>NC_091704.1:15015000-20015000 GCF_041296265.1 Equus caballus
GACTCTGCTCTGATTTTCTGTTTTAAGGTTACCATGAAGATTGTATAAATGATGTCATAGATGAGATAGTCCATTTTCTGATAGCCTCTTATCCCCATCAGCCTAGCTGGTTCCATCTCGTTCCTCTTCACTTCTATGATTTTGTTGTTACAAATTATTCTTTTTGTGTTATGAGTTTGTGACCAAATTGAGGTGGTTATATTTATTTTTGATACTTTCTTTCCCTTATCCTTTATGTTATAATTAAGTGTTGTCTAACCTCTTCTGACAGAGAGCTGCAATTTTTTGATTTTTTGTGTCTATTTACCTCCTTGCTTCAAACTTTGTAAACCTTTGACTTTTTGCTTCAGGTAGGAGGGTTCTCTACCTCACTTCTTGTGAGGCAGGTCTCATGGCAATGATCTCCCTCAGCTTTTGTTTGTCTGGGGAAGCTTTTATTTCTCTGTCATATGTGAAGGATAATTTCACTGGATAGAGTGTTCTTGGCTGATAGTTTCTGTCTGTCCGTATTTTGAATATATCATTCCACTTTCCTCTTGCCTGTAAGGTTTCTGCTGAGAAATCTGCTGAAAGCCTGATGGGGGTTCCTTGGTAGGTTATTTTCTTCTCTCTTGCTGCCCTTAATATTTTCTCTTTGTCATTGACTTTTGCCAGTTTTAATATGAAATGCCTTGGAGAACGTCTTTTTGCGCTGGTGTAAATTAAGAGTTCTATGGGCTTCATGTACTTGTACGTCCAGTTGTTTCCCCAGGTGTGGGAAGTTCTCAGTGATTATTTCTTTGAATATGCTCTCTGCTCTTTTCTCCTTCTCTTATTCCTCTAGGATACCTATAATCCTGATGTTACTTTTCCAATTTGAGTCAGTATTTCTGAAAGTATTTCTTCATTTTTTAGAAATCTTAGTTCTCTTTCCCTTTCCACCTGGATCGTTTCTAGGTTTCTATCTTTGATCTCACTGATTCTCGCCTCCATAAATTCTGCTCCACTTTTTATGCTTTGTATATAATTTTTTTTTCCTAATTGTGTTCTTCATATCTGGAATTTCTGTTTGGTTGTTTTTAGATCTTCAAACTCTTTGGTGAAGTATGCTTTCTGGGCATTAACTTTATTCCTAAGCTTATTGAACTGTCTTTCTCATTTTTCTTGCAACTCATTGAGTTTCTTTAAGAGAGCTATTTTGAATTCTCTTGAGGTAGATTATCATCTTCTTTGACTTCAATTTTGTTTTCTGAGGAGCTGTTGTTCTCCTTCTGTTCTGCCATTTTACTGTATTTTCTTCATGGTGTTGATGAATTGGTCCTCTGCCTGTGCATTTGTCAGTAACCATCTTTCTTATTTGAGCATGGCTGTGGTTCCTTTGGTTCTGAGCTGTTCTGGTTGTATTTCAGAGCCTGCACTTTCCACCCTCCACTTTCTCTACTAGAAGCACCATCAGTGCCCTCTTTGTGCTGCTTGTGCCTCTGAGGTTGCTGATGTCTTGTTGCTTTTGATGTCTCTGCATCCCCACTGCTGGGAAGACCTCGTCACTGCAGGGAAAGGTGGAGAGGCCGGGTTTCCAGCTCTGCTGAGTCCTGGAGCCTCAGGATGTGTGCAGCACCTGTCACCACTGGGGGGCATGGGCCAAGCCACATGTGCTGTGTTTGCCCTTGAAGCCTGTGGGCGCTGGTGTGCCCACTGATGTGAGCATCCAGTTTTGGCTCGCTGTTCCTGGAGAAACGGAAGGAGCTGCCATCCTTGGTCCACTTCCTCCAGACGACCCGGTCCGCCACCCTTCAGATGTATAGATGCATGGATCACTTAGCTGTTCTGGAGTACTGTGCAGGGAGTCCTTTGTGGGTCACTGGATGTCTGGCCAGTTGTAACTTAGAAGGGAGAGATGAAGGGAACGACTCACTCCACCTAGATACTGACATCACTCAACACTGAGCATTTCTCAGGCCCATTTTACAGATGTGGAGACTGAGGCTTAGAGGGGTGATGGGCAGTGCCTGAAGCTGGAGACTCACAGAGTGACCACTGCTGGTCTGATGCATGAATGCCCCCTGCCTGGCTCTGGGTGGGGTGGAGGGACCCTGGAGAAGGACCAGCCTCTGTCTACCTGTGCATGGCTCCCTGCTCCACCACTGGCTGGGGGACATTCCATAAGCCAGGCTGCTGTGATCTGGCAGCTTACACATCCGGTGTTGGATGAGAAACCATTGGGGATGCTCCAGCCTCCTCAGGCTCAGAACAGAAATCCCCACATGAGGCTCCCTGCCTGCCATGCTGGCCTCCTTTCCCCTGCTGTCACCTGACTCAGGAATGGGGGAGCCCCACTACACCAGACCCTTCCCTCCTGATGGCTGCAGAGGCCTGCCTGAGTTTGAGTTCTTGCTATGGCCAGTGAAAGGTCCACACTCACTTATAGCTTTAATGTGGGATTGGATTTTGCTCTCCACATTGGTCTTCCCAAGGATCAATGGCACAAGCTCGTGTGTTATTGCTCTCAGCCCCAGTGTCAAAGGGACAAGACTCCACTTGCCCTCTCACACAGCCTGGGTGTCCCACCTCACGCCTGCCTTTGGAGGCTTTTCCTGTACACTCAGACCTCTGCTCACCCTGACCCCTGGCCTAAGGTATGGCCCCTCCACCAGGCCCATCGCTTATCACTGTCTGATATGTCCTTGGTCATTTATTTGACTGGTGCCCGTCTCTCCAGTGGATGTGAGCTCCTCAGCAGCAGGGACGGTGTCTGATATGCTCACAGCTGCATCCTCAGGGTCTGACACACAATGAGTGTTCAATAGACATACAACCATATATGTGAACAGTTCTGGGAGGTACAGATATTTCTCATTTCATAGCTGAAAAAACTCGGAGAACCAGAGGGGTGAAGGTGCTCCCCTCCCTCATCCCTCACAGCACCCGGACTCAAGGGTCTTAAAGCAACACTTCTTAAAATTTGAAGGAGTGTGCACAATTTTCCTCTGATCTACTTAGATGCAATTCTGAGTCAGCATTCCAGGCGGGGGCACGAGATTCTGCATTTCCTACAAGCTCTCAGGTGACACGATGGTGGAGGTCCAAGGACCACACTTTGAGGAGCCGAGCCTTAGAGCTCATGGCTGCAAAGCTTTCTTCCTTCCCCGGATATTTAATGAGCACCTATGTGCCAAGTTGTGCTGTCACCTGCAATGTCATCTTTACCTAATTTGCTGTGTGGCTGGAGCAAGTTGCTTTACCTCTCTGGACCTCTGGTGCCTCTTCTCTAAAAATGGGCTCATGAGTGCGATATTGCAGAGGTGGGATGATTACATGACACAACAGTAGCAATGACAATGACAATGAGGAGCATTTGTTAGGCCCTTCCTCTGCCCTGTGTGTTTTATGTGCGTTGTCTCTTTTGATTATTCCCATATTGGGGGAGATGGCACTAACTAAATGCCCATTTACAGACACAAAGGAGCACAGCTTAGTGGCTCAGGGCACCCAGTGTGAAGCCTGGTGCACAGCCTGGCTCCACCAGCTCTGCGACTTTGGACAAGTCACTCAAATAGTTTTCGTCCTCAGTTTACTCATCCATAAAATGAAAAAATGGGTAATATGTCTAAAGGGCTTAAAACAGCTTCAGTGGCTTGTTGTCAAATGCTGGTGGTAGCCACTATTCCCTCTCTCAGCTGCCTGCATATTCCTGGCACACAGTAGGTCCACAGCGAGTTGAGCACCTCTGGGCACTGGGGGCCCTTTCTCCTGTGTTTCCCAGGACTCTGCCTGGTTTATCATCGTCTGACCTTGTCCCCCTGATCCTGACATGGATGGACCTACCAGGTAGGTGCTCTGCCCCAGTGAGGGGGAGGAGATTCTGGGGGGCACAGTGCACCCCACTGCACTGAGGGCTCTAAGTCCTGACTCCCCCAGACAGTGGGAGGGGGAGAAGGAGGTTTGGGGTCTCCCCAACATCCCATCAGTGTCAGGGGGAATGTCTTTCCCCCACCATCCTGCTCAGTAGTTCTGCCAGGAGGCCCATCCTTTGAGCTCCTCACCTGAGACCATCCCACAGGGCCCTGCTGGACAGGATCAGGGGAGGCCCAGGAGGGGTGAACTAGATCCTTTGGGTGGCGCCTCCTGGATGTGGGAGGATGATCTGCGGAGTGACACAAGGTCCTCAAGATGTCCCCTCTGGGGTCACCACATTGCCTGAGATTCCACCATCACAAATGTCCCTGGGTTAATAGGTCATTGTCCCTTATGAGTGGGAGTGGAGCAGCACGGCAGAGGGAAAGGCTTGGGCTTGGGAGCATGACCAGCCCTCCAACTTGGGCTCGAGGCTTGCCCCCTCTGTGCCTCCATTCACTCTTCAGTTAAATAGGCATTTTTCCTCCTGCAGATGCAACACCTGGGTCTCTCTGCCTGATCCCAGGGTGCTGGCCCAGAGATTGAGGGGAGGATGACACTTTATCAGTAGGTTTACCTTATGTAGATCACCTGACACACAGGAGGAGCATTTCACATATGGTACCCTGCACACAGTAGGAATGCTTTATGTAGAGTACCCAGCACACAGTAGGCACACTTAATGTAGTATACCTGGTACTCAGTAGGCATTCTTTATGTAGGACACCTGGCATGCAGTAGACAGGATTTATGTAGAGTAATGGGCTCATAGTATGTACACATGTTCTAGAGTACCCGGCACACAGTAGCCAACTTCATGTAAAATGTTTTGGGCAGAATAGGTTTACTGTATGTAGAGTACCTGACACATACAGTAGGCATACTTTACACAGAGTACCCAACACACAGTAGGCGTGCTTATGTAGAATGCCCAGCATGTAATGGATGTGCTTTATGTAGAGCACCTGGCACTTAGTAGGCATGTCCTATGGAGAGTCTTGGGCACACAGTAGTCATGCTATATCTTGAACACCTGGAATACTGTTGACAGGATTTATGTAGAGCACTTGGCACACAGTAGGCACACTTTGTAGAGAGTACTTGGCACACAGTACATGCCCTTTATATAGCATACCTGCCATACAGTAGGCGTGCTTTATGTAGAGATCCTGACTTGCTGTAGGGATGTTTTGTGAGGTACCCAGCACATAGTAGGCACTCTTTACATACCGTCCTCTGCACAGAATAGATCTACTGTATGTGGAGTATTGGCACACAGCAGCACAAGGACTAGTTAGCGGCCCTTTCCCTTCATTCTGTCTTTTTGGGGCTCCTGATCCTTCTCACCTTCCTGTGGAACCCTCCTCTGCGCCCCTAAGGCCCTCATCTGACATCCTGTTTCCCAGAAGGAACTCTGAGCCCAGAGAGGGCTGGCACAGCCCATGGTCAGAGTGAAGACAGGCAGGACTCCACCCAGGCTCTCTCAGCTCTGCCCTCCGCTGTCTGCACCCCATGCTCTCACAGCCCCCGACAGCCTCACCCCCCACTCCTCCACATGCCCTTGCCTGATGGGGCTCCTTACCTCAGAGTCTGGTGTGGGTGATCCTCACAAGGCTGGCGGCTTCGTTCCCACTCCCAGCACTCATGTCTCAACCCAGGTCCTGGGCTGCCTGGAGGCAGGTCTTGACGTCCTGCCAGGCTGTGCTGTCCTGGGGCCAGAGGCTTCCTCTCTCTGAGCTTCCTGATTCTGCACTGAGAAACAGTGCATGACGCCCTCCTGGCCCCTCATGTGGACAAGAGCCCAGGACATGTGTGGGGATAAGTCTTGGCCTGGCCTTGCTCACCTGGCACCTGAACTCCCAATTGCAACCTTTCACCTCCCACACCTTGGACTGGGAAGGGCAGGGGCAGCTGTAAACTTGGGGTCCAGAGTCACCTTTGGCCACCCCCCAACTTTCCCCCTCCACACCACAAGAAAGGTGCTGAGTCCTGAGGAGCCAGCATCCATGCTGTGTGACCCTGAGCTGGTTCATAGGCCTCTCTTGACAACACTGGCTCCCCTCCCCCACCTCCCTCTGGGCTGGCAGCCAGGTGGGGAGGAGGTAAGTAGATGCATAGGGATTGGCTGCCCCAGCCAGGCCCTGCCAGCCTCCCCGGGTCAGGGCCCAGGGGCTGAGACTTCCCAGGAACAGGGGAGAGGAGCTGTGTGCAGCTGCAGACAGGAGGTGCGGGCTGGGGTCCAGGGCTGGAGGTGCTGGCCTGGGGTGGGGAGGGCACTGCCCAGGGCAGGGGTGGCTCCAGGGAGTGAGTTGGGCTGAGATGGTGGTTTCCTGTAACTGGCGCCTCTGGCAACCTGCCACTGATTCAGTTTGTGCCTTTCCTCCTTCGTCTCTCCTCTCTTTATCTCTTCTCTCCGTCTCTCTGTCTCTGTGTCTCTGTCTGTCTGTCTTTCTGTTTGTCTCTCTCTCTTCCTCTGGATTTCTATGCACCCCCTCCCCTCTCTGAGCCCTTCTCTGAGCCCTCCCTGCCCTGGTCCCAGCCCTCACCATCCCTGCCCCTCCCTGTCCTGTCCCTCACACCCTTGGTCCTCGCCTTCTTTGTCAGCTGTCTGTCTCTGCCTGGAGCTCACCAATAATTTTCTTTTCCTGGGCCCCAGGAGCTCGCCCTTCACCCTGTGTGCCCTGCAGGATGCCGTGGCTGAGCCTGTCCTGGCTGGGGCTCAGGCCTGTGGCAGCCTCCCCGTGGCTGCTCCTGCTGCTGGTCAGGGCCTCCTGGCTCCTGGCCCGCGTCCTGGCCTGGACCTACACCTTCTATGACAACTGCTGCCACCTGCGATGCTTTCTGCAGCCCCCAAAAGGGAACTGGTTCTTGGGTCACCTGGGCCTGGTGAGTATGGCAGCAGGAGGGGTCGGGGGCATCAGGGTGGGTGGACTTCCCGAGGGGTCAGGAATGGGGCTCAGGGTTGGGCTGGGGTCTAGGAGAGCGGAAGTGAGACGAAGGCCCATGCGGCCCCTCCTTGCTCACTCACTCGTTCCTCTGCTCTGCCATCCCAGGCTTTTTCCACGTCCTTGTCCCCCACCCCAAGCCTGCTCTGGATCCATTTCCACAGCTCTGAGGGGCTCCCACATACTTGTCCCCCACCCCAAGCCTGCTCCGGATCCATTGCCACAGCTCTGAGGGGCTCACAGCACAGGCTGCACAGAGCGAGACCCCCTGACATTCCCAGTCTCCACCGCTGAGCTTGAGATGGCCTTGGGGGCACTGTCCAGGGTCGGCTCTGCCTGGCCCGTTTCCTTGAGTCTGCTCACGCTGGGCTGCAGTTTCCCCACAGGAATTAGCTATGGCCTCTCCACCCCCACCCACTGGGCACAGCTCCCCACCCCTTCCTGGGACCCCTTCCTCTCATCTGGCTCTTCCCCCCAAGATGTCCCAGTGGGCCCCGTTGTCCAACCTGGAGGATCTAGGCCACTCATTTCCCTTTCAGAGGCCTGTTCCACTGCCTGCCCACACCCAGGCCTTGACCTTTCACTTGGTCCTGCTCATGCTTAATTAAACATTAATTGTCCAAGTACTTATTATCTATCTCTCCACCTTGATGGCAGCTCTGGGAGCAGACATGGCAGGGCCAGCCCAGGGGCGGGTGGACAGCGGGCACTCACAGCAAGTGTTGAGGACCTGGGTGGAGAACGTGCCTTCACCCCTGTCCGTCACGGCCACAGAGCTGACCACCCGCTCCTCCCATCCCCCGGGCCAGCTGAGGGATGAGCACAGCTTTCCTTCCCTTCCCTGGGCGAGAGCCGCAGCTCAGGGGAGCACTTCCTGTGATTTTACTCTTCTCGTGACAAAGTTCAGAAGGGGGATGTTCCGAAGTTCATTGTGAGGCATTCCTGGGATTCTGGGTCTTGGGATGTTCTCTGGGCCCTGGGGGCAGCGGGAATGCCTTGGTTCCCGCAGGTCTGCCTCCTGCTCTGAGGGCTCAGATGTGGGGGCTCGTCATGGACACTCTTCCCACCTCCAGCCCCTCTCGCTGTGTTACCTTGGCTGAGTGATTATTCCTCTCTGGGTCAATTCGTTGAAGTGCTTTGAGTGTTTGTCTCAGCATCCTTGAGAGCAGGGAGGGGTCAGAGGTGAAATGTTCAACTGCCTGGAGCACCGGGGGTAGTTGTCAGGCTTGGGAATTCCGAAGGACTGGAGAGGACACTTTACCAGGAGCCAACCCTCCACTTGTTCCCATTTTAGAGTATATAGTCTCAGTTTTTTCACTTGTAAAGGACACTATTTATGTGTGTGTCCACTGTTCAAAAGAGACAGACAGGACGCACTGTGAGAGATAATGACAGACAGGACGCAGTGTGAGAGACAGAGAGACAGACAGGACCCACTGTGAGAGATAAAGAGACAGACAGGATCCACTGGGAGAGACAGAGAGACAGACAGGATGCAGTGTGAGAGATGGAGAGACAGACAGGAGGCCATATGCACAGAGCCTGGCCATCAGAAGGGGTGGGAGCAGCCCTCTGATTGATATTCAGAGTTCACATGTATTCCCTGTGGTCTGCCTGGCCTGGTACGTCCTTTGTCTGCAAACCCATCACCACTGGGGGAACCAGAGACCCCCTGGACATGTCAGGACTTGAAAAGGATGTGAGAATGAGCACCTGGGTCTAGTCCTGAGTCCACCCTCCTGCTCACAAACCTCCCTCTTGAGTGCCTCCCCCTGTGGCCGCCCCGTGGCTGCAACCCCTCCCAGGATCAGGGAAATCCATCTTCTGGAGCCAAGGTCGGCCTCTGTGTGCAGAGCGTGTCTTCTCCCTGTGCCCTGGTTGCTCCCTTGGGACTTGGAGAGGCCTCAGGGACCCTCCTGCCCTGAGAGGAAAGGAGCAGGAGGAAGCATAGATTCTCCCATCCCTGCAGAATCTGGACAGAGCGTCCACATGAGAGGCTGCAGGGGGGACATGCCATGGCTGTTTCTGGGGAGTGACGGCCCCTCCTTGCTTGCAGGTCACCCCCACTGAGCAAGGCATGAGAGTTGTTACTCAGCTGGTGGCCAACTACCCCCAGGGATTTGTGACCTGGCTGGGCCCGGTCATACCCCTTGTCAATCTCTGTCACCCCGACATGGTCCGGACTGTCCTCAGCGCCTCATGTACCCATGCAGAGCTTGTGGCGGTGGTGCCGCGGTGCATCCAAGGGCTTCTAGCTCCTCCCTGCAAGCTTCTGTGCATCCCCTGCAGGACCCCGGCCCTCGGCCCTCTGCCCCTCTCCTCTCAGTCGTCTTTCTCTTTCCTTCCTGTTTTCACCAACCCCCATCTCACCGATCCTCCCTCCACTGCTGTTTGCCCCCTGCCCTGCTGTCCTGGGAACCCCTGGGGCCCCAAGAGGCTTCAATGCAAGTCACTGTCCGGGGTGATCTTCACTCTTAGAAGACAGATCTAGGCAGAGTGATCCCCGATCTCGAGTGGTGAGGAATGGGCTGGAGGGAGATGAATGCGGCAGCCCAGCGGAGAAGCAAGGTCTCTGCTGGGTCAGGCTGGAAGGCTTCCTGGAGGAGGGGCTGCTGGAACTGGGTCTGAAACAATGAGCTGAAATTTTTTAAAGCAGAGGGCTGCAGTGGGCAAGATGGGATCTGAGGCCCCCTGCTAGGTCTGGCCTCAGCCCTGCTCACCCCCAGGCCAGAGCTTGAGGGCTTGAGCTGGTGCAGGATCTGGGCTGCTATTTTCATGACGTCCAACTCTGATGGGTTGATTCCTTCTACTCCCTCCTGTGGCTTGTCCTCTTCAAGCTCATGGCCCTCCTGCTCCAGGCCCCAGGAATCACCCCAAGCAGACCCCACCCCAGCCAGGCTCCCTTCTGTTGTTCCCCTGCCATTCTGACTTCCAGATGGACCAGGCTGAAGTGGGGAACAGGCAGAAGCCGACAGGGACCTTGGCTCTAACAGCAAAATGCTGGGCGACTCTAGGCAGGTCCCTGGCTTTCTCTGGCTGCCAGGGTCTCTTTCAGCTGTGAGTGGTGGAACGTCTACCCTGTATGGGCTAAGCAAAGAAAGGGAATCGACTGACTGTTCAGGCCAGGGATCTTGTCTTCAGGCGCGGCTGGATCCAGGTCTCAGACAGTGTCATCGGGAGTCAGTCTTCGTTTGTTGGTTCTGTGTCCCTCTGTGATGGCATCAGTCTCACGCTGGTCAAGATGAGTCCCAGAAGCTCACCTCCCATGGAAACACGAGATCGTTCCCAACAGTTCCAGGAAGAGCTGCAGGACTCACTTTAGTTTGCCTGCTTAGGTCACAGGACCAGTTCCTCATCCAGTCACTGTGACTCCGATTGCCCGGATCGGCAGGCATAGGGTTCTCAGAGCTATTGTTCTGGGGTTCAAGGCAGTTCGATGGGTAAGAACTCAGGCCCTGATTCAGACAGATCTGGGATCAGGTCTTAGGCATGCCTCTTACAACCTGGAAGGCTGTGTGCAAGTGAGTTCATATCGTTCAGAGCCTCAGTCTCCTTATCCGGAAAATGGGGATAGGAGAGAGGTCAGGTGAACATGGACTCGGGATTCAAATGGGGAAGGACCCTTTGTGTTCCTGTAACTGAGGGACCTCAGTTGTCGTGTATGGAAGGTGTGGGGAAGGACCCCCGGAGAAGGATAAACTGCTGGGTGGGATTCGCGGGGCTCAGGTCTAGGTCTCTTCCCTGCAGGTCCTTCCCTCTGGCCACCTGGAAGAGTGGTTCAGTTCCTCTTTGCTCCTCTCCAGATTCGGAGCTCAGAGGAAGGTCTCCTGTACACAGAGCCTGGCGAGGACCTATGGGGACGTGTGCTGCTGGTGGGTGGGGCCCTGGCATGCAGTCATCCACATCTTTCACCCCACCTGCATCAAGCCGGTGCTCTTTGCTCCAGGTAGACACCCCGCTGGCCACAGCTTGCCTGCTGCTGAGGTCTCTGAGCCGCCCCCAGCTGGGCAGGTGACCCGGTGCAGACAGGAGGGCCTGTTCTGGAGATGACTGCTTTTGTCTTACCTGGATCCCCACCTGCCGGACACGTGGTCATGTCTGCTCACGCTGAGGCTGTATCTGTGTGCTGTCTGCTGTATGGCCACGTCTGGTCACAGTTGTGTTTCTACCTGGATCCTAGTTACAGCTTGTATATGTTACACTTATTACAGCTGATATGTTTACACTTGGTTATAGCTCGCATATGTTATATTTGGTTACAGCTGGTATGTTACGCTTGGTTACAACTGGTGTATGATACCTTTGGTTACAACTGGCATATGTTACACTTGGTTACAGATGGCATATGTTACATTTGGTTATAGCTGGCATATGTTACACTTGGTTACAGCTGGTATATGATACCTTTGGTAACAGTGGTGTAAGTTACACTTGGCTACACCTGGTATATATTATATTTGGTTACAGCTGGTATATGTTTGCTCCTCGGATCAAATGGGGATGGTCTCAGTCATGACTGGGGCTCGCCTGTGGCCAAGGACATTCGAGGTGTGTTGGAATCTGTCTGGGTTTTGTCTGATGCCCCTTGAGTGTGTCTGGTTCTCCTGCTGGTCATTTCTGGGCCAAATTGGGGTTTGTCTGAGCTCTGGGACCTGGGTCCTTCTGAGAAATGCCTGAGACCTTATGCGAGTCTTGTCTGAGGCAGGTCTTAGCATATTTCTGGGTCATGTCTGGTCCACGTCTGTGACATTAATGGGACTACATGTAAGTCCTGTCTGTAGGATATGCTGAGGTTATCTTTCGGTCCATTTTAGAGCACGTTGTGTGATGTCAGGGTGTGTCATGCATGTTGTTTCATGTCAGGACATGTTAGTGCATGGTGAGGCCATGTCAGATGTCCCAGGAGATGTGACAGCTGGGCAGACACGGTGTCCCAGGTCCCTGTGAAGGCGTTTTGTAGAGTTCTTGGCTGTGCTTGGGTGTTTAGAACATGTTGGACCCTGTAGGAGCCACACTGAGCCATGCTGTGGCATGTTATGCCATGTTGGGATGCATCTAAGCACGTAGGGGTGTGTCTGTGGGCTCTGCCTTTGCTATAGTCTGTGCTGTTGCCTGGTCTTGGCCCCCTTTCCCCTGCCCCTTCTCCTAGATTCCTCTGCCCTTGCCCCAACTCCTGCTATGCTGGGCATGGAGGGGGAGTGCACACCCCTGGCTGGGGCCCCACCTTGCCTCAAAAGTCCCTCCCCTCCTCCGCTACATGGGCCCTGATGGCTTATCTCTCATGTCAGCTGCCATCGCGCCTAAGGACATGGTCTTCTACAGTTTCCTGAAGCCCTGGCTGGGTGAGTAACTGCGTGTGAGGGGATTGGGGACAACCTTGGGGCCCAGGGGAAGGCCCTCCCTTGCTCACTCTCTGTGGCTGCCCCTACCAGGGGATGGGCTCCTTCTGAGTGGTGGTGACAAGTGGAGCAGGCACCGCCGCATGCTGACACCTGCCTTCCACTTCAACATCCTGAAGTCCTACGTGAGGATTTTCAATGACAGTGTGAACATCATGCATGTGAGTCTCTTGAACCCAAGATCCTACCTGGAGCCTCGGGGGCAATGGGCGCTCAGAGACATCTTGTCTGGAATTCTGACTCTTCTGGGTAGCTTTGGGGCCATTGCTTCTCCTTTCTGAGCCTTGGTTTCCTCAGCTGTAAACTGGGGATAATAAGCCTCACTTTGCAGGATGGACAAGATGATGTAATGGACCCACGTCCCTGGCACATAGTAGGTGCTCATGTGCTAGTTTCTATGTTTCCCTCTCAGAAGCCTTGGAATCCTGAGACACTGTTGATGATAGTGATGAATGTTGCATGTTGAGTCCTGAATATGGAGTAACAAGCCACTTTTCAATATATAAAGTTTTATTATTGCTAACAAGTCTACGAGTCAGTGAGCTTGTTCTTCTGGATGTGGATGGGGTCACTCACGTATCTGTGATCAGCTGTGGGTCAGGTACTTTGCTGTTCTGGGCTCAGTCCTCTCACGTGTTTGGGGCTTGGTTGGCTGCAGGCTGGTCTAGGATGCTCTCAGCTGGGACAATCCTCTCATGTGGTTCCCTCCCTCCAGAAGTCATTTCAGGCTGTTCACACGGCAAAGGCCGGGTTCCGAGAGGCTGAGAGGAAGCTGCAATGCCTCTTGAGCTCTAGGTTTAGGATGATCACTCGTCATTTTTACCACATTGGCCAAAGCAAGTCCAAAGGCCAGCCCAGAATGAAAGGGTGGTGAAATGGGCTCCTCCTGCTCATGGAAGTTTCTAGGCACGTTGCAAAGGGTGGTTGTAGGGAGGTGAAGCATTGGAGGTGGGGGTTTTGTGAAGTGCCTGGGACTTTTCCATACTTGCAAGCTGACAAGTAAGCTCATTACTGTTTTGTGGATCCTGCCAGAAGACACGAGACTCCTGAATCACAGACAAAGGACAGGTTACTCTTACTTTACAACTCATGGCTCAGCAAGTGGCGTGTGCCTATTGTTAGTTTGCACTCTTTCTCCAAATCACCAAATCCCATGAGGATGGCACAGGTGGGCTTCCATGGATGCCTGCTCATGCAGTAGGTTTTAATGCACAAGAGGAGTACTAGATTTAGGGACAGTGTGAGTTTCATAGCAAGTGGAAGCAAGCCTGATATTTGCCCAGGGGGAGACATTTCCTCTTCCCTCCACATTGTTTGCTGCACACACAACTCTGAGAAATGGCCCAGGTAAAGAACATCAGGGCCTTGTGTTTTTGGCATACCCAGCAAGAATGTGCAGGGTGCTCAGGGCCCATGGAGGACTACCACTACCAACATAGGGGACAGTCTCCTAGACAATTTATAACAATAAGATGATGAAAGCTAGCATTTATTGAGCACATTCTATATGCCAGAGGTTACATGGCAATTCCATGATGTGTGCTGTCTAATTTAATTTTCATGTCCCTGTGAGGTGGAGATTCTTTTTCCCCATTGCAGATGGTGAAACTGAGGCTGAGAGAGGTTAGGGAGTTGCTCGAGTTCACACACATGGCAAGTGAGCTAACAAGTGGAGCTGGGATTCCAACCTGGTTTGTCTGACAACAAAGCATGTTATCAGACCTGTCACTGAGGATTTGACAAGTGGAGCCCAGAGGAAGGCAGTGAGCTGGCCAAGGGCACACAGAGTGTAGCAGGCAGAGCCAGGACTGGAACGCAGGTCTCCTGACCCCCAGCTGTGGGGTCTTCATGTCCTCACAGTAACAGTGGCTACTAGCACTCATGCCTGGTCCTCCAGGGGACAGGTTCCTGGGGCCAAGAGGCCGGGTCAGGGGAGCCCATCCTGGTGTTGGGTTGGGGCGGGGCTCAGGGGAGGCCCATCCCAGCCCCACCTCGGCCCCTTCTGTGTCCAGGCCAAGTGGAAGCGCCTGGCCTCAGAGGGAAGTGCCCATCTGGACATGTTTGAGCACATCAGCCTCATGACCCTTGACAGTCTGCAGAAATGTGTCTTCAGTTTCGACAGCAACTGCGAGGAGTGAGTCCTTGCCCAGGGCCTGGGAACATGGGCCATAGAGGCAAGAGAATAGATGGAGGGAGGACTGACCCCGACAATCAGAAGGGCCTTCCTGGGTGAGAAGGGTTCAAGCTGGACACCAAAGTGCAGGAAAGGGAAAAAACAGAGAGCAATCCTTTCGGGTAGGTAGAAATGTTTGATACGGGAATGGAGGCTAGGATGAGCAGAGCGTGTGCAACAATGAGGAGATGCCTGGGAAGCGAGGTTGGAGGTGTAGGCTGGGGTAGATCTTAATGACATTCAAAAGCCAAGCAAACGGCTATGAACTTGATCCTGAGGTTTCCAGGGAGCCATGGAAGGTGTTTAAGCTGATGAGGGTCATGGTCAAAGCTGAGCTTGGACGTCTGACTCTAGAGAAGACAGACTGTCATGTAGACACATGTGGTGTTGACACTGGATGCATGGACACTCAGGAGGGTCTAGGTCCATTGTCAGTTGGGAGAGGACAAGGTCTGAGCTGTGTGGACGGTTTTGGAAGGAGAAGGGGCAGATATTGGTAGGAGAGAGAGGAGAGAAGCATGATGTCTCAGCTGTGCCCTGGGCACCTGGCACATGGAGGCAGCTCACAGAGACTAGGAAGCAGGGAGAGAAGAAAGACTGGAGAGCCATGTCTCCTGGATCATCCCCACCATCCATCTGTGGGGCCATCTGTTCCAGGAGACTCAGTTTCCCCATGGCTGGTAGGGCCTGGTTTCTGGTGAGAGGTGCTTCCTGGGCTTCAGGTGAGCTAAGTCGTTGCCTCTCTTCATGCCCGCATCCTGCAGGAAGTCTAGTGAATATATTTCTTCCATCTTGGAGCTCAGTGCCCTTGTGACAAAGCGGAATGTGCAGATCTTCCTGTATGGACTCCCTGTACCACCTCACCCCTGACGGACGGTGCTTCCGTAGGGCCTGTCGCCTGGTGCACGACTTCACAGATGCCATCATCCAGGAGTGGCACTGCACCCTCCCCGATCAGGGTCTTGATGTCCTCCTCAAGACCAAAGCTAAGGTCAAGACTTTGGACTTCATCGATGTGCTCCTGCTGGCCAAGGTGGGCTTCTCTGGGACCTGAATTCAAGAGGGACGATGGACCTTGATTTCAAATGTCAGATAGGCGAACTTGGACTTGATCCAGAGGGCAGTGAGGAGGCATGGAAGGTGCTTGAGGAAGGGAGGGATGGGTCAGGAGTATGTTTTAGAGATGACTGTGTGGAATGCAGGCTCCGGGGGACTGCTGAGTCTGAAACTGATGCTGGGCAGGGCCTGGGACTTTACTTAATACATTAGTCATATATAGATAGACATATAACTAACTTATTAAGTCTAATATATATATATATTAGACTACACATATATATACCTCAGAAGCCTGGGTCAGAG
The DNA here is from genome assembly GCF_041296265.1 of Equus caballus. NCBI lineage: Eukaryota > Metazoa > Chordata > Mammalia > Perissodactyla > Equidae > Equus > Equus caballus. The sequence continues at coordinate 15,030,753 of NC_091704.1, forward strand.
CAGCCCACGAATTGCCCACAGCAGTAACAGTAGCCAGAGAAGAAGTGTGGCTCTGGTTCCCCATTCCCAAGTTCCTCTGAGGGTGGCATGATGCTTTTGCCTGTGCGTGCCACCATGCTTGCATCATGAGAGAGGTGTCCCCACAGTATGAACCTTGGAACTTACGAGGGCTGACTCATCTGTCCTTTCTTCCTTATGGTGAGAGAGACAAGGAGAGGAGGAGAAACGGGATGTTCTGGAATAGAAGCAGATCTTCAGTGAGAAGGCAAATTTTGTAGGTTCTGTAGAGTTATCTCCAGGGGAGATAAGGAATCTCCCAGAATGTGAGCAAATGGCTCTGGAGCAATGGTCAATCTCTAACTTCCAAGGCAAGTTGCCAGTCAATCATCCTGCAGCCTGGGTTGCCAATAAATTTTTCTCAGAAAGCCCTCATCACGTAGGACAATGGAAATGTTCATGGATCATCGATTTGCCCCACCAGGGACAAGAGAGGAGGCGAGGATGCCAAGGAGGAGGCCTGCAGGGTGGGGCCTCTGGGGATAGGGACCAAGGGAGGTCCCGGAGTGCAGGGTTGGCTTGGGGTCCTGGGTGGATGATGGAGCTTCAGAGATTGCCTCAGGGCCCCTAGGAGCCGGTGATGTGGGGGGTCTTGCTTTCTCTCCAGGATGAAGACGGGAAGGAACTGTCAGATGAGGACATCCGAGCTGAAGCTGAAAGCTTTATGTTTGCGGGTGAGAATACAGAAGGGGAAGGGGTCTCTCTATTCCAGGGATTTGGTTGGTGGACCCGGGACCAGCCCATAGTCCCCCATCCTCCATGAGGGCATTAATCAGGGTGCTGAAGCCGCCCAGAGACCCAAAGCTGTCTGGCTGCCTCTCAGGACATGACACCACAGCCAGTGGCTTATCCTGGGTCCTGTACAACCTTGCGAGGCACCCAGAGCACCAGGAGTGCTGCCGGCATGAGGTGTGAGAGCTCCTGAGGGACCGCGAGCCTAAAGAGATTGAGTGGTGAGTGCAGGTGCACATGGTCTGTTCCTGAAACCCTCTCCTTGGCTCTGCTCCCCAGCTGGGAGTGGGAAGGTCTTATCGTCCATTCTGTGATTTTTGCTTAGTGGGAATAGGAGCAGAGCCCAGAGGTGGGGTCAGGTACCCAACACGGGTCGTTAAGGACAGGGAAAAGCCTTCTGAGTAGAAGATCTGGGTGGGTGAGTGAACTAGTGCAATGTGTGAGTACAGATCATGCCCCTCAGGACACGTTCAGAGAGTGAACCTCCCTTCTGCTCCGTTACTTTTCTCTCTGAAATCACATTCTTTCAAACATCTGCACCACCTGGATGTTTGCTGGGCTCCTAACTCCTATCATATTTTTCAGTCCAGGGTTCACAGGGGACACCTGAGGATTGAAGTCACTCAACTTTTTCCCACGAACACCTCCACCTTCATCCATCCAGTCCCCTTTTGGCAAACACTGCCACATTGCCTGCCCATCCCCAATTCTTGCCGTCCCCAACTCTTCCCAGCCGTATCCTGTGTCCTGGAGACCTGGGAAGCACCCAGGCCTGGCCTGTGCCTTCCAGGAGCTCCCAGCCTGGTGGGGGATCGTCTCAGGTCAGGACACTCCCAGTCCACATGGGCAGGGCCTGTGTTCAGAGCAGGACAGGCAAGACTGAGGGTGGAGAGAGTTCTCAGCTGAGACCTTGAATGCTGATCAGTAGACATTTGGGTGTAGTTGTGTGCGGTTCTGTCAAGAAGATAGAGTGGGGAAAATTGAAGGGGAGGGGAAGGGCACAGGGAGAGGGGGAGGGAAGGTAGCAGAGAGGGAAAGATAAAGAGAGACAAAGAGGAGGAGAGAGGGATAGAAGGGAGGAGGGGGAAGGAGAGAGAGAGAAAGGAGAGGGAAGGAGGGAGCAAGAGAGGGAGAGAGAGAGTGGGGGATGGAGGGACAAAGGAAGGGAAGGAGACGGGAAGGGTGGGAGAAAGAGCGAGAGAGACTAACTCATGGTGAGATGATGAGGCTGGGAGATGGCAGGAGAGGCTGGTTGTGGAAGACTTTAGTGAAATGTTAAGGGCTCAATTTTTAACTCAAAGGCAATGGGGAACCAAGGAAAGTGTTTGAGCAGGAGGAGGACAGGTGAGATCTGTGTAGCAGAGAGAGATTTCTAGGGCTAGGGGGGCCTACTGGATAGGACAAGCTGTAGGATCCGGCCGATGGAGGAGATCTGAGGCCTGAGCCAGGCCAGGGGCTGGGGGATGGTGAGGAGACGTTGGACTGGACAGGCGTTTTGGAGGAAGTGTTCACTCCAAGTCCTGCTCAGCACAGCGGTCCTGTGAGGTAGGGAAATACTTTTATTCTTTTTAATCCAAGACTTAACCAAAATTATGCACTTGGTAAAAACGAAGAGTGCAAAAGAGTTTATAATAGAAATTAACTTCCTTCTTAATCCACACCCTAGCAACAACTCCTGTCAAGGATTTCCTGTACCTCCTTTTAGAAGACATCTATCCTTATATCCACGTTTATATGATTCCTCTCTTTCTGTCTCTGTCCAGGTGGGAGTTCAGGACTGCACATTGAAAGTGTAACTTTGAACTCTCTACGTTTTTACAAAAAATGAGTTTTGGAAAAGTAGTTTTGAATGAGATAAACGATGATGAGAACAAGTTCTTATGGCACTAAACGAGACATTACAGAGAAGACTAGTGTTATCCTTGACACCGTAAGTTTGGTTAACATCCATCACCACACACAGTTACAAACTTTTCTTTCTTGTGATGAGAACTTTCAAGATCTACTCTCTCAGTAGCTTTCAAATATGTAATACAGTATTGTTAACTAAACTCACGTGTTGCACCTTACATCTGTTTGGGTACTTTTGGCTAATTTTCATAAAGTCAAATTTGTCAGAATTTTCTTTTGCAGACATTCCCTCCATGCGTACCCTAGGGTTCTGTGGGCTTCCTTTACCAGAGGTGAAGTTTTCACTTATTCACGTGTCTGTCTCTGAGCTCTCTATTCTGTTCCATGGGTCTATTTTCCCGTCATTGAAGAGGTGCCACACTGTTTTTTTTCAGTACTGCCTGTTTGTGATAGGTCTTAATATCTGGTAGAGTTCCTTCTCTTTCATCTTTCAATTTTAAATTGACCCAGCTCTTCATGACCTTTTATTCTTCCAGAAGAAAACTTTTAGAGTAAGTTTACCAAGTTTCTGAAAAGGTCAGGTGGATTTTCATTTGAATTGGATATACTCTGCTGGTTGACGTGAATGTATGATTGGCCTGTGGAAAACGGATTATTGCACAATATTAACACACACTATCCCAGAGTGTGGAATGGATATCCATTTCTGGATATTCAAAATATCTTTAGTCACCTAATAGAGTCTAAAGTTTTTGCATAGAGATTTTTTGCATATTTTGCTACCATAACCCTTAGAATCTTTTGTTGCTACTGTGAATCATATCTTCTATTTGGACTGAGAGAAGTTTATAAATTCATTTGGAATATACAGATTTCACTTTCATCGCTGTTTAATTCAGATTTTATATTATTATTATTATCATCTTTTCTTTTATCTTTTCTAACTGGTTGTTATTTCTACATAGAAAAGCCAATCATTTATGTATATAAATTTTGTGCCTACTGAACAGAGTAAATGCCAAATAGCGAGTCTTGTGTCAGTAGGAAAAATCACGATCATTTAATTAAAGCTCTTGGAACAACTGGGAAGCTACCTGGAAAACAGTTAATTCAACCTGCTTCTCACATCTCATAACAAGATAAGATACAGATGAATCAAAGATTGAAAATAAACAATAAAAGAGTCTAAAAGCTCTAGAGGAAACCATGGAAAATTATTTTATAGTTCCAGGGTGGGGCAGGTGCTATTTTTTATTTCTGGTGAGTGAGATCCGCTCTGAGCTAGCATCTCTTGCCAATCTTCCTCTTTTTTTGCTTGAGGAAGATTAGCCCTGAGATAACCTCTGTGCCAGTCTTCATCTATTTTGTATGTGGCGTGCTGCCACAGCATGGCTTGACAAGTAGTGTAGGTCCCCGCCAGGGATCCTGGCCTCTGTCCTGGGGCTGCCAAAGTAGAGGAGGCTGGACTTAACCACTATGCCCTGGGGCTGGCCCAGGAAGGCCGTATTTTTGACACAAATCCCAGGAGACAGACACGAAGAGATTGATATATTGTTAAATGAAAAACATACAGAGCAGTGTATAATATATAGTATGCTACTATATAATTATCTTTAACTTTTTATTGAGATTATGATAGTTTACAACCTGACTATGTAATTTTTTTTTAAAGATTTTTTATTTTTTCCTTTTTTCTCCTCAAAGCCCCCCAGTACATAGTTGTATATTTCTCGTTGTGTGTTCTTCTAGTTGTGGTATGTGGGACACTGCCTCAGCGTGGTCTGACGAGCAGTGCCATGTCCGCGCCCAGGATTCGAACCAACGAAACACTGGGCCGCCTGCAGCGGAGCGTGCGAACTTAACCACTCGGCCACGGGGCCAGCCCCTCGACTATGTAAATTTTTAAGATGCAAAAATCGCAACTCTAGAAGGATACATAAAAAAATAATCTCAGCAAACTGTGAGGAGTGTAATGAGTGGTGTTGGGCCATAGGGACGGTATGTTGTAGTTTTCCAATGTAGAACCAGTTAACTGTATCAGCTATTAAAAATTCAAATCACAGCACAACAAGAAAGGGGTTGAAGAAAAAGAATTCAGCCCCCTTACCGAATTTTCACTGTTTATAAAATTTTCCAGTGGATTCTCTTCTGTTTTCTAAGCATAAAATCACTCTTTGACAAAAATGACACAATTACCCCCACATTTCAAACTGCATTACATCCTTTTTTCCCTTGTCTAATTGCATTAGCTCGTATCTCTAGTACGATGATAAATAAGAGGAAAACATTGGATCTGCTTCTGTTGCTTCTTTCTTACTTATCTGCCTTTGATTTTGGTCTCTTGCCGTAGAGAATATTTTATTTTTATGCCAATTTGTAAACCTTTTCATGGTTGACATTTGGATGCTGTGTTTTGCTCAGAAAAGCTTTTAAAAATATCTGACTAAATTTTCTCTGTCTGGCACTGTGTAATATTGCTTTTCTTTCTTTTAATTTCAAACCACTGTATTGAGGTATGGGTAATATACAAAAAGCTGTACACATTTAATGTGCACAACTTAGTGAGTTTGGAGATGTGTGATCCATCTGGAATTTTTTGTTGTTGTAGGGACAGAGGGTCTAACTGGGCAGGAGGAGGGCTGAGGGGTCTCTGTTTTGGCTTCCTGGGTAATTGTTGGGGGGTTTCCTTAGGGACGACCTGGCCCAGTTGCCCTTCCTGACCATGAGCATCAAGGAGAGTCTGTGGTTACATCCCCCTGCCGTGAGCATTTCCCGATGCTGCACCCAGGACATTGTGCTCCCAGATGGCCGGGTCATCCCCAAAGGTGCCCTCAACGTCAAGGGGATGAGCATCTGGGCAGGAAGAGGGGCCGGTCTGCCAGGAGGGGACCTCTTCCTGACCGGCCCTTCCTCTCCCACAGGTATTATCTGCCTCATCAATATTTTCGGGATCCACCAGAACCCATCTGTGTGGCCAGACCCTGAGGTGCTGCCTCCCCCAACACTCATCCTTGTCTGCTCCTCTAAGGGGACCCAGGGCAGGGCGCAGGGTTCTGACCTGGCAAATCAGACATCACCTCCCCCCATCATACATACGTCTGACTCTCCAAGTCTGGCGGTCCCGGGAGACCCCAAGCAGCAGCCCTGTTTTGGCCTCGCCCCCAGGTCTATGATCCCTTTAGCTTCGATCCAGAAAACACCAAGGAGAGGTCACCTCTGGCCTTTATTCCCTCCTCAGCAGGGCCCAGGTGAGGGCGGCAGGCATCTGAGGTGGGGATGTGTTGATGGGGGCGGGGGTCTGGGACTGAGATCCCAACATGACTGTGAGGGCGGGAAAAGGGGAAAACTGAAGATGGTCAGAGTTCCAACTCTCGTTCCCTGCCGCCCAGGAGGTTATGGGTAATGGTCTGGGGCCTGGGGTCCGCGGTGTGCTCAGAGCCCCTGTCCCCTGTCTGTTGGTCTGAGCTCGGGCTGAAGTGTGAGCCAGGCCCAGGGGATGTGCAAGCCCTCGTGGGGGGTCCAGGCTTCTCTCTGCCTTCTGGTGGGGATGGGGTTCCCAGGACAGGTTCCGGCGCGATGGTTCGGGGATGAGGGTCCGGGCGCCGTAGGGCCCTGACTCCTGCCCGTAGGAACTGCATCAGGCAGACGTTCGCCATGACGGAGATGAAGGTGGTCCTCGCGCTCACGCTGCTGCGCTTCCGCGTCCTGCCGGCCGGGGAGGAGCCATGCCGGAAGCCGGAGCTGATCCTGCGTGCCGAGGGCGGACTGTGGCTGTGGATGGAGCCACTGAGCACGGGCCCCCAGTGACCCACGGCCTCCCGACCCAGGATCCACCCCGACCCCACACCTCACTGTGCAGATTCCCAGGAATAAATCTGTGCTGTCACCTCTGCCCCAGCCTATCGGGAGCCAGCAGGGGGCAGTGGTGGCTGCGGAGGATGGGGAGGGGCCGTGGTGGGTGGAGGCGGGGCGGTGTCTCTGAGTCCGACACCCTGCCTGCCTCTCCCGCTGACCACAGGGCCCCACGCCGCTCGAGGGTTCTTCTAGAAACCAACGAGGGACTTCATCCTGTGGGCAGTAGGGAGCTGTGGGAGGTGTCTGAGCAGGATGGGGCCAGGGTGGTGGAGGGACGTAAGGGGCACATTTGAGGCTCTGAGCCAGGGAGGAGAACCTGTTCTCTGAGCACTCTGACCTCGGTTCCATCTCCTAATATACCAAATCTTTCCTCACCTCAGAATCCTTCACTATGTATCTCTGGTTACAGTGTTGACTTGAACATGACAAGCCGGATGCTTTATAGTGTGTTGTGTTGTCTGTCCCTGTTGCAGTGTCTGCTGTTTTTGCTGGTTTTCACTCATAGGGTCAGTGTTGTTGTGTGCCTGGTTACCACTGCCTGGGTAGTGGCTGCCATATTTGAAATAATATCCATCAAATTTGAAGAAGGCAGCTTTCTGTAGGAGGAATCCTAGGAGGCCTACTGGGTGAGGATGAAGTTAAATGAAGTTCAAGGCTCGTGGTGCCCAAGGCCACCAGGTAGATTAAAGTCAAGGTGAAGTGACACTTGCAGGCTCCTCCTCTTCCATTTGCTGTCACACTGAGGGTGGAGCTTTGTGAGGTCTCCACCAACGTGAGGAGCGTTCCCCTCCTGGCCTCTCCCTGGGCTCTGCCTTTTCTCTCCCCACTGTGAGCACATCCAAACAGGGATTCACATTTTCTTGCCTGGAGAAATGCCTCCAGGGTGATAAAATGAATAATGTTCATTTTATCTCTGGGTTTCTGTTCTCATTTGAGTAGTGTCTTCCTAATTCTTTACTGTCTTTTCAGGTCGTCATTCATTTAAGAAACTGGGAAGGTATCCAGCTTTGAGAGTTGTTTTTAGAAACCTGAAAGTTTAATCCAAGTAGCCTGGCTTTCCATTCATGGAAAACAGAAGTCTCAATTGGGATTTTAAGTGGCCCTGGTCCAGTTATGACTCCACTCTTGCATGTAGTAGGAATGGTGGTTGCCTTTAAGCGTATAGATTTCCAGGCCATAAGAGCCCGCAGCAGGTTAAGGGGAGGCCTGCACATCACCCAGACTCTGGACTCTGGGCTGAACGGAGGCAGCAGGCGGACTTTGGGTTTGACTCCCTTGGGATGTTGTGAGTGTGTTCCTTGTATAGGAAGAAGGGTACACACGGGATGTTTTGGTAGTCAACAGGATGGCCTGTTCGGGGACTGCTAATTGTGTATCAGGATACGCATTTTGCTCTCTTAGAATCCTTAGTTTTTAGGTATGCGCATGGCAGGCTGTAACACAAATCATACCTGAAGGCTTTTCTTGAAGGTAGACTGGTGAAAGAACTGTACCGTGTCCCATATGGAGAAGTCAAAGACTACATGGTAATTCCGGGAACCTTCTTGAAGAGACAGCTGAGATGCTCTCCCTGTCCAGTCTTCCCCTCTCCTCCTTCCTGTTGCGTGGACCATTGAGGTGGTGACTGGAGCTCCATCTTGGGTCACAAGGACCAGACTACTCTTTGGGGCGGGTGGAGCAGACACCTCGATGCCATCAGGGTCAAATGACCCTGGATCAACCACACCCTGGAGTTGTACTACCAACGTCACAATCTCAGTCTGCTCTTTACCAGCTGTGTGGCTTGTGGAGAATTGTTTCTCTCTCTGAGCCTCAATTGCTTTCCTGTGAAGTGTAGGCACTTTACCGCACTGCTGTGGAGATTGAATAAGCAAGCATGTGCAGCATGACTGGGTCAATATCTGGTGGGCATCAGTACTCAGTGAGGGTTACTTTCCTCCCTTTCGACCCTCTTTTTGTATCCCATCCTAAAATTTAAAATGTTTTAAAGTCTTGAAGGTTACATTTAAGTTTTGAGGAATGTGGCGAACGGCTGTAGAAGAGAAGTATGATTAGAAGATTCAGTGAGTCCAAAATATCCATAGTTATGCCTGAGAAATTACAAGGGCGTTCGATGCGAAGCTGGCCTGAAGCTAGGAAGTGAAAATGTTTTTTTTACTCAGAGAAGCATGACCCGGACTTCATTTTAGTCTGGACATTCCAGCAAGTGGGGGTCACGCTGGTCTGCAATACCGAGAGGAATGTGGAGGGGGTGGCAGTGAGGCTGTTTCCTTCAGCACCTGGGACAGCGGCCGCCCCAGGACTGGCTCCTGTCAGGCTGTAGCGGGTCCGGGGGTACAGGGTACAAGTCTCAGAGGCTGTCAGGAGCCCACAGATCGAGGGCCTGGACTGGTTGAGTAACAAGCACATGAAAAGTTGCTCAGCATCACAGCCACTAGGGAAATGCCAATCAATGCCACAATTGATACCACTTCACAACCACTAGGATGGCAAGAAAATAAAAAAGGGAAAATAACAAGTGTGGATGAGGATGTGGAGTGATTGGGACCCTCAGACACTGCTGGTGAGAACGTAAAATGGTGCAGCCATGAGGAAAAACCGTTTGGTGGTTCCTCTATAAATTTAACCTAGAATTACCGTATGACCCACGCCCAGGTATATTCCCCAAAGTATTGAAAACAGGTGTTCAAACCAAAATTTGCACATGAAAGTCCACAGTGACACTATTCACAATTACCAAAAGTTGGATGTTTGGGAGATAATCCAAATATCCATTAACAGATGAATGGGAAGCAAAATGTGGTTCATCCACAGGAAGGAATATTATTTGGTCATAAAAAGGAATGAAGCACCAACACAACCGACAACTTGGATGAACATTGAAAGCATGATGTTAAGTGAAATGAGCCAGACATGAAAGCTCACATATTGTACAATTTCATTTACGTGAAATGTCCAGAATAGGCAAATCCACAGAGACAGCAAGCAGATTGGTGTTTCTCAGGGGCTGGAGGGTGGGGCAATGGGGAGTGCCTGCTGATAGGGATGAGGCCTGGTTTTTGGTGATGAAAATGTTTTGGAGCTCGATAGAGGAGGTGGTTGCACAGCATCATGAATGTACTAAATGCACGGAATTGTGTGCTTTACAGTGGCTAAAATGGTGAATTCCATGTTACGTGAATTTTACCTCCACCAAAAAATGATATTTTCTCATTTATATGATATATATTCGTTATATACATTTGATATACACATATATATTTGTTAATCTGGGTTTTCCATATAATAATATATTGTGAACATCTTTCTATGACATTACATTATCTTACCGTGACATAAAAATGATCATCTTGGTATTTAAAATGTTTAAGTGTTAAGTGTGAAGCCACTCTCTACTTTTTAAAATGGAATCATGTTTGAAAATAGCAAAAGTTTGCCTCACTTTGCAAGAACTCTCATCATGCCATCGTGTACATTGATGGCTTGAGATATGCTATGGATTATAGATTGTGGTGTTCTTAATCAAATAACTTTTCGTGTACAAATTTCATTTTTAGAGCACTAGATACCCAGATATTTATGTAAGATGTGGGTGTGTCAAAGACCTTTCACAGAACGTGTATGGACTCTGCAGATACTGATGTTTTTGGTCCTATCAACAGAGGTAGACCACTGAGAAGGGAGAAGGCAATAGTTCAGCTCCCCACCACAAATGCTGATAGCAATTAACTCACTTGCTCAAGGTCACTCAGTGAGTGGTGGAGTGGGGGTGAATTTGGTCAGCTTGGCATAAGAGGCATGCCTTAACCTACAAAGGAAGTGATCTCCAAGGTGTGTGTCAGCCCTCAGTGCATCAGATCAACTGGGGAAGGACTCCAGGATTCCTAGATGAGACTCTGACAGTGGTGCCTAAATTCTTAAATATAATAGTTTTCACATGGAATACATTCACTCACATAAAAACATAATATGCACAGTGAAAATTATTGGTCCTCCATATGTCCTTTGCCCAGTTTCTTCTTCTTTAGGTAAACACTTTTCTTTTTTTATATTGTTTCATAGTATATTTATGTAAAGTAACATATGTGCTTAGTTACATTTGGCCTGATCTTAACATTGTTTGTAAATATACAAAATTTACAAAAAGTAAAATTTTGCATGCGTGCTCACTGTGCCATGGTGGCCCAGCCTGTGGAGTGCTTTCTGCTGAGTGGTGGTGGCTCAGCCCGTGTGAAGCCCCACCTCTGCAAGCAGGACCTGCCACCCAACTGTGGTTGCCTAGCCTGCCTCAGTGAAGGCACTCTGCTGAGTGGCTGTGGCCTGGCTGGTGCAAATGCAGAGCATCCTACTGACACAACCATGAGTAGATGAGGCAGGAACAGCAAATGCAGCCCAACAATGGCAGGGGGAGTCTGACCAGAAGTAACAAGAAGCACAGCAGAACCAGTGACCCTGTCCCCAGTGGTGGCATCCCTGGCACCACCTTCACCACCAGCAGCAGCTGTACACAAGTTCCTGAGTCCCCAGGCCCCTGCCAAGAACAGTGACACCAGTGAATGCAGCACCTCTGGGAGAAGTGCAACCAGCACCCCAAGACATCCTAGGAACAGCAACACAGGTGGAGCACGGGACTGCAGTGTGTGAGCCTGCAGAGACCCAGTGGAGGACCATGGGACCCAGGTGACCAGAACCAAAGTAACCAAAACTGTACTCAAATAAGAAAAGGTGGTTACTACCAGAAATGCACCAGCAGAGGATCAAAAACCATCATCAGAACTTAGATCATCAAAAATCATGAAGAACTACAGTAACATGGCAGAACAGAATGAGAATGACAGCTCTCTAGAAACAGAACCTGAAGTCACAGAAGATTACAACCTGACTGATGGAGAATTCAAAATAGCGGTCATAAAGAAACTCAGCAAATTACAAGAAAACTCAGAAGGACAGTTCAGTGAGCTCTGGAATTAAATTAATGAGCAGAAGGAGTACCTCACCAAAGAGATTGAAGCTCTACAAAAAATACAAACAGAAATTCTGGAGATGAAGGATACAATTAATGAGATAAAAATAATGTAGAAAGCACAAAAAATAAGTAGATCATATGGAGGAGAGAATTAGTGACCTTGAAGACTGAAATCTAGAAATGTTTCAGGTGGAGGATGAGAGAGAAGTAAGATTTAAAAAAAATGAAGAATATCTTTGAGAAATATCAGACAGAATTAGGAAAAGCAACATAAAGATGATAGATATCCTGGAGGGAGAAGAGTGGGAGAAAAGAGCAGAGAGCTTGTTTAAAGAAATAATACGTGAGAACTTCCCAAACCTGGGGAAAACTGGACATACATGTACATGAAATCAATAGAACTCCTAATTACATCAGTGCAAAAAGACCTTCTCCAAGGCATATACTATTAAACTGTCAAAAGTCAATGAGAAATGAAAAATATTAAGGGCATCAAGGCAGAAGAAAATAACCCACAAAGAAACCCCTATCCGGCTTTCAGTCGATATCTCATAAGAAAACTTAGAGGGTAGGAGAGAATGAAATGATATGTTCAAAAGAGGGAAAGACAAAAACTTTCAGCCAAGAATATCCTATCCAGTGAAACTACCCTTCAGATACAGTGGAGAAATAAAAGCTTTCTCAGATAAACAAAAGCTGAGGGAGTTCATCGCCACTAGACCTCCCTTACAAGAAATGATCAAGGATGCTATGATACCTGAAACAAAAAGGCAAAGGTCTACAACGTTTAAGCAAGGAGATAAATAGACAAAATCAGAAAACTGTAGCTCTCTTTCAGGAGAGCAAGTAATTAATTATAACATAAAAGATAAAGGGAAAGAAAGCATGGAAAATAACTGTAAACACTTCATGGTGCTGGCCTAGTGGCATAGTGGTTAAGTTAACACACTGTGCTTTGTCGGCCCAGGTTTGTGGATTTGGATCCTGGGCATGGACCTGCACACCACTCATCGAGCCATGCTGTGGCGACATCCCACATACAAAATAGAGGAAGATTGGTACACATGTTAGCTCAGAGCAAATCTTCCTCAACAAAAAAGCCAAACAGACAAACAAAAACCCTTTAAACACGTCAAGTGAGTCACAAACTCACAACACAAAATAGAATAACTTGTTACAACAAAAACATAGATGGGCAGGAGGGAAGGCATAGAACCTGCATAGGCTAATGGAGAGATGAGGCTATCAGAAAGTGGACTATCTTGTCTACGAGATCTTTTATACAAACCTCATGGTGAATGCCATAAAGTATTTTAGAGCAGAGCAACAAGTCATAAAGAAACAGAAAATTGAGAAAACCATCACAGAAAACCACCAAACTGAAATGGTATTCAGAAATACAAAGGAAAAGAAACAATGGAAATACAGAACAATTGGAAAACAAGAGATAAAATGGCAGGATTAAGCCCTCATATATTAGTAATCACTCTAAGCGTAAATGGACTGAATTTACCAATCCAAAGACACAAAGAAAAAGGCCCAACCATATGCTGCCTCCAGGAAACACATCTCAGCTATAAAGACAAACAGAGCCCCAGAGTGAAGGGATGGAAGATGATATTCCAAGCAAATGGCAAGCATAAGAAAGCAGTGTAGCTGTGCTCATATCACACAAAGCAGACTTCAAGAGAAAAAAGACAGTGACAGAAAAAGATTGGCATTATATAATGATAAAAGGAATATTCTAGCAAGAATACATAAAACTTATTAATGCATATGCTCCTAACACAGGAGCAGCAAAGCATATAAAGTAACTATTAACAGACCTAAAGGGAGAAATTGATAGCAACACAATAGTAGTAGGAGACCTCAACACTCCACTTACATGAATGGATAGATCATCCAGACAAAAAGTCAAGGAAAGTGGCCTCAAATGAAATACTAGACCAGATGGACTTAATAGATTTATTGAACCCTCCATCCCATAACAGCAGAATATACATTCTTCTAAAGTGCATGTGGGACATTGTCAAAGGTGGACCGTATGTTGGGAAACAACGCAAGTCAATAAAATTAAGAAGATTGAAATCACACCAAGCCTCTTTTATGACTACTATGCTGTGAAAGTAGAAATCAACTACAAGCAAAAAGCTAGGAAAGTCACAAATGTGTGGAGAAGAAACAACATACTACTGAAGAAACATTTGATAAATGACAAAATCAAAGGAGAAATAAAAAAATCCTGGAGACAGATGAAAATGAAAGCATTACATATCAACTCCTATGGGATGTGCAAGGGAGTCCTAAGAGAAAATTTATGGCAATACAGACTTACCTCAACAAACAAGAAAAATCTCAAATAAGTAGTCTTAAACTACAGCTAGCAGAGCTTGAAGAACAAACTGAGCCCAAAGTTGTATGGAACAACAAAAGATCACAAATAGCCAAAGCAATCCTGAGAAAAAAGGAGCAAAGCTGGAGGCATCACAATTCCTGACTTCAGAATATACTACAAAGCTGTGTAATCAAAACAGCATGATACTGGCAGAAAAGCAGACACACAGATCTAAAGAACAGAATTGAAAGTCCAGAAATAAAACCACACATCTATGAACAGCTAATCTTAGACAAAGGAGCTAGGAACATGCAATGGAGAAAGGAAAGTCTCTTGAATAAATCGTCTTGGGAAAACTGAACAGCCACATGCAAAAGAGTGAAAGTAGACCATTACCTTACACCATGCAGAGAAATTACTTCAAAATAGATTAAAGACTTGAATGTAAGACCTGAAACCATAAAACTCTTGGAGGAAACTACAGGTAGTGCACTCTTTGACATGGATTTTAGCAGCACCATTTTGAGTATTGTGTCTACTCAGGCAAGGGAAACAAAAGAAAAAAATGAACAAATGGGACTACATCAGACTAAAAATCTCCTGCAAGGCAAAGGAAGCCACGACCAAAACGATAAGACAACCCACCAACTGGGATAAATTATTTGCATATCATATGTCTGACTAGGGTTAATTTCCAAAATATATAAAGAACCCATACAGGGGTTATTCTGGGGGCACAGTGATTAAGTTCATGCACTGTGCTTCAGTGGCCTGGGGTTCACGGGTTAAGATCCTGGGCACAGACCTACATACTGCTCATCAGGACACATACAAAATAGGGGAAGATTGGCACAGATGTTAGCTCAGGGCCAATTTTCCTCAATGAAAAAAAGAACTCATACAACTCAACAACAAAAACAAACAGCCCGATCAAAAAGTGGGCTTAGGATCTGATCAGACATTTTTCCAAAGAAGATATACAGATGGCCAACAGGCACATGAAAAGATGTTAAACATCACTAATTATTAGGGAAATGCAAATCAAAACAACAGTGAGATATCACCTCACCCCCGTCAGAATGGTTATAATTAACAAGGTGAGAAATAACAAGTATTAGAGAGGATGTGGAGAAAAGGGAGCGCTCGTACACTGCAGGTGGAAATGCAAACTGATGCAACCACTGTGGAAAACAGAATGGAGATGTATCAAAAAATTAAAGATAGAAATATCTTATGATCCAGCTGTCCCACTACTGGGTACATGAAATCAATAATACCAAGTGTTTTATGCATCCCTATGTTCACTGCAACTTTATTTACAATAGCCAGGTCGTGGAAGCAACACAAGTGCCCACCAACTGATGAATGGATAAAGAAGATAAAGATATACCACACACACATATATATGTACACACACAAACAATGGAATACTACTGAGCCATAGAAAAGTCAAAATCATCCCATTTCCAACAACATGGATGGAACTTGAGGGTATTATAACTGAAATAAGCTAGACAGAGAATGACAAATATTGCATGATTGCACTCATATGTGGAAGATAAACAAACACTTGTATAAAGAGACAAGATTAGTGGTTACCAGAGAGGAAGGAGGGTGGGGGGGGGGATGGGAGAAAGGAGTAAAAAAACACATATGTATGGTGACAGATAAAATCTAGACCATTGGTGTTGAGCACAATGCAGTCTATACAGAAACTGATATATAATAATGTGCAACTGAAATTACACAATGGCATAAACCAATGTGACCTCAATAAAATAATAAAAAAATAAAACTCCCCACTCAACAACCCCTTTCTTCAACACACACAATACTCCCAAGCAAAGATTGGCACTTGACATTCAAAATGCTTAGGATGACATGTAAACTCAACCTTCATATGGATAGAAATGGCTCTAATTCTTAATCCAAAGAAACATTAGAACTATCTCTGAAAGATAAAGAATTAGGATACATCATTCCCTGGAAATCATTAATTGAGTAATCTTAACTCTTGTGCCATTTGGTGATGATTATAGAAGTTTAAAAATGGCAGTATCTAATCTTAGACAGCCCTGACGTTCAGTTAAGAGTGGGTTTCAACATCTTACATCTCTGCTCTATAATAATTGAGGCAGCAAAAGTAACACATACTTGGACTGACCAGTTAGGGTCATCTTGAGTGACAGACTTCCACTTCTGTAAAATCTAAAACTATGACTCAAACAAAGACACAGCTAAGAACCATCACGGTCAGGGACTCTCTGAGCATCACTGTCAGAGTAACAGCCTCTGGATCCTTTTTCTTGCTTTATTTCAAGATTTGGATCCCAGACTCATTGCTCACTGTGATGAAATGTATAAGAATGGAGTGTAAGGAAGGGCTCTAATAGGTGGCCAAAATATCTAGAAGCTGGGGTTCATCTCTGCTTTTGGGTTGGCCTTCTTCTAGTAAAAAATTCCTTCTGTTTAAGACTAAAAAACACCCCTCGCTTTGTTTAAGTGATTGGGGTCATTATGTTCGCTTTCTATAAATCCACAAGATAAGAAGTGAACCTGGGAAGAGAAAGGGAGCTGGTTATAGTACATCTTTCACCTGTACTGTGAATAAAAGAGGTTTCTACTGTAAGAGAGGGTCCCTGCAACAACCCAGCATCCCCCTTGAGGTCATCTCTTTGATCTGAAGCCAGTTCTGCCAGGAACCTTGACCAGAGCCATTCAAATTTCTCGGTATCTTAGGCCATAGATGAGGGGCTTGAGTGTTGGAGTGACAAGACTGTAGAAGAGGTAGATCACATTGTCTTGCTGTGGGCTCTGGTAGGTACCTGGCACCATCTACATGAACACAGCTGCCCCATAAAAGAGCCCCACCACAGCGATGTGCGAGGAGCAGGTGGGGTGAAGGCCTTGTGTCGGGCCTCATCTGAGTGCATTTGCAGAATAGCCCCCAGCACTTGGCTGTAGGAGGTGGCCATGAGTGACAGGGGCTGCAGCAAGATCAGCACCCCAGAGATGGACAGTGTCAACTCATAAGTTGAGGTGTCAGTGCAAGAGAGCTTCAGCAGGGCAGGCAGTTCACAGAAGTGGTCCACAGTGCGTGAGGCACAGTAGGGGAAATGCAGGATGATGGAAGTCTGGATGCACGCCACAAGCACACCTGACAACCAGGAGGTGCCCATCATGAGCAGGCAGACCTGACATCTCATGAGTAAGGGATAATGCAGGGGGTGGCACACGGCAAAATAGTGGTCATAAGACGTGAGGGATAGCACGACACCCTCAGAGACACCCATCAGCATCAGAAAGAACATCTGAGCTCCACAACCTTTGAAGGAGATGGAACTCTCTCCCTGCAGGAAGTTGACTGCCATCTTGGGGATGGTGACCAGTGGAAAGCCAACATCCAACAGGGAGAGTTGGCTGAGCAGGAAGTACATGGGGGTGTGGAGCCTGGAGTCTGTGCAGACCAGGAAGAGCAGGATGGCATTACCCAGAAGGCCCACGGTGAATATGGTGACCACAAGGGAGAATAGGACCAGATGTGGTCCAGAGTGGTTGAAGAGTCCCATGAGAGTGAAGTCGAGGTCACAGACTGATTTGATTCCTTCATCCTCTAGGAAGTGTCATTCATCTGCAAGAAGAACTGGATATTTGGAAAGGAATCTCACTGGGGGTTAGGTTCATCTCAAATGAGAACTGCAGTCGTTTGATAATGGCTGCCTGGAGTCTCTTGAGAACCATGCTGAGCACATTCAGGTTCAGTAGGGAAAACGTACCATGATTGATTCATTATGTCTGCTCTGGTCGGGAGATGAGGAACAGCAAACTGATGTCTGCATTTGTCATTTATTAATAAAAGTCATGTTTTCACCCTTTGGGCGAACACCATCCACCACCACTTGCAGTTAAACCACCTGTCCCCAAGATAGACAGTGCAAGTCAGCCCCAGTGGTATATTGGACTACACCTCATGCTAGAGGCCTTGAGGTGAAATCAGAAGTGGGATTCTGAAGAGACTAGAATATGAAGTTGGAGAATTGCCAAAGATGATAGGGGATGATGAGGCTGGATCAAAAATTAAGTCCCAAACCATGAGGAAATTATCATTTCCAAATTCTGGAATGAGAGAAAGGAAGGGCTAATGTATGGTAAGAGTCAGAGGTGGGATGACATTTAGGATGTGGACCCAAGGTGTCTATACCATAAAGAGACATATGAGGTTGGAAACAAAAGGGTGTGGCATGGGGGACAAGTTATTCAGAATATCAGACCTCTTTCTGAGGTTTGATTTCATAGGGTGGGAGTGGAGAATATTTTTCTTAATGTGTATTAAGTATTAAATCTGCAGTATCAATTAGTGGACAAGGAAGATGTCTGAAGGATTGGAGGGACTGCCCCCACCTAACCAAAAATACTGATACTTGACCTTCCTACCTTCAATGTGACCTCCAGGGAAACTCAAATTGCCCTGGAATACTATTCACACACATCACCTGAAACACTGAGAACTTCTGGGCCAAAGTGGCATCTGTCACCATCATCAGTGGGGAAGCACAAAGAAGTGTATAGAGAATTATAGAGGAGCCAGCCTTTTGAGACCAGGAGGGTTCTACCTTGGAAAGATCCAGAAGAGGTCTGCTTTATCGGATGTGCAAAGGAAGTGAGCTACTTAGAGACCAAGAAGGGTCAGTGTTGAGCGGGTGTCTACTCAAGACCTTCTGATGCCCAAATCATTGATCACACTTACCCTGCATGTCTTTCAGCTTCTCTGACTTGATTTCCTGTAATCATGAAACTTGGCCAAGTGTTTTCCCCTTACCTAACTGCTGACTGCTGCCTTCTCTCCATCTCTCTCTCTCTGTATTGCCCATTTCAATGTCACACTAAAGCTGACATTGAAGGCTTTCTTAAATGACTGCCTATCCAGATTTCCCATCACATCAAGGTCCTTCATTATCCTGTCCACAACTATTCATTTATTCATTCATTCAAAGAAAATTAAGTTCCTCTTAAGTGCCAGTCACTGAAGGAGGCATAAGGGACACAGTGGTGGAAAAGATGGACAAGGTCACTGCTCTCATGAGAGATATAAGAAACAAGGAAACAAGTAAAACAAATAGTTTTTACTAGAAATAAATACAAAGAAATAAGCAGGGAGATCCTATAGGAAGTCACTAGAGAAACCATCTTTGGATGAAGTGGTTGAGGGAGGCCTCTCTGCACCGGTGAGAGCTGCTCTCAGAATCAAACTGTTATAAGAAGGAGAGGGAAGCTGTAACTATCTCATTTCACCTGTGGGAAGGAGTCAGACAGGCCAATTATGGTTCTGGCTGACATGGAATTCTTTAAGAGTGAAATCTACCCCAAATGGAATGAGAGCTTCATGAGGTAGTGTTTGTTGTATTCATTCAATGATGTGTGGGGTGGAAACACAAAGAGCTCTTAGTGCTGCCCTCAAAGAACTTAGAGTTTGGTTGGGGTGCAAGTAGATAAGCAAATCACTTTACGACAGCATGAAAAGGGATGCAACAAAGACATGTGTATTGAGCTGGGGGTTCCAATGTGGTCTAGTGCCCAAGTCTGTCTGTAGGGGTAGGACAGTAGGAAATGATTTTCAGAAGAGGAGACATTTGTGCTGTGTTGAAAGTCAGCTATGGTCATTTTTTAGGCAGGTAGAGAAAAAGGTCATTTCAAGGAGAAGCAATATGGTGTGTGTGGATTGTTTGGCATATAGTTAAGAGAATACACTCTGGGCTTAGAGCAAGATTTGAATGCCAACTCAGCTGCATCCTAACTTTGTGACTTCAGGTGCATTATTCAATCTTCCTGGGACTCAGTTTCTCATGTGTCTATGGGGATAAATAACACCTTCTTCATAGGAGTAGCTATGAGCATTAAATGAGATAATGAATTCAAGAGCTTAGCACAATGACAACCACATGGTAATTTCTTGATTTAAGTTCACAACTAGTGGTCCTATGGTAGAGGAAGGGTAAACATTAAAAATGACAGACTGGATGACTTCTAAAACCCCTTCCAGAGGAGTGACATCAGCAACATGGCAGAGTGAGCTGTTCCCTTTGTCTCTGCCCCTCTGAATTAAACTAAATGAACATTCAATGACTGATCGGGGATACCCACACAGCACAACAGGATGCCTGAGAGACCTACACAGTTATACTTCTGAAGGTGGATGGACTGGATCCCCAGGATAGCAGAAGCAAGCCAGGTTTCAGGATCTCACATAGCAGGTGTTGCTACTCTAACAGGAGGTTGGGACAGCCCAGACTGCACATGAACACTATCCTCACCTACAGGAGGGTACACTGTGCTGTACCACCTGCCAGTGGGCATGCGCCCCAGCATGACTGTAAGAAGAAGTGGTGGCAGCCCTGTGAACATGCATGAACATCATCCTGGCCTCGGGGAGCAGCCACTGTGTCATTGCAGCCCTGCCAGTGGGAATGTGACCCATTGCGACTGCAAGAGTAGGTGAGTGCAGACCTGTACACCCATGTGAACAACATCCTGGCCTGCAGGAGCACAAACTGTACCTGCACTACTTTCAGCAGATGGTGTGGGATCAGAAAACATAGCTCCTGCTTCCCCTCAGTGGTAGCAGTTGGAATCTGCAACCTGATACTATCACAAATGTGCCAGGAAAGGATTGGTTCATCAAACGTGAAAAAGTACTGTAACAATCCACAGCAGAAGGAAAATTACAAGTCTCCAGAAACCAATCCTGAAGTCACAGAAATATACAATATAAATGACAGAGAATTTAAAATAGTTTCATAAAGAAATTCAATGAGTTATAAGAAAAATAAGAAAGACAGTTCAATGAACTCAGGAATAAAATTAATGAGCAGTAGAAATACTTCACCAAAGAGATTGGAAGTAAAAAAACCCAAAGAGAGATTCTGGATAGGAAGAATCAAATTAGAGATAAAAAATAATCTAGACTCCTTGAAAAAATAGAGCTGATTTTATTGAGGACAGAACTAGTGGTTTAGAGCACAGAAATGTAGAAATGCTTCAGGTGGAGAAGGAGTGAGAACCAAGATTTTCAAAAAAATGAAGGAGCTCTTTGAGAAATATCTGACTCAATTAGGAGAAGCAGCATAAGGATTATAGGTATTCCAGAAGATGAAGAGAGGGAGAAGAGAGCAGAAAGATTGTTCAAAGAAATAATAGCCAAGAAATTCCCAAACCTGGGGAAGGAACTGGACTTACAAATACATGAAGCCAATAGAACTCCTAATTACATCAATGCAAAAAGGCCTTCTCCAAGGCATATCCTATTAAAACTGGCAGAAGTCAATGAGAAAGAAAAAATATTAAGGACAGCAGGGCAGAAGAAAATAATCTACAAAGGAATCACTATCAGGCTTTCAGCAGATTTCTTGACAGAAAACTTTCAGTCTAGGAGAGAATGGAATGATAAATTAAAAATACTGAAGGACAAAAACTATCAGCCAAGAATACTCTATCCAGCAAACTATCCTTCAGATACAATGAAGAAACAAAAGCTTTCCCAGATAAACAAAAGCTGAGGGAGTTCATTGCCACTAAATCTTCCTTTGCAAGAAATAATGAAGGAAGCCTTCCTACCTGAAACAAAAGCCAAAGATCTACAAAAATTTGAGCAGGGAGATAAACAGACAGACAAAATCAGAAAATTGCAGCTTTCCAGCAGAACATGTTAGACAACTCTAAATTATAACATAAAAGATAAAGAGAAGGAAAGCATCAAAAATAACTATAAACACTTCAATTTAGTCACAAACTCACAGCACAACAAATGATAATTTGCGACAATAAAAACTCTGAAAGGGAAGAGGAATGACACGGAATCTGCTTAGGCTAATAGAGAGAAGAGGTTATCAGAAAATGGACTATCTATGAGATCTTTTATACAAACCTCACAGTAACAGCTAAACAACAAATCAGAGCATAGCCACAATTCATAAAGAGAAAACTGAGAAAATAATCATAGAAAACCACCAAACTGAAATGGTAGCCAGAAATACAAGGCAAGAGAAACAATGGAAATATAGAACCACCAGAAAACAAGAGATATAATGGCAGTATTAAGCACTTATATGTCAATAATCACACTAAACTTAGATAGATTGAATTCTCCAATCAAAAGATACAGAGTGGTTGTATGGATTAAACAACAAGACTCAACAATATGCTGCCTCCAGGAAACACATCTCAGCTCTAAAGACAAACAGAGGCTCAGAGTGAAGGGATGGAAGATGGTGCTCCAAGCAAATGACAAACAAAAGAAAGCAGGTGTAGCCATACTTACATCAGACAAAGCCAGCTTCAAGATAAAAAAAGACAGAAGCAAAGAGGGCATTTTATAATAATAAAAGGGACATTCCACCAAAAGTACATAAAACTTATGAATATATATCCACATAACTCTGGAGCACCAAAGCATGTACAGCAATTAATAACAGACCTAAAGGGAGAAATTAATAGCAATATAAAAATAGTCACAGCACCTCAACACCTCACTTACGTGAATGGATAGATCATCCAGACAGAAAGTCAACAAGGATATAGTGGATTTAAATTAAATGATTTAGTAGATATATGTAGAACATTCCACCCTAAAACAGAATACAAATTCTTCTCAAGTGCGCATGGAACATTCTTAAGCATAGATCATATGTTAGGAAACAAAGCAGGCCTCAATAAATTTAAGAAGATTGAATACATATCAAGCATCTTTTCTGACCACAATGCTATGAAACTAGAGATTAACTACAAGAAAAAATCTGAGAAAGTCACAAGTATGTGGAGGCTAAACAACATAGTACCGAACAGCCATTGGATCAATGAGGAGATCAAAGGAGAAATCAAAAAAAGCCTGGAGACAAATGAAAATGAAAACACAACATCTCAACTCTTATGAGAAGTGCCAAAACTGGTAGTAAGAGGGAAATTCATAGCAACACAGGCCAACCTCAACAAACAAGAACAGTTTCAAATAAGTAATTTTAAACTACACCTAGTAGAACTCATAAAAGTAGAACAAACAAAGCTCAAAGTCAGCAGAAGGAGGGAAATAATAAAAATTAGAGCACAAATAAATGAAACCTCAGCCAGACTCCATAAGAAAAAAAGATAGAAGACTCAAACCTGAAGCATTTCAAAACCACAGCTGGTGTAACTCCAGAATCCCTGCTTTTCTCTTCACATCCTACTTTGCAACAAAGAGTAATGGATTGTTCAGGTCCTGCTTCCCTAAGGAAACCATTGGCTCTTCTGCCTCAATCATGGTGTGTTTATCTCCTCTGTCTGATGACTGTCTTACTGCCTGGCCTGGGGCAGAAGCCACCTCACCGGCCACAGATCCAGGGTCCCCTTGGATGTCCTTGCCCTGGCGTACCCCCAGTCACTCACCTGGCTCTGGCATGCTGGTCCTTTCAGCTGGTTGGTCAACAGCACCCCGTCTCCACCTCGAGAAGATACCATGCAGGTCAACTCTGGTTTACCTCCAAGAGCTGTCGATTGGTATGGAACACAAAGTGAACTCAAAGCCACTGGCCCGGGACCTTTAGATCTTCCACCACTGAAGAATATATGGTATCTCCCTAATGTCTTAGCCATTGAAGGCCTCCTTCCTTCTATTGGGCACTCAGCACTGCTTTTATCTGACTTTCTCTTCTCTTCCAGAATTACCAGGTGGTCCCCTTTCTACTCATGCATCCACCGAGCAGAACATTTCCCTCAATGGCTTTTGGAATCTCCTGCAAGCAGCTTCTCCAGTAGGAATGGATTCCTATGTCATGGTTGGCCTTGGGCTTCACACACATTCTTCCTTCAGGACATTTTAGGAAAAAGGCTGTTCCCTGCACTAAACCCACCTTCCCCAGTCAGGCGAGCAGGGCTGGACACAGATAAGGCTTGGCTTCAGGTGGGTTACCGCCTTGTCTTAAATCACCTCCTTTACACCTCAGGATGAAGAGTCTCTACAACCAGTTTTTAGAGTTGACTTTTAAAACTCTTCCTTTTCATATTCTCCTGTTGCTCTTTGCTTTCAGATCTGATGCCTTTTGCTGAAACGAGAGATGAGAGAAGAGGCATTGGGGTTATCTGACTCTCCATAGCCAATAAAATCTTTCTAGCATCTCAGAAGTGGGATATATATATATATATATATATATATTATATATATATATAATATATATATATATATATTTTATAGAAGAAAGAGCCATAGAGGCAAAAGTTCCTCTGGCCCATCCAAGTTACCCTGCAATTCTTCCTTTTCATCTCTTTGCTAGTTTGGTAATCAAATAATGAGTCCTTGAGACCCAGTTCTCAGAGCTCTTGCTCTTTTATTGTCTATTCTGCCCTCATTCGCAACCACAGAGCACCAGGTGCATAGCAAGGGCTTCATAAGCACCTTCTGTATGAATAAAATCTGAGAGAGAAATACTTAGTGTGATGACATGTCTAAGGTGACAGCATGATTGACTGGCAGAGCTGGGACTCAAACACACCCTGACTGATTCCTAGTCATGTGTCCTCTCTGTTCTGCCAAGTGAATGGAGGGTTGGCTGCTTCTGCTCTGGCTCTCCAGGCCAGTCTGATTTGATCTCTGAAAACTGCTTCGGAGCATCCGATATTTAGTCTGCCCCGGAAGGAGAGCCAAAGGTGTCTCTGGGCTGTACCAGGGAGCAGGTCCTAAATCCAATCTCTCAGCAGCAGCCAGAGCTCCAGGTCTTCCAAGCTCAGCAGCTGCTATGGAGGTTCAAGCGTGGACTTCAAAATAGATGACGTCCCCTGAGGGTCAGGCATGCTCCGGCTCGTGAGGGGCTGACCGAGTGAGATAAAACAAATGGTCAGATGTCCGCCTCAGAGCTGGGGAAGATTAAGAGGCATACACAATCTGTCTTTCCCTCCAAATGCCTTCATAGACTCAAACTGCACAGAATCTTGAAAATGAATGTAAAATCATCAAGTCTGGGGGCTCTTTCTTGCCTTCAGTGTCTCCCCTCTAATCATGCCTAGACCCAAGAAAACCCCACAAGCAGGGGGGTTCCAGACTCTCACCCCTACTTGTCAGGGTCTGAGAGACTCCCTCGTGGCCTTTACACACACTTCCATTCTCCTCCTCCTGGGACGCCTTCTCAGTAAAACCTCCCTGAAATCCAGCATGTTTAGCTAATGAATGTTGCCTTGGCCTTTGGGATGACTGACAAAACTGTGTCAGGGTAGAGGCTCTGGGGGACAGGGTTGCATCAGAAAGTCCCTTTTTTGTCAGAGGGGAAATTAACAGCCATGAGAGCTAGAGCTCTGGAGACTGGAATTATCCCTTGAGGAATGTGGGAGTCTTATTCCAGGAAGGTGGGAAGCGGTGTGATGGGTGATTGAAATTTCCAGAGATTCCAAATCCAAACTATTGTCTCAGGCAATTCAAGAATTTTTATTTTTCCTCCTTTGGGAGAAGGGGATGTGAGAATCTCTTTTTCCTTAGCATCAAAACACATGTACGCACACAAAATAACCTTTCTGATCTTCAGAGAACCTCTTATGAATGAAATAATGAAGCTGTGATGTTGAAGGACAGCCAGGAAGTAGCCCAGCTTTCTTATTCTGCCTATCCTAGAGTAATTCTCTTGTCAAATCCGTATTCTCTGAGAGTATTCACAGAACTCACAGACACAAGGGCAATCAGTAAACACTGGAGGTCTTGGCTTCCATGGGGACCTTGGCAAGGTTGCTGAAGAAATGGGAAAGGTCTTAGTATGTATGCAGTGATACCTAGACTAAAATCAGGTGATGAGGCAGAGAGTAAACAGGAGTAATGAACCAAGATATAAAAGTAGCTGGATCCAGAACTGTAAGCTGATAAAGTCATAAACGGAGGCAAGATTGATGGCTACACATGAATCATAGTGAAGGAGTCAATTGCTCATCCCACTGAAACCATGGCAAAGGATATCCAGGTGAGGCAATCTGTAAGAGTGATTGATTTGTACCCTTCTGGATGTTCTCTGACATTTTGGGGACCCCCGTGGAGGTGAAAAGATGTCACGAGGGAGAAGTCAGACAAGATGAATTCCAAGGGTGCATGGAGGTGAGAGTCAGAGATGATAATAAGCGAGTAGTCAGCCACAAAGAACAAGCTCAGCCCAAAAAGAAGCCAAGGATCTGAGAATCCCAGGAGAAGTAATTCCTTTGTAAGTATTTGTTTTTATGGCTTCATGAACCTGCTCATGCCCCTTAGGAGAATCTGTCAGGTCAGAGAAAGAGACAAAGACTCATATCCTGCAAAGCTATCTTTCAAAAATGAAAATGAAAGACATTCCAAGATTAAAAACCGGGAGAATATGTTGCTAGCAGAGTCGTCCTACAAGAAACACTAAAGGAAGTCCTTTATGCTGGAAGCAATTGACCCCAGATGGTAATTTAAACCCACAGTGAAAAAACACCACAAAATTCAGGTCAACTTAATTGTATAATTATAAGAGAGCATATGAATATGTCTCAGAGGATACATTCTGAGAAATGCATCATTAGGCGATCTCATCATTGTGTGAACATCACAGAGGGTACTTACACAAACCTATATGGTACTGCCTACTACACACCTAGATTATATGGTATAACGTATTGCTCCTAGGCTACAATCCTGTACAGTATGTCACTTTTCGGAATACTTTAGGCAGCTGTAACTTAATGGTATGTATTTGTGCAGCTAAACATAGAAGAGGTACATTAAAAATACAATATAAAAGATAAAAATGGTACTCCTGTACAGGTCAAGAGAGACATACAGGGCCAATATATAATGATCAAAGGGACACTTCATCAAGAAGTGATAACGCTTATAAATATCCATGCACCCAACACAGGAGCACCAAATTTCATAAAGCAACTATTAAAAGACCTAAAGAAAGATGTTAAAAACAACACAAAAATAGTAGGGGACCTCAACACCCCACTCACATCAATGGACAGATCATCCAGACAGAAAATCAACAAGGAAACAGTGGAGCCAAACGAAAAGCTAAAACTATTGGACTTAATAGACTTATATAGAACTCTTCATCCAAAAACAGCAGAATACACGTTCTTCTCAAGTGTGCATGGAACATTTTCAAGGATAGATCATATGTTGGGAAACAAGGCAAGCCTCTACAAATTTAAAAAAAAATGAAATAATAACAGGCATCTTCTCTGATCATATTGCTACAAAGCTAGAAATTAGTTACAAGAGAAAAGTTGAGAAAGGCACAAGGATGTGGACACTAAACAATATGCTATTGAACAAGCAATGGACCATTGAAGAAATTAAAGAAAAAAAAATACCAGGAGACAAATGAAAATGATAACATGCCATACCAACTCATATGGGATACAAATACAGCAAAAGCAGTATTAAGAGGAAAATTCATCACAATACAGACACATCTTAACAAACAAGAAAAATCCCAAATAAGCAATCTCAAATTACACCTAACTGAATTAGACAAAGGACAACAAACAAAGCCCAAAGTCAGCAGAAGAAGAGAAATAATAAAAATCAGAGCAGAAATAAATGTTATTGAAACAAAAAAGGCAGTAGAAAGGATGAATGAAACAAAGAGCTGGTTCTTTGAGAAGATAAACAAAATTGACAAACCCCTAGCCAGACTTACAAAAGAAAAAAGAGAGAAAGCTCAAATAAACAAAAACAGAAATGAAAGAGGAGAAATAACAACAGACTCCTCAGAAATACAACAGATCATAAGAGAATACTACAAAAAACTATATGCCAACAAAATGGATAACCTAGAGGAAATGGATAAATTCTTGGACTCCTACAATCTCCCAAAGCTCAGTCAAGAAGAAGCAGACCATTTGAACAGACCAATCACAAGGAAAGAGATTGAAACAGCAATCAAAAGCATACCAAAGAATAAAACCCCAGGACCAGATGGCTTTCCTGGCGAATTATACCAAACTTTCAGAGAGGACTTAATACCTATCCTTTTCAAGCTATTCCAAAAAATTAGGGAGGATGGAACACTTCCTAACACATTCTATGAGGCCAACATCACGCTGATACCAAAACCTGACAAGGACAGCACGAAAAAGGAGAACTACAGGCCAATATCGCTGATGAACATAGATGCAAAAATTCTCAACAAAATTTTGGCAACCTGGATTCAGCAATTAATCAAAGGATCATACATCATGATCAAGTGCGATTCATACCAGGGACACAGGGATGGTTCAACATCCGCAAATCAATCAACGTGATACACCACATTAACAAACTGAGCAATAAAAACCACATTATCATCTCAATAGATGCAGAGAAAGCATTTGACAAGATCCAACAGCCATTTATGAAAACACTCTGAACAAAATGGGCATAGAAGGAAACTACCTCAATATAATAAATGCCATATATGGCAAACCCACAGCCAACATCATACTCAATGGGCAAAAACTGAGTGCCATCCCCCTGAAAACATGAACGAGACAAGGATGCCCTCTATCACCCACTCTTATTTAACATAGCACACTGTTTAACAAGAGTACACTCTTATTTAACATAGTATTTAACTAACAAAAAAAGAACTCAAGAACACAATACCATTCACAATTGCAGCAAAAAGTATAAAATACCTTTGGGTGAATTTAACTAAGGAAGTGAAAGACCTATACAATGAAAATTACTAGGCTTTTCTGCAACAAATAGATGAGGACATAAAGAGATGGAAAGACATTCCATGCACATCGATTGGAAGAATAAACATAGTTAAAATGTCCGTTCTACCTAAAGCAATGTACAGATTCAATGCTGTCCCAATCAGAATCCCAATGATATTCTTTACAGAAATAGAACAAAGAATCCTGAAATTCATATGGGGCAACAAAAGATCCCGAATTGCTAAAGCAATCCTGAGAAAAAAGAACAAAGCTGGTGGCATCACAATCCTTAACTTCAAAACATACTACAAAGCTACAGTAAGCAAAACAGCATGGTACTGGTACAAAAACACGTGCACAGATCAATGCAACAGAATTGAAAGCCCAGGAATAAAAGCACACATCTATGGACAGCTAATCTTCGACAAAGGAGCTGAGGGCATACAATGGAGAAAAGAAAGTCTCTTCAACAAATTGTGCTGGGAAAACTGGAAAGCCACATGTAAAAGAATGAAAATTGACCATTCTTTTTCACCATTCACCAAAATAAACTCAAAATGGATCAAAGACCTAAATCTGAGACCTGAAACCATAAGGTTTCTAGGAGAAAATGTAGGCAGTACACTCTTTGACATCAGTATTAAAAGGATCCTTTTGAACACCATGTCTTCTCAGACAAGGGAAACAATAGAAAGAATAAACAAATGGGACTTCATCAGATTAAAGAGCTTCTTCAAGACAAAGGAAAACAGGATTGAAACCAAAAAAAAAAAAAACCACTAACTGGGAAAAAATATTTGCAAGTCATACATCCGACAAAGGCTTAATATCCATGATATATAAAGAACTCACACAATTCAACAACAAAAAATCAAACAACCCGATCAAAAAATGGGCTGGAGACATGAACAGACATTTCTCCACAGAAGATATGTGGATGGCCAATAGACACGTGAAAAGATGCTCATCATCGCTGATCATCAATGAAGTGCAAAGCAACACTACACTAAGATTACACCTTACACCTGTTAGAATGGTAAAAATATCCAAAACAAAAAGTGACAAATGTTGTAGAGGTTGTGGAGAAAAAGGAACCCTCATACACTGCTGGTGGGAATGCAAACTGCTGCAGCCACAAGGGAAAACAGTATGGAGATTTCTCAAAAAGTTAAAAATAGAAATACCCTATGACCCAGCTATCCCACTACTGGGTATATATCCAAAGAACTTGAAATCAGCAATTCCAAAAGTCCTATGCACCCCTATGTTCATCGCAGCATTATTTACAATAGCCAAGACGTGGAAGCAACAGAAGTGCCCATCAACAGATGATTGGATAAAGAAGCTGTGGTATATGTATACAATGGAATACTACTCAGCCACAAAAAAGAACAAAATCGTCCCATTTGTAACAACATGGATGGCCCTTGAGGGAATTATGTTAAGTGAAATAAGCCAGATAGAAAAGGAAAATCTGTATGACTCCACTCATATGAAGAATTTAAAAATGCAGACAAAGAGAACAGATTAGTGGCTACCGGGGGAAAGGTGGGGTGGGGGTGGGCACAAAGGGTGAAGTGGTGCACTCAAAACACGACTGAAAAACAATAATGTACAACTGAAATTTCACAAGATTGTAACTTATCATTAACTCAATAAAAGTTAAATTAAAAAAAAAAAAGAATGGCAAGAGTGGGCATCCTTACCTTGTTCCTCCTCTTAGAAGAACAGCTTTCAGTTTTTCACTACTGAGTATGATGTTGGCTGTGAGTTTTTAATATATGGCCTTTATTATGTTGAGGCACGTTCCTTCTTCACTGGAGAAGAATGTACCAGTTTATCGATAGTTTTTATCATAAATGATGATTGATCTTGTCAAATGCTTTCTCCACATCTATTGAGATGATCACATGACTTTTCTTCTTCTTTTTGTTGATGTGGTGTATCACATCGAATGATTTGTGGATGTGGAGCCATCCCTGCATCCCTGGAAAAAGTCCCACTTGATTTTGGTGTATGATCCCTTTAACGTATTATTGTATTCAATTTAGTAATATTTTATTGAGGATTTTTGCAACTATTTTCCTCAGCTATATTGGCCTGTAATTTTCCTTTTTTTGTGTTGTCCTTGTCTGGTTTAGTATAAGGGTTATGTTGGTCTCATAAAATGAATTAGGAAGTATCTTCTCTTCTTCCGTTTTTGGAATTGTTTGAGTAGGATAGGTGTTAAATCTTGTTTGAATGTTTTGGTGGAATTCACTGGAGAAGCTGTCTGGTCCTGGACTTTTATTTTTTTGGAGGCTTTTGATCACTGTTTCAATCTCTTTCCTGGTGATTGGTCTATTCAGGTTGTCTATTTCTTCTTGGTTCAACTTTGGGAGTTTGTATGTCACTAAGAATTTACCCAATTCATTTCATTTTTCCAGTTTGCTGGCATGTAGCTTTTCATAATATTTTCTCTTATAATCCTTTGTATTTCGGTTGTATCCATTGTAATTTCTGCTCTTTGCTTCTGATTTTATTTATTTGAGTCTTCTCTCTTTGTTTATTAGGGAGTCTTGCTAAGGCTTCTCCAATTTTTTTTTTTTGTCATCTCAAAGAACCAGCTCTTAGTTTCATCAATCCTTTATATTGTTGTTTTCAGTCTGTATTTCATCTGTGTCTGCTCTGATTTTTATTATTTCCTTCCATCTACTGACTTTGGGCTTCATTTGTTGTTCTTTTTCTAGTTCTTCTAGGTATGTTTGAGATTTTTCTTGTTTCTTGACGGTGGCCTGTATTGCTATAAACTTCTCTCTTTGTACCACTTTTGCTGCATCACCTAAGTTTTGGTATGTTGTGTTTTCATTTTCACTTGTCTCTAGGTATTTTTAATTTTTTTGATTTCTTCATTGATCCAACATTTGTTCAGCAGCATCTTGCTTAGTCTCTACGTATTTGTGACTTTTCCAGCATTCTTCTTGTAGTTGATTTCTAGTTTCATAGCATTGTGTTTGGAAAAGACACTTTATGATTTCAATCTTCTTGAATTTATTGAGGCACACCTTATTTCCCAATGTAAGATCTATCTTGGGAATGTTCTGTGTACACTAGAGAAAAGCGTATATTTTCCTGTTTTGGGATGGAATGTTCTGTACATACCTATTAAGTCTTTCTGGTCTAGTGTTTCACTTAAGGCCACCGTTTCCTTGTTGACTTTCTGTCTGGGTGACCTATCCGTTGACATAAGTGGGATGTTAATGGATCCCTACTACTATTGTGTTGCTGTGAATTTCTCCCTTTAGGTCTGTTAATATTTTCTGTATAATTTGGTGCTCCTGTGTTAGGTGTATATATATTAATGTGTTATATTTTCTTGGTTAAATCTCCCTTTTATCATTATATAATGCCCATCTTTGTCTCTTGTTATTTTTTTATCTTGAAGTCTGCTTTGTCTGATGTAAGTATGGCAACAGTTGCTTTCTTTTGCTTGCCATTTACCCCAAGCAGCATCTTCTATCCTTTCACTCTGAGCCTATGTTTGTGTTTAGATTTGAGATTTGTTTCCTCACGATATCATATTGTTGGATCTTGTTTTTTAATCCATCCAGCCACTCTGTGTCTTTTGATTGATTGTATGAAATCCATTTACATTTAGAATGATTCTTGAATTATGAGGGCTTGATATTGCTATTTTATCTCTTTTCTGGTTGTTCTATATTTCCGTTGTTTATTTTCCCTTGTATTCCTGTCAGACATTTCAGTTTGGTGGTTTTCTGTGATGTTTTTCTCAGTTTCCTCTTTATTTATGATTTGTGAATCTGCTCTGATTTTCTGTTTTCTGGTTACCATGAAGATCGTATAAATGACCTCATAGGTGAGATAGTCCATTTTCTGATCACCTCTTATCTCCATCAGCCTAGCTGGTTCCATCTTGTTCCTCTTCACTACTAGATTTTGTTGTTAGAAATTATTCTTTTTGTGTTACGAGTTTGTGACCAAAATGAGGTGGTTATATTTATTTTTGATACTTTCTTTCCCTTTATCCTTTATGTTATAATTAAGTATTGTCTAACCTCTTCCGACAGAGAGCTGCAATTTTTTGATTTTTTTGTGTCTATTTACCTCCTTGCTCCAAACTTTGTAAACCTTTGCCTTTTTGCTTCAGGTAGGAGGGTTCCCTACCTCACTTCTTGTAAGGCAGGTCTCATGGCAATGAACTCCCTCAGTTTTTGTTTGTCTGGGGAAGCTTTTATTTCTCTATAATATCTGAAGCATAATTACACTGGATAGAGTGTTCTTGGCTGATAGTTTCTGTCTTTCTGTATTTTGAATATATCATTCCACTTTGCTCTTGCCTGTAAGGTTTCTGCTGAGAAATCTGCTGAAAGCCTGATGGGCGTTCCTTGGTAGGTTATTTTCTTCTCTCTTGCTGCCCTTAATATTTTCTCTTTGTCATTGACTTTTGCCAGTTTTAATATGAAATGCCTTGGAGAACGTCTTTGTGCGCTGATGTAAATTAAGAGTTCTATGGGCTTCATGTGCTTGTATGTCCAGTTGTTTCCCCAGGTGTGGGAAGTTCTCAGTGATTATTTCTTTGAATATGCTCTCTGCTCTCTTCTCCTTCTCTTATTCCTCTAGGATACCTATAATCCTGATTTTACTTTTCCAATTTGAGTCAGTATTTCTGAAAGTATTTCTTCATTTTTTAGAAATCTTAGTTCTCTTTCCCTTTCCACCTGGATCGTTTCTAGGTTTCTATCTTTGATCTCACTGATTCTCGCCTCCATAAGTTCTGCTCCACTTTTTATGCTTTCTATATCATTCTTTTTTCATAATTGTGTTCTTCATATCCAGAATTTCTGTTTGGTTGTTTTTGGATCTTCAAACTCTTTGGTGAAGTATGCCTTCTGGTCATTAACTTTATTCCTAAGCTCATTGAACTGTCTTTCTCACTTTTCTTGTAACTCACTGAGTTTCTTTAAGAGAGCTATTTTGAATTCTCTTGAGGTAGATTATCATCTTCTTTGACTTCAATTTTGTTTCCTGAGGAGCTGTTGTTCTCTTTCTGTTCTGCCGTTTTACTGTATTTTCTTCATGGTGTTGATGAATTGGTCCTCTGCCTGTGCATTTGTCAGTAACCATCTTTCTTATTTGAGCATGGCTGTGGTTGCTTTGGTTCTGAGCTGTTCTGGCTGTATTTTAGAACCTGCACTTTCCACCCTCCACTCTCTCTACTAGAAGCAACATCAGTGCCCTCTTTGTGCTGCTTGTGCCTCTGAGGTTGCTGATGTCTTGTTGCTTTTGATGTCTCTGCATCCCTCCTGCTGGGAAGACCTCATCACTGCAGAGAAAGGTGGAGAGGCCGGGTTTCCAGCTCTGCTGAGTCCTGGAGCCTCAGGATGTATGCACCACCTGTCACCACTGGGGGGCATGGGCCAAGCCACAAGTGCTGTGTTTGCCCTTGAAGCCTGTGGGCGCTGGTGTGCCCACTGATGTGAGCATCCAGTTTTGGCTCGCTGTTCCTGGAGAAAGGGAAGGAGCTGCCCTCCTTGGTCCACTTCCTCCAGGAGACCCAGTCAGCCACCTTTCAGATGCATAGATGCATGGATCACTTAGCTGTTCTGGAGTACTGTGCAGGGAATCCTTTGTGGGTCACTGGATGTCTGGCCAGTTGTAACTTAGAAGGGAGAGACAAAGAGAATGACTCACCCCACCTAGATGCTGACGTCACTCAACACTGAGCTTTTCTCAGGCCCATTTTACAGATGTGGAGATTGAGGCTCAGAGGGGTGACAGGCAGTGCCTGAAGCTGGAGACTCACAGAGTGACCACTGCTGGTGTGACACATGAATGCCCCCTGCCTGGCTCTGGGTGAAGTGGAGGGACCCTGGAGAAGGACCAGTCTCTGTCTTCCTGTGCATGGCTCCCTGCTCCACCACTGGCTGGGGGACATTCCATAAGCCAGGCTGCTGTGATCTGCAGCTTACAGATCCTGTGTTGGATGAGAAATCATTGGGGATGCTCCAGCCTCTTCAGGCTCAGAACAGAAATCCCCACATGAGGCTCCCTGCCTGCCACGCTGGCCTCCTTTCCCCTGCTGTCACCTGTCTCAGGAATGGGGGAGCCCCAGGACACCAGACCCTTCCATCCTGATGGCTGCAGAGGCCTGCCCGGGTTTGAGTCTTTGCTATGGCCAGTGAAAGGTCCACACTCACTTATAGCTTTAATGTGGGATTGGATTTTGCTCTCCACATTGGTCTTCCCAAGGATCAATGGCACAAGCTCGTGTGTTATTGCTCTCAGCTCCAGTGTCAAAGGGACAAGACTCCACTTGCCCTCTCACACAGCCTGGGTGTCCCACCTCACGCCTGCCTTTGGAGGCTTCCTGTACACTCAGACCTCTGCTCACCCTGACCCCTGGCCTAAGGTATGGCCCCTCCACCAGGCCCATCGCTTATCACTGCCTGATACATCCTCGGTCATTTATTTGACTGGTGCCCGTCTCTCCAGTGGATGTGAGCTCCTCAGCAGCAGGGACGGTGTCTGATATGCTCACAGCTGTGCCCTCAGGGTCTGACACACAATGAGTGTTCAATAGACATACAACCATATATGTGAACAGTCCTGTGAGGTGTAGGTATTTCTCATTTCATAACTGAAAAAAACTCTGAGAACCAGAGGGGTGAAGGTGCTGCCCTCCCTCATCCCTCACAGCACCCGGATTCAAGGGTCTTAAAGCAACACTTCTTAAAACTTGAAGGAGTGTGCACAATTCTCCTCTGGATCTACTTAGATGTAATTCTGAGTCAGCATTCCAGGCGGGGGCACGAGATTCTGCATTTCCTGCAAGCTCTCAGGTGACACAATGGTGGAGGTCCAAGGACCACACTTTGAGGAGCCGAGCCTTAGAGCTCATGGCTGCAAAGCTTTCTTCCTTCCCCGGATATTTAATGAGCACCTATGTGCCAAGTTGCGCTGTCACCTGCAATGTCATCTTTACCTAATTTGCTGTGTGGCTGGAGCAAGTTGCTTTACCTCTCTGGACCTCTGGTGCCTCTTCTCTAAAAATGGGCTCATGAGTGCGATATTGCAGAGGTGGGATGATTACATGACACAACAGTAGCAATGACAATGACAATGAGGAGCATTTGTTAGGCCCTTCCTCTGCCCTGTGTGTTTTATGTGCATTGTCTCTTTTGATTATTCCCACATGGGGGGAGGTGGCACTAACTAAACGCCCATTTACAGACACGAAGGAGCACAGCTTAGTGGCTCAGGACACCCAGTGTGAAACCTGGTGCACAGCCTGGCTCTACCAGCTCTGCGACTTTGGACAAGTCACTCAAATAGTTTTGTCCTCAGTTTACTCATCCATAAAATGAAAAAAAATGGGTAATATGTCTAAAGGGCTTAAAACAGCTTCAGTGGCTTGTTGCCAAATGCTGGTGGTGGCCACCATTCCTGCTCTCGGCTGCCTGCATATTCCTGGCACACAGTAGGTCCACAGTGAGTTGAGCACCTCTGGACACTGAGGGCCCTTTCTCCTGTGTGTCCCAGGACTCTGCCTGGTTTATCATTGTCTGACCTTGCCCCCCTGATCCTGACATGGATGGACCTGCCAGTAGGTGCTCTGCCCCAGTGAGGGGGGGAGCTTCTGGGGGGCATGGTGCACCCCACTGCACTGAGGGCTCTAAGACATGAATCCCCCAGCCAGTGGGAGGGGGAGAGGGAGGTTTGGAGTCTCCCCAACATCCCACCAGTATCAGGAGAACTGTCTTTGCCCCACCATCCTGCTCAGTAAGTCTGCCAGGAGCCCCATCCTTCGAGCTCCTCACCTGAGACCATCCCACAGGGCCATTCTGGACAGGATCAGGGGAAGCCCAGGAGGGGAGAACTAGATCCTTTGGGTGGCACCTCCTGGATGTGGGAGGATGATCTGCCAAGTGACACAAGGGCCTCAAGATGTCCCCTCTGGGGTCAACACATTGCCTGAGATTCCACCATCACAAATGTCCGTGGGTTAATAGGGCATTGTCCCTTATGAGTGGGAGTGGAGCAGCACGGCAGAGGGAAAGGCTTGGGCTTGGGAGCATGACCAGCCCTGCAACTTGGGCTCGAGGCTTGCCCCCCTGTGCCTCCATTCACTCTTCAGTTAAATAGGCATCTTTCCTCCTGGAGATGCATTGCCTGTGTCTCTCTGCCTGATCCCAGGGTGCTGGCCCAGAGATTGAGGGGAGGGTGATGCTTTATCCTGCTGGCAGGACATCTGGCACACAGTAGGTTTACCTTATGTAGATCACCTGACACACAGGAGGGGCATTTCACATATGGTACCCTGTACACAGTAGGGATGCTTTATGTAGAGTACCCAGCACACAGTAGGCACACTTAATGTAATATACCTGGTACTCAGTAGGCATGCTTTATGTAGAACACCTGGCATGCAGTAGACAGGATTTATGTAGAGTGATGGGCTCATAGTGTGTACACATGTTTTAGAGTACCCGGCACACAGTAGCCATGTTTTATGTAAAGTGGTTTGGGCAGAATACGTTTACTGTATGTAGAGTACCTGACACATACAGTAGGCATACTTTACACAGAGCACCCAACACACAGTAGGCATGCTTATGTAGAATGCCCAGCATGTAATGGATGTGCTTTATCTAGAGCACCTGGCACTTAGTAGGCATGCCCTATGGAGAGTCTTGGGCACACAGTAGGCATGCTTTATCTTGAACACCTGGAATACTGTTGACAGGATTTATGTAGAGCACTTGGCACACAGTAGGCACACTTTGTAGAGAGTACTTGGCACACAGTACATGCCCTTTATATAGCATCCCTGCCATACAGTAGGCGTGCTTTATGTAGAGATCCTGACTTGCTGTAGGGATGTTTTGTGAGGTACCCAGCACATAGTAGGCACTCTTTACATACCATCCTCTGCACAGAATAGGTCTACTTTATGTGGAGTATTGGCACACAGCAGCACAAGGACTAGTTAGCGGCCCTTTCCCTTCATTCTGTCTTTTTGGGGGTCCTGATCCTTCTCACCTTCCTGTGGAACCCTCCTCTGCCCCCCTCAGGCCCTCATCTGACATCCCGTTTCCTGGATGGAACCCTGAGCCCAGAGAGGGCCGGCACAGCCCATGGTCAGAGTGAGGACGGGCAGGACTCCACCCAGGCTCTCTCAGCTCTGCCCTCCGCTGTCTGCACCCAGTGCTTTCATGGCCCCCTGCAGCCTCACCTCCCACTCCTCCACATGCCCTCGCCTGATGGGACTCCTTACCCAAGAGTCTGGTGTGGGTGATCCCCACGAGGCTGGTGTCTTTGTTCCTGCTCCCAGCACTCATGTCTCAACCCAGGCCCTGGGCTGCCTGGAGGCAGGTCTTGAACTCCTGCCAGGCTGTGCTGTCCTGGGGCCAGAGGCTTCCTGTCTCTGAGCTTCCTGCTTCTGCACCAAGAAACAGTGCATGATGCCCTCCTGGCCCGTCACGTGGACAAGAGCCCAGGAGATGTGTGAGGACAAGGCTTGGCCTGGCCTTGCTCACCTGGCACCTGAACTCCCAATTGAAACTTTTCACCTCCCACACCCTGCACTGGGAAGGCCAGGGGCAGCTGGAAACTTGGGGTCCAGAGTCACCTTTGCCCGCCCCCCAACTTTCTCCCTCCACACCACAAGAAAGGTGCTGAATCCTGAGGAGCCAGCATCCACACTGTGTGACCCTGAGCTGGTTCATAGGCCTCTCTTGACAACACTGGCTCCCCTCCCCCACCTCCATCTGGGCTGGCAGCCATGTGGGGAGGAGGTAAGCAGACGCATGGGGATTGGCTGGCCCAGCCTGGCCCTGCCAGCCTCCACAGGTCCGGGCCCAGGGGCCGAGACTTCCCAGGAGCAGCGGAGAGAAGGCTGTGTGCAGCTGCAGACAGGAGGTGCGGTCTGGGGTCCAGGGCTGGAGGTGCTGGCCTGGGGTGGGGAGGGCGCTGCCCACTGCAGGGGTGGCTCCAGGGAGCAAGCAGGCCTGGGATGGTGGTTTCCTGTAATTGGAGCCTCTGGCAACCTGCCACTGATTCAGTTTGTGCCTTTCCTCCTTCGTCTCTCTTCTCTTTATCTCTTCTCTCCGTCTCTCTGTCTCTGTGTCTCTGTCTGTCTTTCTGTTTGTCTCTCTCTCTCCCTCTGGATTTCCATGGACCCCCTCCCCTGTCTGACCCCTTCTCTGAGCCCTCCCTGCCCTGGCCCCAGCCCTCACTATTCCTGCCCCTCCCTGTCCTGTCCCTCACACCCTTGGTCCTTGCCCTCTTTGTCAGCTGTCTGTCTCTGCCTAGAGCTCACCAATACTCACTTTTCCTGGGCCCCAGGAGCTCATCCTCCACCCTGTGTGCCCTGCAGGATGCCACAGCTGAGCCTGTCCTGGCTGGGACTCGGGCCTTTGGCAGCCTCCCCGTGGCTGCTCCTCCTGCTCGCCGGGGCCTCCTGGCTCCTGGCCCGCGTCCTGGCATGGACCTACACCTTCTATGACAACTGCTGCCGCCTGCGATGCTTCCCGCTGCCCCCCAAACGGAACTGGTTTTGGAGTCACTTGGGCCTTGTGAGTGTGGCAGCAGGAGGGGTCTGGGGCATCAGGGTGGGTGGACTTCCCGAGGGGTCAGGAATGGGGCTCGGGGTTGGGCTGGGATCTAGGAGAGCGGAAGTGAGAGGGAGGCTCAGGCAGCCCCTCCTTGCTCACTCACTCGTTCCTCTGCTCTGCCATCCCAGGCTTTTCCCACGTCCTTGTCCCCACCCCAAGCCTGCTCTGGATCCTTTGCCACAGCTCTGAGTGGCTCCCACATCCTTGTCCCCACCCCAAGCCTGCTCTGGATCCATTGCCACAGCTCTGAGGGGCTCACAGCGCAGGCTGCACAGAGCGAGACCCCCTGGCATTCCTAGTCTCCACCGCTGAGCTTAAGATGGCCTTGGGGGCACTGTCCAGGGTCGGCTTTGCCTGGCCCAATTCCTTGAGTCTGCTCATGCTGGGCTGCAGTTTCCCCACAGGAATTAGCTATGGCCTCCCCACCCCACCCACCGGGCACAGCTCCCCACCGCTTCCTGGGACCCCTTCCTCTCATCTGACTCTTCCCCCCAAGATGTCCCAATGGGCCCCGTTGTCCAACCTGGAGGAACTAGGCCACTCACTTCCCTTTCAGAGGCCTGTTCCACTGTCTGCCCACACCCAGGCCTTGACCTTTCACTTGGTCCTGCTCATGCTTAATTAAACATTAATCATCCAACTACTTATTATCTATCTCTCCACCTTGATGGCAGCTCTGGCAGAAGACATGACAGGGTCAGCCCAGGGGCGGGTGGACAGCGGGCACTCACAGGAAGTGTTGATGACCTGGGTGGAGAACGTGCCTTCGCCCCTCTCCGTCACGGCCACAGAGCTGACCGCCTACTCCTCCTGTCCTCCAGACCAGCGAGGGATGAGCACAGCTTTCCTTCCCTTCCCGGGGCAAGAGCCACAGCTCAGGGGAGCACTTCCTGTGATTTTACTGTTCTAGTGACAAAGTTCAGAACGGCGATGTTCCGAAGCTCATCGTGAGGCATTCCTGGGATTCTGTGTCTTGGGATGTTCTCAGAGGGCCCTGGGGGCAGCGGGAATGCTGTGGTTCCTGCAAGTCTGGCTCCTTCTCTGAGGGCTAAGCTGTCGGGGCTGGTCATGGACACTCTTCCCACCTCCAGCCCCTCTCACTGTGTTACCTTGGCTGAGTGATTATTCCTCTCTGAGTCAATTCGTTGAAGTGCTTTGAGTGTTTTTCTCAGCATCCTTGGGAGCAGGGAGGGGTCAGAGGTGAAAAGTTCAACTGCCTGGAGCACCAGGGGTAGTTGTCAGGCTTGGAAATTCCAAAGGACTGGAGAGGATACTTTACCAGGAGCCAACCCTCCACTTGTTCCCATTTTAGAGTATATAGTCTCAGTTTTTTCACTTGTAAAGGACACTATTTATGTGTCTGTCCACTGTTCAAAAGAGACAGACAGGACGCACTGTGAGAGATAGAGACAGACAGGACGCAGTGTGAGAGACAGAGAGACAGACAGGACCCACTGTGAGAGATAAAGAGACAGACAGGAACCACTGGGAGAGACAGAGAGACAGACAGGATGCAGTGTGAGAGATGGAGAGACAGACAGGAGGCTGTATGCACAGAGCCTTGCCATCAGAAGGGGTGGGAGCTGCCCTCTGATTGATATTCAGAGTTCACGTGTATTCCCTGGGGTCTGCCTGGCCTGGTACATCCTTTGTCTGCAAACCCATCACCATTGGGGGAACCAGAGACCCCCTGGACATGTCAGGACTTGAAAAGGATGTGAGAATGAGCACCTGGGTCTAGTCCTGAGTCCACCCTCCTGCTCACAAACCTCCCTCTTGAGTGCCTCCCCCTGTGGGCGCCCCAGGGCTGCAACCCCTCCCAGGATGAGGGAAATCCATCTTCTGGAGCCAAGGTTGGCATCTGTGTGCAGAGCGTGTCTTCTCCCTGTGCCCTGGTTGCTCCCTTGGGACTTGGAGAGGCCTCAGGGACCCTCCTGCCCTAAGAGGAAAGGAGCAGGAGGAAGCATAGATTCCCCCATCCCTGCAGAATCTGGACAGAGCATCTACAGCAGAGGCTGCAGGGGGGACATGCCATGGCTGTTTCTGGGAAGTGACGGCCCCTCCTTGCTTGCAGGTCACCCCCACTGAGCAAGGCATGAGAGTCGTTACTCAGCTGGTGGCCAACTACCCCAAGGGATTTGTGACCTGGCTGGGCCCAGTCATACCCCTTGTCACTCTTTGTCACCCCGACATGGTCCGGACTGTCCTCAGCGCCTCAGGTACCCATGCAGAGCTTGTGGTGGTGGTGCCGTGGCACAACCGAGGGCTTCTAGCTGCTCCCTGCAAGCTTCTGTGCATCCCCTGCAGGACCCCGGCCCTCGGCCCTCTTCCCCTCTCCTCTCAGTCGTCTTTCTCTTTCCTTCCTGTTTTCACCAACCCCCATCTTACCAATCCTCCCTCCACTGCTGTTTGCCCCCTGCCCTGCTGTCCTGGGCACCCCTGGGGCCCCAGGAGGCTTCAATGCAAGTCACTGTCCTGGGGGATCTTCACTCTTAGAAGACAGATCTAGACAGAGTGATCCCCGATCTCGAGTGGTGAGGAATGGGCTGGAGGGAGATGAATGAGGCAGCCCAGAAGAGAAGCAAGGTCTCTGCTGGGCCAGGCTGGAAGGCTTCCTGGAGGAGGGGCTGCTGGAACTGGGTCTGAAACAATGAGCAGAAATTTTTTAAAGCAGAGGGCTGCAGTGGGCAAGCTGGGATTTGAGGCCCCCTGTTAGGCCTGGCCTCAGCCCTGCTCACCCCCAGGCCAGAGCATGAGGGCTTGAGGCTGGTGCAGGATCTGGGCTGCTATTTTCATGACGTCCAACTCTGATGGGTTGATTCCTTCTACTCCCTCCCGTGGCTAGTCCTCTTCAAGCTCATGACCCTCCTGCTCTAGGACCCAGGAATCGCCCCAAGCAGACCCCATCTCAGCCAGGCTCCCTTCTGTTGTCCCTCTGCCATTCTGACTTCCAGACGGACCAGGCTGAAGTGGGGAACAGGCAGCAGCCGACAGGGACCGTGGCTCCAACACCAAAATGCTGGGCGACTCTAGGCAGGTCCCTGGCTCTCTCTGGCTGCCAGGGTCTCTTTCAGCTGTGAGTGGTGGAACGTCTACCCTGTATGGTCTAAGCAAAGAAAGGGAATCAACTGACTGTTCAGGCCAGGGATCTTGTCTTCAGGCGTGCCTGGATCCAGGTCTCAGACAGTGTCATTGGGAGTCGGTCTTCGTTTGTTGGTTCTGTGTCCCTCTGTGATGGCTTCAGTCTCACGCTGGTCAAGATGAGTCCCAGAAGCTCAGCTCCCATGGAAACACGAGATCGTTCCCAACAGTTCCAGGAAGAGCTGTAGGACTTGCTTTAGTTTGCCTGCTTAGGTCACAGGACCAGTTCCTCATCCAGTCACTGTGACTCCGATTGCCTGGATCGGCAGGCATAGGGTTCTCAGAGCTATTGTTCTGGGGTTCAAGGCAGTTCGATGGGTAAGAACTCAGGCCCTGGATTCAGACAGACCTGGGCTCAGGTCTCAGGCACACAACTTACGACCTGGAAGTCTGTGTGCAAGTGAGTTCATATCATTCAGAGCCTCAGTCTCCTTATCCGGAAAATGGGGATAGGAGAGAAGTCAGGTGAACATGGACTCGGGATTCAAATGGGGAAGGACCGTTTTTGTGTCCCTGTAACTGAGGGACCTCAGTTGTCGTGTATGGAAGGTATGGGGAGGGACCCCCGGAGGAGGATGAGCTCCTGGGTGGGATTCACGGGGCTCAGGTCTGGGTCTCTGCTCTGCAGGTCCTTCCCTCTGGCCACCTGGAAGGGTGGTTCAGTTCCTCTTTGTTCCTCTCCAGATTCGGAGCTCAGAGGAAGGTCTTCTGTACACACAGGACATGGCGAGGACCTATGGGGACGTGTGCTGCTGGTGGGTGGGGCCCTGGCATGCAGTCATCTGCATCTTTCACCCCACCTTCATCAAGCCAGTGCTCTTTGCTCCAGGTAGACACCCCGCTGGCCACA
The DNA here is from genome assembly GCF_041296265.1 of Equus caballus. Taxonomy (NCBI): domain Eukaryota; kingdom Metazoa; phylum Chordata; class Mammalia; order Perissodactyla; family Equidae; genus Equus; species Equus caballus. Next base: position 15,073,817 of record NC_091704.1, read on the forward strand.
GCTTGCCTGCTGCTGAGGTCTCTGAGCCGCCCCCAGCTGGGCAGGTGACCCGGTGCAGACAGGAGGGCCTGTTCTGGAGATGACTGCTTTTGTCTTACCTGGATCCCCACCTGCCGGACACGTGGTCATGTCTGCTCACGCTGAGGCTGTATCTGTGTGCTGTCTGCTGTATGGCCACGTCTGGTCACAGTTGTGTTTCTACCTGGATCCTAGTTACAGCTTGTATATGTTTCACTTATTACAGCTGATACATTTTACACTTGGTTATAGCTCGCATGTGTTATATTTGGTTACAGCTCGTATGTTACACTTGGTTACAACTGGTGTATGATACCTTTGGTTACAACTGACATATGTTACACTTGGTTACAGATGGCATATGTTACATTTGGTTATAGCTGGCATATGTTACACTTAGTTAGGCTGGTATATGATACCTTTGGTAACAGTGGTGTAAGTTACACTTGGCTACACCTGGTATATATTATATTTGGTTACAGCTGGTATATGTTTGCTCCTCGGATCAAATGGGGATGGTCTCAGTCATGACTGGGGCTCGCCTGTGGCCAAGGACATTCGAGGCGTGTTGGAATCTCTCTGGGTTTTGTCTGATGCCTCTTGAGTGCGTCTGGTTCTCCTGCTGGTCATTTCTGGGCCAAATTTGGGGTTTGTCTGAGCTCTGGGACCTGGGTCCTTCTGAGAAATGCCTGAGACCTTATGCGAGTCTTGTCTGAGGCAGGTCTTAGCATATTTCTGGGTCATGTCTGGTCCACGTCTGTGACATTGATGGGACTACATGTAAGTCCTGTCTGTAGGATATGCTGAGGTTATCTTTCGGTCCATTTTAGAGCACGTTGTGTGATGTCAGGGTATGTCATGCATGTTGTTTCATGTCAGGACATGTTAGTGCATGGTGAGCCCATGTCAGATGTCCCAGGAGATGTGACAGCTGGGCAGACATGGTGTCCCAGGTCCCTGTGAAGGCATTTTGTAGAGTTCTTGGCTGTGCTCGGGTGTTTAGAACATGTTGGACCCTGTAGAAGCCACGCTGAGCCATGCTGGGGCATGTTGTGCCATGTTGGGATGCATCTAAGCACGTAGGGGTGTGTCTGTGGGCTCTGCCTTTGCTATAGTCTGTGCTGTTGCCTGGTCTTTGCCCCCTTGACCTCGCCCCTTCTCCTAGATTCCTCTGCCCTTGCCCCAACTCCTGCTATGTTGGGCATGGAGGGGGAGTGCAGACCCCTGGCTGGGGCCCCACCGTGCCTCATGAGTCCCTCCCCTCCCCCGCTCCATGGCACCTGATGGCTTATCTCTCCTGTCAGCTGCCATGGCGCCTAAGGACATGGTCTTCTACAGTTTCCTGAAGCCCTGGCTGGGTAAGTAATTGCGTGTGAGGGGATTGGGGACAACCTTGGGGGGCAGGGGAAGGCCCTCCCTTGCTCACTCTCTGTGGCTGCCCCTACCAGGGGATGGGCTCCTGCTGAGTGGCGGTGACAATTGGAGCAGGCACCGCCGCATGCTGACACCCGCCTTCCACTTCAACATCCTGAAGTCCTACGTGAGGATTTTCAATGACAGTGTGAACATCATGCATGTGAGTCTCTTGAACCCAAGGTCCTACCTGGAGCCTCGGGGGCAATGGGCGCTCAGAGACATCTTGTCTGGAATTCTGGCTCTTCTGGGTAGCTTTGGGGCCATTGCTTCTCCTTTGTGAGCCTCAGTTTCCTCAGCTGTAAACTGGGGATAATAAGCCTCACTTGGCAGGGTGATCAAGATGACGTAATAGACCCACATCCCTGGCACATAGTAGGTGCTCATGTGCTAGTTTCTATGTTTCCCTCTCAGAAGCCTTGGAATCCTGAGACACTGTTGATGATAGTGATGAATATTGCATGTTGAGTACTGAATATGGAGTAACAAGCCACTTTTCAATATATAAAGTTTTATTATTGCTAATAAGTCTACGATTCAGTGAGCTGGTTCTTCTGGACGTGGATGGGGTCACTCACGTATCTGTGATCAGCTGTGGGTCAGGTGCTTTGCTGTTCTGAGCTGAGTCCTCTCACGTGTTTGGGGCTTGGTTGGCTGCAGGCTGGTCTACGATGCTCTCAGTTGGGACAATCCTCTCGTGTGGTTCCCTCCCTCCAGAAGTCATTTCAGGCTGTTCACATGGCAGAGGCCGGGTTCCAAGAGGCTGAGAGGAAGCTTCAATGCCTCTTGAGCTCTAGGTTTTGGAAGATCACTCGTCATTTTTACCACATTGGCCAAAGCAAGTTAAAAGACCAGCACAGAATGAAAGGGTGGTGAAATGTGCGGCTTCTCCTCACGGAAGTTCACAGGCACATTGCAAAGGGTGGATGTAGGGAGGTGAAGCATTGGAGGTGGGGGTTTTGTGAAGTGCCTGGGACTTTTCCACACTTGCAAGCTAACAAGTAAGCTCATTAGTGTTTTGTGGATCCTGCCAGAAGACATGAGACTCCTGAACCAGAGACAAAGGACAGTTTATTACTCATGGCTCGGCGAGTGGCACGTGCCTATTTTTGGTTTGCATTCTTTATCCAAGTCCCCAAATCCCATGAGGACAACACAGGTGGGCTTCCACGGATGCCTGCTCATGCAGTATGTTGCAATGGACAGGAGGAGCACTAGGTTTAGGGACTGCATGAGTTTCATAGCAATTGGAAGAAAGCCTGATATGTGCCCAGGGGGAGACATTTCCTCTTCCCTCCATGTTGTTTGCTGCAAACACAGCTCTGAGAACTGGCCCAGGTAAAGAACATGTTTTTGGCATACCCAGCAAGAATGTGCAGGGTGCTCAGAGCCCATGGAGGACTACCGCTACCAACATAGGGGACAGTCTCATAGCAGATTTATAACAGTAGGATGATGAAAGCTAGCATTTATTGAACACTTTCTATATGCCAGAAGGTACATGGAAATTCCATGACGTGTTGTCTAATTTAATTTTCACGTCCCTGTGAGGTGGAGATTCTTTTTCCCCATTGCAGATGGTGAAACTGACGCTGAGAGAGGTTAGGGAGTTGCTCGAGTTCACACAGACGGCAAGTGAGCTAACAAGTGGAGCTGGGATTCCAACCTGGTTTGTCTGACAACAAAGCAGGTTATCAGACCTGTCACTGAGGATTTGACAAGTGGAGCCCAGAGGAAGGCAGTGAGCTGGCCTAGGGCGCACAGAGTGTAGCAGGCAGAGCCAGGACTGGAATGCAGGTCTCCTGACTCCCAGCCGTGAGGTCTTCATGCCCTCACAGTAACAGCGTCCACTCCTGCTCATGCCTGGTCCTCCATAGGACAGGTGCCTGGGACCAAGAGGCTGGGTCTGGGGAGCCCATCCTGGTGTTGGGTTGGGGTGGGGCTCAGGGGAGGCCAGTCCCAGCCCAGGATCTGCTGCTTCTCTGTCCAGGCCAAGTGGAAGCGCCTGGCCTTGGAGGGCAGTGCCCATCTGGACATGTTTGAGCACATCAGCCTCATGACCCTCGACAGTCTGCAGAAATGATTCTTCAGTTTCGACAGCAACTGCCAGGAGTGAGTCCTTACCCAGGGCCTGGGAACATGGGCCATAGATGCAAGGGAATAGATGGAGGGAGGACTGACCACGACAATCAGAAGGGCCTTCCTGGAGGAGAAGGGTCTGAGCTGGACACCAAAGTTCAGGGAAGGGGAAAGAGACAGAGCAATCCTTTTGGGTAGGTAGAAATGTTTGATACAGGCCAGGAGGCTAGGAAGAGCAGAGAGTTTGCAACAATGAGGAGACACCTGGGTAGTTAGGTTGGAGGTGTATGCAGGGGTAGGTCTTACTGACATTCAAAAGCCAAGCAGGGGAATATGAACTTGATACTGAGCTTTCCAGGGAACCATGGAAGGTGTTTGAGCAGATGAGGGTTGTGGTCAAAGCTGAGCTTGGATGTCTGACTCTAGAGAAGACTGACTGTCATGTAGATACAGGTGGTGTTGACATTGTTGCATGGAGACTCAGGAGGGGCTAGGTCCACTGTCAGTTGGGAGAGGACAAAGTCTGAGCTGTGTGGACAGCTTTGGAAGGAGAAGGGCAGATACTGGTAGGAGAGAGAGGAAAGAAGCGTGATGTCTCAGCTGTGCCCTGGGCACCTGGCACATGGAGGCAGCTCACAGAGACAGGATAGGAAGAAGGGAGAGAAGAAACTCTGGAGGGTCATGTCTCCTGGATCCTCCCCACCATCCATCTGTGGGTCCATCTGTTCCTGGAGACTCAGTTTCCCCATGGGAGGTTGGACCTGCCTTCTAGTGGGAGGTGCTTCCGGGGCTTCAGGTGAGCTAAGTTGTTGCCTCCCTTCATGCGTGCATCCTGCAGGAAGCCTAGTGAATACATTTCTGGTGTCTTGGAGCTCAGTGCCCTTGTGAGAAAGCGGGATGAGCAGATCTTCCTGTACATGGACTCCCTGTACCACCTCACCTCTGAGGGACAGCGCTTCCGTAGGGTCTGCCGCCTGGTGCACGACTTCACAGATTCCATCATCCAGGAGCGGCGCCGCACCCTCCCCGACCAGGGTCTTGATGACCTCCTCAAGGCCAAGGCTAAGGTCAAGACTTTGGACTTCATCGATGTGCTCCTGCTGGCCAAGGTGGGCTTCTCTGGGATCTGAATTTGAGAGGGACGATGCACCTTGATTTCAAATGTCAGATGGGAGAACTTGGACCTGATCCAGAGGGCAGTGGAGAGCCATGGAAGGTGCTTGAGGAAGGGAGGGATGGGTCAGGGGTATGTTTTAGAGATGACTGTGTGGAATGCAGGCTCCGGGGGACTGCTAAGTCTGAAACTGATGCTGGGCAGGGCCTGGGACTTTACTTAATAAGTTAATCATGTATAGATATACATATGACTAACTTATTGAGTCTAATATATATATATTAGACTACATCTATATATACCTCAGAACCCTGGATCAGAGTGGCCCACTTATTGCTCACAGCAGTAACAGTAGCCAGAGCAGAAGTGTGGCTCTGGTTCCCCATTCCCAAGTTCCTCTGAGGGTGACATGATGCTTTTGCCTGTGCATGCAGCCATGCTTGCATCATGAGAGAGGTGTCCCCACAGTATGAACCTTGGAACTTAGGACAGCTGACTCATCTGTCCTTTCTTCCTTATGGTGAGAGAGACAAGGAGAGGAGGAGAAGGAGAATTTTCTGGAATAGAAGCAGATCTTCAGTGAGAAGGCAAATTCTGTAGATTCTGTAGGGTTATCTCTAGGGGAGATAAGGAATCTCTGGATCTACCGTCCTAGATGTGAGCAAATGGCTCTGGAGTGATGCTCAACCACTAACTTCCAAGGCAAGTTGCCAGTCAATAATCCTGCAGCCCAGGTTGCCAATAAATTTTTCTCAGAAAGTCCTCATCATGTAGAACCATGGAAATGTTCATGGATCATTGATTCCTCCCACCAGGGACAAGAGAGGAGGCAAGGATGCCAAGGAGGAGGCCTGTGGGTTGGGGCCTCTGGCGATAGGCACCAAGGAAGGTCCAGGAGTGCAGGGTTGGCTTGGGTTCCTGGGATGATGATGGAGCTTCAGAGATTGTCTCAGGGCCCCTAGGAACTGGTGATTTTGGGGGTCTTGCTTGCTCTCCAGGATGAAGATGGGAAGGAACTGTCAGATGAGGACATCCGAGCTGAAGTTGACACCTTTATGTTTGCGGGTGAGAATACAGAAGGGGCAGGGGTCTCTCTATCCCAGGGATTTGGTTGGTGGGCCCTGGACCACCCCATAGTCCCCCATCCTCCCTGAGGGCCTTAGTGTCAGGGCGCTGTCCACCTTCTGGTGCTGAAGCCGTCCAGAGACCCAAACCTGTCTGGCTGCCTCTCAGGACATGACACCACAGCCAGCGGCCTCTCCTGGGTCCTGTACAACCTCGCGAGGCACCCAGAGCACCAGGAGCGCTGCCGGCAGGAGGTGCGAGAGCTCCTGAGGGACCGCGAGCCTAAAGAGATTGAGTGGTGAGTGCAGGTGCACATGGTCTGTTCCTGAAACCCTCTCCTTGGCTCTGCTCCCCAGCTGGCAGTGGGAAGGTCTTATCGTCCATTCTGTGATTTTTGCTTAGTGGAAATAGGAGCAGAGCCAAGAGGTGGGGTCTGGTACCCATGCTGGGTCGTTAAGGACAGGGAAAAGCCTTCTGAGTAGAAGATCTGGGTGGTTGAGAGAATTAGTGACAATGTGTGAGGGCAGATCATGCCCCTTAGGACCTGTTCAGAGAGTGAACCTCCCTTCTTCTCCCTTACTTTTCTCTCTGAAATCACATTCTTTCAAACATCTGCACCGCCTGGATGCTTGCTGGGGTCCTAACTCCTATCATATTTTTCAGTCCAGGGTTCACAGGGGACACCTGAGGATTGACGTCACTCAACTCTTGCCCACGAACACCTGCACCTTCATCCCTCCAGTCCCCATTCAGCAAACACTGCCACACTGCCTGCCCATCCCCCATTCTGTGCCATCCCCAACTCTTCCCAGCCCTATCCTGTGTCCTGGAGACCCGGGAAGCACCCAGACCTGGCCTGTGCCTTCCAGGAGCTCCCAGCCTGGAGGGGGATCGTCCCAGGTCAGGACACTCCCAGTCCACATGGGCAGGGCCTGTGTTCAGAGCAGGACAGGCAAGACTGAGGGTGGAGAGAGTTCTCAGCTGAGACCTTGAATGCTGATCAGTAGACATTTGGGTGTAGTTGTGTGCGGTTCTCTCAAGAAGATAGCGTGGGCAAAAGTGATGGGAAGGAGAAGGGCACAGGCAGAGGGAGAGTGGGAGGGAAGGTAGCAGAGAGGGAAAGATAAAGAGAGACAAAGAGGAGGAGAGAGGGAGGGAAGGGAGGAGGGGGAAGGAGAGAGAGAGAAAGGAGAGGGAAGGAGGGAGAAAGAGAGGGAGAGAGAGAGTGGGGGATGGAGGGACAAAGGAAGGGAAGGAGATGGGAAGGGAGGGAGAAAGAGCGAGAGAGACTGACTCATGGTGAAATGATGAGGCTGGGAGATGGCAGGAGAGGCTGGTTGTGGAAGACTTTAGTGAAATGTTAAGGGCTCCAGTTTTAACTCAAAGGCAACAGGGAACCAAGGAAAGTGTTTGAGCAGGAGGAGGACAGGTGAGATCTGGGTAGCAGAGAGAGATTTCTAGGGCTAGGGGGGCCTACTGGAGAGGACAAGCTGTAGGATCGGGCCCAGGGAGGAGATCCGAGGCCTGAGCCAGGCCAGGGGCTGGTGGATGGTGAGGAGATGTTGGACTGGACAGGCGTTTCGGAGGAAGTGTTCACTCCAAGTCTTGCTCAGCACGGCGGTCCTGTGAGGTGGAGAAATACTTTTATTCTTTTTAATCCAAGACTTAACCAAAATTATGCACTTGGTAAAAAAGAAGAGTGCAAAAGAGTTTATAATAAAAATGAACTTCCTTCTTAATCTGCACCCTAGCAACAACTCCTGTCAATGATTTCCTGTTCCTCCTTTTAGAAGACATCTATCCTTATGCCCACATTTATATTCCTCCTCTCTTTCTGTCTCTGTCCAGGTGGGAGTTCAGGTCTGCACATTAAAAATACACCTTTGAGCTCTTTATTTTTCTTGAAGAATGAGTTTTGGAAAAGTAGTTTTGAACGACATAAACCACGATGAGAACAAGTTCTTATTGCACTAAATGAGACATTACAGAGAAGATAGGGTTATCCTCAAAACCGTTAAGTTTGGTTAACATCCATCACCACACACAGTTACAAACTTTTGTTTCTTGTGATGAGAACTTTTAAGATCTACCCTCTTAGCAGCTTTCAAGTACATAATACATTATTGTTACCTAAACTCACCATGCTGTACCTTACATCTGTTTGATTACTTTTGGCTAATTTTCATAAAGTCAAATTTGTCAGAACTTTCTTTTGCGGCCGTTCCCTCCATCCATACCCTAGGGTTCTGTGGGCTTCCTTTACCACACGTTAAGTTTTCACTTATTCACGTGTCTGTCTCTGAGCTCTCTATTCTGTTCCATGGGTCTATTTTCCCGTCCTTGAGGAGGTGCCACACTGTTTTTTTTCAGTACTGCCTGTTTGTGATAGACCTTAATATCTGGTAGAGTTCCTCCTCTTTAATCTTTCAATTTTAAATTGACCCAGCTCTTCATGACCTTTTATTCTTCTTTAGAGTAAGTTTACCAAGTTTCTGAAAAGGTCAGGTGGATTTTCATTTCAATTGGATATATTCTAGTGGTTGACTTGAACGTATGATTGACCTGTGGAAAACGGATTATTGCACAATATTAACACACACTACCCCAGAGTGTGGAATGGATAACCATTTCTGGATATTCAGAATATCTTTAGTCCCTTAATAGAGTCTGACATTTTTGCATAGAGATTTTTTGCATACTTTGTTAATTTAACCCTTAGAATCTTTTGTTGCTACATTGAATCATATCTTCTATTTGGATTGAGAGAAGTTCATAAGTTCATTTGGAATATACAGATTTCACTTTTCTCACTAAGTCTAATCCAGATTTTATATTATTGTTATTATCATCTTTTCTTTTATTATCTTTTCCAACTGGTTGTTATTTCTACATAGAAAAGCCAATCATTTATGCGTACAAATTTTGTGCCTACTGACCAGAGTAAATGCCAAAGAGGGAGTCGTGTATCAATAGGGAAAATCAAGATCTTTTAATTAAAGCTCTTGCAACAACAGGGAAGCTACCCGGAAAACAGTTAATTCAACCTGCTTCTCACATCTCATAACAAGATAAAATACAGATGAATCAAAGGTTTAAAATAAATACTAAAAGAGTCTAAAAGCTCCAGAGGAAACCATGGAAAATTATTTTATAGTTCCAGGGTGGGGCAGGTGCTATTTTTTATTTCTGGTGAGTAAGATTCGCTCTGAGCTAACATCTCTTGCCAATCTTCCTCTTTTTTTGCTTGAGGAAGATTAGCCCTGAGATAACCTCTGTGCCAGTCTTCATCTATTTTGTATGTGGTGTGCTGTCACAGCATGGCTTGACAAGTAGTGTAGGTCCCCGCCAGGGATCCTGGCCTCCGTCCTGGGGCTGCCAAAGTAGAGGAGGCTGGACTTAACCGCTATGCCCCGGGGCTGGCCCAGGAAGGCCGTATTTTTGACACAAATCCCAGGAAATAGACAGGAAGAGATTGATATATTGTTAAATGAAAAAGATACAGAGCAGTGTATCATATATAGCATGCTACTATATAATTATCTTTAACTATTTATTGAGATTATGATAGTTTACAACCTGACTATATAATTTTTTAAGATGGAAAAATCGTAACTCTGGAAGGATACATAAAAAAATAACAACCTCAGGAAACTGTGAGGAGGGCAATGAGTGGTGTTGGGCCATAGCGATGGTGTTTTGTAGTTTTCCAAATGGAGAACCGGTTAACTGTATCAGCTATTAAAAATTCAAATCACTATCCAACAAAAAAGGGGCTAAAGAAATAGAATTCAGCCCCCTTTCTGGATTTTCACTGTTTATAAAATTTTCCAGTGGATTCTCTTCTGTTTTCTAAGCATAAAATCACTCTCTGCCAAAAATGACACAATTACCCCCACATTTTAAACCGCATTACATCCGTTTCTTCCCTTGTCTAATTGCATTAGCTCGTATCTCTAGTATGATGATAAATAAGAGGAAAACATTAGCTCTGTTTCTTTTGCTTGTTTTCTCACTTATCTACCTTTGATTTTGATCTCTTGCTGTAGAGAATATATTTTTTTATGCCAATTGGTAAACCTTTTTATGGTTGGCATTTGGGTGTTGTGTTTTGCTCAGAAAAGCTTTTAAAAATATCTGACTAAATTTTCTCTGTCTGGCACTGTGTAATATTGCTTTTCTTTCTTTTATTTTCAAACCACTGTACTGAGGTATGGGTAATATACAAAAAGCTGTACACATTTAATGTGCACAACTTAATGAGTTTGGAGATGTGTGATCCATCTGGAATACATTTTGTTGTAGGGAGAGAGGGTCCACCTGGGCAGGAGGAGGGCTGGGGGGTCTCTGTCTTGGCTCTCTGGATAATTGTTGGGGGGTTTCCTTAGGGACGACCTGGCCCAGTTGCCCTTCCTGACCATGTGCATCAAGGAGAGTCTGCGGTTGCACCCCCCCGCCGTGGGCATTTCCTGATGCTGCACCCAGGACATTGTGCTCCCAGATGGCCGGGTCATCCCCAAAGGTGCCCTCAACGTCAAGGGGAGGAGCATCCTGGGCAAGAAGAGGGGCCCGTATGCCAGGGGGGGGACCTCTTCCTAACCGGCCCCTCCTCTCCCACAGGTGTTACCTGCGTCATCAGTATTTTCGGGACCCACCACAACCCATCCGTGTGGCCAGATGCTGAGGTGCTGCCTCCCCCCACCCTCATCCTTGTCCGCTAGCCTAAGGGGACCCAGGGGAGGGCGCAGGGTTCTCACCTGGCAAATCAGACATCACCTCCCCACATCAGACACACGTCTGGCTCTCCAAGGCTGGAGGTCCTGGGAGACCCCACCCAGCAGCCCTGACTTGGCCTCGCCCCCAGGTCTATGATCCCTTTCGCTTTGACCCAGAAGACACCATGGAGAGGTCACCTCTGGCTTTTATTCCCTTCTCAGCGGGGCCCAGGTGAGGACGGAAGGCATCTGAGGTGGGGATGTGTTGATGGGGGCGGGGGTCTGGGATTGTGATCCAAACATGACTGTGACGGCAGGAAAACGGGAAAAGTGAAGATGGTCAGAGTTCCATGTCTCCTCCACTCCCCCCCACCCCCGCCCCAGAGGTTATGGGTAATGGTCTGGGGCCTGGGGTCCGCGGTGTGCTCAGAGCCCCTGCCCCCTGTCTGTTGGTCTGAGCTCGGGCTGCAGTGTGAGCCAGGCTCGGGGGATGTGCAAGACCTCGTGGGGGTCCAGGCTTCTCTCTGCCTGCAGGCGGGGATGCGGGTCCCGGGACAGGTTCCGGTGCGATGGTGCGGGGTTGAGGGTCCGGGAGCCATCGAGCCCCTCTTGCCCGCAGGAACTGCATCGGGCAGACGTTCGCCATGACGGAGATGAAGGTGGTCCTGGCGCTCACGCTGCTGCGCTTCCGCGTCCTGCCGGCCGGGGAGGAGCCGCGCCGGAAGCCGGAGCTGATCTTGCGTGCCGAGGGCGGACTGTGGCTGCGGGTGGAGCTGCTGAGCGCGGGCCCCCAGTGACCCGCGGCCTCCTGGCCCGGGACCACCCCGACCCCACACCTCACTGTGCAGATTCCCAGGAATAAATCTGTGCTGTCACCTCTGCCCCAGCCTATCGGGAGTCAGCAGGGGGCAGTGGTGGCTGCGGAGGATGGGGAGGGGACGTGGTGGGTGGAGGCGGGCAGGCGTCTCTGAGTCCAAAACCCTGCCTGCCTCTCCCGCTGACCACAGGGCCCCACGCCACTCGAGGGTTCTTCTAGAAACCAACGAGGGACTTCATCCTGTGGGCAGTAGGGAGCTGTGGGAGGTGTCTGAGCAGGAGGGGGCAAGGGTGGTGGATGGACGTAAGGGGCACATTTGAGTCTCTGAGCCAGGGAGGAGACCCCATCATGGCAGATTCATTCCTCCGGGCTGCAAGTGCCTCTCAGGACAGAGATCTGCAGCCAACCTAGGACACAGGGGAGGGGGGCCCGCAGGCCACACCCCGGCAGCCTCCCCAGGTCTCTGAGGTCCCTTTCTGTTCTTGCTAACAGCGCCAGTCCTCTGTCTGCTCCTCCCAGTCGGGCCCAATGGTGACCCCCTGTTCCGCCTTGAGGAAGACCCTTCTCTTTCCCTCTCTGGGACCCCTGTTGCTGCCCAGGCAGCCTGGCCAGCTGATACTGGCTGAGTCCCCACCATATGCCTGGCACTCTCACAGTGTCAGGGGAGGGCTCATCCTCACCCTTTTCCCCCAGGTTCCTCCTTCATTCCCATCACAGGCCACTCTGGCCCAGCTTGAGCCATCCCATGACTTGAAATTCAAAGCTGGACCACTGGAAACCAAAATCATCTCCCAAGATCTCGTGCTGTGGGGAAGGTTGCTGGGCTCTGCTGTGTGACTTGGGCACATCAACTCCTCTCTCTGTGCCTCAGTTTCCTCAACTATATAAAGGAGACAACCACAGTGCCTACCTCAGGGTTGTCTCAAGGACTCCACGTGAAGGACTTAGAGCTGTGCCTGGTGCACAATAAGTGCTCAATAAGTGTGGCCATTACTACCGTTCCTCTCAGAAAGCCTGGCTCTTAAAGCATGTTGTCTTTCAAGACTGCAGTTTCTGTGTTGAGTTTGAAGAGTGTGTGTGGGGCTCAAAGGCGAGAATTCTAGCATTTGTGCTCACTGCATCAGTTCCCCCCATGTGGACCACACCTATAGGAACAACTGCTTCTGAGGTCGTGGGGCACCTGGGAGTGCAAGGAGGCAGGAGAACGAGAGGAACCTCAGTCAGCATCTTGAAGCGATGTCCTGCTATGAAGGAATGTTATCTCCTTCCACAACCAAGGAGACTCTGCACTGCTGAGCCCCTGCTGGGCCCTCGAACCTCCTCTCCAGCTCATCTCGACCCCTCCCTGCACTTGGTCACCCTGGCCTCCACTCTGACCTCCCATTGTACCCAGTCTTTCCTCTCCTCAGGGCCTTTGCATTGTCGTTCCCTCTGTTGGGATGTTCTTCTCTCAGATCTTCTGTGACTGGGCCTCAACATTCAGGCTCGACTGAAATGTCACCTCCTCATAGAGGTTCTTCCTTCGCTGCTGCAGGACATTCAAAATTCTGACGTGGCTGAGAGTTTGGAAAAAGGGCCAAGTATGGACGATTTTGCAAATAGGGCTGGTAAAGCAAGATGATGAATATTTACTAAATCTACTATGCAGCAGCTGTACAACGTTTTCAGAATAATCCTCTTAAAGAAATTCAGTGAACTACAAGAAAACAGATAGACAACGAAATGAAATTCAGAAAATAAAGCATGAAAAAAATGAGAAGTTTAATTAAAAAATTGAAATCATTAAAAAAATGCAAACAGAAATCCCAAAGTTGAGAAATACAATGACTGAACTGAAGAACTCAGCAGAGTGCTTCAACTGTAGACTCAGCCAAGCAGAAGAAAGAAGTAGTGAATCATTCTCAAAAGGAAACAATCTAGGCATCATTGGAGTCCTAGAAGGAGAAGAGAGGGAGAAAGGAGCCGAAAGCTTATTGAAGGAAATAATGCCTGAACTTCGCAAATCTGGGGAAAGATTTGGACGTCCAAGTTCATGAAACTAAAGAGTCACTCCCAAATTTTGACACAAGCCACCTTCTATATATTCTCTCTATATCACGTTACAATAAAACTGTCTAAGATCAAGGACAAAGAGAGAGTCTAGAAAGCAGAAAGAGAAAAATATTTCTCTCATTTGAGAGAACCCCCACAAGGCTATCAGCAGACTTCTGAGCAGAAGCCTTGCAGGTCAGGTTGAGTGGGGTGATATATTCAAAGTCCTGAAAGAAAAAAACTGTGAACCAAGGATATGTTTTCTGGAAAAATTGTTTTTCAGTTATGAAAGAGAAATAAAAACTGTTCCAGACAAACAAATCTGAGATAGTTCATCACAGCTAGACCCGCCTTACAAGACATGCTGAAAGGAGTTCTTCAAGGTGCAATGAAAGGAGACTAATTAGTATCATGAAAATGTGAAGATATAAACGTCGCTGGTAAAGGTAAGTATATAATCAAATTCAACGTATGCTAATACTGTAAGTTGGTGTTATGTTAATCACTTAACTCTGGTATAAAGGTTTAAAGGACAAAAGTATTAAAAATAACTATAGCTACAATAATTTTTGAATGGATTCACAATATAAAAAGGTAAATTGTGATATCAAAAACATAAAAAATGAAGAGGGAGTGCAACGGTAGAGTTTTTGTGTGTGATTGAGTTAAGTTGCTCAGGTTAAAATAGACTGTTATATCTATGATATGTTTTATGGAAGCCTCAGATTAACCACAAAATAAAAACCTACAGTAAATACAGAAAAGATAAGGAGAAGGGAATTAAAGGACACCACTATGGAAAATAATCAATTCACAAAGAAAGACAATCAAAGAAGAAGAAAGGAACAAGAAGAGCAGAAAACAGTGAACAAGATAGCATTTGTAAGTTCCTATCAATAATTACTTTAAATGTAAATGGACTAAATTCTCCAATCAAAAGGCATCGAGTGGCTGAATGGATTCAAAAACAAGACCTAACTGTAGCTGCCCACAAGAGACTCACTTTGGCTTTGAGGACACACCTAGGCTCAAAGTGAAGGGATGGAAAAAGACATTCCACACAAATGGAACCAAATAGAGCAGGAGTAGCATTACAGACAAAATAGACCAGGTAAAAAGTTGTAACAAGAGACAAAGAAGGTCATTAGAAATGATAAAGGGGTCAATTCTTCAAAAGAATATAACAACTGTGAGTATATATGAACCCAACATCAGATGACCTAAATAAATTAAGCAAATACTAAGAAACCTGAAGGGAGAAATGGACGACAGTACCATAATAGTAGGAGAATTTTATCCCTACTTCCCACAATGGATAGATCAATAAGGAAACATTGCACTTGAATTGTACCTTACCCAACTGGACCTAACAGGCATACACAGACCATTCCACCCAACAGCAGCACAATACATTCTTCTCATAACCAACTGGACCTAACAGGCATACACAGACCATTCCACCCAACAGCAACAGAATAACATTCTTCTCATAACCAACTGGACCTAACAGGCATACACAGACCATTCCATCCATCAGCAGAATAACATTCTTCTCATAACCAAGTGGATTTAACAGGCATACAAAGACCATTCCATCCATCAGCAGAATAACATTCTTCTCATAACCAACTGGACATAACAGGCATACACAGAATGTTCCATCCAAGAGCAGAATAACATTCTTCTCATAACCAACTGGACCTAACAGGCATACACAGACCATTCCACCCAACAGCAGCACAATAACATTCTTCTCATAACCAACTGGACCTAACAGGCATACACAGACAATTCCACCCAACAGCAGGACAATAACATTCTTCTCATACCCAACTGGACCTAACAGGCATACACAGAATGTTCCATCCAACAGCAGAATAACATTCCTCTCATAACCAACTGGACCTAACAGGCATACACAGACCATTGCATCCAACAGCAGAATAACATTCTTCTCAAGCACACACAGAACATTCTCTAGCATACATCATATGTTAAGCTACAAAACAAGCCTTAACAAATGTATGAAGATTGAAGTTACCAAGTGTCTTTTCAGACCATAAAGGTAAGAAACTAGAAATCAATAACAAGAGGAAAACTGGAAAATTCACAAATGTGTGGAAACTAAACAACACACTTCTGAGCAAGCAGTGGGTCAAAGAAGATGTCAAAAGGGAAATAGAAAAATATCTTGAAACAAAAGAAAATGGAAACATAAAATACCAAAACTTGGGATGCAGCAAAAGTAGTTCTAAGAGGGAAGTTTACTGTGATAAACACCCACATTAAGAAAAGAGAAAGATCCCAAATAAACAACCTAGCCTTACATCTCAAGGAATTAGAAAAACAAGAACAAACAAAGCCCAAAGTTAGTAGAAGGAAGGAAATAAAAAAGATCAAAGCAGAAATAATTGAAATATAGACTAGAAAAACAATGCAAAAGATCAACAAAATTAAGAGTTGACATTTTGAAAAGATAAACAAAATTGACAAATCATCAGCTAAACTAACTAGGAAAAAAAGAGAAAACTCAAATAAATAAAATCAGAAATGAAAGAGGAAACACTAGAACTGATACCACAGAAATAGAAAGGATCATAAGAGACTACTATGAATAATTATACGTCAACATGTTGGATAACTTAACAGAAATGACTAATTCCTAGAAATGTAAAATTTACCAAGACTGAGTCATGAAGAAATAGAAAATCTGAACAGGCCAATAACAAGTATGAAAATTGAATCAGTAATCAAAAACCTCTCAACATGGCCCAGCCCAGTGACATAGTGTTAGGTTCGGGTGCTCTGTTTCGGTAGACCAGGGTTTGCTGGTTTGGATGCTGGGTATGGACCTAGCACTGCTCGTCAAGCCATGCTGAGGTGGCGACCCACAGAAGAGCTACAAGGATATACAACTAGGATATACAACTACGTACTGGGGCTTTGGGGAGAAAGAAAAAGAGGAAAATTGGCAACAGACCTTAGCTCAGGGCTAATCTTCCTCACCAAAAAAAAAGCACACTGAGAAGAAAAAAAAACAGGCCAGGAATCGCTCCACACTATCCAAAAAAAACGCCCAAACCAAACAAACAAAACCCTCACAATGAAGAAAGCCCAGAATCAGAAGGTTTCCTGGGTGAATTCTACCAAACATTTAAAGAATTAATGCCAATATTTCTCAAACTCTTGCAAAATATTGAAGAGGAGGGAACACACCCAAACTGATTTTATAAGGCCAAAATTATCCTAATACCAAAGTCAGATAAAGACATTACAAGAAAAGTACAGCTTAATATCCTTGATGAAAATAGATGCAAAAATTCTCAACAAAATACTAGGAAACCAAATTTAAAAGTACACTAAAAGGATCATACACCACGTTCGAGTAGAATTTATTCCTGTCATGCTAAGATGGTTCTGCATATGAAAACCAATAAGTATGATACACAACATTAATAGAATGAAGGATAAAATCATACAGTCATCGCAAAAGATGCAGAAAAAGCATTTGACAAAATTCAGTATCCTTTCAGGATAAAAATTCTCAGCAAATTGGACATAGAAGGAACATATCTAACAAGCCCACAGCTAACATCACACTCAATGGTGAAAGGTTGAAAGATTTTCCTTTAAGATAAGGAACAAGACAAGGATGCCCACTCTCACCACTTCTATTCCACATAGTACTGGAAGTCCCAGCCAGAGAAATTAGGCAAGAAAAAGTAGTAAAAGGCATTAAATCAGAAAGGAAGAAGTAAAATGGTCTCTGTTTGCAGGTGATTTGATCTTATAGATAGAAATGCCTAAGTTCTCCACCAGAGAACTGTTAGAACTAATAAACAGAGTCAGATCAGTTCCAGGATACAAAATCATTCAAAAAAATCAGTTCCTTTTCTATATGCTAACAATTAAGTATCTGAAAAAGAAAAAAGAAAACATTCCCAGTCACGATAGCACCAAAAACAATAAAATCCTTAGAAATAAATTCAACCAAGTGAGTGAAAGATCTGTAGACTGAAAACTCTGTGTTATTGATGAAAGAAATTGAAGCAGACACAAATAAATGGAAAGTTTCCATGTTCATGGATTGGAAGAATTAATGCTGTTAAAATGTCCATATTACCCAAAGTCACCTATGGAGTCAATGCAATCCCCAGCAAAATTCCTATGGTGTTTCTCTCAGAAATGGAAAAATAATCCTAATATTCATACAGAACCATAAAAGAACCAAACAGCCAAAGCAATCCCAAGAAAGCACACAGCCAGAGGCATCACACGTCCTGATTTCAAACTAAAATACAAAGCGAGAGTAATCACAGCAGTCTGGTACTCACATAAAAACAGACACATAGACAAACGTAAGAGAGTGAAGAACCCAGAAATAAACCCACACACATACACTCAACTAATATTTGCCAAGGGAGACAAGAATACTCAATGGAGAAAGGACTGTCTCTCCAAAAAATGGTGGCATGAAAACTGGCTATTAACATGGAAAAGAATGAAATTAGACCCCTATCTTACACCAGTCACAAAAATTAACTTGAAGTGGATTACAGACTTAAATTAAGACCTGAAACCATAAAACTCCTAGGAGAAAACATAGAGACAAAGTTCCTTGATCTGATCTTGGCAATGATTTTTTCGGATATGACACCAAAAGCACAGGTAACAAAAACAAAAATTAACAAGTGTGACAACATTCTTTTGCTTCTGTAAAGCAAAAGAAACAATTGATAAACTGAAAAGACAACCTATGAATGGGGGGAAATATTTGCAAACCATATGTTGATAAGGGATCAATATCCAAAATATGTAAGGAACCTAGACAAATCAATAGAAAATCAAATAATCTGATTACAAAATGGGCAAAGGACCTGAGTAGACATTTTTTCAAAGAAGATACTGAATTGGTCAATAGGTTCATGAAAAGATCCTCAACATCACTAATCATCAGGGAAATGCAAACCAAAGCCCCACTGAGATATCACCTCACAGCTGTTAGAATGGCTGTCATTAAAAAGACAAGAGATAACAATTGCTCCCAAAAATGTGGAGAAAAAGGAACCTTTGTGTCTTGTTGGTGGGAATGTAAATGGTACAGACACTTCGGAAAACAGTATGGAGTTTCCTCAAAAGAATAAAAACAGAACTACCATGTGACCTAGCCATGTCACTTCTGGGTATTTATCCAAAGGAATGGAAATCACTATCTCACAGAGATGTCTGCACCCCCATGTTCATTGCAGCATTGTTCACAGTAGCCAAGACACGGAAACAAACTAAACGTCCATCAACGGATGAACGGATAGAGAACATTTGATGTATACACACCATGGAATATTATTCACCCACAAAAAGAAGGACATTCTGCCTTTGTGACAACATAGATGGACCTTCAGGGCATTGTACTAAGTGAGGTAAGTCAGACAGAGAAAGACAAACACTGTATGATATCACTTACATGTGGAATCTAAAAAAGCCAAAATCATGCAAAGGGTAGATTTGTGGTTTCCAGGGGCTGGGGGGTGCGGGAAATGAGGAGATGTTGGTCAAAGGTTACAAACTGCCAGTTAGAAGAGGAATCACTTCTGAGATCTACTGTACAGCATGGTGATTACAACCGACAATACTGTATTGAATACTTGAAAGTGGATGAGAGAGTAGATCTCAAATGTTCTCCCCATAACAACAAATGGTAATTCTGCGGGGTGAAGGGAGTGCTAACTAACTTCATTGTGGTGATCACTTTGCATGTCTAAAATCATCACATCGTATACCTTAAGCTTACTCAATGTTATGTGTCAATCACAGGTCAGTCCAGAAGAAAGATCAAGTCTATTTTGTCATAACATGAGCCTAAGCGCCCCTGCTGCCTTGGGTTACTATTTGCTTGGAACATCTTTTTCGATCCTTTCACTTTTGACCTATTTGTGTCTTTGGTTCTAAAGTCAGTCTTTCATTTATTTATAATTGAGGTCATATTGGCGTATAACATAGTGTAAATTTCAGGTGCACATTGTTACACATCAGTGTCTGTGTAGACGGCATTATGTCCACCAATAGTCTAGCTTTTATCGGTCACCATACATGTGTGCCCCTTTACCCCTCTCGCCCCACCCCCCTTCTCCTCTGGTGACCACTAATCTGTTCTCTTTATCTATGTGTCTCTTTGTTCATCTTCCACACATGAGTGAAATCATATGGTGTTTGTCTCTGTCTGGCTTATTTTGCTTATCATAATATCCTCAAGGTCCGTCCACGTGGTTGCAAATGGCAGAATTTCGTCTTTTTTATGGCTGAGTACTATTCCATTGTATACATATACCGCATCTTTATCCCTTCATCATTGAAGGCCCTTGGGTCGCTCCTGTCTCTGGTTACTCGGGTCTGCTCAGCTGGCTCTCGGGCTCCTCCACTGGCTCTCCACAGGCTTCGGAGCTGCTGGCCCAGCACCACCTGCACTGCTGCTCCCGGGATGTCCTGGGGTGCTGGCTGCGCTGCTGCCAGCGGAGCTGGTTCACAGGTGTCACTGTCACTGTCGGCGGAGACGGCGGACTTACAGCCCCTGCTGCTGGTGGAGCTGGTGTGGGGTTGCCGCCACTGGGGGCTGGGTTTCCAGCTGTGCTGAAGTCCCTGTTGCTCCTGGGTGCGGATGCCGCCTTCCACCGCTGGGGGCGGCACGGGCTGTATCTCCTGTTCCCACCCCTCCTGCTCCTGTTGGTGTGCAGGTTCAGACCGCTGGGCGTTCCAGGCAGGGCCACAGCCGCAGGGGGCGCGTCGCCGCCCAGCCGCCTCCTCTCCTGGTCGCGCTGGGCGGGGCGCGGTCCCGCAGAAGGGCCGCCGCCAGTGGGCGCCCCCGCGGCTGCCCCGCCCCCCAAGCTCCGCCCGCCGGCCCTGCGCGCGGGTCCGCGCCCCCAGCTGCTGCAGGAGGGCCAGATCCCCAGCTCCCGCCCGCCTGCCCGCGCGCCGCCCTGGGAGGTGCACCTGTGGGGTCCGTCAGGGTTCCCTGCGCGGTGTCGGACGCCTGCTGCTCCACGGCGGTCTGTTTACTTGTCACTTCGAGGGGAGGGACGGGCGACAACTGCCTCCACCGTGACTCTCTCGTCACTCCTAAACTAGGGCTCTGGGGGGCAGTATACCGTTGAATCACTTTCCCCATTCTGCCAACGTCTGTCTTCTGATTGGAGCGTTTAAATCGTTATTGTTGGAGGCCTCGCGCTCACGGGGTTACCTGTCCTTACAGGCTTCGTTCCGAAGACTTAACCCCTGAAAGCACTAACGTGTCTCCAACCGATGCCAGAGCCTGTCACTTACACTCCTTGCCGCTTTCCCCACAGCTGTCTACAGTATTTGAATTACTGTCTTCTTCGCATTTCTGGTTACTAGTCAACAACTGTTTAATTTCTATCCAAGGATGATTAAATCCACGTACACTGAAACAAGAAATATGCACTCACAATACTAAAGGATGACCTGGTCCGTGATACTTTGGTCACTTCCTCTGCTTATTGGTTCGATAAACCTCCTAGGTCTGGTACGCTGCTCGCTCACATCTACTACTCAACCCTCAACGATTTAGGTGTGGTTGTTCCTCTCAGGGCAAGAGCGGTCATTACTGGTTTTAGCCATAAATCTATAGCGTGTGGATGGTGGGAGAGAGAAGCTGCCTTTTCCTCTGTGGGGCCAACCATCTGGAGACATTGGGATAAGACTTGTCTGCACAAAGAGAGAATGACATCAAACTACACCAAACATTTGGAAATTTCAGAGGGAGAGACTTGAGGACGTGATTTGAGTCCTGAGGTCGCCTCCCCCTGATGTGAGGTGGGTGAGCTGAGGAGTCAAAAGAAAGGTTTCTTGGGGTCTCAAGGTCTGGCAGTAGTGCTCTTTTATTTAGAGAATAGTGTGGAATAGCATGCGGACAGGACCCATGGGCAGTCAGAGCTGCTGCTGCAAACATGGGTGGAGAGTAAGGATAAATTTAAGGCATAGGTATGTGAGTTATCTCTTTACAAGACGAAGGAAAGAATATGTAAAAAAACGTTGTTAAAATGGTATCAGCACTGGTAGGGTCTCATTATTGGGTGGTCCTATAACTTTTAGATAAGAATCAAACTAGATTAAGTAAGTGGCAGAAGCCACCGCTTAAATATTATCTATAGCTAAAGACAAAGGAGGATGTTGGGGGGGCAGGGTCAGTTACATGAGGCTACCAGACAGTAAACAGCTTAAGTCCTTGCTGTCCCCATTAAGAGTTTCCAGAGGTAAGGCCATCCTGCCTTCCTCCTGGTGCAGAGAGGGACACACCCCCCACAGACAGAGACTTCCTTCACAGATGCAAATGTCTCTCATCAAAGGGCAAGCAAAGTCCACTCCTCAGAGCCCACTTCTCATCTACAGTTTTAAAAGTAACCAGCCTAAAATCCTCAACACCCCAGTCCCTGCATGTCCTAGAACAGGAGCCAGTGAATTCCTAGTTTTTGCCCAAAATTTACACTTCTGTCCCTGACAAGGGAAACACACCCCACCAAGTCAGAAAGGAGCTTGGGAGTCCGTCACCCCTCCACACCCCATGGGGGTGGCCTCCCTCTCCCGTGGTGTGACAGCCTCCGTCTGAGCCTCCTGTCCTCCCTGGGGCTGTCGACGAAAATAATCCATATCCAATCTATAAATGAAACTTTGGGTGAGTTTATTCTGAGCTTAAATCTGAGGATTATAACCCGGGAGAGTCTTTCCACAAAGGAACAGAGCACTCCAAAGAAGTGGGGGTATAAGGGTGGTTATATACCCTCAAAGAGGATGTTTCACATAGGATTGAAATGTCCCTTTTACAATAGTCGGGAGACTGCTCTGTCGGCACAGCGATTGATGGAAATAGCAGGTAGGTCTGCTGTCTCTGTGAACACAGCAGGGTGGCAGTCTGTTGTCTCCAGCTGGGTGGTCACATGTGAGCTGGGAGGTGAGTGCAGCAATCAGTTCCTAGCCTAAGGAAAAATGCTAATGTCGGGGGGAAGTTGCATCTTTATCTCAAGGGCCTTTGTTCTGGCCAAAGGAAATGTCTAAGCAGATATGCAATGCATGCTCAATAGCCAGTCAGGCCCTTTTGGAGGAAAAAAAAAGAAGTCAGACCGAATTAGGTTTATACCAAATGGCTTCCTCATATACTCCAATATATCCTATTGCTTGCCATTTTTATTTGTCAGGGCTCACTTCCTCTGTGGACGCCTCTGATCCTGAGACAACTCCTCTGCTGGTGGAGCCTCTAGGTCTCTAACGATCACTCCCCCAGCTGTGGAGGGTGACAGTCTTACACACGTGGGAGGCATTCCGTCTGCTGCCTAGAGCACACTGTTTTAAAAATCACAGCACGCTTTTCATTTCCTGTAAGACCCTAAAACAAATGTGTAGCTCTTTGATCCATTTACTCATATTCCTGTGAATTATTTTCTCTCCACTGTGAGACAAACACCCAGAGGGCAGGGGACATCATCTTGCTTGCTCTGTGCTTGAATTCCCAGAGTCTGTGCAATAAATGAAAACAAGAAATTAAAAAAAAAAGAAAACAGCAAGTCTCCAGAGAATTCAACTGCCTTGATGTCATTGGGTCTCCTTAGCAGGCAATGAGAGGAATTTGTCTGAACCCACCCCCTCCAGCCCCACCCCAGGGCTCTCAGCGCCCATCAGTCAGGCCCCAGGCATCCCTGCCTGAGAACACAGATCAATTAAAGGTGTTATAGTCCTGACTGTCAGTAAAGAGCCCAGGGGACACCCACCCTGTGCAACCTTCCTAACTCTGTTGGCATGATAACCCCTAGAAGGCAGTGCCGAGTTTCACTACAGAACAAGAATCGGGATTTTCAGGGACAGCTGGGACCTCCTCAAAAGTTGACTCACAGTTCCCCTCCTCCACTTCATTAGTGCAAATTAAAGAGCCCTAAGGGTCAGCCACAGAGCAGCAGGCAGATGGGGTCTGATGACACCTCTGGGATGAGGTGCAGGCAGAGCCTCAGGGTCACCCCCTCTAGAGGCTGGTCCCGGAGAGGTTTCCCGCTTAGGCTCAAGCCCAAACTTGGGCATCTGATCAGCATCCAGAGAGCTAAGTGGGAACTGGTGTGTGTGTCATAGCCATTGTCCTCTGTGTAAATGAGTGTCATCACATGCTTCTTGGGGTTCTGGGGCAATGTCCTTTGTAATCTGATCCTTCTCTATTGTTGAAGGCCATTTTAAGCTACTCCACTCCTTGCTGCCCAAGCACCTGTCATAGTGACTGTTTTCTGTTCCTTGAATGGGCAATCATCTTCCCACCCAGGTCCCTTACCCATGCTGCCCCTTCTGCCTGGTGCACACTCTCCTCTCCCTCTGCCCCTGGAGCAGAAAGCCTCAGCTGAAGTACCACCTTCTCTGTGAACTGCCAGCCTGCCCTTCTCGCTGTGGGTTGGGCTGTCGGGCTCTCACAGCCAACGGCCTTCCCGTCCTCACTCCTCCCCGTCTCAACTAGTTCATTTATTCATCACCTGCCTTCTCCCCTCATGGCAGTGACCAGAGAGCAGGTTCATGTCAGTCCTGGTCACTGTGGTCTCCCCAGAGATGGACTCTGATGTTCCTGACACGTCTGTCAAGTGATGGTCGCTGGGGCTGGACTTCCTCCGAGCTGGAAGGAAGAGTTATCTCATGCATGGTCTTCAGTGCTGAGGCTGGTCACATTTATCAAACTGACCAGCTAGTGTGGCCAGTTCTGACTTTACCCACTTGCCAAAGGGCAGATCAAGCATGGGGTTTCCTTCCTGTACTTCCCATCAGACAGCCGCTTATCTCAGAAAAGAGGGGACCTCTTGAGCAAAACGTTGACCAAAGATTATGGAACCCTTCAACTTGATTCACTGCCCAATTCTTAGTGGGAATTTTATCTTATAAATATTTATATTTTATGATATAGCTAGTTTTTGCTGGAGACAGGAAATGCAGGGACCAGAATTTCACTTCTAAGAGCTCCTGGACGAAGGAGGGAGACAGGCTAGTGCACATGGCGTTCAGATGCTGGAGGATGAATGCAGGGAAGATGCGGCAGACTCCTGGGAAGGGTGCAGCCCCTTTAGCTTAAAAAGATCCAGAAAGGAAATCCATTGACAAGAAATTTACCATGAGACTGAGGAGTATCTGCCAGATAAATATATTTGGGATCAGACTGAAGACACGTGGGAAGTTGCCCACACTCCCCAAGTTGAGGGCGCAGGGTGGCGGCGGGAAGTGGGTGCAGAGCACTTTCCTTGATGGAGGGATGGGGTCTGACCCGTGTCTTCATCTGCAGCTGGGAGCACAGGTTCTGGCACAAGCAGGGGCTGAGGAAGGTTTGGGGAGTGAAACGACTTGAGCTGATATTCGCTGATCATCCCCTGGGTTAAACCCAATGGAGATACCCAGAAATTCATGGATTCTGCCTGGAAAAAAGCTACAAGCAGAGCTACAAGGCTGTGGTTCAAAGGGACTCTGGTTGTTCTCATTGTTTCTCCCCTGGCCACACAGGGCTCCTCACGTAGTAGGTGCTCAGCAACTATCTATGAGACGCATGAGAGAATAACGTCCATAGTTGAGAAAACATTTGAAACGGGGCTGGGGGAGGGGGTCCATCTCGACCAAGCAGCTACTCTGTGCCAGGTCTTTGCACACATCGTGTCTCTGATCTGTGTAATTCAGCCCCATTTTACAAAGGAGAAAACAAGACCCAGAGAGGCCATGTCACTCGTCCAAGGGCACAGGAGCCCCCAGGCGAGGCTGCAAGATGCAGCTGCACTGTGACCTTGTGACCTTGGTCTCCTCCACCCCATCCCCTGGCTTAGCACCAACTCCCTTCTGCGACCCTAGCCTTGGTTCCTGACTGCTCTGGGCATCCAGAAACAGCAACAAAAGATCATCCTCCTTAGTCTGGGATGCTTTTCTTGGTTGAACATCTGTCCCTCTGACAATTAGACTTGTGCCAAGGAAATCCCACCAAGATTTCCCCCACATTCTGGGTCTTCCGCTGTCCCGGTGGGGTAGAGCTCAGAGGAAAGTGTTGGCTGGAGCCTCAGTCCAGGCTGGCATAGCCCTGGCCAAGTCGGCTGCCCCAGCCCCTCATGGCCTCTCCTTCCAGCCCACTCTCCCCCCTGGGCTGGAAAGATGGTTTTAAGGTGTCTGCTGTTCCCTTCACATTTTGGTCCCGTTCTGACCTCCCAGCCTGTCCTAACCCCGTTCCAGGCTCTTCCCCATGCCTCTGCTCATGCCAGTGCCTCTGCCTGCGATTCCCTCCCTGGCTGTGTGCCAGGGACTGTTGTTCATGCTTCGAAGTTCAGCTCAGATGGTGCCACCCCCGCTCCCTGCCTGCACTGCAGGGTCTCACCGTAGGGTGCATGGATCATCCATTATTTTCTTCAATGTGCACAGTCGGCGGCCCCCAATCCTCGGGTTCTGTGTCCACAGATTCAACCACTGCGGATGGAAAATATTCGAAAAAAATTCCCCAGCCCTAAGCGATACAGTGCAGCAGCTATTTACACAGCATTTTCATTGTACTAGTGATTATGAGTGACCAAGAGATTATTTCACATACACGGGAGGATGTGTGCAGGTTACATGCAGACACTACATCATTTTCTGTAAGGGACTTGAGCCTCTGTGAGTTTTGGTATCCGCGGGGGTCTTGGAACAGATCCCTGTGGATACCGAGGGATGACTGTGTATTTATGAAATATTTTCTGCTCTATTTGACATTTACCATTCTAGGTGCTGGGAACACATCATGCAACTGGCAAGAGGCCATCTCTGCCCTCAGGATGTCTTGGAGAAGCCTGGTGGGAGACACAGCTACATAACCAGGAGACGGCAACACCGGATGATGAGGACTTCAGGGGAAGCTAGGAGTCGGAGAGGCAGCTACCTCGTCAGGGGTGTGGGAGGCAGGGGGGGCTTCCTGGAGGAGGTGATTTGTGGCCTGAAACCTGTTGACTGAGGAAGATGTGAGTGAGGCATGAGGGATGTGGTGGGACCTGGGATGAGAGAGAGGCCAGCTCATTCCGGAAACCAGAAATGCTCCCATCTCATTTTAGCCTAGCGATACAAAAAGGGGGGCAGGTGTTGGAATTGGAGGAGACGTCTTCAGTCCTCAGCCCTAGGCGAGCCTGCCTCTTCCCCCAACTCCACCTGTGAGCCCTGCTCGATGCCTGGCAGCTGTTTGGGGCCCTTGTTACTACTTGTCCACAGACAGCTCTCCTGGAACCAGGCCAAGGCTTCCTTGTCCAGCACAGGGCCCACCTCGTCACCACCAGCAGTCGAACAGAGCAGGTGAGGGCAGGAGGGACCTTTAGGGCCCTTCATCAAGTCAGTACGTGGTGGTGTCCCCGTCCCTGCAGGGTCCGCTCCAAACCCCGGAGCCCACGGCTGGTCTCTCCACACACCCACCACCCCAGCATGTGGACGCGCCCTGATCATGCATTTTCTCACTCTGCTTTTATTGACATCAGCCCTGTGGCAGGAGCTCCCTTCCCCTGTGATCAGCTGAGAGAACTCCTCTTCATCCTTTAAGTCCCAGAGGAAACATTCCCTCCTCTGCGTTTCCCCCAGTGACCAGCGGACGTCTCCCTCACAGGCCTGCATGTTAGGCTGTGGCTGTGGGTCGAGGGTCTGGGACTGGGTCTGCTGTATCTCTGTGTCCCCAGGGCCTGGACAGCGCTGGACACACAGTAGGGACTAAGCATACGCCTCTTGTGTGGAGTCCAATGGCAGAGGCTCTCCTGTTGCCCAGAGTCCAAACTCTCAAGCCTGGGGTTGAGCCTTCTGTAATAAATCTCAGACATATGGGTTTTCTGACAGCAAAGTGAGTGCACACTGTGTGTTCACGTGAATGCGACCAGCCGTCAGATCCTCTCTGGCAGGAAAGTTCTGTTTTTACTCCCAGTTTGCTGATGGGGAGGCTGACGTCAGAGGTTTGTGTTAATGTTTTCTGCGGGCCAATGGCATGTTAGTGATGGAGCTGAGGACCAAACCCTGGGGCCTAAAGGCGACGTCGATTGGAAGGGACCATTGGGGCTGCAGAGCAACAGCATCAGAGACACTTGGAGGAGAGAAGTGTGGCCATGCTTGGTGGGCAGCTGGGGATGTGGCGCAGGGCCTGTAGCTGACCTGTGGGAGCCACACTGAGGCCAGCAGCACAGGATGCACAGGGACGGGACTCCCACCACCATCCCTGCCCTGTGTGGAAACTATAGGCCAGAGACGGCACCAGGAAATGAGCACACAAAAGCAGATGCAAAGGGCCACGCACAACTCAGGCTCTGGGGTTGGTGTTGAGCCATCTGCAGCCCAGACCCCAGAACTCATCCTAGCTCCATGGCAAATGTCCCCCAAGTCAGTGCGTTACCAACATCAGGCTGCAGCAGCCCAGTCATATCTACAAAAGAAAGTTCATGCCACCAAACATAGGTGCAAACCTTAGAGCTTCTTGAGCCTTCTGGTCAACCCTATGTGTGGGTTCGAGGGTTCAGAGCTCCCCAGTAGAGAGACGTCGGAACCAGGGCTGATCCTGGCAGTTGACAGTCACCAGAGGGGAGTGAAAAAATGGAGACTATTTGTTCCTGTGACGGAGACCACTTGAACTCTGTTCACTTGAACTGGTCCTGGGGGCCTGGACTGCTCCTCCTGGGAGCCACTGACAATCCTGTCTGGCCCCAGATGGCAGAGGAGGACTTCCCTCGAGGAAAGCCCTTGAGACTGAAGGTCTCTAGATGTTCAGGACCCGGGTAGGCATCCTGCTTGGCCAAGTCTAAGAGTACTGCCATGGCTTTAAAACGACCCATAGCTGCATTTATTGAGGGCTTATCAACCACCAGACCCACGTTCTCAATGCAGAGAGCATCCTTGGGAGGCAGGTGTTATACTTATTTCCATTTTACAAATAGGGAAACTGAGGTTGACAGGTTAGGTGGCATATCTCAGGTGACAGTAAATGAGTAGGAGATCTGGGGCTCAGAATTCTGAGAGTTTTATAAAATCATGAAAGATAATCAAAACACAGATTGAGGGAACTCAGAGAACCCCTGACCGGGTAAATTCCAGAAAGCATATGCATGCACACACACACACACACACACACACACACAGAGGAACATCCTAGTCAACCTGCTGAGAATCAAAGGAAAAGAGAAAAACCATAATGGCATTCAGAGGGAAAAGACCGTTAAATGACAGCACGTGTGAAAGCTCCCCAACAGTGGGTGTGATGACTAGAGGCCTCTCCATCTTGTTTCTCCTCCTCCCTGCGTCACCATCTCCAGTTAAAATGTACAGTGCGAACCAAGGTGTGAGGGGTGACTGGCCACACGCTCTGAG
Organism: Equus caballus; assembly: GCF_041296265.1. Classification (NCBI taxonomy): domain Eukaryota; kingdom Metazoa; phylum Chordata; class Mammalia; order Perissodactyla; family Equidae; genus Equus; species Equus caballus. Next base: position 15,102,429 of record NC_091704.1, read on the forward strand.
ACGGGAGTCATCAACATAACTCCAGTGTCGAGATCACCCCAATTTCTTCTTTGGGAAAGTGCAAGATCTTTTGAAACTAATGTTGCCAGAAGCCTGAGAGCACACATGCACCAGGGACCTCGAGGCAGACTTCTGGGGCAGCTGCTGTCCCCACCAACTGCGAGAGGAATGAAAGTTGCAGAGAGTACTAGGAGCAGAGTACCTTCCCCCGGATGCCAGGGTCGTCTCCCCATGACGTGAACTGACGATAAGCCATCTGGGGCTCCTGGGAGCCTTGCTGAGGCAGGAAGGAAAGGTTTGATGGTTTACGTGTAGGTGGCACTTCCTAGCACAGGACTGTGCATCTTCACTAACCACCAGAAGGGCTGGGCAGCCAGAGCAGACTGAGCTGCAGCCACAGCTGAATGCAGGCACAAGAGCAGCAGGCTATGGGACCGCACACCGACGGGGGAAAAACCTCCACCTGTGCCCGGGGAACCCAGGTGGACCAAGAGCCCAGGGTAGGAGTAGACGCCCTCCTCAATACCACTGATCACTCGCCGCCTCCCACCCCAGTGAGGGGTGGGTCAGCCCCGTCCCTCCATGGCCCTAGCACCATCTCAACACTGTTACGAGTCTGTGCATTCTGACTCACTCTTGCTGCATTCCCCACAGCACAGCAGGATCCAAGATGCCCCAGGATGACCCCTGGAAGCTTTTCCGCCTGGCAATGACCCTGGTGCTGCTTCTGTTGGTTCTCACCCTTGGTGTGGTGCTGGCTGAGGCAAGGTGGCTGGGCCAGTGGGAGCGGGTGCTCAGATGGGGCCAGGGCCCCAAATCTGCAGCCTTGAGAAGATGGTCTTATGGGGCTGCAGCAGAGATGGAACAGTAAGGGGTGGCTGGACTGTCTTCCTGGACATAACGATTTTACAAAGCAACAGCCCTCCCCATCTTAGCCTGGAGAATTTTGGGGGTGGGGAAAGAACCCTATGGTCTAAGGGTCTAGAGCAAATTGTTCTGCCTTTCTCCTAGTCTTGCAGTTCACAGACCAGATGCAGGAGGAACCGAAGCACCTGTCAGTCAAATGTGAGAGCTGGGTGAAATGGTGGGCTTCCTCCCCACGCGTACGACCAGGTCCTGATCAGCTTTCCTCTGTGGGTGTCTTGGTTCTACAGGGTCTGGCAGATGCTGGACACAAGCAGGACATTACACGGGAGAAATGTTCTGGCCAGTGCAGGCCATGCAGGCAGGCAACAGCAAGGAGATAGGGGCGGGTTTGGGTGGTGCCAAGTGAGAGTCGGGAGAGGGAGAGTGTTCTTTTCAGCCCTGTTGATGGTAGCGGATCTCGTGGCAGAGGAGTGTGTCAGGGTTATTTTAATCAAGCCCCTGTCAAGGCTGATGCTGACACACTGTCTGAGGCCCCTGCCCTGCGTGACCCTGCCTTCTGCTGACGTCCATCCCTTGAACAGACAAACGGGAAGCTGCTGTGCTCACTTTGGCAAAGTGTCGGGGAGGCACAGCTGGTCCAGTTCCAGTCTTGCACTGGAGTCACCATTCAGCGGCCTGTGCAGCTCCCAGCCCAGCAGAGCTGAGCTCTGCCCTCCTCCCCAGAAAACCCTGTGAGCCCTGCCCAGGAACCTGGGTGGCATTGCAAGGGTCGTCCTGCAACTTGTCCACGATGAACTCACCTGCTTCAAAGGCGAGGATCACCGTGTGAGGAGGGTGCTCATCGGGTCATCATCACTGCCAAGCAGAGCAGGTGGGATGGGCGAGGGGCACTGTCTCTCCCCTCAAGTCATTGCAAGCTCTTGTCCTTGTCCCCTGTAGAATCTGGTGCAAATCCTTCATTCTGCCCTCTTAATACACATCCACCATCTTGGCAGGTAGAGTTGGGCAGCATTCATTTGTGTCCAGCTTCGGAGCAATTCTTCCTGCTGGCCCCTCTACCTGGAATGCCCCTGCTTCCTTTTATCTACAGGGACAGCTCCTCCATTAGATCAATTTCACATCAGATCAAACATTGCCCTCAATATCCTTCCCCCTGCCTCTTCCTGAATGCTGGACTGTGCTGCCAGATCATGGGTCCATCTGCCCACACACGAAGGACCCCAAGGCAATGGGCGGATCTGTCTCACCTTTGAGTCCATGGTGCCTGGAACCACATTGGACACACAGCAAGACCCAATATTTGCCAGTGGAATCTGACTGATTTCCAGAACCATTTCTATAGGGTAGTGCCCAAATTCCTGGCCCTGTCAATCACGCTCTTGAATAACATTCCTCACTACCTCCTTTCCAGTGCTCAACTAGGAACCCTACTGGGCTCTTTTCCCTTACTGAACCTTCAGAGAAAAGCTGGAAGCACCTGCCATCGCCATCTCCATTTTACCAACGAGGAGCCTGAGGATCGTAAGTGTCCGCAACTTGCTGACCACATCGTCCACAGCAGTGGTGGAAATGGAGGTCTATCCAGAGCTTTTGGCCAGTGTGCTCAACTGCTACATTGGACCGCATCCCTGCCCGTGGGGTCCTCTAGGTCTTAGTCCCTTTCATGGGCTGCATCCACCACATGCCCACCTCTGGCTGTAGTATTAATTGACCTAATCTGCCTTCGCCCCATGCATAAATTCCCCAGTTCAGTGGAAGATGTTGTGTCCTGGACCAGCCTTTGGGAACAGTACCCAAAGGGCATCTACCAGTGGAGAGGTGGCTCAGCCCCACCTTCATGTAAGTGTTCCTGTTGGAATACCTGAGCCCTAGCTAGTCTGTCCCATTGGATCTTGGAGACATCCTCCCATAGATTCTCAACCACTTCAAGGGTCTAATTTTGACCTGAACAAAACTTCCTGTCATATTTCCTGTTGTCATGCTTACTTGCAGGTGTGTGTGTGTGTAAACCACAATTCAACAACATCAAACAACAAGTTCTTTACTGTAGGAACTCATGTTCCTTTAATACACTAAAGAGAGCCTTGCCCTTTAAGGAGGGGAAGAGGACGTGTGATGTGCAAGCGTATTAAGCTGCAGAGCTCATCTGGGTGTATCTGGAGTCTCTCGTGTCCTACAGAACATGTTTGCAGGATCACTGCCTGGAGGATGCAGTCCTAAGCCCTCAGCATATAAGTCAAGGACCTCACATTCTGGTCACCATCTGTCTTTGAACTTTCCTTCACATCCACAGCTTTACCAGAACTTCACCCTAAGCCTCTTGGGCCATCTTGAGCACATCTGCTTTCCTTCATCCCCTCTGCTTCTCCCTCAGGTCTCAGGAAAATGGCTCTATATCCTGTGTTTAGTCTTCCTCTCATCGACCCATGCTCTAGTCAAGCCCAAGATGGCATCTTTAAAAATATGTCTGATATGGCTTTAGAAATCATCCAGCTTCTCAATGACACATGGACAAGTCCAGACTCTTTCAGATGGCACCTTTCAATGCCCATGCAGCGGGTACCATTGATCTTCACGTTCTCGTCTCCTACACTCCCAAGTGCTCCCTCCACCTCCTTGCCATAGCTATGTGCTAGATGACTCGTCTTTTTGGACCGTGTCTTGCAGCTTATCTTCCTGCTTTTGCTCCTGCTGTCTCACCTGTCTCGAACACATTTTATTGGTTTGGTGAACTGCAATATGTGTGTCGAGCCCAAGATGCTGTGCTGCTAGAGAAATCCATCCTGTGCCCAGCCCGAGTTAACCCAACTCCCTTAATATCCCAGCCACGCACTCTGTGGAGGTTTGCAGTTGTGTTTATTAAGATCTTCCTTTGTCTAAACACATTTTATCCACCAGATGAGCTGCTGCTTTAGGGCAGAGAAGGTGTCCTTCACATCTACGTGTCTCCAGTACCCCGTACAAGGCTTGAACATGACAGGTACACAACAAACTCTTTCAGAATGAATGGAGGAGTGTTGTGAACATTTTAAGAAGTGTTTAGGAAAGAGGGCATGGGATCGGTTGACAGACTTAGCCCCTATTATATGCCAGACACTCAAATGTCCTCAACTTAATATCAGAGATCCAGAGATGTGAAGTCACTTGTCCTCTTGGGCCTCATTTATTTCATTTATGAGGCAAAACGTTGCACCAGAAGATTGTCCTAGGACAGTGGTGCTCAAAAGGACGTGATTTTCCCCACTAGAGATGCTTGGCACTGTCTGCAATATTTTTGGCCTTCACAACAGAGAATGGGTACTCCTGGCATCTAGTGGGGAGACACCGGGAACGCTGCTCAATATCCCACAATGCACAGGACAGCCCCTTACAACAAATAATGATATGACACCAAATGTCAATAGCCCCTAGTATATAAACCCTGCTGAAAGGTATGGCTAGGATTTTTTTATTTCTTGGGGTTTCTCCATATCCCCAAGACTGGCCCCTCAGCTGGTGGCCTGATCCTCTTCTGGGACCTTGTCAGCAAGAACCCCAGCTGAGCCTGGCTGAGAGCACCTTCTGCCAGCACTGTGGTTAAGGGATGTGGCTGATGTCGGTGCGTTTTCACAGCAGCTGGCCTTAGGCTGAATCTTATTGCCAGGACTGAGGAAGGCTGGCTCCTGGTCCTCTGATGCGTGCTGTGTATATCGGTGCTGTACTTGGATCTGTGAGAAGCCACGGGTCTGCTGAGCCTGCTCCCTTTCCTCTGTCTCCAGGCTCAGGAGAGATTGTCTTGATGTGTGACCCCATAACAATGCCCTGACTTCTCTGCAGAAAGGACGTCTCCTGAAGGCCCCAGTCCTCGTGGGAGCATCTTCCTCTTCTCTTGCTTCTGCTTCTCAGTTCTGCAGAGGAACATGTAAAGTGACACCATGATGAAACAATGCGAAAAATATATCATGTAGGACTTTCTACAAGACCAGTAATCCAGTTTTTCAAAAAAATAAAGAAATGACATGAATAATGGAGAACGTAGGATTGTTGGCAAATAAAAGTCTAAAGACATAACTAAATTAAGATGTGTACTCTGTTTGGATTTTGATTTGAACAAGTAATTTTTGAGGAAATCACAATATTTGAGTATCTGAGGAAATATTAAGGCATTTACATTTATTTGTTACATATACTAGAGGCATGATAACCTATATCTATAGCTATATCTATAGATACCTATAGGGATACAGATATAGCATTATATGTTAGCAATACATATCAAGTAATAATGTGTAAAGTTATGTACTTTGTGGGATTTTCTTTAAAATAATAAACCAAATAAGTGGTAGGTTTGTATATAAGAAACTCAATTGGTCAAGTTTTTACAAGTATTGAAGCTGAGACGTAAGAATTCATTATATATTTCTTCTAATTTTTGTGTAGAGGAGCATTCTACAATAAAAAATTAATCAGGAATTCATTATAACTCATAAAAAGATAAACATGACTTAAGAAGAAACTTAGCAAACTTGTAGAAAAAGGGACGTACCTTCACCGTAAAGAGGTATCTACACAGAATCCTACTGAACACTGTTGTGTTGAGAACCATTCCATTTTAGCTCAGGAACAACATGTGGGTTTCCATCATTGTGACTTCTCTTCAATATTATACTGGGGTTCCAGAAGAGACAGTAAAAGAAAAGAAAACAAAAACCCACCAAGAAACGAAAGTATTAAAATTTGGAAAGGAAGATACAAAACCATCATCTTTTACAGGTGACAATATTGTGTTCACAGAGACACTAAAGCTTCTACGCACACCTTTAGAGTTTATACGTGTCTACCAAGTTTTCTGCATTTGCCGTCAGTACAGAGATTAATCGTAGTTTTATAAACCAAGAGCAAACTGATAGACAAAGAAGTATTTAGAAAAGATCACATTTACTGCTGCACAAAAACATTTCATGACTTTAATAACTGCAGATGTTTCAGTGTCTTTCAGTGAAAGATTGAAAAGCTATGTGTGAAGATATATAAGCGTGGACTAGGTTGCAGGCACTATCTTCCTCTTCTCACATCCTCACACTTGTCTGGATTCAGTTATTCATCATCTGCCTTCTCCCCTCCATGGTCATATGCACGAGAGCAGGCGTCACGTCTGCCCTGGTCACTGGTGCGTCCCCAGTGAGGGGCTCAGGGGCAGGTCCAGATGTCTGATACACATCTGTGGCATGCACGGCAGCTGGGGCCTGACTTCGTCTGAGCTGGAGGTAAGAGTTGTGTCGTGCAGTGTCTCTAGGTGCTGAGGCTGGTCATGCTTATCACACTAACCAGCTAGTGCGGCTGTTCTGACCGATCCACGTTATCAAAGAGCAGATCAAGTGATGAGGGTTCCTTCCTCTTACGGCAAGCAAACACTAATCTCAGAAAGGGGGAATCTCTTCAGCAAGACGCTGACCAAGGAGTGGAAGAGCTCTTCATCTGGACTTAACCTTCCATTCTCTGGTTGGAAATGTATCCTGAAAATATTTATGGCACCTATTTTTTAAAGATTGACACCTGAGCTGACAACTGTTACCAATCTTTTTTGGGTTCTTTTTCCCTGCTTTTTCTCCCTAAATCCCCCCTGTACATAGATGCATATTTTAGTTGTGGGTACTTCTAATTGTGGCATGTGCGATGCCACCTCAGCGTGGTCTGATGAGCAGTGCCATGTCCGCACCCAGGATCTTAACCAGCAAAAGCCTGGGCCGCCAAAGTGGAGCACAACAGCACTTCTACTCGATACCAAAGAGGAAAGACAACGGGGACCTGCATTCCACCTCTATTGGCTCCTGGACAAGGGAGAGTCGAGCACACTGGTCGTCCAGATACTGGGAGGTAAATGCAACCAAGGTGCGACCGACTCCTGGGGTGGTTACAGCCTCTTTCTCTTCCTTGAAACCCTTCGAGGTAAACAGATCCAAAAAGGAAATCCACCTACAGTGAAATGACCATAAAAACTAAAGAGTATGTGCCAGATTTCATATATTTGATATCAAACTGAAGGAACAAGGAAAGTTGCCACACGCTCTCTAACTCAAGGGTGTGAGCAGTGTGGGGATTGGGTGGAGAACATTACTTTGAGGGAGCAGTGGGGTCTGACCCATCTCCTAGTCTGCAGTCATGAGCACAGGTTCTGGCACACAGCAGGGGCTGACGAATGTTTGGGGAAAGAAACGACTTGAATTAATATCTGTTGATCATCCCCTCAGTCAAATACAATGTAAAGACCCAGAAATGCACACGTCTTGCTTGGCAGAAAAGCTGAGCAAAGCTACAGGGCTGTGGTTCAGAGGAACTTTGTTTCTTCATCCTTGTTTCTCCAGGGGCAACGCGCTGCTGGCTAAGCAGTAGGTGCCTCCTTAGCAACTTGCATCATGGACACAACTGAGCTGATGCTCAGGGCAGCTCCAGGATGAGCAGGAAAGGAGAGTTGGGGTCAGCACCTGCCCTGGTTCCCACGGAGGCACTGGGGATCCTAAACCCTCTTGACTCATCTTGCCTAGGGGTTTGCCTTGGGAGATGCACAGCAAGAGGGGGCACTTATTTTAAAAAATATGAGTACACTCTAGAATATATAAAGGACTCTTACAACTCAAGAAGAAGACAAACAACTCAATTTAAAAAGTGGGCAAAGAGTTGGATCAACGTTTCTCCAAAGGAGACATACAAAGGATCATGAAAAGATGCTCAGCACCATTAGTCATCAGGAAAGTGCAAATGAAAACCACAGTGAGTCACCACTTCACACCCACCAGGATGGTGTAATGAAAATGGAAAGAAAAGTTGGTGAGGATTGGAGAAAGTGGATCCTTGTACATAGTAGCGGGATGTAAAATTGTTCAGCATTCAGGAAAACAGTTTGACAGTTCCTCAAAAGGTTAAACATAGAATTAGCAAGGGACCCGGCAACTCCACTTTTAGGTATATATGCCAAAAGACTGACAACAGAGACTCAAACAAACCTGTGACCGGCATGTTCACAGCAGCGTTGTGTTCAGTAGCCAAAAGGCCACATTGAGAAACAACCCAAATGTCCATCAAAGGTTGACAAAGTGTGGCAGATCCACACAGTGGAATATGCATCAACCTGGTAAATGGATGAAGCTGTGATGGCTGCTACAATGGGAACGAATCTGGAAAATGCTAGGAGACAGAAGTCAGACACAGCAGGCCACATCACGGCATGATTCCATCTATGTGAATGTCCAGACTGGGTGAATGCAGAGAGGAAGACAGCAGATTAACAGTTCCACAGGTTCAAAGTAGAGGGAGCGGAGGTGACTGCTTACTGGGAACAGGGGCTCGTTTTGAGGTGACGGAAACGTTCTGGAAGTTGATAGAGGTGATGTTGGACAAAACTGTGAATGTACTAAATGCCACCGAACTTGTTCACTTTAAAGTGGTTAATTTTATGTTCTATTAATTTTGCCTCAGTTAAAAAAATTGTATGTTTAAGAAGGAAATATTTGAACCAATTTGTGGCCCAGAGAGAGTACAGAACAGGGCAGAGAGGGCAGCCAGGCCCCCAGATGCAGGCATCTCGGCTGGGAAACGGGAACCACAGCAGTGTGGGGACTCAGGGGCACTGAAACGGGTGGGCAGGGGATTCAGAACAACGTTGCGGGATCGCCGTGTGATGGGGACCAGGGAAGAAGGGCTCAGTCTGGCGTGAGATGGTGACTCTATAGCCGTTTCTTGGTGCCTCTTTTGTGAAGTACGAATTCGGCAGGCAACGACAGCAACAATAATCATAAGCATCGTCTGCCAAGCACTTTTCTAACTGTATCTCCTACTTCCTATCAGCCAAGCTTCGCTACAACCCTGGGAGATAGGGACACAAATCATCCTGTTTCACCAAAGAGAAAGGAGGCTCAACGAAGAGAGTGGACCCAGGAATTGAAGCCAGGTGCACTTGACTCCCCAGTCTATGCCCATTGCCATCCTCTGGGATGCGTGTAGCAGGCAGAGAAGGGAGCAGCGGTTCCACTTGAAGGTTGTACCTACAGGGTGGTTGGGCCTCGCAAGTCAGGCAGAAACCGACATGAGGTGATGGCAAGAAGGGCAGAGAGAAGAGACTGTCAAAAGCTTGGAAGCAGGACTCGTGGCTAGCAAGAATTTAAGCTCTTATCACAGGCCTGGCCTGTCTGGTTCTGTGCTAAGCAGCTGACATCTAGGATCTCGTGAAATCCTCATAGGGGCCCCTATGAGTTCCCTGTGGCTGCCATAACAAGCTGGTGACTTAAAAGAACAAAAACTTATTCTCCCAGTTCTGGAGGCCAGAAGTCTGATATCCAGGTGTGGGCTGGGCCGTGGTCCCTCTGAAGGCTCTAGGGGAGGGTCCTTCCTGCCTCTTCCAGCTTCTGGTGGTTGCTGGTGATCCATGGCATTTCTTGGCTTGTGGATGCATCACTCTAATGTCTGCCTCTGCCTTCACATGACCTTCTCCACTGATTGTCTCTTTTTCCAAATTTCCCTCTTTTTCTAAGGACACCAGTCATTGGGTCAGGGCCCACCTTGATGACTTCACCTTAAATTGATCATATCTGCAAAGATCCTATTTCCAGAGAGGGCTGTATTCACAGGCCTCATGGTCTAGAACTTCAACACGTCTTGTTTGTGGGACACAAGTCAACCCACAACGGGCCCTAAAGAGTGGTGGGTGTTGTCATTTACGCCAAGGTCATTGTGGTGGTCATTGTGCACTATGGCTTTGCTTCTGTCATTTATCTCAAGCCCAAGGTTAGTCAGGAAGGCAACATCTTGATGGGCATCACCTACATGGTCCTCACGCCCTTCCTCAGCCCATCATCACAGCCTCAGGAAAAAGGAGGTTGAGGATGCCGTGAAGAAGACCTTTCTTAGCAAATTCTATCCTTCAAAAGCTGAGGGGCTGTTGTGGAGGTGGTGCTGGAACATGGCACAGAGATAACCCTTCTCCTTCTGTAAATCAGGTTGATGATGCCACCTTGCGGGACTGGTGTAAGGATGCAAGCATGGGAAAATACCCCACATGCAGAAGGTGCTCAATTAATGCTCTTGGCTTCTTTCCCTTCTTCCTCTCCTGGACTTGGCCTCGCTTTTCTTGGGCTCAGTCACAGCTGATTTGACACTGACCTCGTGTGTGGTGAAGTGTCCCCCACCCCAACCGCCGATTACCCACGCCTATGATGCTTCAGCGTCGGTGCAGTCAGCATGTGTCTGTATCTGGGAACTTAAGTGCATGGTTCGCCTTGTTAATTTAAATAAAAGAAGACTCTCAATCTTTATTGAAATTGAAATTTGAGTCTTATGCTTCCAGTTTTTCCTTCATGTTGGTGGGACAAGAGGATAACACCCTTCTAATTTATTGAGAAAAATGAGAACACTATTACCAGGACAGCAAGTCACCCAGCAAGAGAGCCAATCCTGAGAAAATAATTTCTAGGACTTGAATTGTCATAAGACCCCTGTATTCCTCAGAGTTTTCCAGAGAAACCGAGCCAATAGGAGATATGTATTTACTATAAGAATTTGCTTATGTACTTATGGGGGCTGAGAAGTCTTACCACCTGCCATCTGCAGCTGGAGACCCGGGACTGCCAATGGGTAGTTCAGTCCCAGTCAGAAGACCTGAGAACCAGGGGCCACTGGTGCTAAGTCCTGGAATATGGAGTCCCGAGAACCAGGAGCTACAATGTCCAAGGGCCGGAGAAGATGGACAGTACAGCTCAAAAGAGAGAGAATTCACCTTTTCTTCTCCTGTTTGTTTTATTCATGCCCTCAATGGATCAGGTGATGCCCAGCCACACTGGTGGGGGCACATTTTCTTTACTCAGTCTGCTGATTCAAACACTAATCTCTTCCAGAAACTTATCTCCAGGAACACCCAGAAACACTTTGCCAGCGATCTGGGCAGTTCCTTGGCCCAGGCAAGTTAACACAAAATTAACCATCACAATCCCTTTGCTCAAATTATACTTTCAAGGAGGGTTTTATGTTGAAAGCAAAAGCAAGTTGAATATTCACACAAATCTCCATATTGGACCTGAAACTAATCGACACTCTTATGATTATTCCCAGTTTAGTCTGTTGTCCGATCAAAGTCTCTAGACTAGACTTACGGTGCTGAAAGTCTTTCTCTATCATGTTGCATCAAATATAGAATGCTCCTCTCACTTCTTTCTGAAACTCCTTTCATTATTTATGAAAACTTGTCATTTTTAAAGCCAACTTTGGAGTTTTCTTCGTTTACATTAAGGGGAAAAGCAGCCCCATGGAGCTCAATTGACTGACAGAAATGGAGAAAGGGATGGAGAAGATATTACAGTACAGTGAGATGAGGAGCTTATAGCTTCATCTCCTATTCACTTCATTAATGGGGTGAATGAATATTTCCCCACTAAAAGTGAGCGCAGTGCAGAGGGAATTTTGAAGACCTACCAACACATTCCAACTTGGAAGAATGGTGACTAGGGGGTAAGAGGGGCCATGGGAAACATGGGGAGCACCCTCACGTGGGCTCCATTTGCCATCTCGGGTTGCTTCACTGCGGAGGTAGATCTCTAAGGTTGCCCTCTGGTGTGTATACCCTGTCGAATCCTCTCCCCTTCAGAGTGGGCAGGAACCATGACTATGATGATATCACCCCTGTGATTAGGTTATGCTACTGTGGCAAAGTGGATTTTTCAAATGTAGTCAGGTGGCTTTCATCACAAGGGATATTATCCCGGGGGGTCTGACCTGATCAAGTGAATACTTTGAAAGAGGACCTAAAGATCAGAGACTCAAAGCAGCAGAGAGTTCCTCCTGCTGGTCTTGAAGAAACAAGTCCCCATAAGTTGAACAGCTACAGGCAAATTTATTCTGCCAACACTGACGTGAGCCTCAGATGAGACCAAAGCCCCGGCTAACACGTTGACGCCTTGTGAGAACCCGAACAGAGACCCAGCTAACCCGGCCCAGATTCCTGACCCACCAACCATGAGACAACAAACCTGTGCTGTTTTGAGCCACTAAATCTGTCGTCGTTTCCTTCAAACTGAACGGAGCTACAGCCAGACACTTGACAAATGCAGAGCATGAACAGCATTTCCAGTGGGCAGCTGCCAAAAACTACATTTTTGTCTCCACATTCATCAGGAAACTTGACTGCACAATCTGAGCTTTCTGACTCAAATCTGAGGGAAAAGTCAATGGTGCTCCGATATCTAGCATGAGGGGGGAAGGAGATGACACCATCACTAAGTTTTGGTCAAGAGCACATCCTATAATGAAAGGTTCCTAAATTAAAGATAAAGAGGGAGAAAAAAATCACAATACAGTAATTATCCAGGAAAGGAGCAGGTAAGGCTTACAAAAGAGGGATGAAGAGCCTAGTTTTAAGAATTCTTCTGTCTCCTGGAATAATTCTTCTAGACAACTCCTCCATATATTTAAGAAAATTAAAGAAAATCTTATGTCTCTGGCATGAAAAAGTGACAGTGTGATGCAAAATAATCTGGCGGAGTGATTGATTGATTGGAGTTGTATTGTGTCCCCAGCGATATGTGAAAGTGCTCATCCTCAGTATCTCAGGATGCGACCTTATTTGGAAACACACTTGTTCACATCTACTCAGCTAAGATGAGGTCAGACTGGAGCAGGGTGGGCTCCTAACCCAACATGACTAGTGTCTCTCTAAGAAGAGGGAAATTTGGAGACAGAAGCACACGCACAGGGAGACCGCCATGTGACGGTGGGGGCAGAGACTGGAGCTGGGCAGCTGCAAGTCAAGGAAGGCCAAAGGCTGCCGGTGAATCACCAGAAGCCAGGCAGAGGCAAGGAAGCATTGCCCTGCAGGTTTCGGGGGGCTGTGGTCCTGCTGACGCCTTCATTTCAGACTTTTAACCTCCAGAATGTGAGACAAAAAATTCCTGCTGTTCAAGCTGCCCAGTTTGTGGCAGTTTGTCACAGCAGCCACAGGAAACTCAGACACAGAGCTAACAAAGGAAATGAAGGGAAATTAAGCCACTGGGGAACTTAAAAATCACTAGACAAAATGTACACAGCATGAATGAAGACACGGATTGTTGGAGTACGTGAAATTACAAACAGCAAGAGGCACCATATTAAAGGTTTAAAGATAAATGATGAAACTTGACAAGGATCTTTATAATGAATTAGCCAAAAGGATTAGTTTCCAGGATTTATAAAGAGCTCTGTTAAAAATGATCATGAAAGAGACACAACTGAATAGGAAAATGGGCAAAAGATGTGAACAGGCAAGTCACAGACGTAAATACAGATCAAACATGCCCAGTGAAAATTTACCGTGTGCCCTGAGATGTGCTAAGTGTAAAAGGCACTCTGGGTTCTGAAGATTTAATCAGAATGTAAATTTTTAAAATATCAATTACTTGTTGAAATGATAAGATTTTGGCTCTGTTGGGTTAAATAAAATGTATTACTAACATTAACACCATCTGTTCCTTCTGACTTTTCATAACCTGGCTACTAGGAAATTAAAAATTACATGCAATGGTCACATGGTTATTTTTATCGATGCTACTCCAGACAGATAGCTCACCTCTTGATTTTCACAACCTCTATGGGTTGGGATCAGTCGAATGGCAGGTTCCAATGAAAAACTGTAAGTTTGCAAGTGATTTGCTTTTTAAAATGAGAGCTGATTGCAAGTTCTCACTGTGGTAACAATCCTGTCCGTCACTTGCTTTCAGATACGCTTCCTCAAGTAGAAGAGAAAGAGACGGGGTTTTACCCAACAAGCCAACAACAGTAGCTAGAGCCCTCACTCTTTGCTAAAACTTAATGTGTGTCAGTTCACACAGTTGTCACAATAATCCCCAAGGCAGGCATTAATATCGCCCCATTTTACAGATGAGGACACTGGAAATTCAGTACCTCGCAGAAAGCCCCACAGCTTGTTAGTGGTGAAGACATCACTGAAACCTAGAACCCTTGGTTTCAGAGCCCAGCATCCTGGACCACAGCTCTGGCACCTAACAACTGCCTGCAGCTCAGAACAGCTGATCCAGGTCGTCCTCTGCAGACAGCCAACAGCTCGCACCTGCACTCCCAACTCCTCATAAACTAGTGCCACTTCAGGTCAGAATGTCCTTTCCAGAGAAAAATCAACATGCCTTAAAGAGGACTTAACATATCAGTCATTTCTTTACTTAAAATGATCCAGTCTGATGTGAAGGCATGTAAGGAGGTTTTTGTGTTTTTTTTAAATGGTGCTATTGGTCAAAGGGTACAAACTTTGAATTATAAGATGAATAAGTTGTAAGGATCTAGTGTGCAGCATGGTGACTGTAGTTAGTAATAGTGTATTGTATACTTGAAATTTGCTGAGAGTAGTTTTTTGAAGAAGAAGAAGATTAGCCCTGAGCTAACATCTGTGCCCATCTTCCTCTATTTTAAATGTGGGACGCCGGCCACAGCACGGCCTGATGATGATGAGTGGTGTGTAGGTCCACACCTGGGATCTGAACCAGCGAACCCCAGGCTGCCGAAGAAACCGTGTGTGCAAATTTAACTGCTGCGCCACCCCTCGGCCCCACTGAGAGAGCAGATTTTAAGTGTTCTCACCAGACACACAAAAAATGGAAACTACGTGAGGTGATGGATGTGTTAACTAACTTGATTGTGGCAATCATTTTATAATGTACGCATATATTAAATCATAATATTGTATACCTTAAGATTTAAAAATTACAAACCACAAATAAGAGAAAAATAAAATAAAATGGTGTGTTCGCCAATCTACACGCATGATAATATGACATGTAATTACACGCGTGGTACCAATGTCAGTTTGCTATAGTTTTGTAGGATGTAAGCATTAGGGGATGCTGCCAGAAGGGCCCACAGGAATTTTCTATACTATTTTTTGCAACCTCCTGTGAATCTATAATAACAGAAGATCCTCATAATATTCATGGATTCAGTATTTGCGAATTCCTCTACTGCCTAAAATTTATATGTAATCCCGAACTCAATACTCATGGCAATTTCACAACCATTTGCAGACACGCACAGAATGCTGGAGAATGTGAGTCACTCGACATGCATGTTCTCACCTCAGGTGACACAGGTGACACTCTGCCTTCTGTTTCAGCTCTCGTGCTGTAAACCAGTGTTGTTTTCACAGTCTAGTTAGTGCCATGTTTTCTCTGTTAATTATTTCACTGTTTGAAATGTCTCCCAAAACCCAGGACACTGCGGGTGGGGTTGTAAATTGGTACAGCTGCTACGGAAAACAGTAGGGAGCTTCCTCCAAGAAATGGAAAATAGAACTGCTCTATGATCCAGCAACCCCACTTCTGGGTATTTATCTGAGGGAAGTGAAATCAGGGTCTTGAAGTGATATCTGCATCCCATGTTCATTGCAGCATTGTTTACAATAACCGAGGCATGGAAGCAGCCTAAGTGTGCACTGACAGACGAACGGATAAAGGAAATGTTACAGAAAGAGAAAAGTACATAATAAATATTATTCAGCCTTAAAAAGGAAGGAAATCCTGCCATTTGCAACAGCATGGATGGACATGGTAGGCATTACGTTAAGTGATGTGAGCCAGACACAGAAGGACAGATACTACGATACCACTTACGTGAATATGTTAGTTGCGATAGTTTCTTACAGCAGCCAAGGAAACCCATACACGGAACCAAAGAAGGAGATGTGGAGAAAATTGATCAAACACGTTTTCTCCAAACTCAAGTTGTATACATTAAATATTCACAGATTGTTGTATGTCAATCATACCTTAATAGAGTGGTTTCAAAACATGGACCCCAAGCACAGTGCTGAGTGCCGTCTAGTGTTTGTAAGCACAAGAAGGTTGTGCTGAGCCTCATGGAGAAAAGACGTGAGTTAGACAAGCTTCGTTCAGGCGTGAGTTATGATGCTGTTGTCATGAGTTCAATGTTAAAGAATCCACAGCACATATTGAATAAAGTATCTTTCAACAGAAGCACATATAGCACAAAGTTGTGTACTAATCAGTTGATGAAAATGTTGTGACCAGAGGCTCCCAGGAACCTAAAGCCTTTATTGTCCGTGGGAGCACGGGTTCAGAATTCCCCACTTCAGTGTTTCTGGCAACTTCATAAACCATAACTACCACAACTAACGGGTATCAACTGCATTTCAAAAGAAAAAGAGAAAAGAAAACATAATGCATTCATTCTCCAAGCTTAGAGACCCATCTAGTTCGACTGCTGAGGCCAAATTGACAAAGGGGTCATTCAAAGTGTCAAGGTGGCTCTGGGTAGGGTACAAGAATGTGTGATGTGCCATGAAAATGTGCCTCCCAGGTCTACAGCTGTGAGGCACGTAAATGACTGCCCACCTGAAGTCACTGCTGTGCTCATGCCAAGGCCAATGCCGGAGCTTGGTGGGGCTCCCAGGACAGTGAATTTGGGGGCAGCACTTCCCATCAGTTTTACCAGAACTTTCCTAGAACTGCACTGCGGTCTAAGACATTTTACCCAACCTTCTCTTCTCCACTGGGGTCAGAAACACTCCGTGGCTCTAGTTCTCTAGGCCTCATCCAGCTCCTCCTCATCCTCCCTCACAGGAGTCTTCCCTAGTAAACCTCTCGTGCTTCTCCTCCTGTCTTAGCACCTGCTTCTTGGAGACCTGAGCAAACACACTGTGAGTAGAGGGCGCCATCTGCAAATCCATCTCCAAAGCTCGGGCAGGTCTTGGTGGATGCTGTGAGTCATATGTGCTTCTCTGGACCCTGGAAGAAGCTGTCACTGATGTACCCAGGATCTCAAGAATGTGGTTCTTCAATGAGACAAACTCCACCAACCAAGTGCCCTCCCAAAAGGGTTGTGCCAACTTACCCTCCCCTGGCTGTTCATGAGCATGCTCACTTCCTCACATCCTTGCCAATACAGAGTGCTGTCCATGTTGTGCATTTCGTCAAGGCCCAGAGTTATATTTGTTGTTCTTGTTAGAATTTCTCATACCACAAGGGAGGTTGAGCACCTTTTTTTGTATTGAGCTGAAATCCACATAACATAAAATCAACCATTTATAAATGAACAATTCAATAGTGTTTAATGTATTCACAATGTTGTGCAACCAACATCCGTCTGGTACTAAAACATTTCATCACCCCTAGAGGAGACCCCTACACACATTAGCAGTCACTCCCCATTCTCTCCTTCCCCAGCCCCTGGCAACCACTAATATACTTTCTGTGTCTAGGGATTGGCCTTTTCTGGGCGTTCCACACACATGTGATCATACAATGTGCTATCTTTTGTGTTGAGCTTCTTTCACTTACCATGATGTTTTGAGGTTCACCCATGTTGTAGCGTGTGCGTCAGCCCCTGAGAAGATGCTAAAAAAGAGATGTAGTCATTAGATCTTCACTTCTGATACCTACAGTGTCTCTTTAAAAAAATAAAAAGGAAAAGATGCTGAACATCATTAGTCACTAGGGAAACGCAACTCAAAACCACAAAGAGATATCACTTCACACTCATTAGAATGATTATAATTTGAAAAAACCTGAGAAAATAGCACTTGTTGGCAGGTATGTGGAGAAATTGGGACCATCATACATTGCTGGTGGATTGTAAAATGGTGCAGCTAGTATGGAAAACAGTTTCATGGTTCCCAAAAGTGAAACCTAGAATTACTGTTTGTCCCAGCAATTCCACTCCTGGATACAGACCCAAACGAGTGAAAACAGATCCTCACACAAACACTCGCACACGACTGTCTCAGCAGCACTGTTCACAGTCACCGAGAGGCGGGAATGATCCAATGTCCATCACCGGAGGCTCGGCTACACAAACTCTGGTGCATACGCACAACCAAATTATTCTGCCGTACAAGGAATGAGTATCTTTGTGCTCAGGGCCATTTGTGTTCTTTAGTTTGGCCGTGGAGCCAGACTACCTAGATTTGAATCCTAGATCTGCCACTTCGAGCTGCTTGATGACGGGCAGGTGAGGTCCTCAGTTTCCTTCTTCAGTGGCTTTCATGAGAATGACAGGAGTTCCACGCTTAGCACGGCTCCAACCACCTAACAAACACTTAATGCATTGTATCTGTTATCAGCAATACTGTAGGTAAAGCTTCTTCATGGGAGAAATTGGGTGCTTTGCTATCCCTCTGTCAACCAAGAGAGACAGGTCTGAAGAAATCCGGTGCCCGTGGGACAAAACCCTCTTCCACAGGGACGCTAGACTCGAAGACTGCGCTAGAGAAGATGAACTAATTGCATTCTCTCTAACAGGCTCTCTGGGGATCACGCCCCAGAGGCCAGAGACTGCTATAAACCTGCTGGTGCTGGTTCTGCAGCGTGCTCCCAGAGAAAGCATGGTCCTCCTCCACAGCCACAAGACAGGGTCAAGGCAGTGGTGTCCCCAAACCCCTGGAAAGAAGATGCCTGGTGGCTGGGAGGTCCAGTGATCTGATGGAGGCACAGTAGCCACTGGTCAGGCAAGTGTGTCAGGAAGACAAGCCGCAGGGGAGTGGTCTCAGGAAAGATCGCCCCCCACAACGTCCCTGCAGAGGTTGGGGCTCTGTGCTCAGTTTCACCCACGGGGACGTAGGGTGTGTGATGTCAGAGCCTCGTGGGTGGGCAGCGTTGTTGTGAGCTGGTCAAGAGGGTGGATGCTGGAGCAGGAGCCTGGCTGGGTTCCAGCTCCATGCAGGACGTAGGTTGGAGCCCCAGCTGCCTGCCTCAGGGAGTTGTTGAGGGTTAAGTGGGATGATATGTGTCAAGTGGTTACTCAGATGTGGACTATATCGAATGAACGTCCCCGTCCTGCTCAAAGTCTGTCCACCTGTGCAGGTGCTGCGGGAGGAGGGAGACTCAGGGGAGGTTAGCCCAGATCGGTGATCCTCAACTGGGGCGATGCCCACCCCTCCCCAGGCCCCTCAAGGTGCTTTTCCTTGTTGCGGCTGAGGTGAGAGCCCTGCCACTGGCATCCGGTGGGTCCAGGCCAGGGATGCTGCTCAACATCCCACAATAATACTCAGGGCAGTCCACACCACAAAACAGGACCCGGCCCCAAACTTCAGCAGTGCCCAGGCTGAGCACCCTTGGGCTCCTCCGGTGGGGGGGTCAGGAAAGCGACCCTTGCAGATGGGAAGGTGCCATGGGTGAGGCTAAGCTGGGGCTGGAGGCTCCCAGGCAGGAGGAACAGCAGGTGCAAAGGCTCTAAGGCAGGAGACAAAACGAGGAAGACAGAAACTGATTCCCGGGCTGAGAGTGTCAGTGGCGAGCCACGGAAGGGTGAAGCTGCGTAGATCCCCATGTGCACTGTCACTGCATCGCTCTGGCTGCAGGATGCAGATGGACTGCAGGGGTCGAGTGGCCCTGGGGAGACCAGGGAAGGGCAGATCCTCCAGGTGGGAGACGATGGGGGCCTGGATTGGGGTGCTTGCTCTGGAGATGAATTTTCTACTTCTGCCCAAGAGGTGAAGATGAGGTTTTAAATCCACAAGTCAAGAGTCGATGGGATGTGAGAGGCAAGAGAGGAGCTGAGGGCCATGCCGGGTCTTTCACCGGTTGTGCTGGCTAGCGGTGTGCAAGTTGTGCACTCTGGAATTGTGCAGTGCATGACGCTTGGCCAAGCTCAGCAGCTCTGGCGGGGGAGACCCCAGTTTGGACCTCGTGAGGCTGGCATGCCAGGGGAACGAGGCATCTGGGAGTGATGTCCAGGGAGCAACAGATTGTCAAGTAGGAATTTAGAGACAGAAATTCAGTCCTTGACTGAAAAGTGTAAGGGAGTATGGCAGGTGACCGTCCTCTGCATCGAGATGCCTGCCTCCTGTATTGTAAGCATTTTTGCGCCTCACATGCACGCTGAGCACACGTGGCACACCGTCTGTGGATGCAGGGTGAACAGCACTCCTGGGTTCTGGGCATGGGCTCCAGAGACACGAAGACCGTGCAGGACGCCTCCCAGAAAGGCAAGCACTCCTCTCGCAGCCTTCAGCAGAAGGGGAGGTGGCTGGAAGGCTTGGGGAGTCGCATTGTTCACCGTGTTCACTGTGGCCCCCTGGGGAGGTTTTGGCCTCTCCGCCCTGGGCACCAGGTGCGGCCGTCGAGAGGTGGGTGGAGGCGAGAGGAGCTTGTTTCCTGGCAGGAGCTCTGAGGGGCCCACACACAATTTGCTTTGCCGCTGCCGTGCTGACTGACGGTGTCCCAGACAGAGGCTCACCCGCTGCCCGAGTGCTGCAGAGGAGTCATCCCGGGAGCAGCCCGGGACGGACCTGGAGCCTGAGCGAGACCAGCCTTCATCGCCGTCGGCTGCTGAGTTTGGGCTGTACGTCACTGCGGCACGAGCAGCCTGAACAGACCGATCCAGTCACTGGGCTGCCCAGGGCCAGCCGGGCTCAGGGGAACGCAAGCCCCACCCAGACAGGGCGCCAGCATTTGGAGGTAAAGTTAGGGGTCTTTAACCCTGATGTGAAGCAGCACACAGTGAGTGAAGTTAGCTCCCTTTGAAATAAGCTGCCCCAAGATACGACCAACCTGCACACGTCTCGTCCCACAGCCCAGCGAGAACACTCACGTGAGAGGTGCCCGCCCGGTGGTGCTTTGGAGCGGGGCATTCAGTAAAGTGCCCTTCATAGAGCCCCACACTCACTGTCCCGTTAAATCCCCCCGGAGCCTGAGGCTGTGGGAGCGTCTGTCTCCTGCTCACACAGCTGAGATGTGTCGGGGATGGCGTCTAGACACCGTCTGTCTGAACCAGAGCCCTTGCTCTCAAACACTGAGAGAGGCTCACTCTCAGAAAAGTACGTGAAGTTCAGCACTTTACATGTCAGCCCATCGCATCCTCACAACAGCTCTAAGGAGCAGGTGCTGTTATGATCCTCATTTCACAGATGAGAAAACTGGGGCACAGAGAGGTTAAGTAACTTTCTAAAGTCACACAGCTGGTAAGAGGCGGAGCTGGGATTCAAAGCCAGGCTTCCTGGCTTCAGAGCTGATGCTCTTAATCGCTCTTTATATTTACTTTGAAAACAAATTCTAGAAATATTTATTGCGTTTATATTGTTCTTCTTTCTTTTTCCCATCCTCATTGGGGTATAGTTGACAGATAAAAGTTGCATATAATTAAGGTGTACAACGCAATGTGTTGACACGTGTACATGTGCAACAATCGCCACAATCAAGCTAAGTAACACGTCACTCTTTAGTTTGGCAGCATCCCTGAGAGCTCCCACTAATAAGAAGTTGTCCACATTACATGTCAGCTGTGGATTTTTGCCCCTTTTCATGTCTTTGTCGCTTGATCTTCATAACGACCCGAAGGGGTCAAAGCGATTGGTCCCATGCAGCAGATGGGGAAACTGAGGCTCAGAGGTTAAGCGAGATGCCTCTTGAAGGGCGGGTGGGAAGGGCAGCCACGGGGGGCAGGTTTCCAGGGAGCCCACCCACGGTGACACCCCTGTTTCCAGCTTCACATTGCCTGGACGTGGACAGTCAGACTCGAGTCTCGGGATTCGTCATCCTCGGAGGCTCTGAGCAGCCTCCGCAGCAGCAGGTGCTCTTTGATCCTTCCTTCAGCCTGTGTCTGAGCAGCTGCCGGGGAATCGGCTCCCCTTCCCGGCCGTGGTCTCGGACGCTCACCTCCACAGCCCCAGGCACCTCTTCCTCAGCGGCCTGTCCCTTCCCGACATCTGCTTTACCTCCACCACCATCCCCAAGATGCTGGGGAACCACCTGTGCAGGCGCCATCTCCTCCTCAGCTGGCCTGGTCTGGCCCAGATATATTTCTTCATCGCCTTTGGGGCAGCTGACAGCATCCTTCTCTCGGTCATGGCTCATGACTGCTACCTGGCCATCTGCTGTCCTCTGCACTACATGGCACCACAAGTGTCCTTGGGGGTGCTCTGCTGGTGGCGGGACCCGGATGTCAGCCAACCTGCTCTCCACGGTCCACATTATCCTGATGAGCCCCTTGTCCTGTCGCACCAATAGGATCCCACGCTTCTTCTGTGACCTCAATGCCTTGATCAAGCGCTCCTGTCCTGACACCTGAGTCAACGAGATGCTGGTCTTGGTCCCGGGAGCCCGGGGGTTCTGGCCCCTTTTGTGTGCATCACGGCCTCTTACACGCCAGCTGCTGTAGCTGTGGAAGGTGCCCTCGGCCCGGGAGAGCGGAAGGCGTTCTCCACCCCTGGCTCTCAACTTTGTGTCGTCTCTCTCTTCTTCGGGACTATCATTGGGTCAACTTTAACCCGGCATCCACGCACGCCCCCCAGAGGGACGTGGCAGCCACGGGGATGCACACCACGGTCGCCCCCATGCCAAGCCCCTTCACCTGCAGCCCGCGGAACCGGGACCCGAAGGGCGCCCTGGGAGGCTTCTCAGCGGGGGCTTCGCTAAGCATCTCTGATGACTCCTTTTAGACCCGACTGCTTTTGAGATAAACGTGTTGTAAACAGTCTCCCTGCGGCTGAAGTAAATAAAGAGACGTGCCATAGCACACTGTTATATACTGTTTCTTGAAGAGCCTCAAGAATATAGATGATAAAATGTGAGAAAATACTTGGGAAGTGAAGGATGTTGACCATTTATTACCATTCGTCGGTTTTAGACTTTATTAGTTTCACCTGCTAAATCTTTAAGCCAATTCTTCATCTCTAAGAACTTACTTCAGAGACTTCCAGATAGAAGGATCCATCTCCTTGTAATCTACGTTTGTGTGAGACCTGTCATCCATTGGTTTCAGCACTAAGAACATCAAATTAAACTTCTCAGCAGTGAGAAGTGACAGAGTGACAAGATGAGACTCCGCCCTAGATTTCCCTGATTTATTTAATTTTAAATTTGTGTGATTTACCTTTAATAAGAGCTGTGTTTGACAACCAGCTTGCAAAATTCCTGATAATTTAATAACTGACTCTCGTGAGGGGGTTCGAGCCTCGTCCAGCACATCACTGACCACCTCCCTCCAACCCGTCCTCCCCCAGGTCATCTGATCACGGCACTCCCAGGATGAAAACGCCAGACGGACTCCCCAGACTTCAAGAGGAAGCCATAGCTCCCTACTGACATCCAGGGCTTCTCAACTCACCCCAACAAACTCCTCAGCTCCTTTCCATCTCTGCCCTCCCCTGCTCGTGCCCCTGCTCCAGCAGACTACATTCAGGCTGCCAGTCCCACACTGCCCTCTAAAGGCGTCTTCAAGGCTGGGCTGCGTCCGCCTGTGACACCCTCCTTTCCTCTCATTGCCTAAGTTCTACTCACGTGTTCAGACTCTCATCACCTTTCAGTATTTTGAACATGCCCTTCCATTCTCTCCTAGCCTGTAGGGTTCCTCTGAGAAATCCACTGAAAACCTGATAGGGCTTCCTTTGTATGTTGCTTTCTTCTGCCTTGCTGCTCCTAATATTTTTCTTTATCTTTAACTTTTGCCATTTTTGCTATTATAGGCCTTGGAGAAGGTCTGTTAGCACTGATGAAGTTGGGGGGAAGAAAAAAGAATCTCATCACCCCTTTCTTGGGCATTTCCTGGTCCTGGACCCCAGCCCGCCTGCCAGCTCAGTGCCTATCACACTGTATTATAACTGCAGCTTTAATATTTTTGTCTTGTGCACAGACCGTTTTCTCCACAGGGGAAGGTATCTAGCTCCATTCATCTTTACACCTGGGTGCCAAGCATGCAGCAGGTGCTCAATAAATGCTTGCATATTTCTGACTTAGTGTGAGCATGTCTTTAAACCCAGACTAGTTCTTTTACATGCTGCTGGAACAGGTAAGATGCAAATTGTTGAAGCCAAAGTTATTCCTTCCGTTCATATGATTCCTGATTTTTAAAAATCCCTCCCAGAGATTTTAAGGCCTTGATTTGTGCACCTACTCTCATATCTTACTTTGCACATCCTTCCTGTTTGTCTAGATACTTCAAGACTCATTCCTTTGAGCTAAGATGTTAATATTCCCTGATAAATGTAAGTGCCAGCCCCTTATGGCAAAGATGACCATCCACACCTGGGTGTGAATTAGCATGGTGGAAGGCCATGGCCTTGAGGGACTAGGACCCCAGAAAAGAAGTCCTGGTGGGGAGAGAGAGGAGATTGGGAAGGGCGAGAATTCGATGCTGCTGGATGGAGGCACCATGGGTCTGCTCAGTCTCCCCGAGTTGTGGTCCAGGGGCCGGGGTTGGCTGGGCCACTGGGCTTTCATGAGGGGAGGGGTCACGTAGAGGACAAGAAGCTCCACCAAGGGCATCACCAACCAAGGGGATGAGCAGGAAAGGGACAGGCACTGCCTAGAACCATATTTTCTCACTTCTGTGTCTGGGGTGTGGGGCAAGGAGGTGCCAGACAGAACTAAGGCTGTAAGAGAAAGGCAACAGGATGGACTGCAGCATTTCCCTAAGCAGTTTTGCTGAGGTCCACCCTGAATGCAAACTCTGCTGTGGACATAGGCATGCATTTAGTGAGCACTTACTGTGTGTGGGCACCGTGCCACAGGCTGGGGACACGTGGAGAACAGGGCAGACCCAAACTCATGTGCAGGGGTCGACAAGTTGGCATTCGTGAATCAGAGGGATCAGTGACGGGGAAAATGCAGGGTATTCTGGGATCTCAGAGGGAGTACCTGACCCAGACCAGAGAGCATGGAAGGCTTCCAGGGGGTGGTGACATCCCCCCTGAGGCCTGAAAAATGAGTGGAAATGAGCCAGGCAAGGGAGTCATGGGGAAGGACTGCGATGTGCTTCTCATCTTCCTCCTGTTCCCGGTTTCACCCCCTAGAAGTCTCCCTGAGTCACTCATCTCTATTCTCCTCCTGACAATGGAGACCCTCTTTTGAGCACCTTCTGTGCACCACACACCACGCTGAGGGCTTTATAGGCAGAGCTGATTGAATGCCCTTACTAGGGGGTATGCTTTTACCCAAAGCAGCTGAAAACTTAGGTCCACACAAAAACCTGCACATGGATGTTTATAGCAGCTTTATTCATAAGGACCAAACCTTGAAGCAACCAAGATGCCCATCAGTGGGTGAATGCATAAATATCCTGTGATACACCCAAATAGTGGAATATTATTCGGCGCTAAAAAGAAGCGAGCTATCAAGCCATAAAAAAACATGGAGGAACCTCTAATGCACATTCCTGAGTGAAGCAGCTCATCTGAAAAAGCTACACACTGTACGGTCCCCACTATCCGACCTTCTGGAGAAGGTGAGCTGTGCGGACAGTAAAACATCAGTGGCTGTCAAGGGTCACGGGAGAGGGGTGAATGGGCAGGACACAGAGGATTTCTAGGGCAGTGAAAGTGCTCTGTGTGATGCCATAATGATGGCTGCATCTCATCAAATGATTGTCAACACCCAGAGAATTTACGACGAGAGCGAACCATAGTGTAACTGTGGACTTTGGATGATGATGACGTGTCAACGTAGCTTCGCCCATTGTAACAAATGTCTCACTCTGGTGGGGATGCTGATAATGGGAGAGGCTGGGCCTGTGGGCACAGGGGGATAAGCGGGAAATCCCTGTACCTTCCTTTATATTTTGCTGTGATCCTAAAACTGCTCTAAACAGAATGAAGTCTTAAAAAAATAAGTTGAAACCCAACCAGAAATGTTTGCACAATATTTTTTGGTAGATTAAAGTTTGAGAGCTTGGCAAGCTTTTTCTGTAAATGGCCAGATGGCACAAATTTTTTATTTTGCTGGTCACACTATCTCTGTCACAACTACTCAAGTTGCTGTTGTGACACAAAGACAGCCACAGACAAGATGTCAACAAGTGGGCATGGCTGTGTTCCAATAGAACTTTATTTGTAGACACAGGCCGCAGACCCACATACCCTAGTCTTTCACCTCTAAAGCTGTAGTATAAAAGCATAGGAAGAAAGCAAGGAGAAGGCTTCTGACGGGAACAGTATTAAGGCACAAGAAACAGAAGGCAAAGGAAAAAATTGGTAGACAAAATTAGCATTAGAATCTCTAAAAACTGGCTGCAAATCAATGAGAAGAAGACGATCCAATAGGAAAAGGAGGAAGGGCTTTGAAGAGGCAGGTGGAAGAGAGGAAACCCACACAGCTAATGAGCAGTGGAGACAATCTACTCTGCCTGTGATTAGGGAAACGCAAATAAAAGCGACGTGGGGACCACCGGGCAGCCATGTCCACAAAGTTAAGTTTCTCGCTGTCAAGGGTTAACGAGGGTGTGAGAAACAGAGGCTCCGACACAGGGGCTGGGATGCGAGTGAGCACAGCCACTGGGAGTCTAACGGCAATTCTTCTCAAATTCAAGAATCATGTATCAGGCGACCTGATCTTCTCACTGCTGATTCGCGCTTGAATCCGGTAATGCCGTGGCAGGAAAGGACACACAAGGACATGAGCTGCAGTATTCCCAATGAGGTGACAAATGGGAAGCCACCGAGGTGTCTCGGTCAAATGCACACTGCAGACACTCATAAAATTGAATATTGAACTGAGGTGGTTCCATAGCAGTGGTTCTGACCCAGGGGTGATTTTGCCTGCAAGGGGACATTTGGAGACATCTGGAGACATCTGGAGACATCTGGAGATGTTTTGTCAGGGCTGGGGTGCGGAGGCTGCTGGCATCTCGTAGGTGGAGGCCAGAGATGCTGTTCAACAGCCCGCAACATACAGGACAGCCCCCACCACAAATGACCCAGCCCCAAATGTCAACACTGCCCAGGTTGAGAAACCCTGGTCTCTATAAACTAACACGGATTTCATGCACCGTGGTGAGTAAAAAAGCCAGGCTCCAGAAAGGCACCTACAGGATGGTCAGAACTCTGTTAAAACTCACAGTGTGGAGAACGGTTTGGTGGTTTCTGAGAGTTAAACATAGGGCCCCAGATCCCAAATTTGCAGAGCTTTAGACTCTGCTGGAGCCCCTGAGAAGCTCAGGTAATTGACTCAGCCCCGGCAGGCAGGGAGGGAGGGAAAGTGAGCACACACTCTCCCTGAGGTGGCCCTCTCCCTCGCAGGGTCCCCAGGGGCCCAAGCATCCCTGTAGCACAGGCAGAGGAAATAGGGTCACAGTGAGAGGAGGCAGGGGGCAGGGTGCAGAGGCAGCATAAGTAATGGCACTCAGTCTCAGGCAAACCCCCACCCAGCTGGCACGGAGGGAGGGTGCAGAGAGGGGAGCCAAACTGCTTCACCAGAGACAGCGGCAGGGGGGCAAACAGCTAAGGCCAGATGAGGTCTGAGAGACAAGAGAGGCCTCGTCCGTGGTCTCAGCCAGGGGCAGTGCGGCCCTAGAGGACGTTTGACAGTGTGTGAGGATACTTCTCATTGTTATGATGGGCGATGCTACTGGCATCTATGGGTACCAGGGACGCTGCTCAATGTCCTACAATGCAGAGGACCGCCCCCACCACACAGTGTGATTTGTGCCCCTAGTGTCCCTGATGCTGATGGAGGGAAACCCAGCCCCAGGGGCCGATGTGGGCAGGACCTGTCCATGGATGGGGTTGTCACCCAAGTCCCTGGGTGGGGAGCCGGCCCCACTGTGGTTTCTCCAAGGGCCAGATAGCGAGATTGCACTGTCTCTCTCCTGGACTGGTCCCTTTACTCACAGACGAACCTGCTAGGTGATCGTGATGGATCAATGCCAGGAGATGGTAGTCCCCCTCTCTGCCGTCCTGCTCCCATGCCCATGGTGGGTCTATGTCTGTCTGTTTACTTCAAAATAATGGAGTTGAGAGTTCTTAGAGCAGTTTTAGGTTTACAGAAAATTGAGCATATAGTGCAGAGAATTCCCGGATATGCTCTCTTTCTCTCTGCCCGCAGTTTCCCCTGTTATTAGTGTCCTGTGTTAGTGTGGTCCCTGTGTTACAGTTGCTGACCCAGAATTGACACATTATTATTAAGCAAAGCCCACAGTTTACATCAGGATTCACTCTTGGTGTTGTGCTTCCTATGAGTTTTGACAAACGCACAATATCACGGATATGCCATTACAGTATCACACGGAATAGTTTCTCCGCCTTAAAAAGTCCCCTGAGCTCCAGCTGTTCATCCCTCCTCATTCCTGAGCCCCTGACAACCAGTGACACATCTGTTTCCAGTATCCCTGGTTTGCCCCTTACAGACTGAACGGACGCCCCTCTTAGCTGCGTCCTGCATCCCCACCATTCCAGAGGGTGGTACGTGCGGCCCTGGGCCACCTCCCGAGGATGTGGGGGTCTCTCACCTTCTCATAGTTCTCCTCCCATTCTTCTTGGTGCCTGTGGATTTCTCCACTCTTGTTTGTGTGAGGAGGCAGCGTGTAAGTGGAAGAGCATGGTGAAGCCGTCATATCCATGGTCTGGGAGTGACCTCTCACATTCGTTAACAACCACCAGCAATGGTGAGTGTAACAGGGAGGTTAGGAAAAGACAGGCCTTGGGGCCTATCAGAGTTAGGTTCAGATCCTGGCTCTCCCACTCCAGACTCGTGGTCTCTTGGGCAATTGATGTGTCTTCTGTGGGATTCAGAAGCCACATCTGCAAATTGGGGGGCAGGTGCCTCATAGTGATGGGTAGGAAATGCTTGAGCACAGGCCTGGTCCACAGCTCACATCCAATCAAGGGTAGCTATTCCCATCAAGACTCAAAACCCACTGCCAAGGACAGATGAGTCTCCACGTGACAGGTTATGATGAGGGTCACAACAAGGTTAGGAGGAAGGAGTTTAAACTCACTCGGCAATCCTTCTTTTGGAACCACCCAGGAATGAGTGTCCAGATGTACTCTCAGAAGAGAGTTTCCAGGAGGCCTCCTCAGACGAGGTGACCTTTCAGCTGAGTCTCAAAGATAACCAGGCATTGCCAGGTCTAGAAAGAGGGGAAACAGGATCTGGGCAGAGGGAGCTTCCCCAGGAAATGCAACTGCATTCTCTAGATCATTGGTTCTCTAGGGGCATGTGACAGTCCCCCACGGGGAGAGTGGCAATGTCTGGAGACATTTTTGGCTGTTACAACTGAGCAGGGGCTATTGGTGTGCAGCTGGTGGAGCCAAGGATGCTGCTCAACATCCTGCAGTGCACAGGACAGCTCCCCACAGCAAAGAATGATCCCGACCCAGATGTCACGAGTCCCACGGTTGAGAACACTTGCACTAGACATTGGAGAGAAAGGGAAGGCTTGTGAGCACAACCCCACGACCTGCTTTTCAGCCATTCAGCCTCTTCTTGGAGCCTCTGGTTTCCAAGTCCTTGGCTTTGACTCGCCCGCTAAGATCCCTGAGTAGCAGGACTGAGTGGGGCTGTGGGGGCCACTGTTCCGGGGACCTATGGGCAGGTGCTGACTCAGACATGGAGGAAAGATGCAAGTGTCTCCAGGGGAGGGAGGCCAGGAAACTGTGGACACCAGTGACATTTGGGGAGGGCAGCCTCCAGGCACCAGTGTGCCTGGTCCCCCTTCGTGTCTCGTTATCAAATGTCAGGGCTCGATCAACAACCTGAGACCACTGAAGAGGGAATTTGTGACTTTTTTCTTATTTTTGAAATTATGGTAAAATATACCTAACATAAAACGTACTTACATTAGCCACGTTATAACACACATTTCAGGGGCATTAATTTTATTCACGAGGTTATGCAACCACCACCTCTACATAGGTCCAGAACTTTCTCATCACCCTTAAAGGAGACCCAATGCCCCTTAGCGGTGACTCCCCATTCTCTCCATCCCCCAGCCCCTGGCAACCTCTGACATGCTTTAAACAGCTACATGAATGTTCACAGCAGCATTGTTCACAACAGCAAACAACCGGAAACAGTGCAAACATGCATCAGCTGAAGCAGGGGTGGACAAGGTGATGCATCCGAGCAGGGGGATATTGTTCAACCAGGAAAAGGGATGAAGTCTGATATGTGGTGCAGCATGTGCGAGCTCAGAAAACATCACGTTGAGTGAAAGAAGCCACACACATTAGGACAATATTGTGTGATTCCACTTAGAGGAAACGTCCAGAACAGGCAAATCCATAGAGACAGAAGGAGACTGGTGGTCAAGTTTACGCAGGAGGCAGAGCAGGGATTTGAACTCAGTTGGGGTGACCCCCACGTTCCTCTGTCTGGCGGCTGTGTGGCATCGCATCAGAACACAGAGATGTGCCTCATGGGGGCTGGAAAACAGCTGGAATGTTATTTATAGTCTCCTGCCTCTGATGCCCTGCATGGATGACTCCAGAGGAAGAATCTGGTTGATTCACATTATGTTAGAGATGCGCCCTGATCCACGGTGTCGTATGCGTGGGGCAGGGACGTTTCACAGTGTCTGCAGCTGTGGAACGAAGAGGACTTCTCAGAACGGAGGAGGAGGGCAGAGCAGCCATGGCTGGAAGCTCCAGGGAAGGAACATTTTCATTTTTAGAGGCATCCTTGAGAGATAGTGCAAGGTATAGTCTTAGGAGACAGCCCAGCCATGGGTTCAAGTCTTGGCTCTGCCATTGTGACAGCTCCACCTTGAGTAAGCTGCGTACACTCTCTGCAGCCTAATATTCCTAATGAATATGCTCAGGATACTGAAAATGCGGGTGATAAAGACAGCACCCTCCTCACTGGGATGATAGAGGAGTAAATCATACGAGGCACTGAATGGGAATCAATCAATGCTAGCAGTCACTTATCAGGAGCACCAGATGACCATTCTCCATCCAGTAGCTGACCTCTCGCTGTCACACCTCACCCCAGGCACAGCCTCCATGCAGGGAGCCAACCTCTCAGCAGTGAGCGAGTTCATCCTTATCAGCTTCTCCACATTCCCCCACCTCCAGCTGGTGTTCTTCCTGCTGTTCCGCCTGATGCACCTGTTCACTCTGCTGGGGAACCTGCTCATCATGGCCACCATCTGGAGCGAGCGCAGCCTCCACATGCCCATGTACCTCTTCCTGTGCACTCTCTCCATCTCCGAGATCCTCTACACCTTCACCATCATCCCACGAATGCTGGCTGACCTGCTCTCCACCGTCCACTCCATCACCTTCACAGCCTGTGCCAGCCAGATGTTCTTCTCCTTCACTTTCGGGTTCACCCACTCCTCCCTCTCACCGTCATGGGCTACGATGGCTACATGGCGATCTGCCACCCTCTGCGCTATAGTGTGCTCATGAGTCCTGGTAGATGTGCCTGCTTAGTAGCCTGGTCCTGGGCTGGTGGCTCAGTCATGGGGATGGTGTTGACAATGGCTATTTTCCACCTCATCTTCTGTGGACCCAATGAGATCCACCATTTTGCTTGCCACGTGCCACCACTGTTGAAGTTGGCCTGTGGAGCTGATGTACCAGGGGTGGCCAAGGGTGTGGGCCTGGTCTGCATCACCGTCCTGCTGTGCTGCTGTCTCCTCATCCTCCTCTGTTATGCCTTCATCATGTCCACCATCTTGAGGATCCTCTCAATGGAGGGCCGGCACAAGGCCTTCTCCACGTGTGCGTCCCACCTCACTGTGGTGGTCGTGCACTATAGCTTTGCCTCTGTCGTCTACCACAGCTCCAAGAGTCCCCAGTCTCTGGAAGGAGACACTCTGATGGGCGTCACCTACACGGTCCTCACGCCCTTCCTCAGCCCCATCATCTTCAGCCTCAGGAACAAGGAGCTGAAGATCACCATGAGGAAGAGCTTCCTCAGCAAGCTCTACCCAGAGAAAATGTGATCATCTCGGAGGAATTCCTTGGAAATAGCTAAACTGGATTACCAGATGCTACCATGAGAAGTGGTACCCTGTATACACGTAGGAAACTATTTATCTGATGCCTTAAGCTTTAAAAGGAGCCTTGTGGGCTGCATCCAAATGTACCAACATTGGTTAAACAACGTCAGGAGCGCATTTGTGGTGGAGAAATGCGTGAGATTGTAACACACAGAAAATTAGATTTCATAATTCCTGCCCACTGCGGGACACTTTGTCAGGTAGCATTGCACCTGGAACCTGTTCTTCTGCCAGAAACCAGGGTGGTCTGCTTACTCCCACCACCATAAATCCAGATTACAAAGAGAATTGGAAGAAGCCAGACCCAACCCTCTACCAAGCAGCAACAGGTAAATACAACATGGATAGTATAAAGCTACAGAAGACCAAGGCAGGTTATAGCAGAGCAGAGGAAAACACTCTAATTTTCAGCATTGCACAGCTCTGTGCAGTAGCAGTTAGAAACTGTATTGAGCAGACTCACAGAAAAAGTTGAGGAAATCCCTACATTTCAAGTGTGAATTTTGAGCTGTTGTGGAGAGAAAGAGAAGTCTCTCCAGTTCACGGAAAAAGTGCCACCACGAGAAGTTGCCGGCTGTGTTACAGAGTTACGGGGCACACTGGCCGGGCAGGAACGCTGTGTTGAGGCCCAACAGTGAGAGCAGAGCCCAGGATGAAGGTATGTGCCGTGGTCACACAGCCTCAATGCTCTTCCCTTTCTCCACAAGGGGGGACTTGAGGATGAGTGCACTGAATAGTGTTTATAATTCATTGAAAGTGTGTGTATTTAGGGGAAAGACAGCTACCACATGATGTCACCTATGTCTAAACAACCCACCTCATAAAAGTAAAGTAGAATGGTGTCACCAGGCATGGGGTGTGGGAGAACCGGGGAAATGCTGTTTAAAGGGACAGATTTGAAACCAGCAGACAAACAAGCCCAGGACATCGAACGCACAGCACGGTGATTGCAGACAGCAATACCGTATCATAAATCTCAAAGTTGTTAAGAGACTAGATCCTAGTTGTGCCCACCACGAAAAAGAAAAGACAATTAGGAGACGTGGTAGAGGCGCTAGCCGGTGCTACAGCAGTAATCACATTGCAGCATATAAATGAATTCAATCAGCACATTGTACGCCTTGAACTCACACAGCGTTATATGTCACATATTTCAATTAAAAAGAGGTTTCCCTGACAAATTTGTTTCTGAATATGAATATATGCACTTATCTTAGAAGAGGAATTTGTAATAACACTTAATGGACACCAGTTTATGGTGATACTCTTGTACTCAACAACAGATGTAATTAACATGCACAAGCAATAAATAAATGTCAAAGTTAAAAAAATAGAAAATACGTGTATTCCTGTTGAAGTTGAATAGTAAACTACACATTGTTTGTCCTAAAGTTGATTCAGTCTTTCTCTACGACTTGAGCAGTAAAAACATCGCATGTCAACATGAAGTGGGAGGACGTGGGAAACAATTTCAGTCAAGACTGGGAACCCAGAGCACCGTCCTTGCAGAATACATGATGTACTGCATTTTCGTTACGTCGTCGTCTCACTACAGCCTCACATCATCTCATCGCATCATCTCATTACAGCCTCACAACAGGGCGTAAGGGCAGATAAAGTCATGGCCACCCCATTTGACAGAGGGGAAGCTGGGGAAATGGTTGCACGACTCATCCAAGATCAGGCAGCTTAGCAGAGCCAGGCTTCCAATGAAGGTGTTTACTGAACCCCAGTCCTCCCCACCCACCATTTCACACGTGGTCTTCCTTTAGTGGGTTTTGTGGATCTGCCATCTGGGGAGTCTACCCCATCCTCAAATCAAACAGCCTGGCAACCTCAGAATCTTTCATACCACAGGTGGGCAATTGCAGCCCGCCATGCCCTGGAGCATGCATCCTTGGGAGGCTGGTGGAGTATGTCTACAGATTGAGGACTGCTGCATGATTTTAAATTCAGCTTTGGTCTTGCAGGAATTCCTGCGGAATGCTTTCACACTGATCCAAGATGCTCCTCTCTCTGGTGGCAAAGCCAATCGAGAAAAGAATACAAGCTGGCCCTTTCATTTTCTTCATTAAAGGACAGTTTGGCCTTGGAACCTTCTGGGATCCAAATGGAAAGAGAACCTGGGAAGTGGTGTGTACCCACAATGAGCTGGGCACCCAATGTCTTATGCTAACTTATTGTGGTCCCTCAGGCCATCAGCCTCCTGAGGTCAGGAAGTCTGTCCGTGTTGCTCACCATCCGACAAAGCACCAACATGGTACTTGGAAGATACAACTGATTAACAAATGTTTCTTGGCTGGACCAGTGTAATCCTCACAATGCAGCAAACCAGTGGGAAACGGGGTGCGGGGAGCTGTGTTTGAGGTCAGAGTGACCTGGGTTTAAATCCTGCTTTTCTTTCCTCACCTAATTAGATCGACACTTAGAGATATATTCCACATCTGTGTCAATAAAAGGATGTTCAGAGCAGGGACATTTTTGATTGGAAAGCATTTCATATATGCGTTGATAAAGGCCTCTTAAGCAAATGTGGGTTCATTTGTACAGTGGAACCCAAGGCATCCAGTAAAACCATTCAACCCTTGGACTTCATCAGCGTCCCTCTCTCCCTGGGGATCCCATGCTGTATGGTGGCCTCATGAACCTCTGCACACAGCTGATCCTTAAATTGTTATCTTTATCCCCATAAAGCTGGCTACTCAACATCTCTGCATGGGGATCTGGTAGGTATCTCAAATTTCATGTGCCTAGAACCAGCTTTTGGACATTCTCTTTGTTGTTATCGTGCTCTCTCTCTCCCTCCCTCCCTCCTTCTCCCTTTCTCTATCTCTTTCCCCTCCCTCTCTCCCCTCTCTTCCTCCACCCCGCCCTCATAGCCTCCTTCTCTCTCCTCTCTCTTTCCTCCTCCTTCTCCCCCTCCTCCTCACCCTTCTCCTCCTCTTCCTCCCAGTCTCTCTCTCCCTCACACACACACACACACACGCACACGCACACACACACGCACACTCCTTCCTCCCGCAGTCTTTCCTATCTGAGAAAATAGCAACCCAATCTCAGTTCCTTGGAGGCACTTCTGCTCAAACAGCAGAGAGCCCTTCTCTAACCATAGCAAACAAAATAGAAACTCCCCTGGCCATGTCCCTTCTCTCTTGATCTGCTTTATTTGTCTCTCATGTGCTTCTCACCACCTCGTGTAAATCTGCTGATCAGATATTGTCTGTCTCTGCCTTAGACTGCGGCTTTGAGGAAGTCAGGGACTCAGACCATTTTGTCCACTGCTATGTGCCTCCGTGGCATATGGTAGGCTCTCAAATATTTATTAAAAAAATTAATTTGGAAGAATGAGGATAATTGAAAGTAACCATGAAGTACAATTTTTATTCATCCAATTGGATGGACAAAAAAATTTCAGTTTTGTTAACACTCTTAGAGCAACTGTGGGGAAACTGGCTCTTCCCTACATTATGGAGTGTCTTCAGGCAGGTCACTCGCCCTCTCTGAGCCTACCCTGTAAGAAAGCAAAAGAACCTCCCTTCTAAGACAGTCATGAGACTGAAGCAAGACAGCGCTTGAGAAGGGCATAGCACAGTGCCTGGCATGTGCACATCCTCAGTAAACAGTAGTTACGGTGATATTATAATTTCGAGTTTGGCTGGACAAGGGTGGGATCAGAGGGAGAGGCGTGCATCGGAAATGACCAATTAGAGTCACAGATTTGATGTGTCTGTCTGGGTTGTCAGCGAGGTCGAAGGTGCGGGGCCTCAGTGGAGATGGTGGTGGTCCAGCAGTGGGTGCCGTTGGGAGAGGTGCTACTCCAGTGAGCTTCCTGACCTGCCCCTCTTCTCCCAGAATTCCCCTCCCCAGGAACAGTCTCCTCTCTGGCTCCTAGCATCCGTGTGAATGGTCTGCGTGACTCATCGCCATGGTGGTAGCTGATAGGGAGGGAGCCAGGTGAGAACTTGCTCTCTCTGGAGACAGAGAGATGCTCTGACCTGCAGGTAGGGCTGTGCAGTGGTTAAGTGATGAAGCAGCGTGCTTGGTTAAATCACATCCCATCTCCTAGCCTCAGTTTCCCATTATTAAAATGAGTTTAATAATAATGTGGCCGCTTGTAGGATGGTTCTGGTAGTTAAATAACATCATCTGTGTGGGGAAATTGACAGTGACTGGCACACAGTAAGCATTCATTAAACGCCAGCTTTTTAAGGTCGACTTAACAAGTACTTGTGCTGTCTGCATCTCAAATCCTGTGGTAGTTTTGGGAGTGCAGAGAGGGCCCACTGCTGTTCCCGGCCTTGGAAGCGTTTCCATGGTGCTTGCTGGGCTGACACACAGAGAAACACCAGGGCTCTCACCAAGACATGGGCCAAGTGCTAAGGGCCACCAAGAGCGGTGACTGCACAGCTCAGGTCACATCAGCCAGGTCTCCCTCCTCTGTACTCCAGGGGCCTCACCAGTGCCCCCCAGGGGACAATGCGGAAGGTTCTGGAGACGGTTTTGGTTGTTGCAACTGAAGGACTGAAGGAGGGGGACGTGCTACAATGTCTGGTGGGTCAAGGCCAGGGATGCTGCTCAACCTCCCACAGTGCGCAGAGCGGACCCCACCATGGAGGACGGGTTGTCCCCAAATGTCAACAGTGCGGAGGATGGTAAACCCTGCAGCAGTGACCAATAAACATTTATTGAGCACCGACAGTGTGCCCTGCACGTCTTTAGACTTCACTGGGGACACAATATTGAACTGATTAGACATGACCCTGATGTTTGCAGTTGAGAGGGAGGATGTGAATATTAAACAGATAATCACAGTAATTGCTGTATATGATAAATCGTGCTCAAAGCCATGGGGAAAAGAAGTGAGTTGCTACCAGGGCTTCTAACAGGGGTGGTGACCCAGCATAGGGAAATCAAGGAAGGCTTTCCTGAGGAGGTGTCTTTTGAAGTCGGATGCAAGGATGTGTGGGAGTAAGCCAGGGGCAGGGTGTTCCAGGTAGCAGCAGAGGCACGTGCAAAGCTCCTGGGGTACAAGTGTGCTTGGTTTATTGCAGGACCAGGAACTAGTTGGGCTGCAGAGGTGGGGAGGGCAGGAGAATAAAGTTGGCAATGAAGCACAGACCCAACCACATGAGGTTTGTGCTGCGTCCTAATGGTGTAAGCAGAGGGTGATTCTTCAGATACCCTTTAGAAAGATCCCTCTGGCTGCTGGACAGAAAGCCTGGGGGGCTGGGCTGGAGGAGGAGGAAAACGTCCTCGAGACAGGACTGGACTTTCATCCCCAGCAAGGGGGTCGGGGTCCTCATTTTGGAAGAGCAGAGCAAGAGGAGTGAAGGCAGCAAAGTGTATCTCTCAAGCTGGCTTTTGCCTCCAGCAGCTAGCATGGAAACGCTTGGCTCCAATTAGCGCAGGAGGGGCTCCCCTGATGTCTGCAGATCTGCCCATCGACAGCCCTTCTCTGTGCTCCAGGCCTTTTAACCACCTCTCTGGGCTCTGTCCCCACCTTGGAGATACCCAAGAATGTGGCTCCTAGGGGACCATTAGC
The DNA here is from genome assembly GCF_041296265.1 of Equus caballus. Classification (NCBI taxonomy): domain Eukaryota; kingdom Metazoa; phylum Chordata; class Mammalia; order Perissodactyla; family Equidae; genus Equus; species Equus caballus. Next base: position 15,139,513 of record NC_091704.1, read on the forward strand.
AACGAATGGCAAACAGCTAGGAATGCAGGGGGTAGGGGAGCTTCAGAAAGTGGAAGCTGAATAACGGAGGGCAGGTCAGGGCCCCTTGGGGTAGGGTCTCCACCCCTGTGGTGTGCAGGGCATCAGCCCTGGACCCTGGTTGCATTCACACTGATGTTTGGGCGCTTGTCCCTATTTTCCACAACCAGAGAGCTAATGATGGCTCCTAGTTTTTGGTCTTTTGCAGGGAAAAGAAATGCAAGGTTATTTTGGGGTCTCAGCGTGGGGAGAGTCTTGCATGATCAGGACTAGGGTCAGGTAAATGAGGCCCCCGCCATACAACCAAATTCAAGGGGCCACCACAAAATTCAGTGATCAAGACAAATTATGTTTAATGTAATATTTTTAAAAATCAAAATTAATGCAAAAAATTCCCAATGAACAACATATCAACATTTTAAATGAAGATGGGATGCAATGCTGACTCTAATAAAAATGTTAGATAATAACAAGTGCTGTTGAGGTTGTGGAGAAATGAGACCGTCCTCCAACGTTAGTGGGGATGTACAATGATGCAGCCACTGTGGAAAACATCTGTCATTTCCTCAAATGGTTACGCACAGTTACCACACCAGCCATCAGTTCCACTCCTAGGTATACAGCCCCAAATGAAAACGTGTCCACACAAAAACCAGCACGCGAATATTTAGAGCAGCATCACTCATGACAGCCAAACCATGGAAACAAACCGAGTATCTATCATCAGATGAAGGGGTAGACAAAATACAGTATATCTGTACAATGCAATATTATTCAGCCTTAAAAGGAAATGAAGCACTGAAGCATGCTACAATGTGGATGAACCTTGAAAACGTTACACTGAGTGAAAGAAGCCAGTCACGAAAGCATAAATATTGTATGATTCTATTGTGTGAAATGTCCAGAACAGGCAAATCGATAGAGACAGTAGATTGGCACTTACTTAGGGCTGGAGGGAGGTGGGGAAAGTCGGGTGATAGCTGAAGGGTACAGGGTTTCTCTGGAGGTGATGAAAATGCCCTGAACTGACTGTGGTGATGATTACACGTATCTTTGAATGGACGAGTTACATGGTGTATGAATTGTATCTCCTTAAAGCTGTTTCTCAAATCCCATACCTAGCTGATGATAATGCTCAAAAAACTGGAGCTCTTACCAGCATAACTATTATCAAGGAAGGAAGAAAGGAGGAAGGGGCGGAGGGAGGGAGGATGGAGGAGAAGAGAGAGAGAGAGGGAAAGTTACTCTGTCTCCGACACAGATGTCCGGCTTCATCTTTGAGCTAAAGCGTCTGCAGACCAGCGGTCCCCAATCTTCTCTGCAGATCCTGCAGAGCACGGTCCCCACAGTGTCACCCCCAGACCACCAGCAGCATCACCTGGGGTCGTGTTAGAAATGCAGATCCTACAGCCCCTTTCAGACCCTCTGGGGTGGGCCCAGCAGCCTGTGACTTAGCCAGCCCCCAGCTGACTGTGATGGGTCCCCAAGTTGCATACTCGCACTGGCCTCACTCCTGCCACAGAGGACTCACTCAGCCGACCCCGCACTGCATCCCTGCACCTCCCTGGCTTTGTGACCCTGGACAAGTCCTGAACCTCATTGTGTCCCTTTCCTCAGTTAAAAACGGGGTGTAACCCAAAAGGGCCGCCTGTCTCTTCTTGGGCCCCCTTTTTGAGGCAGAGCCAGCCTATGGATGCACATCCCCCCAGTATCTGACTCTACAACACATGAAAGAGAAGTGGGTTTTCATTGGGGATTTGGAGGGAGTCAGGGAAGAAGATTTACATCGAGTACTCTAAGGCAAGCTTATAAACCTTATAACATGCCCGTTTCCTCCCTGGTCTTTCCTCCAGTGTCTTCACCAGTCACTGGCCCATCACCTCCCCTGGTTCCTGGTCAACTGGCAGCCATTGGGCGTTTCTTCCTGCCCCTCCCATTTCCCTCAACGCAGCCACCAGTTCCTCATCCCTCTCTAGGTCTTTGCCTCATCTCTCTACACATTTCTTTTCTCACAAGGAGAAATTCAGATCCCCCCCTCCCTCTGCAAGTTGCATCCTTAGAGCATCTTCAGCTCAGCCAACAAAGGCAACTTATAGGAAGACGACCCCTTCCTTCTAAAATGTGATGAACTGAAAATGAAAACTAATTTTCCTCGTCAAAAATGCTTTCCTTTCCTCAACACGACAGTCATGATGAGAAACATGAAGTGTCTGAAGCGCAGATCACAATCCGTGGTATACAGCAGGTGCCGACTCACTGTGCTGTTGGTGTCATTGTTTTGAGTAGATCAAGCACCCCTCATTCACACATTCAAGACAAACCATGCACACAGGTTCCCAACACAGCGATGTGGGCATCCTGTCCTCCATGGACAACCCACTCTCGGCACAGGGGACAGAAGGAAGTCGACACACCAGGCCAATCTTGGGGAAGCTGTCTCCCCCATGAATCCAGGAGGAATGAGGTCATCCAGCCTGGGGGAAAGGAGAGAAAACAGAGATCTAGAATTTACAGAGCGCTTGCTTAGGGGGAGGAGGGGAATTCACTGACAGGAATCATCACAGTGAAGCATAACTCTTCACCTTTTACAGATGGAAGACTGAAGTGCCTCCACCCGCCGCATCCCCTGCCACAAAACCAGCCACTTCAGGAGTTCTGGGGAAAGAGTATCCTGAGGAAGGGCTTCCTCATGCGATCTTCAGATCCTTGTTCCTGAGGCTGAAAATGATCGGACTAACAAAGAGGGTGAGGACTGTATACGTGGTGGCCATCAGGGTGTTACCGTCCATAGAATGAGGGCCCTTGGGCTTGAGGTAGATGATGGAGGCAAAACCGGAATGCACGACCACCACAGTGAGGTGGGCACACATGTGGAGAAGATCTTGTGCTGGCCCTCAGCAGAGGGGATTCTCAAGATGGTGGACATGATGAAGACATAGGAGAGGAAGATGAGGAATGAGCAGCCCATCAGAGCCATGACACACACCAGGATCACACCCAAGGTGACAGAGGATGTCTCCTTCCCACAGGACAACTTCAGGAGGGAAAGCACATGGCACCCAAAATGGTAGATCACATTAGACCCACAGAAGGTGAGGTGAAACACGATCAATGTCACCATCATCCCCATGACTGAACCACCAACCCAGGACCAGGACACAAGATGGACACAGCCTTGGGTGCCCATGAGCACATTGTAGCGCAGAGGGTGACAGATGGCCACATAGCGGTCATAGCCCATGATCATGAGCAGGAAGGAGTGGGTGAAGCCAAACGTGAAGGAGAAGAGCATCTGGCTGGCACAGGCCACAAAGGTGATGGAGTGATGGGTGGAGAGCATGTCCACCAGCATGCGAGGGGTGACAGCTACAGTGAACAGAATCTCAGAGATGGAGAGGGCGCACAGGAAGAGGTACATGGGAGTGTGGAGGCTGCGCTCACTCCAGATGGTGGCCATGATGAGCAGGTTCCCCAGCAGAGTGAACAGGTGCATCAGCAGGAAAAGCAGGAAGAAGGCAGGCAGGAGATGCTGGCGGAAGGTGGAGAAGCCAAGGAGGATGAATTCAGTCACCGTGCTCCAGTTGTGACCAGGCAAGGATGCTGCATATGCTCAGATCAGAAACAGAATGAAGCCCAGTTGTTAAAACATAGGCTCTAACACAATTATATGGCAATTCAAGAGAACTATTCTATTGAACAATTTCCTCAACTTTTCTGGGTTTCATAGTCTTCATCAGTAAGACAGAGTAAATCATAACAGTGCATCCCATTCAGTATTGTGATCAAGATAAAATGAGATCAGTATATTGAGTGCTTCAGGCATAGTTTGGTACTGGGTTTTTACTAAAAGTGACTGAAATATAGAAAAGCTGCCATGTTTGGAACCATTATAACAGATGTAGATGGTCAGGGTCATATTCTCTTGAATAATGTGCATGTTCTAGAACACATATATTTGGATCTGGGGGATAAAAAATATTTTTACTCTGAGAGTCTTTGCCTTTTCATTGACTACTTAAGCCATCTACATTTATTTTGATATTGCTTTAATGGTACTCATTTCTGCTGTCTTACTTCATATTGTGCATTGACTCTTCTAAAGGAACTGAACATAAAGTTTGAAAATGAAAGGATGGACAAGTATATGTCAGGAAAATACATACCAAGTGAAAGCTGAGTCAGCAATCTTGAAACAGAGAAAATGGATTTAAGGAAACAATAATGATACTGTCTCTATTACCATATGCCACTAAAAGGAACCAAGCTTCCCTGGAGAAATGGCCTGGGCATGGAAGCAAGCCTAGGATGTCTTGTCTCAGCCTGAGATGAAACTTTCACTGAGTTATGGGTCAATGTTAAAAGGATGTGGGAACCAGTTTGAAAATGTGCACAATTGGCCAAAGCTGATCATGTAAATGAATGATCATTGCACTTAGAATGGAGGATCAATTTAAATAACATCCTAAGGAGCAATCAGATAATCCAGAGGGTGGGATATTCCACAGAGCAATTGTTCTCGTCTCATCAGTACCAGAGTCATGAGAAGAATGAAGAGCAATTTAAGGGGCATGGCACCCAGATGCAGTGCAGGTACTAGATTACATCCTGATTTAGGTAAACTGGTGTAAACTATTGTTAAAGCTCTAAGAACACTTTGATTTTAGAATGAATAGATGGCTAAGTATGAATAATATTAAGGGATTATTATCAATATAGTTGATTTTACGTGTGATCTCGTTATTTTGGCTGTGAAGATAATATTCTTAGTTTGGATGCATGCAGAATTTCAAAATTCCATACACACACACACTCCAAGAGACAAAGAGGAATGGTTGCTTAAGTATAGAAGAACATTGTAGAAACCAGCATGAGGATCAATCATCTATATAACAGTAACCTGGATATTAAGTAGTAGATAATCAATACAACTTCAGTGAAATAGATATCAATAGTAAGAGCTAAATCAACAATAGATAAAAAATTGTAGACATTTTAAGAGAGTTCAGAAATGTCAGTTTGGAATTATTAATTAAAATGCTATTAGAATGTTCAGATTTTAGCTATTGGATATATTTAGACCCTTAACAAAGGAAGATTAAACATTGATTTCAAGCACATAGAGGACTTTTTCAAAAACTGACTACAGGTTAACAGATAAAAATATCCCCTATCAATTTGAAAGTATAAATATTATATAGATTATAGTGCAGTAAACTAGAAATTGATAGAGAAGGAATAGCTTTATGACCAGATCGATTTGGAAGCTAAAGTGATTATTAAATATTCTTCTGTTTCAACAGGAAAACACAAATCAAATGTAAAAATATTTACAGTTAAATGATTGAAGCATCAAAAGTCTAATTTTAACCTGAAAGACTAGTATGAAGGAAATACACAGCTTTAAATGTATTCATTACGAAACTTTATGAAGAGAACAATCATGCTCAATAAAAGCAAAATCAGCTTATTGGAAAGATTAACAAGACAGAGAAAAAAGGGACAAGATCTTAACAACAAAACTCAAAATTAACATTGGGAAATAACAACAAAAAATGGAAATTTTTAAAATTAATAACAATAGTAAGAAAAATGCAAGTTAACAAGTTTGAAACAGTAGATGAAATAAATACACTCTTAGAAAAATGTAAACTTTCAAAACTGGTGCAAGAAAAAAGAGCAGCCCTGAATACTGAAATTAGTTTTAAAAAATTAAATGTCGGTGTTTTTACCTTCTACTTATGAGTGAGATCATACGGTATTTGACTTTCTCTCTCTGACTTATTTCACTCAGCATAATACCCTCAAGGTCCATCCATGTAGTCACAAATGGCTGGATTTCCTCATTTCTTGTGGCTGAGTAGTATTCCATGGTGGATAAATACCACATCTTTTTATCCACTCATCCCTTGATGGGCACATAGCAATGGAAAATGGATAGGTGGTTACCATCGGGGCAGGGTGGGAGGAACAAAAGTGGTGATTAGGCTCACATGTGAGGAGATGGACTATAATTAGTTTTTGGGTGGTGAACAGGATGTAATCTAACAGAATTCGGAATATATTATGATGTACATGCAAAAGCTATATAATGTTATAATCCAATGTTACTGCAATTTAAAACAATAGCAGTAAATTGAAAAAAGCAAAAGAAGTTAAATGGTTAGTCAGCGACTGTCCCTCCCCAATATTGTGGCCCCAGTGGATTTACAGGTGAGCTCTCCTAAACTTTCAATGAAGATTTGGTGAGAATGTTATACAGGTTCTTCAACAAGGAGAAAAAATATGTGAAAACTGCTCCACTCATTTAATGAGGTGAATGCAATCTTGATTCTAAAACCAGGTAGAATGTTTCTAAGAACAGAAATTCGTGCTTGCCCTATTCATGCAGATTTTAAAATCCATACTAAGACATCACCTAGTAAGATCCAGTGGTTTATGAAAAATAGTATATTATGATCAAGTGGTGTTGGTTTATCCTGTGAATGACAAGGGTGGTTGGTCATCAGAAAAGCTATCCTGCAACTCACCATAAGAATAAAGAAATATAGAAAGAATAAAGAAAAACCGTATGATTATTTCAGTCAAGGAAGGAATATACTTTCTAAAAATCAAGTCCCATTTGTGCTTTTTCTGTGAGCTATAATTGACATACACACTGTACTAGCTTTAGGTGTAGCACATAATCATTGGATATACGTACCTCTATTTAGGGTTTTTGAAAAAGTCTCTTTGCAACATGTGTGGAAGGGGACTTTCCTAGCTAGATAAGGAAGATATCCCACAAATTTAGCAAAAAGTCTACCAAAAGGGGAAACTTCAGAGGCAGTGTTTTAGGATGAGGAGGAAGCGAAGGCTACTCACTGTCTCTGCTGTTCTTCAGTGTGGAACCGACAGTCATGAGCGCTGAGAAAAAGAAAGAAGGAGCATCAGGACTGGAAGGGAAGAACATAATCACCCACCTGGAAAAGATCAAAGGTCAGCATGTGACACGTGACAACAACAGGAGAACACAATGGTGCAGAAGGCAGATCAATTCACAAGACTCATAGCCTTTCCCATGGTATTACACCAGGAATAATCATTCAACATATAGGATTTAAGTAAAAAGTAAGATAGGATTTCCAACAGCGACACAAACTGTGAAGAAACAGCTCTCAAGCATTTTGGTCTCCAGATCCTCCACGTTCAAACGTTACTGAGGCCCCTAAAGGCCTCTATCAGTTTTTACCCAATTAGACATTAAAACTGAGAATCTTCAAAAATAGTTAGCTATTAGTACATTTAAAAGAGCAACATACACTTATTTCATGTTAATACAAGTAACATGCTTTTAGGAAAGTACATGTTAAAAAACATTTAGTGAGAAGAGTGGCCTTGTTTTACATTTGTGAAACATGTCCAACGTCTGAGTTGAGAGGAGACAACCTGATCATTGTATCTGCTTCTCATTCAGTGTGTGGCAGTATGTTCTTCCAGTCGACGATATGACAAAACCCATCCTCAGATGTAAGTGGAAAAGGAAGGGACTGTGGACCCCAGGGTTCCTCATATCACACTTTGGCATCCTCTGTTATAAAATGTATAGGAATTAACCCAAAGCTTGCAATACCTCCAAAGACAGAAAATTTAACTACTAGTAAAAATGTAGGTGATCTGAATACATGAAAACCTGTCTACACTCTTGGACGGGATGAGCTAGTGTGGTTATGATGTCAGTTGTTCCCCAAATTATGTCATTGGTGCAAACGCATTTCAAATTCCTGTGAACTAACTGTAAATTTAACACTATTGAAATTTCCTTCTGAAAAACAAAAATAGGGCAAAACTATACTAACTTTCTAAAATGAGTTATTGGGGACATCAGTGTCATGGCAGAGTGAGCTTGCCTTGGACTCTCTCCCCTCCAACATACAACAAAAAGGAGCAACCATATTTGAACAGAAAATGCCCTAAAAGCACAGGAATCCATAGACAGTCACAGCAGCCAAATGATGGGGATCAGAGACGTGGGAGCGCCCCTCAGAGGAGCTGGAATGTGTTAAGAGAGACTTCACTCCCTCCCCTAAATACTGCAATCGTCCTGCAGAAGGACCTGTGAGGGAAGGATCAGGGGAGGGGTCACATGCCTGCAGGACCTCCCAGAACTCCTTAAGGTCCTTGCAGCCTAGAGGGAAGCCCCCTAACCTGGCAAAAGCTATTGCGTGGGGTGACCTTATCAAGCCAAAACCCCAGGAGACCAGATAGCAGAGCTGATCAGGAAACCAGGGACTGTGCACAAAGGAAAATTCACCCCATCAACCCGTGCTGTGCTGCACCATCTCAGCTGAAGGCATAGGGCTCAGAATATGTGGCTCTCAACCCCCATCCAGTGGTGATAGGCTGTAACTGCCACTGAATAATATCAAAATGGAAAAAACCCACCCTTCCAGCATCACACCGTTCATCAAAACTCCAGACCACAGAGAAAACAAATATTCAGAATTCTGTCCTGAGGAGTCAGAAATGAGAAAACTAAACAACAATGAAATTCAGAATAGCTATCATCAAAAAACTCAATGAGGTAAAAGAGAATATAGAGAAATAATTCAATGAGTTCAGGAGCTACTTCACAAAGACATTGAAACTATAAAGCAGAATCAGTCAGAAATACTAGAGATGAAAGGCTCAATGGAAGAGGCAAAACAAAATACAGATCCCCCAAATGCTTGTGTGGACACCACAGAGGAGCAAATCAGCATAATTGAAGGTAGACATGTTGATGGGGCCAGCCTCATGGCCGAGTGGTTAACTTCGCATGCTCCACTGCAGCAGCCCAGGGTTTGGATCCTGGGCGTGGACATGGCACCACTCCTCAGGCCATATTGAGGAGGCGTCCCATATGCCACAACTAGAAGGACCTACAACTAAGATATACAACTATGTACCAGGGGGGGATTTGGGGAGATAAAGCAGAAAAAAAAAGTTAGACATGTTGAATTGTTCCAGACAGAGCAGGAGAGAGAACTGAGACTAAAAAGAAATGAAAAAGTCTCCAAGAAATATCTGACTCAATGAAGAAATGCAACATAAGAATTATAGGTATCCAAGAAGGTGAGGAGAAGGAGAATGGAGCAGAAAGCTTGTTCACAGAAATAATAGCAGAGAGCTTCCCAAATCTAGGGAATAAGAGGGAAATGTGTGTGGAGGAAGCTTTCAGATCTTCTCAATTTGTCAATGTAAAAAGACCTACTTCAATGCACATAGTAGTAAAACTGGCAAAAGTGAGTGACAGAGAAAGAATACTGAGGGCAGCAAGGCAGAAGAAAATAACCTACAAAGCAACCCTTATCAGACTTTCAGAACATTTCTCTGCAGAAACCTTACAAACTAGGAGAGAATGGAATGACATATTCTAAAGTTTGAAAGATAAAAATCTTCAGCCAAGAACACTCTATCCAGCAAAAATACCCTTCAGATATGAGGAGAAATTAAATCTATCCCAGACGAACAAAAGCTGAGGGACTTCATAGCCACGAGTCCCACTCCTCCACTACAAAACCTCAAGAAGGCCCTCATAAGCTGAAAAAGGGAAAAAAGGGAGAATGCGGTCACAAAACACAGGGGAAGGAGACAAATAGATAGAATCAATATAGGATAGCAAATATTCAACTGTAGCATTAGGATAAAAGGAAGGAAAAGATCAAAAACAAAGACAATCTCATCACTTTGACCACAAACTCAGAACAGAAGCTGGATAAGATACAAGAATAATAACTTAGGAGGGGAGGAGGAAAGGGACTGAATCAGTTTAGACTACGGAAATAAGAGGCCATCAGAAAACGGACTATGTTATGCACGAGATTCTGAATACAAACTTCAGGGTAGCCACTAAACTAAAAAGTAGAACAAAGACACAAAAAATAAATAAGGAAGAAACTAAGAAACATAGCATAACAAACTGCAGAACTGAATGTGTAGACCAAAACATACAAGACGAGAAACAAAGGAAATGCAGGAAAATCGGAAAACCAGTGACAGAATGATGGCATTAAGCCCTCATATGTCAATAATCACCCAGAATGTAAATGGATTGAGCTCTCCAATAAACAGACACAGAGTGGCAAGATGGATTAAAGAACAAGATCCAACAATTTGCTGCCTCCAGTAAACACATCTGAGCCCCAATGACAAATACCAGCTCAGAGTGAAGGGGTGGAAGAGGATACTCCAAGCTAATGGCAAGCAAAAGAAAGTGGTTGTCACAATGCTTATATAAGACAAAGTAGATTTCAAGATTAGGAAGGTAAAGAGAGACAAAGAGGGGCAATATATAATGATCAAAGGGACACTGCATCAAGAAGAAATCATGCTTATAAATATCTATGCACCCAACACTGGAGCACCAAAGTGCATAAAGCGACTATTAACAAACCTAAAAGAAGACATCAAAAATAACACAATAATAGTAGGGGACCTCAACACCCCACTCACATCATTGGACAGATCATCCAGGCAGAAAATCAACAAGGAAACAGTGGAATTAAACAGAAAGCTAAAACAGTTGGACTTAATAGACATATAAAGAACACTCCATCGCAAAACCGCAGAATACGCATTCTTCTCAAGTGTACACGGAACATTCTCAAGGATAAACTATATGTTGGGAAACAAGCAAGCCTCTATAAATTTAAAAAATTTGAAATAACAGCAAGCATCTTCTCCAATCATAATGTCATAAAGCTAGAAATTAATTACAAGAAAAAAGCTGAGAAAGGGACAAAGATGTGGAGACTAAGTAATATGCTATTGAAGAAGCAATGGATTATTGAAGAAATTAAAGAAGAAATCAAAAATATCTGGAGACACATGAAAATGATCACATGCCATACCAACTCATATGGGATGCTGCAAAAGCTACAGTAAGAGGGAAAGTCATTGCAATACAGGCTCACCTTAACAAACAAGAAAAGTCCCAAATAGGCAATCTCAAATTACACCTAACTGAATTAGAAAAAGAAGAAAAAACAAAGCCCAAAGTCAGCAGAAGGAGAGAAATGCTAAAAATCAGTGCAGAAATAAATGCTATTGAAACAAAAAAGGCAGTAGAAAAGATCAATGAAATAAGGAGCTGGTTCTGTGCGAAGAGAAATAAAATTGACAAACGCCTAGCTAGACTTACTAAGAAAAAAACAAAGAAAGCTCAAATAGACAAAATCAGAAATGAAAGAGGAGAGATAACAACAGACACCACAGAAATACAACGGATTATAAGAGAATACTATGAAAAACTATATGTCAACAAAATGGATAACCTAGAGAAAATGGATAAATTCTTAGACTCTTACAACATCCCAAAGTTGAGTCAAGAAGAGACAGACAATCTGAACAGACCAATAACGAGGAAAGAGATTGAAACAGCAATCAAGAGCATCCCAAAGAATAAAACCCCAGCACCAGATGGCTTTCCGGGAGAATTCCACCAAACATTCAGTGAGGATTTAATATCTATCCTTTTCAAGCCATTCCAAAAAATTAGGGAGGATGGAACACTTCCTAGCACATTCTATGAGGCCAACATCACTCTGATACCAAAACCTGACAAGCACAGCACAAAAAAGGAGAACTACAGGCCAATGTCGCTGATGAACATAGATGCAAAAATTCTCAACAAAGTTTTGGCAACCCGAATTCAGCAATTTATCTAAAGGATCATACATCATGATCAAGTGGGATTTGTACCACGGACACAGGGACGGTTCAACATCCGCAAATCAATCAATGTGATACACCACATCAAAAAATTCAGGAATAAAAACCACATGATCAGCTCAATAGATGCAGAGAAAGCATTTGATAGGATCCAACAGCCATTTATGATAGAAATTATTAACAAAATGGGGATAGAAGGAAATTGCCTCAACATAATAAAGGCCATACATGACAACCCACAGCCAACATCATACTCAATGTGAAAAAACTGAGTGCCATCCCCGTGGAAACAGGAACGAGACAAGGATGCCCTCTATCACCACTTTTATTCAACACAGTACTGGAGCTTTTGACCAGAGCAATTAGGCAAGAAAAAGTAATAAAAGGGATCCAAATAGGGAGTGAAGAAGTGAAACTCTCGCTGTTTGCAGACGACATGATCTTACATATAGAAATACCAAGGAATCCATTGGAAAACTATTAGAAATAATCAACTACAGCAAAGTTGCAGGGTATAAAATCAACTTACATAAATCAGTAGCATTTCTATACTCTAATAACGAACTAACTGAAAAAGAACTCAAGAACACAATACCATTCACAATCATAACAAAAAGAATAAAATACCATGGGGTGAATTTAACTAAGGAAGTAAAACACCTACACAACGAAAACTACAAGACTTTCCTAAAAGAAATGGATGACGACATAAAGAGATGGAAAGACATTCCATGCACACGGATTGGAAGAATAAACATAGTTAAAATGTCCATTCTACCTAAAGCAATCTACAGATTCAATGCAATCCCTATCAGAATGCCTATGACATTCTTTACAGAAATAGAACAAAGAATCCTAAAATTCATATGGGGCAAGAAAAGACCCCGAATTGCTGAAGCAATCCTGAGAAAAAAGAACACAGCTGGAGCCAGCACAATCCCTGACTTCAAAGCATACTACAAAGCTACAGTAATCAGAATAGCATGGCACTAGTACAAAAAGAGCTGCACAGATCAACGGAACAGAATTGAAAGCCCAGAAATAAAACCACACATCTATGGAGAGCTAATGTTTGACAAAGGAGTGGAGGGGATACACTGGAGAAAAGCAACTCTCTTCAACAAATGGTGCTGGGAAAACTGGAAAGCCACATGTAAAAGAATGAAAATGACCATTCTTTTTCCCATTCACAAAAATAAACTCAAAATGGATCAAAGACCTAAAGGTAAGACCTGAAACCATAAGGCTTCTAGAAGAAAATCTAAGCAGTACACTCTTTGACATCAGTATCAAAAGGATCTTTTCGGACACCATGTCTTCTCAGACAAGGGAAACACTAGAAAGAATAAACAAATGGGAATGCATCAGACTGAAGAGCTTCTTCAAGGCAAGGGAAAACAGGATTGAAACAAAAAAACAACCCACCAACTGGGAAAAAATACTTGCAAGTCATATATCCGACAAAGGGTTAATCTCCATAATATATAAAGAACTCACACAGCTCAACAACAAAAACTCAAACAACCCAATCAAATAAGGGGCAGGTGGCATGAACAGACATTTCTCCAAAGAAGATATACAGATGGCCAATAGGCACATGAAAAGATGCTCATCATCACTGATCATCAGGGAACTGCAAATCAAAACTACACTAAGATATCACCTTACACTCATGAGAATGGCAAAAATAACCAAAACAAAAAGTAACAAGTGTTGGAGAGGTTGTGGAGAAAAAGGAACCCTCATACACTACTGGTGGGAATGTAAACTGGTGCAGCCATTATGGACAACAGTGTGGAGATTTCTCCAAAAATTAAAAATCGAAATACCATATGACCCAGCCATCCCACTACTGGGTATCTATCCAAAGAGCTTGAAGTCAGCAATTCCAAAAGGCCCATGCACCGCTATGTTCATTGCAGCATTATTTGCAATAGCCAAGACGTGGAAGCAACCTAAGTGCCCATCAACTGATAATTGGATAAAGAAGATAGGGTGTATATATATATATATACACACACACACAATGGAATACCAGTCAGCCAAGAAAAGGACAAAATCGTCTCATTCACAACAACATGGATGGACATTGAGGGTATTATGTTAAGTGAAATAATCCAGATAAAGAAAGACAATCTCTGTATGACTCCACTCATATGCGGAAGTTAAACATGTGGACAAAGAGAACAGACTAGTGGCTACTGGGGAAAGGGGGAATGGGGGTGGGGACAAAGGGTGAAGTGGTGCACCTACAACACGACTGACAAACAGTAATGTACGACTGAAATTGCACAAGGTTGTAAACCATCATAATCTCAATAAAAAGTTAAAAGAAAATAACAACGAGCAATTGGGAGACATAAGCCTTTTCAGAGATTGAGACAAATTATAGAGTCATAGTCATTTTCAACAAGATAAACGTGGAACATACACAGACACTGATTAAAGCAATTGATTGTCTCAGAGAACGTGCCTGCGTTATCAAAACCTAATGTATGATAAAGGCAGCTACAGGAGTCAAAGGAAAAGATGGATTCTATACTAGTTTATGTTGGGAAAATGCTCACTTTATGAAGCAAAGTTAATCTAAATTTCTGCCTAAGACCACATGCAAACGTGGAATCCAGAGGGAACAAGACACAAATATGAAATATAGACTATAAAGTTAACAGGAGAATGTGTAGAAAAATAATTTTGTTGATCTAGCAGTGGAGAAGGAACTCTTAGCAAAATTTTTCAAGCACAAATGGCAAGGTGATTTTGAAAAGATAGAAAAGATCAACATGAAGGATTTTGTTCAACAGAGGACATCCTGGATGAAGTTGACAGGCAGATGGAAAGTTGGGAAAAGAGCATTTGCATTGTCCTATGCCACAACTAGAAGGACCCACAGCTAAAATATACAACTACGTACAGCTGGGATTTAGGGGTGGGAAAGCAGCAAAAGAAAGAAGATTGGCAACCATTGTTAGCTCAGGTGCCAATATTTAAAAAGAAAAAAAAAGAAGAAGAAGTAGGAACTTCAGTACAGAAATGAGTGAAGGTCACGAGCAGACAAAACACAGAAAGAGGTACCCAGGTAAATGGAAAGATGCTGAAAAGAGTAATAACAGGAAAAAGAGAGAGAACAATGGAATTTCACTGCGCAGCTGTTCAGTCCCCTGCATCAAAACATGTCCCGAGTTGACCGGGCTGTGGGGAGAAAGGTTGCTGGAGCACGGCTGCTGGAACATGCAATGATGAAAATTAAGAGAACACATGCTCTGTGTACCTGTCATTTTGCTCCTGAGCATCTGTCTCGGTTCCTCATACCTATTTCTAGGGGAGTGTGTAAGAGGATCTTCCTTGTAGCATTGCTCTAGTAGGGGAATAGGAGAAGCCTGCCTGTCCGTAACGAGGGAGAGGACAGGTAAGATGGGTTGTACGCAAACTCTGGTCCCCCAGGCAGGAGTTAGATGTACACAGGGCAGGGATATGATTCTTCAAAATATCATCAGAGAATAAAGCAAAACAGAGGAAAACCTCTCTGGCATAATTCCATTTGGGCGCATTAAAGATATAGCACATGAAACTACTCTGTATGATACTGCAACGGTGGATACATGTCAGTATTCCTTTGTCAAAACCCATAGAATGTACAACACAAAGAGTGAAACCTAAGGTAAAGTATGGAATTCAGTTATAATAATGTATCCATATTGGTTCATTAGTTGAAACAGTGTACTACCCTACTACAGGATTGTACAACGTTAGGTAGCTTTCCTGGCCCCAGTCCACCAATGCCAGTAGCATCCCTCCCTCCTCGTGAGTGAAACAACCAAACGTATCTCCAGACATGTACAAGTATTCCATAGGGGTCAGAATCACCCAACATGAGAATCACTGACCTAGAGGCTACAAAGGGAACCCAGGTGGGTGAGAAGCAGGGACCCAGAAGAAGTAACCTGAGAAGATACCTCCCAAAGAAAGAGCCTCTCTTAGGACCCTTCTCCCGGGTCCTGACCCCATGTCCAGGCTGGGCAGCACTCCCCTCCCAACAACTGTCTGATCCTGCCCTCCTACCCTCACAGTCCTGGTCTCCCTCAGCCTGGGCCGCCTCTCCCATGAAGCCTCCAGCAGGGGAGGGCAGAAGAAGCTCTCCTGCTTGATGCTGTGAGCAGCACACACAGGCAGGTGTGGGGCAGACCTCGGGGCTCCTCCAGCTGAGGCCATGTGCTTTATCTCTGTTGCAGCCTTCCCAGCACGCTGCTCCCCACGGCCTCTCCGGGACGCCAACCTAGAGGATCTGTCCACAGGGTCTGGAGAGGCCAGGAGGGACCTCACTGGGCCTTTGGGGCCCTGCAGCCTCCACTCAACCTCCAAATCTGCACACATAGCAAGGATCCCCTGCTGACTCTCTCTCAGAGAGGCCCCAGCTCATCTTGAGGTTGAACTTCTGCCTTTCAACACATCCTCCAAATAGGTGCAACTCAACCACAGTAATGAGACATTAACGGGTTTTTAACAAATATGTGGAGAAAAAGATAAAAGGATTTCCACAAGATGTCAGATTGCAACACCTTTTTAACATGCTTTATGGTCTTACCCAAACACTGAACCCCATCCCTTTCTCTCTCTCCTCTCCTTCTCTCTCTCCCTCCCTTCCTGAATCCTTACCTCCCGCATCTCCCTTCTCTATCCCTTCCTCAGGGGCAAATTGCTCTCTTACCAACCTGCTTCTCCTTCTTCCTGCCTTTCCCAGATTTTGCCTGATATTCTTTTTCATCTAATTCAAGTTCAGATTGATTTAAAGGACTCTATTCCTACTGACCTGCTCTCTCTCTCTCTTTCCTTCTCTCTCGGTCTCTCTCTGTATTGATTCTGATTCCTTTACTCAACTTGGCTCAATGTAAGAAAACTCTCGTAGAATCCATCCCTCCCACAGGCAGTGAGGAACTGCAAACCGTAACCCATTTTCTCAGAGACACATACTTTATTATCTTGTGCACATTTTTAATAATTTAAAAGACAATAGTAAAACACTAGATACAATGCCTGATACAGAGAAAAGGTCCAAGGCTGGTGGCATTTATTATTATTATTATTGTTTATTCTTACTTAGTGGGGGGAAATAAAGTATTTTCTTGCTTGTCCGTTCAAGAAGGGCCAAGTGCATCTGTACCCAGACACATCCACGTGATGCCACTCACCCACCTACAGAGAGATAACTCAGTCTTGGCTCAGATAATGAGGCGGAGTTCATCACTCTGGTTTATAAACAAGGGATCATGATTGCTTAGGCCTAGTCAAGAGTAGGACAAGCAAACTGAGGAGAAACAAATCGATAGCTTCATCGACATCCTATGGGGTGTAGGTATTTTCACACACCTGAGCCCTTACAACAGCCTTATGGGGACAGATCATTATCTCAGCCCTTCTATCATAGTTCCTCACCCCCAAACTGTTTGTCAGGAGCTCACAGGACAGACTTTTCTGAAGAAGCTTTTTTTTATGGCATTCTTCAGCTCCTTATTCCTGAGGCTGAAAATGATTGCGCTAAGAAAGGGCGTGAAGAATGTATAGGTGGTGGCCATCAGGGTGTTACTGTCCATAGAATGAGGGCCCTTGGGCTTGAGGTAGATGATGGAGGCAAAACCGTAGTGCACGACCACCACAGTGAGATGGGACACACATGTGGAGAAGGTCTTGTGCCGGCCCTCAGCTGAGGGGATCCTCAAGATGGCAGCCACGATGAAGACATAGGAGAGGAAGGTGAGGAACAAACAGCCCAACAGAGCCGTGACACACACCAGGATCACACCCAAGGTGACAGAGGATGTCTCCCTCCCACAGGACAATTTCAAGAGGGGAAGCACGTGGCAGGCAAAATGGTGGATCATATTAGACCCACAGAAGGTGAGGTGAAAAACTATCAAAGTCACCATCATCCCCATGACTGAGCCACCAGCCCAGGACCAGAACACGAGACTCGCACAGCCTTGGGTGCCCATGAGCACATTGTAGCACAGAGGGTGACAGATGGCCACGTAGCGGTCATAGCCCATGATCATGAGCAGGAAGGAGTGGGTGAAGCCAAACGTGAAGGAGAAGAACATCTGGCTGGCACAGGCCACAAAGGTGATGGAGTGATGGGTGGAGAGCATGTCCACCAGCATGCGAGGGGTGACAGCTACAGTGAACAGAATCTCAGAGATGGAGAGGGCACACAGGAAGAGGTACGTGGGAGTGTGGAGGCTGTGCTCACTCCAGATGGTGGCCATGATGAGCAGGTTCCCCAGCAACGTGAACAGGTACATCAGCAGGTAGAGGAAGAAGAAGATGGGCAGGAGATGCTGGGGGAACGTGGAGAAGCCAATGAGGATGAATTCAGTCACCGTGCTCCAGTTCTGACCAGGCCAGGATGCTGCATCTGCTCAGATCAGAAAACAGAATGAGGGCACAGTGGTTAAAACATAGGCTCTAACACAATTAAATGACAATTTCAGAGCTCTCAGGTTTGAATAAGTTGCTTAGCTTTTCTGGGTCCCACAATATTCATCAGCAAAATGGGAATGTTAATAGTTTTTACCATGAAGCATTGTGATAGGGATAACATGAGATCACTCTATTAAGCGCTGAAAACAGAGTCTGACTACTAAATGTTTTTGCTAACAGCGACTAAATTGCTGAAAAGTCCCCATATTTGGAACCATTACAGAGAGACACAGATGGGCAGCATCACGTTCTCTTGAATAGTGTTCCTGTTCTGCATCATATATTTGGATTTGGCAGTTCAAAGAAAAATTCTCTGAGAGTCTTGTCTTTTGATTATTTAACCTATTTACATTTGTTTTAGTACTGTTTTATTGGTACTTACTTCTGACATCTTATTTCATATTTTGCATTTACTATTCTATATAAACTGAACAGAAAGTTTGAAAATAAAATGATGGACAAATATATGCCAGGCATAATGCACCAAAGGAAAGCTGAGGCAGCAATATCAAATACAGACAAAATGGAATTTAAGGAAACAACAAACATAATGTCTCTATTACCATAAGTCATTACCGACAAGCAGAGTTCCTGGAGAATGGCCTGGCATGGAAGCAAGCCTAGGACATCCTTGCCGCTGTGAACTAGAACTTTCTCTGAGTAATGGGTGATGTTAAAAGGATACAAGAATCAGAGAGAAAACGTGTTCGTTGGCCAAAGCTATAACAATTTGAGCATCAGAAGGAATTATCATTGTCTGGAGGATGGAGGAACAAGCTAAATGACACTGTGAGGAGCAATTAGACCAATCTAGGAAGTGGAGTATTCCTCAGAACAGTCGGTCGTGCTCGTCAACAAATCAGGGTTATGAAAAGGATGGCGTGAAATTCAAGGGACATAACAGTATAGCATACTAGATTGGATCCTGATTTAGATCAATTATCTGTAAAGTGATTTTAAGGCAATAGAGAAAATGTTGTTCATGGTATGAATGTATGATTAGGTGTGAAACATTTTAAGGAATTATCACTAATTTATTTGTTAATTTTAAGTGTTATCTTGTTATTTTGGATATGAAGGAAACTATTCTCAGTTTTAAAATGCATACTGAAATTTAAAAATTACACAAACACACCAAGGACTAAAGGATAATATTTTATAAAGGTTAGAAGAACGTTTAAGCAAGCAGCATAAATATCGTTAATGAATATAACAATATACCCTGGATATTAAGTAACAAATGATCAACACAACTTCAGTGAAACACATATAAATAGAAGGAGCTAAATCAATAATAGACAGATTAATATTATGATTAGAAATTTTAACAGAGTTCAGAAATGCAGTTTGTGAATTATTAATGCAGTTAATAATTTTCAGACAATTGCTTTTGGATATATTTAGAGTGCTCAAAAAAGAGAGCTTAAACATTCTTTCCAGGACATAGAAGACTTCTACAAATATTGGCCTTGTGTTAGGACACAAAAAAATCCTTCATCAATTGCAAAGTATAAATATTATACAAGCTATGATACCCATAAACAGAAACCAATAGAGAAGGAACAGCTTTTCAAATCCTACATGTTTGGAAGCTAAATTTTTTGTTAAATACTCTTTTGTTTCAATAGTAAATCTTAAAATAAATTAAGAAATAATAATTAGATAATTTGAGCATCCAATATTAAATTTTTAAACAAAAACAGTACTATATGAAAAATATAGATTTACATACATTTTCCAGAAGCCTTATGAGAACAAAATCGTGTGCAATAAAAGCAGAATGAGTTTATTGCAAAAAATCAGTAGATAGTAAGAAACAAGGAGAAGATGCCACAAAATTGGGAAGTAACTATAGAAATAATAAGTATTTTAAAATAAAAATAGTAAGGGGATTGTAAGTTAACAAATTTGAAACTGTGGATGAAATGAATAAATTCTTAGAAAATATAATATTCCAAAACTGGGCAGGAAACAATAGGGGCCCTGGATGCTCAAATAAGTTAAAGAAACAAATGTTTAGTTAGGACCTTCCCTCCCTAACATCACGGCCCCAGCGGGTCAGCAGGTGAGCTCTCCTGAACTTTTAAGGAACAGTTGGCATCTTATACATGTTCCTCAAAAAAGCATAGAAAATATATGAAATCTACTCCACTCACTTTGTCACGTTGAAGCAAACTTGATTCGAAAACCACATAGAATGTTTATAAGAACAGACGTTCGTGCTTCCCCAGTCCATGTGGACTAATGTACCCTTAATAAGACAAAACCTGCTGCAACGCCATGTTTTACGAAAAATAGTACATTATGGGCTGGGCCCTGTGGCCGAGTGGTTAAACTTCCATGTACTCCGCTTCAGCCGCCTGGGTTGGTGGGTTCCAATCCCAGGCATAGATCTACTCCACTCACCAACCACGCTGTGCAGGTGTCTCACATGCAAAAAAATAGAGGAGGATTGGCAGCAAATGTTAGTTCAGGGTGAATCTTACTCAGCAAAAAAAAATTGTATGATTAACTGGTGTATGTTTATCCCATGAATGACAAGGATGGTTGGGCATCAGAAAACCTACCATGAGATTCAATACATGAATAAAAGAAAAAAGAAAAAAACATATACTTATTTCAATCAAGGTAGGAATAATTCTAAAATTCAAGTCCTATTTATGATTTTTTTGAGACGTAATAACATTATATAGTTTTAGTTCTACAAAATAATTATTTAATATACAGATGCATTTATGATTTTGTTAAAAAGCCTGTTTGCAACGTGTTGTGGAAGGGGACTTTCTTAGCTGGATAGATAATATAAGCTATGAAACTACTAATAGCATAACAAATGGGGGAAGATTTAGATGCAGAATTTTAGGATCAGGAAGAAGACAAGCCTACTCACTGTCTCTGCTGCCCTTTCCAGTGGAACTGACAGTCATGAGTGGTGCTATGATGGGAGAAGAGAAAGAAGGTGTATCAGGACTGGAAGGGAAGGACGCGATCACCCACCAGGAAAAGATCGAAGAGTCAGCACATGACACGTTACAACAACAGGAGAACACAGTGCTGCAGGAGGCAAATCAATTCACAAGACTCAGACTTCCTCATGGTATTACACCAGGAAGAATCATTGAACAGGTAGGATTTAAGCAAACAGTAGGATAGCATATCCAATAGTGACACAAACTGTGAAGAAACAGCTCTCAAGCATTTTGGTCTCAGGATCCCTTCACACTCAAAGGTATTGAGGCCACGAAAGGGCTTTTGTTAGGGTGAATTATAATTATCAACTTTTACTGTATTGGAAATTAAAACTGAGAATCTTTAAAAATATTCAGTATATTTAAAAGAACAATAATAAGCCTATTTCATGTTAATATGAGTAATATATTTTTAGGAAAGTAATCACAGTTCTCAAAAAACAAGTAGTGCGAAGAGGGGCCTGGTTTTGCATTTTTAAAGATACGTCCAACGTCTGCCTTGAGGGGAGACAACCTGGCACTCGCATCTGCTTCTTCATTCGGTCCGTGACAATATGGTCTCTCAGTTGAAGCATTTGCGAAATACATCCTCACATGTAACTAGAAGGGTGAGGACCTGATGGACCACAGGGTTCCTCATATCACACTTGGAAAACCTCTGTTATAAAATATCTAGGAATTAACCCAAAACATACAACACCTCCAAAGTCAGAACTGTAACCACTAACAAAAATGCAGGTGATCTGAATACATGGAAAATCGCCCACACTCTTGGACAGGATGAGCTAATAATGGTTATGATGTCAGTTCTTCCTCAAATTATACCATCAGTGCAATTGCACTCACAATCCCCATTATTGGACTATAAATTTAATACTACCGTACATTTCCTTCTGACAAATAAATGTCGATGGAAAACTATACTGATCTTATAAAAATGGAATAAATGGAGAGATAAGCTCTCCCAGGTGTTGAGTCACGTTATAGAGCAATGGTCGTTTTCAACAGCGTGAACCTGGAACAGACACAGATGCTGATTAAATTGACTGGAAAGCTCAGGAAATATCCCTGCATTATCAAAACCTAATATATGATGAAGGTGGCAGCGGAAATCAAAGGGAAAAGATGGATTTGTGGTGCAAAAAATGTCCATTTTATGAAGCAAAGTAAATCAGAATTTCTGCTTAAGACCACATTCAAAGATGGAATCCAGGTGGATCAAGACATAAATATGAAAGATAAAGTATAAGGTTAGTAGGAGAAAGTGTAAGGAAATAACTTTGTGCTCTAGGAGCGGAGAAGGATTTCTAAAACAAAATTTCAAAAGCAGCAATGACAAGGTGATTTGAAAGACATGAAAATGTCTGCGTGAAGTATTTTTGTTTGGTGGAGCATATCCTGGATAAAGTTAACAGGCAGCTAGAAAATTGGGAAAAGATCATTTTCAATGTCTAAAACTGTGAAGGGAATACTGTCAAGAAGAATAAACAAGAAAGCATAGGAAGCTCATCCCTGTATGGGCAAAGGATATGAGCAGACAAAACACAGCAGGAGGCACGAAGGTAAGTGAATAGGTGCCAGGCTAAAGAGAGAGAGAGACACAGAGAGAGAGAGAACAGCAATGGAATTTCACTGTGCACCTATTCAATTCCAAAATCAGTAAACGCCCAGTGTTGATCGGGCTATGGGGAGAAGGGAAACTGGTGCACTGTTGGTGGGAGGTAGAATGGTGAAAATTCAGACGATGTTCCTCTGCTCCTGAGTGTCTGTCTCCATTTCAAAAGCCTATTTATGAGGGGACGTGTAAGAGGATGTCTCCTGTAGGATTGCTTTTAGTGGGAGAGTTGGACAAGCCTGTCTGCCTATAATTGGGGAGAGGGCAGGTAAGCTGGGTTGGATGCAAATCCTGGAGCCTTAGGCAGGAATTAGATGTACACAGAGCATCTTAAATAAATTATTCTTTAAAATACTATCAAGTGAATAAAGCAAAACACAGGATGAACTCTCTACCATGATTTCGTTTGGGCACATTACAAATGTAGGGCATGAAACCATCCTTGTGGGACTGCAACAGAGGCCACCTGTCATTATGCATTTGCTGAAACCCACAGCATGTTGAACACAGAGTAAACCCTAATGTGAACCATGGACTTTAGTGGATACTAATGTATTCATATTGGGGCATCAACTGTAAACATGTCCCTCACTGATACAAGATGTAAACAATAGAGGAAACTGTGGGCAGGGAGAGGAGGTACATGGAAACTCTTGATATATGCCAATCAATTTTCCTGTAAACCTAAAACTTCTCTAATTAAATAAAGTCCATTCACTTAACAAGTTAAAAAAATAATTTAAAAACATTTATGCACCCAGAAAGCAATACATATCTCACAAGAACAAATACAAATCAGAGAGCACATATCAAGGATGTTAGAATGATTGTCAAAACACAGAGGAAATGGGGTGAAAGAAAGCAATTTATTAAATGAAATAAGAGAAGGACCTTGTGCAAACTAACGATGATCAAAAGCCGCAGACTGGAAATATCATTGACTCAAACCTCCGATCTGAAGTCCACCGTCAAATAAAACAGAAATATTTTTGTGAATAAGTTGAGCCACTTCGCTGCCCGAGCACCTGCAGTTTTTGGCTCTTGGAGCGGGTCCACCTATTATTCGAGGGGTGAGACGTGAGTAGTCTCACTAGGGCATTTGTCCCCAGCTGTTCCTCGCGATAGGGGTCAGCCTGGAGCTTGGAGGACACGGAAGCACCAGAACAGTGAGGAGCTCTCCTGCAGTGAGGGGCACTTTGCTGGAGCGAGGAAGACTGCACTGATCACCTGGAGAAGAAAGTCCCCACGCGGCCCCCCTCCCCAACCCAAGACCTGGCATCAACTTCCTTCCGCGCCTCGTCCCTCCCTTCGCTCGGCCCTCTCTCCCCTACAAAGAGTTCCTGGCTTGTTCCGCGCCATGCCCTCCTCATGGCTCATCTCCTCTCCCTGGACCGCTGCAATGGGCTCCGGCCGTTCTCCCCTCCTCTGCCCCCGGTCCACGATGGCTTCCAGAGAGAACTTTCTGAGACACACACGAGGTATGCAGTCATCACACCCAGGGTGCAAATCCCAGCTCTCGCTGTGTGTCTCTGAGGAATACTTCCCGACTCCGAGTCTCCTCGCCCCAAATGAAAAATGAAAGTACTCAGAGAAGCGCCTTCAGAGGCTCGGTGAGGATTCATGTCAAGGGCTCAGAGTCCACCTAGTAAGCGGGGTGACCACTGACTTTGATATTGTTTTTGGCCTTGTGAGCTGTTTGTTCTCGTCCTTGTGTACCAGGCGGCACCCACTACTCCCTTTCTCAACTTTGGGCTCTGACCCCAGTGGGGCCTTAGTACCTGTGGTAACCTCACAATGCAGTTCCCCCAGAGGCTGACCCAAGCCACACACTCTCCTCAAGCCCCTGCCTCACCCCTACAGCCCACCTTCCAACCTCCTGATTGGCAGAAAGGCCATGCATCTCAGGACGGGGCTGCCCCTCTCCTCTGACATGTAGACACAGTTCTGTCCGCTCTGGTCTCCCAGAGGATGGCTCACACACAGGTGCTGAGCAAACATCATAACCCACAGGAGTGCATCCAGTGCACCCTCTGCCTCCCCAGTGTCTCCCCTCCCGGTTAGCAGGGGCCACCTTCCCCCAGCCCAGGGCGCAACAGTAGAGGCAAGACACACTCAAGGCGGCATTTCTCCACTTCTGCACTATTGACATCTGGAGCTGGATGATTCCATGCAGCTTGGGCTTCCTGTGAAGTGCACAATGTTTAGCAGCATCCCTGGCCTTGGCCCACTAGATGCCAGGAGCATTCATCCCTGCTCATGAATTGTGACACTCTAAAAGGTGTCCCAGATATGTCCAAATGTCCCCTGGTTGGGAGAGTCACCCTGGGCTGAGAGCTGCTGACCTATGAGCTGTAGAGGACTCCTAGGCCAGTCACTCAGAAGGGACCCCGAATAGGCAACCCAAGAAGATCCCTCCCAAAGAAAGAGCCTCTCTTAGGACCCTTCTCCCTGGCCCTGACCGCATGTCCAGGCCATGAGGTGCTCCCCACAACTGTCTGATCCTGCCCTCCTACCCTCACAGTCCTGGTTCTCCTCAGCCTGGGCTGCCTCTCCCATGAAGCCTCCAGCAAGGGAGGGCATAAGAAGCTCTCCTGCTTGATGCTGTGAGCAACACACACAGGCAGGTGTGGGGCAGACCTCGGGGCTCCTTCAGCTGATGCCGTGTGCTTTATCACTGCTGCAGCCTTCCAAGCACGCTGCTCCCCAGGGCCTCTCTGGGACGCCAACCTAGAGGATCTGTCCACAGGGTCTGGAGAGGCCAGGAGGGACCTCAGTGGGCCTTTGGGGCCCTGCAGCCTCCACTCAACCTCCAGCTCTGCACACACAGCAAGGGCCCTCTGCTACCTCTCTCTGCCCAGAGAGGCCCCAGCCCCTGCTGAAGGCTGAGGAGCTCCCAGTCTTGGGGAGACAGGGCTGGGTACAGACGCCTCAACTCCTTGGGGTCCAGCTACAGTCAGAGGGAAGGTGGGAGCTGGAGGAACCAGAGTGGGAATCCAGGGCTGTGCCTTGGGTGAGGACAGCTGAGGCTTCCCAGGATAAGGGCAATTGGGAGCTGGTCTTGGAGACAGGATTCTCTTGGGCAATAGGTGTGCTCAGTGTCTTCTGGGCAAAGTGGATAGCCCTGCCTCTGTTCCCAGTCAAGTTCTAGCCTGTCCTTGTGTCCTACCACCAGTATATGCCTCTGAGTCACATAGTAAAACTTAATATTTGGTCTTTTGGAGTTGTAGCTGGTTCATGATCCTCTGATAAGAGTGTATTTGTATGCTAATGAGATGACTGGTAGATGTGCATTTATCATTATAAAGTATCTTCTGCCTAAAACTACACGTATGCCTTGCCTTTGAGTAACAATTTCATCCCCCTTCCTGGGGATGAAACAATCAGGCCCCTTCCTAGATCCTCAGTCCTACTTGATTCCCAACACCAGCAGGAGAGTCAGACAGACCTAAAGTTCCAGGTGACTCCCTTCATTCACATGTCATGTGAACTGCACCAACATTTCTCATCTGTGTAAGGGGGTACCTGTATGTAGCCTCTGACCTCTCTTTGTGCCACCCTGAAATAGCACTTCTGCTCTTGAACACGTTCCCCGAATAGGTACAAGTAGCAAGGTAATGAGAAACTGACGTTTTCCCTTAAGTTGCAAGAGGAAAAAGGAGAAAGGATTTCCATAAGATGTCAGATAGCAGCACCCTCCTAACACGCTGTGTGTTCTCACCCGAACACGGAGCCCTCTTTTCTTTCTCTCTCCCTCCCTCCCTCCCTCCCTCATGTCCCTTCTCTATCCTTTCCTCATGTGCAAATTGCCATCTTACAACCTCTTTCTCCTTCTTCCTGCTTCTTTCAGATTTTGCACCATATTCTTTCAAATCTAATTTGAATCAGATAATTTTAAATGACTCCACCCCTCCTAGTCCTCTCTCTCTGTCTTTATTCTGATTCCTTTACTCAGCTCAGCTCAACAGAGAAAACATCCCTTAGAGTGTTTCACTCCCAAAGGCGGTGAAGAACGTTAGACAGTAATCCATTTTCTCAGAGACAAGCACTTCATTTTCTTTTCTACATTTGTTACAATTTAAAAGAAAAGGATAAGAAAACACTAGACACAATGCTTGATACTCAGAAAGGACTCAGTGCTGGTGGCATTTATTATTATCCTATTTTTCTTCATTCGTATTTGGTGGGGAGTAATAAAGTCTTCCCCTGCTTGTCCATTCAGGAAGGACCACGAGCATCAGTGCCCAGACACATCCAGGTGATGCTCCCCACTGGCCCACAGAGAGATGGCATATTCCTAGGCTTAGATACTGGATTGGAGTCCATCACACTGAGTCATTAACAAGAGATCGGGATTGCTCAGCCTCTGGAGCAAGAAGACAAAAAATTACAGAAAAGCAAATAGCTAGATTGCACTGAACTCCTATGGAGTGTGGGTATTTTCACTCACTTGAGTCCTTACAACTGTCCAAATGGGAGACATCTTAGCCTTCTTATCATATTTCCTCATTCTCAAACAGTCTGTCATGAGTTGAGAGGACAGAATTTTCTGAGGAAGCTTTTTTTTATGGCATTCTTCAGCTCCTTATTCCTGAGGCTGAAAATGATTGGGCTAAGAAAGGGCGTGACGACTGTATAGGTGGTGGCCATCAGGGTGTTACTGTCCATAGAATGAGGGCCCTTGGGCTTGAGGTAGATGATGGAGGCAAAACCGTAGTGCACGACCACCACAGTGAGGTGGGACACACATGTGGAGAAGGTTCTGTGCCGGCCCTCAGCTGAGGGGATCCTCAAGATGGCAGACACGATGAAGACATAGGAGAGGAATATGAGGAACAAACAACCCATCAGAGCCGTGACACAAACCAGGATCACACCCAAGGTGACAGAAGATGCCTCCTTCCCACAGGACAACTTCAAGAGGGAAAGTACGTGGCAGAAAAAATGGTGGATCGTATTAGACCCACAGAAGGTGAGATGAAAAACTATCAATGTCACCATCATCCCCATGACTGAGCCCCCGGCCCAGGACCAGGACACAAGACGGACAAAGCCTCGGGTGCCCATGAGCACATTGTAGTACAGGGGGTGACAGATGGCCACGTAGCGGTCATAGCCCATGATCGTGAGCAGGAAGGAGTGGGTGAAGCCAAACGTGAAGGAGAAGAACATCTGGCTGGCACAGGCCACAAAGGTGATGGAGTGATGGGTGGAGAGCATGTCCACCAGCATGCGAGGGGTGACAGCTACAGTGAACAGAATCTCAGAGATGGAGAGGGCACACAGGAAGAGGTACATGGGAGTGTGGAGGCTGTGCTCGCTCCAGATGGTGGCCATGATGAGCAGGTTCCCCAGCAACGTGAACAGGTACATCAGCAGATAGAGGAAGAAGAAGATGGGCAGGAGATGCTGGGGGAAGGTGGAGAAGCCAATGAGGATGAATTCAGTCACGGTGCTCCAGTTCTGACCAGGCAAGGATGCTGCGTCTGCTCAGATCAGAAACAGAATGAAGCAGGGTGATTAAAACATAGATTCTAACTGAGATTTGATGGCAATTTAAGAACTTTATACTATTGAACAATTGGCTTAACTTTTCTTGGTCTCACAATCTTCATGCATAGCAAGGAGTAAATCATAATAGTCCTTACCATCAATACAGGGATAAAGATAGAATGAGATCAGCATAATACATGCTTAAGACATAGTGTGACTGCTGGGTTTTACTAGCAGTCACTAAAAGAAATAAAAGATCCCATATTGTAATTATTAAAGACAAGCAGAGTTGGTCAGAGTGGTATTCTCTCGAATGTGTGCCTGTTCAGGAAAACATATATTTGGGTCTTGGGCTTAGAAAAATCTTTTTTCTCTCAGAATCTTTTTCTTTTAACTGATTAACTCATTTATGCTTGTTTTAATACTATTTTATTGGTACGTATATCTGCCATCTTATTTTGTATTTGTCTTTGCTCTTCTGAAGGAACAGAATAGACTGTTTGTAAAGAGAAGGATGGATGACTATATGCCGGGCAAATATACCAAGTGAAAGTTGATGCAGCAATCCTGATAACAGACAAAATGGATTTAAGGAAACAAGAATCATAATGTCTCCATTATGACCAGTCACTAAAAGGAACCAGGAAACCTGGAGAAATGGTCTGAGTACGAAAGAAAGCCTAGGACGTGTCTGCCATTGTGAATTGGAACTTTCCTTGAGTAATGGGCTAATGTTAAGAGGATACAGGAACCAGGTTGAAAATGTGCCCATTGGCCAAAGCTGATCATGAAAGAATGATCGTTGTACAGAGGATGGAGGGTGAAACTACATGATACCATGGGGAGTCGGTCAGACAAATTCGGAAGGTAGAACCTTCGCAGAAACTGGTCTGGTCTCATCAATAAACCAGGTGATGAAAAGGATGAAGAGAAATTCAAGTGACGTAACAAGCAGATGCAATATAATGTACTAGATTGGGTCCTGATGTAGATAAACCATCTGTAAAGCATTTTTTATGACAACAGAGAAAACTTTGATCATGGTATGAATGATTAGATGTGGAAATATTAAGAAATCATTATTAATTTAATCATTAAGCATGTTCTTGTTATTTTGGGTGGGAAGCAAAATATTCTCAGTATTTACATGCATGCTAAAATTTAACAATTACACACATACACCAAGTGATAAAGAAATGATATTTTATAAATGTTAGAAGACCATCTTAGTGAGCAGCATAAATATCCTTAATCTATGAAGCAATACATCCTGGAATATTAAGTAATAATTAAACAACACAACATCAATGAAAGAGATATAAATAGAAATAGCTAAATCAATTATAGATAGATAAATTACAGTTAGATATTTTAACAGATTTCAGAAATGCGATTTGTGGATTATTAGCAAGAATGCAATTAATAATATTGAGACATTAGCTATTGGGTATATTTAGACTCTTCCAAAAAAGTGATTAACCATTGTTTTCAAACACAGAGAGGACTTTTACAAAAATCGACGCTATTAGGACATAAACACATTGTCCATTGTTGGCAAAGTTAAATATTATTTAGATTGTAATACACTAACAATAGAAATTAGGGAGAAGGAATAGCTTTCCAAATCTCTTCTGTTTGGAAGCTAAATTTACCGTTAAATAATCGAATGTTTTGACAGTAAATCAAAAAAATTCAGAAATACTTTAATTAAATAAATTAAGCATTGAATGTCAAATGTTTAATCCAAAATAGTCTTATTTGGGAAATATACACCTTTAAATATATTTATCAGGAAATGAAATCAAGAAAATATCATACTAATAAAATGAATATCAGGTTATTGGAAAAGATTAGTTAGAGAGAAAAAAGGAGAAGATGCCAGTAACAAAACACAAAATTAACACTGGGAAATAACAAAAATAATGGATATTTTTAAAATGACTAAAAATATAATGTGACAAATTTGAATCTATAGATGAAATAAATAAATTCTTAGAAAATATACAATTCCAAAACTGGTGCAGGAAAGACTAGGGGCCCTGGATGTGGAAATAAATTTTAAAGAAGTTGAGAAGTTTTGTCAAGGACTGTCCTTGCCTAATACTGTTGGCCCCAGTGAGTTTGCAGGTGAGCTCTCCTGAACTATAAGGAACAACTGGAACCTTATACACGTTCTTCAAAAAACAGAAAAATATATATATAATCGACTGCAGTCATTTCCTCAGGTTAATGTAATCTCGATTCTAAAGCCAGGTAGAATGTTTCTAAGAGCACACATTTGCATTTCCCCTATCCGTATAATTTTAAAATCCATCATAAGACGTAACCTAGTCAAATGCAACAGTTTATGAAAAACAGTATATTGTGATCACGTGGTGTGGGAAGATCCCATGAATGAGAAGGATGTTTGGACATCAGAAAACCTGTCATGTGACTCATCATATAAATAAAGTAAAAAAGAAAACTCATATAATCATTACAATCAGCCAGGATGATTGTAAAATTCAACTCCTATTCATGGTTTTATGAAAGGTCTCTTCACTGCATGAAATAGAAGGGGTCTTTCTTAGCTAGATACAGAATATGTACTACAAAATTAGCAAATCCTGTACTAAATGGGGAAACTAGATGCAGTGTCTTAGGATCAGGCACAGGCCCAGGCTACTCACTGTCTCTGCTGCTCTTCAGCATGGAACTGGCCGTCATGGGCGGGGCTGTAAGGAGAGGAAAAGAAGGGGCGTCAGGATGGGAAGGGAAGAAACGTGATCGTCTACCCGGAGAAGATCCAAGCGGCAGGATGGGACACAGAGAACGACAGGAGAACACAAAGCAGCCAAAGGTGAATCTGTTTACAAAACTCACAGTCTCACAGTGTTCCTCATGTTGTCACCAGGAATATTCAATCAAATATAGAATTTAAGTAAGAAGTATGGTGACATTTCCCATAGTGACACAAACGATGAGGAATCAGCTCTCAAGCATTTTGATCTCAGGATCCCTTTACATTGAAGAGGCAGAGGCCTCCAAGGACTCTATCAATTTTTATCATATTAGATGTTAAAGCTGAGAATCTTTAAAAATATTTAGTGATTAGTATATTTAAAAGAACGATAATACACCACTTCATGTTAATACAAGTAACATGTTTTTAGGAAAGTAATTACATTTCTCAAAACACAGGTAGTGAGGATAGTGGCCTGGTTTTACAGTTTTGCAAATACACCTAATGTCTGACTTGAGGGGAGACAAGCTGGCGCTCGCATCTGCATCTTCATCAGTCTGTGGCACACGCTGTTTTGGTTGAAGCATATGGCAAACACATCCCCACACGCAGTTGGAAAAGTAAGGACCTGATGGACCCCAGGCTTCCTCGTATGGCACTTTGAAATCCTCTGTTACAAAATATCTAATAATTAACCCAAAACATGCAACACCTCCAAAGACAGAAATTTTAACCACTAATAATAATGTAGATGATCTGAATACATGGAATCCCATCTACACTCTTGGAGGGGATGAGCTTGTATGGTTATGATGTCAGTTCTCCTCCTAATTATATCATTGGTGAAATTGCATTTCCAATTCCCGTGAATCGACTATCAATTTAACATTATCCTAAATTTCCTTCTGAAAAGTAAAACTCAGTGCAAAGCTATACTAATTTTCTAAAAATACAGTAAACAGCAGAGATAAGCCGTCCTAGGTATTGAAACACATTATAGAGTCAGAGTCATTTTGAACAATGTGAATCTGGAACATACAATGACGCTGATTAAATTGATTGATTTTCTCAAAGAAATATGCCTGAATTATCAAAATCTAATCTACGATAAAGGTGGCAGCAGAAACCAAATGGAAACGATGGACTTTTACTAGTTTATGGTGGGAAAACTGATCGTTTTGTGAAGCAAAGTAAATCAGATTTTCTGCTGAAGACCACATCCAGAGATGTAATCCACATGGGTCAAGACATAAATATGAAATAGGAACTATAAAGTTAACAGGAGAAACTTTAGAAAAACAATTTTGTTGATGTAGTAGTGGAAAAGGATTTCTTAAGAAAAACTCTAAAAGCACAAATGATAGGTGATTCTAAAAAGATATGGCATGCCCACATTAAGGATTTATGTTCAGTGAAAGAGACTTTTGATAAAGTTGACAGGCAGATGGAGAGTTGGGAAAAATTATTTGCATTGTCTGAAGCTGACAAGGGAACACTATCAAGTATAAACGTGAAACCATTATATCAGGAAGAAGTAGGAACCTCAATACAGAAATGAGCAAGGGTAATGAGCAGATATTTCACAAAACGAGTTGCCAAGGCATATATAAGTATGCTTGAAAAAAGGAAGAAAAGAGCAAGAAAGAGAGAGAAAGAAAGAAACAGGGATAGAATTTCAAGGTATACTTATCCTATTCCCCAAAAGAAAGAGTGTCCAGTGTTGACGGGCTACGGGGAGAAAGAAACTGTAACACTGCTGGTGGGATGTAGAATGACGAAAATTAAGAATAGACATGCTCAGTACCCCTGTCAGTTTGCTCCTGAGTACCTATCTCATTTCTCAAACCTATCTATAAGGGAACGTGTAAGAGGATGTTCCTTGTAGCGCTGCTTTAGCGGGGGAATGGGACAAGCCTGCGTGTCCACAACTGGGGAGAGGGCAGGTAAGATGTGTTGGATGCAAACCCTGGAGCCCCAGGCAGGAGCTAGATATACACAGAGCAGGGTGAATGAGTCTTTAATATAATATTGAGTGAATAAAGCAACACAGGAAAAACTCTCTGGCATAATTCCATTTGGGCACATTAAGGACATAGCACATGAAACTATTCTGTATGATGCTGTAACAGCGCATACATGTCGTTATTCCTCTGTCAAAACACATAGGACCTGTGGCTGGCCCCGTGAATGAGTGGCTGTTCTCGCACTCCATTTCGGCAGCCCAGGGTTTCGCTGGTTCGGATCCTGGGCACAAACATGGCCCTGCTCATCAGGCCATGTTGAGGAGGTGTCCCACACTGCATAACCAGAGGCTCTTGCAACTAGAATATACAACTATGTACTGGGGGGCTTTTGAGAGGAGAAGAAAAATAAAAGATAGGCCACAGTTGTTAGCTCAGAAGCCAATATTTGAAAAAGAAAAAACCCATAGAATGAACAACACAATAAAGAAACCTAATGAAAAATATGAATTTTAATTAATAATAATGTATCCACATTGATTCAAGGAAAGGAAAAATGGACCACACTATTACAGGATTGTACAGCATTTAGCAGCTTCCCCGGCCCCAGTCCACCAATGCCAGTAGCTTCCCCTCCCTCCCCGTGAGTGAATCAACCAAACGTGTCTCCAGACATGTACTAATAATCCGTAGGGTCAGAATCACCCAAAAATAAGAAGGATGACCCAGAAGCTACAAAGGGCATCTGGGCTGGGTGAGAAGCAGGGCTCCAGAATAGGTAATGCAAGAAGATCCCTCCCAAGGCTAAAATTCTCTTTTAAGATGCTTTTTCCTGCCCCTGACCCCACATCCAGCCCTAGGCAGCACTCCCCACAGCTGTCTGATCCTGCCCCCCTACCCTCGCAGTCCTGGATCTCCTGAGCCTGGGCTGCCTCTCCTGTGAAGCCGCCAGCAGGGGAGGGCATAAGAAGCTCTCCTGCTTGATGCTGTGAGCAGCACACACAGGCAGGTGTGGGTCAGGCCTCGGGGCTCCTCCAGCTGATGCTGTGACCTTTATCACTGCTGCAGCCTTCCAAGCACACTGCTCCCCAGGGCCTCTCTGGGACGCCAACCTAGAGGATCTGTCCACAGGGTCTGGAGAGGCCAGGAGGGACCTCAGTGGGCCTTTGGGGCCCTGCAGCCTCCACTCAACCTCCAGCTCTGCACACACAGCAAGGGCCCTCTGCTACCTCTCTCTGCCCAGAGAGGCCCCAGCCCCAGCTGAGGGCTGAGGAGCTTCCAGTCTTGGGGAGACAGGGCTGGGTACAGATGCCTCAACTCCTTGGGGTCCAGCTACGGTCAGAGGGAAGGTGGGAGCTGGAGGAACCAGAGTGGGAATCCAGGGCTGTGCCCTGGGTGAGGACAGCTGAGGCTTCCCAGGATAAGGGCAATTTGGAGCTAGTCTTGGAGACAGGATTCTCTTGGGCAATAGGTGTGCTCAGTGTCTTCTGGACAAAGCGGCAGCCCCGCCTCTCTTCTCGGTCAAGTTCTAGCCTGTCCCTGTTGTCCTGCCATCCAAGCCAGACAGTCGGATGTGAGCACATGCCTCCCTGTGATATAGGAAAACGTAAATGTTTGGTCTCTGCTCATTGTCCCTGGTTCTTGACACTCAGCTCCTAAATCCCTTGGAATCACAGGAGTGATGAGTGTCTTCCATGCTGATGAGATGACTGATGGATGGGAGCCCCTGGGTAGCTTCAGGATGGGGGCAGCACCAGAGATACACAGGCAGGTTCAGACTTGGAACTTTCAGCCCCACATCCAGGACCTCTGGGGAGGGGAGAGGGGCTGGAGGTCGAGTTCATCACCAATGCCGCATGATTTGATCAATCATGCCTTGGTAGTGAGCTCCCCATAAGTCTCCCTAGACCACAGGATTTGGAGAGCTTCTGGGTTGTGAGCACATTGAGGCGCTGGGAGGGTGGTGCACCTGGAGAGGGCAGGGGAGCTCCACGCCCCTTCCCACATACCTTGCCCTAAGCATCTCTTCTGACTGGCTATTCCTGAGTGGTTTCCTCCACAATAAACTGGTAACAGTAACTAAACCACTTTCCTGACTTCTGTGAATCATTCTAGCAAAGTGTCCAACCTCAACAGGGAGGGTTATGGGAACCCCATTCTGTGTAACTAAGTAAGACAGCAGTGTGGGTACCCTGGGCCCCCAATACCTGCCACTGGTGTCTCAAGTGGGCTGTCTTGTGGGACTGAGCCCTGAAACCTCTGGAGTCAGTGCTAAAACCTGGCAGAGCAACCCCTTCACATCAGGCCAACAAGAGGGAAGCCACAGCCAAGCAGGTGGGAAAGACTGAGACACAACCTCCCCACACACTTCTCTCTGCA
The DNA here is from genome assembly GCF_041296265.1 of Equus caballus. NCBI lineage: Eukaryota > Metazoa > Chordata > Mammalia > Perissodactyla > Equidae > Equus > Equus caballus. Next base: position 15,174,829 of record NC_091704.1, read on the forward strand.
GTGCAGCAGCCCAAACCAGGAGTTAACTCAAACCCGGAGCTTCTCTCAGAGGAGCGAAGGATTTTCATCCCACATCAGGCACCCAAGCCTTTCAGACCAGCACCTGAGAGATGAGCCCCTAAAACCTCTGGCTTGAAGACCATTGTGGCTCATGCTCACTAGACTCATGGGGCTGATGTGAACCGAGGATCTGCTCTTGAAGGGCCTGTTTGCAGACTCGCAGGCCCCAGGGCCCAGTGCAGAAGCAGCCCTTTGGGAAGTGCCCATCCTTTATGTCAAAGAGACTCATTTCCTAATGTGAACGCATTGGTCTGAGGGGCAGGGGCCTCCAGGATGCTCTCGGGTCAGAGGCTAGCGGGTGCCATCTTCTTCTTCCTGCTCTCCTCTGCCTCACCAAAGTTGGTGGCTGCAATCTTTTTTGACTTTTCATTTCCCTTTTCTTCTTTTCTTTTTTATTTTTCCCTCCTTCTTTCCCACTTCCATCAGCAAGTACTGTCTTTGCACTCTGTGTCTGCCACACTCCCGAGCATCCATAGCTCCCAGATGGGGTCTTCTACACACATCTCATGCTCTGGTTTTTATGCCTGGAGCCTTGGTTTTTTTCAGCTGCCCAGGGGATACCCCTTGATTTCCTGGCTCTGGTGGCCAGGGAACTTGCATTCCTGGGTCCCGCAAGACAGTAACAATAGGAGAGACAGTTCTCAGCAGACTACCACCCCCAGGACACTGCACAGACAGCAGAGTGAAAGCACACAGCCTTTCTGTGAAAGAGGCCTCCTTGCCCGTCCTGGAACTTCATTCTGCAGGGCAGTCTTCAGGTCTGGCAAACATCTAGAGGCCACGTAAGTGCCCTCATGGAACATGGGCTGGGGATGCCATCTTTGAACTCTCCCTCAGTCTTGCTAAATCTCACCAGTATCTCCCAGAAAGGAGCTTGTACACTCATCTAGACCCTCAGGTTGTGGGACTGCTGCCCAGGGGATGCCTCCAGACTGAATGGCTCTGAGGGCCAGTGGGGCTTACGCTTGTAGTCCCACAGGAATGTACACATTTGCATTCATTAGAAGCTGCTGCCTGGTAGTCTCGTTTCCAATCAGCCTGAGTCTAGGCACTGGCTGAGATGCTCCCCTTTGGGACAGTGACTGGTCTTGGCACACCCTCAACTCCTGGGAGCTATTAAAAATAAAATAGGCTTCCTAGACAATAACAAAGGTCTGAGAGACAACCTAGAGCTAGAAGCTGGGGCAGAGTTGAACATCTCCTACACAAGGCCAGCCTTCAAGACTGGGAGAGGTGGCTGTTTCATGTAATGCTTAGAAACCAGCACGGAGAGTTAAGCAAAATGAAGGAAAAAAGGAATACGTCCCAAACCAAGAAAAAACAAAATCTCAGAAAAATAACTTAATGAAATGGAGATAAATAATTTCCATAATAAAGAGTTCAAAGTAAAAATCATAAAGATACTCACTGAATTTGGGAGGAGATTGCATGAAAACAGTGGGAACATCAACAAAGACAGAAAATATAAGAAAGTTCCAAGCAGAAGTCACAGAACTGAAGAATACAATAATTGCAATAAAAACACACGAGGAGGATTTGATAGCAGACTAGGTGAAGCAGAAGACAGGATCAGCGAACTTGAAGACAGGGCAGTGGAACTCTCCCAACCGAGCAGCAAGAAGAAAAAAGAATGAAAAAAAGTGAGGCTAGCTAAGGGATTTATGGGACAACATTAAGCAGACTAACACTGAAAGCATAGGAGCCCCAGAAGGAGAAGAGAAAGGTTAGGAAATTTATTTGAGGAAATAATGGCTGACAACTTCCCTAACCAGGGGAAGGAAACAAACATCCAGATCAAGGAGGCCCAGAGAGTTCCAAATAAGATGACCCTAAAGAGACCACACCAAGAGACCTTATATTAAAATGTCAAAAATTAAAGACAGAGAGACTCCTAAAAGCAGCAGGAGAAACACGACTTGGTATATAAAAGGGAACCTCATAAGACATAAAAAGATCAGTCGATTTTTTAGCAGAAACTTTGCAGGCCATAAGGAAGAGGCACACTATATTCAAAGTGCTTAAAGAAGAAATTTCCGACCAAGAATACTCTATCCAGCAAATTTATAATTCAGAATTGAAGGAGAGAGAAAGAGTTTTCCAGACAAGCAAAAACTAAAGGAGTCCACCAGCACTGTACCAGCCTTAGAAGAAAGGTAAAAGGATTTCTTTAAGCTGAAAAGAAAGCACAATAATTAGTAACAAGAAAACATGTGAAAGTGTAAATCTCACTGTGTAAAGGTAAATATATACTAAAGGTAGTAGATTAATCATGTACATGGAGTTTAAAAGACAAAAGTAGTAAATATAATTGTAACCACAATAATTAGTTAAGGAACACACAAGATGAAAAGATGTAAAAGGTGACATCAAAAACATACAACATGGGGGGGAGTAAAAGTGCAAAGTTTCAGAATGCATTCAAAATTAAGGCATCAACTTAAAATAGACTGTTATAAATATAAGTGGTCATATGTAAGCCTCATGGTAACCCACCAAGGAAAAACCTATAGTAGATACATAAAAGATCATGAGAAAGTAATCTAGGCATAAAACTAAATAAAGTCATCAAACCACAAAGGAAGAAAGCAAGAGAAGAAGAAAAGAACACAGAAATTACAAAATCACCAGAAAACAAAGAGAAGAAGAAAGGAACATAGGAATTCCAAAATGGCCAGAGAACAGTTAACAAAATGGCAATAAGTACATATCTATCTATAATTACTTTACAGGTAAGTGCACTAAATTCTCCAATCAAAAGTCATAGAGTAGCTGAATAGATTAAAAAGAACAAGACCTAGCTATATGCTACCTACAAGAGACTAACTTCAGATGTAAGAAGACACAAAGATTGAAAGTGAAGGGATAAAAGAAGATAGTCCATGCAAATGGGAACCAAAAGAAAGGACAAAATAGACTTTAAAACAAAGACTATAATAAGAGACAAAAAGGGCACTAAATAATGATAAAGGAGTCAATCCAACCAAAGGCTATAACATTTATAAATATTTACGCACCCAATATAGGAGCATCTGAATATATAAAGCATATATTAATGGGCCTAAAGGGAGAAATAGACAGCAGTACAATAACAGCAGGGGACTTTAATATAACACTTACATGAATGGATAGATCACCTAGACAGAAAATCAATAAGAAAACATCTGCTTTAAGTGACACATTAGACTAGATGGACTTAGACAGATACAGAACATTCCATTCAAAAGCAACAGAGCACACATTCTTCTCAAGAGCACGTAGAACATTCTCCAGGAAAGATCGTGTGTTAGGCCAAAAAACAGGTCTTAACCAATTTGAGAAGACTGAAGTCACATCAGGCATCATTTCCAACCATGACAGTATGAAACTAGAAATCAATTACAAGGAGGAAATTGGAAAACTCACAAATACGTGGAGATTAAATGATATGATACTGAGCAACAAATGTGTCAAGAAAGAGATGAAAAACACCTTGAGAAAAATGAAAATGGCAATATAACATACCAAAACTTATGAGATGCGTGAAAAGCAGTTCTAAGAGGGAAGTACCTAGCAAGAAATGCCTACCTCCGAAAACAAGAAAAATAACAAATAAACGACCTAACTTTACAGGTCAAGAAACTAGAAAAAGAAGAACAAAGCCCAAAGTTAGTAGAAGGAAGGAAGTAAAGATTAGAGCAGAAATAAATGAAATAGCGAGTAAAAAGACAATGGAACAAATCAATGAAACCAAGAGCTGATTCTTTAAAAAGATAAACAAAATCGACAGACCTTTAGCTATACTCACCATGAAAAAAAGAGAGAAAACTCAAATAAATGAAATAAAAAACGAAAGAGATGATGTTACAACTGATACCACAGAAATACAAAAGGTCATAAGAGACTGCTATGAACAATTATATGCCAACAAATTGGACAACCTAGAAGAAGTGGATAAATTCCCAGAAATATACAACTTACCAAGACTGAATCATGAAGAAACAGAAAATCTGAACAGACTGATTACTAGTAAGGATATTGAATCAGTAATAATAATAATAATAAAAAGTCCCAACATACAAAAGCCCAGGGCCAGATGGCGTCACTGGGGAATTCTACCAAATACTCAAAGAAGAATTAATAATAGTCCTTCTCAAATTCTTCCAAAAAATAGAAGAGGAAGGAACTCTTCCAACCTCATTTTACAAGGCCAGGATTACCATGATACCAAAACCAGACAAGGATGCCACAAGAAAAGAAAATTAAAGTCCAGTATCCCTGATGACCATAGATGCATAAATCCTCAACAAAATACTAGCAAACTGAGTTCAACAATAGATTAAAAAGACAATACACCATGATCAAGTGGAATTTGTTCCAGGGATGCAAGGATGATTCAACATCCACAAATCACTCAATGTGATGCACCACATTAACACAAGGGAGGATAAAAATCTTATGATCTCAGTAGATACAGAAAAAGCATTTGAAAAAATTCAACATCCATGATAAAAACTCTCAACAAAGTGAGTATAGAGGGAGCATATCTCACATATCTAAGCCCACAGCTAACGTCACACTCAACAGAGAAAAGCTGAAAGCTATCCCTCTAGGATCAGGAAGGACAAAGATGCCCGCTCTTACCAGTTTTACTCAAGTCCTGGCCAGAGAAATTAGGCAAGAGAAATAAATAAATAAAAGGCATCCAGATTGGAAAGCAAGAAGTAAAATTGTCACTATTTGCAGATGACATGATATTCTCTATAAAAATCCGTAAAGACTCTCAAAAAAGTGTTAGAACTAATAAATTCAGTAAGGTTGCAGGATATGAAATCAATACACCAAAATCTGTTGTGTTTCTATATACTCATAATGAAATATAAGAAAGAGAAATTAAGAAAACAATCCCATTTTCAATTGCATCCAAAAGAATAAAATACTTAGGAGTAAATTTAACCAAAGAGGGGAGAGATCTACACACTGATAACTATAAAGCACTGATGAAAGAAATTGAAGATGACACAAATAAGTGGAAAGATATTCGATCCTCATAGAGTGGAAGAATTAATATTGTTAAAAGTCCATAATCCCCAAAGTGATCTACAGATTGAGTACAATACTAATCAAAATTCCAAAAGCATCTTTCATAGAAATAGAGAAAACCATCCTAAAATTCATTTGGAACCAGGAAAGACCCAAAACAACCAAAGAAATCCTGGGAAAGAGGAACAAAGCTGGAGCCATGACACTGCCTGATTTCAGATTATACTACAAAGCTATAGTATCCCAAACAGAATGGTACCCTAAAAAAACAGACTCATAGACCAATGGAACAGAATACACAGTCCAGAAATAATCCCATGCATTTATAGTCAAGGGATCTTCAACAAAGGCACCAAGAACACACAATGGGGAAAGAATAGCCTCCTCAGTAACTGGTGCTGGGAAAATTGAATACCCACATGTGGAAGAAGGAAATGGACGCTTATCTTACACCTACACAAAAATAAACTCAAAAGTGATTAAAGACTTCAATGTAAGCCCTGCAACTGTAAAACTAGTAGAAGAAAACATAGGGAAAAGGCTTCTTGCCATTATCCGGGCAATGACATTTTGGATACAACATCAAAAGTATTGGCAGCCAAAAAAACAGACAATTGGGATTTATCCAACTTCGGTTAAAAAAGAAAAACACCTTCTGTACAGAAAAGGAAACAAGGACAAGTGAAGAGACACCCTATGGAATGGGAGAAAATAGCTTCCAACCACATACCTGATAAGGAGTTAATGCCCAAAATATGTTAGGAACTCAAGCAAATAACTAGCAAGCAAGCCAATAACCTAACTAAAAACCTGGCAAAGGACCTGAACAGACATTTCTCAAAAGAAGATACACAAATGGTCAACAAGTACGTGGAAATGTGTTCAATATCACTAATCATCAGAGAAATGCAAATCAAAACCACAATGAGATATCACCTCACACTGTTAGGACAGCTATTAGCAAAAAGGCAAAAGGTAACAAATGTTGAGGTGGATGTGGAGAAAAGGAAACCCCTGTGAACTGTTGGTGGAATGTAAACTCTTACAGGCCCTGTGGAAAGCAGTATGGAGTTTCCTCAAAAAACTAAAAATAGAACTAGCATACGATCCCATTTCTGGGTACATTTCCAAAGGAGATGGAATCAGTGTCTCACGGGGATACCCGCACCCCACGTCCACTGCAGCACCATGCACAGCAACTGACACACAGAAACAACCCAAGTGTCTGCTGACAGATGAACAGATACAGAGCATGCAACACACACACACACACACACACACACAAACACACACACACACTGAAATGTTGTTCAGCCATAAGAAGAAGGAAATCTTGTCATTTGCAGCAACATGGATGAACCTGGAGGACACTATACTAAGTGAAATAAGCCCGACACAGAAGGAAAAAAACTGATTTCTCTTATATGTGGAATGTTTAAAAAATGAAATATGTAGAAGCAGAGTAGAATGCTGGTTCCCAGGGGCAGAGAGGCGGTGGAAATGGGGAGATGCTAGTCAAAGGGCATAAAATCCTAGTTATGGAGGATGACAAGTCTAGAGATCTAATGCACAGCATGATGACTATAGTTAATAACGCTGTATTGAATAGTGGAAATTTGACTCTCAGTTTCTTCAGCTGTACAGTGGAAGTAATTATAATTACCACCTCCCACAATGTTCTCAGGATTGAGAAGACCTTACCTGTTGCCTCCTCAGCAGGCATAAAGTTGGCTATAGGCATTGTTGAAGGGTACCATGTTGCCCTTACACTTAAACATGGCACCTGCATCTCTGGGACCAAAGGTTTTGGCGTTTATCTTGAAGGAAGTCCCCCTCTGGTGCCTGGGATCAGCCAGGGCTGGAAATGCATTACAGAGGGGTTACTCACACCCTCAATGAGTCCTGTCCTTCCCAGTCATGGGAAGCACCTACCTCAAAAGTTTCAAAGTCCCCTTTGGTGCCCGCCATCTGTCCAGGCCAGCTCTGGTCCCTAGATATCCTCTTTGGGCCACACTTGGCCCACAACTCCACGGACGGGGTTCACCTGAAGCCACAAGTAGCTCTGAGATTTGCATCTGTGCCCCGTTGACTTGACATTTCTTTGAAGGGTTTGACTGTGATTTGGCAGCCAAGGTGCTAATGAGGTGATTTGGGGGTTCACTGGACATGAACACAGGCTGAAGTCAAGCCTCTAGCATACATGTGGAGTAACACCAATCCAGGGGTATGAGTTGTGTGTGGACTCATGCATCTGCTTTTCAGTGTTCATTTTCAAGTGACATCTTTAGTCTACACTATTCAAAGGGGGCAGGGATGGTGACAGGAGACTTTTTCCTTGTTCACTCTCTGATGCTGGGCCCCAGTATGATCACCCACAGGTCAGCTCCAGGAGCCACACCATTTATCTGCCCCATCTCCAAGGACAGCCATGTCTCTATCCTTCCAGTGTTTTTGACACCCTCATTCTACAATGCCAATGGGCTCTTCTGGCGGATGTATACTCTTGCCTGCAATTGATGTGATGACTTTCTGGTTTCCCATTTTGGTCTTAGGCTGTGCCAGATGAGGAGCAGATATTCTTTTCACAGTGGGAACACTCCCCTCTGCTGTTCATGTGCCCCTCACCTCTGCTTCCAGCTGGTGCTGATGTGTGAAAGGTCGACACTGAAAGAGATCATCTTCTAGGAATGAAGTGATTACATCCTTAAAAGGTCAAAGATGACATGGTTGGAAGAAGTCTTATTCTAGGCCTAGGCCATAAATTTCCAAACAAAAAACAAAGTATCCTTTGAATTATCCTGCATACCCTGGTAAGCCTTCCCTGTGCGGTCATCGCTGACGAAGCCCTACAGCAACACTTGATGGAGCCACTAAGAACCAACGTTCACAGACGACGCAGTGTCCTGAGTGATGGTGTAAGAGCTACAGAGGGAGAACAGTCCATGAAAGCAAACAGAAATGGTTCCATTTATCCATTATTCTGTTAAAGTAGTGTATCATATTTATTGCTTTGCATACTGTGAAACTTTCTAGCATCCCAGGGATCATACCACTGGCTCATGGTGTATGATCCTTTTAATTTGCTGTTGGATTCAGTTTGCTAATATTTTGTTGAGGATTTTTGCATCTCTATTCGTCAGGGATATTGGCCTATTCTTTTCTTTTTTTGTTATTTTATTGCTGTAACGTTGGTTTGCAACATTATATAAATTTTAGGTGTATATTGTAATGTATTTCAAATTTTTTGTGGATTACATCACGTTCCCCAACCAAAGACTAATTACAATCCATGCCCACACACATGTGCCCAAACTCCCCTTTCACCCTTCTCCCTTCTCACTTCCCCTCAGGTAAACACTAATCCTATCTCTGTCTCTCTGTGTTTGTTTGTTGTTGTTGTTATCTTCTACTTATGAGTGAGATCATACAGTATTTGACCTTTTCCCTCTGACTTATAACGCTTAGCATAATGCCCTCAAAGTCCATCCATGTTGTTACAAATGGCCAGATTTCATCATTTCTTACGACTGAGTAGTATCCCATTGTGTATATATACCAGATCTTCTTTATCTGTTCGTCCCTTGATGGGCACCTAGGTTGCTTCCAAGTCTGGCCTATTGTGAATAATGCTGAGATGAACATAGGGGTGCAGGTATCTTCATACGTTAGTGTTTTCACCTCTTTGGATAAATACCCAGCAGTGGAACAGCTGGATCGTATGGTAGATCCATTCTGAATTTTTTGAGTAATCTCCATACTGTTTTCCATGGTGGCTGCACCAGTTTTCACTCCTACCAGCAGTGTATGAGGGTTCCCTTCTCTAGTATATAGAAATGCAACTGATTTTGTATGTTGATTTAGTATCCTGCAACGTTACCATATTTATTTATGATTTAGAAATGTTTTTTGGTGGATTCTTTAGTGTTTTCTATATATAAAATCATGTCATCTGTAAATAGTGACAGTTTCACTTCTTCCTTTCCAGTTTGGATCTCTTTTATTTCTTTTTCTTGCCTGATTGCTCTGGCAACGACTTCCAATACTGTGTTAAATAAGAGTGGTGACAGGGGGCATCCTTGTCTGGTTCCTATTCTTAGAGGGATAGCTTTCAGTTTTTCTCCATTAAGAATAATATTAGCGTGGGTTTGTCACATATGGCCTTTATTATGTTGTGGTATTTTCCTTCTATCTATTTTATTTAGAGTTTTTATCACAAGTGGATGCTATATCTTGTCAAGTGTTTTCTCTGCATCTATTGAGATGATTGTGTGATTTTTATTCTTCATTTTGTTAATGTGGTGTATCACGTTAATTGATTTGTGGGTGTTGAACCATCCATGAATGCCTGGAATAAATCCCACTTGATCATGGTATGCGATCTTTTTAATGTATCAGTGTATTTGATTTGCTAGTATTTTGTTGAGGATTTTTGCACCAATGTTCACCAGTGATGTTGGCCTGTAATTTTCTTTTTTGTATTGTCCTTGTCTGGTTTTGGTATCAGGTGAATGTTGGCTTCATAGAGTGAGTTAGGAAGCTCCCCTTCCTCTTCAATTTTTGGAAGAGTTGGAGAAGGAGAGGTACTAAGTCTTCTTCGAATGTTTGGTGGAATTCACCGGGGACGCCATCTGGTCCTGGACTTTTGTTTTTGGAGAGGTTTTTGACGACTGTTTCAATCTCCTTACTGGTGATCAGTCTATTCAAATTCTCTATTTCTTCTTGGTTCAGGTTGGAAGGTTGTATGAGTCTAAGAATTTGTCCGTTTCTTCTACATTATCCAGTTTGTTGGCATATAGCTTTTCGCAGTATTCTCTTATAAGCTTTTGTATTTATTAGGTATCTGTTGTAATTTCTCCTCTTTCATTTCTGATTTTATTTATTTGAGCCTTCTCTCTTTTTTTCTTGGTGAGTCTAGCTAAAGCTTTGTCAATTTTGTTTACCTTTTCAAAGAACCAGCTCTTGATTTCACTGACTTTTTCTATTTGTTTTTTTAGTCTCTGTTTCATTTATTTCTGTTCTGATTTTTATTATTTCCATCCTTCTTCTGATTTTGGGCTTTGTTTGTTCTTCTTTTCCAGTTCCTTTAGGTGCACTGTTAGATTGTTTATTGGGAATTGTTCTTGTTTGTTGAGGTAGGCATGAATTGCAATAAAATTTCCGCTTAGAACCACTTTTGCCATATCCCATAAATTTTGGCATATCATATTTTCGTTTTCATTTGTCTCCAGGTATTTCTCCTTCAATTTCTTCATTGGCCCAATCCTTGTTCAGTAGCATTTTGTTTAATCTCCAAATATTTGTGGCTGTTCTGATTTTTTCAGAAAAGTTGTAGTTGATTTCTAGTTTCATACCTTTGTGGTCAGAAATGATGCTTGGTATTATTTCAATCTTCTTAAATTTATTGAGACTTGTTTTGTGGCCTAAAATGTGATCAATCCTGGAGAACGTTCCATGAGCATTTGAAAAGAATGCATATTCTGCCGCTTTTGGATGGAATGTTCTATATGTCTCTACTAAGTCCATCTGGTCTATTGTGTCGTTTAAGGCCAAGGTTTTCTTATTGATCTGCTGTTTGGATGATCTATCCATTTTTGTAAGTGAAGTGTTAAAGTCCTCTACTATTATTGTATTACTGTGTATTTCTCCTTTATGTCTGTTAATAATTGCTTTATATATTTAGGTGCTCCTATGTTGGGTGCATAGATATTTACAAGTGTTATATCCTCTTGTTGGGTTGTTCCTTTTATCATTATGTAATGCCTTCCTTTGTTTCTTGTTACAATTTTTGTTTTAAAGTCTATTTTGTCTGATGTAAGTATTGCTACCCCAGTTTTCTTCTCTTTGACATTTGCATGGAGTATCTTTTTCCATTCCTTAACTTTCAGTTTGTGAGTGTCTTTAGGTCTGAAGTGTGCCTCTTGTATGCAGCATATATACGGGTCTTGTTTTTTTCTTATCCCATTAGCCACCCTTTTGATTGGAGCATTTATTCAGTTCATATTTAAAGTAGCTATTGATAAATATGCATTTATTGCTATCTTGTTACTTTTTTCTGGATATTTTAGTATTTCTTCTATGTTTCTTTCTTCTCTTATGGTTTGATGCCTTTGCTTAGTAGTATGTTTGGCTTCCTTTCTCTTACTTACTTGTGTATTTATTATAGGTTTCTGGTTTGTGATTGCCATGATGTTCATGTATGATAATCTACATATATATCAATCCACATTCAGTTGATGCTCTCTTTAGTTTGACCTCTTTCTGAAAGCTCTACTCTTTTACTCCCCTTCCCCCACATTTTATGTTTTTGATATCATATCTAATCTCTTGTTTTGTGTGTGTGTGTTCTTTTCTTTTTTCCCCCAGCTTTATTGAGACATAAATGACAAATAACATTGTGTGAGTTTGAGGTGTACAATGTGTTGATTTAATACACATATATTGCAAAGTGATTAGCCCCATAGCATTAGCTAAAACCTCTGTCATGTCATATAATTGCCATTTCTTTTTTAGTTTTTTATTGTTTTCTTTTTATTGAGTTAATGATAGGTTACAATCTTGTGAAATTTCAGTTGTACCTTAACGTTTGTCTTTCGTGTTATAGGTGCACCACTTCACCCTTTGTGCCAACCCCCCACCCCGCCTTTCCCCTGGTAGCCACTAATCTGTTCTCTTTGTCCACATTTTTAAATTCCTCATGTGAGTGGAGTCATACAGAGATTATCCCTCTCTAACTGGCTTATTTCACTTAACATAATTCCCTCAAGGTCCATCCATGTTGTTGCAAATGGAATGATTTTGTTCTGCTTTACAGCTGAGTAGTATTCCATTGCATATATATACCACATCTTCTTTATCCATTCATCTCTTGATGGGCACTTAGGTTGCTTCCAAGTCTTGGCTATTGTAAATAATGCTGCAGTGAACATTGGGGTGCATAGGACTTTTGGAATTGCTGACTTCAGGCTCTTTGGATAGATACCAAGTAGTGGATCGTATGGTAGTTCTATGTTTAATTTTTTGAGGAATCTCCATACTGTTTTCCATAGTGGCTGCACTAGTTTTCATTCCCACAAGCAGTGTATGTGGGTTCCTTTTTCTCCACAACCTCTCCAACATTTGTTACTATTAGTTTTAGATATTTTTGTCATTCTAATGGGTGTAAGGTGATATCTTAGTGTAGTTTTCATTTGCATTTCCCTGATGATCAGCGATGATGAGCATCTTTTCATGTGCCTATTGGCCATCCATATATCTTCTTTGGAGTAATGTGCGTTCATGTCTCCAGCCCATTTTTTGATTGGATTGTTTGACTTTTTTGTTGTTGAGTTGTGAGAGTTTTTTATATACTATGAATATTAAGCGTTTGTCATATATATGACTTGCAAATATTTTCTCCCAGTTAGTGGGTTTTTTTTTTTTTTTTGGTTTCAATCCTGTTTTCACTTGCCTTAAAGAAGCTCTTTAGTCTGATGAAGTCCCATTCTTCTATTGTTTCCCTTCTCTGAGAAGACATGGTGTCCGAAAATATCCTTTTAATACTGATGTCAAAGAGTATACTGCCTACGTTTTCTTCTAGAAGCCTTATGGTTTCTGGTCTCACCTTTAGGTCTTTGATCCACTTTGAGTTTATTTTGGTGAATGGTGAAAAAGAATGGTCAATTTTCATTCTTTTATATACGGCTTTCCAGTTTTCCCAGCACCATTTGTTGAAAAGACCTTCTTTTCTCCATTGTATGCCCTCAGCTCCTTTGTAGAAGATAAGCTGTCCATAGATGTTCCTGGGCTTTCAATTCTGTTCCATTGATCTGTGCACCTGTTTTTGTACCAGTGCCATGCTGTTTTGATTACTGTAGCTTTGTAGTATATTTTGAAGTCAGGGATTGTGATGCCTCCCGTTTTGTTCTTTTTTCTCAGGATTGCTTTAGAAATTCGGGGTCTTTTGTTGCCCCATATGAATATTAGGATGCTTTGTTCTAATTCTGTAAAGAATGTCATTGGGATTCTGATTGTGATGGCGTTGAATCTGTACATTGATTTAGGTAGAATGGACATTTAAACTATGTTTATTCTTCCAATCCATGTGCATGGAATGTCTTTCCACCTCCTTATGTTGTCGTCCAATTCTCTCAGAAAGGCCTTGTAATTTTCATTATATAGGTCCTTCACTTCCTTAGTTAAATTTACCCCGAGGTATTTTTTATTCTTTTTGTTATGATTGTGAATGGTATTGTGTTCTTGAGTTCTTTTTCTATTAGTTCGTTATTCGAATATAGAAATGCTACTGATTTATGCAAATTGATTTTATACCCTGCAACTTTGCTGTAGTTGTTGATTACTTCTAAGAGTTTTCCAATGGATTCTTTGGGATTTTCTATATATAAGATCATGTTGTCTGCAAACAGCGAGAGTTTCGCTTCTTCCCTCCCTATTTGGATTCCTTTTATTCCTTTTTCTTGCCTGATTGCTCTGGCCAGGACCTCCAGTACTATGATGTATAAGAGTGGTGATAGAGGGCATCCTTGTCTCGTTCCTGTTTTAGGGGGGATGGCACTCAGTTTTTGCCCATTGAGTATGATGTTGGCTGTGGGTTTGTCACGTATGGCCTTGTTATGTTGAGGTCATTTCCTTGTATCCCCATTTTGCTAAGAGTTTCTATCATAATTGGCAGTTGGATCTTGTCAAATGCTTTCTCTGCATCTATTGAGATGATCATGTGGTTTTTATTCCTCAGTTTGTTGATGTGGTGTATCACGTTGATTGATTTGCAGATGTTGAACCATCCCTGTGTCCCTGGTATGAATCCCACCTGATCGTGATGTATGATCCTTTTGATGTATTGCTGAAGTCTGCTTGCCAAAATTTTGTTTAGAATTTTTGCATCTATGTTCATCAGTGAAATTAGCCCGTACTTCTCATTTTTTGTGATGTCCTTGTCAGGTTTTGGTATCAGCATGATGTTGGCCTCATAGAATGTGTTAGGAAGTGTTCCATCTTCCCTAATTTTTTGGAATGGCTTGAAAAGGATAGGTATTAAATCCTCTCTGAAAGTTTGGTAGAATTCCCCAGGAAAGCCATCTGGTCCTGGGGTTTTATTCTTTGGGATGCTTTTGATTGCTGTTTCAATCTCTTTCCTTGTGATTGGTCTGTTCAAATTGTCTGCCTCTTCTTGAGTGAGCTTTGGGAGATTGTAGGAGTCCAAGAAGTTATCCATTTCCTCTAGGTTATCCATTCTGTTGGCGTATAGTTTTTAGTATTATTCTCTTATAATCCGTTGTATTTCTACAGAGTTGGTTATTTCTCCTCTTTCATTTCTGATTTTGTTTATTTGAGCTTTCTCCCTTTTTTTCTTTGTAAGTCTGGCTAGGGGTTTGTCAATTTTATTTCTCTTCTCAAAGAACCAGCTCTTTGTTCCATTTATCCTTCCTACTGCCTTTTTCATTTCAATAGTATTTATTTCTGCTCTGATTTTTATTATTTCTCTCCTTCTGCTGACTTTGGGCTTTATTTGTTCTTTTTTTTCTAGTTCAGTTAGGTGTAGTTTAAGATTGCTTATTTGGTATTTTTCTTGTTTGTTAAGATGTGCCTGCATTGCGATGAATTTTCCTCTGAATACAGCTTGTGCTGTATCCCATGTGAGTTGGTACAGCATGCTATCATTTTCATTTGTTTCCAGGTACTTTTTGATTTCTTCTTTAATTTCTTTAATGATCCATTGCTTGTTCAGTAGTGTGTTGTTTAGTCTCCACATCTTTGTGCCTTTCTCAGCTTTTTTCTTGTAATTAAATTCTAGCCTTATAGCATTCTTATCCGAGAAGATGCTTGTTATTATTTCAATTTTTTTAAATTTGTAGAGGCTTGTCTTGTTTCCCAACATATGGCCTATCCTTGAGAATGTTCTATGTGCACTTGAGAAGAATGTGTATTCAGCTCTTTTAGGGTGAAGTGATGTATATATGTCTATTAAGTCTAATTGTTTTAGTTTTTCGTTTAGCTCCACTATTTCCTTGTTGATTTTCTGTCTGGATGATCTGTCAATTGATGTGAGTGTGGTGTTGAGGTCCCCTACTATTATTGTGTTGTTTTTAACATCTTCCTTTAGGTCTGTTAATAGTTGCTTTATGAATATTCGTGCTCCTGTGTTGGGTGCATAGATATTTATAAGCGTTATTTCTTCTTGATGAAGTGTCCCCTTGATCATTATATATTGTCCCTCTGTGTCTCTCTTTACCTGTCTTATTTTGAAATCCACTTTGTCTGATATAAGAATTGGAACACCTGCCTTTTTTTTTCTTGCTATTAGCTTGAAGTATTGTCCTCCACCCCTTCACCCTGAGCCTGTGTTTGTCCTTGGGACTGAGGTGTGTTTCTTGGAGGCAACAAATTGTTGGATCTTGTTCTTTAATCCATTTTGCCACTCTGTGTCTTTTTATTGCAGAGTTCAATCCGTTTACATTGAGAGTGATGATTGATGCATGTGGACCTAATGCTGTCAATCTGTCGCTCATTATCTTGTTTTCCTGCATTTCTTTTCCTGTGTGTTTTAGCCTATCCATTGACTTCTGCAATTTCTTATGCTGGGTTTCTTAGATTTTTCCTTATTCATGATTTGTGACTCTGTTCTGTATTTTATTTTAGTGTCTACCCTGAAGTTTGTATTTAGAATCTCTTGTATAATATAGTCTATTCTCTGGTGGTCTCTTACTTACTTGGCCAATACTGATTTAGACCCTTTGCTCTTGCCCTCCTAAATAATTATTTTCATTTCTTATTCCAACTCGTGTTATGAATTTGTAGTTAGAGTGATGAGATCGTCCTTGCTTTGGTAGTTTCCTTACCTTTACCCTAATGCTATAGTTGAACATTTGCTATCCTATTCTGGTTCTATCCATCGGTCTCCCTAGTCTGTGGATTGTGACTCCTTTCTCCCTTTTTTCTTTTCTCAGGTGTGAGAACCTTCTTGAGGATCTCTTGTAGTGGAGGGCTTTATGTTACAAATTCCCTTAAGTTTTGTTTGTCTGGAAAAGATTTAATTTCTCCCTCATATCTGAAGGAAATTCTTGCTGAATAGAGTATTCTTGGCTGAAGATTTTTATCTTTTAAAGCTTTCAATAAGTCACTCCATTCTCTCCTACCTTGTAAGGTTTCTGTAGAGAAATCCACTGAAAGTCTGATAGGGGCTCCTTTATAGGTTATTCTCTTCTTTTTTCTTACTTCCCTGAGTATTCTTTCTTTATCTTTCCTTCTTGCCAATTGTACTACTATGTGCCTTGCAGTAGGTCTTTTTACATTGACAAATCTAGGAGATCTGAAAGCTTCCTCTACACACATTTCTCCCTCAATCCCTAGATTTGGGAAGTTCTCTTCTATAATTTCGTTAGGCACTCTTTCTGCTTCATTTTCCTTTTCCACGTTCTCAGGAATTCCTAAGATTCTTAAGTTCTCACTCCTCATTGAATCCACTATCTCTCGGAGATTTTCCTCTTTTTTTTTTTTTAATTCTTAGTTCACTTTCTTCCTCTGTCTGGACCCATTCAGCCTGTCTATCTTCAATTATGTTAATTTGCTCTTCTATGGTGTCTACACGGGCATTCAGTGAGTCCGTATTCTGTTTTATCTGGTCCATTGTGCTTTACATCTCTAGCAATTCTGTGTGATTCTTCTTTATGATTTCAATCTCTTTTGTGAATTAACTCCAGAACTCATTGGCTTGTTTCTCTATCTTTCTCTCTACCTCATTGAGTCTTTTGATTATAGCTGCTCTGAACTCATTATCACTTAGTTTACCTAATTCCAAGTCCTCAGGACTTAATTCTATCTTTTTATTCTTTTCCTTCTGATCTGGGGCTTTTATAAATTGCTGGGTGGTAGAGGAGCGGTTTTTTCACACGGGGGTAGAATTCGGTTGCAGTTACAGCCTGTCGCCACTAGATGGGGTTCGAGAGCCGCATGTTCTGAGCTCTCCGCCTTCGGGCAAGATGGCGGTGCCCAGTAGCTTTGCCGGGAGGGAGGGGCTGCTATTCTCGGGTGCCTATCTGGATTCAGATCAGTTCTGTTCTCTGGTCTCCCGAGGCCCTGGGTTTATGTGGTCCCCGCGCACGGAAGCTTTGCCCTGTCAGCGGGTTTCCACTGAACCAGCAGCAGGAGTCCTGGATGATCCTCCGGTCACACGGCCCCTCCCCCGCTCCTTCCGGGACCTGCGCAGCAGCGATCGCAGACTCTAGGGGATGGAGCGATGTTCTCTCCTACCCGTTCCAGCGCCTCCGAGGCCTTCAGCAAGGTTTATGTTCTCCGCCTTCTTGGTATTGTAGGTCTCTAATGTGTTGGCATTAGATTTATTCTCTGAAATTCAGTTTTTCCAATCCTTTGTTGTATTTTGGAGGGGAGAGAATCCCGGGTCAGCTCACCCCGCCATTTTGCTCCACCCCTTCTACATGCTCTCCATTTCTAATACTGGGTTCCTAATCCTAAAATCAGCACGCTTTTTAATTCTTTTAAGATGCTAAGACAAAGGTGTAACTCTTTGACTCATTAACTCATATTCTCGTGGTTTATTTTCTCCTGACTGTGAGGTAAACTCCAGGAGGGCAGGGGTACTCACTGTGCTTGCTCTGTGCTTGAATTCCAAGAGCGTAGAACTCAGAGAGCATTCAATAAACGTTTGCTGAGTGAATGAAGGGATGAATTCTCAAGTGTGGGGTAAGGGAAGTGAAGGAGTCAGTTGGTGCAAACACTTATAAGATGCCACTGAGTGATAAATAATACCATCTAGCACTTACTGAGAGCTTACTAAGCACCATCAAGTTCATACACAGAGCAGTGAGGCAGGTTCTGTTCCTATTAGCCTCCGCACTTGCAGAGGGAGGCACAGATTTGTCAACTCACTTCACCAATGTCATGCAGCAAAGAATTGACTGGGTCATGATTTGAACCCAAGTTGGTTTGATGTGAGGCATTGCCCTGAAACAAAAAGTTATTCAGACCTTGACTGCTAACCTATGTTTAACAATCTGAAGAGAAAAGAAGCATGCACACTGGTGGTCAACTTGCCTCTGTTTAAGAAAACAAACCAAAAAAGCCCCAGAGATTCGATTGAAGTGACGTCCTGGGGTCTCGACAGCAGGCAATTAGTGTAATTCGTCTGAATCCACCACTTCCAGCTCCACCCCGTGCACTCAGTGCCCATCATCCAGGGCTGCCGGGCGTCCTTCCTGGAGGACACAGAGGGATGAAAAATGCCTGCACTGCACAGCATGGCCAATTCTGCTGGCATAGCATCCCCTTGGAGCCAATTCTGTGTTTCTGGTGAACGAGCCAGAGGATAGTCTGTGACACCTGGGGGCTCATTAACATTGACAGGCAATTCCTATTTCCACTTCATCTGTGGAAATTAAAAATATAAACATCCCTAAGGATCAGGCACTGAGCTGAGGCAGGTGGAGTCTGATGACACCTCAGGGGGAGCTGCAGGCAGAGCCTCAGGCTCACTCCACTCTGGAGGATGGTCCTCGGAGAGTTTCCCAATTACTCTAAGCCCAACTTTGACTGGCAGCCAGAGCTGTAAGTGGGCATTGGAAGTGGCCTTCTTTTCCCCCAAGGCACGAGCTTCTCAGAGTTCCAAACAGCCAAATGCTGCGGCACTCACCGAGGCACCCTGGGCAGCGGAACCCAAAGCACAGAAAACACCTGGCATTGCATACTGCAGGGCGGCCGCAGCTCCCACCTCACTGATCATAATGCTCACTGCACTGTGTGGTCCAAATTGCTTGTTCAACAGCCCTCACCCCCACTAGGCTGGCGGCCCGGGCATAGGACCACTGACTTGCTCACCACTGTGTTCCCACAGCTGCCGCCTAGTAGCTGCTCAACAAATACTTGCTGAGGAAACAGGCACATGACTCTCCTTTCACTGTAGAAAGTCTGTGAGCTGCGAAATCCTTCTGAGATGCACACAGATCTTCTCTAAGGTATCTGGAATACATTTTCAGGTGTAGTTGGCATCACAGGGACCCACCTGCCCTTGTGTGTGTATTATAGACAGTGTCCCTCCTGCAAATGAGTGGCTTCTGGGCTTATGGAATAAGGTCCTTTTCTTTGGACTCCTGCCTGTCCTTGTAGGCCACCTTGAGCCACTTACTCCTCCTTGCTGCCCATGCCTCCTGCCATCTTGGCCTTCTTTTGTTCTTTGGATGGAGAGTCATCTTCCTACGTGCTTTCCTCGTCCTTTGCACGTGCTGTTCCCTCTGCCCAATGCACCCTTTCCTCTCACTCCGCCTCTGGAGCAGAAAGTCTCGGCTGAAATGCCACTGTCTCCAGGAAGCCCCCCAGCCTGCCCTACTCTCTGTGGATTAGATCATTGACCCCTCCCTGATCTGTGACTCCAGTCTTGTTTCCTGACCTCTGGCCACACAGAAGCAGCAACAAAGGATCTTTCTCCTAAGTCCTGGCTCCATTTCTTGCTTAACATCTGTCCCTCTGATGTACTTTCCCGATTTGGGGTGTGCCGAGGAAATTCCATCAAATTCTGGGTCTTCTGCTGTCCCGGTGTGACAGAGCTTAGAGGAAAGTGTTGGCTGGACCCTCAGGCCAGGCCAGGCTGGCTGCCCCAGCCCCTCCTGATCTCTCCCTCCAGACTCCTCTACCCCTGGGGCTAGAAAGATGGTTCTAAGGTGCTTTCCAGCCCTTTCTCATTTTGGCCCCATTCTGACCTCCAGCCTCTCCTAACCCCATTCCAGGCACTTCCCCACCCCTTCCCTCATGCCGGCTTCTCTGCCTGCGATTCCCTCCCTAACTGTGTGCCAGGGACTGTTGTTCATGCTTTGAAGTTCAGCTCAGATGGTGCCTCCCCTGTTCCCTGCCTGCACTGTAGGGTCTCAGTGCACCTACTTCCTTCATTATTTTCTTCAATGTCTATTTGTTGAATATTTACTATGTGCAGGAGCCTTCTCAGTGCTGGGAACACAGCATGGAACCAGCGAGACATTGTCCCCCGCCTCGTGAAGTCACAGTCTAGTGGGAGACTCTGGCTGATAATCAGGCAAGGACAACACCTTATGATAGGGGGAGCTAAGAGTCAGGAAGGCACTTGACCCAGCCAGGGGTGGGGGAATCATGGTAGGCTTCCTGGAGGAGGCAGCATGTGCTCTGAGACCAGTTGATTGAGACAAATGGGAGTGAGGAGTGAGGTACACACGGGGACCTGGGATGAGAGAGAGTCTGGCACACTCAAGAAATTGAAAATGTTCCCATCTCATTTCACACTAGAGATACAAAGTGGGGGTGCTGTGTTGGAAGAGGAGGAGGGAGTTGAGACAGGAAATTGCAGAGGCTAACCAGGACCAGACTGCACAGAGCCTTGTAGCTGCCATGAGGCATCTGGGCACCATGGGCCGTGGCTGGCTCTAAGCACAGAAAGGATGTAATCAGGCTTATTTAGCAGGATCCTTCCAGCACCGTGCAGGGAGTGGATGTTGAGGCGATAGCTGAGTCACAAAGGATGCTGCAGTGGGTTCAAACAGTGTCCCTCAGAGATCCACGTCCACTTGCAACCTCAGAACATGACCTCATTTGCAAATAGGGTCTTTGCAGATGTCATTAGGTAAGGATCTCAAGACAAAATCATGCAGGGTTTAGGCTGGGCCCCAAATGACCGGTGTCCAATGACAGATGTCCTTAAAGGAAGAGGAGAAGACACACCGACAAAGGAGAAGACCCTATGAGGAGGCAGGTAGAGAGTGGAGTGATGCCGTCAAGGGCTGCCAGCAGCCGCCAGAAGCCGGGAGAGCAGCACAGAGCAGGTGCGGCCCCAGAGCCCCCAGAAGGAGCCACCCGGCCCGCACCCCGATGTTAGACTTGTGGCCTCCAGAGCTGTGGGAGAATTGACTTCTGTCATTTTAAGCCCCCGTTTGTGGTTATTTGTTTCGTCAGCCCAGGAAATGAACACAGGCTGACGTTGTCTTCCAGATTATACGTGCTTGCATCATGCTGGCGTCCTGGAGGTGAGAATGTGGGGGATGGAGAAGAGTAGACATTGAGCTCCATTTTGGCCCAAGAGCCAGGGAGCCTAGTTGCTCATGGCTGCAGCCCCCTGGCACTGTCTCATCCTCCCTTCCCAGCAGGGGCAGCCTGGGTACAAAGCAGGACCCTGCTGGAGACAGTCCAGCTCTGGCTGGGCCCTCTGATGGCCACAGCGGCCAGCCATCTGCCCTCTTCCAGACCATTCACAGGACTGGGACCCAGGATTTCCACCACAGCAGGTGCAGGCCTGCCCTGGGAGCCTGTGCCGGTCTCTCTGGCAGGGCCCAGGGGTGTCTGTTTCCAAGGTGTGGATGCAGCTTGGGCTTTTGAGACAGGATGTCCATATTGGACCCTTCCAGAGAGGGGAGGAGACCGGGATTGAGAGCAGAGGGAAGTGGCCACAGCCTCCCTTTTGTGTTCCTTCCTCCATCCAGCTAGGGGCGGTCTTGTCACCTTTATCTTCCAACCTAACCGTCCTCTTTGAGGGCTGCAGGCACCTCTGTGGGCTGAACCCAGGGAGGCCCGAGGCGCCCGGAAGTCTCCGCCAGGCCCCAGCGAGATTCCGGGGCCTTGCATCAGGCCCGCCAGCGTCCCGCACCTGGCTCCCCGGGGATGCCTTTGGAAGGCTCCTCTAGAGAAGACAGGGATAAAGCGAGGGGGCAGCCTCTGGCCCCGCCACCCCCATTCTGCGCTCCCAGGGGGAGTGGGGTCTCCCTGTTTCCCCCTCAGGGCTATCCCCGCGGCTGCCCATAGAGGAGCGTGTGCGCCCCTGGGTGCCTTTCCGGAGAAAGGGATGCAAGCACGGGAGAGGGCAAGGGCTGTGGGCAACCAGAGTGCTGGGTCCGGAAGCCAGCTCCACAGAGGCCAGGGCCAGCAGCGCCGGAGCAGAGGTTCCTTACTCTCGAGCGGCGCCCCCAATCTCCTCTGCGCGCTCAGAGCCCCTGAGCGTTGGTGCACACAGTGGTGGTCGCCACAGATCTGGGGCAGACAGTTGCCTGTCAGGGACACCGGCGTTAGCCACCATCCTGGCGTTTCTGCAGTGTCGCGCCGTGACAGTGGACGTTTCTGTGCCTGTGGCCCGGACTCTCCGCAGTCCATCCTCGCTGGCGGGGTCTCTGCATCTGTGCAAGGGCCCGGGTCTCAACGCGGCCCATGCGCATGCGAGCCTGCGTGTGCATTTGTGGTGCACTTGCCGGCAGCGCCTGTGTGTGCGGGGAGAGGTGGAGGTGGAATGCTGGTGTGTGAAGGTGTAGGACACACACGTGTGTGCGTGTGTGAGGCACAGGGAGCACCCAGGTGCCAGTCTGTAGGAACACGTGGCGCCCAGCCCTGAGCAGAGCAGCAGAGCTGTCCTGAAGTGCCTCTCCTGCTGTTCTCGTGCACACCTGTGTGGAGGCTCAGCGCTGCCCAGGGCAGGAGCAGGAAGGCTGAACAGGGGGCCGTGGGTTCTACCTGCCTTAGCTCGGGGCTGCCCCTGGGCACTCTCTCCCTTTCTGCCCCTCTGCGGCTGGGCTGGGCTGTGAACCAAGGCTGAGACAGCACCGAGGCAGAAGAGGGCTGAGGGAGGCCCACCTTACTCTCTAGGAAATTGAGGTAAAATTCACATAATATAGAAGCAACCATTTTACAATAAACAGGCTGGTGCACTTAGCCCCTTCACAGCACGCAACCACCACCTCTGTCTAGTTGCAAAATATTTTCATCCCTCCAGAAGGAGACGCTGTCTTGTAAGCAGTCACTCCCCATCTCCCCTGCCCCCAGCCCCTGGCAGCCACTAATCTGCTTGTGGTCTCTATGGATTTGCCCATCATTTCATATTAGTGGACTCAGGCAACATTTTGCACCTGGCTTTTTTCATGTAGCATAATGTTTTCAAGGTTTATCCTTATTGTTGCAGCCATCAGAATTTCATGTTTTTGTGTAAAAAGCACATAACGTAAAATTTACCATCTTAGCCATCTTTTTATTGGGGTCGGGTCGTGTTGCTTACAATATTGTGTACGTTGTTATAGTTCAGCTTCTGCGGAGTCTGCAGTCCAGTAGTGCTGGGTGTGATCATGTTGTTGTGCCATGGATCTCCAGAGCTCTTTTCATCTTGCAAAAGGGAAACACCATACCTGTTAAACAGAAACTCCCCATTCCCCCTCGCCCAGCCCTTGGCAACCACCATTCTCCTTTCTGTCTCTATGAATTTGACTACTTCACATACTTCGTATAAGTGGAAGAATACAGGATTTCTCTTTCTGTGCCGAGCTTATTCCACTTAGCACAGTGTCCTCAAGGTCCATCCATGTTGCAGCATATGACAAGATTTCCTTCCTTTGAAGGCTGAATGATATTTCATTGTACATATATTTACGTATATGCATTTCATTCTATATATTTTTGTTGTATACATGCAGGTCCATTCACCAGTCGATGGACGTTTGGGTGGCTTCTGCCTCTTGACTATTGTGAATAGTCAAGCTGTTATGAATATGGGTGTGCAAATATCTATTTGAGAGGCTGGCCCTGTGGTGTAGTGGATAGTTCACATGCTCCGCTCCAGTGTGCTGTCAGGGTTCAACACTCTGGGGTCAGCACAGTCCCCAGATTTCCTGATCCCGATTCCTCCCACTGCTCCCCCGTTCCTGCCCAAGTGCTGGATGGAGATTGGGGCAGGGCCAGGTCTCCCCACCCACCTAGCACGCCTGGCTGCCACCAGTGCATTTTCATTGCTGCCTCTGCCCCAACCAGCTCCTGAGCTCACAGTCCCTCCCTCCAGAAGTGATTCCAAATCCTGGTTCTGGTCTGGCAGTGACTGGGTGCTGGTCCACCCTTCCCACAGCTCAAACTACAGCCCAATGGGGCAGAGTCTTCCGTGTGCCCTGAGTGATGTCGCTCTGCTGCTGAGGCAGATCTTACGGGCGCAGCAAATACTCAGATGAGAACTTTGAAGATCAATGTGGTGAAAGTTTCCATGTGAACAGGAGGTGAACACCATCAGTTGGTTGCTTCCAAAGGGACTGACGTGTGCTCCTTTGCCCTCAGCCCACTGAGAGGTCATGGGGTTCAGAGGCGGGAGTGGGAGTGCAGAGACGCATGATGGGAGATGTCCAGTGTGATTGCCCCCCATCCCTGAGCCAGGGAGACTCCTGCTTTGTTTGTGGAGGACAGGGTGCCCCAGAATGGGTGCACCTGGGAGAGAGAGGAGGTGGAAAGTGTCTTGGTTCCAAGGTGTCTGGTGAGCTCTTTGTGATCCTTAGAAATTGAGGGAGGAAGAGCAGGTGCCATGTAGGCAGCACGCTGTGAGCTCCTAGAACCCACCTTGCTTGGCCGCAGAGGGCCAGGAGGGCCTGGGAGTTTGCATTACCCTTGGCAGCAGACTGTAACAATGACTGATGGGCTCAGGAGTATAAATACTCTAGCTATCCTGACTCTGATTGAGATGACCTGAGGCATGACCTGAGCATCTCCAGATCTCCCTGGGGTCTCAGGCCGAAGTTACCCTTTATGAGGCTTTACGTAATATTGCCCCTTGCTCATCCTATAAGTTGCTCACATTCCTCCTCACCTGAGGTCCCGATTCTGGGGACCCCAGCCTATGACAGCACCCAGCCCCAAGCGTGCCACATCTACACCCATTGCTTGTCATTTATTTGCCAGGAGATCACGCCTGTAGTCTGGGAAGCTGGCAACACTGAAGAGCGTGCTCCATGCGGCCTCTAGCTGCTGCGGAGGCTTGCAGAACCCCAGCCCCTGTGGTCAATCATTCTGTTATCTTGTGTCTTCAAAGGAAGAAATCAATTCCATGCCCGGAGGTCCAGTAGTCTGTTTCGCTGCCTGTTTTCTGTTGGTTCTTGATCATGGTGCCTCATTTCCTTGTGGACTTAGTCTTTTTCTTTCTCTCCTTCTTTTTACCTTGAGTTACACATTTTGATTGAAATGCGATCTGTGGAACTTCTTTGAGGTCTGATTGGAATGAGTCTCTCCAGAGAGAGTCTGTTTGTTCAGCCAGGCTCCTGGAGGACAGAATGAGTCTGGGAGTAACCTGAGCACTTGGCTTTTGGATGACCAAGAGAGTAATCATTTGTCTAGAAGCCCACATTTGCAGTTTCACATTCTGCCTGGTAATTTTTCCTTCCTCTGCTTGGTGCAAGAGTTTGACAGCCCCTTTCCTTGCGTCTTCCTTGGAGTGGGGTGTGCTTATTTCCAGAGTGGGTTCCTGGCTTTGTGGGAAGAGGATTTCCTTACACTTCCCAAGTCTGGCGGTCCCTGGGTTTGCTTGCTGTTGCCCAGACCCTGAAGACCTTGGAGACTGAAGCTCAGGCTCATGTCCATCAGTGCTTGCCCTACAAGTAAAAGCCAGCTGCTGGCTCTCTGCTTCTCTCTGGGAGCCTTCCTCCGTCCAGAGTGCAGCTGTCTCAGCTGCTCTTGGTGGGGACATGATGCAGTGTCTGGCTCACGCAGCACAGCTCGAAAAAGGAGCCATGACTGAGTTTCCCATGCACTGTTCAGCTGTTCTCTGAGGCCGGTTGCACCTGCGTGATGAGTACAGGGGGGTGTTAGTGAATCTCAGGGGCATAAGGCCCTTCAAACGCCATTTAGAGATGGTGGTGCTGGCACTAGGCCAGAAGGAAAGGCCAACCTCCATCCAAAGGAAGTCTCCATTCCGTCCTCCTCCTGTGATGGAAGGCGTCCAACATACTCGACCCTGCAGCCAGCTGCCATACGAGGGCTTCAGCCTCTGTCACTGCGGTTGGCAGACAAAGCTCTCTGCAGGGGCAGCAGCCAGCCCCAGGAGGGGCTATTTGTCTAGGACCCCATTCCTGACATCATGGCTGTCTTGCTCACGAGTGCAAATAGAAAGAAATCTCAGCCTTTATTATGGTCAAGCAGGTACAATCCATTACCTACGTATTTTCAAGATAAACCCTAACTTATCGTTATGTCTGAGGACTTCATAGCAGAGACTGCTATACATTCTTTCATAAGCTATCCTAGATTTATCGGGTGATCGGGGTGGCCGTCTGTTTTAGTTAGTTGTCTTTATCTGGGGAAAATGTAAAACCTTGTATCTCTATGACAGACAACAGTTCCACTTTGAAGCAAGACATCAGGCTAAACTCCACAGTCGTGGGGAGATCGCGCCCTGTCTCCCTGAGTTCACATTTCAGAGAGTCAGCTTCCAGGCCCTGAAGAGAAATGTTCCTGAATTGTAATGCTGGCCAGAGACATATTGAGATTTTTAAAAGAGTTATGGTATATATCAAAGGGACAGAGGAAGGATTTACGAATGCATGTTTTCTTTGCCTTGTTCATGCAATACAATAAACTTAACCATCACCTGTGAAAGTTTCCTCCCTCCTTCTTTTTTCTGATAAAAGGGTTTAATGTAAGATCTAGCCTTTAAAAAATTTTAAGTGTACACAACAGTATTGTTAGCTGCAGGCACTATGTGTACAGTAGAGCTCTGGGCCTTAGTCATCCCGCACAAGTGAAGCCACGTCCCCTTTGACCAGCGCTCCCTGATTCCGCCTTCCTGCAGCCACTGATAACCATCATCTACTCTCTGCATCTTTGAGTCTGACTATTTCAGATTCCTGATGTGAGTGGAGTCCTGTAGCATTTGTTCTTCTGTGTCTGGCTTATCTCACTTAGCATAATGCCTTCCAATTTCATCCTCGTTGCAGCAAATGGCAGGATTTCCTTCTTCTGTAAGGCTGAATAGTATTCCATTGTGTGTATATACCACACTTTCTTTATCTGTTCTTCTGTCAATGAACATTTTATGTTGCTTCCAGGTCTTTTGTTATTGTAAATAACGCTGCAATGAATGTCAGAATGCAGCTATCTCTTAGACATCATGGGATCAGTTCTTTTGGATACCTGCCTAGAAGTGGGATTGCTGGATCATATGGCAGCTCTATTTTTAATTTTTTGAGGAACTGCCATACTGTTTGCAAGAGCGGCTGCACCAGTTATCCAAAATGTATAAGGAATTCCCACAACTCAATAGCAAAAGACAAATAACCTGATTTAAAAACGGGCAACAGGCGTAAATAGAAATTTCTCTAAGGAAGATATCCAGATCGCCAACAGGCATATGAAAAAGTGATCACCATCACGTCTCATCAGGCAAATGCCACTGAAAACCACAATTAGCTATCTCCTCACATTTGTTAGGATGGCCATTATAAAAAAAAAAAAGCACAAAACATAGCAAAGGTCTGTGAGGATGTGGAGAAAGGGAACGTTTATACAGATTCAAGTTTTCTGAAGACAATGATTTAAGACAATGGAGAAGGAAAAAGGTCCCTTCCCTTTGATAACAGGGAAAATTCGGTCTTCTTTCCCCCAGCTCTATTGAGATATAGTTGACAGACAACATTGTGTAAGTTTAAGGTGTACAGCATAGTGATTTGGCACATGTATATATCGCAAAATGATTACCACAATAAATTTAGTTGACACACCCATCACCTGACATAGTTACAATATTTTGTGTGTGGTGAGAACTTCTACAATCTACTCTCAGCACCTTTCAAATACACAATACGGTGTTGTTAACTAGAGTCACCACACCGGACATTAGATTCCCAGACCTTATTCATCTTCTAACTGAAAGTTTGTTCCCCTTCTCATTGTTCATCAGCTGAATAATGCCTTTCACTTCTTTGTCCATCACTGTAGCTATTTCTTTTTTGCATTGACAATATCGCCTTCACAGTCACAGCCTTGGGTTGCACCCCGAAAAGAGGTGTCCTAAGAGGTGGTGTCTCCAGGACTGCTGGAGCTGATCCCGTGAGCAGAGTGGACAATGACCACTCTCAGGCACAGATGACTCAGGAAGGGCAGTCTCCCCTCTTGTTCCGTTGTCTCCTCTGAGGAGTGAAGTTGCTCCTCCCCACAGTTGCCAGAGCTCTGCCGTAATCCAGACAGGGTATCTTGGGGAAGGGAGGGAGGGGAGACCCAAGGCTGGGGAGCATATTTTTTGTCTACACCACAGCATCTCCCAGCATGTTTTCAGTGATACTCAAATTCCACTGCTAAAAGTGGGCTCTGGATTCATGTCAGTGACAATCTCCTACAGCCAGAGACCACGAGGACACACCTGACGTTGGATAAGCTGGGCTCACTGCTCATTACAGCAAGCGAGAGTAGGCAGCACAACACGTCTCATTAGCAGGGCATTAGGTAGGACTTATTCTAGGAGGTGGGCCTGTGCGAGGTGATTTGGGGGCCCTAAGGGAGTGGGGCTTTGCTCTGGGTTGGATGCTGTCAGACACCAGGATAATCCTATAAATGGGCGTCTCGATAAACCTCATTTAGAAGGAGGGAGGAATAGACTGAGGCAGCAGTTTCGATCGGTAAGGAAGCCGCAGTCACCCACTTTAGCTAAGAGACAGAGATGTTTGGTCAGTTCTCTTTTCTTCTTTTGGTTTGGTCAGCATTCATGTTTGTCCTGTGTTCAGACGTGATTACGGAGGGATATTGCTTTCATCTTGCCTCATCGTAGCCACAGAGGGGACTTTTATGATGTCCCGTGAAATGTTGATGTTCAACAAGAGAGTACAAGGACCTAGCTGAGAGGCCAGGCCAGCTCCTGGAAGTCATGGCTGCTCTTCTCTCTCTCACCAGTTTCTCTCACCATTCATTAAACAGGCTTGCTGTGCTTATTATGTACGTTGTCCTCTGTCCACACACTTGTCTTCTGTGTACATATTAGTTCTGGTTCCTTGGAGTCTCCTGTCTCTGCATTTGTCCCAGGAAGTACTGTGTGCCTGCCTATGTGGGGTGGTGGCTGGGCTCCCATCATGACCTCCACGTCTGTTGGGAGGTCGTGCCTCCCCTATTCGTCATCCAGGGGTGAGCTTGGAGCCCATTGTCCTCTTCTCATGATGAAGCTATGACGCCCAGGAGCCAGACCATCAAGTGTGGATCAAGAGCCATGTAAGGCCAGGAGCTGTGGTTGTCTCACTTGGTACTGGACCCTGAGTCCCTAAGCGTGGAACAGAGTGGTTGTGTGTGCAGAGTCCAGCATTTAGGTAGCCTGCTTAGTTCCATTTTTTAAGTATTATTGTGGTAAGAACACTTAACATGAGAACTACCCTCTTAAGTTTTTAAGTGCACAATGCACTATTGTTCACTGGAGGCATACTGTCGCACAGCAGGCTTCTAGAACTCATTCATCTTGCACAACAGCAACTTTATACCTGTTGAGCAGAAATTCCCCTTTTCCCCTCCTTCCAACCACTGGCAAACATTCTACTCTCTGCTCCTATGAGTTTTTCTATTTCAGATACTTCATATGAGTAGAATCGTGCATTATTTGTCCTTCTGTGACTGGCTTATTTCACTTAGCATAACGTCCTCAAGGATCATCCCTGTCGTCTCAGGTGGAATGATTGCCTTCTTTTTCAAGGCTGAGTAATATTCCATCATATGGATATCACATTTTCTTTATCCATTCATACATCAATGGATATTTAACTCATTTTCACGTGCTGTAATTATTGGAGCTGTGTGAACCCTCACTGTTGAGTTAGACTATTCATGTTCAATTTCACCTTTACAATGAATTTTTAACAAAAAATATTTGAAAACTAGAGCATTTGTTGTGGCTAATGAACAAAGGCACTTACTAAAACAAAACTGAGGTACTCATTTTACTCATGAAGTTACATACAAATTAAAATATTAATATTCAATGCCAGCATGGTGGCAGTGAAATTGATATATTCACACAAAGCTGCAGGCATTGTGAGTTGTCAAAGTTTTTCTGGACAGAAAAAGGCAAGATGTGCCAAAATTCAGAAACATGTTGAAATCTTTTAATATTCATGTCTAGAAAATCTGATAAAACTCCTTCTACAGAGCATCCAGAAGTAATGAATAAAATATTACAGGCACCCTCTTAAATGCACAGATGAATTTACAAGAAAATAAGGATCTCAAAAGGATAAAAACAAACATCTATCAATGGATGAATGGATGAACAAAATGTGGCATGGGCATACAACGTAGTAGTATTCAACCATAAAAAAGACATGAACTCCTGACACGTCGTGTGACATGGATTAGCCCTGAAAGAACACAAAGGGCCACATGTTGTACGACTTCATTTAAGTGAAATGTCTAGGACAGGCAAACTCACAGAGACAGGACCCAGACTGCTGGTTTCCAGGGGCTGGAAGGATGGGGAGTGACTGCCTAATAGGTACAGGCTTCCCTTTTGGGGTGACAAAAATGTCTTGGAACTAGATAGAGGTAACCACCAAATTGTTCATTTAAATATGATTAATTTTATGTTACATGCATTTTCTGTCACACAAAAAAAGCAAACAAAAAAAAGCTGATGGGAAGCAGGAAACCAGGGCACTTCGATTCTTCTGAAGTTTCCATTGCTGGAGCTCATTTGCTGATCTTGGTGACAAAAGGCTTGGACTCTGATGGCTGTGTGGGGTAAGAGAGACGTCCTTGGGCCTCTGAAAGGTCCTTGCGTGAAGCCAGAACCCTCAGACGTCTGTACTTTCAGGGAAAGGGCGGTCTAGAGAAGACATTGTCTACAGCCAGCGGGAGACAAGGGACTTTTTGTCCATCTGGCTCTGGTACTGGGACAGGATGGCCTTCCCCTAGTGCCATAACTCTGCTCCTTCCTAGCTTTGGGGTCTTGGGCCGTTTGAAAACTCTTGAGCTTCCCTCTCTTTGTCTGGCGTGCAGTGCTCCCCTCGCAGGACTGGCAGGAAGGGCACACGGGATTACGGAATCCTGGTGCTGAGCACCAAGTCTGGGAAGCAGAGGGAACTCCACACAAGTTAGTTCTCTTCTCCCTGATGTGCATCCTATACTTAAAATAATAAGAAAATGAAAGTGCTGGGGAGTGGCTCTGGCAGCACGCAGCTGAAGAGAGGAGCCCATAGAACGATGGCTTCAATTGAAATAGCCCCCACTGCTTCAGTGAGAACCTGCAAGGGCTTTTCACGCTAAAGCTGACCGGGAGTCTAGACCCAGGTTCTCTCCCCCTACAAACTAGCTGAGGCCCAGTCGCCTGGATGTCTTGGACCCGGTGCTGAGCCAGGAGAAAAGAGCCGCGGTGAGGTTTGTGGAAGTGGGGGGGCAGGGTGGGTGGAGCCTCCCAGAATAACAAAGTGGGGTTGGGGCAGCTCAGAGCATAGAGGGGTCCCGCTATGGGAGAAGGGAGGTTCAGTAGCTAGAAGGAATTTGCAGAGATGAAGCTCGGTCCTCTACACGGCTTCATGAAGCTGGTGAGGTGAAAGCCAGAGCCAGGCCCTCTTTCAAGCATTCGCAGGGGCTGATCCTGACTCACATCTCAGCTCTGATCATGAGGAGATGATGGTGGAGGTTTAGGGTCCTCTTCTCCCTTGATGCCCCGGCTGTTGCCTTTGGCCTCTGTTCTGAACTTTGCCATCTTTATGCTTTTATTTGGGGCCCGTCCGGGTGGCTTGCTTTCTCTCTGTCGTCTTGGAGAAGTCCTACTGATTCCCTATGCCCACCTCTGCTTCTTTATTTTTCAACATCACTAGCACATCACTCCAAGTGTGGTTACATCCTCATGGGTCTGCTCCCCTGGCAAAGTGGGAGTGTCTTACAAGAAGGGATGGGATCTAATTCATCTCTGTGGTCCCCGCACCTATTTCAGAGCCTGGTCCTCAATATATATGTTGAAGTCAGAAATATTCCTCTAGGAAAGATGCCAGAGTTCTTAGCTTGGCAGTCAATGCCCTGTAATCATACTCCTGGAACCCTTCTGGGAATGCTTCCTACTTGTCAGGCATTGTTTGCACCTTATCTCCTTGAGTCCTCACAGCAACCAAGGACGTGCAGCTGTTTGTACCTCCGTGTTCCAGCTGAGGACACT
Organism: Equus caballus; assembly: GCF_041296265.1. Lineage (NCBI taxonomy): Eukaryota > Metazoa > Chordata > Mammalia > Perissodactyla > Equidae > Equus > Equus caballus. Next base: position 15,206,783 of record NC_091704.1, read on the forward strand.
GTGGCTGGGTGAATTTGGTGATGAGCCAAGGTCCCACCTGGAGCTGGGCTGAAACGCACATGTGCATGTGTCTACAGCCAGGGTGCTCAACTCCTGCAGGAGGCTCTCTCCTCCATTCGGGAGGTTTTTTCCTTAAGTTATCTCCCTTCCAGAGGTGTCCCTGTGCCTTGGACTTCTTGCTGCTCTCCCATGCCCTTCTCCGGGTGGCTGCTTTCTTGGGTATCCGTGGAGTAAGTGATGATTTTCCTGCCTGGACTATGAGCATGGGCTCCTGGATGGGCATCTCTGACCTGAGCCAGTTGGGCGTCCAGGGAGGGAGGATGCTCCGCCTATCCATGAGTTACCCTGTTCTGGGACCAGGAGCCCTCAGCTCCAGCCAGGCTCCCTCATGGTGGTTTGGGTGGGCGACCACATGGCACCCTGTCTTCAGGAGTACCCAGTTTGTTTATTCACATCAAATGTTTGCCGCAGCATCTCACAAACTGTGGTCCAATGTTCAGAATTATGATTAAACAGCCAAATAAAAGAGATCTCAGGTAGGTTTCCACTCAAGGAAGCACGGGATTAAACTTTATCAAATGGATTTCTCTTTGGGTCGTGGTGGATGTATCTGTGGCCTTGATGGTGGTGGTGATTTCACGGGTGTATATTTATCCCCAAAGTCCTTGAGTTTATACATTAAATATGTACAGCTTTTTATATGTCAAAAACTAACGAACTTCACCCCCTGAAAGCTTTGTTGTTATTTATCAAACATACCAAATATACAAAATGTTATAGAGAGCTATAAAATGAACGCTAGTGTGCCCACAACCCAGGTTAAGTGATCAACTTGACAAACACTTTGAGTCCAAAAAAAAGAAAAAGGGTTTCCCTCACCCAGGACTTCTCAGCGGCTTCAACAGGCTGATGGGCACCTTTGTGTGAGGATGGTGGGGTGGGGGTGGGGGCAGCCGGGCAATGAAATGTAACCCTTGCCAAACTTACTCAGGCAATTTCCTTAACTGTCTCAGCAGTGCCTCGCTCCTCAGGGAGGAGCTCTGGGTTTGAGTTCACTCCCGGTTTGGGCTGCTGCACGGCAGAGAGAAGTGTGTGGGGAGGTTGTGTCTCAGTCTTTCCCACCTGCTTGGCTGTGGCTTCCCTCTTGTTGGCCTGATGTGAAGGGGTTGCTCTGCCAGGTTTTAGCACTGACTCCACAGGTTTAAGGGCTCAGTCCCACAAGACGGCCTCCTTGAGACACCAGTGGCAGGTATTGGGGGCCCAGGGTACCCACACTGCTGTCTGACTTGGTTACACAGAATGGGGTTCCCATAACCCTCCCTGTTGAGGTTGGACACTTTGCTAGAATGATTCACAGAAGTCAGGAAAGGGGTTTAGTTACTGCTACCAGTTTATTATAGAGGAAACCACTCAGGAATAGCCAGTCGGAAGAGATGCTTAGGGCAAGGTATGTGGGAAGGGGCATGGAACTCCCCTGCCCTCTCCAGGTGCACCACCCTCCCAGCGCCTCAATGTGCTCACAACCCAGAAGCTCTCCAAATCCTGTGGTCTAGGGAGACTCATGGGGAGCTCACTACCCAGGCACGATTGATCCAATCATGGGGCATTGGTAAGGAACTTGACCTCCAGCCCCTCTCCCCTCCCCAGAGGTCCTGGGTGTGGGGCTGACAGTTCCAAGTCTGAACCTGCCTGGGTATCTCAGGTTCTGCCCCCATCCTGAAGCTACCCAGGGGCTCCCATCTGTCAGTCATCTCATCAGCATGGAAGACACTCATCACTCCTGTGATTCCAAGGGATTTAGGAGCTGAGTGTCAAGAACCAGGGACAATGAGCAGAGACCAAACATTTACGTTTTCCTATATCACAGGGAGGCATGTGCTCACGTCAGACTGTCTGGCTTGGATGGCAGGACAACAGGGACAGGCTAGAACTTGACCGAGAAAGAGGCAGGGCTATCCACTTTGTCCAGAAGACACTGAGCACACATATTGCCCAAGAGAATCCTGTCTCCAAGACTTGCTCCAAATTGCCCTTATCCTGGGAAGCCTCAGCTGTCCTCACCCAGGGCACAGCCCTGGATTCCCACTCTGGTTCCTCCAGCTCCCACCTTCCCTCTGACCCTAGCTGGACCCCAAGGAGTTGAGGCATCTGTACACAGCCCTGTCTCCCCAAGACTGGGAGCTCCTCAGCCCTCAGCAGGGGCTGGGGCCTCTCTGGGCAGAGAGAGGTTGCAGGGAGCCCTTGCTGTGTGTGCAGAGCTGGAGGTTGAGTGGAGGCTGCAGGGCCCCAAAGGCCCACTGAGGTCTCTCCTGGCCTCTCCAGACCCTGTGGACAGATCTTCTAGGTTGGTGTCCCAGAGAGGCCCTGGGGAGCAGTGTGCTTGGAAGGCTGCAGCACGGATAAAGCACACGGCATCAGCTGGAGGAGCCCCAAGGTCTGCCCCACACTGCCAGTGTGTGCTGCTCACAGCATCAAGCAGGAGAGCTTCTTCTGCCCTCCCCTGCTGGCGGCTTCATGGGAGAGGCAGCCCAGGCTGAGGGGGACCAGGACGGCGAGAGTAGGAGGACAGGATCAGACAGTTGTGGGGAGCACTGCCCAGCCTGGACATGGGGTCAGGGCCAGAATAAAGCATCTTAAGAGAGAATTTAGCCTTGGGAGGGATCTTCTCGTGTTGCCTATTCTGGTCCCTGCTTCTCACCCTGCCTGGATGCCCTTTGCAGCTTCTAGGTCAGCATTCTCATTTTCAGTTGATTCTGACACCTATGGAATATTTTTACATGTCTGGAGACGGGTTTGGTTGTTTGACTCATGCAGAGGGAGGGGATGCTACTGGCGTTGGTGGACTGGGGCCAGGGAAGCTGCTAAACGTTGTACAATACTGTAATAGGGTGGTCCATTGTTTCTTTCAGTGAATCAATGTGGATACACTATATTTAACTAAAGTTCATATATTCAGTAGGTTTCACTCTTGTGTTGTTCATTCTATGGGATTTTTCTTTTTTGAAGATTGGCACCTGAGCTAACAACTGTTGCCTATCTTTTATTTTTCTTCTTCTCCCCAATGCCCCCAATACCTGGCTGTCTATTCTAGTTGTGAGAGCCTCTGGTTATGCTGTGTGGGACGCCTCCTCAACATGGCCTGATGAGCGGGGCCATGTTTGCAACCAGGATCCGAACCAGCGAAATCCTGGGCTGCCGAAGTGGAGTGTGGGAACTTAGCCACTCATTCATGGGGCCGGTCCCAGGTCCTATGTGTTTTGACAGAGGAATAATGACATGTATGAACTGTTACAGTATTATACAGAATAGTTTCATGTGCTATGTCCTTAATGTGCCCAAATGAAATTATGCCAGAGAGTTTTTCCTCTGTTTTGCTTTATTCACTCCTATTATTAAAGACTCATTCACCCTACTCTGTGTATATCTAGTTCCTGCCTGGGGCTCCAGGGTTTGCATCCAACACATCTTACCTGTCCTATTCCCAGTTGTGGACACGCAGGCTTGTCCCATTTCCCCGCTAAAGCAGCGCTACAAGGAACATCCTCGTACACGCTCCCTTATAGATAGGTGTGAGAAATGAGATAGTTACTCAGGGGTACTGAGCATGTCTATTCTTAATTTTCATCATTCTACATCCCACCAGCAGTGTTACAGTTTCTTTCTTCCCACAGCCCCATCAACACTGGACACTCTCTCTTTTGGGGAATTGGATAAGTATACCTTGAAATTCCATCCCTGTTTCTTTCTTTCTCTCTCTTTCTTGCTCTTTTCTTCCTTTTTTCAAGCATACTTATATATGCCTTGGCAACTCCTTTTGTGAAATATCTGCTCATTACCCTTGCTCATTTCTGTATTGAGGTTCCTACTTCTTCCTCATATAATGGTTTCACGTTTATACTAGATAGTGTTCCCTTGTCAGCTTCAGACAACGTAAATGATTTTTCCCAACTCTCCATCTGCCTGTCAACTTTATCAAAAGTATCTCTCGTTGAACATAAATCCTTAATGTGAGTGTGCCATATCTTTTTAGAATCACCTATCATTTGTGCTTTTAGAGTTTTTCTTAAGAAATCCTTTTCCACTGCTACATCAACAAAATTGTTTTTCTAAACTTTCTCCTGTTAACTTTATAGTTTATATTTCATATTTATGTCTTCACCCATGTGGATTACATCTCTGTATGTGGCCCTAGGCAGAAAATCTGGTTTACTTTGCTTCATAAAACGATCAGTTTTCCCACCATAAATTAGTAAAAATCCATCATTTCTGTTTGGTTTCTGCTGCCACCTTTATCGTAGATTAGATTTTGATAATGCAGGCATATTTTTTGAGAAAATCAATCAATTTAATCAGTGTCTTTATATGTTCCAGATTCACACTGTTCAAAATGACTCTGACTCTACAATTTGTGTCAATACCTAGGATGGCTGTCTCTGCTGTTTACTGCATTTTTAGAAAATTGGTATAGCTTTGCATGGATTTTTACTTTTCAGAAGGAAATTTAGCATAGTGTTAAATTGATAGTCAATTCACAGAAATTGGAAATGCAGTTGCACCAATGATATAATTTGGAAAAGGACTGACATCATAACCATACTAGCTCATCCCATCCAAGAGTATAGACGGGTTTCCGTGTATTCAGATCATCTACATTTTTATTAGTGGTTAAAATTTCTGTCTTTGGAGGTGTTGCATGTTTTGGGTTAATTATTAGATATTTTGTAACAGAGGATTTCAAAGTGCCATACGAGGAACCCTGGGGTCCATGAGGTCCTTACTTTTCCAACTGCATGTGGGGATGTGTTTGCCATATGCTTCAACTAAAACAGCGTGTGCCACAGACTGATGAAGATATGCAGATGCGAGTGCCAGCTTGTCTCCCCTCAAGTCAGACATTAGGTGTATTTGCAAAAATGTCAAACCAGGACACTCTTCTCATTACTTGTTGTTTGAAAGTGTAATTACTTTTCTAAAAACGTTACCTGTATTAACATGAAAGTGGTGTGTTATCGTTCTTTTAAGTATACTAATCAGTAAATATTTTTAAAGATTCTCAGCTTTAACATGTAATATGATAAAAATTGATAGAGTCCTTGGAGGCCTCTGCCTGTTCAATGTAAAGGGATCCTGAGACCAAAATGCTTGGGAGCTGTTTCTTCATAGTTTGTGTCACTATGGGAAATGTCACCATACTTTTTACTTAAATTCTATATTTGATTGATTATTCCTGGTAACAGCATGAGGAACACTGTGAGTTTTGTAAACAGATTCACCTTCGGCTGCGTTCTGTTCTCCTGTCGTTCTCTGTGTCCCGTCCTGACGCTTGGATCTTCTCCGGGCAGAGGATCACGTTTCTTCCCTTCCCATCCTGACGCCCCTTCTTTTCCTCTCCTGACAGCCCCGCCCAAGACGGCCAGTTCCATGCTGAAGAACAGCAGAGACAGTGAGTAGCTGGGGCCTGTGCCTGATCCTAAGACACTGCATCTAGTTTCCCCGTTTAGTACAGGATTTGCTAATTTTGTAGTATATATTCTTTATCTAGCTAAGAAAGACCCCTTTGATTTCATGCAGTGGAGAGACCTTTCATAAAACCATGAATAGGAGTTGAATTTTACAATTATCCTGCCTGATTGAAATAATTATATGAGTTTTCTTTTTTACTTTATTTATATGATGAGTCACATGACAGGTTTTCTGATGTCCAACCATCCTTCTCATTCATGGGATCTTCCCACACCACTTGATATCAATATGCTGTTTTTCATAACCGTTGCATTTGACTAGGTTATGTCTTATGATGGATTTTAAAATCCACACGGATAGGGGGAACGCATATGTCTGCTCTTATAAACGTTCTCCCTGGCTTTAGAATCAAGATTGCATTAACCTGAGGAAGTGAGTTCAGTCGATTTCATATATGTTTTTCTGTTTTTTGAAGAACGTGTATGAGGTTCCAGTTGTTCCTTATAGTTTAGGAGAGCTCACCTGCAAATGCACTGGGGCCAACGGCATTAGGTAGGGACGGTCCTTGACGAAACTTCTCAACTTCTTTAAAACTTATTTCCGCATCCAGGGCTTCTATTTTTTCATGCGTCAGTTTTGGAATTGTATATTTTCTAAGAATTTATTCCTTTCATGTATAGTTTCAAATTTGTCATGTTATGTTTTTAGTCATTTAAAAAATATCATTAGTTTTGTTATTTCCCAGTGTTAATTTTGTGTTTTATTACTCGCATCTTCTCCTTTTTTCTATCTAACTAATCTTTTCCAATAATCTGATATTCGTTTTATTAAGCATGATGTTTTCTTGTTTTCATTTCCTGATAAATATATTTAAAGGTGTCTATTTCCCAAATAAGATTATTTTGGGTTAAAAAATTGACATTCAATGCTTAATTTATTTAATTAAAATATTTCTGAATTCTTTTGATTTACTGTTGAGACATTAGATTTAATAGAAAATTTAGCTTCCAACATAAGAGATTTGAAAAGCTATTCCTTCTCCATAATTTGTAATGCTAGTGTATTATAATCTGAATAATATTTAACTTTGCCATTGATGGAAAAAGCTTTTACATCCTAATAGAGTCAATTTTTGTAAAAGTCTTCTCTGTGTTTGAAAACAATGTTTAATCACTTTTTTGGAAGCGTCGAAATATACCCAATAGCTAATGTCTCAATATTACTAATTGCACTCTTGCTAATAATTCAAAAATGGCATTTCTGAAATCTGTTAAAATATCTAACTATAATTTATCTACCTATTATTGATTTAGCTATTCTATTTATATCTCTTTCATTGATGTTGTGTTGTTTAATTATTACTTAATATTCCAGGATGTATTGATTCATAGATTAATGATATTTATGCTGCTCACTAAGATGGTCTTCTAACATTTATAAAATATCATTTCTTTATCACTTGGTGTATGTGTGTAATTGTTAAATTTTAGCATGCAGGTAAATACTGAGAATATTTTGCTTCCCACCCAAAATAACAAGAATATGCTTAATGATTACATTAATAATGATTTTTTAATATTTCCACATCTAATCATTCATACCATGATCAAAGTTTTCTCTGTTGCCATAAAAATGCTTTACAGATGGTTTATGTACATCAGGACCCAATCTAGTACACTATATTGCATCTGCTTGTTATGTCACTTGAATTTCTCTTCATCCTTTTCATCACCTGGTTTATTGATGAGACCAAACCAGTTTCTATGGAAGGTTCTGCCTTCTGAATTTGTCTGATTGCGTCCCCATGGTATCATGTAGTTTCACCCTCCATCCTCTGTACAACGATCATTCGTTCATGATCAGCTTTGGCCAGTGGGCACATTTTCAACCTGGTTCCTGTATCCTCTTAACATTAGCCCATTACTCAGTGAAAGTTCCATTTCACAGTGGCAGACATGTCCTAGCTTTTGTCCACACTCAGACCATTTCTCCAGGATTCCTGGTTCCTTTGAGTGACTAGTCATAATGGAGACATTATGATTCTTGTTTCCTTAAATCCATTTTGTCTGTTATCAAGATTGCTGAATCAACTTTCACTTGATATATTTGCCTGGCATATAGTCATCCATCCTTCTCTTTTCAAATTTTCTATTCAGTTCCTTCAGAAGAGAACACAAAAACAAAATAAGATGGCAGATATACGTACCAATAAAATAGTATTAAAACAAGCATAAATGGGTTAAGCAATTAGAAGAAAAAGATTCTGAGATAAGAAAAAAATTTTTAACCCCAAGATCCAAATATATGTTTTCCTGAACAGGCACTCCATTCAAGAGAATTCAACTCTGACCATCTCTATCTGTCCTTAATGATTACAACCTGGGAAGTTTATTTTAGTCACTGTTAGTAAAAAGTCAGTAGTCAAACTATGTGTTAAGCATGTAATATGATGATCTCACTTTATCTATATCCCAGTGCTGATGGTAAGGACTCATGATTTACTCCTTGCTATGCATGAAGATTGTGAGACCCAGAAAAGTTAAGCCAATTGTTCAACAGTATAAAGTTCTTAAATTGCCATCATAGCTCAGTTAGAGTCTGTTTGAATCACTGTGCTTCATTCTGTTTCTGATCTGAGCAGATGCAGCATCCTTGCGTGCTCAGAACTGGAGCACGGTGACTGAATTCATCCTCATTGGCTTCTCCACCTTCCCCCAGCATCTCCTGCCCATCTTCTTCTTCCTCTATCTGCTGATGTACCTGTTCACACTGCTGGGGAACCTGCTCATCATGGCCACCATCTGGAGCGAGCGCAGCCTCCACACGCCCATGTACCTCTTCCTGTGCGCCCTCTCCATCTCTGAGATTCTGTTCACTGTGGCTGTCACCCCTCGCATGCTGGTGGACATGCTCTCCACCCATCACTCCATCACCTTTGTGGCCTGTGCCAGCCAGATGTTCTTCTCCTTCACGTTTGGCTTCACCCACTCCTTCCTGCTCATGATCATGGGCTATGACCGCTACGTGGCCATCTGTCACCCCCTGCGCTACAATGTGCTCATGGGCACCCAAGGCTGTGTGAGTCTCGTGTTCTGGTCCTGGGCTGGTGGCTCAGTCATGGGGATGATGGTGACATTGATCGTGTTTCACCTCACCTTCTGTGGGTCTAATATGATCCACCATTTTCTCTGCCATGTGCTTTCCCTCCTGAAGTTGTCCTGTGGGAGGGAGACATCCTCTGTCACCTTGGGTGTGATCCTGGTTTGTGTCACGGCTCTGATGGGCTGTTTGTTCCTCATCTTCCTCTCCTATGTCTTCATCGTGTCTGCCATCTTGAGGATCCCCTCAGCTGAGGGCCGGCACAAGACCTTCTCCACATGTGTGTCCCACCTCACTGTGGTGGTCGTGCACTATGGTTTTGCCTCCATCATCTACCTCAAGCCCAAGGGCCCTCATTCTATGGACAGTAACACCCTGATGGCCACCACCTATACAGTCTTCACGCCCTTTCTTAGCCCAATCATTTTCAGCCTCAGGAATAAGGAGCTGAAGAATGCCATAAAAAAAAGCTTCCTCAGAAAATTCTGTCCTCTTAACTCATGACAGACTGTTTGAGAATGAGGAAATATGATAAGAGGGCTAAGATGTCTCACATTTGGACAGTTGTAAGGACTCAGGTGAGTGAAAATACCCACACTCCATAGGAGTTCAGCGTAATCTAGCTATTTGCTTTTCTGTAATTTGTTTTCTTCCTGCTCCAGAGGCTGAGCAATCATGATCTCTTGTTAATGACTCAGTGTGATGGACTCCAATCCAGTATCTAAGCCTAGGAATGTGCCATCTCTCTGTGGGCCAGTGGGGAGCATCACCTGGATGTGTCTGGGCACTGATGCTCGTGGTCCTTCCTGAATGGACAAGCAGGGGAAGACTTTATTACTCCCCACCAAATACGAATGAAGAAAAATAGGATAATAATAAATGCCACCTGCACTGAGTCCTTTCTGAGTATCAAGCATTGTGTCTAGTGTTTTATTATCCTTTTCTTTTTAATTGTAACAAATGTAGAAAAGAAAATGAAGTGCTTGTCTCTGAGAAAACGGATTTCTGTCTAACGTTCTTCACCGCCTTTGGGAGTGAAACACTCTAAGGGATGTTTTCTCTGTTGAGCTGAGCTGAGTAAAGGAATCAGAATAAAGACAGAGAGAGAGGACTAGGAGGGATGGAGTCATTTAAAATTATCTGAACATCAAATTAGATTTGAAAGAATATGGTGCAAAATCTGAAAGAAGCAGGAAGAAGGAGAAAGAGGTTGTAAGATGGCAATTTGCACATGAGGAAAGGATAGAGAAGGGACATGAGGGAGGGAGGGAGAGAGACAGAAAAGAGGGCTCCGTGTTCGGGTGAGAACACACAGCGTGTTAGGAGGGTGCTGCTATCTGACATCTTATGGAAATCCTTTCTCCTTTTTCCTCTTGTAACTTAAGGGAAAACGTCAGTTTCTCATTACCTTGCTACTTGTACCTATTCGGGGAACGTGTTCAAGAGCAGAAGTGCTATTTCAGGGTGGCACAAAGAGAGGTCAGAGGCTATATACGGGTACCCCCTTACACAGATGAGAAATGTTGGTGCAGTTCACACGACATGTGAATGAAGGGAGTCACCTGGAACTTTAGGTCTGTCTGACTCTCCTGCTGGTGTTGGGAATCAAGTAGGACTGAGGATCCAGGAAGGGGCCTGATTGTTTCATCCCCAGGAAGGGGGATGAAATTGTTACTCAAAGGCAAGGCATACGTGTAGTTTTAGGCAGAAGATACTTTATAATGATAAATGCACATCTACCAGTCATCTCATTAGCATACAAATACACTCTTATCAGAGGATCATGAACCAGCTACAACTCCAAAAGACCAAATATTAAGTTTTACTATGTGACTTGGAGGCATATACTGGTGGCAGGACACAGGGACAGGCTAGAACTTGACCGGGAACAGAGGCAGGGCTATCCACTTTGTCCAGAAGACACTGAGCACACATATTGCCCAAGAGAATCCTCTCTCCAAGACCAGCTCCAAATTGCCCTTATCCTGGGAAGCCTCAGCTGTCCTCACCCAGGGCACAGCCCTGGATTCCCACTCTGGTTCCTCCAGCTCCCACCTTCCCTCTGACCCTAGCTATACCCCAAGGAGTTGAGGCATCTGTACACAGCCCTGTCTCCCCAAGACTGGGAGCTCCTCAGCCCTCAGCAGGGGCTGGGGCCTCTCTGGGCAGAGAGAGGTTGCAGGGAGCCCTTGCTGTGTGTGCAGAACTGGAGGTTGAGTGGAGGCTGCAGGGCCCCAAAGGCCAACTAAGGTCCCTCCTGGCCTCTCCAGACCCTGTGGACAGATCTTCTAGGTTGGTGTCCCAGAGAGGCCCTGGGGAGCAGCGTGCTTGTAAGGCTGCAGCAGGGATAAAGCACACGGCATCAGCTGAAGGAGCCCCGAGGTCTGCCCGACACCTGCCTGTGTGTGCTGCTCACAGCATCAAGCAGGAGAGGTTCTTCTGCCCTCCCCTGCTGGAGTCTTCATGGGAGAGGCAGCCCAGGCTGAGGAGGACCAGGACTGTGAGGGTAGGAGGGCAGGATCAGACAGTTGTGGGGAGCACCTCATGGCCTGGACATGCGGTCAGGGCCAGGGAGAAGGGTCCTAAGAGAGGCTCTTTCTTTGGGAGGGATCTTCTTGGGTTGCCTATTCGGGGTCCCTTCGGAGTTACTGGCCTAGGAGTCCTCTACAGCTCATAGGTCAGCAGCTCTCAGCCCAGGGTGACTCTCCCAACCAGGGGACATTTGGGAGTATCTGGGACACCTTTTAGAGTGTCACAATTCATGAGCATGGATGGATGCTCCTGGCATCTAGTGGGCCAAGGCCAGGGATGCTGCTAAACATTGTGCACTTCACAGGAAGCCCCAGCTGCATGGAATCATCCAGCTCCAGATGTCAATAGTGCAGAAGTGGAGAAATGCCACCTTGAGTGTGTCTTGCCTCTACTGTTGCAACCTGGGCTGGGGGAAGGTGGCCCCTGCTAACCGGGAGGGGAGACACTGGGGAGGCAGAGGGTGCACTGGATGAACTCCTGTGGGTTATGATGTTTGCTCAGCACCTGTGTGTGAGCCATCCTCTGGGAGACCAGTGCGGACAGAACTGTGTCTACATCTCAGAGGAGAGGGGCAGCCCAGTCCTGAGATGCATGGCCTTTCTGCCAATCAGGAGGTGGGAAGGTGGCCTGTAGGGGTGAGGCAGGGGCTTGAGGAGAGTGTGGGGCTTGGGTCAGCCTCTGGGGGAACTGCATTGTGAGGTTACCACAGGTACTAAGGCCCCACTGGGGTCAGAGCCCAAAGTTGAGAAAGGGAGTAGTGGGTGTCGCCTGGTACACAAGGACGAGAACAAACAGCTCACAAGGCCAAAAACAATAACAAAGTCAGTGGTCACCCCGCTTACTAGGTGGACTCTGAGCCCTTGACATGAATCCTCAGCGAGCCCCTGAAGGCGCTTCTCTGAGTACTTTCATTTTTCATTTGGGGCGAGGAGACTCAGAGTCGGGAAGTCTTCCTCAGAGACACACAGCGAGAGCTGGGATTTGCACCCTGGGTGTGATGACTGCATACCTCGTGTGTGTCTCAGAAAGTTCTCTCTGGAAGCCATTGTGGACCGGGGGCAGAGGAGGGGAGAACGGCCGGAGCCCGGGGCAGTGGTCCAGGGAGAGGAGATGAGCCATGAGGAGGGCATGGCACGGAACAAGCCAGGAACTCTTTGTAGGGGAGAGAGGGCCCAGCGAAGGGAGGGACGAGGTGCAGAAGGAAGTTGATGCCAGGTCTTGGGTTGGGGAGGGGGGCCACGTGGGGGACTTTCTTCTCCAGGTGATCAGTGCAGTCTTCCTCGCTCCAGCAAAGTGCCCCTCACTGCAGGAGAGCTCCTCACTGTTCTGGTGCTTCCGTGTCCTCCAAGCTCCAGGCTGATCCCTATTGGGAGGAACAGCTAGGGACAAATGCCCTAGTGAGACTACTCACATCTCACCCCTCGAATAATAGGTGGACCCGCTCCCAGAGCCAAAAACTTCAGGTGCTTGGGCAGGGAAGTGACTCAACTTATTCACAAAAATATTTCTGTTTTATTTGACGGTGGACTTCAGATCGGAGGTTTGAGTCAATGATACTTCCAGTCTGTGGCTTTTGATCAGTGTTAGTTTGCACAAGGTCCTTCTCTTATTTCACTTAATAATTTGCTTTCTTTCACCCCATTTCCTCTGTGTTTTGACAATCATTCTAACATCCTTGATATGTGCTCTCTGATTTGTATTTGTTCTTGTGAGATATGTATTGCTTTCTGGGTGCATAAATGTTTTTAAATTATTTTTTAACTTTTTAAGTGAATGGACTTTATTTAATTAGAGGAGTTTTAGGTTTACAGGAAAATTGATCGGCATATATCAAGAGTTTCCATGTACCTCCTCTCCCTGCCCACAGTTTCCTCTATTGTTCACATCTTGTATCAGTGAGGGACATGTTTACAATTGATGCCCCAATATGAATACATTAGTATCCACTAAAGTCCATGGTTCACATTAGGTTTTACTCTGTGTTCAACATGCTGTGGGTTTCAGCAAATGCATAATGACAGGTGGCCTCTGTTGCAGTCCCACAAGGATGGTTTCATGCCCTATATTTGTAATGTGCCCAAACGAAATCATGGTAGAGAGTTCATCCTGTGTTTTGCTTTATTCACTCGATAGTATTTTAAAGAATAATTTATTTAAGATGCTCTGTGTACATCTAATTCCTGCCTAGGGCTCCAGGGTTTGCATCCAACCCAGCTTACCTGCCCTCTCCCCAATTATAGGGAGACAGGCTTGTCCAACTCTCCCACTAAAAGCAATCCTACAGGAGACATCCTCTTACACGTCCCCTCATAAATAGGCTTTTGAAATGGAGACAGACACTCAGGAGCAGAGGAACATCGTTTGAATTTTCACCATTCTACCTCCCACCAACAGTGCACCAGTTTCCCTTCTCCCCATAGCCCGATCAACACTGGGCGTTTTCTGATTTTGGAATTGAATAGGTGCACAGTGAAATTCCATTGCTGTTGTCTCTCTCTCTCTCTCTCTCTCTGTGTCTCTCTCTCTTTAGCTTGGTACCTATTCACTTACCTTCGTTCCTCCTTCTGTGTTTTGTCTGCTCATATCCTTTGCCCATACAGGGATGAGCTTCCTATGCTTTCTTGTTTATTCTTCTTGACAGTATTCCCTTGACAGTTTTAGACATTGCAAATGATCTTTTCCCAATTTTCTAGCTGCCTGTTAACTTTATCCAGGATATGCTCCACCAAACAAAAATACTTCACGCAGACATTTTCATGTCTTTCAAATCACCTTGTCATTGCTGCTTTTGAAATTTTGTTTTGGAAATCCTTCTCCGCTCCTAGAGCACAAAGTTATTTCCTTACACTTTCTCCTACTAACCTTATACTTTATCTTTCATATTTATGTCTTGATCCATCTTTGAATGTGGTCTTAAGCGGAAATTGCGATTTACTTTGCTTCATAAAATGGACATTTTTTGCACCACAAATCCATCTTTTCCCTTTGATTTCCACTGCCACCTTCATCATATATTAGGTTTTTATAATGCAGGGATATTTACTGAGCTTTCCAGTCAATTTAATCAGCATCTATGTCTGTTCCAGGTTCGCACTTTTGAAAACGACCATCGCTCTATAACGTGTCTCAACACCTGGGAGAGCTTATCTCTCCATTTATTCCATTTTTATAAGATCAGTATAGTTTTCCATTGACATTTATTTGTCAGAAGGAAATGTAGGGTAGTATTAAATTTATAGACCAATAATGGGGATTGTGAGTGCAATTGCACTGATGGTATAATTTGAGGAAGAACCAACATCATAACCATTATTAGCTCATCCTGTCCAAGAGTGTGGGCGATTTTCCATGTATTCAGATCACCTGCATTTTTGTTAGTGGTTACAGTTCTGACTCTGGAGGTGTTGTATGTTTTGGGTTAATTCCTAGGAAGTTTTCCAAGTGTGATATGAGGAACCCTGTGGTCCATCAGGTCCTCACCCTTCTAGTTACATGTGAGGATGTATTTTGTCAAATGCTTCAACTGAGAGACCATATTGTCACGGACTGAATGAAGAAGCAGATGCGAGTGCCAGGTTGTCTCCCCTCAAGGCAGACGTGGGACGTATCTGTAAAAATGCAAAACCAGGCCCCTCTTCACACTACTTGTTTTTTGAGAACTGTGATTACTTTCCTAATAATATATTACTCATATTAACATGAAATAGGCTTATTATTGTTCTTTTAAATATACTGAATATTTTTAAAGATTCTCAGTTTTAATTTCCAATACAGTAAAAGTTGATAATTATAATTCACCCCAACAAAAGCCCTTTCGTGGCCTCAATACCTTTGAGTGTGAAGGGATCCTGAGACCAAAATGCTTGAGAGCTGTTTCTTCACAGTTTGTGTCGCTATTGGAAATGCTATCCTACTGTTTGCTTAAATCCTACGTGTTCAATGATTCTTCCTGGTGTAATACCATGAGGAAGTCTATGAGTCTTGTGAATTGATTTGCCTCCTGCAGCACTGTGTTCTCCTGTTGTTGTAACGTGTCACATGCTGACTCTTCGATCTTTTCCTGGTGGGTGATCGCGTTCTTCCCTTCCAGTCCTGAAACACCTTCTTTCTCTTCTCCCCTCGTAGCACCACTCATGATTGTCAGTTCCACTGGAAAGAGCAGCAGAGACAGTGAGTAGGCTTGTCTTCTTCCTGATCCTAAAATTCTGCATCTAAATCTTTCCCCATTTGTTATGCTATTAGTAGTTTCATAGCTTATATTATCTATCCAGCTAAGAAAGTCCCCTTCTACAACACGTTGCAAACAGGCTTTTTAACAAAATCATAAATGCATCTGTATATTAAATAATTATTTTGTAGAACTAAAACTATATAATGTTATTACATCTCCAAAAAATCATAAATAGGACATGAATTTTAGAATTATTCCTGCCTTGATTGAAATAAGTATATGGTTTTTTCTTTTTTCTTTTATTCATGTATTGAATCTCATGGTAGGTTTTCTGATGCCCAACCATCCTTGTCATTCATGGGATAAACATACATCAGTTAATCATACAATTTTTCTTTGTGAGTAAGATTCGCCCTGAACTAACATTTGCTGCCAATCCTCCTCTATTTTTTTTGCATGTGAGACACCTGCACAGCGTGGTCGGTGAGTGGAGTAGATCTATGCCTGGGATTGGAACCCACCAACCTGGGCGGCTGAAGCGGAGTACATGGAAGTTTAACCACTCGGCCATGGGGCCCAGCCCATAATGTACTATTTTTCGTAAAACATGGCGTTGCACCAGATTTTGTCTTATTAAGGGTACATTAGTCCACATGGACTGGGGAAGCACGAACGTCTGTTCTTATAAACATTCTATGTGGTTTTCGAATCAAGTTTGCTTCAACGTGACAAAGTGAGTGGAGTAGATTTCGTATATTTTCTATGCTTTTTTGAGGAACATGTATAAGACACCAACTGTTCCTTAAAAGTTCAGGAGAGCTCACCTGCAGACCCGCTGGGGCCGTGATGTTAGGGAGGGAAGGTCCTAACTAAACATTTGTTTCTTTAACTTATTTGAGCATCCAGGGCCCCTATTGTTTCCTGCCCAGTTTTGGAATATTATATTTTCTAAGAATTTATTCATTTCATCCACATTTCAAATTTGTTAACTTACAATCCCCTTACTATTTTTATTTTAAAATACTTATTATTTCTATAGTTACTTCCCAATTTTGTGACATCTTCTCCTTGTTTCTTACTATCTACTGATTTTTTGCAATAAACTCATTCTGCTTTTATTGCACACGATTTTGTTCTCATAAGGTTTCTGGAAAATGTATGTAAATCTATATTTTTAATATAGTACTGTTTTTGTTTAAAAATTTAATATTGGATGCTCAAATTATCTAATTATTATTTCTTAATTTATTTTAAGATTTACTATTAAAACAAAAGAGTATTTAATAAAAAATTTAGCTTCCAACATGTAGGATTTGAAAAGCTGTTCCTTCTCTATTGATTTCTATTTATGGGTATCATAGCTTGTATAATATTTATACTTTGCAATTGATGAAGGGTTTTTTTGTGTCCTAAGACAAGGCCAATATTTGTAGAAGTCTTCTATGTCCTGGAAACAATGTTTAAGCTCTCTTTTTTGAGCACTCTAAATATATCCAAAAGCAATTGTCTGAAAATTATTAACTGCATTAGTAATTCACAAACTGCATTTCTGAACTCTGTTAAAATTTCTAATCATAATATTAATCTGTCTATTATTGATTTAGCTCCTTCTATTTATATGTGTTTCACTGAAGTTGTGTTGACCATTTGTTACTTAATATCTAGGGTATATTGTTATATTCATTAACGATATTTATGCTGCTTGCTTAAACGTTCTTCTAACCTTTATAAAATATTATCCTTTAGTCCTTGGTGTGTTTGTGTAATTTTTAAATTTCCGTATGCATTTTAAAACTGAGAATAGTTTCCTTCATATCCAAAATAACAAGATAACACTTAGAATTAACAAATAAATTAGTGATAATTCCTTAAAATGTTTCACACCTAATCACACATTCATACCATGAACAACATTTTCTCTATTGCCTTAAAAACACTTTACAGGTAATTGATCTAAATCAGGATCCAATCTAGTATGCTATACTGTTACGTCTCTTGAATTTCACGCCATCCTTTTCATAACCCTGATTTATTGACGAGCACGACCGACTGTTCTGAGGAATACTCCACTTCCTAGATTGGTCTAATTGCTCCTCACAGTGTCATTTAGCTTGTTACTCCATCCTCCAAACAATGATAATTCCTTCTGATGCTCAAATTGTTATAGCTTTGGCTAACGGGCACGTTTTCTCTCTGGTTCCTGTATCCTTTTAACATCACCCATTACTCAGAGAAAGTTCTAGTTCACAGCAGCAAGGATGTCCTAGGCTTGCTTCCATGCCAGGCCATTCTCCAGGAACTCTGCTTGTCGGTAATGACTTATGGTAATAGAGACATTATGTTTGTTGTTTCCTTAAATTCCATTTTGTCTGTATTTGATATTGCTGCCTCAGCTTTCCTTTGGTGCATTATGCCTGGCATATATTTGTCCATCATTTTATTGTCAAACTTTCTGTTCAGTTTATATAGAATAGTAAATGCAAAATATGAAATAAGATTTCAGAAGTAAGTACCAATAAAACAGTACTAAAAAGAATGTAAATAGGTTAAATAATCAAAAGACAAGACTCTCAGAGAATTTTTCTTTGAACTGCCAAATCCAAATATATGATCCAGAACAGGAACACTATTCAAGAGAACGTGATGCTGACCATCTGTGTCTCTCTTTAATGGTTCCAAATATGGGGACTTTTCAGCAATTTAGTCACTGTTAGCAAAAACACTTAGTAGTCAGACCCTGTTTTCAGCGCTTAATAGAGTGATCTCATGTTATCCCTATCACAATGCTTCATGGTAAAAACTATTAACATTTCCTCCATTTTGCTGATGAATATTGTGGGACCCAGAAAAGCTAAGCAACTTATTCAAACCTGAGAGCTCTGAAATTGTCATTTAATTGTGTTAGAGCCTATGTTTTAACCACTGTGCCCTCATTCTGTTTTCTGATCTGAGCAGATGCAGCATCCTGGCCTGGTCAGAACTGGAGCACGGTGACTGAATTCATCCTCATTGGCTTCTCCACCTTCCCCCAGCATCTCCTGCCCATCTTCTTCTTCCTGTACCTGCTGATGTACCTGTTCACGTTGCTGGGGAACCTGCTCATCATGGCCACCATCTGGAGCGAGCGCAGCCTCCACACGCCCATGTACCTCTTCCTGTGTGCCCTCTCCATCTCTGAGATTCTGTTCACTGTGGCTGTCACCCCTCGCATGCTGGTGGACATGCTCTCCACCCATCACTCCATCACCTTTGTGGCCTGTGCCAGCCAGATGTTCTTCTCCTTCACGTTTGGCTTCACCCACTCCTTCCTGCTCATGATCATGGGCTATGACTGCTACGTGGGCAACTGTCACCCTCTGTGCTACAATGTGCTCATGGGCACCCAAGGCTGTGCGAGTCTCATGTTCTGGTCCTGGGCTGGTGGCTCAGTCATGGGGATGATGGTGACTTTGATAGTTTTTCACCTCACATTCTGTGGGTCTAATATGATCCACCATTTTGCCTGCTACGTACTTCCCCTCTTGAAGTTGTCCTGTGGGAGGGAGACATCCTCTGTCACCTTGGGTGTTATCCTGGTGTGTGTCACGGCTCTGATGGGCTGTTTGTTCCTCATCTTCCTCTCCTATGTCTTCATCGTGGCCACCATCTTGAGGATCCCCTCAGCTGAGGGCCGGCACAAGACCTTCTCCACATGTGTGTCCCACCTCACTGTGGTGGTCGTGCACTACGGTTTTGCCTCCATCATCTACCTCAAGCCCAAGGGCCCTCATTCTATGGACAGTAACACCCTGATGGCCACCACCTATACAGTCTTCACGCCCTTTCTTAGCCCAATCATTTTCAGCCTCAGGAATAGGGAGCTGAAGAATGCCATAAAAAAAATGCGTCTGCAGAAAACTCTGTCTTGTGAGCTCCTGACAAACAGTTTGGAGGTGAGGAACTATGATAGGAGGGCTGAGATAATGATCTGTCCCCATAAGGCTGTTGTAAGGGCTCAGGTGTGTGAAAATACCTACACCCCATAGGATGTCAATGAAGCTATTGATTTGTTTCTCCTCAGTTTGCTTGTCCTACTCTTGACTAGGCCTAAGCAATCATGATCCCTTGTTTATAAACCAGAGTGATGAACTCCGCCTCATTATCTGAGCCAAGACTGAGATATCTCTCTGTAGGTGGGTGAGTGGCATCACGTGGATGTGTCTGGGTACTGATGCACTTGGCCGTTCTTGAACGGACAAGCAAGAAAATACTTTATTTCCCCCCACCAAGTAAGAATAAACAATAATAATAATAATAATAAATGCCACCAGCATTGGACCTTTTCTCTGCATCAGGCATTGTATCTAGTGTTTTACTAATGTCTTTTAAATTATTAAAAATGTGCACAAGATAATAAAGTATGTGTCTCTGAGAAAATGGGTTACGGTTTGCAGTTCCTCACTGCCTGTGGGAGGGATGGATTCTACGAGAGTTTTCTTACATTGAGCCAAGTTGAGTAAAGGAATCGGAATCAATACAGAGAGAGACCGAGAGAGAAGGAAAGAGACAGAGAGAGCAGATCAGTAGGAATAGAGTCCTTTAAATCAATCTGAACTTGAATTAGATGAAAAAGAATATCAGGCAAAATCTGGGAAAGGGAGGAAGAAGGAGAAGCAGGTTGGTAAGAGAGCAGTTTGCCCCTGAGGAAGGATAGAGAAGGGAGATGCGGGAGGTAAGGATTCAGGAAGGGAGGGAGAGAGAGAAGGAGAGGAGAGAGAGAAAGGGATGGGCTTCAGTGTTTGGGTAAGACCATAAAGCATGTTAAAAAGGTGTTGCTATCTGACATCTTGTGGAAATCCTTTTATCTTTTTCTCCACATATTTGTTAAAAACCCGTTAATGTCTCATTACTGTGGTTGAGTTGCACCTATGTGGAGGATGTGTTGAAAGGCAGAAGTTCAACCTCAAGATGAGCTGGGGCCTCTCTGAGAGAGAGTCAGCAGGGGATCCTTGCTATGTGTGCAGAGTTGGAGGTTGAGTGGAGGCTGCAGGGCCCGAAAGGCCAACTGAGGTACCTCCTGGCCTCTCCAGACCCTGTGGACAGATCCTCTAGGTTGGCGTCCCGGAGAGGCCGTGGGGAGCAGCGTGCTGGGAAGGCTGCAGCAGGGATAAAGCACATGGCCTCAGCTGGAGGAGCCCCGAGGTCTGCCCCACACCTGCCTGTGTGTGCTGCTCACAGCATCAAGCAGGAGAGCTTCTTCTGCCCTCCCCTGCTGGAGGCTTCATGGGAGAGGCGGCCCAGGCTGAGGGAGACCAGGACTGTGAGGGGAGGAGGGCCGGATCAGACAGTTGTCGGGAGGGGAGTGCTGCCCAGCCTGGACATGGGGTCAGGACCCGGGAGAAGGGTCCTAAGAGAGGCCCTTTCTTTGGGAGGGATCTTCTCAGGTTACTTCTTCTGGGTCCCTGCTTCTCACCCACCTGGGTGCCCTTTGTAGCCTCTAGGTCAGTGATTCTCATGTTGGGTGATTCTGACCCCTATGGAATACTTGTACATGTCTGGAGATACGTTTGTTTGTTTCACTCACGAGGAGGGAGGGATGCTCCTGGCATTGGTGGACTGGGGCCAGGAAAGCTACCAAACGCTGTACAATCCTGTAGTAGGGTAGTACACTGTTTCAAGTAATGAACCAATATGGATACATTATTGTAACTGAATTCCGTACTTTACCTTAGGTTTCACTCTTTGTGTTGTACATTCTACGGGTTTTGACAAAGGAATACTGACAAGTATCCACCGTTGCAGTATCATACAGAGTAGTTTCATGTGCTATATCTTTAATGCGTCCAAATGGAATTATGCCAGAGAGGTTTTCCTCTGTTTTGCTTTATTCTATCATAATATTTTGAAGAATCATATCCCCTGCCCTGTGTACATTTATCTCCTGCCTGGGGGACCAGAGTTTGCGTACAACCCATCTTACCTGTCCTCTCCCTCGTTACGGACAGGCAGGCTTGTCCCATTCCCCTACTAGAGCAATGCTACAAGGAAGATCCTCTTACACACTCCCCTAGAAATAGGTATGAGGAACCGAAACAGATGCTCAGGAGCAAAATGACAGGTACACAGAGCATGCGTTCTCTTAATTTTCGTCATTGCATGTTCCAGCAGCCGTGCTCCAGCAACCTTTCTCCCCACAGCCCGGTCAACTCGGGGCATGTTTTGATGCAGGGGACTGAACAGCTGCACAGTGAAATTCCATTGTTCTCTCTCTTTTTCCTGTTATTACTCTTTTCAGCATCTTTCCATTTACCTGGGTACCTGTTTTGTCTGCTCATGACCTTCGCTCATTTCTGTACTGAAGTTCCTACTTCTTCTTTTTTTTTTCTTTTTAAATATTGGCACCTGAGCTAACAATGGTTGCCAATCTTCTTTCTTTTTCTGCTTTCCCACCCCTAAATCCCAGCTGTACGTAGTTGTATATTTTAGTTGTGGGTCCTTCTAGTTGTGGCATAGGACAATGCAAATGCTCCTTTCCCAACTTTCCATCTGCCTGTCAACTTTATCCAGGACGTCCTTTGTTGAACAAAATCGTTCATGTTGATGTTTTCTATCTTTTCAAAATCGCCTTGCCATTTGTGCTTGAAAACTTTTGCTAAGAGTTCCTTCTCCACTGCTAGATCAACAAAGTTATTTTTCTACACTTTCTCCTGTTAACTTTATAGTCTGTATTTCATATTTGTGTCTTGTTCCCTCTGGATTCCACATTTGCATGTGGTCTTAGGCAGAAATTTAGATTAACTTTGCTTCATAAAATGAGCATTTTCCCAACATAAACTAGTAAAGAATCCATCTTTTCCTTTGACTCCTGTAGCTGCCTTTATCATACATTAGGTTTTGATAATGCAGGCACGTTTTCTGAGACAATCAATCGCTTTAATCAGTGTCTGTGTATGTTCCACGTTTATCTTGTTAAAAATGACTATGACTCTATAATGTGTCTCAATCTCTGCAAAGGTTTATGTCTCCCAATTGCTCGTTGTTATTTTCTTTTAACTTTTTATTGAGATTATGATGGTTTATAACCTTGTGCAATTGCAGTCGTACATTATTGTTTGTCAGTCGTGTTGTAGGTGCACCACTTCACCCTTTGTCCCCACCCCTATCCCCCCTTTCCCCAGTAGCCACTAGTCTGTTCTCTTTGTCCACAAGTTTAACTTCCGCATATGAGTGGAGACATACAGAGATTGTCTTTCTCTATCTGGATTATTTCACTTAACATAATACCCTCAATGTCCATCCATGTTGTTGTGAATGATTTTATCCTTTTTGTGGCTGACTGGCATTCCATTGTGTGTATATATGTATATATACACCCTATCTTCTTTATCCACTTATCAGTTGATGGGCATTTAGGTTGCTTCCACGTCTTGGCTATTGCAAATAATGCTGCAATGAACATAGCGGTGCATGGGCCTTTTGGAATTGCTGACTTCAAGCTTTTTGGATAGATACCCAGTAGTGGGATGGCTGGGTCATATGGTATTTCTATTTTTAATTTTTTGAGAAATCTCCACACTGTTGTCCATAGTGGCTGCACCAGTTTACATTTGCACCAGTAGTGTATGACGGTTCCTTTTTCTCCACAACCTCTCCAACACTTGCTACTTTTTGTTTTGGTTATTTTTGCCATTCTAATGAGTGTAAGGTGATATCTTAGTGTAGTTTTGATTTGCAGTTCCCTGATGATCCGTGATGATGAGCATCTTTTCATGTGCCTATTGGCCATCTGTATATCTTCTTTGGAGAAATTTCTGTTCATGTCACCTGCCCCTTATTTGATTGGGTTGTTTGAGTTTTTGTTGTTGAGCTGTGTGAGTTCTTTATATATTATGGAGATTAACCCTTTGTCGGATATATGACTTGCAAATATTTTTTCCCAGTTGGTGCGTTGTTTTTTTGTTTCAATCCTGTTTTCCCTTGCCTTGAAGAAGCTCTTCAGTCTGATGCATTCCCATTTGTTTATTCTTTCTAGTGTTTCCCTTGTCTGAGAAGACATGTTGTCTGAAGAGATCCTTTTGATACTGATGTCAAAGAGTGTACTGCCTAGATTTTCTTCTAGAAGCCTTATGGTTTCAGGTCTTAGCTTTAGGTCTTTGATCCATTTTGAGTTTTTTTTGTGAATGGGAAAAAGAATGGTCATTTTCATTCTTTTACATGTGGCTTTCCAGTTTTCCCAGCACCATTTGTTGAAGAGACTTGCTTTTCTCCAGTGTATCCCCTCCACTCCTTTGTCGAACATTAGCTCTCCATAGATGTGTGGTTTTATTTCTGGGCTTTCAATTCTGTTCCAGTGATCTGTGCAGCTCTTTTTGTAGTAGTGCCATGCTGTTCTGATTACTGTAGCTTTGTAGTATGCTTTGAAGTCAGGGATTGTGCTGGCTCCAGCTGTGTTCCTTTTTCTCAGGATTGCTTCAGCAATTCGGGGTCTTTTCTTGCCCCATATGAGTTTTAGGATTCTTTGTTCTATTTCTGTAAAGAATGTCATAGGCATTCTGATAGGGATTGCATTGAATCTGTAGATTGCTTTAGGTAGAATGGACATTTTAACTATGTTTATTCTTCCAATCCGTATGCATGGAATGTCTTTCCATCTCTTTATGTCGTCATCCATTTCTTTTAGGAAAGTCTTGTAGTTTTCATTGTGTAGGTGTTTTACTTCCTTAGTTAAATTCACCCCATGGTATTTTATTCTTTTTGTTATGATTGTGAATGGTATTGTGTTCTTGAGTTCTTTTTCAGTTAGTTCGTTATTAGAGTATAGAAATGCTACTGATTTATGTAAGTTGATTTTATACCCTGCAACTTTGCTGTAGTTGTTGATTATTTCTAATAGTTTTCCAATGGATTCCTTGGTATTTCTATATATAAGATCATGTCGTCTGCAAACAGCGAGAGTTTCACTTCTTCACTCCCTATTTGGATCCCTTTTATTACTTTTTCTTGCCTAATTGTTCTGTCCAAAATCTCCAGTACTGTGTTGAATAAAAGTGGTGATAGAGGGCATCCTTGTCTCGTTCCTGTTTCCATGGGGATGGCACTCAGTTTTTTCACATTGAGTATGATGTCGGCTGTGGGTTGTCATGTATGGCCTTTATTATGTTGAGGCAATTTCCTTCTATCCCCATTTTGTTAAGAATTTCTATCATAAATGGCTGTTGGATCCTATCAAATGCTTTCTCTGCATCTATTGAGCTGATCATGTGCTTTTTATTCCTGAATTTTTTGATGTGGTGTATGACATTGATTGATTTGCGGATGTTGAACCATCCCTGTGTCCGTGGTATAAATCCCACTTGATCATGATGTATGATCCTTTAGATAAATTGCTGAATTCAGGTTGCCAAAATTTTGTTGAGAATTTTTGCATCTATGTTCATCAGCGACATTGGCCTGTAGTTCTCCTTTTTTGTGCTGTGCTTGTCAGGTTTTGGTATCAGAGTGATGTTGGTCTCATAGAATGTGCTAGGAAGTGTTCCATCCTCCCTAATTTTTTGGAATAGCTTGAAAAGGATAGATATTAAATCCTCTCTGAATGTTTGGTGGAATTCCCCCGGAAAGCCATCTGGTGCGGGGGTTTTATTCTTTGGGATGCTTTTGATTGCTGTTTCAATCTCTTTCCTCGTTATTGTTCTGTTCAGATTGTCTGTCTCTTCTTGACTCAACTTTGGGATGTTGTAAGAGTCTAAGAATTTATCCATTTCCTCTAGGTTATCCATTTTGTTGACATATAGTTTTTCATAGTATTCTCTTATAATCCGTTGTATTTCTGTGGTGTCTGTTGTTATCTCTCCTCTTTCATTTCTGATTTTGTCTATTTGAGCTTTCTCTGTTTTTTTCTTAGTAAGTCTAGCTATGCGTTTGTCAATTTTCTTTATCTTCTCACAGAACCAGCTCCTTATTTCATTGATCTTTTCTACTGCCTTTTTTGTTTCAATAGCATTTATTTCTGCACTGATTTTTAGCTTTTCTCTCCTTCTGCTGACTTTGGGCTTTGTTTTTTCTTCTTTTTCTAATTCACTTAGGTGTAATTTGAGATTGCTTATTGGGGACTTTTCTTGTTTGTTAAGGTGAGCCTGTATTGCAATGACTTTCCCTCTTACTGTAGCTTTTGCTGCATCCCATATGAGTTGGTATGGCATGTGATCATTTTCATGTGTCTCCAGATATTTTTTGATGTCTTCTTTAATTTCTTCAATGATCCATTGCTTCTTCAATAGCATATTACTTAGTCTCCACATCTTTGTCCCTGTCTCAGCTTTTTTCTTGTAATTAATTTCTAGCTTTATGACATTATGATTGGAGAAGATGCTTGGTGTTATTTCAAATTTTTTAAATTTATAGAGGCTTGCTTGTTTCCCAACATATAGTTTATCCTTGAGAATGTTCCGTGTCCACTTGAGAAGAATGCGTATTCTGCGGTTTTGGGATGGAGTGTTCTATATATGTCTATTAAGTCCAACTGTTTTAGCTTTCTGTTTAATTCCACTGTTTCCTTGTTGATTTTCTGCCTGGATGATCTGTCCAATGATGTGAGTGGGGTGTTGAGGTCCCCTACTATTATTGTGTTATTTTTGATGTCTTCTTTTAGGTTTGTTAATAGTCGCTTTATGCACTTTGGTGCTCCGGTGTTGGGTGCATAGATATTTATAAGCATGATTTCTTCTTGATGCAGTGTCCCTTTGATCATTATATATTGCCCCTCTTTGTCTCTCTTTACCTTCCTTATCTTGAAATCTACCTTTGTCTGATATAAGCATTGTGACAACCACTTTCTTTTGCTTGCCATTAGCTTGGAGTATCCTCTTCCACCCCTTCACTCTGAGCTGGTATTTGTCATTGGGGCTCAGATGTGTTTACTGGAGGCAGCAAATTGTTGGATCTTGTTCTTTAATCCATCTTGCCACTCTGTGTCTCTTTATTGGAGAGCTCAATCCATTTACATTCTGGGTGGTTATTGACATATGAGGGCTTAATGCCATCATTCTGTCACTCGTTTTCCGATTTTCCTGCATTTTCTTTGTTTCTCGTCCTGTGTGTTTTGGTCCACACATTGAGTTCTGCAGTTTGTTATGCTGTGTTTCTTAGTTTTTTCCTTACCTTTTTTGTGTGTCTTTGTTCTACTTTTTAGTTTAGTAGCTACCCTGAAGTTTGTATTCAGAATCTCGTGCATAACATAGTCCATTTTCTGATGGCCTCTTATTTCCGTAGTCTAAACTGATTCAGTCCCTTTCCTCCTCCCCTCCTAAGTTATTATTCTTGTATCTTATCCAGCTCCTGTTCTGAGTTTGTGGTCAAAGTGACGAGATTGTCTTTGTTTGTGATCTTTTCCTTCCTTTTATCCTAATGCTACAGTTGAATATTTGCTATCCTATTCTGATTCTATCTATTTGTCTCCTTCCCCTGTGTTTTGTGACCCCATTCTCCCTTTTTCCCCTTTTTCAGCTATGAGGGCCTTCTTGAGGATTTGTAGTGGAGGAGTGGGTTTCGTGGCTATGAAGTCCCTCAGCTTTTGTTCGTCTGGGAAAGATTTAATTTCTCCTCATATCTGAAGGGTATTTTTGCTGGATAGAGTGTTCTTGTCTGAAGAATTTTATACTTCAAACTTTAGAATATGTCATTCCATTCTCTCTTAGTTTGTAAGGTTTCTGCAGAGAAATGTTCTGAAAGTCTGATAAGGGTTGCTTTGTAGGTTATTTTCTTCTGCCTTGCTGCCCTGACTATTCTTTCTCTGTCACTCACTTTTGCCAGTTTTACTACTATATACCTTGAAGTAGGTCTTTTTACATTGACAAATTGAGAAGATCTGAAAGCTTCCTCCACACACATTTCCCTCTTATTCCCTAGATTTGGGAAGCTCTCTGCTATTATTTCTGTGAACAAGCTTTTTGCTCCATCCTCCTTCTCCTCACTTTCTTGGATACCTATAATTCTTATGTTGCATTTCTTCATTGAGTCAGATATTTCTTGGAGACATTTTCCATTTCTTTTTAGCCTCAGTTCTCTCTCCTGCTCTGTCTCGAACAATTCAACATGTCTATCTTTTTTTTCCTGCTTTATCTCCCCAAATCGCCCCCGGTACATAGTTGTATATCTTAGTTGTAGGTCCTTCTAGTTGTGGCATATGGGACGCCACCTCAATGTGGCCTGAGGAGTGGTGCCATGTCCACGCCCAGGATCCAAACCCTGGGCCGCCGCATTGGAGCATGCGAACTTAACCACTCGGCCATGAGGCTGGCCCCATCAACACGTCTACCGTCAATTATGCTGATTTGTTCCTCTGTGGTGTCCACACAAGCATTCGGGGAATCTGTATTTTGTTTTGCCTCTTCCATTGAGCCCTTCATCTCTAGTATTTCTGACTGATTCTTCTTTATAGTTTCAATGTCTTTTGTGAAGTAGCTCCTGAACTCATTGAATTATTTCTCTATATTCTCTTTTACCTCATTTAGTTTTTTGATGATAGCTATTCTGAATTTCATTGTTGTTTAGTTTACTCATTTCTGACTCCTCAGGACAGAATTCTGAATATTTGTTTTCTCTCTGGTCTGGAGTTTTGATGAACGGTTTGATGCTGAAAGGGTGGGTTTTTTCCATTTTGATATTATTCGGTGGCAGTTACAGCCTATCGCCACTGGATGAGGGTTGAGAGCCACATATTCTGAGCCCTACGCCTTCAGCTGAGATGGTGCAGCACAGCACGGGTTGGCGGGGTGCATTTTCCTTTGTGCACAGTCCCTGGTTTCCTGATAAGCTCTGCTATCTGGTCTCCTGGGGTCTTGGCTTAATAAGGTCACCCCACGCAATAGCTTTTGCCAGGTTAGAGGGCTTCCCTCTAGGCTGCAAGGACCTTAGGGAGTTCTGGGAGGTTCTGCAGGCATGTGACCCCTCCCCTGATCCTTCCCTCATAGCTCCTTCTGCAGGACGATTGCAGTCTTTAGGGGAGGGAGTGAAGTCTCTCAACACATTCCAGCTCCTCTGAGGGGCGCTCCCACATCTCCACCCCCCATCATTTGGCTGCTGTGACTGTCTAAGGATTCCTGTGCTTTTAGGGCATTTTCTGTTCAAATATGGTTCCTCCTTTTTGTTGTATGTTGGAGGGGAGAGAGTCCCAGGCAAGCTCACTCTGCCATGACACTGATGTCCCCAATTACTCATTTTAGAAAGTTAGTATAGTTTTGCCCTATTTTTGTTTTTCAGAAGAAAATTTCTATAGTGTTAAATTTCCAGTCAGTTCACGGGAATTGGAAGTGCGTTTGCACCAATGACATAATTTGGGGAACAACTGACATCATAACCACACTAGCTCATCCCGTCCAAGAGTGTAGACAGGTTTTCATGTATTCAGATCACCTACATTTTTACTAGTAGTTAAATTTTCTGTCTTTGGAGGTATTGCAAGCTTTGGGTTAATTCCTATTCATTTTATAACAGAGGATGCCAAAGTGTGATATGAGGAACCCTGGGGTCCACAGTCCCTTCCTTTTCCACTTACATCTGAGGATGGGTTTTGTCATATCGTCGACTGGAAGAACATACTGCCACACACTGAATGAGAAGCAGATACAATGATCAGGTTGTCTCCTCTCAACTCAGACGTTGGACATGTTTCAAAAATGTAAAACAAGGCCACTCTTCTCACTAAATGTTTTTTAACATGTACTTTCCTAAAAGCATGTTACTTGCATTAACATGAAATAAGGGTATGTTGCTCTTTTAAATGTACTAATAGCTAAATATTTTTCAAGATTCTCAGTTTTAATGTCTAATTGGGTAAAAACTGATAGAGGCCTTTAGGGGCCTCAGTAACGTTTGAGTCTGGAGGATCCGGAGACCAAAATGCTTGAGAGCTGTTTCTTCACAGTTTGTGTCGTTGTTGGAAATACTATCTTACTTTTTACTTAAATCCTGTATGTTGAATGATTATTCCTGGTGTAATACCATGAGAAAGGTTATGAGTCTTGTGAATTGATCTGCTGTCTGCAGCATTGTGTTCTCCTGTTGTTGTCATGTGTCACATGCTGACCTTTGATCTTTTCCAGGTGGGTGATTACGTTCTTCCCTTCCATTCCTGAGTCTCCTTCTTTCTTTTTCTCACTGATCATGACTGTCGGTTCCACACTAAAGAACAGCAGAGACAGTGAGTAGCCTTGGCTTCCTCCTCATCCTAAAACACTGCCTCTGAAGTTTCCCCTGTTAGTAGACTTTTTGCTAAATTTGTGGGATATCTTCCTTATCTAGCTAGGAAAGTCCCCTTCCACACATGTTGCAAAGAGACTTTTTCAAAAACCCTAAATAGAGGTACGTATATCCAATGATTATGTGGTACACCTAAAACTAGTACAGTGTATATGTCAATTATAGCTCACAGAAAAATCACAAACGGGACTTGATTTTTAGAAAGTATGTTCCTTCCTTGATTGAAATAATCATACGATTTTTCTTTATTCTTTCTATATTTCTTTATTCTTATGATGAGTTGCAGGATAGCTTTTCTGATGACCAACCACCCTTGTCATTCACAGGATAAACCAACACCACTTGATCATAATATACTATTTTTCATAAACCCCTGGATCTTACTAGGTGATGTCTTAGTATGGATTTTAAAATCTGCATGAATAGGGCAAGCACGAATTTCTGTTCTTAGAAACATTCTACCTGGTTTTAGAATCAAGATGCATTCACCTCATGAAATGAGTGGAGCAGTTTTCACATATTTTTTCTCCTTTTTGAAGAACATGTATAATATTCTCACCAAATCTTCATTGAAAGTTTAGGAGAGCTCACCTGTAAATCCACTGGGGCCACAATATTGGGGAGGGACAGTCGCTGACTAACCATTTAATTTCTTTTGCTTTTTTCAATTTATTGCTATTTTTTTTAAATTGCAGTAACATTGGATTATAACATTATATAGCTTTTGGATGTACATCATAATATATTCCGAATTCTGTTAGATTACATCATGTTCACCACCCAAAAACTAATTATAGTCCATCTCCTCACATGTGAGCCTAATCACCACTTTTGTTCCCCCCACCCCGCCCCAATGGTAACCACCTTTCCATTTTCCATTGCTATGTGCCCATCAAGGGACGAGTGGATAAAAAGATGTGGCATTTATACACCATGGAATACTACTCAGCCACAAGAAATGAGGAAATCCAGCCATTTGTGACTACATGGATGGACGTTGAGGGTATTATGCTGAGTGAAATAAGTCAGAGGTAGAAAGTCAAATACCGTATGATCTCACTCATAAGTAGAAGGTAAAAACACCAACATTTAATTTTTTAAAACTAATTTCAGTATTCAGGGCTGCTATTTTTTCTTGCACCAGTTTTGAAAGTTTACATTTTTCAAAGAATGCATTTATTTCATCTACTGTTTCAAACTTGTTAACTTGCATTTTTCTTACTATTGTTATTAATTTTAAAAATTTCCATTTTTTGTTGTTATTTCCCAATGTTAATTTTGAGTTTTGTTCTTAACATCTTGTGCCTTTTTTCTCTATCTTGTTAATCTTTCCAATAAGCTGATTTTGCTTTTATTGAGCATGATTGTTTTCTTCATAAAGTTTCTTAATGAATACATTTAAAGCTGTGTATTTCCTTCATACTACTCTTTCAGGTTAAAATTAGAATTTTGATGCTTCAATCATTTAACTGTAAATATTTTTACATTTGATTTGTGTTTTCCTGTTGAAACAGAAGAATATTTAATAATCACTTTAGCTTCCAAATCTAGCTGGTCATAAAGCTATTCCTTCTTTATCAATTTCTAGTTTACTGCACTATAATCTATATAATATTTATACTTTCAAATTGATAGGGGATATTTTTATCTGTTAACCTGTAGTCAGTTTTTGAAAAAGTCCTCTATGTGCTTGAAATCAATGTTTAATCTTCCTTTGTTAAGGGTCTAAATATATCCAATAGCTAAAATCTGAACATTCTAATTGCATTTTAATTAATAATTCCCAACTGACATTTCTGAACTCTCTTAAAATGTCTACAATTTTTTATCTATTATTGATTTAGCTCTTACTATTGATATCTATTTCCCTGAAGTTGTATTGATTATCTACTACTTAATATCCAGGTTACTGTTATATAGATGATTGATCCTCATGCTGGTTTCTACAATGTTCTTCTATACTTAAGCAACCATTCCTCTTTGTCTCTTGGAGTGTGTGTGTGTATAGAATTTTGAAATTCTGCATGCAGCTAAACTAAGAATATTATCTTCACAGCCAAAATAATGAGATCACACTTAAAATCAACTATAGTGATAATAATCCCTTAATATTATTCATACTTAGCCATTTATTCATTCCAAAATCAAAGTGTTCTTAGAGCTTTAAAAATAGTTTACACCAGTTTACCTAAATCAGGATGTAATCTAGTACCTGCACTGCATCTGGGTGCCATGCCCCTTAAATTGCTCTTCATTCTTCTCATGACTCTGGTACTGATGAGACGAGAACAATGGCTCTGTGGAATATCCCACCCTCTGGATTATCTGATTGCTGCTTAGGATGTTATTTAAATTGATCCTCCATTCTAAGTGCAATGATCATTCATTTACATGATCAGCTTTGGCCAATTGTGCACATTTTCAAACTGGTTCCCACATCCTTTTAACATTGACCCATAACTCAGTGAAAGTTTCATCTCCGGCTGAGACAAGACATCCTAGGCTTGCTTCCATGCCCAGGCCATTTCTCCAGTGAATCTTGGTTCCTTTCAGTGGCATATGGTAATAGAGACAGTATCATTATTGTTTCCTTAAATCCATTTTGTCTGTTTCAAGATTGCTGACTCAGCTTTCACTTGGTACGTATTTGGTTGACACATACTTGTCCATCCTTTCATTTTCAAACTTTATGTTCAGTTCCTTTAGAACAGTCAATGCACAGTATGAAGTAAGACAGCAGAAATGAGTACCATTAAAGCAATATCAAAATAAATGTAGATGATTGAAATAGTCAATGAAAAGACAAAGACTCTCAGAGTAAAAATATTTTTTATCCCCAAGATCCAAATCTATGTTTTCTAGAACATGCACATTATTCAAGAGAATATGACCCTGACCATCTACATCTGTTTTAATGGTTCCAAACATGGGAGCTCTTCTATATTTCAGTCACTTTTAGTAAAAACCCAGTACCAAACTATGCCTGAAGCACTCAATATACTGATCTCATTTTATCTTGATCACAATACTGAATGGAAAGCACTGTTATGATTTACTCTGTCTTACTGATGAAGACTATGAGACCCAGAAAAGTTGAGGAAATTGTTCAATAGAATAGTTCTCTTGAATTGCCATATAATTGTGTTAGAGCCTATGTTTTAATGACTGGGCTTCATTCTGTTTCTGATCTGAGCAGATGCAGCATCCTTGCCTGGTCAGAACTAGAGTACGGTGACTGAATTCATCCTCCTTGGCTTCTCCACCTTCCGCCAGCATCTCCTGCCTGCCTTCTTCCTGCTTTTCCTGCTGATGCACCTGTTCACGCTGCTGGGGAACCTGCTCATCATGGCCACCATCTGGAGTGAGCGCAGCCTCCACACGCCCATGTACCTCTTCCTGTGCGCCCTCTCCATCTCTGAGATTCTGTTCACTGTGGCTGTCACCCCTCGCATGCTGGTGGACATGCTCTCCACCCATCACTCCATCACCTTTGTGGCCTGTGCCAGCCAGATGCTCTTCTCCTTCATGTTTGGCTTCACCCACTCCTTCCTGCTCATGATCATGGGCTATGACCGCTATGTGGCCATCTGTCACCCTCTGCGCTACAATGTGCTCATGGGCACCCAAGGCTGTGTCCATCTTGTGTCCTGGTCCTGGGTTGGTGGTTCAGTCATGGGTATGATGGTGACATTGATCGTGTTTCACCTCACCTTCAGTGGGTCTAATGTGATCCACCATTTTGGGTGCCACGTGCTTTCCCTCCTGAAGTTGTCCTGTGGGAGGGATACATCCTCTGTCACCTTGGGTGTGATCCCGGTGTGTGTCACGGCTCTGATGGGCTGCTCATTCCTCATCTTCCTCTCCTATGTCTTCATCATGTCCACCATCTTTAGAATTCCCTCTGCTGAGGGCCGGCACAAGACCTTCTCCACATGTGTGTCCCATCTCACTGTGGTGGTCGTGCACTACGGTTTTGCCTCCATCATCTACCTCAAGCCCAAGGGCCCTTATTCTATGGACAGTAACACCCTGATGGCCACAGTCCTCACCCTCTTTCTTAGTCCGATCATTTTCAGCCTCAGGAACAAGGATCTGAAGATCGCATGAGGAAGCCCTTCCTCCTTTCCCCAGAACTCCGGAAGTGGCTGGTTTTGTGGCAGGGGATGTGGCAGGTGGAGGCACTTCAGTCTTCCATCTGTAAAAGGTGAAGAGTTATGCTTCACTGTGATGATTCCTGTCAGTGAATTCCCCTCCTCCCCCTACAAGCGCTCTGTAAATTCTAGATCTCTGTTTTCTTTCCTTTCCCCCAGGCTGGATGACCTCATTCCTCCAGGATTCATGGGGGAGACAGCTTCCCCAAGATTGGCCTGGTGTGTCGACTTCCTTCTGTCCCCTGTGCTGAGAGTGGGTTGTCCATGGAGGACGGGATGCCCACATCGCTGTGTTGGGAACCTGTGTGCATGGTTTGTCTTGAATGTGTGAATGAGGGGTGCTTGATCTACTCAAAACAATGACACCAACAGCACAGTGAGTCGGCACCTGCTGTATACCACGGATTGTGATCTGTGCTTCAGACACTTCATGTTTCTCATCATGACTGTCGTGTTGAGGAAAGGAACGCATTTTTGATGGGGAAAATTAGTTTTCATTTTCAGTTCATCACATTTTAGAAGGAAGGGGTTGTCTTCCTATAAGTTGCCTTTGTTGGCTGAGCTGAAGATGCTCTAAGGATGCAACTTGCAGAGGGAGGGGGGGATCTGAATTTCTCCTTGTGAGAAAAGAAATGTGTAGAGAGATGGGGCAAAGACGTAGAGAGGGATGAGGAAGTGGTGGCTGCGTTGAGGGAAATGGGAGGGGCAGGAAGAAATGCCCAATTGCTGCCAGTTGACCAGGAACCAGGGGAGGTGATGGGCCAGTGACTGGTGAAGACACTGGAGGAAAGAGCAGGGAGGAAAAGGGCACGTTATAAGGTTTATAAGCTTGCCTTAGAGTACTCGATGTAAATCTTCTTCCCCGACTCCCTCAAAATCCCCAATGAAAACCCACTTCTCTTTCATGTGTTGTAGAGTCAGATACTGGGGGGATGTGCGTCCATAGGCTGGCTCTGCCTCAAAAAGGGGGCCCGGTAAGAGGCAGGCAGCCCTTTTGGGTTACAGCCCATTTTTAACTGAGGAAAGGGACACAATGAGGTTCAGGACTTGTCCAGGGTCACAAAGCCAGGGAGGTGCAGGGATGCAGTGTGGGCTCGGCTGAGTGAGTCCTCTGTGGCAGGAGTGAGGCCAGCGTGAGTCTGCAACGTGGGGACCAATCACACTCACCTGGGGGCTGGCTAAGTCACAGGCTGCTGGGCCCACCCCAGAGGGTCTGAAAGGGGCTGTAGGATCTGCATTTCTAACGCGACCCCAGGTGATGCTGCTGGTGGTCTGGGGGTGACACTGTGGGGACCGTGCCCTACAGGATCTGCAGAGAAGATTGGGGACCGCTGGTCTGCAGACGCTTTAGCTCAAAGATGAAGCCGGACATCTGTGTCGGAGACAGAGTAACTTTCCCTCTCTCTCTCTCTCTTCTCCTCCATCCTCCCTCCCTCCGCCCCTTCCTCCTTTCTTCCTTCCTTGATAATAGTTATGCTGGTAATAGCTCCAGTGTTTTGAGCATTATCATCAGCTAGGTATGGGATTTGAGAAACAGCTTTAAGGAGATGCAATTCATACACCATGTAACTCGTCCATTCAAAGATACGTGTAATCATCACCACAGTCAGTTCAGGGCATTTTCATCACCTCCAGAGAAACCCTGTACACTTCAGCTATCACCCGACTTTCCTCGCCTCCCTCCAGCCCTAAGTAAGTGCCAATCTACTGTCTCTATCGATTTGCCTGTTCTGGACATTTCACACAATAGAATCATACAATATTTATGCTTTCGTGACTGGCTTCTTTCACTCAGCATAACTTTTGCAAGGTTCATCCACGTTGTAGCATGCATCAGTGCTTCATTTCCTTTTAAGGAGGAATAATATTGCATTGTACGGATATACTGCATTTTGTCTACCCCTTCATCTGATGATAGATACTCGGTTTGTTTTCACGGTTTGGCTGTGATGAGTGATGCTGCTCTAAATATTCACGTGCTGGTTTTTGTGTGGACACGTTTTCATCTGGGCTGTATACCTAGGAGTGGAACTGATGGCTGGTGTGGTAACTGTGCGTAACCATTTGAGGAAATGACAGATGTTTTCCACAGTGGCTGCATCATTGTACATCCCCACTAGCATTGGAGGATGGTCTGATTTCTCCACATCCTCGACAGCAGTTGTTATTATCTAACATTTTTATTAGAGTCAGCGTTGCATCCCATCTTTATTTAAAATGTTGATATGTTGTTCATTGGGATTTTTTGCATTAATTTTGATTTTTAAAAATATTACATTAAACATAATTTGTCTTGATCACTGAATTTTGTGGTGGTCCCTTGAATTTGGTTGTATGGCGGGGGCCTCATTTACCTGACCCTAGTCCTGATCATGCCAGACTCTCCCCACGCTGAGACCCCAAAATAACCTTACATTTCTTTTCCCTGCAAAAGACCAAAAACTAGGAGCCATCGTTAGCTCTCTGGTTGTGGAAAATAGAGACAAGCGCCCAAAGGTCATTCTGAATGCAACCAGGGTCCAGGGCTGATGCCCTGCACACCACAGGGGTGGAGACCCTACCCCAAGGGGCCCTGTCCTGCCTTCCGTTATTCAGCTTCCACTTTCTGAAGCTCCCCTAACCCTGCATTCCTAGCTGTCTGCCATTCGTTGCTAATGGTCCCCTAGGAGCCACATTCTTGGGTATCTCCAAGGTGGGGACAGAGCCCAGAGAGGTGGTTAAAAGGCCTGGAGCACAGAGAAGGGCTGTTGATGGGCAGATCTGCAGACATCAGGGGAGCCCCTCCTGCGCTAATTGGAGCCAAGCGTTTCCATGCTAGCTGCTGGAGGCAAAAGCCAGCTTGAGAGATACACTTTGCTGCCTTCACTCCTCTTGCTCTGCTCTTCCAAAATGAGGACCCCAACCCCCTTGCTGGGGATGAAAGTCCAGTCCTGTCTCGAGGACGTTTTCCTCCTTCTCCAGCCCAGCCCACCAGGCTTTCTGTCCAGCAGCCAGAGGGATCTTTCTAAAGTGTATCTGAAGAATCACCCTCTGCTTACACCATTAGGATGCAGCACAAACCTCATGTGGTTGGGTCAGTGCTTCCTTGCCAACTTTATTCTCCTGCCCTCCCCACCTCTGCAGCCCAACTAGTTCCTGTTCCTGCAATAAACCAAGCACACTTGTACCCCAGGAGCTTTGCACGTGCCTCTGCCGCTACCTGGAGCACCCTGCACCTGGCTTACTCCCACACATCCTTGGATCCGACTCCAGAAGACACCTCCTCAGGAAAGCCTTCCTTGATTTCCCTATGCTGTGTCACCAACCCGATTAGAAGCCCTCGTAGCAACTCACTTCTTTTCCCCACGGCTTTGAGCACGATTTATCATATACAGCAATTACTGTGATTATCTGTTTAATATTCACATCCTCCCTCTCAACTGCAAACATCAGGGTCATGTCTGATCAGTTCAATATTGTGTCCCAGTGAAGTCTAAAGACGTGCAGGGCATACTGTCAGTGCTCAATAAATGTTTATTGGTCACTGCTGCAGGGTTTACCATCCTCGGCACTGTTGACATTTGGGGACAACCCGTCCTCCGTGGTGGGGTCCGCTCTGCGCACTGTGGGAGGTTGAGCAGCATCCCTGGCCTTGACCCACCAGACATTGTAGCACGTCCCCCGCCTTCAGTCCTTCAGTTGCAACAACCAAAACCGTCTCCAGAACCTTCCGCATTGTCCCCTGGGGGGCACTGGTGAGGCCCCTGGAGTACAGAGGAGGGAGACCTGGCTGATGTGACCTGAGCTGTGCAGTCACCGCTCTTGGTGGCCCTTAGCACTTGGCCCATGTCTTGGTGAGAGCCCTGGTGTTTCTCTGTGTGTCAGCCCAGCAAGCACCATGGAAACGCTTCCAAGGCCGGGAACAGCAGTGGGCCCTCTCTGTACTCCCAAAACTACCACAGGATTTGAGGCGCAGATGGCACAAGTACTTGTTAAGTCGACCTTAAAAAGCTGGCGTTTAATGAATGCTTACTGTGTGCCAGTCACTGTCAATTTCCCTACACAGATGATGTTATTTAACTACCAGAACCATCCTACAAGCGGCCAAATTGTTATTAAACTCATTTTAATAATGGGAAACT
Source organism: Equus caballus (assembly GCF_041296265.1). Classification (NCBI taxonomy): domain Eukaryota; kingdom Metazoa; phylum Chordata; class Mammalia; order Perissodactyla; family Equidae; genus Equus; species Equus caballus. Next base: position 15,244,555 of record NC_091704.1, read on the forward strand.
GAGGCTAGGAGACGGGATGTGATTTAACCAAGCACGCTGCTTCATCGCTTAACCACTGCCCAGTCCTACCTGCAGGTCAGAGCATCTCTCTGTCTCCCAAGAGAGCAAGTTCTCACCTGGCTCCATCCCTATCAGCTGTCACCATGGCAATGAGTCACGTAGACCATTCACGGATGCTAGGAGCCAGAGAGTAGACTGTTCCTGGGGAGGGGAATTCTGGGAGAAGAGGGGCAGGTCAGGAAGCTCACTGGAGTAGCACCTCTCCCAACGGCACCCACTGCTGGACCACCACCATCTCCACTGAGGCCCCACACCTTCGACCTCGCTGAGAACCCAGACACATCAAATCTGTGACTCCAGTTGGTCATTTCCGACACACGCCTCTCGCTCTGATCCAACCCTTGTCCAGCCAAACTCAAAATTATAATATCACCCTAACTACTGTTTACTGAGGATGTGCACATGCCAGGCACTGTGCTATGCCCTTCTCAAGCGCTGTCTTGCTTCAGTCTCATGACTATCTTAGAAGGGAGGTTCTTTTGCTTTCTTACAGGGTAGGCTCAGAGAGGGCAAGTGACCTGCCTGAGGACACTCCATAATGTAGGGAAGAGCCAGTTTTCCCACAGTTGCTCCAAGAGCGTTAACAAAACTGAAATTTTTTTTGTCCATCCAATTGGATGAATAAAAATTGTACCTCATGATTACTTTCAATTATCCTCATTCTTCCAAATTAATTTTTTTAATAAATATTTGAGAGCCTACCATATGCCATGGAGGCACACAGCAGTGGACAAAATGGTCTGAGTCCCTGACTTCTTCAAAGCCGCAGTCTAAGGCAGAGACAGACAATATCTGATCAGCAGATTTACACGAGGTGGTGAGAAGCACATGAGAGACAAATAAAGCAGATCAAGAGAGAAGGGACATGGCCAGGGGAGTTTCTAATTTGTTTGCTATGGTTAGATAAGGGCTCTCTGCTGTTTGAGCAGAAGTGCCTCCAAGGAACTCAGATTGGGTTGCTATTTTCTCAGATAGGAAAGACTGTGGGAGGAAGGAGTGTGTGTGTGCGTGTGTGTGTGTGAGGGAGAGGGAGAGAGAGACTGGGAGGAAGAGGAGGAGAAGGGTGAGGAGGAGGGGGAGAAGGAGGAGGAAAGCGGAGAGAGAAGGAGGCTATGAGGGTGGGGTGGAGGAAGAGAGGGGAGAGAGGGAGGGGAAAGAGAGAGAGAAAGGGAGAAGGAGGGAGAGAGGGAGAGAGAGAGCACGATAACAACAAAGAGAATGTCCAAAAGCTGGTTCTGGGCACATTAAATTTGAGATGCCTACCAGATCCCTATGCAGAGATGTTGAGTAGCCAGCTTTATAGGGATAAAGACAACAATTTAGGGATCAGCTGTGTGCAGAGGTTCATGAGGCCACCATACATCATGGGATCCCCAGGGAGAGAGGGACGCTGATGAAGTCCAAGGGTTGAATGGTTTTACTGGATGCCTTGGGTTCCACTGTACAAATGAACCCACATTTGCTTATGAGGCTTTTATCAACGCATATATGAAATGCTTTCCAATCAAAAATGTCCCTGCTCTGAACATCCTTTTATTGACACAGATGTGGAATATATCTCTAAGTGTCGATCTAATTAAGTGAGAAAAGGGAAGCAGGATTTAAACCCAGGTCACTCTGACCTCAAACATAGCTCCCTGAACCCCGTTTCCCACTGGTTTGCTGCATTGTGAGGATTACACTGGTCCAGCCAAGAAACATTTGTTAATCAGTTGTATCTTCCAAGTACCATGTTGGTGCTGGGTGGGATGGTGAGCAACACGGACACACTTCCTGACCTCAGGAGGCTGATGGCCTGAGGGACCACAATAAGTTAGCATAAGACATTGGGGGCCCAGCTCATTGTGGGTACACACCACTTTCCAGGTTCTCTTTCCATTTGGATCCCAGAAGGATCCAAGCTCAAACTGTCCTTTAATGAAGAAAATGAAAGGGCCAGCTTATATTCTTGTCTCGATTGGCTTTGCCGCCAGAGAGAGGAGCATCTTGGAACAGTGTGAAAGTGTTCCACAGGAATTCCTGCAAGACTAAAGCTGAATTTAAAATCATGCAGCAGTCCTCAATCTGTAGACATACTCCACCAGCCTCCCAAGGATGCATGCTCCAGGGCATGCCAGGTTGCAATTGCCCACCTGTGGTATGAAAGACTCTTAGGTTGCCAGGTTGTTTGATTTGAGGATGGGCTAGACTCCCCTGATGGCTGATCCACAAAACCCATTAAAGGAAGACCATGTGTGAAACAGTGGGTGGGGAGGACTGGGGTTCAGTAAACACCTTCATTGGAAGCCTGGCTCTGCTAGGCTGCCTGATCTTGGATGAGTCATGCAACCATTTCCCCAGCTTCCCCTCTGTCAAATGGGGTGGATGTGAGTTTACCTGCCCTTACGCCTTGTTGTGAGGCTGTAATGAGATGATGCAATGAGATGATGTGAGGCTGTAGTGAGACGATGACGTAACGAAAATGCAGTACATCATGTATTCTGCAAGGACGGTGCTCTGGGTTCCCAGTCTTGACTGAAATTGTTTCCGACGTCCTCCCACTTCATGTTGACATGTGATGTTTTTACTGCTCAAGTTGTAGAGAAAGACTGAATCAGCTTTAGGACAAACAATGTGTAGTTTACTATTCAACTTCAACAGGAATACACGTATTTTCTATTTTGTTAACTTTGACATTTATTTATTGCTTGTGCATGTTAATTACATCTGTTGTTGAGTACGACAGTATCACCATAAACTGGTGTCCATTAAGTGTTATTACAAATTCCTCTTCTAAAATAAGTGCATATATTCATATTCAGAAACAAATTTGTCAGGGAAACCTCTTTTTAATTGAAACATGTGACATATAAGGCTGTGTGAGTTCAAGGTGTACAACGTGCTGATTGAATTCATTTATATGCTGCAATGTGATTACCGCTGTAGCACCGGCTAGTGCCTCAACCACGTCTCATAATTGTCTTTTCTTTTTCGTGGTGGGCACAACTAGGATCTAGTCTCTTAACAACTTTGAGATTTATGATACAGTATTGCTGTCTGCAATCACCGTCCTGTGCATTCGATGTCCTGGGCTTGTTTGACTACTGGTTTCAAATTTCTCCCTTTAAACAGCATTTCCCTGGTTCTCCCACACCCCATGCCTGGCGACACCATTCTACTTTACTTTTATGAGGTGGCTTGTTTAGACATAGGTGACATCATCAAGTAGCTGTCCTTCCCCTAAATACACACACTTTCAATGAATTATAAACACTATTCAGTGCACTCAACCTCAAGTCCCTCCTTGTGGAGAAAGGGAAGAGCATCGAGGCTGTGTGACCACGGCACACACCTTCATCCTGGGCTCTGCTCTCACTGTTGGGCCTCAACACAGCGTTCCTGCCCGGCCAGTGTGTCCCGTAACTCTGTAACACAGCCGGCAACTTCTCGTGATGGCACTTTTTCCTTGAACTGTAGAGACTTCTCTTTCTCTCCACAACAGCTCAAAATTCACACTTGAAATGTAGGGATTTCCTCAATTTTTTCTGTGAGTCTGCTTATTACTGTTTCTAACTGCTACTGCACAGAGCTGTGCAATGCTGAAAATTAGGGTGTTTTCCTCTGCTCTGCTATAACCTGCTTTGGTCTTCTGTAGCTTTATACTATCCATGTTGTATTTACCTGTTGCTGCTTGGTAGAGGGTTGCGTCTGGCGTCTTCCAATTCTCTTTGCAATCTGGATTTATGGTAGTGGGAGTAAGCAGACCACCCTGGTTTCTGGCAGAAGAACAGGTTCCAGGTGTAATGCTACCTGACAAAGTGTCCCGCAGTGGGCAGGAATTATGAAATCTAATTTTCTGTGTGTTACAATCTCACACATTTCTTCACCACAAATGCGCTCCTGACGTTGTTTAACCAATGTTGGTACATTTGGATACAGCCGACGAGGCTCCTTTTAAACCTTAAGGCATCAGATAAATAGGTTCCTACGTGTATACAGGGTGCCACTTCTCATGGTAGCATCTGGTAGACCAGTTTAGCTATTTCCAAGGAATTCCTCCCAGATGATCACATTTTCTCTGGGTGGAGCTTGCTGAGGAAGATCTTCCTCATGGCGATCTTCAGCTCCTTGTTCCTGAGGCTGAAGATGATGGGGCTGAGGAAGGGCGTGAGGACCGTGTAGGTGACGCCCATCAGGGTGTCTCCTTCCAGAGACTGGGGACTCTCGGACCTGAGGTAGATGACAGAGGCAAAGCTGTAGTGCACGACCACCACAGTGAGGTGGGACGCACACGTGGAGAAGGCCTTGTGCCGGCCCTCAGCTGAGGGCATCCTCAAGATGGTGGGCACGATGAAGGCATAGGAGAGCAGGATGAGGAGACAGCAGCCCAGCAGGACTGTGATGCAGAGCAGGCCCACACCCTTGCCACCCGTGGTACATCAGCTCCACAGGCCAACTTCAACAGTGTTGGCATGTGGCAAGCAAAATGGTGGACCTCATTTGGTCCACAGAAGATGAGGTGGAAAATGGCCATTGTCACCACCATCCCCATGACTGAGCCACCAGCCCAGGACCAGGCCACTAGGCAGGCACATCTACCAGGCCTCATGAGCACACTATAGCGCAGAGGGTGGCAGATGGCCACGTAGTGGTCATAGCCCATGACGGTGAGCAGGAAGGAGTGGGTGAACCCGAAAGTGAAGGAGAAGAACATCTGGCTGGCACAGGCTGTGAAGGTGATGGAGTGGACGGTGGAGAGCAGGTCAGCCAGCATTCGTGGGATGATGGTGAAGGTGTAGAGGATCTCGGAGATGGAGAGAGTGCACAGGAAGAGGTACATGGGCGTGTGGAGGCTGCGCTCAGGTGGTGGCCATGATGAGCAGGTTCCCCAGCAGCATGAACAGGTGCATCAGGAGGAACAGCAGGAAGAACACCAGCTGGAGGTGGCGGTAAGTGGAGAAGCCGATAAGGATGAACTCGCTCACTGCTGAGAGGTTGGCTCCCTGCATGGAGGCTGTGCCTGGGGTGAGGTGTGACAGCGAGAGGTCAGCTACTGGATGGAGAATGGTCATCAGGTGCTCCTGATAAGTGACTGCTAACATTGATTGATTCCCATTCAGTGCCTCGTATGATTTACTCCTCTATCATCCCAGTGAGGAAGGTGCTGTCTTTATCACCCGCAATTTCAGTATCCTGAGCATACTCATTAGGAATATTAGGCTGCAGAGAGTGTACACAGCTTACTCAAGGTGGAGCTGTCACAATGGCAGAGCCAAGACTTGAACCCATGGCTGGGCTGTCTCCTAAGACTATACCTTGCACCATCTCTCAAGGATGCCTCTAAAAATGAAAATGTTCCTTCCATGGAGCTTCCAGCCATGGCTGCTCTGCCCTCCTCCTCCCTTCTGAGAAGTCCTCTTCGTTCCACAGCTGCAGACACAGTGAAACGTCCCTGCCCCACGCATACGACTCCTTGGATCAGGGCGCGTCTCTAACTTAATCTGAATCAACCAGATTCTTCCTCTGGAGTCATCCGTGCAGGGCATCAGAGGCAGGAGACTAGAAATAACATTCTGGTTGTTTCCCAGCCCCCATGATGCACATCTCTGTGTTCTGAGGCGATGCCACACAGCCGCCAGACAGAGGAACGTGGGGGTCACCCCAACTGTGTTCAAATCTCTGCTCTGCCCCCTGCGTAAACTTGACTGAATTTCTTCCCCTCTCGATACCTCCATTTCCCCTGACCTACCCAGGAGAGGTTGTGAGAAGTAAATGAGTTGTTCTTGGAATGTGACCTGGCCCCCTGTAGGTGCTGCCTAGGATAGTTAAATCAGTGCACTAAGTGAGCCAATGCACGTGGTTTGTGCTCAGTACATCCGTTCAATTTGATGAGATTCTGATGCGTCTTTATGAATAACAGCTATTTTACTTTATTTATTTATTCTTTTTGGTGAGGAAGATCGTCCCTGAGCTAACATCCGTGCCAATCCTCCTCCATTTCTACTGTGGGGTGCTGCCACAGCGTGGCCTGATGAGCAGTGTGTGGGTCCACATTCAGGGTCCAGACCGATGATCTCCGGGCTGCCAAAGCAGAGGAGTGAACTTAATCACTCTGCCAGTGGGCTGGCCCCATCACATAGCTATTACTAAATGAACTGTGTTTATTAGGTAGTATAAAGTTTAAAAGGCAGTAAACCACCAGTCTCCTTCTGTCTCTATGGATTTACCTGTTCTGGACGTTTCCTCTAAGTTGAATCACACAATATTGTCCTGATGTATGCGGCTTCTTTCACTCAACGTGATATTTTCTGAGCTTGCACATGCTGCACCACATATCAGACTTCATCCCTTTTCCTGGTTGAACAATATCCCCCTGCACTGATGCATCACCTTGTCCACCCCTGCTTCAGCTGATGCACGTTTGCACTGTTTCCGGTTGTTTGCTTTTGTGAACAATGCTGCTGTGAACACTCATGTAGCTGTTTAAAACATGTCAGAGGTTGCCAGGGGCTGGGGGATGGAGAGAATGGGGAGTCACCTCTAAGGGGCATTGGGTCTCCTTTAAGGGTGATGAGAAAGTTCTGGAACTAGATAGAGGTGGTGGTTGCACAACATCGTGAATACAATTAATGCCCCTGAAATGTGTGTTATAACGTGGCTAATGTAAGTACGTTTTAGGTTAGGTATATTTTACCATAATTTCAAAAATAAGAAAAAAGTCACAAATTCCCTCTTCAGTGGGCTCAGGTTGTTGATCGAGCCCTGACAGTTGATAACGAGACACGAAGGGGGACCAGGCACACTGGTGCCTGGAGGCTGCGTTCCCCAAATGCCACTGGTGTCCAGAGTTTCCTGGCATCCCTCCCCTGGAGTCACTCGCATCTTTCCTCCATGTCTGAGTCAGGACCTGCCCGTAGGTCCCCGGAACAGAGGCCCCCAAAGCCCCACTCAGTCCTGCTACTCAGGGATCTTAGCGGGCAAGTCAAAGCCAAGGACTTGGAAACCAGAGGCTCCAAGAAGAGGCTGAATGGCTGAAAAGGGGGTGGTGGGGTTGTGCTCACAAGCCTTCCCTTTCTCTCCAATGTCTAGTGCAAGGGTTCTCAACCGTGGGACTCGTGACATCTGGGTCAGGATCATTCTTTGCTGTGGGGAGCTGTCCTGTGCACTGTAGGATGTTGAGCAGCATCCTTGGCCTCCACCAACTGCACACCAATAGCCCCTGCTCAGTCGTGACAACCAAGAATGTCTCCAGACATTGCCACTCTCCCCATGGGGGACAGTCATCCACCCCTGGAGAACCAATGATCTAGAGAACGCAGTTGCATTTCCTGGGGAAGCTCCCTCTGCCCAGATCCTGTTTCCCCTCTTTCTCCACCTGGCAATGCCTGGTTATCTTTGAGACTCAGCTGAGAGGTCACCTCATCTGTGCAGCCCTCCTGGAAACCCTCTTCTGAGAGCATATCTGGACACTCATTCCTGGGTGCTTCCAAAAGAAGGATTCCCGAGTGAGTTTAAACTCCTTGCTCCTAACTTTGTTGTGGCCCTCATCATAACCTGCCACGTGGAGACTCATCTGTACTTGGCAGTGGGTTTTAAGTCTTCATGGGAATAGCTACCCTTGGTTGGGTGTGAGCTGTGGACCAGGCCTGTGCTCAAGCATTTCCTACCAAATCTTTACCCCATCACTATGAGGCACCTGCCATGACCCCCAATTTGCAGATGTGGCAGATGAAAACCACAGAAGACACATCACTTGCCCAAGAAACCTCGGGTCTGGAGTGGGAGAGCCAGGATCTCAACCTAACTCTGATAGGCCCCAAGGCCTGTCTTTTCCTAACCTCTCTGTTACACTCACCATTGCTGGTGGCTGTTAACGAATGTGAGAGGTCACTCCCAGACCATGGAGATGCCAGCTTCACCAGGCTCTTCCACTCACACGCTGCCTCCTCACACAAACAAGAGTGCAGAAATCCACAGGCACCAAGAAGAATGGGAGGAGAACTATGAGAAGGCGAGAGACCCCCATGTCCTGGGGGGTGGACCAGGGCCGCACGTACCACCCTCTGGAATGGTGGGGATGCAGGACGCAGCTAAGAGGGGCGTCCATTCAGTCTGGAAGGGGCAAACCAGGGAGACTGGAAACAGATGTGTCGCTGGTTGTCAGGGGCTCAGGGATGAGGAGGGATGAACAGGTGGAGCTCAGGGGACTTTTTAAGGTGGAGAAACTATTCCGTGTGATACTGTAATGGCATATACGTGACATTGTGCGTTTGTCAAAACTCACAGGACGTACAACACCAAGAGTGAATCCTGATGTAAACTGTGGGCTTTGCTTAATAATAATGTGTCAATTCTGGGTCAGCAACTGTAACACAGGGACCACACTAACACAGGACACTAATAACAGGGGAAACTGCGGGCAGAGAGAAAGAGAGCATATCCGGGAATTCTCTGCACTATATGCTCAATTTTCTGGAAACCTAAAACTGCTCTAACAACTCTCTTAACTCCATTTTTTCGAAGTAAACAGACAGACATAGACCCATCGTGGGCGTGGGAGCAGGACGGCAGAGATGGAGACTACCGTCTCCTGGCATTGATCCACCAGGATCACCTAGCAGGTTTGTCTGTGAGTAAAGGGACCAGCCCCGGAGAGAGACAGTGCAATCTTGCTATCTGGCCCTTGGAGGAACCATGGTGGGGCCTGCTTCCCACCCAGGGACTCAGGCGACAGCCCCATCCATGTACATGTCCTGCCTGCATATGCCCCTGGGGCTGGGTTTCCCTCCATCAGCTTAGGGACACTAGGGGCACAAATCACACTCTGTGGTGGGGGCAGTCCTCTGCGTTGTAGGACGTTGAGCAGAGTCTCTGGCACCCATAGATGCCAGCAGCATCGCCCATCGTAACAATGAGAAGTATCCTCACACACTGTCAAACATCTTCCGGGGCCACACTGCCCCTGGCTGAGACCACAGATGAGGCCTCTCTTGTCTCTCAGACCTCATCTGGCCTTAGCTGGTTGCCCCCATGCCGCTGTCTCTGGTGAAGCAGTTTGGTTCCCCTCTCTGCACCCTCCCTCCATCTCAGCCACCCCTCCCTCCCTTTCTCTCCCTATTTTCATCCTTAACTTCTTACCATCACCAACCTGTGCCTCCTGGTGCCTCCCGTGCTTCATACCCCGGAGGTGGCTGGAGCCTCTCATCCTGAGTCCTCTTGTCCCTCTTTCCCTGCCTTGCCCCAATCCTTCTCCCGCTGGCTTCTGGCCAGGACAGAGAGGGAGAGAGCTGAAAAGTCAGACAGCTGTGCTGGGTCACTGTGAGGGGCAGCTCCCCTCTCTCGGCACCTCAGTTTTCTCGCTTGTGCAGTGAACCTTCCTTGTAAGGTAAGGAGAGCTCCAGAAAAGGTAATGCCTGCAGAGCAGTCATCCCACTGCTGGGAAGCTAGGACAGGAGCCCTGCCTGCAGCCCCACCCCAGAGACTCGAATGGCACAAGGAGTGGCATCAACAAGGTGGCTCTTCTCCGAGTCCCGAGTGGATGCTGGCCCCCCAGGTCTCTCCTGGTCAGGCCGAAGGCAGGGGAGGGACTCACCTGGGGCTCCCACCTAGGCACCTGCTTCTGCCTGACCCCAGCAGGAAGCCCCGGCTTCGTGTTTCCCTGCAGGCGAGGGCTGTTCAGGAGGGCTGGGCACAAGGCAAGGAGCCTGCCGCCCTGAGGGTGCCAGCTGGGTGGGGGGTTTGCCTGAGGCCGACTGCCATTATTTATGCTGCCTCTGCGCCCTGCCCACTGCCTTGGCTCACTGTGGCCCTACTGCCTCTGCCTCTGCTACGGGGATGCTGGGCCCCTGGGGACCCTGCGAGGGAGAGGGCCACCTCAGGGAGAGTGTGTGCTCACTTTCCCTCCCTCCCTGCCTGCCAGGGCTCAGTCAATTACCTGAGCTTCTCAGGGGCTCCAGCAGAGTCTAATGCCCTGCAAATTTGGGATTTGGGGCCCTATGCTTAACTCTCACAAACCACCAAACCATTCTCCACACTGCGAGTTTTAACACGGTTCTGATCATACTGTAGGTGCCCTTCTGTGACCTTGCTTTTTTACTCACTTTGGTGCATGAACTCCATGTTAGTTTATAGAGAACAGGGTTTCTCAACCTGGGCAGTGTTGACATTTGGGGCTGGGTCATTTGTGGTGGGGGCTGGCCTGTATGTTGCAGGCTGTTGAACAGCATCTCTGGCCTCTACCTACCAGATGCCAGCAGCCTGCATAGCCCAGCCCTGACAAAGCATCTCCAGATGTCACCAAATGTCCCCTCGGGGGCAGAAATACCCCTGGGTCAGAACCACTGTTATGGAACCACCTCGGTTCAACATTCAATTTTATGAGTGTAAAGTGTAAATTTGACTAAGACAACCTCAGTGGCTTCCCATTTGTCACCTTATTGGGAATACTGCAGGACATGTACCTGTGTGTCCTTTCCTGCCACAGCATTACCGGATTCAGGCACGAATCAGCAGTGAGAAGATCAGGTCGCCTGATACATGATTCTTGAATTTGAGAAGAATTGCCGTTAGACTCCCAGTGGCTGTGCTCACTCGCATCCCAGCCCCTGTGTGGAGCCTCTGTTTCCCACACCCTCGCTCACGCTCGACAGCGAGAAACTTAACTTTGTGGACATGGCTGCCCGGTGGTCCCCACGTCGCTTTTATTTGCGTTTCCCTAATTGCTGGCAGAGTGGAACGTCTCCACCACTCATTAGCCGTGTGGGTTTCCTCTCTTCCACCTGCCTCTTCAAAGCCTTTCCTCCTTTTCCTATTGGATCATCTTCTTCTCATTGATTTGCAGCCAGTTTTTAGAGATTCTAGTGCTAATATTGTCTACCAATCTTTTCCTTTGCCTTCTGTTTCTTGTGCCTTAATACTGTTCCCATCAGAAACATTCTCCTTGCTTTCTCCCTATGCTTTTATACTACAGCTTTAGAGGTGAAAGACTAGGGTATGTGGGTCTGCGGCCTGTGTTTATAAATAAAGTTTTATTGGAACACTGCCATGCCCACTTGTTGACATCTTGTCTGTGGCTGTCTTTGTGTCACAACAGCAACTTGAGTAGTTGTGACAGAGATGGTGTGACCAGCAAAGTCAACAATTTGTACCATCTGGCCATTTACAGAAAAAGCTTGCAAAGCTCTCAAACTTTAATCTACAAAAAAATATTGTGCAAACATTTCTTGTTGGGTTTCAACTTATTTTTTTTAAAACTTCATTCTTTTTAGAGCAGTTTTAGGTTCACAGCAAAATATAAAGGGACTTCCCACTTACCCCCTGCACCCACATGCCCAACCTCTCCCATTATCAGCACCCCCACCAGAGTGGGACATTTGTTACAATGGGTGAAGCTACATTGACACGTCATCATCACCCAAAGTCCACAGTTACACTATGGTTTGCACTCGGCGTAAATTCTCTGGGTGTTGACAATCGTATGATGAGATGCAGCCATCATTACGGCATCACACAAGTACTTTCACTGCCCTAGAAATCCTCTGTGTCCTGCTCATTCACCCCTCTCCCCTGACCCCTGACAGCCACTGATGTTTCACTGTCCGCATGGTTTGCCTTCTCCAGAAGGTCGGATAGCGGGAACCGTACAGTGTGTAGCCTCTTCAGATGGGCTGCTTTCACTCAAGAATGTGCATTTGAGGTTCCTCCATGTTTTTTTTTTTTTTTATGGCTTGATAGCTCGCTTCTTCTTAGCGCTGAATAATATTCCATTTTCTGGATGTGTCACAGGATATGTGTCCATTCACCCACTGAAGGGCATCTTGGTTGCTTCAAGCTTTGGCCCTTATGAATAAAGCTGCTATAAACATCCATGTGCAGGTTTTCGTGTGGACGTAAGTTTTCAGCTGCTTTGGGTAAAAGCTTACCCCCTAGTAAGGGCATTCAATGAGCTCTGCCCATAAAGCCCTTAGCATGGTGTGGTGCACAGAAGGTGCTCAAAAGGGGGTCTCCATTGTCATGAGGAGAATAGAGATGAGTGACTCAGGGAGACTTCTAGGGGGTGAAACCGGGAACAGGAGGAAGATGAGAAGCACATCGCAGTCCTTCCCCATGACTCCCTTGCCTGGTTCATTTCCACTCATTTTTCAGGCCTCAGGGTGGATGTCACCACCCCCTGGAAGACTTCCACGCTCTCTGGTCTGAGTCAGGTACTCCCTCTGAGCTCCCAGAACACCCTGCATTTTCCCTGTCACTGATCCCTCTGATTCACGAATGCCAACTTGTCGACCCCTGCACACAAGTTTGGGTCTGCCCTATTCTCTGCGTGTCCCCAGCCTGTGGCACGGTGCCCGCACACAGTAAGCGCTCACTAAATACATGCCTCTGTCCATGGCAGACTTTGCATTCAGGGTGGACCTCAGCAAAACTGCTTAGGGAAATGCTGCAGTCCATCCTGTCGCCTTTCTCTTACAGCCTTAATTCTGTCAGGCACCTCTTTGCCCCACACCCTGGACACACAAGTGAGAAAATATGGTTCTAGGCAGTGCCTGTCCCTTTCCCACTCATCCCCTTGGTTGGTGATCCCCTTTGTGGAGCTTCTTGTCCTCTACATGACCCCTCCCCTCATGAAAGCCCAGTGGCCCAGCCAACCCCGGCCCCTGGACCACAACTCGGGGAGACTGAGCAGACCCATGGTGCCTCCATCCAGCAGCATCGAATTCTCGCCCTTCCCAATCTCCTCTCTCTCCCCACCAGGACTTCTTTTCTGGGGTCCTAGTCCCTCAAGGCCATGGTTTTCCACCATGCTAATTCACACCCAGGTGTGGATGGTCATCTTTGCCATAAGGGGTTGGCACTTGCATTTATCAGGGAATATTAACATCTTAGCTCAAAGGAATGAGTCTTGAAGTATTTAGACACACTGGAAGGATGTGCAAAGTAAGATACGAGAGTAGGTATACAAATCAAGGCCTTAAAATCTCTGGGAAGGATTTTTAAAAATCAGGAATGATATGAATAGAAGGAATAACTTTGGCTTCAACAATTTGCATCTTACCTGTTCCAGCAGCACATAAAAGAACTAGTCTGAGTTTAAAGACATGCTCACACTAAGTCAGAAATATGCAAGCATTTATTGAGCACCTACTGCATGCTTGGCACCCAGGTGTAAAGATGAATGGAGCTAGATACCTTCCCCTGTGGAGAAAACGGTCTGTGCACAAGACAAAAATATTAAAGCTGCAGTTATAATATGGTGTGATAGGCACTGAGCTGGCAGGCGGGGTGGGGTCCAGGACCAGGAAATGCCCAAGAAAGGGGTGATGAGATTCTTTTTTCTTCCCCCCAACTTCATCAGTGCTAACAGACCTTCTCCAAGGCCTATAATAGTAAAAATGGCAAAAGTTAAAGATAAGGAAAAATATTAGGAGCAGCAAGGCAGAAGAAAACAACGTACAAAGGGATCCCTATCAGGTTTTCAGCAGATTTCTCAGAGGAACCCTACAGGCTAGGAGAGAATGGAAGGGCATGTTCAAAATACTGAAAGGTGATGAGAGTCTGAACACGTGAGTAGAACTTAGGCAATGAGAGGAAAGGAGGCTGTCACAGGCGGACACAGCCCAGCCTTGAAGACGCCTTTAGAGGGCAGTGTGGGACTGGCAGCCTGAATGCAGTCTGCTGGAGCAGGGGCACGAGCAGGGGAGGGCAGAGATGGAAAAGAGCTGAGTATTTTGTTGGGGTGAGTTGAGAAGCCCTGGATGTCAGTAGGGAGCTATGGCTTCCTCTTGAAGTCTGGAGAGTCCGTCTGGCGTTTTCATCCTGGGAGTGCCGTGATCAGATGACCTGGGGGAGGACGGGATGGAGGGAGGTGGTCAGTGATGTGCTGGACGAGGCTCGAACCCCCTCACGAGAGCCAGTTATTAAATTATCAGGAATTTTGCAAGCTGGCTGTTAAACACAGCTCTTATTAAAGGTAAATCACACAAATTTAAAATTAAATAAATCAGGGAAATCTAGGGCGGAGTGTCATCTTCTCACTCTGTCACTTCTCACTGCTGAGAAGTTTAATTTGATGTTCTTAGCGCTGAAACCACTGGATGACAGGTCTCATACAAAAGTAGATTACAAGGAGATGGATCCTTCTATCTGGAAGTCTCTGAAGTAAGTTCTTAGAGATGAAGAATTGGCTTAAAGATTTAGCAGGTGAAACTAATAAAGTCTAAAATGGACGAATGGTAGTAAATGGTCAACATCCTTCACTTCCCAAGTATTTTCTCACATTTTATCATCTATATTCTTGAGGTTCTTCAAGAAACAGTATATAACAGTGTGCTATGGCGCGTCTCTTTATTTACTTCAGCCACAGGGAGACTGTTTGCAACACGGAAATTGTCAAAGGCTCGCCTCTCGGTGGAGGTGAGTCCAGAGGCAGGAGGGGAGGGAGGAGGCTTGTTGAGGGAAACAGTAGAACTCGTTGAAAGGACTACCTCAAAAATGAACATGACAAAGTTTCTCCAGCAAAAGCTACATTCAGGGAATCTCAATTTCCTTTATTCTTTCTCTCTCTAAGCCTCTTTAGAAACAGACACTTTGTGTCTCTGCTTGGCACAAAGGTGGGCATTAACTCAGAAGCACACATGACCTTTGTTTTTGCAAAGTTGATGTTTTCTTCTGTCTCAAATCCCGCTGCTTCTCATGAATGGACAAAACCTCAAGTTCTTGGGACTTTTTTCAGTGCCTTGTAGCTCCATTAAAGGAGAAAAGAGTTGAAAACATTTAAAAATCAGTTCAACAAATAACTTTGCAACTCTTGTTTTTTAAAAAAACTGTTCATGACGATCAAGCATACTCCACTTAACATACATCTTTAGCTCCTTGAACTCGTGTGTCTATCTTTCCTGAGTTACAGGAGTCTGATCTATCCAGTGCTTACTATGCCCTGAGTCCTTTGATAAGTGACATATTTTATTTGATGGAATGCTCACAACCTCCTGGGGACCTGGGTACCACCACTAAGGCCAGTTTACAGGTGAGAAAACAGCATCGCTGAGACGCGAAGTTAAGTGACTTGCAACAACAGGCTGGAAGGAAAGGTTGAATAGCACCCCCAACGAAGAAGGAACTCACCTTTAAAGGGAAAGTGGGCAGAGAGGAGACCCTCAGCCTACGCACGGGCCAGGGCAGCATCTGACCCCAAGTCTGGCGGGTTTGAAAGCCAGAGGGCCAAACCATCGAGAAATTCCCTCTTTCTGCTCTTCACTCAGCACGGGAGGTCTGTTTGATCCAGTGTCTCCCATTCCTCAGTTATTCGAGGCAAATTTTGCCACATCTGAGTGCCAGCAATGCTACCATTTACTCAGCAGTTTTCTTTCAGCTGAATGGTTTTGAAGCCTGTACAGTTTTTCCCTGCAAATGAATAGACCGCTGCCGAAGTAGAAACCGGAACCGCTGGACCTGGGTGAGCCGCCGCCAGAGCACGTTTTCCGCTTTCCCAGCCCAGCTCTGCCCGACGCAGAAGAGCAGTGAAAGGAGGATGTCCCGGAGGTGGAGACCGCCGCCCGGACTCCAGCGCGCGGCTGCCGCCTGCTGGAGCTGCGAGCCCGGGACCCCGCTCCTTCCCCAAGGGACGCAGCCAGAACGCGGTAGAGACGCAGGAGCCCGTGCCAGGGGGTCTTCAGCGCGGGATCGGAAGGACGGGAAGCATTAAATGGGGAACACTCTTCTTGAGTTATTTAAGGTTGTGTCCGTGGACCGGGAAAAGCTACCCAGAGGTCTAAGTTTGGGAAGCATTCGTTTATCTCAAAAGCAGTTGGGTCTAAAAGGAGTCATCAGAAATGCTTAGCAAAGCCCCCCGCTGAGAAGCTTCCGAGGGCGCCCTTCGGGTCCCGGTTCCGCGGGCTGCAGGTGAAGGGGCTCGGCATGGGGGCGACCGTGGTGTGCATCCCCATGGCTGCCACGTCCTTCTGGGGGGCGTGCGTGGATGCCGGGTTAAAGTTGACCCAATGATAGTCCCGAAGAAGAGAGAGACGACACAAAGGTGAGAGCCACCGGTGGAGAACGCCTTCCGCTCTCCCGGGCCGAGGGCGCCTTCTACACAGCTACAGCAGCTGGTGTGTAAGAGGCTGTGATGCACACGAAAGGGGCCAGAACCCCCGTGCTCCCGGGACCAAGACCAGCATCTCATTGACTTGGGTGTTAGGACAGGAGCGCTTGATCAGGGCATTGGGGTCACAGAAGAAGCGTGGGATCCTATTGGTGCGACAGGACAAGGGGCTCATCAGGATAGTGTGGACCATGGAGAGTAGGTTGGCTGACATCCGGGTCCCACCACTAGCAGAGCACAACGAAGGACACTCGTGGTGCCATGTAGTGCAGAGGACAGCAGAGAGCCAGGTAGCGGTCGTGAGCCATGACCGAGAGAAGGATGCTGTCAGCTGCCCCAAAGGCGACGAAGAAATACATCTGGGCCAGGCCAGCCGAGGAGGAGATGGCGCCTGTACAGGTGGTTCCCCAGCATCTTGGGGATGGTGGTGGAGGTGAAGCAGACATCGGGAAGGGACAGGCCGCTGACGAAGAGGTGCCTGGGGCTGTGGAGGCGAGCGTCTGAGACCACGGCCAGGACAGTGAGCCGATTCCCCGGCAGCCCCTCAGACACAGGCTGAAGGACGGATCAAAGAGCACCTGCTGCTGCAGAGGCTGCTCAGAGCCGCCGAGGATGACGAATCCCGAGACTCGAGTCCGACTGTCCGTGTCCAGGCACTGTGAAGCCGGAAACAGGGGCGTCACCATGAGTGGGCTCCCGGGAAGGCCACCCCTCACGGCTGCCCTTCCCACCCAACCTTCAAGAGGCATCTCGCTTAACCTCTGAGCCTCAGTTTCCCCATGTGCTACATGGGATCAATCGCTCTGACCCCTGAGGGTCGTTATGAAGATAAGTGAGAAAAACATGAAAAGGGGCAAAAATCCACAGCTGAAACGTAATGTGGACAATTTCTTATTAGTGGGAGCTCTCAGGGATGCTGCCAAAATTAGAGTGACGTGTTACTTAGCTTGATTGTGGTGACTGTTGCACAGTGTACACGTGTCAACACATTGCGTTGTACACCTTAATTATACGCAACTTTTATCTGTCAACTATCCCCCAATAAGGATGGGAAAAAGAAAGAAGACCAATATAAATGCACTAAATATTTCTAGAATTTGTTTTCAAAAGTAAATATAAAGAGCGATTAAGAGCACCAGCTCTGAAACCAGGAAGGCTGGCTTTGAATCCCAGCTCTGCCTCTTACCAGCTGTGTGACTTTAGACAGTTACTTAACCTCTCTGTGCCCCAGTTTTCTCATCTGTGAAACGAGGATCATAACAGCACCTGCTCCTTAGAGCTGTTGTGAGGATGCGATGGGCTGACATGTAAAGGGCTGAACCTCACCTACTTTTCTGAGAGTGAGCGTCTCTCAGCGTTTGAGAGCAAGGGCTCTGGTTCAGACAGACGGTGTCTAGATGCCATCCCCGACACATCTCAGCTGTGTGAGCAGGAGACAGACGCTCCCACAGCCTCAGGCTCCGGGGGGATTTAACGGGACGGTGAGTGTGGGGCTCTATGAAGGGCGCTTTACTGAAGGCCCCGCTCCAAAGCACCACCGGGCAGGCAACTCTCACGTCAGTGTCCTCGCTGGGCTGTGGGACGAGACGTGTGCGGGTTGGTCGTATCTTGGGGCAGCTTATCTCAAAGGGGGCTAACTTCACTCACTGTGTGCTGCTTCACATCAGGGTTAAAGACCCCTAACTTTACCCCCAAATGCTGGCCCCCTGTCCGGGTGGGGCTTGCGTTCCCCTGAGCCCGGCTGGCCCTGGGCAGCCCAGTGACTGGATCGGTCCATTCAGGCTGCTCGTGCTGCAGTGACGTACAGCCCAATCTCGGCAGCCGACCACGACGAAGGCTGGTCTCGCTCAGGCTCCAGGTCCGTCCCGGGCTGCTGTGGCTGTGCACCGGGACGACTCCTCTGCAGCACTTGGGCAGTGGGTGAGCCTCTGTCCAGGACACTGTCAGTCAGCATGGCAGCGGCACAGCAAATTGTGTGCGGGCCCCTCAGAGCTCCTGCCAGGAAACAAGCTCCTCTCGCCTCCACCCACCTCTCGACGGTGGTGCCTGGTGCCAAGGGCGGAGAGGCCGAAACCTCCCCAGGGGCCACAGTGAACACGGTGAACAATGTGACTTCCCAAGCCTTCCAGCCACCTCCCCTTCTGCTGAAGGCTGCGAGAGGAGTGCTTGCCTTTCTGGGAGGCGTCCTGCACGGTCTTTGTGTCTCTGGAGCCCATGCCCAGAACCCAGGAGTGCTGTTCACCCTGCATCCACAGACGGTGTGCCACGTGTGCTCAGCACGCATGTGAGGCGCGAAAATGCTTACACTACAGGAGGCAGGTGTCTCGATGCAGAGGACGGTCACCTGCCATACTCCCTTACACTTTTCAGTCAAGGACTCTGAATTTCTGTCTCTAAATTCCTACTTGACAGTCTGTTGCTCCCTGGACATCACTCCCAGATGCCTCGTTCCCCTGGCATGCCAGCCTGATGAGGTCCAAACTGGGGTCTGCCCCGCCAGAGCTGCTGAGCTTGGCCACGAGAGTCGTGCACTGCACAATTCCAGGGCGCACAACCTGCACACCACTAGCCAGCACGACCAGTGAAAGACCCGGCATGGCCCTCAGCTCCTCTCTCGCCTCTCACATCCCATCGACTCTTGACTTGTGGATTTTAAACCTCGTCTTCACCTCTTGGACAGAAGTAGAAAATTCATCTCCAGAGCAAGCACCCCAATCCAATCCCCCATCGTCTCCCACCTGGAGGATCTGCCCTTCCCTGGTGTCCCCAGGGCCACTCGCCCCCTGCAGTCCATCTGCATCCTGCAGCCAGAGCGATGCAGTGACAGTGCACATGGGGATCTACGCAGCTTCACCCTTCCGTGGCTCGCCACTGACACTCTCAGCCCGGGAATCAGTTTCTGTCTTCCTCGTTTTGTCTCCTGCCTTAGAGCCTTTGCACCTGCTGTTCCTCCTGCCTGGGAGCCTTCAGCCCCAGCTTAGCCTCACCCACAGCACCTTCACATCTGCAGGGGTCACTTTCCTGACCCCCCCCCCCCACTGGAAGATCCCAGGGGTCCTCAGCCTGGGCACTGCTGACGTTTGGGGCCTGTTTTGTGGTGTGGACTGCCCTGAGTATTATTGTGGGATGTTGAGCAGCATCCCTGGCCTGGACCCACCGGATGCCAGTGGCAGGGCTCTCCCCTCAGCCGCAACAAGGAAAAGCACCTTGAGGGCCCTGGGGAGGGGTGGGCATTACCCCAGTTGAGGATCACCGATCTGGGCTAACCTCCCCTGAGTCTCCCTCCTCTCACAGCACCTGCACAGATGGATGGACTTCGAGCAGGACGGGGACGTTCATTCGATGCAGTCCACATCTGAGTAACCACTTGACACATATCATCCCACTTAACCCTCAACAACCCCCTGAGGCAGGCAGCTGGGGCTCCAACCTACGTCCTGCGTGGAGCTGGAATCCACCCAGGCTCCTGATCCAGCGTCCACCCTCTTGACCAGCTCACAACAATGCTGCCCACCCACGAGGCTCTGACATCACACACCCTACGTCCCCGTGGGTGAAACTGAGCACAGAGCCCCAACGTCTGCAGGGACGTTGTGGGGGGCGATCTTTGCTGAGACCACTCCCCTGCGGCTTGTCTTCCTGACACACTTGCCTGACCAGTGGCTACTGTGCCTCCATCAGATCACTGGACCTCCCAGCCACCAGGCGTCTTCTTTCCAGGGGTTTGGGGACGCCACTGCCTTGACTGTGTCTTGTGGCTGTGGAGGAGGACCATGCTTTCTCTGGGAGCACGCTTCAGAACCAGCACAGGCAGGTTTATACCAGTCTCTGGCCTGCAGGGCATGATCCCCAGAGAGCCTGTTAGAGAGAATGCAATTAGTTCATCTTCTCTAGCGCAGTCTTCGAGTCTAGCGTCCCTGTGGAAGAGGGTTTTGTCCCACGGGCACCGGATTTCTTCAGACCTGTCTCTCTTGGTTGACAGAGGGATAGCATAGCACCCGATTTCTCCCATGAAGAAGCTTTACCTACAGTATTGCTGATAACAGATACAATGCATTAAGTGTTTGTTAGGTGGTTGGAGCCGTGCTAAGCATGGAACTCCTGTCATTCTCATGAAAGCCACTGAGGAAGGAAACTGAGGACCTCACCTGCCCGTCATCAAGCAGCTCGAAGTGGCAGATCTAGGATTCAAATCTAGGTAGTCTGACTCCACGGCCAAACTAAAGAACACAAATGGCCCTGAGCACAAAGATACTCACTCCTTGTACGGCAGAATAATTTGTGCTGTGCGTATGCGCCAGAGTTTGTGTAGCCGAGCCTCTGGTGATGGACGTTGGATCATTCCCGCCTCTCGGTGACTGTGAACAGTGCTGCTGAGACAGTCGTGTGCGAGTGTTTGTGTGAGGATCTGTTTTCACTCGTTTGGGTCTGTATCCAAGAGTGGAAGTGCTGGGACAAACAGTAATTCTAGGTTTCACTTTTCGAAACCATGAAACTGTTTTCCATACTAGCTGCACCATTTTACAATCCACCAGCAATGTATGATGGTCCCAATTTCTCCACATTCCTGCCAACAAGTGCTATTTTCTCAGGTTTTTTCAAATTATAATCATTCTAATGAGCGTGAAGTGATATCTCTTTGTGGTTTTGAGTTGCGTTTCCCTAGTGACTAATGATGTTCAGCATCTTTTCCTTTTTATTTTTTTAAAGAGACACTATAGGTATCAGAAGTGAAGATCTAATGACTACATCTCTTTTTTAGCATCTTCTCAGGGGCTGAGGCACATGCTACAACATGGGTGAACCTCAAAACATCATGGTAAGTGAAAGAAGCTCAACACAAAAGATAGCACATTGTATGATCGCATGTGTGTGGAACACCCAGAAAAGGCAAATCCCTAGACACAGAAAGTAGATTAGTGGTTTCCAGGGGCTTGGGAAGGAGAGAATGGGGAGTGACTGCTAGTGTGTGTGGGGTCTCCTCTAGGGGTGATGAAATGTTTTAGAACCAGACAGATGTTGGTTGCACAACATTGTGAATACTTTAAACACTATTGAGTTGTTCATTTTTAAATGGTTGATTTTATGTTATGTGAATTTCAGCTCAATACAAAAAATGGTGCTCAACCTCCATTGTGGTTTGAGAAATTCTAACAAGAACAACATATATAACTCTGGGCCTTGAAGAAATGTACAACATGGACAGCACTCTGTATTGGCAAGGATGTGAGGAAGCGAGCATGCTCGTGAACTGCCGGGGGAGGGTAAGTTGGCACAACCCTTTGGGGAAGGCACTTGGTGGGTGGAGTTTGTCTCGTTGAAGAACCACATTCTTGAGATCCTGGATACATCAGTGACAGCTTCTTCCAGGGTCCAGAGAAGCACATATGACTCACAGCATCCACCAAGACCTGCCCGAGCTTCGGAGATGGATTTGCAGATGGCGCCCTCTACTCACAGTGTATTTGCTCAGGTCTCCAAGAAGCAGGTGCTAAGACAGGAGAAGCATGAGAGGTTTACTAGGGAAGACTCCTGTGAGGGAGGATGAGGAGGAGCTAGATGAGGCCCACAGAACTAGAGCCATGGAGTGTTTCTGACCCCAGTGGAGAAGAGAAGGTTGGGTAAAATGTCTTAGACCGCAGCGCAGTTCTAGGAAAGTTCTGGTAAAACTGATGGGAAGTGCTGCCCCCAAAGTCACTGTCCCAGGAGCCCCACAGAGCTCCGGTGTTGGCCTTGGCATGAGCACAACAGTGACTTCAGGTGGGCAGTCATTTACGTGCCTCACAGCTGGAGACCTGGGAGGCACATTTTCGTGGCACATCACACATTCTTGTATCCTACCCAGAGCCGCCTTGACACTTTGAATGACTCCTTTGTCAATTTGGCCTCAGCAGTCGAACTACATGGGTCTCTAAGCTTGGAGAATGAATGCATTATGTTTTCTTTTCTCTTTTTCTTTTGAAATGCAGTTGATTCCCGTTAGTTGTGGTAGTTATGGTTTATGAAGTCGCCAGAAACACTGAATTGGGGAATTCTGAACCAGTGCTCCCATGGACAATAAAGGGTTTAGGTTCCTGGGAGCCTCTGGTCACAACATTTTCATCAACTGATTGGTACACAACTTTGTGCTATGTGTGTTTCTGTTTAAAGATACCTTATTCAATATGTGCTGTGGATTCTTTGACATTGAACTCATGACAACAGCACCATAACTCACGCCTGAACGAAGCTTGTCTAACTCACGTCTTTTCTCCCTGAGGCTCAGCACAACCTTCTTGTGCTTACGAACACTAGACGGCACTCAGCACTGTGCTTGGGGGCCATGTTTTAAAACCACTCTATTAAGGTATGATTGAACTACAACAATCCGTGAATATTTGATGTAAACAACTTGAATTTGGAGAAAACATGTTTGATCAATTTTCTCCACATCTCCTTCTTTGGTTCTGCGTATGGGTTTCCTTGGCTGCTGTAAGAAACTATCACAACTAACATATTCACGTAAGTGGTATCCTAGTATCTGTCCTTCTGTGTCTGGCTCACATCACTTAACGTAATGCCTTCCATGTCCATCCATGCTGTGCAAATGGCAGGATTTCCTTCCTTTTTAAGGCTGAATAATATTCATTATGTATTTTTCTCTTTCTGTAACATTTCCTTTATCTGTTCGTCTGTCAGTGCACACTTAGGCTGCTTCCATGCCTGGGTTATTGTAAACAGTGCTGCAATGAACATGGGGTGCAGATATCACTTCAAGACCCTGATTTCAGCTCCCTCAGATAAATACCCAGAAGGGGGATTGCTGGATCATAGAGCAGTTCTATTTTCCATTTCTTGGAGGAAGCTCCCTACTGTTTTCCGTAGCAGCTGCACCAATTTACAACCCCACCAGCAGTGTCCTGGGTTTTGGGAGACATTTCAAACAGTGAAATGATTAACAGAGAAAACATGGCACTAACTAGACTGTGAAAACAACACTGGTTTACAGCACGAGAGCTGAAACAGAAGGCAGAGTGTCACCCGTGTCACCTGAGGTGAGAACATGCATGTCGAGTGACTCACATTCTCCAGCATTCTGTGCGTGTCTGCAAATGGTTGTGAAATTGCCATGAGTATTGAGTTCGGGGTTACATATAAATTTTAGGCAGTAGAGGAATTCGCAAATACTGAATCCATGAATATTATGAGGATCTTCTGTTATTATAGATTCACAGGAGGTTGCAAAAAATAGTATAGAAAATTCCTGTGGGCCCTTCTGGCAGCTTCCCCTAATGCTTACATCCTACAAAACTATAGCGACCTGACATTGGTACCACGCGTGTAATTACATGTCATATTATCATGCGTGTAGATTGGCGAACACACCATTTTATTTTATTTTTCTCTTATTTATGGTTTGTAATTTTTAAATCTTAAGGTATACAATATCATGATTTAATATATACATACATTGTAAAATGATTGCCACAATCATGTTAGCTAACACATCCATCACCTCACGTAGTTTCCATTGTTTGTGTGTCTGGTGAGAACACTTAAAATCTGCTCTCTCAGTGGGGCCGAGGGGTGGTGCAGCAGTTAAGTTTGCACACTCTGCTTCTTCGGCAGCCTGGGGTTCGCTTGTTCAGATCCCGGGTGTTGACCTACACACCACTCATCATCATCAGGCCGTGCTATGGCCGGCGTCCCACATATAAAATAGAGGAAGATGGGCACAGATGTTAGCTCAGGGCTAATCTTCTTCTTCTTCAAAAAACTACTCTCAGCAAATTTCAAGTATACAATACACTATTACTAACTACAGTCACCATGCTGCGCACTAGATCCTTACAACTTATTCATCTTATAATTAAAAGTTTGTACCCTTTGACCAATAGCACCATTAAAAAAAAAAACACAAAAACCTCCTTACATGCCTTAATATCAGACTGGATCGTTTTAAGTAAAGAAACGACTGATATGTTAAGTCCTCTTTAAGGTATCTTGACTTTTCTCTGGAAAGGACATTCTGACCTGAAGTGGCACTAGTTTATGAGGAGTTGGGAGTGCAGGTGCAGGCTGTTGGCTGTCTGCAGAGGATGACCTGGAGCAGCTGTTCTGAGCTGTGGGCAGTTGTTAGGCACCAGAGCTGTGGTCCAGGATGCTGGGCTCTGAAACCAAGGGTTCTAGGTTTCAGTGGCTGCTTCACCACTAACGAGCTGTGGGGCTTTCTGCGAGGTACTGAATTTCCAGTGTCCTCATCTGTAAAATGGGGCGATATTAATGCCTGCCTTGGGGATTATTGTGACAACTGTGTAAACTGACACACATTAAGTTTTAGCAAAGAGTGAGGGCTCTAGCTACTGTTGTTGGCTTGTTGGGTAAAACCCCGTCTCTTTCTCTTCTACTTGAGGAAGCGTATCTGAAAGCAAGTGACGGACAGGATTGTTACCACAGTGAGAACTTGCAATCAGCTCTCATTTTAAAAAGCAAATCACTTGCAAACTTACAGTTTTTCATTGGAACCTGCCATTCGACTGATCCCAACCCATAGAGGTTGTGAAAATCAAGAGGTGAGCTATCTGTCTGGAGTAGCATCGATAAAAATAACCATGTGACCATCACATGTAATTTTTAATTTCCTACTAGCCTGGTTATAAAACGTCAAGAGGAACAAATGGCGTTAATGTTAGTAATACATTTTATTTAACCCAACAGAGCCAAAATCTTATCATTTCAACAAGTAATTGATATTTTAAAAATTTGCATTCTTACTAAATCTTCAGAAC
Organism: Equus caballus; assembly: GCF_041296265.1. Classification (NCBI taxonomy): domain Eukaryota; kingdom Metazoa; phylum Chordata; class Mammalia; order Perissodactyla; family Equidae; genus Equus; species Equus caballus. Next base: position 15,269,458 of record NC_091704.1, read on the forward strand.
CCAGAGTGCCTTTTACACTTAGCACATCTCAGGGCGCATGGTAAATTTTCACTGGGCATGTTTGATCTGTATTTACGTCTGTGACTTGCCTGTTCACATCTTTTGCCCATTTTCCTATTCAGTTGTGTCTCTTTCATGATCATTTTTAACAGAGCTCTTTATAAGTCCTGGAAACTAATCCTGTTGGTTAATTCATTATAAAGATCCTTGTCAAGTTTTGTCATTTATCTTTAAACCTTTAATATGGTGCCTCTTGCTGTTTGTAATTTGACGTACTCCAACAATCCGTGTCTTCATTCATGCTGTGTACATTTTGTCTAGTGATTTTTAAGTTCCCCAGTGGCTTAATTTCCCCTCATTTCCTTCATTAGCTCTGTGTCTGAGTTTCCTGTGGCTGCTGTGACAAACTGCCACAAACTGGGCGGCTTGAACAGCAGGAATTTTTTGTCTCACATTCTGGAGGTTAAAAGTCTGAAATGAAGGCATCAGAAGGACCACAGCTCCCCGAAACCTGCAGGGCAATGCTTCCTTGCCTCTGCCTGGCTTCTGGTGATTCACCGGCAACCTTTGGCCTTCCTTGACTTGCAGCTGCCCAGCTCCAGTCTCTGCCCTCACCGTCACATGGCGTTCTCCCTGTGCGTGTGCTTCCGTCTCCAAATTTCCCTCTTCTTAGAGAGACACTAGTCATGTTGGGTTAGGAGCCCACCCTGCTCCAGTCTGAAATCATCTTAGCTGGGTAGATGTGAACAAGTGTGTTTCCAAATAAGGTTGCGTCCTGAGATACTGAGGATGAGCACTTTCAAATATCACTGGGGGACACAATTCAACCGCAATCACTCTGCCAGATTATTTTGCATCACACTGTCACTTTTTCATGCCAGAGACATAAGATTTTCTTTAATTTTCTTAAATATATGGAGGAGTTGTCTAGAAGAATTATTCCAGGAGACAGAAGAATTCTTAAAACTAGGCTCTTCATCCCTCTTTTGTAAGCCTTACCTGCTCCTTTCCTGGATAATTACTGTATTGTGATTTTTTTCTCCCTCTTTATCTTTAATTTAGGAACCTTTCATTATAGGATGTGCTCTTGACCAAAACTTAGTGATGGTGTCATCTCCTTCCCCCCTCATCCTAAATATCTCAGCATCATTGACTTTTCCCTCAGATTTGAGTCAGAAAGCTCAGATTGTGCAGTCAAGTTTCCTGATGAATGTGGAGACAAAAATGTAGTTTTTGGCAGCTGCCCACTGGAAATGCTGTTCATGCTCTGCATTTGTCAAGTGTCTGGCTGTAGCTCCATTCAGTTTGAAGGAAACGACGACAGATTTAGTGGCTCAAAACAGCACAGGTTTGTTGTCTCATGGTTGGTGGGTCAGGAATCTGGGCCGGGTTAACTGGGTCTCTGTTCGGGTTCTCACAAGGCATCAACGTGTTAGCCGGGGCTTTGGTCTCATCTGAGGCTCACGTCAGTGTTGGCAGAATAAATTTGCCTGTAGCTGTTCAACTTATGGGGACTTGTTTCTTCAAGACCAGCAGGAGGAACTCTCTGCTGCTTTGAGTCTCTGATCTTTAGGTCCTCTTTCAAAGTATTCACTTGATCAGGTCAGACCCCCCGGGATAATATCCGTTGTGATGAAAGCCACCTGACTACATTTGAAAAATCCACTTTGCCACAGTAGCATAACCTAATCACAGGGGTGATATCATCATATTCACGGTTCCTGCCCACTCTGAAGGGGAGAGGATTCGACAGGGTATACACACCAGGGGGCAACCTTAGAGATCTACCTCCACAGTGAAGCAACCCAAGATGGCGAATGGAGCCCACGTGAGGGTGCTCCCCATGTTTCCCATGGCCCCTCTTACCCCCTAGACACCATTCTTCCAAGTTGGAATGTGTTGGTAGGTCTTCAAAATTCCCTCTGCACTGCGCTCACTTTTAGTGGGGAAATATTCATTCACCCCATTAATGAAGTGAATAGGAGATGAAGCTATAAGCTCCTCGTCTCACTGTACTGTAATATCTTCTCCATCCCTTTCTCCATTTCTGTCAGTCAATTGAGCTCCATGGGGCTGCTTTTCCTCTTAATGTAAACGAAGAAAACTCCAAAGTTGGCTTTAAAAATGACAAGTTTTCATAAATAATGAAAGGAGTTTCAGAAAGAAGTGAGAGGAGCATTCTATATTTGATGCAACATGATAGAGAAAGACTTTCAGCACCGTAAGTCTAGTCTAGAGACTTTGATCGGACAACAGACTAAACTGGGAATAATCATAAGAGTGTCGATTAGTTTCAGGTCCAATATGGAGATTTGTGTGAATATTCAACTTGCTTTTGCTTTCAACATAAAACCCTCCTTGAAAGTATAATTTGAGCAAAGGGATTGTGATGGTTAATTTTGTGTCAACTTGCCTGGGCTAAGGGACTGCCCACATCGCTGGCAAAGTATTTCTGGGTGTTCCTGGGGATATGTTTCTGGAAGAGGTTAGTGTTTGAATCAGCAGACTGAGTAAAGAAAATGTACATCACCCAATCCATTGAGGGCATGAATAAAACAAACAGGCAAAGAAAAGGTGAATTCTCTCTCTTTTGAGCTGGACTGTCCATCTTCTCCGGCCCTTGGACATTGTAGCTCCTGGTTCTTGAGACTCCATATTCCAGAACTTAGCACCGGTGGCCCCTGGTTCTCAGGTCTTCTGACTGGGACTGAACTACCCACTGTCAGTCCCAGGTCTCCAGCTGCAGATGGCAGGTGGTAAGACTTCTCAGCCCCCATAAGTACATAAGCAAATTCTTATAGTAAATACATATCTCCTATTGGCTCGGTTTCTCTGGAAAACTCTGAGTAATACAGGGGTCTTATGACAATTCAAGTCCTAGAAATTATTTTCTCAGGATTGGCTCTCTTGCTGGGTGACTTGCTGTCCTGGTAATAGTGTTCTCATTTTTCTCAATAAATTAGAAGGGTGTTATCCTCTTGTCCCACCAACATGAAGGAAAAACTGGAAGCATAAGACTCAAATTTCAATTTCAATAAAGATTGAGAGTCTTCTTTTATTTAAATTAACAAGGCGAACCGTGCACTTAAGTTCCCAGATACAGGCACATGCTGACTGCACCGACGCTGAAGCATCACAGGCATGGGTAATCGGGAGTTGGGGTGGGGGATACTTCACCACACATGAGGTCAGTGTCAAATCAGCTGTGACTGAGCCCAAGAAAAGCGAGGCCAAGTCCAGGAGAGGAGGAAGGGAAAGAAGCCAAGAGCATTAATTGAGCACCTTCTGCATGTGGGGTATTTTTCCCATGCTTGCATCCTTACACCAGTCCGGCAAGGTGGCATCATCAACCTGATTTACAGGAGGAGAAGGGTTATCTCTGTGCCATGTTCCAGCACCACCTCCACAACAGCCCCTCAGCTTTTGAAGGATAGAATTTGCTAAGAAAGGTCTTCTTCATGGCATCCTCGACCTCTTTTTTCCTGAGGCTGTGATGATGGGCTGAGGAAGGGTGTGAGGACCATGTAGGTGATGCCCATCAGGATGTTGCCTTCCTGACTAACCTTGGGCTTGAGATAAATGACAGAAGCAAAGCCATAGTGCACAATGACCACCACAATGACCTTGGTGTAAATGACAACACCCACCACTCTTTAGGGCCTGTTGTGGGTTGACTTGTGTCCCCCAAACAAGACGTGTTGAAGTTCTAGACCATGAGGCCTGTGAGTACAGCCCTCTCTGGAAATAGGATCTTTGCAGATATGATCAAGTTAAGGTGAAGTCATCAAGGTGGGCCCTGACCCAATGACTGGTGTCCTTAGAAAAAGAGGGAAATTTGGAAAAAGAGACAATCAGTGGAGAAGGTCATGTGAAGACAGAGGCAGACATTGGAACGATGCATCCACAAGCCAAGAAATGCCATGGATCACCAGCAACCACCAGAAGCTGGAAGAGGCAGGAAGGACCCTCCCCTAGAGCCTTCAGAGGAACCACGGCCCAGCCCACACCTGGATATCAGACTTCTGGCCTCCAGAACTGGGAGAATAAGTTTTTGTACTTTTATGTCACCAGCTTGTTATGGCAGCCACAGGGAACTCATAGGGGCCCCTATGAGGATTTCACGAGATCCTAGATGTCAGCTGCTTAGCACAGAACCAGACAGGCCAGGCCTGTGATAAGAGCTTAAATTCTTGCTAGCCACCAGTCCTGCTTCCAAGCTTTTGACAGTCTCTTCTCTCTGCCCTTCTTGCCATCACATCATGTCGGTTTCTGCCTGACTTGTGAGGCCCAACAACCCTGTAGGTACAACCTTCAAGTGGAACCGCTGCTCCCTTCTCTGCATGCCGCACACAGCCCAGAGGATGGCAAAGGGCAGAGACTGGGGAGTCAAGTGCACCTGGCTTCAATTCCTAGGTCCACTCTCTTCGTTGAGCCTTGTTTCTCTTTGGTGAAACAGGATGATTTGTGTCCCTATCTCCCAGGGTTGTAGCCAAGCTTGGCTGATAGGAAGTAGGAGATACAGTTAGAAAAGTGCTTGGCAGATGATGCTTATGATTATTGTTGCTGTCGTTGCCTGCCGAATTCCTACTTCACAAAAGAGGCACCAAGAAACTGCTATAGAGTCACCATCTCACGCCAGACTGAGCCCTTCTTCCCTGGTCCCCGTCACACAGCGATCCCGCAATGTTGTTCTGAATCCCCTGCCCACCTGTTTCAGTGCCCCTGAGTCCCCACACTGCTGTGGCTCCCACTTCCCAGCCGAGACCCCTGCATCTGGGGGCCTGGCTGCCCTCTCTGCCCTGTTCTGTACTCTCTCTGGGCCACAAATTGGTTCAAATATTTCCTTCTTAAACATACAATTTTTTTAACTGAGGCGAAATTAATAGAATATAAAATTAACCACTTTAAAGTGAACAAGTTCGGTGGCATTTAGTACATTCACAGTGTTGTCCAACATCACCTCTATCAACTTCCAGAACCTTTCCGTCACCTCAAAACGAGCCCCTGTTCCCAGTAAGCAGTCACCTCCGCTCCCTCTACTTCGAACCTGTGGAACCGCTAATCTGCTGTCTTCCTCTCTGCATTCACCCAGTCTGGACATTCACATAGATGGAATCATGCCGTGATGTGGCCTGCTGTGTCTGACTTCAGTCTCCTAGCATTTTCCAGATTCGTTCCCATTGTAGCACGCATCACAGCTTCATCCATTTACCAGGTTGATGCATATTCCACTGTGTGGATCTGCCACACTTTGTCAACCTTTGATGGACATTTGGGTTGTTTCTCAATGTGGCCTTTTGGCTACTGAACACAACGCTGCTGTGAACGTGCCGGTCACGGGTTTGTTTGAGTCTCTGTTGTCAGTCTTTTGGCATATATACCTAAAACTGGAGTTGCCGGGTCCCTTGCTAATTCTATGTTTAACCTTTTGAGGAACTGTCAAACTGTTTTCCTGAATGCTGAACAATTTTACATCCCGCTACTATGTACAAGGATCCACTTTCTCCAATCCTCACCAACTTTTCTTTCCATTTTCATTACACCATCCTGGTGGGTCTGAAGTGGTGACTCACTGTGGTTTTCATTTGCACTTTCCTGATGACTAATGGTGCTGAGCATCTTTTCATGATCCTTTGTATGTCTCCTTTGGAGACACGTTGATCCAACTCTTTGCCCACTTTTTAAATTGGGTTGTTTGTCTTCTTCTTGAGTTGTAAGAGTCCTTTATATATTCTAGAGTGTACACATATTTTTAAAATAAGTGCCCCCCCTCTTGCTGTGCATCTCCCCAGGCAAAACCCTAGGCAAGATGAGTCAAGAGGGTTTAGGATCCCCAGTGCCTCCGTGGGAACCAGGGCAGGTGCTGACCCCAACTCTCCTTTCCTGCTCATCCTGGAGCTGCCCTGAGCATCAGCTCAGTTGTGTCCATGATCAACTTGGTAAGGAGGCACCTACTGCGTAACCAGCAGCGCGTGGCCCCTGGAGAAACAAGGATGAAGAAACAAAGTTCCTCTTAACCACAGCCCTGTAGCTTTGCTCAGCTTTTCTGCCAAGCAAGACTCGTGCATTTCTGGGTCTTTACATTGTATTTGACTGAGGGGATGATCAACAAATATTAATTCAAGTCGTTTCATTCCCCAAACATTCGTCAGCCCCTGCTGTGTGCCAGAACCTGTGCTCATGACTGCAGACTAGGAGATGGGTCAGAACCCACTGCTCCCTCAAAGTAATGTTCTCCACCCAATCCCCCCGCTGCTCACACCCTTGAGTTAGGGAGCGTGTGGCAACTTTCCTTGTTCCTTCAATTTGATATCAAATATATGAAATCTGGCACATACTCTTTAGTTTTTATGGTCATTTCACTGTAGGTGGATTTCCTTTTTGGATCTGTTTACCTCAAAGGGTTTCAAGGAAGAGAAAGAGGCTGTAACCACCCCAGGAGTCGGTCGCACCTTGGTTGCATTTACCTCCCAGTATCTGGACGACCAGTGTGCTCGACCCTCCCTTGTCCAGGAGCCAATAGAGGTGGAATGCAGGTCCCAGTTGTCTTTCCTCTTTGGTATAGAGTAGAAGTGCTGTTGTGCTCCACTTTGGCGGCCCAGGCTTTCGCTGGTTAAGATCCTGGGTGCGGACATGGCACTGCTCATCAGACCACGCTGAGGTGGCATCGCACATGCCACAACTAGAAGGACCCACAACTAAAATATACATCTATGTACAGGGGGGATTTAGGGAGAAAAAGCAGGGGAAAAAAAACAAAAAAGATTGGTAACAGTTGTCAGCTCAGGTGTCAATCTTTAAAAAATAGGTGCCATAAATATTTTCAGGATACATTTCCAACCAGAGAATGGAAGGTTAAGTCCAGATGAAGAGCTCTTCCACTCCTTGGTCAGCGTCTTGCTGAAGAGATTCCCCCTTTCTGAGATTAGTGTTTGCCTGCCGTAAGAGGAAGGAACCCTCACGTTTTGATCTGCTCTTTGATAACGTGGAGCGGTCAGAACAGCTGCACTAGCTGGTTAGTGTGATAAGCATGACCAGCCTCGGCACCTAGAGACACTGCACGACACAACTCTTACCTCCAGCTCAGACAAAGTCAGGCCCCAGCTGCCGTGCATGCCACAGATGTGTACCAGACATCTGGACCTGCCCCTGAGCCCCTCACTGGGGACACACCAGTGACCAGGGCAGACGTGACGCCTGCTCTCGTGCATATGACCATGGAGGGGAGAAGGCAGATGATGAATAACTGAATCCAGACAAGTGTGAGGATGTGAGAAGAGGAAGATAGTGCCTGCAACCTAGTCCACGCTTATATATCTTCACACATAGCTTTTCAATCTTTCACTGAAAGACACTGAAACATCTGCAGTTATTAAAGTCACGAAATGTTTTTGTGCAGCAGTAAATGTGATCTTTTCTAAATACTTCTTTGTCTATCAGTTTGCTCTTGGTTTATAAAACTACGATTAATCTCTATACTGACGGCGAATGCAGAAAACTTGGTAGACACGTATAAATTCTAAAGGTGTGCGTAGAAGCTTTAGTGTCTCTGTGAACACAATATTGTCACCTGTAAAAGATGATGGTTTTGTTTCTTCCTTTCCAAATTTTAATACTTTCGTTTCTTGGTGGGTGTCTCCAGTACCCCGTACAAGGCTTGAACGTGACAGGTGCACAACAAACTCTTTCGGAATGAATGGAGGAGTGTTGTGAACATTTTAAGAAGTGTTTAGGAAAGAGGGCATGGGATCATTTGACAGACTTAGCCCCTATTATATGCCAGACACTCAAATGTCCTCAACTTAATCTCAGAGATCCAGAGATGTGAAGTCACTTGTCCTCTTGGGCCTCATTTATTTCATTTATGAAATAAATATTCTGGTAAAGCTGTGGATGTGAAGGAAAGTTCAAAGACAGATGGTGACCAGAATGTGAGGTCATTGACTTATATGCTGAGGGCTTAGGACTGCATCCTCCAGGCAGTGATCCTGCAAACATGTTCTGTAGGACACGAGAGACTCCAGATACACCCAGATGAGCTCTGCAGCTTAATACGCTTGCACATCACACGTCCTCTTCCCCTCCTTAAAGGGCAAGGTTCTCTTTAGTGTATTAATGGAACGTGAGTTCCTACAGTAAAGAACTTGTTGTTTGATGTTGTTGAATTGTGGTTTACACACACACACACCTGCAAGTAAGCATGACAACAGGAAATATGACAGGAAGTTTTGTTCAGGTCAAAATTAGACCCTTGAAGTGGTTGAGAATCTATGGGAGGATGTCTCCAAGATCCAATGGGACAGACAGGCTAGGGCTCAGGTATTCCAACAGGAACACTCACATGAAGGTGGGGCTGAGCCACCTCTCCACTGGTAGATGCCCTTTGGGTACTGTTCCCAAAGGCTGGTCCAACATCTTCCACTGAACTGGGGAATTTATGCATGGGGCGAAGGCAGATTAGGTCAATTAATACTACAGCCAGAGGTGGGCATGTGGTGGATGCAGCCCATGAAAGGGACTAAGACCTAGAGGACCCCATGGGCAGGGATGCGGTCCAATGTAGCAGTTGAACACACTGGCCAAAAGCTCTGGATAGACCTCCATTTCCACCACTGCTGTGGACAATGTGGTCAGCAAGTTGCGGACACTTACGATCCTCAGGCTCCTCGTTGGTAAAATGGAGATGGCGATGGCAGGTGCTTCCAGCTTTTCTCTGAGGGTTCAGTGAGGGAAAAGAGCCCAGTAGGGTTCCTAGTTGAGCACTGGATAGGAGGTAGTGAGGAATGTTATTCAAGAGCGTGATTGACAGGGCAAGGAATTTGGGCACTACCCTATAGAAATGGTTCTGGAAATCAGTCAGATTCCACTGGCAAATATTGGGTCTTGCTGTGTGTCCAATGTGACTCCAGGCACCATGGACTCAAAGGTAAGTCAGATCCGCCCGTTGCCTTGGGGTCCCTCGTGTGTGGGCAGATGGACCCATGATCTGGCAGCACAGTCCAGCATTCAGGAAGAGGCAGGGGGAAGGATATTGAGGGCAATGTTTGATCTGATGTGAAATTGATCTGATGGAGGAGCTGTCCCTGTAGATAAAAGGAGGCGGGGGCATTCCAGGTAGAGGGGCCAGCAGGAAGAATTGCTCAGAAGCTGGACACAAATGAATGCTGCCCAACTCTACCCGCCAAGATGGTGGATGTGTATTAAAAGGGCAGAATGAAGGATTTGCACCAGATTCTACAGGGGACAAGGACAGGAGCTTGCAATGACTTGAGGGGAAAGACAGTGCCCCTCGCCCATCCCACCTGCTCTGCTTGGCCGTTGATGATGACCAGATGAGCACCATCCTCACACGGTGATCCTCGCCTTTGAAGCAGGTGAGTTCATCGTGGACAAGTTGCAGGAGGACCCCTGCAATGCCACCCAGGTTCTTGGGTAGGGCTCACAGGGGTTTCTGGGGAGGAGGGCAGAGCTCAGCTCTGCTGGGCTGGGAGCTGCACAGGCCGCTGAATGGAGACTCCAGTGCAAGACTGGAACTGGACCAGCTGTGCCTCCCCGACACTTTGCCAAAGTGAGCACAGCAGCTTCCCGTTTGTCCGTTCAAGGGATGGACGTCAGCAGAAGGCAGGGTAATGCAGGGCAGGGGCCTCAGACAGTGTGTCAGCATCAGCCTTGACAGGGGCTTGATTAAAATAACCCTGACACACTCTTCTGCCGCGAGACCCACTACCATCAACAGGGCTGAAAAGAACACTCTCCCTCTCCCGACTCTCACTTGGCACCACCCAAACCTGCCCCTGTCTCCTTGCTGTTGCCTGCCCGCATGGCCTGCACTGGCCAGAACATTTCTCCCGTGTAATGTCCTGCTTGTGTCCAGCATCTGCCAGACCCTGTAGAACCAAGACACCCACAGAGGAAAGCTGATCAGGACCTGGTCGTACGCGTGGGGAGGAAGCCCACCATTTCACCCAGCTCTCATATTTGACTGACAGGTGCTTCGGTTCCTCCTGCATCTGGTCTGTGAACTGCAAGACTAGGAGAAAGGCAGAACAATTTGCTCTAGACCCTTAGACCACAGGGTTCTTTCCCCACCCCCAAAATTCTCCAGGCTAAGATGGGGAGGGCTGTTGCTTTGTAAAATCGTTATGACCAGGAAGACAGTCCAGCCACCCCTTACTGTTCCATCTCTGCTGCAGCCCCGTAAGACCATCTTCTCAAGGCTGCAGATTTGGGTCCCTGGCCCCATCTGAGCACCCGCTCCCACTGGCCCAGCCACCTTGCCTCAGCCAGCACCACACCAAGGGTGAGAACCAACAGAAGCAGCACCAGGGTCATTGCCAGGCGGAAAAGCTCCCAGGGGTCATCCTGGGGCATCTTGGATCCTGCTGTGCTGTGGGGAATGCAGCAAGAGTGAGTCAGAACGCACAGACTCGTAACAGTGTTGAGATGGTGCTAGGGCCATGGAGGGACGGGGCTGACCCACCCCTCACTGGGGTGGGAGGCGGCGAGTGATCAGTGGTATTGAGGAGGGCGTCTACTCCTACCCTGGGCTCTTGGTCCACCTGGGTTCCCCGGGCACAGGTGGAGGTTTTTCCCCCGTGGGTGTGCGGTCCCATAGCCTGATGCTCTTGTGCCTGCGTTCAGCTGTGGCTGCAGCTCAGTCTGCTCTGGCTGCCCAGCCCTTCTGGTGGTTAGTGAAGATGCACAGTCCTGTGCTAGGAAGTGCCACCTACACGTAAACCATCAAACCTTTCCTTCCTGCCTCAGCAAGGCTCCCAGGAGCCCCAGATGGCTTATCGTCAGTTCACGTCATGGGGAGACGACCCTGGCATCCGGGGGAAGGTACTCTGCTCCTAGTACTCTCTGCAACTTTCATTCCTCTCGCAGTTGGTGGGGACAGCAGCTGCCCCAGAAGTCTGCCTCGAGGTCCCTGGTGCATCTGTGCTCTCAGGCTTCTGGCAACATTAGTTTCAAAAGATCTTGCACTTTCCCAAAGAAGAAATTGGGGTGATCTCGACACTGGAGTTATGTTGATGACTCCCGTCTCAGAGCGTGTGGCCAGTCACCCCTCACACCTTGGTTCACACTGTACATTTTAACTGGAGATGGTGATGCAGGGAGGAGGAGAAACAAGATGGAGAGGCCTCTAGTCATCACACCCACTGTTGGGAAGCTTTCACACGTGCTGTCATTTAACGGTCTTTTCCCTCTGAATGCCATTATGGTTTTTCTCTTTTCCTTTGATTCTCAGCAGGTTGACTAGGATGTTCCCGTGTGTGTGTGTGTGTGTGTGTGTGTGTGCATGCATATGCTTTCTGGAATTTACCCGGTCAGGGGTTCTCTGAGTTCCCTCAATCTGTGTTTTGATTATCTTTCATGATTTTATAAAACTCTCAGAATTCTGAGCCCCAGATCTCCTACTCATTTACTGTCACCTGAGATATGCCACCTAACCTGTCAACCTCAGTTTCCCTATTTGTAAAATGGAAATAAGTATAACACCTGCCTCCCAAGGATGCTCTCTGCATTGAGAACGTGGGTCTGGTGGTTGATAAGCCCTCAATAAATGCAGCTATGGGTCTTTTTAAAGCCGTGGCAGTACTCTTAGACTTGGCCAAGCAGGATGCCTACCCGGGCCCTGAACATCTAGAGACCTTCAGTTTCAAGGGCTTTCCTCGAGGGAAGTCCTCCTCTGCCATCTGGGGCCAGACAGGATTGTCAGTGGCTCCCAGGAGGAACAGTCCAGGACCCCAGGACCAGTTCAAGTGAACAGAGTTCAAGTGGTCTCCGTCACAGGAACAAATAGTCTCCATTTTATCACTCCCCTCTGGTGACTGTCAACTGCCAGGATCAGCCCTGGTTCCGACGTCTCTCTACTGGGGAGCTCTGAACCCTCAAACCCACACATAGGGTTGACCAGAAGGCTCAAGAAGCTCTAAGGTTTGCACCTATGTTTGGTGGCATGAACTTTCTTTTGTAGATACGACTGGGCTGCTGCAGCCTGATGTTGGTAACGCACTGACTTGGGGGACATTTGCCATGGACCTAGGATGAGTTCTGGGGTCTGGGCTGCAGATGGCTCAACACCAACCCCAGAGCCTGAGTTGTGTGTGGCCCTTTGCATCTGCTTTTGTGTGCTCATTTCCTGGTGCCGTCTCTGGCCTATAGTTTCCACACAGGGCAGGGATGGTGGTGGGAGTCCCGTCCCTGTGCATCCTGTGCTGCTGGCCTCAGTGTGGCTCCCACAGGTCAGCTACAGGCCCTGCGCCACATCCCCAGCTGCCCACCAAGCATGGCCACACTTCTCTCCTCCAAGTGTCTCTGATGCTGTTGCTCTGCAGCCCCAATGGTCCCTTCCAATCGACGTCGTCTTTAGGCCCCAGGGTTTGGTCCTCAGCTCCATCGCTAACATGCCATTGGACCGCAGAAAACATTAACACAAACCTCTGACGTCAGCCTCCCCATCTGCAAACTGGGAGTAAAAACAGCACTTTCCTGCCAGAGAGGATCTGACGGCTGGTCGCATTCACGTGAACACACAGTGTGCACTCACTTTGCTGTCAGAAAACCCATATGTCTGAGATTTATTACAGGACGCTCAACCCCAGGCTTGAGAGTTTGGACTCCGGGCAACAGGAGAGCCTCTGCCATTGGACTCCACACAAGAGGCGTACGCTGAGTCCCTACTGTGTGTCCAGCGCTGTCCAGGCCCTGGGGACACAGAGATACAGCAGACCCAGTCCCAGACCCTCGACCCACAGCCACAGCCCAACGTGCAGGCCTGTGAGGGAGACGTCTGCTGGTCACTGGGGGAAACGCAGAGGAGGGAATGTTTCCTCTGGGACTTAAAGGATGAAGAGGAGTTCTCTCAGCTGATCACAGGGGAAGGGAGCTCCTGCCACAGGGCTGATGTCAATAAAAGCAGAGTGAGAAAATGCACAATTGGGGCGCGTCCACATGCTGGGGTGGTGGGTGTGTGGAGAGAGCAGCCGTGGGCCTGAAGGCTGGGCTCCGGGGTTTGGAGCCGACCCTGCAGGGGCAGGGATGTGACCACGTCCTGACTTGGCGAAGGGCCCTAAAGGTCCCTCCTGCCCTCACCTGATCTGTTCGACTGCTGGTGGTGATGAGGTGGGCCCCGTGCTGGACAAGGAAGCCTTGGCCTGGTTCCAGGAGAGCTGTCTGTGGACAAGTAGTAACAAGGGCCCCAAACAGCTGCCAGGCATCGAGCAGGGCTCACAGGTGGAGTTGGGGGAAGAGGCAGGCTCGCCTAGGGCTGAGGACTGAAGACGTCTCCTCCAATTCCAACACCTGCCCCCCTTTTTGTATCTCTAGGCTAAAATGAGACGGGAGCATTTCCGGTTTCCGGAATGAGCTGGCCTCTCTCTCATCCCAGGTCCCACCACATCCCTCATGCCTCACTCACATCTGCCTCAGTCAACAGGTTTAAGGCCACAAGTCACCTCCTCCAGGAAGCCCACCCTGCCTCCCACACCCCTGACGAGGTAGCTGCCTCTCCGACTCCTAGCTTCCCCTGAAGTCCTCATCGCCCGGTGTTGCCGTCTCCTGGTTATGTAGCTGTGTCTCCCACCAGGCTTCTCCAAGACCTCTTGAGGGCAGAGATGGCCTCTCGCCGGTTGCATGCTGTGTTCCCAGCACCTAGAATGGTAAATATCAAATAGAGCAGAAAATATTTCATAAATACACAGTCGTCCCTCGGTATCCACAGGGATCTGTTCCAAGACCCCTGCGGATACCAAAACTCACAGAGGCTCAAGTCCCTTACAGAAAATGATGTAGTGTCTGCATGTAACCTGCACACATCCTCCTGTGTACGTGAAATAATCTCTTGGTCACTCGTAGTCACTAGTACAATGAAAATGCTGTGTAAATAGTTGCTACACTGTATCGCTTAGGGCTGGGGAATTTTTTTCGAATATTTTCCATCCGCAGTGGTTGAATCTGTGGACATAGAACCCGAGGATTTGGGGCTGACTGTGCACATTGAAGAAAACAATGGATGATCCATGCACCCTACGGTGAGACCCTGCAGTGCAGGCAGGGAGCGGGGGTGGCACCATCTGAGCTGAACTTCGAAGCATGAACAACAGTCCCTGGCACACAGCCAGGGAGGGAATCGCAGGCAGAGGCACTGGCATGAGCAGAGGCATGCGGAAGAGCCAGGAATGGGGTTAGGACAGGCTGGGAGGTCAGAACGGGGCCAAAATGTGAAGGGAACAGCAGACACCTTAAAACCATCTTTCCAGCCCAGGGGGGAGAGTGGGCTGGAAGGAGAGGCCATGAGGGGCTGGGGCAGCCGGCTTGGCCAGGGCTATGCCAGCCTGGACTGAGGCTCCAGCCAACACTTTCCTCTGAGCTCTACCCCACCGGGACAGCGGAAGACCCAGAATGTGGGGGAAATCTTGGTGGGATTTCCTTGGCACAGTCTAATTGTCAGAGGGACAGATGTTCAACCAAGAAAAGCATCCCAGACTAAGGAGGATGATCTTTTGTTGCTGTTTCTGGATGCCCAGAGCAGTCAGGAACCAAGGCTAGGGTCACAGAAGGGAGTTGGTGCTAAGCCAGGGCATGGGGTGGAGGAGACCAAGGTCACAAGGTCACAGTGCAGCTGCATCTTGCAGCCTCGCCTGGAGGGTCCTGTGCCCTTGGACGAGTGACATGGCCTCTCTGGGCCTTGTTTTCTCCTTTGTAAAATGGGGCTGAATTACACAGATCAGAGACACGATGCGTGCAAAGACCTAGCACAGAGTAGCTGCTTGGTTGAGATGGACCCCCTCCTCCAGCCCCGTTTCAAATGTTTTCTCAACTATGGACGTTATTCTCTCATGCGTCTCACAGATAGTTGCTGAGCACCTACTACGTGAGGAGCCCTGTGTGGCCAGGGGAGAAACAATGAGAACAACCAGAGTCCCTTTGAACCACAGCCTTGTAGCTCTGCTTGTAGCTTTTTTCCAGGCAGAATCCATGAATTTCTGGGTATCTCCATTGGGTTTAACCCAGGGGATGATCAGTGAATATCAGCTCAAGTTGTTTCACTCCCCAAACCTTCCTCAGCCCCTGCTTGTGCCACAACCTGTGCTCCCAGCTGCAGAGGAAGAGATGGGTCAGACCCCATCCCTCTGTCAAGGAAAGTGCTCTGCACCCACTTCCCACCACCACCCCGCACCCTCGACTTGGGGAGTGTGGGCAACTTCCCGTGTGTCTTCAGTCTGATCCCAAATATATGTATCTGGCAGATACTCCTCAGTCTCATGGTAAATTTCTTGTCAATGGATTTCCTTTTTGGATCTTTTTAAGCTAAAGGGGCTGTACCCTTCCCAGGAGTCTGCCGCATCTTCCCTGCATTCATCCTCCAGCATCTGAACGCCATGTTCACTAGCCTGTCTCCCTCCTTCGTCCAGGAGCTCTGAGAAGTGAAATTCTGGTCCCTGCATTTACTGTCTCCAGCAAAAACTAGCTATATCATAAAATATAAATATTTATAAGATAAAATTCCCACTAAGAATTGGGCAGTGAATCAAGTTGAAGGGTTCCATAAATCTTTGGTCAACGTTTTGCTCAAGAGGTCCCCTCTTTTCTGAGATAAGCGGCTGTCTAATGGTAAGTACAGGAAGGAAACCCCATGCTTGATCTGCTCTTTGGCAAGTGGGTAAAGTCAGAACTGGCCACACTAGCTGGTCAGTTTGATAAGCGTGACCAGCCTCAGCACTGAAGACCGTGCATGAGATAACTCTTCCTTCCAGCTCAGAGGAAGTCCAGCCCCAGCGACCATCACTTGACAGACGTGTCAGGAACATCTGAGTCCATCTCCGGGGAGACCACAGTGACCAGGACTGACATGAACCTGCCCTCTGGTCACTGCCGTGAGGGGAGAAGGCAGGTGATGAAGAACTGAACTAGTTGAGACGGGGAAGAGTGAGGACGGGAAGGCCGTTGGCTGTGAGAGCCCGACAGCCCAACCCACGGCGAGAAGGGCAGGCTGGCAGTTCACAGAGAAGGTGGTACTTCAGCTGAGGCTTTCTGCTCCAGGGGCAGAGGGAGAGGAGAGTGTGCACCAGGCAGAAGGGGCAGCATGGGTAAGGGACCTGGGTGGGAAGATGATTGCCCATTCAAGGAACAGAAAACAGTCACTATGACAGGTGCTTGGGCAGCAAGGAGTGGAGTAGCTTAAAATGGCCTTCAACAATAGAGAAGGATCATATTACAAAGGACATTGCCCGAGAACCCCAAAAAGCATGTGATGACACTCATTTACACAGAGGACAATTGCTATGACACACACACAAGGGCAGGGGAATTCCTGTGATGTCAACCACAGCTGAAAAGTGAATTTCAGACACGTTAGGGAATAGCCCTGGACATTTCAGAAGGATTTTGCAGCTCACAGACTTTCCCTGGGGAAATGAGAGAGTCATTTGTCTGTTTCCTCAGCAAGTATTTATTGAGCCCCTCTAGTTGCCAGGAAACACAATGGTGAGCAGGTCCAGTGGGCCTACCCCCAGGGCTGTCAGCCTAGTTGGGGAGGAGGGAATGCTGAACAAGAAATTTACATAAGGCAGCGCAGCGAGCATTAAGCGGAAGCAGGCGCGTGGGCCAGAGTCCTCCACCTCTTTGCCGCCGGTGGCAGGGAGTGCACAGTGGCTGTGCTCCATGCCAGGTGTGCTGCATGCTGTGCGTTCCCCTGCCCAGGGCACCACAGTGCCTCTGCAGCGGCGGGCTATTTGGAGCTCTGGGAATCTTGTGGCTTGGGAGAAGAGAACGCCACCTCCAGTTCCCACTTAGCTCTCTGGATGCTGATCAGATGCCCAAGTTTGGGCTTGAGCCTAAGCGGGAAACCTCTCCGGGACCAGACTCTAGAGGAGGTGACCCTGAGGCTCTGCCTGCACCTCATCCCAGAGGTGTCATCAGACCCCATCTGCCTGCTGCTCTGTGGCTGACCCTTAGGGCTCTTTAATTTGCACTGATGAAGTGGAGGAGGGGAACTGTGAGTCAACTTTTGAGGAGGTCCCAGCTGTCCCTGAAAATCCTGAAAATCCCGAGTCTTGTTCTGTAGTGAAACTCGGCACTGCCTTCTAGGGGTTATCATGCCAACAGAGTTAGGAAGGTTGCACAGGGTGGGTGTCCCCTGGGCTCTTTACTGACAGTCAGGACTATAACACCTTTAATTGATCTGTGTTCTCAGGCAGGGATGCCTGGGGCCTGACTGATGGGCGCTGAGAGTGCTGGGGTGGGGCTGGAGGGGGCGGGTTCAGACAAATTCCTCTCATTGCCTGCTAAGGAGACCCCATGACATCACGGCAGTTGAATTCTCTGGAGACTTGCTGTTTTCTTTTTTTTTTAATTTCTTGTTTTCATTTATTGCACAGACTCTGGGAATTCAAGCACAGAGCAAGCAAGACGATGTCCCCTGCCCTCTGGGTGTTTGTCTCACAGTGGAGAGAAAATAATTCACAGGAATATGAGTAAATGGATCAAAGAGCTACACATTTGTTTTAGGGTCTTACAGGAAATGAAAAGCGTGCTGTGATTTTTAAAATAGTGTGTTCTAGGCAGCAGACGGAATGCCTCCCACGTGTGTAAGACTGTCACCCTCCACAGCTGGGGGAGTGATCTTTAGAGACGTAGAGGCTCCACCAGCAGAGGAGTTGTCTCAGGATCAGAGGCGTCCACAGAGGAACTGAGCCCTGACAAATAAAAATGGCAAGCAATAGGATATATTGGAGTATATGAGGAAGCCATTTGGTATAAACCTAATTCGGTCTGACTTCTTTTTTTTCCTCCAAAAGGGCCTGACTGGCTATTGAGCACACATTGCATATCTGCTTAGACATTTCCTTTGGCCAGAACAAAGGCCCTTGAGATAAAGATGCAACTTCCCCCCGACATTAGCATTTTTCCTTAGGCTAGGAACTGATTGCTGCACTCACCTCCCACCTCACCTGTAACCACCCAGCTGGAGACAACAGACTGCCACCCTGCTGTGTTCACAGAGACAGCAGACCTACCTGCTATTTCCATCAATCGCTGTGCCGACAGAGCAGTCTCCCGACTATTGTAAAAGGGACATTTCAATCCTATGTGAAACATCCTCTTTGAGGGTATATAACCACCCTTATACCCCCACTTCTTTGGAGTGCTCTGTTCCTTTGTGGAAAGACTCTCACGGGTTATAATCCTCAGATTTAAGCTCAGAATAAACTCACCCAAAGTTTAATTTATAGATTGGATATGGATTATTTTTGTCAACAGCCCCAGGGAGGATGGGAGGCTCAGACGGAGGCTGTCACACCACGGGAGAGGGAGGCCACCCCCATGGGGTGTGGAGGGGTGACGGACTCCCAAGCTCCTTTCTGACTTGGTGGGGCGTGTTTCCCTTGTCAGGGACAGAAGTGTAAATTTTGGGCAAAAACTAGGAATTCACTGGCTCCTGTTCTAGGACATGCAGGGACTGGGGTGATGAGGATTTTAGGCTGGTTACTTTTAAAACTGCAGAAGAGAAGTGGGCTCTGAGGAGTGGACTTTGCTTGCCCTTTGATGAGAGACATTTGCATCTGTGAAGGAAGTCTCTGTCTGTGGGGGGTGTGTCCCTCTCTGCACCGGGAGGAAGGCAGGATGGCCTTACCTCTGGAAACTCTTAATGGGGACAGCAAGGACTTAAGCTGTTTACTGTCTGGTCGCCTCATGTAACTGACCCCGCCCCCCCAACATCCTCCTTTGTCTTTAGCTATAGATAATATTTGAGCGGTGGCTTCTGCCACTTACTTAATCTAGTTTGATTCTTATCTAAAAGTTATAGGACCACCCAATAAGGAGACCCTACCAGCGCTGATACCATTTTAACAACGTTTTTTTACATATTCTTTCCTTTGTGTTGTAAAGAGATAACTCACATACCTATGCCTTAAATTTAGCCTTACTCTCCACCCATGTTTGCAGCAGCAGCTCTGACTGCCCATGGGTCCTGTCCGCATGCTATTCCACACTATTCTCTAAATAGAAGAGCACTACTGCCAGACCTTGAGACCCCAAGAAATCTTTCTTTTGACTCCTCAGCTCACCCACCTCGCATCAGGGGGAGGCGACCTCAGGACTCAAATCACGTCCTCAAGTCTCTCCCTCTGAAATTTCCAAATGTTTGGTGTAGTTTGATGTCATTCTCTCTTTGTGCAGACAAGTCTCATCCCTATGTCTCCAGATGGTTGGCCCCACAGAGGAAAAGGCGGCTTCTCTCTCCCACCATCCACAAGCTATAGATTTATGGCTAAAACCAGTAATGACCGCTCCTGCCCTGAGAGGAACAACCACACCTAAATCGTTGAGGGTTGAGTAGTAGGTGTGAGCGAGCAGCGTACCAGACCTAGGAGGCCTATCGAACCAATAAGCAGAGGAAGTGACCAAAGTATCACGGACCAGGTCATCCTTTAGTATTGTGAGTGCATATTTCTTGTTTCACTGTATGTCGATTTAATCATCCTTGGATAGAAATTAAACAGTTGTTAACTAGTAACCAGAAATCCAAAGAAGACAGTAATTCAAATACTGTAGACAGCTGCGGGGAAAGCGGCAAGGAGTGTAAGTGACAGGCTCCGGCATCGGTGGGAGACACGTTAGTGCTTTCAGGGGTTAAGTCTTCGGAACGAAGCCTGTAAGGACAGGTAACCCCGTGAGCGCGAGGCCTCCAACAATAACGATTTAAACGCTCCAATCAGAAGACAGACGTTGGCAGAATGGGGAAAGTGATTCAACGGTATACTGCCCCCCAGAGCCCCAGTTTAGGAGTGACGAGAGAGTCACGGTGGAGGCAGTTGTCGCCCGTCCCTCCCCTCGAAGTGACAAGTAAACAGACCGCCGTGGAGCAGCAGGCGTCCGACACCGCGCAGGGAACCCTGACGGACCCCACAGGTGCACCTCCCAGGGCGGCGCGCGGGCAGGCGGGCGGGAGCTGGGGATCTGGCCCTCCTGCAGCAGCTGGGGGCGCGGACCCGCGCGCAGGGCCGGCGGGCGGAGCTTGGGGGGCGGGGCAGCCGCGGGGGCGCCCACTGGCGGCGGCCCTTCTGCGGGACCGCGCCCCGCCCAGCGCGACCAGGAGAGGAGGCGGCTGGGCGGCGACGCGCCCCCTGCGGCTGTGGCCCTGCCTGGAACGCCCAGCGGTCTGAACCTGCACACCAACAGGAGCAGGAGGGGTGGGAACAGGAGATACAGCCCGCGCCGCCCCCAGCGGTGGAAGGCGGCATCCGCACCCAGGAGCAACAGGGACTTCAGCACAGCTGGAAACCCAGCCCCCAGTGGCGGCAACCCCACACCAGCTCCACCAGCAGCAGGGGCTGTAAGTCCGCCGTCTCCGCCGACAGTGACAGTGACACCTGTGAACCAGCTCCGCTGGCAGCAGCGCAGCCAGCACCCCAGGACATCCCGGGAGCAGCAGTGCAGGTGGTGCTGGGCCAGCAGCTCCGAAGCCTGTGGAGAGCCAGTGGAGGAGCCCGAGAGCCAGCTGAGCAGACCCGAGTAACCAGAGACAGGAGCGACCCAAGGGCCTTCAATGATGAAGGGATAAAGATGCGGTATATGTATACAATGGAATAGTACTCAGCCATAAAAAAGACGAAATTCTGCCATTTGCAACCACGTGGACGGACCTTGAGGATATTATGATAAGCAAAATAAGCCAGACAGAGACAAACACCATATGATTTCACTCATGTGTGGAAGATGAACAAAGAGACACATAGATAAAGAGAACAGATTAGTGGTCACCAGAGGAGAAGGGGGGTGGGGCGAGAGGGGTAAAGGGGCACACATGTATGGTGACCGATAAAAGCTAGACTATTGGTGGACATAATGCCGTCTACACAGACACTGATGTGTAACAATGTGCACCTGAAATTTACACTATGTTATACGCCAATATGACCTCAATTATAAATAAATGAAAGACTGACTTTAGAACCAAAGACACAAATAGGTCAAAAGTGAAAGGATCGAAAAAGATGTTCCAAGCAAATAGTAACCCAAGGCAGCAGGGTCGCTTAGGCTCATGTTATGACAAAATAGACTTGATCTTTCTTCTGGACTTACTGACCTGTGATTGACACATAGCATTGAGTAAGCTTAAGGTATACGAGGTGATGATTTTAGTCATGCAAAGTGATCACCACAATGAAGTTAGTTAGCACTCCCTTCACCCAACAGAATTACCATTTGTTGTTGTTATGGGGAGAACATTTGAGATCTACTCTCTCATCCACTTTCAAGTATTCAATACAGTATTGTCGGTTGTAATCACCATGCTGTACAGTAGATCCCAGAAGTGATTCCTCTTCTAACTGGCAGTTTGTAACCTTTGACCAACATCTCCTCATTTCCCGCACCCCCCAGCCCCTGGAAACCACAAATCTACCCTTTGCATGATTTTGGCTTTTTTAGATTCCACATGTAAGTGATATCATACAGTGTTTGTCTTTCTCTGTCTGACTTACCTCACTTAGTACAATGCCCTGAAGGTCCATCTATGTTGTCACAAAGGCAGAATGTCCTTCTTTTTGTGGGTGAATAATATTCCATGGAGTGTATACATCAAATGTTCTCTATCCGTTCATCCGTTGATGGACGTTTAGTTTGTTTCCGTGTCTTGGCTACTGCGAACAATGCTGCAATGAACATGGGGGTGCAGACATCTCTGTGAGATAGTGATTTTCATTCCTTTGGATAAATACCCAGAAGTGACATGGCTAGGTCACATGGTAGTTCTGTTTTTATTCTTTTGAGGAAACTCCATACTGTTTTCCGAAGTGTCTGTACCATTTACATTCCCACCAACAAGACACAAAGGTTCCTTTTTCTCCACATTTTTGGGAGCAATTGTTATCTCTTGTCTTTTTAATGACAGCCATTCTAACAGCTGTGAGGTGATATCTCAGTGGGGCTTTGGTTTGCATTTCCCTGATGATTAGTGATGTTGAGGATCTTTTCATGAACCTATTGACCAATTCAGTATCTTCTTTGAAAAAATGTCTACTCAGGTCCTTTGCCCATTTTGTAATCAGATTATTTGATTTTCTATTGATTTGTCTAGGTTCCTTACATATTTTGGATATTGATCCCTTATCAACATATGGTTTGCAAATATTTCCCCCCATTCATAGGTTGTCTTTTCAGTTTATCAATTGTTTCTTTTGCTTTACAGAAGCAAAAGAATGTTGTCACACTTGTTAATTTTTGTTTTTGTTACCTGTGCTTTTGGTGTCATATCCGAAAAAATCATTGCCAAGATCAGATCAAGGAACTTTGTCTCTATGTTTTCTTCTAGGAGTTTTATGGTTTCAGGTCTTAATTTAAGTCTGTAATCCACTTCAAGTTAATTTTTGTGACTGGTGTAAGATAGGGGTCTAATTTCATTCTTTTCCATGTTAATAGCCAGTTTTCACGCCACCATTTTTTGGAGAGACAGTCCTTTCTCCATTGAGTATTCTTGTCTCCCTTGGCAAATATTAGTTGAGTGTATGTGTGTGGGTTTATTTCTGGGTTCTTGACTCTCTTACGTTGGTCTATGTGTCTGTTTTTATGTGAGTACCAGACTGCTGTGATTACTATCGCTTTGTATTTTAGTTTGAAATCAGGACGTGTGATACCTCTGGCTGTGTGCTTTCTTGGGATTGCTTTGGCTGTTTGGTTCTTTTATGGTTCCGTATGAATATTAGGATTGTTTTTCCATTTCTGAGAGAAACACCATAGGAATTTTGCTGGGGATTGCATTGACTCCATAGGTGACTTTGGGTAATATGGACATTTTAACAGCATTAATTCTTTCAATCCATGAACATGGAAACTTTCCATTTATTTGTGTCTGCTTCAATTTCTTTCATCAATAACACAGAGTTTTCAGTCTACAGATCTTTCACTTACTTGGTTGAATTTCTTTCTAAGGATTTTATTGTTTTTGGTGCTATCGTGACTGGGAATGTTTTCTTTTTTCTTTTTCAGATACTTAATTGTTAGCATATAGAAAAGGAACTGATTTTTTTTGAAAGATTTTGTATCCTGGAACTGATCTGACTCTGTTTATTAGTTCTAACAGTTCTCTGGTGGAGAACTTAGGCATTTCTATCTATAAGATCAAATCACCTGCAAACAGAGACCATTTTACTTCTTCCTTTCTGATTTAATGCCTTTTACTACTTTTTCTTGCCTAATTTCTCTGGCTGGGACTTCCAGTACTATGTGGAATAGAAGTGGTGAGAGTGGGCATCCTTGTCTTGTTCCTGATCTTAAAGGAAAATCTTTCAACCTTTCACCATTGAGTGTGATGTTAGCTGTGGGCTTGTTAGATATGTTCCTTCTATGTCCAATTTGCTGAGAATTTTTCTCCTGAAAGGATACTGAATTTTGTCAAATGCTTTTTCTGCATCTTTTGCGATGATCGTATGACTTTATCCTTCATTCTATTAATGTTGTGTATCATACTTATTGGTTTTCATATGCAGAACCATCTTAGCATGACAGGAATAAATTCTACTCGAACGTGGTGTATGATCCTTTTAGTGTACTTTTAAATTTGGTTTCCTAGTATTTTGTTGAGAATTTTTGCATCTATTTTCATCAAGGATATTAAGCTGTACTTTTCTTGTAATGTCATTATCTGACTTTGGTATCAGGATAATTCTGGCCTTATAAAATCAGTTTGGGAGTGTTCCTTCCTCTTCGATATTTTGCAAGAGTTTGAGAAATATTGGCATTAATTCTTTAAATGTTTGGTAGAATTCACCCAGGAAACCTTCTGATTCTGGGCTTTCTTCATTGTGAGGGTTTTGTTTGTTTGGTTTGGGGTTTTTCTTGGATAGTGTGGAGTGATTCCTGGCCTGTTTTTTTTTCTTCTCAGTGTGCATTTTTTTTTGGTGAGGAAGATTAGCCCTGAGCTAAGGTCTGTTGCCAATTTTCCTCTTTTTCTTTCTCCCCAAAGCCCCAGTACGTAGTTGTATATCCTAGTTGTATATCCTTGTAGCTCTTCTGTGGGTCGCCACCTCAGCATGGCTTGACGAGCAGTGCTAGGTCCATACCCAGCATCCAAACCAGCGAACCCTGGTCTACCGAAGCAGAGCACCCGAACCTAACACTATGTCACTGGGCTGGGCCATGTTGAGAGGTTTTTGATTACTGATTCAATTTTCATACTTGTTATTGGCCTGTTCAGATTTTCTATTTCTTCATGACTCAGTCTTGGTAAATTTTACATTTCTAGGAATTAGTCATTTCTGTTAAGTTATCCAACATGTTGACGTATAATTATTCGTAGTAGTCTCTTATGATCCTTTCTATTTCTGTGGTATCAGTTCTAGTGTTTCCTCTTTCATTTCTGATTTTATTTATTTGAGTTTTCTCTCTTTTTTTCCTAGTTAGTTTAGCTGAGGATTTGTCAATTTTGTTTATCTTTTCAAAATGTCAACTCTTAATTTTGTTGATCTTTTGCATTGTTTTTCTAGTCTATATTTCAATTATTTCTTCTTTGATCTTTTTTATTTCCTTCCTTCTACTAACTTTGGGCTTTGTTTGATCTTGTTTTTCTAATTCCTTGAGATGTAAGGCTAGGTTGTTTATTTGGGATCTTTCTCTTTTCTTAATGTGGGTGTTTATCACAGTAAACTTCCCTCTTAGAACTACTTTTGCTGCATCCCAAGTTTTGGTATTTTATGGTTCCATTTTCTTTTGTTTCAAGATATTTTTTTATTTCCCTTTTGACATCTTCTTTGACCCATTACTTGCTCAGAAGTGTGTTGTTTAGTTTCCACACATTTGTGAATTTTCCAGTTTTCCTCTTGTTATTGATTTCTAGTTTCTTACCTTTATGGTCTGAAAAGACACTTGGTAACTTCAATCTTCATATATTTGTTAAGGCTTGTTTTGTAGCTTAACACATGATGTATGCTAGAGAATGTTCTGTGTGTGCTTGAGAAGAATGTTATTCTGCTGTTGGTTGGAATGGTCTGTGTATGCCTGTTAGGTACAGTTCATTATGATAGGAATGTTATTGTGCTGCTTTTGGATGGAACGGTCTGTGTATGCCTGTTAGGTCCAGTTGGTTATGAGAAGAATGTTATTGTGCTGCTGTTGGGTGGAACGGTCTGTGTATGCCTGTTAGGTCCAGTTGGTTATGAGAAGAATGTTATTGTGCTGTTGTTGGGTGGAATGGTCTGTGTATGCCTGTTAGGTCCAGTTGGTTATGAGAAGAATGTTATTGTGCTGCTGTTGGGTGGAATGGTCTGTGTATGCCTGTTAGGTCCAGTTGGTTATGAGAAGAATGTTATTGTGCTGCTGTTGGGTGGAATGGTCTGTGTATGCCTGTTAGGTCCAGTTGGTTATGAGAAGAATGTTATTGTGCTGCTGTTGGGTGGAATGGTCTGTGTATGCCTGTTAGGTCCAGTTGGGTAAGGTACAATTCAAGTGCAGTGTTTCCTTATTGATCTATCCATTGTGGGAAGTAGGGATAAAAGTCTCCTACTATTATGGTACTGTTGTCCATTTCTCCCTTCAGGTTTCTTAGTATTTGCTTAATTTATTTAGGTCATCTGATGTTGGGTTCATATATACTCACAGTTGTTACATCCTTTTGAAGAATTGACCCCTTTATCATTTCTAATGACCTTCTTTGTCTCTTGTTACAACTTTTTACTTGGTCTATTTTGTCTGCAATGCTACTTCTGCTCTATTTGGTTCCATTTGTGTGGAATGTCTTTTTTCATCCCTTCACTTTGAGCCTAGGTGTGTCCTCAAAGCCAAAGTGAGTCTCTTGTGGGCAGCTACAGTTAGGTCTTGTTTTTGAATCCATTCAGCCACTCGATGCCTTTTGATTGGAGAATTTAGTCCATTTACATTTAAAGTAATTATTGATAGGAACTTACAAATGCTATCTTGTTCACTGTTTTCTGCTCTTCTTGTTTCTTTCTTCTTCTTTGATTGTCTTTCTTTGTGAATTGATTATTTTCCATAGTGGTGACCTTTAATTCCCTTCTCCTTATCTTTTCTGTATCTTCTGTAGGTTTTTATTTTGTGGTTAATCTGAGGCTTCCATAAAACATATCATAGATATAACAGTCTATTTTAACCTGAGCAACTTAACTCAATCACACACAAAAACTCTACCGTTGCACTCCCTCTTCATTTTTTATGTTTTTGATATCACAATTTGCCTTTTTATATTGTGAATCCATTCAAAAATTATTGTAGCTATAGTTATTTTTAATGCTTTTGTCCTTTAAACCTTTATACCAGAGTTAAGTGATTAACATAACACCAACTTACAGTATTAGCATATGTTGAATTTGATTATATACTTCCCTTTACCAGCGACCTTTATATCTTCACATTTTCATGATACCAATTAG
The DNA here is from genome assembly GCF_041296265.1 of Equus caballus. Lineage (NCBI taxonomy): Eukaryota > Metazoa > Chordata > Mammalia > Perissodactyla > Equidae > Equus > Equus caballus. The sequence continues at coordinate 15,295,848 of NC_091704.1, forward strand.
TGTCCTTTCGTTGCACCTTGAAGAACTCCTTTCAGCATGTCTTGTAAGGCGGGTCTAGCTGTGATGAACTATCTCAGATTTGTTTGTTTGGAACAGTTTTTATTTCTCTTTCATAACTGAAAAACCATTTTTCCAGAAAACAGATCCTTGGTTCACAGTTTTTTTCTTTCAGGACTTTGAATATATCACCCCACTTAACCTGACCTGCAAGGCTTCTGCTCAGAAGTCTGCTGATAGCCTTGTGGGGGTTCTCTCAAATGAGAGAAATATTTTTCTCTTTCTGCTTTCTAGACTCTCTCTTTGTCCTTGATCTTAGACAGTTTTATTATAACGTGATATAGAGAGAATATATAGAAGGTGGCTTGTGTCAAAATTTGGGAGTGCCTCTTTAGTTTCATGAACTTGGACGTCCAAATCTTTCCCCAGATTTGCGAAGTTCAGGCATTATTTCCTTCAATAAGCTTTCGGCTCCTTTCTCCCTCTCTTCTCCTTCTAGGACTCCAATGATGCCTAGATTGTTTCCTTTTGAGAATGATTCACTACTTCTTTCTTCTGCTTGGCTGAGTCTACTGTTGAAGCACTCTGCTGAGTTCTTCAGTTCAGTCATTGTATTTCTCAACTTTGGGATTTCTGTTTGGATTTTTTTAAATGATTTCAATTTTTTAATTAAACTTCTCATTTTTTTCATGCTTTATTTTCTGAATTTCATTTCGTTGTCTACCTGTTTTCTTGTAGTTCACTGAATTTCTTTAAGAGGATTATTCTGAAAACGTTGTACAGCTGCTGCATAGTAGATTTAGTAAATATTCATCATCTTGCTTTACCAGCCCTATTTGCAAAATCGTCCATACTTGGCCCTTTTTCCAAACTCTCAGCCACGTCAGAATTTTGAATGTCCTGCAGCAGCGAAGGAAGAACCTCTATGAGGAGGTGACATTTCAGTCGAGCCTGAATGTTGAGGCCCAGTCACAGAAGATCTGAGAGAAGAGCATCCCAACAGAGGGAACAACAATGCAAAGGCCCTGAGGAGGGGAAAGACTGGGTACAATGGGAGGTCAGAGTGGAGGCCAGGGTGACCAAGTGCAGGGAGGGGTCGAGATGAGCTGGAGAGGAGGTTCGAGGGCCCAGCAGGGGCTCAGCATTGCAGAGTCTCCTTGGTTGTGGAAGGAGATAACATTCCTTCATAGCAGGACATCGCTTCAAGATGCTGACTGAGGTTCCTCTTGTTCTCCTGCCTCCTTGCACTCCCAGGCGCCCCACGACCTCAGAAGCAGTTGTTCCTATAGGCATGGCCCACACGGGGGGAGCTGATGCAGTGAGCACAAATGCTAGAATTCTCGCCTTTGAGCCCCACACACACTCTTCAAACTCAACACAGAAACTGCAGTCTTGAAAGACAACATGCTTTAAGAGCCAGGCTTTCTGAGAGGAACGGTAGTAATGGCCACACTTATTGAGCACTTATTGTGCACCAGGCACAGCTCTAAGTCTTTCACGTGGAGTCCTTGAGACAACCCTGAGGTAGGCACTGTGGTTGTCTCCTTTATATAGTTGAGGAAACTGAGGCACAGAGAGAGGAGTTGATGTGCCCAAGTCACACAGCAGAGCCCAGACTTGAGCCCAAGCAACCTTCCCCACAGCACGAGATCTTGGGAGATGATTTTTATTTCCAGTGGTCCAGCTTTGAATTTCAAGTCATGGGATGGCTCAAGCTGGGACAGGGTGGCCTGTGATGGGAATGAAGGAGGAACCTGGGGGAAAAGGGTGAGGATGAGCCCTCCCCTGACACTGTGAGAGCGCCAGGCATACAGTGGGGGCTCAGCCAGTATCAGCTGGCCAGGCTGCCTGGGCAGCAACAGGGGTCCCAGAGAGGGAAAGAGAAGGGTCTTCCTCAAGGCGGGACAGGGGGTCACCATTGGGCCCGACTGGGAGGAGCAGACAGAGGAGTGGCGCTGTTGGCAAGAACAGAAAGGGACCTCAGAGACCTGGGGAGGCTGCCGGGGTACGGCCTGCGGGCCCCCCTCCCCTGTGTCCTAGGTTGGCTGCGGATCTCTGTCCTGAGAGGCACTTGCAGCCCGGAGGAATGAATCTGCCATGATGGGGTCTCCTCCCTGGCTCAGAGCCTCAAATGTGCCCCTTACGTCCGTCCACCACCCTGGCCCCCTCCTGCTCAGACACCTCCCACAGCTCCCTACTGCCCACAGGATGAAGTCCCTCGTTGGTTTCTAGAAGAACCCTCGAGTGGCGTGGGGCCCTGTGGTCAGCGGGAGAGGCAGGCAGGGTGTCGGACTCAGAGACGCCTGCCGGCCTCCACCCACCATGTCCCCTCCCCATCCTCCGCAGCCACCACCGCCCCCTGCTGGCTCCTGATAGGCTGGGGCAGAGGTGACAGCACAGATTTATTCCTGGGAATCTGCACAGTGAGGTGTGGGGTCAGGGTGGTCCCGGGTCGGGAGGCCGCGGGTCACTGGGGGCCCGCGCTCAGCGGCTCCACCCGCAGCCACAGTCCTCCCTCGGCACGCAGGATCAGCTCAGGCTTCCGGCGCGGCTCCTCCCCGGCTGGCAGGACGCGGAAGCGCAGCAGCGTGAGCGCCAAGACCACCTTCATCTCCGTCATGGCGAACGTCTGCCCGATGCAGTTCCTGCGGGCAAGAGTAGGGGCTCGATGGCTCCCGGACCCTCACCCCGGCAGCATCGCGCCAGAACCTGTCCCGGGACCCCAATCCCCGCCCACAGGCAGAGAGAAGCCTGGACCCCCACGAGGGCTTGCACATCCCCTGAGCCTGGCTCACACTGCAGCCCGAGCTCAGACCAACAGACAGGGGGCAGGGGCTCTGAGCACACCGCGGACCCCAGGCCCCAGACCATTACCCATAACCTCCGGGGCGGGGGTGGGGGGGAGTGGAGGAGAGATGGAACTCTGACCATCTTCAGTTTTCCCGTTTTCCTGCCCTCACAGTCATGTTTGGATCACAATCCCAGACCCCCGCCCCCATCAGCACATCCCCATCTCACATGCCTGCCTCCTCACCTGGGCCCCGCTGAGAAGGGAATAAAAGCCAGAGGTGACCTCTCCTTGGTGTTTTCTGGGTCGAAGCGAAAGGGATCATAGACCTGGGGGCGAGGCCAAGACAGGGCTGCTGGGTGGGGTCTCCCAGGACCTCCAGCCTTGGAGAGCCAGACGTGTGTCTGATGTGGGGAGGTGATGTCTGATTTGCCAGGTCCGAACCCTGCGCCCTCCCCTGGGTCCCCTTAGGCTAGCGGACAAGGATGAGGGTGGGGGGAGGCAGCACCTCAGCATCTGGCCACACGGATGGGTTGTGGTGGGTCCCGAAAATACTGATGACGCAGGTAACACCTGTGGGAGAGGAGGGGCGGGTTAGGAAGAGGTCCACCCCGGCATACGGGCCCCTCTTCTTGCCCAGGATTCTCCTCCCCTTGACGTTGAGGGCACCTTTGGGGATGACCCGGCCATCTGGGAGCACAATGTCCTGGGTGCAGCGTCGGGAAATGCCCACGGCGGGGGGGTGCAACCGCAGACTCTCCTTGATGCACATGGTCAGGAAGGGCAACTGGGCCAGGTCGTCCCTAAGGAAACCCCCCAACAATTATCCAGAGAGCCAAGACAGAGACCCCCCAGCCCTCCTCCTGCCCAGGTAGACCCTCTCTCCCTACAACAAAAAAAATTCCAGATGGATCACACATCTCCAAACTCATTAAGTTGTGCACATTAAATGTGTACAGCTTTTTGTATATTACCCATACCTCAATACAGTGGTTTGAAAATAAAAGAAAGAAAAGCAATATTACACAGTGCCAGACAGAGAAAATTTAGTCAGATATTTTTAAAAGCTTTTCTGAGCAAAACACAACACCCAAATGCCAACCATAAAAAGGTTTACCAATTGGCATAAAAAAATATATTCTCTACGGCAAGAGACCAAAATCAAAGGTAGATAAGTGAGAAACAAGCAAAAGAAACAGATCTAATGTTTTCCCCTTATTTATCATCGTACTAGAGATACGAGCTAATGCAATTAGACAAGGGAAAAAACGGATGTAATGCGGTTTGAAATGTGGGGGTAATTGTGTCATTTTTGTCAGAGAGTGATTTTATGCTTAGAAAACAGAAGAGAATCCACTGGAAAATTTTATAAACAGTGAAAATCCAGAAAGGGGGCTGAATTCTATTTCTTTAGCCCCTTTTTTGTTGGATAGTGATTTGAATTTTTAATAGCTGATACAGTTAACTGCTTCTCCATTTGGAAAACTACAAAACACCATCCCTATGGCCCAACACCACTCATTGACCTCCTCACAGTTTCCTGAGGTTGGTATTTTTTTTATGTATCCTTCCAGAGTTATGATTTTTCCATCTTAAAAAATTATATAGTCAGGTTGTAAACTATCATAATCTCAATAAAAAGTTAAAGATAATTATATAGTAGCATACTATATATGATACACTGCTCTGTATCTTTTTCATTTAACAATATATCAATCTCTTCCTGTCTATTTCCTGGGATTTGTGTCAAAAATACGGCCTTCCTGGGCCAGCCCTGGGGCATAGCGGTTAAGTCCAGCCTCCTCTACTTTGGCAGCCCCGGGACGGAGGCCAGGATCCCTGGCAGGGACCTACACTACTTGTCAAGCCATGCTGTGACAGCACGCCACATACAAAATAGATGAAGACTGGCACAGAGGTTATCTCAGGGCTAATCTTCCTCAAGCAAAAAAAGAGGAAGATTGGCAAGAGATGTTAGCTCAGAGTGAATCTTACTCACCAGAAATAAAAAATAGGGCCTGCCCCACCCTGGAACTATAAAATAATTTTCCATGGTTTCCTCTGGAGCTTTTAGACTCTTTTAGTATTTATTTTAAACCTTTGATTCATCTGTATTTTATCTTGTTATGAGATGTGAGAAGCAGGTTGAATTAACTGTTTTCCCGGTAGCTTCCCTGTTGTTGCAAGAGCTTTAATTAAAAGATCTTGATTTTCCCTATTGATACACGACTCCCTCTTTGGCATTTACTCTGGTCAGTAGGCACAAAATTTGTACGCATAAATGATTGGCTTTTCTATGTAGAAATAACAACCAGTTGGAAAAGATAATAAAAGAAAAGATGATAATAACAATAATATAACATCTGTATTAGACTTAGTGAGAAAAGTGAAATCTGTATATTCCAAATGAACTTATGAACTTCTCTCAATCCAAATAGAAGATATGATTCAATGTAGCAACAAAAGATTCTAAGGGTTAAATTAACAAAGGATGCAAAAAATCTCTATCCAAAAATGTCAGACTCTATTAAGGGACTAAAGATATTCTGAATATCCAGAAATGGTTATCCATTCCACACTCTGGGATAGTGTGTGTTAATATTGTGCAATAATCCGTTTTCCACAGGTCAATCATACGTTCAAGTCAACCAGTAGAATATATCCAATTGAAATGAAAATCCACCTGACCTTTTCAGAAACTTGGTAAACTTACTCTAAAATTTTTTCCTGGAAGAATAAAAGGTCATGAAGAGCTGGGTCAATTTAAAATTGAAAGATTAAAGAGGAGTAACTCTACCAGATATTAAGGTCTATCACAAACAGGCAGTACTGAAAAAAAAACAGTGTGGCACCTCCTCAAGGACGGGAAAATAGACCCATGGAACAGAATAGAGAGCTCAGAGACAGACACGTGAATAAGTGAAAACTTAACATGTGGTAAAGGAAGCCCACAGAACCCTAGGGTATGGATGGAGGGAACGGCCACAAAAGAAAGTTCTGACAAATTTGACTTTATGAAAATTAGCCAAAAGTAATCAAACAGATGTAAGGTACAGCACGGTGAGTTTAGGTAACAATAATGTATTATATACTTGAAAGCTGCTAAGAGGGTAGATCTTAAAAGTTCTCATCACAAGAAACAAAAGTTTGTAACTGTGTGTGGTGATGGATGTTAACCAAACTTAACGGTTTTGAAGATAACCCTAGTCTTCTCTGTAATGTCTCATTTAGTACAATAAGAACTTGTTCTCATCGTGGTTTATGTCATTCAAAACTACTTTTCCAAAACTCATTCTTCAAGAAAAATAAAGAGCTCAAAGGTGTATTTTTAATGTGCAGACCTGAACTCCCACCTGGACAGAGACAGAAAGAGAGGAGGAATATAAATGTGGGCATAAGGATAGATGTCTTCTAAAAGGAGGCACAGGAAACCATTGACAGGAGTTGTTGCTAGGGTGCAGATTAAGAAGGAAGTTCATTTTTATCATAAACTCTTTTGCACTCTTCTTTTTTACCAAGTGCATAATTTTGGTTAGGTCTTGGATTAAAAAGAATAAAAGTATTTCTCCACCTCACAGGACCGCCGTGCTGAGCAAGAATTGGAGTGAACACTTCCTCCAAAACGCCTGTCCAGTCCAACGTCTCCTCACCATCCCCCAGCCCCTGGCCTGGCTCAGGCCTCGGATCTCCTCCCTGGGCCCGATCCTACAGCTTGTCCTCTCCAGTACGCCCCCCTAGCCCTGGAAATCTCTCTCTGCTACCCAGATCTCACCTGTCCTCCTCCTGCTCAAACACTTTCCTTGGTTCCCAGTTGCCTTTGAGTTAAAACTGGAGCCCTTAACATTTCACTAAAGTCTTCCACAACCAGCCTCTCCTGCCATCTCCCAGCCTCATCATCTCACCATGAGTCAGTCTCTCTTGCTTTCTCCCGCCCTTCCCGTCTCCTTCCCTTCCTTTGTCCCTCCATCCCCCACTCTCTCTCTCCCTCTCTTTCTCCCTCCTTCCCTCTCCTTTCTCTCTCTCTCCTTCCCCCTCCTCCATTCTATTCCTCTCACCCGTTCTTTGTCTCTCTTTATCTTTCCCTCTCTGCTACCTTCCCTCCCCCTCTCCCTCTGCCTGTGCCCTTCTCCTCCCCATCACTTTTGCCCACACTATCTTCTTGAGAGAACCGCACACAACTACACCCAAATGTCTACTGATCAGCATTCAAGGTCTCAGCTGAGAACTCTCTCCACCCTCAGTCTTGCCTGTCCTGCTCTGAACACAGGCCCTGCCCATGTGGACTGGGAGTGTCCTGACCTGGGACAATCCCCCTCCAGGCTGGGAGCTCCTGGAAAGCACGGGCCAGGCCTGGGTGCTTCCCAGGTCTCCAGGACACAGGATATGGCTGGGAAGAGTTGGGGATGGCACAGAATTGGGGATGGGCAGGCAGTGTGGCAGTGTTTGCTGAATGGGGACTGGATGGATGAAGGTGGAGGTGTTCGTGGGCAAGAGTTGAGTGACTTCAATCCTCAGGTGTCCCCTGTGAACCCTGGACTGAACAATATGATAGGAGTTAGGAGCCCAGCAAACATCCAGGCGGTGAAGATGTTTGAAAGAATGTGATTTCAGAGAGAAAAGTAAGGGAGCAGAAGGGAGGTTCACTCTCTGAACAGGTCCTAAGGGGCATGATCTGTCCTCACACATTGCACTAATTCTCTCAACCACCCAGATCTTCTACTCAGAAGGCTTTTCCCTGTCCTTAACGATCCGGCCTGGGTACCAGACCCCGCCTCTGGGCTCTGCTCCTATTTCCACTAAGCAAAAATCACAGAATGGACGATAAGACCTTCCCACTGCCAGCTGGGGAGCAGAGCCAAGGAGAGGGTTTCAGGAACAGACCATGTGCACCTGCACTCACCACTCAATCTCTTTAGGCTCGCGGTCCCTCAGGAGCTCTCGCACCTCCTGCCGGCAGCGCTCCTGGTGCTCTGGGTGCCTCGCGAGGTTGTACAGGACCCAGGAGAGGCCGCTGGCTGTGGTGTCATGTCCTGAGAGGCAGCCAGACAGGTTTGGGTCTCTTGGCGACTTCAGCACCAGAAGGTGGACAGCGCCCTGACACTAAGGCCCTCAGGGAGGATGGGGGACTATGGGGTGGTCCAGGGCCCACCAACCAAATCCCTGGGATAGAGAGACCCCTGCCCCTTCTGTATTCTCACCCGCAAACATAAAGGTGTCAACTTCAGCTCGGATGTCCTCATCTGACAGTTCCTTCCCATCTTCATCCTGGAGAGCAAGCAAGACCCCCAAAATCACCAGTTCCTAGGGGCCCTGAGACAATCTCTGAAGCTCCATCATCATCCCAGGAACCCAAGCCAACCCTGCACTCCTGGACCTTCCTTGGTCCCTATCGCCAGAGGCCCCAACCCACAGGCCTCCTCCTTGGCATCCTTGCCTCCTCTCTTGTCCCTGGTGGGAGGAATCAATGATCCGTGAACATTTCCATGGTTCTACATGATGAAGGCTTTCTGAGAAAAATTTATTGGCAACCTGGGCTGCAGGATGATTGACTGGCAACTTGCCTTGGAAGTTAGTGATTGAGCATCACTCCAGAGCCATTTGCTCACATCTAGGATGGTAGATCCAGAGATTCCTTATCTCCCCTAGAGATAACCCTACAGAATCTACAGAATTTGCCTTCTCACTGAAGATCTGCTTCTATTCCAGAACATCCCGTTTCTCCTCCTCTCCTTGTCTCTCTCACCATAAGGAAGAAAGGACAGATGAGTCAGCCCTCGTAAGTTCCAAGGTTCATACTGTGGGGACACCTCTCTCATGATGCAAGCATGGCTGCATGCACAGGCAAAAGCATCATGTCACCCTCAGAGGAACTTGGGAATGGGGAACCAGAGCCACACTTCTGCTCTGGCTACTGTTACTGCTGTGAGCAATAAGTGGGCCACTCTGATCCAGGGTTCTGAGGTATATATAGATGTAGTCTAATATATATATATTAGACTCAATAAGTTAGTCATATGTATATCTATACGTGATTAACTTATTAAGTAAAGTCCCAGGCCCTGCCCAGCATCAGTTTCAGACTTAGCAGTCCCCCGGAGCCTGCATTCCACACAGTCATCTCTAAAACATACCCCTGACCCATCCCTCCCTTCCTCAAGCACCTTCCATGGCTCTCCACTGCCCTCTGGATCAGGTGCAAGTTCTCCCATCTGACATTTGAAATCAAGGTGCATCGTCCCTCTCGAATTCAGATCCCAGAGAAGCCCACCTTGGCCAGCAGGAGCACATCGATGAAGTCCAAAGTCTTGACCTTAGCCTTGGCCTTGAGGAGGTCATCAAGACCCTGATCGGGGAGGGTGCGGCGCCGCTCCTGGATGATGGAATCTGTGAAGTCGTGCACCAGGCGGCAGACCCTACGGAAGCGCTGTCCCTCAGAGGTGAGGTGGTACAGGGAGTCCATGTACAGGAAGATCTGCTCATCCCGCTTTCTCACAAGGGCACTGAGCTCCAAGACACCAGAAATGTATTCACTAGGCTTCCTGCAGGATGCACGCATGAAGGGAGGCAACAACTTAGCTCACCTGAAGCCCCGGAAGCACCTCCCACTAGAAGGCAGGTCCAACCTCCCATGGGGAAACTGAGTCTCCAGGAACAGATGGACCCACAGATGGATGGTGGGGAGGATCCAGGAGACATGACCCTCCAGAGTTTCTTCTCTCCCTTCTTCCTATCCTGTCTCTGTGAGCTGCCTCCATGTGCCAGGTGCCCAGGGCACAGCTGAGACATCACGCTTCTTTCCTCTCTCTCCTACCAGTATCTGCCCTTCTCCTTCCAAAGCTGTCCACACAGCTCAGACTTTGTCCTCTCCCAACTGACAGTGGACCTAGCCCCTCCTGAGTCTCCATGCAACAATGTCAACACCACCTGTATCTACATGACAGTCAGTCTTCTCTAGAGTCAGACGTCCAAGCTCAGCTTTGACCACAACCCTCATCTGCTCAAACACCTTCCATGGTTCCCTGGAAACCTCAGTATCAAGTTCATATTCCCCTGCTTGGCTTTTGAATGTCAGTAAGACCTACCCCTGCCTACACCTCCAACCTCACTACCCAGGTGTCTCCTCATTGTTGCAAACTCTCTGCTCTTCCTAGCCTCCTGGCCTGTATCAAACATTTCTACCTACCCAAAAGGATTGCTCTGTCTCTTTCCCCTTCCCTGAACTTTGGTGTCCAGCTCGGACCCTTCTCCTCCAGGAAGGCCCTTCTGATTGTCGTGGTCAGTCCTCCCTCCATCTATTCCCTGGCATCTATGGCCCATGTTCCCAGGCCCTGGGCAAGGACTCACTCCTGGCAATCGCTGTCGAAACTGAAGACACATTTCTGCAGACTGTCGAGCGTCATGAGGCTGATGTGCTCAAACATGTCCAGATGGGCACTGCCCTCTGAGGCCAGGCACTTCCACTTGGCCTGGACAGAGAAGCAGCAGATCCTGGGCTGGGACTGGCCGCCCCTGAGCCCCACCCCAACCCAACGCCAGGATGGGCTCCCCAGACCCAGCCTCTTGGTCCCAGGCACCTCTGATGTGGAGGACCAGGCATGAGTGGGAGTGGATGCTGTTACTGTGAGGGCATGAAGAGCTCACGGCTGGGAGTCAGGAGACCTGCATTCCAGTCCTGGCTCTGCCTGCTACACTCTGTGCGCCCTTGGCCAGCTCACTGCCTTCCTCTGGGCTCCACTTGTCAAATCCTCAGTGACAGGTCTGATAACCTGCTTTGTTGTCAGACAAACCAGGTTGGAATCCCAGCTCCACTTGTTAGCTCACTTGCTGTCTGTGTGAACTCGAGCAACTCCCTAACCTCTCTCAGCGTCAGTTTCACCATCTGCAATGGGGAAAAAGAATCTCCACCTCACAGGGACGTGAAAATTAAATTAGACAACACGTCATGGAATTGCCATGTACCTTCTGGCATATAGAAAGTGTTCAATAAATGCTAGCTTTCATCATCCTACTGTTATAAATTCGCTAGGAGACTGTCCCCTATGTTGGTAGCGGTAGTCCTCCATGGGACCTGAGCACCCTGCACATTCTTGCTGGGTATGCCAAAAACATGTTCTTTGCCTGGGCCACTTCTCAGAGCTGTGTTTGCAGCAAACAACATGGAGGGAAGAGGAAATGTCTCCCCCTGGGCACGCATCAGGCTTGCTTCCAATTGCTATGAAACTCATGCAGTCCCTAAACCTAGTGCTCCTCCTGTCCATTGCAACATACTGCATGAGCAGGCATCCGTGGAAGCCCACCTGTGTTATCCTCATGGGATTTGGGGACTTGGAGAAAGAATGCAAACCAACAATAGGCATGTGCCACTCGCCGAGCCATGAGTAATAAACTGTCCTTTGTCTCTGGTTCAGGAGTCTCATGTCTTCTGGCAGGATCCACAAAACACTAACGAGTTTACTTGTTAGCTTGCAAGTATGGAAAAGTCCCAGGCACTTCACAAAACCCCCACCTCCAATGCTTCACCTCCCTACATCCACCCTTTGCAACGTGCCTGTGAACTTCCAGGAGGAGAAGCCGCACATTTCACCACCCTTTCATTCTGTGCTGGTCTTTTAACTTGCTTTGGCCAATGTGGTAAAAATGATGAGTGATCTTCCGAAACCTAGAGCTCAAGAGGCATTGAAGCTTCCTCTCAGCCTCTTGGAACCCGGCCTCTGCCATGTGAACAGCCTGAAATGACTTCTGGAGGGAGGGAACCACACGAGAGGATTGTCCCAGCTGAGAGCATCCTAGACCAGCCTGCAGCCAACCAAGCCCCAAACACGTGAGAGGACTGAGCCCAGAACAGCAAAGTACCTGACCCACAGCTGATCACGGATACATAAGGGACCCCATCCACGTCCAGAAGAAGCAGCTCACTGAATCGTAGACTTATTAGCAATAATAAAACTTTATACATTGAAAAGTGGCTTGTTACTCCATAATCAGGACTCAACATGCAATATTCATCACTATCATCAACAGTGTCTCAGGATTCCAAGGCTTCTGAGAGGGAAACATAGAAACTAGCACATGAGCACCTACTATGTGCCAGGGACGTGGGTCCATTACGTCATCTTGATCACCCTGCCAAGTGAGGCTTATTATCCCCAGTTTACAGCTGAGGAAACCGAGGCTCAGAAAGGAGAAGCAATGGCCCCAAAGCTACCCAGAAAAGCCAGAATTCCAGACAAGATGTCTCTGAGTGCCCATTGCCCCCGAGGCTCCAGGTAGGACCTTGGGTTCAAGAGACTCACGTGCATGATGTTCACACTGTCATTGAAAATCCTCACGTAGGACTTCAGGATGTTGAAGTGGAAGGCGGGTGTCAGCATGCGGCGGTGCCTGCTCCACTTGTCACCGCCACTCAGCAGGAGCCCATCCCCTGGTAGGGGCAGCCACAGAGAGTGAGCAAGGGAGGGCCTTCCCCTGGGCCCCAAGGTTGTCCCCAATCCCCTCACACGCAATTACTCACCCAGCCAGGGCTTCAGGAAACTGTAGAAGACCATGTCCTTAGGCGCAATGGCAGCTGACAGGAGAGATAAGCCATCAGGTGCCATGGAGCGGGGGAGGGGAGGGACTTTTGAGGCAAGGTGGGGCCCCAGCCAGGGGTCTGCACTCCCCCTCCATGCCCAACATAGCAGGAGTTGGGGCAAGGGCAGAGGAATCTAGGAGAAGGGTCGAGGTCAAGGGGGCCAAGACCAGGCAACAGCGCAGACTATAGCAAAGGCAGAGCCCACAGACACACCCCTACGTGCTTAGATGCATCCCAACATGGCACAACACGCCCCAGCATGGCTCAGTGTGGCTTCTACAGGGTCCAACATGTTCTAAGCACCCGAGCACAGCCAAGAACTCTACAAAATGCCTTCACAGGGACCTGGGACACCGTGTCTGCCCAGCTGTCACATCTCCTGGGACATCTGACATGGCCTCACCATGCACTAACATGTCCTGACATGAAACAACATGCATGACACACCCTGACATCACACAATGTGCTCTAAAATGGACCGAAAGATAACCTCAGCATATCCTACAGACAGGACTTACATGTAGTCCCATCAATGTCACAGACGTGGACCAGACATGACCCAGAAATATGCTAAGACCTGCCTCAGACAAGACTCGCATAAGGTCTCAGGCATTTCTCAGAAGGACCCAGGTCCCAGAGCTCAGACAAACCCCAAATTTGGGCCAGAAATGACCAGCAGGAGAACCAGACACACTCAAGAGGCATCAGACAAAACCCAGACAGATTCCAACACACCTCGAATGTCCTTGGCCACAGGCGAGCCCCAGTCATGACTGAGACCATCCCCATTTGATCTGAGGAGCAAACATATACCAGCTGCAACCAAATATAATATATACCAGGTGTAGCCAAGTGTAACTTACACCACTGTTACCAAAGGTATCATATACCAGCCTAACCAAGTGTAACATATGCCAGCTATAACCAAATGTAACATGTGCCATCTGTGACCAAGTGTAACATATGTCAGTTGTAACCAAAGGTATCATACACCAGTTGTAACCAAGTGTAACATACGAGCTGTAACCAAATATAACATATGCGAGCTATAACCAAGTGTAAAATGTATCAGCTGTAATAAGTGAAACATATACAAGCTGTAACTAGGATCCAGGTAGAAACACAACTGTGGCCAGACGTGGCCATACAGCAGACATCACACAGATACAGCCTCAGCATGAGCAGACATGACCACATGTCCGGCAGGTGGGGATCCAGGTAAGACAAAAGCAGTCATCTCCAGAACAGGCCTCCTGTCTGCACCGGGTCACGTGCCCAGCTGGGGGCGGCACAGAGACCTCAGCAACAGGCAAGCTGTGGCCAGCGGGCTGTCTACCTGGAGCAAAGAGCACTGGCTTGATGAAGGTGGGGTAAAAGATGCAGATGACTGCATGCCAGGGCCCCACCCACCAGCCCCACACGTCCCCATAGGTCCTCGCCAGGTCCTGTGTGTACAGGAGACCTTCCTCTGAGCTCCAAATCTGGAGAGGAACAAAGAGGAACTGAACCACTCTTCCAGGTGGCCAGAGGGAAGGACCTGCAGGGCAGAGACCCAGACCTGAGCCCCGTGAATCCCACCCAGCAGCTCATCCTCCTCCGGGGGTCCCTCCCCATACCTTCCATACACGACAACTGAGGTCCCTCAGTTACAGGGACACAAAAAGGGTCCTTCCCCATTTGAATCCCGAGTCCATGTTCACCTGACTTCTCTCCTATCCCCATTTTCCAGATAAGGAGACTGAGGCTCTGAATGATATGAACTCACTTGCCCACAGCCTTCCAGGTCGTAAGTGGTGTGCCTGAGACCTGAGCCCAGGTCTGTCTGAATCCAGGGCCTGAGTTCTTACCCATTGAACTGCCTTGAACCCCAGAACAATAGCTCTGAGAACCCTATGCCTGCCGATCCAGGCAATCGGAGTCAGAGTGACTGGATGAGGAACTGGTCCTGTGACCTAAGCAGGCAAACTAAAGCAAGTCCTACAGCTCTTCCTGGAACTGTTGGGAACGATCTCGTGTTTCCATGGGAGGTGAGCTTCTGGGACTCATCTTGACCAGCGTGAGACTGAAGCCATCACAGAGGGACACAGAACCAATAAACGAAGACCGACTCCCGATGACACTGTCTGAGACCTGGATCCAGCCACGCCTGAAGACAAGATCCCTGGCCTGAACAGTCAGTTGATTCCCTTTCTTTGCTTAGACCATACAGGGTAGATGTTCCACCACTCACAGCTGAAAGAGACCCTGGCAGCCAGAGAGAGCCAGGGACCTGCCTAGAGTCGCCCAGCATTTTGGTGTTGGAGCCACGGTCCCTGTCGGTTGCTGCCTGTTCCCCACTTCAGCCTGGTTCGTCTGGAAGTCAGAATGGCAGGGGGACAACAGAAGGGAGCCTGGCTGGGATGGGCTCTGCTTGGGGCGATTCCTGGGGCCTGGAGCAGGAGGGCCATGAGCTTGAAGAGGACTAGTCACAGGAGGGAGTAGAAGGAATCAACCCATCAGAGTTGGACGTCGTGAAAATAGCAGCCCAGATCCTGCACCAGCCTCAAGCCCTCATGCTCTGGCCTGGGGGTGAGCAGGGCTGAGGCCAGGCCTAGCAGGGGACCTCAAATCCCATGTTGCCCACTGCAGCCCTCTGCTTTAAAAAATTTCAGCTCATTGTTTCAGACCCAGTTCCAGCAGCCCCTCCTCCAGGAAGCCTTCCAGCCTGGCCAGCAGAGACCTTGCTTCTCTTCTGGGCTGCCTCATTCATCTCCCTCCAGCCCATTCCTCACCACTCGAGATGGGGGATCACTCTGTCTAGATCTGTCTTCTAAGAGTGAAGATCCCCCAGGACAGTGACTTGCATTGAAGCCTCCTGGGGCCCCAGGGGTGCCCAGGACAGCAGGGCAGGGGGCAAACAGCAGTGGAGGGAGGATTGGTAAGATGGGAGTTGGTGAAAACAGGAAGGAAAGAGAAAGACAACTGAGAGGAGAGGGGAAGAGGGCCGGAGTCCGGGGTCCTGCAGGGGATGCACAGAAGCTTGCAGGGAGCAGCTAGAAGCCCTTGGATGCACCGCGGCACCACCACCACAAGCTCTGCATGGGTACCTGAGGCGCTGAGGACAGTCCGGACCATGTCGGGGTGACAGAGAGTGACAAGGGGTATGACTGGGCCCAGCCAGGTCACAAATCCCTTGGGGTAGTTGGCCACCAGCTGAGTAACGACTCTCATGCCTTGCTCAGTGGGGGTGACCTGCAAGCAAGGAGGGGCCGTCACTCCCCAGAAATAGCCATGGCATGTCCCCCCTGCAGCCTCTGCTGTAGATGCTCTGTCCAGATTCTGCAGGGATGGGGGAATCTATGCTTCCTCCTGCTTCTTTCCTCTCAGGGCAGGAGGGTCCCTGAGGCCTCTCCAAGTCCCAAGGGAGCAACCAGGGCACAGGGAGAAGACACTCTCTGCACACAGATGCCGACCTTGGCTCCAGAAGATGGATTTCCCTCATCCTGGGAGGGGTTGCAGCCCTGGGGCGCCCACAGGGGGAGGCACTCAAGAGGGAGGTTTGTGAGCAGGAGGGTGGACTCAGGACTAGACCCAGGTGCTCATTCTCACATCCTTTTCAAGTCCTGACATGTCCAGGGGGTCTCTGGTTACCCCAATGGTGATGGGTTTGTAGACAAAGGAAGTACCAGGCCAGGCAGACCCCAGGGAATACACGTGAACTCTGAATATCAATCAGAGGGCAGCTCCCACCCCTTCTGATGGCAAGGCTCTGTGCATATGGCCTCCTGTCTGTCTCTCCATCTCTCACACTGCATCCTGTCTGTCTCTCTGTCTCTCCCAGTGGATCCTGTCTGTCTCTTTATCTCTCACAGTGGGTCCTGTCTGTCTCTCTGTCTCTCACACTGTGTCCTGTCTGTCATTATCTCTCACAGTGCGTCCTGTCTGTCTCTTTTGAACAGTGGACAGACACATAAATAGTGTCTTTTACAAGTGAAAAAACTGAGACTATATACTCTAAAATGGGAACAAGTGGAGTGTTGGCTCCTGGTAAAGTGTCCTCTCCAGTCCTTCAGAATTCCCAAGCCTGACAACTACCCCTGGTGCTCCAGGCAGTTGAACTTTTCACCTCTGACCCCTCCCTGCTCCCAAGGATGCTGAGACAAACACTCAAAGCACTTCAACGAATTGACTCAGGGAGGAATAGTCACTCAGCCAAGGTAACACAGTGAGAGGGGCTGGAGGTGGGAAGAGTGTCCATGACCAGCCCCGACAGCTTAGCCCTCAGAGCAGGAGCCAGACTTGCAGGAACCACAGCATTCCTGCTGCCCCCAGGGCCCTCTGAGAACATCCCAAGACACAGAATCCCAGGAATGCCTCACGATGAGCTTCGGAACATCCCCGTTCTGAACTTTGTCACTAGAACAGTAAAATCACAGGAAGTGCTCCCCTGAGCTGTGGCTCTTGCCCCGGGAAGGGAAGGAAAGCTGTGCTCATCCCTCAGCTGGTCTGGAGGACGGGAGGAGTAGGCGGTCAGCTCTGTGGCTGTGACAGAGAGGGGCGAAGGCACGTTCTCCACCCAGGTCATCAACACTGCCTTTGAGTGCCCGCTGTCCACCCGCCCCTGGGCTGGCCCTGCCATGTCTTCTGCCAGAGCTGTCATCAAGGTGGAGAGATAGATAATAAGTAGTTGGATGATTAATGTTTAATTAAGCATGAGCAGGACCAAGTGAAAGGTCAAGGCCTGGGTGTGGGCAGGCAGTGGAACAGGCCTCTGAAAGGGAAGTGAGTGGCCTATATCCTCCAGGTTGGACAACGGGGCCCATTGGGACATCTTGGCAGGAAGAGTCAGATGAGAGGAAGGGGTCCCAGAAAGGGGTGGGGAGCTGTGCCCGGTGGGTGGGGGTGGGGAGGCCATATCTAATTCCTGTGGGGAAACTGCAGCCCAGCGTGAGCAGACTCAAGGAATTGGGCCAGGCAGAGCCGACCCCGGACAGTGCCCCCAAGGCCATCTTAAGCTCAGCGGTGGAGACTGGGAATGCCAGGGTGTCTCGCTCTGTGCAGCCTGTGCTGTGAGCCCCTCAGAGCTGTGGCAATGGATCCAGAGCAGGCTTGGGGTGGGGGACAAGTACGTGGGAGCCCCTCAGAGCTGTGGCAATGGATCCAGAGCAGGCTTGGGGTGGGGGACAAGTACGTGGGAGCCCCTCAGAGCTGTGGCAATGGATCCAGAGCAGGCTTGGGGTGGGGACAAGGACGTGGGAGCCCCTCAGAGCTGCACTGATGGATCCAGAGCAGGCTTGGCGTGGGGACAAGGATGTGGGAAAAGCCTGGGATGGCAGAGCAGAGGAATGAGTGAGTGAGCAAGGATGGGCCGCCTGAGCCTCCCTCTCACTTCCGCTCTCCTAGATCCCAGCCCTACCCCGAGCCCCATTCCTGACCCCTCGGGAAGTCCACCCACCCTGATGCCCCAGACCCCTCCTGCTGCCACACTCACAAGGCCCAGGTGACTCCAAAACCAGTTCCGTTTGGGGGGCTGCGGGAAGCATCGCAGGCGGCAGCAGTTGTCATAGAAGGTGTAGGTCCAGGCCAGGACGCGGGCCAGAAGCCAGGAGGCTCCGACCAGCAGCAGGAGCAGCCATGGGGAGGCTGCCAGGGGCCCGAGCCCCAGCCAGGACAGGCTCAGCCACGGCATCCTGCAGGGCACACAGGGTGGAGGGCGAGCTCCTGGGGCCCAGGAAAAGTGAGTATTGGTGAGCTCGAGGCAGAGACAGACAGCTGACAAAGAGGGCAAGGACCAAGGGTGTGAGGGACAGGACAGGGAGGGGCAGGAATGGTGAGGGCTGGGGCCAGGGCAGGGAGGGCTCAGAGAAGGGCTCAGAGAGGGGAGGGGGTCCATGGAAATCCAGAGGGAAGGAAGAAAGAGACAGAAAGACAGACAGAGACACAGAGACAGACAGAGGAGAAGAGATAAAGAGGAAGAGAGACAAAGGAGGAAAGGCCCAAAGGGAATCAGTGGGAGGCCGCCAGAGGCTCCAGTTACAGGAAGTCCAGGGCTGCTTGCTCCCTGGAGCCACTCCTGCAGTGGGCAGCGCCCTCCCCACCCCAGGCCAGCACCTCCAGCCCTGGACCCCAGACCACACCTCCTGTCTGCAACTGCACACAGCCTTCTCTCCCCTGCTCCTGGGAAGTCTGGGCCCCTGGGCCCGGACCTGTGGAGGCTGGCAGGGCCAGGCTGGGCCAGCCAATCCCCATGCGTCTGCTTACCTCCTCCCCACATGGCTGCCAGCCCAGATGGAGGTGGGGGAGGGGAGCCAGTGTTGTCAAGAGAGGCCTATGAACCAGCTCAGGGTCACACAGTGTGGATGCTGGCTCCTCAGGACTCAGCACCGTTCTTGTGGTGTGGAGGGGGAAAGTTGGGGGGCGGCCAAAGGTGACTCTGGACCCCAAGTTTCCAGCTGCCCCTGGCCTTCCCAGTCCAGGGTGTGGGAGGTGAAAAGTTGCAATTGGGAGTTCAGGTGCCAGGTGAGCAAGGCCAGGCCAAGCCTTGTCCTCACACATCTCCTGGGCTGTTGTCCACTTGAGGGGCCAGGAGGGCGTCATGCACTGTTTCTTGGTGCAGAAGCAGGAAGCTCAGAGACAGGAAGCCTCTGGCCCCAGGACAGCGCGGCCTGGCAGGAGTTCAAGACCTGCCTCCAGGCAGCCCAGGGCCTGGGTTGAGACATGAGTGCTGGGAGCAGGAACAAAGACACCAGCCTTGTGGGGATCACCCACGCCAGACTCTGGGGTAAGGAGTCCCGTCAGGCGAGGGCATGTGGAGGAGTGGGAGGTGAGGCTGCAGGGGGCCATGAAAGCACTGGGTGCAGACAGCGGAGGGCAGAGCTGAGAGAGCCTGGGTGGAGTCCTGCCCGTCCTCACTCTGACCATGGGCTGTGCCGGCCCTCTCTGGGCTCAGGGTTCCATCCGGGAAACGGGATGTCAGATCAGGGCCTTAGGGGCACAGAGGAGGGTTCCACAGGAAGGTGAGAAGGATCAGGACCCCCAAAAAGACAGAATGAAGGGAAAGGGCCGCTAACTAGTCCTTGTGCTGCTGTGTGCCAATACTCCACATAAAGTAGACCTATTCTGTGCAGAGGATGGTATGTAAAGAGTGCCTACTATGTGCTGGGTACCTCACAAAACATCCCTACAGCAAGTCAGGATCTCTACATAAAGCATGCCTACTGTATGGCAGGTATGCTATATAAAGGGCATGTACTGTGTGCCAAGTACTCTCTACAAAGTGTGCCTACTGTGTGCCAAGTGCTCTACATAAATCCTGTCAACAGTATTCCAGGTGTTCAAGATAAAGCATGCCTACTGTGTGCCCAAGACTCTCCATAGGGCATGCCTACTAAGTGCCAGGTGCTCTAGATAAAGCACATCCATTACATGCTGGGCATTCTACATAAGCATGCCTACTGTGTGTTGGGTGCTCTGTGTAAAGTATGCCTACTGTATGTGTCAGGTACTCTACATACAGTAAACCTATTCTGCCCAAAACACTTTACATAAAGCGTGGCTACTGTGTGCCGGGTACTCTAAAACATGTGTACATACTATGAGCCCATCACTCTACATAAATCCTGTCTACTGCATGCCAGGTGTTCTACATAAAGCATGCCTACTGAGTACCAGGTATATTACATTAAGTGTGCCTACTGTGTGCTGGGTACTCTACATAAAGCATCCCTACTGTGTACAGGGTACCATATGTGAAATGCTCCTCCTGTGTGTCAGGTGATCTACATAAGGTAAACCTACTGTGTGCCAGATGTCCTGCCAGCAGGATAAAGCATCACCCTCCCCTCAATCTCTGGGCCAGCACCCTGGGATCAGGCAGAGAGACCCAGGCAATGCATCTGCAGGAGGAAAGATGCCTATTTAACTGAAGAGTGAATGGAGGCACAGAGGGGGCAAGCCTCAAGCCCAAGTTGCAGGGCTGGTCATGCTCCCAAGCCCAAGCCTTTCCTTCTGCTGTGCTGCTCCACTCCCACTCATAAGGGACAATGCCCTATTAACCCACGGACATTTGTGATGGTGGAATCTCAGGCAATGTGTTGACCCCAGAGGGGACATCTTGAGGCCCTTGTGTCACTCGGCAGATCATCCTCCCACATCCAGGAGGTGCCACCCAAAGGATCTAGTTCTCCCCTCCTGGGCCTCCCCTGATCCTGTCCAGAATGGCCCTGTGGGATGGTCTCAGGTGAGGAGCTCGAAGGATGGGGCTCCTGGCAGAGTTACTGAGCAGGATGGTGGGGCAAAGACAGTCCTCCTGATACTGGTGGGATGTTGGGGAGACTCCAAACCTCCCTCTCCCCCTCCCACTGGCTGGGGGATTCATGTCTTAGAGCCCTCAGTGCAGTGGGGTGCACCATGCCCCCAGAAGCTCCCCCCCTCACTGGGGCAGAGCACCTACTGGCAGGTCCAACCATGTCAGGATCAGGGGGACAAAGTCAGATGATGATAAACCAGGCAGAGTCCTGGGACACACAGGAGAAAGGGCCCTCAGTGTCCAGAGGTGCTCAACTCACTGTGGACCTACTGTGTGCCAGGAATATGCAGGCAGCCGAGAGCAGGAATGGTGGCCACCACCAGCATTTGGCAACAAGCCACTGAAGCTGTTTTAAGCCCTTTAGACATATTACCCATTTTTTTTCATTTTATGGATGAGTAAACTGAGGACAAAACTATTTGAGTGACTTGTCCAAAGTCGCAGAGCTGGTAGAGCCAGGCTGTGCACCATGTTTCACACTGGGTGTCCTGAGCCACTAAGCTGTGCTCCTTCGTGTCTGTAAATGGGCATTTAGTTAGTGCCACCTCCCCCCATGTGGGAATAATCAAAAGAGACAATGCACATAAAACACACAGGGCAGAGGAAGGGCCTAACAAATGCTCCTCATTGTCATTGTCATTGCTACTGTTGTGTCATGTAATCATCCCACCTCTGCAATATCGCACTCATGAGCCCATTTTTAGAGAAGAGGCACCAGAGGTCCAGAGAGGTAAAGCAACTTGCTCCAGCCACACAGCAAATTAGGTAAAGATGACATTGCAGGTGACAGCGCAACTTGGCACATAGGTGCTCATTAAATATCCGGGGAAGGAAGAAAGCTTTGCAGTCATGAGCTCTAAGGCTCGGCTCCTCAAAGTGTGGTCCTTGGACCTCCACCATTGTGTCACCTGAGAGCTTGCAGGAAATGCAGAATCTCGCGCCCCCGCCTGGAATGCTGACTCAGAATTGCATCTAAGTAGAACCAGAGGAGAATTGTGCACACTCCTTCAAGTTTTAAGAAGTGTTGCTTTAAGACCCTTGAGTCCGGGTGCTGTGAGGGATGAGGAAGGGCAGCACCTTCACCCCTCTGGTTCTCAGAGTTTTTTTCAGTTGCGAAATGAGAAATACCTACACCTCACAGGACTGTTCACATATATGGTTGTATGTCTATTGAACACTCATTGTGTGTCAGACCCTGAGGGCGCAGCTGTGAGCATATCAGACACTGTCCCTGCTGCTGAGGAGCTCACATCCACTGGAGAGATGGGCACCAGTCAAATAAATGACCAAGGACACATCAGGCAGTGATAAGCGATGGGCCTGGTGGAGGGGTCCTACCTTAGGCCAGGGGTCAGGGTGAGCAGAGGTCTGAGTGTACAGGAAGCCTCCAAAGGCAGGCGTGAGGTGGGACACCCAGGCTGTGTGAGAGGGCAAGTGGAGTCTTGTCCCTTTGACACTGGGGCTGAGAGCAATAACACACGAGCTTGTGCCATTGATCCTTGGGAAGACCAATGTGGACAGCAAAATCCAATCCCACATTAAAGCTATAAGTGAGTGTGGACCTTTCACTGGCCATAGCAAAGACTCAAACCCGGGCAGGCCTCTGCAGCCATCAGGATGGAAGGGTCTGGTGTCCTGGGGCTCCCCCATTCCTGAGACAGGTGACAGCAGGGGAAAGGAGGCCAGCGTGGCAGGCAGGGAGCCTCATGTGGGGATTTCTGTTCTGAGCCTGAGGAGGCTGGAGCATCCCCAATGATTTCTCATCCAACACTGGATGTGTAAGCTGCCAGATCACAGCAGCCTGGCTTATGGAATGTCCCCCAGCCAGTGGTGGAGCAGGGAGCCATGCACAGGAAGACAGAGACTGGTCCTTCTCCAGGGTCCCTCCACTTCACCCACAGCCAGGCAGGGGGCATGCATGTGTCACACCAGCAGTGGTCACTCTGTGAGTCTCCAGCTTCAGGCACTGCCTGTCACCCCTCTGAGCCTCAATCTCCACATCTGTAAAATGGGCCTGAGAAAAGCTCAGTGTTGAGTGACGTCAGCATCTAGGTGGAGTGAGTCATTCTCTTTGTCTCTCTCTTCTAAGTTACAACTGGCCAGACACCCAGTGACCCACAAAGGACTCCCTGCACAGTACTCCAGAACAGCTAAGTGATCCATGCATCTATACATCTGAAAGGTGGCTGACTGGGTCTCCTGGAGGAAGTGGACCAAGGAGGGCAGCTCCTTCCCTTTCTCCAGGAACAGTGAGCCAAAACTGGATGCTCACATCAGTGGGCACACCAGCGCCCACAGGCTTCAAGGGCAAACATAGCACTTGTGGCTTGGCCCATGCCCCCCAGTGGTGACAGGTGGTGCATACATCCTGAGGCTCCAGGACTCAGCAGAGCTGGAAACCCGGCCTCTCCACCTTTCTCTGCAGTGATGAGGTCTTCCCAGCAGGAGGGATGCAGCGACATCAAAAGCAACAAGACATCAGCAACCTCAGAGGCACAAGCAGCACAAAGAGGGCACTGATGTTGCTTCTAGCAGAGAGAGTGGAGGGTGGAAAGTGCAGGTTCTAAAATACAGCCAGAACAGCTCAGAACCAAAGCAACCACAGCCATGCTCAAATAAGAAAGATGGTTACTGACAAATGCACAGGCAGAGGACCAATTCATCAACACCATGAAGAAAATACAGCAAAACGGCAGAACAGAAGGAGAACAACAGCTCCTCAGAAAACAAAATTGAAGTCAAAGAAGATGATAATCTACCTCAAGAGAATTCAAAATAGCTCTCTTAAAGAAACTCAGTGAGTTACAAGAAAAGTGAGAAAGACAGTTCAATGAGCTTAGGAATAAAGTTAATAACCAGAAGGCATACTTCACCAAAGAGTTTGAAGATCCAAAAACAACCAAACAGAAATTCTGGATATGAAGAACACAATTATGAAAACAGAATGATATAGAAAGCATAAAAAGTGGAGTAGAACTTATGGAGGCGAGAATCAGTGAGATCAAAGATAGAAACCTAGAAACGATCCAGGTGGAAAGGGAAAGAGAACTAAGATTTCTAAAAAATGAAGAAATACTTTCAGAAATACTGACTCAAATTGGAAAAGTAAAATCAGGATTATAGGTATCCTAGAGGAATAAGAGAAGGAGAAAAGAGCAGAGAGCATATTCAAAGAAATAATCACTGAGAACTTCCCACACCTGGGGAAACAACTGGACATACAAGCACATGAAGCCCATAGAACTCTTAATTTACATCAGCGCAAAAAGACGTTCTCCAAGGCATTTCATATTAAAACTGGCAAAAGTCAATGACAAAGAGAAAATATTAAGGGCAGCAAGAGAGAAGAAAATAACCTACCAAGGAACCCCCATCAGGCTTTCAGCAGATTTCTCAGCAGAAACCTTACAGGCAAGAGCAAAGTGGAATGATATATTCAAAATACAGAAAGACAGAAACTATCAGCCAAGAACACTCTATCCAGTGAAATTATGCTTCAGATAATATAGAGAAATAAAAGCTTCCCCAGACAAACAAAAACTGAGGGAGTTCATTGCCATGAGACCTGCCTTACAAGAAGTGAGGTAGGGAACCCTCCTACCTGAAGCAAAAAGGCAAAGGTTTACAAAGTTTGGAGCAAGGAGGTAAATAGACACAAAAAAATCAAAAAATTGCAGCTCTCTGTCGGAAGAGGTTAGACAATACTTAATTATAACATAAAGGATAAAGGGAAAGAAAGTATCAAAAATAAATATAACCACCTCATTTTGGTCACAAACTCGTAACACAAAAAGAATAATTTGTAACAACGAAATCATAGTAGTGAAGAGGAACAAGATGGAACCAGCTAGGCTGATGGAGATAAGAGGTGATCAGAAAATGGACTATCTCACCTATGAGGTCATTTATACGATCTTCATGGTAACCAGAAAACAGAAAATCAGAGCAGATTCACAAATCATAAATAAAGAGGAAACTGAGAAAAACATCACAGAAAACCACCAAACTGAAATGTCTGACAGGAATACAAGGGAAAATAAACAACGGAAATATAGAACAACCAGAAAAGAGATAAAATAGCAATATCAAGCCCTCATAATTCAAGAATCATTCTAAATGTAAATGGATTTCATACAATCAATCAAAAGACACAGAGTGGCTGGATGGATTAAAAAACAAGATCCAACAATATGATATCATCAGGAAACAAATCTCAAATCTAAACACAAACATAGGCTCAGAGTGAAAGGATAGAAGATGCTGCTTGGGGTAAATGGCAAGCAAAAGAAAGCAACTGTTGCCATACTTACATCAGACAAAGCAGACTTCAAGATAAAAAAATAACAAGAGACAAAGATGGGCATTATATAATGATAAAAGGGAGATTTAACCAAGAAAATATAACACATTAATATATATACACCTAACACAGGAGCACCAAATTATACAGAAAATATTAACAGACCTAAAGGGAGAAATTCACAGCAACACAATAGTAGTAGGGATCCATTAACATCCCACTTATGTCAACGGATAGGTCACCCAGACAGAAAGTCAACAAGGAAACGGTGGCCTTAAGTGAAACACTAGACCAGAAAGACTTAATAGGTATGTACAGAACATTCCATCCCAAAACAGGAAAATATACGCTTTTCTCTAGTGTACACAGAACATTCCCAAGATAGATCTTACATTGGGAAATAAGGTGTGCCTCAATAAATTCAAGAAGATTGAAATCATAAAGTGTCTTTTCCAAACACAATGCTATGAAACTAGAAATCAACTACAAGAAGAATGCTGGAAAAGTCACAAATACGTAGAGACTAAGCAAGATGCTGCTGAACAAATGTTGGATCAATGAAGAAATCAAAAAACTTAAAAATACCTAGAGACAAGTGAAAATGAAAACACAACATACCAAAACTTAGGTGATGCAGCAAAAGTGGTACAAAGAGAGAAGTTTATAGCAATACAGGCCACCGTCAAGAAACAAGAAAAATCTCAAACATACCTAGAAGAACTAGAAAAAGAACAACAAATGAAGCCCAAAGTCAGTAGAAGGAAGGAAATAATAAAAATCAGAGCAGACACAGATGAAATACAGACTGAAGAAAACAATATAAAGGATTGATGAAACTAAGAGCTGGTTCTTTGAGATGACAAAAAAAAAAAAAATTGAAGAAGCCTTAGCAAGACTCCCTAATAAACAAAGAGAGAAGACTCAAATACATAAAATCAGAAGCAAAGAGCAGAAATTACAATGGATACAACAGAAATACAAAGGATTATAAGAGAAAATATTATGAAAAGCTACATGCCAGCAAACTGGAAAAATGAAATGAATTGGGTAAATTCTTAGTAACATACAAACTCCCAAAGTTGAACCAAGAAGAAATATACAACCTGAATAGACCAATCACCAGGAAAGAGATCGAAACAGTGATCAAAAGCCTCCAAAAAAATAAAAGTCCAGGACCAGACAGCTTCTCCAGTGAATTCCACCAAAACATTCAAACAAGATTTAACACCTATCCTACTCAAACAATTCCAAAAACGGAAGAGAAGAAGATACTTCCTAATTCATTTTATGAGACCAACATCACCCTTATACTAAACCAGACAAGGACAACACAAAAAAAATGAAAATTACAGGCCAATATAGCTGAGGAAAATAGTTGCAAAAATCCTCAATAAAATATTACTAAATTGAATACAATAATACGTTAAAGGGATCATACACCAAAATCAAGTGGGACTTTTTCCAGGGATGCAGGGATGGCTCCACATCCACAAATCATTCGATGTGATACACCACATCAACAAAAAGAAGAAGAAAAGTCATGTGATCATCTCAATAGATGTGGAGAAAGCATTTGACAAGATCAAACATCATTTATGATAAAAAAAAAAACTCTCGATAAACTGGTACATTCTTTTCCAGTGAAGAAGGAACGTGCCTCAACATAATAAAGGCCATATATGAAAAACTCACAGCCAACATCATACTCAGTAGTGAAAAACTGAAAGCTGTTCTTCTAAGAGGAGGAACAAGGTAAGGATGCCGACTCTTGCCATTCTTTTTTTTTTTTTAATTTAACTTTTATTGAGTTAATGATAAGTTACAATCTTGTGAAATTTCAGTTGTACATTATTGTTTTTCAGTCGTCTTTTCAGTGCACCCCTTCACCCTTTGTGCCCACCCCCACCCCACCTTTCCCCCGGTAACCACTAATCTGTTCTCTTTGTCTGCATTTTTAAACTCTTCATATGAGTGGAGTCATACAGATTGTCCTTTTCTATCTGGCTTATTTCACTTAACATAATGCCCTCAAGGGCCATCCATGTTGTTACAAATGGGACGATTTTGTTCTTTTTTGTGGCTGAGTAGTATTCCATTGTATATATATACCACAGCTTCTTTATCCAATCATCTGTTGATGGGCACTTCTGTTGCTTCCACGTCTTGGCTATTGTAAATAATGCTGCGATGAACATAGGGGTGCATAGGACTTTTGGAATTGCTGATTTCAAGTTCTTTGGATATATACCCAGTAGTGGGATGGCTGGGTCATAGGGTATTTCTATTTTTAACTTTTTGAGAAATCTCCATACTGTTTTCCCTTGTGGCTGCAGCAGTTTGCATTCCCACCAGCAGTGTATGAGGGTTCCTTTTTCTCCACAACCTCTACAACATTTGTCACTTTTTGTTTTGGATATTTTTACCATTCTAACAGGTGTAAGGTGTAATCTTAGTGTAGTGTTGCTTTGCACTTCCTTGATGAGCAGCGATGATGAGCATCTTTTCACGTGTCTATTGGCCATCCACATATCTTCTGTGGAGAAATGTCTGTTCATGTCTCCAGCCCATTTTTTGATCGGGTTGTTTGATTTTTTGTTGTTGAGTTGTGTGAGTTCTTTATATATCATGGATATTAAGCCTTTGTCGGATGTATGACTTGCAAATATTTTTTCCCAGTTAGTGGGTTTTTTTTTTTTAGCTTCAATCCTGTTTTCCTTTGTCTTGAAGAAGCTCTTTAATCTGATGAAGTCCCATTTGTTTATTCTTTCTATTGTTTCCCTTGTCTGAGAAGACAAGGTGTCCGAAAAGATCCTTTTAATACTGATGTCAAAGAGTGTACTGCCTACATTTTCTCCTAGAAACCTTATGGTTTCAGGTCTCAGCTTTAGGTCTTCGATCCATTTTGAGTTTATTTTGGTGAATGGTGAAAAAGAATGGTCAATTTTCATTCTTTTACATGTGGCTTTCCAGTTTTCCCAGCACAATTTGTTGAAGAGACTTTCTTTTCTCCATTGTATGCCCTCAGCTCCTTTGTCGAAGATTAGCTGTCCATAGATGTGTGCTTTTATTCCTGGGCTTTCAATTCCGTTGCATTGATCTGTGCACCTGTTTTTGTACCAGTACCATGCTGTTTTGCTTACTGTAGCTTTGTAGTATGTTTTGAAGTTAAGGATTGTGATGCCACCAGTTTTGTTCTTTTTTATCAGGATTGCTTTAGCAATTCGGGCTCTTTTGTTGCCCCATATGAATTTTAGGATTCTTTGTTCTATTTCTGTAAAGAATATCATTGGGATTCTGATTGGGACAGCATTGAATCTGTACATTGCTTTAGGTAGAACGGACATTTTAACTACGTTTATTCTTCCAATCGATGTGCATGGAATGTCTTTCCATCTCTTTATGTCCTCATCCATTTGTTGCAGAAAAGCCTAGTAATTTTCATTGTATAGGTCTTTCACTTCCTTAGTTAAATTCACCCAAAGGTATTTTATACTTTTTGATGCAATTGTGAATGGTATTGTGTTCTTGAGTTCTTTTTTTGTTAGTTAAATACTATGTTAAGTAAGAGTGTACTCTTGTTAAACAGTGTGCTATGTTAAATAAGAGTGGGTGATAGAGGGCATCCTTGTCTCGTTCATGTTTTCAGGGGGATGGCACTCAGTTTTTGCCCATTGAGCATGATGTTGGCTGTGGGTTTGCCATATATGGCATTTATTACGTTGAGGTAGTTTCCTTCTATGCCCATTTTGTTCAGAGCTTTTTCATAAATGGCTGTTGGATCTTGTCAAATGCTTTCTCTGCATCTATTGAGATGATCACGTGGTTTTTATTCCTCAGTTTGTTAATGTGGTGTATCACGTTGATTGATTTGTGGATGTTGAACCATCCCTGTGTCCCTGGTATGAATTGCACTTGATCATGATGTATGATCCTTTGATTAACTGCTGAATCCAGGTTGCCAAAATTTTGTTGAGAATTTTTGCATCTACGTTCATCAGCGATATTGGCCTGTAGTTCTCCTTTTTCGTGCTGTCCTTGTCAGGTTTTGGTATCAGCATGATGTTGGCCTCATAGAATGTGTTAGGAAGTGTTCCATCCTCCCTAATTTTTTGGAATAGCTTGAAAAGGAGAGGTATTAAGTCCTCTCTGAAAGCTTGGTAGAATTCGCCAGGAAAGCCATCTGGTCCTGGGGTTTTATTCTTTGGTATGCTTTTGATTGCTGTTTCAATCTCTTTCCTTGTGATTGGTCTGTTCAAATGGTCTGCTTCTTCTTGACTGAGCTTTGGGAGATTGTAGGAGTCCAAGAATTTATCCATTTCCTCTAGGTTATCCATTTTGTTGGCACATAGTTTTTTGTAGTATTCTCTTATAATCCGTTGTATTTCTGAGGAGTCTGTTGTTATTTCTCCTCTTTCATTTCTGTTTTTGTTTATTTGAGCTTTCTCTCTTTTTTTCTTTTGTAAGTCTGGCTAGGGGTTTGTCAATTTTGTTTATCTTCTCAAAGAACCAGCTCTTTGTTTCATTCATCCTTTCTACTGCCTTTTTTGTTTCAATAACATTTATTTCTGCTCTGATTTTTATTATTTCTCTTCTTCTGCTGACTTTGGGCTTTGTTTGTTGTCCTTTGTCTAATTCAGTTAGGTGTAATTTGAGATTGCTTATTTGGGATTTTTCTTGTTTGTTAAGACGTGTCTGTATTGTGATGAATTTTCCTCTTAATACTGCTTTTGCTGTATCCCATATGAGTTGGTATGGCATGTTATCATTTTCATTTGTCTCCAGGTATTTTTTTTTCTTTAATTTCTTCAATGGTCCATTGCTTGTTCAATAGCATATTGTTTAGTGTCCACATCCTTGTGCCTTTCTCAACTTTTCTCTTGTAACTAATTTCTAGCTTTGTAGCAATATGATCAGAGAAGATGCTTGTTATTATTTCAATTTTTTTTTTTAATTTGTAGAGGCTTGCCTTGTTTCCCAACATATGATCTATCCTTGAAAATGTTCCATGCGCACTTGAGAAGAACGTGTATTCTGCTGTTTTTGGATGAAGAGTTCTATATATGTCTATTAAGTCCAACAGTTTTAGCTTTTCGTTTGGCTCCACTGTTTCCTTGTTGATTTTCTGTCTGGATGATCTGTCCATTGATGTGAGTGGGGTGTTGAGGTCCCCTACTATTTTTGTGTTGTTTTTAACATCTTTCTTTAGGTCTTTTAATAGTTGCTTTATGAAATTTGGTGCTCCTGTGTTGGGTGCATAGATATTTATAAGCGTTATCACTTCTTGATGAAGTGTCCCTTTGATCACTATATATTGGCCCTGTGTGTCTCTCTTGACCTGTACAGGAGTACCATTTTTATCTTTTATATTGTATTTGTAATGTACCTCTTCTATGTTTACCTGCACAAATACATACCATTAAGTTACAGCTGCCTAAAGTATTCAGAATAGTAACATACTGTACAGGTTTGTAGCCTAGGAGCAATACGTAATACCATATAATCTAGGTGTGTAGTAGGCAGTACCATCTAGGTTTGTGTAAGAACCCTCTGTGATGTTCACACAATGATGAGATCGCCTAATGATGCATTGCTCAGAATGTATCCTCTGAGACATATTCATATGCTCTCTTATAATTATACAATTAACTTGACCTGAATTTTGTGGTGTTTTTTCACTGTGGGTTTAAATTACCATCTGGGGTCAATTGCTTTCAGCATAAAGGACTTCCTTTAGTGTTTCTTGTAGGATGACTCTGCTAGCAACATATTCTCCCGGTTTTTAATCTTGGAATGTCTTTCATTTTCATTTTTGAAAGATAGCTTTGCAGGATATGAGTCTTTGTCTCTTTCTCTGACCTGACAGACTCTCCCAAGGGGCATGAGCAGGTTCATGAAGCCATAAAAACAAATACTTACAAAGGAATTACTTCTCCTGAGATTCTCAGATCATTGGCTTCTTTTTGGGCTGAGCTTGTTCTTTGTGGCTGACTACTCGCTTATCATCTCTGACTCTCACCTCCATGCACCCTTGGAATTCATCTTGTCCAACTTCTCCCTCGTGACATCTTTTCACCTCCACGAGGGTCCCCAAAATGTCAGAGAACATCCAGAAGGGTACAAAGCAATCACTCTTACAGATTGCCTCACCTGGATATCCTTTGCCATGGTTTCAGTGGGATGAGCAATTGACTCCTTGACTATGATTCATGTGTAGCCATCAATCTTGCCTCCGTTTATGACTTTATCAGCTTACAGTTCTGGATCCAGCTACTTTTATATCTTGGTTCATTACTCCTGTGTACTCTCTGCCTCATCACCTGATTTTGGTCTAGGTATCACTGCATACATACTAAGACCTTTCCCATTTCTTCAGCAACCTTGCCAAGGTCCCCATGGAAACCAAGACCTCCAGTGTTTACTGATTGCCCTTGTGTCTGTGAATACTCTCAGAGAATACGGATTTGACAAGAGAATTTCTCTAGAATAGGCAGAATAAGAAAGCTGGGCTACTTCCTGGCTTTCCTTCAACATCACAGCTTCATTATTTCATTCATAAGAGGTTCTCTGAAGATCAGAAAGGTTATTTTGTGTGCATACTTGTGTTTTGATGCTAAGGAAAAAGAGATTCTCACATCCCCTTCTCCCAAAGGAGGAAAAATAAAAATTCTTGAATTGCCTGAGACAATAGTTTGGATTTGGAATCTCTGGAAATTTCAATCACCCATCACACTGCTTCCCACCTTCCTGGAATAAGACTCCCACATTCCTCGAGGGATAATTCCAGTCTCCAGAGCTCTAGCTCTCATGGCTGTTAATTTCCCCTCTGACAAAAAAGGGACTTTCTGATGCAACCCCGTCCCCCAGAGCCTCTACCCTCACACAGTTTTGTCAGTCATCCCAAAGGCCAAGGCAACATTCATTAGCTAAAGATGCTGGATTCCAGGGAGGTTTTACCGAGAAGGCGTCCCAGGAGGAGGAGAATGGAAGTGTGTGTAAAGGCCACGAGGGAGTCTCTCAGACCCTGACAAGTAGGGGTGAGAGTCTGGAACCCCCCTGCTTGTGGGGTTTTCTTGGGTCTAGGCATGATTAGAGAGGAGACACTGAAGGCAAGAAAGAGCCCCCAGACTTGATGATTTTACATTCATTTTCAAGATTCTGTGCAGTTTGAGTCTATGAAGGCATTTGGAGGGAAAGACAGATTGTGTATGCCTCTTAATCTTCCCCAGCTCTGAGGCGGACATCTGACCATTTGTTTTATTTCACTCGGTCAGCCCCTCACGAGCCGGAGCATGCCTGACCCTCAGGGGACGTCATCTATTTTGAAGTCCACGCTTGAACCTCCATAGCAGCTGCTGAGCTTGGAAGACCTGGAGCTCTGGCTGCTGCTGAGAGATTGGATTTAGGACCTGCTCCCTGGCACAGCCCAGACACACCTTCGGCTCTCCTTCCAGGGGCAGATTAGATATCTGATGCTCTGAAGCAGTTTTCAGAGATCAAATCAGACTGGCCTGGAGAGCCAGAGCAGAAGCAGCCAACCCTCCATTCACTTGGCAGAACAGAGAGGACACATGACTAGGAATCAGTCAGGGTGTGTTTGACTCCCAGCTCTGCCAGTCAATCACGCTGTCACCTTAGACATGTCATCACACTAAGTATTTCTCTCTCAGATTTTATTCATACAGAAGGTGCTTATGAAGCCCTTGCTATGCACCTGGTGCTCTGTGGTTGCGAGTGAGGGCAGAATAGACAATAAAAGAGCAAGAGCTCTGAGAACTGGGTCTCAAGGACTCATTATTTGATTACCAAACTAGCAAAGAGATGAAAAGGCAGAATTACAGGGTAACTTGGATGGGCCAGAGGAACTTTTGCCTCTATGGCTCTTTCTTCTATAAAATATATATATATTTTATATATATATATAATATAAATATAATATAATATAATATAATATAATATAAATAAAAAATATATATATATATATATCTCCCACTTATGAGATGCTAGAAAGGTTTTATTGGCTATGGAGAGTCAGATAACCCCAATGCCTCTTCTCTCATCTCTCGTTTCAGCAAAAGGCATCAGATATGAAATGCAAAGAGCAACAGGAGAATATGAAAAGCAAGAGTTTTAAAAGTCAACTCTAAAAACTGGTTGTAGAGACTCTTCATCCTGAGGAGTAAAGGAGGTGATTTAAGACAAGGCGATAACCCACATGAAGCCAAGCCTTATCTGTGTCCAGCCCTGCTCGCCTGACTGGGGAAGGTGGGTTTAGTGCAGGGAACAGCCTTTTTCCTAAAATGTCCTGAAGGAAGAATGTGTGTGAAGCCCAAGGGCAACCATGACATAGGAATCCATTCCTACTGGAGAAGCTGCTTGCAGGAGATTCCAAAAGCCATTGAGGGGAATGTGCTGCTCTGTGGATGCATCAGTAGAAAGGGGACCACCTGGTAATTCTGGAAGAGAAGAGAAAGTCAGATAAAAGCAGTGCTGAGGGCCCAATAGAAGGAAGGAGGCCTTCAATGGCTAAGACATTAGGGAGATACCATATATTCTTCAGTGGTGGAAGATCTAAAGGTCCCAGGCCAGTGGCTTTGAGTTCACTTTCTGTTCCATACCAATCGACAGCTCTTGGAGGTAAACCAGAGTTGACCTGCATGGTATCTTCTCGAGGTGGAGACGGGGGGCTGTTGACCAACCAGCTGAAAGGACCAGCATGCCAGAGCCAGGTGAGTGACTGGGGGTACGCCAGGGCAAGGACATCCAAGGGGACCCTGGATCTGTGGCCGGTGCGGTGGCTTCTGCCCCAGGCCAGGCAGTAAGACAGTCATCAGACAGAGGAGATAAACACACCATGATTGGGGCAGAAAAGCCAATGGTTTCCTTAGGGAAGCAGGACCTGAACAATCCATTACTCTTTGTTGCAAGGTAGGATGTGAAGAGAAAAGCAGGGATTCTGGAGTTACACCAGCTGTGGTTTTAAATTGATTCTACCTCTTGTTTGCGGGGTGATCTTGGCTTGGTGTATTATTTTCCTGTGGCAGCTGACACAAGGCACCGCTGACTGGATGGTCTAAGACAACTGAGATTTATTCTTCTGCAGTTCTGGAGGCCAGAAATCCGAAATCGAGGGGTTGGCAGCATGGATTCCTTCTGGGGGCTCTGAGGGGGAATCTGTCCCAGGCCTCTCTCCTGGATTCTGGTGGCTTCCGGCAATCTTTGTGCTCCTTGGCGTGTAGCTGGGTTGCTTCAATCTCTGCCTCCGTCTTCACACGTCATCTTCTCAACATCTCTGTGTGTCCTCTCCTCTGCTTATATGGGCACTGGTCATTGGATTTAGGGCACACCCTAAATCCATGATGATTTCATCTCCAGATCCTTAACTAAGTACATCCGCAAAGACCCTCTTTCCAATCAGGCCACACTCTGAGGCTGCAGTGGATGCACAGTTGGTGGCAGCACTATTCCCCCCAGTACAGTCAGCTGCTGCACTGCTTTAAACCTCAGTTCCTTCTCCATCCAAGGCAGATAATACCAACACCTACAGATAAGGACCACGTGAAAACAACGTGCCTGTGAAATACTCCAAATTATCCAGCCCAAGATGCCCATAGGGCCAAGGTCGAAAAGCCCTTCAACAAAACCCATCAGTCGCTCTCTGACCCTAGCATGGTGCCCGCTACATAGTGAAAGCTTAATAGGAATAAGCTCCCTTTTCTTCCCCTTACGAGGGGTGAGATATGGGTGAAAAGAAAGAACCAAGTACATCATGCACTTGACATTCCTGGACAAGGTCCAGAGGGAATATTTGGCTATGAGTTGGCCCAAAATGATAATGATTAAACAACAAACCCTTCTCTGTACAGAGACATGGAAACAATGCAATTGTCCAGGGATTTAAGTTGGCACTAGTTTTATGAATATCTCCTTTAAAATGCATCTGAAAATTCAGATTCACAGATTAATTTCCAGGGATGCATGGGGCATGAAGCTCATCTCTGCTGACAGACCAAGTCAGTGGATTCAAGGGAACTCCCGGAGGCTCCATTCAAGGTCAGAGAAGGGCCGATGAATTTCAGTTGAAGGGTTTCTCAATCTTGGAACCATTGAAATTTGGGGCCAGATAATTCTTTGTGGTGGGGCCATTTGTGCATTGTAGGGTATTTAGCAGCATCCCTGGTTGTTACCAACTAGATGCCAGGAATGCCCCCAATTGTGACAAGCAAAAATGTCTCCAGACATTGCCCATGTCCCCTGAGCAAGAAAAGGCAAAGTCACCTCTGGCTGAGAGCCTCTGCGTTAGAGTGAGAACAGGGGAATGGCCATTTCAGAAGAGCACAACTGAGAAGGAACTTGATGAATTTTTGCCGTGCAGCCGGACAAGTCTTATAATGTTGAAAAACCTCAACAAAATGGGCCAATATGTATTGAACAGTCTTGCTATCTACAGACACTGAGCTGAGCACCAGGCATCATTATCCTACCATACAAAGGGATTTTTTTTTTGGCAAGTCTTCTCTCTTGTTTTATTTTAATGATTTTATTTTTTCTCCTCAATTTCCATACCCCTTCCCATCTCCATCATAGGAACCTTCTTTAACATGTTTGGTGTCTGCATTTGTTATATGTATATTACCTTACAAAATCTTCCATATAGTTTTGTGAACACTTTTTGTTGTTTTTTCTTCAGTTATTTTATTGAGGTCACAGTGGTTTATAACATTGTGTAATTTCAGGTGTACATTATTATTTATAAGCTACTGTATAAACTGCATCGTGCTATGCACCAATAGTCTACTTCTTATCCATTACCATGCATATGTGCCCCTTTACCTCTTTCGTCCACTGCCCCCCAACCACTTCGCCTCTGGT
The DNA here is from genome assembly GCF_041296265.1 of Equus caballus. NCBI lineage: Eukaryota > Metazoa > Chordata > Mammalia > Perissodactyla > Equidae > Equus > Equus caballus. The sequence continues at coordinate 15,331,660 of NC_091704.1, forward strand.
AACCACTAAACTGTTCTCTTTGTCCATCTGTTTGTTTATCACCACATATGATGGACTCATGCAATGTTTGTCTTTCTCTGTCTGGTTTATTTCACTTAACCTCATATCCTCAGGTTCCTCCCATGTTGTTGTAAATGGGACGATTTTGTCTTTTTTAATGGCTGAATGGTATTCCATTGTGTATATATATATATATACGCCACATCTTATTTATCCAATCAACTGTTGATGGACACATGGGTTGCTTCCATGTCTTGACTATTGTGAATAATGCTCCCACGAACATAGGGGTGCATAAATCTCTTTGAGTTGTTGATTTCATGTTCTTTGGATAAATATCCAGTAGTGGGCTAGCTAGATCATACAGTGTTTCTATTTTCAATTTTTTTGAGAAATCTCGAAACTGTTCTCTATTGCAACTGCCCCATTTTGCATTCCCACCAGTTCTGTGTGAGGGTTCCCTTTTCTCCACATGCTCTCCATCATTTGTTATTTTTTGTCTTGGTAATTATAGCCACTCTGTCAGGTGTAAGGTGATATTTTATTGTAGTTTTGCTTTACATTTCCCTAATAATCAGTGATGTTGAACATATTTTCATGTGCCTGTTGGTCATCTGTATGTCTTCTTTGGAAAAATATCTGTTCAGATCCTCTGCTCATTTTTTGATCAGGTTGTTTTGTTGTTGTTGTTGAGTTGTAGTTCTTTATATATTTTGGAAATTAAAACCTCAGATATATGAGAAATATATGATTTTCTCCCTGTTAGTGAGCTGTCTTTTCACTTTGTTCCTGGCATCCTTTGCCTTGCAGAAGCTCTTTAGTCTGATGTAGTCCCATTTGTTCATTTTCTTTTGTTTGCCTTGCCTGAGTAGACATGGTATTCGAAAAGACGCTACTACGACTGATGTCAAAGACTGTACTGACTATATTTTCTTCTAGGAGTTTTACGGTTTCAGGTCTTACATTCAAGTCTTTAATCCATTTTGAATTAATTTTTGTGTATGGTATAAGGTAGTGGTCTACTTTCATTCTTTTGCATGTGGCAGTCCAGTTTTCCCAACACCATTTATTCAGGAGACTTTCCTTTCTCCATTGCATGTTCATGGCTCCCTTGTCGAAGATTAGCTGTTCATAGATGTGTTGTGTCACTTCTGGGCTTTCAGTTCTGTTCCGTTGATCTGTGTGTGCTTTTCTGCCAGTACCATGCTGTTTTGATTACATAGCTTTGCAGTATATTTTGAAGTGAGGAATTGTGATGACTCCAGCTTTGTTCTTTTTTCTCAGGATTGAGAAAATGTATCTTTTCTTGTTCCATACAAGTTTTAGGATTCCTTGTTCAATTTCCGTGAAGAATGTCATTGGGATTCTGATTTGGATTGCGCTGACTGTAGATTGCTTTAGATAGTATGAACATTTTAACTATGTTTGTTCTTCCAACCGATGAGCATGGAATATCTTTCCATTTCTTTATGTCTTCCTCTATTTCTTTCAATAATGTCTTATAGCATTCAGTGTATAGATCTTTCACTTCCTTGGTTAAGTTTATTTCTAGATATTTTATTCTTTTTGTTGCAATTGTAAACAGGATTGTATTCTTGATTTCTTCTTCTGTTAGTTCCTGAATAGTGTATAGAAATGCAACTGATTTTTGTAAGTTGATTTTGTACCCTACAACTTTGCTGTAGTTGTTGATTATTTCTAATAGTTTTCTGGTGGATTCTTTAAGATTTTTCTATATAGAATCGTGTCATCAACAAACTGCAAGAGTCTCACTTCTTCTTTTCCAATTTGGATAACTTTTATATCTTTTTCTTGCCTAACTGCTCTGACCAAAATCTCCAGTACTATGCTGAATAAGAGTGGCAAGAGTGTGTACCTTTGTCTTGTTGCTGTTCTCAGAGGCATGGCTTTCAGTTTTTACCACTAAGTATGATATTGGCTGTGAGTTTCTCACATGTGGCCTTTATTATGTAGAGGTCCTTTCCTTCTATACCCATTTTATTGAGAGTTTTTTATCACAAATGGATTGTGTATCTTGTCAAATGCTTTCTCTGCATCTACTGAGATGATCATGTGATTTTAGGATGTTGACCAATCCCTGAATCAACACTTGATCATGGAGTATGATCTTTTTAATGTATTGCTGTATTCAGTTTGACAATATTTGGGGGCTTTTTGCATCTATGTTCATCATCAATATTGGCCTGTTGCCTTCCTTCTTTTCATTGTGTTTGCCAGGTTTTGGTATCACAGTAATATTGGCCTCAGAGTGAGTTAGGTAGCATTCCATCTTCTCCAATTTTTTTGGAATAGTTTTAGAAGGATATGTATTAAATCTTCTTTGAATGTTTGGTAGGATTCTCCAAAGAAGTCATCAGGTCTTGGACTTTTGGTTTGGGGGAGGTTTTTTTGTTTTGTTTTGTTTTAAGAAGATTAGTCCTGAGCTAACATCCATGACCATCTTCCTCTACTTTATATGTGGGATGCCACCCAAGCATGGCTTGACAAGCAGTGCACAGGTCCACACCCAGGATGTGAACCAGCGAACCCCAGGCCACAGAAGTGGAATGTGCAAACTTAACCCCTGCACCACCAACCCAGCCCCATGGGAGGTTTTCATTACTGTTTCAGTCTCTTTATTCATGATTTGTCTATTCTGATTTTCTATTTCTTCTTGATTCAGTTTTGGGAGTTTATATGAATCTAAGAATTTATCCATTTCTCTTAGGTTGTCCAACTTGTTGAAATATAGTTTTTCACAGTATTCTTTTGTAATCCTTTGTGTTTCTCTTGTATCCATTGTAATATCTCTGCTTTCATTTCTAATTTTATTTCTTTGAGTCTTCTATCTTTTTTTCGTAGGGAGTCTGGCTGAGGTTTCATTTATTTGTGCTCTAATTTTTATTATTTCCCTCCTTCTGCTGACTTTGAGCTTTGTTCTACTTTTTTGAGTTCTACTAGGTGTAGTTTAAAATTACTTATTTGAAACTTTTCTTGTTTGTTGAGGTTGGCCTGTGTTGCTATGAATTTCCCTCTTACTACCAGTTTTGGCGCTTCTCATAAGAGTTGAGATGTTGTGTTTTCATTTTCATTTGTCTCCAGGCTTTTTTTGATTTCTCCTTTGATCTCCTCATTGATCCAATGGCTGTTCGGTACTATGTTGTTTAGCCTCCACATACTTGTGACTTTCTCAGATTTTTTCTTGTAGTTAATTTCTAGTTTCATAGCATTGTGGTCAGAAAAGATGCTTGATATGTATTCAATCTTCTTAAATTTATTGAGGCCTGCTTTGTTTCCCAACATATGATCTATGCTTAAGAATGTTCCATGCGCACTTGAGAAGAATTTGTATTCTGTTTTAGGGTGGAATGTTCTACATATATCTACTAAATCATTTAATTTAAATCCACTATATCCTTGTTGACTTTCTGTCTGGATGATCTATCCATTCACATAAGTGGGGTGTTGAGGTGCTGTGACTATTATTATATTGCTATTAATTTCTCCCTTTAGGTCGGTTATTAATTGCTGTACATGCTTTGGTGCTCCAGAGTTATGTGGATATATATTCATAAGTTTTATGTACTTTTGGTGGAATGTCCCTTTTATTATTATATAATGCCCTCTTTGCTTCTGTCTTTTTTTTATCTTGAAGCTGGCTTTGTCTGATGTAAGTATGGCTACACCTGCTTTCTTTTGTTTGTCATTTGCTTGGAGCACCATCTTCCATCCCTTCACTCTGAGCCTCTGTTTGTCTTTAGAGCTGAGATGTGTTTCCTGGAGGCAGCATATTGTTGAGTCTTGTTGTTTAATCCATACAACCACTCTGTATCTTTTGATTGGAGAATTCAATCTATCTAAGTTTAGTGTGATTATTGACATATAAGTGCTTAATACTGCCATTATATCTCTTGTTTTCTGGTGGTTCTATATTTCCATTGTTTCTCTTGCCTTGTATTTCTGGCTACCATTTCAGTTTGGTGGTTTTCTATGATTATTTTCTCAGTTTTCTCTTTATGAATTGTGGCTATGCTCTGATTTGTTGTTTAGCTGTTACTGTGAGGTTTGTATAAAAGATCTCATAGATGGGATAGTCCATTTTCTGATAACCTTTTCTCTCTATTAGCCTAAGCAGATGTCATCTCATTTCTCTTCCCTTTCAGAGTTTTTATTGTCGCAAATTATCATTTGTTGTGCTGTGAGTTTGTGACTAAATTGAAGTGTTTATAGTTATTTTTGATGCTTTCCTTCTCTTTATCTTTTATGTTATAATTTAGAGTTGTCTAACATGTTCTGGTGGAAAGCTGCAATTTTCTGATTTTGTCTGTCTGTTTATCTCCCTGCTCAAATTTTTGTAGATCTTTGGCTTTTGTTTCAGGTAGGAAGGCTTCCTTCATTATTTCTTGCAAAGGAAGATCTAGTGGCAATGAACTCCCTCAGCTTTTGTTTATCTGGGAAAGCTTTTGTTTCTTCATTGTATCTGAAGGATAGTTTGCGGGATAGAGTATTCTTGGCTGATAGTTTTTGTCCTTCAGTATTTTTAATTTATCATTCCATTCTCTCCTAGACTGAAAGTTTTCTGTCAAGAAATCTGCTGAAAGCCTGATAGTGATTCCTTTGTAGATTATTTTCTTCTGCCCTGCTGTCCTTAATATTTTTTCTTTCTCATTGACTTCTGCCAGTTTTAATAGGATATGCCTTGGAGAAGGCCTTTTTGCATTGATGTAATTAGGAGTTCTATTGGCTTCATGTATTTGTAAGTCCAGTTCCTTCCCCAGGTTTGGGAATTTCTTGGCTATTATTTCTTTGAACAATCTTTCTGCTCTCTTCTCCCTCTCTTCATCTTCTGCAATACCTATAATCCTTATGCTGCTTCTCCTAATTGAGTCAGATATTTCTCAAAGAGCTCCTTCATTTTTTTGAAAATCTTGGTTCTCACTCCTTCTCCACCTGAAGCATTTCTACATTTCTGTGCTCTAAACCACTAGTTCTGTCCTCAATAAAATCAGCTCTATTTTTTTAAGGAGTCTAGATTATTTTTTATCTCTAATTTGATTCTTCCTATCCAGAATCTCTCTTTGGGTTTTTTTACTTCCAATCTCTTTGGTGAAGTATTTCTACTGCTCATTAATTTTATTCCTGAGTTCATTGAACTGTCTTTCTTATTTTTCTTATAACTCATTGAATTTCTTTATGAAACTATTTTAAATTCTCTGTCATTTATATTGTATATTTCTGTGACTTCAGGATTGGTTTCTGGAGACTTGTAATTTTCCTTCTGCTCTGGATTGTTACAGTACTTTTTCACGTTTGATGAACCAATCCTTTCCTGGCACATTTGTGATAGTATAAGGTTGCAGATTCCAATTGCTACCACTGAGGGGAAGCAGGAGCTATGTTTTCTGATCCCACACCATCTGCTGAAAGTTGTGCAGGTACAGTTTGTGCTCCTGCAGGCCAGGATGTTGTTCACATGGGTGTACAGGTCTGCACTCACCTACTCTTGCAGTCGCAATGGGTCACATTCCCACTGGCAGGGCTGCAATGACACAGTGGCTGCTCCCCGAGGCCAGGATGATGTTCATGCATGTTCACAGGGCTGCCACCACTTCTTCTTACAGTCATGCTGGGGCGCATGCCCACTGGCAGGTGGTACAGCACAGTGTACCCTCCTGTAGGTGAGGATAGTGTTCATGTGCAGTCTGGGCTGTCCCAACCTCCTGTTAGAGTAGCAACACCTGCTATGTGAGATCCTGAAACCTGGCTTGCTGCTGCTATCCTGGGGATCCAGTCCATCCACCTTCAGAAGTATAACTGTGTAGGTCTCTCAGGCATCCTGTTGTGCTGTGTGGGTATCCCCGATCAGTCATTGAATGTTCATTTAGTTTAATTTAGAGGGGCAGAGACAAAGGGAACAGCTCACTCTGCCATGTTGCTGATGTCACTCCTCTGGAAGGGGTTTTAGAAGTCATCCAGTCTGTCTTTTTTAATGTTTACCCTTCCTCTACCATAGGACCACTAGTTGTGAACTTAAATCAAGAAATTACCATGTGGTTGTCATTGTGCTAAGCTCTTGAATTCATTATCTCATTTAATGCTCATAGCTACTCCTGTGAAGAAGGTGTTATTTATCCCCATAGACAGATGAGAAACTGAGTCCCAGGAAGATTGAATAATGCACCTGAAGTCACAAAGTTAGGATGCAGCTGAGTTGGCATTCAAATCTTGCTGTAAGCCCAGAGTGTATTCTCTTAACTATATGCCAAACAATCCACACACACCATATTGCTTCTCCTTGAAATGACCTTTTTCTCTACCTGCCTAAAAAATGACCATAGCTGACTTTCAACACAGCACAAATGTCTCCTCTTCTGAAAATCATTTCCTACTGTCCTACCCCTACAGACAGACTTGGGCACTAGACCACATTGGAACCCCCAGCTCAATACACATGTCTTTGTTGCATCCCTTTTCATGCTGTCGTAAAGTGATTTGCTTATCTACTTGCACCCCAACCAAACTCTAAGTTCCTTGAGGGCAGCACTAAGAGCTCTTTGTGTTTCCACCCCACACATCATTGAATGAATACAACAAACACTACCTCATGAAGCTCTCATTCCATTTGGGGTAGATTTCACTCTTAAAGAATTCCATGTCAGCCAGAACCATAATTGGCCTGACTCCTTCCCACAGGTGAAATGAGATAGTTACGGCTTCCCTCTCCTTCTTATAACAGTTTGATTCTGAGAGCAGCTCTCACCGGTGCAGAGAGGCCTCCCTCAACCACTTCATCCAAAGATGGTTTCTCTAGTGACTTCCTATAGGATCTCCCTGCTTATTTCTTTGTATTTATTTCTAGTAAAAACTATTTGTTTTACTTGTTTCCTTGTTTCTTATATCTCTCATGAGAGCAGTGACCTTGTCCATCTTTTCCACCACTGTGTCCCTTATGCCTCCTTCAGTGACTGGCACTTAAGAGGAACTTAATTTTCTTTGAATGAATGAATAAATGAATAGTTGTGGACAGGATAATGAAGGACCTTGATGTGATGGGAAATCTGGATAGGCAGTCATTTAAGAAAGCCTTCAATGTCAGCTTTAGTGTGACATTGAAATGGGCAATACAGAGAGAGAGAGATGGAGAGAAGGCAGCAGTCAGCAGTTAGGTAAGGGAAAAACCCTTGGCCAAGTTTCATGATTACAGGAAATCAAGTCAGAGAAGCTGAAAGACATGCAGGGTAAGTGTGATCAATGATTTGGGCATCAGAGGGTCTTGAGTAGACACCCGCTCAACACTGACCCTTCTTGGTCTCTAAGTAGCTCACTTCCTTTGCACATCCGATAAAGCAGACCTCTTCTGGATCTTTCCAAGGTAGAACCCTCCTGGTCTCAAAAGGCTGGCTCCTCTATAATTCTCTATACACTTCTTTGTGCTTCCCCACTGATGATGGTGACAGATGCCACTTTGGCCCAGAAGTTCTCAGTGTTTGAGGTGATGTGTGTGAATAGTATTCCAGGGCAATTTGAGTTTCCCTGGAGGTCACATTGAAGGTAGGAAGGTCAAGTATCAGTATTTTTGGTTAGGTGGGGGCAGTCCCTCCGATCCTTCAGACATCATCCTTGTCCACTAATTGATACTGCCGATTTAATACTTAATACACATTAATAAAAATATTCTCCACTCCCACCCTATGAAATCAAGCCTCAGAAAGAGGTCTGATATTCTGAATAACTTGTCCCCCACACCACACCCTTTTGTTTCCAACCTCATATGTCTCTTTATGGTATAGACACCTTGGGTCCACATCCTAAATGTCATCCCACCTATGACTCTTACCAGTCATTAGCCCTTCCTTTCTCTCATTCCAGAATTTGGAAATGATAATTTCCTCATGGTTTGGGACTTAATTTTTGATCCAGCCTCATCATCCCCGATCATCTTTGGCAATTCTCCAACTTCATATTCTAGTCTCTTCAGAATCCCACTTCTGATTTCACCTCAAGGCCTCTAGCATGAGGTGTAGTCCAATATACCACTGGGGCTGACTTGCACTGTCTATCTTGGGGACAGGTGGTTTAACTGCAAGTGGTGGTGGATGGTGTTTGCCCGAAGGGTGAAAACATGACTTTTATTAATAAATGACAAATGCAGACATCAGTTTGCTGTTCCTCATCTCCCGACCAGAGCAGACATAATGAATCAATCATGGTACGTTTTCCCTACTGAACCTGAATGTGCTCAGCATGGTTCTCAAGAGACTCCAGGCAGCCATTATCAAACGACTGCAGTTCTCATTTGAGATGAACCTAACCCCCAGTGAGATTCCTTGCCAAATATCCAGTTCTTCTTGCAGATGAATGACACTTCCTAGAGGATGAAGGAATCAAATCAGTCTGTGACCTCGACTTCACTCTCATGGGACTCTTCAACCACTCAGGACCACATCTGGTCCTATTCTCCCTTGTGGTCACCATATTCACCGTGGGCCTTCTGGGTAACGCCATCCTGCTCTTACTGGTCTGCACAGACTCCAGGCTCCACACCCCCATGTACTTCCTGCTCAGCCAACTCTCCCTGTTGGATGTTGGCTTTCCACTGGTCACCATCCCCAAGATGGCAGTCGACTTCCTGCAGGGAGAGAGTTCCATCTCCTTCAAAGGTTGTGGAGCTCAGATGTTCTTTCTGATGCTGATGGGTGTCTCTGAGGGTGTCGTGCTATCCCTCATGTCTTATGACCACTATTTTGCCGTGTGCCACCCCTTGCATTATCCCTTACTCATGAGACGTCAGGTCTGCCTGCTCATGATGTGCACCTCCTGGTTTTCAGGTGTGCTTGTGGCGTGCATCCAGACTCCCATCATCCTGCATTTCCCCTACTGTGCCTCACGCGCTGTGGACCACTTCTTCTGTGAACTGCCTGCCCTGCTGAAGCCCTCTTGCGCGGACACCTCAGCTTATGAGTTGGCGCTGTCCATCTCGGGGGTGCTGAGCTTGCTGCAGCCCCTGTCACTCATAGCCACCTCCTACAGCCAAGTGCTGGGGGCTATTCTGCGAATGCACTCAACTGAGGCCCGACACAAGGCCTTCACCACCTGCTCCTCACACATCCTGTGGTGGGGCTCTTTTATGGGGCAGCTCTGTTCATGTAGATGGTGCCAGGTACCTACCAAAGCCCACAGCAAGACAATGTGATCTCCCTCTTCTACAGTCTTGTCACTCCAATACTCAAGCCCCTCATCTATGGCCTAAGATATCGAGAAATTTGAATGGCTCTGGTCAAGGTCCCTGGCAGAACTGGCTTCAGATCAAAGAGATGACCTCAAGGGGGATGCTGGGTTGTCGCAGGGACCCTCTCTTACAGTAGAAACCTCTTTTATTCACAGTACAGGTGAAAGATGTACTATAACCAGCTCCCTTTCTCTTCCCAGGTTCACTTCTTATCTTGTGGATTTATAGAAAGCGAACATAATGACCCCAATCACTTAAACAAAGCGAGGGGTGTTTTTTAGTCTTAAACAGAAGGAATTTTTTACTAGAAGAAGGCCAACCCAAAAGCAGAGATGAACCCCAGCTTCTAGATATTTTGGCCACCTATTAGAGCCCTTCCTTACACTCCATTCTTATACATTTCATCACAGTGAGCAATGAGTCTGGGATCCAAACCTTGAAATAAAGCAAGAAAAAGGATCCAGAGGCTGTTACTCTGACAGTGATGCTCAGAGAGTCCCTGACCCTGATGGTTCTTAGCTGTGTCTTTGTTTGAGTCATAGTTTTAGATTTTACAGAAATGGAAGTCTGTCACTCAAGATGACCCTAACTGGTCAGTCCAAGTATATGTTACTTTTGCTGCCTCAATTATTATAGAGCAGAGATGTAAGATGTTGAAACCCACTCTTAACTGAACGTCAGGGCTGTCTAAGATTAGATACTGCCATTTTTAAACTTCTATAATCATCACCAAAAGGCACAAGAGTTAAGATTACTCAATTAATGATTTCCAGGGAATGATGTATCCTAATTCTTTATCTTTCAGAGATAGTTCTAATGTTTCTTTGGATTAAGAATTAGAGCCATTTCTATCCATATGAAGGTTGAGTTTACATGTCATCCTAAGCATTTTGAATGTCAAGTGCCAATCTTTGCGTGGGAGTATTGTGCGTGTTGAAGAAAGGGGTTGTTGAGTGGGGAGTTTTATTTTTTTATTATTTTATTGAGGTCACATTGGATTATGCCATTGTGTGATTTCAGTTGCACATTATTATATATCAGTTTCTGTATAGACTGCATTGTGCTCAACACCAATGGTCTAGATTTTATCTGTCACCATACATATGTGTTTTTTTACTCCTTTCTCCCATCCCCCCCCCACCCTCCTTCCTCTCTGGTAACCACTAATCTTGTCTCTTTATACAAGTGTTTGTTTATCTTCCACATATGAGTGCAATCATGCAATATTTGTCATTCTCTGTCTAGCTTATTTCAGTTATAATACCCTCAAGTTCCATCCATGTTGTTGGAAATGGGATGATTTTGACTTTTCTATGGCTCAGTAGTATTCCATTGTTTGTGTGTATACATATATATGTGTGTGTGGTATATCTTTATCTTCTTTATCCATTCATCAGTTGGTGGGCACTTGTGTTGCTTCCACGTCCTGGCTATTGTAAATAAAGTTGCAGTGAACATAGGGATGCATAAAACACTTTGTATTATTGATTTCATGTACCCAGTAGTGGGACAGCTGGATCATAAGATATTCCTATCTTTAATTTTTTGATACATCTCCATTCTGTTTTCTACAGTGGTTGCATCAGTTTGCATTTCCACCTGCAGTGTACGAGCGCTCCCTTTTCTCCACATTCTAATACTTGTTATTTCTCACCTTGTTAATTATAACCATTCTGACGGGGGTGAGGTGATATCTCAGTGTAGTTTTGATTTGCATTTCCCTAATAATTAGTGATGTTTAACATCTTTTCATGTGCCTGTTGGCCATCTGTATATCTTCTTTGGAAAAATGTCTGATCAGATCCTAAGCCCACTTTTTGATCGGGTTGTTTGTTTTTGTTGTTGAGTTGTATGAGTTCTTTTCTTCATTGAGGAAAATTGGCCCTGAGCTAACATCTGTGCCAATCTTCCCCTATTTTGTAGGTGGCCTGATGAGCAGTATGGAGGTCTGTGCCCAGGATCTTAACCCGTGAACCCCGGGCCACTGAAGCACAGTGCATGAACTTAATCACTGTGCCCCCAGAATAACTCCTGTATGAGTTCTTTATATATTTTGGAAATTAACCCTAGTCAGACATATGATTTGCAAATAATTTATCCCAGTTGGTGGGTTGTCTTATCGTTTTGGTCGTGGCTTCCTTTGCCTTGCAGGAGCTTTTTAGTCTGATGTAGTCCCATTTGTTCATTTTTTTTCTTTTGTTTCCCTTGCCTGAGTAGACACAATACTCAAAAAGGTGCTGCTAAAATCCATGTCAAAGAGTGCACTACCTGTAGTTTCCTCCAAGAGTTTTATGGTTTCAGGTCTTACATTCAAGTCTTTAATCTATTTTGAAGTAATTTCTCTGCATGGTGTAAGGTAATGGTCTACTTTCACTCTTTTGCATGTGGCTGTTCAGTTTTCCCAAGACGATTTATTCAAGACTTTCCTTTCTCCATTGCATGTTCCTAGCTCCTTTGTCTAAGATTAGCTGTTCATAGATGTGTGGTTTTATTTCTGGACTTTCAATTCTGTTCTTTAGATCTGTGTGTCTGCTTTTCTGCCAGTATCATGCTGTTTTGATTACACAGCTTTGTAGTATATTCTGAAGTCAGGAATTGTGATGCCTCCAGCTTTGTTCCTTTTTTCTCAGGATTGCTTTGGCTATTTGTGATCTTTTGTTGTTCCATACAACTTTGGGCTCAGTTTGTTCTTCAAGCTCTGCTAGCTGTAGTTTAAGATTACTTATTTGAGATTTTTCTTGTTTGTTGAGGTAAGTCTGTATTGCCATAAATTTTCTCTTAGGACTCCCCTGCACATCCCATAGGAGTTGATATGTAATGCTTTCATTTTCATCTGTCTCCAGGATTTTTTTTATTTCTCCTTTGATTTTGTCATTTATCAAATGTTTCTTCAGTAGTATGTTGTTTCTTCTCCACACATTTGTGACTTTCCTAGCTTCTTGCTTGTAGTTGATTTCTACTTTCACAGCATAGTAGTCATAAAAGAGGCTTGGTGTGATTTCAATCTTCTTAATTTTATTGACTTGCGTTGTTTCCCAACATACGGTCCACCTTTGACAATGTCCCACATGCACTTTAGAAGAATGTATATTCTGCTGTTATGGGATGGAGGGTTCAATAAATCTATTAAGTCCATCTGTCTAGTATTTCATTTGAGGCCACTTTCCTTGAATTTCTGTCTGGATGATCTATCCATTCATGTAAGTGGAGTGTTGAGGTCTCCTACTACTATTGTGTTGCTATCAATTTCTCCCTTTAGGTCTGTTAATAGTTACTTTATATGCTTTGCTGCTCCTGTGTTAGGAGCATATGCATTAATAAGTTTTATGTATTCTTGCTGGAATATTCCTTTTATCATTATATAATGCCAATCTTTTTCTGTCACTGTCTTTTTTCTCTTGAAGTCTGCTTTGTGTGATATGAGCACAGCTACACCTGCTTTCTTATGCTTGCCATTTGCTTGGAATATCATCTTCCATCCCTTCACTCTGAGGCTCTGTTTGTCTTTATAGCTGAGATGTGTTTCCTGGAGGCAGCATATGGTTGGGCCTTTTTCTTTAATCCATGCAGCCAGTGTGTGTCTTTGGATTGGTAAATTCAGTCCATTTACACTTAGAGTGATTACTAATATATGAGGGCTTAATCCTGCCATTTTATCTCTTGTTTTCCAATTGTTCTGTATTTCCATTGTTTCTTTTCCTTTGTATTTCTGAATACCATTTCAGTTTGGTGGTTTTCTGTGATGGTTTTCTCAATTTTCTGTTTCTTTATGACTTGTTGCTCTGCTCTAAAATACTTTATGGCATTCACCATGAGGTTTGTATAAAAGATCTCGTAGACAAGATAGTCCACTTTCTGATAGCCTCATCTCTCCATTAGCCTATGCAGGTTCTATGCCTTCCCTCCTGCCCATCTATGTTTTTGTTGTCACAAGTTATTCTATTTTGTGTTGTGAGTTTGTGACTCAATTGACGTGTTTAAAGGGTTTTTGTTTGTCTGTTTGGCTTTTTTGTTGAGGAAGATTTGCTCTGAGCTAACATGTGTACCAATCTTCCTCTATTTTGTATGTGGGATGTCGCCACAGCATGGCTCGATGAGTGGTGTGCAGGTCCATGCCCAGGATCCAAATCCACAAACCTGGGCTGACAAAGCACAGTGTGTTAACTTAACCACTATGCCACTAGGCCAGCACCATGAAGTGTTTACAGTTATTTTCCATGCTTTCTTTCCCTTTATCTTTTATGTTATACTTAATTACTTGCTCTCCTGAAAGAGAGCTACAGTTTTCTGATTTTGTCTATTTATCTCCTTGCTTAAACGTTGTAGACCTTTGCCTTTTTGTTTCAGGTATCATAGCATCCTTGATCATTTCTTGTAAGGGAGGTCTAGTGGCAATGAACTCCCTCAGCTTTTGTTTATCTGAGAAAGCTTTTATTTCTCCACTGTATCTGAAGGGTAGTTTCGCTGGATAGGATATTCTTGGCTGAAAGTTTTTGTCTTTCCCTCTTTTGAACATATCATTTCATTCTCTCCTACCCTCTAAGTTTTCTGATGAGAAATCGACTGAAAGCCGGATAGGGGTTTCTTTGTGGGTTATTTTCTTCTGCCTTGATGCCCTTAATATTTTTTCTTTCTCATTGACTTTTGACAGTTTAATAGTACATGCCTTGGAGAAGGACTTTTTGCACTGATGTAATTAGGAGTTCTATTGATTTCATGTACATGTATGTCCAGTTTTCCCCCAGGTTTGGGAAGTTCTCAGGTATTATTTCTTTAAACAAGCTCTCTGCTCTTTTCTCCCACTCTTCTCTCTCCAGGATACCTATCATCTTTATGTTGCTTTTCCTAATTCTGTCTGATATTTCTCAAAGATATTCTTCATTTTTTTAAAATCTTACTTCTCTCTCATCCTCCACCTGAAACATTTCTAGATTTCAGTCTTCAAGGTCACTAATTCTCTCCTCCATATGATCTACTTATTTTTTGTGCTTTCTACATTATTTTTATCTCATTAATTGTATCCTTCATCTCCAGAATTTCTCTTTGTATTTTTTGTAGAGCTTCAATCTCTTTGGTGAGGTACTCCTTCTGCTCATTAATTTAATTCCTGATCTAACTGAACTGTCCTTCTGAGTTTTCTTGTAATTTGCTGAGTTTCTTTATGACCGCTATTTTGAATTCTCCATCAGTCAGGTTGTAATCTTCTGTGACTTCAGGTTCTGTTTCTAGAGAGCTGTCATTCTCATTCTGTTCTGCCAAGTTACTGTAGTTCTTCATGATTTTTGATGATCTAAGTTCTGATGATGGTTTTTGATCCTCTGCTGGTGCATTTCTGGTAGTAACCACCTTTTCTTATTTGAGTACAGTTTTGGTTACTTTGGTTCTGGTCACCTGGGTCCCATGGTCCTCCACTGGGTCTCTGCAGGTTCACACACTGCAGTCCCGTACTCCACCTGTGTTGCTGTTCCTAGGATGTCTTGGGGTGCTGGTTGCACTTCTCCCAGAGGTGCTGCATTCACTGGTGTCACTGTTCTTGGCAGGAGCCTGGGGACTCAGGAACTTGTGTACAGCTGCTGCTGGTGGTGAAGGTGGTGCCAGGGATGCCACCACTGGGGACAGGGTCCCTGGTTCTGCTGTGCTTCTTGTTACTTCTGGTCAGACTCCCCCTGCCATTGTTGGGCTGCATTTGCTGTTCCTGCCTCATCTACTCATGGTTGTGTCTGTAGGATGCTCTGCATTTGCACCAGCCAGGCCACAGCCACTCAGCGGAGTGCCTTCACTCAGGCAGGTTAGGCCACCACAGTTGGGTGGCAGGTCCTGCTTGCAGAGGTGGGGCTTCACACGGGCTGAGCCACCACCACTCAGCAGAAAGCACTCAACAGGCTGGGCCACCATGGCACAGTGAGCACGCATGCAAAATTTTACTTTTTGTAAATTTTGTATATTTACATACAATGTTAAGATCAGGCCAAGTATAACTAAGCACATATGTTACTTTACATAAATATACTATGAAATGATATAAAAAAAGAAAAATGTTTACCTAAAGAAGAAGAAACTGGGAAAAGGACATATGGAGGACCAATAATTTTCACTGTGCATATTATGTTTTTATGTGAGTGAATGTATTCCATGTGAAAACTATTATATTTAAGAATTTAGGCACCACTGTCTCATCTAGGAATCCTGGAGTGCTTCCCCAGTTGATCTGATGCACCGAGGGCTGACATACACCTTGGAGATCACTTCCTTTGTAGGTTAAGGCATGCCTCTTATGCCAAGCTGACCAAATTCACCCCCACTCCACCACTCACTGAGTGACCTTGAGCAAGTGAGTTAATTGCTATCAGCATTTGTGGTGGGGAGCTGAACTATTGCCTTCTCCCTTCTCAGTGGTCTACCTCTGTTGATAGGACCAAAAACATCAGTATCTGCAGAGTCCATACACGTTCTATGAAAGGTCTTTGACCACACCCACATCTTACATAAATATCTGGGTATCTAGTGCTCTAAAAATGAAATTTGTACACGAAAAGTTATTTGATTAAGAACACCACAATCTATAATCCATAGCATATCTCAAGCCATCAATGTACACGATGGCATGATGAGAGTTCTTGCAAAGTGAGGCAAACTTTTGCTATTTTCAAACATGATTCCATTTTAAAAAGTAGAGAGTGGCTTCACACTTAACACTTAAACATTTTAAATACCAAGATGATCATTTTTGTGTCACGGTAAGATAATGTAATGTCATAGAAAGATGTTCACAATATATTATTATATGAAAAACCCAGATTAACAAATATATATGTGTATATCAAATGTATATAACGAATATATATCATATATATGAGAAAATATCATGTTTTGGTGGAGGTAAAATTCACGTAACATGGAATTCACCATTTTAGCCACTTTTAAGCACACAATTCTGTGCATTTAGTACATTCAGGATGCTGTGCAACCACCTCCTCTATCGAGCTCCAAGACATTTTCATCACCAAAAACCAGGCCTCATCCCTATCAGCAGGCACTCCCCATTCCCCCACCCTCCAGCCCCTGAGAAACACCAATCTGCTTGCTGTCTCTGTGGATTTGCCTATTCTGGACATTTCACGTAAATGAAATTGTACAATATGTGAGCTTTCGTGTCTGGCTCATTTCACTTAACATCATGCTTTCAATGTTCATCCAAGTTGTAGGTTGTGTTGGTGCTTCATTCCTTTTTATGACCAAATAATATTCCTTCCTGTGGATGAACCACATTTTGCTTCCCATTCATCTGTTAATGGATATTCGGATTATCTCCCAAACATCCAACTTCTGGCAATTGTGAATAGTGTCACTGTGGACTTTCATGTGCAAATTTTGGTTTGAACACCTGTTTTCAATTCTTTGGGGAATATACCTGGGCGTGGGTCATACGGTAATTCTAGGTTAAATTTATAGAGGAACCACCAAACGGTTTTTCCTCATGGCTGCATCATTTTACGTTCTCACCAGCAGTGTCTGAGGGTCCCAATCACTCCACATCCTCATCCACACTTGTTATTTTCCCTTTTTTATTTTCTTGCCATCCTAGTGGTTGTGAAGTGGTATCAATTGTGGCATTGATTGGCATTTCCCTAGTGGCTGTGATGCTGAGCAACTTTTCATGTGCTTGTTACTCAACCAGTCCAGGCCCTCGATCTGTGGGCTCCTGACAGCCTCTGAGACTTGTACCCTGTACCCCCGGACCCGCTGCAGCCTGACAGGAGCCAGTCCTGGGGCGGCCACTGTCCCAGGTGCTGAAGGAAACACCCTCACTCCCACCCGGTCCACATTCCTCTCGGTATTGCAGACCAGCGACCCCCGCTTCCTGGAATGTCCAGACTAAAATGAAGTCCGGGTCATGCTTCTCTGAGTAAAAAAACCATTTTCACTTCCTAGCTTCAGGCCAGCTTAGCATTGAACGCCCTTGTAATTTCTCAGGCATAACTATGGATATTTTGGACTCACTGAATCTTCTAATCATACTTCTCTTCAACAGCCGGTTGCCACATTCCTCAAAACTTAAATGTAACCTTCAAGACTTTAAAACATTTTAAATTTTAGGATGGGATACAAAAAGAGGGTCGAAAGGGAGGAAAGTAACCCTCACTGAGTACTGATGCCCACCAGATATTGACCCAGTCATGCCGCACATGCTTGCTTATTCAATCTCCACAGCAGTGCGGTAAAGTGCCTACTACTTCACAGGAAAGGAATTGAGGCTCAGAGAGAGAAACAATTCTCCACAAGCCACACAGCTGGTAAAGAGCAGACTGAGATTGTGACATTGGTAGTACAACTCCAGGGTGTGGTTGATCCAGGGTCATTTGACCCTGATGGCATCGAGGTGTCTGCTCCACCTGCCCCAAAGAGTAGTCTTGTCCTTGTGACCCAAGATGGAGCTCCAGTCACCACCTCAATGGTCCACGCAACAGGAAGGAGGAGAGGGGAAGACTGGACAGGGAGAGCATCTCAGCTGTCTCTTCAAGAAGGTTCCCGGAATTACTATGTAGTCTTTGACTTCTCCATATGGGACACGGTACAGTTCTTTCACCAGTCTACCTTCAAGAAAAGCCTTCAGGTATGATTTGTGTTACAGCCTGCCATGCACATACCTAAAAACAAAGGATTCTAAGAGAGCAAAATGCATATCCTGATACACAATTAGCAGTCCCCGAACAGGCCATCCTGTTGACTACCAAAACATCCCGTGTGTACCCTTCTTCCTATACAAGGAACACACTCACAACATCCCAAGGGAGTCAAACCCAAAGTCCACCTGCTGCCTCCATTCAGCCAAGAGTCCAGAGTCTGGGTGATGTGCAGGCCTCCCCTTAACCTGCTGTGGGCTCTTATGGCCTGGAAATCTATACGCTTAAAGGCAACCACCATTCCTACTACATGCAAGAGTGGAGTCATAACTGGACCAGGACCACTTAAAATCCCAATTGAGACTTCTGTTTTCCATGAATGGAAAGCCAGGCTACTTGGATTAAACTTTCAGGTTTCTAAAAACAACTCTCAAAGCTGGATACCTTCCCAGTTTCTTAAATGAATAACGACCTGAAAAGACAGTAAAGAATTAGGAAGACACTACTCAAATGAGAACAGAAACCCAGAGATAAAATGAACATTATTCATTTTATCACCCTGGAGGCATTTCTCCAGGCAAGAAAATGTGAATCCCTGTTTGGACGTCCTCATAGTGGGGAGAGAAAAGGCAGAGCCCAGGGAGAGGCCAGGAGGGGAACGCTCCTCACGTTGGTGGAGACCTCACAAAGCTCCACCCTCAGTGTGACAGCAAATGGAAGAGGAGGAGCCTGCAAGTGTCACTTCGCCTTGACTTTAATCTACCTGGTGGCCTTGGGCACCACGAGCCTTGAACTTCATTGAACTTCATCCTCACCCAGTAGGCCTCCTAGGATTCCTCCTAGAGAAAGCTGCCTTCTTCAAATTTGATGGATATTATTTCAAATATGGCAGCCACTACCCAGGCAGTGGTAACCAGGCACACAAGAACACTGACCCTAGGAGTGAAAACCAGCAAAAACAGCAGACACTGCAACAGGGACAGACAACACAACACACTATAAAGCATCCGGCTTGTCATGTTCAAGTCAACACAGTAACCAGAGATACATAGTGAAGGATTCTGAGGTGAGGAAAGATTGGGTATATTAGGAGATGGAACCGAGGTCAGAGTGCTCAGAGAACAGGTTCTCCTCCCTGGCTCAGAGCCTCAAATGTGCCCCTTACGTCCGTCCACCACCCTGGCCCCATCCTGCTCAGACACCTCCCACAGCTCCCTACTGCCCACAGGATGAACTCCCTCGTTGGTTTCTAGAAGAACCCTCGAGCGGCGTGGGGCCCTGTGGTCGGCGGGAGAGGCAGGCAGGATGTTGGACTCAGAGACACCGGCCCCGCCTCCACCCACCACGTCCCCTCCCCATCCTCCGCAGCCACCACCGCCCCCTGCTGGCTCCCGATAGGCTGGGGCAGAGGTGACAGCACAGATTTATTCCTGGGAATCTGCACAGTGAGGTGTGGGGTCGGGGTGGATCCTGGGTCGGGAGGCCGTGGGTCACTGGGGGCCCGCGCTCAGTGGCTCCACCCGCAGCCACAGTCCGCCCTCGGCGCGCAGGATCAGCTCCGGCTTCCAGCGTGGCTCCTCCCCGGCCGGCAGGACGCGGAAGCGCAGCAGCGTGAGCACGAGGACCACCTTCATCTCCGTCATGGCGAACGTCTGCCCGATGCAGTTCCTATGGGCAGGAGTCAGGGCTCGACGGCGCCCGGACCCTCATCCCCGCACCATTGCGCCGGAACCTGTCCTGGGAACCCCATCCCCACCAGAAGGCAGAGAGAAGCCTGGACCCCCCACGAGGGCTTGCACATCCCCTGGGCCTGGCCCACACCTCAGCCCGAGCTCAGACCAACAGACAGGGGGCAGGGGCTCTGAGCACACCGCGGACCCCAGGCCCCAGACCATTACCCATAACCTCCTGGGCGGCAGGGAAGGAGAGTTGGAACTCTGACCATCTTCAGTTTTCCCCTTTTCCCGCCCTCACAGTCATGTTGGGATCTCAGTCCCAGACCCCCGCCCCCATCAACACATCCCCACCTCAGATGCCTGCCACCCTCACCTGGGCCCCGCTGAGGAGGGAATAAAGGCCAGAGGTGACCTCTCCTTGGTGTTTTCTGGGTCGAAGCGAAAGGGATTATAGACCTGGGGGCGAGGCCAAAACAGGGCTGCTGGGTGGGGTCTCCCGGGACCGCCAGCCTTGGAGAGTCAGACGTATGTATGATGGGGGGAGGTGATGTCTGATTTGCCAGGTCAGAACACTGCGCCCTCCCCTGAGTCCCCTTAGAGGAGCAGGCAAGGATGAGTGTTGGGGGAGGCAGCACCTCAGGGTCTGGCCACACGGATGGGTTCTGGTGGGTCCCGAAAATACTGATGAGGCAGATAATACCTGTGGGAGAGAAAGGGCCGGTCAGAAAGAGGTCCCCTCCTGGCAGACCGGCCCCTCTTCCTGCCCAGATGCTCATCCCCTTGACGTTGAGGGCACCTTTGGGGATGACCCGGCCATCTGGGAGCACAATGTCCTGGGTGCAGCATCGGGAAATGCTCACGGCGGGGGGATGTAACCACAGACTCTCCTTGATGCTCATGGTCAGGAAGGGCAACTGGGCCAGGCCGTCCCTAAGGAAACCCCCGAACAATTATCCAGAGAGCCAAGACAGAGACCCCCCAGCCCTCCTCCTGCCCAGGTAGACCCTCTGTCCCTACAACAACAAAAATTTCCAGATGGATCACACATCTCCAAACTCACTAAGTTGTGCACATTAAATGTGTACAGCTTTTTGTATATTACCCATACCTCAATACAGTGGTTTGAAAATAAAAGAAAGAAAAGCAATATTACACAGTGCCAGACAGAGAAAATTTAGTCAGATATTTTTAAAAGCTTTTCTGAGCAAAACACAGCATCCAAATGTCAACCATGAAAAGGTTTACAAATTGGCATAAAAATAAAATATTCTCTACGGCAAGAGACCAAAATCAAAGGCAGATAAGTAAGAAAGAAGCAACAGAAGCAGATCCAATGTTTTCCTCTTATTTATCATCGTACTAGAGATACAAGCTAATGCAATTAGACAAGGGAAAAAAGGATGTAATGCGGTTTGAAATGTGGGGGTAATTGTGTCATTTTTGTCAGAGAGTGATTTTATGCTTAGAAAACAGAAGAGAATCCACTGGAAAATTTTATAAACAGTGAAAATTCGGTAAGGGGGCTGAATTCTTTTTCTTCAACCCCTTTCTTGTTGTGCTGTGATTTGAATTTTTAATAGCTGATACAGTTAACTGGTTCTACATTGGAAAACTACAACATACCGTCCCTATGGCCCAACACCACTCATTACACTCCTCACAGTTTGCTGAGATTATTTTTTTATGTATCCTTCTAGAGTTGCGATTTTTGCATCTTAAAAAATTACATAGTCGAGGGGCTGGCCCCGTGGCCGAGTGGTTAAGTTCGCACGCTCCGCTGCAGGCAGCCCAGTGTTTCGTTGGTTCGAATCCTGGGCGCGGACATGGCACTGCTCGTCAGACCACGCTGAGGCAGTGTCCCACATACCACAACTAGAAGAACACACAACGAGAAATATACAACTATGTACTGGGGGGCTTTGAGGAGAAAAAAGGAAAAAATAAAATATATTTAAAAAAATTACATAGTCAGGTTGTAAACTATCATAATCTCAATAAAAAGTTAAAGATAATTATATAGTAGCATACTATATATTATACACTGCTCTGTATCTTTTTCATTTAACAATATATCAATCTCTTCGTGTCTGTCTCCTGGGATTTGTGTCAAAAATACGGCCTTCCTGGGCCAGCCCCAGGGCATAGTGGTTAAGTCCAGCCTCCTCTACTTTGGCAGCCCTGGGACGGAGGCCAGGATCCTTGGCGGGGACCTACACTACTTGTCAAGCCATGCTGTGGCAGCACGCCACATACAAAATAGATGAAGACTGGCACAGAGGTTATCTCAGGGCTAATCTTCCTCAAGCAAAAAAAGAGGAAGATTGGCAAGAGATGCTAGCTCAGAGCGGATCTCACTCACCAGAAATAAAAAATAGCACCTGCCCCACCCTGGAACTATAAAACAATTTTCCATGGTTTCCTCTGGAGCTTTTAGACTCTTTTATTGTTTATTTTCAATCTTTGATTCATCTGTATCTTATCTTGTTATGAGATGTGAGAAGCAGGTTGAATTAACTGTTTTCCAGGTAGCTTCCCAGTTGTTCCAAGAGCTTTAATTAAATGATCGTGATTTTTCCTACTGACACAAGACTCACTATTTGGCATTTACTCTGTTCAGTAGGCACAAAATTTATATACATAAATGATTGGCTTTTCTATGTAGAAATAACAACCAGTTAGAAAAGATAAAAGAAAAGATGATAATAATAATAATAATAATAATAATAATAATATAAAATCTGAATTAAACAGCGATGAAATGAAATCTGTATATTCCAAATGAATTTATAAACTTCTCTCAGTCCAAATAGAAGATATGATTCACTGTAGCAACAAAAGATTCTAAGGGTTATAGTAACAAAATATGCAAAAAATCTCTATGCAAAAACGTTCGACTCTATTAGGTGACTAAAGATATTTTGAATATCCAGAAATGGATATCCATTCCACACTCTGGGATAGTGTGTGTTAATATTGTGCAATAATCCGTTTTCCACAGGCCAATCATACATTCACGTCAACCAGCAGAGTATATCCAATTCAAATGAAAATCCACCTGACCTTTTCAGAAACTTGGTAAACGTACTCTAAAAGTTTTCTTCTAGAAGAATAAAAGGTCATGAAGAGCTGGGTCAATTTAAAATTGAAAGATGAAAGAGAAGGAACTCTACCAGATATTAAGACCTATCACAAACAGGCAGTACTGAAAAAAAACAGTGTGGCACCTCTTCAATGATGGGAAAATAGACCCATGGAACAGAATAGAGAGCTCAGAGACAGACACGTGAATAAGTGAAAACTTCACATCTGGTAAAGGAAGCCCACAGAACCCTAGGGTACGCATGGAGGGAATGTCTGCAAAAGAAAATTCTGACAAGTTTGACTTTATGAAAATTAGCCAAAAGTACCCAAATAGATGTAAGGTGCAACACGTGAGTTTAGTTAACAATACTGTATTACATATTTGAAAGCTACTGAGAGAGTAGATCTTGAAAGTTCTCATGACAAGAAAGAAAAGTTTGTAACTGTGTGTGGTGATGGATGTTAACCAAACTTACGGTGTCAAGGATAACACTAGTCTTCTCTGTAATGTCTCGTTTAGTGCCATAAGAACTTGTTCTCATCATCGTTTATCTCATTCAAAACTACTTTTCCAAAACTCATTTTTTGTAAAAACGTAGAGAGTTCAAAGTTACACTTTCAATGTGCAGTCCTGAACTCCCACCTGGACAGAGACAGAAAGAGAGGAATCATATAAACGTGGAAATAAGGATAGATGTCTTCTAAAAGGAGGTACAGGAAATTCTTGACGGGAGTTGTTGCCAGGGTGTGGATAAAGAAGGAAGTTCATTTTTATTATAAACTCTTTTGCACTCTTCTTTTTTACCAAGTGCATAATTTTGGTTACGTCTTGGATTAAAAAGAATAAAAGTATTTCCCTACCTCACAGGACCGCTGTGCTGAGCAGGACTTGGAGTGAACACTTCCTCCAAAACGCCTGTCCAGTCCAACGTCTCCTCACCATCCCCCAGCCCCTGGCCTGGCTCAGGCCTCGGATCTCCTCCCTGGGCCCGATCCTACAGCTTGTCCTCTCCAGTAGGCCCCCCTAGCCCTAGAAATCTCTCTCTGCTACCCAGATCTCACCTGTCCTCCTCCTGCTCAAACACTTTCCTTGGTTCCCCATTGCCTTTGAGTTAAAAATTGAGCCCTTAACATTTCACTAAAGTCTTCCACAACCAGCCTCTCCTGCCATCTCCCAGCCTCATCATCTCACCATGAGTTAGTCTCTCTCGCTCTTTCTCCCACCCTTCCCGTCTCCTTCCCTTCCTTTGTCCCTCCATCCCCCACTCTCTCTCTCCCTCTCTTGCTCCCTCCTTCCCTCTCCTTTCTCTCTCTCTCCTTCCCCCTCCTCCCTTCTATCCCTCTCTCCTCCTCTTTGTCTCTCTTTATCTTTCCCTCTCTGCTACCTTCCCTCCCCTTCAATTTTCCCCACTCTATCTTCTTGAGAGAACCGCACACAACTACACCCAAATGTCTACTGATCAGCATTCAAGGTCTCAGCTGAGAACTCTCTACACCCTCAGTCTTGCCTGTCCTGCTCTGAACACAGGCCCTGCCCATGTGGACTGGGAGTGTCCTGACCTGGGACGATCCCCCTCCAGGCTGGGAGCTCCTGGAAGGCACAGGCCAGGCCTGGGTGCTTCCCAGGTCTCCAGGACACAGGATAGGGCTGGGAAGAGTTGGGGATGGCACAGAATTGGGGATGGGCAGGCAGTGTGGCAGTGTTTGCCTAAAGGGGACTGGATGGATGAAGGTGGAGGTGTTCGTGGGCAAGAGTTGAGTGACTTCAATCCTCAGGTGTCCCCTGTGAACCCTGGACTGAACAATATGATAGGAGTTAGGAGCCCAGCAAACATCCAGGTGGTGCAGATGTTTGAAAGAATGTGATTTGAGAGAGAAAAGTAAGGGAGCAGAAAGGAGGTTCACTCTCTGAACATGTCCTGAGGGGCATGATCTGCCCTCACACATTGTCACTAGTTCACTCAGCCACCCAGATCTTCTACTCAGAAGGCTTTTCCCTGTCCTTAACGACCCGCGTTGGGTACCTGACCCCACCTCTGGGCTCTGCTCCTATTCCCACTAAGCAAAAATCACAGAATGGATGATAAGACCTTCCCACTCCCAGCTGGGGAGCAGAGCCAAGGAGAGGGTTTCAGGAACAGACCATGTGCACCTGCACTCACCACTCAATCTCTTTAGGCTCGCGGTCCCTCAGGAGCTCTCGCACCTCCTGCCGGCAGCACTCCTGGTGCTCTGGGTGCCTCGTGAGGTTGTACAGGACCCAGGAGAGGCCGCTGGCTGTGGTGTCATGTCCTGAGAGGCAGCCAGACAGCTTTGGGTCTCTGGGCGGCTTCAGCACCCTGATTAATGCCCTCAGGGAGGATGGGGGACTATGGGCTGGTCCAGGGTCCACCAACCAAATCCCTGGAATAGAGAGACCCCTTCCACTTCTGTATTCTCACCCGCAAACATAAAGCTTTCAGCTTCAGCTCGGATGTCCTCATCTGACAGTTCCTTCCCGTCTTCATCCTGGAGAGAAAGCAAGACCCCCCACATCACCAGTTCCTAGGGGCCCTGAGGCAATCTCTGAAGCTCCATCATCCACCCAGGACCCCAAGCCAACCCTGCACTCCTGGACCTCCCTTGGTCCCTATCCCCAGAGGCCCTACCCTGCAGGCCTCCTCCTTGGCATCCTCGCCTCCTCTCTTGTCCCTGGTGGGGCAAATTGATGATCCATGAACATTTCCATTGTCCTACGTGATGAGGGGTTTCTGAGAAAAATTTATTGGCAACCCAGGCTGCAGGATGATTGACTGGCAACTTGCTTTGGAAGTTAGAGATTGACCATCGCTCCAGAGCCATTTGCTCACATTCTGGGAGATTCCTTATCTCCCCTGGAGATAACTCTACAGAACCTACAAAATTTGCCTTCTCACTGAAGATCTGCTTCTATTCCAGAACATCCCGTTTCTCCTCCTCTCCTTGTCTCTCTCACCATAAGGAAGAAAGGACAGATGAGTCAGCCCTCGTAAGTTCCAAGGTTCATACTGTGGGGACACCTCTCTCATGATGCAAGCATGGTGGCACGCACAGGCAAAAGCATCATGCCACCCTCAGAGGAACTTGGGAATGGGGAACCACAGCCACACTTCTTCTCTGGCTACTGTTACTGCTGTGGGCAATTCGTGGGCTGCTCTGACCCAGGCTTCTGAGGTATATATATGTGTAGTCTAATATATATATATTAGACTTAATAAGTTAGTTATATGTCTATCTATATATGACTAATGTATTAAGTAAAGTCCCAGGCCCTGCCCAGCATCAGTTTCAGACTCAGCAGTCCCCCGGAGCCTGCATTCCACACAGTCATCTCTAAAACATACTCCTGACCCATCCCTCCCTTCCTCAAGCACCTTCCATGCCTCCTCACTGCCCTCTGGATCAAGTCCAAGTTCGCCTATCTGACATTTGAAATCAAGGTCCATCGTCCCTCGTGAATTCAGGTCCCAGAGAAGCCCACCTTGGCCAGCAGGAGCACATCGATGAAGTCCAAAGTCTTGACCTTAGCTTTGGTCTTGAGGAGGTCATCAAGACCCTGATCGGGGAGGGTGCAATGCCACTCCTGGATGATGGCATCTGTGAAGTCGTGCACCAGGCGACAGGCCCTACGGAAGCACCGTCCGTCAGGGGTGAGGTGGTACAGGGAGTCCATACAGGAAGATCTGCACATTCCGCTTTGTCACAAGGGCACTGAGCTCCAAGATGGAAGAAATATATTCACTAGACTTCCTGCAGGATGCGGGCATGAAGAGAGGCAACGACTTAGCTCACCTGAAGCCCAGGAAGCACCTCTCACCAGAAACCAGGCCCTACCACCCATGGGGAAACTGAGTCTCCTGAAACAGATGGCCCCACAGATGGATGGTGGGGATGATCCAGGAGACATGGCTCTCCAGTCTTTCTTCTCTCCCTGCTTCCTAGTCTCTGTGAGCTGCCTCCATGTGCCAGGTGCCCAGGGCACAGCTGAGACATCACGCTTCTCTCCTCTCTCTCCTACCAGTATCTGCCCTTCTCCTTCCAAAGCTGTCCACACAGCTCAGACCTTGTCCTCTTCCAACTGACAATGGACCTAGACCCTCCTGAGTGTCCATGCATCCAGTGTCAACACCACATGTGTCTACATGACAGTCTGTCTTCTCTAGAGTCAGACGTCCAAGCTCAGCTTTGACCATGACCCTCATCAGCTCAAACACCTTCCATGGCTCCCTGGAAACCTCAGGATCAAGTTCATAGCCGTTTGCTTGGCTTTTGAATGTCATTAAGATCTACCCCAGCCTACACCTCCAACCTCGCTTCCCAGGCATCTCCTCATTGTTGCACACGCTCTGCTCATCCTAGCCTCCAGTCCTGTATCAAACATTTCTACCTACCCAAAAGGATTGCTCTCTGTTTTTTCCCTTTCCTGCACTTTGGTGTCCAGCTTGGACCCTTCTCACCCAGGAAGGCCCTTCTGATTGTCGGGGTCAGTCCTCCCTCCATCTATTCTCTTGCATCTATGGCCCATGTTCCCAGGCCCTGGGCAAGGACTCACTCCTCGCAGTTGCTGTCGAAACTGAAGACACATTTCTGCAGACTGTCGAGGGTCATGAGGCTGATGTGCTCAAACATGTCCAGATGGGCACTGCCCTCTGAGGCCAGGCACTTCCACTTGGCCTGGACACAGAAGGGGCAGAGGTGGGGCTGGGATGGGCCTCCCCTGAGCCCCGCCCCAACCCAACACCAGGATGGGCTCCCCTGACCCGGCCTCTTGGCCCCAGGCACCTGTCCCCTGGAGGACCAGGCATGAGTGCTAGTAGACACTGTTACTGTGAGGACATGAAGACCCCACAGCTGGGGGTCAGGAGACCTGTGTTCCAGTCCTGGCTCTGCCTGCTACACTCTGTGTGCCCTTGGCCAGCTCACTGCCTTCCTCTGGGCTCCACTTGTCAAATCCTCAGTGACAGGTCTGATAACATGCTTTGTTGTCAGACAAACCAGGTTGGAATCCCAGCTCCACTTGTTAGCTCACTTGCCGTCTGTGTGAACTCGAGCAACTCCCTAACCTCTCTCAGCATCAGTTTCACCATCTGCAATGGGGAAAAAGAATCTCCACCTCACAGGGCCGTGAAAATTAAATTAGACAGCACACATCATGGAATTGCCATGTAACCTCTGGCATATAGAATGTGCTCAATAAATGCTAGCTTTCATCATCTTATTGTTATAAATTGTCTAGGAGACTGTCCCCTATGTTGGTAGCGGTAGTCCTCCATGGGCCCTGAGCACCCTGCACATTCTTGCTGGGTATGCCAAAAACACAAGGCCCTGATGTTCTTTACCTGGGCCATTTCTCAGAGTTGTGTGTGCAGCAAACAATGTGGAGGGAAGAGGAAATGTCTCCCCCTGGGCAAATATCAGGCTTGCTTCCACTTGCTATGAAACTCACACTGTCCCTAAATCTAGTACTCCTCTTGTGCATTAAAACCTACTGCATGAGCAGGCATCCATGGAAGCCCACCTGCGCCATCCTCATGGGATTTGGTGATTTGGAGAAAGAGTGCAAACTAACAATAGGCACACGCCACTTGCTGAGCCATGAGTTGTAAAGTAAGAGTAAACTGTCCGTTGTCTGTGATTCAGGAGTCTCGTGTCTTCTGGCAGGATCCACAAAACAGTAATGAGCTTACTTGTCAGCTTGCAAGTATGGAAAAGTCCCAGGCACTTCACAAAACCCCCACCTCCAATGCTTCACCTCCCTACAACCACCCTTTGCAACATGACTATGAACTTCCATGAGCAGGAGGAGCCCAGTTCACCACCCTTTCATTCTTGACTTGCTTCAGCCAATGTGATAAGAACGATGAGTGATCATCCTAAATCTAGAGTTCAATAGGCATTGCAGCTTCCTCTCAGCCTCTTGGAACCCGGCCTCTGCCATGTGAACAGCCTGAAATGCTTTCTGGAGGGAGGGAACCACATGAGAGGATTGTCCCAGCTGAGAGCATCGTAGACCAGCCTGCAGCCAACCAAGCCCCAAACACATGAGAGGACTCAGCCCAGAACAGCAAAGCACCTGACCCACAGCTGATCACGGATACGTGAGTGACCCCATCCACATCCAGAAGAACAAGCTCACTGACTCGTAGACTTGTTAGCAATAATAAAACCTTATATATTGATAGGTGGTTTGTTACTCCATATTCAGGACTCAACATGCAATATTCATCACTATCATCAACAGTGTCTCAGGATTCCAAGGCTTCTGAGAGGGAAACATAGAAACTAGCACATGAGCACCTACTATGTGCCAGGGACGTGAGTCCATTACATCATGTTGACCACCCTGCAACGTGAGGCTCATTATCCCCAGTTTACAGCTGAGGAAACCGAGGCTCAGAAAGGAGAAGCAATGGCCCCAAAGCTACCCAGAAGAGCCAGAATTCCAGACAAGATGCCTCTGAGCCCCCATGGCCCCCGAGGCTCCAGGTAGGACCTTGGGTTCAAGAGACTCACATGCATGATGTTCACACTGTCATTGAAAATCCTCACGTAGGACTTCAGGATGTTGAAGTGGAAGGCGGGTGTCAGCAAGCGGCGGTGCCTGCTCCACTTGTCACCACCACTCAGCAGGAGCCCATCCCCTGGTAGGGGCAGCCACAGAGAGTGAGCAAGGGAGGGCCTTCCACTGGCCCCCAAGGTTGTCCCCAATCCCCTCACACGCAGTTACTCACCCAGCCAGGGCTTCAGGAATCTGGAGAAGATCATGTCTTTGGGTGTGATGGCAGCTGACATGAGAGATAAGCCATCAGGGGCCATGGAGAGGGGGAGGGGAGGGACTTTTGAGGCAAGGTGGAGCCCCAGCCAGGGGTCTGCTCTCCCCCTCCAGGAGCAGCATAGCAGGAGTGGGGCAAGGGCAGACAAAGCTGGGAGGAGCGGCGAGGCAAAGGGGGCCAAGACTAGGCTGCAGCACAGAGTAGAGCAAAGGCAGAGCCCACAGACACACCCCTACGTGCTTAGATGCACCCCAACATGGCACAACACACTCCAGCATGGCTCGGCATGGCTCCTAAGGGGTCCAACATGTTCTAAACACCCGAGCACAGCCCAGCACTCTACAAAATGCCTTCACAGGGACCTAGGACACTGTGTCTACCCAACACTCTCTCAGATCTCCTGGGACATCTGACATGGCCCCATCATGCACTAACATGTCCTGACATGAAACAACATGCATGACATACCCTCACATCACACAACATGCTCTGACATGGACCTGAAGATAACCTCAGTGTATCTCACAGATAGGACTGAAATGCAGTCCCATTAATGTTACAGACGTGGACCAGACATGACCCAGAAATATGCTAAGACCTGCCTCAGACAAGACTCACACAAGGTCTCAGGCATTTCTCAGAAGGACCGAGGTCCCAGACCTCAGACAAACCCCAAATGTGGCCCAGACCTGACCAGCAGGAGAACCAAACAATCTCAGGTGGCAACAGACAAGACCAGACAGACTGCAACACACCTCGAATGTCCTTGGCCACAGCCGAGCCCCAGACATGACTGAGACCATCACCATTTGATCCGAGGAGTAAGCATATACCCACTGTAACCAAGTGTAACATATACCAGCCATAACCAAGTGTAACATACACCAGGTGTAACCAAGGGTAGCGTAGATCAGCTGTGACCAAGTGTAACACATACCAGGTGTAATCAAGTGTAACATACACCAGCTGTAACTGTGTAACCAAGTGTAACATATACCGAGTGTAACCAAGGGTAACATAGACCAGCTGTAACCAAGTGTAACACATACCAGGTGTAACTGTGTAAACAAGTGTAACATACACCAGCCGTAACAAAGTGTAACATGCACCAGCTGTTACTAGGACCCAGGTGGAAACGCAAATGTGACTAGACATGGCCATACAGCAGACATCACACAGACACAGCCTCGGCGTGAGCAGACACGACCAGGGGTCATGCAAGTGAGGATCCAGGTAAGACAGAGGTAGTGTCCTCTCCACCACAACCCCTCCTGTCTGCACCAGGTCACCTGCCCAGCTGGAGGCAGCACAGAGACCTCAGCAGCAGGCAAGCTGTGGTCAGCAGGATGTCTACCTGGAGCAAAGAGCACCAGCTTGATGCAGGTGGGGTGGAAGATGCAGATGACCACATGCCAGGGCCCCACCCACCAGCAGCACACGTCCCCATAGGTCCTCGCCAGGCCCTGTGTACAGGAGACCTTCCTCCAAGCTCTGAATCTGGAGAGGAACAAAGAGGAACAGAACCACCCTTCCAGGTGGCCAGAGGGAAGGACCTGCAGGGCAGAGACCCAGACCTGAGCCCCGTGAATCCCACCCAACGGCTCATCCTCCTCCTGGGATTCCTCCCCACACCTTCCATACATGACAGCTGAAGTCCCTCAGTTACAGGGACACAAAGGGTACTTCCCCATTTGAATCCCAAATCCGTGTTCACCTGACTTCTCTACTATCCCCATTTTCCAGATAAGGAGACTGAGGCTCTGAACAATATGAAGTCACTTGCCCACAGCCTTCCAGGTCGTAAGTGGTGTGCCTGAGACCTGAGCCCAGGTCTGTCTGAATCCAGGGCCTGAGTTCTTACCCATCAAACTGCCTTGAACCCCAGAACAATAGCTCTGAGAACCCTATGCCTGCCGATCCAGGCAATCGGAGTCACAGTGACTGCATGAGGAACTGGTCCTGTGACCTAAGCAGGCAAACTAAAGTGAGTCCTGCAGCTCTTCCTGGAACTGTTGGGAATAAGCTTGTGTTTCCATGGGAGCTGGGCTTCTGGGATTCATCTTGACCAGCGTGAGAGTGAAGCCATCACAGAGGGACACAGAACTATCAGACGAAGACCGACTCCTGATGACACTGTCTGAGACCTGGATCCAGCCACGCCTGAAGACAAGATCCTTGGCCTGAACAGTCAGTCAGCTCCCTTTCTTTGCTTAGACCATACAGGGTAGACATTCTACCACTCACAGCTGAAAGAGACCCTGGCAGCCAGAGAGAGCTGGGGACCTGCCTAGAGTCACCCAGCCTTTTGGTATTGGAGCCAAGGTCCCTGTCGGCTGCTGCCTGTTCCCCTGTTCAGCCTGGTCCATCTGGAAGTGAGAAAGGCAGCGGGGCAGCAGAAGGGAGCCTGGCTGGGGTGGGGTCTGCTTGGGGCGATTCCTGGGGCCTGGAGCAGGAGGGCCATGAGCTTGAACAGGACAAGCCACAGGAGGGAGTAGAAGGAATCAACCCATCAAAGGTGGACATCATGAAAATAGCAGCCCAGATTCTGCACCAGCCTCAAACGCTCAAGCTCTGGCCTGGGGGTGGGCGGGGCCGAGGCCAGGCCTGGCAGTGGGCCTCAGATGCTATCTTGCCCACTGTACCCCTCTGCCCTCTGCTTTAGAAAATTTCTGCTCATTGTTTCAGACCCAGTTACAGAAGCCCCTGCTCCAGGAAGCCTTCCAGCCTGACCCAGCAGAGACCTTGCTTCTCCTCTGGGCTGCCTCACTCCTCGCCCTCCAGCCCATTCCTCACCACTCGAGGTCGGGGATCTCTCTGCCTAGACCTGTCTTCTACAATTGGGGATTCCCCTAGAACAAGGCCTTGGATTCAGGACTCTTGGGGACCCAGGGGTGCCCAGGACAGCAGGGCAGGGGGCAAACAGCAGTGGAGGGAGGAGCAGTGAGATGCAGGTTGGTGAAAACAGGAAGGAAAGAGGAAGATGACTGAGTGGCGGAGGGTCAGAGGGCCGGGGTCCTGAAGGGGCTGCACAGAAGCTTGGAGGGAGCAGCTAGAAGCCCTCGGTTGTGCCACGGCGCCACCACCACAAGCTCTGCATGGGTACCTGAGGCACTGAGGACAGTCCGGACCATGTCAGGGTGGCATAGAAAGACAGCAGGCATGATGGGGCCCAGCCAGGTCACAAACCCCTGGGGGTAGTTGGCCACCAGCTGAGTTACGACTCTCATGCCTTGCTCAGTGGGGGTGACCTGCAAGCAAGGAGGGGCCGTCACTCCCCAGAAGCAGCCACGGCCTCTCCCCCTGCCGCCTTTGCTGTGTCCAGATTCTGCAGGGATGGAGGAATCCCTGCTTCCTCCTGCTCCTTTCCTCTCAGGGCAGGAAGGTCCCTGAGGCCTCTCCAAGTCCCAAGGGTGCAACCCAGGGCACAGGGAGAAGACACGCTCTACACATAGAGTCCGACCTTGGCTCCAGAAGACGGATTTCCCTCATCCTTGGAGGGGTTGCAGCCACGGGGCAGCCACAGGGGGAGGTGCTCAAGGGGGAGGTTGGTGGGCAGGAGGGTGGACTCAGGAAGACCCAGGGGCTCATTCTCACATCCTTTTAAAGTCCTGACGTGTCTAGGGGGTCTCTGGTTGCCCCAGTGGTGATGGGTTTGCAGACAAAGGATGTAGCAGGCCTGGCAGACCCCAGAGAACACATGTCAACCCTGCGCATCAGTCAGAGGGCAGCTCCCACCTCTTCTGATGGCCAGGCTCTGTGCACACAGCTTCGCGCCTGTCCCGCTATCTCTCAGAGTGTGGTGTCTGTCTCTCCATCTCTCACTGTGCATTCTGTCTGTCTCTCTATCTCTCACTGTGCATCCTGTGTGTCCCTCTATCTCTCACAGTGCCTCCTGTCTGTCTCTCTAGCTCTCACAGTGCATCCTTTGTCTCTCTAGCTCTCACAGTGTGTCCTGTCTGTCTTTCTCTCTCTCACAGTGCGTCCTGTCTGTCTCTCTAGCTCTCACTGTGCATCATGTCTCTTTCTATCTCTCACGGTGTGTCCTGTCTGTCCCTCTATCTCTCACAGTGCATCCTGTCTGTCTCTCTATCGCTCACAGTGCATCCTGTCTCTCTGTCTCTCATAGTGCATCATGTCTCTTTCTATCTCTCACAGTGCATTCTGTCTGCCCCTCTGTCTCTCACAGTGCATCCTGTCTGTCTCTCTGTCTCTCACAGTGGGTCCTGTCTGTCTCTGTTTCTTACCTTGCCTCCTGACTGTCTCTTTTGAATGGTGGACACACACATAAATAGTGCATTTTACAAGTGAAAAAACTGAGACCATATCCTCTAAAATGGGAACTAGTGGAGGGTTGGCTCCTGGTAAAGTGTCCTCTCCAGTCCTTCAGGATTCCCAAGCCTGACAAATACCCCCGATGCTCCAGGCAGTTGAACTTTTCACCTCTGACCCCTCCCTGCTCCCATGGATGCTGAGGCAAACACTCAAAGCACTTCAGCGAATTGACCCAGAGAGGAATAGTCACTCAGCCAAGGTAACACAGGGAGAGGGGCTGGAGGTGGGAAGAGTGTCCATGACCAGCCCCCATAGCTGAGCCCTCAGAGCAGAAGGCAGAACAGCAGGAATCACAGCATTCCCGCTGCCCCCAGAGCCCAGAGAACATCCCAAGACACAGAACCCCAGGAATGCCTCACGATGAGTTTGGAACATCCCCATTCTGAACTTTGTCACGAGAACAGTGAAATCACAGGAAGTGCTCACCTGAGATGCAGCTCTTGCCCCGGGAAGGGAAGGAAAGCTGCACTCATCCCTCAGCTGGTCCAGGGGATGGGAGGAGTGGGCAGTCAGCTCTGTGGCTGTGAAGGAGAGGGGCGAAGGCAGTTTCTCCAGCCAGGTCATCAACACTTCCTGTGAGTAGCCGCTGTCCACCCGCCCCTGGGCTGACCCTGCCATGACTGCTCCCAAAGCTGCCATAGAGGTGGAGATAGATAACAAGTACTTGGACAATTAATGTTTAATTAAGCATGAGCAGGGCCAAGTGAAAGCTGAAGGCCTGGGTGTGGGCAGGCAGTGGAACAGGCCTCTGAAAGGGAAATGAGTGGCCTAGTTCCTCCAGGTTGGACAATGGGGCCCATTGGGACATCTTGGAGGGGAGAGTCAGATGAGAGGAAGGGATGTGGAGCTCTGCCCAGTGGGTGGAGGTGGGGAGGCCATATCTAATTCCTGTGGGGAAACTGCAGCCCAGCGTGAGCAGACTCAAGGAAACGGGCCAGGCAGAGTGGACCCTGGACAGTGCCCCCAAGGCCATCTCTAGCTCAGCGGTGGAGACTGGGAATGCCAGGGGTCTCGCTCTGTGCAGCCCGCCCTGGGAGCCCCTCAGAGCTGCACTGATGGATCCAGAGCAGGCTTGGGGTGGGGGACAAGGACGTGGGAGCCCCTCAGAGCTGCACTGATGGATCCAGAGCAGGCTTCGGGTGGGGGACAAGGACATGGGAAAGGCGTGGGATGGCAGAGCAGAGGAACGAGTGAGTGAGCAAGGAGGGGCTGCCTGGGCCCCCCTCTCACTTCTACTCTCCTAGACCCCAGCCCAATCCTGAGCCCCATTCCCAATCCCTCAGGAAGTCTACCCACCCTGATGCCCCAGACCCCTCCTGCTGCCACACTCACCAGGCCCAGGTGACCCCAAAACCAGTTCCGTTTGGGGGGTTGTGGGAAGCATTGCAGGCGGTGAACAATGTCATAGAAGGTGTAGGTCCAGGCCAGGATGCGGGCCAGGAGCCAGGAGGCCCCGACCAGCAGCAGGAGCAGCCACGGGGAGGCTGCCACGGGCCCAAGTCCCAGCCAGGACAGGCTCAGCTGCGGCATCCTGCAGGGCACACAGGGTGGAGGGCGAGCTCCTGGGGCTCAGCAAAAGCGAGTATTGGTGAGCTCTAGGCAGAGACAGACAGCTCATAAAGAGGGCAAGGACTAAGGGTGTGAGGAACAGGACAGGGAGAGGCAGGAATGGTGAGGGCTGGGGCCAGGGCAGGGGGGGCTCAGAGAAGGGCTCAGAGAGGGGAGGAGGTCCGTGGAAATCCAGAGGGAGAGGAAGAAAGAGACAGAAAGACAGACAGACAGAGACACAGAGACAGACAGAGGAGAAGAGATAAAGAGGAAGAGAGACAAAGGAGGAAAGGCCCAAAGGGAATCAGTGGGAGGCCACCAGAGACTCCAGTTACAGGAAGTCCAGGTCTGCTTGCTCCCTGGAGCCAAGCCTGCCATGGGCAGTGCCCTCCCCACTCCAAGCCGGCACCTCCTTCCCTGGACCCCAGCCAGCACCTCCTGTCTGCAGCTGCACACAGCCTTCTCTCCCCTGCTCCTGGGAAGTCTCAGCCCCTGGGCCCTGACCTGGGGAGGCTGGCAGGGCCAGGCTGGGCCAGCCTATCTCCACCTGTCTGCTTACTTCCTCCCCACCTGGCGGGAGGCCCAGGGGGAGGTGGGGGAGGGGAGCCAGTGTTGTCAAGAGGGGCTTATGAACCAGCTCAGGGTCACACAGTGTGGATGCTGGATCCTCAAGACTGAGCACCTTCCTTGTGGGGTGGAGTGGGCAAGTTGCGGGGCGGGCAAAGGTGACTCTGGGCCCCAAGTTTACAGCTGCCCCTGCCTTTCCCAGTCCAGGGTGTGGGAGGTAAAAGTTTGCAATTGAGAGTTCAGGTGCCAGGTGAGCAAGGCCAGGCCAAGCCTTGTCCCCACACATCTCCTGGGCTCTTGTCCACGTGAGGGGCCAGGTGGGCATCATACACCCTTTCTCGATGCAGAATCAGGAAGCTCAGAGAGAGGGAGGCTCTGGCCCCAGGACAGCACAGCCTGGCAGGAGTTCAAGACCTGCCCCCAGGCAGCCCAGGGCCTGCGTTGAGACATGAGTGCTGGGAGTAGGAACGAAGACACAGGCCTCCTGGGGGTTACCCACACCAGACTCTGGGGTAAGGAGTCCCATCAGGCAAGGGCACGTGGAGGAGTGGGGGATGAGGCTGCAGGGGGCCATGAAAGCACTGGGTGCAGACAGCGGAGGGCAGAGCTGAGAGAGCCTGGGTGGAGTCCTGCCCGTCCTCACTCTGACCGTGGGCTGTGCCGGCCCTCTCTGGGCTCAGGGTTCCATCCAGGAAATGGGATGTCAGATGAAGGCCTGAGGGGGGCAGAGGAGGGTTCCACAGGAAGGTGAGAAGGATCAGGAGCCCCAAAAAGACAGAATGAAGGGAAAGGGCCAGTAACTAGTCCTTGTGCTACTGTGTGCCAATACTCCACATAAAGTAGACCTACTCTGTGCAGAGGACAGTATGTAAAGAAGCCTACCATGTGCTGGGTACCTCAGAAAACATCCCTACAGCCAGTCAGGAGCTCTACATAAGGCACACCTACTGTGTGGCACGTATGCTATATAAGGGCATGTACCATGTGCCAAGTACTCTCCAAAAAGTGTGTCTACTGTGTGCCAAGTGTGCTACATAAATCCTGTCAACTGTATCCCAGGTGTTCGACATAAAGCATCCCCACTGGGTGTTGCATGCTGTATGTAATATACGCCTATTATCTGTGTCAGGTACTCTACAGAAAGTAAACCTACTCCATGCAAATTACATAAAGCATGCCTACTGTGTGTCAGGTACTCTTCAAAATGTGTACCTACTATGTGCCAAGTACTGTACATAAATCCTGTCTACTGCATGCCAGGTGTTCTACATATAGCATGCCTACTGAGTACCAGGTATACTACATTGTGTGCCTACTGTGTGCTGGGAACTCTACATAAAGCATCCCTACTGTGTGCAGGGTACTATATGTGAAATGCTCCTTCTGTGTGTCAGGTGATCTACACAAGGTAAAGCTACTGTGTGCCAGATGTCCTGCCAGCAGGATAAAGCATCACCCTCCCCTCAGCTCTCTGGGCCAGCCCCCTGGGATCAGGCAGAGAGACCCAGGCAGTGCATCTGCATGAGGGAAGATGCCTATTTAACTGAAGAGTGAATGGAGGCACAGAGGGGGCAAGCCTCAAGCCCAAGTTGCAGGGCTGGTCATACTCCCAAGCCCAAGCCTTTCGCTCTGCCATGCTGCTCCACCCCTACTCGTAAGGGACAATGCCCTATTAATCCAGGGACATTTGTGATGGTGGAATCTCAGGCAATATGGTGATCCCTGTCGTTGTCGCAATCCAATGTACACGTCAGGATAGATGTGGAGGGGGCTGATGGCCACTCTGAGTTTATTATAACCAGCGTTTCAATAATACATAGCTTACATCTGTTAAACATACACAGGTGTTCTGGACAAAGTAATTAGCGAATGCCAAAAATTCTTAGTGATTTCTCAAGGAGCCCTCCCTCGGCCTCTGTTTTGATATTATCATGTTTTTGCTGTGCTCGTATATTTTTATGTCGGAGCATGCAAGGCCTCCTAGGCAATGGCCCCTCCTGCTCCCAATATCGATATCGTGTCTCCATCTGTGCCCCCGGGAGACCACGCCTGGCTTAGGTTGCCTCCCCTGGAAGTCTTACCTGTCCTTGGCTAACTGGCCTTCTCACCTCCAGGTCACAGTTTGTTGGCAAGCCTTTTCCAGTGATTATTAACCCTTCCTGAGTCAGGGGCAGCTATATTTCTCCCTTTTTTGTTTTTTAAAGCAAGGAAGGCGTCATGATGTGCTGAGGCCAGAAGGCCCATCATAACCAGTGCTTGCTTTTGTTGACTTTGTTTTTTCAGGGAGCACAGCAGATGTAAAACATAAACTATTAACATGGATAATATCAAAATCACACCAGCATTAACAAATATGCATAAATTGAGGCCAGAGAACCAATTGGAGGGCTCTAACCAGTGTAACCCATTTTCAATGTCTTGAAATATTTTTTGAGAGAACACCTTATATACTTCTTGTAACTACCTCTCTAACCGAGCTTGTAGCCCAGTGATGTCATTGGCCAGGAAGGTATTAAACCCCCCCTGTAAATGTTTTTTATTTCTTGCCAAGATGTCAGTGAGCTATCATACAGTAGGGGGGTAACGCATTGCATGGTAAATTGCTAGGCACATTTTAGTTTCATATGCATATTTAATGCATCTTGCTGCTCTCCCAGCCACTCTACTGCTGCCTCTAATGCCTGCAATTGTGACATTAGCCCTTTATCAATATCCACATGTGTCTGTACATTTACCAAGATGGACTCTACCTTATGGGCTGTTTGAACACTGTTAACCAAGGCAGTAGTAGCTGGAGTGGCCGATGCAATGATAATCACCGTGGACACAATGAAAGTGATTAGCATAGCCAAAAACCACTTAGGGCGTAATTTTCTCTTGGACTCAAGGAGGATATGTAGAGCATGCTCTTCAGACCATGTCCGATTTAGAGAAACAGGTAACCAAATATGTGCTCTTCTTTTTAACACCATTACGTAGGTCACATTCAATGAGGTTACATTATAATGTGTTAAACAATCAGAATACCAATATGGGGGAGAAATATTAACCACATACATACCAGAAGATTATTGGATAGCAGGGACACTGTTTCCCCATGATAACACATAAGGATGGGTGGTACAAATCATAACGGTATCAGAAACATTTTTGACCAGTGTTAGTAAATAATTGCCAGTTTCACTCCCATATTTGCCATGGGACAATTGTCGTGGTATAAAAGGCAACCCGATCTTCCATATTCCTTTGTGAGGGGGCTGCACACTGCCTCATTGTAAGATAGTTGTAAAAGGGGTCCAGATAGGCCATGTTCGCTCCATGTTATAGGTTTCTGACTTGATCTGTTGAAGGTCCAAGTATGATTGTCACTCAAAAGATGTCCATGAGGTCCCCAATTCAGCACGTTGGCCCCAAAGATGTTGCCCTGCCTTGGATATGCTGTACGGCAAGGGGACCACTGTACTGAGTAATGTTTGTAACACCAATCAGTTTTTGGATGGCAAATTGGGATGGAAGGAACTTGTGTGACATTACTTTTGTCTTTGTAAGATGTTGATATAGCAGTAATGTATGTCAGATTGGCTTCCTGTTGTCCTTTCTTAGGTTGGTAATACAAATACATTTGTTCCTGAAAGGTGACACATGTTGTGCTTTTGTTTTGATAAACCATACAAAAAGGCAAATCATTAGCATACATTACCAGAGGTTCTTCTCCCTTTTGGTGCAGGCCTGTATGTTGTTGTGGGGGTACCCTGGTTCCTCCTGTCCAATCAGAATCATTAGAGGACAAAGAGGGATCGGCATGCCACCAAGTAAGCAGAGTAAAGAGAGGAGGATTAGGAATAAAGGCCCAATATGTGAGATTCTCATGCTCTGAAATCACCTCAACATGTATTGGAGAAGAAAAGAGGAAAAAGAAAAAAACTGATTTACTTATCCGTTTGTCCATTTTCTGGGAATTCCACAACAGGCCTTGCATGTTTTGATGGAATCCACTCAATGTCTTTATCCGTCAAAACACAAAGAGCTCCTCTCTTCCCACATTTAACCATAAAAAAGCCCTCCCAGATATCCGTATAAGGACGTTTTAATCCACACTTTGCCAAGATTTTGTGTTGAAACGGATGTGTGTAATGCTGACTTAGTTGGGCCATATGGATCTGAGTTTGACCCATATATCTTTCTGCAGCTGATGTGCCATCCTCTGCTAGGTTCAAAAAATTTAAAGTAAATCAGGCGTGATTGAGAATACCTTCGGATCATTCTTATAATATTCATTTCCCCCTTTCATTTTTTGTAAAGCAGTCTTTAGCATTCTATGACATCACTCAATAATAGCTTGTTCCGTAGAACTATAGGGGATGCCAGTTTTATGGATGAAAGTTTAAAACGGAGGGCAAAAGCGGGACAGCATTAGCTACATAAGCGGGATCCGTAAGAATATTCAAAGGAACAGAAGGAAAGGTGCACAGGGCTAGATACACAGCTGCCAATTCTGCAATTTGAGTAGTTGAATGTCCATGAGAGACTGGTCTGCCAGTCACTATTAGCAACCCAACCTATACCAGTTTTTCCGGTTTTCCCGGAGCAGTCAGTGAAGCGGAGTTTGTGTACAAAAATGAATGAGTGGATGGGACGGGGATTTAAAAGAAATCTCACCCATATAAGATTGCAAAGCCATTTGTATTTGTGAATTGATCATCATATCGTCACCAAATTGAGAAGATGTGCAAGGTAAAAAAATGGTCTGAGGGTCAGCACCTAGCAATTGTAAACACCGTAAACGTCCCCTTTGAATAACCTCCGTTATTTCATCAAAATGTGCATAGAGTACCTTAGCTGGTGTGTGGGGCAATTATATCCACTCCAAGCATTTTATAACCTTGCCCGCTTTTTGAAAGAGGATACCAGGAGGACTTTTAGGTGTGTTTATTCACATAAAAGCATAAGGGAATTTCCGGATCAAAGTGACTTAAGAATTGGGAGGTTAGAGCCTTGTTTGCTAGGCTTAGTTCTTGTTTTGCCTCAGGGGTAGGAGTGTGCGTAGAAGAGGGGGAAGAGTCACCATGTAGCAAGGAAAACAAGTGACTCAGAGAATGTGTCAGGATGCCAAGAAAAGGACGTATCCAATTGATATTTCCTAAAAGCTGTTGCAATGTAACTAATGTTAAAGTATTGGGTATGGAAATAGAGGGAATGCATGGCTTTACCAGGTGTCTATCAATCATTAATCCTAGAAATTTCCAGGGGGAGGTAAACTGTACCTTATCTTGCACCACAAGCAGGCCTTTGCCTTTTAGCAATTCAATTAATTGTTGGTATGCTGTTAATGATAAATTTTTAGTTGGCGCTGCTAATAAAATATCATCCATATAATGGTAAAGTTGTATAGTAGGGTATTTGCTTTGAAAAATTAATAACACATCTCCTACTAATTGTTGGCATACGGTGGGACTGTTCTTCATGCCCTGAGGTGAGACCTTCCACCAATATCTCTGGGGGACCTCTTGATTGTTATAAACTGGGACAGTGAATGCGAACTTTTCCCTATCAGCGGTGCACAAAGGTAGAGAAAAGAAACAGTCTTTAATGTCAATAACAACAATTTGCCAATTCTCAGGTATTAAAGAAGGGTTTGGCAATCCCTTCTGTAAAGCCCCCATAGGTTGCATGACAGCATTAATTGCCCTCAAGTCCTGGAGTAATCTCCATTTTCCAGATTTCTTTTTTATCACAATACCTGGGTGTTCCAGGGACTAGTTGAGGGTTCAATATGGCCTAATTTTAGTTGTTCCTGTCCTAGCATCTTTAAAGCCTGTAAGTTTTCTTTTGGAAGGGGCCACTGATGTATCTATACAGGCGTGATAGTTTTCCATTGAATGGGTATGGGAGGAATGTCAATAACATCAGTGGCCCCTAGGAAAAAGGCTTAACATTTAGAGATAGTTTCCATTGAGAAAGCAAATCTCGCCCCCATAGGGAGTATGGAGTTGGAAGAATGTAGGGTGTAATTAAGGCAATTCTGTTTTCAGGTCCTCCGAACTTGAGTACGTGATCACTTACCTCAGGCATCATAAGCCCCCTTACACCTTTTACAGATGCAGAGGTTTGATTTTTAGGCCAATGGGGAGGCCAAGTTGGCGAGGCTATAATGGTTTTATCGGCCCCCATATCCAGGAGCTCTTCAAAGGGAATCTCCTGTATGTATACTGTAAGAATGCACCAATTTAATGTTAATGACTGTATCCAGAAAGCACCGTCGGCAGTGTGGCTGAAGCCACTGGCCCCACTCTTGGCAGTGGAGGCATGAGCAGGGGACAAGTAAGGTATTAATATCAACCGAGCTATCCTCGTAAAAGCTTCTATCACATAATAACTAGATGAACGGACCATGATTTTTATTTCACGTTGATAGTGCTGACTATCAATTACCCTGGGAATGATGTTTAAGCCCTTCAAAGCTGAATTAGAGCGTCCCATTAATAACCCAAAATGTCCTGATTGTAAAGGTCCCCATACATTGGTAGGAACAAGAAAGGTTTTGTCAGC
Organism: Equus caballus; assembly: GCF_041296265.1. Taxonomy (NCBI): domain Eukaryota; kingdom Metazoa; phylum Chordata; class Mammalia; order Perissodactyla; family Equidae; genus Equus; species Equus caballus. The sequence continues at coordinate 15,374,057 of NC_091704.1, forward strand.
CCAATCTATGACGACTGTCTCTGAGGCCATGAGATCCACTCCAGCACTTCCTGACAAGGCCAGCACTAAGTCATTCACATAGAGTTGGCCTGATTGAGAGCTCCTCAAACTTGGTTTTTCAGGGCACTGGGGAGTGTGCCCCATTTCAAGTTTCCCGACGCCAAGTCATGGTTGATTAGATTACCATCTACATTAATATTAGAGCGACATTGATTCGCCCAGTGGAATCCCCTTCAGCACTGAGGACATGGTTTAGAAGGTGGCTTTTTAATATCGGCTGGCCCCGCTTTACCAGGGATATCTTTTGGACCGGACTTGGCATTGTTTTGCACGGTGTCTAGGTCTTCCGCACTTAAAACAGGCACTGTCAAAAAGCACCTTTGGGCAGCTGCAAAAATGCTGCCACCATTACTTTAGCCACGTGACTATGAGTTCCTATTTCCTGACAGGCTCGCAGCATATCCCCTAAGGTATGAGTTCGCCCTTTAAGGTGAGACATAGTAGACTAGCAATCAGCATTAGCATTTGCAAAGGCTACTTTCAACAGGATAATTTGAGCCGCTTCAGGATGAGCTATTTGTCTCTCAATTACCTGCTGGAGACGGTCAATAAATTCTATGTATGGCTCCTTTGGCCCTTGACGGACATTCACAAAGGAATTGGTGGCTCTGTCTGCCCCTGAAGGGGGAATTGCCTTCCAGGCTGCTAATGCCACCTCTGAACATTGTCTAGGCAACATTCCATCTGCCTCAGCCTGTGCTTGAGGCATCTCATATTGGCCGACCCCCTGTAACATGTCAGCACTGATTGGGAGAGGGGGGTTTAAAGATAGATTATCCATAGGTCGGGATACAGATATCTCGTTATACTCAGACTTGAAAAGGGTATATTCAGCATACGACAAAAGAGTATTTGCAAGCAAAAGCCAATCACAGGGTAGCATACAATAACTGGCTCCCAGTGCCTCTATCATCCCAGTGAAAGGTGACTGCACTCCATTCTCTCTAATGCTCTTTTTCAGCTCCTTAAACACCCAAAAAGGAAGGGATTTATGTTCTCTTCACCCATGATTGACCATTATGGGGAAAGCACGAGAAAAACATCAGGATCTCCATGATATAGTCCTTCCCAAAGGCAATTATGAACCACACTATACTGCCTGGAATCAATATACGGGGCTGGTGGAGTACAAAGAGGAGCAGTAGGCAAGACAGGAGGGTTCTTGAAGGCGAAACGCCTCTCTAAAGGAGGGGGCAATGGTAAATCATCATCATCTGAGGACGTTTGTTCAAAATTTGTCTGAGATTTACTAACGGCCTTTTTAAAAGACTCTCATGGTGGTGAGCAAGGTGGAGGGGGTAGTGGTGGCGCCTCCTCAGCTTTGCCTGAAGGGCGCTCAGGTGAAGAGGCCGATCTTTCCTCATCTGATAAATCCGACAAAGGGAACAGCGCAGTACGTACTGTTCCCCAAGTCGTTAAGATATGTACATCGTTTAAAAGGCCATGCTCAAAGCCAGACTTTAGTGCCTTACCAGCCATTTCCCACAACTCAATGTCCAAGGTGCCGTCCTCAGGGAAGCAGGGGCAACGTGTAGATATTGCCAGCAATAGCCTCTGTAACTCGGCGGGAGAAAGTGAAACTGAAATCACCTTCAGCAGCTGGTGAAGTGTCTTAAAGTATAACTTCTGCTGGGTCATCAATTGTTGGCCCATCGTTCTCACGGCAGACTGCCGAAAGGCGGTTGAAATTCCCCCATATCATTACACACCAACAATGCCGCTGATGTTAGATCACGTCGGGATCACTGTATGTCAGTGTTGCAATCCACTGTACACATCAGGATAGATGCAGAGATGGCTGATGGCCACTCTGAGTTTATTATAACCAGCCTTTCAGTATATACATAGCTTACATGTGTTAAACATACACAGGTGTTCTGGACGAAGTAATTAGTGAATGCCAAGAATTCTTAGTGATTTCTCAAGGATCCCTCCCTCAGCCTCTGTTTTGATATTATCATGTTATTGCTGTGCTCGTATGTTTTTATCTTGGAGCATGCAAGGCCTCCTAGGCAACAGCCCCTCCTGCTCCCAATGTTGTGTCTCCATCTGTGCCCCCAGGTGACTGTGCCTGGCTTAGGTTGCCTCCCCCTGGAGGTCTTACCTGTCCTTGACTGACCAGCCTTCTCACCTCCGGGTCACAGTGTGTTGGCAAGGCTTTTCCAGTGATTATTTACCCTTCCTGCATCAGGGGCAGCTACAATCCCAGAGGGGACATCATAAGGCCCTGTGTCACCACAGATCATCCTCCCAGATCAAGGAGGTGCCACGCAAAGGATCTAGTTCTTCCCTCCTGGGCCTCCCCTGCTCCTGTCCAGAAGTGCCCAGTGGGATGGTCTCAGGTGAGGAGCTCGAAGGATGGGGATCCTGGCAGAGCTACTGAGCAGGAGAGTGGGGGAAAGACAGTCTTCCTGACACTGGTGGGGTGTTGGGGAGACCCCTAAACTCCCTCTCCCCTTCACACTGGCTGGGGGATTCAGGTCCTAGAGCCCTCAGTGCAGTGGGGTGTGCTGTGCCCCCCAGAATCTCCTCCCTCTCACTTGGGCAGACCCAGGTGCTGGCAGGTCCATCCATGTCAGGATCAGGGGGACAAGGTCATATGATGATAAACCAGGCAGAGTCCTGGGACACACAGTAGAAAGAGCCCCCAGTGCCCAGAGGGGCTCAACTCACTGTGGACCTATTGTGTGCCAGGAATATGCAGGCAGCCTAGAGCAGGAATGGTGGCCACTACCAGCATTCTAGTAAAGAGAGTGGAAGGTGGAAAGTGCACACTCTTAAATACAACCAGAACAGCTTAGATCCAAAGCAACCCCAGCCATGCCCAAATAAGAAAGATGGTCACTGGGACAAATGCACAGACAGAGGATCTATTCATCAACACCATGGAGAAACTACAGTAAAACCACAGAAAGCAGAATGACAGCTCCTCAAAAAATAAAATTGAAGTCAAAGACGATTATAATCTACCTCAAGAGAATTCAAAATAGCTGTCATAAAGAAACTCTTTGAGTTACAAGAAAAGTCAGATAGACAGTACAATGAGCTCAGGAATAAAATTAGTGAACACAAGGAACACTTCAACAAAGAGTTTGAAACTCTAAAAAGAAGCCAAACAAAAATTCTGGATATGAAGAACACAATTATGAGGAATAAAATGATGTAGAAGGCATAAACAGTGAAGCAGACGTTATGGAGGAGAGAACCAGTGAGCTAGAGGATAGAAACCTACAAATGATCCAAGTGGAAAGGGAGAGAGAACTAAGAATTTTAAAAAATGAAGGAATTCTTTGTGAAATACCAACCCAATTAGGAAACATAACATAAGGAATATAGGTATCCTAGAGGAAGACAAGAAGGAGAAAGGAGCAGAGAGTATATTCAAGAAAATAATAGCTGAGAACTTCCCGCCCCTGGGGTGAAATTGGACATACAAGTACACAAAGCTAATAGAACTCCTTATTAAATCAACGCAAATAGGCCTTCTCCAAGGCATTTAATATTAAAACTGGCAAAAGTCATTGACAAAGAAAAAATACTGAGGGCAGCAAGAGAGAAGAAAATAACCTACCAAGGAACACCTATCAGGCTCTCAGTAGATTTCTCAGAAGCTACCTAAAAGGTGAGAAGAGAGTGGAATGATATATTCAAAATACTGAAAGACGGAAACTATCAGCCAAGAATACTCTATCCAGTGAAATTATCCTTCACATATGACAGAGAAATAAAATCTTTCACAGACAAACAAAAGCTGAGGGAGTTAACTGCCACCAGACCTGCTTTAAAAGAAATGATGAAGGATGCCCTCCCACCTGAAACAGAAAGGCAAAGGTTTACAAAGCATTGAGCAAGGAGATGAATAGACACAAAAAATCAGAAAAGTGCAGCTGTATGTCAGAATAGGTTAGCAAAGATTTAATTATAATATAAAGGATAAAGGGAAAGAAAGCATCAAAAATAAACATAGCCACCTCAATTTGGCCACAAAGCATCAACACAAAAAGAATGATTTGTGACAACAAAAACAAAGAAGGTGAAGAGGAATGTAAAGGAACCAGCTAGGCTGATGGAGATAAGAAGCTGTCAGAAAATGGACTATCCCATCTATGAGATCTGTATACAATCTTCATGGTAACCAGAAAACAAATAATGAGAGCAGAGTCACAAATCATAAGTAAAGAGGAAACTGAGAAAAACATCACAAAAAAACACAAAACTGAAACACAAGGGAAAACAAACAGTGGAAATATAGAACAACCAGAAAACAAAAGCTAAAATAGCTATATTAAGCCTGCACAAATCAATAATCATTCTAAATATAAACATGTTGAATTCACCAATCAAACGACACAGAGGAGTTAGATGGACTGAAAAACAGGAACCAACAACATGCTGCATCTGGGAAACACATCTCAGCTCTAAAGACAAACACATTCTCAAAGTGAAGGGATGGAAGATGCTACTCAGGACAAACAGCAAGCAAAAAAAAGCAAGTGTTGCCACATTTACATCAGACAAAGCAAACTTTAAGATAAAAAAGATGACAAGAGATAAAGTTGAGCCATTATATAATTATAAAAGGGACATTCCACAAAGAAGACATAACACTTATTAATATATATGTACCTAACACGGGAGCACCAAAGTATAAAGCAAATATTAACAGACCTAAAGGGAGAAGTTGACAGCAACACAATAGTAGTAGGGGATCCTAAGACCCCACTTATGTCAATGGATAGATCATCCAGACAGAAAGTCAACAAGGAAACAGTGGCCTTAAATGAAACGCTAGACCAGAAAGACTTAATAGATACACATATAAAACATTCCATCCAAAAAGAGCAGAAGACACATTCTTCTCAAGTGCACATGGAAAATTCTCAAAGATAGACCATATGTTGGGAAACAAGCCAAGCCTCAATAAATTTAAGAAGATTGAAATCATATAAAGCATCTTTTCCAACCACAATGCTATGAAAGTAGAAATCAATGATAAGAAAAAAGCTAAAAAGTCACAAATACGTGGAGACTAAGCAACATGCTACTTAACAACTGCTGGATCTATGAAAATGAAAACACAGCATGCCAAAACTTAAGAGATGCAGCAAAAGTGGTACTAAGAGGGAAGTTTATACCAATACAGGCCTCCATCAAGAAACAAGAAAAATTGCAAATAAATAATCTTACACCGTACCTAAAAGAACTAGAAAAAGAAGAACAAATGAAGCCCAAAGTCAGTAGAAGGAAGGAAATACTAAAAATATGAGCAGAAATTAATGAAATACAGACCGAAAATACAGTAGAAATGATCAATGAAACTAAGAGCTGGTTCTTCAAGACGATAAACAAAATTGACAAACCTTTAGCAAGACTCCCTAATAAACAAAGAGAGAAGACTCGAATAAATAAAATCAGAAATGAAGAGGAGAAATCACAATGGACACCACAGAAATACAAAGGATTATAAAAGAAAATATTATGAAAACCTATATGCCAACAAACTGGATAACCTAAAAGAATTGGATAAATTCTTATCATCATGCAACCTCCCAAAACTAAATCAAGAAGAAATAGAGACTCTGAATAGACCAATCACAAGTAAAGAGACTGAAACAGTCATCAAAAACCTCCAAAAAAATAAAAGTCCTGGGCCAGATGCCTTCTCTAGTGAATTCCACCAAACATTCAAATAAGGTTTAGCATCTGTTCTACTCAAACCATTCAAAAAATTAAAGAGGAGAGGATGCTTCCTAACTTGTTTTACAAGGCCAACTTTACCTGGATACTAAAACCAGACAAGGACAACACAAAGAAGGAAAATTACTGGCCAATATAGCTAATGGACATACATGCAAAAAGCCTCAACAAAATATGATCAAATTGAATACGACCATACATTAAAAGGAACATACACCACAATCAACTGGGATTTATTCCAGTGATGCAGCAGGGGTTCAACATCTGCAAATCAATCTATGTGATACACCACATTAGCAAAATGAAGAATAAAAATCACATGATCATCTCAACAGACGTAGAGAATGCATTTGACAAGCTCTAATAACCATTTATGATACAAACTCTTGATAAATTGGGTATAGAAGGAAAATGCCTGAACATAATAAAGGCCATATATGAAAAACTCACAGCCAACATCATACTCCATGGTGAAAAAGTGAAAGCTGTTCCTTTAAAATGAGGGGAAAGGTGAGGAAGATCCAACATGGCGCCGTGAGTAGTCCTCTTTGTCTCTCCCCCTTTGAGTCTACAATTATTTGGACACTTATCGCTTGACAAAGGATATCCAGACAGCATCTCAGGACGTCTGAGACACCCACGCGACTATACATCAGAAGGCGTACGGACTTTCCTCCGGGAGGATGTGGAAATAGGTGAAAACTCTCCGACCCCGACGAGCAGCCTAGTACCCGCAAGCGGCTTTCTTCCAACGGACACTCCCAGAGGATCTACACACATCTAGGGCAGGAGCGAGCACACAACAGAGGAGCGACGGTGGAAACAGGTGACAAGAACCCTACCTAAACCCCCCGCAATTACTCCTAAATGCAGAGGGAAACTTTGGAGTTGCACACCTGAGCCCGCGGCGAGAGTCTCTCCCCGCCATTGGCGGGGAGACCCCGCCTGGTGTTCGTGGTGCCCGGAGGGTCCCAGAGAGAGTCGCGGAGGGTACAGAGGTCTCCCAGCTGCCATTGCCCGCCCTGTGGGAGTAGGGATTGCCGGAGATCTCGGAGAGGACCGGGGCTGGGAGAACTTTCAAAGGCTGGCTCTGCGACCCAGAGGGGAAGCACCAGAGGTCCGCCCGGGCAGCAGACAAAACTCTCTGTCTGCCATTAGCAGAGGGGCCACGCCCAGCATTCATGGCTCCAGGAGAGGCCCGGAGAGAATCCCAGAGGGCAGGGCGACCCCCAGCTGCCGTTGCCCGCCCCGTGGGACTAGGGATAGCCGGACATCTCGGAGAGGACTCGGGCTGGGGGGAGTTCCAGAGACCCAGCTTCGTAGCCTAGGGGGAACCCTACAGGCTCACAGCAGCCTTAGGGAAAGCCTCTGCACAGCACCAGTAGAAGGCACCCAGCTGCCAGCCACAAGGTTGGAAGACCCCAGTGCAAAAGCACCATAGCTAGGTGAACTAACCACAGACTGTAGAAGATGCCAATAGCTCTCCTGCAACCCATAGAGGACAAGTGAGATTTTGTGGGTGCTGACAGCAACGGAGCGACAAATATAAGTGATCCCACCCCTGGCCGCTGGAAAAGCCCATAACACCATTGCAGACCCCAAGGAGAGAGAACATCTAGGTGGGCTGCAACAGTAGGCACCAGCAGCCTGAAGCCCCCCTGTGACGGCCCCCACGGCAGAGGAGGGAATCCAAAGGGCCACTGTGGCTACGAGGAGGGGCCCAGGCACAGTTAGCAACTGCGGACAGGGTTCCTGGTTGGTGCAGTATAAACAGCTGCTCCCCCACCGCAGCAGCTGAAACAAGTGAAAGGAGCAACTAAACTCTATCTCCATGCGGAGGCACAAATCAACAATATCAAGCAATATGAAAAAATACATTAAATCTCCAGAACAGAAAGAAAGTAACAAATACACAGAAAACAATCCCAAAGAAAATGAGATATATAACCTAAATGATGATGACTTCAAAACAGCCATCATTAAGATTCTCAATGAGTTAAGAGAGAATTCTGACCGACAACTCAACGAATTCAGGAGCTATGTCACAAAAGAGTTTGATATGATAAAGAAGAACCAAACAGAAATATTGGAAATGAAGAACACAATAGAGGAGATTAAGAAAAATCTAGATGCTCTGAACAGTAGGGCCGATAATATGGAGGAAAGAATTAGCAATTTGGAAGATGGCAATATAGAATTGCTGCAGGCAGAGGAGGAGAGAGAAGCAAGACTAAAAAGAAATGAAGAAACTCTCCGAGAATTATCAGACACAATTAGGAGATGCAACGTAAGGATTATAGGTATACCAGAGGGAGAAGACAAGGAGGAAGGGGCAGAAAGCCTATTCAAAGAAATAATGGCTGAGAACTTCCCAAATCTGGTGAGGGAGATGGATCTTCAGGTGACAGAAGCCAATAGATCTCCAAACTTTATCAATGCAAGAAGACCAACTCCACGGCATATAGTAGTGAAGCTAGCAAAAGTCAATGACAAGGAGAAAATACAAAGGACAGCCAGGCAAAAGAAACTAACCTACAAAGGAACCCCCATCAGGCTATCAGCAGATTTCTCAGCAGAAACTTTACAGGCTAGAGGAGAGTGGAATGATATATTCAAAAATATGAAGGACAAAAATCTACAGCCGAGAATTCTCTACCCAGCGAAAATATCCTTCAAATACGATGGAGAAATAAAAACTTTCCCAGATAAACAAAAATTAAGGGAGTTCATTGCCAGAAAACCTCCTCTTCAGGAAATCCTCAGGAAAACCCTCATTCCTGAAAAATCCAAAAAAGGAAAGGGGCTACAAAACCAAGAGCAGAGGAGATAAGTAGAAGGACAACAACAGAGAGTAGCAGCTCTACATCAGAACAGATTAAACCATGGGACGAGAAACAAAGGAAACTGAAGAAAACCGGAAAACAAGACACAAAATGGTAGTGGTAGGCCCCCACATCTCAATAATCACTCTAAATGTAAACGGATTGAACTCCCCAATCAAAAGACACAGAGTGGCAGGATGGATCAAAGAACAAGATCCAACAATATGCTGCCTCCAGGAAACACACCTCAGCCCCAAAGACAAACACAGACTCAGAGTGAAGGGATGGAGAACAATACTCCAAGCTAATAATGAACAAAAGAAAGCAGGTGTCGCTATACTAATATCAGACAAGGTAGATTTCAAAGCAAAACAGATAAAGAAAGATAAAGAAGGGCAGCATATAATGATAAAAGGGACTCTCCACCAAGAAGACATAACACTTATAAATATATACGCACCGAACACAGGAGCACCAAAATTTGTAAAGCAACTCTTAATAGAACTAAAAGAAGACATCAACAACAATACAATAATAGTAGGGGACCTCAACACACCATTAACACCAGCGGACAGAACATCCAGACAGAAAATCAACAAGGAAATAATAGAATTAAATGAAAAATTAGACCAGATGGACTTAATAGATATATATAGAACACTTCATCCAAAAACAGCAGGTTACACATTCTTCTCAAGTGCACATGGAACATTCTCAAGGATTGACCATATTTTGGGAACCAAAGCAAACATCAATAAATACAAGAGAGTTGAAATAATATCAAGCATCTTTTCTGATCATAATGCTATTAAACTAGAAATCAACTACAAGAAAAAAGCAGAGAAAGGTGCAAAAATGTGGAGACTAAACAACACGCTTCTCAACAATCAATGGATCATTGAAGAAATTAAAGAAGAAATCAAATTTTATCTGGAGACTAGTGAAAATGAGAACACGACATACAAAATCATTTGGGATGCAGCAAAAGCAGTCCTAAGAGGGAAATTCATCACAATACAGGCTCACCTCACTAACCAAGAAAAAGCTCACGTAAGCAACCTCAAACGACACCTAACAGAACTAGAAAAAGAAGAACAAACAAAGCCCAGAGTCAGTAGAAGGAGGGAAATAATAAAAATAAGAGCAGAAATAAACGATATTGAAACAAAAAAGACAATAGAAAGGATCAATGAAACAAAGAGTTGGTTCTTCGAAAGAATTAACAAAATTGACAAACCCCTAGCCAGACTCACCAAGAAAAGAAGAGAGAAATCGCAAATTAATAAAATTAGGAATGACAGAGGAGAAATCACAACAGATACCAGTGAAATACAAGAGATCATAAGAGAATACTATGAAAAACTATATGCCAAGAAATTGAACAACCTGGAAGAAATGGACAAATTCCTAGACTCCTACAATCTCCCCAAACTGAATCAGGAAGAAATGGAGAATCTGAATAGGCCAATCACAAGTAAGGAAATAGAAACAGTAATCAAAAACCTCCCCAAAAATAAGAGTCCAGGACCAGACGGCTTCTCTGGAGAATTCTACCAAACATTTAAAGAAGACAATACCTATTCTCCTCAAACTGTTCCAGAAAATTGAGAAAGATGGAGAACTCCCTAACACATTCTATGAAGCCAACATCACTCTGATCCCCAAACCTGACAAGGACAACACAAAGAAGGAGAACTACAGGCCGATATCACTGATGAACATAGATGCAAAAATGCTCAACAAAATTTTGGCAAACCGATTACAGCAATACATCAAAAAGATTATACACCATGATCAAGTGGGATTTATACCAGGGACACAGGGATGGTTCAACATCCGCAAGTCAATCAACGTGATACACTACATCAACAAAATGAAAAACAAAAACCACATGATCATCTCAATAGATGCAGAGAAAGCATTCGACAAGATCCAACACCCATTTATGATAAAAAAAACCCTCAGTAAAATGGGTATAGAAGGAAAGTACCTCAACATAATAAAGGCCATATATGATAGACCCACAGCCAACATCATACTCAATGGACAAAAACTGAAAGCCATCCCTCTGAGGACAGGAACAAGACAAGGGTGCCCACTTTCACCACTCCTATTCAACATAGTATTGGAGGTGCTGGCCAGAGCAATTCGGCAGGAAAAAGAAATAAAAGGAATCCAAATAGGTAACGAAGAAGTAAAACTCTCGTTGTTTGCAGACGACATGATCTTATATACAGAAAACCCCAAAGAATCCACAGAAAAACTATTAGAAATAATCAACAACTACAGCAAAGTAGCAGGGTATAAAATTAACGTGCATAAATCAGTAGCATTTCTATACACTAACAATGAACTAACAGAAAAAGAACTCAAGAACTCAATCCCATTCACAATCGCAACAAAAAGAATAAAATACCTTGGGATAAACTTAACCAAGGAAGTGAAGGATCTATACAATGAAAACTACAAGACTTTCTTGAAAGAAATTGACGATGACATAAAGAGATGGAAAGACATTCCTTGCACATGGATTGGAAGAATAAACATAGTTAAAATGTCCATACTACCTAAAGCAATATACAGATTCAATGCTATCCCAATCAGAATCCCAAGAACATTCTTCACAGAAATTGAACAAGCAATCCTAAAATTCATATGGGGCAACAAAAGACCGCGAATTGCTAAAGCAATCCTGAGCAAGAAAAACAAAGCTGGCGGAATCACAATCCCCGATTTCAAAACATACTACAAAGCTACAGTGATCAAAACAGCATGGTACTGGTACAAAAACAGGTCCACAGATCAATGGAACAGAATTGAAAGCCCAGAGATAAAACCACACATCTATGGACAGCTAATCTTCGACAAAGGAGCAGAGGGCCTACAATGGAGAAAAGAAAGTCTCTTCAACAAATGATGCTGGGAAAACTGGACAGCCACATGCAAAAGATTGAAAATTGACCATTCTTTTTCACCACACACCAAAATAAACTCAAAATGGATCAAAGACCTAAAGATTAGGCCTGAGACAATAAGTCTTTTGGAAGAGAATATAGGCAGTACACTCTTTGACATCAGTTTCAAAAGAATCTTTTCGGACACTGTAACTCCTCAGCTGAGGGAAACAATAGAAAGAATAAACAAATGGGACTTAATCAGACTAAAGAGCTTCTTCAAGGCAAGGGAAAGCAGGATTGAAACAAAAAAACAGCTCACTAATTGGGAAAAAATATTTGCAAGCCACTTATCCGACAAAGGGTTAATCTCCATAATATACAAAGAACTCACACTGCTTAACAACAAAAAAAACAAACAACCCAATCAAAAAATGGGCAGAGGACGTGAACAGACATTTCTCAAAAGAAGATATGAATATGGCCAATAGACACATGAAAAGATGTTCATCATCGCTAATCATCAGGGAAATGCAAATCAAAACTACACTAAGATATCACCTTACACCCGTTAGATTGGCAAAAACATCCAAAACCAAGAGTGACAAATGTTGGAGAGGTTGTGGAGAAAAAGGAACCCTCATACACTGTTGGTGGGAATGCAAACTGGTACAGCCACTATGGAAAACAGTATGGAGATTTCTCAAAAAGTTAAAAATAGAAATACCCTATGACCCAGCCATCCCATTACTGGGTATCTATCCTACGAACCTGATATCAGAAATCTCAAGAGTCCGTTGCACCCCTATGTTCATCGCAGCATTATTTACAATAGCCAAGACGTGGAACCAGCCTACATGCCCTGAAACTGATGATTGGATAAAGAAGATGTGGTATATATACACAATGGAATACTACTCAGCCATAAAAAAGACAAAATTGACTCATTCACAACAACGTGGATGGACCTCGAGGGTATTATGTTAAGCGAAATAAGCCAGTCAGAGAAAGACGAACTCTATATGACTCCACTCATAGGTGGAAATTAGTATACTGATAAGGAGATCTGATCGGTGGTTACCAGGGAAAAGGGGGGGTGGGGGAGGGCACAGAGGGGGAAGTGGTGTACCCACAACATGACTAACAAAAATGTACAACTGAAATCTCACAAGGTTGTAATCTATCATAACATTAATAAAAAAAAAAAATGAGGGGAAAGGTAAGCATGTCCACTCTTGCCACGTTTATTTAACAAGTAATAGGAGTCCTAGCCAGAGCAATTAGGCAAGAAAAAGAAATAAAAGAGATCCAAATTGGAAAAGAAGAAGAAAAACTGGCACTATTTATGGATGACAGAATTCTATATATAGAAACTCCTAAAGAATTCACCAAAAAAACTTTTAGAAATAAGCAATGAATACAGTAAAGTTGCTGGGTACTAAATCAACATAAAAAATCAGTTCTGTTTCTATACACTAACAACAGACTTGTAGAAAGGGAACTCAAGAATACAATCCCATTTACAATCACAACAAAAAGAATAAAATCCCTAGGAATAAGTTTAACCAAGGAGGTGAAAGACCTATACACTGAAAACTATAAGATACAATTGAAAGAAATCAAAGAAGACATCAAGCAACGGATGTTCCATGCTCATGGACTGGAAGAGCAAACATAAGTTAAAATGTCCATATCACCTAAAGCAAACTACAGATTCAGTGCAATTCCAGTCAGAATCCCAATGACCTCCTTCACAGAAATAGAACAAAGAATCTGAAAATTCTAATGGAACAGCAAAAGACCCTGAATAGACAAAGCAATCCTGAGAAAAAAGAACAATGTTGGAGATATCACACTTCCTGAACTCAAAATACGCTGCAAAGCTATGGTAGTCAAAAAACATCATGGTACTGGCAGAAAAACAGACATGCAGATCAATGGAAGAATTGAGAACCCAGAAATAAAATCACACAACTATAGTCAGTTCATCCTTCACAAAGGAATCGAGGACAAATAATGGAGAAAGGAAAGTCTCTTCAATATGGTGTTGAGAAAACTGGACAGCCACGTACAAAATAATGAAAGCAGACCATTATCTTACACCATACACAAAAATTAACTCAAAATGAATTAAAGACTTGAATGTAAGACCTGAAAACATAAGAAAAAAAGAAAGAAAGAAAACATAGGCAGTTCACTCTTTGCTCTCAGAATTAGCAGTAAGTTTTCAAATAGCATGTCTACTCAGGCAAGGGAAACCGAAGGAAAAGTAAACAAATGGGACTAGATCATACTAAAAAGCTTCTGCAAAGGAAAGGAAACCATTAGCAGAATGAAAAGAAAGTTCACCAAATGGGAGAGAATATTTGCAAATCTTATATGGGACAAGGGATTAATTTTCAAAATATATAATCTCCAGTACATACACATCTCACAAAAAAAAGAACTCAATCAAAAAAAGGGTGGAGGATATGAACACTTCTCTAAGAAGATATACAGATGGCCAACAAACAAGTGAAAAGATATTCAACATCAATAATTATTAGGGAAATGCAATGCAAAACTACAAATGAGATGTCACCTCACAACTGTCAGAATGGCTATAATTAAGACAAGAAATAACAAGTGTTGGAGAGGATGTGGAGAAAAGGGAGCTCTCATACACTGCTGGTGGGAATGCAAACTGGTGCAGCCGCTATGGAAAACAGTATGGAAATTTATCAAAAAATTAAAAATAAAAATACCATATGATCCAACTATTCCACTACTGAGTAACCAAAGAACACGAAATCAATAATTCAAGAATATTTACACACCCCTATGTTCATCACAGCATTATTCACAATAGTCAAGATGTGAAAGCAACCCAATCTCCCATCAATGGATGAATGGATAAAGAAGGTGTGTATACGTGTATACACACAATGGTGTACTACTAGCCATAAAAGGCAAAATTGTGCTGTTTATGACAATATTGATGGACCTTGAAGGTATTATGCTAAGTGAAATAAGTCAGACAGAGAAAGACAAATATGGTATGAATTCACTCATATATTAGAAGATAAACAAACACATAGATGAGAACAGGTTAGTGGTTACCAGAGCGGAAGGGGGAGAGGGAGGATGAAAGGGGTAAAGGGACATGCACGTTGGGTGATGGGTAAAAACTAGACTCTTGGTGGTGAACACAATGCGGTCTATACGGAAACGGAAACATAATAATGTATACCTGAAATGTGCACAATATTACGAACCAATAGGACCTCAATAAAACAATATTCTTTTAAAAACAATGGAAACATTTAAAAAGTATATTTTTATACTAAATGTATATAGTTTTAATAAAACTGTATAAATTTTATAACGCATATAAATATTATATCACTATTTATAATACATATTTATTTTAAATTTGTTAATTATGAGTATTTCATAAATGTTTATTCATATTTAATATACATTGACTCTTTGAAAATAGTATTCCTGTATGAGGCCAAAGAATCACTCAACAAATCCCAAAGGATCCATACCATAGTACCTATACTCTGACTGCAATGAAGTATATTGAAAAATAACAACAAACTTCAAAAATATGCATGACTGGAAAATAGGTCAATGGAATCATTTTGGAACCAGCAGAGGGGCAAGTCTTGGGTGGAAATTAGGAGTTCAGTTTAGACATATTGAGTCTGAGTTTCCTGTTTGAATTCACATAGGAGAAGTCCCATAGCAGCCTTTACTGGGCTGATCGAGACCCTGCTGCCCTCTGCCTTCTCTCTGGGGTGGAAATGCTAGATGTCCTATTATGACACACTGCAGGTGTTACTCAATTTCGCTTCATTGGGAGATAACTTGATCTACCACTTTTCTGGGCTGTTTTTTTTTTTTTTTGGTCACACTTTCTGTTCTAATTGACTTCCTTCCTCTTTTCCATAATCTTAGATTTCATATTCATTTTAATTTAGCAATATATGAAACCTGGTTTTAAAAATATCAGACATAAAGGTTGACCTCTGGCATGATAGCATGAAGAACTCTGTGTACCTATTCTCTTGTGAGCAGAGTGAAAATTATAAATGCACATCCATTTTAGATCTCTGGAAATGGTCCTAGAGACAAATGAAACATTGTTGAGAAAATCTACAGCCTGGTGTCAGTGCAAATAACCAATGACCATTCTACAGACAAGAGAGATAAGGTGACATTAACTTGACCCAGGCTGAGGACTATAATCCAGGCAGGCAGTCTCCATAAAGAAAGTGTTCCAGAGAAACATGGTTTTCAGCATAGTTTTATACCTTTTTAGAACAAGAACATGAAATATGCCCAGAATACATATTCATCAAAGTTTCAAGTAGATTTTCAGCTGGAAATTAGCAGGTCTACATGATGCTGATGTCCAGGAAAGGGAATTTACCCTTAGGTGTTCTGTTATGGGCGTTACCAATACTGGCTCTGTCTTTTGGGGGTTCAAGTCCACTCTGGCTGTCTTTTCGGGGTTCGAGTCTCCTCTGAAGTAATTGAGGGATTGCACGACCCGGCCATTGGAGAGGCCCAGTACTTGGGATCTGGCAAAATGGGAGCAATCTGACCCTTGATGAGTCATTAGTGGAGTTTGAGTCCCCTCTAGAGGTTGAGTCCCCTCTGGAGTGATGAGGTGTGGATTTGCGGTGCCCCTGGAGTCACTGAGTCTGTCTTATGTGTGCTTGAGGCCCCTTGGAACTGCTGAGTTTGTGTAGCCACTGAGCATGAGGTCAAGTCCGTCTTGTGTTATGTCTGTGACAGGAGGAGGGGTCCTCTTAGGTGGGGTTAAACTTGCTCTGGAGTGGTTGAGTCTGTCTTTGTGGTTGGGGATGCCTGACGTTGATCTAGTTTTTCCATGTCTGGCTTTCCAGACTCCTACGTTCCCCTCTTTTCCTTGTCCTCTTGATGCATGGTCCCTGGGTAAAACCCAGCTTCTATCACTTTTCTTTTCCATTTAAGGATTTTGTTACTCGGCTTGGGTCTGCTTTCAGGATACTACGGTGCTAAACCTCCTGTGAGCAAAATTTTGTAGCATCTCCATCACCACTAACCATTATAAGCTACTCCTGGGAGGTTGGAACAGGACCATAAGAAAAGACCCCAGCATATGGGGGGTGGGGGCACTCGATAGCTCTTTCCGCCCTTCTACAGAAAATCTCCAGACACACCCCTCGTAGGTGGTGGCACAGAGGGCAAAGCATCCAGGATGCAGCACAGGGTGGCCTGGTGCCCCCCTGCCCCATCACTGTAGCCACGGTGGAAGCACAGTTCATGCCAGGGCTGGGAGTGGGGGTCCCAGCTGCAGTAGTGGTGGGGTGGCAGCAGTGGGAGAGGCAGTCTGAGGCCAGGCAGGTGCCCTGCTGCAGGGGCTCTGCATTCCCCCTGGCCCAGCTCAGCCCTGGTGACGTGAGCAGCAAGAGTGGCAGTGGAGGAGGCTTGGCGTCCAGTCACTTCTCTACAGGCTGGACACCGATACAAGGCTGGAGCTGGAAGAGCTGTCAGCACTGTGCAGTACATGCAGGCTTCTAAAGCCAGGGGTCCTTCCAGCCCTTTTATTTACAGTGGAAAGCACACGCTAGATGGAGGGCTGACCCTTGGGAATTCATAAGCCTGACAAAGAAAAGCTTTTCCACACACGCTCCTACCTGGGCGGATAGTCAAAGGCTGTTACCCATCCTCCTCAAAGCCAAGGGAAAGTCAGCTGTGCTGTTAAACCTGGGACATCTCAGGGTCTTCCTTTGAAAGCCACGCAAATGGTAAGCCAGCCTTCCATTAACTGGTCTAAATTAAGAGAGGTCCAACAAGGTCCTGAGGAAAACCCCTCCACCTTTCTTTCCAGAGGCTGGGGACTGCTCAGGTGATGTACCCTGAGACCCAGGGTGGTACAGTGGTTCTTAATACCTATTTCATATCTCAGAGTGCTCCAGACATCCTTAGGAAACTCCACAAGTCAGCCACAGGTCCTTAGACTGATTCTGCACAGCTAGCAGAGGCTCCTTTGGGGTGTTAAAAATTGGGATGTAACTTAGGATGAAAAAGAAGGCAAGATGAGAAGTCATGCCATCCTGTTAGGTTCGGCCCTCAAGACTGCTCAAGGTGACCTGAGGGAAAGGAAGATGCCATGTGTGAGTGACCCCGGCCCCCACCAAGGGACCACAAGGCCACCAACAAAGTTGAGGCTAAGCCATGTGCATACTGCTGGCAGGAAGGGCATTCTAAGTGAACATAAGTGAGGCCATCTTGTTACGCTGCATGACCTCAGCCCCTCCTCTGTGTGAGCACTCGCTGCTCTGCATGTACTCCAAAATAATTCACATGATCTCCAGATTTATGGCCTCCACTTACGTATGTACTCCCCTATAGCTTGATAAATTAAAACTTTTTTCTGTGAGTTTCTCTCTCAGAAGAGGCTGATCACAGGCAGGAAACACACCTATCAGAGACTCATCATGACTGACAAAAGAAAAGAACAATGAAAGACCCCGGAATCTGTCATACCTGAAGGCCAGCATTTCTAAGCCCCTCTTACTGCCCATTTTCCCTATATAACTGCCTCAAGATTCCATAATGCTTGAAGATGGTGTTTCAGAGACATTAGTCTGCCGTCCTCCTAATTATGCCGGCTAATTGAAGTACAGGTGCCTTTCTCGATCCCTAGCTCATTGTGATTCATCAGCTCAGATCAAAGTGAGCAGAGCAAGCCCACTGCCAGCATTGGCATTGGTGGTGGGACTGTCTGAACCGTCCCCAGAGAGGGAGGGCATTGTTCAGGAGGGGGTCATGCCAACATCCCTTGACTACTGATGAGATATGACGGGGCCATGGAACTCCCCAGTTGGCTCCAGGAGCCTCAGATTACCTTGGCAGTGGGAGGAGAACATGTTGAATTTTTGCTCAATACTGGAGCCACATTAAAGGAAAGTGTGACATAAAAAGATATCAGGAAAAAGAGACGAAAAGATTTCCAGAAACCTTGACCTGTGAAATAGAATGAAAACGCTGAAGCATTCTTCTCTACATATCAGAATGTCCTGTTCCCCTTCTAGGGAGGGGCATGCTATCTAAGTTAGTGGCGTCAATAAGCTGGGAACAAGACAAAATAGAGACCCAAGTTCCTAAAGGTCAGAGAATTGAGCTCATGGCCCTCCTGCAAGATACACCAGCATCTGAGAAGGAAGAGATTCTCCTAAATGTATTGAGCTTAATTAAGTTGGAAGTATGGGCACAAGGACAGGTGGGAAGAACAGACAGTGTTACTGCACAAAGGGCACAATCAGCTTGCTGTCAGACAAAAGCCATTGTCAAGAGGCAACATGGTGGCAGAGAAAGGGCATTTTATTACAGCTTGCTAGCAAAGGGGACGATGCCAACTGAATGTCCAAAAGAACCATCTTAAGGGGGAACAGAATCTTGAAGCAGTTATATAGGCCAGTGGGATACAGGGGAGGGGGTGGCAATGTTGACCCTCTGGTGTTACAGACTGGGAGTCCCCACACCAGATCTTTCAGTTGTCATTGATGATGGCTGTCAGCTTAGACTCTCTGTTCATAGGTCATCACGTTTCTAAGGAACTCAAAAGAACAAAGTAATTGTCTTATCACAGCTGGGAGGTAAATAGACAAGGAGGGGTCATAAAATCTGCAGAGCAGTTGGCTCTCCTGGAGGGTGCATATCCAGCCGGGTTCATTAGTCAAAGGTCATTCAAAGTTACAATATGGTCTCTTTTCTACACTATGGCTTCCCTTATGTCAACCTTGTGTTTAGTCAGTATCACCAGTGCCATGCCAGTAAAGATAAAATCGAAGCAGATAGATCACTGGCCCTGCATGAAATACTACCCTTGAAGCCAGAAGCCATAAGAGGAATCTTACCTGTGATCAATAGGCTTTTAGAACAAGGATTGATCAGGCCACGGAGACTTCCATGAAACACTCCCATTTTACCAGTTAAAAGGCTGGAAACAGCGAAATATAGATTTCCTCAAGAGCTCAGGGCTGTCAAGGTGCGTTTGGATCCTCATGCCCCACTCCATCCCCCCAGGTGATGTCTGATCACTCTGCCCTGCCTTCAGCAGGAATCCTGTTAGGTTGGTGAGATATTGTGATTTATAATAAGAAATATCTTCACTTCACTTCTGGAGCAGAGCTTCTAAAACTCTTGTAAAGTTTCTGATATGGGAGCTATAGGGGCATCTTTTGTTACAATAATTACTTTTGTCCTCAGTTCCAGAAATAGCTCCAGAGAAATAAAGGTGAAATAGATATCTTTTGTTATTCATAACAAGTCCTTTTCAACCACACCTGAATTTATGTTAATGGGGTGACTTCTGGAGAACCTTAAGGGTGGGGGCTGGTTGCCAGGGGAACCAATTGTGTGATAGGTGGGTTGGAACTCTTAGCCCCATCACCTTCACCACATCTCCAAGGTGGGGAGAAGGGCTGGAGATTGAGTTCAACATGGGGTTCAAAGAACTCCCAGGTTGGTGAACACATGGAAAATTTGGGGAGAGTGGCATACGCAGAGGGAGCCTGGGAGCTCCACATCCCTTCCCCACATGTCTTGACATCTTGGAAGATCATTCCGAGGTAGAAGTTCCCACTGTCAATCCAGAGTGACAACGGAGCTGCATTTCTCTCTCCTAGAACCCAGGAAGTATCAAGAGCCTTGGACATCACTGGGAAACTCGATGCCTGACGCTGGCCCCAGTCCACAGGAAAGACTGAAAAGATGAACCAAGAAACTACTTAACCTGGGACAAGGTGTTGAGAAGATTCTTGGCTTCACCCATGGGGGAGATTACATACAACAGAAGGAAATAGCGATCAGACGGTGCTTAAAATTTTTAAATGAAATTCTAACTTCTGTTCATGAGTTTGCCTCTCACAGGTCCGTGTTCCCATCAGATGTTGCACTCCACCACACCAAGGCAGGTGACCAGGTTCTCCTTAAGTCTTGGAAGGAGACTTCCAGAGGATCAACTAACCCCCAAGTGGACCAGGCATTATGAAGTCCTCCTGACCACCCACCCATCAGCCAAACTGGCCAGAGTCAAGCTGAAGACACATCACACCTGAGTCAGTCCTGGCTCCCCACCCCATGACCAGAGCACTCAGAAGCTGAAAAGAAAAATACTGGTCTTTTGAGCTGCTGAAAGACCTTCAGCTGCTGTTCTGGGCTAGGACAGCTGACACCAAACAGTCATATAAGTAAAATGAGTCAGGTTCTAGCATTTCAGGTTCTGGAATTTCGGGTTAATCAAATATGGAATAAGATGCTGTTCTAAGACTGTAGAGAAAGGCACTCAGGTAATGGTAATGCATAATATAACCCGGTACCTGAGAGCATTTTAAAAATTTCCTTCCTCAGTTTAGCCATCTTTGCCCCCTTTCCGGGAGGAAGTAGCCTGAATGATCAATGCCCTGTTTCCTGCAGGAATCAGGATGGAAAAATGACAGTGGAGATTGAAGCCAGGTACCTGAGGGTTACTGTAGATATTCCGTGAGAATATGATTGCCCTTGACCTTGTTCCCAATGCAGACCTAGATGAATCTTGTCGATTGGCTGTTTTCTTGTTTAGCTTGTGAGGTGACTCAGGTCTCGAGGATTTGTGAGCTTGCTTTGCAGAAGAAAGAGAATGCCTTTGGGGAGGATGTTGGGCCCTCAGCAAGTGCTGATGCCCAGAAGTCAGATTGCCCAGGGGCTTATCAGGAGCGACCCCTTTGTTTCTCCAAAGCTCCTCCTGCCAAGACCCTTAGCTCCATAAAACCCCCTGCTTTCAGTTCTTGGGGATGCAGATTTGAGCAAACCCAGGCTCCCACCTACTCGTTTTGGCCAGTCTGAGTAAACCCTTCTCCATCTCCTAGCACCAACGTCTCAGTGCTTGGCTTGCTGAACATCAGGCACGGGAACCTGAGATAAGAAGTTTGATCACCTCCACTAAGTCCCTAGCCGACTAAAGACTGAAGGACATCTCTTGGAAAGAGAGCCTTTGTTTAACACTTCATGGAGACTTTTAAAGAAGGGGCACATTGTCCTAAAGTGTTAAAACGATAGCTGTGGAGTCTTTGTTGATGCGTGTCTACATCTATGTTACATATGTGTGATGTTTTACCTCCAGATGGTATAATTCTTTTAAAACTCCATTTAATTGGCTTAAAGTAAGCACTTATATAAATTATTTCTAAATATAATAGGAACTAACCCAAATGTCTTTCAGGTTAACATGATGTGAAATAATCTTTGGTAAACAAAAGCTTGTTAAACTTTGTTGGTTTGATTAAATAGGCATGTCCTCACAATTATCAACATTGGTTATAATACAGACATGCAGCCTGGGTTTACTAGTCAAATAAGCTCAGGTTATCTCTGTCACAAAACTGGTTAGCAATAGCAATCACTTAAAGTGATAGTTAATTTTGTCTGATGTCTCATAAAGTTTTGTGGGTAATCTAAACATAATTGCTGAGAAGAAATGATTTAGATGTAAGTGAGATAAAAGTTTATAGATAAACTTTTAGCAATAATTGTATTTTATGGCATGTGTCTTTAAAACAACTTCCAAAATCTCTTTGGTAATTTGAAACTTTGAAATTTTGCTATGTTAAATCAAATGATGGGAAATTCATTGAATCATCTCTAAACTAGATAAAACATTAGACATTAATTAGTAAATATAAGTTTGTCTACTTTTGGCTTCTCATTACAGAGAAACTACAAGATGTTTGGGTCTGCTGGTAAACATGTCTTGTACTTTTATTAGAAGATTGTACTGTGAAGTAGCATGTTCCTAGAAATTATGAAAAGTAATTATAAGTTTGTAAAGTCACAGAATGCTAATGTAAAAGATAGTTTATAATAGCTTACTTCTTAGTTTTCACTGAAAAGTAAGGCCTATATAGGTTAAGAATTCTAATTAATGTTAGTGATTAAAACTACTAAAAATTAGGGGCCAGCCCCATGGCCAAGTGTTTAAGTTCACGTGCTCTGCTTTGGTGGCCCAGGGTTTCGCCGGTTCCGATCCTGGGTGCATCGTGGCACTGCTCCTCAGGCCACGCTGAGGCGGCATCCCACATGCCACAACTAGAAGGACCCACAAAAGAAGAAAAATACACAACTATGTACCGGGGGGCTTTGGGGAGAAAAAAGAAAAATAAATCTTTAAAAAAAAACCTAGTAAAAATTAATAAGAAACACATCTTTGTATTCAAGAAAAGTAAGGTGTGTGTTTTCAGTAAAGAAGGTATAAAGAATGGAAATATTTCTGTTGTTTTGTTAAGAAAGATAAATTTGTCCTAAAATACTAGAAGAGAAGAAGAGGGCATGGGACAAGTTCTGAATGGAAAAAGAAACTTATAAAAGGTTTGTGGAAGAGGAACCCTGAGGAGAAAGTTTTGTGAATGGCCAAGTTGGCTAAGATTAAAATGAATTTAATTAAGGGAGTGAGTTTTAGTGTCAAAAGCAGGCCAGTACAAAATTAGAATTTGGTTCTTTCCCTCTCTTGAAAGGATAATTTTCCTAAACTTTTAGTCTGCTCTTCATAAAGAGATTACGATGACGCACTCCTACCCCTAATAAGAACCATAAAAGTTAGAACGGCTAGCTTACTGTGGAAGGTTACAGATAGACATACAGCCGTTGGTGGTCTTCTCCCACATCATGGCAGACCCGGGAGGAGTCTTAGCTGATATGTCTTGCTGTCTCTATGTTAATACTAGTGGCACTATAGAAGAAAGTGAAATCGACACTGGAAAAGGCCACTTGGCTGACAGGAAGAAGCCAGTCAGACCACCTGCTCCTGAGCCCCTGAACAACTGTCCTTCTTCTCCTGCTCTTTGGACCCTGCATATTCAATTGTCTGGTAGCTTATTGAGGCTGTGAAATTACACCTGGTTGTTACACAAGGATACAAACAACTGGGGGTTATGCCTGGTGACCCACAAACCTGTCATAGATTAGCTGGGGAAAGTTCTGCTCCTCTAGTGGTCCCTGTGACAACATTCACACCCAGCAGGAAGCCATTACAGAAATGGAGGAGCAGGATCAAACTAGAGGAGGGCTCTTGTCACTGACTAATTGCCTTGAGGAACTCAAGCGTGATTTCAGAAGCATGTTTTCCTCCTGAGCCTGAGCAAGTGAATAACCACCTCTCCCTTTTTAATGTTCATTCCACATCCAAAATAAAAGGCCCTTGCTGTCCTGTGCTTGGGGAGCCACGACTTTGGAAAGGATTCCATGTGGTCGCCTTATTTGCAGCAAATAAATTTTACTCTGTGTAACAACTACATCTGATGAAGCCTCTGATTTCAATTCACTAAGAAGCAGACCCTTTTTGGTTTGGAAACAGATCCACATCAGAAGAAGCAAGCCACGGAGACCTGCAGCTACTCCCCCCACCTCCACTGAGCATGCAATTCTAGAGTGGAAGTGTCACTCAGTCATAAGTGTGCCCTTGTTCTCATCCACAGGTCCATGGCTGGCTGGGATACTTTACCTCAGTGGGGAAGCTCCTAATCTCTTCCCAGAGGAACTGCCTTCATCTGCAACACGGCACGGAGAAGTTCAAGCCTAAGTTCAGTCTCATAAATAGTGGAGGTTGCGTTGAAGGGCAATTAGGAGGAGATTGGTAGGTTCTTGGAGTACATAGGCGAAAGTGTAGGCCCACTAGTTTTCACGAGAGAAGCAGGAAAAAGACAGCTGAGAGGAGCCCTACTGGGGTCAGAAGAAATCTCCAATGCTCTTCTCAGGAACTATTCCTTCAAAGGACACCAAATTTGATTGCGTACCTCTGCAGAGCCACTTACGCCACAGGGCATCGTTGAAAACACAGTCATGTGCCACATCACGACATTTTATTCAATGATGGACCACATGTACAAGATGATCCCATAAGAGCACAATGGAGCTGAGAAATCCTCTTCACCTAGTGTCGTGGCCATCTTATCATCACTGTACAACACATTACTGACGTGTTTGGGGTGATGCTGATGTAAAGAAACCTTCAGGTCTTTAGAAGATATTCTAGAAGAAGCCATTGTTATCATGGGAGATGATGGCTTCATGGATGTTTTGCCCCTGAAGAACCTCCCAGTGGCACAAGATGTGGAGGTGGAAGACAGTGATACTGATGATCCTGAACCTGTGGAGGCCTAAGCTAATGTATGTGTTTGTGTCTTAGCTTTTATAAAGTAAAAATGTTACAAATAGAAGAAACCTTATAGAATAAGGATATAAAGAAAGAAAATATTTTTGGACAGCTGTACAATGTGTTTGTGTTTTAAGCTAAGTGTTATTAGAAAAGAGTCAAAAAGTTAAAAAAAATTAAAAGATTATTTGAAAAAAGTTAGGGTAAGCTAAAGTAAATTTATTATTGAAGAAAGAAAAGTGTTTTTTGTAAATTTAGTGTACCCTAAGCGTACAGTGTTATAAAGTCAACAGCAGTGTCCAGTGATGTCCTAGGCCATCACATTCACTCAGCATTCACTCACTGACTCACCCAGAGCAACTTCCAGTCCTGCAAGCTCCATTCACAGTAAGTGTCCTATAGAGGTGTACCATTTTTATCTTTTATACCATATTTTTACTGCACCTTTTCTATATTTAAATGCACACATACTTACCACTGCATTACAATTGCCTGCAGTATTCATGACAGTAACATGCTGTACAGGTTTGTAGCCTGGGAGCAATAGGCTAGCCCATGGAGCCTAGGTGGGTAGTAGGCTATACCATCTAGGTTTGTGCAAGCACCCTCTGTGATGTTTGCACAATCACAAAATCGCCTAGTGACGCATTTCTCAAAATGTATCCCATCTTTAAGGGATGCATGTCTGTATACTCTTTTATAATTATACAATTAACTTTACCTGTGGAGTTTTTTTTACTTTTTCCTTTTTCACCTTGCATTCACATTACTATCTGGAGTCAATTGTTTTCAGAATGAAGAACTTCCTCTAGAGTTTCTTGTAAGAGGCCTCTGTGAAAAAATTTTCCCAGTTTTTATCTTGGAATGTCTTTATTTCACTTTCATTTTGGAAAGATGGCCTTGCTACATATATGACTCTCTCTGTCTCATTCCCTGACCTGGTAGTCTCTCCCATGAGGCATGGGCAGGTCCATGGAAGCATAAAAACAAATAACTACTAAGGAATTACTCCTGGGGTTCCCAGAAGAGCCAATGAATCAGGAGCTTCTCTTTGGGCTGAACTTGATCTTCGTGGTTGAGTACTCCCTTATTATCCTCTCTGACTCCCACCTCCATGCTCCCTTGGGCTTCGTCTTCTCCAACTTCTCGCTTGTTGACATCTTTTTACCTCCACGAGGGTCCCCAAAATGCCAGAGAACATCCAGAAGGGTACAAAGCAATTGCTCTTACAGATTACCTCACCTGGATATCCTTTGCCTTGGTTTTAGTGGGATGAGCAACTGACTGCTTGACTATGATTCATGTGTAACTGTTGGTCTTGCTGCCTTTTTGATGTTATGAGCTTACAGTTCTGGACCCAGCTAGTTTTGTGTCCTGGTTTGTTACTCCTGTGTACTCTCTGCTTCACCACCTGATTTTGGTCTAGGTATGACTGCATACACACTAAGCCCTTTCCCATTTCTTCAGCAACCTTGCCAAGGTCCCCATGGAAACCAAGACCTCCAGTGTTTACTGATTGCCCTTGTGTCTGTGAGTTCTGTGAATAGTCTCAGAGAACATGGATTTGAGAATAGAATTACTCTAGAATAGGTGGAGTAAGAAAGCTGGGCTACTTCCTGTCTGTCCTTCCAACATCACAGCTTCATTATTTCATTCAGAAGAGATTCTCTGAAGATCAGAAAGGTTATTTTGTGTGTGTGCATATGTGTCCATGACTAAAAACGATTCTCACATCACCTTCTCCACAAAAGGACAAATAAAGTCTTGAATTACCTGACACAATAGTTTGGATTTGGAATCTCTGGAAAGTTCAGTCACCCATCACACCACTTCCCACCTTCCTGGAATAAGATTCCCACACTCCTCGAGGGATAACTCCAGTCTCCAGGGCTCTAGCTCCCATGGCTGTTAATTTCCCCTCTGACAAAAAGGGACTTTCTGATGCAACCCTGTCCCCCAGAGCCTCTATCCTCACACAGTTTTGTCAGTCATCCCAAAGGCCAAGCAAGATTCATTAACCAAAGATGCTGGATTCCAGGGAGGTTTTACCAAGAAGGCGTCCCAGGAGGAGGAGAATGGAAGTGTGTGTAAAGGCCACAAGGGAGTCTCTCAGACCCAGACAAGTAGGGGTGAGAGTCTGGAGCTCCCCTGCTTGTGGGGCTTTCTGGGGTCTGGACATGATTAGAGAGAACACACTCAAGGCAAGAAAGAGCCCTCGGAGTTGATGATTTTATATTCATTTTCATGATCCTGTGGAGTCTGAGTCTATGAAGGCAGTTGGAGGGAAAGACAGATTGTGTTTGCCTCTTAATCTCCCCCAGCTCTGAGGTGGGCATCTGACCATTTGTTTTATCTCAGTCTGTCAGCCCTGCACGAGCCTGATCAGGCCAGACCCTCAGGGGATGTCATCTATTTTAAAGTCCCTGTTTGAACCTCCATAGCAGCTGCTGAGTTGGGAAGGCCTGGAGCTCTGGCCGTTGCTGAGAGATTGGATTTACGACCTGCTCCCTGGCACAGCCCAGAGACACCTTCGGCTCTCCTTCCAGGGCAGACTAAATATCGGATGCTCTGAAGCAGTTTTCAGAGATCAAATCAGACTAGCCTGGAGAGCCAGAGGAGAAGGAGCCAACCCTCCGTTCACTTGGCAGAATAGAGAGGACACATGACTAGGAATCAGTCAGGGTGGGTTTGACTCCCAGCTCTGCAGTCAACCACACTGTCACCTTAGACATGTCATCACACACCCCCCATCACCTTAGACATGTCATCACACACTCAGATTTTATTCATACAGAAGTTGCTTATGGAGCACTTGCTATGCACCTGGTGCTCTGTGGCTGCGAGTGAGGGCAGAATAGACAATAAAAGAGCAAGAGCTCTGAGAACTGGGTCTCAAGGACTCATTGTTTGATTAGCAAACTAGCAAAGAGATGAAAAGGCAGAATTGCAGGGTAACTTGGATGGGCCAGAGGAACTTTTGCCTCTATGGCTCTTTCTTCTATAAAATATATATACATATGTATGTATATATATTTAAAAATATATTTTATAGCTTGTTTTTGGTATAAAGACACATACTCCAGTTTGCATAGAGTCATCTCTGTTCTTCTGAATTTAGAAGAAATCAGAACATTTTCACTGGGCCTGGATCTCCTCTGCCAGATGGAGGAAGGATTCGTCCATGCTCCATCACAGGTGGGAGATGCTAGGAAGGTTTTATTGGCTATAGAGACACAGCTAACCCCAATTCCTCTTCTCTCATCTCTCGTTTTCAGCAAAGGGCATCAGATCTGAAATACAAACAGCAACAAGGAGAATATGAAAAGGAGGAGTCTTAAAAGACAACTCAAAAAACGGGTTGTAGAGACTCCTCATCCTGAGGTGTGAGGGAGGTGATTTAAGACAAGGCGATAACCCACCTGAAGCCAAGCCTTATCTGGGTCCAGCCCTGCTCGCCTGACTGGGGAAGGTGGGTTTAGTGGAGGGAACCGCCTTTTTCCTAAAATGTCCTGAAGGAAGAATATGTGTGAAGCCCAAGGCCAACCATGACATAGGGATCCAATCCTATTGGAGAAGCTGCTTGCAGGAGATTCCAAAAGCCAGTGAGGGGAATGCGCTGTTCTGTGGATGCATCAGTAGTAAGGGCACCACTTGGTAATTCTGGAAGGGAGGAGGAGGTCAGGGAAACACAGTGCTGAGTGCCCAATGGAAGGGAGGGGGCCTTCAACGGCTAAGACATTGGGGAGATACCATATAGTCTGCAGTGGTGGAAGATCTGAAGGTCCCAGGCCAGTGGCTTTGAGTTCACTTTCTATTCCGGACTAATTGACAGTTCTTGGAGGTAAACCAGAGTCAACCTGCATGGTATCTTCTCGAGGTGGAGACTAGGGGGCTGTTGAGCAATCAGCTGAAAGGACCAGCATACCAGAGCCAGGTGAGTGACTGGGTGTGTGCCAGGGCAAGAACATCCAAGGGGATCCTGGACCTGTGGCTGGTGAGGTGGCTTCTGCCCCAGGCCAGGCAGTAACGCAGTCATCAGACAGAGGAGATAAACACACCATGATTGGGGCAGAAGAGCCAACAGTTTCCCTAGGGAAGGAGGACCTGAATAATCCATTACTCTTTGTTGCAAAGTAGGACATGAAGACAAAAGCAGGGATTCTGGAGTTACACCAGCTGTGGTTTTAAATTGATTCTATCACTTGTTTGCGGGGTGATCTTGGGTTGGTGTCTTATTTTCCTATGGCTGCTGAAACAAAGTACCACTGACTGGATGGTCTAAGACAACAGAGATTTATTCTCTCGCAGTTCTGGAGGCCAGAAATCCAAAATCGAGGGGTTGGCAGCATGGATTCCTTCTGGGGGCTCTGAGAGGGAATCTGTCCCAGACCTCTCTCCTGGATTCTAGTGGCTTCTGGCAATCCTTGTGTTCCTTGGCGTGTAGCTGGGTGGCTTCAATCTCTGCCTCTGTCTTCACACGTCATCTTCTCAGCATCTCTGTGTGTCCTCTCCTCTGCTTATAAGGTCACTGGTCATTGGATTTAGGGCACACCCTAAATCCAGGATGATTTCATCTCCAGATCCTTAACTAAGTACATCTGCAAAGACCAACTTTCCAATCAGGCCACACTCTGAGGCTGCAGTGGATGCGCATTTGTGGGCAGCACCATTCCTCCCAGGACAGTCAGCTGCTGCACTGCTTTAAATCTCAGCTCCTTCTCCAACCAAGGCAGATAATACCAACATCTACAGATAAGGACCAAGTGAAAACAACGTGCCTGTGAAATACTCTAAATTATCCAGCCTGAGATGCCCATAGGGCCAAGTTCGAGGAACCCCTCAACAAAACCCATCAGCCGCTCCCTGACCCTAGCATGGTGCCCGCTACATAGTGAAAGCTTAATAGGAATAAGCTACCTTTTCTTCCCCTCATGAGGGGTGAGATATGGGTGAAAAGAAAGCACCAAGTACGTCATGCACTTGACATTCCTGGACAAGGTCCAGAGGGAATATTTGGCTATGCATTGGCCCAAAATGATAATGATTAAACAACAAACCCTTCTCTGTACAGAGACATGGAAACAATGCAATTGTCCAGGGATTTAACTTGGCACTAGTTTTATGAATATCTCCTTTAAAATGCATCTGAAAATCCAAATTTGCAGATTGATTTCCAGGGATGCATGGGACATGAAGCTCATCTCTGCTGAGAGACCAAGTCAGTGGACTCATGGGAACTCCCAGAGGCTCCATTCAAGGCCAGAGAAGGGCCAATGGATTTCAGTTGAAGGGTTTCTCAATCTTGGAACCATTGAAATTTGGGGCCAGATAATTCTTTGCAGTGGGGTCATTTGTGCATTGTAGGGTGTTTAGCAGCATCCCTGGTTTCGACCAACTAGATGCCAGGAATGCCCCCAGTTGTGACAAGCAAAACTGTCTCTAGACATCGTCAATGTCCCCTGGGCAAGAAAAGGCAAAGTCCCCTCTGGTTGAGAGCCACTGCATTAGAGGGAGAACAGGGGAATTGCCATTTCAGAAGAGCTCAGTTGAGAAGGAGCTTGAATTGATCGATTTTTACCATGCAACTGGACAAGAGTTATGTTGAATAACGTGAACAAAAAGAGGCAATATGTACTGAAACTCTTACTATATGCGGACACTGAGCTGAACACCAGGTATCATTATCCTACCATAGGAAGGGATTTTAGAAGTCACCCAGCCCATCTTTTTAATGTTTACCCTTGCTCTACAATAGGAATAATAGCTGTGACCTTAAGTCAAGAAATTACCATATGGTTGTCATTGTGCTAAGCTCCTTAATTCATTATCTCATTTAATGCTCATAGCTACTCCTATGAGGAAAGTATTATTTATCCCCATAGATTATGGGAAACTGAGTCCCAGGAAGATTAAATAATGTACCTGAAGTCAAAGAGCTAGGATGCAGCTGAGCTGGTGTTCAAATCTTGCTCTAAGTCTAGAGTGTATTCTCTTAACTGTATGCCAAACAACCCACATACACCATATTCCTTCTCTTTGGAATGACCTTTATCTATCTGCCTACAAAATGATCCTAATTGACTTTTAATACTCAGCTCAAATGTCTGCTCTTCTGCAAAGCATTTTCAGACCCCTCTGTGCCACCTGCCCTCCTGTAGGCAGACGTGGGCACTAGATCCCATGGGAATCTGCAGCACAATACACACGTCTTTTATGTATCCTTTTTGTACTGTTGTAAAGTGACTTGCTTATGTACTTGCACCCCTGTCAAACTCCTAAGTTCTTTCAGTACTAAGAGGTCTTTGTATTTCCTGCCCACACATCATTGATTGAATGAGACAGACATTACCTCATAAAGCTCTCATTCCATTTGGGGGTAGATTTCCTTCATAAAGAATTCCACATTGGGTCAGAAGAATAAACATAGTTAAAAAGTCCATACTACTTAAAACAATCTACAAATTCAATACAGTCCCAATGAGAATTCCTATGACATTCTTCACAGAAATACGACAAAGAATCCAAAAATTTATATGGAACAATAATAGATCCTGAATAGTGAAAGCAATCACAAGAAAAAAGAACAAAGTTGGAGGCATCACAATTCCTGACTTCAAAACATACTACAAAACCATAGTAATCAAAACAGCATGGTACTGGCACAAAAACGTACAAACAGGTCAATGGAACAGAATTGAAAGCCCAGAAATAAAACCACACATCTATGGACAGTTAATCTTTGACAAAGGAGCCAAGAACATACAATGGAGAAAACATAGTCTCTTCAATAAGCGATGTTGGTAAAACTGGACAGCCACATGCAAAAGAATGAAAGTAGACAATTACCCTGAAACATACCCAAAAATTAACTCTAAATGGATTAAAGATTTGAATGTAAGACCTGAAACCATACAATTCCTAGAGTAAAAGATAGGCAGTACACTCTTTGACATTGGTCTTAGCAGCATCTTCTGGAATACCATGTCTACTCGGGCAAGGGAAACAAAAGAAAAAGTTAACAAATGGGACTATATAAGTCTAAAAAGCTTCTGCAAGGCAAAGGAAACCATGAACAAAATGAGAAGACAACCCACCAACTGGGAGAAAATATTTGCAAATCGTCTATCACACAGGGAGTTGAACTCCAAAATATATAAACAACTCACACAAGTCAAGAAAAAAATCCAAACAACCCAATCAAAAGATGGGCAGAGGATATGAAGAGACATTTCTCTGAGGAAGATATACAGATGGCCGACAGACACATCAAAAGAAGCTCAACATCACTAGTTATTAGGGAAATGCAAATCAAAACTACAATGAGATATCACCTTACACCAGTCAGAATGGCTATAATTATCAAGACAAAAAACAACGAATGTTGGAGAGGATGTGGATAAAAGGGATGCACTTCTGGTGTGAATGTAAACTGGTACAGCCATGTGGAAACCACTGTGAAGATTTCTTGAAAAGTTAAAAATAGGAATACCAAAAGACCCAGGTATCCCACTACTGGGTATTTATCCAAAGAACTTGAAATCAATGATGTAAAGAGATTTATGCACCCTTATGTTCATTGCAGCATTATTCACAGTAGCCAAGATGTGGAAGCAATCGAAGCGCCCTTCTACAGATGAATGGATAAAGAAGGTGTTGTAAATATATACGATGGAATACTACTCAACCATAAAAAAGACAAAATTGTCCCATTTGCAACAATATGGATGGACTTTGAACGTATGACATTAAGCGAAATAAGCTAGACAGAAAAAGACAAATTCGGCATGATTTCACTCATATGTGGAAGATAACAAATATATGGATAAAGAGAACAGATTAGTGGTTACCAGAGGGGAAGGGGGTTAGGGATTGGGTGAAAAGGACAAAGGGGCACATATGTCTGGTAATGGATAAAAAATAGACTACAAGGGGTGAGCATGATGAAGTATATTCAGGAATTGATAAACGATAATGAACACTCGAAATTACACATTGTTATAAACCATTATAATCCCAATAAAATTATTTGAGAAGACAAAGGAAAAAGAATTCCGTAATTGTCGGAACCATAATTGGCCTGTCTGACTTCCACCCATGAGTAGAATGAGATAGTCAGGTCCTCCCTCTCCTTCTTATAACAGGTTTATTTTGAGAGCAGCTCTCACCTGTGCAGAGAGGCCTCCCTCAACCACGTCATCCAAAGATGGTTTCTCTAGTGAGTTCCTGTAAGATCACTGCTTATTTTTTATAGCTTTTCTTAAGTATGTGTTTTAGGCGTGACATCAGCAGCATGGCGAGTGAGCTCTCCCCTTAGATCGTCCACCTTAAAATACAATGAAAAGGACAATCGTACACCAAGAGGAGGACTGGCAGTAGTTAGCTGAGTGTTAATCTTCAAAAAAACCCCAAAAACGGACATGTCCTGCAATATTCCTAATAAGGTGACAAATGGGAAGCCACCAAGGTGTCTCAGTCAAATGCACACTGCAGACACTCATAAAATTGAATATTGAACTGAGGTGGTTCCATAGCAGTGGTTCTGACCCAGGGGTGATTTTGCCCCTAAGGGGATATTTGGTGACATCTGAGATGTTTTGTCAGGGCTGGGGTGCGGAGGCTGCTGGCATCTCGTAGCTAGAGGCCAGGGATGCTGTTCAATGACCTGCAACATACAGGACAGCTCCCGCCACAAATGACCCAGCCCCAAATGTCAACACTGCCCAGGTTGAGAAACCCTGGTCTCTATAAACTAACATGGAGTTCAGGCACCACGGTGAGTAAAAAAGCCAGGTTACAAAAAGGCACCTACAGGATGATCAGGACTGTGTTCAATCTCACAGTGTGGACAA
Organism: Equus caballus; assembly: GCF_041296265.1. Lineage (NCBI taxonomy): Eukaryota > Metazoa > Chordata > Mammalia > Perissodactyla > Equidae > Equus > Equus caballus. The sequence goes on from NC_091704.1 coordinate 15,407,544, forward strand.
TGGTTTGGTGGTTTGTGAGAGTTTAATATAGGGCCCCAAACCCCAATTTTCAAGGCATTAGACTCTGATGGAGCCCATGAGAAGCTCAGGTAATTGACTCAGCCCCGGCAGGCAGGGAGGGAGGGAAAGTAAGCACACACTCTCCCTGAGGTGGCCCTCTCCCTCGCAGGGTCCCCAGGGGCCCAGCATCCCCGTATCAGAGGCAGAGGCAGTAGGGCCACAGTGTGCAGAGACAGTGGGCAGGGCACAGAGGCAGCATAAGTAGCGGCACTCGGCCTCAGGCAAACCCCCACCCAGCTGGCACGCTCAGGGCGGCAGGCTCAGTGACTTGAGCCCAGCCTTCCTGAACAGCCCTCGCCTGCAGGGAATCGATGAGCCAGGGCTTCCCGATGGGTTCAGGGAGAAGCAGGTGCAGAGCTGGGAGCCCCAGGTGAGTCCCTTCCCTGCCTTCGGCCTGACCAGCAGAGGCCTGGGGAGCCAGCATCAGCTAGAGACTCAGAGGAGCCCCCTTGTTGATGCCACTCCTTGTGCCATTCGAGTCTCTGGGGTGGGGCTGCAGGCAGGGCTCCCGTCCTAGCTTCCCAGCAGTGGGATGACTGCTCTGCAGGCATTACCTTTTCTGGAGCTCTCCTTACCTTACGAGGAAGGTTCACTGCACAAGCGAGAAAACTGAGCTGCCGAGAGAGGGGAGCTGCCCCTCACAGTGACCCAGCGCAGCTGTCTGACTTTTCAGCTCTCTCCCTCTCTGTCCTGGCCAGAAACCAGCAGGAGAAGGATTGGGGGAAGGCAGGGAAAGAGGGACAAGAGGATTCAGGATGAGAGGCTCCAGCCACCTCTGCAGTATGAAGCATGGGAGGCACCAGGAGGCATAGGTTGGTGATGGGAAGAAGTTAAGGATGAAAATAGGGAGAGAAAGGGAGGGAGGGGTGGCTGAGATGGAGGGAGGGTGCAGAGAGGGGAGCCAAACCACTTCACCAGAGACAGCGGGATGGGGGCAACCAGCTAAGGCCAGATGAGGTCTGAGAGACAAGAGAGGCCTCGTCCGTGGTCTCAGCCAGGGGCATTGCGGCCCCAGAAGACGTTTGACAATGTGTGAGGATACTTCTCATTGTTACGATGGGCGATGCTGCTGGCATCTATGGGTGCCAGGGACGCTGCTCAACGTCCCACAATGCCCAGGACTGCCCCACCACAGAGTGTGATCTGTGACCCTAGTGTCCCTCATGTTGATGGAGGGAAACATAGCCCCAGGGGCCGATGTGGGCAGGACCTGTCCATGGATGGGGTTGGCTCCTGAGTCCCTGGGTGGGGAGCCAGCCCCACCGTGGTTCCTCAAAGGGCTAGATAGCGAGATTGCACTGTCTCTCTCCAGGGCTGGTCCCTTTACTCACAGACGAACCTGCTAGGTGATCCTGGTGGATCAATGCCAGGAGATGGTAGTCTCAATCTCTCCCGTCCTGCTCCCATGCCCACTATGGGTCTATGTCTGTCTGTTTACTTTGAAAAAATGGAGTTAAGAAGGTTGTTAGAGCAGAAAATTGAGCATATAGTGCAGAGAATTCCCGGATATGCTCTCTTTCTCTCTGCCCGCAGTTTCCCCTGTTATTAGTGTCCTGTGTTAGTGTGGTCCCTGCGTTACAGTTGCTGACCCAGAATTGACACATTGTTATTAACTAAAGCCCACAGTTTACATCAGGATTCACTCTTGGTGTTGTACTTCCTATGAGTTTTGATAAATGCACAATGTCACGTATATGCCATTACAGTATCACACAGAACAGTTTCTCCACATTAAAAAGTCCCCTGAGCTCCACCTGTTCATCGCTCCTCATCCCTGAGCCCCTGACAACAAGCAACACATCTGTTTCCAGTCTGCCTGCTTTGCCCTTTCCAGACTAAATGGATGCCCCACTTAGCTGCGTCCTGCGTCCACACCATTCCAGAGGGTGGTACGTGCAGCCCTGGGCCACATCCCCAGGACATGGGGGTCTCTTGCCTTCTCATAGTTCTCCTCCCATTCTTCTTGGTGCCTGTGGATTTCTGTGCTCTTGTTTGTGTGAGGAGGCAGTGTGTGAGTGGAAGAGCATGGTGAAGCTGGCATCTCCATGGTCTGGAAGTGACCTCTCACATTCGTTAACAGCCACCAGCAATGGTGAGTGTAACAGAGAGGTTAGGAAAAGACAGGCCTTGGGGCCAACCAGAGTTAGGTTCAGATCCTGGCTCTCCCACTCCAGACCCATGGTCTCTTGGGCAAGTGATGTGTCAACTGTGGTTTTCATCTGCCACATCTGCAAATTGGGGGTCATGGCAGGTGCCTCATAGTGATGGGGTAAAGATTTGGTGAGAAATGCTTGAGCACAGGCCTGGTCCACAGCTCACGTCCAATCAAGGGTAGCCATTCCCATCAAGACTCAAAACCCACTGCCAGGGACAGATGAGTCTCCAGGTGACAGGTTATGATGAGGGTCACAACAAAGTTAGGAGGAAGGAGTTTAAACTCACTCGGGAATCCTTCTTTTGGAAGCACGCAGGAATGAGTGTCCAGATATGCTCTCAGAAGAGGGTTTCCAGGAGGGCTGCACAGACGAGGTGACCTTTCAGCTGAGTCTCAAAGATAACCAGGCATTGCCAGGTGGAGAAAGAGGGGAAACAGGATCTGGGCAGAGGGAGCTTCCCCAGGAAATGCAACTGCATTCTCTAGATCATTGGTTCTCCAGGGGTGGATGACTGTCCCCCATGGGGAGAGTGGCAATGTCTGGAGACATTCTTGGTTGTCACGACTGAGCAGGGGCTATTGGTGTGCAGCCGGTGGAGGCCAAGGATGCTGCTCAACATCCTACAGTGCACAGGACAGCTCCCCACAGCAAAGAATGATCCCGACCCAGATGTCACGAGTCCCACGGTTGAGAACCCTTGCGCTAGACATTAGAGAGAAAGGGAAGGCTTGTGAGCACAACCCCACGACCCCCTTTTCAGCCATTCAGCCTCTTCTTGGAGCCTCTGGTTTCCAAGTCCTTGGCTTTGACTTGCCTGCTAAGATCCCTGAGTAGCAGGACTGAGTGGGGCTGTGGGGGCCACTGTTCCGGGGACCTAGGGGCAGGTGCTGACTCAGACATGGAGGAAAGATGCGAGTGACTCCAGGGGAGGGAGGCCAGGAAACTCTGGACACCTGTGACATTTGGGGAGGAAAGCCTCCAGGCACCAGTGTGCCTGGTCCCCCTTCGTGTCTCGTTATCAACTGTCAGGGCTCGATCAACAACCTGAGCCCACTAAAGAGGGAATTTGTGACTTTTTTCTTATTTTTGAAATTATGGTAAAATATACCTAACATAAAACGTACTTACATTAGCCACGTTATAACATACATTTCAGCGGCATTAATTTTATTCACGACGTTGTGCAACCACCATCTCTACTTAGTTCCAGAACTTTCTCATCACCCTTAAAGGAGACCCAATGCCCCTTAGCAGTGACTCCCCATTCTCTCCGTCCCCCAGCCCCTGGCAACCGCTGACATGCTTTAAACAGCTACATGAATGTTCACAGCAGCATTGTTCACAACAGCAAACAGCCGGAAACAGTGCAAACGTGCATCAGCTGAAGCAGGGGTGGACAAGGTGATTCATCAGTGCAGGGGGATATTGTTCAACCAGGAAAAGGGATGAAGTGTGATATGTGGTGCAGCATGTATGAGCTCAGAAAACATCACGTTGAGTGAAAGAAGTCACACACATTAGGACAATATTGTGTGATTCCACTTAGAGGAAACGTCCAGAACAGGCAAATCCATAGAGACAGAAGGAGACTGGTGGTTTACTGCCTTTTAAACTTTATACTACCTAATAAACAAAGTTCATTTAGTAATAGCTATGTGATGGGGCCAGCCCACTGGCAGAGTGACTAAGTTCACCCCTCTGCTTTGGCAGCCCAGAGTTCATGGGTCTGGACCCTGAATGTGGACCCACACACTGCTCATCAGGCCACGCTGTGGCAGCACCCCACGTTAGAAATGGAGGAGGATTGGCAAGGATGTTAGCTCAGGGACGATCTTCCTCACCAATAAGAATAAATAAATAAAGTAAAATAGCTGTTATTCATAAAGACGCATCAGAATCTCATCAAATTGAAGGGATGTACCGAGCACAAACCACGTGCATTTGCTCACTTAGTGCACTGATTTAACTATCCTAGGCAGCACCTACGGGGGCCAGATCACATTCCAAGAACAACTCATTTACTTCTCACAACCTCTCCTGGGTAGGTCAGGGGAAATGGAGGTACTGAGAGAGGAAGAAACTCAGTCAAGTTTACGCAGGGGGCAGAGCAGGGATTTGAACTCAGTTGGGGTGACCCCCATGTTCCTCTGTCTGGCGGCTGTGTGGTATCGCATCAGAACACAGAGATGTGCCTCATGGGGGCTCGGAAACAACCAGAATGTTATTTATAGTCTCCTGCCTCTGATGCCCTGCATGGATGACTCCAGAGGAAGAATCTGGTTGATTCAGATTAAGTTAGAGACGCGCCCTGATCCAAGGAGTCGTATGCGTGGGGCAGGGACGTTTCACAGTGTCTGCAGCTGTGGGACGAAGAGGACTTCTCAGAAGGGAGGAGGAGGGCAGAGCAGCCATGGCTGGAAGCTCCAGGGAAGGAAGATTTTCATTTTTAGAGGCATCCTTGAGAGATGGTGCAAGGTATAGTCTTAGGAGACAGCCCAGCCATGGGTTCAAGTCTTGGCTCTGCCGTTGTGACAGCTCCACCTTGAGTAAGCTGTGTACACTCTCTGCAGCCTAATATTCCTAATGAGTATGCTCAGGATACTGAAAATGCAGGTGATAAAGACAGCACCTTCCTCACTGGGATGATAGAGGAGTAAATCATACGAGGCACTGAATGGGAATCAATCAATGTTAGCAGTCATTTACAAGGAGCACCTGATGACCATTCTCCATCCAGTAGCTGACCTCTCGCTGTCACACCTCACCCCAGGCACAGCCTCCATGCAGGGAGCCAACCTCTCAGCAGTGAGCGAGTTCATCCTTATCAGCTTCTCCACTTTCCCCCACCTCCAGCTGGTGTTCTTCCTGCTGTTCCTCCTGATGTACCTGTTCACGCTGCTGGGGAACCTGCTCATCATGGCCACCATCTGGAGGGAGCGCAGACTCCACACGCCCATGTACCTCTTCCTGTGCACTCTCTCCATCTCCGAGATCCTCTACACCTTCACCATCATCCCACGAATGCTGGCTGACCTGCTCCCCACTGTCCACTCCATCACCTTCACAGCCTGTGCCAGACAGATGTTCTTCTCCTTCACTTTCAGGTTCACCCACTCCTTCCTGCTCACCATAATGGGCTATGACTGCTACGTGGCGATCTGCCACCCTCTGCGCTATAGTGTGCTCATGAGTCCTGGTAGATGTGCCTGCCTTGTGGCCTGGTCCTGGGCTGGTGGCTCAGTCATGGGGATGGTGGTAACAATGGCCATTTTCCACCTCATCTTCTGTGGACCAAATGAGGTTCACCATTTTGCTTGCCACGTGCCACCACTGTTGAAGTTGGCCTGTGGAGCTGATGTACCACGGGTGGCCAAGGGCGTGGGCCTGGTCTGCATCACTGTCCTGCTGGGCTGCTGTCTCCTCATCCTCCTCTCCTATGCCTTCATCGTGTCCACCATCTTGAGGATCCCCTCAGCAGAGGGCCGGCACAAGGCCTTCTCCACATGTGCGTCCCACCTCACTGTGGTGGTCGTGCACTACAGCTTTGCCTCTGTCATCTACCTCAGGTCCCAGAGTCCCCAGTCTCTGGAAGGAGACACCCTGATGGGCGTCACCTACACGGTCCTCACGCCCTTCCTCAGCCCCATCATCTTCAGCCTCAGGAACAAGGAGCTGAAGATCGCCATGAGGAAGACCTTCCTCAGCACACTCTACCCAGAGAAAATGTGATCATCTGGGAGGAATTCCTTGGAAATAGCTAAACTGGATTACCAGATGCTACCATGAGAAATGGCACCCTGTATACACGTAGGAACCTATTTATCTGATGCCTTAAGTTTTAAAAGGAGCCTCGTAGGCGGCATCCAAACGTACCAACATTGGTTAAACAATGTCAGGAGCACATTTGTGGTGAAGAAATGCATGAGATTGTAACACACAGAAAATTAGATTTCATAATTCCTGCCCACTGCGGGACACTTTGTCAGGTAGCATTACACCTGGAACCTGTTCTTCTGCCAGAAACCAGGGTGGTCTGCTTACTCCCACCAGCATAAATCCAGATTGCAAAGAGAATTGGAAGACGCCAGACTCAACCCACTACCAAGTAGCAACAGGTAAATACAACATGGATAGTATAAAGCTACAGAAGACCAAGGCAGGTTATAGCAGAGCAGAGGAAAACACCCTAATTTTCAGCATTGCACAGCTCTGTGCAGTAGCACTTAGAAACAGTATTGAGCAGACTCACAGAAAAAGTTGAGGAAATCCCTACATTTCAAGTGTGAATTTTGAGCTGTGGTGGAGAGTAAGAGAAGTCTCTACAGTTCAAGAAAAAGTCCCACCACAAGAAGTTGCCGGCTGTGTTACAGAGTTACGGGTCACACTGACCGGGGAGGAATGCTGTGTTGAGGCCCAACAGTGAGAGCAGAGCCCAGGATGAAGGTGTGTGCCGTGGTCACACAGCCTCAATGCTCTTCCGTTTCTCCACAAGGGGGGACTTGAGGTTGAGTGCACTGAATAGTGTTTATAATTCATTGAAAGTGTGTGTATTTAGGGGAAAGACAGCTACTGCATGATGTCACCTATGTCTAAACAACCCGCCTCATAAAAGTAAAGTAGAATGGTGCCACCAGGCATGGGGGGTGGGAGAACCGGGGAAATGCTGTTTAAAGGGACAGATTTGCAACCAGCAGACAAACAAGCCCAGGACATCGAACGCACAGCACGGTGATTGCAGACAGCAATACTGTATCATAAATCTCAAAGTTGTTAAGAGACTGGATCCTAGTTGTGCCCACCACGAAAAAGAAAAGACAATAAGGAGACGTGGTAGAGGCGCTAGCCGGTGCTACAGCAGTAATCACATTGCAGCATATAAATGAATTCAATCAGCATATTGTACACCTTGAACTCACAAAGCGTTAAATGTCGCATGTTTCAATTAAAAAGAGGTTTCCCTGACAAATTTGTTTCTGAATATGAATATATGCACTTATTTTAGATGAGGAATTTGTAATAACACTTAATGGACACCAGTTTATGGTGATACTGTTGTACTCAACAACAGATGTAATTAACATGCACAAGCAATAAATAAATGTCAAAGTTAACAAAATAGAAAATACGTGTATTCTGTTGAAGTTGAATAGTAAACTACACATTGTTTGTCCTAAAGTTGATTCAGTCTTTCTCTACGACTTGAGCAGTACAAACATCGCATGTCAAGATGAAGTGGTAGGACGTCGGAAACAATTTCAGTCAAGACTGGGAACCCAGAGCACCGTCCTTGCAGAATACACCATGTACTGCATTTTCGTTACGTCATCGTCTCACTACAGCCTCACATCATCTCATCGCATCATCTCATTACAGCCTCACAACAGGGCATAAGGGCAGGTAAACTCACGTCCACCCCATTTGACAGAGGGGAAGCTGGGGAAACGGTTGCACGACTCATCCAAGACCAGGCAGCTTAGCAGAGCCAGGCTTCCAATGAAGGTGTTTACTGAACCCCAGTCCTCCCCACCCACTGTTTCACACATGGTCTTCCTTTAGTGGGTTTTGTGGATCTGCCATCCGGGGAGTCTAGCCCATCCTCAAATCAAACAACCTGGCAACTTAAGAGTCTTTCATACCACAGGTGGGCAATTGCAACCTGCCATGCCCTGGAGCATGCATCCTTGGGAGGCTGGTGGAGTATGTCTACAGATTGAGGACTGCTGCATGATTTTAAATTCAGCTTTGGTCTTGCAGGAGTTCCTGCGGAACGCTTTCACACTGATCCAAGATGCTCCTCTCTCTGGCAGCAAAGCCAATCGAGACAAGAATATAAGCTGGTCCTTCATTTTCTTCATTAAAGGACAGTTTGGCCTTGGATCCTTCTGGGATCCAAATGGAAAGAGAACCTGGAAGGTGGTGTGTACCCACAATGAGCTGGGCCCCCAATGTCTTATGCTAACTTATTGTGGTCCCTCAGGCCATCAGCCTCCTGAGGTCAGGAAGTCTGTCTGTGTTGCTCACCATCCGACCCAGCACCAACATGGTACTTGGAAGATACAACTGTTTAACAAATGTTTCTTGGCTGGACCAGTGTAATCCTCACAATGCAGCAAACCAGTGGGAAACGGGGTGCAGGGAGCTGTGTTTGAGGTCAGAGTGACCTGGGTTTAAATCCTGCTTCCCTTTTCTCACTTAATTAGATCGACACTTAGAGATATATTCCACATCTGTGTCAATAAAAGGATGTTCAGAGCAGGGACATTTTTGATTGGAAAGCATTTCATATATGCGTTGATAAAGGCCTCTTAAGCAAATGTGGGTTCATTTGTACAGTGGAACCCAAGGCATCCAGTAAAACCATTCAACCCTTGGACTTCATCAGCGTCCCTCTCTCCCTGGGGATCCCATGCTGTATGGTGGCCTCATGAACCTCTGCACACAGCTGATCCCCAAATTGTTATCTTTATCCCCATAAAGCTGGCTACTCAACATCTCTGCATAGGGATGTGGTAGGCATCTCAAATTTAATGTGCCCAGAACCAGCTTTTGGACATTCTCTTTGTTGTTATCGTGCTCTCTCTCTCCCTCCCTCCCTCCTTCTCCCTTTCTCTGTCTCTTTCCCCTCCCTCTCTCCCCTCTCTTCCTCCACCCCGCCCTCATAGCCTCCTTCTCTCTCCTCTCTCTTTCCTCCTCCTTCTCCCCCTCCTCCTCACCCTTCTCCTACTCTTCCTCCCAGTCTCTCTCTCCCTCTCCCTCACACACACACACACACGCACACGCACACGCACACTCCTTACTCCCACAGTCTTTCCTATCTGAGAAAATAGCAACCCAATCTGAGTTCCTTGGAGGCACTTCTGCTCAAGAAGCAGAGAGCCCTTCTCTAACCATAGCAAACAAAATAGAAACTCCCCTGGCCATGTCCCTTCTCTCTTGATCTGCTTTATTTGTCTCTCATGTGCTTCTCACCACCTCGTGTAAATCTGCTGATCAGATATTGTCTGTCTCTGCCTTAGACTGCGGCTTTGAGGAAGTCAGGGACTCAGAACATTTTGTCCACTGCTGTGTGCCTCCGTGGCATATGGTAGGCTCTCAAATATTTATTAAAAAAATTAATTTGGAAGAATGAGGATAATTGAAACTAATCATGAGGTACAATTTTTATTCATCCAATTGGATGGACAAAAAAATTTCAGTTTTGTTAACACTCTTGCAGCTACTGTGGGGAAACTTGCTCTTTCCTATGTTACGGAGTGTCCTCAGGCAGGTCACTTGCCCTCTCTGAGCCTACCCTGTAAGAAAGCAAAAGAACCTCCCTTCTAAGACAATCATGAGACTGAAGCAAGCCAGCACTTGAGAAGGGCATATCACAGTGCCTGGCATGTGCACATCCTGAGTAAACAGTAGTTAGGGTGATATTATAATTTCGAGTTTGGCTGGATGAGGGTGGGATCAGAGGGAGAGGCGTGCGTTGGAAATGACCAACTGGAGTCACAGATTTGATGTGTCTGTCTGGGTTATCAGCGAGGTCGAAGGTGCGGGGCCTCAGTGGAGATGGTGGTGGACCAGCAGTGGGTGCCGTTGGGAGAGGTGCTACTCCAGTGAGCTTCCTGACCTGCCCCTCGTCTCCCAGAATTCCCCTCCCCAGGAACAGTCTCCTCTCTGGCTCCTAGCATCCGTGAATGGTCTGCGTGACTCATCGCCATGGTGACAGCTGATTGGGAGGGAGCCAGGTGAGAACTTGCTCTCTCGGGAGACAGAGAGATGCTCTGACCTGCAGGTAGGGCTGTGTAGTGGTTAAGTGATGAAGCAGCGTGCTCGGTTAAATCACATCCCATCTCCTAGCCTCAGTTTCCCATTATTAAAATGAGTTTAATAATAATGTGGCCGCTTGTAGGATGGTTCTGGTAGTTAAATAACATCATCTGTGTAGGGAAATTGACAGTGACTGGCACACAGTAAGCATTCATTAAACGCCAGCTTTTTAAGGTCGACTTAACAAGTACTTGTGCCGTCTGTACCTCAAATCCTGTGGTAGTTTTGGGAGTGCAGAGAGGGCCCACTGCTGTTCCCGGCCTTGGAAGCGTTTCCATGGTGCTTGCTGGGCTGACACACAGAGAAACACCAGGGCTCTCACCAAGACATGGGCCAAGTGCTAAGGGCCACCAAGAGCAGTGACTGCACAGCTCAGGTCACATCAGCCAGGTCTCCCTCCTCTGTACTCCAGGGGCCTCACCAGTGCCCCCCAGGGGACAACGCAGAAGGTTCTGGAGACGGTTTTGGTTGTTGCAACTGAAGGACTGATGTAGGGGGACGTGCTACAATGTCTGGTGGGTCAAGGCCAGGGATGCTGCTCGACCTCCCAAAGTGCGCAGAGCGGACCCCACCACGGAGGACGGGTTGTCCCCAAATGTCAACAGTGCCGAGGATGGTAAACCCTGCAGCAGTGACCAAGAAACATTTATTGAGCACCGACAGTGTGCCCTGCACGTCTTTAGACTTCACTGGGGACACAATATTGAACTGATTAGACATGACCCTGATGTTTGCAGTTGAGAGGGAGGATGTGAATATTAAACAGATAATCACAGTAATTGCTGTATATGATAAATCATGCTCAAAGCCATGGGGAAAAGAAGTGAGTTGCTACCAGGGCTTCTAACAGGGCTGGTGACTCAGCATGGGGAAATCAGGGAAGACTTTCCTGAGGAGGTGTCTTCTGAAGTCGGATCCAAGGATGTGTGGGAGTAAGCCAGGGGCAGGGTGTTCCAGGTAGCGGCAGAGGCACGTGCAAAGCTCCTGGGGTACAAGTGTGCTTGGTTTATTGCAGGAACAGGAACCAGTGGGGCTGCAGAGGTGGGGAGGGCAGGAGAATAAAGTTGGCAATGAAGCACAGACCCAACCACACGAGATTTGTGCTGCATCCTAATGGTGTAAGCAGAGGGTGATTCTTCAGATACCCTTTAGAAAGATCCCTCTGGCTGCTGGACAGAAAGCCTGGGGGGCTGGGCTGGAGGAGGAGGAAAACATCCTCGAGACAGGACTGGACTTTCATCCCCAGCAAGGGGGTCGGGTTCCTCATTTTGGAAGAGCAGAGCAAGAGGAGTGAAGGCAGCAAAGTGCATCTCTCAAGCTGGCTTCTGCCTCCAGCAGCTAGCATGGAAACGCTTGGCTCCAATTAGTGCAGGAGGGGCTCCCCTGACATCTGGAGATCTGCCCATCGACAGCCCTTCTCTGTGCTCCAGGCCCTTTAACCACCTCTCTGGGCTCTGTCCCCACCTTGGAGATACCCAAGAATGTAGCTCCTAGGGGACCATTAGCAACGAATGGCAGACAGCTAGGAATGCAGGGGGTAGGGGAGCTTCAGAAAGTGGAAGCTGAATAATGGAGGGCAGGACAGGGCCCCTTGGGGCGGGGTCTCCATCCCTGTGGTGTGCAGGGCATCAGCCCTGGACCCTGGTTGCATTCACACTGACCTTTGGGCGCTTGTCCCTATTTTCCACCACCAGAGAGCTAATGATGTCTTCTAGTTTTTGGTCTTTTGCAGGGAAAAGAAGTGCAAGGTTATTTTGGGGTTTCAGCATGGGGAGAGTCTGGCATGATCAGGACTAGGGTCAGGTAAATGAGGCCCCACCATACAACCAAATTAAAGGGGCCAGCACAAAATTCAGTGATCAAGACAAATTATGTTTAATGTAATATTTTTAAAAATCAAAATTAATGCAAAAAATTCCCAATGAACAACATATCAACATTTTAAATAAAGATGGGATGCAACGCTGACTCTAATAAAAATCTTAGCTAATAACAAGTGCTGTTGAGGATGTGGAGAAATGAGACCATCCTCCAACGCTAGTGGGGATGTACAATGATGCAGCCACTGTGGAAAACATCTGTCATTTCCTCAAATGGTTACGCACAGTTAGCACACCAGCCATCAGTTCCACTCCTAGGTATACAGCCCCGAATGAGAACATGTCCACACAAAAACTAGCACGCGAATATTTAGAGCAGCATCACTCACGACAGCCAAACCTTGGAAACAACCCGAGTATCTATCATCAGATGAAGGGGTAGACAAAATGCGGTATATCCATACAATGCAATATTATTCAGCCTTAAAAGGAAATGAAGCACTGATGCATGTTACAACGTGGATGAACCTTGAAAACATTACACTGAGTGAAAGAAGCCAGTCACGAAAGCATAAATATTGTATGATTCTATTGTGTGAAATGTCCAGAACAGGCAAATCGATAGAGACAGTAGATTGGCACTTACTTAGGCCTGGAGGGAGGTGGGGAAAGTCGGGTGATAGCTGAAGGGTACAGGGTTTCTCTGGAGGTGATGAAAATGCCCTGAACTGACTGTGATGATGATTACACGTATCTTTGAGTGGACGAGTTACATGGTGCATGAATTGTATCTCCTTAAAGCTGTTTCTCAAATCCCATACCTAGCTGATGATAATGCTCAAAACACTGGAGCTATTACCAGCATAACTATTATCAAGGAAGGAAGAAAGGGAGGAAGGGGCGGAGGGAGGGAGGATGGAGGAGAAGAGAGAGAGAGAGAGGGAAAGTTACTCTGTCTCCGACACAGATGTCCGGCTTCATCTTTGAGCTAAAGAGTCTGCAGACCAGCGGTCCCCAATCTTCTCTGCATATTCTGTAGAGCACGGTCCCCACAGTGTCACCCCCAGACCACCAGCAGCATCACCTGGGGTCGTGTTAGAAATGCAGATCCTACAGCCCCTTTCAGACCCTCTGGGGTGGGCCCAGCAGCCTGTGACTTAGCCAGCCCCCAGCTGACTGTGATGGGTCCCCAAGTTGCAGACTCACGCTGGCCTCACTCCTGCCACAGAGGACTCACTCAGCCGAGCCCACACTGCATCCCTGCACCTCCCTGGCTTTGTGACCCTGGACAAGTCCTGAACCTCATTGTGTCCCTTTCCTCAGTTAAAAACGGGGTGTAACACAAAGGGGCTGCCTGCCTCATCTCGGGCCCCGTTTTGAGGCAGAGCCAGCCTATGGACGCACATCCCCCCAGTATCTGACTCTACAACACATGAAAGAGAAGTAGGTTTTCATTGGGGATTTTGAGGGAGTCGGGGAAGAAGATTTACATCGAGTACTCTAAGGCAAGCTTATAAACCTTATAACATGCCCGTTTCCTCCCTGCTCTTTCCTCGAGTGTCTTCACCAGTCACTGGCCCATCACCTCCCCTGGTTCCTGGTCAACTGGCAGCAATTGGGCATTTCTTCCTGCCCCTCCCATTTCCCTCAACGCAGCCACCACTTCCTCATCCCTCTCTAGGTCTTTGCCCCATCTCTCTACACATTTCTTTTCTCACAAGGAGAAATTCAGATCCCCCCCTCCCTCTGCAAGTTGCATCCTTAGAGCATCTTCAGCTCAGCCAACAAAGGCAACTTATAGGAGGACAACCCCTTCCTTCTAAATTGTGACGAACTGAAAATGAAAACTAATTTTCCCCATCAAAAATGCTTTCCTTTCCTCAACAAGACAGTGACAATGAGAAAGATGAAGTATCTGAAGCACAGATCACAATCCGTGGTATACAGCAGGTGCCGACTCACTGTGCTGTTGGTGTCATTGTTTTGAGTAGATCAAGCACCCCTCATTCACACATTCAAGACAAACCATGCACACAGGTTCCCAACACAGCAATGTGGGCATCCTGTCCTCCACGGACAATCCACTCTCAGCACAGGGGACAGAAGGAAGTTGACACACAAGGTCAATCTTGGGGAAGTTGTCTCCCCCGTGAATCCAGGAGGAATGAGGTCAACCAGCCTGGGGGAAAGGAGAGAAAACAGAAACCTAGAATTTACAGAGCACTTGCTGAGGGGGAGGAGGGGAATTCACAGACAGGAATCATCACAGTGAAGTGTAACTCTTCGCCTTTGACAGGTGGAAGACTGAAGTGCCTCCACCCACCACATCCCCTGCCACAAAACCGGCCACTTCAGGAGTCCTTTGGAAAAGGCTTGCTGAGGAAGGTCTTCCTAATGGCGATCTTCAGATCCTTGTTTCTAGGTGGAAAATGATTGGGCTAAGAAAGGGCGTGAAGAATGTATAGGTGGTGGCCATCAGGGTGTTACTGTCCATAGAATGAGGGCCCTTGGGCTTGAGGTAGATGATGGAGGCAAAACCGTAGTGCACGACCACCACAGTGAGGTGGGACACACATGTGGAGAAGGTCTTGTGCCGGCCCTCAGCAGAGGGGATTCTCAAGATGGCGGCCACGATGAAGACATAGGAGAGGAAGATGAGGAACAAGCAGCCCATCAGAGCTGTGAGACACACCAGGATCACACCCAAGGTGACAGAGGATGTCTCCCTCCCACAGGACAACTTCAAGAGGGAAAGCACATGGCACCCAAAATGGTAGATCACATTAGACCCAAAGAAGGTGAGGTGAAACACGATCTATGTCACCATCATCCCCATGACTGAGCCATCAACCAAGGACCAGGACACAAGACGGACACAGCCTCATGTGCCCATGAACACATTGTAGCGCACAGGGTGACAGATGGCCACGTAGCGGTCATAGCCCATGATCATGAGCAGGAAGGAGTGGGTGAAGCCAAACGTGAAGGAGAAGAACATCTGGCTGGCACAGGCCACAAAGGTGATGGAGTGATGGGTGGAGAGCATGTCTACCAGCATGCGAGGGGTGACAGCCACAGTGAACAGAATCTCAGAGATGGAGAGGGCACACAGGAAGAGGTACATGGGCTTGTAGAGGCTGCGCTCGCTCCAGATGGTGGCCATGATGAGCAGGTTCCCCAGCAGTGTGAACAGGTGCATCAGCAGGAAAAGCAGGAAGAAGGCAGGCAGGAGATGCTGGCGGAAGGTGGAGAAGCCAATGAGGATGAATTCAGTCACCGTGCTCCAGTTCTGAGCAGGCAAGGATGCTGCATCTGCTCAGATCAGAAACAGACTGAAGCCCAGTCGTTAAACCATAGGCTCTAACACAATTATATGGCAATTCAAGAGCTCTATTCTATTGAACAATTTCCTCAACTTTTCTGGGTTTCATAGTCTTCATCAGTAAGACAGAGTAAATCATAACAGTGTTTCCCTTTCATTATTGTGATCAAGGTAAAATGAGATCAGTATATTGAGTGCTTCAGGCATAGTTTGGTACTGGGTTTTTACTAAAAGAGACTGAAATGTAGAAGAGCTCCCATGTTTGGGACCATTAAACAGATGTAGATGGTCAGGGTCATATTCTCTTGAATAATGTGCATGTTCTAGAAAACATATATTTGGATCTTGGGGATAAAAAATATTTTTACTCTGAGAGTCTTTGTCTTTTCATTGACTATTTCAATCATCTACATTTATTTAGATATTACTTTAATGGTACTCATTTCTGCTGTCTTACTTCATATTTTGCATTTACTGTTCTAAAGGAACTGAACATAATGTTTGAAAATGAAAGGATGGACAAGTATATGTCAACCAAATACGTACCAAGTGAAAGCTGAGTCAGCAATCTTGAAACAGACAAAATGGATTTAAGGAAACAATAATGATACTGTCTCTATTACCATATGCCACTGAAAGGAACCAAGCTTCCCTGGAGAAATGGCCTGGGCATGGAAGCAAGCCTAGGATGTCTTGTCTCAGCCTGAGATGAAACTTTCACTGAGTTATGGGTTAATGTTAAAAGGATGTGGGAACCAGTTTGAAAATGTGCACAATTGGCCAAAGCTGATCATGTAAATGAATGATCATTGCACTTAGAATGGAGGATCAATTTAAATAACATCCTAAGCAGCAGTCAGATAATCCAGAGGGTGGGATATTCCACAGAGCAATTGTTCTCATCTCATCAGTACCAGAGTCATGAGAAGAATGAAGAGCAAGTTAAGGGGCATGGCACCCAGGTGCAATGCAGGTACTAGATTACATCCTGATTTAGGTAACCTGGTGTAAACTATTGTTAAAGCTCTAAGAACACTTTGATTACGGAATGAATAAATGGCTAAGTATGAATAATATTAAGGGATTATTATTAATTTAGTTGATTTTACGTGTGATCTCGTTATTTTGGCTGTGAAGATAATATTCTTAGTTTACATTCATGCAGAATTTCAAAATTCCACACACACACACATTCCAAGAGACAAAGAGGAATACTTGCTTAAGTATAGAAGAACACTGTAGAAACCAGCATGAGGATCAATCATCTATATAACAGTAACCTGGATATTAATTAGCAGATAATCAATACAACTTCAGGGAAATAGATATCAATAGTAAGAGCTAAATCAACAATAGATAAAAAATTGTAGACATTTTAATAGAGTTCAGAAATGTCAGTTGGGAATTATTAATTAAAATGCAATTAGAATGTTCAGATTTTAGCTATTGGATATATTTAGACTCTTAAGAGAGGGAGATTAAACATTGATTTCAAGCACATAGAGGAATTTTTCAAAAACTGAGTACATGTTAGCAGATAAAAACATCCCCTATCAATTAGAAAGTATAAATATTATATAGATTATAGTGCAGTAAACTAGAAATTGATAGAGAAGGAATAGCTTTATGACCAGCTAGATTTGGAAGCTAAAGTGATTATTAAATATTCTTCTGTTTCAACAGGAAAACACAAATCAAATGTAAAAATATTTATAGTTAAATGATTGAAGCATCAAAAGTCAAATTTTAACCTGAAAGAGTACTATGAAGGAAATACACAGCTTTAAATATATTTATTAAGAAACTTTATGAAGAAAACAATCATGCTCAATAAAAGCAAAATCAGGTTATTGGAAAGATCAACAAGATAGAGGAAAAAGGGACAAAATGTCAACAACAAAACTCAAAATTAACATTGCAAAATAACAACAAAAAATGGATATTTTTAAAATTAATAACAATAGTAAGAAGAATACAAGTTAACAAGTTTGAAACAGTAGATGAAATAAATACATTCTTTGAAAAATGTAAACTTTGAAAACTGGTGCAAGAAAAAATAGCAGCCCTGAATACTGAAATTAGTTTTAAAAAATTAAATGTCGGTGTTTTTACCTTCTACTTATGAGTGAGATCATACGGTATTTGACTTTCTCCCTCTGACTTATTTCACTCAGCATAATACCCTCAAGGTCCATCCATGTAGTCACAAATGGCTGGATTTCCTCATTTCTTGTGGCTGAGTAGTATTCCATGGTGTATAAATACCACATCTTTTTATCCACTCGTCCTTTGATGGGCACATAGCAATGGAAAATGATAGGTGGTTACCATCGGGGTGGGGTGGGGGCAACAAAAGTGGTGATTAGGCTCACATGTGAGGAGATGGACTATAGTTAGTTTTTGGGTGGTGAACAGGATGCAATCTAACAGAATTCGGAATATATTATGATGTACAGCCAAAAGCTATATAATGTTATAATCCAATGTTACTGCAATTTAAAAAAATAGCAATAAATTGAAAAAAGCAAAAGAAATTAAATGGTTAGTCAGCGACTGCCCCTCCCCAATATTGTGGCCCCAGTGGATTTACAGGTGAGCTCTCCTAAACTTTCAATGAAGATTTGGTGAGAATATTATATATGTTCTTCAAAAAGGAGAAAAAATATGTGAAAACTGCTCCACTCATTTCATGAAGTTAATGCAATCCTGATTCTAAAACCAGGTAGAATGTTTCTAAGAACAGAAATTCGTGCTTGCCCTATTCATGCAGATTTTAAAATCCATACTAAGACATCACCTAGTAAGATCCAGTGGTTTATGAAAATAGTATATTAGGATCAAGTGGTGTTGGTTTATCCTGTGAATGACAAGGGTGGTTGGTCATCAGAAAAGCTCTCCTGTAACTCATCATAAGAATAAAGAAATATAGAAAGAATAAAGAAAAATCGTATGATTATTTCAGTCAAGGAAGGAATATACTTTCTAAAAATCAAGTCCTGTTTGTGCTTTTTCTGTGAGCAATAAGTGACATACACACTGTACTAGTTTTAGGTGTACCACATAATCATTGGATATACGTACCTCTATTTAGGGTTTTTGAAAAAGTCTCTTTGCAACATGTGTGGAAGGGGACTTTACTAGCTAGATAAGGAAGATATCCCACAAATTTAGCAAAAAGTCTACTAAAAGGGGAAACTTCAGAGGCAGTGTTTTAGGATGAGGAGGAAGAAAGGCTACTCACTGTCTCTGCTGTTCTTCAGTGTGGAACCGACAGTCGTGAGCGGTGAGAAAAGAAAGAAGGAGCATCAGGACTGGAAGGGAAGAACGTAATCACCCACCTGGAAAAGATCAAAGGTCAGCACGTGACACGTGACAACAACAGGAGAACACAATGCTGCAGGAGGCAGATCAATTCACAAGACTCATAGCCTTTCTCATGGTATTACACCAGGAATAATCATTCAACATATAGGATTTAAGTAAAAAGTAAGATAGGATTTCCAACAGCGACACAAACTGTGAAGAAACAGCCCTCAGGCATTTTGGTCTCCGGATCCTCCAGACTCAAACGTTACTGAGGCCCCTAAAGGCCTCTCTCAGTTTTTACCCAATTAGACATTAAAACTGAGAATCTTCAAAAATATTTAGCTATTAGTACATTTAAAAGAGCAACATACACTTATTTCATGTTAATACAAGTAACATGCTTTTAGGAAAGTACATGTTAAAAAACATTTAGTGAGAAGAGTGGCCTTGTTTTACATTTGTGAAACATGTCCAACGTCTGAGTTGAGAGGAAACAACCTGATCATTGTATCTGCTTCTCATTCAGTCTGTGGCAGTATGTTCTTCCAGTCGACGATATGACAAAACCCATCCTCAGATGTAAGTGGAAAAGGAAGGGACTGTGGACCCCAGGGTTCCTCATATCACACTTTGGCATCCTCTGTTATAAAATGTATAGGAATTAACCCAAAGCTTGCAATACCTCCAAAGACAGAAAATTTAACTACTAGTAAAAATGTAGGTGATCTGAATACATGAAAACCTGTCTACACTCTTGGACGGGATGAGCTAGTGTGGTTATGATGTCAGTTGTTCCCCAAATTATGTCATTGGTGCAAACGCACTTCCAATTCCCGTGAACTGACTGGAAATTTAACACTATCTAAATTTCCTTCTGAAAAACAAAAATAGGGCAAAACTATACTAACTTTCTAAAATGAGTAATGGGGAACATCAGTGTCATGGCAGAGTGAGCTTGCCTGGGACTCTCTCCCCTCCAACATACAACAAAAAGGAGCAACCATATTTGAACAGAAAATGCCATAAAAGCACTGGAATACTTAGACAGTCACTGCAGCCAAATGATGGGGGGTGGAGATGTGGGAGCCCCCCTCAGAGGAGCTGGAATGTGTTAAGAGAGACTTCACTCCCTACCCTAGAGACTGCAATCGTCCTGCAGAAGGAGCTGTGAGGGAAGGATCAGGGGAGGGGTCACATGCCTGCAGAACCTCCCAGAACTCCCTAAGGTCCTTGCAGCCTAGAGGGAAGCCCCCTAACCTGGCAAAAGCTATTGTGTGGGGTGACCTTAACAAGCCAAGACCCCAGGAGACCAGATAGCAGAGCTTATCAGGAAACCAGGGACTGTGCACAAAGGAAAATGCACCCCCCCCAACCCGTGCTGTGCTGCGCCATCTCAGCTGTGGGCATAGGGCTCAGAGTACGTGGCTCTCAACCCCCATCCAGTGGCGATAGGCTGTAACTGCCACCGAATAATATCAAAATGGAAAAAACCCACCATTCCAGCATCACACCGTTCATCAAAACTCCAGACCAGAAAGAAAACAAATATTCAGAATTCTGTCCTGAGGAGTCAGAAATGAGTAAACTAAACAACAATGAAATTCAGAATAGCTATCATCAAAAAACTCAATGAGGTAAAAGAGAATATAGAGAAATAATTCAATGAGTTCAGGAGCTACTTCACAAAAGACATTGAAACTATAAAGAAGAATCAGTCAGAAATACTAGAGATGAAGGGCTCAACGGAAGAGGCAAAACAAAATAGAGATTCCCCGAATGCTTGTGTGGACACCACAGAGGAGCAAATCAGCATAATTGAAGGTAGATATGTTGATGGGGCCAGCCTCATGGCCGAGTGGTTAAGTTCGCATGCTCCACTGCGGCGGCCCAGGGTTTGGATCCTGGGCGTGGACATGGCACCACTCCTCAGGCCACATTGAGGCGGCGTCCCATATGCCACAACTGGAAGGACCTACAACTAAGATATACAACTATGTACCGGGGGGGATTTGGGGAGATAAAGCAGAAAAAAAACATGATAGTCATGTTGAATTGTTCCAGACAGAGCAGGAGAGAGAACTGAGACTAAAAAGAAATGAAAAATGTCTCCAAGAAATATCTGACTCAATGAAGAAATGCAACATAAGAATTATAGGTATCCAAGAAGGTGAGGAGAAGGAGAATGGAGCAGAAAGCTTGTTCACAGAAATAATAGCAGAGAGCTTCCCAAATCGAGGGAATGAGAGGGAAATGTGTGTGGAGGAAGCTTTCAGATCTTCTCAATTTGTCAATGTAAAAAGACCTACTTCAAGGCACATAGTAGTAAAACTGGCAAAAGTGAGTGACAGAGAAAGAATACTGAGGGCAGCAAGGCAGAAGAAAATAACCTACAAAGCAACCCTTATCAGACTTTCAGAACATTTCACTGCAGAAACCTTGCAAACTAGGAGAGAATGAAATGACATATTCTAAAGTTTGAAGGATAAAAATCTTCAGCCAAGAACACTCTATCCAGCAAAAATACCCTTCAGATATGAGGAGAAATTAAATCTTTCCCAGATGAACAAAAGCTGAGGGACTTCATAGGCACGAGACCCACTCCTCCACTACAAATCCTCAAGAAGGCCCTCATAGCTGAAAAAGGGAAAAAAGGGAGAATGTGGTCACAAAAGACAGGGGAAGGAGACAAATAGATAGAGTTAGAATAGGATAGCAAATATTCAACTGTAGCATTAGGATAAAAGGAAGGAAAAGATCACAAACAAAGACAATCTCGTCACTTTGACCACAAACTCAGAACAGAAGCTGGATAAGATACAAGAATAATAACTTAGGAGGGGAGGAGGAAAGGGACTGAATCAGTTTAGACTACGGAAATAAGAGGCGATCAGAAAACGGACTATGTTATGCACGAGATTCTGAATACAAACTTCAGGATACCCACTAAACTAAAAAGTAGAACAAAGACACAAAAAATAAATAAGGAAAAAACTAAGAAACATAGCATAACAAACTGCAGAACTCAATGTGTAGACCAAAACACACAGGACGAGAAAAAAGGAAATGCAGGAAAATCGGAAAACGAGTGACAGAATGATGGCATTAAGCCCTCACACGTCAACAGTCACCCAGAATGTAAATGGATTGAGCTCTCCAATAAACAGACACAGAGTGGCAAGATGGATTAAAGAACAAGATCCAACAATTTGCTGCCTCCAGTAGACACATCTGAGCCCCAATGACAAATACCAGCTCAGAGAGAAGGGGTGGAAGAGGATACTCCAAGCTAATGGCAAGCAAAAGAAAGTGGTGGTCACAATGCTTATATCAGACAAAGTAGATTTCAAGATAAGGAAGGTGAAGAGAGACAAAGAGGGGCAATATATAATGATCAAAGGGACACTGCATCAAGAAGAAATCATGCTTATAAATATCTATGCACCCAACACCGGAGCACCAAAGTGCATAAAGCGACTATTAACAAACCTAAAAGAAGACATCAAAAATAACACAATAATAGTAGGGGACCTCAACACCCCATTCACATCATTGGACAGATCATCCAGGCAGAAAATCAACAAGGAAACAGTGGAATTAAACAGAAAGCTAAAACAGTTGGACTTAATAGACATATATAGAAGACTCCATCCCAAAACCGCAGAATACGCATTCTTCTCAAGTGGACACATAACATTCTCAAAGACAAACTATATGTTGGGAAACAAGCAAGCCTCTATAAATTTAAAAATTTGAAATAACAGCAAGCATCTTCTCCAATCATAATGTCATAAAGCTAGAAACTAATTATAAGAAAAAAGCAGAGACAGGGACAAAGATGTGGAGACTAAGTAATATGCTATTGAAGAAGCAATGGATCATTGAAGAAATTAAAGAAGAAATCAAAAATATCTGGAGACACATGAAAATGATCACATGCCATACCAACTCATATGGGATGCAGCAAAAGCTACAGTAAGAAGGAAAGTCATTGCAATGCAGGCTCACCTTAACAAACAAGAAAAGTCCCAAATAGGCAATCTCAAATTACACCTAACTGAATTAGAAAAAGAAGAAAAAACAAAGCCCAAAGTCAGCAGAAGGAGAGAAATGCTAAAAATCAGTGCAGAAATAAATGCTATTGAAACAAAAAAGGCAGTAGAAAAGATCAATGAAATAAGGAGCTGGTTCTCTGAGAAGAGAAATAAAATTGACAAACCCCTAGCTAGACTTACTAAGAAAAAAACAGAGAAAGCTCAAATAGACAAAATCAGAAATGAAAGAGGAGAGATAACAACAGACACCACAGAAATACAACGGATTATAAGAGAATACTATGAAAAACTATATGTCAACAAAATGGATAACCTAGAGGAAATGGATAAATTCTTAGACTCTTACAACATCCCAAAGTTGAGCCAAGAAGAAACAGACAATCTGAACAGACCAATAACGAGGAAAGAGATTGAAACAGCAATCAAAAGCATCCCAAAGAATAAAACCCCCACACCAGATGGCTTTCCGGGGGAATTCCACCAAACATTCAGAGAGGATTTAATATCTATCCTTTTCAAGCCATTCCAAAAAATTAGGGAGGATAGAACACTTCCTAGCACATTCTATGAGGCCAACATCACTCTGATACCAAAACCTGACAAGCACAGCACAAAAAAGGAGAACTACAGGCCAATGTCGCTGATGAACATAGACGCAAAAATTCTCAACAAAATTTTGGCAACCCGAATTCAGCAATTTATCTAAAGGATCATACATCGTGATCAAGTGGGATTCGTACCACGGACACAGGGATGGTTCAACATCCGCAAGTCAATTAATGTGATACACCACATCAAAAAATTCAGGAATAAAAACCACATGATCAGCTCAATAGATGCAGAGAAAGCATTTGATAGGATCCAACAGCCATTTATGATAGAAATTCTTAACAAAATGGGGACAGAAGGAAATTGCCTCAACATAATAAAGGCCATACATGACAACCCACAGCCAACATCATACTCAATGGGAAAAAACTGAGTGCCATCTCCCCGGAAACAGGAACGAGACAAGGATGCCCTCTATCACCACTCTTATTCAACAAAGCTTTTGACCAGAGCAATTAGGCAAGAAAAAGTAATAAAAGGGATCCAAATAGGGAGTGAAGAAGTGAAACTCTCGCTGTTTGCAGACGACATGATCTTATATATAGAAAACCCCAAGGAATCAATTGGAAAACCATTAGAAATAATCAACAACTACAGCAAAGTTGCAGGGTATAAAATCAGCTTACATAAATCAGTAGCATTTCTATACTCTAATAACGAACTAACTGAAAAAGAACTCAAGAACACAATACCATTCACAATCATAACAAAAAGAATAAAATACCATGGGGTGAATTTAACAAGGAAGTAAAAGACCTATACAACGAAAACTACAAGACTTTCCTAAAAGAAATGGATGACGACATAAAGAGATGGAAAGACATTCCATGCACACGGATTGGAAGAATAAACATAGTTAAAATGTCCATTCTACCTAAAGCAATCTACAGATTCAATGCAATCCCTATCAGAATGCCTATGACATTCTTTACAGAAATAGAACAAAGAATCCTAAAATTCATATGGGGCAAGAAAAGACCCCGAATTGCTAAAGCAATCCTGAGAAAAAAGAACAAAGCTGGAGCCAGAACAATCCCTGACTTCAAAGCATACTACAAAGCTACAGGAATCAGAACAGCACGGTACTGGTACAAAAACAGGTGCACAGATCAATGGAACAGAATTGAAAGCCCAGGAATAAAACCACACATCTATGGAGAGCTAATGTTCGACAAAGGAATGGAGGGGATACACTGGAGAAAAGCAAGTCTCTTCAACAAATGGTGCTGGGAAAACTGGAAAGCCACATGTAAAAGAATGAAAATGACCATTCTTTTTCCCATTCACAAAAATAAACTCAAAATGGATCAAAAACCTAAAGGTAAGATCTGAAACCATAAGGCTTCTAGAAGAAAATATAGGCAGTACACTCTTTGACGTCAGTATCAAAAGGACCTTTTCGGACACCATGTCTTCTCAGACAAGGGAAACACTAGAAAGAATAAACAAATGGGAATGCATCAGACTGAAGAGCTTCTTCAAGGCAAGGGAAAACAGGATTGAAACAAAAAAACAACCCACCAACTGGGAAAAAATATTTGCAAGTCATGTATCAGACAAAGGGTTAATCTCCATAATATATAACGAACTCACACAGCTCAACAACAAAAACTCAAACAACCCAATCAAATAAGGGGCAGGTGACATGAACAGACATTTCTCCAAAGAAGATATACAGGTGGCCAATAGGCACATGAAAAGATGCTCATCATCACTGATCATCAGGGAACTGCAAATCAAAACTACACTAAGATATCACCTTACACTCATTAGAATGGCAAAAATAACCAAAACAAAAAGTAACAAGTGTTGGAGAGGTTGTGGAGAAAAATGAATCCTCATACACTACTGGTGGAAATGTAAACTGGTGCAGCCACTATGGAAAACAGTGTGGAGATTTCTCCAAAAATTAAAAATACAAATACCATATGACCCAGCCATCCCACTACTGGGTATCTATCCAAAGAGCTTGAAGTCAGCAATTCCAAAAGGCCCATGCACTGCTATGTTCATTGCAGCACTATTTGCAATAGCCAAGACGTGGAAGCAACCTAAGTGCCCATCAACTGATAACTGGATAAAGAAGATAGGGGTATATATACACACAATGGAATACCAGTCAGCCAAAAAAAGGATAAAATCGTCTCATTCACAACAACGTGGATGGACACTGAGGGTATTATGTTAAGTGAAATAATCCACATAGAGAAAGACAATCTCTGTATGACTCCACTCATATGCGGAAGTTAAACATGTGGACAAAGAGAACAGACTAGTGGCTACTGGGGAAAGGGGGGATGGGGGTGCGGACAAAGGGTGAAGTGGTGCACGTACAACACGCCTGACAAACAATAATGTACAACTGAAATTGCACAAGGTTGTAAACCATCATAATCTCAATAAAAATTTAAAAGAAAATAACAACGAGCAATTGGGAGACATAAGCCTTTGCAGAGATTGAGACACATTATAGAGTCACGGTCATTTTTAACAAGATAAGCGTGGAACATACACAGACACTGATTAAAGTGATTGATTGTCTCAGAAAACGTGCCTGCATTATCAAAACCTAATGTATGATAAAGGCAGCTACAGGAGTCAAAGGAAAAGATGGATTCTTTACTAGTTTATGTTGGGAAAATGCTCATTTTATGAAGGAAAGTTAATCTAAATTTCTGCCTAAGACCACATGCAAATGTGGAATCCAGAGGGAACAAGACACAAATATGAAATATAGACTATAAAGTTAACAGGAGAATGTGTAGAATAATAATTTTGTTGATCTAGCAGTGGAGAAGGAACTCTTAGCAAAATTTTTCAAGCACAAATGGTAAGGTGATTTTGAAAAGATAGAAAACATCAACATGAAGGATTTTGTTCAACAGAGGACGTCCTGGATAAAGTTGACAGGCAGATGGAAAGTTGGGAAAACAGCATTTGCATAGTCCTATGCCACAACTAGAAGGACCCACAACTAAAATATACAACTACGTACAGCTGGGATTTAGGGGTGGGAAAGCAGAAAAAGAAAGAAGATTGGCAACCATTGTTAGCTCAGGTGCCAATATTTAAAAAGAAAAAAACAAGAAGAAGTAGGAACTTCAGTACAGAAATGAGCGAAGGTCACGAGCAGAGAAAACACAGAAAGAGGTACCCAGGTAAATGGAAAGATGCTGAAAAGAGTAATAACGGGAAAAAGAGAGAGAACAATGGAATTTCATTGTGCAGCTGTTCAGTCCCCTGCATCAAAACATGCCCCGAGTTGACCGGGCTGTGGGGAGAAAGGTTGCTGGAGCACGGCTGCTGGAACATGCAATGATGAAAATTAAGAGAACACATGCCCTGTGTACCTGTCATTTTGCTCCTGAGCATCTGTCTCGGTTCCTCATACCTATTTCTAGGGGAGTGTGTAAGAGGATCTTCCTTGTAGCATTGCTCTAGTAGGGGAATGGGACAAGCCTGCCTGTCGGTAATGAGGGAGAGGACAGGTAAGATGGGTTGTACACAAACTCTGGTCCCCCAGGCAGGAGTTAGATGTACACAGGGCAGGGGATATGATTCTTCAAAATATCATGAGAGAATAAAGCAAAACAGAGGAAAACCTCTCTGGCATAATTCCGTTTGGGCGCATTAAAGATATAGCACATGAAACTACTCTGTATGATACTGCAACGGTGGATACATGTCAGTGTTCCTTTGTCAAAACCCGTAGAATGTACAACACAAAGAGTGAAGCCTAAAGTAAAGTACGGAATTCAGTTACAATAATGTATCCATATTGGTTCATTAGTTGAAACAGTGTACTACCCTACTACAGGATTGTACAACTTTTGGTATCTTTCCTGGCCCCAGTCTACCAATGCCAGTAGCATCCCTCCCTCCTCGTGAGTGAAACAACCAAACGTATCTCCAGACATGTACAAGTATTCCATAGGGGTCAGAATCACCCAACATGAGAATCACTGACCTAGAGGCTAGAAAGGGCACCCAGGTGGGTGAGAAGCAGGGACCCAGAAGAAGTAACCTGAGAAGATCCCTCCCAAAGAAAGAGCCTCTCTTAGGACCCTTCTCCCGGGTCCTGACCCCATGTCCAGGCTGGGCAGCACTCCCCTCCCAACAACTGTCTGATCCTGACCTCCTACCCTCACAGTCCTGGTCTCCCTCAGCCTGGGCCGCCTCTCCCATGAAGTCTCCAGCAGGGGAGGGCAGCAGAAGCTCTCCTGCTTGATGCTGTGAGCAGCACACACAGGCAAGTGTGGGGCAGACCTCGGGGCTCCTCCAGCTGAGGCCATGTGCTTTATCCCTGCTGCAGCCTTCCCAGCACGCTGCTCCCCACGGCCTCTCCGGGACGCCAACCTAGAGGATCTGTCCACAGGGTCTGGAGAGGCCAGGAGGGACCTCAGTTGGCCTTTGGGACCCTGCAGCCTCCACTCAACCTCCAACTCTGCACACATAGCAAGGATCCCCTGCTGACTCTCTCTCAGAGAGGCCCCAGCTCATCTTGAGGTTGAACTTCTGCCTTTCAACACATCCTCCAAATAGGTGCAAATCAACCACAGTAATGAGACATTAACGGGTTTTTAACAAATATGTGGAGAAAAAGATAAAAGAATTTCCACAAAATGTCAGATCGCAACACCTTTTTAACATGCTTTATGGTCTTACCCAAACACTGAACCCCATCCCTTTCTCTCTCTCCTCTCCTTCTCTCTCTCCCTCCCTTCCTGAATCCTTACCTCCCGCATCTCCCTTCTCTATCCCTTCCTCAGGGGCAAATTGCTCTCTTACCAACCTGCTTCTCCTTCTTCCTCCCTTTCCCAGATTTTGCCTGATATTCTTTTTCATCTAATTCCAGTTCAGATTGATTTAAAGGACTCTATTCCTACTGATCTGCTCTCTCTGTCTCTTTCCTTCTCTCTCGGTCTCTCTCTGTATTGATTCTGATTCCTTTACTCAACTTGGCTCAATGTAAGAAAACTCTCGTAGAATCCATCCCTCCCACAGGCAGTGAGGAACTGCAAACCGTAACCCATTTTCTCAGAGACACATACTTTATTATCTTGTGCACATTTTTAATAATTTAAAAGACAATAGTAAAACACTAGATACAATGCCTGATGCAGAGAAAAGGTCCAATGCTGGTGGCATTTATTATTATTATTATTGTTTATTCTTACTTAGTGGGGGGAAATAAAGTATTTTCTTGCTTGTCCGTTCAAGAAGGGCCAAGTGCATCAGTACCCAGACACATCCACGTGATGCCACTCACCCACCTACAGAGAGATAACTCAGTCTTGGCTCCGATAATGAGGCGGAGTTCATCACTCTGGTTTATAAACAAGGGATCATGATTGCTTAGGCCTAGTCAAGAGTAGGACAAGCAAACTGAGGAGAAACAAATCAATAGCTTCATTGACATCCTATAGGGTGTAGGTATTTTCACACACCTGAGCCCTTACAACAGCCTTATGGGGACAGATCATTATCTCAGCCCTTCTATCATAGTCCCTCACCTCCAAACTGTTTGTCAGGAGCTCACAAGACAGACTTTTCTGCAGATGCATTTTTTTATGGCATTCTTCAGCTGCCTATTCCTGAGGCTGAAAATGATTGGGCTAAGAAAGGGCATGACGACTGTATAGGTGGTGGCCATCAGGGTGTTACTGTCCATAGAATGAGGGCCCTTGGGCTTGAGGTAGATGATGGAGGCAAAACCGTAGTGCACGACCACCACAGTGAGGTGGGACACACATGTGGAGAACGTCTTGTGCTGGCCCTCAGCTGAGGGGATCCTCAAGATGGCGGCCACAATGAAGACACAGGAGAGGAAGATGAGGAACAAACAGCCCAACAGAGCCGTGACACACACCAGGATAACACCCAAGGTGACAGAGGATGCCTCCTTCCCACAGGACAACTTCAAGAGGGGAAGCACATGGCAGGCAAAATGGTGGATCATATTAGACCCACAGAAGTTGAGGTGAAAAACTATCAAAGTCACCATCATCCCCATGACTGAGCCACCAGCCCAGGACCAGAACACGAGACTCCCACAGCCTTGGGTGCCCATGAGCACATTGTAGCTCAGAGGGTGAACAGATGGCCACGTAGCGGTCATAGCCCATGATCATGAGCAGGAAGGAGTGGGTGAAGCCAAACGTGAAGGAGAAGAACATCTGGCTGGCACAGGCCACAAAGGTGATGGAGTGATGGGTGGAGAGCATGTCCACCAGCATGCGAGGGGTGACAGCCACAGTGAACAGAATCTCAGAGATGGAGAGGGCACACAGGAAGAGGTACATGGGCGTGTGGAGGCTGCGCTCGCTCCAGATGGTGGCCATGATGAGCAGGTTCCCCAATAAGGTGAACAGGTACATCAGCAGGTACAGGAAGAAGAAGATGGGCAGGAGATGCTGGGGGAAGGTGGAGAAGCCAATGAGGATGAATTCAGTCACCGTGCTCCAGTTCTGACCAGGCCAAAATGCTGCATCTGCTCAGATCAGAAAACAGAATGAGGGCACAGTGGTTAAAACATAGGCTCTAACACAATTAAATGACAATTTAAGAGCTCTCAGGTTTGAATAAGTTGCTTAGCTTTTCTGGGTCCCGCAATATTCATCAGCAAAATGGAGTAAATGTTAATAGTTTTTACCATGAAGCATTGTGATAGGGATAACATGAGATCACTCTATTAAGCGCTGAAAACAGAGTATGACTACTAAATGTTTTTTCCTAACAGCGACTAAATTGCTGAAAAGTCCCCATATTTGGAACCACTAAAGAGAGACACAGATGGGCAGCATCACGTTCTCTTGAATAGTGTTCCTGTTCTAGATCATATATTTGGATTTGCAGTTCAAAGAAAAATTCTCTGAGAGTCTTGTCTTTTGATTATTTAACCTATTTACATTCTTTTTAGTACTGTTTTATTGGTACTTACTTCTGACATCTTATTTCATATTTTGCATTTACTATTGTATATAAACTGAACAGAAAGTTTGAAAGTAAAACGATGGACAAATACATGCCAGGCATAATGCACCAAAGGAAGGCTGAGTCAGCAATATCAAATACAGACAAAGTGGAATTTAAGGAAACAACAAACATAACGTCTCTATTACCATAAGTCATTACCGACAAGCAGGGTTCCTGGAAAATGGCCTGTCATGGAAGCAAGCCTAGGACATCCTTGCCGCTGTGAACTGGAACTTTCTCTGAGTAATGGGTGATGTTAAAAGGATACAGGAACCAGAGAGAAAACGTGCCCGTTGGCCAAAGCTATAACAATTTGAGCATCAGAAGGAATTATCATTGTCTGGAGGATGGAGGAACAAGCTAAATGACACTGTGAGGAGCAATTAGACCAATCCAGGAAGTGGAGTATTCCTCAGAACAGTCGGTCGTGCTCATCAATAAATCAGGGTTATGAAAAGGATGGCGTGAAATTCAAGGGACATAACAGTATAGCATACTAGATTGGACCCTGATTTAGATCAATTACCTGTAAAGTGTTTTTAAGGCAATAGAGAAAATGTTCAGGGTATGAATGTATGATTAGGTGTGAAACATTTTAAGGAATTATTATTTATTTTTTATGAGAACAAAATCGTGTGCAATAAAAGCAGAATGAGTTTATTGCAAAAAATCAGTAGATAGTAAGAAACAAGGAGAAGATGCCACAAAATTGGGAAGTAATTATAGAAATAATAAGTGTTTTAAAATAAAAATAGTAAGGGGATTGTAAGTTAAGAAATTTGAAACTATGGATGAAATGAATAAATTCTTAGAAAATATAATATTCCAAAACTGGGCAGGAAACAATAGGGGCCCTGCATGCTCAAATAAGTTAAAGAAACTGAAATGTTTAGTTAGGACCTTCCCTCCCTAACATCACGGCCCCAGCGGGTCTGCAGGTGAGCTCTCCTGAACTTTTAAGGAACAGTTGGCGTCTTATACATGTTCTTCAAAAAAGCATAGAAAATATATGAAATCTACTCCACTCACTTTGTCACATTGAAGCAAACTTGATTCAAAAACCACATAGAATGTTTATAAGAACAGACGTTCGTGCTTCCCCATTCCATGTGGACTAATGAATCCATAATAAGACAAAACCTAGTCCAACCCCATGTTTTACGAAAAATGGTACATTATGGGCTGGGCCCCGTGGCAGAGTGGTTAAACTTCCAAGTACTCTGCTTCAGCCGCCCGGGTTGGTGGATTCCAATCCCAGGCATAGATCTACTCCACTCACCAACCACGCTGTGCAGGTGTCTCACATGCAAAAAAATAGAGGAGGATTGGCAGCAAATGTTAGCTCAGGGCGAATCTTACTCAGCAAAAAAAAAAAATGTATGATTAACTGGTGTATGTTTATCCCATGAATGACAAGGATGGTTGGGCATCAGAAAACCTACCATGAGATTCAATACATGAATAAAAGAAAAAAGAAAAAAACATATATTTGTTTCAATCAAGGCAGGAATAATTCTAAAATTCAAGTCCTATTTATGATTTTTTGAGATGTAATAACATTATATAGTTTTAGTTCTACAAAATAATTATTTAATATACAGATGCATTTATGATTTTGTTAAAAAGCCTGTTTGCAACGTGTTGTGGAAGGGGACTTTCTTAGCTGGATAGATAATATAAGCTACGAAACTACTAACAGCATAACAAATGGGCAAGATTTAGATGCAGAATTTTAGGATCACGAAGAAGACAAGCCTACTCACTGTCTCTGCTGCTCTTTCCGGTGGAACTGACAGTCATGAGTGGTGCTACGACGGGAGAAGAGAAAGAATGTGTTTCAGGACTGGAAGGGAAGGACACGATCACCCACCAGGAAAAGATTGAAGAGTCAGCACGTGACACATTACAACAACAGGAGAACACAATGCTACAGGAGTCAAATCAATTCACAAGACTCATAGACTTCCTCATGGTATTACACCAGGAAGAATCATTGAACATGTAGGATTTAAGCAAAAAGTAGGATAGCATTTCCAATAGTGACACAAACTGTGAAGAAACAGCTCTCAAGCATTTTGGTCTCAGGATCCCTTCACACTCAAAGGTATTGAGGCCACGAAAGGGCTTTTGTTTGGGTGAATTATAATTATCAATTTTTACTGTATTGGAAATTAAAACTGAGAATCTTTAAAAATATTCAGTATATTTAAAAGAACAATAATAAGCCTATTTCATGTTAATATGAGTAATATATTTTTAGGAAAGTAATCACAGTTCTCAAAAAACAAGTAGTGTGAAGAGGGGCCTGGTTTTGCCTTTTTGCAGATACATCCAACATCTGCCTTGAGGGGAGACAACCTGGCACTCGCATCTGCTTCTTCATTCAGTCTGTGACAATATGGTCTCTCAGTTGAAGCATTTGATGAAATACATCCTCACATGTAACTAGAAGGGTGAGGACCTGATGGACCACAGGGTTCCTCATATCACACTTGGAAAACCTCTGTTATAAAATATCTAGGAATTAACCCAAAACATACAACTCCTCCAAAGTCAGAACTATAACCACTAACAAAAATGCAGGTGATCTGAATACACGGAAAATCGCCCACACTCTTGGACAGGATGAGCTAATAATGGTTATGATGTCGGTTCTTCCTCAAATTATACCATCAGTGCAATTGCACTCACAATCCCCATTATTGGACTATAAATTTAATGCTACCCTACATTTCCTTCTGAAAAAATAAATGTCGATGGAAAACTATACTGATCTTATAAAAATGGAATAAATGGAGAGATAAGCTCTCCCAGGTGTTGAGACATGTTATAGAGCGATGGTCATTTTCAAAAGTGTGAACCTGGAACAGACATAGATGCTGACTAAATTGACTGGAAAGCTCAGGAAATATCCCTGCATTATCAAAACCTAATATATGATGAAGGTGGCAGTAGAAATCAAAGGGAAAAGATGGATTTGTGGTGCAAAAAATGTCCATTTTATGAAGCAAAGTAAATCGGAATTTCTGCTTAAGACCACATTCAAAGATGGAATCCAGATGGGTCAAGACATAAATATGAAAGATAAAGTATAAGGTTAGTAGGAGAAAGTGTAAGGAAATAACTTTGTGCTCTAGGAGTGGAGAAGGATTTCTAAAACAAAATTTCAAAAGCAGCAATGACAAGGTGATTTGAAAGACATGAAAATGTCTGCGTGAAGTATTTTTGTTTGGCGGAGGATATCCTGGATAAAGTTAACAGGCAGCTAGAAAATTGGGAAAAGATCATTTGCAATGTCTAAAACTGTGAAGGGAATACTGTCAAGAAGAATAAACAAGAAAGCATAGGAAGCTCATCCCTGTATGGGCAAAGGATATGAGCAGACAAAACACAGAAGGAGGCACGAAGGTAAGTGAATAGGTACCAGGCTAAAGAGAGAGAGACACAGAGAGAGAGAGAGAGAGAATAGCAATGGAATTTCACTGTGTACCTATTCAATTCCAAAATCAGAAAATGCCCAGTGTTGATCGGGCTATGGGGAGAAGGGAAACTGGTGCAGTGTTGGTGGGAGGTAGAATGGTGAAAATTCAGACGATGTTCCTCTGCTCCTGAGTGTCTGTCTCCATTTCAAAAGCCTATTTATGAGGGGATGTGTAAGAGGATGTCTCCTGTAGGATTGCTTTTAGTGGGAGAGTTGGACAAGCCGGTCTGCCTATAATTGGGGAGAGGGCAGGTAAGCTGGGTTGGATGCAAATCCTGGAGCCTTAGGCAGGAATTAGATGTACACAGAGCATCTTAAATAAATTATTCTTTAAAATACTACGGAGTGAATAAAGCAAAACACAGGATGAACTCTCTACCATGATTTCGTTTGGGCACATTACAAATATAGAGCATGAAACCATCCTTGTGGGACTGCAACAGAGGCCACCTGTCATTATGCATTTGCTGAAACCCACAGCATGTTGAACACAGAGTAAACCCTAATGTGAACCATGGACTTTAGTGGATACTAATGTATTCATATTGGGGCATCAATTGTAAACATGTCCCTCACTGATACAAGAGGTAAACAATAGAGGAAACTGTGGGCAGGAAGAGGAGGGACATGGAAACTCTTGATATATGCTGATCAATTTTCCTGTAAACCTAAAACTTCTCTAATTAAATAAAGTCCATTCACTTAAAAAGTTAAAAAAAATAATTTAAAAACATTTATGCACCCAGAAAGCAATAGATATCTCACAAGAGCAAATACAAATCAGAGAGCACATATCAAGGATGTTAGAATGATTGTCAAAACACAGAGGAAATGGGGTGAAAGCAAATTATTAAGTGAAATAAGAGAAGGACCTTGTGCAAATTAACGATGATCAAAAGCCACAGACTGGAAATATCATTGACTCAAAGCTCCGATCTGAAGTCCACCGTCAAATAAAACAGAAATATTTTTGTGAATAAGTTGAACCACTTCGCTGCCCGAGCACCTGCAGTTTTTGGCTCTGGGAGCAGGTCCACCTATTATTTGAGGGATGAGACGTGAGTAGTCTCACAAGGGCATTTGTCCCCAGCTGTTCCTCGCGATAGGGGTCAGCCTGGAGCTTGGAGGACACGGAAGCACCAGAACAGTGAGGAGCTCTCCTGCAGTGAGGGGCACTTTGCTGGAGCGAGGAAGACCACAATGATCACCTGGAGAAGAAAGTCCCCCACGCGGCCCCCATCCCCAACCCAAGACCTGGCATCAACTTCCTTCCGCGTCTCGTCCCTCCCTTCGCTGGGCCCTCTCTCCCCTACAAAGAGTTCCTGGCTTGTTCCGCGCCATGCCCTCCTCATGGCTCATCTCCTCTCCCTGGACCGCTGCCCCGGGCTCCGCCCGTTGAGGTATGCAGTCATCACACCCAGGGTGCAAATCCCAGCTCTTGCTTTGTGTCTCTGAGGAATACTTCCCGACTCCGAGTCTCCTCGCCCCAAATGAAAAATGAAAGTACTCAGAGAAGCGCGTTCAGGGGCTCGGTGAGGATTCATGTCAAGGGCTCAGAGTCCACCGAGTAAGCGGTGTTACCACTGAGTTGATATTGTTTTTGGCCTTGTGAGCTGTTTGTTCTCATCCTTGTCTACCAGGTGGCACCCACTGGTCCCTTTCTCAACTTTGGGCTCTGACCCCAGTGGGACCTTAGTACCTGTGGTAATGTCACAAAGTAGTTCCCCCAGAGGCTGACCCAAGCCCCACACTCTCCTCAAGCCCCTGCCTCACCCCTACAGGCCACCTTCCCACCTCCTGATTGGCAGAAAGGCCATGCATCTCAGGACTGGGCTCCCCCTCTCCTCTGACATGTAGACACAGTTCTGTCCGCTCTGGTCTCCCAGAGGATGGCTCACACACAGGTGCTGAGCAGACATCATAACTCACAGGAGTGCATCCAGCGCACCCTCTGCCTCCCCAGGGTCTCCCCTCCCGGTTAGCAGGGGCCACCTTCCCCCAGCCCAGGGCGCAACAGCAGAGGCAAGACACACCCAAGGCAGTGTTTCTCCACTTCTGCACTATTGACATCTGGAGCTGGATGGTTCCATGCAGCTGGGGCTTCCTGTGAAGTGCACAATGTTTAGCAGCATCCCTGGCCTTGGCGCAGTAGATGCCAGGAGCATCCATCCCTGCTCATGAATTGTGACACTCTAAAAGGTGTCCAGATATGTCCAAATGTCCCCTGGTTGGGAGAGTCACCCTGCGCTGAGAGCTGCTGACTTACGAGCTGTAGAGGACTCCTAGGCCAGTCACTCAGAAGGAGCCCCGAATAGGCAACCCAAGAAGATCCCTCCCAAAGAAAGAGCCTCTCTTAGGACCCTTCTCCCTGGCCCTGACCGCATTACCAGGCTGTGCAGTGCTCCCCACAACTGTCTGATCCTGCCCTCCTACCTTCACAGTCCTGGTCCTCCTCAGCCTGGGCTGCCTCTCCCATGAAGCCGCCAGCAGGGGAGGGCAGAATAAGCTCTCCTGCTTGATGCTGTGAGCAGCACACACAGCCAGGTGTGGGTCAGGCCTCGGGGCTCCTCCGGCTGATGCCATGTGCTTTATCCCTGCTGCAGCCTTCCCAGCATGCTGCTCCCCAGGGCCTCTCCAGGATGCCAACCTAGAGGATCTGTCCACAGGGTCTGGAGAGGCCAGGAGGGACCTCAGTGGGCCTTTGGGGCCCTGCAGCCTCCACTCAACCTCCAGCTCTGCACACACAGCAAGGGCCCCCTGCCACCTCTCTCTGCCCAGAGAGGCCCCAGCCCCTGCTGAGGGCTGAGGAGCTCCCAGTCTTGGGGAGACAGGGCTGTGTACAGATGCCTCAACTCCTTGGGGTCCAGCTAGGGTCAGAGGGAAGGTTGGAGCTGGAGGAACCAGAGTGGGAATCCAGGGCTGTGCCCTGGGTGAGGACAGCTGAGGCTTCCCAGGATAAGGGCAACTGGGAGCTGGTCTTGGAGACAGGATTCTCTTGGGCAATAGGTGTGCTCAGTGTCTTCTGGACAAAGTGGATAGCCCTGCCTCTGTTCCCGGTCAAGTTCTAGCCTGTCCCTTTGTCCTGCCACCAGTATATGCCTCCGAGTCACATAGTAAAACTTAATTTTTGGTCTTTTGGCATGGTAGTTGGTTCCTGAGCCTCTGATATGAGTGTATTTGTATGCTAATGAGATGACTGGTGGATGTGGGTTTATCATTATAAAGTATCTTCTGCCTAAAACTACACGTATGCCTTGCCTTTGAGTAACAATTTCATCCCCCTTCCTGGGGATGAAACAATCAGGCCCCTTCCTGGATCCTCAGCCCTACTTGGTTCCCAACCCCAGCAGGAGAGTCAGACAGACCTAAAGTACCAGGTGACTACCTTCATTCACATGTCGTGTGACCTGCACCAACATTTCTCATCTGTGTAAGGGGGTACCCATATGTAGCCTCTGACCTCTCTTTGTGCCACCCTGAAATAGCACTTCTGCTCTTGAACACGTTCCCTGAATAGGTACAAGTAGCAAGGTAATGAGAAACTGACATTTTCCCTTAAGTTACAAGAGGAAAAAGGAGAAAGGATTTCCATAAGATGTCAGATAGCAGCACCCTCCTAACACGCTGTGTGTTCTCAGCCGAACACGGAGCCCTCTTTTCTTTCTCTCTCCCTCCCTCCTTCATGTCCCTTCTCTATCCTTTCCTCATGTGCAAATTGCCATCTTACAACCTCTTTCTCCTTCTTCCTGCTTCTTTCAGATTTTGCACCATATTCTTTCAAATCTAATTTGATGTTCAGATAACTTTAAATGACTTCATCCCTCCTAGTCCTCTCTCTCTGTATTTATTCTGATTCCTTTACTCAGCTCAGCTCAACAGAGAAAACATCCCTTAGAGTGTTTCACACCCAAAGGCGGTGAAGAACATTAGACAGTAAATCATTTTCTCAGAGACAAGCACTTCATTTTCTTTTCTACATTTGTTACAATTTAAAAGAAAAGGATAATAAAACACTAGACACAATGCTTGATACTCAGAAAGGACTCAGTGCTGGTGGCATTTATTATTATCCTATTTTTCTTCATTCATATTTGTTGGGGAGTAGTAAAGTCTTCCCCTGATTGTCCATTCAGGAAGGACCACGAGCACCAGTGCCCAGACACATCCAGGTGATGCTCCCCACTGGCCCACAGAGAGATGGCACATTCCTAGGCTTAGATACTGGATTGGAGTCCATCACACTGAGTCATTAACAAGAGATCGGGATTGCTCAGGCTCTGGAGCATGAAGACAAAAAATTACAGAAAAGCAAATAGCTAGATTGCGCTGAACTCCTATGGAGTGTGGGTATTTCCACTCACCTGAGTCCTTACAACTGTCCAAATGCGAGACATCTTGGCAATCTTATCATATTTCCTCATTCTCAAACAGTCTGTCATGAGTTGAGAGGACAGAATGTTCTGAGGAAGCTTTTTTTTATGGCATTCTTCAACTCCTTATTCCTGAGGCTGAAAATGATTGGGCTAAGAAAGGGCGTGAAGACTGTATAGGTGGTGGCCATCAGGGTGTTACTGTCCATAGAATGAGGGCCCTTGGGCTTGAGGTAGATGATGGAGGCAAAACCATACTGCACGACCACCACAGTGAGGTGGGACACACATGTGGAGAAGGTTCTGTGCCAGCCCTCAGCTGAGGGAATCCTCAAGATGGCAGACACGATGAAGACATAAGAGAGGAATATGAGGAACAAACAGCCCATCAGAGCCGTGGCACACACCAGGATCACACCCAAGGTGACAGAAGATGTCTCCTTCCCACAGGACAACTTCAAGAGGGAAAGTACATGGCAGAGAAAATGGTGGATCATGTTAGACCCACAGAATGTGAGGTGAAAAACTATCAATGTCACCATCATCCCCATGACTGAGCCACCAGCCCAGGACCAGAACACGAGACGGGCACAGTCACGGGGGCTCATGAGCACATTGTAGCGCAGAGGGTGACAGATGGCCACGTAGAGGTCATAGCCCATGATCATGAGCAGGAAGGAGTGTGTGAAGCCAAACACGAAGGAGAAGAACATCTGGCTGACACAGGCCACAAAGGTGATGGAGTGATGGGTGGAGAGCATGACCACCAGCATGCGAGGGGTGACAGCCACAGTGAACAGAATCTCAGAGATGGAGAGGGCGCACAGGAAGAGGTACATGGGCGTGTGGAGGCTGCGCTCACTCCAGATGGTGGCCATGATGAGCAGGTTCCCCAGCAGCGTGAACAGGTACATCAGCAGGTACAGGAAGAAGAAGATGGGCAGGAGATGCTGGGGGAAGGTGGAGAAGCCAATGAGGATGAATTCAGTCACCGTGCTCCAGTTCTGAGCAGGCTAGGATGCTGCATCTGCTCAGATCAGAAACAGAATGAAGCACAGTGATTCAAACAGACTCTAACTGAGATATGATGGCAATTTAAGAACTTTATACTGTTGAACAATTGGCTTAACTTTTCTGGGTCTCACAATCTTCATGCATAGCAAGGAGTAAATCATAAGAGTCCTTACCATCAGCACTGGGATATAGATAAAGTGAGATCATCATATTACATGATTAACACATAGTTTGACTACTGACTTTTTACTAACAGTGACTAAAATAAACTTCCCAGCTTGTAATCATTAAGGACAGATAGAGATGGTCAGAGTTGAATTCTCTTGAATGGAATGCCTGTTCAGGAAAACATATATTTGGATCTTGGGGTTAAAAATATTTTTCTTATCTCAGAATCTTTTTCTTGTAATTGCTTAACCCATTTATGCTTGTTTTAATACTATTTTATTGGTACGTATATCTGCCATCTTATTTTGTTTTTGTGTTTGCTCTTCTGAAGGAACTGAATAGAAAATTTGAAAAGAGAAGGATGGATGACTATATGCCAGGCAAATATATCAAGTGAAAGTTGATTCAGCAATCTTGATAACAGACAAAATGGATTTAAGGAAACAAGAATCATAATGTCTCCATTATGACTAGTCACTCAAAGGAACCAGGAATCCTGGAGAAATGGTCTGAGTGTGGACAAAAGCTAGGACATGTCTGCCACTGTGAAATGGAACTTTCACTGAGTAATGGGCTAATGTTAAGAGGATACAGGAACCAGGTTGAAAATGTGCCCACTGGCCAAAGCTGATCATGAACGAATGATCATTGTACAGAGGATGGAGGGTGAAACTACATGATACCATGGGGACGCAATCAGACAAATTCGGAAGGCAGAACCTTCCATAGAAACTGGTTTGGTCTCATCAATAAACCAGGTGATGAAAAGGATGAAGTGAAATTCAAGTGACATAACAAGCAGATGCAATATAGTGTACTACATTGGGTCCTGATGTAGATAAACCATCTGTAAAGCATTTTTATGGCAACAGAGAAAACTTTGATCATGGTATGAATGATTAGATGTAGAAATATTAAGAAATCATTATTAATGTAATCATTAAGCATATTCTTGCTATTTTGGGTGGGAAGCAAAATATTCTCAGTATTTACATGCATGCTAAAATTTAACAATTACACACATACACCAAGTGATAAAGAAATGATATTTTATAAATGTTAGAAGACCATCTTAGTGAGCAGCATAAATATCATTAATCTATGAATCAATACATCCTGGAATATTAAGTAATAATCAAACAACACAACATTAATGAAAGAGATATAAATAGAAATAGCTAAATCAATAATAGGTAGATAAATTATAGTTAGATATTTTGACAGATTTCAGAAATGCCATTTTTGAATTATTAGCAAGGATGCAATTAGTAATATTGAGACATTAGCTATTGGGTATATTTAGACTCTTCCAAAAAAGTGATTAAACATTGTTTTCCAACACAGAGAGGACTTTTACAAAAATTGACTCTATTAGGATGTAAAAGCATTTTCCATCAATGGCAAAGTTAAATATTATTCAGATTATAATACACTAGCATTAGAAATCATGGAGAAGGAATAGCTTTTCAAATCTCTTATGTTGGAAGCTAAATTTTCTATTAAATCTAACGTCTCAACAGTAAATCAGAAAAATTCAGAAATATTTTAATTAAATAAATTAAGCATTGAATGTCAATTTTTTAACCCAAAATAATCTTATTTGGGAAATAGACACCTTTAAATATATTTATCAGGAAATGAAAACAAGAAAACATCATGCTTAATAAAACTAATATCAGATTATTGGAAAAGATTAGTTAGATAGAAAAAAGGAGAAGATGCCAGTAACAAAACACAAAATTAACACTGGGAAATAACAAAACTAATGATATTTTTTAAATGACTAAAAACATAACATGACAAATTTGAAACTATACATGAAAGGAATAAATTCTTAGAAAATATACAATTCCAAAACTGATGCATGAAAAAATAGAAGCCCTGGATGCGGAAATAAGTTTTAAAGAAGTTGAGAAGTTTCGTCAAGGACCACCCCTACCTAATGCCGTTGGCCCCAGTGCATTTGCAGGTGAGCTCTCCTAAACTATAAGGAACAACTGGAACCTCATACACGTTCTTCAAAAAACAGAAAAACATATATGAAATCGACTGAACTCACTTCCTCAGGTTAATGCAATCTTGATTCTAAAGCCAGGTGGAACGTTTATAAGAGCAGATATATGCGTTCCCCCATCCGTGTGGATTTTAAAATCCATCATAAGACATAACCTAGTCAAATGCAACGGTTTATGAAAAACAGTATATTGTGATCAAGTGGTGTGGCAAGATCCCATGTATGAGAAGGATGGTTGAACATCAGACAACCTGTCATGTGACTCATCATATAAATAAAGTAAAAAAGAAAACTCATATAATTATTTCACTCAGGCGGGATAATTGTAAACTTCAACTCCTATTCATGGTTTTATGAAAGGTCTCTTCACTGTGTGAAATCAAAGGGGTCTTTCTTAGCTAGATCAAGAATATGTACTACAAAATTAGCAAATCCTGTACTAAATGGGGAAACTAGATGCAGTGTCTTAGGATCAGGCACAGGCCCCGGCTACTCACTGTCTCTGCTGCTCTTCAGCATGGAAGTGGCCGTCATGGGCGGGGCTGTAAGGAGAGGAAAAGAAGGGGCATCAGGATGGGAAGGGAAGAAACGTGATCGTCTACCTGGAGAAGATCCAAGCGTCAGGACGGGATACAGAGAACGACAGGAGAACACAACGCAGCCGAAGGTGAATCTGTTTACAAAACTCACAGTGTTCCTCATGCTGTTACCAGGAATAATCAATCAAATATAGAATTTAAGTAAAAAGTATGGTGACATTTCCCATAGTGACACAAACGATGAGGAATCAGCTCTCAAGCATTTTGGTCTCAGGATCCCTTTACATTGAACAGGCAGAGGCCTCCAAGGACTCTATCAATTTTTACCATATTACATGTTAAAGCTGAGAATCTTTAAAAATATTTACTGATTAGTATACTTAAAAGAACGATAACACACCACTTTCATGTTAATACAGGTAACGTTTTTAGAAAAGTAATTACACTTTCAAACAACAAGTAATGAGAAGAGTTGCCTGGATTGACATTTTTGCAAATACACCTAATGTCTGACTTGAGGGGAGACAAGCTGGCGCTCGCATCTGCATCTTCATCAGTCTGTGGCACACGCTGTTTTAGTTGAAGCATATGGCAAACACATCCCCACATGCAGTTGGAAAAGTAAGGACCTGATGGACCCCAGGGTTCCTCGTATGGCACTTTGAAATCCTCTGTTACAAAATATCTAATAATTAACCCAAAACATGCAACACCTCCAAAGACAGAAATTTTAACCACTAATAAAAATGTAGATGATCTGAATACACAGAAACCTGTCTACACTCTTGGATGGGATGAGCTAGTATGGTTATGCTGTCAGTCCTTTTCCAAATTATATCATTGGTGCAACTGCATTTCCAATTTCTGTGAATTGACTATCAATTTAACACTATGCTAAATTTCCTTCTGAAAA
This sequence comes from Equus caballus, assembly GCF_041296265.1. NCBI lineage: Eukaryota > Metazoa > Chordata > Mammalia > Perissodactyla > Equidae > Equus > Equus caballus. The sequence continues at coordinate 15,450,158 of NC_091704.1, forward strand.
GTAAAAATCCATGCAAAGCTATACCAATTTTCTAAAAATGCAGTAAACAGCAGAGACAGCCATCCTAGGTATTGACACAAATTGTAGAGTCAGAGTCATTTTGAACAGTGTGAATCTGGAACATATAAAGACACTGATTAAATTAATTGATTTGCTCAAAAAGTATGCCTGCATTATCAAAATCTAATCTACGATAAAGGTGGCAGCAGAAACCAAACAGAAATGATGGATTTTTACTAATTTATGGTCGGAAAACTGATCGTTTTATGAAGCAAAGTAAACCAGATTTTCTGCCTATGGCCACGTTCAGAGATGTAATCCACATGGGTGAAGACATAAATATGAAATATAAACTATAAAGTTAACAGGAGAAATTTAGAAAAATAATTTTGTTGATCTAGCAGTGGAAAAGGATTTCTTAAGAAAACTCTAAAAGCACAAATGATAGGTGATTCTAAAAAGATATGGCACACCCACATTAAGGATTTATGTTCAGTGAAAGAGACTTTTGATAAAGTTGACAGGCAGATGGAGAGTTGGGAAAAATCATTTGCGTTGCCTGAAGCTGACAAGGGAACACTATCTAGTATAAACGTGAAACCATTATATCAGGAAGAAGTAGGAACCTCAATACAGAAATGAGCAAGGGTAATGAGCAGATATCTCACAAAAGGAGTTGCCAAGGCATATATAAGTATGCTTGAAAAAAGGAAGAAAAGAGCAAGAAAGAGAGAGAAAGAAAGAAACAGGGATGGAATTTCAAGGTATACTTATCCAATTCCCTAAAAGAGAGAGTGTCCAGTGTTGACGGGCTACAGGAAGAAAGAAACTGTAACACTGCTGGTGGGATGTAGAATGATGAAAATTAAGAATAGACATGCTCAGTACCCCTGAGTAACTATCTCATTTCTCACACCTGTCTATAAGGGAGCATGTAAGAGGATGTTCCTTGCTGCGCTGCTTTAGCGGGGAAATGAGACAAGCTTGCGAGTCCACAACTGGGAAGAGGGCAGGTAAGATGTGTTGGATGCAAACCCTGGAGCCCCAGGCAGGAGCTAGATATACACAGAGCAGGGTGAATGAGTCTTTAATATAATAGGAGTGAATAAAGCAAAACAGAGGAAAAACTCTCTGGCATAATTCCATTTGGGCACATTAAGGACATAGCACATGAAACCATTCTGTATGATACTGTAACAGTTCATACATGTCATTATTCCTCTGTCAAAACACATAGGACCTGGGACCGGCCCCGTGAATGAGTGGCTAAGTTCCCACACTCCGCTTCGGCAGCCCAGGATTACGCTGGTTCGGATCCTGGTTGCAAACATGGCCCCGCTCATCAGGCCATGTTGAGGAGGCGTCCCACACAGCATAACCGGAGGCTCTCAGAACTAGAATAGACAGCCAGGTATTGGGGGCATTGGGGAGAAGAAGAAAAATAAAAGGCAACAGTTGTTAGCTCAGGTGCCAATCTTCAAAAAAGAAAAATCCCATAGAATGAACAACACAAGAGTGAAACCTACTGAAAAATAAGGACTTTAGTTAAAAATAGTGTATCCACATTGATTCAATGAAAGAAACAATGGACCACCCTATTACAGTATGGTACAACGTTTATCAGCTTCCCTGGTCCCAGTCCACCAATGCCAGTAGCATCCCCTCCCTCCACATGAGTCAAACAACCAAACCCGTCTCCAACATGTACAAATATTCCCTAGGGGTCAGAATCAACCAAAAATGAGAATGCTGACCTAGAAGCTGCAAAGGGCATCTAGGCAGGGTGAGAAGCAGGGAAAAGAATAGGCAACGTGAGAAGACCCCTCCCAAGACTAAATTCTCTCTTAAGACACTTTATCCTGGCCCTGACCCCATGTCCAGGCTGGGCAAAGCTCCCAAAAACTGTCTGACCCTGTCCTCCTACCCTCGCCATCCTGGTCCCCCTCAGCCTGGGCTGCCTCTGCCATGAAGCCGCCAGCAGGGGAGGGCAGAAGAAGCTATCCTGCATGATGCTGTGAGCAGCACACACTGGCAGGTGTGGGGCACACCTTGGGGCTCCTCCAGTTGATGCCCTGTGCTTTATCCCTGCTGCAGCCTTCCCAGCACGCTGCTCCCCACGGCCTCTCTGGGACGCCAACCTAGAGGATCTGTCCACAGGGTCTGGAGAGGCCAGGAGGGACCTCAGTTGGCCTTTGGGGCCCTGCAGCCTCCACTCAACCTCCAGCTCTGCACACACAGCAAGGGCCCCTGCCACCTCTCTCTGCCCAGAGAGGCCCCAGCCCCTGCTGAGGGCTGAGGAGCTCCCAGTCTTGGGGAGACAGGGCTGGGTACAGATGCCTCAACTCCTTGGGGTCCAGCTAGGGTCAGAGGGAAGGTGGGAGCTGGAGGAACAAGAGTGGGAATCCAGGGCTGTGCCCTGGGTGAGGACAGGTGAGGCTCCCCAGGATAAGGGCAATTTGGAGCTAGTCTTGGAGACAGGATTCTCTTGGGTAATAGGTGTCTTCTGGACAAAGTCAATAGCCCCGCCTCTTTCTCAGTCAGGTTCTAGCCTGTCCCTGTTGTCCTGCCATCCAAGCCAGACAGTCTGACGTGAGCACATGCCTCCCTGTGATATAGGAAAACGTAAATGTTTGGTCTCTGCTCATTGTCCCTGGTTCTTGACACTCAGCTCCTAAATCCCTTGGAATCACTGGAGTGTCGAGTGTCTTCCATACTGACGAGATGACTGACAGATGGGAGCCCCTGGGTAGCTTCAGGATGGGGGCAGCACCTGAGATACCCAGGCAGGTTCAGACTTGGAACTTTCAGCCCCACACCCAGGACCTCTGGGGAGGGGAGAGGGGCTGGAGGTCAAGTTCCTCACCAATGCCCCATGATTGGATCAATCGTGCCTGGGTAGTGAGCTCCCCATGAGTCTCCCTAGACCACAGGATTTGGAGAGCTTCTGGGTTGTGAGCACATTGAGGCGCTGGGAGGGTGGTGCACCTGGAGAGGGCAGGGGAGTTCCATGCCCCTTCCCACATAACTTGCCCTAAGCATCTCTTCCAACTGGCTATTCCTGAGTGGTTTCCTCTATAATACTGGCAACAGTAACTAAAATGCTTTCCTGAATTCTGTGAATCATTCTAGCAAAGTGTCCAACCTCAACAGAGAGGGTTATGGGAACCCCATTCTGTGAAACCAAGTCAGACAGCAGTGTGGGTACCCTGGGCCCCCAATACCTGCCACTGGTCTCACAAGAGGGCCGTCTTGTGGGACTGAGCCCTTAAACCTGTGGAGTCAGTGCTAAAACCTGGCAGAGCAACCCCTTCACATCAGGCCAACAAGAGGGAAGCCCCAGCCAAGCAGGTGGGAAAGACTGAGACACAACCTCCCCACACACTTCTCTCTGCCGTGCAGCAGCCCAAACCGGGAGTGAACTCAAACCCAGAGCTCCGCCCTGAGGAGCCAGACACTGCTGAGACAGTTAAGGAAATTGCTTGAGTAATTTTGGCAAGGGTTACATTTCATTGCCCGGCTGCCCCCACCCCCACCCCACCATCCTCACACAAAGGTGCACATCAGCCTGTTGAAGCCACTGAGAAGTCCGGGGTGAGGGAAACTCTTTGTCTTTTATTTTGGACTCAAAGCGTTTGTCAAGTTGATCGCTTAACCTGGGTTGTGGGCACACTAGCGTTCATTTTATGGCTCCCTATAACATTTTGTATATTTGGTATGTTTGATAAGTAACAACAAAGCTTTCAGGGGGTGAAGTTCGTTAGTTTTTGACATATAAAAAGCTGTACATATTTAATGTATAAACTCAATGAGTTTGGAGATAAATATACACCCATGAAATCACCACCACCGTCAAGGCCACAGATACATCCACCACAACCCAAAGAGAAATCCATTTGATAAAGTTTAATCCCGTGCTTCCTTGAGTGGAAACCTACCTGAGATCTCTTTTATTTGGCTGTTTAATCATAATTCTGAACATTGGACTACAGTTTGTGAGATGCTGCAGCAAACATTTGATGTGAATAAACAAACTGGGTACTCCTGAAGACAGGGTGCCACCCGGTCGCCCACCCAAACCACTAAGAGTGAACCTGGCTGGAGCTGAGGGCTCCTGGTCCCAGAACAGGGTGACTAACGGATAGGCAGATCATCCTCCCTCCCTGGACGCCCAACTGGCTCAGGTCAGAGATGCCCATCCAGGAGCCCATGCTCATAGTCCAGGCAGGAAAATCATCACTTGCTCCACGGATGCCCAAGAAAGCAGCCACCCGGAGGAGGGCATGGGAGAGCAGCAAGAAGTCCAAGGCACAGGGACACCTCCGGACGGGAGATAACTTAAGGAAAAAACCTCCCGAGAGGAGGAGAGAGCCTCCTGCAGGAGTTGAGCACCCTGGCTGTAGACACATGCACATGTGCGTTTCAGCCCAGCTCCAGGTGGGACCTTGGCTCATCACCAAATTCACCCAGCCGCAGTGTCCTCAGCTGGAACACGGAGGTACAAACAGCTGCACGTCCTTGGTTGTTGTGAGGACTCAAGGAGATAAGGTGCAAACAACGCCTGACAAGTAGGAAGCACTCCCAGAAGGGTTCCAGGAGTATGATTACAGGGCATTGAATGCCAAGCTAAGAACTCTGGCATCTTTCCTAGAGGAATATTTCTGCCTTCAACACATATATTGAGGACCAGGCTCTGAAATAGGCGTGGGGACCACAGAGATGAATTAGATCCCATCCCTTCTCGTAGGACACTCCCACTTTGCCAGGGGAGCAGACCCATGAGGATGTAACCACACTTGGAGTGATGTGCTAGTGATGTTGAAAAATAAAGAAGCAGAGGTGGGCATAGGGAATCAGTAGGACTTCTCCAAGACGACAGAGAGAAAGCAAGCCACCCGGATGGGCCCCAAATAAAAGCATAAAGATGGCAAAGTTCAGAACAGAGGCCAAAGGCAACAGCCGGGGCATCAAGGGAGAAGAGGACCCTAAGCCTCCACCATCCTCTCGTCATGATCAGAGCTGAGATGTGAGTCAGGATCAGCCCCTGCGAATGCTTGAAAGAGGGCCTGGCTCTGGCTTTCACCTCACCAGCTTCATGAAGCCGCGTAGAGGACGGAGCTTCATCTCTGCAAAGTCCTTCTAGCTACTGAAACCCCCTTCTGCCATAGCAGGACCCCTCTATGCTCTGAGCTGCCCCAACCCCACTTTGTTATTCTGGGAGGCTCCACCCACCCTGCCCCCCCACCTCCTTAAACCTCACCACGGCTCTTTGCTCCTGGCTCAGCACCGGGTCCAAGACATCCAGGCGACTGGGCCTCAGCTAGTTTGTAGGGGGAGAGAACCTGGGTCTAGACTCCCAGTCAGCTTTAGCGTGAAAAGCACTTGCAGGTTCTCAGTGAAGCAGGGGGGGCTATTTCAATTGAAGCCATCATTCTACAGGCTCCTCTCTTCAGCTGCGTGCTGCCAGAGCCACTCCCCAGCCCTTTCATTTTCTTATTATTTTAAGTATAGGATGCACATCAGGGAGAAGACAACTAACTTGTGTGGAGTTCCCTCTGCTTCCCAGACTTGGTGCTCAGCACCAGGATTCCATAATCCTGTGTGCCCTTCCTGCCAGTCCTGTGAGGGCAGCACTGCACGCCAGACGAAGAGAGGGAAGCTCAAGAGTTTTCAAACGGCCCAAGACCCCAAAGCTAGGAAGGAGCAGAGTTACGGCACTAGGGGAAGGCCATCCTGTCCCAGTACCAGACCCAGATGGACAAAAAGTCCCTTGTCTCCCACTGGCTGTAGACAATGTCTTCTCTAGACCACCCTTTCCCTGAAAGTACAGACGTCCGAGGGTTCTGGCTTCACGCAAGGACCTTCCAGAGGCCCAAGGACGTCTCTCTTACCCCACACAGCCATCAGAGTCCAAGCCTTTTGTCACCAAGGTCAGCAAATGAGCTCCAGCAATGGAAACTTCAGAAGAATCGAAGCCCTGGATTCCTGCTTCCCATCAGCTTTTTTTTGTTTTCTTTTTTTGTGTCTGACAGAAAATTCATGTAACATAAAATTAATCATATTTAAATGAACAATTTGGTGGTTACCTCTATCTAGTTCCAAGACATTTTTGTTACCCCAAAAGGGAAGCCTGTACCTATTAGGCAGTCACTCCCCATCCTTCCAGCCCCTGGAAACCAGCAGTATGGGCCCTGTCTCTGTGAGTTTGCCTGTCCTAGACATTTCACTTAAATGAAGTCTTACAACATGTGGCCCTTTGTGTTCTTTCAGGGCTCATCCATGTCACATGACGTGTCAGGAGTTCATGTCTCTTTTATGGTTGAATACTACTACGTTGTATGCCCATGCCACATTTTGTTCATCCATTCATCCATTGATGGATGTTTGTTTTTATCCTTTTGAGATTTCCTTATTTTCTTGTAAATTCCTCTGTGAATTTAAGAGAGTGCATGTAATATTTTATTCATTATTGCTGGATGTTCTGTAGAAGGAGTTTTATCAGATTTTCTAGACATGAATATTACAAGATTTCAACATGTTTCTGAATTTTGGCACATCTTGCCTTTTTCTGTCCAGAAAAACTTTGACAACTCACAATGCCTCCAGCTTTGTGTGAATATATCAATTTCACTGCCACCATGCTGGCATTGAATATTAATATTTTAATTTATATGTAACTTCATGAGGAAAATGAGTACCTCAGTTTTGTTTTAGTAAGTGCCTTTGTTCATTAGCCACAACAAATGCTCTAGTTTTCAAATATTTTTTGTTAAAAATTCATTGTAAAGGTGAAATTGAACATGAATAGTCTAACTCAACAGTGAAGGTTCATACAGCTCCAATAATTACAGGATGTGAAAACAACTTAAATATCCATCGATGTATGAATGGATAAAGAAAATGTGGTATATCCATATGATGGAATATTACTCAGCCTTGAAAAAGAAGGCAATCATTCCACCTGAGACGACAGGGATGACCCTTGAGGACGTTAAGTGAAATAAGCCAGTCACAGAAGGACAAATAATGCACAATTCCACTCATATGAAGTATCTGAAATAGAAAAACTCATCGAAGCAGAGAGTAGAATGTTTGCCAGGGGTTGGAATGAGGGGAAAAGGGGAGTTTCTGCTCAACAGGTATAAAGTTGCTGTTGTGCAAGATGAATGAGTTCTAGAAGTCTGCTGTGCGACAGTATGCCTCCAGTGAACAATAGTGCATTGTGCACTTAAAAACTTAAGAGGATAGTTCTCATGCTAAGTGTTCTTACCACAATAATACTTAAAAAATTGAACTAACCAGGCTACCTAAATGCTGGACTCTGCACACACAACCACTCTGTTCCACGCTTAGGGACTCAGGGTCCAGTACTGAGTGAGACAACCACAGCTCCTGGCCTTACATGGCTCTTAATCCACACTTGATGGTCTGGCTCCTGGGCGTCATAGCCTCATCATGAGAAGAGGGCAATGGGCTCCAAGCTCACCCCTGGATGACGAATAGGGGAGGCATGACCTCCCAACAGACGTGGAGGTCATGATGGGAACCCAGCTACCGCCCCCCATAGGCAGGCACGCAGTACTTCCTGGGACAAATGCAGAGACAGGAGACTCCAAGGAACCAGAACTAATATGTACACAGAAGACAAGTGTGGGGACAGAGGACAATGTACATAATAAGCACAGCAAGCCTGTTTAATGAAAGGTGAGAGAACCTGGTGAGAAAGAGAAGAGCAGCCACTGACTTCCAGGAGCTGGCCTGGCCTCTCAGCTAGGTCCTTGTACTCTCTTGTTGAACATCAACATTTCACGGGACATCGGAAAACTCCGCTCTGTGGCTACGATGAGGCAAGATGAAAGCAAGATCCCTCCGTAATCACATCTGAACACAGGAAAAACATGAATGTTGTCCAAACCAAAAGAAGGAAAGAGAACTGACCAAACATGTCTGTCTCTTAGCTAAAGTGGGTGACTGCGGCTTCCTTACCGATGGAAACTGCTGCCTCAGTCTATTCCTCCCTCCTTCCAAATGAGGTTTATCGAGACACCCATTTATAGGATTATCCTGGTGTCTGACAGCATCCAACCCAGAGCAAAGCCCCACTCCCTTAGGGCCCCCAAATCACCTCGCACAGACCCACCTCCTAGAATAAGTCCTACCTAATGCCCTGCTAATGAGACGTGTCATGCTGCCTACTCTTGCTTGCTGTAACGAGCAGTGAGCCCAGCTTATCCAACATCAGGTGTGTCCTCGTGGTCTCTGGCTGTAGGAGATTGTCACTGACATGAATCCAGAGCCCACTTTCAGCAGTGGAATTTGAGTATCACTGAAAACATGCTGGGAGATGCTGTGGTGTAGACAAAATATATGCTCCCCAGCCTTGGGTCTCACCCCCTCCCTCCCCCAAGATACCCCGTCTGGATTACAGTGGAGCTTTGGCAACTGTGGGGAGGAGCAACTTCACTCCTCAGAGGAGAAAACAGAACAAGAGGGGAGACTCCCCTTCCCAAGTCATCTGTGCCTGAGAGTGGTCATTGTCCACTCTGCTCACGGGATCAGCTCCAGCAGTCATGGAGACATCACCTCTTAGGACGCCTCTTTTCGGGGTGCAACCCAAGGCTGTGAGTGTCAAGGCAATATTGTCAATGCAAAAAAGAAATAGCTACAGTGATGGACAAAGAGGTGAAAGGCATTATTCAGCTGATGAACAATGAGAAGGGGAACAAACTTTCAGTTAGAAGATGAATAAGGTCTGGGAATCTAATGGCCAGTGTGGTGACTCTAGTTAACAACACTGTATTGTGTATTTGAAAGGTGCTGAGAGTAGATTGTAGAAGTTCTCACCACACACAAAATATTGTAACTATGTCAGGTGATGGGTGTGTCAACTAATCTTATTGTGGTAATCATTTTGCGATATATACATTGCCAAATCACTATGCTGTACACCTTAAACTTACACAATGATGTCTGTCAACTATATCTCAATAGAGCTGGGGAAAAGAAGACCGAATTTTCCCTGTTATCAAAGGGAAGGGACCTTTTTCCTTCTCCATTGTCTTAAAGCATTGTCTTCAGAAAACTTGAATCTGTATAAACGTTCCCTTTCTCCACATCCTCACAGACGTTTGCTATGTTTTGTGCTTTTGTTTTTTTTATAACGGCCATCCTAACAGATGTGAGGAGATAGCTCATTGTGGTTTTGAGTGGCGTTTGCCTGATAAGAAGTGATGGTGAGCACTTTTTCATATGCCTGTTGGCCATCTGGATATCTTCCTTAGAGAAATTTCTATTTACGTCTGTTGCCCGTTTTTAAATCAGATTGTTTGTCTTTTGCTATTGAGTTGTGGGAATTCCTTATATATTTTGGATAACTGGTGCAGCCGCTCTTGCAAACAGTATGGCAGTTCCTCAAAAAATTAAAAATAGAACTGCCATATGATCCAGCAATCCCACTTCTAGCAGGTATCCAAAAGAACTGATCCCATGATGTCTAGAGATAGCTGCACTCTGACGTTCATTGCAGCGTTATTTACAATAACAAAAGACCTGGAAGCAACCTAAAATGTTCATCGACAGATGAACGGATAAAGAAAGTGTGGTATATACACACAATGGAATACTATTCAGCCTTAAAGAAGAAGGAAATCCTGCCATTTGCTACAACATGGACGAAATTGGAAGGCATTATGCTCAGTGAGATAAGCCAGACACAGAAGAACAAATGCTACAGGACTCCACTCACATGAGGAATCTGAAATAGTCAGACTCAAAGATGCAGAGAGTAGATGATGGTTATTGGCGGCTGCAGGAAGGCGGAATCAGGGAGCGCTGGTCAAAGGGGACATGGCTTCACTTGTGCGTGATGACTAAGGCCCAGAGTTCTACTGTAAACATAGTGCCTGCAGCTAACAATACTGTTGTGTACACTTAAAATTTTTTAAAGGCTAGATCTTACATTAAACACTTTTATCAGAAAAAAGAAGGAGGGAGGAAACTTTCACAGGTGATGGTTAAGTTTATGGCATTGCATGAACAAGGCAAAGAAAACATGCATTCGTAAATCCTTCCTCTGTCCCTTTGATATATACCATAACTCTTTCAAAAATCTCAATACGTCTCTTGCCAGCATTACAGTTCAGGAACATTTCTCTTCAGGGCCTGGAAGCTGACTCTCTGAAATGTGAACTCAGGGAGACAGGGCACGATCTCCCCATGACTGTGGAGTTTAGCCTGATGTCTGGCTTCAAAGTGGAACTGTTGTCTGTCGTAGAGATACAAGGTTTTATATTTTCCCCAGATAAAGACAACTAACTAAAAGAGACGGTCACCCCAATCACCCGATAAATCTAGGGTAGCTTATGAAAGAATGTATAGCAGTCTGTGCTATGAAGTCCTCAGACATAACGATAAGTTAGGGTTTATCTTGAAAATACGTAGGTAATGGATTGTACCTGCTTGACTGTAATAAAGGCTGAGATTTCTTTCTGTTTGCACTCGTGAGCAAGACAGCCACCATGTCAGGAATGGGGCCCTAGAAAAATAACCCCTCCCAGGCCTGGCTGCCGCCCCTGCAGAGAGCTTTGTCTGCCGACCGCAGTGACAGAGGCCAAAGCCCTTGGATGGCAGCTGGCTGCAGGGTCGAGTATGTTGGACGCCTTCCATCACAGGAGGAGGACGGAATGGAGACTTCCTTTGGATGGAGGTTGGCCTTTCCTTCTGGCCTAGTGCCAGCACCACCATCTCTAAATGGCGTTTGAAGGGCCTTATGCCCCTGAGATTCACTAACACCCCCCTGTAGTCATCACGCGGGCACAACTGGCCTCAGAGAACAGCCAAACAGTGCATGGGAAACTCAGTCATGGCTCCTTTTTCCAGCTGTGCCGCGTGAGCCAGACACTGCATCACGTCCCCACCAAGAACAGCTGAGACAGCTGCAGTCTGGACAGAGGAAGGCTCCCAGAGAGAAGCAGAGAGCCAGCAGCTGGCTTTTACTTGTAGGGCAGGCACTGATGGACATGAGCTCGAGCTTCAGTCTCCAAGGTCTCCAGGGTCTGGGCAAGAGCAAGCAAACCCAGGGAGCGCCAGACTTGGGAAGTGTAAGGAAATCCTCTTCCCATAAAGCCAGGAACCCACTCTGGAAATAAGCACACCCACTCCAAGGAAGACACAAGGAAAGGGGCTGTCGAACTCTTGCACCAAGCAGAGGGAGGAAAAATTACCAGGCAGAACGTGAAACTGCAAATGTGGGCTTCTAGACAAATGAATACTCTCTTGCTCATCCAAAAGCCAAGTGCTCAGGTTACTCCCAGACTCATTCTGTCCTCCAGGAGCCCGGCTGAAGCAAACAGACTCTCTCTGGAGAGACTCATTCCAATCAGACCTCAAAGAAGTTCCACAGATCACATCTCAATCAAAATGTGTAACTCACGGTAAAAAGAAGGAGAGAAAGAAAAAGACTAAGTCCACAAGGAAATGAGGCACCATGATCAGGAACCAACAGAAAACAGGCAGCGAAACAGACTACTGGACCTCCAGGCACGGAATTGATTTCTTCCTTTGAAGACACAAGATAACAGAACGATTGACCACAGGGGCTGGGGTTCTGCAAGCCTCCGCAGCAGCTAGAGGCCGCATGGAGCACGCTCTTCAGTATTGCCAGCTTCCCAGACTACAGGTGTGATGTCCTGGCAAATAAATGACAAGCAATGGGCGTAGACATGGCGCACTTGGGGCTGGGTGCTGTCATAGGCTGGGGTCCCCAGAATCGGGACCTCAGGTGAGGATGAATGTGAGCAACTTATAGGATGAGCAAGGGGCAATATTACGTAAAGCCTCATACAGGGTAACTTCGGCCTGAGCCCCCGGGGAGATCTGGAGATGCTCAGGTCACGCCTCAGGTAGTCTCAATCAGTGTCAGGAGAGCTAGAGCATTTATACTCCTGAGCCCATCAGTTATTATTACAGTCTGCTGCCAAGGGTAATGCAAACCCCCAGGCCCTCCTGGCCCTCTGGGGCCAAGCAAGGTGGGTTCTAGGAGCTCACAGCGTGCTGCCTACATGGCACCTGCTCTTCCTCCCTCAATTTCTAAGGATCACAAAGAGCTCACCAGACACCTTGGAACCAGAACACTTTCCACCTCCTCTCTCTCCCAGGTGCACCCATTCTGGGGCACCCTGTCCTCCACAAACAAAGCAGGAGTCTCCCCGGCTCAGGAATGGGGGGCAATCGCACTGGACGTCTCCCATCATGGGTCTCTGCACTCCCACTCCCGCCTCTGAACCCTGTGCCCTCTCAGTGGGCTGAGGGCAAAGGAGCACACGTCAGTCCCTTTGGAAGCAACCAACTGATGGTGTTCACCTCCTGTTCACATGGAAACTTTCACCACATTGATCTTCAAAGTTCTCATCTGAGTATTTGCTGCTCCCCCTAAGATCTGCCTCAGCAGCAGAGCGACATCACTCAGGGCACCCGGAAGACTCTGCCCCATTGGGCTGTAGTTTGAGCTGTGGGAAGGGTGGACCAGCACCCAGTCACTGCCAGCCCGGAACCAGGATTTGGAATCACTTCTGGAGGGAGGGACTGTGAGCTCAGGAGCTGGTTGGGGCAGAGGCAGCAATGAAAATGCACTGGTGGCAGCCAGGCGTGCTAGGTGGGTGGGGAGACCTGGCCCTGCCCCAATCTCCATCCAGCACTTGGGCAGGAACGGGGGAGGGGTGGGAGGAATCAGGATCAGGAAATCTGGGGACTGTGCTGACCCCAGAGTGTTGAACCCTGACAGCACACTGGAGCGGAGCATGTGAACTATCCACTACACCACAGGGCCAGCCTCTCAAATAGATATTTGCACACCCATATTCATAACAGCTTGACTATTCACAATAGTCAAGAGGCAGAAGCCACCAAAACGTCCATCGACTGGTGAAAGGACGTGCATGTATACAACAAAAATATATACAATGAAATGCATATATGTAAATATATGTACAATGAAATATCATTCAGCCTTCAAAGGAAGGAAATCTTGTCATATGCTGCAACATGGATGGACCTTGAGGACACTGTGCTAAGTGGAATAAGCTCAACACAGAAAGAGAAATCCTGTATTCTTCCACTTATACAAAGTATGTGAAGTAGTCAAATTCATAGAGACAGAAAGGAGAATGGTGGTTGCCAAGGGCTGGGCGAGGGGGAATGGGGAGTTTCTGTTTAACAGGTGTGGTGTTTCCCTTTTGCAAGATGAAAAGAGCTCTGGAGATCCATGGCACAACAACGTGATCACACCCAGCACTGCTGGACTGCAGACTCGGCAGAAGCTGAACTATAACAATGTACACAATGTTGTCTGCAACACGACCCGACCCCAATAAAAAAATGGTTAAGATGGTAAATTTTACGTTATGTGCTTTTTACACAAAAACATGAAATTCTGATGGCTGCAACAATAAGGATAAACCTTGAAAACATTATGCTACATGAAAAAATCCAGGTGCAAAATGTTGCCTGAGTCCACTAATATGAAATGATGGGCAAATCCATAGAGACCACAAGCAGATTAGTGGCTGCCAGGAGCTGGGGGCAGGGGAGATGGGGAGTGACTGCTTACAAGACAGCGTCTCCTTCTGGAGGGATGAAAATGTTTTGCAACTAGACAGAGGTGGTGATTGCAGGCTGTGAAGGGGCTAAGTGCACCAGCCTGTTTATTGTAAAATGGTTACTTCTATATTATGTGAATTTTACCTCAATTTCCTAGAGAGCAAGGTGGGCCTCCCTCAGCCATCTTCTGCCTCAGTGCTGTCTCTGCCTTGGTTCACAGCCCAGCCCAGGTGAAGAGGGGCAGAAAGGGAGAGAGTGCCCAGGGGCAGCCCCAAGCTAAGGCAGGGAGAACCCACTTCTGCCTGTTCAGCCTTCCTGCTCCTGCCCTGGGCAGCGCTGAGCCTCCACAAAGGTGTGCGCGAGAACAGCAAGAGAGGCACTTCAGGACAGCTCTGCTGCTCTGCTCAGGGCTGGGAGCCACGTGTTCCTACAGACTGGGACCTGGGTGCTCCCTGTGCCTCACACACGCACACACGCGTGTGCCCCACACCTTCACACACCAGCATTCCACCTCCCACCTCTCCCCACACAAGCAGGCGCTGCCGGCGCGTGCATCACAAATGCACACGCAGGCTCGCACGCGCGTGGGCCGCGTTGAGACCCGGGCCCTTGCACAGACGCAGAGACCCCGCCTGCAAGGATGGACTCAGCTGCGGAGAGTCTGGGCCACAGGCACACAAACGTCCACTGTCATGGCGCGACACCGCAGAAACGCCAGAATGGTGACTAACACCGGTGTCCCTGATAGGCAACTGTCTGCCCCACATCTGCGGCGACCACCACGGTGCGCACCAACGCTCGGGGGCTGTGAGCGCCCAGAGAAGCCTGGGGACGCCGCTCGAGAGTAAGGAGCCTCTGCTCCGGCGCTGCTGGCCCTGGCCTCCGTGGAGCTGGCTTCCGGACCCAGCACTCCAGTTGCCCACAGCCCTTCCCCTCTCCCGTGCTTGCATCCCTTTCTCCAGAAAGGCACCCAGGGGCGCACATGCTCCTCTATAGGCGGCCGCAGGGATAGCCCTGAGGGGGAAGCAGGGAGCCCCCACTCCCCCTGGGAGCGCAGAATGAGGGTGGCGGGGCCGGAGGCTGCCCCCTCGCTTTATCCCTGTCTTCTCTAGAGGAGCCTTCCAAAGGCGTCCCCGGGGAGCCAGGTGCAGGACGTGGGCGGGCCTGCTGCAAGGCCCTGGAGTCTGGCGGGGGCCTCTCGGAGACTTCCGGGCGCCTTGGGCCTCCCTGGGTTCAGCCCACAGAGGTGCCTGCAGCCCTCAAAGAGGATGGTTAGGTTGGAAGATAAAGGTGACAAGACCGCCCCTAGCTGGACGGAGGAAGGAACACAAAAGGGAGGCTGTGGCCACTTCCCTCTGCTCTCAATCCTGGGCTCCTCCCCTCTCTGGAAGGGTCCAGTGTGGACATCCCGTCTCAAAAGCCCAAGCTGCATCCACACCCTGGAAACAGACACCCCTGGGCCCTCCCAGAGAGACGGGTACAGGCTCCCAGGGCAGGCCTGCATCTGCTGTGGCGGAAATCCTGGGTCCCAGTCCTGTGAATGGTCTGGAAGAGGGCAGATGGCTGGCCCCTATGGCCATCAGAGGGCCCAGCCAGAGCTGGACTGTCTCCAGCAGGGTCCTGCTCTGGACCCAGGCTGCCCCTGCTGGGAAGGGAGGATGAGACAGCACCAGGCGGTTCCAGCCGTGAGCAACCAGGCTCCCTGGCTCTTGGGCCAAAATGGAGCTCAGTGTCTACTCTTCTCCATCCCCCACGTTCTCACCTCCAGGACGCCAGCACGATGCAAGCACGTATAATCTGGAAGACAACGTCAGCCTCTGTTCGTTTCCTGGGCCGACGAAACAAACAACCACAAACGGGGGCTTAAAACGACAGAAATCAATTCTCCCACAGCTCTGGAGGCCACAAGTCCAACATCGGGGTGCAGGCCGGGTGGCTCCTCCTGGGGGCTCTGGGGCCGCACCTGCTCTGTGCTGCTCTCCCGGCTTCTGGCGGCTGCTGGCAGCCCTTCACGGCATCACTCCACTCTATGCCTGCATCCTCACGGGGTCTTCTCCTTTGTCGGTGTGTCTTCTCCGCTTCCTTTAAGGACATCCGTCATTGGACACCGGTCATTTGGGGCCCAGCCTAAACCCAGCATGATTTCGTCTTGAGATCCTTACCTAATGACATCTGCAAAGACCCTATTTGCAAATGAGGTCATGTTCTGAGGTTGCAAGTGGACGTGGATCTCTGAGGGACACTGTTTGAACCCACTGCAGCATCCTTTGTGACTCAGCTCTCGACTCGATGTCCACTCCCTACATGGTGCTGGAAGGATCCTGCTAAATAAGCCTGATTACATCCTTTCCCTGCTTAGAACCAGCCAGGGCCCATGGTGCCCAGATGCCTCACTGCGGCTACAAGGCTCTGTGCAGTCTGGTCCCAGTTAGCCTCCGCAATTTCCTCTCTCAACTCCCTCCTCCTCTTCCAACACAGCAGCCCCACTTTGTATCTCTAGTCTGAAATGAGATGGGAGCATTTTCAGTTTCTTGAGTGTGCCAGACTCTCTCTCATCCCAGGGCCCTGTGCTTACCTCACTCCTCACTCCCATTTGTCTCAGTCAACTGGTCTCAGAGCACATGCTGCCTCCTCCAGGAAGCCTACCATGATTCCCCCACCCCTGGCTGGGTCAAGTGCCTTCCTGACTCTTAGCTCCCACTATCATAAGGTGTTGTCCTTGCCTGATTATCAGCCAGAGTCTCCCACTAGACTGTGACTTCACGAGGAGGGGGACCATGTCTCGCTGGTTCCATGCTGTGTGCCCAGCACTGAGAAGGCTCCTGCACATAGTAAATATTCAACAAATAGACATTGAAGAAAATAATGAAGGAAGTAGGTGCACTGAGACCCTACAGTGCAGGCAGGGAACGGGGGAGACACCATCTGAGCTGAACTTCGAAGCTTGAACAACAGTCCCTGGCACACAGTCATGGAGGAAATCGCAGGCAGAGAAGCCAGCATGAGGTAAGGGGTGGGGAAGTGCCTGGAATGGGGTTAGGAGAGGCTGGAGGTCAGAATGGGGCCAAAATATGAAAGGGCCGGAAAGCACCTTAGAACCATCTTTCTAGCCCCAGGGGGAGAAGGGGCTGGAGGGAGAGATCAGGAGGGGCTGGGGCAGCCGGCCTGGCCTGGCCTCAGGGTCCAGCCAACACTTTCCTCTAAGCTCTGTCCCACTGGGACAGCAGAAGACCCAGAATTTGATGGAATTTCCTCAGCACACCCCAAATCGGGAAAGTACATCAGAGGGACAGATGTTAAGCAAGAAATGGAGCCAGGACTTAGGAGAAAGATCCTTTGTTGCTGCTTCTGTGTGGCCAGAGGTCAGGAAACAAGACTGGAGTCACAGATCAGGGAGGGTTCAATGACCTAATCCACAGAGAGTAGGGCAGGCTGGGGGCTTCCTGGAGACAGTGGCACTTCAGCCGAGACTTTCTGCTCCAGAGGTGGAGTGAGAGGAAAGGGTGCATTGGGCAGAGGGAACAGCACATGCAAAGGACGAGGAAAGCACGTAGGAAGATGACTGTCCATCCAAAGAACAAAAGAAGGCCAAGATGGCAGGAGGCTTGGGCAGCAAGGAGGAGTGAGTGGCTCAAGGTGGCCTACAAGGATAGGCAGGAGTCCAAAGAAAAGGACCTGACTCCATAAGCCCAGAAGCCACTCATTTGCAGGAGGGGCACTGTCTATAATACACACACAAGGGCAGGTGGGTCCCTGTGATGCCAACCACACCTGAAAATCAATTCCAGATACCTTAGGGAAGACCTGTGTGCATCTCAGAAGGATTTTGCAGCTCACAGACTTTCCACAGGGAAAGGAGAGTCATGTGCCTGTTTCCTCAGCAAGTATTTGTTGAGCAGCTACTACGCGGCAGCTATGGGAACACAGTGGTGAGCAAGTCAGTGGTCCTACAGCTGGGCCGCCAGCCTAGTGGGGGTGGGGGCTGTTGAACAAGCAATTTGGACCACACGATGCAGTGAGCATTATGATCAGTGAGGTGGGAGCTGCGGCCGCCCCGCCGTATGCAATGGCAGGTGTTTTCTGTGCTTTGGGTTCTGCTGCCCAGGGCGCCTTGGTGAGTGCCGCAGCATTTGGCTGTTTGGAACTCTGGGAAGCTCATGCCTTGGGGGAAGAGAAGGCCACTTCCAATGCCCACTTACAGCTCTGGCTGCCAGTCAAAGTTGGGCTTAGAGTAATTGGGAAACTCTCCGAGGACCATCCTCCAGAGTGGAGTGAGCCTGAGGCTCTGCCTGCAGCTCCCCTTGAGGTGTCATCAGACTCTGCCTGCCTCAGCTCTGTGCCTGATCCTTAGGGATGTTTATATTTTTAATTTCCACAGAAGAAGTGGAAATAGGAATTGCTTGTCAATGTTAATGAGCCCCCAGGTGTCACAGACTATCCTGTGGCTCGTTCACTGGAAACACGGAATTGGCTGCCATGGGATGCTATGCCAGCAGAATTGGGCAGGCTGTGCAGTGCAGGCGCTTTTCATCCCTCCGTGTCCCCCAGGAAAGACCCCTGGCGGCCCTGGATGATGGGCACTGAGGGCACAGGGTGGAGCTGGAAGTGGTGGATTCAGACGAATTACACTAATTGCCTGCTGTGGAGACCCCAGGACGTCACTTCAGTCAAATCTCTGGGGCTTTTTTGGTTTGTTTTCTTAAACAGAGGCAAGCTGACTGCCACTGTGCATGCTTTGTTTCTCTTCAGATTGTTAAACATAGGTTAGCAGTCAAGGTCTGAATAACTTTTTGTTTCAGGGCAATGCCTCACATCAAACCTGCTTGGGTTCAAATCATGACTCAGTCAATTCTTTGCTGCATGACATTGGTGAAGTGAATTGACCTCTCTGTGACTCCCTCTGCAAGTGCGGAGGCTAATAGGAACAGAACCTGCCTCACTGCTCTGTGTATGAACTTGCTGGTGCTTAGTAAGCTCTCAGTAAGTGCTGGATGGTATTATTTATCACTCAGTGGCATCTTGTAAGTGTTTGCACCAACTGACTCCTTCACTTCCCTTACCCCACACTTGAGAATTTGTCCCTTCATTCACTCAGCAAATGTTTATTGAATGCTCTCTGTGCTCCACGCTTTTGGAATTCAAGCACAGAGCAAGCACAGTGAGGACCCCTGCCCTCCTGGCGTTTACCTCACAGTCAGGAGAAAATAAACCACGAGAATATGAGTTAATGAATCAAAGAGTTACACCTTTGTGTTAGTATCTTAAAAGAATTAAAAAGCGTGCTGATTTTAGGATTAGGAACCCAGTATTAGAAATGGAGAGCACGTAGAAGGGGTGGAGCAAAATGGCGGGGTGAGCTGACCCGGGATTCTCTCCCCTCAAAATACAACAAAGGATTGGAAAAACTGAATTTCAGAGAATAAATCTAATGCCAACACATTAGAGACCTACAATACCAAGAAGGTGGAGATTATAAACCTTGCTGAAGGCCTCGGAGGCGCTGGAACGGGTAGGAGAGAACATCGCTCCATCCCCTAGAGTCTGCGATTGCTGCTGCGCAGGTCCCGGAAGGAGCGGGGGAGGGGCCGCACGACCAGAGGATCATCCAGGACTCCTGCTGCTGGTTCAGTGGAAACGCACTGACAGGGCAAAGCTTCCGTGCGCGGGGACCACATAAACCCAGGGCCTTGGGAGACCAGAGAACAGAACTGATCTGAATCCAGATAGGCGTACGAGAATAGCAGCCCCTCCCTCCTGGCAAAGCTACTGGGCACCGCCATCTTGCCTGAAGGCGGAGAGCTCAGAACATGTGGCTCTCCACCCCCATCTGGTGGCGACAGGCTGTAACTGCAACCGAATTCTACCACCATGTGAAAAAACCGCTCCTCTACCATCCAGCAATTTATAAAAGCCCCAGACCAGAAGGAAAAGAATAAAAAGATAGAATTAAGTCCTGACGACTTGAAATTAGGTAAACTAAGTGATAATGAGTTCAGAGCAGCTATAATAAAAAAACTCAATGAGGTAGAGAGAAAGATAGAGAAACAAGCCAATGAGTTCTGGAGTTAATTCACAAAAGAGATTGAAATCACAAAGAAGAATCAAACAGAATTGCTAGAGATGAAAAACACAATGGACCAGATAAAACAGAATACGGATTTGCTGAATGCCTGTGTAGACACCATAGAAGAGCAAATTAACATAATTGAAGACAGACAGACTGAATGGGTCCAGACAGAGGAAGAAAGAGACCTAAGAATTAAAAAAAAGAGGAAAAGCTCCTAGAGATAGTGGATTCAATGAGGAGTGAGAACTTAAGAATCTTAGGAATTCCCGGGCACATGGAAAAGGAAAATGGAGCAGAAAGTGTGCTTAACGAAATTATAGAAGAGAACTTCCCAAATCTAGGGATTGAGGGAGAAATGTGTGTAGAGGAAGCTTTCAGATCTCCTAGATTTGTCAATGTAAAAAGACCTACTGCAAGGCACATAGTAGTACAATTGGCAAGAAGGAAAGATAAAGAAAGAATACTCAGGGAAGTAAGAAAAAAGAAGAGAATAACCTATAAAGGAGACCCTATCAGACTTTCAGTGGATTTCTCTACAGAAACCTTACAAGGTAGGAGAGAATGGAGTGACATATTCAAAGCTGTAAAAGATAAAAATCTTCAGCCAAGAATACTCTAGTCAGCAAGAATTTCCTTCAGATATGAGGGAGAAATTAAATCTTTTCCAGACAAACAAAAGTTAAGGGAATTTGTAACTAAAAGCCCTCCACTACAAGAGATCCTCAAGAAGGCTCTCATACCTGAAAAAAGAAAAAAGGGAGAAAGGAGTCACAATCCACAGACTAGGGAGACCGATGGATAGAACCAGAACAGGATAGCAAATGTTCAACTATAGCATTAGGGTAAAGGTAAGGAAACTACCAAAGCAAGGACGATCTTATCACTCTAACTACAAATTCATAACACGAGTTGGAATAAGAAATGAAAATAATTATTTAGGAGGGCAAGAGCAAAGGGTCTAAATCAGTATTGGCCAAGTAAGTAAGAGACCACCAGAGAATAGACTATATTATACACGAGATTCTAAATACAAACTTCAGGGTAGACACTAAAATAAAATACAGAACAGAGTCACAAATCATAAATAAGGAAAAATCTAAGAAACCCAGCATAAGAAATTGCAGAAGTCAATGGGTAAGCTAAAGCACACAGGAAAAGAAACGCAGGAAAACAAGATAATGAGCGACAGATTGACAGCATTAAGTCCACACGCATCAATCATCACTCTCAATGTAAACGGATTGAACTCTCCAATAAAAAGACACAGAGTGGCAAAATGGATTAAAGAACAAGATCCAACAATTTGTTGCCTCCAAGAAACACACCTCAGTCCCAAGGACAAACACAGGCTCAGGGTGAAGGGGTGGAGGACAATAGTTCAAGCTGACAGCAAGAAAAAAAAGGCAGGTCTTGCAATTCTTATATCAGACAAAGTCGATTTCAAAATAAGACAGGTAACGAGAGACACACAGGGACAATATATAATGATCAAGGGGACACTTCATCAAGAAGAAATAACACTTATAAATATCTATGCACCCAACACAGGAGCACGAATATTCATAAAGCAACTATTAACAGACCTAAAGGAAGATGTTAAAAACAACACAATAATAGTAGGGGACCTCAACACCACACTCACATCAATTGACAGATCATCCAGACAGAAAATCAACAAGGAAATAGTGGAGCTAAACGAAAAACTAAAACGATTGGACTTAATAGACATATATAGATCACTTCACCCTAAAAGAGCTGAATACACATTCTTCTCAAGTGCACAGGGAACATTCTCAAGGATAGGCCATATGTTGGGAAACAGGCAAGCCTCTACACATTTAAAAAAAAATTGAAATAATAACAAGCATCTTCTCGGATAATAACGCTATAAGACTAGAAGTTAATTACAAGAAAAAAGCTGAGAAAGGCACAAAGATGTGGAGAATAAACAACACACTATTGAACAAGCAATGGATCATTGAAGAAATTAAAGAAGAAATCAAAAAGTACCTGGAAACAAATGAAAATGATAGCATGCCGTACAAACTCATATGGGATACAGCACAAGCCGTATTCAGAGGAAAATTCATCACAATGCAGGCACATCTTAACAAACAAGAAAAATCCCAAAGAAGCAACCTTAAAGCACACCTAACTGAACTAGAGAAAAAAGAACAAATAAAGCCCAAAGTCAGCAGAAGGAGAGAAATAATAAAAATCAGAGCAGAAATAAATACTATTGAAACGAAAAAGGCAGTAGAAAGGATCAATGAAACAAAGAGCTGGTTCTTTGAGAAGAGAAATAAAATTGACAAACCCCTAGTCAGACTTACAAAGAAAAAAAGGGAGAAAACTCAAATAAACAAAATCAGAAATGAAAGAGGAGAAATAACAACAGACTCTGCAGAAATACAACGGATTATAAGAGAATACTACTAAAAACTATATGCCAACAGAATGGATAACCTAGAGGAAATGGATAACTTCTTGGACTCCTACAATCTCTCAAAGCTCACTCAAGAAGAGGCAGACAATTTGAACAGACCAATCACAAGGAAAGAGATTGAAACAGCAATCGAAAACATCCCAAAGAATAAAACCCCAGGACCAGATGGCTTTCCTGGGGAATTCTACCAAACTTTCAGAGAGGATTTAATACCTATCCTTTTCAAGCTATACCAAAAAATTAGGGAAGATGGAAGACTTCCTAACACATTCTATGAGGCCAACATCATGCTGATACCAAAACCTGACAAGGACATCACGAAAAATGAGAACTACTGGCCAATTTCACTGATGAACATAAATGCAAAAATTCTAAACAAAATTTTGGCAAGCAGACTTCAGTAATACATCAAAAGGATCATACATCATGATCAGGTGGGATTCATACCAGGGACACAGGGATGGTTCAACATCTGCAAATCAATCAACGTGATACTCCACCTCAACAAACTGAGGAATAAAAACCACATGATCATCTCAATAGATGCAGACAAAGCATTTGACAAGATCCAACTGCCGATTATGATAGAAACTCTTAGCAAAATGGGGATACAAGGAAATGACCTCAACATAATAAAGGCCATACGTGGCAAACCCACAGCCAACATCATACTCAATGGGCAAAAACTGAGTGCCATACCTCCGAAAACAGGAATGAGACAAGGACGCCCTCTATCACAACTCTTATACAACATAGTACTGGAGGTCCTGGCCAGAGCAGTCAGGCAAGAAAAAGGAATAAAAGGAATCCAAATAGGGAAGGAAGAAGTGAAACTCTTGCTGTTTGCAGACGACATGATCTTATATATAGAAAATCCCAAAGAATCCATTGGAAAACTCTTAGAAGTAATCAACAACTACAGCAAAGTTGCAGAGTATAAAATCAATTTGCATAAATCAGTAGCATTTCTATATTCGAATAACAAACTAACAGAAAAAGAACTCAAGAACACAATACCATTCACAATCATAACAAAAAGAATAAAATACCTCGGGGTAAATTTAAGTAAGGAAGTGAAGGACCTATATAATGAAAATTACGAGGCCTTTCTGAGAGAATTGGACGACAACGTAAGGAGGTGGAAAGACATTCCATGCACATGCATTGGAAGAATAAACAGTTAAAATGTCCATTCTACCTAAAGCAATCTACAGATTCAACACCATCCCAATCAGAATCCCAATGACGTTCTATACAGAATTAGAACAAAGAATCCTAAAATTCGTATGGGGCAACAAAAGACCCCGAATTTCTAAAGCAATCCTGATAAAAAAGAACAAAACGGGAGGCATCACAATCCCTGACTTCAAAATATACTACAAAGCTACAGTAATCAAAACAGCATGGCACTGGTACAAAAACAGGTGCACAGATCAATGGAACGGAATTGAAAGCCCAGGAATAAAACCACACATCTATGGACAGCTTATCTTCGACAAAGGAGCTGAGGGCATACAATGGAGAAAAGAAAGTCTTTTCAACAAATGGTTCTGGGAAAACTGGAAAGCCATATATAAAAGAATGAAAATTGACCATTCTTTTTCACCATTCACCAAAATAAACTCAAAGCGGATCAAAGACCTAAAGGTGAGACCAGAAACCATAAGGCTTCTAGAAGAAAACGTAGGCAGTATACTCTTTGACATCAGTATTAAAAGCATGTTTTCGGACACCATGTCTTCTCAGAGAAGGGAAACAATAGAAGAATGGGACTTCATCAGACTAAAGAGCTTCTTCAAGGCAAGTGAAAACAGGATTGAAACAAAACAAAAAAAAAACCCACTAACTGGGAAAAAAATATTTGCAAGTCATATATATGACAAAGGCTTAATATCCATAGTGTATAAAAAACTCTCACAACTCAACAACAAAAAAGTCAAACAATCCGATCAAAGAATGGGCTGGAGACATGAACGGACATTTCTCCAAAGAAGATATATGGATGGCCAATAGGCACATGAAAAGATGCTCATCATTGCTGATCATCAGGGAAATGCAAATCAAAACTACACTAAGATATCACCTTACACCCATTAGAATGACAAAAATATCTAAAACTAATAGTAACAAATGTTGCAGAGGTTGTGGAGAAAAAGGAACCCACGTGCACTGCTTGTGGGAATGAAAACTGGTGCAGCCACTATGGAAAACAGTATGGAGATTCCTCAAAAAATTAAACATAGAACTACCATACGATCCACTACTGGGTATCTATCCAAAGAGCTTGAAGTCAGCAATTCCAAAAGTCCTATGCACCCCAATGTTCACTGCAGCATTATTTACAATAGCCAAGACTTGGAAGCAACCTAAGTGCCCATCAAGAGATGAATGGATAAAGAAGATGTGGTATATATATACAATGGAATACTACTCAGCTGTAAAACAGAACAAAATCATTCCATTTGCAACAACATGGATGGACCTTGAGGGAATTATGTTAAGTGAAATAAGCCAGTTAGAGAGGGATAATCTCTGTATGACTCCACTCATAGGAGGAATTTAAAAATGTGGACAAAGAGAACAGATTAGTGGCTACCAGGGGAAAGGCGGGGTGGGGGTGGGCACAAAGGGGGAAGTGGTGCACCTACAACACGAAAGACAAACATTAACGTGCAACTGAAATTTCACAAGATTGTAACCTATCATTAACTCAATAAAAAGAAAACAAGAAAAACTAAAAAGGAAATGGTAATTATATGACATGACAGAGGTTTTAGCTAATGCTATGGGGCTAATCACTTTGCAATATATGTGTATTAAATCAACACATTGTACACCTCAAACTTACACAATGTCATTTGTCATTTATGTCTCAATAAAGCTGGGGGAAAAAGGAAAAGAACACACACACACAAAACAAGAGATTAGATATGATATCAAAAACATAAAATGTGGGGGGAGGGGAGTAAAAGAGTAGAGCTTTCAGAAAGAGGTCAAACTAAAGAGAGCATCAACTGAATGTGGATTGATATATATGGAGATTATCATATATGAACATCATGGTAATCACAAACCAGAAACCTATAATAAATACACAAGTAAGTAAGAGAAAGGAAGCCAAACATACTACTAAGCAAAGGCATCAAACCATAAGAGAAGAAAGAAACATAGAAGAAATACTAAAATATCCAGAAAAAAGTAACAAGATAGCAATAAATGCATATTTATCAATAGCTACTTTAAATATGAACTGACTAAATGCTCCAATCAAAAGGGTGGCCAATTGGATAAGAAAAAAACAGGACCCGTATATATGCTGCATACAAGAGACACACTTCAGACTTAAAGACACTCACAAACTGAAAGTTAAGGAATGGAAAAAGATACTCCATGCAAATGTCAAAGAGAAGAAAACTGGGGTAGCAATACTTACATCAGACAAAATAGACTTTAAAACAAACATTGTAACAAGAAACAAAGGAAGGCACTACATAATGATGAAAGGAACAACCCAACAAGAGGATATAACACTTGTAAATATCTATGCACCCAACATAGGAGCACCTAAATATATAAAGCAATTATTAACAGACATAAAGGAGAAATACACAGTAATACAATAATAGTAGAGGACTTTAACACTTCACTTACACCAATGGATAGATCATCCAAACAGCAGATCAATAAGAAAACCTTGGCCATAAACAACACAATAGACCAGATCGACTTAGTAGAGACATATAGAACATTCCATCCAAAAGCTGCAGAATATGCATTCTTTTCAAATGCTCATGGAACATTCTCCAGGATTGATCACATATTAGGCCATAAAACAAGTCTCAATAAATTTAAGAAGATCGAAATAATAGCAAGTATCATTTCTGACCACAAAGGTATGAAACTAGAAATCAACTACAACTTTTCTGAAAAAATCAGAACAGCCACAAATATTTGGAGATTAAACAAAATACTACTGAACAACGATTGGGCCAATGAAGAAATCAAAGGAGAAATACCTGGAGACAAATGAAAACGAAAATATGATATGCCAAAATTTATGGGATATGGCAAAAGTGGTTCTAAGAGGAAATTTTATTGCAATTCATGCCTACTTCAACAAACAAGAACAATTCCCAATAAACAATCTAACAGTGCACCTAAAGGAACTGGAAAAAGAAGAACAAACAAAGCCCAAAATCAGCAGAAGGATGGAAATAATAAAAATCAGAACAGAAATAAATGAAACAGAGACTAAGAAAACAAATAGAAAAAGTCAGTGAAATCAAGAGCTGGTTCTTTGAAAAGATAAACAAAATTGACAAACCTTTAGCTAGACTCACCAAGAAAAAAAGAGAGAAGGCTCAAATAAATAAAATCAGAAATGAAAGAGGAGAAATTACAACAGATACCTAAGAAATACAAAAGCTTATAAGAGAATACTGTGAAAAGCTATATGCCAACAAACTGGATAATGTAGAAGAAACGGACAAATTCTTACACTCATACAACCTTCCAACTTGAACCAAGAAGAAATAGAGAATTTGAATAGACCAATCACCAGTAAGGAGATTGAAACAGTCGTCAAAAACCTCTCCAAAAATAAAAGTCCAGGACCAGATGGCGTCCCTGGTGAATTCCACCAAACATTCGAAGAAGACTTAGTACCTCTCCTTCTCCAACTCTTCCAAAAATTGAAGAGGAAGGGGAGCTTCCTAACTCACTCTATGAAGCCAACATTAACTTGATACCAAAACCAGACAAGGACAACACAAAAAAGAAAGTTACAGGCCAACATCACTCGTGAACATTGGTGCAAAAATCCTCAACAAAATACTAGCAAATCAAATACACTGATACATTAAAAAGATCATATACCATGATCAAGTGGGATTTATTCCAGGCATTCATGGATGGTTCAACACCCACAAATCAATTAACGTGATACAGCACATTAACAAAATGAAGAATAAAAATCACACAATCATCTCAATAGATGCAGAGAAAACATTTGACAAGATATAGCATCCACTTGTGATAAAAACTCTAAATAAAATAGATAGAAGGAAAATACCACAACATAATAAAGGCCACATGTGACAAACCCACACTAATATTATTCTTAATGGAGAAAAACTGAAAGCTATCCCTCTAAGAATAGGAACCAGACAAGGATGCCCCCTGTCACCACTCTTATTTAACACAGTATTGGAAGTCCTTGCCAGAGCAATCAGGCAAGAAAAAGAAATAAAAGAGATCCAAACTGGAAAGGAAGAAGTGAAACTGTCACTATTTACAGATGACATGATTTTATATATAGAAAACACTAAAGAATCCACCAAAAAACATTTCGAAATCATAAGTAAATATGGTAACATTGCAGGATACTAAATCAACATACAAAATCAGTTGCATTTCTATATACTAGAGAAGGGAACCCTCGTACACTGCTGGTAGGAGTGAAAACTGGTGCAGCCACCATGGAAAACAGTATGGAGATTCCTCAAAAAATTAAGAATGGATCTACCATACGATCCAGCTGTTCCACTGCTGGGTATTTATCCAAAGAGGTGAAAACACTAACGTATGAAGATATCTGCACCCCTATGTTCATCGTAGCATTATTCACAATAGGCCAGACTTGGAAGAAACCTACGTGCCCATCAAGGGACGAACAGATAAAGAAGATGTGGTATATATACACAATGGAATACTACTCAGTCATAAGAAATGATGAAATCTGGCCATTGGTAACAACATGGATGGACTTTGAGGGCATTATGGTAAGTGTTATAAATCAGAGGGAGAAGGTCAAATACCATATGATCTCACTCATAAGTAGAAGATGACAACAACAACAAACAAACAGAGAGACAGAGATAGGATTAGTGTTTACCTGAGGGGAAGTGAGGAGGGAGAAAGGTGAAAGGGGAGTTTGGGCACATGTGTCTGGGCATGAATTGCAATTAGTCTTTGGTTGGGGAAAGTGATGTAATCCACAAAAAATTTGAAATACAGTACAATATACACCTAAAATTTATATAATGTTGCAAACCAACGTTACAGCAATAAAATAAGAAAAAAAGAAAAGAGTAGGCCAATATCCCTGATGAATAGAGATGCAAAAATCCTCAACAAAATACTAGCAAACTGAATCCAACAGCAAATTAAAAGGATCATACACCATGAGCCAGTGGTATGATCCCTGGGATGCTAGGAAGTTTCACAATATGCAAACCAATAAATATGATACGCTACTTTAACAGAATAATGGATAAATGGAACCATTTCTATTTGCTTTCATAGACTGTTCTCCCTCTGTAGCTCTTACACCATCACTCAGGACACTGCGTCGTCTGTGAACGTTGGTTCTTAGTGGCTCCATCAAGTGTTGCTGTAGGGCTTCGTCAGCGATGACCACACAGGGAAGGCTTACCAGGGTATGCAGGATAATTCAAAGGATACTTGGTTTTTTGTTTGGAAATTTATGGCATAGGCCTAGGATAACACTTCTTCCAACCATGTCATCTTTGACCTTTTAAGGATGTAATCACTTCATTCCTAGAAGATGATCTCTTTCAGTGTCGACCTTTCACACATCAGCACCAGCTGGAAGCAGAGGTGAGGGGCACATGAACAGCAGAGAGGAGTGTTCCCACTGTGAAAAGAATATCTGCTCCTCATCTGGCACAGCCTAAGACCAAAATGGGAAACCAGAAAGTCATCACATCAATTGCAGGCAAGAGTATACATCCGCCAGAAGAGCCCATTGGCATTGGAGAATGACGGTGTCAAAAACGCTGGAAGGATAGAGACATGGCTGTCCTTGGAGATGGGGCAGATAAATGGTGTGGCTCCTGGAGCTGACCTGGGGGTGATCATACTGGGGCCCAGCATCAGAGAGTGAACAAGGAAAAAGACTCCTGTCACCATCCCTGCCCCCTTTGAATAGTGTAGACTAAAGATGGCACTTGAAAATGAACACTGAAAAGCAGAGGCATGAGTCTACACACAACTCATACCCCTGGGTTGGCGTTACTCCATATGTATGCTAGAGGCTTGACTTCAGCCTGTGTTCATGTCCAGTGAACCCCCAAATCACCTCATTAGCACCTTGGCTGCCAAATCACAGTCAAACCCTTGAAAGAAATGTCAAGTCAACGGGGCACAGATGCAAATCTCAGAGCTACTTGTGGCTTCAGGTGAACCCCGTCCGTGGAGTTGTGGGCCAAGTGTGGCCCAAGGAGCATATCTAGGGACCAGAGCTGGCCTGAACAGACGGCGGGCACCAAAGGGGACTTTGAAACTTTTGAGGTAGGTGCTTCCCATGACTGGGAAGGACAGGACTCACTGAGGGTGTGAGTAACCCCTCTGTAATGCATTTCCAGCCCTGGCTGATCCCATGCACCAGAGGGGGACTTCCTTCAAGATAAACACCAAAAACTTTGTCCCAGAGATGCAGGTGCCATGTTTAAGTGTAAGGGCAACATGGTACCCTTCAACAATGCCTATAGCCAACTTTATGCCTGCTGAGGAGGCAACAGGTAAGGTCTTCTCAATCCTGAGAACATTGTGGGAGGTGGTTATTATAATTACTTCCACTGTACAGCTGAAGAAACTGAGAGTCAAATTTCCACTATTCAATACAGTGTTATTAACTATAGTCATCATGCTGTGCATTAGATCTCTAGACTTGCCAACCTCCATAACTAGGATTTTATGCCCTTTGACTAGCATCTCCCCATTTCCACCGCCTCTCTACCCCTGGGAACCAGCATTCTACTCTGCTTCTATATATTTGATTTTTTAAACCTTCCACATATAAGCGAAATCGGTTTTTTTCCTTCTGTGTTGGGCTTATTTCACTTAGTATAGTGTCCTCCAGGTTCATCCATGTTTCTGCTAATGACAAGATTTCCTTCTTCTTATGGCTGAACAAAATTGCAGTGTGTGTGTGTGTTGCATGCTCTGTATCTGTCCATCTGTCAGCAGACACTTGGGTTGTTTCTGTGTGTCAGTTGCTGTGCATGGTGCCGCAGTGGACGTGGGGTGCGGGTATCCCCATGAGACACTGATTCCATCTCCTTTGGAAATTACCCAGAAATGGGATCGTATACTAGTTCTATTTTTAGTTTTTTGAGGAAACTCCATACTGCTTTCCACAGGGCCTGTAAGAGTTTACATTCCACCAACAGTTCACAAGGGTTTCCTTTTCTCCACATCCACCTCAACATTTGTTACCTTTTGCCTTTTTGCTAATAGCTGTCCTAACAGTGTGAGGTGATATCTCATTGTGGTTTTGATTTGCATTTCTCTGATGATTAGTGATATTGAACACATTTTCATGTACTTGTTGACCATTTGTGTATCTTCTTTTGAGAAATGTCTGTTCAGGTCCTTTGCCAGGTTTTTAGTTAGGTTATTGGTTTGCTTGCTAGTCATTTGCTTGAGTTCCTAACATATATTAGGCATTAACTCCTTATCAGATATGTGGTTGGAAGCTATTTTCTCCCATTCCATAGGGTGTCTCTTCACTGGTCCTTGTTTCCTTTTCTGTACAGAAGGTGTTTTCTTTTTTTTAACAGAAGTTGGATGAATCCCACTTGTCTGTTTTTTTGGCTGCCTGTACTTTTGATGTTGTATCCAAAATATCATTGCCCGGATAATGGCAAGAAGCTTTTTCCCCATGTTGTCTTCTACTAGTTTTACAGTTGCAGGGCTTACATTGAAGTCTTTAATCACTTTTGAGTTTATTTTTGTGTAGGTGTAAGATAAGGGTCCAATTTCCTTCTTCCACATGTGGGTATTCAGTTTTCCCAGCACCAGTTACTGAGGAGGCTATTCTTTCCCCATTGTGTGTTCTTGGTGCCTTTGTTGAAGATCCCTTGACTATAAATGCATGGGATTATTTCTGGACTGTGTATTCTGTTCCATTGGTCTATGTGTCTGTTTTTTTAGGGTACCATTCTGTTTGGGATGCTATAGCTTTGTAGTATAATCTGAAATCAGGCAGTGTCATGGCTCCAGCTTTGTTCCTCTTTCCCAAGATTTCTTTGGTTGTTTTGGGTCTTTCCTGGTTCCAAATGAATTTTAGGATGGTTTTTTCTATTTCTGTGAAAGATGCTTTTGGAATTTTGATTAGCATTGCACTGAATCTCTAGATCACTTTGGAGATTATGGACTTTTAACAATATTAATTCTTCCACTTTATGAGGATCGAATATCTTTCCACTTATTTGTGTCATCTTCAATTTCTTTCGTCAGTGCTTTATAGTTATCAGTGTGTAGATCTTTCCCCTTTTGGTTAAATTTACTCCTAAGTATTTTATTCTTTTGGATGCAATTGTAAATGGGATTGTTTTCTTAATTTCTCTTTCTTATATTTCATTATGAGTATATAGAAACACAACAGATTTTGGTGTATTGATTTCATATCCTGCAACCTTACTGAATTTATTAGTTCTAACACTTTTTTGAGAGTCTTTAGGGTTTTTTATAGAGAATATCATGTCATCTGCAAATAGTGACAATTTTACTTCTTGCTTTCCAATCTGGATGCCTTTTATTTATTTATTTTTCTTGCCTAATTTCTCTGGCCAGGACTTGAGTAAAAGTGGTAAGAGCGGGCGTCTTTGTCCTTCCTGATCCTAGAGGGATAGCTTTCAGCTTTTCTCTGTTGAGTGTGACGTTAGCTGTGGGCTTAGATATGTGAGATATGCTCCCTCTGTACTCGCTTTGTTGAGAGTTTTTACCATGGATGTTGAATTTTTTCAAATGCTTTTTCTGTATCTACTGAGATCATAAGATTTTTATCCTCCCTTGTGTTAATGTGGTGCATCACATTGAGTGATTTGTGGATGTTGAATCATCCTTGCATCCCTGGAACAAATTCCACTTGATCATGGTGTATTGTCTTTTTAATGTATTGTTGAACTCAGTTTGCTAGTATTTTGTTGAGGATTTATGCATCTATGTTCATCAGGGATATTGGCCTTTAATTTTCTTTTCTTGTGGCATCCTTGTCTGGTTTTGGTATCATGATAATCCTGGCCTTGTAAAATGAGGTTGGAAGAGTTTCTTCCTCTTCTATTTTTGGAAGAATTTGAGAAGGACTGTTATTAATTCTTCTTTGAGTATTTGGTAGAATTCCCCAGTGACGCCATCTGGCCCTGGGCTTTTGTATGTTGGCAGTTTTTTTTATTATTATTATTACTGACTCAATATCCTTACTAGTAATCAGTCTTTTCAGATTTTCTGTTTCTTCATGATTCAGTCTTGGTAAGTTGTATATTTCTGGGAATTTATCCACTTCTTCTAGGTTGTCCAATTTGTTGGCATATAATTGTTCATAGCAGTCTCTTATGACCTTTTGTATTTCTGTGGTATCAGTTGTATCATCATCTCTTTCATTTTTTATTTTATTTATTTGAATTTTCTCTTTTATTTTCATGGTTAGTATAGCTAAAGGTCTGTCAATTTTGTTTATCTTTTCAAAGAATCAGCTCTTAATTTCATTGATTTTTTCCATTGTCTTTTTACTCGCTATTTCATTTATTTCTGCTCTAATCTTTACTTCCTTCCTTCTACTAACTTTGGGCTTTATTCTTCTTTTTCTAGTTTCTTGACTTGTAAAGTTAGGTCGTTTATTTGTTATTTTTCTTGTTTTCGGAGGTAGGCATTTCTTGCTAGGTACTTCCCTCTTAGAACTGCTTTTCATGCATCTCATAAGTTTTGGTATGTTGTATTGCCATTTTCATTTTTCTCAAGGTGTTTTTGAACTCTTTGTTGACCCATTTGTTGCTCAGTATCATATCATTTAGTCTCCACATATTTGTGAGTTTTTCAATTTCCTCCTTGTAATTGATTTCTAGTTTCATACTGTCGTGGTTGGAAACGATGCTTGATGTGACTTTAGTCTTCTCATATTGGTTAAGACCTGTTTTGTGGACTAACATATGATCTGTCCTGGAGAATGTTCTACGTGCTCTTGAGAAGAATGTGTGCTCTGTTGCTTTTGAATGGAATGTTCTGTATCTGTCTAAGTCCATCTCGTCTAATGTGTCACTTAAAGCAGATGTTTTCTTATTGATTTTCTGTCTAAGTGATCTATCCATTGATGTAAGTGTTATATTAAAGTCCCCTGCTGTTATTGTACTACTGTCTATTTCTCCCTTTAGGCCCATTAGTATATGCTTTATATATTCAGATGCTCCTATATTGGGTGCGTAAATATTTATAAATGTTACAGCCTTTGGTTGGATTGACTCCTTTATCATTATTTAGTGCCCTTTTTGTCTCTTATTATAGTCTTTGTTTTAAAGTCTATTTTGTCCTTTCTTTTGGTTCCCATTTGCATGGAAAATCTTCTTTTATCCCTTCACTTTCAATCTTTGTGTCTTCTTACATCTGAAGTTAGTCTCTTGTAGGCAGCATATACCTAGGTCTTGTTTTTTTTTAATCTATTCAGCCACTCTATGACTTTTGATTGGAGAATTTAGTGCACTTACCTTTAAAGTAATTATAGATAGATATGTACTTATTGCCATTTTGTTAACTGATGTCACCTTTTACATCTTTTCATCTTGTGTGTTCCTTAACTAATTATTGTGGTTACAATTATATTTACTACTTTTGTC
Organism: Equus caballus; assembly: GCF_041296265.1. Classification (NCBI taxonomy): domain Eukaryota; kingdom Metazoa; phylum Chordata; class Mammalia; order Perissodactyla; family Equidae; genus Equus; species Equus caballus. The sequence goes on from NC_091704.1 coordinate 15,483,897, forward strand.
TTTTAAACTCCATGTACATGATTAATCTACTACCTTTAGTATATATTTACCTTTACACAATGAGATTTACACTTTCACATGTTTTCTTGTTACTAATTATTGTGCTTTCTTTTCAGCTGAAAGAAATCCTTTTACCTTTCTTCTAAGGCTGGTACAGTGCTGGTGGACTCCTTTAGTTTTTGCTTGTCTGGAAAACTCTTTCTCTCTCCTTCAATTCTGAATTATAAATTTGCTGGATAGAATATTCTTGGTCGGAAATTTCTTCTTTAAGCACTTTGAATATAGTGTGCCACTTCCTTATGGCCTGCAAAGTTTCTGCTAAAAAATCGACTGATCTTTTTATGTCTTATGAAGTTCCCTTTTATATACCAAGTTGTGTTTCTCCTGCTGCTTTTAGGAGTCTCTCTGTCTTTAATTTTTGACATTTTGATATAAGGTCTCTTGGTGTGGTCTCTTTAGGGTCATCTTATTTGGAACTCTCTGGGCTTCCTTGATCTGGATGTTTGTTTCCTTCCCCTGGTTAGGGAAGTTGTCAGCCATTATTTCCTCAAATAAATTTCCTAACCTTTCTCTTCTCCTTCTGGGGCTCCTATGCTTTCTGCGTTAGTCTGCTTAATGTTGTCCCATAAATCCCTTAGCTAGCCTCACTTTTTTTCATTCTTTTTTCTTCTTGCTGCTCGGTTGGGAGAGTTCCACTGCCCTGTCTTCAAGTTTGCTGATCCTGTCTTCTGCTTCACCTAGTCTGCTATCGAATCCTCCTTGTGTATTTTTAGTGCAATTATTGTATTCTTCAGTTCTGTGACTTCTGCTTGGAACTTTCTTATATTTTCTGTCTTCATTGATGTTCCCACTGTTTTCATGCATTCTCCTCCCAAATTCAGTGAGCATCTTTATGATTTTTACTTTGAACTCTTCATTATGGAAATTATTTATCTCCATTTCATTAAGGTACTTTTCTGAGATTCTGCTTTTTTCTTGGTTTGGGACGTATTCCTTTTTTCCTTCATTTTGCTTAACTCTCCGTGCTGGTTTCTAAGCATTACATGAAACAGCCACCTCTCCCAGTCTTGAAGGCTGGCCTTGTGTAGGAGATGTTCAACTCTGCCCCAGCTTCTAGCTCTAGGTTGTCTCTCAGACCTTTGTTATTGTCTAGGAAGCCTATTTTATTTTTAATAGCTCCCAGGAGTTGAGGGTGTGCCAAGACCAGTCACTGTCCCAAAGGGGAGCATCTCAGCCAGTGCCTAGACTCAGGCTGATTGGAAACCAGACCACCAGGCAGCAGCTTCTAAAGAATGCAAATGTGTACATTCCTGTGGGGCTACAAGCGTAAGCCCCACTGGCCCCCAGAGCCAGTCAGTCTGCAGGCGTCCCCTGGGCAGCAGTCCCACAACCTGAGGGTCTAGATGAGTGTACAAGCTTCTTTCTGGGAGATACTGGTGGGATTTAGCAAGACTGAGGGAGAGCTCAAAGATGGCATCCCCAGCCCACGTTCCATGAGGGCACTTACGTGGCCTCTAGATGTTTGCCAGACCTGAAGACTGCCCCACAGACTGAAGTTCCAGGATGACCAAGGAGGCCTCTTTCACAGAAAGGCTTTGTGCTTCCACTCTGCTGTCTGTGCAGTGTTCTGGGGGTGGTAGTCTGCTTAGAACTGTCTCTCCTATTGTTACAGTCTTGCAGGACCCAGGAATGCAAGTTCCCTGGCCACCAGAGCCAGGAAATCAAGGGGTATCCCCTGGGCAGCTGAAAAAACCAAGGCCCCAGGCATAAAAACAAGAGCATGAGATGTGTGTAGAAGCCCCTGTCTGGGAGCCATGGATGCTTGGCAGACGGAGCATGGCAGACACAGAGTGCAAAGACAGCACTTGCTGATGGAAGGGGGAAAGAAGGAAGAAAAAATAAAAAAGAAAAGAAAAAAAGGGAAATGAAAAGTCAAAAAAGATTGCAGCCACCAACTTTGGTGAGGCAGAGGAGAGCAGGAAGAAGAAGATGGCACCCACTAGCCTCTGACCCGAGAGCATCCTGGAGGCCCCTGCCCCTCAGACCAATGCGTTCACATTAGGAAATGAGTCTCTTTCACATAAAGAATGGGCACTTCCCAAAGGGCTGCTTCTGCACTGGGCCCTGGAGCCTGCGAGTCTGCACACAGGCCCTTCAAGAGCAGATCCTCGGTTCACCTCAGCCCCATGAGTCTAGTGAGCATGAGCCACAATGGTCTTCAAGCCAGAGGTTTTAGGGGCTCATCTCTCAGGTGCTGGTCTGAAGGGCTTGGGTGCCTGATGTGGGATGAAAATCCTTCGCTCCTCTGAGAGAAGCTCCGGGTTTGAGTTCACTCCCGGTTTGGGCTGCTGCACGGCAGAGAGAAGTGTGTGGGGAGGTTGTGTCTCAGTCTTTCCCACCTGCTTGGCTGTGGCTTCCCCGTTGTTGGCCTGATGTGAAGGGGTTGCTCTGCCAGGTTTTAGCACTGACTCCACAGGTTTAAGGGCTCAGTCCCACAAGACAGCCCCCTTGAGACACCAGTGGCAGGTATTGGGGGCCCAGGGTACCCACACTGCTGTCAGACTTGGTTACACAGAATGGGGTTCCCATAACCCTCCCTGTTGAGGTTGGACACTTTGCTAGAATGATTCACAGAAGTCAGGAAAGCGGTTTAGTTACTGTTACCAGTTTATTGTAGAGGAAACCACTCAGGAATAGCCAGTTGGAAGAGATGCTTAGGGCAAGGTATGTGGGAAGGGGCGTGGAGCTCCCCTGCCCTCTCCAGGTGCACCACCCTCCCGCACCTCAATGTGCTCACAACCCAGAAGCTCTCTTAAGCCTGTGGTCTGGGGAGACTTATGGGGAGCTCACTACCCAGGCATGATTGATCGAATCATGCGGCATTGGTGATGAACTCGACCTCTAGCCCCTCTCCCCTCCCCAGAGGTCCTGGGTGTGGGGCTGAAAGTTCCAAGTCTGAACCTGCCTTGGTATCTCTGGTGCCGCCACCATCCTGAAGCTACCCAGGGGCTCCCATCCGTCAGTCATCTCGTCAGCATGGAAGACACTCGTCACTCCTGTGATTCCAAGGGATTTAGGAGCTGAGTGTCAAGAACCAGGGACAAAGAGCAGAGACCAAACATTTACGTTTTCATATATCACAGGGAGGCATGTGCTCACGTCAGACTGTCTGGCTTGGATGGCAGGACAACAGGGACAGGCTAGAACCTGACCGAGAACAGAGGCGGGGCCGCTGCTTTTTCCAGAAGACACTGGGCACACCTATTGCCAAAGAGAATCCTCTCTCCAAGACCAGCTCCAAATTACACTTATCCTGGGAAGCCTCAGCTGTCCTCACCCAAAGCACAGCACTGGATTCCCACTCTGGTTCCTCCAGCTCCCACCTTCCCTCTGACCCTAGCCAGACCCCCAAGGAGTTGAGGCATCTGTACGCAGCCCTGTCTCCCCAAGACTGGGAGCTCCTCAGCCCTCAGCTGGGGCTGGGGCCTCTCTGGGCAGAGAGAGGTGGCAGGGCCCTTGCTGTGTGTGCAGAGCTGGAGGTTCAGTGGAGGCTGCAGGGCCCCAAAGACCCACTGAGGTCCCTCCTGGCCTGTCCAGACCCTGTGGACAGATCCTCTAGGTTGGCATCCTGGAGAGGCCCTGGGGAGCAGCATGCTGGGAAGGCTGCAGCAGGGATAAAGCACATGGCATCAGCCAGAGGAGCCCCGAGGCCTGACCCACACCTGGCTGTGTGTGCTGCTCACAGCATCAAGCAGGAGAGCTTCTTCTGCCCTCCCCTGCTGGTGGCTTCATGGGAGAGGCAACCCAGGCTGAGGAGGACCAGGACTGGGAGTGTAGGGCGGCAGTATCAGACAGCTGTGGGGAGTGCTGCCTAGGGCTGGACGTGGGGTCAGGGCCAGGAAAAAGCATCTTAAAAGAGAATTTTAGCCTTGGGAGGGATCTTCTTGGGTTACCTATTCTGGAGCCCTGCTTCTCACCCAGCCTAGATGCCCTTTGTAGCTCCTAGGTCACCCTTGTCATTTTTGGGTGATTCTGACCCCTACGGATTATTTGTACATGTCTGGAGACACGTTTGGTTGTTTCACTCACAGGGAGGGAGGGGATGCTACTGGCCTTGGTGGACTGGGGCCGGGGAAGCTGCTAAACATTGTACAATCCTGTAATAGTGTGGTCCATTTTTCCTTTCATTGAATCAATGTGGATACATTATTATTAATTAAAATCCATATTTTTCAGTAGATTTCTTTCTTGTGTTGTTCATTCTATGGGTTTTTTCTTTTTCAAATATTGGCATCTGAGCTAACAACTGTTGCCTATCTTTATTTTTCTTCTCCTCTCAAAAGCCCCCCAGTACATAGTTGTATATTCTAGTTGCAAGAGCCTCTGGTTATGCAGTGTGGTTCCCCTCCTCAACATGGCCTGATGAGCAGGGCCATGTTTGTGCCCAGGATCCGAACCAGCGAAACCCTGGGCTGCTGAAATGGAGTGCGAGAACAGCCGCTCATTCACGGGGCTGGCCCCAGGTCCTATGTGTTTTGACAGAGGAATAATGACATGTATGCGCTGTTACAGCATCATACAGAATAGTTTCATGTGCTATGTCCTTAATGTGCCCAAATGGAATTATGCCAGAGAGTTTTTCCTGTGTTGCTTTATTCACTCAATATTATATTAAAGACATTCACCCTGCTCTGTGTATATCTAGCTCCTGCCTGGGGCTCCAGGGTTTGCATCCAACACATCTTACCTGCCCTCTCCCCAGTTGTGGACATGCAGGCTTGTCCCATTCCCCCACTAAAGCAGCGCTACAAGGAACATCCTCTTGCATGTTCCCTTATAAATAGGTGTGAGAAATGAGATAGGTACTTAGGAGCAAACTGACAGGGGTACTGAGCATGTCTATTCTTAATTTTCATCATTCTACATCCCACCAGCAGTGTTACAGTTTCTTTCTTCCCGTAGCCCGTCAACACTAGACACTCTCTCTTTTAGGGAATTGGATAAGTATACCTTGAAATTCCATCCCTGTTTCTTTCTTTCTCTCTCTTTCTTGCTCTTTTCTTCCTTTTTTCAAGCATACTTATATATGCCTTGGCAACTCCTTTTGTGAAATATCTGCTCCTTACCCTTGCTCATTTCTGTATTGAGGTTCCTACTTCTTCCTGATATAATGGTTTCACGTTTATACTAGATAGTGTTCCCTTGTCAGCTTCAGGCAACGCAAATGATTTTTCCCAACTCTCCATCTGCCTGTCAACTTTATCAAAAGTCTCTTTCACTGAACATAAATCCTTAATGTGGGTGTGCCATATCTTTTTAGTATCACCTATCATTTGTGCTTTTAGAGTTTTCTTAAGAAATCCTTTTCCACTGCTACATCAACAAAATTATTTTTCTAAACTTTCTCCTGTTAACTTTATAGTTCATATTTCATATTTATGTCTTGACCCATGTGCATTACATCTCTGGATGTGGTCTTCGGCAGAAAATCTGATTTACTTTGCTTCACAAAACGATCAGTTTTCCCACCATAAACTAGTAAAAATCCATCGTTTCCATTTGGTTTCTGCTGCCACCTTTATCGTAGATTAGATTTTGATAATTCAGGCATATTTCTTTGAAAAATTCAATGAATTTAATCAGCGTCATTGTATGTTCCAGACTCACATTGTTCAAAATGACTCTGACTCTACAATGTGCTTCAATACCTAGGACGGCTGATCTCTGCTGTTTACTGTATTTTTAGAAAATTAGTATAGCTTTGCACTGAGTTTTACTTTTCAGAAGGAAATTTAGGATAATGTTAAATTGATAGTCGATTCATGGGAATTGGAAATGCAATTTCACCAATGATATAATTAGGAGGAGAACTGACATCATAACCATACAAGCTCATCCCCTCCAAGAGTGTAGACGGGATTCCATGTATTCTGATCAGCTACATTTTTATTAGTGGTTAAAATTTCTCTCTTTGGAAGTGTTGCATGTTTTGGGTTAATTATTAGATATCTTGTAACAGAGGATTTCAAAGTGCCATACGAGGAACCCTGGGGTCCATCAGGTCCTCACTTTTCCAACTGCATGTGGGGATGTGTTTGCCATATGCTTCAACTAAAACAGCGTGTGCCACAGACTGATGAAGATGCAGATGCGAGTGCCAGCTTGTCTCCCCTCAAGTCAGACATTAGGTGTATTTGCAAAAATGTAAAACCAGGCCACTCTCCTCACTACTTGTGTTTTGAGAAATGTAATTACTTTCCTAAAAACATGTTACTTGTATTAACATGAAGTGGTGTATTATCGTTCTTTTAAATATACTAATCACTAAATATTTTTAAAGATTCTCAGCTTTAACATCTAATATGATAAAAATTGATAGAGTCCTTGAAGGCCTCTGCCTGTTCAATGTAAAGGAATCCTGAGACCAAAAATGCTTGAGAGCTGTTTCTTCATAGTTTGTGTCACTATGGGAAATGTCACCATACTTCTTACTTAAATTCTATATTTGATTGAATATTCCTGGTGACAACATGAGGAACACTCTGAGTTTTGTAAACAGATTCACCTTCGGCTGTGTTGTGTCCTCCTGTTGTTTTCTGTATCCCGTCCTGACGCTTGGATCTTCTCCGGGTAGACGATCACGTTTCTTCCCTTCACTTTTTAAGTGAATGGGCTTTATTTAATTAGAGAAGTTTTAGGTTTACAGGAAAATTGATCAGCATATATCAAGAGTTTCCATGTACCTCCTCTCCCTGCCCACAGTTTCCTCTATTGTTTACCTCTTGTATCAGTGAGGGACATGTTTACAATTGATGCCCCAATATGAATACATTAGTATCCACTAAAGTCCATGGTTCACATTAGGGTTTACTCTGTGTTCAACATGCTGTGGGTTTCAGCAAATGCATAATGACAGGTGGCCTCTGTTGCAGTCCCACAAGGATGGTTTCATGCCCTATGTTTGTAATGTGCCCAAATGAAATCATGGTAGAGAGTTCATCCTGTGTTTTGCTTTATTCACTCGATAGTATTTTAAAGAATAATTTATTTAAGATGCTCTGTGTACATCTAATTCCTGCCTAGGGCTCCAGGATTTGCACCCAACCCAGCTTACCTGCCCTCTCCCCAATTATAGGGAGACAGGCTTGTCCAACTCTCCCACTAAAAGCAATCCTACAGGAGACATCCTCTTACACGTCCCCTCATAAATAGGCTTTTGAAATTGAGACAGACACTCAGGAGCAGAGGAACATCGTCTGAATTTTCACCATTCTATCTCCCACCAAGAGTGCACCAGTTTCACTTCTCCCCATAGCCCGATCAACACTGGGCGTTTTCTGATTTTGGAATTGAATAGGTACACAGTGAAATTCCATTGCTGTTCTCCCTGTCTCTCTCTGTGTGTGTCTCTCTCTCTTTAGCCTTTTACCTATTCACTTACCTTCGTGCCTCCTTCTGTGTTTTGTCTGCTCATATCCTTTGCCCATACAGGGATGAGCTTCCTATGCTTTCTTGTTTATTCTTCTTGACAGTATTCCCTTCACAGTTTTAGACATTGCAAATGATCTTTTCCCAATTTTCTAGCTGCCTGTTAACTTTATCCAGGATATGCTCCACCAAACATAAATACTTCATGCAGACATTTTCATGTCTTTCAAATCACCTTGTCATTGCTGCTTTTGAATTTTGTTTTAGAAATCCTTCTCCGCTCCTAGAGCACATCGTTATTTCCTTACACTTTCTCCTACTAACCTTATACTTTATCTTTCATATTTATGTCTTGATCCACCTGGATTCCATCTTTGAATGAGGTCTTAAGCAGAAATTCCGATTTACTTTGCTTCATAAAATGGACATTTTTTGCACCACAAATCCATCTTTTCCCTTTGATTTCTGCTGCCACCTTCCTCATATATTAGGTTTTGATAATGCAGGGATATTTCCTGAGCTTTCCAGTCAATTTAATCAGCATCTGTGTCTGTTCCAGGTTCACGCTGTTGAAAACGACCATCGCTCTATAACGTGTCTCAACACCTGGGAGAGCTTATCTCTCCATTTATTCCATTTTTATAAGATCAGTATAGTTTTCCATCGACATTTATTTGTCAGAAGGAAATGTAGGGTAGTATTAAATTTATAGTCCAATAATGGGGATTGTAAGTGCAATTGCACTGATGGTATAATTTGAGGAAGAACCGACATCATAACCATTATTAGCTCATCCTGTCCAAGAGTGTGGGCGATTTTCCATGTATTCAGATCACCTGCATTTTTGTTAGTGGTTACAGTTCTGACTTTGGAGGTGTTGTATGTTTTGGGTTAATTCCTAGATATTTTATAACAGAGGGTTTCCAAGTGTGATATGAGGAACCCTGTGGTCCATCAGGTCCTCACCCTTCTAGTTACATGTGAGGATGTATTTCGCAAATGCTTCAACTGAGAGACCATATTGTCACGGACTGAATGAAGAAGCAGATGCGAGTGCCAGGTTGTCTCCCCTCAAGGCAGATGTTGGACGTATCTGCAAAAATGCAAAACCAGGCCCCTCTTCACACTACTTGTTTTTTGAGAGCTGTGATTACTTTCCTAAAAATATATTACTCATATTAACATGAAATAGGCTTATTATTGTTCTTTTAAATATACTGAATATTTTTAAAGATTCTCAGTTTTAATTTCCAATACAGTAAAAATTGGTAATTATAATTCACCCAAGCAAAAGCCCTTTCGTGGCCTCAATACCTTTGAGTGTGAAGGGATCCTGAGACCAAAATGCTTGAGAGCTGTTTCTTCACAGTTTGTGTCGCTATTGGAAATGCTATCCTACTTTTTGCTTAAATCCTACCTGTTCAATGATTCTTCCTGGTGTAATACCATGAGGAAGTCTATGAGTCTTGTGAATTGATTTGCCTCCTGCAGCATTGTGTTCTCCTGTTGTTGTAACGTGTCACATGCTGACTCTTCGATCTTTTCCTGGTGGGTGATCGCGTACTTCCCTTCCGGTCCTGATACACCTTCTTTCTCTTCTCCCCTCGTAGCACCACTCATGACTGTCAGTTCCACTGGAAAGAGCAGCAGAGACAGTGAGTAGGCTTGTCTTCTTCCTGATCCTAAAATTCTGCATCTAAATCTTCCCCCATTTGTTATGCTATTTGTAGTTTCATAGCTTATATTATCTATCCAGCTAAGAAAGTCCCCTTCTACAACACGTTGCAAACAGGCTTTTTAACAAAATCATAAATGCATCTGTATGTTAAATAATTATTTTGTAGAACTAAAACTATATAATGTTATTACATCTCAAAAAATCATAAATAGGACTTGAATTTTACAATTATTCCTGCCTTGATTGAAATAAATATATGTTTTTTTCTTTTTTCTTTTATTCATGTATTGAATCTCATGGTAGGTTTTCTGATGCCCAACCATCCTTGTCATTCATGGGAAAAACATACACCAGTTAATCATACAATTTTTCTTTGTGAGTAAGATTCGCCCTGAACTAACATTTGCTGCCAATCCTCCTCTATTTTTTTGCATGTGAGACACCTGCACAGCGTGGTTGGTGAGTGGAGTAGATCTATGCCTGGGATTGGAACCCACCAACCTGGGCGGCTGAAGCGGAGTACATGGAAGTTTAACCACTCAGCCATGGTGCCCAGCCCATAGTGTACTATTTTTCGTAAAACATGGCGTTGCAGCAGGTTTTGTCTTATTAAGGGTACATTAGTCCACATGGACTGGGGAAGCACGAACGCCTGTTCTTATAAACATTCTATGTGGTTTTCAAATCAAGTTTGCTTCAACGTGACAAAGTGAGTGGAGTAGATTTCGTATATTTTCTATGCTTTTTTGAGGAACATGTATAAGACGCCAACTGTTCCTTAAAAGTTCAGGAGAGCTCACCTGCAGACCCGCTGGGGCAGTGATGTTAGGGAGGGAAGGTCCTAACTAAATATTTCAGTTTCTTTAACTTATTTGAGCATGCAGGGCCCCTATTGTTTCCTGCCCAGTTTTGGAATATTATATTTTCTAAGAATTTATTCATTTCATCCACAGTTTCAAATTTGTTAACTTACAATCCCCTTACTATTTTTATTTTAAAATACTTATTATTTCTATAGTTACTTCCCAATTTTGTGGCATCTTCTCCTTGTTTCTTACTATCTACTGATTTTTTGCAACAAACTCATTCTGCTTTTATTGCACACGATTTTGTTCTCATAAGGTTTCTGGAAAATGTATGTAAATCTATATTTTTCATATAGTACTGTTTTTATTTAAAAATTTAGCATTGGATGCTCAAATTATCTAATTATTATTTCTTAATTTATTTTAAGCTTTACGATTGAAACAAAAGAGTATTTAATAAAATATTTAGCTTCCAAACATGTAGGATTTGAAAAGCTGTTCCTTGTCTATTGATTTCTATTTATGGGTATCATAGCTTGTATAATATTTATACTTTGCAATTGATGAAGGATTTTTTGTGTCCTAACACAAGGCCAATTTTTGTAGAAGTCTTCTATGTCCTGGAAAGAATGTTTAAGCTCTCTTTTTTGAGCACTCTAAATATATCCAAAAGCAATTGTCTTAAAATTATTAACTGCATTAATAATTCACAAACTGCATTTCTGAACTCTGGTAAAATTTCTAATCATAATATTAATCTGTCTATTATTGATTTAGCTCCATCTATTTATATACGTTTCACTGAAGTTGTGTTGATCATTTGTTACTTAATATCCAGAGTATATTGTTATATTGATTAACGATATTTATGCTGCTTGCTTAAACGTTCTTCTAACCTTTATAAAATATTATCCTTTAGCCCTTGGTGTGTTTGTGTAATTTTTAAATTTCAGTATGCATTTTAAACCGGAGAATAGTTTCCTTCATATCCAAAATAACAAGATAACACTTAAAATTAACAAATAAATTAATAATAATTCCTTAAAATGTTTCACACCTAATCCTACATTCATACCATGAACAACATTTTCTCTATTGCCTTAAAAACACTTTACAGATAATTGATCTAAATCAGGATCCAATTTAGTATGCTATACTGTTATGTCCCTTGAATTTCATGCCATCCTTTTCATAACCCTGATTTATTGATGAGCACGACCGACTGTTCTGAGGAATACTCCACTTCCTGGATTGGTCTAATTGCTCCTCACAGTGTCATTTAGCTTGTTCCTCCATCCTCCAGACAATGATAATTCCTTCTGATGCTCAAATTGTTATAGCTTTGGCCAATGGGCACGTTTTCTCTCTGGTTCCTGTATCCTTTTAACATCACCCATTACTCAGAGAAAGTTCCAGTTCACAGCGGCAAGGATGTCCTAGGCTTGCTTCCATGCCAGGCCATTCTCCAGGAACCCTGCTTGTCGGTAATGACTTATGGTAATAGAGACGTTATGTTTGTTGTTTCCTTAAATTCCATTTTGTCTGTATTTGATATTGCTGCCTCAGCTTTCCTTTGGTGCATTATGCCTGGCATATATTTGTCCATTGTTTTATTTTCAAACTTTCTGTTCAGTTTATATAGAATAGTAAATGCAAAATATGAAATAAGATGTCAGAAGTAAGTACCAATAAAACAGTACTAAAAAGAATGTAAATAGGTTAAATAATCAAAAGACAAGACTCTCAGAGAATTTTTCTTTGAACTGCCAAATCCTAATATATGATCTAGAACAGGAACATTACTCAAGAGAACGTGATGCTGCCCATCTGTGTCTCTCTTTAGTGGTTCCAAATATGGGGACTTTTCAGCAATTTAGTCGCTGTTAGGAAAAAACATTTAGTAGTCATACTCTGTTTTCAGCGCTTAATAGAGTGATCTCATGTTATCCCTATCACAATGCTTCATGGTAAAAACTATTAACATTTACTCCATTTTGCTGATGAATATTGCGGGACCCAGAAAAGCTAAGCAACTTATTCAAACCTGAGAGCTCTGAAATTGTCATTTAATTGTGTTAGAGCCTATGTTTTAACCACTGTGCCCTCATTCTGTTTTCTGATCTGAGCAGATGCAGCATCCTGGCCTGGTCAGAACTGGAGCACGGTGACTGAATTCATCCTCATTGGCTTCTCCACCTTCCCCCAGCATCTCCTGCCCATCTTCTTCTTCCTGTACCTGCTGATGTACCTGTTCACGTTGCTGGGGAACCTGCTCATCATGGCCACCATCTGGAGCGAGCGCAGCCTCCACACGCCCATGTACCTCTTCCTGTGTGCCCTCTCCATCTCTGAGATTCTGTTCACTGTGGCTGTCACCCCTCGCATGCTGGTGGACATGCTCTCCACCCATCACTCCATCACCTTCGTGGCCTGTGCCAGCCAGATGTTCTTCTCCTTCACGTTTGGCTTCACCCACTCCTTCCTGCTCATGATCATGGGCTATGACCGCTACGTGGCCATCTGTCACCCTCTGCGCTACAATGTGCTCATGGGCACCCAAGACTGTGCGAGTCTTGTGTTCTGGTCCTGGGCTGGTGGGGATGATGGTGACATTCATCGTGTTTCACCTCAACTTCTGTGGGTCTAATATGATCCACCATTTTGGCTGCCACGTGCTTCCCCTCTTGAAGTTGTCCTTTGGGAGGGAGACATCCACTGTCACCTTGGGTGTTATCCTGGTGTGTGTCACGGCTCTGTTGGGCTGTTTGTTCCTCATCTTCCTCTCCTATGTCTTCATCGTGGCTGCCATCTTGAGGATCCCCTCAGCTGAGGGCCGGCACAAGACCTTCTCCACATGTGTGTCCCACCTCACTGTGGTGGTCGTGAACTACGGTTTTGCCTCCATCATCTACCTCAAGCCCAAGGGCCCTCATTCTATGGACAGTAACACCCTGATGGCCACCACCTATACAGTCTTCACGCCATTTCTTAGCCCAATCATTTTCAGCCTCAGGAATAGGGAGCTGAAAATGCCATAAAAAAAAGCGTCTGCAGAAAAGTCGTCTTGTGAGCTCCTGACAAACAGTTTGGCGGTGAGGAACTATGACAGAAGGGCTGAGATAATGATCTGTCCCCATAAGGCTGTTGTAAGGGCTCAGGTGTGTGAAAATACCTACACCCCATAGGATGTCGATGAAGCTATCGATTTGTTTCTCCTCAGTTTGCTTGTCCTACTCTTGACTAGGCCTAAGCAATCATGATCCCTTGTTTATAAACCAGAGTGATGAACTCCGCCTCATTATCTGAGCCAAGACTGAGTTATCTCTCTGTAGGTGGGTGAGTGGCATCACGTGGATGTGTCTGGGTACTGATGCACTTGCCCCTTGTTGAATGGACAAGCAAGAAAATACTTTATTTCCCCCCACCAAGTAAGAATAAACAATAGTAATAATAATAATAAATGCCACCAGCATTGGACCTTTTCTTGTATCAGGCATTGTATCTAGTGTTTTACTATTGTCTTTTAAATTATTAAAAATGTGCACAAGATAATAAAGTATGTGTCTCTGAGAAAATGGGTTACGGTTTGCAGTTCCTCACTGCCTGTGGGAGGGATGGATTCTACGAGAGTTTTCTTACATTGAGCCAAGTTGAGTAAAGGAATCAGAATCAATACAGAGAGAGACCGAGAGAGAAGGAAAGAGACAGAGAGAGCAGATCAGTAGGAATAGAGTCCTTAAAATCAATCTGAACTGGAATTAGATGAAAAAGAATATCAGGCAAAATCTGGGAAAGGGAGGAAGAAGGAGAAGCAGGTTGGTAAGAGAGCAGTTTGCCCCTGAGGAAGGGATAGAGAAGGGAGATGCGGGAGGTAAGGATTCAGGAAGGGAGGGAGAGAGAGAAGGAGAGGAGAGAGAGAAAGGGATGGGGTTCAGTGTTTGGGTAAGACCATAAAGCATGTTAAAAAGGTGTTGCTATCTGACATCTTGTGGAAATCCTTTTATCTTTTTCTCCACATATTTGTTAAAAACCCGTTAATGTCTCATTACTGTGGTTGAGTTGCACCTATGTGGAGGATGTGTTGAAAGGCAGAAGTTCAACCTCAAGATGAGCTGGGGCCTCTCTGAGAGAGAGTCAGCAGGGGATCCTTGCTATGTGTGCAGAGTTGGAGGTTGAGTGGAGGCTGCAGGGCCCGAAAGGCCAACTGAGGTCACTCCTGGCCTCTCCAGACCCTGTGGTCAGATCCTCTAGGTTGGCGTCCCGGAGAGGCCGTGGGGAGCAGCGTGCTGGGAAGGCTGCAGCAGGGATAAAGCACATGGCCTCAGCTGGAGGAGCCCCGAGGTCTGCCCCACACCTGCCTGTGTGTGCTGCTCACAGCATCAAGCAGGAGAGCTTCTTCTGCCCTCCCCTGCTGGAGGCTTCATGGGAGAGGCGGCCCAGGCTGAGGGAGACCAGGACTGTGAGGGGAGGAGGGCCGGATCAGACAGTTGTCGGGAGGGGAGTGCTGCCCAGCCTGGACATGGGGTCAGGACCCGGGAGAAGGGTCCTAAGAGAGGCTCTTTCTTTGGGAGGGATCTTCTCAGGTTACTTCTTCTGGGTCCCTGCTTCTCACCCACCTGGGTGCCCTTTGTAGCCTCTAGGTCAGTGATTCTCATGTTGGGTGATTCTGACCCCTATGGAATACTTGTACATGTCTGGAGATACGTTTGTTTGTTTCACTCACGAGGAGGGAGGGATGCTCCTGGCATTGGTGGACTGGGGCCAGGAAAGCTACCAAACGCTGTACAATCCTGTAGTAGGGTATTACACTGTTTCAAGTAATGAACCAATATGGATACATTATTATAACTGAATTCCGTACTTTACCTTAGGTTTCACTCTTTGTGTTGTACATTCTACGGGTTTTGACAAAGGAATACTGACAAGTATCCACCGTTGCAGTATCATACAGAGTAGTTTCATGTGCTATATCTTTAATGCGTCCAAATGGAATTATGCCAGAGAGGTTTTCCTCTGTTTTGCTTTATTCTATCATAATATTTTGAAGAATCATATCCCCTGCCCTGTGTACATTTATCTCCTGCCTGGGGGACCAGAGTTTGCGTACAACCCATCTTACCTGTCCTCTCCCTCGTTACGGACAGGCAGGCTTGTCCCATTCCCCTACTAGAGCAATGCTACAAGGAAGATCCTCTTACACACTCCCCTAGAAATAGGTATGAGGAACCGAAACAGATGCTCAGGAGCAAAATGACAGGTACACAGAGCATGCGTTCTCTTAATTTTCGTCATTGCATGTTCCAGCAGCAGTGCTCCAGCAACCTTTCTCCCCACAGCCCGGTCAACTCGGGGCATGTTTTGATGCAGGGGACTGAACAGCTGCACAGTGAAATTCCATTGTCCTCTCTCTTTTTCCTGTTATTACTCTTTTCAGCATCTTTCCATTTACCTGGGTACCTGTTTTGTCTGCTCATGACCTTCGCTCATTTCTGTACTGAAGTTCCTACTTCTTCTTTTTTTTTTCTTTTTAAATATTGGCACCTGAGCTAACAATGGTTGCCAATCTTCTTTCTTTTTCTGCTTTCCCACCCCTAAATCCCAGCTGTACGTAGTTGTATATTTTAGTTGTGGGTCCTTCTAGTTGTGGCATAGGACAATGCAAATGCTCCTTTCCCAACTTTCCATCTGCCTGTCAACTTTATCCAGGACGTCCTTTGTTGAACAAAATCCTTCATGTTGATGTTTTCTATCTTTTCAAAATCGCCTTGCCATTTGTGCTTGAAAACTTTTGCTAAGAGTTCCTTCTCCACTGCTAGATCAACAAAGTTATTTTTCTACACTTTCTCCTGTTAACTTTATAGTCTGTATTTCATATTTGTGTCTTGTTCCCTCTGGATTCCACATTTGCATGTGGTCTTAGGCAGAAATTTAGATTAACTTTGCTTCATAAAATGAGCATTTTCCCAACATAAACTAGTAAAGAATCCATCTTTTCCTTTGACTCCTGTAGCTGCCTTTATCATACATTAGGTTTTGATAATGCAGGCACGTTTTCTGAGACAATCAATCGCTTTAATCAGTGTCTGTGTATGTTCCACGTTTATCTTGTTAAAAATGACTATGACTCTATAATGTGTCTCAATCTCTGCAAAGGTTTATGTCTCCCAATTGCTCGTTGTTATTTTCTTTTAACTTTTTATTGAGATTATGATGGTTTATAACCTTGTGCAATTGCAGTCGTACATTATTGTTTGTCAGTCGTGTTGTAGGTGCACCACTTCACCCTTTGTCCCCACCCCTATCCCCCCTTTCCCCAGTAGCCACTAGTCTGTTCTCTTTGTCCACAAGTTTAACTTCCGCATATGAGTGGAGACATACAGAGATTGTCTTTCTCTATCTGGATTATTTCACTTAACATAATACCCTCAATGTCCATCCATGTTGTTGTGAATGAGACGATTTTATCCTTTTTTTGGCTGACTGGTATTCCATTGTGTGTATATATGTATATATACACCCTATCTTCTTTATCCACTTATCAGTTGATGGGCATTTAGGTTGCTTCCACGTCTTGGCTATTGCAAATAATGCTGCAATGAACATAGCGGTGCATGGGCCTTTTGGAATTGCTGACTTCAAGCTTTTTGGATAGATACCCAGTAGTGGGATGGCTGGGTCATATGGTATTTCTATTTTTAATTTTTTGAGAAATCTCCACACTGTTGTCCATAGTGGCTGCACCAGTTTACATTTCCACCAGTAGTGTATGACGGTTCCTTTTTCTCCACAACCTCTCCAACACTTGCTACTTTTTGTTTTGGTTATTTTTGCCATTCTAATGAGTGTAAGGTGATATCTTAGTGTAGTTTTGATTTGCAGTTCCCTGATGATCAGTGATGATGAGCATCTTTTCATGTGCCTATTGGCCATCTGTATATCTTCTTTGGAGAAATTTCTGTTCATGTCACCTGCCCCTTATTTGATTGGGTTGTTTGAGTTTTTGTTGTTGAGCTGTGTGAGTTCTTTATATATTATGGAGATTAACCCTTTGTCGGATATATGACTTGCAAATATTTTTTCCCAGTTGGTGCGTTGTTTTTTTGTTTCAATCCTGTTTTCCCTTGCCTTGAAGAAGCTCTTCAGTCTGATGCATTCCCATTTGTTTATTCTTTCTAGTGTTTCCCTTGTCTGAGAAGACATGTTGTCTGAAGAGATCCTTTTGATACTGATGTCAAAGAGTGTACTGCCTAGATTTTCTTCTAGAAGCCTTATGGTTTCAGGTCTTACCTTTAGGTCTTTGATCCATTTTGAGTTTATTTTTGTGAATGGGAAAAAGAATGGTCATTTTCATTCTTTTACATGTGGCTTTCCAGTTTTCCCAGCACCATTTGTTGAAGAGACTTGCTTTTCTCCAGTGTATCCCCTCCACTCCTTTGTCGAACATTAGCTCTCCATAGATGTGTGGTTTTATTTCTGGGCTTTCAATTCTGTTCCATTGATCTGTGCAGCTCTTTTTGTAGTAGTGCCATGCTGTTCTGATTACTGTAGCTTTGTAGTATGCTTTGAAGTCAGGGATTGTGCTGGCTCCAGCTGTGTTCTTTTTTCTCAGGATTGCTTCAGCAATTCGGGGTCTTTTCTTGCCCCATATGAGTTTTAGGATTCTTTGTTCTATTTCTGTAAAGAATGTCATAGGCATTCTGATAGGGATTGCATTGAATCTGTAGATTGCTTTAGGTAGAATGGACATTTTAACTATGTTTATTCTTCCAATCCGTATGCATGGAATGTCTTTCCATCTCTTTATGTCGTCATCCATTTCTTTTAGGAAAGTCTTGTAGTTTTCGTTGTGTAGGTGTTTTACTTCCTTAGTTAAATTCACCCCATGGTATTTTATTCTTTTTGTTATGATTGTGAATGGTATTGTGTTCTTGAGTTCTTTTTCAGTTAGTTCGTTATTAGAGTATAGAAATGCTACTGATTTATGTAAGTTGATTTTATACCCTGCAACTTTGCTGTAGTTGTTGATTATTTCTAATAGTTTTCCAATGGATTCCTTGGTATTTCTATATATAAGATCATGTCGTCTGCAAACAGCGAGAGTTTCACTTCTTCACTCCCTATTTGGATCCCTTTTATTACTTTTTCTTGCCTAATTGTTCTGTCCAAAATCTCCAGTACTGTGTTGAATAAAAGTGGTGATAGAGGGCATCCTTGTCTCGTTCCTGTTTCCACGGGGATGGCACTCAGTTTTTTCACATTGAGTATGATGTCGGCTGTGGGTTGTCATGTATGGCCTTTATTATGTTGAGGCAATTTCCTTCTATCCCCATTTTCTTAAGAATTTCTATCATAAATGGCTGTTGGATCCTATCAAATGCTTTCTATGCATCTATTGAGCTGATCATGTGCTTTTTATTCCTGAATTTTTTGATGTGGTGTATGACATTGATTGATTTGCGGATGTTGAACCATCCCTATGTCCGTGGTATAAATCCCACTTGATCATGATGTATGATCCTTTAGATAAATTGCTGAATTCAGGTTGCCAAAATTTTGTTGAGAATTTTTGCATCTATGTTCATCAGCGACATTGGCCTGTAGTTCTCCTTTTTTGTGCTGTGCTTGTCAGGTTTTGGTATCAGAGTGATGTTGGTCTCATAGAATGTGCTAGGAAGTGTTCCATCCTCCCTAATTTTTTGGAATAGCTTGAAAAGGATAGATATTAAATCCTCTCTGAATGTTTGGTGGAATTCCCCAGGAAAGCCATCTGGTGCGGGGGTTTTATTCTTTGGGATGCTTTTGATTGCTGTTTCAATCTCTTTCCTCGTTATTGTTCTGTTCAGATTGTCTGTCTCTTCTTGACTCAACTTTGGGATGTTGTAAGAGTCTAAGAATTTATCCATTTCCTCTAGGTTATCCATTTTGTTGACATATAGTTTTTCATAGTATTCTCTTATAATCCGTTGTATTTCTGTGGTGTCTGTTGTTATCTCTCCTCTTTCATTTCTGATTTTGTCTATTTGAGCTTTCTCTGTTTTTTTCTTAGTAAGTCTAGCTATGCGTTTGTCAATTTTCTTTATCTTCTCAAAGAACCAGCTCCTTATTTCATTGATCTTTTCTACTGCCTTTTTTGTTTCAATAGCATTTATTTCTGCACTGATTTTTAGCTTTTCTCTCCTTCTGCTGACTTTGGGCTTTGTTTTTTCTTCTTTTTCTAATTCACTTAGGTGTAATTTGAGATTGCTTATTGGGGACTTTTCTTGTTTGTTAAGGTGAGCCTGTATTGCAATGACTTTCCCTCTTACTGTAGCTTTTGCTGCATCCCATATGAGTTGGTATGGCATGTGATCATTTTCATGTGTCTCCAGATATTTTTTGATGTCTTCTTTAATTTCTTCAATGATCCATTGCTTCTTCAATAGCATATTACTTAGTCTCCACATCTTGGTCCCTGTCTCAGCTTTTTTCTTGTAATTAATTTCTAGCTTTATGACATTATGATTGGAGAAGATGCTTGGTGTTATTTCAAATTTTTTAAATTTATAGAGGCTTGCTTGTTTCCCAACATATAGTTTATCCTTGAGAATGTTCCGTGTCCACTTGAGAAGAATGTGTATTCTGCGGTTTTGGGATGGAGTGTTCTATATATGTCTATTAAGTCCAACTGTTTTAGCTTTCTGTTTAATTCCACTGTTTCCTTGTTGATTTTCTGCCTGGATGATCTGTCCAATGATGTGAGTGGGGTGTTGAGGTCCCCTACTATTATTGTGTTATTTTTGATGTCTTCTTTTAGGTTTGTTAATAGTCGCTTTATGCACTTTGGTGCTCTGGTGTTGGGTGCATAGATATTTATAAGCATGATTTCTTCTTGATGCAGTGTCCCTTTGATCATTATATATTGCCCCTCTTTGTCTCTCTTTACCTTCCTTATCTTGAAATCTACCTTTGTCTGATATAAGCATTGTGACAACCACTTTCTTTTGCTTGCCATTAGCTTGGAGCATCCTCTTCCACCCCTTCACTCTGAGCTGGTATTTGTCATTGGGGCTCAGATGTGTTTACTGGAGGCAGCAAATTGTTGGATCTTGTTCTTTAATCCATCTTGCCACTCTGTGTCTCTTTATTGGAGAGCTCAATCCATTTACATTCTGGGTGGTTATTGACATATGAGGGCTTAATGCCATCATTCTGTCACTCGTTTTCCGATTTTCCTGCATTTCCTTTGTTTCTCGTCCTGTGTGTTTTGGTCCACACATTGAGTCCTGCAGTTTGTTATGCTGTGTTTCTTAGTTTTTTCCTTACCTTTTTTGTGTGTCTTTGTTCTACTTTTTAGTTTAGTAGCTACCCTGAAGTTTGTATTCAGAATCTCGTGCATAACATAGTCCATTTTCTGATGGCCTCTTATTTCCGTAGTCTAAACTGATTCAGTCCCTTTCCTCCTCCCCTCCTAAGTTATTATTCTTGTATCTTATCCAGCTCCTGTTCTGAGTTTGTGGTCAAAGTGACGAGATTGTCTTTGTTTGTGATCTTTTCCTTCCTTTTATCCTAATGCTACAGTTGAATATTTGCTATCCTATTCTGACTCTATCTATTTGTCTCCTTCCCCTGTCTTTTGTGACCCCATTCTCCCTTTTTCCCCTTTTTCAGCTATGAGGGCCTTCTTGAGGATTTGTAGTGGAGGAGTGGGTCTCGTGGCTATGAAGTCCCTCAGCTTTTGTTCGTCTGGGAAAGATTTAATTTCTCCTCATATCTGAAGGGTATTTTTGCTGGATAGAGTGTTCTTGTCTGAAGAATTTTATACTTCAAACTTTAGAATATGTCATTCCATTCTCTCTTAGTTTGTAAGGTTTCTGCAGAGAAATGTTCTGAAAGTCTGATAAGGGTTGCTTTGTAGGTTATTTTCTTCTGCCTTGCTGCCCTGACTATTCTTTCTCTGTCACTCACTTTTGCCAGTTTTACTACTATATACCTTGAAGTAGGTCTTTTTACATTGACAAATTGAGAAGATCTGAAAGCTTCCTCCACACACATTTCCCTCTTATTCCCTAGATTTGGGAAGCTCTCTGCTATTATTTCTGTGAACAAGCTTTTTGCTCCATCCTCCTTCTCCTCACTTTCTTGGATACCTATAATTCTTATGTTGCATTTCTTCATTGAGTCAGATATTTCTTGGAGACATTTTCCATTTCTTTTTAGTCTCAGTTCTCTCTCCTGCTCTGTCTCGAACAATTCAACATGTCTATCTTTTTTTTCCTGCTTTATCTCCCCAAATCGCCCCCGGTACATAGTTGTATATCTTAGTTGTAGGTCCTTCTAGTTGTGGCATATGGGACGCCACCTCAATGTGGCCTGAGGAGTGGTGCCATGTCCACGCCCAGGATCCAAACCCTGGGCCGCCGCATTGGAGCATGCGAACTTAACCACTCGGCCATGAGGCTGGCCCCATCAACACGTCTACCGTCAATTATGCTGATTTGTTCCTCTGTGGTGTCCACACAAGCATTCGGGGAATCTGTATTTTGTTTTGCCTCTTCCATTGAGCCCTTCATCTCTAGTATTTCTGACTGATTCTTCTTTATAGTTTCAATGTCTTTTGTGAAGTAGCTCCTGAACTCATTGAATTATTTCTCTATATTCTCTTTTACCTCATTTAGTTTTTTGATGATAGCTATTCTGAATTTCATTGTTGTTTAGTTTACTCATTTCTGACTCCTCAGGACAGAATTCTGAATATTTGTTTTCTCTCTGGTCTGGAGTTTTGATGAACGGTTTGATGCTGAAAGGGTGGGTTTTTTCCATTTTGATATTATTCGGTGGCAGTTACAGCCTATCGCCACTGGATGAGGGTTGAGAGCCACATATTCTGAGCCCTACGCCTTCAGCTGAGATGGTACAGCACAGCACGGGTTGGCGGGGTGCATTTTCCTTTGTGCACAGTCCCTGGTTTCCTGATAAGCTCTGCTATCTGGTCTCCTGGGGTCTTGGCTTAATAAGGTCACCCCACGCAATAGCTTTTGCCAGGTTAGAGGGCTTCCCTCTAGGCTGCAAGGACCTTAGGGAGTTCTGGGAGGTTCTGCAGGCATGTGACCCCTCCCCTGATCCTTCCCTCATAGCTCCTTCTGCAGGACGATTGCAGTCTTTAGGGGAGGGAGTGAAGTCTCTCAACACATTCCAGCTCCTCTGAGGGGCGCTCCCACATCTCCACCCCCCATCATTTGGCTGCTGTGACTGTCTAAGGATTCCTGTGCTTTTAGGGCATTTTCTGTTCAAATATGGTTCCTCCTTTTTGTTGTATGTTGGAGGGGAGAGAGTCCCAGGGAAGCTCACTCTGCCATGACACTGATGTCCCCAATTACTCATTTTAGAAAGTTAGTATAGTTTTGCCCTATTTTTGTTTTTCAGAAGAAAATTTCTATAGTGTTAAATTTCCAGTCAGTTCACGGGAATTGGAAGTGCGTTTGCACCAATGACATAATTTGGGGAACAACTGACATCATAACCACACTAGCTCATCCCGTCCAAGAGTGTAGACAGGTTTTCATGTATTCAGATCACCTACATTTTTACTAGTAGTTAAATTTTCTGTCTTTGGAGGTATTGCAAGCTTTGGGTTAATTCCTATTCATTTTATAACAGAGGATGCCAAAGTGTGATATGAGGAACCCTGGGGTCCACAGTCCCTTCCTTTTCCACTTACATCTGAGGATGGGTTTTGTCATATCGTCGACTGGAAGAACATACTGCCACACACTGAATGAGAAGCAGATACAATGATCAGGTTGTCTCCTCTCAACTCAGACGTTGGACATGTTTCAAAAATGTAAAACAAGGCCACTCTTCTCACTAAATGTTTTTTAACATGTACTTTCCTAAAAGCATGTTACTTGCATTAACATGAAATAAGGGTATGTTGCTCTTTTAAATGTACTAATAGCTAAATATTTTTCAAGATTCTCAGTTTTAATGTCTAATTGGGTAAAAACTGATAGAGGCCTTTAGGGGCCTCAGTAACGTTTGAGTCTGGAGGATCCGGAGACCAAAATGCTTGAGAGCTGTTTCTTCACAGTTTGTGTCGTTGTTGGAAATACTATCTTACTTTTTACTTAAATCCTGTATGTTGAATGATTATTCCTGGTGTAATACCATGAGAAAGGTTATGAGTCTTGTGAATTGATCTGCTGTCTGCAGCATTGTGTTCTCCTGTTGTTGTCATGTGTCACATGCTGACCTTTGATCTTTTCCAGGTGGGTGATTACGTTCTTCCCTTCCAGTCCTGAGTCTCCTTCTTTCTTTTTCTCACTGATCATGACTGTCGGTTCCACACTAAAGAACAGCAGAGACAGTGAGTAGCCTTGGCTTCCTCCTCATCCTAAAACACTGCCTCTGAAGTTTCCCCTGTTAGTAGACTTTTTGCTAAATTTGTGGGATATCTTCCTTATCTAGCTAGGAAAGTCCCCTTCCACACATGTTGCAAAGAGACTTTTTCAAAAACCCTAAATAGAGGTACGTATATCCAATGATTATGTGGTACACCTAAAACTAGTACAGTGTATATGTCAATTATAGCTCACAGAAAAATCACAAACGGGACTTGATTTTTAGAAAGTATGTTCCTTCCTTGATTGAAATAATCATACGATTTTTCTTTATTCTTTCTATATTTCTTTATTCTTATGATGAGTTGCAGGATAGCTTTTCTGATGACCAACCACCCTTGTCATTCACAGGATAAACCAACACCACTTGATCATAATATACTATTTTTCATAAACCCCTGGATCTTACTAGGTGATGTCTTAGTATGGATTTTAAAATCTGCATGAATAGGGCAAGCACGAATTTCTGTTCTTAGAAACATTCTACCTGGTTTTAGAATCAAGATGCATTCACCTCATGAAATGAGTGGAGCAGTTTTCACATATTTTTTCTCCTTTTTGAAGAACATGTATAATATTCTCACCAAATCTTCATTGAAAGTTTAGGAGAGCTCACCTGTAAATCCACTGGGGCCACAATATTGGGGAGGGACAGTCGCTGACTAACCATTTAATTTCTTTTGCTTTTTTCAATTTATTGCTATTTTTTTTAAATTGCAGTAACATTGGATTATAACATTATATAGCTTTTGGATGTACATCATAATATATTCCGAATTCTGTTAGATTACATCATGTTCACCACCCAAAAACTAATTATAGTCCATCTCCTCACATGTGAGCCTAATCACCACTTTTGTTCCCCCCACCCCGCCCCAATGGTAACCACCTATCCATTTTCCATTGCTATGTGCCCATCAAGGGACGAGTGGATAAAAAGATGTGGCATTTATACACCATGGAATACTACTCAGCCACAAGAAATGAGGAAATCCAGCCATTTGTGACTACATGGATGGACGTTGAGGGTATTATGCTGAGTGAAATAAGTCAGAGGTAGAAAGTCAAATACCATATGATCTCACTCATAAGTAGAAGGTAAAAACACCAACATTTAATTTTTTAAAACTAATTTCAGTATTCAGGGCTGCTATTTTTTCTTGCACCAGTTTTGAAAGTTTACATTTTTCAAAGAATGTATTTATTTCATCTACTGTTTCAAACTTGTTAACTTGCATTTTTCTTACTATTGTTATTAATTTTAAAAATTTCCATTTTTTGTTGTTATTTCCCAATGTTAATTTTGAGTTTTGTTGTTAACATCTTGTGCCTTTTTTCTCTATCTTGTTAATCTTTCCAATAAGCTGATTTTGCTTTTATTGAGCATGATTGTTTTCTTCATAAAGTTTCTTAATGAATACATTTAAAGCTGTGTATTTCCTTCATACTACTCTTTCAGGTTAAAATTAGAATTTTGATGCTTCAATCATTTAACTGTAAATATTTTTACATTTGATTTGTGTTTTCCTGTTGAAACAGAAGAATATTTAATAATCACTTTAGCTTCCAAATCTAGCTGGTCATAAAGCTACTCCTTCTTTATCAATTTCTAGTTTACTGCACTATAATCTATATAATATTTATACTTTCAAATTGATAGGGGATATTTTTATCTGTTAACCTGTAGTCAGTTTTTGAAAAAGTCCTCTATGTGCTTGAAATCAATGTTTAATCTTCCTTTGTTAAGGGTCTAAATATATCCAATAGCTAAAATCTGAACATTCTAATTGCATTTTAATTAATAATTCCAAACTGACATTTCTGAACTCTCTTAAAATGTCTACAATTTTTTATCTATTATTGATTTAGCTCTTACTATTGATATCTATTTCCCTGAAGTAGTATTGATTATCTACTACTTAATATCCAGGTTACTGTTATATAGATGATTGATCCTCATGCTGGTTTCTACAATGTTCTTCTATACTTAAGCAACCATTCCTCTTTGTCTCTTGGAGTGTGTGTGTGTATAGAATTTTGAAATTCTGCATGCAGCTAAACTAAGAATATTATCTTCACAGCCAAAATAATGAGATCACACTTAAAATCAACTATAGTGATAATAATCCCTTAATATTATTCATACTTAGCCATTTATTCATTCCAAAATCAAAGTGTTCTTAGAGCTTTAAAAATAGTTTACACCAGTTTACCTAAATCAGGATGTAATCTAGTACCTGCACTGCATCTGGGTGCCATGCCCCTTAAATTGCTCTTAATTCTTCTCGTGACTCTGGTACTGATGAGACGAGAACAATGGCTCTGTGGAATATCCCACCCTCTGGATTATCTGATTGCTGCTTAGGATGTTATTTAAATTGATCCTCCATTCTAAGTGCAATGATCATTCATTTACATGATCAGCTTTGGCCAATTGTGCACATTTTCAAACTGGTTCCCACATCCTTTTAACATTGACCCATAACTCAGTGAAAGTTTCATCTCCGGCTGAGACAAGACATCCTAGGCTTGCTTCCATGCCCAGGCCATTTCTCCAGTGAATCTTGGTTCCTTTCAGTGGCATATGGTAATAGAGACAGTATCATTATTGTTTCCTTAAATCCATTTTGTCTGTTTCAAGATTGCTGACTCAGCTTTCACTTGGTACGTATTTGGTTGACACATACTTGTCCATCCTTTCATTTTCAAACTTTATGTTCAGTTCCTTTAGAACAGTCAATGCACAGTATGAAGTAAGACAGCAGAAATGAGTACCATTAAAGCAATATCAAAATAAATGTAGATGATTGAAATAGTCAATGAAAAGACAAAGACTCTCAGAGTAAAAATATTTTTTATCCCCAAGATCCAAATCTATGTTTTCTAGAACATGCACATTATTCAAGAGAATATGACCCTGACCATCTACATCTGTTTTAATGGTTCCAAACATGGGAGCTCTTCTATATTTCAGTCACTTTTAGTAAAAACCCAGTACCAAACTATGCCTGAAGCACTCAATATACTGATCTCATTTTATCTTGATCACAATACTGAATGGAAAGCACTGTTATGATTTACTCTGTCTTACTGATGAAGACTATGAGACCCAGAAAAGTTGAGGAAATTGTTCAATAGAATAGTTCTCTTGAATTGCCATATAATTGTGTTAGAGCCTATGTTTTAATGACTGGGCTTCATTCTGTTTCTGATCTGAGCAGATGCAGCATCCTTGCCTGGTCAGAACTAGAGTACGGTGACTGAATTCATCCTCCTTGGCTTCTCCACCTTCCGCCAGCATCTCCTGCCTGCCTTCTTCCTGCTTTTCCTGCTGATGCACCTGTTCACGCTGCTGGGGAACCTGCTCATCATGGCCACCATCTGGAGTGAGCGCAGCCTCCACACGCCCATGTACCTCTTCCTGTGCGCCCTCTCCATCTCTGAGATTCTGTTCACTGTGGCTGTCACCCCTCGCATGCTGGTGGACATGCTCTCCACCCATCACTCCATCACCTTTGTGGCCTGTGCCAGCCAGATGCTCTTCTCCTTCATGTTTGGCTTCACCCACTCCTTCCTGCTCATGATCATGGGCTATGACCGCTATGTGGCCATCTGTCACCCTCTGCGCTACAATGTGCTCATGGGCACCCAAGGCTGTGTCCGTCTTGTGTCCTGGTCCTGGGTTGGTGGTTCAGTCATGGGTATGATGGTGACATTGATCGTGTTTCACCTCACCTTCTGTGGGTCTAATGTGATCCACCATTTTGGGTGCCACGTGCTTTCCCTCCTGAAGTTGTCCTGTGGGAGGGATACATCCTCTGTCACCTTGGGTGTGATCCCGGTGTGTGTCACGGCTCTGATGGGCTGCTCATTCCTCATCTTCCTCTCCTATGTCTTCATCATGTCCACCATCTTTAGAATTCCCTCTGCTGAGGGCCGGCACAAGATCTTCTCCACATGTGTGTCCCATCTCACTGTGGTGGTCGTGCACTACGGTTTTGCCTCCATCATCTACCTCAAGCCCAAGGGCCCTTATTCTATGGACAGTAACACCCTGATGGCCACAGTCCTCACCCTCTTTCTTAGTCCGATCATTTTCAGCCTCAGGAACAAGGATCTGAAGATCGCATGAGGAAGCCCTTCCTCCTTTCCCCAGAACTCCGGAAGTGGCTGGTTTTGTGGCAGGGGATGTGGCGGGTGGAGGCACTTCAGTCTTCCATCTGTAAAAGGTGAAGAGTTATGCTTCACTGTGATGATTCCTGTCAGTGAATTCCCCTCCTCCCCCTACAAGCGCTCTGTAAATTCTAGATCTCTGTTTTCTTTCCTTTCCCCCAGGCTGGATGACCTCATTCCTCCAGGATTCATGGGGGAGACAGCTTCCCCAAGATTGGCCTGGTGTGTCGACTTCCTTCTGTCCCCTGTGCTGAGAGTGGGTTGTCCATGGAGGACGGGATGCCCACATCGCTGTGTTGGGAACCTGTGTGCATGGTTTGTCTTGAATGTGTGAATGAGGGGTGCTTGATCTACTCAAAACAATGACACCAACAGCACAGTGAGTCGGCACCTGCTGTATACCACGGATTGTGATCTGTGCTTCAGACACTTCATGTTTCTCATCATGACTGTCGTGTTGAGGAAAGGAACGCATTTTTGATGGGGAAAATTAGTTTTCATTTTCAGTTCATCACATTTTAGAAGGAAGGGGTTGTCTTCCTATAAGTTGCCTTTGTTGGCTGAGCTGAAGATGCTCTAAGGATGCAACTTGCAGAGGGAGGGGGGGATCTGAATTTCTCCTTGTGAGAAAAGAAATGTGTAGAGAGATGGGGCAAAGACCTAGAGAGGGATGAGGAAGTGGTGGCTGCGTTGAGGGAAATGGGAGGGGCAGGAAGAAATGCCCAATGGCTGCCAGTTGACCAGGAACCAGGGGAGGTGATGGGCCAGTGACTGGTGAAGACACTGGAGGAAAGAGCAGGGAGGAAAAGGGCACGTTATAAGGTTTATAAGCTTGCCTTAGAGTACTCGATGTAAATCTTCTTCCCCGACTCCCTCAAAATCCCCAATGAAAACCCACTTCTCTTTCATGTGTTGTAGAGTCAGATACTGGGGGGATGTGCGTCCATAGGCTGGCTCTGCCTCAAAAAGGGGGCCCGGTAAGAGGCAGGCAGCCCTTTTGGGTTACAGCCCATTTTTAACTGAGGAAAGGGACACAATGAGGTTCAGGACTTGTCCAGGGTCACAAAGCCAGGGAGGTGCAGGGATGCAGTGTGGGCTCGGCTGAGTGAGTCCTCTGTGGCAGGAGTGAGTCCAGCGTGAGTCTGCAACGTGGGGACCAATCACACTCACCTGGGGGCTGGCTAAGTCACAGGCTGCTGGGCCCACCCCAGAGGGTCTGAAAGGGGCTGTAGGATCTGCATTTCTAACGCGACCCCAGGTGATGCTGCTGGTGGTCTGGGGGTGACACTGTGGGGACCGTGCCCTACAGGATCTGCAGAGAAGATTGGGGACCGCTGGTCTGCAGACGCTTTAGCTCAAAGATGAAGCCGGACATCTGTGTCGGAGACAGAGTAACTTTCCCTCTCTCTCTCTCTCTTCTCCTCCATCCTCCCTCCCTCCGCCCCTTCCTCCTTTCTTCCTTCCTTGATAATAGTTATGCTGGTAATAGCTCCAGTGTTTTGAGCATTATCATCAGCTAGGTATGGGATTTGAGAAACAGCTTTAAGGAGATGCAATTCATACACCATGTAACTCGTCCATTCAAAGATACGTGTAATCATCACCACAGTCAGTTCAGGGCATTTTCATCACCTCCAGAGAAACCCTGTACACTTCAGCTATCACCCGACTTTCCTCGCCTCCCTCCAGCCCTAAGTAAGTGCCAATCTACTGTCTCTATCGATTTGCCTGTTCTGGACATTTCACACAATAGAATCATACAATATTTATGCTTTCGTGACTGGCTTCTTTCACTCAGCATAACGTTTGCAAGGTTCATCCACGTTGTAGCATGCATCAGTGCTTCATTTCCTTTTAAGGAGGAATAATATTGCATTGTACGGATATACTGCATTTTGTCTACCCCTTCATCTGATGATAGATACTCGGTTTGTTTTCACGGTTTGGCTGTCATGAGTGATGCTGCTCTAAATATTCGCGTGCTGGTTTTTGTGTGGACACGTTTTCATCTGGGCTGTATACCTAGGAGTGGAACTGATGGCTGGTGTGGTAACTGTGCGTAACCATTTGAGGAAATGACAGATGTTTTCCACAGTGGCTGCATCATTGTACATCCCCACTAGCATTGGAGGATGGTCTGATTTCTCCACATCCTCGACAGCAGTTGTTATTATCTAACATTTTTATTAGAGTCAGCGTTGCATCCCATCTTTATTTAAAATGTTGATATGTTGTTCATTGGGATTTTTTGCATTAATTTTGATTTTTAAAAATATTACATTAAACATAATTTGTCTTGATCACTGAATTTTGTGGTGGTCCCTTGAATTTGGTTGTATGGCGGGGGCCTCATTTACCTGACCCTAGTCCTGATCATGCCAGACTCTCCCCACGCTGAGACCCCAAAATAACCTTACATTTCTTTTCCCTGCAAAAGACCAAAAACTAGGAGCCATCGTTAGCTCTCTGGTTGTGGAAAATAGAGACAAGCGCCCAAAGGTCATTGTGAATGCAACCAGGGTCCAGGGCTGATGCCCTGCACACCACAGGGGTGGAGACCCTACCCCAAGGGGCCCTGTCCTGCCTTCCGTTATTCAGCTTCCACTTTCTGAAGCTCCCCTACCCCCTGCATTCCTAGCTGTCTGCCATTCGTTGCTAATGGTCCCCTAGGAGCCACATTCTTGGGTATCTCCAAGGTGGGGACAGAGCCCAGAGAGGTGGTTAAAAGGCCTGGAGCACAGAGAAGGGCTGTTGATGGGCAGATCTGCAGACATCAGGGGAGCCCCTCCTGCGCTAATTGGAGCCAAGCGTTTCCATGCTAGCTGCTGGAGGCAAAAGCCAGCTTGAGAGATACACTTTGCTGCCTTCACTCCTCTTGCTCTGCTCTTCCAAAATGAGGACCCCAACCCCCTTGCTGGGGATGAAAGTCCAGTCCTGTCTCGAGGACGTTTTCCTCCTTCTCCAGCCCAGCCCACCAGGCTTTCTGTCCAGCAGCCAGAGGGATCTTTCTAAAGTGTATCTGAAGAATCACCCTCTGCTTACACCATTAGGATGCAGCACAAACCTCATGTGGTTGGGTCAGTGCTTCCTTGCCAACTTTATTCTCCTGCCCTCCCCACCTCTGCAGCCCAACTAGTTCCTGTTCCTGCAATAAACCAAGCACACTTGTACCCCAGGAGCTTTGCACGTGCCTCTGCCGCTACCTGGAGCACCCTGCACCTGGCTTACTCCCACACATCCTTGGATCCGACTCCAGAAGACACCTCCTCAGGAAAGCCTTCCTTGATTTCCCTATGCTGTGTCACCAACCCGATTAGAAGCCCTCGTAGCAACTCACTTCTTTTCCCCACGGCTTTGAGCACGATTTATCATATACAGCAATTACTGTGATTATCTGTTTAATATTCACATCCTCCCTCTCAACTGCAAACATCAGGGTCATGTCTGATCAGTTCAATATTGTGTCCCAGTGAAGTCTAAAGACGTGCAGGGCATACTGTCAGTGCTCAATAAATGTTTATTGGTCACTGCTGCAGGGTTTACCATCCTCGGCACTGTTGACATTTGGGGACAACCCGTCCTCCGTGGTGGGGTCCGCTCTGCGCACTGTGGGAGGTTGAGCAGCATCCCTGGCCTTGACCCACCAGACATTGTAGCACGTCCCCCGCCTTCAGTCCTTCAGTTGCAACAACCAAAACCGTCTCCAGAACGTTCCGCATTGTCCCCTGGGGGGCACTGGTGAGGCCCCTGGAGTACAGAGGAGGGAGACCTGGCTGATGTGACCTGAGCTGTGCAGTCACCGCTCTTGGTGGCCCTTAGCACTTGGCCCATGTCTTGGTGAGAGCCCTGGTGTTTCTCTGTGTGTCAGCCCAGCAAGCACCATGGAAACGCTTCCAAGGCCGGGAACAGCAGTGGGCCCTCTCTGTACTCCCAAAACTACCACAGGATTTGAGGCGCAGATGGCACAAGTACTTGTTAAGTCGACCTTAAAAAGCTGGCGTTTAATGAATGCTTACTGTGTGCCAGTCACTGTCAATTTCCCTACACAGATGATGTTATTTAACTACCAGAACCATCCTACAAGCGGCCAAATTATTATTAAACTCATTTTAATAATGGGAAACTGAGGCTAGGAGACGGGATGTGATTTAACCAAGCACGCTGCTTCATCGCTTAACCACTGCCCAGTCCTACCTGCAGGTCAGAGCATCTCTCTGTCTCCCAAGAGAGCAAGTTCTCACCTGGCTCCATCCCTATCAGCTGTCACCATGGCAATGAGTCACGTAGACCATTCACGGATGCTAGGAGCCAGAGAGGAGACTGTTCCTGGGGAGGGGAATTCTGGGAGAAGAGGGGCAGGTCAGGAAGCTCACTGGAGTAGCACCTCTCCCAACGGCACCCACTGCTGGACCACCACCATCTCCACTGAGGCCCCACACCTTCGACCTCGCTGAGAACCCAGACACATCAAATCTGTGACTCCAGTTGGTCATTTCCGACACACGCCTCTCGCTCTGATCCAACCCTTGTCCAGCCAAACTCAAAATTATAATATCACCCTAACTACTGTTTACTGAGGATGTGCACATGCCAGGCACTGTGCTATGCCCTTCTCAAGCGCTGTCTTGCTTCAGTCTCATGACTATCTTGGAAGGGAGGTTCTTTTGCTTTCTTACAGGGTAGGCTCAGAGAGGGCAAGTGACCTGCCTGAGGACACTCCATAATGTAGGGAAGAGCCAGTTTTCCCACAGTTGCTCCAAGAGCGTTAACAAAACTGAAATTTTTTTTGTCCATCCAATTGGATGAATAAAAATTGTACCTCATGATTACTTTCAATTATCCTCATTCTTCCAAATTAATTTTTTTAATAAATATTTGAGAGCCTACCATATGCCATGGAGGCACACAGCAGTGGACAAAATGGTCTGAGTCCCTGACTTCTTCAAAGCCGCAGTCTAAGGCAGAGACAGACAATATCTGATCAGCAGATTTACACGAGGTGGTGAGAAGCACATGAGAGACAAATAAAGCAGATCAAGAGAGAAGGGACATGGCCAGGGGAGTTTCTAATTTGTTTGCTATGGTTAGATAAGGGCTCTCTGCTGTTTGAGCAGAAGTGCCTCCAAGGAACTCAGATTGGGTTGCTATTTTCTCAGATAGGAAAGACTGTGGGAGGAAGGAGTGTGTGTGTGCGTGTGTGTGTGTGAGGGAGAGGGAGAGAGAGACTGGGAGGAAGAGGAGGAGAAGGGTGAGGAGGAGGGGGAGAAGGAGGAGGAAAGCGGAGAGAGAAGGAGGCTATGAGGGCGGGGTGGAGGAAGAGAGGGGAGAGAGGGAGGGGAAAGAGAGAGAGAAAGGGAGAAGGAGGGAGAGAGGGAGAGAGAGAGCACGATAACAACAAAGAGAATGTCCAAAAGCTGGTTCTGGGCACATTAAATTTGAGATGCCTACCAGATCCCTATGCAGAGATGTTGAGTAGCCAGCTTTATAGGGATAAAGATAACAATTTAGGGATCAGCTGTGTGCAGAGGTTCATGAGGCCACCATACATCATGGGATCCCCAGGGAGAGAGGGACGCTGATGAAGTCCAAGGGTTGAATGGTTTTACTGGATGCCTTGGGTTCCACTGTACAAATGAACCCACATTTGCTTATGAGGCTTTTATCAACGCATATATGAAATGCTTTCCAATCAAAAATGTCCCTGCTCTGAACATCCTTTTATTGACACAGATGTGGAATATATCTCTAAGTGTCGATCTAATTAAGTGAGAAAAGGGAAGCAGGATTTAAACCCAGGTCACTCTGACCTCAAACATAGCTCCCTGAACCCCGTTTCCCACTGGTTTGCTGCATTGTGAGGATTACACTGGTCCAGCCAAGAAACATTTGTTAATCAGTTGTATCTTCCAAGTACCATGTTGGTGCTGGGTGGGATGGTGAGCAACACGGACACACTTCCTGACCTCAGGAGGCTGATGGCCTGAGGGACCACAATAAGTTAGCATAAGACATTGGGGGCCCAGCTCATTGTGGGTACACACCACTTTCCAGGTTCTCTTTCCATTTGGATCCCAGAAGGATCCAAGCTCAAACTGTCCTTTAATGAAGAAAATGAAAGGGCCAGCTTATATTCTTGTCTCGATTGGCTTTGCCGCCAGAGAGAGGAGCATCTTGGAACAGTGTGAAAGTGTTCCACAGGAATTCCTGCAAGACTAAAGCTGAATTTAAAATCATGCAGCAGTCCTCAATCTGTAGACATACTCCACCAGCCTCCCAAGGATGCATGCTCCAGGGCATGCCAGGTTGCAATTGCCCACCTGTGGTATGAAAGACTCTTAGGTTGCCAGGTTGTTTGATTTGAGGATGGGCTAGACTCCCCGGATGGCTGATCCACAAAACCCATTAAAGGAAGACCATGTGTGAAACAGCGGGTGGGGAGGACTGGGGTTCAGTAAACACCTTCATTGGAAGCCTGGCTCTGCTAGGCTGCCTGATCTTGGATGAGTCATGCAACCGTTTCCCCAGCTTCCCCTCTGTCAAATGGGGTGGATGTGAGTTTACCTGCCCTTACGCCTTGTTGTGAGGCTGTAATGAGATGATGCAATGAGATGATGTGAGGCTGTAGTGAGACGATGACGTAACGAAAATGCAGTACATCATGTATTCTGCAAGGACGGTGCTCTGGGTTCCCAGTCTTGACTGAAATTGTTTCCGACGTCCTCCCACTTCATGTTGACATGTGATGTTTTTACTGCTCAAGTTGTAGAGAAAGACTGAATCAGCTTTAGGACAAACAATGTGTAGTTTACTATTCAACTTCAACAGGAATACACGTATTTTCTATTTTGTTAACTTTGACATTTATTTATTGCTTGTGCATGTTAATTACATCTGTTGTTGAGTACGACAGTATCACCATAAACTGGTGTCCATTAAGTGTTATTACAAATTCCTCTTCTAAAATAAGTGCATATATTCATATTCAGAAACAAATTTGTCAGGGAAACCTCTTTTTAATTGAAACATGTGACATATAACGCTGTGTGAGTTCAAGGTGTACAACGTGCTGATTGAATTCATTTATATGCTGCAATGTGATTACCGCTGTAGCACCGGCCAGTGCCTCAACCACGTCTCCTAATTGTCTTTTCTTTTTCGTGGTGGGCACAACTAGGATCTAGTCTCTTAACAACTTTGAGATTTATGATACAGTATTGCTGTCTGCAATCACCGTCCTGTGCATTCGATGTCCTGGGCTTGTTTGACTACTGGTTTCAAATTTCTCCCTTTAAACAGCATTTCCCTGGTTCTCCCACACCCCATGCCTGGCGACACCATTCTACTTTACTTTTATGAGGTGGCTTGTTTAGACATAGGTGACATCATCAAGTAGCTGTCCTTCCCCTAAATACACACACTTTCAATGAATTATAAACACTATTCAGTGCACTCAACCTCAAGTCCCCCCTTGTGGAGAAAGGGAAGAGCATCGAGGCTGTGTGACCATGGCACACACCTTCATCCTGGGCTCTGCTCTCACTGTTGGGCCTCAACACAGCGTTCCTGCCCGGCCAGTGTGTCCCGTAACTCTGTAACACAGCCGGCAACTTCTCGTGGTGGCACTTTTTCCTTGAACTGTAGAGACTTCTCTTTCTCTCCACAACAGCTCAAAATTCACACTTGAAATGTAGGGATTTCCTCAATTTTTTCTGTGAGTCTGCTTATTACTGTTTCTAACTGCTGCTGCACAGAGCTGTGCAATGCTGAAAATTAGGGTGTTTTGTTCTCCTCTGCTATAACCTGCCTTGGTCTTCTGTAGCTTTATACTATCCATGTTGTATTTACCTGTTGCTACTTGGTAGTGGGTTGAGTCTGGCGTCTTCCAATTCTCTTTGCAATCTGGATTTATGGTGGTGGGAGTAAGCAGACCACCCTGGTTTCTGGCAGAAGAACAGGTTCCAGGTGTAATGCTACCTGACAAAGTGTCCCGCAGTGGGCAGGAATTATGAAATCTAATTTTCTGTGTGTTACAATCTCACACATTTCTTCACCACAAATGCGCTCCTGACGTTGTTTAACCAATGTTGGTACATTTGGATACAGCCGACGAGGCTCCTTTTAAACCTTAAGGCATCAGATAAATAGGTTCCTACGTGTATACAGGGTGCCACTTCTCATGGCAGCATCTGGTAGACCAGTTTAGCTATTTCCAAGGAATTCCTCCCAGATGATCACATTTTCTCTGGGTGGAGCTTGCTGAGGAAGATCTTCCTCATGGCGATCTTCAGCTCCTTGTTCCTGAGGCTGAAGATGATGGGGCTGAGGAAGGGCGTGAGGACCGTGTAGGTGACGCCCATCAGGGTGTCTCCTTCCAGAGACTGGGGACTCTTGGACCTGAGGTAGATGACAGAGGCAAAGCTGTAGTGCACGACCACCACAGTGAGGTGGGACGCACACGTGGAGAAGGCCTTGTGCCGGCCCTCAGCTGAGGGCATCCTCAAGATGGTGGGCACGATGAAGGCATAGGAGAGCAGGATGAGGAGACAGCAGCCCAGCAGGACTGTGATGCAGAGCAGGCCCACACCCTTGCCACCCGTGGTACATCAGCTCCACAGGCCAACTTCAACAGTGTTGGCATGTGGCAAGCAAAATGGTGGACCTCATTTGGTCCACAGAAGATGAGGTGGAAAATGGCCATTGTCACCACCATCCCCATGACTGAGCCACCAGCCCAGGACCAGGCCACTAGGCAGGCACATCTACCAGGCCTCATGAGCACACTATAGCGCAGAGGGTGGCAGATGGCCACGTAGTGGTCATAGCCCATGACGGTGAGCAGGAAGGAGTGGGTGAACCCGAAAGTGAAGGAGAAGAACATCTGGCTGGCACAGGCTGTGAAGGTGATGGAGTGGACGGTGGAGAGCAGGTCAGCCAGCATTCGTGGGATGATGGTGAAGGTGTAGAGGATCTCGGAGATGGAGAGAGTGCACAGGAAGAGGTACATGGGTGTGTGGAGGCTGCGCTCAGGTGGTGGCCATGATGAGCAGGTTCCCCAGCAGCATGAACAGGTGCATCAGGAGGAACAGCAGGAAGAACACCAGCTGGAGGTGGGGGAAAGTGGAGAAGCCGATAAGGATGAACTCGCTCACTGCTGAGAGGTTGGCTCCCTGCATGGAGGCTGTGCCTGGGGTGAGGTGTGACAGCGAGAGGTCAGCTACTGGATGGAGAATGGTCATCAGGTGCTCCTGATAAGTGACTGCTAACATTGATTGATTCCCATTCAGTGCCTCGTATGATTTACTCCTCTATCATCCCAGTGAGGAAGGTGCTGTCTTTATCACCCGCAATTTCAGTATCCTGAGCATACTCATTAGGAATATTAGGCTGCAGAGAGTGTACACAGCTTACTCAAGGTGGAGCTGTCACAATGGCAGAGCCAAGACTTGAACCCATGGCTGGGCTGTCTCCTAAGACTATACCTTGCACCATCTCTCAAGGATGCCTCTAAAAATGAAAATGTTCCTTCCATGGAGCTTCCAGCCATGGCTGCTCTGCCCTCCTCCTCCCTTCTGAGAAGTCCTCTTCGTTCCACAGCTGCAGACACAGTGAAACGTCCCTGCCCCACGCATACGACTCCTTGGATCAGGGCGCGTCTCTAACTTAATCTGAATCAACCAGATTCTTCCTCTGGAGTCATCCGTGCAGGGCATCAGAGGCAGGAGACTAGAAATAACATTCTGGTTGTTTCCCAGCCCCCATGAGGCACATCTCTGTGTTCTGAGGCGATGCCACACAGCCGCCAGACAGAGGAACGTGGGGGTCACCCCAACTGAGTTCAAATCTCTGCTCTGCCCCCTGCGTAAACTTGACTGAATTTCTTCCCCTCTCGATACCTCCATTTCCCCTGACCTACCCAGGAGAGGTTGTGAGAAGTAAATGAGTTGTTCTTGGAATGTGACCTGGCCCCCTGTAGGTGCTGCCTAGGATAGTTAAATCAGTGCACTAAGTGAGCAAATGCACGTGGTTTGTGCTCAGTACATCCGTTCAATTTGATGAGATTCTGATGCGTCTTTATGAATAACAGCTATTTTACTTTATTTATTTATTCTTTTTGGTGAGGAAGATCGTCCCTGAGCTAACATCCGTGCCAATCCTCCTCCATTTCTACTGTGGGGTGCTGCCACAGCGTGGCCTGATGAGCAGTGTGTGGGTCCACATTCAGGGTCCAGACCGATGATCTCCGGGCTGCCAAAGCAGAGGAGTGAACTTAATCACTCTGCCAGTGGGCTGGCCCCATCACATAGCTATTACTAAATGAACTGTGTTTATTAGGTAGTATAAAGTTTAAAAGGCAGTAAACCACCAGTCTCCTTCTGTCTCTATGGATTTACCTGTTCTGGACGTTTCCTCTAAGTTGAACCACACAATATTGTCCTGATGTATGCGGCTTCTTTCACTCAACGTGATATTTTCTGAGCTTGCACATGCTGCACCACATATCAGACTTCATCCCTTTTCCTGGTTGAACAATATCCCCCTGCACTGATGCATCACCTTGTCCACCCCTGCTTCAGCTGATGCACGTTTGCACTGTTTCCGGTTGTTTGCTTTTGTGAACAATGCTGCTGTGAACACTCATGTAGCTGTTTAAAACATGTCAGAGGTTGCCAGGGGCTGGGGGATGGAGAGAATGGGGAGTCACCTCTAAGAGGCATTGGGTCTCCTTTAAGGGTGATGAGAAAGTTCTGGAACTAGATAGAGGTGGTGGTTGCACAACATCGTGAATACAATTAATGCCCCTGAAATGTGTGTTATAACGTGGCTAATGTAAGTA
Organism: Equus caballus; assembly: GCF_041296265.1. NCBI lineage: Eukaryota > Metazoa > Chordata > Mammalia > Perissodactyla > Equidae > Equus > Equus caballus. The sequence continues at coordinate 15,522,192 of NC_091704.1, forward strand.
CGTTTTAGGTTAGGTATATTTTACCATAATTTCAAAAATAAGAAAAAAGTCACAAATTCCCTCTTCAGTGGGCTCAGGTTGTTGATCGAGCCCTGACAGTTGATAACGAGACACGAAGGGGGACCAGGCACACTGGTGCTTGGAGGCTGCGTTCCCCAAATGCCACTGGTGTCCAGAGTTTCCTGGCATCCCTCCCCTGGAGTCACTCGCATCTTTCCTCCATGTCTGAGTCAGGACCTGCCCGTAGTTCCCCGGAACAGAGGCCCCCAAAGCCCCACTCAGTCCTGCTACTCGGGGATCTTAGCGGGCAAGTCAAAGCCAAGGACTTGGAAACCAGAGGCTCCAAGAAGAGGCTGAATGGCTGAAAAGGGGGTGGTGGGGTTGTGCTCACAAGCCTTCCCTTTCTCTCCAATGTCTAGTGCAAGGGTTCTCAACCGTGGGACTCGTGACATCTGGGTCAGGATCATTCTTTGCTGTGGGGAGCTGTCCTGTGCACTGTAGGATGTTGAGCAGCATCCTTGGCCTCCACCAACTGCACACCAATAGCCCCTGCTCAGTCGTGACAACCAAGAATGTCTCCAGACATTGCCACTCTCCCCATGGGGGACAGTCATCCACCCCTGGAGAACCAATGATCTAGAGAACGCAGTTGCATTTCCTGGGGAAGCTCCCTCTGCCCAGATCCTGTTTCCCCTCTTTCTCCACCTGGCAATGCCTGGTTATCTTTGAGACTCAGCTGAGAGGTCACCTCATCTGTGCAGCCCTCCTGGAAACCCTCTTCTGAGAGCATATCTGGACACTCATTCCTGGGTGCTTCCAAAAGAAGGATTCCCGAGTGAGTTTAAACTCCTTGCTCCTAACTTTGTTGTGGCCCTCATCATAACCTGCCACGTGGAGACTCATCTGTACTTGGCAGTGGGTTTTAAGTCTTCATGGGAATGGCTACCCTTGGTTGGGTGTGAGCTGTGGACCAGGCCTGTGCTCAAGCATTTCCTACCAAATCTTTACCCCATCACTATGAGGCACCTGCCATGACCCCCAATTTGCAGATGTGGCAGATGAAAACCACAGAAGACACATCACTTGCCCAAGAAACCTCGGGTCTGGAGTGGGAGAGCCAGGATCTCAACCTAACTCTGATAGGCCCCAAGGCCTGTCTTTTCCTAACCTCTCTGTTACACTCACCATTGCTGGTGGCTGTTAACGAATGTGAGAGGTCACTCCCAGACCATGGAGATGCCAGCTTCACCAGGCTCTTCCACTCACACGCTGCCTCCTCACACAAACAAGAGTGCAGAAATCCACAGGCACCAAGAAGAATGGGAGGAGAACTATGAGAAGGCGAGAGACCCCCATGTCCTGGGGGGTGGACCAGGGCCGCACGTACCACCCTCTGGAATGGTGGGGATGCAGGACGCAGCTAAGAGGGGCGTCCATTCAGTCTGGAAGGGGCAAACCAGGGAGACTGGAAACAGATGTGTCGCTGGTTGTCAGGGGCTCAGGGATGAGGAGGGATGAACAGGTGGAGCTCAGGGGACTTTTTAAGGTGGAGAAACTATTCCGTGTGATACTGTAATGGCATATACGTGACATTGTGCGTTTGTCAAAACTCACAGGACGTACAACACCAAGAGTGAATCCTGATGTAAACTGTGGGCTTTGCTTAATAATAATGTGTCAATTCTGGGTCAGCAACTGTAACACAGGGACCACACTAACACAGGACACTAATAACAGGGGAAACTGCGGGCAGAGAGAAAGAGAGCATATCCGGGAATTCTCTGCACTATATGCTCAATTTTCTGGAAACCTAAAACTGCTCTAACAACTCTCTTAACTCCATTTTTTCGAAGTAAACAGACAGACATAGACCCATCGTGGGCGTGGGAGCAGGACGGCAGAGATGGAGACTACCGTCTCCTGGCATTGATCCACCAGGATCACCTAGCAGGTTTGTCTGTGAGTAAAGGGACCAGCCCCGGAGAGAGACAGTGCAATCTTGCTATCTGGCCCTTGGAGGAACCATGGTGGGGCCTGCTTCCCACCCAGGGACTCAGGCAACAACCCCATCCATGTACATGTCCTGCCTGCATATGCCCCTGGGGCTGGGTTTCCCTCCATCAGCTTAGGGACACTAGGGGCACAAATCACACTCTGTGGTGGGGGCAGTCCTCTGCGTTGTAGGACGTTGAGCAGAGTCTCTGGCACCCATAGATGCCAGCAGCATCGCCCATCGTAACAATGAGAAGTATCCTCACACACTGTCAAACATCTTCCGGGGCCACACTGCCCCTGGCTGAGACCACAGATGAGGCCTCTCTTGTCTCTCAGACCTCATCTGGCCTTAGCTGGTTGCCCCCATGCCGCTGTCTCTGGTGAAGCAGTTTGGTTCCCCTCTCTGCACCGTCCCTCCATCTCAGCCACCCCTCCCTCCCTTTCTCTCCCTATTTTCATCCTTAACTTCTTACCATCACCAACCTGTGCCTCCTGGTGCCTCCCGTGCTTCATACCCCGGAGGTGGCTGGAGCCTCTCATCCTGAGTCCTCTTGTCCCTCTTTCCCTGCCTTGCCCCAATCCTTCTCCCGCTGGCTTCTGGCCAGGACAGAGAGGGAGAGAGCTGAAAAGTCAGACAGCTGTGCTGGGTCACTGTGAGGGGCAGCTCCCCTCTCTCGGCACCTCAGTTTTCTCGCTTGTGCAGTGAACCTTCCTTGTAAGGTAAGGAGAGCTCCAGAAAAGGTAATGCCTGCAGAGCAGTCATCCCACTGCTGGGAAGCTAGGACAGGAGCCCTGCCTGCAGCCCCACCCCAGAGACTCGAATGGCACAAGGAGTGGCATCAACAAGGTGGCTCTTCTCCGAGTCCCGAGTGGATGCTGGCCCCCCAGGTCTCTCCTGGTCAGGCCGAAGGCAGGGGAGGGACTCACCTGGGGCTCCCACCTAGGCACCTGCTTCTGCCTGACCCCAGCAGGAAGCCCCGGCTTCGTGTTTCCCTGCAGGCGAGGGCTGTTCAGGAGGGCTGGGCACAAGGCAAGGAGCCTGCCGCCCTGAGGGTGCCAGCTGGGTGGGGGGTTTGCCTGAGGCCGACTGCCATTATTTATGCTGCCTCTGCGCCCTGCCCACTGCCTTGGCTCACTGTGGCCCTACTGCCTCTGCCTCTGCTACAGGGATGCTGGGCCCCTGGGGACCCTGCGAGGGAGAGGGCCACCTCAGGGAGAGTGTGTGCTCACTTTCCCTCCCTCCCTGCCTGCCAGGGCTCAGTCAATTACCTGAGCTTCTCAGGGGCTCCAGCAGAGTCTAATGCCCTGCAAATTTGGGATTTGGGGCCCTATGCTTAACTCTCACAAACCACCAAACCATTCTCCACACTGCGAGTTTTAACACGGTTCTGATCATACTGTAGGTGCCCTTCTGTGACCTTGCTTTTTTACTCACTTTGGTGCATGAACTCCATGTTAGTTTATAGAGAACAGGGTTTCTCAACCTGGGCAGTGTTGACATTTGGGGCTGGGTCATTTGTGGTGGGGGCTGGCCTGTATGTTGCAGGCTGTTGAACAGCATCTCTGGCCTCTACCTACCAGATGCCAGCAGCCTGCATAGCCCAGCCCTGACAAAGCATCTCCAGATGTCACCAAATGTCCCCTCGGGGGCAGAAATACCCCTGGGTCAGAACCACTGTTATGGAACCACCTCGGTTCAACATTCAATTTTATGAGTGTAAAGTGTACATTTGACTAAGACAACCTCAGTGGCTTCCCATTTGTCACCTTATTGGGAATACTGCAGGACATGTACTTGTGTGTCCTTTCCTGCCACAGCATTACCGGATTCAGGCACGAATCAGCAGTGAGAAGATCAGGTCGCCTGATACATGATTCTTGAATTTGAGAAGAATTGCCGTTAGACTCCCAGTGGCTGTGCTCACTCGCATCCCAGCCCCTGTGTGGAGCCTCTGTTTCCCACACCCTCGCTCACGCTCGACAGCGAGAAACTTAACTTTGTGGACATGGCTGCCCGGTGGTCCCCACGTCGCTTTTATTTGCGTTTCCCTAATTGCTGGCAGAGTGGAACGTCTCCACCGCTCATTAGCCGTGTGGGTTTCCTCTCTTCCACCTGCCTCTTCAAAGCCTTTCCTCCTTTTCCTATTGGATCATCTTCTTCTCATTGATTTGCAGCCAGTTTTTAGAGATTCTAGTGCTAATATTGTCTACCAATCTTTTCCTTTGCCTTCTGTTTCTTGTGCCTTAATACTGTTCCCATCAGAAACATTCTCCTTGCTTTCTCCCTATGCTTTTATACTACAGCTTTAGAGGTGAAAGACTAGGGTATGTGGGTCTGCGGCCTGTGTTTATAAATAAAGTTTTATTGGAACACAGCCATGCCCACTTGTTGACATCTTGTCTGTGGCTGTCTTTGTGTCACAACAGCAACTTGAGTAGTTGTGACAGAGATGGTGTGACCAGCAAAGTCAACAATTTGTACCATCTGGCCATTTACAGAAAAAGCTTGCAAAGCTCTCAAACTTTAATCTACAAAAAAATATTGTGCAAACATTTCTTGTTGGGTTTCAACTTATTGTTTTTAAAACTTCATTCTTTTTAGAGCAGTTTTAGGTTCACAGCAAAATATAAAGGGACTTCCCACTTACCCCCTGCACCCACATGCCCAACCTCTCCCATTATCAGCACCCCCACCAGAGTGGGACATTTGTTACAATGGGTGAAGCTACATTGACACGTCATCATCACCCAAAGTCCACAGTTACACTATGGTTTGCACTCGGCGTAAATTCTCTGGGTGTTGACAATCGTATGATGAGATGCAGCCATCATTACGGCATCACACAAGTACTTGCACTGCCCTAGAAATCCTCTGTGTCCTGCTCATTCACCCCTCTCCCCTGACCCCTGACAGCCACTGATGTTTCACTGTCCGCATGGTTTGCCTTCTCCAGAAGGTCAGATAGCGGGAACCGTACAGTGTGTAGCCTTTTCAGATGGGCTGCTTTCACTCAAGAATGTGCATTTGAGGTTCCTCCATGTTTTTTTTTTTTTTTATGGCTTGATAGCTCGCTTCTTCTTAGCGCTGAATAATATTCCATTTTCTGGATGTGTCACAGGATATGTGTCCATTCACCCACTGAAGGGCATCTTGGTTGCTTCAAGCTTTGGCCCTTATGAATAAAGCTGCTATAAACATCCATGTGCAGGTTTTCGTGTGGACGTAAGTTTTCAGCTGCTTTGGGTAAAAGCTTACCCCCTAGTAAGGGCATTCAATGAGCTCTGCCCATAAAGCCCTTAGCATGGTGTGGTGCACAGAAGGTGCTCAAAAGGGGGTCTCCATTGTCATGAGGAGAATAGAGATGAGTGACTCAGGGAGACTTCTAGGGGGTGAAACCGGGAACAGGAGGAAGATGAGAAGCACATCGCAGTCCTTCCCCATGACTCCCTTGCCTGGTTCATTTCCACTCATTTTTCAGGCCTCAGGGTGGATGTCACCACCCCCTGGAAGACTTCCACGCTCTCTGGTCTGAGTCAGGTACTCCCTCTGAGCTCCCAGAACACCCTGCATTTTCCCTGTCACTGATCCCTCTGATTCACGAATGCCAACTTGTCGACCCCTGCACACAAGTTTGGGTCTGCCCTATTCTCTGCGTGTCCCCAGCCTGTGGCACGGTGCCCGCACACAGTAAGCGCTCACTAAATACATGCCTCTGTCCATGGCAGACTTTGCATTCAGGGTGGACCTCAGCAAAACTGCTTAGGGAAATGCTGCAGTCCATCCTGTCGCCTTTCTCTTACAGCCTTAATTCTGTCAGGCACCTCTTTGCCCCACACCCTGGACACACAAGTGAGAAAATATGGTTCTAGGCAGTGCCTGTCCCTTTCCCACTCATCCCCTTGGTTGGTGATCCCCTTTGTGGAGCTTCTTGTCCTCTACATGACCCCTCCCCTCATGAAAGCCCAGTGGCCCAGCCAACCCCGGCCCCTGGACCACAACTCGGGGAGACTGAGCAGACCCATGGTGCCTCCATCCAGCAGCATCGAATTCTCGCCCTTCCCAATCTCCTCTCTCTCCCCACCAGGACTTCTTTTCTGGGGTCCTAGTCCCTCAAGGCCATGGTTTTCCACCATGCTAATTCACACCCAGGTGTGGATGGTCATCTTTGCCATAATGGGTTGGCACTTGCATTTATCAGGGAATATTAACATCTTAGCTCAAAGGAATGAGTCTTGAAGTATTTAGACACACTGGAAGGATGTGCAAAGTAAGATACGAGAGTAGGTATACAAATCAAGGCCTTAAAATCTCTGGGAAGGATTTTTAAAAATCAGGAATGATATGAATAGAAGGAATAACTTTGGCTTCAACAATTTGCATCTTACCTGTTCCAGCAGCACATAAAAGAACTAGTCTGAGTTTAAAGACATGCTCACACTAAGTCAGAAATATGCAAGCATTTATTGAGCACCTACTGCATGCTTGGCACCCAGGTGTAAAGATGAATGGAGCTAGATACCTTCCCCTGTGGAGAAAACGGTCTGTGCACAAGACAAAAATATTAAAGCTGCAGTTATAATATGGTGTGATAGGCACTGAGCTGGCAGGCGGGGTGGGGTCCAGGACCAGGAAATGCCCAAGAAAGGGGTGATGAGATTCTTTTTTCTTCCCCCCAACTTCATCAGTGCTAACAGACCTTCTCCAAGGCCTATAATAGTAAAAATGGCAAAAGTTAAAGATAAGGAAAAATATTAGGAGCAGCAAGGCAGAAGAAAACAACGTACAAAGGGATCCCTATCAGGTTTTCAGCAGATTTCTCAGAGGAACCCTACAGGCTAGGAGAGAATGGAAGGGCATGTTCAAAATACTGAAAGGTGATGAGAGTCTGAACACGTGAGTAGAACTTAGGCAATGAGAGGAAAGGAGGCTGTCACAGGCGGACACAGCCCAGCCTTGAAGACGCCTTTAGAGGGCAGTGTGGGACTGGCAGCCTGAATGCAGTCTGCTGGAGCAGGGGCACGAGCAGGGGAGGGCAGAGATGGAAAAGAGCTGAGTATTTTGTTGGGGTGAGTTGAGAAGCCCTGGATGTCAGTAGGGAGCTATGGCTTCCTCTTGAAGTCTGGAGAGTCCGTCTGGCGTTTTCATCCTGGGAGTGCCGTGATCAGATGACCTGGGGGAGGACGGGATGGAGGGAGGTGGTCAGTGATGTGCTGGACGAGGCTCGAACCCCCTCACGAGAGCCAGTTATTAAATTATCAGGAATTTTGCAAGCTGGCTGTTAAACACAGCTCTTATTAAAGGTAAATCACACAAATTTAAAATTAAATAAATCAGGGAAATCTAGGGCGGAGTCTCATCTTCTCACTCTGTCACTTCTCACTGCTGAGAAGTTTAATTTGATGTTCTTAGCGCTGAAACCACTGGATGACAGGTCTCATACAAAAGTAGATTACAAGGAGATGGATCCTTCTATCTGGAAGTCTCTGAAGTAAGTTCTTAGAGATGAAGAATTGGCTTAAAGATTTAGCAGGTGAAACTAATAAAGTCTAAAATGGACAAATGGTAGTAAATGGTCAACATCCTTCACTTCCCAAGTATTTTCTCACATTTTATCATCTATATTCTTGAGGTTCTTCAAGAAACAGTATATAACAGTGTGCTATGGCGCGTCTCTTTATTTACTTCAGCCACAGGGAGACTGTTTGCAACACGGAAATTGTCAAAGGCTCGCCTCTCGGTGGAGGTGAGTCCAGAGGCAGGAGGGGAGGGAGGAGGCTTGTTGAGGGAAACAGTAGAACTCGTTGAAAGGACTACCTCAAAAATGAACATGACAAAGTTTCTCCAGCAAAAGCTACATTCAGGGAATCTCAATTTCCTTTATTCTTTCTCTCTCTAAGCCTCTTTAGAAACAGACACTTTGTGTCTCTGCTTGGCACAAAGGTGGGCATTAACTCAGAAGCACACATGACCTTTGTTTTTGCAAAGTTGATGTTTTCTTCTGTCTCAAATCCCGCTGCTTCTCATGAATGGACAAAACCTCAAGTTCTTGGGACTTTTTTCAGGCCTTGTAGCTCCATTAAAGGAGAAAAGAGTTGAAAACATTTAAAAATCAGTTCAACAAATAACTTTGCAACTCTTGTTTTTTAAAAAAACTGTTCATGACGATCAAGCATACTCCACTTAACATACATCTTTAGCTCCTTGAACTCGTGTGTCTATCTTTCCTGAGTTACAGGAGTCTGATCTATCCAGTGCTTACTATGCCCTGAGTCCTTTGATAAGTGACATATTTTATTTGATGGAATGCTCACAACCTCCTGGGGACCTGGGTACCACCACTAAGGCCAGTTTACAGGTGAGAAAACAGCATCGCTGAGACGCGAAGTTAAGTGACTTGCAACAACAGGCTGGAAGGAAAGGTTGAATAGCACCCCCAACGAAGAAGGAACTCACCTTTAAAGGGAAAGTGGGCAGAGAGGAGACCCTCAGCCTACGCACGGGCCAGGGCAGCATTTGACCCCAAGTCTGGCGGATTTGAAAGCCAGAGGGCCAAACCATCGAGAAATTCCCTCTTTCTGCTCTTCACTCAGCACGGGAGGTCTGTTTGATCCAGTGTCTCCCATTCCTCAGTTATTCGAGGCAAATTTTGCCACATCTGAGTGCCAGCAATGCTACCATTTACTCAGCAGTTTTCTTTCAGCTGAATGGTTTTGAAGCCTGTACAGTTTTTCCCTGCAAATGAATAGACCGCTGCCGAAGTAGAAACCGGAACCGCTGGACCTGGGTGAGCCGCCGCCAGAGCACGTTTTCCGCTTTCCCAGCCCAGCTCTGCCCGACGCAGAAGAGCAGTGAAAGGAGGATGTCCCGGAGGTGGAGACCGCCGCCCGGACTCCAGCGCGCGGCTGCCGCCTGCTGGAGCTGCGAGCCCGGGACCCCGCTCCTTCCCCAAGGGACGCAGCCAGAACGCGGTAGAGACGCAGGAGCCCGTGCCAGGGGGTCTTCAGCGCGGGATCGGAAGGACGGGAAGCATTAAATGGGGAACACTCTTCTTGAGTTATTTAAGGTTGTGTCCGTGGACCGGGAAAAGCTACCCAGAGGTCTAAGTTTGGGAAGCATTCGTTTATCTCAAAAGCAGTTGGGTCTAAAAGGAGTCATCAGAAATGCTTAGCAAAGCCCCCCGCTGAGAAGCTTCCGAGGGCGCCCTTCGGGTCCCGGTTCCGCGGGCTGCAGGTGAAGGGGCTCGGCATGGGGGCGACCGTGGTGTGCATCCCCATGGCTGCCACGTCCTTCTGGGGGGCGTGCGTGGATGCCGGGTTAAAGTTGACCCAATGATAGTCCCGAAGAAGAGAGAGACGACACAAAGGTGAGAGCCACCGGTGGAGAACGCCTTCCGCTCTCCCGGGCCGAGGGCGCCTTCTACACAGCTACAGCAGCTGGTGTGTAAGAGGCTGTGATGCACACGAAAGGGGCCAGAACCCCCGTGCTCCCGGGACCAAGACCAGCATCTCATTGACTTGGGTGTTAGGACAGGAGCGCTTGATCAGGGCATTGGGGTCACAGAAGAAGCGTGGGATCCTATTGGTGCGACAGGACAAGGGGCTCATCAGGATAGTGTGGACCATGGAGAGTAGGTTGGCTGACATCCGGGTCCCACCACTAGCAGAGCACAACGAAGGACACTCGTGGTGCCATGTAGTGCAGAGGACAGCAGAGAGCCAGGTAGCGGTCGTGAGCCATGACCGAGAGAAGGATGCTGTCAGCTGCCCCAAAGGCGACGAAGAAATACATCTGGGCCAGGCCAGCCGAGGAGGAGATGGCGCCTGTACAGGTGGTTCCCCAGCATCTTGGGGATGGTGGTGGAGGTGAAGCAGACATCGGGAAGGGACAGGCCGCTGACGAAGAGGTGCCTGGGGCTGTGGAGGCGAGCGTCTGAGACCACGGCCAGGACAGTGAGCCGATTCCCCGGCAGCCCCTCAGACACAGGCTGAAGGACGGATCAAAGAGCACCTGCTGCTGCAGAGGCTGCTCAGAGCCGCCGAGGATGACGAATCCCGAGACTCGAGTCCGACTGTCCGTGTCCAGGCACTGTGAAGCCGGAAACAGGGGCGTCACCATGAGTGGGCTCCCGGGAAGGCCACCCCTCACGGCTGCCCTTCCCACCCAACCTTCAAGAGGCATCTCGCTTAACCTCTGAGCCTCAGTTTCCCCATGTGCTACATGGGATCAATCGCTCTGACCCCTGAGGGTCGTTATGAAGATAAGTGAGAAAAACATGAAAAGGGGCAAAAATCCACAGCTGAAACGTAATGTGGACAATTTCTTATTAGTGGGAGCTCTCAGGGATGCTGCCAAAATTAGAGTGACGTGTTACTTAGCTTGATTGTGGTGACTGTTGCACAGTGTACACGTGTCAACACATTGCGTTGTACACCTTAATTATACGCAACTTTTATCTGTCAACTATCCCCCAATAAGGATGGGAAAAAGAAAGAAGACCAATATAAATGCACTAAATATTTCTAGAATTTGTTTTCAAAAGTAAATATAAAGAGCGATTAAGAGCACCAGCTCTGAAGACAGGAAGGCTGGCTTTGAATCCCAGCTCTGCCTCTTACCAGCTGTGTGACTTTAGACAGTTACTTAACCTCTCTGTGCCCCAGTTTTCTCATCTGTGAAACGAGGATCATAACAGCACCTGCTCCTTAGAGCTGTTGTGAGGATGCGATGGGCTGACATGTAAAGGGCTGAACCTCACCTACTTTTCTGAGAGTGAGCGTCTCTCAGCGTTTGAGAGCAAGGGCTCTGGTTCAGACAGACGGTGTCTAGATGCCATCCCCGACACATCTCAGCTGTGTGAGCAGGAGACAGACGCTCCCACAGCCTCAGGCTCCGGGGGGATTTAACGGGACGGTGAGTGTGGGGCTCTATGAAGGGCGCTTTACTGAAGGCCCCGCTCCAAAGCACCACCGGGCAGGCAACTCTCACGTCAGTGTCCTCGCTGGGCTGTGGGACGAGACGTGTGCGGGTTGGTCGTATCTTGGGGCAGCTTATCTCAAAGGGGGCTAACTTCACTCACTGTGTGCTGCTTCACATCAGGGTTAAAGACCCCTAACTTTACCCCCAAATGCTGGCCCCCTGTCCGGGTGGGGCTTGCGTTCCCCTGAGCCCGGCTGGCCCTGGGCAGCCCAGTGACTGGATCGGTCCATTCAGGCTGCTCGTGCTGCAGTGACGTACAGCCCAATCTCGGCAGCCGACCACGACGAAGGCTGGTCTCGCTCAGGCTCCAGGTCCGTCCCGGGCTGCTGTGGCTGTGCACCGGGACGACTCCTCTGCAGCACTTGGGCAGTGGGTGAGCCTCTGTCCAGGACACTGTCAGTCAGCATGGCAGCGGCACAGCAAATTGTGTGCGGGCCCCTCAGAGCTCCTGCCAGGAAACAAGCTCCTCTCGCCTCCACCCACCTCTCGACGGTGGTGCCTGGTGCCAAGGGCGGAGAGGCCGAAACCTCCCCAGGGGCCACAGTGAACACGGTGAACAATGTGACTTCCCAAGCCTTCCAGCCACCTCCCCTTCTGCTGAAGGCTGCGAGAGGAGTGCTTGCCTTTCTGGGAGGCGTCCTGCACGGTCTTTGTGTCTCTGGAGCCCATGCCCAGAACCCAGGAGTGCTGTTCACCCTGCATCCACAGACGGTGTGCCACGTGTGCTCAGCACGCATGTGAGGCGCGAAAATGCTTACACTACAGGAGGCAGGTGTCTCGATGCAGAGGACGGTCACCTGCCATACTCCCTTACACTTTTCAGTCAAGGACTCTGAATTTCTGTCTCTAAATTCCTACTTGACAGTCTGTTGCTCCCTGGACATCACTCCCAGATGCCTCGTTCCCCTGGCATGCCAGCCTGATGAGGTCCAAACTGGGGTCTGCCCCGCCAGAGCTGCTGAGCTTGGCCACGAGAGTCGTGCACTGCACAATTCCAGGGCGCACAACCTGCACACCACTAGCCAGCACGACCAGTGAAAGACCCGGCATGGCCCTCAGCTCCTCTCTCGCCTCTCACATCCCATCGACTCTTGACTTGTGGATTTTAAACCTCGTCTTCACCTCTTGGACAGAAGTAGAAAATTCATCTCCAGAGCAAGCACCCCAATCCAATCCCCCATCGTCTCCCACCTGGAGGATCTGCCCTTCCCTGGTCTCCCCAGGGCCACTCGCCCCCTGCAGTCCATCTGCATCCTGCAGCCAGAGCGATGCAGTGACAGTGCACATGGGGATCTACGCAGCTTCACCCTTCCGTGGCTCGCCACTGACACTCTCAGCCCGGGAATCAGTTTCTGTCTTCCTCGTTTTGTCTCCTGCCTTAGAGCCTTTGCACCTGCTGTTCCTCCTGCCTGGGAGCCTTCAGCCCCAGCTTAGCCTCACCCACAGCACCTTCACATCTGCAGGGGTCACTTTCCTGACCCCCCCCCCCCACTGGAAGATCCCAGGGGTCCTCAGCCTGGGCACTGCTGACGTTTGGGGCCTGTTTTGTGGTGTGGACTGCCCTGAGTATTATTGTGGGATGTTGAGCAGCATCCCTGGCCTGGACCCACCGGATGCCAGTGGCAGGGCTCTCCCCTCAGCCGCAACAAGGAAAAGCACCTTGAGGGCCCTGGGGAGGGGTGGGCATTACCCCAGTTGAGGATCACCGATCTGGGCTAACCTCCCCTGAGTCTCCCTCCTCTCACAGCACCTGCACAGATGGATGGACTTCGAGCAGGACGGGGACGTTCATTCGATGCAGTCCACATCTGAGTAACCACTTGACACATATCATCCCACTTAACCCTCAACAACCCCCTGAGGCAGGCAGCTGGGGCTCCAACCTACGTCCTGCGTGGAGCTGGAATCCACCCAGGCTCCTGATCCAGCGTCCACCCTCTTGACCAGCTCACAACAATGCTGCCCACCCACGAGGCTCTGACATCACACACCCTACGTCCCCGTGGGTGAAACTGAGCACAGAGCCCCAACGTCTGCAGGGACGTTGTGGGGGGCGATCTTTGCTGAGACCACTCCCCTGCGGCTTGTCTTCCTGACACACTTGCCTGACCAGTGGCTACTGTGCCTCCATCAGATCACTGGACCTCCCAGCCACCAGGCGTCTTCTTTCCAGGGGTTTGGGGACGCCACTGCCTTGACTGTGTCTTGTGGCTGTGGAGGAGGACCATGCTTTCTCTGGGAGCACGCTTCAGAACCAGCACAGGCAGGTTTATACCAGTCTCTGGCCTGCAGGGCATGATCCCCAGAGAGCCTGTTAGAGAGAATGCAATTAGTTCATCTTCTCTAGCGCAGTCTTCGAGTCTAGCGTCCCTGTGGAAGAGGGTTTTGTCCCACGGGCACCGGATTTCTTCAGACCTGTCTCTCTTGGTTGACAGAGGGATAGCATAGCACCCGATTTCTCCCATGAAGAAGCTTTACCTACAGTATTGCTGATAACAGATACAATGCATTAAGTGTTTGTTAGGTGGTTGGAGCCGTGCTAAGCATGGAACTCCTGTCATTCTCATGAAAGCCACTGAGGAAGGAAACTGAGGACCTCACCTGCCCGTCATCAAGCAGCTCGAAGTGGCAGATCTAGGATTCAAATCTAGGTAGTCTGACTCCACGGCCAAACTAAAGAACACAAATGGCCCTGAGCACAAAGATACTCACTCCTTGTACGGCAGAATAATTTGTGCTGTGCGTATGCGCCAGAGTTTGTGTAGCCGAGCCTCTGGTGATGGACGTTGGATCATTCCCGCCTCTCGGTGACTGTGAACAGTGCTGCTGAGACAGTCGTGTGCGAGTGTTTGTGTGAGGATCTGTTTTCACTCGTTTGGGTCTGTATCCAAGAGTGGAAGTGCTGGGACAAACAGTAATTCTAGGTTTCACTTTTCGAAACCATGAAACTGTTTTCCATACTAGCTGCACCATTTTACAATCCACCAGCAATGTATGATGGTCCCAATTTCTCCACATTCCTGCCAACAAGTGCTATTTTCTCAGGTTTTTTCAAATTATAATCATTCTAATGAGCGTGAAGTGATATCTCTTTGTGGTTTTGAGTTGCGTTTCCCTAGTGACTAATGATGTTCAGCATCTTTTCCTTTTTATTTTTTTAAAGAGACACTATAGGTATCAGAAGTGAAGATCTAATGACTACATCTCTTTTTTAGCATCTTCTCAGGGGCTGAGGCACATGCTACAACATGGGTGAACCTCAAAACATCATGGTAAGTGAAAGAAGCTCAACACAAAAGATAGCACATTGTATGATCGCATGTGTGTGGAACACCCAGAAAAGGCAAATCCCTAGACACAGAAAGTAGATTAGTGGTTTCCAGGGGCTTGGGAAGGAGAGAATGGGGAGTGACTGCTAGTGTGTGTGGGGTCTCCTCTAGGGGTGATGAAATGTTTTAGAACCAGACAGATGTTGGTTGCACAACATTGTGAATACTTTAAACACTATTGAGTTGTTCATTTTTAAATGGTTGATTTTATGTTATGTGAATTTCAGCTCAATACAAAAAATGGTGCTCAACCTCCATTGTGGTTTGAGAAATTCTAACAAGAACAACATATATAACTCTGGGCCTTGAAGAAATGTACAACATGGACAGCACTCTGTATTGGCAAGGATGTGAGGAAGCGAGCATGCTCGTGAACTGCCGGGGGAGGGTAAGTTGGCACAACCCTTTGGGGAAGGCACTTGGTGGGTGGAGTTTGTCTCGTTGAAGAACCACATTCTTGAGATCCTGGATACATCAGTGACAGCTTCTTCCAGGGTCCAGAGAAGCACATATGACTCACAGCATCCACCAAGACCTGCCCGAGCTTCGGAGATGGATTTGCAGATGGCGCCCTCTACTCACAGTGTATTTGCTCAGGTCTCCAAGAAGCAGGTGCTAAGACAGGAGAAGCATGAGAGGTTTACTAGGGAAGACTCCTGTGAGGGAGGATGAGGAGGAGCTAGATGAGGCCCACAGAACTAGAGCCATGGAGTGTTTCTGACCCCAGTGGAGAAGAGAAGGTTGGGTAAAATGTCTTAGACCGCAGCGCAGTTCTAGGAAAGTTCTGGTAAAACTGATGGGAAGTGCTGCCCCCAAAGTCACTGTCCCAGGAGCCCCACAGAGCTCCGGTGTTGGCCTTGGCATGAGCACAACAGTGACTTCAGGTGGGCAGTCATTTACGTGCCTCACAGCTGGAGACCTGGGAGGCACATTTTCGTGGCACATCACACATTCTTGTATCCTACCCAGAGCCGCCTTGACACTTTGAATGACTCCTTTGTCAATTTGGCCTCAGCAGTCGAACTACATGGGTCTCTAAGCTTGGAGAATGAATGCATTATGTTTTCTTTTCTCTTTTTCTTTTGAAATGCAGTTGATTCCCGTTAGTTGTGGTAGTTATGGTTTATGAAGTCGCCAGAAACACTGAATTGGGGAATTCTGAACCAGTGCTCCCATGGACAATAAAGGGTTTAGGTTCCTGGGAGCCTCTGGTCACAACATTTTCATCAACTGATTGGTACACAACTTTGTGCTATGTGTGTTTCTGTTTAAAGATACCTTATTCAATATGTGCTGTGGATTCTTTGACATTGAACTCATGACAACAGCACCATAACTCACGCCTGAACGAAGCTTGTCTAACTCACGTCTTTTCTCCCTGAGGCTCAGCACAACCTTCTTGTGCTTACGAACACTAGACGGCACTCAGCACTGTGCTTGGGGGCCATGTTTTAAAACCACTCTATTAAGGTATGATTGAACTACAACAATCCGTGAATATTTGATGTAAACAACTTGAATTTGGAGAAAACATGTTTGATCAATTTTCTCCACATCTCCTTCTTTGGTTCTGCGTATGGGTTTCCTTGGCTGCTGTAAGAAACTATCACAACTAACATATTCACGTAAGTGGTATCCTAGTATCTGTCCTTCTGTGTCTGGCTCACATCACTTAACGTAATGCCTTCCATGTCCATCCATGCTGTGCAAATGGCAGGATTTCCTTCCTTTTTAAGGCTGAATAATATTCATTATGTATTTTTCTCTTTCTGTAACATTTCCTTTATCTGTTCGTCTGTCAGTGCACACTTAGGCTGCTTCCATGCCTGGGTTATTGTAAACAGTGCTGCAATGAACATGGGGTGCAGATATCACTTCAAGACCCTGATTTCAGCTCCCTCAGATAAATACCCAGAAGGGGGATTGCTGGATCATAGAGCAGTTCTATTTTCCATTTCTTGGAGGAAGCTCCCTACTGTTTTCCGTAGCAGCTGCACCAATTTACAACCCCACCAGCAGTGTCCTGGGTTTTGGGAGACATTTCAAACAGTGAAATGATTAACAGAGAAAACATGGCACTAACTAGACTGTGAAAACAACACTGGTTTACAGCACGAGAGCTGAAACAGAAGGCAGAGTGTCACCCGTGTCACCTGAGGTGAGAACATGCATGTCGAGTGACTCACATTCTCCAGCATTCTGTGCGTGTCTGCAAATGGTTGTGAAATTGCCATGAGTATTGAGTTCGGGGTTACATATAAATTTTAGGCAGTAGAGGAATTCGCAAATACTGAATCCATGAATATTATGAGGATCTTCTGTTATTATAGATTCACAGGAGGTTGCAAAAAATAGTATAGAAAATTCCTGTGGGCCCTTCTGGCAGCTTCCCCTAATGCTTACATCCTACAAAACTATAGCGACCTGACATTGGTACCACGCGTGTAATTACATGTCATATTATCATGCGTGTAGATTGGCGAACACACCATTTTATTTTATTTTTCTCTTATTTATGGTTTGTAATTTTTAAATCTTAAGGTATACAATATCATGATTTAATATATACATACATTGTAAAATGATTGCCACAATCATGTTAGCTAACACATCCATCACCTCACGTAGTTTCCATTGTTTGTGTGTCTGGTGAGAACACTTAAAATCTGCTCTCTCAGTGGGGCCGAGGGGTGGTGCAGCAGTTAAGTTTGCACACTCTGCTTCTTCGGCAGCCTGGGGTTCGCTTGTTCAGATCCCGGGTGTTGACCTACACACCACTCATCATCATCAGGCCGTGCTATGGCCGGCGTCCCACATATAAAATAGAGGAAGATGGGCACAGATGTTAGCTCAGGGCTAATCTTCTTCTTCTTCAAAAAACTACTCTCAGCAAATTTCAAGTATACAATACACTATTACTAACTACAGTCACCATGCTGCGCACTAGATCCTTACAACTTATTCATCTTATAATTAAAAGTTTGTACCCTTTGACCAATAGCACCATTAAAAAAAAAAACACAAAAACCTCCTTACATGCCTTAATATCAGACTGGATCGTTTTAAGTAAAGAAACGACTGATATGTTAAGTCCTCTTTAAGGTATCTTGACTTTTCTCTGGAAAGGACATTCTGACCTGAAGTGGCACTAGTTTATGAGGAGTTGGGAGTGCAGGTGCAGGCTGTTGGCTGTCTGCAGAGGATGACCTGGAGCAGCTGTTCTGAGCTGTGGGCAGTTGTTAGGCACCAGAGCTGTGGTCCAGGATGCTGGGCTCTGAAACCAAGGGTTCTAGGTTTCAGTGGCTGCTTCACCACTAACGAGCTGTGGGGCTTTCTGCGAGGTACTGAATTTCCAGTGTCCTCATCTGTAAAATGGGGCGATATTAATGCCTGCCTTGGGGATTATTGTGACAACTGTGTAAACTGACACACATTAAGTTTTAGCAAAGAGTGAGGGCTCTAGCTACTGTTGTTGGCTTGTTGGGTAAAACCCCGTCTCTTTCTCTTCTACTTGAGGAAGCGTATCTGAAAGCAAGTGACGGACAGGATTGTTACCACAGTGAGAACTTGCAATCAGCTCTCATTTTAAAAAGCAAATCACTTGCAAACTTACAGTTTTTCATTGGAACCTGCCATTCGACTGATCCCAACCCATAGAGGTTGTGAAAATCAAGAGGTGAGCTATCTGTCTGGAGTAGCATCGATAAAAATAACCATGTGACCATCACATGTAATTTTTAATTTCCTACTAGCCTGGTTATAAAACTTCAAGAGGAACAAATGGCGTTAATGTTAGTAATACATTTTATTTAACCCAACAGAGCCAAAATCTTATCATTTCAACAAGTAATTGATATTTTAAAAATTTACATTCTGATTAAATCTTCAGAACCCAGAGTGCCTTTTACACTTAGCACATCTCAGGGCGCATGGTAAATTTTCACTGGGCATGTTTGATCTGTATTTACGTCTGTGACTTGCCTGTTCACATCTTTTGCCCATTTTCCTATTCAGTTGTGTCTCTTTCATGATCATTTTTAACAGAGCTCTTTATAAGTCCTGGAAACTAATCCTGTTGGTTAATTCATTATAAAGATCCTTGTCAAGTTTTGTCATTTATCTTTAAACCTTTAATATGGTGCCTCTTGCTGTTTGTAATTTGACGTACTCCAACAATCCGTGTCTTCATTCATGCTGTGTACATTTTGTCTAGTGATTTTTAAGTTCCCCAGTGGCTTAATTTCCCCTCATTTCCTTCATTAGCTCTGTGTCTGAGTTTCCTGTGGCTGCTGTGACAAACTGCCACAAACTGGGCGGCTTGAACAGCAGGAATTTTTTGTCTCACATTCTGGAGGTTAAAAGTCTGAAATGAAGGCATCAGAAGGACCACAGCTCCCCGAAACCTGCAGGGCAATGCTTCCTTGCCTCTGCCTGGCTTCTGGTGATTCACCGGCAACCTTTGGCCTTCCTTGACTTGCAGCTGCCCAGCTCCAGTCTCTGCCCTCACCGTCACATGGCGTTCTCCCTGTGCGTGTGCTTCCGTCTCCAAATTTCCCTCTTCTTTGAGAGACACTAGTCATGTTGGGTTAGGAGCCCACCCTGCTCCAGTCTGAAATCATCTTAGCTGGGTAGATGTGAACAAGTGTGTTTCCAAATAAGGTCGCGTCCTGAGATACTGAGGATGAGCACTTTCAAATATCACTGGGGGACACAATTCAACCGCAATCACTCTGCCAGATTATTTTGCATCACACTGTCACTTTTTCATGCCAGAGACATAAGATTTTCTTTAATTTTCTTAAATATATGGAGGAGTTGTCTAGAAGAATTATTCCAGGAGACAGAAGAATTCTTAAAACTAGGCTCTTCATCCCTCTTTTGTAAGCCTTACCTGCTCCTTTCCTGGATAATTACTGTATTGTGATTTTTTTCTCCCTCTTTATCTTTAATTTAGGAACCTTTCATTATAGGATGTGCTCTTGACCAAAACTTAGTGATGGTGTCATCTCCTTCCCCCCTCATCCTAAATATCTCAGCATCATTGACTTTTCCCTCAGATTTGAGTCAGAAAGCTCAGATTGTGCAGTCAAGTTTCCTGATGAATGTGGAGACAAAAATGTAGTTTTTGGCAGCTGCCCACTGGAAATGCTGTTCATGCTCTGCATTTGTCAAGTGTCTGGCTGTAGCTCCATTCAGTTTGAAGGAAACGACGACAGATTTAGTGGCTCAAAACAGCACAGGTTTGTTGTCTCATGGTTGGTGGGTCAGGAATCTGGGCCGGGTTAACTGGGTCTCTGTTCGGGTTCTCACAAGGCATCAACGTGTTAGCCGGGGCTTTGGTCTCATCTGAGGCTCACGTCAGTGTTGGCAGAATAAATTTGCCTGTAGCTGTTCAACTTATGGGGACTTATTTCTTCAAGACCAGCAGGAGGAACTCTCTGCTGCTTTGAGTCTCTGATCTTTAGGTCCTCTTTCAAAGTATTCACTTGATCAGGTCAGACCCCCCGGGATAATATCCGTTGTGATGAAAGCCACCTGACTACATTTGAAAAATCCACTTTGCCACAGTAGCATAACCTAATCACAGGGGTGATATCATCATATTCACGGTTCCTGCCCACTCTGAAGGGGAGAGGATTCGACAGGGTATACACACCAGGGGGCAACCTTAGAGATCTACCTCCACAGTGAAGCAACCCAAGATGGCGAATGGAGCCCACGTGAGGGTGCTCCCCATGTTTCCCATGGCCCCTCTTACCCCCTAGTCACCATTCTTCCAAGTTGGAATGTGTTGGTAGGTCTTCAAAATTCCCTCTGCACTGCGCTCACTTTTAGTGGGGAAATATTCATTCACCCCATTAATGAAGTGAATAGGAGATGAAGCTATAAGCTCCTCGTCTCACTGTACTGTAATATCTTCTCCATCCCTTTCTCCATTTCTGTCAGTCAATTGAGCTCCATGGGGCTGCTTTTCCTCTTAATGTAAACGAAGAAAACTCCAAAGTTGGCTTTAAAAATGACAAGTTTTCATAAATAATGAAAGGAGTTTCAGAAAGAAGTGAGAGGAGCATTCTATATTTGATGCAACATGATAGAGAAAGACTTTCAGCACCGTAAGTCTAGTCTAGAGACTTTGATGGGACAACAGACTAAACTGGGAATAATCATAAGAGTGTCGATTAGTTTCAGGTCCAATATGGAGATTTGTGTGAATATTCAACTTGCTTTTGCTTTCAACATAAAACCCTCCTTGAAAGTATAATTTGAGCAAAGGGATTGTGATGGTTAATTTTGTGTCAACTTGCCTGGGCTAAGGGACTGCCCACATCGCTGGCAAAGTATTTCTGGGTGTTCCTGGGGATATGTTTCTGGAAGAGGTTAGTGTTTGAATCAGCAGACTGAGTAAAGAAAATGTACATCACCCAATCCATTGAGGGCATGAATAAAACAAACAGGCAAAGAAAAGGTGAATTCTCTCTCTTTTGAGCTGGACTGTCCATCTTCTCCGGCCCTTGGACATTGTAGCTCCTGGTTCTTGAGACTCCATATTCCAGAACTTAGCACCGGTGGCCCCTGGTTCTCAGGTCTTCTGACTGGGACTGAACTACCCACTGGCAGTCCCAGGTCTCCAGCTGCAGATGGCAGGTGGTAAGACTTCTCAGCCCCCATAAGTACATAAGCAAATTCTTATAGTAAATACATATCTCCTATTGGCTCGGTTTCTCTGGAAAACTCTGAGTAATACAGGGGTCTTATGACAATTCAAGTCCTAGAAATTATTTTCTCAGGATTGGCTCTCTTGCTGGGTGACTTGCTGTCCTGGTAATAGTGTTCTCATTTTTCTCAATAAATTAGAAGGGTGTTATCCTCTTGTCCCACCAACATGAAGGAAAAACTGGAAGCATAAGACTCAAATTTCAATTTCAATAAAGATTGAGAGTCTTCTTTTATTTAAATTAACAAGGCGAACCATGCACTTAAGTTCCCAGATACAGGCACATGCTGACTGCACCGACGCTGAAGCATCACAGGCATGGGTAATCGGGAGTTGGGGTGGGGGATACTTCACCACACATGAGGTCAGTGTCAAATCAGCTGTGACTGAGCCCAAGAAAAGCGAGGCCAAGTCCAGGAGAGGAGGAAGGGAAAGAAGCCAAGAGCATTAATTGAGCACCTTCTGCATGTGGGGTATTTTTCCCATGCTTGCATCCTTACACCAGTCCCGCAAGGTGGCATCATCAACCTGATTTACAGGAGGAGAAGGGTTATCTCTGTGCCATGTTCCAGCACCACCTCCACAACAGCCCCTCAGCTTTTGAAGGATAGAATTTGCTAAGAAAGGTCTTCTTCATGGCATCCTCGACCTCTTTTTTCCTGAGGCTGTGATGATGGGCTGAGGAAGGGCGTGAGGACCATGTAGGTGATGCCCATCAGGATGTTGCCTTCCTGACTAACCTTGGGCTTGAGATAAATGACAGAAGCAAAGCCATAGTGCACAATGACCACCACAATGACCTTGGTGTAAATGACAACACCCACCACTCTTTAGGGCCTGTTGTGGGTTGACTTGTGTCCCCCAAACAAGACGTGTTGAAGTTCTAGACCATGAGGCCTGTGAGTACAGCCCTCTCTGGAAATAGGATCTTTGCAGATATGATCAAGTTAAGGTGAAGTCATCAAGGTGGGCCCTGACCCAATGACTGGTGTCCTTAGAAAAAGAGGGAAATTTGGAAAAAGAGACAATCAGTGGAGAAGGTCATGTGAAGACAGAGGCAGACATTGGAACGATGCATCCACAAGCCAAGAAATGCCATGGATCACCAGCAACCACCAGAAGCTGGAAGAGGCAGGAAGGACCCTCCCCTAGAGCCTTCAGAGGAACCACGGCCCAGCCCACACCTGGATATCAGACTTCTGGCCTCCAGAACTGGGAGAATAAGTTTTTGTACTTTTATGTCACCAGCTTGTTATGGCAGCCACAGGGAACTCATAGGGGCCCCTATGAGGATTTCACGAGATCCTAGATGTCAGCTGCTTAGCACAGAACCAGACAGGCCATGCCTGTGATAAGAGCTTAAATTCTTGCTAGCCACCAGTCCTGCTTCCAAGCTTTTGACAGTCTCTTCTCTCTGCCCTTCTTGCCATCACATCATGTCGGTTTCTGCCTGACTTGTGAGGCCCAACAACCCTGTAGGTACAACCTTCAAGTGGAACCGCTGCTCCCTTCTCTGCATGCCGCACACAGCCCAGAGGATGGCAAAGGGCAGAGACTGGGGAGTCAAGTGCACCTGGCTTCAATTCCTAGGTCCACTCTCTTCGGTGAGCCTTGTTTCTCTTTGGTGAAACAGGATGATTTGTGTCCCTATCTCCCAGGGTTGTAGCCAAGCTTGGCTGATAGGAAGTAGGAGATACAGTTAGAAAAGTGCTTGGCAGATGATGCTTATGATTATTGTTGCTGTCGTTGCCTGCCGAATTCCTACTTCACAAAAGAGGCACCAAGAAACTGCTATAGAGTCACCATCTCACGCCAGACTGAGCCCTTCTTCCCTGGTCCCCGTCACACAGCGATCCCGCAATGTTGTTCTGAATCCCCTGCCCACCTGTTTCAGTGCCCCTGAGTCCCCACACTGCTGTGGCTCCCACTTCCCAGCCGAGATCCCTGCATCTGGGGGCCTGGCTGCCCTCTCTGCCCTGTTCTGTACTCTCTCTGGGCCACAAATTGGTTCAAATATTTCCTTCTTAAACATACAATTTTTTTAACTGAGGCGAAATTAATAGAATATAAAATTAACCACTTTAAAGTGAACAAGTTCGGTGGCATTTAGTACATTCACAGTGTTGTCCAACATCACCTCTATCAACTTCCAGAACCTTTCCGTCACCTCAAAACGAGCCCCTGTTCCCAGTAAGCAGTCACCTCCGCTCCCTCTACTTCGAACCTGTGGAACCGCTAATCTGCTGTCTTCCTCTCTGCATTCACCCAGTCTGGACATTCACATAGATGGAATCATGCCGTGATGTGGCCTGCTGTGTCTGACTTCCGTCTCCTAGCATTTTCCAGATTCGTTCCCATTGTAGCACGCATCACAGCTTCATCCATTTACCAGGTTGATGCATATTCCACTGTGTGGATCTGCCACACTTTGTCAACCTTTGATGGACATTTGGGTTGTTTCTCAATGTGGCCTTTTGGCTACTGAACACAACGCTGCTGTGAACGTGCCGGTCACGGGTTTGTTTGAGTCTCTGTTGTCAGTCTTTTGGCATATATACCTAAAACTGGAGTTGCCGGGTCCCTTGCTAATTCTATGTTTAACCTTTTGAGGAACTGTCAAACTGTTTTCCTGAATGCTGAACAATTTTACATCCCGCTACTATGTACAAGGATCCACTTTCTCCAATCCTCACCAACTTTTCTTTCCATTTTCATTACACCATCCTGGTGGGTCTGAAGTGGTGACTCACTGTGGTTTTCATTTGCACTTTCCTGATGACTAATGGTGCTGAGCATCTTTTCATGATCCTTTGTATGTCTCCTTTGGAGAAACCTTGATCCAACTCTTTGCCCACTTTTTAAATTGGGTTGTTTGTCTTCTTCTTGAGTTGTAAGAGTCCTTTATATATTCTAGAGTGTACACATATTTTTAAAATAAGTGCCCCCCCTCTTGCTGTGCATCTCCCCAGGCAAAACCCTAGGCAAGATGAGTCAAGAGGGTTTAGGATCCCCAGTGCCTCCGTGGGAACCAGGGCAGGTGCTGACCCCAACTCTCCTTTCCTGCTCATCCTGGAGCTGCCCTGAGCATCAGCTCAGTTGTGTCCATGATCAACTTGGTAAGGAGGCACCTACTGCGTAACCAGCAGCGCGTGGCCCCTGGAGAAACAAGGATGAAGAAACAAAGTTCCTCTTAACCACAGCCCTGTAGCTTTGCTCAGCTTTTCTGCCAAGCAAGACTCGTGCATTTCTGGGTCTTTACATTGTATTTGACTGAGGGGATGATCAACAAATATTAATTCAAGTCGTTTCATTCCCCAAACATTCGTCAGCCCCTGCTGTGTGCCAGAACCTGTGCTCATGACTGCAGACTAGGAGATGGGTCAGAACCCACTGCTCCCTCAAAGTAATGTTCTCCACCCAATCCCCCCGCTGCTCACACCCTTGAGTTAGGGAGCGTGTGGCAACTTTCCTTGTTCCTTCAATTTGATATCAAATATATGAAATCTGGCACATACTCTTTAGTTTTTATGGTCATTTCACTGTAGGTGGATTTCCTTTTTGGATCTGTTTACCTCAAAGGGTTTCAAGGAAGAGAAAGAGGCTGTAACCACCCCAGGAGTCGGTCGCACCTTGGTTGCATTTACCTCCCAGTATCTGGACGACCAGTGTGCTCGACTCTCCCTTGTCCAGGAGCCAATAGAGGTGGAATGCAGGTCCCAGTTGTCTTTCCTCTTTGGTATAGAGTAGAAGTGCTGTTGTGCTCCACTTTGGCGGCCCAGGCTTTCGCTGGTTAAGATCCTGGGTGCGGACATGGCACTGCTCATCAGACCACGCTGAGGTGGCATCGCACATGCCACAACTAGAAGGACCCACAACTAAAATATACATCTATGTACAGGGGGGATTTAGGGAGAAAAAGCAGGGGAAAAAAAACAAAAAAGATTGGTAACAGTTGTCAGCTCAGGTGTCAATCTTTAAAAAATAGGTGCCATAAATATTTTCAGGATACATTTCCAACCAGAGAATGGAAGGTTAAGTCCAGATGAAGAGCTCTTCCACTCCTTGGTCAGCGTCTTGCTGAAGAGATTCCCCCTTTCTGAGATTAGTGTTTGCCTGCCGTAAGAGGAAGGAACCCTCACGTTTTGATCTGCTCTTTGATAACGTGGAGCGGTCAGAACAGCTGCACTAGCTGGTTAGTGTGATAAGCATGACCAGCCTCGGCACCTAGAGACACTGCACGACACAACTCTTACCTCCAGCTCAGACAAAGTCAGGCCCCAGCTGCCGTGCATGCCACAGATGTGTACCAGACATCTGGACCTGCCCCTGAGCCCCTCACTGGGGACACACCAGTGACCAGGGCAGACGTGACGCCTGCTCTCGTGCATATGACCATGGAGGGGAGAAGGCAGATGATGAATAACTGAATCCAGACAAGTGTGAGGATGTGAGAAGAGGAAGATAGTGCCTGCAACCTAGTCCACGCTTATATATCTTCACACATAGCTTTTCAATCTTTCACTGAAAGACACTGAAACATCTGCAGTTATTAAAGTCACGAAATGTTTTTGTGCAGCAGTAAATGTGATCTTTTCTAAATACTTCTTTGTCTATCAGTTTGCTCTTGGTTTATAAAACTACGATTAATCTCTATACTGACGGCGAATGCAGAAAACTTGGTAGACACGTATAAATTCTAAAGGTGTGCGTAGAAGCTTTAGTGTCTCTGTGAACACAATATTGTCACCTGTAAAAGATGATGGTTTTGTTTCTTCCTTTCCAAATTTTAATACTTTCGTTTCTTGGTGGGTGTCTCCAGTACCCCGTACAAGGCTTGAACGTGACAGGTGCACAACAAACTCTTTCGGAATGAATGGAGGAGTGTTGTGAACATTTTAAGAAGTGTTTAGGAAAGAGGGCATGGGATCATTTGACAGACTTAGCCCCTATTATATGCCAGACACTCAAATGTCCTCAATTTAATCTCAGAGATCCAGAGATGTGAAGTCACTTGTCCTCTTGGGCCTCATTTATTTCATTTATGAAATAAATATTCTGGTAAAGCTGTGGATGTGAAGGAAAGTTCAAAGACAGATGGTGACCAGAATGTGAGGTCATTGACTTATATGCTGAGGGCTTAGGACTGCATCCTCCAGGCAGTGATCCTGCAAACATGTTCTGTAGGACACGAGAGACTCCAGATACACCCAGATGAGCTCTGCAGCTTAATACGCTTGCACATCACACGTCCTCTTCCCCTCCTTAAAGGGCAAGGTTCTCTTTAGTGTATTAATGGAACGTGAGTTCCTACAGTAAAGAACTTGTTGTTTGATGTTGTTGAATTGTGGTTTACACACACACACACCTGCAAGTAAGCATGACAACAGGAAATATGACAGGAAGTTTTGTTCAGGTCAAAATTAGACCCTTGAAGTGGTTGAGAATCTATGGGAGGATGTCTCCAAGATCCAATGGGACAGACAGGCTAGGGCTCAGGTATTCCAACAGGAACACTCACATGAAGGTGGGGCTGAGCCACCTCTCCACTGGTAGATGCCCTTTGGGTACTGTTCCCAAAGGCTGGTCCAACATCTTCCACTGAACTGGGGAATTTATGCATGGGGCGAAGGCAGATTAGGTCAATTAATACTACAGCCAGAGGTGGGCATGTGGTGGATGCAGCCCATGAAAGGGACTAAGACCTAGAGGACCCCATGGGCAGGGATGCGGTCCAATGTAGCAGTTGAACACACTGGCCAAAAGCTCTGGATAGACCTCCATTTCCACCACTGCTGTGGACAATGTGGTCAGCAAGTTGCGGACACTTACGATCCTCAGGCTCCTCGTTGGTAAAATGGAGATGGCGATGGCAGGTGCTTCCAGCTTTTCTCTGAGGGTTCAGTGAGGGAAAAGAGCCCAGTAGGGTTCCTAGTTGAGCACTGGATAGGAGGTAGTGAGGAATGTTATTCAAGAGCGTGATTGACAGGGCAAGGAATTTGGGCACTACCCTATAGAAATGGTTCTGGAAATCAGTCAGATTCCACTGGCAAATATTGGGTCTTGCTGTGTGTCCAATGTGACTCCAGGCACCATGGACTCAAAGGTAAGTCAGATCCGCCCGTTGCCTTGGGGTCCCTCGTGTGTGGGCAGATGGACCCATGATCTGGCAGCACAGTCCAGCATTCAGGAAGAGGCAGGGGGAAGGATATTGAGGGCAATGTTTGATCTGATGTGAAATTGATCTGATGGAGGAGCTGTCCCTGTAGATAAAAGGAGGCGGGGGCATTCCAGGTAGAGGGGCCAGCAGGAAGAATTGCTCCGAAGCTGGACACAAATGAATGCTGCCCAACTCTACCCGCCAAGATGGTGGATGTGTATTAAAAGGGCAGAATGAAGGATTTGCACCAGATTCTACAGGGGACAAGGACAGGAGCTTGCAATGACTTGAGGGGAAAGACAGTGCCCCTCGCCCATCCCACCTGCTCTGCTTGGCCATGATGATGACCAGATGAGCACCATCCTCACATGGTGATCCTCGCCTTTGAAGCAGGTGAGTTCATCGTGGACAAGTTGCAGGAGGACCCCTGCAATGCCACCCAGGTTCTTGGGTAGGGCTCACAGGGTTTTCTGGGGAGGAGGGCAGAGCTCAGCTCTGCTGGGCTGGGAGCTGCACAGGCCGCTGAATGGAGACTCCAGTGCAAGACTGGAACTGGACCAGCTGTGCCTCCCCGACACTTTGCCAAAGTGAGCACAGCAGCTTCCCGTTTGTCCGTTCAAGGGATGGACGTCAGCAGAAGGCAGGGTAATGCAGGGCAGGGGCCTCAGACAGTGTGTCAGCATCAGCCTTGACAGGGGCTTGATTAAAATAACCCTGACACACTCTTCTGCCGCGAGACCCACTACCATCAACAGGGCTGAAAAGAACACTCTCCCTCTCCCGACTCTCACTTGGCACCACCCAAACCTGCCCCTGTCTCCTTGCTGTTGCCTGCCCGCATGGCCTGCACTGGCCAGAACATTTCTCCCGTGTAATGTCCTGCTTGTGTCCAGCATCTGCCAGACCCTGTAGAACCAAGACACCCACAGAGGAAAGCTGATCAGGACCTGGTCGTACGCGTGGGGAGGAAGCCCACCATTTCACCCAGCTCTCATATTTGACTGACAGGTGCTTCGGTTCCTCCTGCATCTGGTCTGTGAACTGCAAGACTAGGAGAAAGGCAGAACAATTTGCTCTAGACCCTTAGACCACAGGGTTCTTTCCCCACCCCCAAAATTCTCCAGGCTAAGATGGGGAGGGCTGTTGCTTTGTAAAATCGTTATGACCAGGAAGACAGTCCAGCCACCCCTTACTGTTCCATCTCTGCTGCAGCCCCGTAAGACCATCTTCTCAAGGCTGCAGATTTGGGTCCCTGGCCCCATCTGAGCACCCGCTCCCACTGGCCCAGCCACCTTGCCTCAGCCAGCACCACACCAAGGGTGAGAACCAACAGAAGCAGCACCAGGGTCATTGCCAGGCGGAAAAGCTCCCAGGGGTCATCCTGGGGCATCTTGGATCCTGCTGTGCTGTGGGGAATGCAGCAAGAGTGAGTCAGAACGCACAGACTCGTAACAGTGTTGAGATGGTGCTAGGGCCATGGAGGGACGGGGCTGACCCACCCCTCACTGGGGTGGGAGGCGGCGAGTGATCAGTGGTATTGAGGAGGGCGTCTACTCCTACCCTGGGCTCTTGGTCCACCTGGGTTCCCCGGGCACAGGTGGAGGTTTTTCCCCCGTGGGTGTGCGGTCCCATAGCCTGATGCTCTTGTGCCTGCGTTCAGCTGTGGCTGCAGCTCAGTCTGCTCTGGCTGCCCAGCCCTTCTGGTGGTTAGTGAAGATGCACAGTCCTGTGCTAGGAAGTGCCACCTACACGTAAACCATCAAACCTTTCCTTCCTGCCTCAGCAAGGCTCCCAGGAGCCCCAGATGGCTTATCGTCAGTTCACGTCATGGGGAGACGACCCTGGCATCCGGGGGAAGGTACTCTGCTCCTAGTACTCTCTGCAACTTTCATTCCTCTCGCAGTTGGTGGGGACAGCAGCTGCCCCAGAAGTCTGCCTCGAGGTCCCTGGTGCATCTGTGCTCTCAGGCTTCTGGCAACATTAGTTTCAAAAGATCTTGCACTTTCCCAAAGAAGAAATTGGGGTGATCTCGACACTGGAGTTATGTTGATGACTCCCGTCTCAGAGCGTGTGGCCAGTCACCCCTCACACCTTGGTTCACACTGTACATTTTAACTGGAGATGGTGATGCAGGGAGGAGGAGAAACAAGATGGAGAGGCCTCTAGTCATCACACCCACTGTTGGGAAGCTTTCACACGTGCTGTCATTTAACGGTCTTTTCCCTCTGAATGCCATTATGGTTTTTCTCTTTTCCTTTGATTCTCAGCAGGTTGACTAGGATGTTCCCGTGTGTGTGTGTGTGTGTGTGTGTGTGTGCATGCATATGCTTTCTGGAATTTACCCGGTCAGGGGTTCTCTGAGTTCCCTCAATCTGTGTTTTGATTATCTTTCATGATTTTATAAAACTCTCAGAATTCTGAGCCCCAGATCTCCTACTCATTTACTGTCACCTGAGATATGCCACCTAACCTGTCAACCTCAGTTTCCCTATTTGTAAAATGGAAATAAGTATAACACCTGCCTCCCAAGGATGCTCTCTGCATTGAGAACGTGGGTCTGGTGGTTGATAAGCCCTCAATAAATGCAGCTATGGGTCTTTTTAAAGCCGTGGCAGTACTCTTAGACTTGGCCAAGCAGGATGCCTACCCGGGCCCTGAACATCTAGAGACCTTCAGTTTCAAGGGCTTTCCTCGAGGGAAGTCCTCCTCTGCCATCTGGGGCCAGACAGGATTGTCAGTGGCTCCCAGGAGGAACAGTCCAGGACCCCAGGACCAGTTCAAGTGAACAGAGTTCAAGTGGTCTCCGTCACAGGAACAAATAGTCTCCATTTTATCACTCCCCTCTGGTGACTGTCAACTGCCAGGATCAGCCCTGGTTCCGACGTCTCTCTACTGGGGAGCTCTGAACCCTCAAACCCACACATAGGGTTGACCAGAAGGCTCAAGAAGCTCTAAGGTTTGCACCTATGTTTGGTGGCATGAACTTTCTTTTGTAGATACGACTGGGCTGCTGCAGCCTGATGTTGGTAACGCACTGACTTGGGGGACATTTGCCATGGACCTAGGATGAGTTCTGGGGTCTGGGCTGCAGATGGCTCAACACCAACCCCAGAGCCTGAGTTGTGTGTGGCCCTTTGCATCTGCTTTTGTGTGCTCATTTCCTGGTGCCGTCTCTGGCCTATAGTTTCCACACAGGGCAGGGATGGTGGTGGGAGTCCCGTCCCTGTGCATCCTGTGCTGCTGGCCTCAGTGTGGCTCCCACAGGTCAGCTACAGGCCCTGCGCCACATCCCCAGCTGCCCACCAAGCATGGCCACACTTCTCTCCTCCAAGTGTCTCTGATGCTGTTGCTCTGCAGCCCCAATGGTCCCTTCCAATCGACGTCGTCTTTAGGCCCCAGGGTTTGGTCCTCAGCTCCATCGCTAACATGCCATTGGACCGCAGAAAACATTAACACAAACCTCTGACGTCAGCCTCCCCATCTGCAAACTGGGAGTAAAAACAGCACTTTCCTGCCAGAGAGGATCTGACGGCTGGTCGCATTCACGTGAACACACAGTGTGCACTCACTTTGCTGTCAGAAAACCCATATGTCTGAGATTTATTACAGGACGCTCAACCCCAGGCTTGAGAGTTTGGACTCCGGGCAACAGGAGAGCCTCTGCCATTGGACTCCACACAAGAGGCGTACGCTGAGTCCCTACTGTGTGTCCAGCGCTGTCCAGGCCCTGGGGACACAGAGATACAGCAGACCCAGTCCCAGACCCTCGACCCACAGCCACAGCCCAACGTGCAGGCCTGTGAGGGAGACGTCTGCTGGTCACTGGGGGAAACGCAGAGGAGGGAATGTTTCCTCTGGGACTTAAAGGATGAAGAGGAGTTCTCTCAGCTGATCACAGGGGAAGGGAGCTCCTGCCACAGGGCTGATGTCAATAAAAGCAGAGTGAGAAAATGCACAATTGGGGCGCGTCCACATGCTGGGGTGGTGGGTGTGTGGAGAGAGCAGCCGTGGGCCTGAAGGCTGGGCTCCGGGGTTTGGAGCCGACCCTGCAGGGGCAGGGATGTGACCACGTCCTGACTTGGCGAAGGGCCCTAAAGGTCCCTCCTGCCCTCACCTGATCTGTTCGACTGCTGGTGGTGATGAGGTGGGCCCCGTGCTGGACAAGGAAGCCTTGGCCTGGTTCCAGGAGAGCTGTCTGTGGACAAGTAGTAACAAGGGCCCCAAACAGCTGCCAGGCATCGAGCAGGGCTCACAGGTGGAGTTGGGGGAAGAGGCAGGCTCGCCTAGGGCTGAGGACTGAAGACGTCTCCTCCAATTCCAACACCTGCCCCCCTTTTTGTATCTCTAGGCTAAAATGAGACGGGAGCATTTCCGGTTTCCGGAATGAGCTGGCCTCTCTCTCATCCCAGGTCCCACCACATCCCTCATGCCTCACTCACATCTGCCTCAGTCAACAGGTTTAAGGCCACAAGTCACCTCCTCCAGGAAGCCCACCCTGCCTCCCACACCCCTGACGAGGTAGCTGCCTCTCCGACTCCTAGCTTCCCCTGAAGTCCTCATCGCCCGGTGTTGCCGTCTCCTGGTTATGTAGCTGTGTCTCCCACCAGGCTTCTCCAAGACCTCTTGAGGGCAGAGATGGCCTCTCGCCGGTTGCATGCTGTGTTCCCAGCACCTAGAATGGTAAATATCAAATAGAGCAGAAAATATTTCATAAATACACAGTCGTCCCTCGGTATCCACAGGGATCTGTTCCAAGACCCCTGCGGATACCAAAACTCACAGAGGCTCAAGTCCCTTACAGAAAATGATGTAGTGTCTGCATGTAACCTGCACACATCCTCCTGTGTACGTGAAATAATCTCTTGGTCACTCGTAGTCACTAGTACAATGAAAATGCTGTGTAAATAGTTGCTACACTGTATCGCTTAGGGCTGGGGAATTTTTTTCGAATATTTTCCATCCGCAGTGGTTGAATCTGTGGACATAGAACCCGAGGATTTGGGGCTGACTGTGCACATTGAAGAAAACAATGGATGATCCATGCACCCTACGGTGAGACCCTGCAGTGCAGGCAGGGAGCGGGGGTGGCACCATCTGAGCTGAACTTCGAAGCATGAACAACAGTCCCTGGCACACAGCCAGGGAGGGAATCGCAGGCAGAGGCACTGGCATGAGCAGAGGCATGCGGAAGAGCCAGGAATGGGGTTAGGACAGGCTGGGAGGTCAGAACGGGGCCAAAATGTGAAGGGAACAGCAGACACCTTAAAACCATCTTTCCAGCCCAGGGGGGAGAGTGGGCTGGAAGGAGAGGCCATGAGGGGCTGGGGCAGCCGGCTTGGCCAGGGCTATGCCAGCCTGGACTGAGGCTCCAGCCAACACTTTCCTCTGAGCTCTACCCCACCGGGACAGCGGAAGACCCAGAATGTAGGGGAAATCTTGGTGGGATTTCCTTGGCACAGTCTAATTGTCAGAGGGACAGATGTTCAACCAAGAAAAGCATCCCAGACTAAGGAGGATGATCTTTTGTTGCTGTTTATGGATGCCCAGAGCAGTCAGGAACCAAGGCTAGGGTCACAGAAGGGAGTTGGTGCTAAGCCAGGGCATGGGGTGGAGGAGACCAAGGTCACAAGGTCACAGTGCAGCTGCATCTTGCAGCCTCGCCTGGAGGGTGCTGTGCCCTTGGACGAGTGACATGGCCTCTCTGGGCCTTGTTTTCTCCTTTGTAAAATGGGGCTGAATTACACAGATCAGAGACACGATGCGTGCAAAGACCTAGCACAGAGTAGCTGCTTGGTTGAGATGGACCCCCTCCCCCAGCCCCGTTTCAAATGTTTTCTCAACTATGGACGTTATTCTCTCATGCGTCTCACAGATAGTTGCTGAGCACCTACTACGTGAGGAGCCCTGTGTGGCCAGGGGAGAAACAATGAGAACAACCAGAGTCCCTTTGAACCACAGCCTTGTAGCTCTGCTTGTAGCTTTTTTCCAGGCAGAATCCATGAATTTCTGGGTATCTCCATTGGGTTTAACCCAGGGGATGATCAGTGAATATCAGCTCAAGTTGTTTCACTCCCCAAACCTTCCTCAGCCCCTGCTTGTGCCAGAACCTGTGCTCCCAGCTGCAGAGGAAGAGATGGGTCAGACCCCATCCCTCTGTCAAGGAAAGTGCTCTGCACCCACTTCCCACCACCACCCCGCACCCTCGACTTGGGGAGTGTGGGCAACTTCCCGTGTGTCTTCAGTCTGATCCCAAATATATGTATCTGGCAGATACTCCTCAGTCTCATGGTAAATTTCTTGTCAATGGATTTCCTTTTTGGATCTTTTTAAGCTAAAGGGGCTGCACCCTTCCCAGGAGTCTGCCGCATCTTCCCTGCATTCATCCTCCAGCATCTGAACGCCATGTTCACTAGCCTGTCTCCCTCCTTCGTCCAGGAGCTCTGAGAAGTGAAATTCTGGTCCCTGCATTTACTGTCTCCAGCAAAAACTAGCTATATCATAAAATATAAATATTTATAAGATAAAATTCCCACTAAGAATTGGGCAGTGAATCAAGTTGAAGGGTTCCATAAATCTTTGGTCAACGTTTTGCTCAAGAGGTCCCCTCTTTTCTGAGATAAGCGGCTGTCTAATGGTAAGTACAGGAAGGAAACCCCATGCTTGATCTGCTCTTTGGCAAGTGGGTAAAGTCAGAACTGGCCACACTAGCTGGTCAGTTTGATAAGCGTGACCAGCCTCAGCACTGAAGACCGTGCATGAGATAACTCTTCCTTCCAGCTCAGAGGAAGTCCAGCCCCAGCGACCATCACTTGACAGACGTGTCAGGAACATCTGAGTCCATCTCCGGGGAGACCACAGTGACCAGGACTGACATGAACCTGCCCTCTGGTCACTGCCGTGAGGGGAGAAGGCAGGTGATGAAGAACTGAACTAGTTGAGACGGGGAAGAGTGAGGACGGGAAGGCCGTTGGCTGTGAGAGCCTGACAGCCCAACCCACAGCGAGTAGGGCAGGCTGGCAGTTCACAGAGAAGGTGGCACTTCAGCTGAGGCTTTCTGCTCCAGGGGCAGAGGGAGAGGAGAGTGTGCACCAGGCAGAAGGGGCAGCATGGGTAAGGGACCTGGGTGGGAAGATGATTGCCCATTCAAGGAACAGAAAACAGTCACTATGACAGGTGATTGGGCAGCAAGGAGTGGAGTAGCTTAAAATGGCCTTCAACAATAGAGAAGGATCATATTACAAAGGACATTGCCCGAGAACCCCAAAAAGCATGTGATGACACTCATTTACACAGAGGACAATTGCTATGACACACACACAAGGGCAGGGGAATTCCTGTGATGTCAACCACAGCTGAAAAGTGAATTTCAGACACGTTAGGGAATAGCCCTGGACATTTCAGAAGGATTTTGCAGCTCACAGACTTTCCCTGGGGAAATGAGAGAGTCATTTGTCTGTTTCCTCAGCAAGTATTTATTGAGCCCCTCTAGTTGCCAGGAAACACAATGGTGAGCAGGTCCAGTGGGCCTACCCCCAGGGCTGTCAGCCTAGTTGGGGAGGAGGGAATGCTGAACAAGAAATTTACATAAGGCAGTGCAGCGAGCATTAAGCGGAAGCAGGCGCGTGGGCCAGAGTCCTCCACCTCTTTGCCGCCGGTGGCAGGGAGTGCACAGTGGCTGTGCTCCATGCCAGATGTGCTGCATGCTGTGCGTTCCCCTGCCCAGGGCACCACAGTGCCTCTGCAGCGGCGGGCTATTTGGAGCTCTGGGAATCTTGTGGCTTGGGAGAAGAGAACGCCACCTCCAGTTCCCACTTAGCTCTCTGGATGCTGATCAGATGCCCAAGTTTGGGCTTGAGCCTAAGCGGGAAACCTCTCTGGGACCAGACTCTAGAGGAGGTGACCCTGAGGCTCTGCCTGCACCTCATCCCAGAGGTGTCATCAGACCCCATCTGCCTGCTGCTCTGTGGCTGACCCTTAGGGCTCTTTAATTTGCACTGATGAAGTGGAGGAGGGGAACTGTGAGTCAACTTTTGAGGAGGTCCCAGCTGTCCCTGAAAATCCTGAAAATCCCGAGTCTTGTTCTGTAGTGAAACTCGGCACTGCCTTCTAGGGGTTATCATGCCAACAGAGTTAGGAAGGTTGCACAGGGTGGGTGTCCCCTGGGCTCTTTACTGACAGTCAGGACTATAACACCTTTAATTGATCTGTGTTCTCAGGCAGGGATGCCTGGGGCCTGACTGATGGGCGCTGAGAGTGCTGGGGTGGGGCTGGAGGGGGCGGGTTCAGACAAATTCCTCTCATTGCCTGCTAAGGAGACCCCATGACATCACGGCAGTTGAATTCTCTGGAGACTTGCTGTTTTCTTTTTTTTTTAATTTCTTGTTTTCATTTATTGCACAGACTCTGGGAATTCAAGCACAGAGCAAGCAAGACGATGTCCCCTGCCCTCTGGGTGTTTGTCTCACAGTGGAGAGAAAATAATTCACAGGAATATGAGTAAATGGATCAAAGAGCTACACATTTGTTTTAGGGTCTTACAGGAAATGAAAAGCGTGCTGTGATTTTTAAAATAGTGTGTTCTAGGCAGCAGACGGAATGCCTCCCACGTGTGTAAGACTGTCACCCTCCACAGCTGGGGGAGTGATCTTTAGAGACGTAGAGGCTCCACCAGCAGAGGAGTTGTCTCAGGATCAGAGGCGTCCACAGAGGAACTGAGCCCTGACAAATAAAAATGGCAAGCAATAGGATATATTGGAGTATATGAGGAAGCCATTTGGTATAAACCTAATTCGGTCTGACTTCTTTTTTTTCCTCCAAAAGGGCCTGACTGGCTATTGAGCACACATTGCATATCTGCTTAGACATTTCCTTTGGCCAGAACAAAGGCCCTTGAGATAAAGATGCAACTTCCCCCCGACATTAGCATTTTTCCTTAGGCTAGGAACTGATTGCTGCACTCACCTCCCACCTCACCTGTAACCACCCAGCTGGAGACAACAGACTGCCACCCTGCTGTGTTCACAGAGACAGCAGACCTACCTGCTATTTCCATCAATCGCTGTGCCGACAGAGCAGTCTCCCGACTATTGTAAAAGGGACATTTCAATCCTATGTGAAACATCCTCTTTGAGGGTATATAACCACCCTTATACCCCCACTTCTTTGGAGTGCTCTGTTCCTTTGTGGAAAGACTCTCATGGGTTATAATCCTCAGATTTAAGCTCAGAATAAACTCACCCAAAGTTTAATTTATAGATTGGATATGGATTATTTTTGTCAACAGCCCCAGGGAGGATGGGAGGCTCAGACGGAGGCTGTCACACCACGGGAGAGGGAGGCCACCCCCATGGGGTGTGGAGGGGTGACGGACTCCCAAGCTCCTTTCTGACTTGGTGGGGCGTGTTTCCCTTGTCAGGGACAGAAGTGTAAATTTTGGGCAAAAACTAGGAATTCACTGGCTCCTGTTCTAGGACATGCAGGGACTGGGGTGATGAGGATTTTAGGCTGGTTACTTTTAAAACTGCAGAAGAGAAGTGGGCTCTGAGGAGTGGACTTTGCTTGCCCTTTGATGAGAGACATTTGCATCTGTGAAGGAAGTCTCTGTCTGTGGGGGGTGTGTCCCTCTCTGCACCGGGAGGAAGGCAGGATGGCCTTACCTCTGGAAACTCTTAATGGGGACAGCAAGGACTTAAGCTGTTTACTGTCTGGTCGCCTCATGTAACTGACCCCGCCCCCCCAACATCCTCCTTTGTCTTTAGCTATAGATAATATTTAAGCGGTGGCTTCTGCCACTTACTTAATCTAGTTTGATTCTTATCTAAAAGTTATAGGACCACCCAATAAGGAGACCCTACCAGCGCTGATACCATTTTAACAACGTTTTTTTACATATTCTTTCCTTTGTGTTGTAAAGAGATAACTCACATACCTATGCCTTAAATTTAGCCTTACTCTCCACCCATGTTTGCAGCAGCAGCTCTGACTGCCCATGGGTCCTGTCCGCATGCTATTCCACACTATTCTCTAAATAGAAGAGCACTACTGCCAGACCTTGAGACCCCAAGAAACCTTTCTTTTGACTCCTCAGCTCACCCACCTCGCATCAGGGGGAGGCGACCTCAGGACTCAAATCACGTCCTCAAGTCTCTCGCTCTGAAATTTCCAAATGTTTGGTGTAATTTGATGTCATTCTCTCTTTGTGCAGACAAGTCTCATCCCAATGTCTCCAGATGGTTGGCCCCACAGAGGAAAAGGCGGCTTCTCTCTCCCACCATCCACAAGCTATAGATTTATGGCTAAAACCAGTAATGACCGCTCCTGCCCTGAGAGGAACAACCACACCTAAATCGTTGAGGGTTGAGTAGTAGGTGTGAGCGAGCAGCGTACCAGACCTAGGAGGCCTATCGAACCAATAAGCAGAGGAAGTGACCAAAGTATCACGGACCAGGTCATCCTTTAGTATTGTGAGTGCATATTTCTTGTTTCAGTGTATGTCGATTTAATCATCCTTGGATAGAAATTAAACAGTTGTTAACTAGTAACCAGAAATCCAAAGAAGACAGTAATTCAAATACTGTAGACAGCTGCGGGGAAAGCGGCAAGGAGTGTAAGTGACAGGCTCCGGCATCGGTGGGAGACACGTTAGTGCTTTCAGGGGTTAAGTCTTCGGAACGAAGCCTGTAAGGACAGGTAACCCCGTGAGCGCGAGGCCTCCAACAATAACGATTTAAACGCTCCAATCAGAAGACAGACGTTGGCAGAATGGGGAAAGTGATTCAACGGTATACTGCCCCCCAGAGCCCCAGTTTAGGAGTGACGAGAGAGTCACGGTGGAGGCAGTTGTCGCCCGTCCCTCCCCTCGAAGTGACAAGTAAACAGACCGCCGTGGAGCAGCAGGCGTCCGACACCGCGCAGGGAACCCTGACGGACCCCACAGGTGCACCTCCCAGGGCGGCGCGCGGGCAGGCGGGCGGGAGCTGGGGAGCCGGCCCTCCTGCAGCAGCGGGGGGCGCGGACCCGCGCAGGGCAGGCTGGCGGAGCTCGGGGGGCGGGGCGGCCGCGGGAGCGCCCACTGGCGGCGGCCCTGCAGCGGGACCGCGCCCCGCCCAGCGCGACCAGGAGAGGCGGCGGCTGGGCGGCGACGCGGCCCCTGTGGCTGTGGCCCGGCCTGGATCGCCCAGCGGCCTGACCCTGCGCGCCAACAGGAGCAGGAGGGGCCGAAACTGGAGAAACAGCCCACGCCGCCCACAGCGGTGGAAGGCGGCATCCGCACCCAGGAGCAACAGGGACTTCAGCACAGCTGGAAACCCAGCCCCCAGTGGCGGCAACCCCACACCAGCTCCACCAGCAGCAGGGGCTCTAAGTCCGCCGTCTCCGCCGACAGTGACAGTGACACCTGTGAACCAGCTCCGGCGGCAGCAGCGCAGCCAGCACCCCAGGACATCCCGGGAGCAGCAGTGCAGGTGGTGCTGGGCCGGCAGCTCCCAAGCCTGTGGGGAGCCAGTGGAGGAGCCCGAGAGCCAGCTGAGCAGACCCAAGTAACCAGAGACAGGAGCGACCCAAGGGCCTTCAATGATGAAGGGATAAAGATGCGGTATATGTATACAATGGAATAGTACTCAGCCATAAAAAAGACGAAATCCTGCCATTTGCAACCACGTGGACGGACCTTGAGGATATTATGATAAGCAAAATAAGCCAGACAGAGACAAACACCATATGATTTCACTCATGTGTGGAAGATGAACAAAGAGACACATAGATAAAGAGAACAGATTAGTGGTCACCAGAGGAGAATGGGGGTGGGGTGAGGGGGTAAAGGGGCGCACATGTATGGTGACTGATAAAAGCTAGACTATTGGTGGACATGATGCCGTCTACACAGACACTGATGTGTAACAATGTGCACCTGAAATTTACACTATGTTATAAGCCGATATGACCTCAATTATAAATAAATGAAAGACTGACTTTAGAACCAAAGACACAAATAGGTCAAAAGTGAAAGGATCGAAAAAGATGTTCCAAGCAAATAGTAACCCAAGGCAGCAGGGTCGCTTAGGCTCATGTTATGACAAAATAGACTTGATCTTTCTTCTGGACTTACTGACCTGTGATTGACACATAGCATTGAGTAAGCTTAAGGTATACGAGGTGATGATTTTAGTCATGCAAAGTGATCACCACAATGAAGTTAGTTAGCACTCCCTTCACCCAACAGAATTACCATTTGTTGTTGTTATGGGGAGAACATTTGAGATCTACTCTCTCATCCACTTTCAAGTATTCAATACAGTATTGTCGGTTGTAATCACCATGCTGTACAGTAGATCCCAGAAGTGATTCCTCTTCTAACTGGCAGTTTGTAACCTTTGACCAACATCTCCTCATTTCCCGCACCCCCCAGCCCCTGGAAACCACAAATCTACCCTTTGCATGATTTTGGCTTTTTTAGATTCCACATGTAAGTGATATCATACAGTGTTTGTCTTTCTCTGTCTGACTTACCTCACTTAGTACAATGCCCTGAAGGTCCATCTATGTTGTCACAAAGGCAGAATGTCCTTCTTTTTGTGGGTGAATAATATTCCATGGTGTGTATACATCAAATTTTCTCTATCCATTCATCCGTTGATGGACGTTTAGTTTGTTTCCGTGTCTTGGCTACTGTGAACAATGCTGCAATGAACATGGGGGTGCAGACATCTCTGTGAGATAGTGATTTCCATTCCTTTGGATAAATACCCAGAAGTGACATGGCTAGGTCACATGGTAGTTCTGTTTTTATTCTTTTGAGGAAACTCCATACTGTTTTCCGAAGTGTCTGTACCATTTACATTCCCACCAACAAGACACAAAGGTTCCTTTTTCTCCACATTTTTGGGAGCAATTGTTATCTCTTGTCTTTTTAATGACAGCCATTCTAACAGCTGTGAGGTGATATCTCAGTGGGGCTTTGGTTTGCATTTCCCTGATGATTAGTGATGTTGAGGATCTTTTCATGAACCTATTGACCAATTCAGTATCTTCTTTGAAAAAATGTCTACTCAGGTCCTTTGCCCATTTTGTAATCAGATTATTTGATTTTCTATTGATTTGTCTAGGTTCCTTACATATTTTGGATATTGATCCCTTATCAACATATGGTTTGCAAATATTTCCCCCCATTCATAGGTTGTCTTTTCAGTTTATCAATTGTTTCTTTTGCTTTACAGAAGCAAAAGAATGTTGTCACACTTGTTAATTTTTGTTTTTGTTACCTGTGCTTTTGGTGTCATATCCGAAAAAATCATTGCCAAGATCAGATCAAGGAACTTTGTCTCTATGTTTTCTTCTAGGAGTTTTATGGTTTCAGGTCTTAATTTAAGTCTGTAATCCACTTCAAGTTAATTTTTGTGACTGGTGTAAGATAGGGGTCTAATTTCATTCTTTTCCATGTTAATAGCCAGTTTTCACGCCACCATTTTTTGGAGAGACAGTCCTTTCTCCATTGAGTATTCTTGTCTCCCTTGGCAAATATTAGTTGAGTGTATGTGTGTGGGTTTATTTCTGGGTTCTTGACTCTCTTACGTTGGTCTATGTGTCTGTTTTTATGTGAGTACCAGACTGCTGTGATTACTATCGCTTTGTATTTTAGTTTGAAATCAGGACGTGTGATGCCTCTGGCTGTGTGCTTTCTTGGGATTGCTTTGGCTGTTTGGTTCTTTTATGGTTCCGTATGAATATTAGGATTGTTTTTCCATTTCTGAGAGAAACACCATA
Source organism: Equus caballus (assembly GCF_041296265.1). Taxonomy (NCBI): domain Eukaryota; kingdom Metazoa; phylum Chordata; class Mammalia; order Perissodactyla; family Equidae; genus Equus; species Equus caballus. The sequence goes on from NC_091704.1 coordinate 15,563,126, forward strand.
GGAATTTTGCTGGGGATTGCATTGACTCCATAGGTGACTTTGGGTAATATGGACATTTTAACAGCATTAATTCTTTCAATCCATGAACATGGAAACTTTCCATTTATTTGTGTCTGCTTCAATTTCTTTCATCAATAACACAGAGTTTTCAGTCTACAGGTCTTTCACTTACTTGGTTGAATTTATTTCTAAGGATTTTATTGTTTTTGGTGCTATCGTGACTGGGAATGTTTTCTTTTTTCTTTTTCAGATACTTAATTGTTAGCATATAGAAAAGGAACTGATTTTTTTTGAAAGATTTTGTATCCTGGAACTGATCTGACTCTGTTTATTAGTTCTAACAGTTCTCTGGTGGAGAACTTAGGCATTTCTATCTATAAGATCAAATCACCTGCAAACAGAGACCATTTTACTTCTTCCTTTCTGATTTAATGCCTTTTACTACTTTTTCTTGCCTAATTTCTCTGGCTGGGACTTCCAGTACTATGTGGAATAGAAGTGGTGAGAGTGGGCATCCTTGTCTTGTTCCTGATCTTAAAGGAAAATCTTTCAACCTTTCACCATTGAGTGTGATGTTAGCTGTGGGCTTGTTAGATATGTTCCTTCTATGTCCAATTTGCTGAGAATTTTTCTCCTGAAAGGATACTGAATTTTGTCAAATGCTTTTTCTGCATCTTTTGCGATGATCGTATGACTTTATCCTTCATTCTATTAATGTTGTGTATCATACTTATTGGTTTTCATATGCAGAACCATCTTAGCATGACAGGAATAAATTCTACTCGAACGTGGTGTATGATCCTTTTAGTGTACTTTTAAATTTGGTTTCCTAGTATTTTGTTGAGAATTTTTGCATCTATTTTCATCAAGGATATTAAGCTGTACTTTTCTTGTAATGTCATTATCTGACTTTGGTATCAGGATAATTCTGGCCTTATAAAATCAGTTTGGGAGTGTTCCCTCCTCTTCGATATTTTGCAAGAGTTTGAGAAATATTGGCATTAATTCTTTAAATGTTTGGTAGAATTCACCCAGGAAACCTTCTGATTCTGGGCTTTCTTCATTGTGAGGGTTTTGTTTGTTTGGTTTGGGGTTTTTCTTGGATAGTGTGGAGTGATTCCTGGCCTGTTTTTTTTTCTTCTCAGTGTGCATTTTTTTTTGGTGAGGAAGATTAGCCCTGAGCTAAGGTCTGTTGCCAATTTTCCTCTTTTTCTTTCTCCCCAAAGCCCCAGTACGTAGTTGTATATCCTAGTTGTATATCCTTGTAGCTCTTCTGTGGGTCGCCACCTCAGCATGGCTTGACGAGCAGTGCTAGGTCCATACCCAGCATCCAAACCAGCGAACCCTGGTCTACCGAAGCAGAGCACCCGAACCTAACACTATGTCACTGGGCTGGGCCATGTTGAGAGGTTTTTGATTACTGATTCAATTTTCATACTTGTTATTGGCCTGTTCAGATTTTCTATTTCTTCATGACTCAGTCTTGGTAAATTTTACATTTCTAGGAATTAGTCATTTCTGTTAAGTTATCCAACATGTTGACGTATAATTATTCGTAGTAGTCTCTTATGATCCTTTCTATTTCTGTGGTATCAGTTCTAGTGTTTCCTCTTTCATTTCTGATTTTATTTATTTGAGTTTTCTCTCTTTTTTTCCTAGTTAGTTTAGCTGAGGATTTGTCAATTTTGTTTATCTTTTCAAAATGTCAACTCTTAATTTTGTTGATCTTTTGCATTGTTTTTCTAGTCTATATTTCAATTATTTCTGCTTTGATCTTTTTTATTTCCTTCCTTCTACTAACTTTGGGCTTTGTTTGATCTTGTTTTTCTAATTCCTTGAGATGTAAGGCTAGGTTGTTTATTTGGGATCTTTCTCTTTTCTTAATGTGGGTGTTTATCACAGTAAACTTCCCTCTTAGAACTACTTTTGCTGCATCCCAAGTTTTGGTATTTTATGGTTCCATTTTCTTTTGTTTCAAGATATTTTTTTATTTCCCTTTTGACATCTTCTTTGACCCATTACTTGCTCAGAAGTGTGTTGTTTAGTTTCCACACATTTGTGAATTTTCCAGTTTTCCTCTTGTTATTGATTTCTAGTTTCTTACCTTTATGGTCTGAAAAGACACTTGGTAACTTCAATCTTCATATATTTGTTAAGGCTTGTTTTGTAGCTTAACACATGATGTATGCTAGAGAATGTTCTGTGTGTGCTTGAGAAGAATGTTATTCTGCTGTTGGTTGGAATGGTCTGTGTATGCCTGTTAGGTACAGTTCATTATGATAGGAATGTTATTGTGCTGCTTTTGGATGGAACGGTCTGTGTATGCCTGTTAGGTCCAGTTGGTTATGAGAAGAATGTTATTGTGCTGCTGTTGGGTGGAACGGTCTGTGTATGCCTGTTAGGTCCAGTTGGTTATGAGAAGAATGTTATTGTGCTGTTGTTGGGTGGAATGGTCTGTGTATGCCTGTTAGGTCCAGTTGGTTATGAGAAGAATGTTATTGTGCTGCTGTTGGGTGGAATGGTCTGTGTATGCCTGTTAGGTCCAGTTGGTTATGAGAAGAATGTTATTGTGCTGCTGTTGGGTGGAATGGTCTGTGTATGCCTGTTAGGTCCAGTTGGTTATGAGAAGAATGTTATTGTGCTGCTGTTGGGTGGAATGGTCTGTGTATGCCTGTTAGGTCCAGTTGGGTAAGGTACAATTCAAGTGCAGTGTTTCCTTATTGATCTATCCATTGTGGGAAGTAGGGATAAAAGTCTCCTACTATTATGGTACTGTCGTCCATTTCTCCCTTCAGGTTTCTTAGTATTTGCTTAATTTATTTAGGTCATCTGATGTTGGGTTCATATATACTCACAGTTGTTACATCCTTTTGAAGAATTGACCCCTTTATCATTTCTAATGACCTTCTTTGTCTCTTGTTACAACTTTTTACTTGGTCTATTTTGTCTGCAATGCTACTTCTGCTCTATTTGGTTCCATTTGTGTGGAATGTCTTTTTCCATCCCTTCACTTTGAGCCTAGGTGTGTCCTCAAAGCCAAAGTGAGTCTCTTGTGGGCAGCTACAGTTAGGTCTTGTTTTTGAATCCATTCAGCCACTCGATGCCTTTTGATTGGAGAATTTAGTCCATTTACATTTAAAGTAATTATTGATAGGAACTTACAAATGCTATCTTGTTCACTGTTTTCTGCTCTTCTTGTTTCTTTCTTCTTCTTTGATTGTCTTTCTTTGTGAATTGATTATTTTCCATAGTGGTGTCCTTTAATTCCCTTCTCCTTATCTTTTCTGTATCTTCTGTAGGTTTTTATTTTGTGGTTAATCTGAGGCTTCCATAAAACATATCATAGATATAACAGTCTATTTTAACCTGAGCAACTTAACTCAATCACACACAAAAACTCTACCGTTGCACTCCCTCTTCATTTTTTATGTTTTTGATATCACAATTTGCCTTTTTATATTGTGAATCCATTCAAAAATTATTGTAGCTATAGTTATTTTTAATGCTTTTGTCCTTTAAACCTTTATACCAGAGTTAAGTGATTAACATAACACCAACTTACAGTATTAGCATATGTTGAATTTGATTATATACTTCCCTTTACCAGCGACCTTTATATCTTCACATTTTCATGATACTAATTAGTGTCCTTTCGTTGCACCTTGAAGAACTCCTTTCAGCATGTCTTGTAAGGCGGGTCTAGCTGTGATGAACTATCTCAGATTTGTTTGTTTGGAACAGTTTTTATTTCTCTTTCATAACTGAAAAACCATTTTTCCAGAAAACAGATCCTTGGTTCACAGTTTTTTTCTTTCAGGACTTTGAATATATCACCCCACTTAACCTGACCTGCAAGGCTTCTGCTCAGAAGTCTGCTGATAGCCTTGTGGGGGTTCTCTCAAATGAGAGAAATATTTTTCTCTTTCTGCTTTCTAGACTCTCTCTTTGTCCTTGATCTTAGACAGTTTTATTATAACGTGATATAGAGAGAATATATAGAAGGTGGCTTGTGTCAAAATTTGGGAGTGCCTCTTTAGTTTCATGAACTTGGACGTCCAAATCTTTCCCCAGATTTGCGAAGTTCAGGCATTATTTCCTTCAATAAGCTTTCGGCTCCTTTCTCCCTCTCTTCTCCTTCTAGGACTCCAATGATGCCTAGATTGTTTCCTTTTGAGAATGATTCACTACTTCTTTCTTCTGCTTGGCTGAGTCTACTGTTGAAGCACTCTGCTGAGTTCTTCAGTTCAGTCATTGTATTTCTCAACTTTGGGATTTCTGTTTGGATTTTTTTTAAATGATTTCAATTTTTTAATTAAACTTCTCATTTTTTTCATGCTTTATTTTCTGAATTTCATTTCGTTGTCTACCTGTTTTCTTGTAGTTCACTGAATTTCTTTAAGAGGATTATTCTGAAAACGTTGTACAGCTGCTGCATAGTAGATTTAGTAAATATTCATCATCTTGCTTTACCAGCCCTATTTGCAAAATCGTCCATACTTGGCCCTTTTTCCAAACTCTCAGCCACGTCAGAATTTTGAATGTCCTGCAGCAGCGAAGGGAGAACCTCTATGAGGAGGTGACATTTCAGTCGAGCCTGAATGTTGAGGCCCAGTCACAGAAGATCTGAGAGAAGAGCATCCCAACAGAGGGAACAACAATGCAAAGGCCCTGAGGAGGGGAAAGACTGGGTACAATGGGAGGTCAGAGTGGAGGCCAGGGTGACCAAGTGCAGGGAGGGGTCGAGATGAGCTGGAGAGGAGGTTCGAGGGCCCAGCAGGGGCTCAGCATTGCAGAGTCTCCTTGGTTGTGGAAGGAGATAACATTCCTTCATAGCAGGACATCGCTTCAAGATGCTGACTGAGGTTCCTCTTGTTCTCCTGCCTCCTTGCACTCCCAGGCGCCCCACGACCTCAGAAGCAGTTGTTCCTATAGGCATGGCCCACACGGGGGGAGCTGATGCAGTGAGCACAAATGCTAGAATTCTCGCCTTTGAGCCCCACACACACTCTTCAAACTCAACACAGAAACTGCAGTCTTGAAAGACAACATGCTTTAAGAGCCAGGCTTTCTGAGAGGAACGGTAGTAATGGCCACACTTATTGAGCACTTATTGTGCACCAGGCACAGCTCTAAGTCCTTCACGTGGAGTCCTTGAGACAACCCTGAGGTAGGCACTGTGGTTGTCTCCTTTATATAGTTGAGGAAACTGAGGCACAGAGAGAGGAGTTGATGTGCCCAAGTCACACAGCAGAGCCCAGACTTGAGCCCAAGCAACCTTCCCCACAGCACGAGATCTTGGGAGATGATTTTTATTTCCAGTGGTCCAGCTTTGAATTTCAAGTCATGGGATGGCTCAAGCTGGGACAGGGTGGCCTGTGATGGGAATGAAGGAGGAACCTGGGGGAAAAGGGTGAGGATGAGCCCTCCCCTGACACTGTGAGAGCGCCAGGCATACGGTGGGGGCTCAGCCAGTATCAGCTGGCCAGGCTGCCTGGGCAGCAACAGGGGTCCCAGAGAGGGAAAGAGAAGGGTCTTCCTCAAGGCGGGACAGGGGGTCACCATTGGGCCCGACTGGGAGGAGCAGACAGAGGAGTGGCGCTGTTGGCAAGAACAGAAAGGGACCTCAGAGACCTGGGGAGGCTGCCGGGGTACGGCCTGCGGGCCCCCCTCCCCTGTGTCCTAGGTTGGCTGCGGATCTCTGTCCTGAGAGGCACTTGCAGCCCGGAGGAATGAATCTCCCATCATGGGGTCTCCTCCCTGGCTCAGAGCCTCAAATGTGCCCCTTACGTCCGTCCACCACCCTGGCCCCCTCCTGCTCAGACACCTCCCACAGCTCCCTACTGCCCACAGGATGAACTCCCTCGTTGGTTTCTAGAAGAACCCTCGAGCGGCGTGGGGCCCTGTGGTCAGCAGGAGAGGCAGGCAGGGTGTCGGACTCAGAGATGCCTGCCCGCCTCCACCCACCACGTCCCCTCCCCATCCTCCGCAGCCACCACCGCCCCCTGCTGGCTCCTGATAGGCTGGGGCAGAGGTGACAGCACAGATTTATTCCTGGGAATCTGCACAGTGAGGTGTGGGGTCAGGGTGGTCCCGGGTCGGGAGGCCGCGGGTCACTGGGGGCCCGCGCTCAGCGGCTCCACCCGCAGCCACAGTCCTCCCTCGGCACGCAGGATCAGCTCCGGCTTCCGACGCGGCTCCTCCCCGGCTGGCAGGACGCGGAAGCGCAGCAGCGTGAGCGCCAAGACCACCTTCATCTCCGTCATGGCGAACGTCTGCCCGATGCAGTTCCTGCGGGCAAGAGTAGGGGCTCGATGGCTCCCGGACCCTCACCCCGGCAGCATCGCGCCAGAACCTGTCCCGGGACCCCAATCCCCGCCCACAGGCAGAGAGAAGCCTGGACCCCCACGAGGGCTTGCACATCCCCTGAGCCTGGCTCACACTGCAGCCCGAGCTCAGACCAACAGACAGGGGGCAGGGGCTCTGAGCACACCGCGGACCCCAGGCCCCAGACCATTACCCATAACCTCCGGGGCGGGGGTGGGGGGGAGTGGAGGAGAGATGGAACTCTGACCATCTTCAGTTTTCCCGTTTTCCTGCCCTCACAGTCATGTTTGGATCACAATCCCAGACCCCCGCCCCCATCAGCACATCCCCATCTCACATGCCTGCCTCCTCACCTGGGCCCCGCTGAGAAGGGAATAAAAGCCAGAGGTGACCTCTCCTTGGTGTTTTCTGGGTCGAAGCGAAAGGGATCATAGACCTGGGGGCGAGGCCAAGACAGGGCTGCTGGGTGGGGTCTCCCAGGACCTCCAGCCTTGGAGAGCCAGACGTGTGTCTGATGTGGGGAGGTGATGTCTGATTTGCCAGGTCCGAACCCTGCGCCCTCCCCTGGGTCCCCTTAGGCTAGCGGACAAGGATGAGGGTGGGGGGAGGCAGCACCTCAGCATCTGGCCACACGGATGGGTTGTGGTGGGTCCCGAAAATACTGATGACGCAGGTAACACCTGTGGGAGAGGAGGGGCGGGTTAGGAAGAGGTCCACCCCGGCATACGGGCCCCTCTTCTTGCCCAGGATTCTCCTCCCCTTGACGTTGAGGGCACCTTTGGGGATGACCCGGCCATCTGGGAGCACAATGTCCTGGGTGCAGCGTCGGGAAATGCCCACGGCGGGGGGGTGCAACCGCAGACTCTCCTTGATGCACATGGTCAGGAAGGGCAACTGGGCCAGGTCGTCCCTAAGGAAACCCCCCAACAATTATCCAGAGAGCCAAGACAGAGACCCCCCAGCCCTCCTCCTGCCCAGGTAGACCCTCTCTCCCTACAACAAAAAAAATTCCAGATGGATCACACATCTCCAAACTCATTAAGTTGTGCACATTAAATGTGTACAGCTTTTTGTATATTACCCATACCTCAATACAGTGGTTTGAAAATAAAAGAAAGAAAAGCAATATTACACAGTGCCAGACAGAGAAAATTTAGTCAGATATTTTTAAAAGCTTTTCTGAGCAAAACACAACACCCAAATGCCAACCATAAAAAGGTTTACCAATTGGCATAAAAAAATATATTCTCTACGGCAAGAGACCAAAATCAAAGGTAGATAAGTGAGAAACAAGCAAAAGAAACAGATCTAATGTTTTCCCCTTATTTATCATCGTACTAGAGATACGAGCTAATGCAATTAGACAAGGGAAAAAACGGATGTAATGCGGTTTGAAATGTGGGGGTAATTGTGTCATTTTTGTCAGAGAGTGATTTTATGCTTAGAAAACAGAAGAGAATCCACTGGAAAATTTTATAAACAGTGAAAATCCAGAAAGGGGGCTGAATTCTATTTCTTTAGCCCCTTTTTTGTTGGATAGTGATTTGAATTTTTAATAGCTGATACAGTTAACTGCTTCTCCATTTGGAAAACTACAAAACACCATCCCTATGGCCCAACACCACTCATTGACCTCCTCACAGTTTCCTGAGGTTGGTATTTTTTTTATGTATCCTTCCAGAGTTATGATTTTTCCATCTTAAAAAATTATATAGTCAGGTTGTAAACTATCATAATCTCAATAAAAAGTTAAAGATAATTATATAGTAGCATACTATATATGATACACTGCTCTGTATCTTTTTCATTTAACAATATATCAATCTCTTCCTGTCTATTTCCTGGGATTTGTGTCAAAAATACGGCCTTCCTGGGCCAGCCCTGGGGCATAGCGGTTAAGTCCAGCCTCCTCTACTTTGGCAGCCCCGGGACGGAGGCCAGGATCCCTGGCAGGGACCTACACTACTTGTCAAGCCATGCTGTGACAGCACGCCACATACAAAATAGATGAAGACTGGCACAGAGGTTATCTCAGGGCTAATCTTCCTCAAGCAAAAAAAGAGGAAGATTGGCAAGAGATGTTAGCTCAGAGTGAATCTTACTCACCAGAAATAAAAAATAGGGCCTGCCCCACCCTGGAACTATAAAATAATTTTCCATGGTTTCCTCTGGAGCTTTTAGACTCTTTTAGTATTTATTTTAAACCTTTGATTCATCTGTATTTTATCTTGTTATGAGATGTGAGAAGCAGGTTGAATTAACTGTTTTCCCGGTAGCTTCCCTGTTGTTGCAAGAGCTTTAATTAAAAGATCTTGATTTTCCCTATTGATACACGACTCCCTCTTTGGCATTTACTCTGGTCAGTAGGCACAAAATTTGTACGCATAAATGATTGGCTTTTCTATGTAGAAATAACAACCAGTTGGAAAAGATAATAAAAGAAAAGATGATAATAACAATAATATAACATCTGTATTAGACTTAGTGAGAAAAGTGAAATCTGTATATTCCAAATGAACTTATGAACTTCTCTCAATCCAAATAGAAGATATGATTCAATGTAGCAACAAAAGATTCTAAGGGTTAAATTAACAAAGGATGCAAAAAATCTCTATCCAAAAATGTCAGACTCTATTAAGGGACTAAAGATATTCTGAATATCCAGAAATGGTTATCCATTCCACACTCTGGGATAGTGTGTGTTAATATTGTGCAATAATCCGTTTTCCACAGGTCAATCATACGTTCAAGTCAACCAGTAGAATATATCCAATTGAAATGAAAATCCACCTGACCTTTTCAGAAACTTGGTAAACTTACTCTAAAATTTTTTCCTGGAAGAATAAAAGGTCATGAAGAGCTGGGTCAATTTAAAATTGAAAGATTAAAGAGGAGTAACTCTACCAGATATTAAGGTCTATCACAAACAGGCAGTACTGAAAAAAAACAGTGTGGCACCTCCTCAAGGACGGGAAAATAGACCCATGGAACAGAATAGAGAGCTCAGAGACAGACACGTGAATAAGTGAAAACTTAACATGTGGTAAAGGAAGCCCACAGAACCCTAGGGTATGGATGGAGGGAACGGCCACAAAAGAAAGTTCTGACAAATTTGACTTTATGAAAATTAGCCAAAAGTAATCAAACAGATGTAAGGTACAGCACGGTGAGTTTAGGTAACAATAATGTATTATATACTTGAAAGCTGCTAAGAGGGTAGATCTTAAAAGTTCTCATCACAAGAAACAAAAGTTTGTAACTGTGTGTGGTGATGGATGTTAACCAAACTTAACGGTTTTGAGGATAACCCTAGTCTTCTCTGTAATGTCTCATTTAGTACAATAAGAACTTGTTCTCATCGTGGTTTATGTCATTCAAAACTACTTTTCCAAAACTCATTCTTCAAGAAAAATAAAGAGCTCAAAGGTGTACTTTTAATGTGCAGACCTGAACTCCCACCTGGACAGAGACAGAAAGAGAGGAGGAATATAAATGTGGGCATAAGGATAGATGTCTTCTAAAAGGAGGCACAGGAAATCATTGACAGGAGTTGTTGCTAGGGTGCAGATTAAAAAGGAAGTTCATTTTTATTATAAACTCTTTTGCACTCTTCTTTTTTACCAAGTGCATAATTTTGGTTAGGTCTTGGATTAAAAAGAATAAAAGTATTTCTCCACCTCACAGGACCGCCGTGCTGAGCAAGAATTGGAGTGAACACTTCCTCCAAAACGCCTGTCCAGTCCAACGTCTCCTCACCATCCCCCAGCCCCTGGCCTGGCTCAGGCCTCGGATCTCCTCCCTGGGCCCGATCCTACAGCTTGTCCTCTCCAGTACGCCCCCCTAGCCCTGGAAATCTCTCTCTGCTACCCAGATCTCACCTGTCCTCCTCCTGCTCAAACACTTTCCTTGGTTCCCCGTTGCCTTTGAGTTAAAACTGGAGCCCTTAACATTTCACTAAAGTCTTCCACAACCAGCCTCTCCTGCCATCTCCCAGCCTCATCATCTCACCATGAGTCAGTCTCTCTTGCTTTCTCCCGCCCTTCCCGTCTCCTTCCCTTCCTTTGTCCCTCCATCCCCCACTCTCTCTCTCCCTCTCTTTCTCCCTCCTTCCCTCTCCTTTCTCTCTCTCTCCTTCCCCCTCCTCCATTCTATTCCTCTCTCCCGTTCTTTGTCTCTCTTTATCTTTCCCTCTCTGCTACCTTCCCTCCCCCTCTCCCTCTGCCTGTGCCCTTCTCCTCCCCATCACTTTTGCCCACACTATCTTCTTGAGAGAACCGCACACAACTACACCCAAATGTCTACTGATCAGCATTCAAGGTCTCAGCTGAGAACTCTCTCCACCCTCAGTCTTGCCTGTCCTGCTCTGAACACAGGCCCTGCCCATGTGGACTGGGAGTGTCCTGACCTGGGACAATCCCCCTCCAGGCTGGGAGCTCCTGGAAAGCACGGGCCAGGCCTGGGTGCTTCCCAGGTCTCCAGGACACAGGATATGGCTGGGAAGAGTTGGGGATGGCACAGAATTGGGGATGGGCAGGCAGTGTGGCAGTGTTTGCTGAATGGGGACTGGATGGATGAAGGTGGAGGTGTTCGTGGGCAAGAGTTGAGTGACTTCAATCCTCAGGTGTCCCCTGTGAACCCTGGACTGAACAATATGATAGGAGTTAGGAGCCCAGCAAACATCCAGGCGGTGAAGATGTTTGAAAGAATGTGATTTCAGAGAGAAAAGTAAGGGAGCAGAAGGGAGGTTCACTCTCTGAACAGGTCCTAAGGGGCATGATCTGTCCTCACACATTGCACTAATTCTCTCAACCACCCAGATCTTCTACTCAGAAGGCTTTTCCCTGTCCTTAACGACCCGGCCTGGGTACCAGACCCCGCCTCTGGGCTCTGCTCCTGTTTCCACTAAGCAAAAATCACAGAATGGACGATAAGACCTTCCCACTGCCAGCTGGGGAGCAGAGCCAAGGAGAGGGTTTCAGGAACAGACCATGTGCACCTGCACTCACCACTCAATCTCTTTAGGCTCGCGGTCCCTCAGGAGCTCTCGCACCTCCTGCCGGCAGCGCTCCTGGTGCTCTGGATGCCTCGCGAGGTTGTACAGGACCCAGGAGAGGCCGCTGGCTGTGGTGTCATGTCCTGAGAGGCAGCCAGACAGGTTTGGGTCTCTCGGTGACTTCAGCACCAGAAGGTGGACAGCGCCCTGACACTAAGGCCCTCAGGGAGGATGGGGGACTATGGGGTGGTCCAGGGCCCAACAACCAAATCCCTGGGATAGAGAGACCCCTGCCCCTTCTGTATTCTCACCCGCAAACATAAAGGTGTCAACTTCAGCTCGGATGTCCTCATCTGACAGTTCCTTCCCATCTTCATCCTGGAGAGCAAGCAAGACCCCCAAAATCACCAGTTCCTAGGGGCCCTGAGACAATCTCTGAAGCTCCATCATCATCCCAGGAACCCAAGCCAACCCTGCACTCCTGGACCTTCCTTGGTCCCTATCGCCAGAGGCCCCAACCCACAGGCCTCCTCCTTGGCATCCTTGCCTCCTCTCTTGTCCCTGGTGGGAGGAATCAATGATCCGTGAACATTTCCATGGTTCTACATGATGAAGGCTTTCTGAGAAAAATTTATTGGCAACCTGGGCTGCAGGATGATTGACTGGCAACTTGCCTTGGAAGTTAGTGATTGAGCATCACTCCAGAGCCATTTGCTCACATCTAGGACGGTAGATCCAGAGATTCCTTATCTCCCCTAGAGATAACCCTACAGAATCTACAGAATTTGCCTTCTCACTGAAGATCTGCTTCTATTCCAGAACATCCCGTTTCTCCTCCTCTCCTTGTCTCTCTCACCATAAGGAAGAAAGGACAGATGAGTCAGCCCTCGTAAGTTCCAAGATACATACTGTGGGGACACCTCTCTCATGATGCAAGCATGGCTGCATGCACAGGCAAAAGCATCATGTCACCCTCAGAGGAACTTGGGGATGGGGAACCAGAGCCACACTTCTGCTCTGGCTACTGTTACTGCTGTGAGCAATAAGTGGGCCACTCTGATCCAGGGTTCTGAGGTATATATAGATGTAGTCTAATATATATATATTAGACTCAATAAGTTAGTCATATGTATATCTATACGTGATTAACTTATTAAGTAAAGTCCCAGGCCCTGCCCAGCATCAGTTTCAGACTTAGCAGTCCCCCGGAGCCTGCATTCCACACAGTCATCTCTAAAACATACCCCTGACCCATCCCTCCCTTCCTCAAGCACCTTCCATGGCTCTCCACTGCCCTCTGGATCAGGTCCAAGTTCTCCCATCTGACATTTGAAATCAAGGTGCATCGTCCCTCTCGAATTCAGATCCCAGAGAAGCCCACCTTGGCCAGCAGGAGCACATCGATGAAGTCCAAAGTCTTGACCTTAGCCTTGGCCTTGAGGAGGTCATCAAGACCCTGATCGGGGAGGGTGCGGCGCCGCTCCTGGATGATGGAATCTGTGAAGTCGTGCACCAGGCGGCAGACCCTACGGAAGCGCTGTCCCTCAGAGGTGAGGTGGTACAGGGAGTCCATGTACAGGAAGATCTGCTCATCCCGCTTTCTCACAAGGGCACTGAGCTCCAAGACACCAGAAATGTATTCACTAGGCTTCCTGCAGGATGCACGCATGAAGGGAGGCAACAACTTAGCTCACCTGAAGCCCCGGAAGCACCTCCCACTAGAAGGCAGGTCCAACCTCCCATGGGGAAACTGAGTCTCCAGGAACAGATGGACCCACAGATGGATGGTGGGGAGGATCCAGGAGACATGACCCTCCAGAGTTTCTTCTCTCCCTTCTTCCTATCCTGTCTCTGTGAGCTGCCTCCATGTGCCAGGTGCCCAGGGCACAGCTGAGACATCACGCTTCTTTCCTCTCTCTCCTACCAGTATCTGCCCTTCTCCTTCCAAAGCTGTCCACACAGCTCAGACTTTGTCCTCTCCCAACTGACAGTGGACCTAGCCCCTCCTGAGTCTCCATGCAACAATGTCAACACCACCTGTATCTACATGACAGTCAGTCTTCTCTAGAGTCAGACGTCCAAGCTCAGCTTTGACCACAACCCTCATCTGCTCAAACACCTTCCATGGTTCCCTGGAAACCTCAGTATCAAGTTCATATTCCCCTGCTTGGCTTTTGAATGTCAGTAAGACCTACCCCTGCCTACACCTCCAACCTCACTACCCAGGTGTCTCCTCATTGTTGCAAACTCTCTGCTCTTCCTAGCCTCCTGGCCTGTATCAAACATTTCTACCTACCCAAAAGGATTGCTCTGTCTCTTTCCCCTTCCCTGAACTTTGGTGTCCAGCTCGGAACCTTCTCCTCCAGGAAGGCCCTTCTGATTGTCGTGGTCAGTCCTCCCTCCATCTATTCCCTTGCATCTATGGCCCATGTTCCCAGGCCCTGGGCAAGGACTCACTCCTGGCAATCGCTGTCGAAACTGAAGACACATTTCTGCAGACTGTCGAGCGTCATGAGGCTGATGTGCTCAAACATGTCCAGATGGGCACTGCCCTCTGAGGCCAGGCGCTTCCACTTGGCCTGGACAGAGAAGCAGCAGATCCTGGGCTGGGACTGGCCACCCCTGAGCCCCACCCCAACCCAACGCCAGGATGGGCTCCCCAGACCCAGCCTCTTGGTCCCAGGCACCTCTGATGTGGAGGACCAGGCATGAGTGGGAGTGGACGCTGTTACTGTGAGGGCATGAAGAGCTCACGGCTGGGAGTCAGGAGACCTGCATTCCAGTCCTGGCTCTGCCTGCTACACTCTGTGCGCCCTTGGCCAGCTCACTGCCTTCCTCTGGGCTCCACTTGTCAAATCCTCAGTGACAGGTCTGATAACCTGCTTTGTTGTCAGACAAACCAGGTTGGAATCCCAGCTCCACTTGTTAGCTCACTTGCTGTCTGTGTGAACTCGAGCAACTCCCTAACCTCTCTCAGCGTCAGTTTCACCATCTGCAATGGGGAAAAAGAATCTCCACCTCACAGGGACGTGAAAATTAAATTAGACAACACGTCATGGAATTGCCATGTACCTTCTGGCATATAGAAAGTGTTCAATAAATGCTAGCTTTCATCATCCTACTGTTATAAATTCGCTAGGAGACTGTCCCCTATGTTGGTAGCGGTAGTCCTCCATGGGACCTGAGCACCCTGCACATTCTTGCTGGGTATTCCAAAAACATGTTCTTTGCCTGGGCCACTTCTCAGAGCTGTGTTTGCAGCAAACAACATGGAGGGAAGAGGAAATGTCTCCCCCTGGGCACGCATCAGGCTTGCTTCCAATTGCTATGAAACTCATGCAGTCCCTAAACCTAGTGCTCCTCCTGTCCATTGCAACATACTGCATGAGCAGGCATCCGTGGAAGCCCACCTGTGTTATCCTCATGGGATTTGGGGACTTGGAGAAAGAATGCAAACCAACAATAGGCATGTGCCACTCGCCGAGCCATGAGTAATAAACTGTCCTTTGTCTCTGGTTCAGGAGTCTCATGTCTTCTGGCAGGATCCACAAAACACTAACGAGTTTACTTGTTAGCTTGCAAGTATGGAAAAGTCCCAGAAACTTCACAAAACCCCCACCTCCAATGCTTCACCTCCCTACATCCACCCTTTGCAACGTGCCTGTGAACTTCCAGGAGGAGAAGCCGCACATTTCACCACCCTTTCATTCTGTGCTGGTCTTTTAACTTGCTTTGGCCAATGTGGTAAAAATGATGAGTGATCTTCCAAAACCTAGAGCTCAAGAGGCATTGAAGCTTCCTCTCAGCCTCTTGGAACCCGGCCTCTGCCATGTGAACAGCCTGAAATGACTTCTGGAGGGAGGGAACCACACGAGAGGATTGTCCCAGCTGAGAGCATCCTAGACCAGCCTGCAGCCAACCAAGCCCCAAACACGTGAGAGGACTGAGCCCAGAACAGCAAAGTACCTGACCCACAGCTGATCACGGATACATAAGGGACCCCATCCACGTCCAGAAGAAGCAGCTCACTGAATCGTAGACTTATTAGCAATAATAAAACTTTATACATTGAAAAGTGGCTTGTTACTCCATAATCAGGACTCAACATGCAATATTCATCACTATCATCAACAGTGTCTCAGGATTCCAAGGCTTCTGAGAGGGAAACATAGAAACTAGCACATGAGCACCTACTATGTGCCAGGGACGTGGGTCCATTACGTCATCTTGATCACCCTGCCAAGTGAGGCTTATTATCCCCAGTTTACAGCTGAGGAAACCGAGGCTCAGAAAGGAGAAGCAATGGCCCCAAAGCTACCCAGAAGAGCCAGAATTCCAGACAAGATGTCTCTGAGTGCCCATTGCCCCCGAGGCTCCAGGTAGGACCTTGGGTTCAAGAGACTCACGTGCATGATGTTCACACTGTCATTGAAAATCCTCACGTAGGACTTCAGGATGTTGAAGTGGAAGGCGGGTGTCAGCATGCGGCGGTGCCTGCTCCACTTGTCACCGCCACTCAGCAGGAGCCCATCCCCTGGTAGGGGCAGCCACAGAGAGTGAGCAAGGGAGGGCCTTCCCCTGGGCCCCAAGGTTGTCCCCAATCCCCTCACACGCAATTACTCACCCAGCCAGGGCTTCAGGAAACTGTAGAAGACCATGTCCTTAGGCGCAATGGCAGCTGACAGGAGAGATAAGCCATCAGGTGCCATGGAGCGGGGGAGGGGAGGGACTTTTGAGGCAAGGTGGGGCCCCAGCCAGGGGTCTGCACTCCCCCTCCATGCCCAACATAGCAGGAGTTGGGGCAAGGGCAGAGGAATCTAGGAGAAGGGTCGAGGTCAAGGGGGCCAAGACCAGGCAACAGCGCAGACTATAGCAAAGGCAGAGCCCACAGACACACCCCTACGTGCTTAGATGCATCCCAACATGGCACAACACGCCCCAGCATGGCTCAGTGTGGCTTCTACAGGGTCCAACATGTTCTAAGCACCCGAGCACAGCCAAGAACTCTACAAAATGCCTTCACAGGGACCTGGGACACCGTGTCTGCCCAGCTGTCACATCTCCTGGGACATCTGACATGGCCTCACCATGCACTAACATGTCCTGACATGAAACAACATGCATGACACACCCTGACATCACACAATGTGCTCTAAAATGGACCGAAAGATAACCTCAGCATATCCTACAGACAGGACTTACATGTAGTCCCATCAATGTCACAGACGTGGACCAGACATGACCCAGAAATATGCTAAGACCTGCCTCAGACAAGACTCGCATAAGGTCTCAGGCATTTCTCAGAAGGACCCAGGTCCCAGAGCTCAGACAAACCCCAAATTTGGGCCAGAAATGACCAGCAGGAGAACCAGACACACTCAAGAGGCATCAGACAAAACCCAGACAGATTCCAACACACCTCGAATGTCCTTGGCCACAGGCGAGCCCCAGTCATGACTGAGACCATCCCCATTTGATCTGAGGAGCAAACATATACCAGCTGCAACCAAATATAATATATACCAGGTGTAGCCAAGTGTAACTTACACCACTGTTACCAAAGGTATCATATACCAGCCTAACCAAGTGTAACATATGCCAGCTATAACCAAATGTAACATGTGCCATCTGTGACCAAGTGTAACATATGTCAGTTGTAACCAAAGGTATCATACACCAGTTGTAACCAAGTGTAACATACGAGCTGTAACCAAATATAACATATGCGAGCTATAACCAAGTGTAAAATGTATCAGCTGTAATAAGTGAAACATATACAAGCTGTAACTAGGATCCAGGTAGAAACACAACTGTGGCCAGACGTGGCCATACAGCAGACATCACACAGATACAGCCTCAGCATGAGCAGACATGACCACATGTCCGGCAGGTGGGGATCCAGGTAAGACAAAAGCAGTCATCTCCAGAACAGGCCTCCTGTCTGCACCGGGTCACGTGCCCAGCTGGGGGCGGCACAGAGACCTCAGCAACAGGCAAGCTGTGGCCAGCGGGCTGTCTACCTGGAGCAAAGAGCACTGGCTTGATGAAGGTGGGGTAAAAGATGCAGATGACTGCATGCCAGGGCCCCACCCACCAGCCCCACACGTCCCCATAGGTCCTCGCCAGGTCCTGTGTGTACAGGAGACCTTCCTCTGAGCTCCAAATCTGGAGAGGAACAAAGAGGAACTGAACCACTCTTCCAGGTGGCCAGAGGGAAGGACCTGCAGGGCAGAGACCCAGACCTGAGCCCCGTGAATCCCACCCAGCAGCTCATCCTCCTCCGGGGGTCCCTCCCCATACCTTCCATACACGACAACTGAGGTCCCTCAGTTACAGGGACACAAAAAGGGTCCTTCCCCATTTGAATCCCGAGTCCATGTTCACCTGACTTCTCTCCTATCCCCATTTTCCAGATAAGGAGACTGAGGCTCTGAATGATATGAACTCACTTGCCCACAGCCTTCCAGGTCGTAAGTGGTGTGCCTGAGACCTGAGCCCAGGTCTGTCTGAATCCAGGGCCTGAGTTCTTACCCATCGAACTGCCTTGAACCCCAGAACAATAGCTCTGAGAACCCTATGCCTGCCGATCCAGGCAATCGGAGTCAGAGTGACTGGATGAGGAACTGGTCCTGTGACCTAAGCAGGCAAACTAAAGCAAGTCCTACAGCTCTTCCTGGAACTGTTGGGAACGATCTCGTGTTTCCATGGGAGGTGAGCTTCTGGGACTCATCTTGACCAGCGTGAGACTGAAGCCATCACAGAGGGACACAGAACCAATAAACGAAGACCGACTCCCGATGACACTGTCTGAGACCTGGATCCAGCCACGCCTGAAGACAAGATCCCTGGCCTGAACAGTCAGTTGATTCCCTTTCTTTGCTTAGACCATACAGGGTAGACGTTCCACCACTCACAGCTGAAAGAGACCCTGGCAGCCAGAGAGAGCCAGGGACCTGCCTAGAGTCGCCCAGCATTTTGGTGTTGGAGCCACGGTCCCTGTCGGTTGCTGCCTGTTCCCCACTTCAGCCTGGTCCGTCTGGAAGTCAGAATGGCAGGGGGACAACAGAAGGGAGCCTGGCTGGGATGGGCTCTGCTTGGGGCGATTCCTGGGGACTGGAGCAGGAGGGCCATGAGCTTGAAGAGGACTAGTCACAGGAGGGAGTAGAAGGAATCAACCCATCAGAGTTGGACGTCGTGAAAATAGCAGCCCAGATCCTGCACCAGCCTCAAGCCCTCATGCTCTGGCCTGGGGGTGAGCAGGGCTGAGGCCAGGCCTAGCAGGGGACCTCAAATCCCATGTTGCCCACTGCAGCCCTCTGCTTTAAAAAATTTCAGCTCATTGTTTCAGACCCAGTTCCAGCAGCCCCTCCTCCAGGAAGCCTTCCAGCCTGGCCCAGCAGAGACCTTGCTTCTCTTCTGGGCTGCCTCATTCATCTCCCTCCAGCCCATTCCTCACCACTCGAGATGGGGGATCACTCTGTCTAGATCTGTCTTCTAAGAGTGAAGATCCCCCAGGACAGTGACTTGCATTGAAGCCTCCTGGGGCCCCAGGGGTGCCCAGGACAGCAGGGCAGGGGGCAAACAGCAGTGGAGGGAGGATTGGTAAGATGGGAGTTGGTGAAAACAGGAAGGAAAGAGAAAGACAACTGAGAGGAGAGGGGAAGAGGGCCGGAGTCCGGGGTCCTGCAGGGGATGCACAGAAGCTTGCAGGGAGCAGCTAGAAGCCCTTGGATGCACCGCGGCACCACCACCACAAGCTCTGCATGGGTACCTGAGGCGCTGAGGACAGTCCGGACCATGTCGGGGTGACAGAGAGTGACAAGGGGTATGACTGGGCCCAGCCAGGTCACAAATCCCTTGGGGTAGTTGGCCACCAGCTGAGTAACGACTCTCATGCCTTGCTCAGTGGGGGTGACCTGCAAGCAAGGAGGGGCCGTCACTCCCCAGAAATAGCCATGGCATGTCCCCCCTGCAGCCTCTGCTGTAGATGCTCTGTCCAGATTCTGCAGGGATGGGGGAATCTATGCTTCCTCCTGCTTCTTTCCTCTCAGGGCAGGAGGGTCCCTGAGGCCTCTCCAAGTCCCAAGGGAGCAACCAGGGCACAGGGAGAAGACACTCTCTGCACACAGATGCCGACCTTGGCTCCAGAAGATGGATTTCCCTCATCCTGGGAGGGGTTGCAGCCCTGGGGCGCCCACAGGGGGAGGCACTCAAGAGGGAGGTTTGTGAGCAGGAGGGTGGACTCAGGACTAGACCCAGGTGCTCATTCTCACATCCTTTTCAAGTCCTGACATGTCCAGGGGGTCTCTGGTTACCCCAATGGTGATGGGTTTGTAGACAAAGGAAGTACCAGGCCAGGCAGACCCCAGGGAATACACGTGAACTCTGAATATCAATCAGAGGGCAGCTCCCACCCCTTCTGATGGCAAGGCTCTGTGCATATGGCCTCCTGTCTGTCTCTCCATCTCTCACACTGCATCCTGTCTGTCTCTCTGTCTCTCCCAGTGGATCCTGTCTGTCTCTTTATCTCTCACAGTGGGTCCTGTCTGTCTCTCTGTCTCTCACACTGTGTCCTGTCTGTCATTATCTCTCACAGTGCGTCCTGTCTGTCTCTTTTGAACAGTGGACAGACACATAAATAGTGTCTTTTACAAGTGAAAAAACTGAGACTATATACTCTAAAATGGGAACAAGTGGAGGGTTGGCTCCTGGTAAAGTGTCCTCTCCAGTCCTTCGGAATTCCCAAGCCTGACAACTACCCCTGGTGCTCCAGGCAGTTGAACTTTTCACCTCTGACCCCTCCCTGCTCCCAAGGATGCTGAGACAAACACTCAAAGCACTTCAACGAATTGACTCAGGGAGGAATAGTCACTCAGCCAAGGTAACACAGTGAGAGGGGCTGGAGGTGGGAAGAGTGTCCATGACCAGCCCCGACAGCTTAGCCCTCAGAGCAGGAGCCAGACTTGCAGGAACCACAGCATTCCTGCTGCCCCCAGGGCCCTCTGAGAACATCCCAAGACACAGAATCCCAGGAATGCCTCACAATGAGCTTCGGAACATCCCCGTTCTGAACTTTGTCACTAGAACAGCAAAATCACAGGAAGTGCTCCCCTGAGCTGTGGCTCTTGCCCCGGGAAGGGAAGGAAAGCTGTGCTCATCCCTCAGCTGGTCTGGAGGACGGGAGGAGTAGGCGGTCAGCTCTGTGGCTGTGACAGAGAGGGGCGAAGGCACGTTCTCCACCCAGGTCATCAACACTGCCTTTGAGTGCCCGCTGTCCACCCGCCCCTGGGCTGGCCCTGCCATGTCTTCTGCCAGAGCTGTCATCAAGGTGGAGAGATAGATAATAAGTAGTTGGATGATTAATGTTTAATTAAGCATGAGCAGGACCAAGTGAAAGGTCAAGGCCTGGGTGTGGGCAGGCAGTGGAACAGGCCTCTGAAAGGGAAGTGAGTGGCCTATATCCTCCAGGTTGGACAACGGGGCCCATTGGGACATCTTGGCAGGAAGAGTCAGATGAGAGGAAGGGGTCCCAGAAAGGGGTGGGGAGCTGTGCCCGGTGGGTGGGGGTGGGGAGGCCATATCTAATTCCTGTGGGGGAACTGCAGCCCAGCGTGAGCAGACTCAAGGAATTGGGCCAGGCAGAGCCGACCCCGGACAGTGCCCCCAAGGCCATCTTAAGCTCAGCGGTGGAGACTGGGAATGCCAGGGTGTCTCGCTCTGTGCAGCCTGTGCTATGAGCCCCTCAGAGCTGTGGCAATGGATCCAGAGCAGGCTTGGGGTGGGGGACAAGTACGTGGGAGCCCCTCAGAGCTGTGGCAATGGATCCAGAGCAGGCTTGGGGTGGGGGACAAGTACGTGGGAGCCCCTCAGAGCTGTGGCAATGGATCCAGAGCAGGCTTGGGGTGGGGACAAGGACGTGGGAGCCCCTCAGAGCTGCACTGATGGATCCAGAGCAGGCTTGGCGTGGGGACAAGGATGTGGGAAAAGCCTGGGATGGCAGAGCAGAGGAATGAGTGAGTGAGCAAGGATGGGCCGCCTGAGCCTCCCTCTCACTTCCGCTCTCCTAGATCCCAGCCCTACCCCGAGCCCCATTCCTGACCCCTCGGGAAGTCCACCCACCCTGATGCCCCAGACCCCTCCTGCTGCCACACTCACAAGGCCCAGGTGACTCCAAAACCAGTTCCGTTTGGGGGGCTGCGGGAAGCATCGCAGGCGGCAGCAGTTGTCATAGAAGGTGTAGGTCCAGGCCAGGACGCGGGCCAGAAGCCAGGAGGCTCCGACCAGCAGCAGGAGCAGCCATGGGGAGGCTGCCAGGGGCCCGAGCCCCAGCCAGGACAGGCTCAGCCACGGCATCCTGCAGGGCACACAGGGTGGAGGGCGAGCTCCTGGGGCCCAGGAAAAGTGAGTATTGGTGAGCTCGAGGCAGAGACAGACAGCTGACAAAGAGGGCAAGGACCAAGGGTGTGAGGGACAGGACAGGGAGGGGCAGGAATGGTGAGGGCTGGGGCCAGGGCAGGGAGGGCTCAGAGAAGGGCTCAGAGAGGGGAGGGGGTCCATGGAAATCCAGAGGGAAGGAAGAAAGAGACAGAAAGACAGACAGAGACACAGAGACAGACAGAGGAGAAGAGATAAAGAGGAAGAGAGACAAAGGAGGAAAGGCCCAAAGGGAATCAGTGGGAGGCCGCCAGAGGCTCCAGTTACAGGAAGTCCAGGGCTGCTTGCTCCCTGGAGCCACTCCTGCAGTGGGCAGCGCCCTCCGCACCCCAGGCCAGCACCTCCAGCCCTGGACCCCAGACCGCACCTCCTGTCTGCAACTGCACACAGCCTTCTCTCCCCTGCTCCTGGGAAGTCTGGGCCCCTGGGCCCGGACCTGTGGAGGCTGGCAGGGCCAGGCTGGGCCAGCCAATCCCCATGCGTCTGCTTACCTCCTCCCCACCTGGCTGCCAGCCCAGATGGAGGTGGGGGAGGGGAGCCAGTGTTGTCAAGAGAGGCCTATGAACCAGCTCAGGGTCACACAGTGTGGATGCTGGCTCCTCAGGACTCAGCACCGTTCTTGTGGTGTGGAGGGGGAAAGTTGGGGGGCGGCCAAAGGTGACTCTGGACCCCAAGTTTCCAGCTGCCCCTGGCCTTCCCAGTCCAGGGTGTGGGAGGTGAAAAGTTGCAATTGGGAGTTCAGGTGCCAGGTGAGCAAGGCCAGGCCAAGCCTTGTCCTCACACATCTCCTGGGCTGTTGTCCACTTGAGGGGCCAGGAGGGCGTCATGCACTGTTTCTTGGTGCAGAAGCAGGAAGCTCAGAGACAGGAAGCCTCTGGCCCCAGGACAGCACAGCCTGGCAGGAGTTCAAGACCTGCCTCCAGGCAGCCCAGGGCCTGGGTTGAGACATGAGTGCTGGGAGCAGGAACAAAGACACCAGCCTTGTGGGGATCACCCACGCCAGACTCTGGGGTAAGGAGTCCCGTCAGGCGAGGGCATGTGGAGGAGTGGGAGGTGAGGCTGCAGGGGGCCATGAAAGCACTGGGTGCAGACAGCGGAGGGCAGAGCTGAGAGAGCCTGGGTGGAGTCCTGCCCGTCCTCACTCTGACCATGGGCTGTGCCGGCCCTCTCTGGGCTCAGGGTTCCATCCGGGAAACGGGATGTCAGATCAGGGCCTTAGGGGCACAGAGGAGGGTTCCACAGGAAGGTGAGAAGGATCAGGACCCCCAAAAAGACAGAATGAAGGGAAAGGGCCGCTAACTAGTCCTTGTGCTGCTGTGTGCCAATACTCCACATAAAGTAGACCTATTCTGTGCAGAGGATGGTATGTAAAGAGTGCCTACTATGTGCTGGGTACCTCACAAAACATCCCTACAGCAAGTCAGGATCTCTACATAAAGCATGCCTACTGTATGGCAGGTATGCTATATAAAGGGCATGTACTGTGTGCCAAGTACTCTCTACAAAGTGTGCCTACTGTGTGCCAAGTGCTCTACATAAATCCTGTCAACAGTATTCCAGGTGTTCAAGATAATGCATGCCTACTGTGTGCCCAAGACTCTCCATAGGGCATGCCTACTAAGTGCCAGGTGCTCTAGATAAAGCACATCCATTACATGCTGGGCATTCTACATAAGCATGCCTACTGTGTGTTGGGTGCTCTGTGTAAAGTATGCCTACTGTATGTGTCAGGTACTCTACATACAGTAAACCTATTCTGCCCAAAACACTTTACATAAAGCGTGGCTACTGTGTGCCGGGTACTCTAAAACATGTGTACATACTATGAGCCCATCACTCTACATAAATCCTGTCTACTGCATGCCAGGTGTTCTACATAAAGCATGCCTACTGAGTACCAGGTATATTACATTAAGTGTGCCTACTGTGTGCTGGGTACTCTACATAAAGCATCCCTACTGTGTACAGGGTACCATATGTGAAATGCTCCTCCTGTGTGTCAGGTGATCTACATAAGGTAAACCTACTGTGTGCCAGATGTCCTGCCAGCAGGATAAAGCATCACCCTCCCCTCAATCTCTGGGCCAGCACCCTGGGATCAGGCAGAGAGACCCAGGCAATGCATCTGCAGGAGGAAAGATGCCTATTTAACTGAAGAGTGAATGGAGGCACAGAGGGGGCAAGCCTCGAGCCCAAGTTGCAGGGCTGGTCATGCTCCCAAGCCCAAGCCTTTCCTTCTGCTGTGCTGCTCCACTCCCACTCATAAGGGACAATGCCCTATTAACCCACGGACATTTGTGATGGTGGAATCTCAGGCAATGTGTTGACCCCAGAGGGGACATCTTGAGGCCCTTGTGTCACTCGGCAGATCATCCTCCCACATCCAGGAGGTGCCACCCAAAGGATCTAGTTCTCCCCTCCTGGGCCTCCCCTGATCCTGTCCAGAATGGCCCTGTGGGATGGTCTCAGGTGAGGAGCTCGAAGGATGGGGCTCCTGGCAGAGTTACTGAGCAGGATGGTGGGGCAAAGACTGTCCTCCTGATACTGGTGGGATGTTGGGGAGACTCCAAACCTCCCTCTCCCCCTCCCACTGGCTGGGGGATTCATGTCTTAGAGCCCTCAGTGCAGTGGGGTGCACCATGCCCCCCAGAAGCTCCCTCACTGGGGCAGAGCACCTACTGGCAGGTCCAACCATGTCAGGATCAGGGGGACAAAGTCAGATGATGATAAACCAGGCAGAGTCCTGGGACACACAGGAGAAAGGGCCCTCAGTGTCCAGAGGTGCTCAACTCACTGTGGACCTACTGTGCACCAGGAATATGCAGGCAGCCGAGAGCAGGAATGGTGGCCACCACCAGCATTTGGCAACAAGCCACTGAAGCTGTTTTAAGCCCTTTAGACATATTACCCATTTTTTTTCATTTTATGGATGAGTAAACTGAGGACAAAACTATTTGAGTGACTTGTCCAAAGTCGCAGAGCTGGTAGAGCCAGGCTGTGCACCAGGTTTCACACTGGGTGTCCTGAGCCACTAAGCTGTGCTCCTTCGTGTCTGTAAATGGGCATTTAGTTAGTGCCACCTCCCCCCATGTGGGAATAATCAAAAGAGACAATGCACATAAAACACACAGGGCAGAGGAAGGGCCTAACAAATGCTCCTCATTGTCATTGTCATTGCTACTGTTGTGTCATGTAATCATCCCACCTCTGCAATATCGCACTCATGAGCCCATTTTTAGAGAAGAGGCACCAGAGGTCCAGAGAGGTAAAGCAACTTGCTCCAGCCACACAGCAAATTAGGTAAAGATGACATTGCAGGTGACAGCGCAACTTGGCACATAGGTGCTCATTAAATATCCGGGGAAGGAAGAAAGCTTTGCAGCCATGAGCTCTAAGGCTCGGCTCCTCAAAGTGTGGTCCTTGGACCTCCACCATTGTGTCACCTGAGAGCTTGCAGGAAATGCAGAATCTCGCGCCCCCGCCTGGAATGCTGACTCAGAATTGCATCTAAGTAGAACCAGAGGAGAATTGTGCACACTCCTTCAAGTTTTAAGAAGTGTTGCTTTAAGACCCTTGAGTCCGGGTGCTGTGAGGGATGAGGAAGGGCAGCACCTTCACCCCTCTGGTTCTCAGAGTTTTTTTCAGTTGCGAAATGAGAAATACCTACACCTCACAGGACTGTTCACATATATGGTTGTATGTCTATTGAACACTCATTGTGTGTCAGACCCTGAGGGCGCAGCTGTGAGCATATCAGACACTGTCCCTGCTGCTGAGGAGCTCACATCCACTGGAGAGATGGGCACCAGTCAAATAAATGACCAAGGACACATCAGGCAGTGATAAGCGATGGGCCTGGTGGAGGGGTCCTACCTTAGGCCAGGGGTCAGGGTGAGCAGAGGTCTGAGTGTACAGGAAGCCTCCAAAGGCAGGCGTGAGGTGGGACACCCAGGCTGTGTGAGAGGGCAAGTGGAGTCTTGTCCCTTTGACACTGGGGCTGAGAGCAATAACACACGAGCTTGTGCCATTGATCCTTGGGAAGACCAATGTGGACAGCAAAATCCAATCCCACATTAAAGCTATAAGTGAGTGTGGACCTTTCACTGGCCATAGCAAAGACTCAAACCCCGGCAGGCCTCTGCAGCCATCAGGATGGAAGGGTCTGGTGTCCTGGGGCTCCCCCATTCCTGAGACAGGTGACAGCAGGGGAAAGGAGGCCAGCGTGGCAGGCAGGGAGCCTCATGTGGGGATTTCTGTTCTGAGCCTGAGGAGGCTGGAGCGTCCCCAATGATTTCTCATCCAACACTGGATGTGTAAGCTGCCAGATCACAGCAGCCTGGCTTATGGAATGTCCCCCAGCCAGTGGTGGAGCAGGGAGCCATGCACAGGAAGACAGAGACTGGTCCTTCTCCAGGGTCCCTCCACTTCACCCACAGCCAGGCAGGGGGCATGCATGTGTCACACCAGCAGTGGTCACTCTGTGAGTCTCCAGCTTCAGGCACTGCCTGTCACCCCTCTGAGCCTCAATCTCCACATCTGTAAAATGGGCCTGAGAAAAGCTCAGTGTTGAGTGACGTCAGCATCTAGGTGGAGTGAGTCATTCTCTTTGTCTCTCTCTTCTAAGTTACAACTGGCCAGACACCCAGTGACCCACAAAGGACTCCCTGCACAGTACTCCAGAACAGCTAAGTGATCCATGCATCTATACATCTGAAAGGTGGCTGACTGGGTCTCCTGGAGGAAGTGGACCAAGGAGGGCAGCTCCTTCCCTTTCTCCAGGAACAGTGAGCCAAAACTGGATGCTCACATCAGTGGGCACACCAGCGCCCACAGGCTTCAAGGGCAAACATAGCACTTGTGGCTTGGCCCATGCCCCCCAGTGGTGACAGGTGGTGCATACATCCTGAGGCTCCAGGACTCAGCAGAGCTGGAAACCCGGCCTCTCCACCTTTCTCTGCAGTGATGAGGTCTTCCCAGCAGGAGGGATGCAGCGACATCAAAAGCAACAAGACATCAGCAACCTCAGAGGCACAAGCAGCACAAAGAGGGCACTGATGTTGCTTCTAGCAGAGAGAGTGGAGGGTGGAAAGTGCAGGTTCTAAAATACAGCCAGAACAGCTCAGAACCAAAGCAACCACAGCCATGCTCAAATAAGAAAGATGGTTACTGACAAATGCACAGGCAGAGGACCAATTCATCAACACCATGAAGAAAATACAGCAAAACGGCAGAACAGAAGGAGAACAACAGCTCCTCAGAAAACAAAATTGAAGTCAAAGAAGATGATAATCTACCTCAAGAGAATTCAAAATAGCTCTCTTAAAGAAACTCAGTGAGTTACAAGAAAAGTGAGAAAGACAGTTCAATGAGCTTAGGAATAAAGTTAATAACCAGAAGGCATACTTCACCAAAGAGTTTGAAGATCCAAAAACAACCAAACAGAAATTCTGGATATGAAGAACACAATTATGAAAAAAGAATGATATAGAAAGCATAAAAAGTGGAGTAGAACTTATGGAGGCGAGAATCAGTGAGATCAAAGATAGAAACCTAGAAACGATCCAGGTGGAAAGGGAAAGAGAACTAAGATTTCTAAAAAATGAAGAAATACTTTCAGAAATACTGACTCAAATTGGAAAAGTAAAATCAGGATTATAGGTATCCTAGAGGAATAAGAGAAGGAGAAAAGAGCAGAGAGCATATTCAAAGAAATAATCACTGAGAACTTCCCACACCTGGGGAAACAACTGGACATACAAGCACATGAAGCCCATAGAACTCTTAATTTACATCAGTGCAAAAAGACGTTCTCCAAGGCATTTCATATTAAAACTGGCAAAAGTCAATGACAAAGAGAAAATATTAAGGGCAGCAAGAGAGAAGAAAATAACCTACCAAGGAACCCCCATCAGGCTTTCAGCAGATTTCTCAGCAGAAACCTTACAGGCAAGAGCAAAGTGGAATGATATATTCAAAATACAGAAAGACAGAAACTATCAGCCAAGAACACTCTATCCAGTGAAATTATGCTTCAGATAATATAGAGAAATAAAAGCTTCCCCAGACAAACAAAAACTGAGGGAGTTCATTGCCATGAGACCTGCCTTACAAGAAGTGAGGTAGGGAACCCTCCTACCTGAAGCAAAAAGGCAAAGGTTTACAAAGTTTGGAGCAAGGAGGTAAATAGACACAAAAAAATCAAAAAATTGCAGCTCTCTGTCGGAAGAGGTTAGACAATACTTAATTATAACATAAAGGATAAAGGGAAAGAAAGTATCAAAAATAAATATAACCACCTCATTTTGGTCACAAACTCGTAACACAAAAAGAATAATTTGTAACAACGAAATCATAGTAGTGAAGAGGAACAAGATGGAACCAGCTAGGCTGATGGAGATAAGAGGTGATCAGAAAATGGACTATCTCACCTATGAGGTCATTTATACGATCTTCATGGTAACCAGAAAACAGAAAATCAGAGCAGATTCACAAATCATAAATAAAGAGGAAACTGAGAAAAACATCACAGAAAACCACCAAACTGAAATGTCTGACAGGAATACAAGGGAAAATAAACAACGGAAATATAGAACAACCAGAAAAGAGATAAAATAGCAATATCAAGCCCTCATAATTCAAGAATCATTCTAAATGTAAATGGATTTCATACAATCAATCAAAAGACACAGAGTGGCTGGATGGATTAAAAAACAAGATCCAACAATATGATATCATCAGGAAACAAATCTCAAATCTAAACACAAACATAGGCTCAGAGTGAAAGGATAGAAGATGCTGCTTGGGGTAAATGGCAAGCAAAAGAAAGCAACTGTTGCCATACTTACATCAGACAAAGCAGACTTCAAGATAAAAAAATAACAAGAGACAAAGATGGGCATTATATAATGATAAAAGGGAGATTTAACCAAGAAAATATAACACATTAATATATATACACCTAACACAGGAGCACCAAATTATACAGAAAATATTAACAGACCTAAAGGGAGAAATTCACAGCAACACAATAGTAGTAGGGATCCATTAACATCCCACTTATGTCAACGGATAGGTCACCCAGACAGAAAGTCAACAAGGAAACGGTGGCCTTAAGTGAAACACTAGACCAGAAAGACTTAATAGGTATGTACAGAACATTCCATCCCAAAACAGGAAAATATACGCTTTTCTCTAGTGTACACAGAACATTCCCAAGATAGATCTTACATTGGGAAATAAGGTGTGCCTCAATAAATTCAAGAAGATTGAAATCATAAAGTGTCTTTTCCAAACACAATGCTATGAAACTAGAAATCAACTACAAGAAGAATGCT
This sequence comes from Equus caballus, assembly GCF_041296265.1. Lineage (NCBI taxonomy): Eukaryota > Metazoa > Chordata > Mammalia > Perissodactyla > Equidae > Equus > Equus caballus. The sequence goes on from NC_091704.1 coordinate 15,592,211, forward strand.
GGAAAAGTCACAAATACGTAGAGACTAAGCAAGATGCTGCTGAACAAATGTTGGATCAATGAAGAAATCAAAAAAATTAAAAATACCTAGAGACAAGTGAAAATGAAAACACAACATACCAAAACTTAGGTGATGCAGCAAAAGTGGTACAAAGAGAGAAGTTTATAGCAATACAGGCCACCGTCAAGAAACAAGAAAAATCTCAAACATACCTAGAAGAACTAGAAAAAGAACAACAAATGAAGCCAAAAGTCAGTAGAAGGAAGGAAATAATAAAAATCAGAGCAGACACAGATGAAATACAGACTGAAGAAAACAATATAAAGGATTGATGAAACTAAGAGCTGGTTCTTTGAGATGACAAAAAAAAAAAAAAATTGAAGAAGCCTTAGCAAGACTCCCTAATAAACAAAGAGAGAAGACTCAAATACATAAAATCAGAAGCAAAGAGCAGAAATTACAATGGATACAACAGAAATACAAAGGATTATAAGAGAAAATATTATGAAAAGCTACATGCCAGCAAACTGGAAAAATGAAATGAATTGGGTAAATTCTTAGTAACATACAAACTCCCAAAGTTGAACCAAGAAGAAATATACAACCTGAATAGACCAATCACCAGGAAAGAGATCGAAACAGTGATCAAAAGCCTCCAAAAAAATAAAAGTCCAGGACCAGACAGCTTCTCCAGTGAATTCCACCAAAACATTCAAACAAGATTTAACACCTATCCTACTCAAACAATTCCAAAAACGGAAGAGAAGAAGATACTTCCTAATTCATTTTATGAGACCAACATCACCCTTATACTAAACCAGACAAGGACAACACAAAAAAAATGAAAATTACAGGCCAATATAGCTGAGGAAAATAGTTGCAAAAATCCTCAATAAAATATTACTAAATTGAATACAATAATACGTTAAAGGGATCATACACCAAAATCAAGTGGGACTTTTTCCAGGGATGCAGGGATGGCTCCACATCCACAAATCATTCGATGTGATACACCACATCAACAAAAAGAAGAAGAAAAGTCATGTGATCATCTCAATAGATGTAGAGAAAGCATTTGACAAGATCAAACATCATTTATGATAAAAAAAAAACTCTCGATAAACTGGTACATTCTTTTCCAGTGAAGAAGGAACGTGCCTCAACATAATAAAGGCCATATATGAAAAACTCACAGCCAACATCATACTCAGTAGTGAAAAACTGAAAGCTGTTCTTCTAAGAGGAGGAACAAGGTAAGGATGCCGACTCTTGCCATTCTTTTTTTTTTTTTTAATTTAACTTTTATTGAGTTAATGATAAGTTACAATCTTGTGAAATTTCAGTTGTACATTATTGTTTTTCAGTCGTCTTTTGAGTGCACCCCTTCACCCTTTGTGCCCACCCCCACCCCACCTTTCCCCCGGTAACCACTAATCTGTTCTCTTTGTCTGCATTTTTAAACTCTTCATATGAGTGGAGTCATACAGATTGTCCTTTTCTATCTGGCTTATTTCACTTAACATAATTCCCTCAAGGGCCATCCATGTTGTTACAAATGGGAGAATTTTGTTCTTTTTTGTGGCTGAGTAGTATTCCATTGTATATATATACCACAGCTTCTTTATCCAATCATCTGTTGATGGGCACTTCTGTTGCTTCCACGTCTTGGCTATTGTAAATAATGCTGCGATGAACATAGGGGTGCATAGGACTTTTGGAATTGCTGATTTCAAGTTCTTTGGATATATACCCAGTAGTGGGATGGCTGGGTCATAGGGTATTTCTATTTTTAACTTTTTGAGAAATCTCCATACTGTTTTCCCTTGTGGCTGCAGCAGTTTGCATTCCCACCAGCAGTGTATGAGGGTTCCTTTTTCTCCACAACCTCTACAACATTTGTCACTTTTTGTTTTGGATATTTTTACCATTCTAACAGGTGTAAGGTGTAATCTTAGTGTAGTGTTGCTTTGCACTTCCTTGATGAGCAGCGATGATGAGCATCTTTTCACGTGTCTATTGGCCATCCACATATCTTCTGTGGAGAAATGTCTGTTCATGTCTCCAGCCCATTTTTTGATCGGGTTGTTTGATTTTTTGTTGTTGAGTTGTGTGAGTTCTTTATATATCATGGATATTAAGCCTTTGTCGGATGTATGACTTGCAAATATTTTTTCCCAGTTAGTGGGGTTTTTTTTTTTTAGCTTCAATCCTGTTTTCCTTTGTCTTGAAGAAGCTCTTTAATCTGATGAAGTCCCATTTGTTTATTCTTTCTATTGTTTCCCTTGTCTGAGAAGACAAGGTGTCCGAAAAGATCCTTTTAATACTGATGTCAAAGAGTGTACTGCCTACATTTTCTCCTAGAAACCTTATGGTTTCAGGTCTCAGCTTTAGGTCTTTGATCCATTTTGAGTTTATTTTGGTGAATGGTGAAAAAGAATGGTCAATTTTCATTCTTTTACATGTGGCTTTCCAGTTTTCCCAGCACAATTTGTTGAAGAGACTTTCTTTTCTCCATTGTATGCCCTCAGCTCCTTTGTCGAAGATTAGCTGTCCATAGATGTGTGCTTTTATTCCTGGGCTTTCAATTCCGTTGCATTGATCTGTGCACCTGTTTTTGTACCAGTACCATGCTGTTTTGCTTACTGTAGCTTTGTAGTATGTTTTGAAGTTAAGGATTGTGATGCCACCAGTTTTGTTCTTTTTTATCAGGATTGCTTTAGCAATTCGGGCTCTTTTGTTGCCCCATATGAATTTTAGGATTCTTTGTTCTATTTCTGTAAAGAATATCATTGGGATTCTGATTGGGACAGCATTGAATCTGTACATTGCTTTAGGTAGAACGGACATTTTAACTACGTTTATTCTTCCAATCGATGTGCATGGAATGTCTTTCCATCTCTTTATGTCCTCATCCATTTGTTGCAGAAAAGCCTAGTAATTTTCATTGTATAGGTCTTTCACTTCCTTAGTTAAATTCACCCAAAGGTATTTTATACTTTTTGATGCAATTGTGAATGGTATTGTGTTCTTGAGTTCTTTTTTTGTTAGTTAAATACTATGTTAAGTAAGAGTGTACTCTTGTTAAACAGTGTGCTATGTTAAATAAGAGTGGGTGATAGAGGGCATCCTTGTCTCGTTCATGTTTTCAGGGGGATGGCACTCAGTTTTTGCCCATTGAGCATGATGTTGGCTGTGGGTTTGCCATATATGGCATTTATTACGTTGAGGTAGTTTCCTTCTATGCCCATTTTGTTCAGAGTTTTTTCATAAATGGCTGTTGGATCTTGTCAAATGCTTTCTCTGCATCTATTGAGATGATCACGTGGTTTTTATTCCTCAGTTTGTTAATGTGGTGTATCACGTTGATTGATTTGTGGATGTTGAACCATCCCTGTGTCCCTGGTATGAATTGCACTTGATCATGATGTATGATCCTTTGATTAACTGCTGAATCCAGGTTGCCAAAATTTTGTTGAGAATTTTTGCATCTACGTTCATCAGCAATATTGGCCTGTAGTTCTCCTTTTTCGTGCTGTCCTTGTCAGGTTTTGGTATCAGCGTGATGTTGGCCTCATAGAATGTGTTAGGAAGTGTTCCATCCTCCCTAATTTTTTGGAATAGCTTGAAAAGGAGAGGTATTAAGTCCTCTCTGAAAGCTTGGTAGAATTCGCCAGGAAAGCCATCTGGTCCTGGGGTTTTATTCTTTGGTATGCTTTTGATTGCTGTTTCAATCTCTTTCCTTGTGATTGGTCTGTTCAAATGGTCTGCTTCTTCTTGACTGAGCTTTGGGAGATTGTAGGAGTCCAAGAATTTATCCATTTCCTCTAGGTTATCCATTTTGTTGGCACATAGTTTTTTGTAGTATTCTCTTATAATCCGTTGTATTTCTGAGGAGTCTGTTGTTATTTCTCCTCTTTCATTTCTGTTTTTGTTTATTTGAGCTTTCTCTCTTTTTTTCTTTTGTAAGTCTGGCTAGGGGTTTGTCAATTTTGTTTATCTTCTCAAAGAACCAGCTCTTTGTTTCATTCATCCTTTCTACTGCCTTTTTTGTTTCAATAACATTTATTTCTGCTCTGATTTTTATTATTTCTCTTCTGCTGACTTTGGGCTTTGTTTGTTGTCCTTTGTCTAATTCAGTTAGGTGTAATTTGAGATTGCTTATTTGGGATTTTTCTTGTTTGTTAAGACGTGTCTGTATTGTGATGAATTTTCCTCTTAATACTGCTTTTGCTGTATCCCATATGAGTTGGTATGGCATGTTATCATTTTCATTTGTCTCCAGGTATTTTTTTTTCTTTAATTTCTTCAATGGTTCATTGCTTGTTCAATAGCATATTGTTTAGTGTCCACATCCTTGTGCCTTTCTCAACTTTTCTCTTGTAACTAATTTCTAGCTTTGTAGCAATATGATCAGAGAAGATGCTTGTTATTATTTCAATTTTTTTTTTTAATTTGTAGAGGCTTGCCTTGTTTCCCAACATATGATCTATCCTTGAAAATGTTCCATGCGCACTTGAGAAGAACGTGTATTCTGCTGTTTTTGGATGAAGAGTTCTATATATGTCTATTAAGTCCAACAGTTTTAGCTTTTCGTTTGGCTCCACTGTTTCCTTGTTGATTTTCTGTCTGGATGATCTGTCCATTGATGTGAGTGGGGTGTTGAGGTCCCCTACTATTTTTGTGTTGTTTTTAACATCTTTCTTTAGGTCTTTTAATAGTTGCTTTATGAAATTTGGTGCTCCTGTGTTGGGTGCATAGATATTTATAAGCGTTATCACTTCTTGATGAAGTGTCCCTTTGATCACTATATATTGGCCCTGTGTGTCTCTCTTGACCTGTACAGGAGTACCATTTTTATCTTTTATATTGTATTTGTAATGTACCTCTTCTATGTTTACCTGCACAAATACATACCATTAAGTTACAGCTGCCTAAAGTATTCAGAATAGTAACATACTGTACAGGTTTGTAGCCTAGGAGCAATACGTAATACCATATAATCTAGGTGTGTAGTAGGCAGTACCATCTAGGTTTGTGTAAGAACCCTCTGTGATGTTCACACAATGATGAGATCGCCTAATGATGCATTGCTCAGAATGTATCCTCTGAGACATATTCATATGCTCTCTTATAATTATACAATTAACTTGACCTGAATTTTGTGGTGTTTTTTCACTGTGGGTTTAAATTACCATCTGGGGTCAATTGCTTTCAGCATAAAGGACTTCCTTTAGTGTTTCTTGTAGGATGACTCTGCTAGCAACATATTCTCCCGGTTTTTAATCTTGGAATGTCTTTCATTTTCATTTTTGAAAGATAGCTTTGCAGGATATGAGTCTTTGTCTCTTTCTCTGACCTGACAGACTCTCCCAAGGGGCATGAGCAGGTTCATGAAGCCATAAAAACAAATACTTACAAAGGAATTACTTCTCCTGAGATTCTCAGATCATTGGCTTCTTTTTGGGCTGAGCTTGTTCTTTGTGGCTGACTACTCGCTTATCATCTCTGACTCTCACCTCCATGCACCCTTGGAATTCATCTTGTCCGACTTCTCCCTCGTGACATCTTTTCACCTCCACGAGGGTCCCCAAAATGTCAGAGAACATCCAGAAGGGTACAAAGCAATCACTCTTACAGATTGCCTCACCTGGATATCCTTTGCCATGGTTTCAGTGGGATGAGCAATTGACTCCTTGACTATGATTCATGTGTAGCCATCAATCTTGCCTCCGTTTATGACTTTATCAGCTTACAGTTCTGGATCCAGCTACTTTTATATCTTGGTTCATTACTCCTGTGTACTCTCTGCCTCATCACCTGATTTTGGTCTAGGTATCACTGCATACATACTAAGACCTTTCCCATTTCTTCAGCAACCTTGCCAAGGTCCCCATGGAAACCAAGACCTCCAGTGTTTACTGATTGCCCTTGTGTCTGTGAATACTCTCAGAGAATACGGATTTGACAAGAGAATTTCTCTAGAATAGGCAGAATAAGAAAGCTGGGCTACTTCCTGGCTTTCCTTCAACATCACAGCTTCATTATTTCATTCATAAGAGGTTCTCTGAAGATCAGAAAGGTTATTTTGTGTGCATACTTGTGTTTTGATGCTAAGGAAAAAGAGATTCTCACATCCCCTTCTCCCAAAGGAGGAAAAATAAAAATTCTTGAATTGCCTGAGACAATAGTTTGGATTTGGAATCTCTGGAAATTTCAATCACCCATCACACTGCTTCCCACCTTCCTGGAATAAGACTCCCACATTCCTCGAGGGATAATTCCAGTCTCCAGAGCTCTAGCTCTCATGGCTGTTAATTTCCCCTCTGACAAAAAAGGGACTTTCTGATGCAACCCCGTCCCCCAGAGCCTCTACCCTCACACAGTTTTGTCAGTCATCCCAAAGGCCAAGGCAACATTCATTAGCTAAAGATGCTGGATTCCAGGGAGGTTTTACCGAGAAGGCGTCCCAGGAGGAGGAGAATGGAAGTGTGTGTAAAGGCCACGAGGGAGTCTCTCAGACCCTGACAAGTAGGGGTGAGAGTCTGGAACCCCCCTGCTTGTGGGGTTTTCTTGGGTCTAGGCATGATTAGAGAGGAGACACTGAAGGCAAGAAAGAGCCCCCAGACTTGATGATTTTACATTCATTTTCAAGATTCTGTGCAGTTTGAGTCTATGAAGGCATTTGGAGGGAAAGACAGATTGTGTATGCCTCTTAATCTTCCCCAGCTCTGAGGCGGACATCTGACCATTTGTTTTATTTCACTCGGTCAGCCCCTCACGAGCCGGAGCATGCCTGACCCTCAGGGGACGTCATCTATTTTGAAGTCCACGCTTGAACCTCCATAGCAGCTGCTGAGCTTGGAAGACCTGGAGCTCTGGCTGCTGCTGAGAGATTGGATTTAGGACCTGCTCCCTGGCACAGCCCAGACACACCTTCGGCTCTCCTTCCAGGGGCAGATTAGATATCTGATGCTCTGAAGCAGTTTTCAGAGATCAAATCAGACTGGCCTGGAGAGCCAGAGCAGAAGCAGCCAACCCTCCATTCACTTGGCAGAACAGAGAGGACACATGACTAGGAATCAGTCAGGGTGTGTTTGACTCCCAGCTCTGCCAGTCAATCACGCTGTCACCTTAGACATGTCATCACACTAAGTATTTCTCTCTCAGATTTTATTCATACAGAAGGTGCTTATGAAGCCCTTGCTATGCACCTGGTGCTCTGTGGTTGCGAGTGAGGGCAGAATAGACAATAAAAGAGCAAGAGCTCTGAGAACTGGGTCTCAAGGACTCATTATTTGATTACCAAACTAGCAAAGAGATGAAAAGGCAGAATTACAGGGTAACTTGGATGGGCCAGAGGAACTTTTGCCTCTATGGCTCTTTCTTCTATAAAATATATATATATTTTATATATATATATAATATAAATATAATATAATATAATATAATATAATATAAATAAAAAATATATATATATATATATCTCCCACTTATGAGATGCTAGAAAGGTTTTATTGGCTATGGAGAGTCAGATAACCCCAATGCCTCTTCTCTCATCTCTCGTTTCAGCAAAAGGCATCAGATATGAAATGCAAAGAGCAACAGGAGAATATGAAAAGCAAGAGTTTTAAAAGTCAACTCTAAAAACTGGTTGTAGAGACTCTTCATCCTGAGGAGTAAAGGAGGTGATTTAAGACAAGGCGATAACCCACATGAAGCCAAGCCTTATCTGTGTCCAGCCCTGCTCGCCTGACTGGGGAAGGTGGGTTTAGTGCAGGGAACAGCCTTTTTCCTAAAATGTCCTGAAGGAAGAATGTGTGTGAAGCCCAAGGGCAACCATGACATAGGAATCCATTCCTACTGGAGAAGCTGCTTGCAGGAGATTCCAAAAGCCATTGAGGGGAATGTGCTGCTCTGTGGATGCATCAGTAGAAAGGGGACCACCTGGTAATTCTGGAAGAGAAGAGAAAGTCAGATAAAAGCAGTGCTGAGGGCCCAATAGAAGGAAGGAGGCCTTCAATGGCTAAGACATTAGGGAGATACCATATATTCTTCAGTGGTGGAAGATCTAAAGGTCCCAGGCCAGTGGCTTTGAGTTCACTTTGTGTTCCATACCAATCGACAGCTCTTGGAGGTAAACCAGAGTTGACCTGCATGGTATCTTCTCGAGGTGGAGACGGGGGGCTGTTGACCAACCAGCTGAAAGGACCAGCATGCCAGAGCCAGGTGAGTGACTGGGGGTACGCCAGGGCAAGGACATCCAAGGGGACCCTGGATCTGTGGCCGGTGCGGTGGCTTCTGCCCCAGGCCAGGCAGTAAGACAGTCATCAGACAGAGGAGATAAACACACCATGATTGGGGCAGAAAAGCCAATGGTTTCCTTAGGGAAGCAGGACCTGAACAATCCATTACTCTTTGTTGCAAGGTAGGATGTGAAGAGAAAAGCAGGGATTCTGGAGTTACACCAGCTGTGGTTTTAAATTGATTCTACCTCTTGTTTGCGGGGTGATCTTGGCTTGGTGTATTATTTTCCTGTGGCAGCTGACACAAGGCACCGCTGACTGGATGGTCTAAGACAACTGAGATTTATTCTTCTGCAGTTCTGGAGGCCAGAAATCCGAAATCGAGGGGTTGGCAGCATGGATTCCTTCTGGGGGCTCTGAGGGGGAATCTGTCCCAGGCCTCTCTCCTGGATTCTGGTGGCTTCCGGCAATCTTTGTGCTCCTTGGCGTGTAGCTGGGTTGCTTCAATCTCTGCCTCCGTCTTCACACGTCATCTTCTCAACATCTCTGTGTGTCCTCTCCTCTGCTTATATGGGCACTGGTCATTGGATTTAGGGCACACCCTAAATCCATGATGATTTCATCTCCAGATCCTTAACTAAGTACATCCGCAAAGACCCTCTTTCCAATCAGGCCACACTCTGAGGCTGCAGTGGATGCACAGTTGGTGGCAGCACTATTCCCCCCAGTACAGTCAGCTGCTGCACTGCTTTAAACCTCAGTTCCTTCTCCATCCAAGGCAGATAATACCAACACCTACAGATAAGGACCACGTGAAAACAACGTGCCTGTGAAATACTCCAAATTATCCAGCCCAAGATGCCCATAGGGCCAAGGTCGAAAAGCCCTTCAACAAAACCCATCAGTCGCTCTCTGACCCTAGCATGGTGCCCGCTACATAGTGAAAGCTTAATAGGAATAAGCTCCCTTTTCTTCCCCTTACGAGGGGTGAGATATGGGTGAAAAGAAAGAACCAAGTACATCATGCACTTGACATTCCTGGACAAGGTCCAGAGGGAATATTTGGCTATGAGTTGGCCCAAAATGATAATGATTAAACAACAAACCCTTCTCTGTACAGAGACATGGAAACAATGCAATTGTCCAGGGATTTAAGTTGGCACTAGTTTTATGAATATCTCCTTTAAAATGCATCTGAAAATTCAGATTCACAGATTAATTTCCAGGGATGCATGGGGCATGAAGCTCATCTCTGCTGACAGACCAAGTCAGTGGATTCAAGGGAACTCCCGGAGGCTCCATTCAAGGTCAGAGAAGGGCCGATGAATTTCAGTTGAAGGGTTTCTCAATCTTGGAACCATTGAAATTTGGGGCCAGATAATTCTTTGTGGTGGGGCCATTTGTGCATTGTAGGGTATTTAGCAGCATCCCTGGTTGTTACCAACTAGATGCCAGGAATGCCCCCAATTGTGACAAGCAAAAATGTCTCCAGACATTGCCCATGTCCCCTGAGCAAGAAAAGGCAAAGTCACCTCTGGCTGAGAGCCTCTGCGTTAGAGTGAGAACAGGGGAATGGCCATTTCAGAAGAGCACAACTGAGAAGGAACTTGATGAATTTTTGCCGTGCAGCCGGACAAGTCTTATAATGTTGAAAAACCTCAACAAAATGGGCCAATATGTATTGAACAGTCTTGCTATCTACAGACACTGAGCTGAGCACCAGGCATCATTATCCTACCATACAAAGGGATTTTTTTTTTGGCAAGTCTTCTCTCTTGTTTTATTTTAATGATTTTATTTTTTCTCCTCAATTTCCATACCCCTTCCCATCTCCATCATAGGAACCTTCTTTAACATGTTTGGTGTCTGCATTTGTTATATGTATATTACCTTACAAAATCTTCCATATAGTTTTGTGAACACTTTTTGTTGTTTTTTCTTCAGTTATTTTATTGAGGTCACAGTGGTTTATAACATTGTGTAATTTCAGGTGTACATTATTATTTATAAGCTACTGTATAAACTGCATCGTGCTATGCACCAATAGTCTACTTCTTATCCATTACCATGCATATGTGCCCCTTTACCTCTTTCGTCCACTGCCCCCCAACCACTTCGCCTCTGGTAACCACTAAACTGTTCTCTTTGTCCATCTGTTTGTTTATCACCACATATGATGGACTCATGCAATGTTTGTCTTTCTCTGTCTGGTTTATTTCACTTAACCTCATATCCTCAGGTTCCTCCCATGTTGTTGTAAATGGGACGATTTTGTCTTTTTTAATGGCTGAATGGTATTCCATTGTGTATATATATATATATACGCCACATCTTATTTATCCAATCAACTGTTGATGGACACATGGGTTGCTTCCATGTCTTGACTATTGTGAATAATGCTCCCACGAACATAGGGGTGCATAAATCTCTTTGAGTTGTTGATTTCATGTTCTTTGGATAAATATCCAGTAGTGGGCTAGCTAGATCATACAGTGTTTCTATTTTCAATTTTTTTGAGAAATCTCGAAACTGTTCTCTATTGCAACTGCCCCATTTTGCATTCCCACCAGTTCTGTGTGAGGGTTCCCTTTTCTCCACATGCTCTCCATCATTTGTTATTTTTTGTCTTGGTAATTATAGCCACTCTGTCAGGTGTAAGGTGATATTTTATTGTAGTTTTGCTTTACATTTCCCTAATAATCAGTGATGTTGAACATATTTTCATGTGCCTGTTGGTCATCTGTATGTCTTCTTTGGAAAAATATCTGTTCAGATCCTCTGCTCATTTTTTGATCAGGTTGTTTTGTTGTTGTTGTTGAGTTGTAGTTCTTTATATATTTTGGAAATTAAAACCTCAGATATATGAGAAATATATGATTTTCTCCCTGTTAGTGAGCTGTCTTTTCACTTTGTTCCTGGCATCCTTTGCCTTGCAGAAGCTCTTTAGTCTGATGTAGTCCCATTTGTTCATTTTCTTTTGTTTGCCTTGCCTGAGTAGACATGGTATTCGAAAAGACGCTACTACGACTGATGTCAAAGACTGTACTGACTATATTTTCTTCTAGGAGTTTTACGGTTTCAGGTCTTACATTCAAGTCTTTAATCCATTTTGAATTAATTTTTGTGTATGGTATAAGGTAGTGGTCTACTTTCATTCTTTTGCATGTGGCAGTCCAGTTTTCCCAACACCATTTATTCAGGAGACTTTCCTTTCTCCATTGCATGTTCATGGCTCCCTTGTCGAAGATTAGCTGTTCATAGATGTGTTGTGTCACTTCTGGGCTTTCAGTTCTGTTCCGTTGATCTGTGTGTGCTTTTCTGCCAGTACCATGCTGTTTTGATTACATAGCTTTGCAGTATATTTTGAAGTGAGGAATTGTGATGACTCCAGCTTTGTTCTTTTTTCTCAGGATTGAGAAAATGTATCTTTTCTTGTTCCATACAAGTTTTAGGATTCCTTGTTCAATTTCCGTGAAGAATGTCATTGGGATTCTGATTTGGATTGCGCTGACTGTAGATTGCTTTAGATAGTATGAACATTTTAACTATGTTTGTTCTTCCAACCGATGAGCATGGAATATCTTTCCATTTCTTTATGTCTTCCTCTATTTCTTTCAATAATGTCTTATAGCATTCAGTGTATAGATCTTTCACTTCCTTGGTTAAGTTTATTTCTAGATATTTTATTCTTTTTGTTGCAATTGTAAACAGGATTGTATTCTTGATTTCTTCTTCTGTTAGTTCCTGAATAGTGTATAGAAATGCAACTGATTTTTGTAAGTTGATTTTGTACCCTACAACTTTGCTGTAGTTGTTGATTATTTCTAATAGTTTTCTGGTGGATTCTTTAAGATTTTTCTATATAGAATCGTGTCATCAACAAACTGCAAGAGTCTCACTTCTTCTTTTCCAATTTGGATAACTTTTATATCTTTTTCTTGCCTAACTGCTCTGACCAAAATCTCCAGTACTATGCTGAATAAGAGTGGCAAGAGTGTGTACCTTTGTCTTGTTGCTGTTCTCAGAGGCATGGCTTTCAGTTTTTACCACTAAGTATGATATTGGCTGTGAGTTTCTCACATGTGGCCTTTATTATGTAGAGGTCCTTTCCTTCTATACCCATTTTATTGAGAGTTTTTTATCACAAATGGATTGTGTATCTTGTCAAATGCTTTCTCTGCATCTACTGAGATGATCATGTGATTTTAGGATGTTGACCAATCCCTGAATCAACACTTGATCATGGAGTATGATCTTTTTAATGTATTGCTGTATTCAGTTTGACAATATTTGGGGGCTTTTTGCATCTATGTTCATCATCAATATTGGCCTGTTGCCTTCCTTCTTTTCATTGTGTTTGCCAGGTTTTGGTATCACAGTAATATTGGCCTCAGAGTGAGTTAGGTAGCATTCCATCTTCTCCAATTTTTTTGGAATAGTTTTAGAAGGATATGTATTAAATCTTCTTTGAATGTTTGGTAGGATTCTCCAAAGAAGTCATCAGGTCTTGGACTTTTGGTTTGGGGGAGGTTTTTTTGTTTTGTTTTGTTTTAAGAAGATTAGTCCTGAGCTAACATCCATGACCATCTTCCTCTACTTTATATGTGGGATGCCACCCAAGCATGGCTTGACAAGCAGTGCACAGGTCCACACCCAGGATGTGAACCAGCGAACCCCAGGCCACAGAAGTGGAATGTGCAAACTTAACCCCTGCACCACCAACCCAGCCCCATGGGAGGTTTTCATTACTGTTTCAGTCTCTTTATTCATGATTTGTCTATTCTGATTTTCTATTTCTTCTTGATTCAGTTTTGGGAGTTTATATGAATCTAAGAATTTATCCATTTCTCTTAGGTTGTCCAACTTGTTGAAATATAGTTTTTCACAGTATTCTTTTGTAATCCTTTGTGTTTCTCTTGTATCCATTGTAATATCTCTGCTTTCATTTCTAATTTTATTTCTTTGAGTCTTCTATCTTTTTTTCGTAGGGAGTCTGGCTGAGGTTTCATTTATTTGTGCTCTAATTTTTATTATTTCCCTCCTTCTGCTGACTTTGAGCTTTGTTCTACTTTTTTGAGTTCTACTAGGTGTAGTTTAAAATTACTTATTTGAAACTTTTCTTGTTTGTTGAGGTTGGCCTGTGTTGCTATGAATTTCCCTCTTACTACCAGTTTTGGCGCTTCTCATAAGAGTTGAGATGTTGTGTTTTCATTTTCATTTGTCTCCAGGCTTTTTTTGATTTCTCCTTTGATCTCCTCATTGATCCAATGGCTGTTCGGTACTATGTTGTTTAGCCTCCACATACTTGTGACTTTCTCAGATTTTTTCTTGTAGTTAATTTCTAGTTTCATAGCATTGTGGTCAGAAAAGATGCTTGATATGTATTCAATCTTCTTAAATTTATTGAGGCCTGCTTTGTTTCCCAACATATGATCTATGCTTAAGAATGTTCCATGCGCACTTGAGAAGAATTTGTATTCTGTTTTAGGGTGGAATGTTCTACATATATCTACTAAATCATTTAATTTAAATCCACTATATCCTTGTTGACTTTCTGTCTGGATGATCTATCCATTCACATAAGTGGGGTGTTGAGGTGCTGTGACTATTATTATATTGCTATTAATTTCTCCCTTTAGGTCGGTTATTAATTGCTGTACATGCTTTGGTGCTCCAGAGTTATGTGGATATATATTCATAAGTTTTATGTACTTTTGGTGGAATGTCCCTTTTATTATTATATAATGCCCTCTTTGCTTCTGTCTTTTTTTTATCTTGAAGCTGGCTTTGTCTGATGTAAGTATGGCTACACCTGCTTTCTTTTGTTTGTCATTTGCTTGGAGCACCATCTTCCATCCCTTCACTCTGAGCCTCTGTTTGTCTTTAGAGCTGAGATGTGTTTCCTGGAGGCAGCATATTGTTGAGTCTTGTTGTTTAATCCATACAACCACTCTGTATCTTTTGATTGGAGAATTCAATCTATCTAAGTTTAGTGTGATTATTGACATATAAGTGCTTAATACTGCCATTATATCTCTTGTTTTCTGGTGGTTCTATATTTCCATTGTTTCTCTTGCCTTGTATTTCTGGCTACCATTTCAGTTTGGTGGTTTTCTATGATTATTTTCTCAGTTTTCTCTTTATGAATTGTGGCTATGCTCTGATTTGTTGTTTAGCTGTTACTGTGAGGTTTGTATAAAAGATCTCATAGATGGGATAGTCCATTTTCTGATAACCTTTTCTCTCTATTAGCCTAAGCAGATGTCATCTCATTTCTCTTCCCTTTCAGAGTTTTTATTGTCGCAAATTATCATTTGTTGTGCTGTGAGTTTGTGACTAAATTGAAGTGTTTATAGTTATTTTTGATGCTTTCCTTCTCTTTATCTTTTATGTTATAATTTAGAGTTGTCTAACATGTTCTGGTGGAAAGCTGCAATTTTCTGATTTTGTCTGTCTGTTTATCTCCCTGCTCAAATTTTTGTAGATCTTTGGCTTTTGTTTCAGGTAGGAAGGCTTCCTTCATTATTTCTTGCAAAGGAAGATCTAGTGGCAATGAACTCCCTCAGCTTTTGTTTATCTGGGAAAGCTTTTGTTTCTTCATTGTATCTGAAGGATAGTTTGCGGGATAGAGTATTCTTGGCTGATAGTTTTTGTCCTTCAGTATTTTTAATTTATCATTCCATTCTCTCCTAGACTGAAAGTTTTCTGTCAAGAAATCTGCTGAAAGCCTGATAGTGATTCCTTTGTAGATTATTTTCTTCTGCCCTGCTGTCCTTAATATTTTTTCTTTCTCATTGACTTCTGCCAGTTTTAATAGGATATGCCTTGGAGAAGGCCTTTTTGCATTGATGTAATTAGGAGTTCTATTGGCTTCATGTATTTGTAAGTCCAGTTCCTTCCCCAGGTTTGGGAATTTCTTGGCTATTATTTCTTTGAACAATCTTTCTGCTCTCTTCTCCCTCTCTTCATCTTCTGCAATACCTATAATCCTTATGCTGCTTCTCCTAATTGAGTCAGATATTTCTCAAAGAGCTCCTTCATTTTTTTGAAAATCTTGGTTCTCACTCCTTCTCCACCTGAAGCATTTCTACATTTCTGTGCTCTAAACCACTAGTTCTGTCCTCAATAAAATCAGCTCTATTTTTTTAAGGAGTCTAGATTATTTTTTATCTCTAATTTGATTCTTCCTATCCAGAATCTCTCTTTGGGTTTTTTTACTTCCAATCTCTTTGGTGAAGTATTTCTACTGCTCATTAATTTTATTCCTGAGTTCATTGAACTGTCTTTCTTATTTTTCTTATAACTCATTGAATTTCTTTATGAAACTATTTTAAATTCTCTGTCATTTATATTGTATATTTCTGTGACTTCAGGATTGGTTTCTGGAGACTTGTAATTTTCCTTCTGCTCTGGATTGTTACAGTACTTTTTCACGTTTGATGAACCAATCCTTTCCTGGCACATTTGTGATAGTATAAGGTTGCAGATTCCAATTGCTACCACTGAGGGGAAGCAGGAGCTATGTTTTCTGATCCCACACCATCTGCTGAAAGTTGTGCAGGTACAGTTTGTGCTCCTGCAGGCCAGGATGTTGTTCACATGGGTGTACAGGTCTGCACTCACCTACTCTTGCAGTCGCAATGGGTCACATTCCCACTGGCAGGGCTGCAATGACACAGTGGCTGCTCCCCGAGGCCAGGATGATGTTCATGCATGTTCACAGGGCTGCCACCACTTCTTCTTACAGTCATGCTGGGGCGCATGCCCACTGGCAGGTGGTACAGCACAGTGTACCCTCCTGTAGGTGAGGATAGTGTTCATGTGCAGTCTGGGCTGTCCCAACCTCCTGTTAGAGTAGCAACACCTGCTATGTGAGATCCTGAAGCCTGGCTTGCTGCTGCTATCCTGGGGATCCAGTCCATCCACCTTCAGAAGTATAACTGTGTAGGTCTCTCAGGCATCCTGTTGTGCTGTGTGGGTATCCCCGATCAGTCATTGAATGTTCATTTAGTTTAATTTAGAGGGGCAGAGACAAAGGGAACAGCTCACTCTGCCATGTTGCTGATGTCACTCCTCTGGAAGGGGTTTTAGAAGTCATCCAGTCTGTCTTTTTTAATGTTTACCCTTCCTCTACCATAGGACCACTAGTTGTGAACTTAAATCAAGAAATTACCATGTGGTTGTCATTGTGCTAAGCTCTTGAATTCATTATCTCATTTAATGCTCATAGCTACTCCTGTGAAGAAGGTGTTATTTATCCCCATAGACAGATGAGAAACTGAGTCCCAGGAAGATTGAATAATGCACCTGAAGTCACAAAGTTAGGATGCAGCTGAGTTGGCATTCAAATCTTGCTGTAAGCCCAGAGTGTATTCTCTTAACTATATGCCAAACAATCCACACACACCATATTGCTTCTCCTTGAAATGACCTTTTTCTCTACCTGCCTAAAAAATGACCATAGCTGACTTTCAACACAGCACAAATGTCTCCTCTTCTGAAAATCATTTCCTACTGTCCTACCCCTACAGACAGACTTGGGCACTAGACCACATTGGAACCCCCAGCTCAATACACATGTCTTTGTTGCATCCCTTTTCATGCTGTCGTAAAGTGATTTGCTTATCTACTTGCACCCCAACCAAACTCTAAGTTCCTTGAGGGCAGCACTAAGAGCTCTTTGTGTTTCCACCCCACACATCATTGAATGAATACAACAAACACTACCTCATGAAGCTCTCATTCCATTTGGGGTAGATTTCACTCTTAAAGAATTCCATGTCAGCCAGAACCATAATTGGCCTGACTCCTTCCCACAGGTGAAATGAGATAGTTACAGCTTCCCTCTCCTTCTTATAACAGTTTGATTCTGAGAGCAGCTCTCACCGGTGCAGAGAGGCCTCCCTCAACCACTTCATCCAAAGATGGTTTCTCTAGTGACTTCCTATAGGATCTCCCTGCTTATTTCTTTGTATTTATTTCTAGTAAAAACTATTTGTTTTACTTGTTTCCTTGTTTCTTATATCTCTCATGAGAGCAGTGACCTTGTCCATCTTTTCCACCACTGTGTCCCTTATGCCTCCTTCAGTGACTGGCACTTAAGAGGAACTTAATTTTCTTTGAATGAATGAATAAATGAATAGTTGTGGACAGGATAATGAAGGACCTTGATGTGATGGGAAATCTGGATAGGCAGTCATTTAAGAAAGCCTTCAATGTCAGCTTTAGTGTGACATTGAAATGGGCAATACAGAGAGAGAGAGATGGAGAGAAGGCAGCAGTCAGCAGTTAGGTAAGGGAAAAACCCTTGGCCAAGTTTCATGATTACAGGAAATCAAGTCAGAGAAGCTGAAAGACATGCAGGGTAAGTGTGATCAATGATTTGGGCATCAGAGGGTCTTGAGTAGACACCCGCTCAACACTGACCCTTCTTGGTCTCTAAGTAGCTCACTTCCTTTGCACATCCGATAAAGCAGACCTCTTCTGGATCTTTCCAAGGTAGAACCCTCCTGGTCTCAAAAGGCTGGCTCCTCTATAATTCTCTATACACTTCTTTGTGCTTCCCCACTGATGATGGTGACAGATGCCACTTTGGCCCAGAAGTTCTCAGTGTTTGAGGTGATGTGTGTGAATAGTATTCCAGGGCAATTTGAGTTTCCCTGGAGGTCACATTGAAGGTAGGAAGGTCAAGTATCAGTATTTTTGGTTAGGTGGGGGCAGTCCCTCCGATCCTTCAGACATCATCCTTGTCCACTAATTGATACTGCCGATTTAATACTTAATACACATTAAGAAAAATATTCTCCACTCCCACCCTATGAAATCAAGCCTCAGAAAGAGGTCTGATATTCTGAATAACTTGTCCCCCACACCACACCCTTTTGTTTCCAACCTCATATGTCTCTTTATGGTATAGACACCTTGGGTCCACATCCTAAATGTCATCCCACCTATGACTCTTACCAGTCATTAGCCCTTCCTTTCTCTCATTCCAGAATTTGGAAATGATAATTTCCTCATGGTTTGGGACTTAATTTTTGATCCAGCCTCATCATCCCCGATCATCTTTGGCAATTCTCCAACTTCATATTCTAGTCTCTTCAGAATCCCACTTCTGCTTTCACCTCAAGGCCTCTAGCATGAGGTGTAGTCCAATATACCACTGGGGCTGACTTGCACTGTCTATCTTGGGGACAGGTGGTTTAACTGCAAGTGGTGGTGGATGGTGTTTGCCCGAAGGGTGAAAACATGACTTTTATTAATAAATGACAAATGCAGACATCAGTTTGCTGTTCCTCATCTCCCGACCAGAGCAGACATAATGAATCAATCATGGTACGTTTTCCCTACTGAACCTGAATGTGCTCAGCATGGTTCTCAAGAGACTCCAGGCAGCCATTATCAAACGACTGCAGTTCTCATTTGAGATGAACCTAACCCCCAGTGAGATTCCTTGCCAAATATCCAGTTCTTCTTGCAGATGAATGACACTTCCTAGAGGATGAAGGAATCAAATCAGTCTGTGACCTCGACTTCACTCTCATGGGACTCTTCAACCACTCAGGACCACATCTGGTCCTATTCTCCCTTGTGGTCACCATATTCACCGTGGGCCTTCTGGGTAACGCCATCCTGCTCTTCCTGGTCTGCACAGACTCCAGGCTCCACACCCCCATGTACTTCCTGCTCAGCCAACTCTCCCTGTTGGATGTTGGCTTTCCACTGGTCACCATCCCCAAGATGGCAGTCGACTTCCTGCAGGGAGAGAGTTCCATCTCCTTCAAAGGTTGTGGAGCTCAGATGTTCTTTCTGATGCTGATGGGTGTCTCTGAGTGTGTCGTGCTATCCCTCATGTATTATGACCACTATTTTGCCGTGTGCCACCCCTTGCATTATCCCTTACTCATGAGACGTCAGGTCTGCCTGCTCATGATGCGCACCTCCTGGTTGTCAGGTGTGCTTGTGGCGTGCATCCAGACTCCCATCATCCTGCATTTCCCCTACTGTGCCTCACGCGCTGTGGACCACTTCTTCTGTGAACTGCCTGCCCTGCTGAAGCCCTCTTGCGCGGACACCTCAGCTTATGAGTTGGCGCTGTCCATCTCGGGGGTGCTGAGCTTGCTGCAGCCCCTGTCACTCATAGCCACCTCCTACAGCCAAGTGCTGGGGGCTATTCTGCGAATGCACTCAACTGAGGCCCGACACAAGGCCTTCACCACCTGCTCCTCACACATCCTGTGGTGGGGCTCTTTTATGTGGCAGCTGTGTTCATGTAGATGGTGCCAGGTACCTACCAAAGCCCACAGCAAGACAATGTGATCTCCCTCTTCTACAGTCTTGTCACTCCAATACTCAAGCCCCTCATCTATGGCCTAAGATATCGAGAAATTTGAATGGCTCTGGTCAAGGTCCCTGGCAGAACTGGCTTCAGATCAAAGAGATGACCTCAAGGGGGATGCTGGGTTGTCGCAGGGACCCTCTCTTACAGTAGAAACCTCTTTTATTCACAGTACAGGTGAAAGATGTACTATAACCAGCTCCCTTTCTCTTCCCAGGTTCACTTCTTATCTTGTGGATTTATAGAAAGCGAACATAATGACCCCAATCACTTAAACAAAGCGAGGGGTGTTTTTTAGTCTTAAACAGAAGGAATTTTTTACTAGAAGAAGGCCAACCCAAAAGCAGAGATGAACCCCAGCTTCTAGATATTTTGGCCACCTATTAGAGCCCTTCCTTACACTCCATTCTTATACATTTCATCACAGTGAGCAATGAGTCTGGGATCCAAACCTTGAAATAAAGCAAGAAAAAGGATCCAGAGGCTGTTACTCTGACAGTGATGCTCAGAGAGTCCCTGACCCTGATGGTTCTTAGCTGTGTCTTTGTTTGAGTCATAGTTTTAGATTTTACAGAAATGGAAGTCTGTCACTCAAGATGACCCTAACTGGTCAGTCCAAGTATATGTTACTTTTGCTGCCTCACTTATTATAGAGCAGAGATGTAAGATGTTGAAACCCACTCTTAACTGAACGTCAGGGCTGTCTAAGATTAGATACTGCCATTTTTAAACTTCTATAATCATCACCAAAAGGCACAAGAGTTAAGATTACTCAATTAATGATTTCCAGGGAATGATGTATCCTAATTCTTTATCTTTCAGAGATAGTTCTAATGTTTCTTTGGATTAAGAATTAGAGCCATTTCTATCCATATGAAGGTTGAGTTTACATGTCATCCTAAGCATTTTGAATGTCAAGTGCCAATCTTTGCGTGGGAGTATTGTGCGTGTTGAAGAAAGGGGTTGTTGAGTGGGGAGTTTTATTTTTTTATTATTTTATTGAGGTCACATTGGATTATGCCATTGTGTGATTTCAGTTGCACATTATTATATATCAGTTTCTGTATAGACTGCATTGTGCTCAACACCAATGGTCTAGATTTTATCTGTCACCATACATATGTGTTTTTTTACTCCTTTCTCCCATCCCCCCCCCACCCTCCTTCCTCTCTGGTAACCACTAATCTTGTCTCTTTATACAAGTGTTTGTTTATCTTCCACATATGAGTGCAATCATGCAATATTTGTCATTCTCTGTCTAGCTTATTTCAGTTATAATACCCTCAAGTTCCATCCATGTTGTTGGAAATGGGATGATTTTGACTTTTCTATGGCTCAGTAGTATTCCATTGTTTGTGTGTATACATATATATGTGTGTGTGGTATATCTTTATCTTCTTTATCCATTCATCAGTTGGTGGGCACTTGTGTTGCTTCCACGTCCTGGCTATTGTAAATAAAGTTGCAGTGAACATAGGGATGCATAAAACACTTTGTATTATTGATTTCATGTACCCAGTAGTGGGACAGCTGGATCATAAGATATTCCTATCTTTAATTTTTTGATACATCTCCATTCTGTTTTCTACAGTGGTTGCATCAGTTTGCATTTCCACCTGCAGTGTACGAGCGCTCCCTTTTCTCCACATTCTAATACTTGTTATTTCTCACCTTGTTAATTATAACCATTCTGACGGGGGTGAGGTGATATCTCAGTGTAGTTTTGATTTGCATTTCCCTAATAATTAGTGATGTTTAACATCTTTTCATGTGCCTGTTGGCCATCTGTATATCTTCTTTGGAAAAATGTCTGATCAGATCCTAAGCCCACTTTTTGATCGGGTTGTTTGTTTTTGTTGTTGAGTTGTATGAGTTCTTTTCTTCATTGAGGAAAATTGGCCCTGAGCTAACATCTGTGCCAATCTTCCCCTATTTTGTAGGTGGCCTGATGAGCAGTATGGAGGTCTGTGCCCAGGATCTTAACCCGTGAACCCCGGGCCACTGAAGCACAGTGCATGAACTTAATCACTGTGCCCCCAGAATAACTCCTGTATGAGTTCTTTATATATTTTGGAAATTAACCCTAGTCAGACATATGATTTGCAAATAATTTATCCCAGTTGGTGGGTTGTCTTATCGTTTTGGTCGTGGCTTCCTTTGCCTTGCAGGAGCTTTTTAGTCTGATGTAGTCCCATTTGTTCATTTTTTTTCTTTTGTTTCCCTTGCCTGAGTAGACACAATACTCAAAAAGGTGCTGCTAAAATCCATGTCAAAGAGTGCACTACCTGTAGTTTCCTCCAAGAGTTTTATGGTTTCAGGTCTTACATTCAAGTCTTTAATCTATTTTGAAGTAATTTCTCTGCATGGTGTAAGGTAATGGTCTACTTTCACTCTTTTGCATGTGGCTGTTCAGTTTTCCCAAGACGATTTATTCAAGACTTTCCTTTCTCCATTGCATGTTCCTAGCTCCTTTGTCTAAGATTAGCTGTTCATAGATGTGTGGTTTTATTTCTGGACTTTCAATTCTGTTCTTTAGATCTGTGTGTCTGCTTTTCTGCCAGTATCATGCTGTTTTGATTACACAGCTTTGTAGTATATTCTGAAGTCAGGAATTGTGATGCCTCCAGCTTTGTTCCTTTTTTCTCAGGATTGCTTTGGCTATTTGTGATCTTTTGTTGTTCCATACAACTTTGGGCTCAGTTTGTTCTTCAAGCTCTGCTAGCTGTAGTTTAAGATTACTTATTTGAGATTTTTCTTGTTTGTTGAGGTAAGTCTGTATTGCCATAAATTTTCTCTTAGGACTCCCCTGCACATCCCATAGGAGTTGATATGTAATGCTTTCATTTTCATCTGTCTCCAGGATTTTTTTTATTTCTCCTTTGATTTTGTCATTTATCAAATGTTTCTTCAGTAGTATGTTGTTTCTTCTCCACACATTTGTGACTTTCCTAGCTTCTTGCTTGTAGTTGATTTCTACTTTCACAGCATAGTAGTCATAAAAGAGGCTTGGTGTGATTTCAATCTTCTTAATTTTATTGACTTGCGTTGTTTCCCAACATACGGTCCACCTTTGACAATGTCCCACATGCACTTTAGAAGAATGTATATTCTGCTGTTATGGGATGGAGGGTTCAATAAATCTATTAAGTCCATCTGTCTAGTATTTCATTTGAGGCCACTTTCCTTGAATTTCTGTCTGGATGATCTATCCATTCATGTAAGTGGAGTGTTGAGGTCTCCTACTACTATTGTGTTGCTATCAATTTCTCCCTTTAGGTCTGTTAATAGTTACTTTATATGCTTTGCTGCTCCTGTGTTAGGAGCATATGCATTAATAAGTTTTATGTATTCTTGCTGGAATATTCCTTTTATCATTATATAATGCCAATCTTTTTCTGTCACTGTCTTTTTTCTCTTGAAGTCTGCTTTGTGTGATATGAGCACAGCTACACCTGCTTTCTTATGCTTGCCATTTGCTTGGAATATCATCTTCCATCCCTTCACTCTGAGGCTCTGTTTGTCTTTATAGCTGAGATGTGTTTCCTGGAGGCAGCATATGGTTGGGCCTTTTTCTTTAATCCATGCAGCCAGTGTGTGTCTTTGGATTGGTAAATTCAGTCCATTTACACTTAGAGTGATTACTAATATATGAGGGCTTAATCCTGCCATTTTATCTCTTGTTTTCCAATTGTTCTGTATTTCCATTGTTTCTTTTCCTTTGTATTTCTGAATACCATTTCAGTTTGGTGGTTTTCTGTGATGGTTTTCTCAATTTTCTGTTTCTTTATGACTTGTTGCTCTGCTCTAAAATACTTTATGGCATTCACCATGAGGTTTGTATAAAAGATCTCGTAGACAAGATAGTCCACTTTCTGATAGCCTCATCTCTCCATTAGCCTATGCAGGTTCTATGCCTTCCCTCCTGCCCATCTATGTTTTTGTTGTCACAAGTTATTCTATTTTGTGTTGTGAGTTTGTGACTCAATTGACGTGTTTAAAGGGTTTTTGTTTGTCTGTTTGGCTTTTTTGTTGAGGAAGATTTGCTCTGAGCTAACATGTGTACCAATCTTCCTCTATTTTGTATGTGGGATGTCGCCACAGCATGGCTCGATGAGTGGTGTGCAGGTCCATGCCCAGGATCCAAATCCACAAACCTGGGCTGACAAAGCACAGTGTGTTAACTTAACCACTATGCCACTAGGCCAGCACCATGAAGTGTTTACAGTTATTTTCCATGCTTTCTTTCCCTTTATCTTTTATGTTATACTTAATTACTTGCTCTCCTGAAAGAGAGCTACAGTTTTCTGATTTTGTCTATTTATCTCCTTGCTTAAACGTTGTAGACCTTTGCCTTTTTGTTTCAGGTATCATAGCATCCTTGATCATTTCTTGTAAGGGAGGTCTAGTGGCAATGAACTCCCTCAGCTTTTGTTTATCTGAGAAAGCTTTTATTTCTCCACTGTATCTGAAGGGTAGTTTCGCTGGATAGGATATTCTTGGCTGAAAGTTTTTGTCTTTCCCTCTTTTGAACATATCATTTCATTCTCTCCTACCCTCTAAGTTTTCTGATGAGAAATCGACTGAAAGCCGGATAGGGGTTTCTTTGTGGGTTATTTTCTTCTGCCTTGATGCCCTTAATATTTTTTCTTTCTCATTGACTTTTGACAGTTTAATAGTACATGCCTTGGAGAAGGACTTTTTGCACTGATGTAATTAGGAGTTCTATTGATTTCATGTACATGTATGTCCAGTTTTCCCCCAGGTTTGGGAAGTTCTCAGGTATTATTTCTTTAAACAAGCTCTCTGCTCTTTTCTCCCACTCTTCTCTCTCCAGGATACCTATCATCTTTATGTTGCTTTTCCTAATTCTGTCTGATATTTCTCAAAGATATTCTTCATTTTTTTAAAATCTTACTTCTCTCTCATCCTCCACCTGAAACATTTCTAGATTTCAGTCTTCAAGGTCACTAATTCTCTCCTCCATATGATCTACTTATTTTTTGTGCTTTCTACATTATTTTTATCTCATTAATTGTATCCTTCATCTCCAGAATTTCTCTTTGTATTTTTTGTAGAGCTTCAATCTCTTTGGTGAGGTACTCCTTCTGCTCATTAATTTAATTCCTGATCTAACTGAACTGTCCTTCTGAGTTTTCTTGTAATTTGCTGAGTTTCTTTATGACCGCTATTTTGAATTCTCCATCAGTCAGGTTGTAATCTTCTGTGACTTCAGGTTCTGTTTCTAGAGAGCTGTCATTCTCATTCTGTTCTGCCAAGTTACTGTAGTTCTTCATGATTTTTGATGATCTAAGTTCTGATGATGGTTTTTGATCCTCTGCTGGTGCATTTCTGGTAGTAACCACCTTTTCTTATTTGAGTACAGTTTTGGTTACTTTGGTTCTGGTCACCTGGGTCCCATGGTCCTCCACTGGGTCTCTGCAGGTTCGCACACTGCAGTCCCGTACTCCACCTGTGTTGCTGTTCCTAGGATGTCTTGGGGTGCTGGTTGCACTTCTCCCAGAGGTGCTGCATTCACTGGTGTCACTGTTCTTGGCAGGAGCCTGGGGACTCAGGAACTTGTGTACAGCTGCTGCTGGTGGTGAAGGTGGTGCCAGGGATGCCACCACTGGGGACAGGGTCCCTGGTTCTGCTGTGCTTCTTGTTACTTCTGGTCAGACTCCCCCTGCCATTGTTGGGCTGCATTTGCTGTTCCTGCCTCATCTACTCATGGTTGTGTCTGTAGGATGCTCTGCATTTGCACCAGCCAGGCCACAGCCACTCAGCGGAGTGCCTTCACTCAGGCAGGTTAGGCCACCACAGTTGGGTGGCAGGTCCTGCTTGCAGAGGTGGGGCTTCACACGGGCTGAGCCACCACCACTCAGCAGAAAGCACTCAACAGGCTGGGCCACCATGGCACAGTGAGCACGCATGCAAAATTTTACTTTTTGTAAATTTTGTATATTTACATACAATGTTAAGATCAGGCCAAGTATAACTAAGCACATATGTTACTTTACATAAATATACTATGAAATGATATAAAAAAAGAAAAATGTTTACCTAAAGAAGAAGAAACTGGGAAAAGGACATATGGAGGACCAATAATTTTCACTGTGCATATTATGTTTTTATGTGAGTGAATGTATTCCATGTGAAAACTATTATATTTAAGAATTTAGGCACCACTGTCTCATCTAGGAATCCTGGAGTGCTTCCCCAGTTGATCTGATGCACCGAGGGCTGACATACACCTTGGAGATCACTTCCTTTGTAGGTTAAGGCATGCCTCTTATGCCAAGCTGACCAAATTCACCCCCACTCCACCACTCACTGAGTGACCTTGAGCAAGTGAGTTAATTGCTATCAGCATTTGTGGTGGGGAGCTGAACTATTGCCTTCTCCCTTCTCAGTGGTCTACCTCTGTTGATAGGACCAAAAACATCAGTATCTGCAGAGTCCATACACGTTCTATGAAAGGTCTTTGACCACACCCACATCTTACATAAATATCTGGGTATCTAGTGCTCTAAAAATGAAATTTGTACACGAAAAGTTATTTGATTAAGAACACCACAATCTATAATCCATAGCATATCTCAAGCCATCAATGTACACGATGGCATGATGAGAGTTCTTGCAAAGTGAGGCAAACTTTTGCTATTTTCAAACATGATTCCATTTTAAAAAGTAGAGAGTGGCTTCACACTTAACACTTAAACATTTTAAATACCAAGATGATCATTTTTGTGTCACGGTAAGATAATGTAATGTCATAGAAAGATGTTCACAATATATTATTATATGAAAAACCCAGATTAACAAATATATATGTGTATATCAAATGTATATAACGAATATATATCATATATATGAGAAAATATCATGTTTTGGTGGAGGTAAAATTCACATAACATGGAATTCACCATTTTAGCCACTTTTAAGCACACAATTCTGTGCATTTAGTACATTCAGGATGCTGTGCAACCACCTCCTCTATCGAGCTCCAAGACATTTTCATCACCAAAAACCAGGCCTCATCCCTATCAGCAGGCACTCCCCATTCCCCCACCCTCCAGCCCCTGAGAAACACCAATCTGCTTGCTGTCTCTGTGGATTTGCCTATTCTGGACATTTCACGTAAATGAAATTGTACAATATGTGAGCTTTCGTGTCTGGCTCATTTCACTTAACATCATGCTTTCAATGTTCATCCAAGTTGTAGGTTGTGTTGGTGCTTCATTCCTTTTTATGACCAAATAATATTCCTTCCTGTGGATGAACCACATTTTGCTTCCCATTCATCTGTTAATGGATATTCGGATTATCTCCCAAACATCCAACTTCTGGCAATTGTGAATAGTGTCACTGTGGACTTTCATGTGCAAATTTTGGTTTGAACACCTGTTTTCAATTCTTTGGGGAATATACCTGGGCGTGGGTCATACGGTAATTCTAGGTTAAATTTATAGAGGAACCACCAAACGGTTTTTCCTCATGGCTGCATCATTTTACGTTCTCACCAGCAGTGTCTGAGGGTCCCAATCACTCCACATCCTCATCCACACTTGTTATTTTCCCTTTTTTATTTTCTTGCCATCCTAGTGGTTGTGAAGTGGTATCAATTGTGGCATTGATTGGCATTTCCCTAGTGGCTGTGATGCTGAGCAACTTTTCATGTGCTTGTTACTCAACCAGTCCAGGCCCTCGATCTGTGGGCTCCTGACAGCCTCTGAGACTTGTACCCTGTACCCCCGGACCCGCTGCAGCCTGACAGGAGCCAGTCCTGGGGCGGCCACTGTCCCAGGTGCTGAAGGAAACACCCTCACTCCCACCCGGTCCACATTCCTCTCGGTATTGCAGACCAGCGACCCCCGCTTCCTGGAATGTCCAGACTAAAATGAAGTCCGGGTCATGCTTCTCTGAGTAAAAAAACCATTTTCACTTCCTAGCTTCAGGCCAGCTTAGCATTGAACGCCCTTGTAATTTCTCAGGCATAACTATGGATATTTTGGACTCACTGAATCTTCTAATCATACTTCTCTTCAACAGCCGGTTGCCACATTCCTCAAAACTTAAATGTAACCTTCAAGACTTTAAAACATTTTAAATTTTAGGATGGGATACAAAAAGAGGGTCGAAAGGGAGGAAAGTAACCCTCACTGAGTACTGATGCCCACCAGATATTGACCCAGTCATGCCGCACATGCTTGCTTATTCAATCTCCACAGCAGTGCGGTAAAGTGCCTACTACTTCACAGGAAAGGAATTGAGGCTCAGAGAGAGAAACAATTCTCCACAAGCCACACAGCTGGTAAAGAGCAGACTGAGATTGTGACATTGGTAGTACAACTCCAGGGTGTGGTTGATCCAGGGTCATTTGACCCTGATGGCATCGAGGTGTCTGCTCCACCTGCCCCAAAGAGTAGTCTTGTCCTTGTGACCCAAGATGGAGCTCCAGTCACCACCTCAATGGTCCACGCAACAGGAAGGAGGAGAGGGGAAGACTGGACAGGGAGAGCATCTCAGCTGTCTCTTCAAGAAGGTTCCCGGAATTACTATGTAGTCTTTGACTTCTCCATATGGGACACGGTACAGTTCTTTCACCAGTCTACCTTCAAGAAAAGCCTTCAGGTATGATTTGTGTTACAGCCTGCCATGCACATACCTAAAAACAAAGGATTCTAAGAGAGCAAAATGCATATCCTGATACACAATTAGCAGTCCCCGAACAGGCCATCCTGTTGACTACCAAAACATCCCGTGTGTACCCTTCTTCCTATACAAGGAACACACTCACAACATCCCAAGGGAGTCAAACCCAAAGTCCACCTGCTGCCTCCATTCAGCCAAGAGTCCAGAGTCTGGGTGATGTGCAGGCCTCCCCTTAACCTGCTGTGGGCTCTTATGGCCTGGAAATCTATACGCTTAAAGGCAACCACCATTCCTACTACATGCAAGAGTGGAGTCATAACTGGACCAGGACCACTTAAAATCCCAATTGAGACTTCTGTTTTCCATGAATGGAAAGCCAGGCTACTTGGATTAAACTTTCAGGTTTCTAAAAACAACTCTCAAAGCTGGATACCTTCCCAGTTTCTTAAATGAATAACGACCTGAAAAGACAGTAAAGAATTAGGAAGACACTACTCAAATGAGAACAGAAACCCAGAGATAAAATGAACATTATTCATTTTATCACCCTGGAGGCATTTCTCCAGGCAAGAAAATGTGAATCCCTGTTTGGACGTCCTCATAGTGGGGAGAGAAAAGGCAGAGCCCAGGGAGAGGCCAGGAGGGGAACGCTCCTCACGTTGGTGGAGACCTCACAAAGCTCCACCCTCAGTGTGACAGCAAATGGAAGAGGAGGAGCCTGCAAGTGTCACTTCGCCTTGACTTTAATCTACCTGGTGGCCTTGGGCACCACGAGCCTTGAACTTCATTGAACTTCATCCTCACCCAGTAGGCCTCCTAGGATTCCTCCTAGAGAAAGCTGCCTTCTTCAAATTTGATGGATATTATTTCAAATATGGCAGCCACTACCCAGGCAGTGGTAACCAGGCACACAAGAACACTGACCCTAGGAGTGAAAACCAGCAAAAACAGCAGACACTGCAACAGGGACAGACAACACAACACACTATAAAGCATCCGGCTTGTCATGTTCAAGTCAACACAGTAACCAGAGATACATAGTGAAGGATTCTGAGGTGAGGAAAGATTGGGTATATTAGGAGATGGAACCGAGGTCAGAGTGCTCAGAGAACAGGTTCTCCTCCCTGGCTCAGAGCCTCAAATGTGCCCCTTACGTCCGTCCACCACCCTGGCCCCATCCTGCTCAGACACCTCCCACAGCTCCCTACTGCCCACAGGATGAACTCCCTCGTTGGTTTCTAGAAGAACCCTCGAGCGGCGTGGGGCCCTGTGGTCGGCGGGAGAGGCAGGCAGGATGTTGGACTCAGAGACACCGGCCCCGCCTCCACCCACCACGTCCCCTCCCCATCCTCCGCAGCCACCACCGCCCCCTGCTGGCTCCCGATAGGCTGGGGCAGAGGTGACAGCACAGATTTATTCCTGGGAATCTGCACAGTGAGGTGTGGGGTCGGGGTGGATCCTGGGTCGGGAGGCCGTGGGTCACTGGGGGCCCGCGCTCAGTGGCTCCACCCGCAGCCACAGTCCGCCCTCGGCGCGCAGGATCAGCTCCGGCTTCCAGCGTGGCTCCTCCCCGGCCGGCAGGACGCGGAAGCGCAGCAGCGTGAGCACGAGGACCACCTTCATCTCCGTCATGGCGAACGTCTGCCCGATGCAGTTCCTATGGGCAGGAGTCAGGGCTCGACGGCGCCCGGACCCTCATCCCCGCACCATTGCGCCGGAACCTGTCCTGGGAACCCCATCCCCACCAGAAGGCAGAGAGAA
The DNA here is from genome assembly GCF_041296265.1 of Equus caballus. Taxonomy (NCBI): domain Eukaryota; kingdom Metazoa; phylum Chordata; class Mammalia; order Perissodactyla; family Equidae; genus Equus; species Equus caballus. The sequence goes on from NC_091704.1 coordinate 15,622,205, forward strand.
GCCTGGACCCCCCACGAGGGCTTGCACATCCCCTGGGCCTGGCCCACACCTCAGCCCGAGCTCAGACCAACAGACAGGGGGCAGGGGCTCTGAGCACACCGCGGACCCCAGGCCCCAGACCATTACCCATAACCTCCTGGGCGGCAGGGAAGGAGAGTTGGAACTCTGACCATCTTCAGTTTTCCCCTTTTCCCGCCCTCACAGTCATGTTGGGATCTCAGTCCCAGACCCCCGCCCCCATCAACACATCCCCACCTCAGATGCCTGCCACCCTCACCTGGGCCCCGCTGAGGAGGGAATAAAGGCCAGAGGTGACCTCTCCTTGGTGTTTTCTGGGTCGAAGCGAAAGGGATTATAGACCTGGGGGCGAGGCCAAAACAGGGCTGCTGGGTGGGGTCTCCCGGGACCGCCAGCCTTGGAGAGTCAGACGTATGTATGATGGGGGGAGGTGATGTCTGATTTGCCAGGTCAGAACACTGCGCCCTCCCCTGAGTCCCCTTAGAGGAGCAGGCAAGGATGAGTGTTGGGGGAGGCAGCACCTCAGGGTCTGGCCACACGGATGGGTTCTGGTGGGTCCCGAAAATACTGATGAGGCAGATAATACCTGTGGGAGAGAAAGGGCCGGTCAGAAAGAGGTCCCCTCCTGGCAGACCGGCCCCTCTTCCTGCCCAGATGCTCATCCCCTTGACGTTGAGGGCACCTTTGGGGATGACCCGGCCATCTGGGAGCACAATGTCCTGGGTGCAGCATCGGGAAATGCTCACGGCGGGGGGATGTAACCACAGACTCTCCTTGATGCTCATGGTCAGGAAGGGCAACTGGGCCAGGCCGTCCCTAAGGAAACCCCCGAACAATTATCCAGAGAGCCAAGACAGAGACCCCCCAGCCCTCCTCCTGCCCAGGTAGACCCTCTGTCCCTACAACAACAAAAATTTCCAGATGGATCACACATCTCCAAACTCACTAAGTTGTGCACATTAAATGTGTACAGCTTTTTGTATATTACCCATACCTCAATACAGTGGTTTGAAAATAAAAGAAAGAAAAGCAATATTACACAGTGCCAGACAGAGAAAATTTAGTCAGATATTTTTAAAAGCTTTTCTGAGCAAAACACAGCATCCAAATGTCAACCATGAAAAGGTTTACAAATTGGCATAAAAATAAAATATTCTCTACGGCAAGAGACCAAAATCAAAGGCAGATAAGTAAGAAAGAAGCAACAGAAGCAGATCCAATGTTTTCCTCTTATTTATCATCGTACTAGAGATACAAGCTAATGCAATTAGACAAGGGAAAAAAGGATGTAATGCGGTTTGAAATGTGGGGGTAATTGTGTCATTTTTGTCAGAGAGTGATTTTATGCTTAGAAAACAGAAGAGAATCCACTGGAAAATTTTATAAACAGTGAAAATTCGGTAAGGGGGCTGAATTCTTTTTCTTCAACCCCTTTCTTGTTGTGCTGTGATTTGAATTTTTAATAGCTGATACAGTTAACTGGTTCTACATTGGAAAACTACAACATACCGTCCCTATGGCCCAACACCACTCATTACACTCCTCACAGTTTGCTGAGATTATTTTTTTATGTATCCTTCTAGAGTTGCGATTTTTGCATCTTAAAAAATTACATAGTCGAGGGGCTGGCCCCGTGGCCGAGTGGTTAAGTTCGCACGCTCCGCTGCAGGCAGCCCAGTGTTTCGTTGGTTCGAATCCTGGGCGCGGACATGGCACTGCTCGTCAGACCACGCTGAGGCAGTGTCCCACATACCACAACTAGAAGAACACACAATGAGAAATATACAACTATGTACTGGGGGGCTTTGAGGAGAAAAAAGGAAAAAATAAAATATATTTTAAAAAATTACATAGTCAGGTTGTAAACTATCATAATCTCAATAAAAAGTTAAAGATAATTATATAGTAGCATACTATATATTATACACTGCTCTGTATCTTTTTCATTTAACAATATATCAATCTCTTCGTGTCTGTCTCCTGGGATTTGTGTCAAAAATACGGCCTTCCTGGGCCAGCCCCAGGGCATAGTGGTTAAGTCCAGCCTCCTCTACTTTGGCAGCCCTGGGACGGAGGCCAGGATCCTTGGTGGGGACCTACACTACTTGTCAAGCCATGCTGTGGCAGCACGCCACATACAAAATAGATGAAGACTGGCACAGAGGTTATCTCAGGGCTAATCTTCCTCAAGCAAAAACAGAGGAAGATTGGCAAGAGATGCTAGCTCAGAGCGGATCTCACTCACCAGAAATAAAAAATAGCACCTGCCCCACCCTGGAACTATAAAACAATTTTCCATGGTTTCCTCTGGAGCTTTTAGACTCTTTTATTGTTTATTTTCAATCTTTGATTCATCTGTATCTTATCTTGTTATGAGATGTGAGAAGCAGGTTGAATTAACTGTTTTCCAGGTAGCTTCCCAGTTGTTCCAAGAGCTTTAATTAAATGATCGTGATTTTTCCTACTGACACAAGACTCACTATTTGGCATTTACTCTGTTCAGTAGGCACAAAATTTATATACATAAATGATTGGCTTTTCTATGTAGAAATAACAACCAGTTAGAAAAGATAAAAGAAAAGATAATAATAATAATAATAATAATAATAATAATATAAAATCTGAATTAAACAGCGATGAAATGAAATCTGTATATTCCAAATGAATTTATAAACTTCTCTCAGTCCAAATAGAAGATATGATTCACTGCAGCAACAAAAGATTCTAAGGGTTATAGTAACAAAATATGCAAAAAATCTCTATGCAAAAACGTTCGACTCTATTAGGTGACTAAAGATATTTTGAATATCCAGAAATGGATATCCATTCCACACTCTGGGATAGTGTGTGTTAATATTGTGCAATAATCCGTTTTCCACAGGCCAATCATACATTCACGTCAACCAGCAGAGTATATCCAATTCAAATGAAAATCCACCTGACCTTTTCAGAAACTTGGTAAACGTACTCTAAAAGTTTTCTTCTAGAAGAATAAAAGGTCATGAAGAGCTGGGTCAATTTAAAATTGAAAGATGAAAGAGAAGGAACTCTACCAGATATTAAGACCTATCACAAACAGGCAGTACTGAAAAAAAACAGTGTGGCACCTCTTCAATGATGGGAAAATAGACCCATGGAACAGAATAGAGAGCTCAGAGACAGACACGTGAATAAGTGAAAACTTCACATCTGGTAAAGGAAGCCCACAGAACCCTAGGGTACGCATGGAGGGAATGTCTGCAAAAGAAAATTCTGACAAGTTTGACTTTATGAAAATTAGCCAAAAGTACCCAAATAGATGTAAGGTGCAACACGTGAGTTTAGTTAACAATACTGTATTACATATTTGAAAGCTACTGAGAGAGTAGATCTTGAAAGTTCTCATGACAAGAAAGAAAAGTTTGTAACTGTGTGTGGTGATGGATGTTAACCAAACTTACGGTGTCAAGGATAACACTAGTCTTCTCTGTAATGTCTCGTTTAGTGCCATAAGAACTTGTTCTCATCATCGTTTATCTCATTCAAAACTACTTTTCCAAAACTCATTTTTTGTAAAAACGTAGAGAGTTCAAAGTTACACTTTCAATGTGCAGTCCTGAACTCCCACCTGGACAGAGACAGAAAGAGAGGAATCATATAAACGTGGAAATAAGGATAGATGTCTTCTAAAAGGAGGTACAGGAAATTCTTGACAGGAGTTGTTGCTAGGGTGTGGATTAAGAAGGAAGTTCATTTTTATTATAAACTCTTTTGCACTCTTCTTTTTTACCAAGTGCATAATTTTGGTTACGTCTTGGATTAAAAAGAATAAAAGTATTTCCCTACCTCACAGGACCGCTGTGCTGAGCAGGACTTGGAGTGAACACTTCCTCCAAAACGCCTGTCCAGTCCAACGTCTCCTCACCATCCCCCAGCCCCTGGCCTGGCTCAGGCCTCGGATCTCCTCCCTGGGCCCGATCCTACAGCTTGTCCTCTCCAGTAGGCCCCCCTAGCCCTAGAAATCTCTCTCTGCTACCCAGATCTCACCTGTCCTCCTCCTGCTCAAACACTTTCCTTGGTTCCCCATTGCCTTTGAGTTAAAAATTGAGCCCTTAACATTTCACTAAAGTCTTCCACAACCAGCCTCTCCTGCCATCTCCCAGCCTCATCATCTCACCATGAGTTAGTCTCTCTCGCTCTTTCTCCCACCCTTCCCGTCTCCTTCCCTTCCTTTGTCCCTCCATCCCCCACTCTCTCTCTCCCTCTCTTGCTCCCTCCTTCCCTCTCCTTTCTCTCTCTCTCCTTCCCCCTCCTCCCTTCTATCCCTCTCTCCTCCTCTTTGTCTCTCTTTATCTTTCCCTCTCTGCTACCTTCCCTCCCCTTCAATTTTCCCCACTCTATCTTCTTGAGAGAACTGCACACAACTACACCCAAATGTCTACTGATCAGCATTCAAGGTCTCAGCTGAGAACTCTCTACACCCTCAGTCTTGCCTGTCCTGCTCCGAACACAGGCCCTGCCCATGTGGACTGGGAGTGTCCTGACCTGGGACGATCCCCCTCCAGGCTGGGAGCTCCTGGAAGGCACAGGCCAGGCCTGGGTGCTTCCCAGGTCTCCAGGACACAGGATATGGCTGGGAAGAGTTGGGGATGGCACAGAATTGGGGATGGGCAGGCAGTGTGGCAGTGTTTGCCAAAAGGGGACTGGATGGATGAAGGTGGAGGTGTTCGTGGGCAAGAGTTGAGTGACTTCAATCCTCAGGTGTCCCCTGTGAACCCTGGACTGAACAATATGATAGGAGTTAGGAGCCCAGCAAACATCCAGGTGGTGCAGATGTTTGAAAGAATGTGATTTGAGAGAGAAAAGTAAGGGAGCAGAAAGGAGGTTCACTCTCTGAACATGTCCTGAGGGGCATGATCTGCCCTCACACATTGTCACTAGTTCACTCAGCCACCCAGATCTTCTACTCAGAAGGCTTTTCCCTGTCCTTAACGACCCGCGTTGGGTACCTGACCCCACCTCTGGGCTCTGCTCCTATTCCCACTAAGCAAAAATCACAGAATGGACGATAAGACCTTCCCACTCCCAGCTGGGGAGCAGAGCCAAGGAGAGGGTTTCAGGAACAGACCATGTGCACCTGCACTCACCACTCAATCTCTTTAGGCTCGCGGTCCCTCAGGAGCTCTCGCACCTCCTGCCGGCAGCACTCCTGGTGCTCTGGGTGCCTCGTGAGGTTGTGCAGGACCCAGGAGAGGCCGCTGGCTGTGGTGTCATGTCCTGAGAGGCAGCCAGACAGCTTTGGGTCTCTGGGCGGCTTCAGCACCCTGATTAATGCCCTCAGGGAGGATGGGGGACTATGGGCTGGTCCAGGGTCCACCAACCAAATCCCTGGAATAGAGAGACCCCTTCCACTTCTGTATTCTCACCCGCAAACATAAAGCTTTCAGCTTCAGCTCGGATGTCCTCATCTGACAGTTCCTTCCCGTCTTCATCCTGGAGAGAAAGCAAGACCCCCCACATCACCAGTTCCTAGGGGCCCTGAGGCAATCTCTGAAGCTCCATCATCCACCCAGGACCCCAAGCCAACCCTGCACTCCTGGACCTCCCTTGGTCCCTATCCCCAGAGGCCCTACCCTGCAGGCCTCCTCCTTGGCATCCTCGCCTCCTCTCTTGTCCCTGGTGGGGCAAATTGATGATCCATGAACATTTCCATTGTCCTATGTGATGAGGGGTTTCTGAGAAAAATTTATTGGCAACCCAGGCTGCAGGATGATTGACTGGCAACTTGCCTTGGAAGTTAGAGATTGACCATTGCTCCAGAGCCATTTGCTCACATTCTGGGAGATTCCTTATCTCCCCTGGAGATAACTCTACAGAACCTACAAAATTTGCCTTCTCACTGAAGATCTGCTTCTATTCCAGAACATCCCGTTTCTCCTCCTCTCCTTGTCTCTCTCACCATAAGGAAGAAAGGACAGATGAGTCAGCCCTCGTAAGTTCCAAGGTTCATACTGTGGGGACACCTCTCTCATGATGCAAGCATGGCTGCACGCACAGGCAAAAGCATCATGTCACCCTCAGAGGAACTTGGGAATGGGGAACCAGAGCCACACTTCTTCTCTGGCTACTGTTACTGCTGTGAGCAATAAGTGGGCCACTCTGATCCAGGGTTCTGAGGTATATATATGTGTAGTCTAATATATATATATTAGACTTAATAAGTTAGTTATATGTCTATCTATATATGACTAATGTATTAAGTAAAGTCCCAGGCCCTGCCCAGCATCAGTTTCAGACTCAGCAGTCCCCCGGAGCCTGCATTCCACACAGTCATCTCTAAAACATACTCCTGACCCATCCCTCCCTTCCTCAAGCACCTTCCATGCCTCCTCACTGCCCTCTGGATCAAGTCCAAGTTCGCCTATCTGACATTTGAAATCAAGGTCCATCGTCCCTCGTGAATTCAGGTCCCAGAGAAGCCCACCTTGGCCAGCAGGAGCACATCGATGAAGTCCAAAGTCTTGACCTTAGCTTTGGTCTTGAGGAGGTCATAAAGACCCTGATCGGGGAGGGTGCAGTGCCACTCCTGGATGATGGCATCTGTGAAGTCGTGCACCAGGCAACAGGCCCTACGGAAGCACCGTCCGTCAGGGGTGAGGTGGTACAGGGAGTCCATACAGGAAGATCTGCACATTCCGCTTTGTCACAAGGGCACTGAGCTCCAAGATGGAAGAAATATATTCACTAGACTTCCTGCAGGATGCGGGCATGAAGAGAGGCAACGACTTAGCTCACCTGAAGCCCAGGAAGCACCTCTCACCAGAAACCAGGCCCTACCACCCATGGGGAAACTGAGTCTCCTGGAACAGATGGCCCCACAGATGGATGGTGGGGATGATCCAGGAGACATGGCTCTCCAGTCTTTCTTCTCTCCCTGCTTCCTAGTCTCTGTGAGCTGCCTCCATGTGCCAGGTGCCCAGGGCACAGCTGAGACATCACGCTTCTCTCCTCTCTCTCCTACCAGTATCTGCCCCTTCTCCTTCCAAAACCGTCAACACAGCTCAGACCTTGTCCTCTTCCAACTGACAATGGACCTAGACCCTCCTGAGTGTCCTTGCATCCAGTGTCAACAACACCTGTGTCTACACAAGTCTTCTCTAGAGTCAGACGTCCAAGCTCAGCTTTGACCATGACCCTCATCAGCTCAAACACCTTCCATGGCTCCCTGGAAACCTCAGGATCAAGTTCATAGCCGTTTGCTTGGCTTTTGAATGTCATTAAGATCTACCCCAGCCTACACCTCCAACCTCGCTTCCCAGGCATCTCCTCATTGTTGCACACGCTCTGCTCATCCTAGCCTCCAGTCCTGTATCAAACATTTCTACCTACCCAAAAGGATTGCTCTCTGTTTTTTCCCTTTCCTGCACTTTGGTGTCCAGCTTGGACCCTTCTCACCCAGGAAGGCCCTTCTGATTGTCGGGGTCAGTCCTCCCTCCATCTATTCTCTTGCCTCTATGGCCCATGTTCCCAGGCCCTGGGCAAGGACTCAGTCCTCGCAGTTGCTGTCGAAACTGAAGACACATTTCTGCAGACTGTCGAGGGTCATGAGGCTGATGTGCTCAAACATGTCCAGGTGGGCACTGCCCTCTGAGGCCAGGCACTTCCACTTGGCCTGGACACAGAAGGGGCAGAGGTGGGGCTGGGATGGGCCTCCCCTGAGCCCCGCCCCAACCCAACACCAGGATGGGCTCCCCTGACCCGGCCTCTTGGCCCCAGGCACCTGTCCCCTGGAGGACCAGGCATGAGTGCTAGTAGACACTGTTACTGTGAGGACATGAAGACCCCACAGCTGGGGGTCAGGAGACCTGTGTTCCAGTCCTGGCTCTGCCTGCTACACTCTGTGTGCCCTTGGCCAGCTCACTGCCTTCCTCTGGGCTCCACTTGTCAAATCCTCAGTGACAGGTCTGATAACATGCTTTGTTGTCAGACAAACCAGGTTGGAATCCCAGCTCCACTTGTTAGCTCACTTGCCGTCTGTGTGAACTCGAGCAACTCCCTAACCTCTCTCAGCGTCAGTTTCACCATCTGCAATGGGGAAAAAGAATCTCCACCTCACAGGGCCTTGAAAATTAAATTAGACAGCACACATCATGGAATTGCCATGTAACCTCTGGCATATAGAATGTGCTCAATAAATGCCAGCTTTCATCATCTTATTGTTATAAATTGTCTAGGAGACTGTCCCCTATGTTGGTAGTGGTAGTCCTCCGTGGGCCCATAGCACCCTGCACATTCTTGCTGGGTATGCCAAAAACACAAGGCCCTGATGTTCTTTACCTGGGCCATTTCTCAGAGTTGTGTGTGCAGCAAACAATGTGGAGGGAAGAGGAAATGTCTCCCCCTGGGCAAATATCAGGCTTGCTTCCACTTGCTATGAAACTCACACAGTCCCTAAATCTAGTGCTCCTCTTGTGCATTAGAACCTACTGCATGAGCAGGCATCTGTGGAAGCCCACCTGCGCCATCCTCATGGGATTTGGTGATTTGGAGAAAGAGTGCAAACTAACAATAGGCACATGCCACTTGCTGAGCCATGAGTTGTAAAGTAAGAGTAAACTGTCCTTTGTCTCTGATTCAGGAGTCCCCTGTCTTCTGGCAGGATCCACCAAACACTAACGAGCTGACTTGTCAGCTTTCAAGTATGGAAAAGTCCCAGGCACTTCACAAAACCCCCACCTCCAATGCTTCACCTCCCTACAACCACCCTTTGCAACGTGCCTAGAAACTTCCATGAGCAGGAGGAGCCCATTTCACCACCCTTTCATTCTGGGCTGGCCTTTGGGCTTGCTTTGGCCAATGTGGTAAAAATGACGAGTGATCATCCTAAACCTAGGTCTCAAGAGGCATTGCAGCTTCCTCTCAGCCTCTCGGAACCTGGCCTCTGCCGTGTGAACAGCCTGAAATGCTTTCTGGAGGGAGGGAACCACATGAGAGGATTGTCCCAGCTGAGAGCATCCTAGACCAACCTGCAGCCAACCAAGCCCCAAACACATGAGAGGACTCAGCTCAGAACAGCAAAGTACCTGACCCACAGCTGATCACAGATACGTGAGTGACCCCATCCACATCCAGAAGAAGCAGCTCACTGACTTGTAGACTTGTTAGCAATAATGAAACCTCATATCTTGAAAAGTGGTTTGTTACTCCATATTCAGGACTCAACATGCAATATTCATCACTATCGTCAACAGTGTCTCAGGATTCCAAGGCTTCTGAGAGGGAAACATAGAAACTAGCACATGAGCACCTACTATGTGCCAGGGACATGAGTCTATTACGTCATGTTGACCACCCTGCAAAGTGAGGATCATTATCCCCAGTTTACAGCTGAGGAAACTGAGGCTCAGAAAGGAGAAGCAATGGCCCCAAAGCTACCCAAAAGAGCCAGAATTCCAGACAAGATGTCTCTGAGTGCCCATTGCCCCCGAAGCTCCAGGTAGGACCTTGGGTTCAAGAGACTCACATGCATGATGTTCACACTGTCATTGAAAATACTCACGTAGGACTTCAGGATGTTGAAGTGGAAGGCGGGTGTCAGCATGCGGCGGTGCCTGCTCCACTTGTCATCGCCACTCAGCAGGAGTCCATCCCCTGGTAGGGGCAGCCACAGAGAGTGAGCAAGGGAGGGCCTTCCCCTGCCCCCCAAGGTTGTCCCCAATCCCCTCACATGCAGTTACTCACCCAGCCAGGGCTTCAGGAATCTGGAGATCATGTCTTTGGGTGCGATGGCAGCTGACATGAGAGATAAGCCATCAGGGGCCATGGAGGTGGGAGTGGAGGGACTTTTGAGGCAAGGTGGAGCCCCAGCCATGGTCTGCACTCCCCCTCCAGGAGCAGCATAGCAGGAGTGGGGCAAGGGCAGACAAAGCTGGGAGGAGCAGCAAGGCAAAGGGGGCCAGGACTAGGCTGCAGCACATAGTAGAGCAAAGGCAGAGCCCACAGACACACCCCTACGTACTTAGATGCACCCCAACATGGCACAACACGCCCCAGCATGGCTCAGCATGGCTCCTACGGGGTCCAACATGTTCTAAACACCCGAGCACAGCCCAGCACTCTACAAAATGCCTTTACAGGGACCTAGGACACTGTGTCTGCCCAACACTCTCTCAGATATCCTGGGACATCTGACATGGCCCCACCATGCACTAACATGTCCTGACATGAAACAAAATGCATGACACACCCTCACATCATACAATGTGCTCTGACATGGACCTGAAGATAACCTCGGTGTATCTCACAGATAGGACTGAAATGCAGTCCCATTAATGTTACACATGTGGACCAGACATGACCCAGAAATATGCTAAGACCTGCCTCAGACAAGACTCACACAAGGTCTCAGGCATTTCTCAGAAGGACTGAGGTCCCAGACCTCAGACAAACCCCAAATATGGCCCAGACCTGACCAGCAGGAGAACCAGACAATCTCAGGTGGCAACAGACAAGACCAGACAGACTCCAACACACCTCGAATGTCCTTGGCCACAGCCGAGCCCCAGACATGACTGAGACCATCACCATTTGATCCAAGAAGTAAACATATACCCACTGTAAACAAATTGTAACATATACCAGCCATAACCAAGTGTAACATACACCGGGTGGAACCAAGGGTAGGGTAGATCAGCTGTGACCAAGTGTAACACATACCAGGTATAATCAAGTGTAACATAGACCAGCTGTAACTGTGTAACCAAGTGTAACATATACCGAGTGTAACCAAGGGTAACATAGACTGGCTGTAACCAAGTGTAACACATACCAGGTGTAACTGTGTAACCAAGTGTAACATACACCAGCCGTAACAAAGTGTAACATGCACCAGCAGCCATAACCAAGTGTAACATGCACCAGCTGTTACTAGGACCCAGGTGGAAACGCAAATGTGACTAGACATGGCCATACAGCAGACATCACACAGACACAGCCTCGGCGTGAGCAGACACGACCAGGGGTCAGGCAAGTGGGGATCCAGGTAAGACAGAGGTAGTGTCTTCTCCACCACAGCCCCTCCTGTCTGCACCGGGTCACCTGCCCAGCTGAAGGCAGCACAGAGACCTCAGCAGCAGGCAAGCTGTGGTCAGCAGGCTGTCTACCTGGAGCAAAGAGCACCGGCTTGATGCAGGTGGGGTGGAAGATGCAGATGACCACATGCCAGGGGCCCACCCACCAGAAGCACACGTCCCCATAAGTCCTTGCCAGGCCCTGTGTACTGGAGACCTTCCTCCGAGCTCCGAATCTGAAGAGGAACAAAGAGGAACTGAACCACCCTTCCAGGTGGCCAGAGGGAAGGACCTGCAGAGCAGAGACCCAGACCTGAGCCCCGTGAATCCCACCCAGCGGCTCATCCTCCTCTGGGGGTCCCTCCCCACACCTTCCATACATGACAACTGAGGTCCCTCAGTTACAGGGACACAGAGGGTCCTTCCCCATTTGAATCCCAAATCCATGCTCACCTGACTTCTCTCCTCTCCCCATTTTCCAGGTAAGGAGACTGAGGCTCTGAACAATATGAAGTCACTTGCCCACAGCCTTCCAGGTCGTAAGTGGTGTGCCTGAGACCTGAGCCCAGGTCTGTCTGAATCCAGGGCCTGAGTTCTTACCCATCGAACTGCCTTGAACCCCAGAACAATAGCTCTGAGAACCCTATGCCTGCCGATCCAGGCAATCGGAGTCAGAGTGACTGGATGAGGAACTGGTCCTGTGACCTAAGCAGGCAAACTAAAGCAAGTCCTACAGCTCTTCCTGGAACTGTTGGGAACGATCTCGTGTTTCCATGGGAGCTGAGCTTCTGGGACTCATCTTGACCAGCGTGAGACTGAAGCCATCACAGAGGGACATGGAAGTAACAGACGAAGACCGACACCTGATGACACTGTCTGAGACCTGGATCCAGCCATGCCTGAAGACAAGATCCTTGGCCTGAACAGTCAGTCAGCTCCCTTTCTTTGCTTAGACCATACAGGGTAGACATTCCACCCCTCACAGCTGAAAGAGACCCTGGCAGCCAGAGAGAGCTGGGGACCTGCCTAGAGTCACCCAGCATTTTGGTGTTGGAGCCAAGGTCCCTGTCGGCTGCTGCCTGTTCCCCTGTTCAGCCTGGTCCGTCTGGAAGTGAGAAAGGCAGCGGGGCAGCAGAAGGGAGCCTGGCTGGGGTGGGGTCTGCTTGGGGCGATTCCTGGGGCCTGGAGGAGGAGGGCCATGAGCTTGAAGAGGACAAGCCACAGGAGGGAGTAGAAGGAATCAACCCATCAAAGGTGGACGTCATGAAAATAGCAGCCCAGATCCCGCTCCGGCCTCAAACCCTCAAGCTCTGGCCTGGGGGTGGGTGGGGCTGAGGCCAGGCCTGGCAGGGGGCCTCAGATGCTATCTTGCCCACTGCACCCCTCTGCCCTCTGCTTTAGAAAATTTCTGCTCATTGTTTCAGACCCAGTTACAGAAACCCCTCCTCCAGGAAGCCTTCCAGCCTGGCCCAGCAGAGACCTTGCTTCTCCTCTGGGCTGCCTCACTCATCTCCCTCTGGCCCATTCCTCACCACTTGAGATCGGAGAATCTCTCTGCCTAGACCTGTCCTCTATGAGTGGGGATTCCCGTAGAACAAGGCCTTGGATTCAGGACTCTTGGGGACCCAGGGGTGCCCAGGACAGCAGGGCAGGGGGCAAACAGCAGTGGAGGGAGGATCGGTGAAATGCAGGTTGGTGAAAACAGGAAGGAAAGAGGAAGCTGACTGAGTGGCAGAGGGGCAGAGGGCTGGGGTCCTGCAGGGGCTGCACAGAAGCTTGGAGGGAGCAGCTAGAAGCCCTCGGTTGTGCCACGGCACCACCACCACAAGCTCTGCATGGGTACCTGGGGCGCTGAGGACAGTCCGGATCATGTCGGGGTGGCAGAGAAAGACAATGGGCATGACGGGGCCCAGCCGGGTCACAAACCCCTGGGGGTAGTTGGCCACCAGTGAGTTATGACTCTCATGCCTTGCTCAGTGAGGGTGACCTGCAAGCAAGGAGGGGCCGTCACTCTCCAGAAGCAGCCACAGCCCATCCCCCTGCCACCTCTGCTGTGTCCAGATTCTGCAGGGATGTTGGAATCCCTGCTTCCTCCTGCTTCTTTCCTCTCAGGGCAGGAGGGTCCCTAGGCCTCTCCAAGTCCCAAGGGTGCAACCCAGGGCACAGGGAGAAGACACGCTCTGCACACAGAGTCCGACCTTGGCTCCAGAAGACGGATTTCCCTCATCCTGGGAGTGATTGCAGCCCCGGGGTGCCCACAGGGGGAGGTGCTCAAGGGGGAGGTTTGTGGGCAGGAGGGTGGACTCAGGAAGACCCAGGGGCTCATTCTCACATCCTTTTAAAGTCCTGACATGTCTAGGGGGTCTCTGGTTGCCCCAGTGGTGATGGGTTTGCAGACAAAGGATGTAGCAGGCCAGGCAAACCCCAGAGAACACACGTAAACTCTGCGCATCAATCAGAGGGCAGCTCCCACCTCTTCTGATGGCCAGGCTCTGTGCACACAGCTTCGCGCCTGTCCCGCTATCTCTCACAGAGCATCCTGTCTGTCTCTCCATCTCTCACTGTGCGTCCTGTCTGTCCCTCTATTTCTCACAGTGTGTCGTATCTGCCTCTCTGTCTCTCACAGTGTGTCCTGTCTGTCTCTCTAGCTCTCACAGTGCATCATGTCTCTTTCTATCTCTCACGGTGTGTCCTGTCTGTCCCTCTATCTCTCACAGTGCATCCTGTCTGTCTCCCTATCTCTCATAGTGCATCATGTCTCTTTCTATCTCTCATAGTGCGTCCTATCTGCCCCTCTGTCTCTCACAGTGCGTCCTGTCTGTCTCTCTGTCTCTCAGAGTGGGTCCTGTCTGTCTCTGTTTCTCACCTTGCCTCCTGACTTTCTCTTTTGAACGGTGGACACACACATAAATAGTGCGTTTTACAAGTGAAAAAACTGAGACCGTATCCTCTAAAATGGGAACTAGTGGAGAGTTGGCTCCTGGTAAAGTGTCCTCTCGAGGCCTTCAGGATTCCCAAGCCTGACAAATACCCCTGATGCTCCAGGCAGTTGAACTTTTCACCTCTGACCCCTCCCTGCTCCCATGGGTGCTGAGACAAACACTCAAAGCACTTCAATGAATTGACCCAGAGAGGAACAGTCACTCAGCCAAGGTAACACAGCGAGAGGGGCTGGAGGTGGGAAGTGTCCATGACCAGCCCCCACAGCTGAGCCCTCAGAGCAGGAGGCAGAAAAGCAGGAATCACAGCATTCCCCCTGCCCCCAGGGCTCAGAGAACATCCCAAGACCCAGAATCCCAGGAATGCCTCACGATGAGCTTCGGAACATCCCCATTCTGAACTTTGTCACGAGAACAGTAAAATCACAGGAAGTGCTCCCCTGAGCTGTGGCTCTTGCCCCGGGAAGGGAAAGAAAGCTGTGCTCATCCCTCAGTTGGTCCAGGGGATGGGAGGAGCGGGTGGTCAGCTCTGTGGCCGTGATGGAAATGTTCTCCACCCAGGTCATCAACACTTCCTGTGAGTGCCCGCTGTCCACCCGCCCCTGTGCTGACCCTGCCATGTCTGCTCCCAGAGCTGCCATAGAGGTGGAGAGATAGATAACAAGTACTTGGACAATTAATGTTTAATTAAGCATGAGCAGGGCCAAGTGAATGCTGAAGGCCTGGGTGTGGGCAGGCAGTGGAACAGGCCTCTGAAAGGGAAGTGAGTGGCCTAGTTCCTCCAGGTTGGACAACGGGGTCCAATGGGACATCTTGGTGGGAAGAGTCAGATGAGAGGAAGGCGTCCCAGGAAGGGGTGGGGAGCTGTGCCCGGTGGGTGGGGTGGGGAAGCCATAGCTAATTCCTTTGGGGAAACTGCAGCCCAGCATGAGCAGACTCAAGGAAACGGGCCAGGCAGAGCCGAGCCTGGACAGTGCACCCAAGGACATCTCTAGCTCAGCGGTGGAGACTAGGAATGCCAGGGGTTCTCGCTCTGTGCAGCCTGTGCTGTGATCCCCTCAGAGCTGTGGCAATGGATCCAGAGCAGGCTTGGGGTGGGGGACAAGGACGTGGGAGCCCCTCAGTGCTGTGCTGATGGATCCAGAGCAGACTAGGGGTGGGGCACAAGGACGTGGCAAAGGCGTGGGATGGCAGAGCAGAGGAACGAGTGAGTGAGCAAGGAGGGGCCGCCTGGGCCTCCCTCTCACTTCTGCTCTCCTAGACCCCAGCCCAATCCTGAGCCCCATTCCCGATCCCTCAGGACATCCACCCTGATGCCCCAGACCCCTCCTGCTGCCACACTCACCAGGCCCAGGTGACCCCACAACCAGTTCCGTTTGGGGGGCTGTGGGAAGAATCGGAGGTGATGAAGGTTGTCATAGAAGGTGTAGGTCCAGGCCAGGATGTGGGCCAGAAGCCAGGAGGCTCCGACCAGCAGCAGGAGCAGCCACGGGGAGGCTGCCAGGGGCCCGAGCCCCAGCCAGGACAGGCTCAGCTGCGGCATCCTGCCGTGCACACAGGGTGGAGGGCGAGCTCCTGGGGCCCAGGAAAAGTGAGTATTGGTGAGCTCGAGGCAGAGACAGACAGCTGACAAAGAGGGCAAGGACCAAGGGTGTGAGGGACAGGACAGGGAGGGGCAGGAATGGTGAGGGCTGGGGCCAGGGCAGGGAGGGCTCAGAGAAGGGCTCAGAGAGGGTAGGGGGTCCATGGAAATCCAGAGGGAAGGAAGAAAGAGACAGAAAGACAGACAGAGACACAGAGACAGACAGAGGAGAAGAGATAAAGAGGAAGAGAGACAAAGGAGGAAAGGCCCAAAGGGAATCAGTGGGAGGCCGCCAGAGGCTCCAGTTACAGGAAGTCCAGGGCTGCTTGCTCCCTGGAGCCACACCTGCCATGGGCAGTGCCCTCCCCACTCCAAGTCGGCACCTCTTTCCCTGGACCCCAGCCAGCACCTCCTGTCTGCAGCTGCACACAGCCTTCTCTCCCCTGCTCCTGGGAAGTCTCAGCCCCTGGGCCCTGACCTGGGGAGGCTGGCAGAGCCAGGCTGGGCCAGCCTATCTCCATCTGTCTGCTTACCTCCTCCCCTCCTGGCAGGAGGCCCAGAGGGAGGTGGGGGAGGGGAGCCAGTGTTGTCAAGAGAGGCTTATGAACCAGTTCAGGGTCACACAGTGTGGATGCTGGATCCTCAGGACTGAGCACCTTCCTTGTGGGGTGGAGTGGGCAAGTTGCGGGGCGGGCAAAGGTGACTCTGGGCCCCAAGTTTACAGCTGCCCCTGGCCTTCCCAGTCCAGGGTGTGGGAGGTGAAAAGTTGCAATTGAGAGTTCAGGTGCCAGGTGAGCAAGGCCAGGCCAAGCCTTGTCCTCACACATCTCCTGGGCTCTTTTCCATGTGACGGGCCAGGAGGGCGTCATGCACTGTTTCTTGGTGCAGAAGCAGGAAGCTCAGAGAGAGGGAGGCTCTGGCCCCAGGACAGCGCAGCCTGGCAGGAGTTCAAGACCTGCCTCCAGGCAGCCCAGGGCCTGGGTTGAGACATGAGTGCTGGGAGCAGGAACAAAGACACCAGCCTCGTGGGGATCACCCACACCAGACTCTGTGATAAGGAGTCCCATCAGGCGAGGGCATGTGGAGGATTGGGAGGTGAGGCTGCAGGGGGCCATGAAAGCACTGGGTGCAGACAGCGGAGGGCAGAGCTGAGAGAGCCTGGGTGGAGTCCTGCCCGTCCTCACTCTGACCGTGGGCTGTGCCGGCCCTCTCTGGGCTCAGGGTTCCATCCGGGAAACGGGATGTCAGATGAGGGCCTTAGGGGCACAGAGGAGGGTTCCACAGGAAGCTGAGAAGGATCAGGACCCCCAAAAAGACAGAATGAAGGGAAAGGGCCAGTAACTAGTCCTTGTGCTGCTGTGTGCCAATACTCTACATAAAGTAGACCTATTCTGTGCAGAGGACAGTATCTAAAGAAGCCTACCATGTGCTGGGTACCTCACAAAACATCCCTACAGCCCGTCAGGAGCTCTACATAAGGCACGCCTACTGTGTGGCACGTATGCTATATAGGGGCATGTACTGTGTGCCAAGTACTCTCCAAAAAGTGTGTCTACTGTGTGCCAAGTGCGCTACATAAATCCTGTCAACTGTATTCCAGGTGTTCAACATAGAGCATCCCCACTGGGTGTTGCATGCTCTATGTAATATATGCCTATTATCTGTGTCAGGTACTCTACAGAAAGTAAACCTACTCCATGCAAATTACATAAAGCATGCCTACTGTGTGTCAGGTACTCTTCAAAAAGTGTACCTACTACATGCCAAGTACTGTACATAAATCCTGTCTACTGCATGCCAGGTGTTCTACATATAGCATGCCTACTGAGCACCAGGTATACTACATTGTGTGCCTGCTGTGTGTTGGGAACTCTACATAAAGCATCCCTACTGTGTGCAGGGTACTATATGTGAAATGCTCCTCCTGTGTGTCAGGTGATCTACACAAGGTAAAGCTACTGTGTGCCAGATGTCCTGCCAGCAGGATAAAGCATCACCCTCCCCTCAGCTCTCTGGGCCAGCACCCTGGGATCAGGCAGAGAGACACAGGCAATGCATCTGCATGAGGGAAGATGCCTATTTAACTGAAGAGTGAACGGAGGCAGAGAGGGGGCAAGCCTCAAGCCCAAGTTGCAGGGCTGGTCATACTCCCAAGCCCAAGCCTTTCGCTCTGCCATGCTGCTCCACCCCCACTCATAAGGGACAATACCCTATTAATCCAGGGACATTTGTGATGGTGGAATCTCAGGCAATATGGTGATCCCTGTCGTTGTCGCAATCCAATGTGCACATCAGGATAGATGTGGAGGGGGCTGATGGCCACTCTGAGTTTATTATAACCAGCATTTCAATAATACATAGCTTACATCTGTTAAACATACACAGGTGTTCTGGATGAAGTAATTAGTGAATGCCAAGAATTCTTAGTGATTTCTCAAGGAGCCCTCCCTCGGCATCTGTTTTGATATTATCATGTTTTTGCTGTGCTCGTATATTTTTATGTCGGAGCATGCAAGGCCTCCTTGGCAATGGTCCCTCCTGCTCCCGATATCAATATCGTGTCTCCATCTGTGCCCCCGGGAGACCGCGCCTGGCTTAGGTTGCCTCCCCTGGAAGTCTTACCTGTCCTTGGCTAACCGGCCTTCTCACCTCCGGGTCACAGCTTGTTGGCAAGCCTTTTCCAGTGATTATTAACCCTTCCTGAGTCAGGGGCAGCTATATTTCCCCTTTTTTTGTTTTTTAAAGCAAGGAAGGCGTCATGATGTGCTGAGGCCAGAAGGCCCATCATAACCAGTGCTTGCTCTTGTTGACTTTGTTTTTTCAGGGAGCACAGCAGATGTAAAACATAAACTATTAACATGGATAATATCAAAATCACACCAGCATTAAGAAATATGCATAAATTGAGGCCAGAGAACCAATTGGAGGGCTCTAACCAGTATGACCCATTTTCAATGTCTTGAAATATTTTTTGAGAGAACACCTTATATACTTCTTGTAACTACCTCTCTAACCGAGCTTATAGCCCAGTGATGTCATTGGCTAGGGAGGTATTAAACCCCCCCTGTAAATGTTTTTTATTTCTTACCAAGATGTCAGGGAGCTATCATACAGTAGGGGGGTAACGCATTGCATGGTAAATTGCCAGGCACATTTTAGTTTCATATGCATATTTAATGCATTTTGCTGCTCTCCCAGCCACTCTACTGCTGCCTCTAATGCCTACAATCGTGACATTAGCCCTTTATCAATATCCACCTGTGTCTGTACATTTACCAAGATGGACTCTACCTTATGGGTTGTTCGAACACTGTTAACCAAGGCAGTAGTAGCTGTAGTGGCCGATGCAATGATAATCACCATGGACACAATGAACACTATTAGCGTAGGCAAAAACCGCTTAGGGCATAATTTTCTCATGGACTCAAGGAGGATATGTAGAGCATGCTCTTCAGACCATGTCCGATTTAGAGAAACAGGTAACCAAACATGTGCTCTTCTTTTTAACACCATTACATAGGTCACATTCAATGAGGTTACATTATAATCTGTTAAACAATCAGAATACCAATATGGGGGAGAAATATTAACCACATACATACCAGAAGATTCTTGGATAGCAGGGACACTGTTTCCCCATAATAACACATAAGGATGGGTGGTACAAATCATAAGGGTATGAGAAACATTTTTGACCAATGTTAGCAAATAATTGCCAGTTTCATTCCCATACTTGCCATGGGACAATTGTCGTGATATAAAAGGCAACCTGACCCTCCATATTCCTTTGTGAGGGGGCTGCACACTGTCTCATTGTAAGATAGTTGTAAAAGGGGTCCAGATAGGCCGTGTTTGCTCCATGTTATAGGTTTCTGACTTGATCTGTTGAAGGCCCAAGTATGATTGTCACTCAAAAGATGTCCATGAGCTCCCCAATCCAGCACATTGGCCCCAAAGATGTTGCCCCGCCTTCAATATGCTGTATGGCAAGGGGATCACTGTACTGAGTAATGTTTGTAACGCCAATCAGTTTTTGGACGGCAAATTGGGATGGAAGGAACTTGTGTGACATTACTTTTGTCTTTGTAAGATGTTGATATAGCAGTAATGTATGTCAGATTGGCTGCCTGTTGTTGTTTCTTAGGTTGGTAATACAAATATATTTGTTCCTGAAAGGTGATGCATGTTGTGCTTTTGTTTTGATAAACCATACAAAAAGGTAAATCATTAGCAAACATCACCAGAGGTTCTTCTCCCTTTTGGTGCAGGCCTGTATGTTGTTGTGGGGGTACCCCGGTTCCTCCTGTCCAATCAGAATCGTTAGAGGACAAAGGGGGATCAGCATGCCACCAAGTAAGCGGAGTAAAGAGAGGAGGATTAGGAATAAAGGCCCAATATGTGAGATTCTCATGCTCTGAAATCACCTCAACATGCATTGGAGAAGAAAAGAGGAAAAAGAAAAAAACTGATTTACTTATCCGTTTGTCCATTTTCTGGGAATTCCAGAGCAGGCCATGCACGTTTTGATGGAATCCACTCAATGCCTTTATCCATCAAAACACAAAGAGCTCCTCTCTTGCCACATTTAACCATAAAAAAGCCCTCCCAGATATCCGTTAAGGACGTTTTAATCCACACTTTGCCAAGATTTTGTGTTGAAACGGATGTGTGTAATGCTGGCTTAGTTGGGCCATATGGATCTGAGTCTGACCCATACATCTTTCTGCAGCTGATGTGCCATCCTCCACTAGGTTCAAAAAATTTAAAGTAAATAATGCGTGATTGAGAATACCTTGCGGATCATTCTTATAATACTCATTTCCCCCTTTCATTTTTTGTAAAGCAGTCTTTAGCATTCTATGACATCGCTCAATAATAGCTTGTCCCGTAGAATTATAGGGGATGCCAGTTTTATGGATGAAAGTTTAAAACGGAGGGCAAAAGCGGGACAGCATTAGCTACATAAACGGGATCCATAAGAATATTCAAAGGAACAGAAGGAAAGGTGCACAGGGCTAGATACACAGCTGCCAATTCTGCAATTTGAGTAGTTGAATGTCCGTGAGAGACTGGTCTGCCAGTCATTATTAGCAACCCAACCTATACCAGTTTTTCCGGTTTTCCTGGAGCAGTCAGTGAAGCGGAGTTTGTGTACAAAAACAAAAGAGTGGATGGGACGGGGATTTAAAAGAAATCTCACCCATATAAGATTGCAAAGCCATTGGTATTTGTGAATTGATCATCATAACATCACCAAATTGAGAAGATATGCACGGTAAAAAAATGGTCTGAGGGTCAGCACCTCGCACATGTAAACACCGTAAACGTCCCCTTTGAATAACCTCCGTTATTCCATCAAAATGTGCATAGAGTACCTTAGCTGGTGTGAGGGGCAATTATATCCACTCCAGCATTTTATAACCTTGCCTGCTTTTTGAAAGACGATACCAGTAGGACTTTTAGGTGTGTTTATTCACATAAAAGCATAAGGGAATTTCCGGATCAAAGTGACTTAAGAATTGGGAGGTTAGAGCCTTGTTTGCTAGGGGGTAGGGTTTGTTTTGCCTCAGGGGTAGGAGTGTGCGTAGAAGAGGGGGAAGAGTCACCATGTAGCAAGGAAAACAAGTGACTCAGAGAATGTGTCAGGATGCCAAGAAAAGGACGTATCCAATTGATATTTCCTAAAAGCTGTTGCAATGTAACTAATGTTAAAGTATTGGGTATGGAAATAGAGGGAATGCATGGCTTTACCAGGTGTCTATCAATCATTAATCCTAGAAATTTCCAGGGGGAGGTAAACTGTACCTTATCTTGCACCACAAGCAGGCCTTTGCCTTTTAGCAATTCAATTAATTGTTGGTATGCTGTTAATGATAAATTTTTAGTTGACGCTGCTAATAAAATATCATCCATATAATGGTAAAGTTGTATAGTAGGGTATTTGCTTCGAAAAGTTAATAACACATCTCCTACTAATTGTTGGCATATGGTGGGACTGTTCTTCATGCCCTGAGGCGAGACCTTCCACCAATATCTCTGGGGGACCTCTTGATTGTTATAAACTGGGACAGTGAATGCGAACTTTTCCCTATCAGCGGTGCACAAAGTTAGAGAAAAGAAACAGTCTTTAATGTCAATAACAACAATTTGCCAATTCTCAGGTATTAAAGAAGGGTTTGGCAATCCCTTCTGTAAAGCCCCCATAGGTTGCATGACAGCATTAATTGCCCTCAAGTCCTGGAGTAATCTCCATTTTCCAGATTTCTTTTTTATCACAATACCTGGGTGTTCCAGGGACTAGTTGAGGGTTCAATATGGCCTAATTTTAGTTGTTCCTGTCCTAGCATCTTTAAAGCCTGTAAGTTTTCTTTTGGAAGGGGCCACTGATGTATCTATACAGGCGTGATAGTTTTCCATTGAATGGGTATGGGAGGAATGTCAATAACATCAGTGGCCCCTAGGAAAAAGGCTTAACATTTAGAGATAGTTTCCATTGAGAAAGCAAATCTCGCCCCCATAGGGAGTATGGAGTTGGAAGAATGTAGGGTGTAATTAAGGCAATTCTGTTTTCAGGTCCTCTGAACTTGAGTACGTGATCACTTACCTCAGGCGTCATAAGCCCCCTTACACCTTTTACAGATGCAGAGGTTTGATTTTTAGGCCAATGGGGAGGCCAAGTTGGCGAGGCTATAATGGTTTTATCGGCCCCCATATCCAGGAGCTCTTCAAAGGGAATCTCCTGTATGTATACTGTAAGAATGGACCAATTTAATGTTAATGACTGTATCCAGAAAGCACCGTCGGCAGTGTGGCTGAAGCCACTGGCCCCACTCTTGGCAGTGGAGGCATGAGCAGGGGACAAGTAAGGTATTAATATCATCCGAGCTATCCTCGTAAAAGCTTCTATCACAAAATAACTAGATGAACGGACCATGACTTTTATTTCATGTTGATAGTGCTGACTATCAATTACCCCGGGAATGATGTTTAAGCCCTTCAAAGCTGAACTACAGCATCCCATTAATAACCCAAAACGTCCTGATTGTAAAGGTCCCCATACATTGGTAGGAACAAGAAAGGTTTTGTCAGCCCAATCTATGATGACTGTCTCTGAGGCCATGAGATCCACTCCAGCACTTCCTGACAAGGCCAGCACTAAGTCATTCACATAGAGTTGGCCTGATTGAGAGCTCCTCAAACTTGGTTTTTCGGGGCACTGGGGAGTGTGCCCCATTTCGAGTTTCCCGACGCCAAGTCATGGTTGATTAGATTACCATCTACATTAATATTAGAGCGACATTGATTCACCCAATGGAATCCCCTTCAGCACTGAGGACATGGTTTAGAAGGTGGCTTTTTAATATCGGCTGGCCCCGCTTTACCAGGGATATCTTTTGGACCGGACTTGGCATTGTTTTGCACGGTGTCTAGGTCTTCCGCACTTAAAACAGGCACTGTCAAAAAGCACCTTTGGGCAGCTGCAAAAATGCTGCCACCATTACTTTAGCCACGTGACTATGAGTTCCTATTTCCTGACAGGCTCGCAGCATATCCCCTAAGGTATGAGTTCGCCTTTTAAGGTGAGACATAGTAGACTGGCAATCAGCATTAGCATTTGCAAAGGCTACTTTCAACGGGATAATTTGAGCCGCTTCAGGATGAGCTATTTGTCTCTCAATTGCCTGCTGGAGATGGTCAATAAATTCTACGTATGGCTCCTTTGGCCCTTAATGGACATTCACAAAGGAATTGGTGGCTCTGTCTGCCCTGAAGGGGAAATTGCCTTCCAGGCTGCTAATGCCACCTCTGAACATTGTCTAGGCAACATTCCATCTGCCTCAGCCTGTGCTTGAGGCATCTCATATTGGCCGACCCCCTGTAACATGTCAGCACTGATTGGGAGAGGGGGGTTTAAAGATAGATTATCCATAGGTCGGGATACAGATATCTCATTATACCCAGACTTGAAAAGGGTATATTCAGCATACGACAAAAGAGTATTTGCAAGCAAAAGCCAATCACAGAGTAGCATACAATAACTGGCTCCCAGTGCCTCTATCATCCCAGTGAAAGGTGACTGCACTCCATTCTCTCTAATGCTCTTTTTCAGCTCCTTAAACACCCAAAAAGGAAGGGATTTATGTTCTCTTTGCCCATGATTGACCATTATGGGGAAAGCACGAGAAAAACATCAGGATCTCCATGATTTAGTCCTTCCCAAAGGCAATTATGAACCACACTATACTGCGTGGAATCAATATACGGGGCTGGTGTAGTACAAAGAGGAGCAGTAGGCAAGACAGGAGGGTTCTTGAAGGTGAAACGCCTCTCTAAAGGAGGGGGGAATGGTAAATCATCATCATCTGAGGACGTTTGTTCAAAATTTGTCTGAGATTTACTAACGGCCTTTTTAAAAGACTCTCATGGTGGTGAGCAAGGTGGAGGGGGTAGTGGTGGTGCCTCCTCAGCTTTGCCTGAAGGGCGCTTGGGTGAAGAGGCCGATCTTTCCTCATCTGATAAATCCGACAAAGGGAACAGCGCAGTACGTACTGTTCCCCAAGTCGTTAAGATATGTACATCCTTTAAAAGGCCATGCTCAAGGCCAGACTTTAGTGCCTTACCAGCCCTTTCCCACAACTCAATGTCCAAGGTGCCATCCTCAGGGAAGCAGGGGCAACGTGTAGATATTGCCAGCAATAGCCTCTGTAACTCGGCGGGAGAAAGTGAAACTGAAATCGCCTTCAGCAGCTGGTGAAGTGTCTTAAAGTATAACTTCTGCTGGGTCATCAATTGTTGGCCCATCGTTCTCACGGCTGACTGCCGAAAGGCGGTTGAAATTCCCCCATATCATTACACACCAACAATGCCGCTGATGTTAGATCACATCGGGATCACCGTATGTCAGTGTTGCAATCCACTGTACACATCAGGATAGATGCAGAGATGGCTGATGGCCACTCTGAGTTTATTATAACCAGCCTTTCAGTATATACATAGCTTACATCTGTTAAACATACACAGGTGTTCTGGACGAAGTAATTAGCGAATGCCAAGAATTCTTAGTGATTTCTCAAGGATCCCTCCCTCAGCCTCTATTTTGATATTATCATGTTATTGCTGTGCTCGTATGTTTTTATCTTGGAGCATGCAAGGCCTCCTAGGCAACAGCCCCTCCTGCTCCCAATGTTGTGTCTCCATCTGTGCCCCCAGGTGACTGTGCCTGGCTTAGGTTGCCTCCCCCTGGAGGTCTTACCTGTCCTTGACTGACCAGCCTTCTCACCTCCAGGTCACAGTGTGTTGGCAAGCCTTTTCCAGTGATTATTTACCCTTCCTGCATCAGGGGCAGCTACAATCCCAGAGGGGACATCATAAGGCCCTGTGTCACCACACAGATCATCCTCCCAGATCAAGGAGGTGCCACGCAAAGGATCTAGTTCTCCCCTCCTGGGCCTCCCCTGCTCCTGTCCAGAACTGCCCAGTGGGATGGTCTCAGGTGAGGAGCTCGAAGGATGGGGATCCTGGCAGAGCTACTGAGCAGGAGAGTGGGGGAAAGACAGTCTTCCTGACACTGGTGGGGTGTTGGGGAGACCCCTAAACTCCCTCTCCCCTTCACACTGGCTGGGGGATTCAGGTCCTAGAGCCCTCAGTGCAGTGGGGTGTGCTGTGCCCCCCAGAATCTCCTCCCTCTCACTTGGGCAGACCCAGGTGCTGGCAGGTCCATCCATGTCAGGATCAGGGGGACAAGGTCATATGATGATAAACCAGGCAGAGTCCTGGGACACACAGCAGAAAGAGCCCCCAGTGCCCAGAGGGGCTCAACTCACTGTGGACCTATTGTGTGCCAGGAATATGCAGGCAGCCTAGAGCAGGAATGGTGGCCACCACCAGCATTCTAGTAGAGAGAGTGGAAGGTGGAAAGTGCACACTCTTAAATACAACCAGAACAGCTTAGATCCAAAGCAACCCCAGCCATGCCCAAATAAGAAAGATGGCCACTGGGACAAATGCACAGACAGAGGATCTATTCATCAACACCATGGAGAAACTACAGTAAAACCACAGAAAGCAGAATGACAGCTCCTCAAAAAATAAAATTGAAGTCAAAGACGATTATAATCTACCTCAAGAGAATTCAAAATAGCTGTCATAAAGAAACTCTTTGAGTTACAAGAAAAGTCAGATAGACAGTACAATGAGCTCAGGAATAAAATTATTGAACACAAGGAACACTTCAACAAAGAGTTTGAAACTCTAAAAAGAAGCCAAACAGAAATTCTGGATATGAAGAACACAATTATGAGGAATAAAATGATGTAGAAGGCATAAACAGTGAAGTAGACGTTATGGAGGAGAGAACCAGTGAGCTAGAGGATAGAAACCTACAAATGATCCAAGTGGAAAGGGAGAGAGAACTAAGACTTTTAAAAAATGAAGGAATTCTTTGTGAAATACCAACCCAATTAGGAAACATAACATAAGGAATATAGGTATCCTAGAGGAAGACAAGAAGGAGAAAGGAGCAGAGAGTATATTCAAGAAAATAATAGCTGAGAACTTCCCACCCCTGGGGTGAAATTGGACATACAAGTACACAAAGCTAATAGAACTCCTTATTAAATCAACGCAAATAGGCCTTCTCCAAGGCATTTAATATTAAAACTGGCAAAAGTCATTGACAAAGAAAAAATACTGAGGGCAGCAAGAGAGAAGAAAATAACCTACCAAGGAACACCTATCAGGCTCTCAGTAGATTTCTCAGAAGATACCTAAAAGGTGAGAAGAGAGTGGAATGATATATTCAAAATACTGAAAGACGGAAACTATCAGCCAAGAATACTCTATCCAGTGAAATTATCCTTCACATATGACAGAGAAATAAAATCTTTCACAGACAAACAAAAGCTGAGGGAGTTAACTGCCACTAGACCTGCTTTAAAAGAAATGATGAAGGATGCCCTCCCACCTGAAACAGAAAGGCAAAGGTTTACAAAGCATTGAGCAAGGAGATGAATAGACACAAAAAATCAGAAAAGTGCAGCTGTATGTCAGAATAGGTTAGCAAAGATTTAATTATAATATAAAGGATAAAGGGAAAGAAAGCATCAAAAATAAACATAGCCACCTCAATTTGGTCACAAAGCATCAACACAAAAAGAATGATTTGTGACAACAAAAACAAAGAAGGTGAAGAGGAATGTAAAGGAACCAGCTAGGCTGATGGAGATAAGAAGCTGTCAGAAAATGGACTATCCCATCTATGAGATCTGTATACGATCTTCATGGTAACCAGAAAACAAATAATCAGAGCAGAGTCACAAATCATAAGTAAAGAGGAAACTGAGAAAAACATCACAAAAAAAACACAAAACTGAAATACAAGGGAAAACAAACAGTGGAAATATAGAACAACCAGAAAACAAAAGCTAAAATAGCTATATTAAGCCTGCACAAATCAATAATCATTCTAAATATAAACAGGTTGAATTCACCAATCAAACGACACAGAGGAGTTAGATGGACTGAAAAACAGGAACCAACAACATGCTGCATCTGGGAAACACATCTCAGCTCTAAAGACAAACACAGTCTCAAAGTGAAGGGATGGAAGATGCTACTCAGGACAAACAGCAAGCAAAAAAAAGCAAGTGTTGCCACATTTACATCAGACAAAGCAAACTTTAAGATAAAAAAGATGACAAGAGATAAAGTTGAGCATTATATAATTATAAAAGGGACATTCCACAAAGAAGACATAACACTTATTAATATATATGTACCTAACACGGGAGCACCAAAGTATAAAGCAAATATTAACAGACCTAAAGGGAGAAGTTGACAGCAACACAATAGTAGTAGGGGATCCTAAGACCCCACTTATGTCAATGGATAGATCATCCAGACAGAAAGTCAACAAGGAAACAGTGGCCTTAAATGAAACACTAGACCAGAAAGACTTAATAGATATACATATAAAACATTCCATCCAAAAAGAGCAGAAGACACATTCTTCTCAAGTGCACATGGAACATTCTCAAAAATAGACCATACGTTGGGAAACAAGCCAAGCCTCAATAAATTTAAGAAGATTGAAATCATATAAAGCATCTTTTCCAACCACAATGCTATGAAAGTAGAAATCAATGATAAGAAAAAAGCTAAAAAGTCACAAATACGTGGAGACTAAGCAACATGCTACTTAACAACTGCAGGATCTATGAAAATGAAAACACAGCATGCCAAAACTTAAGAGATGCAGCAAAAGTGGTACTAAGAGGGAAGTTTATACCAATACAGGCCTCCATCAAGAAACAAGAAAAATCGCAAATAAATAATCTTACACTGTACCTAAAAGAACTAGAAAAAGAAGAACAAATGAAGCCCCAAGTCAGTAGAAGGAAGGAAATAATAAAAATATGAGCAGAAATTAATGAAATACAGACCGAAACTACAGTAGAAATGATCAATGAAACTAAGAGCTGGTTCTTCAAGACGATAAACCAAATTGACAAACCTTTAGCAAGACTCCCTAATAAACAAAGACTGAAGACTCGAATAAATAAAATCAGAAATGAAGAGGAGAAATCACAATGGACACCACAGAAATACAAAGGATTATAAAAGAAAATATTATGAAAACCTATATGCCAACAAACTGGATAACCTAAAAGAATTGGATAAATTCTTATCATCATGCAACCTCCCAAAACTAAATCAAGAAGAAATAGAGACTCTGAATAGACCAATCACAAGTAAAGAGACTGAAACAGTCATCAAAAACCTCCAAAAATATAAATGTCCTGGGCCAGATGCCTTCTCTAGTGAATTCCACCAAACATTCAAATAAGGTTTAGCATCTGTTCTACTCAAACCATCCAAAAAATTAAAGAGGAGAAGATGCTTCCTAACTTGTTTTACAAGGCCAATGTTACCTGGATACTAAAACCAGACAAGGACAACACAAAGAAGGAAAATTACTGGCCAATATAGCTAATGGACATACATGCAAAAAGCCTCAACAAAATATGATCAAATTGAATACGACCATACATTAAAAGGAACATACACCACAATCAACTGGGATTTATTCCAGTGATGCAGCAGGGGTTCAACATCTGCAAATCAATCTATGTGATACACCACATTAGCAAAATGAAGAATAAAAATCACATGATCATCTCAACAGACGTAGAGAATGCATTTGACAAGCTCTAATAACCATTTATGATACAAACTCTTGATAAATTGGGTATAGAAGGAAAATGCCTGAACATAATAAAGGCCATATATGAAAAACTCACAGCCAACATCATACTCCATGGTGAAAAAGTGAAAGCTGTTCCTTTAAAATGAGGGGAAAGGTGAGGAAGATCCAACATGGCGCCGTGAGTAGTCCTCTTTGTCTCTCCCCCTTCGAGTCTACAATTATTTGGACACTTATCACTTGACAAAGGATATCCAGACAGCATCTCAGGACGTCTGAGACACCCACGTGACTATACATCAGAAGGCGGACGGACTTTCCACCGGGAGGATGTGGAAATAGGTGAAAACTCTCCGACCCCGACGGGCAGCCTAGTACCCGCAAGCGGCTTTCTTCCAACGGACACTCCCAGAGGATCTACACACATCTAGGGCAGGAGCGAGCACACAACAGAGGAGCAACGGTGGAAACAGGTGACAAGAACCCTACCTAAACCCCCCGCAATTACTCCTAAATGCAGAGGGAAACTTTGGAGTTGCACACCTGAGCCCACGGGGAGAGTCTCTCCCCGCCATTGGCGGGGAGACCCCGCCTGATGTTCGTGGCGCCCGGAGGGTCCCAGAGAGAGTCGCGGAGGGTACGGAGGTCTCCCAGCTGCCGTTGCCCGCCCTGTGGGAGTAGGGATTGCTGGAGATCACGGAGAGGACCGGGGCTGGTGGAACTTTCAAAGGCCGGCTCTGCGACCCGGAGGGGAAGCGCCGGAGTTCCGCCCGGGCAGCAGACAAAACTCTCTGTCTGCCATTAGCAGAGGGGCCACGCCCAGCATTCAGGGCTCCCGGGAGAGGCCCGGAGAGAATCCCAGAGGGCGGGGCGACCCCCAGCTGCCATTGCCCGCCCCGTGGGACTAGGGATAGCCGGACATCTCGGAGAGGACTCTGGCTGGGGGGAGTTCCAGAGACCCAGCTTCGTAGCCTAGGGGGAACCCTACAGGCTCACAGCAGCCTTAGGGAAAGCCTCTGCACAGCACCAGTAGAAGGCACCCAGCTGCCAGCCACAAGGCTGGAAGACCCCAGGGCAAAAGCACCATAGCTAGGTGAACTAACCACAGACTGTAGAAGATGTGAATAGCTCTCCTGCAACCCATAGAGGACAAGTGAGATTTTGTGGGTGCCGACAGCAACGGAGCGACAAATATAAGTGATCCCACCCCTGGCCGCTGGAAAAGCCCATAACACCGTTGCAGACCCCAAGGAGAGAGCACATCTAGGTGGGCTGCAACAGTAGGCACCAGCAGCCTGAAGCCCCCCTGTGACGGCCCCCACGGCAGAGGAGGGATTCCAAAGGGCCACTGTGGCTACGAGGAGGGGCCCAGGCCCAGTTAGCAACTGCAGACAGGGTTCCTGGTTGGTGCAGTATAAACAGCTGCTCCCCCACCGCAGCAGCGGAAACAAGTGAAAGGAGCAACTAAACTCTATCTCCATGCGGAGGCACAAATCAACAATATCAAGCAATATGAAAAAATACATTAAATCTCCAGAACAGAAAGAAAGTAACAAATACACAGAAAACAATCCCAAAGAAAATGAGATATATAACCTAAATGATGATGACTTCAAAACAGCCATCAATAAGATTCTCAATGAGTTAAGAGAGAATTCTGACCGACAACTCAACGACTTCAGGAGCTATGTCACAAAAGAGTTTGATACGATAAAGAAGAACCAAACAGAAATATTGGAAATGAAGAACACAATAGAGGAGATTAAGAAAAATCTAGATGCTCTGGACAGTAGGGCCGATAATATGGAGGAAAGAATTAGCAATTTGGAAGATGGCAATATAGAATTGCTGCAGGCAGAGGAGGAGAGAGAAGCAAGACTAAAAAGAAATGAAGAAACTGTCCAAGAATTATCAGACACAATTAGGAGATGCAACGTAAGGATTATAGGTATACAGAGGGAGAAGAGAAGGAGAAAGGGGCAGAAAGTCTATTCAAAGAAATAATGGCTGAGAACTTCCCAAATCTGGTGAGGGAGATGGATCTTCAGGTGACAGAAGCCAATAGATCTCCAAACTTTATCAATGCAAGAAGACCAACTCCACGGCATATAGTAGTGAAGCTAGCAAAAGTCAACGACAAGGAGAAAATACTAAGGACAGCCAGGCAAAAGAAACTAACCTACAAAGGAACCCCCATCAGGCTATCAGCCGATTTCTCAGCAGAAACTTTACAGGCTAGAAGAGAGTGGAATGATATATTCAAAAACCTGAAGGACAAAAATCTACAGCCGAGAATTCTCTACCCAGCGAAAATATCCTTCAAATACGATGGAGAAATAAAAACTTTCCCAGATAAACAAAAATTAAGGGAGTTCATTGCCACAAAACCTCCTCTTCAGGAAATCCTCAGGAAAACCCTCATTCCTGAAAAATCCAAAAAAGGAAAAGGGCTACAAAACCAAGAGCAGAGGAGATAAGTAGAAGGACAACAACAGAGAGTAGCAGCTCTACATCAGAACAGATTAAACCATGGGACGAGAAACAAAGGAAACTGAAGAAAACCGGAAAACAAGACACAAAATGGTAGTGGTAGGCCCCCACATCTCAATAATCACTCTAAATGTAAATGGATTGAACTCCCCAATCAAAAGACACAGAGTGGCAGGATGGATCAAAGAACAAGATCCAACAATATGCTGCCTCCAGGAAACACACCTCAGCCCCAAAGACAAACACAGACTCAGAGTGAAGGGATGGAGAACAATACTCCAAGCTAATAATGAACAAAAGAAAGCAGGTGTCGCTATACTAATATCAGACAAGGTAGATTTCAAAGCAAAACAGATAAAGAAAGATAAAGAAGGGCAGTATATAATGATAAAAGGGACTCTCCACCAAGAAGACATAACACTTATAAATATATACGCACCGAACACAGGAGCACCAAAATTTGTAAAGCAACTCTTAATAGAACTAAAAGAAGACATCAACAACAATACAATAATAGTAGGGGACCTCAACACACCATTAACACCAGCGGACAGAACATCCAGACAGAAAATCAACAAGGAAATAATAGAATTAAATGAAAAATTAGACCAGATGGACTTAATAGATATATATAGAACACTTCATCCAAAAACAGCAGGTTACACATTCTTCTCAAGTGCACATGGAACATTCTCAAGGATTGACCATATTTTGGGAACCAAAGCAAACATCAATAAATACAAGAGAGTTGAAATAATATCAAGCATCTTTTCTGATCATAATGCTATTAAACTAGAAATCAACTACAAGAAAAAAGCAGAGAAAGGTGCAAAAATGTGGAGACTAAACAACACGCTTCTCAACAATCAATGGATCATTGAAGAAATTAAAGAAGAAATCAAATTTTATCTGGAGACTAGTGAAAATGAGAACACGACATACAAAATCATTTGGGATGC
Organism: Equus caballus; assembly: GCF_041296265.1. Taxonomy (NCBI): domain Eukaryota; kingdom Metazoa; phylum Chordata; class Mammalia; order Perissodactyla; family Equidae; genus Equus; species Equus caballus. Next base: position 15,654,442 of record NC_091704.1, read on the forward strand.
AGCAAAAGCAGTCCTAAGAGGGAAATTCATCACAATACAGGCTCACCTCACTAACCAAGAAAAAGCTCACGTAAGCAACCTCAAACGACACCTAACAGAACTAGAAAAAGAAGAACAAACAAAGCCCAGAGTCAGTAGAAGGAGGGAAATAATAAAAATAAGAGCAGAAATAAACGATATTGAAACAAAAAAGACAATAGAAAGGATCAATGAAACAAAGAGTTGGTTCTTCGAAAGAATTAACAAAATTGACAAACCCCTAGCCAGACTCACCAAGAAAAGAAGAGAGAAATCGCAAATTAATAAAATTAGGAATGACAGAGGAGAAATCACAACAGATACCAGTGAAATACAAGAGATCATAAGAGAATACTATGAAAAACTATATGCCAAGAAATTGAACAACCTGGAAGAAATGGACAAATTCCTAGACTCCTACAATCTCCCCAAACTGAATCAGGAAGAAATGGAGAATCTGAATAGGCCAATCACAAGTAAGGAAATAGAAACAGTAATCAAAAACCTCCCCAAAAATAAGAGTCCAGGACCAGACGGCTTCTCTGGAGAATTCTACCAAACATTTAAAGAAGACAATACCTATTCTCCTCAAACTGTTCCAGAAAATTGAGAAAGATGGAGAACTCCCTAACACATTCTATGAAGCCAACATCACTCTGATCCCCAAACCTGACAAGGACAACACAAAGAAGGAGAACTACAGGCCGATATCACTGATGAACATAGATGCAAAAATGCTCAACAAAATTTTGGCAAACCGATTACAGCAATACATCAAAAAGATTATACACCATGATCAAGTGGGATTTATACCAGGGACACAGGGATGGTTCAACATCCGCAAGTCAATCAACGTGATACACTACATCAACAAAATGAAAAACAAAAACCACATGATCATCTCAATAGATGCAGAGAAAGCATTCGACAAGATCCAACACCCATTTATGATAAAAAAAACCCTCAGTAAAATGGGTATAGAAGGAAAGTACCTCAACATAATAAAGGCCATATATGATAGACCCACAGCCAACATCATACTCAATGGACAAAAACTGAAAGCCATCCCTCTGAGGACAGGAACAAGACAAGGGTGCCCACTTTCACCACTCCTATTCAACATAGTATTGGAGGTGCTGGCCAGAGCAATTCGGCAGGAAAAAGAAATAAAAGGAATCCAAATAGGTAACGAAGAAGTAAAACTCTCGTTGTTTGCAGACGACATGATCTTATATACAGAAAACCCCAAAGAATCCACAGAAAAACTATTAGAAATAATCAACAACTACAGCAAAGTAGCAGGGTATAAAATTAACGTGCATAAATCAGTAGCATTTCTATACACTAACAATGAACTAACAGAAAAAGAACTCAAGAACTCAATCCCATTCACAATCGCAACAAAAAGAATAAAATACCTTGGGATAAACTTAACCAAGGAAGTGAAGGATCTATACAATGAAAACTACAAGACTTTCTTGAAAGAAATTGACGATGACATAAAGAGATGGAAAGACATTCCTTGCACATGGATTGGAAGAATAAACATAGTTAAAATGTCCATACTACCTAAAGCAATATACAGATTCAATGCTATCCCAATCAGAATCCCAAGAACATTCTTCACAGAAATTGAACAAGCAATCCTAAAATTCATATGGGGCAACAAAAGACCGCGAATTGCTAAAGCAATCCTGAGCAAGAAAAACAAAGCTGGCGGAATCACAATCCCCGATTTCAAAACATACTACAAAGCTACAGTGATCAAAACAGCATGGTACTGGTACAAAAACAGGTCCACAGATCAATGGAACAGAATTGAAAGCCCAGAGATAAAACCACACATCTATGGACAGCTAATCTTCGACAAAGGAGCAGAGGGCCTACAATGGAGAAAAGAAAGTCTCTTCAACAAATGATGCTGGGAAAACTGGACAGCCACATGCAAAAGATTGAAAATTGACCATTCTTTTTCACCACACACCAAAATAAACTCAAAATGGATCAAAGACCTAAAGATTAGGCCTGAGACAATAAGTCTTTTGGAAGAGAATATAGGCAGTACACTCTTTGACATCAGTTTCAAAAGAATCTTTTCGGACACTGTAACTCCTCAGCTGAGGGAAACAATAGAAAGAATAAACAAATGGGACTTAATCAGACTAAAGAGCTTCTTCAAGGCAAGGGAAAGCAGGATTGAAACAAAAAAACAGCTCACTAATTGGGAAAAAATATTTGCAAGCCACTTATCCGACAAAGGGTTAATCTCCATAATATACAAAGAACTCACACTGCTTAACAACAAAAAAAACAAACAACCCAATCAAAAAATGGGCAGAGGACGTGAACAGACATTTCTCAAAAGAAGATATGAATATGGCCAATAGACACATGAAAAGATGTTCATCATCGCTAATCATCAGGGAAATGCAAATCAAAACTACACTAAGATATCACCTTACACCCGTTAGATTGGCAAAAACATCCAAAACCAAGAGTGACAAATGTTGGAGAGGTTGTGGAGAAAAAGGAACCCTCATACACTGTTGGTGGGAATGCAAACTGGTACAGCCACTATGGAAAACAGTATGGAGATTTCTCAAAAAGTTAAAAATAGAAATACCCTATGACCCAGCCATCCCATTACTGGGTATCTATCCTAAGAACCTGATATCAGAAATCTCAAGAGTCCGTTGCACCCCTATGTTCATCGCAGCATGATTTACAATAGCCAAGACGTGGAACCAGCCTACATGCCCAGAAACTGATGATTGGATAAAGAAGATGTGGTATGTATATATACACAATGGAATACTACTCAGCCATAAAAAAAGACAAAATTGGCTCATTCACAACAACGTGGATGGACCTCGAGGGTATTATGTTAAGCGAAATAAGCCAGCGAGAGAAAGACGAACTCTATATGACTCCACTCATAGGTGGAAATTAGTATACTGATAAGGAGATCTGATCGGTGGTTACCAGGGAAAAGGGGGGGTGGGGGAGGGCACAGAGGGGGAAGTGGTGTACCCACAACATGACTAACAAAAATGTACAACTGAAATCTCACAAGCTTGTAATCTATCATAACATTAATAAAAAAAAAATGAGGGGAAAGGTAAGCATGTCCACTCTTGCCACGTTTATTTAACTAGTAATAGGAGTCCTAGCCAGAGCAATTAGTCAAGAAAAAGAAATAAAAGAGATCCAAATTGGAAAAGAAGAAGGAAAACTGGCACTATTTATGGATGACAGAATTCTATATATAGAAACTCCTAAAGAATTCACCAGAAAAACTTTTAGAAATAAGCAATGAATACAGTAAAGTTGCTGGGTACAAAATCAACATAAAAAATCAGTTCTGTTTCTATACACTAACAACAGACTTGTAGAAAGGGAACTCAAGAATACAATCCCATTTACAATCACAACAAAAAGAATAAAATCCCTAGGAATAAGTTTAACCAAGGAGGTGAAAGACCTATACACTGAAAACTATAAGATACAATTGAAAGAAATCAAAGAAGACATCAAGCAACGGATGTTCCATGCTCACGGACTGAAGAGCAAACATAAGTTAAAATGTCCATATCACCTAAAGCAAACTACAGATTCAGTGCAATTCCAGTCAGAATCCCAATGACCTCCTTCACAGAAATAGAACAAAGAATCTTAAAATTCTAATGGAACAGCAAAAGACCCTGAATAGACAAAGCAATCCTGAGAAAAAAGAACAATGTTGGAGATATCACACTTCCTGAACTCAAAATACGCTGCAAAGCTATGGTAGTCAAAAAACATCATGGTACTGGCAGAAAAACAGACATGCAGATCAATGGAAGAATTGAGAACCCAGAAATAAAATCACACAACTATAGTCAGTTCATCCTTCACAAAGGAATCGAGGACAAATAATGGAGAAAGGAAAGTCTCTTCAATATGGTGTTGAGAAAACTGGACAGCCACGTACAAAATAATGAAAGCAGACCATTTTCTTACACCATACACAAAACTTAACTCAAAATGAATTAAAGACTTGAATGTAAGACCTGAAAACATAAGAAAAAAAGAAAGAAAGAAAACATAGGCAGTTCACTCTTTGCTCTCAGAATTAGCAGTAAGTTTTCAAATAGCATGTCTACTCAGGCAAGGGAAACCGAAGGAAAAGTAAACAAATGGGACTAGATCATACTAAAAAGCTTCTGCAAAGGAAAGGAAACCATTAGCAGAATGAAAGAAAGTTCACCAAATGGGAGAGAATATTTGCAAATCTTATATGGGACAAGGGATTAATTTTCAAAATATATAATCTCCAGTACATACACATCTCACAAAAAAAGAACTCATTCAAAAAAAGGGTGGAGGATATGAACACTTCTCTAAGAAGATATACAGATGGCCAACAAACAAGTGAAAAGATATTCAACATCAATAATTATTAGGGAAATGCAATGCAAAACTACAAATGAGATGTCACCTCACAACTGTCAGAATGGCTATAATTAAGACAAGAAATAACAAGTGTTGGAGAGGATGTGGAGAAAAGGGAGCTCTCATACACTGCTGGTGGGAATGCAACTGGTGCAGCCACTATGGAAAACAGTATGGAAATTTATCAAAAAATTAAAAATAAAAATACCATATGATCCAACTATTCCACTACTGAGTAACCAAAGAACACGAAATCAATAATTCAAGAATATTTACACACCCCTATGTTCATCACAGCATTATTCACAATAGTCAAGATGTGAAAGCAACCCAATCTCCCATCAATGGATGAATGGATAAAGAAGGTGTGTATACGTGTATACACACAATGGTGTACTACTAGCCATAAAAGGCAAAATTGTGCTGTTTATGACAATATTGATGGACCTTGAAGGTATTATGCTAAGTGAAATAAGTCAGACAGAGAAAGACAAATATGGTATGAATTCACTCATATATTAGAAGATAAACAAACACATAGATGAGAACAGGTTAGTGGTTACCAGAGCGGAAGGGGGAGAGGGAGGATGAAAGGGGTAAAGGGACATGCACGTTGGGTGATGGGTAAAAACTAGACTCTTGGTGGTGAACACAATGCGGTCTATACGGAAACGGAAACATAATAATATATACCTGAAATGTGCACAATATTACGAACCAATAGGACCTCAATAAAACAATATTCTTTTAAAAACAATGGAAACATTTAAAAAGTATATTTTTATACTAAATGTATATAGTTTTAATAAAACTGTATAAATTTTATAATGCATATAAATATTATATCACTATTTATAATACATATTTATTTTAAATTTGTTAATTATGAGTATTTCATAAATGTTTATTCATATTTAATATACATTGACTCTTTGAAAATAGTATTCCTGTATGAGGCCAAAGAATCACTCAACAAATCCCAAAGGATCCATACCATAGTACCTATACTCTGACTGCAATGAAGTATATTGAAAAATAACAACAAACTTCAAAAATATGCATGACTGGAAAATAGGTCAATGGAATCATTTTGGAACCAGCAGAGGGGCAAGTCTTGGGTGGAAATTAGGAGTTCAGTTTAGACATATTGAGTCTGAGTTTCCTGTTTGAATTCACATAGGAGAAGTCCCATAGCAGCCTTTACTGGGCTGATCGAGACCCTGCTGCCCTCTGCCTTCTCTCTGGGGTGGAAATGCTAGATGTCCTATTATGACACACTGCAGGTGTTACTCAATTTCGCTTCATTGGGAGATAACTTGATCTACCACTTTTCTGGGCTGTTTTTTTTTTTTTTGTCACACTTTCTGTTCTAATTGACTTCCTTCCTCTTTTCCATAATCTTAGATTTCATATTCATTTTAATTTAGCAATATATGAAACCTGGTTTTAAAAATATCAGACATAAAGGTTGACCTCTGGCATGATAGCATGAAGAAATCTGTGTACCTATTCTCTTGTGAGCAGAGTGAAAATTATAAATGCACATCCATTTTAGATCTCTGGAAATGGTCCTAGAGACAAATGAAACATTGTTGAGAAAATCTACAGCCTGGTGTCAGTGCAAATAACCAATGACCATTCTACAGATAAGAGAGATAAGGTGACATTAACTTGACCCAGGCTGAGGACTATAATCCAGGCAGGCAGTCTCCATAAAGAAAGTGTTCCAGAGAAACATGGTTTTCAGCATAGTTTTATACCTTTTTAGAACAAGAACATGAAATATGCCCAGAATACATATTCATCAAAGTTTCAAGTAGATTTTCAGCTGCAAATTAGGAGGTCTACATGACGCTGATGTCCAGGAAAGGGAATTTACCCTTAGGTGTTCTGTTATGGGCGTTACCAATACTGGCTCTGTCTTTTGGGGGTTCAAGTCCACTCTGGCTGTCTTTTCGGGGTTCGAGTCTCCTCTGAAGTAATTGAGGGATTGCACGACCCGGCCATTGGAGAGGCCCAGTACTTGGGATCTGGCAAAATGGGAGCAATCTGACCCTTGATGAGTCATTAGTGGAGTTTGAGTCCCCTCTAGAGGTTGAGTCCCCTCTGGAGTGATGAGGTGTGGATTTGCGGTGCCCCTGGAGTCACTGAGTCTGTCTTATGTGTGCTTGAGGCCCCTTGGAACTGCTGAGTTTGTGTAGCCACTGAGCATGAGGTCAAGACCGTCTTGTGTTATGTCTGTGACAGGAGGAGGGGTCCTCTTAGGTGGGGTTAAACTTGCTCTGGAGTGGTTGAGTCTGTCTTTGTGGTTGGGGATGCCTGACGTTGATCTAGTTTTTCCATGTCTGGTTTTCCAGACTCCTACGTTCCCCTCTTTTCCTTGTCCTCTTGATGCATGGTCCCTGGGTAAAACCCAGCTTCTATCACTTTTCTTTTCCATTTAAGGATTTTGTTACTCGGCTTGGGTCTGCTTTCAGGATACTACGGTGCTAAACCTCCTGTGAGCAAAATTTTGTAGCATCTCCATCACCACTAACCATTATAAGCTACTCCTGGGAGGTTGGAACAGGACCATAAGAAAAGACCCCAGCATATGGGGGGTGGGGGCACTCCATAGCTCTTTCCGCCCTTCTACAGAAAATCTCCAGACACACCCCTCGTAGGTGGTGGCACAGAGGGCAAAGCATCCAGGATGCAGCACAGGGTGGCCTGGTGCCCCCCTGTGCCATCACTGTAGCCACGGTGGAAGCACAGTTCATGCCAGGGCTGGGAGTAGGGGTCCCAGCTGCAGTAGTGGTGGGGTGGCAGCAGTGGGAGAGGCAGTCTGAGGCCAGGCAGGTGCCCTGCTGCAGGGGCTCTGCATTCCCCCTGGCCCAGCTCAACCCTGGTGACGTGAGCAGCAAGAGTGGCAGTGGAGGAGGCTCGGCGTCCAGTCACTTCTCTACAGGCTGGACACCGATACCAGGCTGGAGCTGGAAGAGTTGTCAGCACTGTGCAGTACATGCAGGCTTCTAAAGCCAGGGGTCCTTCCAGCCCTTTTATTTACAGTGGAAAGCACACGCTAGATGGAGGGCTGACCCTTGGGAATTCATAAGCCTGACAAAGAAAAGCTTTTCCACACACGCTCCTACCTGGGCGGATAGTCAAAGGCTGTTACCCATCCTCCTCAAAGCCAAGGGAAAGTCAGCTGTGCTGTTAAACCTGGGACATCTCAGGGTCTTCCTTTGAAAGCCACGCAAATGGTAAGCCAGCCTTCCATTAACTGGTCTAAATTAAGAGAGGTCCAACAAGGTCCTGAGGAAAACCCCTCCACCTTTCTTTCCAGAGGCTGGGGACTGCTCAGGTGATATACCCTGAGACCCAGGGTGGTACAGTGGTTCTTAATACCTATTTCATATCTCAGAGTGCTCCAGACATCCTTAGGAAACTCCACAAGTCAGCCACAGGTCCTTAGACTGATTCTGCACAGCTAGCAGAGGCTCCTTTGGGGTGTTAAAAATTGGGATGTAACGTAGGATGAAAAAGAAGGCAAGATGAGAAGTCATGCCATCCTGTTAGCTTCGGCCCTCAAGACTGCTCAAGGTGACCTGAGGGAAAGGAAGATGCCATGTGTGAGTGACCCCGGCCCCCACCAAGGGACCACAAGGCCACCAACAAAGTTGAGGCTAATCCATGTGCATACTGCTGGCAGGAAGGGCATTCTAAGTGAACATAAGTGAGGCCATCTTGTTACGCTGCATGACCTCAGCCCCTCCTCTGTGTGAGCACTCGCTGCTCTGCATGTACTCCAAAATAATTCACATGATCTCCAGATTTATTGCCTCCATTTACGTATGTACTCCCCTATAGCTTGATAAATTAAAACTTTTTTCTGTGAGTTTCTCTCTCAGAAGAGGCTGATCACAGGCAGGAAACACACCTATCAGAGACTCATCATGACTGACAAAAGAAAAGAACAATGAAAGACCCCGGAATCTGTCATACCTGAAGGCCAGCATTTCTAAGCCCCTCTTACTGCCCATTTTCCCTATATAACTGCCTCAAGATTCCATAATGCTTGAAGATGGTGTTTCAGAGACATTAGTCTGCCGTCCTCCTAATTATGCCGGCTAATTGAAGTACAGGTGCCTTTCTCGATCCCTAGCTCATTGTGATTCATCAGCTCAGATCAAAGTGAGCAGAGCAAGCCCACTGCCAGCATCGGCATTGGTGGTGGGACTGTCTGAACCGTCCCCAGAGAGGGAGGGCATTGTTCAGGAGGGGGTCATGCCAACATCCCTTGACTACTGATGAGATATGACGGGGCCATGGAACTCCCCAGTTGGCTCCAGGAGCCTCAGATTACCTTGGCAGTGGGAGGAGAACATGTTGAATTTTTGCTCAATACTGGAGCCACATTAAAGGAAAGTGTGACATAAAAAGATATCAGGAAAAAGAGACGAAAAGATTTCCAGAAACCTTGACCTGTGAAATAGAATGAAAACGCTGAAGCATTCTTCTCTACATATCAGAATGTCCTGTTCCCCTTCTAGGGAGGGGCATGCTATCTAAGTTAGTGGCGTCAATAAGCTGGGAACAAGACAAAATAGAGACCCAAGTTCCTAAAGGTCAGAGAATTGAGCTCATGGCCCTCCTGCAAGATACACCAGCATCTGAGAAGGAAGAGATTCTCCTAAATGTATTGAGCCTAATTAAGTTGGAAGTATGGGCACAAGGACAGGTGGGAAGAGCAGACAGTGTTACTGCACAAAGGGCACAATCATCTTGCTGTCAGACAAAAGCCATTGTCAAGAGGCAACATGGTGGCAGAGAAAGGGCATTTTATTACAGCTTGCTAGCAAAGGGGACGATGCCAACTGAATGTCCAAAAGAACCATCTTAAGGGGGCACAGAATCTTGAAGCAGTTATATAGGCCAGTGGGATACAGGGGAGGGGGTGGCAATGTTGACCCTCTGGTGTTACAGACTGGGAGTCCCCACACCAGATCTTTCAGTTGTCATTGATGATGGTTGTCAGCTTAGACTCTCTGTTCATAGGTCATCAGGTTTCTAAGGAACTCAAAAGAACAAAGTAATTGTCTTATCACAGCTGGGAGGTAAATAGACAAGGAGGGGTCATAAAATCTCCAGAGCAGTTGGCTCTCCTGGAGGGTGCATATCCAGCCGGGTTCATTAGTCAAAGGTCATTCAAAGTTACAATATGGTCTCTTTTCTACACTATGGATTCCCTTATGTCAACCTTGTGTTGAGCCAGTATCACCAGTGCCATGCCAGTAAAGATAAAATCGAAGCAGATAGATCACTGGCCCTGCGTGAAATACTACCCTTGAAGCCAGAAGCCATAAGAGGAATCTTACCTGTGATCAATAGGCTTTTAGAACAAGGATTGATCAGGCCACGGAGACTTCCATGAAACACTCCCATTTTACCAGTTAAAAGGCTGGAAACAGTGAAATATAGATTTCCTCAAGAGCTCAGGGCTGTCAAGGTGCGTTTGGATCCTCATGCCCCACTCCATCCCCCCAGGTGATGTCTGATCACCCTGCCCTGCCTTCAGCAGGAATCCTGTTAGGTTGGTGAGATATTGTGATTTATAATAAGAAATATCTTCACTTCACTTCTGGAGCAGAGCTTCTAAAACTCTTGTAAAATTTCTGATATGGGAGCTATAGGGGCATCTTTTGTTACAATAATTACTTTTGTCCTCAGTTCCAGAAATAGCTCCAGAGAAATAAAGGTGAAATAGATATCTTTTGTTATTCATAACAAGCCCTTTTCAACCACACCTGAATTTATGTTAATGGGGTGACTTCTGGAGAACCTTAAGGGTGGGGGCTGGCTGCCAGGGGAACCAATTGTGTGATAGGTGGGTTGGAACTCTTAGCCCCATCGCCTTCACCACATCTCCAAGGTGGGGAGAAGGGCTGGAGATTGAGTTCAACATGGGGTTCAAAGAACTCCCAGGTTGGTGAACACATGGAAAATTTGGGGAGAGTGGCATACGCAGAGGGAGCCTGGGAGCTCCACATCCCTTCCCCACATGTCTTGACATCTTGGAAGATCATTCCGAGGTAGAAGTTCCCACTGTCAATCCAGAGTGACAACGGAGCTGCATTTCTCTCTCCTAGAACCCAGGAAGTATCAAGAGCCTTGGACATCACTGGGAAACTCCATGCCTCACGCTGGCCCCAGTCCACAGGAAAGACTGAAAAGATGAACCAAGAAACTACTTAACCTGGGACAAGGTGTTGAGAAGATTCTTGGCTTCACTCATGGGGGAGATTACATACAACAGAAGGAAATAGCGATCAGACGGTGCTTAAAATTTTTAAATGAAATTCTAACTTCTGTTCATGAGTTTGCCTCTCACAGGTCCGTGTTCCCATCAGATGTTGCACTCCACCACACCAAGGCAGGTGACCAGGTTCTCCTTAAGTCTTGGAAGGAGACTTCCAGAGGATCAACTAACCCCCAAGTGGACCAGGCATTATGAAGTCCTCCTGACCACCCACCCATCAGCCAAACTGGCCAGAGTCAAGCTGAAGACACATCACACCTGAGTCAGTCCTGGCTCCCCACCCCATGACCAGAGCACTCAGAAGCTGAAAAGAAAAAAACTGGTCTTTTGAGCTGCTGAAAGACCTTCAGCTGCTGTTCTGGGCTAGGACAGCTGACACCAAACAGTCATATAAGTAAAATGAGTCAGGTTCTAGCATTTCAGGTTCTGGAATTTCGGGTTAATCAAATATGGAATAAGATGCTGTTCTAAGACTGTAGAGAAAGGCACTCAGGTAATGGTAATGCATAATATAACCCGGTACCTGAGAGCATTTTAAAAATTTCCTTCCTCAGTTTAGCCATCTTTGCCCCCTTTCCGGGAGGAAGTAGCCTGAATGATCAATGCCGTTTCCTGCAGGAATCAGGATGGAAAAATGACAGTGGAGATTGAAGCCAGTTACCTGAGGGTTACTGTAGATATTCCGTGAGAATATGATTGCCCTTGACCTTGTTCCCAATGCAGACCTAGATGAATCTTGTCGATTGGCTGTTTTCTTGTTTAGCTTGTGAGGTGACTCAGGTCTCGAGGATTTGTGAGCTTGCTTTGCAGAAGAAAGAGAATGCCTTTGGGGAGGATGTCGGGCCCTCAGCAAGTGCTGATGCCCAGAAGTCAGATTGCCCAGGGGCTTATCAGGAGCGACCCCTTTGTTTCTCCAAAGCTCCTCCTGCCAAGACCCTTAGCTCCATAAAACCCCCTGCTTTCAGTTCTTGGGGATGCAGATTTGAGCAAACCCAGGCTCCCACCTTCTCGTTTTGGCCAGTCTGAGTAAACCCTTCTCCATCTCCTAGCACCAACGTCTCAGTGCTTGGCTTGCTGAACATCAGGCACGGGAACCTGAGATAAGAAGTTTGATCACCTCCACTAAGTCCCTAGCCAACTAAAGACTGAAGGACATCTCTTGGAAAGAGAGCCTTTGTTCTACACTTCATGGAGACTTTTAAAGGAGGGGCACATTGTCCTAAAGTGTTAAAACGATAGCTGTGGAGTCTTTGTGGATGCGTGTCTACATCTATGTTACATATGTGTGATGTTTTACCTCCAGATGGTATAATTCTTTTAAAACTCCATTTAATTGGCTTAAAGTAAGCACTTATATAGATTATTTCTAAATATAATAGGAACTAACCCAAATGTCTTTCAGGTTAACATGATGTGAAATAATCTTTGGTAAACAAAAGCTTGTTAAACTTTGTTGGTTTGATTAAATAGGCATGTCCTCACAGTTATCAACATTGGTTATAATACAGACATGCAGCCTGGGTTTACTAGTCAAATAAGCTCAGGTTATCTCTGTCACAAAACTGGTTAGCAATAGCAATCACTTAAAGTGATAGTTAATTTTGTCTGATGTCTCATAAAGTTTTGTGGGTAATCTAAACATAATTGCTGAGAAGAAATGATTTAGATGTAAGTGAGATAAAAGTTTACAGATAAACTTTTAGCAATAATTGTATTTTATGGCATGTGTCTTTAAAACAACTTCCAAAATCTCTTTGGTAATTTGAAACTTTGAAATTTTGCTATGTTAAATCAAATGATGGGAAATTCATTGAATCATCTCTAAACTAGATAAAACATTAGACATTAATTAGTAAATATAAGTTTATCTACTTTTGGCTTCTCATTACAGAGAAACTACAAGGTGTTTGGGTCTGTTGGTAAACATGTCTTGTACTTTTATTAGAAGATTGTACTATGAAGGAGCATGTTCCTAGAAATTATGAAAAGTAATTATAAGCTTGTAAAGTCACAGAATGCTAATGTAAAAGATAGTTTATAATAGCTTACTTCTTAGTTTTCACTGAAAAGTAAGGCCTATAAAGGTTAAGAATTCTAATTAATGTTAGTGATTAAAACGACTAAAAATTAGGGGCCAGCCCCATGGCCAAGTGTTTAAGTTCGTGTGCTCTGCTTTGGTGGCCCAGGGTTTCGCCGGTTCCGATCCTGGGCGCATTGTGGCACTGCTCATCAGGCCACACTGAGGCGGCATCCCACATGCCACAACTAGAAGGACCCACAAAAGAAGAAAAATACACAACTATGTACCAGGGGGCTTTGGGGAGAAAATAGAAAAATAAATCTTTTTAAAAAAACCTAGTAAAAATTAATAAGAAACACGTCTTTGTATTCAAGAAAAGTAAGGTGTGTGTTTTCAGTAAAGAAGGTATAAAGAATGGAAACATTTCTGTTGTTTTGTTAAGAAAGATAAATTTGTCCTAAAATACTAGAAGGGAAGAAAGAGGGCATGGGACAAGTTCTGAATGGAAAAAGAAACTTATAAAAGGTTTGCGGAAGAGGAACCCTGAGGAGACAGTTTTGTGAATGGCCAAGTTGGCTAAGATTAAAATGAATTTAATTAAGGGAGTGAGTTTTAGTGTCAAAAGCAGGCCAGTACAAAATTAGAATTTGGTTCTTTCCCTCTTGTAAAAGGATAATTTTCCTAAACTTTTAGTCTGCTCTCCATAAAGAGATTACGATGACTCACTCCTACCCCTAATAAGAACCATAAAAGTTAGAACGGCTAGCTTACTGTGGAAGGCTACAGATAGACATACAGTCGTTGGTGGTCTTCTCCCACATCATGGCAGACCCGGGAGGAGTCTTAGCTGATATGTCTTGCTGTCTCTATGTTAATACTAGTGGCACTATAGAAGAGAGTGAAATCGACACTTGAAAAGGCCACTTGGCTGACAGGAAGAAGCCAGTCAGACCAGCTGCTCCTGAGCCCCTGAACAACTGTCCTTCTTCTCCTGCTCTTTGGACCCCGCATATTCAATTGTCTGGTAGCTTATTGAGGCTGTGAAATTACACCTGGTTGTTACACAAGGATACAAACAACTGGGGGTTATGCCTGGTGACCCACAAACCTGTCATAGATTAGCTGGGGAAAGTTCTGCTCCTCTAGTGGTCCCTGTGACAACACTCACACCCAGCAGGAAGCCATTACAGAAATGGAGGAGCAGGATCAAACTAGAGGAGGGCTCTTGTCACTGACTAATTGCCTTGAGGAACTCAAGCGTGATTTCAGAAGCATGTTTTCCTCCTGAGCCTGAGCAAGTGAATAACCACCTCTCCCTTTTTAATGTTCATTCCACATCCAAAATAAAAGGCCCTTGCCATCCTGTGCTTGGGGAGCCACGACTTTGGAAAGGATTCCATGTGGTCGCCTTATTTGCAGCAGATAAATTTTACTCTGTGTGACAACTACATCTGATGAAGCCTCTGATTTCAATTCACTAAGAAGCAGACCCTCTTTGGTTTGGAAACAGATCCACATCAGAAGAAGCAAGCCACGGAGACCTGCAGCTACTACCCCCACCTCCACTGAGCATGCAATTCTAGAGTGGAAGTGTCACTCAGACGTAAGTGTGCCCTTGTTCCCATCCGCAGGTCCATGGCTGGCTGGGATACTTTACCTCAGTGGGGAAGCTCCTAATCTCTTCCCAGAGGAACTGCCTTCATCTGCAACACGGCACGGAGAAGTTCAAGCCTAAGTTCAGTCTCATAAATAGTGGAGGTTGTGTTGAAGGGCAGTTGGGAGGAGATTGGTAGGTTCTTGGAGTACATAGGCGAAAGTGTAGGCCCACTAGTTTTCACGAGAGAAGCAGGAAAAAGACAGCTGAGAGGAGCCCTACTGGGGTCAGAAGAAATCTCTAATGCTCTTCTCAGGAACTATTCCTTCAAAGGACACCAAATTTGATTGCGTACCTCTGCAGAGCCACTTACGCCACAGGGCATCATTGAAAACACAGTCATGTGCCACATCGCGACATTTTATTCAATGATGGACCACATGTACAAGATGATCCCATAAGAGCACAATGGAGCTGAGAAATCCTCTTCACCTAGTGTCGTGGCCATCTTATCATCACTGTACAACGCATTATTGACGTGTTTGGGGTGATGCTGATGTAAAGAAACCTTCAGATAGCTTCTATCTGAAGATATTCTAGAAGAAGCCATTGTTATCATGGGAGATGATGGCTTCATGGATGTTTTGCCCCTGAAGAACCTCCCAGTGGCACAAGATGTGGAGGTGGAAGACAGTGATACTGATTATCCTGAACCTGTGGAGGCCTAAGCTAATGTATGTGTTTGTGTCTTAGCTTTTATAAAGTAAAAATGTTACAAATAGAAGAAACCTTATAGAATAAGGATATAAAGAAAGAAAATATTTTTGGACAGCTGTACAATGTGTTTGTGTTTTAAGCTAAGTGTTATTAGAAAAGAGTCAAAAAGTTAAAAAAAATTAAATGTTTATTTAAAAAAAAGTTAGGGTAAGCTAAAGTAAATTTATTATTGAAGAAAGAAAAGTGTTTTTTGTAAATTTAGTGTACCCTAAGCATGCAGTGTTATAAAGTCGACAGCAGCGTCCAGTGATGTCCTAGGCCATCGCATTCACTCACCACTCACTCACTCACTAACCCAGAGCAACTTCCAGTGCTGCGAGCTCCATTCACAGTAAGTGTCCTATAGAGGTGTACCATTTTTATCTTTTATACCATATTTTTACTGCACCTTTTCTATATTTAAATGCACACATACTTACGACTGCATTACAATTGCCTGCAGTATTCATGAGAGTAACATGCTGTACAGGTTTGTAGCCTGGGAGCAATAGGCTAGCCCATGGAGCCTAGGTGGGTAGTAGGCTATACCATCTAGGTTTGTGCAAGCACCCTCTGTGATGTTTGCACAATCACAAAATCGCCTAGTGACGCATTTCTCAAAATGTATCCCATCTTTAAGGGACGCATGTCTGTATACTCTTTTATAATTATACAATTAACTTTACCTGTGGAGTTTTTTTTACTTTTTCCTTTTTCACCTTGCATTCACATTACTGTCTGGAGTCAATTTTTTTCAGAATGAAGAACTTCCTCTAGAGTTTCTTGTAAGAGGCCTCTGTGAAAAAATTTTCCCAGTTTTTATCTTGGAGTGTCTTTATTTCACTTTCATTTTGGAAAGATGGCCTTGCTACATATATGACTCTCTCTGTCTCATTCCCTGACCTGGTAGTCTCTCCCATGAGGCATGGGCAGGTCCATGGAAGCATAAAAACAAATAACTACTAAGGAATTACTCCTGGGGTTCCCAGAAGAGCCAAAGAATCAGGAGCTTCTCTTTGGGCTGAACTTGATCTTCGTGGTTGAGTACTCCCTTATTATCCTCTCTGACTCCCACCTCCATGCTCCCTTGGGCTTCATCTTCTCCAACTTCTCGCTTGTTGACATCTTTTTACCTCCACGAGGGTCCCCAAAATGCCAGAGAACATCCAGAAGGGTACAAAGCAATTGCTCTTACAGATTACCTCACCTGGATATCCTTTGCCTTGGTTTTAGTGGGATGAGCAACTGGCTGCTTGACTATGATTCATGTGTAACTGTTGGTCTTGCTGCCTTATTGATGTTATGAGCTTACAGTTCTGGACCCAGCTAGTTTTGTGTCTTGGTTCATTACTCCTGTGTACTCTCTGCTTCACCACCTGATTTTGGTCTAGGTATCACTGCATACACACTAAGCCCTTTCCCATTTCTTCAGCAACCTTGCCAAGGTCCCCATGGAAACCAAGACCTCCAGTGTTTACTGATTGCCCTTGTGTCTGTGAGTTCTGTGAATACTCTCAGAGAACATGGATTTGAGAAGAGAATTACTCTAGAATAGGCGGAGTAAGAAAGCTGGGCTACTTCCTGGCTGTCCTTCCAACATCACAGCTTCATTATTTCATTCAGAAGAGATTCTCTGAAGATCAGAAAGGTTATTTTGTGTGTGTGCATATGTGTCCATGACTAAAAACGATTCTCACATCACCTTCTCCACAAAAGGACAAATAAAGTCTTGAATTACCTGACACAATAGTTTGGATTTGGAATCTCTGGAAAGTTCAGTCACCCATCACACCACTTCCCACCTTCCTGGAATAAGATTCCCACACTCCTCGAGGGATAACTCCAGTCTCCAGGGCTCTAGCTCCCATGGCTGTTAATTTCCCCTCTGACAAAAAGGGACTTTCTGATGCAACCCTGTCCCCCAGAGCCTCTATCCTCACACAGTTTTGTCAGTCATCCCAAAGGCCAAGCAAGATTCATTAACCAAAGATGCTGGATTCCAGGGAGGTTTTACCAAGAAGGCGTCCCAGGAGGAGGAGAATGGAAGTGTGTGTAAAGGCCACAAGGGAGTCTCTCAGACCCAGACAAGTAGGGGTGAGAGTCTGGAGCTCCCCTGCTTGTGGGGCTTTCTGGGGTCTGGACATGATTAGAGAGAACACACTCAAGGCAAGAAAGAGCCCTCGGAGTTGATGATTTTATATTCATTTTCATGATCCTGTGGAGTCTGAGTCTATGAAGGCAGTTGGAGGGAAAGACAGATTGTGTTTGCCTCTTAATCTCCCCCAGCTCTGAGGTGGGCATCTGACCATTTGTTTTATCTCAGTCTGTCAGCCCTGCATGAGCCTGATCAGGCCAGACCCTCAGGGGATGTCATCTATTTTAAAGTCCCTGTTTGAACCTCCATAGCAGCTGCTGAGTTGGGAAGGCCTGGAGCTCTGGCCGTTGCTGAGAGATTGGATTTACGACCTGCTCCCTGGCACAGCCCAGAGACACCTTCGGCTCTCCTTCCAGGGCAGACTAAATATCGGATGCTCTGAAGCAGTTTTCAGAGATCAAATCAGACTAGCCTGGAGAGCCAGAGGAGAAGGAGCCAACCCTCCGTTCACTTGGCAGAATAGAGAGGACACATGACTAGGAATCAGTCAGGGTGGGTTTGACTCCCAGCTCTGCAGTCAACCACACTGTCACCTTAGACATGTCATCACACACCCCCCATCACCTTAGACATGTCATCACACACTCAGATTTTATTCATACAGAAGCTGCTTATGGAGCACTTGCTATGCACCTGGTGCTCTGTGGTTGCGAGTGAGGGCAGAATAGACAATAAAAGAGCAAGAGCTCTGAGAACTGGGTCTCAAGGACTCATTGTTTGATTAGCAAACTAGCAAAGAGATGAAAAGGCAGAATTGCAGGGTAACTTGGATGGGCCAGAGGAACTTTTGCCTCTATGGCTCTTTCTTCTATAAAATATATATACATATGTATGTATATATATTTAAAAATATATTTTATAGCTTGTTTTTGGTATAAAGACACATACTCCAGTTTGCATAGAGTCATCTCTGTTCTTCTGAATTTAGAAGAAATCAGAACATTTTCACTGGGCCTGGATCTCCTCTGCCAGATGGAGGAAGGATTCGTCCATGCTCCATCACAGGTGGGAGATGCTAGGAAGGTTTTATTGGCTATAGAGACACAGCTAACCCCAATTCCTCTTCTCTCATCTCTCGTTTTCAGCAAAGGGCATCAGATCTGAAATACAAACAGCAACAAGGAGAATATGAAAAGGAGGAGTCTTAAAAGACAACTCAAAACACGGGTTGTAGAGACTCCTCATCCTGAGGTGTGAGGGAGGTGATTTAAGACAAGGCGATAACCCACCTGAAGCCAAGCCTTATCTGGGTCCAGCCCTGCTCGCCTGACTGGGGAAGGTGGGTTTAGTGGAGGGAACCGCCTTTTTCCTAAAATGTCCTGAAGGAAGAATATGTGTGAAGCCCAAGGCCAACCATGACATAGGGATCCAATCCTATTGGAGAAGCTGCTTGCAGGAGATTCCAAAAGCCAGTGAGGGGAATGTGCTGTTCTGTGGATGCATCAGTAGTAAGGGCACCACTTGGTAATTCTGGAAGGGAAGAGGAGGTCAGGGAAACACAGTGCTGAGTGCCCAATGGAAGGGAGGGGGCCTTCAACGGCTAAGACATTGGGGAGATACCATATAGTCTGCAGTGGTGGAAGATCTGAAGGTCCCAGGCCAGTGGCTTTGAGTTCACTTTCTGTTCCGGACTAATTGACAGTTCTTGGAGGTAAACCAGAGTCGACCTGCATGGTATCTTCTCGACGTGGAGACTAGGGGGCTGTTGAGCAATCAGCTGAAAGGACCAGCATACCAGAGCCAGGTGAGTGACTGGGTGTGTGCCAGGGCAAGAACATCCAAAGAGATCCTGGACCCGTGGCTGGTGAGGTGGCTTCTGCCCCAGGCCAGGCAGTAAGGCAGTCATCAGACAGAGGAGATAAACCCACCATGATTGGGGCAGAAGAGTCAACGGTTTCCCTAGGGAAGGAGGACCTGAATAATCCATTACTCTTTGTTGCAAAGTAGGACATGAAGAGAAAAGCAGGGATTCTGGAGTTACACCAGCTGTGGTTTTAAATTGATTCTATCACTTGTTTGCGGGGTGATCTTGGGTTGGTGTCTTATTTTCCTATGGCTGTTGAAACAAAGTACCACTGACTGGATGGTCTAAGACAACAGAGATTTATTCTTTCACAGTTCTGGAGGCCAGAAATCCAAAATCGAGGGGTTGGCAGCATGGATTCCTTCTGGGGGCTCTGAGGGGGAATCTGTCCCAGACCTCTCTCCTGGATTCTAGTGGCTTCTGGCAATCCTTGTGTTCCTTGGCGTGTAGCTGGGTGGCTTCAATCTCTGCCTCTGTCTTCACACGTCATCTCAGCATCTCTGTGTGTCCTCTCCTCTGCTTATAAGGTCACTGGTCATTGGATTTAGGGCACACCCTAAATCCAGGATGATTTCATCTCCAGATCCTTAACTAAGTACATCTGCAAAGACCAACTTTCCAATCAGGCCACACTCTGAGGCTGCAGTAGATGCGCAGTTGGGGGCAGCACCATTCCTCCCAGGACAGTCAGCTGCTGCACTGCTTTAAATCTCAGCTCCTTCTCCATCCAAGGCAGATAATACCAACATCTACAGATAAGGACCAAGTGAAAACAACGTGCCTGTGAAATACTCTAAATTATCCAGCCTGAGATGCCCATAGGGCCAAGTTCGAGGAACCCTTCAACAAAACCCATCAGTCGCTCCCTGACCCTAGCATGGTGCCCGCTACATAGTGAAAGCTTAATAGGAATAAGCTACCTTTTCTTCCCCTCATGAGGGGTGAGATATGGGTGAAAAGAAAGAACCAAGTACATCATGCACTTGACATTCCTGGACAAGGTCCAGAGGGAATATTTGGCTATGCATTGGCCCAAAATGATAATGATTAAACAACAAACCCTTCTCTGTACAGAGACATGGAAACAATGCAATTGTCCAGGGATTTAACTTGGCACTAGTTTTATGAATATCTCCTTTAAAATGCATCTGAAAATCCAAATTTGCAGATTGATTTCCAGGGATGCATGGGACATGAAGCTCATCTCTGCTGAGAGACCAAGTCAGTGGACTCAAGGGAACTCCCAGAGGCTCCATTCAAGGCCAGAGAAGGGCCAATGGATTTCAGTTGAAGGGTTTCTCAATCTTGGAACCATTGAAATTTGGGGCCAGATAATTCTTTGCAGTGGGGTCATTTGTGCATTGTAGGGTGTTTAACAGCATCCCTGGTTTCCACCAACTAGATGCCAGGAAAACCCCCAGTTGTGACAAGCAAAACTGTCTCTAGACATCGTCAATGTCCCCTGGGCAAGAAAAGGCAAAGTCCCCTCTGGTTGAGAGCCACTGCATTAGAGGGAGAACAGGAGAATTGCCATTTCAGAAGAGCTCAGTTGAGAAGGAGCTTGAATTGACCGATTTTTACCATGCAACTGGACAAGAGTTATGTTGAATAACGTGAACAAAAAGAGGCAATATGTACTGAAACTCTTACTATATGCGGACACTGAGCTGAACACCAGGTATCATTATCCTACCATAGGAAGGGATTTTAGAAGTCACCCAGCCCATCTTTTTAATGTTTACCCTTGCTCTACAATAGGAATAATAGCTGTGACCTTAAGTCAAGAAATTACCATATGGTTGTCATCGTGCTAAGCTCCTTAATTCATTATCTCATTTAATGCTCATAGCTACTCCTATGAGGAAAGTATTATTTATCCCCATAGATTATGGGAAACTGAGTCCCAGGAAGATTAAATAATGTACCTGAAGTCAAAGAGCTAGGGTGCAGCTGAGCTGGTGTTCAAATCTTGCTCTAAGTCTAGAGTGTATTCTCTTAACTGTATGCCAAACAACCCACACACACCATATTCCTTCTCTTTGGAATGACCTTTATCTATCTGCCTACAAAATGATCCTAATTGACTTTTAATACTCAGCTCAAATGTCTGCTCTTCTGCAAAGCATTTTCAGACCCCTCTGTGCCACCTGCCCTCCTGTAGGCAGACGTGGGCACTAGATCCCATGGGAATCTGCAGCACAATACACACGTCTTTTATGTATCCTTTTTGTACTGTTGTAAAGTGACTTGCTTATGTACTTGCACCCCTGTCAAACTCCTAAGTTCTTTCAGTACTAAGAGGTCTTTGTATTTCCTGCCCACACATCATTGATTGAATAAGACAGACATTACCTCATAAAGCTCTCATTCCATTTGGGGGTAGATTTCCTCCATAAAGAATTTCACATTGGGTCAGAAGAATAAACATAGTTAAAAAGTCCATACTACTTAAAACAATCTACAAATTCAATACAGTCCCAATGAGAATTCCTATGACATTCTTCACAGAAATAGGACAAAGAATCCAAAAATTTATATGGAACAATAATAGATCCTGAATAGTGAAAGCAATCACAAGAAAAAAGAACAAAGCTGGAGGCATCACAATTCCTGACTTCAAAACATACTACAAAACCATAGTAATCAAAACAGCATGGTACTGGCACAAAAATGTACAAACAGGTCAATAGAACAGAATTGAAAGCCCAGAAATAAAACCACACATCTATGGACAGTTAATCTTTGACAAAGGAGCCAAGAACATACAATGGAGAAAACATAGTCTCTTCAATAAGCGATGTTGGTAAAACTGGACAGCCACATGCAAAAGAATGAAAGTAGACAATTACCCTGAAACATACCCAAAAATTAACTCTAAATGGATTAAAGATTTGAATGTAAGACCTGAAACCATAAAATTCCTAGAGTAAAAGATAGGCAGTACACTCTTTGACATTGGTCTTAGCAGCATCTTCTGGAATACCATGTCTACTCGGGCAAGGGAAACAAAAGAAAAAGTTAACAAATGGGACTATATAAGTCTAAAAAGCTTCTGCAAGGCAAAGGAAACCATGAACAAAATGAGAAGACAACCCACCAACTGGGAGAAAATATTTGCAAATTGTCTATCACACAGGGGGTTGAACTCCAAAATATATCAACAACTCACACAAGTCAAGAAAAAAATCCAAACAACCCAATCAAAAGATGGGCAGAGGATATGAAGAGACATTTCTCTGAGGAAGATATACAGATGGCCGACAGACACATCAAAAGAAGCTCAACAACACTAGTTATTAGGGAAATGCAAATCAAAACTATAATGAGATATCACCTTACACCAGTCAGAATGGCTATAATTATCAAGACAAAAAACAACGAATGTTGGAGAGGATGTGGATAAAAGGGAACCCTCATACACTGCTGGTGTGAATGTAAACTGGTGCAGCCACTGTGGAAACCACTGTGAAGATTTCTTGATAAGTTAAAAATAGGAATACCAAAAGACCCAGGTATCCCACTACTGGGTATTTATCCAAAGAACTTGAAATCAATGATGTAAAGAGATTTATGCACCCTTATGTTCATTGCAGCATTATTCACAATAGCCAAGATGTGGAAGCAATCGAAGCGCCCTTCTACAGATGAATGGATAAAGAAGGTGTTGTAAATATATACGATGGAATACTACTCAGCCATAAAAAAGACAAAATTGTCCCATTTGCAACAATATGGATGGACTTTGAACGTATGACATTAAGCGAAATAAGTGAGCTCTCCCCTTAGATCGTCCACCTTAAAATACAATGAAAAGGACAATCGTACGCCAAGAGGAGGACTGACAGTAGTTAGCTGAGTGTTAATCTTCAAAAAAAACCCAAAAACGGACATGTCCTGCAATATTCCTAATAAGGTGACAAATGGGAAGCCACCAAGGTGTCTCGGTCAAATGCACACTGCAGACACTCATAAAATTGAATATTGAACTGAGGTGGTTCCATAGCAGTGGTTCTGACCCAGGGGTGATTTTGCCCCTAAGGGGATATTTGGTGACATCTGAGAGGTTTTGTCAGGGCTGGGGTGCGGAGGCTGCTGGCATCTCGTAGCTAGAGGCCAGGGATGCTGTTCAATGACCTGCAACATACAGGACAGCTCCCGCCACAAATGACACAGCCCCAAATGTCAACACTGCCCAGGTTGAGAAACCCTGGTCTCTATAAACTAACATGGAGTTCAGGCACCACGGTGAGTAAAAAAGCCAGGTTACAAAAAGGCACCTACAGGATGATCAGGACTGTGTTCAGTCTCACAGTGTGGACAATGGTTTGGTGGTTTGTGAGAGTTTAATATAGGGCC
Organism: Equus caballus; assembly: GCF_041296265.1. NCBI lineage: Eukaryota > Metazoa > Chordata > Mammalia > Perissodactyla > Equidae > Equus > Equus caballus. The sequence goes on from NC_091704.1 coordinate 15,677,874, forward strand.
CCAAACCCCAATTTTCAAGGCATTAGACTCTGATGGAGCCCATGAGAAGCTCAGGTAATTGACTCAGCCCCGGCAGGCAGGGAGGGAGGGAAAGTAAGCACACACTCTCCCTGAGGTGGCCCTCTCCCTCGCAGGGTCCCCAGGGGCCCAGCATCCCCATATCAGAGGCAGAGGCAGTAGGGCCACAGTGTGCAGAGGCAGTGGGCAGGGCACAGAGGCAGCATAAGTAGCGGCACTCGGCCTCAGGCAAACCCCCACCCAGCTGGCACGCTCAGGGCGGCAGGCTCCGTGCCTTGAGCCCAGCCTTCCTGAACAGCCCTCGCCTGCAGGACATCGATGAGCCAGGGCTTCCCGATGGGTTCAGGGAGAAGCAGGTGCAGAGCTGGGAGCCCCAGGTGAGTCCCTTCCCTGCCTTCAGCCTGACCAGCAGAGGCCTGGGGAGCCAGCATCAGCTAGAGACTCGGAGGAGCCCCCTTGTTTATGCCACTCCTTGTGCCATTCGAGTCTCTGGGGTGGGGCTGCAGGCAGGGCTCCGTCCTAGCTTCCCGGCAGTGGGATGACTGCTCTGCAGGCATTAACTTTTTTGGAGCTCTCCTTACCTTACGAGGAAGGTTCACTGCACAAGCGAGAAAACTGAGCTGCCGAGAGAGGGGAGCTGCCCCTCACAGTGACCCAGCGCAGCTGTCTGACTTTTCAGCTCTCTCCCTCTCTGTCCTGGCCAGAAGCCAGCGGGAGAAGGGTTGGGGGAAGGCAGGGAAAGAGGGACAAGAGGATTCAGGATGAGAGGCTCCAGCCACCTCTGCGGTATGAAGCATGGGAGGCACCAGGAGGCATAGGTTGGTGATGGGAAGAAGTTAAGGATGAAAATAGGGAGAGAAAGGGAGGGAGGGGTGGCTGAGATGGAGGGAGGGTGCAGAGAGGGGAGCCAAACCGCTTCACCAGAGACAGCGGGATGGGGGCAACCAGCTAAGGCCGGATGAGGTCTGAGAGACAAGAGAGGCCTCGTCCGTGGTCTCAGCCAGGGGCATTGCGGCCCCGGAAGACGTTTGACAATGTGTGAGGATACTTCTCATTGTTACGATGGGCGATGCTGCTGGCATCTATGGGTGCCAGGGACGCTGCTCAACGTCCCACAATGCCCAGGACTGCCCCACCACAGAGTGTGATCTGTGACCCTAGTGTCCCTCATGTTGATGGAGGGAAACACAGCCCCACGGGCCAATGTGGGCAGGACCTGTCCATGGATGGGGTTGGCTCCTGAGTCCCTGGGTGAGGAGCCAGCCCCACCGTGGTTCCTCAAAGGGCTAGATAGCGAGATTGCACTGTCTCTCTCCGGGGCTGGTCCCTTTACTCACAGACGAACCTGCTAGGTGATCCTGGTGGATCAATGCCAGGAGATGGTAGTCTCAATCTCTCCCGTCCTGCTCCCATGCCCACTATGGGTCTATGTCTGTCTGTTTACTTTGAAAAAATGGAGTTAAGAAGGTTGTTAGAGCAGAAAATTGAGCATATAGTGCAGAGAATTCCCGGATATGCTCTCTTTCTCTCTGCCCGCAGTTTCCCCTGTTATTAGTGTCCTGTGTTAGTGTGGTCCCTGCGTTACAGTTGCTGACCCAGAATTGACACATTGTTATTAACTAAAGCCCACAGTTTACATCAGGATTCACTCTTGGTGTTGTACTTCCTATGAGTTTTGATAAATGCACAATGTCACGTATATGCCATTACAGTATCACACAGAACAGTTTCTCCACCTTAAAAAGTCCCCTGAGCTCCACCTGTTCATCGCTCCTCATCCCTGAGCCCCTGACAACAAGCAACACATCTGTTTCCAGTCTCCCTGCTTTGCCCTTTCCAGACTAAATGGATGCCCCACTTAGCTGCGTCCTGCGTCCACACCATTCCAGATGGTGGTACGTGCAGCCCTGGGCCACCTCCCCAGGACATGGGGGTCTCTTGCCTTCTCATAGTTCTCCTACCATTCTTCTTGGTGCCTGTGGATTTCTGTGCTCTTGTTTGTGTGAGGAGGCAGTGTGTGAGTGGAAGAGCATGGTGAAGCTGGCATCTCCATGGTCTGGGAGTGACCTCTCACATTCGTTAACAGCCACCAGCAATGGTGAGTGTAACAGAGAGGTTAGGAAAAGACAGGCCTTGGGGCCAACCAGAGTTAGGTTCAGATCCTGGCTCTCCCACTCCAGACACGTGGTCACTTGGGCAAGTGATGTGTCAACTGTGGGATTCATCTGCCACATCTGCAAATTGGGGGTCATGGCAGGTGCCTCATAGTGATGGGGTAAAGATTTGGTGAGAAATGCTTGAGCACAGGCCTGGTCCACAGCTCACGTCCAATCAAGGGTAGCAATTCCCATCAAGACTCAAAACCCACTGCCAGGGACAGATGAGTCTCCACGTGACAGGTTATGATGAGGGTCACAACAAAGTTAGGAGGAAGGAGTTTAAACTCACTCGGGAATCCTTCTTTTGGAAGCACCCAGGAATGAGTGTCCAGATATGCTCTCAGAAGAGGGTTTCCAGGAGGGCTGCACAGACGAGGTGACCTTTCAGCTGAGTCTCAAAGATAACCAGGCATTGCCAGGTGGAGAAAGAGGGGAAACAGGATCTGGGCAGAGGGAGCTTCCCCAGGAAATGGCAACTGCGTTCTCTAGATCATTGGTTCTCCAGGGGTGGATGACTGTCCCCCATGGGGAGAGTGGCAATGTCTGGAGACATTCTTGGTTGTCACGACTGAGCAGGGGCTATTGGTGTGCAGCCGGTGGAGGCCAAGGATGCTGCTCAACATCCTACAGTGCACAGGACAGCTCCCCACAGGAAAGAATGATCCCGACCCAGATGTCACGAGTCCCACGGTTGAGAACCCTTGCACTAGACATTGGAGAAAAAGGGAAGGCTTGTGAGCACAACCCCACCACCCCCTTTTCAGCCATTCAGCCTCTTCTTGGAGCCTCTGGTTTCCAAGTCCTTGGCTTTGACTTGCCTGCTAAGATCCCCGAGTAGCAGGACTGAGTGGGGCTGTGGGGGCCTCTGTTCCGGGGACCTACGGGCAGGTTCTGACTCAGACATGGAGGAAAGATGCGAGTGACTCCAGGGGAGGGAGGACAGGAAACTCTGGACACCAGTGACATTTGGGGAGGGCAGCCTCCAGGCACCAGTGTGCCTGGTCCCCTTTCGTGTCTCGTTATCAACTGTCAGGGCTCGATCAACAACCTGAGCCCACTAAAGAGGGAATTTGTGACTTTTTTCTTATTTTTGAAATTGTGGTAAAATATACCTAACATAAAACGTACTTACATTAGCCACGTTATAACATACATTTCAGTGGCATTAATTTTATTCACGACGTTGTGCAACCACCATCTCTACTTAGTTCCAGAACTTTCTCATCACCCTTAAAGGAGACCCAATGCCCCTTAGCAGTGACTCCCCATTCTCTCCGTCCCCCAGCCCCTGGCAACCGCTGACATGCTTTAAACAGCTACATGAATGTTCACAGCAGCATTGTTCACAACAGCAAACAGCCGGAAACAGTGCAAACGTGCATCAGCTGAAGCAGGGGTGGACAAGGTGATGCATCAGTGCAGGGGGATATTGTTCAACCAGGAAAAGGGATGAAGTGTGATATGTGGTGCAGCATGTGCGAGCTCAGAAAACATCACGTTGAGTGAAAGAAGTCACACACATTAGGACAATATTGTGTGATTCCACTTAGAGGAAACGTCCAGAACAGGCAAATCCATAGAGACAGAAGGAGACTGGTGGTTTACTGCCTTTTAAACTTTATACTACCTAATAAACAAAGTTCATTTAGTAATAGCTATGTGATGGGGCCAGCCCACTGTCAGAGTGACTAAGTTCACCCCTCTGCTTTGGCAGCCCAGAGTTCATGGGTCTGGACCCTGAATGTGGACCCACACACTGCTCATCAGGCCACGCTGTGGCAGCACCCCACAGTAGAAATGGAGGAGGATTGGCAAGGATGTTAGCTCAGGGACGATCTTCCTCACCAATAAGAATAAATAAAAAATTAAAATAGCTGTTATTCATAAAGGCGCATCAGAATCTCATCAAATTGCAGGGATGTACCAAGCACAAACCACGTGCATTTGCTCACTTAGTGCACTGATTTAACTATCCTAGGCAGCACCTACGGGGGCCAGATCACATTCCAAGAACAACTCATTTACTTCTCACAACCTCTCCTGGGTAGGTCAGGGGAAATGGAGGTACCGAGAGAGGAAGAAACTCAGTCAAGTTTACGCAGGAGGCAGAGCAGGGATTTGAACTCAGTTGGGGTGACCCCCACGTTCCTCTGTCTGGTGGCTGTGTGGTATCGCATCAGAACACAGAGATGTGCCTCATGGGGGCTCGGAAACAACCAGAATGTTATTTATAGTCTCCTGCCTCTGATGCCCTGCATGGATGACTCCAGAGGAAGAATCTGGTTGATTCAGATTAAGTTAGAGACACGCCCTGATCCAAGGAGTCGTATGCGTGGGGCAGGGACGTTTCACAGTGTCTGCAGCTGTGGGACGAAGAGGACTTCTCAGAAGGGAGGAGGAGGGCAGAGCAGCCATGGCTGGAAGCTCCAGGGAAGGAACATTTTCATTTTTAGAGGCATCCTTGAGAGATGGTGCAAGGTATAGTCTTAGGAGACAGCCCAGCCACGGGTTCAAGTCTTGGCTCTGCCATTGTGACAGCTCCACCTTGAGTAAGCTGTGTACACTCTCTGCAGCCTAATATTCCTAATGAGTATGCTCAGGATACTGAAAATGCAGGTGATAAAGACAGCACCTTCCTCACTGGGATGATAGAGGAGTAAATCATACGAGGCACTGAATGGGAATCAATCAATGTTAGCAGTCATTTACAAGGAGCACCTGATGACCATTCTCCATCCAGTAGCTGACCTCTTGCTGTCACACCTCACCCCAGGCACAGCCTCCATGCAGGGAGCCAACCTCTCAGCAGTGAGCGAGTTCATCCTTATCGGCTTCTCCACTTTCCCCCACCTCCAGCTGGTGTTCTTCCTGCTGTTCCTCCTGATGCACCTGTTCTCTCTGCTGGGGAACCTGCTCATCATGGCCACCATCTGGAGGGAGCGCAGACTCCACACGCCCATGTACCTCTTCCTGTGCACTCTCTCCATCTCCGAGATCCTCTACACCTTCACCATCATCCCACGAATGCTGGCTGACCTGCTCCCCACCGTCCACTCCATCACCTTCACAGCCTGTGCCAGCCAGATGTTCTTCTCCTTCACTTTCGGGTTCACCCACTCCTTCCTGCTCACCATCATGGGCTATGACTGCTACGTGGCGATCTGCCACCCTCTGCGCTATAGTGTGCTCATGAGTCCTGGTAGATGTGCCTGCCTTGTGGCCTGGTCCTGGGCTGGAGGCTCAGTCATGGGGATGGTGGTGACAATGGCCATTTTCCACCTCATCTTCTGTGGACCAAATGAGGTTCACCATTTTGCTTGCCACGTGCCACTACTGTTGAAGTTGGCCTGTGGAGCTGATGTACCACGGGTGGCCAAGGGCGTGGGCCTGGTCTGCATCACTGTCCTGCTGGGCTGCTGTCTCCTCATCCTCCTCTCCTATGTCTTCATCGTGTCTGCCATCTTGAGGATCCACTCAGCTGAGGGCCGGCACAAGGCCTTCTCCACATGTGCGTCCCACCTCACTGTGGTGGTCGTGCACTACAGCTTTGCCTCTGTCATCTACCTCAGGTCCAAGAGTCCCCAGTCTCTGGAAGGAGACACCCTGATGGGCGTCAGCTACACGGTCCTCACGCCCTTCCTCAGCCCCATCATCTTCAGCCTCAGGAACAAGGAGCTGAAGATTGCCATGAGGAAGACCTTCCTCAGCACACTCTACCCAGAGAAAATGTGATCATCTGGGAGGAATTCCTTGGAAATAGCTAAACTGGATTACCAGATGCTACCATGAGAAATGGCACCCTGTATACACGTAGGAACCTATTTATCTGATGCCTTAAGGTTTAAAAGGAGCCTCGTAGGCGGCATCCAAACGTACCAACATTGGTTAAACAATGTCAGGAGCACATTTGTGGTGAAGAAATGCATGAGATTGTAACACACAGAAAATTAGATTTCATAATTCCTGCCCACTGCGGGACACTTTGTCAGGTAGCATTACACCTGGAACCTGTTCTTCTGCCAGAAACCAGGGTGGTCTGCTTACTCCCACCACCATAAATCCAGATTGCAAAGAGAATTGGAAGATGCCAGACGCAACCCTCTACCAAGTAGCAACAGGTAAATACAACATGGATGGTATAAAGCTACAGAAGACCAAGGCGGGTTATAGCAGAGCAGAGGAAAACACCCTAATTTTCAGCATTGCACAGCTCTGTGCAGTAGCAGTTAGAAACAGTATTGAGCAGACTCACAGAAAAAGTTGAGGAAATCCCTACATTTCAAGTGTGAATTTTGAGCTGTGGTGGAGAGAAAGAGAAGTCTCTACAGTTCAAGAAAGAGTCCCACCACGAGAAGTTGCCGGCTGTGTTACAGAGTTACGGGTCACACTGGCCGGGCAGGAATGCTGTGTTGAGGCCCAACGGTGAGAGCAGAGCCCAGGATGAAGGTGTGTGCCGTGGTCACACAGCCTCAATGCTCTTCCGTTTCTCCACAAGGGGGAACTTGAGGTTGAGTGCACTGAATAGTGTTTATAATTCATTGAAAGTGTGTGTATTTAGGGGAAAGACAGCTACTGCATGATGTCACCTATGTCTAAACAACCTGCCTCATAAAAGTAAAGTAGAATGGTGTCACCAGGCATGGGGGGTGGGAGAACCAGGGAAATGCTGTTTAAAGGGACAGATTTGAAACCAGCAGACAAACAAGCCCAAGACATTGAACGCACAGCACGGTGATTGCAGACAGCAATACCGTATCATAAATCTCAAAGTTGTTAAGAGACTGGATCCTAGTTGTGCCCACCACGAAAAAGAAAAGACAATTAGGAGACGTGGTAGAGGCGCTAGCCGGTGCTACAGCAGTAATCACATTGCAGCATATAAATGAATTCAATCAGCACATTGTACACCTTGAACTCACAAAGCGTTAAATGTCACATGTTTCAATTAAAAAGAGGTTTCCCTGACAAATTTGTTTCTGAATATGAATATATGCACTTATTTTAGAAGAGGAATTTGTAATAACACTTAATGGACACCAGTTTATGGTGATACTCTTGTACTCAACAACAGATGTAATTAACATGCACAAGCAATAAATAAATGTCAAAGTTAACAAAATAGAAAATACGTGTATTCTGTTGAAGTTGAATAGTAAACTACACATTGGTTGTCCTAAAGCTGATTCAGTCTTTCTCTACGACTTGAGCAGTAAAAACATCGCATGTCAACATGAAGTGGGAGGACGTGGGAAACAATTTCAGTCAAGACTGGGAACCCAGAGCACCGTCCTTGCAGAATACATGATGTACTGCATTTTCGTTACGTCATCGTCTCACTACAGCCTCACATCATCTCATCGCATCATCTCATTACAGCCTCACAACAGGGCGTAAGGGCAGATAAAGTCATGGCCACCCCATTTGACAGAGGGGAAGCTGGGGAAACGGTTGCACGACTCATCCAAGATCAGGCAGCTTAGCAGAGCCAGGCTTCCAATGAAGGTGTTTACTGAACCCCAGTCCTCCCCACCCACTGTTTCACACGTGGTCTTCCTTTAGTGGGTTTTGTGGATCTGCCATCTGGGGAGTCTAGCCCATCCTCAAATCAAACAACCTGGCAACTTAAGAGTCTTTCATACCACAGGTGGGCAATTGCAACCTGCCATGCCCTGGAGCATGCATCCTTGGGAGGCTGGTGGAGTATGTCTACAGATTGAGGACTGCTGCATGATTTTAAATTCAGCTTTGGTCTTGCAGGAGTTCCTGCGGAACACTTTCACACTGATCCAAGATGCTCCTCTCTCTGGCAGGAAAGCCAATCGAGACAAGAATATAAGCTGGTCCTTCATTTTCTTCATTAAAGGGCAGTTTGGCCTTGGATCCTTCTGGGATCCAAATGGAAAGAGAACCTGGATGGTGGTGTGTACCCACAATGAGCTGGGCACCCAATGTCTTATGCTAACTTATTGTGGTCCCTCAGGCCATCAGCCTCCTGAGGTCAGGAAGTGTGTCCGTGTTGCTCACCATCCCACCCAGCACCAACATGGTACTTGGAAGATACAACTGATTAACAAATGTTTCTTGGCTGGACCAGTGTAATCCTCACAATGCAGCAAACCAGTGGGAAACGGGGTGCGGGGAGCTGTGTTTGAGGTCAGAGTGACCTGGGTTTAAATCCTGCTTCCCTTTTCTCACTTAATTAGATCGACACTTAGAGATATATTCCACATCTGTGTCAATAAAAGGATGTTCAGAGCAGGGACATTTTTGATTGGAAAGCATTTCATATATGTGTTGGTAAAGGCCTCATAAGCAAATGTGGGTTCATTTGTACAGTGGAACCCAAGGCATCCAGTAAAACCATTCAACCCTTGGACTTCATCAGCGTCCCTCTCTCCCTGGGCATCCCATGCTGTATGGTGGCCTCATGAACCTCTGCACACAGCTGATCCCTAAATTGTTATCTTTATCCCCATAAAGCTGGCTACTCAAAATCTCTGCATAGGGATCTGGTAGGCATCTCAAATTTAATGTGCCCAGAACCAGCTTTTGGACATTCTCTTTGTTGTTATCGTGCTCTCTCTCTTCCTCCCTCCCTCCTTCTCCCTTTCTCTATCTCTTTCCCCTCCCTCTCTCCCCTCTCTTCCTCCACCCCGCCCTCATAGCCTCCTTCTCTCTCCACTCTCTTTCCTCCTCCTTCTCCCCCTCCTCCTCACCCTTCTCCTCCTCTTCCTCCCAGTCTCTCTCTCCCTCTCCCTCACACACACACACACACACACACACACACGCACACGCACACTCCTTACTCCCACAGTCTTTCCTATCTGAGAAAATAGCAACCCAATCTCAGTTCCTTGGAGGCACTTCTGCTCAAACAGCAGACAGCCCTTCTCTAACCATAGCAAACAAAATAGAAACTCCCCTGGGTATGTCTCTTCTCTCTTGATCTGCTTTATTTGTCTCTCATGTGCTTCTCACCACCTCGTGTAAATCTGCTGATCAGATATTATCTGTCTCTGCCTTAGACTGCGGCTTTGAGGAAGTCATGGACTCAGACCATTTTGTCCACTGCTGTGTGCCTCCGTGGCATATGGTAGGCTCTCAAATATTTATTAAAAAAATTAATTTGGAAGAATGAGGATACTTGAAACTAATCATGAGGTACAATTTTTATTCATCCAATTGGATGGACAAAAAAATTTCAGTTTTGTTAACACTCTTGCAGCAACTGTGGGGAAACTGGCTCTTTCCTATGTTACGGAGTGTCCTCAGGCAGGTCATTTGCCCTCTCTGAGCCTACCCTGTAAGAAAGCAAAAGAACCTCCCTTCTAAGACAATCATGAGACTGAAGCAAGCCAGCACTTGAGAAGGGCATAGCACAGTGCCTGGCATGTGCACATCCCCAGTAAACAGTAGTTAGGGTGATATTATAATTTTGAGTTTGGCTGGATGAGGGTGGGATCAGAGGGAGAGGCGTGCGTAGGAAATGATCAACTGGAGTCACAGATTTGATGTGTCTGTCTGGGTTATCAGCGAGGTCGAAGGTGCGGGGCCTCAGTGGAGATGGTGGTGGACCAGCAGTGGGTGTCGTTGGGAGAGGTGCTACTCCAGTGAGCTTCCTGACCTGCCCCTCTTCTCCCAGAATTCCCCTCCCAAGGAACAGTCTCCTCTCTGGCTCCTAGCATCCGTGAATGGTCTGCGTGACTCATCGCCATGGTGACAGCTGATAGGGAGGGAGCCGGGTGAGAACTTGCTCTCTCGGGAGACAGAGAGATGCTCTGACCTGCAGGTAGGGCTGTGCAGTGGTTAAGTGATGAAGCAGCATGCTCGGTTAAATCACATCCTTTCTCCTAGCCTCAGTTTCCCATTATTAAAATGGGTTTAATAATAATGTGGCCACTTGTAGGATGGTTCTGGTAGTTAAATAACATCATCTGTGTAGGGAAATTGACAGTGACTGGCACACAGTAAGCATTCATTAAACGCCAGCTTTTTAAGGTCGACTTAACAAGTACTTGTGCCGTCTGTGCCTCAAATCCTGTGGTAGTTTTGGGAGTGCAGAGAGGGCCCACTGCTGTTCCTGGCCTTGGAAGCGTTTCCATGGTGCTTGCTGGGCTGACACACAGAGAAACACCAGGGCTCTCACCAAAACATGGGCAAAGTGCTAAGGGCCACCAAGAGCGGTGACTGCACAGCTCAGGTCACATCAGCCAGGTCTCCCTCCTCTGTACTCCAGGGGCCTCACCAGTGCCCCCAAGGGGACAACGTGGAAGGTTCTGGAGATGGTTTTGGTTGTTGCAACTGAAGGACTGAAAGAGGGGGACGTGCTACAATGTCTGGTGGGTCAAGGCCAGGGATGCTGCTCAACCTCCCACAGTGTGCAGAGCGGACCCCTCCACAGAGGACGGGCTGTCCCCAAATGTCAACAGTGCCGAGGATGGTAAACCCTGCAGCAGTGACCAACAAACATTTATTGAGCACCGACAGTGTGCCCTGCACGTCTTTAGACTTCACTGGGGACACAATATTGAACTGATTAGACATGACCCTGATGTTTGCAGTTGAGAGGGAGGATGTGAATATTAAACAGATAATCACAGTAATTGCTGTATATGATAAATCATGCTCAAAGCCATGGGGAAAAGAAGTGAGTTGCTACCAGGACTTCTAACAGGGCTGGTGACTCAGCATGGGGAAATCAGAGAAGGCTTTCCTGAGGAGGTGTCTTCTGAAGTGGGATCCAAGGATGTGTGGGAGTAAGCCAGGGTCAGGGTGTTCCAGGTAGCGGCAGAGGCACGTGCAAAGCTCCTGGGGTACAAGTGTGCTTGGTTTATTGCAGGAACAGGAACCAGTGGGGCTGCAGAGGTGGGGAGGGCAGGAGAATAAAGTTGGCAATGAAGCACAGACCCAACCACACGAGATTTGTGCTGCATCCTAATGGTGTAAGCAGAGGGTGATTCTTCAGATACCCTTTAGAAAGATCCCTCTGGCTGCTGGACAGAAAGCCTGGGAGGCTGGGCTGGAGGAGGAGGAAAACATCCTCAAGACAGGACTGGACTTTCATCCCCAGCAAGGGGGTCGGGTTCCTCATTTTGGAAGAGCACAGCAAGAGGAGTGAAGGCAGCAAAGTGCATCTCTCAAGCTGGCTTCTGCCTCCAGCAGCTAGCATGGAAACACTTGGCTCCAATTAGTGCAGGAGGGGCTCCCCTGACGTCTGGAGATCTGCCCATCGACAGCCCTTCTCTGTGCTCCAGGCCTTTTAACCAGCTCTCTGGGCTCTGTCCCCACCTTGGAGATACCCAAGAATGTGGCTCCTAGGGGACCATTAGCAACGAATGGCAGACAGCTAGGAATGCAGGGGGTAGGGGAGCTTCAGAAAGTGGAAGCTGAATAATGGAGGGCAGGACAGGGCCCCTTGGGGTAGGGTCTCCACCCCTGTGGTGTGCAGGGCATCAGCCCTGGACCCTGGTTGCATTCACACTGACCTTTGGGCGCTTGTCCCTATTTTCCACCACCAGAGAGCTAACGATAGCTTCTAGTTTTTGGTCTTTTGCAGGGAAAAGAAGTGCAAGGTTATTTTGGGGTCTCAGCGTGGGGAGAGTCTGGCATGATCAGGACTAGGGTCAGGTAAATGAGGCCCCACCATACAACCAAATTAAAGGGACCACCACAAAATTCAGTGATCAAGACAAATTATGTTTAATGTAATATTTAAAAAAATCAAAATTAATGCAAAAAATTCCCAATGAACAACATATCAAAATTTTAAATACAGATGGGATGCAACGCTGACTCTAATAAAAATGTTAGATAATAACAAGTGCTGTTGAGGATGTGGAGAAACGAGACCATCCTCCAATGCTAGTGGGGACGTACAATGATGCAGCCACCGTGGAAAACATCTGTCATTTCCTCAAATGGTTACGCACAGTTAGCACACCAGCCATCAGTTCCACTCCTAGGTATACAGCCCCGAATGAAAACATGTCCACACAAAAACTAGCATGCGAATATTTAGAGCAGCATCACTCACGACAGCCAAACCGTGGAAACAACCCGAGTATCTATCATCAGATGAAGGGGTAGACAAAATGCGGTATATCCGTACAATGCAATATTATTCAGCCTTAAAAGGAAATGAAGCACTGATGCATGCTACAATGTGGATGAACCTTGAAAACGTTACACTGAGTGAAAGAAGCCAGTCACGAAAGCATAAATATTGTATGATTCTATTGTGTGAAATGTCCACAACAGGCAAATCGATAGAGACAGTAGATTAGCACTTACTTAGGGCTGGAGGGAGGTGGGGAAAGTCGGGTGATAGCTGAAGGGTACAGGGTTTCTCTGGAGGTGATGAAAATGCCCTGAACTGACTGTGGTGATGATTACACGTATCTTTGAATGGACGAGTTACATGGTGTATGAATTGTATCTCCTTAAAGCTGTTTCTCAAATCCCATACCTAGCTGATGATAATGCTCAAAACACTGGAGCTATTACCAGCATAACTATTATCAAGGAAGGAAGAAAGGAGGAAGGGGCGGAGGGAGGGAGGATGGAGGAGAAGAGAGAGAGAGAGAGGGAAAGTTACTCCGTCTCCGACACAGATGTCCGGCTTCATCTTTGAGCTAAAGCGTCTGCAGACCAGCGGTCCCCAATCTTCTCTGCATATTCTGTAGAGCACGGTCCCCACAGTGTCACCCCCAGACCACCAGCAGCATCACCTGGGGTCGTGTTAGAAATGCAGATCCTACAGCCCCTTTCAGACCCTCTGGGGTGGGCCCAGCAGCCTGTGACTTAGCCAGCCCCCAGCTGACTGTGATGGGTCCCCAAGTTGCAGACTCACGCTGGCCTCACTCCTGCCACAGAGGACTCACTCAGCCGAGCCCACACTGCATCCCTGCACCTCCCTGGCTTTGTGACCCTGGACAAGTCCTGAACCTCATTGTGTCCCTTTCCTCAGTTAAAAACGGGGTGTAACACAAAGGGGCTGCCTGCCTCTTCTCGGGCCCCGTTTTGAGGCAGAGCCAGCCTATGGATGCACATCCCCCCAGTATCTGACTCTACAACACATGAAAGAGAAGTAGGTTTTCATTGGGGATTTTGAGGGAGTCGGGGAAGAAGATTTACATCGAGTACTCTAAGGCAAGCTTATAAACCTTATAACGTGCCTGTTTCCTCCCTGCTCTTTCCTCGAGTGTCTTCACCAGTCACTGGCCCATCACCTCCCCTGGTTCCTGGTCAACTGGCAGCCATTGGGCATTTCATCCTGCCCCTCCCATTTCCCTCAATGCAGCCACCACTTCCTCATCCCTCTCTAGGTCTTTGCCTCATCTCTCTACACATTTCTTTTCTCACAAGGAGAAATTCAGATCCCCCCCCCCCGCAAGTTGCATCCTTAGAGCATCTTCAGCTCAGCCCACAAAGGCAACTTATAGGAGGACAACCCCTTCCTTCTAAAATGTGACTAACTGAAAATGAAAACTAATTTTCCCCATCAAAAATGCTTTCCTTTCCTCAACAAGACAGTGACAATGAGAAAGATGAAGTATCTGAAGCACAGATCACAATCCGTGGTATACAGCAGGTGCCGACTCACTGTGCTGTTGGTGTCATTGTTTTGAGTAGATCAAGCACCCCTCATTCACACATTCAAGAGAAACCATGCACACAGGTTCCCAACACAGTGATGTGGGCATCCCGTCCTCCACGGACAACCCACTCTCAGCACAGGGGACAGAAGGAAGTTGACACACAAGGTCAATCTTGGGAAAGTTGTCTCCCCCGTGAATCCAGGAGGAATGAGGTCAACCAGCCTGGGGGAAAGGAGAGAAAACAGAAACCTAGAATTTACAGAGCACTTGCTGAGGGGGAGGAGGGGAATTCACAGACAGGAATCATCACAGTGAAGTGTAACTCTTCGCCTTTGACAGGTGGAAGACTGAAGTGCCTCCACCCACCACATCCCCTGCCACAAAACCTGCCACTTCAGGAGTCCTGGGGAAAGAGCTTGCTGATGAAGGTCTTCCTCATGGCGATCTTCAGATCCTTGTTTCCAGGCTGAAAATGATTGGGCTAAGAAAGGGCGTGAAGAATGTATAGGTCATGGCCATCAGGGTGTCACTGTCCATAGAATGAGTGCCCTTGGGTTTGATGTAGATGATGGAGGCAAAACCGTACTGCATGACCACCACAGTGAGGTGGGACACACATGTGGAGAACGTCTTGTGCCGGCCCTCAGCTGAGGGGATTCTCAAGATGGCGGCCACAATGAAGACATAGGAGAGGAAGATGAGGAACAAACAGCCCATCAGAGCCGTGACACACACCAGGATCACACCCAAGGTGACAGAGGATGTCTCCCTCCCACAGGACAACTTCAAGAGGGAAAGCACATGGCACCCAAAATGGTAGATCACATTAGACCTACAGAAGGTGAGGTGAAACACGATCTATGTCACCATCATCCCCATGACTGAGCCATCAACCCAGGACCAGGACACAAGACGGACACAGCCTAAGGTACCCAAGAGCACATTGTAGCGCACAGGGTGACAGATGGACACGTAGCGGTCATAGCCCATGATCATGAGCAGGAAGGAGTGGGTGAAGCCAAACGTGAAGGAGAAGAACATCTGGCTGGCACAGGCCACAAAGGTGATGGAGTGATGGGTGGAGAGCATGTCCACCAGCATGCGAGGGGTGAAAGCCACAGTGAACAGAATCTCAGAGATGGACAGGGCACACAGGAAGAGGTACATGGGCGTGTGGAGGCTGCGCTCGCTCCAGATGGTGGCCATGATGAGCAGGTTCCCCAGCAGCGTGAACAGGTGCATCAGCAGGAAAAGCAGGAAGAAGGCAGGCAGGAGATGCTGGGGGAAGGTGGAGAAGCCAATGAGGATGAATTCAGTCACCGTGCTCCAGTTCTGTCCAGGCCAGGATGCTGCATCTGCTCAGATCAGAAACAGACTGAAGCCCAGTCGTTAAACCATAGGCTCTAACACAATTATATGGCAATTCAAGAGCTCTATTCTATTGAACAATTTCCTCAACTTTTCTGGGTTTCATAGTCTTCATCAGTAAGACAGAGTAAATCATAACAGTGTTTCCCATTCAGTATTGTGATCAAGATAAAATGAGATCAGTATATTGAGTGCTTCAGGCATAGTTTGGTACTGGGTTTTTACTAAAAGTGACTGAAATATAGAAGAGCGCCCATGTTTGGAACCATTAAACAGATGTAGATGGTCAGGGTCATATTCTCTTGAATAATGTGCATGTTCTAGAAAACATAGATTTGGATCTTGGGGATAAAAAATATTTTCACTCTGAGAGTCTGTGTCTTTTCATTGACTATTTCAATCATCTACATTTATTTAGATATTACTTTAATGGTACTCATTTCTGCTGTCTTACTTCATATTTTGCATTTACCGTTCTAAAGGAACTGAACATAAAGTTTGAAAATGAAAGGATGGAAAAGTATATGTCAACCAAATATGTACCAAGTGAAAGCTGAGTCAGCAATCTTGAAACAGACAAAATGGATTTAAGGAAACAATAATGATACTGTCTCTATTACCATATGCCACTAAAAGGAACCAAGCTTCCCTGGAGAAATGGCCTGGGCATGGAAGCAAGCCTAGGATGTCTTGTCTCAGCCTGAGATGAAACTTTCACTGAGTTATGGGTTAATGTTAAAAGGATGTGGGAACCAGTTTGAAAATGTGCACAATTGGCCAAAGCTGATCATGTAAATGAATGATCATTGCACTTAGAATGGAGGATCAATTTAAATAACATCCTAAGCAGCAATCAGATAATCCAGAGGGTGGGATATTCCACAGAGCAATTGTTCTCATCTCATCAGTACCAGAGTCATGAGAAGAATGAAGAGCAATTTAAGGGGCATGGCACCCAGGTGCAATGCAGGTACTAGATTACATCCTGATTTAGGTAAACTGGTGTAAACTATTGTTAAAGCTCTAAGAACACTTTGATTATGGAATGAATAAATGGCTAAGTATGAATAATATTAAGGGATTATTATTAATTTAGTTGATTTTACGTGTGATCTCGTTATTTTGGCTGTGAAGATAATATTCTTAGTTTAGATTCATGCAGAATTTCAAAATTCCACACAGACACACACTCCAAGAGACAAAGAGGAATAGTTGCTTAAGTACAGAAGAACACTGTAGAAACCAGCATGAGGATCAATCATCTATATAACAGTATACCTGGATATTAAGTAGCAGATAATCAATACAACTTCAGGGAAATAGATATCAATAGTAAGAGCTAAATCAACAATAGATAAAAAATTGTAGACATTTTAATAGAGTTCAGAAATGTCAGTTGGGAATTATTAATTAAAATGCAATTAGAATGTTCAGATTTTAGCTATTGGATATATTTAGACTCTTAAGAAAGGGAGATTAAACATTGATTTCAAGCACATAGAGGAATTTTTCAAAAACTGAGTACATGTTAGCAGATAAAAACATCCCCTATCAATTAGAAAGTATAAATATTACATAGATTATAGTGCAGTAAACTAGAAATTGATAGAGAAGGAATAGCTTTATGACCAGCTAGATTTGGAAGCTAAAGTGATTATTAAATATTCTTCTGTTTCAACAGGAAAACACAAATCAAATGTAAAAATATTTATAGTTAAATGATTGAAGCATCAAAAGTCAAATTTTAACCTGAAAGAGTACTATGAAGGAAATACACATCTTTAAATATATTTATTAAGAAACTTTATGAAGAAAACAATCATGCTCAATAAAAGCAAAATCAGGTTATTGGAAAGATTAACAAGATAAAGGAAAAAGGGACAAGATGTCAACAACAAAACTCAAAATTAACATTGTGAAATAACAACAAAAAATGGATATTTTTAAAATTAATAACAATAGTAAGAAGAACACAAGTTAACAAGTTTGAAACAGTAGATGAAATAAATACATTCTTTGAAAAATGTAAACTTTCAAAACTGGTGCAAGAAAAAATAGCAGCCCTGAATACTGAAATTAGTTTTAAAAAATTAAATGTCGGTGTTTTTACCTTCTACTTATGAGTGAGATCATACGGTATTTGACTTTCTCCCTCTTACTTCTTTCACTCAGCATAATACCCTCAAGGTCCATCCATGTAGTCACAAATGGCTGGATTTCCTCATTTCTTGTGGCTGAGTAGTATTCCATGGTGTATAAATACCACATCTTTTTATCCACTCGTCCCTTGATGGGCACATAGCAATGGAAAAAGATAGGTGGTTACCATCGGGGCGGGGTGGGGGCAACAAAAGTGGTGATTAGGCTCACATGTGAGGAGATGGACTGTAATTAGTTTTTGGGTGGTGAACATGATGTAATCTAACAGAATTCGGAATATATTATGATGTACATCCAAAAGCTATATAATGTTATAATCCAATGTTACTGCAATTTAAAAAAATAGCAATAAATTGAAAAAAGCAAAAGAAATTAAATGGTTAGTCAGCGACTGTCCCTCCCCAATATTGTGGCCCCAGTGGATTTACAGGTGAGCTCTCCTAAACTTTCAATGAAGATTTGGTGAGAATATTATATATGTTCTTCAAAAAGGAGAAAAAATATGTGAAAACTGCTCCAATCATTTCATGAGGTTAATGCAATCTTGATTCTAAAACCAGGTAGAATGTTTCTAAGAACAGAAATTCGTGCTTGCCCTATTCATGCAGATTTTAAAATCCATACTAAGACATGACCTAGTAAGATCCAGTGGTTTATGAAAAGTAGTATATTATGATCAAGTGGTGTTGGTTTATCCTGTGAATGACAAGGGTGGTTGGTCATCAGAAAAGCTCTCCTGTAACTCATCATAAGAATAAAGAAATATAGAAGGAATAAAGAAAAATCGTATGATTATTTCACTCAAGGAAGGAATATACTTTCTAAAAATCAAGTCCCGTTTGTGCTTTTTCTGTGACTATAAGTGACATACACACTGTACTAGTTTTAGGTGTACCACATAATCATTGGATATACGTGCCTCTATTTAGGGTTTTTGAAAAAGTCTCTTTGCAACATGTGTGGAAGGGGACTTTACTAGCTAGATAAGGAAGATATCCCACAAATTTAGCAAAAAGTCCACTAAAAGGGGAAACTTCAGAGGGAGTGTTTTAGGATGAGGAGGAAGAAAGGCTACTCACTGTCTCTGCTGTTCTTCAGTGTGGAACCGGCGGTCATGAGCGGTGAGAAAAAGAAAGAAGGAGCATCAGGACTGGAAGGGAAGAACGTAATCACCCACCTGGAAAAGATCAAAGGTCAGCATGTGACACGTGACAACAACAGGAGAACACAACGCTGCAGGAGGCAGATCAATTCACAAGACTCATAGCCTTTCTCATGGTATTACACCAGGAATAATCATTCAACATATAGGATTTAAGTAAAAAGTAAGATAGTATTTCCAACAGTGACACAAACTGTGAAGAAACAGCTCTCAAGCATTTTGGTCTCCGGATCCTCCACACTCAAACGTTACTGAGGCCCCTAAAGGCCTCTATCTGTTTTTACCCAATTAGACATTAAAACTGAGAATCATCAAAAATATTTAGCTATTAGTACATTTAAAAGAGCAACATACACTTATTTCATGTTAATACAAGTAACATGCTTTTAGGAAAGTACATGTTAAAAAACATTTAGTGAGAAGAGTGGCCTTGTTTTACATTTTTGAAACATGTCCAACGTCTGAGTTGAGAGGAGACAACCTGATCATTGTATCTGCTTCTCATTCAGTGTGTGGCAGTATGTTCTTCCAGTCGACGATATGACAAAACCCATCCTCAGATGTAAGTGGAAAAGGAAGGGACTGTGGACCCCAGGGTTCCTCATATCACACTTTGGCATCCTCTGTTATAAAATGAATAGGAATTAACCCAAAGCTTGCAATACCTCCAAAGACAGAAAATTTAACTACTAGTAAAAATGTAGGTTATCTGAATACATGAAAACCTGTCTACACTCTTGGACGGGATGAGCTAGTGTGGTTATGATGTCAGTTGTTCCCCAAATTATGTCATTGGTGCAAACGCACTTCCAATTCCCGTGAACTGACTGGAAATTTAACACTATCGAAATTTCCTTCTGAAAAACAAAAATAGGGCAAAACTATACTAACTTTCTAAAATGAGTAATTGGGAACATCAGTGTCATGGCAGAGTGAGCTTGCCTGGGACTCTCTCCCCTCCAACATACAACAAAAAGGAGCAACCATATTTGAACAGAAAATGCCGTAAAAGCACAGGAATCCTTAGACAGTCACAGCAGCCAAATGATGGGGGGTGGAGACGTGGGAGCCCCCCTCAGAGGAGCTGGAATGTGTTAAGAGAGACTTCACTCCCTCCCCTAAAGACTGCAATCGTCCTGCAGAAGGAGCTGTGAGGGAAGGATCAGGGGAGGGGTCACATGCCTGCAGAACCTCCCAGAACTCCCTAAGGTCCTTGCAGCCTAGAGGGAAGCCCCCTAACCTGGCAAAAGCTATTGTGTGGGGTGACCTTGTCAAGCCAAGACCCCAGGAGACCAGATAGCAAAGCTGATCAGGAAACCAGGGACTGTGCACAAAAGAAAATGCACCCCCCCCAACCCGTGCTGTGCTGCGCTATCTCAGCTGAAGGCATAGGGCTCAGAGTACGTGGCTCTCAACCCCCATCCAGTGGCGATAGGCTGTAACTGCCACCGAATAATATCAAAATGGAAAAAACCCACCCTTCCAGCATCACACTGTTCATCAAAACTCCAGACCAGAAAGAAAACAAATATTCAGAATTCTGTCCTGAGGAGTCAGAAATGAGTAAACTAAACAACAATGAAATTCAGAATAGCTATCATCAAAGAACTCAATGAGGTAAAAGGGAATATAGAGAAATAATTCAATGAGTTCAGGAGCTACTTCACAAAAGACATTGAAACTATAAAGAAGAATCAGTCAGAAATACTAGAGATGAAGGGCTCAATGGAAGAGGCAAAACAAAATACAGATTCCCCGAATGCTTGTGTGGACACCACAGAGGAGCAAATCAGCATAATTGAAGGTAGACATGTTGATGGGGTCAGCCTCATGGCCGAGTGGTTAAGTTCGCATGCTCCACTGCAGCGGCCCAGGGTTTGGATCCTGGGCGTGGACATGGCACCACTCCTCAGGCCACATTGAGGTGGCGTCCCATATGCCACAACTAGAAGGACCTACAACTAAGATATACAACTATGTACCGGGGGGGATTTGGGGAGATAAAGCAGATAAAAAACAAGATAGACATGTTGAATTGTTCCAGACAGAGCAGGAGAGAGAACTGAGACTAAAAAGAAATGAAAAATGTCTCCAAGAAATATCTGACTCAATGAAGAAATGCAACATAAGAATTATAGGTATCCAAGAAGGTGAGGAGAAGGAGAATGGAGCAGAAAGCTTGTTCACAGAAATAATAGCAGAGAGCTTCCCAAATCTAGGGAACGAGAGGGAAATGTGTGTGGAGGAAGTTTTCAGATCTTCTCAATTTGTCAATGTAAAAAGACCTACTTCAAGGCATATAGTAGTAAAACTGGCAATAGTGAGAGACAGAGGAAGAATAGTCAGGGCAGCAAGGCAGAAGAAAATAACCTACAAAGCAACCCTTATCAGACTTTCGGAACATTTCTCTGCAGAAACCTTACAAACTAGGAGAGAATGGAATGACATATTCTAAAGTTTGAAGGATAAAAATCTTCAGCCAAGAACACTCTATCCAGCAAAAATACTCTTCAGATATGAGGACAAATTAAATCTTTCCCAGACGAACAAAAGCTGAGGGACTTCATAGCCACGAGACCCACTCCTCCACTACAAATCCTCAAGAAGGCCCTCATAGCTGAAAAAGGGGAAAAAGGGAGAATGGGGTCACAAAAGACAGGGGAAGGAGACAAATAGATAGAGTCAGAATAGGATAGCAAATATTCAACTGTAGCATTAGGATAAAAGGAAGGAAAAGATCACAAACAAAGACAATCTCGTCACTTTGACCCCAAATTCAAAACAGAAGCTGGATAAGATACAAGAATAATAACTTAGGAGGGGAGGAGGAAAGGGACTGAATCAGTTTAGACTACGGAAATAAGAGGCCATCAGAAAACGGACTATGTTATGCACAAGATTCTGAATACAAACTTCAGGGTAGCCACTAAACTAAAAAGTAGAACAAAGACACAAAAAATAAATAAGGAAAAAACTAAGAAACATAGCATAACAAACTGCAGAACTCAATGTGTAGACCAAAACACACAGGACGAGAAAAAAGGAAATGCAGGAAAATCGGAAAACGAGTGACAGAATGATGGCATTAAGCCCTCACACGTCAACAGTCACCCAGAATGTAAATGGATTGAGCTCTCCAATAAACAGACACAGAGTGGCAAGATGGATTAAAGAACAAGATCCAACAATTAGCTGCCTCCAGTAAACACATCTGAGCCCCAGTGACAAATACCAGCTCAGAGTGAAGGGGTGGAAGAGGATACTCCAAGCTAATGGCAAGCAAAAGAAAGTGGTGGTCACAATGCTTATATCAGACAAAGTAGATTTCAAGATAAGGAAGGTGAAGAGAGACAAAGAGGGGCAATATATAATGATCAAAGGGACACCGCATCAAGAAGAAATCATGCTTATAAATATCTATGCACCCAACACCGGAGCACCAAAGTGCATAAAGCAACTATTAACAAACCTAAAAGAAGACATCAAAAATAACACAATAGTAGTAGGGGACCTCAACACCCCACTCACATCATTGGACAGATCATCCAGGCAGAAAATCAACAAGGAAACAGTGGAATTAAACAGAAAGCTAAAACAGTTGGACTTAATAGACATATAGAGAACACTCCATCCCCAAACCGCAGAATACGCATTCTTCTCAAGTGGACACATAACATTCTCAAAGATAAACTATATGTTGGGAAACAAGCAAGCCTCTATAAATTTAAAAAATTTGAAATAACAGCAAGCATCTTCTCCAATCATAATGTCAAAAAGCTAGAAACTAATTACAAGAAAAAAGCTGAGACAGGGACAAAGATGTGGAGACTAAGTAATATGCTATTGAAGAAGCAATGGATCATTGAAGAAATTAAAGAAGAAATCAAAAATATCTGGAGACACATGAAAATGATCACATGCCATACCAACTCATATGGGATGCAGCAAAAGCTACAGTAAGAAGGAAAGTCATTGCAATACAGGCTCACCTTAACAAACAAGAAAAGTCCCAAATAGGCAATCTCAAATTACACCTAACTGAATTAGAAAAAGAAGAAAAAACAAAGCCCAAAGTCAGCAGAAGGAGAGAAATGCTAAAAATCAGTGCAGAAATAAATGCTATTGAAACAAAAATGGCAGTAGAAAAGATCAATGAAATAAGGAGCTGGTTCTGTGAGAAGAGAAATAAAATTGACAAACGCCTAGCTAGACTTACAAAGAAAAAAACAGAGAAAGCTCAAATAGACAAAATCAGAAATGAAAGAGGAGAGATAACAACAGACACCACAGAAATACAACGGATTATAAGAGAATACTATGAAAAACTATATGTCAACAAAATGGATAACCTAGAGGAAATGGATAAATTCTTAGACTCTTACAACAGCCCAAAGTTGAGTCAAGAAGAGACAGACAATCTGAACAGAACAATAACGAGGAAAGAGATTGAGACAGCAATCAAAAGCATCCCAAAGAATAAAACCCCCGCACCAGATGGCTTTCCGGGGGAATTCCACCAAACATTCAGAGAGGATTTAATATCTATCCTTTTCAAGCTATTCCAAAAAATTAGGGAGGATGGAACACTTCCTAGCACATTCTATGAGGCCAACATCACTCTGATACCAAAACCTGACAAGCACAGCACAAAAAAGGAGAACTACAGGCCAATGTCGCTGATGAACATAGAGGCAAAAATTCTCAACAAAATTTTGCCAACCTGAATTCAGCAATTTATCTAAAGGATCGTACATCATGTTCAAGTGGGATTTATACCACAGACACAGGGATGGTTCAACATCCGCAAATCAATCAATGTGATACACCACATCAAAAAATTCAGGAATAAAAACCACATGATCAGCTCAATAGATGCAGAGAAAGCATTTGATAGGATCCAACAGCCATTTATGATAGAAATTCTTAACAAAACGGGGATTAGAAGGAAATTGCCTCAGCATAATAAAGGCCATACATGACAACCCACAGCCAACATCATACTCAATGGGAAAAAACTGAGTGCCATCCCCGCGGAAACAGGAACGAGACAAGGATGCCCTCTATCACCACTTTTATTCAACACAGTACTGGAGCTTTTGGACAGAGCAATTAGGTAAGAAAAAGTAATAAAAGGGATCCAAATCGGGAGTGAAGAAGTGAAACTCTCGCTGTTTGCAGACGACATGATCTTATATATAGAAATCCCAAGGAATCCATTGGAAAACTATTAGAAATAATCAACAACTACAGCAAAGTTGCAGGGTATAAAATCAACTTACATAAATCAGTAGCATTTCTATACTCTAATAACGAACTAAAAGAAAAATAACTCAAGAACACAATACCATTCACAATCATAACAAAAAGAATAAAATACCATGGGGTGAATTTAACTAAGGAAGTAAAACACCTACACAATGAAAACTACAAGACTTTCCTAAAAGAAATGGATGACGACATAAAGAGATGGAAAGACATTCCATGCACACGGATTGGAAGAATAAACATAGTTAAAATGTCCATTCTACCTAAAGTAATCTACAGATTCAATGCAATCCCTATCAGAATGCCTATGACATTCTTTACAGAAATAGAACAAAGAATCCTAAAATTCATATGGGGCAAGAAAAGACCCCGAATTGCTAAAGCAATCCTGAGAAAAAAGAACAAAGCTGGAGCCAGAACAATCCCTGACTTCAAAGCATACTACAAAGCTACAGGAATCAGAACAGCACGGTACTGGTAGAAAAACAGCTGCACAGATCAATGGAACAGAATTGAAAGCCCAGGAATAAAACCACACATCTATGGAGAGCTAATGTTCGACAAAGGAGTGGAGGGGATACACTGGAGAAAAGCAAGTCTCTTCAACAAATGGTGCTGGGAAAACTGGAAAGCCACATGTAAAAGAATGAAAATGACCATTCTTTTTCCCAGTCACAAAAATAAACTCAAAATGGATCAAAAACCTAAAGGTAAGACCTGAAACCATAAGGCTTCTAGAAGAAAATCTAGGCAGTACACTCTTTGACATCAGTATCAAAAGGACCTTTTCGGACACCATGTCTTCTCAGACAAGGGAAACACTAGAAAGAATAAACAAATGGGAATGCATCAGACTGAAGAGCTTCTTCAAGGCAAGGGAAAACAGGATTGAAACAAAAAAACAACGCACCAACTGGGAAAAAATATTTGCAAGTCATATATCCGACAAAGGGTTAATCTCCATAATATATAAAGAACACACACAGCTCAAGAACAAAAACTCAAACAACCCAATCAAATAAGGGGCAGGTGACATGAACAGACATTTCTCCAAAGAAGATATACAGATGGCCAATAGGCACGTGAAAAGATGCTCATCATCACTGATCATCAGGGAACTGCAAATCAAAACTACACTAAGATATCACCTTACACTCATTAGAATGGCAAAAATAACCAAAACAAAAAGTAACAAGTGTTGGAGAGGTTGTGGAGAAAAAGGAACCCTCATACACTACTGGTGGAAATGTAAACTGGTGCAGCCACTATGGACAACAGTGTGGAGATTTCTCAAAAAGTTAAAAATACAAATACCATATGACCCAGCCATCCCACTACTGGGTATCTATCCAAAGAGCTTGAAGTCAGCAATTCCAAAAGGCCCATGCACCGCTATGTTCATTGCAGCATTATTTGCAATAACCAAGACGTGGAAGCAACCTAAGTGCCCATCAACTGATAATTGGATAAAGAAGATAGGGTGTATATATATATATATATACACACAATGGAATACCAGTCAGCCAAAAAAAGGGTAAAATCGTCTCATTCACAACAACGTGGATGGACATTGAGGGTATTATGTTAAGTGAAATAATCCAGATAGAGAAAGACAATCTCTGTATGACTCCACTCATATGCGGAAGTTAAACATGTGGACAAAGAGAACAGCCTAGTGGCTACTGGGGAAAGGGGGAATGGGGCTGGGGACAAAGGGTGAAGTGGTGCAGCTACAACACGACTGACAAACAATAATGTACGACTGAAATTGCACAAGGTTGTAAATCATCATAATCTCAATAAAAAGTTAAAAGAAAATAACAACGAGCAATTGGGAGACATAAGCCTTTGCAGAGATTGAGACACATTATACAGTCATAGTCATTTTTAACAAGATAAACGTGGAACATACACAGACACTGATTAAAGCGATTGATTGTCTCAGAAAACATGCCTGCATTATCAAAACCTAATGTATGATAAAGGCAGCTACAGGAGTCAAAGGAAAAGATGGATTCTTTACTAGTTTATGTGGGGAAAATGCTCATATTATGAAGGAAAGTTAATCTAAATTTCTGCCTAAGACCACATGCAAATGTGGAATCCAGATGGAACAAGACACAAATATGAAATGTAGACTATAAGGTTAACAGGAGAAAGTGTCGAAAAATAATTTTGTTGATCTAGCAGTGGAGAAGGAACTCTTAGCAAAATTTTTCAAGCACAAATGGTAAGGCGATTTTGAAAAGATAGAAAACATCAACATGAAGGATTTTGTTCAACAGAGAACGTCCTGGATAAAGTTGACAGGCAGATGGAAAGTTGGGAAAAGAGCATTTGCATTGTCCTATGCCACAACTAGAAGGACCCACAACTAAAATATACAACTACGTACAGCTGGGATTTAGGGGTGGGAAAGCAGAAAAAGAAAGAAGATTGGCAACCATTGTTAACTCAGGTGCCAATATTTAAAAAGAAAAAAAAAGAAGAAGTAGGAACTTCAGTACAGAAATGAGTGAAGGTCATGAGCAGACAAAACACAGAAAGAGGTACCCAGGTAAATGGAAAGATGCTGAAAAGAGTAATAACGGGAAAAAGAGAGAGAACAATGGAATTTCACTGCGCAGCTGTTCAGTCCCCTGCATCAAAACATGCCCCGAGTTGACCAGGCTGTGGGGAGAAAGGTTGCTGGAGCACGGCTGCTGGAACATGCAATGATGAAAATTAAGAGAGCACATGCTCTGTGTACCTGTCATTTTGCTCCTGAGCATCTGTTTCGGTTCCTCATACCTAGTTCTAGGGGAGTGTGTAAGAGGATCTTCCTTGTAGCATTGCTCTAGTAGAGGAATGGGACAAGCCTGCCTGTCCGTAACGAGGGAGAGGACAGGTAAGATGGGTTGTACACAAACTCTGGTCCCCCAGGCAGGAGTTAAATGTACACAGGGCAGGGGATATGATTCTTCAAAATATTATGAGAGAATAAAGCAAAACAGAGGAAAACCTCTCTGGCATAATTCCATTTGAACACATTAAAGATATAGCACATGAAACTACTCTGTATGATACTGCAACGGTGGATACTTGTCAGTATTCCTTTGTCAAAACCCGTAGAATGTACAACACAAAGAGTGAAACCTAAAGTAAAGTACGGAATTCAGTTACAATAATGTATCCATATTGGTTCATTAGTTGAAACAGTGTACTACCCTACTACAGGATTGTACAATGTTTGGTAGCTTTCCTGGCCCCGGTCCACCAATGCCAGTAGCATCCCTCCCTCCTCGTGAGTAAAACAACCAAACGTATCTCCAGACATGTACAAGTATTCCATAGGGGTCAGAATCACCCAACATGAGAATCACTGACCTAGAGGCTACAAAGGGCACCCAGGTGGGTGAGAAGCAGGGACCCAGAAGAAGTAACCTGAGAAGATCCCTCCCAAAGAAGGAGCCTCTCTTAGGACCCTTCTCCCGGGTCCTGACCCCATGTCCAGGCTGGGCAGCACTCCCCTCCCGACAACTGTCTGATCCTGCCCTCCTACCCTCACAGTCCTGGTCTCCCTCAGCCTGGGCCGCCTCTCCCATGAAGCCTCCAGCAGGGGAGGGCAGAAGAAGCTCTCCTGCTTGATGCTGTGAGCAGCACACATAGGCAGGTGTGGAGCAGACCTCGGGGCTCCTCCAGCTGAGGCCATGTGCTTTATCCCTGCTGCAGCCTTCCCAGCACGCTGCTCCCCAGGGCCTCTCTGGGACGCCAACCTAGAGGATCTGTCCACAGGGTCTGGAGAGGCCAGGAGGGACCTCAGTTGGCCTTTGGGGCCCTGCAGCCTCCACTCAACCTCCAACTCTGCACACATAGCAAGGATCCCCTGCTGACTCTCTCTCAGAGAGGCCCCAGCTCATCTTGAGGTTGAACTTCTGCCTTTCAACACATCCTCCAAATAGCTGCAACACAACCACAGTAATGAGACATTAACAGGTTTTTAACAAATATGTGGAGAAAAAGATAAAAGGATTTCCACAAGATGTCAGATTGCAACACCTTTTTAACATGCTTTATGGTCTTACCCAAACACTGAACCCCATCCCTTTGTCTCGCTCCTCTCCTTCTCTCTCTCCCTCCCTTCCTGAATCCTTACCTCCCACATCTCCCTTCTCTATCCCTTCCTCAGGGGCAAATTGCTCTCTTACCAACCTGCTTCTCCTTCTTCCTCCCTTTCCCAGATTTTGCCTGATATTCTTTTTCATCTAATTCCAGTTCAGATTGATTTAAAGGACTCTATTCCTACTGACCTGCTCTCTCTCTCTCTTTCCTTCTCTCTCGGTCTCTCTCTGTATTGATTCTGATTCCTTTACTCAACTTGGCTCAATGTAAGAAAACTCTCGTAGAATCCATCCCTCCCACAGGCAGTGAGGAATTGCAAACCGTAACCCATTTTCTCAGAGACACATACTTTATTATCTTGTGCACATTTTGAATAATTTAAAAGACAATAATAAAACACTAGATACAATGCCTGATACAGAGAAAAGGTCTAATGCTGGTGGCATTTATTATTATTATTATTATTGTTTATTCTTACTTGGTGGAGGGAAATAAAGCATTTTCTTGCTTGTCCATTCAAGAAGGGCCAAGTGCATCAGTACCCAGACACATCGACGTGATGCCACTCACCCACCTACAGAGAGATAACTCAGTCTTGGCTCAGATAATGAGGCGGAGTTCATCACTCTGGTTTATAAACAAGGGATCATGATTGCTTAGGCCTAGTCAAGAGTAGGACAAGCAAACTGAGGAGAAACAAATCGATAGCTTCATCGACATCCTATGGGGTGTAGGTATTTTCACACACCTGAGCCCTTACAACAGCCTTATGGGGACAGATCATTATCTCAGCCCTTCTATCATAGTTCCTCACCCCCAAACTGTTTGTCAGGAGCTCACAGGACAGACTTTTCTGAAGAAGCTTTTTTTTATGGCATTCTTCAGCTCCTTATTCCTGAGGCTGAAAATGATTGCGCTAAGAAAGGGCGTGAAGACTGTATAGGTGGTGGCCATCAGGGTGTTACTGTCCATAGAATGAGGGCCCTTGGGCTTGAGGTAGATGATGGAGGCAAAACCGTAGTGCACGACCACCACAGTGAGATGGGACACACATGTGGAGAAGGTCTTGTGCCGGCCCTCAGCTGAGGGGATCCTCAAGATGGCAGCCACGATGAAGACATAGGAGAGGAAGGTGAGGAACAAACAGCCCAACAGAGCCGTGACACACACCAGGATCACACCCAAGGTGACAGAGGATGTCTCCCTCCCACAGGACAATTTCAAGAGGGGAAGCACGTGGCAGGCAAAATGGTGGATCATATTAGACCCACAGAAGGTGAGGTGAAAAACTATCAAAGTCACCATCATCCCCATGACTGAGCCACCAGCCCAGGACCAGAACACGAGACTCGCACAGCCTTGGGTGCCCATGAGCACATTGTAGCACAGAGGGTGACAGATGGCCACGTAGCGGTCATAGCCCATGATCATGAGCAGGAAGGAGTGGGTGAAGCCAAACGTGAAGGAGAAGAACATCTGGCTGGCACAGGCCACAAAGGTGATGGAGTGATGGGTGGAGAGCATGTCCACCAGCATGCGAGGCGTGACAGCCACAGTGAACAGAATCTCAGAGATGGAGAGGGCACACAGGAAGAGGTACATGGGAGTGTGGAGGCTGTGCTCACTCCAGATGGTGGCCATGATGAGCAGGTTCCCCAGCAACGTGAACAGGTACATCAGCAGGTAGAGGAAGAAGAAGATGGGCAGGAGATGCTGGGGGAACGTGGAGAAGCCAATGAGGATGAATTCAGTCACCGTGCTCCAGTTCTGACCAGGCCAGGATGCTGCATCTGCTCAGATCAGAAAACAGAATGAGGGCACAGTGGTTAAAACATAGGCTCTAACACAATTAAATGACAATTTCAGAGCTCTCAGGTTTGAATAAGTTGCTTAGCTTTTCTGGGTCCCACAATATTCATCAGCAAAATGGAGGAAATGTTAATAGTTTTTACCATGAAGCATTGTGATAGGGATAACATGAGATCACTCTATTAAGCACTGAAAACAGAGTCTGACTACTAAATGTTTTTGCTAACAGCGACTAAATTGCTGAAAAGTCCCCATATTTGGAACGATTACAGAGAGACACAGATGGGCAGCATCACGTTCTCTTGAATAGTGTTCCTGTTCTAGATCATATATTTGGATTTGGCAGTTCAAAGAAAAATTCTCTGAGAGTCTTGTCTTTTGATTATTTAACCTATTTACATTTGTTTTAGTACTGTTTTATTGGTACTTACTTCTGACATCTTATTTCATATTTTGCATTTACTATTCTATATAAACTGAACAGAAAGTTTGAAAATAAAATGATGGACAAATATATGCCAGGCATAATGCACCAAAGGAAAGCTGAGGCAGCAATATCAAATACAGACAAAATGGAATTTAAGGAAACAACAAACATAATGTCTCTATTACCATAAGTCATTACCGACAAGCAGAGTTCCTGGAGAATGGCCTGGCATGGAAGCAAGCCTAGGACAGCCTTGCCGCTGTGAACTAGAACTTTCTCTGAGTAATGGGTGATGTTAAAAGGATACAGGAATCAGAGAGAAAACGTGTTCGTTGGCCAAAGCTATAACAATTTGAGCATCAGAAGGAATTATCATTGTCTGGAGGATGGAGGAACAAGCTAAATGGCACTGTGAGGAGCAATTAGACCAATCTAGGAAGTGGAGTATTCCTCAGAACAGTCGGTCGTGCTCGTCAACAAATCAGGGTTATGAAAAGGATGGCGTGAAATTCAAGGGACATAACAGTATAGCATACTAGATTGGATCCTGATTTAGATCAATTACCTGTAAAGTGTTTTTAAGGCAATAGAGAAAATGTTGTTCATGGTATGAATGTATGATTAGGTGTGAAACATTTTAAGGAATTATCACTAATTTATTTGTTAATTTTAAGTGTTATCTTGTTATTTTGGATATGAAGGAAACTATTCTCAGTTTTAAAATGCATACTGAAATTTAAAAATTACACAAACACACCAAGGACTAAAGGATAATATTTTATAAAGGTTAGAAGAACATTTAAGCAAGCAGCATAAATATCGTTAATGAATATAACAATATACCCTGGATATTAAGTAACAAATGATCAACACAACTTCAGTGAAACACATATAAATAGAAGGAGCTAAATCAATAATAGACAGATTAATATTATGATTAGAAATTATAACAGAGTTCGGAAATGCAGTTTGTGAATTATTAATGCAGTTAATAATTTTCAGACAATTGCTTTTGGATATATTTAGAGTGCTCAAAAAAGAGAGCTTAAACATTCTTTCCAGGACATAGAAGACTTCTACAAATATTGGCCTTGTGTTAGGACACAAAAAAATCCTTCATCAATTGCAAAGTATAAATATTATACAAGCTATGATACCCATAAACAGAAACCAATAGAGAAGGAACAGCTTTTCAAATCCTACATGTTTGGAAGCTAAATTTTTTGTTAAATACTCTTTTGTTTCAATAGTAAATCTTAAAATAAATTAAGAAATAATAATTAGATAATTTGAGCATCCAATATTAAATTTTTAAACAAAAACAGTACTATATGAATAATATAGATTGACATACATTTTCCAGAAGCCTTATGAGAACAAAATCGTGTGCAATAAAAGCAGAATGAGTTTATTGCCAAAAATCAGTAGATAGTAAGAAACAAGGAGAAGATGCCACAAAATTGGGAAGTAACTATAGAAATAATAAGTATTTTAAAATAAAAATAGTAAGGGGATTGTAAGTTAACAAATTTGAAACTGTGGATGAAATGAATAAATTCTTAGAAAATATAATATTCCAAAACTGGGCAGGAAACAATAGGGGCCCTGGATGCTCAAATAAGTTAAAGAAACTGAAATGTTTAGTTAGGACCTTCCCTCCCTAACATCACGGCCCCAGCGGGTCTGCAGGTGAGCTCTCCTGAACTTTTAAGGAACAGTTGGTGTCTTATACATGTTCCTCAAAAAAGCATAGAAAATATATGAAATCTACTGCACTCACTTTGTCACGTTGAAGCAAACTTGATTCGAAAACCACATAGAATGTTTATAAGAACAGACGTTCGTGCTTCCCCAGTCCATGTGGACTAATGTACCCATAATAAGACAAAACCTAGTCCAACCCCATGTTTTACGAAAAATGGTACATTATGGGCTAGGCCCCGTGGCCGAGTGGTTAAACTTCCATGTACTCCACTTCAGCTGCCCGAGTTGGTGGGTTCCAATGCCAGGCATAGATCTACTCCACTCACCAACCACGCTGTGCAGGTGTCTCACATGCAAAAAAATAGAGGAGGATTGGCAGCAAATGTTAGTTCAGGGCGAATCTTACTCACAAAGAAAAATTGTATGATTAACTGGTGTATGTTTATCCCATGAATGACAAGGATGGTTGGGCATCAGAAAACCTACCATGAGATTCAATACATGAATAAAAGAAAAAAGAAAAAAACATATACTTATTTCAATCAAGGTAGGAATAATTCTAAAATTCAAGTCCTATTTATGATTTTTTTGAGACGTAATAACATTATATAGTTTTAGTTCTACAAAATAATTATTTAATATACAGATGCATTTATGATTTTGTTAAAAAGCCTGTTTGCAACGTGCTGTGGAAGGGGACTTTCTTAGCTGGATAGATAATATAAGCTATGAAACTACTAATAGCATAACAAATGGGGGAAGATTTAGATGCAGAATTTTAGGATCAGGAAGAAGACAAGCCTACTCACTGTCTCTGCTGCTCTTTCCAGTGGAACTGACAGTCATGAGTGGTGCTACGACGGGAGAAGAGAAAGAAGGTGTATCAGGACTGGAAGGGAAGGACGCGATCACCCACCAGGAAAAGATCG
Organism: Equus caballus; assembly: GCF_041296265.1. Taxonomy (NCBI): domain Eukaryota; kingdom Metazoa; phylum Chordata; class Mammalia; order Perissodactyla; family Equidae; genus Equus; species Equus caballus. The sequence goes on from NC_091704.1 coordinate 15,710,573, forward strand.
AAGAGTCAGCACATGACACGTTACAACAACAGGAGAACACAGTGCTGCAGGAGGCAAAGCAATTCACAAGACTCATAGACTTCCTCATGGTATTACACCAGGAAGAATCATTGAACATGTAGGATTTAAGCAAACAGTAGGATAGCATATCCAATAGCGACACAAACTGTGAAGAAACAGCTCTCAAGCATTTTGGTCTCAGGATCCCTTTACACTCAAAGGTATTGAGGCCACGAAAGGGCTTTTGTTGGGGTGAATTATAATTATCAACTTTTACTGTATTGGAAATTAAAACTGAGAATCTTTAAAAATATTCAGTATATTTAAAAGAACAATAATAAGCCTATTTCATGTTAATATGAGTAATATATTTTTAGGAAAGCAATCACAGTTCTCAAAAAACAAGTAGTGCAAAGAGGGGCCTGGTTTTGCATTTTTAAACATACGTCCAACGTCTGCCTTGAGGGGAGACAACCTGGCACTCGCATCTGCTTCTTCATTCAGTCCGTGACAATATGGTCTCTCAGTTGAAGCATTTGCGAAATACATCCTCACATGTAACTAGAAGGGTGAGGACCTGATGGACCACAGGGTTCCTCATATCACACTTGGAAAACCTCTGTTATAAAATATCTAGGAATTAACCCAAAACATACAACACCTCCAAAGTCAGAACTGTAACCACTAACAAAAATGCAGGTGATCTGAATACATGGAAAATCGCCCACACTCTTGGACAGGATGAGCTAATAATGGTTATGATGTCGGTTCTTCCTCAAATTATACCATCAGTGCAATTGCACTTACAATCCCCATTATTGGACTATAAATTTAATACTACCCTACATTTCCTTCTGACAAATAAATGTCGATGGAAAACTATACTGATCTTATAAAAATGGAATAAATGGAGAGATAAGCTCTCCCAGGTGTTGAGACACGTTATAGAGCAATGGTCGTTTTCAACAGCGTGAACCTGGAACAGACACAGATGCTGATTAAATTGACTGGAAAGCTCAGGAAATATCCCTGCATTATCAAAACCTAATATATGATGAAGGTGGCAGCGGAAATCAAAGGGAAAAGATGGATTTGTGGTGCAAAAAATGTCCATTTTATGAAGCAAAGTAAATCAGAATTTCTGCTTAAGACCACATTCAAAGATGGAATCCAGGTGGATCAAGACATAAATATGAAAGATAAAGTATAAGGTTAGTAGGAGAAAGTGTAAGGAAATAACTTTGTGCTCTAGGAGCGGAGAAGGATTTCTAAAACAAAATTTCAAAAGCAGCAATGACAAGGTGATTTGAAAGACATGAAAATGTCTGCGTGAAGTATTTTTGTTTGGTGGAGCATATCCTGGATAAAGTTAACAGGCAGCTAGAAAATTGGGAAAAGATCATTTGCAATGTCTAAAACTGTGAAGGGAATACTGTCAAGAAGAATAAACAAGAAAGCATAGGAAGCTCATCCCTGTATGGGCAAAGGATATGAGCAGACAAAACACAGCAGGAGGCACGAAGGTAAGTGAATAGGTGCCAGGCTAAAGAGAGAGAGAGAGACACAGAGAGAGAGAGAACAGCAATGGAATTTCACTGTGCACCTATTCAATTCCAAAATCAGTAAACGCCCAGTGTTGATCGGGCTATGGGGAGAAGGGAAACTGGTGCACTGTTGGTGGGAGGTAGAATGGTGAAAATTCAGACGATGTTCCTCTGCTCCTGAGTGTCTGTCTCAATTTCAAAAGCCTATTTATGAGGGGATGTGTAAGAGGATGTCTCCTGTAGGATTGCTTTTAGTGAGAGAGTTGGACAAGCCTGTCTGCCTATAATTGGGGAGAGGGCAGGTAAGCTGGGTTGGATGCAAATCCTGGAGCCCTAGGCAGGAATTAGATGTACACAGAGCATCTTAAATAAATTATTCTTTAAAATACTGTGGAGTGAATAAAGCAAAACACAGGATGAACTCTCTACCATGATTTCGTTTGGGCACATTACAAATGTAGGGCATGAAACCATCCTTGTGGGACTGCAACAGAGGCCACCTGTCATTATGCATTTGCTGAAACCCACAGCATGTTGAACACAGAGTAAACCCTAATGTGAACCATGGACTTTAGTGGATACTATTGTATTCATATTGGGGCATCAACTGTAAACATGTCCCTCACTGATACAAGATGTAAACAATAGAGGAAACTGTGGGCAGGGAGAGGAGGTACATGGAAACTCTTGATACATGCCGATCAATTTTCCTGTAAACCTAAAACTCCTATAATTAAATAAAGTCCATTCACTTAAAAAGTTAAAAAATAATTTAAAAACATTTATGCACCCAGAAAGCAATACATATCTCACAAGAACAAATACAAATCAGAGAGCACATATCAAGGATGTTAGAATGATTGTCAAAACACAGAGGAAATGGGGTGAAAGAAAGCAAATTATTAAGTGAAATAAGAGAAGGACCTTGTGCAAACTAACAATGATCAAAAGCCACAGACTGGAAGTTTCATTGACTCAAACCTCCGATCTGAAGTCCACCGTCAAATAAAACAGAAATATTTTTGTGAATAAGTTGAGCCACTTCGCTGCCCGAGCACCTGAAGTTTTTGGCTCTGGGAGCAGGTCCACCTATTATTCGAGGGGTGAGACGTGAGTAGTCTCACTAGGGCATTTGTCCCCAGCTGTTCCTCCCAATATGGGTCAGCCTGGAGCTTGGAGGACACGGAAGCACCAGAACAGTGAGGAGCTCTCCTGCAGTGAGGGGCACTTTGCTGGAGCGAGGAAGACTGCACTGATCACCTGGAGAAGAAAGTCCCCACGCGGCCCCCCTCCCCAACCCAAGACCTGGCATCAACTTCCTTCCAAACCTCGTCCCTCCCTTCGCTGGGCCCTCTCTCCCCTACAAAGAGTTCCTGGCTTGTTCCGCGCCATGCCCTCCTCATGGCTCATCTCCTCTCCCTGGACCGCTGCAATGGGCTCCGGCCGTTCTCCCCTCCTCTGCCCCCGGTCCAGGATGGCTTCCAGAGAGAACTTTCTGAGACGCACACGAGGTATGCAGTCATCACACCCAGGGTGCAAATCCCAGCTCTCGCTGTGTGTCTCTGAGGAAGACTTCCCGACTCTGAGTCTCCTCGCCCCAAATGAAAAATGAAAGTACTCAGAGAAGCGCCTTCAGAGGCTCGGTGAGGATTCATGTCAAGGGCTCAGAGTCCACCTAGTAAGCAGGGTGACCACTGACTTTGATATTGTTTTTGGCCTTGTGAGCTGTTTGTTCTCGTCCTTGTGTACCAGGCGGCACCCACTACTCCCTTTCTCAACTTTGGGCTCTGACCCCAGTGGGGCCTTAGTACCTGTGGTAACCTCACAATGCAGTTCCCCCAGAGGCTGACCCAAGCCACACACTCTCCTCAAGCCCCTGCCTCACCCCTACAGCCCACCTTCCCACCTCCTGATTGGCAGAAAGGCCATGCATCTCAGGACTGGGCTGCCCCTCTCCTCTGACATGTAGACACAGTTCTGTCCGCTCTGGTCTCCCAGAGGATGGCTCACACACAGGTGCTGAGCAAACATCATAACCCACAGGAGTGCATCCAGTGCACCCTCTGCCTCCCCAGTGTCTCCCCTCCCAGTTAGCAGGCGCCACCTTCCCCCAGCCCAGGTTGCAACAGTAGAGGCAAGACACACTCAAGGTGGCATTTCTCCACTTCTGCACTATTGACATCTGGAGCTGGATGATTCCATGCAGCTTGGGCTTCCTGTGAAGTGCACAATGTTTAGCAGCATCCCTGGCCTTGGCCCACTAGATGCCAGGAGCATTCATCCCTGCTCATGAATTGTGACACTCTAAAAGGTGTCCCAGATATGTCCAAATGTCCCCTGGTTGGGAGAGTCACCCTGGGCTGAGAGCTGCTGACCTATGAGCTGTAGAGGACTCCTAGGCCAGTCACTCCGAAGGGACCCCGAATAGGCAACCCAAGAAGATCCCTCCCAAAGAAAGAGCCTCTCTTAGGACCCTTCTCCCTGGCCCTGACCGCATGTCCAGGCCATGAGGTGCTCCCCACAACTGTCTGATCCTGCCCTCCTACCCTCACAGTCCTGGTCCTCCTCAGCCTGGGCTGCCTCTCCCATGGAGCCTCCAGCAAGGGAGGGCATAAGAAGCTCTCCTGCTTGATGCTGTGAGCAACACACACAGGCAGGTGTGGGGCAGACCTCGGGGCTCCTCCAGCTGATGCCATGTGCTTTATCACTGCTGCAGCCTTCCAAGCACGCTGCTCCCCAGGGCCTCTCTGGGACGCCAACCTAGAGGATCTGTCCACAGGGTCTGGAGAGGCCAGGAGGGACCTCAGTGGGCCTTTGGGGCCCTGCAGCCTCCACTCAACCTCCAGCTCTGCACACACAGCAAGGGCCCTCTGCTACCTCTCTCTGCCCAGAGAGGCCCCAGCCCCTGCTGAAGGCTGAGGAGCTCCCAGTCTTGGGGAGACAGGGCTGGGTACAGACGCCTCAACTCGTTGGGGTCCAGCTACAGTCAGAGGGAAGGTGGGAGCTGGAGGAACCAGAGTGGGAATCCAGGGCTGTGCCCTGGGTGAGGACAGCTGAGGCTTCCCAGGATAAGGGCAATTTGGAGCTGGTCTTGGAGAGAGGATTCTCTTGGGCAATAGGAGTGCTCAGTGTCTTCTGGACAAAGTGGATAGCCCTGCCTCTGTTCCCAGTCAAGTTCTAGCCTGTCCTTGTGTCCTGCCACCAGTATATGCCTCTGAGTCACATAGTAAAACTTAATCTTTGGTCTTTTGGAGTTGTAGCTGGTTCATGATCCTCTGATAAGAGTGTATTTGTATGCTAATGAGATGACTGGTAGATGTGCATTTATCATTATAAAGTATCTTCTGCCTAAAACTACACGTATGCCTTGCCTTTGAGTAACAATTTCATCCCCCTTCCTGGGGATGAAACAATCAGGCCCCTTCCTGGATCCTCAGTCCTACTTGATTCCCAACACCAGCAGGAGAGTCAGACAGACCTAAAGTTCCAGGTGACTCCCTTCATTCACATGTCATGTGAACTGCACCAACATTTCTCATCTGTGTAAGGGGGTACCCGTATGTAGCCTCTGACCTCTCTTTGTGCCACCCTGAAATAGCACTTCTGCTCTTGAACACGTTCCCCAAATAGGTACAAGTAGCAAGGTAATGAGAAACTGATGTTTTCCCTTAAGTTACAAGAGGAAAAAGGAGAAAGGATTTCCATAAGATGTCAGATAGCAGCACCCTCCTAACACGCTGTGTGTTCTCACCCGAACACAGAGCCCTCTTTTCTTTCTCTCTCCCTCCCTCATGTCCCTTCTCTATCCTTTCCTCATGTGCAAACTGCCATCTTACAACCTCTTTCTCCTTCTTCCTGCTTCTTTCAGATTTTGCACCATATTCTTTCAAATCTAATTTGAATCAGATAATTTTAAATGACTCCATCCCTCCTAGTCCTCTCTCTCTGTATTTATTCTGATTCCTTTACTCAGCTCAGCTCAACAGAGAAAACATCCCTTAGAGTGTTTCACTCCCAAAGGCGGTGAAGAACGTTAGACAGTAATCCATTTTCTCAGAGACAAGCACTTCATTTTCTTTTCTACATTTGTTACAATTAAAAAGAAAAGGATAATAAAACACTAGACACAATGCTTGATACTCAGAAAGGACTCAGTGCTGGTGGCATTTATTATTATCCTATTTTTCTTCATTCATATTTGGTGGGGAGTAATAAAGTCTTCCCCTGCTTGTCCATTCAGGAAGGACCACGAGCATCAGTGCCCAGACACATCCAGGTGATGCTCCCCACTGGCCCACAGAGAGATGGCACATTCCTAGGCTTAGATACTGGATTGGAGTCCATCACACTGAGTCATTAACAAGAGATCGGGATTGCTCAGCCTCTGGAGCAGGAAGACAAAAAATTACAGAAAAGCAAATAGCTAGATTGCACTCAACTCCTATGGAGTGTGGGTATTTTCACTCACTTGAGTCCTTACAACTGTCCAAATGCGAGACATCTTAGCCCTCCTATCATATTTCCTCATTCTCAAACAGTCTGTCATGAGTTGAGAGGACAGAATTTTCTGAGGAAGCTTTTTTTTATGGCATTCTTCAGCTCCTTATTCCTGAGGCTGAAAATGATTGGGCTAAGAAAGGGCGTGACAACTGTATAGGTGGTGGCCATCAGGGTGTTACTGTCCATAGAATGAGGGCCCTTGGGCTTGAGGTAGATGATGGAGGCAAAACCGTAGTGCACGACCACCACAGTGAGGTGGGACACACATGTGGAGAAGGTCTTGTGCCGGCCCTCAGCTGAGGGGATCCTCAAGATGGCAGCCACGATGAAGACATAGGAGAGGAATATGAGGAACAAACAACCCATCAGAGCCGTGACACAAACCAGGATCACACCCAAGGTGACAGAAGATGCCTCCTTCCCACAGGACAACTTCAAGAGGGAAAGTACGTGGCAGAAAAAATGGTGGATCGTATTAGACCCACAGAAGGTGAGATGAAAAACTATCAATGTCACCATCATCCCCATGACTGAGCCACCGGCCCAGGACCAGGACACAAGACGGACAAAGCCTCGGGTGCCCATGAGCACATTGTAGCACAGGGGGTGACAGATGGCCACGTAGCGGTCATAGCCCATGATCATGAGCAGGAAGGAGTGGGTGAAGCCAAACGTGAAGGAGAAGAACATCTGGCTGGCACAGGCCACAAAGGTGATGGAGTGATGGGTGGAGAGCATGTCCACCAGCATGCGAGGGGTGACAGCTACAGTGAACAGAATCTCAGAGATGGAGAGGGCACACAGGAAGAGGTACATGGGAGTGTGGAGGCTGTGCTCGCTCCAGATGGTGGCCATGATGAGCAGGTTCCCCAGCAACGTGAACAGGTACATCAGCAGATAGAGGAAGAAGAAGATGGGCAGGAGATGCTGGGGGAAGGTGGAGAAGCCAATGAGGATGAATTCAGTCACCATGCTCCAGTTCTGACCAGGCAAGGATGCTGCGTCTGCTCAGATCAGAAACAGAATGAAGCAGGGTGATTAAAACATAGATTCTAACTGAGATTTGATGGCAATTTAAGAACTTTATACTATTGAACAATTGGCTTAACTTTTCTTGGTCTCACAATCTTCATGCATAGCAAGCAGTAAATCATAATAGTCCTTACCATCAATACAGGGATAAAGATAGAATGAGATCAGCATAATACATGCTTAAGACATAGTGTGACTGCTGGGTTTTACTAGCAGTCACTAAAAGAAATAAAAGATCCCATATTGTAATTATTAAAGACAAGCAGAGTTGGTCAGAGTGGTATTCTCTCGAATGTGTGCCTGTTCAGGAAAACATATATTTGGGTCTTGGGCTTAGAAAAATCTTTTTTCTCTCAGAATCTTTTTCTTTTAACTGATTAACTCATTTATGCTTGTTTTAATACTATTTTATTGGTACGTATATCTGCCATCTTACTTTGTATTTGTCTTTGCTCTTCTGAAGGAACGGAATAGACTGTTTGTAAAGAGAAGGATGGATGACTATATGCCAGGCAAATATACCAAGTGAAAGTTGATGCAGCAATCCTGATAACAGACAAAATGGATTTAAGGAAACAAGAATCATAATGTCTCCATTATGACCAGTCACTAAAAGGAACCAGGAAACCTGGAGAAATGGTCTGAGTACGAAAGAAAGCCTAGGACGTGTCTGCCATTGTGAATTGGAACTTTCCTTGAGTAATGGGCTAATGTTAAGAGGATACAGGAACCAGGTTGAAAATGTGCCCATTGGCCAAAGCTGATCATGAAAGAATGATCGTTGTACAGAGGATGGAGGGTGAAACTACATGATACCATGGGGAGTCGGTCAGACAAATTCGGAAGGCAGAACCTTCGCAGAAACTGGTCTGGTCTCATCAATAAACCAGGTGATGAAAAGGATGAAGAGAAATTCAAGTGACGTAACAAGCAGATGCAATAAACTGTGCTAGATTGGGTCCTGATGTAGATAAACCATCTGTAAAGCATTTTTATGACAACAGAGAAAACTTTGATCATGGTATGAATGATTAGATGTGGAAATATTAAGAAATCATTATTAATTTAATCATTAAGCATATTCTTGTTATTTTGGGTGGGAAGCAAAATATTCTCAGTATTTACATGCATGCTAAAATTTAACAATTACACACATACACCAAGTGATAAAGAAATGATATTTTATAAATGTTAGAAGACCATCTTAGTGAGCAGCATAAATATCCTTAATTTATGAAGCAATACATCCTGGAATATTAAGTAATAATTAAACAACACAACATCAATGAAAGAGATATAAATAGAAATAGCTAAATCAATTATAGATAGATAAATTATAGTTAGATACTTTAACAGATTTCAGAAATGCGATTTGTGGATTATTAGCAAGAATGCAATTAATAATATTGAGACATTAGCTATTGGGTATATTTAGACTCTTCCAAAAAAGTGATTAAACATTGTTTTCAAACACAGAGAGGACTTTTACAAAAATCGACGCTATTAGGACATAAACACATTGTCCATCGTTGGCAAAGTTAAATATTATTTAGATTGTAATACACTAACAATAGAAATTAGGGAGAAGGAATAGCTTTCCAAATCTCTTCTGTTTGGAAGCTAAATTTACTGTTAAATAATCGAATGTTTTGACAGTAAATCAAAAAAATTCAGAAATACTTTAATTAAATAAATTAAGCATTGAATGTCAAATGTTTAATCCAAAATAGTCTTATTTGGGAAATATACACCTTTAAATATATTTATCAGGAAATGAAATCAAGAAAATATCATACTAATAAAACGAATATCAGGTTATTGGAAAAGATTAGTTAGAGAGAAAAAAGGAGAAGATGCCAGTAACAAAACACAAAATTAACACTGGGAAATAACAAAAATAATGGATATTTTTAAAATGACTAAAAATATAATGTGACAAATTTGAATCTATAGATGAAATAAATAAATTCTTAGAAAATATACAATTCCAAAACTGGTGCAGGAAAGACTAGGGGCCCTGGATGTGGAAATAAATTTTAAAGAAGTTGAGAAGTTTTGTCAAGGACTGTCCTTGCCTAATACTGTTGGCCCCAGTGAGTTTGCAGGTGAGCTCTCCTGAACTATAAGGAACAACTGGAACCTTATACACGTTCTTCAAAAAACAGAAAAATATATATATAATCGACTGCAGTCATTTCCTCAGGTTAATGCAATCTCGATTCTAAAGCCAGGTAGAATGTTTCTAAGAGCACACATTTGCATTTCCCCTATCCGTATGAATTTTAAAATCCATCATAAGACGTAACCTAGTCAAATGCAACAGTTTATGAAAAACAGTATATTGTGATCACGTGGTGTGGGAAGATCCCATGAATGAGAAGGATGTTTGGACATCAGAAAACCTGTCATGTGACTCATCATATAAATAAAGTAAAAAAGAAAACTCATATAATCATTACAATCAGCCAGGATGATTGTAAAATTCAACTCCTATTCATGGTTTTATGAAAGGTCTCTTCACTGCATGAAATAGAAGGGGTCTTTCTTAGCTAGATACAGAATATGTACTACAAAATTAGCAAATCCTGTACTAAATGGGGAAACTAGACGCAATGTCTTAGGATCAGGCACAGGCCCAGGCTACTCACTGTCTCTGCTGCTCTTCAGCATGGAACTGGCCGTCATGGGCGGGGCTGTAAGGAGAGGAAAAGAAGGGGCGTCAGGATGGGAAGGGAAGAAACGTGATCGTCTACCCGGAGAAGATCCAAGCGGCAGGACGGGACACAGAGAACGACAGGAGAACACAAAGCAGCCAAAGGTGAATCTGTTTACAAAACTCACAGTCTCACAGTGTTCCTCATGTTGTCACCAGGAATATTCAATCAAATATAGAATTTAAGTAAGAAGTATGGTGACATTTCCCATAGTGACACAAACGATGAGGAATCAGCTCTCAAGCATTTTGATCTCAGGATCCCTTTACATTGAACAGGCAGAGGCCTCCAAGGACTCTATCAATTTTTATCATATTAGATGTTAAAGCTGAGAATCTTTAAAAATATTTAGTGATTAGTATATTTAAAAGAACGATAATACACCACTTCATGTTAATACAAGTAACATGTTTTTAGGAAAGTAATTACATTTCTCAAAACACAGGTAGTGAGGATAGTGGCCTGGTTTTACAGTTTTGCAAATACACCTAATGTCTGACTTGAGGGGAGACAAGCTGGCACTCGCATCTGCATCTTCATCAGTCTGTGGCACACGCTGTTTTGGTTGAAGCATATGGCAAACACATCCCCACACGCAGTTGGAAAACTGAGGACCTGATAGACCCCAGGTTTCCTCGTATGACACTTTGAAATCCTCTGTTACAAAATATCTAATAACTAACCCAAAACATGCAACACCTCCAAAGACAGAAATTTTAACCACTAATAATAATGTAGATGATCTGAATACATGGAATCCCATCTACACTCTTGGAGGGGATGAGCTTGTATGGTTATGATGTCAGTTCTCCTCCTAATTATATCATTGGTGAAATTGCATTTCCAATTCCCGTGAATCGACTATCAATTTAACATTATCCTAAATTTCCTTCTGAAAAGTAAAACTCAGTGCAAAGCTATACTAATTTTCTAAAAATACAGTAAACAGCAGAGATAAGCCGTCCTAGGTATTGAAACACATTATAGAGTCAGAGTCATTTTGAACAATGTGAATCTGGAACATACAATGACGCTGATTAAATTGATTGATTTTCTCAAAGAAATATGCCTGCATTATCAAAATCTAATCTACGATAACGGTGGCAGCAGAAACCAAATGGAAACGATGGACTTTTACTAGTTTATGGTGGGAAAACTGATCGTTTTGTGAAGCAAAGTAAATCAGATTTTCTGCTGAAGACCACATCCAGAGATGTAATCCACATGGGTCAAGACATAAATATGAAATAGGAACTATAAAGTTAACAGGAGAAACTTTAGAAAAACAATTTTGTTGATGTAGTAGTGGAAAAGGATTTCTTAAGAAAAACTCTAAAAGCACAAATGATAGGTGATTCTAAAAAGATATGGCGTGCCCACATTAAGGATTTATGTTCAGTGAAAGAGACTTTTGATAAAGTTGACAGGCAGATGGAGAGTTGGGAAAAATTATTTGCGTTGTCTGAAGCTGACAAGGGAACACTATCAAGTATAAACGTGAAACCATTATATCAGGAAGAAGTAGGAACCTCAATACAGAAATGAGGAAGGGTAATGAGCAGATATTTCACAAAAGGAGTTGCCAAGGCATATATAAGTATGCTGGAAAAAAGGAAGAAAAGAGCAAGAAAGAGAGAGAAAGAAAGAAACAGGGATAGAATTTCAAGGTATACTTATCCTATTCCCCAAAAGAGAGAGTGTCCAGTGTTGACGGGCTACGGGGAGAAAGAAACTGTAACACTGCTGGTGGGATGTAGAATGATGAAAATTAAGAATAGACATGCTCAGTACCCCTGTCAGGTTGCTCCTGAGTACCTATCTCATTTCTCAAACCTATCTATAAGGGAACGTGTAAGAGGATGTTCCTTGTAGCGCTGCTTTAGTGGGGGAATGGGACAAGCCTGCGTGTCCACAACTGGGGAGAGGGCAGGTAAGATGTGTTGGACGCAAACCCTGGAGCCCCAGGCAGGAGCTAGATATACACAGAGCAGGGTGAATGAGTCTTTAATATAATATTGAGTGAATAAAGCAACACAGGAAAAACTCTCTGGCATAATTCCATTTGGGCACATTAAGGACATAGCACATGAAACTATTCTGTATGATGCTGTAACAGCGCATACATGTCGTTATTCCTCTGTCAAAACACATAGGACCTGTGGCTGGCCCCGTTAATGAGTGGCTGTTCTCACACTCCATTTCGGCAGCCCAGGGTTTCGCTGGTTCGGATCCTGGGCACAAACATGGCCCTGCTCATCAGGCCATGTTGAGGAGGCGTCCCACACTGCATAACCAGAGGCTCTTGCAACTAGAATATACAACTATGTACTGGGGGGCTTTTGAGAGGAGAAGAAAAATAAAAGATAGGCCACAGTTGTTAGCTCAGAAGCCAATATTTGAAAAAGAAAAAACCCATAGAATGAACAACACAAGAAAGAAACCTACTGAAAAATATGAATTTTAATTAATAATAATGTATCCACATTGATTCAATGAAAGGAAAAATGGACCACACTATTACAGGATTGTACAACATTTAGCAGCTTCCCCGGCCCCAGTCCACCAATGCCAGTATCTTCCCCTCCCTCCCCGTGAGTGAATCAACCAAACGTGTCTCCAGACATGTACTAATAATCCGTAGGGTCAGAATCACCCAAAAATAAGAAGGATTACCCAGAAGCTACAAAGGGCATCTGGGCTGGGTGAGAAGCAGGGCTCCAGAATAGGTAACGCAAGAAGATCCCTCCCAAGGCTAAAATTCTCTTTTAAGATGCTTTTTCCTGGCCCTGACCCCACGTCCAGCCCTAGGCAGCACTCCCCACAGCTGTCTGATCCTGCCCCCCTACCCTCGCAGTCCTGGATCTCCTGAGCCTGGGCTGCCTCTCCCGTGAAGCCGCCAGCAGGGGAGGGCATAAGAAGCTCTCCTGCTTGATGCTGTGAGCAGCACACACAGGCAGGTATGGGTCAGGCCTCGGGGCTCCTCCAGCTGATGCCGTGACCTTTATCACTGCTGCAGCCTTCCAAGCACGCTGCTCCCCAGGGCCTCTCTGGGACGCCAACCTAGAGGATCTGTCCACAGGGTCTGGAGAGGCCAGGAGGGACCTCAGTGGGCCTTTGGGGCCCTGCAGCCTCCACTCAACCTCCAGCTCTGCACACACAGCAAGGGCCCTCTGCTACCTCTCTCTGCCCAGAGAGGCCCCAGCCCCAGCTGAGGGCTGAGGAGCTTCCAGTCTTGGGGAGACAGGGCTGGGTACAGATGCCTCAACTCCTTGGGGTCCAGCTACGGTCAGAGGGAAGGTGGGAGCTGGAGGAACCAGAGTGGGAATCCAGGGCTGTGCCTTGGGTGAGGACAGCTGAGGCTTCCCAGGATAAGGGCAATTTGGAGCTGGTCTTGGAGAGAGGATTCTCTTGGGCAATAGGTGTGCTCAGTGTCTTCTGGACAAAGCGGCAGCCCCGCCTCTCTTCTCGGTCAAGTTCTAGCCTGTCCCTGTTGTCCTGCCATCCAAGCCAGACAGTCGGATGTGAGCACATGCCTCCCTGTGATATAGGAAAACATAAATGTTTGGTCTCTGCTCATTGTCCCTGGTTCTTGACACTCAGCTCCTAAATCCCTTGGAATCACAGGAGTGATGAGTGTCTTCCATGCTGATGAGATGACTGATGCATGGGAGCCCCTGGGTAGCTTCAGGATGGGGGCAGCACCAGAGATACACAGGCAGGTTCAGACTTGGAACTTTCAGCCCCACATCCAGGACCTCTGGGGAGGGGAGAGGGGCTGGAGGTCGAGTTCATCACCAATGCCGCATGATTTGATCAATCATGCCTTGGTAGTGAGCTCCCCATGAGTCTCCCTAGACCACAGGATTTGGAGAGCTTCTGGGTTGTGAGCACATTGAGGCGCTGGGAGTGTGGTGCACCTGGAGAGGGCAGGGGAGTTCCATGCCCCTTCCCACATACCTTGCCCTAAGCATCTCTTCTGACTGGCTATTCCTGAGTGGTTTCCTCCACAATAAACTGGTAACAGTAACTAAACCACTTTCCTGACTTCTGGGAATCATTCTAGCAAAGTGTCCAACCTCAACAGGGAGGGTTATGGGAACCCCATTCTGTGTAACTAAGTAAGACAGCAGTGTGGGTACCCTGAGACCCCAATACCTGCCACTGGTGTCTCAAGTGGGCTGTCTTGTGGGACTGAGCCCTGAAACCTCTGGAGTCAGTGCTAAAACCTGGCAGAGCAACCCCTTCACATCAGGCCAACAAGAGGGAAGCCCCAGCCAAGCAGGTGGGAAAGACTGAGACACAACCTCCCCACACACTTCTCTCTGCCGTGCAGCAGCCCAAACCAGGAGTTAACTCAAACCCGGAGCTTCTCTCAGAGGAGCGAAGGATTTTCATCCCACATCAGGCACCCAAGCCCTTCAGACCAGCACCTGAGAGATGAGCCCCTAAAACCTCTGGCTTGAAGAGCATTGTGGCTCATGCTCACTAGACTCATGGGGCTGAGGTGAACCGAGGATCTGCTCTTGAAGGGCCTGTGTGCAGACTCGCAGGCCCCAGGGCCCAGTGCAGAAGCAGCCCTTTGGGAAGTGCCCATTCTTTATGTGAAAGAGACTCATTTCCTAATGTGAACGCATTGGTCTGAGGGGCAGGGGCCTCCAGGATGCTCTCGGGTCAGAGGCTAGCGGGTGCCATCTTCTTCTTCCTGCTCTCCTCTGCCTCACCAAAGTTGGTGGCTGCAATCTTTTTTGACTTTTCATTTCCCTTTTCTTCTTTTCTTTTTTATTTTTCCCTCCTTCTTTCCCACTTCCATCAGCAAGTACTGTCTTTGCACTCTGTGTCTGCCACACTCCCGAGCATCCATAGCTCCCAGATGGGGTCTTCTGCACACATCTCATGCTCTGGTTTTTATGCCTGGAGCCTTGGTTTTTTTCAGCTGCCCAGGGGATACCCCTTGATTTCCTGGCTCTGGTGGCCAGGGAACTTGCATTCCTGGGTCCCGCAAGACAGTAACAATAGGAGAGACAGTACTCAGCAGACTACCACCCCCAGGACACTGCACAGACAGCAGAGTGAAAGCACACAGCCTTTCTGTGAAAGAGGCCTCCTTGCCCGTCCTGGAACTTCATTCTGCAGGGCAGTCTTCAGGTCTGGCAAACATCTAGAGGCCACGTAAGTGCCCTCATGGAACATGGGCTGGGGATGCCATCTTTGAACTCTCCCTCAGTCTTGCTAAATCTCACCAGTATCTCCCAGAAAGGAGCTTGTACACTCATCTAGACCCTCAGGTTGTGGGACTGCTGCCCAGGGGACGCCTGCAGACTGACTGGCTCTGGGGGCCAGTGGGGCTTACGCTTGTAGCCCCACAGGAATGTACACATTTGCATTCTTTAGAAGCTGCTGCCTGGTGGTCTGGTTTCCAATCAGCCTGAGTCTAGGCACTGGCTGAGATGCTCCCCTTTGGGACAGTGACTGGTCTTGGCACACCCTCAACTCCTGGGAGCTATTAAAAATAAAATAGGCTTCCTAGACAATAACAAAGGTCTGAGAGACAACCTAGAGCTAGAAGCTGGGGCAGAGTTGAACATCTCCTACACAAGGCCAGCCTTCAAGACTGGGAGAGGTGGCTGTTTCATGTAATGCTTAGAAACCAGCATGGAGAGTTAAGCAAAATGAAGGAAAAAAGGAATATGTCCCAAACCAAGAAAAAAGCAAAATCTCAGAAAAATAACTTAATGAAATGGAGATAAATAATTTCCATAATAAAGAGTTCAAAGTAAAAATCATAAAGATACTCACTGAATTTGGGAGGAGATTGCATGAAAACAGTGGGAACATCAACAAAGACAGAAAATATAAGAAAGTTCCAAGCAGAAGTCACAGAACTGAAGAATACAATAATTGCAATAAAAACACACGAGGAGGATTTGATAGCAGACTAGGTGAAGCAGAAGACAGGATCAGCGAACTTGAAGACAGGGCAGTGGAACTCTCCCAACCGAGCAGCAAGAAGAAAAAAGAATGAAAAAAAGTGAGGCTAGCTAAGGGATTTATGGGACAACATTAAGCAGACTAACACTGAAAGCATAGGAGCCCCAGAAGGAGAAGAGAAAGGTTAGGAAATTTATTTGAGGAAGTAATGGCTGACAACTTCCCTAACCAGGGGAAGGAAACAAACATCCAGATCAAGGAGGCCCAGAGAGTTCCAAATAAGATGACCCTAAAGAGACCACACCAAGAGACCTTATATTAAAATGTCAAAAATTAAAGACAGAGAGACTCCTAAAAGCAGCAGGAGAAACACGACTTGGTATATAAAAGGGAACCTCATAAGACATAAAAAGATCAGTCGATTTTTTAGCAGAAACTTTGCAGGCCATAAGGAAGAGGCACACTATATTCAAAGTGCTTAAAGAAGAAATTTCCGACCAAGAATACTCTATCCAGCAAATTTATAATTCAGAATTGAAGGAGAGAGAAAGAGTTTTCCAGACAAGCAAAAACTAAAGGAGTCCACCAGCACTGTACCAGCCTTAGAAGAAAGGTAAAAGGATTTCTTTAAGCTGAAAAGAAAGCACAATAATTAGTAACAAGAAAACATGTGAAAGTGTAAATCTCACTGTGTAAATGTAAATATATACTAAAGGTAGTAGATTAATCATGTACATGGAGTTTAAAAGACAAAAGTAGTAAATATAATTGTAACCACAATAATTAGTTAAGGAACACACAAGATGAAAAGATGTAAAAGGTGACATCAAAAACATACAACATGGGGGGGAGTAAAAGTGCAAAGTTTCAGAATGCATTCAAAATTAAGGCATCAACTTAAAATAGACTGTTATAAATATAAGTGGTCATATGTAAGCCTCATGGTAACCCACCAAGGAAAAACCTATAGTAGATACATAAAAGATCATGAGAAAGTAATCTAGGCATAAAACTAAATAAAGTCATCAAACCACAAAGGAAGAAAGCAAGAGAAGAAGAAAAGAACACAGAAATTACAAAATCACCAGAAAACAAAGAGAAGAAGAAAGGAACATAGGAATTCCAAAATGGCCAGAGAACAGTTAACAAAATGGCAATAAGTACATATCTATCTATAATTACTTTACAGGTAAGTGCACTAAATTCTCCAATCAAAAGTCATAGAGTAGCTGAATAGATTAAAAAGAACAAGACCTAGCTATATGCTGCCTACAAGAGACTAACTTCAGATGTAAGAAGACACAAAGATTGAAAGTGAAGGGATAAAAGAAGATAGTCCATGCAAATGGGAACCAAAAGAAAGGACAAAATAGACTTTAAAACAAAGACTATAATAAGAGACAAGTAGGGCACTAAATAATGATAAAGGAGTCAATCCAACCAAAGGCTATAACATTTATAAATATTTACGCACCCAATATAGGAGCATCTGAATATATAAAGCATATATTAATGGGCCTAAAGGGAGAAATAGACAGCAGTACAATAACAGCAGGGGACTTTAATATAACACTTACATGAATGGATAGATCACCTAGACAGAAAATCAATAAGAAAACATCTGCTTTAAGTGACACATTAGACCAGATGGACTTAGACAGATACAGAACATTCCATTCAAAAGCAACAGAGCACACATTCTTCTCAAGAGCACGTAGAACATTCTCCAGGAAAGATCGTGTGTTAGGCCACAAAACAGGTCTTAACCAATTTGAGAAGACTGAAGTCACATCAGGCATCATTTCCAACCATGACAGTATGAAACTAGAAATCAATTACAAGGAGGAAATTGGAAAACTCACAAATACGTGGAGATTAAATGATATGACACTGAGCAACAAATGCGTCAAGAAAGAGATGAAAAACACCTTGAGAAAAATGAAAATGGCAATATAACATACCAAAACTTATGAGATGCGTGAAAAGCAGTTCTAAGAGGGAAGTACCTAGCAAGAAATGCCTACCTCCGAAAACAAGAAAAATAACAAATAAACGACCTAACTTTACAGGTCAAGAAACTAGAAAAAGAAGAACAAAGCCCAAAGTTAGTAGAAGGAAGGAAGTAAAGATTAGAGCAGAAATAAATGAAATAGCGAGTAAAAAGACAATGGAACAAATCAATGAAACTAAGAGCTGATTCTTTAAAAAGATAAACAAAATCGACAGACCTTTAGCTATACTCACCATGAAAAAAAGAGAGAAAACTCAAATAAATGAAATAAAAAATGAAAGAGATGATGTTACAACTGATACCACAGAAATACAAAAGGTCATAAGAGACTGCTATGAACAATTATATGCCAACAAATTGGACAACCTAGAAGAAGTGGATAAATTCCCAGAAATATACAACTTACCAAGACTGAATCATGAAGAAACAGACAATCTGATTACTAGTAAGGATATTGAATCAGTAATAATAATAATAATAAAAAGTCCCAACATACAAAAGCCCAGGGCCAGATGGCGTCACTGGGGAATTCTACCAAATACTCAAAGAAGAATTAATAATAGTCCTTCTCAAATTCTTCCAAAAAATAGAAGAGGAAGGAACTCTTCCAACCTCATTTTACAAGGCCAGGATTACCATGATACCAAAACCAGACAAGGATGCCACAAGAAAAGAAAATTAAAGGCCAGTATCCCTGATGACCATAGATGCATAAATCCTCAACAAAATACTAGCAAACTGAGTTCAACAATAGATTAAAAAGACAATACACCATGATCAAGTGGAATTTGTTCCAGGGATGCAAGGATGATTCAACATCCACAAATCACTCAATGTGATGCACCACATTAACACAAGGGAGGATAAAAATCTTATGATCTCAGTAGATACAGAAAAAGCATTTGAAAAAATTCAACATCCATGATAAAAACTCTCAACAAAGTGAGTATAGAGGGAGCATATCTCACATATCTAAGCCCACAGCTAACGTCACACTCAACAGAGAAAAGCTGAAAGCTATCCCTTTAGGATCAGGAAGGACAAAGACGCCCGCTCTTACCAGTTTTACTCAAGTCCTGGCCAGAGAAATTAGGCAAGAAAAATAAATAAATAAAAGGCATCCAGATTGGAAAGCAAGAAGTAAAATTGTCACTATTTGCAGATGACATGATATTCTCTATAAAAAACCCTAAAGACTCTCAAAAAAGTGTTAGAACTAATAAATTCAGTAAGGTTGCAGGATATGAAATCAATACACCAAAATCTGTTGTGTTTCTATATACTCATAATGAAATATAAGAAAGAGAAATTAAGAAAACAATCCCATTTTCAATTGCATCCAAAAGAATAAAATACTTAGGAGTAAATTTAACCAAAGAGGGGAGAGATCTACACACTGATAACTATAAAGCACTGATGAAAGAAATTGAAGATGACACAAATAAGTGGAAAGATATTCGATCCTCATAGAGTGGAAGAATTAATATTGTTAAAAGTCCATAATCCCCAAAGTGATCTACAGATTCAGTACAATACTAATCAAAATTCCAAAAGCATCTTTCATAGAAATAGAGAAAACCATCCTAAAATTCATTTGGAACCAGGAAAGACCCAAAACAACCAAAGAAATCCTGGGAAAGAGGAACAAAGCTGGAGCCATGACACTGCCTGATTTCAGATTATACTACAAAGCTATAGTATCCCAAACAGAATGGTACCCTAAAAAAACAGACACATAGACCAATGGAACAGAATACACAGTCCAGAAATAATCCCATGCATTTATAGTCAAGGGATCTTCAACAAAGGCACCAAGAACACATAATGGGGAAAGAATAGCCTCCTCAGTAACTGGTGCTGGGAAAATTGAATACCCACATGTGGAAGAAGGAAATGGACGCTTATCTTACACCTACACAAAAATAAACTCAAAAGTGATTAAAGACTTCAATGTAAGCCCTGCAACTGTAAAACTAGTAGAAGAAAACATAGGGAAAAAGCTTCTTGCCATTATCCGGGCAATGACATTTTGGATACAACATCAAAAGTATTGGCAGCCAAAAAAACAGACAATTGGGATTTATCCAACTTCGGTTAAAAAAGAAAAACACCTTCTGTACAGAAAAGGAAACAAGGACAAGTGAAGAGACACCCTATGGAATGGGAGAAAATAGCTTCCAACCACATACCTGATAAGGAGTTAATGCCCAAAATATGTTAGGAACTCAAGCAAATGACTAGCCAGCAAGCCAATAACCTAACTAAAAACCTGGCAAAGGACCTGAACAGACATTTCTCAAAAGAAGATACACAAATGGTCAACAAGTACGTGGAAATGTGTTCAATATCACTAATCATCAGAGAAATGCAAATCAAAACCACAATGAGATATCACCTCACACTGTTAGGACAGCTATTAGCAAAAAGGCAAAAGGTAACAAATGTTGAGGTGGATGTGGAGAAAAGGAAACCCCTGTGAACTGTTGGTGGAATGTAAACTCTTACAGGCCCTGTGGAAAGCAGTATGGAGTTTCCTCAAAAAACTAAAAATAGAACTAGCATACGATCCCATTTCTGGGTACATTTCCAAAGGAGATGGAATCAGTGTCTCACGGGGATACCTGCACCCCACGTCCACTGCAGCACCATGCACAGCAACTGACACACAGAAACAACCCAAGTGTCTGCTGACAGATGAACAGATACAGAGCATGCAACACACACACACACACACACACACACACAAACACACACACACACTGAAATGTTGTTCAGCCATAAGAAGAAGGAAATCTTGTCATTTGCAGCAACATGGATGAACCTGGAGGACACTATACTAAGTGAAATAAGCCCGACACAGAAGGAAAAAAACTGATTTCTCTTATATGTGGAATGTTTAAAAAATCAAATATGTAGAAGCAGAGTAGAATGCTGGTTCCCAGGGGCAGAGAGGCGGTGGAAATGGGGAGATGCTAGTCAAAGGGCATAAAATCCTAGTTATGGAGGATGACAAGTCTAGAGATCTAATGCACAGCATGATGACTATAGTTAATAACGCTGTATTGAATAGTGGAAATTTGACTCTCAGTTTCTTCAGCTGTACAGTGGAAGTAATTATAATAACCACCTCCCACAATGTTCTCAGGATTGAGAAGACCTTACCTGTTGCCTCCTCAGCAGGCATAAAGTTGGCTATAGGCATTGTTGAAGGGTACCATGTTGCCCTTACACTTAAACATGGCACCTGCATCTCTGGGACCAAAGTTTTGGTGTTTATCTTGAAGGAAGTCCCTCTCTGGTGCCTGGGATCAGCAAGGGCTGGAAATGCATTACAGAGGGGTTACTCACACCCTCAGTGAGTCCTGTCCTTCCCAGTCATGGGAAGCACCTACCTCAAAAGTTTCAAAGTCCCCTTGGGTGCCCGCCGTCTGTCCAGGCCAGCTCTGGTCCCTAGATATCCTCTTTGGGCCACACTTGGCTCACAACTCCACGGACGGGGTTCACCTGAAGCCACAAGTAGCTCTGAGATTTGCATCTGTGCCCCGTTGACTTGACATTTCTTTCAAGGGTTTGACTGTGATTTGGCAGCCAAGGTGCTAATGAGGTGATCTGGGGGTTCACTGGACACGAACACAGGCTGAAGTCAAGCCTCTGGCATACATCTGGAGTAACGCCAACCCAGGGGTATGAGTTGTGTGTGGACTCATGCATCTGCTTTTCGGTGTTCATTTTCAAGTGCCATCTTTAGTCTACACTATTCAAAGGGGGAAGGGATGGTGACAGGAGTCTTTTTCCTTGTTCACTCTCTGATGCTGGGCCCCAGTATGATCACCCACAGGTCAGCTCCAGGAGCCACACCATTTATCTGCCCCATCTCCAAGGACAGCCATGTCTCTATCCTTCCAGTGTTTTTGACACCCTCATTCTACAATGCCAATGGGCTCTTCTGGCGGATGTATACTCTTGCCTGCAATTGATGTGATGACTTTATGGTTTCTCATTTTGGTCTTAGGCTGTGCCAGATGAGGAGCAGATATTCTTTTCACAGTGGGAACACTCCTCTCTGCTGTTCATGTGCCCCTCACCTCTGCTTCCAGCTGGTGCTGATGTGTGAAAGCTCGACACTGAAAGAGATCATCTTCTAGGAATGAAGTGATTACATCCTTAAAAGGTCAAAGATTACATGGTTGGAAGAAGTGTTATCCTAGGCCTAGGCCATAAATTTCCAAACAAAAAACAAAGTATCCTTTGAATTATCCTGCATAGCCTGGTAAGCCTTCCCTGTGTGGTCATCGCTGACGAAGCCCTACAGCAACACTTGATGGAGCCACTAAGAACCAACGTTCACAGACGACGCAGTGTCCTGAGTGATGGTGTAAGAGCTACGGAGGGAGAACAGTCTATGAAAGCAAACAGAAATGGTTCCATTTGTCCATTATTCTGTTAAAGTAGTGTATCATATTTATTGGTTTGCATACTGCGAAACTTCCTAGCATCCCAGGGATCATACCACTGGCCCATGGTGTATGATCCTTTTAATTTGCTGTTGAATTCAGTTTGCTAGTATTTTGTTGAGGATTTTTGCATCTCTATTCATCAGGGATATTGGCCTATTCTTTTCTTTTTTTCTTATTTTATTGCTGTAACTTTGGTTTGCAACATTATATAAATTTTAAGTGTATATTGTACTGTATTTCAAATTTTTTGTGGATTACATCACTTTCCCCAACCAAAGACTAATTACAATCCATGCCCACACACATGTGCCCAAACTCCCCTTTCACCCTTCTCCCTCCTCACTTCCCCTCAGGTAAACACTAATCCTATCTCTGTCTCTCTGTGTTTGTTTGTTGTTGTTGTTATCTTCTACTTATGAGTGAGATCATATGGTATTTGACCTTCTCCCTCTGACTTATAATGCTTAGCATAATGCCCTCAAAGTCCATCCATGTTGTTACAAATGGCCAGATTTCATCATTTCTTATGACTGAGTAGTATTTCATTGTGTATATATACCACATCTTCTTTATCTGTTAGTCCCTTGATGGGCACCTAGGTTTCTTCCAAGTCTGGCCTATTGTGAATAATGCTGCAATGAATATAGGGGGGCAGATATCTTCATACGTTAGCGTTTTCACCTCTTTGGATAAATACCCAGCAGTGGAACAGCTGGATCGTATGGTAGATCCATTCTTAATTTTTTGAGGAATCTCCATACTGTTTTCCATGGTGGCTGCACCAGTTTTCACTCCTACCAGCAGTGTATGAGGGTTCCCTTCTCTAGTATATAGAAATGCAACTGATTTTGTATGTTGATTTAGTATCCTGCAAAGTTACCATATTTATTTATGATTTCTAAATGTTTTTTTGGTGGATTCTTTAGTGTTTTCTATATATAAAATCATGTCATCTGTAAATAGTGACAGTTTCACTTCTTCCTTTCCAGTTTGGATCTCTTTTATTTCTTTTTCTTGCCTGATTGCTCTGGCAACGACTTCCAATACTGTGTTAAATAAGAGTGGTGACAGGGGGCATTCTTGTCTGGTTCCTATTCTTAGAGGGATAGCTTTCAGTTTTTCTCCATTAAGAATAATATTAGCGTGGGTTTGTCACATATGGCCTTTATTATGTTGTGGTATTTTCCTTCAATCTATTTTATTTAGAGTTTTTATCACAAGTGGATGCTATATCTTGTCAAATGTTTTCTCTACATCTGAGATGATTGTGTGATTTTTATTCTTCATTTTGTTAATGTGGTGTATCACGTTAATTGATTTGTGGGTGTTGAACCATCCCTGAATGCCTGGAATAAATCCCACTTGATCACGGTATACGATCTTTTTAATGTATCGGTGTATTTGATTTGCTAGTATTTTGTTGAGTATTTTTGCACCAATGATCACCAGTGATGTTGGCCTGTAATTTTCTTTTTTGAGTTGTCCTTGTCTGGTTTTGGTATCAGGTTAATGTTGGCTTCATAGAATGAGTTAGGAAGCTTCCCTTCCTCTTCAATTTTTGGAAGAGTTGGAGAAGGAGAGGTACTAAGTCTTCTTCGAATGTTTGGTGGAATTCACCAGGGATGCCATCTGGTCCTGGACTTTTATTTTGGGGGAAGTTTTTGACGACTGTTTCAATCTCCTTACTGGTGATTGGTCTATTCAAATTCTCTATTTCTTCTTGGTTCAGGTTGGAAGGTTGTATGAGTGTAAGAATTTGTCCATTTCTTCTACATTATCCAGTTTGTTGGCATATAGCTTTTCGCACTATTCTCTTATAATCTTTTGTATTTCTTAGGTATCTGTTGTAATTTCTACTCTTTCGTTTCTGATTTTATTTACTTGAGCCTTCTCTCTTTTTTTCTTGGTGAGTCTAGCTAAAGGTTTGTCAATTTTGTTTATTTTTTTTGAAGAACCAGCTCTTGATTTCACTGACTTTTTCTATTTGTTTTGTTAGTCTCTGTTTCATTTATTTCTGTTCTGATTTTTATTATTTCCATCCTTCTGCTGATTTTGGGCTTTGTTTGTTCTTCTTTTTCCAGTTCCTTTAGGTGCACTGTTAGATTGTTTATTGGGAATTGTTCTTGTTTGTTAAGGTAGGCATGAATTGCAATAAAATTTCCTCAGAGAACCACTTTTGCCATATCCCGTAAATTTTGGCATATCATATTTTCCTTTTCATTTGTCTCCAGGTATTTCTCCTTCAATTTCTTCATTGGCCCAATCGTTGTTCACTAGTATGTTGTTTAATCTCCAAATATTTGTGGCTGTTCTGATTTTTTCAGAAAAGTTGTAGTTGATTTCTGGTTTCCTACCTTTGTGGTCAGAAATGATGCTTGGTATTATTTCTATCTTCTTAAATTTATTGAGACTTGTTTTGTGGCCTAAAATGTGATCAATCCTGGAGAATGTTCCATGAGCATTTGAAAAGAATGAGTATTCCGCAGCTTTTGGATGGAATGTTCTATATGTCTCTACTAAGTCCATCTGGTCTATTGTGTCGTTTAAGGCCAAGGTTTTCTTATTGATCTTCTGTTTGGATGATCTATCCATTGGTGTAAGTGAAGTGTTAAAGTGCTCTACTATTATTGTATTACTGTGTATTTCTCCTTTATGTCTGTTAATAATTGCTTTATATATTTAGGTGCTCCTATGTTGGGTGCATAGATATTTACAAGTGTTATATCCTCTTGTTGGGTTGTTCCTTTTATCATTATGTAGTGCCTTCCTTTGTTTCTTGTTACAATTTTTGTTTTAAAGTCTATTTTGCCTGATGTAAGTATTGCTACCCCAGTTTTCTTCTCTTTGACATTTGCATGGAGTATCTTTTTCCATTCCTTAACGTTCAGTTTGTGAGTGTCTTTAGGTCTGAAGTGTGCCTCTTGTATGCAGCATATATACGGGTCTTGTTTTTTTCTTATCCAATTGGCCACCCTTTTGATTGGAGCATTTAGTCAGTTCACATTTAAAGTAGCTATTGATAAATATGCATTTATTGCTATCTTGTTACGTTTTTCTGGGTATTTTAGTATTTCTTCTATGTTTCTTTCTTCTCTTATGGTTTGATGCCTTTGCTTAGTAGTATGTTTGGCTTCCTTTCTCTTACTTACTTGTGTATTTATTATAGGTTTCTGGTTTGTGATTGCCATGATGTTCATATATGATAATCTCCATATATATCAATCCACATTCAGTTGATGGTCTCTTTAGTTTGACCTCTTTCTGAAAGCTCTACTCTTTTACTCCCCTCCCCCCACATTTTATGTTTTTGATATCATATCTAATCTCTTGTTTTGTGTGTGTGTGTTCTTTTCTTTTTTCCCCCAGCTTTATTGAGACATAAGTGACAAATGACATTGTGTAAGTTTGAGGTGTACAATGTGTTGATTTAATACACATATATTGCAAAGTGATTAGCCCCATAGCATTAGCTAAAACCTCTGTCATGTCATATAATTACCATTTCTTTTTTAGTTTTTTTTGTTTACTTTTAATTGAGTTAATGATAGGTTACAATCTTGTGAAATTTCAGTTGTACGTTAATGTTTGTCTTTCGTGTTGTAGGTGCACCACTTCACCCTTTGTGCCCACCCCCCACCCCGCCTTTCCCCTGGTAGCCACTAATCTGTTCTCTTTGTCCACATTTTTAAATTCCTCATATGAGTGGAGTCATACAGAGATTATCCCTCTCTAACTGGCTTATTTCACTTAACATAATTCCCTCAGGGTCCATCCATGTTGTTGCAAATGGAATGATTTTGTTCTGCTTTACAGCTGAATAGTGTTCCATTGTATATATATACCACATCTTCTTTATCCATTCATCTTTTGATGGGCACTTAGGTTGCTTCCAAGTCTTGGCTATTGTAAATAATGCTGCAGTGAACATTGGGGTGCATAGGACTTTTGGAATTGCTGACTTCAAGCTCTTTGGATAGATACCCAGTAGTGGATCCCATGGTAGTTCTATGTTTAATTTTTTGAGGAATCTCCATGCTGTTTTCCATAGTGGCTGCACCAGTTTTCATTCCCACAAGCAGTGTATGTGGGTTCCTTTTTCTCCACAACCTCTCCAACATTTGTTACTATTAGTTTTAGATATTTTTGTCATTCTAATGGGAGTAAGGTGATATCTTAGTGTAGTTTTCATTTGCATTTCCCTGATGATCAGTGATGATGAGCATATTTTCATGTGCCTATTGGCCATCCATATATCTTCTTTGGAGAAATGTGCATTCATGTCTCCAGCCCATTTTTTGATTGGATTGTTTGACTTTTTCGTTGTTGAGTTGTGAGAGTTTTTTATATACTATGGATATTAAGCCTTTGTCATATATATGACTTGCAAATATTTTTTTCCAGTTAGTGGTTGTTTTTTTTTTTTTTTTTTTTTTTTTTTTTTGCTTTCAATCCTGTTTTCACTTGCCTTGAAGAAGCTCTTTAGTCTGATGAAGTCCCATTCTTCTATTGTTTCCCTTCTCTGAGAAGACATGGTGTCCGAAAATATCCTTTGAATACTGATGTCAAAGAGTATACTGCCTACATTTTCTTCTAGAAGCCTTATGGTTTCTGGTCTCACCTTTAGGTCTTTGATCCACTTTGAGTTTATTTTGGTGAATGGTGAAAAAGAATGGTCAATTTTCATTCTTTTATATACGGCTTTCCAGTTTTCCCAGGACCATTTGTTGAAAAGACTTTCTTTTCTCCATTGTATGCCCTCAGCTCCTTCGTCGAAGATAAGCTGTCCATAGATGTGTGGTTTTATTCCTGGGCTTTCAATTCTGTTCCATTGATCTGTGCCCCTGTTTTTGTACCAGTGCCATGCTGTTTTGATTACTGTAGCGTTGTAGTATATTTTGAAGTCAGGGATTGTGATGCCTCCCGTTTTGTTCTTTTTTTGTCAGGATTGCTTTAGAAATTCAGGGTCTTTTGTTGCCCCATATGAATTTTAGGATTCTTTGTTCTAATTCTGTAAAGAATGTTATTGGGATTCTGATTGGGATGGCGTTGAATCTGTAGATTGCTTTAGGTAGAATTGACATTTTAACTATGTTTATTCTTCCAATCCATGTGCATGGAATGTCTTTCCACCTCCTTATGTTGTCATCCAATTGTCTCAGAAAGGCCTTGTAATTTTCATTATATAGGTCCTTCACTTCCTTAGTTAAATTTACCCTGAGGTATTTTATTCTTTTTGTTATGATTGTGAATGGTATTGTGTTCTTGAGTTCTTTTTCTGTTAGTTCGTTATTCGAATATAGAAATGCTACTGATTTATGCAAATTGATTTTATATCCTGCAACTTTGCTGTAGTAGTTGATTACTTCTAAGAATTTTCCAATGGATTCTTTGGGATTTTCTATATATAAGATCATTTCGTCTGCAAACAGCGAGAGTTTCGCTTCTTCCCTCCCTATTTGGATTCCATTTATTCCTTTTTCTTGCCTGATTGCTCTGGCCAGGACCTCCAGTACTATGTTGTATAAGAGTGGTGATAGAGGGCATCCTTGTCTCATTCCTGTTTTCGGGAGGATGGCACTCAGTTTTTGCCCATTGAGTATGATGTTGGCTGTGGGTTTATCACGTATGGCCTTTGTTATGTGGAGGTCATTTCCTTGTATCCCCATTTTGCTAAGAATTTCTGTCATAATCGGCTGTTGGATCTTGTCAAATGCTTTCTCTGCATCTATTGAGATGATCATGTGGTTTTTATTCCTCAGTTTGTTGATGTGGTGTATCCCATTGATTGATTTGCAGATGTTGAACCATCCATGTGTCCCTGGTATGAATCCCACCTGATCGTGATGTATGATCCTTTTGATGTATTGCTGAAGTCTGCTTGCCAAAATTTTGTTTAGAATTTTTGCAACTATGTTCCTCAGTGAAATTGGCCAGTAGTTCTCATTTTTCGTGATGTCCTTGTCAGGTTTTGGTATCAGGATGATGTTGGCCTCATAGAATGTGTTAGGAAGTGTTCCATCTTCCCTAATTTTTTGGAATAGCTTGAAAAGGATAGGTATTAAATCCTCTCTGAAAGTTTGGTAGAATTCACCAGGAAAGCCATCTGGTCCTGGGGTTTTATTCTTTGGGATGTTTTCGATTGCTGTTTCAATCTCTTTCCTTGTGATTGGTCTGTTCAAATTGTCTGCCTCTTCTTGAGTGAGCTTTGGGAGATTGTAGGAGTCCAAGAAGTTATCCATTTCCTCTAGGTTATCCATTCTGTTGGCATATAGTTTTTAGTAGTATTCTCTTATAATCCGTTGTATTTCTGCAGAGTCTGTTGTTATTTCTCCTCTTTCATTTCTGATTTTGTTTATTTGAGCTTTCTCCCTTTTTTTCTTTGTAAGTCTGGCTAGGGGTTTGTCAATTTTATTTCTCTTCTCAAAGAACCAGCTCTTTGTTCCATTTATCCTTCCTACTGCCTTTTTCATTTCAATAGTATTTATTTCTGCTCTGATTTTTATTATTTCTCTCCCTCTGCTGACTTTGGGCTTTATTTTTTTTTTTTTTTTCCTAGTTCAGTTAGGTGTAGTTTAAGATTGCTTATTTGGGATTTTTCTTGTTTGTTAAGATGTGCCTGCATTGCGATGAATTTTCCTCTGAATACAGCTTGTGCTGTATCCCATGTGAGTTGGTACGGCATGCTATCATTTTCATTTGTTTCCAGGTACTTTTTGATTTCTTCTTTAATTTCTTCAATGATCCATTGCTTGTTCAGTAGTGTGTTGTTTAGTCTCCACATCTTTGTGCCTTTCTCAGCTTTTTTCTTGTAATTAACTTCTAGCCTTATAGCATTATTATCCGAGAAGATGCTTGTTATTATTTCAATTTTTTTAAATTTGTAGAGGCTTTCCTTGTTTCCCAACATATGGCCTATCCTTGAGAATGTTCCATGTGCACTTGAGAAGAATGTGTATTCAGCTCTTTTAGGGTGAAGTGATGTATATATGTCTATTAAGTCTAATTGTTTTAGTTTTTCGTTTAGCTCCACTATTTCCTTGTTGATTTTCTGTCTGGATGATCTGTCAATTGATGTGAGTGTGGTGTTGAGGTCCCCTACTATTATTGTGTTGTTTTTAACACCTTCCATTAGGTCTGTTAATAGTTGCTTTATGAATATTCGTGCTCCTGTGTTGGGTGCATAGATATTTATAAGCGTTATTTCTTCTTGATGAAGTGTCCCCTAGATCATTATATATTGTCCCTCTGTGTCTCTCTTTACCTGTCTTATTTTGAAATCCACTTTGTCTGATATAAGAATTGGAACACCTGCCTTTTTTTTTTCTTGCTATTAGCTTGAAGTATTGTCCTCCACCCCTTCACCCTGAGCCTGTGTTTGTCCTTGGGACTGAGGTGTGTTTCTTGGAGGCAACAAATTGTTGGATCTTGTTCTTTAATCCATTTTGCCACTCTGTGTCTTTTTATTGGAGAGTTCAATCCGTTTACATTGAGAGTGATGATTGACGCGTGTGGACTTAATGCTGTCAATCTGTCGCTCATTATCTTGTTTTCCTGCATTTCTTTTCCTGTGTGCTTTAGCCTACCCATTGACTTCTGCAATTTCTTATGCTGGGTTTCTTAGATTTTTCCTTATTTATGATTTGTGACTCTGTTCTGTATTTTATTTTAGTGTCTACCCTGAAGTTTGTATTTAGAATCTCGTGTATAATATAGTCTATTCTCTGGTGGTCTCTTACTTACTTGGCCAATACTGATTTAGACCCTTTGCTCTTGCCCTCCTAAATAATTATTTTCATTTCTTATTCCAACTCGTGTTATGAATTTGTAGTTAGAGTGATGAGATCGTCCTTGCTTTGGTAGTTTCCTTACCTTTACCCTAATGCTATAGTTGAACATTTGCTATCCTATTCTGGTTCTATCCATCGGTCTCCCTAGTCTGTGGATTGTGACTCCTTTCTGCCTTTTTTCTTTTCTCAGGTGTGAGAACCTTCTTGAGGATCTCTTGTAGTGGAGGGCTTTATGTTACAAATTCCCTTAACTTTTGTTTGTCTGGAAAAGATTTAATTTCTCCCTCATATCTGAAGGAAATTCTTGCTGAATAGAGTATTCTTGGCTGAAGATTTTTATCTTTTAAAGCTTTGAATATGTCACTCCATTCTCTCCTACATTGTAAGATTTCTGTAGAGAAATCCGCTGAAAGTCTGATAGGGGCTCCTTTATAGGTTATTCTCTTCTTTTTTCTTACTTCCCTGAGTATTCTTTCTTTATATTTCCTTCTTGCCAATTGTACTACTATGTGCCTTTCAGTAGGTCTTTTTACATTGACAAATCTAGGAGATCTGAAAGCTTCCTCTACGCACATTTCTCCCTCAATCCCTAGATTTGGGAAGTTCTCTTCTATAATTTCGTTAGGCACACTTTCTGCTTCATTTTCCTTTTCCATGTTCTCGGGAATTCCTAAGATCCTTAAGTTCTCACTCCTCATTGAATCCACTATCTCTCGGAGATTTTCCTCATTTTTTTTTTAATTCTTAGTTCACTTTCTTCCTCTGTCTGGACCCATCCAGCCTGTCTATCTTCAATTCTGTTAATTTGCTCTTCTATGGTGTCTACACGGGCATTCAGCGTATCCGTATTCTGTTTTATCTGGTCCATTGTGTTTTTCATCTCTAGCAATTCTGTTTGATTCTTCTTTATGATTTCAATGTCTTTTGTGAATTAACTCCAGAACTCATTGGCTTGTTTCTCTATCTTTCTCTGTACCTCATTGAGTTTTTTTATTATAGCTGCTCTGAACTCATTATCACTTAGTTTAACTATTTCCAAGTCCTCAGGACTTAATTCTATCTTTTTATTCTTTTCCTTCTGATCATGGGCTTTTATAAATTGCTGGATGGTAGAGGAGCGGTTCTTTCGCACGGTGGTAGAATTCAGTTGCAGTTACAGCCTGTCGCCACTAGATGGGGGTCGAGAGCCGCATGTCCTGTGCTCTCCGCCTTCGGGCAAGATGGCTGCGCCCAGTAGCTTTGCCGGGAGGGAGGGGCTGCTATTCTTGTGCGCCTATCTGGATTCAGATCAGTTCTGTTCTCTGGTCTCCCGAGGCCCTGGGTTTATGTGGTCCCAGCGCACGGAAGCTTTCCCCTGTCAGCGGGTTTCCACTGAACCAGCAGCAGGAGTCCTGGATGATCCTCTGGTCGTGCGGCCCCTCCCCCGCTCCT
The DNA here is from genome assembly GCF_041296265.1 of Equus caballus. Lineage (NCBI taxonomy): Eukaryota > Metazoa > Chordata > Mammalia > Perissodactyla > Equidae > Equus > Equus caballus. The sequence goes on from NC_091704.1 coordinate 15,741,977, forward strand.
TCCAGGACCTGCGCAGCAGCGATCGCAGACTCTAGGGGATGGAGCGATGTTCTCTCCTACCCGTTCCAGTGCCTCCGAGGCCTTCAGCAAGGTTTATGTTCTCCACCTTCTTGGTATTGTAGGTCTATAATGTGTTGGCATTAGATTTATTCTCTGAAATTCAGTTTTTCCAATCCTTTGTTGTATTTTGAGGGGAGAGAATCCCGGGTCAGCTCACCCCGCCATTTTGCTCCACCCCTTCTATGTGCTCTCCATTTCTAATACTGGGTTCCTAATCCTAAAATCAGCACGCTTTTTAATTCTTTTAAGATACTAAGACAAAGGTGTAACTCTTTGATTCATTAACTCATATTCTCATGGTTTATTTTCTCCTGACTGTGAGGTAAACGCCAGGATGGCAGGGACCCTCACTGTGCTTGCTCTGTGCTTGAATTCCAAGAGCCTGGAACACAGAGAGCATTCAATAAACGTTTGCTGAGTGAATGAAGGGACGAATTCTCAAGTGTGGGGTAAGGGAAGTGAAGGAGTCAGTTGGTGCAAACACTTACAAGATGCCACTGAGTGATAAATAATACCATCCAGCACTTACTGACAGCTTACTAAGCACCAGCAAGTTCATACACAGAGCAGTGAGGCAGGTTCTGTTCCTATTAGCCTCCGCACTTGCAGAGGGAGGCACAGAGAGGTCAATTCACTTCACCAATGTCATGCAGCAAAGAATTCACTGGGTCATGATTTGAACCCAAGTTGGTTTGATGTGAGGCATTGCCCTGAAACAAAAAGTTATTCAGACCTTGACTGCTAACCTATGTTTAACAATCTGAAGAGAAATGAAGCATGCACACTGGTGGTCAACTTGCCTCTGTTTAAGAAAACAAACCAAAAAAGCCCCAGAGATTCGATTGAAGTGATGTCCTGGGGTCTCGACAGCAGGCAATTAGTGTAATTCGTCTGAATCCACCACTTCCAGCTCCACCCCGTGCCCTCAGTGCCCATCATCCAGGGCCGCCAGGGGTCTTTCCTGGGGGACACAGAGGGATGAAAAACACCTGCACTGCACAGCCTGGCCAATTCTGCTGGCATAGCATCCCCTGGGAGCCAATTCTGTGTTTCTGTTGAACGAGCCACAGGATAGTCTGTGACACCTGGGGGCTCATTAACATTGACAGGCAATTCCTATTTCCACTTGATCTGTGGAAATTAAAAATATAAACATCCCTAAGGATCAGGCACAGAGCTGAGGCAGGTGGAGTCTGATGACACCTCAGGGGGAGCTGCAGGCAGAGCCTCAGGCTCACTCCACTCTGGAGGATGGTCCTCGGAGAGTTTCCCAATTACTCTAAGCCCAACTTTGACTGGCAGCCAGAGCTGTAAGTGGGCATTGGAAGTGGCCTTCTTTTCCCCCAAGGCACGAGCTTCCCAGAGTTCCAAACAGCCAAATGCTGCGGCACTCACCAAGGCGCCCTGGGCAGCAGAACCCAAAGCACAGAAAACACCTGGCATTGCATATGGCGGGGCGGCCGCAGCTCCCACCTCACTGATCATAATGCTCACTGCACTGTGTGGTCCAAATTGCTTGTTCAACAGCCCCCACCCCCACTAGGCTGGCAGCCCGGGCGTAGGACCACTGACTTGCTCACCACCGTGTTCCCACAGCTGCCGCCTAGTAGCTGCTCAACAAATACTTGCTGAGGAAACAGGCACATGACTCTCCTTTCACTGTAGAAAGTCTGTGAGCTGCAAAATCCTTCTGAGATGCACACAGGTCTTCTCTAAGGTATCTGGAATTCATTTTCAGGTGTAGTTGGCATCACAGGGACCCACCTGCCCTTGTGTGTGTATTATAGACAGTGTCCCTCCTGCAAATGAGTGGCTTCTGGGCTTATGGAATAAGGTCCTTTTCTTCGGACTCCTGCCTGTCCTTGTAGGCCACCTTGAGCCACTTACTCCTCCTTGCTGCCCATGCCTCCTGCCATATTGGCCTTCTTTTGTTCTTTGGATGGACAGTCATCTTCCTACGTGCTTTCCTCCTCCTTTGCACGTGCTGTTCCCTCTGCCCAATGCATCCTTTCCTCTCACTCTGCCTCTGGAGCAGAAAGTCTCAGCTGAAATGCCACTGTCTCCAGGAAGCCCCTCAGCCTGCCCTACTCTCTGTGGATTAGATCATTGAACCCTCCCTGATCTGTGACTCCAGTCTTGTTTCCTGACCTCTGGCCACACAGAAGCAGCAACAAAGGATCTTTCTCCTAAGTCCTGGCTCCATTTCTTGCTTAACATCTGTCCCTCTGATGTACTTTCCTGATTTGGGGTGTGCCAAGGAAATTCCATCAAATTCTGGGTCTTCTGCTGTCCTTGTGGGACAGAGCTTAGAGGAAAGTGTTGGCTGGACCCTCAGGCCAGGCCAGGCTGGCTGCCCCAGCCCCTCCTGATCTCTCCCTCCAGCCCCCTCTACCCCTGGGGCTAGAAAGATGGTTCTAAGGTGCTTTCCAGCCCTTTCACATTTTGGCCCCATTCTGACCTCCAGCCTCTCCTAACCCCGTTCCAGGCACTTCCCCACCCCTTCCCTCATGCTGGCTTCTCTGCCTGCGATTTCCTCCCTGACTGTGTGCCAGGGACTGTTGTTCATGCTTCGAAGTTCAGCTCAAGTGGTGCCTCCCCCGTTCCCTGCCTGCACTGTAGGGTCTCAGTGCACCTACTTCCTTCATTATTTTCTTCAATGTCTATTTGTTGAATATTTACTATGTGCAGGAGCCTTCTCAGTGCTGGGAACACTGCATGGAACCAGCGAGACATTGTCCCCCGCCTCGTGAAGTCACAGTCTAGTGGGAGACTCTGGCTGATAATCAGGCAAGGACAACACCTTATGATAGGGGGAGCTAAGAGTCAGGAAGGCACTTGACCCAGCCAGGGGTGGAGGAATCATGGTAGGCTTCCTGGAGGCTCTGAGACCAGTTGACTCAGACAAATGGGAGTGAGGAGTGAGGTACGCATGGGGACCTGGGATGAGAAAGAGTCTGGCACACTCAAGAAACTGCAAATGCTCCCATGTCATTTTAGACTAGAGATACCAAGTGGGGGTGCTGTGTTGGAAGAGGAGGAGGGAGTTGAGAGAGGAAATTGCGGAGGCAAACCGGGACCAGACTGCACAGAGCCTTGTAGCCTCCGTGAGGCATCTGGGCACCATGGGCCGTGGCTGGTTCTAAGCACAGAAATGATGTAATCAGGCTTATTTAGCAGGATCCTTCCAGCACCGTGCAGGGAGTGGATGTCAAAGCGAGAGCTGAGTCACAAAGTGATGTGAATTAAGGCTGCCCCAGCTAGAGAAGCCCAAGGTGACCTGGCCTACATGCCAAACTATATGACCCAGTGGACTTTTTTTATGGTATGAATTAGGACTGCCCCAGGGAGAGAAGCCAAGGGCATCCTCACCTACATGCCGATCTATATGGCCAGATTCGTATCTAAAGTTATATGACCGTACAATAACCAGACCCCATCTGCACTGAAATCATTTAATGACTTTTTACATCATCTTTTCTTTTTTCCAGTAAAAATAAGTCACATACCCATGCCTTATAAATTTAGCCCTAACCCTCAACTCGGGGCAGCAACAGGAGCTCTGACCACCCATGGGTCCTGTCCCCACACACCAGCTCTGCCTGTCCATGGGTCCTGTCCCCATGCTATTCCACACTATTCTCTAAATAAAAGAGCACTCTGCCAGATCTTGAGAGTCCAAGAAATCTTTCTTTCGACTCCTCGGCTCACCGACCCTGCATCACAAAGGATGCTGCAGTGGGTTCAAACAGTGTCCCTCAGAGATCCATGTCCACTTGCAACTTCAGAACATGACCTCATTTGCAAATAGGGTCTTTGCAGATGTCATTAGGTAAGGATCTCAAGATGAAATCATGCTGGGTTTAGGCTGGGCCCCAAATGACCAGTGTCCAATGATGGATGTCTTTAAAGGAAGAGGAGAAGACACACCGACAAAGGAGAAGACCCCGTGAGGACGCAGGCAGAGAGTGGAGTGATGCCGTCAAGGGCTGCCAGCAGCTGCCAGAAGCCAGGAGAGCAGCACAGAGCAGGTGCGGCCCCAGAGCCCCCAGAAGGAGCCACCCAGCCCGCACCCCGATGTTGGACTTGTGGTCTCCAGAGCTGTGGGAGAATTGATTTCTGTCATTTTAAGCCCCCGTTTGTGGTTATTTGTTTCGTGGGCCCAGGAAACAAACACAGGCTGACGTTGTCTTCCAGATTATACATGCTTGCATCATGCTGGTGTCCTGGAGGTGAGAATGTGGGGGATGGAGAAGAGTAGACACTGAGCTCCATTTTGGCTCAAGAGCCAGGGAGCCTGGTTGCTCACGGCTGGAACCGCCTGGCGCTGTCTCATCCTCCCTTCCCAGCAGGGGCAGCCTGGGTCCAGAGCAGGACCCTGCTGGAGACAGTCCAGCTCTGGCTGGGCCCTCTGATGGCCATAGGGGCCAGCCATCTGCCCTCTTCCAGACCATTCACAGGACTGGGACCCAGGATTTCCACCACAGCAGGTGCAGGCCTGCCCTGGGAGCCTGTGCCCGTCTCTCTGGGAGGGCCCAGGGGTGTCTGTTTCCAGGGTGTGGATGCAGCTTGGGCTTTTGAGACGGGATGTCCACACTGGACCCTTCCAGAGAGGGGAGGAGCCCGGGATTGAGAGCAGAGGGAAGTGGCCACAGCCTCCCTTTCGTGTTCCTTCCTCCGTCCAGCTAGGGGCGGTCTTGTCACCTTTATCTTCCAACCTAACCGTCCTCTTTGAGGGCTGCAGGCACCTCTGTGGGCTGAACCCAGGGAGGCCTGAGGCGCCCGGAAGTCTCCGCCAGGCCCCCGCGAGACTCCGGGGCCTTGCAGCAAGCCGGCCAGCGTCCCGCACCTGGCTCCCCGGGGATGCCTTTGGAAGGCTCCTCTAGAGAAGACAGGGATAAAGCGAGGGGGCAGCCTCCGGACCCGCCAGCCCCATTCTGCGCTCCCGGGGGGAGTGGGAGCTCCCTGCTTCCCCCTCAGGGCTATCCCCACGGCCGCCCATAGGGGAGCGTGTGCGCCCCTGAGTGCCTTTCCGGAGAAAGGGATGCAAGCACGCGAGAGGGCAAGGGCTGTGGGCAACCGGAGTGCTGGATCCGGAAGCCAGCTCCATGGAGGCCAGGGCCAGCAGCGCCGGAGCAGAGGCTCCTTACTCTCGAGCGGCGCCCCCAGGCTCCTCTGCGCGCTCACAGCCCCCGAGCGTTGGTGCGCACCGTGGTGGTCGAAGCAGATCTGGGGCTGACAGTTGCCTGTCAGGGACACCGGCGTTAGCCACCATCCTGGCGTTTCTGCGGTGTCGCGCCGTGACAGTGGACGTTTGTGTGCCTGTGGCCCGGACTCTCCGCAGTTGAGTCCATCCTCGGTGGCGGGGTCTCTGCGTGTGTGCAAGGGCCCGGGTCTCAACGCGGCCCACGCGCGTGCGAGCCTGCGTGTGCATTTGTGGTGCACGCGCCGGCAGAGCCTGCGTGTGCGGGGAGAGCTGGGAGGAGGAATGCTGGTGTGTGAAGGTGTGGGGCACACGCGTGTGTGCGTGTGTGAGGCACAGGGAGCACCCAGGTCCCAGTCTGTAGGAACACGTGGCGCCCAGCCCTGAGCAGAGCAGCAGAGCTGTCCTGAAGTGCCTCTCCTGCTGTTCTCGTGCACACCTGTGTGGAGGCTCAGCGCTGCCCAGGGCAGGAGCAGGAAGGCTGAACAGGGGGCCGTGGGTTCTCCCTGCCTTAGCTTGCGGCTGCCCCTGGGCACTCTCTCCCTTTCTGCCCCTCTGCGCCTGGGCTGGGCTGTGAACCAAGGCTGAGACAGCACCGAGGCAGAAGAGGGCTGAGGGAGGCCCACCTTGCTCTCTAGGAAATTGAGGTAAAATTCACATAATATAGAAGTAACCATTTTACAATAAACAGGCTGGGGCACTTAGCCCCTTCACAGCCTGCAACCACCACCTCTGTCTAGTTGCAAAACATTTTCATCCCTCCAGAAGGAGACGCTGTCTTGTAAGCAGTCACTCCCCATCTCCCCTGCCCCCAGCTCCTGGCAGCCACTAATCTGCTTGTGGTCTCTATGGATTTGCCCATCATTTCATATTAGTGGACTCAGGCAACATTTTGCACCTGGCTTTTTTCATGTAGCATAATGTTTTCAAGGTTTATCCTTATTGTTGCAGCCATCAGAATTTCATGTTTTTGTGTAAAAAGCACATAACGTAAAATTTACCATCTTAACCATTTTTTTATTGGGGTCGGGTCGTGTTGCAGACAACATTGTGTACGTTGTTATAGTTCAGCTTCTGCCGAGTCTGCAGTCCAGTAGTGCTGGGTGTGATCACGTTGTTGTGCCATGGATCTCCAGAGCTCTTTTCATCTTGCAAAAGGGAAACACCATACCTGTTAAACAGAAACTCCCCATTCCCCCTCGCCCAGCCCTTGGCAACCACCATTCTCCTTTCTGTCTCTATGAATTTGACTACTTCACATACTTCGTATAAGTGGAAGAATACAGGATTTCTCTTTCTGTGTCGAGCTTATTCCACTTAGCACAGTGTCCTCAAGGTCCATCCATGTTGCAGCATATGACAAGATTTCCTTCCTTTGAAGGCTGAATGATATTTCATTGTACATATATTTACATATATGCATTTCATTGTATATATTTTTGTTGTATACATGCACGTCCTTTCACCAGTCAATGGATGTTTGGGTGGCTTCTGCCTCTTGACTATTGTGAATAGTCAAGCTGTTATGAATATGGGTGTGCAAATATCTATTTGAGAGGCTGGCCCTGTGGTGTAGTGGATAGTTCACATGCTCCGCTCCAGTGTGCTGTCAGGGTTCAACACTCTGGGGTCAGCACAGTCCCCAGATTTCCTGATCCCGATTCCTCCCACCCCTCCCCCATTCCTGCCCAAGTGCTGGATGGAGATTGGGGCAGGGCCAGGTCTCCCCACCCACCTAGCACGCCTGGCTGCCACCAGTGCATTTTCATTGCTGCCTCTGCCCCAACCAGCTCCTGAGCTCACAGTCCCTCCCTCCAGAAGTGATTCCAAATCCTGGTTCCGGGCTGGCAGTGACTGGGTGCTGGTCCACCCTTCCCACAGCTCAAACTACAGCCCAATGGGGCAGAGTCTTCCATGTGCCCTGAGTGATGTTGCTCTGCTGCTGAGGCAGATCTTAGGGGGAGCAGCAAATACTCAGATGAGAACTTTGAAGATCAATGTGGTGAAAGTTTCCATGTGAACAGGAGGTGAACACCATCAGTAGGTTGCTTCCAAAGGGACTGACGTGTGCTCCTTTGCCCTGAGCCCACTGAGAGGGCATGGGGTTCAGAGGCGGGAGTGGGACTGCAGAGACCCATGATGGGAGATGTCCAGTGCGATTGCCCCCCATCCCTGAGCCGGGGAGACTCCTGCTTTGTTTGTGGAGGACAGGGTGCCCCAGAATGGGTGCACCTGGGAGAGAGAGGAGGTGGAAAGTGTCCTGGTTCCAAGGTGTCTGGTGAGCTCTTTGTGATCCTTAGAAATTGAGGGAGGAAGAGCAGGTGCCATGTAGGCAGCACGCTGTGAGCTCCTAGAACCCACCTTGCTTGGCCCCAGAGGGCCAGGAGGGCCTGGGAGTTTGCATTACCCTTGGCAGCAGACTGTAACAATGACTGATGGGCTCAGGAGTATAAATACTCTAGCTCTCCTGACTCTGATTGAGACGACCTGAGGCATGACCTCAGCATCTCCAGATCTCCCCGGGGGCTCAGGCCGAAGTTACCCTTTATGAGGCTTTAAGTAATATTGCCCCTTGCTCATCCTATAAGTTGCTCACATTCATCCTCACCTGAGGTCCCGATTCTGGGGACCCCAGCCTATGACAGCACACAGCCCCAAGTGCACCACGTCTACGCCCATTGCTTGTCATTTATTTGCCAGGACATCACACCTGTAGTCTGGGAAGCTGGCAATACTGAAGAGCGTGCTCCATGCAGCCTCTAGCTGCTGCAGAGGCTTGCAGAACCCCAGCCCCTGTGGTCAATCGTTCTGTTATCTTGTGTCTTCAAAGGAAGAAATCAATTCCGTGCCCGGAGGTCCAGTAGTCTGTTTCGCTGCCTGTTTTCTGTTAGTTCTTGATCGTGGTGCCTCATTTCCTTGTGGACTTAGTCTTTTTCTTTCTCTCCTTCTTTTTACCGTGAGTTACACATTTTGATTGAGATGTGATCTGTGGAACTTCTTTGAGGTCTGACTGGAATGAGTCTCTCCAGAGAGAGTCTGTTTGCTTCAGCCTGGCTCCTGGAGGACAGAATGAGTCTGGGAGTAACCTAAGCACTTGGCTTTTGGATGACCAAGAGAGTATTCATTTGTCTAGAAGCCCACATTTGGAATTTCACGTTCTACCTGGTAATTTTTCCTCCCTCTGCTTGGTGCAAGAGTTCGACAGCCCCTTTCCTTGTGTCTTCCTTGGAGTGGGTGTGCTTATTTCCAGAGTGGGTTCCTGGCTTTGTGGGAAGAGGATTTCCTTACACTTCCCAAGTCTGGCGGTCGCTGGGTTTGCTTGCTGTTCCCCAGACCCTGGAGACCTTGGAGACTGAAGCTCGGGCTCATGTCCATCAGTGCCTGCCCTGCAAGTAAAAGCCAGCTGCTGGCTCTCTGCTTCTCTCTGGGAGCCTTCCTCCATCCAGACTGCAGCTGTCTCAGCTGTTCTTGGTGGGGACATGATGCAGTGTCCGGCTCATGCAGCACAGCTGGAAAAAGGAGCCATGACTGAGTTTCCCATGCACTGTTCGGCTGTTCTCTGAGGCCAGTTGTGCCCGCGTGATGAGTACAGGGGTGTGTTAGTGAATCTCAGGGGCATAAGGCCCTTCAAACGCCATTTAGAGATGGTGGTGCTGGCACTAGGCCAGAAGGAAAGGCCAACCTCCATCCAAAGGAAGTCTCCATTCCGTCCTCCTCCTGTGATGGAAGGCGTCCAACATACTCGACCCTGCAGCCAGCTGCCATCCAAGGGCTTTGGCCTCTGTCACTGCGGTCGGCAGACAAAGCTCTCTGCAGGGGCGGCAGCCAGGCCTGGGAGGGGTTATTTGTCTAGGGCCCCATTCCTGACATCGTGGCTGTCTTGCTCACGAGTGCAAACAGAAAGAAATCTCAGCCTTTATTACAGTCAAGCAGGTACAATCCATTACCTACGTATTTTCAAGATAAACCCTAACTTATCGTTATGTCTGAGGACTTCATAGCAGAGACTGCTATACATTCTTTCATAAGCTATCCTAGATTTAGTGGGTGATCGGGGTGACCGTCTGTTTTAGTTAGTTGTCTTTATCTGGGGAAAATATAAAACCTTGTATCTCTATGACAGACAACAGTTCCACTTTGAAGCAAGACATCAGGCTAAACTCCACAGTCATGGGGAGATCGTGCCCTGTCTCCCTGAGTTCGCATTTCAGAGAGTCAGCTTCCAGACCCTGAAGAGAAATGTTCCTGAATTGTAATGTTGGCAAGAGACATATTGAGATTTTTGAAAGAGTTATGGTATATATCAAAGGGACAGAGGAAGGATTTACGAATGCATGTTTTCTTTGCCTTGTTCATGCAATGCCATAAACTTAACCATCACCTGTGAAAGTTTCCTCCCTCCTTCTTTTTTCTGATAAAAGTGTTTAATGTAAGATCTAGCCTTTAAAAAATTTTAAGTGTACACAACAGTATTGTTAGCTGCAGGCACTATGTGTACAGTAGATCTCTGGGCCTTAGTCATCCTGCACAAGTGAAGCCACGTCCCCTTTGACCAGCGCTCCCTGATTCCGCCTTCCTGCAGCCGCCGATAACCATCATCTACTCTCTGCATCTTTGAGTCTGACTATTTCAGATTCCTGATGTGAGTGGAGTCCTGTAGCATTTGTTCTTCTGTGTCTGGCTTATCTCACTGAGCATAATGCCTTCCAATTTCGTCCATGTTGTAGCAAATGGCGGGATTTCCTTCTTCTTTAAGGCTGAATAGTATTCCATTGTGTGTATATACCACACTTTCTTTATCCGTTCATCTGTCGATGAACATTTTAGGTTGCTTCCAGGTCTTTTGTTATTGTAAATAACGCTGCAATGAACGTCAGAGTGCAGCTATCTCTAGACATCATGGGATCAGTTCTTTTGGATACCTGCTAGAAGTGGGATTGCTGGATCATATGGCAGTTCTATTTTTAATTTTTTGAGGAACTGCCATACTGTTTGCCAGAGCGGCTGCACCAGTTCTCCAAAATATATAAGGAATTCCCACAACTCAATAGCAAAAGACAAACAACCTGATTTAAAAATGGGCAACAGACTTAAATAGAAATTTCTCTAAGGAAGACATCCAGATGGCCAACAGGCATATGAAAAAGTGCTCACCATCACTTCTCATCAGGCAAATGCCACTGAAAACCACAATGAGCTATCTCTGCACATCTGCTAGGTTGGCCGTTATAAAAAAAAGCAAAAGCACAAAACATAGCAAAGGTCTGTGAGGATGTGGAGAAAGGGAACATTTATACAGATTCAAGTTTTCTGAAGACAATGCTTTAAGACAATGGAGAAGGAAAAAGGTCCCTTCACTTTGATAACAGGGAAAATTCGGTCTTCTTTTCCCCCAGCTCTATTGAGATATAGTTGACAGACAACATTGTGTAAGTTTAAGGTGTGCAGCATAGTGATTTGGCACATGTATATATCGCAAAATGATTACCACAATAAGATTAGTTGACACACCCATCACCTGACATAGTTACAATATTTTGTGTGTGGTGAGAACTTCTACAATCTACTCTCAGCACCTTTCAAATACACAATACGGTGTTGTTAACTAGAGTCACCACACTGGACATTAGATTCCCAGACCTTATTCATCTTCTAACTGAAAGTTTATTCCCCTTCTCATTGTTCATCAGCTGAATAATGCCTTTCACTTCTTTGTCCATCACTGTAGCTATTTCTTTTTTGCATTGACAATATCACCTTGACACTCACAGACTTGGGTTGCACCCCGAAAAGAGGCGTCCTAAGAGGTGATGTCTCCAGGACTGCTGGAGCTGATCCCGTGAGCAGAGTGGACAATGACCACTCTCAGGCACAGATGACTCGGGAAGGGCAGTCTCCCCTCTTGTTCCCTTTTCTCCTCTGAGGAGTGAAGTTGCTCCTCCCCACAGTTGCCAGAGCTCCGCTGTAATCCAGACAGGGTATCTTGGGGGGGGGGAGACCCAAGGCTGGGGAGCATATATTTTGTCTACACCACAGCATCTCCCAGCATGTTTTCAGTGATACTCAAATTCCACTGCTAAAAGTTGGCTCTGGATTCATGTCAGTGACAATCTCCTACAGCCAGAGACCACGAGGACACACCTGACGTTGGATGAGCTGGGCTCACTGCTCATTACAGCAAGCGAGAGTAGGCAGCACGACACGTCTCATTAGCAGGGCATTAGGTAGGACTTATTCTAGGAGGTGGGCCTGTGCGAGGAGATTTGGGGGTGCCTAAGGGAGTGGGCTTTGCTCTGGGTTGGATGCTGTCAGACACCAGGATAATCCTATAAATGGGCGTCTCGATAAACCTCATTTAGAAGGAGGGAGGAATAGACTGAGGCAGCAGTTTCGATCGGTAAGGAAGTCGCAGTCACCCACTTCAGCTAAGAGACAGAGATGTTTGGTCAGTTCTCTTTTCTCCTTTTGGTTTGGACAGCATTCATGTTTTTCCTGTGTTCAGACGTGATTACGGAGGGATCTTGCTTTTGTCTTGCCTCATCGTAGCCACAGAGGGGACTTTTATGATATCCCGTGAAATGCTGATGTTCAACAAGAGAGTACAAGGACCTAGCTGAGAGGCCAGGCCAGCTCCTGGAAGTCAGTGGCTGCTCTTCTCTCTCTCACCAGTTTCTCTCACCATTCGTTAAACAGGCTTGCTGTGCTTATTATGTACGTTGTCCTCTGTCCCCACAGTTGTCTTCTGTGTACATATTAGTTCTGGTTCCTTGGAGTCTCCTGTCTCTGCATTTGTCCCGGGAAGTACTGCATGCCTGCCTATGTGGGGTGGTAGCTGGGCTCCCATCATGACCTCCATGTCTGTTGGGAGGTCGTGCCTCCCCTATTCGTCATCCAGGGGTGAGCTTGGAGCCCATTGTCCTCTTCTCATGATGAAGCTATGACGCCCAGGAGCCAGACCATCAAGTGTGGATTAAGAGCCGTGTAAGGCCAGGAGCCATGGTTGTCTCACTCAGTACTGGACCCTGAGTCCCCGAGCGTGGAACAGAGTGGTTGTGTGTGCAGAGTCCAGCATTTAGGTAGCCTGGTTAGTTCCATTTTTTGAGTATTATTGTGGAAGAACACTTAACATGAGAACTACCCTCTTAAGTTTTTAAGTGCACAATGCACTATTGTTCACTGGAGGCATACTGTCACACAGCAGACTTCTAGAACTCATTCATCTTGCACAACAACAACTTTATACCTGTTGAGCAGAAATTCCCCTTTTCCCCTCCTTCCAACCTCTGGCAAACATTCTACTCTCTGCTCCTATGAGTTTTTCTATTTCAGATACTTCATATGAGTGGAATCGTGCATTATTTGTCCTTCTGTGACTGGCTTATTTCACTTAGCATAACGTCCTCAAGGGTCATCCCTGTCGTCTCAGGTGGAATGATTGCCTTCTTTTTCAAGGCTGAGTAATATTCCATCATATGGATATACCACATTTTCTTTATCCATTGATACATCGATGGATATTTAAGTTGTTTTCACGTGCTGTAATTATTGGAGTTGTGTGAACCCTCACTGTTGAGTTAGACTATTCATGTTCAATTTCACCTTTACAATGAATTTTTAACAAAAAATATTTGAAAACTAGAGCATTTCTTGTGGCTAATGAACAAAGGCACTTACTAAAACAAAACTGAGGTACTCATTTTACTCATGAAGTTACATACAAATTAAAATATTAATATTCAATGCCAGCATGGTGGCAGTGAAATTGATATATTCACACAAAGCTGCAGGCATTGTGAGTTGTCAAAGTTTTTCTGGACAGAAAAAGGCAAGATGTGCCAAAATTCAGAAACATGTTGAAATCTTTCAATATTCATGTCTAGAAAATCTGATAAAACTCCTTCTACAGAGCATCCAGAAGTAATGAATAAAATATTACAGGCACCCTCTTAAATGCACAGATGAATTTACAAGAAAATAAGGATCTCAAAAGGATAAAAACAAACATCTATCAATGGATGAATGGATGAACAAAATGTGGCATGGGCATACAACGTAGTAGTATTCAACCATAAAAAAGACATGAACTCCTGACACGTCGTGTGACATGGATTAGCCCTGAAAGAACACAAAGGGCCACATGTTGTACGACTTCATTTAAGTGAAATGTCTAGGACAGGCAAACTCACAGAGACAGGACCCAGACTGCTGGTTTCCAGGGGCTGGAAGGATGGGGAGTGACTGCCTAATAGGTACAGGCTTCCCTTTTGGGGTGACAAAAATGTCTTGGAACTAGATAGAGGTAACCACCAAATTGTTCATTTAAATATGATTAATTTTAGGTTACATGCATTTTCTGTCACACACAAAAAAAGCAAACAAAAAAAAGCTGATGGGAAGCAGGAAACCAGGGCACTTCGATTCTTCTGAAGTTTCCATTGCTGGAGCTCATTTGCTGATCTTGGTGACAAAAGGCTTGGACTCTGATGGCTGTGTGGGGTAAGAGAGATGTCCTTGGGCCTCTGAAAGGTCCTTGCATGAAGCCAGAACCCTCGGACATCTGTACTTTCAGGGAAAGGGTGGTCTAGAGAAGACATTGTCTACAGCCAGTGGGAGACAAGGGACTTTTTGTCCATCTGGCTCTGGTACTGGGACAGGATGGCCTTCCCCTAGTGCCGTAACTCTGCTCCTTCCTAGCTTTGGGGTCTTGGGCCGTTTGAAAACTCTTGAGCTTCCCTCTCTTTGTCTGGCGTGCAGTGCTCCCCTCGCAGGACTGGCAGGAAGGGCACACGGGATTATGGAATCCTGGTGCTGAGCACCAAGTCTGGGAAGCAGAGGGAACTCCACACAAGTTAGTTCTCTTCTCCCTGATGTGCATCCTATACTTAAAATAATAAGAAAATGAAAGTGCTGGGGAGTGGCTCTGGCAGCACGCAGCTGAAGAGAGGAGCCCATAGAACGATGGCTTCAATTGAAATAGCCCCCCCCGCTTCAGTGAGAACCTGCAAGGGCTTTTGACGCTAAAGCTGACTGGGAGTCTAGACCCAGGTTCTCTCCCCCTACAAACTAGCTGAGGCCCAGTCGCCTGGATGTCTTGGACCCGGTGCTGAGCCAGGAGCAAAGAGCCGTGGTGAGGTTTAAGGAGGTGGGGGGGCAGGGTGGGTGGAGCCTCCCAGAATAACAAAGTGAGGTTGGGGCAGCTCAGAGCATAGAGGGGTCCCGCTATGGCAGAAGGGGGGTTCAGTAGCTAGAAGGAGTTTGCAGAGATGAAGCTCCGTCCTCTACACGGCTTCATGAAGCTGGTGAGGTGAAAGCCAGAGCCAGGCCCTCTTTCAAGCATTCGCAGGGGCTGATCCTGACTCACATCTCAGCTCTGATCATGAGGAGAGGATGGTGGAGGCTTAGGGTCCTCTTCTCCCTTGATGCCCTGACTGTTGCCTTTGGCCTCTGTTCTGCACTTTGCCATCTTTATGCTTTTATTTGGGGCCCATCCGGGTGGCTTGCTTTCTCTCTGTCGTCTTGGAGAAGTCCTACTGATTCCCTATGGTCACCTCTGCTTCTTTATTTTTCAACATCACTAGCACATCACTCCAAGTGTGGTTACATCCTCATGGGTCTGCTCCCTGGCAAAGTCGGAGTGTCCTACGAGAAGGGATGGGATCTAATTCATCTCTGTGGTCCCCACGCCTATTTCAGAGCCTGGTCCTCAATATATGTGTTGAAGGCAGAAATATTCCTCTAGGAAAGATGCCAGAGTTCTTAGCTTGGCAGTCAATGCCCTGTAATCATACTCCTGGAACCCTTCTGGGAGTGCTTCCTACTTGTCAGGCGTGGTTTGCACCTTATCTCCTTGAGTCCTCACAACAACCAAGGACGTGCAGCTGTTTGTACCTCCATGTTCCAGCTGAGGACACTGCGGCTGGGTGAATTTGGTGATGAGCCAAGGTCCCACCTGGAGCTGGGCTGAAACGCACATGTGCGTGTGTCTACAGCCAGGGTGCTCAACTCCTGCAGGAGGCTCTCTCCTCCTCTCGGGAGGTTTTTTCCTTAAATTATCTCCCTTCCGGAGGTGTCCCTGTGCCTTGGACTTCTTGCTGCTCTCCCATGCCCTCCTCCGGGTGACTGCTTTCTTGGGCATCCGTGGAGCGAGTGATGATTTTCCTGCCTGGACTATGAGCATGGGCTCCTGGATGGGCATCTCTGACCTGAGCCAGTTGGGCGTCCAGGGAGGGAGGATGATCTGCCTATCCGTTAGTCACCCTGTTCTGGGAGCAGGAGCCCTCAGCTCCAGCCAGGTTCACTCTTAGTGGTTTGGGTGGGCGACCGCATGGCACCCTGTCTTCAGGAGTACCCAGTTTGTTTATTCACATCAAATGTTTGCCGCAGCATCTCACAAACTGTGGTCCAATGTTCAGAATTATGATTAAACAGCCAAATAAAAGAGATCTCAGGTAGGTTTCCACTCAAGGAAGCACGGGATTAAACTTTATCAAATGGATTTCTCTTTGGGTCGTGGTGGATGTATCTGTGGCCTTGATGGTGGTGGTGATTTCACGGGTGTATATTTATCCCCAAAGTCCTTGAGTTTATACATTAAATATGTACAGCTTTTTATATGTCAAAAACTAACGAACTTCACCCCCTGAAAGCTTTGTTGTTATTTATCAAACATACCAAATATACAAAATGTTATAGAGAGCTATAAAATGAACGCTAGTGTGCCCACAACCCAGGTTAAGTGATAAACTTGACAAACGCTTTGAGTCCAAAAAAAAGAAAAAGGGTTTCCCTCACCCAGGACTTCTCAGCGGCTTCAACAGGCTGATGGGCACCTTTGTGTGAGGATGGTGGGGTGGGGGTGGGGGCAGCCGGGCAATGAAATGTAACCCTTGCCAAACTTACTCAGGCAATTTCCTTAACTGTCTCAGCAGTGCCTTGCTCCTCAGGGAGGAGCTCTGGGTTTGAGTTCACTCCCGGTTTGGGCTGCTGCACGGCAGAGAGAAGTGTGTGGGGAGGTTGTGTCTCAGTCTTTCCCACCTGCTTGGCTGTGGCTTCCCTCTTGTTGGCCTGATGTGAAGGGGTTGCTCTGCCAGGTTTTAGCACTGACTCCACAGGTTTAAGGGCTCAGTCCCACAAGACGGCCTCCTTGAGACACCAGTGGCAGGTATTGGGGGCCCAGGGTACCCACACTGCTGTCTGACTTGGTTACACAGAATGGGGTTCCCATAACCCTCCCTGTTGAGGTTGGACACTTTGCTAGAATGATTCACAGAAGTCAGGAAAGGGGTTTAGTTACTGTTACCAGTTTATTATAGAGGATACCACTCAGGAATAGCCAGTCGGAAGAGATGCTTAGGGCAAGGTATGTGGGAAGGGGCATGGAACTCCCCTGCCCTCTCCAGGTGCACCACCCTCCCAGCGCCTCAATGTGCTCACAACCCAGAAGCTCTCCAAATCCTGTGGTCTAGGGAGACTCATGGGGAGCTCACTACCCAGGCACGATTGATCCAATCATGGGGCATTGGTGAGGAACTTGACCTCCAGCCCCTCTCCCCTCCCCAGAGGTCCTGGGTGTGGGGCTGACAGTTCCAAGTCTGAACCTGCCTGGGTATCTCAGGTTCTGCCCCCATCCTGAAGCTACCCAGGGGCTCCCATCCGTCAGTCATCTCATCAGCATGGAAGACACTCGTCACTCCTGTGATTCCAAGGGATTTAGGAGCTGAGTTTCAAGAACCAGGGACAATGAGCAGAGACCAAACATTTACGTTTTCCTATATCACAGGGAGGCATGTGCTCACGTCAGACTGTCTGGCTTGGATGGCAGGACAACAGGGACAGGCTAGAACTTGACCGAGAAAGAGGCAGGGCTATCCACTTTGTCCAGAAGACACTGAGCACACATATTGCCCAAGAGAATCCTCTCTCCAAGACCAGCTCCAAATTGCCCTTATCCTGGGAAGCCTCAGCTGTCCTCACCCAGGGCACAGTCCTGGATTCCCACTCTGGTTCCTCCAGCTCCCACCTTCCCTCTGACCCTAGCTATACCCCAAGGAGTTGAGGCATCTGTACACAGCCCTGTCTCCCCAAGACTGGGAGCTCCTCAGCCCTCAGCTGGGGCTGGGGCCTCTCTGGGCAGAGAGAGGTTGCAGGGAGCCCTTGCTGTGTGTGCAGAGCTGGAGGTTCAGTGGAGGCTGCAGGGCCCCAAAGGCCAACTGAGGTCCCTCCTGGCCTCTTCAGACCCTGTGGACAGATCCTCTAGGTTGGTGTCCCGGAGAGGCCCTGGGGAGCAGCGTGCTGGGAAGGCTGCAGCAGGGATAAAGCACATGGCATCAGCTGGAGGAGCCCCAAGGTCTGCCCCACACTGCCAGTGTGTGCTGCTCACAGCATCAAGCAGGAGAGCTTCTTCTGTCCTCCCCTGCTGGCGGCTTCATGGGAGAGGCAGCCCAGGCTGAGGGGGACCAGGACAGCGAGGGTAGGAGGACAGGATCAGACAGTTGTGGGGAGCACTGCCCAGCCTGGACATGGGGTCAGGGCCAGAATAAAGCATCTTAAGAGAGAATTTAGCCTTGGGAGGGGTCTTCTCGTGTTGCCTATTCTGGTCCCTGCTTCTCACCCTGCCTAGATGCCCTTTGCAGCTTCTAGGTCAGCATTCTCATTTTCGGTTGATTCTGACACCTATGGAATATTTTTACATGTCTGGAGACGGGTTTGGTTGTTTGACTCATGCAGAGGGAGGGGATGCTACTGGCATTGGTGGACTGGGGCCAGGGAAGCTGCTAAACGTTGTACAATACTGTAATATGGTGGTCCATTGTTTCTTTCATTGAATCAATGTGGATACACTATTTTTAACTAAAGTTCATATTATTCAGTAGGTTTCACTCTTGTGTTGTTCATTCTATGGGATTTTTCTTTTTTGAAGATTGGCACCTGAGCTAACAACTGTTGCCTATCTTTTATTTTTCTTCTTCTCCCCAATGCCCCCAATACCTGGCTGTCTATTCTAGTTGTGAGAGCCTCTGGTTATGCTGTGTGGGACACCTCCTCAACATGGCCTGATGAGCGGGGCCATGTTTGCAACCAGGATCCGAACCAGCGAAATCCTGGGCTGCCGAAGTGGAGTGTGGGAACTTAGCCACTCATTCATGGGGCCGGTCCCAGGTCCTATGTGTTTTGACAAAGGAATAATGACATGTATGAACTGTTACAGTATCATACAGAATAGTTTCATGTGCTATGTCCTTAATGTGCCCAAATGGAATTATGCCAGAGAGTTTTTCCTCTGTTTTGCTTTATTCACTCCTATTATTAAAGACTCATTCATCCTACTCTGTCTATATCTAGTTCCTGCCTGGGGCTCCAGGGTTTGCATCCAACACATCTTACCTGCCCTCTTCCCAGTTGTGGACACGCAGGCTTGTCCCATTTCCCCGCTAAAGCAGCGCTACAAGGAACATCCTCTTACACGCTCCCTTATAGATAGGTGTGAGAAATGAGATAGGTACTCAGGGGTACTGAGCATGTCTATTCTTAATTTTCATCATTCTACATCCCACCAGCAGTGTTACAGTTTCTTTCTTCCCACAGCCCCATCAACACTGGACACTCTCTCTTTTGGGGAATTAGATAAGTATACCTTGAAATTCCATCCCCGTTTCTTTCTTTCTCTCTCTTTCTTGCTCTTTTCTTCCTTTTTTCAAGCATACTTATATATGCCTTGGCAACTCCTTTTGTGAAATATCTGCTCGTTACCCTTGCTCATTTCTGTATTGAGGTTCCTACTTCTTCCTGATATAATGGTTTCACGTTTATACTAGATAGTGTTCCCTTGTCAGCTTCAGACAACGTAAATGATTTTTCCCAACTCTCCATCTGCCTGTCAACTTTATCAAAAGTATCTCTCGTTGAACATAAATCCTTAATGTGGGTGTGTCATATCTTTTTAGAATCACCAATCATTTGTGCTTTTAGAGTTTTTCTTAAGAAATCCTTTTCCACTGCTACATCAACAAAATTGTTTTTCTAAACTTTCTCCTGTTAACTTTATAGTTTATATTTCATATTTATGTCTTCACCCATGTGGATTACATCTCTGTATGTGGCCCTAGGCAGAAAACCTGGTTTACTTTGCTTCATAAAACGATCAGTTTTCGCACCATAAATTAGTAAAAATCCATCATTTCCATTTGGTTTCTGCTGCCACCTTTATCGTAGATTAGATTTTGATAATGCAGGCATATTTTTTGAGAAAATCAATCAATTTAATCAGTGTCTTTATATGTTCCAGATTCACACTGTTCAAAATGACTCTGACTCTACAATTTGTGTCAATACCTAGGATGGCTATCTCTGCTGTTTACTGCATTTTTAGAAAATTGGTATAGCTTTGCACGGGTTTTTACTTTTCAGAAGGAAATTTAGCATAGTGTTAAATTGATAGTCAATTCACAGAAATTGGAAATCCAATTGCACCAATGATATAATTTGGAAAAGGACTGACATCATAACCATACTAGCTCATCCCATCCAAGAGTATAGACGGGTTTCCGTGTATTCAGATCATCTACATTTTTATTAGTGGTTAAAATTTCTGTCTTTGGAGGTGTTGCATGTTTTGGGTTAATTATTAGATATTTTGTAGCAGAGGATTTCAAAGTGCCATACGAGGAACCCTGGGGTCCATCAGGTCCTTACTTTTCCAACTGCGTGTGGGGATGTGTTTGCCATATGCTTCAACTAAAACAGCGTGTGCCACAGACTGATGAAGATGCAGATGCGAGTGCCAGCTTGTCTCCCCTCAAGTCAGACATTAGGTATATTTGCAAAAATGTCAAACCAGGACACTCTTCTCATTACTTGTTGTTTGAAAGTGTAATTACTTTTCTAAAAACGTTACCTGTATTAACATGAAAGTGGTGTGTTATCGTTCTTTTAAGTATACTAATCAGTAAATATTTTTAAAGATTCTCAGCTTTAACATCTAATATGATAAAAATTGATAGAGCCCTTGGAGGCCTCTGCCTGTTCAATGTAAAGGGATCCTGAGACCAAAATGCTTGAGAGCTGTTTCTTCATAGTTTGTGTCATATGGGAAATGTCACCATACTTTTTACTTAAATTCTATATTTGATTGATTATTCCTGGTAACAGCATGAGGAACACTGTGAGTTTTGTAAACAGATTCACCTTCGGCTGCGTTCTGTTCTCCTGTCGTTCTCTGTGTCCCGTCCTGCCACTTGGATCTTCTCCGGGCAGATGATCACGTTTCTTCCCTTCCCATCCTGACGCCCCTTCTTTTCCTCTCCTGACAGCCCCACCCATGACGGCCAGTTCCATGCTGAAGAGCAGCAGAGACAGTGAGTAGCCGGGGCCTGTGCCTGATCCTAAGACACTGCATCTAGTTTCCCCGTTTAGTACAGGATTTGCTAATTTTGTAGTATATATTCTTTAGCTAAGAAAGACCCCTTTGATTTCATGCAGTGGAGAGACCTTTCATAAAACCATGAATAGGAGTTGAATTTTACAATTATCCTGCCTGATTGAAATAATTATATGAGTTTTCTTTTTTACTTTATTTATATGATGAGTCACATGACAGGTTTTCTGATGTCCAACCATCCTTCTCATTCATGGGATCTTCCCACACCACTTGATCACAATATGCTGTTTTTCATAACCGTTGCATTTGACTAGGTTATGTCTTATGATGGATTTTAAAATCCACACGGATAGGGGGAACGCATATGTCTGCTCTTATAAACGTTCTACCTGGCTTTAGAATCAAGATTGCATTAACCTGAGGAAGTGAGTTCAGTCGATTTCATATATGTTTTTCTGTTTTTTGAAGAACGTGTATGAGGTTCCAGTTGTTCCTTATAGTTTAGGAGAGCTCACCTGCAAATGCACTGGGGCCAACGGCATTAGGTAGGGACGGTCCTTGACGAAACTTCTCAACTTCTTTTAAACTTATTTCCGCATCCAGGGCTTCTATTTTTTCATGCGTCAGTTTTGGAATTGTATATTTTCTAAGAATTTATTCCTTTCATGTATAGTTTCAAATTTGTCATGTTATGTTTTTAGTCATTTAAAAAATATCATTAGTTTTGTTATTTCCCAGTGTTAATTTTGTGTTTTGCTACTCGCATCTTCTCCTTTTTTCTATCTAACTAATCTTTTCCAATAATCTGATATTCATTTTATTAAGCATGATGTTTTCTTGTTTTCATTTCCTGATAAATATATTTAAAGGTGTCTATTTCCCAAATAAGATTATTTTGGGTTAAAAAATTGACATTCAATGCTTAATTTATTTAATTAAAATATTTCTGAATTTTTTTGATTTACTGTTGAGACATTAGATTTAATAGTAAATTTAGCTTCCAACATAAGAGATTTGAAAAGCTATTCCTTCTCCATAATTTCTAATGCTAGTGTATTATAATCTGAATAATATTTAACTTTGCCATTGATGGAAAAAGCTTTTACATCCTAATAGAGTCAATTTTTGTAAAAGTCTTCTCTGTGTTTGAAAACAATGTTTAATCACTTTTTTGGAAGCGTCGAAATATACCCAATAGCTAATGTCTCAATATTACTAATTGCACTCTTGCTAATGATTCAAAAATGGCATTTCTGAAATCTGTTAAAATATCTAACTATAATTTATCTACCTATTATTGATTTAGCTATTTCTATTTATATCTCTTTCATTGATGTTGTGTTGTTTAATTATTACTTAATATTCTAGGATGTATTGATTCATAGATTAATGATATTTATGCTGCTCACGAAGATGGTCTTCTAACATTTATAAAATATCATTTCTTTATCACTTGGTGTATGTGTGTAATTGTTAAATTTTAGCATGCAGGTAAATACTGAGAATATTTTGCTTCCCACCCAAAATAACAAGAATATGCTTAATGATTACATTAATAATGATTTCTTAATATTTCCACATCTAATCATTCATACCATGATCAAAGTTTTCTCTGTTGCCATAAAAATGCTTTACAGATGGTTTATGTACATCAGGACCCAATCTAGTACACTATATTGCATCTGCTTGTTACATCACTTGAATTTCTCTTCGTCCTTTTCATCACCTGGTTTATTGATGAGACCAAACCAGTTTCTATGGAAGGTTCTGCCTTCTGAATTTGTCTGATTGCGTCCCCATGGTATCATGTAGTTTCACCCTCCATCCTCTGTACAACGATCATTCGTTCATGATCAGCTTTGGCCAGTGGGCACATTTTCAACCTGGTTCCTGTATCCTCTTAACATTAGCCCATTACTCAGTGAAAGTTCCATTACACAGTGGCAGACATGTCCTAGCTTTTGTCCGCACTCAGACCATTTCTCCAGGATTCCTGGTTCCTTTTAGTGAATAGTCATAATGGAGACATTATGATTCTTGTTTCCTTAAATCCATTTTGTCTGTTATCAAGATTGCTGAATCAACTTTCACTTGATATATTTGCCTGGCATATAGTCATCCATCCTTCTCTTTTCAAATTTTCTATTCAGTTCCTTCAGAAGAGCAAACACAAAAACAAAATAAGATGGCAGATATACGTACCAATAAAATAGTATTAAAACAAGCATAAATGGGTTAAGCAATTAGAAGAAAAAGATTCTGAGATAAGAAAAAAATTTTTAACCCCAAGATCCAAATATATGTTTTCCTGAACAGGCACTCCATTCAAGAGAATTCAACTCTGACCATCTCTATCTGTCCTTAATGATTACAACCTGGGAAGGTTATTTTAGTCACTGTTAGTAAAAAGTCAGTAGTCAAACTATGTGTTAAGCATGTAATATGATGATCTCACTTTATCTATATCCCAGTGCTGATGGTAAGGACTCATGATTTACTCCTTGCTATGCATGAAGATTGTGAGACCCAGAAAAGTTAAGCCAATTGTTCAATAGTATAAAGTTCTTAAATTGCCATCAAATCTCAGTTAGAGTCTGTTTGAATCACCGTGCTTCATTCTGTTTCTGATCTGAGCAGATGCAGCATCCTTGCGTGCTCACAACTGGAGCACGGTGACTGAATTCATCCTCATTGGCTTCTCCACCTTCCCCCAGCATCTCCTGCCCATCTTCTTCTTCCTGTACCTGCTGATGTACCTGTTCACACTGCTGGGGAACCTGCTCATCATGGCCACCATCTGGAGTGAGCGCAGCCTCCACACGCCCATGTACCTCTTCCTGTGCGCCCTCTCCATCTCTGAGATTCTGTTCACTGTGGCTGTCACCCCTCGCATGCTGGTGGACATGCTCTCCACCCATCACTCCATCACCTTTGTGGCCTGTGCCAGCCAGATGTTCTTCTCCTTCACGTTTGGCTTCACCCACTCCTTCCTTCTCATGATCATGGGCTATGACCGCTACGTGGCCATCTGTCACCCTCTGCGCTACAATGTGCTCATGAGCCCCCGTGACTGTGTCCGTCTCGTGTCCTGGTCCTGGGCTGGTGGCTCAGTCATGGGGATGATGGTGACATTGATCGTGTTTCACCTCACCTTCTGTGGGTCTAATATGATCCACCATTTTCTCTGCCATGTGCTTTCCCTCCTGAAGTTGTCCTGTGGGAGGGAGACATCCTCTGTCACCTTGGGTGTGATCCTGGTGTGTGTCACGGCTTTGATGGGCTGTTTGTTCCTCATCTTCCTCTCCTATGTCTTCATCGTGTCTGCCATCTTGAGGATCCCCTCAGCTGAGGGCCGGCACAAGACCTTCTCCACATGTGTGTCCCACCTCACTGTGGTGGTCGTGCACTATGGTTTTGCCTCCATCATCTACCTCAAGCCCAAGGGCCCTCATTCTATGGACAGTAACACCCTGATGGCCACCACCTATACAGTCTTCACGCCCTTTCTTAGCCCAATCATTTTCAGCCTCAGGAATAAGGAGCTGAAGAATGCCATAAAAAAAAGCTTCCTCAGAAAATTCTGTCCTCTTAACTCATGACAGACTGAGAATGCGGAAATATGATAAGAGGGCTAAGATGTCTCACATTTGGACAGTTGTGAGGACTCAGGTGAGTGAAAATACCCACACTCCATAGGAGTTCAGCGCAATCTAGCTATTTGCTTTTCTGTAATTTGTTGTCTTCCTGCTCCAGAGGCTGAGCAATCATGATCTCTTGTTAATGACTCAGTGTGATGGACTCCAATCCAGTATCTAAGCCTAGGAATGTGCCATCTCTCTGTGGGCCAGTGGGGAGCATCACCTGGATGTGTCTGGGCACTGATGCTCGTGGTCCTTCCTGAATGGACAAGCAGGGGAAGACTTTATTACTCCCCACCAAATACGAATGAAGAAAAATAGGATAATAATAAATGCCACCAGCACTGAGTCCTTTCTGAGTATCAAGCATTGTGTCTAGTGTTTTATTATCCTTTTCTTTTTAATTGTAACAAATGTAGAAAAGAAAATGAAGTGCTTGTCTCTGAGAAAACGGATTTCTGTCTAACGTTCTTCACCGCCTTTGGGAGTGAAACACTCTAAGGGATCTTTTCTCTGTTGAGCTGAGCTGAGTAAAGGAATCAGAATAAATACAGAGAGAGAGGACTAGGAGGGATGGAGTCATTTAAAATTATCTGAACATCAAATTAGATTTGAAAGAATATGGTGCAAAATCTGAAAGAAGCAGGAAGAAGGAGAAAGAGGTTGTAAGATGGCAATTTGCACATGAGGAAAGGATAGAGAAGGGACATGAGGGAGGGAGGGAGAGAGAAAGAAAAGAGGGCTCCGTGTTCGGGTGAGAACACACAGCGTGTTAGGAGGGTGCTGCTATCTGACATCTTATGGAAATCCTTTCTCCTTTTTCCTCTTGTAACTTAAGGGAAAACGTCAGTTTCTCATTACCTTGCTACTTGTACCTATTTGGGGAACGTGTTCAAGAGCAGAAGTGCTATTTCAGGGTGGCACAAAGAGAGGTCAGAGGCTACATACGGGTACCCCCTTACACAGATGAGAAATGTTGGTGCAGGTCACACCACATGTGAATGAAGGGAGTCACCTGGAACTTTAGGTCTGTCTGACTCTCCTGCTGGTGTTGGGAATCAAGTAGGACTGAGGATCCAGGAAGGGGCCTGATTGTTTCATCCCCAGGAAGGGGGATGAAATTGTTACTCAAAGGCAAGGCATACGTGTAGTTTTAGGCAGAAGATACTTTATAATGATAAATGCACATCTACCAGTCATCTCATTAGCATACAAATACACTCTTATCAGAGGATCAGGGACCAGCTACAACTCCAAAAGACCAAAGATTAAGTTTTACTATGTGACTTGGAGGCATATACTGGTGGCAGGACACAAGGACAGTCTAGACCTTGACTGGGAACAGAGGCAGGGCTATCCACTTTGTCCAGAAGACACTGAGCACACCTATTGCCCAAGAGAATCCTCTCTCCAAGACCAGCTCCAAATTGCCCTTATCCTGGGAAGCCTCAGCTGTCCTCACCCAGGGCACAGTCCTGGATTCCCACTCTGGTTCCTCCAGCTCCCACCTTCCCTCTGACCCTAGCTATACCCCAAGGAGTTGAGGCATCTGTACACAGCCCTGTCTCCCCAAGACTGGGAGCTCCTCAGCCCTCAGCTGGGGCTGGGGCCTCTCTGGGCAGACAGAGGTGGCAGAGGGCCCTTTCTGTGTGTGCAGAACTGGAGGTTGAGTGGAGGCTGCAGGGCCCCAAAGGCCCACTGAGGTCCCTCCTGGCCTCTCCAGACCCTGTGGACAGATCCTCTAGGTTGGTGTCCCGGAGAGGCCCTGGGGAGCAGCGTGCTTGGAAGGCTGCAGCAGTGATAAAGCACACGGCATC
Organism: Equus caballus; assembly: GCF_041296265.1. Lineage (NCBI taxonomy): Eukaryota > Metazoa > Chordata > Mammalia > Perissodactyla > Equidae > Equus > Equus caballus. The sequence continues at coordinate 15,768,068 of NC_091704.1, forward strand.
AGCTGGAGGAGCCCCGAGGCCTGCCCGACACCTGCCTGTGTGTGCTGCTCACAGCATCAAGCAGGAGAGCTTCTTCTGCCCTCCCCTGCTGGAGGCTTCATGGGAGAGGCAGCCCAGGCTGAGGAGGACCAGGACTGTGAGGGTAGGAGGGCAGGATCAGACAGTTGTGGGGAGCACCTCATGGCCTGGACATGCGGTCAGGGCCAGGGAGAAGGGTCCTAAGAGAGGCTCTTTCTTTGGGAGGGATCTTCTTGGGTTGCCTATTCGGGGTCCCTTCGGAGTTACTGGCCTAGGAGTCCTCTACAGCTCATAGGTCAGCAGCTCTCAGCCCAGGGTGACTCTCCCAACCAGGGGACATTTGGGAGTATCTGGGACACCTTTTAGAGTGTCACAATTCATGAGCATGGATGGATGCTCCTGGCATCTAGTGGGCCAAGGCCAGGGATGCTGCTAAACATTGTGCACTTCACAGGAAGCCCCAGCTGCATGGAATCATCCAGCTCCAGATGTCAATAGTGTAGAAGTGGAGAAATGCCACCTTGAGTGTGTCTTGCCTCTACTGTTGCAACCTGGGCTGGGGGAAGGTGGCCCCTGCTAACCGGGAGGGGAGACACTGGGGAGGCAGAGGGTGCACTGGATGCACTCCTGTGGGTTATGATGTTTGCTCAGCACCTATGTGTGAGCCATCCTCTGGGAGACCAGAGCAGACAGAACTGTGTCTACATGTCAGAGGAGAGGGGCAGCCCAGTCCTGAGATGCATGGCCTTTCTGCCAATCAGGAGGTGGGAAGGTGGCCTGTAGGGGTGTGGCAGGGGCTTGAGGAGAGTGTGGGGCTTGGGTCAGCCTCTGGGGGAACTGCATTGTGAGGTTACCACAGGTACTAAGGCCCCACTGGGGTCAGAGCCCAAGTTGAGAAAGGGAATAGTGGGTGTCGCCTGGTACACAAGGACGAGAACAAACAGCTCACAAGGCCAAAAACAATAACAAAGTCAGTGGTCACCCCGCTTACTAGGTGGACTCTGAGCCCTTGACATGAATCCTCAGCGAGCCCCTGAAGGCGCTTCTCTGAGTACTTTCATTTTTCATTTGGGGCGAGGAGACTCAGAGTCGGGAAGTCTTCCTCAGAGACACACAGCGAGAGCTGGGATTTGCACCCTGGATGTGATGACTGCATACCTCCTGTGTGTCTCAGAAAGTTCTCTCTGGAAGCCATTGTGGACCGGGGGCAGAGGAGGGGAGAACGGGGGGAGCCCGGGGCAGTGGTCCAGGGAGAGGAGATGAGCCATGAGGAGGGCATGGCGCGGAACAAGCCAGGAACTCTTTGTAGGGGAGAGAGGGCCCAGCGAAGGGAGGGACGAGGTGCAGAAGGAAGTTGATGCCAGGTCTTGGGTTGGGGAGGGGGGCCGCGTGGGGACTTTCTTCTCCAGGTGATCAGTGCAGTCTTCCTCGCTCCAGCAAAGTGCCCCTCACTGCAGGAGAGCTCCTCACTGTTCTGGTGCTTCCGTGTCCTCCAAGCTCCAGGCTGACCCATATTGGGAGGAACAGCTGGGGACAAATGCCCTAGTGAGACTACTCACGTCTCACCCCTCGAATAATAGGTGGACCTGCTCCCAGAGCCAAAAACTTCAGGTGCTCGGGCAGCGAAGTGGCTCAACTTATTCACAAAAATATTTCTGTTTTATTTGACGGTGGACTTCAGATCGGAGGTTTGAGTCAATGAAACTTCCAGTCTGTGGCTTTTGATCATTGTTAGTTTGCACAAGGTCCTTCTCTTATTTCACTTAATAATTTGCTTTCTTTCACCCCATTTCCTCTGTGTTTTGACAATCATTCTAACATCCTTGATATGTGCTCTCTGATTTGTATTTGTTCTTGTGAGATATGTATTGCTTTCTGGGTGCATAAATGTTTTTAAATTATTTTTTAACTTTTTAAGTGAATGGACTTTATTTAATTATAGGAGTTTTAGGTTTACAGGAAAATTGATCGGCATGTATCAAGAGTTTCCATGTACCTCCTCTCCCTGCCCACAGTTTCCTCTATTGTTTACATCTTGTATCAGTGAGGGACATGTTTACAGTTGATGCCCCAATATGAATACATTAGTATCCACTAAAGTCCATGGTTCACATTAGGGTTTACTCTGTGTTCAACATGCTGTGGGTTTCAGCAAATGCATAATGACAGGTGGCCTCTGTTGCAGTCCCACAAGGATGGTTTCATGCCCTACATTTGTAATGTGCCCAAACGAAATCATGGTAGAGAGTTCATCCTGTGTTTTGCTTTATTCACTCCACAGTATTTTAAAGAATAATTTATTTAAGATGCTCTGTGTACATCTAATTCCTGCCTAAGGCTCCAGGGTTTGCATCCAACCCAGCTTACCTGCCCTCTCCCCAATTATAGGGAGACAGGCTTGTCCAACTCTCCCACTAAAAGCAATCCTACAGGAGACATCCTCTTACACGTCCCCTCATAAATAGGCTTTTGAAATGGAGACAGACACTCAGGAGCAGAGGAACATCGTCTGAATTTTCACCATTCTACCTCCCACCAACAGTGCACCAGTTTCCCTTCTCCCCATAGCCCGATCAACACTGGGCGTTTTCTGATTTTGGAATTGAATAGGTGCACAGTGAAATTCCATTGCTGTTGTCTCTCTCTCTCTCTCTCTCTCTCTCTCTGTGTCTCTCTCTCTTTAGCCTGGTACCTATTCACTTACCTTCGTGCCTCCTTCTGTGTTTTGTCTGCTCATATCCTTTGCCCATACAGGGTTGAGCTTCCTATGTTTTCTTGTTTATTCTTTTTGACAGTATTCCCTTGACAGTTTTAGACATTGCAAATGATCTTTTCCCAATTTTCTAGCTGCCTGTTAACTTTATCCAGGATATGCTCCACCAAACAAAAATACTTCACGCAGACATTTTCATGTCTTTCAAATCACCTTGTCATTGCTGCTTTTGAAATTTTGTTTTAGAAATCCTTCTCCGCTCCTAGAGCACAAAGTTATTTCCTTACACTTTCTCCTACTAACCTTATACTTTATCTTTCATATTTATGTCTTGATCCATCTGGATTCCATCTTTGAATGTGGTCTTAAGCGGAAATTGCGATTTACTTTGCTTCATAAAATGGACATTTTTTGCACCACAAATCCATCTTTTCCCTTTGGTTTCCACTGCCACCTTCATCATATATTAGGTTTTGATAAAGCAGGGATATTTCCTGAGCTTTCCAGTCAATTTAATCAGCATCTATGTCTGTTCCAGGTTCGCACTTTTGAAAACGACCATCGCTCTATAACGTGTCTTAACACCTGGGAGAGCTTATCTCTCCATTTATTCCATTTTTATAAGATCAGTATAGTTTTCCATTGACATTTATTTGTCAGAAGGAAACGTAGGGTAGTATTAAATTTATAGTCCAATAATGGGGATTGTAAGTGCAATTGCACTGATGGTATAGTTTGAGGAAGAACCGTCATCATAACCATTATTAGCTAATCCTGTCCAAGAGTGTGGGCGATTTTCCATGTATTCAGATCACCTGCATTTTTGTTAGTGGTTACAGTTCTGACTCTGGAGGTGTTGTATGTTTTGGGTTAATTCCTAGATATTTTATAACAGAAGTTTTCCAAGTGTGATATGAGGAACCCTGTGGTCCATCAGGTCCTCACCCTTTTTGTTACATGTGAGGATGTATTTCATCAAATGCTTCAACTGAGAGACCATATTGTCACGGACTGAATGAAGAAGCAGATGCGAGTGCCAGGTTGTCTCCCCTCAAGGCAGACGTTGGACGTATCTGTAAAAATGCAAAACCAGGCCCCTCTTCACACTACTTGTTTTTTGAGAACTGTGATTACTTTCCTAATAATATATTACTCATATTAACATGAAATAGGCTTATTATTGTTCTTTTAAATATACTGAATATTTTTAAAGATTCTCAGTTTTAATTTCCAATACAGTAAAAGTTGATAATTATAATTCACCCCAACAAAAGCCCTTTCGTGGCCTCAGTACCTTTGAGTGTGAAGGGATCCTGAGACCAAAATGCTTGAGAGCTGTTTCTTCACAGTTTGTGTCGCTATTGGAAATGCTATCCTACTGTTTGCTTAAATCCTACGTGTTCAATGATTCTTCCTGGTGTAATACCATGAGGAAGTCTATGAGTCTTGTGAATTGATTTGCCTCCTGCAGCACTGTGTTCTCCTGTTGTTGTAACGTGTCACGTGCTGACTCTTCGATCTTTTCCTGGTGGGTGATCGCGTTCTTCCCTTCCAGTCCTGAAACACCTTCTTTCTCTTCTCCCCTCGTAGCACCACTCATGACTGTCAGTTCCACTGGAAAGAGCAGCAGAGACAGTGAGTAGGCTTGGCTTCTTCCTGATCCTAAAATTCTGCATCTAAATCTTTCCCCATTTGTTATGCTATTAGTAGTTTCATAGCTTATATTATCTATCCAGCTAAGAAAGTCCCCTTCTACAACACATTGCAAACAGGCTTTTTAACAAAATCATAAATGCATCTGTATATTAAATAATTATTTTGTAGAACTAAAACTATGTAATGTTATTACATCTCCAAAAAATCATAAATAGGACTTGAATTTTAGAATTATTCCTACCTTGATTGAAATAAGTATATGTTTTTTCTTTTTTCTTTTATTCATGTATTGAATCTCATGGTAGGTTTTCTGATGCCCAACCATCCTTGTCATTCATGGGATAAACATACGTCAGTTAATCATACAATTTTTCTTTGTGAGTAAGATTCGCCCTGAACTAACATTTGCTGCCAATCCTCCTCTATTTTTTTTGCATGTGAGACACCTGCACAGCGTGGTCGGTGAGTGGAGTAGATCTATGCCTGGGATTGGAACCCACCAACCTGGGCGGCTGAAGCGGAGTACATGGAAGTTTAACCACTCGGCCATGGGGCCCAGCCCATAATGTACTATTTTTCGTAAAAGATGGCGTTGCACCAGGTTTTGTCTTATTAAGGGTACATTAGTCCACATGGACTGGGGAAGCACGAACGTCTGTTCTTATAAACATTCTATGTGGTTTTCGAATCAAGTTTGCTTCAACGTGACAAAGTGAGTGCAGTAGATTTCATATATTTTCTATGCTTTTTTGAGGAACATGTATAAGACACCAACTGTTCCTTAAAAGTTCAGGAGAGCTCACCTGCAGACCCGCTGGGGCCGTGATTTTAGGGAGGGAAGGTCCTAACTAAACATTTCAGTTTCTTTAACTTATTTGAGCATCCAGGGCCCCTATTGTTTCCTGCCCAGTTTTGGAATATTATATTTTCTAAGAATTTATTCATTTCATCCACAGTTTCAAATTTGTTAACTTACAATCCCCTTACTATTTTTATTTTAAAATACTTATTATTTCTATAGTTACTTCCCAATTTTGTGGCATCTTCTCCTTGTTTCTTACTATCTACTGATTTTTGGCAATAAACTCATTCTGCTTTTATTGCACACGATTTTGTTCTCATAAGGTTTCTGGAAAATGTATGTCAATCTATATTTTTCATATAGTACTGTTTTTGTTTAAAAATTTAATATTGTATGCTCAAATTATCTAATTATTATTTCTTAATTTATTTTAAGATTTACTATTGAAACAAAAGAGTATTTAATAAAAAATTTAGCTTCCAAACATGTAGGATTTGAAAAGCTGTTCCTTCTCTATTGATTTCTATTTATGGGTATCATAGCTTGTATAATATTTATACTTTGCAATTGATGAAGGATTTTTTTGTGTCCTAACACAAGGCCAATATTTGTAGAAGTCTTCTATGTCCTGGAAAGAATGTTTAAGCTCTCTTTTTTGAGCACTCTAAATATATCCAAAAGCAATTGTCTGAAAATTATTAACTGCATTAATAATTCACAAACTGCATTTCCGAACTCTGTTAAAATTTCTAATCCTAATATTAATCTGTCTATTATTGATTTAGCTCCTTCTATTTATATGTGTTTCACTGAAGTTGTGTTGACCATTTGTTACTTAATATCCAGGGTATATTGTTATATTCATTAACGATATTTATGCTGCTTGCTTAAATGTTCTTCTAACCTTTATAAAATATTATCCTTTAGTCCTTGGTGTGTTTGTGTAATTTTTAAATTTCAGTATGCATTTTAAAACTGAGAATAGTTTCCTTCATATCCAAAATAACAAGATAACACTTAGAATTAACAAATAAATTAGTGATAATTCCTTAAAATGTTTCACACCTAATCATACATTCATACCATGAACAACATTTTCTCTATTGCCTTAAAAACACTTTACAGGTAATTGATCTAAATCAGGATCCAATCTAGTATGCTATACTGTTACGTCTCTTGAATTTCACACCATCCTTTTCATAACCCTGATTTGTTGACGAGCACGACCGACTGTTCTGAGGAATACTCCACTTCCTAGATTGGTCTAATTGCTCCTCTCAGTGTCATTTAGCTTGTTACTCCATCCTCCAAACAATGATAATTCCTTCTGATGCTCAAATTGTTATAGCTTTGGCCAACGGGCACGTTTTCTCTCTGGTTCCTGTATCCTTTTAACATCACCCATTACTCAGAGAAAGCTCTAGTTCACAGCAGCAAGGCTGTCCTAGGCTTGCTTCCATGCCAGGCCATTCTCCAGGAACTCTGCTTGTCGGTAATGACTTATGGTAATAGAGACATTATGTTTGTTGTTTCCTTAAATTCCATTTTGTCTGTATTTGATATTGCTGCCTCAGCTTTCCTTTGATGCATTATGCCTGGCATATATTTGTCCATCATTTTATTGTCAAACTTTCTGTTCAGTTTATATAGAATAGTAAATGCAAAATATGAAATATGAAATAAGATTTCAGAAGTAAGTACCAATAAAACAGTACTAAAAAGAATGTAAATAGCTTAAATAATCAAAAGACAAGACTCTCAGAGAATTTTTCTTTGAACTGCCAAATCCAAATATATGATCTAGAACAGGAACACTATTCAAGAGAATGTGATGCTGCCCATCTGTGTCTCTCTTTAATGGTTCCAAATATGGGGACTTTTCAGCAATTTAGTCGCTGTTAGCAAAAACACTTAGTAGTCAGACCCTGTTTTCAGTGCTTAATAGAGTGATCTCATGTTATCCCTATCACAATGCTTCATGGTAAAAACTATTAACATTTCCTCCATTTGGCTGATGAATATTGTGGGACCCAGAAAAGCTAAGCAACTTATTCAAACCTGAGAGCTCTTAAATTGTCATTTAATTGTGTTAGAGCCTATGTTTTAACGACTGGGCTTCATTCTGTTTCTGATCTGAGCAGATGCAGCATCCTTGCCTGGTCAGAACTAGAGCACGGTGACTGAATTCATCCTCCTTGGCCTCTCCACCTTCCGCCAGCATCTCCTGCCTGCCTTCTTCCTGCTTTTCCTGCTGATGCACCTGTTCACGCTGCTGGGGAAACTGCTCATCATGGCCACCATCTGGAGCGAGTGCAGCCTCCACACGCCCATGTACCTCTTCCTGTGTGCCCTCTCCATCTCTGAGATTCTGTTCACTGTGGCTGTCACCCCTCGCATGCTGGTGGACATGCTGTCCACCCATCACTCCATCACCTTTGTGGCCTGTGCCAGCCAGATGTTCTTCTCCTTCATGCTTGGCTTCACCCACTCCTTCCTGCTCATGATCATGGGCTATGACCGCTATGTGGCCATCTGTCACCCTCTGCGCTACAATGTGCTCATGGGCACCCAAGGCTGTGTCCGTCTTGTGTCCTGGTCCTGGGTTGGTGGTTCAGTCATGGGGATGATGGTGACATTGATCGTGTTTCACCTCACCTTCTGTGGGTCTAATGTGATCTACCATTTTGGGTGCCATGTGCTTTCCCTCCTGAAGTTGTCCTGTGGGAGGGATACATCCTCTGTCACCTTGGGTGTGATCCTGGTGTGTGTCACGGCTCTGATGGGCTGCTCATTCCTCATCTTCCTCTCCTATGTCTTCATCATGTCCACCATCTTGAGAATCCCCTCTGCTGAGGGCCGGCACAAGATCTTCTCCACATGTGTGTCCCATCTCACTGTGGTGGTCCTGCACTACGGTTTTGCCTCCATCATCTACCTCAAGCCCAAGGGCCCTCATTCTATGGACAGTAACACCCTGATGGCCACAGTCCTCACCCTCTTTCTTAGTCCGATCATTTTCAGCCTCAGGAACAAGGATCTGAAGATCGCATGAGGAAGCCCTTCCTGCTTTCCCCAGAACTCCGGAAGTGGCTGGTTTTGTGGCAGGGGATGTGGCGGGTGGAGGCACTTCAGTCTTCCATCTGTAAAAGATGAAGAGTTATGCTTCACTGTGATGATTCCTGTCAGTGAATTCCCCTCCTCCCCCTACAAGCACTCTGTAAATTCTAGATCTCTGTTTTATCTCCTTTCCCCCAGGCTGGATGACCTCATTCCTCCAGGATTCATGGGGGAGACAGCTTCCCCAAGATTGGCCTGGTGTGTCGACTTCCTTCTGTCCCCTGTGCTGAGAGTGGGTTGTCCGTGGAGGACGGGATGCCCACATCGCTGTGTTGGGGACCTGTGTGCATGGTTTCTCTTGAATGTGTGAATGAGGGGTGCTTGATCTACTCAAAACAATGACACCAACAGCACAGTGAGTCGGCACCTGCTGTATACCACGGATTGTGATCTGTGCTTCAGACACTTCATGTTTCTCATCATGACTGTCGTGTTGAGGAAAGGAACGCATTTTTGATGGGGAAAATTAGTTTTCATTTTCAGTTCATCACATTTTAGAAGGAAGGGGTTGTCTTCCTATAAGTTGCCTTTGTTGGCTGAGCTGAAGATGCTCTAAGGATGCAACTTGCAGAGGGAGGGGGGGATCTGAACTTCTCCTTGTGAGAAAAGAAATGTGTAGAGAGATGGGGCAAAGACCTAGAGAGGGATGAGGAAGTGGTGGCTGCGTTGAGGGAAATGGGAGGGGCAGGAAGAAATGCCCAATTGCTGCCAGTTGACCAGGAACCAGGGGAGGTGATGGGCCAGTGACTGGTGAAGACACTCGAGGAAAGAGCAGGTAGGAAATGGGCACGTTATAAGGTTTATAAGCTTGCCTTAGAGTACTCGATGTAAATCTTCTTCCCCGACTCCCTCAAAATCCCCAATGAAAACGCACTTCTCTTTCATGTGTTGTAGAGTCAGATACTGGGGGGATGTGCATCCATAGGCTGGCTCTGCCTCAAAAAGGGGGCCCGAGAAGAGACAGGCAGCCCTTTTGGGTTACACCCCGTTTTTAACTGAGGAAAGGGACACAATGAGGTTCAGGACTTGTCCAGGGTCACAAAGCCAGGGAGGTGCAGGGATGCAGTGCGGGGTCGGCTGAGTGCGTTCTCTGTGGCAGGAGTGAGGCCAGTGCGAGTCTGCAACTTGGGGACCCATCACAGTCAGCTGGGGGCTGGCTAAGTCACAGGTTGCTGGGCCCACCCCAGAGGGTCTGAAAGGGGCTGTAGGATCTGCATTTCTAACACGACCCCAGGTGATGCTGCTGGTGGTCTGGGGGTGACACTGTGGGGACCGTGCTCTACAGGATCTGCAGAGAAGATTGGGGACCGCTGGTCTGCAGACGCTTTAGCTCAAAGATGAAGCCGGACATCTGTGTCGGAGACAGAGTAACTTTCCCTCTCTCTCTCTCTCCTCCTCCATCCTCCCTCCCTCCGCCCCTTCCTCCTTTCTTCTTTCCTTGATAATAGTTATGCTGGTAATAGCTCCAGTGTTTTGAGCATTATCATCAGCTAGGTATGGGATTTGAGAAACAGCTTTAAGGAGATACAATTCATACACCATGTAACTCGTCCATTCAAAGATACGTGTAATCATCACCACAGTCAGTTCAGGGCATTTTCATCACCTCCAGAGAAACCCTGTACCCTTCAGCTATCACCCAACTTTCCCCACCTCCCTCCAGCCCTAAGTAAGTGCTAATCTACTGTCTCTATCGATTTGCCTGTTGTGGACATTTCACACAATAGAATCATACAATATTTATGCTTTTGTGACTGGCTTCTTTCGCTCAGTGTAACGTTTTCAAGATTCATCCACGTTGTAGCATGGATCAGTGCTTCATTTCCTTTTAAGGCTGAATAATATTGCATTCTACGGATATATCGCATTTTGTCTACCCCTTCATCTGATGATAGATACTCGGGTTGTTTCCATGGTTTGGCTGTCGTGAGTGATGCTGCTCTAAGTATTCGCGTGCTGGTTTTTGTGTGGACACGTTTTCATCTGGGGCTTTATACCTAGGAGTGGAACTTATGGCTGGTGTGATAACTGTGCGTAACCATTTGAGGAAATGATACATGTTTTCCAAAGTGGCTGCATCGTTGTACATCCCCCCTAGCATTGGAGGACGGTCTGATTTCTCCACATCCTCGACAGCACTTCTTATTATCTAACATTTTTATTAGAGTCAGCGTTGCATCCCATCTTTATTTAAAATGTTGATATGTTGTTCATTGGGAATTTCTTGCATTAATTTTGATTTTTTTAAATATTACATTAAACATAATTTGTCTTGATCACTGAATTTTGTGGTGGCCCCTTGAATTTGGTTGTATGGCGGGGGCCTCATTTACCTGACCCTAGTCCTGATCATGCCAGACTCTCCCCACGCTGAGACCCCAAAATAACCTTGCATTTCTTTTCCCTGCAAAAGACCAAAAACTAGGAGCCATCATTAGCTCTCTGGTGGAGGAAAACAGGGACAAGCTCCCAAAGGTCAGTGTGAATGCAACCAGGGTCCAGGGCTGATGCCCTGCACACCACAGGGGTGGAGACCCCACCCCAAGGGGCCCTGTCCTTCCCTCCATTATTCAGCTTCCACTTTCTGAAGCTCCCCTACCCCCTGCATTCCTAGCTGTCTGCCATTCATTGCTAATGGTCCCCTAGTAGCCACATTCTTGGGTATCTCCAAGGTGGGGACAGAGCCCAGAGAGGTGGTTAAAAGGCCTGGAGCACAGAGAAGGGCTGTCGATGGGCAGATCTCCAGACGTCAGGGGAGCCCCTCCTGCACTAATTGGAGCCAAGCGTTTCCATGCTAGCTGCTGGAGGCAAAAGCCAGCTTGAGAGATACACTTTGCTGCCTTCACTACTCTTGCTCTGCTCTTCCAAAATGAGGACCCCGACCCCCTTGCTGGGGATGAAAGTCCAGTCCTGTCTCAAGGATGTTTTCCTCCTCCTCCAGCCCAGCCCCCCAGGCTTTCTGTCCAGCAGCCAGAGGGATCTTTCTAAAGGGTATCTGAAGAATCACCCTCTGCTTACACCATTAGGACGCAGCACAAACCTCGTGTGGTTGGGTCTGTGCTTCATTGCCAACTTTATTCTCCTGCCCTCCCCACCTCTGCAGCCCCACTAGCTCCTGTTCCTGCAATAAACCAAGCACACTTGTACCCCGGGAGCTTTGCATGTGCCTCTGCCGCTACCTGGAACACCCTGCCCCTGGCTTACTCCCACACACCCTTGGATCCCACTTCAGAAGACACCTCCTCAGGAAAGCCTTCCCTGATTTCCCTATGCTGGGTCACCACCCCTGTTAGAAGCCCTCGTAGCAACTCACTTCTTTTCCCCATGGCTTTGAGCATGATTTATCATATACAGCAATTACTGTGATTATCTGTTTAATATTCACATCCTCCCTCTCAACTGCAAACATCTGGGTCATGTCTAATCAGTTCAATATTGTGTCCCCAGTGAAGTCTAAAGACGTGCAGGGCATACTGTCAGTGCTCAATAAATGTTTGTTGGTCACTGCTGCAGGGTTTACCATCCTCGGCACTGTTGACATTTGGGGACAACCCGTCCTCCGTGGTGGGGTCCGCTCTGCGCACTGTGGGAGGTTGAGCAGCATCCCTGGCCTTGACCCACCAGACATTGTAGCACGTCCCCCTCCTTCAGTCCTTCAGTTGCAACAACCAAAACCATCTCCAGAACCTTCCGCGTTGTACCCTGGGGGGCACTGGTGAGGCCCCTGGAGTACAGAGGAGGGAGACCTGGCTGATGTGACCTGAGCTGTGCAGTCACCGCTCTTGGTGGCCCTTAGCACTTGGCCCATGTCTTGGTGACAGCCCTGGTGTTTCTCTGTGTGTCAGCCCAGCAAGCACCATGGAAACGCTTCCAAGGCCGGGAACAGCAGTGGGCCCTCTCTGCACTCCCAAAACTACCACAGGATTTGAGGCGCAGATGGCACAAGTACTTGTTAAGTCGACCTTTAAAGCTGGCATTTAATGAATGCTTACTGTGTGCCAGTCACTGTCAATTTCCCTACACAGATGATGTTATTTAACTACCAGAACCATCCTACAAGAGGCCACATTATTATTAAACTCATTTTAATAATGGGAAACTGAGGCTAGGAGATGGGATGTGATTTAACCAAGCACGCTGCTTCATCACTTAACCACTGCACAGCCCTACCTGCAGGTCACAGCATCTCTCTGTCTCCCGAGAGAGCAAGTTCTCACCTGGCTCCCTCCCAATCAGCTGTCACCATGGCGATGAGTCACGCAGACCATTCACACGGATGCTAGGAGCCAGAGAGGAGACTGTTCCTGGGGAGGGGAATTCTGGGAGAAGAGGGGCAGGTCAGGAAGCTCACTGGAGTAGCACCTCTCCCAACGGCACCCACTGCTGGACCACCACCATCTCCACTGAGGCCCCGCACCTTCGACCTCGCTGACAACCCAGACAGACACATCAAATCTGTGACTCCAGTTGGTCATTTCCGATGCACGCCTCTCCCTCTGATCCCACCCTTGTCCAGCCAAACTCAAAATTATAATATCACCCTAACTACTGTTTACTCAGGATGTGCACATGCCAGGCACTGTGCTATGCCCTTCTCAAGCGCTGTCTTGCTTCAGTCTCATGACTGTCTTAGAAGGGAGGTTCTTTTGCTTTCTTACAGGGTAGGCTCAGAGGCAAGTGACCTGCCTGAGGACACTCCATATCGTATGAAAGAGCCAGTTTCCCCACAGTTGCTCCAAGTGTTAACAAAACTGAAATTTTTTTGTCCATCCAATTGGATGAATAAAAATTGTACCTCATGATTAGTTTCAATTATCCTCATTCTTCCAAATTAATTCTTTTAATAAATATTTGAGAGCCTACCATATGCCACGGAGGCACACAGCAGTGGACAAAATGGTCTGAGTCCATGACTTCCTCAAAGCCGCAGTCTAAGGCAGAGACAGACAATATCTGATCAGCAGATTTACACGAGGTGGTGAGAAGCACATGAGAGACAAATAAAGCAGAACAAGAGAGAAGGGACATGGCCAGGGGAGTTTCTATTTTGTTTGCTATGGTTAGAGAAGGGCTCTCTGCTGTTTGAGCAGAAGTGCCTCCAAGGAACTGAGATTGGGTTGCTATTTTCTCAGATAGGAAAGACTGCGGGAGGAAGGAGTGTGCGTGTGTGTGTGCGTGTGCGTGTGCGTGTGTGTGTGTGTGTGTGTGAGGGAGAGAGAGACTGGGAGGAAGAGGAGGAGAAGGGTGAGGATGAGGGGGAGAAGGAGGAGGAAAGAGAGTGGAGAGAGAAGGAGGCTATGAGGGCGGGGTGGAGGAAGAGAGAGGAGAGAGGGAGGGGAAAGAGATAGAGAAAGGGAGAAGGAGGGAGGGAGAGAGAGAGAGAGCACAATAACAACAAAGAAAATGTCCAAAAGCTGGTTCTGGGCACATTAAATTTGAGATGCCTACCAGATCCCTATGCAGAGATGTTGAGTAGCCAGCTTTATGGGGATAAAGATAACAATTTGGGGATCAGCTGTGTGCAGAGATTCATGAGGCCACCATACAGCATGGGATTCCCAGGGAGAGAGGGACGCTGATGAAGTCCAAGGGTTGAATGGTTTTACTGGATGCCTTGGGTTCCACTGTACAAATGAACCCACATTTGCTTAAGAGGCCTTTATCAACGCATATATGAAATGCTTTCCAATCAAAAATGTCCCTGCTCTGAACATCCTTTTATTGACACAGATGTGGAATATATCTCTAAGTGTCGATCTAATTAAGTGAGAAAAGGGAAGCAGGATTTAAACCTAGGTCACTCTGACCTCAAACACAGCTCCCCGCACACCATTTCCCACTGGTTTGCTGCACTGTGAGGATTACACTGGTCCAGCCAAGAAACATTTGTTAATCAGTTGTATCTTCCAAGTACCAAGTTGGTGCTGGGTGGGATGGTGAGCAACACGGACACACTTCCTGACCTCAGGAGGCTGATGGCCTGAGGGACCACAATAAGTTAGCATAAGACATTGGGGGCCCAGCTCATTGTGGGTACACACCACCATCCAGCTTCTCTTTCCATTTGGATCCCAGAAGGATCCGAGGCCAAACTGGCCTTTAATGAAGCAAAAGAAAGGGCCAGCTTGTATTCTTGTCTCGATTGGCGTTGCTGCCAGAGAGAGGAGCATCTTGGATCAGTGTGAAAGCATTCTGCAGGAATCCCTGCAAGACCAAAGCTGAGTTTAAAATCATGCAGCAGTCCTCAATCTGTAGACATACTCCACCAGCCTCCCAAGGATGCATGCTCCAGGGCATGGCAGGCTGCAATTGCCCACCTGTGGTATGAAAGACTCTGAGGTTGCCAGGTTGTTTGATTTGAGGATGGGCTAGACTCCCCGGATGGCAGATCCACAAAACCCACTAAAGGAAGACCATGTGTGAAACAGCGGGTGGGGAGGACTGGGGTTCAGTAAACACCTTCATTGGAAGCCTGGCTCTGCTAGGCTGCCTGATCTTGGATGAGTCATGCAACCGTTTCCCCAGCTTCCCCTCTGTCAAATGGGGTGGACGTGAGTTTACCTGCCCTTACGCCCTGTTGTGAGGCTGTAATGAGATGATGTGAGGCTGTAGTGAGACGACGATGTAACGAAAATGCAGTACATCGTGTATTCTGCAAGGACAGTGCTCTGGGTTCCCAGTCTTGACGGAAATTGTTACCCATGTCCTCCCACTTCATGTTGACATGCGACGTTTTTACTGCTCAAGTCGTACAGAAAGACTGAATCAACTTTAGGACAACCAATGTGTAGTTTACTATTCAACTTCAACAGGAATACACGTATTTTCTATTTTGTTAACTTTGACATTTATTTATTGCTTGTGCATTTTAATTACATCTGTTGTTGAGTACAACAGTATCACCATAAACTGGTGTCCATTAAGTGTTATTACAAATTCCTCTTCTAAAATAAGTGCATACATTCATATTGAGAAACAAATTTGTCAGGGAAACCTCTTTTTAGTTGCAATATGTGACATTTAACGCTGTGTGAGTTCAAGGTGTACAACGTGCTGATTGAATTCATTTATATGCTGCAATGTGATTACCGCTGTAGCACCGGCTAGCGTCTCTACCACGTCTCCTAATTGTCTTTTCTTTTTCGTGGTGGGCACAACTAGGATCTAGTCTCTTAACAACTTTGAGATTTATGATACGGTATTGCTGTCTGCAATCACCGTGCTGTGCGTTCGATGTCCTGGGCTTGTTTGTCTACTGGTTTCAAATCTGTCCCTTTAAACAGCATTTCCCTGGTTCTCCCACCCCCCATGCCTGGTGACACCATTCTACTTTACTTTTATGAGGCGGGTTGTTTAGACATAGGTGACATCATGTGGTAGCTGTCTTTCCCCTAAATACACAAACTTTCAACGAATTATAAACACTATTCAGTGCACTCAACCGCAAGTCCCCCCTTGTGGAGAAAGGGAAGATCATTGAGGCTGTGTGACCATGGCACACACCTTCATCCTGGGCTCTGCTCTCACTGTTGGGCCTCAACACAGCGTTCCTGCCTGGCCAGTGTGCCCCATAACTCTGTAACACAGCCAGCAACTTCTCGTGGTGGGACTTTTTCCTTGAACTGTAGAGACTTTTCTTTCTCTCCACAACAGCTCAAAATTCACACTTGAAATGTAGGGATTTCCTCAACTTTTTCTGTGAGTCTGCTCAATACTGTTTCTAACTGCTACTGCACAGAGCTGTGCAATGCTGAAAATTGGGGTGTTTTGTTCTCCTCTGCTATAACCTGCCTTGGTCTTCTGTAGCTTTATACTACCCATGTTGTATTTACCTGTTGCTGCTTGGAAGAGGGTTGGGTCTGGCTTCTTCCAATTCTCTTTGTAATCTGGATTTATGGTGGTGGGAGTAAGCAGACCAACCTGGTTTCTGGCAGAAGATCAGGTTCCAGGTGTAATGCTACCTGACAAAGTGTCCCGCAGTGGGCAGGAATTATGAAGTCTAATTTTCTGTGTGTTAAAATCTCACACATTTCTCCACCACAAATGCGCTCCTGACATTGTTTAACCAATGTTGGTATGTTTAGATGCCGCCTACGAGGCTCCTTTTAAACCTTAAGGCATCAGATAAATAGGTTCCTATGTGTTTACAGGGTGCCACTTCTCATGGCAGCATCTGGTAACCCAGTTTAGCTATTTCCAAGGAATTCCTCCGAGATGATCACATTTTCTCTGGGTAGAGCTTGCTGAGGAAGCTCTTCCTCATGGTGATCTTCAGCTCCTTGTTCCTGAGGCTGAAGATGATGGGGCTGAGGAAGGGCGTGAGGACCGTGTAGGTGAGGCCCATCAGGGTGTCTCCTTCCAGAGACTGGGGACTCTTGGACCTGAGGTAGACGACAGAGGCAAAGCTGTAGTGCACGACCACCACAGTGAGGTGGGACGCACACGTGGAGAAGGCCTTGTGCCGGCCCTCAGCTGAGGGGATCCTCAAGATGGTGGACACGATGAAGGCATAGGAGAGGAGGATGAGGAGACAGCAGCCCAGCAGGACAGTGATGCAGACCAGGCCCACGCCCTTGGCCACCCATGGTACATCAGTTCCACAGGCCAACTTCAACAGTGGTGGCACGTGGCAGAAGAAATGGTGGACCTCATTGGGTCCACAGAAGATGAGGTGGAAAATGGCCATTGTCACCACCATCCCCATGACTGAGCCACCAGCCCAGGACCAGGCCACTAGGCAGGCACAGCTACCAGGACTCATGAGCACACTATAGCGCAGAGGGTGGCAGATGGCCACGTAGCGGTCATAGCCCATGACGGTGAGCAGGAAGGAGTGGGTGAACCCGAAAGTGAAGGAGAAGAACATCTGGCTGGCACAGGCTGTGAAGGTGATGGAGTGGACGGTGGGGAGCAGGTCAG
The DNA here is from genome assembly GCF_041296265.1 of Equus caballus. Classification (NCBI taxonomy): domain Eukaryota; kingdom Metazoa; phylum Chordata; class Mammalia; order Perissodactyla; family Equidae; genus Equus; species Equus caballus. Next base: position 15,785,293 of record NC_091704.1, read on the forward strand.
CCAGCATTCGTGGGATGATGGTGAAGGTGTAGAGGATCTCGGAGATGGAGAGAGTGCACAGGAAGAGGTACATGGGCGTGTGGAGGCTGCGCTCGCTCCAGATGGTGGCCATGATGAGCAGGTTCCCCAGCAGAGAGAACAGGTGCATCAGGAGGAACAGCAGGAAGAACACCAGCTGGAGGTGGGGGAAAGTGGAGAAGCCGATAAGGATGAACTCGCTCACTGCTGAGAGGTTGGCTCCCTGCATGGAGGCTATGCCTGGGGTGAGGTGTGACAGCGAGAGGTCAGCTGCTGGATGGAGAATGGTCATCAGGTGCTCCTGATAAATGACTGCTAGCATTGATTGATTCCCATTCAGTGCCTCGTATGATTTACTCCTCTATCATCCCAGTGAGGAAGGTGCTGTCTTTATCACCCGCATTTTCAGTATCCTGAGCATACTCAGGAATATTAGGCTGCAGAGAGCGTACACAGCTTACTCAAGGTGGAGCTGTCACAATGGCAGAGCCAAGACTTGAACCCGTGGCTGGGCTGTCTCCTAAGACTATACCTTGCACTATCTCTCAAGGATGCCTCTAAAAAAGAAAATGTTCCTTCCCTGGACCTTCCAGCCATGGCTGCTCTGCCCTCCTCCTCCCTTCTGAGAAGTCCTCTTCGTCCCACAGCTGCAGACACTGTGAAACGTCCCTGCCCCACGCATACGACTCCTTGGATCAGGGCGCACCTCTAACTTAATCTGAATCACCCATATTCTTCCTCTGGAGTCATCCGTGCAGGGCAACAGAGGCAGGAGACTAGAAATAACATTCTGGTTGTTTCCCAGCCCCCATGAGGCACATCTCTGTGTTCTCAGGCGATGCCACACAGCTGCCAAACAGAGGAACATGGGGGTCACCCCAACTGAGTTCAAATCCCTGCTCTGCCTCCTGCGTAAACTTGACTGAGTTTCTTCCCCTCTCGGTACCTCCATTTCCCCTGACCTACCCAGGAGAGGTTGTGAGAAGTAAAGGAGTTGTTCTTGGAATGTGGCCTGGCCCCCCGTAGGGGCTGCCTAGGATAGTTAAATCAGTGCATTAAGTGATCAAATGCACGTGGTATGTGCTCAGTACATCCCTTCAATTTGATGAGATTCTGATGCGTCTTTATGAATAACAGCTATTTTACTTTATTTATTTATTCTTTTTGGTGAGGAAGATCGTCCCTGAGCTAACATCCGTGCCAATCCTCCTCCATTTCTAATGTGGGGTGCTGCCACAGCATGGCCTGATGAGCAGTGTGTGGGTCCACATTCAGGGTCCAGACCCATGAACTCCGGGCTGCCAAAGCAGAGGGGTGAACTTAATCACTCTGCCAGTGGGCTGGCCCCACCACATAGGTATTACTAAATGAACTGTGTTTATTAGGTAGCATAAAGTTTAAAAGGCAGTACACCACCAGTCTCCTTCTGTCTCTATGGATTTGCCTGTTCTGGACGTTTCCTCTAAGTGGAATCACACAATATTGTCCTAATGCATGTGGCTTCTTTCACTCAACGTGATGTTTTCTGAGCTCGTACATGCTGCACCACATATCACACTTCATCCCTTTTCCTGGTTGAACAATATCCCGCTGCACTGATGCATCACCTTGTCCACCCCTGCTTCAGCTGATGCACGTTTGCACTGTTTCCGGTTGTTTGCTGTTGTGAACAATGCTGCTGTGAACATTCATGTAGCTGTTTAAAGCATGTCAGAGGTTGCCAGGGGCTGGGGGACGGAGAGAATGGGGAGTCACCTCTAAGGGGCATTGGGTCTCCTTTAAGGGTGATGAGAAAGTTCTGGAACTAAGTAGAGGTGGTGGTTGCACAACGTCGTGAATATAATTAATGCTGCTGAAATGTGAGTTATAACGTGGCTAATGTAAGTACGTTTTATGTTAGGTATATTTTGCCATAATTTCAAAAATAAGAAAAAAGTCACAAATTCCTTCAGTGGGCTCAGGTTGTTGATCGAGCCCTGACAGTTGATAATGAGACACGAAGGGGGACCAGGCACACTGGTGCCTGGAGGCTTTCCTCCCCAAATGTCACAGGTGTCCAGAGTTTCCTGGCCTCCCTCCCCTGGAGTCACTTGCATCTTTCCTCCACGTCTGAGTCAGCACAAGCCCGTAGGTCCCCGGAGCAGTGGCCCCCACAGCCCCACTCAGTCCTGCTACTCGGGGATCTTAGCCAGTGAGTCAAAGCCAAGGACTTGGAACCAGAGGCTCCAAGAATAGGCTGAATGGCTGAAAAGGGGGTCGTGGGGTTGTGCTCACAAGCCTTCCCTTTCCCTCCAATGTCTAGTGCAAGGGTTCTCAACCGTGGGACTCGTGACATCTGGGTCGTGATCATTCTTTCCTGTGGGGAGCTGTCCTGTGCACTGTAGGATGTTGAGCTTCATCCTTGGCCTCCACCAGCTGCACACCAATAGCCACTGCTCAGTCGTGACAACCAAGAATGTCTCCAGACATTGCCACTCTCCGCATGGGGGACAGTCACCCGCCCCTAGAGAACCAATGATCTAGAGAATGCAGTTGCATTTCCTGGGGAAGCTCCCTCTGCCCAGATCCTGTTTCCCCTCTTTCTCCACCTGGCAATGCCTGGTTATCTTTGAGACTCAGCTGAAAGGTCACCTCGTCTGTGCAGCCCTCCTGGAAACCCTCTTCTGAGAGCATATCTGGACACTCATTCCTGGGTGCTTCCAAAAGAAGGATTCCTGAGTGAGTTTAAACTCCTTGCTCCTAACTTTGTTGTGACCCTCATCATAACCTGTCATGTGGAGACTCATCTGTCCCTGGCAGTGGGTTTTGAGTCTTGATGGGAATAGCTACCCTTGGTTGGATGTGAGGTGTGGACAAAGCCTGTGCTCAAGTGTTTCCCACCAAATCTTCACCCCATTACTATGAGGCACCTGCCATGACCCCCAATTTCCAGATGTGGCAGATGAATCCCACAGAAGACACATCACTTGCCCAAGAAACCACGGGTCTGGAGTGGGAGAGCCAGGATCTGAACCTAACTCTGATAGGCCCCAAGGCCTGTCTATTCCTAACCTCTCTGTTACACTTACCATTGCTGGTGGCTGTTAACGAATGTTAGAGGTCACTCCCAGACCATGGAGATGCCAGCTTCACCATGCTCTTCCACTCACACACTGCCTCCTCACACAAACAAGAGTGCAGAAATCCACAGGCACCAAGAAGAATGGGAGGAGAACTATGAGAAGATGAGAGACCCCCACGTCCTGGGGAGGTGGCCCAGGGCCGCACGTACCACCCTCTGGAATGGTGGGGATGCAGGACGCAGCTAAGAGGGGCGTCCATTCAGTCTGGAAGGGGCAAACCAGGGAGTCTGGAAACAGATGTGTCGCTGGTTGTCAGGGGCTCAGGGATGAGGAGGGATGAACAGGTGGAGCTCAAGGGACTTTTTAAGGTGGAGAAACTATTCCGTGTGATACTGTAATGGCATATCCATGACATTGTGCGTTTGTCAAAACTCACAGGAAGTACAACATCAAGAGTGAATCCTGATGTAAACTGTGGGCTTTGGTTAATAATAATGTGTCAATTCTGGGTCAGCAACTGTAACACAGGGACCACACTAACACAGGACACTAATAACAGGGGAAACTGCGGGCAGAGAGAAAGAGAGCATATCCGGGAATTCTCTGCACTATATGCTCAATTTTCTGTAAACCTAAAACTGCTCTAACAACTCTCTTGACTCCATTTTTTCGAAGTAAACAGACAGACATAGACCCATCATGGGTGTGGGAGCAGGACGGCAGAGATGGAGACTACCGTCTCCTAACATTGATCCACCAGGATCACCTAGCAGGTTCGTCTGTGAGTAAAGGGACCAGCCCCAGAGAGAGACAGTGCAATCTTGCTATCTGGCCCTTGGAGGAACCACGGAGGGGCCTACTCCCCACCCAGGGACTCAGGTGACATCCCCATCCATGTACATGTCCTGCCCGCATATGCCCCTGAGGCTGGGTTTCCCTCCATCAGCTTAGGGACACTAGGGGCAAAAATCACACTCTATGGTGGGGGCGGTCCTCTGCGTTGTAGGACGTTGAGCAGAGTCCCTGGCACCCATAGATGCCAGTAGCATCGCCCATCGTAACAATGAGAAGTATCCTCACACACTGTCAAAAGTCTTCCGGGGCCGCACTGCCCCTGGCTGAGACCACAGACAAGGCCTCTCTTGTTTCTCAGACCTCATCTGGCCTTAGCTGGCTGCCCACGTGCCGCTGTCTCTGGTGAAGCAGTTTGGCTCCCCTCTCTGCACCCTCCCTCCATCTCAGCCACCCCTCCCTCCCTTTCTCTCCCTATTTTCATCCTTAACTTCTTACCATCACCAACCTGTGCCCCCTGGTGCCTCCCGTGCTTCATACCCCAGAGGTGGGTGGAGCCTCTCATCCTGAATCCTCTTGTCCCTCTTTCCCAGCCTTCCCCCAATCCTTCTCCTGCTGGTTTCTGGCCAGGACAGAGAGGGAGAGAGCTGAAAAGTCAGACAGCCGCGCTGGGTCACTGTGAGGGGCAGCTCCCCTCTCTCGGCACCTCAGTTTTCTCGCTTGTGCTGTGAACCTTCCTAGTAAGGTAAGGAGAGCTCCAGAAAAGGTAATGCCTGCAAAGCAATCATCCCACAGCTGGGAAGCTAGGATAGGAGCCCTGCCTGCAGCCGCACCCCAGAGACTCGAATGGCACAAGGAGTGGCATCAACAAGGTGGCTTCTCCGAGTCCCGAGTGGATGCTGGCTCCCCAGGTCTCTCCTGGTCAGGCCGAAGGCAGGGAAGGGACTCACCTGGGGCTCCCACCTAGGCACCTGCTTCTGCCTGACCCCAGCAGGAAGCCCTGGCTTTGTGTTTCCCTGCAGGCGAGGGCTGTTCAGGAGGGCTGGGCTCAAGGCAAGGAGCCTGCTGCCCTGAGGGTGCCAGCTGGGTGGGGGGTTTGCCTGAGGCCGACTGCCATTATTTATGCTGCCTCTGTGCCCTGCCCACTGCCTCGGCTCACTGTGGCCCTACTGCCTCTGCCTCTTATGGGGATGCTGGGCCCCTGGGGACCCTGCGAGGGAGAGGGCCACCTCAGGGAGAGTGTGTGCTCACTTTCCCTCCCTCCCTGCTTGCCGGGGCTGAGTCAATTACCTGAGCTTCTCAGGGGCTCCAGCAGAGTCTAATGCCCTGCAAATTTGGGATTTGGGGCCCTATGCTTAACTCTCACAAACCACCAAACCATTCTCCACACTGCGAGTTTTAACACGGTTCTGACCATACTGTAGGTGCCCTTCTGTGACCTTGCTTTTTTACTCACTTTGGTGCATGAACTCCATGTTAGTTTATAGAGAACAGGGTTTCTCAACCTGGGCAGTGTTGACATTTGGGGCTGGGTCATTTGTGGTGGCGGCTGTCCTGTATGTTGCAGGCTGTTGAACAGCATCTCTGGCCTCTACCTACCAGATGCCAGCAGCCTGCATAGCCCAGCCCTGACAAAGCAACTCCAGATGTCACCAAATGTCCCCTCGGGGGCAGAAATATCCCTGGGTCAGAACCACTGTTATGGAACCACCTCGGTTCAACAATTTTATGAGTGTCTGCAGTGTACATTTGACTAAGACAACCTCAGTGGCTTCCCATTTGTCACCTTATTGGGAATACTGCAGGACATGTACTTGTGTGTCCTTTCCCGCCATGGCATTACCGGATTCAGGCGCAAATCAGCAGTGAGAAGATCAGGTCACCTGATACATGATTCTTGAATTTGAGAAGAATTGCCGTTAGACTCCCAGTGGCTGTGCTCACTCGCATCCCAGCCCCTGTGTGGAGCCTCTGTTTCCCACACCCTCGCTCACGCTCGACAGCGAGAAACTTAACTTTGTGGACATGGCTGCCCGGTGGTCCCCACGTCGCTTTAATTTGGTTTTCCCTAATCACTGGCAGAGTGGAATGTCTCCACTGCTCATTAGCTGTGTGGGTTTCCTCTCTTCCACCTGCATCTTCAAGGCCTTTCCTCCTTTTCCTATTGGATCGTCTTCTTCTCGTTGATTTGCAGACAGTTTTTAGAGATTCTAATGCTAATTTTGTCTACCAATCTTTTCCTTTGCCTTCTGTTTCTTGTGCCTTAATACTGTTCTCGTCAGAAACATTCTCCTTGCTTTCTCCCTATGCTTTTATACTACAGCTTTAGAGGTGAAAGACTAGGGTATGTGGGTCTGCAGCCTGTGTTTATAAATAAAGTTTTATTGGAACACAGCCATGCCCACTTGTTGACATCTTGTCTGTGGCTGTCTTTGTGTCACAACAGCAACTTGAGTAGTTGTGACAGAGATAGTGTCATAAGCAAAGTTGAAAATTTGTACCATCTGGCCATTTACAGAAAAAGCTTGCAAAGCTCTCAAACTTTAATCTACAAAAAAATATTGTGCAAACATTTCTTGTTGGGTTTCAACTTATTTTTTTTAAGACTTCATTCTTTTTAGAGCAGTTTTAGGTTCACAGCAAAATATAAAGGGACTTCCCACTTATCCCCCTGTGCCCACACGCCCAACCTCTCCCATTATCAGCATCCCCACCAGAGTGCAACATTTGTTACAATGGGTGAAGCTACATTGACATGTCATCATCACCCAAAGTCCACAGTTACACTATGGTTTGCACTCGGCGTAAATTCTCTGGGTGTTGACAATCGTATGATGAGATGCAGCCATCATTACGGCATCACACAAGTACTTTCACTGCCCTAGCAATCTTCAGTGTCCTGCCCATTCACCCCTCTCCCCTGACCCCTGACATCCACTGATGTTTTACTGTCAGCACAGCTCACCTTCTGCAGAAGGTCGGATAGTGGGGACCGTACAGTGTGTAGCCTTTTCAGATGGGCTGCTTTCACTCAAGAATGTGCATTTGAGGTTCCTCCATGGTTTTTTTTTTTTTTATGGCTTGATAGCTCACTTCTTTTTAGCGCTGAATAATATTCCATTTTCTGGATGTGTCACAGGATGTGTCCATTCACCCACTGAAGGGCATCTTGGTTGCTTCAAGGTTTAGCCCTTATGAATAAAGCTGCTATAAACATCCATGTGCAGGTTTTCGTGTGGACCTAAGTTTTCAGCTGCTTTGGGTAAAAGCTTACCCCCTAGTAAGGGCATTCAATCAGCTCTGCGTATAAAGCCCTCAGCATGGTTTGTGGTGCACAGAAGGTGCTCAAAAGGGGGTCTCCATTGTCATGAGGAGAATAGAGATGAGTGACTCAGGGAGACTTCTAGGGGTGAAACCGGGAACAGGAGGAAGATGAGAAGCACATCGCAGTCCTTCCCCATGACTCCCTTGCCTGGCTCATTTCCACTCATTTTTCAGGCCTCAGGGTGGATGTCACCACCCCCTGGAAGACTTCCACGCTCTCTGGTCTGGGTCAGGTACTCCCTCTGAGCTCCCAGAACACCCTGCATTTTCCCCGTCACTGATCCCTCTGATTCACAAATGCCAACTTGTCGACCCCTGCACATGAGTTTGGGTCTGCCCTATTCTCTGCGTGTCCCCAGCCTGTGGCACGGTGCCCGCACACAGTAAGCGCTCACTAAATACGTGCCTCTGTCCATGGCAGAGTTTGCATTCAGGGTGGACCTCAGCAAAACTGCTTAGGGAAATGCTGCAGTCCATCCTGTCGCCTTTCTCTTACAGCCTTAATTCTGTCAGGCACCTCTTTGCCCCACACCCCAGACACAGAAGTGAGAAAATATGGTTCTAGGCAGTGCCTGTCCCTTTCCCACTCATCCCCTTGGTTGGTGATCCCCTTTATGGAGCTTCTTGTCCTCTACGTGACCCCTCCCCTCATGAAAGCCCAGTGGCCCAGCCAACCCCGGCCCCTGGACCACAACTCTGGAAGACTGAGCAGACCCATGGTGCCTCCATCCAGCAGCATCGAATTCTCGCCCTTCCCAATCTCCTCTCTCTCCCCACCAGGACTTCTTTCTGGGGTTCTAGTCCCTCAAGGCCATGGCCTTCCACCATGCTAATTCATACCCAGGTGTGGATGGTCGTCGTCTTTGGCATAAGGGGCTGGCACTTGCATTTATCAGAGGATATTAACATCTTAGCTCAAAGGAATGAGTCTTGAAGTATTTAGACACACTGGAAGGATGTGCAAAGTAAGATATGAGAGTAGGTATACAAATCAAGGCCTTAAAATCTCTGGGAAGGATTTTTAAAAATCAGGAATGATATGAATGGAAGGAATAACTTTGGCTTCAACAATTTGCATCTTACCTGCTCCAGCAGCAAGTAAAAGAACTAGTCTGAGTTTAAAGACATGCTCACACTAAGTCAGAAATATGCAAGCATTTATTGAGCACCCACTGCATGCTTGGCACCGAGGTGCAAAGATGAATGGAGCTGGATACCTTCCCCTCTGGAGAAAATGGCCTGCATGAAAGACAAAAATATTAAAGCTACAGTTATAATATGGTGAGATAGGCAATGAGCTGGCAGGCGGGGTGGGGTCCAGGACCAGGAAATGTCCAAGAAAGGGGTGATGAGATTCTTTTTTCTTCCCCCCAACTTCATCAGTGCTAACAGACCTTCTCCAAGGCCTATAATAGTAAAAATGGCAAAAGTTAAAGATAAAGAAAAAATATTAGGAGCAGCAAGGCAGAAGAAAACAACGTACAAAGGAAGCCCTATCAGGCTTTCAGTGGATTTCTGAGAGGAACCCTACAGGCTAGGAGAGAATGGAAGGGCATATTCAAAATACTGAAAGGCGATGAGAGTCTGAAATCCTGAGTAGAACTTAGGCAATGAGAGGAAAGGAGGGTGTCACAGGCAGAGCCCAGCCTTGAAGACGCCTTTAGAGGGCAGTGTGGGACTGGCAGCCTGAATGTAGTCTGCTGGAGCAGGGGCACGAGCAGGGGAGGGTAGAGATGGAAAAGAGCTGAGGAGTTTGTTGGGGTGAGTTGAGAAGCCCTGGATGTCAGTAGGGAGCTATGGCTTCCTCTTGAAGTCTGGGGAGTCCGTCTGGCGTTTTCATCCTGGGAGTGCCGTGATCAGATGACCTGGGGGAGGACGGGTTGGAGGGAGGTGGTCAGTGATGTGCTGGACAAGGCTCGAACCCCCTCACGAGAGCCAGTTGTTAAATTATCAGGAATTTTGCAAGCTGGTTGTTAAACACAGCTCTTATTAAAGGTAAATCACACAAATTTAAAATTAAATAAATCAGGGAAATATAGGGCAGAGTCTCATCTTCTCACTCTGTCACTTCTCACTGCTGAGAAGTTTAATTTGATGTTCTTAGCGCTGAAACCAATGGATGACAGGTCTCACACAAACGTAGATTACAAGGAGATGGATCCTTCTATCTGGAAGTCTCTGAAGTAAGTTCTTAGAGATGAAGAATTGGCTTAAAGATTTAGCAGGTGAAACTAATAAAGTCTAAAATGGACGAATGGTAATAAATGGTCAACATCCTTCACTTCCCAAGTATTTTCTCACATTTTATCATCTATATTCTTGAGGTTCTTCAAGAAACAGTATATAACAGTGTGCTATGGCGCGTCTCTTTATTTACTTCAGCCACAGGGAGACTCTTTACAACACAGAAATTGTCAAAGGCTCACCTCTCAGTGGAGGTGAGTCCAGAGGCTGGAGGTGAGAGAGCAGGCTTGTTGAGGGAAGCAGTAGAACTCCTTCAAAGGACTACCTCAAAAATGAACATGACAAAGTTTCTCCAGCAAAAGTTACATTCAGGGAATCTCGATTTCCTTTATTCTTTCTCTCTCTAAGCCTCTCTAGAAACAGACAATTTGTGTCTCTGCTTGGCACAAAGGTGGGCATTAACTCAGAAGCACACATGACCATTGTTTTTCCAAAGTTGATGTTTTCTTCTGTCTCAAATCCCACTGCTTCTCATGAATGGACAAAACCTCAACTTCATGGAACTTTTTTCAGTGCCTTGTAGCTCCATTAAAGGAGAAAAGAGTTGAAAACATTTAAAAATCAGTTCAACAAATAACTTTGCAACTCTTGTTTTTTTAAAAAAACTGTTCATGATGATCAAGCATACTCCACTTAACATACATCTTTAGCTCCTTGAACTCATGTGTCTATCTTTCCTGAGTCACAGGAGTCTGATCTATCCAGTGCTTACTATGCCCTGAGTCTTTTGATAAGTGACATATTTTATTTGACGGAATGCTCACAACCTCCTGGGGACCTGGGTACCACCACTAAGGCCAGTTTACAGGTGAGAAAACAGCATCGCTGAGATGCCAAGTTAAGTGATTTGCAACAACAGGCTGGAAGGAAAGGTTGAATAGCACCCCCAACGAAGAAGGAACTCACCTTTAAAGGGAAAGAGGGCAGAGAGGAGACCCTCAGCCTACGCACGGGCCAGGGGAGCATTTGACCCCATGTCTGGCAGGTTTGAAAGCCAGAGGGCCAAACCATCGCGAAATTCCCTCTTTCTGGTCTTCACTCAGCACGGGAGGTCTGTTTGATCCACTGTCTCCCATTCCTCAGTTATTCGAGGCAAATTTTGCCACATCTGAGTGCCAGCAATGCTACCATTTACTCAGCAGTTTTCTTTCAGCTGAATGGTTTTGAAGCCTGTACAGTTTTTCCTTGCAAATGAATAAACCGCTGCCGAAGTAGAAACCGGGACCGCCGGACCTGGGTGAGCCGCCGCCAGAGCACGTTTTCCGCTTTCCCAGCCCAGCTCTGCCCGACTCAAAAGAGCAGTGAAAGGAGGATGTCCTGGAGGTGGAGACCGCCGCCCGGACTCCAGCACGCGGCTGCCTCCTGCTGGAGCTGCGAGCCCGGGACCCCGCTCCTTCCCCAAGGGACGCGGCCAGAACACGGTAGAGACGCAGGAGCCCGTGCCAGGGGGTCCTCAGCGTGGGATCGGAAGGACTGGAAGCATTAAATGGGGAACATGCTTCTTGAGTTATTTAAGGTTGTGTCCGTGGACCGGGAAAAGCTACCCAGAGTTCTAAGCTTGGGAAGCATTCGTTTATCTCAAAAGCAGTTGGGTCTAAAAGGAGTCATCAGAGATACTTAGCGAAGCCCCCGCTGAGAAGCCTCCCAGGGCGCCCTTCCGGTCCCGGTTACGCGGGCTGCAGGTGAAGGGGATCGGCATGGGGGCGACCGTGGTGTGCATCCCCGTGGCTGCCACGTCCCTCTGGGGGGCGTGCGTGGATGCCGGGTTAAAGTTGACCCAATGATAGTCCCGAAGAAGAGAGAGATGACACAAAGGTGAGAGCCACCAGTGGAGAACGCCTTCCGCTCTCCCGGGCCGAGGGCGCCTTCTACACAGCTACAGCAGCTGGTGTGTAAGAGGCTGTGATGCACACGAAAGGGGCCAGAACCCCCGTGGTCCCGGGACCAAGACCAGCATCTCATTGACTTGGGTGTTAGGACAGGAGCGCTTGATCAGGGCATTGGGGTCACAGAAGAAGCGTGGGATCCTGTTGGTGCGACACGACAAGGAGCTCATCAGGATAGTGTGGACCATGGAGAGTAGGTTGGCTGACATCCGGGTCCCGCCACTAGCAGAGTACAACGAAGGACACTCGTGGTGCCATGTAGTGCAGAGGACAGCAGAGAGCCAGGTAGCAGTCGTGAGCCATGACCGAGAGAAGGATGCTGTCAGCTGCCCCAAAGGCGACGAAGAAATACATCTGGGCCAGGCCAGCGGAGGAGGAGATGGCGCCTGTTCAGGTGGTTCCCCAGCATCTTGGGGATGGTGGTGGAGGTGAAGCAGATGTCGGGAAGGGACAGGCCGCTGAGGAAGAGGTGCCTGGGGCTGTGGAGGCGAGCGTCCGGGACCACAGCCAGGACGCGGAGCCGATTCCCCGGCAGCCGCTCAGACACAGGCTGAAGGACGGATCAAAGAGCACCTGCTGCTGCAGAGGCTGTTCAGAGCCGCCGAGGACGACGAATCCCGAGACTCGAGTCCGACTGTCCACGTCCAGGCAATGTGAAGCTGGAAACAGGGGCGTCACCGTGGGTGGGCTCCCCGGAAGGCCACCCCTCACGGCTGCCCTTCCCATCCAACCTTCAAGAGGCATCTCGCTTAACCTCTGAGCCTCAGTTTCCCCATGTGCTACATGGAATCAATCGCTCTGACCCTTTAGGATCGTTATGAAGATAAGTGAGAAAAACATGAAAAGGGGTAAAAATCCACAGCTGACATGTAATGTGGACAACTTCTTATTAGCGGGAGCTCTCAGGGATGCTTCCAAACTAAAGAGTGACGTGTTACTTAGCTTGATTGTGGCGACTGTTGCACAGTGTACACATGTCAACACATTGTGTTGTACTTCTTAATTATATGCAACTTTTATCTGTCAACTATCCCTCAGTAAGGATGGGAAAAAGAAAGAAGACCAATATAAATGCACTAAATATTTCTAGAATTTGTTTTCAAAAGTAAATATAAAGAGCGATTAAGAGCACCAGCTCTGAAGACAGGAAGGCTGGCTTTGAATCCCAGCTCTGCCTCTTACCAGCTGTGTGACTTTAGACAGTTACTTAACCTCTCTGTGCCCTAGTTTTCTCATCTGTGAAAGGAGGATCATAACAGCATCTGCTCCTTAGAGCTGTTGTGAGGATGCGATGGGCTGACATGTAAAGGGCTGAACCTCATGTACTTTTCTGAGAGTGAGCGTCTCTCAGCGTTTGAGAGCAAGGGCTCTTGTTCAGACAGACGGTGTCTAGATGCCATCCCTGACACATCTCAGCTGTGTGAGCAGGAGACAGACCCTCCCACAGCCTCAGGCTCCAGGGGGATTTAACGGGACGGTGAGTGTGGGGCTCTATGAAGGGTGCTTTACTGAAGGCCCCGCTCCAAAGCACCACTGGGTGGGCACCTCTCACGTGAGTGTCCTCGCTGGGCTGTGGGACGAGACGTGTGCGGGTTAGTCGTATCTCGGGTCAGCTTATCTCAAAGGGGGCTAACTTCACTCACTGTGTGCTGCTTCACATCAGGGTTAAAGACCCCTAACTTTACCCCCAAATGCCGGCCCCCTGTCCGGGTGGGGCTTGCATTCCCCTGAGCCCGGCTGGCCCTGGGCAGCCCAGTGACTGGATCGGTCCGTTCAGGCTGCTCGTGCCGCAGTGACGTACAGCCCAACCTCGGCAGCCGACGGTGACGAAGGCTGGTCTCGCTCAGGCTCCAGGTCCATCCCGGGCTGCTGTGGCCATGCACCGGGACAACTCCTCTGCAGCACTCAGGCAGCGGGTGAGCCTCTGTCTGGGACACTGTCAGTCAGCACGGCAGGGGCAAAGCGAATTGTGTGCAGGCCCCTCAGAGCTCCTGCCAGGAAACAAGCTTCTCTCGCCTCCACCCACCTCTTGACGGCCGCGCCTGGTGCCAAGGGCAGAGAGGCCAAAACCTCCCCAGGGGGCCACAGTGAACACAGTGAACAATGCGACTCCCCAAGCCTTCCAGCCACCTCCCCTTCTGCTGAAGGCTGCGAGAGGAGTGCTTGCCTTTCTGGGAGGCGTCCTGCACGGTCTTTGTGTCTCTGGAGCCCATGCCCAGAACCCAGGAGTGCTGTTCACCCTGCATCCACAGATGGTGTGCCAAGTGTGCTCAGCGCACATGTGAGGCACAGAAATGCTTACAATACAGGAGGCAGGCATCTCGATGCAGAGGACGGTCACCTGCCATACTCCCTTACACTTTTCAGTCAAGGACTCTGAATTTCTGTCTCTAAATTCCTACTTGACAGTCTGTTGCTCCCTGGACATCACTCCCAGATGCCTCGTTCCCCTGGCATGCCAGCCTGATGAGGTCCAAACTGGGGTCTGCCCCGCCAGAGCTGCTGAGCTTGGCCACGAGAGTCGTGCACTGCACAATTCCAGGGCGCACAACCTGCACACCACTAGCCAGCACGACCAGTGAAAGACCCGGCATGGCCCTCAGCTCCTCTCTCGCCTCTCACATCCCATCGACTCTTGACTTGTGGATTTTAAACCTCGTCTTCACCTCTTGGACAGAAGTAGAAAATTCATCTCCAGAGCAAGCACCCCAATCCAGGCCCCCATCGTCTCCCACCTGGAGGATCTGCCCTTCCCTGGTGTCCCCAGGGCCACTCGCCCCTGCAGTCCATCTGCATCCTGCAGCCAGAGCGATGCAGTGACAGTGCACATGGGGATCTACGCAGCTTCACCCTTCAGTGGCTTGCCACTGACACTCTCAGCCCGGGAATCAGTTTCTGTCTTCCTCGTTTTGTCTCCTGCCTTAGAGCCTTTGCACCTGCTGTTCCTCCTGCCTGGGAGCCTTCAGCCCCAGCTTAGCCTCACCCACAGCACCTTCACATCTGCAGGGGTCACTTTCCTGACCCCCCCCCCCACTGGAAGAGCCCAGGGGTCCTCAGCCTGGGCACTGCTGACGTTTGGGGCCTGTTTTGTGGTGTGGACTGCCCTGAGTATTATTGTGGGATGTTGAGCAGCATCCCTGGCCTGGACCCACCGGATGCCAGTGGCAGGGCTCTCCCCTCAGCCGCAACAAGGAAAAGCACCTTGAGGGCCCTGGGGAGGGGTGGGCATTACCCCAGTTGAGGATCACCGATCTGGGCTAACCTCCCCTGAGTCTCTCTCCTCCCACAGCACCTGCACAGATGGATGGACTTCGAGCAGGACGGGGACGTTCATTCGATGCAGTCCACATCTGAGTAACCACTTGACACATATCATCCCACTTAACCCTCAACAACCCCCTGAGGCAGGCAGCTGGGGCTCCAACCTACGTCCTGCGTGGAGCTGGAATCCACCCAGGCTCCTGATCCAGCGTCCACCCTCTTGACCAGCTCACAACAACGCTGCCCACCCACGAGGCTCTGACATCACACACCCTACGTCCCCGTGGGTGAAACTGAGCACAGAGCCCCAACGTCTGCAGGGACGTTGTGGGGGGCAATCTTTCCTGAGACCACTCCCCTGCGGCTTGTCTTCCTGACACACTTGCCTGACCAGTGGCTACTGTGCCTCCATCAGATCACTGGACCTTCCAGCCACCAGGCGTCTTCTTTCCAGGGGTTTGGGGACGCCACTGCCTTGACTGTGTCTCGTGGCTGTGCAGGAGGACCATGCTTTCTCTGGGAGCACGCTTCAGAACCAGCACAGGCAGGTTTATACCAGTCTCTGGCCTGCAGGGCATGATCCCCAGAGAGCCTGTTAGAGAGAATGCAATTAGTTCATCTTCTCTAGCGCAGTCTTCGAGTCTAGCGTCCCTGTGGAAGAGGGTTTTGTCCCACGGGCACCGGATTTCTTCAGACCTGTCTCTCTTGGTTGACAGAGGGATAGCATAGCACCCGATTTCTCCCATGAAGAAGCTTTACCTACAGTATTGCTGATAACAGATACAATGCATTAAGTGTTTGTTAGGTGGTTGGAGCCGTGCTAAGCATGGAACTCCTGTCATTCTCATGAAAGCCACTGAGGAAGGAAACTGAGGACCTCACCTGCCCGTCATCATGCAGCTCGAAGCGGCAGATCTAGGATTCAAATCTAGGTAGTCTGACTCCACGGCCAAACTAAAGAACACAAATGGCCCTGAGCACAAAGATACTCACTCCTTGTAGGGCAGAATAATTTGTGCTGTGCGTATGCGCCAGAGTTTGTGTAGCCGAGCCTCTGGTGATGGACGTTGGATCATTCCCGCCTCTCGGTGACTGTGAACAGTGCTGCTGAGACAGTCGTGTGCGAGTGTTTGTGTGAGGATCTGTTTTCACTCGTTTGGGTCTGTATCCAAGAGTGGAAGTGCTGGGACAAACAGTAATTCTAGGTTTCACTTTTCGAAACCATGAAACTGTTTTCCATACTAGCGCACCATTTTACAATCCACCAGCAATGTATGATGGTCCCAATTTCTCCACATTCCTGCCAACAAGTGCTATTTTCTCAGGTTTTTTCAAATTATAATCATTCTAATGAGCGTGAAGTGATATCTCTTTGTGGTTTTGAGTTGCGTTTCCCTAGTGACTAATGATGTTCAGCATCTTTTCCTTTTTATTTTTTTAAAGAGACACTATAGGTATCAGAAGTGAAGATCTAATGACTACATCTCTTTTTTAGCATCTTCTCAGGGGCTGAGGCACATGCTACAACATGGGTGAACCTCAAAACATCATGGTAAGTGAAAGAAGCTCAACACAAAAGATAGCACATTGTATGATCGCATGTGTGTGGAACACCCAGAAAAGGCAAATCCCTAGACACAGAAAGTAGATTAGTGGTTTCCAGGGGCTTGGGAAGGAGAGAATGGGGAGTGACTGCTAGTGTGTGTGGGGTCTCCTCTAGGGGTGATGAAATGTTTTAGAACCAGACAGATGTTGGTTGCACAACATTGTGAATACTTTAAACACTATTGAGTTGTTCATTTTTAAATGGTTGATTTTATGTTATGTGAATTTCAGCTCAATACAAAAAAAGGTGCTCAACCTCCCTTGTGGTTTGAGAAATTCTAACAAGAACAACAAATATAACTCTGGGCCTTGAAGAAATGTACAACATGGACAGCACTCTGTATTGGCAAGGATGTGAGGAAGCGAGCATGCTCGTGAACTGCCGGGGGAGGGTAAGTTGGCACAACCCTTTGGGGAAGGCACTTGGTGGGTGGAGTTTGTCTCGTTGAAGAACCACATTCTTGAGATCCTGGATACATCAGTGACAGCTTCTTCCAGGGTCCAGAGAAGCACATATGACTCACAGCATCCACCAAGACCTGCCCGAGCTTTGGAGATGGATTTGCAGATGGCGCCCTCTACTCACAGTGTATTTGCTCAGGTCTCCAAGAAGCAGGTGCTAAGACAGGAGGAGAAGCATGAGAGGTTTACTAGGGAAGACTCCTGTGAGGGAGGATGAGGAGGAGCTAGATGAGGCCCACAGAACTAGAGCCATGGAGTGTTTCTGACCCCAGTGGAGAAGAGAAGGTTGGGTAAAATGTCTTAGACCGCAGCGCAGTTCTAGGAAAGTTCTGGTAAAACTGATGGGAAGTGCTGCCCCCAAAGTCACTGTCCCAGGAGCCCCACAGAGCTCCGGTGTTGGCCTTGGCATGAGCACAACAGTGACTTCAGGTGGGCAGTCATTTACGTGCCTCACAGCTGGAGACCTGGGAGGCACATTTTCATGGCACATCACACATTCTTGTATCCTACCCAGAGCCGCCTTGACACTTTGAATGACTCCTTTGTCAATTTGGCCTCAGCAGTCGAACTACATGGGTCTCTAAGCTTGGAGAATGAATGCATTATGTTTTCTTTTCTCTTTTTCTTTTGAAATGCAGTTGATTCCCGTTAGTTGTGGTAGTTATGGTTTATGAAGTCGCCAGAAACACTGAATTGGGGAATTCTGAAC
This sequence comes from Equus caballus, assembly GCF_041296265.1. Classification (NCBI taxonomy): domain Eukaryota; kingdom Metazoa; phylum Chordata; class Mammalia; order Perissodactyla; family Equidae; genus Equus; species Equus caballus. The sequence continues at coordinate 15,802,656 of NC_091704.1, forward strand.
CAGTGCTCCCATGGACAATAAAGGGTTTAGGTTCCTGGGAGCCTCTGGTCACAACATTTTCATCAACTGATTGGTACACAACTTTGTGCTATGTGTGTTTCTGTTTAAAGATACCTTATTCAATATGTGCTGCGGATTCTTTGACATTGAACTCATGACAACAGCACCATAACTCACGCCTGAACGAAGCTTGTCTAACTCACGTCTTTTCTCCCTGAGGCTCAGCACAACCTTCTTGTGCTTACGAACACTAGACGGCACTCAGCACTGTGCTTGGGGGCCATGTTTTAAAACCACTCTATTAAGGTATGATTGACATACAACAATCCGTGAATATTTGATGTAAACAACTTGAATTTGGAGAAAACGTGTTTGATCAATTTTCTCCACATCTCCTTCTTTGGTTCTGCGTATGGGTTTCCTTGGCTGCTGTAAGAAACTATCACAACTAACATATTCACGTAAGTGGTATCCTAGTATCTGTCCTTCTGTGTCTGGCTCACATCACTTAACGTAATGCCTTCCATGTCCATCCATGCTGTGCAAATGGCAGGATTTCCTTCCTTTTTAAGGCTGAATAATATTCATTATGTATTTTTCTCTTTCTGTAACATTTCCTTTATCTCTTCGTCTGTCAGTGCACACTTAGGCTGCTTCCATGCCTGGGTTATTGTAAACAGTGCTGCAATGAACATGGGGTGCAGATATCACTTCAAGACCCTGATTTCAGCTCCCTCAGATAAATACCCAGAAGTGGGATTGCTGGATCATAGAGCAGTTCTATTTTCCATTTCTTGGAGGAAGCTCCCTACTGTTTTCCGTAGCAGCTGCACCAATTTACAACCCCACCAGCAGTGTCCTGGGTTTTGGGAGACATTTCAAACAGTGAAATGATTAACAGAGAAAACATGGCACTAAATAGACTGTGAAAACAACACTTGTTTACAGCACGAGAGCTGAAACAGAAGGCAGAGTGTCACCTGTGTCACCTGAGGTGAGAACATGCGTGTTGAGTGACTCACATTCTCCACCGCTCTGTGCGTGTCTGCAAATGGTTGTGAAATTGCCATGAGTATTGAGTTCGGGGTTACATATAAATTTTAGGCAGTAGGAGAATTCGCAAATACTGAATCCATGAATATTATGAGGATCTACTGTTATTATAGATTCACAGGAGGTTGCAAAACATAGTATAGAAAATTCCTGTGGGCCCTTCTGGCAGCTTCCCCTAGTGGTTACGTCTTACAAAACTATCGCGAACTGACATTGGTACCACGCGTGTAATTACATGTCATATTATCATGTGTGTAGATTGGCGAACACACCATTTTATTTTATTTTTCTCTTATTTATGGTTTGTAATTTTTAAATCTTAAGGTATACAATATCATGATTTAATATATGCATACATTGTAAAATGATTGCCACAATCATGTTAGCTAACACATCCATCACCTCACGTAGTTTCCATTGTTTGTGTGTCTGGTGAGAACACTTAAAATCTGCTCTCTCAGTGGGGGCGAGGGGTGGTGCAGCAGTTAAGTTTGCACACTCTGCTTCTTCGGCAGCCTGGGGTTCGCTTGTTCAGATCCCGGGTGTTGACCTACACACCACTCATCATCATCAAGCCGTGCTATGGCCGGTGTCCCACATATAAAATAGAGGAAGATGGGCACAGATGTTAGCTCAGGGCTAATCTTCTTCTTCTTCAAAAAACTACTCTCAGCAAATTTCAAGTATACAATACACTATTACTAACTACAGTCACCATGCTGCGCACTAGATCCTTACAACTTATTCATCTTATAATTAAAAGTTTGTACCCTTTGACCAATAGCACCATTAAAAAAAACACACACAAAAACCTCCTTACATGCCTTAATATCAGACTGGATCGTTTTAAGTAAAGAAACGACTGATATGTTAAGTCCTCTTTAAGGTATCTTGACTTTTCTCTGGAAAGGACATTCTGACCTGAAGTGGCACTAGTTTATGAGGAGTTGGGAGTGCAGGTGCAGGCTGTTGGCTGTCTGCAGAGGATGACCTGGAGCAGCTGTTCTGAGCTGTGGGCAGTTGTTAGGCACCAGAGCTGTGGTCCAGGATGCTGGGCTCTGAAACCAAGGGTTCTAGGTTTCAGTGGCTGCTTCACCACTAACGAGCTGTGGGGCTTTCTGCGAGGTACTGAATTTCCAGTGTCCTCATCTGTAAAATGGGGCGATATTAATGCCTGCCTTGGGGATTATTGTGACAACTGTGTAAACTGACACACATTAAGTTTTAGCAAAGAGTGAGGGCTCTAGCTACTGTTGTTGGCTTGTTGGGTAAAACCCCGTCTCTTTCTCTTCTACTTGAGGAAGCGTATCTGAAAGCAAGTGACGGACAGGATTGTTACCACAGTGAGAACTTGCAATCAGCTCTCATTTTAAAAAGCAAATCACTTGCAAACTTACAGTTTTTCATTGGAACCTGCCATTCGACTGATCCCAACCCATAGAGGTTGTGAAAATCAAGAGGTGAGCTATCTGTCTGGAGTAGCATCGATAAAAATAACCATGTGACCATCACATGTAATTTTTAATTTCCTACTAGCCTGGTTATAAAACGTCAAGAGGAACAAATGGCATTAATGTTAGTAATACATTTTATTTAACCCAACAGAGCCAAAATCTTATCATTTCAACAAGTAATTGATATTTTAAAAATTTACATTCTTACTAAATCTTCAGAACCCAGAGTGCCTTTTACACTTAGCACATCTCAGGGAGCATGGTAAATTTTCACTGGGCATGTTTGATCTGTATTTACGTCTGTGACTTGCCTGTTCACATCTTTTGCCCATTTTCCTATTCAGTTGTGTCTCTTTCATGATCATTTTTAATAGAGCTCTTTATAAGTCCTGGAAACTAATCCTTTTGGTTAATTCATTATAAAGATCCTTGTCAAGTTTTGTCATTTATCTTTAAACCTTTAATATGGTGCCTCTTGCTGTTTGTAATTTGACGTACTCCAACAATCCGTGTCTTCATTCATGCTGTGTACATTTTGTCTAGTGATTTTTAAGTTCCCCAGTGGCTTAATTTCCCCTCATTTCCTTCATTAGCTCTGTGTCTGAGTTTCCTGTGGCTGCTGTGACAAACTGCCACAAACTGGGCAGCTTGAACAGCAGGAATTTTTTGTCTCACATTCTGGAGGTTAAAAGTCTGAAATGAAGGCATCAGAAGGACCACAGCCCCCCGAAACCTGCAGGGCAATGCTTCCTTGCCTCTGCCTGGCTTCTGGTGATTCACCGGCAACCTTAAGCCTTCCTTGACTTGCAGCTGCCCAGCTCCAGTCTCTGCCCTCACCGTCACATGGCGTTCTCCCTGTGGGTGTGCTTCCGTCTCCAAATTTCCCTCTTCTTAGAGAGACACTAGTCATGTTGGGTTAGGAGCCCACCCTGCTCCAGTTTGACCTCATCTTAGCTGAGTAGATGTGAACAAGTGTGTTTCCAAATAAGGTCACGTCCTGAGATACTGAGGATGAGCACTTTCAAATATCACTGGGGGACACAATTCAACCGCAATCACTCCGCCAGATTATTTTGCATCACACTGTCACTTTTTCATGCCAGAGACATAAGATTTTCTTTAATTTTCTTAAATATATGGAGGAGTTGTCTAGAAGAATTATTCCAGGAGACAGAAGAATTCTTAAAACTAGGCTCTTCATCCCTCTTTTGTAAGCCTTACCTGCTCCTTTCCTGGATAATTACTGTATTGTGATTTTTTTCTCCCTCTTTATCTTTAATTTAGGAACCTTTCATTATAGGATGTGCTCTTGACCAAAACTTAGTGATGGTGTCATCTCCTTCCCCCCTCATCCTAAATATCTCAGCACCATTGACTTTTCCCTCAGATTTGAGTCAGAAAGCTCAGATTGTGCAGTCAAGTTTCCTGATGAATGTGGAGACAAAAATGTAGTATTTGGCAGGTGCCCACTGGAAATGCTGTTCATGCTCTGCATTTGTCAAGTGTCTGGCTGTAGCTCCGTTCAGTTTGAAGGAAACGACGACAGATTTAGTGGGTCAAAACAGCACAGGTTTGTTGTCTCATGGTTGGTGGGTCAGGAATCTGGGCCGGGTTAACTGGGTCTCTGTTCGGGTTCTCACAAGGCGTCAACGTGTTAGCCGGGGCTTTGGTCTCATCTGAGGCTCACGTCAGTGTTGGCAGAATAAATTTGCCTGTAGCTGTTCAACTTATGGGGACTTGTTTCTTCAAGACCAGCAGGAGGAACTCTCTGCTGCTTTGAGTCTCTGATCTTTAGGTCCTCTTTCAAAGTATTCACTTGATCAGGTCAGACACCCCGGGATAATATCCGTTGTGATGAAAGCCACCTGACTACATTTGAAAAATCCACTTTGCCACAGTAGCATAACCTAATCACAGGGGTGATATCATCATATTCACGGTTCCTGCCCACTCTGAAGGGGAGAGGATTCGACAGGGTATACACACCAGAGGGCAACCTTAGAGATCTACCTCCGCAGTGAAGCAAACCAAGATGGCGAATGGAGCCCACGTGAGGGTGCTCCCCATGTTTCCCATGGCCCCTCTTACCCCCTAGTCACCATTCGTCCAAGTTGGAATGTGTTGGTAGGTCTTCAAAATTCCCTCTGCACTGCGCTCACTTTTAGTGGGGAAATATTCATTCACCCCATTAATGAAGTGAATAGGAGATGAAGCTATAAGCTCCTCATCTCACTGTACTGTAATATCTTCTCCATCCCTTTCTCCATTTCTGTCAGTCAATTGAGCTCCATGGGGCTGCTTTTCCTCTTAATGTAAACGAAGAAAACTCCAAAGTTGGCTTTAAAAATGACAAGTTTTCATAAATAATGAAAGGAGTTTCAGAAAGAAGTGAGAGGAGCATTCTATATTTGATGCAACATGATAGAGAAAGACTTTCAGCACCGTAAGTCTAGTCTAGAAACTTTGATCGGACAACAGACTAAACTGGGAATAATCATAAGAGTGTCGATTAGTTTCAGGTCCAATATGGAGATTTGTGTGAATATTCAACTTGCTTTTGCTTTCAACATAAAACCCTCCTTGAAAGTATAATTTGAGCAAAGGGATTGTGATGGTTAATTTTGTGTCAACTTGCCTGGGCTAAGGGACTGCCCACATCGCTGGCAAAGTATTTCTGGGTGTTCCTGGGGATATGTTTCTGGAAGAGGTTAGTGTTTGAATCAGCAGACTGAGTAAAGAAAATGTGCATCACCCAATCCATTGAGGGCATGAGTAAAACAAACAGGCAAAGAAAAGGCGAATTCTCTCTCTTTTCAGCTGGACTGTCCATCTTCTCCAGCCCTAGGACATTGTAGCTCCTGGTTCTCGGGACTCCAGATTCCAGGACTTAGCACCAGCGGCCCCTGGTTCTCAGGTCTTCTGACTGGGAGTGAACTACCCACTGGCAGTCCCAGGTCTCCAGCTGCAGATGGCAGGTGGTAAGACTTCTCAGCCCCCATAAGTACATAAGCAAATTCTTATAGTAAATACATATCTCCTATTGGCTCGGTTTCTCTGGAAAACTCTGAGTAATACAGGGGTCTTATGACAATTCAAGTCCTAGAAATTATTTTCTCAGGATTGGCTCTCTTGCTGGGTGACTTGCTGTCCTGGTAATAGTGTTCTCATTTTTCTCAATAAATTAGAAGGGTGTTATCCTCTTGTCCCACCAACATGAAGGAAAAACTGGAAGCATAAGACTCAAATTTCAATTTCAATAAAGATTGAGAGTCTCCTTTTATTTAAATTAACAAGGCGAACCATGCACTTAACTTCCCAGATACAGGCACATGCTGACTGCACCGACGCTGAAGCATCACAGGCATGGGTAATCGGGAGTTGGGGTGGGGGATACTTCACCACACATGAGGTCAGTGTCAAATCAGCTGTGACTGAGCCCAAGAAAAGCGAGGCCAAGTCCAGGATAGGAGGAAGGGAAAGAAGCCAAGAGCATTAATTGAGCACCTTCTGCATGTGGGGTATTTTTCCCATGCTTGCATCCTTACACCAGTCCCGCAAGGTGGCATCATCAACCTGATTTACAGAAGGAGAAGGGTTATCTCTGTGCCATGTTCCAGCACCACCTCCACAACAGTCCCTCAGCTTTTGAAGGATAGAATTTGCTAAGAAAGGTCTTCTTCATGGCATCCTCGACCTCCTTTTTCCTGAGGCTGTGATGATGGGCTGAGGAAGGGTGTGAGGACCATGTAGGTGATGCCCATCAGGATGTTGCCTTCCTGACTAACCTTGGGCTTGAGATAAATGACAGAAGCAAAGCCATAGTGCACAATGACCACCACAATGACCTTGGTGTAAATGACAACACCCACCACTCTTTAGGGCCCGTTGTGGGTTGACTTGTGTCCCCCAAACAAGACGTGTTGAAGTTCTAGACCATGAGGCCTGTGAGTACAGCCCTCTCTGGAAATAGGATCTTTGCACATATGATCAAGTTAAGGTGAAGTCATCAAGGTGGGCCCTGACCCAATGACTGGTGTCCTTAGAAAAAGAGGGAAATTTGGAAAAAGAGACAATCAGTGGAGAAGGTCATGTGAAGACAGAGGCAGACATTGGAACGATGCATCCACAAGCCAAGAAATGCCATGGATCACCAGCAACCACCAGAAGCTGGAAGAGGCAGGAAGGACCCTCCCCTAGAGCCTTCAGAGGAACCACGGCCCAGCCCACACCTGGATATCAGACTTCTGGCCTCCAGAACTGGGAGAATAAGTTTTTGTACTTTTATGTCACCAGCTTGTTATGGCAGCCACAGGGAACTCATAGGGGCCCCTATGAGGATTTCACGAGATCCTAGATGTCAGCTGCTTAGCACAGAACCAGACAGGCCAGGCCTGTGATAAGAGCTTAAATTCTTGCTAGCCACCAGTCCTGCTTCCAAGCTTTTGACAGTCTCTTCTCTCTGCCCTTCTTACCATCACATCATGTCGGTTTCTGCCTGACTTGTGAGGCCCAACAACCCTGTAGGTACAACCTTCAAGTGGAACCGCTGCTCCCTTCTCTGCATGCCGCACACAGCCCAGAGGACGGCAAAGGGCAGAGACTGGGGAGTCAAGTGCACCTGGCTTCAATTCCTAGGTCCACTCTCTTCGTTGAGCCTTGTTTCTCTTTGGTGAAACAGGATGATTTGTGTCCCTATCTCCCAGGGTTGTAGCCAAGCTTGGCTGATAGGAAGTAGGAGATACAGTTAGAAAAGTGCTTGGCAGATGATGCTTATGATTATTGTTGCTGTCGTTGCCTGCCGAATTCCTACTTCACAAAAGAGGCACCAAGAAACTGCTATAGAGTCACCATCTCACGCCAGACTGAGCCCTTCTTCCCTGGTCCCCGTCACACGGCGATCCCGCAATGTTGTTCTGAATCCCCTGCCCACCTGTTTCAGTGCCCCTGAGTCCCCACACTGCTGTGGCTCCCATTTCCCAGCCGAGATGCCTGCATCTGGGGGCCTGGCTGCCCTCTCTGCCCTGTTCTGTACTCTCTCTGGGCCACAAATTGGTTCAAATATTTCCTTCTTAAACATACAATTTTTTTAACTGAGGCGAAATTAATAGAACATAAAATTAACCACTTTAAAGTGAACAAGTTCGGTGGCATTTAGTACATTCACAGTGTTGTCCAACATCACCTCTATCAACTTCCAGAACATTTCCGTCACCTCAAAACGAGCCCCTGTTCCCAGTAAGCAGTCACCTCCGCTCCCTGTACTTCGAACCTGTGGAACCGCTAATCTGCTGTCTTCCTCTCTGCATTCACCCAGTCTGGACATTCATGTAGATGGAATCATGCCGTGATGTGGCCTGCTGTGTCTGACTTCCGTCTCCTAGCATTTTCCAGATCCGTTCCCATTGTAGCAGGCATCACAGCTTCATCCATTTACCAGGTTGATGCATATTCCACTGTGTGGATCTGCCACACTTTGTCAACCTTTGATGGACATTTGGGTTGTTTCTCAATGTGGCCTTTTGGCTACTGAACACAACGCTGCTGTGAACGTGCCGGTCACAGGTTTGTTTGAGTCTCTGTTGTCAGTCTTTTGGCATATATACCTAAAAGTGGAGTTGCCGGGTCCCTTGCTAATTCTATGTTTAACCTTTTGAGGAACTGTCAAACTGTTTTCCTGAATGCTGAACAATTTTACATCCCGCTACTATGTACAAGGATCCACTTTCTCCAATCTTCACCAACTTTTCTTTCCATTTTCATTACACCCTCCTGGTGGGTTTGAAGTGGTGACTCACTGTGGTTTTCATTTGCACTTTCCTGATGACTAATGGTGCTGAGCATCTTTTCATGATCCTTTGTATGTCTCCTTTGGAGACACGTTGATCCAACTCTTTGCCCACTTTTTAAATTGGGTTGTTTGTCTTCTTCTTGAGTTCTAAGAGTCCTTTATATATTCTAGAGTGTACACATATTTTTAAAATAAGTGCCCCCTCTTGCTGTGCATCTGCCCTGGCAAACCCCTCAGCAGGATGAGTCAAGAGGGTTTAGGATCCCCAGTGCCTCTGTGGGAAACAGGACATGTGCTGACCCCAACTCTCCTTTCCTGCTCGTCCTGGAGCTGCCCTGAACATCAGCTCAGGTGTGTCCATGATGCAAGTTGGTAAGGAGGCACCTACTGTATAACCAGCAGCCCATGGCCACTGGAGAAACAAGGATGAAGAAACAAAGTTCCTCTGAACCACAGCCCTGTAGCTTTGCTCAGCTTTTCTGCCAAGCAAGACGCGTGCATTTCTGGGTCTTTACATTGTATTTGACTGAGGGGATGATCAACAAATATTAATTCAAGTCGTTTCATTCCCCAAACATTCGTCAGCCCCTGCTGTGTGCCAGAACCTGTGCTCATGACTGCAGACTAGGAGATGGGTCAGAACCCACTGCTCCCTCAAAGTAATGTTCTCCACCCAATCCCCCCACTGCTCACACCCTTGAGTTAGGGAGCGTGTGGCAACTTTCCTTGTTCCTTCAATTTGATATCAAATATATGAAATCTGGCACATACTCTTTAGTTTTTATGGTCATTTCACTGTAGGTGGATTTCCTTTTTGGATCTGTTTACCTCGAAGGGTTTCAAGGAAGAGAAAGAGGCTGTAACCACCCCAGGAGTCGGTCGCACCTTGGTTGCATTTACCTCCCAGTATCTGGACGACCAGTGTGCTCGACCCTCCCTTGTCCAGGAGCCAATAGAGGTGGAATGCAGGTCCCAGTTGTCTTTCCTCTTTGGCATAGAGTAGAAGTGCTGTTGTGCTCCACTTTGACGGCCCAGGGTTTCGCTAGTTAAGATCCTGGGTGCGGACATGGCACTGCTCATCAGACCACGCTGAGGTGGCATCGCACATGCCACAACTAGAAGGACCCACAACTAAAATATACATCTATGTACTGGGGGGACTTAGAGAGAAAAAGCAGGGAAAAAAAACAAAAAAGATTGGTAACAGTTGTCAGCTCAGGTGTCAATCTTTAAAAAATACGTGCCATAAATATTTTCAGGATACATTTCCAACCAGAGAATGGAAGGTTAAGTCCAGATGAAGAGCTCTTCCACTCCTTGGTCAGCGTCTTGCTGAAGAGATTCCCTCTTCCTGAGATTAGTGTTTGCCTGCCGTAAGAGGAAGGAACCCTCACGTCTTGATCTGCTCTTTGATAATGTGGAGCGGTCAGAACAGCCGCACTAGCTGGTTAGTGTGATAAGCATGACCAGCCTCGGCACCTAGAGACTCTGCACGACATGACTCTTACCTCCAGCTCAGACAAAGTCAGGCCCCAGCTGCCGTGCACCGCACAGATGTGTACCAGGCATCTGGACCTGCCCCTGAGCCCCTCACTGGGGATGCGCCAGTGACCAGGGCAGACGTGACGCCTGCTCTCGTGCATATGACCACGCAGGGGAGAAGGCAGATGATGAATAACTGAATCCAGACAAGTGTGAGGATGTGAGAAGAGGAAGATAGTGCCTGCAACCTAGTCCACGCTTATATATCTTCACACACAGCTTTTCAATCTTTCACTGAAAGACACTGAAACATCTGCAGTTATTAAAGTCACGAAATGTTTTTGTGCAGAATAAATGTGATCTTTTCTGAATACTTCTTTGTCTATCAGTTTGCTCTTGCTTTATAAAACTACGATTAATCTCTATACTGACGGTGAATGCAGAAAACTTGGTAGACACGTATAAACTCTAAAGGTGTGCGTAGAAGCTTTAGTGACTCTGTGAACACAATATTGTCATCTGTATAAGATGATGGTTTTGTATCTTCCTTTCCAAATTTTAATACTTTCGTTTCTTGGTGGGTTTTTGTTTTCTTTTCTTTTACTGTCTCTTCTGGAACCCCAGTATAATGTTGAAGAGAAGTCACAACGATGGAAACCCACATGTTGTTCCTGAGCTAAAATGGAATGTTCTCAACACCACAGTGTTCAGTAGGATTCTGTGTAGATACCTCTTTACAGTGAAGGTATGTCCCTTTTTCTACAAGTTTGCTGAGTTTCTTCTTAAATCATGTTTATCTTTTTATGAGTTATAATGAATTCCTGATTAATTTTTTATTGTAGAATGCTCCTCTACACAAAAATTAGAAGAAATATATAATGAATTCTTACATCTCAGCTTCAATACTTGTAAAATCTTGACCAATTGAGTTTCTTATATACAAATCTACCACTTATTTGGTTTATTATTTTTAAAGAAAATCCCACAAAGTACATAACTTTACACATTATTACTTGATATGTATTGCTAGCATATAATGCTATAACTGTATCCCTATAGGTATCTATAGGTATAGCTATAGATATAGGCTATCATGCCTCTAGTACATGTAACAAATAAATGTAAATGCCTTAATATTTCCTCAGATACTCAAATATTGTGATTTCCTCAAAAATTACTTTTTCAAATCAGAATCCAGAGTACACATCTTAATTTAGTTATGTCTTTAGACTTTTATTTGCCAACAATCCTACGTTCTCCATTATTCATGTCATTTCTTTATTTTTTTGAAAAACTGGATTACTGGTCTTGTAGAAAGTCCTACATGATATATTTTTCGCATTGTTTCATCGTGGTGTCACTTTACATGTTCCTCTGCAGAACTGAGAAGCAGAGGCAAGAGAGGAGGAAGATGCTCCCACGAGGACTGGGGCCTTCAGGAGACGTCCTTTCTGCAGAGAAGTCAGGGCATTGTTATGGGGTCACAGATCAAGACAATCTCTCCTGAGCCTGGAGACAGAGGAAAGGGAGCAGGCTCAGCAGACCCATGGCTTCTCGCAGATCCAACTACAGCACCCATATACACAGCACGCATCAGAGGACCAGGAGCCAGCCTTCCTCATGTAGACACAATCCTGGCAGTAAGATTCAGCATGAGGCCAGCTGCTGTGAAAACACACCAACATCAGCCACGTCCCTTAACCACAGTGCTGGCGCAAGGCACTCTCAGCCAGGCTCAGCTGGGGTTCTTGATGACAAGGTCCCCGAAGAGGATCAGGCCACCAGCTGAGGGGCCAGTCTTGGGGATATGGAGAAATCCCAAGAAATAAAAAATCCTAGCCATACCTTTCAGCAGGGTTTATATACTAGGGTACTATTGACATTTGGCACCATATCATTATTTGTTGTGAGGTGCTGTCCTGTGCATTGTGGGATATTGAGCAGCATTCCCGGTGTCTCCCCACTAGATGCCAGGAGTACCCATTCTCTGTTGTGACGGCCAAAAATATTCCAGACAGTGCCAAGCATCTCTAGTGGGGAAAATCACCTCCTCTTGAGCACCACTGTCCTAGGACAATCTTCTGGTGCAACTTCTTGCCTCATAAATGAAATAAATGAGTCCCAAGAGGACAAGTGACTTCACATCTCTGGATCTCTGAGATTCAGTTTGAGGACATTTGAGTGTCTGGCATATAATAGGGGCTAAGTCTGTCAAACGATCCCATGCCCTCTTTCCTAAACACTTCTTAAAATGTTCACAACACTCATCCATTCATTCTGAAAGAGTTTGTTGTGCACCTGTCATGTTCAAGCCTTGTAGGGGTACTGGAGACACGTAGATGTGAAGGACACCTTCTCTGCCCTAAAGCAGCAGCTCATCTGGCGGATAAAACGTGTTTAGACAAAGGAAGATCTTAATAAACACAACCACAAACCTCCACAGAGTGCGTGGCTGGGATATTAAGGGAGTTGGGTTAACTCGGGCTGGGCATAGGATGGATTCCTCTGGCAGGCACAGCATCTTGGGCTCGACACACATATTGCAGTTCACCAAACCAATAAAATGTGTTCGAGATGGGTGACACAGCAGGAACAAAAGCAGGAAGATGAGCTGCAAGACAAGGTCCAAAAAGACGAGTCATCTGGCACATAGCTGTGGCAAGGAGGTGGAGGGAGCACTTGGGAGTGTAGGAGACGAGAACGTGAAGATCAATGGTACCCGCTGCATGGGCATTGAAAGGTGCCATCTGAAAGAGTCTGGACTTGTCCATGTGTCATTGAGAAGCTGGATGATTTCTAAAGCCATATCAGACATATTTTTAAAGATGGCACCTTGGGCTTGACTAGAGCATGGGTCAATGAGAGGAAGACTAAACACAGGATATAGAGCCATTTTCCTGAGACCTGAGGGAGAAGCAGAGGGGATGAAGGAAAGCAGATGTGCTCAAGATGGCCCAAGATGCTTAGGGTGAAGTTCTGGTAAAGCTGCGGACATGAAGGAAAGTTCAAAGACAGATGGTCACCAGAGCGTGAGATCGTTGACTTATATGCTGAGGGCTTAGGACTGCATCCTCCAGGCAGTGATCCTGCAAGCATGTTCTGTAGGACACGAGAGACTCCAGATATGCCCAGATGAGTTCTGCAGCTTAATACGCTTGCACGTCACACATCCTATTCCCCTCCTTAAAGGGCAAGGTTCTCTTTAGTGTATTAAAGGAACGTGAGTTCCTACAATAAAGAACTTCTTGTTTGATGTTGTTGAATTGTGGTTTACACACACACACACACCTGCAACTAAGCATGACAACAGGAAACATGACAGGCTGTTTGTTCAGGCCAAAATTAGAACCTTGAGGCAGTCAGGAATCTATGGGAAGATGTCTCCAAGATCCAATGAGACAGACTAGCTAGGGCTCAGGTATTCCAACAGAAACATTCACATGAAGGTGGGGCTGAGCCACCTCTCCACTGATAGATGCCCTTTGGGTACTGTTTCCAAAGGCCAGTCCAGGACACAACATCTTCTGCTGAACTCGGGAATTTCTGCATGGGGAGAAGGCAGATTAGGTCAATTAATACTACAGCCAGAGGTGGGCATGTGGTGGATGCAGCCCGTGAAAGGGTCTAAGACCTAGAGGACCCCATGGGCAGGGATGCGGTCCAATGTAGCAGTTGAATACACTGGCCAAAAGCTCTGGATAGACCTCCATTTCCACCACTGCTGTGGACGATGGGGTCAGCAAGTTGTGAACACTTACGATCCTCAGGCTCCTCGTTGGTAAAATGGAGATGGCGATGGCAGGTGCTTCCAGGATTTCTCTGAAGATTCAGTGAGGGAAAAGAGCCCAGTAGAGTTCCTAGTTGAGCACTGGATAGGAGGCAGTAAGGAATATTATTCAAGGGCGTGATTGACAGGGCGAGGAATTTGGGCACTACCCCATAGAAATGGTACTGGCAATCAATCGGATTCCACTGACAAATATTGGGTCCTGCTGTGTGTCCAATGTGGCTCCAGGCACCATGGACTCAAAGGTAAGACAGATCCGCCCATTGCCTTGGGGTCCCTCGTGTGTGGGCAGATGGACCCATGATCTGGCAGCACAGTCCAGCATTCAGGAAGAGGCAGGGGGAAGGATATTGAGGGAAATGTTTGATCTGATGTGAAATTGATCTGATGGAGGAGCTGTCCCTGTAGATAAAAGGAGGCGGGGGCATTCTAGGTAGAGGGGTCAGCAGGAAGAATTGCTCAGAAGCTGGACACGAATGCTGCTCAACTCTACCCGCCAAGATGGATGATGTGTATTAAGAGGGCAGAATGAAGAATTTGCACCAGATTCTACAGGGGACAAGGACAGGAGCTTGCAATGACTTGAGGGGAGAGACAGTGCCCCTCACGCATCCCACTGCTCTGTTTGGCCGTTGATGATGACCAGATGAGCACCATCCTCACACGGTGATCCTCGCCTTTGAAGCAGGTGAATTCGTCGTGGACAAGTTGCAGGAGGAGCCCTGAAATGCCGCCCAGGTCCTTGGGCAGGGCTCACAGGGGGTTCTGAGGAGGAGGGCAGAGCTCAGCTCTGCTGGGCTGGGAGCTGCACAGGCCACTGAACGGAGCCTCCAGTGAAAGACTGGAACTGGACCAGCTGTGCCTCCCCGACACTTTGCCAAAGTGAGCACAGCAGCTTCCCATTTGTCCGTTCAAGGGATGGACGTCAGAAGAAGGCAGGGTAACGCAGGGCAGGGGCCTCAGACTGTGTGCCAGCATCAACCTTGACAGGGGCTTGATTAAAATCACCCCGACACACTCCTGCGCCATGAGACCCGCTACCATCAACAGGCCTGAAAAGAACACTCTCCCTCTCCTGACTCTCACCTGGCACCACCCATACCCGCCCCTGTCTCCTTGCTGTTGCCTGCCCACACGGCCTGCACTGGCTAGAACATTTCTTCCGTGTAATGTCCTGCTTGTGTCCAGCATCTGCCAGACGGTGATGCAGGGAGGAGGAGAAACAAGCCAGTGCTGACGGAGAGGCCTCTAGTCATCACACCCACAGTTGGGAAGCTTTCACGTGTGGTGTCGTTTAATGGTCTTTTACCTCTGAATGCCATTATGGTTTTTCTCTTTTCCTTTGATTCTCTTCAGGTTGACTAGGATGTACCTGTGTGTGTGTGTGTGCGCGCGCGCGCGTGCGCACGCATGCATATGCTTTCTGGAATTTACCCAGTCAGGGGTTCTCTGAGTTCCCTCAATCTGTCTTTTGATTATCTTTCATGATTTTATAAAACTCTCAGAATTCTGAGCCCGAGATCTTCTACTCATTTACTGTCACCTGAGATATGCCACCTAACCTGTCAACCTCAGTTTCCCTATTTGTAAAATGGAAATAATTATAAGACCTGCCTCCCAAGGATGCTCTCTGCATTGAGAGTGTGGGTCTGGTGGTTGATAAGCCCTCAATAAATGCAGCTATGGGTCTTTTTAAAGCCATGGCAGTACTCTTAGACTTGGCCAAGCAGGATGCCTACCCGGGTCCTGAACATCTAGAGACCTTCAGTTTCAAGGGCTTTCCTCGAGGGAAGTCCTCCTCTGCCATCTGTGGCCAGACAGGATTGTCAGTGGCTTCCAGGAGGAGCAGTCCAGGCCCCCAGGACCAGTTCAAGTGAACAGAGTTCAAGTGGGACTCCGTCACAGGAACAAATAGTCTCCATTTTTTCACTCTCCTCTGGTGACTGTCACCTGCCAGGATCAGCCCTGGTTCCGACGTCTCTCTACTGGGGAACTCTGAACCCTCAAACCCACACATAGGGTTGACCAGAAGTCTCAAGAAGCTCTAAGGTTTGCACCTATGTTTGGTGGCATGAACTTTCTTTCGTAGATATGACTGGGCTGTGGCAGCCTGATGTTGGTAACTCACTGACTTGGGGGACATTTGCCGTGGACCTAGGATGAGTTCTGGGGTCTGGGCTGCAGATGGCTCAGCAACAACCCCAGAGCCTGAGTTGTGCGTGGCCCTTTGTGTCTGCTTTTGTGTGCTCATTTCCTGGTGCTGTCTCTGGCCTATAGTTTCCACGAGGGGCAGGGATGGTGGTGGGAGTCCCGTCCCTGTGCATCCTGTGCTGCTGGCCTCAGTGTGGCTCCCACAAGTCAGCTAGAGGCCCTGCGCCACACCCCCAGCTGCTCACCAAGGATGGCCACACCTCTCTCCTGCAAGTGTCTCTGATGCTGTTGCTCTGCAGCCCCAATGGCCCCTTCCAATCGACGTCATCTTTAGGCCCCAGGGTTTGGTCCTCAGCTCCATCGCTAACACGCCATTGGACCGCAGAAAACATTAACACAAACCTCTAACCTCAGCCTCCCCATCTGCAAACTGGGAGTAAAAACAGCACTTTCCTGCCAGAGAGGATCTGACGGCTGGTCACATTCACGTGTGCACTCACTCTGCTGTCAGAAAACCCATATGTCTGAGATTTATTACAGGATGCTCAACCCCAGGCTCGAGAGTTTGGACTCTGGGCAATAGGACAGCCTCTGCCATTGGACTCCACACAAGAGGCGTACGCTGAGTCCCTACTGTGTGTCCAGCGCTGTCCAGGCCCTGGGGACACAGAGATACAGCAGACCCAGTCCCAGACCTTCGACCCACAGCCACAGCCCAACGTGCAGGCCTGTGAGGGAGACGCCTGCTGGTCACTGGGGGAAACGCGGAAGGAATGTTTCCTCTGGGACTTAATGGATGAAGAGGAGTTCTCTCAGCTGATCACAGGGGAAGGGAGATCCTGCCACAGGGCTGAAGTCAATAAAAGCAGAGTGAGAAAATGCACGGTCAGGTCGTGTCCACATGCTGGGGCACTAGGTGTGTGGAGAGAGCAGCTGTGGGCCTGAAGGCTGGACTCCGGGTTTGGAGCCAACCCTGCAGGGGCCAGGACGCGAAAACATACTGACTTGGCGAAGGGCCCTAAAGGTCCCTCCTGCCCTCACCCGCTCTGTTCGACTGCTGTTGGTGACGACGTGGGCCCCGTCTTGGACAAGGAAGCCTGGGCCTGGTTCCAGGAGAGCTGTCTGTGGACAAGTAGTAACAAGGGCCCCAAACTCCTGCCAGGAATCGGGCAGCCCTCACAGGTGGATTTGGGGGAAGAGGCAGGCTCGCCTAGGGCCGAGAACTGAAGACGTCTCCTCTAATTCCAACACCTGCCCCCCTTTTTGTATCGCTAGGCTAAAATGAGATGGGAGCATTTCCGGTTTTCTGAATGTGCTGGCCTCTCTCTCACCCCAGGTCCCACCACATCCCTCATGCCTCACACATCTGCCTCAGTCAACCGGTTTCAGGTCACAAGTCACCTCCTCCAGGAAGCTCACCCTGCCTCCCACACCCCTGATGAGGTGTCTGCCTCTCCAAATCCTAGCTTCCCCTGAAGTCCTCATCACCCGGAGTTGCCGTCTCCTGGTTATGTAGCTGTGTCTCCCACCAGGCCCCTCCAAGACCTCCTGAGGGCAGAGATGGCCTCTCGCCGGTTGCATGCTGTGTTCCCAGCACCTAGAATGGTAAATATCAAATAGAGCAGAAAATATTTCATAAATACACAGTCGTCCCTTGGTATCCACAGGGATCTATCCCCCGCGGATACCAAAACTCACAGAGGCTCAAGTCCCTTACAGAAAATGACGTAGTGTCTGCACGTAACCTGCACACATCCTCCTGTGTATGTTAAATCATCTCTTGATCACTCATAATCACTAGTACAATGAAAATGCTGTGTAAATAGCTGCTGCACTGTATTGCTTAGAGTTGGGGAATTTTCTTCGAATATTTTCCATCCACAGTGGTTGAATCTGTGGACATAGAACCTGAGGATTGGGGGCCGACTGTGCACATTGAAGAAAATAATGGATGATCCATGCACCCTACGGTGAGACCCTGCAGTGCAGGCAGGGAGCAGGGGAGGCACCATCTGAGCTGAACTTCGAAGCATGAACAACAGTCCCTGGCACACAGACAGGGAGGGAATCGCAGGCAGAGGCACCGGCATGAGCAGAGGTGTGAGGAAGAGCCTGGGACGGGGTTAGGACAGGCTGGGAGGTCAGAACAGGGCCAAAATGTGAAGGGAACGGCAGGCACCTTAGAACCATCTTTCTAGCCCGGGGGGAGAGTGGGCTGGAAGGAGAACCAGGAGGGGCCAGGGCAGCTGGCTTGGCCACGGCAATGCCAGCCTGGGCTGAGGTTCCAGCCAAGACTTTCCTCTGAGCTCTACCCTACCGGGACAGCAGAAGACCCAGAATGTGGGGGAAATCTTGGTGGGATTTCCTTGGCACAACTCTAATTGTCAGATGGACAGAGGTTCAACCAAGAAAAGCACCCTGGACTAAGGAGGAAGATCTTTTGTTGCTGTTTCTGCATGCCCAGAGCAGTCAGGAACCAAGGGTAGGGTCACAGAAGGGAGTTGGTGCTAAGCCAGGGGATGGGGTGGAGGAGACCAAGGTCACAAGGTCACAGTGCAGCTGCATCTTGCAGCCTCACCTGGAGGGTCCTGTGCCCTTGGACGAGTGACATGGCCTCTCTGGGCCTCGTTTTCTCCTTTGTAAAATGGGGCTGAATTACACAGATCAGAGACACGATGCGTGCAAAGACCTGGCACAGAGTAGCTGCTTGGTCGAGACGGACCCCCTCCCCCAGCCCCGTTTCAAATGTTTTCTCAACTATGGACGTTATTCCTACATTCGTCTCACAGATAATTGCTGAGCACCTACTACGTGAGGAGCCCTGTGTGGCCAGGGGAGAAACAATGAGAACAACCAGAGTCTCTTTGAACCACAGCCTTGTAGCTCTGCTTGTAGCTTTTTTCCAGGCAGAATCCATGAATTTCTGGGTATCTCCATTGGGTTTAACCCAGGGGATGATCAGCGAATATCAGCTCAAGTCGTTTCACTCCCCACACCTTCCTCAGCCCCTGCTTGTGCCAGAACCTGTGCTCCCAGCTGCAGATGAAGAGACGGGTCAGACCCCATCCCTCCGTCAAGGAAAGTGCTCTGCACCCACTTCCCACCACCACCCCGCGCCCTCGACTTGGGGAGTGTGGGCAACTTCCCACGTGTCTTCAGTCTGATCCCAAATGTATGAATCTGGCAGATACTCCTCAGTCTCATGGTAAATTTCTTGTCAATGGATTTCCTTTTTGGATCTTTTTAAGCTAAAGGGGCTGTACCCTTCCCAGGAGTCTGTCGCGTCTTCCCTGCATTTATCCTCCAGTATCTGAACGCTGTGTGCACTAGTCTGTCTCCCTCCTTTGTCCAGGAGCTCTTAGAAGTGAAATTCTGGTCCCTGTCATCTCCTGTCTCCAGCAAAAACTAGCTATATCATAAAATATAAATATTTATAAGATAAAATTCCCACTAAGAATTGGGCAGTGAATCAAGTTGAAGGGTTCCATAAATCTTTGGTCAACGTTTTGCTCAAGAGGTCCCCTCTTTACTGAGATAAGCGGCTGTCTGATGGGAAGTACAGGAAGGAAACCCCATGCTTGATCTGCTCTTTGGCAAGTGGGTAAAGTCAGAACTGGCCACACTAGCTGGTCAGTTTGATAAGCGTGACCAGCCTCAGCACTGAAGACCGTGCATGAGATAACTCTTCCTTCCAGCTCGGAGGAAGTCCAGCCCCAGCGACCATCACTCGACAGACGTGTCAGGAACATCAGAGTCCATCTCTGGGGAGACCACAGTGACCAGGACTGACGTGAACCTGCCCTCTGGTCACTGCCGTGAGGGGAGAAGGCAGGTGATGAAGAACTGAACTAGCTGAGGGGGGAGGAGTGAGGACGGAAAGGCCGTTGGCTGTGAGAGCCCGACAGCCCAACCCACAGCGAGTAGGGCAGGCTGGCAGTTCACAGAGAAGGTGGCACTTCAGCTGAGGCTTTCTGCTCCAGGGGCAGAGGGAGAGGAGAGGGTGCACCAGGCAGAAGGGGCAGCATGGGTAAGAGACCTGGGTGGGAAGATGATTGCCCATTCAAGGAACAGAAAACAGTCACTATGACAGGCACTTGGGCAGCAAGGAGGGGAGTAGCTTAAAATGGCCTTAAATAATAGGGAAGGATCAGATTTCAAAGGACATTGCCCCAGAATCCCAAGGAGCATGTGATGACGCTCATTTACACAGAGGACAATGGTTATGACACACACACAAGGGCAGGGGGTTTCCTGTGACGTCGACCACAGCTGAAAAGTGAATTTCAGGCACGTTAGGGAGTAGCCCTGGACATTTCAGAAGGATTTTGCAGCTCACAGACTTTCCCTGGGGAAACGAGAGAGTCATTCGTCTGTTTCCTCAGCAAGTATTTATTGAGCCCCTCTAGATGCCAGGAAACACAATGGTGAGCAGGTCCAGCTGGCCTACCCCCTGGGCTGTCAGCCTAGTTGGGGAGGAGGGAGTGCTGAACAAGAAATTTCCATAAGGCAGCGCAGGGAGCATTATGGGGAAGCAGACGCATGGGCCAGAATCCTCCACCTCTTTGCCCGCAGGCGGCACGGAGCGCACAGCGGCCGTGCTCCGTGCCAGGTGTGCTGCATGCTGTGCGCTCCCCTGCCCAGGGCACCACAGTGCCTCTGCAGCAGCTGGCTATTTGGAGCTCTGGGAATCTTGTGGCTTGGGAGAAGAGAACGCCACCTCCAGTTCCCACTTAGCTCTCTGGATGCTGATCAGATGCCCAAGTTTGGGCTTGAGCCTAAGCGGGAAACCTCTCTGGGACCAGCCTCTAGAGGGGGTGACCCTGAGGCTCTCCCTGCACCTCAGCCCAGAGGTGTCATCAGACCCCATCTGCCTGCTGCTCTGTGGCTGAGCCTTAGGGCTCTTTAATTGCACTAATGAAGTGGAGGAGGGGAACTGTGAGTCAACTTTTGATGAGGTCCCAGCTGTCCCTGAAAATCCTGAAAATCCCGAGTC
Organism: Equus caballus; assembly: GCF_041296265.1. Taxonomy (NCBI): domain Eukaryota; kingdom Metazoa; phylum Chordata; class Mammalia; order Perissodactyla; family Equidae; genus Equus; species Equus caballus. The sequence continues at coordinate 15,823,364 of NC_091704.1, forward strand.
TTGTTCTGTAGTGAAACTCGGCACTGGCTTCTAGGGGTTATCATGCCAACGGAGTTAGGAAGATTGCACAGGGTGGGTATCCCCTGGGCCCTTTACTGACAGTCAGGACTATAACACCTTTAACCAATCTGTGTTCTCAGGCAGGGATGCCTGGGGCCTGACTGATGGGCGCTGAGAGCGCTGGGGTGGGGCTGGAGGGGGCGGGTTCAGACAAATTCCTCTCATTGCCTGCTAAGGAGACCCCATGACAACACGGCAGTTGAATTCTCTGGAGACTTGCTGTTTTCTTTTCTTTTTTTTTTAATTTCTTGATTTCATTTATTGCACAGGCTCTGGGAATTCAAGCACAGAGCAAACAAGATGAGGTCCCCTGCCCTCTGGGTGTTTGTCTCACAGTGCAGACAAAATAATTCACAGGAATATGAGTAAATGGATCCAAGAGTTACACATTTGTTTTAGGGTTTTACAGGAAATGAAAAGCGTGCTGTGATTTTTAAAATAGTGTGTTCTAGGCAGCAGACGGAATGCCTCCCACGTGTGTGAGACTGTCGCCCTCCACAGCTGGGGGAGTGATCGTTAGAGACGTAGAGGCTCCACAAGCAGAGGAGTTGTCTCAGGATCAGAGGCGTCCAAAGAGGAAGTGAGCCCCAGGGAGGACGGGAGGCTCAGACAGAGGCTGTCACACCACGGGAGAGGGAGGCCACCCCCATGGGATGTGGAGGGGTGACAGACTCCCAAGCTCCTTTCTGACTTGGTGGGGACTGTTTCCCTTGTCAGGGACAGAAGTGTAAATTTTGGGCAAAAACTAGGAATTTACTGGCTCCTGTTCTAGGACATGCAGGGACTGGGGTGATGAGGAGTTTAGGCTGGTTACTTTTAAAACTGCAGATGAGAAGTGGACTCTGAGGAGGGGAATTTGCTTGCCCTTTGATGAGAGACATTTGCATCTGTGAAGGAAGTCTCTGTGTGGGGGGGTGTGTGTCTCTCTCTGCACCAGGAGGAAGGCGGGATGGCCTTATCTCTGGAAACTCTTAATGGGGACAGCAAGGACTTAAGTTGTTTACTGTCTGGTAGCCTCATGTAACTGACCCCCCCCCCCCCAACATCCTCCTTTGTCTTTAGCTATAGATAATATTTAAGCGGTGGCTTCTGCCATTTACTTAATCCAGTTTGATTCTTATCTAATAGTTATAGGACCACCCAATAACGAGACCCTACCAGCGCTGATACCATTTTAACAACTTTTTTTTACATATTCTTTCCTTTGTCTTGTAAAGAGATAACTCACATACCTATGCCTTAAATTTAGCCTTACTCTCCACCCATGTTTGCAGCAGCAGCTCTGACTGCCCATGGGTCCTGTCCCCATGCTGTTCCATACTATTCTCTAAATAGAAGAGCACTACTGCCAGACCTTGAGACCCCAAGAAACCTTTCTTTCTACTCCTCGGCTCACCTGCCCCACATCATGGGGAGGCGACCTCAGGATTCGAATCACGTCCTCAAGTCTCTCGCCCCGAAATTTCCAAATGTTTGGTGTAGTTTGATGTCATTCTCTCTTTGTGCAGACAAGTCTCGTCCCAATGTCTCCAGATGGTTGGCCCCACAGAGGAAAAGGCAGCTTCTCTCTCCCACCATCCACACGCTTTAGATTTATGGCAAAAACGGGCAATTACTGCTCCTGCCCAGAGAGGAAAAGCCGCACCTAAATCGTTGAGGGTTGAGTAGTAGGTGTGAGCGAGCAGCGTACCAGACCTAGGAGGCTTGTCGAACCAATAAGCAGAGGAAGTGACCAAAGTATCACGGACCAGGTCATCCTTTAGTATTGTGAGTGCATATTTCTTGTTTCAGTGTATGTCGATTTAATCATCCTTGGATAGAAATTAAACAGTTGTTGACTAGTAACCAGAAATGCGAAGAAGACAGTAATTCAAATACTGTAGACAGCTGCGGGGAAAGCGGCAAGGACTGTAAGTGACAGGCTCCGGCATCGGTGGGAGACACGTCAGTGCTTTCAGGGGTTAAGTCTTCGGAACGAAGCCTGTAAGGACAGGTAACCCCGTGAGCGCGAGGCCTCCAACAATAACGATTTAAACGCTCCAATCAGAAGACAGACGTTGGCAGAATGGGGAAAGTGATTCAACGGTATACTGCTCCCCAGAGCCCTAGTTTAGGAGTGAGGAGAGCGTCAAGGTGGAGGCAGCTGTCGCCCGTCCCTCCCCTCAAAGAGACAAGTAAACAGACGCCCGTGGAGCAGCAGGCGTCCGACACCGCGCGGGGGACGCCGACGGACCCCGCAGGTGCACCTCCGAGGGCGGCGCGCGGGCGGGCGGGCGGGAGCCAGGGAGCCGGCCCTCTTGCAGCAGCCGGGGGCGCGGACCCGCGCAGGGCGGGCGGGCGGGGCTCGGGGGGCGGGGCGGCCGCGGGAGCGCCCACTGGCGGCTGCCCTGCCGCGGGACCGCGCCCCGCCCAGCGCGACCAGGAGAGGCGGCGGCCCGGCGGCGACGCGACCCTTGCGGCTGTGGCCCGGCCTGGAACGCCCAGCGGCCTGACCCCGCGCGCCAACAGGAGCAGGAGGGGCGGGAACTGGAGAAACAGACCCCTCGCCGCCCCCAGCGGTGGAAGGCGGCATCCGCACCCAGGAGCAACAGGGACTTCAGCACAGCTGGGAACCCAGCCCCCAGTGGTGGCAACCCCACACCAGCTCCACCAGCAGCAGGGGCTGTAAGTCCGCCGTCTCCGCTGACAGTGACAGTGACACCTGTGTACCAGCTCCGCTGGCAGCGGCGCAGCCAGCACCCCAGGACATCCCGGGAGCAGCAGTGCAGGTGGTGCCGGGCCAGCAGCTCCCGAGCCTGCGGAGAGCCACTGGAGGAGCCCGAGACCCAGCTGAGCAGAACCGAGTAACCAGAGACAGGAGCAGCCCAAGGGCCTTCAATGATGAAGGGATAAAGATGCGGTGTATGTATACAATGGAATAGTACTCAGCCATAAAAAAGACGAAATCCTGCCATTTGCAACCACGTGGACGGACCTTGAGGGTATTATGTTAAGCAAAATAAGCCAGACAGAGACAAACACCATATGATTTCACTCATGTGTGGAAGATGAACAAAGAGACACATAGATAAAGAGAACAGATTAGTGGTCACCAGAGGAGAAGGGGGGTGGGGTGAGAGGGGTAAAGGGGCGCACATGTATGGTGACTGATAAAAGCTAGACTAGTGGTGGACATGATGCCGTCTACACAGACACTGATGTGTAACAATGTGCACCTGAAATTTACACTATGTTATAAGCCAATATGACCTCAATTATAAATAAATGAAAGACCGACTTCAGAATCAAAGACACAAATAGGTCGAAAGTGAAAGGATCGAAAAAGATGTTCCAAGCAAATAGTAACCCAAGGCAGCAGGGTCGCTTAGGCTCATGTTATGACAAAATAGACTTGATCTTTCTTCTGGACTGACCTGTGATTGACACATAACATTGAGTAAGCTTAAGGTATACGATGTGATGATTTTAGACATGCAAAGTGATCACCACAATGAAGTTAGTTAGCACTCCCTTTACCCCGCAGAATTACCATTTGTTGTTATGGGGAGAACATTTGAGATCTACTCTCTCATCCACTTTCAAGTATTCAATACAGTATTGTCGGCTGTAATCACCATGCTGTACAGTAGATCCCAGAAGTGATTCCTCTTCTAACTGGCAGTTTGTAACCTTTGACCAACATCTCCTCATTTCCCGCACCCCCCAGCCCCTGGAAACCACAAATCTACCCTTTGCATGATTTTGGCTTTTTTAGATTCCACATGTAAGTGATATCATACAGTGTTAGTCTTTCTCTGTCTGACTTATCTCACTTAGTACAATGCCCTGAAGGTCCATCTATGTTGTCACAAAGGCAGAATGTCCTTCTTTTTGTGGGTGAATAATATTCCATGGAGTGTATACATCAAATTTTCTCTATCCATTCATCCGTTGATGGACGTTTAGGTTGTTTCGGTGTCTTGGCTACTGTGAACAATGCTGCAATGAACATGGGGGTGCAGACATCTCTGTGAGATAGTGATTTCCATTCCTTTGGATAAATACCCAGAAGTGACATGGCTAGGTCACATGATAGTTCTGTTTTTTTCTTTTGGGGAAACTCCATACTGTTTTCCGAAGTGTCTGTACCATTTACATTCCCACCAACAAGACACAAAGGTTCCTTTTTCTCCACATTTTTGGGAGCAATTGTTATCTCTTGTCTTTTTAATGACAGCCATTCTAACAGCTGTGAGGTGATATCTCAGTGGGGCTTTGGTTTGCATTTCCCTGATTATTAGTGATGTTGAGGATCTTTTCATGAACCTATTGACCAATTCAGTATCTTCTTTGAAAAAATGTCTACTCAGGTCCTTTGCCCATTTTGTAATCAGATTATTTGATTTTCTATTGATTTGTCTAGGTTCCTTACATATTTTGGATATTAATCCCTTATCAACATATGGTTTGCAAATATTTCCCCCCATTCATAGGTTGTCTTTTCACTTTGTCAGTTGTTTCTTTTGCTTTACAGAAGCAAAAGAATGTTGTCACACTTGTTAATTTTTGTTTTTGCTACCTGTGCTTTTGGTCTCATATCCAAAGAAATCATTGCCAAGATCAGATCAAGGAACTTTGTCTCTATGTTTTCTTCTAGGAGTTTTATGGTTTCAGGTCTTAATTTAAGTCTGTAATCCACTTCAAGTTAATTTTTGTGACTGGTGTAAGATAGGGGTCTAATTTCATTCTTTTCCATGTTAATAGCCAGTTTTCACGCCACCATTTTTTTGGAGAGACAGTCCTTTCTCCGTTGAGTATTCTTGTCTCCCTTGGCAAATATTAGTTGAGTGTATGTGTGTGGGTTTATTTCTGGGTTCTTGAGTCTCTTACGTTGGTCTATGTGTCTGCTTTTATGTGAGTACCAGACTGCTTTGATTACTATCGCTTTGTATTTTAGTTTGAAATCGGGACGTGTGATGCCTCTGGCTGTGTGCTTTCTTGGGATTGCTTTGGCTGTTTGGTTCTTTCATGGTTCCGTATGAATATTAGGATTGTTTTTCTATTTCCAAAACACCATAGGAATTTTGCTGGGGATTGCATTGACTCCATAGGTGACTTTGGGTAATATGGACATTTTAACAGCATTAATTCTTCCAATCCATGAACATGGAAACTTTCCATTTGTTTGTGTCTGCTTCAATTTCTTTCATCAATAACACAGAGTTTTCAGTGTACAGATCTTTCACTTACTTGGTTGAATTTATTTCTAAGGATTTTATTGTTTTTGGTGCTATCGTGACTGGGAATGTTTTCTTTTTTTCTTTTTCAGATGCTTAATTGTTAGAGTATAGAAAAGGAACTGATTTTTTTGAATGATTTTGTATCCTGGAACTGATCTGACTCTGTTTATTAGTTCTAACAGTTCTCTGGTGGAGAACTTAGGCATTTCTATCTATAAGATCAAATCACCTGCAAACAGAGACCATTTTACTTCTTCCTTTCTGATTTAATGCCTTTTACTACTTTTTCTTGCCTAATTTCTCTGGCTGGGACTTCCAGTACTATGTGGAATAGAAGTGGTGAGAGTGGGCATCCTTGTCTTGTTCCTGATCTTAAAGGAAAATCTTTCAGCCTTTCACCATTGAGTGTGATGTTAGCTGTGGGCTTGTTAGATATGTTCCTTCTATGTCCAATTTGCTGAGAATTTTTATCCTGAAAGGATACTGAATTTTGTCAAGTGCTTTTTGTGCATCTTTTGCGATGACTGTATGATTTTATCCTTCCTTCTATTAATGTTGTGTATCATATTTATTGGTTTTCATATGCAGAACCATCTTAGCTTGACAGGAATAAACCCTACTCGAACGTGGTGTATGATCCTTTTAGTGTACTTTTACATTTGCTTTCCTATATTTTTTGAGAATTTTTCCATCTATATTCATCAAGGATATTGAGCTGTACTTTTCTTTTCTTGTGATGTCATTATCTGACTTTGGTATCAGGATAATTCTGGCCTTATAAAATCAGTTTGGGAGTATTCCCTCCTCTTCAATATTTTGCAAGAGTTTGAGAAACATTGGCATTAATTCTTTAAATGTTTGGTAGAATTCGCCCAGGAAACCTTCTGATTCTGGGCTTTCTTCATTGTGAGGGTTTTGTTTGTTTGGTTTGGGGTTTTTTGGATAGTGTGGAGTGATCCCTGGCCTGTTTTTTTTTCTTCTCAGTGTGCTTTTTTTTTGGTGAGGAAGATTAGCCCTGAGCTAAGATCTGTTGCCAATCTCCCTCTTTTTTTTCTCCCCAAAGCCCCAGTACATAGTTGTATATCCTAGTTGTATATCCTTGTAGCTCTTCTATGTGGGTCACCACCTCAGCATGGCTTGACGAGCAGTGCTAGGTCCACACCCAGGATCCAAACCAGCGAACCCTGGGCTACCGAAGCAGAGCACACAAACCTAACACTATGTCACTTGGCCGGGCCACATTGTGAGGCTTTTGATTACTGGTTCAATTTTCATACTTGTTATTGGTCTGTTCAGATTTTCTATTTCTTCATGACTCAGTCTTGGTAAATTTTACGTTTCTAGGAATTAGTGATTTCTGTTAAGTTGTCCAATATGTTGACGTATAATTATTCATAGTAGTCTCTTATGATCCTTTCTATTTCTGTGGTATTAGTTCTAGTGTCTCCTCTTTCACTTCTGATTTTATTTATTTGAGTTTTCTCTCTTTTTTTCCTAGTAAGTTTTGTCAATTTTGTTTATCTTTTCAAAAGGCCAACTCTTAATTTTGTTGATCTTTTCTATTGTTTTTTTAGTCTATATTTCAATTATTTCTGCTTTGATCTTTTTTATTTCCTTCCTTCTACTAACTTTGGGCTTTGTTTGTTCTTGTTTTTCTAATTCCTTGAGATGTAAAGCTAGGTTGTTTATTTGGGATCTTTCTCTTTTCTTAATGTGGGTGTTTATCACAGTAAACTTCCCTCTTAAGAACCACTTTTGCTGCATCCCAAGTTTTGGTATTTTATGTTTCCATTTTCTTTTGTTTCAAGATTTTTTTTATTTCCCTTTGGACATCTTCTTTGACCCATTGCTAGCTCGGAAGTGTGTTGTTTAGTTTCCACACATCTGTGAATTTTCCAGTTTTCCTCTTGTTATTGATTTCTAGTTTCATACCATTATGGTCTGAAAAGACACTTGGTAACTTCAATCTTCATATATTTGTTAAGGCTTGTTTTGTAGCTTAACATATGATGTATGCTAGAGAATGTTCTGTGTGTGCTTGAGAAGAATGTTATTGTGCTGTTGGATGGAATGGTCTGTGTATGCCTGTTAGGTCCAGTTGGTTATGAGAAGAATGGTATTCTGCTGTTGGGTGGAATGGTCTGTGTATGCCTGTCAGGACCAGTTGGTTAAGGGACAATTCAAGTGCAGTGTTTCCTTATTGATCTATCCATTGTGGAAAGTAGGGATAAAAGTCTCCTACTATTATGGTACTGTCATGCATTTCTCCCTTCAGTTTTCTTAGTATTCGCTTAATTTATTTAGGTCATCTGATGTTGGGTTCATACATACTCACAGTTGTTATATCCTTTTGATGAATTGACCCCTTTATCATTATAGAATGACCTCCTTTGTCTCTTGTTACAACTTTTGACTTGCTCTATTTTGTCTGTAATGCTACCACTGCTCTATTTGGTTCCATTTGTGTGGAATGTCTTTTTCCATCCCTTCACTTTGAGCCTAGGTGTGTCCTCAAAGCCACAGTGAGTCTCTTGTGGGCAACATACAGCTAGGTCTTGTTTTTGAATCCATTCAGCCACTCGATGCCTTTTGATTGGAGAATTTAGTCCATTTACATTTAAAGTAATTATTGATAGGAACTTATGGATGCTATCTTATTCACTGTTTTCTAGTCTTCTTGTTCCTTTCTTCTTCTTTGATTGTATTTCTTTGTGAATTGATTGTTTTCCATAGTGGTATGCTTTAATTCCCTTCTCCTTATCATTTCTGTATTTACTGTAGGTTTTTATTTTGTGGTTAATCTGAGGCTTCCATAAAACATATTATAGATATAACAGTCTATTTTAAGCTGAGCAGCTTAACTCAATCACACACAAAAACTCTACCATTTCACTCCCTCTTCATATTTTTTGTTTTGATATCACAATTTACCTTTTTATATTGTGAATCCATTCAAAAATTATTGTCCTTTAAAGCTTTATATCAGAGTTAAGTGATTAACATAACACCAACTTACAGTATTAGCATATGTTGAATTTGATTATATACTTACCTTTGCCAGCAACCTTTTATACCTTCACATTTCATGATACTAATTAGTGTCCTTTCATTGCACCTTGAAGAACTCCTTTCAGCATGACTTGTAAGGCGGGTCTAGCTGTGATGAACTATCTCAGATTTGTTTGTCTGGAACAGTTTTTATTTCTCTTTCATAACTGAAAAACAATTTTTCCAGAAAACATATCCTTGGTTCACAGTTTTTTTCTTTCAGGACTTTGACTACATCACCCCACTTAACCTGACCTGCAAGGCTTCTGCTCAGAAGTCTGCTGATAGCCTTGTGGGGGTTCTCTCAAATGAGAGAAATATTTTTCTCTTTCTGCTTTCTAGACTCTCTCTTTGTCCTTGATCTTAGACAGTTTTATTATAACGTGATATAGAGAGAATATATAGAAGGTGGTTGTGTCAAAATTTGGGAGTGACTCTTTAGTTTCATGAACTTGGATGTCCAAATTTTTCCCCAGATTTGAGAAGTTCAGGCATTATTTCCTTAAATAAGCTTTCTGCTCCTTTCTCCCTCTCTTCTCCTTCTAGGACTCCAATGATGCCTAGATTGTTTCTTTTCGAGAATGATTCACTACGTCTTTCTTCTGCTTGGCTGAGTCTACTGTTGAAGCACTCTGCTGAGTTCTTCAGTTCAGTCATTGTATTTCTCAACTTTGGGATTTCTGTTTGGATTTTTTGAATGGTTTCTATTTTTTTTTGTTAAACTTCTCATTTTTTCATGCATTATTTTCCTAATTTCATTTAGTTGTCTATCTGTTTTCTTGTAGTTCACTGAATTTCTTTAAGACAATTATTCTGAAAACGTTGTACGGCTGCTGCATAGTAGACTTAGTAAATATTCATCATCTTGCTTTACCAGCCCTATTTGCAAAATCGTCCATACTTGGCCCTTTTTCCAAACTCTCAGCCACGTCAGAATTTTAAATGTCCTGCAGCAGTGAAGGAAGAACCTCTATGAGGAGGTGACATTTCAGTCGACCCTGAATGTTGAGGCCCAATCACAGAAGATCTGAGAGAACAGCATCCCAACAGAGGGAACAGCCATGCAAAGGCCCTGAGGAGAGGAAAGACTGGGTACAATGGGAGGTCAGGGTGGAGGCCAGGGTGACCAAGTGCAGGGAGGGGCGAGATGAGCTGGAGAGGAGGTTCTAGGGCTCTGCAGGGGCTCAGCAGTGCAGAGTCTCCTTGGCTGTGGAAGGAGATCAACGTCCCTTCATAGCAGGACGTCGCTTCCAGACGCTGATTGAGGTTGTTCTCATTCTCCTGCCTCCTTGCACTCCCAGGTGCCCCACGACCTCAGAAGCAGTTGCTCCTATAGGCGTGGCCCACACGGCGGGGGGAGCTGATACAGTGAGCACAAATACTAGAATCCTCGCCTTTGAGCTCCACACAGACTCTTCCAACTCATCACAGAAACCGCAGTCTTGAAAGACAACATGCTTTAAGAGCCAGGCTTTCTGAGAGGAACAGTAGTAATGGCCACACTTATTGAGTACTTACTGTGCACCAGGCACAGCTCTAAGTCTTTCATGTGGAGTCCTTGAGACAACCCTGAGGTAGGCACTGCTGTTGTCTGCATTATATAGTTGAGGAAACTGAGGCGCAGAGAGGGGAGTTGATGTCCCCAAGTCATACAGCAGAGCCTAGACTTGAGCCCAAGCAACCTTCCCCACAGCGCGAGATCTTGGGAGATGATTTTTGTTTCCAGTGGTCCAGCTTTGAATTTCAAGTCATGGGATGGCTCAAGCTGGGCCAGGGTGGCCTGTGATGGGAATGAAAGAGGAACCTGGGGGGAAAAGGGTGGACATGAGCCCTCCCCTGACACTGTGAGAGCACCAGGCACACGGTGGGGGCTCAGCCAGTATCTGCTGGCCAGGCTGCCTGGGCAGCAACAGGGGTCCCAGAGAGGGAAAGAGAAGGAGCTTCCTCAAGGCGGGACAGGGGGTCACCATTGGGCCCCACTGGGAGGGGCAGACACAGGAGTGGCGCTGTTAGCAAGAACAGAAAGGGACCTCAGAGACCTGGGGAGGCTGCCGGGGTACGGCCTGCAGGCCCTCCTCCCCTGTGTCCTAGGTTGGCTGCGGATCTCTGTCCTGAGAGGCACTTGCAGCCCGGAGGAATGAATCTGCCATGATGGGGTCTCCTCCCTGGCTCAGAGACTCAAATGTGCCCCTTACGTCCATCCACCACCCTGGCCCCCTCCTGCTCAGACACCTCCCACAGCTCCCTACTGCCCACAGGATGAAGTCCCTCGTTGGTTTCTAGAAGAACCCTCGAGCGGCGTGGGCCCCTGTGGTCAGCGGGAGAGGCAGTCAGGCTGTGGGACTCAGAAACACCAGCCCCGCCTCCACCCACCACATCCCCTCCCCATCCTCCGCAGCCACCACCGCCCCCTGCTGGCTCCCTATAGGCTGGGGCAGAGGTGACAGCACAGATTTATTCCTGGGAATCTGCACAGTGAGGTGTGGGGTCGGGGTGGATCCCGGGTCCGGAGGCCGCGGGTCACTGGGGGCCCGCGCTCAGAGGCTCCACCCGCAGCCACAGTCCGCCCTCTGCACGCAGGATCAGCTCCGGCTTCCGGCGCGGCTCCTCCCCGGCCGGCAGGACGCGGAAGCGCAGCAGCATGAGCGCCAGGACCACCTTCATCTCCGTCATGGCGCAAGTCTGCCCGATGCAGTTCCTGCGGCGGGAGTGGGGGCTCGAAGGCGCCCAGGACCTTCATCTCCGCACCATCGCGCCGGAACCTGTCCCGGGATCCCCATCCCTGCCCGCAAGCAGACAGATGCCTGGACCCCACGAGGGCTTGCACATCCCCTGAGCCTGGCCCAGACTGCAGCCCGAGCTCAGACCAGCAGACAGGGGGCAGGGGCTCCAAACACACCACGGACCCCAGGCCCCAGACCATTACCCATAACCTCTGGGGCAGGGGGGAAGGAGAGCTGGAACTCTGCCGATCTTCAGTTTTCCCCTTTTCCCGCCCTCACAGTCATGTTGGGATCTCAGTCCCAGACCCCTGCCCCCATCACCACATCCCCACCTCAGATGCCTTCCGTCCTCACCTGGGCCCTGCTGAGAAGGGAATAAAGGCAAGAGGTCACCTCTCCTTGATGTTTTCTGGGTCGAAGCAAAAGGGATCATAGACCTGTGAGCCACGCCAAGATAGGACTGCTGGGTGGGGTCTCCGAGGACCGCCAGCCTTGGAGAGTCAGACGTGTGTATGTTGGGGGGAGGTAATGTCTGATTTGCCAGGTCAGAACCCTGCACTCTCCCCTGGGTCCCCTTAGGCGAGCGGACAAGGATGAGGGTGGGGGGAGGCAGCACCTCAGGGTCTGGACACACGGATGGGTTGTGGTGGGTCCCGAAAATACTGATGATGCAGATAACACCTGTGGGAGAGGAGGGGCCAGTCAGGAAGAGGTCCCCGCATGCAGGACGGGCCCCTCTTTCTACCCAGGATGCTCCTGCCCTTGACGTTGAGGGCACCTTTGGGGATGACCCGGCCATCTGGGAGCACAATGTCCTGGGTGCAGCAGCGGGAAATGCCCATGGTGGGGGGATGCAACCGCAAACTCTCCTTGATGCACATGGTCAGGAAGGGCAACTGGGCCAGGTCGTCCCTAAGGAAAGCCTCCAACAGTTACCCAGGGAGCCAAAACAGAGACCCCCTCAGCCCTCTTCCTGCCCAGTTAGACCCTCTCTCCCTACAACAACAAAAAATTCCAGATGGATCACACATCTCCAAACTCATTAAGTTGTGTACATTAAATGTGTACAGCTTTTTGTATATTAATCATACCTCAATACAGTGGTTTGACAAAAAAAGAAAGAAAAGCAATATTACACAGTGCCAGACAGAGAAAATTTAGTCAGATATTTTTAAAAGCTTTTCTTAGCAAAACATAACACCCAAATGCCAACCATAAAAAGGTTGACAAATTGGCATAAAAAAATATATTCTCTATGGCAAGAGACCAAAATCAAAGGCAGATAAGTGAGAAAGAAGCAAAAGAAACAGATCCAATGTTTTCCTCTTATTTATCATCATACTAGAGATACGAGCTAATGCAATTAGACAAGGGGAAAAACGGATGTAATGCAGTTTGAAATGTGGGGGTAATGTGTCATTTTTGGCAGAGAGTGATTTTATGCTTAGAAAACAGAAGAGAATCCACTGGAAATCTTTTATAAACAATGAAAATCTGGTAAGGGGGCTGAATTCTATTTCTTTAACCCCTTTTTTGTTGGGTAGTGATTTGAATTTTTAATAGCTGATACAGTTAACTGCTTCTGCATTGGAAAACTACAACATACCGTCCCTATGGCCCACCAGCACTCATTACCCTCCTCACAGTTTGCTGAGGTTATTTTTTTATGTATCCTTCCAGAGTTATGATTTTTGCATCTTAAAAAATTACATAGGTTGTAAACTATCATAATCTCAATAAAAAGTTTAAAATAATTATATAGTAGCATACTATATATTATACACTGCTCTGTATCTTTTTCATTTAACAATATATCAATCTCTTCGTGTCTGTCTCCTGGGATTTGTGTCAAAAATACGGCCTTCCTGGGCCAGCCCTGGGGCATAGTGGTTAAGTCCAGCCTCCTCTACTTTGGCAGCCCTGGGACAGAGGCCAGGATCCCTGGCAGGGACCTACACTACTTGTCAAGCCATGCTGTGGCAGCATGCCACATACAAAATAGATGAAGACTGGCACAGAGGTTATCTCAGGGCTAATCTTCCTCAAGCAAAAACAGAGGAAGATTGGCAAGAGATGCTAGCTCAGAGAGAATCTCACTCATCAGAAATAAAAATAGGGCCTGCCCCACCCTGGAACTATAAAATAATTTTCCATGGTTTCCTCTAGAGCTTTTAGACTCTTTTATTGTTTATTTTTGATCTTTGATTCATCTGTATCTTATCTTGTTATGAGATGTGAGATGCAGGTTGAATTAACTGTTTTCCAGTTAGCTTCCCAGTTGTTCCAAGAGCTTTAATTAAATGATCTTGATTTTTCCTGCTGATACAAGACTCCCTCTTTGGCATTTACTCTGTTCAGTAGGCACAAAATTTATATGCATAAATGATTGGCTTTTCTATGTAGAAATAACAACCAGTTAGAAAAGATAATAAAAGAAAACATGATAATAATAATAATATAAAAGCTGGATTAAACTTAGTGAGAAAAGTGAAATCTGTATATTCCAAATGGACTTATAAACTTCTCTCGGTCCAAATAGAAGATATGATTCACTGTAGCAACAAAAGATTCTAAGGGTTAAATTAACAAAATATGCAAAAAATCTCTATGCAAAAATGTTAGACTCTATTAGGTGACTAAAGATATTTTGAATATCCAGAAATGGATATCCATTCCACACTCTGGGATAGTGTGTGTCAATATTGTGCAATAATCCATTTTACACAGGTCAATCATACATTCAACTCAACCAGTAGAATATATCCAATTCAAATGAAAATCCACCTGACCTTTTCAGAAACTTGGTAAACTTACTCTAAAAGTGGTAAAGGAAACCCACAGAACCCTAGGGTATGGATGAAGGGAATGTCTGCAAAAGAAAATTCTCACAAATTTGACTTTATCAAAATTATCCAAAAGTACCCAAACAGATGTAAGGTACAACACGGTGAGTTTAGTTAACAATACTGTATTATATATTTAAAGCTACTGAGAGAGTGATCTTAAAAGTTCTCATCACAAGAAAGGAAAGTTTGTAACTGTGTGTGGTGATGGATGTTAACCAAACTTACAGCGTCAAGGATAACCCTAGTCTTCTCTGTAATGTCTCATTTAGTGCAATAAGAACTTGTTCTCATCATCGTTTATCTCATTCAAAACTACTTTTCCAAAACTCATTTTTTGTAAAAAAAGTAGAGAGTTCAAAGTTACACTTTTAATGTGCAGACTGGAACCACTTTTGCCCACACTATCTTCTTGACAGAACCGCACACAACTACACCCAAATGTCTACTGATCAGCATTCAAGGTCTCAGCTGAGAACTCTCTCCACCCTCAGTCTTGCCTGTCCTGCTCTGAACCCAGGTCCTGCCCACATGGACAGGGAGTGTCCTGACCTGAGACGATCCCCCACCAGGCTGGGAGCTCGTGGAAGGCACAGGCCGGGTCTGGGTGCTTCCCGGGTCTCCAGGACACAGGATAGGGCTGGGAAGAGTTGGGGACGGCACAGAATTGGGGATGGGCAGGCAGTGTGGCAGTGTTTTCTGAATGGGGACTGGATGGATGAAGGTAGAGGTGTTCATGGACAAGAGTTGAGTGACTTCAATCCCCAGGTGTCCCCTGTGAACCCTGGACTGAACAATATGGTAGGAGTTAGGAGCCCAGCAAACATCCAGGCGGTGAAGATGTTTGAAAGAATGTGATTTCAGAGAGAAAAGTAAGGGAGCAGAAGGGAGGTTCACTCTCTGAACATGTCCTGAGGGGCATGATCTGCCCTCACACATTGCACTAATTCTCTCAGCCGCCCAGATCTTCTACCCAGAAGGCTGAAACCTTTCCCCTGTGATCCCGGCTGGGAACCTGACCCTGCCTCTGGGCTCTGCTCCTATTCCCACTAAGCAAAAATGACAGAATCAATGAAGAGAACTTCCCACTCCCAGCTGGGGAGCAGAGGCAAGGAGAGGGTTTCAGGAACAGACCATGTGCACCTGCACTCACCACTCAATCTCTTCAGGCTCGCGTTCCCTCAGGAGCTCTCGTACCTCCTGCCGGCAGCGCTCCTGGTGCTCTGGGTGCCTCGCGAGGTTGCACAGGACCCAGGAGAGGCCGCTGGCTGTGGTGTCATGTCCTGAGAGGCAGCCAGACAGCTTTGGGTCTCTGGGAGGCTTCAGCACCAGAAGGTGCACCATGCACTGACATTAAGGTCCCAGGGAGAGTGGGGAGGATGGGGGGGGGGGCGATGAGGTTGTCCAGAGACCACCAGCCAAGTCCCTGGAATAGAGATGCCCCTGCCCCTTCTGTAGCCTCACCCCCAAACATAAAGGTGTCAGCTTCAGCTTGGATGTCCTCATCTGACAGTTCCTTCCCATCTTCATCCTGGAGAGAAAGCAAGACCCCCAAAATCACCAGTTCCTAGGGGCCCTGAGGCAATCTCTGAGCTCCATCATCCGCCCAGGAACCCAAGCCAACCCTGCACTCCTGGACCTCCCTTGGTCCCTATCCCCAGAGGCCCCACCCCACAGGCCTCCTCCTTGGCATCCTCGCCTCCTCCCTTGTCCCTGGTGGGAGGAATCAATGATCCATGAATATTTCCATGGTTCTACATGATGAGGGCTTTCTGAGAAAAATATATTGGCAACCTGGGCTGCAGGATGATTGACTGGCAACTTGCCTTGGAAGTTAGAGATTGAGCATCGCTCCAGAGCCATTTGCTCACATTCTTGGATGGTAGATCCAGAGATTCCTTATCTCCCCTGGAGATAACCCTACAGAACCTACAGACTTTGCCTTCTCACTGAAGATCTGCTTATATTCCAGAACATCCTTCCTCTCCTCCTCTCCTTGTCTCTCTCACCATAAGGAAGAAAGGACAGATGAGTCAGCCCTCGTAAGTTCCAAGATACATACTGTGGGGACACCTCTCTCGTGATGCAAGCATGGTGGCACGCACAGGCAAAAGCATCATGTCACTCTCTTGGAACTTGGGAATGGGGAACCAGAGCCACACTTCTGCTCTGGCTACTGTTACTGCTGTGAGCAATAAGTGGGCTGCTCTGATCCAGGCTTCTGAGGTATATATAGCTGTAGTCTAATGTATCTATATTAGACTTAATAAGTTAGTCATCTATATATCTGTATATGACTAACTTATTAAGTAAAGTCCCAGGCCCTGCCCAGCATCAGTTTCAGACTTAGCAGTCCCCCGGAGCCTGCATTCAACATAGTCATCTCTAAAACATACCCTGACCCATCCCTCCCTTCCTCAAGCACCTTCCATGGCTCCCCAGTTCCGTCTGGATCAAGTCCAAGTTCTCCTATCTGACATTTGAAATCAAGGTGCATCATCCCTCTTGAATTCAGGTCCCAGAGAAGCCCACCTTGGCCAACAGGAGCACATCAATGAAGTCCAAAGTCTTGACCTTAGCTTTGGCCTTGAGGAGGCCATCAAGACCCTGATCGGGAAGGGTGCGGCGCCGCTCCTGGATGATGGCATCTGTGAAGTCGTGCACCAGGCGGCAGATCCTACGGAAGCACCGTCCGTCAGTGGTGAGGTGGTACAGGGAGTCCATGTGCAGGATGATTTGCTGGTGCTGCTTTGTCACAAGGGCACTGAGCTCCAAGACAGCAGAAATGTATTCACTAGGCTTCCTGCAGGATGCACGCATGAAGGGAGGCAACAACTTAGCTCACCTGAAGCCCAGGAAGCACCTCCCACCAGAAGCCAGGCCCTACTTCCAATGGGGAAACAGAGTCTCCAGGAAAAGATGGCCCCACAGATGGATGGTGGGGATGATGCAGGAGACATGACTCTCCAGTCTTTCTTCTCTCCCTGCTTCCTATCCTGTCTCTGTGAGCTGCCTCCATGCGCCAGGTGCCCAGGGCACAGCTGAGACATCACGCTTCTCTCCCCTCTATCCTACCAGTATCTGCCCCTTCTCCTTCCGAAACTGTCCACACAGCTCAGACTTTGTCCTCTCCCAACTGACAATGGACCTAGCCCCTCCTGAGTCTCCGTGCATCCATTGTCAACACCACACGTGTCTACATGACAGTCAGTCTTCTCTAGAGTCAGATGTCCAAGCTCAGCTTTGACCACAACCATCATCTGCTCAAAGACCTTCCACGGCTCCCTGGAAATCTCAGGGTCAAGGTCATAGCCCTTTGCCTGGGTTTTGAATGTCATTAAGATCTACCCCCACCTACACCTCCAACCTCACTTCCCAGGTGTCTCCTCATTGCTGCACACGCTCTGCTCATCCTAGCCTCCTGTCCTCTATCAAACATTTCTACCTACCTGAAAAGATTTCTCTCTCTCTTTCCCCTTCCCTGCACTTTGGTGTCCAGCTCAGACCCTTCTCCTCCAGGAAGACCCTTCTGATTGTCGTGGTAAGTCCTCCCTCTGTCTATTCCCTTGCATCTATGGCCCTTGTTCCAAGCCCCTGGGCAAGGACTCACTCCTGGCAGTTGCTGTCAAAACTGAAGACACATTTCTGCAGACTGTCAAGGGTCATGAGGCTGATGTGCTCAAACATGTCCAGATAGGCACTGCCCTCCGAGGTCAGGCGCTTCCACTTGGCCTGGACAGAGAAGTGGCTGAGCCGGGGCTGGGATGGGCCTCCCCTGAGCCCGGCCCCAACCCAACACCAGGATGGGGCACCCCAGACCCAGCCTCTTGGCCCCAGGCACCTGTCCTATGGAGGAACAGGCATGAGCGGAAGTGGACACTGTTACTGTGAGGACATGAAGACCCCACGGCTGGGAGTCAGGCGACCTCCATTCTAGTCCTGGCTCCACCTGCTACACTCTGTGTGCCCTTGGCCAGCTCATGGCCCACCTCTGGGCTCCACTTGTCAAATCCTCAGTGACAGGTCGGATGACCTGCTTCTGTTTCAGACAAACCAGGTTGGAATCCCAGCTCCACTTGTTAGCTCACTTGCCGTGTGAACTTGAGCAACACCCTAACCTCTCTCAGCCTCAGTTTCACCATCTGTAATGGGGAAAAAGGATATCCACCTCATAGGGACGTGAAAATTAAATTAGACAATACACGTCATGGAATTGCCATGTAACTTCTGGCATATAGAAAGTGCTCAATAAATGCCAGCTTTCATCATCCTATTGTTATAAATTGGCTAGGATACTCTCCCCTATGCTTGTAGCGGTAGTCCTCCATGGGCCATGAGCACCCTGCACATTCTTGCTGGGTATGCCAAAAACACAAGGCCCTGATGTTCTTTACCTGGGCCATTTCTCAGAGTTGTGTTTGCAGCAAACAACATTGAGGGAAGAGGAAATGTCTCCTCCTGGGCACATATCAGGCTTGCTTCCAATTGCTATGAAACTCACACAGCTCCTAAACCTAGTGCTCCTCCTGTGCATTGCAACATACTGCATGAGCAGGCATCCGTGGAAGCCCACCTGTTTCATCCTCATGGGATTTGGTGACTTGGAGAAAGAATGCAAACCAACAATGGGCACATGCCGCTTGCCGAGCCATCAGTAATAAACTGTCCTTTGTCTCTGGTTCAGGAGTCTCATGTCTTCTGGCAGGATCCACAAAACAGTAATGAGCTTACTTGTCAGCTTGCAAGTGTGGAAAAGTCCCAGGCACTTCACAAAACCCCCACCTCCAATGCTTCACCTCCCTACATCCACCCTTTGCAACGAGTCTGTGAGCTTCCATGAGCAGGAGGAGCCCATTTCATCACCCTTTCATTCTGGGCTGGCCTTTGGACTTGCTTTGGCCAATGTGGTAAAAATGATGAGTGATCATCCTAAACCTTGAGTTCAAGAGGCATTGCAGCTTCCTCTCAGCCTCTTGGAACCTGGCCTGTGCTATGTGAACAGCCTGAAATGACTTCTGGAGGGAGGGAACCACATGAGAGGATTGTCCCAGCTGAGAGCATCCTAGACCAGCCTGCAGCCAACCAAGCCCCAAACACATGAGAGGACTGAGCCCAGAACAGCAAAGTACCTGACCCACAGCTGGTCACAGATACATGAGTGACCCCATCCACGTCCAGAAGAAGCAGCTCACTGACTTGTAGACTTGTTAGCAATAATAAAACCTTATATATTGAAAAGTGGTTTGTTACTCCATATTCAGTATTCAACATGCAATATTCATCACTATCATCAACAGTGTCTCAGGATTCCAAGGCTTCTGAGAGGGAAACATAGAAACTAGCACATGAGCACCTACTGTGTGCCAGGGACATGAGTCCATTACATCATCTTGATCACCCTGTAAAGTGAGGCTCATTATCCCCAGTTTACAGCTGAGGAAACCGAGGTTCAGAAAGGAGAAGCAATCGCCCCAAAGCTACCCAGAAGAACCAGAATTCCAGACAAGATGTCTCTGAGCCCCCATTGCTCCCAAGGCTCCAGGTAGGACCTTGGGTTCAAGAGACTCACATGCATGATGTTCACACTGTCATTGAAAATCCTCACGTAGGACTTCAGGATGTTGAAGTGGAAGGCGGGTGTCAGCATGCGGCGGTGCCTGCTCCACTTGTCACCGCCACTCAGCAGGAGCCCATCCCCTGGTAGGGGCAGCCACAGAGAGTGAGCAAGGGAGGGCCTTCCACTGGCCCCCAAGGTTGTCCCCAATCCCCTCACACGCAGTTACTCACCCAGCCAGGGCTTCAGGAATCTGGAGAGGATCATGTCCTTGGGTGCAATGGCAGCTGACGAGAGATAAGCCATCAGGGGCCATGGAGAGGGGGAGGGGAGGGACTTTTGAGGCAAGGTGGAGCCTCAGCCAGGGGTCTGCACTCCCCCTCCAGGAGCAGCATAGCAGAAGTGGGGCAAGGGCAGACAAAGCTGGGACGAGCGGCGAGGCAAAGGGGGCCAAGACCAGGCAGAAGCACACAGTCGAGCAAAGGCAGAGCCCACAGACACACCCCTACGTGCTTAGATGCACCCCAACATGGCACAACATGCCCCAGTATGGCTCAGAATGGCTCCTACAGGGTCCAACATGTTCTAAACACCCGAGCACAGCCCAGCACTCTACAAAACGCCTTCACAGGGAACTAGGACACTGTGTCTGCCCAACACTCTCTCAGATCTCCTGGGACATCTGACATGACCCCACCATGCATTAACATGTCCTGACATGAAACAACATGCATGACACACCCTCACATCACACAACATGCTCTGACATGGACCTGAAGATAACCTCAGTGTATCTCACAGATAGGACTGAAATGCAGTCCCATTAATGTTACAGAGGTGGACCAGACATGACCCAGAAATATGCTAAGACCTGCCTCAGACAAGACTCACATAAGGTCTCAGGCATTTCTCAGAAGGACCCAGGTCTCAGAGATCAGACAAACCCCAAATGTGGCCCAGACATGACCAGCAGGAGAACCAGACAATCTCGGGTGGCATCAGACAAGACCCAGACAGACTCCACTATGCCTCGAATGTCCTTGGCTACAGCCAAGCCCAAGATGTGACTCAGACCATCACCATGTGATCTGAGGAGTAAACATATACCCACTGTAACCAAGTGTAACATATACCAGCCATAACAAAGTGTAACATACACCAGGTGTAACCAAGGGTAGCATAGATCAGCTGTGACCAAGTGTAACACATACCAGGTGTAACCAAGTGTGACATACACCAGCTGTAACTGTGTAACCAAGTGTAACATATACCAGGTGTAACCAAGGGTAACATAGACCAGCTGTAACCAAGTGTAACACATACCTGGTGTAACCAAGTGTAACATACACCAGCTGTAACCAAGCATAACATATACCATCTGTAACTGTGTAACCAAGTGTAACATATACAAGCCGTAACAAAGTGTAACACGCACCAGTCGTAACAAAGTTTAAGGTGCACCAGCCGTAACCAAATGCAACATGCACCAGCCATAACCAAGTGTAACATGCACCAGCCATAACCAAGTGTAACATGCACCAGCCGTAACCAAGTATAACATATACCAGCCGTAACCAAGTGTAACACGCACCAGCCATAATCAAGTGTAACACGCACCAGCCGTAACCAAGTGTAACATGCACCAGCTGTAATAAGTGTAACATATACCAGCTGTAACTAGGACCCAGGTGGAAACTCAAATGTGACCAGGCATGGCCATACAGCAGACATCACACAGACACAGCCTCAGCGTGAGCAGACACAACCAGGTGTCAGGCAAGTGGGGATCCAGGTAAGACAGAGGCAGTGTCATCTCCACCACAGCCTCTCCTGTCTGCGCCGGGTCACCTGCCCAGCTGGGGGCGGCACAGAGACCTCAGCAGCAGGCAAGCTGTGGTCAGCAGGGTGTCTACTGGAAACAAAGAGCACTGGCTTGATGCAGGTGGGGTGAGAGATGCTGATGTCCGCATGCCAGGGCCCCACCCACCAGCAGCACACGTCCCCATAAGTCCTCACCAGGCCCTGTGTACAGGAGACCTTCCTCCGAGCTCCGAATCTGGAGAGGAACAAAGAGGAACAGAACTACTCTTCCAGGTGGCCAGAGGGAAGGACCTGCAGGGCAGACCCAGACCTGAGCCCCGCGAATCCCACCCAGCAGCTCATCCTGCTCTGGGGGTCCCTCCCTACACCTTCCATACACGACAACTGAGGTCCCTCAGTTACAGGGACAGAAAGGGTCCTTCCCCATTTGAATCCCGAATCCGTGTTCACCTGAATTCTCTCCTATCCCCATTTTCCAGATAAGGAGACTGAGGCTCTGAACGATATGAAGTCACTTGCCCACAGCCTTCCAGGTCGTAAGTGGTGTGCCTGAGACCTGAGCCCAGGTCTGTCTGAATCCAGGGCCTGAGTTCTTACCCATCGAACTGCCTTGAACCCCAGAACAATAGCTCTGAGAACCCTATGCCTGCCGATCCAGGCAATCGGAGTCACAGTGACTGCATGAGGAACTGGTCCTGTGACCTAAGCAGGCAAACTAAAGTGAGTCCTGCAGCTCTTCCTGGAACTGTTGGGAATAAGCTTGTGTTTCCATGGGAGCTGCGTTTCTGGGATTCATCTTGACCAGCATGAGAGTGAAGCCAGCACAGAGGGACACAGAACTAACAGACGAAGACCGACTCCTGATGACACTGTCTGAGACCTGGATCCAGCCATGCCTGAAGACAAGATCCCTGGCCTGAACAGTCAGTAAATTCCCTTTCTTTACTTAGACCATACAGGGTAGACGTTCCACCACTCACAGCTGAAAGAGACCCTGGCAGCCAGAGAGCTGGGGACCTGCCCAGAGTCACCCAGTATTTCAGTGTTGGAGCCAAGGTCCCTGTTGGCTGCTGCCTGTTCCCCTGTTCAGCCTGGTCCATCTGGAAGCGAGAAAGGCGGAGGGCAGCAGAAGGGAGCCTGGCTGGGGTGGGGTCTGCTTGGGGTGATTCCTGGGGCCTAGAGCAGGAGGGAGTTGAGCTTTAAGAGGACAAGCCACAGGAGAGGGTAGAAGGAATCAACCCATCAAAGGCGGACGCCATGAAAATAGCAGCCCAGATCCTGCACCAGCCTCAAGCCCTCAAGCTCTGGCCTGGGGGTGGGCGGGGCCGAGGCCAGGACTGGCAGGGGGCCTCAGATGCTATCTTGCCCACTGCACCCCTCTGCCCTCTGCTTTAGAAAATTTCTGCTCATTGTTTCAGACCCAGTTCCAGAAACCCCTCCTCCAGGAAACCTTCCAGCCTGGCCCAGCAGAGACCTTGCTTCTCCTCTGGGTTGCCTCACTCCTCTCCTTCCAGCCCATTCCTCACCACTCGAGGTCGGGGATCTCTCTGCCTAGATCTGTCTTCTACAAGTGGGGATTCCCCTAGAACAAGGCCTTGGATTCAGGCCTCTTGGGGCCCCAGGGGTGCCCAGGACAGCAGGACAGGGGGCAACCAGCAGTGGAGGGAGGATTGGTGAGATGGGGGTTGGTGAAAACAGGAAGGAAAGAGGAAGACAACTGAGAGGAGAGGGGCAGAGGGCCGGGGTCCTGGAGGGGCCACACAGAAGCTTGCAGGGAGCAGCTAGAAGCCCTCGGATGCACCACGGCGCCACCACCACAAGCTCTGCATGGGTACCTGAGGCACTGAGGACAGTCCGGACCATGTCGGGGTGGCAGAGAGTGACAAGGGGCATGACGGGGCCCATCCAGTTCACAAATCCCTGAGGGTAGTTGGCCACCAGCTGAGTAACGACTCCCATGCCTTGCTCAGTGGAGGTGACCTGCAAGCAAGGAGGGGCCGTCACTCCCCAGAAGCAGCCACTGCCTGTCCCCCTGCCGCCTCTGCTGTGTCCAGATTCTGCAGGGATGGAGGAATCCCTGCTTCTTCCTGCTCCTTTCCTCTTAGGGCAGGAGGGTTCCTGAGGCCTCTCCAAGTCCCAAGGGTGCAACCAGGGCACAGGGAGAAGACACGCTCTGCACACAGAGGCCGACCTTGCCTCCAGAAGATGGATTTCCCTCATCCTGGGAGAGGTTGCAGCCCCGGGGCGGCCACAGCGGGAGGTGATTACGGGGGAGGTTTGTGGGCAGGAGAGTGAACTCAGGACTAGACCCAGGGGCTCATTCTCACATCCTTTTCAAGTCCTGACATGCCTAGGGGGTCTCTGGTTGCCCCAGTGGTGATGGGTTTGCAGACAAAGGATGTACCAGGCCAGGCAGACCCCAGGGAACACACTTGAGACCTGCCCATCAATCAGAGGGCATCTCCCACCCCTTCTGATGGCCAGGCTCTGTGCATACAGCTTCGCGCCTGTCTCTCTGTCTCTCACAGAGCGTCCTGTCTCTCCATCTCTCACAGTGCATCCTGTCTGTCTCTCTATCTCTCACAGTAGGTCCTGTCTGTCTCTCTGTCTCTCACAGTGGGTCCTGTCTGTCTCTGTTTCTCACCTTGCCTCCTGACTGTCTCTTTTCAACAGTAGACACACACATAAATAGTGCTCTTTACAAGTGAAAAAACTGAGACTATATCCTCTAAAATGCGAACTAGTGGAGGGTTGGCTCCTGGTAAATTGTCCTCTCCAGTCCTTCAGGATTCCCAAGCCTGACAAATACCCCCGGTGCTCCAGGCAGTTGAACTTTTCACCTGTGACCCCTCCCTGCTCCCAAGGATGCTGAGACAAAGACTCAAAGCATTTCAACAAATTGACCCAGAGAGGAATAGTCACTCAGCCAAGGTAACATAGAGAGAGGGGCTGGAGGTGGGAAGAGTGTCCATGATGAGCCCTCACAGCTTAGCCCTCAGAGCAGGAGGCAGACTTGCAGGGACCACGGCATTCCCACTGCCCCCAGGGCCCAGAGAACATCCCAAGACCCAGAATCCCAGGAATGCCTCACGATGAGCTTTGGAACATCCCCGTTCTGAACTTTGTCACGAGAACAGTGAAATCACAGGAAGTGCTCCACTGAGCTGCAGCTCTCGCCCCGGGAGGGAAGGAAAGCTGTGCTCATCCCTCAGCTGGTCCAGAGGACAGGAGGAGTAGGCGGTCAGCTCTGTGGCCGTGACAGAGAGGGGCGAAGGCATGTTCTCCACTCACGTCGTCAATGCTTGTTGTGAGCGCCCCCTGTCCTCTCACCCTTGGGCTGGCCCTGCCATGTCTGCTCCCAGAGCTGCCATCAAGGTGGAGAGATAGATAATAAGTACTTGGACAATTAACGTTTAATTAAGCATGAGCAGGGCCAAGTAAACATCAAGGCCTGGGTGTGGGCAGACAGTGGAACAGGCCTCTGAAAGGGGAAGTGAGTGGCCTAGTTCCTCCAGGTTGGACAACGGGGCCCAATGGGACACCTTGGGGGGAAGAGTCAGATGAGAGGAAGGGGTCCCAGGAAGGGGTGGGGAGCTGTGCCCAGTGGGTGGGGGTGGGGAGGCCATAGCTAATTTCTGTGGGGAAACTGCAGCCCAGCGTTAGCAGACTCAAGGAAACGGGCCAGGCAGAGCGGACCCTGAACAGTGCCCCAAAGGCCATCTCAAGCTCACTGGTGGAGACTGGGGATGACAGGGGGTCTAGCTCTGTGCAGCCCGCCCTGGGAGCCCCTCAGAGCTGCATTGATGGATCCAGAGCAGGTTTGGGGTGGGGCACAAGGACATGGGAAAGGCGTGTGATGGCAGAGCAGAGGAACGAGTGAGGGAGCAAGGAGGGGTCACCTGATCCTCGCTCTCACTTCCACTCTCCTAGATCCCAGCCCAACCCCAACCCCCATTCCCAACCCCTCAGGAAGTCCACACACCCTGATGCCCCAGACCCCTCCTGCTGCCACACTCACCAGGCCCAGGTGACCCCAAAACCAGTTCTGTTTGGGGGGCTGCGGGAAACATTGGAGGTGACGAAGGTTGTCATAGAAGGTGTAGGTCCAGGCCCGGATGCGGGCCAGGAGCCAGGAGGCCCCGACCAGCAGCAGGAGCAGCCACGGGGAGGCTGCCACAGGCCCGAGCCCCAGCCAGGACAGGCTCAGCTGTGGCATCCTGCCGTGCACACAGGGTGGAGGGCGAGCTCCTGGGGCCCAGGAAAAGTGAGTATTGGTGAGCTCGAGGCAGAGACAGACAGCTCATAAAGAGGGCGAGGACCAAGGGTGTGAGGGAGGGGCAGGAATGGTGTGGGCTGGGGCCAGGGCAGGGAGGGCTCAGAGAAGGGCTCAGAGAGGGGAGGGGGTCCATGGAAATCCAGAGGGAGAGAGAGAGACAAACAGAAAGACAGACAGACAGAGACACAGAGACTGACAGAGGAGAAGAGATAAAGAGGAAGAGAGACAAAGGAGGAAAGGCCCAAAGGGAATCAGTGGGAGGCCGCCAGAGCCTCCAGTTACAGGAAGTCCAGGGCTGCTTGCTCTGGACTGTCATGGGCAGTGCCCTCCCCACTCCAAGCCAGTACCTCCTTCCCTGGACCCCAGCCCGCACCTCCTGTCTGCAGCTGCACACAGCCTTCTCTCCCCTGTTCCTGGGAAGTCTCAGCCCCTGGGCCCTGACCTTGGGAGGCTGGCAGGGCCAGGCTGGGCTAGCCTATCTCCACCTGTCTGCTTACCTCCTCCCCACCTGGCAGGAGGCCCAGAGGGAGGTGGGGGAAGGGAGCCAGTGTTGGCAAGAGAGGCTTATGAACCAGCTCAGGGTCACACAGTGTGGATGCTGGATCCTCAGAACTGAGCACCTTCATTGTGGGGTGGAGTGGGCAACTTGCGGGGCGGGCAAAGGTGACTCTGGGCCCCAAGTTTACAGCTGCCCCTGGCCTTCCCAGTCCAGGGTGTGGGAGGTAAAAGGTTGCAATTGAGAGTTCAGGTGCCAGGTGAGCAAGGCCAGGCCAAGCCTTGTCCCCACACATCTCCTGGGCTCTTGTCCACGTGAGGGGCCAGGTGGGTGTCATGCACCGTTTCTTGGAGCAGAATCGGGAAGCTCAGAGACAGGGAGGCTCTGGTCCCAGGACAGCACAGCCTGGCAGGAGTTCAAGACCTTCCTCCAGGCAGCCCAGGGCCTGGGCTGAGACGTGAGTGCTGGGAGCAGGAACAAAGACACCAGCCTCGTGGGGATCACTCACACCAGACTCTGGGGTAAGGAGTCCCATCAGGCGAGGTCACATGGAGGAGTGTGAGGTGAGGCTGCAGGGGGCCATGAAAGCACTGGGTGCAGACAGCAGAGGGCAGAGCTGAGAGAGCCTGGGTGGAGTCCTGCTCATCCTCACTCTGACCGTGGGCTGTGCTGGCCCTCTCTGGGCTCAGGGTTCCATCTGCAAAATGGGATGTCAGATGAGTGCCTGAGGGAGGCAGAGGAGGGTTCCACAGGAAGGTGAGAAGGATCAGGGGCCCCAAAAAGACAGAATGAAGGGAAAGGGCCAGTAACTAGTCTTGTGCTGCTGTGTGCCAATACTCCACATAAAGTAGACCTACTCTGTGCAGAGGACAGTATGTAAAGGATGCCTACCATGTGCTGGGTACCTCAAAAAGCATCCCTACAGCCAGTCAGGAGCTCTACATAAGGCATGCCTACTGTGTGGCAGGTATACTATATAAAGTGCATGTACTGTGTGCCAAGTACTCTCCAAAAAGTGTGTCTACTGTGTGCCAAGTGTGCTACATAAATCCTGCCAACTGTATTCCAGGTGTTCAACATAAAGCATCCCCACTGGGTGTTGCATGCTCTCTGTAAAGTATGCCTATTATCTGTGTTAGGTACTCTAAAGAAAGTAAACCTACTCTGTTCAAATTATGTAAAGCATGCCTACTGTGTGTCAAGTACTCTTCAAAAGTGTACCAACTATGTGCCAAGTACTGTACATAAATCCTGTCTACTGCATGCCAGGTGTTCTACATATAGCATGCCTATTGAGGACCAGGTATACTACATTGTGTGCCTACTGTGTGCAGGGTACTATATGTGAAATGCTCCTCCTGTGTTTCAGGTGATCTACATAAGGTAAACCTACTGTGTGCCAGATGTCCTGCCAGCAGGATAAAGCATCACCCTCCCCTCAATCTCTGGGCCAGCCCCCTGGGATCAGGCAGAGAGACCCAGGCGATGCATCTGCAGGAGTGAAGATGCCTATTTAACTGAAGAGTGAATGGAGGCACAGAGGGGGCAAGCCTCAAGCCCAAGTTGCATGGCTGGTCATGCCCCCAAGTCCAAACCTTTCCCTCTTCCGTGCTGCTCCACTCCCACTCATAAGGAACAATGCCCTATTAACCCAGGGACATTGTGATGGTGGAATCTCAGGCAATGTGGTGACCCCAGAGGGGATATCTTGAGGACCTTGTGTCACCCCGCGGATCACCCTCCCACATCCAGGAGGCACCACCCAAAGGATCTAGTTCTCCCCTCTTGGGCCTGCCCGATCCTGTCCAGAATGGCCCTGTGGGATGGTCTCAGGTGAGGAGCTTGAAGGATGGGGCTCCTGGCATAGCTACTGAGCAGGAGAGTGGGGGAAAGACAGTCTTCCTGACACTGGTGGCATGTTGGGGAGACCCCAAACCTCCTTCTTCCCCTCCCACTGGCTGGGGTATTCAGGTCCTAGAGCCCTCAGTGCAGTGGGGTGTGCCATCGCCCCCAGAATATCCTCCCCCTCACTGGGGCAGACCACTTGCTGGCAGGTCCATCCATGTCAGGATCAGGGGGACAAGGTCAGACGATGATAAACCAGGCAGAGTCCTGGGACACACAGCAGAAAGAGCCCCCAGTGCCCAGACGTCTTCAGCTCACTGTGGACCTACTGTGTGCCAGGAATATGCAGGCAGCCTAGAGCAGGAATGGTGGCCACCACCAGCATTCTAGTAGAGGCAGTGGAAGGTGGAAAGTGCAGACTCTGAAATACAACCAGAACAGCTTAGATCCAAAGCAACCACAGCCATGCCCAAATAAGAAAGATGGTTACTAGGACAAATGCACAGGCAGAGGACCTATTCATCAACACCATGAAGAAACTACAGTAAAACTGCAGAAAGAAGAACAACAGTTCCTAAAAAAATAAAATTGAAGTCAAAGACGATTATAATCTACCTCAAGAGAATTCAAAATAGCTGTCATAAAGAAACTCGATGAGTTACAAGAAAAGTCAGATAGACACTTCAATGAGCTCAGGAATAAAATTAGTGAACAGAAGGAACACTTCAACAAAGAGTTTGAAACTCTAAAAAGAAGCCAAACAGAAATTCTGGATATGAAGAAGACAATTATGAGGAATAAAATGATGTAGAAGGCATAAACAATGATGCAGACATTATGGAGGAGAGAACCAGTGAGCTAGAGGATGGAAACCTACAAATGATCCAAGTGGAAAGGGAGAGAGAACTAAGACTTTTAAAAAAGGAAGAAATTCTTTGTGAAATACCAACCCAATTAGGAAACATGACATAAGGATTATAGGCATCCTAGAGGAAGATGAGAAGGAGAAAGGAGCAGAGAATGTATTCAAGAAAATAAAAGCTGAGAACTTCCCACACCTGGGGTGAAATTACAAGTACACAAAGCCAATAGAACTCCTAATTAAATCAATGCAAATAGGCCTTCTCCAAGGCATTTAATATTAAAACTGCCAAAAGTCAATGACAAAGAAAAAATATTGAGGGCAGCAAGAGAGAAGAAAATAACCTACCAAGGAACACCTATCAGGCTCTCAGTAGATTTCTCAGCAGAAACCTTGAAGGTGAGAAGACAGTGGAATGATATATTCAAAATACTGAAAGACGGAAACTATCAGCGAAGAATAATCTATCCAGTGAAATTATCCTCCAAATATGACAGAGAAATAAAATCTTTCACAGATAAACAAAAGCTGAGGGAGTTAATTGCCATTAGTCCTGCTTTAAAAGAAATGATGAAGGATGCCCTCCCACCTGAAACAGAAAGGCAAATGTTTACAAAGCATTGAGCAAGGAGATGAATAGACACAAAAAATCAGAAAAGTGCAGCTGTATGTCAGAATAGGTTAGCAAAGATTTAATTATAAAATAAAGGATAAAGGGAAAGAAAGCATCAAAAATAAATATAGCCACCTCAATTTGGTCACAAAGCATCAACAGAAA
This sequence comes from Equus caballus, assembly GCF_041296265.1. NCBI lineage: Eukaryota > Metazoa > Chordata > Mammalia > Perissodactyla > Equidae > Equus > Equus caballus. The sequence continues at coordinate 15,852,889 of NC_091704.1, forward strand.
AAGAATGATTTGTGACAACAAAAACAAAGAAGGTGAAGAGGAATGTAAAGGAACCAGCTAGGCTGATGGAGATAAGAAGCTGTCAGAAAATGGACTATCCCATCTATGAGATCTGTATACGATCTTCATGGTAACCAGAAAGCAAAAAATCAGAGCAGAGTCACAAATCATAAGTAAAGAGGAAACTGAGAAAAACATCACAAAAAAACACAAAACTGAAATGGCTGACAGAAATACAAGGGAAAACAAACAGTGGAAATATAGAACAACCAGAAAATAAACGATAAAATAGCAGTATTAAGCCTGCACAAATCAATAATCATTCTAAATATAAACAGGTTGAATGCGCCAATCAAACGACACAGAGGAGTAGATGGACTGAAAAACAAGAACCAACAACATGCTGCATCCGGGAAACACATCTCAGCTCTAAAGACAAACACAGGCTCAAAGTGAAGAGATGGAAGATGCTACTCAGGGCAAACGGCAAGCAAAAGAAAGCAAGTGTTGCCACATTTACATCAGACAAAGCAAACTTTAAGATAAAAAAGATGACAAGAGACAAAGTTGAGCATTATATAATTATAAAAGGGACATTCCACAAAGAAGACATAACACTTATTAATATATATGTACCTAACACGGGAGCACCAAAGTATAAAGCAAATATTAGCAGACCTAAAGGGAGAAGTTGACAGCAACACAATAGTAGTAGGGGATCCTAAGACCCCACTTATGTCAATGGATAGATCATCCAGACAGAAAGTCAACAAGGAAACAGTGGCCTTAAATGAAACACTAGACCAGAAAGACTTAATAGATACACATATAAAACATTCCATCCAAAAAGAGCAGAAAACACATTCTTCTCAAGTGCACATGGAACATTCTCAAAGATAGACCATATGTTGGGAAACAAGCCAAGCCTCAATAAATTTAAGAAGATTGAAATCATATAAAGCATCTTTTTCAACCACAATGCTATGAAAGTAGAAATCAATGACAAGAAAAAAGCTGAAAAAGTCACAAATAAGTGGAGACTAAGCAACGTGCTACTTAACAACTGTTGGATCTATGAAGATGAAAACACAGCATGCCAAAACTTAAGAGATGCAGCAAAAGTGCTACGAAGTGGGAAGTTTATACCAATACAGGCCTCCATCAAGAAACAAGAAACATCGCAAATAAAAAAATCTTACACCGTACCTAAAAGAACTAGAAAAAGAAGAACAAATGAAGCCCAAAGTCAGTAGAAGGAAGGAAATAATAAAAATATGAGCAGAAATTAATGAAATACAGACCAAAAATACAGTAGAAAGGATCAATGAAACTAAGAGCTGGTTCTTCGAGACGATACACAAAATTGACAAACCTTTAGCAAGACTCCCTAAGAAACAAAGAGAAAAGACTCAAATAAATAAAATCAGAAATGAAGAGGAGAAATCACAATGGACACCACAGAAATACAAAGGATTATAAAAGAAAATATTATGAAAACCTATATGCCAACAAATTGGATAACCTAAAAGAATTGGATAAATTCTTATCATCATACAATCTCCCAAAACTAAATCAAGAAGAAATCGAGACTCTGAATAGGCCAATCACAAGTAAAGAGACTGAAACCGTCATCAAAAACCTCCAAAAAAATAAAAGTCCTGGGCCAGATACCTTCTCTAGTGAATTCCACCAAACATTCAAATAAGGTTTAGCATCTGTTCTACTCAAACCATTCAAAAAATTAAAGAGGAGAGGATGCTTCCTACCTCATTTTACAAAGCCAACATTACCTGGATACTAAAACCAGACAAGGACAACACAAAGAAGGAAAATTACTGGCCAATATAGCTAATGGACATATATGCAAAAAGCCTCAACATAATATAATCAAATTGAATACGACCATACATTAAAAGGATCATACACCACAATCAACTGGGATTTATTCTAGGGATGCAACGGGGGTGCAACATCTGCAAATCAATCTATGTGATACACCACATTAGCAAAATGAAGAATAAAAATCACATGATCATCTCAACAGACGTAGTGAAAGCATTTGACAAGATCAAATAACCATTTACGATACAAACTCTTGATAAACTGGGTATAGAAGGAAAATGCCTGAACATAATAAAGGCCATATATGAAAAACTCACAGCCAACATCATACTCCATGGTGAAAAAGTGAAAGCTGTTCCTTTAAAATGAGGGGAAAGGTAAGCATGTCCACTCTTGCCACGTTTATTTAACAAGTAATAGAAGTCCTAGCCAGAGCAATTAGGCAAGAAAAAGAAATAAAAGAGATCCAAATTGGAAAAGAAGAAGGAAAACTGGCACTATTTATGGATGACAGAATTCTATATATAGAAACTCCTAAAGAATTCACCAGAAAAACTTTTAGAAATAAGCAATGAATACAGTAAAGTTGCTTGGTACAAAATCAACATACAAAAATCAGTTCTGTTTCTATACACTAACGACAGACTTGTAGAAAGGGAACTCAAGAATACAATCCCATTTACAATCACAACAAAAAGAATAAAATCCCTAGGAATAAGTTTAACCAAGGAGGTGAAAGACCTATACACTGAAAAATATAAGATACGATTGAAAGAAATCAAAGAAGACATCAAGAAGCAGAAGGATGTTCCATGCTCATGGACTGGAAGAGCAAACATAAGTTAAAATGTCCATATCACCTAAAGCAAACTACAGATTCAGTGCAATTCCAGTCAGAATCCCAATGACCTTCTTCACAGAAATAGAACAAAGAATCTTAAAACTCTAATGGAACAGCAAAAGACCCTGAATAGACAAAGCAATCCTGAGAAAAAAGAACAATGTTGGAGATATCACACTTCCTGAATTCAAAATATGCTGCAAAGCTATGGTAGTCAAAAAAACATCATGGTACTGGCAGAAAAACAGACATGCAGATCAATGGAAGAATTGAGAACCCAGAAATAAAATCACACATCTACAGTCAGTTCATCCTTCACAAAGGAATCGAGGACAAATAATGGAGAAAAGAAAGTCTCTTCAATATGGTGTTGAGAAAACTGGACAGCCACGTGCAAAATAATGAAAGCAGACCATTATCTTACACCATACACAAAAATTAACTCAAAATGAATTAAAGACTTGAATGTAAGACCTGAAAACATAAGAAAAAAAGAAAGAAAGATAACACAGGCAGTTCACTTTTTGCTGTCAGAATTAGCAGTAAGTTTTCAAATACCATGTCTACTCAGGCAAGGGAAACTGAAGGAAAAGTAAACAAATGGGACTAGATCAGACTAAAAACCTTCTGCAAGGGAAAGGAAACCATTAGCAGAATGAAAAGAAAGTTCACCAAATGGGAGAGAATATTTGCAAATCTTATATGGGACAAGGGATTAATTTTCAAAATATATAATCTCCAGTACATACACATCTCAAAAAAAAAGAACTCAATCAAAAAAAGAGTGGAGGATATGAACACTTCTCTAAGAAGATATACAGATGGCCAACAAACAAGTGAAAAGATATTCAACATCAATAATTATTAGGGAAAGGCAATTCAAAACTACAAATGAGATGTCACCTCACAACTGTCAGAATGGCTATAATTAACAAGACAGGAAATAACAAGTGTTGGAGAGGATGTGGGGAAAAGGGAGCTCTCATACACTGCTGGTGGGAATGCAAACTGGTGCAGCCACTATGGAAAACAGTATGGAAATTTATCAAAAAATTAAAAATTAAAATACCATATGATCCAACTATTCCACTACTGAATAACCAAAGAACACGAAATCAATAATTCAAGAATATTTATGCACCCCTATGTTCATCACAGCATTATTCACAATAGTCAAGATGTGAAAGCAACCCAATCTCCCATCAATGGATGAATGGATAAAGAAGGTGTGTATACATGTATACACACAATGGTGTACTACTAGCCATAAAAGGCAAAATTGTGCTGTTTATGACAATATCAATGGACCTTGAAGGTATTATGCTAAGTGAAATAAGTCAGACAGAGAAAGACAAATACGGTATGAATTCACTCATATATTAGAAGATAAACAAACACATAGATGAGAACAGGTTAGTGGTTACCAGAGTGGAAGGGGGAGGGGGAGGATGAAAGGGGTAAAGGGACACACACGCTGGCTGATGGGTAAAAACTAGACTCTTGGTCGTGAACACAATGCGGTCTATACGGAAACTGAAACATAATAATGTGTACCTGAAATGTGCACAATATTATGAACCAATATGACCTCAATAAAACAATTTTCTTAAAAAAAATAGAAACATTTAAAAAGTATATTTTTATACTAAATGTATATAGTTTTAATAAAACTGTATAAATTTTATAATGCATATAAATTTTATATCACTATTTATAATACATATTTATTTTAAATTTTTTAATTATGAGTATTTCATAAATGTTTATTCATATTTAATATATATTGACTCTTTGAAAGTAGTATTCCTGTATGAGGCCAAAGAATCACTCAACAGATCCCAAAGGATCCATACCATAGTACCTATACTCTGACTGCAATGAAGTATATTGAAAAATAACAACAAACTTCAAAAATATGCATGACTGGAAAATAGGTCAATGGAATCATTTTGGAACCAGCAGAGGGGCAAGTCTTGGGTGGAAATTAGGAGTTCAGTTTAGACGTATTGAGTCTGAGTTTCCTATTTGAATTCCCATAGGAGAAGTCCCATAGCAGCCTTTACTGGGCTGATCAAGACCCTGCTGCCCTCTGCCTTCTCTCTAGGGTGGAAATGCTAGATGTCCTATTATGACACACTGCAGGTGTTACTCAATTTCGTTTCATTGGGAGATAACTTGATCTACCACTTTTCTGGGCTGTTTTTTTTTTTCACACTTTCTGTTTTAATTGACTTCCTTCCTCTTTTCCATAACCTTAGATTTCATATTCATTTTAATTTAGCAATATGTGAAACCTGGTTTTAAAAATATCAGACATAAAGGTTGACCTCTGGCATGATAGCATGAAGAACTCTGTGTACCTATTCTCTTGTGAGCAGAGTGAAAATTATAAATGCAAATCCATTTTAGATCTCTGGAAATGGTCCTAGAGACAAATGAAACATTGTTCAAGAAAATCTACTACAGCTTGGTGTCACTGCAAATAACCAATGACCATTCTACAGATAAGAGAGATAAGGTGACATTTACTTGACCCAGGCTGAGGACTATAATCCAGGAAGGCAGTCTCGATAAAGAAAGTGTTCCAGAGAAACATGGTTTTCAGTATAGTTTTATACATTTTTAGAACAAAGAACATACATGAAACATGCCCAGAATACATATTCATCAAAGTTTCAAGTAGATTTTCAGTTGCAAATTAGCAGGTCTACATGACGCTGATGTCCAGGAAAGGGAATTTATCCTTAGGTGTTCTGTTATGGGCGTTACCAATACTGGCTCTGTCTTTGCGGGGTTCAAGTCCACTCTGGCTGTCTTTTCGGGGTTCGAGTCTCCTCTGAAGTAATTGAGGGATTGCACGACCCGGTCATTGGAGAGGCCCAGTACTTGGGATCTGGCAAAATGGGAGCAATCTAACCCTTGATGAGTCATTAGTAGGGTTTGAGTCCCCTCTAGAGGTTGAGTCCCCTCTGGAGTGATGAGGTGTGGATTCGAGGTGCCCCTGGAGACTCTGAGTCTGTCTTATGTGGGCTTGAGGCCGCTTGGAACTGCTGAGTTTGTGTAATCACTGAGCATGAGGTCAAGTCCCTCTTGTGTTATGTCTGTGACAGGAGGAGGGGTCCTCTTAGGTGGGGTTAAACTCCCTCTCGAGTAGTTGAGTCTGTCTTTGAGTTTGGGGATGCCTGATGTTGATCTAGTTTTTTTGTGTCTGGCTTTCCAAACTGCTATGTTCCCCTCTTTTCCTTGTCCTCTTTATGGGTAGTCCCTGGGTAAAACCCAGCTTCTATCACTTTTCTTTTCCATTTAAGGATTTTGTTACTTGGCTTGGGTCTGCTTTCAGGATACTACAGTGCTAAACCTCCTATTAGCAAAATTTGGTAGCATCTCCATCACCACTAACCATTATAAGCTGCTCCTGGGAGGTTGGAACAGGACCATAAGAAAAGACCCCAGGGGCTGGCCCCATGGCCGAGTGGTTAAGTTCGCGCGCTCCGCTGCAGGCGGCCCAGTGTTTCGTTGGTTCGAATCCTGGGCGCGGACATGGCACTGCTCGTCAGACCACGCTGAGGCAGCGTCCCACATGCCACAACCAGAAGGACCCACAATGAAGAATAGACAACTATGTACTGGGGGGCTTTGGGGAGAAAAAGGAAAAAATAAAATCTTTAAAAAAAAAAAAAGAAAAGAAAAGACCCCAGCATATGGGGGGTGGGGGCTCTCCATAGCTCTTTCCGCCCTTCTACAGACAATCTCTGACACAGCCCTCGTAGGTGGTGGCACAGAGGGAAAGCATCCAGGATGCAGCACCAGGTGGCCTGGTGCCCCCCTGCCCCATCGCTGCAGCCACGGTGGAAGCACAGATCATGCCAGGGCTGGGAGTGGGGTCCCAGCTGCAGTAGTAGTGGGGTGGCAGCAGTGGGAGGGGCAGCCTGAGGCCAGGCAGGTGCCCTGCTGCAGGGGCTCTGCACTCCCCATGGCCCAGCTCAGCCCCAGTGACGTGAGCAGCAAGAGTGGCAGTGGAGGGGGCTCGGCATCCAGTCACTTCTCTGCAGGCTGGACACCGAGATCAGGCTAGAGCTGGAAGAGCTGTCAGCACTGTGCAGTACATGCAGGCTTGTAAAGCCAGGGGTCCTTCCAGCCCTTTTATTTACAGTGGAAAGCACACACTAGATGGAGGGCTGACCCATGGGAATTCATAAGCCTGACAAAGCAAAGCTTTTCCACAAACGCTCCTACCTGGGCAGATAGTCAAAGGCTGTTACCCATCCTCCTCAAAGCCAAGGGAAAGTCAGCTGTGCTGTTAAACCTAGGACATTTCAGGGTCTGCTTTTGAAAGCCATGCAAACAGGAAACCAGCCTTCCATTAACTGGTCTAAATTAAGAGAGGTCCAACAAGGCCCTGTGGAAAACCCCTCCACCTTTCTTTCTAGAGGCTGGGGACTGCTCAGGTGATATACCCTGAGACCCAGGGTGGTACAGTGATTCTTAATACCTATTTCATATCTCAGAGTGCTCCAGATGTCCTTAGGAAACTCCACAAGTCGGCCACAGGTCCTGAGACTGATTCTGCACAGCTAGCAGAGGCTCCTTTGGGGTGTTAAAAATTGGGATGTAACGTAGGATGAAAAAGAAGGCAAGATGAGAAGTCATAGCATCCTGTTAGCTGTGGCCCTCAAGACTGTTTAAGGTGACCTGAGGGAAAGGAAGATGCTATGGTTGAGTGACCCCGGCCCCCACCAATGGACCACAAGGCTACCAACAAAGTTGAGGCTAATCCATGTGCATACTGCTGGCAGGAAGGGCATTGTAAGTGAACATAAGTGAGGTCATCTTGTTAGGCTGCATGACCTCAGCCTCTCCTCTGTGTGAGCACTCGCTGCTCTGCATGTACTCCAAAATAATTCACATGCTCTCCAGATTTATGGCCTCCACTTATGTATGTACTCCCCTATAGCTTGATAAATTAAAACTTTTTTCTGTGAATTTCTCTCTCGGAAGAGGCTGACCATAGGCAGGAAACACACCTACCAGAGACTCATCATGACTGACAAAAGAAAAGAACAATGAAAGACCCCGGAATGTGTCATACCTGAAGGCCGGCATTTCTAAGCCCCTCTTACTGCCCATTTTCCGTATATAACTGCCTCATGATTCCATAATGCTTGAAGATGGTGTTTCGGAGACATTAGTCTGCCGTCCTCCTAATTACGCCGGCAACTGAATTAAAGCTGCCTTTCTTGATCTCTAGCTCATTGTGATTCATCGGCTCAGATCAAAGTGAGCAGAGCGAGCCCACTGCCCAGCATCAGCATTGGTGGTGGGACTGTCTGAACTGTCCCCAGAGAGGGAGGGCATTGAACAGGAGGGGGTCATGCCAACATCCCTTGACTACAGATGAGATGTGATGGGGCCATGGAACTCCCCAGTTGGCTCCAGGAGCCTCAGCTTACCTTGGCAGTGGGAGGAGAACATGCTGAATTTTTGCTCAATACTGGAGCCACATTAAAGGAAAGTGTGACATAAAAAGGTATCAGGAAAAAGAGATGAAAAGATTTCCAGAAACCTTGACCAGTGACATAGAATGAAAACGCTGAAGCATTCTTCTCTATATGTATCAGAATGTCCTGTTCCCTCCTGGGTAGGGGCATGCTAAGTTAGGGGCCTCAATAAGCTGGGAAGAAGGTAAAATAGAGATCCAAGTTCCTAAAGGTGGGGGAATTGAGCTCGTGGCCCTCCTGCAAGATACACCACCATGTTGACCCTCTGGTGTTACAGACTGGGAGTCCCCACACCAGATCTTTCAGTTGTCATTGATGATGGCTGTCAGGTTAGACTCTCTGTTCATAGGTCATCACATTTCTAAGGAACTCAAAAGAATAAAGTTATTGTCTTATCACAGCTGGGAGGTAAATAGACAAGGAGGGGTCATAAAATCTCCAGAGCAGTTGGCTCTCCTGGAGGGTGCATATCCAGCCGGGTTCATTAGTCAAAGGTCATTCAAAGTGAGAAGGAAGAGATTCTCCTAAATGTATTGAACCTAATTAAGTTGGAAGTATGGGCACAAGGACAGGTGGGAAGAGCAGCCAGTGTTACTGCACAAAGGGCACAATTGGCTTGCTGTCAGACAAAAGCCATTGTCAAGAGGCAACATGGTGGCAGAGAAAGGGCATTTTATTACAGCTTGCTAGCCAAGGGGAAGATGCCAACTGAATGTCCAAAAGAACCATCTTAAGGGGGAACAGAATCTTGAAGCAGTTATATAAGCCAGTGGGATACAGGGGAGGGGGTTGGCAATGTTGACCCTCTGGTGTTACAGACTGGGAGTCCCCACACCAGATCTTTCAGTTGTCATTGATGATGGCTGTCAGCTTAGACTCTCTGTTCATAGGTCATCACGTTTCTAAGGAACTCAAAAGAACAAAGTTATTGTCTTACCACAGCTGGGAGGTAAATAGACAAGGAGGGGTCGTAAAATCTCCAGAGCAGTTGGTTCTCCTGGAGGGTGCATATCCAGCTGGGTTCATTAGTCAAAGGTCATTCAAAGTTACAATATGGTCTGTTTTCTACAATATGGCTTCCTTTATGCCAACCTTGTGTTGAGTCAGTATCACCAGTGCCATGCCAGTAAAGATAAAATCGAAGCAGATAGATCACTGGCCCTGCGTGAAATACTCCCCTTGAAGCCAGAAGCCATAAGAGGAATCTTACCTGTGATCAATAGGCTTTTAGAACAAGGATTGATCAGGCCACGGAGATTCCCATGAAACACCCCCATTTTACCAGTTAAAAGGCTGGAAACAGCGAAATATAGATTTCTTCAAGAGCTCAGGGCTGTCAAGGTGCGTTTGGATCCTCATGCCCCACTCCATCCCCCCAGGTGATGTCTGATCACCCTGCCCTGCCTTCAGCAGGAATGCTGTTAGGTTGGAGAGATATTGTGATTTATAATAAGAAATGCCTTCACTTCATTTCTGGAGCAGAGCTCCTAAAACTCTTGTAAAATTTCTGATATGGGAGCTATAGGGGCATCTTTTGTTACAATAATTACTTTTGTCCTCAGTTCCAGAAATAACTCCAGAGCAATAAAGGTGAAATAGATATCTTTTGTTATTCATAACAAGCCCCTTTCAACCACACCTGAATTTATGTTAATGGGGTGACTTCAGGAGAACCATAAGGGTGGGGGCTTGTTGCTAGGGGAACCAATTGTGTGATAGGTGGGTTGGAACTCTCAGCCCCATCGCCTTCACCACATCTCCAAGGTGGGGAGAAGGGCTGAAGATTGAGTTCAACATGGGGTTCAGAGAACTCCCAGGTTGGTGAACACATGGAAAATTTGGGGAGAGTGGCACATGCAGAGGGATCCTGGGAGCTCCACATCCCTTCTCCACATGTCTTGACATTTTGGAAGATCATTCCTAGGTAGAGGTTCCCACTGTCAATCCAGAGTGACAACGGAGCTGCATTTATCTATCCTAGAAGCCAGGAAGTATCAAGAGCCTTGGACATCACTGGGAAACTCCATGCCTCACGCTGGCCCCAGTCCACAGGAAAGACTGAAAAGATGAACCAAGAAACTACTTAACCTGGGACAAGGTGTTGAGAAGATTCTTGGCTTCACCCATGGGGGAGATTACATACAACAGAAGGAAATAGCGATCAGGCAGTGCTTAAAATTTTTAAATGAAAGTCTAACTTCTGTTCATGAGTTTGCCTCTCACAGCTCCGTGTTCCCGTCAGATGTTGCACTCCACCACACCAAGGCAGGTGACCAAGTTCTCCTTAAGTCTTGGAAGGAGACTTCCAGAGGATCAACTACCCCCCAAGTGGACCAGGCATTATGAAGCCCTCCTGACCACCCACCCATCAGCCAAACTGGCCAGAGTCAAGCTGCAGACTCATCACACCCGAGTCAGTCCTGGCTCCCCACCCCATGACCAGAGAACTCAGAAGCTGAAAAGAAAATAAACTGGTCTTTTGAGCTGCTGAAAGACCTTAAGCTGCTGTTATGGATTAAGGCAGCTGACATCAAACAGTCATATAAGTAAAATGAGTCAGGTTCCGGCATTTTGGGTTCTGGAATTTTGGGTTAATCAAATATGGAATAACCTGCTGTTCTAAGACTGTAGAGAAAGGCACTCAAACAATGGTAAAGCAAAATATAACCCGGTACCCGAGAACATTTTAAAAATTTCCTTCCTCAGTTTAGCCATCTTTGCCCCCTTTCCGGCAGGAAGTAGTGAGAACAATCAGTGGCCTTCTTCCTGCAAGAATGAGGATGGAAAAAAGACAGTGGGGATTGAAGCTGGGTACCTGGGGGTTACTGTAGATATTCCATGAGAATAGGATTGCCCTTGACCTTGTTCCCAATGCAGACCTAGATGAATCTTGTCGATTGGCTGTTTTCTTGTTTAGCTTGTGAGGTGACTCAGGTCTCGAGGATTTGTGAGTTTACTTTGCAGAAGAAAGAGAATGCCTTTGGGGAGGATGTCGGGCCCTCAGAAGGTACCGATGCCCAGAAGTCAGATTGCCCAGGGGCTTATCAGGAGCGACCCCTTTGTTTCTCCAAAGCTCCTCCTGCCAAGACCCTTAGCTCCATAAAACCCCCTGCTTTCAGTTCTTGGGGAGGAGATTTGAGCAAACCCCGGCTCCCACCTTCTCGTTTTGGTCAGTCTGAATAAACCCTTCTCCAGCTCCAAGCACCAATGTCTCAGTGCTTGGCTTGCTGCACATCAGGCACAGGAACCTGAGATAAGAGGTTTGATCACCTCCACCAAGTCTCTAGCCTACTAAAGACTGAAGGACATCTCTTGGAAAGACAGCCTTTGTTTAACACTTCGTGGAGACTTTTAAAGGAGGGGCACACTGTCCTAAAGTTTTAAAACGATAGCTGTGGAGTCTTTGTGGATGTGTGTCTACATCTATGTTACATATGTGTGATGTTTTACCTCCAGATGGTATAATTCTTTTAAAACTCCATTTAATTGGCTTAAAGTAAGCACTTATATAAATTATTTCTAAATATAATAGGAACTAACCCAAATGTCTTTCAGGTTAACATGATGTGAAATAATCTTTGGTAAACAAAAGCTTGTTAAACTTTGTTGGTTTGATTAAATAGGCATGTCCTCACAGTTATGAACATTGGTTATAATACAGACATGCAGCCTGGGTTTACTAGTCAAATAAGCTCAGGTTATCTCTGTCACAAAACTGGTTAGCAATAGCAATCACTTAAAGTGATAGTTAATTTTGTCTGATGTCTCATAAAGTTTTGTGGGTAATCTAAACATAATTGCTGAGAAGAAATGACTTAGATGTAAGTGAGATAAAAGTTTATAGATAAGCTTTTAGCAATAATTATATTTTATGGCATGTGTCTTTAAAATAACTTCCAAAATCTCTTTGGAAATTTGAAACTTTGAAATTTTTCTATGTTAAATTAAATGATGGGAAATTCATTGACTCATCTCTAAACTAGATAAAACATTAGACATTAATTAGTAAATATAAGTTTGTCTACTTTTGGCTTCTCATTACAGATAAACTACAAGATGTTTGGGTCTGTTGGTAAACATGACTTGTACTTTTATTAGAAGATTGTACTGTGAAGTAGCATGTTCCTAGAAATTGTGAAAAGTAATATATGTTGTAAAGTCACAGAATGCTAATGTAAAAGATAGTTTATAATAGCTTACTTCTTAGTTTTCACTGAAAACTAAGGTCTATGAAGGTTAAGAATTCTTATTAATATTGGTAATTAAAACTACTAAAAATTAGGGGCCAGCCCTGTGACCGACTGTTTAAGTTCGTGTGCTCTGCTTTGGCGGCCCAGGGTTTCACCAGTTCCGATCCTGGGAGCATCATGGCACGGCTCATCAAGCCATGCTGAGGTGGCATCCCACATGCCACAACAACAGGGACCCACAAAAGAAAAAAATACACAACTATGTACCGGGGGGCTTTGAGGAGAAAAAGGAAAAATAAAATCTTTAAAAAAAAACCTAGTAAAAATTAATAAGAAACACATCTTTGTATTCAAGAAAAGTAAGGTGTGTGTTTTCAGTAAAGAAGGTATAAAGAATGGAAACATTTATGTTGTTTTGTTAAGAAAGATAAATTTGTCCTAAAACACTAGAAGAGAAGAAGAGGGCATGGGACAAATTCTGAATGGAAAAAGAAACTTAGAAAAGGTTTGTGGAAGAGGAACCCTGAGGAGAGAGTTTTGTGAATGGCCAAGTTGGCTAAGATTAAAATGAATTTAATTAAGGGAGTGAGTTTTAATGTCAAAAGCAGGTCAGTACAAAATTAGAATTTGGTTCTTTCCTTCTCTTAAAAGGATAATTTTCCTAAACTTTTAGTCTGCTCTTCATAAAGAGATTACGATGACTCACTCCTACCCCTAATAAGGACCATAAAAGTTAGAACGGCTAGCTTACTGTGGAAGGTTACAGATAGACATACAGCCGTTGGTGGTCTTCTCCCACATCATGGCAGACCCGGGAGGAGTCTTAGCTGATATGTCTTGCTGTCTCTATGTTACTACTAGTGGCACTACAGAAGAGAGTGAAACCGGGTCACTGGAAAAGGCCACTTGGCTGACAGGAAGAAGCCAGTCAGACCACCTGCTCCTGAGCCCCTGAACAACTGTCCTTCTTCTCCTGCTCTTTGGACCCCGCATATTCAATTGTCTGGTAGCTTATTGAGGCTGTGAAATTACACCTGGTTGTTACACAAGGATACAAACAACAGGGGGTTATGCCTGGTGACCCACAAACCTGTCATAGATTAGCTGGGGAAAGTTCTGCTCCTCTAGTGGTCCCTGTGACAACACTCACACCCAGCAGGAAGCCATTACAGAAATGGAGGAGCAGGATCAAACTAGAGGAGGGCTCTTGTCACCGACTAATTGCCTTGAGGAACTCGAGTGAGATTTCAGAAGCATGTTTTCCTCCTGAGCCTGAGCAAGTGAATAACCACCTCTCCCTTTTCAATGTTCATTCCGCATCCAAAATAAAATGCCCTTGCTGTCCTGTGCTTGGGGAGCCACGACTTTGGAAAGGATTCCATGTGGTCGCCTTATTTGCAGCAGATAAATTTTACTCTGTGTGACAACTACATCTGATGAAGCCTCTGATTTCAATTCACTAAGAAGCAGACCCTCTTTGGTTTGGAAACAGATCCACATCAGAAGAAGCAAGCCACGGAGACCTGCAGCTACTCCCCCCACCTCCACTGAGCATGCAATTCTAGAGTGGAAGTGTCACTCAGACGTAAGTGTGCCCTTGTTCCCATCCGCAGGTCCATGGCTGGCTGGGATACTTTACCTCAGTGGGGAAGCTCCTAATCTCTTCCCAGAGGAACTGCCTTCATCTGCAACACGGCACGGAGAAGTTCAAGCCTAAGGTCAGTCTCATAAATAGTGGAGGTTGTGTTGAAGGGCAGTTGGGAGGAGATTGGTAGGTTCTTGGAGTACATAGGCGAAAGTGTAGGCCCACTAGTTTTCACGAGAGAAGCAGGAAAAAGACAGCTGAGAGGAGCCCTACTGGGGTCAGAAGAAATCTCCAATGCTCTTCTCAGGAACTATTCCTTCAAAGGACACCAAATTTGATTGCGTACCTCTGCAGAGCCACTTACGCCACAGGGCATCGTTGAAAACACAGTCATGTGCCACATCACCACATTTTATTCAATGATGGACCACATGTACAAGATGATCCCATAAGAGCACAATGGAGCTGAGAAATCCTCTTCACCTAGTGTCGTGGCCATCTTATCATCACTGTACAACACATTACTGACGTGTTTGGGGTGATGCTGATGTAAAGAAACCTTCAGGTCTTTAGAAGATATTCTAGAAGAAGCCATTGTTATCATAGGAGATGACAGCTTCATGGATGTTTTGCCCCTGAAGAACCACCCAGTGGCACAAGACGTGGAGGTGGAAGACAGTGATACTGACTATCCTGACCCTGTGGAGGCCTAAGCTAATGTGTGTGTTTGTGTCTTAGCTTTTAACAAAAATTTATAAAGTAAAAATGTTACAAATAGAAGAAACCTTATAGAATAAGGATATAAAGAAAGAAAATAGTTTTGGACAGCTGTACAATGTGTTTGTGTTTTAAGCTAAGTGTTATTAGAAAGTCAAAAAGTTTAAAAAAATTAAAAGTTTATTTTAAAAAAGTTACAGTAAGCTAAAGTTAATTTATTATTGAAGAAAGAAAAGTGTTTTTTGTAAATTTAGTGTACCCTAAGCGTACAGTGTTATAAAGTCGACAGCAGTGTCCAGTGATGTCCTAGGCCATCACCTTCACTCACCACTCACTCACTGACTCACCCAGAGCAACTTCCAGTCCTGCAAGCTCCATTCACAGTAAGTGTCCTATAGAGGTGTACCATTTTTATCTTTTATACCATATTTTTACTGTACCTTTTCTATATTTAAATGCACAAATACTTACCACTGAGTTACAATTGCCTACAGTATTCATGACAGTAACATGCTGTACAGGTCTGTAGCCTGGGAGCAATAGGCTAGCCCATGGAGCCTAGGTGTGCAGTAGGCTAAACCATCTAGGTTTGTGAAAGCACCCTCTGTGATGTTTGCACAATGACAAAATCACGTAATGATGCATTTCTCAAAATGTACCCCATCTTTAAGGGACACATGACTGTATACTCTTTTATAGTTATACAATTAGCTTGTGTATGTTTACTTCTTTTCATTTTTTTTTTTTTTTACAGTGGATTTGTTGCCAACTAATTGCCCCATGGAACTCAAGGGTGGGTTTGGAAGCATTTAACTATTTTTCCAAATTGTTTTTTTCCCTTTTGTTATGTTAAGAAGATGCAATCACCAACCACAGACCGAGGCCGAGCCTCACCACAAGAGTTTCACCTATGACCTTTTCCTTATTTTTAATGCTGGGATTTCTCCAAGAGGAGCTTAGGCCTTCTTGCTGTAACCTGTAATGTATGTGGCAGCGTGTTTGTCACTGAGCTTGCACAAGCGAACACCCACCTCTCCCTTTTGAATATTCCTTTCCCGTCCACAATGAAAGTCCCTGCTTCCCTCTGTTTGGGGATGCCATGACTCTGGACACGACTCTTCCTGCTCTCCCATTTGCTGTTTCCTGTATGCTTCCCTTTTGAGACAGCTCCCTCTGGTGGAGAGTCTGATTTAACTCACCAGGAGGGAGTCCGCTTTGGTTTCGGTAACAGATCTACGTTACCATCTGGGGTCAGTTGCTTTCAGCTTGAAGAACTTCCCTTAGAGTTTCTTGTAAAAGGCCTCTGGTAAAAAAATTGTCCCAGGTTTAATTGTGGAATGTCTTTATTTCACTTTCATTTTGGAAAATGGCCTTGCTGGATAAATGACTCTCTCTGTCTCATTCCCTGACCTGGTGGTCTCTCCCATGAGGCACGGGCAGGTTCATGGAACCATAAAAACAAATAACGACTAAGGAATTACTCCTGGGGTTCCCGGAAGAGCCAAAGGATCAGGAGCTTCTCTTTGGGCTGAACTTGGTCTTCGTGGTTGAGTACTCCCTTATTATCATCTCTGACTCCCACCTCCATGCTCCCTTGGGCTTGGTCTTCTCCAACTTCTGTTTTTTATGTTTGCCATCCTAACCATTGTTTTCCTCCCCACAGCCCCAGTACATAGTTGTATATCCTAGTTGTAAGTCATTCTAGTTCTATGTGGGATGCTGCCACAGCAAGGCTGATGAGTGGTGTGTACATCCACGCCCAGAATCTGAACCCATGAGCCCTGGGCTGCTGAAGCAGAGGGTTTGACCTTAACCACTCAGCCATGGGGCAGGCCCTCCTCCAACTTCTCCTTTGCTGACATTTTAACTCCACAAGGGTCCCCAAAATGCCAGAGAACATCCAGAAGGGTACAAAGCAATCACTCTTACAGATTGCCTCACCTGGATATCCTTTGCCATGGTTTTAGTGGGATGAGCAACTGACTCCTTGACTATGATTCATGTGTAGCCGTTGGTCTTGGCTGTATTTATGATGTTATGAGCTTACAGTTCTGGACCCAGCTAGTTTTGTATCTTGGTTCATTACTCCTTTGTACTCTCTGCTTCATCACCTGGTTTGGGTCTAGATATCACTGCATATACACTAAGCCCTTTCCCATTTCTTCAGCAACGTTGCCAAGGTCCCCATGGAAACCGAGACCGCCAGCGTTTACTGATTTCCCTTGTGTCTGTGAGTTCTGTGAATACTCTCAGAGAATATGGATTTGAGAAGAGAATTACTCTAGAATAGGCGGAATAAGAAAGCTGGGCTACTTCCTGGCAGTCCTTCCAACATCACAGCTTCATTATTTCATTCATAAGAGATTCTCTGAAGATCAGAAAGGTTATTTTGTGTGTGTACATATGTGTCGATGCTAAGAAAAACAAGATTCTCACACCCCCTTCTCCCAAAGGAGGACAAATAAAGACTTGAATTGCCTGACACAACAGTTTGGATTTGGAATCTCTGGAAAGTTCAGTCACCGGTCACAGCGCTTTCCACCTTCCTGGAATAAGATCCCACACTCCTCCAGGGATAACTCTAGTCCCCGGGGCTCTAGCTCCCATGGCTGTTAATTTCCCCTCTGACAAAAAGGGACTTTCTGATGTAACCCCGTCCCCCAGAGCCTCTATCCTCACACAGTTTTGTCAGTCATCCCAAAGGCCGAGCAAGATTCATTAGGCAAAGATGCTGGATTCCAGGGAGGTTTTACTGAGAAGGCATCCCAGGAGGAGGAGAATGGAAGTGTGTGTAAAGGCCACGAGGGAGTCTCTCAGACCCGAACAAGTAGGGGTGAGAGTCTGGAACCCCCTGCTGGTGGGGCTTTCTGGGGTCTAGGCATGATTAGAGAGGAGACACTGAAGGCAAGAAAGAGCCCTCGGAGTTGATGATTTTACATTCATTTTCATGATCCTGTGGAGTCTGAGTCTATGAAGGCAGTTGGAGGGAAAGACAGATTGTGTTTGCCTCTTAATCTCCCCCAGCTCTGAGGTGGGCATCTGACCATTACTTTTATCTCAGTCAGTCAGCCCCGCACAAGCCTGAGCGTGCCAGACCCTCAGGGGATGTCATCTACTTCAAAGTCCATGCTTGAACTTCCATAGCAGCTGCTGAGCTAGGAAGACCTGGAGCTGTGGCCATCGCTGAGAGATTGGACTTAGGACCTGCTCCCTGGCACAGCCCAGACACACCTTCGGCTCTCCTTCCAGGGGCAGATTAGATATCTGATGCTCTGAAGCAGTTTTCAGAGATCAAATCAGACTGGCCTGGAGAGCCACTTGGCAGAATAGAGAACACACGTGATTAGGAATCAGTCAGGGTGGGTTTGACTCCCAGCTCGGCCAGTCAATCACGCTGTCACCTTAGACATGTCATCACACTAAGCATTTCTCTTTCAGATTTTATTCGTACAGAAGATGCTTATGGAGCCCTTGCTATGCACTTGGTGCTCTGTGGTTGCGCGTGAGGGCAGAATAGACAATAAAAGAGCAAAACTCTGAGAACTGGGTCTCAAGGACTCATTATTTGATTAGCAAACTAGCAAAGAGACGAAAAGACAGAATTGCAGGGTAACTTGGATGGACCAGAGGAACTTTTGCCTCTATGGCTCTTTCTTCTATAAACTATATGTACATATATATTTTTTTAAATATATTTCATAGCTTGTTTCTGGTATAATGACACATACTCCAGGTTGCATAGAGTTATCTCTTTTCTTCTGAATTTAGAAGAAATCAGAACATTTTCACTGGGCCTGGATCTCCTCTGCCTGATGGAGGAAGGACTCGTCCATGGTCCATCACAGGTAGGAGATGCTAGAAAGGTTTTATTGGCTACAGGGAGTCGGCTAACCCCAATGCCTCTTCTCTCATCTCTCATTTTCAGCAAAGGGCATCAGATCTGAAATACAAGCAGCAACAGGAGAATATGAAGAGGAGGAGTCTTAAAAGTCAACTCAAAAAACGGGTTGTAGAGACTCCTCATCCTGAGGTGTGAGGGAGGTGATTTAAGACAAGGCGATAACCCACCTGAAGCCAAGCCTTATCTGTGTCCAGCCCTGCTCGCCTGACTGGGGAAGGTGGGTTTAGTGCAGGGAACCGCCTTTTTCCTAAAATGTCCTGAAGGAAGAATATGCGTGAAGCCCAAGGCCAACCATGACATAGGGATCCAATCCTATTGGAGAAGCTGCTTGCAGGAGATTTCAAAAGCCAGTGAGGTGAATGTGCTGCTCTGTGGATGCATCAGTAGAAAGGGGACCACCTGGTAATTCTAGAAGGGAAGAGGAGGTCAGGGAAACGCAGTGCTGACTGCCCAATGGAAGGAAGGGGGCCTTCAACGGCTAAGACATTGGGGAGATACCATATAGTCTGCAGTGGTGGAAGATCTGAAGGTCCTGGGCCAGTGACATTGAGTTCACTTTGTGTTCCAGACCAATCGACAGTTCTTGAAGGTAAACCAGAGTCGAGCTGCATGGTATCTTCTCGAGGTGGAGACTGGGGGGCTGTTGACCAATCAGCTGAAAGGACCAGCGTAACAGAGCCAGGTGAGTGACTGGGGGTGTGCCAGGGCAAGAACATCCAAGGAGACCCGGGACCCGTGGCTGGTGAGGTGGTTTCTGCCCCAGGCCAGGCAGTAAGACAGTCATCAGACAGAGGAGATAAACACACCATGATTGGGGCAGAAGAGCCAACGGTTTCCTTAGGGAAGCAGGACATGAACAATACATTGTTCTTTATTGGAAAGTAAGATGTGAAGAGAAAAGCAAGGATTCTGGAGTTACACCAGCTGTGGTTTTAAATTGATTCCACCTCTTGTTTACTGCGTGATCTTGGGTTGATATATTATTTTCCTATGGCTGCTGAAACAGAGTACCACCAACTGGATGGTCTCAGACAACAGAGATTTATTCTCTCGCAGTTCTGGAGGCCAGAAATCCAAAATCGAGGGGTTGGCAGCATGGATTCCTTCTGGGGGCTCTGAGGGGGAATCTGTCCCAGGCCTCTCTCCTGGATTCTAGTGGCTTCCGGCAATCCTGTGCCCCTTGGCATGTAGCTGGGTCACTTCAATCTCTGCCTCCGTCTTCACACGGCATCTTCTCAGCATCTCTGTGTGTCCCCTCCTCTGCTTATAAGGTCACTGGTCATTGGATTTAGGGCACACCCTAAATCCAGGATGATTTCATCTCCAGATCCTTAACTAAGTACATCCGCAAAGACCCTCTTGCCAATCAGGCCACACTCTGAGGCTGCAGTGGACGCGCAGTTGGGGGCAGCACTATTCCCCACAGGACAGTCAGCTGCTGCACTGCTTTAAACTCAGTTCCTTCTCCATCCAAGGCAGATAATACCAACACCTACGGATAAGGACCAAGTGAAAACAACGTGCCTGTGAAATACTCCAAATTATCTAGCCCGAGATGCCCATAGGGCCAAGGTCGAGAAACCCTTCAACAAAACCCATCAGTCGCTCTCTGACCCTAGCATGGTGCCCCATACATAGTGAATGCTTAATAAGAATAAGCTTCCCTTTCTTCCCCTTACAAGGGGTGAGATATGGGTGAATAGAAAGAACCAAGTACACTGTGCACGTGAAAATCTTTTGACAAGATCCAGAGGGACTGTTTCACTATGAGTTGGCCCCAAAGACAATGATTAAAAGACAAACCCTTCTCTGTAGAGAGACGTGGAAACAATGCAATTCTCCAGGGATTTAAGTTGGCACTAGTTATATGAATATCTCCTTTAAAATGCATCTGAAAATCCAAATTCACAGATTGATTTCCAGGGATGCATGGGACACGAAGCTCATCTCTGCTGACAGACCAAGTCAGTGGACTCAAGCAACATCCCAGAGGCTCCATTCAGGGTCAGAGAAGGGCCGATGGATTTCAGTTGAAGGGTTTCTCAATCTTGGAACCATTGAAATTTGGGGCCAGATAATTCTTTGAGGTGGGGCCATTTGTGCATTGTAGGGTGTTTAGCAGCATCCCTGGCTTCGACCAATTAGATGCCAGGAACGCCCCCAGTTGTGACAAGCAAAAATGTCTCCAGACATTGCCAGTGTCCCCTGGGCAGGGAGAAGGCAGTTACCTCTGGCTGAGACCCACCTCATTAGAGTGAAAACAGAGGAACTGCCATTTCAGAAGAGCATGACAGAATGGACTTGAATTGACTGATTTTTGCCATGCAACCAGACAAGAGTTATGTGAAATAACATGAACAAAAAGAGCCAATATGTAATGAATACTCTTACTACCTGCAGACACTGAACTGAGCAGCAGGCATCATTATCCTACCATAGGAAGGGATCTTAGAAGTCACCCAGCCCATGTTTTTAATGTTTACCCTTCCTCTACCGTAAGAATAATAGTTGTGACCTTAAATCAAGAAATTACCATACGGTTGTCGTCGTGCTAAGCTCTTGAATTCATTATCTCATTTAATGCTCATAGCTACTCCTATACGGAAAGTGTTATTTATCCCCATAGACAGGTTGGGAAACTGAGTCCCAGAAAGATTGAATAATGTACCTGAAGTCACGTAGCTAGGATGCAGTTGAGTTGGCATTCAAATCTTGCTCTAAGCCCAGAGTGTATTCTCTTAACTATATGCCAAACAATCCACACTCACCATATTGCTTCTCCTTGGAATGACCTTATTTCTCTATCTACCTAGAAAATGACCTTAGCTGACTTTCAACACTCAGCTCAAATGTCTCCTCTCCTGCAAATCATTTTCTGACCCTCCCACCTTTGCAGGCAGACTTGGGCACTAGACCCCATGGGAACACCCAGCTCAATACACATGTCTTTGTTGCATCCCTTTTCATGCTGTCGTAAAGTGATTTGCTTATCTACTTGCACCCCAACCAAACTCTAAGTTCTTTGAGGGCAGCTCTAAGAGGTCTTTCTGTTTCCACCCCACACATCATTGATTGAATACAACTGACACTACCTCATGAAGCTCTCATTCCATTTGGGGTAGATTTCACTCTTAAAGAATTCCATGTCAGCCAGAACCATAATCGGCCTGTCTGAATTCCACCCACAGGTCGAATGAGATAGTTACGGCTTCCCTCTCCTTCTTATAACAGTTTGATTTTGAGAGCAGCTCTCACCGGTGCAGAGAGGCCTCCCTCAACCACTTCATCCAAAGATGGTTGCTCTAGTGACTTCCTATAGGATCTCCCTGCTTGTTTCTTCATATTTATTTCTAGTAAAAACTATATGGTTTATTTGTTTCCTTGTTTCTTATAACTCTCATGAGAGCAGGGATTTTGTCCATTATTTTAACCACTATGTCGCTTATGCCTCCTTCAGTGACTGGCACTTAGAAGAAACTCAATTTTCATTGAATGAAAGAATGAATTAAATGAATAGTTGTGGACAGCATAGTGAAGGACCTTGATGTGATGGGAAATCTGGATGGGCAGTCATTTAAGAAGGCCTTCAATGTCAGCTTTAGTGTGACACTGGCACAGGCAATACAAAGAGAGACAGATGGAGAGAAACCAGCAGTCATCAGTTAGGCAAGGGGAAAACTCTTGGTCACGTTTCATGATTAGAGGGAATCAAGTCAGAGAAGCTGAAAGACATGCAGGATAAGTGTCATCAATGATTTGGGCACCAGAGGTCTTGAGTAGACACCCACTCAGCACTGACCCATCTTGGTCTCGAAGTAGCCCACTCCCTTTGCACATCTGATAAAGCAGACCTCTTCTGGATCTTTCCAAGGTCGAACCCTCCTGGTCTCAAAAGGCTGGCTCCTCTACAGTTCTCTACACACTTCTCTGTACTTCCCCACTGATGATGGTGACAGATGCCACTTTGGCCCAGAAGTTCTCAGTGTTGGAGGTGATGTGTGTGAATAGTATTCCAGGGCAGTTTGAGTTTCCCTGGAGGTCATGTTGAAGCTAAGAAGGTCAAGTATCAGTATTTTTAGTTAGGTGGAGGCAGTCCCCCCGATCCCTCAGACATCTTCCTTGTTCACTGCATTCGTTCTGCAGATTTTTGTTGAATACTTAATACACGCTAAGCAAAATGTTCTCCACTCCCACCCTGTGGAATCAAGCCTCAAAAAGCCATCTGATATTCTGGACAACTTGACCCCCACCACCCCCGACCATTTGTTTCCAACCTCATGTGTCCCTTTATGGTATAGATGCCTTGGGTCCACATCCTAAATGTCATCCCACCTCCGACTCTCATCAGACATTATCCCTTCCCTTCTCTCATTCCAGAATTTGGAAACAAGAATTTCCTCATGGCTTTGGACTTAATTTTTGATCCAGCCTCATCATCCCCTATCATCCTTGCAATTCTCCAACTTCATCTTCTACTCTCTGCATAATCCCACTTCTGCTTTGCCTCATGGCCTCTAGGATGGGGTGTAGTTCAATATTCCACTGGGGCTGACTTGCACTGTCTAGCTTGGGACAGAGGGTGTAACTGAAAGTGTTGGTGGGTAGTGTTTGCCTGAAGGGTGAAAGCATGACTTTTATTCATAAATGGTAAAAGAAGATATCCTTTTGTTGTTCCTCATCTCCTGACCAGAGCAGACATAATGAACCAATCATGGTATTTTTTCCCACTGAACCTGAATGTGCTCATCATCCTTCTCAAGAGACCCCAGGCAGCCAATATCAAACGACTGTAGTTGGCATTTGAGATGAGTCTAACCTCCAGTGACACTCCTTGCCAAATAGCCTGTTCTTCGTACAGATAATGACACCTTCAGGAAGATGGGGGAATCAAACCTGTCCGTGACCTCGGACTTCACTCTAATGGGACTCTTCAGCCACTCAGGGCCACCTCTGGTCCTATTCTCCCTTGTGGTCACCATATTCACCGTGGGCCTTCTGGGTAACGCCATCCTGCTCTTCCTGATCTGCACAGACTCCAGGCTCCACACCCCCATGTACTTCCTGCTCAGCCAACTCTCCCTGTTGGATGTTGGCTTTCCACTGGTCACCATCCCCAAGATGGCAGTCGACTTCCTGCAGGGCGAGAGTTCCATCTCCTTCCAAGGTTGTGGAGCTCAGATGTTCTTTCTGATGCTGATGGGTGTCTCTGAGGGTGTCGTGCTATCCTTCATGTCTTATGACCGCTATGTTGCCGTGTGCCACCCCCTGCATTATCCCTTACTCATGAGACGTCAGGTCTGCCTGCTCATGATGGGCACCTCCTGGTTGTCAGGTGTGCTTGTGGCGTGCATCCAGACTTCCATCATCCTGCACTTCCCCTACTGTGCCTCACGCGCTGTGGACCACTTCTTCTGTGAACTGCCTGCCCTGCTGAAGCTCTCTTGCGCTGACACCTCAGCTTATGACTTGGCGCTGTCCATCTCGGGGGTGCTGATCTTGCTGCTGCCCCTGTCACTCATAGCCACCTCCTACAGCCAAGTACTGGGGGCTATTTTCCGAATGCACTCAGCTGAGGCCCGACACAAGGCCTTCACCACCTGCTCCTCGCACATCGCTGTGGTGGGGCTGTTTTATGGGGCAGCCGTGTTCATGTACATGGTGCCAGGCACTTACCACAGCCCACAGCAGGACAACGTGGTCTCCCTCTTCTACAGTCTTGTCACTCCAACACTCAACCCCCTCATCTATAGCCTAAGGAATCGAGAAGTTCGAATGGCTCTGGTCAAGGTCCTTGACAGAGCTGGCTTCAGGTCAAAGAGATGAGCTCAAGGGGGATGTTGTGTTGTCCCAGGGGCCCTCCCTTACAGTAGAAACCTCTTTCATTCACCGTCCATGTGGTGCAAGATGTACTATGACCAGCTCCATTCCTCCTCCCAGCCTCACTTCTGATCTTGTGGATTTATAGGAAACAAACATAGTGATCCCAATCACTTAAACAAAAGGAGGGGTTTTTTTTCACTCTTAAACAGTAGGAATTTTTACTTGAAGAACGCCAACCCAACAAGGGAAATGAACCCCAGCTTCCGGGTATTTTCACCACGCCTTAGTGTCCTGCCTTACACTCCATTCTTATACATTTCATCACAGTGAGTGATGAATCTGGGATCCAAACATTGAAATCCAAGCATGAAAAGGGATCCAGAGGCTGTTACTCTTACAGTGATGCTCAGAGAGTCCCTGACCCTGATGGTTCTTAGCTGTGTCTTTGTTTGAGTCATATTTTCAGGTTTTACAGAAGTGGAAGGCTGTCACTCAAGATGACCCTAGCTGTTCAGTCCACACATGTGTTACTTTTGCTGACTCCATTATTATCGTGCAGAGATATAAAATGGTGAAACCCATTCTTAATGGAACATCAGGGCCATCTAAGATTAGATGCTGCCATTTTTAAACTCCTATTATCATCACCCAATTGCACAAGAGTTAAGATTACTCAGTTAATGATTTCCATGGAATGATGCATCTCTGTTCCTTGTCTTTGCAGAGACGTTTATCTAATGTATCTTTGGATGAAGAATTAGAGCCATTTTGGGGCCAGCCCCATGGCCAAGTGGTTGAGTTCAAGCACTCTGCTTTGGCGGCCCAGGGTTTCTCTCGTTCAGATCGTGGGTACGGACCTAGCACCACTCATAAAGCCATGCTGAGGTGGGGTCCCACATTGTAGAATTAGAAGGACCTACAACTAGAATATCCAGCTACATCCTGGGGGGCTTTGGAGAGAAGAACGAGAAAAAAAGAAAAGACCAGCAGCAGATGTGATCTCAGGGCCAATCTTAAAAAAAAAAAAGAATTAAAGCCATTTCTATCCATATGAAGGCTGAGTTGACATGTCATCCTAAGTATTTTGAATAGCAGGTGCCAATCATTGTGTGGGGGTATTGTGTGTGTTGAAGAAAGGGGTTGTTGAGTGGGAGTTTTTAATTTTTTTATCATTTTATTGAAGTCATATTGGTTTATAATATTGTATACTTTCACTTGTACTTTATTATATATCAGTTTCTGTATAGACTGCATCATGCTCAATACCAATAGTCTAGTTTTTATCCGTCACTATACATATGTGCCCCTTTACCCCCTTCACCCACCCCCAAACCCCCTTCCCCTCTATTAACGACTAATCTGTTTTCTTTATACAAGTGTTTGTTTATCTTCCACATATGAGTGAAATCACGCAGTGTTTGTCTTTCTCCATCTAGCTTATTTCACTTAAGGTCCCTCAAGGTCCATCCATGACATTGCAAATGGGACATTTTGTCTTTTTTATGGCTGAGTAGTATTCCATTATATATATATATATATATATATATATAATACATATATACATATATATATATATGCCACATCTTCCTTATCTATTCATCAGTTGATGGGCACTTTGGTTGCTTCCATGTCTTGGCTATTGTAAATAATGCTTCAGTGAACATAGAGGTGCATAGATCTCCTTGTATTATTGATTTCATTTACTTTGGATAAATACCCAGTAGGGGGATCATACAGTATTTCTATCTTTAATTTCTTGAGAAAGCTCCATACTGTTTTCCATAGTGGTTGCACGAGTTCACATTCCCACCAGCAGTATATGAGGGTTCCCTTTTCTCCACATTCTCTCCAAGACTTATCCATTCTCGGCTTGTTAATTATAGCCATTCTGACAGGTGTGATGTGGTATCTCACTGTAGTTTTGATTTGCATTTCCCTGATAATTAGTGATGTTGAACATCTTTTCATGTTCCTGGTGGCCATCTGTTTATCTTCCTTGGAAAAATGTCTGTTCAGATCCTCTGCCTACTTTTTGATCAGGTAGTTTGGTTTTTTGTTGTTGAGTTGTATGAGTTCTTTTTTTTTCCTTTTGGTGAGAAAGATTGGCCCATAGCTAACCCCTTTCCCCAATCTTCCTCTTTTTGCTTGAGGAAGATTGTCCCTGAGCTAACTTTTGTGCCAATCTTCCTCTATTTTGTATGTGGGCGCTGCCACAGCATGACTTGCTGAGCCGTGCGTAGGTCCACACCCGGGATCTGAACCACTGAAGCAGAGGACGTGAAACTAACCACTACAGCCCCAGGCTGGCTCCTGTGTGAGTTATTCATATATTTTGGAGATTAACTCCTTGTCAGATACATGATTTTCAAATATTTTCTCCCAGTTGATGGATTGTCTTTTCATTTTGTTCCTGGTTTCCCTTGCCTTTCAGAACTATTTTAGTCTGATGTACTTCCATTTATTTATTTTTTCTTTTGTTTCCCTTGCCTGATTAGACATAATATTCAAAAAGATGCTGCTAAAATTGATATTGAAGAGTATACTACCTCTATTTTCTTCTAGGATTTTTATGGTTTCAGGTTTTACATTCAAGTCTTTAATCCATTTTGAGTTAATTTTTGTGTATGGCATGAGATAATGGTCTACTTTCATTCTTTTGCATGTGGCTGTCCAGTTTTCCCAACACCATTTATTCAAGAGACTTTCCTTTCTCCATTTCATGTTCTTGGCTCCTTCGTCAAAGATTAACTGTCCTTAGATGTGTGGTTTTATTTCTGGGCTTTCAAGTCCGTTCCGTTGATCTGTGTGTCTGTTTTTGTACCAGTACCATGCTGTTTTGATCACTACAGCTTTGTAGTACATTTTGAAGCCAGGGGTTGTGGTGCCTCCAGCTTTGTTCTTTTTTCTCAGGATTTCTTTAGCAATTTGGGGTCTTTGGTTGCCCCATATGAATTTTAGGATTCTTTGCTCCATTTCCATGAAGAATGTCATTGGGATTCTGACTGGGGTTGCCTTGAATCTGTAGACTGCTTCAGGTAGTAGCATTTTAACAATGTAGGTAGATATTTTAACAAGGTAGGACGTTTTAGCAATGCTTATTTTTCCAATCCGTGAGCATGGAATATCTTTCCATTTCTTTATGTATTCTTCGATTTCTTTCAGTAATGTCTCATAGTTTTCAGTGTATAGGTCTTTCACCTCCTTGGTTACATTTATTCCTAGATGTTATTTGTTTCAGTTGCAATTGTAGGTGGGATTGAATTCTTGATTTCTCTTCCTAGTAGTGCATTATTAATGTATAGAAATGCAACTGATTTTGTAAGTTGATTTTATACCCTGCAATTTTGCTGTAGTTGTTGATTATTCCCAATAGTTTTCTGGTGGATTCTTTAGGATTTTCTATAGACAGAATCATATCATCAACAAACAGCAAGAATGTCACTTCTTCCTTTCCAATTTGGATACATTTTATATCTTTTTCTTGCCTAATTGCTCTGGCCAAAACCTCCAGTACTATGGTGAATAAGAGTGGCAAGAGTGGGCACGCTTGTCTTGTTCCTGTTCTCAGAGGGATGGCTTTCAGTTTTTCTCCATTGAGTAGGATGTTGGCTGTGGCTTTGTCATATATGGCCTTTATTATGTTGAGATACTTTCCTTCTATGTCCATTTTATTGAGAGTTTTGTCATAAACGGATATTGTATCTCATGAGATGCTTTCTCTGCATTGGGATGATCATGTGGTTTTTATACCTCGTTTTGTTAATGCGGTGTATCTCAGGTATTAATCCCACTTGTTTATAGTGTATGGTCCTTTTAATGTTCTACTGAATGTGGTTTGCTAGTATTTTGTTGAGGCTTTTTACGTCTATATTCACCAGGGATATTAGCCTGCATTTCAAAGAGATATCTGCATTCCCATGTTCATTACAGCATTATTCACAATAGCCAAGATGTGGAAACAACATTAAGTGGTCATCGACAGATGAATGGATAAAGAAATGTTGTATATATATTTATAATGGAATATTACTCAGCCATTAAAAAGATGGAAATTCTGCCATTTCCAACAATATAGATGAACTTGGAGGACTTTATCCTAAGTACTACAAGCCAGACGAAGACAATACTGTATAATGTCACTAATATGTGGGATCTAAAAAAGAAAAAGTCAAACTCATAGAAATAGAGTAGAATGGTAGTTGCCAGGATTAGAAGTGGGAGGAATGAGAACATGCTGGTCAAAGGGTACAAAGTTTGTTATCAGATAAACGAGTTCTGAGGATCTAATATACAATATGGTGACTATAGTTAATACTACTGTAGTGTACACTTGAAATTTGCTAAGAAAGCAGATCTTAAGTGTTCTCATCACAAAAAAATGTTAATTATATTGGGGCTGGCCTGGTGGTGCAGCGGTTAAGTGTACACATTTCGCTTTGGTGGCCCGGGGTCCCCCGGTTCGGATCCCTGGTACAGACATGGCACCACTTGACAAGCACGCTGTGGCAGGCGTCCCACATATAAAGTAGAGGAAGATGGGCACAGACGTTAGCTCAGGGCCAGTCTTCCTCAGCAAAAAGAGGAGGATTGGCAACGGATGTTAGGTCAGGGCTAATCTTCCTCAAAAAGAAAAAGGTAATTATATGAGGTAATGCATGTGTTAATTAACTTGATTGTGGCAATCATTTCACAATATATACATATACCAAATAATCACATTGCACACCTTAAATAAATACAATTTTATAAAGCTGGGGTGAAAATGGATTCCACCTATTAAAAAAAGGAAATTTGTAAGCAAAATAAATGGTGTTATTGTTTCAGCCCACTAACCTTGGAGGTTATTTGTTACACAGCAACTGAGAACTGAGACAGCTGGGACAGAAGTCAGCCTACCCCACAACAAACTGGAAAACATCGAGAAGACTATCACACATACAGGTATGGACGCAGTGACGGGACCAGGGTCTGCACCTTGAAGTTTAAACTAAGAATACTATGGAGCACCACAATTACATAGCCACTTAAATAATATTTGTTTCATTCTTGATTTTGTAAATGAATAGTTGCAGGAGATGGTTTATAAAATATTGTATATTATCTCTGTAGTCGATGTACATCGTTTCTAAGTAAGCATGAAACCTGGCTCAAATGCTTTCACTTCTAAAAGTCTGTGTGGGGGATGCGTGGAGGCCCTGTCTAGATGCGAGCCACGGTGGCATTCGGAGCAATGAGGGGCACCATGGCTTTGTCACCAATGACCTAGAAGTGCCAAGGGAATTCTGCCATTTCTGGGGCCCTTGAGGAAGGTTCTGCCAAGATGAGTGCCTCAGAGACAAGGATCTCTCCCCAGCCTGAGTTCAATGAAAGTACAGGAAAAGGAAAAAGAAAGGAATGGTGAGTGTTGCGCTCTTCCCCTCAGAGGGCACCTCTAGCAGTGGTTCCACTGGGGGTGGACAATTTTTTGGCATCTGGCTCCTTAACAAGGCTCTCGGGACCCCACTCGGGCTGCAGGGGATGGGGTGTGAGTGCTAAAGCTCCTTCGTGAGGGGCCGCAGACTTACCCCAATCGCTCAAAGCCCCAAATCCCATTCTGGGTGCAGCTGGGCTACTGCCCAGCAGGCGGTTCAGATCCAGACGGCAGAGGCGCATGCGTCACCCTGGGACGAGTGTCTGACTTCAGCTCTTACGTGGGGAGAGAAGTAGAAGGTGGAAGCAGAAAGAAAGAGCAGAAGTTCTGGAGTCAGCCAGACCTGTTGTGTGACCTTGGGCAAGTGACTTTGCCTCTCTGAGCCCTGACTATTTAGTCTTCATACTGTATAAGTGGGACAGGAAAGTCTCCGTATGTGTAAGCCATGCGAGCTGCTCTGTCGTAATGTTTACTAAGAGTGGGCTTCGGAACCAAAGAGACCTGAGCAAGTTGACCTTCCTGCACCTCACAGTCTTCCTCTAGAGAACAGGAGGAGCAGCAGCTCCCCTGGAGAATTAGAGACGGTCCTGCGCGTGGACTCACGCACCCAGTGAGCCTCAGTGCCTGTGAGCTGTCGGCTGCAGAACGAAGGGGAGCCGCTGCAGGTTTCCAGCATGGGAGAGGCAGGAGAGGCTGATCTGGGGACTGTCGGGGTGAAGGAGGAGTCAGAAGAGACATTAGGCCGACCAGTGAGGGGACAGACGGGCAGTCCAGGGTGAGTGGATGCAAATCTGGTGGAGGTATTAGGCACTAGGTACTAGGAAGGAAGGTAGGGGACAGGAGGGAGGGCCATTATAGGAGGTCAGATTAGCAGAGTGGGGACCAATTAGCCAAGAGGGTAAGGGGGAGTGGACAATACCTGGTCTCTGATTTGGGGGTGGGGGGATTATGAAGGAGGCAGAAAGTCCTGAAGAAGATTCACCTGGAGATGCCCAGGAGGATGACATAAGCTCAAGCACTGTGGACAGAACCCAGAGATATAGGACAGTGGATCCATTTCCCTTGTTCCCACACTCATCCTTAGAATGGAAGACAGGAACCAGGAACCACATTGAGTGTGAGTGAGAGACAGACAGACGGATACAGAGACAGAGACAGAGACACAGAGGCACAGAGAGAGAGAAACCGACACAGAAACACAGAGACAGAGACACAGAGAGTCAGAGAGACGAACAGAGACACAGAGAGACAGAGCGGGACAGAGACAGAAGGAGAAGCATTTAGAGCTCAGGCATTCAAAACATGTTCAGCATCTTGATTGCAGTGATAGTCTCACAGGCCATGAGTAAATCAGAACTCATCAAATCCTACAATTAAACACGTGCCCTTTACTGCACGTAAGGTGTATTTCAATAAAGTAGTAACAAAGGTCCGAAGGAAAAAACTTCATAGTTTATGATATGACACACATCACCCCCATTAAGAAGTAAAGTATCAGGGCTGCCCGTGGCCGAGTGGTTAAGCTCTCACGCTCCACCTTGGTGGCCCAGGGTTTCACTGGTTCGGATCGTGAGCGCGGACATGGCACCACTCATTAAGCCATGCTGAGGTAGCATCCCACATGCCACAACTAGAAGGACCCACAACTAAAATATGCAACTGTGTACCGGGGGGCTTTGGAGAGAAGAAGAAGAAAACAAAAAAAGAGGAAGATTGGCAACATGTTAGCTCAGGGCCAATCTTAAAAAAAAAAAAAAAAAAAGATGTAAGATATCACAGCTACAGTTGAAACCCCATGTGTAGCTTCTTCTGTCCCATTTTTCTTCCTCCTCCAAGGTAACCACTATCCTGAATGTGGGATTTATCGTGCCCCAATGGGTGTTTAAATTTTATATAAATAAGATCATTCTACACATCCTTCTGCAACCTGCTGGGTTTTGCTTAGAATTCTACTTCCAAGATTTATGTCTGTCAGTACGCATGGCTGTAGTTCGTTCATTTCCAGAGTGATATAGTATTCCATTGTGGGAAGCTACCCTGATGCATTTGTCCATTTTGCTGCTGATGGACAGCTAAGTGTTTTCTAATTTTCCACAATTATGAGCAGTGTCGCAATGTATATTCTTTTGTCCAATTTTTTTTTTTTTTTTTGGTGAGGAAGATGGGCCCTGAATGAACATCTGTACCAACCCTTCTCTATTTTGTACATGAGACGCCACCACAGCATGGCTTGATGAGCAACTCATAGGTCCACACCAGGGAACTCTGGGTCGCCAAAGTAGAGCACGCGAACTTAACCACTATGCCACCCGGCTGGCCTGCTCCAATTTCTTAAATTGCAAAATACACATGACATAAAATTTACCATCTTAACTATTTTTAAGTGTACAGTTCAGTGGCGTTAAGCACAACCACATTGTTGGGCAGCCGTCACCACCATCCGTCTCCAGAACTCGTTCATCTTGTAAAATTGAGACCCTGTCCCATTGAACACTAACTCCCCACCCCAGCCCCTGGCGCCCACCATCCCACTTTCTGTCTCAGTGAATGTCACTCCTCCAGGGACCTGTTGTAAGTGTAGTCATGAAGTATTTGTCCTGTTGTGACTGGTTTATTTCAAGCAGCATAATGTCCTCAGGGTTCATCCGTGTTGTAACATGGTCAGAATTTACCTCCTTCTTAAGGCTGAATGACATTCCACTGTGTGGATGGGCCCCATTGTGCTTGTCCACGAGGTGCATTCTTGATTCCGTCTTCTTACGTGCTTACCTGTATGCATATACCCTACACTTTCTGTAAGGCATGTCTATACATCCTACATCTCTGTAGGGCTTAAAACAAAGGGGGGAATTGCTAAATTTTAGAATACATGCATTTTCAACTTTTCGAGATATTGCAAGCTATTCTCCAAAGTGATCTTCCTGATTTGCTCCCCCACCAGAAGTACATAAGGATTTCTTTGCTCTATGCCCTCAGAACTCCTGTTGCCAGACTTTTTTTATCCGTCTTGGGTGAGGAGGGTGAAATGACATCTCCCAGTGGTTTCCAGTCCCTCGTTGTTGGGGAGGTTGAGCACCCTGTGTGTTTTCATGTGCCATCTGGGTTCCCCTGCCTGTCTTCATGTCTCCGCTGCAGGAAAGGGGGCTCTTACACTGGTCGTCTCCGAGTGTCTGGTCACAGGTTTAGGGGTACCCCGAAATGAGATGCTTAATAAGTGTTTGATGAAGGAACGATGGAGCGGAGGCTATGAGTGCAGATTCACTGGAAAGGACAGAGAGGCAGGGCCACTGGCAGAGGAGCCCATGGGCCATAAAGGGTTCTTTGAAGTCTGGACCACGCCAAGCAAAGGAGGGAACAGTAGGTGTACAGAGTTCATTGACCTCCCAGCCTTCCAAGGACCCTGGGCCTGGGCCCTATGTGAAGGAATGTGTCTAGGCTAGGGACCAAAGATGACCACTTCGGCCCTGCCTCTAAGGCACAAGTTACAAAGATGATGTCCTGTGTCATGTTCCTTGTTTGGGCTGGCCACCCCAAGGGGCACCTGCAGGACTTTAGAAACATCTCATCCATGGGAACAAAAGAGATAGAAGCACCCCATCCGTGGGAACAAAAAGAAATGACTCAAACTATCCAAATGTCTGAAACCCTGAGTCAAAACCTTGAGAAACCTTAGGATAAAAGGGAGTCACAGGCATGGAACAATTGGGAGTCTCACTGAGGAAAGGACGCTTTGCCTCAGACCCGGACAATCGGCATCCTGCCCGCATAGGAACTGTTGGGACTTCCCGGCTGACGTGGTGTGGATGTGGTAAGCACCGATCTGTTGTTTGCTTCCCTGCTCCTCGTTCTGTTTCCCTCTATCAATAAACTCCGATTGCTTAAACAACCAAGCAGCCTCGGCGGTACCTGTCAGTCCTTGCCCTTCGCGCCTGCGGACAACAGGAGGGAACACCTGGGGTAATCTGTGGGAGAGGAAGAGGGGGTACATGAGTCCTGAAGATGGAGAGAACTGGACACAGAGGAGGAGAGGGAGGGAGAAAAAGGAGAGAAGTAGCCATCATTGACCGAAATCTCTATGTTTTTATTATATACATATGATCCAAACAGATGATCATGTATATATATATTATTATCATAGACGTGATTATATATGTATCTCAGAACCCATCCAGATGGAGGGAGGAAGACAGAGTGAACACACTTTTCCCATTCTTTGCACTAAGCACAGCTAAAAACCCTGCACATTAGCTGTAAAACAACAAGAAACTCTGAATGGTGGAAAGAAGAAGGCAGACAAGCCAGGAACCTCGGGACCCAAGGAGTGACACAGCCGTGGGTTCCCGGGCTTGCTTCTGGCCTCATAGATCCCAGACTTGGATCTGAAGAAGCTGGCAACCCGGAACACCAGCAGGTACAGACCCTCCCCCGAGAAAGAGCCCCAACAAAATCCTGTCTCTCAGCCAAAGGAGCGAGAGAGGGGCAGGCAGCAAGACAGAAACTGTTTAGACAGCTACACAGTCTTAGTTCAAGCTGCTTTAACAAAACACCATGGCCCGGGGCACTTAACCACAGAAATTTATTTCTCACATTTCCGGAGGCTGGGAAGTCCGAGATCAGAGCGCCAGTATGCTTGGGTTCTGGCGAGGGCTCCTTTCCTGGTTTGCAAATAGTGGTCTTCTTGCCATGTCCTCACGTGGTGACAAGAGAGAGCAAGCTCTCCCGTGTCTCTTCTTATAAGGCGCCAATGCCATTCGGGGGGCTGCACCCTCTGACCTAATCACCTCCCAAGCCATCGCCGCAGGGGTTAGGGCTCCAACATATGAAACTTGGGGGGCGGCCCAGATATTCAGTCCACAGCAGCCACTGTACTCCAGCCAAACAGCACAGGAGAGAAGAAGGTGCCGCACTCTCCTCCACGCCGGCAAAGGCTTTCCCCCTGTGAGACTGGAACAAGGCGCCTTGACACCCCCACTGGAGCAGAGTCTGAGAAGACCACCGAGGGGCCAAGACTTCTGTTCCCACCAGCCACTAACCAGGCGGCATCAGGGAGCCTGCACTTCTACCCCACCCCCACTCGGCATAAAGAGGCTCCCTCCCCACTGCAGCGGGACCAGAGCAAGCCCAGTGGAAAGTCAAGACTCTCACCAGCTCCCAGCACTAACACGCCCCCCCACAGTGTCGGTGAGGCCACAGAGGACGGTCTGGGGCCTTCCCCCAGCAATAACAAGGAGTCTCCCCGTAAGTGTCAACGGAGGCCGAGTCCAGACCCTGTGCTTCCACTTCTACCCCCCTCCCCTGGCAGAGCAGCGTCAGAGAAAGGCAGCTAGAGCAGAAGCTTAATAAGACCCAGAGCCTCAGAACACAATTTGAAAGTCCAGATTGTGACTGAAAATCACTCATCAAACCAAGAACCAGAAGACCTCAAACCGAATGATCTTTCAAGGCCGTGAATCCAACTCACACTGCTGCTCTGCCACTCACAGGACCAGATTCTGGGTCCATTTTCGGCTACAAAGGATAAGAGACCCTTCTCAGGCTGTCATAGACAAGCTCTCATCCTCTGGCCACGATCCCGGCTAAGTTTAAAGTCCGAGTCGGCCATTCTCTTTCCGTAAACTCTCAATAGAGTCAAAAACAGCCGTCTCACCCGGCACGCTCGTGGTTGTCATCCACAGCCCAGCAAAGCCCCTCAGCAGCCACCTGCGCGCTCACAGCCGACAGCCACAGGCCACCACGGAAGTTATTCTTTTGTGACTGCAAACCGTGGACTCCCAGGTCCCATCTGGCCACGGCAAGTAGGTCAACCCTGCACCAAAGCCCAAGCCAAAAGCCAACCAACCCCAAAGTGGTCTCTTTGAGAGTCCATTTCCTGGGGCAACTGCTGGTACCAAACACCTATTCAGTCTGGCTTCAGTCAGGAAAACAGAAACCACTTTGGGTACTTCAAACAGAGGAGGATTTAACAAAAGGGACTAGGTCACAAAATTGTCAGACGTGCAGAGAACAACGGTGTTACCCAAACATCAGCAACCACAGAAAAGCGCTGCCATTCCTACAAGAAACTACCCTGGTCTGTCCCCACGCGGCCACTCAAACTCCACAGAAGCGCTTGGCCCTTGGCAAGTGGCTTCCCCCCGGAGCCCTCCTTCTGCGCTGCATGGTCTTCTGACCTCGCGCTGCAGGATTCTGCCCTTCCCTGCCAGAGCCACAGCTGCCTCCAGGCCAGCGCCCCAGTCGCCTGCCATGGGCCGTGGGGCCTCCAGCAGCGCCACAGTCCCCTGTCTCTGCCTCTAGCTTCCTCCAACCTTCTGGTCCTTCGTGATGCACTCAGTTGGCAGAAAGAGCTGGAAACAGACATGGCACCGATTCAGAGAAGCAGAGAGTGAGACGTGGGAATGAAAGAACATGTTCTTCCTCGCGCCCTGGGAAGCACTGTGTCCTCACCAGCCTGGCGCACAGCCCTGCACCCCCTCTGCCCACAAAAGCTTCTGCGGGGACAGCCTCTTCTGGCTCTCCCCCAAGACGCTCCTCCCTCCTGCTCTCCCCAGAGACAGCTGAGCATGAGATTTCCAGGTCCACAGTGGGGGGAGGGGGGGGCGGGGGGGGGGGGGTGGAGCACCACGTGCTTCCTGAAATGATGCACGAGAAGGACCCACACCACGTCTGTGGTTCATTTCCACCAACTCTGTGCGAGTGAATCTCAGTGAAAGACGTATTGGGGTTCATTGTAAAACTCTCTTAACGTCTGTAACCATTAGAAAGTTTTATAGCAAAAAAATAAATATATTTTTTAAGTTTCAATGTCATGAAAAATCCTGAAAAGCTGAGGAACTGGCCCGTGCAAAAGGAAACAGAAGAAGCACGACAAGCAGAGAAGCACCGATCCTGCCTCTACCTTCTGGGTCTTGGGTCAGAGAAGAAAACGGCCCTAAACTCTAGACACGGGGGCAGTTGGAGACACTGGAATCTGGACTAGTTTAGAAATAAAACAAATCAGAGAACCGAGCGGGAGCTTCGCGCGCCTAGGCAGAGGAGCCGGAACGCGGTAGGAGAGAACATCGCTCCATCCCCTAGAAACCGGGATCGCAGGGGCGCGGCGAGGCGGGGGTGGGACGCGCAGGCTGCGCTTCCCAGTCGGGACGCTGGGGGGCGCCAGGGCCTCGCCGAACTGTAAGTTTTCCAGAAATCCGAAAATGTGCAGGAGGAAAAGATTAAAGACCACACAATCCGATGTTTGAAAGCATAAAGGTAAGGCTGAAAAATCAAAAGCAAACATTTGGATGAAATGTCCTCTTAAGCTAACGTGGTGTCACGGCTTTAACCTTCCGCCAAAGCGTCGTTAGGTGGGAAAGTTACTCGTGGGTTTGATGTTTTCCGTTTGCACGAATTCCTGTAGATGCACGAGTAAATGGGGTTTTCATGGCGCCTAAATAACTTCAAAAGCTAAAGTGTAACTATCCTTTCTCCTTTTTCCTAAGCAGAGGAAGGAATACACAAAAGGGAGTGCTTGTCCTATGTTTGCCCTGAGGCAAGGCCGGCTCCGAGAGGACAGCAGCCCACGGCCGTCCTGCCCAGCCTCCTGCCTTCGCACATGCTGTTCCTTTAGCCTGAATCACTCTTCTCTCCCCTCTTTGGCCAACTCACCTCCCTGTCACCCTTCATAGCTCAGCTCAGTGTCACCTCCTCAGGGAAGCTTTCTCTCACTGCAACACAGGCTCCCCTTGCCATCGCGTGCTCCAATGCCCATGTCAGCTTGTAACCATAAATTTATTATTTGTGCAATTATTGGGTTTCTGTCTGTCTTCTCCTCTCAGACATGAGCTGGACGAGGGGTGAGGTGCTGTCTTTCTTCACCTGGCCCAGGGCCTGGCACACAGAAGGTGCTCAGAGAACCAACGAACAGATGCATGTGCATAACAGACCTGCTCTTGTGCAGTCTTCCCGCCCAACTCAAAATTCTTATGAGCCCATTGCAGAACTTTGAGTGCTGGCTCACAGAGTCCTCTTTGAAACTCATGCTTCTTATTTCAACAACAACGCCTCTCCTCCTGCTGCCCCTCTGTGCCCAGCCCCTCGCTGAGTGGTCCTGGGGCAGCAGAGAAAGCTCAGTCCCAGATCCTGCCCATGAGAAGTTCCAGTCTGAGGGTGGGAGCACAGAGCTGGACACAGACACTGCCAGCCCAAGTGTTGAGGGTAAAATGAGGGTCTCAGGGCTGGGGAGTAGGGAAGGGAGAGTGTCCTGGAGAAGGGCCTTGACTTGGCATGGAGAGCAGAGCATGAAGAATTATTAGTCTGGAAGGGTGGAGGCATTCCTAGCAGAGGGACTGCATATGCAAAGGCCCTGAGGCTTGAGAAATGGTGGTTTTAGGATAGAGGAGCCAGGGGAAATGGCTACAGAGGGGACTGGCTAGGTCCATTAGAGGCAGGTTGTAACGGACCCTAAGGCCAAGCAGATGAGGTTGAACTACGTCCCACAGGAAGAGAATAAACTAGCGTCAGCTGTTGTCAAAGTAGGGCAGGCAAGATGTTCCAGTAAGAATCAGACAGGGTGGCTAGGAAGAGTGGAACAGGTCGCACACTACACTAACCTAAGGGGGGCGGGGGTGCCATGCACACAGACTGCAATGAGTAGGGTACTTACACACATGTACACACACACGCACACACACACACAGGGGAATTATGCGGTATAGTGGCCCTGCATGTAGGAGAAAACTGAAGAACTTTCATTGACATTTTTTATGTGCTTAGGGGTTTCTTTGGTTTTTTAGATTCCACATATAACAGAGATCGTACAGTACTTGTCTTTCTCTGTCTGACTTATTTCCACTCAGCATAAAGCCCTTGAAGCCCATCCATGTTGTTGCACATGGTAAGATTTCATTCTTTTTTTATGGCTGCATAATATTTCGGGGGGGGGGGTGTGCCACAATTTCTTTATCCATTCATCCATCAGTGGACACTCAGGTTGTTTCCATATCTTGGCTGTTGTGAATAATGCTGCAGTGAACATGGGGGCACAGACATATCTCTTCGAGTTAGTGCTTTCATTTTCTTCTGATAAACATCCAGCAGTAGAATAGCTGGAGCCTGTGGTAGTTCTGTTTCTCAGTTTTTGAGGTGCCTCCATACTGTTTTCCATAGTAGCTTCACCAATTTACATTCCTACCAACAATGCGCAAAGGTTCCCTTTTCTCCACACCCTTGCCAACACCTGTTATCTCTTGCCTTTTTCATAATAGCCATTCTGACAGGTGTGAGGTGGTATCTCTCTGTGGTTTTGATTTGCATTTCATTGAAGATTAAGGATGTTGAGCATCTTTTCATGTGCCTGTTGGTCATCTGTGTGTCTTCTTTGGAAAAATGTCTATTCAGGTCCTCTGACCGTTTTTTAATCAAATTGTTTATTTCTTACACTCATTTTTATCTTCAAAAAAGTTTCTATAGTAATAATTAGAGAATGGACAAAAGACTTGAACTTGAACAATCTGCCAAAGAGAATATACAGAAAAGAAAGCAGCACATGAAAAGATGCTCAACATCACTAGCCATAGGGAAATGCAAATTACAGCCATGATGAGATGCCACGACCTATTAGAATGGGTAAAATAAAAACGCTGATAATACCAAGTGCTGACAAGGATGCAGAGCAACCACAACTCTCATGCATTACTGATGGGAATGCAAAATGGTGTGTGGAAACAGCCCAATGTCCTTGAGCTGGTGAATGTGTAAACAGTGGTCCATCCCTACCATGGAATACTACCCAGAAGTAGACAGGAATGGACTAGTGACACATGTGGCACCAGCACGGTTCTCAAAGGTAGTGTATTGTGCTGAGCACAACAAGCCAACTCAAAAGGTCAAACACTGTATATACTTTTTACATAACATTCTCAAAATGACAGAATTATGAGGGTTATGTTGACAAGACTATGCTTGCCGAGGGTTAGGGAGTGGGGAGCTGACCTCAATAGGCAGCAGGATGGGATTTCTTTGGACAATGGAGCAGCTCTGTGCCCTGACTGTGGTGGTCGCCCCATGAATCTATGCAGGTGACACAGTTTCACAGAGCGTTTCAAAGCATCAAGTACGTGTAAAACTGGGTGAACACCAAATGAGGCCTTTAGTTAATAGCAGTGTGCCAAAGTCAAAGTCCTGGTTTTTGTAATTGTACTCTTATTAAATAATTATATATATAATATTATAAATAAAATATACTTTATGTATAATATGCAATTATAAAATTATAAATAATAATATTTGTATATAATTATATTACTATATTTAGGTATTATTTAGATATATATAAATATACATATAATAATATATAATATATAAATACAATATAAACTTTTATCATATGATATAACATTAAATATAATATAGAATATAATATATATTAATATAAATATAAATGAATAATGCATAAATAATATATAATCATATATAATATAAAAATAGTTACATATATTATATGCATTTAGATATTATTTCGATATTAGCATATTATTTATATATTTTATATTGTACATTTCTAAAATATAATATATAATTTGTATAAATATTATATAATTATATATAATAATTTTTATATATAATTCTAGAAACATAATGAAAATAACATATTTAATTTTATATATTTATATTTATATATATAAATTATATATATAGTTGTATGCCACATAACAAAGTTTTGGTCAATGGTGGACTCATAGACAACGGTGGTCCCATAAGATCAGTACCGCAACAGACCTTGAGGGTATTATGCTAAGCGAAATAAGTCCGAGGGAGAAAGTCAGATACCGTATGCTCTCACTCATAAGTAGAAGATAAAAACAATGACAAGCAAACACATAGAGACAGAGATTGGATTGGTGGTTACCAGAGGGGAAGGGGGAGGGGTGCAGGTGGCAGGGGTGATTAGGCACAGGTGTGTGGTGGTGGATGGTGGTCTTTGGGTGGTGAACATGATGTAATCCACACAGAAATCCAAATATACAACGATGTACACCTGAAAAAAATTTT
Organism: Equus caballus; assembly: GCF_041296265.1. Taxonomy (NCBI): domain Eukaryota; kingdom Metazoa; phylum Chordata; class Mammalia; order Perissodactyla; family Equidae; genus Equus; species Equus caballus. The sequence goes on from NC_091704.1 coordinate 15,893,721, forward strand.
AAAAGATGGGCACCACAGGTCCTAGGCATGTGGTGGGCCACACCATCTAGGTTTGGGGAAGTACCTGCTATGGTGTTCGCACAACGACAGGATCGCCTAACGAGGCGTTTCTCGGAACGTGTCCCGTCCTCAGCGACCAGCGGCTGTGATTATACAAATGTAAGACGCTTTTATTGCGGGAAGCTGAGTGAAGGATATACAGCGCCTCTCCGTCCTGTGTTTGCCACTTCCATGTGGGTCTGAAATTATTTCAAAATAAAAAGTTTTTAAAAAAGAAGCTGTACTTACTGACATTTTATATTTCATCAGACTGACTCTAGCTTTCAGCCCATTTTGACGTGTGTCACAGTTTCCACGTGCCCAGACGAGTAGATTTACAGATTGCATCATTCACTTTTATTTCACCCAATCATCAAAAATGAAGCTGTGACCTGAAAGACCATAGGGTGCCCCAATGCGGTCCAAAAAATGCTGGTGGGGACACTTCTACCCCTAAAATGAACTCTGTACCGGGCGCACCGAGAGGAAGGAGGCAACGGCAAAGCGCTCAGGCACGATGACGCTAGCCAAACATTGTCCAACTGTCGAAAAGCCTATTTGTGACAAGCATTTCTATCCATGACCCTTAACTGTGACCCTTGCCCTGGGGCACCTCAAAGTATCAGCTACTATAAGTGTCTTTTTAGGATGGTTTGAAACACCCAAAAGTTTATTTCAGTCTAAGAGCTCGTCTTTTTCGTTTCAATTTGGGAGGCGTGCAATGTTCATAACATTACTACAGCAGTGCGATATTCAGTTTTTAAATAAATATGCATACAGCAGAGGTATGTGCTCAAATATGTTTCCCCAGTAGACATGCAAGATCAAAAATATTTGGAACATGAACAAATGCTCAACGTGGTTATTCATCAGGGAAATGCAAATTGAAACCTCAGAGAGCTGACACTTCACACCCATCAGCACGGCTCTTCTCAAAAACTGCAAATGAATGTTGGAGAGGGCGTGGGGAAATTGGAGTCCTCACACACTGCTGGTGGCAATGCAAACTGGTGCAGCGAGCGTGGAAAACAGCGTGGAGATTCCTCGAAAAATAAAGACAATAGAACTATTATATGACCCCGGTGTCCCCGCCTGGGTATACTCCCAAAAGAATTGAAAGTCGGCTCTTGAAGAGATATTGTACGCCCGTGCTCCTGGCAACCTTACTTACAATAGCTAAAACGTGGAAACAGCCCGAGTGCTTGTGGATGGGTAAACCAAACGTGTCTATCCTTTCCACAGAATATTCCACAGCCTTAAAGAGGAAGGGCATTCTGACACACGCACACCATGAGCTTTGAGTGCATAATGCCACATGAAATAAGCCAGTCACAAAAGGACAAACACGGTGTGATTCCACTTATATGAGGTCCCTAGAGGGGTCAGATTCATAGAGACAGGAGTGGGACGGGGATGCCGGTGCTGGGGAGAGCAGAATGCAGAGTCAGTGTGTAATAGGCATCGAGTTTCAGATCTACCAGATGAAGAGAGTCATGGGGATGGACAGTGGTGATGGCTGCACAACATGAATGCATTTGAAACCACTGAACTGTATGCTTAGAAACGGTTAAGACGGGAAATGTTATGTGTATTTCAACACAATAAAAAATGTGGGGAAAAACCCCACAATGAGCACTTCACAGCCGTTAGGGTGGCTATAATAAAAAAGACAGACAATAACAAATGTCGGCGAGGATGTGGAGAAATTGGAACCCTTGTGCATTGCTGGTGGGGTGGACAATGGTGTGGCCACTGGGGAAAACAGTTTGATGGTTCCTCAAAAAGTCAAGCGCAGAACTGCTCCGGGATCCAGCAGCTATGCTTCCGGGATACACCCAAATGAGCCAAAACAGGGGCTCCCACAGGCGCCTGCACGGTCACAGTTGCAGCAGCCAAAAAGGGGGAAGAACCTGAATGTCTGTCAACAGGTGAGTGGATAAACACAATGTGGTCCATCCCTAAGTGGACTAGCGCTCAGCCGTGAAAGGGAGTGAAGCCCTGACACGCCCTGCGACAGGAAGCAGTCTTGAGAAGACCACGCTGAGTGAAAGAAGCCAGACACAGAAGGCCATGCATTGTATGATTCCGTCTATATGCAATGTCCAGAATGGGCAAATCCATAAAGACAGAAAAGTCGACGAGTGGTGGCCGGGGCTGGCAGGAGGAAGAATGCGGAGGGACTGCTGAAGGGGACGGAGCTTTCTCTCAGGCGATGGAAATGTTCTAGACGGAAGTGGCAGCCACACAACATTGTGATTGCACCAAAGCCCACTTTAAAATGGTTAATTTGATGTTCTGTGAATCTCACCTCAATTAAAAACTGAATGTGAGGAGGCCATCGCTCCAGCAGCGGGGAGCCACGGACACACCCCAGTGATCAGGAGGGTCCAGCAGAGTTGGGGGAATCCTGCTGGGCCCAGGCCCCTCAGGGAGGTCCCCCAAAGATGCCCAGAGTCCCCACCTCCCCGGGCCCAGGCGTAGAGGGGATGCCCAGCTGTGGTCGCCTCCTCCCCAAAGAGACAGGCCAGCAGGGACAGAGTGCTGAGCGACAGTTAGCTGGGGCCATAACAAGACACGGGGGACTGAGCCCAAGGTGCGCAGATGGAGGGGGAACTGGGCTCTGCCAGGTCTGCGCGTTCCCTCCTGTGGGGCCAAAGACCTGCCTCCACGTCACATGCAGCCTCAGACGCTCTCCCAGCAGGAGCTAGTGCCCTTCCTGCCAGATATCTGTGCAGCCAGGGGCACACCTGCCACAGGTGAGTGGGGAGAGAGGGAGGCAGGCAGGGAAAGGAAACAGCAGGCTGCGAGTCCTCAGCCAGGCCTGCTGGATGACCTCGGAGAAGGGACTTTGCCCCTCTGGGCCTCAGTTCATTTGACTGTTTATAATAAGAACAAAATAAAACAGGAATCACCCTGTGTGTATAAGCCCTGCTAAGAGATTTCAGCTTCTGGGTCCTGCCTCGCAGCGTGTTAAGAGTTTTGGAACAAGAGAGACTGTAAGATCCCGGGTAGTGGATTATTCTCCTCACACCTCCTCATCCTGTAAATGGAGGTAAGAGTGCCTATCTTAGAGGATCAGGTAACATGAAGCATCTCGAACGCCTTGTCATGGTGTCAGGTGTGCTGGAAGCATGAAAGAAATGTTAGTCATTAGCAGCAGGGCGATAGGGAGCCAGGGCAGGATTTTAAGCAAGGGAGAGGCAGGTCATTTCACCCTCGTGGTGGCCTTTGTGGATGTTGAACTAGAAGAGCGAGCCTGGAGCCAGAGGGCAGAGAGACGGCAGGTCTGAAGTGAAGAGTGACAAGAGGAGAATCAGGGAGGGTGCTGGGAAGGACGGGGGTCAGGAGGAAGAGAGAGGTCGGGGGAAACCGTCAGGAAGCAGTGAGTGGGGCAGAAGGAGACCCAACTGCCACCCGCGTCTCTGGCTGGGGTGACTGGGCGGCTAGCGGCACTGGTGCTAAGCTCAGGTACTGAGGAAGACAGGACTGGGGCAGACGCTGAGCTGGGTTCCACACGGGGTCTGTGGGGGCCTGAGCCAGCTCAGCAAAGGCGCGGCACTTGGACCCTCGGGAGGGGAGCTCGGGGGACAAGTGACCTTGACAAGAGAATGGGAGTAGAATCCATCATCCATCTCCCACCACCCAGCCCTCTCCTGGCGAGTCCCTGAGGGTCGGTGGGGACCACACTGCATGTGTGTGCGTGCACGCATTTGTGTGTGACATTCAAAAAAGGCACAGATTGTAATTCCAGCCGGAACACAGCTTGTGTTCACCCCCAGTCAAAGAAATCAAACTTCCACGTCCACCTCCCACCCCCATACTTCCGTCTGCCCGTCTCTCTCCCTGCCCCCTCCCTCCCTCTCTGAGGTCACCAGCATCCCACCTTGAGTGTTCATCACCCGCCGCACACTTCCATGCTCACAACACGGGATGTGTCCACCAACGACATACAGAACTGTGCTGCGTGATTTTAAACCTTCCATGAATGGCACTGCTCTGCACAGGTCCTTCTCCAGTTGCTGTTCCTCTGCCCACGCCTTTGAGACGCATCCAGTCTGGTCGAAGGACACCAGGTCCACATTGCTCCCATTTCTACGACTGTAGGAAAGTCCCCCGAGTGAGGGTCCCCATTGGATGGACGCATTCCTACTGGGGAGGGACACTTCTCTTTCTAACCGTCCTTGAACGTGCTCACTGTGCGCCTTGGAGAGAATCCCTCTGCGGTGGAATTGCTGGGTCCGCAGGGCGACCCTGTCTTTGTCATCGTCTCAAAATTTCTTTCCATAGCTCGAGGAATGCCTCACTGGAGATGCTCAATAAGTGGTGGACTAATCAACAAGGAAGCGAGGCAGGTCATGTAGACTTCCTGGGAAGAGGAAGAGAGAAACAGGGCAGCAGGCAGAGGGACCCAGAGAGAAAGCTCCTCTCCAGGTCCAGAGAACACAGTTCCTAGGAAGACAGAGGTTCCAGCGGCCGCTGTGGGCTGAGCTATAGGGGAGGGAAGGATTTGAAGTGGGTCTTGAAAGCTAGAGAGAAGTCATAAGGGAAGAGCATCCAAGTCAAAGGAAACAGCAAGTGCAAAGGCCCTGAGGCAGGACCAGTCTTGAACCAAGAGACCTGTGTGGCTGGGCGACGATAAAGTGAGTGGAGATTGGGGAGGTCAGAAGGGGTTAGACTTTGCAGGGTTAGGCGTTTTTTTTTTAGATTCCATGCATAAGTGATACCATACAGTATTTGTCTTTCTCTGTCTGGCTTATCTCACTTAGCATAATGCCCTCAAGGTCCATCCACGTTGTTGCAAATAACAAGATTTCCTTCTTCCTCAGCGCTCAATAATATGCATTTATATATCTCGCATCTTCTTTATCCGTCCGTCTGTCGCTGGGCACTGAGGCTGTCTCCATATCTTGACTATAGTGCTTAATGGACATAGCGATGCAGATATTTCTTTGATATCCTGTTTTCATTTCCTTTGGATATGTCCCCAGAAGTGGGATTGCTGGATCATGTGATAGCTCTATTTTTAATATTTTGAGGAAGCTTCATACTGTTTTCCATAGCAGCCGCACTGGGATTTGGAACTTCACTCTGAATGTTATGTGGAGGAAGGTGCTATGTGAAGGACAAAAATCCAATTTACTTCTGGAAAAGCTCCTCCTGCCTGCCTAATGGAGCCCTTAATATAGGGGCCTGAAGTGGCAAACAGAGCCATGTGGATGTCTGGGGAAGAGAGTGCTCTAAGCAGAGGGAACAGCTAGTGCAAAGGCCCTGAGGCAGTCGTGTGCCTGGCTTGTTCAAGGACCATCAGTGACACCAGAATGAGTGCAGGGGAGAGGAGAAGATGAGAACAGGAATGAGAGGGAAAGATGGAGAGAGGAACAATTCAAGGTGATCAACAGAAGGTCTCTTGAAGCGTCAAAAAGTCAGTTATTTTCTTTTAACATCAGTAGCGTTGTTCAAGGTGCTGAGTCCTCTCTCAGCTTCTACTGAACTAGCAGAATTAAAATCAAAAGCAAAGTCCTAGCCTTCATAATCCTGTCTGAGATTTTTATAGACGCATTAACACTCCTAGAGATTAAGTCTGAGCAATGGTGTAATTGTCCTATTTGTTTGATGAGCTTAATTTTATTAATATTTGTTCCACAGAGCTTCATGAATATACTTTGATCAACTTCTAGGATTCAATCAATTTATTTTTTAACTCTTGTCATCAAGCAAGAAATTTATTTTTATGACATTGAGTAGCAGACCTCCTTACTGTCCCCCCGCCCCGGCACCTCACGAATGACTTGTATTTTGTTGGTTTTCAAATGGCGCGTGACATTTCTTCACTTCTACAATACCTCACTCTTCTATTTCATCGTTTTCTTTGCTTTAAAGTGTTCGATACTTTTTATGTACCAAATTACTGTCAGCTTTAAAAACTGAAACATTGCTTTCTTGTAAAACCAAAGAAAGTATTGACAACCCTGTTAGAATTGCATTTATTAAAGCCAAATATAAATAGGAAAAAAAACCCAAACACAACACTCTTATTTTCTAAATGCTTATCTACTTTCTCACCATTTCTACTGAGGAGAATTTACAGGAGGTGACGTGATTTCCCGGCACTCCTGAGGCTCCAGGCTGTCAGACCGTCCGTCTGGCCCCAAACACTCCACCGGGTTCCACTCTTCCCATCCCCAGCTCTCCCGACACACTGGTTTATTCTCTCCGCGTTTGTCGGATGCATGGCGGCATACACAGAGTGCTGAGAAAAATGTTTAGTGTCTCATCCAGAGATGACTGAACAAAGAGACTGAATGACACAGAATCAAAACACCCAGAAAGTTTTGCCAATTTTGCCTGAAACTCCAGACTTACACTGGAGCTGAACAAAGTCCAAGAAAGTTTTCACGCATTTCGTATTTTTATTGAAATGACATCTTCTAAAATGCCACCAAAGCTTCACAAACATCATTTGACCACGTTTTAGATTCAACAAATTTAATTCCATTATTTGACTTTTTGCAGATTTTATTGACCATGTTGTTCTGAAATAAATCACACATCCTTGTGCGGTCAAGAACAAACCTTAAACTATCTTCCAAGTCTTGAATTTCGCTTTTTAAATAAATTACGGAAACAATTTTAGTGACATCATTGAACCCTCACTAATGATGGTTAACGGTTTACTGACTTGATGTGGTTTTCCACAAAGCTGTTTTCTCTTTTCAGTAGATGGGTTTTGCCACGAGCAGGTTCACGAGTCTAAATGGCAACGTCATGCCCATATCGATCTTACATTTTTTGAAGTTCTACTAATTATTTCTTATCTGAAGGGTGTCAATTACTTTTAACTGTATATTAGAGTGTTTAAAAATTCTTACACTGCTTTCTACATGGTTTCTGTCTGCTTTACCAACATACTTTGACAGAAAACAGTTTTTTCCTGGAAGTTTTTGCTATTCAAATGCTTTTTAGTGTGACACTGAATAATGATGTTCTTTTAATTTTTCCTCATCAACTATCACAAATTTTCTTGATGTGAGCCAAAAACTAACAAAACGTGATTGCCATTCAGATGAAGTATTTAAGTATCAGCATTTCCAACTTTAATGATAGTTAAATGGAGCTTTTTTTTTTTTTAAAGATTTTATTTTTTCCTTTTTCTCCCCAAAGCCCCCCGGTACATAGTTGTGTATTCTTCGTTGTGGGTTCCTCTAGTTGTGGCATGTGGGACGCTGCCTCAGCGTGGTCTGACGAGCAGTGCTATGTCCGCGCCCAGGATTCAAACCGACGAAACACTGGGCCGCCTGCAGCGGAGCGCGCGAACTTAACCACTCAGCCACGGGGCCAGCCCCAGTTAAATGGAGCTTTTGAGCAGCATTTGCATCCAATATTTAATCACCTGTTACCATAAACTACCATATTTTTATTTTTAAAAATGAATTTTTATTCCAAAAATGTAAATTAACTCTTACATTTAACAGTGAGTCGTACACAATAGCGGAACTCTTCCAGGATGCTCTGACCTCTGCAAGTGCCCGGCGTGCCGGCTGGAGTCCACCATGGACACCAGTTCTTCTCTGTTCTCCCTCACATCCAGCAGAGCATGGTTCGTGATATTTAATAGGAACGTTGAAAAGCTGTCCAAGCCTTGTTGCCTTTTCATTATGAATGCTTTCTTCTAATGTTTTATTATAAACTTTTGCTTTTATAATTATCAAAACATTGCACACTTACAACTTACACAAAAATTACAACCACAAACACCAAAGTAAATCTTAACTATTTAAAACCAGAACCAACCTCAAAATTTAAGGGTAATGATAAACTGTTACCTCTCCTATAGCACAGAGCACTTCATAAGCACACAACCACAAGCACACACTGCTCCCAGTGACCGTAGCCAAACTGGCAAAGAGTTACACGAATGTTTCTCAACTGTCACCCCTGTATCAAAGCTCATTGCAGCATTCAACAACGATTAACTTGAAATTATGTTTACATTATAATTTGTATTGTTACTACTCTTTTTTTTAAAAAAGATTTCATTTTTTTCCTTTTTCTCCCCAAAGCCCCCTGGTACATAGTTGTATATTCTTCGTGTGGGTCCTTCTAGTTGTGGCATGTGGGACGCTGCCTCAGCATGGTTTGATGAGCAGTGCGATGTCTGCACCCAGGATTCGAACCAACGAAACACTGGGCTGCCTGCAGCGGAACACGCGAACTTAACCACTCGGCCACGGGGCCAGCCCCTATTGTTACTATTCTTTGGAACTACTATAAGGGTATTTTCCAGCGTTTGCCAAACACTTCCGGATTTCAGCAATGAGACAATCGTACTGGTGCGTACCGGTGGTACCCTAGCCTTGGATTAGCAGCAATAGGTCATGGTTGCTCTTGACATGAAAGGACAGACAATGCTTTTGAGGAGTGTTGAGGTCCAATGGAGCCAGAGAAAGGACACAGGAGCTGGAGGGGTACTTGGGACAAAGAAGGGATTCCTTCAAAGACAGAAGGAATTTTGGAATCCTTGCATCTTAGTCTGGATTCTCCTCAAAGCAGGTTCTGTGTCAAGGACTTGAGTGCAAATAGTTCACTTGAGAGATAATCCCGGGAGACCCAATGGGCATTTGGGGAAGGGAGGTGTGGATAAGAAGCTCCCTGCTCCAGGCAACTGAGGGGTGATCCTTATAGGGACCCCTTGGAGCGCACACCCCAGAACTGCCCCACTCAGGAGTGCTAAGGTCAGGGGATTCACCCAACGAGCCCTGTTCCTCATTGGCCCAAGTTCACTCCCGGGGGTGTCAACTCCCAGTGCTTCCTCTTTACCCTGTGTGCAGGCTGAGCTTCCTCCTGTAGCCAGACAAAGCCTGGGGCATAGAGATGTGGGTGGTGGAGGTGAGAAATGGTCAGCGTACTTGGGAGCTGTGTACCAAGCTGCAGGTGACACCCTGCAGGGGGCCTGTGGGGAATGAATGGTGTGTCCACTGATGGCAATGATGCAGCAAATGAGTGGAGGGATCCTGTTACAGGAGAGAGTGGGAAGAATTGATGAATGTCCGAACTAACCAGAGGAGCTGAGATCCAGGGCGCCATGGGCGCGGGGCGGGGGGGGGGGGGGGGCGGGGAAGGGGGGGAGCGGGGGAGGGGCGGGGTGCTTGGCCAGGACCATGGACAGCTCCTCTGTTTCCTTTCTGATTGACGCAGGATGGCCATGGAAGGGGCAAACCTCACCTGGGTCTCTGAGTTCCTGCTCCTGGGCCTCTCAGAGGACCCCAAACAACAGCAGCTTCTGTTTATACTCTTCCTGAGCGTGTATCTGGTCACAGGGCTGGGGAACCTGCTCATCGTCCTGGTCATCACCAGCGACATCCGACTCCACACTCCCATGTACTTCTTCCTGGCCAACCTGGCCTTCGTGGACATTTGCTTCACCTCCACCACCATCCCCAAGATGCTGGCCAACCACGTGTCAGGACACAAAGGGATCCCTTCTGCAGGCTGCCTGACCCAGATCTTCTTCTTCATCTGGTTTGCTGGCATCGACAGCTTCCTGCTGACTGCCATGGCCTACGATCGCTATGCAGCCATATGTCACCCTCTGCACTATGCCACATCTGTAACACCGCAGCTCTGTGGCCTCCTGGTGGCGGCATCCTGGACTGCAGCCTTCGGGAATGCCTTGACTCACACAGTATTACTGACCCGCCTCTCATTCTGCTCCCACAACCGGGTCCCCCATTTCTTCTGTGACCTCAGCCCTCTGCTGAAGCTGGCCTGCTCCGACATCTTTCTCAACAATGCAATGGTGTACACTGTGGGTGCCCTTTCTGTCATCGCCCCCTTCGTGGGCATCTTGGTCTCCTACACACACATCTTTGCCGCTGTGCTGAGGATCCCATCCACGAGAGGCAAGCGGAAGGCTTTCTCCACCTGTGGCTCTCATCTCTGTGTGGTGTCTCTGTTCTACGGGACGCTCATTGGGGTTTATTTCAGCCCCACGTCCTCCCACACGGCCCAGAAGGACACAGCTGCTGCGGTCATGTACAGTGTGGTCACTCCCATGCTGAACCCCTTCATCTACAGCCTACGCAACAACGACATGAAGAGTGCCTTGGGGGCCCTCATCAGCAAGAGGCCAGTTTTTATTCAGTGACCACAGCACTGGAACTTCTGAGCATCCAAATGCAGTGCCCATCTGTCCTGAATTTCCCTGCGTAGTCTCAATCTTAGATATCTCTTTCGCATCACTTTCGGCTCATTTCTTTATTACTCCACCCTTCCAACAGCTATTTGTTGAGTAGTATTCCATTCTAGGCATGCTTTTAAGGGCTGAGGTCCAGCAGGGAACAAACAAAATCCCTGACCTTGTGGTGCTTATGCTGCAGCCTGAAGAACAATCATAGTTAGAAGGAAGTGCTCCAGAAACCAGAGAGACCAGGATTCAAGTCCCACTGTGGGTTAAGGTTCAGATTAAGCAGTTATAACCAAGAGACACAAATGCAAATGCTCAAAAGTCATAAGATTTTCCAGACTGAATTCTTGGTTTCTTTAGCAGCATAGTACCTTCAAAGAACTTAGCTGGCATCTGGTCTAGTTGCTTCTAGTTAGTTCCGTTCATAGGAACCACATCCAATGTTCTTTCCAAGCCAGAGCTCTTGTGTCTATTTAATTTGCAGTATTCACTTCCTTGAAGCCTACATCTTTGTCACTGTCAGTTAATGGTCATCTGAAACAATAGCCTTGGGTGGAGGCAAGGGCCCTGCCTATACTGTTTTGGGGGACAGGAAGCTCTTCCAATCTTGTGATGTTTCTGACTCTGAAAAGTGGCCAATTCCTGTCTAAGATCAGCTCTTCCTTGTAATTCCTTGCCACCTCATAGTGACGTTCTAGCTCTTCCCATTCACTTCTAGAAACACAGGGTGAGTAGACACGATCTGTCTTCCAGGTTATCACAGTGACAGTATTACCAAATGTCCTTATTTGGCATAGTGAGAGTCACCAGCTTTCCAGCTTGCAATATTTATGTCCTTACCACCAGGTCACTAAGCTAATGAAACTGATTTTCCATTTTTGTGTTGGCAGCACCCCACTTCTTGTATCAACTTCTGTATTACTCAGGATGAAGAGCTTACTTGCTGTAATAGGTTCCTAGGGCTCCCGTAACATACAACAAACCAGGTGGCTTGAATAATGGAAAAGTATTGTCTCAGTTCTGGAGACCAGAAGTACGAAATCAAGGTGTCAGTAGGTTGGTCCCCTCTGAGGCTGGGAGAGAATCTGTTCCATGCCTCTCCCTTAACTTGTGGTGGTTTGCTGGTCATCTCTGGTGTCCCTTGACTTGTAGATGTCTGCCTTCATCTTTCAAGGCATCCTCCCTGTGTGCATGTCTATCTCCAAATGTCCCCTTTCTATAAGGACACCTGCTATCTTGGATTAGGAGCCCACCCTACTCCAGTATGGCCTCGTCTTAACTATTATATACAAAACAGTCCTATTTCCAAATAAGGTCACATTCTGAAATACTGGGGGGTAGGACTTCAACATATAAATTTGGGGAGAGGACATAATTCAACCTATAATATTTGCTTTAAAAAAAGACTAAAAGAGTTATGGCTCAAGCAAGATAGAGGTTCATTTCTCTCTCATATAACAGAGTCTAGGTCAGTGGACGACTCTGCTCCTTTCCGTCGTTCAGAGACTCAGACCCATTATGTCTTATTTCTTGCCCATTTCCCAGGGCATTAGTCTTGTCTATAAGATTGAAGCTGCGAACTCTAGATTACAAAAATAAATAGTAACAGAGCACAGGGGAGGCAAGCCCACGATCTTGAAGCCCCACATACTTCTCACATTCCACACTGGGTTTTGCCTAGCGGCAAGAGAGGCTGGGAAGTGTGGTGTAGGTGGTCAGCCATGTGGCCAGGCTGCGATTCTATCATTACAGAAGAAGGAAAGAGTAGATTTTTGTGGAAAGCCAGAAGTCCACCTTCCATCCTTCAAACCACCAAATACATGGAAGCATGCTTCTTCCCACCCATAGAATCCACTGACAGCCCGCCCTGAAGAAGGCAACCTGAAGTCCTGTCCAGCGGATGCATTTAGAGTCCAAAATCTCTGGGTGATGCAGTCTTCTTCATCAGGATGGAATGTTTCCCCCATGATCCAATAATTTGTGAACTAAAAGTCCATTTATCTGGCCATCCCCTCACCCAATGTACAATATAAGACCAGCTGCTAGTCCATAATAAGGATCAAATCTCGTGGGGCAGGATTTCTTTAAAAGTTCCCTGCTATGAAGTGGAATAAATTCATTGGCTCTCTGGGCGAGACTCCATTGCCTGCTCCTCCCTCTGGAGCAGCTCTTCCTTGTCCATTTCCCCTCCGTGGCCACATTTGAACTGAACAGCGGGGGAGATGCCCTTCTTGGGACTTCTGCTGCGCAAATCGGGCCATCAGACACTGATTCCTCTGGTGCAAATTAGGAAGTTGGGTATGGCTTTGAGGCTCAAACAGGCAGGGGCTGGGGTCTTGGTTTCAGAATGATTCTCCAGAAAACTTAGTAGGCTATTTGCTTTGAGTCAGTAACCACACCCAAAGTTCCTTCGTGGACTGGCTTTACTTTTCTTGATTTACTCAGGTCTCCCTATCATGTTAATGGTGGCTACCTGAGGTCATTTGAAACAAAGGTCTTGGGTGGGAAGGTGTGTTGGTCCCAGCCTATTGATAGTGATATTTCTCCTGGGAACACCTGAGTCACTCACCTTGTGAGTAGTACGAACTCACAAATAGTTGGTACCACTTGTGGCAGCCCCCACAGACACTTCCCCCACCAGAGCCAATGTTGCGGGTGGTTGGCCCTCGTTCTTCTTCTTATTCTTATGATGATGGCAGGATGCATTTCAGCAGCACCATCAGGGAGCTTTGAGGAACAAGGTTTATTGCTCCAAGTCCTGGAGGGTCACGGCAAGCCTGAGGGCCACACAGCGATGCGGATGTCAAAGAGAGGGAAGGAGCGTGGACCTGGATCTCTGACTTTATTGAGGCCCAAGGGTGAGGTGCCTGGGTTTCAAGGGTTCTCTCTTCAGTGGCCAGTGTAAAGCCTAAGAGGGAGAATTAGGAAGCAGAGATCCCCAGGCGGTCAGTGACCCAGGTCACCCAGGGCTTCCTGACGGAGGGAACGTCTCGCGCGGGGGCAGCCAGGCTCCTTACCTGATTGTTTTGTCAGCAGCTGTGTTATACAGCTGGCAATATGTTTATTCAAGACGATATCTTTTGAAATGGATGCCTCGGCACCAAGAGCTTAGGATCAGCCTCTTACGCTATGGAGGGCAATGGCCCTACTAACCACTATCTGAGAGACGAGCATCGGCCGGCTTCTGCGACTCTGAGAACTCTCCTCTGTGGACTTCTCTCTCTCGGCCAACACTTGAAAGAACGCCTGCTCGCTCTCTTGTAACACTTTGCAAAAAGCAGCCAGGAGCAACAACTCGCGAAGATGTTCTTGCTCCTTCTGATTGCTTCGTCTAGAGATGCAGACTCGAAAGCTACTTGAACTGTCTCCCAGGTTCTCAAAGATTAAGCCAATTGTAAGGGAGACGGAGAAGGTGACAGGGCTGCCAGGTCCTAATTCTGTCTGCTACACAAGATGGGGGAGAAGAAACTGGTGCAGTGCTAGCATCCTCCAAAACAGGCTTCGCTGTTTTCTTCCGTGTGGCCTTGTGCAAGTCATTTCCCCCCTCTCATATGTAAAACAAAGGCTAGAGGACCTGGAGCACAGGGCTGTTAGGAGGATTAAATGAGATAATGAGGTGCATGCTTGACTGGCAAGCAAGAGGATTTTAGTTATTAAATGGATACATGTATTTTTTTAAATGTGTATCAGGAGAAAACACAACTAGTACCTCAAGCACACTAGGATGAGGCCAAAGAAGTTATTTGAGATTTGTTTTTAATAAAAACAATCCCACAGCATTTATCATCATCTGGTAATAACATAAGGGTAATCAAAACAACAGGAGCAAACATTTTAGAATTACATTCCCAACAGGACACCCAGAAAGAACCACCCATGTTGCCTTCTCAACAATGCCTCACTTCATCGAGCATTTCCCACTGGAGACGCTTTGGAGCAAAGTAAGAGCATCTCCTTTTAGCAGATTCGACCGAGTGGTTTTCCTGACTTGGTTTTAGAATGACTGTCTTCTGCTTCATCTAATGCAAGGTTCGTATACTCCTCAGAACCAACGTCCAGCGCCACATCTGCACATTCACTTGCTCATGAAGCCACACCTGAATCGAGATCTCTCCCGCAAGTGTCTGAAGACGAGGATGATGGGCTGCGCGTCACCTGCTGCGCGTCTTGGCCCTGACCACAGTGGGAGCTCACGAAGACCACTCTAACCTACCTGAGATGTTTTTCAATGCTGGATTTAAAGGAAAAACATCAAGTAAATGACGGTACCTTTGGTACACAGACATGGCCTTGGCAGATGCTGCTGATAGCCCCTCCCCATGTTCCTTCAACCTGCCCACAGTCCACCCACAGACAGGTCCCATTACACACCAACCACTTCCAACGCGGGGTGTTCTTGGCCCAGTGTGGAGCAGACCAGAAGTGCCCGGGTGTTAATGCCCAGAAGATAACCATCAACCGATGAGGGTCAAGCATTGGTGGGCATCTGCCCCCAGCCTCCTGACCCTCAGCCGGATGACTCTAGGTGTCTTCAGAGCAGAAGTCAGAAGTCACTCAGAAGATCCCAAGGGGAACAGAGACTCGGGTGCCCATAGCTGTAGCCCACTCATGGATGTGCCTCCCCTCCCTGGCTCCTTTCCCCACTCTCTCTCCTGGATTCCTGGGACTGCCTCCCACAAATCCTTGTTTGGGGGCCTACTTTTGGGGAAACCCAAAGTAAGACATGGACAAAAGGTAGAGGTGATATGAGAATGACTGCATTTTGCAAACCCTGAGGTAGAGCGTGTAAAATAGTTACTCAGCGCTGGCGTACGCGAACTCATGAATGACTGTGCTGTCTAACGTCTGCATATGTTACTCTCCGTCCTAGGAACCATCCTCGAGTTTGTCTATGAGTCACACATGTCATTATGCTCTGCATTTAGCCATTCTCAATTGAATTCTAGAATATTTTACAGTAGACGTAAGAAAGTAATAGAACCAACTTACTTGAAGTATTTTGAACCAATGTTGTTATTCCATATATCAATCAATTTTTAGCATTTCTGCTACCTTTGGGATGATGATAGCTTAACTTTAAGAAAGTGACTGTTTTCTCTGACGTCTGCTTTCATTATCATTGCACAATTTTTAACAAAAAAAAAATGGTACACAACAAATGCCGTTAGTTATTGTTGCTGTTGTTACTTTTTTTTATTGTGGTAAAATACACAAAGCATGAAATTAACCATCCTACCCATTTTTAAGTGTGCAGTTCAGTGGCCTTGAGTGCATTCACAGTGTTGCACAACCATCACCATCGTCCGTCTCCAGATCTTTTTATCCTGAAAAACAGGAACTCTGTCCCCATTGAGCACGAACTCCCCATCCCCCTTCCCCAGCCCCTGGCACCCACCATTCTACTGTCTGTCTCTCTGAATCTAACTATTCTAGGGACCACAGATGAGCGGGATCAGGCAATAGCTGTCCTTTTGTGTCACGTGTCAGAGTTTCATTCCTTTCTAAAGTTGAATGCTAGTCCTTTACGGATGGACCACATTGTGTTTATCCATCATCCATCGATAGGTTCTTGGGTTGTTCCACCTTTGGCCTCTTGTGAATAGTGCTACTATCAACACGCGCATGCAATGTTATTGTTACTTTGTATTACTATTATTATTCATTCAAAGTCACAGAAATTCCAATATGCCAATGTTCAAACTCAGGGTGTTTTAGGAACCATTTCCATATAATTTGGGAGTATAGAGGGATTGCTCATAAAAATCAACTCCCTAAGCCAAAGGCATCTTCTGCTCGATACCCAAGACGTTGGTCCTTCTCAAAAGGAGTAGTTCTCAACAAGAAGGTTGACTTAGCCCACTCCCCCAGGGGACATTTGACAATGTATGGAGATATTTTTGGTTGTCATGACTGGAGGTGGGGTGCCAATGGCATCTAGTGGGTAGAGGCCAGGGATGCTGCTAAGATCCTACAGTGAACGGGACAGCTTCATACTATAAAGAACGATCCGGCCCCCAAATGTCAATAATGCCAAGATTGAGAAATCAGCCTCAAAAGGATGGCATGCTTTAACTCTTCACCACTTGACTCTGCACCAGGTCAGAAAGGCAGGAGCTGAGGTGGGACCTAAATAAGCTAAATCTAGGGTCCCAGGTAAGACACCTTGGTGACAGGTGGCTTCACAGAGAGAACAAAGAGGTATCAAGAACTGTGAAAGGTCTGGGATTTTAGCCTCCCTGCAAGCTTCCAATTTAAACCTGCCACAGTTTCACGGATGCTGGCAGAAGACACGAGACTCCAGGATCAGAGACAAAGGACTTTATCGCTCACAGTGCAGCAGGCAGCACGAACTTCGCGTTTTTGCTGGTTCCTCCCAAGTCCTATGGGGATGATGCAGGTGAACTCAGATGGGTGCTGGATGCACACTCGGTTTACATCACAGCTGAGGAACTCCAAGCTTAGAAATCCTAGTTTTTTCCTATCTCAGAAGGAGGCGTTATCTTTACTATGTGGACAGCAAACAAACCTGCCCTCTGCTCCCCAAGAAGAAACTCTCTCTACCTTCCAAGCCTGTTTGCTGTACAAACATCCTTGAAAAGATATCCAGAACAAAAGTTGTGCACGTCCCTGCTTGTGAGCTGTACAAAAATGCCAGAGACTCAGGGAGGCTTGTCTCCCTACAGCAGTAGCACTGACGCCAGTGGGTGGTGGCTGTCATCTGTGAAGGTACTTCAGGCTGCAGGTCAAGCACAGAAGGCTGTTCAGGGTATAGTGTAGTGGTTCAGTGTGTAGACTCAGGAGTCAGGCACCCTGGGTTCAAATCCTGCTTCTGTCTCTATTTAACTGTCCCCTTGACCTCTCTGTGCTCCAGTTTCTCCTGCTGTAAAATGAGCAAAATAACCCTATCTCATTATTATTGTAAAGTTTAATGTATGAGTTTCTATATGCAGGGGCAGCGCGGGAAGAATGAGGCCACGCCAGTGTTAACTGTCGTTATTGTTAATTATCATGATGCAGCGAAGCTTGGGGTCGTGCCTGCTTTTCTGCATTTGTGGGCAAGCCCTGTAACCCACACAGTTCTCTCAGAGTCTGTCTCAGACATTTCTGGCAGAACACGGGGCCTTTGCTCCCTCCTTCCCACACTGAGTTAAAAAACGGGTCAGCAAGGGCTGGAGGGCTGGTGGTTTCAGAATCCGGGGCGTCAGACAGACTCGGGTTTAGATCCTGGCTTTGCCACGTGCCAGCTGTAGGGCCATGGCGAGCAGCCTCCCTGGCGGCCTCCGAGGCCGCGCTGCACAAGGCTCTGAGTGAAGGGCCAGTGGGCCTCCCCCATCGCCCCAAGGGACCCGCTCAGCACACGCTCTGCCTCATCCTCAGCCAGCGCCATTTTGATTGTCATCCTTGTCGTATTACTATTCAGCAAACACTTCTGCCTAAGGCGCCAGCCCAGAACATCTTTGCTCGTCTCCTCCAGCGCTCGGGAGCTCCCTCTGCCCCTCAGCCTCTGCACACCTCACACTCGGGGGCCCTCTCCCCTGCTGTCTGATCCCGCGGCCTCATAGCCCGCCACACTCCCCCTGCCCCGTCTCTGCACTCAAGTCCCTCCCCGCCGTGGTCTTCACATACGCAGCACCCATCTCCACCAACCCCACCCCACTCTTCAGTCCTCCCTCAGACCTTGCCTCAATTGTCCCCTCCCCAGGGCAGCCTTCCCTGACTTCCACCCAAGACTAATCAAGTCCCTGTGTTACTATTCCATTGGTTTTGGGGTGGGCTTTTTTTTTTTTTTTTTTGGTGAAAAGATTGTCCCTGAGCTAACCTCTGTGCCCATCTTCCTCTATTTTGTATATGGGATGCTGCCACAGTGTGGCTTGATGAGCCGTGTGTAGGTCCGCGCCCAGGATCGGAACTGCAACCCCAGGCCCCCAAAGCAGAGCATGTGAACTTAACCCCTGTGCCACCAGGCCGGCCCCCTTTAACATTTTCACTTGACACTCTGGGGGCCTGCCGGGTCCCCTCAGCTCCCACTGTTCCCCGCCCCCACCCAGGGTTTCCTTCTTCCAGCAACTGCATCTCTGGGGGGAAGGGGGCTCTCTCCACCGCTGAAGCTGCCGTCGCCCATGCAAAGGCAGACCAGGAATGCTGGGGATCAACACCCCCAGAGCAGCCTTCATCCAAGAGGACTGGAATTGGCGGATAAACACCCCAGCTCCCCCACCCCGCTCGGGAAACTCTGCCGAGAGCGCTCTCGACTGCCCGCAGAGGCTGCGGGCGGGACTGCGCCTAGTTGTCCGAGCGTAACCGCTTTATCACCGAGCCCCCCGTCGCGCCTCCGGCGCTTCCCTGTCTCGCTCCCCAGCCCCTTCCCGCGTCTCCTTGGGTTACCTCCCAAATAAATTCCTCGCTCTCGAATTTCTGTCTCAGGATCTG
Source organism: Equus caballus (assembly GCF_041296265.1). Classification (NCBI taxonomy): domain Eukaryota; kingdom Metazoa; phylum Chordata; class Mammalia; order Perissodactyla; family Equidae; genus Equus; species Equus caballus. Next base: position 15,912,373 of record NC_091704.1, read on the forward strand.
CTTCTGGGGGAGCCCAACCTAAGGCAGCAGTCTCGCTGTCGTGATGAGTTCCGTGAGTGTTTGCAGGCATCGGTCCCTCTCCGCCGGGCTGCATGGTGTCCGCCACCGTGCCTCCAAAGCCCGCACAGAGTCTGGCACGTGGTGGATGCTCGATAGACGACCCTGAGTCTCATGGCTGAGGTGGTCAGGCTGGCAACGGGGAGCCCTGCCCCTACTCCCATCCTCAGAAGCCCCCGGCTGGAAAGCTGCAGGGCAGGGGCGAGCTCTCTTCTTCTGAGCTGTAAAGGCCAGCCTCCACCTGCCTGGTGCCCCAGGCCACACAGCCTGGACAGCTGGGTCAGAGCCCCCAGGAGCCAGGACCCCGCATGACCCTTCCAGCCTTGGGAGGACTCCTTGGGTGTCCCTGGGGCAGATACACAGAGAGGGCGTAACTCCAGTCCTAAGGCTGCAGGGCCGGGGGCACAGCTGGGATCGAACGCCATGCCCAGCCCCCTCCTGCCCTCCCTGGCATCAGATCTTCCGGGAGCTCCCTGAGCAAGAGGCTGTTCCAGGGACAAGGGTCTACCCTACAAGGCCGCAGAGCAAGCTGGCATCTCCTGGGGGAGGATCTCTTCCCAGAGCCAGTGGTGACAGGAATTAGCCACAGCACCTGTGGTGAGGCTGGCCCCAGGGTCTCCTGGGGGAAGAGTGTGGGACTGGAAGGAGCTTCCCTCCGATGACTCAGCCTGAGCCAGCCAGGGGACGGCAGTGCCAGGCAGGAGGACATGGCGGGGGTCCCAGGACGTCTCTCCAGCTCAGTCCTAGGGTCAGCTGGAGCGGGTTCCAGCTCTGCCGATCACAAGCTGGGTGGATCTGGGTGGGCCACTCTGGACTCCAGCCTCCTCCTCTATAAAATGAACATAAACAGTCCCCTGCCTGTTAGGTGCAGGGGGGCTGAAGTGGGAGGTGGCAGGTCGAGCATGGCACTGTGCGTGGCGCGTGGCGAGCGCTCCGAGAACACGGTTCCACTGTCTATCTTGTGTCCTTTCACTGCCGTCGACATTCCTAGAGATGCAAGCATGATGATCCACTTTCCTCATAAGAGGAAACAGAGCCTGCACAGCCAGGACTCGAGGAAGGGATGGGGCAGGGGAGGGGGTAGAGAACCGAGTTGGGGAGGGATCTGGGTGAGGCTCCCTCGCCTACTGAACTTGGGGAGAAACCAACATACTTAGAGCATGAGAGAGGTTCCAGAACGTTCTGTTTGCTACTGTTTTGGCCCCCATGCCGATGAGGGGGGAGTTCTCACCATGACAAAGACAAGGAAGCTAGCTTATGGGTGAGGGAAGGGCTCGGGACAGTGCAGACAGGAGCTGAGAACTCTATGTCTTGGCCCGACCCCCACACTCCCCAGCAGCACTGGCCACTGCCCAGTCTCTCTCTTTATATCACTCCCTCTACTGCCCAGGGCAGGAAAAAAGAAGCCTCACTACCTCTACTCCATCCCACATAGAAGTCTTGATGCTGGGCTGGGGGTCAGGGCTCTGTCTAGGAGTCCAGGAGGGGTTCCTGGAAGAGGAGCCATCTGATCTGGGCTTTGAAGGATGAAGAGAAACTTCCTAGTTAGAGAAATCGTGTGTGTGAGAGAGAGAGTATGAGTGTATAGGAGGAGGTGTTCATTTTAATTAACAAGGATTTTCTGATCTTCTGGGGACCAGGCAGTCAGGAGGCCACAGACAAGACTGAGGCACAAGCCTGCCCCAAAGCAGCCCACAGCCCAAAACGGACAATCAAATAATAGCAATAACAGTAGCAGCTCCCACATTCTGAGCACATGCTACTGGGGTTCAGCACGTGAGAGGCACTCTGTGTTTGTCGACTGAATGAACGCGTAAATGAATCTTTCCGAAGGCAGCAAATCCTGCCCAGATTCCTGGAGATGAGAGGGAAGGCGCACAGGCCGAGGGGGCTGCATGTGCAAAGGCCTGGAGGTGGGGAAGTGATGGCCCTGCCTGGCAAGCAGCAGGAGGAGCTCTGAGCTCCCATATAGGGAGAGTCGAGGAGGGGTGTGGGCAAGAGTCTTGAGTGAACGCTGAGGAGCCAAGGCTGTCTCTTGTTCCTGCAGGTGTTGGGGAGCCACAGCCAGATTCTGAGCGGAAGGGAGGGCAAGATCTGAGGAGAGCATCAGGGACTGGTCTGGGCCTGCCTTGGCCTCTGAGAGTTTCCAAGAGAAAGACAGCCCAGGTCAGTCCCACCCTGGAAAGCCAGATCCATGGGGGGCAAGGGAGACAATGGACAGAGACAGAGAGAGATAGGGCATAGAGGAGGAGAGAGAGAGAGAGAGAGAGAGGGAGAGGGGACCCTGAAGAGACAGAGAGAGAGAAAGACAGAGAAACAGAGAGAGTCCAAGACAAAAAGACCAAAAGAGACAGGGAGACAGAGACAGATGGAGAGAGACACAGAGACAAAGAGGGATGGAGAGAGATGCAGAGACAAAGAGAGATGGAGAGAGACGCGGAGACAGTCACTGAAAGAGAGACAGAGGGAGAAGATGATGAGACAGAGACCCTCCAGAAAGAGGTGGGAGCAATCCAGGGAGGTCCCTGGGGGGCAGCAGGAGATGGGATGGGGTCCTGACCACAATATCTGGAGGCAGGACATAGAAGGGAGAGGGGAGAACAGGAGTGTCCCCACCCCTTGCACCCCTACTCTGCACCCACCCACAAGCCCTCTCCAGCCCTCCCAACCACAGATGGGGAAAGTGAGGCCAGCCGGCAGGCGGCTGGAGTCCTCCTGGGCCAATGCTCTGCCCGCACACCCACACGGGACCTGTGTCACCAGGTTAAAACGGAAACGGGTCGGGCCTTTTTTTTTTCCTTTGAGAAAATCCTAGGCCCAAATAAGGCCAGGGCTGCAGGAGCCGGTGAGCTGGCCTGGCTCTCCTGCCGAGCGAGTGGCGGCTGGCCCGGCCTGGGCTTGGGCCTCCTCCAAGACTCGCCTGGCAGCAGGGCGGTGCGCCCGCCTGCGAGGCTATAAGGGCCCTCCTCCGCCCTTGCTGCTCACTCGCCACCCACCGCAGGCCCTCCACACCCGTGCCCCCACTGCCCAGCCATGGAGGCCATCAAGAAGAAGATGCAGATGCTGAAGCTGGACAAGGAGAATGCCATCGACCGGGCCGAGCAGGCTGAGTCAGACAGGAAAGCTGCCGAGGAGAAGTGCAAGCAGGTGAGGTGCCGTCTGCTGGGCCACACCAGGCTGCCCAGCACCCTCTCTGAGTTGGTTTCCTGCCCCAGAAGGCGAGGCTCTGGGGCCAAGGGTAAGGGTCTGGGAACCCTTGGAACTTGGAGGTTGGGGCAGAGACAGGAGTGACACTCCGGCAAGAAAGAGTGAGGGGACCATGGCGTTCCCTGGAGGGCTCCCTGGGCTGGGAGAGGGGCAGCCCGACCCACCCCCGCAGGGCACAAGGGAGCAAAGTGGGAGAGAGAGCGAGAGAAAGGGAGGGGTGCCTGTGTGCCAGCTGTGCATGCAAACGTGAGTGAGCGGTGTGTTGGGGTGAGTATCGGTGGGGCGGCGTTAGACAGGGTGGCTGGGGGGACGCTGTGTGTGTGTGAAAGGTGTGTTTGTGCGTGTCGGAGCATTTCTGTGTGTGCATGTGTTGTGTGTCGTGTGTGTGTGTTTCTGCTGGAGAGAGTGTGGAGGGGTGAAGGTGACCATGAGAATGAGAGAGGCATACGTGTGTGGTTATTGGAAAGTGAGTGTGAAAGAGTGTGGAAGTGTTTGTGAGCCTGTGTGTGTGTTGATGGTGGTGTCAGCCTGGGCTTGTGTGTAGGGGGGAGAGGCTGGCTGTGTGTGCTTGTGCAAAAGTTGGCATGACAGTAATGGAATATGTGTGTGCCAGGATGAGTGTGTGTGTGTCGAGGTGACTGTGTTGGCCTGCGTGTGCTTGTCAGGGTGACTGTTTCTGTTGGGGGGGGTGTGTGTACACATGTGTCGAGGCGAAGGTGGCAGTGCGGGGCTGGGGGTGAGTGTGGCTGACCCTGTGCCCGTGTCACGGCACACCCAGGTGTGACTGTGAGCCTGTGAGTCCGCATGGGCGACTGTCCAGGGAGGGTGGCCGAGTGTGCATGCGTGGTGGGGCCCGTGTGGCCACGGCAAGGGCAGCTGGATGAGGGTCTGGGGACCTGGGTGGTTGGAGATTCAGGGGGGACCCTGGCAATCTCAGTGTGTTCCTGCATGTCTGGGGTGCCCCTGCCATGCCCACGAGGAGCCTGGGGGCAGGCAGAGGTGCCCGAAGCAAGCACAGGCCCTGGGCCCAGATCTTTGGGGATGAGATTCCCAGGAGACCCTGGTAACAGGGGGAGATCAGGAGCTAATGGGGGGACCGCGGGCAGAGGCCTGGGCTGGGCAGTCCCAAAGCCATGGCTGGGTCAGAGCGGAAGTCAGCTGTCCAGTCTGGGTGGCCAGGGCAGCGGGCAGGAGGAGAAGAGGGGGTCCGACCCATCCATAGCACCCTGCCCCCACGGGGCTCACTCATGCCCTCGGGGTCAACCGTCAAGCCCTCTGGAGCAACAGGGTCTCAGATAAGCCCCAGGAGCCGCCCAGGACAGTGATGCCAAGTGCCCAGCCCAGATGCCAGGCCGGCTTGGCAGGTAAAAGCACAGGGTATGAGCTCAGACTGGCCCTGCTCGGGGCTCAGGCGCTGGGTGCCCTGAAGCAAACGCATTCACCTCTCTGTGCCTGGGCGGCCACCCGTGTGAGATGGGGAAGTAACAGTGGTGTCTCCCTCGCCATCATGGGAGGACAAGAGGTAGCTGGGCAGGCGGAGCCCTTGCCCTGGCGCCTGGCACAGAGTAAGCACTCAAGAAACATGGGATTATTTCCTGCCCCGCCCTATTTCCCCTTTGGGCCTGCCCATCCCCCAGTGTCCCAGAGCTGTCCTAAGCACCTGTGACACATCGCACAGGCGTGCCACACCCCAGGGCTTCCTGCCAGGAACTCTGCTCCTCCCTCCCCGGGTCCCTCCCTGGCAAACACAGACAGCCATCCTGAGCTGGCCCTGAGCTGCTGGCTGCCATCATTCAGCCCTCACCATGAGGGGTGTAGCCAGGGATTCTGAGAAAAGCAAGTCGATGGCTCTAATTCTCATTAAGGTGTGAGTGACTGATAGAGCATAACCTCCCAAGGCAGACACAAGGTCAAAAGGGAAGGCTCCTCAAAGCCCCCAGCCAGCTGTGTGGCCCAGGAGGCAGGGACAGATTCTCTGGCCTCCACTGGATTTTCATTGTGCTCTTTTTTTCTCCACAAAGGCACCCATTGGGGTGGACTTGGGCAGGAAGCCAGCTGGACTGTGTTCCAGCTTCGTAACTCAGGGCAAGTTGCTGCCCTTCTCTGAACCCTCAGTGCTCTGATCTGAGAAATGGAGGCAAATGATGCCTTTCTGATGGCTGGGCCTGGAACCCAGGGCCCCCGAGGCCCAAAGCAGGAGCCAGATTCCCACGGGGCCGATGGCCTGCCCTGCCTGGGAGCAGAGGCAGGAGGGGGCGAGGGACTCAACTTACCCCGAGTGCCTTACACTCCCAGAGGCCAGGGAGAGGGGTCTCAGGGCCAGCCCAACCCTCGGGGACCCCAAGCAAAGTGCTGATTCCAGGCCCTGTCCGTCCAGCGTGGGAACGGGACCGGGAGCCCAGCCTGCCTGCTTCCCGCCCGCTCCCCTCCCAGGGCAGTGACATCCGCCACAGCTGGCCTTTGACCCCACATCCTGCCTCAGTCCTGCCCAAAGGCCCCATTTACAGGGACTAAGGTGTGCAGGCTGTGACCCACCCAGTCATTTTATAGGCAGGGAAACTGAGGCTCAGAGAAGAAAGTGATTTGTTGGAGACCTCCCAGAGCCAGGGCAAGCCTCCGTCCCCAGCAAGGTGCCACCAGCTGGCACACCCTGCGCTTGGAGCTCAGACAGAGTGAAAGAAACCCGATTTGTGTCAGTCTTAGTTATTTTTCATACCCAGTTCCAACTACTGAAGGGGTGGAGTGTGTCATTGATTCACTCTGCAAACTTGCCCTGAGTTCCACGGCGAGTGTGGAGCCCAGCCCTGTGCTGGACGACGCTGGGGCTCAGAGTGACCTCAGCCCCTCGCCTGACCTGGGCAGCCCCAGGCTGGGGGATGAAGGCTAACATGGAGGGACACTCCCTCCCCCAGGGGTCAGGGCTAGGCCAGAGGAAGGGACAGAGCCTGGGAGGACCCAGGGGGGAGGCGAGGGCTCTGCCCAGGGCAGGAGGCCGCAGGGCGGGGGCACTGGCTCGGTGGAGGGTCAGCAGGAGGAGGGCATGCCAGGCAGTGGGTACAGCACAGCCTCAAGGTCAAGAAACCAGCTCTGGAGTCAGTCAGACAAGGGTTCAAAGCCCCATCTGTATGGCCTCGGGCAAGCCCCTTCCTCATTCGGGGACTCAGTTTACCCTTCTATAACAGGGGGCTTCGTGGCATTTGTACTGTGCCTGGCACCTTCTAAATTCTTCATGGCCCCTGCCCACCTCATCCCAGGCCCCAAATGTTGTCATCCCAGCGTTGCTGTAAAAAAACATCAAAACCCCACCCAGCCTTTCCCCGTGCCTGCACACAGTTGGCACCCAGTGGACGCTGCCCCCACAAAGCAGGAAGGAGCTCAGATGGATGCTGGGTCAGGTTGACCCGTCTTTAAAGAAACCGGCTCACCGTCTCCGTCAAGGCAGAAGTTGGAAAGCAACTGCCAGGGTGCTCAGAGACCACCACGTCAGGGCTTCCATTTTGCAGACAAGGAAACTGAGGTCAGAAAAGGGGACGGGGTCATACAGCTGGGATTTGGAGACAGGCTTCCGGGCTCCTTGCCTGGAGGTCAAGGTCAGGCCCCACAGCCCCTGCCTTAGGCCTGAGCTGCTTCCACGCTCCCCGCCCTCAGCTCAGCAGCTGGAGACGAGAAGCCGTGTGGTGCCAGGAGAGGGGCTCTCTGGAACATTTGCACTTCAAGAATTTGTGCATGCACACACACACACTCACACAGCATCTGGCACATTTGCACATCATCTCAGGCATGTAACTCAGATCAGATTCGGAGCCCGATCTAGAAGCTGCAGGCACAGCAGCTTTTATAGCATATTTTCTTCAGGAAAGAAGAGAAGAGAAGGAAGTCAGGGATGCGGGAAACCAGGCCCGCAGGAGGGCCTGTTCAGAGAAGTGGATTCAAATGCTGTGCTGTGTGACCTGGGGGAAGTCACTCCACCTCTCTGGGCTTCCTGCTGTGAGAGGGAAGCAGGAAGATGAAACAGGGCCCAGTGAGGGCTACCTGTCCAGCCTACGAGCATGGTCAGGACCAGGGGTCAAAGCATCCGAGACAGGAGTCAGATCAAGCCAGCACAAGCTGGACTGAGCACCCCAGCCCAGAGCTCGGAGTTGGAGAGAGCATGAAGCCTGGGGGTGACAGAGAAGTCTCCCTGGCCAACCCTTGCCTGGGGGGTGGAGGGTGATGGAGAGGGAGAGGCGAAGGTGTCTGTGGCTTGTATCTCATAGATCTGAGCGTCTCAAACTGAGGGTGCCGGGAGCGGGGCAAGACTCGAGATGAGCCCGGCTGAAACCGCAGGGAACGCAGGGGACATTTTGATTAAAATGAACACGAGCCAGACCTGCAAGAATTTAAAAGATTTAACCCGAGCCTTCAAGGAAAGTGGTCTTTGAGGGGTAGCTCTCTTCTAGCCAAGCCCCCAAAGTCCAGGAGCAGGGGGAGTCTAAGCCCTTCAGTCCTTCCAGGTATTTTGTGAGACAGTCTGCAAACCACTCTCTTGGGCAATGGGGAGCCATGGCAGATTCTAGGTAGGCGGAGGACAAACATATACTACAGGTTGGGAGTAGGGGATGGTCCAGGCCCAGAGAATGAGAGCCCCTTTCTGTTTAACCCCAGACCACGGGGAGGCTGCACCCCTGAAAGTGGGATGCAAAATTGAACGTGTGTTTCCAGGAAACGTGTGGGGACGTTTTCCCAAAAGCTATAATCGATTCCCCAAGAATACTGGGGGGAGCTCCAAAAAGATAACAACGGCAGCGGGTCCCGGGAAAGGAAAGGTTGTGGAAATCGTATTACCAGGGAGCGAACACTGAGCGGTGCACAGTAGAGTTCTCCCTGTTTTACGGCTGAGGAAACTGAGGCTGAGAAAGACAGAGGACTCTCGTGAGTGTGGGGCACGCCCCTGCGCCGCGCGGACGTGGCCCCCGGCTGACGCGCCCCTCATCTGTCCCCAGGTGGAGGAGGAGCTGTCGCACCTCCAGAAGAAGCTGAAGGGGACGGAGGACGAGCTGGAGCAGCGCTCCGAGGCCCTGCAGGACGCGCAGGAGAGGCTGGAGCAGACGGAGAGGAGAGCCGCCGACGTACGTGCGCAGAGCCGGGCGGGCGGGCGCGCGGGCGAGCGCCCGAGGAAGCGGAGCAGCAGGAAGAAGGGGAGGCGGCGCCTCCCGGCGCTTTCTCCAAATAAGTCTGGGACAGGGGCACTTTCCCGCAGCTGCGACCAGCGGTGCCGACGGCAGGCCCTCCCCCAGCGGTGCTGACGTCGGCGGCCGGGCGGGTGACCTCAGCGCCCCGCCGGCGGCCGGGCCGGGGGCGGGGAGAGGCGGGGCTGGCCGGGCGCAGGCAAAGGCTCGGGCCGGGCGCGGCCGCTGCAGCTCTCGCCGGAGCCGAGCCGAGCCGCGCGCCCGCCGCCGCCGCGTGCGCCCCCGCGCCTCCGCGCCATGGCCGGCCTCAACTCGCTGGAGGCGGTGAAACGCAAGATCCAGGCCCTGCAGCAGCAGGCGGACGAGGCGGAGGACCGCGCGCAGGGCCTGCAGCGGGAGCTGGATGGCGAGCGCGAGCGGCGCGAGAAAGTGAGCCCGCTCCCGGCCCCGCGCCCCCCGCCCGGCCCGGCCCGGCGCGCCCCTCCCTGCCCTCCTTCCCGCGCTCCCCGGCCGCCCGCCCGCCGCTGCCCGCGCCAGGAGCCCGCTTTCGCGCCTCGGGCCCCGCCGCTCCCCGATCGCGGCCCCGCACCCAGCGGGCCGGTCCCGGAGACCCCTTCCTCCGCTGCCATCCTCTCTCCTCGGCCGGGGACGGGGGAGGGGGCGCCGCGTCCGGGTCGGGTGGGGCTGGCCGAGCGGGAAGTGGGGGGATGGGGCCGAGGGGGATGCGCGATCCCGGAGCGGGGAGAGGGGTAGGGGCACGGCGCCGCCCTCCGACTCGGGCCTGGCGCCGGAGTCCCGGGCGGTGGGGATCCGCGACTGGACCCGGGAGCGGGAAGTGAGAGTGGAAACGTTGAGTTTCCATTGTCTGGGGCTGGAGTGACTGTCACGGACCGGGGGCGGGGGTGTCGCACTTTCTCGCCTCTTCCGCCGCTTCCCGGCTCCCGCTGAAACTTTCCCAGCTGTTCCCAGGGGCGCGGCGGCGACGTGTCTGCTCCCGGAGGGGGGCGGAAGTTCAGCCCGGAGCCGAGGCCTTTCCCTCCCCAGCTGCCGCCCGCGGGAACCAGGGCCACGGGACCCCGCCTTCCTCCAGAAGCCCCTTGGAGTGTTAGGGCCGGGCCCGCGACCCTGGGATCGTTTTGTGAGCCTCCGCTGCATGTCGCGGGGCCTGAGGCAGATAATGGGGCTGAATGAGGAGGGGCCCTCACCGCCCTCTCTCCATCCCCTGACTGTCCGTCGGGACGGGACAGATGGGGGCAACCCCTGGGGCTGGGGAGAGATCTGTGTTCTCTTCCCATCTCGTCCCACTTGGTCCTTAACCCCTAGGAGCGTTATGTCCCCATTTGTACAGTAGCGCTGACAATAATGCCGACCTAGGATAGCAGGGAGGGGCCCAGGAGGAAACCTTCCCTGCATAGCATCAGGCACTTACTAGGCGCGCGATTGGTGTTTTTTTCCCTCCCCTCCCTCTGCCCCCAGAAGAGCTGACAGTCTAAAGGGGTGGGAGGCTGATTAGCGTTCCGCGGCTTTTCTGGGCTCTGTTAGGAGAACATGACGTTGAAGCAGCCAGCCAGTGGGGTTGGCTTCAAAATGGAGGTTGAGCAGGGTCTTATAGAATACGTTTTGAGTTTGCTGGGACAAGAGACCTGGGTGTACAGAGACTCAGACCAGAAAATTGGGGGGAGGGTGGAAGCCCAGGGTTCCTGGAGCAGTGGCACTCTGGTTGGGGACCCCGGAGTGGAAAAGATGTCTGGCCAAATGGAATTGCCATGTGTATTGACCGGTCTGGGGAAGCGCCCAGACTGCTCAGCGCTTGCCTGCGTCTGAGCTCTAATCCTGCAAGGGCTGCTCTGGCCTGAGGAGGCCTCAGAACCCCAGTGTACGCCTCCACAGTAGCTGGCTGGCCTCCTTCACACGGAACCGGCATATCCCGCACTCTGATCTCAGCCCAGGCCGTCTCATGGGAGGACAACTCCTTCTTAAAAATGGCCCTCCGCCCGAGCCAAGACCTGGGAGTGGGACAGTCCAGTCGGCAGGAAAGATGTTTTTGGAAAGTGTCGGGCGTCCTTTTAAGAGTTCACTTTTCAAAGCATGCTTCTCTTGGTCAGGAAAGGGAGAAGCCTGAACAAGGGTCCTGGGCAAAGGAATTGAGCCAGAGGGAAAAAACCTTCCTCAGCCTCTGGTAGAGAAAGCCAGGAGCCGGCGTGTGGCCGACTTCTGGGTCTGCCTCCGACAGCTGGTTTCATTTAGATTTTTGTGTGATTAACCGACATCTTCCTGTTCCTTTGCCACATGTATCTAGCAAGCCTCTTTTACCTTATAAGGGAAATCCTTTGTAGAGTGTAGAAGCTTTGATTGCAGGAATGGGTGGAGCCCAAAATGACTAGCAGTGACTAGCAGTTTTTCCTGAAACATACATGTGGATGTATGTGCATGGATGTGTGCCTCTCCGCATTCTTTTGCTTCCAGACAGTTGAAAATGTGCAAAGAGTGTGGTTGTCAGGATTCAGAATTGCCCACATAAGCAGCGGCTCGCTTTTTTTAAAGACCACTCAGGAAGCAGGCACCTCTGTATGATCTTCAAAAGTAATTCCTTGACTGCTGATGCAAATGGGGTTTCTTTTGAGGGGCGACGAACATGTTCTGAAATTAGATACTGGCGTTGGTAGTACAATTTTGTTAATGTACTAAAAACCACCGGAGAAAAAAGTCAATTCCTGTCCCGGTGGCTGAAGAAGTTGAGACTCATGTCGTTGTGAAGAACAAAAGACACCCACTTGTTGGAAGCAGGCCATGGTTTTGAGGGATCCTCCGAATTGGTGTTTCAAAGGAGCTGCCGTCAAAAACGCCTGTGGCAGTTTCCCCTCCGCGTGCGGCCAGGCCTGGGCTGGGAAGGCTTCCCGAGCTCTGACCTCATGGTGCTTCTCCATCTTAGCGGGTCAACTCGGGGACGGGGGAGAGCAGTTTCCCCTTCGTTTGTACGTCTTCCTCACTTCGGGGGGTCTTACCTGTCTTGACAGGAAGAAGCCAGAGTGGCCCCACCCGTGCCTCCCCTTCTCCCCTCAGTTGGGCCCCTTTTTCACCAACTCTCGACATCCCTTCCTAAGCGTGCCGGCCTTGAAGCCCCCGTAGGACGGGGGGCGAGGGGCAGGGCGTGTTCAGAAAGGAAAGAACCCTGGGCTGGGGCTCAAGAGGCCATTTCTCTGGGACACTGAACAAAATTTCCCCTAGCTGGGCCTGTTGGGCTCCCTACCTGTAGAATGGGCGAGACAGGCGAGGAGCAAGTGAGGGGACCGTGGCCGTGAGAGCTGCTCTTTTGTGGGGCTTCCCACCTGCCAGGTGCACGCCACGGCCTTCAGTCACAGTCCTCACAGCCGCGGGAAGAAACCAGGTGCAGGAGAGGCTCGGCGCTGAAGCCTCCTGCCCAAGGCCACGTGGCTACAGACTGGCCAAGTGGGGATTCTGACCCAGCCCTTTGACCTGGGATGCAGTTCTTGCTTTTATGCTCGCCACCACATGACCTTTGTAGGTGAAGGCACCTGGAAAAGCCATTCCCGCTGTTCACACCTCTTCTGTGCCTGTAACCAAGTTTTCTTTCCTTTCTTCTATCCTTTTGTCCCGTCGTGTCTCAGCCAGACCTAGTTAAGGATGGTGCTCCCACTGGGCTGCCCCTCCCTCCACCAGCTGCACGGCCAGCATTTGACTGAGGCTTCCATGTCCTTGCGTTTACCTTGCCATTCAGGCGACTGGGAGCAGAACCTAGTACATGACAGGGTGAGCCGGCTCGCTGGTGGCCTTGCTCTCCAGGAGCCCCACAGAGGCCAGCATTGTGCTCTCACAGCACGCGGTGTACTTGTCTCTTCCATGCTGACCCGAGCGCCCATCCTGTACGGGGACACACACCTTTGTCACTGAGCGGCAGATGTTCCCTGATGTTTTTGGGGAAGATCATATGGAAAATTCACCTTCTCCAGACCAGAGGGTGAATCCCTTACCGCCTTGATTCCCGAGTGGGACGCGTGTTAGCTCAGGGAAGGGCGCCGTGTGACAGGGGCTCCCGCTGCTGGCTGGCGTGTTACTTCTTAACCTGGCTGCCCCTCTGACCTCCCCAGGCCGAAGGGGATGTGGCAGCTCTCAATCGACGCATCCAGCTCGTGGAGGAGGAGTTGGACAGGGCTCAAGAGCGACTGGCCACAGCCCTGCAGAAGCTGGAGGAGGCAGAAAAGGCTGCAGATGAGAGCGAGAGGTAAGGACACGTTGAACCTGGTAACGTTAGTGTTTGCTTCTGGAAAACAGGGATCATCCTGCCCAGAGCTGGGGTGAGTCGCTGGGATCACACGGACGTGCACGTGTGCACATATGTACAGAGGCATGACAGCGCCTCGTAAAGCATCATGCTGTGTGTAGAGGTGTTCGTCATTGTGGTGGTTACGAAGAACTCCCGACAGGCAGACAAAGGCAAAATGGGCAGATGTAAGACGGCAAGTGTGACTGCCACTGGGGATCCGTTGCAGAGCACTGTTTCCCGTGTTCTCTCTGAAAGCCACTGCGCATGTCGTCCATGTTCTCAAGACATCAGCTTCCAGGGTGATGTGAGAAGTGGGCAGATGAAAAGGTGGCATGGGCCCTCTGCACAGATCATTGTTAACAGTGCTGTCAGGCAGGCTTTGGGCTCCTGAATGGTGACAACTCCATGTCAGGAACACACGCAAACCAGCGCTGTTAACGTACTTGCACGCAACAGTGCCCCTGGCCTCCGTGGCGTGAGGTGCCGTGTCCTCCAGGGCGGGCTCGTCCTCTGGCACGCCTTGGCGCAGGCTCTGGAGGACTGAGGGCAGATTGTGCAATTCACAGAAGCAGCCGTCTCTGTGGTTGGTAAATGGGTTCCTTGTGTGGTGATGGTGTGGGCCAGGCCAGTGGCCACTGCGGATCTGCCACACGATACACCAGAATTCTCATTGGACCCATCCGCCAGGGTTTTCTGGTCTAAACTCCTCCAGAGGATTCATTCCTGATTGTACTGTTGTGACCATAAACTAGAGATTCAAAACCAACTGGGGGATCTTGGAGACTGACTTTTCTCGTTGCCCATGTGGGAAATTTCTTCCTGGGCGGGGGAACGGCCTGCGCCAAGGGCACAGACCCTGGTGCAGGCTCTGCTTCAGCCACTTAATAGAGGAAGAGAGTGGCAGCTCAGGGCAGCCACTGGCAAGTGTGAAGGGTCTGGTCACAAGTTGCTCATGGCTGTGCCTGGGGCCTGGATTAGCTGTTGCCCATGTTCACTGTCAGACCAGCCTGGCCGGATGTCTCACTCCCAGGACCTCCCCAGGACAAAGCCAGAGAGCCTGGGAAAGCTTCTCACTTGTTTGTACCATGTCATCTGGGGCCTTTGCTGGCACCCTTGTTGGAGACTGCTGCGTTTTGGTAAAAGGAATTCTATCCTTGGGAGCTGGAGGATCCAGATTCAAGTCCTTCCACTGCCACGTACTGTGTGGCCCTGGGCAAGTCACTTTGCTCTCTCCAGGCCTGCAGAGGGTTTTCTGGGCTTGCTCACATGCTGATCCTGAGGCCGTGTACAGGTGCGAAGGTCATTGTGGACAGTTAGCCGCGCATGGTAGTGACAGGACGAATGAAAGGGTTTATTAGGCAGCAAGAAGTACGTGGTCCTCGGCTCAGGCAGGCACGACACGCCCGGATGCATTACCCTGGGTTGGCCTCTTCTGTGGAAGGGTCTGATCTTACCTAGTCCACTCCAAGCAGTGCAGCCAGAGTGAGCACATCTTGTGCCGGCTGAGTTGTGGGAGACTTCTAGCCGTCCCCAGATCACCGTCCTTTCCAAGCCAGACGTATCCACTTCAGTTCTGGCCCTCCTCACCCCTCACCTTGTTGGTACCTGCCTCGCACCTGGTTTTCCACTGCAGTCCATCCATCATTCTGGTGTCCACTCCCTCCTGCTTTTGAAATCCTCCTGTGGTTCCCTCTTCCCTTGGCATAAACCCTTAGCACGCCCTTCAGGCACACAGCCTGTGGTCCAGCCACCCGGGCCTCCCTGCTGAGTTCTTTCATTCCCCCGGGCTTTCCTGTGCAGCTCTCCCTGAAGAGGAACTTCCCCTCTTCTTGCGGACTCTCTTCTGGACAGCCTTCCATGGCACATGCACACCCCTCCCCCTGCAGCAGAATTCATCCTTCCCACAGCCAGGCTGGCCCAGACCTCTCCTCACCTCGGGTTAACTGTTGGCATACGGGTACGCCTTATTACTAGCTAGTGAGGCGATAGAAAGGGGAGCACAGACTCTGGAGCCAGACCACCAGGGCCTGAGCTGCAGCTCTGCCACTTACTAGCTCCGTAACCTTGAGCAAGTTACTTAGCCTCTCTACGCCCCGCATCCTTCCTCTGTGAAATGGGGTACTGTCCTCACTACTTCATGAAGCAGCTGTAGGGTTGGATGCACTTAGACAGTGACCGGTGCTCAGTGAAGATGAAGGGCATGTGAGCAGCCCACAGCTCCCTCTTTGGAGTCTGGCTCTCAGTAGCTACAGAGAAGCGTTTAGACAAGCAGATGCTTGGAGGTGTAAGACGAGGCGGGAATGTTATTTGGCAGTAACGATGAGGTTGCTCCTTGCAGAGGAATGAAGGTGATAGAAAACCGGGCCATGAAAGATGAGGAGAAGATGGAGATTCAGGAGATGCAGCTCAAAGAGGCCAAGCACATTGCTGAGGAGGCCGACCGCAAGTACGAGGAGGTGAGTGGGGCTGGCAGATGGCGGCAGCAGGAAGAGGGGAGGAAACGGATCTTGATAGGGAGACCCTGGGGCCGCCTAAAGGAAGCTCTTGGTTAGGGCAGCTGTCCTTCTGCGCCCACTTCTTCCTTTCCAGAGACAGCCACTTGCCTAGGAAACACTATCTTCCACAGTGTCACAAAGTCCTGGGGAATTCTGTGACAGTTGTCTAACTTGGGGGGAAACCAACTGATCAAATCACTTTTTGTCCAGCAGCGGGGGGTTTTGGCAAAGTTAGGCTAAAACTGGGAACCGTGGTCCCCCGCGGTGGGCCTTCAGACCCTGAAAGCTCAGTTGCTCTCCTGCCTGCCTTTGTGATCTCATCTCCTCCTTCCCTGCCTGCCTGCCTCACGCCTGGGGCCTGAGGCTTTTCTCCAGGACTGTCTGAGCTGAAGCAGCAGCAGAAAGCCCACCTTGCGGATGGTCTGGGTGTCGTCTTGCTATCTGCATGGGGGAGGGCATCCTGCGAGACGTGGCTGTTAGGGGTCAGTCTCAGTCAGTCCTCTCTCTCTCTGCAGGTAGCTCGTAAGCTGGTCATCCTGGAGGGAGAGCTGGAGAGGGCAGAGGAGCGTGCCGAGGTGTCTGAGCTGTGAGTGCAGAGCAGGGCCGAGCAGAGCCCCGCTCAGCTCCTGGGCTGCAGTGGGAGGGCCTGGCTGGGTTGGGGTTTGACTCTAGCTGGGGCCTCTGGGCAAGTGGATGGGCGTCTGGGACTCACTGTTCAGTCCTTCCCCTTTGCCTCATGGCTGACAAAGAGGGTTGGCAACTGTTTTCCTTGCTGCCCACATGTTGACTCTTCCCACAAAGCTATTGGGAAATAGGAGTGAGGCGGGCGGCAGTAGAGAAGCCTGAAGTCTCATTCTCCCAGAGAGGATGGCTCAGGAGGTGGTGCCTTCTTCACAGAGCGCTGGCCTGTACCAGGCCGGCTGCCCCTGTGGTGTTTCATGCCTTGTTCCTGATGTCATTGCTTGTCGTGATACATTCCTGGGGGAAAGGTGAGACACTTGCCCAGAATCCTGCAAGCTCCAAAACCCCAGAAGCCTCTCCCCTCGGCCTGGGGGGAGGAATGCAGCTCCACGGAGCGCCCCGCCACGCTGAGGGAGGTCTGGTTTTGCAAATCCGTTCCAAGCGCACTTCCTGGAGTGTCCAGTGTAAACTCTGATGGCTGTCCCCCAGCCTCCTGCACTCCATCCCATTCTCACACCTTCCGGAGCCTGCCTCGTCAATCACGGGTTTGACAAGTCCCCGTGGCCTCAGCCTTGGCGGGAGTCCAGGAGTGCTTCACTGACCTTCCACATGCTTCTCCGCCTGCTGCGCCTCTGCCTGGCACGATCGGGTTTTGATAAGTACACAGCGCTAGTCTCAGAGAAAGCCATTAACGTTTTTCCCACATTCCTTCTGGGGGCCCCAGGCAGCGTGGATTCCTCCTCTTGAAAACTTCTTTTAGGAGGATTTGCCATGAGGGAGGATAAGACACAAAAATCCTTTTTCTTTGCACAGAAAATGTGGCGACCTGGAAGAAGAACTCAAGAACGTCACTAACAACCTGAAGTCGCTCGAGGCTGCGTCTGAGAAGGTTGGTGGCTGGCCTCAGGCGCTGGGGGACTTGCCGGACTCTCTTCGCTGCTTCCCCCACGGCCCATGGGAGCGTGCCAGGTGTCAGGGACCTGCCTGTGTTTGCTCACAGCAGCTGGTGCCCGGCAGTGAGGTTTGGTGCCCCCACGGAAAGAGGCATCCCGTGGCTGGATTTCCCTCTTCCGTGGGGTCTCAGCATCATCTCTCATCCCACCTCCAGTGAGGGTGGAGGTGGCCTATGAGATTGGTACCTGGTCAGGCTCCTCTTGGGGAGATCTGAGCATAATCGTATAAATACGGAGCCTCACTCTCAACTGAGTCCCCTGACTCTCAACTGAGTCCCCTGGTTCCTCCAGAAACATCTTCTCAAAGGTTGGGCGGCAGATATCAGGGGTGGAATTGGACTTTTTAGGTTGAAATAGTACTCAAGGCAGTCGCTCCAGGAGAGAACCGCAGGGGAGCAATGTACACACTCGTGCCTGGCCAGCCCCGCTGAATTCCCCGTCCTCATCTCTTCCTCACCCTCCCGCCTCCTGCTACTTTCCCGTGGCATTGAACTTCAGTTTCACAAACATTCCGTGTTCTCCCGTCACCTCTGGTTCTTTGAGCCTGCTGTCCACTCAAGCCGGGAGTGGCCTTCCCTTTTCTCTTTGAGAACCCCCAATTCATCCTTCAGGCCTCTGCTTAAACAGCACTTCTTCTGAGAGGTCTTACCTAGTTCCTCATCTGGGTTAGGTGTTTCTTGGCTTTGTAGCCCCACCTGCTTCTGTTCCTCTGGTGATGGTTGATCATACTTAGCTTAATTAATTAATTGCATGGCTTCCTTGCTAGACTGTAAACTTTAAGGCCAGGGACTGTCTCTGTCTTGGTTAGAGCTGTGTCACTGGTACTAGCGTTGTACGGGCACGTCTTTGACACTGGGGTACTTGATGAAGAAATGCAATCCGTGTGTGCAGGCCACCTGCCGCCCCGGGCCACAGGATAGTGTCAGCAGCGAAAGTACGGCTTCTGCGCTTGTGAGAGCTCCGAGTCTCGTTGAGGGGGAGAGACTGACAAAGTGACAAAGTGTTTTGGGACTTCAACAGAGGGCCTTTGGAAAGGTACAACGAAGGAGTGACGTCTACAAAGGCTGTAAAGCAGGATGATGACCAGGAGCTCAAATCCCAGAGCGCGGTTCCAGTCATGGCTTGGTCACTTCATAGCCCTGCGAGCCTAGACAAATGACTTAACTTCTCTGTGGCTCTTTACTCAACTATAAAATGAGATTAAGGACATCTGGCAACATGTGAGCAATTAACTGAAGTTAGCTTATACGAATCTGAGTTAAGCCTTGAAGGACGCATAGAATTTCTAAGAGGTAGTAATGGGGAAAGGAACGTTCCATGCTGGGGGACTCAGCCATAGTCAAGGGCTGGGGGACTGGAGAGTACACGGAATATGTTGAGGAGGTGGCAAGTGGGGTAGGAACAGATTAGGCACAACTACTGTGAAGGGCCTTGAGCCGAGTGCCTTCCATTCAGTCATCTGCCACGCCTTCATCATACTTTGACCTCAAGTTATCAGCTCAGGCCTTCAGAGCACCACCGTCCCAGAGGGGTGGCCCACAGACTCTGAGTCCCACACACATTTCTGCCTGCAAAGGTCCACGCCTCTCCTTTGGTTCTTAGGCCAGTTCGTAGCGCTTCAAGCACACACTTTCCTCCAGGGAACACGGAGCCTGCATTCTCTTGTGCTCTTTTTTCCTCCTTTTTTTAAAGCAGTGTTTTGGTTTCTCCCATAGTATTCTGAAAAGGAGGATAAATATGAAGAAGAAATTAAACTTCTGTCTGACAAACTGAAAGAGGTGAGTGTGACCCGCCCAGCTAGTCCGGGTTTCTCCTGGGGCTGGTCTTGAAGTGATCACTCGTGATTCCTTTCTTCTCCAGGCTGAGACCCGTGCCGAGTTTGCAGAGAGAACAGTGGCAAAACTGGAAAAGACAATCGATGACCTGGAAGGTACGACATGACCATCTAATTATGTTTGCTCTGCTCCCCCCCCACCCCCACACACGCGACACATCCACAGGCGGTTGGGGGTAGTCTGTGGAGGGGCTGCGTTGGGCCTCGTCCGCCTTAGGAGAGTGAAGTGTGGAGTGATGTCACATCTGCAGGTCTGGAGCACTGGAGCAGGACAGCACAAATCAAACTCAGACTCGGGTTGCCATTTTTCAATAAGTAAAATCTCTCTCCTTAATTAGGTCCACATGTAAGCACAGAGACCCAAATATGGCTGACTTAAAAAAAGTCTTTAGAATTTCCTTCAGTTTGCTCATTTCTGAGAGACGCCTTGCATTTTTTAAATGCCTTGCATTTTTACAGAAGCTTTCTCCCAGAGAGCTCCAAGCTTATCACAGTATGAGAAAACGGAAATACAGAGAGTGTAGAGACCCGAATAAAGACGCCAGTCTGCGAGTCTGGTGCCCACGTATCTCAGAATTTCTTGAAGAGTTCCAAGTTAAAAAAATTCTGTCCTGTGTTCATGAAATAACTTGGAAATTCCAGATCTTGGGGTTCAAACAAAATCTCCCAGGCTGCCCGTTCCACCCAGAAAGGGTGCAAAACTCCTTCCTCAGACCATGTGTCCCAGTGTTTGGTTTGCGAAGTGAGGTTTCCGTATAAGGGAAAATGCCCTGTTCCAAAGTATAACCTTTGGACTGAGTGACATCATCGAAAGTCAGAAATAACTTGGGCTGGGGGGATGGGGGAGCGCTCTGCCTTTCTCGTCACCACTCCTTGAAAGGTTCCTTATGACTAATCCTCTGCAGGGCCTCAGGCCCTGAGAAATCACTCCACAGACGCTTTGTTCTCTCATCTGTTTCCCACAGGACACAACCTTCTCCTAGTTCATGCTTTGTTTTCTCACTGTTTTTTCTTCCTCTCCTTGCTCATCTGTGGCACTCCATTCTGACCCTTGCGTTCTGTCCCCTGTGCCTCTTCTTCTGAACTCTCTCCCTGGGGACCTCCGCCCTCTAGACAAGCTGTACACTCAGGAGCTCAAGTACAAGACCACCAGCCAGGAGCTGGACCATGCTCTCAGTGACATGAGCTCTCTAAGAGGCCGCTGGGTGCCGCCCTCTGTCCTAGCAGTCCTGAAGTCTGCCTTCTCGCTGTGGTGCCTCCACTCCCATGGGCAGTTGGCTGCCTCCTGGTTTGATCTTTGAAACTGTCTTCTGCTGTGTCTGTGACTGGCTGAAACAAAGACGGGCGGTCCTCATCTTCATGCCCTCTCATTTTCATTTTCTCCACGTGCCACTTTAGAGCCGTGGCTGTGATGCCCTTGACCGTGGCCGCAACAGAAAGTGGGTGGTTCAGATGAAGAGCTCATTTCAAAAGGAAAATTATGCCCACATGATTCTTTTCTGACGATGCGAAAACAGAAGCCAGTTTGGCATGAGCTCTTAAACTCGGTGTTAGCGAACTCTATCTGCATGCCAACAGCGGTTTTTCCTTCAATAGAAATTATTTTGAATGGAAGCTCATCCAACCTCTTAAGGAGCTTAATAGAGGCAGCAGAACTTGCAAAAACTGGTTTGTGTCTAAAAGAGGCTACCCTTGACTGGGCATGATCCACAGATTCAAACAGTGGCGGTGGATTTGGGTCTCCTTATTCCTCCTCTCTGCGCTTGTTTTCTCTGTGTTACTGTGCTCTGAGAATGGTGCCTAGGGCTCCCTCTGTCTTCACTGTTGGTGGCACATCTCTCCAGCTCCCAGTGCTGGGAGGAAGTTCACCCGTGAAGCTCACTTCTGTACCCTGCCATTACAAAACGACCACACAAGGAATTAAAGGGCATCCCATTAGCAGGAAAAGGGAGTGGAAACTGCTGGAATGCCAAAGAGAGGAAGTGAAGTGATTCTTTCCTCAGTTCCAAACGGAGTTGCCTGAGATGCTAACATCTGTCTCCCCTCATACCTGAGTTAACTGTAACCAGGAACCCTGCTTTGGCTTAAAAAAGTTGGCCTCTGGGGGTTAAAAGGTCATGCTTACAGTAACTAAAAGCTCATGGATTTTTCCAAAAGAATCCAAATTTCAAACGGTCTATCCATTTCTCCCCTGCGCCCACCCCCCCACCTCAAATTGTCCCAGAAACACTGACATTTTGATGTCCGAGCCACATTTTCCAGACTGCCCCTTGAGCCTGAAAAATGGCATGAAAATCTCCAATTAGCATCATCCATGTTTGGTCACTGTAGCTTGTTATTCCTCGTCCTGTTATTTTTTATTCAGGTAAGAACCCAATTGTTTATATTCATTCCTCCAGAATACATCTCCCCTACTCCCCACACCCTTCCACCCCCCCACTTCTGTTGCTAACTGCCGTCCTCCCTGAACTTTTGCATAAACTACCCTCCTCACACACTGCCATCCGTATGCCCTCGGAAAGATTACAGACTGTAGGGGTGAGTGTTTTTGGTTTGCTCTCTCTGTATTTGTTCCTGGGAGTTTTCCAGACATCTGTAGCCTCCACCCTTTGAATAACTACAGCCCTGCCCATCCAGTCATTCACCTCACTAAGCACCAGGTGGAACTTCATTCAGAGATCGGGGCTTGGAGACCTGCTGCTTCCTGTTGACAGTCTGTGGGCCTGTCACAGTTCTCGAGGGCAATCATCACTTTAAGGGAAAGTTATCTCAGACCTAATAACAAAGTGGATGCCAGGGAATCTAAGTGAGGTGAGGTCAGGATTTGTAGCCGGGCCATCTGGCTTTGGATTCTAGCCCTACCACTTTAGCTGTGCGACCTTGAACAAGCTACTTAGTTTTTCTGCAAAATAAAGGTGATATGTCAGTCATTGCGAGGATTAAATGAGATAACGGAGAAACTGGCTCATGTATAGTAGGCACATAGTCGCTGTGTGTGCATCCAGACTGGACAGGCCCAGGTCACTGTTCTCTCTCTGAAGGAACCCTCCCAGGTCATAGTCGCCTGAGTAGTAAGGGCCTCGTCAAATGAAAGGTTCAGTGGTTGGAGTTGAAAGGCTGCCATCCTGGCTGTCATTTTTCGTTCCTTTCTGAAAAGTTCCAAGCTGATCCTATCACATTTTATGAGGCGTTTTTGCTTTCCTCCAGTATTTTAATGAGTCTTGGCCTAGTCCCTTATCGGCCCTCGCTCATTGCAAACCGGTTCTCTCTCGTGCTCTGTCATGCAGAGCTCTTAATGGCATCTTACTTTTTCTTTTTTTTAAATCTATCTCATCGGCTCAGTCACTTAATAACATACCCATAGTCGCTTAAATTTCAGCCATGTTGCATTTGCCTGAGTTTGATGACATTGCTACAGACACACAGACACAATACCACAATGACGCCTGGAATTTAAACAGCCATTCCCAGAAACTCCAAAGGAAAGATGAGTTACAGGACTGCGTTTTCCTCCCAAAGGCTCGAGGAAGGACTAATTAACTGGCACTAGGAGGAAAATGTATTAAGTAACCCATACCTAGGACTAATATCTTATGTTTGTAGCACTTTGTAAGTTCTAAAGCATTTCTCATTTGTTCCTTATAATAACTTCTATACCACATTGGTATTGTCATCCCCATTTGACAGATGGGGAAACAGACCTAGAAAAGTTAAATGCTTACTTCGGTGGCACACCTGGGGCTTCAATCCAGGTGTTCTGACTCTAGGACCGCCAGATTTATTAGCAAATTAAAATACAGGACAACTAGTTAAATCTGATAGGCAATGAATAATTTTTTGATATATCATGTAATATTTGGAGTATATTTATGCTAAAAACTTCTCATTTATCTGAAATTAAAATTTAACTCAATACCCTGTACTTTATCTTGCGACCCTACCCAGCTCCCAAATTGGGTACTTGATCTCTATTCTGTGGTGTTCTGCTGCACTTAAAATGCAAAGTACCTTCTCTGCTATGACTCTCATTCTGACGGTTTGGAGTTTAGAACGCTTTTCTTTTTTTCCTGTAACAAAGATGCTTATTAATTTATTTTTTCCCCTACTCTTAATCCTCACCAGAAAAACTTGCTCAGGCCAAAGAAGAGAACGTGGGCTTACATCAGACACTGGATCAGACGCTAAACGAACTTAACTGTATATAACCAAAACAGAAGAGTTTTGTTCCAACAGAAACTCGAGAGCTCCATGTCTCTCTCTTCTCTTGTAAGAAGTTTGTTACTGCATCTTCGCTTTGCTGGAAATGTCAAGCAAATTATGAATACATGACCAAATATTTTGTATCAGAGAAGCTTTGAGCACCAGTTAAATCTGATTCCTTCCTTTTTTTCAAATAGCACCAGCTTTTTCAGCTTTACTCCTATCCTTAAGTGGCATTTATTCCTAAGGTAGGCAGGGTATTTCGTATTGAGCATACTCTCTTAAGACTGAGGGCATTTGGTTCCTGGGAGAGCAGACAAGCACAGTTTCAAAGTAGACCCCAATATCTAGTCATGGGTCAATTTAAAAGGCTGATGGATGTAACCTTCCCGGCCACCACAAGTCACACTACAGGAGGCCAAGGACTATCACATTAAAATGGGTGGGGATTTTCCATCCAGAGCAAAGAAAAAAAAAAAGGAACTATTGTGGGAAGTCATAAACCCAAGATAGATTAACCTAATCATGCTGGCTCTTTTCCACACTCCACCGTGCAGAACAAACATCCTCTGAGCAGTCAGCATGAGAATGCTCGGGAAAAAGTCATAATAATTACCCAAATATTTTCTGGACAGATCTTTGATGTTATGCTCTTCTACCTGTTTTACTCTAAAGTTGTTCTGAGGAGCAGATGTGTTACTCAAATAACGACCCACGCTTGTCTGCTCTGACATGAGGCCATCCACTCAGCAGGAAGGAATATGTTGGAATTCAGTCCTCTTCAGAGAAGCCCTATCAGAAAGAGTGGGAGCCATCAATAATTGAGCAAGAGTGTTTTTGTACTAACACATACTGGGCAGAAGTAGAGATAAAAAAGTAATTGGCTAACTTCATCTCCTCCGTACTTAAGGGAATGAAAAATTGAAGATTTTTCATCCTACTCTCTAGGACTTTAGTTCCTTCTTTAGGACCAAGTTAACAAAAGACCAAGACTCTCCTGATTAAACTGGACATGGAGGATTCTGTAGACAGGCTGCCCATTTTGGCGCTGTTACATTTCTGCTTCTCAGGGGCATCCCCGCTGCACCATCCCGCACTGCCCAGCGCGGGCGCTCAAGTTTACACCGCGCCGCTCACTCCCCGCTCCTGCTCCTGCGCCCTCTGCCCCTCGCTCCTATTTATTAAGCGTCACACTACCCAGGAGGTACACTAGCAAGTTGGGAGCTGAATAAAACCCACACTTCTCTAGATTCCTGCAGCTGTATCATATGTAACAGTATCACTTTTTCTACATTTTGGTCAAATAAATTTTTACATAAACTGGCCCGTGTGAGTTTTGGAATGTGGGGGTTCCGCCTCGGGAGAGCGCCGCCAGGAACCGAGCAGGTCCCCGCCCCGCTGTCCCCTCCGTGCCAGAGCCGGCCGCGGGCGGGGGCTGCCCGGGGTCCCCGCGTGTCGCCCGGATGAGGGCGGCCGGGTCAGCGAGAGCACCGCAGGCGCGGCGGCACAAGCGACAGCCCAGACGTCCCCAGCAGCGCGGGCCGGACGACGCTGCAGGCCGCGCGGAGGAAGGGAGGGAGAGAGGGCGGCCTGGAGGAAGAACTCTCGGGGTCCACGTCGGGCGGCGAGGGAGTCGACGAGGCGGGAGCCGTCAGAGCGTCACCCAGCCCGCGCACGCCCGTCGGCACCGCGGCAGCCGACGCCGCTTTCCCCCGACCCCCGGCGGGCGGGCGCCCTGAAACCCTGCCCGCGAGCGCGTTAAACGGGCACGCTGCGGGGCACCCGGCTGGAGCACGACCCGGACGACAGGACGGCGCGGAGTGACCGGATGCGCAGTGGACACTGGAGACCGGACCAGGGGCGGCCAGGGCCTCCTCGGGCGGCGGCACGTGGGGCGCAGGGGCGTCGGGGACAGGCTGCGGGCGCGGCGACCGGCCGGGCCTCGCCAGGGGACCCGGCAGCCGCAGAGCGACGGGGGCCCCACAGGAAGCGTAGGAGCGGCGGGACCCACGGGCCTCCCGCCCGGGGCCGGCGAAGACTACTCGTTCCGGGCGCGGGGGGCAGCCGGTGGCCCGCCCTCCAACTCCGCCCGGCCCAGAGCCCACGCCGCCACAAGCCCGGACCCCCACCTCGGCGCGCGGGGCGCCAGCGAGGCCGCTCAGGCGGCGGGGGCCCGGGCGCCTCGGAGGGGACCTCGCGCCGACTCTGACGAGCGCCCGCACGCTCCCCTCGTTCGTTCCCCGCGGCCTGACGCGGCCACCTCCACGCCACGCGACACAGCCGCCGCAGCTTCCCGCGCTCGGCCCGTCGCATACTGAGGCTGCGCGGGCCGTACGGAGGCTGCGCGGGTCGTGAGGGCGGAAGCCAGAAACCGACGCGCGTGCGCCCTCTGCTGGCGCCCAACTGTCTCCTCGGTGCGCGTGCGCACGCGCCCCCGGCCCCGCCCACGAACTGCGAGCGCGCGGAGCCGTTGGCGACGCTCCCCGCCCTTCCCCACCCATCAGGGGACGGGGCGGGGCCGCCCCGGAGTCGGGAGAAGGCGGGGACACGAGATGCCACGCCCCCGCAGGTCCCTATTTGAAGCCCCTCGAGTCCTCACTGCTGGCCAATCGCAGCCCGCCCTGTCCCGAGCGCCGGCCAATGAGCGGCACGTTCGGTCGCTTCCGGCTCTGCGCCCCACTAGCCCCTTCCCCAGGTCTCCCCGCGACGGGCGGAGCGAGGGGGCGGGCGTCGGCCGCAGTGACGCGCGACGGGCCGGGAGCCAATGGGGGGCGGGCGCGGTGCTGATGGACGGGGCCAGCGGCCAGTGGCGAGGCACGGGCCGCACTTCCCGTCGGGGAGAGAGTGTAATATGGCGAAGACCTACGATTACCTGTTCAAGCTGCTGCTGATCGGGGACTCGGGGGTGGGGAAGACCTGTGTCCTGTTCCGCTTCTCCGAGGACGCCTTCAACTCCACCTTCATCTCCACCATAGGTAGCAGGGTCGCGGAGCGGCCGGGCGCGCCCCTGAGGGCTGGGGGCTGATGGAGCGGCCGGGCCGGACGGCCTGAGGGCTCTGAGAGGGTCACGGGGCCCAGGGGGAGAGGACCGGCTGCCCCGCCGCCGCGTGGGGCTTCCCGGGCCATGGGGAGGACCAGGTGTCCATTTACAGAGGGGAGGCTGAGGCCCGACCCCCAGCCCGCTCGTCGGGGAGCGTGTGTCCTGGGCTGGGGTCTCGGCGCCCGTCATCTCATTCTGTCCTCGCCGCGGCCCTAGAAGCGGTTCTTTGGGGTCCGCGTCTTAACAGCAGTGGAAACTGAGGCACGGGGAGCTGGCTGTGGGAACAGGACCGTGACATCTGATCTTACTGAGCACCTGCTGTGTGCGTATCACACTCGCCAGTCCTGTACGTTAGATGCTGTTAGAGCCCATGGCACAGAGGAGAGGTTAGGCTGGGGGAGGACACGGGACTCGCCCAAGGTCACACAGTCTGCAGGTGGCAAGGATGGGATTTGAACCCAGGTGTGTCAGACCCCAAAACTAAAGGCTCAGTCGTCCCAGACAGATGTGAGCGCTCGCCCCCAGGTCAAGCACAGCTGATCCTCATCGGAGCCAGGACTCCGACCCACACCTCTCCCGCTCTTCCTCTGGAATATTCAGGGGTTAGTCTCTCCTCCTGACCCTGTTTCCCCCATGGCTGCGTTTCCTCTAGAAGGAATGCTG
This sequence comes from Equus caballus, assembly GCF_041296265.1. NCBI lineage: Eukaryota > Metazoa > Chordata > Mammalia > Perissodactyla > Equidae > Equus > Equus caballus. Next base: position 15,938,956 of record NC_091704.1, read on the forward strand.
AGAGGGAGTCCCAAGCCTTTCCCTGCCCCGCCTTCTATCCCACTGAAGGGTGACAGCAACAGCTGCCTGCCTTGGGGCCTGTCATCCCCAAAGAGATTCCAGATAAAAGCTCCAGTAAGAAACTAAAATCAGCCAGTGCCACAGAGCGCCCTGACTTCCCTATCTTGAGGCCAGGACACCGGTTGTCACTTTGCAGAACAGCCTTTCCCGTAGGGCCAGCCCACATTGTGGTTAAGCAGAATGGCTTACTACTCCTCGCTTCCGACATCCAGAGCTGACTTTGCCCGACGCCACAAAAACAGCCACTGCCTTCATGAACGTTTGACCTGGGAGTCACATCAGCCAAACAGAGTGGCCTGTGAGCTAGGCAGCCGTGCTCCGCAGTGGGGAAGTGGGAGAATGGTCACCAAGCCCAGGAGTTGATCGCAAATGGAGAGAACCTAGGGAAGGGGCTTTGCTTTACCCTGCGTAAACCCAGTCAGCTTATCTGCTTGAACCCCACTATGAGCTGCTGATTCCATCCTTGCTGTCTTCCAAAAGCTGCACTTTGCAAAACACTTAGGTGCCAATGTAGAGAGAATTATCCTGGAAATCATAATGCCTGATTTCCAGCTGCTGTTTGCCCTTGAGCAAGCACTTTACCTCTCTGAGCCCTGTTTCTGTAGTTGAGTGTGGTGCCCTCTGCCTTGACCAGGTGAGGTGGTTGAGGATCAGAACTGTGTGACGAATAGGGGCTCGTCCCTGCTGCCAGAGCCGTCTAGAGGAGGCAGGATGGCTCCTTCATGGCAGCAGCCCTCCCCTGGGCTCAGGTGTTTCAGCTCCCTCCCCTCCCCAACTCCAAGGTCAAACTTTGGGGTAACCCTTGCATCCCCCCTAGTCAAAAAGATCTTAACTCCTGGCAGCTGGTGGCTCGCTCTCAGCCCAGGCCTCAGTTTCCCAGCATCAGAAACTTCCTGTGCAGCACAAGCATTAGTAGGGTCAGTTTGGTTGGGTTTTTCATTTGGTTTCTAATTCTTGACCAGAAAGCTCAAGCTAGCGCTTTAGGGCTCCAAGGACGCTGGCTTCCACTTGCAGGCGAGGGTGTGACTTGGGCAAGGTCGCGTAGGGAGGTGGAGGTGACAAGTAACCTGGGACTCTTCTCATTAGACATGGCCTTCCTTCAGGCCTCTGTCTTCTAGGAAGGTGTGTCACTCTGACCTTGCAGTCATGGCCTCCTCATTCTTAGGCCTCTTAAAGTTTACACTTCCTAATTAAATTTGTTGTTACTGTAGCCCAGGAGGAGGATGGGAGAGAGCGATGCCGTAGGGCTCAGTGCTTCCTGGTTTCCTATGTCCCTGTGCATCTTGACAGGAGGTGGAGAAGCGACAACCCTGGGCCGCTTCGAGCTGAAATACAACTTAATGCATAAGGGCGACTCTGTTGGCACTGAGTGTACCTCTGGGTTTTCTTTATAGATTTGGGATTAAGTGGCTGTTCATCTTCTGCCCAGGTTTCGTTTTGCAAAAGCCTGTTCTCATAAGCTCTATCGATCATTTGTGGTGTGAATTTGGCCCTGTGGCTCCCTGGAATTGGTTCTTCCCAGCCTGGCTCTGCCCCCACCGCCTTCTCAGGGCCCCCTTCATTCGTTCCTTCAAGGAGGTGAATGACAGAAACTGTGCGGCACCACGCAGCCCCCGGTGCTCTGAGTTCTTTCATCCAGCCAGCTTGCCCGCATGCCGGCTGCAGACCAGGCATCTGCCTGGGTGTCGGAGCTGCAGAGATGGCTCAGATGGCTCAGAGGGAGGCAGAAATGCCATGAAGTCTGCAGTCAGGTGTGTGTGCAGGGCGACTGGCTTCTAGTAAATACGTGTTCAGCCCCGGCCGTGCTTACTCACTGGAGGTGTAGCCGAGAGAAAGACGTGTGAGTCCCTGCCCTCAAGGGGCTGATTTCTAGTGGGCACGATTCAAGTGCAGGCTTAGCTTCCCTCTTGTCCCGAGGACAGCTCCTGAGGTGGGCAGGGCCGGAATTAGCATCCCCATGATGGGTTCTGAGAGGTCCGGCCAGGCCTGAGCCTCAGGTCTTCACAGGGGGAGACTGAGAACAAACACCCTGCGCCAAAGGCTGGGTTTGGCCATTTCCCCTCCACGCAGGCCATTCACATGAACAAGTTTTACTCCTGGGTTCGTGGAGCAAAGAAACAAATATACAATGTCAGGGGTAAGTGCATGAAGAAGAAAAAGCAGGTAAGGGGAGAGAAATGCGGATGGTTAGGAAGGCTCCCCTGAGGAGGTGGCTCAACCAGAGACCTGAGTGAAGGGAGGGGGAGCCAGGTGGCCATGGAAAGAAAGAACATTCCAAGACAGGAGAGAGCAAGCATAAAAGCCCTGAGGCCAGAGTGCGCCTGGGCTCTTTGGGAATCAGCTACGGAGACAGTGTGGGTGGAGGGGGGCATGACCATGGCTGCTGAGAGGTGAGCGGGTCAGGCAGGACCTCGGAGCACACTGGCAACTATTTGCTCTGTCTGCGGGGGCCAAGGAGGCAGTGGGAAGCCACTGGAAGGTGTTTTGGGGGTTTTTTAACAGTTTTATTGAGGTATAATTCACCTACCATACAACTCACCCACTTGAAGTGTACAATTTGGTATATTCAGAGTACAACCATCACCACAGTCAATTCTAGAAAATTTTCATTATTCCAAAAACAAACCCCAAACCCCACCCATCTCCCCATTCCCTCTGCAGCCCCTGGCAACCACTAATCTGCTTCCTGTCTCTATGGATTTGCCTGTCCTGGACGTTTTCCTGTGAAAACGTGTGTGTGGCCCTCTGTGTCTAGCTTCTTTCGCTCAGCGTGGTGTGTTCAAGGTTCGTCCCTGTTGTAGCGTGTGTCAGGGCTTCGTTCCTGTTTACGGCTGAGTAATAGTCAGTTCGTTGTACAGACAGACCACATTTTGTTATCTGCTCATCTGTTGGCAGACGCACTGGAAGGTTTGGAGGCGGGATTAGCTTTGTGATGTGGTTGAGTTTGTGCCTTTTAAAGCTGAGGAGGTGACTGAGGGGCAACAGTAGGAGCCTGGAGAGCGGCCCAGGAGGCTGAGAGGTCATCCATGGTCCTGGGGAAAGGGGCCTGCAGCCGGTGGCTGGGAGAGAAGGAGGGCAGGATCAGGAAGCCTTCTTGGGGGGTGTCCTAGCGGATCTCAAAGGAGAAGGAGAAGTTTGCCAGGCTGACGGGTGGGTGGGGCGGGGCTACCTGCAGAGAAGGAACAGCATGTGTGCAAGCTGGAGACCCATGTACATCGTGGTGCATCGCGGGCCCAGTGCCCTGGGGGTCGGGGTGGGGTGGCAGGAAGCATGGGTCTGAGGCCTGCCAAGGGCTCTGCTGCCCACTCAGCGAGGCCATCTCTGGGGGGAGGGAGCAAGTCTTTGGCACCTCAGCTTCTTGGGTTTGCCCGCCAGCTCTGCCAGCTGCCGGCTTCACTCAGGGTGGCTCCTGTCCCCCTTTGAGCCTCAGCTTCTGCTTTCGTGAGAGAAGCGAGTTCTCCAGGTGCCTCCAGCTGTGCTGTGGGGGATTCTGAGACCCCACGTGCCCAGCACCAGGCAGGTGCTCTATAAGCTGCAGCCACTGTTCCCTGCACGGGTTGGCAGTGCCCGCCTCAGATGCAGCTTGGGAAATGGGCTAACAGTAATGCACCTCTTTTTTTCTTTTCTTTCAGGAATTGACTTTAAAATTAGGACCATAGAGCTCGATGGCAAGAGAATTAAACTACAGATATGGTAAGAGTCAGTGTCTTCATCAGCCACTTCGCCTGGTGAGCGCTTCAAGCCAGGAGTTCCTAGGGCCCCTCTCCCTTCCCTCTGACTGTGGCCTCCATCTCTTTGTGCCCAGCTGGACACATCGGGCTTTGTTAGAAGCCCCAGGAGCTGTGGTCTGCTGGCTGCTGGGGCCCAGAGTCTGTGTCAGCACCTTCTGGGGCTCAGCGTTCCAGTGTGGGCCCTGCTTGGGCCTGGCCTTCAGAGCGGCCTGCTTCCACTGAGCTTGAGAGAGCCCTCTACGCCTGGTGGCGGTGAAGGTGCCGGGATGGGGAGATGCCCCGGCCTGGCATTCTTCTGAGCCTGTCAGCTCGCTGAAGACGGCCTGACATCGCTTCCTCTTTCTCTCCCGGGGAAGCCCAGGCCTCACTTCCTAGGACGCAGACCTGAAACCCCAGAACCATAAATGAGCTGAGGCCAGGCCTAGTAACAAGGCCTGTTTCCATTCCACTCACCTGGGGCCGGCTTCCCATGCCACATGAAATTAGAGAAGCTGTGAGTCCCCGTCAGTGGCGCTGACTCCAGTCTGCTGACCGCTGCACCAGGAAGGCTCAGCTCGGATGGTCAGGGGCAGGGGAGCCCACCCTGCAGCCACATCACTTGCAGGGAAGCAGGAGCCCTAAGCGGAATAAAGAGAAGTCACATTTGGCAGAGCGGCTCAGTCCCTCTGTTCAGGCAGGCGCCGGCGGGTGGGAGGGAGCCTGTGAGAGGGGCTGCAGGGCCGCCCTACCCACAGCCCATCTGCCCTCTGCAGTCTCAGTGCAGCATCGCCCCGCTTGTCGGGCGGTCCCCTCGACTTCAGTGGTGTCCACCTCTGAATCTGACTTCAGAATCGAGATCTGAATGAGGCCTCATGCCGGTCAGTCCTGCAGAGCTCTGTGTCCGTCTGTCCTCCTCGTCAGTTATGAGCCATGGAAGTTCCTCGCCTCCCAGTGCGTTGGAGCCTCAGCGCCCAAGTCCAAAGTGACACTGTGTTAGCAAGCAGAAGTTTCGCTTTCCTTTCTTCCTGTCTTCCTGCTTCTGCTCCTGGCGATCTCAGTGGGGTTAGTGACTTTCTTAAAACTCTTCTGGACCAGGACCATGGTTGAGAATAAAATACTATAACCACTAAAGTCGCCTGCTGTTGGTGACAGAAGGCGAGCTTAGCCCCAGATGAGGTGCTTCTGTACAGTGCAGATGGGCGGAGCCCGCAGGGGCGTGCAGGGGTGTGGGAGGAGCCCTGGGCCCCGAGACAAAAGACATGGCTCTGGCCGATCAGTGAGGTCACCTTTAAACCCCATGCTGAGTACCTTCTGCCGGGAGCTGGGCTGGGCATGGGCATGTCTCTCCCACCTGTTGCCTCTGTACCGATGAGGAAGGGCTTTCCGCCTGGCCTCCACCAAGGTCATGAGTGTGGAAGTGCTTCCTGAGCCCCACCGAGTCGGCCTGGCTCAGCCCACCAGCAAGGGCTGTGTTTTTGTGCCACGTGACCAGCACTTTCACATGCAAGGTCCATGCCTGACCTTGGTTCTTCTGTGATGCGGAAACCATGGGGAGAATCTCCAGGAAGCCCAGATGCAGAAGAGAGTGAGCACGCAGGCCAGTGACTCTGGTGGCTCTGCCGCATCCCCAACTGGGAGACCTTAACCCGTCTGAGCCACAGTTTCCTTCTCTGTAAGGAGGGAGAATGGGGGTGCTTCCCCACAGCAGGGTGATCAGTCAGGAGATGGCCGTGGGAAAGCCCGCATCCCTCCCAGGCAGTGCCCTCACTGCCGCCGTGATGATGGTTCTTGTTCAGCATCACTAACATGCCATCTTGTCTTTAGGGACACAGCTGGTCAGGAACGGTTTCGGACCATCACAACAGCCTACTACAGAGGCGCAATGGTATGGACGGGGTGTTTTTGTTTTTGTCTTTTCTTAAGTCAAAATGAACATCATTGCCTTGGATACCAAAACCTGGATGTCTCTGGGGAGCCCGTGCTCTGGCTCCCCGGAAGTCCTTGGGCCTGGGTCCATTTTCAGAACAGGCTGCGTGCCCCACCCGCACTCCCACGCACATGCATCCCCTCTGGCTTCAGAGACAATGCAGGGTTTAGGGAAGCCTGATTCTTCGGGAGTGAAGGGAGACACGGGCAGCCGGTTCTTCAGGTGAGGCCAGTGAGATGGGGGACGGCATGCCCCGACACCTAGGCCCGCCTCACCCTCTGTGGAATTTGCTACCGAGAACTTGAAGCTCGTCCATGAGCTGAGTCGCCCTGGGCTGTTGGCCATTATATTTGTTGCCTGGGCCTGAGGCAAGATGACGTGACAGGAAGACTCGTTTGTCATCCCTTAAGTATTTTTACCAAGCTCCTTCTCCGGGCCAGGCCTGAGCCAGTTGTGGAGGGAGACCTGGGATGGGCCGGGGTCCTGCCGGAGGGTCTGGCGGGAGGCAGAGCCCCTGGACCTGGCTTGGCACGCAGGGTTGTCCTGGGTGCCCCTCTGAGCTCTGTCTCCTGACTCAGGAAGTGGGGTGGAGGACAGGCCTGTGACCCAGCAGTGGTGAGGGTGGATGCCATCTCCCCATTCCCAGCTCCCACAGTACCTCGCCTTTCCGTGGTGCACCCCGTCTTAACTGAGGAGACACCTGTGTCCTCCACTGGGCTGCGAGGTCTGTGAGGGGTGGGCCACGTTGGGGTCACTGCCACGTGCTCTGTGCCTGGGCTGGTGCTGGGTTTGCAGTGGGGGCTCAGGAGCTATCAGCAGATGATGGAGATGAGTGGCAGCATGAAGTCTTTAGACCCTTCCATGCAGCGTCTGGACCACCATAGACACTCGGTCACATGGGTTGCAACCTTAGCACACACGTCTCATTAAAATTAATTTATTAATTCCCCTTACTTGGCTGTGCTCAGGGGGCAGGGGCCACGGGGCACTGGGATCCTGGGGGGCTTCTCTGTGGCCTCATGTGGGCCCTGGCCCTGTCTAGGCTGAAATAGCCCCCACTGTCCCATTCACTGAGCCCTTCCCTGTCCCAAACACCAGGCCCCGGTCTTGGCCATATACCCCCGAGTGGGGGCACCAGGGTCATCCCCATTTTACAGAGGAGGAACCCAAGGCTCACTGGAGTTCCATGCTTTGCTTTAGTCCATGCAGAGGGCAGAGGGATGGGCCAGTGCAGCTGGCCATCCCCAGTGCCTCGTCCTCAGCCAGCCCTTGATGAGGCTGCACTGAGCCATCTGTGAGACCCTGTCCAGCCCCCAGATGATTGTGGCTGGCAGTCCTCCTAGACCTGGGCTAACCCATAAGGAAGCCACGAGCCAGGTGTGGCAATTTGAAATTTAACTCAGTTAAAGTAGGAAATCCTGCCCCTGGGTCGCACCAGCCGCATTTCAGGTGTCCCAGAGCCACATGTGGCCAGCAGCGACCGTGTGAGACAGTGCAGAGAATGTTGCCAGCACTGCAGCCCATCATCCTCTCTGTCCTCACCGTAGCAGCCCCTGGGGTCCCAAAGTAAGGGAGCATTAGTTGTCTCCTGTCACATTGTGAACTTATAGACATCCCGCTGTGGTGCCTGGCACAGAGTAGGCACCAGATGAGGGCTGATGCTGGGGCACCCAGAGGAGGTGGCGCTGGCCGAGCCCAGGACTCGGGCAGGGCGAGGGGCGAGTAAAGGCCTGCAGGAGGCTGAGCACGGCAGAGGGTTGGCGTGAAGGGGAGCTCGGTGGGCACCAGGGTCATGGAACACATGCAGGACAGGGCGCTGCGGAAAGGAGGTGGGCCATGATCATCCTGCCGGGGCGAGGAGCCAGCAGCGCTCGTCTGTAAACACAAGCGTGGTGGGGTCTGCTCTGGAGGCAGAAGGGTCACCTCGGTGGCTAAGGGGGCAGAACGAGTCTGGGAGACCAGCGAGGGAGGGTGGGGATCTGGCAGGAAGGGCGCCTGGAGGGGTCCCTGCTGCCCCACCTTGCTGGGCCTCCCCGACTCAGCTTGCAGCTTGTCTGGAGCAGGTGTCTGTCTCCCCCATTCAGGGCATCATGCTGGTCTATGACATCACCAACGAGAAGTCCTTTGACAACATCCGGAACTGGATTCGGAATATTGAGGAGGTAAGGCTCACAGCTCTTGCCATGTGTGCGAACTTCCAGGGGTTCTCTCCTCTCTCCTCACCCCGGAGTGCCCTGGCTTACAGATGAGGTCATGGAGGCACAGAGACACCTAGAAGTGACTCACCATGAGCCCCATAGCTGGGGGGTTTAGTCATGGCAGAACTGGAACCCAGGTGGTCAGCCCTGGAAACTGCATGCTGGCCTGGCCTCCTCAGTAGACCAGACCTGAGAGCCCATTTGCCCAGCTAGGCAATGTCACCACCAGGAGAGAATAGACATCCGAGCTCTGGGTTACTCTGAGCATTTAGTGCTTTCTAGAGAAGGGAGGTTCCAGAACCGACGTGACCCTTGTATTTGGTGACGTGGTGAGATGATGTGTCGGGTCATACTTTGAGCTACAGCGGAGCAGGGTGTGAGCCAGCTGATTGATGTGAGCCCCCGTGTGCAGGCCAGCACGCTCAGATAGCTGCTGCCTATGACAGGAGACTCTGAACCACGGAGGGAAAGGGAGGGGCCAGCCCACCTCCCCTAGCCAAAGCCAGTGCCGTCCCCTGCCCACTCCTTGAAGAGCTCACCTGCACCCCAGAGCCTCCCTGAACGGTGGCACTGGCAGCTTTCGATGACTCATCAGGCAGGGCGTCAGGTCTGAGGTGCGGCCAGAGAACTTCACCCTTCTGTAAAGCCCGGTGAAAGGTCACGTCACTCCCTGCCCCGGCACTGATAGGTGGCAGCACCAGGCCGCCGCACCCCCCCCGCCCCCGACAACCCCACATTTGCTGGCAGGAGGCTGTGCCCTGGCTGAGGAAGAGGGCCTCCTGCTGGTCTCTGAGGAAGCTCTCTGCTTCTGGCCGGTAGGCGAGAGGGCCATTGGTTAGCAGGAGGTTAGTCAGCCAGCAGTGCCCTGTGCTCACTGAGACCAGAAGGCAGGAGGTCCCCTCCCATGCCCTGGTCTTCAGAAGTGACACCCCTCCCCTGGGGTATGGGGGCGACTGGAGGAGGAGCCCTTTTCAGGCCTGAGGGCAGAGTTAAGGGGACACCAGGGTTGCCAGTCTTTGGGGCCTGTGACCACCACAGGCACAGCCCATTTCGGAACCCAAAGAGCGAGCTGGAGCTGGGCAGAATGTCCCAGGACAGCAGCTAGGGCCTCCAGCAGAGCACCTGGGAAGCAAGGGAGGTACAGAGGGTACCCTTCATAGAGCCCACCAGGAGCCCAAGGATGGGCACAGGAGTCTGGTTGACGCGGCCCAAAGGGCAGCTGTCCTCAGCAGCGGGAAAGCATGCACTTGGTCAGAGTAGCAGCCCGAACCCTGGACTCGGTCTTGGCGTTAGCTCTGTGACATGGGCCGGGGCACTCAGCCTCTCTCAGCTTCAGCTTGTCCTCTGCACAGGGATGTGCCCAGCAGTCCCAGCCCCCACTCTCATTTTGGAAGACAGGCTGTGAGTTGGCCTGTGGTCCAGTCTGTCCGCACCCCTCACCTCCCCATCTGCCCCTCTCTCTGTCAGCACGCCTCTGCAGATGTCGAAAAGATGATACTTGGCAACAAGTGCGACGTAAATGACAAGAGACAAGTTTCCAAGGAACGGGGAGAAAAGGTGGGCATGGTGGCGGGCTTGGACCTGGCACCACCTGGAGCCTTGGGGCAGAGGGACCTCAGGGTTTTAGGATTTCCCACATGGAGGCCAGCCCTGCCCTGCCCCACCCCAGAGCACCCCTGATTGCTTCCTGGCTTGTCCAAGACTGAGGGGGTCCTAGGACGCAGGACTTGGCTGGACAGCCGGCCGCCCCAGGGGGCCACGTGCTGTGGGGAGGAGGGTGGAGAGCACACTCCCGGCTGAAGATGCAGGCAGCCAGGGCTTCCAGGGGTGCTCTGCATGCTCCGTACGGTGCCGCGCCTTGGGACCCGTTCAGGCACAGGGAGCAGAGGATGAGCCGTGTTTTGATCCAGGCCCTCTCCACCCTCCTGCCAGGAACATTCCCCACCTGCTCTCCACTGGTAACTCAAGGGAGCGACCCAGGAGGTCACATCCATGGCCCCGGCCCACCCTGGCTCCCCCCCAGCTCCCCGCCAGGGTGCTGCGTGGGGGTCGGGGGCCCCTGGTGACTGACGTGTGTGTGTCCCTCCCTCACAGCTGGCCCTGGACTATGGCATCAAGTTCATGGAGACCAGCGCGAAGGCCAACATCAACGTGGAGAACGTGAGCACTGGGCCCTGTGGGGAGACATAAGCCTGCAGCGCTGGCCCTTTCGGGCTGAGAACAGGCTGCACCCTCTGGGGAGGCTCTCCCAGAGGGACTGGCCACAGGCTCCAACCTGCCACTTCCTGGGCAGCACCATGTGTCAGGCCCCTGAGAGGCCCAGGTGGCCCTGGGGGCATTGCCCCGCTGACAGCAGCAGCTGCAGGCCCCAGCTCGGCAACTACAGCATCATCTCACCGACTTTTGGGTTGCCTGGGGAACAGGCACAGTTTCACACATAGGGAAACTGAGGCTCAGAGAGTCCCAGCTGCCTGGCACCCAGGCCCAGCTCCCACACAGGCCCCGTTTCAAGCCCAGAAAGAGTAGGAGACTGTCACAGGGCCTTGGCCCAGGCGACCCTCTCCTCTCCACAGACAATGGCAGCCTCGCAGCTGAACTGCCTTCCCTCCATCCCACTGTGCCAGTGATCCTTCCAGAGAGGCTCTTCCACATCGTTCCCAAGCCCAGGCCCCATGCCTGGCACAGAAGGCTCTCCCAGCCAACCCCAGCCACCTGTGCCACACCCTCCCCCAAGCCTGTGCTGCGGTCCCTTCCCTCACACCCCCCCTTCCCATCAGGGCCAGTCCAAGTGGCCCCTCCCCAGGGAAGACTCTGCTGTCCCCCAGGCCCTTGGACCCACCCCTCCAGGTGTCCCCATACCCTGAGCCACCCTCCATGACAGCTTTCGATGTCACAGGGCTGTTTGCTGAGACTCTGCCTCTCCCACCAAACCGGGAGCCCCTCGGGTGCAAATGCTGAGGCTGAGTCATCTCTGTGTGAGGCCCAGGGGCAGGGCTGGTGCCAGAGTGGGGCTTAGTATTATCAGGAGAGTGGATGAGGGAAGGGAGGAAGTGGTCAGGAGGCTGTGACGGCAGCGGCAGCCTGGGGTCCAGCCAGCTTGAGCCATCGCCGTCCCTGGGAAGATGAGCCTTTCACCCATCCAGCCCTTCCAGGCCTCCCTGCCGGGCCAGGACCCAAAAGGAAGCATATTTGGCCAAAGAGCCCCCTGTCTTTCTCTCTGCCCTGCCCTGCCCGTCAGAAGGGGGACAAAGGAGTCAGGGATGGAGAGCTGGGTCCTCTGCCTGGATCCTTCCGGACTGGTCAGTTAGCCCTGGGTGCCTTCGGACAAGTCACTTGGCCCTTCCGAGCCTCAGCTTCGTCTCTGACCAGTCGAGGGTGATCCCATCTCCCAGGGTCATTGTCTCAGGGTGGGTGGTGGCCTGGGTGGGCCTAGTTAGCCTGCTAGGGACAGGAGATGGGTCTGGACAGCAGAGGCCCATGCCCAGGAAGCCGCCCTAACACTGGTCCCGCAGCGGCGGCCAGGAACCAGACAGCCTGTTGGCTTCTTGCTCCGGGCATACTGACGGTGTGCTTCTCCCACAGGCATTTTTCACTCTCGCCAGAGACATCAAAGCAAAAATGGACAAAAAATTGGTGAGTGTGTGTCCTTCCCAGATCCCCACAGATGTCCCAGTTGGTGCTGGCTGGCCTTGGCCTCAGTGGCGTGTTGCATCCCCAGGCAGATTCTGTGTTTTTGGACACGCTGGACCTGGGAGGACGTGGCTGGGAAAGGGGGGGCAGTTAGCAGGTGTGGTTGGGGCGTTGGCCCCAGACACGCTCATGGGTTCCCTCCTTCCTCCGAGGCCTGGAGCTGCTGGGCGCCAGGCACTGCCGTCTGAGCACACGGACTAGCAGAGGCTACGTGGCCCTTGCCGTCCTGCTCAGGAGATGATGGCCCCGCAGCACGGTGTCTGATAACTGCTGGCTTTCCGTCCTGACGAGTCTGGCAGGTCCTAGCCTGTTTTTGCCCTCCAGTCCTCAGTTCTCCAAGTTGTGCCTGCTCTATGACCTTCAGTGGGTCCCAGGGCCCTGAGGCGTCCAGGAGGTCCTGCCTCAATCCCGCCCCATCCACCCTTTCATTCTTCCAGCTTTTTCTTTACCACACGAACAGTCGCGTAGTCCCCAGCACCCACGTAACTAGTGTGTTCTTGGTGGAGTCGGAACTCTCCACCGTGTTTGGGCGTGTTCAGCACCTAAGTGCTGTCGTGAGTGTTCCAGTGGCAGCTCTTTCCCGGCAGGTGACTCTCCCCGTTGTCTGAGACAAGAGCATAAGCTCTGTTTGTGGCTCGTCTTACGTCTGGTCATATAAGATTGCACGTATGATACAAAACACCATTCAAGTAGGTCATATCTGATTTAAATCTGTTTTCATAATTCTGAGATGCTGTGAATTGAATCGTAAGGCACACAATCAATGTAATAGCAGCTCTTTGGCCAAAATGGGAAACAGCCCGTGTAAACCAATGTACTTGTCTTACGAAAACTTTCTTACAATTGTAATTTTTTTACAGTTCTTTTCTCTTCAGTATGACGGTAAAATTTTGATTCTTCATGATCCTTCTGACTCACTTTTGCCCACTGGCAGTTATGCTGAGCATCACGGTGACACTCTGCCTGGCTTTTGAAACTGGCCTGCTGATTGCCTCCAGAACGTGCCATGTCCTTCCTAGGCCTGGGTTAGGAAGCACAGACACACAGCCGTGGCCCTTGCACTTTTTCTTTCGTAACTGAATTACAATTCACTGGCCATTAAATTCTCCCTGTTTCCTACCACTGTGTTTATATCCAGGGTTGCAGCTCCTCTCCCACTTCATACCTATTTTTTTATTGAAATATAATTTGTGTACAACATTGTGTAAGTTTGGGGTATACAGTGTGTCGAGTTGATACATTTACACATTACAACACGATCAATACGGTAGTGTTAGCTGACACCTTATCACGCCACATAATGATCATTTCTTCTTTGCGTTGAGAACAATTAAGTGCTAGTCTCCTAGTAACTGTGAACTTTGTCATACGGTGTTGTTGACTGTCATCACCATGCTGTGCATTCGATCTCCAGAACTCGTTCATCTGCTCGTTGCAAGTTCATATCTGTCTTTTACGTCACTGATCCGGCCAGCTCTGTGCACGCCCCCATCTCTCTTGAGAGCATCACAGAAAGCTGGGCTTTGCCAACACCCACCCCACTCCCAGACCTCTGGCGCTCCCCGTCAGCACACTTGGTGCTCCCCACTGCACTGAGCACCAGCTCCACCCCCACGCCAGGCCGCCTGGGCCTCATGCTCTGCTCCTGCCACCCACTCCCCCCTGTCACCATGTCGTTCCCTCTACTCCAGCCACACTGGCGTTTTCTTGTTCTTGGAGCACCTCATGTTCATTTGAACTTTCTCTGCTACATGTCCTAGAGCTGCTGTACCAAATTCTTGTACCGAAGTTAACAGTTTAAACAATGTGCATGTAGTATCTTAACGTTCTGGAGGTCAGGAGTCTGAAACAGGTCTCCCCAGGCTGAGATCAAGGCGTCAGCGGGGCTGCATCCATTTCTGGAGGATTCAGGGAAGAATCCATTTCCTGGCCTTGTGCAGCTTTTAGAAGCCACTGCATTCCATGCCTTGTGACTCTCTTCCTCCGTCTTCCAAGCCATCTGCTTAGCATCTCTCTGCCCCTGCTTCCATCCTCACCTCACTTTCTTGGACCACAGCTGGGAAACTTTCACTGCTTTTAAGGATTCTCGAGATTGGTTAGATTGGGCCACCTGGATCATCCAGGATGCTCTCCCCATCTCACCTCAGTCACATCTGCAAAATCCTCCCCGCCATGTCAGGTATCACACTCACAGGTTCCAGAGATGAGAGCGTGGACATCACTGGGGACAGCTGCTCTGATGACCACACCACTGGACCCTCCCTGGCCTCACTCCTTCAGTCATGAGGTCTCTGTTCAGATGTGGCCATCAAACGCACCTTCCCCCTGCCCTGCCTTCCTCTTCATTACTCCCCACTGTGGGGAGTCCTTGCTTCCCCACGAGGCCTGCATCCCCCAGTACAGTACCAGCTCCCCAAGGCAGGGGCCTTGTTCACCACTGCATGCCTGTGCCCACAAAAGCGCCTGGCACAGCACAGGCACACGATAGGTACTGTTGAGTAAATTCAGGTTTCACCTCACAGCTGAAAGATGAGAAGGAATGAGTCAAAGAAAAGGGGGCGAACCTTCCAAACAAGGTGTTAAGTTCCCGGGGTCAGCGGGGACCAGGTCACAGAGGCTCTCAGTGCCAAGCGACACAGCTAATGGGTTTCAGTAAGGCCTGAGCAGACAAGATTAGAGCTTAGAGCTTCCACTACCTGCGGAGGACTGTGGGGAGGTGGTGCGCCAGAGCCTTGGCACAGGGACACAGACCCACTGAGTGTGAGTGTCACTGCCCCTTGGCTGCCTCACTGTTCGGTGCTCAGCACAGAAGGGGAGCTAGATGGAAAGAAGGAGGGCTGAATGGTGGGAAGGAAGGAGGGAAAGAAGACAGTGAGGTGGCCAACAGATGGTTGGGAAGCTGTTGAGAGGATGAGTGGGAAGGGGTGGGTGGGTGGGTGAGTACGTGAGTAGAAGAATGAGTGGCTGGGAAGGGTGGTGGCTGGGTCGTAGGTGCAGAGCAGGTCTGGGTTGTGAAAGATGAATTTTTGGCTGGAAGGGACAGTGGGATGGATGGATGATAGAAGGGTTGGATGGAAGGGTAGAAAATAGACAAGTGGACGTTTGGTTGGAAGGTAACAGACAGATGGGAGTAGGGGAATGGAGAGGTGGGTGGTTAGTTGGAGGGGGATGGGTGGATCATGGTTACCTGGACGGGAGCGGACAGGCCGATGGTTGGTTGGACAGGGATGGGTGGATGGCGGATGGAAGGTGACAAGTGGATGGGTGGTGATGGGGTGGATATAGGTAGACGGGTAGGTTGAGAGACGTAACGCTGATGGTGCTCAGCCGTAACCTCAGAAAACCTTGTGATTTCAGGAGGGCAACAGCCCCCAGGGGAGCAACCAGGGAGTCAAAATCACACCAGACCAGCAGAAGAGGAGCAGCTTTTTCCGATGTGTTCTTCTGTGAGGAACGCCGCCTTACTCTGAGCCCCGCTCAGCCGAGCTGACTGTGCCTGTCCTGAGTGAACCCCTCACTCAGCCGGGGCCCTCCCCCTGCACCGCCCCCGCCGCGGCCACCGGGCCCGCGGCCACCAGAACACAATTGAGAAATCGTTTATTTTAGTAACAGTCTGATCTTTTCAACTTTGGAGATGGAATAAGTTAAGAATTTGCTATTTTTCCTGCCACATCCGCTGAACGGCCCAGCATCGTGTAACTAGAGAGAAAGATGGAGTCGAGGTGTGACCGTGCACAGCAGCCAGCAGGGCAGGCCTCCATCTCTGGGCCTTGACACAGCTAAGCCCCATTGGAAAGCACGTCCATGTTCTCGGCCACAGAAGCGAGGCCCCCTCAGGCCTGCGAAGGTTCCAGGAGTGCCGGCTGTGTACCCTGAGCGAGGCGACCCACATCGGGACCAGGAAGTATCTGCCTGACAGGCCAGACACCCGCTTCACCTCTTCTCTCAGTTTTGGACAAGTGACAAAAATGTTATTTTTTTTCCCCTCTCTCTTTTTAACTGTCAAACCAAAGGGAAGCACAAATTAAGGAAATTCTGAGGAAAGAAGCATGGGGTGGCCCCACCTGTTCACCGCCAGGTTCGTGTGGTCCAGCCAGGCCTCGGGCACGCTCAGCGGGCCTCTCGGCAGTCCCCACCTGAGCACCAAGGGGACTCCGGACGCACCACAGGTGACCCCGAACATGCAACCACATACAGTCCAGCTGCGATTGGGGCGCCCGCCTCAGCCCCAGCACCCCCGCCCTTCGTCCTCCCAGCCTCTCCAAATCGGACGTTCTTTCTAGCTGAGATTTTTATTTTTCCAGATCTGTGGTGCCATGAAGTGATTCCGTCTCTGATCTCTAATGGCAGACCCAGGTGATCGGGGACATGCGCACACGCCCGGCTGGACGTGGCTAAGAGCGCGAGGCAGCGCCTGGCGTGGCCGAGGCCCCAGGTGGCCCGCGTGACAGACTGACCGCAGAACTTCTGGGGTGGTTCTTGACTGCAGTCGCATGGTTCTGCTTTGACAGCTCTGCCTTCCCACAGAGACTGCACAGCTTGGACCAGGGAACCAGGCCAGAGGGGCGTCATCAGGGAGCCTGTGTTTTTCTTTCTCCCCGCCTACCCCCAAGCTGCTGTCAGTCCAAGACATTGGGATCATAGTTTGCTCTTTTTTTGAATTAAAACCAACATACCAGCCATAGTCTGCTCTTCCCTGGGATCTCTTAACATGCTCTGTTTACATCAATAAATGCACTTAAGGAAAACAAATTAAAGCTCATGTTAAAGTTCGCGGAGTTTTCCGTCCACATTTTCCCAGTGGGCGCACGGATGTGGCCAGGTGGTAGATGGGGGTTCGCAGGAACCCGAGGCGGGCGGGGCCTCAGGTCTGGACAAGCTCAGAGCAGAGGCAGTGGCTTAGCCCAAGCTGGAGGAAACGGTCACCCCACGTTCTGAGGAGATGACACTGTTATCAAAGGGTTGACTTGGAGAAACAAGCTTCCCACCCCGCCCCCACAGCACTGCGCCCCTTTCACAGGAAACAAGGGGTGTCACCCCTCACGGCTCCGCCTCGGCATACCGCATCCCCAGCTGGCAGCGTCTGTCTCCAGCATGCCACTGGATTCTCTTGTCTTGGTCCCCACTGGCCCCCTTTCACCCCGTTGAGTGCTTGGTCTGAGCTCCTCTCCTCCCCTCTGCACACCTTCCTCCCTTGGCTGCTGGCACCCGGCTCGGCCACCGTTCGCCTCCCACCTCCCTGGTGGCTCCTCCAGGGCCCACTCCTCCAGACTGGCTCCCCAGGGAGTTCCTTCCACTCTGTTGGGTGTCCCCAAGACCACGCCCAGGTTCATGGTCCACTGGAACTCGGCACATAGCGGATGGGTTACAGCAGAAGGCTGCAAAGGAAGATTGGCACAGGGAAAAGGCACATGGGGCCACGTCCCGAGGAAACCAGGCGCAAGCTGCCAGGAGCCTTCTCCCTGTGGGGTCCTGCCCAATGTACTTAGTTCCTCTGTCGCCAAGCTGTGACCACACGTGTGAAGTGTGGTCCCCTGGGCACGCTCCTGAGAGACTCAGCGCCCAGGGTTTCTATTGGGGCTGGTCATGCCGGCCCCCTCTGCCCAGATGTACCGGAATCCCAGCTTCCCAGGAAGAAAGCAGGGCTTTAGCATAAAGCACATAGTTTGTACAGACCGTTCAGGCACAGTAGTGAGCCACCCATCCTGGGGGGAAAGTTGTGTCTCAGCAGAGGGAGCTGTTTCCCAGCCTCGTTCCCAGATGCCAGCCGAGAGCCAGCCCCACCCATAGGCCTTAGACATGCCAGGGACTCCGGACTGCGGGTCCAGCCCAGCCCCGACTCGGAGCTCTAGAGGCCCCTGGCCACCTGCCCACCGTCTGTCCCAATTCAGATGTCCAATCGGCGCCCTAAACAGAACACAGCCGAGAGAGAGCTCTTACCTTGGGCTCCGTCCTCCTCCCCCTCCCACACTGGAGCCACCACCCCCTGGACCTCTGTCCCAGCCTCTGCTTTGTCCTTCAGGGTGTTTTCAGGGTATCCATAGGAAATCGGAATCAGATGGTGTCACCCCCAGCTCCCTCTTGTACTTAAATACAACTCACGCCCTCACCGTGCGTGCCGGTGTGCTGGGCCCCTGCCCACCTCCTCCCTTTTCTCTGAGCATCCTCCCATGGACCACCCCACTCCAGCCCCACTCCTGCCTTACTACTTTCCCCCATACTCATCCCTGTCCCAGGGCCTTTGCACTGGCTGCACCCTCTGTCTGGCAGTCCTCTGAATTTACACACCCCACTGGTCCATCAGGTCGTGACATCCAGGGCCACCTATGCAGAGACCTCCCCCAACCACTTCCCTCTCTCCTCCCACCTCAACTTCTTGGTGGCGTTTATCAGAAGTCACTTGTTCTCATGGCCAACTCTGGGTGCCCCCTCAGCACATAAGCTCCGTGAGGACAGGGGCTTTGCTGTGTGTTCCTGCGTGGCCTGCGCCTGTAAATGAATGGAGACACACATGGCTTCCAGGGGTGGGCAGGGAGGGGCTCACCTCCTCCCTCCTCCACATCCCAGAGGGCAGCTCTCATCCCAGGCTTCTGCCTCTGGGCCCCAAACCTCAGCAAGGAGAGGGCAATGCAACTCAGAGGGGCTTGGGAGCCCTGCCATACACTCCTTTCCCCTGCTGGGCTTAGGGGCCTGCCCTGGGCGTCCCCGGCCTAGCTGCCATCAGCGTCTCTGGGGAGCTTTGTCACGGTCCCGTCCCCAGGACCTCCGGCCCCTGCTCCAGGAGGGCCCTGAATCTTGCTCTAAAACTCAGAGTGCCCAGTGATGCCTGGAAAATGGCCGCTTTAGAAGACCTCCGCTTTCTTTCCACTCCTCCCTGGAACCGCAGAATTCAGAGAAAGTGATGGCTAATGGCCATAAATAGCAAACGCTGGTTGGGCAGCCCCCTACATTCCCCCCTACCCCCCCCTTCCCAGCCCCATGCCTGGCTTGCTGCTGGGCCCTTCACAGGTCCTGGGTCAGAGGGAGCTGCCTGGGCTCCAGTCCCAGCCTGGCCTCAGACCCAGGGCTCAGCACAGCTGAGTGCTGAGCCTCAGTTCCCTCCTGTGTCAAATGGGCGTGGTCATAGTTCCCACCTCACAGGATGGCTGTGAAGAGCCCAAGGCTGAGCCGAGAGAGATTAGCAGCTGTCAACATCCTCCTCCTCAATAACATTGTCACCATCATTATCAGCATTAGCGTTAGCCTCCTTGTTCGTGTTGTGCCCCTAAAGAAGACTTCACTTCCCTTTTCTCATCTTGTCTCTAAGGGGGAACAAGTCATCCAAAAAGCTGACAGCTTCGAGCGGTGAGCGTTCCGTGCCGCAGCCGGGCAGGCGGAGCCCTCCAGGTCCTCAGTCCCACCTTGATTACACCCAGCCTCTCGCTCAGTCACCAGGTTTCCTTGTTCTAAGGACTCTGATGGGGTGGTGGGCAGGGAAGGGGCTGCTCAGCCATTGGCCCCTTGTGCTGAGAGAGGTGACACTGTGGCTTTTTTTTATATAATAGCTTTATTGAAATATAATTGACACACCATACAATTCACCCACGAAAGTGTGCAATTCAGTGGATTTTAGTAATTTGCAGTGTTGTGCAACCATTGCCACAGTCAATTTAGAACACTCTCATCACCCCGTCCCCATGAGCAGTCCTCCTCCCCTCCCCAGCCCATGGCCACCACCCGTCTGCTTTCTGTCTGTGGATCTGTCTGTTCTGGACGTTTCCTACACATGGAATCACGCACTGTGTGGCCCTCTGTGTCTGGCTTCTCTCACTCAGCATCACGTCTTGGAGATCCATCATATTGTACCTATGTCAGTGCTTCGTCCTTTTTATGGCTGGGTGCACGTTTTTTATCTCTCCATTCGTTGACGGATGTCTGGGCTGTCTCCACCTTTTGGACTCCTTGGCTGTGGTCTGCTCCTCAAGGTGCCGAGTTCATCCCCAACCCAGGACCTTTGGCTTGCTGTCTCCTCTTCCACTAGCCTTTCCTGCATGTGGCCCTGTGTGTCATCTGTCTCCCCAGGGACTGCAGGCCCCAGCAGGGCAGGGACAGTGCCCCTCTTGTCTTCTGCTTCATCTCCAGCATCTGGCGTGGTGCCCACAGCTGGAGCTCAACCAATGTTTGTGGCGTGAATAAATGAGTGCGTGAACCAATAGAATGGAGGCCCTGTAGGACTATAGAACCGAAAAGTTGCATGAAGCCTGGCGTTGGCAGAGCCTGACGCCCCACCCTGACAGCTATGGCCCCAGCATATCCCCAGGGCTGAGACAGCACTGTGGTCACCCACCCCGAGAGCCACACCCCACGGGGCTGTGAAAGTCCTGCTAACTAGCTGAGCCTCAGGTTGAAGCCCAACCCTGATCTAGAGGGGCCGGGGCTGACTCGGGGGGTCGGCCTTGGAGTCCCAGCCCCCATCTCCCTGCTGGTCCCCTTCCGGAAGTTCCAGGGGGGCTGTCGGTTGGAGGGCTGTGGTCACCACAGGATGGGGGCGAGTCTGTGGTGACCTTCTCAGGGGAGGACGTTCGTCTGTGGGAGGCCACATCCCCCAAGCAGGTCAGGGCAGTCGGGGCAGCGCTCTGCGGTGGAGCCTCAGGGGGCCGGCCCGGGTGGGCGGAGACGCCCCATGTGTCTGGAGCCTGAGCGCCACACACAGGTGGCCCTCGCTGGCCAGGCTTTCTAAGTGACAAGGGTCTCGGGTACTCTGGTCCCCTCCCCAGCAGCATTGCTCCTCGTCATCGAGGCTGGGAGGCGGCCCACGGCACAGTGGAAGGCCTGGAGGATCAGAGAGGCTCAGCGAGCGCCGCAGGCAGCCCAGCCCGTGAGGCCTGGAGCCCGAGCCAGGTACATGGGCCTCAGATGAGTCACAGTGCCGAGTCCTGGTGTTGCTACTCCTGACGGCCCGTGCTGAGTGCAAGAAGGTTGCCTCTCCTGTCACCCTCCCGTGACTGGGGAGTGCTACTAGTCTGCCCACTTCACAGATGAGGAAACTGAGGCCCAGAGAGGCAGAGCAACTCACCCAAGGCCACACGGGGTGAGTGACAAGACGAGTTCCCTGTGTCTTCTGCTTGGGCCTCGTTGACCTGCAGACTCCAGATAAGGCCGCCCCCCCCCGCTCTCGGGAGCAGGGGGCTGTGGGGGTGCCCAGCTGGAGCCTGCAGTGGGGGCTCTCAGGATGGGCTGGGCCGGGGAGATAGGCCCGCAGGGAGCCCCAGCTCAGCCGTGAGGGTCCAGGCCACTTCTGCCCGGGCGGAGGAGGAAGTGGTTTTGTCTGAGCGCTGGGGCAGGGGGAGGGGAGTCAGCCAGCGCACATCTGGGGCCCACAGGTCCCCATGCTCAGGGCCAGCACTGTGGAGGGGCCACCAAAACGTTTGAGTTTTTTAAAATCAGAAGAAAAAAATGAATCCAATAATAATGAATATACAATAATGAATCTAGCCTGGACTACCCTCGTCCTGATGCTTATACAGTTATAAACCACAATTTAAATGTGATGTTTTTTTCTACAGAGGAATTCATGACGTGGCCCTGTGCACACAGTGAGGCCCCAGCCTGTCCAGGCTCCATCCTGCCTCAGGGCCCTTGCGCATGCTCTTCCCTCCACCTAGAGCACACTTCCTGCACCCCATCAATCAAGTTGACTCCTACCTGCCCAGCTGCCCCTCCTCCAGATCATCTAGCCCCTCTGGGGGTTTTTGAACTCCAGTCCCCCCTTCCTGATAGGCTGTCATCTGAAACAGCAACCTTAATAGTTTCTCACTCCTCTTCATTGCTCGCTAGACTGGACATGCCGGGAGGGCAGGGCCTGCATCTGTCTTGGGGTCACCTCTCTGTCTTCTGAGGACCTGGCATACAACAGGCACTCCATAAAGGCTTGTTGATGTCTAGGTGCAGCCAGGGTGCTCCTCCACCTGCAGCCCAACCGCTTTATTGGACTGCAGACAGAGGGCGACTGGGGCTGTCCCGGTCCCACCCCCGGGGCTCACCTGCTTAAGAAAACAGGAACCTCCCTGGGGCAGCGCCCCGCCCTGCTGACGTGCAGACCCTGAACCGAAACCCAGGCTCCTGCAGGCACCGAGCACAGCCAGGGCCAGGGCCTCAGCCGCCCAGGGGTCTGCCAGGTACGTGCCCCAGGGGGACCCTCCATCAGCCGCGGCCCACCTCCGGCTGCCCTGCTTGGCCTCCAAGAGCCTCAGCCCCATCCTAGCGCTCGAGAAGACGGAGCATGGGCCCCTGGCCCGGGAGGGATGGGCTGGCGGGGACCAGAGGAGCTTGAGGCGTTTTCCGGGGGCACTGGGAGGTGACCACTGGAAGGGGAGCTGGGCTGGGGAAAGGACGTGCCAGGCAGGGGAACAGCATGTGCAGAGGCGGGGAGGGGAGAGAGCTGAGTCAGTTTTGGGTAGAGAGCGAGGATGTCCTTAGGCTGGAATGTGGCAGCCAAGGAGGCCAGGGAGGCCCCGGGCCGGGGTCGGGAGTCTGAAACGTGGTGAGGTTCGTGCCTCAGCAGTTAGGACAGTTATTCATGTCTATTCAAGAAGAGGTGTTATTTATCAGCAAACTCCCTGCACCCTCCTCTGTGCCCGCCCCATGCCAGGCGATGCTGGGGACTCAGAAAGGTCCAAAAGAACCTAGCCCTGGGCCCGGGCCCCAGGGCCCCAAATATGGAGCAGACAGAGCCAGACACAGGCGTTCCAGCTCCGTGAGATAAGGCTAGGCCAGAGGCAGGAACGGTGGGGAAGGTGGGGGACAGAGAAGGGTGCCAGGGCTTTGTCTAGGGGAAGAGGCAGGAAAGCTGCGTGGAGGGGGAAGTATTTTTGTTGAGTCTTGAAGGATATGTAGGCGTTCTCCCAGGTAGAAAAAAGAAGTCTGTAAACATTACCCCATGCTTGGTCACAACTGGATTCATGAATATTTATCATATACTTATACAGTGCCTAGCTCTGTAGCAGCTATACTTTCCTAGGTTAAATATCATCATTATCCCCAAATTGCAGATGAAAATACAGGCACAGAGAGGTTAAGTGACTTGCCCAAGGTCACACGGTGGCTAAGTGGGGGAGCTAGGGCTTGAGCCCAGGCTGTCTGGCTCCAATTCCAGACTCTTGATTGCTGTGTCACCCTCCTTTATTAGACATTTCTTAGTGGATCTATTTAAGTTTCCTTGCCACAGAATCCCCTGGGGCCGCTCCCCAGGGCGTGCTTGCGTCTGTCTTCCAGCAGGAGAAAGTCAGTGTTGACTGAGGTTGTCCACACACCCCCTCCCTGTGGAAACAGCCTGGGAACAGCGACTTTCTGCGATATTGAAATATTAGCCAGGCCAGGGGGGGACCGAGCTTCAATTCAGAGAGCATCAAGGGTGAGAGTGAGGGGTTGTGAGTGGACGGTCCAGCTGGGCACGAGCCCTGTGCTGGTGAAACCCTGACCTGATACTGTTCCGCCGTTCCGCGCTGTTTTCTCTCTCTCTGTCCGCCTCCCTGCCATTGGCTCACAAGGTCCAGTGGCACCTTGGGCTTAAAACTGTTGAGGACACGTGTGAATTAGCGTCGCACCTGACACGTTACAGGTGTGCCCTCAGTGGCCACCAGGCCAGCCCGGTGGCCAGTTAAGTTCACATGCTCTGCTTTGGTGGCCCGGGGTTCCCTGGCCCGAATCCCGGGTGCAGACATGGCTCCACTTGGCACGCCATGCTGTGGCAGGTGTCCCACATATAAAGTAGAGGAAGATGGGCACAGATGTTAGCTCAGGGCCAGTCTTCCTCAGCAAAAAGAGGAGGATTGGCAGCAGTTAGCTCAGGACTAATCTTCCTCAAAAAAAAAAAAAGAGTGAAAATCGGAGTAAGTGGCCACCACGTGTGGTGACATTGGTGGCAGAAGCAACCGTTTGGGGCCACCTCTCTCTAGTGTGTGACGAACCCGTGGCAACCCTCTGTGGTGCCTGCTGTGTGTCAGCCGTCTCTCTCACTCACGGACCATTTTGCCATCTCCACAAGCCTCCAGGGACCTTGATGGTTACTTAATATTTAGATAAACTCAGTTCTTAAACTTCAAAGCATGCATCTACACAGGGGCTTCTTGCCACTTGCAGAATGGCCTAAGGATAAAGGGAAAGGGAGCAGCCTTGGAGAATGTTTGGGAGGAGTCCACGAATGAAGGTGTGTCAAGTGCCAGTGGATAGTAGCTGCTCACGAAACACAAGCCAGTTTCAAGCCCGTTGCTCTGAGCAGCCTGGAGGGCTTCTCAAAGGAGGAGGCACAGGGAGCCGCAAAAGTAGAGCAAAGCTGGGGGTAGACCAGCCTTGACCGTCTCTCCTCCCTCCCGCCCCAGGTCTCCCCCACAGGAAGCCATGACCGAGGCCAGCAAGCTGCCCCCGCCGCTGCCCCCACGACTCGACTGGTTCGTGCAGACGCAAGTGGACCAGCTGGCCCAAGGAGGGGTCCCCACGTGGTTCCATGGTGCCATCTCGAGAGAGTGAGGACACACCCACACCTTCTGCCCTGCCCTTCACCCTCTTTCCTTGTCTACCTCCCCCGCCCCAGGCAGGTTTTCACTGCAGAATCTGAGCTCAGCTCAGCTCAGTGTGTGAAGAGCATGAAAAGGGCTGTGGAATCCTGGGCTTGAATCCTGCCTCCTTGCTGCGTGACCTCGGGCAAGTTACTTCCCCTGTCTGGACCTCAGCTTTCTCTATACAAGTGATCTGGCAGGCCCTCGCCCGCGTTCAGCGACGCCAGGCATCACCAGTCAGTGATGGCAGGATGCAGCCTCAGAATCCTTCTTAACACAGTGCCCCAAACAGCTGCCCTCTATCCATCAGGAGTATAACCAGCATCACTTTCTGCATCAGACTGGGCTCTGAGGACATGAACAAACTCACCTAGTTAGTCACCACAAGGGCCTGGCTCTAAACAACTGGAGAAAAGAACATTTACTGCCCCTTTCTGCATGGGGGAAATAGAGAAAACATCGTGAAAGCCACGGAGAGGAGGAGCAGGCGTGTCTCTGAGTTCTGGGGCACACCGACAGAAACAGAACGTGAGCCGCACGTTGCGGTCTTAATTTTTCAGTAGCTGTGGTCAAAGAAGTGCAAACAGGTGGAATTCCTTTGAATCCCATCTTTTATTTACCCCGGTGCATCATAGCCAAGACATCATCGTTTCTACACGGGATCTGTGCCACAGAGTCATTCGTGAGACGCTGCACGTGCCTTTATTTGTCTGCAGTCTTCAAAACCTGGTGTTTTGTCCCCCAAAGCCTGTCTTGATTCGGACCAGCCACGTCCCAAGCGCTCAGTAGCCACACGTGGTCAGTGGCCTCTGTGTTGGACGACGTAGCCCACAGGCCCCCATCTTATCCCACAGAAGGCCACCCTCCTCTCTGCAGCCCCCGAAGGGGTGGGAGCCGTCCCAGGGAGGAGCGGGCGAGAGAGCACTCGCCGGGCACCACCCCCACTCCGGGCCACGCGGGTCGCCTGCTCTCGCCGCGGCAGCGCTGGGCGCAGCGTTCGCTCTGCCGTGAGGAAGGCCAGCCAGGGAGCGACCCTCGCCGGACACCACACAGCTGAGAAGAGCAGAGCTGGGTTTGAGCTCAAGTGCGTCTGAGACCAGCTCCTGCTCGTGGCCTCTGACGCCCTGAGCCACCCAGACGCGCCTCACTGGGGGTCCCAGGCACTGGGAAGGCGGGCAGGGGCTGTGGGAGACGGGAGGAGGTCGGGCCTGGGGTCAAGGTTGTCAGAGGCCTTCCGCCCCCTCTGGGGCGCCTCCCTGTCCCCAAAGACTGCGAGGTCTGAGCCAGCCAGGAAGCAACGTGGCTGCTGCAGAGTGTGCAGTGCTGGGGCGCCTGGGGACCAGGCGTCTGGCCGGACACTGGGCAGCTGGACCTCAGCCGTCTCCCTCCTGTTGTGCCTTCCAGGAACGCCGAGACCTTGCTGGAGTCACAGCCACTGGGGTGCTTTCTCATCAGAGTCAGTCACAGCCACGTGGGCTATACGCTGTCCTACAGGTAAGGCCGGGCGAGGGGCCAGGACAGGGCCCGCAGGGCTCTGGGGCTTCCCAGGAGGGGCAGGCTGTGCTTCATACCTCAGCTTCTCCAAGAGCAACTAGTGTGGGGGTCTGGGCAGGTCTGGCTGAAGAGTGAGTGGCTGCAGGTCCAGCTGTAACCAGCAGACATGAGCCTGGGGATAAGTGAGTGAGATGGTTTGTCTGAGAACAGGGGCTGCTGGGGGCCCAAGAGTGGCTACTGCCCTTCCCCTAATCCCCTCCCCCTCCACCGTCCACTTGGCAACTCTCTGACTCCACCCCGGGGCGGGGGATGTGTTAGGAAAGCTCACGACAGTCTGGCTCCTTGGGGCCTCAAAGCTGATCTGGCATCTCAGAAGATTCAGTAGCACAAACTGCTTTTTGAAAGGACTGGAGGCCAAAGGAATGAAAAATCCAATGGCTCCCTTACAAAGTTACCTACAGTGGGAAAAACTTAGGCCTTGAGTCACACAGTCCAAGGCTTGGCTCAGCCACTTACATGCTGTGTGACCTTGGAAAAGTTACTCAACCTCCCTTAAAGTCCTCATCACTAACATGGAATACTAAAATTAATTCAGTGTTGATGTGAGGATTAAATAAGATACAGTAAGCACATAATGAGCCATTAATAAATGTATCATTAAGAGAGCGTTTATTGAGCACCTGCTGTGTGCCAGGTATACAGCCTTAGGCTGGGGCCTGACTCAAATTTTCATTGCTATCACTGCTATTGTTAATTGACTCCTGGCAGGCGCTGAGCTAAGCTTTTTCATGCAATAGCTTGTTTTGTCTTCACAAGGACCCCTGAGGTCAGCCTTAGTGCTCCATGTTACAGATGGGGAAACTGAGGCACGGGGCTCACCTGCCCAGTGTCACATGGCTAATGAGTGGGAACCTGGGCTGTCAGGCTGCAGCCTCGGTGCTGCCAGCTCAAGGCTGGGGGGACACGGACAGAAGGAGGGAAGTGGTCTGTCCCAGCCGCGGTGCTGTCTTCACAGGGCCCAGAGCGGCTGCCGCCACTTCATGGTGAAGCTGCTGGACGATGGGAGCTGCACGATCCCCGGACAGGAGCTGGCTCATGCCTCGCTGGACGCCCTGGTCGCCTTCCACCAGCAGCAGCCCTTGCGGCCCCACGGGGAGCTGCTGACACAGCCCTGCGGGCAGGTGAGGGCACACCCGGGACTGCAGCCACCTCGAGGGGCCGAGCCCTCCCCCCCCCCACCGGGCTCAACTTGCTCCCAATCGCCCCCTAAGGCTCCCGTGAGTCTCTCACTGCCATGGTCCCTGCCCTTGGTCCCTGTGCCTCTGCAGCTGACGTTTATTACAACAGCCCACGTGCCAGGATAACCTTGGTGGAGCCGCCAACGCAATTCCCTTAAAGGCGCGGTGGGCGAGGTCTGGGCCCTCCCGCCAAGGGAGGACTGTTCCTTCTAGGGTGGGAGGACGCGGTCCGGGCCCTCAGCCGCCGAGGGAGGACTGTTCCTTCTAGGGTGGGAGGACGCGGTCCGGGCCCTCAGCCGCCGAGGGAGGACTGTTCCTTCTAGGGTGGGAGGACGCGGTCTGGGCCCTCAGACCTGCTGTCCTGGCCCCTGCTTCCTCATCAGCGCTGTGTTTGGTGCAGCTCATGAGCCCCCACTCCCAGGTTCAGCGTCCCCAGCCCCATCCTGTCCCCCCTCCTGGGGCTGAGCTGCCTGTCCTTCTCCTCCACAGAAGGATCCGGCCTGCGTGGATTATGAGGATCTCTTCCTTTACTCCATGGCCTTGGGGGAAGAACCTGCCAGCCCCGCCCATGGCCCCAGGGAATGTCAGAATCCCCGCTCCTGTCCTGTGGCCTCACTTGAGGAGGTATGTGACTGAAAGCTGGCACTTCCCACCTAGGGTCCAGGGAGGAGCAGAGCTGGCCCCAGCTGCCACAGGAGACTTTCTAGAATGAAGGTTGGAATCTGTAGCTCTGAGCTTAAAGCCTTTCAGTGACTTTCCAAGGCCCTGAGATTAAAACCCCAAGTATCACCTCAGCTCCTCCTTCTGCCCGTCACCAGCCCCAGTCCAGCCCCTCTGCTGCCCCTTTTGTTGTTCAGATACATCAAGCTAACCACAGGAACTTTACCCGTGCTGGTGCCACCCCAGGGCCTTTGTACGTGCTGTGTGCCCTGCCCCCACAGTTCTCATGCATGGCTGCTTCTTTCAGTTCTTCAAGTGTCTCCCTCTCCAGTCTCCAGGCCTGAAGTTGGCCCCCTGCATTCTCTATCACATTCCCCTGTTTATTCACGGCAGAGCACTTTGCACAGTTTGAAGTCTTGTTTATTTATGGGTTTCATGTTTCCTGACTGCCTCCCCCGTCAGACTGTGGGCTCTGGGAGGCCTCGCAATGTGTCGGCTGCTTCGCCTCTGCTTCTCCTGCCCTCGGAGAGGACCTGGCACATTGAAGGTGCTCAGCCAATGAATCCGGGGAGGAGAGGAATGAGTCAGTGAGTGACCCCAGCTCCTCAGGGCTGATCGGGCCCCTAGGTCATGGCCTAAGTGCCCTCCAGGCCCTCCGCACAGCATGGAAGTTCGGACAGTAATGGAAATGAAACAGACTCATGTGACAGGCATTGGCAGTTTGGGGGCGAACAGACAGGGCAGATCTCCTGGAGGAGGTGGCATAGCTCTGGGACATGCAGGGTGAGGAGGAGCCAAACACACTCACAGATTTAGGCAGAGCATTCCAGGCAGAGGGAAGGGCACGTGCAAAGGTCCTGAGGCTTAGTGTGCTTGAAAAACAGAAGAACAACAAAAGCCAGTGTGTGGACGGAATGGAGTGAGTGAAAAGGAGATTGTTGGGAGGTGAGGGGCCAGGGTCTGCAGGGGCCAATCGAGCAGGGCCTCAGGGCCAGAGTGAGGAGCTGGGGCTCTGTTCCAGGTGTGCCAGGAGCCACGGGAGTGTGAGAGCGTGGTCAGATTGAGGGGCTTAAATGCTCCCTGTGGCTGCTGGCTGCAGAAGAGGGTGTCTGTGGGCAGTGGTGGAGGTGGCAGGAAGGAGGCAGGGACAGCATCCAGGTGGGAGGGACCAGAAAGGGCGCCCTGAGGGTGCAGAAGGAAGTGGATATTTGGGAGCTTGCTGGCTTGGAGGCGGAGGATGGGAGGGAGAGGGACGCTGTCATGGCCTGAGCCCCCGGTCCTCCATTATTTGGGAGATGACCACTACAGGAGCAGGGAAGCGGGGCAGGAAGAGAGGGCCTCCTGTGGAGGGCGTGCTAATGAGCTGGCTGCCGGGCCTCAGGCTCCCGGGGAGGGCTGGGACTCCGCGGGGCTGCTCTCCAGTTGTCCCGCCTCAGGGCGAGGGGGCTCGGGGACTTATCCTCCAGCTGCCACGGTCACTGGGCAGCTGCTGTTCCTGGGAGATTTTAATTCTCTGGCACTGCTGGGCTGCAATGTGCGGACACAGTGGGCTCTGGTGGCCAGAGAAGGCCCCAGGGCAGAGTCCAGGTGCTGGCACTCGGGAGTGGAGCTGCAGGCACTGAAGTGCTCAGGGCACAGAGGACGCGGGCAGGGCAGGGACAGGACCTGCCACAAATGACACCCAAGGTTTTGGCCTGAACAACCAGGTAGATCAGGGGTCAGCACACTGTGGCCCAAGGGCCACGTCCGGCTGCCGCCTGTTCCTGTATGGCCCGCGGGCTCAGCATGCGCTAATGTTTTTGAATAGTTAAAAAAAGCCCAGGAAAAATCTATTCCATGACCCATGAAAATTGGAGGAAACTCAGGCTTCTGTGTCCATAGCTTTACCGACCGCGCTCGCTCGTGCGCAGCGGCTGTCTGGCCCCCACGCAGAAAGCCCTGCGCTCTAGCCCTTACAGACACCGTTCCCTGGCCTGGGGGACAGGCAGCCGCTTCCCAAGAGAAGGACGGGCCAGAGGCTCCCTCGGGGACGTTTCTCAGCCACAGGGCATCTGGGGGGAACCAGGTCCCCATTCCTGGGGCAGCGTCCAAGCTTTGCTGGGCAGGCTGGCCCGGGTCTCACCCCATCTCCGTTTCAGGCCTCCGCAAAGCCGGTCCTGCTCCGTGGGGCCCAGCAAAGGCAGCCAGAGGCAGAGCCGACCCGCGCGCCCCCCGAGGCGGCCGCTTCCTCCCACCCCCAGAGGACCCCTCTGGAGAAGGCCTGCCGGAAGCTCTGGAGGAACCTCAAGACAGTCCCCGAGACGGGCAGGAAGGTCCAGCAGCAGCTGAAAGCCCAGCTGGCGGCCGCAAGCCTGTCGTCGGTCTGGGACACCGGGCGACCCGCAGGGACCCGCAGCTCAGGGGCCCGGGCGGGCGGCGCGGCCGGGGAGGAGGACGACGGCCCGGACCCATCTGTGTCCACGTGGCTCACAAGCCCCGCACAACCCCAGGCTCCCAGAGACAGAGACGGCTCGTCCGGGAGGTCGGCCAGCTGGAGCAAAGCGACCTCAGGGGCCAGGGGCTGGCACCAAGTGGTCATGAGGGCCCTGTCCCAACCAGAGCCCAGGGGCTCGGCAGAGCCCCAGAAGGACTGGCTCCCGGAGGAGTACCGCCCCCCACCGCCCTTCGCCCCTGGGTACTGCTAGAGAACAGCTCGCCTGGCTCTGGGGCCCGGGCCCCCGGGGCTGCTCGCACCCGGACCCCTCGCTCTCTGCCACTGCCCCCAGCCCTGAGGAACCTCAGAAATGCAATAAAGACACTGCCTGGTCTGGGCCTGCAGTGGTCAGCGGGCGCCTGGTTATTTGAGGAAGAACGAGACTACCAGCCGGCTGCAGCACTGGTCTGGGGCGCCAGGCCTGCCACATTTGTGATTTCCTTCAGGCCTCTGAGCCGGCCCGTTAGGTAGGCTCATCCTGCACATTTTAAAGAAGAGACCGGGGTTCAGAGAGGAGGAGTGGCGTGGCCAAGGTCACATGGCTATGTGGTGTCAGCACCAGGATTTGAAGCTGGGTCTCTTCCAGCCCTTTCCCTGCATGCCCTGCGCCCAGGCTCAACCCCAAGTGCCCCCCTACAGGCAGGGCTGTGCACACCTCCCTGGGGTCTCACGCAGATGACGGCCATGAGACTCTGGGAGGGGGCCGGCATGCAGGAAGCACCCCGACCCCTGTCAGCTTGAGGAGCAGCATGTGAGTCCCTTTCTCTCATAAAGGGAGAGGTGGCCCAGGACCATGATTGGGGTGTGCTCTCGAGGGAGTCCTGGGTCACAGGGCTGTGTGACCTTTGGCAAGTCACTAGACATCTCTGGGCCTGTTTCCTCATCTTGAAAGTGGGGAGAAGAGCAGTCCCTCTTTCTCTGGACGAACCTGCAGGTTGCATGTAAGACCAGGGCTTTGGCACACAGTAGGTGCTTAATAAATGGTGGTTAGGGTGGGAGTGGTGCTCTAGAACCATGCACAGTGGAGGTGTGTGTCAAGGTCCCTGAGGGCTGGCTCGGCTGCAGGGATGACCTTGGATTGACTGGGGCCACAGACAGGGTGCCCAGGATGACCGCATGTGGACTGGGCCTGGGGCCTCTTGGGTGAGGTGGGCCTGGGCTCAGGTCGGCCTCTGCAGCCGACTTAAGGTGCAGCCTTGGGCCAGTCACTCTGTTCCCTCTGAATGAAGCCTGACGGCTCCTCGGCCAACGCTGCTGGGACGCCATCGGCAGCCAATGCGATGGCAGAGAGACAGGCGCTTCATAAACTGTAAGGCACTGTGCCAGCCTCAGTGAATGTCACTCCCACCCCCACACCCCCCAGCGGTTGTAGTGAATCAGCAGGGAGTTAAAGCTTCAGTCCCCTTGAGGAGTTCAGGGACCGAGGCAAAGAGGGGCCTCGCGCAGTGGTGGCAGGGCTTGGCCTTGGGGGTCCTGGGGTGGGGCAGCATGGGCCTGGTCTCTGCCCCGCAGTGGAGAGAAATCTGGAAGTCAGCCCCTTCCCTGTCTAAATGGGGCCCAGAGCGGGTGCAGTCACCCCCAGGGTCCCAGGGCGAGGACGGGGGTGGGAGCTCAGGCCTCCTTGGCCCAGCCCCAGCTTTAAGATGGAAAACACGGGAGGCGGGACCAAGATGGCAGAGTGAGTAGTCTTCTTTGTCTCTCCCCCTTCAAATCTACAACTATTTGGACATTCACCGGTTAACAAAGGATATCCATATAGCATCTCAAGACGCCTGAGAGGGGCTGGCCCCGTGGCCGAGTGGTTAAGTTCGCGCGCTCCGCTGCAGGCGGCCCAGTGTTTGGTTCGAATCCTGGGCGCGGACAAGGCACAGCTCATGAAACCACGCTGAGGCAGCGTCCCACATGCCACAACTAGAAGGACTCACAACTAAGAATATACAACTATGTACCGGGGGGCTTTGGGGAGAAAAAGGAAACAAATTAAAAAAAAAAAGATGCCTGAGAGACTCGTGCTGCTATACATCGGAAGGTGGACGGACTTCCCCCTGGGAAGAGGTGGAGATAGGTGAAAACTCTCTGACCCCTGACCCCCAGACAGCCTAGCACCTGCAAGCGACTTTCCTCCAGCGGACTCCCCCATAACATCGTCACGCACCAAGGGTGGGAGTGTGCGTGCACCAGCAGAGTGATGGTGGAAACAGGTAATTACAGCCCTAGCTAAGCCCCCCGCGATTACACCTAAGCCCAGGGGGAAACTCCAGGGTCCCGCAGCTGCCGGCAGGGAAAGCCTCTACTCGCCATTAGCGGGGAGGCCCCGCCCAGCATTCAGAACGCCGGGAAGCTCCCAAAGACCGGAATCCACGGCAGCGCACCAGCCCGCCAGCTGCTACCGGGCCCACAGACTCTGGCCGTGTCCCAGACAGGGCAAGGGGCTCCCAGAGATTCCGTGGGAGTGGTCTGGGGCTGGGTGGAGCTCCAGCGGAACGGCTACGTGGCCCAGGGGGAACTCCAGGTTCCCACAGCAACCTCAGCAAAAGCCTCTACATAGCACTAGTGGAGAGGCCCCGACCGGCAATCACAAGGCTGGAAGGCCCTGGGGCAAAAGTAGCACAGCGAGGTGAGCTAACCACAGAATGCAGGAGATGCCCATAGCTCTGCTGGGACCTATAGTGGACAAGTGAGATCTTGTAGGCTCTGACAGTGACAGAGCTGCGAATATAGGTGATCCTGCTCCCACTGCTGGGAAAGCCCACAACACCACTGCAGACCCTAAGGAGGGAGCACATCTAGGTGGTCTGCAACAGTAGGCACCAGCAGCCCAAAGCCCCCTTGCAACTTCCGCAACAGCTGAAGAGGGACCCCACAGGGCCACTGTGACTACGAGGAGGGGCCCAGGCCCAGTTAGCAATAGCTGACAGTGTTCCTGGTCGGTGCAGTCTAAACAGCTGCTCCCCACCCCCCACAGCAGTAGAAACAAGTGGAAGCAGTAACTAAACTCTATGTCTATGTGGTGGCACAAATCCATGCTATCAAGCAGTATGAAAAAATATATGAAATCTCCAGAACAGAAGGAAGATGACAAATACCCAGAAAACAATCCCAAAGACAATGAAATCTATAACCTAAATGACAATGATTTCAAAACAGCCATTATTTAAAAACTCAATGAGTTAAAAGAGAATTCAGATAGACAGCTCAATGAGTTCAGGAGCTATGTCACAAAAGAGCTTGACACTATAAAGAAGAACCAATTAGAAATACTGGAGATGAATAACACAATGGAGGAGATTAAGAAAAATCTGGACTCTCTGAACAGTAGGGTTGATAATATGGAGGACAGAATTATCAATTTGGAGGATAGGAATATAGAAATGCTGCAGACAGAGGAGGAGAGAGAACTAAGACTAAAAAGAAATGAAGAAAGTCTCCAAGAATTATCTGACTCAATTAGGAAATGCAACATAAGAATTATAGGTATCCCAGAGGGAGAAGGTATCCCAGAAGGAGAAGGGGGCAGAAAGCCTGTTCAAAGAAATAATGGCTGAGAACTTTCCAAACTTGGGGAGAGAGATGGAACTTCATGCAACAGAAGCCAATAGATCTCCAAACTTTATTAATGTAAGAAGACCAACCCCAAGGCATATAGTAGTGAAGCTTGCAAAAGTCAATGACAAAGAGAAAATACTAAGGGCAGCCAGGCAGAAGAAAATAACTTACAAAGGAACCCCAATAAGGCTATCAGCAGATTTCTCAGGAGATACCTTACAGGATAGAAGAGATTGGAATGAAATATTCAAAACTCTGAAGGACAAAAACCTGCAGCCAAGAATACTCTACCCAGAGAAAATATCCTTCAAATGCGATGGAGAAATACAAACTTTCCCAGATAAACAAAAGTTAAGGGAGTTCATTGCCACAAGACCTCCTCTTCAAGAAATGTTCAGGAAGAACCTTATACCTGAAAAATCAAAAAAAGGAAAGGGGTTACAAGATTCAGAACAAAGGAGATAAGCAGAAGGACGATAACAGAAAGTAGCAGCTCTCCGTCAGAGCAGGTTAGCAAAAGTTAAATAAAACATTAAAGATAAACGGAACAGAAACACCAAGAATAAATATAACCTAGTCACTTTAACCACAAACTCACAACACTAAAACGAAGAGGAAAAAAAATCTGACAATAACAACCTAGAAAGGAAAGAGAAAAGGGATGGAACGTTTTAATTTAAGGAAATAAGAGGCTATCAGAAAAAGAACTATCTCAACTACCAGATGTGTTATACAAACCACCTGGTAACCACTAAACAAATAACAAGAATAAAGACAGAAATTACAAATAAGAAGAAAGCCAATACAGAAATTTACCTACCTGAATTAGGAATCCAAAAATCATGGGACGAGAAACAAAGGAAATGCAAAATAACCAAAAATCAAGTGATAAAATGGCAGCAGTAAGCCCTCACATTTCAATAATCACTGTAAATGTAAATGGATTGAACTTTCCAATCAAAAGACACAGAGTGGCAGGATGGATCAAAGAACAAGATCCAACAATATGCTGCCTCCAGGAAACACACCTCAGCCCCAAAGACAAACACAGACTCAGAGTGAAGGGATGGAAGACAATACTCCAAGCTAATAAGGAACAAAAGAAAGCAGGTGTCGCCATACTTATATCAGACAAAGTAGACTTCAAAGCAAAACAGATAAAGAAAGACAAAGAGGGGCAGTATATAATGATAAAAGGGACACTCCAACAAGATGACATAACACTTATAAATATATACACACCCAACACAGGAGCACCAAAATTGGTAAAGCAACTATTAACAGAACTAAAAGGAGACATCAACAACAATACAATAATAGCAGGGGACCTCAACACCCCATTAACATCAATGGATGGATCATCCAGACAGAAAATCAACAAGGAAATTATAGAATTAGACCAGATGAACTTAATAGATATATATAGAACACTTCATCCAAAAACAGCAGGTTAAACATTCTTCTCAAGCACGCATGGAACATTCTCAAGGATAGACCATATCTTGGGAAACAAAGCAAGCATCAATAAATTCAAGAGGATTGAAATAACATCGAGCATCTTTTCTGATCATAATCCTATGAAACTAGAAATCAACTACAAGAATAAAGCTGGGAAAGGGGCAAAAATGTGGAGGCTAAACAACATGCTACTGAACAAACAATGGATTATTGAAGAAATTAAAGAAGAAATCAAATATTATCTGGAGACAAATGAAAATGAAAACACACCGTACTAAATTATTTGGGACACAGCAAAGGCAGTCCTAAGAGGGAAATTCATTGCAATACAGGCTCACCTCAAAAAACAAGAAAAATCTCACATAAACAACCTCAAACAACACCTAACAGAATTAGAAAAAGAAGAACAAACAAAGCCCAAAGTCAGTAGAAGGAGGGAAATAATAAAAATTAGAGCAGAAATAAACAATATTGAAACAAAAAAGACCACAGAAAGGATTAATGAAACAAAGAGTTGGTTCTTTGAAAAAATTAACAAAATCGATAAACCCTTAGCCAGACACACTAAGAAAAAAAGAGAGAAGACTCAAAGAAATAAAATTAGAAATGAGAGAGGCAAAATCACAACAGAGACTGAAGAAATACAAAGGATCCTAAGAGAATACTATGAAAAACTATATGCCAACAAATTGAACAACCTAGAAGAAATGGATAAATTCCTAGACTCATACAACCTCCCCAAACTGAATCAGGAAGAAATAGAGAATCTGAATAGACCAATCACAAGTAAAGAAATAGAAACAGTAATCAAAAACCTCCCCAAAAATAAGAGTCCAGGACCAGACGGCTTCTCTGGAGAAGTCTACCAAACATTCAAAGAAGATAATACCTATCCTTCTCAAACTATTCCAGAAAATTGAGGAAGATGGAGCACTCCCTAACACATTCTATGAAGCCAACATCACTCTGATCCCCAAACCTGACAAGGACAACACAAAGAAGGAAACTACAGGCCAATATCACTGATGAACATACATGCAAAAATCCTCAACAAAATTCTGACAAACTGAATACAGCAATACATCAAAAAGATTATACACCATGATCAAGTGGGATTTATACCAGGGACACAGGGATGGTTCAACATCCGCAAGTCAATCAACGTGATTCACTACATTAACAAAATGAGAAACAAAAACCACATGATCATCTCAATAGATGCAGAGAAAGCATTTGACAAGATCCAACATCCATTTATGATAAAAACCCTCAATAAAATGGGTATAGAAGGAAAGTACATCAACATAATAAAGGCCACATATGACAAACCCACAGCCAACATCATACTCAACGGACAAAAACTGAAACCCATCCCTCTGAGAACAGGAACAAGACAAGGGTGCCCACTTTCACCACTCTTATTCAACATAGTACTGGAGGTTTTGGCCAGAGCAATTCGGCAGGAAAAAGAAATAAAAGGAATCCAAATAGGCAATGAAGAAGTAAAACTCTTGCTGTTTGCAGACGACATGATCTTATATATAGAAAACCCCAAAGAATCCGTTGGAAAACTATTAGAAATAATCAACAGCTACAGCAAAGTTGCAGGGTATAAAATCAACATACATAAATCAGTAGCATTTTTATACACTAACAATGAACTAACAGGAAAAGAACTCAAGAACTCAATCCCATTCACAATCGCAACAAAAAGAATAAAATACCTTGGGATAAATTTAACCAAGGAAGTGAAAGATCTAGGCAATGAAAACTACAAGACTTTCTTGAAGGAAATTGATGAAGACATAAAGAGATGGAAAGACATTCCATGCACATGGACTGGAAGAATAAACATAGTTAAAATGTCCATACTACCTAAAGCAATCTACAGATTCAACGCTATCCCAATCAGAATCCCAATGAAACTCTTTACAGAAACTGAACAAAGAATCCTAAAATTCATACGGGGCAAGAAAAGACCCCGAATTGCTAAAGCAATCCTGAGAAAGAAGAACAAAGCTGGAGGCATCACAATCCC
This sequence comes from Equus caballus, assembly GCF_041296265.1. NCBI lineage: Eukaryota > Metazoa > Chordata > Mammalia > Perissodactyla > Equidae > Equus > Equus caballus. The sequence continues at coordinate 15,975,984 of NC_091704.1, forward strand.
TGACTTCAAAACATACTACAAAGCTACAGTAATCAAAACAGCATGGTACTGGTACAAAAACAGGTGCACAGATCAATGGAACAGAACTGAAAGCCCAGAAATAAAACCACACATCTATGCACAGCTAATCTTCGACAAAGGAGCTGAGGGCATACAATGGAGAAAAGAAAGTCTCTTCAACAAATGTTGCTGGGAAAACTGGACAGCCACATGTAAAAGAATGAAAATTGACCATTCTTTTTCACCATTCACCAAAATAAACTCAAAATGGATCAAAGACCTAAAGATTAGGCCTGAAACAATAAGTCTTCTAGAAGAGAATATAGGCAGTACTCTCTTTGACATCAGTTTCAAAAGAATCTTTTCGGACACCATAACTCCTCAGATGAGGGAAACAATAGAAAGAATAAACAAATGGGACTTCATCAGACTAAAAAGCTTCTTCAAGGCAAGGGAAAACAGGATTGAAACAAAAAAACAGCCCACTAATTGGGAAAAAAATATTTACAAGTTATTTATCCAACAAAGGGTTAATCTCCATAATATATAAAGAACTCACACAGCTCAACAACAAAAAAATCAAACAACCCAATCAAAAAATGGGCAGAGGACATGAACAGACATTTCTCCAAAGAAGATATAAGGATGGCCAATAGACACATGAAAAGATGCTCATCATCACTAATCATCAGGGAAATGCAAATCAAAACTACACTAAGATATCACCTTACACCTGTTAGAATGGCAAAAATATCCAAAACCAAGAGTGACAAATGTTGGAGAGGCGGTGGAGAAAAAGGAACCCTCATACACTGTTGGTGGGAATGCAAACTGGTGCAGCCACTATGGAAAACAGTATGGAGATTTCTCAAAAAGTTAAGAATAGAAATACCTTATGACCCAGCCATCCCACTACTGGGTATCTATCCTAAGAACCTGAAATCAGCAATTCCAAAAGTCCCATGCACCCCTATGTTCATTGCAGCATTATTCACAATAGCCATGACATGGAACCAACCTAAGTGCCCAGCAACTGACGATTGGATAAAGAAGATATGGTATATATATACAATGGAATACTACTCAGCCATAAAAAAGGACAAAGTCGTCCCATTCATAACAACGTGGATAGACCTTGAGGGTATTATGTTGAGTGAAATAAGCTGGACAGAGAAAGACGAATTCTGTATGACTCCACTCATAGGTGGAAGTTAATATATAGACAAAGACAACTGACTGGTGGTTACCAGGGGAAAGGGGGGGGTGGGGGGAGGGCACTAAGGGTGAAGTGGTGTACCCACATCATGACTAACAATAACGTACAACTGTAATTTCACAAGGTTGTTAACTATCATAATCTTAATAATAATTTTTTTTTTTAAATATGGAATACACGTCCTCCTGGCCAGCGTGCGAGCGCAGCGTTTATTCCCAGAGTGAGAGGGACCTCCCGCGGGCGAGGGCCTCCGCCGCTCCTCCTCCTCCTCCTCCTCCTCCTCCTCCTCCTCCTCCTCGGCGCGCTCAGATGCGGATGTGGAAGGTGCTGTGCGAAGGAGGAGGGGGTCCGTGTCAGCGGACGCCCGGCGCCCCACCCCGCGCGCTCCTCTCCCCGCCCCTCAGCCGACGGCCGCGGGGCCAGAGCACAGCTCTGTGGGTGCGAGTGTGCGTCCGGGCTGCACGCCAGACTTGCTGTGGCACTCTGAGTGGGCGGCTGCCCCTCTCTGAGCCTCAGCGTCCTCCCCGTAAGGCGGGGGCCACAGCTGTCTGTCCTTCAAGGTCTGCGATGAGGGCCGGGGGCGGCCGTGCGGGCGGGACGCCGGAGGGCGCCAGGCTGCTGTCAGCACGCACGTCTCCACCCGCCAGGGGACAGCGCGCCTCCCGGGGCGGAGCCAGGAGGCCCTGTGCGCGCCGCGCGGGCTGCCTCAGTGGGCCGCTGTGCTCGGGGAGGGCCGGGCCGCGGACCCTGCCGCCTGCGCCCTGCGGCCCAGGGCAGCCCCGACGACACGCGCACGCGGGCGAGGCTGTGCGCCAAGAGCACCACTGACGGGCGTGGAAACGTGCGCCTCACGTCACTGTCGTCCGTCTCGAGTGCTATTATTGATTTTTCCCCAACCACTTAAAAATGTAAAATCCAGCTCACGGGACGTACAAACACAGGCGGCAGACCACTTCCTACGTTAACTCACTTAATGCCCACCGTCGGCCGCACGGTGGGGCTCTGGTTCTCCCCGGGGCTGCCAAGTACAGCTGTGCAGTCTGTTCACTGCAGTGTTCACGCAAGTGAGGGCTGAAGTCCAGCCGTGTTCCACCCGCAAAGAGCCGTGTCCACTCACAGGAGGTGCCCACGGGGCCCCTCATTATCCCCATTTTAAAGATGCAAGGACCGAGGCCAGAGAGGTTGGGAAAGTTCCCCAAGGTCACAAATGGGGTCTGCACTGCCTGGTGAGGCCCTCCGGGCGGGCGGCTGGGGCGCGGCGGCGAGGAGCCTCACCTGAGGAAGTCGGGCGCCCGCAGGATCACGTGCTGGAAGTCGTCCAGGGACAGCCGCCCGTCGTGGTCCGCGTCGGCCTCGTCCAGCACCTTCTCACACACCAGGCTCACCTCCTCGGCGCTCAGCTCGCCCCGCGTCAGCTTGGTCACCGTCTGCTCCAGGTCCCACGCGCAGATGTAGTCGTCGTCGTTAAAGTCTGCAGGACTGAGGGGGTCACGGGGTGGGGGCACAGCGGGTGGCAGGCAGGCTGGGCCAGCCGTGGGCACACTCGTCCCCATGTTAGGAGGAAACTGAGGCACTGGAGGGAACCCAAGACCCTGTGGGGAAAGCTGGGTCTTGCTTTGGAATCAGGCAGGGACCTCCTGGGAGGTCATTCATTCACACAACAAGCATTAATGGAGCACCTACTATCTGCCAGGCATGTGTACCTGTGTTTCATTCATTCACTCAACAAGTATTTATGGCGTGCCTACTGTGTGCCACGCACTGGGATACATTTTTATTCACTCAACAAGTATTTAGTGAGCGCCTACTATGTGCCTAGCACTGGGATAGATTTTCATTCAACAGGTATTTATTGAGCACCTACTACGTGCCAGGCACACTAACTGTTTTTCATTCATTCATTCACTCAACAAGTGTTCGCTGAGCACCGACTGTGTGCCAGGCGCGGGAGACAGATGATGGACAAGCCAGACACCGAGGCTGCCCTCGGGCCTCCTCAGCGAGAAGGGCGGCGAGAAGGGAACAGGTGACAGGAGGAAATTCAGCAGCCCAGCTCCCGCCGGGGGGCGACAGGACGCGGGCTGGAGAGTGGCCGGCGGGGCCGCTGTCGGCGGCGACATGAGGGCGGGGAGGCGGGGACACGGGGGCGGTCGCGGCCCGCAGGCAGGTGGAGGGGCGGGGGCGCGGGGGACGCGGGGGGCTCGGGCAGAGGGGCGGGGCCCGCGGGCGGAGGGGCGCGGGTGCGCGGGCGGAGGGGCGGGGGGGGGTGCGCGGGCGGAGGGGCGGGCGGAGGGGCGGGGGGGGTGCGCGGGCGGAGGGGCGGGGGGGGGTGCGCGGGCGGAGGGGCGGGGTGCGCGGGCGGAGGGGGGCGGCCGCGGGCTGGGCATCGGAGACTCGAGGCGACACCCCCGCCCCGCTTCCTCCCGCCCCCGCCGCCCCGCGCACCGTAGATCTTAAAAGCGTAGTAGGCTTTGAGGTCGCGGGGGGCCATTTCGCTCATCACGGAGAACATGTCCAGGAAGTTGTCCAAGGTCATGTGGCCGTCCCCGTCCTCGGAGAAGACCTGTGCGATGCGCTGGCGGAAGGGGTTGTCCTGGGGGCGGGAGGCCGGGGGCGCCTGAGCGGGCCGGGCTCACGCGGTCCCCCTCGCGGCTCCCTCGGCCCTGGAACCCCCGCCCGCGCGCTCGAGTCCGCTCGCCTGGCCGTCGCCGGCTCCGGTGCGCGCGGGGCTCAGCGGACCCATCGAGGCTGTCCTAGGAGTCCCCTGAAAAGTCGGGGTGCTTCTTCTGGGGCAGCGCTGCCCGGGGAAAGCGGGGGCCGCGGGGGCTTCCTTCACTCCCTCGGGAAGGCAGGCCGCCTCCTCCCGGCAGGAGCCGGGCCGGGACCCCAGCGCACATCCTCGCTCCGGGCCCCTGCGTCCGGCCGTGCCCGAAGGGGGCCGGACCTGCCCCTGGGTCTCCTGCTCTGTGATCCAAGCCGTTCAGTCCCTCCCGAGTGAGGTTTTTGTCCCTCGAGATAAATAGTGTCTGCTCACAGTCACTCGTCCCACAAGTGCCCCCCGGAGGCACGAAGCACGCGTCAAACCCCCGGCTGAGAAGAAGGCGGACTCGTAGCTCCTACTGTGAAAAGAACTAACGTCCCGGGGGCTTGCCACGCAGCCGGCCCTGCGCTGAGCCCTCCACCTGCGTTATCTCACCTCATCTTCCCAACAACCCAGGGTTTGAATCCTGTCTCTGTCACGTCCTGGCTGTGTGGCCCTGAACAAGTGTGTTAACCTCTCTGAACCTGGGTTTCTTCATCTGTAAAATGGGAATAATTGCAGCACCCATCTTATAGGAATGCGGCAAGGGCCATCCATCCTGTGTGTCCTGGCCTGCCACACGGCTGGGCATACCTTCAGCTCAGGCATGCTGCTGATGAGCTCGTAGGGCACCTTCACGTCGGGGCTGCTGGTGTAGTCCAGAGGGACGAGCTGGGGGGCCAGGTCCTGGTAGCGATAGAAGAGCCTGGTGTGGGAGGGAGATGCCGGGAAGAGCTGCGCGGTGGGAGCGGGGATGCCTCTGCTCTCTCGCCCTCGCAGCAGCTCGGTCTCTGCTGAAGGATGCTGGGTCCTCAAGAGCCATCGACCCTGGGCCCAGCCTTGCAGTAGACAGAGCCAGACACAGGCACTTCCATCCCCCGGGGACAGGGCCAAGGTGGAGAGAGGGCCCCAGAGCTAGGGGCAACTCCGGTGGGAAAACAAGCCAGGGAGGAGGAGGGACTCCTGACAGCGGGTCACAGATGCTGGGCTTCCAGGCTAAGCAGGAGCTCACTGGGCAGAGGGGATGACAGAGGGGGTGCGCCTCGGCCAGGTGTCTCACCGAGCGTCCAGAGACTCTGAGCTAGTGGATGCCTCTCTGGGCGTCATCGTGTTGTCAGCAAGAGCCCGTCCTAAAGACCCCTGTCCTCACACTCTCCTTCTCTCCCTTGTGGGAGACAGGGCGCCCTCCACAGGGCGGAGCGGAAACAAAGGCTCTTCTCAGAGTGAATGAAAGGCACTTTGCAAAACACCAAATACCACCTCCATCCCTGGGTGGTGAGGCCCGCACCTGGTGACCCCTGGCTCCCTGGGGGTGTGCTGAGCGCAGGCTTCAGAGACCCCAGGTCAGAATCCCCGAGCTGCTGGGGACTGTCTCTGAGGGGCCAGGAGCCGCTGGCGCGTTGATGGCTGGGGACTCGAGGAGGGGGCACCTGGAATTGCGGCCCTGACCACACGGCCCCGTCTGCGTCTCCTCAGGGAACGGCCTGGCTGTAGGTTTCTGTGTGGCCTTGAGCAGTCCCTCTCCCCCTCTGAGCCTCCGTGAGTCTATCTGACCAGAAAGAAGCTTGGGACAGACGGAATGTCGGCCCTGAAACTTCTTGGGGCCCTGTCCATCTGCAGAGCAGAGTCAGCCTCCCAGCCTGAGCCTCAGTTTCCCCATCAGTAATCCGATCGCAATGGCCAGTGTGACCCTGCGAGCTGTCCTCGCCCAGACAATGGGGCTCGCTGGCAAAAGGTGTGCCCATCAATAATGGATGCCCCGTGCCCACACGACTGGGGCCTTGGCCCCGATCACGCTGCGGCTGAACCCCGGCCAGCTTGGGTTTCACAGCTCCAAGTTCATGGGTCGGGGCCTCTGGACAATGGCTCCGTGGGCTGAGCGATGACGTGGGATACCCGTCTATACCTGTCTCGCTTGTGCCAGGGGCCTGCAGCAGCTTCAGGCCACCTCCCCACCCCCTGGCCTTGACGCCAACCCCACAGCCAGAGCTGGCTCTGGCCTCTGCCCTTGGCGTCCCAGTCTCCCGTCCCAGCCTCTCCACGCCAGCCTGGGGGACCTGTCTGACACACTGACCCGTCTCTCCCCAGCTCGCACTCTCTGGGGCTCCCACCACCCTCGAGAGAAAGCCCAAGCTCATCAGCCTAGAGGTGTGACGAGATGACAAGATGGGACTGCCCGCCCTCCCCAGCTCCGCCCGCGTCCCCTGACCAGCCTGCCATCCCCCATTGGCAGTTTAACCACCACGAAGCCCTGAGCCCTGTCACTCAGCAGAGCCTCCGGTGAGGAGCAGAGTTGCTCAGACCTTCCTCCCCGCTCCACAGACTGACCTCATGATCTCCTTCCTCGTGAAGAAGGTGCAGTCCTGCGGACAGAGAAGCTGGCTGCCCGGGCCGCCGCGGCCACCTGCCCTCCCTCAGTGGGCCGCCTCCGCCCGGGGCTGCGCCCAGAGCTGCCCCAGGACCCCTGCCGCCAGCCGCCTGGGAGGAAGTGTGCTGACCCCGGCGCTCAGGCCAGGCCAAGGCTGCCAGACCCACCAGGGCCCGGCTGCTGTCCCTACCTGATACGCTTCCAGCTGCTCGTGAGTGAAAACGGCCGGCTTGTTGCCCATGGTGAGCCCGCTGCCAGGACCCGGGACAGGCTCTGGAGGCCCCGCTCTCCTCAGGGCCACACCAGCTGCCAGGCTGCTGCGCATCAGCGTGTGGGCAAATCTCCCTGCCCTGGCTGTCACCTGCCCACCCGCCTGTCACCCCCAGCCTAGGGAGAATCAAGTTACAGCTGGGCTCTCTGGGCAACAGCCCGAGGATGTCCACGGCCACCGGGGCAAGAAGAAGGGCTGTGAGAGGTCACAGGGCAGCCCTCGGTGGGGAGACCACACCTACCACTAAGATAGGTGTGCGGGGGTCTGGGGCACCTCCCAGAGATGGGCAGGGTGGCGGAGAGGCTGCGAGCACACCCCAGCTCAAATTCCAGCTCTCCCCCAACCCCGCTGGCTGTGTGGCCTTCGCTGTGTGGCCAAGTCAGCTGACGTCTCTGAGTCTCATTTGTAAGATGGAAATCACATTAGTACCTACCTCACGGAGTCGCTCTGAAGATCTAACGAGATCGTTAAGACAATCAAAAAAAAAAAAAAAACAGTGGCTATAAGCTTGTTCTAGGCTCTGGGAGCACAATAGTGAACACGCTAGATGAGCTGTGCACTGGACACGATGATGATGATGATGATGATGTTATGGCTTGAGATAAGCAATCCACAGGCTTAGTTTGAGAAACAGTGGGTTAAATAACACCAGAGTTCTTTATTGCACGACTTGTCAGAGCCTTTACTATGCAATGTGCACCAAGCATCCTCCAGGGGTAGATACAAAGTAGCAGCTGCCAACCTCATTGAGACCCAGAATCCTCTGTGCAGAACACGTTGGATTCCAAAGTCCTGAGCCTGGTGCTCAGTGCCCTTGTTCTGAGTCTTGCCTCTTTCCACTTTCCCCTCTGCTCAGATTTTTCCAGCCCTGCACCCCGAGTTCCTTGAGCCACTCTTTGCCCTCGGCCTCTGCCCAGCGTGTGAAGCCTATTGTCAGGTGTGACTGTGGTTAGGCTTCAAAGACCCCCGAGGATGATTTGGTAAAAAACTGATGAGACAAAGTATTGGCGACTATGTGGAGCGACTGGAAGTCTTATCTTGCCGGTGGCGCTGCAGAACGGTGTGGCCTCTCCGGAGGCCGGGTTGGCGGTTTCTTGTAAAGTTAGACGCACTCGTTACTCAGCCGGCCCCCGGGTACCTACCCGAGAAACGAGAACCGGGTCGCACGGGACCCTGCACTTGCCCACCGGATGGACAGAATACTTGCAAATCATATTGCTGACAAGAGACTGGTCTCCAGAATCTATAAAAAACTCCTACAAGTCTACAGTAAAAAGACAAATAATGCAAGAAAAAATGGGCAAAGCCTGGGGGCAGAGCGGGAGGCCTAGTTGGAGCAAAGAGGATGTTGAGGGTGTGAAGTCACCCTGCGTGAGGCCGTACCGATGGGTATACGCCAGTTCACATCTGTTGAAACCGACCCGGAGAACGCGGACTGCGCGCTGTGCACGCTGGGCGCCGCCGCGGCGGTGAGCGTTCATCGACTGCAACAAGTGCCCCGCGTGGCGGGATGTGGAGAGGGCGAGAGGCTGCGCGGGGGCGGGCGGGGGCGGGGGCAGGGACGCTATGGGAAAGCTCTGTGCCTTCCTCAAATTTGCTGTGAACCTAAAACTGCTCTGAAAATAAAGTCTATTAAAACAAAACAAAACAGGTAACGGATTCGAATAGACAAGTCTCCGAAGAAGACCCACGAATGGCCAAGAAGCCCCTGGGGAGATGCTCCCCGTCATTCGTCATCGGGAAATGCGAGTCAGAACCACAGCGAGATGCCTCCTCACACGCACAGGGGTGGCCGTGATAGAAAGATGGACAAGAACAAGTGCTGGAGAGGACGTGGGGAAGCTGGGGCCTCGTCCGCGCGGTGGCAGTGCACACTGGGACAACTCTTTGGAAAACAATTCAGCAGTTCTTTAAAGAGTTCAGCGTGGAGGGGCCGGCTCCATGGCCGAGTGGTTAAGTTTGCGCGCTCCGCTGCAGCGGCCCAGGGTTTGGATCCTGGGCGCCGAAATGGCACCGCTCGTCAGGCCACGTTGAGGCGGCTCCCACATCCCACAACTAGAAGGACGTGCAACTAAAATATACAACTGTGTACAGGGGGGGGTTGGGGAGATAAAAAAAAAAAGATTGGCAACAGTTGTTAGCCCAGGTGCCAATCTTTAAAAAAATAAAAAAATAAAAAATAAAAAATAAATTTTAAAAAAAAGAGTTCAACGTGGAGTTACCACGTGACTCAGTAATTTCCACTCCTATGCATATGCCCGAGGGAACTCAAAATATGTGTCCACATGAAAAGTTATCCATGGGGGCCAGCCCGGTGGTGCAGCCATTAAGTTCACATGTTCCACTTCAGCGGCCCAGGGTTTGCCAGTTCGGATCCCGGGTGCAGACATGGCACCGCTCGGCAAGCCATGCTGAGGCAAGTGCCCCACATATAAAGTAGAGGAAAATGGGCACAGATGTTAGCTCAGGTCCAGTCTTCCTCAGCAAAAAAGGGAAGAGCATTGGCAGTGGATGTCAGGATTAATCTTCCTCAAAAAAAAGAAAGTTAGACATGAATGTTCACAGTAGCATTATCCATAATAGCCAAAATGTAGAAATAACCCAAATATCCATCAATGAATGAATGGATAACAAAACTTTGGCATATTCACACAATGGAATATTACTCAACCCGGAAAAGGAACAAAGCTCTGACATGCACTACACCATGGATGAACCTCAAAAACCTCATGTTGAGTGAGAGAAACCAGACATAGAAGGAAACAGTGTGTGAGATTCCAAATATGCATGAATGTCCAGAACAGGCAAATCCGTGGGACAGACAGCAGATTGGTGGGTGCCATGGGCTGGGGGAGGGGGATGGGGAATGACACAGGGACGGGGGTCTCCTTTTGTGGTGATGGAATGTTCTGGAACTAGATAGAGGTGATGGTTGCATAATTCTGTGAATGTGCTAAGTGTCACTGAATTATGCACTTGAAAGGGTGACTTTTATAGTACGAGAATTATATCTCAAGTTTTTAAACAAAAATTGTATGTGAATGTTTCTGGCAGACTTGCCAAAAACTGGAAACAACCCCAATGTCCCTCACCTGGGGAATGGACAAACATACTGTGGCCCATCCGTATAATAGAAAACTATGTAGCCATGAAAAGGAATGAAGTGTTGATCTCCCAACGTGAGTCTCAAATGCGTTATGCTGAGTGAAGGGAGCCAGACCCGAGAGGCTGCCTGCTGGATGCCTGCGTTCATATGCCATCCTCAGAAAGACAGAACCACGAGGACAGAAGACAGATCAGCTGTTGCCAGGGGCCGGGGGTGGGTAACGAGAGAATTTTGCCGTGATGATGGAACTGTTCTGTCTTGATTGTTGTGTTGGTTACAGGGCTGTATTCATTTGTCAAAAGTCATAATACTGTGCACCAAAAAGGATGAATTTTCTTGCATGTAAACACATTTTCCGAAATGAAGGCAATAACGAAAGGACTTAAGACACCTCCGTGCCCTCCGCTGCCTCACGGTTGAAGTCCAGATTCCTCTGCTTGACCCCATCAGACGCTTTGTGATTTTGTTGTATACCCTCCATCAACAATGAATTATGCAGCCCTACTGTGTGCCAGGCACTGGCCCAGGGCCTGGTAATACATCGGTGAACAAAACCAAGTTCCTGCTCTCGTGGAGCGCACATTCCAGCGCACGAACAACCCTATAAATACATGATTAGTCAGGAGCGCTAAGTTCTAGGAAGAAAACTAAAACAGGGAAGGATGGACAGAGATGAGTGTGGGCTATATAGATTGGGAAAGGAAGGCACCTCTGATGGGGTGACATTTGAGTAGTGACTGGAAGGAAATGAGAGAATAAGCTGATAGGAAGAGAGTCATGGGCAGTGGGAACAGCAAGTGCAAAGGCCCCGAGGCTGGAGTAAGCTTGACATGTTTGAGGGAGGGCAAGGTGGCCTGGTGCTGTGCCAGGGCTCAACAAGCCCTAATTACAATGATTAAGCTGCCACTATGGGCTGCTTCTTTGACACCCCAGCTCCAACGATGGGTTGTTTTGTTTTGTTTTGCTTTTGCATTTCCAAGAAATCGTTTTTATCTTTGTATGGATCAATTCCAGCTTATTTTGATGAACAATAGGCAGCAATGCTTCTTATAACATCTAGAACTTAGAATCATAATAATAACAATACTGCACCTCGCTAATCATCAGGGAAATGCAAATCAAAACCACAGTGAGATACCACCTCCCCCATCAGGTTGGCTCTTGTTAAAAAACAAAAGATGACAAGTGTTGGTGAAGATGGGGAGAAGTTTGAACGCTTGCTCGCTGTTAGCGGAAATGTGAAATGATGCTCCACTGTAGAAAACAGAATGGAGGTTCCTCAAAACAGTAAAAGAAGAACCACGGTGCAACCCAGCAATTCCACCTCTGGCTATTCGCCCAAAAGAACTGACAGCAGGATCTTGAAGAGATGTTAGCGTTCCTATGTCCCTTGCAGCATTTTTCACAATACCCAAGATACGGAAACAGCCTGAGTGTCTGTTGATGGGAGAGTGGATAAAGGAAATGTGGTATGTTCCGTGGAATGTTATTCAGCCTTTCAAAAGAAGGAAATTCTGCAACATCCAACAGCATGGGTAGCCGTTGATGACATGTGCTAAGCGAGACGAGCCCATCACAGAAACACAAAGACTGCATGATTGCATTTATGTGAGATAGCGGAAACAGCCCTGTCCCCAGAAGCAGAGGGTAGGATGGTGGCTGGCAGGGGCTTCGGGGAGGAGGGCATGGGGGTCTGCTCGTCGAGGGGTGCAAGGCTCCAGGCAGGCAAGACAAACAAGCTCTTGAGATCTGCTGGACAACGTTGTATGCATAGCCAACAGTAATGTACTGTTCACTTAAACATTGGTGAAGTGAGTAGATCTCACATTAAATGTTCTTACCACAATAAAATAAAATTAAAAAATGAAACATGAAACTACCATATGACCCAGTACTTGCATTTTGGGGCAGTCCCAGAGAAATGAAAATTTATGTTCACACAAAATCCTGTAATGGATGTTTTATTCATAATAGCCCCAAACAGGAAACAACCCATGTGTCCTTCAACAGGCGATTAGTTAAACAAATTGGTACATCCATAGCAGGGAATGCCAACTTGGGTGAATCTCCAGGGAATCGTGCCAAGTGAAAAAAAGCCAGCCCTAAGAGGTTATATACTGTATGATTCCATTTGTACAACATTCTTTTTTTTTTCTTAAAGATTGGCACCTGAGCTAACAACTGTTGCCAATCTTCTTTTTTTTTCTTTCTGCTTTTTCTCCCCAAATCCCCCGAGTGCATAGTTGTATATTTTAGTGGTGGGTCCTTCTAGTTGTGGCATGTGGGACGCCGCCTCAGCGTGGCCTGATGAGCGGTGCCATGTCCACGCCCAGGATCCGAACCCGTGAAACCCTGGGCCGCTGAAGCGGAGCACAAGCACTTAACCACTTGGCTACGGGCTGGCCCCTGCAACATTCTTAAATAATAAAATTACGGAAATAGAGAACACGTTGCTGCCAGTGTGCAGGGACCAGCTGGGGTCTGGTGAGTGTGGGTGTAAAAGTGCAACAAGAGGGATCTTTGTGAGGATGCACTGTTCTGTATCTTTCGTGTAGCAATATCAGTATCCTGATTGTGATTCTGTACTAGAGTTTTGCAAGATATTACCATTGAGGGAAACCAGGTAAGGACATGGGTATATGGACTCTTTCCATATTAGTTCTTAAAACTACATGTGAACCTCCAATTCTCTCAAATTTAAAGTTTAATGTATGCTTCTCATCCATTCAAAGTGTCAACTTAAAAAGCAAATTTGCTTTTAAAATGAGTTTATTTGAGAATAGCCAAAAGAATTGCAATTCTGGCTGTGCATGCTGTGGCAGACCACAGGCAAATCCAGAAAGAAATGAGGGGAGCTGCTTTTATAGGGAAAAAGGGGGAGCAGAGAGGGGCTGTTTAAAGGAAAATCCACTGGAGGAAAGTGACAGTTCAGGGGACAACGGCTTTTCATTGGCTGGGCTGTGGTTTTTCTCATTGGCTGGGCTGTGGCATTTCTCATTGGCTGGGCTGTGGCGTTTCTCATTGGCTGGGCTGTGGGGTTTCTCATTGGCTGGGTTGTTGCAGCCAGGAGAAGAATCTTCCTTCAGTAATAAAGTAGTTGTACTTCCAATCCAAGATGCAAATGTGCCTCTCTTCCTGTTTGCTGTAACTGACGATGTGTGATGGGGGTGAGAGCGCCCCCTACAGGCCTTCCCGGTTCCAATTTAGTTAGGGTTTCTTTTTTAATTTCCACAAAAGACACTTTCTGTTCCACATTTTAATATCTCTAAAATCAAGATGCCTCTCACAAGTGTTCTTGGCATGTTCTTATTGCCTCTGCATGCACACACACATTAAAAGCATCAGCTTCAAAACTCACAGTACAGGGGCCAGTGGCGGGAAGAAAATCTTCCAGGATGTGGGGAGTGGGGTGTGGAATTCCACCTGCTTAGCCACATTCCTAAAGTAGGAGTCCACAGTTTGCCAGCTTGATCTCATTGCAAGGCTGGCTGAAAAGCCCAGCTCTAGCCCTACTTCATTCTTTTACAGATTCTTTTTTTCCTAATAAACTTTTAATTTTGGAATAATTTGTTGAATTTATAGAAAAGTTGCAAAGATGACGTGGAGAGTTTCCATGGACTCTCCACCCAGCTTCCCCTAACGTCAACATCTCACTAAGAAGTTGACATTGTACATTAATAGTAACTAAACTCCAGGTTTTATTCAGGAGTATTCTGGAATGTTTCATCACTTTTCTCAGTAACGTCTTCCCTCTTTTTAAATTCCTTTATTTTCATAAGTACAAGCAAATTTTAACTTGTGTCCAAAGCATTGGTTTCACCAACCAAATTTATCCCAGTAATCTTTTTTATTATTGTGGTAAAATATACACAACATAAAATTTACCACTTTAACCTTTTTTCAGTGCACAGTTTAGTGGCATTAAGTACATTCACATTATTGCACAACCATCACCTCCAGAAATTTTTCATTTCGAAAAACTGAAACTCTATACCCATCAAACAACTCCCCACCGCCCCTGCCCCAGCCCGTCAACCACCCTTCTACTTTCCGCCTCAAGAATTTGCCTATTCTAGGTACCTCATTTGGGTGGAATCATGCGATGTTTGTCCTTTTGTGTCTGGCTTATTTTGCTGAGCACAGTGTCCTCACGGTTCGTCCACACTGTGGTGCGCGTCAGCGTGTGGAGCGTGACTCTTTAAGGCCGAGTACTATTTCGTCGTGTGGACGGACCGCATTGCGTTCATCCGTTCACCCCGGTGGACACTCGGGCTCCCCCATTCGGTGGTTGTGAACACGCGTGGGCACTGCAGTAAGGGTCTTCCTTCCGTGCCGGGATCCCACAGTGCATTTGGTGGTTGTGTCTCCCTTGGCTCCTAATCGTCAGTCTTTTTTTTTTTTTTTTTTAAGTTTCTTTTTTTTTCATGACCTTAATAGTCTTAAGGAGTGCCAGCCAGGAACTTTGTACAATGTCCCTCCTTTTGATTTGTCTGACATTTTCTCATGGTTGGACTGGATTTATTTGGGGGGGGGGGGGGGCGGGAGGGTAAAGACCTCAGAGGTGAGGTGCCCTCGTCGTGGCATCATACCAAGGGCTGCTTAATAGCTACATGATGTCGCTTGACCTTGATAGCCAGGGAAAGGCAGTGCTTGGCACGGTTAGGAGTATCTAATAAAAATCTCAGTGCATCTAAATCTCAAGACTCTTTAAATGGATATAAAATAAAAATTTTAAGCGAGGAAAAGCATTGTGTCGTAGTTTATTTAGTCCTTTCCTCCCTTAGAACAAATTATCAGTGGGGACAATATTATCCTCAATGGGGCAAAAGCTGGTTCGAGGGGGAAGGGGACGAAAAACTTCTTAGATATTTCAATGGTTTGCGGCTCCCGAAAGCTCAACCCTCCCTGACAAAATCTTATTCATCAGGGTTTAACGTCTCTCATTAAATTAAGTTAAATTAAAACGTTCTCTTTAGGGGGTGATAACGAAAAAAAATGGTTGCGAAACACTTTCTTAGAGGTTTATAAAATAGCGACACATCGTTGTAAGATGGCTTTATAGCGTGGTGATCACAGCGAGGATGGAACGCGCAGCGCGGTTTGCATTACAGGTTATGCCTCAGTTCCCTGCCTATAAGATCAGGATGGTTTACGTAACAGGGCAGCTTGAGAGTAAATGAGCCGACCCGTATAAACCCATTTCAAGTATCAGCCGTTGTTGTTGTTGTTATCATCACCATCCCCATTTTATAAAAGAGGAAAGGGAAGCTCAGAGCAGTCAAGCCACTTGCTCCGGGTCACACAGCCTTGGAAGTGCCAGAGAGGAGCTCCAAAGCTGCTGAGTTGGCTGGGCGAGAACAGACGTCCCGGCTGAGTCCGCCCTGTCCCCCCGGGGGAGTTGATTCCGCCGTGGACGGCCCCACGAGCAAACGGCCCGGGCCGGCAGCCCCCTCCGCGGGCGCCAGGAAGCCGCTTCTCTCCGGCGCTCCCGGTGGGTCCCGAGCGCCGCGGCGGCCTGAGGCTGGAGAATCGGGCGGTCGCTGGCTGCCCCCTGCAGGTAGCGCTGGAAAAGGCGGGCACTGCGCCCTCCTGGGTCCAGCCTCCTCTTGATCTGGGGACGCTCGCGGCTTCTCCCTCCTCAAACCCCAACCCCCTCTCCCCGCAGCAGAGTCTGGAAAACTGCGGTTCACATTAAAATGCACAAACGTACAGAAGTGTGGACCCAGCGTTTCCACGGCTACCGGCTCAGGCCGCCTGAGAAAGCTGGCCAAGGCTCGTCGGCGGGTCATGGTCGTGGCTCGAGAGCTTCCCTCGGCCCCGGGACATGCAGTCCCCAAGGGGGCCGGGGGCGGGGTCCCTTCTCCCTGTGAAGAGCGGCGTGACATTTCGCCAAGTGAAAGCTAAGGGAGGAAGCACAGGATCGTGGCAGAGATGGAGAGGGCGGCAGGTACACACTTTGGTGCAGAAAAGAACCAACGCGAGATTGCTCGCCTTTTTGGAAGGAGGTGGGGAGTTTCCAATTGTTTTTGTTGTTTTCTTTTTTCTTTCTTTTAACCGTTTCTGTACCATGTGGCTCTCTGACGTGGGGCACGTGCAGGTACACATTTTTTTAATGTTGGCAGACGATCATGGGAGATTTTAGGTTCCTTCTCTGTTTCCCTCAGTATCGAAAACCCAGTGACATTTTTTTTTACTCAACACAAAAAGCAGACAGAACAGGGGCCGGCAGGGTGGCACAGCGGTTACGTGCACACGTTCCGCTTCGGTTGGCCCAGGGTTCGCCAGTTCAGATCCCAGGTGTGGACCTACACTGCTCATCAAGCCACACTGTGGCAGGCTGCCTCATATAAAGTAGAGGCACGGATGTTAGCTCAGGGCCAGTCCTCAGCAAAAAGCAGAGGATTGGCGGCAGATGTTAGCTGGCGGCTAATCTTGCTCAAAAAAAAAAAAAAATCAGTCACAACATTCTGATAGGAAAAACGGTCAGTGACAAAGCAAGTCTAGAGTAAGATCCCATTTTTATTTTTAAAATTATAGATAATGAAAGACAAATAAAGAAATCAAAATACTAATAGATATTTTTTTTTTCTGAGTGGAAGTGATTTCTACTGTCTTCTCTGGGTTTCTCTGTATTTTTCTGATTACATATTCCACAGTTGATGTTTGTATATCTTTTGTAATCAGGTAAAAATAAATAGATGCACAAGATTGTGAATGTGTTTAACGCCAATGAATTGTACCGTTTAAAATGGTTACCACAGTAAATTTTATGTTATGTGTGTTTTACAATAAGAATAATGTGAGGGAAAAAAAAGGAAAAGAGAGTGTAAGAGACTCTTTCTGCTGCAGAATCACAGAGTATGAAGGAGATGGGACTCCCCCCAACGCAGATGTATTAACAACACGGGCTGTACAACCTGCCTCCAATTCTTGGTCCCTCAACGACCTAAGTGGAAGTCAGCGAGGGGAAGAGGAGCCCGGATGAGGGGACTGGTGGGAATTCAAGAGGCAAGGTGGCCGTGCTGTAAGTGCCTCCCTTTTTTAAGGGAGCTGGTGATAGTGACGCGGAGCAAGGCTGCCCCGGGGAGAAGGCCGAGGTGTTCGGGCCTGCCTGCCAATCGACACCTGACCCGACCAGACTCGTATCCAAAGTTACAGGACCACCCCATAGCCAGACCCCACGTGCACTGACACCTTAAAAACATTTTTTACATGATCTTTCCTCTGTCTTGTAGAGGAATAACTCACATGCCTGTGCCTTATAAATTCAGCCCCACCCTCAACCCATTGCGGCTCTTACTGCCCACGGGCCCAGCCCCGGGCTGCAGCCCTTACTGCCCACGGGCTCCGTCCCCCATGCTGCAGCCCTTACTGCTCACGGGTCCTGTCCCCGTGCTGCAACCCTTCCCTGCCCACGGGCCCTGTCCCCATGCTGCAGCCCTTACCGCTCACGGGTCCTGTCCCTGTGCTGCAACCCTTCCCTGCCCACGGGCCCCGTCCCCGTGCTGCAGCCCTTCCCTGCCCATGGGTCCTGTCCCCATGCTATTCTCTCAATAAAAGAGCACTGTTACCAGACCGTGAAAGTCCAAGAAATCTTTCTTTTGACTCCTTGGCTTGCTGAGCCCCCATCAATAGGATGTTACATGCCACCACCAAGTCTAGAAAGGTGGACTTCAACGGAATGGGAGGGAGAGCTTTGAGATGAGTTCCCTGCTCTTGGAAGGGAATTGACCCAGGCTCACAGGGGACACCTAGAGGACAAGATGTGGGCTGACTAGCTGCGTAAATGCAGAGCCAGGTGCCTGTGCAGGTGTGTTGGGATGGCCTGTGTGAGACTTTCCTGAGCACCAGGAGGTGATCACAGGAGAGTGGGCGTGGGGCCGTGCTGGGTATAACCCAATATGGCTGCCTTGCAGGGAGTGGAGACCTCAGGGGAACGAAGCCATGCTGTCTGCCCAGGGGTTGAAGAAGGTGTTGTGAGCTATCGCCAGAAATAGAGATGTGCATTCCAGGGTTAAGGAACTGCAGGGGAGAGGGAGCCTGCCGGGAACTGCTGAAGCACACGTGGAAAGTTAAGGAGTCAGTGAAGATTGTTGGCCTGAAAAGCCTCACAAGTTTATTCAGCAGTAGCCAAAAGAATTGCAACTCAGGATGTGCATGCTGTGGCAGACCACAGGCAAACCCAACAAACAAGAAAACGGGGTGATGGGTCAGATCGGCGGTGTAGTGTTAAGTTCATGGGCTCCATTTCAGGGGCCGGGGTTTGTGGGTTCTGATCCTGGGCAGGGACCAACACACTGCCCATCAAGTCATGTTGTGGTGGCATCCCACATGCGAAATAGAGGCAGACTGGCACAGATGTTAGCTCAGCAACAATCTTCCTCATCAATCAAAAAAAAAAAAAAAAAGGAAGGGGGAGCTGCCTTCATAGAGAAAAACGGAGAGAAGAGAGGGGCTGTTCTAAAGGAAAATCCACTGGGGGAAAGTAGCACTTCAGGGAGCAACAGCTTCTCATTGGCTGAGTTGTGGTGTTTCTCATTGGCTGGGCTGTGGCATTTCTCATTAGCTGGGCTGTGGGGGTTCTCATTGGCTGGGCTGTGGCGTTTCTCATTGGCTGAGCTGTAGCATTTCTCATTGGCTGAGCTGTGGCGTTTCTCATTGGGTGAGCTGTAGCATTTCTCATTGGCTGGGCTGCAGCGTTTCTCATTGGCTGAGCTGTAGCGTTTCTCATTGGCTGAGCTGTAGCGTTTCTCACTGGCTGAGTTGTGGTGTTTCTCATTGGCTGGGCTGTGGCATTTCTCATTAGCTGGGCTGTGGGGGTTCTCATTGGCTGGGCTGTGGCGTTTCTCATTGGCTGAGCTGTAGCATTTCTCATTGACTGAGCTGTGGCGTTTCTCATTGGGTGAGCTGTAGCATTTCTCATTGGCTGGGCTGCAGCGTTTCTCATTGGCTGAGCTATAGCGTTTCTCATTGGCTGAGCTGTGGCGTTTCTCATTGGCAGGGCTGCAGCGTTTCTCATTGGCTGGCCTGCAGTGTGTCTCGTTGGCTGGGCTGTGGCTGGGCTGGGAGAGAAACCTTCCTTCAGTAGTTTAGTAGTTGTACTTCCTGTCTGAGATGCAAATGTCTCTCTTCCTGTTTGGCATAATTGACGGTGTGTGATAGGGATGAGAGCGCCCCCTGCAGGCCTTCCCGGCTCCAGTTTAGCCACAGTTCTTTTATTATTTCCACAAGACCAAGAACTATTCTATTCCCTTACCTCACCGCCCTCCCCAAGCCCCCTGGTGGGGGCACCAGCAACAGCTGCTAATGGACAAGAGGGGACAGCAGAAGGCCCCTGCGGCCCCCTGCCACCCCCTGCCCTACTGTATCGTAGGCCCCAGATGAGGCAGAGGGGTACTGTTCTCTCCAAATCAAGTTCTGGACATTCCACCTATTGAACTGAGATGTATTTACTACTTAAAGTGATGACAATACTGTATATCACACGAAAAAATGAGGTAAGAGCCACGAGCCCTGACAGTGTGTTCATCCAGGGCCAGAGGAAGATGACCTACTTGAAAAATATGTTTAAAAGGTTGGAAGGAAATGAAAACAGAACGGTGTTTTGGTTAAGACAATATTTCTTCTTGTTCAGCAAATTACTCATGATATTGGGAAATAAATAAAACAACTCTTTGGAGCCCCAAGTGTTAAGGCACCAGTCCATCAGGTTTTTGGGTACTGGTACACCCGACAACAGGAAGACCCTCAAACACATCACGATCAGTGAAAGAATTCCAGCTCAAAAGAGCACGTATGATGATTCCATGTATGAGAAACTTTAAAAAGACAAATCGAATCTACAGTGAGAGAAATCAGATTTGGAGCTGCCTGGGGAGAGGGATGCGGGATCTACTGCGGAAGTGAACAAGGGAACTGCAGGGTGACGGAAGGTTCTAGATCTTATCTTCATCGTGGAGGTGATTACATAGTTGTGTAAATGTGACAATACTCATCGAAGAGTATAATTAAAATAAGTACATTTTACTGTTCATAAAGTATACCTTGATAAGATCGATTTAAAAAAATTTTCTTAAATACCACTGACATATTTCACATAATATTGTCATTTACCAAAAGCTTAAAAACTAACGAGTACTGATTAGGCTTACAGAATTAGGGCGAGTTATCCACTGAACCTTCAAAATATGGCAATAAATGAAAACACAACATCCGAACGCACCCAAAACACTCAAACAGACGTCGGGCTTGGGAAACAGTTTCATCAAGTCGGCTTCAAGGCTCTAGCGGGCCCCAAGGTGGGGGAACCGGAAGTCGGCGCCAAAGCCGGAAGTGTGGCAGGGTGGAGGCTGCCAAGGCGCGGGCATGCCTGACTCTCCAGGCCCAGCCCGCAACCCGGAAGTGTGGCATGGCTCCAACTGCCAAGGGCGCACGCGCACCGCCTAGCAAGGCCAATCAAGACGAAGTGAGGCGGGCGTTCGGGCGGAAGTCGTGTCCCCAAACAGGAAGTGTGGCGGCTTCCCTACGAACTGCGGGCGGGCGCCATGGCGGCCTATGAGCAGGTCCAAAAGGGGCCGCTGAAGCTGAAAGGCGTCGCAGAGCTCGGCGTGACCAAGCGGTGAGTTCCGGGGGTCCGCAGGACTCCGTCTTGTGCCCCCGTAAGCCTCTTCCCGCTATCCCGGCCTCTCGCCCTCTGGCCCGCCCTCACCCCTTCTCCCTCCCAGGAAGAAGAAAAAGAAGGACAAGGACAAGGCGAAGCTCCTGGAAGCGATGGGAACGAGCAAAAAGAACGAGGAGGAGAAGCGGCGCGGCCTGGACAAGCGGACCCCGGCCCAGGCGGCCTTTGAGAAGATGCAGGAGAAACGGGTGAGGCCGGGCTTGAGTCTCCCGGGGTGGATGCCGAGGCGGGGCCCGAGACCCGAAACGGGCTCAGCCCGGACGCTCGAGGAGGGCGGGCGGTCCGAGAGGACCTTAATTCCGGGGATGCTGCGGGAGCGGGCGCAGGAGAGCCCACGGCTGGGGCTGCGAGGACCTCGAAAAGAGGCCGGAGCGGGAGCCCCGGATTTGGATGCCAGCGCTGTCTCTCGTTTGCCCAGTGACACTGGCTGATGATTCATCTTCTCTCTGTGCCTCAGTTTACTCATCTGTAGGGATCAGGGTAGTGCTTCTCCTAACCGGGATGGGAACTTTGGATGAAGTAATGCAGATAAAGCATTTGGGATTCGGTGTGACATAAAGTCAGTGTGCAGTTGAGTTTAGCCGTTGGTGTTAAACGGCCATGTTTCCTGCTGTAAGTCACCACAAAGTCTGTTTCCGTGATAACTTTGTTTGGCAGATTCAATTAGGTTGTGTTTTAAGGCTCTGATAAGTTATTTCTGTTAATATTAAGTACTTCATAAGTTTGGGCGGTAGGGGATAGGAGAGGTCAGCAGAGGATGGAGAAGCTCAGCCCGCGGTGCTGGGGAGAGGGAACAGTCAGTCTTGGTCACTGGTTCTCAACTAGGGCCGTTTGTCCCCTACCTCCACCCCCAAGAAGACGTTGGGCAACGTTTGGAGACATTTTTGTCACAACTTGGGGGGTGGAGGGGGGGGCTGCTACTGGCATTAGTGGGTCAAAGCCAGGGATTCTGCTCAACATCCTAGAATGCTGGACACGGCGCCCCCCACAGCAAGGAATGATCTGGACCACAATGTCAATAGTACCCAGGCTGAGAACTCTTAACCCTGGTCTGGATGGTCTGGTCCAGGAACGTCAGGAAAAGTTAACTTATTGAGTCATACAAAAAAAAGTAAGACTCACCAGGTTTGGCAAAACAGACCTGTTTCCGTTCTGTCTCTGTCTCTTGTTGGTGGTGTAACTCTGGGCAGGTTGGCTAACCGCCCACACCTCAGTTTCTCCATCTGTAAAGTGGGGTGAAAGTCCCTACCTCACAGGTTTGTGGTGAGGATTTAACAAGTGAGTGCACTTAAGTCCCTTCCCTGAGGTTATGGTCAGAGGCAGGGCTGGGATGTTACTCCTGGAGCAGTGCAGGGGAAAAGCTAATGCAACGATAAGGTGACTAATAATGGTGGTTCGGAGTAGGGTAGTAGTAGTGGGAACAGTGGAAGGTGCCAGGTTTGGGATAGATTTTGAAGGAACAACAGCAGGATTAGCTGATGGGTTGGGTGTGAGCTGGGAAAGAAGAATCAGGGATGAGCAAGACTTTTGGCGGGAGAAGCTGGGTGAATGAAGGTGCCGTTTACTGATATGGGAAGAGCGGCAGGTAAAGCAGGTTCTGAAGGGAGGAAGCAAGGCCTTGGTTTTAGAGAAGTTGAGTTGGAGGCGCCTGTTAGAAACCCCAGTGGAGAATCCTTAGGGACAAGGGTGAGATCTGAGTCTGCAGGCTGGAGGAGAGGTCTGGGCCCCAAGTGAACGTTTGGGAATTGCTGTGGGACTGGATGAGATCCTCTGAGGAGGGGCAGAGACAGAGAACAGGTCTAGGATGAGACCTCCGGTGATTAGTGGGTAGCAGAGAAGAATTTGCAAAGGAGCACGGGAAGGAGGACCACCAGGAGAGTGGGTGTCCTTAGGAGCCAATGGGAGAGAGTGTTTTAAGGAAGAGGGGGTGATCAGCCGTGTCATATGCTGCCAAGAGGCCTCATGGGTTGAGCACTGAGAGCCCTGCGTTGGCCTCTGGAATGAGGAGGAGAGAGGCTGATTAGAGTGGATCCAAGAAAGGGTGGGGAAAGGCAGAGGTGGAGATGAGGAGCAGACGAAACTTGGGAGAAACTGGCCTGTAGCTGAACGGTGGTGGAAGGTCAAAGGGAAATTTTTGTTGTTGGCATTGAAAACTGGAAGTACTAGTAGATTTTGTTTGACCCAGGAGAGAGAGTGGGGAGGTGGATGAGAGGAATGGGGTGTAGGCAAAGCTAGGTACAATGGGAAAGGCAGATTCCCTTGTGGGCGGGTGCTGGATCGAGTGCAGTGAGCACAAAGGCTGGGCAGCTCCTGGCTCCTGGGAGCAGGACCCGGCAGTGGGGCCGTGGCCTGACGGAAGGGGTCTGGGCTTGGCATCTCGAGCTGCATCACCCACCATGCACTCTGGTCCTCATTTTCTCTGTGAAGTGGAGATGATGCCAGCACCCAAGGCACCCTGTGAACTTGGGGCATGGAGTGGAGAGAGGGAGGGGAGAGCCCAGGTAAGTCCTTGGCATTGGTGGCTCAAGTCAGTGTGGCCTCGTGGGGGCTCATGGCAGCAGGAAGAGAGGTGGGTGTGGACAAGGCAGACACTTCAGAGGGAGGTTCAGCCAGGTGTGAGCCAACTGGATGCAGAGGGAGATGAGGCAGCAAAGGAGGAGAGGAGGGCCAGAGAGGAGCGGCCAGGTGGCAGCTGGCGGTACTCTCATGCTTCTGTGGGTTGACCGGGCTCAGCTGGGTGCTGCTTCTGCTGGCCTTGCTTAGGATCTGCTGCCGTCCGAGGGCAGCTGGGGTGGGGTTGCTCTGGAGTCCATCTGGGCTGCACGTCCAAGGTGGCTTTGTCATCACATGTCCGGTGCCTTGGTGCTGCTCCAGTGGCCTCTCTCCTCACGAGGCATCTCCTCCTCCAAGTCCTTTTCAGCAAGGTCATCAGGCTTCCTGCATGGCGGCGAGCTCTAAGAGCACAGAGCAAAAGCTGCCAGGTCTCCTCACTGCTTCACCCCAGCACTGGCACTACATTCTGTTAAGTAAACTGAGTCACGGGGCCAGCCCGGAGTCACTGTGGCAGAGGACTGCACAAGAGGGTAAACACCAGGCAGTGCAGTCCTGGGGGCTGGGGGCACCAGGGTGGGTTGGTTACAGTCACCCAGCTAGTAAGTTTCGAGCCAGGTGTGGCTCTGGGTCTGTCTGGTTCTGCATCCCATGCTCTGAAGTCTTAGCAGGTCCCATCGGCTGTTGAGAATGCGGGGTGGAGCAGGTCATGGTGGCACAAGATGCACATTCCAGAATCACACTCGTCGAGGACCTTTAGCCCTCCTGGCACTGTGTATGGTCACTTGAACAGCTACTGTGCATCGGGCCCTTTCCCTTCCTCCTTCCTCGTCCTTTCTCGAACGCCATCTGGGCCTTTCTTTTTCTGCAAACTGGGAATGCGCACACTTGCCCGGGGAAGCAGGAAGCACACGCACGGCTCCCATCAGTCTGCTCGTGGGTACATGCTCAGTCGGTGCTGGCTCATTTCCTGCCGCTCAGACCGAAGGGCAGCTGACCCAGGTTCCGGGGGCGAAATGTTGTGGCCAGGCCTCCCTGTGCCACCAGCCTGAGTGGAGCTGAGGGAGGGGCGAGGTGCACACCCTGAGACCCCAGCAGGCTGGCTGGGGCTCCCATCTTCCACCCCATGCTGGCCTGGGCTGCACCAGCATGTGACCTCACCTATCTTTCTCTTTCTTTAGCAAATGGAAAGGATCCTGAAGAAAGCGTCCAAAACCCACAAGCAGAGAGTGGAGGTAAGTCCTGTGCCCAGTGGGGAAACTGAGTCATATAGGGGCCCAGAGGCCAGCAGCCTGGCAGAAGGGCCACTGGAGTGTTGGTGGGGAGGAGAGTGTACCCAACCGGAGTGACAGCTCCCCAGGGCTCATTGAAGGGAGAGCCCAGGGTTCAGGAATCTCTGAGGCCTGGCAGAGTGGCCTTGAGAGGAGGGGGCGCCCTGAGGAAAGAGAGGACGTGGGGAAGTGGGGTGGCAGTGCCACACATCCCTGTGCCCTGCTTGGGGCTGTGCTGACGTGAGCTTTCTCTGCTTTCCCAGGACTTCAACAGACACCTGGATACACTCACGGAGCACTACGACATTCCCAAAGTCAGCTGGACGAAGTAGCTCCCAGCCCGGGACATGGAGTGGCATGGGGGGCAGCAGAGCGCCAAGTCGGGGTTATGTTTGGGGCCTTTGGTATTTTTTAGAAACATTCTTTTACACACACCATTGTGTCCTCTGCTGAGACAGTGCTTTTCCAAGCAGTGTGCCCTCAATCTGGACCTCAATTAAAGTAAGACTGTCCTTTTACTCTGTTTTGGTTTCTCGGTAGGAGATAGATCTTTTTAGCTTGGACTGGAAATTTTTGAGTTTATCCAGAGATAAGGGTGATTTCTGTGTAAGTGCCGTGGAAAAGTGTCTTTGCCCCCGAGTTGCATGTGACTCTCTTTGGCAGCTAGCCAGCTCTCTTTGCCTGGATGAGACCGACTCCAGAGGATGAGGAGTTAATGCAAGCGCGGCCTGCAATGTGCAGCCCCTCGGGGAGCCCTGCGTGGGCTGCCCCTACAGGCTCCCTCTAGCTTGGGGCTTATGCTGTTCCATCCAGGGCCGGGGAGGCCACATGCAGCTTCGTGGCCTTCAGACTGCCTCTTCAGCCACCTGGTGGGGAGACCTCGCAGCCAAGGAAGCAGAACAACCGCCTAAGGATGGAACACGCGCCTTGTCCCTTTCTGAGCTGAGCTGGTGGCCAGCATGCAGCCTCTTCCCCACTGTCCCCATTTCAGACATACCTGGTGGGTGTTGCCATGGCAGACGTTACTCACCCAGCATTCTTTGTAATGGAACCCGGACACAGCCTGCCTTGCTGCCCTCAACCGTGGCCTCTAAGCAGCCCCCCGTGTTTATTCGTAACATGAAGCCTATTGGGCATTCCTGGCCTAAGGACACCTCAGGGGTGACAGGACCAGGGCAGAGCCCTGCAAGGACAGGGGTGCAGTCACAGGGGAGGACCCAAGTTCTGTGCTGGAGAGCCAGGAGCTTTGAGGGCCTATGTGTACCCACCAGATGAGGATCAAGCTGCTTATGCACCTGGGAGAACCATCTGTGCCGACATAGATAGTGAAAGAATAACGGAGTCAGAGGACAGCCTGCTGTTGGGTTTGGGACTGTCATATGCGAACTGCAGAATAAAGCAAAACCAGTTATGAAATAGAAGCCTGAGTGTCTTACTTATAGGCTGTTAGATTCTCACTAGACACGCTGTCTTTTGGATTTATCCCACATGAAGAATATGCGTACTGCAAAACGACTGTTTGCCCTTAGTCTGGAAAAGATTGAATGACGCATTTCCACCTGTGGTTCACAACCCACCTGAGAGAGGTGACATACCCTCTCATTAGCAGTGGCTCCTTAGGGCAGATTCCCCCACTGTCAGGCCTTTGCCATCCCTGAGCAGTGGCCGGGTCCTGCGAGCGTGCTCTGGTGCTGGGAGAGCCTCTGTCAGTACGGTGAAAGATGGACCCTAATTCTCCTTGCCTAACCAACCACTCCAGACCCGAGGGGCTCACAACAGCAGGAGTTCTCTCCCAATTCTGTGGGGTGACACTGCTCAGCTGGATGGGTCTTCTCCATGAGGCATAGTTTAGTTCACTCATATAGCTGTATGGGCTTCCCTGGGGCCAGAAAGTCTGAATGGCATCTCATCCTCCAGAGTCGCTCTCCACATAGCCTGTTTCATTGGCCAACACAAGTCATGTTACCAAACCTAGAGTGTCAGGGAGCTGCACGAGGGCGTGAACACCAGGAGGTGGGGTTTCCTGGGGGCATCACTATTAGAATCTGCCACCGTGGTTTTCAATTTCTGCTGTATGTTGGACTCTCCTGGGAGCATTAGGAACCACTGATGCCACCTGCGGTGGGGTTTAGTCGTTGAGAGTCTTCAGAGCTTCCCAGGTGACCCTAATATGTAGCAAAATTTGAGAAACCCTGGTCTGCCACAATAGGTATGGTCTCCGATATGATGCGGAGGACAAATCTGGCTTACACCTTAAACATAAATGTCGAGGATGAAATTCAGATGGGACTTGAATTCTCCCACATGCTGAGAAAAGGAAGTTACAAGTAATTTCTGCATAAAGAGTGTTTACTGTGATGGTACTCTTGGCACTTGGGAATCTTTGTTTCCGCGAAAGACTTCTGCAATCTCTTCCTCCCAGCCTCCTTGATACTGTATTAAACATCTAAACAAAATGCCCAGAGCAAGCCCAAAAGGAGATGCTCTGTAATGAGAGAAGTCATCTTTCCTGGGCGGCTCTTCTTTTTGCCTTATAATCTTTGGCATTTACTCAATTTTTCTTCAGTGAGATGTATAGTTTTGTAATTAAAAAAAAATTGTTTTCAGGCTGGCCCCGTGGCCTAGTGGTTAAGTTCAGTGTGCTCCACTTCAGTGGCCTGGGTTCGGTTCCCAGGCACGGACCTACACCACTCAGCAGCAGCCATGCTGTGGTGGCCCACACACACAATAGACGAGGATTGGCAACAGATGTTAGCTCAGGGTGAATTTTCCTCAGCAAAAAAAAAAGACATGTTTTTCTAAAACGTTGCAATAAATTGTGCAAAGTATGAGGCTGAGTACAATAGGGTTTCTTACCCAACAAATGTCCAAAAGCCTCCCTTGGTTGCTTTGTGCAAGAATGCTTCCAGCCCAGGATGTACTTAGTAGTCTTCAAATATTACAGTTTTCTTCTCGGGATCTTCCTGCACCTACGTCTGTCCTAAGCAGAGGATCTATTGCCATCTTTCAAAACCCCAATGGGAGATGAGAGGGAAAATCAACAGTGAAAGCCAGGCAGCCTGAGTAAATGGTTCTGACACTGCAGGGTTGGGATCCCCACGGCACTGTAAAGGTTCATTGGGACAGAACGCAGGCATTTCTCCACAGCCCGAGTGTTCATAAAAGGAAATGAGATATTCAATTTATTAATCAGAGGTCACAATGTGCGTTAGCCACAGTGGCCACTAACTACAGAAATGAAACACGTGCTTTTCGCCTAAGTTCAGTGGAGCGTGGTTTTCAGATCAATCCAGGCAATAAACAGCCACGCTTGTTCACTGACAAAGGGTGACACTGACAGGTGACAGGTAGTGACTGTTGATAAGGCTTGATTACCATTCAGAGTTTGACCTCTTTCCGAGTAACTACCACCTTACCCCCCCCATTGAGCATTTCACAATGGTGGCTGTATATGTTTGTTTCCCAGCCTCCCCCACCAACTATGAGTTCCATTGGGCTGAGCCCTAGATGGGTTCCACCACCGGGATCTCCCACCTAACTTGGCCCACAGTGGGGTTTCCAGCTGCCACGGCTTCGTCGCGCAGCCGGGCAACTAGGGGATGCCCGGCTTCAGTCGGCCCGGCCCGGCCCCGCTCCGCCCCGCCCCTGTGGATCTTACTTCCGTGATGCTTGAGGCGGAAGCGGGAAATTAGAGCACATTGGACGTACTGCGCCTGCGCTTACTCCGCCCTGCGCCTGCGCACTCCTGACAGCTCCTCCCCGACCGGACCTAACGGTCCGCGCGCGGCTCCTCGGACCGGAAGTGGAGGCGAACTGTCGCGGGGCGCGCGCGGCCTTGCTCAACGCCTGGCGGTTGCCGCCGCCGTCGCCGCCGCCCTCGGCCGCTGCCGAGGCTTCCCGCAGCCGCCATGTCTGCCAGCGCCGTCTACGTGTTGGACCTGAAGGGCAAGGTACGGAGGGCTCCCCACCCTCCCGGTTGCCAGGCACCCGCGGTGGCCGCGCCCCGTGGGGACCCACCCTGTTGCTAGGTAACCGGCCAACGGGACCCACCCTGGCCTTAGGTGAGGAAGCGATCAGCCTCGCCTGAGGGCCCCACCCTGTTGCTAGGTAGCTAGGCAGGGTCTTCTGTCCGCTAGCCTGCCCGGTTGCTAGGAAACGCGGTGGGCTGCCGCCGTTGCCAGGTAACCGGCTGCACGACCCCCGCACCCCGCGCCGTGGGCCGTGGGCTCGGCCCTGGGGGCCCCGGAAGCCCGAGGCGGCGGGGAGGGCGGGCCGCGGCCGGCGTCGGAGCCGTGCTCCTCTGGCCCGAGGTGGCGAGGCGTGACGAGGACAGGGTGCCCTCGTGCCAGTCCCGCCCTCTCCGGGCGCCCAGCCTCTGCTCCTCTGGCGATTTCTCTGTGCTGGTCCCTGCAGGGATTTCTTAACTTTCATTGTGACAGTGAGTGACAAGGGTTAGGTGAGGTGGGTGGTGGGAGTGACACTTTACAGAGGGAGCAGGTGAGGCACAGAGAGGCGAGGCAGCCTGCCCAAGGTCACACCCGTCACAGAGAAGTGACAGGTCTAGGAGTGAACCCAGAATCATTTGTTTAGTCAACTGATGTCTGAGAAGCACCTGCTGAATGCCAGGCGGGTTGCTGAGCCTTGGGCCCCTGGGGTGAGCAAATCTGTCAGTCCCTGCCCTTCTGGAGCTCACAGTCTGCGGGGAGATGGCCGCTGATCTCAGAAAGCACAAATAAATGTGACTGGCGGTGGTGGAACAGTGAGGATGTAATAGCGAGAGTCCGCCTCGGCGGGGCGTCAGGGAGGCGTGCCTGGAGGAGTGACACTGATATCAGGGTGAGGGGTGAAGGAGGAGTTGGACATGTCGATGGAAATAATCCTTAACCAACCTGTAAATCAACATTGGGGTGAGTTTATCACAAGCCAGAGAGAGGATTGTAACCTGGGAAGGCCTTAGGAGGCGTTCCATTCTGGAGAAGCTTGGTTGGCAGTGCAGTCTTACATGTTTTTAAACACACCCGGGATCCATTTTCATCAGTTTCAGAGAGGTCTTCAGTCGAAAATAGCAAGTCGGTCGACATGACTGCCTGTCAGGACAGGGACTGTCCGGGCGTACCTGTAGGGCGTTACCGGCGGGGCTAGGAGGGCAAGTGTGCATTCTTATCTTAAGAGAGCACAGTCTTTCCTTTGATGGATAAGCAGATGTATGGTGTATGTTTGATAGGCCATAAGCCAGGCTTGTTAGTTCAAGCCAAATCAGTTCTGAGCTCCAGTAGTTACCCCGTATACGTCAGTATGTGAAAATCTCCTGTCAGACGTGACGAGAACCCAGGTGCCTTTCTCAGGCGGATCTGAGGAAGCTTCTGAGAGGAGCAATCTCGACGCCTTTCGTAAGCGGGCTGTCGCCTTCCCCCAAGTCCGTCGCGGCTGGAAGGCAAGGGAGGGTCTGGCCTCATGCATCTGGAGCAATGAGTACAGGTCCAGCAGTGCGCAACATGCCCAACATGGAGCAGGGAGAGAAACGGGAGTCGGGCCTGGTGGGGCGGGCAGGAGTTAGCTCAGAAGCAGTGGGCAGTGAGGAGGTGAAGTGGCTGCCCCTTCCTGCCCCAGCCCCAGCCCTTTCCCGCAGTCCCCTGAGTGGGTCACCTGCCTTGGATGGCACCCAAAGTCAACATCCAGTGAGGCCCAGTGCAGGCTTCCGTCCCCTGACTTCTTCGAGGCAGGGAAAGACACAGATCAGGCGGGGGGCTGCATGGGTGCAGTGTTCCCTGAGTCCTTGTAGCCCCCGCCACCGTGTCCCCAGAGGTCCAGAAGGCTGCCTGTCTCTGATCACTCATTCCTCCTGGGCTCCCAGCACATGCTGAGCCCCATGCTGACTGTCTCACAGTGACTGTGGAGTTAGGGCTGAACTCAAAAACTGGCTCTGCTGCTCAGCTGTGTGACCTCAGGCAAGTGCCTTCTCTCTGAGCCTCACTTTCCTCGAGGCTTTTATGGCATTGTTGTGTGAACCCCCTGAGCAGGTACGTGAGAGAGACTCAGCACCACCTATGACCCACAGTCCACATTAGTCCCCACGGGCCTCAAGGTCTGGCAGGGGAGACGCATAGAAGCAGACGCATGGATCCAAACAGTCGATCTGGTTAGCCACAGGGCCTGGACAGTGCCCCAGGTGGTGCAGTTGCCCAAGCTCACTTTCGGCTGGCAGCAGGAGAAGTGTTACGAAAGGCTTACTGGAGGAGGGAGCTGCGGGAGCTGGGAAGGTGACCAGGTGGCAGTCAGTGGACAAGGAGGCATCACTGTGGGAATGAGGGGTGCGGGGCAGGGCGCTGGAGCTGGCAAGCTGGGAGTCCTGGTGATGCTGGAGCCTGGAGGACAGCGCCAGGAGGGCCCTGGGTGTTGAGGGTGTCCAGACAGCAGAGAGGGCCAGAGAGGACCACTGTGAGCCCAGGAGGGAGGAGCTGCCCCAAGGGGATGGTGGCCTGGGAGAAGCACCATCAGACCTGCCTTCCGGAAGCTCCCGAGGCAGCCGTGGGCGTCCCTCCTGTCCACAGCGGCTGTCACGCTGTTTATTATTCCTCTCCCCACGGCTCGCATGTTTTCAAAGTTTCCCTCCTGCACAGAGCACATTTAATCAAAAACAAGGTAATGGGGGCTGGCCCGGTGGCACAGTGGTTACGTTTGGCGCACTCCATTTCAGCGGCCCAGGTTTGCGGGTTCCAGTCCCAGGCATGGACCTACACAACTTGTCAGCCATGCTGTGTCAGTGACCCACATACAAAATAGAGGAAGAGTGGCATGGATGTTAGCTCAGGGCCAGTCTTCCTCAGCAAAATAAAATAAAAAATAAGGTAATGGCACATCAAGAAATTCACAACTACATGTCTCTGCCAGCTGAGCCCCTGATTACTGAGCAAGCCAGCATGGCTGCATTCCGCTGACAGAAAGCCCTCTGGACACTTGCCCGCCCTCTCTTTCTTGCTTCTCAGCAGCTCCTGCGGCCTCCTGCTCCTTTCTCTGTCTGCTGGCCCCTCCTCCTCCTCGTTCCCCTTGGATGTTGACCCCTCAGGCGCGGTGGTCTGTGCCTCCCGTGCCATCCGTCTCCCAGGGCAGGCTTTGACCCACGTCAGTGTGCCAGTGGCTTTCAAATTTGAACTGCGGTCCAGAGTACGTATCTGGAGACCCATTGGCCTCCAGGACACCCTGGAGGTCCCGCAGCCACCACAAACTCTCTCCATCTCAGCGGGTGACACCGCCATCCATTCGGCCACCCACGTTGGAGACCTGGGCACTATTCCTGCCTCCTTTCCCTCCTCCCCCGCACATTCACTCCCAGACATTGACCGAACACCAGCTGCGGGCCAGGCTCTGTTGTGGGTGCTGAGACCCAACCGTGAACAAGACGCAAGCAGTCACTGTTCTCTGGGAGTGGTAGACTCTGGTAGAAGTGACACAATAAGTGAGGTTACAGATAAATGTACAATGCAGCGGTGATGTGGGCACTGAAGGTAAAGTGGAGTTAGCGGTAGAGAGGGACGGGATATGATCTCTCAGCCATGGCAAGCAGGAAAGACTTCTTGGAGGAGGTGTTGTCTGAGCTGAGGCTTGAGAAGTGAGACGAGCTAGGCCAGGGCATTGTGGGCAGAGGGAACTGCGAATGCAAAGGCCCTGAGGCAGGACCATGTGTGGACTGCTCAGAGGCCAGCTAGGAGGCCAGGCTGGCTGGAGTGGAGTGAGCCGAGGGAACAGGGACGTTGGAGGCTTGGAGGGGCTGTGAAGAGCCAGACGGCCGTGGGAACGGACTTGCGGCTTGCTCTCAGCAGCAGGCTTGACAGACAGCAGTTTCAGCAGGGCAGAGACCTGACCTGCCTTCTGTTGAAGAAGATCCTCCCGCTCTTTGTGGAGAGGGAACTGTGGGGTCAAGAGGAACAGCGGGGGCGGGGGAGGTCACTGCAGCGTTGCCTGCCTCCCTCCAGTCTGCCCTAGGTCCTGCCTTAGTCCTCGCATCCGGGCCCCGCAGCCCCAGCTCCAAGGCTGTCCTCACTCCCCTACCCAGCGTTCCCACCCCTGGCTCCCGCCACCCTGGTCCCCCGACCCCTCAGGCCTCAGTTTGAAGGTCTCGCCCTGGGGGAGACTCTCAGTTCCCCCCAAGCAAGTGCCCCAGCCTGGGGACCCTGTTTGTCTTGGTCATCTCTGTGTCCCCAGGCCTCGCATGGTGCATGGCACAGGGGCACGCAGTGCATCCTGGGTAAATGAGCGGACTTCTCTGCAGCCCTGGTGAGGGCAAGCAAATGAATTTCTCCTTACCTTTTCCTTTGAGCACTCTAGGGACCCAGGGGCCCCGTGCCAGCGGCAGCCCCCAGAGTTGTTTGCCTGGGGAAGAAGCTGGGCCTTAGGAAGCCAGGAAGGCAATGTTTATGGAGCAGAAGTGGCCCTGCAGGGAGTGAGAAGTAGGGTGATGAGCCTGGCTCACCTTTGCTCACCATGTGCCCCAGGTGGTGGTACCACTCCTCTGGACGTCATGTCCCCTCAGGGGCCAGTATGGGAGGCAGGATATGCTCCTGACAAGGAGTGTGTGGAGGGCACGTGGGAGTCCTTCGGCCAGGGCCTGGTCCAGGTGCCCACAAGATCACCCCCCGGGTGCTGGGTCCCTGACAGGCCTTCTCAACCTCAGCAGGAAGAGGGCACAGGGACCCTTGCCCACGGGCCATCAAAGCAAAACCAGGAAAGGAAGGTTGTCTGTCTGTCTATCTCTGTCACTGTCTTGTTCTCTTTCTCTCTCTGGCGTGAAAAAGCAAAGACACTGTATTTCACGAACCTACAGCTTCCGAGGCAGGTGCTCTGGGCTCAGTCAGCTCAGCGATGGTGCTCTCAGGGCATGCTGGGTCCTGCAGCTGGCTGTCCTCGCGGCCCGCAGGAGCAGCAGCAGCTCTGGGCAGTGTCTCCACACACAGCCTCGCTGGGCTGCAGAGCCTCTGCCCCCTTTGCTTCCATCAGGGAGCTGTACCGTGCGTGGAACAAATCAGGCTTCCTGAAAGTTCACCCTTACAGCTACCCAGAAAGCCGCGAGCACGCTGTCCATCACCCCTGAGGTGTCCTCACACCCCTTTGTGTCCAGCCTGTCCCCAGGCAGCTGCTGCTGTGTTTTCTGTCACCATTTCCCGAGATTCTACATAAATGGAATTGTGTGGGATGTGCTGGCCATTGTCTGGTTTCTTCCACTCGGCCAGTGGTCCCAAGATTCCTTCATGTCAGCGTGAGCGTCAGGACTCGTTCCTTTCACGGCTGAGGAGTGCTCCATCTGTGGGCAGACACCGTCTGTGTCTCTGCTCACCTGTTGGAGGACATCAGCATTCTCTCCAGCCTGAATCCATTTAAAATAAAGCTGCTGTGGAATCGAAAGCCCAGAAATAAACATCTGTGGACAGCTAATCTTCGACAAGGGAGCCAAGAACTTACAATGGAGAAAGGAATCTCTTCAATAAATGGTGTTGGGAAAACTGGACAGGCTTAGGCAAAAGAATGAAAGTAGACCACTATCTTACACCAAACATAAAAATTAACTCAAAATGGATTAAAGACTTGAATGTAAGACCTGAAATCATAAAACTCCTGGAAGGAATTATAGGCAGGACACTCTTTGACATCAGTCTTAGCAGCATCTTTTTGAATACCATGTCTACTTGGACAAGGGACAAAAGAAAAAATGAACAAATGGGGCTACATCAGACTAAAAAGCTTCTGCAAGACAAAGGAAACCATCAACAAGGTGAAAAGACAGCCCACCAACTGGGAGAAAATATTTTCAAATCATATATCCAACAAGGGGTTAATTTCTGAAATATATAAAGAACTCACAGAAGTCAACAACAAAAAACAAACAACCCGATCAAAAAATGGGCAGAGGATCTGGACATTTTTCTCAAGAGGATATACAGATGGCCAACAGGCATGTGAAAAGATGTCCAACAACAGTAATGATCGGGGAAATGCAAATCCAAACGACAATGAGAGAGCACCCTACGCCACTCAGAATGCGTGTAATTAACAAGACAGAAAACAACAGATGTTGGAGAGGGTGTGGAGAGAACGGAACCTTCATACACCGCTGGTGGGAATGCAAACGCATGCAGCCACTGTGGAAAACAGTATGGAGATTCCTCAAAACATTAAAAATAGAAATACCATGCAACTATCCCAAAGAACATGCAAACAGTAATGCATAAAGATCTCCGCCACCCCGTGTTCACGGCAGCACTGTTTACAATAGCCGAGACTTGGAAGCAACACACGTGCCCATCAACAGATGAATGGATAAAGATGCGGGATATTTATACAATGAAATACTACTCAGCAAGAAAAAAGCACAAAATCATCCCATTCACAACAACGTGGACAGACCTTGAGGGTATTGTGTTAAGCAAAATAAGCCAGACAGAGAAAGACAAACGCCATATGATTTCACTCATGTGGAAGATAGACAAACACGAGGATAAGGAGAACAGGGTAGTGGTTACCAGACAGAAAAGGGGAGGGCAAAAGGGGTAAAGGGGCACATATGTCTGGTGACAGATAAAAACTAGACTATTAGTGGTGAGCACGATGCACTCTACACAGAAACTGATATATTATAACATACACTTGAGATTTACACAATGTGAGAAACTAGTATGACCTCAATAAAATAATTTAAAAATAAATAAGTAAAATAAAATAAAGCTGCTGTGGACATATGTTTCCGTTTCTCTTGGGTAGATACCTAAGAGAGGAATGGCTGAATCATAACCTCAATGGATCTTTCTGGGCACCTGCCACACTTTACCCAGGTGGCTGTTCCATTTTACATTCCCACCAGCAGTCAGCGGGGGTCCCGGATGCTGCGCATCCTAACCCACAGGCTGAGAGAGAGAGGAGGAGAAGGGCTCCTCCCCTGTGGGCCACAGGCGGGTTCCAGCAGATGTAAACACTCAGCAGCGTCTGCTGAACAGGTGCCCTGACACAGGCAGACGAGCAGGGGGAGTTAGCACAGGAAAGGCTCTGAGAAGGTCTGCAGTGAGAGCCTGTGGACGTTGCTTAACCTGGTGTCCCCCAGGCGATTCAGTGCTGGACTCGCCCGTGGCTCCCTCCCACCTTCCCCCTGCAAAGAGCCCCGCTGGCCCCTGTGGAAGTTCACTTTGGGAAATGCTCTCCTTGGGGAATTCCCTGGGAGATGGAGATCAGACGGCCTCGAGTCTACACCCTCTGATGGCCTACTGTGATCAGGGTCCCAGGAGGGAGGGAGCTGATAAGTCTGCCCCCGCCCCAGGCTCCCGGCTGTGGGACTCAGTGAAAGCCTCTGCCCTCCACCGGCCCAGGTGCTCATCTGCCGGAACTACCGCGGCGACGTGGACATGTCGGAGGTGGAGCACTTCATGCCCATCCTGATGGAGAAGGAGGAGGAAGGCATGCTGTCGCCCATCCTGGCCCATGGGGGCGTCCGCTTCATGTGGATCAAACACAACAACCTGTACCGTATCCTTTTGCGGGGGAGCTCCCAGGCGGACTCCTGTGTGGGTATGCACGTGTGCACGTGTGTGTGCCCACATGTACACACGTGCAACGAGAGCTGCCGGCACTGGCCCTGGCCCAGCCCAATGGGGCCAGCTGACCCGGCCCGGCCCTGCCAGAGCTCTCTGCTGCCGATGAGATGCATGCAGGACACGCAATGACAGGCGGACCTCTTCTGTTCCAGGGATCTAGGAAGGCTTCCCTGGAGAGGCCTGCAGGAAGGCCAGCTGTCCATCTTGCCAGAGGAGTGGGCAGGCAGGAGGAGTGCCAGGCCCGGGCCAAGGGTCTGCAAGGGGAAGGCGTGGCCCATTCCAGAGGCCGCAGTAGGACACTGGAGAGGGGTGCGCGGTGGGAGCGAGGCCCACGTGGTCAGTGGGCACAGGCCATGGGGGCTCGTAGGACATCACCTTACGTGTGATGGGGAGTCTTTGGGACGTTTTAGGCAGAGGGGAGGTACAGTCAGATTTGCGTTTTCTGAAGGTCTCTCACTCCTGAGGGGACCACACTGCAGGGAACAGAAGTGGGCATGGGGAGGTGGCGAGGACATTGGGATTGGTGTCCAGGTGGGAGGGGTAGTGGCCTGGACCACGAGGGGGCTGGAATACAGCGAAGGGGAGAGATTCCTCACAACCCCGCCCACATCCCGGGCCCCCTGCCCTCAGGCCCATGTTTCTGTCCACAACGTCTGACTGGCCCCCATGGCTGTGGTCAGCCCTCCAGGCTCCAGGAGGGGCCTGGCTTTTCAAACTCAGCTCCAGCAGCTGTGTGCCTAGAGGCAAGTCCCTCCCCTTCCCACTGTGCAGGGGGAGCAGTTACTCCTCCCTGCAGGGCCATTAGGGTCTGCTGAGCGGATGTGTGCGATGCACCCAGCAGATGTGGGTTCTCTCCCCTTTCCCGTGTTCGTAGAGACACGTGGGACCTTGCTAGTGCAGGTGTGGTTCACAGGCCACAGCATCCTCGGGAGCCTTCTGGGAATACAGGATCCCAGCCCCCACACAGCCCGCAGGTCAGAGTCCGCGATTCAGCGAGCCCATCTCTTGTGACTTGTGCACATTGCAGCGTGGGAGGTGCTGCCCTGGGCCTGTCCCGGCCGGCCCTGCGGCACGCTTCTGCTTATCCTTCGCCGCCCTCTGGAAGGCCTCGGGGCGGCTCTGCAGAGACTGCCATGGCCTGTAACCCAGCCAGGTGACTGTCTCGGAAGCTGCCCTGGGTCTGGGCAGGGGTTGCCCAGGTGTGGGAGGAGGGCTCGTGTGAGCTTCCAGGGCCGTCAGACCAGTCTCCAGCGGGGCCCGACAGTTCACGTGTGGGCCTCCAGGGAGGAGACAAGGAGGGCTCACCCCTCTGGGTGCCGCACCCTGCCTGAGGGGAGGTCCTGTCCCCCCAGCCTCGTCCCTGGTTCCACTGTCAAGTGACAGTTTCCAGCAAGGCCTGGCCATGAGGGTTGTAGGTGCCCCTGGCCCCCCTTAGAAAGCGCTTGGAGGGTGTGGCCAGGCTGTAGGAGGGAGGCCAGCACTCCTCTGACCGGTCCAGCGTCCATTTCTTGGGCCCCTGCACTGGGCCAGGATGAGGCAGGAAGTGAGGTGAAGGTGGCCCCTGCCCTCCCAGCCCCCTTCCTGGAACTCACAGCTCGGCGCTGGAGCCAGGTGGCCTGGCCTGTCGTGAACGGGAAGTCCAGGGCACAGCCCAGGGGCCTGCAGTGGAGGAGCCGGCTTCCGGGGGGGTTCAAGGCCCCTTAGGGAAAGAGGGACAGGAAGTACCCAGCACACATTGGCTGTGAGGCGAGGCTCCCGCATTGGATGGAGTCTGTGCCGGGCACGCCCCACACATCCCCTCCGTGGATCCGCTCGCAGGCCCCAGTAAATGGGTGAGAAGAGGGGCTTGGTGACAAGTCCACTCCAGGGCCGAGGCTGGCAGGAGGGCTGCTTCCCACAGAGCCTGGCAGGAGCCCTGGACCGCGGGAGGCTCCCATGCGGTCAGCTTTGGAGAAGGGCCAGCTGTGGTCCGGCTTTCCGCTCTCGGAACCAGCCGCACTGCCTCCCCGTGGGCTGTTCACCCCATGAAGGGCCCCTGCCAGGCTTCAGCTCTCAGGCCAAGTCTCCCCTCCTCAGGCAGCCCCCGCCCAGCAGCAGTGGCTTCTCTGTGCCCCTGCTGCCCCTCTGTCGGCTGAGCGCTCCCTGGGGCTGGGACTGCGGCCAGCTGGTAACTGCGGTGTCCCAGGCCCGGCTCAGACCCGGAGCTCAGTAATCCACTGGGGCCGAGGGCACGGCTCAGGGTTGGGCTGGTGGAGGCTCCGAGCCCGGCATGTGGGTGGGGGTCTCTCTAAGACATTCAGCGAGCCGGGGTCTGCGAGGCGGCTGCCCAGGCCTCAGAACGCTCCTTAACTGTGGCCGCCATGCAGTGGTCGCCACCTCCAAGAAGAACGCGTGCGTGTCGCTGGTGTTCTCCTTCCTCTACAAGGTGGTGCAGGTGAGTCAAGCCACAGGGGCCCTGGAGGGGTGTCGGTCGTCCTGATTCTGCTGTGTGTCACCCCAGACTGGCCACCCGAGGGCTGCAGTGTCCCCGGGAGTTCTGGGGCTCAAACCCCAGGGGAAGGGATGGGGAGCTCCAGCTGCTGCATGTGTGGGATTCGACAGCCTGGTGAGGAGAGGAAAGTGAACAGGAGGTGGGGCTCAGGGCAGGAGTGTGCCCTGACCACAGGAGGGACCCCCGCTGGCTGTGAAAGGGTGGAGGGTGGCCAGCTGAGAGTCTGGGGTTAGGGAGGTGGGATAACCAGGAGGAGGGCAGAGGCGAGCTCTGCTCAGAATCTCCAAGGTCCCCGGCTGGGAAGAGCTGACAAGCTAGGCCCAGGCCCACAGCGAGGTGGGAGGCAGAGAGAGCAGTACATGCAGCAGCTCTGGGGCAGGAGCACACCTGGTTGGGTCAGGGAACATCAGGCAGGCCGGTGTGTGAGGGACAGAGTGTGGGGCTGAGGTAGCAAGGTGGGTGGGGCTGGACCCTGGGGTCGAGGCTGGGCAGCACCTGGTGACGAGTTTAGGTTTCGTTCCAAGTCTCATGAGAGGTGGTGCTTAAGATCATCTCTCTGTCTGCTGAGTAGAGAAGGAGCTTGAAGGCAGGAGGGAGGCCAGTGAGGGGGTTGCTGCGGCCTTCTGCAAGAGGAACTGGGGGGCCTGGCTGAGGTGGGCGCCGCCAGGTTGAACAAAGTGGAGAGTCAGACCCACGAGGCCCCAGTGGGCCCAGGAGAGCTTTCGTCCCTCCAGTGGTGCAGCATGCAGCTAGCTCACGAGCTTCCTGTGCCACCTGGGCGCAGGCTGGTCTCAGTGGCGAGGGCGTCGGGAGCAGAGCACATGCCCCCTGGGGAGGGCCTTCCCTCCGGAGCAATGGTGCCGTCGCAGGCGGGCAGGCCCGGCAGTGCTGCGTGAGGTCCGAGTGGAGGCCAGGCGGTCTGGGTCCTGAGCACAAGAGGCGTCAGCAGGCCGGGAGCCAGGAGGGGGAGCCAGGAGGGCCCTCCTCCCTCGAGGGATGGCACTTCCTTTCTCCCCGTGACCTTCCTTCCGTGTTAGTGCTGAAGAAACGCCCCGCCTCGGTCCTTCTTTGGCCCTCTTAATTTTCTGCTGAAATGAGGAGGGCATGTCTGCATGCAGAGCTGCACAGGCTGGCGGCTCAGGGAGGCTGGGAGGACCACCTGTCCTGTCCCCAGTGGCTCCTGCCCCTCACCTGAACCCCTCCTGACTCAGTGGCAAAGGGTGACAGTTACAGTGGGGATTAAAGAGAGGCTCAGAAGGGGTCCGGGCCTGGGGCGTCTGTCAGGGAGGAGAGGAGCGCGGCCCCGCGGGGCGGGATTCAGGGCTTCTGAGCAGGCCTCAAGGCCACCTGTGCCCCCGGCCTCCTGGGTTCCGGCCGGAAGGGCAGACGGGTGTGTGCGAGCGCTCCTCTCCTCCTCCCTGTCCACTGGCTGCCTGTGCCACTGCCGGTGCCGCAGGTCTTCTCCGAGTACTTCAAGGAGCTGGAGGAGGAGAGCATCCGTGACAACTTCGTCATCATCTACGAGCTGCTGGACGAACTCATGGACTTCGGCTACCCGCAGACCACGGACAGCAAGATCCTGCAGGAGTGAGTGGACGGCGCGGCCCCGGCAGGCCGGGCGGTGGCGGGCGGTTGCGAGTTCTTGGCAGTTTTAGATGCCCTTCCCGCTCAGCATCCCTTTAGGACCGGGGCCTTGGTCCCCCTGTTGGGCAGTGCCTGGAACGCCTGGTGGGTGGGCGTTGCCTGCCTGTGTTTCCACCTCATAACAGGCTGTGAGGGGAGCCCTCCTGGAAGCTGCCCTCTGCCCCTGGGGCCCAGGCCCGCTCCACGCAGCCCGAGCCGTGTGCCCGTCTCACGAGGAGCGAAGGGCCGCCGAGAGCAGCGTGTAACGGCCCGCACCTTGCGCCTCTTGTTCCCCAAGTGGGAGTGGGGCCTCCCGCTTCCTCTCCCCGGGGTCGTCCCCTCCGCACACCCAGCCAGAGGGGAGTTCCTGCCCACGTGTTGGCCTCGGCCGCTCGGCGCTCCCTGGGCCTTGGATTTGTTGGGATCTGGGGACGTCCTAAGCTAGTCTTGGATTCGCCTGGCCCGGGCACCTTGACCCTGAGCCCGGCCCCGCAGGTACATCACTCAGGAAGGCCACAAGCTGGAAACTGGGGCTCCTCGGCCCCCAGCCACTGTCACCAACGCGGTGTCCTGGCGCTCCGAGGGCATCAAGTACCGGAAGAACGAGGTCTTCCTGGATGTCATTGAGTCTGTCAACCTGCTGGTAGGCCGCCTGTCTTTTCTGTTCTTTTTTGTTCTTTCTACTTTTGTCTTCTCCGTGATGGAAATCAAAGCAAGAGGCCTGTGAAAGCCAGCAAACCGCAGGGAAATGCTTAGGCTCCCGGGACAGCAGATGAGGGGTGCGGCTTGGGCCGCTCGCTGCGACGCAAGCTGCTTTCATCTTCATTAGCCTTTGTTCTTATTTCCAGTCAGTACGCGTGCAGTGTTGTTTAAAAAAAGAAAGAAAAAGCAGTGTGTAAAGTTAGAGGCGAAGGGCTCTGTAACTGGAAAGACCACCTCGCGGAAGGACTCATCATCATCCATGGGGACCTTATTCTGTAGCTTCACAAATGTACGTTGTTCTTCTGTAAAACTGAGCGTACGAGATGCAGTGCTCCTGCAACTTGTTTTTCTGTTTTTTGAGTTTGTTTGTTTTTACTGTTTTCTGTATGTTTGATTTTGTCTTAATTGTATCTTTTAAATTATCGTTAAGTAAAACTGACCTTTTTTCTAGGAATTTTAGTGCACTTCCAGAATTTTGTACCGCGTGATCCTAATCAGGATCCAGACTAGCCGCATCGCCTCAGAAACCTCCCCGGGCTGCGCCTCTGTGGTGGTGCCCACACCCGCCCTGGCGGCCGTGCTGGGGCCCCTGTCCCTGTAGCTCTGTTTCTGTGAGGTCATCTTCTGAAGGAATCAGACAGTGAGTGACCTTTTGGGTCTGGCTTCTTTCACTCCGCATGATGTCTTTGAGATTCCTGCAGGTTGCCGTGTTTCTCAGGTTTGGTTCTTATATTTGTGTATGTCCATTTTACGTTCTGCACCGCAGTTTGGTTATCCAT
Organism: Equus caballus; assembly: GCF_041296265.1. Classification (NCBI taxonomy): domain Eukaryota; kingdom Metazoa; phylum Chordata; class Mammalia; order Perissodactyla; family Equidae; genus Equus; species Equus caballus. The sequence goes on from NC_091704.1 coordinate 16,017,415, forward strand.
TCACCCCCTCGAGGACCTTTGGGTCATTCTCAGCGTTTGGCAGTTGGGAGGAGGGTTGCTGTGGTCGTTGCGTGCACAGGTTTATGTGTGGACAGGAGTGTCCGTTTCTCTGGGGCAGATACCCGGGCGTGGGATTGCTGGCTCAGGCGGGAAGTAGATGTTTAACTTGATGAGAAACTGCCAGCCCGTTTGCCAGAGGGGCTGTCGCATGTCTGCGTTTTCCCCAGCGGCAGATGAGAGTTTGGTATGCTCCACGGCCTGGGTCCTTATTTTCACGTGGCCGTCCTGTTAGGTATGGGTGGCATCTCACCTGGCTTGGGGGTTTGCATGTCCCTGATGGCCAGTAATGTTGAACACCTTTCTGTGTGCTGCTTGTCATCCACATATCCTCTTTGGCAAAGTGTCTCTTCAGGTCTTTTGAGCATTTTTAAATTGGGTTGTTTATTTTCTAATTGTTGAGATGTCTTTTGTCAGCTCTGTGATTTGCAAATATTTTCTTGTCTCCATTCTCTTGGCAGTATCTTTCACAGAGCAAAAGTTTTTAATTTTGAGAAAAATTATTAAATTCTTTTTATTGATTATGCTTTTGGTGCCATGTCTGGGAACTCATTGTCAAATACAAGGTCATAGAGATTTTCTCCTAAATTTTTTTCTACAAGTTTTATAGTTTTACGTTTAGACCTGTGATCAGTTTGGAGTTGTTTTATATAAGTTATGAAGTTTATGGCCATTTTTTTGTATATAGAACAATTTTTTGCAGTTCTAAGTCATTTTTTGAAAAGACTACACTTTCTCCCTTGGATTGCTTTTGCATTCTTGTCAAAAAGCAATTGGCCATGTTTTTGCGAGTCTGTCTCTGGACTCTCTGTTCTGTTCCGTGGTTCTCTATGTCTGTTCCTTCGCCAGTACTGCACTGTGACAGCTGGAACTTTACACTGTCTGAAAATCAGAGAATGCATTCCCCCAACGTTCTTTTTCAAAATTGTTATAGCTGTTTAGTTCCTTTGTACCAAATTTTAAAATCGGCTTGTCTATATCTACAAGAAATCCTGCTGGGATTCTGATTGCTGTTGTGTTAAATAACTCAATTCACCTATTTGAGGGAGAATTGGTACCTTTAGTATATTCAGTCTCACAATCCATGAGTGCAGTATTTCTCTATATGTTTAGGTCACCTTTGATTTCTTTCTTCTGTCTTTTGTAGTTTTTACCTTGTACATGTTTTGGCAGATTTATACTTAAGCATTTCTTTTTTTTGATGCTATTGTAAATTGTATGTTTTCAATTTTATTTGGTAGAATTCACCAGTGAAACTGTCTGAGCCTGGAGATTTCTTTTTCACAATATTGTGAAGTACAAATTTCAGTTCTTTAATGGTTACAGGATTATTCAGGTTTCCTCTGTCATCGTGAGTGGGTTTTGGTAGTTCGCTGTTTTGCAGACGCTGATCCTTTTCCTGTAAGCCATTGAGTTTCCTGCAGAGTGCCGTCTGTAGCGTGCCCTCACATCTTTCAGTGTCTGCAGCGTCTGCGCTGACGCCACGCTCTCACTCCTCATACTGGTCATTTATGTCGTCTTTCTTTTTTCTTCATCAGTCTTGTGAGAAGTTTATCTATTTTATTGATCTTTACAGAGAATCAGCTTTTGATTTCATTGATTTTTCTCTATTGTTTTTCTCTTTGTAATTTCATTGATTTCTGCTCTTGTCTCTAATATTTCCTTCTCCATGATTTGGGTTTATTTTTCTCTTTTCCTAGTTTCTTAAGGTAGAAACTGAAGATACTGATTTGAAACCATTCTTCTTTTCTGATATAAACACGCTATAAATCTCTCTCTAGACACTGGTTTAGCTATGTCCCACAATTGGTACGTTGGATTGTTGTTTTTGTTCAAAGTATTTTCAAATTTCCCTCGAGATTTCCTTTTGGCCCGTGGATTATTTAATAAAAGTGTGTTGATTAATTTCTAAATGTTTGCAGATTTTTCTGTTGTCTTGTGGCCATTGATTTTTAATTTCATTCCGTTAATGTCTGAGAATATGAGAATATATTGCGTATAATGTCAGTTCTTTAAAATTTGTTAAAGTTTTTTTTTTTTAAAGATTTTATTTTTTTTCCTTTTTCTCCCCAAAGCCCCCCAGTACATAGTTGTATATTCTTCGTTGTGGGTCCTTCTAGTTGTGGCATGTGGGACACTGCCTCAATGTGGTTTGATGAGCAGTGCCATGTCATTTGCATTGCACTCTCTTCATTCCCAATTTTCCAGGTTTCCTTCTGGAATCATTTCCCTTCCACCTAAAAAACTTTTTTTTAGCAATTCTTTCAGAACAGGTGTACTGGCTACAAATTCCCTTGTTTTTCCGTCCTCTGAGAATGTCTTTATTTTACCTTCATTCCTGACTGATATCTACACTGGATATCCAATTCTGGGTTGACAGTTCTCTTTTAGCACCTTAAAAACGTTGTGCCACTTCCTTCTAGGCTCACAGTTTCTGGTGAGAAGTCCAGTCGCTCAAATCCATGCCCCCCGTAGGCAGCACATTGTTCTCTCTGGCTGCTTCCCAGGTTTCCCTTTGTCTTTAGTTTTAAGCAGATAGATTATAATGTGTCCAGGTTTGGGTATCTTTGGGTTTCTACTGTTTGGGTTTTCTTGAATCTGCAGGTTTATGTCTTTCACCAAACTTGCAGTGTTCCCAGCCATTATTTCCTCAAATATAGTTGATCATTTCACTCTTTCTCTTTTCCTTCTGTGCTCCAGTGACACGAACGCCAGCCTTTTCTTATCGCCCCAGAGTCCCTGAAGCTGTTTATTTTATTCCACTGTTTTGCTCTCTGTTGTTTAGATTGGATAATTTCCATTGCTCTTTCTTCAAGTTCACTGGCTTCTCCCTGTGTTGTCTCCATTCTGCTCTTGAGCCCATCCAGCAAGTTTTTAATTTCAGTTATGGTATTCCTCAGTTCTGAAATTTCCATTTGATTTTCTTCCTATCATCTGTTTCTTTGCTGAGACTTTCTATTTTAACATGTGTTGCAAGAGTGTTTGCCATTTTTATCATAGCTGATTAAAGTCTTTGTCATATAATCCAAATACTGTGTCAGTGTTGTGTCTGTTGCTTGTATTTTCCACGTGAGCTGAAATTTTCATGGTTCTCTGTATGCTGTATAATTTTAGATTACATCCTGGACTTTTTGAACACTAAGGTATAAGGTTCTAGGTCTTATTTAAATTATATGGTAAATGTTGATTTTTTTTAGCTAACAGGTGACCTGGTTAGGCTCCAGCCACAGTTCCAGCCTCCAGTCTGTGGGCCATGAGTATCAGTTTTTTTGGGTTTTTTTAAAAGATTTTATTTTTTTCCCTAAAGCCCCCCGGTACATAGTTGTATATTCTTCGTTGTGGGTCCTTCTAGTTGTGGCATGTGGGACACTGCCTCAGTGTGATTTGATGAGCAGTGCCATGTCCGTGCCCAGGATTCGAACCAACGAAACACTGGGCCGCCTGCAGCAGAGCGTGTGAACTTAACCACTTGGCCATTGGGCCAGCCCCCTTTTTTTTTTTTTTCTGCTTTTTCTTCCCAAATCCCCCCAGTAGATAGTTGTATATTTTGAGTTGTGCGTCCTTCTAGTTGTGGCATGTGGGATGCCGCCTCAACGTGGCCTGTTGAGCAGTGCCATGTCCGCACCCAGGATCCGAACTGGTAAAACTCTGGGCTGCTGAAGCAGAGCACACGAACTTAACCACTTAGCCACGGGGCTGGCCCCTGAGTATCAGTTTTTAAAGGCTTCCTGTCATTTGCTATTTGAGTCTATCGCGCGTGTGCACTGTCCAGTGGTCAGGCTGGGACTAGGCAGTTTGGTTGTCCAGGTCTTTGGCATGCTAATTAGGACCATGCCTTGCACGCCCCCTTCTAGAGAGCTCTGGAGACGTGAACAGCGTCATGGGGTTGCTTTCCTGAGCTCCTCACTCTCTGCTCTCTTCCTAGTGCTTTCTGGCTGCCTGGGGCTTCCCTTTTTGGTTCTGCAGACAAAAACTTGTGGCTCTAGAGCCCCAGTTTGTTGTGCATGTCTGCAGTTGGCCCCGAATCCTGGGTTTGCCCCACCCTCTCTAAACAGCAGCTAAATGGCTTGGGGCCTGGGATTTGAGAGAACAGAAAAGGGGGGAAACGGGGGGTTTCCGTACTCCCTCTGAGCCACAGGAGTTCCCCTTCTGGCCCCGGAGCCAGAGCTAGAGGCTTCCACGAGCTCTGTCTGCACCCAGGTGTCACTTCCACTTCCAGGTTTCCTCTGCTCTTCCACGGAGTGGGGGAGGGGAGGGGCGCTGCTCGTTTCGCAGGCTCTGCCCGGACCCACCTGCTGCACTTTCCAGAGTCTCCCCACAGTTGCCCGTGTGTCCTTCCCAGGTTTTGTGGCTGTAGTCAGTGGCAGAGAAAGGGTGACGCAAGCCAGCTGCGTCTCACCTGCGGGCTGCCTGTCTCCACATGGGACAGTACCTCCTCCCACTGTTTGGGCTGAGCCGATCCCATCATGTGGGTCACTTATGCGGGCCTGTTTCTGACCATTAGAGACGGGACAGAAATGCGTGTGCCTCCTCCTCAGGTGCACACTTTGGGCTTCCCGCTTCCCTGGGCAAGGCTTCTGGAGGGCTGAGTCTGCAGACGTGGAGCTGCTGAGCAGCCATGCTTTCCACCAAGACTCCCAGTGGACTTCATGGAAACGCGTCAGCCTTCTTACTCTTGGGGCTGTGGGACAAGGCAGTGGCCTCACTGGCTCCCTCCTGCCTGAGGACCTCTGCCCGGACTGTTTGCTGAGCCAGCACACGGCTCAGGTGCCCTGGGGTGGGAGAGCAAATCCAAGGGAGCCACTTAGAACAGCTGTGTGGGAAAGCGCTGGGCCTGCAGGGCTGTCCCGGCCACAGTGCGTCCCTGCGCCTGGCTCTGCCCAGGGACCCGCGTTCCTCTGTACACGGGGCAGCGCGCAGTGGGTGTAGACACCCCAGGCATGTTAGAACCTTCCCAAGTCAGATTGCAGAGCTGGCAGCTGCTAGAGTCCACATCGGGCTCCAAATTCTGGAAATCCAGCTGTAGAGGTGTACCCAAGCAGCCGGTCCCTCCCTCCCTCAGCCAGTATCTCTGCCGACCCCACCCTGGGGAACCCCCTGGCTCTGGGCCGCCGTTCACACCGCAGCTGGGGAGGCCAGCCCCGTCCTGGTGGCTGCCCATGGGGCCAAGATTAGCCTTGTGGGCTGCATGGCTTTTCTGCTCCACTTCCTGGGCCTTCCTTCCCAGCGTTCTTGACCTCATGTGTTTAGTGACAGAGGTCTGTGCCATCCCAACTCCCCAACGGTGAGACAGCCCCAGAGAATGGGATCTGGAGGTGGTCACAGTTCAGGAGTGCAGAGGACCAGCAGGGTAGGGCTGGCGGGGGTGGCAGCCAGAACCGGGCCAGGGCCCACGGCTGCACCGGCTCACTGAGTGCTGCTGCCCCTGGGCTGGACCCAACGGCAAGCAGCCTGGCATAGCCCCTCCCCAGAGGGGCCTGGAGGCGGAGGGACACGCAGACAGTGCTGGCGAGAGGCAGAAGAGGAGGCAGCAGCTGTGTACCGTGGGGGCAGGGAGCTGCCTGCTGGGGTGAGGACAGCGAGGACCATTGTGGCCAGAGCACATATAGCGACCCTGGGAGGCGATGAGCCAGACCCTGCAGGCCCTTCCGTCCTGTTTCCTGCCTTTCTGGGGCCGCCATCGGGTTCTCCACTGCCCCCAAGGCAAAGGGCTTTTCATGCACATGGGGCTTTCTAGACACCTGGGTTAGACCCTGCAGAAGTCAGAGGCTCAGCCTCCATCGTGTGAGCATGGCTGGCGCCTGTGAGGAGTGACCTGTGTGGTCCCAGGGCCTCTGGGTTTGCAGCCCTTGGTCTCGCTTGCTGGCATGGCTGTGGCCTTGTGCAGAGTGGCGCTGTAGAGTAGTGGTCAGGGCTGCGACCCAGCACCTCTGCCCACTGCTCCGTGCCTCATCTCAGAAGTGGGCCCGAGGAGAGGCACTCCAGCAGCCTGGCTCCCTCAGGACAGGCTCAGGCGGCCCAGAGGTCTGCTGTGATTTTCATCGCATTCTCAGATGCCTCCGGCTTGCAGGGAGTCACAGGGTCTCCCAGTCACAGCCCCCGCGGGCTGGCACGGAGCCACCTGGGCAGTGCTGGCTGCTGGGCTGCGTCTGCTAAAGTGCCTTGTTGCTTTGGGTCTGTGCTTATCAGATGTCAGGGCAGCCCTGGGGAGCAGGGACAGCTCCGGGCACAGGAGGCTCCGTCTGTGACAAGCCTGAAGGTTTGGACAGACAGAGATCTTGAGAAAAGTGAGTCTGGCCTGCTCCAGAGAGCCCCGGGGCGGTGGGTGAGCATGCAGATGAGCTGCAGGGTTTGCCCCGTCATCGTAGGGGCTCCTCAGAGGGAGCGGAGCCTGCGAGAGAGCCCTGAAGTGGACGGCCAGGCCTAGGTCACCAGGCCCAGCCATGACGGAGGGGCCCATGCGGCCTGAGGCCTAGAGGGGCCCACGAGTGTCTGCCCCGCTGGCTTGCCCCTCCCTCTCCAGCCAGGGGCTGGTGAGCAGGGCGTCCAGGATGGAGGTGGCTGGGAGGTCTTACAGCATGCTGGGGGACAGTAGCTGGGAGGCAGGGCCGCCTCTCACGCCCACCCTGCCACCCCCAGGTCAGTGCCAACGGCAATGTCCTGCGCAGCGAGATCGTGGGCTCCATCAAGATGCGGGTGTTCCTCTCGGGCATGCCCGAGCTGCGCCTGGGCCTCAACGACAAGGTCCTCTTTGACAACACAGGCCGTGAGTACCCCCACCCACCTTGTCCCAGGCCCAGTCAGAGCTGGGGGAGTGTTCACCTGCATGGGGCGCAGGCCGAGCTGCGGCACTTGGGTGAGAAACATTGTCACGTGGTTCACGAGATGCCGTGAAAAGGAATAAATGAACACCTGGATGGGGAGGGCCTGGGATGGTGAACACCCTAAGGTCAAGTCCCCTCGACGGCCTGGCTGAGCGCGTGGAGGGTTGCAACTGGTCCTCCACCCACTACCCCCTGCACGTGGGACGGCTCAGGGTCAGCCTCGCTCCCTCCCCGCGGGCCACTGCTGCCCTCGCCTCGGGCCCTGGGTCTGGCCTATCTGAAGGCCACACGCAGTGCTGCAGCTCCAGTCCCCAGGCCTGGTGCGGCACTTCCTATAGTGGGACAGGGTCAGGGCGGCCTCGGGGGCTCAGAGTTGCTGGGGCTGCACGTTTGCAACCTGGACCACCTGGCCCCTGGCCCACCACAGGCCCTGCAGTGGGGAGCAGTGGCCTCAACTGTCATAGTTATGTCCACAAGGGCCATAGTGAGGGCTTTTCAGGCAGTAGCCATCAGGGTGGCTCCCCTCCCAGGGCTAGGCCTGGCCTGTGTGGCCCTCTGTGGGGTGGGAAACAAGACAGGACCCCAGGACCCTCAGAGAGCTCTAAGCCATCGTTACGCATCCCCAGCCGGGTCTCTTAGTCATTCAGCAAACATGTCCCAAACCGCAGCCCTGGCTGGGCCCTGGGCTGGCTGCTGGGGATTCAGAGTGCACCAGCCTGACCAGCCCTGCCCTCAGCACATGCCCAGTGTCAGGACGTAACAGGGCCTCCAGAGGAGAGGAGGGCCAGGGCAGGTTGTCCTGTGACCTGGCCCCCTTAGTGTCCCTGGTCCAAGATGCTGTCACAGATTTGGGGGGCAGGACAGCTCTGCTCTGGCAGAGGTGGACCCACGGCAGTGGGAGTGTGGCTGAGAGAGTGACCCTAGGGCCTAAGGTCCATCCCACCCTCAACCCGCCTCCCCTCAGGTGGCAAAAGCAAGTCAGTGGAGCTGGAGGATGTGAAGTTCCACCAGTGCGTGCGGCTCTCACGCTTTGAGAATGACCGGACCATCTCCTTCATCCCACCCGACGGCGAGTTCGAGCTCATGTCCTACCGCCTCAACACCCACGTGAGTGCGCCAGCCGCCGGCTGCCAGGGCCCTGGCCCCGCCCCTCCCTGGCTGGGTCTCCCCCAGCAGGTGCCTGGGAGGCTCCCAGCCACTGCCCGTTCCTCCCTGGTGGCACAGCCCCTGCCCAGGGGCGTCAGTCCACGCGGAGACGCCAGGGCGGGCACAGCTCCCATGGCTGCCCGGGCTCCGAGGAGCCTGTGTCTCACAGGCTGGGGCTCCCGACCCGCTGAGGGGCCATACCCCCATGGCACCCCTGCGCCTCTCCCGGGCAGCCGCAGCAGAGCAGCCTGGCACAGGTTTCTGCATTTTCACAGAGGCCCTCGGGCTCTGTGCTCTCACCTGTGCCAGCGTTGCTGTGGACTCCTCCAAGAGCCCCTGCAGCAGTGGGCTGGGCCGACAGCCAGGCAAATGGTCTTGTGCCCGAGGCCTCAGCTTACCCTCTGTGAAACAGGGCTTTGTAAGATGAGCAGGTCTGAGCCACCCGCACTGCCCTGACAGGTCAAGCCCTTGATATGGATCGAGTCCGTGATTGAGAAGCATTCCCACAGCCGCATCGAGTACATGATCAAGGTGCGCATGTCCTGCACAGCGTCAGCCTGGAGGCAGGGGGGCGGGCACAGGGTGACATGGGTGGCCCCGTGGGCAAGGGCATTCCTTTGTCTCTGGCCTGTCCAGGGCCTTTGGTGCAGGCTCCTAACCCAGGTCTGGGGCCGGGGGGCTCTGAGACCCCTGTCCTAGGGAATGAGGGCCATGGCTCTCATCCGTGCCGCCTCTCTGTGAGCTCGGACGCAAGAGTAGGCCCAGGGCACAGAGAGGAGACACACTGCTCAGGTCCTGGCTGCGGCCATGTGACAGCAGCCTGTGGCCAGATGTCCAGGAAGGCTGCTGCCTGCAGGGGTAGCACTCCTGCCACTCCGTGACCCCGTCTAGCCCAGGCCAGCCCTGGTGACACAGACATTGTCCCAGGAGGCCAGGGCTTAGCCGGAGGGAGGGGTGGGAGCTCCGAAGGCTGAGGAGACAGGAGGGCAGAGACTGAGCTTCCAGAGTCGGGCATTGGGAGAATCTCAGAGAGCAGAGAGGGTGTGGGCAGTGCCTGGAGAACTGAGGGCCAGCTGGGTGGCGGAGGGGGTCCCACAGGCCAGGCCGAGGATGCCTGTGGCCCTGTGGGGGCCGGCTAGCTGAGGGCTGGGCTGTTTCACCCTCGCCCTGCACAATCTTGGCTGCATTGGCCTCGTCTCCAGGCCAAGAGCCAGTTCAAGAGGCGATCGACGGCCAACAACGTGGAGATCCACATCCCTGTGCCCAATGATGCCGACTCGCCCAAGTTCAAGACCACGGTGGGGAGCGTCAAGTGGGTCCCTGAGAACAGTGAGATCGTGTGGTCCATCAAGTCCTTCCCGGTGAGCACCCTTCTCGGTGGGGAGCCCCCTCCACACTCCCGTCCACACCCACCTGCTCCCTGTGCCCGTCACAGCACAGCACCCTGGCTACTGTGGGTCCCCCCAAGCCTCGAGATGGGGCATAGGGCCAGGATCCCTGCCTGGGGCTCCCAGGAGGGTGGACGGAGAGCTGAGGAGCTGGCCAGGCACAGAGGGGAAGCCCGAGCCCCCTGGGAGAGTGGAGGCTGGCTCTGGCCTCGAGGGCCCCCCTCTGCCTTCCTCTTGTTTGTGACCCCGCCCGTCCTCAGCGTCAGGGCAGCGCCCCTTCCTCCCTCCCCTCTCTCACACTCTGGTTCAGAACTCAGCTTCCCTCAGGGGAACAGGCTGCCTTGAGTTCAGAGCACCCCGGGTTCCAGATCCAGCGCCAGCGCCAGGGACATGGAGCGCCGCACCCTGTGCCCGCTCTGCCCCAGCCGCCTGGCTTGCATTGTGGGTTTTGAGTGCTTGAGTCTGCATTTGCAGGAGCAGTGCCCGGTGAGACGAGAAGGCAGTGTGAGCCCCCGTTGCCACTTTCTCATTATACACGAGAGGGGACCCCTGTGCTGATGTCTGAGGGCCGTTTGCATTTCTTTCTCTAGAGACGTTAGTTGCTGTCCCTTGCTCATTTTTCTGTCAGGTTTGGTCATTTTCTTCTTTGTTTCCCAGAGCTTTTTATATATGGGCAGGATTAGTACTTTGCCTTTGATGTAAGTTGCAAATGGTTTTCTTCAGTTTGATGTTTGTCTTTTGACCTTGCTTATGGTGTTTTTTGCTGTGTAACTTTTTTTGAGTGCTTCTTTGTTTTATCATTGTTGTTTAACATAGTCAAATTTCTCATCTTTTCCTTTTAGTGTGTCTGGATTTTAAGTCATACTTTGAAAGGCTTCCGTGTTCCCCATCATAAAGCAATTCACCCAGGTTTGCTTCCAGAGCCTGTACAATGGCGATTTCACCTTAGGTTTCAGGTCCTTTCAGAGCACAGTCTGGTAAACAGGGTCGAATTTTGTCTTTTTCCAAGTGACCATCCAATTTCCTAACATTTACTAAAGAGTCCCTCTCTCCCCCGGTGGTTTGAAATGCACGTTGAGCAGTTGTCAGACTTTCCTGTGGCATCAGGTCTGTTCCTAAATGTCCTCCCGTCTGTCTGCCCTTGCAGCAAAGCCGCGTTGTAACTCGGGGCTTCATTCTCTGTTTCAGTGTCTGTAGGGCCAGCCCTGCCCCACTGCTTGTCTGTTTTCTGGCGATTCTTCTTGTTTCGTTTTCATCATGAAGTTAGAGTCAGTCTGTCTACACTAAATGTACGCGTAGTTGGGGAGAGTTTACAAAGGTCGGGAGGCTGTTATCCTGTCCAGTCGCTTTGCCCTGGCTCGCCTTTGTGCCTCTGGGGAATGTCTTAACGTTAACCTCGTCTATCTCATATCAGCTTTCTCCTGGTTTAAAAAAGTACTTTTATTGAAGGATAACATGCAGAAAAGTGCAGAAATGAAATGTGAACAACTCGGTGAGTTCCTGTGAGTGCTCACGCCCGTGTGTCTGCAGTCGGCGAGGACCGTGGGGGCCCTCCCCCAGCCCCCAGGGCTCGTCCCCAGTTTGGCACATGTCTCATTAAATTTTTCGGTCAATGTTTGGGTAAATGGGGTCTTCTCTTCCACTGTATCTTCTACCAGGTCGCTACTGTTTCTATGGTAATCTTATGTCCTAGGACCTTACTGAATTTTTTGTTTGTGGTAGTTTTTCTTTCGATTCTCATGGATTTTTAGATATTCTTTCACATCCTTCGCAGCCAAATGCAGTTTTCCCTTTTCCACTCTTGTTCCTGGGCGTCTCATGGCTTCTGGAGTCTCATTACTTCTCACTGCTCCAGCTGCTGTCTCGGGGCCTGTACGGGGTGGTGGGGAGCGTGGCCTCCTGGCCTGGCCCTGCTGGGGTTCCTCCCAGTGCAGGGCTGCTGGGCCGTGGGCTCCCTCCAGTCCCACTGGGTAACAGATTGAGCCAGGCGCCTCTTCAGTGTCTCTCTGAGTTCAGACGTATTAACGGTGGGTCTCGGACCATCCGTGCCTTCTGGTCAGCTCCCCCTGATGGTGGTCTATTCTCTTTGTAATGGGCCACCAAGTTCTGTTGGTTAACGTTATATGTAGGATTTTTACATTGGTATTCATAACTGAGATGAGTTTTTTTGGTATAGTCTCTATCAAGTAACAGTGTTATACCTGTTGCGTGATTTTTTCGTCTCCTTTTCCCTGCTGCAGAGCAGTTTAAGTAGGCTTGAGGTCATCTGGTCTTGAGAGGGTTGGTGGAATTTGGCTGTTTGACCTCCTGCGTCTCTGCTGCTTTCTCTCTCTTCTGGAAATTAGGCCGTTTAGATTTCCATTTCTGTTGGAGTCAGTTTGGGTAAATTATATTTCCTACAGAGTTATCCATCCTAACCAGGTTTTCAAATTTGTCTACACAGAGTTGTAAAAACTGGTCTTTTTGTCCTTCTCTGATGACAATTACTTCTCTCTCATTATTTATTTGGCTTATTTGTGCCTTCTTTTTTTCTTGATAAGGTTACCTAGTGGTTTGTCTATTTTTTTTTCCAGATTTGCTTTTTAATTGATTGGTTGTATTATTTTCCCATTTTCTAAATCTTTAATTTTAATTTCTTAGTCTTTTGTTTGTTCTAATTCTAATTTTTCAGGTTAGATTTTTTAAATCGATTATTTTGTTTTTAAATTTATGTTGATATAAATATTTAAGCCACAGATGTCCTCTGAGCCCTACCTTAGCTGTATAACCTGTGGATTCTGACATATATTTGATATCCTTATTATCTAAAAATTCTGTGATCAAATACAGAGTTGGTTAGATTTTTTTAATTTCCTGATGGAAAGACCTCTGTTTTCCATCTTTTCCTCACTACGGATTCAGAGCACTCTGGCCAGAGAATGTTACTCATGCTGTTTCTGCTTTTAGGATTTATTGAAGTGTTTGTTGTGTGCTCACATGAGGTCAGAGTTTGTGGATATCCCATTTGCACTTGTGAAGAAGATAAGGCCTCTGTCCTTGGGCAGAGAATGTGACATGTGCGCCCATGAGGTCCCCCACGATGCTGTGACCACATCCCTGGCAGGGGCTGGGTCAGCTCTGCCTTCCTCCAGCTCCCTTCACCTGGCCAGGAGCATCTGCCTGGTGGGCGTTGCTGCCCGTCATCTGCTGCAGACTCGTACTGCAGCGGCGTGGCTGTGGCCTGTGCCCTTTGCGCCTGTCCTTCTTGCCCTGCCTTCTCCTGATGACAGCAGCCCCGGCTGTTTGTTTGCCCTTGGTGAACACGCCTTCTCCTGTGCCTCCTGCTGGTTTGGCCTTTCTCACTCTCCTCCCGTGGCGTAGCGTGGGGTTTGGTCTTTGAGCCATCCTCTAAGTCTCTCTCTACCATTAACAGCAGAATTAAACCCATTTCCATTGAGCTGACCCACGCAAGGTGGGTGTCCCGACCCCTGCACCCCGGGAGGGCCTCCCTGCGTGCTCTTCGGCTTTGATTTTCCCCTCCATCTTCACAAGGCTCAGGTGTCCGGTCTGGTTATTGTTTCATACACAGGCTGGTGGAGCCGATCTGATTCCTTTGCCACCTGCTCTGTCTGCTGCTGAGACCACGTTATTCCCCCTCGTTGTCCCAGAGTCTTTGCTCAGCACCTGTCACTTGCTCAGCACCTGTCACTCGCTCAGGCAGAGTCCCGCTCGCGCTGGCCTTGGTAGCGACAAGCAGAGACTGACGGCTCGCTCCGTCCCCGGGAGGGGAGCTCGAGGCTGCGCTGGCCTGCGAGGACAGCCCCTGCTCTGGGCAGAAGCAGCCCCAGTCGGTGGGCCGCCACTCCTGCTGCCAGAGCCCTTCAGGTCAAAGACCGTGACGCCCCGGGGCTGACCACGCCTGTGCTCCCCTCTGCTCCAGGCAGCATGTGCTGGGCACTGAGATGCCCTCCCCCTCCTGGCCCAGTCTCGGGTTCCTTCATTCCTAGCCCTGCTCTGAACCTGTCTCTAGAGTCATTGCTCAGCTTCCGGGGCCAGAGCCACCCCCTCACCTACCCTTTGGAGCAGACTTGTCAGTCAGCCGCCAGCATGGCCTCTTGCTTGAGCTGCCTCTCACTGGTCACTGTTCTGCATTGTGACATTCCCCTCTTTCACATACCGCCCTGACGCTGGGCATGTGGGGATGTCCACCTGGACTCAGGCCTGGCGGGCGGGGGACCCTTGTCCTGCGCAGCCTGCACCTGTCGGTACGCGCTCTCCCTCTCTCTTCCTCCTTCTCCAGGCCCATAGCCTCTTTTCCCTGAAGCAAGTAGTCTTGTCTGTCTGGGAGCTTGTGAAACTTTCTCTTGATCCTTAGAATTCGCCGATTTTCCCCGGCAGGGCCTGGGATCTGATCTGCCCGGCAGGGCTGCTGGGGAGTCTGTGAGGCCTGGAGGATAAGTGTGTTAGGGGAGCCGAGTGCCGGGTGACCACCGGCCACTCAGGCAGGGGCTCGGTGGCCAGGCTAGCAGCCCAGCATTCTCCAGGGGCAGCTCTTGGCCAAGCTGGGCTGGGCCTTCGCCTGACGGTCTCCCCCCTCATCTGCAATCCCAGGGCGGCAAGGAGTACCTGATGCGGGCCCACTTCGGCCTGCCCAGCGTGGAGGCAGAGGACAAGGAAGGCAAGCCCCCGATCAGCGTCAAGTTTGAGATCCCCTACTTCACTACCTCTGGCATCCAGGTACGTGCAGCCAGGGCGGCCGGGCCCACCACAGACGTGGACAGGCCCCCTGGGCCCCACAGGGACCCGGGTGGGGTCCAGGCTCAGGGTTGCAGGTGACAGACGTCAGTGCAGCCAGCTTAGACAGGGGTGCTAGCTGGCTTCTGGCAAGGCCTCCAGTGCTGCCCTGACTCTGCCCGTCTCCACACGTGGCCCAGCCCTGGCAGAAAGAGGCCCGCGTCGTCTGCTGAGAGCTGACCCTGTGCTTCTGCTCTCAGCTCAGGGACACACTTGGCCCCGAAGCTGGAGTCTGAGCCTCTAATGGCCACAGACTTGCCAGGATGGGGCGCATCCTCCTGGCACCTGCGTGTGAGGAAAGCCTGCAAGGGGAGCCCTGGGCCTCACCCGGGGACCTGCTCGGGGCGTGCCTGCGCACATCCTGCCTCTGCGCCACTTCTCGCAGAAGTGCTCCACCTCCCCCAGCCTCAGATGAGGCCCGTCGCCCCTCCTTCACCCCCTGCGGCCTGTGCTCGCTCACTACTCGTCACAGCCCTGGGGGAAGGATGGGGGGGGCGGGGAGGGGAGCAGGTGCGTGCTCAGGGCCCTGGTCCCTGTGTCCCAGGTGCGCTACCTGAAGATCATCGAGAAGAGTGGCTACCAGGCCCTGCCATGGGTCCGTTACATCACTCAGAACGGAGGTGCGTGTGGCCCGCCCTGGGGCGGGGGGCTCTGAGAGGGTCAGGGTGGTGCTCAGAGAGTGGCCCCAAGGGCAGGGCAGACACAGAGGCGTCCCTCCCTCGTCCTAGATTACCAGCTCCGGACCCAGTGAGCGGCCGCGGCAGCCACGCCCTCGCTGGCGCTGGGCTCCTGGCGGCAGCACCAGGAGGAAGCACCTGCCAAGCCTGCCACAAGGAGGGGGCGCCCTGGACACCAGCCACCCTCCCAGCCACGCCTGGGACCCTTCCTTCTCCAGGCACACCTGCTCTACTGTCGCCACTCTCGTCTCTGATGTCCTTTCTCCCACAAGAGGCTTGTCTGTGAGAAGTCTTGTCTCTTTGTCCCCTGAGTCAGTTTGGGGGAAAGGAAGTAAAATCTTCCCCTCCAGAGATCAAACACAGCCTTCTGTGCTGTCTAGCTCCCAGACACCAAAAAGATCAGAAACGCTCGCCAGACCGCTGGCTGCACGCGGCTCCTGCCCGGCTCGCAGGGCCACCGTTTTGTTCCCGTCCTGTTGGACGTTGTAGGTTTCTGGCTGTTCCTAGATGTCTTGTTCATTTGTTGATGTTTACGTGTACCTCTCTGTCCGTGCCCCTCGGCCCCTCGCCTGAAGTCCTCGGGCAGCACTTAGCGATGACAGGGCCTCCCACCTCCTCACTGGCCTCCCAGCGAGAACCAACACTGAGTCGCCCTCCCACCTCGGGCCGGAACCTGGCACTTTCGTCGGCAGCTGCAGCTTCTGGCTGCTTTTTTGGAGGTTCTTGGCCTGGACCCATGGGCTTCGAGGGAGGTGCCTTCCCAGGGGCCAGCCCGTGCCATGCCATACTGTCACTCAGCCACATCAGTGTTTGTCCCACCAAGGGAGGTGGGGTCCAGCGAGGGCCGCTGGCCTTGGAGGGTGGGGGCATGGGTCACCCACATCTGTGCTTGGTCACCCGCCTCCTTGTCTGTGTTCGTGTCGTGGTCACATTAAATTCCATCAGTTAAACATGAGGCCTGCCTTGCCTCTGATGCGCCGTGGTACTGGCTCTTCCTGAGTGACCAGGGACAGGCGTAGACCTCCCCTGGGTTCGTCACCAACCTGCCATGTGGCCCACATGCTGTCACCAGCTTCTGGTACCTCTGCCTCCCCAGGTGAAGACGGGAACAAGCCATCAGTGGGAGGAGGGAGCCAGTGCACTGGGTCACAGGGCTGCCCCTCCTGAGGGGCCACACAGAGGAGAGCACCCAGCAGATTCTTCCCCTCTCACCCTAGGTGACTGTCGCCACCCCCATCCCTCAAGTCACCAACAGCCTAGCCCTGGCCCTCCCTGACCCAGTGGCCTTCCTCAGATTCCGGTCCTCATACTGGCAGCCTCAGCATCCCCTTTGAGCTCACCAGAAATGCAGGTTCACAGGCCCACCTGCCAAGGCAGAATCTCTGGGGATGGG
Organism: Equus caballus; assembly: GCF_041296265.1. Classification (NCBI taxonomy): domain Eukaryota; kingdom Metazoa; phylum Chordata; class Mammalia; order Perissodactyla; family Equidae; genus Equus; species Equus caballus. The sequence goes on from NC_091704.1 coordinate 16,033,673, forward strand.
GCCCAGAAGACTGGTTGGGGCTCTGCTGGTAATGCGTACATGCCCTGGAGTTTGAGAACCACTGCCTGGGCCACAGAGGTCAGGTGGGCACCTGACCATGGTGAGCGCATGGGCAGGCGGGCCTCATCTTCCCACTGCAGGCAGCTGTACTCCCACCCCTGCCCCTCCAATGCTGAGGCCCTGCCTGCACCCCCCTACCTCTCAGGGCTCCCTCTTCCCTCTCCTGTATCACCAAGCTCCCCCCATAGGTCCAGTGGGCATCGGCCAAGTGGAATCTTGACCTTCCACCTGCATGAAGTAAGGGATGCTGCCCCAGCCCAGGGCTCATGCCAAAGCCCTTGGTGGGCCCCCTTGATGCCCCACCCTTCACAGCCACACCCACATCCACAGCAAGCCCTGAGGCCTCCCTCCAGAAAACCCTGGGTCCAGCCCCATTCTCCATCCTTACTGCCACCCCTGGAGGCCAAGCTTCAGCCTCCAGAGCCCATGGGATGGAGAGTGGTCACCCACAATGCAGAGCAGAGCCTCTTCCCAGCAATTTTTAGGACAGTGTTATCTGCAGGCCCCGCCATAAGCACACAGAAACTCGTAGAAGGAAGCCAAAATGCCCAGCTGAGCCCATCAGAAAGCCAGGGAGACCTGCACAAGCCTGAAACAGAGGAAGCAGGTGCCGAAGAATAGCAGGAGCCAGTGCCCGGCTCGCTCTGGGAGCAGGAGGTGTGGATTGGAGGGCCAGGTGGCAGAGGGGACTTTGGTCCTGTGGTGAGATGCCATGGGACCCTGCAGGAAGCTGCGATCCATGGAGGGTCACATATAGTCACAGAAGAGAGGTGGGCTGGAAAAGCTGCTTGCCCTCTGGCCCTGGGAGACAGCCCTGCTGACTCTTGGCTGAAGATCTGGTGGAGAGAAAGTCTCCCCTGAAGTCTTGCAACCACTAGTTTAGACTGAGACGTACACTGCCTCCATGGCCTGGAGACAGCCAAGCCAGGACTCACGAAACAGCACCTCTCTCCAAGGTCGTCGCACACAGAGCCCCCCTAAACACGAGTGCACATCCCGAAAATCACAAAACACATGGGCGAGAGTCAGCAGGGTCAGAGCCTCGAGACTTCCATGTGAGAGGATTGTCAGAGGCACAGGGGCTGGACCCAGGGTCTTCTGGAGGGAGGCCATCAGGGCTTGCTGTGGATGTGGGTGTGGTATGCAGTAAATACGCTCTCTGATTAAGGACAAAAGAAGGATTCCAGGTTAGAAAAGAGCAAAATGTTGTTAAGTTAGGACTCTTGCAACATCTAACAACACAAATAATCTGTGTACAAATCATATAGATAACTCTATAAATCAGTTAGAAAAAGAAAGAGCCTGACAGAAAAATACGTGAGCAAATGATCCTGAGAAGAAGCTCTACAAACAGCAAGTAAGTATAATGTCCAACCTCGTAATAATTAAGGAAATAAGGGAAGACCACAATTAGATGCTATTCCACACTCGTCAGATTGGCGGGGAAGAAACTAAAATGTCTGACAAAACCATTCAGAAGCGCACTTTGGAGATATTGTGGGTTGGGTTCCCACCACCGCAATAAGGCAAATGTCAAAATAAAGCGAGTCACGTGAATCTTTCAGTTTCCCAGTGCATGTAAAATTATTTTGACACTATACTGTAGTCTATTAAGCATGCAATAGCATTATGTCTAAAAAGCAAGGTACACACCTTACTTTAAAAACACTTTATTGCTGGAAGTCAGCATCACAGCGGAGTGAGGTCTTGCAGAAATTTCCCCACTCCAACATACAATGAAAAGAACATCCAGACTCCAACTCAACACAAAAAACATTGGAGAGATCCATGTGGCCATATGACAGAGGATGGAGAGGCTGGAGCTCCCCCTCAGAGCTGGAACAGAGTAAGAGAAATCTTTGCTTCCCCCGCTAAAGACTGCGCTTGGGACCATGGGAGGACCTGTGAGGGAAGGAGCGGGGGAGGGGACGTTCATTCACAGGAACATCAAGGACTCCCGAGGGCCCCTGCAGCCTAGAGGGAAGGCCTCTAACAGGGCAAAAGCTTTTGTGGGGAGTCACCTCATCAAACCAACACCCCAGAGAGCAGAGAGAGAAAACCCCAAGAGCATGCAGGAGAAAGCGCCCCTCCCCACCACCCGCCCACCACAGCTCCAGCCCCTGGGGGTCTCGGCTCAAGGCAGAGGGCTCAGAACACGCAGCTCTTGCCCGCCCCCACTCAGTGGCAATAGGTGGTAACTGCAACCTAATAATGCCAGGATGCAAAAGAACAGAACTCCCTCTAGCAATATCAAACACTATATTAGATCTCCAGACAAGAGAGAAAATGACAAGTACCCAGAAATCAGTCCTGAGGATACAGAAATATGTAATCTAAGCGACAAAGAATTCAAAACAGCTATCATCAAAAACTCAACGAGGTAAAAGAGAATGTGGAGAAACAATTCAACAAGTTCAGGAGCTACTTCACAAGCAAGATTGAAACTATAAAGAAGAATCAATCAGAAATATTAGAGATGAAAGATACAGTGGAAGAGATAAAACAAAATACGGATTCCCTGAATTCTTCAGTGGACATCGCAGAGGAGCGAATCAGCATAATCGAGGATAGACATGTTGAAATGTTCCAGATAGAAGAGGAGAGAGAACTAAGACTAAAAAGAAATGAAGAAAGTCTCCGAGAAATAGCTGACTCAGTTAGGAAATGCAACATAAGAATTATAGGTATTCAAGAAGGAGAAGAAAAGGAGAAGGGAGCAGAAAGCTTGTTCAAAGAAATAACAGAGAACTTCCCAAAACGAGGGAAGGAGCTGGAAATCTATGCAGAAGAAGCTGCCAGATCTCCTAAATATGTCAATGTAAAAAGACCGACTGCAAGGCATATAGTAGTGAACCTGGCAAAAGTGAATGACAAAGAAAGAATACTAAGGGCAGCAAGCTAGAAGAAAATAACCTACAAAGGAACCCCCATCAGGCTTTCAGCAGATTTCTCCATGGAAACCTTACAGGCTAGGAGAGACTGGAATGACATACTCAAATCATTGAAGGACAAAACCTTTCAGCCAAGAATACTTTATCCAGCAAAAATATCCTTCAGATATGATGGAGAAATAAAAACTTTCCTAGATAAACAAAAGCTAAGGGAGTTCGTAGCCACAAGACACCCCCTACAAGAAATCCTCAAGAAGGCCCTCATACCTGAAAAAAGGGGAGGAGAAAAGGGTTACAAAGCACGGAGTGAGCAGATAAATAGGTAGACAGAATCAGAGCAGGATAGCAAATACTCAAGTATAGGATTAAAGACAAAGGGAAGGAAAACACCAAAAATGAAGATAATCTTGTCATTTTAACCACAAACTCATAACACAAGATGGAATAAGATGTGAGAAAAACAACTTAGGAGGGGAAGAGGAAAGGGACTGAATCAGTATAGTCTAAGGAAATAAGAGGTCATCAGAAAAGGGATTATCCACAAGATCTTGAGTATAAACCTCAGGGTGACCACTAAACAAAAAAAGCAGAACAGAGACATGAATAGGAGAAACACCACATAAAAAACTACATAACTCAACTGGTAGACCAAAATACACAGGATGAGAAACAAAGGAAATTCAGGAGAACTGGAAAACGAGTGATAAAATGGCAGCATTAAGCCCTCATATATTGATAATCACCCTAAACATAAATGGATTGAATTCTCCAATAAAAAGACACAGACAGTCTCTGTTGAAACTACTAACTCTGCCATCGTATCTGGAAAGCTACCATACACAGTATGTAAATGCGTGAACATGGCTGTGTGCCAATAAAACCATTTATGGGTGCTGAAATTTGAATTTCATATAATTTTCACATGTCATGAAATATTCTTTTGATATTTTTTCCCAACAGCTTAAAAATGTAAAGGCCATTCTTAGCTTGGGGGCTGTACAAAAACAAGCGGTGGCCCAGGCAAAAGAATGAAGGTAGACCCTTGTCTCATGCCATACACAAAAATAAACTCAAAATGGATCAAGGACTTGATAAGCCCTGAAACCATAAAACTCCTGGAACATAATATAGGTAGTACACTTTGTGACATTGAACTTAAAAGGATCTTTTCAAATACCATGTCTTCTCAGACAAGGGAAACAAAATCAAAAATAAACAAGTGGGACTTCATCAGACTAAAGAGCTTCTGCAAGGCAAAAGAAACTAGAATCAAAACAAAGAGACAACCCACCAATTGGGAGAAAATATTTGCAAATCGTATATCCAATAAGAGGTTAATCTCCATAATATATAGAACTCACACAACTGAACAACAAAAAAACAGCCCAATCAAAAAGTGGCCAGAGGATCTGAACAGATATTTTTCCGCAGAAGATATGCAGATGGACAATAAACACATGAAAAGATGTTCAACATCACTAATCACCAGGGAAATGCAAATCAAAACTACACTAAGATACCACCTTACGCCTGTTAAAATGGCTATAATCACTAAGGCTAAAAACAACAAATGTTGGAGAGGGTGTGGAGAGAAGGGAACCCTCATACACTGCTGGTGGGAATGCAAACTGGTGCAGCCACTATGGAAAACAGTATGAAGATTCCTCAAAAACCTAAAAATAGAAATACCATACAACCCAGCTATCCCACAACTGTGTATCTATGCACACGACTTGAAATCAACAACCCAAAGTAACACGCACCCCTATGTTCATTGCAGCACTATTCACAATAGCCAAGACATGGAAACAATCCAAGTGCCCATCGACCGATGATTAGATGAAGAAGATGTGGTATATATATATGTATGTATGTATCATGAAATACTACTCAGCCAGAAAAAAGAAAAATTCATCCCATATGCAAACACATGGAAGGACCTAGAGGGAATTATGCTAAGCAAAATAAGCCAGACTGGGAAGGACAAACACCAGATGATTTCACTCATACGTGGAATATAAACAAGCACATGGACAAAGACAACAGTTCAGTGGTTACCAGGGGAAGGGGCATGGGGGGGTGGGCACAGGGGGTGAAGGGGAGCATTTATGTGGTGACAGACAAGAAATAACGTACAACTGAAATTTCACAATGATGAAAACTATTATGAACTCAAATTTAAAAATTTAAAAAAATACTTTATTGCTGGGGGCTGCCCTGGTGGCACAGCGGTTAAGTTTGCACGTTCCGCTTCAGCAGCCCGGGGTTCACCGCTTCGGATCCCAGGTGTGGACCTATACACTGCTTGTCAAGCCATGCTGTGGCAGGCATCCCACATATAAAGTAGAGGAAGATGGGCACAGATGTTGGCTCAGGGCCAGTCTTCCTCAGCAAAAAAAAAAAGAGGAGGATTAGTGGCAGATGTTAGCTCAGGGCTGATCGTCCTCAAAAAAAAAAATAATACTTTATTGCTAAAAAATGCTAACCATCTTCTGAGCTTTCACAAGTTATAATCTTTGGCCGGTAGAGGGTCTCGTGAAGAACACAATATCTGCAGGGTGCAGTAAAGCAGCGAGGTGCCTGTGTCACTGAACAAGTGGAGCCACGGAACACGCCCATGTGCTGGTAGTTATGTCAGCTGACAGAGTCCCTGTCTTAAGAGGGCGCGACGAGCACAGTCGAGGCCGCGTTCACCTACAAAGCAGCGGCCTCGTTCCCACGTGGACATGCTCCACCCGTCTCCAGCGGGTTCTGCAGGGGACGCAGCCCTGATGTCCTGAGGCCTGAAGTAATTTTCTGTACGGCAGGCTTCTTCCATGGGATTACAGTTGGGAAAAGCCAGAATCCCCACCCACGTCTGAGGAACTGTCACAGGTACAGTAACACTCACAGCAGTGTCGTTCACGACAGCAAAAGATCGGAAACCACCAACCCCTCCACGAGAGAGCTGATCGTGGTGACCTGCTGGTAAGGTAGGAGACTGCCGTGGGATGAGCTGAGTGTCGCATGGTTCATGGTGAGTCTTGCACAACGCTGAGTGAAAAAGCAGGTTACCAGAGAAAATGTACGATATGGTACCATGAATACAAAGTTGAAAAGATTAACGTTCTATGCCTAGGAATCCATATATATATATATATATGTGGCAAAAATCGAATGAGGTGCTTAAGAATCACAAATCAAAGTCCCTGGTCACCTCTGGGGCCTCTGCTGCATTGGTAATTTTCCGAAGCTTGGTAGTACTCAGCATTTTTTAATTTATGCTTTTTGTAGTTCATGACTACTGCTTTATTTTTAAAAAGACAAGGCAGGCTTGGGAAAAAACCAAATTTCTAGAAATGAAAATGATCATAGAAGTTAACAACTTGGATGGAGAACATTAAAATCCAGATGAGACACAGCGGAAGAGAACTGGTGACCTAGAAGGCCATCTGAGGCAGTTACCCAGGGAATTCTCAGATTCAGGAACCCAGTGAGCCCAAATCAGGAGAAATAAACCTTAATCTGTAACCAAAAATATCACAGTCAAAATGCAGACCATCAGAGACTCCTGGAAGATCATAAAAGCAATGCGAAGAAGATGAAAACACATGAAAGAAATAAAAACGGGCTGAGAGCAGGCTTCCCAGCCACGAGGACAGAAGTCAGAAGACGAAGGACAGCCTGAACTGCTGAGAGAAGGTGGCCAGTGGAGACCCGTGTGCCAGCTCAGCTGTAGAAGGACAAACTGCAAAGCAGCCCATCGCTGAAGCAACTCGCGCACGTCAGGAGGAAGGCGCTGCCGTGCCAGGGGAGGGAAAGAGACGGGAGGAGGGACACGGAGAGACCCTGGGACCCATGGGCCATCTCTGCCAGCGCTGACACAGACAGGAGGAAGAGTGGTGACCAATGTCCGAAGGAGCGACAGAAGATGCAGCTCAAGTCCTGGACAGCATCTTGCAAAACAGGAGACGGGCGGCGGGCGGAATGCCTTCCAACGCCTCACATCGTCTGGAATATAAAGTCTTTAAAAGCTACATGTTCATGTACAACTCTCCACCTCGTGGGTCGGAAAGGGTTTAAAGAAAACTTTAACAAATCAACAGGAAAGGAGAGAGAAGCTTAGAAAAAGCAGGATATATAGTGTCCTAAAAATCTTTTAATAATAAATAGCACTTAAAACCACGAAGACTTTTCATTTTGTGCCATAGAAACCACAGATTAAGATTGTAGAAATAAATCCAAATATTAGCAATCATAATATAAACGAATAAAACTGCTAGTTTTAAATATTGTCAGATTGAAGTGGAATACAAAACCCAACTAGATCCTGTTTATAAAATACACAGTAAAACAGAAGTACACAACACAAAGCAAAAAGATGCTAAATGACAAAGCTCAGGCAGTTATATTAATATCAGACAAAATCGAATTTAAGGCAAAAAAAATCAGTGTACTAGAGCCTCATAAAGTTTCCCCAAAGCCCCAAGAATTCTTAGTATTAGAGCCCACCTCCTCCAAAGGATTCTCAAGGGAAGAGAGTTAGAATTCAACAACACAGAAAGTTAAAACATTTCCAACTATAAGAGGTTTTTACCATGTATCAAGGGAAATTAGCGATTTTTGAGAATGTGGGTATTTCATCTGGATGTAGGTCACATGAATGTGCTCACTTTTGAAAATTCATCAAGCTCTTATGATTTGCTCACCCATCTGTATGTGTGTTACACATCCGTAAAACATTTCTAAAGGAAAAGAAAGATAAGTATTTTTTGTTTTTTTTTTAAAGATTGGCCCTAAGCTAACATCTGTTGCCAATCTTCTTTTCTCCTCCTCCTCCTCTCCCCCCCCCGCCCCCGCCAAGCCCCCAGTACATAGTTGAGTATTCTAGCTGTGAGTGCCTCTGGTTGTGCCGCGCGGGACACCACCTCAACATCACCTGATGAGGGTGCCCTGTATGCGCCCAGGATCTGAACCGGCGAAACCCTGGGCCGCCGAAGCAGAGTGCACGAACTTAACCATGTGGCCACGGGGCTGGCCCAACGAATCTTTAAAGCAGGCAGAAAAAAAAAAAAACAACTTCAAAAGTGTGGCAACTAGACAAACAGCTGGCTTTTCAGCAGCAATGAAGGAAGCCAGATGACAGTGAAATGACGTTTCCAGCATGCTGAAAACTGCCGACCCAACAAAAGTATTTCAAGAATGAGGTTGAAATAAAAACATTTTTCAGACAAAACTTGAAAGAATTTGCCAGCAGCAGACTCACACTAGAGAAAATTGTAGACAATGTACTTCAAGCAAAAGGAAAGTGACCCCAGATGGAAAGTCAAGATGCGAGAAGGAATGAAGAACAAAGAAGGAGGAAATACGTGGAAAACTCTAAACAAAGATACGTTGTACAAAACAGTAATGATGTTTTCTGAAGTTAAAAGATGTGCTAGAATGAGAATGTACCACAGAAGAAACAGGTCCTCTGGCAGCGGCTGGAGTAAGGGTGCTCCAAGGCCGCCACTGGAGGGGAGGCAGACACGGGAAGACCGTCTGCATTTCCATCAGCGTGCAGTTCAGTCTCGGAGGGAGCCACGAAATCAAAGAAGCAGAATTGTGACTTCCAGATGTTCAGAGAGAAAACAATGATTTTTTAAAAAGCCACAACCTAAACTCCCGAGAGGGAGTGAAGGGGACCGAGGGTCAGGTAGGTTTAAGGCTGGACTCAAGGGCGGTGCCAGTCACCGCACTACATGCAAATGGACCAAGCATTCCCACTAAACGTCAGTTTGTCCAGCTGGACGTCTAACATCCTGACTCTGTGTTCTGATGAGACGCATCAACAACGTAAAAATTCAGGAAGATTAAAAATTAAAGGATGGGGGAAATAAGCCATCCTAACACTGGCCAACAGAAAGTGGGAATGGTCATGTTAACACTGGACAACATGGGCTCTCAGGAAAATCACTGATGGAGATGAAGAGGAACACGTCACAGTGACAAAAGCTTCACTTCACCAGAAGAGACCAATTTCAAAATTTGTGTGACCCTAATAACATGGCCTCAAAATACATAAAGCAAAAATTGACACAATTACCAGTAGAAAGAGTCAAATCCACAGTCATAATGAGAGATTTAAACTCTTCTCTCTCAGCAATTTTTAGCACAAGTAAACACAATCAGTAAAGATATAGAATATTTGAACAATATGATTAGTGAATTTGACGAAAGGGATCTGTAAATGTAAAACGTTGGACTCAGCAACGACAGAGCCCACTTTCTTGTTACTTACACGCTGGGTGATAAAGCAAGACTGAAGGAAATAGTCTCTTGACCAAAATGCTGTTTAGTTAGGAATCAGTTTAAAAACAATAACAAGAAAAATCTCCATTTGTTTGGAAACCAGTTCTAATTAACCCATTGGTCAAAGAAGAAATTCTAGGAAAATTATAAAATATTTTGAACTGAAAGAGAATGAAAATACTGTATTTTAAAACTTGTGCCATGCAACTGAAGTAACATTTGGAAGGAAATATATAACCTTAAGTTTATATATATTATCTATTACATATATGCAATATATCATATATACGCAATCTATTATATGTTGCATATATGTAACATATAATATTATATATAAAAGAAAGACTGAAAACAATGAGTTAAGACTCCAGAAGTTAGAAAAAGAACAAAATAAACCTAAGAGCATAGAAAGAAGGAAATAATAGAGAGCAGATATAAAGGAAATGGAAAACAAACATTCAATAAAAGAATCAACAAAACCACAAGTTGGTTATTTTAGAAGATGAATGAAATAGAAAACCTGCTGGAAAATTTGACCAAGATGAGAAGAAGGCACAAATAGCTATTCCTGGAAGTGGAAAAAAAAAAAGACATCACTATAGCTTTTAAAACATGAGAAAGATCACAGCAGGGCAGACGCCACTCCCCGGTGCTCAGCCCACACCCTGCCACCACACTGCGCGCCTGGCCGAGCTGCCTCCTCGGGAGGGAACATCCTTTTCTAAGTGACCTGAAGACACCGTATGGGCAAGAAGAGCCCTGAATAAAAGAATATTAAGAATAGCTTTATGCCAGCAAACTTGGAAATTTTAGATGACTTACATAAATTCTTAGAGGAAAAAAACTGACTCAAAAAGAAATTAAAAGTCTGAATAGTCCTATAACTACCAAAGAAACAGAACCAGTCAGAACTCCAGGTCTGGACGTTTTTATTAGGAAAGTTCTACCAAACATTCAGCAGGGAAAAAAAACTCACAAACTCTTCCAAAGATTAGAAAAATAGGAAACATTCCCTAACTCATTTTATGAGACCAGCATATCCTTAAAATATGAGACAGGAAAATTATAGACTAACCTCACTGAGGACCATAGGCGTGAAAATCCTAAATAAAATCCGGGGGGAGGGAGAGTTGGCATGCATCAAAAGGACATAACACTGTGACTAAGTCGGGTTAAATCTTGGGGCTGCAAAGTGGTTTAACGCTGGAAAATCAGCTAGTCCTCTCCACTACATTGAAAATAGCACACGATCCTTTCAATAGGCTCAGGAAAAGCGTTTGATAAAATTCAACATTCCTTCCTGATCCGAAACATACACAACCCGTAAGCAAAGTGCAACTACTGACAATGGTATCCAAAAAATGAAGTTCCCGGCACTAACTCAAACAAACAGATTTGCAAGGCCCTGTGGGAACTGCGTGGAGAGTCGTTAGAGAGCGTCTAATGGGGAGATGGAGGCGCCCCAGTCATAGGGCCGAGTCTCAGCAGCGAAGATGCCAAGACCCCTTGAGGTAGGCAGAGAACGGCTTCCTCCAAAGATGCCATGTTTAATCCCCAGTACCTGGGATGTGACAAGGGGCTGTCAGTTTGCAGGTGGAATTAATGTTTGCCAATCAGCTGACCTTAATGGGGAGATTACCCTGAATGACCTGGATGGGCTCGATGTAATCTCAGTGGTCCTTAAAAGCAGAAGAAGGATGCGGAGGAGAGAACCAGAAAGTGGCAGTGTGTCACCGACTCAGCCCACTGGGGCTGGCTGTGAAGACGGAGGAAGGGGCCCTGAGCCGAGAATGCAGGCCGCCTCTGAGGCTGGGAAGGGGAGGAGACAGACGCCCCCAAGCCTCAGAAGGAGCACCGCCCTGCAGACTCTCAAGTTTAGCCTAGTGAGACCCACTCCGGGCTCTGCCCTCCAGAACAGGGAAGTTGATAGACTTGTGTTGTTTCTACGTGGTGGTAACTTGTTACAGTGGCAATAAGACACTAGTACGCTCTGCAAACTGATCCACAGATGAAATGCATTTCAATCGGAATCCCAGTCAGGTTTTTGTGGAACTTGACAAAAGTTAACTTAGCTAATTCTAAAATTTGCACAGAAGGCCAAAGGGTCAAGAATAGTTAGGATCTTGAAGAAGATTAAGTTGGGATAACTTGCTTGACTGGGCATCAAGACCTACTTAGTCAGTAGTGATTAAGACAAAATAACATGTACAGTATCATTCCTTTGGAATGAAGTTCAAAAACGGCTTAAACTAAACTATATTCTTTAGGGATGCTTCTGTAGTAAGGGAGAAACTTGAAAGAAGAGCGAGATGAAGATTTAGTCAGAACAGGGCTACCTCGGGGGGAAGAAAAAAGGCACAGGTGTCAGGGTGCTGGCCACACTTTTTTCTTTTCTTTTCTTCTTCTTCTTCTTTTTTTTTTTTTTTTGGTGAGGAAGATTGGCCCTGAGCTGACATCTGTTGCCAATCCTCCTCTATTTTGTATGTGGGACACTGTTACAGCACAGCTTGATGGGTGGTATGTAGGTCCGTGCCCAGGTTCCAAACCCATGAACCCCAGGCTGCTGAAGCAGAGCGCACAAACTTAACCACTATGCCACAGAGCCGGTCCCCTGCACTCTATTTCTTGAGTGGGTGGTGGTGATACTGGTGTTTGCCTCATAATTTTATTAAACTGTACAGTAGTTCCTGTCCTTCTCATCCTCAAGGGGATACAGTGCAAGACCCCCAGAGGATGCCTGATCCTGCGGCTAGTACTGAACCCTGTATAGACGGTGTTTTTCCTGTACATACACACCTATGACAAAGTTTAATTTATAAATTAGGCGCAGTAAGAGATTAACAACAATAACAAAATAGAACAATTATAACAATATGCTGTAAGAAAGTTACCGCAGGTCTTAGCAACCTCAGCATACGATTTTTTTCCTTTCCTTATTAAGTCAAGAACTTTCACCTTTTCACTTAAAGGAAGCAATTTATAGCTTCTCTTTGGCATACCCGAATGGCTGGCACCACCACTCTTGCGCATTGGGACCATTAAGTAAAATGAGGGTGACGTGAACACGAGCACTGCAATCCTGTCACAGTCAATCTGATAACTGAGACGGCTAAGTGGCTGACAGACGGGCAGCATATGCAGCGTGGACACGCTGGACAAAGGGACAATTCAAGTCACAAGCAGGACAGAGTGGGACAACTCGAGATTTCATCACGCTCCTCAGAACAGCATGCAGTTTAAAACTTATGAAGTGCTTATTTCTGGAACTTTCCATTTAATATTTTCAAACCACGGTTGATCACAGGTAACTGAAACCATGGAAAGCAAAGGAGCGGTGGAAAAGGGGCGACTACTGTACATTTATGTTTTACGTGCTTTAGAGTATAATTCCCCCAAATTTAACGCATCAAAAATCAGACGGCTCTGATGCCATTTAACAATTCCAGGTAATCAAGGAAGTAGAAAGCTCCCCAATTCATTCTTTTAAGCACTAGCACTTGAATATCAAAACCAGTTAAAGATGGGGGGGCAGGAAGCCACCTCCCATTGCAGACGGTCCCCTTTCAAGAAGCACGGAGAAGCGTCCTGCTCGGAGGGAGAGCTCTGTCCAGGGCTGTCTCTGACACGGCCACAGCAGCAGGAAGGGCCAGGAATTAATGCCCCCAAACCCCTGTGATTTCACAGACCTGGCCAGTGTTCCCGCACCAGGTTCGTTTTTGCCCTCCACCCAGAAAGCCAAACACTGAGACGATGGGATCGCAGCAGAGAGAGAGTTTACTCACAAGGCAGCCGTGTGAGGAAGGGAGAGCATGAGCCTCAAATTCGCTTCCCCGAAAATAGGGACTCAGGGATATTTATGGGATGAGGGGCAAGGTGGTCTGAAATGTGGAGAGGTGATTGGAGGTGAGGAGAGGTGAGGGAATCGATGACCTGCACAAGTGTAGTCAGACTCCACGCCTCTTCACAGGACCCATGCTCACAAAATGGCGGCATTAGCATGACCTGAGGGGGGAGTTTTTAGCCTCTTGACATCACAATGTCACTTGTCAGACGTCTCCATGGGCCCAGTTGATGGGTTAGTGGTCTCAACTGGCCTGAACTGGACAAGGGGTCCTAATTCCTGAAGAACAGCTCACACGCCCATTACCATGGTGACCCAGGCTCTGGGGAGATGTTATCTGTAGGAGCCTAGTGGGAGTCAGACAGCATATTGCCTAAGCAGCACAGTTAGCAATGGGTGGGTTAAACAGCTAAAAGCTATAATCAGTAATTGCAAAAAGGAAAAAACTTTAGTCCCTAGCTGCTTACCCATCAGTGGCTAACTGTCTGCTGGTTTCAGTCCCCCTATTCCTTGATCATTCCTCATTCTTGAGTGATTCGGGCCAATGACCAATCTAGCTGCTTCCTGCTGAATGGGGGCATAGATCTGGGTTAGAGGAATGAACCCTTTTAGCACTCACTTGGAAATATTCTCTTGTTCCTGGCTTCAGGTTGACATTTTGCATTATTAGAATTTTGCACCTTGCTCAACAATTTTGGAACAACATCTAAAGGCACATTTTATAATCAAGTATCCGACCACAAGGGTAAGAAGTGTAGACAACCCAAATTTTCACGGTCCCTGAAAAATAGTCCTGATCCAATGGGGCCTCCATCTGATCTCCAGGTGGGGCAGACATCTTGTCCCAGTTCCTGACAGTCTTTTGTTTTCCTGGATGTGCCTCAGCAAACGGAGCAGAGCACTATACCTGATCCTTCAGTTGTCATTGATGACGGCCATCAGCACAGACGCTCTGCCTGGGGTCATCACATTCCTAAGGAACTCAGAAGAACAAAGTTACCAACTCATAGCAGCTGGGAGGGGGCGTAAAATCTACAGAACATGTCTCGTTAGTTAATCAGATTGTAATATTGTAATTCTACAATATGGCTTCCCTTATGTCAACCTTGCTTTGAGCTGGTATCACCAGGTGACGCCAAATTTCAGTTATAGGCTAATGACAGTAATGATGCCACTGTTTTCACGTTGCCCTGCCCAGAATTCCACCCCAGGCCCTATGCACCCCTAGCAGGTGTACAGAGACGTGTCCAAGAACACTTGCAGCAGCTCGATAGGAGCTCACAGTGGGAAGCCACCCAATGGCAGCCAGTGGAAGGAGGGTGGAACAGTGGGCAGCTCCTCCAGATGAATATTCTACTCACTCAGCAGATGGGCCAGGGCTGGGAGTACCAACACAGCCGCTTTTCACCCCTATGCTCAGTGGTTTCCACCAAAGCTGAACACTTGCCTGGCCTGTGACCCCAAGTTCCGCCCCAGGCATCCACCCAGGAGAACCCAGCCTGAGCCCCGCGGCTCCGCCCTGGAGAACTGAGCGTGCGTGTCCACAAAAGACACGAACGCAAATGTTCACAGCAGCCTCATTCCTGATGGCCCCAAACTGGAAACACAAATGGTGGGCGAGCCACACGACAGGACAGCATACAGCGATGGAAAACACAAAACCCGCCCATGTCCCACAGACGGATCGCAGGCACGAGCGAGAGTGGCCGCCGCTGAGGCAGGAGGCTATGGACTGGGGAGCCTTCTCGAGTGATGGGAAAGGTCTCCACTGTGATCTGGGTGCTGCTCACAGGCATGTGCACGTTGGCAACATGCGTCAAACAGCTCACTTAAGACTCGTGCACCTCACACCCTTTGTGGATGCTATACCTCATGTTTTCAAGGCTTAAAAATAAAAATACTAATAGCTAAAAAAATATAAATGATGTTAATGAGATGAGCAAATTGCAGGTGGATGCTGTCCTCGTAATTTATACAAAGTTTAAAGTCCTGTGAAACACTCCGTGCTGTTTATGGCCACATAGTATGTAATAAACTATGAAATCGTCCACAGGAAAGACTAGCTCCAAGCTCTAGGTCGTGAGACCCTCTGGGACGAGAGAGGAAAGATGCTGAGCTGGGACCACAGGCCTCAACTGCATCTGCCGCCTCATTTCTCCTGGTCAGTTGTGCATATGTGGATATTTGTTCAATAATCACCAGTGTTTTTGCAATGGCCTAAGACCACTCTTTATGAAGATTAAATTCAGATCGTTTCTCCCCTGCTCAAAATCCTCCTGTGGCTCCCCAGCGCCCCAGAGGAAAACCCTCACTCCTCGCCTGTGGTTGGCCGCCCTGGTCTCCACTCCCGCCTCCCCTCTGCCCCGCCACCTGCCCCGCCCCAGCTTGTTCTTGCCCCTGTGCCTCTGCCCTCACGGGGCCCCGCTGAGGCACCTTCTCTGTGCTCCTCCTTGACACTCACGGCTCAACTCAAATGTCACCTCCCTGTGGACACCCCAGCTTGTCTCTACATGCAGTTATCATTTGTTCCACATCTTCCTGTGTCCCTGTTTTCCTAGGAGCCCCCCACGGGCAGAGTCCCCTGTCTGGTTTGTCACTGCTGTGCCCCCAGGGTCCGGGGCAGCGCTGGGCTGGGACTGGGTTTGTGGACACAACCATGAGCCGCTGCCGGTCGTGGCCACCAGGGGGCGCCCCCAGGCCAAAAATCAACACTTGGGGACCCATCGCCGGCCAGGCCAGGGCCGCAGGGAGAGGCGTGAGGACAGGCTGGCGGGGGACACCCCAGCCCCTGCAACCCTTCTGGGTTCTCACTGCGGCCAGACAAGACAGACGAAACCGAGGCCCTGAAGCCCCTAGTCGCCCAGGTGCCCTCCCAGCCCCCACCACCACTGGGCAGGCTGAGGACAAGGACGGGCAAGGGTGCTGGGGCCCTGAACCGGGAGGCGCCCCTACCAGCCTGTGCTGCCAGAAGGACTGAGTCAAGGCCAGCCAGGGGTCACGCTGACCCCTCAAACTCGGGGGACCTCAGCTCACGGCAGGCCGCCGAGTCCCTGCCTGAGCCCTGCAGCCCCCACCGTATACATGGGGAAACTGAGGCCCAAAGACAGTCCTCAGGGAAACAGGACCCGGCAGGCCCCCCACGCCCAGCGCTGCCCACTGAATCCCCTCCAGCTGCCCTCTGGAGTGGGACTAGGGGCCTAGTGGAGAGAGCAGACAGGATGCCCCTCACCCACTTCCTCCCAGCTCCCTATTCAACAGGTGGGGACTGGCTCCATCCTCCACCCAGGCCCACCTGGAAGCCCCAGTCCAAAGCTGAGCCCCACACACCAGCTGCTTTCACTGTGTGACCTTGAGCAGGTCCTTACCCTCTCTGGGCCTGTTTCCATGTCCACATGGGGCTTCTGCATGCCACTCTGTTGGAAGAAAGAGGCTCTTGAAGAAGGAAGTTTTAGGTTGTTGTCAACCAAGTGGGAACTACTCAGTTGCCCTCTCTAGGGGCCAAGATCCTTCTAGAAGGTGCAAAGACTCTGGGGTCACCAACTCACTGTTGCCAGTTTTTCTATTTGAGGTGAAATTCACATAACATATATAGTTAACTGTTAAAGTGAGAATTTCATGGCATTTAGGGCATTCATGCTGTTGTGCAACGATCATGATCTAATTCTAGAACAGTCTCATCACCCCAAGAGGAAACCTGTCCCCATGAGCAGTCACTCCCCTCCCCCTCCCCAGCCCCTGGCAGTGCTAATCTGCTGTCGGTCTGTGGATTTGCCTGTTCCAGACACTTCCTGTAACGGGATCACACGCTGTGTGACCTCTGTGTCGGCTTCTCACTCGGCGTGAGGTTTCCGAGGTCCCTCCACCCTGGCGCTCGTGGGTCCTGCCTGCGGCTGAGCACCGGGCCGGCGCGTGGACGGACCGCATTCTGCTCGTCCGTCATCAGTTGATGGACACGGCTTGTTCCACCTTTTGGTGCTTGTGAGCAGCGCTGCAGTGAATGTGGATGTTGAAATATCTGTTTGGAGTCCCTGCCCTCAGCCTTTGGGGTCTGTACCTCAGAGAGGAACGGCTGGGTCATATGGTAATTCCATGTTTAACTTTTTGAGGAATTTCACTGTTTTTTACAAGGCTAAAAAGCCATGGTTCCTGACCAAACTGAGAATACCGTGCCTGGAAATTTCCGGCAAGTTCTTTTCGATGAGCACTTTCCTCTGCGCCAACGTGCCCCTCCCGTCAGCAGCGGCTCCACCCTGGCTGACCACAGCCCCTCCCCACAGAGACCCCAGCCCGTCCAGCCTCCCTGTCCCACCCAACCTCAGAGCAGCGTCTGCACTCCGCTCACACCCTCCTCACTGCACGTTCGTGTGCATGTGTGTGTGTGTGTGTGTGTGTGTCTGAGGAAGACTGTGGCTGAGCTGACATCTGCGCCCATCTTCCTCTGTTTTATGCAGGACGCCGCCACAGCGTGGCCTGACGAGTGGTGCTAGACCCACGCCTGGGATCTGAACCCGTGAACCCCTGGCTGCCGAAGCAGAGTGTGCGAACTTAACCACTCAGCCACGGGGCGGCCCCACACCCACACGCTTGTAATGTGACTGGTAGCTCACAGATTAAAGTGCTGCCCAACTGTTTGCTTTTGTGAGTGTGTAAACAGCCACGCACCACGTAACGATATCCCAGTCAAGGGCAGACGCAGAGACGACGGTGGTCCCCTGAGACCCGTGCCACAGGGCCTAGGTGTGCAGCGGGCTACATCATCCAGGTTTGTGTAGTGCATGCTATGAGGTTCGCACAACGGGATCGCCGAACGACACAGTTGTCAGGACGTGTCCTGTCGTTGAGCAGTGCATGGCTGCATGCGGTGTGCCGCACACGCAGATCTCAAGTGTGCAGCCTGAGGTGTCCTTCCCTCCGGGTGTGCTCAGATGAACACGTAACACCCCCATCCCTCGTGTGCCTCTCAGGGGGACCATGAGCCTGTCGGCTAACACCACGTATTCCTTCCACCTGTTTTTGAACGTCAGATGAACGGTCACACGGGGCATCCTGTCTGGGAGCTGGCTGCTTTTGCTCAGCATTGTGCCTCGAAGATTCACCCACAGGCTTCGTCCTTTTTCCTTGCTGTATACCATTCCACAGTGTGCCTGCAGTGAAACTCGTCTGCCCACTCCTCCAGTTGACGGGCGTTTGGGTTGTGTCCAGAGCTATTAGGAACAAAGCTGTGCCGAGCACCCACGTCCAGGTCTTGTGGCCAAGGCATGTTTTTGTCTCGTGGATGAACACCCAGGGGCGGGCTGTCTGGGCTATAGGGGCGGGAGACCTGTGTGTGGCTTCGGTAAACACTGCCAGTCTTCTAAGGTGCTTGCACCATTTCACCTCCCACAAGGGCAGGTGAGCGTTCCGGCTGCCCTGCATCCTCCCCAGCACTGAGCATTGCCAGACTTTTCCATTTCAGCCCTGCCGGTGCAGCTGCGGTTCACGCGCGTTCCAATCCACTGCAGCCCCGGCGCTGGGCCCACCGCAGGCTGCCCGAAGGAGTCCAGTGGGGTTTTGACCATGTCCACCTTCCTGGGCCGCCCCTCTGCCCTTGGCCCCGACCACCGTCTGTCTCCCTCTGTGTCCTCCTCCCGCTGCTCCATCTCTGGCGCTGAGCTGGATCCTCCTTCTCGGCTTATTCTTGAAATGAGGGCGTCTCCAGGTCCTCCTGCATCCCAGGAATGGCCACCGAGTGAAGGGTCCCCCAGAACAGACCCAAGCACGCTGCCCCTGCGCCTCGCCTGGGGGCTCCCTGCCCTGGGAGCGGGCCAGCGATTCCACGGCACGGCCGGACGCCGAGGCTCAGCCTGCGCCCTAGTCAGTGGTGGGTCAGTGACGCCCTTTGCGCCCCGCAGATCTCCCCTCCCTGCTTCCCGCCGCGCCGCCCGCCTGGCCCTACACCGCGGCCCTCGGAAAGCCCACGGGGCTCCTCCCCCCCAACCTCTCCAGCTGGGCCCGCCTCAGTCACCCTGTCACCTGTCACCCCATCAGGTGTCCCCTGAGCGTCCACTGTGCCCAGCGCCCAGCGCTCCGCGCAGGTAGGCAACAGGCGCCAAAGCCCCTCCGGTGGGGCAGCGAGGCAGGGCCGGGGGCTGAGGCCTGGCCCAGGCAGGGCGCAAATCCTGGGAGCCCCGGAGAGGCCCAGCCGGAGGGTTCCGGGTGTCACAGCTTGCCAGGCGGCTGCTGGCAGGGGGAGGGCCAGGGGGAGGCTGGGCCCCGGGTAGGGGACGAGAAGAGGAGGTGGGGCTGGGCTGCGGCCAGAGAGAGCCAGGAAGGCCTGGGGACAGCGAGGGGGCGGGGGCTCCCCAACCGCCGGGCAGCAGACACACCCAGCCAGGGGATTCGGTTCCCCAAAAATGCCACACACTCGCGTGCACACACACGGTGCATCGCGCACAGACACACACAACAGCTACCACACACGCAGGGCACAGCAGAGACACACAACATACAGACACGCCTATGACACGCAGACACGTAACCATACACGTCGGCCCTCGGGTGGCCTGTGGAGGGACAGCTCCTGGCCCGGTTCTCCCCCCAGGCCCCCAGACCCCCGCAGGGCCAGGCCAGGTTCCAGCGTCCCCCAACCGGGGTCCTGTGTCCTTCAGCGCCTACTCAGTGCTGACCACGAGATGTGTGTCCCACTCTGTCCCCCACACTGGGGGCTTCTCAGGGCCCTAGGCACTGTGGGCTGGGGGTCAACAATGCCCACTGAGCACAGGGGCCTGCGTCCCCTAAGTGTCCCTTCCCCTGCCGCTGCCCTCACTCTCCCGCCCTCAAAGCAGGGCCCCCCACTCCCTGCCCCTCAGCCCAGCTCAGCCTCACCCTGTGACAGTGACGGAGCCGGATGCTCACCCCCCAGCTCTGGGCTTGGGATGGGCCAGAGGATGGGCTGGGGGCCAATGGCAGAGCTGGGGTCTACCCGGGAGATGAGGGAGGGCTGCCTGGAGGAGGGGGCATTAGAGCCAGGTTTTGTAGGATGAGCCGGAGCTTGCCGAGGGGATGGGGGAACACCGAGTAACTTCCTCTAGTGTGGTCAGCCCAGAGCAGCTCCCACAGGAGGGATCATCAGACTGCTTGCTTTCTTTTTAATTCTGCTGGAATACACGTAAGATAAAGTTCACCGTCTTACCCATTTGTAAGTGTCCAGTTCAGGGGTGTTGGGCACATTCACATGGTTGCACAGCCGTCCCCACCATCTGTCTCCAGAACTTGTTCGTCGTCCCAAACTGAAACTCTGTCCCAATAAAACACTCACTCCCCTCCTCCAGCCCCTGGCGCCCTCCGTCCTACCTTCTGTCTCTCTGAGTGTGACTCCTCTATGGGCCTCGTATGCGTGGGATCGTACAGTATCTGTCCTTTTGTGTGTGACTTACCTTGCTGAGCATAATGTCTTCGTGGCCCATGCCTGCAGTAGCAGGGTCAGAATGTCTCTCCTTTTGAAGGCTGCGCACTGCCCCTCACCCCTGTGCACCGCATTACATTTATCCATTCATCTGTTGCAATTCTATTCTCAACTTTTTGAGGAACTGTCACAGTGTTGGCTGTTTGCTGGTAAACCCAGCGTGGCTCTCAGTCTTCCTAGCTAGGCCCCAAGCAGCCCCCATCCCCACTTCCGTCTGACCAGTGGGCTGCCCCCTCGGCTGACCTCTCAGTCGTTTTCATTCATCCCTCATATCTGCAAGGCAGTGACTGTTATAAAGCCCATGTCACAGAAGAGAACTGAGGTCGGAGAGCAGAAGTGACGTGCCCAGTGTCACCCAGCAGGGACTCGCACGTCCCAGCTCCCGAGATCACAGGCTGAGCCTCCCTCCCCCGAAGCCCAGAATGTTCCCAGCCTCTCAGCAGTTCCTGCACAGCCCGTCCCCGCCGCCTGTGCTCCGACGCTGACAGCATTTCCCACCCGTTCTGGCTCTGCTCCCTTCCAAGAGAAACAGGTTGCACCTGGCACCACTTCCCAGAAGGCCCTGGGCAGCGGGAGCCTGGCCACGTGAGTGGGTGTGTGTGCGTGTGGAGGCGTGCGGTCACAATGCAGCCCCCACCACGCCACTGCTCGGGAAGGGAGGAGCCACGGGTCCCAGACCCAACAGAGGGGGCCTGGGAGATGCTGAGCAAACAGCACTGGAGCCAGCCAGACCTGAGTGCGACCTGCGCTTGACCGCTTGCCGGCTGGGTGACCAAGGCCATCTGAACCTCAGTTCCTCATCAGGGAAACGGGCTCAATGGCCCCTGCCTCTTAGGGAGGATTCTGGGAGGGGCCTCAGGGGACGCGTGCAGGCCGGGGTCCAGCAGGCCGGGAGAGCTAAAGCTTTCATAGGCATCGGCGCCAGCACGTACGTCGTCATTACAGCTTCAGCAACAGGTCTTCCCGGAGCCAGTCCCATCCACGGGCAAGAAAACCAGAAAACAGCACAAAGGTTCACCATCTAAAGTTTTTGAAACCACCCAGAAGCCACCTCTGAAAAAATGCTACACATTTTAGAAATCTTTTTTTTTTTTTGAGGAAGACTGGCCCTGAGCTAACATCCATGCCCATCTTCCTCTACTTTATATGTGGGACGCCTGCCACAGCATGGCGTGCCAAGAGGTGCCATGGCCACACCCAGGATCCAAACCCGCGAACCCCGGGCCAAGGAAGCGGAATGTGCGCACTTAACCGCTGCGCCCCCAGGCCGGCCCCAAAATCTTTTTTTTTTAATTGAGGTGAAATTCACATAACAAAATGAACCAACTTAAAGTACACAATTCAGGGACATTTAGTGCACATGCAACCACCACCAGTATCTAATTCCTGAACATTCCATCACCCTAGAAGGAGACCCCGTCCCCACGAGCAGCCCCTCCCCATCCCCCTCCCCAGCCCCGGGCCACCACCCGTCTGCCTCTGTCTGTGGATCTGCCTGTTCTGGACCTTTCCCCTATGGGATCACATGAGGCCTTCTGTGTCAGCTTCTCTCACTCAGCGTGAGGCCGTGAGGTTCGTCCACTGTGAAGCGCGTGTCAGGGCTGTGGTCTTTGTTATGACCGAGTGCTAGTCCCTCGGGATGGACCACAGTTGGTTTATCCATCACCTGTCAGCGGACCCTCCGGCCGTGTCTGCTTTCCGGCTCCTGGGAGTCATGCTGCTGCGGACACCGAGGTGCGTGCCTCCGAGTCCCTCTGTCGCGCGGCCACATCCTCCGACCGCGGGGCCACGGAGGCAGCGCTCAGCTACTAACAAAGTTCCAGTTTGCTCACATCCCTTGAAAAATGTTAAAGAGGAAACCCAAACCAGCGCTCCCTTCACCTCTTGCCCCACTGACCCTCCCTGTGTTGGGGACACAGCCCCAAACCCGAGCCAGCGAGGGAGGGACGGCGCGAGTGAGCGGGGCTGGTCCTCAGGGTGGACGGTCCTGGGGCGCTGGCCCCTCGAGGGCAGGGCGGGCGTGGACAGCCTCCCTGAAGCCGCCCGGCCCCAGCCGCCCGCCCGCTGGGACCCTGGGAAGGGCCTTCGCCCCCAGCCCCGTGCCCCCAGCTCCGGTTACACCCCAGCCGGCCCAGTGCCCGAGGGTCCACCAGCCCCTGGCGTGGAGCTGATGAGACCCGGGGGGGGGGACCCCCGGAATCAGAGCTTCACTCACAGGAAGAGAACAGCTCATCTCAGGGTCGCGGTTCATTGCGAAGCCGTTGAGGTCGGTGACCTGGCAGGAAAACGTGTCACACTTACGCCCAGTTAAAGACGTTGAGTTATCAATGTCGGCAACTTTAATTTTAATACCACCTGCCAAAATAAACCTTATTTCCTAGAAATTTTATTCCCTCTGAGTTATTACTGTGTGTGCATCTATAGGGCCACACGCGCGCACACCTCACACACACACCTCATTATTACGTAGAGTTAATTCCACTGTTTGGGCTGCAATAAAAGCAATTTTGAAATTTAAAATTGTTCTCCAGATCCCAGGGTCACAATGGGGAGGGTACATGTCCCCTTCCAGGAGCTCAGGTCCCCGTCAGTGGGTACAGGGGAAGAAAGAGCCAGGTTTCAGAGCCACGGCATCACCTCCTCTGAAAACCTCAGTGTCTTTCTCTGTGAAATGAGAGTGGCACTTGGACTCCAAGCATTCACAGACACTGTTCCCTCAGCCTGGCCATCCCCTCCACGAGTTCTGCCTGGTGAGCTCCTACATAACCATTAAACCCCAGCTGTGACATCCCTTCTCCAGGCAGCTGCTCCATACAGACACCTGGATTCCTCCCACCTCTGCCTTCCCTCCAGCCAAGCCCTGGCGCTGCGGGGCTGGGGGCATGCGTGGCCAGCTCGTCTCCTGCAGACTGGGGCTCCTTGAGGGGCTAGGGGTGGGGAGAGTTGAAGGAAAATGGAGATGCCACTGTCCCCACTTGATGGGCGAGGGGCACTTTGAGAGGGGCCCTGCTCCCCAGAGACAGGTAGCCATTTGGCCCCAGAGCCGCAGCTCAACTCTGGGGCAGCTGGACTCTGAGCACAGTGCTCCTTCCTAAAAGTCATGTGTTGACCAAATGACCCCCACCCCCAGTGGGCTGCTCGCCCTGACCCTCCAGGGTCCCTGCAGCCCCTGCCTGGGCCAGAACAGCCTGTCCCTTGGCAGGGGGGCTGTCCTCACAGCGGCCCGAGGTCACAGATAAGGCCGCTGGCCCGGCTATCGGCAGGAAACATCTTGGCAGGACAGGAAGCCGCGGCGCTGGCCAGCCGCGCCCTCGCCAGCCTCGGCCTATGGGCGGCCAGATATTTTGGGAGGCCCTATATAAACCCGGCTCAGCCCCGAGCCACTCCCGGGGGGAGCCCGCGGCCCTGGGAGGCAGCACCCGGGCTCTGGGCAGAGCCGCCGAGGGCCGCCGCGTGCTGGGGCACCGGTCTGGATCGGGCCTACCCCACTCAATCCTGGCGCAGCACTGGCTTGCTGAGCCCCCCTGGGAACTGGCTGCACCTCTGTGCCTCAGTTTCCCCCTCTCCACAGCCCTTCCCTGGTCGTGTCCTGAGAAACACAGACTTGACACCAAACGCACCCACGGGCCCCAGAGATTTCCCTGAAGTTTCTGGGCCTGACGTGGCTCCCGCAGATGCCCGGGCAGGCCCAGGAATCTGCATTTCGTCCAGCCTCATGATGAAATCCCTACACAAGCTCAGGTTTCTCAAGTTCAAGGACATACAACTGCTCCAGCCCCTCCACCCTCAGGCCTCCTCACCTCGCCCAGCCCGAAACAGCCCGCTGGACAAGCACTCAGCCAGACCCTGCGCCAGTGTCGGATCAGAGAGACAGCGTTGCAAGGATGTGACTGTGGTTATTCCATTTTACAGAGGAGAGAATTGAGGCCCAGAGAGGGGAAGGGACTTGCCTGAGGCCACACAGCAGGACAGAGGCAGGCCCGCATCAAAACCGAGGCCCCGGGTCTCCTCCCGCACCCCGTGCACATCACAGGAGGCTCAGGGGGTGGAGTGTGGCTCCAGGGGTCACACGCCCAGCAGTGGCTTGGGACTCAGACCTGGGTCTGCCCACTCACCCGCCCCCACCCCAGCTGGCACAGCACACACTAACTTCTCTCGGGGCTGACTAACATGCATCCTTCAGCCGAGACCAGTAAAAGTGAAACGCAGAAGTGAAATAAAACTACGCCAAGATTACAGGGCTCCGAGCCGGCTCCCGCGCTCAGAAGCCCTGGCCCTTTCCTGGTGAGAGGCCAGGGGGCAGGCCGGCCGCCAGGCGGGGGAGGCCAAGCGTGGCTATGTAAATGGCCGGCCCAGCACCTGCAGCCGCTTGCCAGTGCGGCTGGTGGAGCATGCCCCACCGTCCCCACCCCAGGCAGCTGCAGCCGGCGAGAGGGAACGGCCATGCCAGATATAACCCAACCTGAACTCCACCCAAAGCCCAAGCTCCAAGCCAGGCCTGTGCCTGGAAAGCCAGTTTGGGACAAATGACCGTGGGAGGTCACTGTCCAGCTCTGGGCTTCCATCTCCCCCCGAGAAAGGTCTCAGCTTGGCCACATGTCCCCTGCAGCTCTCCTCAGTCCCTCTCTGCAAGGCCTGGGGCGGGTAAGAGGCAGGACCATGCTGTCCTGCCCAGCCTGCTGCCGAGGATGCATTGGGCGGGCCTCTCTGTCCTGACGGGATGCTCAGTACCATTCAAAGCAGCCTGCTCGTAGCCTAGAAACTGGCTGGTGAGACGGTGCCTCCCTCAGACCCTGCCCTGCCATCCAGCCACCGGAGCAGGTGACAGGGACCCGGGGCTGTCCGTCTCCAGGTCAAACGCCTAAAGCCTCCAGTGCTTTCTCCCAGGGCACCACTCAGAAGTGTGCACATGCACACGCACACACACACACAGAGACACACACACCACGGTGATCCTCCCTGAACCCTCTGCCGTCTGCCTGCCCCGTTGCAAAGTGGCAGGGGGAGCTGCCTGCCTGCTCTGACCAGCCCAGAATGAGGAGGGAAATCATCTCCTTCATCCTGGAGTCTACACCTCTATTAATGCAAGCCATGGACCCTGCAGCTTGTTGAGCAGCTACATGACAGGCAGGGGGCCTATCCTGTAATCATCAATCATCAATTCAAAACGCTGAGCCTGCAAGCGAGCTCCACTGGGAGAGAGGGGCTGCGATGTCCTCCCTCTTATCTGGGTGCTGGAGAGGTGGGTGTGTTAACTTTGTGAAAATGTATCGAGAGCTGCACACTCGGGATTCAGGCTCTTCAACGTCTCCGTGTTATTCTTGAATAAAACGCTTACAAAGAAGAAAAGGAAAGAAAGCTGTTAACATGAGGCTGAGGCAGACCGGGGTGAGAAAGCACTAATGGAGAGGCCGAGGGCATGGCTGGACCCGGGAAGGGCGGTCCAGGGGGCACAGCTCGGGCCAGGGCCTCGGGAGGCCTGGGTGACAGGGTTGGGGGCAGGGCCTGGGCACCACAGCCTCGGAAGTCACCTGAGACTAAGGCAATGCCACGGACAGGTTTGAGCGGAGGCTGAGGACGCACGGTGGACACATGCAAAGGCCACCAACGCGGCGAACAGGAGGTTTAAGACGAGTGAGTGACGCATGCTGTGGGTGGGGGGGCGGAAAGTGAGGCACAGCAAGGCCAGGCTGCTTGGCTCTATGTCAAAGGTGGAGGTGACACCCGAGCCTCTTCTTTTCCGGCCGACCCCGCGCGCCGAGGGCGGGAAGAGCCACTGTGCCCAAGAAGCAGCTGGCGCCCGTGGGCTCCTGGCTGAGCTCTCGGCCTCGGTGTCCTGGTCCGTCCGTGGGGGCGCGGGAGGGCTGAGTCCAGGGCGTTTCACAACGTGGCCTCCAGGCGGCCGAGGAGGAGATCCTCAGCGGGGGCGGCGGCGCCCGCTGCGCGGGCCGCGGGGACAGGACCAGACCGGGCATGGGGAGGGGGTTGGGGGACGGGGTCGGGGCCGGGGCGGGGCAGGAGATGGGGATGGGGGTTGGGGGACGGGGTCGGGGCCGGGGCGGG
Source organism: Equus caballus (assembly GCF_041296265.1). NCBI lineage: Eukaryota > Metazoa > Chordata > Mammalia > Perissodactyla > Equidae > Equus > Equus caballus. The sequence goes on from NC_091704.1 coordinate 16,060,242, forward strand.
GCAGGAGATGGGGATGGGGGATGGGGGCCGGGGCGGGGCCAGGGCCGGGGGCGGGGCAGGAGATGGGGATGGGAGCCGGGCGCGAGGCCGGGGTAGGGGCGGGGTCGCTCAGAGCAGAAAGGCCCCTGCTACGGCCCTGGCTCGGCCCCTCACTGCGGCTCTGGGAGCCCCGTCACCCCACTGTGGCCCGTGGAGTCACCGTGCCCCTCGGCTTCCTCCCCACGGCCGCGGGCTCAGTGACCTGGCCGGCCGCCCACCTTGTCTCAGGAGCCTGTCGCCAGGTCTGCCCAGGGCGGGCTTCAGTCCGGCCACCACGCTCCTGCGAAACCCCAATGTTCTCAGTGGGCCTGGGGGGGGACACGTCTTACGGGGGTCCCAGGAGATGACCACAGCACACAGCCAGCCAGGGACGCGGGGAGCGCCCGAGGATCGGTCCCTGTCACCCCGGGCTCCCGCCCCGCCCATCGGCTGACCCTGGATGGAGCTGCGTCCCCACCCCAAGGGGACGAGAGGGCAGGGGCGCCGCAGGACGGGCGGGGGGCTGGCGGGCTCCCCACCTCAGGCTCTTTCTAAGAAGCGGTGGTGACAACATTCTCCCAAAACAGGAACCCCTGGCTGGGCCGGTGTTGCAGAAGCCTCGCGAGCCGCCCAGCAGGCCCGACCCGCCGGCTTCAGGGCCCGCTGCGCACGGCCTGGAAAGATTTTTATGTAAAAGGGGCCGATGCAAATCCGGGGCCCGGGGCCACGAGAGGCCCCACTTCCCCCTTTCCCCGGCTGGACGCGGCCACCTGGGCGGGGCGGGGGCGGGGGCGGGGGACCCGGCGCCCCCACCGGCGCCCGCTGGCGCCCACCCTGCGCTGCGCTGCGCCCCTCTGGGCGTCCGGGCCCCCAAACCGCCCTGGCCGCTGAGCCCGGGAGAGGGGCGCGGCCGCGTGTGTGAACCCCAGGCTCTCAGCTTCAGGGGCGACCACAGAGGCTGGCTTTGATGTTTTTTTAATTGAGATAAAATTCACATAACATAAAACCATTTTAACCATTTTCGAGTGTGCAATTCAGTGGTTTGCAGCACGTTCATAATGTTGTGCAACCATCACGTCTGTCTAGTTCCAGAACATTCCATCACCCTGAAGGCGACCCGGTCCCCATGAGCAGTGGATTCCCCTCCCCCTCCCCCAGCCCCTGGCCACCCCTCACCCACTCTCTGTCTCCGTGGACTTGCCTGTTCCAGATGTTTCATAAATGGGATCGCACACCGTGTGGCCCCCTGTGTGTGGCTTTCTCCTCTTGGCGCCAGGTTTCCGAGGTCCGTCCCCGCTGTAGCGCCTGTCAGGGCTTCGCCTGTCTCTATGGCTGAGCGCTGGTCCCCCGTGCGGACGGGCGTTCTGTTCCTCCATCATCTGTTGCTGGCCGTCTGGGTTGTTTCCACTTGGGGCGATTGTGAACGCGCTGCCGTGAACACGGTGTACGAGTCTTTGCACACGTTTTCACTTCTCTGTGTCTCTAGCCAGGGGTGGAACTGCTGGGTCGTATGGTGACCCTGTGTTTGATCTTTTGAGGTGCCACCGAACTCTTTTCTACAGTGACCGAACCATGTCCCCTTCTTACCCGCAGCTTCCCCACATCCTCCCGACGCTGCGCATTTGAGTTTTTTTGATCAGAGCCATCCTAGTGGAAGCTCTGTCTCACAGACGGAGAAACTGAGGCTCAGAGACGGGGTCTGCTTGCCCAGCGTGAAGCCTCAGCTCCTCAGTCTTGAAGGCAGACTGGCTGGATCCCTGGCAGAATGGGGCAGGCGAGCTCTCAGGAATTCTCCTCAAACAGGAGTCAGAGACCTGGGAAGTTCCAGGCCCGAGTTTGCCCCATCTAACTCTCCTTTACAGGCCCAAGGTCCCGGTGGAATCTCCTCCAGGAACCCAAAAGGAACCTCCTTATGTGCCCTCGTGACGGGGGCACTCTACTGTGACGGGGAGCTCACTACCTACAGGGCAGCCTGTTGGGACCCTCACCCCAGACAGCTCCCAGGGTTAGGAGCTTCTTTCTCAGATGGAGCTGCAGTTATCCCCTACTCCCCACCAGCCTGCCCTTGACCTTGGGAACCCCCTGCTCAGGGCCAGCCCCCACTCAAGCTTTCTCCAGCTTCGCAACCGAGTCTCTGATACATAAAATCCACATTTTAAAAACAGCCAAGCGAGTAACTGCAACATGGGATCCTGGATCAGAAAAAAAGACAAGTGGAGAAGCTGGTGACATTGGGATAAAGTGTCTGTTGGGTTAATGGTGACATAAACACACCAGGCTGGCTCCTTCCATTTGGCAAAAGCCCCATGGAAATGTCAGCCCTTGATGGGGACACTGCGGGAGGGCCACGCAGCTCCCGGTGCTGTCTGTGTGCCTTGTCTGGAAGCCCAAAATTATTCCAAAATAGAAAGTTTATCTAAAGAGAGCCGGACATGGACACACATGGACCCCCAGAATCCCATGGGGGGAGCAGAGAGAGAATCATCTTGGAACCTGTGACCCTCACCTTGCAGCTCCTGCCGCCCTGCCCCCCAGAGACAGCTCTTCAGCCCCAGCCTCCTTGTCGACTGCCTCCCCACAAGCCCCCGGACGTCTGTTCACACTGGTCATTAGGCAGCCACGGGGGGCACAGTCTGGGGCAGTGGGCACAGCAGTGAGCCAGACACAGGTTCCTGCCAACGGGGAAGAAACAAGAACTGTACGAACGAGCAACGTGACATCGGCTACAGTCTTTGTGATACAGAAACGTTAACTAGAAGAAGGAGGGGGGTGGAACTAAGTGGGTTATTTCAGCGGGAAGGCCAAGGAGGGCCTCCTGGCTGGAGCTCAGACCCGCGGGAGGCAAGGGAGTGAGCCACGGGAACAGCATTCTCGGCAGAAGGAACGGACAGGGCAAAGGCCCTGAGGCAGGAGCATGCCCGGTGTGGTCACAAAACACGAGGGAGGCCGGTGCATTGAGAAGGGGAGGAGATGGCGTCAGAGGGTAGTGGGTGCCAAACCACAGGCCTCATGGGCCTCAGCCAGGGGTTTGGATCTTATTTCAAACACACCTGCAGGCATGCTCAGGGCAGGGCCAGGGGGCCTGAGCCGCTGGCACTTCCTGCCAGCCCCCAGACAGTCCACACATCTCCCCTGAACCACCACAGGCCTGACCGGGGTTCGTCCCACTACTCCCGCACCCTGTCTGGGAAGCAAGGGGTGTTTAAGACCTACCTGGACTCCCACTTGGCCAAACCAGACCCAGGAAATGGGGCATGGGAACCAACTGACCTCAGTTTCCCCATCTGTTGAAGTGGATGGAAAAAGCCCTGCTGTGCGTAATCCCAGCCCCCTGCTTTCCTCCAGGCTGGGCCCTCGCCCGCGGCTGTCCCCCCCACCCAGGCTGGCCGGGCACTGTTTACACCTCGCTCCGCTCCGCAACCTGTGCCACAGTGCCATCACTGCAAAACCACAGCTCAGGGGCTGTCAGCTGCTCTCGGCCGCCACAGGCTGGGCGGTTGGGGGCCTCTCCACGTGGGTGCCTCTCAGAAGAGCCACCAGTCAGCCCCGGGGGTGGGGAGGGGTCGGGTGGGTGGTCAGCACGGAGCAGCCGGGTTATCGCCCCGCCTCGCGACCCCGCTGCTTACAGCCTTGTGCGGTCTCACAACCGAGGGGTCACAGCTTGGGAGACGGGAGGCAGGGCTGTGCCGGGGGTCTGGAAGGCTTCCTGGAGGAAGGAGCATGGAAGGGGGTTGGCAGGGTGGTGAGGGTTCCGTGAGGAGAGAGGGAAGAGCATTCCAGGAGAAGGACCCGCCTGGCAAAGGCTGGGAGGCAAGGACCACCCGGCGAGCTCGGCCTCAGGAGCTGGGCTCCTCTGAGGTCAGTGGGGACTGTGCAGCGTCTGAGCTGGGAGTGGGAGGTCGAGAGCAAGGCTGAGGGCCAGCTCCCAGCGCCGCCTGGCCCAGCCCGGCGGGACACGCGGCCGCCGCGCCCTGAGCCCCGTGCTCCCGTCTATGCGGGGGCGAGGACAAGGAGACCACGCGGGCTGGACTCTCCGTGGAGAGTCGGGGCGTCCACAGGGGCTGACAGCAGAGCGTGGTGGCTGGAGTGGGAACGGGAGGCGACGGCTGATCGGGGGGCGTCCTGGGCGGTGAATCTGTTCTGAAACAGACTGGGGTGCTGGCTGCGCGACCCTGGGACACACTCAAAACCTCCGAATGAGACACTTTCCACAGGTGAGCTGTGTGCTCTGTGCATTTATCTCTCAGTAAAACTGGAAAAGAAAGCTGCAAAGAGCAGGAGGCGGCTCGGATCCCCTCCCGGAGGAGGGGTTTGGGGGCTGCTGAAGGAGGGGGGTAGTGACCTCCCCGTCACCCAAGCTGGGGCCAGGCGGGCCTCCACCAGGACCCCGACCACCCTGGCTGTTCCTCCCCCTCCTCTGGCAGGAGGGGTGCCAGGGGCTGCCCCTCAGATGTGGCACGGGCGCCAGCTTCCCCCACCCGCGCCGCCCAGCCAGCCTGGGGTTTCCACACATTTGTTACCTGTCTACCTGCTAAGCCACTTCCTCCGAGGGCTGCCGCCTGCCTGCCTGCCTGCCTGCCTGTCCGTCTGTCTGTCTGCTCGCCCGGCGCCCGGCACGGCCCTCGCTCGCTCGCCTGCCAGCATCCTCCCCACGGCCTCCGTGTGGCCGGCCCTGGAGGCGGCCTTCCTCGGGCATCTGCGGCAGCTCCAGAGGGAGGTCCCGTCCACCGCCCCTCCTGGAAAGAGAGGTCCAGAGTCAGAGCTGGCTCGGCCCCTGGGACCCGGGAGAGCTGAGCCTCGCTTCCTTCACCTCAGCAGTGGGGCTGAAACCGCCAACTGTGCGGGATCGGCTGTGAGGTGCCGGACCTTGCGCTGGCTGTTCCCTCTGCTAGGCACACCGTTCCCTCTCACTGCGCCCTCTAAGAGAGCCCCCCTGCCACCACTCACTCAGGGCAGCCACTCGCCCCGCCTGGCTTCCCCCTCCTCACGGGCACCTCTGTCCTGGAGTTCTCCTCTGCGTCTGTCCCCAGGTCGTGGAGGGAAGGGCTCTGCGTGCGCGGTGCCCAGCAGGGGCTCGGGCCTGTCCTCAGACGACTGAGGGCTGAGTTGGGGGAACCGCACCCACAGCGTCAAGGGGCTCACGGCGTTTCGCAGCCAACTCAATGGGAAAATGTCGTGACGTTGAGTGAAGAAGTGTCCTGGATTTTCAAAATGAGCCCTGAAACCTCAGAGGAATTCTCTGCTTGGGGAGAGGTCAGCCTGGGTCCAGCCCCACCTCCCCCCTGGGGACCCCCAAGGCCAGCGCCGCCTCTGCCTTCAGAGGGTCCCGGAACCAGAAGAAAATGGAAAAGGCCTCCTCCCTCCAGGCCCGTGCACTGCAGGCAGGAGTCTGCTCCTGGTGGCCCGGGGACATCCCGTGAGCGCCGGGCCTGGTTGGAGAAGTCGCTCACGAGCAGGAGGAGGAGGAAATAGGAACACACTAGGCCTCCGGGGGCAGCTCCAGGGAGGGGCCTGGGACACAAGTGAGCAATCAGCAAGACTGCCCAGGAGGGTTGCTTGGGTCAGGCCTCTGTCTGGATGCTGCTTCCGAGAAGGCCTCCAGGTTACCCATGCCCATCCTGGGCCAGGTTGGGTCCCTGGAGCTCTCCTGAGGTTCCCAAACATCCCCACACCTGAAACCTGGGCGTCCAGGTGGCATAGGGCTCCCTGCCTCCCTCGCCCCACCCCTGCACATTTACGTCTGGTTCCAAGGCCCGGGAGACAATTCTGTTTCAATAGACACCCCACGGTGGGCAGTAGTGTGGGCATTTCCCCCGTCTGGGCCGAGACAGCACAGGAGCCCGGGCTGGGGCAGGCGGCGTGGAGGACAGGATTGAGGGATAGTCGAGAGCGAGGGCTCGGCGGACAGACAAGGCCTGGGTTCGAATCCCGCCTCTGCTCCCAGCCTGTGCATTTGCATCATCGTTACCTTTGTATTATCTGTTAGATGCTCTCTCTTCCAAGGGAGGCTGGCTCTCTTTTGGGGGGTGGGGAGGCTCAGAGGCACAAGATGGCCGACTGGCCCCAGAAAAGCAGACGCTAGGAGAAATTACATCTGGAAGCCAGTCTAGCATTTTCTCCTCTGAATCGATCTCCTGGTTCCCCAAAGTTTCTGGCAAACCTCCACTCACCTCCCTGCTCCCACCTCCTCCCCTACCATCCGCCTCCCCCTCTCTGCCTGGGCCATATACTCTGCAGCCCTGCTGCTCCTTGGAAGCCCACCTTGTTCGCTACCCCAGGGCCTTTGCATGTGCTGTTCCCTCTGCCCAGAGCACCCTTCCCTCGGATCCTCACACAGTGCATTCCCTCATCTCCTTCAGGTCTCAGCTGAAATGTCACCTCCTCAGAGAGGGCCCCTCGCCCCCCCCCCGAGACTAAGGTAGCCCCCAGTTCCCCTCTACACACCCCTGTTTATGCAGTTCCTCGTCTCTATCACAACTTGTAATCAAACCGCCAGACTCACTCCCCCTGGACTGTCAGCTCCATGAGGCAGGACTGGATGGGTCCTGTGTCCCACTGTGGCCCCAGGGCTGGGACCGAGCCTGGCACACAGTAGGTGCTCAGGGACTCAGGACCAGAGCACGTGGGGTTTGCAAGCCTAAGGTCTTGAGACAGAAGAACAAGGCTGCCACCTCCTGCCACAGACGCACCACGGAGCCAGGGACGCAGGAAGATGCCCGTCCTCTGTGTCCCCCCCAGGGCTGCCGCTCTTCTTTCTCAGCCCCCCCAGAGCCTCTTCCCTCCCAGGGCCACCTCGTCCGGGGGAGGAGCCAAAACATTCCACCTGGGGGTCCCCCACCTCGCCCGACCCTGCAGGGGCGGGATTACTATCATCCTCCCGTGTAGACAAGGAACACGGTCAGCGGTCCAGAGAGAGGAGGCCCAGAGACTCCAAACCTCCGTGTTCAGGGTGATAACGTAATGCAGTGTTTTCGAAAATCAGAATAGTCGAAAGCACCCATAAGGAACAAAGCAGAGGGCAGACCCAGCACGGGCTCGCCTCGCTGTCCTCGCCCCGGCCCCAGGGCACAGGCTTAGAGGGACGGCCGGTGGCTGCCAGCCCAGCCCCGCACAGTCTGGTGCCCTGTGGAGACGGGGATGAGACGCGGGCCCAGCAGTTGGCCCGGAGCCCACTGACCCGCCGAGCGTCCCCGGGAGGTCAACCTATGGCAGCGCCCTGGAAACCGGCCCAGAGCGGGCACGGGAGCAACACGCAGGGACACCAGACGCAAGATCCCAGCTCTGGGGAAGCCACAGGACAAGGGACCCCAGTTCCTCAACGAAGAAGGAGCGAGGAGAAAGGAAGAGAGAGGAGAAGCGATATGCTCGAGAGACGTGAGCGGCATCGCACCCACACACTGGCTGGGAGCAGGGTCCAGACAGACCAAGCGCAGGCAGACAGACATGATGTGCGTGTCTAAAATGCTGCATAAATGTGTCTGTTTATATGTGCTGTATTTGTACACAACATGCAGATGTGTGTGTGTCTAGTCAGCTCTCATCATTCGCGGAAAACCCTGAGTCGCCCAGTCCTGGATGTTGCTCCCCAGGGAAGGACTGGGAGAGGTTCCCGCGAGCCTCCGCGCACTGTCGGGTCGGTCAGCACATGACCCATGTTGCACATGCGGCGTTCCAGACACCTTGTTTGACGCGTGTTGTCAGTTCACCGGCGCTGCGGCTGGTGCCTGAAGGAGGCAGGCCTGACCCCTGCGCTCTCTCCCTGGGGTGCATCCCGGCCTCCTCGCCTGGGACACCAGACAGCACTCAGCACTGCCCTGGGCCCTTCTAAACGCGAAGTCACCAAGGAAAAGCACAGAAATGCACGAAACGTGGCCCTAAAACCCACGAGAAGGATGCTGGTTTGCAGCCCGAGAGCTGGACGGGAGGGCAGGGCCCAGGCCCACCTCCGCCAGGAAGGGCGCAGGGGCCCTCAGGGTTGACGCCTCTCTGCATGTCTGTGAACTGATTGTGAAGATTACAAATAAATTTTAGCGAATGGGAGAATTCGCAAATACGGAATCTGCAAACAATGAGGATTGACTGCATATATTTGCATATAATATAAAAATTATATAAAAATATTAAAATATATAATTTATTGAAACAAATAAATATATCCACTTACATATTTATTCATATAAGTATACTTTTACTCATATATCTATTTATGTAAGTACATAGAGAGGGAAATCAGGGATACTAGGTATTTGCTGGTTAAAAAAATAGAGACGAATGAGCGGCTGTCTGCACCACAGCTCTGCCCTCCTCTTTGGTCTCACCTCCTGGAACCTGACGTGATGGCTCCAAGTGTCCTGGTCACAGCTGTGATCTCCACACACACGAGACCCTCAAGAAACCCTCCTCCTCCTCCTCCGAGGACAGAGGAGCCCAGGGTGGCTGGCCTGCCCGCTCTCTCAGCAACAGCAGCAGAGCTGCAGTTCGAGCCCGGGTCCCCGTCACCAAGCCAACGGCTCTTATCTGTCCCCTCTGTGGGCCGAGACTCCTTGCCTCATCCCTGGGGCCCTTGAAGGGTCCTTGCTAATGCCACACCCTCCAGGTACTCTCTGAGCCTCAGTTTCCCCCTCTGTAAAATGGGACATGTGCCGCCAGTGAACGGTGGCCAGCACGTGGAGCTCTGTTGCGCAGGGTCTCCAAGACTCAGGGGTCGTCTCCCGGTTCAGCCCTCAGCAGATCTGGTCCAGGCCCCATCCATGTATTCCAGAAGCGACCCCAGGAGTCATTGTGGTCATTCATTCACTCACGTATTTAACGAATATTTGTTGCACACCTGGTTGAGCCAGGCCCCTGCCCTCGGGGCCACGGAGCAGCCGGGACTGCCGTGGGTTTCCGAGGGAAGGTAAAGGGTACTGCCACTTTGGGAAACAGCCTGGCAGCTTCAAAAAGTTAAACATCTTGTCGACGAAAATAATCCATAACCAATCTATTAATGAAAATTTGGGTGAGTTTATTCTGAGCTTAAATCTGAGGATTATAACCCGGGAGAGTCTTTCCACAAAGGAACAGAGCACTCCAAAGAAGTGGGGGTATACAGGGTGGTTGTATACCCTCAAAGAGGATGTTTCACATATGACTGAAATGTCCCTTTTACAATAGTCACGAGGCTGCTCTGTCAGCACAGCGATTGATGGAAACAGCAGATAGGCCTGCTGTCTCAGTGAACCCCGCAGGTTGGCAGGTCTGTTGCCTCGAGCTGGGCGGTCACAGATGAGCGCTGCAATCAGTTCCCAGCCTAAAGAAAGATGCTTAATCTTTAAGGAGATGCCAACGTTGGGAGGGGGAGAGAAGTTGCACCTTTATCTCAAAATGTCTAAGCAGATATACAATGCATGCTCAATGGCCACAGTCAGGCCCTTTTGGAAAAACAAAGTCAGGCTGAATTAGCTTTATACCAAATGGTTTCCTCATATACTCCAATATATCCTATTGCTTGCCATTTTTATTTATCAATCTTGAGGTGGCAGAAATGTTCTGGACCGAGACGGAGGCGCTGGTTGCACAGCGATGTGCACTCAGCTCTCCGCTTCAAAGTGGTTAGTTTCATGGCACACGACTTTCACCTCCGTTGGCAAGAAGGTTGGCCTTGACCGCCGTGCCAGGCCCAGGTGTTCACGCAGGAGCGATGGACGGGAGTGTCTGCAGGGATGTTCGCAGCAGACTTACTCACGATCCTGGCCCCCAGCGACGACGCAGACGCCCAGCCGAGGGTGAAGGGAGGAACCACGTCCACCTGCGCTCCGCCGCTCCTCAGCCCGGACCAGGACGACCGCCGACACGTGTGACAGCCGGGAGGGGCCTCAGTGAACGAAGCCGGCCGACGAGCCCCTCCCGCGTGGCTCCATACGTGAAATTCTAGAATGCTACAGAAACTCTCATCTACAGCGACAGAAGCCGGCCGTGGACGCTGGGACGAGGGTGGGCTTGGGAGGGGTGTGCGGGGTTACAGAGAGACCCGGAAAACTGGCGGGTGAGCTGTTCACCAGTCCCCTCATGGGTGTGCAGTTCTTTCAAACCTCATGCAATCACACGCTTTAAGTGCAGCTTCCACACATCCACCGAACAGCAGTCCAGCTAGAACCAACATCCCTGCCGTCCCGGAACTGGGGTTCTGGCCCCCAGAGAGGTGACACAGCGAAGGAGCGCTAACAGAGGGCGCTGTGAGATTCAGGGTGGAGGGGGCGGCCCTGCGACCGTGGAGCACAGATCTGAAGGAGGTGAGGGAGGAGCCACGTGGGTCCTGGGGGAAGGGTGTTCTGGGCAGAGGAAACAGCCAGTGCAAAGGCCCTGAGGCAGGAAAGTCCTGGGCAGGGTGGCCATTGTGGCTGGAACGGAGGGATCGAGGGAGACGTGGAGACAAGGGTGGGGGCCAGCAGGGCGGCAAGGAGAAGTGGTGGAGGCTGGAGAGTGCAGGCAGCAGAAGGAGGAGAATCCGGAAACGCTTTGGAGGCTGAGCCAATAGGGCTGTCTGAGGTCAGGCGCCTGTCCCTCGCGTCTCTGCAGGGCCAGCCGCCTCTCCACGAGGCTGCTCCTCTCCAGTCCAATTGGCCCCAGGGTGGCCACAGCCCCAAGTCCCAACGAACGAAGGCAGGGTGACTGAAGGTCACCGACTCTGATGGTGACAGAGGACTGTGTCCTCTCTGGCCAGAAGCAGAAGCCTCCTGCACAGACACGTCCCCGTCCGAGCCTAACCCACAGCAGTTTGGTAGGAAACAGGCTTTTATCGTGAATCATGTTGGATCGTGCAGATTGCGTTTGCAGAAACGTTGCCACGAAGGAACAGAGAGCTCCCGCCTCCTTCCCTCGGCTTCCCCAGCGCCGATTCCTCACACGGCGCTCTGTCCAGACAGAGACAGCAACCCTGGGACGACTCTGTTCGCAAATCCCGCACCTTCTTCAGATTTCCCAGGTCTTGTTTTGCTGTTCCAGGATCTCATCTGGAACACCCCACTGCATTTAGGCAGCATTTTTGTTTTTGAGGTCACGTTGGTTTATAACGTTCTCTAAGTTTCAGATGTACATCATTATATTTCGACTGATGCGTAGACTGCACTGTGTTCACCAGATCAAAAGTCTAGTTGCCATCTGTCACCACACACGTGCCCCATTTACCCCTTTCACCCCCCGCCCCCGCCGTGCCCTCTGGTAACCACCAATCTGTTCTCTGTATCTGTGTTTGTTTATCTTCCACATGAGTGAAATCGTACAGTAATTGTCTTTCTCCCTCTGACTTATTTCACTGAGCATAATATCCTCAAGGACCATGCATGTTGTCACAATTTCATCATTTTTTTATGTTTGAGTAGTATTCCATCGTGTATATATACCACATCTTTATCCATTTGTCCCTTGATGGGCACCTAGGTTGCTTCCAAGTCTTGGCTATTGTGAATAATGCTGCAGTGAACAGAGGGGTGCATGTGTCTTTACGCATTCGTGTTTTCATGTTCTTTGGATAAATACCCAGTAGTGGGATAGCTGGATCGTATGGTAGATCTATCCTTAATTTTTTGAGGAATCTCCACACTGTTTTCCATGGTGGCTACACCAGTTTGCATTTCCACCAGCAGTGTATGAGGGTTCCCTTTTCTCCACATCCTCTCCAACATCTGGGGTTTTTTTGGTCTTGTTAATTATAGCCATTCTGATGGGTGTGAGGTGACATCTTAGTGTGGTTTTGGTTTGCATTTCCCTGATGATTAGTGATGTTGAGCGTCTTCTCACGTGCCTGGTAGTTGTCTGTGTACCTTCTTTGGAGAAAGGTCTGTTCAGATCCTCTAGGCAGCAATTTTTTAAACAGCATTTTCTCCCCCTTCCCCACCACGTTCAAGAAAATCAGTAAATTTTGCATTTACAGAAGAGTTGCAAAGCTAGAACAGACAGTTCTGAAACCCCTTCGCTCAGCTTCCCCGATTTGAACACTTTGCACGACCACGGTGCACGTGTCAGAATGAAGAGACTAATGCCGTCTGCGTTTTTAAACCACCGGGAGCACATCTTCCCAGGAGATGCATCTCAGGTGCGGGCCTCCACGGCCCTGAGCATCATGCTCGTGTGACTCGAAGCTTGGAGTCCGGCAGGTCGGGGCCCCTAGGTCCCCAGCCACAGCCTGCCTGTGTGACCTTGAGCAAGGCACTTCACCTGTCTGTGCCTCAGGCTCATCTTTTGTAAAATGGGCGGGTGCAGCGTGGGCCTTGTGCGAGAGCGTGCCAGGCACGTGGCAGGAACTCACAAATCCCAGCAAGTTCTGGTCTTATGGTCACCCAGAGACCTTGGCGTCTTTCTGTGGAATAAAGGGCCAGCTTGGTGCTCCCTGGCCCCGATGGAGCACACAGGGTGTAATTTCCGAAGTGGAGCATGCAGATGGGCTGGGACCCCTTCCCGTCCCCGTACGGCATCTTGACCTTCTCAGTGAGGTCAGAGGGTGACCTCACACCCCCAGTTTGCACTGGAGGAAACTGAGGAACAGAGAGGGAGACATGTTCACCCCCCAGCATCATCCAGCAGGCTGGCAGAGGGAGCCCCACGCCGGGTATACATGAATTATCTGTTCTCTTCCAGACACAACTCAGAACACGACTTTTTGGGATTTTAAAAATTGCGATAAAATATACGTAAGATAAAATTCACCATCTCAACCATTTGTGAGTTCAGCGGCGTTAAGCACATTCACATTGTTGTGCAGCCGTCCCCACCATCCGTCTCTAGAACCTGTTCATCTGGAAAATCTGAAACTCTGTCCCACTAAACACTCAGTCCCCGGCCCCGGGCGCCCTCCGTCCCACGTTCTGTCTCGGTGAGTGTGACTCCTCTAGGGGCCTCGTAGAAGTGGGATCACACAGTGTTTGTCCTTTTGTGTGTGACATTTCACTCGGCACGATGTCCTCACGTTCCTCCGCGCTGTAGCAGGTGTCAGAGTTTCCTTCCTTGTGAAGGCTGAATGACGTCCCCCTGTGTGGAGGGACCGCACTGTGTTTATCCATCGTCCATCGATCAACACTTGGGCTGCTTCCACCTTTTGACCACTGCGACCAGTGCTGCTGTGAACACGGGTGTGCAAACATCTCTGCAAGATCCTGCTTTCAAGTCTTTCGAGTCTACACCCAGACGCGGACTTGCTGGATCGGATGGCAGTTCTATTTTAAACCTTTTGAGGACCCGCCCACTGTTCTCCAGAGCGGCTGTCGCAGCTCACGTTCCAGCCAGCAGTGCCCACGGCTCCCTCTCGCCACAGCCTCACCGGCTCCGCTCTTTCAGAGCTGCCCTCCTGACGGGGTGAAGCCGGGTCTCACTGCCGCGTGATGTGCGTTGCCCTGCTGACCCGTGAGGTGGGGCATCTTCTCATGCGCTTCGTGGCCATTTGTCGATCTTTGGATTCAGACGTGTTTTTAACTCCTGGGGCCACTCTGAAGCAAAGGGAAGCGCAGTGGCCGGCTTCCCTCCAGTGCAGGCAGGCTGCTTCCTCACCTGCTGTCTGATCGCCTACTGTGGGCAGGTGTCTCCCAGTGGAGGCCAGGCTCCCTCCACATCTGCTCCCTAGTCAGTCACACCTCTGCCCCACTGCTTCACCTCTCCACGGCTGTGCACATGCACTTCCCTCTGCCCAGAATGCACCTTCCTCTTCACCTGCTCCACTGTCAGCACAGAAAACTCCTACTCGTCTGTCAAAACCCAGTTCAAAACCTCCTCCTCTGTGAGGTCACACCTGCTTGTTCTCCTTCGTTTATCTGTTCACTCTCCACACATTTACACAGGGCATGCATCAACCAAGGTAACACAGTCCCTGCGCCCGTGCTGCCCACAATGTCGCTGTGCGGCACCTCTCCCACGGACACAGCCCAATCATCCTGAGTCATTATTTATCATCTGGGTCCCTCCGAACCTGCTCTTCTCTGAGACAATATTTTTACCCATGTAGCACTTACTACAAGGCACTGAATTCTCACAACCATGCTATGGAACAGGTACAGGTACCATTGTTATGCCCATTTTACAGATGAGGAAACTGAGGCTCAGAGAGGTTAGGTGGCTTGCCCAAAGTCACACAGCTAATAAGTGGCAGAGCTGGGGTTTGAAGCAGTCAGCCCAGCTCTAGAGTTCATGCTACACTATTTTTCCTCGAAGGGACAGGCTGTCAAATTTTCCCAGCCCTGCTGAACCCCTCCACAAACCCCCACTCTGTCCTCGCCCTTCCTCCCCAGATTTGAGCCCAACTCCTGGGCTGCGGTCTGACCGAGGCACCCACCGCCCTCTCTCTGGACCCTACACCTCTGTTGACACAGCAGAGATTCACCGCATCCCGGCCCCGCCCGCAGGCCCTGCTGAGTCATATCACCCAACGGAACCCTGCCTCGTCCCCACAGGTGCTGCCGCTGCGCATTGTCACCCCCACCTGCTCCGGGACACTTCCTGTCCTGGAACCCAGGGGCGGGGCTGCGCTGCGTGTCTTTTTTTTTAACTGTGGTGAAATTCACATAACATAAAATGTACTATTTTACATTAAACGATTCTGTGGCATTTGGTGCATTCACTATGTTGTACAACCGTCACCTCTGTCTAGATCCAGAGCATCCCATCACCCCACAGGAGACCCCGTCCCCATGCGCAGTCCTTCCCCAGCCCCTGGCAACACTAATCCCCTTTCTGTCTCTACCAGTTTGCCTGTTCCGCACGTTTCATACAGATGGGACCACACGCATGCGGCCTGTAGGGTCAGCTTCTCTCACTCAGCACAAGGTTTCCGAGGTCCCTCCGTGTCGTGGCGCGTCAGAGCTTCGTCCCTCTCTAGGACCGAGTCCCGGTCCGCCGCGTGGACAGGCCTCGCCGTGTGCCTCCATCCAGCCGGTGACGGGCATTTGGGCTGTTTGCCTCTTTTGGTGGTTGTGACAGTGCTGCTATGAATGTGCGTGTCCCAGTTTTTACTTGAACACCTGTTTTCGATTCTTTGGGGTGTATTCCTAGGCGTGGGATGGCTGGATCATATCATAATTGTATGTTTAACCTTCTGAGGAACGCCAAACTTTCGCGACAGCACGGGATTACATGCCCACCAGCAAGGGCTCAACACTTTTTAACCCTCGTGACTTTCACCCAACTAGGACCCAAGTTCAAATCTTTGCTCCACCACTGTGACCACGTGATCCTTTTCCTTCCTGTCACGCATCCTGCTTTTCCTGGTAGCGGCACCCAGTTCTCCTTCCAGGACCCCCCCCCCCGATCTTGTCCTGGCCAGTGAGCTGTCATCCTCGACACGCCCCAGGCTGGGCTGGGTGAGGAACTGGGGAACCAGAGACAGCTGCTCCAACCAGGGAAACCTCCACAGACGAGGCCGACCGAGAGCGATTGCGGGGAGCGGAGAGAGGAGGGCAGCCCTCGCGGCTGCCAGCAACTCCTGAGCCAGCAAGATTTTAAATCTGTTTTTGCACAGAAATAGTCGGATAGACTTTAAAACAGGAATAAAAAAGAACCTGTGTTTAGAGCGCGAGCCGAGCGTCTAGGCAGCTGGCAGCGTTTGGCCTGGCACGGATGGTCGAAAACAAGTGTGCGGTTACGGTCCTGTTCAAAAATACGGCTTCGAAGCAGCATGCCCGGCCGGGCCGGATGCCCTGTCATTCTCTCTCCAAATAAAAGGCAGAGCTGTTCCTGACGCAGCCTGGGGACGTCTGCGGCCGCTGCGGCTCCGAGGAGGCCGGCCTGGAGAGCCAGGCACGGCCGCGCCCTGCCAGCCCGGGAGCAACATCTCGAGCCTGTCATTGTGCGACCTTTCAATTAAAACCTCATTCCCGGGGGGGCCGTCCGGGGCCGCCAGCCTTGGACCCCTTTGGTGGGAGCCCCGCAGGCTTGCGGCTGAGCATCGGGAGCATGTGGCGTTTGGCAGCTTGAGTCAATTTTGAGCTATTTGTGGAGGGGATAAAAAAAAATAAAACCAAACATCATTTGGTGTTTGCCAAATATAGCATTTTGCATTTCTATAAGCAAAGCCTTGCCTTTAAAAAATATTGTGCTTGGTCAGCCATCAACAGGAAGGACACCCAATGCTCGCTATGCAGCAGCGAACCAGGATCGTGCGCTGCGGGAAAGCAGCCGGGCCCACGGGGTGCCGTGCTGGGCTCGCATTTGTCTGAAATGTCCAGAAGAGCAAATCCAGAGAGGTAAATGGCAGACCAGTGGTGGCCAGGGAGCGGGGAGGGGGCTGGGGAGTGACCGCTGGCGGGGTCCCTCCACCCTCCGCGCACGTGGACCTCTAGGTGGCAGCCAGCCCTGTCGCCTTCCACTTCTGCAGAATGGGCCGCTCCAGAGCGCAGACAGCCAAGTGGACGTGAGCTCGCCAGGTGGGCCAGCCCCGCCCTTGCCCCCTGCTGCAACTGGGGACACGTCCACCTCTCCTCCAACTCCTGTTCCAAAGCCGGGATGCCGTCCTCGAAAATTCTGGGGCCTGCCCCGCACCCAAGGTCTGACCGAACTGGGCTCACTGGGCTGGGAGACCTCTGTGTCGTGCTTTGCACCATTTTATTTTGAAAACTGTGCAACCTATGGAAGCGTTGCTAGAATAATACAATGAACATCCACATCCTGCGCATCCAGACTCACAGAGTGCTAGCGACTTACCACATTCTCTCCATGTGCCTACATATATACACGAGTAATACAAATGTATCCATTTTTACAGATTTATATATATACAAGTGATACGAATGGTGTGTAGATACATGATTTATATGTTTGTATATATTGTCTGAATCTGCTTGGGCGGCCATAACGAAACACTGCAGCCAGGGCCGCTGCAACAATAGGCACGCGTTTTCTCACACTTCTGGAGGCTGCACGTCTGAGGTCAAGGCGTCCGCAGCACCGGCTTCTCTCCTCGACTAGCAGATGGCCACCTTCTCGCTGCCTCTGCCAATGGTCTCCTCTCTGAGTGCAGGCCCATCCCTGCAGTCTCAGCATAAATCCCTCTGCTCGTCAGGACGCTAGCCGGCTGGCGCAGGGCCCACTCTCGGCCACGCTTCCACTTCACCCCTCTGCCCAGGCCCAAGCCTGGGAACAGCCACATTCTGAGGTGGGCAGATAGCATTCAACACATCAGGTTCGGGGCACACGAACACCCCGTCAACAGCAGTATCCTATCGTGTCACGGCACCATTGGAGTGTGCCCACAGACTTCAGGCCCTGTGACCCCAAGTCCTGCTGCCTGCACCTCCTAAGAATGAGGGGATTCTGCAGCCGACCCCAGGACAAGTGTCACATTTCCCAAACTTCACCTTGAGAAATCCCGTGATGTAACCTGCATTCCATAATCAAATTTCCCCCGCGGTCCCGGTGACGCCTGCATTGGTCTGAGTGTTTGTGTCCCCTGAGAACTGATACGCTGAAACTTGGTCCCAAGCGATAGTGTAGCAGGGGGGCCCTTGGGAGGTGAGAGGTCGTGAGGGTGGAGCCCCCGTGAATGGGATTAGTGCCCTTCTAAAGGCGCCCCAGAGAGCTCCCTTGTCCCTTCCGCCGTGTGAGGACACAGCCATCCATGAACCAGGGAGACGGTTCCCACCAGGCACCGAATCTGCTGGCGCCTTGACCTGGACTTCCGGCCCCCAGAACGGGGAGAAATCGGCAACTCCGAGCCCCAGCGGCCGTGATCTGTTACGCGGCCCAGACGGACTGCAACAACCTCCTTTGTGGCAACTTTCTCTTTTCTCCTTTAGGATCCCATGCAGACCCACGCATGTGCTACCTTCTCTTCCTCGTGTGTCTCTTTAGCCTGAATCAGAAGCTGTTTCCTTCTGCCTTTCTCGGTGTTGCCGTCTTTGGAGTCCAGGCAGCTGTTTTGCAGGTCGCCGCCTCGGCAGGCCTGCTGGCTCCTCGTGACCAGGTCCAGGCTGTGCGTCTTGGGGCGGGTCCGCAGGGGCGACGCTGGTCCTCCCTGGCGCGTCCTGTCGGGAGGCCCCTAATGTTGGTTTGTCCCGTTGCTGGCGATGTTAACCGCGCTCACTTGGTTCAGGTAGAGGAATCATACGTCTTGAAATCTCCCTGGGGCACCCAAATGTTCAGGCAGAGCTGGAAACAACGGACTTAAGTTGGCTTCTCTTTTCTACAGCCGGAGAGGAACTGCAAGGCTCCACTAGCCTGTGTCTCTCTGTCCATTTTGGGGCTCCTTCACCCTGACATCTTGTCTGGCCAGGAGGTGAGAAGCCAGCAGGGCCCAGGGACAGCTCAGACCCTCCCCTGACTGAGAGGAGACTGGTAAACAGGACCGTGTGAGGGCAGGTGGGATGCATTCCTGGGGGCTTCCTGGAGGAGGTGACCTCTAAGCCATGCCTGCGAATGTGTGCCCAGTTCCATCCCAGGGTCCCAGGGTTTTGCCAAATAGAGTGTAGGACCCCCTCTTTCAAGCTCACCCAGGGGGACAGCCCTGGGGTTCACCAGCCCCATTCAAGGGCTCATTTTGACTCTCCCCGTCAGACACTGGTGGCGGTTTCCCAGGGCAGCGGGCAACCCACTCAGGCCTCGGTCAGCAGGGCCCAGAGTGCTGTGCCTCCCGTGCAGGGCTGAGCTCCGGGCACGGGGCGCCTCTCTCATCTCACCCCTGCAGCTGTGGAGGCTGCACCACGGCCCAGTGTGCTCAGCGGCCGCCTCGGAGAGAGAGAGAGGAGCTATTTTGGGCTCTGAGGGCTGTAATTTCTGCCGCTCAGAGAAAACCTCGGGGGCAGGGGCGGGGGGCAGGGGGCAGAGGACAGATTGCTGGCTTCTCTCGCTGAGCCTCGGTTTACCCATCTGCTAAGGGGCCGGATAATTAACACCTCGCAGGAGGACAGTGAGAAATGGGCATGGTGCTGGGCGCAAAGCCCACGGCAGAACCGAACCTCAGGTTCCGCCTGTCTGTGTGAGGAGGGGGTGCCTCCCACCAAGCCGGGGCAGGGGGGGGAGGTCGGGCGAGGGGGACACCGGGCAGTGTCTGGAGATATTTCTAGTCCTAACAACTGGGGGGCTGCTCCTGGCATCTGGCGGGTGGAGCCAAGGGAGGCTGCTCCACACCCCATGGTGCACGGGATGGCCCCACGGCAAAGAGTAGTGGCAGTCCAAATGTCGCCAGCACCCGGCTGAGAACGGGCCGTGGACACGCACTGTATCTCTCCTGTATCTGGACGACTTTCATGCGGGTGGTTTTGCAATTTAAAATATGATTCTGGGTTACGTGCAAGGATGTATGGTGTTCCCGACGATGGTGAGAAACGCAAGCAGCTGAGACACCGCGCAGGAGGGAGACAGCCAAATACACAGTGCAGATACTCATAAAATCAAATACTAAACTGTTTTATAAAACCAACGTGGTTCCATAGCAGGAGCTCTCACCCGGGGCAATTTTGCCCACAGGGGACATTTGGCGATGTGGAGACATTTGTGGTTGTCATACCTGGGAGTGGGTACCACTGGCACCCGGTGGGCGGAGACCAGGGAGGCTGCGCGACACCCTACAAGGAAGGATCCGGCCCCAGAAGTCAGGATGCTGAGAGTGAGAACTGCTGAACTAAGGGAGCCATCGGAGGGGACATTTGAGCTGAAATCTGAACGTGTCACCCTGAGTGACACTTGCAGGCCCCACCAGGCAGGGGTACCGTCGACAGCCACACTTTAGGGCAGAATGATCCAGCAGGGGAGGAAGCAGGAGGCTGGCATTGGCGTCCCTGGGCAAGACGGAGGTGGCTCAGCTGACCTGGGAGGCCGGCGAGGTGGCCAAAAGGGCAAGGTCAGCCTCCCCGCCAAGGGCCAGACAGTCCGCGCGCCGATGGGCAGGCCGCACGGCTCTGCCGAACGTCTAGCATGAGAGCAGCCGGACAAGACGCACACCGACAGGCGGGCGCGTGCCAGCGAAGTTCATTTATGGACGCCAGGATTTGAATTCCCTGGAACTTTCACATGTCACAAAATATTATTTTTCTTTTAACATTTTTTCAACTATTAAAAAACGTAAACAACATTCTTAGCAGCAGGTGACAGCTAAGGGGTATAGGGTTCTCTTGAGGTAATGAAAAGTTCCTAAAACTCACTGTGGTGATGGATGCACGGCTCTGTGAACATATCAAAAGTCATCAAATCATACACTTTAAATGAGTGAATTGTATGGTATCTGAATTATATCTTAATAAAGCTGTTATAAAGAGAAAACGCACAATAGCCAAGGTGGACGCAACCCAAATGTCTGTCGACGGTGAATGGATGAGCGAAACCCGGCCAGCCACACAGTGGAAGAGCAGCCTCGAAAAGAAGGACATTCTGACCCCGCCGCCACATGGGTGAACCACCAGGACGTCACGCTCAGTGAAAGAGCCGGACACAAGAGGACAAACACTGTGACTCCCCTCATACGAGGTCCCAGAGGAGTCACCCTCGCCGAGACAGAAGGCAGGACGGAGGGCGTCAGGGGCGGGGGGAGGCGGCAGGAGTGAGCATTTAATGGGACGGAGTCTCAGTTTGGGACGACGAACAAGCTCTGGAGACGGATGGGGGGGACGGCCGCGCAACCACGTGAGTGGGCACAGCACCACCGAACCGTGGGCTTCAAAGCGGCTACCATGGTAGCTTTTACGTCGCGCCTATTTTACCAAGATTGAAAAAGAAAGAAAAAACAAACATTCTCAGCTCACAGGCTGTACAAAAACAGGCAGCGGGTCAGCTTTGGCCCCCAGACCACAGTGTGTGGACCCCGGGCCTCCCCGTGCAGGTCGGTGCTGGGAACCACCGTGTGTGCCGCCCAGACGGAGTGGCCGGGAGAGCTCAGGCCCCAGAGGGATCTGTTCACAAGGCAAACCTGGGTGAAGACCTGCCTGCTCTGCGGAGGGAAACGATGCTCCCGCGACGGGGAGCCTGGGGTCCACGGGGACCCCAGCAGGCTGAGTGCCGGGCTGCCCAGGGGACGGGGAAGGAAAGACTGAGAGATGACTAAAGGAACGGGTGACAAGGTGCAGCGATGAATGGGCTACGGCTGGCATCTACCACGTGATAAAATGCACCACGTTCTGACAAGCCGCTGTTGGGGGCCACGGAGGAGAGAAAGCAGAAGGTCCTTGCGGCTCCTCTGGGCCCCAGCAGCTGACCCCTCCAGCTCGGCTGCCCCACCCTCCTCCCCGTGGATCTTCCCAAATCGGGTATGACCCAGCCACTCCCCAGCTAAACCCCTTCAAGGACCCTCCCTTGCGCTCAGGTCACGTCCAGGCCCCCACCCCGTTCCCAGGCGTGGCTCCCGGCCCTGCGTGAGCTGGCCCTGCCGTCTGCACCCCTGGCTGGCCCCGGGCTGTCCAGCCCTTCGCACATGCTGTTCCCCTGCAGGGACTGGCCCTCTGTCTCCCCCATGTCAACTCCACGTGTCAGACTCCATTTGGGAACCTTCAGCTCCCCACTCCAGCCTCCCCACACCCGTCCCTCCCTCGGCCCAGCCCTGACCCCACGGGCTGGATGTCCCATCCTGCTCTTTCTCCCCAGACTCAGGGCCCCTCAGGCGTGACCCAGATGGAGCTGCATCTTCCCAGGGCCCCAGCCTCACACGGCCCAAAGCCTAAGCATTGCTGAGTGACTGCAGTGGCCCACAGGTAAGGCACAGGGCTGTGCACAGGAGGCGCAAGGCCAGAGGGCCAAGCTCAGGGCCAGGAAGAGGAGGCCCGGGCCGGCGGGGCTGGCAGGGCTGGTGCGGCTGGCTACAGAGCGTTAGGTGTCCAGGCGGCAGAGGCAAAAGAGGGTGACAAGAAAGCGCTGCAGGCCTGGAAGCTGCCCAGGATATAAATTAGACACAACTTTGCAACCAGTCCTGAGCCAAGGTTCCTACTGAGACGGGGCTCCGACCAAGGCTGCTGTGGTCGGGGAGAGCGGACCCGACGCCTCCCCACCATGCAGAGCAGCACCCGGGCTCACTTTCCCACCTGCTGTCATCGGTCTGGCCTCCCTACGTCTCCCTCCCACACGCTGAACTCCTCTGGCTCCCCAGGTTTGCTGTGCTGTCACCTTTGGGCCCTCGCCTGGGTCGCCCTTCGTTTCCCGTGCGGCCTGGCCACGCTCCCCGCCCCCAGCCAGGGACCCATTCGCCCTGGGCGCCCCCAGCAAGGGGGCCTTCCCTCCAGCCAGCCCCGACCCCACAGGCTGGGGGCATCTGTGTCCAGCTGTGTCTCTTCAGACCGGGGCCCCCGTGCCGGCTCCCCACCTGAAGTCTCCCTGTGTCACCGCTGAACAGCGTCTGGCCCAGCAAGGGCATCAATGAACTGTATCCAGGGACCAGTCGGAGAGGCCGTGGCTGGCCCCCAGAAGACAGCCATTCCTCCTCCCCATCACCACCCGGAGGAGCCCTGCCAGGCCAGTCCCTGGGCCTCTCCTGTCCACAGCCACGTCTGCAGCTGGCTTTACAGAGATTCCCTTGCCTTTCTCTCTCTCCCCAGAGCTCTCCTGAGCCCCACAGGGGGTCCTCCAACTCTCCCACTGAGATCCTCTCCCGGCTTCTGGTCTCGGTTGAGCCCAGATCCTGGCCCCAGAGGCATCTTCCCAACCTGCAAACCCAAGCAGATCCCTCCCCTGCTCTAACACCTCTCATGGCTCCCTATTGCCCACAGAATGGAGCCTGAACTCCACCTCTCACACGAGGCCCCCAACCTTCCTGGGTCCCAGTTTCCTCACCTGGGGATAATGGATGCCACTTTATGGGGTGCAAGAGGATGGCATGTGGTGGGAGGCGAGCAAGACCCAGCCCATGAAGGAGCCCTGCCCTTTCCATTGGAGACATCTGCGCATTCACTTGGCTGGGGTTTCTCAGCTTCTGAGCTACAGGGCTGGGTCATTCTTAATGATAGAAAGATGATTGTTAGATTCATAGACGATAATTGATTGATAGATGGTAGAGAGATGACTGATGATGGATAGTGACGACAGAGGACACACAGAGAGATGACAAATGGTTTACCAATAGGCGACAGATCATTGACAGACAGACAGATAAGTGGATAGCAGACACGGTCTCTCGCACGCTAGGGCAGGCTTCTCACCCTCGGCACTGCTGACCCTTGGGGCGCCATCACCTTCTGTGGGGGGCCGTCCTGGGCACTATGGGTTGTGGGGCAGCGTCCCCAGCCTCCACCTACCAGATGCCAGCAGCACCCCACCCCTGAGCTGTGACAACCCGAAACATCTCCAGACGTTGCCCAGCATCCCCTGGCGGCAGAACCTCCCCAGGTAAGAACCGCAGACTCAGGCAAATGCCCACGTGTGGCGGGATCCCATGCGAGACAGAGCCACAAGCAGGAAGGGCAGGACAGCGGGCCCGGGAGGCAACATCAAGCAGCTCAGGGAAGGGCAGAAGCTTCTCTAAGGGCTCGTGGCCCAAGAAGCAGGCCAGGAGCGACGAGGGAGGTGCCAGGATCTCCCCCGAGGAGAGCAGCCCACCCAAGCGGGGCTGGGGCTGCATCCCCCTGAATCAGAGCCATAGCCACCAGCCCTCTCTGAGCCTCAGTTTCCCATCGGCAAAAGGGACGGCCCTCCTGTGCACAAAGTTCCTCTGGATACTGGGGGCTGATGTTGGACAGAGATTTTAGGCCTTAAGAGAACCAAGGGGCTTTGCCCAGCCTCCCGCACTGGTAAGTAGGAGGTGGATCTGAGCTGGGTCCCGGATCTCCACTGCCTCCCCTGTGAGAATGCTCACTGTGCACGGAGGACCCCAGAGCAGATGCTCGAGCCACCACAGTGTCGGCGCACCTGTCCTCTGGGCCTTCCGCCAAAGTGCAGACAGTGGGCGCAACTCTCCGTGCTGCGACCATGTCCCCAAGAAGAAAATGACACGACATCGACAAAAACGATTTCTTCCAAACTCAAGCCTTAAAATTATGTTGAAACACAAAATTCATCCATCAACAGATGGGTGAACAGAATGCGGTGTAACACACAATGGAATATTACTCAGCCATGAAGAGGACTGAAGCGCTGACACGTGCTGCAACGTGGATGAACCTCGAAAACCTCACGCTGAGTGAGAGGAGCTGACACAGAAGCCACACAGTGTGTGATCCCGTTTCTATAAAAGTCCAGAACAGGCAGGTCCACAGAGACGGAAGGTGGGTGAGTGGTGGCCAGGGGCTGGGGGGACGGGGAGCGACTGCTCACAGGACGGGATTTAATTGGAGAGATGAAGAGATGGAAATGTTTTGGAACTAGATAGAGGGGATGGTTGCAAAACATTATGAATGTACTAAACGCCCCTGAATTTTCCACTTTAAAATGGCTAATTTTATGCTATGTGAATTTCACCTCAATAAAAATAAATAGATAAAAATAAAAAACAGAAGCATAAAAAATCCACCAACGCAAGCATTTGTCTATCCAGCTGGGAGTGGGAGCAGGCTCACACTTTTTTTCCACCTTGGGAAGGGACGATGGAGCAGGGCCCCAGCCCGGGAGCCCTGGGCACCGTCTGCCGGTCTGCCGGCGCCCTGGGGGCTGTCCCCGCGGGCGGGCGCAGGGCTCTGAAAGGCTCTCTGTCAGGGCTTTGACAGGGGGCCAGATTTTCCCCGGAGCCGAGCAGTCTTGGGCCTGTTGTTCTCAGCAATCTCGGGCCGCGTGTTAGCAGGAAACACAGCCAAGTAGGGCTTCCTGCGCGTCGGAGAGAGGAAGCTCCGTAATGTTCTGGAAGGCCGGGTTAAAAATAACCCTGGTATATAAAGACAGCCGAGGGTCCCCTGCTCCCTCACTCGCGCGCAGGCCGGCTGGACGCCGGGCCGAGCAGGTGGCTGGGGCCTCAGGCAGGCCAGGCCCCGTCCCCGGGCCCCGGGCTGCGGGAAACGTCACCGAGTTTAGATTCCCGAGGTCGCCTGGCTTCCAGAGCTTATGCAGAGTCAGGGCCACCGTGGGTGTTCCTGTTTTAAAACGTTTTTCTCCAGCCGAGAGTGCAGCCTTCTGGCGCTCTCAGTGGAGAGAGACCTCAGCTGCGATTCCCCTGAGCAGGGCGCCAAGCGAGTGACGGCTGAGGAGCTGACGGCCAGGGTTCGAATCCTGACTCTGCCGCCCTCCTCTGGGTCTCAGTTTCCCCTCTGTAAAACGGGACAAGCAATAGCTCCTCCATTGTTGTAGGCAGTAAACACTTAGAAGAGAGGCTCCAGCGGGTGCCACACCAGGCTGAGCAATTACTATGAATTCTTACCATTATTTCTAGGGCCGTTAGTTCCCGGGTGAGGGACTTTGCTATATTATCTCATTTAACACGCACCACCTCCAGCATCCGCCCGCCCGCCCTTCCCTGGAGCTGCTCGCTATCACAGGGACCCCCGCCACACGGTGGCAGCGTCTCCACCGGGGAGTTCTTTCCTGCCTCACCTTCCACGGGGGGGGGCTTCCGATGGAGTCCCGATGCCTCACTCTCCTCGCTGATCCCGGCTCTGGAGAAGAGTGACAGGGATTTGAGCCAGGGCCTCCTGACTTCGGAGCCCACGTTCTTTCTGCTCCACCCTCAGATGTCAAACTTGGGGAGTCAGGAGGGCCAAGTGGGAGGCAGGCGGGGGTGCCTTCCCTTAAGGGGCTGTCATCGCCATGGGGACAGCGAGGGGAACACAGCCCACCGCTGCCCGCATTTGGGGACAAACGCAATGCCAGGGTTTGGGGCTTCTCATCCTGGCTGAGCCACACGGCTCAGGAAAATAAAAGGGGACACGAATGACCTCTATCAGGAAGGACAGAGGTGACCCCATGACAGATCCCACGCACATTAAACGGATCCCAAGGGCACGTTATGAACAACTGGATGCCAGTCAGTTCAGTGGCTCAGATGATGTGGACAAATTCTTCAAAAGACACAGACCCCAAAAATCACTCAGGAAGAAACAGCCAGATCCCAGGCCAGCGCCCTGTCTGCGAGAGAAGAAAGACAGTGGCGTGGCTGAAACCGTCCCAGAGGGGGTCTCCAGGGCCTACAGCGGCGCTGCCGGGTCCCCCAGCATTTAGGGAAGAAGCAAGGCTGGGTCTACACAGACGCTTCCGCTAAACTGGAGGGGAGACTTCCCACGTCGTCCTGAGCAGGCGGCTCTGGTGCGCTGGGGACCCCACCTGCGCTGTCCAGCACAGCCCTGGCGCTTCACCCCAGAGACCCTCCTCCCTGCCGGGGTGTTTCCCTTCTGGTCAGCGCAGACCCTGCTGCACTCGGGAGCGAATGGGCTGGCTGCTCTCCCAAAACCTGACCCACAGGCCCGGCCCCTGCAGGCACCTTTGGACCCGGAACGCGGCCACAATCAGCGCATCGCGGCGGTGGCTGAGGCCCGTTTCAGGAATGCTGGCGCCGCCCCAGCTATTCCCAACCGGCCAAAGGGGGCTTGCGATGGGCTGGGGGACAGACGCCTGAGAGGGGCCAGGGCTCCACATGGGACAGCGCCCGTGGGCGACAGGGAATGGAGACGCCCAGTGGAGGCTCCAGGCCTCAGTTTCCTACTCTGTCAAATGAAGGCCTGAGTCCCAGCAGGACCTTCTACTGCAGAGTAGCCCGACGGCCAGACCTCGATCTCACCACCGCCTGGGGCCCTGCTCCCGCTGCCTCTCGCTGCCTCTGTGTTTCTGCCTGTCTGTCTCTCTGCCTCACTAGGTCTCTCTCTGTCTATCCGTCCATCTGTCTCTCTCTCCAGGTCTCTCTGTCTCTTCCTTCTTTCTGTCTGTCTCTCTCTGTCTCTCTCTCTCCATCTATCCGTCTCTGTGTCTCTTTCTCTCTCTTTTTCTCCATCTCTCTCTAACTCTCTCCGTCTCAGCATCTCTTCCGCGGGGTGGGGTGTGTTTCTGCACGGCTCTGCTAAGCAGGGAACCATTTCCTATTCCAAGAACAAGTTCCTCTGTCTCCTTTTCTTTATTCAGAGAAAGTATGGATTGATCGACTGATGGACTCTTCCTAAGCCGCCGATCAAGATGGCGCCGTGTCCAGGCTCACCCCTCCCCACGTTCCGGCACGGGGAGCTGGCTCCTGCCCCGCTCAGACAGTTCAGAATGAGCCATGTTCTCTCTGTGATGTGAGTCTCTCCAGTAAACAAGTAAGCAGATGTCCAGGCCCCTCTGGGAAGGGGCGTCCTACTCCTGCTGAGACGTCCTGGGGAATCGTGAACTCCTTGGAGCAGGTACAGAAGAGAAACTGAGGCCCAGGAAGGGGGAGTCCCCTCTCTGAGCCCCACAGAGGCGGCTGCCTGGCTCCAAGAAATGGGCTCTGAAAGTGCCTCCTGACTGTCGATCGGGACTCAAGCTCTTCTCCGGGTGTCCCCCGGCCCTCGCACGCTGTGTGTGCTGGCGGCCGGGCCCTGCCAGGTGGGGGCAGGGCTGTGCGGCTGCCTGCCCCGGGGCTGTGGAGGAGCAGCCTAAGCCCCCTCCTTCCCTGACACCCGGCCCCCAAGCAGGGATTGCTCCCTCGGTGGCTTCCCAGGGCCTGCCGCTCAGCTGTGACCTGAGCACCCTTGGCCTGTAGGTGGCATTTCCCTGGAACGACCCCTGGGCTCGGGCCACACAGGCCACCACACTGAGTCCCAGGCAAGCTCCCTGCCCTTAGGAGCCTCCGTTTCCACTTCTGTAAAAGGGGCACACCCGTGGTCTGCTCCCCAGGACTCCATGGGACCTGGCATCTGAAACGCACCCAGCACAGGTCCTGGCAGCTCTCCAAGGAGAGGGGGTCCCTGCTCCCTGCTCCCTGCTCTCGACTCTTCCGCGACTCTGGCCATGGGCCTGATAGCCCAACCTTCCTCCAGGCCAGTCTCTGCCTGATGTATTTTTTCAATTGTGGTAAAAAATACACAACATAAAATTTGCCATTTTAATCATTTTCAAGTGTGCAATTCAGTGGCATTTAGTACATTTGCAGCGTTGCGCAACCATCACCTCTATCTAGTTCCAGAACATTCCATCACCCCAAAAGAAGACCCCCATCCCCATGAGCAGTCCCTCCCCAACCCCCTCCCTGGGCCCTTGGCCACCACTAATCTGCTGTCTGTCGCTCTGGGTTCACCTGTTCTGAATATTTCATGTACATGGGATGTCGCACCACCCAGCCTTCTGAGTCTGGCGTCTGTCACTCAGCATGAGGTTCTCGAGGTTCATCCGCGGTGTAGCGTGTGTCAGGGCTTCAGCGCTGTCTAAGGCTGAGCAATGGTCCCTTGTGTGTATGGGCCACATTCTGTTCATCCATGATCTGTGGACGGACACTGGGGCTGTTTCCCCTTTCGGCGATTGTGAGCAGTGCTGCCGTGAACAGGTGTGTACAAGGGTTGCTTTGAACACGTGTTTTCTGTTCTTTTGGGGAGAGACCCAGGAGTGGAGTCGCTGTGTCATATGGTAATTCTACGTTTAACTTTTTGAGGAATCTCCCTCCATTTGACCCTGGCAGAGTCCAGCCTGAATTCGCCATGCCCCCCTGGCCACCCCTGCCGTCTACAGCACCGCCACACTGCCCTCCAGGAGCGACCTCGCTCTGCCTCGGCATTGTCAGCCCTCACCTTCCCTGTCTGTGCCTTGGCCATGGTGATGATTTGAGGAGGTGACACAGGGAAAAGCCTGGAACCCACCAGGACCTCAAGCCCAGAGGCCTGCTCCCTCATCCTCTCCCCACTTCTCCTTGACTTTGTCATCTTCTCCTCTGTGTAGTGTTTCCAGATAAAACACAGGATGCCCAGGGAAATTTGAACTTCAGTGTAAGTATATCCCATTCTGTGGAAAACTTGGGATATACTTATGCTACAGAATTTGTTGTTTATCTGAATGTCCTGCATTTTATTAGCTACATCTGACGACCAGCCTCTGTGACAGGTGCTTCTCCCAGCCAGGCAGGAATCACGGAGATCACACAGCACTGGCAGAGACTGAAGGCAGCTCTGGGCATTTCGCGCCTGGGCATCTGACCCGCCCAGCTCGCTTCAGCAAAGCTGCACGGCCCGAACCACCAAGAAGGTTCTCCGACTTGCCCCAGCATCCCCAGACAGGCCTGGGGACAAGGAATGTGTTGAGACCCTGGGAAACCTTTGAAGGCCCATTTTGGTCAGATGACAAGTGATCTAAATTTGTCCCCAACCCCAGGCCACCGGAAGGCCAGTGAGTACAGGGCAGCCCCACGAAAAGACGCCTCCTCCGGCCGGCCCCCGGGCCATCTGACTCACGCTTCCTCTCATTCAGACGCAGCCACCAGGGCAGGAAGCTCCTCTGCGAGGGGCAGTGGCCCAGCAGGGGACTCTTCTCCCCATGGTTGTGCCCAGAACCCGGTCCCAGGCCCGGCACAGTGGGCTCGGGAGGTGTCGGGCAGAGCCACACATGGAAACCCCTGCCGTGGCCGCCCCGACACCGCCTTCTCCAGGGCTGCCGACACCTCGGGGACAGGGGCCGGGCCCCCAGGACCGCTGGGAGCCCACACAATTTCTTAACTTCGTCTAAAATCAGAAGGAAAAAGGCTTTCTAGGGCAGAAAAATATATTTAAAATTTTTCTCACCTCAGGGGGAAAGAAATTAAAGTTTTAGGGCTTCCAAAAATCTATTAAATTATTTTATCCTTTTTTTTTAACAGAAAAAGTGTGTCCCATTCCATGCAATATTTGGCAAATATTTATACTAAAAAAAAATGTGTTGTTTATCTGAAATTCAAATTTGACTGGGCACCCTGTGTTTTATTGGCTAAATCTGGCAACCTGGTCTTTTTGTGACAGTTGGGCCTCACGGCCAGGCAGGAACCTAAGGCTACGGGAAGTGTGCCGGCCTGGAAGCCACTCTGCAGCCCCGACTCCTCCACGAAGACCCGGGTGGCCCGGCCCGGCTCCGCCACATCTGCTGGAGCGTCGGGAGGGACCAGGACCGCATATCCGGCAGTTACCAGGAGACACAGCCCATTTCTCAGATGACAAAACTGAGGCTCAGAAACGAGAAGCAACTTAACCAAGCTCCAGGCTGTGCTTCTCTAAAAACCTTTTTAGGGGGAATGGCTCTACATCTGTTCGATGTCCTGGGCCCCCGTGTGATGAAAGTTGTAGACACTTCATTGTAGATAAATGTGCCAGCGACTTAGTTTCAGTCTCAGGGGTTCCGTGGACCCTCCGAGGCTCATACAGGGGAGCAAGGCTGGGTCAGGATCAGAGCCTTCATCATCAGACAGTCCAACTCCTGGTTCAGCCGCGGATCCGTTGTGCCTCAGTTTCCCCTCTCACTATGAAGTGGTGGAAACACTACTGGCTCTCTGAGTCCTGAGGACTAAGGGCGATCTCCACAGGGCCTGGCACATAGTAGGTATTCACGTTAGTTTTCTTCTCCTCTCCCTCAGCCCTAAGCCTCTGAAAATTCACACACACACAATATTAGGCTGGCTATTTTAGACTCAAAACCTTTCACATCTACTCATGGAAAAAAAAAAAGGAAAACTCTTCTTACTACACATATTTTCAAAAACTGCCCCTCCAGTGGAAAAGTTTTTACATCTTAAGAAAAACCTGATTGTTAGAGTCTGGCCTGCAATAAACCTGTGGCTATTTTTAAATGCTGGGGGACACGGGCCTGCAACCCCAGGAAAAGAAGAAGCCGATTGTCCTCCGCGGCCCCAGTGATGTGATGTGGAGGGTGAGGGGCACGAGCTGTCAGCCTGCCAAGAGCACAAGAAGCCTCCTAGAATATTCCGGAACATTCTTCCTTGGGTCTTCAGAAATCACACAGTTGGGGCTGTGCCTCAAAGTTCCAAGTCTGCGAGCCGTTGTTTTCCGTTCCATTTTTCCTCTTCTTCTCCTTTTTTTTCCCCTCTCAAATCACATTTGTTTTTCCACCACCGAAAGCACCGGAACAAAGCTCACCGGGCCTCCCCCCGCTGTTCTGACCAGGCCGTAAACAAGCGCCCTCCCCATGGCGGGGTGTTTGGGTGACACTGGAAAATCTTCTGGAGGGAAAAAAGAGAGAGAGTTTCCAAAACTGGACTCAGGATTTACGTAACACGGAGTTTATGCAACAGGCCCTGGACGGGCAGCCGCTGCAGGAGGCTCGGGCCAACGCGGCCGGGGCGCGCCCCCCGAACATGCAGGGGCCGTGGGGACCACAGCAGGCCTGGTGCACACCCGGAACATGCCGGCGAGGCCCAGCTCTTGAAAACAGCCGCAGACCGTCCGCAGCAACGCCTCCTGCGACAGCCACCAGCAGCAGGGAGCCGGCGCACCTGTGGCGCCCTCAGCGGGCCGGGATGTCACAGGCACTGCCCCCCGGCATCTTCTTCATCCTCCCAGCGCCCTTGGGGGTTCCACCTGCCCCCCAACACTTTTCCCGTTTTACAGAAGACAAAGCCCAAGGTACAGAGAAGGCAGGCGAACCCCCAGGAAAGTCACAGCAGCCACAGCAGGATCTGTGCCAGGCCGGGTTCGATATTTCCAATATTTTCCGTGAAGACCATCCACCCCGCCCGGGGGAGGGGCGATTGTTGGAATTGGGATCTGAGGAATTTGTGAAGTGGGGGTGACAACTGTTCTCCAGCCCACAAGTGGCAGGGACGTCTCATTTCGGGAAATGAACCTGAGCGTTGTGTGCCCACCCGCTGCCCTCCACTCTGGGCCCCAAATGTGGCTGGGAGATGCTCTCAGGTGCAGGTCAGGTTTTGTGTTCAGGGTTCCAAGGTTTTTTGCAGACTGCGGGCCACACCGTGTGCTCCGTCCTCCGTGGTCACTTTGCTTGTGAAAGCAATAAGTCAGTACAACCACTCTGGAAAACCATTTGTCGATATCTACTAAAGCTGACTCAGCAATCCCAGCCCTAAAGATATGTCTGCACAAAAGAAATGTAGCCGCATTATTCATAATGGCCAAAAAAGGGAAACAACCCAAATGTCTTCACTGAATGAACTGTAGCAAACAGATACATTTAATGAAATATTATACACCCATGAAGAGGAACACGTACCTGCTGCACACAGAATGTGGGAGAACCCAGTGGGCACAACACTGAGCAAAGAAGCCAGACGAGCGAGAGGGTGTGACTGTGGTTCCCTGTCGGCGACAGCAACAGCAGGCCAAACTCCTCTCTGGTGGCAGAGGTGTGAGGGTGGCTTCCCTCCCCAGCCGAGGGAGCCTTGCGGGGTTCCCGCATCTTAATCGGGTGATGCTCAGGCAGCAGAACCCAGAGTGTACTCCTCAGAGGAGCAGACTCAGCTGCAGGCAAGTTTTATCTTCATTTGAAAAGATGGACGGGGCATTTATTGAGCCCCTAGTGCATGCACGAAGCAGCAGCCAGGACGCAGACCCCACCCCTCTCGCCCACTTGGGCTGCCAGCCCTGCTCTGCCTGGGGAGGAAAGGCAATCGGCTCTGATCCTCTGTGGGTGGAGGGGCCGACGGGAGGGCCAGGCTCTGTCCCGGTCCTGCAGGCGAGGAGGGCAAGGTGGCGGAGGGACAAGGTCTGGAAGATGCCACGCTCCTGACGCCCGGCCGGGAGGAGGGGTCAGGGGTGAGGGAGCGCTGCCCCCGCTCAGGTGCCGCCCGGCCGAGCTCCTCCCAGGCGCCCCCGCCCGCATCCGCACTGGGCGTGGGTGGACCCGAGGCTCTGAAACTGTCCACAGCCCCACGCTGGAAGGAACTGGAATGGTGTCCCTGAAGGAACCAGCAGGCCACGTGGGGGGCCCCGGGCTGGCCCCTAGACAGCAGCGTGTCCCCACTGCCACCGGCTCCTGTGACTCTGCACACAAGGATGAGGTGTGTCTGGGAGCTGTCCCCACATACGTGGCCTCCCCCAATGGCCACCACCCTTAGTACACAGCTTCTGGGTGCCCAGGACACGTGCGTCATGGCGACACGGCCCTCGTGTGCCTGCAATGAGGCCATTTGTGGCCACAAATCAATATGTCTGGGAAGTCGGTGACCAGCCCCTCAGAAAACCTTCCCAGGTGGCCCCCTCTGGACCCCATGAGGACAAGGGCACATCCCAGCACCTCCAAGTGGGCGGATGTCTCCTGTGCACATGGGGACAGAGGACTCTCAAAATGACTGTGGGCCCCACCCTTGTCTTGGGCAGCTTCTGTCATCTGGGGTGTTGAGGCCCACAGCCTGGAGGACAAAGGCCTTTCCTGCACTGAGCACACATCATCTGTGTCTGCAAGGACAGGTGGTGGCACCATGTTTCTCATGGGGAACAAGGGATGCCCCGCCCCCAGCTCCACCCACAGGCCACCCCGGTGGTCCTTTCACAACTGCCCAGGGGCAATGGCAGGGGATGTGGTGTGGGTTCGTGGTAGGCAGACTCTAGAAGGCTCCCGAAATCCCTGTCTGTTGCTGTATATGCTTGGTATAATACCTTCAGTCTGCGCAGAACCAGTGAACCGTGGGATATCACTCCCTTGATTAGGTTACATTATGTGGCAAAGGTGAAGAGATTTTTGTAGATATAATTAAAGTCCCAAATCATGTGATATTGAGTTCATCCAAAGGAGGTTATGCTGGGTGGGCCTGACCTAATTAGGTGGGGCTCTAAGTAAATTTTATGTTATGTGTTTTTTAACACAATATTTTATATTTAAAAAATATTTTTAAAAACTATGTTGGATAGTGGAAACAACCCAAGTGTCCATCAACAGATGAACGGATTAAAAAATGTGGTGTATCCATACAGTGGAATATTATTCAGTCACAAAAAGGAAGGAAATTCTGACACATGCTACAACATGGATGAACCATGAGCACATTATGCTCAGGGAAATAAGCCAGTTACAGGAGGACAAATACTGTGTGATCCCACTTATGTGAGGCCCCTGGAGGAGTCAGATTCACAGAGACAGAGAGTAGGAGGGCGACAGGGGCTGGGGAGGGGGTGGGGAGTTAGCGTTTAATGGGACAGAGTTTCAGTTTGGGATGATGAACAAGTTCTGGAGATAGATGGTGGGGACGGCTGCGCAACCATGTGAATGGACCTAATGCCCCTGAACTGGATACTTACAAATGCGTTAAAATGGTAAATATTATGTTATATATATTTTACCACAATTAAAAATATTACATTGGATAGCCCAAGTTAAAGAAGTTAGACGCGACGGAAATGCTGTTCAGAGGGCCTTGAAGTCAGAGCCCAGAAGCAGCAGAGAGCCGGCTCGGTGGCCGCCAGGAAGCTCGCTGTGAGCTCGTGCAGGGGAGCAGCAGGTGCCTCCAGGAGCCAGGGCCTCAGTCCTACAGCCTCAAGGAGCTGGGCTCTGCTGACGCCCCGAGAGCGTGGAGGAGACTGGGCCTCAGACGAGACCCTGGCGTCGGCCCACACTTTGCTCGGAGGTTCGTGTGACTGTGGGCAGAGGACGGGCCGCGCCACGCGGGGTCCATGAAAACTGAGAGACGATCAAGGCCACGCTGCACGGGCTCCGGCACAGGGCGCCGTGTGGGGCTCCCTCGCAGTGCCTCAGGCTGGAAGGCTGACACTGAGGCGCCCGTGTGGCCAGCTTCTGGCGCCAGCCTGCTCCCCTGCCGCACACGGCTGTGGCACCGCCCTATCTCTGTGGCCTCGTGTGGCAGGGCGGCCGGGAGCTCCCTGGGGGCCCTGTAACAAGGGCACTGACCCCATCAGGGCTCCACCCTTGGAACCTCCCACAGACTCCACCTCCGACACCATCTCTTTGGGGGTTAAAATTTCAACATACGAATTTGGGGGGACACAGACATTCAGTCCACAAAAAATACATTTTGTTGGTTTTAGCCACTAAAACAGAAAAGGAGAAACCCTCCCAAGAGGGTCACTGCATCCTCCAGGACACAGCTCTGCCGGACAAGCCCACCTGGTGACGGTGGAGACTGGCCGAAGGGCCGGGGCCTGG
The DNA here is from genome assembly GCF_041296265.1 of Equus caballus. NCBI lineage: Eukaryota > Metazoa > Chordata > Mammalia > Perissodactyla > Equidae > Equus > Equus caballus. The sequence continues at coordinate 16,095,087 of NC_091704.1, forward strand.
AGGGCAGCGGGGCTGGTGCAGTGCCCAGGATGAGCACCGGCCATGAGCTGTTACCACCCCAAGGCGGCGACGGCGGGGGCTGCATGCTGGGCAGAGAGGTGCGGCCTTCCTGAGCAGATGAAGCCACCCGGCAGGAGGGACCCCAGAGGATCAACTCCCGACGCCGCTTTCCTCCCGCCTTGGCCCTCCCTCCGGGGCCTCCCACTGGCCAAAACCAACGGGGAGCCATCGAGGTATTAGGGGCCAGCCTCTCGGCTTTTCTGTAAAGAGCCTGAGAGTAAATATTTTCACCTTTCTGGGCCATACAGTCTGTCAAGATGACTCAGTCTCGCTGTTGTAGTGCACAGCAGCCACAGACAACGGGTCAGGAATGAGCACGCATGCCTTCCAATAAAGCTTTATTTATAAAAACATGCAGCTGGCGCACGGGTGGCAGTCTGACACCCCTGGCCTAACCAATTCCTACCCATGCCCCCACCGGGAAGTCTTCCCGGATGCCCCTTCGGGCCTTGTGAAGCTACGTACACTCCCACTGTCCCACGTCAAGAACTGTCACCCTAGACTGCAAACCCCTCCAGACCAGAGGAACCCCACACTTGGGACACGCAGCGGATGTAAAAAGGGATGCAAATCGAACCCATTAGATTGGCCCCCCAAACAGAGAAAATCACAGTTGGTCGTGCGGAGAGGCTGCAATCAATCCTCCCGCGTTGCTGGCGGGAAGGGAGAATGATACAGCTGCGGTGGAACCGCTTTGGTGGTTCCTCAAAAGTTTAAACACAGAATGAGCACATGACCCGGGAATTCCACTGCAAAGTATACGCCCCAAATAACTGAAAGGAGTGTTCACACGCTGAGGCCCACGCCTGCTCACGGCGCACTATTCACCACAGCCAGAAAACGACGTCCGCCAACAGACGGAGGACAAAACAAACACGGTCCGTCCACACGAGGGGACAGCACTCAGCCTTAAACACAACCAAAGCCCTGAGACGCCGACGATGCGGACGGAGCTCGGGACTCACGCTGAGTGAGAGGAGCTGACACAGAAGGCCACTCGGTGTGTGATCCCATGTATAGGAAACTTCCAGAACAGGCAAATCCACAGACAGAAAGCGGATGAGTGATGACCAGGGGCTGGGGAGAGGGGTGGGGAGCGACTGCTCATGGGGACAGGGTCTCCTTTTAGGGCAACGGAATGTTCTGGAATTAGATAGAGGTGATCGTTGCACAACCCTGTGAATGTCCTAAATGGCACTGAATTGTGCACTTTAAAATGGTGAATTTTATATTAGATGAATTTCACCCCAGTAAAAAATTATATATACATATATACATGTATATAATTAACATCAGAATATACATGAAATATAAATAATAATACTGTTGACATTTTGATATATTACCAAAAAAGCTGCAAGCCAGGGTTTGCCAGCCCTTGATTTAGGTAAATAAAAACAGCTACCAGGGGCCAGCCCGGTGGCACAGTGGTTCAGTTCACGCACTCTACTTCAGTGGCCCAGGGTTTGCCAGTTCAGATCCTGGGCACGGCTCTACACACCGCTCATCAAGCCATGCTGTGGTGGCGTCCCACACAGAAGAACAAGAAGGACTTACAACTAGGATACACAACTATGTACTGGGGCTTTGGGGAGAGAAAAAAAAGAGGAAGATTGGCAACAGATGTTAGCTCAGGGCCAATCTTCCTCACCAAAAAAACCCAGCAGAAACAGCTACCAGGAACAGAGGGCCCCTCTAGGAACAGCCCTTTATATGTGGGGTCTCCACTGTCAGTGACACGAGCAGGCAGGTGCTCACGACCTCTTTGCTGGATGAGGGACTACCATTCAGAACGAGATGGCCACTCGCCCAAGGTGGCTGAGCTGCAGGTGCCGGTGCCAGGATCTGACTGGGCCTCTGGGCCGGGAGCCCCAGAGTAGGAAGGGACCCGGGACTCTGGCTGAGCACCCTGCTCAGCCCCTCACTCACCATGCTGAGCAGGCCCGCGGTAAAGATTCAGTGAGAAGACGCATGCAGCTCTGCCGTGCAGGGCTTGGCATACAGTAGGTGCTTAATCAGTGTTGCTCCTTCCCCCTCTCCTGTCTTCTGCACCAACGAGACTGAAACGATCGGGGCCTGGCTGCCCAGGAGACGACGAAATGTTCTCCCAGGAATCACCAGTCACGGGCTGGACGAAACTCTGCACCTTCCCCACGCGCCGGCCGCTGACCACTCAGCAGCAGTGAGAAAGCCCCAGGGGCTGCGGGCAAGGGGGCTGGAGGCCGCCCGTGCTCACTGGGCCTCGGCTCCAGGCGCAGCACAGCCAGGTGGTGATGGCACCAAGAAGCCCAGTTGGGGGGGGGGGGTCCCTGCCCACATTCCTGCCCACTCTCGAGAAAGGGTCAGCTGCCAACATCTTTGCAACTCGGGGAGCTGAGCTTGGCAAGATGCTGAGAAAGAGTTGTGCAAACCTGAGCAGAAACCCCCCAGTGGCCCCGGCTGGAGTCCCCGTCCAGCGGCTGCTGTCATGCGGCTGTGACTCCTCCAGAGCGCCAGGCGCTGGCCTGGGAAGCCAGCTGTACTGTAGGTGACGTGATTTCGGTAGAATTCCTGAGCACTTGCTCTCGGGAGCTGAGCCAGGTCCACACAATAGCTATTTGGGGTGGAACAGCTGGTAGAGGGAGAGGCGGTCTAGATTCCAGAAGAAAAGTGGAAAGAAGTAAAGGATACTAGAAAGGGCCAGGACCCAGTTAAAGGAGTCTGTGAGCTCTCTGTGGGCAGAAACGGGCCGTGTACTTCTTTAGCTTCCTCTCCGTGTCCACCAGCGCGTGGAGAGGGAGCTCAACATTTATTTGTTGCTCAGACCAAAAACTACTGATTTGCAAGTTTCCTCAGCCCTTAAAGACAGCCTGGCAGGAGATGGTAAATGTGTACCACTCATGCAAGCCTCCACCAGTGGCAGACATCACCAATCAATCACAGCACTGCTTCCCAGCACTGAGCCTGGATGCACCCTCCGCATCTGTGCCAGCAGAGTGCTCCAAACATTATCAATGGCTTAGAGGGAAGCGATCTGCTTCCTTGGCTTAAACTATTAATATTGGGTTCTGAGGAGAGGATGGGAGCCCTTGGGAAAGAGATGAGGACAAGGACGTCACCATCAACAGGCATAAAGTTCCCAGCTGTGAGGGGGGACAGCAGGGCACAGACGTAGGGCCAGTCCCTGCGCTTTTGGAACTTGCCAATGACACGAGGGAGGAGGCGGCTCCCTCAGCAGCCCCGTGTGCCGTAGTACCTGTGCTCACTCACTGACCATGTGGCCGCGGAGATGTACCTGTTCCATCCCACTTGGCAGCTGACAGGCAGGCCACTCAGAGACCGCAAAGCTCTGCCAAGGGTAAGTCACCCGGCTAGGAAGAGGCAGCGCCAGGAACCTGACTTCAAGTCCAGAGCTCTTCCTCCAACAGCACCATCCCGAGATGTCACCAGACACACAGCCTGGCCGGCACGGCTTGGACAGCAGATGACGGGACAGCAGAATGCGAGGGCCACGCTCCAAGCCCCTCTCTGCCTGGCTGCCCCATCCGGCTCCTTCGCTCGTGCCCTGAATCAGGCAGCCAGCACTCCTGAGCATCTACACATGCTCCCTCACATCTTGCAATGAAACTGAGCCTCAGAGAGGTTAAGTGACATGCCCAAGATCATACAGCGAAAGTGGCGGCTCAAGTCCACATTCTTTCCCCGAGTCGGCTGCTCCGTCTGTTGGTTCCGCTCACCGGGCGCTCTGCTGGAGTGTCTCACGCTGCCCTGGGAGGCCCTCGGTGGGTGGCCAGCATCCTCTCGTCATGTTTGTTTCAACACTAGGCTGGGCCTGGGGAACACAGAGATGAATCAAGGGAGGCCCCTGCCTTTGAGGGGCTCCCTGCCTGGAGAGGAAGCCAGGACAGAGAACAGCTGGTCACCATGATGTATGAGTGTCCTGTGGCTGCCACAACAAATTGACAGAACTGTGCAGCTTAAAAGAGCAGCAGTGGACTCTCTAACAGCTCTGGGGGCCAGAAGTCTGAAATCAGGGTGTCGAGGGCATCGGTTCCTTCCGACGCGGTCTGGGGAGACTCTGTGCCGGCCTCTCCCCTGGCTCCCGGGGGCTCCAGGCAGTCTTCGCTGCTTCTTGGCCTGTAGCTACATCGCTCCAGTGTCTGCGCCCGTCTCCACATGGCCTTCCTCCTCGTGTCTGTGTCTTGGCGTCCTCTCTCTCGTAAGGACACTTGTCATTGCACTTAGGGCCATCCTAATCAAGCATGGTCTCATCTCGAGACTCTTCATCACATCGACAAAGTAAGGTCTTTCCAAATAAGGTCACACCCACAGAAAGCAGGGGTTAGGTTAGGACTATCTTCTGGGGACAGGTTCAACCCACGACCCATGGTGACAAGGCAGGTCACAGGAAGCCGAGCCGAGGAGGAGAAAGCGGATGATTCTGCAGGACTGGAAAGGCACCTGGAGAAACTCCTCTGAGGGGCTTCAAGAGATGTATCAATTCATTGGCTCCTTCATCCATCCAGAGAATGTTCCAGTGAATGTTTATTGAGCGCCTACTGTGTGCTGTGCTGGGCTTAAAGAACAGGATGGATGCAATATAGATCCAGGTCCTACCCTCCCTGGGGTTCACACTCTACTGATGGGGGAGACAGCTAAAAAGCAAACAAGTCGATAAAAATAATCAGTAATGGTGAAAAGTGCTGTGGAACAAATTAAAAAGGGGTGGAGAAAGGAACTCTACAGCCTAGGGAGGGGCTGGCCAGAGCAAAGGGCGCAGGGGGACCTGGGAAGCCCATTTCTGCAGAAACGCACAGAAGAGGAGCTGAGCACGGCCTGGAAGGTCGACAAATGGTCCTGGAACCACTGGGTATCCACGTGCAAAAAAAAGGCAAAAAGAAAAACAAACAAACAAACACAGGCAAAAGAAAAATTAACTCAAAATGGAGCGTTCACTTAAATGCAAAATGCAAAACTATAAACCTTATAGACAATAACATAGGGGAAAATCAAGATGACCTTGGGTTTGGCAATGACTTTTTAGATACAACCCCAAAAGCACAATCCATGAAAAGAAAAATTGATAAGCTGGACTTCATTAAAATGAAAAACGTCTGCTGCGCAAAAGGCACCGTTAAGAGAATCAAGACAAGCCACAGACTGGGAGAGAATCTCCACAAAACACCTCTGTGACAAAACACTGGTGTCCAAAATATATAAAGAACTCTGAAAACTCAACAAGAATAGAAACGACTCAGTTATAAACTTAGACAAAGATCGGAACAGACCCCACACCAAAAAAGATATTCAGATGGCAAAGCAGCACGTGAAAAGATGCTCCACGTCATCCATCATCAGGGGAATGCAAATTAAAACAACGAGATACCACCACACACCTAAGAAAATGGCTAAAATACAAAAACGTGATGGATCCCGTGTCGGCGAGGGTGCGGAGCGACAGGAAGTCTCGCTCACTTGCGGCCGGCAGGGATGCAAACGGGGAAGCTACTGACAGTCTTATCCCACAACCCATCAATTGCATTTCTAGGTATTTATCCAATTAATTTGAAAACTTACGTTCAGGCGAAGCCTGCCCGTGGACGTTTCTAGCAGCCCTGTTCCACAGATACTCACCCCAGCCACTGTCCGGCCAGGCGCCTCTGGACCACAGGGACACGTTCTGAGAAGTGCGTCGGTGGGCGACTGCATCGTGTGAACACTACAGAGCGTACTTACACAGCCTACGTGGTCCGGCCTGCTCCACACCCAGGCTCTGCGGTCCTCATCTTATGGGACCACCGTCCTCTGTGTGGTCCACCACTGACCAAAATGTCGTTCTTTGGCACACGACTTTATGGCCCCAAACTGGAAGCAACCAAGAAGTCCTTCAGGAGGTGAATGGATAACTATGGTCCATTCAGACAACGGAATATTATTCAGCACTGAAAAGGAATGAGCTGTCAAGCCATGAAAAGACATGGAGGAACCTGAAGTGCCTATCACAACTGCATGATTTCCCAACATTCTGGGAAAGGCAAGGCCCTAACGGGGGTTGGGGACAGAGAGGCGGCGGCCGGGTCTTTAGAGCAGTGGGACTATCCTGTATGATACCGTAAGGGCAGACAGGTCATTACGCATTTGTTGAAACCCAGAGAATGTACAACACCAAGAGGGAACCCTAACGGAACCTGCTGACTTCAGTTAATACCAACGTATGGAACAGGCTCATCAAGGCTCAGTCAAGGCAAGATGTCAGCACGGGAAACGGGGGGGGAAATGGGGGATGGGAACCCTCTGTGCTTTCTGCTCACTTACTCTGTGAAGTTGACACGGCTCTAAAAAAACATAAATTCATTAGTTAAAGGGGACGGAAGACGAGCTGGAGCCAAGCAAGCGGAAAATGAGAGGAAGGGATGCTTGGTGGAGGGCGCAGCATGCTCAAGGGCCTGGAGCAGGGATGTGCTTGGCGTGGTCCAGGACCTACAAGGAAACTGCGAGAGGACGCAGGAGAGAGGGTCTGGAGAGCGCTGCAAGGGGGGCCTGAGGGGCCGGCCGGAGAGGCCTGCAACAGCCTGAGAATCACACGGCTGGGGAACAAATTCAATCCCCTTAATCTGTCCCTCCTTATCTGGCATACAGGGAGACTGAGGCCCACAGAAAAGCAGTGAGTTCCCAAAGGCCCACAGGTGGCTGTTGAACCAGCACTTGTAGATTGCCCCCAGGATGTCATCTGCACCGTCAACAAAAGAAGAGAGCCCACGTGATTCTCACACTATTCCTTTGGGGTAAGCTATTATCATTATCTGCATTTCACAGATGAGGAAGGGAGCCCAGAGAGGCAAAGCCACTTGCTCAAGGTCACACAGCGTGTAGCCAATGGCTGAGGCTGATTCTCCACCATCACAGTGGCAGCTGCAGGAAGCACATCTGCTCAACTTGCAGTCTCCAGCAGCCCAAGAAAGCTGCAGAGGGGATTCCTGCCCGCTGCAGCCACTGAGCCCGGCACTGAAGCACCTCTGGGCCCCAGGGCTTGGCAAACAGGGCTCACCAATGAGCGTCTGCCAAATCCACAGTCCGATGAATGGTGTGAGGTGGCGCACTTCTGAGGCTCCATCCAGCTTGGAGGGTTCAGGCTTGTGGACGCCGAAGGGCTCCCCTGGCGCCTCTGTGGCGCCTGCAGCAGACCTGGGCTGTGAGGGTCCAGCTGCTGTCACTGCAAACCCCGCCTGGCCCCAGGAAAGGCAGCCGGGTCAGGAGTTGCCTGCGCCCCTCACCACCGGCCCTGGGTCTGCAGCCAACGATGGTCACCTCCAGGCCCAGAAAGTGGGTCCTGGAGTCAAGAGACCGAAGCCGGGTGCCAACTACAGGTGACACCATGAGATGCTCTCCCTCAAACGCCTACTTGGCCCCCGCTTTCTGCAGGTCCTGACTCACACAGCACCTCCCGGGTGAGGTTCACAATTTCACCATCCTCCCTCCCCCCCACACACTCACTTTCTATGCCCCTTCTGCGTTATTCTCCCAAAAGGCCCCTACCCCATATCCTTGTTTATTTTACACCCCCTCACTAGAGTGGAAGCCCCCAAGTGCAAGGAGATTGATTTGCCTGCCTGTTGGCTGCTGTGTTCCCAGTGTCCGCCCAGGGCCAGCACACAGTCACAACGTGAGTGACAGTCCCTTGCTGGCAGGGCTGTGGCGCGTGGCCCCAGGCGGTGCACTGGAGATGCCCACAGGGCAGCTGTTTCCCAGAGGCCCCCAGGGCTGGTGTGCGCTGGAGGAGAGACGTCATTGTTGTCTTGAGTCTCCTCACTGACGCATGTCAGTAAAGGCACAGGCCTGTCAGCAGCTGGAGGACCTCGAGCCTCTCCCAGCGCCTCATGAGCCTCAGTTTCCCTCCCTGACGGCTTCCTTGAGGCACAGTATCTCAGACTTAACATTTCTTGATGGCCTCGTGCAATGCTTTCTACGGGGTGATGGGCACAACAGTGGCTCAGGCTAGGCGGCCCCCAGAAAATGAGGGGCCAAGTCTCTCCACCCATCATGAGTCCTGGCGACCCCAATCTCGCCATCCATCAGGGTTTCGGGGGAACCCCACCCTAGGTCGCGAGGGACACAGTCTCCCCATCCATCCAGTATTCTGGGGACCACGCTGGGGCTGTGGGGCCAACTCCCCATCCATCAGGGGTTCCGGGGACCCCTCTGAGGTGCTGGTGGCCACGCTCCCCACCCCTCAGGGATCTGGGAGCCCACGTTCAGCTCAGAGGCCCGGGCCCCGGATGCCGCCCCCGCTCCAGGTCCTCCCTGTGCTCGCGCAGGCGGGAGCCGCGGGGCCCCGGGGATCCCGGGGCGTCACGCAGTGTTGTGGCGCGCGTGTTGACGCCGTCGCCGGGGAGACGCGCGGGGGCGGGCCCGGGCAGGGGGCGCGGCCTGGCGGCGCGCTAGGGGCCGGCCTCGCGGCGCAGAGCCCTGGCGGCCGCAGTGGCCACGGCCGCCGCCGCCCGCTGGCTTATATACCGCGGCTAAATTTAGGCTGCGCCCGGAGCTCGTCCCCATCCGGGACGCGTTTCCGCCGCTGCCGCCTTGGCCCGGCCCCCGCGCGCGCCGCGCCTATAAGGCTTGGGCGGGCCCGGCCGCGGCCCGCAGAGCCGTCCCCGCCCGCCCGCGCCCCGACCAGCCCTGCTCCGGGCAGCCGCTCGCCAGTGTCTCGAATCCGCGTCGGCCCCGGGTCCCGGCCATGGCGCTGAGCGAGCCCATCCTGCCGTCCTTCTCCACTTTCGCCAGCCCGTGCCGTGAGCGCGGCCTGCAGGAGGTGAGGGCGGCAGGGACCGCGGGCGGCGGGGGCGCTGGCTCCGGGTAGCAGAACGTGGGCTGCGGGGTAGTAGAACGCAGGCAGCGGGGCCGGCGGGCTCGCAGTCGTAGAACGCAGGCGGCGGGCGGCGATCCCCGGACCCCGCCGCGCGCTCACGCCCGCGCCCTATCGCCTTGTCACCCGCAGCGCTGGCCGCGCGCAGAGCCCGAGGCAGGCGGCACCGACGACGACCTCAACAGCGTGCTGGACTTCATCCTATCCATGGGGCTGGACGGCCTGGGCGCTGAGGCCGCCCCGGAGCCGCCGCCGCCGCCCCCGCCGCCCACGTTCTACTACCCCGAGGCCGGCGCGCCGCCGCCCTACGGGGCCCCCACGGGCGGTCTGGTGTCCGAGCTGATGCGACCCGAGCTGGACGCGCCGCCCGGGCCGGCGCTGCACGGCCGCTTCCTGCTGGCGCCGCCGGGCCGCCTGGTGAAGGCCGAGCCCCCCGAGGTGGACGGCGGCGGCGGCTACGGCTGCGCGCCCGGTCTGGCCCGCGGGCCGCGAGGCCTCAAGCGCGAGGGCGCCCCGGGCCCGGCAGCCGCGTGCATGCGAGGCCCCGGGGGCCGCCCCCCGCCGCCGCCCGACACGCCGCCGCTCAGCCCCGACGGCCCCGCGCGCCTGCCCGCGCCCGGCCCGCGCGCCCCCTTCCCGCCGCCCTTCGGCGGCCCCGGCTTCGGCGCGCCCGGGCCAGGCCTGCACTACGCGCCGCCCGCGCCCGCCGCCTTCGGTCTCTTCGACGACGCGGCCGCCGCCGCCGCGGCAGCAGCGCTGGGCTTGGCGCCGCCCGCCGCCCGAGGTCTCCTAACGCCGCCCGCGTCCCCGCTGGAGCTGCTGGACGCCAAGCCCAAGCGGGGCCGTCGCTCCTGGCCGCGCAAGCGCACCGCCACGCACACCTGCAGCTACGCCGGCTGCGGCAAGACCTACACCAAGAGCTCGCACCTCAAGGCGCACCTGCGCACGCACACAGGTGGGCGGCGGGCGCGGGCGGGGGCGCGCGCTTCGGAACCCCCACGAGGGCGTGGCCCAGGAGGTTGGGGAGGGGGCGCGCGCTTAGGAGGCCCCCTGGGGCGTGGCTCCGGAGTTGGGGCGTGGCGCGCGCCGAAGAACTTTAGTGGGGCTGAGGCTCAGACCGCTGGGGAGGAGGGGCACGCTCGGGACTCTCCCGGCAGCGTCGCTCGGGATTTTGGGGAGGCGGTGCGCGCTTAGGAAACCTAGGGGGACGCTGTGTCTTAGAACGTTGGGGAGAGGATGCAAGCTTAGGACCCCTCTGGGGGCGTGGCTGAAAACACTGGGGCGTTGACAGGGAGAGGGGGCGAGAATCAGGAGGTCTGCGATGGGGAGACATGCGCCTAGCATCCCCAGAAATTCACAACGCAGCGGGGAGCGGGTTAGGGGGAGGTTGCGCGCGCCCGAGTAGCCGCTGTCCCGGTGAGCGTCCCTGCGTCCCGGGGCTACAGGCAGGCTGCCGAGTCCCCGGGAGGGAAACTGAGGTCCGCTCTCGTCCCCTCCCCGCAGGCGAGAAGCCCTACCATTGCAACTGGGATGGCTGCGGCTGGAAGTTCGCGCGCTCGGACGAACTCACGCGCCACTACCGTAAGCACACGGGCCACCGGCCGTTCCAGTGCCACCTGTGCGACCGTGCCTTCTCGCGCTCCGACCACCTGGCGCTGCACATGAAGCGGCACATGTAGCCTGGACGCCCTCGCCCTCCCGCGCGCGGCCGTGGCGGGTCCCACGCGCCGGGCGCGGCCCCTTCCCAAACTGTGACTGGTATTTATTGGGCCCAGAGGACCGGGCCGGGCGCAGCGTGGCTACCGACGGGGCTCCCCCGACGCCGCCGCCACCCCGGCCCCCATTAGAGACTGAAGGCCGGGTGGGAGAAGACCACGGTCCTCCTTGACAAGTCTTGTTTTCAAAATGGTGCAATAATTAAGCGTCGTCTTCCCCGCCCCGGGTCTACACTAGAGGACGGAGCTGGACGCCTCGTGAGGAATCCAGCCGTAATTCGTACTGTCTGCGACGTTTTCATAATATTGTACATAGTGACTGTGACAGATATTGTATTACTGTAAATAGGGAGACGGGTGGGCATTTTGCCTGCCTGGTTCATTTTTATAAGACTTTTGCTGTTTTTTAATTAAAAAAAAAGTTTGCATCTTTTTGAAAAATCACAGGGCTGGTCTGGCTGCTTGGAGGGGGCGGCTGGGGCAGCGGGTGGGGGCAGCCTGGCAGAGGCGCCGCAGGGGGTCCTGCCGCGCTGGCACCCGGCTGTCAGCTGCTGCCTCTGCCAGGAACCTGTGGGTTTCGCTGAATTTAAACACTGCATTTTAGGACTGAGGGAGAGCTATTTTAAGGTTGTTCCCTGAGCCATAAATTGCCTCCTTTTCCCCAGAACTGGGGAAAGTGCTGGTCCCACCAGCGTGGCCTCCTCTGAGCTGGAAAAAGCCTCACCTGCTGGAACCTTCTGAGGCTCAGCCGACTGGAATGTGTGGGCGAAATGTTCGTCTTTTGGGCAAGGTAGAATGCTGAGTTTCTGACCTGCCTTGACTTTTACTAGTCTTGCTTTTAAGCAGGATTTTTTTTAGGGAGTGAGGTCCGCATCTTGTTAGAAAAAGAAAATGAAATCCACCATTTGAGGGCCATGCATGGTGGTGCTCTTTTCCAGCGGGGACACCGAGGCCCAGAGAGGTGGCGTGAGGGTGCTAGCCTGGTCTGCCTGCCTCCTGAGGGTCCACAGCAACCCACCTGTCGCGGGCATTGAGGGTTTTGAGCCCCTCCCCGCAGGCACTTTGTGTGAGGGAATCACATCACAGCCACTGCCTTTGGGTGGAGGGGCTGCTCCAGAACCCCCACCGCCTACCCCGTGAGCACTGCACTGCCCCGAATGTCTCTGTCGGGAGGAGGTGCCTCTCCCTGGCAGGTTCCCCCTCATCTTCCCCCTTCTTGGGGCCCTGGGTGGGTAACCATGGCCACCAACAATTGCACAAGTTGTTTTCAGAAAGTGAAAATAGCTTGTGAGCAGCGCTGGTTTTAAAACACTCTCGCCCCGTTGCGACAGAGGCTGGGATGTCCTCCCTCCCTCCCTTCGTCCTTCCTCCCTGACAGCAGCCCTGGAAACAGCTGAGAGAGTTTGGTAATCCACAAAAAGCAGAAACGGGAGATGACAATCTGATTCATCTTTCTCGAGTAAATAGCCTGGGTCCACTTCCGTTGGCAGCGAAGGGCGCGTGTGTGCGTGTGCGTGCGTGTGTGTGTGTGTGTGTGTATGTATGTGCGCGCGCGAGAGAGCCTCCTCTAACCTCTCTCCGCAGCTTTTGCAAAAACTGTCCCAGAGCAGAGCGGTGGCCCCTTGACCTGTGGGAACACCCCTCTTTGCTCAGAGCTGCACTGGGATCCAAAGAAAGACTCATGAGAGATTTTAAAGAATTTTTTGTCGGGTCTCCAGCCTTTGCTGTTGAGTTTGAACTAATGGGTAAAGCCATTTTTCTTGCTTGCTCAAAAATACCTCCCGGGTTTCCCCCAGAGGCCTCTGACCCAGCAAAAGCCAGCTGAAACGGGCCCGAAGCTGTTGAGTTTCTGTTTCCTGAAAACGTCCAGTGACGGTGTAGAAAGTGTCCCGCTCCGACACAGCCGTATGTCAGCGAGAGACATGGGCCGGAGCTGGCGCCGGCTAACACAGAGACTCCCCTGGTCACCCTTTCTTCCCCGAATGAAACCGACGTCCACTTGCATCAAATACCTTCTGGGGGTTTCTCAACCAGGGAGACCCAGTCTGGAAAGGGTTTTGGTTGTCACAACTAGGGATGCTGTTGGCATCTTGTGGGTTGGGGCCGGGATGCTGCAAAAACATTCTAGAAGGCACAGGGCAGCCCCACCACAGAGAATGACCCGGCCCCAAACGTCAGCAGTGCTGAGGTGGAGAGACCTGTTCCCGTTCCTAGAAGATCATCATCGATTTTATTAGCAGAGGTCTGGCCCAGGCAGCGACCTTCCACGGCAGATGCCACCAGAGAAAGGGCGTGTCAGCCCCCGTGCTGGGCCCCTCCCCAGAGCCCTGTGAGAAGACACAGAGCCTGAACACTTTTCCTTCCCGTAAACGAAGTTCTGGCGTCCATTTTAGAAAATGTTCAATGTCAAGAAAGAAAAAACTTCCCCTGCCTTCTACCACCCAAATCCCAGTCAAAGGCTTCTGGAGCGAGGGATTTCTGTGCCGTGGTTTAACTGCTTTCACACGGCTGCAATTATCAATGTATTATTTGTATTCTTTCCAGGCAAGGTCATAACCATTTTGCCATATTTTTTCCTCCATGACATGTTTTTAGTATCATTTTAAATGGCTGCATAGTATTCCTTCTTTTTTTTTTGGTGGGAAGATTAGCCCTGAGTTGACACCTGTGCCGGTCCTCCGCTATTTTGTACGTGGGACGCCACCACAGTGTGGCTGATGAGTGGAGCAGGTCTGCGCCCAGGATCCCAATCAGCCAACCTGGGCCACAGACGTGAGGCAGACAGAACTTTAACCACATGGCCACAGGGCGGGCCCCAGTGTTCCATTTAGATGTGCCAGGAGTTGCTTATGCAAATAAGTGCTACACATGTGTATACACACACACACACACACACACACTCACACTTGGCAAGGTTTCAGGTTTCAGGGGCGGGGGAGTTAAAGAGTTGAAAGGGATGAATGTTTTGGGGTGCTTTGGGCATCACCAAAATGCTCTCCCCAGAGTGACTCAAGTGATGGGGGAAGGAGACAGTGGCCGTTTTTCTGCCAGGAGTTTCCTGTGTGTCAGGGAGCGTGGCATCCTGAGCACGGTGTGGTGTGAAGCGGGGAGGGCGGGCTGTCGGAAGGGAAGGTGAGTCCCAGCGCGTGCCTGACTCAGCACCCTGCCCCGTCCGCAGAGCGCAGTTAGCACCCAGGCAGTCCCCAGGAAACAAGCCAGAGATGCCGGGCTCCGCCGGCTGGCCCCACGCCGAGCTGGTGTGTGCCAGACAGGGCATCTGGGCCTCAGCACTGTGACAGCCGGGGCCGCATCACTCTCTGGTGGGGCTGCCCTGGGCGCTGAAGGGTGTGGAGCAGCATCCCTGGTTGCGCTCACACGATGCCGGCAGCACCCATCTCGGTCCGAGCTGTGACAACCCAAAAGGTCTCCAGACATTGCCAAGCGTCCCCTGGGGGCAGAATCCCCCAGATTGAGAACTGCTGGGTTAGCAGCTTCTGTGAACACCGAGGAGACTTTGCATCCATAACTATCTGACCTGAGGGCCTAGGAGGCTGCAGACGTTTAAATCTGCCCGCGGGCGGGAGAGAGCGGTGACTCACAGACAGATGCTGGGGGACCACCCTGGTTGATACCATCTCACCCATCGGGAATTTATTCTGCTGTATAGTGTGAGCTAGGACCTAAATCAAATTTTTTCTAAATAATTGATGCAGGGTTTCTCCCCTTGGGCACTGCTGACACTTGGGGCCGGATTGCTCTTTGCTGTGGGGCCGTCCCATGTTCCATAGGGTGCTTAGCAGCATCCCTGGCCCCCAGCCACCAGGTGCCAGCAGCATCCCCAGCCCTGCAGTTGTGATCCCGAACGTCTCCAGACGTCGCCCGGGGTCCCTTGGACACAGTGGGAGCCTCTGCTCCCCGGGTCTCCTCGTAGGGAGGGTGCGCCGTGGGACAGGACGGGGCTCAGGGCGGGAGTCTCCCCGAAAGGCTGGGGCGCTGGGATTTCGTGCTCCCACCCATCTCTCACTGTGTCTCTGTCTCTCTTTGTCTCTCTCTAATTTGTTTCTCCCTTCTCTCCCCCCTTGTCTCTCTCTGTCTCTCTGATGTCTCTGTCTGTGCCTCTCTCCCCACCCCCTGATTTGCTCTCCCTCTGTCTCTCTCCCTTCTCTCTGGCTGCCCGTCTTCCCTCACCTCTCTCTCCCCCCAACAGTTATTCATTCAGCAGATGCTCCGAGCCGAGTGCTGGGGAAGCAAAAGTGACTCAGAAGTGACTCAGCCTCGAGCCTTTAGGAGCCGCTGTCAACAAATGTTTGTTGAATGACTAACCCAGTGCTAACTTGAACTGAGCTCAGGGCTGGGGGCAGGTGCTTGCATCCCGGGCCCTTTCCACAGGTTCTCGCTTTCACCCTCCCCCCCAGCCAGGTGGCGAGGAGGGCCACCTCTGCTTTCCAGAGGCGCAAAACGGGGCTCACGGAGGGGAAGGCCAGCCCGGAGCCCGCTGCACGGCAGGTGGTGGGGCCACGGCTCGCACCCAGGTGGGCCCAGTCCTGGCGTCACAGTGCCTGGAGACGGCCATGTGCCCAACCGCATGGCGATCCCCGCGTGGTCCTCAGCTCGCCCAACAAACTAGACGTGAAGTTATCACGTGACCCAGCCATGCCGCTCCTTGGTGTAGACCCCAAAGGGTTAAAAACAAGGACTCAGACAGCCGCTTGTAGGCCAGGCCCACGGCCGGACTCACAGCCGCCAAAAGGCCAGAACAAGCCAGACGCCCACCAAGAGACCGCAGAATGTGGTCCACTGCACAGCGGTAAGTCCTCGGCGCTGAAGACAGGGATGGAGCTCGAAAATGTTATCCTCAGGAAAAGAAGTCAGACACCAAGACCACACGCTGCCCAGCCGCTGACAGGAGGGGCCTGGCGCAGGCACAGCCGCGGGGACAGACAGCGGCCGGAGGGCACCAGGACCCAGGGGGGCGAGGGGCAGGGTTCACTGGCACAGAGTCTCTGCGCGACGTGATGCACGGTGTCAGAAACAGGTAGTGAGGATGGCGGCACGACAGTGTGAGTGGAACTGATAGCACAGAATCAAATGCTTAAAAATGTCTAAAATGGTAAATTGTGTATTCTGGATATTTTACCACAGTTTGAAAAAGAGGCTTGGGAGTCTCCACGGTGAGAGCCAGGGTGGGGGGTTTCTGTGAGTCAGACCCTCACAGACATAGGGCCCACTTTGCAGGTGGGAAGATGGAGGCAAGGCCGTGTCCATGGGACGGAACCCTCGTCTGCTGGAGAGGAAAGTTCTTCCCCACTGGGATGCTTCTGCCACTGGCGGTCACTGGGTCTCTCTGGGCCTCAGGTTCCCCATCTGCACACAAGGGCAGTGGACCCGCTGGCTCCTCCACACGGCCCTATACGGGGGACAATGTTGTCTTCCCCCATAATATCAGATGGCGTCTGCTCGCAGCTCCCCATTCATTCCAGAATAAACCCAAAGACTTCATTGTGGCCTGTGGCGCCCACCTCCTCCTGCACCCTTCTCCTCTCACTCCTCTGTGCTCACTAAGCCACACTGGCCTCCTTGCTGTTCACCAAGCATGCCCTTCAGTCCTGCCCCAGGGCCTTTGCACTTGTTGTTCCCTGGGCCTAGAATGCTATTCCCTGCCTTCTTCCCATAGCCACTGGTAGCAGCCAGGCTGAGCTGTACTGGGGGTGTCTCTGCAGCCTTGAAGCCAGAAACCAGATCCTTGGGTGAGGGCAAGAGACTGCCAGACAAAGGGCCAGAACCCCGGGTGGCCCTAGGCGGGAAGAGGGTGGAAGAAGCTGGCTTTGGAGTCTCAAATCCCAGCCGCCTCCTCCCCACAGGTGAGTGGCGCCCTCACTGACGCTCGGCACATCATTCCTACCAGAGGCCACGGTCGGGGAAAGCCCGGCAGAGGCACTGTCTCCCCAGACTGAGGCCCAGCGGTGTTCCCAGAGTCGTCTGCCGGCGCCAGGACTCCCACTCTGCAGGGTGGGTTTCCCCCAGCTGTGTGGGCCCAGAAGCCCGGGTTCACTCCGTTTCATGAGGAAGGCAGAGAGAGGAGGCAGATCTCAATGCCTCACATTTCACCAATTTCAATTCTTCTTTTTTTGGAGGAGAGGGAGGGTGGTGCTGGTACCTGTGCAGTCATTTGTGGCTCTGGGAGCAAACAGACACACCCTTCACTCCTGCCTCAGGGCCTTTGCACTTGCTGTCCCCTTGACCAGAAATGCTGTTCCCTGCCTTCTTCCCATGGCCAGCAGCTCTTTGTCCTTCAGGGCCCTGACATCCAGCTGACCTCGTCTGCTCCCTGGGATGGAGGACTCAACGCCCTCCTCCCAGTGGACAGACACTTGGTGACTCCTTTCAAATGAGTGGGCTCCTCCGGGCCTGACCACACATTGGCAAACAGTACCCGAATGCATGGAACTGGGGGCAGATGAATTCTTCAATGTGCCAGGGGCTGAGGGTGCATGGAGATCCAGAGAGGGGAGACACCTGCCTGGGGCCACACAGCGTGAAAGCTGGGTTCCTTGGAGTTCTTCTGTCTCCCAGATCCTTACCCAGGCTCCGCATAGCCGAGACCGAGTGACCGTCCTGTCCCCTGAGGTTCTGTGTCCCAGCCCCCGCCTTGGCGCCCGCACATCCCCGCACACCCCGGGGCCTCAGCTGGGCCTTCTGGGGGGCACAGCTGGCTCTCTGCCTCACAGGACGCCCACCGACCTCTGCGCCTCCAGTGCTGGGGCTCCTGGCTGACCCAGCTGGGAGGGGTGGGGCGGGGGCTGCGCGCTCGGTCATCGGGCTTCTGGGAGGGAGAAGGTGCATCTAGCTGGAACGCAGGGGAGGAGGCAGGGATGAGCCAAGGCTGCGGGGCTGAAGGGCAATGGGAGCTACGGAGGGTTCAAGGCAGGGGTGGTCGCCCATTGGTGCCCTGTCCCTCACGCCCTGTGACATGGTTCCCCCGCTGTGCCCTGTGGCTGGGAGGGGCCCCCTTTCCCTTTCCAGGCTTCACATTCTTCTCATGGTTCCCTCAGCATTTTTCACCCCACATTCCGGCAGCTCTCTGGGGGCAGAGGCCAGGCCCGGGTTGGCACCAACCAAGGGAGCCACCCCCGTGTTCTAGAGGGGGCACAGCCCCGGGGGTGGGGACAAGGGTGGGGGCAGGGACTCGGCCAAGACCTTGCCCCCAGCCTGAACACTCTCCCCAGCCTCTGGCTCCCCCACCATCCCTCTCCAGGAGTCTCCATCTTCCCCAACTGAACCTCTGTCCCATTAAACACTCCCCCTGCCCCTCCCCCAGCCCCTGGCACCCTCTGTCTCTGTGAGTGTCACTCCTCTAGGGACCTCATATAAGTGGGATCACACAGTATTTGTCCTTTGTTGTGACTGGCTATTTCACTCAGCATAACGTCCTCAAGGTTCATCCATGTTGTCACATGTGTCAGAATGTCCTTCCTTTTCAAGGCTGCATAATATTCCTCTTGTGGATGGGCTGTATTGTGTCTATCCATCATCTGTAGTGGACACTTGGCCTTCTCCCTTCCCGGCTGCTGTGAATCGTGCTGCCATGAACATGCTGTGTGCATGTGTCTTCCAGACTCTGCTTTCACTTCTTCTGGCACTCCACCCCCACATGGGGCCGCTGACCCTCTCGTTCTCTCCTTTAAAGATTTATTTGCTGCCACTCAGAAGCTCAGCGGTGTTTTTCTTCTCTGAGCAGCTCACCTGGGAGCCGCCGGCCCAGACCGAGCCCTGCAAACGCCCCTGCATGCTCGGAGCTCAGTTCTTCACCAGCTCGCTGCTGTGTCAGCTCGAGCCAGCCACACTCCGAGCCTCGGTTTCCTCCTCTGTGAAATGGGGCCACAGCGGGGGGAGGCGAGCACCGCCAGCGCGGGTGGCAGGCCAGCGGAAATGGGGTTTCGCAGCAGCAGGGGCTGTGCAGACAGGCAGAGCATCCTGGGAGCCGGACAGGCCTGCGGTCGAGGTGCCGCTCACACCCGGCACGCCCGCCCAGCCCCCAGGCAGCTCTGCCAGCAGTGAGCTGCGCCCGCTCCCATGCAGACCCGGGGCCTGGGACAGCCTCCTGGAGAGGGGACACAGACGCCTGCAGGCCCGACGCCAGGCTGGGGCCTGAGCCGGGGTCCCCTCACCCCCAGCAGGGGAGGAAACCGAGGAATCCAGGTCGGCATGCAGGCCGGTGCAGCAGAGGCCGTTCGGTGGACAGGCCGGCCGGCCCTCCTGGGTCCCTCGGCCCTCTCGAGCCACGGACACACAGCCCGAGGGAGCTGGACACACCGCCGGGTTCCTGCCCACAGCACACTGCTCGCCAGGCTCACTCCGTTTTAACCCTGAACAGTGCGGACAGAACAGCCTATGGACAAGCCTTTCCCCTCCCCCCCCCACCTCCTACTTTTTAAATTTGGGGAGTCCAAGGGCAGCTAGACTGAACAGCCAGGAGAGGAGCACCCCGAGCAGCGGCAGAAGTGCTGTCCTGCGGCGCACTGAGCCTCCCGGCCAGCAGCAGAGCCCACCGTGCCGCGCAGAGAACTGACCCGACGCTACACAGGCTCTCGCACGACGCAGTGCAACTGGAAACCTCAAACAGGGAAATCTGGCAAACTCCGGCACACGTGGAAATTGAACACCCATCATATAGGAGGACCGGCTCTGAGACTCGCTCAGCAAACCCCGGCAGTGAGTGGGTCGTCCATGGGCTGAGCTCCAGGGCTCGGGGTGGGGTGGGGACAGAGCTGGCTCGGTGTGCGGCCTGGGGGCTCCTAGACTCATCTGCAGATCTGGGGTGTTCCCCGCAATTTTCTATGGTTCCCATGGGGACGTGGCCTCCAGACTGGGAGCCTGCCCTGACACACGCACGTGACCCTCTTGCCCCCTAGAGCAGCTCCTCATGGCTCTGAGGCTGCAGTGGGGACCCCACCAGACACACTCCTCCCTTGCTCATTTAGAACATGCTGGAAATGCCTTCATGGTCAGCTATGTCCCTCCTCTGAGCCTCGGCTCCTCCCACACGCCCTACCTCCCATCCTAATCGCCAAGTCCCCTGTCCCTGCCCCAACTCGCCCTTGCTCTTCTCAACTCCACATCTTTGCACAGGCTGTTCCTTATGCTGAAAAGCCCTTCCCATGTGTCCACGGGGCAAACTCTAGTCTACCATTCAAGGCCTAGCTCAAGGGCCCCCTTCTCCGGGAAGCCTGCCCGGACTCCCCAGCAGAAGCCCCGTGCCCCCGCGCAGCCTGACCCCACTTGGGTGGCAGTGCGGGGATGGGTGTCTGGAGTCCCTATCACGTGGGCCCCAAGCAGCCGGCAGTGAGGGGGCTGCCTGAGAAGAGGGCAGCACTGTGAACTGGCGCAGCAGCTCTGCTCCCCAGCACAAGGCCAGACCCCAAATCCAGGGCCTCCTGGGGAGGCAGGGTTTCTGATCGACTCCAGGAGAGGCCATGATGATGCAGGGTAGTGCTCAGTGTGCAGTGTAGACAGGACGTGGAGTCCATAGGTCCAGGTGGACCCCGTGACGCAGGGTAGTGCGCAGTGTGCAGTGTAGACAGGACGTGGAGTCCGTAGGTCCAGGTGGACCCCGTGATGCAGGGTAGTGCGCAGTGTGCAGTGTAGACAGGACGTGGAGTCCGTAGGTCCAGGTGGACCCCGTGATGCAGGGTAGTGCGCAGTGTGCAGTGTAGACAGGACATGGAGTCCGGCGGCCAAGGTCAACCCCGGCTCTGGCGCTCACCTCCTGGCTGTGGCCCCAGGCAACTGCCTGGTCCCCTCTGAGCCAGACCTTCCCCCTGGGCTGATCAGAAAAGTAAATCAGAGGGTCATGCTTCCCACCACACGGCGGGTGCTCAGCATCTGCTGTGCCCTGCCCTCCGCCCTCCAGTGCAGGTGCAATCCCATCTGGAGGGTCTGGGGCAGGGCCCAGAAGCCGGCATGCGTGCAAGGCCCTGGGGACCCTGGCTCGGCCTTCTATGGGCCACACTTGGAGAGGTGTGGCCCTAAACTGGCACAGTCATTCAGGAAACAGTTCTGCCACACTGCTCGGGAGGCTGCCGTCGTGCCTCCCCCCGCGGGTCCCTATGCCCTCCGCCTCGATCACCCCGACTTCAACCTTGACCCCAAGGTGGCCTTTTAGGGACTGTCCCGAGCCCAAAAGACACACTCCTTGGATAAACCCCTGGTCTGCGGCCTCAGGGTTCAAGGATGTTCCGAAGCAAGGAAGAAACCGGGACTCAGGAGCCGGCCCGCGCTGGCCGCCGCTCGGCTGGGAGGCGCCAGGGGCCCATGCCGGTGCCCTCCCGGCAGGATTCTGCGTGTTCCCCTGTGCTTCTGTTGAACCCCAAACCTCACACACATCCTGACGTCTCATTTCCTCAACGTGGCTGGGTGACGGGCCAGCTCTCGGGGCCTGTCGGTTCGTTCTGAGTCATAGGGAGGTCTGTCGAAGGAAGGGTTTCTCATCTCAGAAGTTGGCGGCTGTTCCCCAGCACGCGCTGCCCCCACCTCTCTGCCGGCATCCCCGCCCGCCAGGAGCTGGGCTCTCGGGGACTTGGAGGGGCAGCCCTGGTGACGGGGCAGGGCTGCAGGCACTGGACAGGCCTGAACAGGGCTCCTGAGCTCACCCCTGTCAACCTGTGACCTGGGTCCCTGTTTCCTCCTCTGCCCAAAAGGGTCGCTAGCGGCCGTCGTGGCGGGGCGCTCTCTGATGGACCGGGCCTGCGCTGTGCCTGGTAAACAGGAGGTGCTCAGTGAAGGAATGCTGGCCATTATCGAGAGAGATGGTGGACTCCAAAGGAGCAAGCCCATTTGTTCTCCTTAGTCCTGCTGGTCTCTGGGAGGCGGCGCTGGGGGTGGGGGACTGCCATGTTTTGGGACAATCCCGATGTCACCGGCAACTGCCCTGAGCTGACCTCTGGACAGGGAGACTCTGAGGGTCCAGACGGGGGCACCCAGGGGGAGTGTCAGTGCTGCCGCCCCCACGCCAGCTGTCTCAAGTGTAAGCGAGCCTCACATGGGGGTCTTTTAAGTGGCAGGGGCCCCTGAAAGATTTCTGCCTGGAGGAAAAATTTTGGCAATTGGTTTTATTATTGTTGTTGCCTAGTTTAAGAAACAATTGGAATGTTCAATGCAGCACTATTCATAAGAGCCAAAAATAGAGAACCCAAGTGTCTGTCAACGAATGAATAAATACAGAAAATGTGGTCCATCCGCACAGAGGCAGATTACTCAGCCACGAGAAGGGCTGAAGCCCTGACACGCGCTACATCGTGGATGAACCTCGAAAACATCAGGCTGAGAAAGAGGCCAGACGCAAAAGACCACAGGCTGTGTGATTCCACTTATGTGAAACATCCAGGACAGGCCAATCCACAGAGACAGAGGCAGATTGCTGGGTGCCAGGGGCTGGGGAGGGCTGCTCGTGCGGTGAGAGCTCCTTTTGGGGGTGATGGAATGTTCTGGAACTAGGTGGAGGTACATGCACTAAATGACACTGACTTGTATACTTTAAATGGTTAATTTTATGTTATGTGAATTTCACCTCAATAAAAATAAGCAATTGGGAATAGAGGCTTCATTTGTAAAACTTTGCTATTTTTTTTTATTAAGGTTATGAAAGTTAACCTCCTTGTGAAATTACAGTTGTACATCATTATTAGTCATGTTGTAGGTACACCACTTCACCCCTAGTGCCCTCGCCCCACCCCCCTTTCTCCTGGTAACCACCGATCAGTTCTCTTTGTCCATATGTTAACTACCACCTATGAGTGGAGTCATACAGAGTTCGTCTTTCTCTGTCTGGCTTATTTCACTCAACATAATACCCTCAAGGTCTGTCCATGTTGTTGTGAATGGGACGACTTTGTCCTTTTTTACGGCTGAGTAGTATTCCATTGTACATATATACCACATCTTTATCCAATCATCAGTTGCTGGGCACTTAGGTTGGTTCCATGACTTGGCTATTGTGAATAAAAACTTTGCTTTTTTTAATGAAATTCTTTTTGTGAATGTGAATGTAAAAGAAAATTCATCATTGGATGCATGGATAACAAAACATGGTACACACATATATACAATGTATATACATGTATACAATGTAATATTATGCAGCCTTAAAAAGGAAGGAAATTCTGGCACATGCTACAGCGTGGCTGAAGCTTGAGGACATTATGCTCAGGGAAAGAAGCCAGTGCTGGATGAGTCCCCTCATACGTGGTCCCTAGAGGAGGCACACTCACAGAGACAGCAGGCAGGACGGAGGGCGCCAGGGGCCGGCGGAGGGGGAGTGAGCGTTTAATGGGGACAGAGTCTCAGTTAGCAAGATGAAAGAGTTCTGGAGACGGAGGGTGGCGACGGCTGCACAGCAACGTGAATGGGCTTAACACGACCGAACTGTATAGTTACAAATGGTGAAGACTGTGAATTTTACGTTATGTGGATTTTACCACAATTTAATAAAATTAATAAACTAATTAATTTGGAAAATCAGACACAGCCAAGAACTAACCTGCAGCCTCTTAGACTCCCAGACAGTAACTCCTCACCTGCTGTGCTGGCAGTGACATCCGCTCGTCATGTCACCAACAGATGCACAGGAAAGGTGAAGGTTCCCACTTCTCTGTGCTCATTAGGCAACACTACAGAGAGCGCTGGGAACGTGTGCAATGGGATATGTGAGTGATTTTCAGGGAAACAATGGATTTCCCATTTTACGGTTTAAAAAAATTCTTTTTAGCCTACCCATTTGTCAGCCTGGAGTCAAGACGGGGTTGAATATGGAGAGTGGGGGCATCGAAAAAACGAGCTGACCTCGGCATTATCATTGGAGTCACGGAAGGCGCCATTCTTATTTCACATAATTTCCTTTTAAACACATTGACTCAAACGCATGGGGAAGCACAGAGGGGACCTCTGGTTTAATGGCGGCGTGAATGATGTAGCGTTTAATTTTATTTTTCCAAGTAATGCCGCCTGCACCCTAGAGAAAGATAGAAATCAAATTATACGGGAATCAGAAACTGTTCAGCCCTAATGAAAAAACAAATTCAGCTGGAACTCTGTGAAGGCAAAGAAAAAGTCTGGCTCACCACTGCCTCCCCGGTGCCCAGCTCAGGCCTAGACCAGGTGTGGCCAACTATGGCCTGAGGGTGAAATCCGGCCCCCAACTGTTTTTGTAAATAAAGTTTTATTGGTACACAGCCACAAGCATTCATTGACACGTCATCTATGGCTGCTTTTGTGCTACAGCGGCAGAGTCGAGTGATCGTGACAGAGACCACATTGCCCTAAAAAGCAAAAACGTTTGCTCTCTGGGCCCTTACAGAAAGTTTGCTGTCCCCTGGTCTAGAACAAAGTGAGTGTCAGTAAAAGTTTGCTGACTTAAGCCAGATTCAAAGCATAATTGGCCTCTGGCAGCATCTGTTTCTGAAAACACAACTGCGTTTGAGGGCATCTGATTCTTGAAGAAATAGAGCAGCTCCACCGTGTGTGGTTCTCCGAGGCTCCCAGGGGAAGGGACAAATGACAAACGTCAGGAAAGAGTGCCCCAGGCCCCAGGGCGCGGGCGAGTCATCCCCGCCCTCGGGTAGTTGGGGGAGGTGACTGGGAGAGGATGGGCTCTGCTGTTGTTCAACCAACTGCACGTGGAAGAACTTTCTAGAGCAAGTTTCACAGCTGCCACAGGCCCTCTGTGAAGGCCAGACAAGGCCAGCTTCCCTAGTCTCCCTGCCTGCCCGAAACCCTTACAGAGGCCTTGCCAGAGGCTCCGTCTGTCCGGGGTCCCTGTGCCCCCAAGAAAGGGCCTGCAGCCCCGGCGCCACGGGCCCTCCCTGCTCGCAGGGAGGCGCCACGGCCCGTGCCCGATGGAGACTCCCACTTGTCTGCTCAACCACACTTCCGAAGAAGAATTTTAGTGTGGGGAATACATGCGGCGCCCCCCCAGGAACTGGGGTACAGTGTCGACAAAATGTGCCTTTTTTAGGCTTCAAAGGGGTCAGTGTAGACGCGGGGGAGGCGGCTGAAGATGCAGAAAGAGAGTTGCTGGAAGTGAGGCAGACGCCCTGAGGACAAAGTGTTGGAAAGCCCACACGCAGGCCTCCTTCCAGGCCCGGCCCGGGCGGGACGGAGAGGTGGCGTTGTGCCTGAAGGGAGCCCGCAGCTGGCAATCAGGTCCCCGTGCCCCTCCACCAAGTGGACATCCTCCTGGGCCCCGTCCAGCTTGAGAGACAGGACAACTGGAAGCCCGCACACCTCGAGAAAGTGCGGTGGGAAATGGCAAACGGGGATGTTCTCCCTGTCGGCCAGATGCTTCCCTTCCCCGGGCGCAGGTGACCGCGCTTGCTGGAGGCCACGCGGGTCAGAGGGCCGAGACACGGGACAGAGGTGATGGCTCTGTGGCCTCAAACAGATGTGCTGAGAGAAGTGGTCCCCAGGGAGGCTGAGGACCCCGGGCGTCCTCCTGAGCTGGGAGGGGTCTGCTCCGTGGGAGCTTCTGGGTCAGGGGCCCGGAGAGCCGCCCACCGCAGGGCCCGCGCTCCAGCTCCTGACTCCACGCAGGAGCTTTCCAGGCACGAATGCCAAGACAGTTCCAGTCAGGCTCATCGTCCGCTGTAAAAATAAGCCCTGTGAAGCGGTGACACTCTCACTATACAGTCCAGCAGGGCCACAGAAGGGCAATGGCATCTGTCCTCCTCAAGTGGAAAGTCCCTTGGTCAAGCCTCTGAATTAAAGACAACATCTTGGTTTTGAATGTGGCCGCCGTTTTCCCGAATGGCGGCCGATCCCGGACTTGGTTGCACAAGGCACCCAGCACCCTGGGGGCGCCTCTCTCCCCAGACCTTCCGTCGAGCAGGTGGAGAGTCAGCGGAAGGTCTGGGTCTCCGGCCTTCCTCCCGTGACACCAGCTGCCTCTGGAGTGAGCCCCCAGCGCAGGCCCGCGCTGCCTCGCACGGTGCGGGCGGCGAACCAGAATGTATTCGCTCTGCTATCAAAGCACAAAGGCTCAGTGTCTCAGCAGCCGCGGCCTTAATAACCATCTGAATCAGTAATAACAGAACCTGCTGCCGCTGGCTGGGCGGCGGGGGTGGAAGGGGTGGGCTTGTTCCACGGGTTTAGAGTTTCAGTTTTACACTACGAAAAAGTTCTAGAGCGCTACTGCACAACAATGTGAATATGCTTAACACTACTGTACCGCACACTGAAAAATGACTGAGATGGTAAATTCTGTGTTATGGGGGTGTGTGGTTTTTTTTCACATTTAGTAATAAAATAAAAATCAGAAACAAACGACAACTATGACTCTTCTGACCACCTTCGGCATCTCAAACGTGCCGGGAACCCTGCTGTGGGTCCCCACAACTGCCCCGAGAGAGACGCAGTATCTCTACTTTACAGATGAGCAAAAATGACTCCGCGAGGTGAAGTGAGCGCCCCAAGGTCACCCGACACCAGGAGGGGCTGCATTTATGCCAAGCCTGGCTGGCTCAAAGGCTGCGCGCTTTCCAACACACCCGTGGCCTCGTCACCACTGCATGTCTTCTCTGGTCTCCCTCTGAGGAACAGGAGCCACAGGTCTTGTCGACCACATTGTTCTTCTACAACCAGAATCCTCACTTCCTTTCAAAAGGGTGTTCACGGTTGAACACGGCTCCTAGAGTGGAAACTCCGCCCTTTGTCTTGAGTACAAAGAAGAAACATTCATTGCAGACCACTATGGCAGAAGCCCTCAGGCTTCAGGGCCTCGGAAAGCCCTCTCCCGCTGGCTGGAAGGTCAGCGCAGGAGAACCAGAGGGAGGTCACAGAACTGCTCATTGACTAAACCTGGATTTCTTATAACATACTAGCTTTTCTTAAGCTTATAAATTATACATTATGCTATATTACATTTTATCATATATTAATATTGACAATTATATATATTATTGATTTACATTATGATATATTATGTTATATTAAACTAGTGTTATTTAAACTAGTATTTCTCCCTTAGCTATCAAATACTTATCAAGAGTGGACAAAATATTTTTAAAAAATTTTTTATGCATGGAAAATAATTTATTGAAATATATTTGACATATAACGTTGTGCAAATTTAAGGTGTACGACATGTTGATCTGACACATTATGTATGGTGTTGTGGTTGCCATAGTAGCGATAACGAGCACCTCTATCATGTCACATAGCTGTCATTCCTTTTTAGGGGCTGGAATAATGGAGTTCTGGTCTCCTGGCAAGTTTGACAATTATAATAGAATATTGTGCCTACGTGCGGACGAAAGGTTTTAAATAAACTAGCAGAATGACATCTAGTGCATTTTCTTCTCTTATGTAACCTGAAATCCTAAATGTGTGCCTTGCTAGAGACTCCAATAATCATCGTAAGGCCTTTAAGAGGGCCAGCCCAGTGGCGCAGTGCTTAAGTTCACGCGCACCACTTTGGCGGCCCAGGCTTCTCAGGTTGGGATCCTGGGTGTGGACCTACGGCACTGCGTATCAAGCTGTGCTGTGGCAGGCGTCACACACACAAAACAGAGGAAGATGGGCACGGCTGTTAGCTCAGGGATAATCTTCCTCAACAACAAAAAAAGTTAGAACTAAGGACTTTGAGAGGTAGAATGGTCTTCACCGGTGGCTTGGTCCAAGCTCCTTGGCCAAATGAGGAAACTGAGGCCCAGAGCAGTTGCGTGGCGCTGCCCAGGTCGTGTTGCAGAGCGCAGCCAGCCCCAGGGCGAATCAAAGTGGTGTGCAGAGGGCTGGGGCAGGCGGTGGGCAGCTGCGCAGCAGGCCCGCAGCCCGTAACCTCTCTGGAGCACACTTGCGATAAGGATCGCATTCCCACTTCCCTTTATATTTTTCCAATAACAGCTCACGATACAATTTGTACACCTCCTGGTAACTTTTACTGGGGAAAATTTTGGGAATTAAAAAAAAAAAAGACCACGTTTCAAAGGAACCAGATCTGATAAGGGAGCATAAATATTTACTCCATTATTTCAAGAGGCAGGTTGTTTCTCAGACGCTTCCTGTTTTAAAAATAGCTTTCCACAACTGTTCCAGGACTCGAATGTCCTCTTAAGTGAAACTGGCTTTGAAGATGCAATTTTATTTACTTGGAGCAACTTGCAGATCATGAGTCATCCTTTTTCAGAATGTCACTCGATCGGGCCACCTGGCCCTCGGGTTCTGGTCCAAGGGCACCTGGAGCCACTGTGCTCGACCTCAGTGGGTGGGGCACCCGCTGCCACAGTGCGAGCCCGGGGGGCGTCGCCTCCTACAGGGTCAAAGGCTTCCAACCATCAGGACGGTAAATCAATGACGTTGTAAAATCAAGCCACTGCTCGTCCGAGAGAGGCGCCTGGAGGAGGGGCGTGACTCAGGTCTGTTAGGTGTGGTTGCGGTGTGGCCCTGACATGAGGAGGGCCATGCTTCTTACGGATGCGGACTTGCACGCAGAAGGCTGAAATGACGTCACAGCTGAATTGCTTCAAAGCGCCTTTGCAAAGAGAAGGAAAAGAGAAGCCCCGGAGAAGAAGGGGCAGTAGAACCCGGATGAGAGCTGAGGCGATGGGGTCTGGGGGTCTGCTGCCCTGTTATGTTTGGAGAGCTTCATAATAAAGCTTTTCAAACTGGACAGACTGTTTTTCAGGAAAGGGTGTGAGTGTTCTCTGCCAAGGAAGAGGCAGAAAGAGCCTGAGGGAGTGCGAGTGGGATGGATGGGTGGATTTGAGGCCGACTGAGGGGTGTGTGCGTATGTCCGTGTGAGTGTCTCTGAGTGTGTGTGCAAGGCTGGGGTAGAAGGAAATGGGATTCAAAACTGGCTCGGAACTTTTTGTGGAAGATTAGACCTGAGCTAACATCTGCCGCCAATCCTCTTTTTGCCGAGGAAGACTGGCCCTTAGCTAACATCCGTGACCATCTTCCTCTACTTTATACGTGGGACGCCTGCCACAGCATGGCTTGACAAGCAGTGCGTGGGTCCACACCTGGGATCCGGCCAGCAAACCCGGGGCAGCAGAAGCAGAACGTGTGAACTTAACCACTGTGCCACTGGGCCAACCCCACTGCAACCTTTTTTGAGGGGTCTGGGAACCTCTGAGAATCTGATGCAAAAGTCATGGACATCCTCCACCAAACAAAGTGAGAAAAATCCACAAATGCACATTCAGAGGTGTGTGGACTCCCCACGGCACCCATCCCCACCACCAGGCCCGCATTCCCAAGGAAGGCAGGGTCTTCTGTTTCGAAGATATGAAGAAACACTTTCTGCACCTTTTCTAGGTACAGCAGATATGGAAAGAAGAGCAGGCAGCAAGAAATAAACCCTTTTTAAGACCAGCAAAATGCTGGGGCCCCACCACTGGCTGGCTTTGGGGCTCTGGGCAAACGAGCGCAGACATCAAGCCTCGGTTTCCCATCACGAAAATGGGCTAACACCCCACCCTCCTCACCTACAAGGTGCTCTGAGCTTCGAACAAAATGGTGGGAGGGGAATCACTCTAGAAACTGTGAGGATTTCACCAAGTAGAGATTGTGGGTCTCATGTTAGAGTGGGGGGCTGAGACCACCTCGGAGAAAGGGCACACGGTGCCTTGCCCACAGGGACTGAGCGCTGGCCTGCGGGTGGGGCTTCTGGAGTTATCCTGATGGCTCCCCCGCAGGAGGAGGGGGCCTAGGGATCCCCCGGCCTTGTTCCAGAGGCCGCTCGCTCTTCCAGGGAGGTCTGGGGGCACCCCCATTCCACAAGCCTGGCCCAGGCGCCAGGGCTGCGGCGATGCTGACCACAGAGCAGCACGTCTGTCTCTCGGGCACCAGGGGACTCCACCCCGTCCAGGACCGCAGGGGTCCCTCGTCCGTAACCTGGAAAAGGGAGATTCCCAAGCCCAGCTGGGGCCACACTCTCCTCCATCTGCCAGGAAAGGTCAATTTACAGTTTACGCTCAGCCTCATGACTGTCACTCTGAGAGGAGGCTACTAACAAAATACCTGGTTCTGAAAAGCTGCCTTTCAAAAACAGATTCACCTCAGCCAGGCGATCAAGGCCACGTCACAGGGAAGCTGTGTTGATGGCCTGTGCCCTGGACACGGTATGACGAGAGGGGCACTTCACCTCTGTGCTCCTCCTCCCCAAACCCGTCCCCCAGTCTAACCACGAGAAAAACACCAGACCGACCCCAACTGGGGGCATCCTACAACATACCCGCCCAGTCCTCCTCAGAACTGTCAAGGTCATCAGAAACAAGAAAGTTCAAGAAACTGTCTCAGCCCAGAGGAGCCTCGGGAGACGCGATGACAAATGTCGTGTGGGATCCTGGGACAGAAAAAGCACACTGGGGGAAACTGAGGAGAGCCCAATAAGGTCGGGACTTCAGTTAATAAAATGCCCCAATATCAGCTCACTAATTGTGATAAACGCACCATACAGAGTAAGATGTTGAAACATAAGGGGAAACCGTGTGAGGGGATTACGACAAGTTTTTGTATTATCTTGTGATTTTTCTGCAAATCTAAAAGTGGCTTAAAAAATAAAGTTGATTAAAATGTAAAAAGCAGCAGAGACATAAGCACCTGTCTGTTCTCAGAACGCCCCCCGCTGGGATGGAGTCAGGCGGCTGGGAGCCAGCGTGCAGCTTGGGGGGGGTCGACAGCGCAGGCTTCACGGGCAGAGGGGAAGGCAGAGACCTTGGCCCAGAGACCAGGAGCAGCAGACAGGGGCCCTCAGGGTCGGGGCGGTGGCCGCACTTCTCCGGATACAGGCTGTGCTCAGGCTGCTCGGACACTGGCTGAAACCCCTCACAAGTTTTTATCATCTTTGTCCGAGGGAAGTCGGCCTGGGGTGTCCAGTCTACCTGGGGACAGTGAGAAGCAAAGCCTGGGCCAGGGGGGTCCGCAAACCATTTCAGAAACACTCTGTGAATCCTGGGGGAACAGGACAACCCCTGAAAACGTCCAAGTTGACCTTCTCTGTGGCCGGAGAGTCTACTCAAACACTTGGGATTTAAGAGGCATGCTCCACCTTGCCCCCCCTCGCTGAGGGGCTGGCCTGGCTCGCGACACCACGTGTGAACGTTAATGCAAGGAGAACAATGTTTAAATGAAAGGGAAAACAAGATCCCTATGTTTTGTATTAAAATATTTTATATTAATCATTCAAACTTAATTTTTATACAACGAATGCATACATCGTGGCGTCTGCCTCAGGGGGAGGGCGGGGAGGGGTCGGGTGGGTGCAGGCTGGGCGCTGGCACTCGCCAGCTACGAGCGTGCGGGCGGTGGGGGGGGGGTTGGGGCAGACACACACGCTTGCTCTCCTGGTCCAGGCAGGAGGGAGCCTGGTGCTGTCACTCGACAGGGAGGTCACAACAGAGGCGGATCTGCGGTGGTGGCGGCGGGTGGCCTATGCCTTGTGGCCTCTCTGCCGGAAGAGCCCCCCAGAACCAAGGCCCTGTGGGCAGCACGTCCTTGACATGACATGGCTGTGACACGCCACAATGTGACACGGGGACCGCTGAGAGTGAGTGAGTGTATATACAGACTGCTGCGTTTTCTCCTGCCGCACCCGGCCCGCTGTCCCACCCACGTGCACGCATGGTGGCCGCGCCTAGGTGGCGGGCATGTCAGCCTTGCTGAGCGCGATGGCCAGCTCCAGGTCCTCCTGCTCCTGCCGCCGCAGCCTCGCCAGCCGCTCCTGCTCGGCCTTCTCACTCTCCCGCTTGGCCCACGCCAGCTGCTGCTCCTCATTGCCAAACTGCAAAGAAAAGTGGAGACTGGGTTACACGGTCCCAGAGCACAACCCGCCGGCTCAGGGGTGCAGGGGACATGAGGAGGCCTGGGGAGAGGGGTGCAGGGAAAGGCTGTGCTGGGATGCATGGGGGGAGGTGCCCAGCGTGCATGTGAAAACCAGAAAAAGCCAGAAGCCGTGTTGGGGTGGGGGTGGGGAGGGGACTCACACGCCATGGTCCTAACCCCTGGTCTGGAAGGGGTCACACGCCCCTGGGAAGCAGGGCTGCGTCTGCCCTTAACCACCCCTCAGACCTCCAAGAAACTAGCCACTCTGCTCTGCAGGGAAGCAAGGCAAGCAACGCCCGCATCGTCGGGGACAGAGTTCCGGCGAGTCCCCAGAATGGAGCCTCTGAGGCCTCACAGGGCTGAGAAACGACCACTCGGCCTCCTCTTGGGGGATAGCAGGGGCGTCCCTGAAAGCAGCCAGGGAGCAGAGGTCAGCTGAACCCTGAGGAGCTAGGACGGTGACCCCACAAGGCCAGGGCCTGGATGAACAGCGACAACAGGCTGATGACGCCAGTAGGCAGAGGTGCTGGGGCTGGGGGCTGCATGCGCAGACGACATGCCCTCCCACGTGCATCTCCAGCACAGCCGGCTCCGGGAGCTCCGTGGCCGCTGCAGCCACTGGATACTTGAACACTGACAGGAGCCCTGCCATTTATGCTGCCATTTGGTCCAGGAGTTTTTAGGTCTTGAGATCCTCTTCCGAAAGATTCGATTTTTTTTAAAAAAAATTTTTCAGATAACAAGATGAGTGATTTCATACCATTTGAGGTACCTTAGCTCTATGGAAAGAAAAGAGCCAGGTCACACGCTTGTCCCCTGGCATGGCTCCCCGACTCCGGGGCCCTCGGTGGGCCCCAGCCACTCTGCTCCATCCCTTCCAGACAGCCTAGGCAGAGCTGCGGCCTGTTGTGGGACGCAGCCTCCTTCATTGGCGTCCCTCCTCTCGGCACCCGCTCTGGCCGGCGCCAAGGATCAAGAGGCAGGCCGCCCTCCACAAGGCGCCCCCGGGAGCAGACAGACAGAACCCCAAGCCGACACGGGCTCTTGTGGAGGCTTCTGCAGACTCCACTGCGAGCACTGGGGAAGGAAGCTCACACAACAGGAACCCACAGCTACTTCTTCACATGCACACCGAGGCCAGTGACAACCCTGGAGGCGGGCTCTTCTACCAGCGGGGACACCGAGGCTGGGGAGATGGGGAGGCGGCTGCAGAGCCCACGCCCTCAGCACGCCAGGCGTTCCCCCTGGGTCTGGGGTTGGGGTGGTGTCAGCTGCAGCTGAAGTCAGGGCCACAGGACGGAGACGGGTGCCGGAGGCCCGGGCAGCATGCCGAGAGCAGTTCCAGGTGTTGGGGGGCCAAGCGCCCAACCTGGGCGCTGTCGGAACAGAGCGTGGGGTGGGAGGAGCCGGACTGAGAGGGGCTTGTGGGCTCAGACAGGAGCTGAGAGATCCCCTCAGAGGCTGCTTGGGCCGGTGAGGCGAGTGGGATGATCGGACGGGCAGTTTCTCAGTGCCTCAGGGCTTGACGGCCAGTGTGGGGAGCGATGCGGCCAGATGGCACAGATGGGGGCCGGGGAGGGAAGCGGGTTGGATGGAGGAAGCCTGGTCTAGAGCTAGACATGGCCTGAGGAAGAGGAAGGTGGGCGACGAGGCCTCCCTCCTCCCGGCCTCTGCAGCCAGCAGGGACGGCTGGGGTCAGCGGGAAGAGCCAGCCGAGGCAAAGGGCTGAGTCCGTTTCTTAGAGAAACTGCCCAGAAAAACACTCAGGGGTCAGATGGGTCTCCAGGTTAGACTCCCTGAAGAGTCGGTCCCTGCCCCTCGAGTTTCCATCACAGAGCACAGAGAATCGTCCTCTCCACCCCCGACTCTTTGGGGAATTTTCCAACACCTCATCAGGAGAAAAACAAGGAAAAAACAACAAACGCTGGTGGAAATGACCCCACAGTGCCATTGAGAGCACTGGAAGGGGACAGCTCAGCTGACAGGGACCTGGCCCTCCGCCAGCCCAGAGGAGGGGGCGAGTGGGGGTGGCCAGTAACAACCAGGTGATGCAGACCAAAGTCTGGAACGGAGGCCCAGAGGGGTCAAGCAACTAGCTGAGGCCACGACCTGGCAGGCTGGGGCACACTACGGTCCCCGCTCAGCCCAACTGCCGGGATGTCACCGCAGAGCCTCCTGCTCCAGGGCTCAGAGTTTTCAAATTAAATATGCGGACAGGAGTGTTCCAGATGCCTGCGGAGTGGCTGGTCCGAGGCCGGCTCCGGGCTCAGGACTTTGCACGCTCTTCCCATGGAGAAGCACGTGGGGCTGTGACGTCCGAGGGGACTGGAGGAGGGCCTGTCCTCTGTGGCTCCCCGTGTCTCGAATCAGCTGAGGATCGTGTTCCGGCCCTGGTGGGGACACCTGGTTTGGCTGTGCTCTAGTCCTGTGACCTGGATGTGCCACTCGATGTGCCGAATCTGGAACTCGTGGGTGCAGCAGCTGCTCAGGAAGGAGCAGCACTGATTTCTGCTTCCCTGTGTCCAGTCTCAGAGCTGAGCCACTGCAGGGCACAGGACGCCGCCCTCCCGGGCATCTCCTGCGCCAAGGCCTGCCTGCTTGGGTGGACACTAGGCCATTTTATTCAGAAGAAATCCAAGGTTCAGTGGCCTGCACATGAGGCCCCCAGACGCCCTTCCTCACCAGGGACGAACCTGTGTCCTGAGCTGTCCCGCAGACCTTTGCCGCATCGCTCATCGGGACACTTCTAACTCCCGCTCGTAACTCACTTGTTCTGATGTTGACATCACATCCAACTCGTTGGACAATGCAAAGTGTGGCTTATCCCATCTGATTTTGAGCTGCTCTTAATGCAGACTTCCGGAAAATGGAGCTGTTTTGCTAACCTATAAATGCTACTTCCTAATAAACACATTCGCCAGAGACAGAAAAGCTTGTTTTTAAAGAAATACCACAGAGGTTTCGTGTGAACAGCTCTCAGTACAAGTAAGCCATTCATGGAAACTCAGGGCTCGTCAATCAGAAGGTTCCAGAGTGGCTGAGCCAGGGCACCAACAGGGGGCCACGTGCAGCATGCGTGTGTGACACCGGTTTCCCTGAACCACACGGGCCAAGCTGCCCTGCACGGCAGCAACACATCTTGGTGGCCCTCTTGCAACACCCAGTCTGAGAAGGTCACGCCGCCACCCACCGGGCGGTTAGAGATCTCTCGGCATTTCCCAGGAAAGCTGAAAACCAGGAGCCGACTGTGGCCTTTTTTGAATTAGCACAAATCTTCGAGGTCCAGTGAACCCAGAATCCACTGGTAATGGGCTGAGCTCCTGGACGCCACGAAAATGCAAAGACATCCTGAGTCTGCGGAAGGGGACAGCTTCGAACCTGTGCTTTTTGGGTTTTTTTTTTTTGGACTGTGGTATGACCAAGGGGACGAAACAAACCAGTCAGATGTCCTGCCTCTCCCGCATGCCATCCCAGCAGAGTGGCTGCATCTCACTGTCGGGAGATTTCCTCTGGAAAAACTGAGGCAATCGAAGCCAGAAAGGTGATCTTAAACAGAAAGCACCAGGGCTGCAAACTTGAGTGGGCAGAATCCGATGCCCCTCCTGGAACTGAGGATGATTAAGTACCATGGTGTTTTAAAATCCACATTAACAACTGTTCTGGAACAACCAGAAATGGTGGGCCGAATGACAGCTTGAAACTTGGGGCATTTTTTTTAAAAAAATGATGTTTTCCAAAACACAGCCGTTGGGAAGAGGAGGAGGGGAGGGGGTGTCACAGGAAACAGAACCATGCATTCCAGAAAGAGAGCAGTCGTTTCTTCAAATTGCTGTTCAAATCCACTTACCCCTCTTCCCTACCCAAAACAGACTCCCTGAGTCATGCGTGAATAGTTCTATTTTTTTTCATCAGCATTTAATGTTTTTTCCACTGAAAAATAAATGCAGTGCTATTCAAGAAACTGTAGATAAAGTAGGTTTTGTTCCTGGCTTTTATTAACAATGATGCCATTTGTATACACACACCGTGTGCACTGGCTGTCAACAAACCAAGCTAACTGTGGTCGGAAAACATTCACAGGTCGCCAAGAGCGATTTCAGTAAGCCACAGGATCTCTGTGCACGGGTGGATCTGAAACGAATGGGGCGTTCGCTGGGTGCTGAGATGACAAAGCCTGTTTTAAGAAAGATATTCTAGGAATCGAGGCATCTATAAACAATGTATCTCACACCTAACCAGGAAAACAGGGTACTCTGCAAATTCGAAGGAAGAAAAGCTTTTTCAAAACATGCGTGCACCACAGACAGTGAAACCAGTTCTGGGAAGACAGCATCAGAGGCTCTCTGAGAACAAGATTTTGGGGTACCAACAAGGGTACTGAAAACACTCTGAAGTGACAGCGTTTTACAATCTGGGATCTTTTTTCATACTGAGAAACAAAGCCAACTCAAAAAGGCCCCTAACTTTGCTAAATGGCTTTTTGAGGGTTTTCTGGTTTTTTTTTTTTCAAAACGAAAGGGCTTCTGAGCGGTTGTTCTAGTTGGATTTCTCTTTTCACTGTAGCTGGTAACTGAAATGAAACTTTTACAAAATCAAATTGTCCCTCCTGGGTCCTTCAGTTTGTATGTGGGGCACAAAATGCACTGGGTGGCACTGTCAGAAAGAACTCCTGCACAGAGACCTTTTTGGGGACAGCGAAACCCTGATGTAACTGTGCAATCTTGTTCTCTTACTTCAGAAGCGTTTGACATCTCGGTTTCCAAGATCAATGCACACAGCAGCCTCCGGCCGACAGAGGTGACCAAGCCTACCGCGCGGGACAGAGAGGCGTGGAGGCTCCCTGCTGGAAGAGCATGCCCTCATCACAGGGCGCCCAAACCACAGCTCTTCTTATTGAGAAACGGTCTTTCTTACAGAAAGCGGCAGTACAGAATCAGTAACACAGCCCATGGCATGAGGCACCGGGGGCATAAGCCAGGAGGTGTGCCGTTCGCAGGAGACAAAATAAATAACCCCAAAGAAGCTGCAAGCAGAGGGGTGGGGGCGCGGAGGCGGAGAACTCAACTTACAGAGGTGAAGTCTGCAAAGCCCAAGGAAGAGGCTTTAGCAGGTTTAGCTGAAGAGGAGGGAGCAAATGGATCTTTTCCACTAAACGGGTCCCCAAACCCCTTTTTATTTTGGAACGGGTCACTGCTGTCAGCCCCGAGCGGCTGGAATGGATCGGGGGGCTCGGGAAAGTCTGCAGAACCAAGCTGGCTTATAGGTGTACTTTTTCCTGGAAAGTTTAGGAGAAAAAAAAAGGAGAAAAAAAGAAATGCAAGTTACTGACCACGGACAGAACAGAGTCCTGAGTGAGGCCGGGGCGTGCTCACTGGGACACCCTCTCCCCTCTTAGGAAAGAGCCGGAAAGCCGCTCAGGGGCTGGCCCCGGGAACCAGGATGGACCTAGGCCTCACTCTCACTTCACCCCAGAGACTTAACGGACCGTGAGCGATACAAGATGAGCACTGTACACAGCCCCTGCCCGCCGCAGCCCGCGCAGCTGGACTAAGCGTAAAAAGCTCACACGCAGGCGTGTTCAAGCGAGTCCCTTCAGTATGGCAACATTTTCCATCACACTGAGTGAGAAAAGAATCATGGCTGAGCAGAAAAATACACTGCAAGCTTCCAACAACAAAAAAGGGGGGTTAGTGTCACCCCATGGGCTGCTATTAGCCATGTTAGTCGTCAAGGTCTGGAGGGAGCTCACCCGACAAACCCCCTTGCCATCCTGGGCATGGAATTTGTTTTCAGCTCCCGCTGTCCCTTTGGTGCTGATGGCTCCAAGGGGCAGGGGTTGGGTCTTTCTGGGGTCTTGCTGAGGGTGGCTCTAGGATGCCTGGGTCCCAGCAAGGCAGATCTCGACAGGGATGTGGGAGAGAGGTGGTTTTTTTTTTTTGAGGAAGATCAGCCCTGAGCTAACATCTGCCGCCAATCCTCCTCTTTTCTCTGAGGAAGACTGGCCCTGAGCTAACATCCATGCCCATCTTCCTCTACTCTATATGTGGGACGCCTACCACAGCATGGCGTGCCAAGTGGTGCCATGTCTGCACCAGGGATCCCAACCAGCGAACCGCGGGCCGCCGAAGCAGAATGTGCGAACTTAACAGCTGTGCCACCGGGCCAGCCCCCAGGAGAGAGGTGTTTAAAATCAGAGGGAATGGCTGTATATGAGACCATGCTTGGGGGATGTGGCCTGAGGGCAGGTGGCTTCTCCCAGCAAGTCCTGCCAATGTGCCGGAATATTCCACTAAGAACCAGAGGCCTCACCAGGCCTGCTTAGCAATGGGGGGCCCTACTTGAGCCTCCAGGATCTGCCAGTTTTGCAGGCCAGGTTCCTGCCTGACGCCATTCATTTGCCCAACAGCTGGCGGGGGTGGTCGGGGTACCTGAAGGCCAGAAGTTCATTTGCATCCAAGCAGTGCTATGTCCAAGCCCCAGACTACAGTCTCAAGGAGACTTAACACGATTTCAATTTGTAAACTGAGTTGCTTATGTCTGCTCTTGCAATTCCAATGCTAATGCGCAAAAAGAACCCAAGAGCTGAGGGCCACCCTCCAAGATGACTTTGGGCATCTAGCTGCATGTCCAGAGAACACCCCTGGCCACAAGCTGCACCTGCCCCCACAGCACCTGAGCCCAGACAGCCGCCTTCCCCCCAATGCAGCCACCGCCATGCTGCCAGCAGCTAGAGACCCGCCTGCCCGTCCAGCCTGACGCCTGGCTCTACACCATCCTCTGAGGCTGCTCCCCAGGTGACATTCCTGAGGGCCCCAAGGTGTCTCGAAGGGCTCCAGGACCACAGCCTGCCCCTGCCACTTTTAGTTCTGGGGCCTTGACAAGGACGAGCACCTCAGTGCCAGCTGGCTTCGGTTTCCTCTCTGTAAAGTGACAATGGAGAGGAGAAGGTCAGACGAGGTGACTGACAAATAGCCGTACACCTCAGGGGACAACATGGGTCTGTCCCACTCCAGGCCACCCCAGCATCCTGCACTGCAGTGCCACGCACCGTGGGTGCTCAGTGGGCACGCGGCTGGTGGGAACCTGGCCCACAGCCCCTCGCCTGGACACGCAAGCTTATCTACTTGTGGCTGGATGCAGCAGCTGGGTGACCATAGGTACAGATGCTGCTGTAGACCTGTCTCAGCTTCCCCCACGGTGGTGAGGCTTGGCAGTGCCCCAGGAAATGCATGGCACCAGCAACGCAGGCCCAGCTGGGGAGAGCCGACAGACAAGAGGCTGGGCGGGGCCCACCAGGAGCAGTGGCGGAATCCCCAGGCCTGTCCCCCCGAAGTCAGAGCGTGTAGGGCCGTGGGTGCCACCAGTGCATGGCTGCGCCCGCCGATCACTGGTACCCAGGGGACCACCCTGCCCTGCAGAACCACTGCTGATTTCCTTCTGCGCGTTCAAGGAAACACAGACGCGTGCTCCCTGCGGTTTGCACAGGACTCGAAGACACAAGCAGCCTGGTGCTGAGCTCTTTTTCATCCTCCCACAATCAGAAGCAGAGCGCCTTTGGCCTTGGCTGCACGGGACTCCCGCGCTGACCCGAAGCCTCAGCCGAGGGAGTCCAGGCTGTCACTGTCACAAGCAACACCACTGTACACATGTGCAAGTCTATCTGTAGGAGACATTTCTGGAGGTGGAATTGCAGGTTGGAAGGCGTGCCCACTGTGGCCTCACTGTCTCGGTCACACTACCCGGCCCAGGAACTGACAGAACTCACACCGACCGAGAAGGGTAGAGGGGGAGGGCGCAGGCTGGGGCATCTGTCAGTGCCTCCCTGTGGCCTCAAACAATGCAGTCAGCATTGAGGCCCAGTGACCAAGGTGGGTGCTGAGAAGGAAGTGGCCCCACGGAAAACCTCCACCAAAGCCCCAGGGTGTGCCACCTGGGCTCGGACTGGAAGGGCAGTGCTGAGCCCGTGCATGGCAGGACTGAGGGCCTGTCTCCCACAGCAGCTGGCCTCTCGGAGCAAAGGCCTGGGCTGATCTCCACACCCCGTCCTCTGCCCTGAAGAGGCTCCTACCTCTGCTCCTTCCTCTCCTGTTCAGGACAGAGCCCAGATCCTGAGGCTGCCTCTCCAGCACCAAATGCTCCTCCCTGAGATGGCTTCCCTGGGGCCACCTCACCCAGCCAGATCCTCCCTGGTCTGAGGGGTGAGACATCGGGCCCACCAAAACCTCCCTGGTCCTGGCACTGTGGGGAGAGGAGAGCACTGCCCGTGTCACTGTAGACCCATCTCCCCTCTCTTCAGAGCGAGGTCAGCAGCTCTGGCAGGAGATGTGGGGTGAGGCCTGCCCAGCAGCTTGTAAACACCACACTGTCCACCTGGGAGCATGGGGGACCAGGTGTACCTCAGGGACACCTCGGGCAGGAGGGAGGGTGGGTGTGGGGCCAGGGTGCTCTGGTCCACGTACCAGCACCACCTCAAGCCACTCTACTGCTCTCTGCAGCCACTACCCTGGGCAAGTGTCCCACGTCCCACATCTCTCCTGGGTCCCTAGGAAGCGCTTCCTCCACTGGCTGCTCACTCTCAGCTTCCTGTCCCATGGGCTGTCCCCACCCAGAAAAGTGGCCTTTTAATGTACAGCTGATACCGATACTGCTGAGATCTCCCAATGGCTCCCCACTGCTTTAGAAACACACACCCCGGCCTCCATCCTGCCCCTGCCCTCTCTATCCTGCGCCTCCTGTTCCCCTGCCAGGAACGCCCCTCCCCACGTGGGTGCTGCCTGCTCAGAGGTCACCCGCCCTGCTTCTGGCTAAGAAGTCTGTCTACCGCCTCGGCAGCCCCTGTCACACTCTGGCTTTCCGTTGCTTAGTCTCTCAGCAGAACACAAGCTCCATGGGGATGAGGCCCTGCCACGCCCACTGCGTCCCCCTGCCTAGAGCAGGGCCCAGCTGGAGCCCCTTGGTCGACTGAAGCTCTCTAACAGGCATGCTCCACTTTGCCCAGCCCAGGCCAAACTCTTCCCGCATCCCCCAATGGCCCTCCTTCCCCAGGACCCCCAAACTCAGGCCTTCTTTCTGTCCGGTCCCTGAGCCCAGAAGGCACTGCCAACTCAAACGCTGCCACCTTCTTGGGGAAAGCCCTCATGACACTCCCATCCCCTGGGGCCTGGGCTCAGCTCTTCTAGCCCAGCCGTGGGGCGGCAGCGGGGTGAGGCAGGCCATGGCATGCCCCTGGAAGGTGGTGAGGATGCAACCACCCTGCTTACCCTTGCTCTCTTGGCCTCAGTTTCCCAATCCACGAAAAGGGGTTGTTATGGGCTGAATTGTGTCCCCCTAGAATTCATTATGTTGAGGTCCTCACGCCTGGTACCTCAGAATGTGACTGCATTAGACTGTATTAAGGGGTCTTTGCTGAAGTAATTAAACTAAAAGGAGGTCCGATGAGTGGACCCAACATCCAATAGGACGGGGAGTCTTATAAGAAGAGGAGAGTAGGACACAGACACGCACAGAGGGAAGACCAAGTGAAGATGGCCAGCTGCAAGCCATGGAGAGAGGCTCAGGAGAAACCGACCCTGGCAGCAGCACCTTGATTTGAGACTTGCAGCCTCCAGAACCACGAGAACACAGTCTGCTGTTTCAGCCGCCAATATGCTGTACTTTGTTAGGACAGCCCCAGCAAACCCCCATGGGGGAGCACAGGGCCTGCCCTGCACAGCAGCCAGGGTGGTGACCAACAGCAGGGCCGCCTACCTCCGCAAGTCAACTTTACTGGATGCCAGTGCCAATAAGCTGGACCGTTCCCTCCTGTGTCCTCTATGGCTGCTTTCCCACCCTGACAGCAGAGAGCAGCTAAGCAAATGGAAGGCCTGCAGGGCGGGAAATACTGACTCTTTTAGGGAAAAATTGTGCATACCCCTGCTGTTGAGAGGGGCTTAGCTCAGATGCCTGGCAGGTGGTAAGCACGCCACCCAATCAGGCCCCTCCGAGAGACAGGGATGCTCCAGGTCCCTGGGGGAAGAGCCAGGCCAGCTCGCCCCTGCTGCATACCCTGCAAGGAAACTCAAGACTCCAGCTACGGCTCTCTGCTGACAGAGCCACTCAGAGGGTCCGTGCACGGCATGGTGGACAGGCACAGCCCCACAGTGAGGGCACTTTCCCCGCGTCGGCCACACTGGCCGGGTATCTGTGCAGCTCCCTGTGCAGCAGCCCCCCATCCCACCTCCTCGAACCCTCCATGGGACTCCTTCCCTACCACAGAGCAGTGCACGTGCCAGGTGCCACCCCCAAGAGAAGACACGCAGCCCCAGAAGAGTCCCTCTACAG
The DNA here is from genome assembly GCF_041296265.1 of Equus caballus. Lineage (NCBI taxonomy): Eukaryota > Metazoa > Chordata > Mammalia > Perissodactyla > Equidae > Equus > Equus caballus. The sequence goes on from NC_091704.1 coordinate 16,136,835, forward strand.
AGAGTGCCAAGACACACACCCTGCCACGCTTTCCAAACCCCAGGCAGGGGCATCACCTAAGGCTTGACGGAGACAGACACGTGTGTTCCCACATGAACCATGCTCAGGGGCTCCTGAAAGGCCTGCAGCCTCTTCTGGGCCCAGGGAGAACAGCCCTCCCCTGCGCACCCAGCTGGTGTCCGCAAGGACCCCCAAGGCCATGGGCAGGGGTGCCCTGGGGGCCAGTGTCCTGAGGGATGGGGATGCAGGCTCAGGTCACACAGGGACGGAACACAGACCTCAGTCTGCATGGTCCTCACAGCCTGGTCACCGCCAGTCTTGTTCCCATAGCCACTTCCACCGTCCTGACTGTCCTGCACCGACCAGCCTTGCCAGTCTCTCCCTGCATTGGCACAGCCTCACCTCCCCTGGAAGACCCTCCCCCAGGCCTCACCACCCCCTGCAAGCCCCCCCCGACCTTGTCCACCTCCCATGACATTGATCTGTCCTGGTCTAGCCTCCAGCACACCTGAGGGTCAGCTCCATGTGGGTGGGGCTCAGCACACTGCAGCTGCCAGTAAATACCACCCCATCCCCAGTGGGGTCCTCTGGGCCAGTGCCACCAAACAGGCTCCATCCCGAGGGACACGAAACCCTTTGGGGGAACCCCTCCGGTGAGCTGGGAAGGATTAAAGGCAAATGGCCTCCCTGCTTTGCAAGAGAGTGAACGTTTTCACAGGTGCACAGGCTGATTTTTCACAGAAAACTAAAATGACGATGGACCAAATAGCAAAATCCTACTACAGGAAAAAGAGCTGCGGGGACAGGCTGGAAACCTCAGGGCACGGTGCGACCCCTGGTTCTGGTGGCAAGCACAGGGTGGTCCTGCTTGATTTCTTGGAGCATTTCCTGCAGGGTCTGGTCACAAAGGGCTGACAACTGAGCAGGGACGAAGGGGTGGGCATGTCCCAGTCAGGCCCCGAGAGTGATGGTCTGAGAAATCAAATAAATCACCCACTTCTGGGCTCTTTTTCTTATTTTCAATTAAGACCGTCCTCCTCTCGTTTGTGTGGTTTTCAAACAATTGCTTTGTGGGAGGCAGTTAAGAATCCAGCTGGCCAGAATTTCCAGCTGAGGTTTCTGACAAGCACAGAGATGCTCGGGAAGATGGAAAGCATCGTTCACATCAAGAGCTGCCAGGACCTGGTTTTGCTCTGTTGCTGAAACCGTTGTTATTTAGAAATCATGACTGTGTTAATACGAAACCAGGGCACGTCAACTGCTCTTGTTTTCAGATGGGAAAAAAAAAAAAAACGGTTTTTTCTCGGTTGTCTGTTTTTGTGCTTTGGCATAGAGGCTGCATTATTGGACCTGACACGTGCAGAATCCGTGGGGTTCCCAGGCCAGCTCGACACCAGGCTCACGACCAGGGGCTCTCTACAGCGGCACTCCACGCACGCCCTCCGGCCACACTCCCCACTCCGCACCCTCATTTATTTTTAGCAGCCGCACTTTTAAAACATTCTGAGTGTAGTTCCTGCTTTTATGTAACCACTTCTGCTAACTCCTTAATCGCTTTTTCCGATTTTCTGAGGTGTAGCTTATCTTAAACGTGACCAAGTCACTTTTATCTACCTCCGTGAGGAAACTCAGTGCACAGTTTTATGCCTTTTCATGGCAATGTAAGGAAAAGTCTGGCCTGAGCTGTGTTTCAGAGGAGGGAACAAAAATCATTAAAAAAAGAGAAAAGAATTGGTATAAAAGCTAACCAGATTGCTACCGGGCACATGGTTCTGGATCGCCATTCCTAGATGTCCGTGCGGGACCCACCAGACCCCCAGCACGGCAGAAGGCAGTGACCGAGGACAGACTAAATGAGGACCCCAGGGGCGCTGGTGGCCAGCGAATCCCCAGCACTCTGAAGATTACCAGGGCAGAGGAATGCAAGATTGAAGAAAAGGCAAATAGGGCTTATTTCAAACCGCAGCAGTTTCAACAGTTACCCAAGCGGTGCACCGAAACCGCACACAGGGCTGCCTTCAGCAAAAACAGTATGAGCCCGATGGTTTACCACAGTGTGTGCTGTTAAAAAAACACTCGGTGGCCGGCTCCACCCTGGCAGAAATTGTTTTAATGCTCCTATTTGTTCTCTTGTCCAGTCTGTGAGCGCCCCCCACGCCTGCACCCAGGACAGGGACGTGGTCGGGACTAGGGGGGCCCCCCGGAGGAGCAGCTGGCAGGGGAGCTCCACATCTGCCTTTCCCAATACGCTTTTCAGGAAACTCTCCCCTGGAAAGGGGCCCCGAGAACCATGCCTAGAAGATGCGATGGAATACAAAGACCCCCCAAACCGTGGAAAAATGAGCGCCCTGCGGGCTCTGCGGGAAGGCGGCTGCTCTTGCCTGAAACTCTTCACTCAGGAGGAGACAGGGCTCTGGGCGATGGGGGGGTCGCAACAATCTGATGCATAAAGTGCCAGAAATACACATGAGTGTGAGAGTGTGTTCACCCCAACTGGACACTTGTTGGGTTCTGTTTACAAAATTCAGGGCTGGAGTTGGAAAATGCAGTGCTGAAGATGAGAGAGAAATACAAAAACAACAAAACAAAACAATAAAAAACAAAGGTTTGTGGTCAGGACAGCTGCCCCACCTCAGTCATTACCCTATACAATACAGGACATCCACACAACTGCCATTTACCCCAAGACAGGACACCCACACCACTGTCACTCACCCTGCACAAGTCGGGACACCCACACCACTGTCACTCACCCTGCACAACTCAAGACACCCACACCACTGTCACTCACCCTGCACAAGTCGGGACACCCACACCACTGTCACTCACCCTGCACAACTCGGGACACCCACACCACTGTCACTCACCCTGCACAACTCGGGACACCCATACCACTGTCACTCACCCTGCACAAGTTGGCACACCCACACCACTGTCACTCACCCTGCACAAGTCGGCACACCCACACCACTGTCACTCACCCTGCACAAGTCGGCACACCCACACCACTGTCACACCCTGCACAAGTCGGGACACCCACACCACTGTCACTCACCCTGCACAACTCGGGACACCCACACCACTGTCACTCACCCTGCATAAGTCGGGACACCCACACCACTGTCACTCACCCTGCACAAGTCGGGACACCCACACCACTGTCACTCACCCTGCACAAGTTGGCACACCCACACCACTGTCACTCACCCTGCACAACTCGGGACACCCACACCACTGTCACTCACCCTGTACAACTCGGGACACCCACACCACTGTCACTCACCCTGCACAAGTCGGGACACCCACCCCGTGCCAGGCTTCTCAGGCTCACAGCACACAGGAGAGCTGTGGCTGGGGAGGGGGCGCTCATTACCTCGCCTCCTCCCTTCCTGCCCCTCAACCCCAGCAGAAAAACTTAACTGGGGGGAGTGGGGAAAAAGAGAGAAAGCAGGCTGTCCAGAGCACAACCTTTCAAATTCACAATCACTTAGAAACTTTTTACAGAAAAAGACTGCTTTTTACAACCCCCCCCCCCCCACCCACAACTGTTTTCCTCTGGCTGCCACCTCCGGTGGGCTGGGAAGGCAGCGGAGGAACGCCGGGGTCTCTGGCTGGGACCCGCAGGACCAACGCCCGGCCTGCAGGGAGGAGCCCTGCAGCCGGCAGCCTGCTCGCCTGGCTGAGGCATGCGGGAGAAGGCAAACCCAGCAGATCAAAGCGTGCCAAGTCGCACAGCCCTGGCTGATAAAATCTGAGGTCCCACCATCACAGTGTTGAGATTTTCCACTAAAAAATATTTACCGAATTTTAAGAAAATCTGCTTAATGCATTGAAGGGAACAGGATGAGGTTTGGTTCTGAATTGTTGAGAAAAGCTGAACAAATATTTACTATTATCCATCAGGCACCCCCACAACTGACGTGTTTTTCATCCTCTGAGAGGCATCTGAGGTGGTCAAAGGTCATGGAAATTGCACCGGGCGACAAGTCCCATGGATGTAGGGTCATCCCACTGTCAGAAGAAAAAGGAGAAAAGCAGCCACACTTTTTGGGTCCTCAAAAGATAAACATCTTTTGGAGTGAGAAATACAATTTTTGAGAGGTTTCCACAAAATGCTCCCATGACATGCGTAAGAAACCTGATAGGGGGCTACTCAGTTCTGGAACAAAGGAGGGGAGGGGACAGGTGATGCACAAACAAATCTACAATCAGGAATCAGTCTTTACAACAAAAGCAAAGCAGACTGCAGGGCTCAGAGTTCTGCTTTGTGAAAAATCACCTTTGCTCTTTGATCTGCGCCTGTGTGCCAGCCTGCCCTGTCCCCTCCGAGGGGCTCGGGTGCCTTGGGGGGATGGGGAGATGCTAGCCACACGCAGCCAAGCTGGCGGAACCCTGGGTCTGCACGGGGGTGACGGGTGCCCAGCCTTATTCCTCCCTACAGGGGAACACCAATGCCACCAGAATGCCCCTCTGCACAGGCAGGGGTGCTGTGCCCACATGTAACAGTCCCCATGGGGCCACGGCGGGTCTGGAAGCCAGCCAGCAGGCAGCGTGCACTGCAGAGGAAGGGACAGTCCACCAGGGGCTCCCTCCTGCTGGCGGGCAGCTGGGAAAGAGGTGGGAGAGCCTGGAGCAGAACGGGGACCCCTACTCTCACTCTCTTCGTGGTCAGATGCCCCACTGATCACACTGCTCTTTTTCAGTTGACAACGGCAGAGGGAGGGGGGACTGTGGGACTCAGTGCTTTGAACGTGAGAAACGAAGAGATGAGGGACCATATTCATCCTGCGGGAAAAGCAGGATCCGCAGAGGGAGCATCTTGCTGGGGCCCTCCCGCTGCTGTAGCGGGAACTAAGGGACCAGGGCAGGACCGGCCAGCAGGGAGGCGCCGGGGGCAGGTGTGGCTCCTGTCTGTTCACCCCCATGCTCAGATGCAGGACGGGGAGTCTGGGCTCTCTGGGCCTGCCCCCAACCCGAGGCCCCACAGCCCCCAGAACTCCAGCTGCCTGAGCCCTGACTCCTCTGCTCCAGGACCCCAATCCCGGGCATTTGTGCCCCACTGAACAACAGGTGACAACCGTGTCACTCAACTCCCACTCAATCCGCCCTTCTGGGTGCAGGAGGGTGGGTGTGTGCTAAGATAGGCAAATGCTTCTATTTTCAAACTCAGCCGACTTTGCAGAACAGAAATTCAACGCAAAGAACAATCCGTCTCCAGGATTTTACATGTAACTGGTTGAGAAGAAAATCACCTTTCTCCCTCTACCAGGGGCAGGGCTCACGGGCTCTCAAGCACTCGCTGTCAGGGGTCGCAGCCAGCCTTGGCCAGGCTGGCAGGCAGGCAGGGAGGGTGCCACCACGCTGGGCATCTGAGCTCCCTGGAGCACTGTAACCCCAGCTGGCCAGCAATTGCCAGAACTTTCCAGGCTTGTCAAGCTGGCAGTGAACCACTTTTGTCCCATTCTAGAACTTCACATGTAGCCACTGAATTATCTCTTTGAAATCATCGTGGGAACGGAATTAAAGTAGTTAAGTTCAAGGCTAAGGTGCTAACCGCACGGCTCAACTGGAGAAGCCATTTTACAAGTGGATCTGGTGTGACAAACAAGAGGTCAGAACCCACGCGAGCCAAGGACAGCCACCCCGGTGTCACCCTTCGCCTGGCATTTCACAGCACACGGGCTGATGCCGGTCAGGAAGGGCGGCTCCCTCCGTGACCGCGGCCCATGCAGGAGCTCCCCAGGATGGTCAAGGTGACCACCAAGTGAGCGGGCTGGCCCCGGGGGGCGGCAAGCAGAAAACCGCCCCAAAGAATCCCAGCCAGTCACCCTGTGTGGAGCCTACACACAGGTGTGGGAGGGGACTTGTGTTTTAGGGGAGAATTTTTTTTTAAGAATCATTTGAATCAAACAGGACAGGTAAAATGGCATCTCATTGTCCTGCGTTCATTGGAAGAATCGTGGGAGAGGGAAGAGGGTCAAAAAGACTCCGTAAGCATGTGCATGGCTTTACTCTGGAGGTGAAGAGGTCGTCAGCAGTAATAAAAGGGTAATTAAATTGGGGAGAGGTTAAAGGTGAGTGGCTGGTTAGCGGTGAAGGCGCGCTAGCTGGTGTCACCCAGGGCTGCAGGAACCGCAATGCAGGGCTGCACTTGCAGGAAGTGGCAAGGGTGGGGCCGGGCGCAGGATCCCGCTATCTGTCGCCGCGGGGCGCGAGGCCCAATCACTGACACCCACACAGCCATTTCCTGTACTTAAAAAAAAAATCTGTTTCTCTCTTTGCAAATCAACAACTTTTACCTAGAAACTCTTCAGCGGTGAGTTCTGACTGATCTAGATCTCTGGTCCGTTGCAGAAAATACACCATTGTTTACCTGGGGGAGGTGTGTGCGCTAACTTTAACTGACAGGTTTCGGCGGCTGCTGGCGGAGTCTGTTTTGCATCTGCCTGGAAGAAACCAGTTCTCTCTCCCCAAACAGACACCTGCTGGTTATTGAATACCTTGATAGACCTTTCTAGAAAAGACCTCCAGGCATAGAGAACTCAGTGCCGAAGCCCTGTTCATGCTCCAGAGGCCAACTCTCGCTGGTCCCTGAGGGCACACTCTCTGGCTTGGGGCAAGAGAGAATGGGGTATGTGGCCTTGAGAGCAGATGATCAGCCGTGGGCTGCTCCTGTCATACCCGTGTGATACCACAACTCTTGTAGGGGATCCTTGGCAAGGCTCCCAGGTGGAGGGGTCCCCACTGTGACTGCACAGGCTGACACAAATACGTGTTTATTGCATGTCAATTAAAACTCAATGGAGCTTTTAAACACAGCTCCCATAGAATGGGAACTATACCTCTCATGCATGAGACGGCAGCCAGAAACCACGCGTGCCTCACACCGCACGTGCACTTGGGCCCACACGAGCGACGGCAGCTACGTTTTGCCGAGAGGACCCTGGAGCCCTCTTTGAAGTTCCACTACCCACGCTCTGACTGCTCTCAACTGCAAAGACTTCTGTAGCCTGCAGTCTCACGGGAGAAAGTCTGCCTTGATGACTCCCTGCACGCACAGGCTGCCTCAGGCCCAGCCTCTGTCTCTCCCAGGAAAGGACCTACCTGTGGAAGGGGGCCCTGCGTCCTGGTCCCGTACCCTGGGAGCAGGTTGGGGGTGCACCGCACATCTGTCACACCACGGGCAACTGCTGTGCAAGGGCACTTTACCCACATGGCCACCTGCTAGGTCAGAGTTGGTCCCATGCTCAAGCAGGAAAACTGAGGCTTGGCAAGGTTAAGATACCTGCCCAGAGCCCCTCAGGGGGACGGCAGCAGGGCTGGCACGGGAACCTAGGCCCCTGTCCGACATCTGGAAAGCAGTCTGGTCAAGCAGCTTCCCGGGACTCTGGCAGGATGGGCATCCCAGCAGCTGGAGGCAATCAGCGTCAGACTCAGTGTCTCGGTCTTACAGGTTGGAGCCAAACTCCAGGTGCAGAGACTAGAAACCTCAGGAGCCCCTTGGACAGGCAAGCCCCAGGTGGGAATGTGGGGACATCAGACCCATTTCACACGCAGGGCAGCATGTTTATGGAAGAGCCCATCCTTCATCCTGGTTTCTGCAAGTGCAGGCGTGAAGCTGCGCATTTGGTTTGTGAGAAGAACTGTTATCACCAGACGGCCTGCGTCATTCACTCTGCCTATCTCCACAGGATCACGGCTGGACCACCAGAGCCACAGGGCCCCAGGAGCAGGGGGCCCACCTCACCTCCACCACATTCAGCCACGCTGGGACCGCAGCTCCCCCTACATGTCAGGGAGGCCCTGGAGTGCGATGACGAGCTATTCCTGGGAGAAGGCAGCCACCATTGCATGCTGGCCACGTGGCCTTTTCAAGCAGGAAAAGGCCGGGCCAGCGAGAAGAGTAGAAAAGAACGTTCCATTTCCTCACTTTCAAACTGTTGGACTTTATATTTTCTTAAAAAAAAAAACAAAAACACTTGTACATCCTCTCGGCTGCTTCCCATCCTAAACAGCCAAGAAAACAAGAGGCCTGCCTTGTGCTTTCGTAACGAGTGTTCTGAGCAGGACTTCCTCCAGCACGCATCTGCTGACCCGTCTTGCTAAGAACCAGCTAACGACTACGCTGCTCCCAGTTTACACAGCCTCGCTCTGTGCGGTGCGGACGGGGAGAAGGGAGAGCAGTGTGCACAGTGGGACCTCAATCCCTTCCATCAGAGAAGTGGTGGGGGCAGACACCTTCCTCTGCGTCCCCCAAAGAGCCGAACGCCTCCCCCAAATGTGACTTATTCAAGCGTCAACCGCTGGGTCAGACACGCGCGTGGGTGCATCGGCACGGCTAGCGGTTTCAGGTTGTTAGAGGTTAGGATGAAACCACAGCAGAAACGCCGCTTGAAGCGCTCATGGCAACCGCCACACGGTGTGTACCTACCGCCCAGCAGTGTGTACAGCGCTGGCTTTTTCTGTTCAGCCATGGCTTCTGGGTAAGAGAATCAGACGAGAGACATTTAGGCCTACACGCGGATGCATTGCGGCTGCTCACACCGCACACATGTCAGCCATGTTCCAGAGCACCCCCAATCTCACGGCTTGATTCTCATTACAGCTGCCTATGGGGGTGGGAGGGCTGGGCGGAGGCAGGTCACTGGGTCACCTCGCTGATGACCTTAGGAGGCCCACGTGACTTCTCTCACTTCCCTTTTCTCTTCTGCTGAAAGGGCATCACACTGCCTATCTATCTCGCAGGTCTTGCTAGGATCTGGTGAGATAAGAGGCACACAAGTGCTTCTTAAGGGCCATGGACGTGAACAGGCTATTAGGGGCACCTCACCAGCCATAGCAGAGCAAGGGTGTGGCAGCCCACAGCCAAGAGCAGAGGCAGCCTAAGACCCCCAGGGTCAAACAACCCCAAAACATGGACAGCTCTCTAAGAAGCCTAAGCTCAGACACCAGCTCCAAGGAGGCCCCCAAACTCCTGGTGTTCTCTGCTTGTTAAGTCTGCGCTACACTAAAAGCAGAAGCCAAAATGTGGTGGGCAGAATCGCAGAGGGAGACACAAGGGGAGGGGACAGCAGAAGGCAAGTTCGAAAGCAGACCGAGCACTGGTTCAGATAAGAAGAGGAGGCCAAGAAGAGAGTTTCCAAGAAACCCTGAGAATGAAGCCATGAACCTGTCAGCCACTGAGTGGAGCATCTCCTCCTTGAGGAACATGTATGTGCACATGCATTCACAGGAGAGCATGTGCACATGTGTGCATGCAGGCACTGTGTGAGAACATGTGTGCGCATAGGTATGAGTGTGTGTGCACATGTCTGCACATGCAACTAGAGTGTGCATGCATGTTTACATGTGCAAGTGTGAGCATGCAGTACGTGAACGTGTGTGCGCACATGTATGTGCACAACTGTGTGCAAGCAGGTGCATGTGTGCACATGAACTGCATGCACTGTGTATGTGCATGTACATGCTTGTGTCCATGCATGTACAAGCATACTGTTGCTCCCATCTTTCAGGCAGAGGAGGCCTGATGCCATTTGATCAGGAGACCATCAAGGTCCCCTAAGCCACTGTCTCCGTCTAAGGCACCAGCAACCTCTCACAGATGGAAGGGAATTCCTTTGTTGGTTCTGCTCCCCCCACCCCGTTTCATCGTAAATGCCTTTGATGTGTGGCTGACAGAAGTGATCGCTTCATGCATCTGTTTCTGCTCACAGTTCACAGAAAATCTGTTATAAATCCACCCGGCCCATTGGTCATACTTTCTCTCATGACTCATCTGTAAGGAGGCCAAACTGGCACATCAGGAGATGCTCCACCCATCCCCCTGAGAGAAAGCTCCGGCCAGCCCAGGTGATAGGAGGGGAGAGGCAGTGTTTTTAAAATTCCTTCCCCTCCGTTCGTCTCTACTGACAGGTGGACCTTGTGTAGGAAGAGTGGCCAACCTTGGACCAATGACCACTGATAACTAGAGAGCTCGAGGGCCTGCAATGACCATGGGCCTCATGGGAAGATTGAAGGAGAGGGGCAAGCTCAGGCCGGAGGGAGAGGGAAGGCCATGCAGAGCAGGCAGAGTGAGGGAGCGAGTGCTTCTCCTGTCGCCACCCACAGTCTAGGGACAGCGCAGGCGAGACTGCCTGGAAACTTGCGAATGAGACACATCCTGGCCGAGGCACCAAGGAAACACGGAGGGGATGGATACACGGACTGAGAAACTGCAATGAATCCTTCTGCCGCTGAAGCAACAGCATTCTGCTTTCAAGTCTGTAACCCAGCCTGTCAGCCTTTCCCATCACCTGAGAGAGATCCCATGCACAAGTTCAAAGTCCTCAGAATCCTCAGGGGGGATGCGCTGGGCCCTCTCCTGAGAGCAGGGCCTGGGCCAAGGCTGAGAGAAATCAGCAGCCTGGCCAGACTGAATCAAGAGGGCAGCCTCGGCCACCAGTGCTGCCGTCCCCACCCTAGGGCCCTCCCTGAGCCAACCTGGGAAAGAGCTCAGGTGGGGTGGGGAGGCTGGAGCGGCCGCAGGGCCTGGTAACTTGCTTGGCTGGGATTGTACGGCAGCTCTGAGCCCTGAGCCTTCCAGAGACCACCCTGGAGCCCCAAACAGAGCTTGGAGCCAGTGAGGGGCCCGGGCTACACACACACCATGCACGGACCCAGGCGACTAGGTGGAGGGGAGACCCTTTTGCTCTGAGTGTGGGCCCCATGGCATCTGCTCTCCTCTGGGCCGGTGAACGGAGGGGCCCTCAGTTCCCCCGCCGTCCTGCACCGGTGGGTGGGCGGCTGCAAGAGAAGAGAGAGTACTGACCGCTGGGCGGTTTAGGCCGTGGAGGAGCAGGCTTCTTCGGAGGCAGAGCGGGAGTGTCCTGTTTACTTTTAAAGGGGTCATCTGAGAATCCTGCCCCTCCAAAGGAGGAGGTGAAAGGGCCAGAAGTTGGGGGCTGAAAGAGAGGACACGAAAGAGAGGCAGAAATAACTGTTAACACGGAGGCAACGGACGTCCATTGAGCCGATGCTCACATACAGAGAGCCTCAGCGAGGCCCCCAACCCTCCAGGCTGTGCAGCACAGCCCCTGCTCGGTCCCAGGGTCTCTCACAAGCCCCCTGGAGTCCTCCAGCCTCTGACAGGCAAGCCAGCAAACAAAGAGCAGGCGAGAGCAGCCCCATGAGGGAGTGCCCCTTCCACACAGGCCATCCCACCCACACAGGGACAATGGGTATTCCTGACCCCAGAGTCCCCTGGGCCTCCAGCTCATGTTTCAGAGATGCACCCCCCCCTCACCCTGTGCCGCCTCCAGGCTAAGTGCTGGCCTGTGTGGCCAATGCCTTCCATCAGTGACAGGCAGCAACAGGCGTCTGATCAGAATGGCACCAGACCCTCTCATGCCCCTGGGCTGCCTATGGGTGCCCCTCAAGTGAGTCAAGTCGGAGCCCACGCTTGACTGACCAGCCCAGCCCACCATTGTTGGCACAGCCATGGCTCCTCTGTTGGGCTCTTATCACATTTGGCCTGGACCTCCCACTCCTGCTCCCACCCACCCCTGCATCACCTGTCTCCAACCCAAATCAAACCCGATCACCCCAGCGACAGATAGGTGCATGGAGAGAGGGATGCGTGGCTAGGTAGATGGGTAGAGATGACAGACAGGTGGAGAGGTATGGAGCACTGAATGGTCCCAATGCCCACAGGCAACCTCTAAGCACACTTTGAGGCATGCAGGGCCTTCATCACGGCCCCCCACTGCCTGATTCTTCAGCCTCATCCCTGCAGTCACCCCCATCCCCTCCCAATGATTCCTGGGTCCCTGGAATCCTTTACACCAGTGTCTCCAGGCCCCTGAGCACATGGGGTCCTCAGAAGGGAGGCTTGTGCATGCCCACCTCCTCTGTGTCAGCACAGGTGAGGGGGCAGCACACCTGCTGGCCGAGCCTGGGTGGGCAGTGACTCATCTCTGTGTGCACCCCCACCTCAAACACGAGCACAGCACCAGGCTTGACAAACCGCAGGTGAGCTGGCTCCTCTCGGGTGACAGGGCCTTGGGTACCCCAAAAAGAGAAGATCACTTTCCCTGGGGTTGGGGAACCACTTTTACTAAAATAGAAAATAAGCAGGAAAAAGTACAGCAGGAAACACAGAGCCACTAGAAACAAAGGGATTGGTAGAAACTGGTGTAAAAATGCTAGTATGGTCCTCAAAGAGCAAGGAAAGGAGACACGAAATCCGTGGGAGGGCAGGAGTTGGACAGGGCACAGAGAGGGCATTTCATGTCCCCTCCACAGGGGGCAGGCCTGAGGACAAAGACAAAGCAGCAACACAACGGTGCACACATGGGACTTTCTTAGATAAGCTGGACCAACCAATTACTGGAGCAGTGGGGAGAAGGGGCGACTCCAGTCGTGGAAGATGGCTCCCCCTCCGCCAGGATCCAGTCACGGGGACACGGCTCCCCCTCCGCCAGGATCCAGTCACGGGGATACAGCTCCTCTAGGATCCAGTCACGGGGACACGGCTCCCCCTCCGCCAGGATCCAGTCACGGGGATACGGCTCCTCCAGGATCCAGTCACGGGGATACGGCTCCTCCAGGATCCAGTCACGGGGATATGGCTCCTCCAGGATCCAGTCACGGGGATATGGCTCCTCCAGGATCCAGTCACGGGGATACGGCTCCTCCAGGATCCAGTCACGGGGATATGGCTCCTCCAGGATCCAGTCACGGGGACACGGCTCCCCCCTGCCAGGATCCAGTCATGGGACTGGCTCCTCCTCTAGGCTCTAGTCATGGGGACAGCACGCAGCAGCCTTGACCTCTGGTATCTAGTTATAGACACTAGTCTCAGGTGAGGGACAGGTGGCAGCCCACAGGATGAGGAGGGGCCTGGAGAGGCTTCTGCACACTCTGCTGACCCCCGTGGGAGATGCTGGCTCTGTGCTGATCTTCTCACCTCATCTTCCAAATAGCCTTGGGAGGGAGTCCTACCGTCACCACTTCCGTTTTACACATAGGGAAACTGAGGCACAGTGAAGAGATGCAGCCTGCCAATCACCGCACCTCAGTGGTGGAGTGAGGGCAAGAACCCACGTCGTCTGCCTTCTGGGTCAGGAGCCCTGGGCGTTGCCATCGGCTGCTGGCAGCCTGCCTCACAGTAGGTTTGGGACCATGTTCTGGGCAGTGTCCCTGTCCTTAGGCCTATGGAAGAGACATGCGTGGATGCACGTGAGAGGCAGAGTAAGGCAGGAGGAGGCCCAGAGGAAGATGGGGGTCCAACGAGGAAGACTCGTTTCCTTGCCAGGACCACCCTGGCATACCAGGAAGCTCTGAGAAGGCTGCAGGGCTGTGGCTGCAGGGCTGTGGCAGGGCCAGGAGGTGCCTCCCTCCATGCTGCTGTTCCCCTCTCCTGGGCTCTGTGACACTTGTCCCTTTAGGCATGAAAGTCGGGGAGTCTCTTTGTAAAACCTGCTGCTTGAGTTTCCAGAACATCCGCTTGGTCAGGCTGCAGAGCACAGTGGTCAGGGTGGGGTCTGGATGCCCTGCCACCCACTAACAGCTCCGTGTCTCGGTTCCCTCATCTGTGAAATGACAATAATGACAGGCCCTAGTGCACAGGGTCGCCGCTAGAATGCAAGAAGGTAACGCATAAAATCACTCCACCTGGCTCCTGGACGATGTTAGCACTGAGATGGCATGACTATTATCACGCCAAGGCTGCAGACATAATGAGAGTTCTTGTTGACACCTGCAAAAGACCCTGGGAACGCCCTGCCAGCTGCAGATGCTTCGCTGCTGCCGCCTCACACCACCCGCAGAGCCATTCCCAGAGGAAGGCGGCACAAGAGCTGAGGCACGGCGGCCCAGCTTTAAAATGGTGCTCTGGGGTCTGCTGCTGGGAAAAGAGTGAGGTGGGGACAGAGAGGGAGGGAACACTGGTTCTTCTGCTTATGCCTCCGCCACTCACAGAGCACAGCCCAGGCCCAGGGCTCACGTGATTTCCACCACAACCTGAGCCGGGCAGGCAGGAATCCAAACCATTTTCTTAGCAGAGAGGTGGTGTGACTGGCCCCAAGGCCCTCCCTCGTGTGGACTCCAGTCCTTGTCCTGGGAGCACACCAGCTCTGGGGTAGGAGGGCAGAGGGGCACCAGGAACCCTCTGGATGCACTCCCAGTCTCAGGTGCACAGTGTCCTTTTCTCTCCAGGCCATGCACTGCCTCCTGGACTGTCACCCAACTGGAGCGAGTGCTCAGCTGGTCGCCGAGGCAGGGCCCACCCTTGGGAGCCGCACCACCCCTGGCTTGGGCAACAAAGGGTTCAGAGAAGGGGGGAACCTAAAGGGTCCACTCAGCTCAGAGTCCCTAACACGTGAGAGCCAGCAACACACTAAAACCAGAGCTGCAATGCTCATCCTGGCTGGCTGGGGCTCCGTGGGCCAAGCGGACTCTCCGCCCGCTTCTGTGTAAACCCACCGAGCGGCTCGCTCCAACGTTCCAACTCAATGCCCGGTTCCCCCGCGACAGTGAATTACATCACTTCCAACACCAAAAAGCCTGTGTCATTTCCAAATCCCAATTTCCACAACTTCTAGTTTCGCAAGAAGCCTCCTTTGGGACCCAATTTGTCCCCCCTCGGGCTGGGGCTTCAGGGAAAGTTGCTATTTTTAGAAGAGTTTCAGTGAAGCCGGTCGGGGCTCTCCGGGCTGGCCCAGAGTGAAGCATGCTCAGAAAAAAAAGGCAGACAGAAAAGCCAGTGTGAGAGCAGCTCTCAGAGAAACACGCGCGGGCTCACAGTTTAAAAAACTAGGTTAAAGCAAAAGAGTCTTAGCTCTTCAAAAACAGCCCTAAATAGCAATGCACAGCTTCAAATGACCAACCACCTATCAAGGATTTCAGACACGGCTCTTTTTCGGGGGGAGGGGTGACACAATCAAGTTCAAGTCTTGTTTTTATTCTCAGACGCTCCCTGAGATCTAATTTGGGGGATTTGCTTTTAAAGCAAGGTAATGGAGTTTCGGATCGACACCTTCTGGAAAAATCTCTGTGTGTGGGAGGACCTCAGCTAAGAATGAGAGCCAAAGAGCCTCCCAGAAGAAGAACCTCCTGGGATCAGATTGCTGGCTGTCGTCTTCCCTTAGGGCTGCCCCACAGAGGACACTTTGATTTAGGGGAAGTTGAAAAGGGGCACCCGTGGGCCTCGCTTCCCCACCCACTCAGAAGGGGAAAAGCTGGAGATGTGAAAAACAAAAAAACAAGAAAAACCAAGAAGCCAAAAAAAAAAAAAAAACACCTTCTTGCCACTTTACTTTCATTTCCTTCAGCATTTTATTTATACACACAATGTTGTTCTTGAAAGACAGAAAGGGAACCAAAAAGGAAAAACAGAGTGACAAGGTCAGGGCTCGGTGTTCAGCTGGACAGGCGCACGAGAGCGGAGCTGCCGGGACCGTGGAAACGGAACAGCAGAAGGCTGGGGACGAATTTCCCCGGCCCCATCCAGCTCCAGCCCACCCAGCACCTCCAACAGGAAGGGGCGCTGGCTCAGAAGTCACGGTACACGTGCATGTGCGGCCTGATCGGGGACACGGGGACCAGGAGAGGGAAACTGGAATTGGAAGAGGGAAAATGCAACTTTAGATTAGAAGGGGCAGAGAGAGGAGGCCCAGGCCCTGAGTGGCCGCGGGGAACAGAGACCACCCGGAGAAGGGAACATGGTCTTCCTGCCTTGCACGGTCCTCCAGGCTGGCGGCCCTGCAGGGACCTCCGCAAGCCCACACAGCCTCCATTCAGACACTTCTTGAAATAGGGGCCTCGTTGGTGCCCTGGTCCTTGTCCTAGCTCAGGCCACTGCTAGCTCTCACTCCCTCTGCCTCCAGGGCCAGCCTCCCACAGGGAGAGAGCCCACTTGCGACTGCTCGAGAACACAAGACAAACCCTTCCCTGGAGATTGCTGCCACCAAGTGGCAGAAGTTTTCTGATTTAAGGAGACGGTTTCCTGCTCACTAAGCAGGGACAGAAGCCGAGGACACACGGCGCCACTCAAGGAGCAGAGACGTGTAACAGCCACTAAGCGACACACAGAGGGCCAATCCCATGCCCTCTGGTGCCTGCCAGCCAATCCCAGTGTCCCAAGGGTCCATGTCACAGCGTTTCCATATGAGGGATGGAGGCTGGTTGTCCTCCAGGCACTGGAAGGAGAGAGGCCACCCCACCAGCACCTCTGGGCTCCCTCCTGGGTGGCCGACGGGCGAACAGATGCTCCGCCTCTGGCCAGAAGCTGGATGTGCCACCGCGACAGTTTATGCTCACACACTTATTTGAAAACCTAAACAGAATCTCAAGTGTTTCTCGGAAGCCGTGCGCCACAGTCACACTTCGGTAACCACAAGCGCTCAGCATCCAGACAGTTGTGTACTCCTGGGCTGAGTGAACAGGGAGCACGCAGGCAGGACGCCCCGAGGAGCTGGCTGGGCGGGGGTGAGCTGGTGCGGGAGGCGCAGGACTCCTCGCTGCAGGGGCTCAGCTCCCACATCCGGGGGGCTCCCCGCCCCGACCCCTCCCCACCTCCTGGCTGTGAGCTTTCCCTAACTAAGAGGCAGGACTGGGGACAGGGACTGTTTTCTGCTCTTGGCCGATGGGACCTGGGCTGGAACAGGCCGCTGGTAAAGATGGGCGGAATGAAAGCAGAAAGTTGGGCCCTGTGGCTCTAAGGCCCTTTCTCTCTGAGGGATCCTGCCCTCACCAGCCTCAGGGGTTGCCAAGGAGGAACGGAGCACAGGCAGGTGTGGGGGATGCGGACTTGAGGCTGAGGTGAGGCACACCTGGGCTGCTTTCCTAAGTCTCATCAAAGAAGCACCTGCTCACAGTTAAAACCAAGAGACACTAAAAGCTACACTGAAGAGCAGCAGACCCTCGGCCCGCTGCTTCTCCCACTTGCCGAGGCCAACGCTTTCAATTTCTTAGCAGTTTCTTCCCTAATTTACCTCAGTAATCATGGGCTTCTACTGTTATTTCTTGACCTGCCATTTTGGACACGACCTACTGACGGACTTCTTGACACACTGAAGATTCAGCTGTCCCCACACGGTCCCCCAAGCCCCTTCAACAGTGCTCTAACTCCATCTGGGGCTACATGCACAGCCAGTTAACCTAACTATGGCCACAAACACTGTCCAGCCCAACAACAGCATAAATGTTGTCCATCTTGGACAGCTCGCTCTTCACCTGTATATTCATTTGCTGAGGCTAGGCCTCGCTTTTCACACCCCTTGAGGCTACTGTTCACAGGTGGCTCCAGGCATGCGGCTCACTCTCTCCAGACACCTCCTGCCTGCCAGCCTGTGGCCCACAGTCCTGGCCACAGTTGGTTGCACAGCAGGCCAGCTTCCCATGACCCTCCTGGGCCCTCTGCCTAACACCCTGAGTGTGTGCAGCCACAGCGAGGCCTTATCACCTGAGACCCGTCAGCCAGCAGACACCAGTGGGAGCAAGGAGGAGGCGATGGTGCTCATGCTTCAGCAAGGGACTTGGGGCTCTGGCAGTTCTGCTCAGAGGACGAGGAGGCAAATGGGCCCGATCACAGGCACGGGTGCTACTAGACCCAGCCTGCTGACTCACCACCTTGTGGGAGGACACGTTTCAGTTCGACAGGTGCCGAGGGAATGCATACATGGGGTTAACAAGTACGCCTGGCAGCCCATGACAAGACCATGACAAGAGGGACAAGGACTGGCAGAGGCACGGGGGCTCCATGGGAGGGGCTTTACCTTGGACATCTGGCTGAAGTCAGCAAAGCCCTCAGCACTACTGAAGGAGCCACTTCCGAAGGGGTCCAAGGTTCCAAAGGGACCTGCAAGCAGCACCAACAGAGGCCGAGTTACAGGGCTTTCCTGGGACACGCCTCCTGGGGTCAAGGGGCAGTGTCGCCTCTCGGTACTCAACAGTCCCCAAAGCAGGCGATTTGGGGAGGTCACGTTTGTTTGCTGGGGTCGTGCATTGGGGTGCAGGTCCTCAACAAGGCCTTCTGCCCACCCCTGCTGTGGCTCGAAGTTGGTGTAGTTCGGCCAGACGGTTTCTTGACATGACAGCCAGCTCGGGAGAGCCAGAGGGACTCTGCCCCATGTCTATGTTTCAAGCCAGCACTGTTCACAGTCAGCAAAGGAGCAACAAGTGCCCTGTGGAAGCACAGCCTGCTGTCCCAATGAGTCAGGAGGGGAGAGGGAGGGGACCCACTGTCCACATGATTTATGTGGGGAGGTCATCTGTGGGTAGAGACTTTTGCCGAGCTTTCTCCCTTGGTGGGACAATTTTCTGGAACAACCCACATGCCCACCTATGATATCAAACTCTGTAACCAATAAGCGGGAGCTGCTAGGCAAAGTGGGGCCTGTTCCCAAAAGCAACAGGGAGTCACAAATGCTCCCTTCCCTTAATGCACAAGCCAGTACCCTTGGTCAAACTTTGGATTCTTTTAGGAAACAAATCCAAAGGTACAAACCAAAGATTTATACAGAGGAATTAGTAAAGAATCACTAATAATTTTGGTGTTATTACCAAATTAATTGCTATTGCCAAGCTTCCTTTCCAGAAACATGATAGCTCTTGCGGGGGAAGATGAGCAGCCAGGGGGTACTGGCCTTGGCCAAACCACCTCAGGTGAGGATCTGGGTGCCACTGACTAATGACATAAACACTGAAGACACACCAGTTTTGGAAACAAAAGCCTTAACTGGGTGGGCTCCTTCCTCAGCTCAAGGAAGAATCAGAAGGAAAATAAGCCATTAGTCTCACCTGATCCTTTTGAAGAGAGGCTGGAGGATGAAAAAGGATCACTGGATTCAAAGGGGTCAAGCTGAGTAAAAGGAAAGAGGAAAGAGTAAAAAGCAGTTCATTTATTCCACCATCCATCCATTCAGCCACAAACTTTCCTGGCACCTATGTACACTGTATCTGGTGCTGAGCTGTGGGGAGGATAAAATGATTTAAACTAAACTCCAGCAGAGCAAAAGCTCACCAGACTGATCCTTCCTGCAGATAACACCTATCAACTCTGGACAAAATGCAAAAAGAGATGTAAAAAGCAACCCCCAAAGGCTCAGAAAGCAGGCAGACTTTGGAGGAGGCCTGAAACTTGGCAGACGAAAGCAGTACAAGGTTGAGTTTTCTATTTTGACAGCTATAGTCTGAGGGTGTCAGGAGGCTAGGATCCCAACAAAAAACTCGCTATCTTTCTGCCCAGAGGAGGGAGGTCCAGGACAATCACAGCCATGGGAGAGGGAGAGAGGATCCAGAAAGGAGAAGCAGAGAATGGGATTCCCAAATTCCGTGATAAGCTCTTCCCAAGTCAAGGGCTGACTCCTGCCCTGTGCATGGGTGGGCAGACTGAGAGCAGCCTGCAGCTAAAGCCGCAAGTATAAAACCATAGGCATGAGAGAGTTTGCAGTCTGAGTCTCACCAAGTGAAGTGCCTGCTGAAACAAAACCATCCACACTCCGGAGGAATGTAACAGAATCCAGTTTCCACAACAGAGCACTCACAATGCATAGGATACTTCTCTAAATTACTCAATATACAGAGAACCAGAAAAATGCAGCCAATTCTCAAGGGAAAAGATAATCAATGGAGCAAATTCCACGACAACCTAGATGTTGGAATTCTCAGATGAGGACGTTAGAGCAGCAATAACTGCATTCAATGAGAAAAAAGAAAGTACGCTTAAAATGAACAAGATAGGAGATCTTAGCAGAGAAATAGAAATTATACAAAAGAAACAAATGGAAATTCTAAAACTGAAAAGCACAACACCTAGAAAAAAAATTCACTAGGTTAGCCAAACAACAGATGATAGAGAAAAAAATTAAGTGAAGTTAAAGACAGATCAGTAGAAATTACTCAATCTGAAAAAAGAAGAAAAGAGAAAGAAAAGAAAACAGACCATCAGGGACCTGTGGGGACAATAGCAAAAGGTTTAACATATGTGTAAGTGGAATCTCAGAAAAAGAGGAGAAAGAGAATATGGCAGAAAAAGAAAATAGTTGAAAAGTTACCAAATTTGGTGAAAGACATAATTCATGGATTTAAGAAGCTCAGCAAGCCCTAAACAGCATAAACACAAAGAAAACCAGACATTTCACAGTCAAATTATTGAAAACCTAAGATACAGAGAGGCTCTTTAAAGCAGCCAGAGAAAACAACACATTACATCTGGGGGAACAACTATTTCAAAGACGATGACTTCTCGTCAAGGGCAGTGGAGGCTGGAAGGCAGTGGAACAACATCCTAAAAGTGCTGAAAGCAAAAAATAGTACTAGATTGAGCACAAATACCCTTCAAGATGAAGCAAAGTAGACTTGTATTACAAGAAGTGCCAAAGGAAGTTCTTCAGGCTGAAGGAAAACGATAAGAAAGGGAAAATCACATTTTGAGAAAGGAATAAAGAGCATTAGAAATGGTAAGTATATGAGCAAAATTAAAAAACGATTTTTTTCTCTTAATTTCTTTAAAATACATACAACAGAATAAAGCAAAAATTCTAAGATTGACCTCGAAGTTTATAATATATTTAGATGCATTACGTTCATAGGACAGCTATAACATAAGGTACTACTGGTTAAGGGGAGCTGGATGAATGGACCTGCAATATGGATATATAGCTGCAAGTTTTCTACATTTTACATTAAATGATCTTATATTAACTCCAAGTGGCCTATGAAAAGTTAAGAGTGTTATATGGTAATCCCTAAAGCAACCTCTGAAATATAACAAAAAGACATATGGTTAAAAGAGGCCAGTAGTACAAGAAAATAGAATTCTAGAAAACAAACAATCCAAAAGGAGGCAGAAAAAGGGGAACAGAAGAACAAAACATAGGGCATAAAAAGCAAGCAAATAATAAAATAGACTTAAATCCAACCATATCAATAATTGCATTAAATGTTAATAGACTAGACACTCGATTTAGAAAGCAGAGATTTCCAGACTGGATTGGAAAGCAAACTCTAACTAAATGCTCAATACCAAAGGACCTTCATATGTAAACACTAGACAGATTGAAAGTACAGGGATGAAAAAAAGATATCACGCAAAGAACAAGCATAAGGAGGATGAAGTGGCTATTTTAACATGTGCTACAATAGATTTCAAGACAAAGAATAACACCAGAGGAATAAAGGGAACTTTTATAATAATAAAAAGGTCATTATGCATCAGGATGATACAACAATCATAAAAACATAGGTACCTGACAGAGCTTCCAAATACATGAAGCAAGACTCAACAGAAATAAGTGGGGATAGAGATTACTCCACAACCATAGGAGAAAATTTTAACATCCCTCTCTCAGCAACTGGTAGAGCTAAAAAGCAAACAAACAAAAACAGTAAAGACATAGATGACCTGAACAATACTATCGACCACCTTGACCTAATTGGCATTTATAGAACATGGCATCCAACAACTGCAGACATTCTTCTCAATTGCACATGGTATGTGCACCAATATGGATCATAAAATCAGTCTCAATAAATTTAAAAGGACTGAAAACATACAAAATATGCTTTCGAGTAACAACACATTTTTTTAGAAAAAAATATTACAAGATATCTAGTTAAAAAAAAACTGGAAATGAAACAATACACCTTAAATAATCCATGGTTCAACAGAGAAATCACTAGGGAAACTGGAAAATATCTCAAACTGAATGACAATGAAGACACAACATATCAAAACGTGTGGAATGCAGCCAAAGCGGTGCTCAGAGGGAAATATGTAGCTTTAAACATTTATATTAGGAAAGATGGTCTAAAATCAATGACATAAGGTTGTATCTTAAGATGAAAGAAATAGAAGGGCAAAGTACTAACTCAAAATAAGTAAGAGGAAGGAAATAATAGAGAGTAGAAACCAATGAAATAGAAAACAAACAGGAGAGAAAATTAGTAGAGCCAAAAGCTGGTTCATGGAAAAGACAACAAAATTGATAAAGACTGGGAACACAGACTGCCAATACCAAGAATGAAAGGGGAATCCCATGACAGTTTCTTATGGACAGAAATGTTATGAATTAATTCCTGCCTTCAAGGAGCTCTGGGTCTGGTGCTGCAGACCGAAAGGTCCATGGAGAAGAGAGAAACCAGGGAATGTGTAAGGTGGGGACAGAGATGCAGCCTATAACACAAAGGGAGGGCATAAAACACCCTCACTTAGGAAAATTTTCTATTCAATAACAAAGTCACTTTTTTTGCTTTTTAAATCCTAGATGATGCCAATTTATTCCAGTCCTTTGGGCCTAATACTGTGCAAAACACATGATTTCCTAGATGCTGCGGGGGCGGGGGGCACACATGTGCCTTGCACACTAATTGCGGACCTGGACGTCCTCCTGCTGTGACCAGGACTCACGGAGGCAGTCGACTCCAGTGTCAGCATCAGTGCTGTGCACTAGGACGATGGCAGGGCGGTTGTGTGGAGGCTGGGGTGGTCTGTGGGAGTGTGTGGTACTTTGTTTCATTTTGTCTTTGTTGGGAGACAGAGCAGCAGTGGGGGCAGGTGACAGAGCAGAGAACCCAGCCGGAGGGCCTGAGCTGAAGTAACGGGTACAGAAAGGGACGGAGGAATTAGTGGTTCGGGACACAGACCACCTGACTTGGGCTCCCTGGACCGCTGGATGTGACGCCCTGCTTCACAGGAGGAGCCTCACAGGGACTAGCATGAACAGTCACCTTGCCATCCAGTAATGGGACCTGGCCCATGACCCAGCTCCTGGGGAACCGCCTGGCCTCACACAGCACACATGGCCCACACTGGTTGGGTTAGCAAGCACAGTTGCAACAGGGGAGCCCCTGGCTCAGCCCACAGGGGAGGACAAGGAAGGGTTGCCTTCACACAGGCAGTGCCATCGCCTTCCCGGGCTCACTCACCTTTGAGGGTAAAGGAGGGTTTTTCGTGAAGGGGTCTGAGGTAAACGGGTCGTTCTTTGTCTGTTTCTTAAAGAAGTCATCGGAGGCAGAGCCACGGAACGGGTCACTTTCTTTGAAAGGATCCCCTCCAAATGGATCTAGATGATGTTTCGGAAAGTACAAAAAAAAGCCTCCTGAATAAACAACATTATGCTTAGTGAAAAAACCCAAATAAAATAAAGCACGGAACTGACTGATGCCATTTACATGAAATTCTAGAAAAGTAAAAACCATAGCAACAGAAAGCAGGTCATTGGTTGCCAGGAGCCTGGGGGCAGGGGTGGGGATTTGGGGGGCACAAAGGAATCTTTCAGGATGATGGAAATATTCTCTATCTGACACAACTGTCCACATTTTCAAAACTCAGCTAATTATACACTTATAATTGGTGAATTTTGTTGTGTATAAAATACCTGTCAATAAAGCCAGTTTTAAAAATAATAAAAATAAACACCGTGGGTAAATCCGTAGAGATAGAAAGTAGATTAGTGTGGGCAGGGGTGGAGGATGGGGGGACTGATCACGGGGACAGGTCTCCCTTTGGGTGATGAGACGTTCTGGAACTAGATAGAGGTGATGGTCGTACAACATTGTGAATGTGCTACATGCCACTGAATTGTACACTTAAAATGGTGAATTTTGTAGGTGAATTTCACCTCAGTAAAAAAATAAAGAAAAAGCGCTAACTAGGCAGCACGATGCCAACAACACACCCAGTGTGCTCATTCCCCTCGAATGTGGGGTACAGCATGGTGACTGGAGGAGGGGAATGCCCCTGTGCCCAGGAGGCAACAAGACAGTAGGCTTCCATGCAATGCAGGCAGCCGTCCTTCCAGGACCCTGCCGCCACCCCTGCTATGTGCTGACAGAAGTCCTGGGGTGTGGGCACTACGTGAACCCCCTAATGCCGCCACAGGTGACCCCAGCGGGCACAGTGACCCAGTTGCTGTGGGTGTGGCTGAGCGACCGCCTGGCTACCAGGAGTGTCTTTTCTAGTTCTGCTTCTCGTCGTGCCTTCAGATTGGCAAGAAGGGACTCCTGGCCGTGAGAGGGAAGACGAGGTTGTTACCAGGCTCCTTCAGTGGCGAACCTCCCAGCTGCCATGTCATGGGAAACCCGGTGGAGGAGACTGGACAGGCTTTGCCATTTCCCTCAACTTGAACTACTAACGGAAATATTCTGAGGACTAGTCGACGAAACGTTTCTTTTAACCAAGGCTTTTTTTTTTTTTTTTTACCTGTTGAAGCTGTCTGCTGTTCTGCAAAGGGGTCATTCTGGAACGGGTCACCTGGATTAAAGGAGAGAGAAACACATGTTTAACTCTACGGTAGAAATGACCTTGGCAAATCAAAGTGGAGAGCAGGGCAGCTACTGGCAGAGGCGGTCTTTGACAGCTGAGGCCTTTAAGATGACATGAGAGCTCCTGTTGGCTGCTCAACACGGGCCAGAGTCAGGGAAGAGGCAGAATGAGCCAGAAGTCACTCTTTTTCTATGCCCTACTTCACTCTCATAACTCAGCTCCCTCTCACCTCCCTTGGCTACGAGGACATGGGACCCCAGGGCTGCCCAGTCCTCAACCACACAGCTGGCCCAGGAGCAATGACGAGAACAGTATGTTGGGGTCTCAGGAGCTGCCTGAGCCAAC
This sequence comes from Equus caballus, assembly GCF_041296265.1. Classification (NCBI taxonomy): domain Eukaryota; kingdom Metazoa; phylum Chordata; class Mammalia; order Perissodactyla; family Equidae; genus Equus; species Equus caballus. The sequence goes on from NC_091704.1 coordinate 16,161,424, forward strand.
CTTGGCCTTAAGGTGCTCAAACTCGAAATCTGGAACTGGAAAGGCACTCCTGTTGCCCACTCCCTGCCTTGGCATTTTTCTCACAAACGTATAGATAGCCTTCTTGGAAGTACCGTTTTGCTCTGAAAAAACTGGAGAAACTTAGGAAATCTTGTTTCTAGGAATTCTTGGTTACCTTGACTCGTGTGTGGCTCTGGGTAAACTTACCACATTAAGACCACAGATTTACGTGGGGATCTGCCACTTTGTAGGTGGTTTCACAATCGTGATTCCACCTGATGACCTCATCAGCTGCGAGAGGTGAGCGAGGAGGAACTGACCACCACTGGCAGATGGGAACTGAAGCATGAAGAGGCTAGAGGCCGCCCATGCCACCCTTGACCATGGATGTCTTGCTGTGAGCTTGGAGCTCTTCCTGCCACACCTCGATGCCTCAGCTCTTTAGTTAACTAAGTGAGGGGAAAACACAAGAGGCTTATGAGGCTCAAAGAATCCATTTCTGGCCAGCCCTGTGGCCTAGTGGTTAAGTTTGGAATCCTCTGCTTAGGCGGCCTGGGTTCAGTTTCCAGGCAAGGACCGACACCGCTGGGGCCATGCTGGGGTGGTGACCCACATACAAAATAGAAGAAGACTGGCAACAGATGTTAGCTCAGGGTGAATCTTCCTCAGCAAAAAAAAAGAAGAATCCGTTTCCTCCTCCATTTCAGAGGGTGATAGCTCCGCAGTAGTCTAATCATTGGACAACCCAAAATGATACAAAATAAATGGCATTTCCCTGAGAAAGCGGGCGCCAAGTGAGGTACCTTTGAAGGGATCGGCTCCTTTAAATGGGTCAGATTTGAAGGGGTCTTCTGCCTGGAAAGGATCCGGATGCAATTCTTGGGCATTGTTGCTGAATAATAAGGCTTTATTTTTGAAAGGATCATCCTATAATTTTGTGAAGAGACAGGACAGGGATTTTATTATTTCAGAGTTAAAGCAAAGTACAAAATTCATACCTAACTCACACAATTCCCCCTTTAAGTGACGTGACCCTAAAGAGAATGATTTTAAAAAATCATTGAAGGAACACAGACTTTAGTTAATAATAATGTGTTGACATTGGCTCACTAGTTGTGACAAATGTACCATACAAGATATTAATAGGGGAAGCTGTGAGCGGGGTACAGAGGAACTCTCTGAATTATCTTTGCAATTTTCCTGTAAGTTCAACACTCTTCTAAAACGAAAGTTTATTTAAAAATTGAGTGGAAGCAAACCCAAACATCCATTGACAGACGAATGGAAAAACAAAATGTGGGATATACAAACATGGAATATTTATTATTCAGCCTTAAAAAGGAAGGAAGTCCTGACACAAACTACAACATAGATGAATTCTGAGGACATCATGCTAAGTGAAGTCACACACAAAAGGACAGATACTGTGTGATTCCCCTTATACTCGGTCCCTAGAGGAGTCACACTCACAGAGACAGAAGGCAGGACGGAGGGCACCAGGGTCGGGGGGAGGGGGTGGGGAGTTAGCACTTAATGGGATGGAGTTTCAGTGTGGGACGATGAACAAGTTCTGAAGACGGATAGTGGGGATGGCTGCTCAACCATGTGAATGTACCCAACACCCCCGAACTGTGCAGTTAAAAATGGTTAAGATGGTAAATTGTATATTCTGTGTATTTTACCACAATTAATTATTTTAAAAAATCACTGAGTCAGAAAAAAGTCCTATTTTTGGAAATGTCAGAAAGAAAATGCAATGAGCCACCCACCAACTGTAGCAGGGGCCTCAGTGAAAGGTCTGACCTCCCTCAGCATCTTTTTCTCAGTGTGTGCCTAGGCGGGCATTTCAAAAGAGGCACTTCCACACCAAGGACCACGCTGGCTCTTTGCATCTGGGGAGGAAGCGAGCGCTTTGCAGTTGCAACTACTAGAGCATGTAAAATACTTTGCATTTTTTAAAAATGTGCTTATTTCTAGAAACAAACAAGAGTATTTAAATCAGAAGAAAAAAACACTTGCTTTTGAAGAGCACATTTTTATAGTGGAAAATGTGCCTAAATGGGGAGGCCCTGCCAAGTACGTGGGAACAATGCATTTGGTTAGAAATACTGAGCATATTTTGGTTAAGGAAGACACACCATCAGTGAAAACATGAAGGTTTCGCTGTGATACGAAAAAGCACAACATCCTCACTGAATCCGGTAAATGTGTCGGCATCCATGGGGCTGGCAAAGTCACCCATCATTCCAACTGACCAATTAAAGAGCTAGGCATCCATAAAAATACAGACAATGGTTACGGGGGAATGACATCAAGGGCATCCAAGGAAAATTCCTGACAAGGCTCCCCCAGCCTGGCCCGGTTGGCTTCACGGAGCAGGATGGTTCTCAGAAGTGCTGGGCTGACAAGAAGCCACGTGTTTCGGAAGGACGAACCAACACCTCTGCCCTCCGAGGAACGTGGCGGAGTGATTCTTCTCACCTTGCAAAGATTATCTGCGGCCTCCAACCACAGGGCTTCCCAAGGTGGGGAAGCCAAGCCAGATTCTTAGACAAGCAAGTACACACAGACGTTCGCAAGCACTGCACCTGGCAGCAGTGTGTGGTTCTGGAAGGATGTCGTGGTGCTGACAATCACAAGATGCATGCGCCCAACAAGCATCTGATGGGGTTGTCAGACAGATAATATGATGGAGATGTCCTAATCTAAGGAAGCCGGGAGGCCAGGGTGGAAAACAAACCTCTGCACTGCACCACGGGGGAAGGGATGTATCTGCTCCAGAAGAAGGACAGAGAGGGCTGACAACCCAGATAAGGCAGTGACTGAAGAATGACAACTTGGCCTCAGAATGGAAGCTTCTATTTACTTTTTAATTGGCATTGATTTACAAGTTGGTTGTTTCTTGTTCCACGTTTTCAATTGCTGCTTGGAAGACTGCCAAGTGACAGTGCACATTGGCAGAGAAGAGACTGTGAATCTGGGGGCTCCAGCCGCAAGCTCCCTGCACTGAAAGTCGGGTCTGCAATCGCTCCCTCAGGAGCAAGTGTTTGCCAGAAGTAGCAGTCGCTGCCTCCGCTTTAAAGGAGAAGCCTAAGGAGACTCCAGCAGAAGTCATGTGGTTAGGGTAACTGGTGGCTTGGATTCCATTTCACAGATTCAGAGCAGAAAACCAGATTTACCCCTGGTGCAGAGATGCCATCCACTCAACCATCCACTGTCCACCTACCAATGCAAGCAGAGCCACCTGCCAGGTGGGAGATCTAGGTGCAGACAAGCGTGAGGATGAATGGCACACTACCTGGTAGAGGCGGCAGACCCTCCATGACGAGCTCAGGGCCCAGTCTTAAGTCTGCAGGTCTTAGGAAACAGACATGACAACCCTGAAGGGCATGAAAAGGGGTTCTGTGACATTCCTTCCCAGTGGTGAGCTGGTGAACCAGCTCTCTGAAAAAAAGCCCTCACTGGTAGTTTCTGCCAATTCCCATGGTATAAATACTCCCACCGTGGCTGATTTCAAGTTAGCAAAGGTTGACCAACCAGCTCACAAAATTTCTATTTAATAGTCGGCTCTGGAGAGTCAATAAAACTGGCTCCCATGTGCCACTGGGGCTGGATGCAGCAGACGATCCAATCTTTCATGACAAGCTCTTGGTGGGGCTTCAGTCTGGGATGATTTATTACCTTCTCTCTACTAGACAGGTTGGTTGGGTTCTGTCTTCAAGGGCAAGAGGCCAATAGTCTCATCATTCAATGAGACAAAAAATAAATATGGCTTTAAGAATCCTGTGTCTCTCGGACAAAGTAACATGGTATGAGCTTACCACTAAACTTAGTAACATGAGTAGGACTGCCCAGACTTAGAAAGTTCTAGATGCACCTCTTTGGTTACACTATTTTCAGGGGACTAAACCCCTCATTTTCATGGGCCGTCTCAGAGAACGAAGAGCTCTCTTTCCTCTGGAGCAGTCTTGAAATGTTCAGGAGTAAACAAAAAGCCCTCTTCAAAGTGTTTATGAAGAAACGGAAACAAACCAAAAAATGCTTTAAAAACTGTATTTGTACAACAAGATAAATATAGTTTCTCTTTCACACACCGGTTGCAAGTTTCTATGTAACATATCTGATGTCAACATTCCAAGATGAATTGACTATCATGTAAACTTTGCCCCGCTTAAAAGATGAGTAAAAATAAAGTTAAAAAATCTGTGTGTGAGGGGTATCACCGGCCCCTTGAAAACCACCACTTCCCTGCCAACTTTTATCCAAGGAAACCAATCTTACCAAACCTGCCAAAGGTGTAAGAGTGAGCTGTCCCATGAACTAGGACAGAATAGGCAAGCCGAAAGCTGTGCGAGGGTACCAAAGCCACAGGGGAAAAGAACAGGGCTGTGAAGCTGAAATGTACAAACCGAGGGAGCCAGACAGCCAAGCAGGAAATTCTGCCCCCACAGTTCATGACAAATGGATGTTCATAGTCTAAATTAGACAACGAAGCTGACGATGGGCCCAAGAGCAACATGGAATTCGCCCATGTACAATTCCACGAGAATGGGGAATCTCTGTACAGCAGAAGGAAGCAGCGGCGGCAGAGACGGCAGACAGATGAGAACACCGACAGCGTCCTCTAAGTGACGTGGGCAGGAGGCATAAGCCTCCCTGTAAATCCTTGGGACTGAGCACTTGGCTACTGAGAAAAGAAACATGTCGAGAAATGAACATAAAAAGCCAAGTCTCACACTGAGAGAGAGAGAGGCTGTATTATTACGGTGACGAGGAAGAATCCATGAAGCAAACAGGGCCGGGAGCAGAAGCAGGGCTCAGAGGAGGAGCCCTGCAAGGGAGAGGCAGCAGGGTGAGCTGGTCAAGGCTTTGGGAGCAGTGCACAACGAAACCGTCGAGCTCAATGGAGCCCCATCGGCAACTTCCATAGCAGAGTCGCTCTCATCAGCCAGACTGAACTGGACACGGCACTGGCCGGGGCTCAGGGCTACAAGGCAGACTCTGGTGGGAACAGGGGGATGTGACAATCTGAGGAAAAAGTAACACTCCTGGCTGTCAGGGCTTGAGAGCTCACAGAAACCCAAGAGGCCAACAGCCCCTCAGGCCTTGATCAGGGTGCCCAGGGTCACGAAGTTTGAACCAAAGGGCCAAGGTTTTAAATGTAACCAAAACTTCAGGAGAGAGGCCAATTCGGAGATGAAATCTACGAATATCAATACGTTTGATTTTCAAGAGGCTCCTTGTGGAAACACAGACACATGCACACATTCCCACGGTCCCCCCAACTAGTAGGATGTGGGGATTCATAATGTGTGAGAAACTGATTCAATTTTGGTTAAGTTTTGGAAGCCCTCCAAATTTGGGTGTTTGGCCCAGGGAGACAGAGAGCTTTAAAAATTGGTTTTACAAAGGATTCAGGCCTATCCTTGGCTTTGTCCTGGATGCTGGGTTGCAGGGCTGGTGGGGGCATGCAAAGCAGCAGCAAAACAAGAAACACCCTGCACGTGGATGGAATCAGGCTGGGAGGGCCGGCTTCCACGGGCAGGCATTGTCTGATGCCTTCGTGGGACCTAATCCCGGGACTGGAACACATTTATTCGACCTTTACCATGGCTCCAAAACCGCCCCTCTCTGTCAGGGAGACACCCTCGCTCAGGTCGGCCAGGCGGGTCAGGCTGGCACCGTGCGCCCCGTCGAGCACCTCGTCACACTGCTCCAGGCTTCTCTGAGCTTCCTGGTGGCTTTCGTGAAGCTGGGAAAGCTTGCTTCTTGCCTGCCCAACAAAGACATTGCCAACATCAAGTGGGGTTTAGGGAAAATGTGTCAGGAGAGACATTTTTTCTCCTAATATCCAACCCCGAGCGATTCACGTGGCTAACTCAACTATCCATCTACAGAGCAGACGACCCCTGTTGCCACCATTTACGAGAAGTGAGACGGCTCATAAAGCAAAACAAGGCCCTTCTCACTGCCCGATGAGGCCCCTTTGTATCCCCGGCCCAAGAGAGGCACACCTTCATACCAAAGTTTTGTTGATTCTGAATAAACTGAAACGAAACAACATCCAGATTCACAATCTGCTCAAAGTGACAGACAACAGTCATTTTCCTTTATGGGGTTTTTATGACCCTTTTGCTCCTCCTTGTTCCGGGAAAAGGCATGTGAGGCCAGGGAAAGGAAGACAATCTTTGAAGTCAGACAGACCCACGAGTGCATCTTAACTGTCTCGTACACGCTGTGCGACCTCAGGCTGGTGACCTAACCTCTGTTTCCTCATCTCCAAAATGAAGAATCAGAGATTATGAGCAAACACCTCCTGCAGCGCTGGCGGGGTTGGGCATTAAGAAGCAGCAGCTATTACTACTACTACCATTATTATTATTACTAACAGACACTATATCTTGGCTCCTTTGTACATTATACAAACTCTAAGGGCTGGAAGGGAAAGATTTAAGACAATCCTACAGATACTAATTAACAACAAAGCACAATATAGGGTATAAAATCCCTGTGTGTCTGTGATCAACTTTTGTCTGTAAACTGGCAAAAAGACCAAAGAGGTTGAATCAGTCAAGAAAGGCAGCACGATCAGCCATTTTGATATCACCAAGGGCCAACATCACCCTACTCTGTAGATGGGACACCCGAGGGCCGGCAAGGAGGCCTTCGCCATTATGTAATGGGGAGCAGGAAACGAGCCCTCCCTCTGCCGGCAAGCAGCGGCTGCAGGCCTCAAGGCCTTCGCACCCAGGCTGGACGAGGTAGGGGCCCAGGCAGCTTGAAGAACTGGAAGAGGGCCAGGCGTGGGGTGATGCTCATTACAGGGCGGGGCCTGAGATGCACAGGCCTTCGAATTGCATGGGGACAGAGGTGCTAGAACCTTTCTCTGACCTTGTCCCTCTCACTTGTGTGAGGACTGGATGCTGAGGGCGTTTCCTGAACCCAAGGCTCTCACCAAGTGAGCAGTTAATGCCCTTGCCCAGCCCCTGGCTGCTCCCCGAAAATGACGTGCATTTAGGAGGGAAGTGGAAGAAGGCCAGTCAACATGATGCTGGAACCCATGCTGGGGGTCCTCGCACCTCAGCTCCAGGCCAGTACAACAGCTTCCAAGAAGAGAACCTAATGTAAATGAGGTGGGGGCGAGCAAAGGAAACAAGTGGCCATGGCACAGACACTGGGGCCCACCGGAGAGACACACTGACATGACAGCTCATGACAACTACGCCGCTTGACAGGAGACCCCAGAAGACCCTGGGCAGCAACCAGCTGTGGCAGGCCCCGCCCCCAGGGAGACAGATACCTGGTTGATTTCCTCTTGTGTGGATTTCAGAGATTTGATGATGGTTTCCAGTTGAACTTTCCCAGCCTGAATGCTCTGCTCCAGCTGGGTCTCCTCCTGCTGCAGCCGATTCAGCTCAGATTTGGCCCGGTTCAGGTCATCTTCCTGGGACTTGAGGTCAGATTCCTGAGACTGGATCTGGGTTTTCAATGATGAAATCTGAAATGGGATGAATATGACTCGAAGGAAGAATTCTGGTCAAGTTCCTGGAACAAGCTAACTCAGGGGGGTGGACACCAGCCCGAAGCCCAGACACCTGGCTTCGTTACAGGGCCCTAGCGTCATGCCCAAAACAAAGACAGAAATGACAAGGTAGACATGCTCACCCCATGTGACCAACAGAAGGTCACTTTGGGATAAGGAGGAATGCGACCTGGGATAAGCACAGGCAACCTCTCTGCCCCCAGGGGCTAAACATGCCCCGATTAGGCCTCAGAGGGGGACATAAGGGTTTTACTATCTGCCAAGGCTGCGCCCTTCCTGCTTTGCAACCAGCAGTAAAGACACGAGAGGAGAGAGAGAGGCAGGTTCTACTGCTGTGCTGTAGGGAACAGGCCAGGGAGAGGTGTCCACACAGACATGCTCATGGGGACCAAGGCCACTCACTTGGACGACTTGGGGGTGAAACTGAGGTCACGCCACAAATGCTTGGACACTGTTCCCAATGATACGGTCAACTACTCTACTAAAGCAGCAGGACGTCTCGGCTTCATGTGTCAAGGTCATCGTGAGCCCAGAGAAGGCTGCAGGAAGCCCCACCCATGCTGGGCTCGGTGGGACTCACCATCTGAGTCTCATCCTGGCACTTCTGCCTGACATCACTCAGCATGTCCCGGAGCTTGGCCTTCTGCTGGTCCATTTCGTCCAGGCGGTCTTGGGCATCCTGCTTCTGAGCCTCTAGCTCTTGCAAACTGCTTGTTTCCCGGTCTAAATCATTTTGTAATTCCTAGGGAAGAGTTGTGTGAATTTCCTTGAGATTGCTGAGACGGGCCACATCCAAGATAACACAGTCACAGCCTGGGCTGGAGCCCCCAGGATGTCCTATAAAACTGCCCCCTGGTCCGGGATCCTGCACACGCCCACTTCACGAAAGCATGCATCTTGGCTTGGCAGCCCTGGCTCACTCTCTCACTAAATCCCTCAGCAAATATACACCGATGGCCTAAGAGAGGCCAGGAGCTGGGCGAGGGGCTGGGTTCCTGGCAAGAAGGTCTCCAGGGACACGTGGTCAGGGTGGAGAGAGGTGTCACCCAAACACAAATGAACTGGGATGAAAGGCACAAAGAGACAGCATGTGTGCTGTCTGCTGGGGGCACGGGGCACTGACATTGCCTGGGCAGAAAAGACCCCCATGGAAGCACCACTTAGGATGCACCCGAAGGATGAGCAGGCGGCAGCGAGGAAAAGACCCAGGAGGAAAGAGACCTGGTGGAGGGGGCCGCAGGGGCCCCAAGGAGGGGAAGGGGGTGTCCTGCTCCAGCTGGAGCCGAGGGCAGCAGGGGCCGCGCCAAAGAGACTGACTTGCTCCTGCATCAGGCAGCCCCGCAGGATGTCCCAGTATGGGAGTGGGATGTGGCGTCTCTACATGGCTAAGCTCCTGCCAGAGGGCAGTTCCACCAAGACCGTCAGTGCGGGCATCCTCAGCCCCAATGACCACACTCGGAGGAGAAGAATCCTAAAGGTGTATGGGCACGTGAACCATGCAACATCTGGAAACAATGCACATTTCCACGCGGAGGGGCTGGCCGAGAGCACGCAGTACCGTGCACCTCAAGGGATACTGCCCCTTGCGCTCCGGAGTGACAATGTGATGCGAACGAGGCACACAGCAGAGCACACATGTGCGTCACACACTGGCTGTGTGCACTGTGCAAACAGGAGGGGGAGAACACGCATAAACGTCGCTCCTTAGACACACATGACCCTTCTGGAAGGCCTTGCGGGAGCTAATGGATTACACCTCTCAGGCACCAAAGGGGAGGGCGGAGGCTTCTGGCCCTCTGCTCTCCCACAAGGCAAGCAGCTCCTCACACGTCTCACAACTGAAGCAGAGCTAATGGACGGGCGGGGGGAGGCCTGGGGCAACAGGGCCAGCAGGGCAGCAGGGATGGGACCTGGGCCTGGGCGAGGTGGTGGCTGTGGGAATCAAAGGAGGGATGGACTTGAGGGGACCCCTGGGAGTAAGGGAGGGTGGCATGGTGAGGTCGATCCCCAGGGCTGGCATGGGCTTGGGGACCGGTGACATCTCAAGAGAAAACTCTCTCCCTGCTTTGAGGCCAAAAATGTCACAGCTTTCTCCTCCCTCAACAGCTAAAATGCACCTCTGAGTTATTCTGGGGGGCTGGGTTCTCTGCTCCCCAGTCTCTTCTGCCTTTAACTCGAGGAGTGGATCTTGAGGCTGCCAAGTTTGGGGAAGAAAACACAGACTCTGTGAAAGGGGGCTGGTGGTAGGGAGTCCAGGACATGGGTTTGCCTCATCTGAGGGAAGGACGAGTGATGGGGGAGGGGGCACAAAGGACGGAGGAGGGTGAGGCCTAGGGGGGTAGCCTGGGACAGCGCGTGGCAAACAGCCTGGCACATCAAGAAATCTGGGCCTCACTCTGTAACGGAGAAGACAACATCAAAGGCCTCTGCAGGGAACAAGACTCGCCAGCTAGCGGTCAGGAAGGCACAGGGTCAGAGCAGGGGAGGTATCCAAGCAAAGAGAAGACCGAAGTAACCAAACCTACAGACTCATCACAATCCCACCAGAATCCGAGCTGGCTTCTGTGCAGAAACTGACAAGCCAATCCCAAAATTCACAATGAAATGCAAGGGATCCAGAATAGACAAAACAATCCTGAAAAAAGAACCAAGTTGGAGGACTCACACTCGCTGATTTCAAAACTTACTATAAAGCTACAGTCATCAAGACAGTGTGGTGCTGGCACAGGGAGAGCCATACAGACCAACGGGATGGAACTGAGAGTCCAAAAGTAAACCCACACATCCAGGGCTGATTGATTTTTGACAATGGTGCCAAGACCATTAAATGGGAACAGAACAGTCTCTTCAATAGATGGTCCTGGAACAACTGGATCTCCACAGGCAAAAGAATGGAGCTGAACCCCTACCTCACACCATATGCAAAATTAACTCAAAATGGATGATCACAGACCTAAAGTAAGAGCTAAAACTATAAAACTCTTAAAACAAAATGTGGGGTAAATCTTTCCGACCTTGGATTTAGCAATGGGTTCTTAGATAGACACCGAAAGCAAGAGCAAAAAATAAGAATAAACTGGACTTCCCCAAAATTTAAAACTTTTGCGCTTCAGAGGACACCATCAAGAAAGTAAAAAGAGGGGCCGGCCTGGTGGCACAGCAGTTAAATGCACACATTCCACTTTGGCGGCCCAGGGTTCGCCGGTTCAGATCCCGGGTGCAGACATAGCACTGCTTGGCATGACATGCTGTGGTAGGCGTCCCACATATAAAGTAGAGGAAGATGGGCATGGATGTTAGCTCAGGGGCAGTCTTCCTCACCGAAAAGAGGAGGATTGGCAGCAGTTAGCACAGGGTTAATCTTCCTCAAAAAAAAAAAAAAAAGAAAAAGAAAGTGAAAAGACAACCCACAGATGGGACACAATATTTGCAAACCACTTATCTGATAAAGGACTTGTATCTAGAAAATATAAAGAACTCTTACAACTCAGCTATAAAAAGACAACCCAATTAAAAAATGGGCAAAGAATCTGAATTGACTTTTCTCCAAAGAAGATACACAAATAACCAATAAGCACATGAAAAGATGCTCAACATCATTAGGGAAAGCAAGAGGAACAATGAGATACCACTCAACCTTCACTAGCAAGACTATAAGAAGTGGGAAATAACAAGCGCTGGCGAGGATGCAGAGAAACTGGAACCCTTATGCATTGGTGGTGGCAACCTAAAATGGGGCAGCCCCTTTGGAAAACAGTCTGGCGGTTTCCCAAAAGGTTAAAGAGAGAGTTATCATATGACACAGCAATTTTACTCTCAGGCATATACCCAAGAGAAGTGAAGTCATCAGTCCACACAAAAACTTGCACATTAATGTTCATAGCGGCGTTATTCACAACAGCCAAAAACTGGAAAAACCCAAATATCCATCAACTGATGAATGGATGAATAAAATGTGGTCCAGCCAGACAAGAAGTATTATTCAGCCATAAAAAGGACTGAAACCCTGACACATGCTGCAACATGGATGAACCCTGAAAACATCACACTGAGTAAAAAGCCAGACACAAAAGGCCACATGCTGTGTGATTCCATTCATACACAATGTCCAGAACAGGTAAATCCATGGAGACAGGGAGCAGATTAGCAGTTGCCGGAGGCTGGGGAGGGGCTTGGGGAGCAACTGCTGACGAGGACAGGGTTTCTTTTTGGGTGACAGAAATGTTCTATAACTGATCGTGGTGATGGTTGGACAACGATGTTCACAAAATAAAAACCACTGGATTATACACTTTAAATAGGCAAATTATACAGGTTGTGAATTATATCTCAGGAAAGCTGCTGTTATAAAAATAACACAAAACAAAAAATCAGGCAAAGATGCCGCAGGCCCTCACCAGGAGGTTGGGATAGAAAGAGAGACGAGAGATTCCCAGGCAGAATGGGGAAGGGGGACCATGTGGACAGGAGGACTGTGGCGGCTGAGGCTTCCGCTGCTTAAAACTCAACATCAACTGACCTGAGGACCAAGGCCTCCTACTCCACGCTGGGCCCTGACCGCAGCCTCTGTTAGCGGGCACGGGGTGTGAGCTCCTGGCCTGACCCACCTGGGAAAAGGCAGCAGGAACCAAAGTCAAATCTGGTTTTCATAGGGGAACTTTAAAAAACAAAGCGTTCTGTCCCTGACCAAGGAGCTGCCACCATACCCTGCAGCAGAGCCCTGTCCTGGCCTGTTTACCAATGAGGCCCCCACGGAACAGAGGCTGGCCTGGCTGGCGCTGGGGCCCCTCCCAGCTCTGGGGGGATGTTCAGGTGCACACAGACCCCAGCATCTCCAAGGCTGTGGGTGTGCACTGTCAGAGCCCACCAGCCAGGGCTCCGGGTGGCCTTGCCAAGCCTGACGCAGACCAGAGAAGGCAGCACCTCTGACATTAGAGCAAGTCTCTGCAAAGACCGACGGCTTCCTCAGAACCACCTGGGGGCAGGGCCCAGAGACCAGGGACTGGTTTCCCTGGTAGTTAAAGGACACCGCAGCACCCAGAGCCTTGGGGCCAGGATGTAATCCGAAGCTTGTCCAGGGCGACCCAGACACAACGGGAAGGAGAACCGCCCAGGCAGTCATGTGCCGAGGCTGAGGCTGAGGAAGGCGAGGCCGGCTGCACCTCCCCAAAGGACTGAAAGGCCGGAGGGGAAGTGACGCAGTCACGAGGCTCAGTGTCTGAGGGCTCAGTTCTTGGACACAGGTGGGAATGAAAGGGCTGAGGTGAGAATAAAATGGCAGGATGAACATACAAACCTTCAGAAAAATACAGTCGCTTTACCTGTAAGCTGGTCTTATAACTGAAGGAGCTCATTCGAGCAAAAAGCACTTAATATCATGGGGCAGGCCAGTCCCTGCCTTCTGATCCAGAACATTCCAGGAGACCATATAAGGACCAATCCTCACTGCCAACACGCAGAGATGAGAAACCAGGAAAGAAGGGTGTGGACACAGCACAGTGTGAAGTGATGAGAGTCCTGAAGAGGGGTGGGTACACCCACCCCACCTTGCCTACAGACCACAACTACCAGAGAGGACATTCCAGACTGCGTGGCGGGCAGACATCACGTGCCATCTACTACGTGTCTCACGGAGTCCTCTAGCCCCTTGTGTGTGTGGGGTGGGGAGGGCAGCCTACCCAGCACCCCATGAGCCCAACTGAGTTGGGCGCAGCTTCTCCTGGCCTGCTTGGGTCCACAGCCCAGGAGGTGGCCCAGAAAGAACCAGCCACTCACGCAGCACACACTTCAGCCAGACATAGCTCTTGGCCCTGCACAGAGTAGCCCATGCACTGATCCTTGTTGCCACCCCAGCTGGGGAGATGGAAGCTGGGAGCTGAGCCACCCATCCAGGTCACCGAGGGAGGACTGGAGTCCTGACTCTTTGGCTGTGCTCCTCTTTCCCCCTCCCAGGCTTGGGAGCACTCACAGCCCCCAACAGAGACCACCAGTCCCAGATCAGTCTCACTCTGAGAGTCCCCAGACAACTGGAGTCCCCTCACGGTGACAATGCCTTCTCCATCAATTCAAACCTGAGACAGCACGGGAACCTATGTCTCTTCAAGGGCTTGGCGCCCAGGCGCTGACTGCTTTGCTCCCGGCACAGCCTCCCCTCTCCTCAGATGACGGAGAACAGCAGGGGCGGTGCCCTTGTGAGCACTGAGCACAGGCCAGAACCTCTGTTCCAGCCCCACAACCCAAGAAAGTAGAACAGCCATTACGAACATCACACAATGCCCGAAGATGTTAAAGTAACTGCCCAAGGTCACACAGCTGCTAAGGAGAGCTGGGTTTGAGTCCAGGCACTCGGACCACCACAGTCTCTGCCAGCCACTAGGAGACACTCCATGTAGGACTGCCCTGAGAATAGGTTAGAGGCCACTGTCTGAAACTCAAAAACTCAGGCTGAGTGACAGAAGCCAGACACCAAAGGCCTTTGCTGTAAGACTCCACCCATACGAAACATTCAGAACAGGTAAATCCACAGAGACAGAAAGCAGATTAGTGAAGGCCAGGGGCTGGGGGAGAGAGGACAGGGTTTCCTTTCGGGGTAATGGAAATGTTCTAGAACTAGATAGAGGTGACAACTAAGCAACATAATAAATAGGCTAAAAATCACTGAGTTGTACACTTTAAAATAGTGAATTTTACAGTACGTGAATTATCTATCTTAATCAAAAGAAAGAAGCGCCTGACTACAGCTATAGCAAATTTACAAACTTTACTTGGAAGCCCCACAAGCTCAAGTTTCCAACAAGCGCAGAGCCACCTCCCCTTTGCCCCGTCCACACCACTGACAGGGCTCCCTGCGCTGTATCTGACACAAGGGCCACGTGACCAAACGCAGAGCGTGCTTACCTGGACCTCGCTGGTCTTCTGTCTGATGGCCTCTTCCTTTTCTCTAATGTCTTGCTCCAGTGAGTATTTCTCCCTGAGAGTTTAAAAAGATTTCACAAAACACAGGTAGAGTGAGTCGACCATCACTGTGGTGTGTCTTCCCCACCGCATCTTCTCAAGACCCAGCTCCATCCATTCCACAAAGACCCACCTCGGCTGACCCCTCCCAGTGGGGCTGGAAGTGTAGGAATGACCCCCAGTGACCTTCATCCCACGTAATCCCCTCCCCTTCGAGTGTGAGTGGAAACTGCAAACGATGAGGCGTCCCTCCCAGCATGGCCACGCAGCCCTTTAAAGCAGAGCGTTTTCAAAAAGGAAGTCAGAGTGATGCTCAGGGTGGGAGGACTCAGCAAGCCCCTCCTGACAGTGAAGATGGAGGGGCCTCTCCAAGCAGAACGTACCCTGGCCACACCGGGCATGGAGAGGAGACCCCAGACCCACAGCCACAAGGAAGCGAATTCGGATTCTCCCCTGGCTCACACGATACCTTGACCTCGGCCCTGTGAGACCCTGAGTAGGGAGCCCAGTCGAGCCTACCTAGGCTTCTGGTCTACAGAGCTGTGCACTAACAATTTGCATTGTTCTAAGCCACTACGTTTTTGGTGATTTGTTACACGGCAAGAAAAAACTAATAGTCTCCAAGTCCTATATGCACTGGCTCACTGACGGGCAAGTGTCTCCAGCTCTGAAGCACCAGGGACATGCCACGAGAGACCCTGCCTTCACGGAGCTCACAGGCCAGTGAGGGCAAGAGAAGACAAGTCAGTGCACGAATGAATGTAACGTAAGGGGCACAACAGAAACCCCATGGGACAAGGAAAGGGGGTGGGGGACCATCTCACAGAGGATGGCCAGCGTAGGGTGGCTCTCTGAGGAAGCGACCTGCGAATGCAAACCTGGTAGAAAAAGGCTCTAGTCAAGAGGAAGGAAAAGCTTGGCTGGGGGAGCCACATTGAGAGCTTTGGAGGGATGCAAACCGGGGTGGGGAGTCCCAAGGCCTGGCAGCAAGAAGCGGCAGTGAGGGTCTCTGGCTCCTGCAGCTGCCCCCTTGCAGGAGGCTGCGGCTGGCGCGGCGCACACCGGGCACTTGAGCAGGGGGGCCCTGCCCGTCTCCTCAGCAGCACACAGCTCCCCAGGCAGCAACCAGCTTTGCTCTCCTCCTTATGGGCCAGATGTTTGTGTCCTCCCGCTTTTCATATGCTGAAACCCTAACCCTCAATGTGATGGTATCAGAAGTGGGGCCTTTGAAGGTGATTAGGTTGTGAGGGTTGAGCTCCCATTAAAGAGATCAGTGTTATTATAAAAGTGACCTCAGAGAGCTGCCTGGCCGCTTCCGCCATGTGAGGACACAGCAACTAGATGGCCATTTGTGAATCAGGAAGTGGACCCCACCAGACACCAGATCTGCCATGCCTCCATCTGGACTTCCAGCCTCCAGGGCTGTGAGAAGTAAACGTCTGTTGTGTGCGCCCCCCAGGCTGTAATGGTTTGTTACAGCAGCCTGAAGGCAAGAAGACACTCCTCTTGTGCCTAAAGGAGCTGCCTCAGTGGCAGGAACCTCCGTGGCCAACACGCCCTGCCTCCCCTATGGGGAACCCAGCACTTGCACAATGACAAGGTCTTCTTTGGGACATTCAGGTAAACATAAAACTGTGAGCATCTGAATATTCATTTCCACAGCCTAAGAATGACCTAACAACACAACGTCCTCTTCAGAACAACCCCTCGTGCCAGGACCTAGGAGCCGGGGAGAGGCATGTTTCCCCACGCCCCCATGGGGGCCCCTGCAGGCCCGGCTGCTGCAACTCGGCACACACCTGCCTCTTTGCCTTCACCAGGAAACACTCCCTGAGCTGCCGGAGCCCACACAGCTGCAAAGAGGCAGCTCTGGCCTGACTCAGACACCACAGTCCCTTCCAAAACCCTGACCCTCGCATTACAGCGTGCCCTCCCTCCCCAATCTGCGGTCCTAATTAACGGCCGCCCAGGCTCTAGGACACCGGCCCACCGTCCTCACGGATCCTCTCAGCCTTGCCAGGCTGCACATGCTGATCTCTGGTTTGGAAATATGGCCCCTGTGAGCTGGCGACAGAACAGGAGCCAGCCTCTGGGCTGAGCATGAAGCAGGGAGTCCAGCTTCAGCAGGCGGCCGAGGCTGAGGCTTCGTGACCAGTCACCCACCTAACTGTCCCCCTCCAACGTCTGACCTGCCTTAGCTTCTCAGGGCTCTGCTCCACCAGGGGCGTAAACCACACCTGAGGGGCCTCCAGCTGAGAGCGTGATCCAGCCCACGTGCGCATTTTCATTTTGGTCAGGTAAGCACTCCCTTTCCCATGGAGGGCAAAGCACCTTTAAGTCCTACTCGGTGCCACTCAAAGCACAGAGTGTGCCCTTACCCAGAATTAACTGGAAAGAGCACGCTGCTCTGAAGAGGATCACAGGGCTATACAAGTGGATATACTTCTTTATGCTGGACTCCAAGAGTGCAGACAGCCCATCCAAAGCCTCATTTCCAGATGGAGAAACCAAAGCAGAGGTGTAGGGAGTGGAGCTGGAGACGTGGCCACGAGGCCTCTCTCTCACAGTTTAGCTGTTGGTGCTAAGCCACTAACTTGCCATCTGAGACTTGGTCACTTTACGGGTCGAGGGATGACAAGGCCTTCCTGAGTCGAGAGGGTGGCTGAGGCTGCCTAGCAACACCCTGCCTGAGACCCCCCAGCCCAGACTGCCTCCGACTGAGACCGTCATTATTGGAGCTTGTGGAGTCAGTTCACAACTTGGGAATTTGCGTCCCTCCCTTTCTGCTGAACAAACTTGTCATGGTCAACTTTCCAAGTGTTTCATAAGACCCTGACACTTCCGACCACAATCCGGGACAGGGTTCGGGGGAGACTCGGAATCTGCGGGGACGGAGCCACTCCAGCATACCGCTGTAACTGGGCGATCTCTTGACTGATGTCATCAAGTTCCTTCACACCAGTGAACTCCCCCGATCCAAGGGAACTTGAACCGTCCTGGAATCAAATTCAGACACAGAATTACCGACGAGCAAGCTGACCTCCCCGCACAGCAAGAACTAGTAGGTCTTAGCATGAGGGGTAAAGCCATCTCCCTTCAGCCCCCATCCTGGGGACTACCAGGCAGCCCAGTCAGACGCCTGGGGCCCCTGGTGAAGGTTGGGTCACCCACGCGCCCCCTGCTCACAGGCCGCTGGCGCCACCTGGTGGTGGGCCGGGGGAAGGGCACAAACACGACAGGCTCCCCAGCTACTCACTGGAACCGGAGTGCCTCTCTCGGAGGGCGGGAGCATGTCCGGCGAGAGGACCTGAGGAGGGTCGATGCCTTTACTGACCTTCTGCTGAATGAAATACATAGCTAAGGCGAACTGGTCTTTGCTTAACTTCCCCGTTTGCCTCGTATCGGCCAGGGCCCTGAGAGAAACGTGGGGATGCTAATTACACATCACAGGCATCCGATTCAGCCTGCGCCACGCATACAAGTCGCGAAACCCAGGCTTTTAAAAACTAGATGATGACGACGACAATAAAAACAAGAGGTCACAGCAGCAACTCCTCTTCTATTGAACACCCCACCGCTGGGGAGAAGTCCCTGCACCCCAGCCAAGCATCCTGCCCCAAGGCTGGTCAAGGAGGGGCTGTGACGGCAGGAGAGAGCTCCTGGCTTGGTTGGAGAGCCACCAAGCCCAACCTGCGGCGCCGAGGAGCCTGTCCCTTGGGAAGACCTCATTAGCAGCTAGGAGAAATACACCCGGGTCTTCACGGAGCGCGTGGACTGCGATGGTCCAGTACACAAAAGCCATTCCTGCGGAAACGGAAGCTCGGGCTGAGTACGCACGCTGGGCTCCTGCACCTGAGCCACTGGTTTTCCATGGGGACGACAAGAGCAGCATTGTGGGTTATCTCCAGGAGGGCTCGGGGCCTGGAAGGCCAGGCACGACAGCGCTACACAGCACAATCCCTCGCTGCTCAAGTGTCCCTGCCCGAGTGGCCTGGCGTCCGGGCAGACAGGAAAGGGAGGGTGCCTCACGCGGTAAGAACAAGGCCTCCAGGTCTGTGACCCACGCCCGCCCTTCGCTCCCTCGGCCCACTCCGCATGCACGTTCGCATCCGGCTGCACGTGCACTTCCCGCGGGCGCCTCGAAGCCCTTTCCTAAGGCGGAGCAGAGGAGAGCAGAACGTTCAGCGGACTTGGGCCCAGGGGGTGGGGCGATCCCGCCGAACGGTGATGATAGAGGCTCGGTGAGAAGCGGACTTGTTCTTGTCCTGGTTCGAGGGCAGGCTGTGACAATTTCACAGCGAGACCATTTCTCCTCCATCTGCCTGCGAGGGCCAGTCCTGCTTCGCTCGGCTCGGAAGGAGCGTGGGCTCCGAGGCCACGTGCCGGGAGCTCTGTCTGCAGCCGTCTGTGGCAGCCACCACGCTGCCAAGCAAGGCACCGGGCGCTCGTGTTCTCCCCGTGATCCCTCTCGGCACGCTCTCTCCACCTCAGCGATGTCCCCTCCCCTGGCCACTGGCAGACCATCGAGCCCATGGTCTTACTTCTGAGAGGTTACTGCTGAGCTCAGGCATCTGTCCCTTCCCTTTGCTCTTGCATGCAATGCCTCTGCGCTCCTTCTTTCAGTCCAAACATGTTCGTGATCTCATGCCATTACACCACTTACAGGCTGAGGTCTGTTAGAAATTACTTTCCCCGCACTGTCCCTTTATGTTATCTGGGGATGTGTCACCACCCTTGAATTCTGTGCACGTCCATTTCAGGGTGATAAAGGGGGCACTATGCTTTATCAGTTTTTAAAAGGGGGCACTAGATGTGAGGGGCCTGCACCAGGTTCTGGTGACTGGCTCTGGGTGTCGTGAGCTCCTTCAGAAGAAACGGCCCATTTTCTCGGGTGGAGGCCTCACCTCACAATGTGGACCTCTATCAACTATTGCTAAGGACGGTCATTTCCCCAAGTCACTCAGTAATGTGCTAAATGTCACAGCTCTACTTGGAGGGATCCATCTCTCCAGAATTATGTGGAAATTCTCTCCCTATAACCCCAAGTGAAGCCCTCTAAGGCTGGGGTTCTGGGGAGAAAGCTAGAAAGTGACTTCACCACTAGCCAGTTATAAACAGAGCCGCCCCGGCACTGTGAAGACTGCTCTGCCCAGCCCTGGAAGAAAGTGGGGCTGGCTCCTCCACTGGGCCCTGAGGTGTAGACCAGAGTGTTGCCAACAGCTCGCCCTCCCCCGGGAGCCAAGTCGTGGACCTGCAGAGGGCAGAGTCCCTAGAAGAGGCTGCCACAGCCCCGACTGCCCGGGCAGCCCTGCTGGAGCCCTCGGGATCCTTTCTGCACGCTCTCCCCAGAGGGGGCAGGGCCCAGCGCCTGCACCCCGACTGGCTGTGGGGAAGGCTGCTTTTCCCACTAGAACCAGCATAACCACCAGCAAGAACTGGTCCCCAGCTGTTAAAGCAGATCGCCCCAGAGGTCTCCAGAGGGATGAAACAGGAGACCCCTGCAGGAGGAGAGTGAACTGGCATGCATGGAATACAGGCTGCGGCCTTTATACTCATGCCTCGCTCGCCCCATCGGCCCGGCGAGAATAAAGGACCAGGCGGGCACGGAGGCCTATGCAGGGCTGCAGAGGCCCCCTGACTGCCCAGGCCCCCACCGCCCCCTCCAGTCCTTCACACAGCACAAGCCTCATTTCCACAGGGCTCCTCTGAGCCACCCACAACCCTCACTTCCATATAGCGTGGGCCCAAATGCTGAGGAGCAGATGTCCACCCATCTATCCTTACCATATGTGTGCTAGAAGGTTCTGGGTGAGGCCCGAGTGCATGAAGATCTCCTTCACCTCCTGGCCACTCACGTAGCCGTCCAGATCCAGGTCGGTCTTCAGGAATATCTCATCAAATCGCATCTTGTCTGCCACAGGCACCACCCAGGTCACTGTCGGCTGAAAGGGTTTTTAAAAGTTAATCCTCAAGCTTTTCATCACCTACAGATAGCCTCTATTAAAGTGCTTTCAGGCACGTTTTAGAAGAAAACCCTCCTCACAACTCCATGAGCCAAGAGAGCAGACAGGATCCGAGTTCTTTAATTGGGGAAACTGAGGCTGAGAGAAGTTAATGCCAAGGCGGTCATTCTCACCCAGTGGCTAGTCTGTGCCTTCCTCCACCCCATCACAGCACCCCAATCTCCCTGTGTGAAGAGGGAGGTAAAGATCCAGCAGGTCCATCCTCCAGAACCCTTCCATCCCCGCCACCTGGGGCATGAAGGGAAGCCAGTGATCTCTTTCCTGGAGGGGTTTCAAGTGGCCAGGCAAGACCCTGCTGACCACTCATCTCGGAAGGACCGCCTCCTGAGAACCAGCCAGGCACCCACGCCAGCCAGCCTTCCAGGTCCTTCATCTTCTGTCTGCAAACACTTCTCCACAGCTGCCAGCAGTGTTCTCGACGCCTGCAGCTCCAGGATGCTGTACTCCATTTTTCTTTGTCCCTGGCCCCACTCCGTGACACAGCAGCCCCCCTGGAAGGTGTTGGCGCGCACACAGCACTGACAGGCAGTGAATGAGACTGACGTGAAGAAGGCTTCTGCACTTCAGGTAGGCACTCAGGGCCCCTCGTGCTGATGGGGAGCCCAGGCCTTGACGAGCACGCCCACCACCTGCAAGTGCCGGGCCGCACCACTCACAAGGGCGCTGCTCCGGCAGATGGAGCTGAGAGCCCAGCGCAGCGCGACTCCGGCAGCGGCTCATGTGGCCTCGCACCACTTGCTCAAGTTTACTTAAGAAAGACAAATGCCCTCAGGGGTCCACCAGGACATGTGCACCTCCTAATGCAGAGGCGCCAAGGTCCTCGTGATTGCTAATTCTGGATGCGTTACCTCTGACCTTCGGCACCCTCACCACACCAAGTTTCACAGCATCTCTGTTCCTTATTTGACAAATTTTTCCTCATCTGCTTTTTCTGAACAAGTCTCCCTTGTTATCCAAGTCCAGCAGGATCCTGAGGCGAGCACCAGGAATCCAGAAAGCAAGTTTGGGAAGCCAGGGACACCACATTACCCAGATCGTGCCAGTTCTGGGGTTTGGGACAGGGAGTAGAATGATTGAGCACAGCAAGGAATTTATCACAAAATTTACCAAAATCTGTGGACCAAATTCAAACAGCAGGGGCTCAGGCAGCAAGCGTTCAGACTGAGAGAGATCTGTATTTTACTTGTCGCATTATGTGAACTCTGTAGGGGAGATGGAGAGGCAGCCATAAAGGAATCTAATGCAGAAGAGGCTTGCTGTCTTTACGTCAAGTGGCTGGAGCAAGCTGAACCTCAGATGCCAAGAGTCCCACAGAAGTAGTAGTCCTGGGTCAGGCAGGCTAAGCTGAGGGGGAGATGGGTTTCTGTGTCCCACTGGTCCCAGGAAATTACGACTCTGGGACAAGAGTCCTAACATTCCCTGCATGAATGAACTCACTGCCTGATTTTGGGGTCTCAGGGTATGTTGGCAGCAAGATCCCATCACCTACGTGGCTACAAATCCAACATGGGCCAGCCTTCTCCTTGGAGCTGGGTCTCCTGGCAAGGGCTGGCTTTAAGGCTCGCTCAGCAGCCACAGGCCCCTAGTGAATGGGAACAGACCCATGACTGGAAGGGGCTCCAGCCCACCTGGCGGGGAGGGCAGGACCAGGGCCCCAGGCAGGGAGTCACTGGCCTGGAGACGAGGGAAGTTGGGGAGGGGAGAGCATGGGGACTGTGAGTCCTCAGAAATGCCTGTTCTCATATCTGTAACTCCACCAGCTGCCCCATCCCTGGGGAAGGGGAGGCACACTCCTCCACTCCCCGACTCTGACAGTGGCCGGGGTAAAATGGGTCCAGTCAGGAGTGCTCCCAGGGTCGGGGGAGAGCCAGCAGATCACCAAAAAGGGGTTAGGAGGCTAGTCAACCTTCGGCACTCAGCAACTTCCACCCCACGTGCTCCCCCGTCGGTAAAACAGCACCACTAACCCGACCTACGGGGCTTAAGAACTCTGGGCAAGAATGTCGCAGACTCAAGGTGCTGGGTTGTCTCAGAAAACGAAGACAGCTCATACCGCTCTAAGTGACGGGCCTCAGCCCCCTCTCTGACCCCACTGCACTGCCCCTGGCTCAGTCTGCCTTGGCCTTTTTTCTGTTTCTAGAACACACCGAGGCTCCCACCTCAGAGCCTTGGCATGGGCTACTGCTCTGATGGCTTCTGTCATTCAGGCGTCAGCTCAGAAGGCCCTCCAGCCAGTGCTGTCTGCAGAAGCACGCCCCGTCCGCACGCCCACACGTCCAGGCCAGGCCCTGCACTGCTTTCTCGTGGCTGTCTGACCTTCCCCTGTTTATTGATGTGCTCATCATCTGTCTCCCTACAACAGGCAGGGCCTGCCTCAGGTCACCGCAGAGCCCCAGGAGGCGCTGAGCATGGCTGGTGAAGATGCCCGGGCTGGGCCATCCAGACACCAGCTTCTGAACACACAGCCACGTAAAACTCAACCGGAGCCTAGCTCCTGGTGGCCGTGCCTCTCCTCCTGGTGGGGCAGTGACGGGAGCTTAGAGGCCCTGTGACCAAGCCGCCTTGACCCTCTCTGATCTCTTTTTTTTTTTTTTTTTACTCTACGGTGCGATGCCTTGTTCTACAAGCTCCTTAAGAATGAGCCTCCTGAGTCGAATGCTTAACATTACCAATATGTCATGAGCAAGAGAAATCATCATCTGATCATGCGTTTCTCATTTTTATCATTCACATTCTGAAGTTGTGTTGTGGTGCCGGCTGGCCTTCTTCTTGTCACAATTCATTGCTTTGCTTTTGAAACCACAAATGAAGCAGAAGACAAGGCGTGATTCCAAGCGTAACTCTCGTTCACATTCTTGTATGTTTTTGACACTCTCAGAGGTACTGTTTTATAAAGAACCCACTGTGATGCTAAATTTGCCAGACAAAAAACTTTTTTTTTCCTGAGGAAGATTGGCCCTGAGCGAACATCTGTTGCTAACCTTCCTCTATTTTATATGCAGGTCACTGCCACAGCAACACCACCAACAAATGGTATAGGTCCATATCCAGGATCCGAACCTAGGCTGCTGAGGCAGAGCACACCGAACTTAACCACTAGGCCACAGGACAGACCCCAAGAAACGTCTTTTTTGATATATAAGATGCTGCCGTGCGGAGAGTCAGGAGCCCCCACATGTCTTCCTGACATGAGATGGATGCCTTCCTCATTCACTTGATCATTCAACACGTATTGACTGAGCATCAAGGTACCAGAGATTGTTTAGATGCTGAGATTATAACCAAGAACTAACTCTGCTAACACAGGGGTGGGGAGGCAGTGAGACACATTACATAATGAACTATACAACAGGCCAGGCATGGGAAATCTAGAAGAATGCAGGGTGGAGGGAGGAGGGCTAGTGGGCAGGGCCCCAGACACGCTGGGTGTCAAGTACAGTCATACCAGGCTCCCCTGAGGAGGTGCCCTGCAAGCAGAGGCCTCACAAAATGAGGTGCCGTGGTGCAATCTGGGGATGCACCCTCCAGCAGAGGGACTGCCTGAGGCAGGAGGGGCAGAGACATGAGGAGAGAACCTGGATGTGCTGGGTGTGTTTGAGGAAGGGTGGTATTTATGTGCAAGTGAATGGGACAGTTCATTCTGAATCCCTGTTGCTACGGAATGAATATTTGAGTGCCCTCCCAAATTCGTATGTTGAAACCTAACCCCCAATGTGATGGTGTAGAAGATGGTATAGAAGCACCTTTGTGAGTTGCTTAGGTCATGAGGGAGGGGCTGTCAGGAAGGGGATTAGTGCCGTTATAAAAGGGGCCCAGAGAGCTCCCTCGCCACTCCCACCACGTGAGGACACAGTGAGAAGATGCTGTCCCTGAGCCAGGAAGAGAGCTCTCACCGGACATGGAATCTGCTGGCGCCTTGATCTTGGGCTTCCAGCCTCCAGAACTGAGACAAATAAATGTGATACCAGCCCTGATATTGGTTCCCCAACATTAAACCCAGCATATATGGGGTTAGAACCAAAACACTCATTCCCTGCTTACTTCCTGGCTTCAGAATCCACTATTCTCCATGGAGACAGACACAGCCAGGGACAAGCACCTGGATTCATTACCTCCTCCCAACAAGGAGCTACAGGCTGGCAGGAAAGCTGCTGACCAGCAAGGTCAGAGGCTCCCTCCTCTCTGTAAGTAGTCTCAAGGCCAAAGACAGGCTGGTGGGAAAGCTCCAACCAGCAAGACCATATGCTCCCCCTCTCCTACCTAAAACCACAAATAAAAACCCTTCCTTTTAGCTTTTTGGGGAGTTTGGGATCTCAGCGTTAGCTGCCCTTTCTCCTTGCTCAGCACCGTGCAATAATAAAATTCCTACTTTCTTCCACTACACCCGGTGTCAGAGATTGGCTTGCTGCGCCACGGGTGAGCAAACTCAATTCAGGCTTGATATCAAATGTCTGCTGTCTGTAAGCCCCCTGGCCTGTGGTACTCTATTATAACAGCTCAAATGGACTAAGATACCTGTTGTTAAATTTTTTTTCATTTAATCACCAATTTTACCCTTTTGGGGTCACAAATTACCTTCTCCCAAGAAACATCCTGCTGGGACTCTACACGGGGAAATAGCTGCTTTGAGAAGTGGCCTCACACAGAGGGCCCTGTACCTGTGTTTGCTTAATGCCGTGCTTAGGAGACAAGCTTCCTGTGCTGTTCAGGCTGCTGACACTGCCATGGGAAGGTGTGGAGCGGAGGCTGTCTTTTGGCGGAGGGCTGGCAGGCAGGACGGGCACAGCACCTGGGAACACTGTCTTCTTTCTCTTGGAAGGTGGGATGAGGGACGGGGGCAGGACGGCGGGCACGGGCTCCTTCTCAAGAGCTCGGTACACCAAGTGCATCGCCTGTGAGTGAAAAGAGAAGCATGCTCAGGTGGCAAGTCCCGGGCCGCGGGCGGGAGGGCAGCCCTTTCAGGGCCTGCATTGATGTGACAAAGACTGCTCTTTGGAGGTTGCTTCCAAGCTGAACAGAGTAAAAATAAACCTTTTCTGTTGAGCTATGCTTCCAATCCATAATTTTTCAAGACATTTGTTTAATCACACGAGACTGAAATGAATACACAAGGAATTCAATCATGCCAGACTCCACACGTCCCGTCCCCCACAGGAGGGTCACCAGCTCTAGGACTGACAACTTCCAAAGTACTGGAACTTGGAAGTCTAAAGACACGACGAGAGCTGCATGTACTTCAAGATATTTGGGAGACTCAGAAAACAATGGGAAAGGGCTTGCCTTGCCCAGGAAGGGCAGCACTCCTGTTCAAAGCAGGCAAGAAAAGGAAACTTTGTCTAAAACAAGGATTTAAAAGTCTGTTTTAAAATGTAAGAAAATCAAACCAAAATTACAACCCTTTACACTTCAAAATATTCCTTAAGTTGCTATTTGCAGAGAGAACAGATCGTTAACATAGGTAAAATTTACAGTCTCTTAAAAACTCTACAAAATGTTAGATGCAGCTAGTGATGAAAAGAAACACACAATGACACAATTCTAAGAGTCATTTCTAGAAGAACATAAATCTTGGCTGAAATGATGAGAAATGATAAAAACAAAACAAAAACGTAAACCCAGGCAGTAAGAAGACAGGTGTTCATGGGTTCACCATAGGCCAAGTGCCCCATTCCTGGGGACCACCCCCAGAGCCGTGCAATGACACGAACACCTAAAGTCAAGTGCGGTCAAAAGAAACGTACAAAACGAATAATGAGGTGCTGAGGGAAGGGGGAGTTAGTGTTTAACGGGGACAGAGTTTCAGTTTGGGAAGGTGAAGAGAGTCCTGGAGACGGCTGCTGGTGACGGCTGCACAACAGTGTGGTTGTGCTTAACACCACTGAATTGTCCACCTAATAGTGGTGGCGATGGTAAACTGTAAGGTGTATTCTACCATAATAAAGAAAGAAAGAATGTACAGCCAGTAACACAAGAGGGTGATGGAGAAACACGGAAAATGCTCAAAGTCAAAAGGCAGAACAGAGTCGACGTGTAGCAGGAAAAACACATACAACTGAGTACTGTTGGATGTAAAGGATTATGAGGAAAACTGCAAGAGAAATTGATAATTTCCCTGGAAAATGGTTTAAATTTCACTTAGAAATTTAAAATCTCAAAGGCTTTACACACATATAGTACGATAATCAGCAGCTTCAATTTGTGTATATATTGTAAAGTCACATTTTAAAGATGTTAAAATTCCTAGAACAGAAGATCTATCTTAGGGATATTGTATTTCATCATTTTTCTATAACTTAGAAATTCCCAGATCATTCAGACTTTTTGGGGTGTGTGCGGGGGATTGGTTGAACTTAATTACTATCTATTAAAGTGCTGTCCTTCACTACAAGGGACTGCTTTATTCTACTTTGAGATTTAATGGCACGAGGTGAGTGAACACATCCCATGAATAGGTGAGAAAAGTCAAAGATGTATGTGACGTGGAGGGAAAGGAGGAGGAACAGAATGACACAGGCCCAGGGTGAGGAGGGCAGGCGCGGGGGGAAGTCAGCCCAGCCCACTGGGAGGCTGGAGGCAGGTGGAGAGCTGCAGGGGTGTGGAGGGAGGGCAGCTACGTGAGGAGATGGCCGACTGGACACACAGACCCACAGCTGCCACTAAAAGGAGAAGAAGGTGGGAGTGCCAGGGCTCTGGCACAGACAGCAGCAGATGTGGAAGTGGATGTCAGTGTGCTGGGGCATCTGTAGGCCACATCTAACGTACACCTACTTCCCACCTCTGTGTGCTGAGAGGGCCTGGAAGCATTGGCACCCCAGGAGCACTGAACACCCCAGCACCCAGATCTGATTTCTAACACTATTCTCCAGTACGAGGTACTGGGGCTCCCTGGAGAAACAGTGGACGATGTGGCTGGGGCAGGGAAGGTTCAGGGGGAGCCAGGAGCATCTTACCGTGCCAAAAGGAAGCAAGTACTCAGAAAATGATGGGGTGTGACCAAAGGACAAAGGAGCCAGATAGGAGGAGCTCCCACTGGGCAAAATAAATCCCGCCACGAAAGGATGAGAAACCTCTGGACGCATTTATGAGTCCACTCTGAATGAACAAATTCCTGACGGTAGAAGGCCAGCTAGAGAATGTGTGAGGAATGCCAGAGTTAGAAGATCGCCAGTTAGCAACCAACACAATCCTAACTGATTCAGGTGAGGCTCCTGGGAGGGTCCAAGAACCAGCAGGGGAGTTGGAAGGTTAAGGGGGTGTTTAGTCTCCACGTGTCTCCCACGAGACTGCGCACAGGGAAGCGAGTGACTCCGCAGGGAGAAACCCTGACTATGACCAAGGTCGACGTCGTGCTAATGATGCACAGTAAGACATCAAACGCCCTACTGATGTCGTGTGTCCCAAGGAGAGTGCACAGCACCTCAGTGGGGACCTCCCCCACGAAGGGCATGGCCTGGATTGTCATGAGGAAAGAGCAGACAAGCCAGCAGCAAGCGGCCTGCATGCTTCAAAATGCCCATGCGGCCAGGAGACATGACGACAGACGAAAAGCTGCTCCAGAGCAGAGGGCCCGCAAGAGACGAGGCTGCAGCCTCCTTTGCTGGGAAGGATGTTTTGGGGACAACTGGCAAAATCTGAATAATATCCTTAGATTAGATAAGATAATGATAATGTAATAATTGATAAAGTAATGTATCAAATACAAGATCTGACACATCATAATAGATACTATAATAAATTAGAGGACGTCGACATGCATTTCCCTGATTTTGAAATAGACAGTGGTTATGTAAGAGAGTTCCCTGGTCTTAGGAAATACACACTAACGTATTTCAGGATGAAGAGGGATGGTGTCTGCAACTTACCCCAAAACGGTTCAAAGGAAAAATCCGTGTGTGTGTATACATACACCCACGTGGAGAGAGAGGAAGGAAAAAGCAACCCACTCAAAAAATAACCCTGGGGAATCTGAGTGAGGAAGATTCTATACTACTGCAACTTTTCTTTAAATCCAAACTATGTCAAAATAAACACTTGAAAAATTAAAGAAAAGAAGAAAAAAACCGAATCCAGAACCCCTCCCCAAGCAGAACCCCTCCTTCCTCAGCAGAGTGGGAAGGAGAGTCCCGGCAGGGGCCTACCACAGCAAACTCATCTCTGTCCAGGTGTCCATCCTTGTCGATGTCACTGAGGTCCCAGACCTGCAAGACAAACAGCAGCAAGGCTTACTAGGTGGTTACTGAGGCTCATTGGGGGGTACCGAGGCTCAGTGGGGAGGTACCGAGGCTCACTGGTGGGTATCGA
Organism: Equus caballus; assembly: GCF_041296265.1. Classification (NCBI taxonomy): domain Eukaryota; kingdom Metazoa; phylum Chordata; class Mammalia; order Perissodactyla; family Equidae; genus Equus; species Equus caballus. Next base: position 16,190,245 of record NC_091704.1, read on the forward strand.
GGCTCACTGGTGGGTACCGAGGCTCACTGGGGGGGTTCCAAGGCTCACTGGGGAGGTACCAAGGCTCACCGGGGGGATACCGAGGCTCACTGGCGGGTACTGAGGCTCACTGGTGGGTACCAAGGCTCAGTGTGAGGATACCGAGGCTCACCGGGGGGTACCAAGGCTCACTGGGGGGTACTGAGGCTCACTGTGTGCGTACCGAGGCTCACTTGGGGGTACCAAGGCTCACTGGGGGGTACTGACGCTCAGTGAGGGGTACCGAGGCTCAGTGGGGGGATACCCAGGCTCACTGGGGGGTACTGAGGCTCACTGGGGGGTACCAAGGCTCACTGGGGGGATACCGAGAGGCTCAGTCAGGGGATACCAAGGCTCACTGGGGGTTACCGAGGCTTACTAAGGGGGTACTGAGGCTTACTGAGGGGAGTACCAAGGCTTACTAGGAGTGGGTACTGAGGCTTACTGAGGGGGGCACCAAAGCTTACTGTGGAGGAAAGGCCCATGGGTAGCAACGGCACCAGCCAGAACTCAAGATTCTGAGGGCTCGGAGCATAGCAGAGTTAAAGAGAGGCGATCAAAATGCATTTAAGAACCAGTCTGTAGGTTCTCTGAAAAACCATCATCTGATGAAGTACTCAATTCCAAGATCCTTTCTGCCATGCTATGTTCATTTTCTCTAACAAACTATTGTGATTATAATCACATCCACCCTGATTTTTAGATCATGTGGTTTTGGTGCAGGTGTTGCTCTGCACACAAGCCCTGCCCACTACAGACACACACACACACACGTGCACAAATCCAGCCCTCGCCCCCATTCCTACTGGGCAGGGCCGTGGGCATGCACTTGAACAGGTCTGTGGGGTCATGTCTCCTCTCTCATTGGTGGATGCTGAGGCAGGTGCCATGGAATGTGCTAGGCCCACCCAGCACCCTGAAAACCAGGTAGGCGGGTATAGGTTTCCAGAGCAGGTCAAAGGCCGTGTGGTGGATTTCCTAAAGCACAAACGACGCACTAGCTTCCTGACCCAGGTCAGCCCTCCCAGACCGGCAGGCCTGAATGGACAACGCTGGGCATGGCGCCAGATCCTGGAGCTAAGCAGACGCCTGGGGTCCATCTGTGATGCTTCCTGTGCCAGTACCTGCTCCCTCATCAATAGCTACCAACTTCAGCCCAGGGATGTTTCTCCCCTGTGGGTCCTCCCTTCCACCCCTGCTGCTGTGTCCTTGGCGTGGACCTCTCCAGCACTCCACAGAGGCCAGAGCCTCTAGCTGACCTCTCTGCCTCTAGTCTTGTCCCCAGGGTAGCCACAGAGCTGGCTCTAGAATGCACTCTGACCCTGCCCCGCCCTGCTGATGGCATCCAGTCTCTGCCCCTCAGCCTGGCACACCGAGTCCCCTGTGCCTGTGGTGGGCCCCTGCACCCCAACCCAGCCTCCTGGGACTCCAGGTTGACTTCTGGGGACCCCAAACTGTTCACAGTCCCCTCAAGCAGCATGGATGCCCTTTTAAAGGTGTGTGCCATCAGGCTGAGTGCTTTATGCCTGTCGTCTCAATTTCAGAAGCAGAGGCTCAGGAAGAGTAACTTTCCCAAAGATACAGCACATATGCGGGGAGGGCCAAGACTGGACAGGCCTTTCTGGCTCCACAGTCCTCCCCTGCCCAGGGCTTGCCCACGTCAGCGCCACTGACATTCGGAGCCAGCTCATTCTCTGTGGTGGGGCATCCTGTGCATTGCAGAATGTTAAGCAGCATCACTGGTCTCCACCTACCTGGTATCAATAGCACCCAACCCAGGAGGGACAACCAAAAATGTCTCCAGATGTTGCTCAACAGCCCTTGAGGTGAAACTGCCTGGTGAGAGCCGCAGGCCTACCCAGCATGCCAGGCTGCCTCTGCTCATGCTGTCATGTGCCTGGCCTTCTCACCCCGTCGTCTGCCACCCATCTCTTCATTCAGGAAGACGTAACCCTGGGACATCGGCTCTAGGAGGCTCTCCCTGACTGCCCTGTACCCCTCTGCTCAGGTGGGTCAGGCTCCTCCCCTCTACCACTGTCCTCCATGGCCAGAACTCTGATGACTAGGGAGGCAATGGGGTTGGAGGGTGCCAGGTAAGAGTGAGGGCTCTGGAGACCATGGACCTTGTTCTCGTCCTGTGCAACCCTGGGTGACTGACTGGACACTCTGAAGGCCCCTTTTCCTCACCTGGAAAACGGGGGTGACACCATCCATAACAGGGTGGTTACAAGTACGCAATGACTTGATTTATGCAAAGCACTAAAACAGGGCCTGGTACATACTAAGCCCTCAATAACTAAATATTAGCATCTTAACCATTATTTTATTTATTTGACCTCCTGAACTGTATTAATTTCATCCCCATCTTCCCAGTGCTCGGCACAAGGTGTGGTCCAGAGCAGGCTCTGAAAAATGCTTGCTGAATGACTGAATGGATGCATGATGTGTGGGTGCACGGATGCATGGATGAATGAGTATATGCAGAGATACACGCATGCACAGAAGAATGGGTGCATGGATATGGATGCATGTGTGCACGGATGGAAAGGTGCACAGATGAATGGGTACATGGATATAGATGCACACATGCACGGATGGATGGGTGCATGGAAGAATGGGTGCATGGATATGGATGCATGTGTGCATGCATGCACTGGGTGCACAGAGGGTTTGGTGAGTGGAGAAAGGGGGAAAGGAGAGAAGGGCAGATGAGAAGTGACCCCTGTACCACAAGACCTGGAGCGGGTCAGAAGACTTGCAGAACACGCACTTCCTAGCCACAGCTCCCTCCTAATAAAGCACATTCCACCACAGTGGGTCTCCCAGCCTTGTCTGTGATTTGGCTCCATGACAGTCTGCCATTATTACATTCAACAGTCAGGTATTTGACAAGGACACCAAGTAAGGGCACACACCGCGCAGGAACAGGTCACCTCATCCTGCTGCTGTTAAAACTCACACCTCATGAAGACCGTTGGTGATCAGCGCAGGTCCCCATCACAGGGCTCTGTCTACACCACACCACAGCTAAGAGGAGGACAAAGGGATTTGAGAAGTCCCCTTCCTTAGCAGCCTCATTTCAGAACAAAGTATCAAGTCAGGCTCTAGCTGGGTCCGATCAAATGAGCCAGTGTCTGCAAGTCATATTTAAACAGGAACATATGAGGGGAATCCACAGGGGCAGGAAATTGCAAGGCTCCTCAGGGTTCCCCCAAAGGTCAGGAGCTAGACCCAGAGATGGCATCCACAGGGGCCCAGGGCTCCAGGAGCCCCACTCAGTCCTCCCACTCTGGGCTGGTGCCTGCTGAGTCGTAGCAATCCCATCCAGATAGACGACAACAACACCCATCCCCTCTGAGTCAGAGAAGGGAATCCAGCAGAGACAGCCCTGTGAAGTGGGCTTTGCGACCAGAGCGAACACGTCGGGGTGTAACGCAAACCTCATTAGAGGGAAAACAATCTGCAGTAGAAAGCTGTATCTAAAACACTTGGACTTAAATGGAAAAAAACTGAGGGATTTTCTTTAAAAAAAGAGAATGCATAAAACTTTTTCTAAACTTGGAGCAGAATTTAAAGTCCCCTTACCTTAAGCTCACAGACAGAAAAAACAGTAACAAAAAACAGAAAATTACTAAGGAGATACAGACACCCACTCCCACACTTCTTCCTGGAAGTGCGGTAGAGGGGGAAATCCCAGGGCTGGGTTCGAGTCCCAGCTCTGCCCGTGCATGGGCAGTGGGGAGTGAGTTCACTTCCGAGGCTGCCCTGCCACGTGCACAATGGGCCCACAGCAGCACCTTCCCATAGGTTGGGGAGCACCTTCGAGCTGCACTCCAGGAGGCCCCAAGCCAGCCTGACTGAAGCAAATGCTCCATCCACGCCAGTCTTATGAAGCCCCCTGAGGGTACACGGCGTGATCAGGCCTCATAAGTGACTGTGGGGAGCCAGCCCAGGGCCGACCAAACTCAGAACAGTACAGGATGCGAGCGCACCACTTACCCTGCCCAGGACATCAAGAGGCAGCTTTGAGTTCATGAGAACTGGCTTGACTTTGTCTCCGGAGAGCAAGCCATTGATGGGTAAGAGGCTTTCAAAAATTCCGTCGAATTTTGCCTTTTCTTCCACCTGGTTGGAAAGAAACAGCCTGAGTGCGTGAGAAAGTGTGCCTGTGAGAGTCCAAAACAAGCTCTGAGCTGAGGCTGAACACAAATGACCAGGAGCCACCACTGGCCTCGCTCAGAGCACAGGGCCGTCTCGGAGCACTCCCAGGACGAACTCCTTGAAGAAGGAGGCAGCTCTGGCAGCCAAGATCAATGGGAAAGAGGACCCGGCCCTGGGCCAGGGACACAAAGATCACCCTACCTACCTGCTCAGGGCTCACTAGGACGAGAAAGGCAAAAGTGTGAACGGGTTTTAGTTCTTTAAGAAGAAGAAGTAAATCTGGATATCAAGCCACAGAACTAAAGACTCAAATATAAAAAAAACCCAAAGACTTAACCAATTATCCAAATCAACTTTAAGCATAAGAAGTCCTCTGTGTCTCACAGTCATAAAATAAATATTAAAAGCTCCTCCTGGACAGAGTGAGGTCTGGGCAGGACTTACAGTGCAGACTAGAAGCTACTGCTGTTCTGAAGTCTGAAACGCAGGCAGCATGAGGAAGGGCCGTCAGGGAGGAGGGTCTGGGCAGGGCCCTGCAGTCTGCCCTCCTACGGAAATAAAGCCTGAGGCAAGTGGAACCGGGGACAGCAGAGCTCTCACCACCAGCCCTGACCACAGGCTGGAGGCACGGGAAGTGCTAAGAAAACACCCCCAAAAAGGGTCCATCGGCGGAAGAATGGATAAGCACAGTGCGGTCCATCCACACACTAGAATGTTAGCCCTAACGACATAGGAAGTTCCAACCCTGCTACAACATGGATGAACCTTGAGGACATCAGGCTACAAGAAATAAGCCAGACACAAAAGGACAGATACTGTACGATCCCACTCATACGAGGCCCACAGAGGAGTCACACTCAGAGAGACAGAAGGTAGGACAGAGGGTGCCAGGAGCTGGAGGGCGGGGAGTGAATGTTTTAACGGGACAGAGTTTCAGTTTGGGACGATAAACAAGTTCTGGAGGTAGATGGTGGGGACGGCTGTGCAACCATGTAAATGGACCTAATGCCCCTGAACTGGATACTTACAAATGGGTAAGACGGTGAACTTTACCTTACGTGTATTCCACCAGAATTAAAAAGAAAGAAGAAAGCAAGAAGCAGACACTGCACGCATGAGCAGCTGCGAGCGCTGAGAAGACAAACGCCCTGTGTCTGCCTTGAGCCTCTGGGATTTCCCTGATCCCTCAGACTCGCTTCTAGGTTCTTCCAGAAGCCCAGGAACATTCACAACAGAAAAGAACTTTTGGCACTTGGGGTTTGTCTGTTTCTCTGAACAGAATGCCGAGTCTCTTAGGAACGGTCGACCCCATCACGGCACCATTCCCACCCCTGACTGCTCTCTGCAAAGCTTTGCGGGCTCCTCAGCCACCAGCCCTCCTCCTGAGGCCTCAACTCGGCCCCTGCCAGAGAGGGCTGGAACAGTTCAAGGAATAAGATCTCTCTGGCACTATTTTTCACAACAAAGCAGCTCTTTTTCAAAGTAGGCGTTGCAGAACTGGACTACAGAGAAGGAAATCCTCCGATACCGCGATCTCCACCAGCAAACTACGACTTCTCAACTCCTCAGACACATAAGGCCTCCTCCTGCCCTGTCTCTGCATAGACCTTCCCCATCTAAACCCTTCCAAGGAGAGAAGAGACCAACCGCATAAAACAAGACAAGAGCCCTCGACTGGAGGGGGGGGGGGGGTCCTTATTTTACAGAAAGACTATGATTAATGTTGCTTTTTAAGCCAAATAAAAGGAAATGTGACAATCTCTCACAAGTGGGGAGCAAGGAGGTCCCATTACCTGGGAGACCATCTCCCTGCCCCACGTGTGTTCCCTTGACGAGTAATTCCCCACTTAGTAGAAGACACCACTCATTCTTTAATCTCTAGAAGCAGTAACACAGCTTTACAGGCACAACATCCTCTGTCTTAAAAATAATACTAAGTGCTCAGAGAAGTTTTTCAAAAAGCAATGAGAGCATCAGAAACGAAGGCATTATAACGTGTAAACGGGCTGGAAATAAGAGACAGCTATGAAGACATGCTGGCAGTCTTCACGCCCGCAAGTTCTCACAATTTCCCCTTCCATCCTGATTAAAAAGCAACAAAACCCGCAGAACATGACCTAGAAATGCAAGATTTAAACTGTAGAATTTTAAGAACCCAGCTCCTGAAACTGCCTTAGCGGGCAACACCTAATTATAGTAAAAGGCTATAGCTGTTTCAAGATTCTAATTTGAAAAAGTTATTTCATCCAAATTCTGTGGCACACTCACTCTGAAACAAAACAGATAAATTGTCCTGCGAAACGTTTTGAACAACATCATAAATGGCTAAAACCATTACACGTGTACGACAGCCAGGGGTGCCCCTCTGGTCACTTACCCTCACAGCCCAGTGGGCCTCTGCAGAAGGCGGCGGGACCATCAGAGGGCTGCTGGTGTCGTGCTGTGGAGAGAGAGAGACATCCCGCCATGGTGCCACAGAAGGATGTGTTTATTGAAAGGATACACATTTCAAAGTGCTTTCAAAACAGGGGAAGGTCTCAAAAAGTTAAACACAGAATTACCATATGACCCAGCAATTCCACTCCCAGGTATGCACTCAAAAGAAGTGAAAACACAGGTGCAAATGAATCCTTGTATATGAATTATGATGCCCACCAACAAATGAACACAAAATGGGGGAGACCAGACAAGGCATTCTCATTCAGCCATGAAAAGGAATGGAGCCCCAACACACACGACAATATGGACGAGCCTTGAAAACATCATGCTGAGTGAAAGAAACTGGGCACAGGATTCTATGAAACAGCCGGAACAGGCAAATCCATAGAAACAGAAAGCAGCTTAGTGGCGGCCAGGGGCTCAGAGAGGGGGAAATGGGGAGTACAGTGTTTCCTTTTGGGGTGATGAAAATGTTCTGGAACTAGATAGGAGTGATGGCTGCACAACATCGTGAATGCACGAAGTGCACCTGAGTTGTTCAATTTAAAATGGTTAAGTTTAGGCTATGTAAATTTCACCTCAATAACAAAAAAGAGGGAGAGAGAAAACATGGAGATAGATGGATGGTGATAGAAGAATGTGAACTTGAAGGATTTTGACACTTACAAATTTAGGCGGCGGCATGTTCAAATTCAGATTGCTCAAGGTAACTTCATGACCACTCTGTGCACAGGCCACTAATCTCAGGGCAACATAGAAACCCTGCAAATCCAAAAAGGCGGGGAGGTGTAACCCCATGCAGCTGTCAGCAGCAGGGGGAGAGCTGTCTGCGGCAGCGAGCTCCGAGGAAAGAGGTATTTCCCTTCACTTCAACAAGGACTGCATGTGTGAAAGTCACTTACGGCGTCAGCTGGAACTGGTATTACCCTGGGAGCACGGTTTAAAGGACTATGCTGAAACAGACTCAGCTCATTGCATTCTGAACACTGTAAAATTCCAAATAAATGTACTTTCAAAAATAATGAGCTCCCAACATTTAGGAAATGCTAGATTACATATGTAGCACACTTAATATGTTTAAGACTATAAATGATGGTTCAAATAAGCGTTGATTTTTTAAAAATGGTTTGAAATAGGGCTGTTTCAGAATTGACACTCACAATTCACTGTGATCCCCTCGGCCTCTGTGACCAGGGCCCGCCCACTCGCCACCAGCCTGACATGGACTCCACCTCCCACGCAGAGACGAAGGCCCTGAGCTCGGCCTGTGGGGCCTGGGCTCCTCCCTGCCGCTTCCTGACCCAGCACCAGCCACACCACAGGCTTAGTGGACTCTGGAGGCCTCACTGAATTTTCAGTTGATCAATGGGCCTACGAACATGGACCTTTTTAAAGTTATAAACACAATTACGGTTCTTAAAACTTCTTCAAAGAGAGAAGCACAAGACCACCTTTCTCAGGCTGACCTCCACAGAATGCCCACACACCGGGCAGAAAAAAGGGAATGTAAATCAGTTTAGGGGAGCTGCATTAGGCAAAGTCAACAGGTTTCTTTTCCACGAGGCCCCTGAGAACCCCTACCGCGCAGCGTGACTCTCGAGGGACGGAGGGACAGCTGACGGTGCTCTGCCAACAGACCAGGTCAAGGATCTTGGGCACAGGAACAACACCCCTCGGAATGCAGCTTGGGGAAAGGCTGAACTAAATTTCAATATGACCATTTAAAATCATTTGTAAGTCCTACAACCTTCCATTTACAGAACAGTCTCGAAATGACAAAATTATGACGGAGAGAGGCCAGCAGTTGCCAGGGGTGAGGGTGTGACGACTGAGAGGCAGGACGAGGGGGATTCTTTGGGGTGCTGGAGCAGTTCCATACCCCGACTGTGGCGGTGGTGACATGAAGCTGTGCAAGTGATAAGATTACACAGAACTATATAGACCAAAAAACCCAAAACAGTGCATGCACAAGGGGTCAGCCCTGAGAAAGCCTCTGGTTGGGCACTGCGTCTGGCTCTGAGCACTGCGCTGCCATGACATATGCAGCTCTCACTGTGGGGAGCTGGTGAAGGATACACGGGAACTTTCTCAACTATTTTTGCAACTTACATGAGAGTCTGAAGTTATCTCAAAATAAAAAATTTCGAAAACATTTTAACCACTTGCAAGCATACAAAATATTAAAAGATACGCTAACCATGAAAGATAGTTCCAAGTGTTCAAAAGACCTTTATTTCAAAATGAAACCCTCCCATTTTAACAGTCTGATGGCTGCCTTTATGTCTAGTAATACTTGTCAGTGGCAACAGTGAGGAAGGAAGTGCAGACGTGACCCGCCTGGGGGCTCTGGCCCAGCCCCTCCACTTGCTCTGTGTATACGTGTATATACCTGTTTGTCCAAGAACCCTTTACCTTCTGGGTCAGCCAAGTCCCATATCTGTGGAAACACAAAAATGCTTATGAGTGTGACCATTGATCATTGCCCCTTTATTCACAAAACAGGAGCTGCCATCGCCGCATGTGGGCCTTATGGTAGTCCAGAGAGGCCACACACTCGGAGTGCCCCTCCCTCCCACCAAGGGCACACTGCTGGTCAGCGGCAGAGGCCGGAGAACAGCCAGGTCCACTCCGCTCCAAAGCCGACATAAATCCTTAAGCTGTCAAGACCCCAAAAGCACACAGGCCTCTTGTCTGCCACCCAAGCAGCAGGTGGCGATTGCCAAGCCTTTAGATCCACCAGTTACAGCCCTGAGAGGCTCGCAGTGGCCAGCCCATGCCCCAAGAGGAGTGTAGAGCCCAGAAAAAGGTGGTTGCACAGGCTGACCTTCACCTGCCAGTGGAGCCCTGAGGGTGGCCACAAGAGAGAAATCACTACCGTTCGTCACATACCTTCCCAAGGGTAATGTCTGAGAGCCCAGACTTCTTTAGAAAGAGTGCAGCTTCACTCGCCCCAACTCGCCCTGTGTACGCTGGGTCTACCTGGAAGGGGAGCAACACCTGAGACGAGGCTCAGCAGACAGGCAGCAGGGAAAACATCTCACGGACTATTGGCCAAGAATTCAGAGAACAGCAAGGGACTGACAGCGCCGCTGGGCTCCAATTCAGGATTGTGTTGTCCAGTCACTCGCTTTCTAGTTCAATCCAGAAAGACACCAGCAAAACTTACCTGCTTGTAATAAGATTCATATAATGGATTTCCAGTGAGAATCTGTAAACAAAACCACAGATACTGGTCAAAAGTGGACAGACCCTCTCTAAAAAGAAAAGTGTTGTCCTCTCAGTTTTTTTTTTATAAAACATCAGCATTCTTTTGTTTGCTTGTTTTTTAAAGACTGGCCCTGAGCTAACATCTGTTGCCAATCTTCTTTTTCTTCTTCTTCTTCTCCTCCCCAAAGCCCCCCAGTTCACAGTTGTAGATTCGAGTTGCAGGTCCTTCTAGTTCTGCTATGTGGGACGCTGCCTCAGCATGGCCTGACTAGCAGTACTAGCTCCGTGCCCAGGATCCAAACTGGTAGAACCCTGGGCCGCCAAAGTGGAGCGCACGAACTTAACCACTCGGCCACGGGGCCGGCCCTCCTCTCAGTTTTGTCATTATCAAAGTACCTAATAGTGAAAATCAAAATGTATGCACTTTAAATGTCCTCTATACACAGACTGCACTCTATTATTTTCACACACAGATGTCACACTTACTTGATTCAAAGAAAGAAAATGCAAATGCTCTTTAATAAGTCCCAATTCCAGTGCAAACAACACAGTCATTCAGGAAGGAGCAGCAGCCCAGAGTCGAGTTCCATTCGCTGAACGATGAGATTTCAACGTGTCCGGGAGCTCAGAGCGGAAAGACACCCTTCTCCTTTGAGATTGGCCTCTAGCTCCAGAATCAGAGCAGGAGTTTCTGCTCGTCATCATGAATCACCAGACACGCAAGCTCCAGACCAGTTTCCCTGCCCCAGGAGTCATTCCCACCCACCCTGTCCTCTACCAGCCACCCAGGGACTGAACAAAAATGCACCCTGACTGGCCCCAACAGGGAGAGAGCTAGCCAGGGGCCACTTCCACCATAGCAGGCAGGAAGTTCAAAGTCCTCGGCTCAGCACAGAAGAAGTTCTGAGTTCTAGCCATCGGATCCCTGAGTCGTCACTGTTCAGAGAAGGTAACCACCTCATCTGGGTCATGTGGCCAAGCGAGGCCCATCTGGATTCAGCCTGGCTGGCAGCTGAGCCCCAGCAGTTTCCACAGTGCCCACGGCCTTCTTCCCAACCGCAGTGAGTCGTCCCCCAGCGGGCAGGAAGGGGTACTCGGAGGAGGTGAGAATTAAGCAGCTACTAAGATGTTGGCTAGAAAGAATTACGTGTGTTGGTGTTTTACTGCGGGAAAGGGAAAAAGCAGTCCGCAAACCTCCTGTTGATTGAATGGGCAAAGAAAAGTGAAGATGACACAGCTATACTTAATCACGTAGATGAACAGGTGTGGAAACAGCTAAAGAGAAAAGAGCTTGGACTGCGGAGTACCGGATAAGAGGTGGGCGATAGTGTTTGTTTTCAAAGTCTCTGAAGGCTTCACTGGATTTTTCATAATGAATAAGATTGGGGGCAGGTGTGTTCCTTCCAGTCACAGTCACTGGATTGGAACCAGCCCAACACTTAACCCTTGTGGCACCGTGAAGAGTCATTTCAGGTTAAAAATGCCACCCGGCTTACAGTCAGCTCCTCTGGGGGATCCCAGCACGTGCGAATGTATAAAGAAGAAAAAGTGCCGAGAACAATACCAAGACCGTGAAAATAAAAGGAAAAGGGCACCGAGATCTGACAGGGGAGTGGGGAAAGCCAAACAAAGAAAAAGGAGAAAGAAGGAGAGAAATCCCGAAAAGCCAGAAAAAATAAAGAATTTGAAAAGCAAGAAAGGCTGCAGGGTGAGGAGTGCTGGCCTAAGAGAGGAAAGGGCTGACCCCAGTGAAGAGCAGGGGGAGGCAGGTGCACGGGACAGCAGTGCCCTGGCTGGCCGCCCGTCACAAAGACACGGCTACTGGGGGGGGCATCACCCTCGGCTTCTCATGACCTCAGACGGCAGTGTCCACCATCACACCCTGCGTGACCTCCTGGACTTAAAGCTCCACAGCCTTTCAAAGCACATCCCCCCAGAGGGGTAAGGCCAACAGAGGAAGCAGAGTTAGGCAAGCTGTATGTCATCTGTCAGTCAAAGTGACAGTGGCCGGGTCCAGGCAGCACATCACGTGCCACTGGCTCACAAGAGTGGAATGCACAGACCCCAGGGTCCCCGACCTTGATGATAAAGGTCCCCTTCCCACCAACAATCAGTAGGTGGCAGGTCTGAAATGCATTTCCAGTGGGATTTCTTTTAAGATCTCCTGGTAGGCAAGACAGAAGTTTCCAGGCAACTTTGATTTCAGTGACAAAAGAGTTATGGTATTTGGGGCACACAGGGTTAACAACTGTCTCTAACTTTCCAAATGCTTCTGAGCTACAAGATCCACCATCAAGAGAAACAATACCCTGAGTAGTCCAGAAAAGGCCCTGAAGCACCAACCATCTGTGCTAAGGGCTTATCCCACAGACGTCTGGGGCCAGGTGTTGATCCCAAACCATCGACAACCAACAGAAAACCAGACTATGCCTCAAGCATGCCTCTCCAACTACGGGAATCCTGTTTGGTAAACTGGGACAATGACAGCAGGCAGAGGTTTCTGTTTCATTACACAGACTACAGGTACTGCAAAAGCAGAAGAGGGAAAAAGAAGGGAAAACACCAGACTCTAACAGCCACTTCCTCTTGCCACACTGTGTCCTCCCAGGGACAGCGGAGACACGCCTGCCAGCTGCCTGATACGCCATTGCAACAGAGCTGAGGACACACGCTACTAACACCACAGATCCCCCAGTGACGGGCAGTCTCTGTGGCTGGCCCCTGTGCACAGACCTGGGTCACAACCAGCACACCACTGCAGGCAGCCGCTCCTAGAGGGCACATCATGGCTGCTGGGACAGAGCCGTCTGCATACTAAGCACAGGCAACAGGGCTGCCTGCCCGTGTCTGACCCCAAATTGAGCCAGGGCCAAGGGAGAAAGGGAACGGGCCAGGGGACAAGGTTTTCAGTGTAAGAGGCTGCAGAGCACTTGGCAATGGCTTCAAGAATGGAAGCAAGATGGAGCCAGCCGGGATGGCATTCTCCATCGCCAGTCCATGGTGCTAAGATGCCATCTCCACCTCTGCAGCGTCTGATTTATGGATGAGGCACAATACAACTGTCATTCTACCTTTCAGTTGCTCAGCGTGTCTTAACGTACTAAGATAGAGAACATGGAAAGTTCCTGTGGCCTCTTCACTCTGCCCTCCAGCCCAGACACAATTTCCAAGTGGAGCGACAGGGAAGGGAGCACATCAGAGAACAAGTTCATGTCCTTCTGCTGGGAAGGCTGCAAAACACCACAGTTCACACGAGTGCATGCGATTTTAACACTGGAGAAAACCATCTTGAGATGAGGAACCCAGGAGAACCACTTTGGAGGGGGACCCTCTGAGCATCAGGATTCTAGCCACTCCTAATCCTCCCAGGACTGAGTCCACCCAGCTCTGACGCTGCGTTCGTCCACGGCAGGACTCCTCCTAACACTTAGGCCTGGACCAGAATTCCCATTCTGCCAGAAGTATGCTCTCTCACACAACACAGAGCAACAATCACCGGCCTTGTTTGTCTCAAAACGACATTTCTAAAGCAAATTGGTTTTCACTTTAAAACTTTGGAAGAGTATCTATAGCTCCTTGTTCTGATAAATCGTGGATCACATTTAGTGAGCACTTGGTTTTCAACCAGCACCTCATTTAATCCTCCCAGTGACGCTGTGAGACGGGAAATACTGTTGGCCCCAACTTACAACTGGGGAGTCTGAGGTTAGCTTGCCCAGGGCCACAAACCTAATGAGTGGCAGAGCCAGAGGAACATCCAGATTGTGTGGCCCTAACCTACTTCACACCCTGCAAAAACAGCTCAGGTTTGGCAGTCAAGAGCTGGGCCACAGCACGGCCTCGCACGCATGCTCGCCTGGGAAAATGCATGTACGTGATTATGTGATGGTGCATTTTATCCAACAGAAGAGGTCAAAGTGCAAGACTCGACCTGAGCATAAAAACTGACCTGCAAACAAGCACAGCCCGCCATTTCCTCAGGAACACTGAGATCCCATAATGGCTGTTTTTTCAATGCTGTTGCTAAGTTCTGCAGGAAGTTAGGCACGTAACACCAAAAGACGTTGTGGTCTGAGTTCCTACTTGGAAACCCAGATGCTGATGCAAAAACAGGGCCTGGAGAAGTGCTCATTGGATGATCCGCGTATTTTCGCCTTCCACTTCGAGTCAGTTCCCCTCACTGCTTGCACAACCCTATCTTGGCTGTGTGCACAGCCACACTCTGCAGCTGATGGAGCTGGGACTTAACCCAGCAGCATTCAAAAAGCATCAGGAAATCCTGGGGCATCCCTCACCCCCCAGGAACTGACTTCTCTCCGATTGCCCCGTCGGAGGTTTCTAAAGCAGAAGTAAGGTAAACATGGCCAAGAAAAGGAAAACCCAGATGTGAGAAAGGGCTTTTATACATCATAAGGAAAGGACAGACAGCCCAATGAAAAAATGAGCAAACGATGAGAAAAAGGCAACTCAGAAAGAAGAGATGCAGCAAAGTTAAGGGGAAATGTTCAATTTATGTATTGCAAAATAGAGGGAAACGCCACTGTTTGCTATCAGGTTGGCAAAGTCAAAGAGAGGTGCTATGCAGGGTCGGCCAAGGTGGAAACGCACGTCGTGGGCCCTGCCAGTGGAAAGAGAAACTGCGTGGCCTTTCTGGAGGGCAGTGCGCCTACGTGCGGGAAATGCATATGCCCCTGAGATGCAGGTTTAATGGGATTCCTACCAAACTCCAGCTAGATTTTTTTGTAGATAAAAATAAGATTATTCTAAAATGTATATACAAAGGCAAAGGAACTGAAACAGCTAAGACAACTTTGAAAAAGAAAAACAAAGTGGGAGGAATGAGTCCACCTGATTCCAAGGCTTGCTATACAGCTGCAGGAATCAAGACAGTGCGGCACTGCCAGAGAGACGGACACGCAGAACCACGGAACAGAACAGACAGCCCAGGAACAGACATACCCAGACATGCCCAACGGCTTCTGACAATGATGCAAAAGCCATTTAGGAGGAAAGAGGGCTGCGCGACAAATGGCGCTGGACAACTGGACATCCAGAGGAAGAAGACGAGCCTCGACAGAAGTGTCACTTTATACAAACATTAACTCCAAATCACCGACTTAAATGTAAGACCATACAACTTTTAGGAGAAAATATTCAGGATTGAGGTCTAGGCAAAGAGTTCTTAGACTTGGTACCAAAAGTCTGATTCATAAAAGGAAAAAAAAAATCAATAAATTGGAGCTCATCAAAACTAAAAATGTTTGCTCTGTGAAAGATCCTGATAAGAGGCTGCAAAAACAAGTGACAGACAGGGAGGAAATATTTGCAAACCACATATCCAACAAAGGACTGGGGTCTGGAATCTATAAAGAACTCTCCAAACTAAAAAGCAAACAATCCGAGAACATGGGTGAAAGACAGGAAGGGGCACTTCACCCAAGGGGAGCTACAGGTGGCAAACAGGCCCAGAAAAAGATGGCCAGCATATCGTTAGCCATTAGGGAAACACAAATTAAAACCACAGCAAGGTGCCACCACACTCCTGTCAGTGGCAGAATAAACAGCAGGATAAATAGTGATGCAGGTGAGCATGCAGAGAAAAAGGTACCACTCCTCTGGAAAACAGCTTGGCAGTTTGTTCAAAAAATCTAAACATGCCACTATCACATGACCCAGCAATTGTCCTGGGCATTAATGAAGACTGAGGCTCATGTAATATGCTGTACTCAAATGTTTACAGCAGCTTTCTTCATTTTTACCCCTAAGTGGAAACAGCCCAGATGTCCTTCAGTGGGTGGGTGGTTAAGTGAACTGTGGTCCCGCTGCACCATGGAATATGACTCAGCAATGAAAAGGAATGAGCTACTGATACCTGCAACAAGCCGGAAGAACCTCCAGAGGATTATACTGAGTGAAAAGGGCCAATCTCCAGAGGCTGCATACTGTAGGATTCCATTACACAACATTATTAAAAGGCTGCAGTGACAGAGATGGACAGAGCAGCAGCTGCCAGAGGAAGGGATGGATGAGAGGGAGTGCGAGTGCCTATACTAGGGCAGCAGGAGGGACCCTGCGGGGATGGAACTGTTCTGCATCTGACCGTAGTCATGTCAGTGTGGTGGGTGAGATGGTGTGCCAGAGATGTGCAAAATGTTACCACTGGGGAAACTGGGTAAAAATTACACAGGATCTCTCTGCATTATTTTTTACAACTGCAGGTGAATCTACAATTATCTTAAAATTTAAAAATTAAAAAACAAGACAGGAAACTTCACAACCAAATCCAAGGTGACATTTTCAGACAATCAGGGAAATCTGAATACAGACTGAGTACTGGGTAGTACTAAAGAATTACTATAATTGTGTAAGGTGTGATATGGCATTATGGTTATGTAAAGAAAAATGTCCTTAGCTGTTAGAGATGCATATTGAAATACAATTCTCAGATTTAAAAAACCCTCAGAAATAAAAATGCATACGGGGAGGTCAAAGGATACAAAGAGATTGCAAAGAAGTGCAGAGAGATTTGCAAAACACTGACATCCGTTGTAAATGGGTGGTGGGTACAGGGAGGTCATTGCACTCTTCCCTCTACCTTTACTGTGCTTAAAATGTACATAACTAAAGACCAGCATCTGATGTGTTTCTGCTTTGGCCAGGGTCCCAAAGGAACAAGCAGCTTCAGGTTTAAGTGTGATAAACAAAGAGGAGCTTTAACACCCACAGGATCGTATGTTTGTCAAACAACAAAAACTAGCATTTCTTTAACACACAGGCATGCACACGCGTACACACATGTATGCCTTCCCACTACTGTAAGGTCTCCTGCTGGGAGCCTACCCTGAAGAAGTGACCAGATACGCAGGAGCGAGGAAGGGCAAGGGGGCTGCCTCAGTTCGCCCAGCTGGAGGGTGGGGACTGCAGGTGACAGCAAAGGCCTGAAAACCATCCTCGACTGGTGAAGCCAATAATAAACCGCCTTATCTCCACAAGACAGAAAACCAGAGCAGGGAAAATGGTACAGGCAGAGCATTTATGAGTAGGGAGCAATGCTCAGATACCTCCTAAGCGAAAAGGGAGGGCAAAACCAGCACACAGTTACGACCTGGCTGGAAGCACGTGGCAATCAGATCCACGTGGACCTAAACCTGGCAGGAAGGACACCGCAGGCAACAGCGATTCCTACCAGGGAACTGCTTGCCTACTCGCAGCTTTCTGAGTTCTCCGGTGTTCTACATTAGCACATGTGGCTTGTAAATAGGGCATTCAAGGAGAGGAGAGAAGTGCAAGGAGAAGAGGGATCTGAAGGAAGACACACGGTTCTCCTCTGGGGCCCAAATGACTGCCATGCCGAGGGACCAGCCAAAGATGACATGTCCACCCATTGAGCACAGATGAACTCAAGGCCTGCAGTTAGGACATGACACGGGGGTAAGGCCTGCAGCCCCCACCTACAAGGAGAACCAAGGAGCAAGCGAACCACAGCTGAAAGTTTAGCCATGCAATGAAATGTCAAGGTGAATAATACAGCTGGAGCAAGTTCAGGGCAAGGAGCTATGAGGAGGGGCTGGAAAGGTCGGGAAGGGGACAGGAACACAGAATCAAGGTGTGAAAGCTCCAAGGCTCCGGGGAGACCATCATTCTCAGGTCCATCTACCAGAAATGGAAGTGAGGGAGAAACAAAGGTTACTCGAGGCAGGCTTCCCATCCAGACACACTGCCCTATGTAGGATGCAGGACCTGTGCCGAGCCTGAAACTGACAAAGAGATCAACTTCACCACCCACCACTGTAACCCTGTGCAACCATGGAGAGGGTGAACAGCCTCTCTGTGCCTCAGTTTCTTCATTTGGAAAATGAGGATGAACATTCCCACCACCGGAGACTAGCATAGAGTGAACACTTGTCAAATGCTGGCTGTTTCAAGTTCTGTTCTCTCCCTCGTCACTCTCCTTCCACCAGCTCTCCACAAAAACATGTCCTATCTCCAGAAACGCGCTCTCTGCAGCCCTGCCTAGACCTCACTCCTCCCTGCATCTCAGAGAACAGCTCCAAGTCCATTCTGTCTTTCCTTCCTCCTTAGGAGGGACAGGCCCTGAGCGACTCCCAGGGGTGATGGCTCAGGAGTAGGTGCCTCCTACACAGCAGGGCACAAACACCTTCCTGAGGGGTGCCCACTTCCCACAGCACTCCCAACTCTCCCCAAGTGTACCCTGAACCTTCCCAAATTTCCTCTGCTACATCAGCGACCCTGGGGTTCTAAGGGCCCTGCCATCTTCTTATCTCTGGTCTGACATTTTGCCGTCAATTAACCGCGCACACAGCCCAGGACTCAGGGATCCCCAAGACAGGTCTGGTCAGCAGCTCTCTGTGTCTCCCCACTCCTCCTCTCACAGGTGGGTCATCAGCCTTCCAGCGCCCACTGCTCTCTATATAGAGCCTCTGGGCAGCAGGCACCCAGCTAGCCCACAGGATTCCACCTTGAGTAAAAAGACAGTCCCTGCCAGCACGGAGCAGAGAGTCACTGTCTGGTCAGGGAACAAACGCCCAAAGGTAGAAGAGCGAAGGCGCTGGCAAGAGCAGCAGAGGAAGGGAGCTCTGTCCTGCTGGGGAGAGGGGAGGGATTACGTGGACAGAGCAGTGAGGGCAAGCCTTCCGACCCCCTCCTCACTCTGACATACCTCAGCCCAGATCCCAGCCAAACCTGCCAGCTGGACCCTGCCTTTGCCTGGTTCCCCTCTCCATTCCATTCGGCACTCAGTCAATCCCCTGCTCGAAAAGACCCTCCATGGTTGCTGAGGGGGTGTGAAGTCCCAACCGCAGGGCTAGCTCTTAATGCGCCACAGCCACTCCTGCCCTTGCCAGGCTAATTTCACTATACACACACACACATACACAAATACACTCACTCTCAGACACACACACAGCACTCAATCCCCGCCTCCCCTCTTGGCCTGACGATGCTCTACTGAACATCGTGCACCTCTCGCCCTTTGTCTTGGCACAAATTATTCCCCATGCCTGGGGGGCTCTGCCTGCTGTGGACAGTCACCTTGCACTGCCCCCCTGCTCTAAGAAGCCTCCCAAATTCTCCCAAGTGAAATCAGTCTCTCTTCCCTACACTCCCATAGGCCTGAACTTACAACAGGGACGCTTCTGCAAGTCTCATCTACATAGCAGCTATTGTAATGATCAGCACCCCTGCACTGTCACTTCCTGGGGGGCAGGGGTCTCACACGGTTTCCACCCCGTGCGATGCTGGGCCCATCCGCAGGCCACGCGGTAAATGTTTGTTCAGGGAATGGGCAGGACTTAGATGGAACCTTGGGAGGGAGAGGGTGAGACGCGTGCAGAGCGGTCAAGGCTCGGGGCAGACACAGCTCCACCGCTCAGCAGCAGAGTGAAGACGCTGTGAGGCCTCCCAGGGCTTCAGTTTCCTGATCTGTAAAGTGGGATGATACACACTGAGGATTACTGTAAGTATCAAGTGAAAACATGCAGGCAAAGCACACTCTATGACAGGAAGACATTATTACATCTGTTATTACAGTTCTTGTAATTATTATTACTACCGAGACATTGGAACGGCCTTTTTTCACCAGGAATCTTAGGGGGTGGGGAGGAAGACAGGCGAGCCTATTAATCGGGACTGTGTTGCACGCGTCAAATCATCGTCCTTACAGTCAGCCACACCAAATGATCTTTGCCAAAAAACGATGAAATATCTCACCAAATGTTGGACACACAATAGTACATAGCGTACTCATTCTCTCTCAACTCGTCGGCTGAGCTGCGCCCAACCTCTAGGACACAACAGTCTTTTACCAGTTCTCTTCGTCTCAGTGGTTAGTTTTCTAAAATGTACACTTTCACACACAATAGGTTAAGTACATACCTATCAAAACCCACTTATGTGGTCGTGAATTAGAGGATGTTTTCTAGCGCCTTAAAGGCAACAAAAGCAATTAAATCCACAAAGTTGAATGCCAACACAAAGCTTGGCTTGGAAGAAGATGCCAGCTCCCTGGCCTGGTGTGTGAGCGAGCCAACAGCAGCACGGACTTGCGCCACAGGGACCAAGAGGCTCGCCAGAAGCTGTCAGCTCACCCCCTCCGCGCCCTCTCCGCCATGGAGAACGTGTCCAAAATGGATGCAGGGGTGCGCCACAGGCACACAGGCCAGAATGCCCTTTATCAAAGAAGACACCAAAGGGAGAACGGTTGGTGACAGCACACCCCTAGGTCACCGGGTTCTGGGCCCTCCAACCACAACTAGTGACCTTTCTCAGGTGGGGGGGATTTAGATGGCTAGCCCACCCCCAAACTTTACAGTGCTGGTTAAACAGTCTCCAAGGGAGGGCCTCGCTGTCAACAGTTTTTTTCCTGTTTAATCTTTCCCCTTTACAGACAGTCTGAAAGAGCAGCATTTTCTTTTTCCATTGGAAATGTAAAATGAAAAAGCACGTCCCATGTGGAGTAAGCAAAGCCAACTTTCTATGGCTCGATGGGCGTGCCTGTTACTGTCCCTGGTAAATCAGAGAACTCTTCCCACACCGTCCCACAGCAGAAGCGAAGAGGCAGCGGGGGCCCTGGGGAGGGTGGGGGCCTGGCTGTAGTGACGCTGGCCACGGGGGTGTGTTGACTCCCCTCACCAGCTGAGTGGCTGCCTGTTTCTTTGCCCAAGAGACAAAATGTTCCCGCCATCGAACGCAGCTAGAGAGACCGACTGTGCTCCCCGCTGCTGTGCAGAGCAGACGGCCATCAGCCAACAGATGGTTATCACCTGCCTGCTGTGGGGCTGGGGACACAGGTGCTCCTGCCCTCCTGCGAGCCCACAGTGTGGTGTCCACAGGAGAGAATTTGGCCATGGGGCTGTGGTCCAAGGCAGGCACCCACCTCCCCTGGGGGCCTGAAAGCGGTGTTTGTACCTCTCTCCTTGGTTTCCTCATTCTGAAACAAGCACAGGGACGAAGACAATGACACCTCCCTGACAGGAGTCAATGGTGAACCAGCACGAGGTGGGTGTCCGACCACATTCCCTTCCTTCTGGGCAAGACCTGTGCCCCAAACCTCTCCCCATCGCCGCCTGGGAGGCCCTGGATTACAGAGTCAGGGAAGGGCTGACTGGGCGGAGAGTGGGGAGGCGGGTCTGAAAGGCCTCACACATCTGCTTCCTCCAGTCCTGCTGGAACAGAGGGAAAAGAAAAAGGGATGCAGGCCCCCTCCTCCTCCTCTCTCTATCTGCAGCCCAGTGGAGGCAACTATTCCATCTCTAATGGCTGAGGGTGTCTGACACCCCGTGTCCTAATTAGCTGAGCCCATTGGAAGGGCAGGGGCTCAGTTTTACTCATCTTGCTTACAAGCCAGCATGCGTAGGTGCTCAGCAAACACAACCTGGTGGTGCCCCTGAGAGCTGGGCTGCTTCTCAATTGCAGCTAAATGTGGGATCTTGGGCCTGGTAGGCCTGCTGCAAGGTGGCAGGTCTTGTCTAAACCCAGACAGCCACCCACATCTGGCACCACCCTCACCTGACGACGGGAAGGCTTTTCTCTTTTTTTGAGGAAGATTGGCCCTGAGCTAACATCTGCCACCAATCTTCTTTTTTCGCTGAGGAAGAGTGGCCCTGAGCTAACATCCATGCCCATCTTCCTCTACTTTATATGTGGGATGCCCGCCTGCCACACCATGGCTTGACAAGCGGTGCCATGTCCGCACCCGGGATCCCAACTGGCGAACCCCAGGCCGCCGAAGCAGAGCATGCAAACTTAACCACTGTGCCACCAGGCCACCCCGGGAAGGCTTTTCTTGTGCTGCTGGCTGCACACACTACACCTATTCCTTCCTCCTGCTCCCCCTGCCCCCACACTTAGAGGGCCCCTGTCCAAACAGCAATCCCACATATGCCTTCGATCACCAGCCCCTCCTGCACCTCTGGAAACAATCTCAGGCCAGGTTGCCCTTTACTATTTCATGCCTCTCTTAGCTAGAACCCAGCTCTGGGCAGTCCCTGTTAAGGGTATGAGCAGCCATACAACCTAAATGTGTCACTTCGCTCCTCAAGAACCTGCCACAGTTCCTCACTGCCTCTCCTAATCTCATAAGGGGGACTTACCATTCAGCCATTTAACAGATGATTACTGAGCACCTAGGGTACAAGGACAAATTAAAACAGGCACAGCCCCTGCCTTTGTGGGCCTAGTCTAGGCGGTGGGGGAAGAGACCATTGATCAAATAATCCCAACAGAAAAATACAAACCGGTGTGTGGAAAAGTACAGGGAGGCCCCGTGGGCAGTAAGAGAGAAGCCAGCCAGACTGTCAGGGAAGGCTTCCCTAAGGAAGTGATCTGTCACCTGAGACACGAAGAGTAGGTATTTAATCCAGAGTGAAGGGGGAAAGAAATTTCCAGAGAGGGGCAAGTAGCATGTGCAAAGGCCCTGAGGCAAGAGGGAATGTCGCTTGTACAAGGGGCTGCAGGGCAGAGCAAACAGGAAGGGTAGATCT
Source organism: Equus caballus (assembly GCF_041296265.1). Classification (NCBI taxonomy): domain Eukaryota; kingdom Metazoa; phylum Chordata; class Mammalia; order Perissodactyla; family Equidae; genus Equus; species Equus caballus. The sequence continues at coordinate 16,212,570 of NC_091704.1, forward strand.
GGGAGATCTGGGACACAGGCGTGCCGCGTGCTGGACAGGCAGAGGCCTGATCCAGTCCACAGGCAGTGACAGCCAGAGTTCCTGGCACCCCTGTTCCCTGCTTTCAACCCGTGTGTACAAAAGGAGGAGAACTGACTTTATATCAGCTGATCAGAAACGTAACTGGTAAACTGATTCTCTATCAAGACTACAACAATCCCACCCAGCAGGCAGAGCTGGACGGAAATCTGAGGAAACGTTGTTTGTGGTCATCAGTAACCTCTACGTCCCTCAAGCAGCTGTGGCATTAGGGGCTTGGACTACTATAGCTGGCAAAGCACTCTGCAGGAGCAGCCTTTCAGGCTGCCTCTCTGTCCAGCAACAAAGACCAGCCAAGCTTAGAGCACAGTGCAGGTCTCCTTTCCTCCCCCATGTCTGCCACCGGCCACTCTGGGCAAGCAGACACCCTGTCTGTCCCTTTTGTCTCAGGCCTATTGGCAGGCCAGGCACAGATTCCTGTGTCCCACTTACCAAACCACCTTCTTCCCTTCATCCCTAAGTCGCCCTATCTAAAAGAGGGACGTAGACCCCAAAGTCCCAGCCCCGGCCTCACATTTGGCCTCTGAGTTGGAATTCTGGCTTCTTGGCTTCTGCTCATTCTGCTTTGCCTCTGTCAGAAAAGCCATTCTACCCTCTCTATCCAGGGTCCCCAGGGCCCAGTCCGAACGCCCTTTCTGCTCTCTGTAGCCGTCTCCAACACACCCAAGAGGAAGCAAGTCAACCACCCCTCCTCCAGCTCAGACCCCTCCTGGCCCGAGCCTCTGCTGTGGCCTGGACCAAGTCAACCGTCCTTGCAGGCCTCATGCAGCCCACTCATTTCTGCATCAGAGCTGAAGCAAAAAGCACCACTCCAGCAGGGGAGCCCGCTGACCCCTTGTAAAGACAACGAGGAGCCCTTTCTACTTCCCCCTCCTCCTCCAATGAGATGAGATTAAAACTATAAAATAAAAATTAAGCAAGTGATCTTGTCTCCACCAGACACGACAGTATCTCGTGATTAAGTAGCATGACCACTATTTAAAAACAAATGAGATCTCATGTTCTTGTAGCGCTGGACAGCTAAAAAGAAACCTTTCAGGGCTGGAAACTACGGTGCAATGCAGAGCCCCGGACCTGGCTCAAACATGCTGTGTCAGTGAGAGCTTGCCAGGTGAGACCTTTCACAAGGGACATAACGCCTCTGGGCCTCAGCTTACCCCATTATAAAGAGAGGATAAAACTGATCAGGGTGACTGGCAGGATAAACTGAGCAAACCAAAATGCCTTTTCTGCTCAGGGTCGATGCCTGCGTGGTGAGGACCCCCTCTGCTCCACAGTTCTCACGGCACGGAGTGCACCGCCATGGCACAGACCACACAGGTATTTTCTCATTTCTTTAGGTCTCTACCCCCTCCTCAGAACATCAGCTCCAAGGCGCACGGTTGCCTTCAGATTCACTGCCACAACCCACTGCCCAGAATGCACCCAGCAAAGATGCCCAATACAGACTTGCTGAATGAAGGGCATGACACCCCAACGGAAGCCACTCTGTGAGCACATCCATCTCCCCGGGGGATCCTGACACTCCACTGTGGGCAGGCAGAGAAAACAGGTACCAAGTACTGTTCCCAATTTGCAGACAGGGAAACTGAGGGCACTGAAAGATCATCTGGGGACCCTAACATCGAAAAACAGGCACCCTGAAGGGGCCTCAACTGATAAGGGGGTTCAGAGAAAGAATACTGAGTAACAGTTTTTAGAAAAGAAATCAGATAATAGGGCTCAATATTGAAGGAAGAACACTGCGTAACTCTTGGCTGCTCACATCAGGTGAAGGTGGGAGAAGCGGGGGGAGCAGCCCCCAGAGCGGGGCTGACGAGCTGCCTCTCCTGGGGTCAGGTGGTCATGTCTGTCTGTCGGCACAGTGACGTGGCACAGCCTGAGCATCAGAGAGTGGACACTCAGCGATGTGGTACCATCTGATCCACGACAGTCACTCCACTTCCCAGATCAGCCGAAGGGGCTAAGGCCAGGAGTGGGAAAGCTCCTTTAAAGTGCAAAACAGGGGTGGAGGGGCGAAACTCATGTGTGCTTGCTTCACTGGCAGCTACTTAGTTACCAAAAAACAGGCGGATGCAGGCCAGGGAACTCTGGATCTTACAGGGCATGGCCCAATTTACTCTAAAACCTGGCTCTCTACCACCAAGTTATACCACACTGCCATTAGCATTCTAGTAAGACAGAGAGACTAGCAGCAGTTATTTGAGAGAGAAAAACAAGGGACGAAGGGAGAAACAAGTGTCCCAGGCACCCGGCATTCGTTCCAGACACATCCGCTGGGGGCTGCTGGGGCAGGGTGCCCAGTGGGCCACGTGGAAGAGTGCAAGGAGCAGGGCTGCGCAGGCAGGCGGATGTGGGTTCAGCTCCAGCTCTGCACCCACCAGCTACGGGACTTCAGCAAGTTCCTTCATCTCTATGGGTCTCAGTTTCCCGTTTGCAAGATGGGACTAAAAACCTCCTAGAATGACATCACTTACTAAAAAGAAGATATATCTGAAGCCCCTGTGCACAGGAAGCACATGACAAAGTGGGGGGGGCGGGGCGCGGGACCCCGGTGGCCTGTGGAGAGGAAGATGGAACTCCTGGGCAAAGAGCAGACTCTCTTCATCAATGAGCCCAATGCTTTCCTCCCGTTACCACGTCCAGGGGCCACGCAAGGGACCCACAGAAGGCACAGGAGGGAAAATTCCACTTCAGGTGGGACTACGGAAGCCACCACCAAAAAGGCCTCTGGGGCAGGCAGGATGCAGCAGGAGGTCACAGTGTGAGGTCTGAGCAACAGAGCCTCGGAGGCGAGCCAGGCACTGGAAAACATTGGGAAGAGCAAGGGGTTTTGGCGGAGATGGTGGGAGAGCAGGCCAGGCTAGGTCAGGTAGAGCGGGAACTGTGGGTGTGAGAATGTGGGCCAAGCGATGTCAAGCTTGCTGACATCCCCTAGACGTTCCAGCGGAGAGGGGAATGGAAGCCCCTGGAGGTTTCCGGAGCAGCAGGGTGGCTGGAAAGACACGTTTTAGAAGATGAATCCGGAAGTGGCATGGGATGAACTAGGAGGGAGAGGCCAAGCAGGAAGAGGGACAGCCCAGCCTTAAGTTGTGGGTGTGGTAAGGAGGGGGGATTATTCTAGAGTCCAGCAAGCTGTTGAGGGCAAGGGAGAGACACAAGCTGGACTCCAGAAGGGTCTGGGGGAGGGGGAGGCAGGTTTAGAGTGCTCTGCAGGGACAACTCCAGATGCAGAAGTGCAGAGAGAGAAGGGACGCAGAAATCTGGGGGCAGAACAGAGAGTGGAGCACTACTCTGTGGGCAGACTACAGTAACAAGTGTTTCAGGGTTCAAGGAGGACCAGCCCCAAGGACAGGCCACTGGGGTTAAGGATGGCAAGGTCAGCAGTAAGCTACGAGAGCACACGGTACAAGTGGGTAAGGGACACTGTGTGCTTCCTGGGTGGGCTGCAATTAAGGACGGTTTTGTGGAGAGGTGAAGGGGAGCTGTGCAGGGAGGCAGAGAGAAACATAAATTAGTGAGCAGCCAATGGAAGGAAAAAATTGCCCCTAGAGGGAGGACTACCAACCCTTCAAACTGGCAAGATTTATATTCAGTGTCCAAAGAGACTGGACAGGGGAGTGTGGAGCACACCGAGAAAGGCGCTGACGGAAAAAGGCAGCCAGTGCCGGGCAGAGGGGAAACACCGGTCCTCCGCAAAGCCTCCGGCTGACCGCTCTACTCATCTTCCACTGGCCATCCTCTTTCCAAGGGGGCCCTACCCCCTCAACCAGGATATGATTACCCTGGAATCATATCTGTGCTTCCCCTTAATTATCTGTCAACCCTTGGGAGCCCCTCAGCTAGCCTGGAAACATCTGGTAGAGCTTCACTTAAGAACAGGTGTAGAGAAGTGTTGACATAATTACCTGGAGGAAGAAAACCTGGCCATGCCTTCATTCAACAAACGTACAGGGAAAGGAGGAGGAAAAAGCACAAAAGTCAGGCACCTGAACTTCTCAGAGGCCAGAGGACCCAGGCTCTTGGTCTCTTACAACTGCTCGTTCAATTTGTTCCCATCCCCACCCCACACATAGAGAAGAAAAGCCACCTGTGAATGGCGAATGGGTGGGGCAAGTCGCTGGCCCTGCTTCATGGGTTTACCCGACGTCTCCTGGGTGCTGGGCATGGGGTCAGGGGCGCCGAGCCAGGAGCCTATGCCTGCTCTCACTGGCACCCGGTCTAATGTGGAGACAGACAGCAAACAGACCCACAGACATCTAGGGACTGTGACTGGTGCCGAGGGGAAGACACGCTCCTGTGGGGGGAGGGCTACCCATGACAGGTGACCAGCAAAGGCCCCTGGGAAGGATGCTTCAGGAGGAACAGCCAGTGGGGAGACGCTGAGGACAGACAGAGCCTGGCCTATGGGAGTAAGAGAAAAGCAGTAAGTATGGCTACAGCGCAGGTGCCAGGGAGAGCGTGAGGCAGGAGGCTGGCAGGCACGGATCAGCAGGGCTTCCTGGGAAGGAAGTGGGATTTTATTCTAAAAGGTTCTAAGCAGGTAAACCACGTGACCTGATTCAGGTTTTCATACCTTACCTGACAGCGGCAAATCACTGCCTTCCTGTAAACCTAATCCTTCACTAATAAAATAAGAATCCCCTCTCCTTGTTCAGCTAAGTGCCAACATGTTAGAAACCACTTCATAAACTCTAAAGCACTCAATAAACATTACCTATTGTCATCATCAAAGTTCAAATTCGGGCTCGTGTCAAAATTTATTTTTTAAGATTTTCTCTTTTCTTTTTCTCCCCAAAGCCCCCTGGTATGTAGTTGTATATTTTTAGTTGTGGGTCCTTCTAGTTGTGGCATGTGGGATGCCACCTCAGCATGGCTTGATGAGCAGCGCTATGTCCGCACGCCCAAGAGCGGAACCAGCGAAACCCTGGGCCACCGAAGCAGAGCGCTCGAACTTAACCACTCACAGGGCCGGCCCTAGTGTCAAAATTTGGTAAGAACTTTAAAAACAATTGCCCCTCAAAACCAGGAGTGCTTTCTCATTAAATGAGTCTGAGCGAGTTACAACCCCCCACACACGCCCTCTAAACCGCTGCAATTGGCTATTAATAATAATAGCCAACATCTGCAAGTCGCTTAAGGGTTTACAAAGCACTTTCATATGTTACAAAAACTTGTCAATTAATAAGCACTGGTCTTTAATGCTCTCAATTTAGTGACAGTGTTACAAATTGGCATGTTCTTGCAAGATTTAGCAGATATGCAAGTCTCTTTCCTCACATCAGCTGACCAGTATCAGCTCTCCTAGGGTTTGGCATTCTTACTGCTATGAGCTCTACTCCCAAATGTCCAAATCTGCCCGAGAATTAGATAATAATTACAGAATCACTGAGTGCTCCCGATGTGCCAGGCATCGTTCTAAGTATTTTGCATGCTTAATCTTCACATTATCCCAACATTTTTTCATATTCCTATCTTCCAAATAAAGTGACTGAGGTGTGGAGAAGCCAAGAGCTTCATCCAATTCTCTCAGAGGACTAAGTGCTGGAGCCAAGACTTGAACACAAAATGATGTGACCCTGGGTCCTCACTCCTAATGCCAATGCTGTGCTAAATAATTCTGGCAAAGTGCTTACCATACGGTGCTTGGTACAACACAGCTATTCAACAATTAAAGGCAGCTGTTATTAGCAAGACACAGGTAGTTTCTAGTTCCCACGAGAGTGTCACCTCCAGGAGAGCGGCGACCTTGTCTGTCTGGGTAGCTGCCGTGCTCCCGGCACCTGGCCCAGTGCGTCTCCGACGGATAGATAAATGAATGGACGTCCCTCCCAGAAAGCAGGGCTGCCTACGCATGGCTCTTTTCCGCACGTCTGTGTCGCGCCACGGAAAGTGCCCCTTAGGAAGAGCATCAGGCGGATCCGAGGACGCAGCAAGGCTCCCGGAGACGAGCAGTCCCCCCTTTCACAGTTCAGGGGTGGCGGAAGCGGCTCCCCAGGGAGGGAGGGATGAGTCTGGGACGGCGCTGCAGGCGGGTCCTGGCTCCGGCGGGCTCTGCCCTGCGCCCCGGCGCCGGGACCGGCAGGAGACAAAGACTCACGGGGCCCCGCACTGGCAGAGATGCTCGCTCCCCTCGCCCCCTCCCAGAGGGACCCAACGCGGCCGCGCGTCGCCCGGCCTAGGTGCAGCGGCGCCTCAGGGCCCAAGCCCCGGGCCGAGTAAACACGCGCCGCGGCCCGGCCCGGTCGCCGCCCGCAGAGGGTCGCTCCGGCGCGGGAGGCCGTGGGCCGGGCCGGCCTGTCACCTTCAGGACCGCCCGCCCACTCGCCCGCTCGGATCCGCGGGGGCCCCTCAGGGAGAGCCGCTGCGCCCGGCTGAGCCTTCTCGCGCCTCGGCCTCCCCGCGGCACCCGCCTCGCGCCTCGCGCCCCGCGCCCCGCGCCCCCGCCCGCACGGCCCGTACCTGCTGGGAGAGCGGTAGGAGCGGGGCCGCCATCTTCCCGCGGACTCGGGCTCCGAGCGCCGGGGGACGGGGGCGGGGCCGCGCGTGCGCGCTGGTGCGAGGGGCGGCGCGCGCGCAGCCGGGCCGGGGAGGAGGCGGGGGCCGCGCAGGCGCATACGAACCTTGAGGGGCGGGATCAAGGGCGGGGTCGCGCCCGCCCGTCGCGGGCGGGGGCGGGGCGAAGGAGGGGCGCAGGCCTTGGGACCCTGCGGAGTGTCTGCAGCCTTTCCCAGCCTGTAACGTGCGGCTCGCTGCCCGAGTCTGCCGTGCCCTGTCACTCCTCCAGGTCCTTGCGGATGCCGGGCCCTCTGCCAGGGATGCCGTTCTCGTCCCCGTGCGCCTGGCAAACGCACTGTAGTGAGGCCGTTGTACACCTCGCAGAGGGTCGGCACACTTGCCTTGCCCAACAAGGTGTCTGTTCCGAGGATAGCAGTGTGCGTGTGTCTGTGTCAGGGTCTGTCTGTTGGAATCTGGTCTGCCTCCTTAGGGCTTTGGCTAAACTCGTTTTGGGACTTAACCTCTCCGTGCTGCAGAAGCACTCACAACGCCTGGGATTATTTCCCAGCTGCCACTTTCTAGCTGTGTGACCTTGGCAAGTCATCTAAGCACCTTCTCTGCACCCCTAGACCCCTCTTCCGAAAAGAGGGAATGGTAATACGTGTTTGCTACCGTTCCACCTCTGTGCCTCACCCTGTGCCCTGCCCAGAGCAAGCACCTGACGTTTGCTGGAGGGGCATTTATTTTAGACACGTTTTGCTTTCCATTGCCTGTGGACACCCATTCATCTGTGGCCAGTTTCCACAAACAAGGTGAGAAAGAAAGGTCCAGCTGGGCAGCTGACCACGGCAGCACAAGGTTTCTTTGGGGCAGTTCAGCTTCCCCTTACCTGATCTCTTGTGATGCCAGCACAGGGAGTCTGGCTGGGCACCGTTTCTCAGGCAGGAAGCTAGAAGGCCTGGCAATCTTGGGTGGGACACAGCTTCCTGTCCAGCTCGTCCATTCTGGCAGCTCATGAGTTTCTGCTCCAGTGTCTTCTGCAACTTGGTGTACCTCACGCCACTCAGATGAGCACAGTGTGCTTTGTGGCTCACTCAACAACCATTCACCCTCCAAATGTTCATTAAGCACCCTGGCCTCAGCACAGGTGCTCCAATGGTGGACGAGGCAAACACATGCTCTACCCCCATCGACAGCCTAGAGCGGGCATCTCACCCTGGAGCCATGTCAGAACTTCCCAGACGGCTCGTTAAACACAGAGTGGGTTTCTGATTCTGATTTATAGATCAAGGTGGGGCCTGAGATTGCATTCCAACAAATCCCCTGGAGATGCTGAAGCTGCTGGTCCCAGGCCCCCATTGTGAGACCACTGGTCTAGAGGACGGAAACAGACACCAAATAATCATACAAGGAAATTGATCACTATGAACAGTGACCAGCGATACAGTCGCCCATGGGTGTGACACTTGAAGGTTGTGTGATGGTGGGGGCTGGGGGCATTGCAGGCAGAGAGAGCTGAGGAGCAAAGGAGCATGGTAAGACTGAAGCTCTGGAGCTCAGAGAGCAAGACAGGGTCTCAAGACGAGGCCGGGTCACACATGGTCATTGCTCTTCACACAGGGGTGTCTCGTAAGACTATGTGTGACCCGGCCTCGTCTTGAGACCCTGTCTTGCTCTCTGAGCTCCAAGGTGTCAGTCCCACCATGCTCATTCGCTCCTCAGCTCCCTGTGTGAAGAGCAATGAGAAACCACCAGAGGATTTGGAGCATGACCAGATCTGTGTTCTAGAACCGAGACTCTGGATGCAGCAGGCAAAGTGGACTGGGAGGGGATGGATGGAAGCCAGTGGGCCAGCTGGAAAGATGTAGCAGTGGTCCAGGTGGGGGTGAGGGAGGCTTTTAGTGGCTTGAGTGCTTTCCAAGTCCATATTCCATAAGGAAAAGAGAAGTCATTCTAGATATTTCAAACAGAGGACATCTGATACAGGAGATTGAGTACAAAAGTATTGGAAAAACAGAAGAATGTCAGGTTACCTAAAGATTAGTAACTGTAGGGAGCCACAGCCCCTCTAGGGCTAAAGGTCACAAGGGAAAAAGGTGTTACCCAAAACCCACAATCACTGGGCCCTGAGCAGGAACCCTCATACCTGCTCTTGCCAGCCACCACTGTCTCTGTCATTGTTGCTAAAGTCACCGAGATTGTTGTCACCACTGCCTAAGGCACTGGCAGAAGCCTGAACTAAATGGCTCCTCTCTGCCTGTCTTCCGACTTCCTTCCGACAGAACATGACAAGGGCAAGGGTGTCTGGGAAATGTCGTGTGCAGGCTTCCAGCCTTGCTGTCAGAGTCCACAGGGATGATAACAGAGACTCTCCTGTATCACCCTGACTGGAAACAGAGGCTTGATGGTGACAGTCCCACCAGGCCAGCAGCACGGCCTGAGTGGCCTGGGATTCCCTCTATTACTGTGACCACCACACTGGGCAGTGGTCAACCCTCCTGGGGCCTCTCTCACCAGAGTCCAGAGCTGTGTTGCCCAACACGGTGGCCACTCACCACGTGTGGCTATATAAGTTTAAATGTAAGTTAATTACAAATAAATAAGATTAAAAATTCATTTCTCCATAGAATGTACAACACCAAGAATGAACCCTAATGCAAAGTATGGACTCTGTGATGATGACACGTCAGTGTGGCTTCCTCCACTGTGATCAATGGATCACATGGGCAGGATGTCAATAGTACAGGAGGTTGTACAGGACTGGGGACAGGGGAAACATGAGAACTCTCTCTACTTTCCTCTCAGTTTTGCTGTGAACCTAAAATGTCTCTAAAAGACAAAGTTTATGAATTTAAGAAAATTCATTCCCCAGTCTCACCAGCCACATTTCAAGGGCTCACATGTCGCCGGTGGCTACTGCATTATCCAGGGCAGATGCGGAACATCTCCATCATCACAGAAAGTTCTCCAGAACGATGCTGCTCCAGAAGATGAGCTGGTTGACTCATCTTTGTACAACTGTTTCTGGCATTTTCTCTCTAGGCCTGGCTCTGCTTCCTCCCTCACTAACTTCTCCCTCTGTCTGGAGATTAAAGAGGTAGGCTGTGTTTGAATCCAGCCCTGTGCTGCCAAAGAGGAAGTCTTCAGTTTCTGAGACTGATAATCAACCCCTGAGAAATGGCGAGGTCTCATGCGGCCCGTCAGCCACAAAAGTCTCAGTTCAAAGTCTGGCCAACTTCAGCCAAAGTGAGAACAAAACTTGCCAGAACTTCACTTCCTGGGCAGACTTCTCACACTGATCATCTACCAATATGCCAATAATTTCCAATTTATTCAACTTATTTGTCACATCACTGGATTCCTAATTCCTGGTGTCCTAAATTTGATTATTTCCAACACAAGTTGCTCTGTGAAAATACAGCTCTTCAAGTCTGCCATGTGTGACTTAAAAGAAAGCAAACTATTTGATTTAAAAGAAAAAAAAATTAAACCGAGAAGTAATCACTACTTTCACCTGAGAAAATAAATTTCATTCCTCTATCTTACAGAGCACTAATGGCCACAGAAGTGGGTCACAGAGTGGAGGAGAAAAGCATCAGCTTCTTTATAGCATGTCACGTGTCTGTGCACAAGGACTGAGTTCTCCAAAATACTCAGCATACCAGCAGAGCACACAAAACCTTTCCGCGCCAACCATGCTGCATAAAGATTTTGCAACTGTGGGCCCTCCAGCACCACAGCATCAATGGACTCATCTTAACAACAGAGTAATTGAGTGGTCTTGCAGGAACTGAGACCCCTTGCCCAGTTCAGGCCGGTTGAGACCACCAACCCCTCAACTCGGCCTGCGAAAATGCTCAGTAAGTGAACTTTTTGACATCAAGGAGCTAAAAACTCCACCGTCAGATCATGGTAACACTGCCACTTTGTGCCCATGTGTCCTCTGAGGAGGCGAGAAGCTTGACTGCGCTTGTGCAGATCGTCAATTACCTCACTTCTCCTCACCTCCAATCATCTGTCTCCACACTTCAGACCACCCTGCCCTTCATCCCATAATTTGTGCCCCAAGCCCTGGATCAGGGAGCCAGATCTGAGGGCACACGCCCCCTGTCTCCCTAAAGATCAATCTCACAGAATAAAGCTGATTTATTTTCCCAAAAGCTGATGCCACAATTAATTGGCTTGTTTATGCACATCAGGTAGGAAAACCCCTTTGTGCAGCAACAAATTTCATACTGGAAAAATTTCTCCTATGTCATTAGTAATTTACAACCAGAAGAAATAAGAAATTGTTTCTCCATTTTCCAAAATAAGTTTTACCGACTTTTATTTATAAAACACTTGGGGAATTCAGAAAAGAGCATGGTTTTGGCCAGACTCTCTCTCTGGCTCCCAGTGCCTGTGTTTGTCCAGAAGAAAGATCTTGGTGCATGGCGGGCCTTGGGGAAAACCAGACAGACCCCACCGAGAAGCACAGGAACATTTTTCGAAGAAAATTGGACAAATTACCACGTATGTAGACATTTGAGCTTTTAAATGTAGATTAAAGTAGAAACAAGGTTTTACCAGGCACTTTACCTGGGGTGGGGATGACTAAAATTCGTCCCTCCTGTGAAACCTATGGAAGTGACTTTCTTGCCCATTAAACTTGCCCATCAGCAGCTCCTCCTCATCTTCCTCGTGGGCCTTCTTCATTTCTTCTTTGGCCAGTATGGCATCCATCTCCCTTTCTGGGCCCTGGTGAAAGAAACAGACCCTGGTGGCTGGGGATTATGCTTCCTGGGGGCAGACTGGGTGTCAGCACTCAGCCTGCCTCTGCCTTCTGGAAGCTTCCATACCTGCTGAAGAAGAGCCCCCAGGGATATGGGTCCTATTCCCTGGAACCTGTAAGTGTGACCCTCTATAAGGAAAGGGTCTTGGCAAAGGTGATTAAGTGCAGCAGGTCAAGATGGGGAGACCATCCTGGATGATCGGGTGGGCCCTAAATTCCATCACAAGCATCCTCAGCAGAGAGAGGCAGAGCGAGATTCGACACACACACAGACATAAGAGAAGGCCAGGTGAAGACAGAGGCAGAGATGGGAGAACCGTGGTCACAAACCGAGCAACTCCAGGAGCCACCAGGAGCTACAAGAGGCAAAGGAAAGCTCTCCTCGACAGCCTTCACGGCAGCCCAGCCCGCCGACACCTCCCCACTGATGCCAACTTTGCACTTCGGGCCTCCAGAACTGAGAGAAGGAATCTCTGTTGCTTTAAGCCCCCCAGTTTGTGGTGATTTGTTATGTCAGCCACAGGAAACAAATTCACCCTCTTCTTTCTATTCTCAGAGCACCTGGGCCCCTGTTCATCAACCAGCTGACCAGTGAGTCCAAATGAGGAAATCCAATGTGCATGCTTAACAGAAGGGTTAGGAGGGCAGACACGTCAAGTTCCCATAGTCATCGTTGAGAAAGAGTGTTAACAAGGCTTTATGGCAGAAATCAGATTCAAGAAGAAATGGCTCGTGAGAAAATCACTTCGTGATAACGACCTTTAAAGAAAGGTGGCAGGGGGGCCAGCCCGTGGCCGAGTGGTTAAGTTCACACGCGCTGCTGCGGCGGCCCACGGTTCGGATCCTGGGTACAGACATGGCACTGCTCATCAGGTCACGGTGAGGTGGCATCCCACATTCCACAACTAGAAGGACCCACAACTAAGATATACAACTATGTACGGGGCAGGGGTTTGGGGAGATAAAGCAGAAAAAAAAAAAGGTGGCAGGGTGGACTTCCATCAGAAATGCCTTGAAATGTCTGAGTTTAACCACTAGTTTTGCAGCGAGTCCCAGTGTGATGTACACAACATGGAGAAAAAGGCTCCGTGAAGAAAAGGAAATGAGGGGATTTCAATTAAAATCAGGATGATGTTCATGTATCTCCCTTAATTTAAACTCACTAGCATGCAATGATCAGCCCGAGGTTTCTGGCTGAGACAGTGCGGGGGGCCCTCCGACTTTCCCACTAGACAAGGGCACTGGTGGGGACTCCCGCTGCTCTCTCCACTCCTGTAAGCTGTGCCACTGTTTACTGACTGACACTCAAGGACACGAGAAACAAAACGTCTACATGCATTAAAAGTATACATTTTAGATTTAATACTTTGGCTCTAAAGAGTTACAAATGAATTTATACTGATGGAAGATATTTTATCTTCTTTATTTCAAGTCAGAGCTAAATTTTTAAGTTGGCTTCTTGGTATAGGGGCCTCAAACTACACAGTAAAAAAGAAAATACAGGACTGCTCCACACTCGAGGGAATGAAAAGGCAAAGCATGGAGAGGGAAAGGACATTTGCAATACATTTACCTGACAGAGAACTTGCCAGAATATATAAAGAACACTTACAATTCAACAAGAAAAGGTCAGATGACCCACCTTGAAAGTGGGTAAGTGACACAAACAGGCTGTATCAGCCATGTGTTTCTGATGCTTTGACATCTAAGGCCTTGCTGACCCTGGAAGGATGGCCCCTCCCTGGGCTAGCCAATCCCTAGAGAGAAAATGCCTGAAGGCATGCCTTCACATGCAAACTAACCAATCTAGAGCCCACATCTCTATCCACGTCCTCTATCAGCTCTCATTCTCCGGCAGGCAGCGATCTCCCTGCCCTCATTACCCCAGGACCGGACCCTAGATGCCTAGGGGCAGCCCTCTACCCCAGAGCCAACTAACATTTTCAAGACTAGCCAACCCTAAGCCTGCAGACCCTTTCCAGAGGAAGCCACAATAAAGACTCTGCCCACATTCTCCTCCTGCCCGCTCTGCTTCCGGGTGACCTGGGGGCCTCCCCATGTGGCCGTGTATGGCATGGTGTGCCCCCTCCTCTTGGGATCTGCGAGTAGAACAAAGTATCTTTTCAATGGCAGTTGTCTCCTGATCTGTTGGCCTCACTATACCTCAATAATAATAAAACCTACCTTTTAAAACACAGGCATTTCACAAAAGAGAATCTCCAAATGGCCATGAAAGCCATGAAAACAGTGCTCACCTTCATTTGCCATGAGGGAAGTGCAAACTGAAACCAGAGAGATACCACTACTCCTCTAGAGAAGGCCACGATCCCTGGTGCTGGGGAGGAGGCGAGACTGGAGGGATGGCCAAGCGGCGCCGCTCCTCTGCAAACAGTCCAGCAGTTTCTCATAGAATAAAACATACACATACCTAAGACCCAGCAACTCCCCTCCTGGGTATTTATCCAAGAGAAACAAAGCATACATCCACACCAAAAACTGTATGCAGATATTTACAGCAGCAGCTTTCATACTGTCAAAGACTGGAAACAACCCAAATGTCCATCAGCTGGTGCAGGGCTCAACTACTGAGCACTGAGAGGAAACAAACAACTGACTGCTCCACCCACGGCAGGGAGGGCCCTCAGGTGCCTCATGCCCCGTGGAGAAGCAGGCTCAGGCACCACATGCCGCAGCATCCCACTTACACAGCGTTCCGGAAAAGGCAGAACTACGGGGCAGGTATCAGATCAGTGGTGGCCTGGAGTGCTGGAGGGCTTGGCTACAAGAAGACTTTTGGGGGTGATAAAACTGTTCCACAACTTGATTTTTGGTGGTGATTTCACAACTGTACGCGTTTGACAAAATCCATAGAAGTACACACCTAGAAAGGGTAAATTTTACAGTGTGTAAATTACGCTTCCATAAAGCTGACTCATCAACAACTGGCAGTAAGACCACGCATGGCCAGAGATGTGGCACAAACTGAAGCTCTCATCCCCGCAGAAGGGAATGTAAAATAGGATGACACATTGAAAACTGTTGGGCTGTGTGGGGCCCTGTGACCCAGCCTGTCCGCTCCTGTGCACGTGTCCACCGAAAGGCACATACAGGAATGATTATAACAGCTTTATTCAGGAGGCCACAAGCTGGAAGCAACCCAGAGCTGCAGAGAACGGATACATACCTTCTGGAATATTCACACAGCAGGAACCCACTACTGTTGCATGTGGTAACACGAGTGCACCTCAGAACACTGCCTGAGCGAGTCAGTATTGGCTGTTCCATTTATACAGTTTCAAAAGGAGGTCAAATCCCTCTACGGATTACTTCCATTACTTGCTTTGGGGGTGGGTGCCAGCTGGGAGGGGGTGGGAGGAGGTTCCTGGAGCTCTGCTAACGTTCTGTTCTTGACCTGGGTGGGGTGTTCGTTAGTAAAACTTCATCAAGCCTTTGCCATATGTTAGATTTAAGTACAGAAATAAATGAATAATGAAAGAAAAGTTCCCTGTGTACACTGTACCTTGGTTTCACCCCAGGTGGTCTTGCCAAAATTCTCAGCATACTCTTCATCGTCTGTGATCAGAAAGTTATCAAAGATGGTTCCAGATCTCACCTGTGGATGGAAATAAGGCCTTCCTTATTGATGTGAGAAATGTAACAACTTTCCACCAAGAAACAGTTGTATTTTGCTCAGTGCTAAAAGGGTGATGAGCTCTCAAGAGCAGAACATGCCTAAACCTATTTCTAGAACATCCCTTATCTCCAAGACAGTGGTTCTCAAACGTGGCTGCACACTAGGATCCCCGAGAACATTTAACAAATTCCTGCCGCCTGACCTTGCCTCCAGGGATGCTGATTTCACTGGTCTGGGGTGCCACCTGGGCATTGAGACTTTGACGAGCTCCCCAGTGACTTGAGCATTCAGTGACGTTTGAGAACCACTGCTTGAGAAACTTACTGTGCAGTGTGGGCCATGGAGTGGCAGCATCAGCACCACCTCGGAGCTTGCTGGAAACGCGGACTCTCAGACTCCACCCCCGACCCACTGCATCAGAATCTGCAATCTTGTGCTAAAGCTGATGGGCGCCACAGGTCAGCTCCAAGCAGAAGAGTAACAGGTCCAGCACTGGCATGGAAGGGGACTTCTAAGGGGACAGGGTGGCGGACAGGAAGTGCCCAGAGGGCAGGAAGGATGTCTGATGTGTCCATGGCGGTATGTCTTGGGTCCAGGTATGAGTGCCAGGCACACAGAACAAGCTCAAGGAATGCTAGCTATGGGAATAAAGGAATTTGGGCTGAAGTTCAGAGTTATTGAACTAAAGCAAATTTAAAACCAAGTGTTCGGGGCTGGCCCAGTGGTGTAGTGGTTAAGTTCGCATGCTCTGCTTCAGTGGCCTGGGGTTTGCCAGTTCAGATCCTGGGCACAGACCTACATACTGCTTGTCAAGCCACGCTATGGCGACATTCCACATAGAAGAACTAGAATGACTTACAACTACGATATACAACTATGTACAGGGGCTTTGGGGAGGAAAAAAAAATGAGGAAGGTTGGCAAAAGATGTTAGCTCACGGCCAATCTTCAAAAAAAAGAAACAAACAAAAACAAAAAACAAGTGACCTGCCACAGCTCCAGTCCGATGGCACCAATGTTCTCAAATTCTGAGAGGTCATACTCCGTCAAATAGTTGGTGTTTTTCATTTTCTGATGGAGCCAAACATCTTTATCAATACCCTCTGGCTTGAGGCCATCCTGCAACAACAAACCACATGTGGTGGTCCTCAGTGACGCAGCGGGTGGCAGGGGGCAGCCCAAGGGCACGGCAGGAAGCCCACCCACACCTGGTATGGAGGCTTCTGCAGCATCGGTGCCGGCCAGTCCCCGTCCAGTTCACTGTTCCAGTCGCTTGGCTTGCTGGCACTGGCATCCAGAAAATGCTTCTCCCAGTCCTTAAATACGTGTAAGGAAAGAAAAAGGAGAGTCTCAGATTGAAGAAAGGAAATTCTTAACTCCCAACAGGAGGGGGTAGGTCTGTGACCCCTGCGGCAATTTCCCCATCTCCTTTTCTTTTTTTAAATTTTAAATTTTTTTTTTTTTTTGAGGAAGATTAGCCCTGAGCTAACTGCTGCCAATCCTCCTCTTTTTGCTGAGGAAGGCTGGCCTTGAGCTAACATCCATGCCCATCTTCCTCTACTTTATATGTGGGATGCCTGCCACAGCATGGCTTGCCAAGTGTTGCCATGTCCACACCTGGGATCCGAACCGGTGACGCCAGGCTGCCGAGAAGCAGAAGGTGTGCACTTAACGGCTGAGCCACTGGGCCTGCCCCTCCCCATCTCCTTTTCAACTTGGTGGTTGAAGGGCTGAGTGCTCAGGGTTCCTGATCCCACTGAGGGCTTCAGGGCTACACACTACTAGGTTTTTCTCCCTAACCCTCTGTGTAATTGCATATCTTCCCATGCTGTTGAGAGGAACAACAATGTAGAAAACTCAGAATAGTGGCTCAAGTTAAAATGATGGGGCAAAAGGTGATCAGAGGAGGAGCCGCACATTTCCTGGTTAGGTTAAGTCTGTTCTACATCTCGGTCATACACAGACTGTTCCAGAGAGAGGCTGGATAAGTAAGAAACATTCCAACATTTACCTGGGGACCGCTGGGTAGCAGGAGAAAAGCAATTATTGAGTCATTTTCTCTATATATAAACACTCACACCGTACACATGTACTCAAACATGTTTACACATACACGCATATATAATACATATACACATGTATACACACTTCTATATATGTATATGGCTTACTGTGTGTGGCATAAATATTTGCTGACTAAATGAATGGACGAGAAAAAGTTGCTAGGGGTTAATATTCAGATGAACACTTAGATAAAAGCAGAGGAGTCAGGTACGATGGTGTCTTCCTTTTAGAATAATTTGAGAAACAGTAAACGTTTTGCACTTAGACTGTGCCTTCTCCATTATACTCTGTAACTTCTCAACCATCAACACATGGGATTTAGTGGCCCCTGCTGCTGCTGTTTGCTTTGACCCCAACCTGTAACAGAGGGGCCCCTCTTGGGCTGGGATCCAGGAAATGCTACAATTAACTCCGAGCAGCCAGCTCCTTATGATTGTGGATTATCAAATCAAAATGCCATAATGAACTAATTTGTTTAGGAGATCACCACACTGAACACTTGGACAAAACAGCCAGTTCGGAAAGGAGCTTCTGAAAGAATGACCTGGCTCCTCTGGAAACCCGCCTCTCGGACGCCCGGTTCTAAGGCAGCCGCACTGCTGGCCGGCGTCCACGTGGGCCAGAGGCAGCCAGGATTTCAGTCCTGAGAGCTGCGTCTCCTACTGAGCAGCCTGGGGGCTGCAAGGTCAGTTTCTTTACCATTCTGTGCCTCATTTACAGGAAGTGCTCTTTCCAGGCAAAAACTACTTTTTTGGTTTGTTTTGAAGGTAAGAGAAAAGGAGGGGGAAACTCCTGTTTTTTTTCTTTTTCTTTGTGAAATGCTGGAGAAGGTTAACTGATTGGGATTTTACTGTAATCTCAAGACGTTCTCACTGATTAGACACCACAGATTCCAAATTCATGGAAGTTGACTTTTGATTATCTATGAAAAAAAGGATTGCCAAGTAATTAATAGTCTAAACAAGATGCATTGATTTAATAATTACATTCAGTTCTATGGTAAAGGATCTGCTCATTCGACAGCAATGCCACTAAGAAGTTGTCTTCTTCTTCTCCCCGAAGCCCCCCAGTACATAGCTGTACATTGCAGTCGTGGGCCTTCTGGTTGTGCTGTGTGGGACGCTGCCTCAGCGTGGCCTCATGAGTGGTGTGCTAGGTTCAAGCCCGGGGTGGGAACCAGTGAAACCCTGGGCCGTTGCAGCCGAGCACGTGAACTTACCCACTCAGCCACGGGGACGGCCCCCACTAAGTTCTAAGTTGTCAGAAATTAACCGTAAACATCAGTCCAGTACTCTTGGCTTGGCGAAAGCAATTGTCTTAAGAAAAATGGCTCATGTTTTGGCGCAGTGTTTGATGTTCAAAACAAAAGGTTACAATAAACAAACGTAAACTGAAAAAAAAGGCAGCTGTACTGCGTTCAGTGGCAGTCCCCAAACGACTTGACTACGTCCTAAATCTCGAAATCTGGGGATTTGAGCTTATTTGGGGAAAAAAAACCAATCTTTTTTTTAATTTAATTAAGGTAAGGATGTAATTAAGGTAAGGATCTTGAGACAGATCATTCTGGATTATCCAAGTGGGCTGTAAATCTAATGGCAATGTCTTTATGAGAGATAGAAGAGACACAGAAGAGGAGGAGGCCACGTGGAGATGGAGGGAGAGGTTGAAGCGATGTGGCCACAAGCCAAGGAATGCCAGGAGCCAGAAGAAACCGGAAGGAGCAAGGCAGGCTCCTCCTCTAGACCCTTCAGGAGTATGGCCCCTGCGGACGCCTTGATTTCTCACTTCCGGCTTCAGGAAGACCTGTGAGCGAATACATTTCTGTTATTTGAAGCCCCCCACTGTGTGGTACGTTGTTACAGCAGCCACAGGACACTAACACATACCTGTGATGTTAACTGATTCTTGGCTGTCAGTCACAAGTGTGTGGCCCCGAAACGACATCATACTCAAATGCAGAACAACAAAATAATCATTTTTATAATGGTTGTTTATGCCTTATCCTTTTTGAAAAAACACTGGTTAAAAAACAAACCCTACTTGCTCTCATCTCAAATATTGTAAAACTCTTTCACAACACCTTCAAGTGCACAGACGTGTGGCTGGTTTCAGTGAGTGTCACATGCTGTCATCATGACTGCCAGCCGTGTGGCGATCCTCCAGGACCTGGGCACTTACACACTTTGCATGGACACTTTCTAGAGCTGTTTGGGGAAAATCCATACCTGGGATTTGTCATCTTTAGCCTGGGCCCAATCCTTGGACTCTGCTGAAGACTTCTCCATTTTCTTCAGTGATGTGAGGTTCCAGTCATATTCTATGCTGCCGGCTTCAATCGACTGACTATCAATTTTCACTTCATAAGTGAGATCTGGTCGTAAAATCAGAGTGTAGAGGTGTGTAAAGCCATCGACCTGCACGTTTTATGGGGAGAGAAGGTGACAGTGAGACCCTTCTCAGGGTTTCAAGGCAGGTCTAAACATGCAGTTTAAGTTGCCATCGGTCAAAGCCTTGTTATAAACAGCAAGAAGAGAGGTGGTAGGGCTAGGGCCCGACTCGACTCCAGAAGGGGTCTTGAGGAAGAAGCACCACTTTGTAGACTGCTTCCTCACTACTAACAGCCTCTCTCAAGTGCCTGATGCCCTTCCTGCAAAGACAATGCTCCTGCCGGTAATCCGACATGCAAGGAGGACGAAGTGGTTGGTGTAAACCAAGGGACCACCCCGCTGTCTGATTTATGAAAAGTGATGTGGGAAACAACTCCCTGTTCTGTACCAAATGAAGCCCACTCTCAAACACATCTCTTTCTCAACACAGGGGAGAACTTCCTGCGATCTGAGCTGTCCTGCAATTGAAGCTCTGAGAGGGCAGGCCCGGTTAAAGGCTTTTAAAGGTTTAAAGCCCCAGGCCAGACACAAGGGAAGCATTCAACAAACATTCAGTAAAGGCGGGATGGAAGGTGGGTGAGCGGGTGCCTGGGGAGGCTGGGGATGCCAGGACGTGCCCCCGTCAGCAGCAGTGGGGACTCCTGCACCATATTCCAGCAGCGGTTCTCAAAGTGCAGCCCTGCAGCATCAGCATCACTGGGGACACGTGGGAAATGCCCGTTCCCAGGTCAGCCCCAACCTGCTGAATCGGAACCCGGGCGGGCCCTCTAGTTGCCTTCACAGGCCCTCCAGGGACTCTGACACTGCTAGGGTCTGGGAATCGCTGCCGCGGCATCTTAAAAGTTCTGTCGGGAGGATTCTCTTCCTGCTAAGAGCCAAAGGTGAAGGCCTCTTCAGTACCCTCTGCTCCGCCCCAAAGGACAGGCCGCTGCTGTCCACACTGTGGCCGAGGGCTCTGACTGAGATCAACACTGTGGTCTCTCGGGCTTCCCCGCAGCCTCTGCAGCCTGTGACAGCCAAGGACACACTTTTCCCAACAGTCTCCCCAGGCTCTCTGCCCCTTTCCTCTCCACCCGCCTTTCCTAATCCAGACACTGGGCTCGCTGGTCGATCACTGGCACCCTCCAGGATTAGGTCACCAGCTTGGAGCCTCCTGAGGGATAACATCCACTCCCCAACATATGCAAACGGCTCCAAACTGGCATCTTTAATCTCAACCATTGGTCTGAGCTTCAGACCTGAGTTTCCAACAACTTAGTAGACACCTCTACCTGGATGTCTGTCAGGATTTTACAACCAGCCCTTCCAAACACAACTTGCAAGTGTGCTCTGGCCCCCTCATTGGCCTTCGTTTCCCCTGCTGATTTAACAGTAACGCTGCTGAGAGTCATTGTCCACATCCTCAGTTCCCACATTGCAAACATCACAAAGTCTTCCGGGTCCCACCCTGGAACTGTCTGTCAAAACGCTCCCATGTCCTGCATCCACTGAAACCTGGGCCTAACCATTGCATCCGTCTCCCTGCCTATTGACCGCCTTGTCCCGCCAGCTGTCCCCCAGAACATCCGAGGTATTTTTCTAACGTGCAGATCAGAAGCTCCCTTGAGGGCTGACCACTGCCTGCAGGGGAGGTTCTCGACCTTTCTTCTACACCATCACAGAATGAATCAGAGCCCCAAGAACAGAACTATGCCCCCCACCGGGAAGACCATAACGCTGCCCGGCTGCTGTGAGTCAGCGCTCCTTCGGCAGACATGTCCGTTCTTCTAGCAGAAACAGCAGCACACATCCGAGGGCGTCCCCAGCCTGCAGGAGCCACTCAGGGCTCCGCAGACTTGCTGACTCCAGGTGGTTTTGCTGTGGCTGCCTGGCCGGACCCCGTGGCCTCCAGTGTCATCCCTACTCTCTCTCATATCCCGGATGTGCAACTGAACAATTCCTCAGGAATCAATCATAAAGACCCGTCCTTTGGTGCAAACACTACGGTGGGGGAGGAAGACCTGGGTTTCAAGCTCCCCTCACTCCCACAGGAGGGGTGATGGTGTCCGTGTGCAGGAGGACGCGCTGATCCTTTAGCGCCACCAAGCCAGCAGGTGGGAGCCCAAGAGGAATAGGGCTGCCCAGGGAGACTCCCTGGGGCTTTGTGAGGAGGCTGAGCACCCCAGCTCGGGACGGGGCTGAATACGGGACGGTTGCAGATGCTTCCCCTGCACACGGTCAACCATCTTGAAACACACTCGGGCCACTCAGACTCAAGGAGCCACAGATGTCAGAGCCCTGGGCGCTGAGGATGCCCCTGGGGACAGGGCCCTGCTTCCTGTCGCTGACATTCAAATCTGAGGAGGGCAATGGGGAGTGTACTTTCCCTCCACAGGCCTGCGCACCAGGGACCTAACGCAGCTGCCTCAGTGGAGAAGCCCCCGCCGCGCCACTGAGTTATAAAGCGGCCCCAAGACCTAGGGGGTCATTTTCACAGGATCTCCTGGGTAAAAGGGAAGAATGTACGCTTTCACTTTAGAAATATCCCCATTTTTTAAAGTTTTGATATTTTGAAAATTAATGTCTCCAGACTGTTTTTTGTTCATCCTAAATATATCATTCCTTGATGATGGATAGAGCTGAAATGTGACCATCCTGTTGTACCCTTTATGGTGAAAATTATAAATTGATGTCATACCTCACAGCAAAAAGTGAGTGTGCCCTCCTGATGGGTGAAAACTTCAGAAAGCAAGCCAGTCAAAGTGGTGGACAAGGCCTCGAACGGGCCTGTGGAGCTGGAGGTTGGGGACAGGGTGTGTTTGCCAAGACCTATCTCTGGCTCACTTAAACATTTTAGGCATCAAAACTATTTTCTCTAAACTTATGTTATCATCTGGCAAGAGTTAACACAATGACTGATTTGAATACAAAAGCATTTACCTTACATCTGATTGATTTCTTGTTTGAGTGATACTGATTCTTGAAATGTAAAATAACATGAACTTTCTTGATATCAAATCCACAAATATCAGGTCCTACAAAAAAAATAGCTGCTCTCAATTTCCTTCTATAACGCATCACCACAGGACATCCCCAATCAGTCTCCTGAAATAACATACGAGGCACAGGGAGCTTACATGTCTAGGAATAACGCAATATCCACCTGGAGATATTTAAACGGATGGTGACACCCTTCTCAGCTCGGGCCGCGTCTCTCATCACCGCAGCCACGTGGCACTCAGATAAACCAGCGTGTGAGTAAAAGGAAGGTCTAATGACAGTCTGGTAAGTGTCCCCAAGGTGCTGCCAAAGTCTTGGGCCCTCGCTCTGAAGCTCGGACCCTCGCAGCGGTGCCCAGGCGAGGACTGCCGTCTCAGCTCTCATGCACCGTGTGGAGAGACGTGTGCAGCAACGAAGCCCCCTGGTGCCCCAGTGTTCTGGGCTATAAAATGGGGACGTGGATCTCGACTTCACAAAGCTTTTTTGCCAATTCAATGGGCTAACATACGTAAAGTGTTCAGTGTGGCAAAGCTCAATACTTGTTGCCGTTATTACTCTTATGCCCCAATTTATAATAATACACACACATATTCTTAATAACCCCAAATTGTAAGCAAAAGAGAGATTACGATCAGTATGCAGGTTTGATGAACCGTAACATCTAGAAAGAGCTCCATTCAAAAGTGAACGATTTTGTAATTGGCGCAAGGTAGGTTTCAGTCACTGAGGACATGGAGCGCTGCAGGACCCTCGACGCCCTGACCAGAGGCTGAGGGGCTCCGAGGACACTCAACAAGGCTCACAGGAGGGCCCTGGAGAGCCTGTCGAACGCTCTGAGCAAGTCTGGAATCACCCTGCTGCGGCCTGGCCTTGAAGGAACGGACCAAAGCGTCCGGTGTCTTTCTGTCTCACGGCCACTGACCCGGGCTCACACCTACCCCTGGGGATTCTGGGAGGCGAACCCCACGTAAACGCAAGCAGATGACTGCGATTTCTTCTAGAACGTGCAGTGAGGAAAGTCCAGAATAAATACAAGACATCCAGGCCGCACAGAATGACTTAAAGAATAGTACCCATCTGCCAGAGGAGATGCGGCATTGAACTTGGAAGCAGCGTCCTGAGGGACTGACAAAGAACACCAAGTCCATCTCCCCGCTGAGGTCTCGGAGGGCGTGCGTTTATCTAATTCCCTTCTTTGGTTATTTCTGGAAACCACTCCAGTTCAATTTTTAAAACAAAAGCTATGTGAACTATTTGTATCAAAGTGCACTCCGCTGGGACTGAAACATGAAACTTATTTATCCTTTGAAATGCGTCTGAATTTCCCTCTCCATTCCTAAACACCCACAAGCCTTTATTATTAAATTAAACTTCAGAACACGCAGAGCTGACCGGAAAACCTGGACATTCTCCGTTAACAGCAATCATGAAATATTTACGCACCTAATGCATTTTTGTGAGGATATGGGGTAGGCACGTGGCCTATGAAGTCAGGCTGACCTGACTTCGAGCTAGTAGTTTTAATCTTTCTGAGCCTCAGTTTCCTTACTTGCAAAATGGGAGCTGTGTTACCTATTTCCTAGAGGTTTATACATAATCTAAGACTGTGTATGTTAGGCCCCTAGCAAGGGCCCAATCAAACAGACTTCTCTCTTCCCCTTCAACACAAGCCTCAGCCTGCTCTCATACCAAAGGCTAGAGCTGAGCTATCACGGGAAAGTGTTCTAACAGAGACACAGCAGATTTGAGTAAAATGTAAATGATTTTGAGTTAAAAGCAAAAATAATACAGAAAGTGTATTTTAATCACTTTTTTTACTCCAAAATATGCTGCTTCACGATTCAGATGTAGCAGACATGCTACATATATTTTAAAGTAGTACTGTGGCAGATATTTGCGGTTATTTTGTTTGCCAACACTAACTAAATCAAATATCTGTGAAATCATCTCTAGTTCAACAAATATTTTTTGCCAAATATATCTGCCTGTTTTAAGACAATAATAACAATAACCAAAACCCATAACATTTTAATTTCTTTCCTAATCAAAATAGAAAGACTTTTTCCATTCCAGATTTTAAGTTCAAGAGTAACTACGAGGCACCGCAGAGCAGAGAGGACTATGGGCAGAGGTGGGAACTGCGTGGTCAGTGGAAAACTTTGCATCCAGTCCTGTGGCCTCGGGGAAGTCACCTTGCGCTCCAAAATGACAGGGCAGGACTGTATCTAAATCTAATAAATAATGTAACATCTATTTTCTCTACTTCTAAAACAACACTATGACCAGCGGTATCTATAAATATAAGAACAGCATAAACCAGGTGTCTCAAGCCTGATGCTGATCAGGATAAATTCAGAGATAAGCACGGAAAGACTATGAGGGAGAAAAATTCTGCAAGACATCCAAGTCCGATGAGAGGAAAGAATTTTAAAGAATGATTCCCCAAATTTGGATTAAGGATAGATATTTTAAAAATACATTTTCATTCTTCCAGCTCTTTTACCCCCTTTTTAAATTGTGGTCAAATAAACATAAAATTTACCATCTTAACCATTTTTAAGTGTGCAGTTCAGCGACATTAAATGCATTCACATTGCATTTCTGCAATGTGTTCAACCATCACCATTCATCCCCAAAACTCTCTTCATCTTCTAAAACTGAAACTCTGTCCCCATGAAGCACCAACTCCCCATCCCCCTCTCCTAGCCCCTGGCAGCCACCATCCTACTTTCTGTTCCTGTAATTTTGACTCCTCTAAGTACCTCATATAAGTGGAATCATACAGTATTTGCCCTTTTGTGACTGGCTTCATTCATTCGGCGTAACATCTTCAAAGTTCATCCACGTTGCAGCGTGTGTCCGAATTTTCCTCCTTTTTAAGGCTGAATAATGTGCCATTGTATGGATACACCACATTTGGTTTATCTATTCATCTGTTGACGAATACTTGGGTTAAGTCCTACAGTTTTGTTCTTTTCAGGTTTGTTTTGGCTATTCAGGGTCCCTTGAGATTCCATATGAATTTTGGGATGCGTTTTTCTATTTCTGAAAAAAAGGTCATTGGAATATTTATAGGGATTGAACTGAATCTGTAGATCACTTTGCTTTGGGTAGTATTAACATTTTAACAATACTGTCTTCCAACTCACGAACGTGGAATGTGTTTCCATACATTTATGCCTTCTTTAATTTCTTTCAGCAATATTTTGTAGTGTTCATTACACAAGTCTTTCACCTCCTTGGTGAAAGTTAATTCCTAAGTAATTTACTCTTTTGGATGCTATTGTAAACGGAACTGTTTCTGTAGTTTCCTTTCCAGATTGCTCATTGTTCACATATGGGAATGCAACCTTTTTTTGCGTGTTGACTTTGTATCCTGCTACTTTGCTGAATTCGTTCATTACCCCTAATAGTTTTTTTTGCAATCTTTAGGGTTTTCTATATATAAGCTTATATCATTTGCAAACAGAAACAATTTTACTTCTTCCTTTCCAATTTGGATGCCTTTTCTTTCTTTTTCTGGCCTAATCGCCCTGGCTAGAACTTCCAATGCTGTGTTGAGTAGAAGCAGTGACAGTGACATCCTCGCCCTGTTCTGGGTCTTAGCAGAAAAGCTTTCTGTCTTTCACTACTGAGTATGATGTTCACCGTGGGTTTTTCATGTATGGCTTTTGTTGTGTTGAGGTAGTTTCCTACTACTCCTAGTTTGTCGAATGTTTTTATCACAAAAGGGTATTGAATTTTGTCAAAGGCTTTTTGTACATCAATTGTGATGACCATGTGGTCTTTTTCCTTCATTCTGTTGATGTGACATGTTACACTGATTGAGTCAACCCATCCCTGCAGTCCAGGAATAAATGCCACTTGGTCATGGTGTCCAGTCCTTTTAATATGTTGCTGAATTCCATTTGCTAATATTCTGTTGAGGATTTTTGCATCAAAATTCATAAGGGATATTGGCCTGTAGTTTTCTTGTCTTGTAGTGTCTGTCTTGTTTTGGTATTAAGGTAATGCTGGCCTCAGAGAGTGAGTTAGGAAGTTTTCCTGCCTCATTTTTTGGAAAAAATTGAGAAGGATTGATATTCTTTAAATGTTTGGTAGAATTCACCAGTGAAAACACCAGATTCAGGGCTTTTCTTTGTTGGGAGAATTTTGTTTACTGCTTCAATTTCCTTACTATTCACAGGTCTATTCAGACTTTCTATTTCTTTGTGATTAAATCTTGGTAGGTTTTGTGTTTCTAGGAATTCGCCCATTTCATCTAGGTTATCCAATTTTTGGCATGTAACTGTTCACAGTACTCTCTTATAATCTTTTTTATTTCTGTAGATTCTGCAGAACCATTCTCACATTCATTTCTGATTTAGTAATTTGAGTCTTCTCTCTTTTTTCCTTAGTCCATCTAGCTACAGGTTCGTTAATATTGTCAGTCTTTTCGGAGAACTAACTTTTGATTTCATTGATTTTCTCTTACTGTTTTTCTAGTTTTTACTTTGTTCATCTCTGCTCTAATCTTTATTATTTCCTTTCTTCTGATAGATTTGGGTTTAGTTTGTTCTTTTTCTAGTTCCTTAAGTTGTAAAGTTAGGTTGTTGATTTGAGATCTTATTTTTTAATGTAAACATTTAGAGCTATAAATTTCCTCAATAGCACCACTTTTGCTGCATCCTGTAAGTTTTGGTAAGTTGTGTTTTCATTTTCATTCATAAGTATTTTCTAATTTCCCTTGTGATTTCTTCTTTGATCCATGGGTTGTTTAAAAGTGTGTTAATTTCCACAATTTGTTTAATTTTCCCATTTTCCTTTTGTTAATGACTTCTAACTTCCTCCCATTGTGATCAGAGATATTTTGCATGATACCTACCCTTTTAAAATCTATTGAGACTTAATTTGTGGCACAGCATACGGTCTATCCTGAAAATATCCCATGTATACGTGAGAAGAATGTGTCTTCCATTGTTGTTGGGTAGACTGTTCTGTATACGTCTATTGGATCTAGTTGGTTTACAGTGTTGTTTAAGTCCCCTATTTCCTTATCTTTTGTCTGATTGTTCTATCCACTATTGTGAATGGGTTATTGAAATCTCCAACCACTAGTGTACAACTACCTATTTCTCCCTTCAATTCTGTTAGTTGTTGCTTCATGCATTTTGATGGCCTATCATTAGGTGTGTAAATGTTCTTAACTGTCATATCGTCTTGCTGTTTTGAAACTTTTATTAATACATAATGTCCTTCTTGTCTCCTGTAATCTTTTTTGATTTAAAGTCTATTTTGTCTCATACTAGTATAGCCAGCTCCTTTCTTTTGGTTATTATTTGCAGAGAATATCTTTTTCCATCTTCTCACTTTCAACCAGTGTCTTTTAATCTCAAAGGAGTCTCTTGTAGACAGTATATAGTTGGGTGATATGTTTTTATCCACTCTGCCAATCTCTGTCTTTTGACTGAAGAGTTTAATCCATTTATATCTACAGTAATTACTGATAAGGAGGGACTTACTTCTGTCATTGGGTTATGTTTTCTGTATGTCCTATAGCTTTTTTGTCCCTCATTTCCTGCATCCCTGTCTTCTTTCATGTTTAGTTGACTTTTTGTAGCAAAATGTTAAAATTGCTTCTTAATTTCCTATTGTGTGTATTCTACAGCTATTTTCTTTGTGGTTACCATGGGAATTCCATTTAACATCCCAAATTATAACACTCTAATTTAAACTGACACCGGCTTAACTTCAACAACATACAAAACTCTGCTCCTCTATGTCTCTGTCCGCGTGCCTTCCAGTTACTGACGCCACGGAGTTACATCTTACACATTGTGTGTCCCCAAACACAAACTAGTAATTCTCTAAAATACATTAGTCTCTTAAATTATGCAGAAAACAACATTTGGTGTTACAAACCAAAGTTATAGTAATACTAGTTTTTACACTAATACTTTTTTCTTTCAACGTATCAGTTTCTTAAGTCATGTAGAAAATAAAAGTGCAGTTACAAACCATTGTTACAATAATACTAGCTTTTATAACTGCTCACGTATTTCCCTTTTTTGACATCTTCATTTCTCCATACAGCTTTGAGTTACTTTCTAGTGTCCTTTCATTTGACCCTGCAGGACTCCCTTGAGCATTTCTTTCTTTTTTTTTTAATTGAAGATTAGCCCTGAGCTAACACTGGCTGCCAATCCTCCTCTTTTTGCTGAGGAAGACTGGCCCTGAGCTCACATCCGCGCCCATCTTCCTCTATTTTATATGTGGGACACCTACCGCAGCATGGCTTGACAAGCAGTGCCATGTCCGCACCCAGGATCCGAACCAGCAAACCCCGGGCCACCCAAGTGGAACATGCGCACTTAACTGCTGCACCACCTCCACCTTCAGCATTTCTTGCAAGGCAGGTCTAGTGGTCACAAGGTCCCCGAGTTTTTGTGTATCTGAGAATGTCTTAACTTCCCCCACACTTTTGAAGGACAGTTTTGCTGGGTATGATTCTTGGTTGACAGTTTCTTTCTTTTAGTATTTTGAATGTATTAGCCCCATGTCTTCCGGCCTCCAAAGTTTCTAATGAGAAATCTGATGCTCTTATTGAGAATCCCTTGTATGTGATGACTTGCTTCTCTCTTGGTGCTTTCAAGGGCCTCTCTTTGTCTTTGTCTTTTGAAAGTTTGGGGGCCAGCCTGGTGGCATAATGGTTAAGTTCATGTGCTCTGCTTTGGCACCCCAGGCTTCACTGGTTCAGATCCCAGGTACGGACCTAGCATTGCTCATCAGGCCACACTGTGACAGCATCCACATAAAAAATAGAGCAAGATTGACAGAGATGTTACCTCAGCGACAATCCTCCTCAAGCAAAAAGAGGAAGATTGGGAACAGAGCTAACCTACCTCAGAAAAAAATTTTTTTAAAAAGAAAGTCTCATTATAATGTGTTTGGTGTTAGTCTTCTTCAGTTCACCTTACTTGGAGTTTGTCAAGCTTCTTGGATATTTATATTCATATATTTCACCAAATTTGGGAAGTTTTTAGCCTTTATTTTTCCAAATATTCTCTCTCCCTGCCCACTTTTCTCTTTCTCCTCCTTCTGGGACTCCCATATGCATATGTTGGTCTGTTCAATGGTGTGCCACAGGGGCCTTGGACTCTGCTTTTCTTCAATCTTTTCTCTTTTTGCTCTTCAGCCTTCATAATTTCCATTATCCTATCTTCAAGTTCACTGATTCTTTCTTTTGCCTGCTCAAACCTGCCTTTGACTCCCTCTAGTGAATTTTTCATTTCAGTTGTACTTTTCAGCTCCAGAATTTCTTTTTGGTTTCCTTTTAGGTTTTCCATCTCCTTATTGATATTTCCATTCTGTTCACACATCATCTCCTTGACTTTTGTCACATTTCCCTTTAGTTCTTTTAGCATTTTCACTTAAGTCTTTGTCTAGCAGATCTGCCATCAGGTCTTCTTCACACACAGTTTCCATTAATTCATTTCTTTTCATTTGCATGGGCCACACTTTCCTCTTTCCTTGTATGCCTTGTGATTATCTGTCGAACGCTGGACATTTGAACCGAATAATATGGTAACTCTGGAAATCAGATTCTCCTCCCTCCCCACGGTTTGCTGCTTTTTGTTATTTATTTTTGACTGTTGTAGGCTGTCACTGTGCCAGGGTCAGCCTGAGGTGTAGACTTAAGGTCTTCTCAGGTCTTTTCTGAGTCTTTCCCCAGGCATATGTTGTCACTCTTATTTTCCTTGAATATGCAGTTGTTGTTGTTTTTTTTTTTTAAAGATTTTTATTTTTTTCCTTTTTCTCCCCAAAGCCCCCCAGTACAGAGTTATATAGTCTTCGTTGTGGGTTCTTCTAGCTGTGGCATGTGGGACGCCGCCTCAGCGTGGTTTGGTGAGCAGTGCCATGTCCGCGCCCAGGATTCGAACCAACGAAACACTGGGTCGCCTGCAGCGGAGCGCGTGAACTTAACCACTCAGCCACGGGGCCAGCCCCTGCAGTTGTTTTTTAATAGTCTAGTCTTTCATGTCTGGCTTCCTAAAGAGGAAAAAGTGAAAAATGAAAGGAGGGAAAAGCATTCTGGCCATTTAAATCCCCTGGAAGTCACTTCAGCTGCAGGAGGCGGGTGCTTACAATAATGGCTGCCCATCTCTTTGTCTGTACCTCTGTGATCAGAAGCAGCAATCAGCACTCGGATCCCCAATATTTGGTGGACAGGGTCCTTTTTGCCTACCCTAGCTCTCAGAAGCTGTGTGTAAGCTGCTCCAGGAACACATGCACTGCTGCCTGGCAGGTGGCTGGGGGTGGGGGATGGGTAGCTGTCACGGTGCTAGGAGTTGAAATTGACTGAAATTAACCTTCCTGTCTTTCCCTGGAAGCAGCAATCCTTCCACAGACTCCAGAGTTTCAAAACAGTTACATCAGACAGATTCTGCCCTGCAATTGATGTCTAGGTGGAGAGACAGATTTCCACTGCTTCCTACTCTACCATCTTCCCAGAATCCTCTTCAGTCTTAAGCTTTTTGAATCCACATACTTCAGTTATGTTTAGTTCCTGTGGCCCAGTGGGGTCCCTTGCCAATTCCAGCACAAATTTCAATCAATTAGCTCCGGTGTCAGGAGACATTCAATACATTCTAGGGGTCAGCAAGGTTTTTCTGTAGGCAGCCAGGCAGTACACATTTCTGGGTGTGTGGGTCATATGGTCTGTGTCACAACTACTCAACTCTGTCACTGCTGCCTGAAAGCAGCCACAGTCAGGATGTAAACGAACAGAGTGACGCTGCATTCCAAGGAGACTTCATTTGTGGACGCTAAAATCTGAGTTTCATGTCATTTTCATGTGTCACAATATCCTTATTTTGATTTTTTCCAGTCATTCACAAATGTTAAAGCCCATCCTCAGCTTACAGGCCTTAACAAACACAGGTCACGGGCTGACTTGCCCATGGCCAAGGTTTGTTAACTTCTGATGTATTCAAAATACTTGGGGCTACATTAATGCTGAATAAACAAGCTTTTCAAACGCACAATAGAATGGTATAGTTACCTTTTTATAGCATTAATTAGGTGTAACAGTGGTAAAAACCTTTGGTTAGATATAATCAATACCACTACTTTTGCAAAGTCTTAGTGTAAGGATCCTATGAAGTGGAAGGGTTTTCAAAGTCACCAGAACGGCTGTGCTGCACTATCTAAACTCACCGAACATAATATAGTACTGGGATTTTCCATTCAGGTTCTTCTGATCTACGTCTGCAGGGAAAACCTTAATGTAGCCTCCTCCACAGTCCATCTTCTGCTCGTGTTTCACTGTGTACTGAATGACCAGAGTCTTCCCTTTATTGCTGAATGGTTTGAACCGTGCAGAGATGGCATAGAATCGGCCATTCTGAGTGGTCTGCAGACCTTTAAACAAAAAGAACTCATGAAGGATTAGGAAGGACGCTGCTGAGTGATGCACGGAATTAAATGGCTATCCTTTCCCCACCCCACTATAAACCTCCTAAGCATTTACAACCACCCAGAGCCTACAGCACATTTGAACAGTAAGAGACAACAGGCATACCACTAACAGACCCTCTGCCACCAGAGAGCTTCTACTTCACACACTCGGATGTTTTGTACTTAACGTGCCACTGTTACGTCTTAAGTTACACAAACATTTCAGCTCTAAATGGCAAATATGCAATCTAATTATGGATAAAAGGTTACTTTTGCTTCCATTCAGCTTCTAAGGTGTGGGAATATACAAGGAAGCTTGCGTAGCAACTAAGTTAAAAAAGGGAGCATTTTACTTCTTTTCCTTAATTCTCATCTTAAAACAGCTACTTAACAGATACAACAGCAGATAGAGGACAGAGTGCTGATGTGTAAAAAAGTGCTTTACTGCACTGGGTGAGCTGGCCCGTAGGTGTCATCCATGTGATGGCTCCTTTTATGAAGCTACCATCCTTTTGTCATGCAAATCATCTCATATTTGTTTTATAAGTTTAGGCGTTCACTTCAAGACCAAAATGCCCTTTCTCAGTAGCCATTAGGCTCTGTACCAAATCCTTATCCTGGAGTCTGCCAAACCTGAAAACAGAGCCATTCTTACCATAACATACCCTTCCTTGCTCCACACTCTGGCCCCCATACCTGCCTATGGTGAAAGCCATCATAAATGAACTTGGAATTTTCTATCAATATGACTAAGTCTGAACTCATAGCTGGCTTCCCACTACCACACGACTCTGTGTCCTCCATTATTGCCCCACCTTCCCTTTCTCAGGGGATTTATAGCCCCTTCCCCTCCCTTTCTCCCTACCAGCCAGGCAACTCCTAAGTCACTTGACTGACTGCCTCCCCTTGTGTCCTGCTACCCTCCTCACCACCCACATCCTCTCTCCCCACCTGCCATCTCTGCCTGACTAAATTCTACTTATCTTTCCATCCATGGCTTCTGTGTCAAGGTCCTGGGAGACCACAATGCAAGGGGTCAAATCAGCTGGAACCCCAGTGCCCTGCCTGTGTGTACTATCAGGAGACATGTGCTGGACTGAATGAATGCACAGAATCTCAGGATTCCAGATTGAAGGAAGGAGAAACATTGTGGGAAAAAACTCAAATGACTCTAAATGGAAACCCCTGTCCTTGAACAAGCTTCATGGAACAACCTGTTTATTTTCACTCCATTTTTCTCATATAGCCTGAATTTTGACCAACTCTTTGAGTCAGCACGTAACTTACAAAACAATATATATGCAATTGAAAACCAGAGGCTGCCAGACAGGGCAACAGTGGAGTAATGGGGCCAAGGCGGGTGGAGTGGAGGGTGGTGAGGAGTGAAACCTTTCATGAAAATCAGGGGCCGACAAACTTTTTCTGCAAGGCCAGAGAGTAAATATTTCAGACTCTGTGGGCCATCTAGTCTGTCCCAACTACTCGATTCTGCCTTTACAGCATGAAAGCAGCCATAGGCTATACCTAAATGAACGGGCATGGCTGTGTTCCACTGAAACTTCATCTATGGACACTGAAATATCATACATTTTGTTGAATTTCATATAATTTTTATGTGTCACAAAATACTATTTCCCTTTTGATTTTTTCCCCAACAATTAAAAATGTAATAACTATCCTCAGCTCCTTGGCTGTACAAAAACAGGCAGTGGACAAGCTGTAGTTTGTCCACCTTTGATCAACAAATAGAGGTTATCCTTGGAGCCAGGTTACCGACTTGCGCGAGGTGGGCACCAGGGAGGCTGATATGGGGGCTGAAAATGTCTCCTATCTTCACCTGGGTGTACAGTTGTAAAGATTCACTCCGTTGTACCCCGAAGATGCTTGCACGTGACAGCACGTAACTTTTACCTCGATTTTTTTTTTTAACGCAAAAATAAAAATGAGAAGTATGTTGGAATCCTTTTCCCCTGCAGAAAAAAGTCCCTCGGGTCCCAGAGCTTATCTGAATAGCGCCTATGAAGCGGGCGATCTTGGGCTGATAAACAGAGGAGAGAGAAAAACAGTAGCTCAAGCCCATTCCGGGCCTTAGCTTCCCCGCAGTGGACTCAGGCCAAGAGGCGTTGAGGGCGCGCCTCAGCGACCTGGGAAGGCGGGCAACCTTTACCTCCATCCTCTCACGATTCCTACACTAACCTTTGTCCTTCTCCTTATGACCGTAAAACTTTCCCGACGAGAGTCTAAAATGCCCCAGCTGGGAGTCGTTGGTGGACTGCACCCATCGGTTCCTCCAGCGCTCTGTGGGGGTAACAACACCAGTTAGGGCTGAACCTGTTACTTGGGCTCCTGGGGAGGGCGAGGGGCCCCTCGAGGCTTCGGAGCTTCGCCACCACCGACCCCGCGGCGACGGGCTGGGGCCAGTGGCGACTTAGGCCGTCCGTTAGGCAGCTGGGTTTGGGCCACCAGGGGCGTCGCCCCTTCACCTCCGTCTAGAAACTCCTCCTGGAAGTAGACGGTGGCCAGCGCCAGCCGCAGTACGCAGACCGCCCAGAGCGGAGCACCAGAGGCGGCCATCGCGGGTGCGAGGCGCTTCTTTGCGGATCCGCCCCTTTAGGATCCTGGCTGTCTCTCCGACGCTCCGGGCCCCAGCCCCCAGAACTACAACTCCCGTCACACCTCGCGATTATGACCTGAATCACCATTGGTCCCCGTCGCGCAGTGCACGCCGGGCCAGCCCCGGAACTACCACTCCCTTGACGCTCCGCGAATGTGACCTGGGGCACTATTGGTTCTTGTGGCGCGGGGTGCGTCGGGAGATGTAGTCTCTCCCGCCCTGGCGCGGTTGCCGGGGGCAACGGTCCCCTCTGGCCCAAGTGCCGGGCGTGAGCGGCGGCGGCCTCCGCGGATGGACAGAGTGGGAGGAGGTTGGCGGGGTCTGCAGGGTGGCGGCCGGGTTTTGCGACCAGGCTCCGGCGAGGAGGTGCGGGGAAACGGGGCGCACTCCGCAGCTGGGCTGGGAGGGCGGCGGGAGGGCGGCCACGAGCCTCACGCCTCAGTTTCCCCGCCTGAGGCCCACTCGGGAGCGTGGTCGGATGTAGGTCGCTCCAGGCCTGGGAGAAGAGCCCGACGGTCTGAGGGGCGCCAGTGCTTTCACAGTTTGATTTATTTATTTTTAACAACTTTATTGGGGATTCACTTACATATCATAGGATGCATTACCCGTTTTAATTGTACAAGTCCGTTATTTTTAGTAAATTTGTCAGGCGGCGCAACCATCACCACGATCCAGCTTTAAGACTTTTCCGTCACCCGGAGATCTCTCCTGCCCCTTTGCAGTCCATCCCCGCTCCCACCTCTGGCCCCAGGCAACCACTGATGTGCTTTCTGACTCTAGATTTGCTTTTCTGGGCAATTATTTTGAGCGGAATCGTGCGGTGTGTGGCGTTTTGCATCTGGTTACTTTCCCTTAATAGGAAGTTTGAGATGTATGCATGTTGTGTGTATTGGTTGTTCTCATCCATTCGTTAGTAGACATTTGGGTTGTTTCCATTTTTTGTCTTTGATGAATGATAACTGTTATGAACATTTGCATACCTTTCACTTATCTTGGGCCAGGTAGGAGTGGAATTTCTAGATCATAGACTACGTTTAACCTTTTGAGGAACTGCCGACTCTTTTCCAAATCAGCAGCTGCACCATTTTACCATTCCCCCCAACAGTGTATGAGGGTTCCACTTTCTTCCCCTCTTTGCCAGCGTTTGTTATTATCTGTCTTTTTGCTTATCGCCATCCTAGTGGTGTGAGCCGGCTCTCGTGGTGGTGGTTCCGATTTGCGTTTCCCTGGTAGCTAGTGACGCTGAACAACTTTTCATGTGCTTATTGGGCATTTGCATATATTTTGTGTGTGTATGAAATATCTGTTCACGTTTTTTGCCTCTTAGTTTATTTTTAATTGTGTGTTTCCTAAATATATCTATTTTAGTTGTGCTAAAATGTACATAGCATAAAATTTGCCATTTTAACCATTTTTCCATTGGTTTATTTTTAAACCTAGGGAAATTTTCAAAAGAACTAGATGCCAGAAAACCTGGCCTGCTGGTCAGACCTCCCCTCTGACCTGCAGAATAGCCTGGGCCGAGTCGTCTCCTGATTCTAGGCTTTGTTAAAATATTAACAGCAATACCTGTTACCCTTGTTCCAGCGATCTCTACTGCCCCTTCGCCACGTCCTTCCAGCTAAAAGTTAGCCTGTTACACAGGTAGTCCAAATACTACCATTGCCACTATCTAAATTTTACTGAGCTCTTATTCCAGACCCCATATTGAACTTAGGAACCCTCTGAGGGAAATCGTTGCTATTCCCTTTTTACAGATGAGCAGGCTGAGGCAGAGAGTGGCTAAGTAACTCTCCCAGGGGCACACGGATAAGGAATTCTGTGCTGCTGCTGTCAGGTGTGGTGCTCCATTCACTGACCGCTGTGGTCAGGTCTGTGCTGGGCACTCTCAGTACACAGGCTGGTTCAGATGGGGACAAGGAAGTAAGCACACTAGTCAGAGAAACAGCCAGGAAAATCATGAAAATAATTCATTCTTGTACAGAACCTTAGGGAGTGGGTTAAATGCATTTCCTTGCACAAAACCTTTGAGCTCAGCCTTGAAAGGTGCATTTAAGATATAGGGTTGCCACATTTAATGAATAAAAATATGGGACACCCAGTCGAATTTGGATTTTGGATAAACAAATAATTTTTTAGTATAAAAATATTTGGGTCATACTTATATTTTTAAAATTATTTGCTGTTTATGTGAAATTCAAATAACTGGGTGTCCTGTATTTAATTTGGCAGTCCCAATGAGATTGTTTTCCAAGTGGTCAGGGATGGGAAAAGAGGCTTTTCCAGGTCTCACTGTGAATTTCTTCTTTTTAATAAAGTAGCACATGGCCTTCCTAAGCGCTCCAGCAGTCTGGAGAGCAGGCATGCTCCGTGTCCTGTCTCTTCTGCCTCCGTGTTGTTAAGCTGGAAACGTTGCTGCCCACACAGAGCTCCCCGGTGTCTTTCAGACGGCCGCCTGGTTTTCGGCTGCCCGCGTGCAGTCCCCTGGGCTTCCCCGGGTCCCTGCGGGTGGGTTCAGGGTTTGACGAGTACAGACGGTGCTGCCACGGCGTGCCCTGAGCATGTCTCTGTGCGCGTCTGAGGGTGTAACTGTAGGGCCATTTCCGGACCGGGAATGACTGGGTCACAGGGTCCACGCATTTCAAATTTCATTGCTGTTGCTGAGTTCCTCACTACAAAACACCCACCATGCTGTATTTTCCATAGTTTTAAGTCTTTAAAATCTTTTGAAACCTTTGTAAATCTTGCGACGGGTCCTTCACATTCTTTCGGGGGCACATGGGAACTCTGAGAATATGAGGGAAGCTCTGGCCCTCCTCCCCAGGAAAACGTCCGCTGGTACACACACGCGACACGTGGCAGACGTACAGTGCCCCACTCCCCCCCGTCCAGGGCAGTGCTTCTCACACTTTAAGTGAAGTAAGACTTTCTGGGGAGTTCGATAAACATACAGATTGTATCTCAACAGCTCTTTGTGAGAGAGCTGAGGCTCCTTGGATAAAAGGGGAGCCTGGACTTGGGGTGTGATGGGGAAGTAGCACTCGCTGGGAGTGGTGGTGGGGTATCTGGCGGGGAGTGACGCACAGGTCCGGGGAGGGAGGTCTTAGGACCCAGACCTGAGCTTTGAACTTGCCTCTGCTGCTTACAGCCAGGTGACCTTGACCCGTGACCTAAGCTGTGGGACTTTATTTCCTCCACCTCCTCTATGAAAGGGAAAGCCAGTGAGTGACTCCCAGGGTGGCATGAGGATTGAATGAGATGATATGGCTCTGAGCAGGGTGGCGGGCACCCCGCTGGAGCCTGAGAGGTGCTGGCTCTTGTTCTTACTGTGCCGCGTCTCAGGAAGGCCTGCTGTTGAGTGGCGTCCTGTCAGTGGCACTGTGTGTCTAATCATCTTCACTGCCATCGTCGGGCTGGCAGGGCGATTCGATCTCTCCCGGGGTATGGGAGCCGCTGAGGGACTTGAGTGCACAATGTGAACATCAGGTTCTTCTCTAAGTTTTCTTTCTTTACTCCCTAGAATGGCTTCAACCAAAAAAATCAGCCATCCTGTGTGCGATGTCTTTGGTGATTTCAGTGATATTTCCTTGGAAGATTCAAAGATGGAAGAAATCAGAAACTTGAAAATCAGTAGAGGTCTTACCAAAATAGCACCTAGTCCTAGCAGATTTCTAAAAAGAAACCAAACTATGGGTGAGAAACACTTATTCCCAAAAGAGAATGCTGTCCTGGGGAGGGAGCCCGGGCCCTCCTCAGGTAGACCCCTGGCCGCTGCCTCGAAGCTCAGGGCCCACGCCGCGCTCACAAAGCTGGCCCAGCTCGAAACCTGGATCCTGAATCGGAAGGTGCAGATGGATGTGTCTGCCGTGGACTCTGACCCGGAGACCTCCGAAGGCCGTCCTACAGGGAGGGCGGACGAAGCGCCCCTCAGTGCCGCTGAACGTTCCTCACAGAACACAGACAGCACCCCCCGGACGCAAGCCCAAGGAGCTCCCACCGCCAGGGGTGCTGCGCCGAATGGGCAGGCCAGTCGCTTTCTAAAGAAGAGAGGCCCACCCGGGGAAAACACACCCCCTGGAGCACAGTTTGGGCAACAGAGGAGCTTTCAGACATCCAAAGTGAAAGAACCTGTTAGAAAATTGGATTCTCCAGACAGCGATGAAGAGGAAATGAGAGAGTTGCTGGGAAGCTTGATGGAATCTTCTAGAGAAAAAGAAACACACACAAATCAGGGTTTCACCAGCACCAAAGTCAGTGAGAAAGAACGAATAAAACTATTCCCGGTAAGGTTTGCACGTTTGTTTATTTTTAACGAAGGCTTTGCACTTGTGTCTTTCTGTTACGGCCCTGAGGCTGGAGAGCAGCTGTCGCCAGGAGCTTCTTGAGGAAACAGTGTGACAAGGAAAGGCTGGGTTTCAGTGGTCACCGGTGCCTACCGTGGACCTGCGCTGTGGGACCGCACTCGGGCACGCCAGACAGTTTGGCAGTATCTAACTCTGTACCCCACAGGACATCGCCTCAGATGGCTGATTGCACCCCAGCAGTGACCAGTGCCGCCTGCAGTCCACGCCCACCTGTCGTGTGTACCACACAGGCACCATTAACTTGGGGAGGCTACACTGGCATTTTCTTATTGAGATGAAATTCACATAAGCTAAAACTCACCATTTTAAAATCAATAGTTCAGGGGCATTTAGTACATTCACGATGTTGGACAACCACCTCCTCTATCTAGTTCCAGAACATTTCCATCACCCCAAAGGAGACCCTAGACTCATTCAAAATCACCCCCCGTACCCCTGCCCCCAGCCCATGACAACCACTAATCTGCCTTTTTTCCCTATGGATTTGCCTATTCTGGATATTTCATATAAGTGGGATCACAGAACATGTGACCTTTTGTGTCTGGCTTCTTTCCCTCAGTGTGGTGTTTTTGAGGTCCTCCACTTTGTAGTGTGTGTCGGGGCTTCTCGTGTTTATGGCTGAGTAACAGTCCAGTGTGTGGATGGACCAGATCTTCCTTAGGCATTCATTCACTCGTGGGTGTTTGAGTGGTCTCTCTCCCTTGGCTCTTGTGGATGGCGTTCCACAAACACGTGTCCAAGCGCCTGTTTGAGCCCCTGTTTTCAGTTATTGTGGGAAGGTACCTGGCAGTGGCATTGCTGGATCCTGTAGTATTCTGTGTGCCACTTACTGACGAGCCGCCGACTGCTTTCCATAGCGGCGGCACCGTTTTACATTCCCACCAATGGTGTGTGAGGGTTCCAGTGTCTCCACGTCCTCGCCCACACTTGTTATTTTTGGGTTTTTTTATTATAGTCATCCTAGTGGGTGTGAAGTGAGGGGAAGGCTTCATTTTAAGGGGGCAAAAATCTGCATATTCATTTTGATTCTGTTGAAGGTCCAGGCTATTACAGATCATGTACTCAGGGGCCTTAATTTAGAAAATTTATAATTAACAATCTATATTTGAAAGCAAAGTGATATTTCTGATTATTTGTGGAGTATTTCTAATCTCAATATTACCTTAGCTAAATGTTGTACCTTGACTTGCAGAAATGAGGGGAGAGGAGAGAAAGGGGCCCAAGGGGTCACTGTTTGTTCTCGTGCTCCTCTCTACCGTGATGTTGAATGAGGAGGCCTTGCTTATCACATGCTTGGTAATTGTATTTCTTTTATTTTCGCCAAAGTAGGATCAGATCCCAACTCAACTGAGAGTCCTTTCTCTACCCACTGAGGAACTTTCCAGCCCAAAGCCGTGGCAGACGTCACCTCTGCCAACCTCACAGTCAGCGGATGGGACCCTTTGCAGCATGCGCTCAGGAGCCCACTCCCCACAGACTCACAGTTCCGGTGACACGCACTTGCGCATGGCGTCACTTTCTGTCACCAGCACCTTTTTGAAGAAGGCGCCCATGGTGATGGGGCAGGGCGGGCGCATGTCCTTGCCTGGAAGCAGTGAGGCTGAGCCCTGGTGGGAGCCGCTCTCAGAAGCCTCTGATGCCAGCTTGGACGGTAACCTGTGCAGAGTCATTACCCGGGGCGGGGGGGTGGACCACCTTTATGGTCCCCACCATGGCGGTCACAGGGAATTGTTACAGGGAGTATGTGGCAAGCCACATCACACCTTCAGCTTCCTGACCTTGTGTCATGGTTGAGGGACCTTTCTTTAAAATCTTCACCCAGTAACTGACCAGTCACAGAGCAATAACCCGAGAAAGAAATCCTTCTAGAGCCACATACAACAGAAAGGCAACTCACTTTTCTATTTTGAAACAGAGATCTACCTCCTTTCCTTTTTAAATTCAGAAAAGGAAACAAATCTAACCAGCCACAATCAAACGTTTCTAGTATTTCAACATTGTTTTAATATTCTATGTATTTAAGAAAGAAAGAGGCCAGCCTGTCAGTCTCTCAGCCCCCACTGCTGGCGCCCAGCTCCTGGCTCCCTCACAAGGCAGCCTCGAGGGAGGGAGGGAGGCAGGCCACCAGGAGTGGTGAGTACAAGTCTGACTCTGGGGTCCTGCTTTCCTGGGGTGGGCATCCTGGCCCCGCCTCTTACTGGCTGTGGAATCTTGGGCTCTCTGTGCCTCAGTTTCCTCATCTGTAAAGTGGGGGCAGAGCCATGTCAGTGAGCGAGTGCCATGAAACGCCTCAGCGTGCCCTGCTTCCCAGGAAGCTCGTGAGGACTGGCGGATGTGATGACATGAGGGGCTTCCCCCACCAGCGCCAGCGCCAGCGCTTCCCAAAGTGCTGAGGCTACAGCTTTGGCCGGGCCTCTGCCCCAGGCCAGCTGGGATGGCTCGGGTCACAGGCTTTGTCCATGAATGCAGCTGGGGACCTGTCTGCACAGGAGTGG
Organism: Equus caballus; assembly: GCF_041296265.1. Classification (NCBI taxonomy): domain Eukaryota; kingdom Metazoa; phylum Chordata; class Mammalia; order Perissodactyla; family Equidae; genus Equus; species Equus caballus. The sequence goes on from NC_091704.1 coordinate 16,253,888, forward strand.
AGGCAACAGTCAGTGTGAGAGGAGCCCTGCCCTCCGCCCAGCTTGCTGCCGGCCGCTCACTCCTGCCCCCTCCAGAGATGCCCCCTCCCCCCGCGTGGCCCCCCTGAACTCCTCAGGCCCCCTGAGGTGTCTGCCACGCTCATCAGTGATGGATTAGGTACCCTAATCCATCCGTCTGTGAGGCCCTGCAGGGTGGAGGCATCCTGTGATGCACACACACGCGCACACTCGTGCCCTTCGGGGCGGGGGGGAACCGCAGAAGAGAGTTGCTGCCCATATCTGCCGCCCGTTGCCTTCCCCTCCCCAGAGGAGCGGGTTCATTTGTTGAGTGGCCAGAACCCTGTTGGAGCCCAGCACTCCACAGAGGGTTGCATACTCCCGAGTCTCCGGCCCCATGTATTCGGGCCGTGGCCACTGGCCAGAGGGCACACCAAGATGCTCGGGCCCCGCCGGCGCCTCTGCACTTAACTGGCTTCAAGTGAGAACTGAGGACGCTTCGGGTCCAGTCTTGCCCCTGCCTGAGGTGCCACCCCAGGCCCTGCAGCCTCCTCCTCATCTCCCCCAGCAGCCGGGTGCCCTCCGGCCGACCCCTGATACCTCTAGCACACTTGTTACCATGCTTCCTTCATTGCATTCATCTGCTCATCTGTCTAGACCAGTCAGGGGGCCCGGCGTGTGTTTCTGTGAAGTTTTATTGGTACACATCTGTGCCCGTTTGTCTACGTGTGGTCTGCAGCAGCTTCTGCACCCCAGGACAGAGCCGAGTCACTTGAGCAGAGGCAGTCTAGCCACAGAGCGGACGATATTTACTGTCCAAGCCTTCAGTGAAAGGCATGTGGACCTGGCCCTGCCCCCTGCAGATGGGCCATGTCCTCCTCTCCATCCCGAGCAGTTAGCCTGCTGCCCACAACGTGATGGTAGGTGTCTGGGGAGTAATAAGAGAAACGATTGTCATGTTACATTTTCAATTGCAGATTTTAGAATAAACGTTCTGTCCCTCGATGATCTGGCTCCAGCTGTCAGTGAGAGATCAGACTTGAAACAGAAGGTAAGTCCAACCAGCTTCTTTTTCATTGTGGGTTGTCACGTAGGCTCGCAAGCCTCAGGCTTCATTTAGGTCAGCGGTTCCTAACCTGGGGAGTCTGCCCCTGGGGACACTTGGCGAAGTCTGGAGACATTTTGGGTGGTCGTGACTGGGGTGGCAGCCAGCAGTGCTGCTCAGTGTCCTGCAGTGCACAGGACGGCCCCAGAGGTCAGAGTGCCATGGGCGAGAGACCCTGATTTAGGTGATGAGAGGAAAAAGTTACCTAACGTAGCAGACGATGAAGTCAGGTGTCACGTGGACCGCCTGTAACGACACCTGCTCTGACCTGTGCTCGGTCCATGTCCTGGTGGGATTCTGGCCATTAGTAACCAGTGCACATCAAACGTACATTGTAGTAATGCATTACAGTGACACTTCCGCGATTTCACCCTCGGGGCCCCTGCACACACTCACGCCGTCGGTGTTGAGGCAGCAGTCAAGCATGCTGCTTGTAGCACCAGGCTGCCCAAGTTCCCCGGAGGACCAGTGTGGCCCGGGCACCCTCACCTCATTCTAACACAATGGGATTTTGAGCATGTGGGTCGTTCGGAAACACTTTCCAGTTAGCTCAGCCTTCCTTCATTTTAGAAAGAAGGTCAGAGGGAAAAGGCACCCAGCGAAAGCCCCCAGGCAAGGGCGCCGCCCACTGGAAGCGAGGTCTCCGAGCACCTGAGCGAGCCCGCAGCCTCCTCTGCCCTGCCCAAGGGCACTGCCAGCCTGCGGCCCCCAGCTCAGCAACCCGCGGCTGGCCCAGCGAGCGCTGCTTATTCGGAAGATTTTGAAGGGTCTCCAAGTCCAACCACGTCTGAGCCGCCGGCCCATTCTGGGGAGGCCCCCGACAGGACGCTGGACACCTTGTCTGAATTCTCCGCCAGCCTGAACACCGACCTGCCCCCACCCGCGCCTGAGTCCCGGAGGAGGCGGCCCAGGGGCGGGCCGGGAGTCACGATGAGGGAGACGGCCGTGCAGACTCTCGGCCCGGCTGGCACCGACCCGTGGACGGAGGGTAAGCGTGTTGGCCCCAGGGCCCGGGGAGGGCATGCAGGCCGGGCTGCAGGACAGGCACCTAGGTGCACCCTGTGGGTGTCCTCGGAGGCATGACAAGGAACCCAGGCTGTGGTCATTAACTGGCTGAGGGACCTCAGCACCCTCGTTTTCTCTTCCATGGATGAAGACAGTTCCCACTGTCCTCTGAGCTCTACAACATTCCAAAAAGTTTCAGAATCAAAGACTCAGGCAGAGGTTCCCTCCCGGGTGGTTCTGCCCCCAGGAGACATCAGCGAGGTCTCGAGCCCATTTGGCTCTGACAGCTGGGCGACAGTCTGGCAGGTGGAGGCCAGGCCTGCGCTCAACACCCTGCAGCGCCCAGGACGGCCCCCACAGAGATGAGCCAGCCCAGAGCGTGGCGGTGCCCGGGGTGAGCCAGGGGACGCACTGCCAGAGGAACCACCTTCCGGGAGAGCGTGTCCTCAGGAGGCCCCAGTGCAGGCTCCACTTTAGTGGTCTGAACTTGGGGTGTTTTGGTGGATTCTCTTTGGTGCGGTGGGCACTTACTACCACTCTCAGTACAACTTTCCAGACATTTCTCTTGTCCCCAGCTCAGTCTTGGCCCTCTGGATGGAATGGTCCCTGTCTCTTGCTCCCTTTCTTGTCTGGACGACACCTGCAGTGTAGACAGACCTTGTTCCTGGACTGTGCGGGGCTGTAATTCTTGCTCCTATTTGGGGACTGAGCCACACAATAGCCCAGCCCTCAGACTGGGGTGGGGCAGGCCGCTCTCTCTGTCTCTCTTGGGGAGGAAAGCTAATCAGGCACGCTGGGTCCCATCCTGTGACTCAGAACCTCTGTGTCCCTCTCCACGGCCTCCTGCTGTTTTCCTGACAACACAGCAGCGGTGGGCAAATGTGCACGTTTCTGTCCATATCTTTTGCAATTTAAAGAGGTGCTTTTGTAAAATGTGGGCAATGCCATGTTCCTAGACTAGGCCTGACACTGAAGGGAGAGAGCAGAAAGGCAGCCTGGAGAAACCCGCTCGTTAGAGTCCAGGGGACATTCCAAAGCCCACAGGTGGCCCCATAGAAAGAAGGCAGAGGGAGGGGAGGGCACGAGGCCACGGTCACCAGCCCCTGTGAGCTGCAGTGACTGCTTTGGCCACCTCGACTGACTTGAATATTGAACCAGGAGAACCTACCAGAAAGGCAGAGGCAGGTTTGGGGAAATTTTTAAAGGGAACAAGGTTAAAAGAGCAAGAAAGATGGCCATCACGTTCAGAATTCCCGTAGCTTATTGCAGCGTCGTGTCTGTCGACGAGAAAGTCTCGCTCGGCATCCTAGCCACTCACCGCCCCCCTTGTCCTTGGGACAGCAGCTGGCATGGCGGCCATCCGACCAGCCCTGGGAGGCGCCTACGTGGACCCTGCGCCTATCGCCAGTCACGTCGTGAGTGCAGACGCCATAGAAGGTAACAGCCCAGCTCGGCGGGTCCTTGTGGTGCAGTAGGCACATTTTCCTTGTGACTTCCCGCTCGTCCTTGGAGTGCTGGGTTCTGGGAATCTGTTGGCGGGATCACAGCCATGGACAACTGCCACAGTTCCTAGGACCCTGGACGACAGAGTGTCCGAGAACCTTCAGTCTGTCTTAGGAGAGGCCAGCAGTATTGGACAGATCGGGAAGGTTCTGAGTGACACACCTGGAAGCCCTCCGGCCCAACAGGGCTGTCTGATTGTGTGTGTTCCCCCTTGAGCCTTTTTATCTAGAACCCATGGTGGTTTTCCCTGAAGACACGCAGCCAGGACTGAGCGGCGGCCAGCCGGGTGGACACGGCCCTGGCTTCCTTGAGAGTCTGGGGGAGTCTTGGGGCCCTAGGGAGGTGTAGCCTGGCCTGCGGCAGGAGGAAGGTGCCCGACAGCCACGTAGACTGTGCCAGGTCCCTGTGGGGACGCTGACGGCTTGCAGGACACAAGTGAGGGTCCATCTAGTACCTGCTTTATTTTCCTTTTTCAATTTTCTTAATATTTTTTAATAGACTAAGGAATTAAAATATACTGGTTACAACAAATGAAACGTTTACATGCTTTTAAGAAAAGATTTACTATTTTTTAATTTAATATTAACCTCCATGTTACCACATAGTCTCAGTAATACTCTTTTTTAAGTTGTTAAGTTTTTATTTTTAATTATATTTTTATTTAATTAAAAATTGTATTCCCAGGGGCCAGCCTGGTGGCATAACAGTTAGGTTTGCACATTTCACTTTGGTGGCCCAGGGTTCTCTGGTTCAGATCCTGGGCGCAGACCTACGCACCACTTGTCAAGCCATGCTGTGACAGGCGTCCTACATATAAAATGGAGGAAGATGGGCACAGATGTTATTAGCTCAGGGCCAGTCTTCCTCAGCAAAAATAAAAAATAAAAAATTAAAAAATTCTAATTATATTTTTAATTATTTTAATTATATATTTAAAATGCACAATATAAAATTTGCTCTCCTCCCTGGTTTTTTAAAAAATTTTTTTGGTGAGGAAGATTGGCCCTGAGCTAACATCTGTGCCAATCTTCCTCTATTTCGTATGTGGGATGCCGCCACAGCATGGCTTGATGAGCCGTGTGTAGGTCTGTGCCCGAGATCTGAACCCATGAACCCGGGGCCACTGAGGCAGAGCACATGAACTTAACCGATACGCCTCCAGGCTGGCGCCGCTTCCTCCCCGTTTTTAAGTTCAGTAGTGTTCACTGGATTCACTTTGTGCAGCTGCACAATTGGGTGCCACTTTACTAGACTCCTTTCTCTGTGTGGGCTGTTGAGGTTGACTTCCGTTTCTGCCTGGGAGCCGAGCCTCCTACCTGGGCAGCTCTGGAGGGTCACCCGTGAGTGAGTCAGAGGAAAGCAGTTCATTTCCTATAGAGACCAGACAGAATGCAATAGGCGAGGTCTCCACCACTTCCAAGGGCAGCCGCACTTCCCAAAAGTATCCTGACATAGCCGAGGGAGTGGGGGCTACAGAGCCCGGGGGCCCAGAGTGTCTGGCACTGGTGGGGTGAGGGTCCTGGTGGGGTCCCGGGGCCCGCCAAGTGACACAGTGCCGGGTGCAGCCCTGACAGCTTACAGCCCGGCCGTGTTTGCACTCCACGACCTGCTCAAGCAGCAGCTCAGCCTGACGCAGCAGTTCGTGGAGGCCAGCCGGCACCTGCACGGGTCCCTCCTGCAGTCCCTGGACCGAGACTCGTTCCACTACCACACCCTGGAGGAAACCAAAGAGGTGACGGCCGACCCGGGAGGGGGGCGGGGCTCAGGGCCAGGCCTCGGCCAGGGCAGCAGGGACATGGCGGCCCGGTCACCTTCGTCCTCGCAGAAGGAGCCTTGTTTCCTCCTCGTGCAGAGAAGAGGTGGTACGGCTGAGGGCACTGAGAGCCAGCCTGGCCAGGCAGAAGCTGGCTCAGCTTGTGTGACCTCAGACCAATGGTGGCCTCCTTGGTGAGGGTCTTGTCCCTTCACAGACCCTTCCCAAGTGCCATCCAGCAGGGGCTTCTCTCCTCAGTACAAGGGCCGAAACTTAAGGAATGTTACACTTCTCTTTTTCCCTCCAAAAATTTAATTTTTGTCTGATTACAAAAGATACGTTATTTTATAAAAATCTTGTTACAGAAATATGTAACTTAAGTCCTCCATAATTTCAGAGATAACTGTTACCAATCTTAATATATACTCTTTAGATTTTTATGTAAAATATGAACTGTATTATGTAGATGTACAAATATGTACATTATATACAATATTACATATTGTATATATTTATACAGTGTATAAAATATATATTACAATGTAATAGGTATAACGTGTAATAGTATTATGTATGTTTCTTTATAGAAATGGCATCATACTATATGAACTGTTCTGCTTGGTGATTTTTTTTTTCATTTTATCTACAAGTATTTCTAAAGAATAAGGACTTCTAAAAAATTCACGGACACCACCATTACCATACTAAGACCACATGCACTCTCCTGCATGTCCGTGCATATCCAGTGTGATTTCCACTTTTCGCATGAAACTTGTCCATTCTGTTCCGGTTTTCTCCTCAGGATCCAGACAAAGCCCGTCTGTACACGGATTGCTGGGTGGCTCTTTAGCCTCCTCCTGGGGCAGCGGTTCTCGGCCTGAGCGGCGTCAGACCTGCGGGGCCTGGGCCCACTGGGCTCTGTCGGCAGCAGGGTGTGCCTGGGAGCGGGTGTTTCTCCCATGGGCCCACTGGGGACCCACTTTGAGAACCACTGCGCTGCAGGTGTCCCCATCCCCATCTCTTTCTTGTTTCCTTGCAGTTTGCTGAAGAAAACAGGTTGTTTATCTGACAGTTTCCCCCATTCTGGACTTTGCTGGCTGCACCCCTGTGGGCTCCTTGTTCCCACTAGATGAACATCAGTTGATGGATGCTGGCTGAAGGGACCTGACCACGTCACCTGCCTACAGCCCACCAAGGCTCCCCACTGTCTGCTACGGGCCCACGTCCTGAGAGTGGCTCCCAGGCCCTCCTCCCGGACGGTGCACTCTAAGGGCACCCCTGGTAGCCCCGTCCACCAGCCCCACGTGATGGCAGCCACTCTTCCCTTTCGGACTCATCAGGGCTCACCCCTTGCAGGGCATCCTGCTGGGGCCTGCCGCATTCACCTCTCCTCTTCTGTTCCCACAGCATTGTCACCTGGCATCCTGTCATTTTACTTTTCTGTAGCCCAACTGGGAGCTGCTGGGGATGGGTGCCGTCTCCAGCACCCAAAGCCTCAGGAGACTGAGGCAGTGGTGGTGGTGACGTGTCTGTCTGTCCTCTGCCCCACAGTACATCAGGCGGCACAGGCCCGCCCCGCTGACCATGGAGGACGCTCTGGAGGAGGTGAGGAAGGAGCCGTGAGCACCAGCAGGTGAGGCTACACTCCTGGGTCTGATCTGGAGAGCTGGTTGGGTACACTGGCCGTGACACTCATGCATCAGTTTCCGGGTGACATTCAGTGGTGGGGCAGGTGGCACCCAGGACTCACTCAAGCAGAATCTCAGCTCCAGCCTTTTCTGGCTGAGCGACTGACCCTCCCAGTCCCTGTCCTGAGAGGACGCCCCACAGGCCAGGGGAAGTGGAGCGGAGGAGCACGCTCACAGCACAGGGCAGGACGGAGGAAGCCAGCCTGTCCAGAGCCCCACGGAGCGGCTCCACCTGGCCGAGTGCTGCCTTCCCTCTGAGCTGAGCTAGATAGGGGATGAGGACCCAGGGCCAGGTCCCCATGCTGGGAACTCTGTGTGAGACGCCAGGGCAGAGCTTCTGACCCAGCTCCATGACTCAATTCTGCGCTCAGGACACACTGCCTCCCTGCTCGGCCCAGCACACCTCTGACTTAAAGACACAGAGAAAAGGTCTTTAAAAAAAGTCTTTATTTGAAGGCAAAACAGTAAAATCCACAAGAAATTGTTAACAGCACGTGTTTACATTTATCCTGAATCCGACACATTTGAACAATTCACAGCTACAGGAAATCTAGAACAAAATCAAATATTTTATCACATCAGGTTGAAAAGTTGGAGAGGATTCTGCATCTTATTGAAAAGAATTTTTCAAAAATGTTTCTGTACAAATGGCACCGCACCAACTGCCCGAGGCTGCCCAGTGAGCACAGCCGGAGCCAGGGGCTCCTCCAGGCTTCACTGCCCCGGGGCGGGCGGGTGGCAGAGGAAAGGACGGAGCAGGCGGCAGGGCGGGCCCCCTGGAGCTGCCTGGGCCGCCGCACAGAGTGCTGGTGCTGGGGCTCCTCCTCGTGGAGACACCAGGGACCGATGCTCCAAGGATGGTGTTCCGTGACCTGAAGACGCCTCAGATCATTCTCCTCAGAGCCTTCTGTGTCTGCAGACACTAGCAAATGGCTAACATTCGAAAAAATACTCAAACATCTAGAAGAACCGCACTAAGGGCCAGTTTGTCTCAGAGGAATCAGCTTTCAAATGATCTCCCGAGGATCCTCTTAGATCACTATTCTTTTCTCTAAAACTAAACCATTTGGAGTAAAAATGAAAACCCTGTTTAACTTAGCAAATCAAAAAGATGCTCTTCCATCTTTAAAGAGTGAGGAGTATGAGCGCCTGCTGAGCATTCCCAGGCTGCGGCCGCAGCGAGGGAGCGGGCAGAGCCGGCGCCTCTGCCCCGGGCCCGCCAGCCTGCCCACTCCGGGCTTCGCCTCCACACTCTGCAGATCTGCCAGGGGATGCAACACATCTGTTCCTTCCGAGTCACGAATCTTATCCAGGGGGTGGAGCCTCGTGTTTCTCACTTCACTGTCACAGGAAACGCGCTTGTGGCCGTGCTGGCTGGGGCTTCTCCTTGTGTGAATCTTGCTGCTCTGGCAGAGCTGTGTGCAGGGGGCTGGGGCCTCCACGCTGGGGAGCACGGCACTGTCACTAAGCATGCTGCAGTTGTCTTCTCTTCTCTCACTCCCCCAAGATGGAGACTGTGTGAGGACCGAGCTGTCCCTACCAGCTTCCGCGCCAATAAGCCAGGAGGGTGCCGTGGCTGCCGGCCGGCTCCTGGCCTGGGCGCGCCTACTTGCACTCGTCCCTGGCCTTCATGCGGGCAATGAAGGAGTAGCTCTTGTTCCTGCGGTAGTTCTCATAGGGGTCGTCCAGGGCCACCCCCACGCCCTTGTACTGGTCCCACTTATCCCGGACATCCCCGCCCTTGATGGGGTCCTGGATCCCTTGTTCTTTCACGCCGAGGCCGCCAGATCCACTCCAGCCTTAAGAAGAAAGAGGGACAAGTGGTTACAAGCCACAAAGGAGGCCAAAATGGTGCATTTACTCTAACTTAAGTCACATGGGAATGCATCTGGGGAGCTGAACACCATGCAGACGTGCAGGTTACAAACGTGAAACTGCCATGGTAAGAAGAGCGCGCAGCACCCGCTGCAGGCTCGCCCTGCGTGGAGTCCGGCAGTGAGAGGAACTCCTCTGCCTCCATCGCTGCCCAACCCCCAAAGCCCAGAGCGGGCGCTGTCTTCCCAGGAACCTTACCCATTTTCACCAGCATCTGATGTCCTTTGTTCTCTTCCCCGAGCCTGGAGTCAGGTATAGGAGGTGCTGAATTAGAACCCAGACCAGCCGAGGAACTAAAATTAAGACAGGTTACGTCTTTTACAAAAGAGCAGACACATTTATTGGAATGAACGTTAGAGGATTACAGCGTGTAGCTTATGTGAATGTTCGCCAGTGGAAGATGGACAGGCACACACACATTTCGAGTCTCTACCGTTCTTCTTTATCCTCTTCGCCAGCCAGGGAAGGGGGCTCCCTAAGATGATGCCCCTGCCCACACTGAGCAGCAAGGGCAGGTCACACCGACCCCCTAAGATGGTTAGGAACACAGAGCCCAGCCCCCGCCTCAGGCTTTACAACGTGACTGTAAGAAGGTAAGAACGCAGTGTGAGACGAGGTGCCACTGTCACTGCGCTAGTGCTTGGGGTCCCTGAGGTGCTGCCCCAGCATGGGCCACCATGAGCATGTCGTCTAATGACACGTTTCAACATTCACAGCAAAGCATCAGAGGGCTCCAGCGCTACCAGTGGGTCATTCGACAGTTAAGACAGAAATCTTACGGCGGGGTGGGGCTCCTGGACCTCGACCGGCGTCTCCTCCCTGGGGAGTACGACTTGGAGCGGGAGCGGGAGCGAGAACGGGAGCGGCTTCTCGAGGAGCGTGATCGGCTGCGGCTCCTGCGGGGCAAGGGGAGAGCACGGCGGGGTGGCCTCAGGGGTGGCGGGGTGGCCACAGGCCTCGAATCCCCAAGGGGCAGTGCCCTGCCTACCTGGAGCGCGAGCGGGAGTAGGAGCGGGAGCAGGAGCGCGACCTTGACCGTGAGTAGGAGCCAGATGACTTGGAGGACCTCGAGTTGGAGCGGGAGGAAGAGCGCCCTCGGCTTTTGGATCTGCTCCGAGACCTCGAGGGTCCGCTGCAGGGAGAGGCCTGGTGAGCTGAGCCGAGAGGAGCCGCCCCCGCCCCCGCCCCGGGTTTCTGGGAGACCCCAGGTGTGCATGGCCCCGTGCAGACTCGCCATTCACACCAGGGTATGCGTCCCTAAATAGCTGGCTGAATACAGACTTGGCAAACTGCACGCTCATGCTGGTGCTTTAAGTTTTAACTCAGACCTTGTGGGAAGCAGCTCTGAGCGGCTCGCTCGCCTTTATCACACAGTGCCAGACCCAGGATCCAGGCAGAGGCCAGAACTGACCGCCCTTTGCCCTTTGGGGCGTGACTTGACAGTGTCTGGTCGGCAAAGGCAGGGACCCCCTTAGCTGATTCCTGAGCAGACACAGCCAGGGAGGGACGCTGACCTCCACCCGACGGTCGGGGAGGGGCCGGTGCAGCACGGGGCCCTCACCTGTTCCTCTTCTCCTGGCCTTTCCTCCGCCGGGCCCGCATCTTTGCTCGGAAGAACTCGTAAAGGCCGTTCTGCTCCCAGCCTTCGCTGTAAGACAGGCATTCCTCGAGTGACTACGTGTGCCTCCCTCTGGCAGGGACCTTGTGAAAAGGTGGTCAGGAACAGACCCCACCCGACAAGCCCTCCTGAGCATAGCCTGCCCCTCCTCGTTCACTCAGGCCCTGAGCACGGGCCCCCACAGAAAGCACGAGGCAGTCACCCATGGCGCTGCTCTTTCTCAGGCGAGGAAGCAGAGGCTGGGATGTGAGACTGGCTCCACCCGGCTTCCAGGCCTTTTCCACACTGCTGTTTTAGGAAATAGCTGAGGGTCTCAGGACCTGTGGGCCTGGTAGCTGGGGGCAAGGAGCTCTGACTCACAGATGGGCAGGCCTGTGGCTCGGCACCAGACAAGAGGCAATTTTAGCTGGATTGGTGGTGAGGGGTTTGGAGGAGGGTCTCCGGGGAGGGACCCGTGACCAAGCCTGGTGTGTCCAGCAGCCAGCTGCTTCGGAAACATGCCCTGTCTGAGATGAGTCCTTGTTCCGACGTGTCCCGACTAGGAAAGCCCTTCTTCAAGGGCCACTATATATGGGCAACACATGTCGGGAGAATGGAACTGGGGTTTCTCCCGGAGACCGCCGTGCTTCCTCACCTGAGCCCACACCACCCCGAGCAGAGGGCCTGGCTGTTAAGTCTTCCTCGTGAAGCAAACTTGGGGAAGACAGGCCGGGAGGAGGACAGAGGCCGGCCCTCCGTCAGTCAGCAGCCCACGGCCCAGCGCCCCTGCGCCCCGTACCTGTTCCTGGGCCTGTCGTGGGAAGGAGGGCTATAGAAGGCCTCCACGGCTGCCAGCAGCCTCTCACTGGGCGGCATGGGGGGCGGGAGGCGGATGTCTTTAGGGTCCAAAGGCTTGTACTCATGGTCTTCCAGCTGCAGCAGAGAGAACAGCTGTCACCCTTGCCTTGCGTGAACCCCCCTTGGGCCCACCCCGGGGGCTGCGGGCCTGGGGGGCACACAGGACCTTGGTTGGGGGTTGGAGGTTGGGTGTTAGAGCTCCTCACCCTGCCCTTGCTGGGAAATCCCACCCTCTCACAGAGCTCAGCCACACCGTGATTCGGTTCCTACACGGGGTGGTTGAGAGCTCCTTTGAGGCAGATAAAAGCCACAGAGTTCTCTCTCCAGAAAACGCACACGAAGACCTGGCCTCAAGCTTAGGTGACAGAAGGACCCCTTGGTTTATTCACAGACACTCAGGATCCCCGGTGCCCTGCCTGCAGACAGCTGCTCTATGTGCCCGACTCGACCCAGGGCCCCGTTATCTCCCCTGCTGGCCTCTCCCCTGGTCAGAGCAGCCTCAGCCCAACCCAGGAGGCCCCTTCTCCAGGAACCAGCTCACCCTGCCATGCCCCTACTCTACTCTACTGCCCACCCTGGAAGCAGCCCCGCTGGCCCCTCTGCCTCCGTGCTGCCCTGGTGTGACCCTTCTCAACTTCCAGTCTGATGGTGTCCCAGAGGGGACGGGAAGTGGCAGTGACCAGCAGGGCTGGCATGGCCCCCAGAGACCAGGCCCACTCTCTTCTCATCTCATCTCTGGGGCAGCTCCCGCCCCCCCAAGCCTCGCTCACCCAGCTGTGCAGATGCTGTGTAGAGACCCCTGCCTCCCCTGCAGGCGCGGCTCAGAGGCTGCCCCTTCTGAGAGGCCCCTCCACTGTCAGCCCCTGGACAGGGTGGCTTCCAAGGGCCAGCACCCAGAAGACCCCCACCTCACGCAGAGCCTGACAGCTCCTCAGGCTATAGAACTTGCAGCACCAGGAGGGAGGGATGGGGGAGCAGAGGGGATGTGGCCCTGGCTCACTGCCGCCTCAGAGACGGCGCCTGCGGGGAGGCTGGCTCAGGCGCCTCCTCCCTGGCTAGCTGGCCAAGGTCACTGCAGAGTGGGAGACGAGGGGAAGTGGCATTCCACAGCTGCTGGAAACAGGTTCTCCCCATGAGCCTCTCCTGCAGAGACGGAGGGGCCGGCACAGCGTGCTGCTGAGTGCGGCGCTCACCACGGTGACGTTACCTTCACGAGGGGGGCCATCAGCCCGGCAGGCAGGTCAAAGTAGGGCACGTTGGGGACCAAGCTGGGGTCATCGTGGTTGATGTGGGGAGGGCCCTGCCGCCGCATGTGGGGGGGCTGCCCATTGAAGCCGTGGGGAGGAGGGCCGAAGTCAGGGTGCTGGGGCCCACCCCAGGGCGGGTGCTCGTTGATCCCAGGATGAGGCATGCGGTGGCCAGGGTGGTGGTGAGGGGGTCCCATCTCTGCAAAACAGAAACCCGTCTCAGGCCTGCCAGGATGTGGTGGGCGGGCAGTGCCAGGGCTCAGCAGCGGTCTCCAAGGTGACAAGTGTGAGCGGGAAGGGGTGCCCGCGCACTCACCAGCAGGGAAGTCCCCCTGGGGGTAGTCGAAGCGGTGGGGGTAGGGGGGTCGCTCGAAGGGGTGCCGCGGGGGGAAGTCGTCCTGCATGAAGCGGGGGGGGAAGCGGTTGAAGTTGTGGGGGTGCGGCGGCTGGTTGAACTGTGGGTGCTGCTGGTGGGGCGGGAAGGGCCCGCGGAAGTGCGGCGGCCGCTGCATGCGGAAGGGCGGCTCTCGCTGGCCCCCGCCCCAGGGCGGCTGCTCGTGCTGGCTGTTCCAGGGGCCCTCAAACTGGCTGTTCCAGTTGGGGTCGGGCTGGCTGTTCCAAGGTGCGTCGCGCTGGCCGTTCCAGCCGGGGTCCCCACGCTGCTCACCCCACATGCCCTCGTGGCTGTTGTTCCAGGGTGGGCAGTGGGGCGGCCCGCCCTGGTGGTGCGGGTAAGGGGGCTGCTCAGGAGGCTGCAAGGCAAAGAGCAGAGGTGAGCCCCTCCTGAGGCCGGGCCCTGGAGGCTGACCGGTCCAGCTGGGCGCTGCCCTGAGCACATCATGGTGCCTCGTTCACTCTGACACGTGCAGGGGATGCTATGAGGGCTGGTACATCATGGGGCCCTCGTGTCCACGCAGACGACTGGAGTCCCAGCTGCTGCACCCACATCTCAGCTGAGGGCTTCCTCTGTGCCAGCATGCAGGATGGGGAGGTCCCAAGTGCCAGGGACCTAAACAGCCCTGCCCCAGAGCCCTCAGTGGATGGCGCAGAGGCGCACCTCCACGGCTTCCAGGATGCACGGAGCTGCTGAGCCCCAGGGGCCATGGCGGACCCCAACCCTGACGACACCCCCTTTGCTGGCCACTCTCACTTCCCCTCCCCTGTGCTGTCTCCTGAGGTCACCTCCCACATAAACCACTCGCGCTCAAATCCTTGTCTCACGGTCTCCTCCTGGGCCCACACCAGGAAAAGTCTTTCTGTAGGTTGAAGACAACGTAAGTTCTGGATCTCACCAGCCACTCTCAAGACTTACAGCCTTCAGGATTGTGGCCCAAACTCAGGGCCTGGCTGGGAGCACCCGTGAGACCGAGCAGAGGGCTCGCCTCTAGGCCACGGCTGGTTAGCTCTGCTGACAGCTACCACAGAGGCTGGCCCAGGTCACCACACTCTCAGGTCTTTCAAGAGAAGCCAGAAAGCCACATTTTAAATAAGGCAACTATTTCAAACTCTGTAAGACACCACGTGGGCAGGCCAGGCCAAGTGCACTGCCAGGCTGCGGTTTCCGACTGGACTGTTGCCCCAGGGCAGACCTTCAGTGAGGGGGCCCCATTGCCAAGAGTCTGACTTTCTAGTCCCCAAGGACTGGGCCAGGACACACGAGGGACCCCAGAAAATGGGGATGGGAACTGCTCCTGCATCAGAAAGCACCCCCAGAACGCCCCACACCATACCAGCTCACAGCCAGCGCTGAGGCGGGAGCTGTCTTTAAGGGGACGTCCTATCTTTCATAAAGTTAAACCTCGTGCCCTGAAGCTGAGGGGAGAGTGGGGGGACTCAAAGCCACGACCCCTACTTGTTGGCCCAGAGATGTCTTTCCATCCTGACGTCCCTCCCCTCATGGTCACCTGGGAGGGCCATGTCCACCCTGCCCTGTGGAGGAGAACGCAGATGCCTGGGAAAGTCCGGGGCTGGACACAAGGCTCTGTCCAAGCAGATCCAGTGGCTGGAGAGCAAGCTGCAGGTGCCTCCCAGCCCTACTATGCTGGATCAGATGAGCTGTGCTGTGGTCTAGAAGTTTCCAATCCCAAGGAACTGGGGAGTGAGCAGCATCTTGGCCCCAAATAATGCCACCAGCCTCACATTTCTGACTCCCCTTCCTTATGAAAGCACTGAGTTCCTTCCAGGGTGACAAGAGGCTGACACTTTGCTCATCAGACCAATCCCAAAGGGAAACGAAACAGAAGACCTGGCTGAACTTGACCATGTGAAATTTCCCAGCACTCACAGGAAAAGGGGACCTACGTTATTACTGAGAAGGCCAGATAATCAAAGCGCCAGGGTGGGACACAGCTGCCTTTCTTGCTCTGCCCCGTTCCCACACCTCCAGAAGATGGCGCTCTCCCACTCTCTCCCAGCCTGGAGCCCGCTGCAGAAGCTGAAGTTTCCCAGGGAGCTGCTAAAAGCCCACCAACTTGCACAGGACTCCGCCCACCCGCCTGCCACCCCTTAAGCCCTAGCACACCCCACCTGCCTCTGCCACAAGTTTGAAGAAATACCTGCTGTTGGCCCCAAGGAGCAACGGGGTGAGGCTGGTCAAACCACGGGGGCTTGTTAGGTGGAATCTGGTCGTGAGGCCCGGGGCCACGGGGGCCAGTGGTGGCAGGGTCCTGAACCCCTCCTGAGGCGTCGTACTCAGAGGAGCCCGGCATCTGGATGGGGGGCTTGCTGTCATCTAGAGCCAGGAAGGAAAGGCAGTGAGCAGCCCCCTGGCAGTGGGGCACCGCCTGACGCAATCTTCAGCAACCACCCCGGGCCAGCCAGGGCTGGGCTTTATTTCCACATGACTCCCTGCTTCACGACCCCACTGAAAACTGTGATGGCCTCCAGGAAGGCAGCGGGAAGAGGAGGACTACCTCACACGGCACACACCCCCTCCTCGCAAACTTTTATAAGCAGCATCTTACTCTGCTTTGTTGACTTGAGTTTGCTGAAGACTCTTTATCAACACTCAGTTTTATTAAATACCTTTCTGTATCTAGTTGAAACATCCCTTCTCTCCATCTGATATGTATTTCATCAGCTTTTCTAGTGGTAAACCATCCTTACACATTCCTGGGACACGTCCCGTTTGGTCGTGATGCATTCTTAAAATACCTGCCTGCGTTCCATTTGGTAAGATTTTGTTCAGTATTCCCGCATCTTTGTTCAGAGGTGACACCAGATTACATCTTTGCTTCTTTGCGTGTCCTTGTCACCTGGTGTAAAGGTTACCCTAGTCTTGAGGAACGCCTTGGGCAGCCTTCCCCTCTATCTGTGCTCTCGAACACTTTGTATGGGAGCGAACTGTCTGAGCTCTAAGGGTCTCGTTACATTTACCTATAAAACCGCCTGCCCTGGTGCCTTCCACAGCTTAGGGTCTGGCCCCAGGACTGGGCCTGGGACTACAGAACCAGAGCCCGTCTCTGGGGGAGGAGGCTACTTCGGGGAGGGTACTGAGGGAGCTGCATACCCGGCTGGGTGGTTGGCGGGATGGCTGGGGCAGGCGTGGGTGCTGGGGGCGGGGCAGGTGGTGGTGGTGTGGCCTTGACTTCTGCTTCCATTTGTGGCATCTGGATCTGCTGCTGCTGCTGCTGCTGTTGCTGTTGCTGCTGGGCCAGGCTATTGACAAACTCCTCGTGCTGCGTCTTGAGGGTTTGGATCTGCTGCTGGAAGGCCAGCTGCACCGGCTGGACCACCGAGGAGTACTCGTTGATGAGCGTTGCCTGGCAGAGAGAGAAGAGCAGCTGGCACTCAGGATGTGAGCCTTGGGTCCCACACCTTCTGGAGCAGCACAGGGACAGACGCCTGGAAAGCACCCAGGAAGTAGGGGCGCTGCCACAGGCAGCAAGGCCCAGGGGCCTGGAGCAGGTAGGCAACTGTTACATAAAATAGTCAGACCTTCTTGACTACCACAGAGCGTCCGAATCTAGCCAAAGACGTCAGTGCAGTTTAGAATTTCTCAGTAACAGGAATAAGCAATGACCTGGACGGCCACACAGATATAAAAAACACATCACTGACGAACTTTCTGGAACATGCTCACGGGGTGTGGTTTTGAGCAAATTACAACCTCGCTGAGCCTCAATTTCCTCACCTGTATAAGGGGACATGCCTTGGAGGATTTCAGAGAGAACTCAGTGATATAACACACAAAAGGGACTAATGGGAGGGAGCTCAGTAAACACGAGCAGCTATTGTGGACCAAAGGGAAAAAAGGAGTTTATGTCACTGTGGTGTGGCGGCACCCACTTTTATTTAACAACAAAAAAAATGGGTGAAATTCAGATAAAGCACGAGATGCACTTTCGTCATTTGCCTTTCTGAGCATGGCAGCTTCTCGCCTGTTGGGAGGTGGCATTTAGGACCACAGCAGAGGAACCGGTCAACAGAGAGCTCCTGGCATTCAATCAGACCTTTGCAAGGAGAGAGCTTCTGGCCCGATGGAGAACAGGGGTGCGAGCTGGGCTTGTTACTCCAGCAGCTGTGAATGGGTCACAGCACAGGTGACCAACGGCAGCCCGCCCCTCCCCACCGTGTGCCCCGTCCTCTGAGCAGACGCGCCTGAGAGAAGGCAGACCTGCACACAGGGAACACTGACTGTGCACCACAGGACAACCGAGGCGGCCTAGACTGCGTGGGGTCCCTCCTGCCTCCATCGTGGGGAAGCAGGCCTGCAAAGCCACAGCCGACGGGCCGAAGAACCTGCTGAGAGCAGGGCCTGAATTGGGCAGCCTGCTCACGAGGGCACCAGGAAAGAAACCTGACCACTCACCTAGGAGAGGCTACCGGGTACTGTGGACTCAGAGCCCAGCCTGCCTCCACTCATCACCATCCCAGAGGTCCCCTGGGAGCCCAGCTGGGAAAATGCCACCCGGGCTCGGATATTGCTACCCACCGCCAGCAGCTCCCAGCCCAGCGGGGGACAGAGACCCCTGACTTCTGGGAACATGCTGTGGCGGCAGCTGCCACACACTCTGGGCAGGTGGCACTCACCTGGTACTGGCCAAGCCCCAGGGCTGGGCTCTGTAACTGCTGGATGATGGAGTCGTCAAAATAGCCATTCTTCTCCCAGAGCTGCAGAAGCTGCACAGGGGGGAGGCCAGGTCAGGGGGAACAAGCGCCCCAGCCCACCCCTCTCCCCGGCCCTGGCTGCCCCACATACCCGGGCAATCTTCTGCTGCTTGTCCTCCTCTACAGCCAAGAAGCTGGTGCAGTAGATGGGCACCACGACCTTCTGCAGGGCGGCCAGCAGCTCCCTGGCCTGCTTGCGCTGGCTGTGAGGGAGAGACCTTCCGCGCGTCAGGGCCCTGGGGCGGGACCCGGCCACGCGCCCGTTACCATTGCGGCTCCAGCCACAGCAGCCTCTGCCTTCTTGGGAAATGGGCCCCCAACCCGGCCAGGATGAGGGCTGAGCTCCCCCTAAGACCTGTGTGGCACCTGGGCCCGAGTGGCAGATGGACAGCAGTGAGAGGAGGGAAAGAACACAGCCTGGGGACCTTCAGGGCTAAGTCTGTCATCCTAGTCTCCTCGTCAGTTCCCTCCCAGGGTGGCGTGGATGGACAGCCATGGCACCTCTAAGAACCCAGGCTGTCCACAAAGGGTGGGCCAGAGCTGCTGTGGGCTCAGGGCCTTGTCCCCACCACCTTGCTCAGTACTGTCAACCACAACACATAGGGAAACCTGGGCTTGGGCACCATCCTTCAGGAGGCAGAGGGAACATGTGGGTACCCCAGGCATCCAGGGACCTGATGCTCGGTGGGTGAGACCGCCTGCCCCACATCCTCTTGGGGGTACTCTATGCATAACTGGGTGTGGAGGCCCCTGGGGCTGTGCAACGAGGTGGCACGGGGCCCCCAGTGTGGCGGTGGCAGAGCCCAGATGGCACATCTGCTGCCTCCCAGGGGAAGCCACGGGGCAGCCGTCAAGCGGCTCTACCTCCTCCCAGTGCCGAGCTCACCAGAGGGACCTCAGAGAGAGGAAAGAGGGCCTGGGACCAGGAAGCCGGTCAGGGGAGGGAGGGCAGTCCAGGCGGGAGGACAGGGCGGGCAGCATGGGGCTGCTGGACAGAGCAGAGCTCAAGAAGAGCACGGCTGGAGAACGGCCAGAAACAGGGCTGTCTCTGCAGAGCTGCCCTGGAGTCAGCGGAGCAGGTGGTGGAAGCAGGAGGGCAGAGAAGGTTCCGAGAGGGTGCTGGTTTCCGACAGCAGAGAAACGAGGGGATGATGATGCAGGGAGCGGCTGTGTGGCACAGGAAACAGGGAGGGGTGGGGACCCAGGCTGCACGTGCGGCAGAAGATGGGATAAGACAGGGCCTGCAGCCAGGGCTGGGCTTAGCAGCGCACCTACTCACCGGCCCCTTCAGCCCGGCCAAGCTCAAAGCCAAACGTAGCAGCCAGTCCCGCCTCCTGCACACTAGCCTCAGGACGACGTACGCTCCTGCCCGTCCCTCCCACCTGGTTGCCTAAGTTCCCTTTGTCATAAGGCCAGAGAGACTGCGCAGAAGTAAACGCCAGATTGGCCTTAGGGAGGGCTGTGTGCGGGGGCTGGTAGTCTCTACAGGGTGGGACAGAGGATCAGCAAAGGGGACCTCGTGGGAGGGACCTTGAAGCAGAGCAGTCAAATGACAGGCATTTGTGTGCGTGCATGTAGATCAGCGAAGGGGAGTTGGCAGCCCCCCGCAGAGAGGCTGAAAGACACCCACAAGCTGCCCCAAGGAGAGCAAGGAGCCAGGGGACAGTGCCCCAGGTGAGGTGAGGGGTCTGGGACAGGCGGCGAGGCCTGGGGGATGGGGTGTCCTCCCGAAGCAGGGCTCGTGACTCAGACTGACCCTCCCTCAGGGTCTTTGGACAAGTGACCCCAGTCCCAGGCCAGGCCAAGCTGCCGAGTGCAGAGCAGTGGCCCCAGAGAGGGCCAGAGGCGCAGGAGGGAAGCCAGAGCCTGGCGGGCCCTCACCAGTGGTGCAGGACGTCATTGATGAGATAGATGAGGTGCAGTCGCAGCTCGAAGTGTGCCCCATCAGCCGTGATGCGGTTCCGGAGGTGGCCTGCCATCAGCTCGCAGTGTGGCGGGGACTTGGCGTTGCTGAACATCCAGTTCTTCCCGGCCTGCAACAGCCAGGCAGACAGTGAGCAGGGCTGGGCTCCCCCAGGCCAGAGAGTGTGCAGGCGCCCTGGAAGGTCAGGGCGCACCCTGAGGGCTTGGCTGCTTGCTTTGGCCTCTCCCTGCTTTCCTTCTCCCTCTCAGATAGGCTCAAGAGGGAAGGGAACAGGCAGACAGGGCGCTCCTAGAGCAGTCCTGGCCCCGACAGGTGTGGCAGGCTCCCACCTCATCAGGAGCACCAGGTTCTGGGAGAAACCCCCGACCTCATCCCCACCTGGCCTCACCGAGATGGCATCTTTGGTGCATGTGTCAATGATGGGCTGCAGCAGGTTGTCAAACTCATTCATGTCCAGCTGGGTCTCCTCCAGGAGCTTTTGCATCTGCTGCTCCACTGCGTGGGCCACGGCTGCTGTCACCTGCTCCTGGGAGGCCAGGCGGGCCCGAGACTGCGTGAGGAGGGACCTCCCAGCCTGGCCCATCAGTGCCCCACCCCTAGTACCAGGAGGCCCCGTCCTGCACACCTACAGCCCCCCAGACACACATCTGGGACAGACACAGCCACGGCGGGCAGAGCGGGCGGAGGATAAAGCAAGAGGAGACATAGTGAAAGGTGATGTCTGCCCCCAAGGTGACAGGCAGAAAGATTAAGACCCAGAGGAACAAGGAACTTTTTAAATCAATTCAACAAAAAAAGAAAAAACCAGTGATAGGTGTGAACACACATACAAATGGTCACTAGTCAAGTGACAGGAGAGCCACCTCAATAGCAATTAGGGATTGCTAAAATGCGAGGTTTTCGCCCATTAGATTGGCCAACCGAGACATGGCTGAGCTCCAGCACTGCTGTGGGACAGGCAGTCAGCTCACGGCTGGCCGGGGCTGGACAGCCCAGTCTGTGATGCGCTCCATACGGAAACTGGCGTGAATGTTCTGGAATGTTTGGTTTTCAGCAATGTGACAGTAATCTTACATCTGGAATCTAGTAATAAAACTGGGGCCGGGGTTTTGGATGCCTTATTATCCATCACATTTTCCTGGCAATTCACTTGTATTTGGCCGAAGTACCAGACTGTGAAGCATCAGGACAAAAGGGTCCTTCCCAACGAAAGCTTGGGTGACCTAGCTAGCAGGAGCTGGTGCCAACGGTACCAGAGGCCACCTGGCAGCCTCTGCCACACAATTTCTACGAGCAGTCCCACTTGTAGGTGTCCACCGCAGCATGACAGGCCAAGAGCTTGTGCGATGACTTCACTGGAATGAGAAGCAACCTCAGCATCGGGTGTCAGAGGTCGAGCTAAACACACCACGGGTGGTAGCAGCACTGTGTGACAGCGGCTGACGCGCACTGAGCCCCGGGCAATAGGGCAGCCCCGTCCTCAGCACTGACACGTGCTAACGAGCCCTCCTGACAGCTATTACTAGTCCCGACGTACAGATGCAAAAAGCCAGGCATGGGATGAGCCCCAGGTAGCCACCTGAGGGCCAAGGGGGTGAAGCAGAGCTGGCCCCATACCTGTCTGAGGGCCAGCAGGTGCTGCTCCTGCTGCTGCAGGTTCCACTGGCTCTGCTGGATGAGCTCGTCCATGGACGGGGCGCCTTGGGCTGGCGGCATGGACGCAGCAGGGGCCAGCGGGGGCTGTGGCAGGGGTGGCAAGGCCGAGGTCGTCTCCAGTTCTGGGGCCTGCTGCTTACAGATGACTGATGGGAGAGGAGGAAAGATGGCCCCCATGAGGAGGTAGCCAGAGTCCAGATGTCCCCAACCAGCTGCCTCTGAGGCAGCTCCAAGTCACAGGGGCTCCCTCTGCCTACACTCACCACCCACAAGAGGACCTCTGTGCTGTGCTGTGGCCACCCCGGCCCTTCCCCATCCCTCTCTGAGCCCACCCCTCCTGGTCCGCCCTCTATGCCCACGCTGCCCTCAACGTGAAAAGGCCCTGCCCCCTTTCTGTGTTCCCACCCACTGCCTTCCACTTTCCTGTCTGTCTTTTCCTTGAAGACCCTCAGAACTGTCACCTCGCCACTCTCTAGCCCATTAGCCAGCCTTGCCCACTATCCTTCTGGCTCAGACCAAGCCCACCCCCTCCACCCTGTCCACCCCTCCCCAGGCCTGAACTGGTGCTGGACCCACACAAGGGCCACTGCTGGACAAACAGACCCTCTGCGAGCGTATCTCTCGTCCCGCAGCCTCCTCGGCAGCTATCTCTAACCTTTGCCTCTGTCCCCCAATCTATTCTTCACTTTCAAGACATCAAAGCCACTGGACCCCTGGCTGGCCGGCCAGCGAGCCCATGAGTCTGCAGCCCCACAGCAGGAGGACATCAGCTCTCAACAATTTCACAGCCAAGATTCATCTTCGGTTCTTCATCTTCCCCGTATCACAACTCACGGGAGTCTGGCTCTGCCCACCTACCCCTACTCCCAAGGCTGTTTTGGACACCCTTACTCAGCCGGTGGCCCTGTCTCAGGTCCTTGTCTCACTTAGCCTGTGTGGCTGGCCCCTTGGCCCCTTCTTCCTTCTCTGTCTGCAAAGGAGCCAGTATTAAGGGCTGAGGCAGTAAGTCCTCTTCTCTGTGCAAGGCCCCAGGGGGTGTGACATGCTCCTGCGGCTGCAGCTCTGATCTGCACTCTACAATTCCTAAATCCATCATCTTCATCCAGAATTCCTCAAGCTTTGGATCTGATTACAAACCAAACAGCCCACAGGCTTTCCACAGGCACCTCACACACGCACGCATCTCCTCTGGCCCCAGGCTCCACCCCCCCAGGACAGATCCCCTCCTTATCTCCATGGCTGGCACAGCTATGCCCACAGACCCAATCCAGGGACCTAGAAGATCCACGCACTTCTCTCTTCCTTGCACGTCATGCTAATAAGTTGCCCCATGCTGTCAAGTCAGCCTCCTGGCTCGCACTTCAACTGTCACCACCATAACTCTGCTGTCACCTGCATCACCCTCATAACTAGTCTCCCTGCATCCAGTCCTACCCCCTTCACCTCTCCTCTACAAGGCAACTGTAGTTGGCTGTTAGTGCTGAGTCAATTCCTACTCCTAGTGCCCCTATGGCCAGCAGAGCAGAACCCTGGCCAGACTGTGCGCCACCCTCTTGCCTTCCGGTGCTAAATCAGATATGCTCCGCTGCTACTCAAGAGGGTTTTTGTGGCCCATTTTTGGGAGATGGGTGGCCAGGTCCTTCTTCCTGGTCTTAGTCTGGAAGCTATGCTGAAACCTGTTCACCATGGGGGGCCCTACTTGTACTTGAAATCCCAGTGGCATAGCTTTCAGCATCACAGCAACACACAGCCTTCACAGTATGGCAACCGGCAGACGGGTGGTGGGGGTCCCTGACTGGGAAACGGACCCAGGCTGTGGTGGTGACAGTGCCAAATCTTAACCACCACACCACCGGGACTGTCCATAGGGCCGCTGCTCCAAGTGTGGTCTGAGGACCAGCTCCGGGTGATACCAAGACTAGATGAGTACAGAAAGGGTGGAGTGTTTTGGCACTTTTGTAGCAATTTCGTTAGCACGTGAAGTTCACAGTTCACATTTTCACTGTACTTTGCAAAAATGCACTTTACATAACAGACTGGAAATTTTAGAAAACAAAAACTAGTCCTTCACCAGAGGTTGTAAAGTGCCATTCTAAAACAGTTCTGGGAGTCAGTCTTCTCCAACTACCTGAGTGAAGGGCAGTTCACACAGTGGCTAATCCTACTCCAGAACACAGTCCAGAAACCCTTTAAGAGCTCCCCCACAACTTCGGGGAGAATTCCTAAGTACTTGGCAAGCCAGCCCTCTCCACTCTGCACCTGCACTTCTAGCCACTCCAAGAACCCCTCCTTCTCTGGGTTTCAGCCTCCCCAAGCTTTTGTCCCCTCCCCTCCCCAGCCCCTCCTAAAGCCCTTTCCTCTGCCTGAACACTTTCCTCAGTTTCCATCCAGCTAACTCTGACACATTCTTTATGCCACCCGAGACATCGTTACCTGTAGAAAGCATTTCCTGAGCCACAATCTTCCCCTGCTAGAAGCACCCCATCTTTTCTCAGTTGTCACACCAAGTCCCAAGCAGCCCCCGATTTCTGACCCTCCAGGGTGGGAGAGGGGTCCCCTCGCAGGGGGAGCAGCTCTGGCCTCATGGTCACTCGAGCCAAAGCACTGTCCTCCCCAACCTGGTTATGTCACCCTCATCAATATCCAACTGGTGCCTCAGTTCACAGATTCTACTCCTTAACCCCACCTGGCCCATGCCCACTCCTCTGACTCAACTCACTGCCCTAATTCAGACCTCACTACGAACTGCTCCTTCACCTGCTGGCCTGTGTTCATGCTCCCTCCAGCCTGTCCTTCACGGTGGCCACACGAACATGACCCACCTCTCCCTTGTTTCAGATTCTCTTGTGGCTTCCTAGTGCCATCAGCAAGGGTTTTAAAGTTGATGTGCTGGGGCTACGGAATGGCTGTTCTGGAAACACGTAAGTGCATATAATATCTTGCCTACAGTTTCAGGCAGCAGACCTTCCCACCCCCACCTCAAAGCTAAAACAGGCACCAGGAGAACCCCTGGACTGAGGGAGAAAACCCAAACTTCCCCCTAGCATTCAGCCCTTGCAGTTAAACCCTTCCGTTCTCTACACACGTTCTATGCTCCAGCCATGCTGGGCCTCTCATGGCTCCTCTCATGGGTACCTAAACACACTGTGCTCGTTCCAGCTACTGCACCTTTGCTGTGTCTTACAAACTCTTGATTCAACATCTACTATGTGCCAAGTAGTAAGGCACAACAGTGATCCAAACAAGGTGTGGTTGGCCTCAAGGAGCTTGTAGTCAAGGAAGCATTCACCTTTCAGTGCCCATTTATTTGGCAATCCCCTACTCGTCCAGTCAAACACATCTAAAAGCTAGGGGTTTGCTAGTGAACAAGACAGATGTGGGCTCTGCTCTCGGGAACCTTACCATCTGGTGACTATTTATTTATTATTTAAAGGCCAGGTGTGATTCCTAACCCCATCTTAAGCTTTTTGAAGGCAAGGGCAGAAGTCTGATGCCCAACTCAGTGAATATGGATAAACATCTGCCAAATACTAAAATCCAGAGAAACAATTCTTTTAAATCTGGACTGGAAGCATCTCAAATGCACATAAACCTTGCTCGACCCACAGAGACCCCACAAAGGGGGCTGGACAGTGCCTGTCCCGAGGGTCCCAGGTCGGTTTCTATCACTTTCTCTCTGGAAAACACTGAAGCAGTCATTCTACTTCTGCTGACCTCAACCATCATGTCTGAAAAACAAAAGAGGAATCTCTGATTTGGAGCCCAGAAGAAGGATCAATAACCTCGTTCTTCATTACACTGGGACCAGCAGCTGCTCGCTGCAGGGCCCTGGGAACAGCGGCAGAGATCACGAAGGCCGAGCTGCCCCATTTGCACAGAGAAAGAGCGTGCGACCCAAAAGAAGACAGTTTGCGGCAGAGCCCGAACTGGAATCAGAAAGGAATCGTTTAGGAGGCGGCCTGAGAGCTAGAGAGAACTCACGCTGCTGCTGCTCCAGCGCCAGCTTGCACTTGTAGTAACTGTAGAACTCGCCTCCAAACAGAAACGAGAATTTCGGGTTGTCCTTCTGCTTCTCCATCGTCATCTTCTCAAACTCGGGCCCATTGCGAGCCACGAACTGGGCCAGCTTGTCGATGACATTTCGCAGCTCCTGGTCTGGAGAACGGAGAAAAGGCCACGCGGGGCATCAGCGAGGACCGGCCCAATCTGGCGGCCCTGGTGCCCCAGCCCGCGTCCGCCATGCCAGGGTCCCTAGGGGTGGGCCCGGGAGAGGCCGCCCTAGTACGGGTCCCGATAGGGGCCACACACACGCCGGGGACGCGGGACCCGCGGGAGAGGCCGCAGGCGAATCCGGGAGGCCGAGCCCCGCCCCCTCCTAGGCCCGGGGACCCCAGGAGGCGGGACGGGCCAACAAGGGATTCCGAGGAGAGAGAAACGGTCCCCGGGCCCGGGCTGGGCCTCACCGTCGGGCGGCAGCGGCATCTCCATGGCTCCGGCCGTGGGGAACGTTCTCTGGCGCCTCACGATCGCCCACCAGCGCCGTCTGCGGAAGCCGGCCGGAAATGGCGCGAGAGAGCCGTTTACGGCCGGCCTCGCGGGCAGCTTCCGCCCGCCACTTACGGCCGTCTCCGGGAAACCCCGGAAGTGAGGGCAAGAGGAGGGCGGTAAGAAGCCGCGCGAGGCCAGGCGCGTCGGAGGGACCAGGGACAAGCACGCGCCGGGGCTTTACTGCGCATGCGCGGGTTGGGCGCTGTCGCGCGACGCCCGAGAACAGCCGTTAGCCACGGCGGGGGCGGCTTCCCAGCCTGTGTCTTCCAGGCCCGAGGGCTCTGCCCGCCGCTGTCTCCGCGGGACCAGGGGCCAGGGCAGTTCCTGCCCGGGTCGGGCCTGTGTTTCCTCCTCGCGCGGCTGCGGTGAGGGGACTACGAGGTGAGGTGCGTCCGGGAGGCTCCCGGGCTAGCCCGACGGGCTTGGCGGGGATGGCAGCGGGCTTACTGAGCTTGGGCAGGTCGGCCCGCTCGCTTTCTTTAGCTCGACCTGCGCTTTGGGAAGGAAGACTTGGGGTGGGGGACCCCTCCTCCGCCGGCCTCGGGCCGCGCCCCTTTGCGGTTCGCGCGGTTCCGTGCCTGCGAGCGCCGCGCCATCCTGGAAGGTGCAGCCCCGGAGCTTCCAGGATGGTGACGTGAACGCGCGCCGATGGTGGGAAAGAGCAGGCGCGGCGCACGTGGGAGAAACGCGGGCTGTGGACGCCCCCGCAGTCTGACCCTGTTGAGGTGACCACTTTCATCCTGGCTCTGCCTCCCTATTTTCCTTGTGCAAATAGATGCCCCTGTAGTTGAGATACATTTCTTTTTTTCTTGTTAGGAAGGGTTTCCATCTAACGCTTATGGATTGCCTCCTGTATGCCAGGTATCGCTCTGGACCAGGGGTTGGCAAACTTCTTCCACGAAGGGCCAGTGAGCAAATATTGTGGCCTGCGGGCCAAGAGGCAAAGTCGAGAATGTTATGTAGTTACTTATATAACCAAAGAGGAAAACGTCTATAATGGTCCTTGTTGGTGGAATTCAAACTGTTATAATCCAGTACAGTTTTTAAATTACAGCTGTACTAATGAGAAGAATGGAATGATTTGGGGGTTTCAAGTTAGTCTTTCCTGTCATGAGTTGCTTGTGAATGTTCACCTGTAAAGACCACTCTTGGTTCGCGAAAAGGCGGGCTGGATGTGGCATGTGGACTCGATGACGAACAAGTCATACCTAAGCTCTGCTCTCCTGAGCCCCCAGGCTGTGGGGGCAGAGATCCGTAAGCCGGTGAACAAACTTGTCATCACCAAGGTGTTGCTGAGGGAAAGAGCAGACAGCGTGCTGGAGGCCTTGGTGAGGGAGGAGGGCGGGGCCTGCCGAGAGGCTTGGCTGGGAGGGCCCTGGGAGGTGAGGTGTGCTGGAGATCGGGTCAGGAGCCAGCCATGTGAAGGCCCCAGGCAGAGGGAACACGTGCGACCATCCCTTCAGTATCGTGCTCTGTAATCTGGATATGTGGGCACTATTCCATGCCAGTAAAGATCCGTATCAACAAGTTTTTACTTGTGATCCACCATGGATCAACTTCAGAAATAGCACAATATTGTACATATATGCATTTTCGTCTTGGAGATACACAGCCATTTATCAGATTCTTAACAGGATCTGTGAACCAAAATGGTTAATGAATCTGTATGGTCATTTTTAACGACTACAGAAGACAACGTGGAGGGGATTTCCTGTAATTGATGGAGTGAGCATCACTGGAGTCTCTTGTGTTGGTTTCACTTTCAGACCACCACTAAAAGTGTCTTAGTGTATATACAGATCTTGTGCTGAGTCAGTGCACGTTTAATACTGATATTGCTCACTGCCCCCCCCCAAAGATTGTACACCCGTGACCACTACATTCGTACATTCATTTCATAGTGCTTAAAATGTTGTTTATCTGAGACTGAAACTTTAAGCACCTCAAGGCCTCACTCAGGCTCATTTCAGTGGGCTCAATCAGAATCTTCTGGTCAGAAACAAGCAGTAGAGAGGGGTGTTAGAAGTACAGGTGGCTGGGGCCCACCTGGTGGCACAACGGTTAAGTTCGCATGTTCCGCTTCTTGGCGGCCCGGGGTTCGCCTGTTTGGATCCTGGGTGCAGACATGGCACCGCTTGGCACGCCATGCTGTGGCAGGTGTCCCACATATAAAGTAGAGGAAGATGGCATGGATGTTAGCTCAGGGCCAGTCTTCCTCAGCAAAAAGAGAAGGATTGGCAGCAGATGTTAGCTCAGGGCTAATCTTCCTCAAAAAAAAAAAAAAAAAAAAATAGAGGTGGCTGCAGAGATGGTCTCCAAGAACCTGGAAACAACCTGGACTCTAAGGGAAGGGCCGGCCCTGTGGCCGAGTGGTTAAGTTCGTGCGCTCTGCTTCAGCAGCCCAGGGTTTCGCTGGTTCAGATCCTGAGCGTGGACATGGTACCACTCCTCAAGCCATGCTGAGGCGGCATCCCACATGCCACAACTAGAAGGACACACAACTAAAAATGTAGAACTATGTACCAGGGGGCTTTGGGGAGAAAAAGCAAAAATTAAAAAAAAAAAAAAAGCCTACGGGAAACAAGTAAAATGCACACCCCTGGGCAAGATGACCTTGCTGAAGGGACCCGCCTAAGAAGCAAAATGGAAAGAAGTTTAAGAGCATATGCATACCCGCTTTGATCTGCCAACGTGCTGTGAGGCCTCTAGCCCACATTAGAAGTATGTGCTACATTGTGCACTGCAAACTTATCCCATAAAATGAAGTTTAAACGCGAAGCAATAGGGGTTGGTTAATTATAGCACATCCCCATAACAATACTAGAACACGACGGACGCGAACACACAAAATCAAGGGAGGCTATCTAATAAGGGGGGAAATGTTTCAGGAATATTGTTTTTTAAAGCATATATACAAAGTAATAATATGCACAATATGGAAAAAAATACGTATGTATGCTCCCCAGAGGGAACTGCTGTGTCCAGTTTCTTGTGTGTATCTTCAGAGAGAAACTGGGTATTCACAAGCACATTTATATATCTCGATATGTTTTGGAAATTGTTCCCTCTCTGTATAGATCTATCTCATTCTTTTTAACATCTGCATAGTATAGGTGATTTTTTAGCTTTAACAATTTTTTTCAAACTTCACAACTTTTATTGTCTTATTATATTTTTTATTTAAAAAGCAGTGGGTGACTGAGGAAATCTAGGCCCATCAGACCAAGAGTCTCAATAAAGCCAAAACTTGGTCTGTTAGCTCAGCTCCCACAATCGTTGACTGCGGTCACCTTGCTGAGGCCATGGCAAGGAGGAGGATGTGGGACAGAGAAAGTCCTGTCCTGTCCTGGAACAAGAGCACCAAGCAAACATCTGGTCACAAAGGAGCTGCCCTGGGGAGACAGACAGCAATATTCCAGTCTCTGGGAGAGGATACTCCTCAGTAGTTCAGACGCTGGTGTCTGAACAATGGGGCCATCCCTAGACCTGGCCCTGCGAACAGGCCCTGACGCTAGGGCGGCGACCCTATCCCATGGCAGAGCCTCTTGAGTGACATGAAAGGCTGCACCGCTGTTCGCACCAACCCCTCTCAGGAGGACGTGACGGAAAGCAAGACAGCTCACTTGATGGTGGCTGCTCTGCAGGGCCGATGGTCCTGGCCTTGGAGCCACACTCCTGGGTCCCAGGTCTGCTCCACTAGGCCAAGCTTGCCTTTTCTGTTTCTATTTTCCTCTGTAAAATGGGGCTAATATTCTCTCTCTTAGATTCTGGTGCTAAACGAGGCATATATAATACAAAATGTGCAAATAAAATATCCTGTGAAAAATGCAAGTCAAAACAGTCCCATATGCCCCTCAAATAATTCCCCCGTACTTTCCTTAGCATTCTTTCACGTCTCTGTGATGTGGGGCCTGTGCGCCACTTCGTTACACATCTGTTCCTTACGCTCAAGTGCTCTGAGGGGAGGAGGCTTACCGATCTGTTTCCTGTACTTGGCACAGACTAAGTGCTCGCTAAGTCACTGAACAAAAGGATTATGAATTAAAAGGATGCAGGCAATGTGTGTAGCAGAAACTCACACCCTTCCACTGCGACTGAAGGAGAGTCTCTGTGGGAATGGTTTCTGAGTAATGTGGGGGAACGGGCTCTGGAGGCAGACTGAAGTAGCTGCGTGACCCCGGACACGTGACTTCCCCCCTTTGGGCCTCGTTTTCGTCTGTGAAGTCCGGCTAATAAGACAACACAGAGAGATGCTAAGGACTGCCTGTGGAAGCCCACCACCGTGCCGCACGTGGAGGTGCTCAGTGTTAGCCGTGGGTCCTCAAGACGCCTCAGAAGCAGAGCTGCCACACGTTCTTGGAGGTTTCCTGTTAATTCTGTTCAATAAAGGCATGTCATTAGCTGTTAAGCTGTGGTTCTAGTTTTGTTCTATAGTCTCATAAATTCACATATCACATGTCCTAAATTTTGGCTCAGGGAAAAAAAAAAAAAGGTTGCAATACAGCTGGATATGAGAACCAAGTTGGTTTGCTCTTTCTACCTCTTGTATGTTTTGTTGCGGGGCACACTAAAGACAGGGTCACTCAGAAAGAGGCCCTCACTGACAAACTGGGAGCAATCTCGATTCCCTGGAGACCATGGTTTATTTTTGGTAAATACCGTCAATGAATATACACACAGTATCATTCCCACAGAACAGTCTATAGCATTTGAGCCTGGAAAAGAGGTGACAAGTGAAAAAAAGAATTCGCAACTTTCAGATCCTTTAAGAATTTAACATTCTATGCCCTTAAGGCTGTCAGACCTTAACGTGTCTGGGTCTGGCTGCGTCCCAGCGATGTGGGGGCCTGCTGCAGGATGTGTGCCAGATAGGCAGCAAAGCTCAGAAATTCCAAGTGCTGCTTCACTTTAACAGATTTGGCTTCTCTCCTTTGTTCACAGGGGTTTGATTTTCCCTAGAATGACTGACTTAAAATAAGGTGCTTCAAAATTCCACACCGAGACTCAAAATAGTGAACAAACACTATTCAGAAATGCCCGCTGAGCCTCGGGTTCCCCTTCTGTAAAATGAAGGAGTGGGGCTGGCGTCGCAGTCTCAGGCCAGACCCTACCATGGCCGGGTATGCGAAATTCGCTACCACAAAGCCCAGCAGTGAGGAGGGTGGGGGAGCAGAGCTGCAGATGTGAACAGGGGCGGGCGGGGTGGCGGGGCAGGGCAGGAAGTGGCTGGAAAACTGGCCTCCAAGAGGTCCATGTGAGCTCTGAACCTTCAAGTCTCAAAAGTATATCTTTGTCTTCTGGTCTGATGATTTGGTCTACTATGATTGTCTCATTCATTCCAGTGTATGTACTTGCTGTAAATTTATGTACAGAATTAAATATCCTATTTATTAATTTATAAACCGTAATAAAACCAGTCATTTCCCCTTACCAGCAGATCTTGCATTGGAAAAGGAAAACTAATATACAAATTTCAGCATCATCAGAAATTTCATTAAACCTGAATAGAGGCATAATTCATTTTAGAGTTCAATTATCTGTTCAAGGAATCAGTTACTATCATCATAAAGACAACCACTGTAATATCTTTGCTGTGCAAAATTTTCCCCATTCGTTGTTACTCACCAGTGAGAAAAATTCAGCTGCAGGCCACTGCCTCTCGTGAAGGCACTCGGCAAGTTCTTTTCCCAAATGCCACCCTTCAGGATTGCCTCTTCTGGTTTTACACAGCAACTGTCTTAAAACCTGGGGCCAAAGTAATTATAAAGCAAGCAGATGACAGGCAGGGACTCCTGAGGCTGATGGTGCGTAAAGTCACAGGCCAGCAGGAGACCCTGCGAGCTCTCCAGGAGCAGCTCATTCAGAAGCTGACAAAATGTAACCTCTTAAATACAAAATTCCAATTGTGAAACCGGGGGTCAAGCAGAAGCTACAGTGCTTCCTCTGAATGCGAAAAGGTTTCGCCCCCAGGGATGTGAAGGGTGACCTGCCGTCCCATCTGCCGGTCACTCTAAGTGCCTGTCCAAGAAGCTGGGGATGTTGCTGAAGGCAGGCAGCCACCGCAGAACAGCCCACCAGCGGAGCCAGTGGTCCCCTCCACGAGGGCACAGTCTTTTCATGATGCAGGAAAGACGAAGACCCCACCTGGGACCCGGGTGCAAAGGGGTCACCTGCTGGGGTCACATCGTCTTCCTGATGACGTGATTCTGCCAAAACCCAGACTTACTCTTGACCAAAGCATCCGACTTGGCACAGCAAGCATCGCTCGGTGCCCACCCTTCTCCTTCACAGGACAGGATTCAGAGCCTGATGTAAACACCGTGAGAACGCGGCAGAGAACGAGAGTGCTGCAGCCTCGTCTGTTACACAGCCTGCTGAGGTGGCCTTCTGGAGTCATCCCACCTTCAGCCGTGGGCTCATGAGCGAGGTGCTTCAGAACTCTTCATGGCCTCTTGCTAAATGCTGAGATGTGTCAGCCAGGCAGCACCAGGAGGAAGTTTTCCTCTTTTTAAACATTTAGAAACAAGACTTTTCAATCCATAAGCCAGTCCTCATGTGTCCCCTACTGGAGACCAAGGCATAAACACACACACTAGTACAAAATATTCCCTAGAAAAATGCAAGATCCTCATAAAATCCACTTCTCCCCACCAGACCTCCTAAGTCAGCACAGAAGTGGTGAAGACTCACCAGAAAAGACAAACGAGTGTGACAGGGCTAGAGCTCAAAGCACTCACCATGACCTCCCAGTGCCCCTCCTCACTGCCCGAGGAGAGAGGCCTTGCTCTGGCGAGGGGAGAACAGGGCAGAGGAGAGAGCACCTGCCCTCGCCCTGGGCCTACGCCCCCTCTGACACGCAGGTCACAGAACTAGGCTTCAAGGAGTCAATGCTAATTGCAGTAGCTTTGCCCTTTTGAATGGCTGCCGGTAATGCGAGCGGCCACGGGGCTGAGCGGGAGGCTGGGTCCATCTCTGCTGCTGGAGGGCTTCTGAGGAACTCCCGCTCTGCTCACGCCTGTCTGAGCACTGGAGTTATGGCGGCTAGTTTCTCACTCTCGTGCATCACCCTGTGGTCCTTTCCTTGGCCCCCAGGAAACCACCTCTAGCCTGTGTCGAGGTCTGGATCCACAGCAATCCCGCTTTTCCAGAGAGGGTCCTGAATGTGAGCTAGAAAGCAGACAAGAACTCTGAAAAACATGACTGGGGAGTGAGTCCACACAGAAAGGTAAGACCCGGCCAAGATCTCCAGAGACACAGCCTTCAGATATCAGGCTCCGGGAGAGGGGGCATGAGACATGGGCTCGAGGGGGCGGCGAGTGTTGCCACAGGGACGGCATCCTGCTGTCCCCCAGGGTCTTCAGATGGTTATGCCCCTTGGCTGAGCTGTTGTACATTCACTGGTTGTCAGAAGTTTCTGGAACTGCTGTGGGTGGGGAAAGGAGTTGCAGCACGGTCCGGCCTGCCCTCTAGACTCTACACGTCATAACGGTTCAAACTGTATGAGTTGGGGTAGCTCTGCCGACTGTACTGGAAGTGATCTGTTAGGATGTTGTTTCGGCCATACTGATAGTCCTCGTGCTGGGGGAAGAGGATGCCGTTGTGGGGTTTCTCCAGGGGGCTCCGATGATGCTCCTTACTGCTCAGGTCCCCCGTCGTGATGGGGAGGAGGTGCTTCCGGGCCTGCTGATTGGCGTCGTACTTGGTCTGCAAGGTCAAGAGAGAAATGAGACACCCGGCTGCTCCTTCCCCAGGACACGCCCACTGGACAGGGGAGCTTGCGACTCACAGCCAAGCAGCTCTTCAAGGCTGACGCAGGTGTGGACCCCAGCAGAGTCAGGCAGGGACAAAGAACAGTGAACAGACCCTGTTAGCCATCACGGGTCTTTACACCAGACTAAACAGAGTCCTCGCAACGAGGGAGTGAAATCCCGAAATCCCTCACAAAGCCTTAAGAGACCCGAGAGCCAGGGCCTGGGGTCACCTGTGCAGGTAAAGGAAGGCCGGCCAGGTAGGGTGTGCCAAGACCACACACCAATCAGTGGTGAAGCTGGTGGCTGGAACCCTGGCCCCTTAGCAACTGGCGAAACCCCTTTCCCCCTCCATCAACCGCTGGTGCCTCCCTGGGCATCGACTGGCCAACCTCCCTTATCCCAGGCTCACCTTATTGTAGAGAAAGACCCCCAGGATGGCTGTCATCATGCCCAGGACATTGGTGCTAGTGACTGGGTTTCGCAGCATGATCAGGGACACTGTGATGACCATGATTCTCTTGGTGGCGTTGGCGACTGAGTAGCTCAGAGGGCTAATGAGGTTGAGGATGCTGAAGGCGATGACGTTCTGGGCAAAGTTACAGAAGCCACTGACAGCCAGGAGCAAGAGTGTCCAGGGCCACTGGGACACATAAGTCTGCAGAGACGGGGAGCAAGAAGAGCACAGTGGTCACATGGCTGCGCTGGCAGAGGTGGGGGAGGGGCACAGAATGGCATACTGGGGTCACACCATCGGTGGGGAGCAGACCCAGGTGGGTCGTTGTGTGAGACCAGGTGCTTTATACCACAACCTCTGACCCTCATGACACTCTGCATGGCACAACTGCAATAATAATCACCCCCATTCCTGCCGAGGAAGCAGAGGGCGCAGAGGATGATGTGACCCAAAGCCTTCCCGCATCTCTGGACATGGAGCAGCCAGGGCTCTGGGGTCAGCAGAGCAAAGTCTGCTTACTGGACCTCATCTGAATCTGTTCAGGCTGCTTTAACCAAATACCACAGACCGGGGGGCTTACAAACAACAGACATTTATTTGTCTCAGTTCTGGAGGCTGGAAGCCCAAGATCAAGGCGCCAGCAGATTCCATGTCCGGTGAGAGCTCTCTTCCTGGCTCAGGGACAGCATCTTCTCACTGTGTCCTCACGTGGTGGGAGTGGCAAGGGAGCTGTCTGGGGTCCTTTTTATAACAGCACTAATCCCATTCCTGACAGCCCCTCCCTCATGACCTAAGCAACTCCCAAAGGCCCCACCTTCTATACCATCACATTGGGGGTTAGGTTTCAACATATGAATTTGGGCGGGGGACACACACAAAAACTCAGACTGTAGCAGACATGATGCACTCCATAGGATGGGGAGGTCCCGAGAGGGCAGCCCTTTTGTGTATGAAGAACTCCCCAGGCTAGGAGCCAAAGGCCCTGGGTCTTCCCTGTTGCTGGGAGCCCCTAAGGAAGTTGCTTGACCTCTCTGGTCGTGGTTTCTTCACCTATGCAATGGGGGAGAATGATCCCTGTGAGCCCGCACAACGCTGCTGCTATGAGGATCACATTCAGTCATGGCTCCGAAGATGCTTTAACACAATCCCAAGCCAAACAAGCACAAGCAGAAGGCAATGCTACTGTCAGAACTTCACTTACCATCTGATCCTCACCAGAATGAGGCCACTCTGATTCAGGGGGCCTAGAGGTCAAGAAACCACAACGAGCAGACATCTGGACCACAGATGTCTGCTCCCAGGACAGGCAGATGGGGGAGAACCATGCAGTGCTGGATACTTAGGGACTTCTATCTGTTCAGGACTGGACACCAGAAGGCACGTGGCCCGGCTCCCAGGCCTGCCTGCCCTCTGCAATCCCACCTCAGTACCAGCCCTCTAGGCCAGGGAACCAAGAGGCTGCTACAGGCAGGGCTGCCAGGCCAATGGAAGGACCTCTGGAGATGGCACACCTGCTGTGGACAGCCCCAGGCTGTCTGTTTGTCCAGTGTCTGTGACCCAGACAAGGGTGTGGGGACAGCACCATGTCCTTGTGCTCCAAGGGCAGAGATGTCTCAGGACCCAGCGTGGCTTGGTCGAGGCAGCAAAGGCACAGCTGCTCAGCGGCACCTGCTCTGGGCAGGCCAATTCCCGGGTCGCACGAGGCTTGGCCACAGGAGGCACAGCAGGCTCCCCCGCAGATGGCAGTGTTTAGTGACCCCGCCAGGACAGGAGCTGGAGCAATCTTAGGATGGCTGCCTGATTCTACGTACACTACCCTGAGAGGGAAGGACCATGGGGTCCTCCTAAACGTGAGGAAGATGTGCTGAGATAACCTGCTCAAAGTCACCCAGACCTTTGCTCCTCACTGGGGTAAGCACCCCTTATGACGCACATGAGCCCCCCAGCATGCCCTCACGGGCAGCTGGCCTCCTCTCCCAGGACTCCTTCCCTGAGGTGACCGACATGGACTTCTGCGCTGTTTTTACAAGGCAGTCAGCTTGCATAGATATCTATCTTCCAGGAGAGGAACTCAGCCAATCTGGCTTTTTAGAAAAACTGACATACAATAAAGTTGAGTGTTCCTTGCGGTGCACAGTCCATGTGTTTCAACACGTATTGATTCATGTAGCCAACGCCACGGTCAAGATTCAGAACAGCTCTATCACCCAAAACATTCCTCCAAGGGTCTACTTTGTATGAGCCCTGTCTGCCAACCCAAGCAACTGCCACTGTGCTCACCATCGCGATAGGTTCGCCTTTTAGAGACTGTCGTATCAGTGAAATGATACAGCATGGAACCTTCTCAGACTGGCTTCTTTCACTAGTATAATGCCTTTAACATCCATCCAAGTTGTAAGGGACAATAGCTGGTATTTTGTGTGTGTGTGAGGAAGACTGGCCCTGAGCTAACATCTGTTGCCAATCTTCCTCTTTTTGCTTGAGGAAGATTGTTGCTGAGCTCACATCTGTGCCAGTCTTCCTCTATTTTGCTGTGAGACGCCACCACAGCATGGCCTGATGAGTGGTGTGTAGGTCTGTGCCTGGGATCTGAGCCCATGAACCCTGGGCCACCGAAGTGGAGCACATGAACTTAACACTATGCCACCCAGCTGGCCCCCTAGGTTGAGTGTTTTTAAGAAACAAGACTCACAGTTTTTCTTGTTACCTCCCCCTTAATGGCCTAAAAGAATTCAGAAAAAAAAACCTGTCTTGGTAAGCGAGCTGTCACCTTAGTACCACATGAAGCAGGTGGTGAACAGAGGCACCTGGAAAAGCCTGGTTGTTGGGCTCCTCTCTGTGTTCTTCTGTGTCTGTGGCCAGACACCTGTTTGCCAAATGTTTGCTCCTTTTCACCTTCCTGTGAATTGCCTTCCTTCCCCACTCGCCGCCCTCAAGATCTTCTCTCGTGTGGAGCTGAGGATGGTATTGAAAGTGGAGGCTTCTGCCATTGTGGGGAGTTACTCCCTTTTCCTGGCTTTCTCCCGTGTATATATGTATTAAACTTGTTTGTTTTTCTCCTCTTAATCTGTTTCTACCTTATACCTGTCAGAATGGCTATAATTAACAAGACAAAAAATAACAAATGTTGGAGAGGATGCGGAGAAAAGGGAGCCCTGATTTACTGTCGGTGGGAATGCAAACTGGTGCAGCCACTATGGAAAACAGTATGGAAATTTCTCAAAAAACTAAAAATAGAAATACCTTATGATCCTGATCTCCCACTACTGGGTATCTGCCCAAACAACTTGAAATCAACAATTCAAAGAGACTTATGCACCCCTGTTTTATTCACAATAGCCCAGATGTGGAAGCAACCCAAGTGGCCATCGACTGATGATTGGATAAAGATGTGGTATGTATACACACACACACACACACACACACACACACACACAGTGGAATACTACCTAGTCATAAAAAAGACAAAATGGTACCATTTGCGACAACATGGATGGACGCTGAGGGTATTATCTTAAGCAAAATAAGCCAGACAGAGAAAGACAAACACCATATGATTTCACGCATATCTGGAAGAGAAACAAACACGTGGATAAAGAGAACAGATTAGTAGTTACTAGAGGGGAATGGGGTTGGGGACTGGGCAAAGGGGGTAAAGGGGCACATAAGTATGGTGACGTATAAAAATTAGGCTATTGGGGCTGGCCTAGTGCTGCAGTGGTTAAGTTCGCACATTCCGCTTCTCGGCGGCCCAGGGTTCACTGATTCGGATACCGGGTGCAGACATGGCACTGCTTGGCAAAAGCCGTGCTGTGGTAGGCATCCCACATATAAAGTAGAGGAAGATGGGCATGGATGTTAGCTCAGGGCCAGTCTTCCTCAGCAAAAAGAGGAAGAATGGTAGTAGTTAGCTCAGGGC
Source organism: Equus caballus (assembly GCF_041296265.1). Lineage (NCBI taxonomy): Eukaryota > Metazoa > Chordata > Mammalia > Perissodactyla > Equidae > Equus > Equus caballus. The sequence continues at coordinate 16,291,877 of NC_091704.1, forward strand.
TAATCTTCCTCAAAAAAAAAAAAAAACTAGAGTATTGGTGGTGAGCATGATGCAGTTTATAGAGAAACTGATAGTAATGTACACCTGAAATTACACAATGCTATAAACCATTATGACCTCAATAAAATAAATGAAAAAAAAATCACTCTGTCTTAAGGTCAACTTAATTTTTAAACCAGCCCCAAGAACCTAGAGGGTAGAGGAAAATTTCTTCCTGCCCTACAATACTTACACAAACCTGGGTGGTCTAGCTTACTACACACCTAGGCTATATGGTACTGATCTTATGGGTCCACCGTTGTCCATGTGCTCCATGGCTGACCGCAGTGTTATGTGGCGTGTGACTCTACATGCTTGTGTGTTGGGTATACATGTAGACGCTGAGTTGTAACAGAACGTTACCAGAGAACTGACGCCAAACCTACTGACAATATTATGCAGCCAATAACATTCAAAAGAAACGCTGAGGGGAGACGAAGAGCATGAACATGGCAGCTTCTCAGGGGAGGACGGGGGAGAGTGCAGGCGACAGCTATTGAAATGACACTTCTCTGAATGAACCTTGTCCGGTCATTTGGCTTTGGAAATAGGTTTGACATATTCAGTGGGGAAAAAAAAGAAAGCATTGCCTACAAATTGAAAACCAACAGAAGGAACCCAATTGCACAACAAGTTGGTGACACAGGCACGTTGTAAAAACAGTGATTTCAAGTGCCCTTAGAACACCGTATTCCAATTATACATCTTTAATAGAACGTGGCCTAAGCACAGACAGAACCGTGAGGAAATCTTAACCGCCTCTCAGTGCGCGCCCTGTAGCGGGTATGTGTGTATACGGATTAACTAGGAGAGATGAGCAAAGAAAACATGTCGTGAGGCACCAAGTGTACCAGAAAAGATAGAAATAAAAAATCTAAGCAGTACTAATTCCTGTAACCTTAAATTGAAATTGGAACAAAACAGTATGAATTCTCCAGTCTGCCCCCAGATACATCTTTCCTAGTTTTTCACGGCAAAGGCTTGAAAGCAGTGACAGCCCCACAGCAGTGAGCACACATGGTGCTCAGATTGTGCCTCTGAACACCACTCTCCACTGAAAGCAGCCTGGGCTCCCGGAGGAGGGGCTGATGGCTGGTGTGGGACGGAGGTGCGCAGCTGAGAGAGGACACCCTGCTGGAGCAGAAGCTACGGAGGGCCGGTGTGTGCTGTCGGGAGGGCAGGAAGCAGCCGGAAGCCTCTAGCAGCCGAGGTAGGGTGATCTGACCGTGAAAAGAAGGATGCGCGCAACTGACAAACACCACAATTCATGATGATGCTTAGAAAATAAAAGAACACGCCTTCACCCAAAAACCCTGAAAAGACCTCCACTCGCTGGTTAACGTTTGAAGAAAGATTTCACTCTTTACTTTGAAAATTGGTAATGAAAAGGAAAAGAGGCATTCAACTGCTTTTCATTCACTGTACTTCAAGGTAACAAACTAGCCCTGGCTGACGATGGAAAGTTCTTCACAGAAAAATGACAGCTGATCAGTGTGGAAGGGAAGTTAGGACACAAGGGCCACAGTTTCCTCAGCTGGAAAACAGGGCTAGGCTCCACTGCGTGCACAGGTGTGCCCAGGACTAGAGACCAGTGTGAAGAATCCAGTCAGACCCAGGAAGCCTAATAAACGTTTACTCCTCTCTAACTCAGGCCTGGAGCAGCCAGGCCTGCTTCCTTCTTAGCGCTGTCACCTGCGCTGGTTTCTAGCACAGTCTCTGGCGGCTGACCCTGCAGGTGGCGGGCAGATGCTCTTTCTTGTGCTCAGCTCTAGATACGTCTGGAGTAAATGGAAATATGGACAGAGAAGACACCAAGGAAGGGATAAAGCAGTTCAAGCACAGTTTGAAAAAGTCAAAGTGAGGCCTGAGCCAGGTTTCAGGACAGGAAAGTCCCCCATGCTGGCCTTTTTTCCTTCTTTGATGCCACTGGTGCAAATGCAGCAGCTCTCGGCAGCTGGGATCTAGCATGCTAGAAGAGGACATGCCAAGGAAGCCGACTGCCTCGAGTGCACACAACGTGAGTCGTGACAAAGAGCTGAGTGTTCAAAGGGCTAGCTGTCAGAGGCCCCAACTGCCCCCACGTCAACAGATGTGGAACTCCCCGACAAAGTACCAGTTTTGGAAGCAGCCAGGAAAAGGGTGTGTTCTCGGCCATGGCCAACTCACCAGGTCGCTGCTGACCAGGAAAGCCGAGAGGTCCACCAGGACCCACGTGGGGATCATAAAGAAGACGGCGTGGCAGCCCAAGATGTTCAGGAGCCGGAGATGGTGGATCCGAGAGTCTCTCAATACCTGAAGAGAGAAAACCTCTGTAAAGGCTGATCGAGAGTGTAAGGGGCAAGAAGGGCTGCAGGGAGCCAGGCCGCAAACTCTGACTGCACATGAACTCTGACACCCGACCTTGCAGACCTGCAGTGCACCTATGCTGAGACAAGCAGTCCGCGCCTGAAACAAGCACGTTTTCAGGCGTGAAAAAAACAGCAACACTCAGTGCTGGGGAAGCTGTGGTGAGAGAGGCCTCAGCCGTCCCGCTGGTCTCTGTCTAAACTGGCGTGTAGCCATTCCGAATACAACCAGGGGAGGCCCATCACGAGCCGTAACCATCCCACAGCCCATGAGCCGAGAACCGTGAGCCTGTTGTGATGAAGTCACCCAAGAGAAGGGGGAAGGTTAGCACGGCTGTCCACACCCGCCTTACTTATCATGCATAGTGGGAAGAGCCTGCATGTGCAGCAGGGGAGCTGAGAGCTGGGACTGGTGCCTGGAAAGTGTGCTCACTACGGAATAACGTTTAACAATGGGGAGAAGGCAATGTTACAATAGTAAATAAACAGAGCAAAAATTTAAAATGTATCTACTATATTACAACTCCGAAAACTGCAGAAAACCCCTGAGCACTGATGGGAGTTCCCCTTTGGGGACAGTACTGTGACTTTACTCAACAGCATGGAAACCCCTGGGCGGGCACAGGTGTCTTGATTCTTCATCGCCAGCACCCACTACAGTGCCTGGCACACAGAGGGTGCTCAGGAAGTTTTCAGATTTTTTTCCTTTGGGCTTTTGATTTTTTCACATTGACCATATGCTAATTTTATAGTAGGAAACAAACTATTTAAAAAATAAAACAACAAACAGAAAACCAGCAGAAGGGCTACAGATTTTTTTCACTCCAACACCACAGAAATCCCTACCTGGCTACTCTTCCAGGTGCCCCCTTCCCCCCCTGAAACACCACATGCATCCAGCATGGTGCCCAGATACCTTTTTGGAGAAAATATTCTGCAGCGAGAAGCACAGTGTGGCAGCGAGGGCGCTGATGAGCCCCCACATGTCGAACGACAGCTCAGTGACTGTGGCCAGCAGGACGCCGCTGATGATGGGGATGAGTGACAAGTACACCTGTGGGAGGAGGGCAGGGAGCTGACGGGCTGGAGTGAGCTGGGCTGCCCAGCACAGACGGCCGGCGGAGAGCCCCAGCTGCTCTCTCCTCCCTCACCAGAGGGACGCCACCTACCCCTTTACCCCTTTGGACAACGGTCTTAGCTGTGACAACAGGGAGGAATGGCACATGGTTATCAGAGCCCCTGGGGGCAGGGTGTGTCCTTGTGGCCACCCATCCCCTACACGATCACCCCCATTAAGAGCCCCTGCTAGGGCCACACACCGGGGCTGGTCCTAACGGATCTACCCAGCTACTGCCACCAACACACCAGAGTCGGAGTGCCTGCTCCTCCAAGAGGCCAGCTGGGTCCCTCTTATCTGGGGCTCTTCCAACATGCATTTACCCCTGGCCAGGACACACCCCCCACACCTTCTGCACCTGGAGAACTTCCCCCTCAGGTCTCAGTTCACACACCAGGAGAACTTTCCCGACCCACCTGCCCCCAGACCCTGTCAGGTCCTCTGCTGCGTGTTCCCGCTCTCCATCCCTTACCCCTTGCGCTGCCTTTAAGGCAGATCCTTGTTCACTCTCTGTCCTGGTGCCCAGCACAGAGCAGGCACCCAGGAACTGCTGGCTCAATGAGCAAGTAGTGAGTGCCGCGACAGGAGGCCTTCCAGAGGGTCCAAGCTCTCCAGAGCCTGGTGCCTGAAATGGTCCTGGGCTCTGGTGCCTAAATGCCTCCCAGCTTCCAGAGACGTGGAATCCATTGCCCACATCTAGCTCTTCTGATTCCCGGCTCATCCCTCTCCTACAAAGGACACTCTTAAAGTACTGCGAGGTTTTAGGACAAGGTGGTGAGGCCCTCGGTGTCCCCCCCACCAACCAGGGCAGAGCTGAATTCCAGCTGTGGCCCTCAGCCACGGAACTCTCCCCTTTGAAGTCCCACTTGTTCCCCGACAAGAGGAATGCAGATTACCTGCCTTATTTGCCTCACTGGGTGGGTTCACACTCACTCATCATTATCATTAGTCTCCCTGCCTAGGCCATGGTCGTCTTTCCTCACTGGGTGAAGTTTCCGGCTCCTGGCCCCAGCTGGGTACAATGTCCCACACAACGGGGAAACCTGATAAACATGATGCGATATCAAGTGATGCAGCGGCACACCTCCTGGGCAACTCGGACCCGGAGAGACAACGCATACCTGCCGTCACCCTGGGGGCCAGGACAAAGGCTGAAATCAAAAATCAGCCAGAGGTGGCCCAATTTCTCTAAGCTGATCCAGGGCACTGCTGCTCTGAGTTACATAAAACACAGAATGCCAGAAACTGACCACGTAGAAAAGAGATGTGCTGTCCAGCATGAAATGGCTTCCAGCTGGGACAACAGGACTCCCACTTCCACTTAAGGACGTGGGGCAAGGCTGTCTCTGGCTAAAGCCACAGCTTCGCTTGCCCCAAGCCAGGAAATATTCTGGCTTGGCATCTTGAACAGACCCTGGATTGTTCCAAAAGCATCTTCCTTATGCAGCTCTGGGTTCTGCGTGCTGCTCTCACTTCCAAGCCCAGACAATCACAACTGGCTGGGGAGAATTTCCATTTTCTAATCTGAATCCTAATTCTGGCTGTCTGAATTTCTAAGACTGCTGGATTTTGCCAAAATCAGACTCCTTTGACTAGCCTCTCATTTCTGACCCCAGAAGTCCCCAACCCGGCCACTGTCTCTCGCCAGGAAGTGCAAATCTGTCCGACTTCCGTAGCTGTACGGAGGCAGGTGCTTCATCCCTGGTCCCTGCCAGGCAGAGATGGGACCAAGTCATCACCTACCAGCAAGCCCAGGGAGAGAATCAAAAAAGGGAGGAAAGTTGGAGCTGAGAGGGAAGAAAGCGATCCCGAGATCAACAGCAGAGACAACTCAGGGACACACACCCCACACACCGCAGTCCCCAAAGCGACTGCAGAACATCAGCAGCAAAAGGGCCACCAGAGGCCTCTAGGCTGACTTCCTTATTTGACAGGAAGTCAAAGGAGCCTGGACCACGTCACCAGCAGGGCAGGAGTCGGGAAGCCCTAGGGGCCCCCACCTGCACGGAGCCCTCCTGAGTTACCTTGGTGCTCTGCTTCTCCTTCATGATGATCCGGGACAGGAGGACCACCCAGATGGGCATGGTGGCCTTGACTGGAAAGAGAGGCAAGGGGCACTCAGGGAGCTGCCCTCGTCCCGGAGCCCGCCCTGGCAGCCTGTCCCAACTCCACGGCGGAGTGGGAGGGCTGGAAGCCCCTCAAGCCTCTTCAGTGGGGCTTCCTGCCGACCCGCCAGGTGTGATCAGCCCTGCCCAGCTCTCAGCTCCCTTCTCAGTCCCTTCCCTCCCCTGCTACAAGCCTGGGCGGCCCCCAGCACCTTCTGGGCAGAAGCTGACTTCTCAGCCCGGCATTCCAGGCCGTCGGGATGCGCCCCAGCCCGGGCACTCCCACCCAAGCGCCGAAGCCGGGGGCGCCGCGCCCCGGCCACCGCCCCCCTGGCCGGCCGCAGGACCCACCGGTGTGTGCGTAGGACACCGGCACCTTCCAGATGCTGACGTGCGCTGACACGGACGCGAAGTACTTGCCGAAGGCGAGCGGCAGCACGTAGCGGGGGTAGAAGCGCGGCGGCAGCAGCGGGCCGGGCGAGGGATGCGGGCCGGGCCCGGGGCCCGAGACGGGCGGCGCGGGGGGCACGCGCCAGGCGCGCAGCAGCGGGGGGAGCCCCGCGCACAGCGCGAGGATGTGGCACAGCGACACGGTCACGGGGAACGGGAAGGCGCTCAGGATCACCTTGTTGACCACGTTGCCGCCCGCGCTCAGCGCGTACCAGAGCAGGCACAGCGCCGCCACCCGCGCGCCCTCGCGCGCCCCGCCGCCGCCGCTGCCCGCCGCCCCCTGACCGCCCGCGCCCGCGCCCGCGCCCGAGCCCACCGCCGCCGCCATCCTGCCTGAGCGGCCGCCCCTTCCCGCCCGTCCGACGGCCCGACGCCGGGCGCGGGCGGGGCCGGGCGGGGCGGGCCAGCCGGCCAACGCCGCTCCCCGTTGGCCGACGCTGCTCGCGTCACCGCCGCGCGCCGGCCGACGCGCCCCCTACCACGTAGCGAGTACAGGCCCCGCCCCCCTCGGGTGGCCTTCCGGAGGGGCGGGCCCTGTCCCGGAAGCGGAAGGACGGGCGCGGAGTCAGAGCTGAGTTGGGCTGCGGGAGCTGGAGCCCGAGGTGGATGGGCAGGGGCCCCGCGACGCCGGGGACTGTGAGCCGGCCATCGAGCTTGCGGGTCAAACCTGGATGTCCGCGCCACACCGGCGCCCTCCGACCAGATTCCTGATGGGCGGGCGGCGGCGGACACCGAGAGTAAGAGATCAGACCTTTCGGGAAAAGGAACCAAATTGTGGAAAGCTCTCCGTGGGCTAAATTCTTCCTGCAAACCGTCGGAGGGGCCAGCCCACATTGCGCGGTCCCGAGGAGCACGTTCTGGGAACGCCGCGCCATGCGCTGTGCGGTAGGTGTTACCATCTCCGTTTCACAGACGGACTGACCGAAGGCCAGAGAAGGGAAGCGACTCGGCTTAGGTCCCTTGGCCAAGTCGGGAGCCGTGGCCGTGGCAGCCTCCTCGGGCACCTGTCTCCAGGGCTCTGCAGGAGGGGAGGTGCCGGCCCTGACTGCTGATGCCCCAGCACCGGCGGGGGAGAGAGCAAGCCCCGGGCCCCAGCGGAGGAAAAGGAGACGGTGTTTTCGGCAAGATGATCTTATACTACCTGAAGGACTTTCATTTTTTCTAAAATCATGTTCTAAAAACTTTTGGGAAGAAGGGGATGTTAAAAGTTCCATTTTACAGTGTCATTACTTGGCAGATTAGAAAGTGACAACCCATCGATCCCCAAAATGTTGGAGGGAAATCTTGGCTTAACCTTGTGTTCTCAAAGGCAGGCAACATCTTTCCCCCGAGGCTTACTGGATACTCAGACACAGCACAGGTGGTCCCTGCAGGGGCTGGGGAGCAGCGACCTGTCCCAAAGCCCTGGTCTGAGACAAGGAGATGCTCACAGGATGCCAACCTGCACGCACCCTAATACCTTCCAGCTGTGCCTATGACCCTTTGTCAGAGAGTAATGTCATTTCCTCGGGACATCAGCACAGCAGTAGGGCTGGCCACATGATGAGAAAACAGTGGAATTAGGAAAGTAGTTACTCCGCAGCACAGTTCCTCTGACGTGATTTTTTTTCTTTTTAAACTTGGATCATTTAGTTTTCACAACTCTGGGGCAAGTACTTGCATCTCTCAAATGGAGACTTGTGCACAGGAGTGAAGTGATTAGCTCAGAGCCACACAGCTGGTAGATGGCAGGTGTGGCGTTCAACCCAACTGCCCGCAAAGCCGCTGCAGCCCCTTTTCTGGGGTGCAGATGTCTTGCACCAAGGCTGTGTCAGAAATCCCTGCTGGCTCTCAAACTGTGGTTCTGGGTTGATGGTTCTGGACCCCTTGGTTTGCCCTGTAGGGCTGCTTTCCCATCTGTGAAATGAAGTAGATATGTCCAAGATGACCTATTCTGGAGTGAAAAAACTAGAAAACTAAAGTCTTAGCTTATGGTTTCAAGGATGAGAAAGGAAAATTAAAAGATTATCTCTTATGGTCAGGTGAGAAAAGTTTGTTTTTTTTTAAAAATATCAGCACCAGCCAGATCCTAAGGCAGCCCCAGGCCTGCATGGGGAGCTGGCAGCCCGGGGCCAGGGCCAAGGGGTGCGCTGCCAGACACAGCTTTGAGCCATGCCATGTAAGAACTACAAATATCTTGGGGCAAAACAAGGTCACTGAGACCTGGGCCACGGAGTCCGCTTGTGAGGGCTTCTCTCCGGGGCAGGTGAGGTTTGGATGGAGCCAGGATAACATTCCTTGATGTGGACCCTCAGTCTCTGTCACCCAAAGCTAGCAGGTGACCCTGGAACGGGGAGAGGCAAAGTGTGGCCCTGAATGACTGAAAGGCAGGTGGAGGTCAGTTTCCAAGCAGAAGGCCAACAGGCTGGCTTGGCCACTTTGCCCTTCCCACCTCTCTGCAGTCTAGCTGCAGGGCCCCAACCTCAGACCTGGGGTCCAGGTCTGCTTGACTGGTCCAGAATTCAGAAAGGGCTGATTCGGCTGTAAAGGACCAAATGAGAAACGATTCTCAGACTGGTTTGTGCAAATGGTTTTTTTTTATTTCCACATTTATATCACAAGGTGTCCACTTACTGGACCAAATAGCAAAGTTGCTCCCTTCTGTGTCCTGAGAACACAGAAGTCTAGGTACTGTACATTCACTAAGGCTCCTTGTTTTTGCAAATCGCGTTTATGACAATAACCATAAGGCAAACGAATCTAAAGGAATGGTTATGAGTGTTTCCAGCGTACACACAGGTCTCTGCGCCCAACAGGACAGCTTACACACCAGTAGCACCCGCGGTTACTTTTGTGTCTTTTGGGAAGGGATTCTAGAAAGGTGAAATTTTCTAGACATGTGCAAGAAGGGGAAAATGAACAGGTAGAAAGAAAGGAAAATTATCTGGCTGGTGGTCAGATGGAAGAGAGGGATGAAATAAACTCTAGAAAACTTAAATTTTTGCAGCATTTCTTTAAAAACTGGGTTTTAACTGGAACCAGATACAAATGTGTGGATGCCCGTGGAGTGTGGGTCAAACTGGTCGGCCAGGTGGCCCGCCCAAAACCAGCAGCTTGCTACAGCTGAGAAGCTTCTGGCACCATGATGGAAACGCTGGCCGAGTGGGTTACACACAGAGGCCACGGCGTTGCCCACCTGCCTCAGACACTCAGGGCCAAATTAAAAAAGAGAAAATGCAAATTGATGAGATGCGTGCTTCGGTTGCTGTGTTAAAGATAACCTCTCCCACAGGATTTCTGTGCCTGCCTGCAACTGAGGGCCCAGCTTATGGCGCTGGGAAGCGTCCACACCTCTTCTGGGGTGGGGACTAACGCTTTTTATAGCTGGTTTGCTATAGAGTTCTGAACTCACTTTGCCGGCCTTCCTTCCACGCGGTCCTTCCTTTGCAATTTTGTTAGTAAACTGGTAGCAGCATTTCACAAAAGAAGGAGAATCTTGAGGGCAGAGCAGAGAGACCTTGAGACTCCCGCCTCCTCCCGCCCGCCCCGGGCCAGAGTCCCAGACTCCCAACCCCTGGAGGTGGCTGGGCCCTGGGCCCCGCCCACCCACTGTGAGGTGGGAATGCACTTAGAGGCCGACGGGCGGTCAGTCCAAGCAGACATAAGGCAGAATGTTCAACCGCCCGTCGTCGCCATGCGGGTCGAGCGATATGCACTGCGTCCAGTCATACCAGTTACCCTGTGTGTCCTGACACCCGTTCACCCCCGGCCACTGGTGGGCCTGGATTCTGTCCAGATCGTCCTGCATGACCTCACGGGTCAGCCCCGGGAGGTCCACGGGCGGGCCATGAGGCACCAGCACGTGCGGCTTCCTGGCCCCACGCCGGCTGCTCTCCTCCTGCTTCAGGTACTCGGACATGAAGTGGTGAGCCCCCGGGGTCTGCGCGCCCGACGACGAGAGCAGGCTGCTCTGCCGGCTCAGGTAGGACTGGATGATCTCGTTGCGTGACAGCTCCTTCCAGTTCGTCTGTTCGAAAGGACTCTGGAGGCTGGCCTTGGCCTCGGGCTTGTCCAGCTCTGTCCTGGGCTGCTCCATGTGCACAGGGCTGTCAGCCTGCACTGGCTCTTTCTGGGTCAGAGGTTTGATCTGTCTTGTCATGGGGTCAAAGGTGAGCTTCCGCTCTTTTAACCGGACAGGCTTGACACCTACCTCGGCTACCTGCCCGTCCAAGTTAACCGTGTAGTCTCGAGGCCGGTACCTCTTCTTCTTTTTGCTGTCCGAGCCGCCGGAGGAGGCAGCGTCACTGTCCGCCTTGGAGGAGTCCGGAGAGAAGCCCGCCCGGGGCAGGAGGGGCTCAGCTGGGGGCAGCCCAGCCTTACAGCCGGGCCCTGTGAGCCGCTGGTGGCCGTCAGGCTGCTCCAGCCAGCGCACTGGGCTCTCCGCACTGGGCAGCAGCTCGAGCCGCCGCACGGGGGGCGTTGATGGCTGGGCCAGTGGAAGCGGTGACGGCACCTGTGTGGCATCGAGTGCTGGGGGCCGCGGTGAGGGGCTGGGCACGGAGCCCCTGGGTGTGTACGGGCTCCGCTGCTGGGCAAAGGGGCCCTCATGCCGTGAGTTCCGGGGGCTGAAGGAACAGCGAGGCGGCCCCTTGGGGTGGGGGGGGCCCGGAGTCTCATCCACCCTGTCCAGCTGCTGCAGCACTGCAGCCTTGGTCTGCAAGCAGGGCCCGGGGGGCTTGCCCAGGCCCGGGGAGCTGGTGTGCGGCCTCACGGCGTTGATGGGGATCTTGCCGCTGTGCTTGTCCATCTCCCCAGACTCCAGGCGGCTGCCCTCGGGGCCCATGTGCCCACTGCCGTCCAGGGGCCCAGGGAAGCTCTCGGGGCTCCCACTGAGCCCGTTGGTGGGGAGGGGGGATGAGTTGGGTACCAGGGAGTCGTGGCTCACTTTAGAGACCTTAGGAGGCGGCCCAGGGTGGCCAAGGTCACGCTGGTCCCCCCGGCGCTTGCGGCTGCCCACCCTGTCCAGCCGCGGCCCAGGCAGCCTCTGGATGTCATTGCGGTTCTTCAGGTCATGGATGGTCTTGGGTGTGCCAGCCGTCCCCGCCTCCGGCCGGCAGTTGTGTGCACCCCCGTTGGCAGAGCCGGGGCCGCCCGCCAGCCCCCGCAGCGCTGCCTCATTCTGGTGCACGGGCTCGATGAGCTTCTGCCAGCTCCGCAGCAGCTTCTTGGCCCGCTTGGCGAGCTCCTCGTTCTTCGTCTTCTTGCGGACATCGTTGATGAGCTTCCCAAGTCGTGTTTCCTACAACCAGAGAGAGACAATGACACACTTGGGACAGGGAGCACCCCGTGAAAAGGAAGCTGAGCCAGAAAAGGTGGGATGGGCCCCTGGTCTTTGAAATGACCCCAGTGACCCCTAAACCACTGATTTCCTGGACACAAAACGTACAGGAATTTTGGGTCCTTTTTTTAGGGACATCTAATTTCTCAAATCTTGTCTTCAGACGTTAGGGTCCTGAGGCCACAGGCAGCATTCTCAGAAGCACCAACCTGCGGGCTCATGGTGCCCAGCGGCTGTGGACCATTAAGGTCACGGCAAGGATGCTTCGCCAGGGACACTTTCTGGGTGAGAGCACACTGTGGCAAAGGCCACAGCAGACGGTGGGTCTGAGCCAGAGGCCACTCAGCAGAGCCTCCCCCAGTGTGCGGGGTGTCCTGTGGAGGAAGCAGCCCCAGCTCTGGGTCTGAAGTCAGCCAGTCCCTGCAGTGCCCCTGGAAGACGGCACCCTCAGAGTATGTGCTGCGGGCTGGGGACACTCACCTCAAGTGCCTCTTTGGTAATGGGGTATTTCTCCAGGCTGGAGATGACTTCCTGCACCGCCACCATGTTCCGGATCTGCAAAACAAGACCACTCATCAGGCCCCCACCTTTCTCCCTACCCCAGCCTGCCAGGTTCTCCCTCAGCAAGAGCCAGTGGAGCCAGCCCCACCTTACTCAGCCTCTTCCCTGCTCTCAGGGCCAGCATGGCACCCAGGGCTCACACTTCCATCCACCCGGTGTACAGTCTACCACCAGCTCGTCCATGTACATGCCCACCCAGCTGCCCGCATGGCTGTCACACAACCCAAACTCTTGACGCTGATGAACCAAGATCTGCTCTTAGTCCAGGGGATGTATAGTCCTCTGCCATCTGATAGGGTGGGAGGCTGAAGTATTTATCCAATAAAAGGCACCAAGCATAAAAGAGCAATACACAATAATCCAATCCTTTTGGCTACACAAGACATTGAGAGTTCATCCAAAGACAGCAACAGGGGAGCAAAGTCAAAGATGGGAGAAGACAGGGCCCTGAGGACCTGTATCCAGAACACACAGAGATCCTGGGCCAGGAGCCACGAACAAGCCCCGCACAACAGGAGTCTGCCTCACCTTGTTAGTAATCAGGAAATGCACACTGAACCCATGAGTGGGCACGCTGTGCACACGCCCAACTGGGAGAAATGGTATCTGACCATACCAGGTGGTTCTGGGGCACAGCCATCCCTGGAGAGTGACAGACTTTGTCTGGAAAAGTCGAACACATGCAGATCTTATGACCAAGCAATTCCATTCATTGTGTACACCTGCTCCGAGCCAGGCCCTGCTCTACTAACATGCATCTCCATGTAGCACCACCTGGTTAGCCGTCAAATCACCCAGGGGGAGGTACTACTGTCAGCACGTTCTACAGATAGAGACGGCACAGAAAGGTGTGGGTCATGTGGCCAAATGCTATAATGACACTGATGTCCTCCAAGAGCTGAGGGAACAGACTGAGAAATTCAAGAGCACTAGAAATGAGCCAACTGCAGCTTCAGTGCATCAACAAGACGCAGCTCAACAACAGGGAGGAGAGTCAGAGAAATACCTCCTGTATGATTCCATTTACACCGAACATCGGAGCAGACTCAAAACGCATCCAAAATGAGTCACAGCACTAAGTGTAAAAACGAGAATCCTAAGGCTTCTAGAAGAAACAGGAGAATATCTCTGCAACCTTGGGGTAGACAGATTTCTTAGGAGCCTCAAAGCTCTAACTATCCAAGAAAAAATATTGACAAATTGAGCTTCATCAAAATTAAGAACTTCTGCTTATTAAAATGAGACACAGTTAACAAAGAGGCCAGCCTCAGCCTGGGAGGACATTTGACAAAGCGTCCCCGGGAAGGACTTGGAGCCGGACTAGATAAGGAAGTCCTGCAGCTCAACAACCCCCAGCAGCTCCAGGTTTCTGGCAGGCCGGCTCGGGGGAGCCCTCTGCCCTCTGAGATCACACAGGGAGCACATCACACCTCCAACGCACGAGAACCGAGTTACGCAGGCACGATACAGCCAGGAAGGTGTGCCCCCCTACCCAGCCACCAGAGTTTCCTTGTATCTTTTCCAAAACTGTGCCCTGCATATCCAAGCCTGGGTATATACACTTCACACATTCAGAATACAACAGAACAAAACATGGCGCTCTGCCTTGCTTTTTCTCACTTAACATCAGAAAACACCCAGCATCACAGACCTGCCTTTGCTCAGCCTTTGTGTGTGTGTGTGCGCGTGTGTGCGTGTGTTGGGGGACACTCAGGCATTTCCACTTGCCATTACAATCAAGGCCGCAATCACTCCCTTTACTAGAGGCGACTTTGGGCTAACATAACACACAAAGCAGCTAGAGGGGCTGTGAGCTCAAAGGCCGTGGGGGAGTGTAATTAGTCCCCTGGAAGGCTGGTCCCATCCCATGCCCACAGTGGGAGAGGAAGGCAGGGAAACCTGTGTCCCACATCTGTGCCAGCACTGTGGTCTGTTGCCTGTCCTGCCAAAATGAGCATACAGGCTCACACAATGAGCAGCTTCAGTGACACCCATGGCCAGCCTGGGCCCCGGAGCTCAGGTGCGGGACGGCTCTCCCGGCTGAGGTCCAACTGTCAGCAGGCTGCCCTCCTTTTGAGGGGCTCTCGAGGCCCTGTTTCCTGCCCCTTCAGGTGTCAGCAGAGTTCAGGTCCTCACTACTGGGGGATTGAGGTCCTCGGCTTCTCACTGACTGTCATCTGAAGGACACTGCCTTCCCTGGTTTGTGGACCCTCCCTCCATCTTCCAAGTCAGCACTGGGGCCAAGTCTGCACATCGCACCTCTCTGACCTGGCAGGAAAGGGTCTTTGCTTCTAAAGATTCTATGAGGCTGGGCCTAACTGAATTGGGATAATCAGGTCTGCACGCTTAGCCACATCTGAAAGTCCCCTCTGCCACGTAAGGCAACACATGCCCAGGTTCTGGGACTAGGATGGGGATATCCTTGGGGGCCATTGTTCTGCTGGCCACATGTATTCCCGGCTTTTCCTATCTGCCCCATTTCAAGGTGAAGACAACTATCACCCCCATCCCCACTTCAGGTTTTGTGTCTCCTCTGGATGTAAAATGCAGTGACTAGAGAGCAGCAACAGTGGCCCTCGCTCTACTCAACAGAGCTCTCGCAAAGCTGCCCCTCTGCAGGGGAGCCCATCTTCACTGGGACAACAAAGGCCTCAGCTCAAGATGTTCTCGTTTGGGGCTGTGTCCCTGCACACATCCAGATGGCCCCAGAAACCTCCTCCAGGCTGCATCGGGGGAGGGGTCTGAGAGGAGACAGTCAATCCTCTATACACCTCCACTGTGCCGTAGGCAGGGATTCAGCGGGAGCCGAGTCCCTGGGCAGTGAGGAGGCCAGCCCCACAGGGACAGAGACTACCTGCTCCCCGGCCCCAACCCTGGGATTCTGGCCCCGACGGGCTTCTGGGCTTGCCACATGGCCTGTCTCCACCCCACTGACTTCACCCTGGTATATTTAGAGCCCTGGGTCCCCACACACTCCTGAACCAGCAGTCCCGGCAGAGCTAGCCGGGCAGCACAGTGTGTCCTTGTCCTTGGGCAGACACTGTCCTGCTGCCAGACAGGAGGGCGGAGGCAGAACACCTGGGCAACCCTGGGGGCTGGCAGCGAGTTGGTGCGGCAGATATCGCACAGCTGGAGACCCTCGTGGAAGCTGTGCAGGGCTGGGGACGGGTTAAGGCCTGCGGCCCCAGCGTCACAGCCGAGCAGCTCTCGCACTTGGGTGCAGGTGTCGAGAGGCCTTTGGCCTCCACGTGGCTCTCAGGCTCCCTCCCAGCCCTGTGAAAAACACTCAGTCCTCTGCTTTCCTCTTTCTGCTGCATGGAGTTTGGGACCACCCTGGGGGCTCAGCCGTCTGGCCCCTGAGCACTGAGTGGGGAGTACCACCCTGGGCATTCCAGATGCGGTCAGTCAGGACCCCAAGGACCAGCAAGTGGACCCCAAGAAATGCTACAAGGAGCCTGGCCCTGAGCCCTGGCCCTCACCACATCCGAAAAGCAGGCATCCTAGGCTCTGCGCAGTGCCAGGCTGGGCCTCCTGCCTCAGACCCAACAGGCAGTGTCACCCTGACCAGCCCTGCCTTACCAACGACCCTACCCACCCACACAGGAGCAGCAGGCCTCCCACCCTTGATGAGAGCCCCTGTGGGTAGCAGAGACGCCAAGGCTCAGATGTGGCTGAGGGGAGGCTCCCATCCAGGCTCCCAGCCTGCACAGCCCAGCACGGGGCCCTTAGGGCAGGGAGGTGGATGTCAGGTGGAAGGCAGGCCAGGCATGCCTGTGGCAAAGGCAGCACCTGAGCGGGGCCTCCCAGGGTGGACAGCAGAGGTGCCAGTGCCTTGGAGATGGCGAGATGGCACCAAAGCCCTGGAGATGGGAGAGAGGACCAGAGCGAAGACAGTGGCATGAGTGAGGAGGCCAGGAGGAACAGACCCAGGGATGTGAGCCGGCTCCTACAGAAGCTGCCTTCTGTCAACTTCAGCCACTGTGAGAGCTGAACTGCTGCCACCACCCCAACAGACCAGCTGTCTCTGCTGTTTCTGGGTCCCTCCTGGCACCTGTCTGTGTGAAAATACACCCACTCGTAATTCATAATCACAGCAGATGCTGCTCCGTCCCTGCACGGGGAGGAAGCCTATGAGCCACTCACAGGCACCACCCTCCAGGGGTTTAGGGGCAGTTCTGCAGATCAGAGCCTGAGGGTCATGCGCAGCCATGTGCTGTCAGGAAGAGCCTGGCACTCCTGTGGCTCTTTCTTCCTGTGGATATCTCCTTCAAGATTCCTTTCCAGTAAAAAACCCCTCTCTGAAAACCATCTGCCAGGGGCTGCCAGGGTCCAGCCCAGGGGTGTAGTGGTTAAGTTCACATGCTCTGCTTTGGCGGCCTGGGGTTTGCCAGTCCGGATCCTGGCGCAGACCTACACACTGCTTGTCAAGCCATGCTGTGGCGGCACCTCAGAGAGAACTAGAAGGACTCACAACTAGGATATACAACTATGTGCTGGGGCTTGGGGAGAAAAAAAAAAAAAGAAGATCGGCAACAGATGTTAGCGTTAGGAAGAGTTAGCACAGGGCCACTCTTCCTTACAAAAAAAAAAAAGCATACAAAGAAAAACCCCCAAACCACCTGCCAACCTGCTTTCCCCAAAGGGGCAGAATCTGAGCACCGACAGCCTTTCATCTTCTCTAGGGCTCCTTCAATACACACAAATTAGTTTGTATTTCCTTAACAATTAGTGAAGCCAAGTATCACTTTCCCTTTCTACCAGTGATGACATCTCCTGTGAACTGCTCAGTACCAGCCCACTTGTTAGCTGACTGGCCCCTTTATTGGAAGTCGGTATTCACCCAGCCACAGAGCTCCCAGGGTGGTGGCGTCTGCCCTGTAAACCTGGATGTCTACGTGTCCTCAGGGGAGGCACAGGGCTCCTTGGAAGTGCAGGGGGCAGGCAGAGTGGGCTGGGCAGTGGAGGAGCACTGAGAGAGGACCCCGAGGTGTCCGCTCCAAAGGCAGGGCAGGAAGTCGGTGGGCAGCCCCACGTGTGACCCAGGTGTCCATGCAGGTGTCCACATGGTCACCAGTGACGAGTGGTGGAACTGACTCCTTACCTATCTGGCTGAGTGCTTTCGGGCCCTAGACTGGGGAGATTCATGAGGCACGTCCAGGTACACATGTCAGACAGGAAAGCGAACACCAATCCCAGGCAGAAGAGGAACCCCTAAACCAAGGCACCCCTTGGCCTCGGCGAGCGGAGAGAAAGAAGCTTCACTGAGCACATCCTCGCTCACACCTAGGGGATGCCCTCAGTGCCGACCCAGTTCCCAGGGCTCTGATGGGGTCTTCCCACCACATGAGAGCCAAGAGCAGATGCAAAGGAAGCAGAAAGGCCTTTGCTCTCAGAGAGACCCTCGGCCCATGCTAAGTTGCTACTCCAGCCAGCCTAACTGGCGACACTTGCTGCTCAAATCACACTGAACAGGAGGAAGGAAGGGGGCCTGGACACGCACAGGCAACAGCCCAGCGGGGAGGATGCCACCCCTCAGAAGCAGCTTGGCTAAGGGTCTGGATCCAGTAGGGCAGGACACCACCACTTCTGCTCACACCTGCGGCCAGTGTCATCCCTGTCTTCCCCACTGGGTCACATGGGAGGAATGAGGCACCAGTGCAAAACTCCGCAGCAGGCCAAGTGCCGTGGGAACCATTAAAGGTACACCACTCATCCTCACTTTTAATGACATGTTTTAGAGTATTTACTGACAAAATGATGCGATCTGGGACTTGCTACAAAATAATCTCCTCAGGTGGGTGGCAGGAGGGGACAAATGAAACACTGTTGCTCACTGTAAGCTGGTATCTCCTGAGGGGTAACATCAGCCTCTCACATTTATGTTTGAAATTTCCCACCCATCCGAATGGTTATGAAAGACCCCCGTATCCAAACACTGGGCTGGGAGAGTCACGGGCCTGGACGGCGCCGGCAGCCATGTGGAGGTGGAAGGAGCACCAACTGTTTCCTGGTTCCTCACCGCGCGACCTGTGCTGCACCATCTGGCTGGCGCCTGTGTCTCCCTCAGCAGTGAGCCTGTCTCGAGCCCCCTCAACCTCAGATCCAAACCACAGGGCACATCCCCATCTGGTGTGACCCTCGGAGCTCCTCACCAAGCCTGGCGCAAGCTGCTGAGCTGCTGCTCAACAGAGCCGGTACAAAACCAGCCCACACTTCTCAAGTGGAGAGGGGTCCAGATCTCCCTGCTAGAGGCCAGAGAGGTGGCGCCAGGCCTCGCGCATTCAACAGCTCCTTCGTCCAGGACAGGCTGGACCTCCTCCGCCCTCAGATAGGGAGGACGCTCACACAAACACAGGCCCAACAGCTTCCCAAGGCGCTCTCCAGAGGGCCACAGCCACGGAGAGGACAGGCTCAGTGGTTGGGTTCCCAAGGCACTGAGGCCAGGGAGGGAGGATTCGGCAACAGGGGTCCCAAGCTTGTCACCTGAAGATAGGCCACAAGCCACACAAAGCCCTCACCTGTCTGCAGACGCCATCACGTGTGCACTCACACATGTGTCTGGGGGCATCTCATGGGGACTGCACAGGCCAGGGCACCCTGTCCGGGGAGGGCAGAAACACGGTAAAGAACCAACAGTAACCCAGGGAAGGGACAGACAGTGCTCCATAGCCTGCCCACCTCTGGTCAGCACAGAGTCCCAGCTCCTGCCAGACACTTGCACATCCATGATCCTGCAACCACAGCTGAGATGCAGGACCTGGCTGCTCAGGGCTTCTTCCCAGGCTGCTCCTGAAGGCCAGCCAGCCACGCTGCCCATGTGGCCTGCCTTCTGACACACAGTCACACCACTGGCTTCTCCAGAGTCCAAGAGACCAGACTGTCTTCAGAAAGACTGCCTAAAACAGAGCATGTGGAATCATCTTTAAAACCAAACTGTTGGAAAAAAAATGTTGTTACTGGCTCTCATCACACATCTGAAAGCTGCTCTGTGAATCGGATCGTTGGTCCAGCTCTGGATCCCTGTACAGAGGTGGAGCCAGCCTGTGCAGTGGGGCGACTTGCCAATGACCAGCCTCATGCTGGCCCTGTTTCAGGGGATACGTAGGTAAACCCCAGGACCTGAGTAATTACTGCCCCGTGGGGGATTTCCAGCCCCGATGTGAAACAAGGAACTGAGACACCAGCTTCAGAGTCTGCGAAGCCCCTTGCTCCCTGCTCCCTTTTCTCCATGCATCAAGGGTTCCCACTGCACCCGAAATCCCTAATCTCTTGGGAATTAAGCTGGCCACGTGCAACTGTGTGTCAAAGAAGAAACCCTTCACTTCCCAAGGTGCAGCACTGGTGGGACCTAAGGGCATCGAGGCAGGGCAGGCCCACCCCAGCCCGACTCTCACAGGACCACCTGTTGTTGGGGTCCTCCACGGGCCAAGCTCTCTAGCTTTTTATCCTTGGAATCCTACTTCACAGATAAGTAAACTGAGGATTTGAGAAGGGAATGGAGGTCCAGGGCTCGCCATGCAGCTGTGAAGGTGGCAGAACATGGCTGTATGCTAGCCTGGCCCCGGCTCTGCTCACTACACACAGCCCAGGCAGTGCTCTACTTGGTGAAGGTGAGGGAGGGCACCCAGACATAACCAGGCTGTGGCGCTGGCATCCTGCCCACACGTTCTCTCTGAACTGCCACAGCAGGGAAACGCACAGCTTACAAAGAGTTCCTTGAAGCCAGACAAGGGCAGCAGCGTTGTGCCCGGCAGCACCTTCAATGGTCTCAGCAGTGCCTGTGCCTCCCCCTTGAGGGACCCTAGAGCCAGAGAGACCCACAGACCCACAGACCCACTCCCAAGGCTGACCCTGAGCTGCAGGCTACTTGGTAAATGACAACGGCACTGGAGCCCACTCCCCGCCAGGC
This sequence comes from Equus caballus, assembly GCF_041296265.1. Lineage (NCBI taxonomy): Eukaryota > Metazoa > Chordata > Mammalia > Perissodactyla > Equidae > Equus > Equus caballus. The sequence goes on from NC_091704.1 coordinate 16,311,720, forward strand.
CCTGGGAACAGCGCACACCAAGGGTAGGCTCACCCTGCCTCACTGTCTGGCCAGCCCCCGACCACCCTGTGGCCCCACATCCGTGTGGTGCAGCCCATACCAACTCATTCAGTGGGCTCAAAGCAGAAAAGCGCCCATAAGAACTAGTTCACTGTAAAAACCAATGATGTGGAAGTTGTCTTTTTTCTTTTTTTAATGCAGAATGGTCTAGATCAGAATTTACAAAAAGTACTTAGCTCAAAAGACTTTATAAGTGCTCAAAAGACTTCACAAGTGTTCACTAGCAAGCAAGCTATCTTTCCAAACAAAAACACACCACAGATGGCACCCAGAAGCAAGCAGTCTACGAGACTTTCAATGTGCTGAGCATTCTAATGCCAACCCCGGCTGAGTCACCATGCCCCGCCAGCCACACAGCAGGTTGTGTCCGCTGAGGGCATGCGTGCGGGTGTGTGAAACAGGGCTTTGCTGGGCGCATGCCTGTCTGTGATTTCATCCCAGCCACACCATTTTCAGCCATAGCAAGTCTTCCTGTTTCTGACGAACTTCATACCTGTTCCTAGGCGGGTGCCGCTCTGTGACTCAAACTGCCTTTGCCACAAGTCAGTGCACGAGGTGGTGCCTGCGTTCCCCAGAGAGCCTGGCAGAACCCAGCCCATTTCCCACCCTGTCTCCCTAAGCAAGCAGCAGAAGTCAGTGCAGCTCAATCCTTCCTCTTGGCTCTGGAAGGTGCAGCCTCCCGGCCCTACACTGCCTTGCCTGGTCCCACAACAGACGGAAGGAAACAAGGGGAACCTCCTGTGGGTGGATGCCATGCGGCGTTTCGTGCTCTGCCTGGTGAAGGAGGCTTCCTCTGCCTGGACCCCATTCCTTGTCTCATTCACTGCTTCTCGGAGGAAGAATGACACAGGGGCAGGAGATGCTGTGTCCCAGCTACCACTGCTAAGCCCATCACTTAGCAAAAGCACAAAAGCACTTCCTCACCAGTGGGGCCCATCTGTTCCCAGGAGCGCCCACAGCTGGAGCGTGGCCACCATCTGAGTGGCCTTAACTGTAGTGCACTCACAGCCGCCAGAGCATGCGACGGAAACTCCAGCCTGGGTCCAGGAGCAGGCAGAGCACGGCCTGCAGCCCACCAGCAGCCCAGCAGGAGGAAGCCCAAGGCCCATGGCAGCGACTGGAGCTCCCCATCAGCACATGAGCACGCGTGGCTGCCACCAGTGGACCTCTGCGAGAGAGGCTTGCAAACAAGAAGCAGGGAGGGCAGGCAGTGCTCCTCCCCACAGCCAACACCCCCAAACTCTCTCTCTCCTTCCCACTTTAGTCTCAGCAGCTCTTCCCAACTAAACTACGAACTTAAACTCTCCTGACCTCTGGATCAGTCCACAGGCCGTGCAATTCTTGTTGTAATCTGGCCCTTTTTGAGAGCACAAGAGCTCTCAACATGTCACCTGTGAATTGGTTCATTCCAATTGATACAACTGGAAAATCAGAAACCCTGGCAGAGCTTTTTACTCCTGCCATACATGCTCACAGAAGGGGCCAGCTGGCAGTGCATCTGATGACAGACAGCACAGCACGCCGGTGGCAATTACTCCCTCCCAGCCTCGCTCTCATAGGAACAGCCAATAAGAATACCACTGGGCAAGAGAGAAAGACCCAACCCCACAGGAGGGGCACACACAGTACTGTCCCAAATGCATGCAGAATATGGGTGGTCCAAAATGGGAACAAGCCGGCTTTTCAGGAACTGATAGGGGCCAACCTCTGAGAGACTGCTAAGTAACTAGCAAAGTAACAGGAGTGTGCTCCTGCGCTGCCAACTGAAAAGGCCCAGAGGTGGGGCTGGACAGACAAGGGCCAGAGGGAGGAGCTGCTCAAAGACGCAGTGGGCTGGACCTGGCCTCCAACGCTGGCCCAACTTGGACGTCAGCAAGACCTACCACCAGCTCCTCCTCTGTGAGGCTGGGAGCCCAAGTAGAATGTTGGGAAAACGGTAAGGTCATGTCTGTAGATCCCAAATAGTGCACTGACCGCCATCCTGGGAGCCTCTGTGTCCGCAGGAGCCAAGCCAGGTGGGCCTCACTGCTCTGTGGTGTGTGAGATCCCTTCAGGCAGCACAGTGCCCAGCGTGGCGCCTGGAGGCTACTAGTCGGCCCACCGGGGCTGCTGCAGGATCCAGGAACCACAGACACTCCAGAATGCCCCTCAACAAGTCACCAAATGCTTTCTGAGCACCTAGGCAGATGGGGGAAGGGCCCATTATGGCCCAGTCCTGGGGCACGGGTGGAGATGGCCAGAGGCAAGGACAGAAGCAACAGGTGAAACACTACCACTGAGGCTCAGCCAAGGTGTCAGGAGCCCCGAATGTGGCAACCAACTGGTTCCTTTTGGACGAGAGAAGGACTACAGGGAAGAGAACAGAGGACACGCCCCTTCTTAGAAGGGCTGAAGCCCAGAAGTGGCCCCAGAACCTGAGATTGCTGAGCGATGATGGTAAAAGTGACCACACCCACAAACGATGACCAGGGCGCCCCGGTGGCCCCCACTTTCCCGGGCACTCCCCATGGGGTCACCACGTCTGTTCTGAGCTGAGTGGACAGGAAAAGAGTAACAGGAACTACCCAAACCCGGGTGGCGGCCACTCTGGTGAAGTCATTTGGCAAGTCTCAGGGTAAGCATGGAGGAGCTCTTATCCTCAAACTCACCAGGCCCTAAAGGTAAGTAAGGGTCGGGTAAGCCTGTCCCACATGCACAGCAGCCATCAGCCAGGACACTGCCTCAGCCCACGTTAGCTGCATGAACTCCTGAACAAGTGCTCCAGGGCAAAGTGCCAGAGAAGACTGTACAGCTGGAGGTCAGTGGGCAGCTCTGAGCCTACCCACCCAGCCCACTCAGCTGAGCCCTCAGTCACTAATGTGGGAGGATGACAGAAGCTTCCTCCCAGACTCCTGGGAGACAAGAGACAGACAGAGACACCCAGGACAGTGCCTGGCACACAGTAAGCACTCCGGAAGGAGGGTCACCATGGAGCCTGTCAGCAGACTACACTTGGGGCGAGGTCAGGTCCAAGGCTGCCCCTCCCTCCACATACTCCTGGGCTCTGTGTGGAGCTAGAGGAGTGACAGGGGACACAGGGACTTTCTCAGCAGACATTCCTGCAACAGGGGCCACCATGGAGAGAACCAAGGACACTGTCACCCACAGAACAGGAAGGTGAGTCTGTGTCAAACATCACCTAAGGATGGACACCCATACCCGTCGACCCAGCAATTCCACCCTGGGGTACACGGAGAACAGAAGAGAAGCGTGAGCATGTGTGCATGGAGAACACTCAGGGTAGCTAAAACAGCCTTCGTGAAAACCAGCCGCATACCCATCAACAGTCCAAGGGATCACTAAATCATGTCTATCCAGTCAAGGTCAGTGAATGAACTCCTGCTACACACAACAGCAAAGGTAAATCTCCAAAGAGTGTCCAGAGAAAAACCAGGTACAAAAGGACACACTCTGCAACGGGCTGAAAACTCAAAAGCAGGCAGGACTTCTCGCTGGTAACAGAAGTCACAGAAGTTAGCTGGGGGTGGGAAGTGACTAGGAGAGGGAGCATGAGTGGCTTCTGGGGAAACGTTCTATTCCTTGACCCGGGCGGGGGTGACTTGGGTATGTTCACTTTACAAACAATCACTGAAATGTAAAACTTATGACTTGTGCACCCTTCTAGATACATGTTGTAATTTAATAAAAAGTAATCTTATAGTCAATCCTATCCTACAAACAGACGCCAGAGCTGCTGGGGTTGTGGAGGAGGAGGAAGAGGTGTTGGTGAGTCAGGCTATCACTCCCCCACAGTGGCACAGACTCTGAGGGTCCCACAGAACAAGGTCTAAGAACCACTGCAAATGAGCCCCAGTGACCTGTGAGACCCGCGGGGAGCACCATGCTTCACAGCTCACAGAGAAATGTGTCCACATGCTCCTGCCCCAAGCAGGGTTCAGTCTGGGGAGGACAAGGGGCTCTCAAGGTTCCAGGGAAGGAGCACTCAGTAGCTCAGTGTCCCCAGGAAGGAGCAAGCTCTAAAGTTATTGGAGAGAGGCAGGCAGGCAGCAGCCACTGCCTAGGCATCTGTATCCTACCACACCGTGGTCTCTTTTCAGACCACAGACCTCCAAAGTAGGTATTATGCCACTCTCCCAACTAGGAAGTCAGGGTGCCCGTTAAACACCTGGCCACAGGTTCATTACTAACCTGACCTGCTGATCCTGTGCAGTCAGTCCATACCTGCCTCCATGCAAGAGGCCATTAGCCAGTCACACTGGTGACAAAGGCAGAAACAGACAGCTGGTTTGAGGGCGGGCAATGGAATGATTAGGATAAGAAAAGTCTGCATGCCTACACTAGGAAAGAAGTAAAGCAAAGAAAGGGAGACTAGAAACTGAAGTGGGGGAGGCAGTAACATTCAAAAATCAATGTAATTTTCCATGTTAAGAGGCCAAAAATGAAAGTCTTATGATCATTCCAATAGACGCAGAAAAAAGATTTGACAAAATTGGACATCCATTCCTGATAAAAACTCTCAGCACACTAGGAATAGAAGAGAACTTTCTTGGCTTGATAAAGTGCTTCAATACACTACCCAAAGCTAACATCATACTTGATGGTGAATAGCTGAAATCTTTTTCCCCTAAGAAAAGGTACGAGACAAGGATGTGCGCTCACCACTTCTATTCAGCTTTGTACAGGAGGGTCCAGCCAGTGCAACAGAGCAAGGAAAACAGAAAAAAGAGAAAAGATTCAGATTGGAAAAGAGGAAGTAAAACTGCCTTTATTCACAAACAACAGAATATATGGAAAATCTGACAGAATCTAGACAAAAGCTACTAAAATAAGTGAATTTAGCAAGGTTGCAGGATACAAGTTCAATATAAAATTCTACTGTATTTCTACATGCAAGCAACAAACATTCAGAAACAAATTTAAAAAACCAATTCCCTTTACAACAGCAACTAAAAACTACAAAGTACTGAGGGATAAATTTGACAAAAGACACGTAAGAGCTCAACACTGAAAAGTAGAAAACATGGCTGAGAGAAATTAAAAGAGGCATCAATTAATGGAGAGAGACACCAAGTTAATGGGTTAGAAGAGTCAACATTGTTAAGATGTAACTTGTCCCCCAAACTGACCTACAGACTCAATGCAATCCCAATCAAAATTCCAGCAGTGTTTGGAGAAATCGACAAGCTGATTCTAAAATTTATATGGAAACACAAAGGTCCTGGAATAGCCAGCAAACTGAAAAAAGAAAATCGGAAGACACACATTATCTGAGTTTAAGACGTTATATAATCAAGACAGTGTGGTATTGGGGCAAGGACAGACAAATAGATGAACGGAACAGAATAGGGTCCCTTAGCAGTCCCACACATACATGGTCAGCTGACCCTTAACAAAGGTGCTAAGGCAATTCAACAGGGAACAAACCATCCTACAACAAAGAGTGCTGGCACAATTGGACAGTGACATGCAAAAGACAACAACAAAACAAAACAAAAATCCCTTGCCCTCTACCCCACAAGATACAAACATGAACACAAAGCAGATCGTGAACCTAAATATACGAGCTAAAACCATAAAACATCTACAAGAAAATACAGGGGGAAGATCTTAGTGACCTTGGGTTTGGCAAAGACTTCAAAAATATGACACAAAAAGTACAAACTATACAGAAAACATTAATTGGATTTCATCAAAATTGAAAATCTTTGCTCTTCAAAAGATGACTGTCATAAAAATGAAAAGGCAAGCAAGCCAGAGACCAGGAGAAAACATATAAATCCTGTATCTAAAAAAGGACTTGTATCTAGAATAATCTCTTTCAACTCAATAATTAGACAAGGAATGCAAGGGAAAAAAATGGCCAAATGATTCAAATAGCTATTCAAATCTTTCACCAAAGAAGAGATATGCATGGCAAATGAACACCTGAAGTTCAAGATGGGCTCAACATTATTAGGAAAATGCAAATTAAAACCACCGTGAGATACCACTACACACCTATCAGGATAGCCAAAATGAAAAAGACTGACCATACCAAGTGCTGGCCAAGATGTGGTGCAAGTGGAACTCTCATACACAGCTGGTGGGAGTATAAAATGGTATAACCACCTCGGAAAACATTTTGGCGGATTCTTCCCAAAAGTCCAGCAACATATGAATGAATAAATGAATTGTAGTATATCCATAAAATGAAATACTACTCAGCAACAAAAAAGAATGAACTACTGATATACATAACATGCATGAATCTCAAAATAAATATGAATGAAAAAAGAACCCAAACCAAAATAAAACAAAAAAGAGTACCTACTGCATGATTCCACAAAATTCTAGAAAAGGCAAACTAATCTACAGTGACAGAAAGCAGATCAGCAGTTGCTTGGGGATGGGGGGGAGATTACAAAAGGGCAAGAGGAAACTTCTGGAAATATGTTTATTACTGTGATTGTGGTGATGGTTCCTCAGATGTATTTACAGGTCCAAATACATCAAAGTGTACACTTTCAGTGTGCACAGTTTACTCTATGTCAATTACACCTCAATAAAGCTGCAAACCAACCATGGAGGCAGAGGACAGATGCAACAAAGTCCTGGACAATGTAGGAGAGGTGGTAGACAAAGAAAAAGAAGCCTTGTCTGCTGGAGGGGAGGCATCAGACTCCACTTGGGTTCAGCCTTCCCGGGGTGGTGGGTGGAGTCAAAAGTTCCTTCTACCCTCAGTAAAACGAAGAGGACTGTCATGGCTAGGCGTCCCAGGGGTATCACAAGGACTGAACAGCCAATGCGAGACCATGTGTAATGCATTCCTCATAACAGACTGGGCTCCAGCAGGCATCAATAAACATCAACTCTTCTTTCTGGGACATTCTGCGTGCCCCTACAAACACCTGTGCATCCTAACTGTGGGTTTGGAAAAAGCAACTCCTGTCTCAGAGTTGGGCCCAGCGCTCAGGAGATGTGCTGTGGCTGGAGCTGGGTAACAGTGCCCTATAGGTTGTGAAATAAAAGGCTCACCAGCCACTGAGGCTGAACTTAAGGACATGCACCCTCATCAGCCAGCCTGTGGAGTTTTTTCATACTTCACCTGGAGACCCAAGAGAAGGAGCCAGCTACCCACGCTCACACAGGAAAGGCCAGAGGCCGCAAACATCTGCAGAAAGTCTTAGGCAATTGACAATCTATTGTCCCCCAAACAGTCGGTGTGAGCGATACCCTGTATCCATCCTCCACGACTGGAGGACATGAATCCAGCCTGGGGGCATCTGACAGGTTATTTTCCGTCCTAGCTCTGCGAGGTTTCCTCCAATGGGAATTAAGCTACCTGTGACTGAATCTGTCTGGAATCCTGTCTCTTCCCCTCTTCCCCCCACCCCCGCCCGCCCCACAGCTGAGCCAGACCCTTACTGCTCTCAACTGTAACCCAGGGCTCAGCAGCACCAGCGTCAGTGCAGACCTCCTGGATCAGAAGCTGCATTTGAATAAGCCCTCGAGAAGATTCATACACAAAGATATGGTGGACAAAATCGCTCTTCCCAAAGCAGCAGGTTCTGCCTGGCATCTCGTGCGCAGCCAACTCAGATACTCCTCAGCAGTAACACTGCCAGCACCACCTGCACCCTGCTTTCTAGAGCACGGGGTGCCTCCAAACTGGATCTCATCCAATCCTGATGACAAGCCTAATTTATCCAGACAGGGCTGTGATGTGCCCAAGCTTGTATATCTGCAGGCCAGAGAGGTCACCATGCTGCCCTGCCAGCAGTGGGCTGCAGAGCTAGCTGGGCCCAGCTGTGGGACCCTGCCTATTCTTTGCCAATCTCAGAGAAGGCCCCATCCAGATGTGGTATGACAAGGTCCAGGAGAACCACCATAGGATGGAATGGCAGTTAACGACCAGGCTGGTGGAGGATGTGCTGCCACCAGCCCGCAATGCTCCTTGTCAGGGACAATGGCACCTGGCAAACGCAGGCTACAAAGCTCTCAGCCCTGTACACTGGGCAGCCTCTTGCAGCGGGCATTAGCAAACTGTGCAGACATGTCCCTTCAAATCCAGCGTCCCACAGCAGCAGGCCTCACTCGCCTCCCCCACCCCCACATGACTCCCCTCTTCCAAACCCCAAAGACAGGGTTTCTGAGATAATTCTCCTTCAGTTCCAACAAGGACCGAGGGGCTTCTGTGGACTGGACCAATGATCAGTTAACAACATCAGTGATGTTTTCTAAGGGGAGATGACACTTTTCAGGTTCCAACCAACCACCTTACAAACCATTGCCTTGATAATAAAACTCACATAAACATCCCACGCTCCCAGCCAAAGCCCCACAGGACTTGATCAAAGTCGGCGTGTGCCTGGCCTGTGTTGGCCTGCCTCTGCCACAGACTCCTACCCATTCAAACTCCACCTCCTGGAGGGCCACTAGCCTATGGCCTGCAAAGAGAAAAGCACGAGTTCCCAAATGGGGCGGGACCTCAACAGTCCTCAGTGACCCCTCACAGATCTAAGAACCTGGCACCAAGGAACCTACCTGGAAGTCATGGCAAATCTCACTGGCACCCCTCCCCCGGCTGTGCAGAAAGCAAGACCAAGCTGCAGCCTTCACATGAGCCAGAAGTTCTGGAAAGCAGCCCTTTCTATGGAGGGTGGGTGGGAAGGGGAAAGGGAGCAGCCCCACGCCTACTCTGCCTTTCCCCAGCCTCACCACTTGGGTCACTGCACTCCAGCTCTCTTACTCGTCCCTCCCTGCTGCTGCAAGTACACTCCTCAAGAGCAGGGGCCTTGCTCTTGTTCACTGTTGCCTCCTCAGTGCCTGGCACATGGCAGGGACCTGGTATGTGCTAACTGATGAATGAAGGAAGGACTGGGTGAAAAGATGATGAGATCCCACCTTACTGTCCTCAGTGGCTGGGCACCACGTATATTCCAATATTACGAACATCTTGGAGGTCTCCCTCTCCGGCAAATCAAAATCTGTAGCACCTAACTGGTGTCTGGAGAGCAGACACACCTTGTCCTGTTCCAGCTGTTACCTGCACTGGCCACCCCTCGAAGGTAACAGGACAGGGAGGTGACTCTCAATGGTTCTCACACCCCGAGGAAGGACAAGGTTAAGCGCACATGTCTGGGTGGCCAGGGCAGAGGGACAGCCATAGCAAGGGTAGGCAGAGGCTGCGGCTGGGGTGGCCAGGCTCTGTTGCTCCTCCAGGCAAACATGTTTCCTCAGCAGGGCCCAATGGCTTTGGGGAGAATCTTCCATTTTCAATGCAGTGGGCCTGGAAGTTACCACAACCACAAATGTTTTCTCCAACTTACCTTCTTGGTTACCCTGAAATTATTCCAAAGGGTTACGTAAGGAGACAGAAGGGAAAGTGAGACTTTGCAAAGTCAGACACAAAAGCAACGTGGAAACCAAGGGGGTGGGGTGGGGCTGACCACCCAACAGCAGCCCCCGCTGGGCTGGAGTGGACCCCAGCAGCACTTCCTGTCTTGCCCTGAGCCACGTGCATCACACAGGAGGGGAAGGGGCAGCAAAATTGACCCAAGGCCAGGAGCTAAATGTCATGGCTAAACGTCAGTGGCCAGACCCCTGCAGCGAGACTCAAGGTCCCCATCATCAAATGTCCAAGGCAGGCAGGGTCCCAGTTGAGCTCCAGGAGAACCACTGCAGCAGCTGCTCCTTGTCGCAAATGTACATGGGCAAAGCACACCGATAACTGGGAACAGAGAGGATGTCACTTTCCACTGTATTTCCGTCCATGTATCATTTGCTAACATTACTTCCTCAACACTTTAAACCTGTTTTTTCAAACACGTTTTTTTTTTTAAGCCTATTTTTTCCCCTTTTCATCCTCACCATACATGGAAGAGGTACCAAACACAACTGACCAGGGCAACAGAAAATGCGACAGCACAACCAGGGAGAAAGCAGATACAGGTTTTTACTAAAATCTACATTAACATTACAAAAGGATCTCTACTGGACTCCTACCTGTCACCACACCAGATTGCCCCTGCCTGGGCAAACTGTCACCAAAGCCAAGGACCCATCAGCCCTGCCACACCTCATCTCTCAGAGCAGCTACTTGGACTTAGGGCCATTCCTTCCACCTGAGGCCCCTCTGCAGCCTCATCTTTGTCCACTCGGAGGTCCTCAAGCCCCAACCCCAGATCCTTTCCTTTGCTCACTCCACCTCTGCTCTTCCTGGGCAGTCCCAGCTGAGGCAGCTCCAAATCTGCACTGCATCACAAGCCCAGGCATCGCCTCAGGACCCCAATGCCCACCGGGCACTCTTCTTCTGCATCTCAAAGGCACTGGGGGTGTCCACAGACAACTGGCCCTGGCCCTGCTCCTGCAAACTTTGGGCTCTGGGAGCAGCAGCACCCTCAGAGGAGGCAAGCCCAAACCCTGAGTTGGCCCCCTTTCTCTCACCTCCTGTGGGCCCCACACCTACATATGAACCCACCCACACTAACCCTGTAAGCGTGTCTTCACTGGACCTCGATTTCAACCCCCTGATAAGGTGGGCCTAGGCCCACCTCTTAGCCAACTTGTGACAGGCGCTTTGTTTGAGTATGCCTGCATATGGCTCCATATCTCTTATGCAGTCTGGCCACGTCTGACCACACATGGCGCCGACTGGGGACACTGAGGGGGACCTGGCGCTTGATGGTGCCTGTGCTCCTCGCCCGGAATATCTGGAGTCTCCTCTACCAGCCTTTCGTCTTCCTTTCCTCTGAGAGCATCTTCTGAGCCACACGTGCGTCCTCTCCTCGAACCCCACCAGCCCCAGGAGGCAGAGATGAACATCATGGCTCAAGTCTGACCCCAAAGGCCAAGCTCTGCAGCACTGTCTCCTCTGAGACCCTCATGTCCCCGGCCCCGGGCCTGAGCCATGGCAATGTTTCTCTGGGTGGCTTTCCCACCCTTGTCCAGAGCCTGTGACAATTATGTAGTTGAAACTACATCATAGATACTATTTTCTTTTTTCATTGAACACTTCCTTTTTCCTGTTGCTACATAATCTTCATAATGACCATGTTTAACAGCTAAAGGTCCATCAATACATCATAACTTCCTTGATCTTCTCCAACTGCTGGACATTTCCACTTCCTTCCAGCTTCTCCTACTGCAACCAATGTTACAATGAACATCTTCAAACATACAACTGCCTTCTCTCACTTCTTCGTTAGGAATAACTTCCCAGGTGTTAAACTCTGCTCCAAGGGTCCAAACGCTTTCGTGGTTTTGGTATTGCCTCAACTATTTTTAACCCCCAGCTTGTACAATGCAATGATCCTGTTGCCAAGGGGAGGAAGAAAGCAAAGTGTCCCGGAGAGGTGGGCCCGCCTATCTGGCAAAACTGTACACAGGCGTCGGGACCGTTACCCTGTCCTTGTCATCTATCCATCAACTCTGCATGGGTATGGCAGCATGTCTCCAAATGTGACCGCCAGAAGGGGAAAGAAAGAGGACCCAGAGCAGGTCTGGCACTAAGGCCACCTCCTTGCAGAGACACACAGAGAGAACAATTGGGTCCCCCTACCCCCTGGCTCTAATACAGAGGCTGCTAGGAAGACAGACGCATATCAACGCAACTGTCACTCTACCTGGGAAGGGCTATGACATCCTGCAGGGACACGACAGCACAGGGCTGGGGAGGTTTCTGGGAATCTGGGCAGGCCAGCAGGCTCAGAGTGGTAGGAGCAGATCTAGTCCCTTTCCCACATCACTCTCTTGCACCTCTCCAAAATCAAATGGGGGTACAGGATCTGGAGTGGGGTTTCTGGAGACTTCTCTGGGTGTCTTGGGCAAAGTGAGGCCCTGGACGGGGCACCACAGCCTGCTGTTCGTTTCTGTCTGCCGTGCCTCTTGGCCTGTGGCCCCTGCATGCTGCACTGTGACACAACCCCAAACTTGAAAACAACTCACCATGAGCTGGGCCAGCCCTAGGCATTTCAGATTCAGACTTTACCAGAGGATGGCACTCCACCACGCGGTCTGCATCCTGTACAGCATACACCAAGAGGCTGGCTCTTTCGTGCCCACTCAGTGGAGGATGTCAGAAGGTAACATGCACCCCCAGGACCATGAGGACAGGAAGTGTAAGTCCCTGAGTGAGTCCACTAGACATGGCCTATACGGTGGCAGCGCCCAGCTCTTTCTCCAGGAGCTCCAGGTACTTTTAAAACCTTCATACAGCACATGAGCCACAGCCTGAGATGACAACCCCAGCCGTTGTTCCATCTCAGTGCCCAGTGCTGCTGGCTGGCGACCACAATCTCAATTCAGAACAGACTAGAAGGCCAGTTTAATTCTTCCCATTCCACAGATGAAGAGACAGAGACTCAGAAAAGTAGAATAAACTCATACCTGTCTGACCCCATATCTAAGGGCTCTGGTGCTGCTACATGATTTACTGTATAACAAATTCTCCAACATTTCCACTTTTTGAAACCTATTTTGGCAGTCTATTTCTTTGGAGGCAACAAGTCAGCTTCCCACTGTTGTCTGTAATATTTAAGATCAGAAATGAGAAACAACCAACCAAGATAATCATGCATGGGCAAGCATTAGGACAAGCTCATTTTCAAAAATCAACACTGGAAACCATTCGAGAAAGCACACTCAAATGCCACCCCTGTGTCTGCCCTCTCCTGTCGCGGCACACAGTGGTGCCCCTGACTCTGTGGGCTGCCTGGTGCCTCTCAGCCATTGTTGGTCCCACCTTCCTGCCATGTCACTGCACGACCACTTTCTAAGGCTGTTTACAAGCTGCCTCTTTGGAGCTCCCAGAGCCCAGGCAGGTCCCAGGCCCAGGCTGGTCCGAACATACCGGCCCTGTGGCCCAGGTCCCATATGGGTTCTGGGGACAACACGATGGTTACGCCTTGGCCTGCCTCCTGCATATATCTCATTGTCCTCATTAACCGAGCAGCACCTGCTGGTAGTACGCCCTGCCCCAGGGTCCAGAACTCCGTTTTTCTCTCTCTCCAACACAGCAAATAAAATCCATGAAACTTGTTACCATTGAGAAGTTACATCAACAATTAACATCCTCTACACACCCTCTGATGGCTGCTGAACTGTCTAAGTTGCATGGCATTGGCCAACAGTCCCAGGCTGCTCCAGAGCTGGACACCTAGCCTGCCACCCTACCACCCCAGAGGTCCAGTCCCCAGGCCATCTACAACACAAAAGAAGCAGACCTCACTCCCAACACTGGTACACCAGGCCTGCTGAGCCGTGCCCATCATCTGTAATACATGTTAGGACTAATGGTAAGGGAGAAAATGTACTAAGATGACAAACACATTAGATATAACTGAGTTCAGCAGAAGCTGAAAACTGGGGTAATGTTCCTCAATATAAATCTAACAGCTACAATAAATCAAACAAGTCATAAAAAGTACAGTACACTGACTGGGAAAACAACTGATTGCAAATGCCGGGTCCCATTCAAACTTTGTGAGCCCCCCACAAGGGACACACATCCCCAGACAGTTCCTGGAGGGCCCCACATTCTGCTGGGCCCTGCAGCAGGAAGATGTCTGGGGAGAGATCCCCAAGCAGGCCAGGGTTCCAAATGCCACCTCAATGTTTCCCTTTACATTCTCTCCCACCTGACTCCTGTCCTAAGCAACAGTATCTGGGCTTGGGGGGGGGGGGGTTATATTTTTCTCTAGTACGATTAAAATAAATGCAGAGCTATCAAAAGAAAATATATTCGCCTCCAGACCCATAAAGCCCTTTTCCATGGCGGGCAATACAGATGCCGCAGCCCACAGTCTTGGCTTTATTTACTGGTGGCCTCTTCAATCCACAGATGAGCTTGAGTCTCTGACCCTCCAAAACAGATGCCATGCATCTCACAAAAAGAAATCTTGTAAATACGATGTGCGGTATCTCTGGGCCCTGCAGAAGGCAGATGTGGGAGACTGCAACAGCAGCTGGAGGGAAGAGCAGGACCATGCTTCCCTAAATGCTATTTTTGTCTGACTCCAAACCCCACATTAAGGTGGGGAGGGCCAATAAAAACCCCTGAGACACTGCTGCGTTTCTGCCTCTGCTGAGCTCCTGACCAGGGGACCTTCTCACTCTTCCATTCCTCTAGGACTTCTGATGGGGCCTCCTCAGGCATTCCTCTGATCCATATTCAGCGCCTACTATGTGCCAGATCCTGTGCAGGGTATGTGTGTGCTGGGTCGGGGGACAGTTCTCAAGCCCTGGCTCACAGAGCCCCAACCCAGTGGTGGAGACAGGCGAGTGCACCAAACTCCAGGGAAGGCACTGCAGAGAGGCAGTGGGCCACGCAAGGACGGGGCTCACAAGGGAAGAATGGGGGTCAGAACTGCAGGCCCACACAGACATGAGGTGAGGGGAGGCAAAGGAAGGCTGTGAGCTGAGGAAAGAGAATCAGACAGAGGCCACCTGTGCCGGCAACATGGGTTGGGAGCTCAGCTTGCCCTGTGGAAGCTGGGGCACCCAAGGCAGGGGTGACATGGGCCGAGTTGGGCTGCAGTCCCCATTACCCCGAGGAGCATCCTAAGCTCATCTGACTCCCTTGGCCACAGCCCCTGCTGCCCATCTGTGCCCAAAGCACCTCCACACATTCCTGGCACTGCTTCCCAGCCCCTATCGGCCTCAGGCTGGAACTGGGGCTTGACTATAGCACCCTGAACTTGGGCAGGACAAGTCACTTTTCTTCTCAGCCTCGGGCCTCATCAGTACCGGGGACAGCGCCACAGGAGCTCTAAGGACTGTAGACAGACTGAGTGCAAAAGCACTCACCTCAGGGCCCTACACGGAAGTCTCACTACCAAAGGGCATTAACCACTGCCTGTCACAGGAGCCTGCCCTCTCCTCTGCACCATTATGCCCAGCAATCCCCCTAATCCCAGGCCTCTCTAACTGCACATCTGCCAAGAACGCCAAAGGGGGCCTCACATCTGGGTGTCTAACCAAGAATCTCAGACACACACACACGCCATCGGACCCCAAAGGCCCCGTTAGAAACTCTGAGCCCTACTTTCTAAGCCCTTATCACCTCCCTAGGTTCTTTGCTTCCCAGGCTGCCTTGTCAGGGCCCCTCTCTCAGTGGGCCCTCATCTCAAGCATGTGAGGAGGTCTCTAGGGTCGCCCTCCCCAGTCTGTTACTCCCAAAGATAAACCTGCAGGCCTTGCTTATTACGCGAGCTTTGCTGGAAGATGCACAGGAAAAAGGAACTGAGTTCTTTACAGCCTCAGTGTGACCACTTAGGCACTACTTTACTTATTAAGAAAGTCTTACACGGAGCTCTACAAATTCTCTCTCTGACCTGTCATGCTCTATCAGTCCCTTTTTACAGGGATGAAGGTAAGGCACAGAAAGGGCACCTAATCTGCCTGAGGTGACGCAGCTGGGTTTGAGGCCCAGGCGGCCTGGTTCTCAAGCACTGGCTCTTCCCACACACGCCATTGCCGCTCACAGAAATACAGATAAAGCACAGCCATGGCCTTGAAGGTGCTCCTGGCCCGGTTGGGCAGGCAGACGTGTGATTAGGGAACGTCAAACAGTGTGGACAGGCAGGGCCGTGGGATGGTCAGGGTGTTCTGGGTCCTCCAAGGAGGCCTGAAGAGTACACAGGAGTCTGCAGGCCAGACCAGGAAGGTGAGGACACACCTGGCTGGGGGCACACAGCAGCACAGCAAGTACAGAGAACACCAGATGAGAGTGAGCGGGGGCCACAGGCAGGTCACATAAGGGATCCCAGGCTGTGCTCAGAGCAGGGAGTGACATGGTCAGATTGCAGTTTTAAACAGCTAGCTCCAGCTGCCTGGTGGAGAGTTCACAGCTGAGGCAGGGAGACAAATCTGCAGGTGCCAACCAACCCTGGGAAGCGGACGGGTGTGAGATGAATGGGGAACACCGAGGCAGGGAGGACCCAGAGGCTCTGGGCAACAGGCAGTAGAGCCCACCATAGGGTGCTGGTAGAAACAGAGGGCTGTATGCATGCAGAGGTACAGGGAACAGAAAGGTTATCGATGGGAGGGTGGGATGGTCAGTGAAGCCAAGGAGGGGCAAAGCCTGCCTGAGGACAGGGACAGGCTAGGGGGGAGGGCCTGCAATTGATGCCAGGGAGTGCAGTGGGGCTGTCCTCTTGACGTTTGCCCCTAGCTCACTCACTGTGCAAGGTTCTGAGCACGGACTGCCTGTAGATCACCAGGTTTCACCTACGCCATGATCAACCTATCATCGATGGGTTTCAGCCTATCATCGATCACTAAGACAGAGAAATGGTGCCAAGTAGGAGACACAGCCTGACCCCAGAGACACTGAAATGTGACTGAAAGAGACACCTCTCTCCTTCTCACAGCGACCCTGAGCACTCAAGAGGTGGGCAGAGGCCCACTCCACTGTCTCCCTCCCTCACACCCAGCACCCTGTCTGGAACCAGATGCTGTCCTCAACCCTCCCTTCCCCTCCCACCAGGGCGGGGGCAGCAGCTGCCACATCTGAATGTCACACCTCTCTGCCCAGCCCACCCCCAGCTCCAACAGCAGCAACCTTTGTGGGGGTTGAAATACAGCCCAGGGGTGCTGCAGAAGACGACTCAGTATGCCTGAGCTCCTAGGCAGTCCTTCTGCCTGGACTGCCCTCCCTCAAGCGGCCCTCAAGGCCCCCCTCTTGCCTGCCCCATCCACCTCAACCAGCAGCACTCCTCTGCTCCTCTTCTGCAGAGAACCACTACACCCTGTCACCCTGTCACCATGCTCCTGCCCACACAGCACTGTGGCTGACAGGCACCACATGTGCAAATGAGTAGAGCAGACAAAGGAGCTAAGGACTGGGCTCAGAACCAGAACCTCCTGCTGTAAGGTCATGAGTAAGTCACCTCCCTGAGTCACTTCAATGTCTAAAATACGGATGGCAATCGCTCCCCAGTGGGATTGTGTGAGAATCTGCCTGGCACACGGGTCAAGTGCTCGTCAGCTGGGGGTCCCAATCTGTGCAATGGGCATCATCACAATCACCGCCTCTCAGGGTTACTGCTAAACCAGACGTGATCCTGAATGCTCCAGGGCTTTTCTGAACGCTAAAGTGTCATCTGGTGGGAGCTACAGAAGACCCAGGGCAAGAGACTTCAGCAGTCTGTCCACTGGTGAAGAGCAGGGCCCTACCACTGGCTGCAGGGACAGACACACTCTCCCGGTCCCTGAGGTTCTCTCTCTCCAGGCTCAGCCCAGCAGACCTCCTGGACCCACTGCCAGCTCCACCTGCAATTGCCCTCGCACACCTAACCTCAGCTCTCAAGAAAGCAGGGAGTGCTGTGGCTTCAGGGAACGTCTCGGGGCAAGTGAGGCTCCAGGTGGTGCTGAGAGGGGGCCAGGGTTAGAGCGTCGCGTTGCCTCTCCAGTTGCCCATCCTTCAAGCACCAGCTCTGAGCAGAACTCTGGAGGAGGTTGCCTGCCCTGCCCTGCCCTCCTGCCTGCAGGGGGCGCCCACGCAAGTTGCTCCTCCATATCTGCCACTGTGAAAACCACCCCTCCACACTTTTACTGCCTGACACACCCACTTGAGCAGACTCAGTGGAGACACGCACACAAATATTCAAAAAGCATCATTTTATCAGCAAAACTCTGGAAGCCAGCTCCCTGATAATGAAACGGCTCCTCTCATGGAATATTATATTGCAGTTAAAGGAATGAATGAGACTCGTAAGTAATGAGGACAGAGAGCCAGGACACGCTGAGGGAAATGAGCTGGCTGCAAAATGAAAGACTTGTGTGCCAGAATTTATTTAAAAACTACACAGTGTTCTGGGATGTCTCTCTACACGCACAAAGAGACGTACTCCAGACTGAACTCATGACAGTGGTTCTCAGCAGAGGGACAGAAGAACCTGCAATGATAACAGAGGTCAACGGGGCCTTAGCTGTAACTGAAATATTTAAATTTTTAAAGGAGAAGGATGTATTTATTTCTTGTATACTGACAACTCAGTGAGAATAAAAGGAAAGAAAACGTAACATTTTAGGCACAGGACACAGTGAAGGCAGGACCAGGAGTGCAGCCACACGTAGGTGAATAGACAGGGGCGGGCCCTGAGGCTCTGGGGAGACTGTAGGCCATGGGAGTCTGTTTTGCAGAGGGGACGCTCTGGATCTAAGGGGACTGCACCCAGGGACATCAGCTTTCAAGTAGAGACACTTGGTGTGGAAGGTGACCCTAGCCTGGTTCGCTGGACCAGATGTTTACACCTGGTGTCCAGGGTAACTTTTAACAGGGCCTCGTTCACTCTAAAAGTGGCCTGGTCTGCCTTATAAGACATACAATCGCCCTGGCTATGGGACAGGGATGGAATCACAGCTAGGCCTCCTGACACACCCCACACCACCATCCCACCATCTCCCACATGCTGTGGCCACATGCTGTGCCGCTGTTCTAAGGACACTGTTCCACAGAGTCCTAGAGCTGCACTGGGGCGAGGTATTTTACAGATTTGGAAACTGAGGCTCAGAAATTAGATTCATGTTCAAGATGACACGGCCCACATAGGGTTTGAGACACCAGCATGGGCAGGACTTCGACAGGGCCCTAGGGTCCTCAGACTGAGATGTTGGTTGCAGGCCACGATGAGCAGGTGAATAAAAAGAAGAAATGGATGTAAAACAGACAGATCCAGGAGCCTGCCTCCACGGGGCGTCGGGGGGGGGGGGGGGGCACGACAGGGGGCGCGAGCACAAGAAACTCCACTGGCCTTTGCCAGCCCCTGTCTGCAGCCAAAGGGAGCTAAGCTCCTGCAGGGCAGGTTGGGCTGGCCAGGTTGGCCCTACACAGCGAGAGCAGCAGAAGGGGCTGGCACAAGGATACCCTGCTAGGAGAAAGCACCTCCAAACTGCTGAGGCCAAGAGTGGCATCTCCACGCTGGTGCCGGGTGGCACTAACGGAAAAGAGGTAAGAGACTCAGACGAATGGTGGGCAGGGAGATGCCACGTGATGAAAGCAGAGGGGAGGAAGGAAGGCAGGTGGGAGATGCCTAGGGAGAAGGGCACCGGTGCCAGATCTCATAATGCTGGGAAGGAAGGAGCTAAAGGGCTCTTCCTGCCAATGGAAGCCCCTGGAAAGGAAGAGGTGAAGGCATTCTTAGTAACAAAGAACCTTTGCACATTATCTTCTTATCCAACTCCCCACAAATCTGTCATTCAGCTGGGCCACTCTCCTCCTTCCTTCCTCACTTCCTTCAAACACACACTTCCTCACTTCTGCCTCCCTGCAAAGGGATGGGCATCAGATCACCAGCCTACCAGGAGCTCTGACATAGAGAACCTGCAGCTCCACCTCGCCCTTAGCGGATCCCTCAGACGCCACACACCTAGGCCTGCCTGGGTGCGGGTGTGTCAGGAGACTGCAATGGGTTGGCCTTTCAGGGACTGCTATTTCCCTGCTCCCTACAAGATCAGCTATGGGACAGCTTTTGGTCTGGGTTCCCAAAAGTACAGACACCTTTGTCTAATTAGGAATGAAACAAGTCTGCACACTAGGCGAGTCGTCCCATCTCACTGATCTAGCAGTGCGACTCTCACTGAAGCAGCGATGCTGGGCCCCATGGCCAGCAGGGGAGAGAACACTGAGACTCCCGACTCCATGAAGACTGTCTGACTGGTACATGAGGCCACACCATCAGCGCAAAGCAGCCTCAAGATGCAATGGGTGTGGATTTCATTCTTTTCTTTCTGGAGGGAGTAGAAACAAATATGGTATTAGCCATGCTAAAACCCAGAGCAACTTTTATGGTCCCGTGGTGAAGTTAGCAATGGTGACTCTGTGATCTGGGAGAAGAAAGCAGAATGAAGATGGAACTGTTCACTTCCAAAGGGGAGGACACCCTGCACACATTGAGGGGAAGGCTTGTCTCCAACATTAGGAAAACCTTGGATATGGGAGCCCAAACCTATCCAGACTGCACACTCCAACTACTGCAGCCAGCAAAGAACAGACATGAGAGTTCATCTGGCAGCTGTTTACCAGGAAAATAAAAATGTGCACGTGCTGTGGTGGCAGTCAGGAAGCAGAGGGAGCTGGTGGGATTTACCATCATGTCAGGGAAAGTAGGCAACAGAGAAGCAAAAAGGACAAGGTAACTACACTGAAAGTTATGAGAAAAATAAACAGTGTGGCACATTAGAGGAAGCCTTCCTCCCAACCATGGGGCCAGGAGAGGTGGTTAGCCAGAGCCCCAGAGAGAATCGGGCAGTGAAGGATCTGGAACAGAGTGTTGCCCCCACTACCCGCCGCCCCCAGGACTACTGGCTCAACGTGAACCCTCGAGGGGATCCAAGCATGGCCTCCAAGACACTCGAACCAACAGAACTGTCCTACCAGCCAGGTGCAAAGGCACTGATGCCATCTTGGACAAGGAGACTGTGGCCCACAGCCCAGATCTCCATCTGCACACACACCAATACTTCTGCTCTTCTGAGACTGCTGTGCCCTGCAGCCAGGGTTCAAGCTGGCTAGGGGTGGGGACTCAACCCAGGAGTGTGCTGGAGCAAGCTCACACCAGCCCACGAGAGCCTGCGGTGAAACTTTCAGGAATCCTGTGTTAAAGACAGCCACTGTTAAAAATGCAATGATAGAAATGAAGTTACAGTGAAAAAAAAGGTGATGAAATAACTCAAAATTCTTCACTTCCTACTTATTTTTCCACATTTACTATTATCTCGGTTTTGGGGTTTATTCATGACTGTTGTGCCACATGGTAAAACTGGTGTGCTGCTGAGGCATCTCTTGTCAACTCCATCTTCAGTGATACCACACTAGGGGTTTGAAATCAGCCACAGTGAAAGTATTTATACCATGTAAACTGGCAAACACTACAGATCAGGGCTTTGATTTAGCATCAGGTTGGTGGCTCCTGACCAGGAGTCTGTAGACTCGTGAGCCATATCCAGCCCAATGCCTGTTTTTGTAAATAAACTGTTTATTTATTTCATTATATATATTTTTTGTTGAGGTGAAATTCACATAACATAAACTTAACCAAGTAAATAAAGTTTTATTGGAACACAGCCACAATCATTAGTTTAATCTTATCTATGGCTGCTTTTGTGCTACAAATAAAGGCAGAGTTGTGACAGATCATATGGTCCACAAAGCCAAAAATATTTACTATCTGGCCCTTTACAGAAATAGTGAGCCACCCCCTGGGTTTTAAGACTTAAGAAGTGACGGAGACAATGTTAATAACGCAGATTAAACTTAAGAGTGTGTCATGTCTGTAGCCGTTAAATTAGGAATAGCACAAACAATTGAGGAAATATTCTTCCAATATTTGAAAGCTATTTCTGATTCAGCAAAGACATCACTGGACTCATAAACAAAAGTATCAATCAATAGTCATGTCAAATCTACACTCATAAGTCGACTACAGGTACAAAAGTTCAGGAAAAATCAATAAAAGCAGTCTGTGAGATACAACTGGCTACATGGAACTGACAAAGAGGGCTGTGTATTTCACTATTATTTGTAAACTGTATACTACCCATTCTTCACATCAGTAAAATCTGTAGCCTTATGTATGTATGTATATGCATACTTTCTTTCCTGGAGAGCCAGTCGTCAAACATTTGCTGGCACACCACATAGAGTAAATTACAGTTCTTCATTATGTCAAAGTACTTGCGATAAGGTTTGAATGAAAGTAAAATTCATTTGCATTATTGTATTTCAACATTGCATACAAATGAGAAGAGGGAAGAACCTGAATTCCTTAAATGCCAACTCTTAACAATTATTATCGAATGTTTACTAAATAATGGTTCTAAATTTTAACATCTCCACATGCAAACAGAATTCCTCCACAGTGACTATCAAAGTCAAGCAAAAAATCCAACCTAACAAGTTATGTTCATGGACACAGTGCTCCCTTTTATAAAAATCAGTAACGTTATTTGGAAAGTCAATACAAGTTCAATATTTAATAAGTTCCCGAAAATTTTATACTTTGTTTTTCTTATAATACTCAAGAAATGTAACACTCGTGTTTTTCCCTCCAGTCCCACTTCCAGTTACCTAGGGTGCTGTCTGGACGCCATTATTTCCTAAGTGTGCCAAGACATCAAAGAGTCTGGAGGCAGTGTCACAGCAGGAGGGGATGGGGCTCTTCACAATGTGTGGCCAGGAGAGGCCTGAAGGAGTCTGATGGTCACAGATCTCGGGAGGGGGCCTGGACAGTCATGAATGAGGGAGAGGGAAGCATAAGTTGATGTGAGAAAGGAAAGAAAGGTCCAAGGCATATAGCACCTGTGGATCATGAAAATAAGGACTGGGGACATCTATTCTAGAGTGGTGTGATGTGATACGGGTTTGGAAGGGTCGAGAGGGTAAGTGTTCCAAGAGGGAGACGGCCAGGCTTAGACTCAGAGCTGGAAGAAAGAGGATGAACGGAGAAGGTAGACTTTGGCCATAGAGCAGCTAGGTCTTAGAGATGGACTGGACATAGTAAGGTGGAAGGAAAGCAGGAGGCGCAGTGATTCTAGGAATTGAACACAGCCACAGGTACGGCTCCAGTGAGTCCACACACGGCCTCTCTGTCCAGGTGGCTGGACCCCAGTCCTTCGCGAACATGAAGCACAGGACTGGTGGACTTGACTGGAGCAAAGTGAGGCACACCCTGCTCTGAACCTTCCGAAGACACATGAGAGGAAAGCACCTCTCCTCTCCGCTGGGTGCAGTACATGGAGGCCCTGCCATCCACTCCACCTCTGAGTGCTCTCCACAGTTCCTGAGAGGCTCTTCAGGCTAACACGGCTTACTTTTATTTTCATCTTTTTATTGTTTAATTGAAAAGACAATGGGGAATATGAAAAACAAAAACTGTTCCTACTGCCCCCAAACGAGTGCCTCCCATTTTACCCAAAGTTCTAGTTTTTGTGCCTTTCATGGTTGTGCTCGGTTGACAAAAATGCTCCCTTTCTTCATCATGGCAAGGCTTGTCCATTTTCCTACAGAGCCTTCAGGTTGGTTTTTCACGGCTCTATGCTACTCGATTCTATGGACACACGTGTTTCCTAAGCTTCTCCCATGTCACTTAATTAATGACATTAATGATGATTATTATGTGAATATTTCTATTAACACGGTTATTAAAAATCATCATACATCTGTAAATAAATTTCCAAGAGTAAAATGACTAGATCAAAGGACGTGAACATGGCTATGCCTCTTGTTACATAAGCACTTTCCAAAACAGTGTAGTATGAAGCAGCTCCTGAGTCTGCCAGCAGAGTGGTGTGGGAGATGGGCTAGGAGGCGTAAAATAGCAATCGGGCCGGCTTAATGCCCAGTCCTGACTACCTGCCAATGCTATTCTTCCCACATTTCAGTACAAGGTGTATTTTCTGATCATTAATTACAGCAACCTTTCTCTGTCCAGCGATGTCTCTGAGATCTCGTCATTGTTAGTTCTGAGTCTGTTCTCTACTCGGAAAGGACAGTGCTTCCTAAAGGCAGTAGCGCACAAATGGATTTTGACCACCTCCATCTGCCCACAGTGCAGAGGGGTCTGGAATGGTTCAGGCAGGTTTTAAGCCTGCCTGGGAGTTCCCAGCCAGCACCTCTTCCAAAGCAGTGTGCCTTTCCCTCTACAAGGCTGAGATTTTGTTCTACAACCAATTCCTTCCTGCTTTCCCCCCAGGGAGCTTCTAGAAATGTGTAAAATTATGCAATGTTGTCTGGTAACTGCTCACTGCTCATACTTTAAGGGAAGACTATCTTTGAGAAAGAACAGCATCTGTGAAAACCAAAGTTAAATATCTACAAACTCATCCAGGGGGATAACCGTCCTGCCTTCAGCCCTGGAAAAGTAGGGAGGGGGCCTATATGTATTCAGCGACTATCATGTACCCAGCAGCTTCCCTTCAGGCATTATCTACCCTTCAGTAGGGTAGGGCTTGTCCTCACTTTATAGACCACCGTAAATTTGACAGATTGACAGCAAACATTTGACGTGATTTGTCCAAGAATAAAGACCTCAGAGACAGAGCTGTAGAGATTTGAACCCAGGTCTAACTCCAAAATCCTTGCATATGAAAGACTTCTTTCTTTCCTTCTTTCTGTCTGTCCATCTGTCCATCTTTCTTTTTTATTTTGGAGGAGGGGGGCTCAGAGGATTTCTAGTTGGTTGGTAATCACGTTCATCAACCTACACTTCAGAAATGAGGCGGCTTTCTTCTCTACAAGACAAGACCTCATGAATGGAGCTGAGATGACTCAGAGGCTCCAGAGACATTGCAGAAACCAGCGCTGTCTGGCTGGGGAGGGATGGGAGCCCCATTCTGCATCCCCATGCCAGCCCAGGCACAAGCTCCTCCCTCACTTCCCCTGTGGAACAAGACACTATCGCCTGAGCTCTCCACCGAAGTACAACTAATCCAGGGCCCTAAATGTGCGTTGTCTGGTTCACGTGGGCATTAAAACTGAATCGAAATTTGAAAGTCAGTTCCTTGGTCTTACCAGCCACGTTAGGTGCTGGTTATACACACGTGACTCATGGCCGCCATACTGACCAGCATGCGTAGAGCCCACCTCCACAGCATGCAGAACTCTGGAAGGAGGGGAAGAGCTCCACAGGGATTCTCGCATCCCTCTCCTCTCTGCAGCGGGCGCAGTGCCGCCTCACAATGAAAGCAAAGGCCCTGAGGTCAGCTGTGCAGTGACCAGGTGACGTGACTTACCCTTGCTAAGCCTCAGTCTCATCTATAAAATGAGACAATACCTGGCACAGAGTGAGCACACATTAGGAGCTGAGGCTGTGCTTCTCCTGTTTCTGTCAGGCCCAAGGATAAAGGCCCTGTGGAGAGAAGACTCTTATGAAGATGATACCAAAAGACACTGAGCAGTTGATCTGTTAAGTAGGGTGATCACTAGATTGAATGAGATCCATCCCCCCCCAGGGTGAACTCCACCTACAGATCTATCACCCACTGATAGGATTAAAAGCTCCTTTCTGCTCCTCCCAGCTGTATAGTCTCACTCTTCCTCACCTGTAAGAGATAGTACCAGCTCCCCCACGGTCATCTCGGGGACTAAACAGAAGCCAGGCACTGTACCAGGCACCCAACATGCTCAGCTCCTCAGGACGACACCACCAAGTGATGGTATCAACAGCCCCATGTCACAGATAAAGAAACTGAGGCTCAGAGACATTTAGTGATTCGCCCCAAGGCCAGCCAAGTAGAAGTAACCAAATAGGACCTGAAGCTGCTCCTCTCAAAGCACAGCTGGGGTTCAGGGTTTAGAATCCCCTGCTGGGCCCAGGCCTGGCCCAAGGGAGGGAGGAGGCATGGGTTCGCCATGTCTCTGATGGGGGCTGAGCAAGTGCTGCAACACCTATAGCTGCCCACCCCGCCCCTTCCCTGTGTCCTGTCGCCAGCCTCTAGAATCCCTGGACTCCCGAGAACTGAGCGACATATATGGGACAGGCTCAGTGCCCCAGTGCTGACCACACTACAGTGGCTCCAAGAGAACCCAAGCACCGCAGAAAGACCCTGAAGGGCTGAGGTCCAGAAAGAGCCAAGCAGTCAGTGCAGGAGCAGGGATGTCCTCCAGGGAATCAGCCACCCAACCCTAATACTTGTGAGGGAGCAGCTGCCCCACCAAGCCCCCACCGAACTTGAATTCTTACCCCAAACCCAACTCAATCCTCCCATGTCAGGCACTACTGGTGCTCACCTGTAGCTTAATGGAGATGGACCCACATCCGTTCTTAAACTAGTTACTGGCCCTAACAGAATGAATGGGCTCACTATGCACAGGCAAGAAAAGAACCAAGGGTGGCAGGGGGACCACAGGCATGTCACATAGGTTAAAGGTGCTGTGGGAAAAATCAGACCAGGATATCAGGAACAGGCAGAAGACAGTGCTCCTGGGACAGGTGGCACTAGCCTTGCTGTGGGAGGGACCCTGGGCCTGGAGCCCAGAGAGACAGGTAGGAAGGAGGGAAGGAGGCCCACCTAGGGTGGGGTGCACAAGCAGGTCAGGAGCTGACTGGAGAGCAGCTGAGCATGGCTGGAGCAGATGGGAGAGGACACCTGAGCCAGAGGCTGGGACACAATGTACTTGGCTGATTCTGTCTAGACTTTTGATTGCAAGAGACAGAAAAGCCATCTCAAACGGGCTTCATCAAGAAAAGAAGTCACTGGCTCTCCAAGCTGAAAAGTTCAGGGCAGAGCTCACCTTGGGCCAGCCGGGCCATGGTAACTTAGTCCTCCCCACCCTTCTGGGCTGGTCTCACTCGTGGGCAGGCTGTCCTCAGGCAGCAGACCCCAGCAACAACGTGATCATACCCTCTCCCATGCAAGTCTCCCCCAACTACCCTAGCAAAGGGCTAAAACTGTCACAGGCTCTGATTGGGCCAGAGGCCCACCCTTGAAACAATCACTGGCCAGGAAGATGTAGTTCCATGATTGGCCAGTCCCCAGTCACTAACCATTGAATGGGAATGGACCAGAGAGAGGGAGGGGCAGGAAGGGAGGGGCTGGATGCGCTGCCCACCACCAAGCCTGAGAACTGTTGGCTACAACCCACATCAGCACCCAGGACGCTTCAGGCCCAGGGCCACGTCCCATTCTCAACAGCCTTCCTAAGCAGCATACGTACATCCTCCTGAGACAACTAAGGCTGCATCGTGAAGAGCAGAATCAACATTCCAGCTCAGTTGTACCCAACGACAAAGCCCATTCTCCACCCAGAGAAAGACCATCTTCTCCACTATACACCACCTAAAGAATTCAGACTTTATCAAGTCAGCCACATGGCCCCAACAGAGGGGATGAAACTCCCCAGTTTGTGTTTCCGAGCACTCACTCTGCGGCCAGTATGGAGGAGAGAGCAGGAGGTAGGAGACTGGCTGGTAAGCAACTGTGCTAGTCCTCCCTGGAGATCATACTGGCAGGAAGGGGGCTGCCACGGGTGTGGGACCCCAGGGTGGCTCTGAGGTGGCCCACGGCATCACCAACTGATAGAGCATAGCATGCCGAGGGCAGGAGGGAAGAAGGTGCATCCGCTTTGGCTCAGGCTGCTCGCACATCTAGGACAGTAGTCAGCTGGAGAGCGAGGGTCCAGGCACTGCTGAAGCTGTGGCTGTGAAAGTCCCTGGGGAAAGCCTTGAAGGCAGATGGGATGAGTCAAAATGCTAGCGGGGGGGGGGCACTCTGCACAGGGGACCTGGAGAGAACAGACAGGCCAATGCAGCAAGGTGCGAGGACCCTGGGGGACTACGGGCACAGCTCAGTGTTGGGCCTCAGGCCTCATTCATTCCTGCAGGGTGCATTTCATTATCCACCCTGCGGCAGGCACCAAGGACAGCATGGTGACCCAGGAAGACAGCCTGGAGTGACCAACACAAGTGGATCCTTATGCCCAAGGTTGGCTCATCTTACAAAGTAGATGATGCCACTTGCTACTTCCCAATTTGGGGGAGCCCACCACCCGAGAGGATAGGAAACCATGTCCACTGTACTCCTAACACAGAAGCATCATCCCCAGGGTGAGGACGGTGCCCACTCCCCTAACTCCAAGTGGGGCTGACAAGCAAGTTCACCGCAAACCCTAAGACAGCCTCGATCCCCACCCCAGACAGGATCCTCACCATTTTCATTCTGCCACACAGGAGGACTATAGCAGTCACACAGGAGGGCACCTGTTGCTTGCGTCTGCACAGCAGACTCTGCTTCTGCAAGCTCCTCCCCAACTTCCTGTGAGCACTGCCGTTTTCTTACCAGCCTCTTCACCCCACCCCCAGGCCAAGCAGAGTGCTTCTCCAGGAACTTCCGCACTGGCAGCAAGTGAGGGAATCCCTTGTCTTCAATGGCCTAGCCTTCAAGAGGTCACACCCCAGAGCTGTTGTGTTTTCCAGCACGTGCAAGACGTCTGTCCACAAGACAGGCAGACACACACACATACACAGTGCTGAAGATAAAAAACAGAACATACAGTTTCCCTCTCAGTTCTCCCATCCCAATTAGCACTCTGACTCAGGGGACAGGAGGAGGGGGAAAGGGTACACGCAAAGGCAGGAGAGCTCACAGAACACCTGGAGGGTACAGCTTCTGCCCTTTGGTGAGAGCGGGGCTCCTGCACTCAGGAGCAGCATCGGCTTGTCAAAGTGAGAACTTTAAATGCTTGCGAAACTTCTTTAAAATAGAAGTGAAAGTGAAATATCCATTCACAAACATTTTCTGCCCTGATCGCACCTAAAATTTAACATGTGGCCCATTTCTGTCACTGCCAGGCTGCCAGCATCCAGCAAAGGGGGAAGAGACATCACCAACTTCAGGTCTTGCTGAGAGCCACCCAGAAACACAGGGAGGGAAAAATGGAGAAGAGCACAAAGATCATCTGACCCTACCCCTCTCAGTTAACCTTAAGGGGAAGGAGCCAGGTCCGGAAACGCAGGTCCCAGTTTCCGGTTACCCAGGTTAACCAGAGGGAGGGGACAGACAAGAGGAAATGGGCAGGACAATCAGATCCAACCAGACTGCCCAGTCCCCTTACAGGGCCTGTCTGTCAAGAGGACAGACATCCGGAGAACTCTGCTCTTGCCTGGGTCATGGGTGCTGCCTCCTCAATGACTACAGGAGGCCTGGGTGGGTCTGGGCCTCCTGGACCATGCAACTTCCTCCTCCCTGGGCCTGGTCAAGGAGTTACTGCAGCACAGGAGAGATGATGGGGATAGGAGAAGCTGCAGTGCTGTTACAGGCTCTCCTGGACTCCTGAAGTGCTCCTCAGCCCAGGATGGGCTCAGAAGCTGCAACCCAGCACCTGCGCCAAGGCAAGGTAACAGCAAGGTACCCAAGTGTGACTACAGGCAAATCAGTCTATGGGGTCAACCAGGAGAAGTGGGTACTCGGAACCCTGTCCTGCGACCTCACACCATCCAAACCACCGCATCGCTTACTCTGGACCTTACATTTCAGTGACGCCCATTCTGTCATCTGGACCCAAGTCTCCCAGGCCCAGCACTAAAGCCAACTACATGATGGTACTTTCACATCAAAGAGGTGATTAAACCAGCACGCACCCAGGGGATACCGCCAGCTGGCTCCCTGCCCCACTACCCGCTTCTCCCATGAACAGGGGGCAACAGGCCTTTATTCTGGGCCTGTCTGGGTGGAACTAACACCACGCCCAGATTTAGGGAGGAACCAAAAAACATACCCTGCTAATTCCATCAAAGAGAAGGCAAAGGAAGTGTCTGCTGGGGCCTCTGGGAAACAGTCGCCCTCTCTTTCTTCCCCTGGATGATGGTCAGTGAGGGTGAATCCTGAAGCTCCAGGGGCTGGGAGGAAGACATCCCACTGTGTGAAGGTAACAGCACAAAAGGCAGAACAGAGAGAAGGAGCAAAGCCAGGTCCTCACCTGAGAACAGAACCACCTCTGCGTCTTTAAGCGACACGAGCCAATCAGCCCCTTTGTGTCTAAGTTCCTGTCAGAAGCACAGAGCTCCCTACCCTCTGGAGGAGATCCGCCAACAGAATTAGCAAAGGAAGGAGAAGACAGGCGCTCTGCTGGCAACTACCTAACCAAACACTCGAAGGAAACAAAGTGACACAATCAGCAGAAAGGGTAAACGGCTCCTATTTTAGACACCTACACATCAGTGTCACTCAACTCTCCCCCAGGTGGCAGTGAAAAGCCAGCCTGCCAACTGCTTGCCCAGCACAGATGCAAGATGCACCAAGAGAGTAAATAAAGTTGGGAAGTGTCTACTGGAAGTGACTTCTAGGAGGGCTGGCCTTAAGAAGCTACCATAAGTGAGCTACCTTAGGGATCACTAAAGGGAAAGAGGATGTGGCCACCACCCCACACCCCACACTCCAACCAGGGCTGGGCCAGCAACCTGATAGCAAGAGGGGTCAAGAGAGCTAAGGTGGAATGGGGAGGGAGAGGATATCAAAACAAGCCATCTTCAGGACAAGAAGAATCCAGCCTCCAGTGTGTGCAGACTCACCAGCTTGGTGGGTCAGACAGCTGCCCAGAGCGAGTGTGACCAGGGGTGTGGGTGGGGGATGGAGCTGAAGGTAGGAGCAGGGCAGCTGGGCCACCTACTGGGCTCTTGATGTGAGCCATGGTCATGCGTACCTAGTCCTCCAACAGTAGCTCACCTGAATGGTGACGCCTGCACCACAAAACCTCCCACCACAGAGTCAAGGCCAGCCACTTACAAAATTACTCTGCACACAGCAGTTGAGTGACTGGGATCTCCACAGCAGCCACAAGGCTGAGGCACCACAGGATGTGGCCTGGAGAAAGCATCACCCACTTTCTGGCCCTGACAAATGAAACCCAGAAGAGAGGGGTGTCCAGGAAGGGTCTAGTTTGTCACACGACCAAAAGAGGCCAAAGGGTCCCAACGTGGCATTTGAACAGTGTCTCCAGGGACCAAGGACAAGCAGGGATCTAAGACAAGAGCCATCCTTTCTCTGTCAGGGGTGAAAAATGCCAGCCAAGAAACAAAAAGGAACAAACACCTCATGCCTTCTCCTCAGCCAGTTCAAGAGAAAGCACACAGCATTTCAGGTACAACTTTCCTCCTGGTCCTGCATAAAAACAGCCCACAGACGAATCCAGTGGAAGGATCTGGACCCGGGCAGGAGAGTGAAGTGCCTGCCTGGTACCCACATCACTCTCTCGGGTGACATGGAAATCAGCAGCAGGTGGGTAAGGACTGGGGGTGGGTTCCAATCCCAGCACGATCCCTAGCAGCTATGCGTCCGCTGAGCCTCAGTTTCCGCACGAGTGCCTGCCTCCCTGGGGTGCTGTAGAGATTAAGTGAGTTTTGAATGCACGAGAAGTACTGAAGAGAGTTAGCATCTAGTACCTGCTCAGTAAGCACTGACAGCCAGTTCCTAAGATCAGCCCTTCTCACAGGAAGATCAACAATCATCTGCGCAGCCACCTGCTGTGGAAGTTTTAGATACATGGGGAGCAACTCATGCTCTGCTACCAAGGAGCTTACAATCCCAGGGAAAACTCGGTCAACAAGACCTGTTATCAGCAGGAATGTAGGGTTTTTAAGTTATGCACGGTGCCTGAGGGAGACTGTGTCTTAGATTAAAAAAGGAAAGCTTTCTGAAAAAGCGAGAGCAGTAGGGCCAACAGGAGGCCCCAAACAGTGGTGATCAGAGGGTTGGATCCTAGATGTCACACACATACAAGTACGGTCAGTTGGGTGATTTCAGTAGATGCTGTTTTGATGACAAGATACAGCTTCATTCCAAAGCATGACTAGATTCAGAGTAGCTTTAATCCTCCAATTTTCTCAAAAGTACATTTGTCACGTGGAAGTTCCTGAATGTTTCTGATCATAAAAATGGATCCTGACATGCAAAAAGGTTATGAACCACTAGGCTAGAAGATTTTAAGGAGGGAAAGGTTGTAGGAACTGGAAGGAAATAGAAATTAAAAAGACTTCGTGTTTGGGAGGTTAAATCTCAGGTGTACTGGAGCCCAGCTTTCATGCTGGGCTCTGCTTATGTGGGAGGCAGGAGACTGCTGTCGTTAGGCCCACTGGCTTCTGGGCCAGCCAGCACTGAGTTTGGGCCCAGAGCTTCCGACAGACCCCTTTGTGAGACTGGACAGATCACTTAATCTCTGCTCTCCTCTGAAACGAAGATGGAACATCTACCCCAGGAAGAGTTCGGGGACCCAACAAGGATGCAAAGTGCACCACACCATATCTGGTGCCCAGTAAGTGCTCAGGAAACAGCAGCTGTCTGTTTCCACCTCCAATGGATGAATACAGGAAACTTCGTTCTGGTCATAGGAGCCTTTGAAGGCTTTAACCACGACCTGACGTGACCCTTCTCCTTTTTAATGGGCTCCACACACAATCACAGAACCTCCAGGAACTCATAGGTCAGGAGTCTAGGGGTCCAGAAGGAGGGCCCGGGCATGTCTGAACACCTGCCTGGCTTGGGGGCCTTGGACTGTCTCGAGCCAGCTCTGCCAATAACCAAGAGCTCCCCCACGCACAGCAGGGCCCACCTCCCAGGAACGCCTGCCTTCCCCTTCCTAAGTTTGCCTCCAAAAGCCACACGGAGCACACCAAACCCCGGGGAGATGACAGCACTTCAAATACTTAAAACTAGCCCCCAGGCCCTTCACAGAGCCTGACACCTGCCCCCTTCCCAACCCACTGCTGAGAAGACAAACTGTCCAAGGATTTGCCAGCTATTCCTCCAAACTCTCCCTCCCTTAGGTCAGAGACAACAAGAACTGACTTCCTGGACCTGACTGTAAAACTTTTTGTTCTGAAAACTCAAATGATGAAGTATTCTGGAAAGCCAGCTCACGTTCTTAAGAATTCTGAACTGTCTCTGAATAACACATGAAGAACTATTCCGTCTGGCCCTAAAAGCTGTCACCCTGACCCCTGTTCCCCCACCCCACCCCAGATCACCCACGTGCACACTCCACACCTGCCTGAGGCCCCTCGAGGCAGGGGCTGGGCAACTCCAGGTCTGCACCGGCCGCACCCAGCACCATAAGCACTTGCTAGAAACAGTCAGTCAACTGCTGAGCCACCTTTTTTCACTCTCACCATATTTCTCCATAAACAGCGAGTATCAGCTGGTGATTGAGACGTAAGTGCACCACCTCCCCAAGACCTGGAATTCCCTCAGAAAGGACTTTTAAACCCAGCATGCGGAATATTAGTAGGTCTTCCTTATGCAGGAAATGTTCCCCAGTTCACGGAATCCCTGTGTCAGTACTCACTCAGCTGTACAGGTGTGCTCTGAGAGTGCAAAGCAACAGTTTCAGAAGGGGGCTCTGAGCGTGGGCAATCACAAGGCCCGACTGAAAAGGCACCGCCTCTGCGGCCACCTGCTCAGCCCCAAACTCCGTCACGCATTCTGACACCCAGCTAGGGGGCCACAAAGGGACCATGTGGACTCAGGACAGCTTACCACCAGGAGTAAAAAAAGCACAACTTCTACCGACAAAGGCCCCAGCTTCCAGAAGGTAATTTACAGCGAGGGAGTTGGGTGGGAGACCCATCCACTGGACTGTAGTAACGCAGAGATCAGGCTAGGGCCTTGGTGCTGCTTAAAGTGGAGCCCTGTCTGAGAAGACGCTCACATGGATACCAAAACTGCGGCACGGTGAGCAGTGCTCCCTTCCTTCACCTAACCTGAGCTTGGCACCCTTGAGGTGCATGTCTTGCCGCACACAGCTGCATCTCGGGTCCAAGAGCCCAGGTGTCCACGGCCTCTGTGACCTCCAGCCAGAACAATATACTCTGATTAAAGCCACCTGAGGACTACCCAGAGACCTCTGTGAAGACAGAATGTAAAGTCCACCTTCTTCTGAGGAAGACAGTGAGTCACAACAAGGACTTACACCTGCTTCACACCCGACACCTGTTACCTGCCTGTTTCCCAAAGTCCCTAAGCACCACACTGCTCTCCTCACTCATCCTGGCCACACAGAAGGGACTGTCAGGGAATTTCAGCAACCAGCATGATCAGGCAGAGTCCATGCGTTCAGATTTCGTATCCTCTAACATGCTGCAGAGAATCAGAACCAACACTCTTCCATTTTACCATTTATAAGACTCCTCTTTTCTGCAGGATCAATGGTGTTTTAAGTTAACATAGAAAGTGCTGGAATCTTGAAGCAGAAACGAAGCTGGAACACAAGACTCATGAAAAGTTCTATGTCAGTCAGCAGGTACCACACCTCAATGCAGTCTGGCCCAGGATTCTGTCCCCGAGATAGGCTAATACTGTTAGCCTGTTAGATCTGTCACAGGTAAATCGAACCTGAGGTGTCATCACATACAAACCTGTGTGGGAGAAAGGCGGATCCCCACATCTTCTCTTACCAGCTCAAGGACGCAGCACTCTCGGGCCTCTTCTGAAGCTGTCTCCCCCCTTTGAGAGCAGTGTGGTGGCATTTAGAGTTGGAAGCACTGTCACTTAATAACTTCGAGTAAGTCCCTAACTTTGGGGTAGTCACCTCACATTGAGTCAGTAAGAAACAAAAGCATCTTGTCCTCTCTTGGCCACAGGAAACATTCACTAAACAGCACCCACTGTCAGGCCATCAGCTTCTGCAACTGCAGAAGGGGGAGACCGGCTGCTCCCGCCAGCTCCCTCACGGTGCTGTTGGAGAGAAGCAGGAGACACTGCTAAAGTGCTGCACAAAGTCATGTAAAGTGTGTATCTCTGTGTGGAATTTAGTCAGAATTGTGTTACTCTAGAAAGTTCACGCAATGCTTCTTGCATTAAGAGAAAACTTCTAGAACAATTCACGTTAGCCTCATGCTGTCTGTTTCAGAATCTGAACCCTGTATCTAGAAGGAGCTTTATGGGGCGCACACACCAGTCCCCAATTCCACTCTGCAGATGAGGAACCTGCAGCCCAGCGAAGCTAAGCACTGTCTTAACCTTCAAATTCCTAGAAGTAAGATTACTCTTGTAGTGTGTCTCCCAGTAGAGGCCCCGTGGTCACCTCCCCTTGGCACCTGATGTCTCCAGAACTGTGAGGAAGAAAGTAGCTCCTGAGATTTCCTACTGGACAGCCTGACTGTTGGCAGGCATTGACACAGACATCCAGGGCAAATTCAGGTCCCTCTTTGCCACAGTGCCTTCTCTGGCCTCTCCTTGCTCTGAAAACAGGGACCCTCACCTGCCTTGAGCAGGGCCTGCCTTGTGCCGTTACTCAACTCGTCATGGGGATGCAACAGCTGCTCCACTGTCTCAATCAGACCTTTTCTCAGATGCCAGACGAACATCCATGTCCCTCACGGTTCTCCAGAGTTCTGCACTAGACTACTCCATGACTGAACCTCAGGGCACAGAGCTGTCACAAGGGCATTTTGGTAAAAAGGGGCTCAAATGTAGATCCTCAGTCCTAGGTAGAAGCAGGATTCCAGGGCTCAGTCAGACGAACCAGCACAGAGAAGACAAGAAGCAAACAGTGCTCACGAAGCCTGTGTTCCACTCAGGAAGACAAAGGCCAAACTTGGAGAAACAATGAGCGTCGATACAAACGGGAACCTGATCACTTGCTAAGGAAACTGGGCTTGGGTGGACTGAGTGATTTCTGGGCAGGAGAAGACACAGCCCTCATCTCCCTCCGTAATGAAGCAGGATTAAGCGGGAACAAATGCGCACACTGCTCTTCAGAGACTTTCAACACCCTGGGCTGACATACAGGGTGCTGGGAAGAGTAAGGCTTAGAATCTTCTGAAAATCTGCTAGTCACTTTTCGAAAAGGAGTGCAGAGGATTTACTTCATTACTGAGTTGGCTATAACTCAGATCCCGCTGCTGTGGAAATTCAAATACTCCATAGGCTAGAATTTAGAGCAGAGAAACAACTTTCCTCTTAACAACTCCTTTGTCAAGGAGATGTCAGTAAACGTTACTTTGTTACCTCCCAACTTTCCAGATACTCATGGATATTAGGTCAGCTGCCTGACAGTAATTTTTCAAGCAAAAGCGAAGTCTGTTAACCATAATTGCATGCCAATAAAGGTAAGCATTACACGACACAATTCTCTGTTGCTTCTCTCAGAAGAGGTTTAATTTTAGTGTTGGCTCTTCAACACTGTCCCCATTTTTTTTTGCATGAGCATCTTAAATATGTGTCAACTAACTATCCAGAAGTAGAGTTCATAACTGGGCAAAGCAGAGAACAACAGCTGCGTGGCAGCAATGCCTTCTTGGAGTCACCTCATTCTCACCTGAGCCCAGGTCATTCGTGAGAAACTGCAGACATACGGTCGCACAATCTCCACCGGCAACTTATTCTGCCCTGGCTGCGTTTCTGTACTGGGGTGTGCTCCAAGCCCGACTCTGTAACAATGCTCATGTTGGTTGCTGACAATGGCAGCGTTTAAAAGAGGCACTTTCCTCACCACACATATGCAAAGAGACAGTTTCCCCATTCCATCCACTACACTTACTTCAGTAGGACTCCACGCACACCTGTCAGTGGAGTCCCCAAGAGAAGCCAAATGAAACGTGATTCTATCCCAGGTAACACAACCATGGGCTTACGTGAATGTAAGGTTTCTGCACAACCACGTGCCAAAATACATGAAACAGATTTGTTCCCTCCCCCTGCTTCTGGCTAGCCCCTCTTCCTCCTCTACTCATAGGAAGCCTTTAGATTAGAGCCTTATACAACACCGGAACCTCTGAGGTCACTGCCCCACCTAATCTACAACATCGTGACCGCCTGTCAAAGCGTCTCCTGATCCCAAAGCTCTCCTACCTAGGTGGCATTAAGGATCAGTGCTAATATCTCAGCCACCTCTCAGATTCTCTGAAAGGCAAGCAAGCACAGGGAATTCAAGAAATTATACTCTGACTTGACAAAGATCCAAAAGTCACCAAGGCTACATTTTTCATGTCACTTGTTTTACCCTCTAATATTTGAGTCTTGGGAATTGCAGCAGCACCAGTTACTGCAAAAATTCTGGAAGGTTTTATATAGTTTGCGCCTACTCCACCCCCAAAGTCCTAAGAAAAATGTATACAACATTTGTTAAAGACAATTACCACCAAGTCAATCTTAATAGGGCCTAAAGACCAGGGATAAGAGAATTACTTATGATACAGAAATCAGAGCCTTATGAAGGTCATAACTCCTCAGTTTCTACCAAAATTGTACAATCTAACATGAATTATTCCAAAAATACCAAGCTAAAGCATACTGCTAAGAGGAATTCGCAAAGTTCACATAAAAGAAAAGGAAAAGCCCCCACAGTGAGAGCAACCTCGGTTACCTGGCCAAGCCCAAGATGATTTTTCTTTCCAGCCCCAGCCTATTAAAAAGTGATTCCAACAGCCAGGTCTCCCAGCAAATCAGGGGCTCACTTCATATCTGGATGCCACTGCATCTTCCTACTGCTCAACCTGCTCCTGCCACAGGGGAAAATGACCCCTAATGCCAACAACCCCTTGGAGAAAATATGAGAACACGATGAGTCTTCTTCCCCTACACACACAGAGGGGGCAAGGGAGATTCCTCTGCAAACAGGAGCCTCGGTGGAGGGCCGTCTGAGAAAGTGACACCCTTGGGTTAATTCTGACCATCTAGGTCACAAACCACCAGCTTGGGAACCCCAGGTTGGGGGGAGGGACAGCCAAAGGAGGGCTCACGGGAGAACAGAAGAGAAAACAATCACCCCTAATTCACTACTAAAAAGGAAGGCTCTGGCTTGGTCAGAGGCGCAATGAACACTTGGGCCCAGAAAGGCAACAAGAAGGATCCCACCCTCCCCAAGATTATCTGCTGTCGGCAGCGACCCCAAGAGGAATCCGGCAAAGGCATGCCCACTCGCAGAACCGAGGGGGACTCTCCACGCGCCCAGGGCACTCGGCTAGGGGCAAAGCATGCCGGGGGGTTTCCCTCCGAAGCGAAGAAGGTGCTCCCAGAAGAGTGGAGAGGGTAGGAGGGGTTCCCTGATCACTCAGAAGGCCGAGATACGGGAGGCACGGGCTCCCCGAATCATACCCCGGACACCAGTTGCTCCACAGCCTTTCTCCCACCCCTCCCCCCCGCCAGGAGGGGCT
Organism: Equus caballus; assembly: GCF_041296265.1. NCBI lineage: Eukaryota > Metazoa > Chordata > Mammalia > Perissodactyla > Equidae > Equus > Equus caballus. The sequence continues at coordinate 16,349,345 of NC_091704.1, forward strand.
TCCCGGGGGTCGCGGGTCCTCGGGGAATGGCGAGGCGGGGGAGCAGCGTCAGGGGCAGCGAGGGTCGTACAACTGGAGCGGGAGAGGAGAAAAAGCTCCGACCTCAACTCCCGTCTGCTCCCTCCACCCAGGCCGCACGGAAGCCTCGGCCTCACGTACCGAGCGCCGCCGGGCAGCCCGACCTTCCCCCGGCACGGGCCCAGGGGGCGAGCGGCCGGGATGGCAGCGGCCCTCGAGGGGAGGTGGGTGTCGGGCGGGTCCCTCGGAGCCCGGAGGACGAGGGGCACTGGGGAGGGGGAGGGTCCCGGGCCCACGCGGCCTCCGTCCCGGCCCGCGCGGCGGGTACTTACGTTGCTCTGGGGGTCGATGGCCTGCAGCAGCCGGTCCCTGATCTGCTGCGGAGACGCCGGAGCCGCTGTCATTGCCTGGGCGAGGCGGGGGGGAGCGGCCGGGCCAGCGGGCGGGCGGGCTGAGGCGGGGGACGGGGGTCACTCACTCGCCGGCCTCCGGGAGCGGAGCCTCATGTTCCCCGCGGCGCCGGGGGGGAAGGGGGCGCGCGGGGTGGCGGAAAGGGGAGCCGGAGCCGGGGCTCGGGCCCGGGGCGCCGCCGCCACCGGAGGAGGAGGAGGAGCCGCCTGAGCCGCCGCCGCTGCTGCCGCCGCCTCGAGAACCAAACTCCAGTGAGCTGCCCCCGCGCGGAGCACTCTGGGTAACCCGCGCCGCACGCAGCGTCGGCGCCACGCTGAGGAGGTTGGGAGATGGGGCGGGCAGAGACGCCGGGCCTGGGCGGGGCCCCGAGCGGGCCCACCCCTCCCCTCCACGCATGCGCGCGCAGGCGCACTCGCCCACCGCGCCGCCCTACCCCGCGGCCCTGCCGAGGGAGCCGTTGGGAGGCGGTTGGGCGGAGCAACGGCCGCCGCCTGGAGGCCACGCCCCCGCCAGGGCTGCGGGGCGGAGGTTTCCGACGGAAACGTGCGGTGCGCGCCGAGTCCTTGAACCCGGGCGCTACGGGAGGCCGCTTTTGGGCTGCGGGGTGGGGAGGGCGACGGCAGGACTCGTCCTCGAGCAGAAAAGCCTTCCCCGCACTGATGGGGATGACAGGAGACGCGGGCGGGAGAAGCTGCCAGGTTGTCCGAGCCCGGGAGTTCTTCCCAGCCTCGATCGGCGCTCGTGGGGGCGAGGCGCACAGGCGTGCACGCCGCGACTGCGCGGAAGGGTCATCTGAGGGGCGCCGAGGCCAGCCCGTCCCCGCCCCGTCGCGGGGCGCAGGTGTGCGGCTGGGGTTTGCAGCGCCTCGCGCGCCAGGATCACCGAGAGACGAGGCAGTAGCGCCTGTCGGAGGAGGCGCTACCCCGGCTGCAAAAGCCCGGAAGCCAGCCCCAGGAGCTGACCCCAAGGGTTTCTCAACCTGGGCACCGTGACGTTTCGGGCCTGACCGCTCTGTTGTAGGGGCCGTCCCATTCACTGTAGGAGGTTCAGCAGCATCCCTGGTCTATACCCACTAGATGCCAGTAGCACCCTCTCCTCCATTAGGGACAAACAAAAATGTCTCCAGTCATTGCCAGACGTCCCCTGGCGGGCAGAATCGCCCTCTGTTGAGAACCACTGGTTTAAAGGACCCTTCCACCCTGCTTTGCATGGAAATGCTGGAAAACTGAATCAAACATTTCACAAAGGAGGAAAGTGAGACCCAAGGTCACCCAGTGTTACAGGTTAATCACAGAATTGTTAATGTCAAGTCTAAGGGCTGTCCCTGCCCCCGCCCCCTTACTGCCTTCTTTCATTGCTGTCTCTTCTCTCTGGAAGCTCTGTTAGAAATACTGTTATGAGAAGGGGTGGAAAAGCAGGCTGAGTGGATTATTAGCCGCAGCCCTGGGAGAAAGCACTGTTTTCGTTGTTATAGGAAGACCTAGATTTAAAACAGGAGAAAGGCAGCTGATGAGAACCACATGTGCGCCTTGGATGCACACTACACCTGTTAGTCTTGCATTTGTCTTGCTTCTGGGAAGCATTTTTATTTGCAAAAACGGCTGTTTCTGCACGTGGTTGTGGTTGCTTGCTTCTGCACACGTTAAAAGTTTTACAGCACACTTGTAGGAGAAAACAAACACAGGCAAAATACTTCTTTTTAATTTACTTACTCTCCCTCCTAGAATGAAGTGCTTTGTATACATGGTCCAAGTTGGAAACCCGCCACTTGGAGATATTCTTTATCTTACTTCAGATAAGCAAAATAAACAAGCTGTCCCCCAAGCATATTCTGGCCCCGCCTCTCTTTTTAATTTCTAACTCAGATGTATAATATCTTATTTTTTTAATCAAGGATTACATAGAAATAAGCAATGTGTTTTGCATGAGTCAAGTTATTTAAGAAAAATTTGGAAAGCACTCAACTTACCTGCTCTTTTTAAACTAAAAAGAAACATTAAGATGACAGTGGCATCTGCAAGGGCACTGACTCCACTCAGTATCCCAAGTACACAGAAAACAGCTTATGAAATATTTGTAAAGTGAGTGAATGAACGTCTCGTGAGATACCTGGCAGCTGTATACACCCAGATACAGGTATACAGCTCAGAGCCACAGATCTGGCACCCCAGTCGGGCTCAAGAAATATTTAACGAGTGAATTAAATATTAAATATAATAAGCAAATACTATATATACGTGCGGATGCACATAGACATACACACAGATATATACGGTTTTATTTCACATTTAACATATATAAAAGGGTACTTGTAAAGATTAAATCAGCTGGCCACTGAATGGGGATCTTGAAAATGTTAGCAGATTCTCTTAGGTCCAGAATAGACACTGCAGTTGACCTAGCAGACTTTCTGCTTCGAGGAAGAGACACTTGAAATGGCTCCTATCCCTTATGCACAGGTGGAGCTTGAGGTAAAACCTCTTGCTGTAATGTAATGGTTCTTCTCCAGCAATACATCCCTCAAGTTGAGTACAGAGAGCATAAGCCCCACTATCCTGAGGGGACAAGATCTTTTGTGCTTGGAATGCCCTTGAAAAGGCTGCCTCACCTCTTAGCAAGGCGGCGTCCAAAGAGAAGAGATGACTCTGAGTCCATGCCTTGCTCTTGCCATGGGAAGTGGCACGAAGGCAGTTTCAGGAGCCCAAGTGCAGAGCATCCTCGGCCCAGCCTGGCAGTGAGGGAGGGGGCTGGTTCTCCTTTGGCGAACTGCTGTGGTCCAAGCTGGACAAGCAACGGCATCACAGAAGGAAGCCATGAGCAGGCCAGCTCCTACAACTGCACAGGACCAGTCTTCAGCAGCAACACCACATGGGGCAAGGAGCGACAGCAGGAATGCACAGGGCAGACTCATTTCTAAAGTGAAAAGCAACCGTGTGCCCCTTTAGACACACAAACCCCTGCGAGTTACTGGCTTTACCCCAATAAAGTATGCGAGGGTTCCAGTGATTAACAGGAAAAATAAATGTTTCCTCTCAGTTTAACAGTCTGGTGGGAATTTTTAAAAACAATCAACAATGTCAATGATCTCAGAAGTACCTAGAGATGGGTTTCAGAGTTCTGCTTGTCTATGCAGCAAGTCCTGTTTACTCTAACCAATTTCAATTGGTTTTGAATAGTCCTGAAATGTCACTTTTTTTAGGAAGGGCGTCGGAGATAGACAAGAGAACTCAAACCATTTTTATCATGCCTTCAGGTAGGGAGATGCAAAGATGCACAGAGCTTGCTCCTGAGGATCCAGCTGGAAGCCAAGCACTGACAACAGGCTGAGGGCCCATTAATACAACACCATAATTGTACCGTCCGAGCAAAGTGCAGCAGGAGCACCAAGGAGGGGAAAGGCCAACCTGGACAAGAGTATCGGGAAAGATGTTTGACAAGGAGGCGGCATTTCAACCGAGAGCATTCCCATATGTTCATGTCCCCAACCCAGCATTTCACAACTTCTAGAAATGTATCTGAATGAAGCAATCAGATGCAGACAAATGTGTATGTACATGGAAGTTCAGGGCAGCATCGTTTATAAGGGTGAAAGACTGGAAGCAGCCTATGTGTCCAGTAATAGGGGGGTATGTAAATAAACTGGGGTCAATTTGTGAAAATGGGAAGGTTACAGACTGAGAGGGACGACAGGATTCTGTAATTCCACCTGAGTGGTGGTCTTGTCTTATGAGTGTATGCAACGTATAAATTCATCAAGCTGTAGGTTACTGTAGATTAAATTTAAAAAATAAATACATAAAAGGATATACAGACAGATAGGTGATCTAGCCATTAAAAACCAGTATTGAATAACATGGGAAAATGCTCCCAATTTAATATTAAATGATAAAATGCAGCATATAAACTATATCCATTGATTTTAGTTTTATTAAAATATATTTACTTATGCACATGATGCATAGAGAAAATACTGGAAGGAAAGAAACCAAAATATTTACAGTATTTCTCTCTGACGGGCAGAATGAGAGGTGATTTTCCTTCTGACACCTTTGCCTGCAGTTCCACATTTCCTAGAAGGAACAGGTGGGGCCTCCTGGTCATCTCGTTCAGTGCTGGGGTTGTTCTGACCCCCAGCAGCCTCTAGATTCCCCCCTTGTGACTCGGGTACTGCTAATCTGAATGTGCCCAGAATCTCCAAAATCCTGAAGGTGGATCTGCTATCAGGCCAACCAATGGATGTGAAGCTAAGTGCTAACAGCTTATGTTTTCCCTCCTGCCCCAGTTTTGCATCATTATTCTTAGTAATTAAGGGAATAACAGGAATTGACATTTATTGAGTCCCTACTACACGTCAGGTTTCACGATGAGGGCTTCACATGAGGATCCTGATGAACCCCTTTAGACAGCCAGGCCCTCATGTGGACCACTCCCCATGACTCTGGAGGGGCCTGCAGCTCACTTTAGCCTAGAGGATGCAGTGGAAGCCATGCTCTGCCTGGTCCAGGCTAAAGCTTAAAGAAGGCCCAGGAGCTATCACACAATCCAGCAATTCCATTCCTATCAATCTCACCAAGAAAACCAAAAACAGGCACCCACACATACTTGTACAGGTAGATGTCCATAGCAACACTATTCTGAACAGGTGCAAACACCAAATGCTGTCAACTGGTGAATGGATAAATGAAATGCACATCTACACAGCGGAATAGTACTCAGTCATAAAAAGGAATGAAGCCCTGGCACATGTTACAACGTGGACGAACCTCGAAAACAACATGCTGGGTAAAAGAAGTCAGACACAAAAGGCCACACAGTATATGATTCCATTTGTATGAAAAGTCCAGTACAGGCAAATCCACAGAGACAGAAAGTAGACTGGTGGTTGCTGGGAGTGAGTGGGAGCGCTAACAGGTGCAGGGTTTCTTTTGGGGTCATAAAAATGTCCTGGAATTAGACTGTGGTGATGGTTGCACAACTCTGTAAATATATCAAAAACCATTTAACCATACATTTTAAAAGAAGTGAACTGTATGTGAATTATATTTCAATAAAGCTGTTACACAAACAAAAGAGGAGATAGCAGCCTTGGCAGTGCTGGCCTTGCCATCCTGGGAGGACTGAGCTGCCGTGTCAGAATCCGGCGACTGTGCTGGAGGGCCACGTGACAAGAGAGAGCAGCCCGGGGCCTCCATGGAAGAGAACGAGGAACCTGGCACCAGAGAATGCTGAGCCCCACATGCCTGAGCCCAGCTGGCTGGGCCATCCTGGCTGAGGCACCAGACATGAGGGTCAGAAGCATCCTAAGGGCTCAGAGACAGCCCCACTGTGCCACATGCACTTTCCTGCCCACAGAACAGGGACTAAACAGTGGACATGTTAAGCCACTTCATCCTGGGGTCGTTTGTTACACAGCGCTAGCTACCTGGGACATAGTTGCTGTCATATTCCTTAATGACAGACGGGGAGCTGAGGTTGAAGAGTGAGGAGACCTGACCGTGGCCACATAGCCCCCAACAGTGCAGCTGGAACTCCAGGCTGGACCCTTCTGACTCCCACCTCTGCTCTGTGGTTCCTCTGTTCCTGTCCCCTCCTGAACCACACCCTGCGCCAGTCCTCTCCCCTGCCAGCTGTCCTCTCCTCCAATTTGCTGGATGCAGGCATCCAGGAAGCTCTTTTTTATTTTTAGCTTTAAATTATCTTATGCTAACCTTCATTCAGTTATGTGCAAGGTAAAGAATAATCATACATAAAATAACACAGTACACACATCTTCACACACAGAGACACACAAACATGAAGGAAATAAAGGATCAATCTCTCTCTCTTCAGATTCCACTGCTGTCCATGCTTGTTCTAAGGGCTATAGGAATGCCTGGATCAATCTTTTTAGTTTATATTTAATTCTTCAGAACACAAACCAGATAACACACTTTGTAAAACTGTAAAATCGATATTTTCTGTCCTTGGTTTGTAGTCCTAAAATTATTCTTCTTGTTGTGTTTCTCTTTTTAAAAAAAAGACCTTGGAAAAAACTTGCTCAAATAATGTGCAATCTAATTGAAATGTTCAAATAATCTAATCACTCAATCAGAATGATCTAATCATTCGTTAGATTAGATTAGAGGCTATTATTCTGCTTAACGCAATTTTATGTCCTCTCAATTACTCTCATGAAGCAAAGAAACAAAATCAGTAGCTGTTCTAATTCTCTAGTGAATGATTTTGACCAACATTTTATTTCAGTGTCTACAGAAATAAAATAAACAATCATTGTTTTCTCAGTAAAGGAATTGCAGGATAAACTCTAAATGTACCGTAGCTTCTAGCCATGATTGGCCTTTTCTCCTCCAGGCAGCTCCTTCTGACACAGGGTTTGAATCTTCTTGTCCCCTCCTCTAAAAACTCAGTGGTCTCCCACTTCATCTAGCCTAAGCCCTTGCCTAGTGAGGTCCTCTTATCACATACCACCCATGTCACAAACTGATACGTGCGTACACAAGCGCTACCCATGTTCTTGGCCAGCCTTATTTCTCACCATCCCTAAGTGGGCTGTCTCCACTCCTGTCACACTGGTTACCTAACTATGCAACCAGATGACTTGGTCCTTGCTCCTCAGAGGAGTGAGGTGGCAAAGTCATGTGGCTGGATTTTGGACAGGACAATGGCTCTGGCCCAGAGCTCAGGGTTCCCCGACTTACAGGGAAACACATGAACCACATCAGGTACAAGCCACTTCCCCAAGGAGCAGACAGTGCCAGGGGCGAGTGCTGAAAACCAAACCAACTAGAAGACAGTGAAGAGGGTGGAGCAGATGGAACCGCCACAAAGACCCCGAACGGGCCAATGGAACTTTTCAGAAACAAAGGCGCAGCGGTAGTGCCCCAACACAGAAAGCAGCCTGATGAAGGGGCACATGCTCCAAAAAGTATGTCCTAGGAACACTGCTGGCTACACAGAGAGACGGGGCAAGAGTCAAGTCCTGGTGAGTACCTGGTCCCAGGCCGTCCCTGTCACAGGCAGAGAAACTGATGCCCAAAGAGGAGCGTCGACTCTCCCAAAGAGAGGGAGGACAGGGACTGACAGCCAGGCCCGCGGTTCCTTCCCCACCACTCCAAAACCCGGAAGCTCTGACAGCTGTCTTGGGAAACTAAGTGTGCAGATGTCCTTGTATTTGAAAAGGGTCTGAGGGACGCAAGCCCACTGATTCAGGAAGCCGCGTGCCCTGAGCACGCCCTGGGCTCTGCCAACGTCCTGGGCGCACAGAAGTGAGTGCGGAAAAGGATGGCTCCTCTACAGGGTCCACCTGGGTCTCTTCCCTTTGTCACCTCAACACAGGGCTGGTTTTCCTCATGTTTCCTGAATGCTCTCACATTTACTTCTTTGTGTATTTTTTTCTTTCCTGATTACAAGAGTAACAGATGTTTGGTGTAGACAGCCAAGTACAGCAAAATATAAAAAAACATTTTGAGAAAACCACCCCTGACATACGGGTATGTGGGAATGCACCACGCTAGTCTACCTTTGTATGTGTTTTCAATTTTCCATAAGAAAGTTCAAGACAAAAAAGGGAAAAGCTATCACACAGCCAAGCCCATTCGTTTATGTATTGTCTCTGGCTGTCTTCACACTACAGGGCAGAGTTGCATCGTTGAGAAAGAAGAGTGTGTGGTCCACAAAGCCAAAAATATTTACTGTCTAGCCCTATGGTAGGCAGAATAATGTCCCCTCCACCTCCAAAGATGTCCCCATCCTAATTCCTGGAACCTGTAAATAAAGTGTGATAGGGGCCGGCCCGGTGGCGAAGTGGTTCACCAGTTCGGATCCCAGGTACGGACACGGCACCGTTTGGCAAACCATGCTGTGGTAGGCTTCCCACATATAAAGAAGAGGAAGATGGGCATGGATGTTAGCTCAGGGCCAGTCTTCCTCAGCAAAAGAGGAGGATTGGCGGCAGATGTTAGCTGATGGCTATCTTCCTAAAAAATAAATAAATAAATAAATTTTAAAATCACTAAATAAATTATGCTACATGGGAAGAGAGAATTAAGCTTGCATTTGGACGTAAAGTTGCTAATCAGCTGACCTTAGGATAGAGAGACTATCCCGGCTTATCCTGGTGAGCTCAATGTAACCCTTAAATTGGTCCTTAAATGAGGAAGAGGGAAGAACTCAGAATTGGAGAGAGGGCATCATGAGAAAGATTCAAGCAGCCACTGCTGGCGTGGACAATGGAGGATGGGGCTGTGAACCAAGGATGCAGGCAGCGTCTAGAAGCTGGAAAGGCAAGGAAACGGATTCTCCCCAGAACCTCCGGAAGGAAGCAGCCCTGCCCACACCTGGTTTCAGCCCCATCAGACTTATTTTGGACTTCTGACCTCCCGAACGATAAGATAAGAAATCTGGGTTGTTTTAAGCAATGAAGCGTGTGGGCATTTGTTACGGCTGCCATAGGGACTCATACAGTCCTTGATTTAAAAAGCTGACCAGCCTCTCCCTTAGATGCAGCACTGCCTAATTACAGCTTTCTGCAGTGGAACGCACTTGAAATGTAGCTACTGTGACTGAGGGACTGGTTTTTAGTTTTAGTTTCTTAAGATGGAAAATGATATAGCCACATGTGGCGAGCAGCTACTCAATGGACAGCAAAGGCCCTTGCTACTCAAAGTGTGGTCCAGGGACCAGCAGCATGGGCAGCCCCTGGGAGCTGATCTTAGGCTCCACCTTGAGCCTGCTTAGTCAAATGCACACTTCGCCAAGACGCCTGGGGGATTCACGAGGACATTAAAGTCTGAGATGCCTGGTCAAAGACACCATCCACTTCCACACAAATGCTTTACTACGGAACATCGGGAGGCAAAGACCCTTCATAGCAGTTCTCAGGGTGCTGGCCTAGACCTCACAGAGTGTTTTTAATCTCTTGACATATACTATTAGCCAAGGAGATGAATTAACAGCTGTAGAATGTCTACCACAGGCCAGACTCTTGACCATCTGTTATGGACTGAAGTGTATCGCCCCCAAATTCATATATTCAAGCCCTAACCCCTAGTGTCTGTATTTGGAGATGGGGCCTTTAAGGAGGTAATTGAGGTTAAATGAGGTCATCAGGGTGGGGCCCTGATCCAATATGGTTGGTGTCCTTATAAGAAGAGAGACACCAGCAATGCCCACGCACAGAGGAAAGGTCATGTGAGGACACAGCAAGAAGGTGGCCATCTGCAAGCCAAGGAGGGAGCCCTCACCAGGAACCAACCCTGACAGCACTTTGATCTTGGACTTGCAGCCTCCACAACTGTGAGAAAATAGATGTCTTCTGTTTGTGCCACCCGGTCTGTGACATGTTATGGCAGCCCAAACAGAATAAGACACCATCTCATCTAAGCCTCACCAAACCCCGCTGAGGAGGTCTTTGAATCAATGTAATGATAGTGATGAAAACCCCACCACTTACTGAGGGCCTGCCCCACATCAGGCAGTAACAGCACATGTCAAGGCTCTCTCCCGCATTGTCCCCACGTCACGCAAGAGGACATGGAGGCACAGAGACCAAGAAGCTGCCCCACATCACACTCTGTAAGCAACAGAGTCGGGGTCTGGGCCAGGTCTCCATCTTGCTTTCTGCCAGGACCGTCTTTTCCACTTTTTTCTCTAATTCACACAATAAACTCTAATCAGATGTACCAAACCTTTATTCCCCCTAAACTAAGTTCTACAACTTCCCCCACAGTCTACACTTTGGTGGCCGACACTTAGCACAAACAGCCACAACAATAATGGGAACAAAACAGAGATGAACAGGACCCTCCCATAAGATGTGTGGGTTTTTGTTTAATTCTCTAGCCCAGGGGTGAGCCAACCTTTCTGTAAAGGTTCATAGAGTAAATATATTCAGTTTTGCAGGCCAGATGGTCTCCAAGAAACTTGAATTTCCTTTCATTTTCTCCCTGAGTTTTTCCAACTATTTCAAAACATAAAAGCCATTCTATCTCATGGGCCGTGAAAAGACAGGCTGTGGGCCAGATGTGGGCTGCAGTTTGCCAACCCCTGGTTTAATTCAAAACAAAAAGAAAGCCACCAAGCCATATGCTGAACTAATTCTTGCAGTTTTCTTATTGAAAAACGTAGACTTTGAATTTCCAATTTGCGACAGACCCCTTTGCCCGATTTCTCCTCCAGGAATGCTGGCTATTACCACACTCTCACTTCCAGGAACTCCCAAGGGCCAGAGAGGGTCTTGAAGAGGACCAAGTCCTTTTCTCTGCCTAATAATGAAAATCAAGTGAATGGTGAAAACAAATCTGCAAGTAGAATTTACATCTTTTACAAAAAATCACATGCCTTTTGCTTTATACACAAACAGCATACGTCTGTCTTTAACACAGGAAAAGATCAGGAGGTTTGTCCAATATTTCATAAACTCCAATGTAGTGAAGGAGATAATGAAATGGGTGAAATGAAAAGACAATGCCTCGCTAATGACAGCCTCGCTGGCTTTTCCAATCTCATCACTTCAGACGAGAGCCATTCTCATTATCACGTCTCACTGCTGCGTGGGGGTCGCATGGGGTCCGTTGGGGACCGCTGCCCACACTCCGGAGAGAAATGAAACTGGGTTTTGGTCTATTAACCACATCCCTTGAAATGGCTGGCTTGATTTTCAGCGAATTTGAAAAATGTGTTTGCAAATGTGTTTATTAAAATCCAGGCCACCAGGCAAGCAGGTGATTCCACCTGAGTGGCTTTGGGAGCGAAGGGACACCTTGAACTTCTCTGTCATCCCCCACCTGAGGGGTCAGCACATTTGTCCCGTAAGTGGGCCACTAACTATAAAAGTGTACAGGAGCCTCTGATACGCATCCCCAAAGCTACACTGTTTATAAGAACTTGACAATGAGATAACAGATCTCTGGAGAAAAAGGCAACTATTAAAACAAAATCTCGGGGCCGGCCCGGTGGCGCAGCAGTTAAGTTCTCACGTTCTGCTTCTCGGTGGCCCAGGGTTCACCAGTTCGGATCCTGGGTGCGGACACGGCACCACTTGGCACGCCATGCTGTGGTAGGCATCCCACATATAAAGTACAGGAAGGTGGGCACGGATGTTAGCTCAGAGCCAGGCTTCCTCAGCAAAAAAGAGGAGGACTGGCAGTAGTTAGATCAGGGCTAATCTTCCTCAAAAGAAAAAAATCTCAATGACAGCATTCTCTTCTCTGAGCACAATTCCTCCCCATAAACGCCTCGCCTCATTGAAACCTCCAGGTGAGTCTGAATAAGGCAGAGAGGTTTCATTCGCAGGCATGACGACTGATCAACCAAGATCTTGGCACGCCTGTCCTTGCTGACAAGAACACACATCTGCAAGGGTGAAGCTTGATTCAGCAGCTACGTACGTTCCCTGCTACCTACAAACCACCAGGTGATGCACGGTCTGGATTTGACAAGGGAATAAATTATAGAAGCGATCAAGAAGAATGATGTTAGCTGAGAAGCAGTAAAAATGGACTCGACCCTGGTTTAGCAAAACCCCACCATTGTCACTGGCTCTTTCAAACCTTCCAAGAACAGCCAGGTCACAACCATATTTGCCCAATTCCTGCCTGACATTTACTGGGGAAAATTCAGAAAGGAACAGCTAACATCACCCCTCTTCTGACTTTCTGACAGCCTCCAAAATGAATCCTAGGTGCTTCCCACAGCATAATTTGAAACAACTCAAGTTGAAAGTCAACTTATTGGTTAAAAAATGTATAAACAAAAGGTCCTTTTTAGAAATGAGCTTTATTTTCAACGCTATTTCGTTCTAAAAGCCTGTGTATTTCCTTTTTCCTCCCACCAGGTTTACCTACAAATCAGGATTTCAAAAACCACCAGAAACAAATCAAACACCTGTGGGAAGCAGGCACCCACCACCAGCGTTTCATTTTGGAGATTAAAGCAGGACTCTTTCAACGAGGCTTTCTGTGCAAAACGCTGTGTTTCCTCAAATGAGGCTCATTGTTTTTCAAACTTGAAATCACCCACTTGAAAAGCAGACCCAAAAACCCAAGCTTTCAGAACTGGGTCCTCATATTACCGCATAAATCACTCTCAGTCTAAAAACTGTACAATTAATGGCCCCAACAGTTACTTTAGCAGAGGGCTTGAAGGCAAGGCCAAATTTCTCACAACACCCTCGTCCGGCCCTGCCAACGGCTCTGCACCTCTCTTGCGTGGGAGTCAGTCAGCCCTCACCCTCGAAATCCTGGGGACGACCGCAGGGCACAGAGTGGCTGAGCAGAGCCAGGGGGACTGGGAAGGAATATGGACGCACACCCAGCACTGCTGTCAGACCCAGCAACAGTGAACTTGCTCCTTATTCATGAACGCAGTGCAATAAAGAGGCTGCAGGAAACGTCAAAGCCAAACTTTCTGCTTCAGATCCTTGGACAAAAGTGAGTTTTAAAAATCTGTATAATTTGAACCAAAAAGGATGGTTATTAAAAGTAAAGAAAGAAATATCAGAACGAGTTTCTAGTGAAAGCTTGGTCGAAGAGGAATTCCAATCCAACGAAATGATCTACACGTGTTCTTTTCTCTACGGGGAACCAGAGTTATGACAGCCCCTTACAGGAACCCTCCTGAAACTCCTCAAGTAGGCAGCATTTCAATGCAGAGACCAGAGTGAAAATATCTTTGAAAAGAAAACAGTGACGTGGCTGGGAAACCGTGAGCATCTTGGCGAACATTTTTTCCACCCACCACGAGCTTGGGCTTTCTGGGAAGGTCACCGGTTTTCCAGGCAAAAACATTCTTGAAGTTGTCAGGAACGCAGGGGAGGAGACTCAGCTTCTGGACGACTGTTCCTGGTTTCGTATCTGGGGCTCAGGAGCCAAAAAGCCTAGAAAAGTCAGAGGGCAGAAATGTCCGTGAGGACGGGATGCTGGCGCTCTGAAAACACTTGTAGTAAATATTTTATCTCCCTGTTCTTAAGATTATTTTACATCATTTTGTGACTTTATAAGTAACTCTCCTGTTACACAACAATTTGAATATACTTAACACAAACAAACCGTACACTTAAAAAAATAAAAGGGGCCAGCCCGGTGGCGCAGCGGTTAAGTTTGCGCACTCTGCTTCAGTGGCCCAGGGTTCGCCGGTTAGTATCTTGGGTGTGGACCTAGCACCACTTGTCGAGCCATGCTGTGGCAGGCATCGCACATATAAAATAGAGGAAGATGGGCATGGATGTTAGCTCAGGGCCAGTCTTCCTCAGCAAAAAGAGGAGGATTGGCGGCAGATGTTAGCTCAGGGCTAATCTTCCTCAAAAAAAAAAACAAAAAAGTAACTCGTTTTAAAAGTACCTACTTTACATGAATCTGCAACATTTTAGCCCATTTTTTATTACTGCAAGTCAGCGATGACTTTCATAAATAAAAAAAGACCTTTAAATAAAGAAATGATTACAGTTAACTCTGTTCCTTAAAGAAAATCTGGACTAGAAAAGGCGTGGAAACTGTAAAACTGTCCATGACGTTTGGGAATGGGAGCTAAGTTATAACCCAGGCCTACAGGGAAAGCCACAGAGCTGTTACAAAGATAAAGAAGAGGATTCTACCATCTCTGCAACATTTTCATCAACCTAAACTGTCTCCAAAATGAAAAGGTCACTGGAAAAATGGAGCAGGAACAACTGGATCACCACACGCACAAGAATGACACTGGATCCCTATCTCACACCATATACCACAATTAACTCAAATTGATCACAGACTATTAAAATTAAAACTACTAAGCTCTTAGAAGAAAATTTAGGCATAAATCTTTGTGACCTTGGGTTAAGCAATGACTTCTTAGCTATAACAAAAACCACAAGTGATAAAAGAAAAAAGATAGATTGGACTTCATCAAAATTAAAAATTTTGTACTTCAAATGACACCATCAAGAAAGTGAAAAGGCAGGGCTGGCCCTGTGGCTGAGTGGTTAAGTTTGCATGTTCTGCTTTGGCGGCCCAGGGTTTCGCTGGTTCGGATCCTGGGCGCGGACATGGCACCGCTCATCAAGCCACACTGAGATGGCATCCTACATGCCACAACTAGAAGGACCCACAACTAAAAATACACAGCTATGTGCCGAGGGCTTTGGGGAAAAAAAGGAAAAATAAAATCTTTAAAAAAAAAAAAAAAAAGAAAGTGAAAAGGGGCCAGCCTGGTGGCGTAGTGGTTAAGTGCGCACATTCCACTTCTCAGGGGCCCGGGGTTCACCGGTTCGGATCCCGGGTGCGTACATGGCACCGCTTGGCAAAAGCCATGTTGTGGTAGGCGTCCCACGTATAAAATATAGCAAGATGGGCATGAATGTTAGCTCAGAGCCAGTCTTCCTCAGCAAAAAGAGGAGGATTGGTGGTAGTTAGCTCAATGCTAATCTTCCTCAAAAAAAAAAAGAAAGAAAGAAAGAAAGTGAAAAGATAACCCACAGAATGGGGGAAAACACTTGCAAATCATGTATCTGATGATGGACTGGTATCCAGAATATAAAAAGAACTCTTACAATGCAGTAATAATCCAATTTAAAAAATTTGAATAGTCATTTCTCCAAAAAAGATATACAAATGGTCAATAAGCACAAGAAAAGATGCTCAACATTATTAACCATTGGGAAAATGAAAACTCCAACCTTCATATCCATTAGGATGGCTACAATCAAAAAGCTGACAATAACAAGTACTGGCAAGGATGTGGGGAAACTGGAACCGTCATACACTGTTGGTGAGAATGTAAATTGGTGCAGCTACTTCAGAAAATAGTCTGCAGTTCCTCAAAAGGATAAATATACAGTTACTATATGACCCAGCAATTTGACTCCTAGGGACGTACCAGAGAGAACTGAAGACATACGTCTGCACAAAAACTTGTACCCAAATATTCATATCAGCATTATTTGTAATAGTCAAAAAATGGAAACATCCCAAAAATTCATCTACTGATGAGTGGGTAAACAAACTGTGGCATACCCTTAACAACGGAAAGGAATGAACTACTGACACCCGCTACATGAAAGAATCTAGGAAACACCATGCTAAGTGAAAGAAGCCAGACATAAAAGGCCACATAGTGTATGACTCCATTTATGTGACACGTTCACAACAGGTAAATCCATAGACACAGGAAGTAGATCAGTGGTTGCCAGGGGCTGAGGGAGGGGAGAACAAGGAGTGACTACTTAATGGGTATGGGGTTCCCCTCTGGGGTGATGAAAAAGTTCTAGAATTAGATTGTGATGATGGTTGCACAACCTTGTGAATATACTACAAAATACTGAACCGTGAGGACCGACTTCCACCTTGTACTTATAAATCCTCCACAGTGTGACACTCTCCTTTTCTCCCTATCTTCCCCCCATATTTTAGTATGAAGATTTCAACATAGAGAAGAGTTAAAAGGACAGTTCAGTGAACACCCACATACACACCACCTACTTTCTGCAACGAACACTTGGCTTTATCATGTATCTATCCATTTATCCATCTCCCTTACTTGATGTGTTTTGAAGTAAGCTGCAGACACAGTACCCTTGGTTTGTAAACATTCAGGTGTATTCCTCCCTACATTTTAAGTTTCTCATGACTTGTAAAATTTTCCAAAGTAGCTCAGCTCAAAAAATGTAGAAGTGGGTGCAAGGAGGAGTGAACCACCCCTCTACCCCACTAACTCCTTCAACAGTCGCAGCACAGTCACCTCCGTGGACAGTCTGGAGTGCATCCTTCCAACTCCTTCACTAGAAGTGTTTCCCTCACAGACTTCAGGCACTCATTCAGCATTTATTCAAGGTTTACTGCATGCAAATCACAACTGGAGGCCAAAATGTGCATGCAGGTGACCTATGGCCTTCTTTCCTAACATTCCCCGTGTAGACAGAACCTTCCAGCACACCATCAGTGATGGCATCGTCACAGTCAGTCACACAAGCATCCTTCGAGTTACCTGACACTTCCTCTGTTCTTGGACATTTAGGTAATTTCCAGTTTTTTAATATCCTGGGAAAGTCAGTCACCGCCTCCCTGACAGAGTCCTCTCTGGAGAGAATCTCCCCTCACTCATGGCCCCTGCCCAAAGAGCCAGCCTAGGTCAGGGGTCAGCCCCCTCTTTCTGTAAAGAGCCACACAGTAAATAATTCAGGCTTTGCAGGCCAGACCACCTCTGTCACAATGCCCCAACCCTGCCACTGTAGTGCAAAAGCAAAAACAGGCAGCAGGTAGATATGGCCCATGGGCTGTGGTTTGGCGACCCCGGAGCTAAGTGGTTTTGCTGGAGTCAGGAACTCCCAACCCAACTGGACCTGGGTGACACCTGGCTAGGTCACTCAGACTCTGCTCCCAGGAAATGAAATCAGGACACTGGCTACTGACTATGTTGGCCTTGGGGAGCTGAGCGAGGATGTCATGGAGCCTGAGGCTGCCACCCTGGTCACAGCCCAGCAGATGAGCAGTTAAGAAAGCTAGTCGGGCAAGAGAGGATAACAAACTGATGGACAGAAAAGAACAGAATGATGAAAAAATTCCGATTTTCCCCCTGTCCCAGGACCTTTGCATATACTGCTTCCAGCGCTACTGTCTCTCTCCAGCTCTGCCAATGGCAGGCTCCCTCTTGTTCTTTAGGTCTTGATTTAAATGGCACCTTCTCAGCAAGCCTCACTGATCACCTGCTAAATTGAGAGTCCTCTCACATTAGCCACCTCACAATTGATTTTTCCCTATTTGCTTGTTTCCTTTCCTTGTTGTGCGTGTTATCCTGTACATTCGCTGATGGCAGGGACGATGGGTGTCTTGGTCTCCGCTGTCACCCCAGAGCACAGCCCACAATGAACAGTTGTGAGTGAAGGAATGAATGAATGGACAGGTGGGGACCTAGAAATAAAGGCTGGAGGAGCCCCCAACTCTGTTCGCCGTCCTGTGAGTCCTGCTCACGCGTCCTATGCTGTTCTGTGAATTCCCTGATGTCTTCGTGAGCCCTCTCTGTACCTGGGCAGGCCTCATCCGAGCTCCCAAAAAGGGTCTCTAGGGGTATACACCACAGGCCTCGTTCTGGGCTCTAAAACATCCCGTGACACAGTGAAACCCTTCCTTCCTCGTTCTCCTAGGTCCTCGAATCATCTGCTCAAACAGCCCCTGGCCTGGCACAAGCACTGCCCGGCAACCCCAAACTCAGCACCTCGATTACTCAGGACAGCTGACTTTTCATTTTCATCCTCTTTGGGGGAAGCACACAGGGATAAGCCCAGAATCGCAGAGAACATCAGCTTCTTCTGTTTCTTCCCTGAGTCTGTTTACTATGAGTCTCATAATTCATTACCAGCAGCATCGGAATTAGGGCCCCGACACCGGAACGAAAATCAACCCGACTGGATTTTTTTAGCCTAATTAGAAAATGGAAAGAGGCATAAAAACAGAAGTCAAGTCTGAATACACTGCTGCTGGCTTCCAGCTGGGCAGGGGCAGGATCCAGTGGCACGCTTGCCATCAAGCCACATTTTCCACCTTGGCAGATGCCAAGCGCGGCAGAGCTGGTGAGGGCGACAGGGCCACAGCTCAGGGCAAGGCCTCCCCTGGCAGCCCCTGCCGAGGGGCCAGACACAGCCAGGCCATGGAGAACGCCGTGTTCCAACCAGAGCTCTAGCCTGGATTGTGGTGACAGAGTTGAACCCCTGTAGCCCCTAGTTTCTTCTCTAGCTTGGAGAGTGCTTATTTTGAAAGCAGAAAGCGTAACACAAAAATGTAGTCTGAGGATACCGAGAATGACCACCGGGTAGATCGCTCCGGAGAACGACGCTGAGGCCGTGACACTGAAGGGGACTTACACGATCATGCAGAACATCATGAAGACGTTCCAGAGGGCGATGAAGATTCGGAAGTATCTGAGGCTCAGTAAGAACTCCCGGATGTTGTCACCTGCAAAGTCAGAAAGTGTTTTTATAAGCACTGCTACCATTTCTGCTGGCCCAGCTGCAGCGTGCTTCCGCTGTCTCTGCCTCGGGTTCCAGTGGCAGCAGGCCTTCCCTTTGGGCTCCCCAACCCTCAGCACTCAGGCTGTGGCTCCCAGACCAATCCCGTGAGGGCACCAAGCCCCCAGCCTCTGACTGGCTCACTGAGGGGCGCGTGACCCAAGTGTGCCCAGTGAGAGTCAGCCCTGGGAGTTCTGCCCCAACGACTGGGATAGTTGCTTTCTGCCAGCTGTGCTGGGCTAAGAAGTTATAAACCCAGTCCTCCAGGGCAGGGGTCAGGTAACCACAGCCCGGGGCTGAAGCTCGCCCCTGCCACCTGTTTCTGAACGGCCCAGGAGCTAAGAACGGTTTTTACACTTCTTTAATGGTTAAGAAAAACATAGGACATTTTGTGAGATGCAAAAATTACATAAATTCAAATTTCAGCATCAGAAATAAAGTTTTACTGGAATACAGCCGTGCTCAATCATCTACATATCGTCCACGGCTGCTTTCGAGCTGCAGTGGCAGAGCTGAAGTGTTGTATCAGAGACTGCATGCAGCACAAAGCCTAAAATATTTACGATCTGGTCCTTAACAGAAAAACGTGCAGAGCTCTACTCTGGGGTCACCTTTGTCGATACAAGCCAGCCTGATAAATAAAACCAACCCAGAAGGAAAAAGAGAGCAGGAGACGGGTACACACTGGAGAGCTGGTTTGTGCCCTAAACGCAGGTGGGCCTGAAGACAGCTCTACCTTTGGACATTCCCATTTGCTTTGACTACTCTGAGCCGGGTGTTGACGGTTTGCAACTAAAAGCATACTGATTCGGACAAGGAAAACGGGAGTTCTGCTGTGGTGATGACTTCCTCTCGTCCCCTGATGCCGAGGAACAGAAACTGCTCCGAGAGGAGGTCATTTGGTATGTTAAGACTCCAGAGACCTAGATTCCAGAACCTTACCGCAGGGTTTCGAGCCTCTCAGCCTCCCTGGCTAGGCCTCCAGGATGAAACAGACAGGCCTGGGTTAAGTGATCTAGAGGGGTGCCACCCACAGTATCATCGGCAGACTGGAGCTGTCCAGTAAAGACGGAAGACCGGCACGAGCTGAGAAATGTCCCCAACAACCCAATGTGATGGCCACCTAACGATGCTGTGCCATCCAAGCGTGTGGTCAGCGTGTGGTCTTGCTGAACACGGCCCAGACATGTCCAGTACTGTCCAAGCCACAGAGTTAGCCACATGCGGCACAGCCTATGTAAGTGTTGGCCCAGGACAGACTGCAAATATCAGAGATGGGTCCATCTCCAGGATGTGTGAGAGGCGCTGCTCAGCAAGGCCCTTCTCAGAGCCCAGGATCATGAAAAGGGGCTCTCCTGCCATCAACAGATGCCAACTGAAGGCCACTAGTTCCCAGCAGCAGCCAAGTGCAGGAGACATAGGGAGGAACAAGACAGGTGTCCCTGCCCTAAAGAGCTCACAGCAAGGACAAATACTAAAGAAGTGATCAGACGTGATTATTCACATGACGAGGGCCACGGCAGAACACACTGGGGGGACCCCACCTAGTGCGTGTTGGGGAGGGGTCGGAAGACAACTCTCTGAGGAAGTGCATGAGCTCCGACCTTAAACGGAGACAGGAGTTTACTGCCCTTCCGTGGAGGTGACATGGGCCAGTGTCTGACTTGTCTGTTCCCCAGTTTCCTCCCGTGCAAACGGGGCTGATGAGGGCCTGGGAAGACCTTGGCACGGTGCCTGGCACACACCGAGCCCTCAACAAACGCAGCCACTATGGTATTAGGGTCAGCCAGGTAGAAGATGGAGGGCAAGGAACCCTCTCTGCAGGGAGAGGGCCCTGGCTGGAGGGAGCCTTGCAGGGAGCCCCTGATCAGGACACAGCCACCTCAGGCCCAGTCTCCCACCCATCACAGCTCCTATTCAGATGTGGGCCACAGCCTCAGGGCCTGGCAGGCTGCCTTCCACAGAGCAGCTAAGCAATACACACAGCTGCTGAATGAATGTACGAATGAATGAATGAACAGATGGATGGTCCAGTGACTGAGAGTGCCACCTCTGGGGTCAAAAAACCCAGGTTCTTGGGCCTGGCCCGGTGACACAGCTGTTAGGTTCATGTGTTCCGCTTCGGGAGCCCGGGGTTGGCCAGCTCGTATCCTGGGCGCAGACCTACACACTGCTTATCAAGGCATGCTGTGGCAGCGTCCCACATATAAAGAAGAGGAAGACAGGCATGGATGTTAGCTCAGGGCCAGTCTTCCTCAAAAAAAAAAAAAAGAAAGAAAGAAAAACCCAGGCTCCAATCCTGATCCTGTCACTGACTTGCCAGGTGGCCATAAGCAAGTTAAGGCACATCTCCGAGCCTCAGTTTTCTCATCTGTAAAATGTGAAAACGCCCTTACCTTTTAGGAATGAAGGTGAAGTGAAACACCCATGAGAAGCACCTAACAAGGTAGCCACCACCAGGCAGGCCTCCAATAAAGGGGAGCTGTTGGACTGTTTTCAAAACCACTGCTCTTCGGGGTTCCCCTCACCTTTGGACAAAGCTCGATCACCGGACCCACCACCTCGTCTGCGACGCCACCTCCCAGAGCACCTTCCTTCCACACACCCCAGCCAGGCAGCAACCCCATCACCGTCCCCACCGGGCCCCCTCCTTCACCGTTTCTTCCTGGTGTAGGAAGTCTGTCCCGCCCCATAGTAGTACAGCCCACAAGTCAGGACTGACTTTGGTCTTGTCCCCTGCTCTGTCCCCAGCATCCAGCACAGTGGCCGGCATGTAGTGGGTGCTCAGCAAATGCTCGATGAATGGATGGATGGATGGATGGATACCACAGTCACAGGCAGGGCCCATTAGATTCCAAACAGTCACTCGAATAAACTCAGCAGCAAAGTGTACATGCCAGGGCCTCCGGGGACCAGGCAGGTGAGATGACGTAAAGACGAGAGGGCTGGGGCTGGGAGGAGGTAAAGGCCACAAGCCTTGCCTCAGTGGGGTCCTGCTTCTCAACCCCATTCAACAGGTGCCAAAAGGTCATTGAACCCCGAGTTGTAGAATGTTCTGATTTTTCTTGAAAAATCAGACATCTGAATTTCTTATATGACATTTCCTAACTTATCTGAAAGCTAGTGTTGGCATCTAATTACAAAACAGAGTACAGGTCCACAGGACTCTGAAAACAACAGCTCCTGGTGAGGCTGTTCATTCACTCAATCATTCATTCATTCATTCATTCATTCCTGCTGGAGTGCTGGCACCGCGAGGGCAGAGGGATGAGCTGAAACTAGCTGCAGCCTCTTCTCTGGAGCTTAAGGTCAAGTGTGAGGGGCAGACATTAGCCAGATGACAGCGCACATAAAAAAACTATATCTCTGGGAAGTGACCTGACAGCTGACCTACGCAGACAAGGGGAGGTCTGGTAGGAGGAAGAAGCCCGAGACAGGTGGGCAGAAGCCACACCCTCAAGCTCGTCACACAAACACGCGCACACACAGTTCAAAAGGACCTGGTGACAAAGAACTGCCCTCTCTGAAACGGAGCGATTCCAGAGACCAGAAAGGAGGCCTTACCTGTGCTGGGCTCCCGTGACTCATCCCCAAAGCCCTGCGTATCCTTCTTTTTCCTGCAAAAAGAAGCAAACAGAGTCCACTTTCAACGGGACATATAGACTGCTCAGTCCCCTGGCCCTGACCCCCAGCTCAGAGGGGAGCTCTAGACCTACCGCTGACTTGCTGTGTGACCTCGGGTGGTTCAACGACCCTCGCTGGGCCACCCCCTGCCCCGCCAATCACAGCCAGGCCTGCAGCCGCCGACACGGTGTCCGCGGGTGCCGGGTGCGGGGCCGAGGGTACGGGGAGGGCTAAAAGCTTCTTAAGGGGTGGGCCTGAGGCTCACCGGGGCTGCGTGCGAGCAGAGGGACCCGGGGGAACGGAGCACCCGGATTTGAAGTCTGGACGAGGGGAAGGTCACAGGAGGACAGTCCAGGATGGAGGCGGGGCCAGAGGACGGGCTGGGGGCGGGGCCTGAGGCGTGGGGCGGGCTCGCGCCCGGAGGGCGGGGCTACGGGTCCCCGGGGGAACCGCGGTGCGACGCGGCCTACTCACAGCTTAAAGTTGAGCACCGCTCCGGCGTTCATCAGCAGCGTCCTGCGGAGGGAGAATGCGTTAGCTGCGCCGCCCCCACCCCGTCGGGCCCTCTCGCCCCAGCCTCTGGTCCCCCGAATTACCCGAACAGCAGGACGTCCCCGATCATCGTTACGACCGAAGCTGCAGTCAGAACCGGAAGCGGAAGCCCTGGCGTGGGCGGGGAGAAGAGCACGAGCCAACCAATCTAGAAGCAGCGCTGGCGAAGGCTGGGCCAGTCGACGGCCAAGGCAGACAGCTCCCGCCCTCTGCAGGCCAGGCCCCCTTAGCAAAGACCTAGCCTCCCAGCTGAGGATGCTCAGAGGGTGGCGAAGAAAGGGCCGGACGAGCTGTGACGTCACCTAAGGGGCGGAGCCATCTGGGGCGGCATTGGAAGCGTGACGCGCATGCGTGAGGGCTCTCGAGAGAGCGGGGCTACTTTTACTTCTCCTCAGCTGGGGTCTCGGATGAGGCTTCTGGAGAAACTGGGCCCCCTAACCACTGAGCAGCACGGGGGAATGGGTCCTGACGCAGTGGGCTCTCCCAGGCATGGACTCCCATGATTGGACTCCAAAAGGCGGTCCTCCTAGGCCCAACGGAGGTGGGGATCCCCACTAGTCGGGCATTACGGGGGCTGGGGTCCCACGGAGGACAGGGGTCCCCACGGGGTATAGAGGTCGTGACTTCGGAGGAGTGGGATCATGACAGCTCCATCGAGGACAGAGGTCCCGACCGAGTGGACCCTGTGGGGCACGGGGGAATGGGGTTCACAATGATCGGGCCCCACGAGAGAAGAGGGCCCCATCCAAGCGCTCCACGGAGGATGCGGGTCCTAATCGAGCCTCCTGATCGAGTGTGGGGTCCTGACTGTCCGTCCTGCCTGGGTGGGCTCCATGCGAGACGGACCCCTCAGTGGACAGGCCCCCAGTCCAGCTCTCCCTCCACAGGGCTCCGCACCCCACCTCGCTGGGCTGAATGGGGTCGCGGTGGCCTGAGGGACAGAGCAGGACTCTGATCCGCCGGGCTCTGGAGAGGGCGGCCGCATGACCCTCATCGGGGCCAGCCGCCGCCCCTCCTCTCCCGCGGGGCCGGGTTGGGGGCGGCGCCTGGCGGGCGGGGCGGGTCCAGCAGCGGGGGCGCAGTCTCCGGGCGACGTGCGGCGGACGCACCGGGCCGGGGGCTGCGGTGGGACCCGGCGGGCGCCATGGACCTGCTGTCGGCGCTGAGCCTAGGCGAGCTGGCGCTCAGCTTCTCGCGGGTGCCGCTCTTCCCCGTCTTCGACCTCAGCTACTTCATCGTCTCCATTCTCTACCTCAAATATGAGCCAGGTGAGCCAGGGCTGGGGGCTGGAGGGGGCTGGTCTCGTGGGCTTGGGGTGAACCCGGGAGTCTGAAAGGGGAAGGCCTGCATCGTGGGGGGACAGTCCCAGGGACTGTTTCGGGGGAGCAGGCAGG
Organism: Equus caballus; assembly: GCF_041296265.1. Classification (NCBI taxonomy): domain Eukaryota; kingdom Metazoa; phylum Chordata; class Mammalia; order Perissodactyla; family Equidae; genus Equus; species Equus caballus. The sequence continues at coordinate 16,373,318 of NC_091704.1, forward strand.
TGCTGGAATCATGGGGTTCTCCCACACGGGGGCGGGCACGGGGAAGAGAGGTGAGGGAGGGCCAGGAGAGAAGCCCCGGAGATGGTGGGGCTGGGGGAGGGGAAGCAGATGAGGGCTGGAAGGAGAGGAGTGATTGTTCAGAGGAGAGGGAACAGGTGCTGGGGAGGGGGCAGGGAGAGAGGGTCAGGCATCCCGGCGGGGGAGGATCGCATGAACTGGGGCAAGGGGAACGTGTCTTGGTGAGGGCGCATGCAGGGGTCGGCGCTGCCGCCCGGCCAGAAGTCCCGGCCGCCCGCAGCCGTGACCTCCTTCCTTGCCCTTGGCCCGCAGAGCGGGAGCGGCAGCTGAGTGTCTATATAAGGGCCGGCCGTGCTGGGGGCTGTGATCAGAGTCAGAGAAAGTGACACCGGTGCCCCGTCCCCGCTGCGGCCTTGGGGCAACCTCCCCTCCCTGCTCCTCGGCCCGGGCCCCGCTGGACCTCTGCGCCGGCGGGAATGCCTCCAGCCCTGGCCCCGATCCTTTCCACTTACTGAGCAGAACCGGTCCGAGGGCGCCGTGATTTGGGGTCAGTCTCCTCCACCAGCTCCAGACCCCCGCAGAGACTCGCAGGAGGGAAGACCTCACTTCTTGGATTTTCTAAAAACATGTTTTTAAAATGATGGCAAATGGCCTCCTTAGAATGTGTTCTATTTTTATACAAGGTTTACTGAATGTTTCTTGTTCATCTTCCACTATTTTCATTGTTCTAGCCTACTAAATAGACTAAAGAATTTAGCTTGAGAAAAAAGATCAATCACCTGGAAACTTTGTGACCCTTTCTCCCACTTAGACGCAGATAACCCCTATATTCTCTTCTCAGAATGGAAATAGCTCTATTTCTTTTTTCGGATGATAAAAATAGGTGCTCATGTATATTTAAAAATCCAGTTGAAAGCCCAAAGGAAAAAAGATAATTACAGCGGACATGGTGGCCACCTTTCCAGACCTGTCTTCTAAACATTTATGCCCCTGTAGTCATGGATGTAGACGAATGATCTTATGCTAATAGGATCATGCTCTGCTTGCCAAGCATTTCTGTTCCGTTTTATTTTTTCCAGTCCACATGGCAGAGCCTGTTTCTTTAAAAGCTCTTCTGGAGAGCAGTTACTTTGCAAAGCAAAATAAGCTTTGTATTGTCATAGTGTGAACACTGGGCTGTATTTCCTGCCTGGGGACGAATTTCTAGTGGCTCAGGCCAGTCCCTCGGTGAATACAGAACCCAGCATACCTTAGCAAATCTAAAACTGTGGTGGCCAGGAGCCTTGTAGGGATATGGGACACAAGAGTCTGGAGGAAATCGGTTTCAGGGCCGGCAGGGAGCATGCAGAAGGGTTCCGGACATTCCTGCCAGAATCATCTGAACCAGGGGTACTGGAGCCTGGAGGTTGAGAAGGTTCAGTGGTTCTCAGCCTTGGCTGCATGTTAGATGCTCCCAGGGCTCTTAAACCCCTGTCTCAAGACCACCCCAGACCAACTGAATCAGAACATCTGGGATCAGGCCCTAGGGGACTCATGTTTCCAGCTTCCCTGCCACAGTGATTGCTGTCAAGGCGGAGAACCCCCTGTCTAGTTCAACCCCCTCCTTTTGTAAATGGGGAAATAGGAAAAAGAGGCCAAGCTAATTTACATACACAATAAGCCTTCCGTCCCATGGCTGGTAGATGGCGGCCTTGGGATTCGAACCAAGGTCTCCTCTACCCCAAGAATCACTACGATTGCTCTGGATACTTCCTTCTCCTTAACAAAGGGAGATGTTGCACTTAGCTCTTAGCCCCCAGTCTGAGGTTCCTGCTGAGCCTGTGTAAAGGTTTCATCTCAGAATCCATGTGCTGATTGCAGGACCAGTTCCAGAATTTTCCGGGCCCCTTATTCAGACATTAAGAATTTCAAGACGGTGACAGCAGAGCACTAAGCTGAATGTGGGCCCTTCTGAGCACAGGAGTCCTGGATGACTGCACAGATAGCACACTCTTGAAGCTGAGAGCCAAGTGGACTTTAAGGGACAATCTCTGAATTGGGAGTCAGTTCTGCCTCTAGTGCTGAGTAAACCCTGGGCTGGTGGCTGTGCATCCGTCAGCTTCAGTTTACTCATCTGGAAAGTGGGCTCATTGGTACGATAATCCTGGATGCCCTTTCCTGGCTACTGTGAGGCTCTACTGAGCACTTCGCCAGTGGTGGGGTATAAAGCACTTGTGAGAGGTAGTTACAGTTATTTGTAAGGCCACAGGGGAATGTGTTTCCTGGGATGCAGGCATTTTCTGGGTCAGGGTTTCCTGAGAATCCTGGATGAGGATGAAACACAGAGTGGTCCTCAGGTGAACAGCATCTGCGTCCCCTGGAGCTGGTTAGAAATTCAGAACGCCGGCCCCCTGCAGACTTGCCAAATCATAATCTGCATTTGAACAAGACCCCACACAAGCACACTAAATGTTTGAGAAGTGATGGACTAGAAGAGGCTGGAGCTCTTATGAAACCTGGAGTTCCTTGGTGGGGCAGGGAGGTCCACAGCCCGCTCACCTCCAGGACTCCTAGCTCTATGCAAGAAGAAAGAAGCAGTGGGTGCTGACTGCATGATTGAAGGAATGAGTGAACGAGTGAATGCAAGACAATCCTGGATACCTTAAGCCCTGACCCATGCAAAGAATCTTCCAGACCAGTGGTTCTCAAATATGGCTTCATATTAGACTCATCTGGAGGGGTTTTAAAAATCCTCTTGTCCAGGCAGGGGGACAAGCATTAAAGTCAGAATCACTGGGGGTGGCACCAGCATCAGTATTTTTTAAAGTTCCCCAAATGAGAACTGGCTCTCTGCACCAGAGTTTCCCAACCTTAGCACTAGTGACAGTTGGGGCCAGATCGTTATCTTCAGTGGGGCCGTCCTGTGCGTTTCAAGATGTTTTGCAGCATCCCCGGCCTCGACCCACTAAATGCCAGTAGCACACTTCATTGTGACAATTACTAATGTCCCCAGACATTGCCAGTGTCCCTGGGGGCAAAGTTATCCCAAGTTGAGAACCGTTGATCTAGACTGAGTCTCAATTGCCAGTGCTTCCAAGGGCTGGTCAGATGATCCATGGGAAGCAGAAAGCCAGCCTGGTGGGGACCAGCCACAGGTGAGACCCAGCCACGTGCTTCTCTACCTGGTTGGGGCTGGAACCACCAAAACTGAGTTTTCAAGGGAAGCTGGAAATGTGATTTGCACCTCCCCATGTTTCTGTGTGACTGTTCCAATACTTACTTTCTTTTTCCTTTTTAAATTACGAGACTTTACTTTTTAGAGCAGTTTTAGATCCACAGCAAAATTAAGCTAAAAGTACAGTTTCCATATACTCTCTGGCCACACCCCCAACATACACACAGCCCCCCCGACCGTCAACACTCTGCACCAGAGTTGCTCATTCATTACAATCAAGGAATCAACATCATTATTATTATATAATCATTATTATCATATATTATCAACATCATTATAAACCAAAGTCTTTAGTTTACATTAGGGTTCCTTTGTGCTGTACATTTTATGGATTTTGACAAGCGTATACTGACATGAATCCATCATTATAGCGTCATACAGAGTAGTTTCAGTACCCCTAAAAATCCCCCAAGCTTTACCTATTCATCATTCCCCACTACCCCCAACCTCGAACCCCCACCAACCCTGATCTTTTTACTGCGTCCATAATTCTGCCTTTTCCAGAATGTCATAGAGTTGGAATCACACCGTCTATAGTCTTTTCAGATGGGCTGCTTTCACTGAGCAATGTGCATGTAAGGTTCCTCATGTCTTTTCGTGACTTGAGAGCTCATTTCTTTTTGGCGCTAAATAATATTCCGTGGTATAGATGTACCACAGTTTGTTTAATCACCTATTGAAGTACATCTTGGTTGCAGTTTGAACATTTTAAAAACGCTGCGCGGTGGGGAGTGGGGGAAGGACCGGCCCGGTGGCTCAGCGATTAAGTGCACGTGTTCTGCTTCGGTGGCCCGGCATTACCCAGCGGGGATCCTAGGTGCGAACTTATGCACCATTTGGCAAGCCATGCTGTGGCAGGTATCCCACATATAAAGTAGAGGAAGATGGGCATGGATGTCAGTTCAGGACCAGTCTTCCTCAGCAAAAAGAGGAGGATTGGTGGCAGATGTTAGCTCAGGGCTAATCTTTCTCAAAAAAAAAAAACAAAAACGACACTGCGGGAGGCCAAAGAGAACCATTCCTTGATCTCTGGTTTGAACTGCAAGCTTTTTGAGGGCAGGGGGCTGCTCAACCTCCAACCTTTCAAGGCAAGGGCTGCCATCTCCAGGGAAGGAAACTGAGGCAGAGAGCTAGGTTCAAAAGCTCAAGAAAAGAGGACTTGTCTTAGAGTCGCTGAGAGACTGTAAATAGAGCTCATGTGTTCAGACCTCAGACTAAATATCACAGAACACAGGGCAGGGCTGAAAGGCTGTGGGGGTCTTCTAGCATGTCCTTGCCATCCACAGACAGGACACTGACCCCTGGAGAGGGGATATTGTGGAGTCTGTCAAAGGCCAGAACTAGGGACCACGTTGGGGCTTCCCCCTCCCTCCTAAGCAGAGCTGATGTTTCTAAAAATCCATCCACTAACAGTTCCACCCACAGGGACGTTCCGTTTCAGTTCAGCTCTGGGCATAACACCCGCGTAATTGCTAAGCACTAAGCACTTGCCTGTCATCCTCACAGGCACCCTTTGAAATGAGGGACAGCGCCGGGGTGACCACGTCACTCAGCTTTGCCCACAGCAAACGTCGGCAGTCCCATGTCCCAGGAACCCCTTTCTCAGCCAACCGAGATGCTCAGTCCCTCTAGACAGCACCCCATTATGTACACGAGCAAACTGAGGCCCAGAGAGGGGAGTGATGGACACGCCAGGGCTCTCCAGTGAGGGGGCTGCTTTGGGGGCATACCTGCCATTGACACCCACATTCTCTTGCTTCCTTGTGCTAGCACAGGGACAGAGCCAGGACAGTTTCTCGGGCACTGCCTTGCTTTGGAGCCTCTGGGCAGGCTGTCCCTGTCAGCCTCAGCCTTCTCCTCTGTGGCAATGGAGAGACTCGTCCTGTCCTTCTAGGGTTACTGGGAGGGTAGTGAAAAGGATAAGAAGTATACCGCCTTGAATCGTCAGTACAGTTCAGTGACAGGGTGCTCTCATTATCCTCTTTTGACAGCAGAGGAAACTGAGGTGGGGGGGGGAGGGGCAGTCCTTTGCCCAAGGTGCCAAGGCCACACCAGAGTGAGCAGCAGAGCCAAAACCAGAGCCTGTGTCTTTTCTTCCAGGACTTGCCCATAATGCAAACACGGGAGCCTGCTACAGTCCCACAAAACCCAGACTCCCGCCCTCACCCCCTCTCCCTGGCCTCGGTTCCTGGGATGGTCCCAGAGGGCACGAGAAAGACCCTGGAAAGAATTCAACCCCTGGGGGTTATTTTTAAATGGAGAGGTATCCATTTCTGCAAAACATGGGTGCCTCACCTGACCCGGCCCCTGCAGGACCCACCAGCTGCTCCGAAGGATTAACTCTCAGCTGGTGATGTTTTAAATAGATGCCCTGGAGAAGAGAGGAGAGCAATGTGCTTCATCCTTTAGGACCTCAGCAGCTGCTGAGACTGCAGACAACCCTTGAGGGCAGGGAGAAGATGCTCTTTGGGCTTGAAACGCCGGGGTGAGATAGAGGAGGGAAAATTCTATTCCAGCCTTTGATAGGGGTTGGGCAAAGAAGGGATTAGGGTTTCTGCCTGACAGAAGGAAAGGAACCCAGAGAGAAAAAATGGTTTTTCCAAGATCACATGGTTAGTCCATGGAGGTGGCAGAGAGAAAAAGGAGTGTGTTGATGAATTACTCTTCAACAACTTGTATTAGGCATGTTTCCTGATTATAAAATGTAGTGTGTGCAAGAGAATAGATAAAGAACTTGTGGTCTCTTCCTACAGGGGAATACTATACAGCAGTGAAAATGAATATTACCCTTGAAAATATCATGTTCAATGTAAGAAGCTAGATGCAAAAGGCCAGGTTATATGATTCCACCTATATGTAATATATAAGTTCTACAACATTTCCATCACATCAAAAGAAAACCTCATTCCCATGAATAGAAACTCCCCATCCCCCTTCCACAGCCCCTGGCAACCACCAACCTGCTTTCTGTCTCTGTGGATTTCCCTGTTCTGGACGTTTCATATCAGTGGGATCATAGACTGTGTGTCTTTTTGTGCCTGGTTTCTTTCACTCAGGGTGTTTTCAGGGTTCGTCCATGTTGTGGTGTGTGTCAGGGCTTCATTCCTTTTTAAGGCCGGATGCTATTCCACTGTGTGGATCTACCACATTTTGTTTGTCCATTCATCTGTTGGTGGACACTTGGATTGTTTCCACCTTTTGGCGATTGTGAATAGTGCTGCAATGACATAGACTTTTAAGAGTGTTCCTGGAACCTATTGGTGGGTTCTTATGGATAGGGTAGCATGGCACCCCACTGCCCACCCAAAGGGCGAGGCCTCCTGTTCCTGGATCCGCATCCATGGCCATCAGTGAAAGGGGCAGATCGTGAGGGCCCCACGAGGGGGCTCAGTGCAGACTGTGTGCATCCGGTGATCATGCGGGACAGCACTCAGTGTCCTGCCTGCTTAATAGTCATCAGGAGACTCTTGTTTTTTCTGGTTTTGGTGATAAAATATTTCATACACCCAGAATAAATATTACCGATACCTCTGTGTCCTCCACACAGGCTTAACAGATGTGGACAAAGATTTGCTTCAGATCTGGGTTTTTTGGTTTTTCTTTCTCTTTTTTGGGGGCGGGGATAGTGAGGAACATTGGCCCTGGGCTAACATCTGTGCCAATCTCCCTTTATTTTGTGTGAGGAGCACCACCACAGCATGGCTGCGTGAGCAGTGTGGAGGTCTGTGCCTGGGATCTGGAACCCGTGAACCCCGGGCCACCTAAGTGGAGCGTGTGAACTTAACCACTATGCCACTGGGCTGGCTCCTCTTTTGTTTTTTTTTAAAGAAATAGTGACGGACACGGCCAACCCTGAGACTTCCCCCGTCCCTCCCTGTCTAGATGTGACCACTGCCCTGAAATCAGCCTGTACTATTCCCATGACTGTGTTCATACCTTCACCTCTGTGTGTGTGTCCGTGAACTACATGGAGCATTTTGTGTTATTTTAGATGCATACATAAAATATACATAAATGTATCACTTCGCATCCTAATTTTTTCACTCTGCAATATCCTGATGGGATTTATCTATGTTGTTAAATCTAGAGCAATGGTTCTCAACCAGAAGGGATCCTGTCCCCAGGGGATATTTGGCAATATCTGGAGACATTTTTGGTTGTCACAACTGGGGTGGAGGGCTTGCTAATGCCATCCAGTGAGTAGAGGCCAGGGATGCCGCTCAACGTGCTGTGGTGCACAGGACAGCACCCCCCACAGCAGAGAATGATGTGGCCCCTTCCCGTCAGCAGCGCCACAGTTGAGGAGCGCGGGTCTACATCTAATTCACTTTAAATAGCAGCTCTGTCATCTTCCGTTTTGTATGACTCTCCACCCCTCTCCTGAGAGACAGGAGACTTGACTTTCTTCTGTCGTAGCACTACGGCAATGAAACTCTCCTCACCATGTCTCTTTGCCCACATGCGCTGGTTTCTTTTGGGTCAATAGCAAGGAGTGGAATTGCTGGTACTCGGGACACACAGCTCCCAATTTCCCCAGTATTATCGAATGGCCTCCGAGGTGATTATCTCCCTTGGTCCCCCAGACTGTGTGAGGGGGGAGACTTGGGCTTTCTCCCTCTGGAGGAGGGGAGGGTATCCGCCCACCCCCACCCCCCACGTCTCTGTGAGTTGACAAGCTGAGAAGAAGGCAGCTCCTTCTACAGAATAGAGAGGGCTTCATGTTTCTTTCCCCAACACGGGCATTAGACCCAGGAGAGAGCCCGGACCTCATGTGGGAAGGTGTGGGGTCTGTGTGGCTCTGGCTTGGTCACTTGCTTGCTGGATGTTCAGCCCATGCCAACCTGACCAGTGTATCTTGCACCGCATAACCTTAGCTCTCGGCTCTCCTCCGCCTTCTCCCTTGCTCTCCCTCTGCCTGTATTGTCATTGCATCGCGCCCCACGCCCCAGCCCCTGCTCCATCCCCTAGGAAATCCCTGCTCGCTGTTCAGATCTCAGCTTAAGCGCCACTTCCTAAGTGAAGTCTGACTTTCTCCACTAGGATAGTCCCCCGGTTAGACTCTTCAAAGCACAATGTGCCTCTCCGTTATGAGGTCTGCCCTTCATCTGTGGGATTATTTAACCACGTTGCCTCCCTGCCAGAGCAGGAAGCTCACAAAGGCAACGTCCAAGCCAGCTCTTCTGTGGCTGCATCGCCAGTGCCTAGCAAGGGCCTGGCACACAGTCGGTGCTCAGAAATACTCACTGAATGCGTGGGTGATCTTGGGTAAGCTGTTTGACCTTGTGGAGACTCAGTGCCTCATCTCTCAGGTGCTGTGTTAGTTTTCTGTGGCTGCCATAACGAATGACCACAAACTGCGGAAATTCGTTCTCTCGCAGTCTGGAGGCCAGAAGTCCAAAGTCAAGGTGTCGGCGGGTGAGTTCCTTCTGGAGCTCTAGGGGAGATCCTTTCATGCCTCTCGCCTGTTCCCGGGGCTGCCAGCAATCATTGGCTTGTAGATACATCGCTCCAGTCTCTGCCTCTGTCTTCACGTGGCCTTCTGTGTGAATTCCCTTTGGCTGCTGTAACAAAGTACCACCAACTGGGTGGCTTAAACCAGAAATTTATTATCTCACAATTCTGGAGGCTGGAAATCCAAAATCGAGGTGTCAGCAGGGCCGTGTTCCCCCCAGTGCTTCTAGGGAGGAATCACTCCGTGCCTCTTCCGAACCTCTGGGGGTGGCTGGTGCCCTTGGTATTTCATGGCTTGTAGCTGCACCACTCCAGTCTCTGCCTCCGCGTCCATATGGTCTTCTTCCCTGTGTCTCATCTCTTCTTATAAGGAACGCCAAACGTTGGATTAGGGCCCACCCTAATGACCTCGTCTTAATTACATCTGCAAAGCCCTTATTTCCAAATAAGGTCATGTTCACAGGTACCAGCTCTGTGCCTGCTCCATGTCATACCTGCTCTGTGTCTGTGTCTCCTTTTCTGTTCTTCTAAGCACACCTTCATTGGATTCAGGACGCACCCGGATACTCCAGGATAACCTCATCTCGAGATCCTTAACCTTAATTACATCTGCGTTGACCCTTTTCCAAATAAGGTCACATTCTGAGGTTCTGGTGGCCGTGAATTGTTGGGGGAAGAGGAGGGGGACACTGGTGCCTCCTATAACTCACTACAGATGGGGATATTGATCCCTAGGTTGAGTGTGGTTGAAAGCCTGGGCTCTGATTGCTGAAAAAGCCTTGAGGGTGGAGTGAGGGCATCGAGTTGCCTGTGACAAAATAGTAATTCAGTAAATAAATGGAGCAGGTGAAGTTGTTGTTATAATGTAACCAAAAGTGCCCAATACAACCTCAGTGCCTAGGAGGCATTCAGTCCACTTTTGCTGGAATGTAAACTCCCGGAGGGTAGGAGCTCCTTCATTCATTCCCATTTGTTGAGCAGCTGCTCTGTATCAGGCACAAGGCCACACACTGGGGGGTCAGGAGCAAACGAGGCTGATGAGGTCCCTGAACTCACCGAAGAATTAAGATCAAGTCAACTTGTCGAGGGTATCGATTGTGTGTGTGTGTGTGTGCGCGCACATATATACACATATACATATATGGCATTTATGTCAATAGTTCACACGTAGTCCATGGAATGGAGAGGCCAAGTGTTCAGATTTGACAATTTAGACACAAAAGGCAGCCAATCCCTAAACAGAAGGAGGCACTTTGAACTGTTCATTGCTTTGATCAGTCTTTTGATTAATAGATCACATAATTGTGGCCGGGTCATCTCACGTCCACGTTGAGTGGGGTTTTCATTGGATTTGAGGACGTCGTTTGAAGACAGTCATTGGTGTGAGCTCTGGCCGTGAGAGCTGGGTCGCTGTGTCTTACGGCTCCATCCTCAGGTCATTCTCTGGAAGATGGAACTAGTTGGGGAGACAAGGAATCGAGATGATGAAATAAGTTGTCACACCAGGAGACACCCAGGTTCTGACAAGGGGTGTGGCTGTAGAAGGTAATGACTTTATTAGCATAAAGTTAGAACCTAGCTATTTATAAAGATTCTGAAGACTTTAAGAGGAGAGTACAAAGTGTAAGAATTTGAGTGCTAGCCATTAATCCTGTACCCCTGGGGTGTTTTGTACACTCGTTTTTTAAGAACTGCACCCTGCCCTTTATTTTAATTTGAGATTTTTAAAATAGTTTTTATCTTGAAAGAGTTGAAGACTCACAAAAAATTTCAAAAATGATACGAAAAGTTCCTGGTCCTCTTCACCCACCGTCCTCCCATGACAATATCTCATAATGATGGCTCATTATTACAACCCGGAAATTGACATCTGTACAATACTGTGAACACCAGCTACAGACTGAATTCAACAATTTTTGCATGCACTTTTTAAAGATTTTATTTTTATTTTTTTCCTTTTCCTCATAAAGCCCCCCAGTACATAGTTGTGTATTTTTAGTTGTGAGTCCTTCCAGTTGAGGCATGTGGGACGCTGCCTCAGCGTGGCTTGATGAGCAGTGCCATGTCCACACCCGGGATTCAACCTGGCGAAACCTGGGCCACTGAAGCAAAGCACGTGAACATTTGCGCACATGTCTGTGTGAGCACCGAATTCCCGTTTTCAAACAAAATCTTGTGCTGCACTCTGAGATGATGCCCTATCTCCCTCCTCACTCTGTTCGTGTAATTCTACCTTCGAGGACCCCCTTATCTGGCTTTGCTTATCACCCTGCACCACTGCACACACATGTGTGTGCCCTGTGCTTTCCCTATCCGTCCCAGCACTGGTGGCTTCCCTCTGCCCTGATGGCACTCCCCCAGCAAGACCGGGCTAGGGAGCTCTTCAGCTCCACCTTTCAAGTCCCTTCCGCTCTGCCTTCCCATCTGGGGCCAAGCAAAGCTCTTTTCCCAGCAAGTGACCCTTCTCCATACAAGGGAGGGAGCACAACTCAACAACCAAAATACAACCCAACTTTTAAAAAATGGGCTAAGGATACGAACAGACAATTCTCCAAAGAAGATAAGGCATGACCAACCAGCGCATGAAGAGATGCTCAACATCACTGATCATTAGTGAAACACAAATCAAAACTACAGTGAGATACCACCTCACACCCATCAGGATAGCTATTACTAAAAAACGAGAAACAAGAGTTGACGAGGACGTGGAGAAGTGGAGCCCTTGTGCACTATTGGTGGGAATGTAAAATGCTGTAGCCACTGTGGAAAAGAATCTGACAGTTCCTCAAATAGTTAAACATGGAAGTTTAATTCAGCAGTTCCACTTCTGGGTATATACCAAAGAATTGAAAGCAGGAACTCAGATACTTGTACACTTGTATTCTTAGCAGCACTGTTCACAATGGCCAAAAGGTAGAGACAAGCCAGATGTCCCTTGACGGATGATGGATAAACACAATGTGGTCCATCCTTACAAAGGAACATTATTCAGCCTTAAAAAGGGTGGGCGTGCTGACACATGCTACAACATGGATGAACCATGCGCACATGTTCAGTGAAATAAGCCTGACACAAAAGGACAAATACTTTGTGATTCTATTTACATGAGGTCCCTAGAGGAGTCACACTCACAGAGACAGAAAGTAGAACCATGGGTGCCAGGGGCTGGGGGGTGAGGAGGTACCGTTTGAGGACAGAGTTTCGGTTTTACAAGGTGAAAAAGTTCTGGAGACGATGGTGGTGATGACTGTACAATAGTGTGAAAGTACCGAATGCCCCTGAACCATACACTTACAAATGGTTAAAGTGGTAGGTTTTACATATATTTTACCACAATGAAAAAACTTTTGTAAAGAGGGAGAGGCCAAGAGTGCAGATGTAAGCTGGTAGGGACCTTGGCATCTGCCCAAGGTAGGAGTCACCGCGTCAAGGGCAGGCGTCCCTAGCTGCACGCGCCCCATCTCTCCCAGCCTCCACCTCCTCATGAGGATGGTAAGAGGGATTTGCTGGGCTGCAGTTATCAGTGAGGATTTAACACGTCCCTCTTGTCAACGCTGAACCAGTGTCTGAGACCTGGGAGTGCTTGCTAAACATGAGCTGGCCTTTTGAGTATTGCCACCCCTCTGAGTGCAGAGAAAAGAGCTCCAACCTGGCTCTGCCTTCTCTCTCTGTGACCTCGGGCTTGTGTACAGCCTCTCTGAGCCATGATTCTTCCTCTAAAATGGGCAAGCTGCAAGGCATTGGGTGGGCTGACCAGAGGGCATGTAGGTAAAGCATGCCCTTGGCACCCTGGTGACAGTGGGGGACACCCCCATTCCCCCAGGAGCAGTTGAGCTGTCCCGGCGCCACCCCATGGCGTCTTGGCTGTGCGCCATGCTGCACTGCTTCGGGAGTTACATCCTGGCTGATCTGCTCCTCGGGGAGCCCCTGATCGACTGCTTTGGCAACAACTCCAGCATCCTGCTGGCCTCAGCTGTCTGGTAAGCATCACCAGGCTGGTGGGGCATGGGGGATCAGAGCCACGGGCAGGGGTAACCCAGCCACCCGGGAAGTGGGAGGCAGGAGGTCGGAAGAACTAGGAAACACGAGCACCACCTCCACAGTGGCCCTGAATGCACTGCCCTCCACTGTCCAACTCTGTCCTGAGCCTGGCAAGTGGGGGGGGGGGTCTGGACACAACCTCACCTTTTAGGGGGGCCCCACAGTCTGTGCACCCCAACACTCCGCGTTGTCTCCACAAAGGTACTTGGTTTTCTTCTGCCCCCTGGACCTCTTTTACAAGTGTGTCTGCTTCCTGCCGGTGAAACTCATCTTTGTGGCCATGAAGGAGGTGGTGAGAGTCCGCAAGATTGCCGTGGGCATCCATCACGCACATCACCACTACCACCACGGGTGGTTTGTCATGATCGCCACCGGCTGGGTCAAAGGTAAACAACCATGACGACAACAGAAAATCACCCCAGCTGAGACCCCCTGCTCAGTGGTACATCTTGGGCACCCCGGGCGGCACAGCCATTCCTCCAGGCTGTGGGGCATCAGAACCACTGTAGGAGTCCAGACTCCCCATAGCCCACATCCTTAGGGTAAATGGGAAGATTCTTCTAGAAATTTAACTCTCAGAGGTAAATAGGACAATGAATCACTGACAGTTGATGTCTCTAGAGCAGAGTTTCTCAACTGCAGCACCAGTGACACTTGGGACAGGTCACCCTCCGGTGGGACCGTCCTGGGCACCCTAGGGTGTGGAGCAGCATCCCTGGCCTCCACCCTGTAGCATCTGCCAATGTGACAACCAAAAATGTCCCTAGACATTGCCAAATGCCTCTTGAAGAGGAAACCCACCCTCGCAACCACAAGGGTTCTTGAGCTGTGTGAGCCACAACTCTTCTGGCAGTCCAGGGAAGCCCTTGATGTTTTTAAGTGCATCAGATAAAATATACAGGATAATAATGGAAGCCCATTAATTTAAAAATAGTTATCAAAACTTTTTTCAAGTCTGATACAGTAATTTTACGCATCTTTACTAATGCATTAAATAACAGACCTTCCGCTAGCGCCTGGTAACTCTGGAATTTTTGAAGTGCTGTGGAGCACAAATGATGTTTGAAACCATCTGCAACAACGGGAATGTGAAAAGAAAAAATTCTGGGTTCTGTTGGTGATAGAGTCACAGCCTTGCAAATCCTGCTGAAGTTATTGCCTCCCTTCACGACGGGAGGAAAGGTTGGGTTTCAGTGAGGGAGGTGGAAATGCAGATGTAATTCTGTTTTCTGTCTGGGTTCATGGACTCTAGGTTAAGACCCTTGACCGAGGGCTGGTTTTGAGTTGAGGTCTTTGTGCATTTTATCTCAGTTGATCCCTAGAATTCTTTAGAAGCAGTCTAACATCATTGTCTTTTACTGACAAGGGAAATGAAGTGGCTTACCCAAGGTTATGAAGCTAAGAGGGTGAAGCTGGGCTTGACTCCAGGGTCTCTGAACCCAACATCCACATTCATGACTACTTTGAAGCCCCCATTTTTCCTCTCCTACATCTGTGCTGAGGCAGGCCAAGATAGACTTTAAAACAAAAATGTTACTAAAAATAAAGGGGGACATTTTATAGTGATGGGTCAATCCACTAGGAAGATATACTAAGTGGAAACATATATGCACTTAAAAACAGACCACCAAAATACATAAAGCAAAAACTGAGAGAAGTTAAAGGAGAAATAGACAATTCAACAATAATAGTTGTAGAGGTGGACCAAAGAGTAACAGGAAGGCAGGGAAAGGAGGCTCAAGCAGGTGCTAAACACCACTGGGCACCTCATCCCTGCTTCCTGTCCACCAAAGTGAGTACCTCCCAAATGCCGGGGCCTAGAATCATCGTTTATTGAGCCACGGCATCCTCAGTACCACTGACACTTGAGGCCGGATCATGCTCTGTGGTGGGGCTGTCCTGTGCCTTGTAGGGTGTTGCACAGCATCCTTGGCCTTGATCCACTAGATGCCAGTAGCATCCCCTCCCCAGCTGCAACAATCAAAATGTCTCCAGATATTGCCAAATGCCTCCCCGGGGGCAAAATCACCCCAGATGCAAACCCCTGGTCCAGTGGTACACATGTAGTCATTTGTACCCCAGTTAGCACAGCTGCTCCTGGAGTAGGAGTCCAAGCCTCTTAGCTGAGACATTTGGGGTAAATGAGAAGATTCTTGTAGAAATTTAACCATTATGTCTCCGCATGAGTCTCCTTATTCTCTCTCCAGGGAGCCTGTACTGCAGAGCAAATTCCCCAGGGGTACAGCATGCCTCCCAGAGGACAGGTGGCTTGAGAAAGATTGAAAGCTCAGAGCCCTGAGGAGGAGAGGGGCTGGGGTGGGGAGCCCTCTGGAAGCCTCACGCACAGCTCAGGGTCCTAGATTGGGGATGTTGGGGCAGAAAACCTGGATTTGTCCAAGACATACCTTGCAGGTGAGACAAGACCTCAATTCTTCACGTTGGTTTTGCTCTGAATGTGCAGTGTGACCCTTGGCAAGACTGTACCCTCTCTAAGCCTCAGTTTCCCCACCTGCACCTGATGATCATACACCCCAGGCTCAGTGTCCCTCTGGAGAAGACTCCAGGAGCAAAGAGGCTGCCTCCTTGGGAATTGAGTCACGAACAACAGGGAGTTGGGGTGGCGGGCTTGTTCAGAAGCACCCTGTCCCGTAGGTTCTGGCGTCGCCCTCATGTCCAACTTTGAGCAGCTGCTCCGAGGGGTCTGGAAGCCAGAGACCAACGAGATCCTGCACATGTCCTTGTGAGTACCCATCCTCCCCTCTGTCCTCCTGCATGCACAGCTGCCCTCTGGGCCTGATCCTGGGTTGGATACTCTTGGTAACTTGGAAGTCTCAGCCCCTGATTCTGCTTCCCAGAAGCTTCCAGAGCCCATGGCTAGGAGACCCCAGAGCGGGGAGCCACAGCTCTGTCTTGGGGGCAGGGGCAGGCAGAACTGCAGGGAGATAAGACACTTGATTTGGGTTTTGAAGAGTGAGTAGGAATTTTCTGGCAAAGAAGTAACCTCCAGACAGAGGCCAGCACCTCTGCCGACTGTCAAGTCAGAGAAGAACAGTGATTTTGCCCAGTTCTACCAGGTGAGGGTACAGAGTGTGGGTGGGGAGTGAGGGATACACAGCATGGGGCAGAGCACATGGGTAGGGAGTGTGGCTGGCGCTAAGTGGGGAACCATGGGCAGGGCCACGTGGCAGCATCCAGGACCCAACCTAGGACCTCACACTGCCCTTAGCCTAAGACATTTTTGAAAGACCCAACAGCTTCAGGGTAGTTAAACTATCTCCCAATCTACAATAAATAAGGCTGTTGCTGTTAAAATATGACAGTTAAAATCACCCATTTGCCAGGGAAAATGACCTCCCATTTCACACTTTAGAAAACACTGCTTTGGGGCTGGCTCCATGGCCGAGTGGTTAAGTTCGCGTGCTCTGCTGCGGCGGCCCATGGTTCGGATCCTGGGTGCGGACATGGCACTGCTTGTCAAGCCACGTTGAGGCAGCGTCCCACATCCCACAACTAGAAGGACCTGCAACTAAGATATACGACTGTGTACGGGGGGGGGGGGTGGTTTGGGGCGATAAAGCAGAAAAAAAAAAAAAAAAAGATTGGCAACAGTTGTTAGCCCAGGTGCCAATCTTTAAAAAAAAAAAAGAAAAGAAAACACTGCTTTATCTCATTTCATCCCCATGAGAAGTCTGTGCCCACCCTCAGTTCACTGACAGAGAAATGGGGGTCCAGACAGCTGCATCCCTTGCTACTAAGCAGGCAGGTGGCTTCCCCTCTTGGATTCTATTTCCACGTCACCAGCTGAGTGTGAGGGCTCTGTGCAGTGACACTCGGATGCCTCCTGGCCCGGGTACCTGGGGAGGGCTTTGGAAATATTGGGCGGAACTGTCGTCATTAAGTGCGTACCACGAGCGACAGGCACCAAGAACAGCCGTCACGGGTCTGTCTTCTGCAGCAAGTTAAAACATTGGAAACCTGTTCTGCAAGGAAGAAAAAGAGGGTTAAGTAAAAACCGTGTGTTTTAATCCCATCTTCTGGGGGAGTGTGCTGTTCAGGGATCCCCAAGACCACCCTGGGGTTTGACAATTCACTAGAAGGATTCGCAGAACTTGGTGAAGCTGTTATACTCATGCTTACAGTTTGTTATAGGGGAGGGATACAGATGGCGATTGGGAAGGTAAAAGGTGTGTGGGGCAGTGTCCAGGAGAAACCAGGGGTAAGCTCCCGGTTGTCCCCTCGGTGGAGCTGTGCGGACGGCGCCTGTGCTCCCAGCGTCCGTGTGTGATGGTGTGCATTGACTAGTCCCAACCAGGAGAGCTCCCCGAGCCCTGGGGTCCAGGGTTTATGAGGGCCGGGTCACAGACACAGGTGACTGCCTGCATGGCTGGCCTTAGCCTCCAGCCCCTCCAGAGGTCGAGCTGATACCACGTGGCCCAAGACCCCACCCTAAATCACACTGTCACTAACTGGTGTGGCCCAAAGCCCCTCGTAAACACAGACACTCATCAGGCAGGACATCCCCAGGCTCAGAGGGTACCTCTCAGGAGTCAGGCAAAGGCCAGCTCTCTCTGGGCCGCGTTAGCACTCTCCTGCCCAGGGAGACACTATCTCCACACCCTGCGGGGGTGGGCGCAGCAGGGGGCGGGAGGCGCAGAGGTCTGACCGGGCGGTGCCCCCGCAGCCCCACCAAGGCCAGCCTGTACGGAGCCGTCCTCTTCACCCTCCAGCAGACCCGCTGGCTCCCGCTGTCCAAAGCCAGCCTCATCTTCGTCTTCACCCTGTTCATGGTGTCCTGCAAGGTAAGCTTCCCATCGCGCTGCCGCTGCCCCGCGCCTCCGGGGCGGGCTTGGACCTGCAGCCGCGTGTCCCAGAAAGGACGACCCAAGTGGGTGTGGAGGGGCTCGCCAGTAGGTCTGTGGGTGGGAGGAGGTCTGAGAAGAGCAGTGTCCAGCAAGTGGGGACAGGGATGGAGGAACAAGGCCTCTGGGCCGGGGCGCAGCCTGGGCAGAGGCCAAGAGGGCAGCTGAAGTGTGTGGAGTCCGCGGATCCAGGCTTCTGGCCTCAGGCGTGGAGCGCCAGGGGACCGGACGCAGGGAGACACCCTCAGGACGCCTGGGACTCAGGCTGGACCACGAAGGGTGCTGGTCTGACCATGAGGCCTTGAGTTGGTGTCACGCCACCCAGGAGGGGTCTTCAGGGACCACCCTCCACCCCCTCCCCGTGGAGGTGGGGAGCTTTGCTGCCGGCGCCCTGGGAGGGGACCGCAGGCCAAGCACAGCTCCTCTTTGAGCCTAGGTGGGGAGTGCTCCAGGGAGAGGGTGAGCCACCATCCTGGGGTGCCCAGCATTGTCTGGGTTTTATCACCAAAAGTCCCACATCCTGGGAAACCCGGGACACTGGGTCACCCTCCTGGGGATGCATGCAGCCAGAGGGCTGGGTCTGGGCACCTGACCTTGACCCGGCTGACCTTCTCTTCCCTCTTCCCCCCACCCCCTGTTTTGCTTTCTGCATCCGTCCTGCTCTGACTTTCTCGCTGTCTCCACATCCCCCTGCCACCCCTTCAGGTGTTCCTGACAGCCACTCACTCTCACAGCTCCCCTTTTGATGTTCTGGAGGGCTACGTCTGCCCTGTGCTGTTCGGGATGGCCTGGGGGGGCGACCATCACCACGACAACCACGGTGGGTCCCTCAGCGGCGGTGGGCCCAGCTCCGCGCACTCAGCCTTGCCCACCAAGTCCAAGGAGGAGCTGAGCGAGGGCTCCAGGAAAAAGAAGACCAAGAAGACAGATTAGGAGGCACCTTGGGGGCCTGCAGGAGGCCAGAGAGAGGACCCAGACCCGGGACCCACAGAGCCGGAAGGGGGGTATCCTGGGCTCAGCTCTCCCTCTCTGGGCCTCAGCTTCCCTGTCTGCAAACTGGGGCCATCAGCCCAGCCTCCAGGGCTGATGTCAGGGGTTAGGTGAGATGTGGGGGGTGAAGCGTGTTTGTAGGAATGGTGGAGTCCCTCTCTTTCCTGGCCAGGCCCCCATAGTGTCACAGCTTTTTGGAGGGCCCACAGAATCCCGGCAGCAGCTCCAGCCAGAAACCTAAGCATTTATATTATTTCCTCTCTGAAATTACATCTTGACTGTGAAAGAATTTCAAGCCACGTGGAGACTCGTTCATTTGACCAGCATTTCCTGAGTACTTGTGCTCCTCTGTATGCGGGCTGCTGCGAGGCGACGTCGTGGCCGGAGCAGCTCACAGCACCGTGCGGGCAGGAGGGATGCTCCTTGTGCTGAAGAACGGCTTTGCATTGTAGAGCGTTTGTGTGTGTGGATCAGAGGACCCCACAAGTTCCCTGGCACAAAGGAGGCCTTCAGTAGACATGGCCAGGCCAGATTTGCGAGCGTGGAGGGTGGGAAGGCTTCTGATCCTCGGCTTCAGGCTGCCCCTAAACCAAAGAAATGCAGCCGGCTGCAGACTCCAAGACGCAGCTCTGGAAGCATCAGGCCTCTCTCATGCTGGTGCCCCTCGTCACTGCTCATTCAGTCATTCAACAAATATACTGCTGCCCACTCAGTGCCAAGCCTTGTGCTGCTGCTGCTGGCCGGGCTGGGACTTGGGTCAGGGTGAGCGAGGGGGATGGTAGCTGAGGGCCCCACCTGGCCATCTTCATCTCAGCCTAGGTCAGCAGGACGTCTGAGACAGGTGGGTGGGTTGGGCACGGCCAGTCTCAGGCTTAGAGCTGTCCTCTGCACACGGGTGCTCAGGGCATCAGCCTACAGCTGCGTCGAGATTGGCGCAGGATTGGCAGGGGTCCCAGGTGTTGCACAGCTGTTTGGAAAGTGCCTCAATCCATTGATACCTGGGAGGTGAGTGGCTCCTGAGCCTGTAAGGCCCCCAAATTCATCCTCTTGCATGTCCATCGAGGCTGGGCGTGAAGGTTCAGCTAATAAATCTGTTGTGAAAGATCCTGTTGGCTTGTCTGATTCATTCCTGCTCTCTCGGCCTCAGGACACGGTTGGGGTCTGTGTCCTTTGAAATGCTCAGAGTGTCCAGGGGAATGAGGCTCATGGCAGCCCCCGATTGCCAAGAGGAGATAGTGGCTGGGGGTGAAGTCTGTGGGGTTTGGCATCAAGCAGACCCGGGTTGAGATCCTCTCTCCACCACTGACAGGTCATGGGGCCTCCCCTTCTCCAAACCTCTGTGCTCCTTGGGGCAAGGGTCACGATTATCAATGTCTTTCAGAGATAGGTGGGAGGATTAATGGGGTGGTTGGGATTTGCAGCTACGAGTCTGTGCCGGATGCTGCTAAGAGAATGGAAGTCAAGCCACAGACTGGGAGAGAATCTTTGAAGTCACACATCTGGTAAAGAGATTGTATCTAGACTACATAAAAAATTCTCAAAACTCAATAATAAGAAAACGAACAGCCCAATTTTATTTTATTATTATTCACTAAGGAAGATTAGCCCTGAGCTCACATCCGTGCAGTCTTCCTCTGTTTTGTATGTAGGTTGCCATCACATCATGGCTGATGAGTGGGGTAGGTCTGCACCGGGGATCCGAACCCATGAACCCGGGCCACCGAAGCCAAGCATGCTAGGCTTAGCCACTACACCATGGGGCTGGTCCCAAACAGCCCAATTTTAAAATGAGCAAAAGATTTGAATGGACACTTTGCCATAGAGAATACACAGAAGAAATAGAAATAAGCACATGAAAAGATGCTCAACATCCTTAGCCATCAGGGAAAGGGGTGGGAAGATACGCCCACTAGAATGGCTAAAATTAAAAAAACTGATCACACTAAGTGCTGGTGAGGATGTGAAGCAACTGGAACTCACACCCCAGGTGGGAATGTAAAAGGTTGCAGCCACTTTGGAAGACAGTTTGGCAGTTTCTTAAAAAGTTAAACATGCACTTATCATACAACCCAACCGTTCCACTCTTAGGTATCTGCCCAAAGGAAGTGAAAGTATGTGTCCACACAAAGACATGTCCATAGATGTTCGTGGCAGCTTTGTACCAGACACAAACTGGAAACTACAAACAAGGGTCCATCAAAAGGGGAATGGACGAATAACTGGTCCACCAATGGAACAGTGCTTGGCAATAAAAAGGAACTGACATGTGACAACATGAATGAGCCTCAAATGCATCGTGATGGGTGAAAAAAGCCACGCAAAGAAGAATGCATGCGGTGTGCTTCCATTTATATAAAATTCTAGAACAGGCAGCTTCATCTACAGTCGTGCTCCCTTAACAGCAGGGACATGTTCTGAGAAAGGCGTCGTTAGGTGATCTCATCGTGCGAGCATCGGAGAGTGCACTTACACAAACCTCGATGGTACAGCCTACCACACAGCTAGGCTCTATGGTACTGATCTTACGGGGCCACCATCGTCTATGCGGCCCGTTGTTGACTGGAACATCATTATGTGGTGCACGACTGTATAATAACATAAAACTGATCAGTGGGTGCATGCGAAGAGAGAGACAGGAAGGGGTGGGTGGGAGGAATGGCAAAGAAGCACAAGAAAACTTTGGGTGATCGATGTCTTCACTGTCCTGATTGTGGCGATGGTTTCACAGGTCTACACAGCATGTCACAACTTATCAAATTGTATACGTTAAATATGTGCAGCTTACTGTATGTCAATTTACCTCAGTAAAGCTGTAAAAAGTACTTCAGTAAGGAAAAAACAATAAAAAATTGGGCAAAAGATTTGAACAGACAGTTCACCAAAGAGAATATAGGGAGGCAGGTAATCACATGAAATACACACGAAAACCGCAAGGAAGTGCTGCCCCATGTCTGTTACACGCTCAATTGTGTTCCCTCCAAAATTCGCATGTTGAGTGCTAACCCCACTACTTCAGAATGTGACTGTATTTAGAGACAGGGACTTTAAAGAGGTGATTGGGTTAAAATGAGGTCCTTAGGGTGCACCCTAACCCAATATGATTAGTGTCCTTATAAGAAGAGGAGATGAGGACACAGGCACGCACGGAGGAAGGAGCCTGTGTGGACACTGGGAGAGGATGGCTGGCTACGTGCCGAGGAGAGAGGCCTCGGAAGGAACCACATGTGCTGCCAACACCTTAGTCCCAGACTTTGAGCTGCCAGAACTGTAAGAAAATTAACTTCTGTCGTTGAGAGGCAGCTCTGTAGGAGTGCCCAGAGCGTCTGCTCGGCTCCTCCAGCACCTGATGGGTGTTGGCGATCAGCCTACCCCTGCCTTCCGGCTCAAATGTTCTGGGATCTCATTTCCTGAGAGAACGGATTGTACCAAAATAGCCTCCCAGCCAATTCTGGAAGAGGTTGGGCAGGCCGCTGGCTGGCTGGTGGGGGATGATTGGCAGGGCAGGCCGACCCTGCTGTCCCAGGCAGATGAAGGAACTCAGGGCCAGGTCTCAGGCCCAGCCTAATTTTAGCTGCAGGAGTCACACTCAGTAACTTCTTTGGTCTTGGATTGAGAGAAAGTTTCTTTTATGATTGAGATTATGATTGTGGTAAAATACACAACGTAAGTTTACCATCTTAACCATTTTTAAATGTACAGTTGTGGTGTTAAGCACATTCATGTTGTTGTGCAGCCATCCCCACCATCCATCTCCAGAACTCTTTTCATCCTGCAAAACTGAAACTCAGTACATTAAACACAAACCCCTCATCCCCTCCCCCAGCCCCTGGCCCCCACCATTCTACGTTTTGTCTCGTGAATTTGACTATTCTAGGCACCCCATATAAGTGAAATCGTACAGTATTTGTCTTTTCATGGCTGGCATTTTTCACTTAGCATGATGTTCTCAAGCTTCATCCATGCTGTAGCATGTGTCGGAATTTCCTTCCTTTGTAAGGCTGCATAATATTCCTTTGTATGGGTGGGCCACATTTTGCTTATCTATTCATCTGTCAGTGGACACTGGGTTGCTTCCACCTTTCAGCTGTTGTGAATAAGCTGCTATAAACATGGGTGTACAAGAACCTCTTCAAGACCCTGCTTTCAGTTCTTTGGGATACACACTGAGGGGAATTTCTGGATCATATGGTAATTCTATATTTAATTTTTCGAGGAACCACATCCCATCACTTACATTATATTCTATTTGTTAGAAGTAAATCTCAGGTCCCCTCCACTCAAGGGTAGGGGTACACAACGATGTGAGTACCAGGAGCAGGGACCCACAGAGGCCACCGTAGAAGCTGCCCACAACCTCTCGTAAGCAAATCCACCCCACCATTGTGCCCAGAAATTTCTATTAAGCACTCACAATTTTACAGAACCTGAAGTGAGTTCGCTCACCCGTTGTGCAGCAAGCCAATCTCTGACACCGGGTGTGGTGGAAGAAAGTAGGAATTTTATTTTTGCACAGCGCTGAGCAAGGAGAGAGGGCAGCTAACGCTCAAATCCCAAACTCCCTGAAAAGCTAAAAAGAAGGGTTTTTATTTGGGGTTTTAGGTAGGGGAGGGGGAGTATATGGCCTTGCTGGTCAGAGCTTTCCCACCAGCCTGTCTTTGGCCTTGAGACACTTGCAGAGAGGAGGGAGCTCATGACCTTGCTGGTCAGCAGCTTTCCCACCAGCCTGTATCTCTTTGCGGGAGGAGATAGTCCAGGTGCTTGTCCTTGATGGTGTCTGTCTCCATGGAGGATAGTGGATTCTGGAGCCAGGAAGCCAGAGAGTAAGCAGGGAATGAGAGTTTTGGTTTTAACCCATATATGCTGGGTTTAATGTGGGGAAACTGATATCAGGGTCGGTATCAACAACATGCCAAGCACAGAAGCAGGTATCTGACAGATAGTGTGTCTGGAGGTGGGTTGTTACCCTCATTTTATGGAAAAAATTGAGGCTCAGTGGAGAAGTGACTTGACATCAGTCACCCAGAGCTAATAGTGGGGCACATTTAACATCCAAGTCCATCTCATTCCATAGCCCACACTTTCTCCTTCACACCTCACTTTTTGAGTCTCTTTGGGGAAGCCTAAGCTTCACACGTGGGGAGAGTTCAGCAGAGGCTCTGACGCTGATCCAGCAGTTACCGCAGGTGTGGGCGGTTGTAATACATTCCGGTTGGTACCTGCCTGGAGGCCTCTGGGAAAAGCCCCAACTCAATTAGTGGAGGAAACACACACCTAATTGAGCCCATGTAAGCCAGCCGAGAAGTCAGAGGAAGGCACAAAGACAGGATATTGGCAGGTCTGAGCATGAGTTTTAGTTTTGCTTCTAATTTGCTGTGTGATCCTGAGTGAACACCTCCTTGTTAAATGAAAATCTTGGACTAGGTCAAGGGTAGGTGATCTATGGCCCACGGGCCAAATCTGGCCCACCACCTGTGTTTGTAAATAAAGTTTTATTGGCACACAGGCACACTCATCCATTTACGTGCAGAGTTGAGTCATCACGACAGAGACTCTCTGGCCCACACAGAAAAGATTGGCCTTTTGCAGGAAGAGTTTGCCAACCCCTGGACTGGATAATTTTTAAGACTCGTTCTAACTGCAAAAATCTGATAATTCATAGAAGAAATGAACTGTACAATTAACTAAGTAAAACCAAGACAGTGGTATCAAACTTTGTGCCACACCAGAAATGGGCCTCACACCATCCCTCAAGTGTCCACGCTTCCTCTAAAAAACCAGACCTTAATCAGGCGTCTCAGTCACTTCGGGCAGCTTCAGTCCTCACTACAGGCCCCATGCCATGGGGCTGCTCACAGTGTGGCAGTCACTTCCCCAGAGAGAGAGAGAGAGATCCCAAGATGGAAACCACAGTCTTGTATAACCTCATCTTAAAGGTGACATCCTGCCACTTCTGCCATTTTCTTTTGGTCACCCAGACCAACCCTGGTCCAGAGTGGGCGAGAACCACACACGGGAGTACTCCCTGGGAGGTGGAGACCAACAGGGCCATCTTAGAGGCTGCTTACCACACCCATGAATACTGTGTGGCTGTGGGCATCATCTGACTACTCTCAGCCTCAGTTTCCCCATCTGTGCAGCCATCTGAGCCACAATCCATTGCTGCTTATGGTAGCTGAGGCCTGCCTGGCAAATAGCTGGGTGGGTGGTCCATTTTCTAATCCCTCAGTCTGACCACCTCCAACTTTGACTTCCAGCCCCTCCAGAATGTTCCAGAATGTTCTAATGAGGAAACATTAGAAACAATGCAAATGTAAACCAACAGGAGGATGAACAAATTACTTTATAGTCATATGGTAGAAAACCATACAGCACTGAAAATGAATAAACCGCAGTACGGACAAATCTCAAAAACACGCTGAGTGTAGAAAGCAAGTGGCGTCAGAATACCTACAGTGCAGTTGTCCAAAACACACAAACCTAGTGATATATTGTTTCAGGATACATATTTATATAGCAAAACTATCCCACAAACAAGAGAAGGACGAACGCAAGACACAGGATCATGGCTGCCCTTTGCGGGGGAGGGAGGGAGACAGAACTGGGGGTGCACAGGGAGCTTGCAAGGAGTGCAAACGTTCTGTTTCTTAAGCTGGATCCGGCTCGTCTGATTTGGGGCCATTTGAGAGCTAGGAATGGATTTTACAGTTTTTAGTGGTTGGGGGTACAAATCAAAAGAGGAAGGCTGTTTCATGATGTGAAAGATGATATGAAATTCAAATTTCAGCATCTGGAAATAAAGTCTTATTGGCACATATCACACCCATTCATTTATGTATTGCCTATGGCTGCTTTCCAGCTACAATGACAGAAGTGAATAGTCGAGTCAGGGACTGGTGACCGTCTGATCTGCAAAGCTGAAAATATTTACTATCGGGTCCTTCATAGAAAAAGTTTGCCAGATGGTGAGTATACGGGTGTCCATTTCGTTGTTTCTTATAGCTTATAGCTAAATTTTATGTCATATCAAATATTGAGCCTCTTCAAGCTATTTGCAGTTCTTAGAACGTGCCAGGTTCTCTCTGATCCCTGGGCACCCGCACATGCCGTCCTCTCTAAGCAAGAATCCTTCTTCACCTCTACCAGCTTCTTGTGGCTCTGGGGATCCTCCGCTGTGGCTGCATCGCTCTGGTCTCTGCCTCCCGTTGTCATGTAGCCTTCTGCTCCTCTGTGTCCATGTCTTCCCCACTTCTCTCTCTTGTGAGGACACTTGTCATTGGATCCAGGCCCATCTGGGTAATCCAGGATGATCTCCTGCTGAGATCCTTACCTTAATTACATTGGCAAAGACTCTTTCCAAATAAGGTCACAGTCACAGGTTCTGGGGTTAGGACTCGGATCTATCTTTTTAGGAGTCCCCTTTTGGCCCACTCCACTTGGTTACATGAAAATCTATTGGTCAGTCTTGCATTCTGCATGGACCTACGATGACTGTGCCATCACGCATCGGTCATTTGGAAACTATTAGTTGACTGACTTATGCAGAGGTTGTCCTATTTCATCCTTCACTGTCAGAGAGTTGCATTCGTTAATATCACCACCCATCTCGTCAGACAAGCTTTAAGTGTCAGAGCAGCCAAGCTCACAGTGGCAGATACAGGTTTTCCAAAATTCTGATTTTCCCTCGAAAGTTTGACTTTTATCATTGGCAGCAAACACTGACAGTCATTTTCCTTGAAGTGACAGGAGGCTCATTTTGTGCATTTCTGAGAAAATGTCTGCCAAACGGCTAAGTCTGAATCATAGTTTTTCAG
This sequence comes from Equus caballus, assembly GCF_041296265.1. Taxonomy (NCBI): domain Eukaryota; kingdom Metazoa; phylum Chordata; class Mammalia; order Perissodactyla; family Equidae; genus Equus; species Equus caballus. The sequence goes on from NC_091704.1 coordinate 16,399,702, forward strand.
AAATTTCAAGTAAAAATGGTGTTTCCTAAAAACAGACGTCAGTTGGACTCTAACACTTGTTCAAGTGCTTTTCCTGGAGACGGCCTTGAACTTGACGCTCAGGAGGGCAGGATTTATAGGTACTTCCCATTTTGTCATAAAAAATGTTAAAAAGACATGGACTCACCCATTAGGGGTGAATTGTGTCTCCCGGGAAGATGCGTGAAGCCCTAATCCCAGCCCCTGTGAATGTGGCCTGACTTAGGGATACGGTCTTTGCAGATGTCGTCCAGTTACGATGAAGCCATTGGCGTGGCCCTGATCCAACATGACTGGTGTCCTTACAAGAAGAGGAAAGTTGAACTCAGACATGAAGAGAAGAAGGCCATGTAACAGTGGAGACAGACTCAAGTGATGGATGCGTCTACAAGCCAAGGAACACCAAAGGTTGACAGAAGCTGGAACAGGCAAGGAGAGATTCTCCTCCTACCGCCTTCGGAGGGAGCAGGGCCCTGCCCACACCTTGATTTTGGACTTCTGGCCTCCAGAACCGTGAAAGAATACATTTGTGTTGTTTTAAGCCCCTAGTTTGTGGTACTTGTTATGGCAGCCCCAGAAAATGAATTCAGCCACCCCCCCCCGCCCACGCCCCGCAAAATCCTGAATGGACAGAGACTAGTACAGACAATGAACAAGTGCACATGTATGTAAACAAGATTAATTTACAAATTAAATAACAAAATAGGACACAAGGGGAATCAAACACAGTGGTGAGCTAAGAGTGTCTGGGGATGGGAGTGAAGGGGGAAAGCCACTTTTAAGGCCTTAGTGTAGACCTGAAAGATAATAGCATAAGAAGACCTGGGTAGAGCCAACCAGGCAGGTAAGAATGGCATGTGCAAAGGCTTGGGGCAGCCCATAGTGTGTCTTTTTTGGAGAATGGAGAGGAAGCTGGAGCTGGAGTAGCACAAGGGAGGGGATGGGGCTGAGACCTAAGCTTACTGCAGACCCACTGGGCCTTGTTGGTCAGGGTTAAGCACTTTAGATTCAAACCTAAGAGTAATAGCAAGTATTTTGAATAGCTTAAAGCAGGGGAGTGACATGATCAGATGGACATTTTTCAAAGCTGCTTCTGGCTGCTCTTTTCTGCCTGGCAGACGGGGTCAGAGGGAAGTACAAGAGGTGCCAGACAGTGGTAGCAGGAGACCAGGGCAGGGGTCCTGCCCTGCAGGGCAGCAGGGGACCAGGGCAATGATCAAGGTGCATTTTGAAGACGGAATCGTCTACATGAACACCTCCTCCTTTCTTCTGCAATTACTATCCTGTCTCCCAACTTGCCAAGTCAATGCCATCCTTCAGAGAGTGGCTGCCCACAGGCAAACCATCCCCTATGTCAGGGCAGAGGGGCTGGTTTCTACCTGGCCTGGAGCAAGTGCTGTCAACAAGCTCGGGGCAGGTGGGACACTGAGGCCGCAGAGATGCATCCAGTGGGAGACCAGATCATCCCACAAGGTCCTCCCTACCACCAGAGAAGATCCAGGCTTAGAAGCAACATTCTGGAAATTTCTGCCATGCCTATTCCGTCCTGTGGCTAAGGAAGCCCGCTTAGTGAATTCTTTGGGTTTCCATGGAGGCGGCGTGTCTCCCTCCCTGGGAATCCTAGCTCCAGGTAGGAGGCTGAGGGCAGTAGTCAAGGTTTTGTTTAATGATGTGGTGGCCATAAAGAAATTCCAACGTGGAACCAAAAGAGAAACCGTGCTGCCCATAGCCATGTTCACATTTCGACAGCTACCTGTGAGCTCAAAGGCCAGTGTGACGGTTTGCACGGTGTCCCCCCAAAGTTCATATATTGAAGTCCTAGCCCCCAGTCCCTCAGAATGTGACCTTGTTGGAGACGAGGCCTTTAACAAGGTGACCTAGTTAAAGTGAAGTCATAGGGTGGGCCTTGATCCCATGGGACTGATGTCCTTATTGAAAAGGGGATCAGGACACAGACACACAGAGAGGGAAGACGCTGTGAAGACACAGGGAGAAGACGGCCATCCACAAGCCACTGAGAGAGGCCTCAGAAGGAACCAACCCTGCCCGCACCTGGACTTCGGGCCTTCAGACCCACGGGACCATCGATTGCTGTTGCTCATGCCGCTTGGTTTGCAGTACTTTGTCCTGGCAGCTTCAGCAAATGAACACACCCATTAAACAAAACTCCAGGTGGAGCCTGCCAAACCATGAACCGGAAACAAAGTTGCAGCTGGCTGAGCAGGACAAGGCGCTGTGTGTCTGGGCATAGAGAGGAGAGGCCACGGAGCGGCCACCACGCGGCAGTCACGCACCGCTCCTCACAGCAACCCCAGGCTGCCTCCTGAGGGCAGAGGCTTACACCCCAAAGAGGCAAAGACTTTTGTTTGCGCAGCTTTGGGATTTTTTTTAAATTCTAAAAACATGAGGGTCTGATTACTAAAAATGCCAGCTATAGAGAAGTGCATAAAGTAGAAAAAAAGAGAAAGAGAAAGAGACTTCCCACTTCGCAGCCACACCCCCTTCCCAGAGGGAATGACTAGGAACAGGCCTTTTGTTACACACACAGAAACACGTGCAGAAAAATGCCTCTGTTTAGACTAAAATGGAATCATACACATGCTGCCTTTGGCACCCCACTTTTGTCACATAGTAAGATAACACGGATGTCTTTTCGGCAATCCCCTGAAGACCTAGTTCATTCACTTTAATGGGCTGCATAGAATTCTATTGAGTGGATGGGCCGTAATTTATTTACCCAATCTCCTGGGGATGGACATTTACACTGTTTCTGATTTACCATATTACAACTGATGTTGGGCTCTGGAACTGGAAGACGTGGGTTCAAATCCCATTCTGCCACTTTCAAGTTGAGTGTATTAGTTATCCATTGCTGTGTAACAAATATCCCCCAAAACGTAATGGTTTAAAGCAAGAAAAACATTATCCCACAGTTGTGTGCAGCAGAAATTCGGCTGCATAGGTGGGTTGTTTAGGCTCCGGGTCTCTCATGAGGTTGCAGTCAGACGTTGGCCAGGCTGCCATCGTCAGAGGCTTGACCAAGACCAGAGACTCCATTTCCAAAACGGCTCCCTCACGGGGCTGTTGGCTGGAGGCCTCAGTTCCTCGGTGCACGGGCTTTTCCATAGGCTGCTTGAGGACCCTGGGACGTGGCAGCCAACCTCGCCCAGAGCTAGCGAGCCAAGAGCACAGAAGACACAGTGCCTTCTGCGATCTCATCTCTCAAGTCACGCGCTGTCACCTCTGCTTTATTCTGTGTCACAGAAGCGGATTGTTAGGTGCAGCCCACACTCGGGGCGGGGAATTGGGACCCAGCTTCTGAAGGGAGGAGAATCGAAGAATTTATGGACATATTTTAAAACCACCACACTGTGCATCTGGGCAAGTTACTTCTCCTCTCCGTCTCCCTTGCTTCAGCTGAAAATGGGGATAAAAGTTAGTCCCCGATGATTGACTGGGTTCATGGCAGTGACGGACGGGTTAGCGCCGTCATGAAGCGAGCTCTCAGAAGTGGCCCGGTTACTCGCGCCTGTTGTGTGCGGATGGATATCTCTTTAGTAGCAAATTGCGAGCTGGCTCTTCCTTAAACAGGTGAATCTCAGGATACTTGGCTGACCTTCAGCTTCTTAATCTGGGTGTCATTGGCCTCTGGCAAAGCCCAGGACAGGAATCAGAGGGTCCATGGATTCCCCAAGACGAAAGGCAGAATTATGTGCTCGTGTTATTTTCTAGAAGAGGGTTCAAAGCGTTTATTGAGGATGTTAAAGTGTGGTCTGTGACCCCAAAAAGCTTATGAACCGCTCGGCAAAATTGAGGCCAACTGTTGATTTTCACTGGGCGGGCATTCTGGACCCTGCGGGGCTGGGGCCTGTGCTAGGCATTGGGAGAGGGACAAATGAGACTTGCAGGCCGGGGCACAGACTGCCCAGGATGCAAGCGGCTAAATGTGATCACCAGGAGGGGTTGATCATGAGCAGTGCTGCTGTGAACACACATATACAAGGACTTGCTTGCACACCTGTTTTCATTCTCTTGGGTCTATACCTAGGAGTCGAATTGCTGGATCACACGGTAATTCTATGTCTCACTTTATTTTGGCAAGGAAGATCATGCCTGAGCTGACATCTGTGCCAGTCTTCCTCTATTCTGTATGTGGGACGCCACCACAGCATGGCTGATGAGCAGTGTGTAGGTCCATGCCCAGGGTCTGAACCTGCAAACCCCGGGCAGCTGAAGCAGAGCGTGTGAACATAACCACTAGCCACTGGGCTGCCCCATCTACGTGTTGCTTTTTAAGGCACTTTCAAGCTATTTTCCCCAGCAGCTGCAGCATTTACCTCTCCACCAGCAGTGCACAAGGGTCCCAGTTCCTCCACAGCCTCACCAATACTTGGTATTTTTCACTTTTTAAGATTATCACTGTCCTAGTGGGTGTGAGGTGGTATCTCATTGCAGTTTTGATTTGCAGATTAACAATATTTTAAAGTGTTTTTTTTTTAAGATTGGCACCTGAGCTAACAACAGTTGCCAATTATTTTTCTGCTTTTTCTTCCCAAATCCCCCCAGTACATGGTTGTATATTTTAGTTGTGGGTCCTTCTAGTTGTGGCATACGGGACGCCGCCTCAACATGGCCTAATGAGTGGCACCATGTCGGCGCCCAGGATCCAAATTGGGGAAACCCTGGGCCACCTAAGCAGAGCGTGGGATCTTAACCACTCAGCCACGGGCTGGCCCCTAAAGTTTTTAAAAAATCAAAATCAATGCAAAAAAATCCATGAGGAACAAAATATCAAAATCTTAGCAAAAACGGGATCATCCCTTTATTTGCATACCTACCTCACTCGCCTCACCATATTTAAAATTGTGATATTTCATTCATTGTGGGTTTTTCTGGATTGATTTGGATTTTTTAAAATATTGCATTAAAATATTTATCCTTTTACCACAGTAAAAAACATTGAAAAAATGTTGTTTATCTTCGGTGCTGAGTCGTTTTGGGTTTGTTGGCGGCCCCGGGCCAGCCCAGCCCTGGGTTCCAGCGGCTTCCCTCCGCTCGCGGCAGCCCGCGCGCTGGCCTCCAGGGGGCGCTGCTTGCCCGCCCAGCCTCGGTCTGGGCACCTCCTTCTAGCCGAGAGGTTGATCCGGTTTCTTTACGTCTCCGCCGCCGGCCGGGATCCCTCGTCTGTGAGGCGGGAATGAGGAAAGTCAGGAGTGCAGATGGCAGAGGAGGGAGGGAATCCCCTGGCCGAGGGCTCAGCGCCCACCCCACACATAGATGATCATGACTACTCCTGCAAAGCACAGATGGAAGAACATTCTAGGCTTTTCTACAGAGGATTTCAAAGTCACAAAAGTAGGCAGAAAGGTATGAAGAGCTCTTGCCAGCCCCAACCACCATCACCCCCTGACCAAACCCCACCCTGCCCACCTCGCCAGCTGGAATTAGTTCAAAGCAAACCCAAGTCCTTCCATAAATCTTCTCATTCTGTAACTATTTCCTATGTCTCCAAGAGATAAAGACCCTTAAGGACACCTAAGCGCAATACCATTATCACACTTAAAAGACTTTACCAAGAATTCTTGGGGCCTGCCTGGTGGCGCACCGGCTAAGTTCACACGTTCTGCTTCTCAGTGGCCTGGGGTTCGCCGGTTCGCATCCCTGGTGAGGACATGGCACTGCTTGGCAAAAGCCATGCTGTGGTAGGCATCCCATGTACAAAGTAGAGGAAGATGGGCATGGATGTTAGCTCAGGGCTGGTCTTCCTCAGCAAAAAAAAAAAAAAAAAAAAGAGGATTGGTTGGCAGTAGTTAGCTCAGGGCTAATCTTCCTCAAAAAAAAAAAGAATTCTTTAATGCCCACAGACTCCGGTGTGGCAGACGACGGTAGGGGTCTGACTCAGTTCCGGCACCCCCTTGCCTGGGATGGCCTTGGGCGGGTCGCTGACCTTCTCTGGAGCTCATTTTCACCCTCAGTAAACCAGACGGCAGACTGAAGCCCTCAGGGTGCTGGAGAAGTGCAGGCGCGGTGTGTATTGGTGTGTGTTAGCGCCTGCAGGTAGGAGTCCCTCGGAATATAGTAACGTGATTGTAGCAACATGAATAGGTAACATGACGGAGCAGCGGTTCTCAGCGGGGCGGGGGGACTCTTGGCACTGTCCAGAGATGTTTTTGGTTGTCAGTGATCGGAAGTGGTGGTGCTGCTGGCATCTAGTTGGTGGAGGCCAGGGATGCTGCTCAACACCCTCCAGTGGCCAGGACGGCCCCCTCCACAGAGGGGGGGTCTGGCGCCAAGTGTCGGCGGTGCCGAGGTTGGGAAACCCTGCTCTAGAGACTTAGATGTCATTAGCGCTTCCTGAAACGTTGGCATAGGAGGCTTTGATTCCTGGCTCTGATGCTTGATGAGTGACCCTGGTTATAATAGTAATTTGTCACGGCCGACATTTCGTGGGTCCTTGCATGAGCCGAGCGTGGTGCTAGGCTCACTATGTGCATGCATTCATTCTCTTACCAACCCAGGAGGTGGTGGAGAAGACTCAAGCCCGGAGAGGCCAAGTGGCCCACGCAAGGAGCTTCACCTCCCTGGACCTCATTTCCTTCGTCCATGGGACAGGATCTCGGGGTTGTGTGTGGACTGCCGATGCCAAACGCCAACTGGCCGGCCCCTTGTGGACCCTTGACAAAAGGCATCTGCTGTGATGGACCTGTTAGCCCGGCACACAACAGTTAACTGCCAGGTCTGGCCAAGGGCCCAGCTAAGCCAGCCTGAGAGCCAACAATTCCTTTCATTATCCCAGTTGCTGGGAGAATTGGCAGGAAGAGAGCTGCGAAGTGCCTAAGACAAAAGTTACTAGGATTGCCGGAGCTCGTCTTCCGGGCAGTGCTGGGCCCAGAAAACTGTCTTCTCCAACCTACTTCCCCAGAGGATTCTAAACTGGCCCTTCAATCACCAGCAGGAGCTAGAGGGAGGCAGGAGCCCCCAAGGAAAACCAGAGGGCGGGCGCTGCAAGGGGCTCCTGTCCTTCCTGGAGAAGGCCGGTCTTGCTTAGTTGTCTGTGGTGACAAGCAGGGGTCAAGGAAGATGGATAGTTGTGGGTGAGCATGTTGCTGTGACAATTATTTACTGGGGACCTGCTGGGCACGCTGACCAGGGTCCTTGCACTCATGGAAGTTTGTTGTGAGAGAGCAAACAGTAAACAGGCAGAAACAAGAAGAAACATCAGCTGGTGGTGAGCACCATGCAGAGAATTAAAATAGTGTGACAGCATGGGGGGTGACTTGGGAGGTCGTTGAGTAAGGAGACAGTCAGGGAGAGCCTCTCAGCAGGTGGCATTTAGGCTGAAATGTGAATGACACGAAAGGACACCGGATGGAGAGTTCGGGTATGGCACGTGCAGAGGCCCTGAGGCAGAAATAACTTAGCTGTTGTAGACCACGGGTTCTCAACCCGGCAGGATTCTGCCCCCTGGTGGACATGGGCAATATCTGGAGATATTTTTGATTGTTACAACCTGGGGAGGAGATCTGCTCCTGGTATCCAGTGGGTTGAGACCAGGATGCTCCTTGACATCCTACAACGCACAGGATGGTCCCCACGGCATAGAACAAGCCAGCCCCAAACGTCAGTTGTGCTGGGACTGGAAAAGTCTGGGCTAGAGGAATAGAAAGCAAGCCTGGTGTGAGTGTCGAGGTCAAACGCTCTGATCCTCCTGTGAACACCAAGAGGTTGCAGCAAGGGAGCGTGACCACGGGCTACAGTGGGGTCAGGTCCACGGGGCCCGGTAGGGACTCAGGGAAGTGGGGGAAAGAACAGAGACTTTGAGGGGGGCAAATTCGAGGTCAGGAGACTGGTCAAGAGGTGCTGGAAGAAGGGCCTAGACCGACGCTGGAGCCTGGAGCTGGGGCCTGAGTGAGGTCAGCCGGGCACGGCTAAAGCAGAGCGTCTGGGTGGATTGTGGGAAGGTGGTTGGATGGCAAGGCTGGCTTTCGGGGTCTGTGAAGGACAGGGGGCCAGAGCAGCACTTGCTCGCTGACTCTGCCTTTTCGGGCTAGTGAGGAAGTTCTCTGAGCCTCAGTTTCTTCATTCATAAAATGGTGACAGTCAGCTCTGTGTCACAATACTTAGCAGGTCTGTGTAGGAGAGGATTAACTCAGCAGGCCTGGTTGTCCACACCCTGGACGTGAAACGTCTGGCCCTTGCCCAGCTCCTGGCAGTGTCCTTGGAATGTCCTTCCTGATAAGAAGCTCTTCGTTTAGCTGGGGGCCTTGGGATGTACCAGATAGTCTATGCTAACACTGTGACTTATAGCGGGGGCCTTGGGACATGTGTCACCAGCTTGACCTGGAGGGACTGGAGTCGGAGGTCACCTGTGCAGGAGGTCAGACTTGCCTATGTGACCAATGCCCAGTAAAAACTCGGAACACCCGGGCTCCAGCAAGTTTCCCTAGTTGGCAGCACACCATGTGTGTTGTCACACATGGCTGCCGGGAGAATTAAAGTCTGTCCCCACGACTCCACTGGGAGGGGACAACTGGAAGCTCACCCTGGTCTCTCCTGGATACTGCTTTATGCACCTCTTCTCTTGGCTGATTGTAATCTGTGTCCGTTTTTGTATGAGTGACTTCCTCAGAGAGGCCCTCATTAACTACCCAATCTCAGGCAGAACCTGCTTGTTAATCTTTTTCATGGAACCAAGCTTGGGGTCATCTTACATTTAAAGTCTTCTTTCAGCTAACCCTGTATTAGCAATTAAACACTTACAAAAGCAAGGGGCATCAAAGAGGCATTGAGTGTAGCTGTTTTTCTCTAGTTTAGAAGGCATTTTGGAGCTCTGAAGGACTACCCGGAATGCATCCTTTCTGTTATGTACTAGCGTTTAAAATTGAAAATACAATATTTTAAATGGTCACCATTAAACCATATAAAAACTTATATATTGAAAAGTAAGGGGGCCGGCTCCGTGGCCGAGTGGTTAAGTTCACGCGCTCCGCTGTGGCGGCCCAGGGTTCGGATCCTGGGTGCGGACATGGCCTTGCTCGTCAGGCCACGTTGAGGTGACGTCCCACATCCCACAACTAGAAGGACCTGCAACTAAGATATACAACTATGTACTGGGGGGGTTGGGGAGATAAAGCAGGAGAGAAAAAAGAAAAAAAAAGAAGATTGGCAACAGTTGTTAGCTCAGGTGCCAATCTTAAAAAAAAAAAGAAAAGAAAAGAAAAGAAAAGTAAGTTTCCTTTCCCGTTAAGGCCTCTACGCTCCCTACCCAAAGGCAGCCACTGTTAATCTGTGTCCTTTCTCTGTAGTGTGAGTGGAATAGCTTTTGTGGATTCTCTGAGTCCTTCTAGTGAATTCTGCAGACCTACGGTGGTTGTGGGGACTCCTGAATGGCAGTCTTTCCTGGGTGGACAAGGCAGGGAGGGAAAGTAGAGGCAGAGAAGGAAAAGGTATGACAAAGTTCAGACTGTTCAGTAGAACCGATACCACTATTTATCCAGTGCCCGTATGTGGAGTGGGGACTTTGCACCCCGATCGCCCAAATGCCTGTCCACATTTTGTTCATCACGGGCGTGTTGGCATTCCTTTTGATTTTCAGGCACATGATACTTCCTTAACGTGTTGATCCCGAGGCAAATGCCTCACTCTCCTCACCCCAGCTCACCGTGAGTGGTTCTCACTCCCATTTCACAGACGATGCAGCTGATGCTGATGTCCCAGAAGAGAGGCCACTTGCTTAAACCCTCCAGGACAGCGCTGAAGGAGCCGGCATCCCAAGCAGGCCCATGGATGCCACGGTATCCGTCCTTTCTGTCTGTGGTTTGTTAATATTGAGAGGTGGGTGGGCAGGACTCACATCACCAGGGCATTTTCAATAAGGTCAAATTGTAAGAAAGTCTTTCGCTGGTCATGCAGCCCATGTTTTTGATGATTTTTTTCCTAGTGTTATTGAGATGTATTTGTCATATAACATTGTCTAAGTGAAAGATGTACAACGTGTTGATTCGGTACATTTATATACTGCAAAAATGTTACCACCACAGCATAGCTAACACTCCATCATGTTACATAATTACCCTTTTTTTGTGATGAAAACATTTAAGATTCACTCTCTTAGCAACTTTCACGTGTGTAATACAGTATCATACATTAGAGCCCCAGAACTTGTTAATCTTATAACTAGAAGTTAGTGCCCTTTGACCAGCATCGCCCCATTTCCCCAGCCCCTGCTGACCACCATTCTGCTCTCTGTTTCCACGAGTTCAGCTTTTTTAGATTCCACATGTAAGTGAGATCGTACAGTATTTGTCTTTCTCTGTCTGACTTATTTCACTCAGCATAGTGCCCTGAAGGTCCACTCACATTGTAGAAAGTGGCATTTTTCGATTATTTCCGAGAGCACATCTCAGTTTGATGTAGGCAGATCCTTAACCGCCCTTGGAGACTTGCCCATCTCCCCTCTTTTCAAAGCGGGCCAGCTGCAGGCCCCACACCTCTTGCAGGCAAGGAGATCTGGCTAGGGTTGATTTAAAGCTGCTTTCAGTTTCTTTCTCAGCACTGCTGACATTTGGGGACAGATAATTCTCTCTGGTGGGGGTGTCCTGTGCATTGGAGGGTGTGGAGCAGCATCCCTGGGCTCCACCCACTAGATGCGAGTACCTTCCCCCGCGCCCCGTGGTGACAACCAAAATGTCTCCAGACACTACGAGTGTCCCTTGGGGACCAGAATGGCCCCCAGTTGAGAACTGCTAGTTTAATAGTACACCCTGTGCCTGGACCTCATTGGAGGGTGAGCACAGGATGGGGTGGGCGTTCCACTAAGTGTTCGTCCTTCTTGCCTGCCCTGCTAAGGCTGGGCACAGCTCCCAGCATCCCACAGCCTCTTTCTGCACACCTGGGCCCAGGTTCAACTTATGTGGAGCCCCGCGGGACCCAGGTGTTCGAGAGGCTGGCTGGTCCCCAGGCCCCAACACCCAGTGCTGGGAAACCACAGTTGCTGTAGCGACCACTGAGCTCTCAGGGCAAGGAGCTGGTTGGTTGAGAGGTAAACGTCGCCGGTGCCTGGAGGAGCCAACATCCAGGGGCCTTGGTTGAGAGGCCGTTGTCCAAGGTCCCCTGTTAGCACTTACAGACAAAACAGAGCAGAGAGGAGCAGCTGGCTCAGCTCCACAGGACACTGGAGGTGACAGGGGCTGCAGGTCCCTAAGAGGCCTTGGAGGGTGAGGCAGGTGCCCCCCGGATGGCCCTGCCTGTCTGACCTCATGAGGGAGGCTGCCAGGCCACTGGCGTGAAGTTTCTGAAACCCAGGCCCTTTCCAGGGGAAGGATCGTCCAGGGGGGTGGGCAGCATGAGCGTGGACCCCCTCAGCCCGGACACCCACCAGCAGCTTCTCCAGGGTCAGGCGGGCCCCCTCCCAGCGCCTCCGTCCAGCAGCGTGGCCATCTTTATCAGCTCCACAGTTTCAGGTAAGGAGCAGGGCAGGGCTGGGGGCAGAGGCAAGCGAGCACTCTCGGGGGGTGCCAGGGCAATGGGCATGGCTCACAGGGTCCTCTGAGAGACCTGGATGTGAATGCAGCCTGGCCCGTGATCCACATGGGAACCCGTGAGGGGGAGCCTCCCAGACCCTCTGTTTCTTCTTCAATAAGTGAGGGTGAGAGCCTGACTTGATAGAGTGGCTGTGAGTGGCAAATTATATTCCAACTAAATTTGTGATGAACATGGTGTGCACCAGGCTTGAAAAGTGCCAGAGTCTTTCCACGGCTACAAAGCCCGGCGAGTCTGGGTCCTATGAGCCTCCCCAGCCTTGTCTTGTATGATCCTTTCCTCACCATGTGTTGTGGTCACACCGGCCTCTGGCAGGTCCTGGAACCCGTGAAGCCCCAGCCCCATCAGCTGAATTTGGTCTTTGTTGAATGCCTCGCCCCTCCGACCAGGCTGTAAGCTCCATGAGGGCAAAGACGACACAGTAGTGTGCTGGCAAGTGTTTGGTAACCTAATCTCCAAAAAGCAAAAAACAAAATAAAACTCCTGTTTTGCGCTGTGTGCCAGTTTCCGCCGTGTAAATCCTCCCATGGTCGTCAGTTTCGAGCTGCCGTGTGACGTCATGAACAGGCGTCAGGCAGGGCTGTGCGGCAGCTCACCGGCTGCCAGCATTTCCCTGAGACAAAATCAGTAGCTGTAAAGAGACTCCAGCGCAGAGCTCATGGTCACTGCAGTAAAATAATTTCTCAATGATGAGTTTTGAGTGTTTGCAATTTCTGATTTTACTATAATGTAAGTTCAGATCAATTTTCATAATGGTTGTGTTAATAACTGGCTCACAAAATTCCTGAAGATTTAGCAGTCAGCTCTCCCGAGCGAGGGGGCTGGCTCTGACACACAGGCACACCTTGGGGATGCTGTGGATTTGGTTGCAGACAGCCACAATAAAGCCAATATCACAATAAAGCGAGTCACGCAATTCTTTTGGTTTCCCCGTGCATATAAAAGTTATGTTGAGGGGCCGGCCCAGTGGCACAGCAGTTAAGTTCGCACGTTCCGCTTCCGTAGCCCAGAGTTCACCAGTTCGGATCCCGGGTGCAGACGCAGCACCAGTTGGCAAGCCATGCTGTGGTAGGCGTCCCACATATAAAGTAGAGGAAGATGGGCAAGGATGTTAGTTCAGGGCCAGTCTTCCTCAGCAAAAAGAGGAGGATTGGCAGCAGATGTTAGCTCAGGGCTAATCTTCCTCAAAAGAAGTTACGTTGATACCATACTGTAGTCTAAGTGTGCAATAGCATTATGTCTACAAAAACAATGTACACATCTTTTTTTTTAAGATAGTAGTGGTTATTATTTTTCTTTTCTTTTTTTTAATTTAATTTTTATTGAGTTAATGATAGGTTACAATCTTGTGAAATTTCAGTTGTACATTATTGTCTGTCAGTCATGTTGTAGGTGCACCCCTTTACCCTTTGTGCCCACCCCCCAGCCCCCCTGTCCCCTGGTAGCCACTAATCTGTTCTCTTTGTCTACATTTTTAAATTCCTCATATGAGTGGAGTCATACAGATTGTCCTTCTCTATCTGGCTTATTTCACTTAACATAATTCCCTCAAGGTCCATCCATGTTGTTGCAAATGGGACAATTTTGTTCTTTTTGGTGGCTGAGTAGTATTCCATTGTATATATATACCACATCTTCTTTATCCAATCATCTGTCGATGGGCACTTAGGTTGCTTCCACGTCTTGGCGATTGTAAATAATGCTGCAGTGAACATTGTGGTGCATAGGACTTTTGGAATTGCTGACTTCAAGCTCTTTGGATAGATACCGAGTAGTGGGATGGCTGGATCGTATGGTATTTCTATTTTTAATTTTTTGGGGAATCTCCATCCTGTTTTCCATAGTGGCTGCACCAGTTTGCATTCCCACCAGCAGTGGATGAGGGTTCCTTTTTCTCCACAACCTCTCCAACATTTGTTAACAATGTATGCATCTTAATTAAAAAATACTTTGTTGCTAATAAATGCTAACCATCCTCTGAGCCTTCAGCGAGTTGTAATCATTTTGCTGGTGGAGGGTCCTGTAAAAAAGCGCATATCTGCACAGCGCAGTAAAGCGAGGTATGGCTGCCCTGCCTCGTCCATGTTACCCCCTGCTGCTCAGCCTTGTCTGGGCGTGAAGTAACTTCCTAGTAGCTATTTTCTGGACAAATGGGATGGCCTGTGGGATTTCTAAAATGGGCATGGGAAGAGGAGGGGCAGGAGACAGAGCTGAGATTGGCGTCAGGTCGTCCCCCATTCGGAGCCTGGGCGGCTTCTCGGCACCAGTGGCTGTGGGTGTCTTTTCATAGACACTATGGTGAAACGGGTGTTCCCGCAGCCCCGACCTTGCGCTGGGTGCATTTCCCTGCCTGGGTCAGTAGTTCAGCCAACATTTACCGAGCGCCTGTGCCTGGTACTGCGGGATCCTGGATGACCGAGACAGCAGAGGTTCTTGACTCTGGGGCTTGCAGCCCTGCAAAGCAGAGCATCACCCCCATTTTACAGACAGGAAACTGAGGACAGCCTGACACTCGGCACAGGCCACACAGTGACGTCAGGGCTGGAGAAGGTCTGAGCATCCCAGTTTGCCCCAGGTCGGGCTGCCAGATTTAGCAAAACCCAAAAACCAAAACAAGGGCAACATCAAAACCAGGACATCCAGTTCGATTTGCATTTCAGATAAACAAAGAATAATCCTTTCGGGTAAGTATATCCCAAATAGTGCCTGGGCCCGGACACACTTACGCTAACAAATTATTCGTTGTTTATCAGAAATGCAAATTTATCCAAATAGTGCGTGGAATGGGATATACTTATGCTAGCAAGTTATTCATTGTTTATCTGAAATGCAATTTCAACCAAGCAGCCTGTATTTTATCTGGCAACCCTAACCTAGAGCAACCAACGATGCTGGTTAGCTGCGACTGAGGAGTTTCCCAGGGTGTGAGATTTTTAGTGCCGACACCAGGAAAATCCCAGGCAGCCCAGGATGGTTGACCTCCCTAGGTGTACCTCGTGTCTTTCACATCTTTTGATTTGCTGTGAAGGGCCCCAGCCTTGGTGGGGTGAGTGAGGCTGAAAGCAGAGCCGTGGGGCAGGGAAGAGCTCTGGGTTCTTCCAGCTGACGTCTTTCATGCTGTTCCTGCAGACATGGATGCAGAGAGAGAAGCTCTGCAGAGCGCCGCCTACCCCGAGGTGCAGACTTTCTGCCAGAAGCACGGCCTGATGTTCGAGGTGAGCACCTGCCCGCTCCTCGCTGCCTGGGTCCCCTCCGTCCTGAAGGTCGGGAACGAGGGTGTGCCCTGGGGCAGTCACGCAGGGCCCTTTGTTCACAGGGGCTCCGCACTCAGCTCAATGCTTTGCTGTTGAGTCTTGAAATTCATAATGACTTTTGAACAAGAGCCCCGTTTTCTTTTTGCCCTGAGCCCTGCAAGTTCTGTAGCTGGCCCTGGTCATGGGCCATGGAGATAAAAGTCCTCTGAAAGAGCAGGTGGAGGGATGACG
Organism: Equus caballus; assembly: GCF_041296265.1. NCBI lineage: Eukaryota > Metazoa > Chordata > Mammalia > Perissodactyla > Equidae > Equus > Equus caballus. Next base: position 16,414,746 of record NC_091704.1, read on the forward strand.
GCTACGGGCATTTTGATTAGCACAGGAGGCATGGCACAGCACAGGAGTGGCCGCCTGGGGACCCTGCTCCTTGGGCTGGGCCCTTTCCTGCCTTTTGTTGCTCTTTACCCTCTTCTGCACTGGGGCAGCTTCGGGGGGAGTCTAAGAGGGCTGTGGGATATTTGGGGCATGCATGGAAGTGGGACATGCCTTTTTCTGGAGCTCCAGTGGTGTGCCTGTGGGGCACAGTCGCCACGGGCCCCAAGCAGCCTCTGGGACTCTCACGCTGACCCGGGAGTGGGGGCGATGCTGCTGCTGCGCGTTTCGATGCAGAAACCGACAAACCGTCTTGGAGTCTCGGCTTCACTTGAGGCTATCTCCTTGCCATTGGGACAGCGACGCATCGCACCAAAGCTCCTTCATTGTAAGCCACGCCGTCATTTGTCTGCTACCAAAAAAGAGCAGTGCTGGGAGTTCCACTCTGCTCGCCGGTGGTCCTGAGACACGGCTCGGTGGCAGTGGCACTAGAGAGAAAAACATGCATGCTGAGTACTGTGGTCTTTGCACCCCATGCTGTGGTTCATCAGGAATTCATGTGTCTTTCCCTCTGGGCAAAAGAACTTGGGGAGGCAGGGTCTGCTCTTGACGGGAGCCGAGGAGTCAAAAGAAAGATTTCTTGGACTCTCAAGATCTGACAGTAGTGCTCTTTTATTTAGAGAATAGTGTGGAATAGCATGGGGACAGGACCCACGGGCAGTCAGAGCTGCTGCTGCATGGGGACAGGACCCATGGGCAGGAGGAGGTACTGCTGGCATGGGGAGCTGCTGCTGCCCACATGGGTGGAGAGTAAGGCTAAATTTAAGGTGTAGGTATGTGAATTATCTCTTTACAAGACAAACGAAAGAATATGTAAAAAAGTTAAAATGGTATCAGTGCAGGTGGGGTCTGGATGTTGGGTGGTCCTATAACTTTTAGATAAGAATCAAATTGGATTAAGTGAAGGCCAGAAGCCACCACCCTAAATACTATCTTCAGCTAAAGACAAAGGAGGATGTTGGGGGGGAGGGATCAGTTACATGAGGTTGCCAGACAGTAACCAACTTAAGTCCTTGCCTTCCCCATTAAGAGTTTCCAGAGATAAGGCCACCCCGCCTTCCTCCTGGTGCAGAGAGGGAGGCAAGGAGACTGCCTTCACAAATGTAAATGTTTCCCAACAAAGGGCAAGCAAACTCTGCTCCTCGGAGTTGCTTTTATTAAGGTATCCAGCCCCCTTCTCATCTGCAGTTTTAAAAGTAACCAGCCTAAAATAATCCTCATCAGTCCTATAACTTTGGATACGGGTCAGGTCGGGTCAGGTGAGGACGCCCTAGGCCTCCCGGAGGGTGCTGTAGATCGGCAGGCCAGGACGCCTCGGCCGTCTCTCCCGGGGCAGCCTTGCTCTGCATCAGTCTGAGTCCCCTCCTGCCCCCTCCTCATCCTTCTGTCCTCGGGGCCAGCTCCACCCTCTGACTTGCGGGGGCTCTGCCAGCCCTCTCACCCTGGGGCAAGCTGGCGGAAACGGACCACTGCATGCGGTTGCCCCAGAGACTTTGCCTGTCCCATTTTGGCCAAACTAAATGCCCTGCTTTGCAAAGAAAGCTCTGCGAACAATTGCGGACATGTCCTTGCTTAAAAAGGAACAGCTTCAAAATGCTCAAGTTCTTTAAAAATTTTAAATGTTTTTAAGTAAACGTCTGATTTCGGAATTTAGATCTACACAAAAGTTGCAGAGACGTCCAGAGTCCCCTGTGCCCCACACCCAGCCTCCCCCAATGTGAACGCCTTCCGTTATCAGCGCGTCTGTCGCAGCTGAGAGGCCGACGGTCAGTCAACTGTCAGTGACCGACCTCCTGACGTTACTCGGACGTCACCAGTTCTTCCGTGCCCGTGCTCTCTCTGCTCGAGGACCTATCCTTACAGGGACCCCACTGCCTGTGGTCGTGACATCTCCCCAGCCTCCCCTGGTCTGGGACGGCTCCTCGTCTTTCCTTGTTGCTCGTGACCTTGGGGTCTTGGGGAGGACTGGCTGGGTCCCGCGGGATGCCCCTGGTCTGGGTCTGGCAGATGCTCTTGTCACGGTTACAGTGGGGTTTGGGGTTCATTCAGGTTCTTTTAATCCAGAAATCCCCTCTGGGGAGAGGGTGTCAAACATTATTGAAAAAAATCTTTATGCCTTTTGTCAAAGGGGATTGAAAAATTCATGCATCCTGCCACCTTCCTGACAAGCCCGTGCTTGTGTCCCCAGGTTGTTGATCTGAGGTGGGGTGTTCGCAGTGCCGAGGCCACTGAACACATGACCACGGAACTCTGCTTGGAGGAGCTGGACCGGTGTCGGAAAACATCCATAGGGCCGGCTTTTGTTGTGAGTCTCTCAGGAGGGAGGGGTTAGCTCTTACTTCTTGTTCCAGCACCAGGATATGGCCCTGCTCCCTAGCCAAACCCACCAGTGGAGGGAAGTGGGTGGCATTCTGCTATTGTACCCACTCTCCATAATCATCCCATGGCAGACATTGCTAATCAATCACGGCACTCATTTTCTGCAGAGCTAGCTGGGATCCAGACATTAGCAGTCAAATGCATGCAGCAGGTGAGATGGAGAGGGTGTTGAAAGCCAAAGGGATGTTAGAATTTGCTCTGGACCTTCTCTCAGCTTTCCCACCCCATCCACTCTGTGTTGGGGAACTTTGGGGTCCTGGAAAACCATAGGTAAGGTGGAACCCCAGGGTAACAGAAATTTCTTTCTCCCATGTGCCCCATGGTGTGGGGAGCAGACTTGACGGCCCTTCTGGAGCCTGCCTCAGGGGCAGACTTCCTCCAGCCCCAGGCAAGGCCAATGTTTCCATGTCACAGGGTCTTTTCTCTTTCCCTCCCAAATGTACTCCTTCTGTCACTAAAATAACTGCCAGCTCACAATGAACGGTTTGGGTTGTGATCAACAAATGACATTCCCAAGTCCCGATTTATTACCCCACCAGGTTCCAGACACATCCAATAACTGCCATTTTGGCTCATCAATCCTACAGCAGGGTTTAGCAGCCTACAGCCTGTGGAGCAAATCCGGCCCACTGCCTGTTTTTGTAAATAAAGCTTTATTGGCACTCAGCCACGTCCACTCATCTAGGCATCACCCAGGGCTGCTTTCCAGCTACAGCTCGGAGCTGAGCAGTTGCAACAGAAACCATCTGGCCTGCAAAGCTGAAAATATTGGCTCTCTGGCCCTTAACAGAAAAAAGTTGCCGACCCCTGTCTTAGAATGTAAAGAGGGAGAATGTCAAGAAAGTATCTTTGCCCGCCACACTTTAATCACAAAGACGTTCTGAGTCGCTCCAAATAAAAAGAAAAACCCTCCAAACCGCTCCTGGAAATAAGGGAGAATGTAGAAGAGAGTGGTGCCCATTATAAAGGCTGTTTTCTAGGGAAATAAAAAGAAATAGGCTGTTTGGCCTTAGAATTGCACTGCCCAATGCAGTAGCCACGAACCACGTGTGATGATTTAAATTTCAATTAATTAAAATCCAGTGGATGGGGCTGGCTCCGTGGCCGAGTGGTTAAGTTCGTATGCTCCGCTGCGGCGGCCCAGGGTTCGCATCCTGGGCGCGGACACGGCACCGCTCGTCAGGCCACGTTGAGGCCGCGTCCCACATCCCACAACTAGAAGGACCTGCAACTAAGATATACAACTATGTACGGGGGGGTTGGGAAGGTAAAGCAGAAAGAGAAAAAAAAAGGAAGATTGGCAACAGTTGTTAGCTCAGGTGCCAATCTTTAAAAAAAAAAAAAATCCAGTGGAGTTAAAATTCCACTTCCTCAGTTGCACAGCCACATTGCAGTGGCTCAGTAGCCACGTGTGGCAAGTGGCCACCATACTGGACAGCCACGATGAGAACACTGACGACGGTGCGTTGCTTTAGTAACTTCTACACTTCCAATGCTGCCGCGGAGATTAGGCCTCCCTACGAGAAACCAAGACCTGGGCGGGGTGTGCGAGCAACTGTCTTCATTATGTTTACGTTTTCTGTGCACAGGCGGGCGTGTTTGCATTCTTTAGCTCTATACTTTTCTTCATAAGTTGGCACTACCTTTTTTCCCCTTTTTCCTTCTTTTTCGATTTTTATTGAGACATAATTGACATGCCACACTGTATATGTTTCAGGTGCACAGCATAATGGCTTGACTTACATATATTGTGGAATAATTATTACAATGTTTAGTTACCACCATCATCTCGTATAAATACAAAAAGGAAAAAGAAAAGAAAGTGAGAACGTTTAGGGTCTACTCTCAGCAGCTTTGAAATCTGCCACAGGGCAGTGCTCACGTGTCCCCACGCTGTCCGTGACTCCCCAGGACTCACTCATCGTCTGCCTGGAAGTCTGTACTGTTTGAATCACTCTGTGTTAATTATTGTTGCTTCGAAATACATCCCCAGGTCTGGGAGGCTCGATGCCCTGCTTGCGTCTCTCCACGAATCTCTTTTCCAGTCTTCTCATTTAGTTTTCCAATTGAGCCTGATGATTGATCATTTTGTTGAGTTTCAAAGGAAAACTTTTTTAAAGAGAAAAGGGAGATGGGGAGAAAAAGAACTCCAGGAGGAATTTGATTTTGCAACCCAAGTCGCAGGCCGCGAAAAGCACAGCGTGGCTCCAGGTGGCACGGGGGACGGGGGACGCTGTTCCAGCTGCCCAGGCCCCATGGCCCGGGGACCTTGCTTGCGCCTCCTCCTAGAAGGGCTCCTTGGGCGCCGGCGGACTTCTGCCCACAGCTGTTTGTTCCTGAACCAGGCGTGGCCCCCTGTCACCTCAGAGCCACAGCGTCGTTGTCCTTGAGTGGCCCTGCTTGGGGGCTTCCCATGGAGCTGCGCCAGCGGCCCTTGGAGACGCGTCTCTCCAGTAAATAAGTCCTTAGGCAGCATGGCAGGGACATCCCCACGGCACTTCCTTTGAGAGGCTCTGGGTCTCAAGGCCACCAGCAGCAGCTCCAGCGTCCCCAGAGAGTTGCTCTTGGTGCCTCCTTCTCGCCTCCTTTCTGGCTCCTCCCGGTCCCTCACGCTGGCCCCACATGCAGGGTTTTGTACTCTCACTCTCCTTCCTGAGAGCTCTGGTCTGTGGCCAGCTGGCCTCGCCTTTTCGACCTCTCTCGCTCCTCAGAGGCTGTTCCTGCAGGGAAGGCCCCCGAGAGCCATGTCCTTGTCAACATCCTGTCATCACAGATTCCATTTATCCAGGTTTCCCAGAGGCATGCCCCTGGGATATTCTGGAAAAACCCAATGAAGAGAGGAAGGGTGGTTGCTTCCATTTTATATGAGAAAACTCAAGACTTTGGGCCCTATATCCTAGGCGTAATTCTCTTGCATTCCACTTTTCACCTTCCTTGAGCGTGTTGGGATAGAAAGAGGGCCTCCTAGTGTCCTCGACATTAGGACCAAAATCTTAGGGCCTCCCCATGCCCAACAAAATCTTGCCCTTGTGGACAGCCTTTTCTCCCTCCACTGCCACCACTTTGTTGGTGCTTCAGCTCCCCTGGCTTTCCTGCACTGGCCTTTGGCCACACTTCCTGCCACGGGGCTTTTGCACATGATGTTTCCTCTGCTTCCCAGGTGCTCTGCCCAGTGCACTCATTCTCATGTCTTATTCTGTAGCTCGATCCTCACTTCCTCAGGGGAATTTCCCTGACCCCACAGCTCACGTGTGACCCACTTTACCCTTTCTGTCTAGCTCTATGACGGCTTCACTTTGACATTGGTGCAAATTCTCAGATTGATGTCAATTCCCAGATTGATGCTGGCCTCTCCTGTTAAGACTCCAAGGTCCAGGAAGGCACAGACCAAGACTGTCCTGCTTATTCTCTCAGCAGGACTGTGCTCCCTCCTACATTTCTCAAGGAGAAGCCTTGCTTTGCTTCTTCCAGCTTCTGGTGGCTCCAGGCGTTCCTTGGCTTGTGGCCGCATCCCTCCAGTTCTGCCTCTGTTGTCATATCGTCGTCTTCTCTGCTGTTTGTGTCGAATCTCCCTCTGCCTGACTCTTAGTAAGGACTCTTGAGATTACATTTAGGGCCCCCCGGATAACCCAGGATAATCTCCCCAGCACAAGACCTTTAACTTAATCCCGTCTGCAAAGACCCTTGTATCAGGCTTCTTCAGAGAAGTGGAACCCAAGTACATATGTGTGCTCGAGCAGAGAGAGGGAATCACCCTCCCTCCTTCTTTCTTTCTGTCGGGACCTTTGGTGGGTGTGGTGAGGCCAACCCGCGCTGGGGAGGGCCGTCCGCCTGGCTCAGCTCACCAATGCAAATGCTGACCTCTTCCGGACACACCTGCACAGACACACCCGGAAATCACGTTGGACAGCTCTCTGGGCGTCCCTTAGCCCAGTGAAGCTGACTCACAAAATTAACCACCACCACCCTTTCCCACAGAAGGTACATCCACGGGGCCCAGGCAATGGGACCAGGGATCTTTGGGGGTGTTATTCACCTGCCACAGAGGGGTTCCCAATAAAAGCTGCTGAGGTGCTCAGTGCTCGATCCCCCTGCCGCATGTCCCCAGGTCCCCACGTGCAGATGCCATAAGGCTCTGCTTGCGCTTCTTAATGTCACTATCGCCATGGCGCTACCACCAGGCTCATTTTTAGGGGCGAGGTGTGGCTCCCCGAGGGTCTCAGAGCCAAGTGCCGGTGCCGACACTGGAGCCCGCGCCCTCTGCCCTCTCTCTGCCAGGCCCTCATGGGGAACCAGTACGGGCCCTGTCCGGTCCCCGCGCTCATCGAGGAGAAGGAGTGGGAGGCGCTGCAGGCTCAGCTGGCCGCCAGGCCCGGCGACCTGGAGCTGGTGGCCCAACGCTTCCGGAGGGACGAGAACGCCGTGCCCCCTGCCTACGTGCTGCAGGCGCCGGGCGCCAGGGAGGCCAGTGAGCCCGAGGATGCCCTGGCCTCGGTGCTGTGCTCCGGAGCCCGGGACGCACGGAGGCTGGGCCTCCTCACGCAGGAGCAGTGGCACCGCTACTCCCGCTCAGGTGAGGCCGCCGCTCTGCCCCCGTTCAGATGCACATCAGGTTTGGTGCAGATGCCACAGTCTGCGTCTCGGTAAATGCCAAGCAGACCTGCCTCCCAGACTCAGTTCCAAAAATCCTTCCTTTACTGACCCAGGAGAGTCCGCCTCATTCCGGTTGCTTCTCCATCTTTTGGGGTCCTCCTCTCCTCCCCCGCTCCCTCCTCCCCTCTCCGGGGAGGCTCCTGGCTTTGAGGGAGGGGTTCTAGGGGGACCACCCTCCCGATTTGCCTGGGAGCTTTAGGGCTGAGTTCAGACGGTCCCAGGAACACCGGAGCAGTGGGTCTCCCTGTGTTAGCCCAGGAACCAGTCCCTGCCGAGGCTTCCCAGCCATCCGGCCCCACTGCGCCTGCCTCAGAGGTGGAAACTGAGGCACAAGAAGGCATCTCCTTTGCCCAGGGGCAGAGCAGAGATTGGACCCTGTGACTGCCAGGGTCTGTCAGCCGGCCCCCGCCTGCAGCCTCCGCCTCTGCCCCCTCTGCCCTCCACCCCGCCTGCCAGGAACAGGTTTCCACAAATGCAGCGGGTCCAGCCCTTTCCCCACGCGTGCTGCAGCAGGACACAGGGCCTCCTGCTTGGGGGTTAATAGCACGCCAGCTTGTGGATTGTTAGTCCGTCAATTTATATCACCAAAAATATCAAGTAGACGAATTCATATTGCCAAAACTGTGAAATGTATGAATTTATGTTACTAAAAATATTAAATACATGAATTCATTATATCAACGTATTAAATATATAAATTTATGTAATCAACATATTAAATATGTGGATTCGTATTATCAACATATTATATAAGTGGATTTATATTATGATCATATGAAATACATTGATTTATTAAAGATATTGAATGTAGTGATTATATTAATAATATTTTAATTTTATTAAAATACATTGATTATTATATATTGCCTTTTGTATATATTACGTATTAATATATATTATACAGCCATACCTCATTCTATTGCGTGTTGCTTTATTGCACTTCACAGATATTTCTTTATTTATTTGTTTATTTAAGATTGGCCCTGCGCTAACATCTGTTGCCAATCTTTTTTTTCTTCTTCTCTCCAAGCCCCCCCAGTACTCAGTTGTATACCCTAGCTGCAGGTCCTTCTAGTTCTGCTATGTGGGACGCCACCTCAGCATGGCTTGAGGAGCGGAGCTAGGTCTGCGCCAGGATCCGAACTGGCAAAACCCTGGGCCGCCGAAACGGAGCGCGCGAACTTAACCACTCGGCCCCGGGGTCGGCCCCAAATATTGTGTTTTTAATGAGATCCTCCACCAGCAAAAAGATTACAACTCGCAGAAGGCTCAGATGATGGTTAGCATTTTTTAGCAATAAAGCATTTTTTAATTAAGGGCAGTACAATGTTTTTTAGACATTATGCTATTGCATGCTTAGTGGACTACAGGATAGCATCAACATAACTTTTATATGTGCTGGAAAACCAAAAGGTTCGTGTGACTCGCTTTATTGTGATATTTGCTTTATTGTGGTGTGTGGAACCCAACCCGCAATATCTCTGAGGTGTGCCTGTATATATATTAATTCTAGTAATGACATCAATTTTTAAAAGTAAACTTTTTCTTTGGGGATACTTTTTTTTTTTGAGGAAGATTAGCCCTGAGCTAACATTGCCAATCCTCCTCTTTTTGCTGAGGAAGACTGGCCCTGAGCTAACATCTGTGGCCATCTTCCTCCACTTTATATGTGGGACGCCTGCCACAGCATGGCTTGCCAAGCAGTACCAGGTCCACACCCGGGGTCTGAACTGGGAAACCCCGGGACGCTGAAGTGGAACATGTGCACTTAACCGCTGCGCCACCGGGCTGGCCCTGGGGATACTTTTAGATTAACAGGAAAGTTATAATTTTCTAAAGGTACAAAGACAACTCAGAGTTCCCGAATGTTCTTCACCAGCTTCCCCAAATGCTAACATCTTATGTGACCACAGGACATTTGCCAAAACTAAGAAATTAACATTCGTACTTCACAGTGGTCCCTGGTGATCAACTAGACTCTGGACTTTATCCAGATTCCCTCAGTTTCCCCATCAGTGTCCTCTGTCTGGGAGCCGGTACAGGATCCCACAGTGCGTTTGGTCCTTATGTCTCCTTGGCTCCTCTGGTTCATGGCAGTTTCTCAGGCTTTCCTTGTTTCTCATGACTTTGACGGTGTTAGGCGTGCTGGCCAGGTCTGTTGTGGAATGCCCCCCTGGGCGTGGCTGCTGTTTCCTGTGATCAGGCTGGGGTTGTAGGTTTCTGGGAGGAGGCCCGCAGGGTGAGCTTCCCTCCGCATCCCGTCATAGCAGGTGCCTGATGCCCACCTGACATCACACCTGCTGCCAACCTTGATCCTTTGCTTAAGACTAGGAAAGACGTGTTAATTTTGAATACACTCTTCACATGAACATTGTTAATGACTACTGTGTTTGGGCACTTAGCTACAGCGCTATTGCTTGCTCTGTGACACAAAGCCACACCTGCTAATTGCTTCCACAGAGATGTCTGCCCCTGGGGCCGTCACCAGTGTCTGGGGGCTGTGCTGGGCCTGGGTTGCAGCGCAGCCTTGCCCTTTCCAGCTGTACTGACTTCTGGCGTGCTCGGAGCCTCAGTTTCTGCTTCTGCAGAAGGAACTAGTCAGAGGTTCCCATCACGGAGTCATTGTGGGGGTACGAAGGGTCCTGTCCCCCCATGACCTCGTTTGAGCTTCAAGCAGCAATAGCAACCCAGCCCGTTAAGAAGTCCCACTTGAAAAAATAAACAGAACTCCTTGAAACCAGCAGAAAGCATGAGTGGGCGCCAAGCTGGGGGCTGCTGCGTCGGCATCGTCATCCGAGCGTGTTATTTCCCAGGCACCTTGCTCGCCTTTCATTCTTTAAAACTTTATATTTTGAAATGGAGATTCACAGCAAGTTGCAAAAAAATAGTAGGAAGGGGTTCCGTGTGTCCTTCACTCAGTTTCCCCCAGAGGTACAGCCTTTCAACACTGGAGAGCCATGTCACCGCCGAGACGTGGGAATGCAGAGGGAGCACCACTTCGCAGGACACGCGTGTGTGTGTGCGTGCCGCACACACGTGTGTATTTCATCCTATGCAGTTTTGTCACCCGTGTAGCATCCAGGAGCCACCACCGCCGTGCAGGGCGGCCCCCCACCACAGGGATCCCTCTCGCTACCCCTTTAGCGCCACACTCCCCCTCCCTACAATCCCCAGCCCCCCGCAGACACGCGTCCATCTCCATCTTTGTAATTTTGTTATTTCAACAATGTTATAGAAGATGGAATCTCACAGTCTGCAGCCTGTGGAGATCAGCTCTTTCCCTCGGCACAGCGCGCTCTGCTTTTCACAAGCACTATTTCATGGAAGATCCGCACAGTAGCCCATCAAGGTTTGGCTAGTTCACCCACATTACAGGGGAGGAAATAGACTCAGAGAGGTGCAGTGATTTGCCTAAGATCACACAGCCTGCAGGTGGCAGAGCAGATGGTCTTGGATGGGTTCGCGCAGAAATGTGTCCAAGAAGGGTCCTATTTGGGGACTGCTATTGGCCTTCATCTCTGACCTCCATTCACAGGCCGGGGGCAGCGGGCTGGGGTCTCTCCAAGGAGGACTTGTGTGTGGCTCTTGTCTTTGATTCTGAGACTGAGTCCTGTCTCCCAGCGCCTGACTTGCTCAGCTGCAGAGAGCTGGGGGCCTCCGCCGAGCCCAGGGCAGCTTCAGAAATAACTCGCCGTGTCTGACTGCCGTTTCAAAACAGCAGCCTCCAAGGAGAAGTCAGTTTGGGCCCTTGATTCTGGAAAATATGGGTCCTCAGGCCAGCTGAGGGACGGGGTGGGCAAACCTTGGCCCCGGGGCCAAATCCGGCCCAAGGCTTGTTTTGTAAATAAAGCTTTACTGGAACACACGCAAGTGCATTAGTTTGCAGGTTGTGGCTGTGCCAGGTGACTCCTGGTGCATGTTAAGCTTGAGAACAAACACCCTCACCCCCGAGTGTGTCTCCCAAGCATCCCCCTCGGGCCAGCTGATGACTCAATGATGACCATGCTCCCTTCCCATCTCCTCCACCTTTGCAGTCATTGAGTGGGAGATAGAACGAGGCCTGCTGAGCTCGGCAGACGGGGACCAGGGCGCCACCGTCTTCCTGAGAGAGATCCCAGACCTCGACAAACACATCCTGGAGGAGTGTGCCCTCAAGATGGTGGACCGGCTCGCAGATGGCTGCCTGGACACAGATGCCCAGAACCTCCTCAGCAGCCTCAAGGGGCGCATCGCCGACACGCAGCCCGGAGTCCTCAAGGCCCACCACCTGCCCTGGAGCCGTGACCTGGTGAACCCCCAGAACAAGGCTCATGCCCGGTACCTGAAGGAGCTGGGCGAGCAGTTTGTGGCCCGGGCTAACCACCAGGTCCTGGAACGCCTCCGGGAGCTGGAGGCGGGCAGGCAGGAGCTGGCATGGCTCCACCAGGAGGTCCGCCACCACCTGGGGCTGAGCACCGAGGCCACCCGCGCCTTCTGCGGGCGCCAGGAGCTCCTGACGCAGCTGGGACAGCACCTGCGGGAGAGCGACAGCCACCCACACACGGCCCTGGTGCTTTTTGGGGCCCCGGGCATTGGAAAGACGGCTCTGATGTGCCAGCTGGGCCAGCAAATGCCAGGGCTGCTTGGCCGCAAGACAGTGACCGTCCTGCGGCTGCTGGGGACCTCGCAGATGAGCTCCGACGCCCATGGCCTGCTCCAGAGCGTCTGCTTCCAGGTGTGCCTGGCCTACGGGCTGCCCCTGCCCCCTGCCCAGGTCCTGGAGGCCCATGCCAGGCTGGTCCAGTTTTTCCACATCCTCCTCCACACCGTCTCCAGCCGAAACTTCGAGTCCCTCGTGATCCTGCTGGATTCCGTGGATGATGTGGACTCCGTCCACCGTGCTCGGAGGGTCCCCTGGCTGCCTCCTAACTGCCCCCCGAGGGTCCACCTCATCCTTTCGGCCTGCTTGGGGCAGCAGGGGGCTCTAGAGACCGTGCAGCAGACGCTCACAGACCCAGGGGCCTACTGGGAGGTCAGACCCCTCTCGGGAAATCAGGGGCAAGAGATGCTCCAGCTGCTGATGGCGGCCTCGAGGAGGACCCTGAGCGCGGGACAGACGGAGCTGCTGTGGGCCAGCCTCCCAGAGTGCGGGCACCCAGGGCGGCTGAGGCTGGCCTTCGAGGAGGCCCGGAGCTGGGCCTCCTTCACCGTGCCCGCCCCTCTGGCCCCCACGGCCGGGGAAGCCATGCAGCAGCTGTGCGCCCGCCTGGAGCAGACGCATGGGCAGCTCCTGGTGGCCCATGTCCTGGGCTACATCGTGTCTTCCAGGTAAGTCTCTGTTCTTCTCACTCTTTTTTAAGTTGAGAGAGAATGCATCGTTTGTCTCTTAGGGCTGCCATAACGAATCACGACCTAGGGAGTTCGAAACAACGGAAGTTTACTCTCGCAGTTCTGGAGGCCAGGAGTCTGAGATGGAGAGGTCGGCAGGGCCGAAGGCACTAGGGGAGAACCTGTTCAAGGCCCTTCTCTTAGCTCCTGGTGTTGCCAACAAGCTTTGGCATTCTCTGGCTCATAGACACCTCCCTCCCATCTGCCCCCATCGGTGGCTTCTCCCTCTGCGTCTCTCTGTGTGACTTTCCTTTGGTTTCGAGGTCACCACCGCTTGCACCAGGGCCCACGCTGATCCAGTAGGACCTCCTCTTGCCTGGATTCCTTCCCCAAAGTCTGTCTCAAATACGGCCACAGTCACGGGTTCCAGGTGGGTGTGAATTTGGAGGGACATTATTCAACCCAGGATGGTTCACGTAGCATAAAGTTCACTGTTTTAATGCGGACAGTTCCGTGGCATTTAGGACACTCACAATGTTGTGCAACCACTATCCATCTCTAGAACATTCTATCATCTGAACAGGAGACCCCGTCCCCACGAGCAGTAGCTCCCTGTCCCCCCTCCGCCAGCCCCTGGCACCCGCTAATCTACTTTCTGTCTCTATGGATTTGTCTGTGGTATTTCTTCTATAAAATTTTCACTTGGAAATAATTTCAAGTTTATAGACTAGTGGAAGAATTCCCATAGTGCAAAAAGTAGGGCCAAGAATTCCCAGACATGGAGGGTTCTCAGCCTTGGCCCTACCCATGTTTGGGGCCAGATCATTCTTTGCTGTGGGGGCCGCCCTGTGCCCAGCAGGATGCTGAGCGCATCCCTGGCCTCCACCCACACATGCTGGGAGGACCCCCAGCTGTGACAACCAAAGTGTCTCAGGACATTGCCGAGTGTCCCCTGCAGGCAGAATGGCCCTAGCTGAGAACTGCTGCCATACGCCCTTCCTCCAGAGTCACCAATTTGCCACATAGCTTTGTCTGTCCCTCTCTCCCCCTTCCTTATCTATCTTTTCCCTCTTCCCTCCCTCCCTTCCTTCTATTTTTCTATCTATCTCTGAATTTATCTATCCATTCCTCTTTCTTTCTATCTCTCTCTGTCTCTATATCTATCTATACACACACACACACACACACACACCCCCACCATTTTCACTGAACCATTTGAGAATTCATTACAGGCATCATTCCTCTTTATCTTTAAACACCTCACAGATTTCCTAAGAGCAGTCAGAACCCCACACCTCCACAGGACGATCACAAAACTCAGGAAATAGAACACAGATGCAATAATAGTATTTAATACACAGTTTATAGTCAAAATTTGCCAATTATCTCAAAAATGTCCTTCGTAGCTATGTCTGTCCCCTTCTACCCCATCCACGACTGCATGTTGCATTTAGTTGTCAAGTCTCTTTGGTTTCCCTTATTCTGGAACATTCCACCAGCTGTCTATGTCTTCGGGAAGAGCACAGGCTGGTTACTCTGTAGGACAGCCCCCTGGCCCCAGGGCGTGCATGCCTCTTGGGTCTTGTTTTGAACAAAGACTCTGATTCTGCAGGTCTGGGCTGGGGCCTGGGAACCTGTGTTTCTCCCAAGCTCCCCAGCGATTCGGATGCTGCTGGTCCAGGGGACCACACCTCGGGGAGTGGGGGCGACTGTGTATCCCTCCATCTGGGCTCGGCTGGTGTTTCCTCATGATTGCATGCAGGTTAAAAGTGATGCTCGGCCCTTCTTGGGCATGGATTTTTTTCCCCCGCTGTAAATTTGCAACGTTCCTCTGTGTAATTACCGTGCAATGTGTGGAGAGAGCTCAGAAAAGTCTTTGTAAAGCTAACTTCTCTGAAGACTTGACCGCAAGTATGCATCTACACAGAATTCCAGGCTTGTAGCATGGGAATCAGCAAAAAGCAATTAGGAAAATCCAATTCCTGTGTGTTTATAGAGTTTAGAGGCATGAATGCTTGAACACAGTTGCTTAACCCAGAGAAAGCCTCGGGGCTGCAAACTCTGACAAACCCACTCGTGGTGGTCAGGACCGACAGCTTAGCGATGCCAGGTGTGGATGGCAAGTCAGAGATAACGAGCAGGGGAGAGGATTGCGTTTATCAGATGAATACAGCAGCCGGGCCATCTCCCGAAGGAGGTTGGGACGGAGGCCAATTAGCAGACACACCAAGCAGCAAAGCTGTGCCTTCATGCAAATGGCCGTGGGAGGAGCTCGGGGACCCCAGGGCCACCCCATAGCCGACTGGAGCAGGGTGCACCCCAGATTTCATCTCCTGCTCCAGGTTTTGTGACTGATGCCCCCAGAGTAGGAGCCTGGCCTGGACTCTACAAGAGAACAAAGACAGAAGGAGAATGTTCCAGAATAAAGGGGTGGGTCATCAGGCCACTCTGATGGTGTCTACATGGAGGAAGCAGAGTTGTCATGGAAACCAGCAAGCCACAGGAATCAGGGCAGTTTCTCATCCCTTCTTCCTCTGGGTCCTCTCTGTACATGAGCTTCTGTTCCAGACTCTTCTTTGTCCTCCGGGGAACTTCAGCTTGCCTCGAGCTTTCGTTGGCATTACGAGCTCCTGTTTTGGGGACCTGGCCTCATCTTACTGGCTCATTCTTGAGTCCTGATTCCAAAATCCAAGGAGACAGAAAACAATTGGCCTTCTTGGCCCCATGACTGATCCGGTGAGTAAAGCTGAGCGCCTCACGGGGCGTAGGACCGGCTGTGCTCCAAGGGCTGGCGGAGAAGGCGGCTTGTGGAGGGTAGCTGGAGGGGAGGTGATTTCAGTACCTCCAGGACCATGAAAACGTGTTACGTTTGCACACGGAGTCAGCGTGGTATGATGGCTCAGATCCTGGCTCTCAGAGTTCTGAGTTCTGCTAGGCCAGCGGTTCTCACCTGGGGAGATTCTGCGCCCCCAGGGGACACTTGACAATGAAGACATTTTTGATTGTCTCGACTAGGGGATGGGATGCTACTGGCATCTAGTGGGTGGGGGCCAGGGTTGCTGTTCCACACCCTACAATACACAGGACGGCCCCTCACAGATGGGGATGGCACCCCAGGTGTCAGCAGTGCAGAGGGTAAGAAACCCTGTCCCAGCATGCGAGAGACCCTGCCCGGCTCCCTCTCTCTCCATAGCTGGAATCTATCATAATATCTACCTACCCACCCGTTCATTTGTCTATCATCTCTCTACCTCTCAGTCTGTCCGTTCCTCCATCCATCCAGCTATCAACATCTATCATCTATAGTATCTATCTGTCTATCTATCTGTCATGCTAGTGGCATCTAGTGAGTGGAGGCCAGGGCTGCTGCTAAACATCCGGCAATGCACAGGATGGTCCCCCCAACAAAGAATGACCGGACCCCCAATGTGAACAGTGCGAGGAGGAGAAATGCTGAGTGAGGCAGGCGTGTGTCCTCTCTGAGCCCTCTCCGTACAGAGCAGGTGCCAGGGGGAGCACCCATCCATAGAGCTGCTGGAAGGCACAGGAGATCACGCTCGCCTGGCCTGGGGTGAGAACTCAGTCATGCAACTAGTTTGTATTCTTCTTCTTCTTTTTTTTTTTTTTTTGAGGAAGATTAGCCCTGAGCTAACTGCTGCCACCAATCCTCCTCTTTTTGCTGAGGAAGACTGGCCCTGAGCTCACATCCATGCCCATCTTCCTCTACTTTATACGTGGAACGCCTACCACAGCATGGCTTTTTGCCAAACAGTGCCATGTCCGCACCTGGGATCCGAACCGGCAAACCCCAGGCCACTGAGAAGCGGAACGTGTGAACTTTGCTGCGCCACCGAGCCGGCCCCTGTATCATTCTTAGCACTCGACAGTTTTGATGTTGGCAGATAAGGAAACTGAGGCGAAGAGAAGGTACCTCCCTGGCCAGGGTCCCTCAGCCAGGATCAAATGCAGGGTCACTTGATGACACACACACAGAGCTCATCCTGCAGTGCAGACGAGGCGGGTCCCCTGCGGGGGCAGGTGAGGCGCCTGCCTTGGGGTCCACATGGTTGAAGGGATGTCTTTTGGGATGGAGAAGGGCTCTCAACCTAGGGGCTTGGCTGAGACCACGGCCACATCTCTCTCTGGCACCGTCCAGTAGAACGTTTGTGCTGGTATCTCATGGTCCAATATGGCAACTACGAGCCACATGTGGCAGTTGAATACTTGCAAGGCAGTTCGTGCAACCCAGAAAATGACTTTTAAGGAGTTTAACTTTAAATGCCCAAATATGGCTGGTGGCTACTGCATTGGACATCGCAGCTCTAGACTCCATGAGACACAACATTTTCAACAGCAGGAATGGAATTGAATTCCTTCTCCTCCGTCCATTCAGGGACATGAATACACAAATCTCAGTTTTCCCATCTGACAAATGGGGGAAGGCTTTCTGCCCTGCCTCCCCGCCCCCCACTGAGTTTGGAGATTCAGCTGCACACGTGGGTGAGGAGGCACAAAGAGGCGTGGGCCCTAAGAGCAGGTTTCAGCAGGACAGCAAAATGGCACCTGCCCAGTGATTGTTTACAGGTCTTCACCAGCTTTTGTATCCCTTCCGAGTCTCCTGCTCCCTGTTGTAGGCTCCTGCTATTGAAACCCAGACAGACACTGTTGGGGCATGCCCCCAGGCAGGGGGTTGCGTGTTGAGCACAGATAGTATGACATTGTGTGATCCTATTGATATGAAATGTCCAGAATAGGCAAATCCAGGGAGAGAGAGAGTAGAGTGGTGGTTGCCAGGGGCTGGGAGGGGCGGCATGTGTCCCATGCATGTCAGTAGCTCGTGACTGTGTCTAGCAAGGCTCCTTCTGTCAAGTATACTGCCATCCAGGGCTCCCAGTCTTAGTAATTCGATCACCGTCTGCATAGCCAAGAGTCATTCTTGTTTCTTCTCCTTCCACATCCCTCCTCCCTCCACAGTGAGCGAGTCCTCTTGGTCACTCTAAAACCTCCTCAACCAGCCATTCTCCCCAATTCTACCAGCCCCACCTTGTCCTGAGCCTTCCCCGTCTCCCACCTGAGCAACTGCCCCAGCCCCTCATTAGTCTCCAGATCTTTGTCTTCACCCCCAACAGGCCCCTTTCCTAGAGACAAGAACAAGGTTTTAAGTAAGCTTTTTCTTTGGGAATGCTTTTAGATTTGTAAAGGAGGTGAAATGTCAGAGAGAGAGTTCTTATAGACTCTTCCCCCAGCTTCTCCTGACGTTAACGTCCAACATAACACAGCATTGCTACCAAAACCAGGACATTAACACTGGTACACGACTAGGAACTCAGCTCCCGACTTCATTTGGATTTCACCAGTTTTTCCATTAATGTCATTTTTCTGGTCCTGGAGCCAATTCAGGATTCCTCATTGCATTTAGCAGGAGTGAGATTATTTGAGGTAAAATTTGCATAACGTAAAATTAACAATTTTAAAGTGTACAATTCAGTAGCATGTAGCACATTCACAATGTTGTGAAACCATCACCTCTATCTAGTTCCAGAACATTCCATCACCCCTGAAAGTATACCCCATCCCCATGAGCAGCCGCTCCCCAACCCCCTCCCCCAGCCCCTGGCAACCATTCATCTACCATCTGGCTTTATGGATCCTGCTCTGGACGTTTCATGTAAACGGAATCACATGAGATGTGGTTTGGTGTGACTGATTTCTTTCACTCAGCTTAGTGTTTTCAAGGTTATGCATGTTGTAGCATGTATCAGTGCTTTGTTTTTGTGGCCAAATAATATTCCTTTGTATGGATACACCACCACCTTAGTCCATGTGGGCTGCTATAACAAAAATACCCAAGACCGGGTGGCTTATAAACAGTTGATTTCTCACAGTTCTGGAGGCTGGAAGTCCAAGATCAAAGTGCCAGCAGATTTGGGGTCTGGTGAGGACTTCCTGGTTCATAGACGGCATCTTTTCACTGTGTCCTCACATGGCAGAAGGGACAAAGGAGCTCTCTGGGGTCCCTTTTATAAGGACTCTAATCCCATTTATGAGGGCTCCACCCTCGTGAGCTGAGCACCTCCCAAAGACCTCCCCCCCCCATACCATCACATTAGGGGTTAGGATTTCCACACATGAATTTTGAGGAGACACAAATATTCAGTCCATAGCAACCACATTGTATTTATCTATTCATGTGTGGATGGACATTTGGGTTGTTTCCACCTTTTGGCTGCTGTAAATAGAGCTGCCGTGAATGTGCGTGTGTGAGTTTTGGGGTGAATACTTGTCTTCTGGAGTGAGAATTTAAAATCATAAACCAGGTTGCATTGCTGCTCTAATTAAACCCTCCCAGTGACTTCGCATTGCTCTAGGAAAGTATCCGGGAGCTCCTCTCCAAGGCCCGTGAGGTCTGGCTGGCTCCCATCCCCCTACCTGGAGCCCCTGGCCCTGGATCTTCTCACGCTGGCTCCCTCGTCTCCCGCCCAATCACAGCTCCAATGGCACCTTCTCAGAGGGACCCACCCGCTCCAAGAGCCACATCTCCCTCGGCCCCTCACCTTCTCACTCTATTTCACGTGACTTGGTTTATCTTCTTCCTAACAATCGATGGTACCCAACCCCTTGGTGGTTTTTTCCTGTTCTGTCCTACCTGGCTCTCTGTGCTGGAAGATCACCTTCCTGGGTGCCCAGCTCTTGGTCCTCCGGGGCTCAGCAGGCTGCCTCTCCCAGAGACGACGCTCCATGAACAGTGGCTGGCCAATGTGCCAGCGCTTCCCCGATGAGCCAGTGACCTGTGAGGACATGGTCGTCTGCTTCTCTGAGAACGAATGGACTGGCCTGGCCCTGCCCAGAGGGACGTGATGCCAGAGAACTACGGGGCTGTGGCTTCCCTGGGACAGCCATTTCAAAAGCCTGCTGGGGTGTCCCATCTGATCAGGTGGACGAGCCACCCAATCTGAAATTGCAAGGAGATGAGCAAGTCTGATTTGTACTGAGAATGGGTCGAAGAGTGAGAAGGAAGATTCTGTTCTGAAGGACGAGATTTGTGAGGAGGCACAGAAACACATGGTGCTATCAAGTGGACTCCAATGGTGTGGCTCCCAGGAATTCTGGTTTGGACAAACCTGTTAAGAGGAGAAAACCAGGTTGGGGAGAAGGCCTGGCTGTCTTATCCCCGAGTTGAGGATGTGTGGAGAGCACCACCAGTGACAGTATAGAAGCGATTGTCAAAGACGGGATGATCTCAGAAGAGATCTCAGAGAATACTGATGTTAATACCCACTTGTCGTACTTCAGAAAATTCTAAGTGAACAGATATTCTTATATATGTGAGCAATGAGCCAAGTGTTTTTTTTTAAATTTTTTTATTGAGTTAATGATAGGTTACGATCTTGTGAAATTTCAGTTGTACATTATCGTCTGTCAATCGTGTTGTAGGTGCACCCTTCACCCTTTGTGCCCACCCTCCACCCCCCTCACTTTGCCCTGGTAGCCACTAATCTGTTCTCTTTGTCCACAGTTTAAAATCCTCCTATGAATGGAGTCATACAGAGATTGTCCTTCTCTATCTGGCATATTTCACCTAACATAATTCCCTCAAGGTCCATCCATGTTGTTGCAAATGGGACGATTTTGTTCTTTTTGGTGGCTGAGTAGTATTCCATTGTATATATATAAACCACATCTTCTTTATCCAATCATCTGTTGATGGGCACTTAGGTTGCTTCCACATCTTGGTGATTGTAAATAATGCTGCAATAAACATTGGGGTGCATAGGACTTTTGGAATTGCTGACTTCAAGCTCTCTGGATAGATATCTTGTAGTGGAATAGCTGGATCATATGGTAGTTCTGTTTCTAATTTTTTGAGGAATCTCCATACTGTTTTCCGTAGTGGCTGCACCAGTTTGCATTCCCACCAGCAGTGGATGAGGGTTCCTTTTTCTCCACACCCTCTCCAACATTTGTTACTATTTGTTTTAGTTATTTTTGTCATTCTAATGGGTGTAAGGTGATATCTTAGTGTAGTTTTGATTTGCATTTCCCTGATGCACAGCGATGATGAACATCTTTTCATGTGCCTGTCGGCCAGCCGTATATCTTCTTTGGAGAAATGTCTGTTCATGTCTCCTGCCCATTTTTTGATCGGGTTGTTTAATTTCTTGTTGTTGAGTTGTGTGAGTTCTTTATATATTATGGATATTAAGCCTTTGTCAGATGTTTTACTTGCAAATATTTTTTCCCAGTTAGTGGGTTGTTTTTTTGTTTCAGTCCTGTTTTCCCTTGCCTTGAAGAAGCTCTTTAGTCTGATGAAGTCCCATTTGTTTATTCTTTCTATTGTTTCCCTTGTCTGAGAAGACATGGTGTCTGAAAAGATCCTTTTAATACTGATGTCAAAGAGTGTACTGCCTCATTTTCTTCTAGAAGCCTTATGGTTTCAGGTCTCAGCTTTAGGTCTTTGATCCATTTTGAGTTTATTTTGGTGAATGGTGAAAAAGAATGGTCAATTTTCATTCTTTTACATGTGGCTCTCCAGTTTTCCCAGCACCATTTGTTGAAAAGACTTTCTTTTCTCCATTGTAGGCCCTCAGCTCCTTTGTCGAAGATTAGCTGTCCATAGATGTGTGGTTTTATTTCTGGGCTTTCAATTCTGTTCCATTGATCTGTGCAGCTGTTTTTGTACCAGTACCATGCTGTTCTGATTACTGTAGCTTTGTAGTATGTTTTGAAGTCAGGGATTGTGATGCCTCCAGCTTTGTTCTTTTTTCTCAGGATTGCTTTAGCAATTCTGGCTCTTTTGTTGCCCCATATGAATTTTAGGATTCTTTGTTCTATTTCTGTAAAGAATGTCATTGGGATTCTGATTGGGATGGTGTTGAATCTGTAGATTGCTTTAGGTAGAACAGACATTTTAACTATGTTTATTCTTCCAATCCATGTGCGTGGAATGTCTTTCCATCTCTTTATGTCATCATCCATTTCTTTCAGAAAAGCCTTGTAACTTTCATTGTATAGGTCTTTCACTTCCTTAGTTAAATTCACCTTGAGGTATTTTATTCTTTTTGTTGCAATTGCGAATGGTATTGTGTTCTTGAGTTCTTTTTCTGTTAGTTCATTATTAGAGTATAGAAATGCTACTGATTTATATAAATTGATTTTATACCCTGCAACTAGGCTGTAGTTGTTGATCACTTGTAAAAGTTTTCCAATGGATTTTTTGGGGTTTTCTATATATAAGATCATGTCGTCTGCAAACAGCGAGAGTTTCATTTCTCCCCCCCCCACCCCCATTTGAATTCCTTTTATTCCGTTTTCTTGCCTGATTGCTCTGGCCAGGACCTCCAGTACTATGTTAAATAAGAGTGGTGATAGAGGGCATCCTTGTCTCGTTCCTGTTCTCAGGGGGATGGCGCTCAGTTTTTGCCCATTGAGAATGATGTTGGCTGTGGGTTTGTCATATACGGCCTTTATTATGTTGAGGTAGTTCCCTTCTATGCCCATTTTGTTCAGAGTTTCTTTCATAAATGGCTGTTGGATCTTGTCAAATGCTTTCTCTGCATCTGTTGAGATGATCATGTGGTTTTTATTCCTCAGTTTGTTGATGTGCTGTATCATGTTGATTGATTTGCGGATGTTGGACCATCCCTGTGTCCCTGGTATGAATCCCACTTGATCATGATGTATGATCCTTTTGATGAATTGCTGTATTCGGGTTGCCAAAATTTTGTTGAGAATTTTTGCATCTATGTTCCTCAGCGATATTGGCCTGTAGTTCTCCTTTTTTGTGTTGTCCTTGTCAGGTTTTGGTATCAGTGTGATGTTGGCCGCATAGAATGTGTTAGGAAGTGTTCCATCCTCCCTAATTTTTTGGAATAGCTTGAAAAGGATAGGTATTAAATCCTCTCTGAAAGTTTGGTAGAATTCCCCCAGGAAAGCCATCTGGTCCTGAGGTTTTATTCTTTGGTATGCTTTTGATTGCTGTTTCAATCTCTTTCCATGTGATTGGTCTGTTCAAATTGTCTGCTTCTTCTTGAGTGAGCTTTGGGAGATTGTGGGAGTCCAAGAATTTATCCATTTCCTCTAGGTTATCCCTTTTGCTGGAATATAGTTTTTCGTAGTATTCTCTTACAATCCGTTGTATTTCTGCGGAGTCTGTTGTTATTTCTCCTCTTTCATTTCTGATTTTGTTTATTTGAGCTTTTTCTCTTTTTTTCTTTGTAAGTCTGGCTAGGGGTTTGTCAATTTGATTTATCTTCTCAAAGAACCAGCTCTTTGTTTCATAGATCCTTTCTATTGCCTTTTTTGTTTCAATAGCATTTATTTCTGCTCTGATTTTTATTATTTCTCTCCTTCTGCTGACTTTTGGCTTTGTTCTTCTTTCTCTAATTCAGTTAGGTGTAGTTTAAGATTGCTGATTTGGGATTTTTCTTGTTTGTTAAGGTGTGCCTGTATTGCGAGGAATTTTCCTCTTAATACAGCTTTTGCTGCATCCCATATGAGGTGGTATGGCATGTTATCATTTTCATTTGTCTCCAGGTATTTTTTGATTTCTTCTTTAATTTCTTCAATGATCCACTGCTTGTTCAATAGCATATTGTTTAGTCTCCACATCCTTGTTCCTTTCTCAGCTTTTTTCTTGTAATTAATTTCTAGCTTTACAGCATTATGATCGGAGAAGATGCTTGTTATTATTTTAATTTTTTTAAATTTGTAGAGGCTTGCCTTGTTTCCCAACATATAGTTTATCCTTGAGAGTGTTCCATGCATGCTTGAGAAGAACATGTATTCTGCTGTTTTTGGATGGAGTGTTCTATATATGTCTATTAAGTCCAACTGTTTTAGCTTTTCATTTAGCTCCACTGTTTCTTTGTTGATTTTCTGTCTGGATGATCTGTCCATTGATGTGAGTGGGGTGTTGAGGTCCCCTACTATTATTGTGTTATTTTTGATATCTTCTTTTAGGTTTGTTAATAGTTGCTTTATGAACTTCGGTGCTCCTGTGTTGGGTGCATAGATATTTATAAGCATTATTTCTTCTTGATGAAGTGTCCCTTTGATCATTATATATTGGCCCTCTATGTCTCTCTTTACCTGCCTTATCTGGAAGTCTGTTTTGTCTGATATAAGTATTGCGACACCTGCTTTCTTTTGTTTGCTATTAGCTTGGAGTAGTGTCTTCCACCCCTTCACTCTGAGCCTGTGTTTGTCCTTGGAGCTGAGGTGTGTTTCCTGGAGGCAACAAATTGTTGGATCTTGTTCTTTAGTCCATTTTGCCACTCTGTGTCTTTTTATTGGATAGTTCAATCTGTTTGCATTGAGGGTGAGTATTGATGCATGTGGGCTTAATGCTGTCATTCTGTCGCTCGTTTTCCGGTTTTCCTGTGTTTCCTTTGTTTCTCGTCCTGTGTGTTTTAGCCTACCCATTGACTTCTGCAATTTCTTATGCTGGGTTTCTTAGATTTTTCCTTATTTATGTTTTGTGTCTCTGTTCTGTTTTTTAGTTTAGTGGCTACCCTGAAGTTTGTATTTAGAATCTCGTTATAACATAGTCCATTATCTGGTGGTCTCTTACTTCCTTAGCCTAGACTGTTTCAGTCCCTTTCCTCCTCCCCTCCTAAATTATTATTTTCATCTCTTATTCCAACTTGTGTTGTGAGTTTGTGGTTAGAGTGATAAGATTGTCTTTGCTTTGGCGATTTCCTTCCCTTTATTCTAATGCTATCGTTGAATATTTGCTATCGTATTCAGATTCTATCTATTTATCTCCCTACTCTGTGTTTTGTGACTCCTTTCTCCCTTTTTTTCTTTTTTCAGGTATGAGAGCCTTCTTGAGTAATTCTTGTAGTGGAGGTCGTGTGACTACGAAGTCCCTTAGCTTTGGTTTGTCTGGAAAAGATTTAATTTCTCCCTCATATCTGAAGGATATTTTTGCTGGATAGAGTATTCTTGGCTGAAGATTTTTATCCTTTAAAGTTTTGAATATGCCACTCCAATCTCTCCTAGTTTGTAAGGTTTCTGTTGAGAAATCCACTGAAAGTTTGATAGGGGTTCCTTTGTAGGTTATTTTCTTCTGCCTTGCTGCCCTGAGTATTCTTTCTTTGTCATTCATTTTTGACAATTTTACTACTATGTGCCTTGCAGTAGGTCTTTTTACATTGACAAATCTAGGAGATCTGAAAGTTTCCTCCACACACATTTCTCTCTCAATCCCTAGATTTGGGAAGTTCTCTTCTATTACTTCGTTCAGCACACTTTCTGCTCCATTTTCCTTTTCCATGCCCTCAGGAATTCCAATGATTCTTAAGTTGCATTTTCTCATTGAGTCAGCTATTTCTCTGAGATTTTCTTCAGTTTTTTTAATTCTTAGTTCTCTTTCTTCCTCTGTCTGGAGCCATTCAGCCTGTCTATCTTCAATTATGCTAATTTGCTCCTCTATGGTGTCTACATGTGCATTCAGGGAATCTGTATTCTGTTTTATCTGATCCATTGTATTTTTCATCTCTAGTATTTCTCATTGATTCTTCTTTATAATTTCAATCTCTTTTGTGAAGTAACTCCAGAACTCGTTGACTTGTTTTTCTATATTTCCCTTTACCTCATTGAATATTTTGAGGATAGCTATTTTGACCTCATCTTCACTTAGTTTACCCATTTCCAAGCCCTCAGGACCTATTTCTGTATTTTTACTGTTTTCCTTTTGTACTGGATCTTTTATAAATTACTGATTGGTAGAGGCGTGGTTTTTGTGCATGATGCTATTATTCGGCTGCAGTTACAGCCTGTCGCCACTAGATGGGGGTTGAGAGCCATGCGTTCTGAGCCCTCAGCCTTCAGCCAAGATGGCGGCGCCCAGCGCAGGTTGGAGGAGGAGGGGCACTTTCACTCACTCTGACCCATATTGAATCAGCTCTCACTTTCTGGTCTCCCGGGGCCCTGGCTTGCTGGGGTTCCCCCACGCGAAAGCTTTCCCCTGTTAGAGGGTTTCCCCTGCTCCAGAGATGGGAGTCCTGGACGATCCTGTGGATGCGCAGCCCCTCCCCGGCTCCTTCTGGCACCCGCAGCAGCGATCCCAGTCTCTACGGGT
The DNA here is from genome assembly GCF_041296265.1 of Equus caballus. Lineage (NCBI taxonomy): Eukaryota > Metazoa > Chordata > Mammalia > Perissodactyla > Equidae > Equus > Equus caballus. The sequence goes on from NC_091704.1 coordinate 16,440,241, forward strand.
GGGAGCGAAGTTCTCTCCTACCCCATTCCAGCTCCTCCAAGGGCAGCTCCAGCCTCTCTGCCTTCCGTCCTTTGGCTGCTGTGGGTCTCTATTTCTGTTATTAGGATTTTTGTTTTTCGTTGGAAAGCAGTTGCTCTTTTTATTTGTAATTTGGAGGGGAGAGAGTCCTGGGTGAGCTCACGCTGCCATGTTGCTGACGTCACTGGAATGAGCCAAGTGTTTTGATCAAAATGAAGATTTTGATCAACATTAGAATTAAAAAAAACCAAAAACGAGCTGTTTGCACCCTGTGAAGTGTGTTAACTTAAAAAGCAAATTTGCCTGTTATTTTACCCTCAAAATGAGTTTTTTCAGAAATGGCCCAAAGAATTGCAATTCTGGCTGTGCATGCTGTGGCAAACCACAGGCAAATCCGGAAAGAAAGGAGGGGAGCTGCTTTTATAGAGAAAGAGGGGGGGTGGGGGAGGCTGTTCTAAAGGAAAGTCCACTGGGGGGAAGTGACAGTTCAGGGCAGCAACAGCTTCTCATAGGCTGAGCTGCGGTCTTTCTCATTGGCTGGGCTGTGGCGTTTCTCATTGGCTGAGCTGTGGGGTTTCTCATTGGCTGAGCTGCGGTCTTTCTCATTGGCTGGGCTGTGGCATTTCTCATTGGCTGAGCTGTGGGGTTTCTCATTGGCTGGGCTGTGGCGTTTCTCATTGGCTGGGCTGTGGGGCTTTTCACTGGCTGGGCTGTGGCGTTTCTCATTGGCTGAGCTGTGGGGTTTCTCACTGGCTGGGCTGTGGCATTTCTCATTGGCTGGGCTGTTGCCGGGTGGGGAGAGAAGTCTTCCTTCAGTAGTAAAGTAGTTGTACTTCCTGTCTGAGGGTAAGTCCCTCTCTTCCTGTTTGGTGTAATTGACCTGTGTGAGGGGGCTGAGAGGCCTTAGGCGGCTGCAGTTTAGTTAAGGTTTCTTTTGTTAATTTCTGTGGTGCAAACAGAATGCAGCCTCTGTCTCTCCCCTGCTCTGAAATGAACTGTTCTCCATCCCCAAATCCCTCAGTTTTTCTGGTCTAGTGCTCCCAGGTTTTAGGAATTCTGTTCCAGTCCACATTGAATTTCAATTGCTCATCCTACTTAGAGCCACTTCCTTCCTCTCCCTCGGCCCTTTCTCAGGCCAGGAAACACGGGGTGGGCTGGGGTGGGACAGCTGGTTGTGCATTGTTTTCCTAAGTTACCTCCTCTCTGCCTCTCTGTGCTGCCTGACTCTTCTGAAGTTGGGGAGGGGCTGGTCCATGGTTCTGTAGGTGAGCGTGCAGAAGGAAAGGTCTTACTTGGTGAACACCAGTGTACCCAGTTGTTGGTGCCCACTGGACACCGTCCAAATGCAGATCCCCAGGGGGAGCCTGCTAGCAAACACAAACACAGGTTCATTTACCCAACTCACAGCAAAAGCCAATCACCGAAACGTCAGGCTTGAGGCAAGGAAAGAGGTTTATGATCGAAAAGCAGCCAGATGAAGAGATGGGAGTTAAAACTCAGATCCACTTCCTCAAAGGGAAAAAGGGAGGCATTTTTATCTGGGGTTTTAGGTAGGGGTGGGGGAGCATGTGGCCTTGCTGGCTGGTGCCTTCAGCCTGTGTTTGGCCTTGAAGACTGAGTCTCTTTTTCTTTGACTGTCTGGACTTTTCTGTTTAGTTTTCATCCTCAGCCTGCATTTGGCCTTCTGAGGCTGAATCTCCTTTTTCTTGACCATCTGGACCTTGACTTCTTGGGAAAGAGAACTCAGACAGAAAGATCTGGTTAGTTTTAGCTGAGTATGCACAGCTGCAGTTAGCAAAGCTTATCTCAAATTTTTTCTCTAACCCAGAGATTTTAACTCATTCGTTCTCGGTTTCAAACCCTTTGGTGCCATGCAACTGGCCATGTCTCTCCCTCCCTCAGCATCTGTGTCCTCCAAATGCAGGAGACACAGGCCTGTTCCAATGCCCCATCCCTCCTCCCTGTAGGCACGGGCTCTCGGAGGCAGAGCTGAAGGACGTCCTGTCCTTGGATGACGAGGTCCTGCAGGCCGTGTACTGGGACTGGACCCCACCCAGCAAGGAGCTGCTGCGTTTCCCACCCCTGCTCTGGGTGAGGCTTCGTCGAGATCTGGGTAACTGCTTGGCCAGGCGGCCAGTGGATGGCTTCACGCTCCTGGCCATCGCCCATAGGTGGGTCCAGTGTGACGGTGACACTGTCTGGGTGGCTGAGAAAGAGGACTCACTGACTCGGCTGCTCCTTGTTCCAGATCCTTCTTCGCTCCTCATCCCCAGGAAATCAAGTCCACTTAGCATGGCATTCAAGGGTCTCTAGGCCACCAGCTCTAACACACTAACTTGTTTTTTAAGTTTAGGGTAAATTCACTTAACATAAAATTCATCATTTAAAGTGTACAATTCAGTGGTATTTAGTGCATTCACAGTGTTATGCAGCTGTCACCTCTAAATAGTTCCAAAACATTCCCGTCACCCCAAAAGTAAACCCCGTCCCCATGAGCAGTCCCTCCCCATGCCCCTGCCCCAGCCCCTGGCAACACTAACCTGCCTTCTGTCTCTGCGGATTTGCCCCTTGTAGACATTTCCTGTCAATGGGATCACGCACTGTGTGGCTTTTTGTGTCTGGCTTCTCTCACTCAGCGTGAGGTTTTCAGCTTCATCCACGTAGCGCGTGCCAGGGCTTCATTCCTTTTTATGGCCGAGTGACAGTCCACTGTGTGGAGGGACCGCTCTGTTGGCCCCTTTGTCGGCTGATGGCCGTTTGGGCTGCCCCACCTTTTTGCCGGTGTGAACAGCGCTGTGAGCACGTGTACAAGCTTTTCTTTGAGCACCTGTTCTTCCATTTTCTCGGGGATAGACCCGGGAGAGGAATTGCTGGGTCACACAGTAACCAATTTTGTGTTTAACTTATTGAGGAGCCAAAGGCTCTTTTTTAAAATAAATTTATTTAAGGAAAAAAAGGAAAGGTGGGCCCATGTGGAGATAAACGTTCGGTAAGAAGTAGTACAGGCGTGACCTGTACTGACCCAGTGAACGTCCTGAAGCCGCTTTAGATGGACCCACATTTAGTGGCTTAGGAAGGCCAGTGGCCGCCTCTGAGCTCGCCAGGTGCCCCAGGCCCACGGGCCATGTTGCCTCTCTGCAGACAGCTGGCCGAGGTGGTCCGAGAGCGCTACCTGTCCGGGCCCGAGAGAGCCAGGAGACACGGAGTCTTGGCGGACTTCTTCTCGGGGGCCTGGAGTCAGGGCACCAAGAAACTCATCACCCTGCCGCTCGTGGGGAAACCCTTGAACCTGGACCGCAAGGTGAGGTGTCTGGACCCCCGCTGCCCGCTGCAGCCTCCACCCTGCTCTGTGGGCAAGACCAAGGCCGCCTGGCCAGGACCACCCAGCTGCTTCCTGCCCTGTTTCCACTCCAACACCTTCCCGATTGCCTTCTCCTCCCCTCCCTTCCCCGGAGGGTCAGAGGTCCCCCAGCCCCCAAGCATAATTTAGGGGGTGGGAGCAGACAAGGAATGTACACCTTGCCCCCCAACTTTCCCAAGGGGAAAACACAGTCACCACGTTCCGAAGTGCATTCGAGCTGCCCCCAGCTCCTGGCGTCCGGGAGCTTCCTTTGCTGGGCTCCAACCCCTCCTGAGGCACATCAGCTTCCTCCCTGTTTGGGGGCATTTACCGTTTTTTCCTGTGCATTGCCTGGCTCAGTCCAGTTTCCAGTCACTGGTTTCCCAAATGCATCCCTCACTTTAAAAACAATGCTTCTTTTGTTTTCTAACTGGGAGAGTGGTGTGTGAGTGTCATGGAAACACAGAGGAAGAAACAGTAAAATAGAAACTGCCAGCAGTTCGCCCACATGGGAAGCCCCGCTCCCTCACCCCCTGCCCCAGCACTCATCACGCATTTCCTCCCAGTCTTTCTTCTCCTGCGCCTGGAGCTCCAAGACGCAGCATCCTTAGTGTGCGTGTGCTCCTGCTCCTTCGCTCCCTTGTGTTTGCCTCTCAAACACCTCAAGGCTCAGCTCAAATGCCTCTTCCTTCAGGAAGCCTTCCAGGGTTTCCTCCCTTTTCAATTACGCATTTGTTCTTTTCTCCATGTTCCCTTCACTCTGAGGTAGAACTAACATGTTTTTTTAAAAACTTTTAGTTTTGAAATCATTTTAGATGTGCAGAAGAGCTGCACATTGAGTGCAGAGTTCTCAGGGCGTTTCCCTCGGTTTCCCCCGATGTCAGCGTCTTCCACAGTGTAGCACAATGGTTACAGCGGGAATACACTGCTGAGTCTTTAGTTGTAGTTCCATTCTTCTTTTTTCTCTGTCTCCCCTGCTGGACTGGGGAGGCTGGAGGCAGAGCCAGGCCTGATTCTTACTCAGTGCTGCCCTTTCACCTCCTCAGTGCCTCAAAGACCTCTCCTGTGTGCTCAGAGCGCCCGCGACCTCAGCCTCATGCTCTCCCTCCGGGACGTGGTCTTTTCCCCTTCCTGGTCTTCTAGCGTCAGGACCTCCTGCCCCAGTCCCTCCTCCCCAGCAGTGCTTCTGACAATGCAGTCTGATCGTGCCTCTCCTCTAACACCTCCCCATGCCCTCTGCCTTCAGTCCAACTCCCCCAGCCTGATATTCAGTGCCTTCGTGATCCCTAGTCTCATTCCCACTGTGATCCCCCACTCTGCCTTGCAACTCAGTCCTCCCCAAACTCTTGTTCTGCTCTGTCCCACCTCTGGGCCTTTGCACATGCCATTCCCTTGCCTGGAATGCCATTGTTTCCTGACATTTTTTTTACCAGACAGACTCCTACTTATCCTCTGAGGCCCAGCCTCAAAGCCCCTTGGATTCCCTGAATCCTTAGTCCCTCCCTCTGCCCCAGCCCAGCCTGTGGAGGATGTGGGGCATCTCTGTCTGGAATTGTGTCCCCCGCCCCCCCGCCCAGCTCAGCTGGTGGCTGGCCTGGGTTTGTGGAGTGGGTGAAGGAGCTCGTGTCATAGCGGCCTGGCTGCCAGCCCCTTCCTCCTCTGCAGGCGGCCCCTCAGCCCCTGTGGTTCTCGGACACGATTGCGAACCTGCGGAAGCTGAAGGAGTTACCGCATCACCTGCTCCACGCAGGCCGCCTGGAGGAGCTGCAGCGGGAGGTGCTGGGTAAGGTCTGCCCCGCTCCTGGAGGGCGTCGAGCGGGCCCCCGACCCCCCGAGCTTGGCGAGGGCAAGAGAGGGATGTCGGGGTCCTGGGCACCTCTTGAGGCAGAGGTTCTCATCAGGGGCCCTTCTGCAAGTGCCCCCCACCCCAGGTGACACTTGGCAGTGTCTGGAGACACTTTGGTTGTCACGACCGGGGTGGGGGTGCTAGTGGCATCTGGGGTAGGTGATGGTGCAGGGGGTGGGAAGCCCAGCCTTAGAATGACAAAGGCCCCGTGTGTCTGTCTCAGTGTATTGTCTGTCCGTCCTCTCCATCTCTATTTATCCACTGTCTCTGTCTGTCTGTCTATCATCTTTCTATCATTTCTGTCTGTCTCTTTATCTACCATCTATATCTATCTATCATCCTTCTACCTATCTGTCCATCGATCGTCTATCTATCCATCTTTCCATCTATCATTTCGATTTCTCTCTGTCCACCATCTAAATCTATCTTTATATCTATTCAATCATCATCCATTTATCCATCCATCCATCTTTCTTTCTATCTATCCATCTATTTGTCTATCTACCATCTATATCTATCGATCCATATCATCTATCTACCCATTCACGCACCTTTCTGTCTGTCTGTCTCTGTCTATCCATCTATCCTTCTTTCTAAGACTTCTTTGTCATCTTTATATCTATGTATGCATGCGTCTATTTATGTACCCATCTGTCTATCCATCCATCTATCCATCCATCCATCTGTCCATCCATCTATTCATCCCTGTGATTCCCAACCGGCGGTGATTCTGCTCCCCAGGGGACACTGGCAATGTTTACCTTTCTGATTATCATGACTGGGGAGGATGCTACTGGCATTTAGTGGGGGGGGGACCCTGCTCAAGGCTGCAGTACACAGGACGGCGCCACCACAGAGGACGAGCGGGCCCCAGATGTCAGCAGAGCTGAGAGGGAGCACCGTGGGAGGAACGGAGTGGGGAACACTCTCTCCCGGGATGAACCGGAGGGAGGCGTGTGCTCCCCTCAGCCCCGCTTCTCCCCGCAGGCAGCATGAACTGGATCACCTGCAGAGCCGTCTCGGGGGGCATCGAGGCTCTGCTGGACGACTTTGACATGTGCGCCCCTCACCTGGACTGTCCCGAGCTGGGCCTGGTCCGGGAGGCCCTGCAGCTGTGCCGCCCGGCCCTGGAGCTCCGAGGCCTGGGTGAGTCAGGCCGGCCTGGCCGGGAGGGTCCACTCTGCACCGACTTCTAGAAGCCTCACTGAGCCACCAGCTGGGTTTTCATTAACACGCACACCTCTCCTGTCTACACCTATGGGGCTTCTCCTGCTCCAGCTTCTAGAATTTGAATGGACTCGGGAAAAGCTGCGGCGTGAAAACCACCGACAACTCAGCCCTTCGCCCCAGCCCAGCAGCCGTGTCTCGAAAGAGCCAGAGAGGAGATGTTTCAGGCAAAATTGAGGAAATGCTGCCGATACTTAATAAAACGAGGGAGAAGACCTCCCCACGGAGTTTTTATTGGTGGAATTCAGAATATAATGATAATGACTGAGCACAACTTCTTGGTGACTCAGGTTTGCCACTGAGGAGGGAGAGGGGAGTTCTTGTTCTGAGGGGAAACATTCTGCTTCCCTGGGTTCAGCGTCGCTGTTTCCGTCACCCCCTCGATTCTGCACACTGACCTGGAGAGTCCACTCTTAGCTCTCGGGGCAAGTGGGCGGGCTGGGCTGGGCCCCTCTGCCCAAGAGCTTGAAGATGCTCTGCCCAGGGTGGCGTTTTGTTTGTTTGGTTTTGGCTTTTAAAATTACGGTAAAATACACATAACATAAATTCACCATCTTAGCCATTTTTAAGTGTACAGTTCAGTGGCGTTAAATACATTCATGTTGGTGCACAGCCATCATCACCATCCATCCCCAGAACTCTTTCCTCATCTCAAACTGAAACTCTGTCCCCTGAAACACCAACTCCCCATCCCCTCCCCAGCCCCTGGCGCCCTCCATTCTGCTTCCTGTCTCTGTGAATCCCACGACTCTAGGGACCTCATATAAATGGAATCATGCAGCACTTGTCCTTTTGTGACTGGCTTATTCCACTTAGCATAACGTCCTCAAGGTTCGTCCATGTTGTAGCATGTGTCAGAATTTCCTTCCTTTATAAGGCTGCATAATATTCCACCATATGTATACACCACCTTTTGTTTATCCGCCATCCATCAGTGGACACTTGGGCTGTTTCTACCTTTTGGCTGTTGTGAATAGTAGTGCTGTGAACATGGCTTTTCAAGAGTCTGCTTTCAGTTGTTTTGGGGACGTGCTCAGAAGTAGAATTGCTGGATCACATGCTGATTCTATGTTTAATTGTTTGCAGAACCACCAGACTGTTTTGCACAGCACTTGCACCATTTCACATTCCCACCAGCAGTGTCCAGGTGTTCCAATTTCTCCACATCCTCGCCAACACTTATTTTCTGATTTTTAAAAAAATGATAGCCATTCTAATGTGTGTGAGGTGGCCAGGATGGTTTTATCATACAATTCCCACCTGGTTTTGATTTGAAGGTTTTTATAAGGGTTTTATAAAGATGCTTAAGTCCCTATATCCCTTCCGTGCTGCCCTCGGAGCTCAGGCAAATGCCACTCCTAGGATAAGCCCATCTGGCCACCCCTGGCTGGACACCCGCTGGCTCCCCCAGCCTCTGCATTTTTCAGCACTGCACCCTGTTCCATCCATCTTAACTCTTATTATTTGCGCTGGTTTTCCTTTGCATCACCTAGGCAGCCACCAAACTCTGAGCTCCGTGAGGGTAGGGGCGTCATTCACTTGCTCCTTGCCAATTTCCACCCCTACCACATGGACCAGTCCTGGCCAAGAGCGCAGATTTTGAGCCCCACCATGTTGACTCAGATCTGAGCTCTGCCACTTACTGGTAGTGTGACCTTGCAAGTCCCTTACCCCTCCCCCACCCTGCCTGGCAGTCCTCAGCTCTCCCGTCTGCAAAATGGGGACCCTAGTTTGCTTCCCACCTAGGGCTGCCGGGAAGGGTTTGCCAGTCAGTTCATGCCTGTCCTCCTGGTCCATCCGAGGGTCCTGTTCCTGTCGCGCGGCAGCATCAGTGCTGTTGACGTGAACGGCCTTGGACGAGCCATGCTGAGCCTCAGCTTCCGTCATCTGCAAAATGCGGGATTGAGCTAAAGCGTGCCTGGAATCCCACCCCAGGGGGAGATGCTGGCGCTTTTCTTGTACTTTTGTGCTCGCCAGGAGTTGTAAACCTCGCAGGGAGTGAGTTCCCAGGAGAGCGGCCTTGGGCACGACCGCCCAGCTTAAGAGAAGGTTTAAAAGCTCAAATCATGGCGTGTTGTTTGCAGCATCTCTCGGTTGACACCCAGGGGCTCGCCCAGGGCGCGGAGGTGCAGGAGCGTCTGTCACCACCAGAGGGCGCAGCGGAGGCCCGTGCCCCCCGGGCCGCCCCGGCCGCTCAGCGCGCGGACCCCTCCGTCTGCCTCGGCTCCGGAGCCGGCGCGGTGCCGTCTCTGACTCTGTTTTCGTTTAAAAGGCTGATATTTTGTTCATCATCGGTTTGGGGAGCATTAGTTTTGATTTTTAAAAACATCTCGATGGTTGAGCTGAGTGGCGCCACCTTAAATTGTGCACCTTCGGTGAGTGGAGCGCTTGCCCCTGGTCCCGGCCCTGCCCCATTTCACCCACCCGCAGACCAAGGCACAGGGAATTGCAGCCATCGCTCCAGGCCCCACAGTTAGGACGCGCCAACAACAAGGGCAAAACTCACTGCCCTCCTTCAGCATCCCTGGTCTTCACTCAGCATTAGAATCAAAGTTTTCAGGGCAGATTCCTGCCTCTTTCTGGCTGTGTGACCTTGTGCAAGTTGCTAAACCTCTCTGTGCCTCAATTTTCCCCTTTATAGACTTGGAATAATAATGATGATACCTCTGTGTGGTAGGCATAAAAAACGGCCCCTCCCCCCAATATATATTCACTTCCTAAAACCTGGAACCTGTGACTATTACCTTATATGGCAAAAGGTGTAATTATGTCAAGGATCTTGAGATGCAGAGTTTATCCTGGATTATCTAGGTGGGCCCGAAATGCATCACCTGTCCTTATAAGAGGGAAGCAGAGGGAGATTTGAAACAGAAAAGGAGAAAACACAGAGACCCACAGATGAGAAGGCCTTGTGAAGATGGAGACAGAGACTGGAATGATACGGGCACAAGCCAAGGACGCCTGGGCCCCTGAAGCTGGAAGAGGCCAGGAAGCGTCCTTCCCTAAGCCTTTGGAAGGAGGCGGGCCCGTGACACCTGGATTTCGGACGTCCCACCTCCAGAGCAGTGAGAGAATGAAGTCCTGTTGTTTGAAGCCCCCCAGGTGGTTTTGTTACAGCTGCCACAGGACTCTTACACACTCAGTGACTGTGACGTGGGGGAAATGATCGCTATTTCTCCAACGGAACTTGTTGGGTGTCTGTGATGTTCCAGGCACTAGGAACACAGCAGTGAACAAGACAGATGTCGTCCCTGTTCTCAGGAAACTCCGGGTCTGGGCTGGTGGGGAGAGGCTGGGCCGTGGAGTAAACACAGACAGAAATGTCAGATTGCAACTGTGATAAGACCTGAGCTGGCGGGGTGTGGGGATTGGAGGGTTGGGCTGGAGAATGCTTTTAGAGGAAGTGACCTTTGAGCTAAGATGAGGATGAGGAGATGATTGGCATGAGAAAGCGGACGGGGGCGGGGGGAGGAAGCATTCCAGGCAGAGGGAACAGCATGGGCAAAGGCTTTGAAGCTGGAAACTGCCCAGTGCACTGGGAGTTGGGGTGAGTGTCTTGGGAATGCAGAGGAGGCAGGAGAGGACCGCAGGGGAGGTTTGACCCAGGCAGCAGTGTTCCCCTCTTAACTGGTGCTCCCTCTTTTGCAGAGAAAAGCATCCTGTATACAGAACTCCTGGCCAGACTCCATTTCTTTGCTGCCTCGCATCCCGTACTCGTGGGACAGCTGTGCCAACAGGCCCAGAGCTGGTTCCGGGCGTGCCCACACCCTGTGCTGGTGCCCCTCCGGGGATTCCTCCAGCCCCCAGGAGGACCCCTCCGGGCGACCCTCACTGGCTGTCACAAAGGTGGGTCTCCTCAGCGTAGTGAGCATCTTGCCAGGCCTCTGCCTGCCTGGGGGCAGCAGATGGCGAGTGGTTCGGGCTACTCTCTGGGGCTCCCCTCTGCCAGTCGGGAGGCCCCAAGGGTGTCATCAGGGCCTGCTGCTGCCGTCTCATACTGACTCGGCTCTCTCCGTCCCCCAGGGACTCTAGATTACTAGTGTAAATACTGCTAATGAGCCCAGAGCCAGGGGGTGCCGACTGCCTCTGGGGTCTCGTCTCTCAGAGGTCAGTGCCCATCTTGCAGACAGTTTCTGCAATTTACAGGCTCATGCGGGTCAGTCCGGAAGCCTGGCTGGCCCCTGCGAGGCTGATGGAACTTGCAGATTTCCCCTTGAACACCAGAATGGCAGAGGGACAAGAGGATTTAGTTCTCTCCATTCATTTGTCATCCATCTTTCCATTCATCCATCCTTCCTTCCCTTCTTCATCTATCTATCCTTCCATCCATCCATCTTTCCACCAGTCATGCATCTATGCATCCTTCCTCCCTCCCTTCCTTCCGTCTATCCATCTGTCTGTCCTTTCATCCATCCATCCATCCATCCATCCACCCTTCCTCCCTCTCTTCCTTCCTTCCATCCATCTATCCAACCATCCATCCATCTACCATTCCTTCCTCCCTCCCTGCCTTCCATCTATCTATCCATCTGTCTGTCTTTCTATCCATCCATTCTTCCATCAGTCATCTATCCATCCGTCTATCTATCCTTCCTTCCTTCTATCCTTCCACCCATCAGTCCTCCATACTCCGTTAGTTATCCTTCTGTCCACTCCTCTGTTTACACCGTTTATCCTTCCATTTCCCTCATCTGGCCGTCTTCCATCCACTCACTTACCCCTCCACCCATCCGCGCACTCGGCCATTCATCAGCTCGCCCACTGATCTATCAATTGATTCATCCATCTGCCCATCTGATGCCTATTCATTCACTCACCCACTCATCCAACCAGCCATCTATTTATCTGCTTATCCGCCAATCCACTTCCACTCAGCCATCCTCTTATCTGCCCACCCACAATCGCCTGCATTAATCATGAGGCCACTGAATACAATAAACTTGTGGTTCAAATGTCAGTTATTGTGACTCAGGCAGTTTCTGGGCCACATGCCATTGTAGGGAAAGCTACACTCCCAAGTCACAGTGCTTCCCCAACAGAAATTCTAAGAGACACTAAGTATAATGCATGGAAGAACCGCTTCAGGGACAGCCACTCAAATGCTGTGCTGAGAAGGATTCTGAGACTGAATCTGGCTTAATGGGAAAGGGTGTATGTTGTTAGGATGCAGGTTCAGATGCTGTAATGCAGGCTGAAATAGCAGTGGTTTAAATAAAATGGAAGTTCATTTCTCTCTCATGTAACAGTCAAAGCATAAGCAGAGGTAGTATGGTGTGTCGACTTAAAAAGCAATTCACCAGTCAGTTTATCCTCAAAATGAGTTTATTCAGGGATAGCCCAAAGAATTGCAATTCAGGATGTGCATGCTGTGGTGAACCATAGACCATCTGGAGAACAACGGCGGGGAGCTCCTTTTATAGAGAAACTGGGAGAAAAGGGAGGGGCTGTTCTAAAGGAAAGTCCATTGGGGGAAAGAAGTTCAGGGTGGCAACGGCTTCTCATTGGCTGGGCTGTGGCATTTCTCATTGGCTGGGCTGTGGCGTTTCTCATTGGCTGGGCTGTGGCGTTTCTCATTGGCTGGGCTGTGGCATTTCTCATTGGCTGGGCTGTTGCCAGGTGGGGAAAGAAGTCTTCTTCAGTAGTCAAGTAGTTGTACTTCCTGTCTGAGGGTAAGTCCCTCTCTTCCTGTTTGGTGTAGCTGACAGTGTCTGAGAGGTGAGAGCACCCCCTGCAGGCCTTCCCGGCTCCAGTTTAGCTGAGGTTTCTCTTATTTATTTCAGTGTCTCCAGGGTGTCAGGGACCTAGACTGTCAATCTTGTTGGTCTGCCATTCTCAATGTAAGGCTTCCATTTAATGGCCCAAGATTGCTACTTGAGCTCTCACTGGCATTCCAGCCAGTGGGAATGGGGAAGTGGATGCACGCCCCTTCCCTTTCAGCAGATGTAGAAGCAGAACTTATCGCTTCTGCTCCTGTCTCATTGGCAAGAACTTGGCCACCTCCAACTGCAAGGGAGCCTAGGAAATATGGTCTTTGGGTGAACATGTACTCAACTAAAAGCCGTGGGCTCTGAGTTTTATTACTAAAGGAAGAATGATAGAATGGCTGTGGGGGGACAAATCACAGATAGTGCGGTGATTGATTAGTGATGTCTGCCATGGCATAGGCGGAGGAAGTTACAGTTCTGAGTCAAGTTTTTGTTTTTTGTTGTTTCTGGGGTAGGGAAATGTTTATATGTCAGACCCACTGTGCCAGCACTGGTCGTATTGAAGTTCAGAAAGCTTCAGTGTCTTCATTTTTAAAATGACAAGTTTGAGTTCACATTTCCAAGGTCAGACAGTGAGTGACAAAATAAAGCGGGGTGGGAGGGGAGAAAAGAAAAACAAATCCCATGTCCTCACTTCCTGTCCCAGTGAGGGACAAAGTCTTGGATTCTCAGACCTGGACTAGCTCTGATTTCAACACATCCCGCACCATTTTATGTATGGGGAAACTGAGGCACAGAGCGTGAAAGGACTTACCGGAGGGCATTCACAAAGTCTGGTCTCCAGAAAGCTGGGCCAGTGTTTCCTCCAGTGTAACTCGGTGCCTCTCTCCTCAGCGATGTTCCAGTCAGGATCCACCCGGCAGACAGCCTTGGGCTGTGTTTGCCCAAACTTGATTGGCAAATATTTCTTCTTTGGGGCCTGAGCCTTTATTTTTCCATGTGGGTCAAACAGCAAGAGAAGTCAAAGACAGTCCTCCTGCCCAGAAAACATAATTCCATTTCCGAGTCTTATCCAGCTGGGGCAGGGTGTCTCAGCCATGCACCACTGACCCTTGGGGTGCCATCATCCTCAATTGGGGGGCCGTCCTGGGCGCTGTAGGGTGTTGAGCGGCATCCCTGGCCTCCACTCACCAGATGCCAGGAGCATCCTGGTGCCCAGTTGTGACAACCCAAAATGTCTCCAGACATTGCTCAGTGTCCCCTGGGGAGCAGAGTCGCCCCTGGGTGAGAACTGCTGAACTAGGGGAGACGCTGATGATCGAGATGTGGCTTAGTCCCTAAGAGCAACACAAAAACTGCAGCCCGAGTCTGAATCTGGGGTCTGACAGCATCTGCTTTGAAATCCTGGCTCTGCTAATTTCTAGGTGTGTGGCTCTGGACCAGGGACTCAATCTGTCTGTGCCTCAGTTTCCCTGTCTGTGAAGTGGGGTACCACTGGAGGACCCCAGGGCTGAGCACTCAGACATGGGAGCTGATGTTGTCGCTGTCATCTCTTTGTGGTTGCAGGCATCACCGCCTTGGCGTGGAGCCCGGAAGAGAAGCTGCTGGTGGTCGGCACCCAGGATGGCATCGTGGCTGTGTGGGACATGGAGGAACAGCAGGTGATCCACTTCCTACCTGGACACAGAGGTGAGGCTCAGGAAGTGGGCTGTATGGTCACCTTCTTCCTAATGTTCCACAGCAAACAGTCGGTCCCCAGGGCCCCTTCACCACTGATTCACGTCTCTGTATCGAAGTGACACATCAGTTAGCTCCAACCGTGTAAGACAACAGCCCCAAACATAGTGGCTTTGAACAATAGCTGTTTATTTAGCCCACCTCCCGTGGGTCAGCAGTTCAGGCTGGGCTCAGCCGGGCAGCTCTTCTGGTGGCAGCTGGGCTTGCTCACTCGTCCGTGGTCAGTCCACAGCACATCTGGGAGCCGGCTGGTCCAGGATGCTCTCAACTGAGACAACTCAACTCGCTCCACGTGGGCTCTCATCCTCCAGCAGGGTAGCCCGGCCGAGGCAGGGTCTCTTCATGACCAAAACCAGCTTTGGAACTGGCACCCGGTCATGTTCCATTGGCCAAAGGAAGTCCAAAAACAGCACAGATCAATCGGTCGGGAAGTAGGCGCCATCTCTTGATGGGAGGAACAAAGTCACATTGCGAAAGGTATAGATCAGGGAGGGTAAAGAATTGTATCATTTATGAAATTTGTCTACCCCAGTCCCTCAGAGCCTAAGTAAGGTGTTCATTTCTGCAAGTCCCACCCCAGCTATGGTTCATTAGTTCGATCAATAGTTGAGTGACTGCTGTGTACCAGGCCCTGTTCTAGATGTTGAAGAGAGACAGACCAGGGCCGAGACTTGGATGAGGTGAGTGAGGCACATGTCTGGGGTACAAAATTAAAGAAACTCAGTCATCAAGATAAATAATATTTCAGGGCCAGCCCGGTGGCGCAGCGGTTAAGTTCGCACGTTCTGCTTTGGTGGCCCGGGATTCGCCAGTTTGGATCCCGGCTGCAGACATGACACCGCTTGGCACCCAGGCTGTGGTAGGCGTCCCACATATAAGGTAGAGGAAGATGGGCACGAATGTTAGCTCAGGGCCAGTCTTCCTCAGCAAAAAGAGGAGGATTGGTGGCAGATGTTAGCTAAGGGTTAATCTTCCTCAAAAAAAAAAAAAGATAATATTTCAATGCAATGTTTTAAAAAGTCAAAACATCAATGCGAAAAATGCACGATGAACAAATATCCACCTGCCTTAAAGACAGGATGAAGACTCGCGCTGTGCCCAGCCATAAGCCAGAAGCAAAAGGGGAACTCGGTAATTCGGTGCTGCCTTAAGTTTTGCACCCGGGGCTAATGCCTCACTCACCTCCCCCTCGTCCCACTCCAGTGAGACTCATGGGTTTGGGAAGCGAGCCGGACAGAACCAGAGTCACAAATTGTGATAAGTGAAGGAGGAAAACGGTGTCGTGAGCCACAGTGACCAGACTTCCGTGGCCGACCGAGGGCAGTTAGTGGAGGCCTTTCTCTGAGCAGGGACACTCAGCCCTGAGGCCGAGAGCGTGAAGGAAGAAGCTGGCAGAGGGCAGGCGGCTGGGAAGAGCATCCCGGATGCAGGAACAGCCAGTGCAAAGGCCTCGAGAGAGGGAAGGGGCTGGTGTGTTTGTGGAACAGTAAGGAAGCCGTGAGGCTGGGGCTCAGGACACTGTACCAAAGGAAAGAAGCCAGTCACAAAAGCCCACATCGTGTATGACTCACTGATGAGAACCGTCCAGAAAAGGCAAATCCGGAGAGACAGAGAGCAGATTAGTGGCTGCCAGTGGGAGAGGCGGGGATGGGAGCGGCTGCTAATGGGGACGGGATTTCCCTTTGGGGTGACAAAAATGTTCTGGAATCAGATAGAGGTGATGGCTGCACAGCATTGCGAATGTACTAGATGTCGCTGAATTACACACTTTAGAATGGGTTAAATGATAAGGAGAGAAAAGGGAAGGGAGTGACAGCTTTCTGAGGTTAAGAAACTATTCTAAACCGAGCCCGTGGTGAGGGTGGCGCAACTCTGGGAACAGACAAAGACCAGTGAATTGTACTGTTGTACACGAGTGGGTGAATTTTATGCTTGTGAATGACATCTCAATAAAAATGTTAAAAATATTCTATCATTGCAATCTAAGTATGTAGACTGTCTTATTTTTTCTCAACATTTCGCCATAAATATTCTTTAGTTTCTGTTGAATCTTTTCTAAACAACTTTATTGAGGTGTAATTTATATACCATTTCACCTGTTTTAAATGTTCGATTCAACGATTTTTAGTAAATTTGCCAAGTTGTGCAACCTGGCTGCAGAACATTCTGTACCTCAAAGAGGGCCCCCGCCCCTTTTTCAGTGCGTCTCCGTTCCCGCCCCAGCCACACGGCAACCAACTGATGTGCTTTCTGAGTCTGCAGCTTCCTGTTCTCCCGGGGATGGAGTTGTTGCCCTGTGGTCTTTGCATCCGGCTTCTTTCATCCGCGTGATCGGTCTGAGGTTCATCCGCGTTCTTGTGTGTCAGTGCCTAGTTCCTTTGTCAGTGGTTAGGAACTTTCTATCCTCCGTTGTGTGGAAGGACCTGAGTTTGTTTATCCACTCGTGGGCTGAAGGACAGTCACCTGCCATGTGAGTGTCAAATGCAATGTTATTTGAAGGACATTTACATTGTTTCCCGTTTGGGGCTATTGTGAATAACGCTGTTACGATCCACTGAATCTTCATCTTTATAATGTTGAAAGGCAGCAAAAATACTTCATTCTTCTTGATTCCTCTTCCAGAATTTATTTATTTAGGCTGTTTCTAGTTGTTTGCTGTCATGGATAACATAACACTGGGATGAATCTCTTTTTCTCTTACCAGTATTTTTCCTTCTGTCAAATATTTCCAGAGAGTGGAACTCTTGAGTTGGAGGGTATGAACGTTTCTCTGGGTTTTGAGAAGTATCCGCTTATTGTTTTCCAACCAGGCTGTAGCAGAATAAAACAGACCTCAGCCCCAAAGCTCTCAGCATTAAATGCCTTCACTTTCCTCTCTTTCCTGGGAGCGGGAGCGAGGCGGCTGCAGAGACACTTTCGCAGAGGTCTGTTCAGTATTTGAATTTTTGTGTGTGTGAGCTGTCTGTTCAAGACCTGAGCCCATTTACCAACAGTGACCTTGATTTGTTTCTTTAGAGTCATCAAGCTCTTATTATTTGTAATCAGAAAAACTCAGCGATCAATTTATTGAAAAGACTGAAAGCCTTATAGACGTTATAATTTGGAAAGTGAGTGTTCCTGATGGCTCAGTAGAGTGCTGGAGGTGGTTTGTACCGGCTTGTGGGAGCCCATGGTGAAATTTTCAGGAATGTTGTGAGCCAGCAAAAATAAAAATTGTCAAACGCAGCCATTATTACACATTAAATTACAGAAACTTGCAGTTGGATCAATTATATTGAAACAAGGTAATAAATACTCAAAACTGGTCACTTTCTAAGTATTTTACCGTACTCTACATCGTCTGTGTTCTTGGCCATGGTGTCGGGATGGGGGGATGGCGTGCCACTGAGCATCTCGCACTTTGAGTTCTCGTCAACGTCAGATCAAGCCACTTTACACAGTGGGCTGCAACTTGCTTTTGTCACAATATATTGTAACAATATCTTGTGGTGGTTGAGAGTTTGGGCTCTGGGTTCAAATCCTGGCTCCATTACTTATTGACCATGCAGCTTTGGAAAGCCACTGTACTCGGCCGTGCCCAGTTTCCGAATCCGTATAATAGGATAGTGACCGTACCTCGCAGGGTTGCACGCAGATCCCAGGAGTTTCAGGCACGTGCAGCACTTGCAGCCGGGCTCGGCACAGGGCAGCACTCGGCAAGCACCGGCTCTCATAAGAAGAATGATGATGATGGTCAAGTCGTTACATGGATGCATCCATCTTATTATTTTTAATGCCTGCATAATATTCTTTATATGGATGCACCTTATTATTTAACCAACTCCCTTTTCATAGACAGGTTGTTGGCAATTTTCTTTTTGCACAAACAATTCTGCACTTAAAGTCTTTCTACATCTTCACACACTTATGCTATGATTTCTGTGAGACACCTTCCTAGAAGTGGAGTTTCTGAGCCAAATGGTATGCGCTCTTTTTCCTTTTTTCCTCTTTTTCTTAGCTTTTTATTTTGAAATAATTATAGACTCACAAGAAGTTGCTAAAATAGTACAGAAATTTCTGTGTACCCTTTATCCAACTTCCCAGGATGGCAATGACTTAACTTTTAATAAATGTTACCAAATTACCCTTTTATAAATTCGTATCAATTTATACTCCCATCAGCGAGGTATGAGAGTAACTGAATTCTTCTGTCTTTGCCAGCAGTCCAGCAAAATGTTTGCCAATATGACGGGTAGTAATGGCACTGGTCCTTCATCTTGCATTTTTGTGATTACTGGTGAGGTTGAGCGTCATTTTCTAATGCTGATTGTCTACTTGGACTATTTCTGTAAATTTCCTGTTTATATTCTTTGGCCAATTTGTCAGTAGGTAGTTTGCATTTTTCCGGCTTATTTGTAAGAACTTTGTGTTTATTGAGGACAGCCTCCATTCATCTGTTATGTACTGCAGATATTTTCTCCCAATCTGTCATATGCCTTTCAATTACATTTTATCATCCTGAAGTTTTACAATTTTATGTAACCCACTTGGTCAGTTTTTCTCCTTTATATCTTCCAAATTTCGTGTTTTGCTTAGAAAATATCTGTCCAAGATTATACAATCTTCTTCTATAATTTTACCTTTTTTAAATATGTTTATTAATTTTAAATATTCCCTAGACGATGCTGACCTTTTATAAATTTCAGTGATCTCTCTTTATTTCAGATTCAACAACTGGGAAGTCAATTTAATTCCAACCAGTTATTTCACTCTTCATTTAGCTTTGCCACATCCCATTATTTGTAATTCGGATATGTTTGAATCCATCCATCTTTTCTTTGGCAAACCAGGGAATTTCCAAGCCAGCGGGCGTTGTGGTAGTCAGAAGGTCCAAGTGTCCCCCGCTAATGTCCCCTCCCCCGCCCGGCCCTGGCTGCAGGAGAGGTGAGGTGCCTGAAAGTGTTGGCCAAAGGGACGTGCGCCATCTCCGCCTCGAAGGACCACACGCTGCGCTTGTGGAATTTACTCTCCGGCCGGGAGAAATTCACCATTTGGGACAGAGGCTCAAAAGATCCCCCCGAACCTCAGATCTGCAGCCTGCACGCGGATGAGATAAAGAAGCTTGTGTATTTGGCGTCTGGCGCAAAGGTAACAAACACCTGTCCTGTTTGCAAAGGGAAGCTGCTATCAGAGCCTTCAAAGACGCACATGCTGTGGATATAAGGAGGGGCTGCCTGACGGGGGGGTGGTGAACAGAGGCGCACAGCCACCTGAGAAGGTGCTATCAGGTGCTTCTTACGTCACAGTTGGATTAGATGATCTGGATAGTACTTTCTCACCCTGGGATTTGAGACCTTTCGCCTTTTTCAATCTAGCCACTTTTAAACAGCACTTCCCTCCGAGCACTGCTGTACCTGCATCCCACACACTCTGACACGTTGTGTTATCGCTCCCATTCAGTTCCAAATTCTTTCACATTTCCCTTTTGATTTCTTCTTTGGTCCATGAGCTATTTAGAAGTGTGCTGTTCATTTTCAGATATTTGAGAAGGGCCCAGATAGCTTTCTGTTACTTTTTCTTCCTAATTCCCTTTATATCATGTGAATCCTTTCAAACGTGTGGAGACACGTTTTATGGTCTCTCTTGGTAAACGCTCCAGGTGCTTCTGAAAACAACACTTACTCTGCTGTGTTATTCCATTATGTCAATCCTATGGTTGTTTTGTGATCTGATTGTTTTATGAATAAACACACAGCACAGAATGATGGCTGAAAACTTAGTCACTAAAAACGCAGGCGAAAATCTGTATCTAAGTCCCAGTTGACTCCCTTGTGAGCTGAGTGATCTTGGTCATGTCGCCTCACCTCTCTGTTCTTTATCTACCTCATGAGACAATGACTATAAAACGCCCAGCAAAGCGCTTGCCTGGGGGTTATAGTTACAATTACAGTTATAGTTACAGCTCTCGTTATGGTAAGCACAAATAATTAGTAGTTATTAATTATTATATTTCACTAGTAATTGGTGGTTGTTAACATTAGTAATATTGGTAACTTATAAACTGTGCTGTCCACTACGGGGCGTCACCAGCTACATGTGGCTACTGAGCACTTGGAGTGTGGCTGTTCCAAATTGAGATGTGCCGTAAGGATAACACACCCTGGGCTGCAAAGACTTAGTGTCATAAAAACCATGCAAAAATCTTCCAATAATTATTTTATATTGATTACATGTTGAAATGGTAACATTTGGACATATCGAGTTAAATAAGATATATTATTGAAATTGATTTCACTTGTTTATTTTTCCCTTTTTAAGGTTGGCTAATAAAGAATTTAAAGTCATATGTGGCTTGCATTATGTTTTTATTGGACTGTGCAGGCTCAAATATTAGAGAGATGTTGATTGATTTCAAAACTGATTCTAGAAATCATCTTTGATATCAGCAAAAGTTTGGAAAATACAGTAAAGAAATAATAAATAATAATAAATAATCCCAAAGATAACCATTGTTAAGATTTACATGATTTTATTTTATGAGGTGTGTGTGTGTACGTGTGCAAGTGTGTGTGCATATGTATAAAACAAAACAGGGATAAAACCATACATGCAGTTTTATAAAGCTATTTCCATTTGCCCATAACCTTGACCATTCTTGCAAAGCAGCATGCTTGGTGATTTCGTGGGCTCCCAGGGCATGGCCCTGCTCTAGTTTATTTAACTAATCCCTTATTACTGACATCCAGGTTGTTTCGAGTGCTTTGCCCTTCCGAGTCACTGAGCTGGCCTTCCTTACACACATATCTTCGTGTGCACATCTCCTTATTTCTTTAGAGAAAGCCTAGACAGAACTAATGAGCTAACGTTTAGCGTTTAAGTGGTAACTGCTGAGAACAAGAGACCCTTTTTTTGGTGAGGCTAAACATGAAACTAGCTTTAATCGATAATCACTTGTCAGGAACACAGATGTGAGTGCACACGGCATAGCTGACTTTTTTTCTATGTTTAAGACTTTTTACTTTGGAGCAATTGTAGATTTATGGGAAAGTTTTAAAGATATTATAAAGAGTTCCTGTATGCCCTTGATCCAGCCTTCTCTAATGCCAGCATCTTTATAACCAGGGTACATTTGTCACAACTAAGACATTATTACTGAGAATTACTATCAACCTAATTCCAGACTCTAGTTGGATTTCCTCAGTTTTTCCACAAATGTCCTTTTGCCGTTCCAGGATCCAGCCTGGAATGCCTCCTCCCCTGCCTGTTCTTTGAACTGGCACCATGTTGAAAATAAAATACACGAACCATAAAAAAGAACAGGACTTGCGTTCGCCTCTGGGAAGCTCGCCGACTGACGTGCTCTCCCTTTTCCTCACCCTGTAGGTCAGTGCTTGGAATCTGGAAACTGCAGAGCTGGTTTTCCGCATCCTAGGAGATGCCTCCGACCCCTGGAAGTGCACGGCGGCGCTGGCTCCCCAGGCCGTGCTGCTGGCGGTGTCTGAGGCTGGCCTGGTCAGTCTGTGGAGCTCAGCCACGGGAAGACTGCAGAGGAAGCAACGTTTGTCCAGCATCAGAGAGGAGACGCCCACCTGTGGCGTCTTGGTCCAGAAACAGGGGAAGATGGTGACTGGCTTTAGCCAGGGCTCCCTCTCTTTGGTAAGCAGCCTCGCGGAACAGGATGTCAGCCGAACTGAGCTCAGAGGGGCTCAGACGTCCGAGAACTTGGGAGAAACCATCTCACCTTTGATCTTTTAATAAACGACACTGACTTCTTAATTCCAGGGCTTTGCAGTTCAGCGCAGTTCAGCAAACATTATTGATGTCTCCTGGGGGCTGGCCAATGTGGCCAGTTGTTGGCGCTCGGTCCTGTGGGGGTTGCTCTGGGAGCCAGTGTAGAACGTGCTTCAGAGGCGTCCCGCCAGAGGGGCCGGAGCTGGGTACTAGCCACCAGCTCCATCAGTGGTTGGGCGAGGGGCCGAGTGTGCTGGCGAGATGAAAGAGTGGAGTCCGAAATAAAGCAACCCGGGGGCGGAGTTGAAGGCTGCAGTAAGCGCTCTGCTCAGGACCAGGAGAGCGGTGAGGGGCTATGCATGGCCCAGCAACGGCGAGTTGTATAAGGAGTCGCAGGTGGAGAAACAAGGGCACCGCGCTGGGCACTGTGGGGCCGAAGAAGCACAAGAATCCACTGCAGCCTTGATGAACTCAACGTAGGGACGCGGACGGGCTCGCCAACAACTTACAGTCGCGCTTAGAGGAACAGAGTCTGTTTTCGGTAGAGGTGGAAGCAGGGTGTTCTAGGTGAGGAAGGAGCAGACGCTTCTGACAAAGGCAAGCTGGGGAGGCTCCTTCGAGGAGGCAGCCTTGGAACAAGAATGATTCCCAAGCTGGAAAGGGAAGACGCAGGGACCAGGGGTCGTGGTGGTGGCAGGTAGGAGCTGGCTGGCATTTTAGGGAAAAGAGATGCAGTGTGAAAACGGATCACAGAGGGTCCTGTATGTCCTACTGAGGAGGTGAGAGTTTGGGGAGGGGGAACTGCGGCCTCCCATATCATCCCAAAGCCCCACATTTCTGGGCCGCACGGCCTCTAGCCTCCCTGAGCCATCAAGGCGGAAGAGCACCCGAGCCTTTTCCGGGTCTCCTGGTGGGTTAGATTCCTCCCCGCCTTCTCGGATCACCTTCAGTAATATCCTGCCGCCTCGAAAGGAGCTTGGACTTGGTGACCAGACGCACTTGAGTTTGAGGACCCCACTCCCGCCTTTAATTTGTTGTATTCTTGGGCTGGCGCAGCCTCTTCTTTGAGCCTCAGTTTCCTCATTTGTAAAATAGAGGGAAAATGGCACCTACATCCAGAGCCAGGACAAAGGATGGACTGATGGGCACCGCTCAGGCCTCCAACAGTGGGGTTGGGGAGTGAGCTGGAATACGGTGCTAGTTAATGCGGATTTCTCCCTGTATGCCTGCTGTTGGCGCCCTGTCCCAAGCCCTCAGCTCTGCAGGGGCTAATCTTCTGTTCCGGAAAGCTGCTGCTGTGTTGGTCCCAAGCCTGCTGATGGTAGCGCCTTCGATTAGGAATGCCCACAGTCTCACCCAGGCTCCCGGCACGCAGAGGGAGCCCCACAGACATTTCCCCGACTGGGGTCCTTATGGCTGGGCCTGCTCTCGTGGTTCTTATGATGATGGCAGGACGCACTTCAGCAAACACCATCAGGGAACTTTGAGGAGCAAGGTTTACTGCTCACAGGTCCTGGAGGGCACACAGCACGCCCAAGGCCCACACAGCGAGGTTGTGGGTAGAGAGGGAGGGAGAGAGCACAGGCCTGGGGCTCTGCCTGTGTTAGGATCTATGAGTGAGGTGTCTGGGGTCCCCCAAGTTCACTCTTTATTGGAGAATTTAAAGCATAAGGATAAAGGAGAGCCCTGAGGGGACGTGATGGCAACAGTAAGTCATATAAGGAGTCGTAGGTGGAGAAGCAAGGGCACCACACCGGGCACCCTCAAGGAACTTGACGTGGCAGGGGAGATGGGCTCGTCAACCCTTGTGGAGGGAAAGTCTTGATAACTCAAAGCATTTGAAGACATTGATCAAATGAATTTAACTAAAGATGGAGCCCAGACCAGACCCAGCTGAAGTCCACGTTAAATGGCTTTGGTCCCCTCCACATGAGAAGCCCAATGGAAGGGTCATGTCTTGTTCTTGGGGTAGATGTTATTTATTTTGGGCTCTACTGTCCTTTTACATTCAAGGTCTCCTATGTCACAAAAATTATGACACACACGAAGAAGCAAGAAAATGGGACCATAATTAAGAGCAAAAACAATCAATAGAAACAGACACATGAATGACTCAAATGTTTAAATAATCATACAAGAACTTTAAAATATTTAAGATAAATAGTGGAAAAGGTGGATAATGTGTGAATAGATGAGGAATTTCAAAAATTTTAAATCAAAACTAGAAAAAAAAAGACCAAATAAAAATGCTAGAATCAAAAAAGACAATGTCAGAAATGAAGAAATCGTTTGATGGGTTTAAGAGCAGATTAGTCACAGCAGAGGAAGATCAGTGAATCAAAGACCGTGGAAATTATCCAAACATAAATATAAAGAAAAAAATAATGAGGGGAAAAGGAACAAAGCATCTGAGAATTGTGGGGCAACGCCAAGTGTTTAGACATTAGTTCTTTGGAGAACAGTTAGAGTCTCTGAAGGAGAGGAGAGAAAGAGAGAATATGGCAGAAGAAATATTTGAAGAGATAATAGTTGAGAATTTCCAAAATTTATGCAAGACATCAGCCCAAAGATCCAACAGCTCACAGAGCCTCAAGCAGGGTCAAAAGAAGAAAAACACATTTTGGCGATCATCATCAAACTGCTGAAAACCAAAGGTAAGGAGAAAAATCTCACAACCAGAGGCACTCACAGCTAGAATGTACAAGCATGTACTGGGGTGGGGTGGGTGGCTTTAGGAAGAAGAAGAAAAAAAGACAGAGAGAGAGAAATCTGAGAAGCAGCCAGAGGAAAAGTGACCCCTTACGGACAGTGGGTGTCCACGATGACTCCTCGTCAGAAACAATGGAGACAGACGACAGTGGAATGACATCTGTAACTTGAAAGAGAAAACAAAACCTGTAAAGCTAGACTTCTACACCCAGTGAAAATATCCTTCAAGATCTAAGGCAAAATAAGAACGTTTTCAGGCAAACAAAAGCTGAGAGAATTTGTCTCTGACAAATCTGCACTATAAGAAATGGTAGAAAGAAGTTCTTCAGGCTGAAGGGACGTGACACCAGACAGAAGCCCAAACAATGAAGGCAGAGCACCAGAAAAGGCAGCTGGAAGAGAAAGCTCAGCTTAAGGCGTATGTGTCCCAGGAAAGTCGGGGCAAAGGGAGGGAAACTGGACGAGCTGGTTCCCGAAGACTCTGGGACTGATGGGTCCCAGGAAAAGCAGTCTCCTTGCGCCAGAGTTCCTGAGTGGCACCCAACCATCTCTCCTCGTCCAAGCTTGCCCTGAAATATTCAAGTCCAAGCAGAACTCA
Organism: Equus caballus; assembly: GCF_041296265.1. Classification (NCBI taxonomy): domain Eukaryota; kingdom Metazoa; phylum Chordata; class Mammalia; order Perissodactyla; family Equidae; genus Equus; species Equus caballus. The sequence continues at coordinate 16,465,131 of NC_091704.1, forward strand.
AGATGCAGAGCTGTTAGATCTGCCCACTGTGAGAGGAAGACCATGCACATGTCAACTGAGGGTCTGGCATTGAAATAACGGGAGACTTACAGGAAGAATTTTAAAAATGTAAGTAGGGGGGTCAGCCTGGTGGTGTAGTAGTTAAGTCTGCATGTTCTTCTTCAGCGGCCCGGGTTTGTGGGTTCAGATCCCTGGCACAGACCTACACGCCACTCATCAAGCCATGCTGTGGTGGCGTGCTGCATATAAAATAGAGGAGGATGGGCACAGATGTTAGCCCAGTGGCGATCTTCCTCAAGCAAAAAGAGGAATATTGGAATAGATGTTTGCTCAGGGCCAATCTTCCTCACCAAAAAAAAAAAAAAAGTAACTAAGACCCCATCCCACTCTAGTAGAAATACATACACACACACGCACACCTCTTGTGAGCACAACTGTAAGGTTGCATGTGCCAGCTGCAAGGGGCAACTCCAGGTGGCGGCACTAACTCTGAGCCCAGAGAGCCAACTGTGACCTGCCTCTGACCACTGCAATTCACTGAAACTTTGAAACTGATTTATGCATGAAGCGGTGCTTTTACCAGGAATAGGAGCCTTATTTTATTACCTAATGTTGATTTTTTATAAACCTCCCAAGAATTATCAGGTTCAACAAAGTGCATGGAAGGGAGCTCTTATTTTGAACATAAAAGTGTATATTTTTATGAAAAGAAAATCTATTTCTCGGGCACCGTTTTACCTTCTCCTGGGGATATAAGTTGAGGAAGGCCTGGAGGAAGCAGTCTCGAGTGTCCACCCAGATTTAAAGGGCACCTTCCCATGGAACCCAGCATTCTGCTTCCAGAAACCTGTGCAGACACTTGCACACGTGCACACAGAGGTAAGCGCAGTGTGGCCAGGTTTTATGTGAATTTGACTTAGGTAAACTGAAATAAGATGATAAAAGTATTGTCTCATTTTACATGCAAATGTGAAATCGAGAAAATGCAAAAATGTTTTAAGGTGTGTTCAGCATCTCGTGGATGGTGGACTGTGTCTACGCTGGTGTCAGTGGCAGCGGCACTGTAGCTGGTGGGACCCACTGTCCTTTATGGTCCTGGGGGAAAATCCATCTCAAATTCGGCATGTTTGTGTTATCCAAGATCTTCAGGCATTTATTCCTCACTTAAAAAGAGACCAGCCGAGGTGATGGTATTTCTTGCAGCGCCCTAGGTAAGAAGAAAACATTGGCAGGATCTCAAATGTCCGTCCATGGGCGCGCGGTCCAGCGGGAGTTCTGTACTGTGGGACATGACGCAGCCGTCACGAGTCTGGAGCAGCAGCCGGCAGATCTGGCTCGCTGCCTGTTTTGGTACGGCCCACAAGCTGAGAGTGGTTTTACGATTTTAAATGGTTGAAAAAAACTAAAAATAAGAATAACATCTTGTGAAATGTGAAAATTCTATGGAATCCAAATTTCAGTGTCCATAAATGAAGTTTATTGGCACACAACCACACTCATTTGTTTACATACTATCTATGGCTGCATTTGTGCGCTAACGGCAAAGTTGAGACCATATGGTCACAAAGCTGAAAATAAAATAACAGCCTACCTGGCCCATTCTAGGAAAAGTTTTCCGACCCCTGTGCTAGAGGTGTTTTCATGGAAATAACAATTTTCATATAGCACTTACTGTGTACTAAGCGCTATTCCAGGGACTTTCTATCTGTTAACTTATTTAACCCACAAGGCAATGCTAAAATGTAGCTTCTGCCACCATTTCTATATTATGGGTAGGTAAACTGAGGCACAGAGAGGTGAAGTCATTTGTCTAAGGTCACACAGCTGAGGAGTGTCACAGATGGGATTGGAACTCAAGCAGTCTGGCTGTAGGACCCATGCTCTAAACGGCTACTGGGCCAACATTGGGGGCCGGGTCCTTCTCCGCTGTGGGGGGCTGTCCTGTGCGCTGTAGGATGTTTAGCAGCATCCCTGGCTTCCATCCACTTGATGCAGAGTATCTCCCCAATCTTAACAACCAAAACCGTCTCTAGACGCCACCCAGTGTTCTCTGGGGGCAAAAGCACCCTCTGCTTGAGAACCACTGCCCCAGACACATTACGTGAAAAAAGTAACTCGCAGAGCAACATCTCTCATGGATTACGCAAAAAAGGATGCTCGTGTAAATGTCCGTCGATGCAAACGGATGCTCCGCAAACGCAGACGACCCTTCCTTGTGGGAAGAAGGAAGAACGGCAGAGAAGGTGAAAAGACGGTCGTGGCGGGTTCTGGATATTTCTTTTCTTCTTCTTTTTAATCATATACAGTATTATTTAATTTTTTAAGTTTTAAAAGAATCACGTTTTTAGAAAGTCAGCAGTAACAGCCATGAAAACTTTCACTTTCTCCTGCCCCTGCTAAGTAAATGTTGAACAAATCTTTTTTTAATATTGACTCGAATTGGTGCAAATGACTCCCTTTCCTGTGCCGTCTGCCCCTCCTCAACGAGATAATGAACAGGAAGCTTTGGCACAGGGCCTGGTGGCGGTCAGGCACTCAAAAATCAGTAGCTAAATTGGGGCTGAGAATCAGGATTCATGAATGAACCTTCTTCGGTATGAGCAAAAATTGGTTCATTTCTGCAGCTCGGGAAGGGGGGCTCGTGCTGCCTTCCTCTGGCCGTCATCTGTGTTTTGATTTTATTTGAGATCTTTAGAGCTGCTAGAATGTTCTCTGGTGACGATGAGAGCAACGTCAACAGTAATAATAATAGCTGCCACTTTAGGAGGGCTGACTGTGCCGGGGGAGCCATTCTGTGCACTTCTTAGCCCCCGGTGGCCCTGTGAGGCGGCCCTGGTGTCGTCTGCCATTTTACAGCTGAGGCCCTGAGGGCTTAGGGGATTGGCTTTGGGTCGCAGACCTGATGACTGGCAGAGCCCTGTGTCAACCAAGCTCTGGACCCTGAACCCTGTGCAAATACTTGATGGACATCCTTGACTTTACGCAGGTTTCCTCCGAAGGAGACGTTCTGCTGGAGAAGCTTCCGGAAGCTGTGGGGTTCCTGGTGGTCTCTGAAGATGAGTCCCTTCTCGCAGCAGGTAGCGTTTGGCTCTCACTGGGGAGCAGTGAGGAGGCAGCCCGGGGTCTGGTTGGAGGGGGAGAGGGGTCTGGAAAAGGAGGCGTCCTAGACCAGCGGCTGGCGGACTTTCTGCCGAGGGCCGTGGAGCGCTCAGCATTGGCTTTGTGGCTGCCGGTCTCTGGAAGAGACCGCCAACCCTGCCCTTGTCACACGAAAGGCACCGCGGCCGAGATTTCCGGTGGGTGTGGCTGTGTGCCAATAAGCCTTTATGGACACTGAAGTTTGAATTTCATATTTTCACGTGTCATGAAATAGTAATTTTATTTTGAATGTTTGCAAATACTGGAAGATGTGAAAACTCTTCTCAGGTCATGGGCCATATGAAAGTAGGTGGCGGGCCAAGTTTGGCCCGTGGGCCAAGGTTTGCCAACCCCTGTTCTGATCTCCTTACCTTTCTGGGCTTCTGGTTTGTTGTCTCTGAAATGGAAGTGTTTCTCTCTGCCAGACAGTCACAAAGATAGAGGGGGCTGGGCTAGAGAAGGGGCTGCACTCGGGTGAGCCAGCCCCCACAAGTCCTGCTTTTAGGGGCTTCCAGGATAGCAGGAAAGGTGGACAAGTAGGTAGCCAGAAGAAAGAGTGCTTGGTGCCGTGACAAGACAAGAATCAGGGTCTATAGGAGCATGTGACAGGGTTCCCTTCCTTAGCCTAAAGCAATCAGGGAAGGCTTCCCAGCAGTGGTGACCAACAGATGCTCCACAGCCTGATTTTTTTAAAAAAAGACTTTTTAAAAATCAACTTTAGGTTCACAGCCAAATTGAGCAGAAGGTAGAGAGAATTCCAAACCCTCCTGCTCCCACATATGCACAGCCGCCCCCGTTATCAACATCTCCCACCAGAGTGGTGCATTTGTTACAATGAATGACACGTTGACACGTTATCATCACCCAAAGTCCATACTTTACTTTAAGGTTCCCTCTTGGTGGTGTACAGTCTCTGGACTTGGACAAAGGTATAATGGCATGTGTCCATTATTACAGTCTCATGCAGAGTATTCTCGCTGCCCTAAAATCACCCTGATTTTTGCAAAGACATTTCCAGGGGTCAGACACATGGACCAGCACTTTGCAGTAATGCAAGGCACCAATGTGAGCCACACTTATAATTGTGAATGTTCTCATGACTCTATTTAAAATGGTAAACAGAAACAGGTGGCATTCATACTACTAATATATCTTATTTAACCCAGTATATCCAAAAATTCAACATTAAATCAATATAAAAATTTAATTTAATTTTTAAAAATTCTTGTGCAAAGTCTTTGAAATCTGGCATGTATTTTATAGTTATAGCTGTCAACTTAAAAGGTAAATTCACCTGTTATTTTGCCTTCAAAATGAGTTTATTCAGGAATAGCCCAAAGAATTGCAATTGAGGACGTGAATGCTGTGGCCAACCACAGGCAAATCCAGAAAACCAAGGAGGGGGGAGCTGCTTTTATAGGGAAAGTGGGGAGGGGCAGTTCTAAAGGGAAGCCCATTGGGGGAAAGTAGCAGTTCAGGGCGGCAACAGCTTTTCCTTCCCTGGGCTGTGGGGTTTCTCATTGGCTGAGCTCCAGGGTTTCTCATTGGCTGGGCTGCGGCGTTTCTCATTGGCTGGGCTGTGGCGTTTCTCATTGGCTGAGCTGCGGCATTTCTCATTGGCTAGGCTGTGGCGTTTCTCATTGGCTGAGCTACGGCATTTCTCATTGGCTGAGGTGCAGTGTTTCTCATTGGCTAGGCTGCGGCATTTCTCATTGGCTGGGCTGTTGCCAGGTACAGAGAGAAATCTTCCTTTAGTAGTAGTTTTACTTCCTGTCAGAGATGCAGGCACCTGTCTCTTTCTGTTTGGTGTAATTGACTGTGTGTGATGGGGGTGACGCCAGATCCTGGGCGTGGACATGGCACTGCTCGTTAGGCCACATTGAGGTGGCGTCCTACATCCCACAGCTGGAGGGACCTGCAACTAAGATATACAACTATGTACGGGGTGGGGGGAGAGGTTGGGGAGATAAAGCAGAAAAAAAAAGAGATTGGCAACAGCTGTTAGCTCAGGTGCCAATCTTTAGAAAAAAAAGAATTTCAGGTGGCTTAAATATGTGTAAAATGCAGCATGAGAAATATGATGAAAGAAGAAAGAAAAACAAAGGTAGAGGCACAAAATACAATCTGAGGCCAAAAGCATTGAGGACCTCAGTGACCTAGAGACTTGTTGCAGTTGGGTTTCAAGTGTGGCTCTTTCCAGTAGTCAATGAGAAGAAGGAGCCCCGACAGTTTCCCCTTCCATAGTTTTGGGAACCAGCATGTTGCTTAGGAGGTGTACTTTGATCTGACTTAGCTAACATCAGGCAAGGACTTCTTTCAAGTGTTGTAAATAGAATTGTGGTTCAGGGGTCCCCAAGATCACCTTTAGGTTTGAGGATTCACTAGGGCTTACAGAACTCAGGAAAGCTCTCATACTCACAGTTACAGTTCATTGGAGCAAAAGGATACAGATTAGAATCAGCCAAGGGAAGAGGCACAAGGGGCAGAGTCCAGGAGAGACCAGGCAGGAGCTTCGAGGTGTCCCCTCCCTGTGGAGTTATGCGGACAGCACTTACTTCTCCCAGTGACGATGTATGAGCACATGCATGGTGTACTGCCAACCAGGGAAGCTCACCGCAGACTTAGCATCCAGGATTTTTACTGAGGGTTGGTCCTGTAGACTTGGCTGACCACTTGCACAGCTGACCTTAGTCTCCAGCCCCCCTTGAGGTTAAGGTGATACCACCTGTCCCAAAACTTCCCCCATACTTCATACCGTGAGCATAGACCATCCACTGTGGCCCAAGGCCTCAGGTAAACAAAGACACTCTTATCAGGCAGGACATTCTGCGCACTTGGAGGGCACCTCCCAGGCACCCGGCTAGCACCAAACTTTCTATGTGCAGGGTGTGGACAACTCAGGCCTGCTGAGTTAATCTTTTCCTGCATAAGAATGTGACACAAATATCCTTGGACTGGAGACATTTTGGTGCATTTCATCAGTTTCCCATAACATCCTTCCACGTGAGCCTCATATTCAAGTACAACTCAATAAAAGCAGTTCCATGGAGGGTGTAGAGAGGGAATAAGATGGACTCTCAGCCCCCAGCTTCCCACTGACCAGACTTGATCCAGGGATCGTCAGGAGGCTCAATGGAGATGCCTCATGCCGGGGGCACAGCACAGAGGCTCACACTGTAACCCTTCAGTGTGAGACTTAACCTTATAGGAACAGCAGCTAATACTCAGGTGCTTACAACATGTCAGAACCTGTCCTAAGTGATTTACACATGTTCCTTCCTTTACGCCTTGATGGCCCTGGGAGGTAGGTGCTTCCATTATTCTCATTTATATATGAGGAAACTGAGGCACAGAGAAGTTAAGTTGCTTGAGGTTACACAGCTATAAGTGGATGGGCTGGGATTTGAATCCACGGTCAGGTGCAATTCTGTATCCTCAAATACAGTGCCAAATGTCTGTTTATTTACCAATAGTAATTTATTTCTGAACATCTAGAAGAATTGATGGCTGCCTATCTTGTAAGCAGTAATTTCTGTGCAAGAACAGGGTGTCCACTTAAGTGGGGTCCATGCAAACCCATGACTCGCTGAGCAGAGTCATCCCTCTAAAATCAGCTCAAATGTCTTGGGGCTGCTGTAACAAACTACCAAACAAATGTGGTGGCTTTGAACAGCAGGAATTTCTTCTCTCACGGTTCTAGAGGCCGGAAGCCCAAAATCGTGGTGTTGGCAGAGCTATGTTCCCTCCAAAAGCTCTAGAGAAGAGTCCTTTTTTGTGTGTGTGCCTCTTCCAGCTCCTGTCTTGTGATTCCTTGACTTGCGGCCGCATTGCTCCAGTCTGTGCCTCTGTCTTCACATTGCCTTCTCCTCTGTGTGTGTCTCCATCTGCACTCAGTCCCCACACTTCATTGCCCTTATCAAAAATTATAACCATTTTTCTGCCTCACTCGTTGACGTCACCTGCCTGTCCCCTAATGAGTTTGCAGCTCTGCAGCCTAAAATGTGTCTGTCTTCCCTCTGCCTATGAAGCAGGACCCCTCTAAGCCCAGGTGGAAGAGAACAGGCCTGGGACCCCCACTTCACTTTTCTACCTCAAATAAAACAGACCTCCATTCCTCAAAAAAAAATTGTAACCATTTTATTTTCCTTCCTTCCTTCCTTCCATCTTCAAAATATATTTACTCCGTGTCCAGCTTTGTGCTGAGTTCTGGGACCATGAGAAGCCCAAATAGGGCGTCTCAGCTCTTTGGAAGCTCGTGGTCTTGCGGCAGTCAATAACTTTGCTGTTGTCTTCGAGATTCTTTTTTTTTTTTTTAATTTTTTTTTATTGAGTTATTAATAGGTTACAATCTTGTGAAATTTCAATTGTACATTAATGTTTGTCAGTCGTGTTGTAGGTGCACCACTTCACCCTTTGTGCCCACCCCCCACCCCACCTTTCCCCTGGTATCCACTAAACTGTTCTTAGTCCATAATTTTAAATTCCTCATATAAGTGGAGTCATACACAGATTATCTTTCTCTCGCTGGCTTATTTCACTTAACATAATTCTCTCAAGGTCCATCCATGTTATTGCAAATGGAATGATTTTGTTCTGTTTTGCAGCTGAGTAGTATTCCATTGTATATATGTACCACATCTTCTTTATCCATTCATCTGTTGCTGGACACTTAGGTTGCTTCCACGTCTTGGCTATTGTAAACAGTGCTGCAATAAACATTGGGGTGCACAGGACTTTTGGGATTGCTGACTTCAAGCTCTTTGGATAAATACCCAGTAGTGGGATGGCTGGATCGTATGGTAGTTCTATTTTTAGTTTTTTGAGGATGTCTTCGAGATTCTTGATCACTGTTGTCACACGCCCCCAACTGGAGGCTGTGTGAGGGTGGGGGCCATGTCTGGCTTGTTCACCACTGTATTCTTCCCGCTGGCTCACAGTAGATGCTCCAAAAAGAATCTTTGTTGATGGAATTGAATTACTCTCAAGCTCTTCAAAAATGAAGGGCGTAACCCCAGCCCCTGCCGTTTCAGGCTTTGGAAGCTCCGTGCGAATATTCTTGGCTGACTCACAGGGGTTTCATCGATTCATGGCCACCGACCTTGAACATGAGGACACAGTGGAGACAGCCATTTTTGGTCCTGAGAACAATCTCATTGTCACTGGGTCCCGGGACGCACTCATTCAGGTGAGGGGGAGACTCAGGGCCGCCACCCTTACCTCCGCCTCCGCACTAGACAGGATGATTCCTTGGGGATCTTTGGGCTTCAGAATACAGAAACCCACAAACACCAGCGCAGGCAGAACAGGCAGGTCATTGGGAGGCTATGGGGGAGGGGTCTCCTGGGACCCAGTGGCAGACGTCGGGGGGGGGGGGGGGGGGGGGGGGGGGGAGTTGCCAAAATATTCAACAGACAAGATAGCGTTCCCACTGAACTTGAAAAGCTGGGAGGAGTTTGGCCTTCAGAGCGGAGCAGGGTTGCCGGGAGGGGAGGAAAAGTCCCGTTACGCTCAAAGTTCTCAAAGCTGGCAAGAAAACACATGATAAAGGAGCCCTTGTTCCAAGTTCTGGTCTCAGGACCTCTTTGCATTCTCAAAACCTGGCGAGGACCCCAAAGAGCTTCTGTGTATGTGGGTTGTATCAATTCGATTTATATATATTTTAGCAAATGATTTATTTTGGAATAATTTTAGGATTTGCAGAAGAGTTGCAAGGACAGCCCAGAGAGTCCCCCCACATGTATGTCTGCTCTTCACCCAGCTTGCCCCCACCTTAACATCTCACCTTACCTTGATCCCTTTATTAAACCAAGAAATTAACATCCAGACAATACTATTAAGTGATCTGCAGATTTTGTTCGATTTCACAAGCTTTCCCACAAATGTCTTGTTTTATTTGATTCCAGGATCCAATCCAGAATCGCATTGCATTTAGCATCTGTTGATAATAATTCTGTTTTTGCCATCCAGTCAATTCCGATTCCTAGTGGCCCCGTGGAGAGTAGAGCGGAACCCTGCCTGGTCCGTGCACTATCCTCTCCCCTGCCGGCACTCTATCAGACATGCTCCGCTGCTACTCAGAGGCTTTTCATGGCTCATTCTTCAGAAGTGGGTGACTAGGTCCTTCTTCCTAGTCTGTCTGTCTGGAAGCGCTGTGAAACCTGTCCACCATGGGGGACCCTGCTGGTATTTGAAATCCCAGTGGCACAGCTTTCAGCATCACAGCAACACACGGCTGCCACAGTATGACACCCAACAGACGGGTGGTGTGGGTCCCTGACTGGGAAACGGACCGGGGCGCCAGTGGTGAGAGCGCTGAATCTGAACCCCTAGACCCCCAGGGCTGGCTTGACCATAACCATATTTAAAATAAAAAATGAGGAAATCCAAAAATACTTATCCATTAATTCATTAACATGACATGTCAACATCATAACATACTTTTATGAAAATAACTATATTTTCTGAAACAAACAAAAAACCTCACAAGAAGGGTGTCATGGTTTCATGTTTTTGCAAACTTCTTTCATGTCTGGCTTAAGAAGACAGTTGGATTTGCATATTTCATTCTGCACTGATTCTCCTATCTATTGTGATATGACATGTCCCATAGCTTCTGGAAAACGCCACTGCTTACTTGTGAGAGGAAGAGAGAGTAGAAAAAGCAAATGGCACCTTAGAATTATTAAGAAGCTAGTTTTGCTCTTATAGACCCTGAGAAAGCCTGCGGGGGTACCTTCCAGGGGCTCCCTGGAACACGCTTTGAGAACTGCCGTGGTAGGGGCGGGGGGGGGGGGGTTGGGGGGGAGTTTGAGGGAGCGGGGAGATGTGAAGGAATTCACCGCAGGCGGACAGATGGCCTTAAGCACATTTCCGAGCTACGATAATGTAAGTAAGAAGTAAGCTCTGCCTGCCTCTGCTCTCCATCCTCAGGTGTGGAGTCTGTCAGAGCAGGGGACCCTGCTGGACATCCTGGAAGGCGTCGGAGCCCCTGTGAGCCTGCTGGCCCGGGCTGGGGCCTTGGTGGCATCTGCTTCCCAGCAGTCCTCATCTTTTAAAGTCTGGGATCTCAGCTACGCTCAGAAGCCACGGGCCTCTGCGCCGTTCCTGGACCGCACCGGCCTCACCGCGGTGTCACACGATGGCGGCTACGTTTACTTCCCCAAGATTGGGGACAAAAACAAAGTCACCGTTTGGGATGTGGCAGAAGGTTTGTAAGATTTGCGTGGGTCGGAATGGAAGCCCCTGTCTTGGTCTGGTCGGGCGTTATAATAAAACGCCATAGCCTGCGGGGGAGCTTGAGCAACACACACTTGTTCCTCACGGTCTGATGGCTGAGAGTCCAAGATCAGGGCGCCGGCAGATGGGTGTCTGGTGCGAGCCGGCTTCCCGGTTTGCAGATGGCCATCTTCTCGTGTGTCCTCAAATGGCCGAGAGCAGAGAGAGGTGCAGGCATCATGTCCCTCTCATAGGGGCACTCACCCCATCGCGAGGGCTCCATCCCCCACAGTCCCCACCTCCTGATACATCACGCTAGGGGTTAGGATTTTCACATATGACTCTGGGGGGACACAAACTTTCGGCTCATAACACACCTGTAACTCCAGTCAGGTCGCATGTGGCTAATAGAAAACAGGATTTGATGTTACAAATTTCTAGCATAAGGCAATTGATAGTCTGGCTGTCAATCCCCGTTTCAGTGCAGGTCCCCTGGAGGCAGGGCGCATGATGGGGATATTTGCACAAGTGTTGTGTAGGGGGTCACTCCCAGGAGAAGGAGAGAGAGCGGGGAGCAGGCTGGGGCGGGGAAGGCCAGAGCAAGGAGGTGGGCTCAGCCTGACGTGGGCTCAACCCTCACGGGGACCTGGGAGCATGAATTGCACCTCAGAATTGTCCCATCTTGAAGCACGGAGGCCAGCCGTTTATACTGTCACCTCAGGCAGTCATTGGCCTAGTGCCGTCCTTGTGGGGCAGGCACAGCCCTCCAGGCATTTCCAGATAAGGGACGCCCTTCACCCAAGGGCGATTCTCAAGGAATTGAGAGAGACGAGTGTGGCAGTGGGCAGCCTTGGGTCTGGGCGTGTCACCAACGTATCTGCTGCCATCCCCAGTGGGGAGATGGAGATATAGAAATTCTTTGTTAGTGATAAAATAATAGAGGAAAAGAAATTCACTCTCAAGTTCCTGCATCCAGGGATTTGGCGTCAGTCTAGGGCCAGCTGCGGGGCTGGGCTCTGGGGGCTGGCAGTGAGCAAGTCAGACAAGGTTACGATTCTCCAGGTGCTTGCCTGATAGTCGCGGGCAGAGCGGGCCACTGAGAATGAAGCGCAGTGGGGGATGAGATCTGAGTCTGCAAACTCAGGCCCGCGGGCCAGACCCGGGCACACCCATTTGTTTACACCCGGTCTGTGGCTGCTTTAGGGGCTGCACCAGCAGGTTCAAATGGTCAGACAGAGAGCATACACCCTGCAAGGCAAAAATATTTGCTCTCTGGCCTTTTCCAAAAGTTTGTAAAGGAAACGTTTGGGATGAGGTCTGGGAGGTCACCTGAGGCCTCGAGGACTGCGGACGGCGCGCTTCCGTTCTGAGGGTGCAGGAAGTCACCGAGGGCGTCGGGCAGGGCATCGAGATGAGGCGACTTTCATTTTTAAAAGTTGGGTGGTTAGGGGGCAGCTGTGGAAGCAGGGCAACTCGCAATAGCCATGTCCAAGATTATAGATAATGCAATATGGAAAAAAGGCTTAAAAATAAGAAACCGTGGAACAAGCGTTCCTGTGATCACTTCTTGGTGTGGTCTTCTCCCCATGGCAGGTGAGGAACGAGAGGCCCTGGACACCTCCAATGAGGTCAGGTGCCTGGAGGTCGCCGAGCAAGCCAAGCTTCTCTTCACCGGCCTCGTTTCCGGGGTCGTCCTGGTGTTCCCCCTGAATTCCAGACAGGACGTGATGTGCATCCCCCCTCCGGAGGCCGGGAAAGCCATCAACTACATGGCCCTGAGTAAGGATGAGGAGCGCCTGGCCGTCGCCTACGACAGCCTGGTCTTGGTGCTGGACATCAGCCCCGGGGACCCCTGTCCGGTCATCGGCGGGCCAACCTACACCTTCTACACCCAGCTGCCTGAGACCATAGCCAGTGTGGCCGTGCTGGCCGACTACCGCGTGCTCTACGGCATGACCAACGGCGGCCTCTTCCTTTACGAGTGTGCAACTTCCAAAGTGTTCCCTCTGGAGGCGCATGGGAGCCGGGTCGCCTGCGTGGAGGTCAGCCACAAGGGGCAGCTGGCAGTCAGCGGGTGCGAGGAAGCGCTGCTGTGTCTCTGGGACCTGCAGGCCTGCAAGGGGAAGTTCGAGATGAGCTACACGGTGCGTGGCCGGCCACACCACATGCGTGCCAGGTCCCAGCATTAGAAACCCAGGACAGGCGCCATTTATTAAGTGCACACCACCTGCCACCGACCTGGGTAGGGACTGGGGTGAGGCGAGTGAGACGCACTCGCCTTGGGTGCAGAGTTTCAGGGGCTGCCAAAAAACTCGGCAATCAGGACAAACAACATTTTAATGCGATGCTTAAAAAAATCAAAACCAATGCAAAAATCCATGGAGAACAAAATATCCGCATCTGAAATAGAGACAGGCTCAGTCCTGCACTGGCCCTGCCCTGCCCCCCTCTCCTCGCCCTGATCCCCCTGCGCCATTCTCTCACCCAAACTGTTCGCCTGACCTATGCCAGGCCCCTCCCCAGCGCCGAGGAAGTGGCCGTGACCGGGACAGACACTGTCCCGCCTCTGGGAGCCACGTTCCCGGGGGAGACACTGAGAGCTCCATGAGGGCAGGACTTTCGGTGTTCTGCCCCCTGAGGTGGCCCCGTCCCTAGGAGAGCTCTCGACATATCCTCTGTGCTTGATAAATTCGAAATAAAAGTAAAACAGCAGATACATGACGGGGTGGGGAGCAACAGGGCTTTGAAGAAAAAATAGGGCCAGGTCAAGGGGGTAGAGAGTGGCAAGGGCTGCTATTTAAGAAGGTTAAATAAGTCTGGTGGAACAGCATTCTAGGCAGAAGGAAGAGCAGCTTCGAATGCTCTGAAGAGGGAAACTGGCAACTCTTTTACATAGGAAGTCTAAAAGTTTGCACTGTCCATCTCTTAAGAAGCGATTATAATTTTTGTATCAAAATTAAGAGCTATATCACATATTTAAATGTAATACATTCATATTACATTAAAATATGCATATTAAAATATCATTCTATAATTTGACCCTCACAACGATCTTGTGAAGCTCAGTGTTATTATCCCAGTTTTTCAGATGGAGAACAGAGGCCGTACCTCAGGTTGCAAGACGTACAAATTGTTAATAAACACAGGGAGAGGACCTTGTGACTAAGAGAGCGGAGTGGGTGTGGTTTCATCTTAAAAGGCCTTTGTCCCACCTGACTTGTTTCATGAAGCCACGACAAGACTGGGATGCCAGTAATCTTTTGCCTCGTTGAGATGGGAAATGTCACACAGCAGTTAAATTCACCTAGATTTTTGACTTTGTTTTTAAATAAACAATTTTAGAAGGATTTTAGATTTACAGACAAGTTGTGAAGACAGTACAAAGGTTCCCGTCTGCCTACGCCTCGTCCACTTCCTCCCGTGTCAACATCTTATGTGACTGGAGTGCCTTTGTCAAAACTAAGAAATTAATGTGGGAATGATATTATTAACTAAACTATCAACTTATTGGGGTCATAGATTTTTCAACGAATCCCCTTTTTATGTTCTAAGATTCAATCCAGGACCCCATATTGCATTTGGCACACAGTTTAATTAGATAGAATTGTGGCTAATATTTGTGTAACTAAGGTTCTTTAAGAAATTAAACCCTCTGCCTCCTGCTCCCCAGCGCAGACTGTCACTAACCCTCTCAGTCTGACCGCTGTGAGGAGGTTTGGTCCTGGGAATATCGATGCTACCCATCTCTCCAGGTTTTTGTCGGATTCACCCCCATGGGGCGCTTACGAGCCTGGCTTCCCATATGCCTGCCTTGGGGTTGGTCTCTTGGGGGTCTTTCAGTCTGAAATTGAGATCACATTGTCTTTTTCAACAGAATTCTTACTGCCAAGGCGTCCAGTGTGCCTGCTTCTCCAAGGATGACAAGTATGTGTTTGTCGGCTTGAAGGATCGCTCCGTGATTGTCTGGAGTGTGCTGGATGGTGAGTCATTTTGCTTTGACGGAAGGACTAGGGTTACATCTGGAGAAGAAGGGCCTGTCCTGGGTCCCCAGCAGTAGAGGGCCCCGCTCTGGCTTCCTCGAGCTGGGCCCCTCCACTTAGGGAGGTGTCCCCAGGCCAAGGGGACAGGCCCACCTGGAGCTACACCTTCTCCTCCAGACCCACTATCTGGGCACCTAGAACTCCAGAACCCCCGCCCCACCTGGCCTTGGGCCATCTTTAGGGCAAGTGCAGACCTTTTCCCCAGGGCCATCTTTCTGAGGGTGGACTCTGCCCCCCGTGTGTGCACCCCTCGGCTCAGGGTGGGGCCGTGGGTGGTGTGCGTAGAGTCTGGATGTGTGAGCTGGGTGGGGGGTCACACATATATGTGTGAGGTCCCTAGGGGGGGATAGGATGGAGCTGGGTGTGGGAAGAGAAGGAGGGCAAGCCACAAACAGCTGGGGGCTGGCCCTCCTACACCGTTACATTCCAGCACGGAACTGAGGATCCCAAGAATTCCCAGCCCAAACCTAACCTTCCAAGTGGTTCTGAAGGTACATCCCTCAATGTGGGAGGCTAGAGCATATTTCATTTAATAGTTTATTAGCTAGATTTGCAACATTTACATATTGTGTCTGATAGGATGTGGGCCTTGACTCATTCTCTTGCCCCAGACCCCGTAAATGTTAGAGCCAGCCTGTTTAGGACAAACTGCTTTGAGCGCCCCATGCCTCTTGGTCTGTTCAATGTTACACTAAGTGCATATTAACAACAGTTAACATTTCTTGTGTATGAGGTGCTGTCACGGAGCTGTTTAATTCTCTCAATAGCCGCCCCATTTTACAGAGCAAAAACTGAGGCTCTGAGAGACAGTGACTTGCCCAAGGTCATACAGTGAGCAATTAGTAGGCTGTGATTTGAAGCAGGTCTGCCTGGTCCCCATGCTCATCTTTGTTACCTTCCCACACTGTCTCCTATAGAGAAGGGAACCCTTACGGCACTGGTCAGGGGGCAGAGGCCATTGCTATCCCCATTTGACAAATGAAGAAGATGCAGTTCAGAGAGGTTAAGGGACTTTTCCAAGGTCACAAAGCAAGTAATTGGCTGAAGGAATATCTCGTAGAGTTGAATACACTGCAATCAATCATTGTAACCTAATACACTGTAGTCAAATACAGGGCAATCTGATACAGTGTAGCAAAGATACCCGGCGCAAGTCGCAGATGGCTCAGAAGCTGCGGGCTGTGGATTGTGGCCTTAAAGGCCCATCCTTGGCAGGTTCACAGCCTCCCTTGCTATCCTTCCTCCAATAATCGTAATATTTACTGAGCTCACTCTGGGCTAAAACTGGTACTAAGCACCTGACATGCATGACTTCTTCACATCTTCAGAACTCTCCTCAAGAGGCAGGTGCTGTTAGCATCCCCGCATTGCAGATGAAGCAAGAGGGGCTCCGAGAGGCTGCATGTCATGCCTCAGATAGTAAAGGGTGTAGCACAGATCTCACCCCATGCAGCCAACTGCTGAATGTGTGAGATTGGGTCTCTGCGGCCCCTGTTTTCTCATCTGTGCCCTGCCCCCCACTCCCCACAGGCGCTCTCCTGGCTGTCCAGTTTGTCCATGCCGTGGTGAACAGAATCATCCCCACTTCCGATGGCTTCATTGCCCCTGCCAGACACGGCTATCTCATCCGTGAGCGGTTCCAGTGCCCTTCCTCAAGGGCCTCGCAGCAGGACCCTCTCAGGAACTTCAAGAAGGCCGTGTGGATGGTCAAATCCAGGCAGAGAGGAGAGCTGGCTGCTGCTGCAGGAGCGCTCCAGGACTCGGGATCAGGGAGTGCGCAGGGAAACCAGTCCAAATCAAACAAACGCTCACAAGTCTGCCTGATAGTGTAGAAACCCCGCAGGGCACGGGTCTCTGGTGAGTTAGCCTGTCCCATCTGGCTGAGGCGGACAGTGTCCGTGCTGATATGCATATCTGGACCCAAGGGCTCCGATTCTGTGACCCAGACCCTGCTTCTCACCATCTTTCTATTCCTCTCTCCTCCTTGTGGGCTCCATTCACAGACCTGCCACCCCCTGGTTAGCAACTTGGTGGCCAATATGCTGCCATCTCCAAGATCAGTAGAAAAGAGAGCTTCCTTTCCCAACAGTTTGAACCAAAGTCCTGGCCGCAAATCTATTGGCCCCACTTGGCTCACACACCCATCCCAGAACCAAATGCAATGCCATGGTTCTCTGGGAGAATGCAGTGAGCTGATTGGCTGGCCTGACTCAGTGCCCACCAGGGCTGAGGATGAAGTCAATACCACCCAACTATGTGGACTGAGAAGGGGCCAGCGAGGGGCTCTGTCTTGGGTGGGCATGGGCGCCCGGACCCTACCCCAGAATTGCCGTGGGGAAGGCAGCCCACTGGTGCCGGTGCCTTCCTGTCGTAAGCAAAGCCAGGATTCCAGACTTTTATGCAAAATGTTCCCATTTTTAAAACTTGGCGATTGGCCCGAATTTACATCCCCAGGCACGTTTGGCCTGTGCGTCTCTAGTTCGCGAGCTGACTTCGCGACCCAAGCTGGCATTAGAACAATAAACCTATTGTAGTTCTTTATCCATCCTCCCTGGCTCCCAGGCTTTGTGTTTAAAGATGCTTTTTTGTCTTAAAAACTGGAGGCTCTTGGAAGCAGATGGAAAGAGCTGGCAGCATCTCACGGCCGTGCTTTTGGACCGTCTCTGTCTTGAGCAAGTTCCACAGTCAAACGGTTTCCACTCCACTGGAGCGGGTCTTTCTCCTTCGCCCGCAGCTTTCTCAAAGCGACACTTGCTTCTGGTGCTTCTGCTCTAGGATGGGAGAACCTAAACCTTCAGGGTGCTATTCTTTTTTCCTTTCACTGGATTTGGAGTTTCAGAAAAGGTAACCTTTCAACCAGGAGCTCTTGAGCTGGATGCGACACTGTGGACCAGCTCACTCAGTCGTTTCCCAAACCAGGGTTCCAAGGACGGCTTCGGCAGTTCTGCAAATGTTAGCATCAAATCACACTTTTAAAAAATACTTTAAATTGTAATTTTAAAATGTGTGCTCAGGTGCGTCGGGTAGCAGGTTTTAAGGTGTTGGCAGTCACTAACTTAGGATTCTCCTGCCATCTGCATCTAACTTAGATTGCGAGGGAGCCCTGAAGAGAGAGCTGCTCCTTGCCACACTCCTCTGCGGATCAGGATTTCGCCCAGCACAGAAATAAAGGGGATGTTGTGACAGAGTGAGATCTTAGCTACAACTTCTGGTTGAAAATGTATGTGTCCATCTCAACAGCCTCAGGGAGAATCAAATGCTTTGTGTGTAAATACTAATTTGAATATAGGAAAAGAATTTTTACTAATAAAATGCTGTTCTGAATTGTCGCTTATGTTGCATTTTTTTGCAGTGAGCTTTTATTTGAGAAAGAGTTTGGTTGCTATGAATGTTTGTGGAGCACTGGACTTTGAGGAGAAAGGACTTGTCTGAGGTCTCCCAGCTGTGGCGGAGCTGGGGTGACAGTGTGGCCATTACAGTCCCCACCTTGCTCACTTACAGCTAAGCAGGAGCAGGTCACCAAACTGGGACACTTTTTGAGAGTGAAAGGGCTCACTAAACTCCCAGACAACTGAAATAAACTGGACTGTCCCAAGACAATTGGAATATACAGCCCCTCTTGTTGCAGCAGGAATTAATTTATGTTAAATTCTAGAGACTTTTTTTCTTTTGAGGAAGATTAGCCCTGTCGACGAAAATAATCCATAACCAATCTAGTAATGAAAATTTGGGAGAGTTTATTCTGAGCTCAAATCTGAGGACCATGGCCCGGGGCCTTTCTTCCTGAAGAAAGAAAGGGCACCAAAGAAGTGGGGTGCACAGAGTGGTTATATCCCCCCAGAGAGGATGTTTCACATAGGATTGAAATGTCCCTTTTACAATAGTTGCGAGACTGCTCTGTGGGCACAGCGATTGATGGAAACAGCAGGTAGGTCTTCTGTCTTGGTGAACACAGCAGGGTGGCAGTCTGTTGTCTCAGGCTGGGTGGTCACAGGTGAGCTGGGTGGTCAAAGGTGAGTGCAGCAATCAGTTCCTAGCCTAAGGAAAGATGTTTATCCCTAAGGAAATGCCAAGGTTGGGAGGGGGAGGGAAGTTGCACCTTTATCTCAGGGCCTTTGTTCTTGCCATAGGGAATGTATATACAACGCATGCTCAACAGCCACAGTCAGGTCCTTTTGGAAAAAACAAAGTCAGGCCGAATTAGGTTTATACCAAATGGCTTCCTCATATACTCCAATATATCCTATTGCTTGCCATTTTTATTTGTCAGCCCTGAGCTAACATCTGCTGCCAATCCTCCTCTTTTTGCTGAGGAAGACTGGCCCTGAGCTAACATCCGTGCCCGTCTTCCTCTACTTTACATGTGGGACACCTACCGCAGCATGGCTTGACAAGTGGTGCCATGTCCACACCCGGAATCCAAACTGGTGAACCCAGGGCCACCGAAGTGGAACATGTGAACTTTTTTTTTTTTTCTTTTAAAGATTGGCACCTAGGCTAACAACTGTCGCCAATCTTCCTTTTTTTTTTTTAAGGATTGGCACCTGGGCTAACAACTGTTGCCAATCTTTTTTTTTTTTTCTGCTTTATTTCCCAACCCCCTCCCCCTGCCCCCATACACGGTTGTATATCTTAGTTGCAGGTCCTTCTAGTTGTGGGATGTGGGATGCCGCCTCAGCGTGGCCTGATGAGCGGTGCCATGTCCATGCCCAGGATCCAAACAGGCAAAACCCTGGGCCGCCGCAGCGGAGCACGTGAACTTAACCACTCGGCCACAGAGCCAGCCCCTACGTGTGAACTTAACTGGCCCCGAGGCTTTTTTTAAATTGAGGTATAATTGACACATTACAGTAGTTTCAGGCGGACAGCATAACAATTCACTGTTTGTGTAGATTGTGACATGATCACCACAGGTACCATCCATCACCAGACATAGTTACAGATGTTTTTCTCTTGTGATGAGAACTTTTAAGATCTACTCTCTTAGCAACTTTCAAATACACAGTACAGTGTTGTTAACTGCAGTCGCCGTGCTGTACGTTGCATCCCCAGGACTTATTTATTTTAAAACTGGAAGTTTTTGCCTTTTGACCCCTTTTCCCATTTCACCTACCCTCCCCCTCCGCCTCTGTCAACCACCAACCTGTTCTCTGTATCTGTGAGTTTGGTTTCTTTTTAAAATTTATTTATTTTTAAATTCACTTTATTTTAACAGTCTAAACAGTTTTTATTACTTATCTCAACTTGAAAATGTTCAAAGCTACAGCAGAGTTGCAATCTGGGGAGAATGAACACGCATTTACTCACCACCAAGGTTCCAGGATTGTCGTATCGCTGTCAATCGTCTGCTAGACCCTTTCAAAGTGAGGCCCGGGCTAGGGTGACGGGAGGGAGGTAGTCCTCTGGGCACAAAGGTTAGAAGGGCACCCAAAACCTCAGCAATCAGGATAAATAATATTTTATTACCATATTTTTAAGGCAATCAAAATGAATAAAAAATCCATGATGAACAAAATGCTAACATTTTAAACAAAAACGGGACCTGACCCTGCTCTTGCAGAAACTTCCCTCGCTGTCCTCATCCACTTCCAGCGCTGGTCACACCAAGACACCTCAGCCCCCAAGTACTTCAGGATGAGTCTCTTAGGAACCAGGTCATTCTCCTACGTAACCACACACACCTACGCAAACTAACAGTTGTTATTTAATATCGGTATTTAATAGGCATCCCTAATTTTCCTAATTAGCCCAAAACACCTTTTATAGCTGTTTCTTTCAAACTAGGATCCAATCAAGATTTGGTTGTTTTATCTCTTTAGTCTTCTGTCCTGGAGCGGGAACTGCAGGCCCGCCGCCTGGTCTGCACGTCCATCTTATTGGAACGCAGCCACGTCCGTTCATTCACATATTGCCCAAGGCTGTTTTCATCCTGCAGCGACAGAGAATGCATGGCTCCAGAGCCAAAAATATTTACAATTTGGCACTTGACAGAGAAGCAAGCCGGCCCTGGTCTTAAGGCTTGATTAGATTCAGGGTAAAGATTTTTTTCCCTTCTTCTCCCCAAAGCCCCACAGTACGTAGTACGGATTTCCCACACGCCCCTGCCTCAACACACACAGCCTCCCCACCGCAGGCGGCACGTTAGTCACCCGGTGAACCTGCGTGGAGACATGAGAATCAGAGCGGAGCCCTGGGGATGAGGCTGCTTGCTAGGAGGCTTAGTCGTCTATTGCTGCAAAACAGATAGCCACACACTTACCAGCTGAAAATAACAGCTAGTTATTAGCCCGCAGTTTCCGTGGGTCAGGAGTCCAGCCTCAGTGTGGCTGGGTTCTCTCTGCAGGGGCTCACAAAGTGTCAGCAGGCTGGCATCTCCCCGAGAGGCTCAGAACCCCCTTCCACGCTCCCTCAGGCAGGTGGCAGAACTGAGCTCCTCGCAGCTGTAGGGCTGGGAACCTCAGCTCCCAGGCCACCCCTCCTCATAGGCATTTCACCATGCGGCTGTTTCCTTCTTCCAGGCCAGCAGGGGCGCATCCCTCTATTGCTGCGAGGCGCTGACCTCCAGACTGGCTTTTAAAGGGTGCCCCTGATTACGTCAGGCCCATCCAGAATAATCTCGCTTCCCATAAACTCAAAATCAACTCATTTGGGACCTTAAATACACCTGCAAAATCCCTTCGCCTTTGCCATGTGGCATAACCTAATCTCAGGAGTGACAACCATCATGCTCACGGGTCCTGCCCATGGTCCAGGAAGGGGCCCGGCACACACTAGGGGCGGGACTCTCAGGGCCCATCTCAGAATTCTGTCACAACACGTGACTCTGGGCTTAGAGATTCTGGTCATAAAGCTTGACACCTGGAAAGACTTAGATTAGTTCAAAATAGGATCTTTCAATCTTCTCTTTCTGACCTTGCTGAAACAGTGTCCAATGAAAGACCTACCTATGAGTCTTAGCTTAATTCCATTCAATTTGCAAAACGGTCAGGAATTTGTGTTCCAGCTTCGTCTATCTAAACTGTCAACTCTAAGGTGTTCAATTTAATCTATGTGGATGAGGATAGTAAAGAAAAAATCCAACTTAGTAACTTTTTATGCCTTATAATGAATGAAATAAGAATGAAAAATGTATGTGTACTATTGTCCACATGTTGAACACACACACATATGTGCACACACACACACACACATATACACATGCATATACACTCGTGCCCAAGGTGGAACTGGCTTGTGGTTTCCTGTTCTCCAAACGAGTAAGGGCTTCATTTGACCATATGAAATCTATGGAAATTATGAAAAACTGAAAGTGATCCTTGAAATTTGAACAGAATCCACACTCCTTGGGGAAGGGGGGGCATCGTGAGAGGACCCCGTCAGCATGTCAGAAGCCCACGCAGGCCTTTGGTCCTCGAGGACAGTGACCGATAGGTTGCCAGGCAGAGTTGGTGTGAACAGACTGTCCAGACGTCTGGCGGCCGCCAAGGGTTCAGGTCGCCTTAGCTGCTGCTCATACAGGAAAGCGCTGCAACTGAGCCAAATTCCTTTCTGGGCCGGGAGCCATGTGTCCTCCATGCTTCCTTCCCCTCACCCCCCACATTCACCCAGCGCCACATCCTTTCTGCTTTACCTTCTAAATATCGCTCCCTTCCATCCCCTCCACTCTCCCTTCCTGGTCTAAGCCACCATCATCCTTTGCCTGAACAATGAACGGCCTCCCCACCCCACCCCCCATCTCCCGCTCCCCTCCAATCACCTCCCTGCAGAGCAGCCGGGCGTTGGCTTCCAAAGTCAAAGCTGCTTAAGCAGCTCCTTGCATAAAAACCGTGCGGTTTCTACCAGCGCTAAATGCCAAGACCAAAAACCTTAACTCATCCCAGAAGGATGAGTGGGCTGCCCTCTCTGGCCTCTCCACGTTTATCCTGCACCCTCTCTCCCCCTCCCGTTCCTCTGCAGTCTGAGAACACTGGTCTTTTTAAAAAAGTTATTCACATGTGCCAAACTCCCTCCCGAGGGCCTTTGCACAGCTGTTCCCTCTGACTTTTCTCATGGTGAATGTCTACTCATCCTTCAGATCTCAGCTAGAATGCCACCTCCTCCAGGAAGCCTTCCTCAACCCTGCTAGACTGAGTTAAGTCCCCCTGGTAGCAGGTGCTATTTTCCAAAAATGGTCATGGCAATATTTCCTGTCCCCCATGCTATTCCAGAACCTGGCCATTCCCCAGGTTCTAGAGTCTGTCTACCCTCCTCTTGAACTTGGGAGGGACTTGGAACGGCCACTATGCAAAGACTGAAATGGAGATGATTCTGTGTGACTTCTGAGGCTGGATCAGAAAAGGCAATACGGCTTCCACCTGGCTCACTCACTCCTCTCAGACGATTGTTCTCGGAACCCAGCGGCTATGTGGGGAGGAAGCTCAGGCTGCATGAGGAGGGCACATGTAGGTGTTCCTGGCACCAGCCCCAGCACGGGTCTCAGCCTACTGCCAGCAGCAACTGACAGATACGTGAGCGAGTAAACCTTCAGGGGATTCCAGACCCAGCCTTCCAGCCACCCAGCTGACACCAAGGAGCCAGGGATGAGCTCTCCCTGCCAAGCCTGCCCAAATTCCAGATTGGGGAGCAAGATAAATGTTGTTGTCATTCTAAGCCTCTAAATCTTGGGGTGGTTTGTCATACAGCCAGAGTAACTGTTACACTTGTACCTTCTCTTCGAAGTGTCTGTTCCAGCTGAAACTTTACATCTGTGTGTGTGATTGTTTGATTCCTACCCTTCTATGAGGGCAACAGCCTTGTCAGTCTTGGTTACGATTCTATTCCTGAAACCTAGCACAGTGCCTGGCAGATGATCATTCATTGCCAATGTATTCTCAGCTTTCCCGTACCTCTTCACATATAAAAAGATGCCCTTTGGTCATTGATTGAATGTTCATTCATTTAATAAATGCTCATTGATGTGGCTCCGTGTCAGGGATTTGTGTTAGAAATGAAGCACAAAACGCAGATGATGTACAAGGAACTATGGGAGGGCGGGGGAGGGGGAGGGTAGCTTCCTGAAGGTGGGGACATTTGAGTTGTGTTTTGAAGTATGCGTAGGTATTTTCTGGGTGATGAAGAGACAGAAGAGGGCAAAGGAAATGGTATGTGCTGAAGCATGGGACCAGGGAGCAGCCAGGCTGGGCAGGCATTGGCAGGAGGTTCTGCACAGACAGAGGGCAGCTTGCGTGGGTGGAAAATTCTGCAAGAAAAAATTCGCAAGGGCTAGGTTCTTATGGCCTTCAGCGCTGCATGTAGGTGCTTAGATTTCTCTCACAAGAAATAGGAAAACCTTGGAGGTTTGGAAGCAGCTGTGGACCCATCTCAGCTCTTGAGAGCACCGGGGCTGGGAAAACTGGATAAGAGGCTCCTGAACTGGTCTAGTTGGGAAGAGGTGGGGACAGGACTAGGGAGGTGAAGGTAGAAGGGCAGCACTAAGTCAAGAGCCATTTAGCAAAAATTCACTGGGCAGGGCCCTGAGTTATGATGCTGTGCGCCCATACCCGGTTGTCACACCAACCCTAGAAAGGAGAGGTCCACAAACATTGTTTAGTAAATATATCAGGCTCTGCAGATCTTAGGATCTGTTGCAGCTGCTCATCCTGCTGTCACAGCCGAAAAGCAGCCAGAGACGATGGCATGTAAACGAGTGGGCGTGCCTGTGTGCCAATAAAACTTTATTTTACAGACACTGAAATTTGAATGTCATAGAATTTTCACGTGTCACGAAATAGTCTCCTCTCTTGGACTTTTTCCAACTTAAAAAAATTATAAAAGTCCTTCCGAGCCTGCTTGCGGGGCGGGACAAACGCAGAAGCAGGTCTTGGTTTGCCGACCTGTGCTACATAAAGTACGTACTGTGTTGGTTAGGATTTCAGCCTTAGGGACAAGATCCCAGAGAGAGGCCCTCAGCAGCCCCGCCCCCTCCTTGACGTAGGCAAGCCCCGCCTCCAGGGTGGAGCCTGCGCGTGCGCGGCCGGCTCTCGGGGGGGGGCGGGGCGGGCCGCGGCTCCGACTTCCAACATGGCGCACGCTGGCGGTGGCGGCGGCGGGGGCCCCGCGGGCCGGGGGCTGAGCGGCGCCCGCTGGGGTCGCTCGGGCTCCGCGAGCCACGAGAAGCTGCCGGTGCACGTGAGTGGCGCCCCCGCCCTCCCTCGGGGACCCCGTTGTCTGGCCCCCGCAGGCCTGCGCTCCCCACCCGAGCCCCGCCCGGCCCCGTCTCGGCCTCCTCTCCGCGCAGCCCGGGACCCCGGACCCCCGACACTCGACCTCTCACCTCGGGCCCTCCGAGCCGCGGCCCCACCCCCTCCCCGGCAGGGACCCCCGACCCGTCCTCCGCCGACCGCGGCCCACCGCGACCCTCCCCCTCCCTGCAGGTGGAGGACGCCCTCACCTACCTGGACCAGGTGAAGATCCGCTTTGGCAGCGACCCTGCCACTTACAACGGCTTCCTGGAGATCATGAAGGAGTTCAAAAGCCAGAGGTACCCGCGGGGCCCCCTCCCCGAGGGGCCGCCCTGGGCCGCAGGCGGGCCCAGCCGGGTGGGAGCCCCCAGCCCCGCCGCCCCCAGGCCGAGTGACCTTGTGCAGGTCGTCGAACGTCTCGGAGCCTCCGTTCCTTCTTCTAAAAGGCGGGATTGGAGAGTCCCCCCTTGTGGAGCTGTTGTGGGCCTTCCTGGAACGAGGACAGGGATCGGGGAGAGGAGAGCGAGGCGAGTCCCGCAACCGCAGGGTCGGATCCTGTCTTTAACTCAAAATGTTGGTTTTCAAATGAATTTTGTTCATTAAGGATTTTTTTAAGTTAATTTTGATTTTTTTTTTCAAGCACTGTGACAAAATGTTATTTATCTTGTTTACTGAATGTTTTGGCACCCTCTCCCCCTCAAATCTTATCCCCGAGGTGAGTGCCTCCCTGGGCTCACCCTCCTCTCAGCCCAGCTTCAAGTCATGTGCAAAATATGCCTGGTGAGGGACCTGGCACACAGAAAGGATTGAAAGCACATTGGCTGTTTTTTGTGGGCGCAGAATCAGGAGGGTTAGAGATAGATGGGGGAGCTCATGATCATGCCCTTGTTTGACAGGAGGCTCAGTGAGGCTTCGAGTAGGCGGGGGGCTTGCCCAGACCCACCTTAGGGGCAAAGGCAGGACTGGAACTCAGGCCCTCTGACTCTAGATTCTCCACTGTCACATCCCCACCATGCTCCTGCCCCCTCTGAGGAAATGGGGCAGGGATGGGCAGGTTTCCTTCCACAGGTGGGATGCTAAGGCCTTGAGCCTTGACTGCAGCCATGAGGGAGACACCCACACTTGCAGGACCTTTGGTCTTTATGCATTGCGATCTGTTGCTGGGATCAACTCCTGTGTCATAGTTGATCCCTAATTCATACGAAATGAAGGAATTTATCACATCACTTAGAGGGCTTTGGCCTCTTGCCACTTCTTGAAGTCCAGGACTGGCACTTGCTCTCCTGACATTTTCAGAACCAGGCTCGCGTGCTTGGAGTATTTTGGGAAGCTGTGTTGTGTAGATATTTTGTGGTTCTCGCCAGGAGGGCACAGGAGCCCAGGCCTGGCTGCTCTGAAGTTAGATCACTGCCCACAGAATCATACCAGTCACGTTTTCTGGTGCTCGTGGTCAGTCCAGAAGCTGGTTACAGGGCACCGTCAAGGGAATTGGGAGTAGATTCGCTTTTAATTTGCTCCCCAAGACACTTTTGCCCGCTCCTGTTCTCTGTTCCAGCATCGATACTCCTGGAGTCATCCGACGTGTCTCGCAGCTCTTCCACGAACACCCAGACCTCATCGTTGGATTCAACGCCTTCCTCCCCCTCGGGTACAGAATTGACATTCCCAAGAACGGCAAGTTAAACATACAGTCGCCTCTGTCGAGCCAGGTATGCGGCGGCAGTGGTTTGAGGGATCTCGGCCTCCACGCGGCCCACCCTGCTGCTCAGGGTGGGTGGTGGGGCTCGGGTATGTCACTGAGAGAAAGCCAGTGAAGGGCCAGTCTTTTTCTAGGCGTGCTGATCACCTCTAGCACAAATCAAAATAGATCGAAACACCTGCACAGGCAGCCTCTGCATCCTGAATTGATCTGTTTGGAGGGTTTAAATCAAGAGTGGATGTGTTTGTGTGTGGCTGGGAGGCATTCTTCTAACACGGGTTTCTGTCCGGTCAGAGTAATGGTGTCCATGGTTGCCGAGGGATTGGCTCAAGCTTTCCCTGTGAGGGTACTTGGCAGGCCACGCTTGTACTTGGGCACGTGGTCCCTCTGGTCACTCTTGGTGCCACCCACAAAATAAAGCAGTTGAGATGCGTGTATGAGTGGCTGTTCTTATTGTCGCTGTGCTTCCCTGGATTGTCAGCGGGGCACAAGCTCAGGCTTGTGGCATCGGTCCTTCTCTCTCGGGTAACAGCTTAGCTCTGCAGTCCCTTCTTGATTGAGCTCACCAGGCCCCCTGAGGAAAAGAAAGCCTATTTGAGCTTTACTTTTCTAGGATAACCCTTGTCTTTTTTCTCCGCCTCCCGCCCTGTTGCCATTTAAGGCAAAATGTTTTGCTGCAGGGGGGTGGGGGGTCCCTGTCCAGTGCATTGGGGATGTTTAACAGCATCCCTGACTCTACCCACTAGGCCCTCACCCAGTAGAGACAGCCAAAAATGTCACCAGACATTGCCAAGTGTCTCCTGGGGGCAACCCCCCCAGGGGTTTTAATAGCGAAGGTAAAACTCTGTGTGGGAAGCACTCTGTAGGTTTCTCCTGCTGAGGGAGGTTGCAGTGGCCTATCAATTAGGAAGGCAGGATTGGAAAGAGAACGGTGAGATGACGATGTGGCAGCAGCTGGTTCCTCTCTGAGGGGGACTCGCACGTCAATTCTGCCTTTTCTCTACGCAAGGCAGGCGCCACCATCAGCATGCCGTCTCATTAAAGCCGAGGAGTGCGTCTCAGTTTTAAAAAGGAACTTTGAAGCGTGCAGCCCCTGAATTCCAAGGAGCTTCCCTTTCACGTTTGCAAATGGAGCCGCAGGATCCAGAAGCAGGGATCAAAGCCTTAGCAGGGCTGATCTTCGCTCATCCCAGCTGGAGAGGAACCCAGCTGGTTTGCAGCTGCGGCGGGGAACACTGGAGTCTGAGGCGCCCATCATGCTGGGTGTCATTACTGTCGCTTGCTGAGAAAGAGCTGAGACGAAGACCCACACTGCGCTCTGCCTGTGCAGGTCACCTTTCTTAATCCCTGACTGTCGGGGTCACTCCGCTCTTGGGGCTGGGTCTCAATGGGAGCTGCGCTGTGCTTCCATTCGGAGGTGGCCCTCTCCCTAAATAGCCACGGGCCCTTGCTGTCCTGCACGCAGGTGGAGCGCTCTTGTGGAAACAGCCAGTCTTGTCTCCCCTGGCTGGCTCAGGTGACGGAGGTCCATTGACGTGGAGAAAGGTGATGAGAGCTTTCACATGGCCGCCCCCTCCGGGGCTTGAGAGTCTTGCTGCCGCCCGGGAGCAGCCATACCTCGCCCCCTTCCTCAGCCGCCCACTCGGTTTCCGTCAGCATCCGCAGACCTGCCAGGTTCCCAGCCCCGCTTCTCAGCAGTCCTCATGCCAGGCACGGACGAGAGGGCCTCTTGGCTTCCTGGAGTCCTTTGTGAGGCCACGGTGGCCTGAGAACTTTCCAGAGCTCCCCACACATCAATGCTTTGATGATTTTTTTTGTTGGTGTTTCTAGCTTCACTAGTTTGAAGTACAGCTTTGTTTTTTTCATTTTTCATCCCGTCATGAGTCTTGTCAAGTACAGACAAGGAGGGAGTAGCTCTTAGGTGCTGAGGAAGAGAAGTAGGGGAGTCCCAGCCTTTGGGGAGCCCTTTGTGCAGGGTTTCTAGCCTCGGCACTGTTACCATTGGGGCCAGATTGCTCCTTCTCCTGGGGGCTGTCCTGCGCACTGTGGGGTGCTGAGGGCAGCCCTGGCCTGCGCCCACCCGGTGCCAGGAGCAGCCCCTCCCTTAATGTGACTACCTGAAATGTCTCCAGACATCTGCCAAGTGTCCCCTACGGGGCAAAGTCGCCCCCGAGAACACTAGCCTGGAAGGGGAGACAGACAGACGGGTGACAGGAGGCAGGAAGTGTGGCCAGCAGAGGGAAGAATGTTCCCTTGCTGGGGCTTCGGCCTGCTGAGTCAGTGTCATTTTGGTTCTGGTCATCCAGCCCTCGGTTGTAATGTCACCTCAGAGAGCCCACTGCTCCCACTCCCATGGCATTTTCATACCACCCTGTTTTGTATATTTCAAAATAGCAAAACTAGGAAAAGAAACTTTCTTGTTGGTTTGCCGTCCCTGGCAGACTTAGTCTTCTAGATCAGGGAGGACCCTCCTCTGGCTTCTTCTCAACTGTCCCTGTTCTGAAACAGTGCCAGGCACATGACAGAGGAGCAAGACACTGGATGTTGGTAGGAAACTGATGAATCTCAGCTCTGGGTCCATTGAGGGCAGACCCTGCCTCCTGGGAGCCGGCCCTTTTGTGCTGGGCAGGGACGGCCCTCGGCTTGGACAGGTAAAGAGAGAAACCTTAGGTGCAGCTCGTGGTGAAGTGACCCGTTGCCACTCAAAGGGAGGCTCAGCGGCTCCTCTCTGGGGAGGGTCATTTGGAAGGTCAGGCGGTTCCTGGAGGGTCCCTCTGTGTTTATGTCTTAGTCGCTCAGGGAGCAGGTGCAGCCCACCTCCTCTGTGCCTGGCCCTGGGGTTTATTTGGAGTCCCAGCCCTCGGGGTGCTTGGTGGTTGAGGTGGGGCCTTGAGATATAGATGGACGAATATGAGATGTGTGAGGAGTTCAGCGCTTTGAACAAAAGACAACAGCGCAGGGTTTGAGGAGGTGCCGTGGGCAGGTGCTGAGTGAGGAGAACAGGAGCCCTGCCTGTGTCCTGGGGGCAGTCTTCCTGGTGGAGGTGTAAAGACCTGAGGTGGAATGAGAGGGTGTGCGTGAGAGATAGCCAAAAAGCCAATGAGGTTAGGTCTTGGAGCGGAGAGGGTGGGAGAGAGAGCCAGGAGCGTGGGAAGCTAGTGGAGAGTTCTGGAAAGGCCACTCTGGCTGCTGTGTGCTGGAAATGGACTGAAGGGGCAAGAGAGGATGGGGGAGGGTAAGGAGGGGCCCCATGGGAACTAGGCAGAGTAGATGGTGCTGCGGCCCAGGGGTGGGGTGTCAGTGAAAATGAGAAGTCCGGGGTGATTCCAGGATGTCTGGGCCTCTGTGTGTAGGTGGCGGCACCTGCTGTGATAAGCAAGGCTGGGGGGCAGTGGGGGTGGCGAGTGGGGGCTGCTCTGTGGAGTGTGCCATCTGAGGCATCTCGTAAATATCCAGGTGGGCTGTGTGTGCACACTCAGGTGGACGAGTCGGCCATGCAGGGCTCCTCATGTGTCTACGAGGTGTTTCTAGCTGTCCTGGACCACGCCCCCCAGGGTGGGCAGAGAAGAGAGAAGACTGGATTGTTCCAGAAGGTTTAGAGTAGGTTGTCGACGAACTATGCCCCGTGGGCCAAAGCCAGCTTGTTTTTGTATGGCCAGTGGTTTTTATGTTTTCTGAAGTTTACATTAAAAAATGTTTTAAATTGTGGTAATATTCACATAACATAAAATTCATCATTATAACCGTTTTAAAGTGTCCAATTCACAATATTCACAATATCGGGCAACCACCACCACTAATTCCAGAACATTTCTATCGCCCCAAAAGGAAGCTGTACCTCCCAGTCCTCCCCTGCCACCAGCCCCTGGCAACCACTAGTTCACTTTCTGTCTCTGTAGACTTGCCGGTTTTGGACGTTACATACAAATGGGATCCTACACTAAGTGGCCTTTTGTGTCTGGCCTTCACTCAGCTTCATGTTTTCGAGGTTCATCCTTGTTATGTCAGAGCTTCATTCCTTTTTGTGGCTTGAGTAATATTCCACCGTATGGATGGACCGCATCACGTTCATCAGTTCATCTGTCGACGGACACTTGGGTTGTTTCCCCCTTTTTACTATACTGTGAACAGTGCTGCTGTGAACATGTGTGTACAAGGATTGGTGTGAACACTTGTTTTTGATTCTTTCGGTGGATACCCAGGAGTGGAATTGCTGGGTCACGTGGTCACTGTGTATAACTTGTTAAAGAACTGCCCGGTGTGTGCCACAGGGGCTGCACCGTTACTGTCTGGCCCTTTTTGCTGGGCCCCGGTCTCCAGGGCTGGTTGTCCACCTTGTCACAGTGACCACTGCAGGGCAGTGGAGCTTGAGAATGCCCCCTTGCAGTGGGGGGCGGGGGGCTGCTCCTGGGGACCCCTCCTCTAAAGCAAACCTCAGCTCCATGGCCACTCCCTCTGTCCCTGCCATTCCTTCCAGCTCTTTCCAGCTCCTTCCACCACCAAGCCTGGGCACTCGGAAGGAATGTGAACACAGACTGCTTATGAGCTTGAGGAAGGTGATAAGCGGAAGTGTTCCCCAAGGGTCTTACAACAATTTCCACTGCCAGGGAGAAATGGTATTTAGAATTTCAAATGCTCCAGATCTTTTGCGTCTTTGCTTTCACAGCTCAGACTCTCTGGAGTTGTCTCTACACCTGCTGTCCCAGGCTGAATTGTGTGTCCCGCCCCCAAGTTCCTATGCTGAAGTCCTAATCCTCAGCACCTCAACATGTGGCCGTGTTTGGAGATAGGGTCTTTACAGAGATAGTTAAGGTACAATGAGGCTGTTAGGGTGGGCCCTGATCCCATCTGACGGGTGTCCTTATAAGAAGAGGAGGTAAGGACAGACGGAGAGACCCCAGGGATGCGGGTGCATGGAGGGCTGACCTTGTGGGGACTGAGAACATGGCTGTCTGTTAGCCAGGAGGACTCAGGAGATACCAACCCTGCTGGTACCTTGCTCTTGGCCTTCCAGCCTCCAGAACTGTGAGAAAATGCATTTCTGTTGTGTAAGCTGCCCACTCTTGGTGTTTTGTTCTGACAGCCCGAGCAGACTAGTGCAGCCACCCCATGACGGTGAGGGTGCCCGGCAGAGGTGTCTGTCATGGTGATGGCTCTGCAGTGGTTGGCAGTGGTGAGCCCTGCGTTCCCCATCCTGCTGGAGTCTGCAGGCCAGCAGTTGGTGCCAGCTGCACTGCTGGCTGCTGCAGGGGATGGAAACAGTGGACTCAATCTGTCCCCTCATCCCATCCCCCCCGGCAATGGGTGAAGCCCGCTCTCCTCCAGGCACTGTGTCCGGCAGTGAGCAAAACAGTTTCTTTGCCCTCATGGCATTTGCCATCTGGTTGGGGTGGACAGACAATAAAATAAGTAAAATATGTCACCTGTAAGAAGGTGGTACCTGCCGTGGAGAAAAACAGAGCAAGAAAGAGGCTTGGAGGGCTGGGGATGGAGTACTTTTAGTTTGGTGCAGGATGGTTCCAGAGGACTGAGACTCTGTCCAGAAAGGATTAAATAATCCACTTTTTGTAAATTTCTCCCACATGCTAACTTTTCAAAACGTAGAGTGTGTTCTTAGGGTCGACTCAGAAGGACCAGGCGGGGGTGAGTTCAGGAGACTCACCCAGGAGTGCAGACACATGAGTGCTGAGGGCGGAGGTGTGTGTTCTGTGTGGCCCTCCTGCTTCCCTCCCTGCAGGCCCCCAGGAGCGAGCTTTTCCGCATCTGGTTTCAAACTTGGCTCTGTGCTGGGTTTCGCTCGTTCTCGTACAGACAGCGGCTCTGTCTGGCTCTGCTCACCATCTGGCCCTGGTGTTGGGCCCGACAGTAACTCACTGTCGTGCTGTTGTCAGGAGAACGCGCACAACCACAGCGACTGTGCAGAGAGCTTCAAGCAGCAGATGCTGTATAAGGAGGACAAACCCCAGGCGCCCTTGGAGTCGGATTCGGTGGAATTCAACAACGCCATCAGCTATGTGAACAAGATTAAGACCCGCTTTCTGGACCACCCGGAGATCTACAGGTCTTTCCTGGAGATACTGCACACTTACCAGGTAAGAGGCCGCAAGTCATTTGTGGGGGTTCATGATGTCATTCAATATCGGGTGCGTTGGAAGCGTTCAGATTTTCTTGTCTGAATTCATGAAATCCTATAAAATTCTGACTAGCCTTTTTTTTGGTACTGTGGTAAAATATACAAAATATAAAACTTAGCATTTTAACCATTTTTAAATGGACAGTCCAGGGGCATTAAGTCTATCCACACTGTTGTACGGCCATCCCCACCATCCGTCTCCAGGACTCTCCATCTTAGGAAACTGAAGCTCCGTCCCCGTTAAACACCAACTCCCTATTCCCCCTCCCCAGCCCCTGGCACCCACCGTTCTGCTTTCTGTCTCTGTGAATTTGACAACTCTAGGGACCTCATATGAGTGCAGTCACACAGTACTTGTCTTTTTGTGTGTGACTTGTTTCCCTGAGCATAATGTGCTCAAGGTTCATCTGTGTTGTAGCATGTATCAGTTTCCTTTTTAAGGCTGCGTGACATCCCATTGTATGGATCTACCACCTTTTGTTTAGCCATTCATTTGTCGATGGACGCTTGGGTTGCTTCCACGTCTGGGCTATTGTAGATAATGCTGCTGTGAAGATGTGTGTGCAAATACCATTGGAATTCTGTTTAGTTATTTTTTTTTTTGGTGAGGAAGATTGGCTCTGAGCTAACATCTATTGCCAATCTTCCTCTTTTTGCTGAGGAAGATTGGCCCTGAGCTAATGTCTGTTGCCAGTCTTCCTCTATTTTGTATGTGAGATGCCACCACAGCATGGCTTGATGAGCAGTGTGTAGGTCCACACCCAGGTTCCAAACCTGTGAATCCTGGGCTGCGGAAGTGGAACACAGGAACTTAACACTGAGCCACTGGGCTGACCTCTGTTTAGTTTTGATTTTAATTTGCTCCTTAAGGTACCTCTGCACCCAAGAAGTACTAGGAAACACACATTAGAGAGATTGAAATAGAACCTAAGAAGACAGTCTTCTTTTCATAAGATGTGACTGTTTTTGGCAGCACAGCTACCCTTTATTTGTTCTGATTACAACTGAGCTGACAGAGATGGATGGTTGCTGCTCCTAGGAGTTCAATCTAGAGGGGAAAGAAACTTAGGGATGGATTGGGGTGGAAAAGATGGGATGCATGGAGGAGAGGTGTGTCAGGGTCAGGTTGAATCTTGACAAATCAATCAGAAGCAGCAGGCAGAAGAGTAAGGTTGAACGGTAGATGATCTGTGCGGGGAATGGCCTGTGCAAAGACCCAGGAGTCAGAGCAGACAGCTGGCTTCAGGGGACTTGGCAGGAAGTGCAGGCAGGCCGGTGGCGAAGGACATCTGTGTGTGTCATGCTAGGAGCTCGGACGTCATCCTCCAGTGCCTTTTGTTTTTCTTAGCAGCGTAACCCACTTTCGAGAGGGAAATCGGCACAAGCTTGTTAAGTGAAATAAAGGAGTGGGATCCTTTTTAACAGAAATGTTTAACAGCAGATTGATAGCATTTGCTCCCTGTAGGCTCAATGGAGCTGTTTTGTGGCGACAGACGCCTGCCATCAGCAGTACTGGTGATGAGCATGGCCCCGTTGGACTCACCACCAGCGTCTGCATGGTACTTGCACAGCATTGAGCTTCTAGCTTCTCACAGAGAAGTGGTGGCAAGTGGCGGTTGTGAATATCCGATCTGTGTGGAGGGATGATGTTTGTGGTCAGAGGGGTTTACGGATCCTTCACAGATGCCGTGGGGTCTGGAAGGGTCCTTAGGAGACTGGGACGGATCTGTTCTGTTGATGGGAGTCGGAGGGCCAGAGAAGTCACATTGTTTGTTCAAGGTCGTAGTGATGGCTGAAGACTCACTCAGAGCTTGAGTGGGAAGGCACCCTCCTTCAGCAGGCAGCTTGGTGTCCTCCAGCCAGAGCCACTGGGAGTTGGTTGGAAGTGTAGATGCCTGGGCCTCACCCTGACTTGTGACTCAGGAGGTCCAGCCTGGCATCTGCATTGTACTTTATGTTTTTTGCTGAGGAAGAGTCACCTGAGCTAACATCTGTTGCCAGTCTTGCCCTTTTTGTACGTGAGCTGCCACCACAGCTTGGCCACTGACAGCGTGGTGTAGGTCTGTCCCTGGGAACCAAACCCAAGCCGTGGAAGTGGAGTGCACCAAACTTAACCAGTAGGCCATTGGGGTCTGGCGTTTGTATTTGTTTTTTTAACTTTTTTTTTCCCTCCCCAAATCCCTCCAGTACATAGTCGTATATTTTAGTTGTGGGTCCCTCTAGTTGTGGCATGTGGGACACTGCCTCAACATGGCGTAATGAGTGGTGCCATGTCCTGGCGTTTGTATTTTAAATAAGCCCTCTGGCGACTCTGGCCTCACATCATCTGCTTCTTCAAGAGGAGCTGCAAGTCTAAATTTTTGTGTGAATTATCCTGATTCTAGAACATTGGCTTGGATTTTTAAAATACACCATGAGGGCTAAAGCAAGCAGCTCTAGGGTGAATGTGGCCATGTGTTACTATTTTTCCATCTCTCTTGGGCCTGGTTGAGACCTTAGCTCTGCCGCCTGCCCCTGCAGAGCTCTTTCCCTCACTGCCCATGCCTCAGGGCTCTGATCCATAAAATAGCCATAATGCTGGTGTGCCGACCCCTGGGTTAAACGTGGTTACCTGAGGTCATCGGTTTAAGCACAGTGCTTGCCTCGGGTCCTCTGTGCGCAGCTCTTCCCCATGGTCCAAGTTCGTACATGTGTCCTGTGTGTGTCAGCACTGCGCTCACGCGACGCATGCCTCCCTAAAAATGACCACACTCTGCGAATTCGCACCAACCCCAGGGCTTATGGGAAAACAGGGTCAGGGCACAGACAGAAATGACGGCCCCTACTAAAAACGGTAGCACCGTTGTACGTGTTAAATGGCTAAGAACAACGTGAATCCTCCAGCACATCCGCGCTTGACCTTGGAAAAGACCTGTGGTTCACATGTGCGTGTGGGTGTGGGCAGTGCCTGCCGCTCGCTTGGAGGTGCCAGGAGGACTGGGACGTGTTGTGACCCCAGACGGGGCAGGCAGGGTGGCTCCTGCCAGCTGAGGGAGCGGGCGACGCTGAGGGCTGTGTGTGCAGGAGGGTGCTGTTTCTGCATTGGCCCAGTGTTGCTTCTGGACAAAACCCTGCGTGAGCAAACTTGGACTGCGCGCTGCGCCCCGGTCGTTGCCTGGAACGGGTATTGTGCTCAAACAGATTTGCACGCTCAGAGCACGCGGTGGAGCACAACTCTCAGGGGCGAGTTCCCAGAAAGTACACCCGAGTCACACCCTGAGTGATCGTCAGCGGCGCCAGGTTCCCTCCGCCGGGTTGCCGATCCTCCTCTCCGCCTTGTGCTTGGAGAGCTCCAGGTCGCCACGTCCTCAGGGACATCGCCAGTCCTTTTCATCTTAGTCCACCTGACAAACAAGGATCCTGTGGCGGTGCTTTAAATTGTGCTTCTCCCAGCGTCTTTGGGTTGGTCGTTATTTGACATACACAGAGGTGATCTGTATTTATTGTCTGATCTGAGCGGGCTGGGTCCCTTGTCTCTTGGGCTGTCACGTGTCCCGGCAGCTTTGGGGAGGGGTGGGAAGGAGGCAGCTGTGTTATTTCCCTCCTCAGTAAGTGCTGTGTGTGCTGGGACTGAAAACGAGCTCTCTCAGGGTGCAGCGCCGGGAGACACGAGGGCGCTCGGGGAGTGTCGTGCCGTGTGCTCGGTCACGTTGTCGGGTGTGCGGTTGACAGAGACCTGAGTCAGCTGCTCTGCTTGAGGCTTCCTGCCCTCCCGCCCGGGCCCCCTCCAGTCCTCATCTCGTGCTTTAAGCTCTGGGTCAGGCTGTCTTCTTGCACCCTACCATCTTGGTGACTCTGGGTGAACAGGCCCCTCAACCTGGAAGTCCCTTCCCTTCCCTCTTCACCCTCTTCCCTTCAAGGCCCAGCACCAGCTCTGCGCCCCACCCCTGCAGCAAGATGTGCTGCTTGCCCTTGGGAGGGCTCTGGGTTCGCCGCTGACCGTGCACTTCCCCACTCGAAGGACACTCACAGGCTGGGACCAGGTCCTTCTGCGGTGCTCCTCCTGCCCAACACCGCCTCCCTCCCGGCATGGGCCCAGCCCCGGCCAAATGGCCTGTCGCGAGCTTGAGATGCACGCACACAGGTCTGTTCTCCGGAGCAGGAGGGCCTGGCCCAGGGGCCCTGCATTGTCGGCGTGGTGGCAGGCTGGGCTGCTCTCTCCTGGTGGCCCTCCTGGGCCCCCCCGGCTGAGTCTCTCTTTCGTGAGTCGGCCGTCTGTCTCCTCCACCATGGGATGCCCGAATGTCACAGCCTGCGTGCCTCATTCCTTGGCTAACGACTCGTTTTCCCTTTCTGGCCAATCGGCAGAAGGAGCAGCTGAGCACAAAGGGCCGGCCATTCCGAGGCATGTCTGAAGAGGAGGTCTTCACGGAGGTGGCCAACCTCTTCCGGGGCCAGGAGGACCTGCTCTCGGAGTTTGGACAGTTCCTGCCCGAAGCCAAGCGGTCTCTGGTGAGTACAGATCACCCACCCAGCCCAGGGGCCACGTTTTCCTCAGCCAAGATGCTGTGCCTCAGTGCCGCCCCCAGGGCCAGGCCAGGTTTGTCCACTGCCCAGGACGTGCTGGGTTCCCCCAGAAGCCACACAGGGTACAGACATCCATGGGTCCCAGTGCAGGCTCCACCTCCAAGCTGGAGCAGACCCTGGAAAGGCTTTCTCTGCACAGATAGTGCCCAGGCCACCAGGGCTGGTTTGGGAGGTGGAGGGTGTCTTCCCATGTCTGGTGTTGTCCCTGACATGCCACCCAGGACTGCAGAGCCGCCCTCTGCCTATAACCATCACCCTGTGGGAAGGGGCGGGAGGGACGGGCCCACCACTGCCCACTCTGGAGGGTCCGGGTGGGGCTGGCTGAGGGTTGTCAGTGACTGAGGGGCAGAGAACAGAGGAGGGGCCTGGGACAGGGACATAGAGGGCTCAGGCTGCCCTGCCAGCTTTTCCCCCCCAGCTGTGGCCTGAAGCCTGTGGGGCTGCACTTCCCATTTCCTCTTCTTTTATTTTCCATCAATGTAAGGCTTTTAAAAAAAAATTAAAGTAAAATTCCCGTAACGTAAAATTCATTATTTTTAAGTGAACAGTGCAGTGGCATTTAGTACATTCACAATGTTATGCAAGCGCCACCTTTATCTAGTTCCAGAACATTCCATCACCACAAAAGGAGACCCCGTCCCTGTGTCATTCCCCATCCCCCTCCTCCAGCGCATGGCACCCACCAGTCTGCTGTCTGTCCCATGGATTTGCCTGTTCTGGACATTCATGCATATTTGGAATCTCACACACTGTTTCCTTCTGTGTCTGGTTTCTCTCACTCAGCATGAGATTTTCAGGGTTCATCCATGGTGTAACATGTGTCAGAGCTTCATTGCTTTTCATGGCTGAGTAATATTCCATTGTGTGGATGGACCATGTTTTGTTTATCCATTAACCCATTGGTGGAATTTGGGTCGTTTTCGCTTTTTGGCGATTGGGAACAGTGCTGCTGCTATGCCTGTGCATATACAAGGATTGCTTGGAGTCCCTATTTTCTTTTTTTCCTTTTTTTAAAGATTGGCACCTGAACTAACAACTGTTGCCAATCTTCCTTTTTTTTTTTTTTCCCTGCTTTTTCTCCCCAAATCCCCCCAGTACATAGTTGTATATTTTAGTTGTGGGTCCTTCTAGTTGTGGCATGTGGGATGCCGCCTCAACGTGGCCTAATAAGCAGTGCCATGTCTGTGCCCAGGATCCGAAACAGCGAAACCCTGGGCTGCTGAAGCAGAGCACACGAACTTAACTGCTGTGCCACAGGGCCGGCCCCCATGGAGTCCCTATTTTCAGTTCTTTGGGTCCCTGCCTAGGAGTGGAATTACTGGGTCATATGGTAACTGTATGTTTCGCTTTTTAAGGAGCCACCAAACTCTTTTTCCACAGCAGCTGCACCATTTTACATTCTCATTAGCAACATACTAGACTTTCAGTTTCTCCACGTCATCGCCAGCACTGGTGTTTTCCTTTGTTTCTTTTAAATTCTAACCTTCGTAGGTCGCTGCGAAGTGGTATCTCGTGGTTTGGTTTGCGTCTCCCCGGTGACTGATGATGCTGAGCGTCTCGTGCTTATTGGCTGTTTGTACAGCGTCTTTGGAGAAGTCTCTGTTCAAGTCCTTCGCCCATTTTTTAGTTTCTCTGTTTGTTGTTGGATTGTGGGAGTTGTTTGTCCATTCTGGATACTAGATCCTTATCAGATATTTTCCTCCATGAGGTAGGTTTTCTTCTCACTTTGTTGTTAATGTCGTTTTGCACATAAATTTTTAGTTTTGATTAAATCCAGTTGTCTATTTTTTTTCTTTGATTGCTCATGCTTTTAGTGTCAAATCTAAGAATCCGTTGCCAAATCTGAGGTCAGGAAGATTTCTCCCTGTGCTTTCTTCTAACAGTTTTAGCTCTTACATTTAGGTTTTTGGTCCGTTTTGAGTTAATTTTCGGATGTGCTGTGAGGGAGGGTCCAGCCTCATTCTTTTGCATGTGGAGATCCGGTCGGCCCGATACCGTTGAAGAAACTGTTCTGTTCCCACTGAAGGGTCTTGGCGCTGCTGTTGAAAATCGTTTGTCCGTATCTGTGTGGGTTTATTTCTGGACTCTCAGTTCTAGTCCGTTGATCTCCTTGTCTGTCCTTGCCAGTGACACAGTCCTGATTGCCGTGACTTTGTAGTAAGTTTGCAGTCAGGAAGTGTGAGTCCCCCAACTTTGTTCTTCTTTTTCAAGATTGTTTCGGCTTTTTGGGGTCTCTTGCAATTCCATAAGAATTTGAAGATCGGCTTTTCCATTTCTGCGAAAAAGGCTGTTGGGACTTTGATAGGATCCCACTGAGTCCTTAGGTCGCTTTGGGGAATATTGCCATCATAGCAGTCTTACGTCTTCCGGTCCGTGAACACGGGGCATCTTCGCATTTGTTTAAATCTTCATTCATTTCTTTCAGGAACGTTTTGTAGTTTCTAATGTACGTGTCTTGCACCTCCTTGATGAAGTTTATTCCCAAATGTCTTATTCTTTTTGATGCCGTAGCAAATGGAATTGTTTTCCTCATTTCATTTTTGGATGGTTCATTGTGAGTCTGTACAAATACCACTGCTTTTTGTGTGTAGATTTTGTACCCTGCAGTTTTGCTGAGCCTGTTTGTCAGCTTTAACAGTTTTTGTGCGTTCCTTACGATTTCCTACATGTCACATCATGCCATCTGCTAACGGAGAGTTTTCCTTTTTCCTTCCCAATTTCAATACCTTTTCTTCCTTTTCTTTTTGGCCTAATTCTGGTGGCACCTCCAGTGCTGTGTTGAGTGGAGGTGGTGAGAGCGGCAGCTGTTCTTGTTCCTGATCTCAGGAGAAGAGCTTTCCGCCTTTCACCGTCGGGTGTGCTGTGAGCTGTGGGTTCCTCCTAAACGCCCCTGATCATGTTGGGGAAGTGCTGTTCTGTTCCCAGTGTGTTCACTCTTCTGTTTCCTCTTTTCGTACTTCCCCTGTGCCCTTGATCATGACTTGGGCTGTGAGCACACGAGAGCCTGCCTCGCGCCACCCCCATGCGTCCGTTGCCCCCGCCCCCCGCTCTCTGGGTCCTGCTTCTGAGTGAAGATGCAGCAGGGGCAGGGCACGGGGCACTGGGGCTCGGAGGGAGTGGCTTGGGGAGCAACAGGAGTCCAGGTTTGGGTGCTGTCAAGACTCTTGGTCGAGTCAGCAGACTTCCAATGCGTGGCCGGGGCTCGTCCCTGCCTTGCTGTCTCCAGGACATGGAACGCTGTCCCTAAGCCGCACCTGGAAACACTTCCTGACTCAACGTCGGAGAAACCCGCTGCCCGTCTTTGGGGCTGACATCAAGTCCCAGAGCTGTAGCTCATCCTTCCCACCTGCCTGCAGTCTGGGGCGTCCTTGGGGGCAGGGCCGAGCACCGTGAGCACACAGACCAGCCTCCACGCTCGCTCAGCCTCCTCGGGCCCAGCACGCGGCATCACCTCCCGGGCCTCGTTTCCTGCTCTCTTGCGTGGGCATGACTGGCTCTCTTGCTCAGGTGGGGACTTGACAGCTATTGACCTTAAAGTGCTTCGCACAGGGCCTGATCCGTGCTCAGTGCTCTAGAAAGAGCAGCTGTGGTTGTTCAGGAAAAGCAGGCGTAGAATCCGACTAGTTGCCTCATCCTTCCTCCGAGGGTCAGCATCCTCCCAGAATGTTTGCTCCAGGCGGACAGGGCCTCCTTCTCAGTCCTCGGCACCAGCCTGCTGCCTGGCCTGTGGGAGGCCCTCAGGGAGTACCTGGGGCAGGTTGAATGAAGCCCTTGTCTGGAATCCCTCCAGGGACGGGGAGCTCACCCCTGCCAAAAGTGTCCGCACTAGGCCTCTCAGCCAAGCCCACTTCCACGTGGCCCTGTCCTTATGTCCGGCTTACTCCTCCGAGTCCTCTGTCGGTCCCGTGTGTCTGTCTGAAGTTCAGAATCCCTCCTTGGCTTTTATATCCCTTTCCCAAGTAATGTCCTTCCCAGTCCTGGCATCACTCCCGTCTTCCTCCTCTGTCCACGCCCCTGCTTGTCGCAGGCTCTCCTCACGGGCTCTGGGGCCAGTGGCTGAGGAGCAGAGGGTCTTAGCCCCTCCCTCCGTCCTCGCACCCTCTTGTGTCGGTGCAGCCGGAGGCACTCGGGCTCGGCCTCCCCCATAGCCCACGCTGGGTGGTGTCACTCGCTGCAAAGCCCCGTCCCACCCCTGTGAAAGCTTGGTGGATTTTCTTCGGGTCCCGTCCTCTTGAATGTGGGTCTCGTGTCTCAGCTCTGACCTTGTTGTCAGCTGGGAGATGGGCACACGTGGTGCTTTGTCACCTCCCACTGCAGAAGCCTCAGCTCCCTCATGGGGGAATGGTGATGAGGACATCTTCCCTTAGGCCGGTTGGAAGATTCCTCAGCCAGGTGCCTGGCTGGGGCGAGCCCGGGGCTGTGAGGGGGAAGGGAGCCCTGGCTGTTCCACGGGGGGCAGCGCCACAGGTGCTTGGTAGCTGGTGACGCTGGCGGTCTGCTCTGCTCGCCCTGCTCTGTGGTGTTCGGCAAGGTGGCCTCGGTTCCTTGAATTTCACCCTGGCCAGGACTCTTCAGGTGCTAGTTGGGGGAAGCGAGTGGAGCCCCTCGTCCTCTCGTGGCTGTGGTCTCGGTGCCCCCTGCTGGGCATAACTCTGAATTTGCCAAGTTGAACACTGACAGCACCTGCCCTAAAAAATAAGCATTTCCCTCAGAAAACTGCCTGCCCGCACCGTTTCTTTAAATGACACCTTAGCACGTCAGCACGGTTCCTTAGTGTGCATTGGGTACTTAGAGCTATCTTATACTTTTAAAAGACTGAATCAATTCTTTTAAATTACTAGAAACCTATATGTAATCTGTTGCATAAACTGATCTTGTATTGATGATCCTTTATATTAATGTCTGGGTTTCTGTTAAAACTGCAGGAAAAAGAAACTAAAGATGAAATTTGATATTGTCCTGATTAAACTTGACCGTTTGACCTGCATCGGTGTCGGCAGACTGCCTGTAGAGGGCCGCTCGGCCTCTGCCACAGATCGCTCTGCGGCTGTCGCCGGGAAAGCGGCCGCGACCCAGAGTTCGCAATGGTCATGGCTGTGTGCCAGTAAAACTGTTTACAAAAACAGGCAGCGTGGTGACTAAGCCAGCCCTAGCCAGTGGTCTTTGGGGTCCATCTAGCTCAAGCACTCACAAATTGGGACATTTAACTAAAAAATAAGAGCTGTCTGAACTGTTAGGGAAAGATGGGTGATATGGAGCTTGCCTTCCAGCTTGAGAGCCTGGCTAGGCGAGCGGTGGCTTTCCCCGTCAGCTCCCCGGTCCCACTCAGCACGTCGTTCCGTCCGCCGCCGCCTCATTTAGGAGCAGTGTTTGCGCCTTGTCTGGGATCAAAAGCAGAAAGGCCACTGAGTGTCGCTATGTGGATGTGAATTTTTCCCCCTCAGCTTCTTGGGATAGCTTTGCATCTTTGAATAACTGCTCTCCAAATAAGTTTAGTCTCCTAAGGGACAGATTTTGCTTATAGTTAAAAGATAGGTCTTGGACTGGCCTGGTGGCGCAGCGGTTAAGTGCGCGCGTTCTGCTTTGGCAGCCCAGGGTTCACCAGTTCAGATCCCGGGTGCGGACATGGCACAGCTTGACACGCCATGCTGTGGCAGGCGTCCCACATATAAAGTAGAGGAAGATGGGCATGGATGTTAGCTCAGGGCCAGTCTTCCTCAGCAAAAAGAGGAGGCTTGGCAAAAAATGTTAGCTTAGGGCTAATCTTCCTCAAAACAAAAAAGATAGGTCTTTATTATTGTCATTATAATTATAAAAATAGTGTGTGCTCATGAGAAAAATCAACCATCAGTAGGAGTGTCAAGTATGAGAAGTAACCTTCCTCCTTGCGTCAGTTTCTCAGTCACTCTCTCAGAGTGAAGCACTTACAAGAGTCTCATATTAGGTATCTTTCCAGGAATTTTCCTCTGCGTGTGCAAACAAATGTTCATCCTCAAAAAAAACTAAATGGCATCCTGTTTGTTCTGATGCTAGGGTTTTTTTTCTGTTTTGTGTAACAACGTGTGAGGTATGCCTGTCCACAGCAGGGACACAGACGCAGAGCTAGCCCGTACCTGATAGGTGTTGGCTGCTGGGTTTGGAGGCGCCATGGCCTGTTCACCCAGCCGTGCTCTGAGCCGACAGCACGCCCTCCCTGGGGTCTCCGCATCCAGGTCCTGTGGTAAGGGGACTGGGAACACGGCGGGGTGATTGCAATGTGCCTCCTGGCCCTGCGCACGGCCCACAGAAGAGCCGAGGTCTGCCTGCCTTCCCCCTCTGCCCTCCAGCTTTGCGACACATTCACATAGGTGGACATCCTGGATAGATTCTTCCAGAACCGTTCTTGGTAAATATTGCCAACGCCCTGTAGAAGCCCCACTTGGGACAAGCGTCCCTGATCTGTTCATCGTTGGCTGGCGTAGAGCCTGGGAGGACCAATGACAAACCCCCCACCGCGTAATGTTGCTGCCCCGAGACATTTTTTCTCATTCATAGGAAAGAGTACAGACTTGGCTGGAGTCCCCGAGGGACCTGGTGGCCGTCCGCTGCTTCCTCTTGCTGCCAGGGCTTTGCGAATGCCAGTCCCCTGCTTGAAATGCGTTTCCTTTCTGTGGTGCACTCACACACATGGTCGGAGCCCCCTTGTCAGTGGTCTGCTGGGTGAGCCCCCACAGGCCCAGGCCCTGCCTCGATGTCTCCCCTGAGCCCTCCTTCACCTGTCAGGACCCTCGTCTGTCTCAGCCTTCTGTGAGCCTTCTCCCAGCTCATGCTGTTAGACATGGTGATCTGGGCACACAGGTCTCTCCCCCAGTAACGAGAGCGTCTCGAGACCAGACCCACCTAGCATGTAGACAGGGCCCTGGCCCATGGCGGGCAGCGATTGCTGGCACCGTGGGCTGAGGTGAAGGCGGTTCCATGGGCTCAGACACATCGGGGACCCGCACTGTGGGCCTGGCCTCGTCTCTCCAGCACTCACTACCTCCCATGTCTGTGTCCTCAGTTCACAGGAAATGGGCCGTGCGAGGTGAACAGTGTCCAGAAGAGCGAGCACGAGAAGAATCTGGAGCACAGCAAAAAACGCTCTCGGCCCTCACTTCTCCGTCCCGTGTCTGCGCCCGCCAAGGTAACCGTCAGCCGTGTGCATAGATGTCCATGTATGGGGACACCCAGTGGCCTGGTCTTCTCTGTAGATGACCTGGGAAGCACTGTGCAGAGGCCCGGGGCAGGGGGCCACATCTCGATCCTGGTCTGGCTTGAAATGCGTCACCTGTGGGACTTGGGAAGTTGGCTCACCTCTAAGGTGCCATTTACTCGTTCCCCTTGGCTTGTGTGATTGTTGCGAGAAGGAGTGTTAGCTCCTCCCACAGAAATGGTATATGCTGATCAGTCTGCTCCTTTTCACCATCATGACTCTTTCACTAGCAGGGCCACCATGTACAGTTGTGCAGGTTGGTCACTGCACAAGGCGCCTTGCTGAGGGGTGAAAGGGGCTGAGATCCAGCTCCTGTAGCACTCATCATGGTAGTGATTTTCTAATCCCATCATTCCGTGTGCACTTACTGGTTGTCTTCCTAGTGTAAAGAAGAGCTTTCTCTTCATTCTCATTTACTTAGTTACATACATCAATATGGACTCAGGGTTACAACCCATGGCTGTCATTGTTTGTCCTGATGCCTGAACTGTCTCAGTTTGGGCCAGTGGGGCCCCTTTGGGCTGGCTCCTGTGTCCTCTGTGACATGTCACCATCGTTCTCAGGCGCTGGGGAGATGGTTTTGTAGCCTCCTCGATGCCCCAGGAGAACAGCCAAGTTCAGGTCCAAGTCCAGTTTAGACAGAAGTCTTTGCAGAGATCTAAAACCCAGGCTT
This sequence comes from Equus caballus, assembly GCF_041296265.1. Taxonomy (NCBI): domain Eukaryota; kingdom Metazoa; phylum Chordata; class Mammalia; order Perissodactyla; family Equidae; genus Equus; species Equus caballus. Next base: position 16,510,046 of record NC_091704.1, read on the forward strand.
CTGCGGGATCATCTTGTCCCCTTCCTGTACCCTTCCTGTTACCTTCATGGCCCACGGGACAAAACGACCCAGGCAGGGAGGAGGTTTCTGATGTTGTATCCAGGGACGCCTCTCCCTTGCTGCTCTAACTTTATGATGCTCCCGTCTGTTATCAAAAGCCCTTCCCTGCCAAGGTTGAGGCCCCAGAGCGTGGGCTGGCGGTGGTGTGCCCCTCACCCTTCACTAAGTCACAGAGGCAGAGGTGGGTGATTCTCAAAGGACTAGGCTGCTGTCATGGCCGCCCTTCCCTGAGAAGTCCATCCCAGGGGTCTGGGCAGACCTCATCCAGTGTCCCGTGGCGAGTCCATTGATGGCTCCATGTTGGCCACGTTAAGACTCACAGAGACAGACAGGCTGCCGGGGATGCACAGGGCATTGACAGCCAGGATTTCTTTCCGCAGAAGAAAATGAAACTCCGTGGTACCAAAGACCTGTCCATCGCCGCCGTGGGCAAGTACGGGACCCTGCAGGAGTTCTCCTTCTTTGACAAGGTGAGCGTGTGGGCCGCTGGCCTCGCCCGGTGCACAGCTGCAGGGCGGGGGCTCCCAGGAGGGGAGCAGAGAGTGTAGGGAGCTCTGGGGTGGGGAAGGAGTGTGAAAGCCGTCATGGGCGGGGGCAGCGTGGTGGTCAGGTGGGAGGGGGAGCTCAGAGCCGAGCCGGGCTCATGGTACGCACCTGCCACTCCTCCGTTGGGTGGCTTCTCTAAAGCAGGGGTGGTGCTGGGGCTCCCGCCAGGGTCAGTGGGCAGTGCCAGCAAGGTGGCCCCGTGCATGGGCTGTCTCAGCTGCGAACTGCTGCCTGGAGAGCGGTGCCTGCAGACCACAGCCGGTCGCTTTCGAGCACGCCTGTGTTGGTGAGCTAGTGATGTCGGAGCCGAGGGCGCAGGGGCCTGAGCCGCTCTCCCGCAGGTCCGCAGGGTGCTGAAGAGCCAGGAGGTGTACGAGAACTTCCTCCGCTGCATCGCGCTCTTCAACCAGGAGCTGGTGTCTGGCTCCGAGCTCCTCCAGCTCGTCAGCCCGTTTCTAGGGTGAGTGACACTTCCCCTGCAAGTTGGCCCTTCTCCACACTCCGTCCATCCTGCTTTTTGTTGTTGTTTTCGAAAAACGCCACATGCTTTTTACAATTGTGTCTTTAAAGTGAAATGGGTGTCATTATCGATTCACTTGCAGCTGTAAGAAAGAACACAGAAAGATCCTGGGACCGTCCCCCCAAGGTGACATCTGTAGTCAGCATCACAGCCCAGATGTTGACACTCACGTAACCCACCCGTCTTTTCAGGTTTCCTATTTCGCTAGTACCCCTGTGTGTGTGTGTGTGTTTATTTGTATGTGACTACACGACTGTCACCTGTGAAGGTTCCGAGTCACCATCACAGTTGAGATACTGAGCAGCTTCAGAACCGCAAGGCTTCTTGTGTTGACCTTTACTCCCGCGTCCACGTGCCTCCCACCCCCCAGCCCCGCAGCAGCCACTCGCCTGTGCTGCATCTCTCAAACTTCTGTAAGAAAAGCGTTAGAGAAACGGACTCATGCCGTGTGCAACCTCCAGGGTCGGCTGTTTTCACCTGGCATAATCCTCTGCAGTCACTTGATGTCTGCTTTTGAAAATTCTCACTGTCAGAAATTGCAGGAAGAATGAGATGACCACGCGGCGCCCTTGCCGCCAGGGAGAAGTCCCGTTAGCGGGCTGGCAACTCGCTTCAGCACGTCTGCGGCAGCGCAGGCAGAGCCGGCCGGGGCAGCGCAGGGCTGGCGCGGGTGGTGGGCGAGGCGGCCTCGCGACACAGTTCGTGCGCTGCGGCTCTCCAGCCGTGTCGCGGCGGACGAGGTTCTTGGCTAGCCTGAGCCTCAGTTTCCTTGCTGTCAAATGGGGCTCAAAAACATTCCTACACAGGGTGTCACAAAGCTCCTGGTGGCCTCTGCGCCTAAGACTGTTAAAATAGCCCCTCGTGGGGCCACCCCTGGCCCGGTGGTTGGGTTCATGCGCTCTGCTTTGGTGGCCCAGGGTTTCCCCGGTTTGGATCTGGGCCATGCTGAGGTAGCGTCCCACACAGCCCAACCGGAGGGACCCACAACTAAAATACACAACTGTGTACTGGGGGGCTTTGCGGAGAAAAGGAAGATTGAAAAAAAAATGATTGGCAACAGATGTTAGCTCAGGTGCCAATCTTAAAAAAACAAAAAGCCCCTTGGACATGGCGAGTGTGCCTTGTGAGTGCCCAGATGCGGCGTCCTTAGCCCTGAAGGCAACTCCAGGGGCAGCTGCTACCTGAGCTCCTTCCTATTAATTAAAATTTTTTTTTATTGAGGTCGTAATAGTTTATAACATTGTGAAATTTCAGTTGTACGTTATTATCTGTCAGTCACCATACAGATGTGCCCCTTCACCCCTTGTGCCCACCCCATAGCCCCCTTCCCCGCCGGTAACCACTGATCTGTTCTCTTTGTCCATGTGTTTGTTTATCTTCCACAAATGAGCAAAATCGTACAGTGTTTGTCTTTCTCTCTGGCTTATTTCACATACATAACACCCTCAAGGTCCATCCTTGTGGTTGCAAATGGGAGGATTTTGTCTTTTTTATGGCTGAGTAGTATTCCATTGTGTGTGTGTGTGTATATATATATATATATATATATACCACATCTTTATCCAGTCATCAGTGGGTGGGCACTTGGGTTGCTTCCACATCTTGACTATTGTGAATAATGCTGCAGTGGCCATAGGGTAAGTCTCTTTGAATTGTTGATTTCAGGTTCTTTGGATAAAGACCCAGTAGTGGGATAGCTGGGTCGTATGGTTTTTTCTACTTTTAGTTTTTTGAGAAATCTCCATACTGTTTTCCACAGTGGCTGCACCAGTGTGCCTTCCCAGCAGCGCTGTGTGAGGGTTCCCTTTTCTCCACACCCTCTCCAACATTTGTTGCTCTTTGTCTTAGTGATTATAGTCTTTCTGATGGGTGTGAGGTGATTTCTTAGTGTAGTTTTGATTTGCATTTCTGTAACATTGAACATCTTTTCATGGGCCTGTTGGCCATCTCTGTATCTTCTTTAGAAAATGTCTGTTCGTATCCTCTGCCCACTTTTTGATCGGGTTGTTTGTCTTTTTGTAGTTCAGATGTGTTGAGTTCTTTATATATTTTGGAGTTAACCTCTCGTCAGATATATGATTTGTAAATATTTTCTCCCAGTTGGTGGGTCGTTTTTTCATTTTGATCTTGGCGTCCTTTGCCTTGCAGAAGCTCTTTAGTCTGATGAAGTCCCACCTGTTTATTTTTTCTTTGGTTTCCTTTGTCCGAGTAGACATGATATTTGAAAAGATCCTTCTAAGACCAAGGTCAAAGAGTGTACTTCCTGTATTTCCTTCTAGGAGTTTTATGGTTTCAGGTCTTACCTTCAAGTCTTTGGTCCATTTTGAGTCTATTTCCGTGTTTGGTGTAAGATAATGGTCTACCTTCATTCTTTTGCCTGCGGCTGTCCGGTTTTCCCAGCACCATTTGTTGAAGAGGCTTCCCTTTCTCCATTGTATGTTCTTGGCTGAAAATTTTTAACTAGTTCATGTAAAGTGAGATACATATCCAGGAAACCACACAACGGAGGAATGGTTTGGTGCATCATCATTAGGCAGACGCCTTGTGCCCACCACCCTGGCCACACCTTGGCCTTCACCAGCCCCAGAAGCCCCTCCACGTGCCATCCCGGTCGTGCTCCCTCCCGGCTTGAAAGTGCCTCCTCCTCGTGCTGGTTATGATACGGCCTCCCTGGCCGGCACCCTAGCCCCCCCGCCCAGTCCCACCTCGTCTTCTGGGATCTGTTTTCGCATCTGTCTTACAAGTCTTCCCCCCCCCCCCATTTTATTCCTTACCATCTCTTTGTTGGCACCCCTACGCCGGTGGGTCTCATCGCGTCCTTCTCCACAGTCCTGTTTCCCATGTCGCTCTATCCATCAGGATGCACTGGTGTCCGCTGAGCTCTCTCTGTGGTTCGTTCGTTCATTCATTCATTCATTCACTGGGCGTTGCAAAAGAGAGGACCTCAGCAACGTTTGTCACCTTTTCGTGGCCCGGGGAGATGCTTGATTTCTCCTTTTATTTCAGTGTCAGGCTGCTGAGTCACTCTCCTGCCTCATCAGGACCAAAGGGGCCATTGTATTCTTTCCCCATTTTTTTGGCATTATATGAACTCATGAACTTAAACACATTTCCTGTATTTTGATACCTTTTCAAGCTGAGGAAGCTGCGACCCAGAGCACATACCTGCCACTTTCCCCAGGACAAGATCTCACAGAGGTTCGCATGGTGACCGGTGGTCCGGCCCCGAAGCCTGGCCCTTTGCCCACTTCTGCCCTCTGGACACGCGTGTGCCTGTTGAGTTTCCTGTAAATGGTGTTGTGCTGTCAGTGGGATGCAGCGTCCTCTCTTTTTGTTAACTCAGCATCTCTTGGCTGTCTTTCGGTGTCAAATGTGAACGCATGTGATTGTTTTTAGTGACTGCTTAGTATTTTCTTCCTTGTAGGTACCAGGGTTTTCTCAGCAGGGTGGGTAACGATGCACGCTTGTCTCCTGTTTCTCCCTACAGTCAGTGCTCAGAGGTCAAGCTAGGGTTGTCAGCAGCTGCCTCCTTGGTGGTCCTGAGTGTCCACATTTCACAGTGACCTTTTCCCTTGGGTTAACTTTCCCAGACTGCTGAAGATCTGTTAATGCTTTCAACAGTGGCCCAGAGCAGGATGGCGGGGTTGCACAGTCTTGGCTAAAATGTGGCTGGCTTTTTATACCTGGAGGGCATGCTCACGCGCTCACTCGCAGCGAGGTGTGTCTGCTGAGCCCAGAAGCCAGTGCCATGCCCCCGATTCCTGGCAGAGACGCACTCACTGTAGCTGGAAGGTGAACTACAGTGGGTGAGAGGCCGGGGTTGGGGGCAGGGTAGGTGGGCGGCACGTGGGCCTTGGCAGGTTGGGCACATGACCAGCCCCGAGTCTGAATCGGGCCTCTGCTTCCTACCAGCAAAGCGAGAGTTTCTTCATTTGTAAAATGGCCATATCTCCCTCCTGGGGTTGTCAAGGGGCTGGGGGAGAAGAATAAAGGAACAGGAAATGCCGGGTACTGAGCAGATGGGCAGTGCGAGGTTGGGGTCAGCTGTTCCCTTTGGACATGTGGGCGCGTGTGGTTGGGCGGGGCCCAGGAGTGTGCAGCGAAGTCCAGAGACGAAGTGGGCCTCCACTCACTCATCTCAGCGTGACACCTGGCTGGGCTAGTGTTCACCTCCGCGGGGTCCCTCTTAGCATGTGCAAGCTTCAGCTGGGTGTGCAGACCCGAGGGCAGCTGAGCACGGTGGCTCAGAGAGCTGGCCTCTGGTGATGGCACAGCCGGAGTGGGGGCTGGGCGGGGGCATCTTCCTTCCAGATTGTGCAATTTGTGTTTATCCTGGCTGTAACTGCAGACGTCCCCTGCCCTCATTTTGTTGATGTCTTCTGTCCCTGCATTTCTGTTTGTTTGTGGTTTTCCTGGTGAGCTGAGTTGGCGCGGGGTCCTTACAGTGGGGTACAGCGTGTCAGCAGACTTTATCTGTAAAGGGCCAAGGTTAGAGACTCTGGCATTGTCCTGCGTAAGCAGCCACAGGCAATATTAAGCAAATGGACACAACTGTGTACCAGTAAAACTTTATTTACAAAGACAGATGTGAGCAGGTTGGTCATAGTTTACTGGACCCTGGCCTAATGCCCAGCCTCTTCCAGTCAAGGAACATTGCTGACCCCAGCTTCTGCCAGCTAGGTTGTGTTTTCCAGACTATCTGAAGGCCGTCCTGTGAGTGACGGGGCCTGGTTGGTGACAAAGTGGTGGTGGGCATATTCACTTGCGCCTGCAACGACACTCGGTTCTGCCCCTCCTCCTTGATGTTGAATTCTGACCATCTTTAACCACAGGCGTCTACACGAAGCCATTCTAAAATCTCTAGATCATTCCTAGAAAACCCCAGAGTTTCCAACTTACTGTTTGTCTTTATTTCTGAAGGAAATTTCCAGAACTCTTTGCACAGTTCAAGTCCTTCCTGGGGGTGAAAGAGCTGTCATTTGCCCCGCCCATGAGCGACAGATCTGGGGATGGAATAAGCCGGGAAATTGACTACGCATCTTGCAAGCGCATTGGATCCAGCTACCGGGCGCTCCCCAAAACCTACCAGCAGCCCAAGTGCAGTGGGAGGACGGCCATCTGCAAGGAGGTAGCACTCCCCAGGGGCTCATGTCAGCTTATGTGGTGCATGCTCCCCACTCTGCAAGACAGCTGTCCCCCCCATGCTTCAGATGAAAGGCTGGAGTGTCAGCCCCACCAAATGCTGTGTAACAAATGGTGCTGGGATGTGGGGAAACAAAATGCCTGAGCAGAGGTGACGGTTTCTTAGCCAACTGGTAGTTTTGGCAAGTCTTAAAGCACCGTGCCAGCGCAGGGTTTGGCACATTCCTCCATTAGACTTAGATTGCTTTCTGCCTTGATCCTGCTTTGTCCCAGCTTCACTGCCCTCAGGATGTTTCTCTTTAGCTTGACGAGGAAACGCTTCTTCAGGGTTAGTGGACAGACTGTTACTGCATTTCCAGAATTCAAGAATGCATGCTAGATTCCAGGATGTATTCCAGGAGTCAGCAAACTATAGCTTGCGGGCCAATCCTGGCACACAGCCACACCCCTTCATTTACGTATTGCCTGTGGCTGCTTTACCATGACAGCTGGATAACTGCAAAAGCTGAAATGTTTATTATCTGACCTTTTACAGAGAAAGCTTGCCATCCCCTGAAGTAGTATGGTTTGTTCACTTGAAAGTCATGTTTTCTTTTAAGATCACTTTAAAATTAATTTTACTATTTGTACAATAAGGTAATCTCCTGTAAACTCAGGGTGATATTGCTTATCCTTGTATCTTCTATACCGGGGGACACAGTAAACAATTCTGGTCGCTGGGGCTGCCGCGCCGGTGACAGTATTTCTTCTTGGCACAGGTGCTGAATGACACCTGGGTCTCCTTCCCCTCCTGGTCGGAGGACTCCACCTTCGTCAGCTCCAAAAAGACACCCTACGAGGAGCAACTGCACCGCTGTGAGGACGAGCGTTTTGAGGTGCGTGTGCTGGCACTGTGGGGCCGTCTGGGCTGACCCTCGGTCCTGGCCAGAATCGGGGAGCCCTGGGGTGCATGCCTCTCTCCCCTTCACAGCACTACCTTCTCACTTTCCCCTGTTCGCCTCCCTCCCCACCATCCTTTTGAGTATCAGGGATTCTGGCACTTTCCAGCAGGGGACAGTTCCTAAAAGCATCCCTTTTCTGCCTTGCTGGCCTCTAGGCTGGCTAGGCAACGATGCTTTTCCTTTTTGTTCTTAAAATATATATATATTTAAATTTGATTAATTAAAATTAAGTTAAATTAGTATTTCTCAGTGAAATTTTATTCTGAGATCCTTGTAGATTCATATGCAGCATGAGAAATAAGACAGAGCGACCCAGCATTCGCTTCCACCAGTGGTAACAACGTGTAAATCTCGGGTGCAGTGTCACAGCCGGGATGTTGACGCTGACCCAACCCACGCTCTCATCCACGTCTCCCCAGTTGGATTTGTGTTCATGTGTGCACGTCTGTGTGTGCGTGTGTTTGGTGGTGTGCACGCGCGTATATGTGTATTTAGCTCTGGCGGTTCTCACCTGTGGAGGTTCATGTATCCACCACCACAGCCAAGATGCTGACCGGCCCCTCCTCCACTAGGAGCCCTCATGCTATCCTTTACAGCCTGGTGCCTCCCTCCCCGCCCCACCCATCCCTGACCCCTGGCGGCCACTGACCTGTCCTGTCTTCCATCTCCATCACTCTGTCATTTCAGGAAGCTTGTAGAAATGGAGTCACATGGTATGTAACCTTTGGGGCCTGGCTCCTCCCTCGGCACATGGGCTGGAGACTCATCCTGGGGGCGGTGTGTGCCCCGAGTCCCTTCCTTTTTATTGCCAGGTGAAATGTGCTTTTGATGCCTGTGAGGGGGTCAGCCCAGGGACTTCTTCCCTCCTCAGATGAGTCCACCAGTGCTGAGCATCCCACAGATTGGTCTGTCAGCGCCAGGTCCTGCCTTTGTGCCTCCCCCTGGTTGTCACTGTTGCTGAGGTCTGGACCCCCCCCCGTGTAATTAGCCGCTGAACCCTCATTAGGGCTGCCGCTTTCTGATGTCCATTATCTGCCCCCGAGAGATGTGGGATTTATTAGCTCTGTCCATATGACTCTTCTGCCTGCCCACTGGCCAACCCCTTCCTGCCTTCCTTTCCGTAGTTAGACGTCGTCCTGGAGACCAACCTGGCCACGATCCGGGTGTTGGAGAGCGTGCAGAAGAAGCTCTCTCGAATGGCGCCGGAAGACCAGGAGAAGTTCCGTCTGGATGACTGTCTCGGGGGCACATCAGAGGTGATTCAGCGCCGGGCCATCCACCGTATTTACGGCGACAAGGCTCCGGAGATCATCGAGAGCCTCAAGAAAAACCCCGTCACTGCCGTCCCCGTCGTCCTGAAAAGGTGTCCCCTGGCTTCTGGCTGCCCCGCCCTGCTGAAGGGAGCCCCCCGCCCCCCAGGAGTGCATTAGTGCTCTTTGTCACGGGTAATCGCAAGAGGGAGTCCCGGGGCCTCAGGCTGGCTTACTGTGTTTTCCAGTCTTCCTTCATCTCCCTATTCCACTCCTGAGAGGAAAGCACAACTGTGTTAATGGTTGTCCGTCTTTCTAGAATCTTCTGCCATGTACATAATCATGTCTGAACATGAGAAGTAATTATTTTAAAGCATAAATGGGACTGTCCTGTACCACAGCTTGCTTTTTCTTTAGTAACACCTTTTGGGGGTCTTTCCATACTAGTCATACTGGTCAACAGGTTTTGATTAAGTAGCCACCCTTGACCAGGTGTTGTGCCCATCCCTGAGGTTACAGAGCTAAGCAAGGCCCACACAGTCCTTTCCCTCATGGGCCTTGTAGTCAAGCACGGGAGTCCTGCAGTCAAGCCAGCAGCTGCACAGAGTGTGGTCGGTGCCGTGGGCCAAGACAGGGAGGAGGTGCTGGGGTAGTGATGTTGAGAAACCGTAAAACCGGCCATGCTGATTCTATGGGGCCATTGCTCCCGCCCGCCCTCCTTTCTTCAGACAGAACTGGCTGCGCAGGCCAGGAGCTGGCTGTTCCGAGTCTGGAACGCACTCAGCTGGGCCTGCGGGGTGGAGACAGCCTGGTCCTGGGCAGGGATGGCTTGGGTGGGCACCCCGGGCTGTCCCCTTTTGAGCCCCATGCTGAGTCCTTCCGGCCCCCACAGGCTGAAAGCCAAGGAGGAAGAGTGGCGGGAGGCCCAGCAGGGCTTTAACAAGATCTGGCGGGAGCAGTATGAGAAGGCGTACCTCAAGTCCCTGGACCACCAGGCCGTGAACTTCAAGCAGAACGACACCAAGGCCCTTCGTTCCAAGAGTTTGCTGAACGAAATCGAGAGCGTCTATGACGAGGTGAGGCCATGCTGAGTGGGCCGGCTGCGTCCTGGCGCTGGCTCTGCCACCTCGGGCAGGCTGCCTGCTCTCTGCCTCTGTTGCCCAGCATCGCCCTTGCAGGGCTGGCTAGCGGGGAAGGTGGATGTTTCTGTGGCACCTAGCCTAGGGCCGGCCGGGGAGGAGGGTTGCACAGCTCTGCCATTGTCAGCAGAGGCCCCCACCGTGGGCCTTTAGGTGACCGAGCAGCTTTCCTCTACTGCCGACGATGTCCCAGGACCCCCTAGAACTCAGAAGGAGCATCGCATCTGCCCCTTGCTCAGACTGTACTGCGCGGTACTGGTACTGTGCTGATTCTAGCAGCGAGGAAACTGAGGGATGAGCACTGGCCACTTACCAAGGCCAGTCGCAGGAGACCAGGGCTGCAGGCCTTTGGGCTCTGCCTCCAGCTGCCACATCGCGCCCTCTTGGCAGCTTCGGTGTGTTCGGGTCACGGGACCTGCACCACAGCGGAGGCAGGGCTGGGCTCTGGGGCTTCCAGGATTTGGGCTTTGAAAAATGCATGCAGGGAATGAGTTACTCGCAGGAGCCATAGGGGGAGCCACTTGGGCCCCGCAGCCCTGGCCTGGCTCTGAGTTGTCACCGTGGGCCGCCCCACCCCTTAATGGCTGCCCTGTCCCCAGCACCAGGAGCAGCACTCGGAGGGCCGTGGCGCCCCCTGCAGCGAGCCGCACCTCATCTTCGTGTATGAGGATAGGCAGATCCTGGAGGACGCAGCTGCCCTCATCAGCTACTACGTGAAGCGGCAGCCAGCCATCCAGAAGGAGGACCAGGGCACCATCCACCAGCTGGTGCACCAATTCGTGCCCAGCCTCTTCTTCTCCCAGCAGCTGGAGCTGGGGGCGTCTGAGGACTCTGCCGATGAGGGCCGGGGGAGCCCCCTGGGGCAGAGCGCAGACCCTGGCGAGCGGAAGAAGCCAGCGCCGGGGCCACAGAGCAGCCCGCCGGAGGAGAAGGGGGCCACGGGCGCGGTGCCGGCCTCAGAGCAGCTGCCGCCGCAGCACAAGCCCCTGGACGACGTCTACAGCCTCTTCTTCGCCAACAACAACTGGTACTTCTTCCTGCGCCTCCACCAGACCCTGTGCTCCAGGCTCCTGAAGATCTACCGCCAGGCACAGAAGCAGCTCCTGGAGTACCGGACCGAGAAGGAGAGGGAGAAGCTGCTCTGCGAGGGCCGCCGGGAGAAGGGCAACGACCCCGCCATGGAGCTGCGGCTGAAGCAGCCAAGTAAGGCCCCGAGACTCCGCCGGGGCCCTCAAGTCTGCGGCGGGAGGGGAGAAAAGCGGCCGGCAGCGTGGGTAGCCTGTGATCGGAAACGTTCACTTACTGTGACTTTTCATTTTGAAATAATTGTTAGCTCAGATGAGAAATTTCAAATGGAAAGTTGCGAAAGTAACACAGAGTACCCTCCCCCAGCCTCCTGAGCGGCAGCACCGCTTCGGGCTGGAGTGTCCTGATGGGACCAGGAGGCGGGTGTTGCAGGCCACACCAGCCAGACTACAGCCACGGCGGCTTCTTGCCTGTCCTCCTGGGTTGTGACGCTCTCGGTGGCCTCTCCCCACGTCTAGCCGCGTGGAGCCACCGCCTGGTTGAGCTGCCGTCCTGGAACTGCAGGCCAGCATCAGGAGGCCTCCGTGGCGGGCGGCGGCGAGTGTGGGCTCCATGTGTTCTTGGAGAGCCTAGACTCATCCCCGTGGGGGCCTCGTGGGCCTTTGGTGACCGCGTCCCCGCCCTCCCGCAGGTGAGGTGGAGCTGGAGGAGTACTACCCGGCCTTCCTGGACATGGTGCGCAGCCTGCTGGAGGGCAGCATCGACCCCACGCAGTACGAGGACACCCTGCGCGAGATGTTCACCATCCATGCCTACGTCGGCTTCACCATGGACAAGCTGGTGCAGAGCATCGCGCGGCAGGTGAGTGGGCGCAGGGCCGCTGGGTGAGCGGGCCAACAGGAGGGCGGAAACGAGGCGGTCGCACCTCCCTGTGGGTCCCTCCCTGTCCCCGGCTTTGAAAACCATCCCTTCCATCACTCTCATGGCTGTGCAGTTGGCTTGTGGACGGTACCTTTTGTTTTTTAGTTAAGGTAGAGTTCACATAACATAAAATTCACCATTTAAAGTGTACAATTCAGTGGCATTCAGCACATTCACATTATAGAATCATCAGCTCTATCTAATTCCAAAACATTCCCATCGTCCCAAAAGGAGCAGTCCCTCCCCGGCCCCCTCCTCAGCCCCTGGCACCCACTAGTCTGCTTTCTGTCTCTGTGGATTTGCCCGTTCTGGATGTTTCCTATAAATGGGATCACGCACTGTGTGGCCCTCTTGTCTGGCTTCTCTCGCTTAGCATGAGGTTTCCGAGGTTCATCTACGTCGTAAAGTGTGTCAGAGCTTCGTCCCTTTCTGTGGCTGAGCGCTGGTCCACTGTGGCTGGAGCACGCTTTGTCATCTGCTCACCCGGCGATGGGCACTTGGTTGCCCTACCCTGGTGATTGCGAGCGTGCTGCTGTGAACACGCGTGCGCACAGGTTTGTTGGAGGCCCTGTTGACAGACCTTTCGTGAGGGTGGTTTGACACCATGTGGAGAACCTCAGCCCGCTTCTCCAGGGGGACGATAGCAGTGACGTCCATCAGCATAGTTTATAGTAGCGGAAAGTCCCCCACAGCTAAACAGCAGCGAGAGGAAGTTGGTCACATAAACATAAACAGCAGAGCCGCAGGCGAGACGGGCGTGGTCCTGGGCTGCGTCCTTCTCGTTCCCGCTGGAGTTTCCTGATCAAGTAAGGCTGCTCGCTGTGAAGCGGAAAAGGAGTTAGGGAAAGAGTCATGTCGTTATGCTCCCATCCAGAGGCACTCACTAGAAACAGCATTTCCTTCCAGGTTTTCAAACTTCTTATTGAAGGAAAACACGCAGAAAAGTGCCCCTATCCTAAGTGTGTAGCTCCACAGTCTTGACAAGCGGACACCCCGCCCCCGCTTCCTCCCAGCCCCTGCCCACCCATGGGCGCCTACTGCCCTGATTTCTGACGCGGTCAACTCCCTGGTTTTGAGCTGTGTGTGAATGGAAGTGCACAGCGTGTCTGGCTGCATCCAGACAGTGTGATCCTTTGAGATGCCTCTCTGAAGAGATGTCCATAGCTCCTTCATCCTCCTCTCTGGAGGATTCCGGGGAACTAGTCTGCGTTGGGGCCCTTGGAGCAGGGCTGTGCGTCTCTGGCATTGCCTCCACTCCCCTCGGGTGGGGCACAGGCAGGCTCAGCCAGCCTCGGTGGAAGCTTCCAGCTTCCCGGCACACTCTGCGTCCTGCCCAGTACTCAGGATCGGTGGTCCCTCTCATCGCTCCTGTGCTGAGGGGACGGTGAGATCGAGTTGTGGCTTACCCTGCATTTCCCCAGTGGCTCAGGGATCCGTGCCTTGTCATCCCTCTGTGGCCATCTGGACATGCTGGCTCTGGAGAACCTGACACGCCCCCTGCTGCTTTTCCCCATGGACGAGTCGGGGGGCTTCAGGTCTTCTGGCTACAATGACTTGTCAACACTGATGGCTGTGTTCTGACACCCTAACCCTTTTGTCCTTGGCCACCTCCTCGTTTCCTTTTGGGGGCCAGGTTGGGTCTCTGTTCCTCCCGTCACTGTCTGCAGTCATGGCCACTGTGGTCAGGTAATGGGGAGGTGGGCACGGGGTAGCATGGAGAGAGGACATGCGGGGCCCTGCGCACAGCTCCGGGAGGGCAGACAAGGGGTACACGACAGGGCTGAGTGCTGTACACCCAGGCTGGGGGTCGGCTCTGGCTCCTCCAACAGGCCATAGCTCTGGTGACAGTGGCTTCATCTGCAGCACTAGAGGGTTGGACCAGATCAGGCGCTTGATTAATGCTTTAGAAAACATTCCTTTCTTCACAAATGTCTCCTGTAGACCTATTTTTAAAAAAGGGAGAGCGAAGGGATAAAACAGAGCTGGTCAGCTGGAGCCCTAGGGGTGCCGACCCCCCAGCATGACCCCACCAAATCCCCACACAAGTGCCCGGGCTGGATGCTCGCAGGGCCCTGCCCGCCCACGTCTGTCACCTGCCTGGCAGGGCCCTGTCCACACTTTTTGCTGCTTTTTTTTTTCATTAGCGTTTCTTGTTTCCAGTAACAGCAGTCAGTGCTCATTGGGAGCTTGCCACATGCCAGGCCCCAGATGAGGCCCAAGTTTCCCCATGTCGTGGTGTTCACTCAGTGCAGGGACGTGCGGGAAGAGCCCACGGCCGGTGTCTGCAGGCGTGTGTCTGGGCCACAGGGAGTGCCTGGCAGGCCACTCACACTGGCTCCGTGTGGCCCCGCAGCCCTGCTGTGGGCATTACTCATTTCTTCCCAAACCTGAGGGTTTTAAATGTGTTTGTAGGAATTAAAGGAATTGTGTTCATAGCTGAACATTTAAGGGAAATGACCACCTACCATCGCATCACCTTTAGATAATTATCGTCCCCCTTTGGGCGCATTTTCCTTTGTATTTTTCTGTGCTTTTCTCACACCCTGGCAGGGTTTGCTCATTTGCTCTGGTCTGGTGTGGTCTGCCCTGGTCTGGTCTGGTCTGGTTTGCTCTGGATTGGTCTGGTCTGGTCTGGTCTTTCCTAGTCTGGTGTGGTCTGCCCTGGACTGGTCTGGTGTGGTCTGGTCTGCTCTGGTCTGGTTTGGTGTGGTCTGCCCTGGTCTGGTCTGGTCTGGCCTGGCTTACACCCAGCACAGAAATTGCCCTGTGCAGCCCATTGGATTCTGGCCTTCATCCCCGCCTCGTGGACTTTGCCACCTCCTTTTTGGGTAGGAGGGGGCTCCAGCAAGAGGTGGAAGGGGCGGCTATGCATCACCCTTCCTGGGGAGTGCCCACGCCAGGCACTCACCAGCTCTCTGGCCCGCAGCTGCACCACCTTGTGAGCGATGACGTGTGTCTGAAGGTGGTGGAGCTCTACCTCAATGAGAAGAAGCGGGGCGCTGCCGGAGGGAACCTGTCCTCGCGCTGTGTCCGCGCCGCCAGGGAGACCAGCTACCAGTGGAAGGCCGAGCGCTGCATGGCTGACGAGAACTGCTTCAAGGTGAGAGGCCTGCTGCTCTCGCCCATGCGGAGCTGGGGCATGAAGGGGCGCCCACGACAGGCGAGGGCTGGCCACTGCTCCTGGGCTACACCACGGCTTGGCCGCCAGCCAGCCCCAGTGCCCTGCACTTCTTTTACTGGGCCCCTGGATGCTAACCCAGAAGGTGGGTGTCTGGCGTGTGGTCCCTTGAGGAAGGATCGAGGCCTGGAGGCTGGCAAAGTGGGGTCCCCTTTCAACCATGTCCTCTGCCAGCCTGGCTTTTCCTGCAGCTTCAGACTGTTTGTCTCCTGCCTCCCAGGTGATGTTCCTCCAGCGCAAAGGGCAGGTGATCATGACCATCGAACTCCTGGACACTGAGGAGGCCCAGACGGAGGACCCTGTGGAGGTCCAGGTGAGGACCCTGGTCCGTGCCCTGTGCCTGGTGCGCAGTGGAGGCCAAGAGCGGCCACGGGCAGCACGTGGGCTCCCGCCCCTACGCCCCATCACATGCTGGCCAAGCACAAGCCACGGCCATGAACTGTCCGCCCAGAGGAGCCTCCCTGTGCGGCTCCACACGCTCTTTGGGAGCCCGAGGGACTGTGCGAGCTGCAGGCAACTCTCGGGAGCCAGCACATGTGTTCAGGGCCGCGTGAGAGCCAGGCCCCCTTCCCCCAAAGCCCTGGCCCCTCCCACCTGCCGCAGATATCCCGACATCGCCGTTGTGCCCGTGGATGGTGCGGGCACTCAGACCCCCTGCACTCCCCGTGCCTCGACTTCATGGCTCCGGGTCCCAGGCCCCGACCATCAGGGGAGACTGCCCGCCCCGCCCTAGACCCGCACGCTCCGCTGGAGCAGACTTTACCCACTCGCCTCCCTGCTCCCAGAGGGCGGTTAAATGCAGACCTGCATGCGTCCCAGGACAGTCACAGAGGCGGCTGGGGGTCCTTGTCCACCCTTGTCGTCCCTCCCCTTCGTTCTTTCTGTGGCTCATGCATGCCCTTCTCTTTGTCACCTCCCAGCGGGTCTAGCCTTTGCGCGCGTCACTTGGCTGGGGCGACTGTGTCCATTCCGCAGGCTGTTGTAACAACACCATGAACCGGGGGCTTTAAACAACAGCAGTGTCTTCTCTCAGCCTGGAGGCCAGAAGGCTGAGATCCGGGTGTCGCAAGGCTGTTTTCCCTCTGCGGCCTTTAGGGGAGGATTTCCTTTCTTCCTCCAGTTCTGGGGCCCCAGGCGTCCTTGGCTTGTGGCCACATCACCCCAGGCTCTGCCTCTGTCTTCACACGGCCTTCTTCCCTGCATGTCTCTGTTTTCTTTTCTTACGGGGACACAAGGCAATGGAGTCAGGGCCCACCTTACTCCAGCATGATTTCCCTTGACTGTGTCTTAACCTGACTCCGTCTGCAGAGACCTTGTTTCCAGACGAGGTCATGGCCACAGGAACCGGGGCTTTGAACTTGGACACCATTCAAGTGTTTTTGGTGTTGGGAGGCACCATTCAACCCATAACAGTGATCAGTTCATCCCAGTTGGTCTGGGACATTCCCAGTTTTAGCACCTAAAGTCCCACGTCCCAGGAACTCTCAGTTCTCGACACACCAAGACAGTTGCTCTCCCAACACGTGGCTGCCTCAGAAGGTTTTATGGAGTCTAACAGTATATACGTGAATAGTTACGTACAGCAAAAGTATGATTTCTCTTGTTGCCCTTTTGACCCTAAATCAAGCAGCTGAAGATCTGTGGGCCAGGAGCTGGGACACTATCTGCTCAGGAGCTTTCTGTGTGGAGACACAAAGTGCGGCGACACTGGTGCCCGTGTGCCGCCGGGAGCAGGACCCATAAGCCCCAAGCCCCTCACAGAGCCAGGGCTCACCCGCCGCAGCCACAGGGGCTCCCCGCCCAGCATCGCTGCCTGCTGCTTCTGGGCTCCCCACACCGGAAACACTTTCCAGGACAAGTGAGGGTTGGGGCCTGCACGCCCTGCCCCTTCTGGAAGTTCCCAGCAAATGTGGTTTTGTTAAGCTCACGTCTGGAGGAGCCTCCGGCTTTACCCTGGGGTGAGCGATGACTTGGACACTCCAGGCCATGCCCACCCTGGACCCGGGTGGCCCTTACAAGCCCTGCTTGTTACTCACCCCCTACTCCAACCTGGTCTTTCCCTCTTCGTACCTGCTGTTCGTGTCCTGATGTCCGTTCCTGGCCCCCTGGCCTCCACACCCCGCTCTCTGTGTGGGGGGCCCCCAGGTGAAGTGACCACGTGATGAATAGCAATAGAAAGGTCATCACACAGCGGGGACGTCTCCACTTAAACACAAAACGGCAGTTCCGTAAATTGTCTGACTCGTGGCCGGGTGTGCTTGGTCCCATTCTAGCTGAGTCCTTTATCCTCAGCTGCAGTCTGGAGCTTTCCATCACACATCAGGGTCCTCTTAAAGCTTTGGGAGGGGTGGGGACGAAATCCCTGGGAACCTCTGAACTCAGGGTCCTGGGGGAGAGGCCCGTGACCCCCGATACGTGGGGACTCATGGCTCTGTCTCGGGCTGCCCCCCAGCACCTGGCTCGGTATGTGGAGCAGTACGTGGGGACCGAGGGTGCGTCCAGCTCACCCACTGAGGGATTCCTCCTGAAGCCCGTGTTCCTGCAGAGGTGAGAGGACGAGCTTCCTTCCTGTGGGCCCGGGGAGGCCCCTCTGTCCTTCTCTGGGGCTGCGTCTGGGAGCGTTTCTGGGGCAGCTGACGTGTGCTGTGGTGTGGCCTTGCCCTCGTGAGGCTCACGGTCTCGGGAAGCTGAGCGATGATCTCGTGAGGACGGGGCATGACTGGGCTCACCCCAGCCGAGGGCATGGAAGGGCCGGGCCGAGACCCAGGATGAGCAGTCAGAGGAAGGAGAAGTCACCAGAAATGGCAGCCAGCAGGCCAGAGGCA
Organism: Equus caballus; assembly: GCF_041296265.1. Lineage (NCBI taxonomy): Eukaryota > Metazoa > Chordata > Mammalia > Perissodactyla > Equidae > Equus > Equus caballus. The sequence continues at coordinate 16,527,594 of NC_091704.1, forward strand.
GGAGTGGCCGCCGCCTGGGACACCGCCTGGGGGCCAGATCTCATCTCCAGCCGGATTAAGACAGTGGCCCTGAAGATCGGGGGGGGCCTTTGTGGGGGTTTAGACTCTAGTGTGGACTTGCGAGGTGGGGACTGTCCTGGGGGAGGGGGTCCCAAGAGTTCCAGGACCACTGGTGACAGGAGGTGAGGGTCCCTGAGACGGCAGAAGTGTCAGCAAGGAGGGAGGGACATGGGCATAGAGCGGGAACAAGGAGGGAGGTGTCATCAAACTTGAAGAGAGTGGAGGACCCTGTTGAGGGCTCCGCCTGCCTGAGGGACAAGAGAAAGAAAAGCGGGGTGGGGGGAGCGAGTGGGAGGCCCCTCCCATTGTTGCCAGCACCCAGGAGACTGGTTTTAGGATTCTCTGGATTGAAGCGGGTGGGTGGTGCTTTTCCTTCCTTCGATTTGCGTTTCTCCAACCTGGGAAGTCAAACATCCTCCCCAAGTTTATGAGACTCGAGGGTTTGCATGTCCTCTGGTTCCCGCTGCCAGCCCGTCGGCGTGCGCAGCTGGAGTGGGCCGCCAGCGCGCCTCCTCTTGCCCACAGGAACCTCAAGAAGTTCCGCAGGTGGCAGTGCGAGCAGGTGCGCGCCCTGCGCGGCGAGGCCAAGAGCTCCTGGAAGCGGCTGGTGGGTGTGGAGAGCGCCTGTAACGTGGACTGCCGCTTCAGGCTCAGCACGCACAAGATGATGTTCATCGTGAACTCCGAGGACTACATGTACCGCCGCGGGACCCTCTGCCGGGCCAAGCAGGTGCCGCCCCGCCCGCCCGCCCCAGGGACCCGGGGGCCTGGGCCTCCCTGACTCCCCACCCCACCCCCACCCTGCAGGTACAGCCCCTGGTCCTGCTGCGCCACCACCAGCACTTTGAGGAGTGGCACGGCCGCTGGCTGGAGGACAACGTGACAGTGGAGGCGGCCAGCCTGGTGCAGGACTGGCTGATGGGCGAGGAGGACGAGGACATGGTGCCCTGCAAGACGCTCTGCGAGACAGCACACGTGCACGGCCTGCCTGTCACCCGCTACCGAGTGCAGTACAGCCGCCGGCCGGCCTCGCCCTGACGTCCCTCGCGCCCCATGACGCCCAGCCTGGCAGTGCCGCTTCCTGGCCTCGGCGTCCGTCAGCGCGTTTTCATGAACAACCTGAGGGGCAGGGCATTCCCAGCCCGCTGCTACGCGCTCGAGGCTGTGTTGGCTCGCGGCCCCATGCTGCCAATCCCCTCAGCTTTCCGGCTTCCTTTGGGCCCATCCTGTGCCAAACGTGAACCCCCTGCACTTGAACTCAGGGGCTCCGTTCCTGCCGGAAAGCGGGGGATCAATGCACTGGCCGAGCAACAAGCAGTTGCATTTACACACCTGCCAGGCCGCTGCCGACACATGTGCCAGATGCCCGGGCGGGTCACTGCTGGCCCTTCTGTGCACACGGCGTCTGGGAGAGTCTGATGACCCAGCAAGGACACGGTTGCAAGGGGGCAGTGTTCAGAACCCCACATCGAAGGAGCTGGCCCAGCGGACCCACTTGGAGAGCACTCTTTCCCGAGTGGTCCCGAGGGCTTCTAGAAACATGTCCCGAGCTGGGCCACCCCCGCATCTCGTGGTAGGGGCATTGTATGGCCCAGCCGGTATACAGGGTCGTTGGTCACTCTGAAAGAGGGAAGAGCCACCTCAGCCAGACTGGGGCACTCCACGTTGAGTGCCCACGTGGAGTGGCAGATGCCCAGCACGGCCGGCAGACCCCACTCGGGGAGAGACGCCAAACCCGAGTTGATCTGGCAGGCGGACTCTGGGCCAATGCTCCTGCTAAGCTCGAGTGTCCCACGCTGGGAGGGCCCTGGGCGCGGTCGTGTACCTAAGATGGACATTCTAGAAGTACGTACTGCACGCCACAAATATTTATTCCTTTACACTCTCTTAGCAGTTGTAACTTCTGCCACAGCTCAGTCCCGCAGCCTCCTGGGGGGAGAGAGCCCTCTTCGTGGAACTCCTCGGCCTGCCTGACGGCCCCGGAGAGTGGGTGTGAGGGGCTGAGGCAGCTGTCCTGCAGAGGCATCCAAGCTTTCTGTGCCAAGCTACCAAGGAATTTGGGCTGGCGGCCAGCTCCTTGAACTTCTCGCACTGTGAGAACCCCTGGCCAGGCCCCAGGCCCCACCGGACTGAGCGGGCTCCACGGACAGGCCCAGCGCCATCCCCACGCCGCCGCCTCTGCTTGGCCGTAGCCCTCATCTTCCGCAGCTGAGCTGTGCCAAACCCACAATTCCGGGAAGTGGAGGCGTGTTTCCAGGAGTTTCTAGGAGTGACCTGTGGAACTCGAGGTTTGAAAGCCTTGGACTCTGTGTGGGCGACTCCGAGGCAGGCGTGCCACTGGCCTCGCCCACGTTTTCTCAAGTGTAACCCGGGCACTTTGTGCGCATCCTCATTTTATAAGAAGGGAATTGCTCATTGGAATTCCCGAATCACATCCTGCCGGCAGCCAGTCACCCTTGGAGGCCCGTGCCCTTTGTGCCTTCTCGTGGGCCTGGGCGCACGGGCCAGCCCCCCAACTCCCCTGCATGCTTCTGGGGAGCATCTCTTCTGTTTTTGCAGAATTCCTGTTCTGGGGCTTGTACTTCCTTTGCAGCTGTTTTGAATGTAGTTTTCCTTTTCTATTTATTTGCACATTAAAGTTAAAAATTAAATATTGGCCAAAAGTTGTGAGGCTGGCTCAGTTATTTCAAGCAAGAGAATCTGGGGAGAGAATGGGAGACAGCCTCTCCCTGCCAGGTGGTTGGAGGCCCCGGAGGGAGTGTGCGCGTGCACACCCGGCAGCCTCTAGTCTCCAATCCCCTGTGGACCCCCAGGCCCCCTAGGCGTCAGCCCCCCTGAGTGTTTTCTAGAATATAATTCCAGGCTCAGTGTTTAGATTCAGTAGAAATGAGAGGTGTTTCCTTCGAGCGTTGTGTGTGCAAAACCGACTGACAGACTCTGAGCTTACTCTGCCCGCCCACTCACTTTTGCCAGCAGGTCTGGAGTGGGGTCTCGCCCTCCCCCAGTCCCACAGACCCATGGTCCCCGTGCTCTGGTCCCCGCCCGCCCTTCCTCTCACTCACCTTCTGCATCCTCTTCATCACTGTGTCCCCTGAACATCTCCAGGACCCCCTCCAACCCGGCCCCGCCCCTGCCTCCAGGTAAGAGGGAGCCCACAGCTCTGCTCAGGGTCCCTTAGCTGACTCTCTTGAGGCTTCTCCAGCGGAACTGCCGGCCCCACCCCTCACCCCACGCAGCGCCCACAGCCAGGCCTCGCCTCTCAGGTCCCTGAGCTGGGTCTGCACTGCCTTCTGCCCTGCCCCCTCCCAGGAGTTGTCCCCAATGTCCCTGAGTGGCCGTTGCTGCCTCCGAGCCGAGGGCGGGACCTCAGTCCTCCCGTCGCGGAGGAGGACCTAGCCCTGCGGACCCCCAGGCTGCAGCCTGGTGAGGAGGCCCTGAGTGGGGACCAGCCCGCTGGCTGGCCCACGGTAGTACCAGATCAGAGGTCCTGTTCCCAGCCACTGTGTCTGTGGCAACCGGTCACACAGCGGTGAGAGCAGCCCTCGCCAGTACAGCAGCTGTGTCCCCACGCCGCCCCTCCCCACCTCCTTCACATCTGTGGAGGTGCCTGCTGCAGGACCCTGTGGGCCACCCTCCCCTCCCCAGGGTGGTGGGGGGCAGCCCGGGATGCTTGGGGAGGTGGTAGGAGGGTTTGGGGGGGACCCAATGAACGTTTATTCTGCTGCGAGTGAGGCATTTGTCTTGCTGGCTGTTGGCGAGGTGTGACTTGCACTTCACGCCCGCTGTCCTGGCTGAGTGGGCTGGCTGCTCCAATGAGCAAGGTGACCTGCAGTCAGTCTCGGGAGGCCCGCGGTGGGGTGGGACATGGCCAGCAGGAGCCTGCAGGTACCCGGCTGCGGGCTGCAAGGATCGGGGTGTGGGTGAGGTCTTCTGAATGCACTGGGCCCCTCCATGAGGGCGGCCTTTGGAATCCCGACTCCACCCCTGCCCAGGGTTCTCCAGCACCTTCTCCAGAGCAGCCCCGTGTACACCAGCTCAGCCCCCAGCCCGGGGGACAGTCAAGCAAACAGACTCAGATTTGGGGTCCCAGGGAGGAAGCGCAGAGCACCAGGGTGGGGAGGGCCGGACCTCAAACCCTGGGCCTGACCTTGGCCCCCAGTAGTCAGGGTCACAGCAGCTCCTCTGCCAGTCTAGCTCCTTAATGTCCCCGCCCACAGGCTGGGGCCCAGCCGGGAATGAGGGGAGGCGGAGCATGCTCCTGGGCACCCATCTGGCTTCAAAGTATGACAAAATGACAACCCTTTCCACAAGGATGGCTACCGTGAGAAGCGCTGCCCTGGGAGGGATGCGAGCTCTCTGTCTCATCCGCAACCGCGCCCCCCCATCTTCACTGGGGACAGCGGGGCGGGGGAGGGGCTGGGGGAGGATGGCCTGGAGGGGCTTCCCGGGGTCCAAGCAGGGCTGGAGGGGGAAGAAACTCAGGACTAGCCACTGGCTCGAGTGTGTTTGCCATTTTTTTCACCATTCAGAAAAGTTATAAATTGTAGTAAAATACACACAACGTAAAATTTACCACCTTAACCATTTTGAGTGTCCAGATCAGTGAGTGGCATTAGTACATTCACATGGTTGTGCCACCGTCTCCACCACCCGTCTCCAGGACTCTTCGTCTTCCCAACTGAAACTCGGTCCCAGTGAACACTCCCTCCCCAAGGCTCCCCCGCGCCACCCCCCCCCCCCCCCCCGCCCCAGCGCCCTCCGTCCTGCGTTCTGTCTCTGTGAGCATGACTCGTCTAGGGACCGCGTGTAAGTGGGGTCGTACAGCATCTGTCCTTTTGTGTCTAGTTTATTTCACTCAGCACGTCCCCATGGTTCATCCATGTTGTAGCAGGTGTCAGAATTTCCTTCCTTTTTAAAGCTACTATTCTGCCTTTTTTTAAACATGAGTTTTTACGGAAAGTGACACATGGTACAGAAAATTCCAACAGTACAAAAAAGCACCAGAGAAGTCCCTCTCCCCAAAGACAGCTGCTTCCAGGAGGTGCTGCGCACGGCTTGTCACCCGACTGGGACAGCGGCCTGCCGAGTCGGAGCCCCTCCTGCCGGAACGGGGTCATTTCCGGGACAGGCCATTGACACGCACCCCTCTCTGTGCTGCTGGAGCGCACACAGGCTTTCCTGCGTGTGTCCCCGCCGTAGTTCCCAGACACGGAACACCTGAGTCAGACCACCCTCCGCAGCCTCTGGCCTCCCCTGCACGCCTTTCCTGCTCTGCCCGTGGAGGACGGGCAGGGGGTCCTCTTCCTGGCTTTCTTGTGGTATCATCGGTCACACATTGCTAAGAGACACAGGCATAGGGCTGAATCTGTCATTGGTGCCTGTGGAAACCGCTCCGAAATGGGGGAGAGGTTCCTGGCCGAGACCCCTGCCCCGTCCAGAGTTCCCCAGGCCTCAGCATCCCTGACTCTGGGGCTGGGACAGGGACCTTGGCACCTCGGCCTCCAGCTGCACTGACCCTGCCCAGGGCTGCTAGGTCACTTCCTGGCTGGTCCCTGCGTCCCCAACTGTGTGACTAGATTAGGGCTTGCCATGCCAGGACACAGCTGTGTGGGATCTGCTCTCCCATTGCCCCCTGAGGTCCTCCTGCTCCCAGACCCCCTGGCACTGTGGCCAAGGCCTGATGACACCAGGGCTCCCTCCCCAACCATGTAGAACCCCCAGTTTGGGGCTCCCTCAGGACGGGACCCTCAAGGCCTCCCAGGCCCAGAGGGGCATCGGGGGCGATCGTGTGCAGGAGAGAAGCACCATCCCCTCTGAGCCTCAGTTTCTCCATGTGCAGTTGGCCCCCATCTGAGTGTACGTGGTGTCCCGGCACCTGGGAGCAGGAACATGGAAGGGCTGGAGGAGGGGCAGTCCCCCGGGAGGGTGACTCATAGGGCCCCCTGGCCTGGGCTGGCCCCACCACCTCACTTATGGCCATGACCACCCCCTGGTCACACCCGGGGCCCCAGGTTGAGGGTGGGGCCAGGACAGGTGCAGAAGGGGCTTTGAGAGCTGCAGCTGGGCTCCCCTCACCCCTAGGGCAGCATGCAGTCAGCGTCGGGGGCTCTGGCTGAGGACTGAGACCCCTCAGATATCCTCAGCAGCCCCCTGACTCCAGAGGCACCTTCTTCTCTCAGCACCTCACTCTGCTCCTGCCAAGGGGCCCCCGCTGGCACACGGGTGAGGCAGCAAGAAGGCGGGGCAGCCCCACAGAGGACCCAGGGTGCTGGAGTCGGGGGCAGGGTGAGGGATTGCTCACCTATTCTGACCGCTGACCTGGGGAGGCAGGGTCCTGCCCGCCAGTGACAGGAGGTGGGGGGAGGCTTCGGGAAGGGCCAAGAGCCCCTGATGGAGGGGCGTGATCTGGAGGGCTGCAGATGTGACTGGCCAGCAGGAAGTGACCACTTGTTCCAGAGAGGCTTCCTGGACTGGACAGGGGCTGGCAGAGGGCGCGGCAGCCTGGGACCTCATACCCCGTCTGGCTGGCCCAACGCAAGGCACGTCTGCCAGACTGAGTGAGCCCTGCTGCCAGGCCTCCTTAGGCCACACCACAGGCCTCCCACGGGCTCGCTGGGGACAGGGGCTGGTTTATCTCCCCAGGCCCTGTCCACTCCTCCGCCTGCACTCAGGAAGCTGGGGGTGGGGGTCCAAGCAAGCAGGAAGCCCGAGGTCAGCCGGCGCAGCCCGGAGCAGCTGGCCACAGCCCTGGCGGGATGCATGCGATCCTGCTGCTGTGGCCCCTGGCGCTGGGGCTCAGCCTGGACGACGGCACCCAGACCCCCAACATGTACGACGAGGGTGGGAGCGTGGGGGACGGTGACAGTGACGGTGAGTGAGCTGGGGCCCTGCCCCGGCATGGGGGCACAGAGCTGCTGAGGGGGAGACGGGGAACAGAGAGGCCCTCTAAGCCAGCCCTGAGCCCACTCGGCTGTGTGTGTCCATGTCCAGCTCTGTTTCCCCAATTCGGGGGGCTCCTGAGAGCTGGGACCGGATTGCAGCCCCTTCGTGGCACATGATCCACCCAGAGGGACCGGCTCAGGCGGGGGGGCTCCTGGGCTCTAAGTGCTTTCCTCCTGCTTCTGTCCCCCAGGTGGCACGGCGGGGCCCTGGAGCAGTCCCCAGGCAGCCACTCCTGGCCCACTCCACCCTCGCAGCTTCCCCGGCCAGGCCCGCGCCAACGACAGCGACACTCTGGAGCTCCCGGACAGCTCTCGGGCGCTGCTGCTGGGTTGGGTGCCCACGAGGCTGGTGCCCGCGCTCTACGGGCTGGCCTTGGCGGTGGGGCTGCCTGCCAACGGGCTGGCGCTGTGGGTGCTGGCCACCCGGGTGCCTCGGCTGCCCTCCACCATGCTGCTCATGAACCTGGCGGCCGCCGACCTGCTGCTGGCCCTGGTGCTGCCGCCACGCATCGCCTACCACCTGTGGGGCCAGCGCTGGCCCTTCGGTGAGGCTGCCTGCCGCCTGGCCACGGCCGCACTCTACGGCCACATGTACAGTTCCGTGCTGCTGCTGGCTGCCGTCAGCCTGGACCGCTACCTGGCCGTGGTGCACCCGCTGCGGGCCCGCGCCCTGCGAGGCCAGCGCCTCGCCACCGGGCTCTGCAGTGCAGCCTGGCTGGTGGCGGCCGCCCTGGCGCTGCCCCTGGCACTGCAGCGGCAGACCTACCAGCTGTCGCACTCAGACCGCGTGCTCTGCCACGACGTGTTGCCCGTCGGTGCCCAGGCCTCCTACTGGCGGCCGGCCTTCACCTGCCTGGCGGTGCTTGGCTGCTTCCTGCCCCTGCTGGTCATGCTGCTGAGCTACGGGGCTGCCCTGCGTGCGCTGGCCGCCGCCGGCCGGCGCTACAACCACGCACTGCGGCTGACAGCGCTGGTGCTGGCCTCGGCCCTGGCCTTCTTTGCGCCCAGCAACGTGCTGCTGCTGCTGCACTACTCGGCCCCGCGCCCTGATGCCTGGGGGGACCTGTACGCGGCCTACATGCCCAGCCTGGCGCTCAGCACCCTCAACAGCTGTGTGGACCCCTTTGTCTACTACTACGTATCGGCCGAGTTCAGGGACAAGGTGCGGGAGGGGCTGCTCCGCCGGGCGCCAGGGGGCGCAGCGGCCTCCAAGGAAGGGGGCAGCGCGGGGATGGGCACGAGGTCCTCCTCGCTCGTGTGACGGGCCCTCAGAAGGGGGCAGTGGGGAGGGGTGTTTGGGTTGAATAGGGTCCCCTCCCAATTCACGTCCCCCAGGGACCTCCGAATGTGAGCTAATTTGAAAATAGGGTCTTTGCAGGTGTCATTAGTTAAGATGAGGTCACAATGGAGTAGGGTGGGCCCTAAACCCGACATGACTCGTGTTCTTATAAGAAGAGGACACAGAGACACACAGGTGAAGACAGAGATCGGGTGATGCACAAGCCAAGGAACCCCGTGGACCGCGCAGCCCCCAGGCACTGGAAGAGACGCCTGGGATGGATACCCGGAGACTCGAGGAGCCAGCCCTGCCCACCCCTCATCTCCGGCTTCTGGCCTCCTGAACTGTGAGACAATAAATTTCTGTTGTGTTCAGCCCGTTTGCGGTCCTTTGTTACAGCAGCCCCAGGAGATGAAGGCAAGGGTTAAATGCAGATTTCAGGCCCAGTCGCACCCCCCGACTCGCCCAAGCAGGAGCCCATGATGCTGCAGTTGACCGGCTCCCTCCTGTCCAACAGGGGATGAGGCGAGGCTGATGCTGCCCTGGACCCACCGCAGGCCCCTGCCCAGCGCTAGGCTCAGGACCCCACCTCCAAGTGCCTCATGTCGGTTCTATTTGGCCCAGATAGCCTGGGGCCGGGTTCGTGGTCCTCGTTCCCAGAAGTCCAGATTCCAGCTTTGGGCCAGGCCCCAGGGCTTGGGGCATTTCCTGAGGAAGCACAGTGGAGAGCCCCACTCTGCTTTCCAGAGCCTGGTGCAGCCCGTCACTGGGAGCCACAGGGCTTGGCCTCCCACTGTCCCCCTGGCCACAAGACATCACTTCCCTCCCCAAACCTGTGGTCTGATTCCTTTTCTGGCTTGAGTTAACTTTCCCGCGGTCCAGGAGGGTGGGGTAACAAGAGGATGGATGGTGTGCACCCAGGGCCAGGGAGTGCAGCCTTGCGACCCCCACACCCTGCTGCCTGCTCTGAACTGAGTCAGGGGGCACCACGTGGGGAAGGGCAGCCACAGCCCCCAGCACACACGCCCCTGTCGCTCCCCACCCCCCGACCCAGGTCAGCAGGTGGCAACTTGGTCAGGAGCCACTGAGGCATCAACTGTGGGAGTAAGCAGCCCCCTGGAGGCAGAGGGAGTGGGGGCCATTCCTGGGCTCCCCGTTGAGTTCAAGTCTCTGATCTGAGAGGAGTGAGCCAGTGAACGGGCAGCCCCGGGACACGCATGCGCGCGCGCACACACACATGTGCTTGTGACCCTGGAGAAGTGTGAATAAGATCAGTGAAGTGTATGGATGTCAACAGCCTGGTGTGATGATGTACCAGAGTTCTTCCAAGACGTCTTCCTGGGGAAGGCTGGGGGAAGCGGACCAGGACCGCCCTGCGGTGGTATAATTTCTTCCAAATGCTCAGGACACGGATCTTCAAACCCTCCTCCCCCCTCCGCTCTGAAAGGCTGGGCTGCAGATGAAGGAACGGAGGTGCGGGGGCCAGATGAGAGCTGGGGCTCCAGCCCTGGGCGCTGACCCCAGGCTCACCTGCCTGCCGTAAGAGGCCGAAGCCCCTTGTGAATCTTGGAAACGAGCTTTTATTACACCAGCGGCCTCTAGGGCGGCGAGCAGCAACAGGGCCCCAGCCCGGGGAGCTGTGCCCCGTAGGCTGGCGGGTCAGGGCTCGGGGAGTGGCTGGAGCTGCACACAGGCGACTCACAGGCTGGGCAGCCCCCTCAGGGACCCTGCTGTCCCCAGCGGAGGTCAGGGATGAGCGGCGCTGGCTGAAATAAATACCACTGTGGAGGGAGAAGACAGGCGAGTGAGCGCAGGAGATGGAAGGGAAACAAGCGTTCTCCGAGGCTTACAGAAAGGGGAGGGAGCCCGCACCTCCAATGGTCCTGGAGCGGGTCGCCCTCTGGGCTGCTGGCAGGAGGCCCGGCCTCCAGGTGGGGCTCTGGGAGATAGGGGTGGGGATAGGGGGAGGCCCGCAGGTCCGCAAGGCCAGAGAGGCAGGAAGCTGAAGACGCCTGTGTCTGGAGCCAAGGGCTTCCCCACAGGGCCTGGCACCACCAGGACCAAGCACTCAGGGATGCCAGGGGTGACCCAGGGGTGCAGGGACTGTCAGTCTTGGGACAATCTGAGGTCTAGGTCCTGGGGCTCAGCGGACCACGTGTCCCAAAGGGAGGCCAGGGCTTTGTATTTTGGAGGAAGGCGGCCTGTATATTTTTGAAATTGTTGACAAGGAAATGGATGCGACATCCTTATTTGGCCAGATGTTGTGTCCACTCAGAAAGAGGCCTTCCCAGAAGTGTCCCTTTTCCTGGGAGCAGCCTGTCAGGCTGTGGGAGCTGCTCTGGCCCAAGGGGGTACACCCAGCCTCAGGGCTGGGGGAAGGACACCTGGAGTTCCAGGTGCAGCTGGGGAGGTGGGAGGAGGAGGTGAGGGGCCTCCAGCCACCTGCAAGCTGGCTGTCGCCCCAGGTCCCTGCCATTCTGTCTATCAGATTCATTTGGAGGCAGGGGTCACCTGGGGCATAGTCCACCAGTCCAGCAAGCAGTCTAGGAAGCTCTCCCATCAGTGGCCCCCTTCTGGTGGGCAGACAGGCACAAGATGCAGCCAGATCTGTCCTCCTGCTCGGAGTGTTAGGAAGAGAAGCCACTCTGACTGATGGGGAGAGAAGAAAGACGTGTGTGGGCTGCTGGGCCCGTGTGCCCTTCCCTGAACCACCTCCACGGGGCTCAGCCTGGCTGGAGGTGATAGCAGGTGTCATCAGGGTGGCGGTGGGGGGACACAACCCAGCCTGGCCCCTCAGGACCCTGCCTACCCCCACTGGGCCACGGAGATGGGATGGGGCATTCACTTCTGGTAAGAATGGAGCAGTTTGTGTGGGACCCCCGACCAAATGGGAAACCTATCTGTGGACCTCAATCCAGCTATAAAAAAGAAAGAACTGTGGAAATTAATAAAAGAACCTTAACTAAACCCGAGCTGGGAAAGCCTGCAGGGGGCGTTCTCACCCCCATCACATGGTCAATTACATCAAAGAAGAGAGGGACTTACCCTCCGACAGGAAGTACAACTACTTGACTACTGAAGAAAGACTTCTCTCCCCACCTGGCAACAGCCCAGCCAATGAGAAATGCCACAGCCCAGCCAGTGAGAAACGCCACAGCCCAGCCAATGAGAAATGCCACAGCCCAGCCAATGAGAAACCCCACAGCCCAGCCAATGAGAAACGCCACAGCCCAGCCAATGAGAAATGCCACAGCCCAGCCAGTGAGAAACCCCACAGCCCAGCCAGTGAGAAACGCCACAGCCCAGCCAATGAGAAATGCCACAGCCCAGCCAATGAGAAACGCCACAGCCCAGCCAATGAGAAACGCCACAGCCCAGCCAATGAGAAATGCCACAGCCCAGCCAATGAGAAACGCCACAGCCCAGCCAATGAGAAACGCCACAGCCCAGCCAATGAGAAACGCCACAGCCCAGCCAGTGAGAAACCCCACAGCCCAGCCAGTGAAAAACCCCACAGCCCAGCCAATGAGAAACGCCACAGCCCAGCCAATGAGAAATGCCACAGCCCAGCCAATGAGAAGCCAGTTGCCACCCTGAACTGTCACTTTCCCCCAATGGACTTTCCTTTAAAGCAGCCCTTCCCGGCTCCCCCTTTTTTCCCTATAAAAGCAGTTCCCCTCATTTCCTGGATTTGACTATGGTCTTCCAGAGTATGCACATTCCAAATTGCAATTTTTTTGGCTATTCATGAATAAACTCATTTTGAGATAAAATAGGCAAGTTTGCTTTTTAACTTGACAGAACTATTGACACAGGCAGCCACACGCATGAATCGAAAGGGAACTCAGTTGAGTGAAAAAAGCCAATCTGAAGAGTTCACATACTCTACGATTCTATTTACTTAGCATTCCTGAAATGACAAAATTATAGAGAGGGAGAGCAGACGAGCAGTGGCCCAGGGCAGGGAGGAGGGTGTGGCTATAAACCCGCACATGGAGGGATCCTTGAGTGTCCGGCTCTCTGTATCTTGACTGTGATTGTGTTACACAGGTTTACAGGAGGGGAAAAACGGCAGACCCAGTTGCAAATGAGTGCATGTGAAAAGGAAGAACTGAGGCAGATTGTAGCAAAGCCAATTTCCTCGTGTGACAGTGTATTCCAGGTCTGCAAGATGTTACCACTGAGGGGACTGCGTGAAGAGCACTTAAGATCTCTCTGTGTTATTTCTTACAACTGCATGTGAACCCACTGTTATCTCAAGTTTACAAGTTTAACAAAAATCTACCCCTCCAACACTAAAACAAAAAGCAGATCTCTCGGAAGGCACTGGAGACAGCTGGCAGATGCCAGAGAGCTGGGCAACACCTGTTTAAAGCTGTTCAGGTGACAACTATAGCACAAGAGATGGGTGAGGACCACAGATGGGCATGCATCACTTCAAAGTTGCTACGTTTTTGGTGAAGGGGTACAATATTCACGCCAAGTAGAACATGAAAAGTTTAAGAATGTGTCTCATCATTCTCAGGGGTACTATTAAAAAAATTACGCTAGGGGCCGGCCGGGTGGCACAGTGGTTAAGTGCACACGTTCTGCTTCAGCACCTGGGGTTCGCCGGTTCAGATCCCGGGTGTGGCCATGGCACCGCTTGGCAAGCCATGCTGTGGTAGGCGTCCCACGTATAAAGTAGAGGAAGATGGGCATGGATGTTAGCTCAGGGCCACTCTTCCTCAGCAAAGAGAGGAGAATTGGCAGCAGATGTTAGCTCAGGGTTAATCTTCCTCAAAAAAACCCCCCAAAGAACAAAAAACATCAAAAAAAATTAGGCTAAAATGATGAGAGCTGAATCAAAATGGAATTCTAAAAACTACTGAATTAATCCAAAAGAGGGCATGGAAGGAGGAACAGAGGGGACATAATGAAACAAATATTGAAACAGTAGCCCTAAACCCATCACCTCCCCTCTCCTCCCCATCACTTCCCCCTTCCTCTCCATCACCTCCTCCCATTATATGAATTATATTAACAAATTATATTAATATATTAGCATATTATATTAATATAATTAATAATTACATTAAATGTCCATGGACGGAACCCAGCGCATGGTTCAGGATGACGCACTCATGAACTTCTGGGAGTTTCCTTTGGGTCTGCTGAGTGGGGATGAAACCAGCCTTTGTTACCAACATGGGGTGGAGAGACCGTCCCCAAGGAAGGCAGGGCTCAGACAACAAAGCCTGAGGCTTGATGCTGTAGCCAGCCCCTAGGACCCGGCACATTCGTGAGCTGATAAATCAACCTGTTGCTTAAACCTGTCGAGTTGAGTTTGCTGTAAATTACACCCAACAGATTCGCCTCCTCCAGGAAGTCTGCCAGGCAGCCCCCTTCCAGCCTCACTCACAGGGCTCTCCAGTCTCCTGACCACTTCCTCCTCCCTTCCCAGGGGAAGGACAAAGACTCTCCCTGACCAAACTCCACTCAGGCTCCTCTGAGCTCTTCTTCATCTCGGTCTCAAGTTTTGGGCTTCAGCATCCATCTGGGCGCTGTCCATTTGTAGCAAGAATCCTGCTAAGTCAGAACTGCCCATCCTCCATACCTGACCACCCTGGATATCTAATGGGGTTCCTCCTCTCCCACCAACCCCCGGGGGGAATCTGATCACCCTGACTTACCTTCAGCAAGAACCCTGTGAGGTTGGTTGAGCTGGAATCTCCCTTCACCCCTGGCGCTTCCTCTTAGTACTCTTCCATCCACTGCCCGCCCCACCCCTGCTCCTTTGCTATAAAGCTCCAGTTTTTCTTGTAGTATTCGGAAGGGGTTCCAATCTCTCTACACTGCAAGACCCCGGTGCAGTGGTCCCTCCACCTATCTCAATAGCCTCCCTGGAATAAAGACTTCCTTGCCGTCTTTAACAAGCATCATAAATAACTTTTTCTTCAACAGGGGTCCAGAGCCCAGTGGGCCTCAGGGCTGGGTCTCTCCTGGACTCGAGTCCTCAGGAGGGCACAGCCTCACCACGCACACACAGGCATATGGGGCTGTTCTCTGATGTGTGTTGGGTGCAGGGGTGGGGGAGGCGGGAATAAAGAGGGGGAGAGCTCAGGGAGGAGTGGGGAGAGAATGGATCCCCCACCTCATCCCCTGAAAACCCCCTGAAACCCACAAGCTGACCCGTTAATTAGTCACTCCCACTCCCTGTGGGGGTTCGGGGCAAGTGGAGGGAGGTTGGGGGTGGGCCCGGCTCTCACCTGTCTTCTGCCTCCCCCTCCAAGTCACTGCTGGCCACAAGGTGCCCATCATCCAGGGAGGCTGGATCATAGTCGTACGCGCATGATGCAGAGGCTGTCGCTGGCTGCTCTGGAAGGAAGGGGGACTGGTTGGGAGGGTGCTAGAAGGGGAAGAGATGGATGACAGCCCAGAGGGGCTGAGGAGAGGAGATACATGGCCTAGAGCAATAGACAGGACGTGAGAGGACACAGATGAGGGAGAAAGGGATAGAGAGATCAGAGATGGGAGCTACAGAGAGGCACAAAGTTGCGGTGGGGGTGGGGAGAGAGACAGCAAGACTAAGAAAGAGATGCAAAGAGAGACCCAGATACAAAGAAACAGAGATGGGCGAGGACAGAAAGCCAAAGGGACAGAGGGTGATGGTCTGGAGTCCAAAGAGAGATGGAGCCTGGGGAAGAGATGCAGGGAGCCACAGTAGAGGAGAAAGCTGGAGGTGGCTGGGGAGATGCTGAAGGAGCTGATCCCCAGCAGGTGGAGGAGAGACACAGACCTATGGGAGGGGCAGGAAGTGAGAGTCAGGGAGGGGCGCTGTGGGGAACAGAGAAAAAAAGTGGGAGGAGACAGATGTGGGGGAGATGCAGACCAGGGAGAACCAGGAGGTGGGGAAAGAGAGGGCCTTGCCACCAGACATGGAGGGCAGGAGCTGCTAAGCTGGGCAGCACAATGGCCAGAATCCGGGAAGGGAGAGCAAGGGAGAGGAGAGAGCAATGCTAGACAGCAGGGAGAAGGTGATGGAGAGGAGGGAGGAGATGATGGGGAGGGGGAGGTGATGGGGAGGAGGGGGAGGTGATGGGGAGCAGGGAGGAGGTGATGAGGAGCAGGGAGGAGGTGATGGGGAGGAGGGAGGAGGTGATGGGGAGGAGGGAGGAGGTGATGGGGAGGAGGGAGGAGGTGATGGGGAGGAGGGAGGAGGTGATGGGGAGGAGGGGGAGGTGATGGGGAGGAGGGGAGGTGATGGGGAGGAGGGGGAGGTGATGGGGAGGAGGGGAGGTGATGGGGAGGAGGGGGAGGTGATGGGGAGGAAGGAGGTGATGGAGAGAAGAGAGTGTGATGGAGAAGATCTGACGATGTAGTCCGGGGCCAAGTGGGGTCCCGAGAAGCCGGCCGGGAGGTGCTTCCTCACCAAGCACGCAGCGGCCAAGGGGTGCAGGCTCCAGTCGGCGGCAGGCGGCCTCCTGCAGGCGGCAGGCGCTGGCGTAGACGACGCCGTCGGAGCCGCACAGCTGGGCCCCGCGGGCGCCACAGCCGCGGGCGCCACAGCCGCGGGCGCCACAGCCGCGGGCGCCACAGCCGCGGGCGCCACAGCCGCGGGCGCCACAGCCGCGGGCGCCACAGCCGCGGGCGTAGCCGCAGCGCGTGATTGCCGCCCCCTCCTCTGGGATGGCTGCGGGACCCCGCTCGCCGGGGGACCAGCCTGGGGGACGAGGCAAAGTTGGCAGAGCTGGGGGACCCTGCTCCTCACCTGACCCGCGCCTCACACGGGGTTGGAGCGGGGAAGAAGCCCCTGGGGATCCCAAGCCACCCCTACAGGGTGGAGACAGTTACTGGGAGGCCTGACCCCTGACCTAGTGGAATTTCATGCAAGTATTTGCCTAAAAAAAAAAAAAAAAAAGACTTTTAAACTAAAAGCAATCTAAATCCATTTCAAAAAGTTTGAAAGATAAAGGAAAGGGTCCTGAGGGACCTCCGCAGCCCCGCCCATCGCCTCGGCCACTGGCGCTCCCGACGGTGCCCCTGTGTCTGGACACGCTCCGGCTCGTGGGGGAGGGGAAGCGAGGGCTCTCGGGCCGCAGGCTTCTACACCCGCCGCCCTCCCACCCCGCCGTCCCCGGCCCTCTCGCCGCCCGCCCCCGCCCTGTTCGGCTCAGCGGCCTCCTCACCGGCCACCCCTACTCTGCTCAGCGGGTCCTCTCTGCGCAGAAGGCGCGTCCTCGACCGTGCCGCGTCCTCCTGCCTTTACCCCGCGGTCCCCCGGCTGCCTGGCGACCCCTTCCCCGCTCTGATCTCAGCTCCGGGAGGACAGCCTCGCGGGCGCCCGCGGTGTAGAGTGCCGTGGCCCCGCGCACTCACGGGGCCCTGGGCCGGGCTGCGCTCCACCTCGTTGCACGCGGGCCCCGCGCACGGCTCTCTGGCGAGCGGGCTGCGCGCGCTGACGTTGTAGAAGCGCGTGGCCTCGAAGGCTGCGGGACGAGGGAGAAGGGTGACCAAGTGACGGGCTGACAGGGCGAGCCGGGCGCGGGCGGGCACGGGCCTACCACGCTCGTACACGGAGACGGGCAGCGCCGACGTCCTGCCCACCACGTGCTCGCGCAGCGCCCGGAACCGCGCGCACGTCAGGCACAGACCAGGGATCTGCAGGGGCGGCGAGAGCCTTCGGCCTGGCTGGGCCGCTGGGCCCGAGGAGGGAGCTGGGCCACGCGTGGGCCCGGAACTGGCTGATTTCAGAGTGCCCAGGGGGTGCGAAACACGGAAACCTGGTCCCATTTCAATTCTGTGGGTTTTTCCATGCCACCTGGTGATGTGGATTAAGACTGCCCCAGCTAGAGAAGCCCAAGGTGACCTGGCCTACATGCCAAACTATATGACCCAGTGGACTTTTTTTTATGGTATGAATTAGGACTGCCCCAGGGAGAGAAGCCCGGGGCATCCTCACCTGCATGCCGATCTATATGGCCAGATTCGTATCTAAAGTTATATGACCGCACAATAACCAGACCCCATCTGCACTGAAATCATTTAATGACTTTTTACATCATCTTTTCTTTTTTTCCAGTAAAAATAAGTCACGTACCCATGCCTTATAAAATTAGCCCTAACCCTCAACTCAGGGCAGCAGCAGGAGCTCTGACTGCCCGTGGGTCCTGTCCCCACGCACCAGCTCTGCCTGCCCATGGGTCCTGTCCCCATGCCAGCGGGGGCAGCAGCAGGAGCTCCGACTGCCCATGGGTCCTGTCCCCATGCCAGCGGGGGCAGCAGCAGGAGCTCTGCCTGCCCATGGGCCCTGTCCCCATGCCAGTGGGGGCAGCAGAAGCGGCGGCAGCAGAAGCTCTGACTGCCCATGGGTCCTGTCCCCATGCTATTCCACACTATTCTCTAAATAAAAGAGCACTACTGCCAGATCTTGAGAGTCTAAGAAATCTTTCTTTCGACTCCTCGGCTCACCGATCCCGCATCACCTGGGAACACGTCTCCTCTGCTCTTTCACCCCGCCCCCGGGTTCCCTCACTGTGTCATTAAGAATTAACATGTTGTGCAACCACTATCCATCCAGAACGCGTCCATCACTCCAAAAGGAGACGCGTCCCCGTGAGCAGGTTCCTCCTTGGTCCCCTCCCCAGCCCCTGGCCACCACTAACCCACCTTCCGTCTCTATGGGTGTGCCTCTTCTGGACGTTTCGTATAAATGGGATGGCGCACTATGTGGCCTTCTGTGTCAGCTTCTCTCACTCCGAGTGAGGTTTTCTTTTTTTTTTTTTTAAAGATTGGCACCTGAGCTAACAACTGCTGCCAATCTTTTTTTTTTCTCTCCTGCTTTATCTCCCCAAACCCGCCCTGTACATAGTTGTATATCTTAGTTGCAGGTCCTTCTAGTTGTGGGATGTGGGACGCCACCTCAGCATGGCCTGACGAGCGGTGCCATGTCTGCGCCCAGGATCCGAACCCTGGGCCGCCACAGCGGAGCGCACGAACTTAACCACTCGGCCACGGAGCCGGCCCCCAGAGTAAGGTTTTCAAGGTTCGTCCACGATGCAGCGTGTCAGGGCTTCAGTCCTTGTGACACCTGAGTAGTATTCCACCCCTCTCCCAACATTTTGCACCAAAGCCAGCAGGCAGGCGGGGGCACAGAGCCCTCGGCCGCACCCGCTCTGCCTGGATCTACCCCCAGTTTCTTTCTCACGGTATGAGACAGTGGCAGGAATGGCAGTAGCTCATCAAAGTAGAAGAGTACTTTGCGTCCGGCCACCTCGTACCTCTTCAGCTCGCCGTGCTTGTCACGGAGCAGCTGGCAAGAAAGCCAGAGGTCAGGGTCCACGTGGCCCCTCTGCTCTCAATGCCTGCTTCCTCCCAGATCTCGGCAAGGCCCACACTAGGCGGAGGGCCGGGAGGAAGCCAAGGTCATCCAGCAAGTCCCCATGGGCCGGGGAGAGGGTACGGCAGTCAGTGCTCTCCAGGCCGTGCTGGCCCCCCAGCACTGGGGAGAGGAACCCCAAGGCTGCTTACCTCTGCCCCAAGTGCCCACCTGCCTTCCCCTCCCTGCAGTCCCCCTGATCCAGCCTCAGCCCAGGACAGGCCTCCCTGTGGCCCCCAGGTGCCCGCTGAGCCCTGCCACCTGCTCTCACCTCACCTGCACCAGGCAGCCACCATCCACCAGCCTGGGACTTCCTTTCAGCTTTTGACACAAAAACCCACTGCCACCCAGGGCCTCTGTGCTGGCTGTTCTCTTTCCCATGATGCCCCACCCAGCCCCCCATCACCCCCACCCCTAGGACAGGCCCAGCTTTCCCGCTCAACCCTCTCCACACTGCAGACATACTCCAGCCCGGGCAGTACACCTCCTCCCTTAATGTCCCTCTCCTCAGCAACAAAAGGGGACATGGGACTCATCTCTCTTGAGGTTGTGAGGGTGGTGGCAGGTCTCTGGAGAACCTGGGCTGAGGACACCCTGTGGCACCCCACGTCATCCCCAAAGTGCATGCTCGTCTGCTAAAGCCCTCTGCCACATGAACAGCAGTGCGGGTGGCCTGGTAGGAGAATCACCTGTTGGGACAGTCCCCACCCTCCCCACCTGCCCCTGAGCAGGTGGCACTGACTTTACCCAGAAAGGCAAAAAAAACCCACCTCATTTTATGGAGGGCTGGGAATTTGGAACCTGGGCAGGGCCACCAGGCCAGAGACCCCCTGGGCCACCGCCCACCAGCGCCGCCTCACCTGCTCCAGGCTCTTGACGTCCGCCCGGAAGCCCGAGAGCAGGGGCACCTCCAGGACCGCCATGTTGCAGGACCTGCATGCGGACACCTCCTGACGACAGGGAGACAGGCCCTTGAACTCAGGCCTCAGGGGGCATTCACGGCCCCTCTGCCCCCACAGCCCCCACCGCTGGCGTCCTGGGGTCCTGCCCCGGGCCCAGCTGGCAGGCCCTCTGCACAAACTCCGTGGGCTGGCCCAGTTCACGGCTGAGACACCAAGCCCACAAGGAGAGGACCTTGCTGAGGGTTCTGGGCCTGAGCGGGCCTATCGGCTCTGGGCCGTGTTTTGTCCTGAGCCCCATGCTATGTCCCCAGCATGGGAAGCAGCTCGCTGGAGCCGCGGGAGCCCAGGCAACTAGGGAGACCCAGTCACTCCCCAATGGCAGTCCTCAGTTTCTCCTTCTGTGACATGCGGTGTGGGTAATTGGTCTCTGGGGCCTGCTACATGCCAGGCCCTCCCAGTGCCAGGTGCTGATGACAGGGAGAGAGGCTGGCATTCAAAGATGAGCCTGCAGCCCGTGGGCCCAAGGGGCCAGGGGAGGAGGGGGAGGCTTCCTGCGGGGGCGAGGCCTGAGTGAGCCGGTGTCCCGGTGGCACCCGGTGCGTTCTTGCTAACATCTGAGGAGAAACAGAGGCATCCCCAGCAGACCTGATGGGGGCCAGAGAGTTGGGGCCAGTCCGGCTGCTTCCTGCTCCTCTGCCCCATTCGACAGCACGCTCAGGGGCAAGGTCGGGGAGGGTGCCTGGGTAGCTCCAATGGGCATCAGGTGCCATAGCAATCACCCACCTTTGGGCTCCCAAACTATCACCATGGCAGCAAGCATCCTCTGAGGGAGATGCCTGTGCCTCCTGAGGACCCACCATGGCCTGGTGCTGGGCTCACCCTCAAGAAACTGAGAGTCCCAGATTGGTAGGTCAGGCAGTGGCCACAAATGGCCGTCCGCAGCCGGCCTGCCTGTCCTGCCTGTCACTGGGATCTGCTGTGTCCATTCAGAAGTGCTTCCATCCCCCACTCATTTCAAAACCATCTGGAGTGTAAGTGCCAGGCTTTGATTGCAAAGGCGTCCATTTCAACCACATCCATCTTGATAAACATCCTGCCAGCTGGACGACACAGCTACCAGACAAACTAGTCAAGGAGCCAGGCCACCCCACCCATGAAAGTCCCCTTCAGAAAGTCCTGGGGGACCTAGATAACTGAGTGCTTGAGCGACCCCACTTCTCCCTCCCACACCCTAAGTCCTGCTCTTATGTTTTAAATTCACCAGTAAAGAGCGAACCCACAAAACCCTAAGCACCCCACCCTTGGAGCCCAATAAAGGCAGAGCCCCAGGTCCATGCTCCCTCCCTCGCTTCCCCGTGACCTCGTGACTGTGGGGTGTGGCCTCCGGCACATGCCACACATGCCGCATGCCCTCCAGGATCTGTGAATAATAAACCTTGTTCCTCAAAGTTCCGATGGTTTTTGCTGAAGTGGGTCCCACAATCATAAGAACCACAAGGGCCGGTCCAGCCACAAGACTGGCTCTGGTCTGGTCTGGGAAATGTCTGTGGGAGCCCAGGTGCGTGCCCCAGGCATTGCTAGCTGAGAGCATCATTACCGATGGCTGAGACCCACACGAACACCAATCCCAAGCAGGGGGCAGGCAGCCTTACCTGGTGCACACCTCCAGGGTCACCTGGTACTCTCGGTGATGCTGGTCGGTCTCTGGGTTATCATCATTGGCCAAGGAGGCAGGCCTGGGGTTCTGGCACCGCTTGGCCTCGGACTCCTGGAGGCTCACGAGGAGCTGGAAGGCCAGCTTGGCCACCGGGTCCCGCACGTTGTAGGTGACGTCAATCTGAAAGGCGTGGGTGGGCCAAGGCTTAGGGGCTCTGGGGGTGGGGGAGGCAGGACAGGGGAAGGTGGGGGACGGCCAGAATGATGATGACGGTGACATCAGCCACCCTCAGGGGACTACTGTTATTCCACTTAGCCTTGAGGCAGCCAAAGAGGGTGTGGAGACGAGCATCATCCCATTTTTACGAGTCTCGCACCCAGGTCTGCCTGCCTCCAGGCTTCCCCGCCCGCCCACTGTGTTGTCTGGGCTCCCATTTTAGAGATGCGGAAGCTGAGGCCATGAGGGTCTCCAGGCAGACTTGCCCTCTGCCTGCTGGCCAGAGCCAACAAGGCTGGTGTGCTACGGCCCAGAGCACAGCTCAATCCCAGAATGCGGGCCGAGGGCTGCGGGGAGACCAAGCTGAGCCCCGGCTGGAAGGGCCCCTTCGGGCCAAGGCAGGGAGAATAAACTTGAGCCACCGGGCAAACCCCACATCAGGGGACAAGAGACCACCAAATTGAAGGTCAGATGGATTTTCCTGCGGAGGACCCCACACCCGAGGGGACATGGCCACCTGCCTGAGGCCCTGCCTTGGGCAGGGTGGGCTGCATTACGAGGGGCTGACAGTCTGCCTGGGGTTTCTCTCAGGCACATGCATTCCACCCCATGGCCTGGCCCAACTCCAATCTCAGGGCCCCTGCCTGCCCCTCTGGGGGTCCGAGTTCCAGATGCGGCTGTGCCCTCCCCACCCCGCCCCCGTGCCCTAACCTGCATCAGGCAGCAGCCTTCGCCCCTGGCAAACAGCCCCGTGGGGAGGCTGGGGATCTGGGAAGACGCCTTGACCCCCCCGCAGACACACACGATGGGCAGGTGGCGGGCAGGGCCGCAGTCACCACTCCCCACTCCAGTCCCGAGAACATGCACCATCGTCTGCAGAACCTTCTGGTTGTCCCTGTGCAGCTAGAAGGCCTCCTGGTAGTCCAGGTTGGTGGAGGTCAGGGAGACAATGAGGTTGACCCGCCAGCGTAGGACAAGATGGCATACTCTGCCAAGGCCTGCAGAGCCACACAGGTGTCCTGAGGACAGAGCGGAAGCTGCGGTCAGCCCTGAGAGCGGGTGGCCAGCAGTCCCTCCGGCCCTGTCCTGGGAGGTCTGGCCCAGATTGAGGGCACCAGGGACCCTCTCTGGAGGCCAGGGCCCCATGTGTCTGGAACGGAGAGCGAATCCGGCATAGACATCCATGGTCCGTGTCCAAAGCCAGGTGCATCTGTTCCTCCAGCCCCACCCCTGCCTCCTCTTGGATGGCAAGGAGCTGTCCTGGAACTTGAAGCACCCAGTGGCTTCCTGGCCAGCTATGAGCCCCGAGCCACGACCACAGTGACTTTGCCCAGCCCTGAGCCCTCCTCTGGCCCCGCCCGGCTTGCCTGCGTGAAGGAGAAGGCCCCAGGCTCATTCTGCTGCTGGGACAGCCACTCCACCACAGGCAGGGCAGCGGCCACACCTCCCAGGAGGGTGTAGGTCAGCAGGGCATAAGCTGTCGTCTCCACCTTGGCTGAGACCACTGCAGAGGAAGAGGCAGCTGGGGCCCTGTCAACACTGGGACACAGGACCCAGGCCCAAAGCAGGCACCGACGGTGGGGCGGCCAGTACCTGACTGAGAGGCCCCATTGCTGAAGCTCAGGAATGCGTCCTTGTCCACGTCCCAGGAAGGAGTCAGGCTCCAGTGGGTGACCCCATCCGCAAGGCCAGGACTGGTCAGGGGCCACAACCCCAGCAGTGCTCAGCCTGGCATCCCATGGTGGGCGTCAGTGCATACGGTCTCAAGAAGAGACGTGGAGAGTGGACCCCAGTGGAGGAGGGCACTGGGGGAGATGGTCGAGACAGGAAGGCACTCGGGGCTGTGTCTCAGATCTGCAACCAGTGACCAACCCAGCCTATCCTGCACCCCTGGCAGACAGGAATAGTCAATGGCTGCTTTTTGACACCCTAGCAGACATCACTAATCAATGGCCTCCCTCCGGGCTGGGCCTTGATGCAGGCCCCAGACGTCCCCACTCAGAGCCCAGGAAGCCACTCCCCACTCGCAAAGGCTCCAAGGACTTGAGCTCATGTGAGGTGTAGAAGGCCCTCAAGCCATAGAAAAACCCCTGCCCTGAATCTTGGGCATTTAGTCCTAAATAGACCTGTCATCCAATTAGGTAGTTTCAGGATTTTGCTTTTTAACCTTTTTTTTCTTCTTAAGCAATTCTTCAGGTACATCTTAAGCAGACCGCTGCTAGGGAAGACGGGCGTGGGGTGGCAGGGGCAGGGCGCTGGCGGGGAGGGAACTCAGTTTGGAGGCATCCGGAGAAGCCGTGGCTCGGAGACTGGGGCACCTCGAACACGGCGAGCACAGCGGGCGGCCGCTCTGTAGGTGGGAGACTGACACCCCGAGGACGGAAAGGCTTCCCGAGGCTCAGTGCGCTGGGGTCAGGGTGGGCCCAGCTACAGCCTCCCCCCAACCAGCGCCCTGCCCGGGGACGGTTCCCAGGAAGCCCGGGACATTCTCCACTGGGGTCCCTGAGCGCTGCCCTCCCCAGCGGGAGGGGTGGGGGCAGCATCCCCCGCTTCACAGGGTAGGAAAACGACTTGCGGGCTCAAGCCGCTTCATCAAATGAAGCCACTAGTTGATGTGATCACGAATGAATAACATACTAAATGAGGCAACGAGCAAAGGAGGCCTTGTAGCTCCACGCACATGTTTCCATGCTGTTTACTGGGGTGCGCTGTGGCTAGCCCCTCGGCGTGGCCTCTGCGTGGCAGGCAGGGACACCTACCCTGGGTGATGGCCAGGCTGCAGAGCTTTTGCTGGGCCATGGGGGCTGCAGAGCTGCGGAGCAGGGTCAGAGCGTAGGAAATCAGGGCACTGCTGTGGGGGTCCCCGGCCAGGGGTGCGTGGGATTCCAGGAAGGGCCTCGCTCTGGCAATGGCGCCCCTTTCCTCCTGTGGGGTGGTGTGGGAAGGGGAGCCCTGGGAGGCTGCTCGGCCCCCACTCCAGCCACCACCCAGCCACAGGTTCCCAGGGTGTCCCTGGGGAGGGTGCTGGACGGTCCGCAGCCCCTTGCTTCCCATCCCTCTGCGGCTCCCACCAGCTGCAGCCCCCGCTTTCAAACCTCATCTCCTTTATTTTAAGTTGGTGCCGACTTTTTCCAAAAGCAGTCTGGCCAGGACACCTGAGTGCAGCAGGTCAACCCAGAGATGCTCTGGGGGAAGCAGGTAAGACCCGCTGCTAAGACCCCAGCCCAGGCTCACGACATCCTCCCGGCCTCACCTCAATTGTCACCTCCTCCTGGAAGCCCACCAACCCTGATCATGTTCCCACCCCCCAGTGTGAGCTGCCGAAGCTTAGAAACAGAGTCCATTGTCCAGTCATGGGCCTTGTTCAGGGAGCCACCCAACAATACTGGTTAAATAGAAAAATGAGTGATTAGAAGCATTAATGAATTTAGCAAATGGTGCTCCTGTATGTATAGGTGGAACCATGGAGTTAAGACAACTCTGCTTTAGTGATTGTCAAGACTGCAGAAAGAATATTCTCCCAGAGGTTTCCATCTTTCGATCAGGACAAAGCAACAGGAACTGCCCCCAAAGTGTGGTGTCAAGATGTACCGTCCAGCTCCTAGGGCACATGCCAGGATGACAGAGCAGATTAACCGAACCCCAGGCCTGGCCCACATAAGCCAAGGGACGCCTGGAGCCCCCAGAGGGACACGGCCTTGTGACAGCTTGACCTCAGAATTCTGGCTCCAGACTGTGGGGGATGAATTCCTGCTGTTGGAAGCCCTTGATTTCATAGTACTGTGTTACAACCGTCCCAGGACGCTGGTCCGGGGCCGCTGTCAGCCCAGGGCACAGGGGCCTTCAAACTCTTGTGTGAATGAAGAAACTAGGGCTCAGCTTGACAAAAGTGTGATAAGGTCGGAATGACCTCAGCGTCGATTTAAAGGAGACAAAAACCAGAGACGGCCCACCTGGGGAACACCGAAGTTCCTCAGGCTCAGAGGTGCAGACAGGAAGGAGGTACCCAACCAGACGTGCATCCTCGGAACCCCTCATTCCCGGGCCAACGGGGGCAGTTGGTCGTCCTCAAGGCAGGGTGTATGAGTTTGCCAGGGCTGCGTAACAAAGCACCACAAACTGGGCAGCGTGGAAAACTAGAAATGTACATCTGGTGGATCTGGAGGCCACGATCCAAGATCAAGGTGTGGGCAGGGCTGGTCCCTTCTGAGGGCTGCAAGGGAGGCGTCTGTCCAGGCCTCTCCTCCTCCTGGTGTCTTCACATCACCTTCCCTCTGTGTGTGTCCCTAGGTCCTAATTTCCCCTTTACGAGGACCCCAGTACCACGGGATCTGGGCCCACCCAATGACCTGATTGTAACTTAACCACCTCTTTAAAGGCCCTGTCTCCAAACACAGTCACAGGAAGGTTATGTACCGAACATTTGTGTCCCTCCCCCAGATCCATGTGTTGAAGCCCTAACCCTCCTGTGATGGTATAGGACGGGGGGGAGGCTTTGGGAAGTGATTAGGTTTAGACGACATCACGAAGGTGGAGCCCCCATCACAGGTTAGGGTCCTTATAAGAAGAGGGAAGGCCGCCAGAGCTTGCTCACCCTCTCTCTCCCTCCACGGGAAAGGCCACGTGAGGACAGAGAAGGTCGCTGTCTACAGGCCAGGAAGAGCGCCCTCCCCAGGCACTGAAGGGCCGGCATCTCGATCTGGGACCGCCTGGCTCTGGAGCCGTGAGAAATAAACGTCTGTCGTTCAAGCCTGCAGGCCCTGGTACTTTGTTGTGGCAGCTGAGCTAAGACACGGGGTTAAGACCTCAGGATGTGAATTTTTGGGGGACACCATTCAGCCCTTTGACGCAGGGCGAGGGGCCTCTGGGCAAAGCCCATGGGCGCGGAGGGCTCAGGTCACAGCAGTTAAATCTGGATTCGGAGGCCAGGAATCCTGAGAGCTGCCACAGCTCACGATTCGTCGTCAGAGGATTTAGAACTGTCACAGCTACGAGGAACGGAGGGGTCCCCACTCTGGGAGCTGAGATCCGCCAGCTGAGCCCGCACCGTGGGGCACGTGCCACCCCACCCGGGACAGCCTTATAGAAGTGATGACGACGCTGGAGTTCCTCAGGACACCTAAGCCCTGTCTGAGTCCAGGACCAACTGTCCCGAAAGGTTCTACAGCCTTCCACCAAAACTGTCAAGAAGCCAGCATTTTGTCCAGGGCTCCCTGAAGCTGGCCCACAGGTCAGTGGCCAGGCACCTGATCTAGCCCCAAATGACACTCCAAACGGGGCTTGGGGGCTGCGGGCAGTGCTGGGAGGGCTCGTCCCCAGGATACAGCCCCCCTTACAGACATGCCACCATGATCTCACTCTGCCGCTCAGGCTATAAAAAGTTGGATGCTCTGGGACCATTGAAAAGCATGAAAAACCTTCATTACTGAACGGAAAGAGGGAATCAAGGCAGAAATGACCCCACTAGAAGATGGCCAGCCGGCCTGCAGGGGAAAACGACCCGCTCACCCCCAGCCCCCCACACTGAACCTTCTGGGCCCCGGCTCACCTCCGAGGCTGTGCCCGTCTCCAGGAGCGCAGCCACCACATATGAGTCAGTGGGACGGTGCCATGGGTCCCGCCCTGCGAGAGGACTCACGGGCTCCACCCCGAGCTGAGGGGACAGCTCCCCACCCCAGCAGCCCCGGGCTGCACCACAGAGCAGGTGGGCAAGGCTGAGGCCCCACAGGAGCCCGAGAGGCCGCTCACCTGGATGTCCTTGTTCAGGATCCTGCCCACGGCTGGGAAGGAGCCGTCCACCTGCTGCTGCTGGACCATCCAGCCCCTGGCAGTCACCAGCTCCTTCTCGTCAATGAAGATGAAGCTGCGTGCCTGGGCGAAGGACTTTAGGACAAAGGCCGTGAGCCTGGAACAGGACAAGGAAGGGGCTGGGGGCCACAGAATGGGGTCATCTCCCTTGTGTCCACTGAGGGACTACACACATTCCCCACACTGCCCAAGCCTCTGTTTCCTCATCTATAAGACAGCAGGGTCCAGCCTGTCCCGTAGGGCTGTCGAGAACACTCGATGGAAGTGTATGGGATGACAGGGCGCAGCCCTCCTGCCTGGACCCTCCCCGCCTCGAGGTCTGCTTCTCATCTGGTACTCAAAGCCTTTCTGTGAACTGGTCTAGGCCCGCCTGCCCCTGCCACATGCAGGAGATCTTCCTCATCCTTTCTCCACAGCCATTCTCCAAGAGATCCCCAGTCTTGCTGAGAGACCCCGGGTCTTGCTTGGGAACCAGCAGCCAGGTACCTCGGACACGAAAGCCCCTCTGTGGCCCTAGCCAGCCATGGTTATGGTCATTCCAGTCTCCGGGCCTACGAATGGCTTTGGAATGGGTACATGAGGTGATGCTGGGAGCAGCTGCAGCCATTTTGTCACCACAAGGGTAGCAGCCACCATGCTGAGGGAGTCCACAGTGGCCAAAGGAAACAACCAGAGGCCCTGATGCCTTGTGGGGCTATCGGACTGGCCAATGCTGGTGCCTCCCCAGCCCTGCAGTCTAAGTTGATGTACAGAATTGCTTTCAGCCAGTTTTCTGTTGCTTGCAGCTAGAAAAGCCCACCAACCCTCTAGCTTCAGTTATTCCGTCCAGGCCTTTGACACATTGTGTTCCCCCTCCCTTCTTCACAGGATGAGGTCCCACTTGCCTCTGAACGCTCAGCCCAGGCGTCTCTCCCCAGAGGAAGCCTTGCAGACAGTCCTACTATGGGATGGATATGCCTCTGTCATTATTGTCCATCCCTGGCTTTGCAGTCTGTCCCTTGCCTACCGAGTCCCCCAGCCCAGCTGTTCCTGGTGTCAGAGTGCCCCCTGAGCGATAGCTGGTGGGACCCAAGGATGAACGACAGAGTGAACAAAAGACGCAGGAGAACCATTGGGTAGAAATCAGGGAGCTGATTCCGTCGCCACCTCGGGCAAGATCCTGAGCCAGAAACACCCACCCAGCGCCTCCTGAATTCCCCACCCACAGGAATCGAGATGACAAATGTCTGTGGCTTTAAGTGGCAACATTTTGGGGTGACTTGTTCCCAGCAGTAGACAATGATTACATCTCATACAAGTCTCTCTCCCTGGGGCAGTGAGCTCCAGGAACTAGGACCATTTCTTTCTAGTTCCCCGGGGACTCAGAATGGGTTCTGGCCCATAGCAGGCACTCACTGAATGAACGAATGAACGAATGAATGCACACTGCAAACAGGAAGCCATGTATAACGGAGCCTGAGTTGTAAGGCTTCCAGGCTGCATCCCGGACCCTTCAGCTGAGTGCTCAGAGAGAGGCACAAACAGGGCGTCCGTCCCGATGGGCACCCAGCACTTCAGTGAGCTGCCCACACCCTTATCCCATTGCCTCCTGCCTCCCGGTCCTCAGAGGGATGTGTGGTGTGGAAAAAGACTCAGAGAGGTTGAGCATCTGGGTTAAGGCCGCACAGCTCACACGAGACAGAGCCCGGGTGGTACTGCTTCCTGCAGCCTCGTCCTCCAGAGTCCTCAGGGAGCTGTCCATGTTAGGAGACCAACAGGCTTGTCTCACAGGATGGGGGGGAGGGGAAGCTGCTGTGTGTCACGTTTCCATGACCACGGTGGAACTGGTCCTGCTCCAGCTGTGTGCGTGTGCACGGTGGGAGAGTCACAGCTCGCTATTTCTGAGGGCTGCTTGGGCTCCGCCAGCTTTGGGAGAGTGACTCAGCCACTCTGGCCGTCCCTAGGGCAGGCAGGGGCCTCTGCTTGCCAGAGTGTGACGGCAGCCTTGCGTCACAGGCTGTCAGCAAGGCCAGGCCCTGGGACCAGAACTGAGACAGTGGATGGGCACTGGAGGCTGTGGGGCTGGGCCGGTCCCAGCCTGGGCCCCTCTGGAGCCAAGCAAGCACCGCTGTGCACGCAGTGCAGGCTCAGCCGGGCGCATGCCTGCTCCCAGGCCCCTGGCGCCACTCCTGGGCCATGGACACCCTTGTCGGCTCAAGCACAGGGCAGTTTCCACACCCACAGCTGCTGTGAGCGCCGGCAAGCTGGTACTTTGAGGGGACCCCTGGGGACAGGAGTTGGGGGTGCCCCACTTTCTCAGTAAGCCCCAAAGAGGACAAGGCAAATCCCCAATGATGCCAAGAACTGCTGTGGTCCAAGGATCCCAGGAAACAAGACCCAGGCGCTCCCACCCCCTGGACCCTCCCTGACCTGGTCGCCCTGAAAGCCAGAGGGGGCCGCTTGCAAAGGAAACCAGACCCCAGGCCGCTCCGCCCACACCCCACCCTGCAGCCTCGAGGTGGTGGTCTGGCCTCCCCCAGCCCAACCCCTCCTGCTTGAATCACCCCCATTCCTAGGTCCAGCGGGCTCTAAGGAGGCCCAGAGCCCCCAGGACCAGCTCCCGAGGGGCTGGAGAGCAGGGCTCGGTTCCTGGGCACTGTGGGAACAACAGAAAGAGTAACCGTAACTGTCACCACCACCCCCCAAGCCCCCACCGAGCCCAGGACCAGGCAGAGTGGGCGCATCCCGCCCTCTGAGCTCCGGGACCTGGGACCACAGCTGTCACCAGTTCCCAGCCAGGTGCCCGTCACCCTGGGGATCAGGCCTGAGCCTTCTGGCCATGCTGTGCTGGACGGGAGGCTGTGGCTTCCAGTAGGGGAGCCCCTGTGGCTGTGCCCTGGGAGTGGGGACCCGCCACATGCTCCCTGATGCGTCTCGCTCCCCGAATGCGCTGTGGGAGCCGTCCTGGTGCCTGTAGGTCAGCTGTCGCTGGTAGCCTGCGGGGCAAGCAGAAGACAGCATCCTGGTGAATGGCTGGGCCTGGGCCTGACAATGTCCTACCTTGGGAACCCCAAACAATGCCACATCCACATCCGGGGTGCCTGAAACTGCCCCACATCCACATCTGGGGTCCTTGAAACTGCCCCACACCACACCTGGGGTGGCATAAACTTCTACTTCATTCCTCTTGTTGCCTGATTCCTGGTCACACACGGGCCCTCGGCCACGCCTGGTGGTCAGTGAAATGCACCATCTCAAGGTGGTGCCCTCTGCCACCAGGACGGGAGTTGCTCTGCCCCCTGGAGCCGAGCCTGGTGTGCTCGGAGAATAGGAGGCACTGGAGTGGCTGGAGCAGGGGGCAGGGGGAGCGGGAGGCTGGAGGTCAGGCTGGCCCCTGGGGCCTCCAAGGCTGGGCTGGGCCTTCCGCCTGTTGTGAGGGTGGCAGGGAGCGGGGGCAGGTGAGCGGGGAGGGCTGTGAGGGGACGTCTGTAGGGGGTGGTCTGGAGAGGAAGTGGGGAGACTGGGGAGGCGGGGACTGTCCAGGCGAGCACGTCGATGGGCTCGGACCGGGCAGGGCGACAAGCAGGGCAGGGTTCTTCAGTGTAGGCAGAGCTGCTGAGCTGGACAAGCTGTGAGGGAGGAAGGAAGGATCCGAAGGCACGGAGGCTTGGGGCCTGCCCTACTGGAGGGACGCAGCTGTGTCCAGGGGGCGGGGAAAGGCAGAAGGAGCCCTGAGCCGGGTGGACAGTGTCCCCCCAAATTCGTGTCCATCAGGTGCCGCGAATGGAACCTCAGTGGGAATAAGGGCCTTTGTGGATGTAATTATATTCAGGCTCTCCAGATGAGGTCATCCTGGAGTGGGGGTCCCTAAATCCAATAGGTGTCCTTACAGGGAGAACGAAGGGGACTCGCTTAGACACAGAGGCCGTGTGACGACAGGGGCAGAGAGCGTGGTGATGTGTCAGCAAGCAAAGGCACCTGGAGCCACCAGCACTCTGCCGGGAGAGAGGCCTGGACAGGCTCCCTCAGAGCCTCCACCGGGGACCAGCCCTGCGGACAACTTGACTTCAGACCTGAGGCCTGCAGAACTGGGAGGAA
Source organism: Equus caballus (assembly GCF_041296265.1). Classification (NCBI taxonomy): domain Eukaryota; kingdom Metazoa; phylum Chordata; class Mammalia; order Perissodactyla; family Equidae; genus Equus; species Equus caballus. The sequence continues at coordinate 16,558,891 of NC_091704.1, forward strand.
TGCACTCCTGTGGTGCTCAGCCACGCAGCTTGTGGTCCTTCATTACGACAGCCACAGGACACCAACACCAGCGGGTTTCATGGGAAACCAGGGGACGGGGGTTGACATACATGCCTGGCATGTGTGGATGCCAGCTTCACAGTGGAGTCAGGCCCCTCCATGCTTCCCGTCCACTCCAGCTCCAGCCCAAGGCCAGAGGCAAACCCCAGGATGCCCCAGGACCTTGAAATCAACTGACTTAACCCTCTTATTACACGGATAGGAAACCAAGGCACCGAGAAGAGCAAGTCCCACAAGCAGGGCTGTTCCCTACCCTAAGGACCTGATCCATCATCATGGGAGGTGCTCAGTGCTGTTGTCTCTGAAAGTATTCAGCGCCACGTTATTTGTTCCTGAAGGTGTTCAGCGCCACATTATTTCTGAAGATGTTCAGTGCTGGTTGTTTATTTCTGGATGTCTAAGTCTGCCTTGTTTATTTCCAAAGCTTCTCAGTGCTATGTTATTCATTTCTGAAGATGTTTAGCGCTACACGATTTAGGGGGCGAAAACTGGAAATAGCTCCGACGGGTCCAAGAGGAGAGTTCTGTACATTGTGCTCTATAAATGCATGTGAGGGACACACAGTGCAGCTCAAAAGTGGCTACAAACTGAGAGCCAGTGATTCCACCCCAGCCATCTGCCCCCACAGAAATCTAGACGTGTTTGTTCCAGCACGTGAGCACTGATTCACAGCGGCACCATTCCAAAAGCCTGAACTGCAAACTGCTCCAATGCCCATCGACAGCCGCGCTGACCACGGTCCCTCCACGCAGTGATGGAGGTGAACAGGCCACAGCTCCCCACAACCCGGCGGACAAATCTCACACATACGGTGCGGGGTGGGGCCACCATAAGGTGCCATATGATGAGGCACCAAGAGCGTCAAAGCTCATCTGCGCTGCTGGAGGGCAGGAGAGTGAGCCTAGAGCCAACTCGGACAGGGGGTCACAGGGGGTTTCTGTCCTTTAACTGGTTTTTATAATGCTGTTATATTGTGCTTATTAAAAAAAAGAAAGAAAGAAAGAAATTCTGTTTTTAAAAGATGCCGTTCCTCTTTCCGTGGCTGATTACCAGCATTCAGGGCCTTGTCCTAGCAAGTGTGGACACCAGGCTCCTGATGACAGTGACCAGATCAGGCCACCCAGTGGCCTCTTTGACGCACTTCCTCCCCATCCATGCCCCCATCATGGTCAAGGCTGCCCCCTCCCCACACCCTCCACCCGGGGAGTTCCCCCTCAGTACCTTGTGCCAGGGAATCAGCGGTCTCCTTCTGCACCTCGGGGCTGAGCTGCTGGGTGTCCTGAAGATATTTCAGGACATAGATGTTGGGCGCAAAGTGGATCATGGATCAGCCAAAGGGCAGCCGCAGGAGGCTGCTGAGGTGGTGCAGGGTTGTTCCCATGACGTCTCCTGGTGGGAAGGAGAAGACGGCTGGGCTGGGGACTGGCCTTTCCTGGTCCCCTGGGTGTGCGAGAGACAGCTTTATCCAGAGGCGGGAGCCCGCCTGTGGCCTCACATCGGCCACCACCCTCTGACTGCCGGTGCTGCTCCTTGGGACTGGATGCACCCCCTGCCCACTCAGCCTGCCCGGTCCCCCTGCCCTCTTCTACACAACTCCTTCAGTGTTCTTTAGCTTTAATTCAGTGTTCTTTCTCTACTTTTTCATTATGTTGATTGCTCTTTTCTTTCGGGCTTTCTAAACATGCATTTAAAGCTATGCATTTCCCTCTAAGTACAACTTTGGCTGCATCTCACAAATATTGATACATCAATCCAGCCACTGTGGTTCCACTCTAAATATTTTTTCTAACTTCCAATACAAAATGTGATTTTCTCTTTAACATGAGTAATTAGATTTTTTAGAAAATTTTCATACATGTGTGGTATTGTTGGTGCATTTTGTTTTCTTTTGCTGAGGAAGATTGCCCTGAGCTAACGTCTGTGTCAGTCCTCCTCTATTATTTTTGTATGTGGGACACCTCCACAGCATGGCTGATGAGTAGAGTATGTCCACACACAGGATCTGAACCCGTGAACCTGGGCTGCCAAAGCAGAGCGTGCGAAACTTTAACCACTCGGCCACTGGACTGGGCCCTGTTGGTGCATTTTTAAGTTCTTTTTTTCTATTATTTCTGGTCTTCTTTGCTCTCATCCCTTTGGTACTCTCTCTTCCTTCCCTTGGTCTTTCTGGCCAAAACACTGCTGATAGACCCCCCAGAACACCTGCTGTCCCCTGATTGCACCTCCCTTCCTCCCTCAGCCTTTCCTCCTGCCCCATCAAGGCTGCCACTGCTCCTGCAGCCTCCTCCTATGATGAGGCCTACCTGGCCACTTTCTCACCACCGTCCTCTGGGTTTCCCAGCTTCTCCTCCACCCTTCCATCTCACTGTGCTGAAGGCACTGGCACACAGCTCTCAGCCTTTGTCTCCTCTCCATCCATGCCTACCTGCCTCCTCCCTTAAACCCCTCACCTCCATCTGGGCCACCCACCCCCACAGCCACCTGTGACTTGACCTTGGACCTCAGAAATCATAGATTCCAACATCCTGTGATCTGGCCACAACTGCCACCTGCCCAGGGCCTTGGGCTTCCACCCCATGATGTCAGAAAGGCTGGAGACCCCACATTCAGGCGTCTGCCCCCCGGCCGCTCACCCTCTCTCCACCCTTCTAACTTCCAACATTAGATCGATTGTATTGTCCCCACTTTCCCCTCCTGTGCCTGGGCTACAGGAGACAAGCCATGACCCTAGAGATCCCAGGCCGCAGCCTCTTGCCCCTGCTCAGCAAATGCTCTGCATGCCTGCCCCTCTCACCAGGACCCCGAAGACCCCTACTCCTTTCCCCACATCTGGCTGATTTCACCTGGCCTTTTGGCCTTCTTGGACCTCGCCCCAGACCCACTGCCCTCACAGAATTCACTATTGGGGTGGCCTCACACAGGGCCTGGACTGGGTGGGTCTGGACCTGCTTTCTTGGCCAGACTAGGAGCCCCTCAAGGGTAGGGTCGGGGTCATCTCTGGGTCTGGCCCCAGCGCTCATCATAGAGAAACACCCATCACTACAAGCTGCTTTCAGGTGAGTGGGTATGCGGCTGGAGGCCTCCGGGGCACAGGCTCCCAGCAAAGCTGAGCCAGGCTGCAGGCAGATGTGCCTACAATGGAGGCAGCTGCCCGCTCAGAGCCAGGAATGGCGCTGTGTGGGAGCCCCAGGGTGAAGGCCTCGCTGTAGCTCTCATCCACCTCCACCTTCCTCCAGATGCGGAACTCGCCCATGGAGCCCCAGCCAGTGGAGAAGCCAATGAACTGGACCTCTGGTGCCCTGGGGAGGGTCCAGGCCACAAGGACAGACTCATTTGATGGCTCTGGACCATGGCCGACCTAGAAAAAGAGGCCAAGGCTGCTGGACAATGGCAGAAAGCACATGGTAGTGCTTAGGCAGCAGTGACACTGGCTATGGTCAGTGAAACTAGAGATGACCCCATCCATTACATGGCCAACAGCATGGCATCTACAAGTTCCAAAGTCGCTGGGCTCCCTGGAACCTCTGTGCCTTTGCACATGATGTTCCCTCTGTCTGGAATATCCTGCACTCCCTGTTTTGCCTGGTGAACTCCTATTCATACTTCAAAATCCAGCTTGGTTATGTCCCTCCTCTAGGAAGCTGTGTTAGCTGTTCCTTTTCTATGTCCCCTCTGCTTGGCCCAGAAAGCCCCCAGCCCCTATGTCACCCGCTCATATCCACTTTCTTTCTCCCTACCCACTCGCCCTGACCTTTCTCCCAGAAGCCCAGGCCCTTCCTCCCCCACAGCTCTCATGTTTTCTTCTGTAAGCGACTCCGGGCAGACAGTGAGCACCCTGAGGCTGTGCCCTGTGTTCACCCCCTCCTCCCTGCCCCCCATCAGAGCCACACACAGAGAGAAGCAGCCGATCCCAGAGGAGCACGAGGTTCCCATGCCCACCCCGGCCAGCCCAGTCATGCCTGGATGAGTCCTCCATGCCAGCTGATCCAGAAGGTTTTGAATTCATCCCAGGAGAGGATCTTGGCTGTGTGGGTGCTGGCCACGGGCACGCCCATCTTGTTGGTGGAGATCCAGGATTTGGTGTTCTGGTGCCCCCCCAGGACGATCTCCATCATGCCTGTGGTGTCCTGGGGCCCAGGGGACAAGGCCACGCGGGCGTCGTTGTGGGCTCACACAGCCACGTCCAAATGGGTGACATGCAGCAGCCGCTGCACGTACCGGAATTCGTATTTGTTGGGTGTGGAGATGTGGACTCTCTCTGAGTGGAGGGAAGCAGGGGGCTTTAAGGGGACACCCGGAGGCATCCCCCTGCCTCTGCCCAGAGCCGAGCGGCAGGACTGCGGGAGGCGAGTCTACTGTGGCTCTGCCTGCAGCGCCAGGAGGCACAGCCGAATGGAGCTGGCTTCACCACAGCTTTGCCAACAGCGCACCAAGGCTGAAATGTTCACAGGGACAAATCCCGCAACAGACGCACAAGACCTGTAGCTGGAAACCACAAACCACCAGCGCAACTAAAGCCGACCCAGATCAACGGAGAGCTCGACCGCGTCCCTGGGTCGGAAGACCACATTGCGGAGATATGCTCCTTATTCCCCAGACTGATCTGCAGAGTAGATGCAGCCCCAACCAAGTCCAGCAGCGTCCTCTGGGGAAACGGCACAGCCGACGGCAGAATTTATGTGGAAATGCAAAGGACCTAGAAGAGCCAAAATGGCGTGGATAAAGAAGAGCCAAGTTGGAGGACCACACCACCTGTTGGTGAGACTCACTCTGAGCTACAGCGACCACAGCCGGGCAGCGCCGGTGTGGCACAGACGACGCACGGTGGGACAGAACAGGAAGCCCAGAAATGGACCGACAAAGGTGCTAAGGCAACTCAATAGAGAAAGGAAAGTCTCTTCCATAAATTGTGCTCGAAGATCCGTCCAGGTGCAGAAAAATGAACCGTGATCCATACGTAACCTGGTCCCCAAATGAACTCCGAATAGGTCACAGCCATTGATAAATGTAAAGAAGTTTGAAAAGAAAAGGTAGAGGTTGCCACAGATTTCTCAGATGCAACAACAAAAGCATAATCCATAAAGGAAACATTGATGAAGTGGACCCCATCAAAATTAAAAACCTCTCGTCTTTGAAAGACACCATTAGGAGATTGAAAAGACAAGCCACAGACTGCAAGAAATATCTCCGCAAAGCATGTATCCGGTATAGGACTTGTATCCAGAATATATTTTAAAAACTCTCAAAACTCAATAAAAATAAACAACTCAATTCAAAAAAGGTTAAAAGAGCTGAACAGACACTTCACCAAAAAAGATATAACAGCAAATAAGCACGTGAAAAGATGGATAACATCATTGGTCATGATGGAAATGCAAATCAAAACCACAATGAGATACCACTAGACATTTATTAGAACGGCTAAAATTAAACAGACTGATAACACACCAAGTGTCGGTGAGGGTGGCGTGGAACTGCCCGTCCTCCACTGCCGGTGGGGAGGCACACGGCTACAACACTTCGGGAAACAGTTTGACAGTGTCTTAAAAAGTTAAACATACAGGGGCTGGCCCCGTGGCCGAGTGGTTAAGTCTGTGCGCTCCGCTGCAGGCGGCCCAGAGTTTCGTTGGTTCGAATCCTGGGCACGGACATGGCACTGCTCATCAAACCACGCTGAGGCAGCGTCCCACATGCCACAACTAGAAAGACCCACAACGAAGAATACACAACTATGTACTGGGGGGCTTTGGGGAGAAAAAGGAAAAAATAAAAAAAATCTTAAAAAAAAAAAAAAGTTAAACATACATATACCTACATACAACCATATGCCTTAGCTGGTCTGTTCCTAGGCAGTGACCCAAGAGAAAGCAAAACATATCACCCACACAAACACCTGTACAGGAATGCCAACAGCAGCGTTGTTTGAAATAGCCCCAAACTGGAAGTAACTCAAACGTCCGTCAACAGGTGACTGGATAAACGAAGTGTGATGCATCCGGTCAATGGAATCCCGATCAGCCTTAAGATGACTGCGTGATTGATACAACAACATGGATGAATCTCGAAATTATTACGGTGAGTGAAGGAAACAGGGTGATGAGAGTACACTCTGTATGAGTACATTCATACAATTCTAGAAAGTGTAAAGTAATCTATATAGAGAGAAAGCAGATCGGTGGTTCCCTAATGACAAGGGTAGACAGAGATGAGGGATTCCCAAGGGGCATGACTTTTGGAGTTAATGGAAATCTTCATTATCTTAATTGTGGTGATGGTTTCACAGAGGTACACGTATGTCAAAACATCAAACTGTACACTTAAAATATGTGTGCTTTATTGTATGTCACTTATATCTCAACAAACGTTAAAAATGTTACTGGCTGCTTCAAATACAAATATATTCAGCCTCGTATTAATTATGACATACAAAATAGAAACAGCATACAAATGTTCAGCAATGTTTCCCAATGTTCTATAATGGTCAAATTATGGAGCGGTCATCTGATGGAACATGCTGGAGCTGTTCTGAAACGCTGTTTATAAAGGCTTTACCACAGCAAGGAATAGCACTCAGAATATGTTCACTGAAAAGGGTAGGATGTAAAATTATAGAGCTCATGAGTTAAAACTATGTTTAAACAAACAACAATCAATCTTACGAAAGCAAATACAACAAAATGTCAAAAGAATTCACCTTTGGATGTGAATCACGGGACGAAGTTTTCCTTCTTTTCATCTTTCTAAATTTCCTCTGATACATGGTATTGCTTTTCCTTTTCCCAATTTTTTTTTTTTAAAGATTGGCACCTGTGCTAACATCTGTTGCCAATCTTTTATTTTTCTTCTTCTTCTCCCCAAAGCCTCCAGTACCCATTCTAGCTGTGAGCACCTCTGGTTGTGGCATGTGGGACGCCGCCTCAGCGTGGCCCGATGAGCGGTGCCATACCCACACCCAGCATCCGAACCGGTGAAACCCTGGGCCGCCAAAGCAGAACGTGCGGACTTAACCACTCGGCCACAGGGCCAGACTCCCCCATTTTTTTATTGTGGTAAAATAAACATAACGTAAAATTTGCCATCTTAACTATTTTTAAGTATACCGTTCAGTGATATTAAATGCACTCATACTGTGCAAACATCACCACCATCCATCTCCAGAACTCTTTCCAGCTCACTAAACTGAAAGCCATTAAACAATCAATCCCTGTTTCTCTCTGCCACGGCCCCTGGCAACCACCATTCTACTTTCTGTCGCCATGACTTTGATTACTCTAGGTACCTCCTAGAGGTGGGGCCATACAGTATTTGTACACATTTATTGCTTTTTAAAAATGCTTTCAATTTAAATTTTACTGAGATAGTTGTGGATTCACATGTGACTATAAGAAATAATACCGAGAAATCTTTGTACTCTTGACTCAGTTTCCCCCAATGGTAACATCTTGCAAAATTCGAGTACAGTAGCACAATACTGATACTGACATTGATACCGTCCACTGATCTCACCCAGATTTCTCCTTTTTATCACCCACACCCTTCCCTCCCCCTCCCCCCAGCAACCACTAATATGACTTCATTTCTAAAATTCTGTCATTTTGAAAATGTCATATAAACGGAATAATTTATGTACCCTTTTAGGATTGGTTTTTTTCACTCAATCCTCTTCATCCAAGCTGTTGCGTGTACCAATAGTTTGTTCCTTTTTATCGCTGAGTAGTATTCCAAGGTATGGATGCAGCACAATTTGTTTAACCACTCACCCGCTGAAGGACATCAGGGCTGTTTCTAGTTTGGGGCTATTACAAACACAGCGGACGTGAACATTTGTGTACATGTTTCTGTTTGAACACGTCTTCATTTCTCCGGGATAAATGCCGAGGAGTGCAATTGCTGGGTGGTATGCTGGTGGCACGTTTAGTTTCTTAACCATCAAACTGTTTTCAGAAACCACTAGCAGGGGCTGTACCAATTTACATTCCCACCAGGACGTGCGAGTGATCCAGTTCCTCCTCGTCCTGGCCATCTTTAGGTGTTGTGCTACTTTTTATTTTAGTCATTCTGGTAGGTGTGTATTTGTAACTCATTGTGTTTCAACTTGCATTTCTCTAATGGCTGACAATGTTGAGCATCTTTTCATGTGCTTATTTGCCATCTTCTTTGATGAGCTGTTTATTTCTTTTTGCCCATTTTCTAAGTGAATTGTTTGCTTTATTTACGGTTGAATTTTGAGAGCTCTTTAGATACAGATCTTCCTTGACTTACGATGGAGTAACATCCAATAAACTCATGTAAGTAGAAAATATCGTAAGTCAAAAATGCACTTAATACACCTAGCCTACCGAACACCATAGTTTAGCCTAGACCACCTGAAATGTGCTCAGAACACTTACATGAGGCTACAGTTGGGCAAACTCATCTACACAAAGCCTACTTTATAATAAAGTGTTAAATACCTCACATGGCTTATTGAATCCTGTACTGAAAGTGACAAACAGCATGGCTGTCAGTGTATCGGTCATTCACCCTCACGATCGTGTGGCGACAGGAGCTGTGCAGCTGCCGCTGCCCAGCATCACGAGACAGGATCGCACCACATATCACCAGCCCCCTGGAAAAGACCAAAATCCAAAATTCAAAGTATGTTTTCTAAGGAATGCCTATCACTTTTGCACCATTGTAAAGTCAAAAACTCATAAGTCGAACCATTGTGTCACGGATCGTCTGTATTCTAGATACTAGTCCTTTGTCAGATCTGGGTTTGAAAATATTTTCTCCCAGTCTGTATCTTGTATTTCCTCCTATCTTAACAGCATCTTCTGCAGAGGAAAAGGTTTTCATTTCAATGAGGTCTATTTACCAGTGTTTCCTTTTACGGATCATAGTTTTTGGTACCATGTCTAAGAACTCTTTACCTGGCCCTAGATCCCAAAGATTTTCTCCCACGTTTTGTTCTAAAAGTTTTCTACTTTTCCATGTAGGTGCATGACCCATTTTGAGCTCATTCTTGTATCAGGTGTGATTTTTAGGTTGAAGCTCATGTTTATGCCAATAGATGCGCAATGGCTCCAACACCATTTGTTGAGAAGGCTCTCCTTCCTCCACTGAATTGCTTTTGCACCTTTATCAAATATCATTTAAGCATATATGCAATGCATTGCCATTGAATGAAAAAAGCAGAAAACATGTCAAGGAGAAGCCTGTGTCCAGAGTGTGCTGTGGATCGGGGACCCGTCACGCTGAACACCTTGACAACAGGAGGGGGTTCTCCCAGGGGGTCAGCATCACCCAGGGACTCCAGCTCAGATCCTCAGCCCCACCTCTCGGCAAAGCCCGCTAGGTGACTGTCCCATGCCAGCCCCGCCGAGCTCTGAGCTGGACAGCTCCTCGGGGAGGGGCTGGGCGGGGAAGGGGCAGCCCTTCCTCAGGCAGCCAGGGCTCCCGTTCTGCCCAGCATTCCCCAGACGCCACCAAGGCAGAGGCGTGGACTAGCCCTTCCCTGGCCACTGCGCCCACTGGGCACTCTCCTTGCGTACCCACCTCCTGTTCGTGGGTCATGTGCAGGTATAATGTCGATTTCAGGGGATCGAGGCGGACCCGGGATCCTAAAGCTCCCGGAACCCACCTTAATTCCCACGTCCTCCTCTGTCGCATCAGTGTTCTGGGCCACCCTCATTCCCACAGCTTTCTGCTGAAGTGACACTAAGCCCTGCCTTCCGCAGAGCCCAGGGCCCCGCGGACAGGCCTCCTCCTGACAGCGCTCTCTTCTCATCAGCACCACAGCCTGCAGTCTGTGCGTTCCCTTCCTACATGGCGGATGCCTGGCCCTCACTCTGGTTTATGACTGTCCCCACACAGGACATCTCAGTTCTCCGCCGCTGTGTCCTCAGCCCCCAAGGAGGGTGGGTGTCCACTTAGCAGCAAGAGAGCTGAAACAGTGCGAGGAAGGACCCAGCCAGGCAGCCCTTCCTTGGCGGGCTGGGCGCGGGGACTCCGCGTTGGGACAGAAGAAAGTGCTGTAGCTGTACGCACCGGAAGCTCCCTCGGGCTGAAGCAGAAACGGGGAGAACCATGTGCTGAGGCGGGGGCAGTCGGTGCGGGGGAGTGGTTCTGAGTCTGGACTCCACAGGGTGATGCCAAGTCACAGGTGCAAAGAGGACTGGGCCACCTACCCAGGCCCAGGAGGGGAAACTGAGGCTCACTCCCCCTTCTCCAGCTCCAGTCAAAGGAACTCACCAACCATTCCCAGACTTGTCATGCTTCCCACACCCCCACCCCGCCCTCCCTGCGCCCCTTCCTCCCGGCTCCCAGCCTGCTTCTCCCCCTGGGCAGGGAACACTATGAAGCAAAGGCTGCCAGGCTCCAAGGCCCCATCTGACGTCTGTGAACATGGAGAAGGGGTGCCCAGTTCTGCCAAGCAGGGGGCTCTGTCTCGCTGTCTGCCGCATCCCTTGTCTCCTGTCTCTTCCATGCATGCTCCTGCTTCTGCCCCTTCCACAACGTCTCCCAAATAACAGACGACAGCCGGCTTGTTCTCTTAAAGAGGGAGCCCAGAACTTAACCCGATACACCTTGGGGGGTCTGTCTGACCAGAACGGCCCCTGTGGGGCTTTTGCTTTTCCAGACCTTTTTCAGCAGCCTCCCCAAACTGGAACGCTGTGGCCACCTTGTCCTTAGGTCAGACCTCAAAGGGTTAGTGCATGGTCACTGCAGCCAGGTGGCTCCCTGGGGTCCCCACTTCCCCGCTGTGATGGTACATTTTGTGTCAACTTGAGGGAGCCACAGGATGCCCAGATACCTGCTGAAAGCTTCTTTCTGTGAGGATGTTTCTGGAAGAGGTCAGCATTTGAATGGGTGGACTGAGTAAAGCAGATGGGTGGGCCTCTCCATTGGGTGGGGCTCATCCAGTCCACTGAGGGCCTGAACAGAACAAAAGGTGGAGAAGGGGGCTTTCTCTCTGCCCCACTGCCTGAGCTGGAACATTGATCTTCTCGGCCCCAGTGCTCCTAGTTCTCAGGGCTTTGAATGACACCACCAGCTCTCCTGGGTCTCCAGCTTGAAGATGGCAGATGGTGGGACATCTCAGTCTCCTTAATCATGTGAGCCAATTCCTTATAATAAGTCTCTTGGTTTTGTTTCTGGAGAACTTCTGACTAATAATACCCATTTTTTGCTGGGTGACCTGGATCCGCTCACTTAACCTCTCTGGGCCTCTGTTTTTTCATTTCTAGATGAGGGTGATGAAGACATGGCCCTCACTGTGATGGAGGGTTGGGTGTACTTCAGACAGGGCCTGGCGTCTCCTCAGTGCTTCTGAGCAGTCAGCTCTTGTCATATTCTCTCATCCCCCTTCTTCCGCCCCACCCCCAGGCCCTCCGTTGAGGCTGCAAAGAAGGGCCTCATCCCTCCTGTGTCTGTACGGATGAGTCCAGGAGGCACCTGTCTGGAGCACGTCCACTTCCTGTACCAACCCAGGATCCTGCGTGGCGGTCTGCACCAGCGTTCTGCCTCACCCACAGCCACCACCTGACACCCACCCTGAGCACCTCGCTGGCAATCCTTCAGCAAAGCTGCCATGGCCGGCAGCTGAGAGGCCAAGCACACCCTTCTGGAAGACGCTGAGCTGTTCACCAGCCACTGGCAGGCCCCACGTGGAGCCCACAGGCCATTTGCTCAGCCACAGGCTCCAGGGAGAGCCTTGGAAGTTTTGCTTAGGCGTCAGTACTGCCCTGATTGACCAGCTCAGCCCCTCACTGGGGAAAGCGTTGGGGTCACTGGCCAGCACCTGGCCACAGTGGCTTTTGACAGCTGCACAATCATAAAAATGATTCATAACCCAGATGTCCATCACAAATGAATGGACAAACAAAATGTGGTATATCCATACAATGGAATATTATACAGCCACTAAAAGGAATGAAGCTCTGGCACATGCTACAATGTGAATGCAACTCAAAATCACTGGGCTGGAGGCCAGCCCTGTGGCCGCGTGGTTAAGTCTGCAGGCTCTGCTTTGGCAGCCTAGGGTTTGCTAGTTCGGGTCTCAGGTGCAGACCTACACACCACTCATCAGCCATGCTGTGGCAGCATCCCACATAGAAGACCAAGAATGACCTACAACTAAGATACACAACTATGTACTGGGTCTTTAGAGCGGAAAAAAAGAGGAGGATTGGCAACAGATGTTAGCTCAGGGCCAATCTTCCTAAAAAAAAAAAAAAAAAGCCTTAGGCTGAGTGAAAAATGCCAGACATGAAAGATCACATAGTGCATGATTCCACTTATATGAAACGGCCACAATAGGCAAATCCACAGAGACAGACCCTGAGCCCTTCTGCTGGTGGTGAGCATGGCCCTCTGGACATCCAGGGCTTCCTGGACACGCATCCCTCAGAAGAACCTCAGAAGCAGCCAGTGGGGCTGCTCACGGCTGCCAGGCCCCTTCTCCTCTGCCAGCTCTGCTCCCAGGGACCCTGGCACCAGTCTCTCTCCTGTGTCCTTCTCCCCCACGATGCCCTGGCTTTCAGCTGCTCCTGGGTCACGCTGGCTCCTGGCCAGGTTCCAGAACGTGGTCCCTGCATGATGTCACCACTGCAGCCTCCGGCAGGACTTTTCTGCAACCTTGTAGCACATCCCAGTGCCTCCGTCCTGTCTGCTCTGTGGACGTGCCTGTTCTGGACGTTTGCCATACGGATCACATGCTGTGTCTGGCTTCTCTCACTCGGCATGAGGTTTCCGAGGTCCATTCACATCGCAGCGTGTGCCAGGGCTCCAGTGCTCACCGCAGCTGAGTCACGCCCCACCGCACTGGGGACTGTGACCCACTGTACCACGTTTGCCTGTCCATTCACCAGCTGACCGACATTCCTAAAGCGGAAAGCGCATCCCCGTGGACCGTCATAAATGCCCCATGACAACGGCTCACGTGTCTTCAGCACATGGGGCCCGGTACACACTCATTTAACTGTCCTGCGATTCTGGTCTGAACCCAGGGCCCTCCCTCCAGAGCCGGCCCGCGGCCAACGACAGGCCTCCAGCCACACTCACGATGCCCACCGGGCTCTCCTCCCAGCTCGGAAGTCAGTCAGCTCCTCCTCTCTCCTGTGAACTTCCCTGAGACATGGTGGGGTGTTCGAAGGCTCTCGGCCTTTCAGCAGAGGTGCAGAGGGTCGCGGTCCCCTGGGGGGCTGGGGAGCCAGGCAGGCTGGCATCGGCTCCTCCTCCGCCTGGTACAGCGCCTGTGACCGGGCATGGCCATCACCTACTCCCCCGCCATGTGCCTCTGAGGAAAGGCATCTCTGTCCCCTGCAGCGTCCTCCCCAGCAGGAGGCACATGGCGTCTTGCGAGGGTCCACGGATAACCCACCGAGCAAGCGAACCCCGCGCCCAGTGCTCTCCCTCAGTTGAGGCAGGAGGGTCTCCCTGCTTTATCCAGCTGCACACCCAATGCCTCGTTTCATATATCCATTTTTCTCATTCACGCTTCATTTTTTGCCCAGATATTTTCAAGTTTTTCCAGTTTTCTGCTGCTCTAGCCAGACCATACCTTCTGTCGGTACAAAGCTGGACCCAGGATGCTGCGAGGAGACTGCTGAGTGGCGTGAACGAGAGGAAAGGCCGGGGAAAGGAGGCCCCAGAGAGGCCCTCTCTGCACACTTGGAAAGTCCCTCTGCAGACAAAGGAGGCGCGAGCTCTGGGCCGCCTGGCCGGCCGCTCTGTGGGGCCACTGCTGCCTCGGCCACGCCACGGGAGGCAGGCTGCAGCCCAGGGGGTGCGCTCCGCCGAGCCGAGGGCGCCAGGGCTCTCTGCACTTCCTGTCGAGGCCATCCCACGCTGCTGGCTCAGGGAGACCGCATTCCTCGCCCATGACATGTGAATCCATCACATCACGTCAACAATGCGGCAGCCAGGGCCTGTCCGCCTCCGGGTTCTGCCCCGTGCGTGTGACTCCAGGTGCTGCTGGAGACCGTTGGCTCAGCATCGCCAGGGCGCAGGCGGCAGCGAGGACAGCTGTTTGCAGCTGGGCCACTGGAGAGGGGCGGATGCTCTGGCCGCTGCAAGGACCTTCATCGTGTCTGCCGGGTGCTCTGGCTGCAGCATCTGGGCTCCGAGGCTTCCGAGCAGCCCCGACAAGATGGGCATCACTGCTATCGCGTGCCCGGCGCTGTGAGGCATCGCGAGCCTTCTCTCTGGCCCTCCACACACTGTGGGCTGAGCGTGAGCGCACCCGTCTTACACAGCAGGGTGGAAACACCAAGACACTCGCCCAGCCCCACGCATAAGTGGTAGATCTGGGATTCACAGCCGGGGGTCTTCGAGGGCTGGACGCCTGGCCCCTCTGCTGCAGGCTCTCTGTCCCTCCTGCACACGCATTCCAAGGACAACCCTCGAAATGCTGGGTCACAGTGCCTACAACTGCCTATGACCAACAGGGAGTGCACACACAGAGGCGCGCCGCCCTCCAAGATGGCCAACCGGCGGGCGGGGCGCCACCTCTCTGCAGCCCTTGAGGGTCGCAGGCCTCTTCACCAAAGCCTGCCCTGCACTACGGAGAGGGCCTGGATGCCGCGGTCCTCCAGCGAGTAACCCCCTCTCCTGAGCAAAGCCCTGGAGGGACCCGTGGGGGCTGCCCTGGCCCTGGCTCAGGCAGGGACCACACACTCCAGCTGGACCCCCGCCTCACGGTTGAGGGAATCGGGCCCTGGCCAAGTGCCGCCGGGGAGGATGTAGGCTTACCTCAACCAGCACGCTGTGTCTGACGTGATCCCTCCCAACGGGACCCCTCCTGTCGGCAGGATCCTCCTCCACGTGTCTGACGGACTTCACATCTCGGCAGCAGCTCGTTTCTCCAAACGCCAGCGCTTCAGCTGCGGGGATCTGAGCGCTCAGTGCTTGCTCTCAGAATAGGTCCCCACCAGGGTGGAGCTGTCCCCCCAACCCTTGTCCCAGGGGTGTATGTGTGCATATGTGTGTCCGTGCATGCGTGTCTGTGCATATGCTTGTGTGTGTACATGTCTGTGCTGCATGTTTGTGTGTGTTCTGTGCGTGCACAAGTATGCATGTGCATTTTTGTGCATGCATTTGTGTGCACTATGCAAACATGCGTGCTCCATTGGTTTGGCACTTTATCAGCCCAGCCCCTCAAGGTGAGGCCCCAGACCCCACCCTCGCCTCCTCCTACCTCTTGACCACTCCCTCTGGTCTGCATCCTCAGCTACTAGCCTGTCCCTCAAGATGGTCCTGACCTCACTTCCTGCCCTACCCACCCCTCACCCACCGGGGTCAGCGCCTGGACTCCTTGGTAGCTGGCGGGGGGAGGATACCCAAAGATGCATGGGGCCCTCACCTGTGATGTTGCTGATCCCCAGGTCGCTGAAGGACTGAACCACCCAGTTGGACTCAGCCTCCCTGGGGATCATGCACGTCTTCTTGGTCAGATGGCATCTGCCAGGATGCCCGACAAATCGGACACCCTTTGGGAACCGAGGTCTTCGTGTACACCTGCAGAGAGTGGCGTGTGCCTATGGTGCCTGGAATCTGGGCACCCCACCGCCCATCCAACACCACCCACCTTGTCTGCCCTCTCTAAGAGCCACAGACTCCTTCAAGGGCGCCGTCCATTTCTGATCAGAATGAACTCCTTACATCACTCCGCTGGGAGCCCCCTCCTTCCCTCAGCCTCCCAAACCCCCACAGGTCCAGATCCCCATTGGGACCAAGGTCAGTTCAAGGGCAGTCTCCCCTGCCACATCCACCCTGGAGTGTCAGATGGGAGGCACCACTCCCCCTAGAGGCCAGCAGAGCACTTCCTCTGACCTCTCTCTAACCACTGAGGCCCAGAGTGAATATGTGAGCCGTGCACATAAGCTTCTGTGTGCATGCCTATGTGCACATGCACAAGCATGGCACGCGCATACACACGTGTATTCAGGTATGTGAGCATGATGTTTGAGCGCATGCGTGTGAAAACTAGTGTCTGTGCACGTATGTAAGCATGGCCGTGTACATACGAGTGCACTGCACACTCGTGTCTCTGTATGCATGTGTGTGCACGTGAGCCCATCTGGAACAGGCTCTTTGCTCCACGTCCATATGTCCAGCCAGCACATATGAAGCACGCAGTGAGTGCAGAGGCCCCGCCGGGAGCTAAAATCAGCCGAACAAGACACAAGGGGGCCCCAGGCCTCAAAGCGCCAGCACTGAGCCACACACTCACCCAGGTGTGCGGTGGAGGGAAAGACAGGGGAATCTACAACGGCAAGCATGACAGAGAATCTAAATCCTGCCCAAGGACAGGCCTGGCCACACCTGAGTGCAAACGGTGGTGCAGGGTGCTTCAGGGGCTCCCACATCACTCACAAGATGGCATTCTTCCAGAAAGTTCTTCCAGGAAGGCAAGAAGAGACTCAAGAGCCAAGTGTCAGCAAGACACACTTCCAGGTCCGGCGTAGAACAACCTGCTGTGCATGCCAAGGAGCTGGACAGCCTGTCTCCTGGAGCCGCAGGGCGGGCGCAGGGCAGGGCGCTCCCCAAGTCACCGTGTGGCCATCCCTGAACACACGCTGCCTGGCAGGGCTTCTGTCCTTCCACCTGAGAAGCCAGCAGCCAGCATGTACTTGGAGCTGAAACGGCACCTGGGGGTCCTGCCTGCAGATTCGGGGGCCTCCCTTGAGGGGCGCCCTCCAGATCAGGGGTCCGTCTGTACTTACTCAGGCTTTTTAAAACTGCGGTCCTATTCCTCCCAGCCATAAGCTATACAAAAGGAACAGCAAAGGACGATCGTAAAGGTGCTGGGCTTTGGGGCACTGATCCTGGCTGACTGCTCTGACCCTGTCGCACATGTCCCGCTTGGCCCCCTCCAGGCCAGCCCATGGCCACTGCCTTGGTTCGTGCCACAGCAGCTCCCACTCAGATGACTATGGGAGCCTCTGATCTCCCCCTCGCCTTCTGCTTTCCCACCTCTCCACCAGACCCTCAAATCCAGCCAGACTGTGTCATGGGCAATTCCCGGGACAGGCCAAGCTCCTCTCACCTCTGTTGCTTGTGCATACTGTTCTCTCTTCCAGAAATGCCCTTCCAGGCCCTGGTGCTGGCTTAAACTTTGCCCAAAGACTCCCACATTCTGGGGAGCTGCCCCTTCTTGGGCCTTCCCTAGCCCTCTGTAGACATCTATCTCTAACACAGCTCTGCCATCCACTCCCTGGGGGTCCATGGACGTGTGACAGTGCACCTCTGAGCCTCCCATCCAGGAACGATTCCATCACAGCCTCTCTATCCTCGGCCCATGCAAGCACTTGACAATAATGCAGGTAAAATAGTCAGCCCAGGGCCAGCCACAGAGATATGTGTCCAAGAAAGCTGGGTTTGGGGTGTCAGAGCTCCAAGCCTGGCCACGGGGGCACCCCACGTCCTGGGTGCCAGGGTCTTCTGATGCCTGCACAAGGCCCAGCACACAACAGGGACTTGGGTGATTGCTTCTGAGTGACAATGAAAGAATCACCCATATTTTACACCCAGGAATTCCTTTCTATGGCCTCTGGGTGTCTCGTTTCTATTTTGGAACCTACGATGACCACATTTTTCTCCAGTTGACATTTTCCTTTAATTAAAGACCCAAGGAACAAGAAGCTCGCATGTGACAGTCCATTACGTGTGGCTCTTGTACAGAGTCAAATAAGCATCAGGAAGTCAGATGCAAAGACCAGCACCAACCTCGCACTGTGCCAAGTGGACGGCAAAGCCAGAGTCCTTGACTGGCCTCGAGACTGCCACCATCATTACACACAACGTCTTCTTGGGCAGACCCAACCATTCGGTGGCGCCACAGAATTTACGACAGAAAAAAGGAGTAAAGTGTTTGCTATAAGGTCCCCTCTGAGCTGGGACTCAGGACACTGCTGTCCCCAGCCCCGGGCCAGGCTCGGAAATGACCACAGGGCGTAGTCATCATCCCTTCAAGACGCACGAGGGGCCCGGGATCTCTCTCCCTCCTGTCCCACAGAGCAGCCTGCGAGGGCGAGCGGGGCCAGGTTGAGCTCTCACACCCAGTTTACAGATAGGGAGACTGAGGCAAAATGAGCCAGTAAAAGGAATCACTAAGCTGAAGCCCAGGGGCTCTTCTGGGGGCGGCGAGGAACGGATGTGCTGACATGACAGCCGGGTTGTGGGGGCTGCGTGGCCTCCACCCAGAACCGCCACCACCTAGCAGCCTCAGTGCCCTTCCATCCACTCCCTGGCCCTTCAGTTTTCAAGAAAAAGGAAATCTGGTTTTCTGAAGTCTCTTGGTTTCCATGGTGTCTTTGGTCTGGGGCTGCAGCTCACATCTTCTGCCCTTGGCGTGGAACGAGCCAGCGGCCCTGGGGGTCCCCACGCACACAGGCAGGGCCAGGAGGATGTCAGCCATGTCCCCAGCACCCAGCTGGCCAGAGTGAGGCTAAGACCTGTGGCTGGACGTCTGGGCCGACCTGCAGAGAGCAGCCTCGCTCCAGTCGGACTCCTGACCCTGCCCCCCGCTCACCCCTCTACCCGCCGCCTCGGCCCCCAACCCCCACCCCTGATGGCTGCCCCTAAGCATGGACAGCCTTCTCCCCTCCCTCCCTCCACTCACAATCGGATACCCAGGCTGAGACAGTGCGCGAAGATGATGAGGGTGGGGAGGACAGGTGCCCCTGGCCTCCCTGAGCTGCACGATGCACAGGCCCCCCAAATACCACCTCCCCATTGTGCCCCTACCTGATCTGCGTCCTCAAGGGTCCCTCCACCTTGCCTTCCATCCCTCCACATCACCAGAATCTGAAATCCCCCCCAGCCTCCAAAGTCACCCCCAGTCCCACCTCCCCAGGGGAGCTGTTGTGGGTTAAATTGTGTCCTCCCAAAAGATACACTGAAGTCCTAACACCAGTACCTGTAAATGGGACCTTGTTTCGAAATAGCGTCTCTATAGATGTCGTCAAGTTACGATGAGGTCAATAGGGTGAACCCTAATTCAACATGACTGGGATCTTTATAAGAGGAAATGTGGACTCAGAGACATTCACAGAGGGAAGACGAGGTGAAGACACGGAGGGAAAAAGGCCATGTGGAGACGGAGGCAGAGATGGGAGTGATGCAGCCGCAAGCCCAGGATCGCCAAGGGTTGCCGGAAGCTGCCAGCAGCCAGGAGAGCAGCCTGCAGACCCTCTCTCAGAGCGTCCAGAAGGAGCCAGCCCCGCCCACACCCTGGCCTTGGACTCTGGCCTCTGGAAACAGGAGAGAAGAAATTTCTATTGTTTTCAGCTACCCAGTTTGTGCTACCTGGTTATAGCAGCCACAACAAACTGAGACGGTAGCCTTTTTTACTGCCTCCGAGAGGGAGCCGGGGCCCCACTGCATGGCCCCTGCAGGCACAGAACCCCCATAACAGCACCAGCAAGGTCCGCGGGACGTCCGTGGTCACTGTTCTGAGCACCTACGGGCATTAACCCACTCACACTCTAACCACGGGCGGGCCCCCCTCTCCCTGACGTCCGTGCAAACCGACATACCGTCAGGTTGAATATCTCGGCCAAGGTCGGGGAGCTTGTAAGTAGAAACTGGATTCAGAGCTCCCACTCTCTTGACCTCCAGGATTTCCTGCCTCTGTGTCCAGTGTAGGTACAACATGACCCAAATCTGACCCATCACGCATTTCTGTAAGGCCAGGGAGCTAAGAATGGTTTTTACAGTTTTTAAGTGATTGGGGGAAATAAAAATCAAAAGAAGAATGATATTCTGTGACACATGAAAATTATATAAAGTTCAAATTTCAGTGTCTGGAAATAAAGATTTATGGGCACCCAGTCACGCCCACTCACGCATGCATCGTCTACGGCTGCTTTCCCGCTACAACAGCCAAGTTGCATAGCTCCGACAGAGACCATCTGGCTGGCAAAGACTGAATATTTACTATCTGGCCCTTTACAGAGAAAGTTTGCCAACCTCTGCTCCATGGCATTACGTGTAATACATGTCCCACCACACCGTGCAGGCCAGGACTCAGAGACAGTGGCTCCATCACATCTGTCACCCCTGACTCCTCCCCACCCCATGCACGCATCCCCACCCAGCCCCAACTTAGATGGCTGGTGAATTAAAACTGACCCCATCCCATCCCTGCCTCCCCAGTATCGCAGATGCTGCCCCTTCAGATGACCCCATCCCACCCCGCCTCCTGACACCATGGATGCTGCCCCGACCCCAGAACAGGGAAGGCTGTCGGGGGAGGTTTCAGTACCTCGGCACAGGTGCCCATGTAGTTGTAGATGCTGAGCGGGATCTTGGCCTGCTCCCCGCGGACCTCGCTGGGGGGCAGTGTAAAGTCTACCAAGAAGGAGTTGAAGGTCTTCAGCAGGGTGGGCTCAGCGACACCCAGGCCCCAAGCAGTGGACAGACCCACAGCCTCGCCCACCCAGCTGGTGATGGAGTAGGGGGCCTGCACACTGAGCGTCTCCTCGCCGGATGGGTCACTGTGGAAAGATGGACAACCCGTGGCCTTCTCCAGGACCATGCTTCAAGGCCAAGTGGGAATGGAAGACTTTGGCCACATGGCCTCGGGACCCAGGGAGGTGCCCCTGCTGCTTGGAAATAAGCATTTAAGGCATCACAGAGTGTGTGACAAGAGAAAGCCATCCCTCAGCCCTGAATGGCCGTAATCAGAAACATGAATGGCTCTCAGGACGAATGTAGACACAGGACCACTCAAAATACAGGTTCAGAGAGGCAAACCGTGGCAGTGTGTGTTCTGCCCAGTTTAGGGGAGAAAGATGCTGAATCGAGAGGTGACCAGTCACTTAGGGCATGCTTATGTCTCCCAGAAAGGTATGTCCAAGTCCTCACCCCTGGCACCCGTGAATGTGATCTTAATTGAAACAGGGTCTTTACAGATGTAATCAGCTAAGATGAGGTCCTACTGGAGTGGGGTGGGCCCTTCATCCAATGACAGGTGTCCTTACACAAAGACGGATATTCAGATACAGAGGGAAGACAGCCATGTGAAGACAGAGGAGAGATTGGAGTGATGTGGCCACAAGTCAAGGATGTCTGGGGCCCCAAGAAGCTGGAAGAGGCAGGAAGGACCCTCTCCTAGAGCCTTTGGAGGGAGCCTGGCCCTGCCCACACCTGGATCGCAGACTCCTGGCCTCCAGAACCGTGAGAGAACAAATTCCTGTGGTTTGAAGCCTCCCGGTTTGTGGGCATTTGCTGCGGCAGCCCCAGTGGAGCAATGAAACAAAAAGGACATTAAATGTTCAACAAAATAAAGACATCAGCAACATGGCAGAGTGAGCTGTTCCCTTTGTCTCTCCCCCTTGGAACCACAACTAAACAGACATTCACTGATGCACAGAGGACACCCACACAGCACAACAAGACGCCTGTGAGATGCGCACAGATACACACCTGAAGGGGGATGCACTGCCCTGGGGAGGTGGCGGAGCTGGGTGAACTCTCTGGCCCCCCAGCAGCCCTGTGCACGCATGTGACTGTTCTTGTAGCTGGAGCACCCACACCACCACTGCGGCCCTGAGAGTGGGAGCGCGTCTTGGCAGGACTGCGGGAGCAGGTGACAGCCACCCTGAGCTCCTGTGTGATCACTCTCCCATCTGGTAGGAGAGCCCCTAGTGCCACCGCAGACCCCAGGAAACGGCCCAGGCTCGGACCCAGTGGGAAGGCCCCGCCTACCAAGCATAACGGCTGGCGCAACCTAGGAGGAAGTGGCAGATCTGTGTGCCCAGGCAAATGAGCTCCTGGCTGCCACAAATACCCGTGGTATCACTGAGGCCCCAAAGGGGGGAGCGTGTCTCACCAGGACTGTGGGAGCAGGTGGCAGCAACCCTGAGCCCCCATGTGATCTTTTTTCCATTCAGTAGCGGAGTCCACAGTGCCACTGTG
Organism: Equus caballus; assembly: GCF_041296265.1. NCBI lineage: Eukaryota > Metazoa > Chordata > Mammalia > Perissodactyla > Equidae > Equus > Equus caballus. Next base: position 16,580,854 of record NC_091704.1, read on the forward strand.
GGCCCAAGGACTGACCCAGGCTCAGACAGGCACAGCAACCAGGGATCACAGTGGGCTCAGAACGCACAGCTCCTGCCCGCCCTCCAGTGGCGGCAGGTGGAATCTGCGACCAGATACTATCACCACACGATGGCACGAATCAACCCCATCAAATAATAAAAAATATATTAATACTCCAAACCAGAAGGAAAAAGGCAAACACCCAGAAATCAATCCTAAAGGCACAGAAATCTACAATCTAAATGACAAGGAATTCAAAATGGCTATCATAAAAAAACTCAACGAGTTACAAGAAAATTCAGAAAGATAGTTCAATGAAATCAGCAATGAAATTAACAGAGGGAATTCTTCACAGAAGAGTTTGAAACTATAAACAAAAACCAATCAAAAATGTTGGAGATGAAAAACACAATGGGGGCCGGCCCACTGGTGCAGCAGTTAAGTGTACACGTTCCACTTTGGCGGCCTGGGGTTCACCAGTTTGGATCCCAGGTACGGACATGGTACCACTTGGCAAGCCATGCTGTGGTAGGCGTCCCACATATGAAGTAGAGGAAGATGGACGTGGATGTTAGCTCAGGGCCAGTCTTCCTCAGCAAAAAGAGGAGGATTGGCAGCAGATGTTAGCTCAGGGCTAATCTTCCTCAAAAAAAAAAAAAACCCACAATGAATGAGATAAGGAAAAATCTGGAGTTCTTAAGTAACAGAACTGATATAATGGATGATAGAATTAGCAATTCAGAGGATAAGGATATAGAAATGCTTCAGATGGAGGAGGAGAGAGAACTAAGACTAAAAAGAAATGAAGAAATTCTCCGAGAAATATCTGACTCAATTAGGAAATGCAACATAAGAATTATAGGTATTCCAGAGGGAGAAAGGAGCAGAAAGCTTGTTCAAAGAAATAATAGCTGAGAACTGCCCAAACCTGGGGAAGGAGCTGGAAGTACAAGTAAAATAAGATAATAGAACTCCTAATTATATCAACATAAAAAGACCTTCTCCAAAGTATAGTAGTAAAACTGGCAAAAGTCAAGGACAAAGAAAACATATTAAGGACAGCAAGGTAGAAGAAAATAACTGACAAAGGAACCCCATCAGGATTTCAGCAGATTTCTCAGCAGAAACTGTACAGGCTGGGAGAGAGTGGAACGATATATTCAAAATTCTGAAAGACAAAAACTTTCAGCCAAGAATACTCTATCCAGCAAAACTATCCTTCAGATATGATGGAGAAATGAAAACTTTCCCAGATAAACAAAGCTGAGGGAGTTCATTGCCACAAGACGCCCCGCCCCCCCCACACACACAAGATACAATCGAGAAGCCTCTCAAACCTGAAAAAAAAAAAAAAGAAAGGGTTTACAAAGCCTAGAACAAGGAGATAAATAGGCAGACAAAACCAGAAAATTGCAACTCGTTATCAGAACAGATTAGCAAATACTTAATTATAACATTAAAGATAAATGGAAGGAAAACATCCAGAAGAAACATAATCACTTCATTTTAACCACAAACTCACAATACAAAATGGAATAAGTTGTGACAACAGTAACTTAGAAGGGGAAGAGGAAAGGGATGGAATCACCTTAGCCTAAGGAAATAAGAGGCTACCAGAAAATGGACTATCTCATCTACGAGATCTTTTATACAAATCTCACAGTAACCACCAAACAAAAAATCAGAACAGAGACACAGATGATAAATAAAGAGAGAACTGAGAAAACCAGCACAGAGAGCCACCAAACTGAATTGGCAGTCCACAATATACGAAATGAGAAATAAAGGAAATACAGAAGAACTGGAAAACAAGTGATAAAATGGCAGCATTAGGCCCTCATATATCGATAATCAGTCTAAATGTAAATGGATTGAATTCTCCAATCAAAAGAAAAAGACTGGCGGGATGGATTAAAAAACAAGACCCAACAATATGCTGCCTCCAGGAAACACAGCTCAGCTCCAAAGACAAACACAGGCTCAGAGTGAAGGGATGGAAGACGATACTCCAAGCTAATGGCAAACAAAAGAAAGCAGGTGTTGCCATACTAATGTCAGAGTAAGTAGACTTCAAGATAAAACAGGCAATGAGAGACAAAGAGGGGCAGTATATAATGATAAAAGCAACATTCCACCAAGAGAAGATAACACTTATAAATATATACGTGCCTAACACAGATGCACCAAAGTCCATAAAGCAACTGTTAATTGACCTAAAAGGAGATACTAACAGGAACACAATAACAGTAGGGGACCTTAACACCCCACTTACATCAAAGGATAGATCCACTAGACAGAAAGTCAATAAGGAAATAATAGAACTAAACTAAAAACTAGACCAGATGGACTTAATCTACATATATATGGAACGCTGCATCCAAAAACAGCAAAATACACATTCTTCTCAAGTGCACATGGAACATTCTCAAAGAGAGACCATATGTTGGGAAACAAGGCAAGCCCCAATTAATTTAAGCAGAGTGAAATTGTATCAAGCATCTTTTCTGATCATAATGCTATGAAACTAGAAATCAACTATAAGAAAAAAGCTGGGAAAGAGACAAACACGTGGAGACTAAACAACATGCTACTGAACAACCAATGGATCATGGAAGAAATTAAAGGAGAAATAAAAAAAATCTGGAAACAAATGAAAACATAAATACACCATATCAACTCATATGGGATGCAGCAAAAGCGGTCCTAAGAGGGAAACTCATAGCCATACAGGCCCACCTTAACAAACAAGGAAAATCTCAAATAAGCAATCTTAAACTACACCTAACAGAATTAGAAAAAGGACAAACAAGGCCCAATGTCAGCAGGAGGAAAATAAAAATTAGAGACAAAATAAATGAAACTGAAACAAAAAAAACAGTAGAAAGGATCCATGAAACTAAGAGGTGATTCTTGGAGAAGATAAACAAAATTGACAAACCCTTAGCCAGACTCACTAAGAAAAAAAGAGAGAAGCCTCAAGTAAATAAAATTAGAAATGAAAGAGGAGAAATTACAACAGATACCACAGAAATACAAAGGATTATAAGAGAATACTATGAAAAACTATATGTCAACAAATTGGTCAATCTAGAAGGAATGGATAAATTCTTAGACTCATACAACCTCCCAAAACTGAACCAAGAAGAAATAGAGAAACTGAATAGACCAAACGCAAGTAAAGAGATTGAAATAGTAACCAAAACCTCACAAAAAATATAAGCCCAGAGCCAGATGGCTTCTCTGGAGAATTCTAACAAACATTCAGAGAAGATTTAGTACCTATCCTCCTCAAACTATTCCAAAAAATTGAAGAAGACGGAACACTACCTAACACATTTTATAAGGCCAACATCACCCCGATCCCAAAACCAGATAAAGACAATGCAAAGAAGCAAAATTACAGGCCAATATCGCTGAGGAACATAGATGCAAAAATCCTCAATAAGACACTGGCAAACCAAATACAGCAATATGTTAAAAGGATCATACACCATGATCAAGTGGGATGTATATCAGGGACACCTGGATGGTTCAACATCCACAAATCAAAGTGATGCGTCACATTAACAAAATGAGGAATAAAAACCACATGATCATCTCAATAGATGCAGAGAAAGCATTTGATAAGACCTAACATCCATTTATGATAAAACTCTCAATAAAATCAGCATAGAAGGAAAGTACCATACCATAATAAAGGCCATATATGACAAACCCACAGTCAACATCATACTCAACGGCAAAAACTGAAAGTCATCCCTCTGAGAATAGGAACAAGACAAGGGTACCCACTTTCACCACTCCTATTCAACATAGTACTGAAGGTTTTGGCTAGAGCAATTAGGCAAGAAAAAGAAATAAAAGGGATCCAAACTGGCAATGAAGAAGTGAAACTCTCACTGTTTGCAGATGACATGATTTTATATATAGAAAACCCTAAAGAATCCACCATAAAACTATTGGAAATAATCAACAGCAAAGTTGCAGAGTACAAAAATCCATTGCATTTCTATACTCTAATAACAAACTAATAGAAAGACAACTCAAGAATACAATCCTGAAAATCTGGGATGTCAGCAACACGGCGGCGTGAGCTCACCCGGGACTCTCTCCCTTCCAAAGTACAACCGAAGAGCAACTGCTTTCCAACCAAAAAAAAAAAATCCTAGTAACAGAAACAGTCAGAGACCCACAGCAGCCAAACGACGGAGGTCAGAGAGGCTGGAGCTGCCCTGGGAGGAGCTGGAACAGGTAGGAGAGAACTTCGCTCCCTCCCCTAGAGACGGGGATCACTGCCACGCGTGCAAAAAGGAGCCAGGGAGGGGCCACCCATCAGGGGATCGTCCAGGACTCCCACCTCCCGAGCAGCAGAAACCTGCTAACGGTGGAAAGCTTTCGCGTGGGGGAACCCCAGCAAGCCAGGGCCCCGGGAGACCAGACAGCTAGAGCTGATCCAATACAGGTCAGCGTGAGTGAAAGTGCCCCTCCTCCCCGCAACCCACGCGGCCCGCGCCATCGCGGTTGAAGACGCAGGGCTCAGAAAACAAGCCTCTCGACCCCCATCTAGTGGCTACAGGCTGTAATTGCAGCCGAATAATAGCATCATGGACAAAAACCACTCCTCTACCACCCAGCAATTTATAAAAGCTCCAGACCAGAAGGAAAACAATAAAAATACAGAAGTAGCTCCTGAGGACTTGGAAATGGGTAAACTAAGTGAAGATGAGTTCAAAATAGCTATCCTTGAAATATTCAGTGAAGTAAAGAGAAATAGAGAGAAACAAGTCAACGAGTTCTGGAGTTACTTCACAAAAGAGATTGAGACTATAAAGAAGAATAAATCAGAAATGCTAGAGATGAAAAATACAATGGATCAGATAGAACAGAATACGGATTCCCTGAAGGCCCATATAGACAACATAGAGGAGAAAATTAGCATAATCGAAGATAGACAGGCTGAATGGCTCCAGACAGAGGAAGAAAGAGAACTAAGAATTAAGAAAACTGAAGAAAATCTGCAAGAAATAGCTGACTCAATGAGAAAATGCAACTTAATAATCATCGGAATTCCTGAGGGTGTGGAAAAGGAAAATGGAGCAGAAAGTGTGCTCAAAGAAATAATAGAAGAGAACTTCCCAAGTCTAGGGATTGAGAGAGAAATGTATGTGGAGGAAGCGTTCAGATCTCCTAGATTTGTCAATGTAAAAAGACCTACTGCAAGGCATATAGTAGTAAAAATGGCAAAAATGAATGACAAAGAAAGAATACTCAGGGCAGCAAGGCAGAAGAAAATAACCTACAAAGGAACCCCTATCAGACTTTCAGTGGATTTCTCTACAGAAACCTTACAAGCTAGGAGAGAGTGGAGTGACATCTTCAAAACTTTAAAGGATAAAAATCTTCAGCCAAGAATACTCTATCCAGCAAAAATATCCTTCAGATATGAGGGAGAAATTAAATCTTTTCCACACAAACAAAGCTAAGGGACTTTGTAGTCACAAGACCTCCACTACAAGAAATCCTCAAGAAGGCTCTCATAACTGAAAAAAAAAAAAAAATAGGATAGCAAATATACAACTATAGCATTAGGATAAAGGGAAGGAAATCACCAAAGCAAAGACAATCTTAGCACTCTAACCACAAATTCACAACACAAGTTGGAATAAGATATGAAAATAATAATTTAGGAGGGGAGGAGGAAAGAGACTGAAACAGTCTAGGCTAAGGAAGTAAGAGACCACCAGAAAATGGATTATGTTATAACGAGATTCTAAATACAAACTTCAAGGTAGCCACTAAACTAAAAAACAGAACAGAGACACAAAACATAAGTAAGGAAAAAATCTAAGAAACCCAGCATAAGAAATTGCAGAACTCACTGGGTAGGCAAAAACACACAGGACGAGAAACAAAGGAAAAACAGGAAAACCGGAAAATGAGCAACAGAATGATAGCATTAAGCCCACATGCATCAATACTCACCCTCAATGCAAACGGACTGAACTCTCCAATAAAAAGACACAGAGTGGCAAAATGGATTAAAGAGCAAGATCCAACAATTGGTTGTCTCCAGGAAACACACCTCAGCTCCAAGGACAAACAAGGCTCAGAGTGAAGGGGTGGAAGACAATACTCCAAGCTAATAGCAAACAAAAGAAAGCAGGTGTCGCAATACTTATATCAGACAAAACAGACTTTGAGATAAGGCAGGTAAAGAGAGACATAGAGGGCCAATATATAATGATCAAAGGGACACTTCATCAAGAAGAAATAATGCTTATAAATATCTATGTACCCAACAGAGGAGAACCAAAGTTCATAAAGCAACTATTAACAAACCTAAAAGAAGACATCAAAAATAACACAATAATAGTAGGGGACCTCAACACCCCACTCACATTAATGGACAGATCATCCAGACAGAAAATCCACAAAGAAACACTGGAGCTAAACAAAAACCTAAAACAGTTGGACTTAATAGACATATATAGAACACTCCATACAAAAACAGCAGAATAGACATTCTTCTCAAGTGCGCATGGAACACTCTCAAGATTAGACCATATGTTGGGAAACAAGGCAAGACTCTACAAATTTAAAAAAATTAAAATAATAACAAGCATCTTCTCCGATCATACTGCTGTAAAGCTAGAAATTAATTACAAGAAAAAAGCTGAGGAAGGCACAAGGATGTGGAGACTAAACAATATGCTATTGAGCAAGCAATGGATCATTGAAGAAATTAAAGAAGAAATCAAAAAATACCTGGAGACAAATGAAAATGATAACATGCCATACCAACTCATATGGGATGCAGCAGAAGCTGTATTAAGAGGAAAATTCATCACACTACAGGCACATCTTAACAAACAAGAAAAATCCCAAATCAGCAATCTTAAACTACACGTAAGTGAATTAGAGAAAGAAGAACAAACAAAGCCCAAAGTCAGCAGAAGGAGAGAAATAATAAAAATCAGAGCAGAAATAAAAGCTATTGAAACACAAAAGGCAGTAGAAAGGATCAATGAAACAAAGAGCTGGTTCTTTGAGAAGATAAATAAAATGGACAAACCCCTAGCAAGACTTACAAGAAAAAAGAGAGAAAGCTCAAATAAACAAAATCAGAAATGAAAGAGGAGAAATAACAACAGACTCCGCAGAAATACAACGGATTATAAGAGAATACTATGAAAAACTATATGCCAGAAAAAGGGATAACCTAGAGGAAATGGATAAATTCTTGGACTCCTACAATCTCCCAAAGCTCACTCAAGAAGAAGCAGACAATTTGAACAGACCAATCACGAGCAAAGAGATTAAAACAGCAATCAAAAGCATCCCAAAGAATAAAACCCCAGGACCAGATGGCTTTCCTGGGGAATTCCACCAAACTTTCAGAGAGGATTTAATACCTATCCTTTTCAAGCTATTCCAAAAAATTAGGGAGGATGGAACACTTCCTAACACATTCTATGCGGCCAACATCACGCTGATACCAAAACCTGACAAGGACAACACAAAAAAGGAGAACTACAAGCCAGTATCGCTGAGGAACATAGATGCAAAAATTCTCAACAAAATTTTGGCAACCCGAATACAGCAATTCATCAAAAGGATCATACATCAGGATCAAGTGGGATTCATACCAGGGACACAGGGATGGTTCAACATCCGCAAATCAATCAACATGATACAGCACATCAACAAACTGAGGAATAAAACCACATGATCATCTCAACAGATGCAGAGAAAGCATTTGACAAGATCCAACAGCCATTTATGAAAGAAACTCTGAACAAAATGGGCATAGAAGGGAACTACCTCAACATAATAAAGGCCATATAAGACAAACCCACAGCCAACATCACACTCAATGGGCAAAAACTGAGCACCATCCCCCTGAGAACAGGAACGAGACAAGGATGCCTTCTATCACCACTCTTATTTAACATAGTACTGGAGGTCCTGGCCAGAGCAATTAGGCAAGAGAAAGGAATAAAAGAAACCCAAATAGGGAGGGAAGAAGTGAAACTCTCACTGTTTGCAGACGACATGACATAAAAAACCCCAAAGAATCCATTGGAAAACTTTTACAAGTAATCTACAACTACAGCAAAGTTGCAGGGTATAAAATCAATTTACATAAATCAGTACAATTTCTCTACTCTAATAACGAACTAACAGAAAAAGAACTCAAGAACACAATACCATTCACAATTGCAACAAAAAGAATAAGATACCTTGGGGTGAATTTAACTAAGGAAGTGAAAGACCTGTACAATGAAAATTACAAGGCTTTTCTGAAAGAAGTGGATGACGACGTAAAGAGATGGAAAGACATTCCATGCACATGGACTGGAAGAATAAACATAGTTAAAATGTCCATTCTACCTAAAGCAATCTACAGATTCAACGCTATCCCAATCAGAATCCCAGTGACATTCTTCACAGAAATAGAACAAAGAATGGTAAAATTCATATGGGGCAACAAAAGACCCTGAATTGCTAAAGCAATCCTGAGAAAAAAGAACACAGCTGGAGGCATCACAATCCCTAACTTCAAAACACGCTACAAAGCTACAATAATCAAAACAGCATGGTACTGGTACAAACACAGGGGCACAGATCAATGGAACAGAATTGAAAGCCCAGAAATAAAACCACACATCTGTGGACAGCTAATCTTCAACAAAGGACCTGAGGGCATACAATGGAGAAAAGAAAGTCTTTTCAACAAATGGGGCTGGGAAAACTGGAAAGCCACATAGAAAAAAATGAAAATTGACCCTTCTTTTTCACCATTCATCAAAATAAACTCAAAATGGATCAAAGACCTAAAGCTGAGATCTGAAACCATAAGGCTTCTAGAAGAAAATGTAGGCAGTACACTCTTTGACATCAGTATTAAAACGATCTTTTCAGACACCATGTCTTCTCAGACAAGGGAAACAATAGAAAGAATAAACAAATGGGACTTCATCAGACTAAAGAGCTTCTTCAAGGCAAAGGAAAACAGGATTGAAACAAAAAAACAATCCACTAACTGGGAAAAAATATTTGCAAGTCATACATCTGACAAAGGCTTAATATCCATAATATATAAAGAACTCACACAACTCAACAACAAAAAATCAAACAACCCAATCAAAAAATGGGCAGGAGACATGAACAGACATTTCTCCAAAGAAGATACACGGATGGCCAATAGGCACATGAAAAGATGTTCATCATCGCTGTGCATCAGGGAAATGCAAATCAAAACTACACCAAGATATCACTTTACACCCATTAGAATGACAAAAATAACTAAAACAAATAGTAACAAATGTTGGAGAGGGTGTGGAGAAAAAGGAACCCTCATACACTGCTGGTGGGAATGCAAACTGATGCAGCCACTATGGAAAACAGTATGGAGATTCCTCAAAAAATTAAAAATAGAAATACCATACGATCCAGCTATCCCACTACTGGGTATCTATCCAAAGAACATGAAATCAGCAATTCCAAAGGTCCCATGCACCTCTATGTTCACTGCAGCATTATTTACAATAGCCAAGGCATGGAAGCAACCTAAGTGCCCATCAACAGATGATTGGATAAAGATGTGGTGTGTATATATATATATATATATATATATATATATATATATATATATACACAAAGGAATACTACTCAGCCGTAATAAAGAACAACATCGTCCCATTTGCAACAATATGGCTGGACCTTGAGGGAATTATGTTAAGTGAAATATGCCAGATAGAGAAGGACAATCTCTGTATGACTCCACTCATATGAGGAATTAAACATGTGGACAAAGAGAACAGATTAGTGGATACCAGGGGAAAGAGGGGGTGGGGGGTGGGCACAAAGTGTGAAGGGGTGCACCTACAACACAACTGACAGACAATAATGTACAACTGAAATTTCACAAGATTGTAACCTATCAACTCAATAAAAAATAATTTAAAAAAAACAAAAAAAAAACAAAAGGGAAATTAAGAAACGATTCCATTTACATTAGCATCACAAAGAATAGAATACTAGGGCCAGCCCCGTCACCAAGTGGTCAAGTTCGCACACTCTGCTCCAGCGGCCCAGGGTTTTGCAGGTTCCGATCCTGGGCACGGACCTAGCATGGCTCATCAAGCCACGCTGAGGCGGCATCCCACATAGCACAACCACAAGGACCTACAACTAGAATATGGAACTATGTACAGGGGGCTTTGGGGAGAAGAAGAAGAAAAAAGAAGAAGATTGGCAACAGATGTTAGCTCAGGGCCAATCTTTAAAAAAAAAAAAAGAATAAAATACTTAGGAATAAACTTAGCCAACAAGGCAAAAGACTTATAATCTGAAAACTAAAAAAACATTGCTGAAATAAATTAGAGAAGACACAAATAAATGGAAAGACATCTCATGTTCATAGATTGGAAATCTTCATGTCGTTAAGATATCAACATTACCCAAAGTGACCTCAGAGTCAACACGATCCCTATCAAAATCCCAACAGCGTTTTTTAGAGAAATAGTAAAATTCATCCTAAAATTCATATGGAACCTCAAGAGACCCGACGTAGATGAAAGAAAAAGTCTTAAAAGAGAAGAACAAAGTTGGAGGCCTCACATTTTCTGACTTCAAAACTTGTACAAAGTTAAAATAATCAAAACAGGATGGTACTGTCATAAAGACAGACTTACGGACCCATGGAATCAGAGAGCGCAGAGATTAACTCTCGCACACATGGTCCAACGACGTTCAACAATGCCAAGACCATTCAGTGGGGAAGAGACAGCCTCTTCAGTCAACAGTGCTGGGAACACTGGATCTCCGCACGCAAATAACAAAGGTGAACACTTATTTAGCACCGCATACAGAAATTAACTCAAAATGATCAAAGACCTAAACATAAGACCTTAAACGATAAAACGCATGGAAGAAAACGTAGGGGAAAAGCTTCATGACGTTGGATTTGGAGAGAATTTTCTGGATACAACATCCAAGCACAAGTAACAAAAGTCAAAACAGATCAAGTGGACTGCATCAAAATCAGAAACTTCTGGAGTCCAGCCCCGTGGTCCAGTGGTTAAGTTCACACGCTCTGCTCCAGCGGCCCAGGGTTTCACAGCTTCGGATCCTGGGCACGGACCCACTGCCGCTCATCAAGCCACGCTGAGGCAGCGTCCCACATGCCACAACTAGAAGGACCCACAACTAAAATTTACAACTATGTACCATGGGGCTTTGGGGAGAAAAAGGAAGAATAAAATCTTAAAAAAAAATTTAAAACTTCTGTCTGTCAAAGGACACTATCAAAAGAGCACAAAGGCAACCTATGAAATGGTAGAAAATATTTGCAAAATGTATATCTGATAAGGCCTTAATATCCAAAATATATAAAGAACTCCTACAACTCAACAACAAAAACCCCCAAATAACCTGATTAAAGAAATGGGGAAAGGACTTGAATTGACATTTCTCCAAAGGTGATATACAGATGGCAATGAGCATATGAAGATGCTCAGTCAGTAATCATTAGGGAAATGCAAATCAAAACCATAATGAGATACCACTTTACACCCATTAGGATGGCAACTATCAAAAAATAGAAAATAGGGGCCTGCCTGGTGATGCAGCGGTTAAGTTCACATGTTCCACTTCTCGGCAGCCCAGGGTTCACCGGTTCAGATCCCGGGTGCAGACATGGCACCGCTTGGCAAAAGCCATGCTGTGGTAGGCGTCCCACATATAAAATAGAGGAAGATGGGCATGGATGTTAGCTCAGGGCCAGTCTTCCTCAGCAAAAAGAGGAAGATTGGCGGTAGTTAGCTCAGGGCTAATCTTCCTCAAAAAAAAAGAAAGAAAAGAAAATAGCTGTTGGTGAGGATGTGGGCAAAATGGAATCTTGTGCACTGTTGGTGAGAATGTAAAATGCTGCAGCCACTGTGGAAAACAGTATGGTGGTTCCTCAAAAAGCTAAAAATGTAATTACCATGCAATAATCCAGAAATTCCACTTTTGGATATATATCCAAAAGAAATAAAAGCAAGATCTTGAAGAGAAGTTTGCACACCCATGTTCACAGCAGCACCATCCATAATGGCCAAAAGGTGGAAGCAGCCCAAGTGGTCATTGACAGATGAATGGAGAAGCACAATGTGGTCCATCCATGCAGTGCAATATTATTCAGCTTTAAAAAGGAACAAAATTGTGACACGTGCTACAACGTGGATGAACCTTGAGGACATTATGCTCAGTGAAATAAGCCAGTTACAAAAGGATAAAACTGTATGATTCCCCTTATACGAGGCCCCTAGAGTGATCAAATTCGTGGAGATAGAAAGTAGAATGGAGGTTTCTAGGAGTGGGGGCAGGGGCAGGGGGTTAGTGTTTAATGGGGACCCAACTTCAGTTTTGCAAGATGATCTGGAGATGAATGCACAAGAGTGTGAGTGTACTTAACTACTGCACTGGATGCTTAGAAATGGTTAAGATAGCAAATTTTATGTTGTGCATTTGTTACCTCAACAAAAATTTTAAACAATGGGAAGAGGGTAATTATTCACACTCCAGGACGAAGATAGGAGAGAAAACAATAGCAGACGAAACTCTTCAAGATGTGTCTGTGGTGAAGAATTAACCTTGCCTAGGAGAGGTCAGGCCTTTGCTCTCCGCTCTTGGGAGGTGACCTCTAACACCCTGGAATGTTCCGCCCGATAGGAGTGTCTGTATGCCCGAGGGCTTTGGGCCATGGGGCGTGAGTACTGCCTCTGGAAGGGACTGGAAAATAAAAGTCAGCCACACACACTGTATGTGACCAGCCCCCAACAAAACTCTGAGTACCGAGGCTTAAGCGAGATTCCCAGGTTGGCGGCATTGGTGTGTATTGTCACCTGGGGTGACGGGGAGAAGGAATCACCATCTGTGATTCCCCTGGGAGAGGGCAACTGGGGGCTTCCCTGTGCATTTCTTTCCTGGCCTGGCTTTAATCTGTATCCTTTCACTGTAATCGCGAGTATAAGAGCTTCCAGTGGGTTCTGTGAGTCCTTCTAGTGAACTGTCAAACCTGAGGATGGCTTTGGGAACGCTTCAACTCACAGTAGGTGTCAGAAGCGAGGGCCGTGGTGCTGCCTCCGTGGAAAACGGTGTGGCAGCTCCTCCAGAAGTTAAACAGAGAACTCCCACGTGACTCAGCCATTTCACACCTAGGTATGGACCCCAACGAAGGGCAACCAGAAACTCAGAGAGTCCTTGAGCGCCACTGTTCACAGAGGCACTGTTCACAACAGCCAAAAGGTGGAAACGACCCAAATGTCCATGAGTGGGGGACTGTGTGAACAGAATGTGGTGCGCCCACACACTGGACTCTTACTCAGCTATAGAAAGGACTGACGCTCTGACACACGCTACAATGTGGACGAATCTGCAAAACATGCCGAGTGAGAGAAGCCAGACATAAAAAGCCACACACTGTATGATTCTGTTTACATGGAATATCCAGCACAGGTAAATCCATCGAGACAGAAGCAGATGAGTGGTTGCTGGGGGCTGGGGGGAGAGGAGATGGGAGGTGAATGCTAACAGGCATGGAATTTGCTTTGAGGGGATGAAATATTCTGGAACTAGATAGAGGTGATGGTTATGCAGTTCTCTGAATGTACTAGAAACCACTTGTAGTGGGTCGAATTGTGGCTCCCAAAAGATTCCCCCATCTGGAACCTCTGAATGAGACCTAATTTGGAATAAGAGTCTTTGCAAAGGTAATTCCCCTAAGAATCTCAAAGCGAGGTCATCTTGGATTGGTGGTGGGCCATAAATCCAGTGAGAGATGACTTATAGGAAAAGATAGGGGGAAACAGACACAAGACAGAGAAAAGAAGAGCAGGTGATGACAGAGGCAGAGATTGGAGCGATGTATACCAGCCAAGGAACCCCAAGGACCACCGGCAGCCCCCAGAAGCCAGCAGAGAGGCCTGGGACAGCTTCTCCTCAGAGCCTCCAGAAGGAGCCAACCTTCGATTTCCGTTTTCAGGCCTCCAGAATAGCAAAAATCCATTTCGATTGTTTTAAGTCTCCCAGTTTGTCTTAATTTGTTATGACAACCCTAGGAAACAGTGCACCCCGGAACGGTACTGCTGACGGTGGTAGGCACACATGCATGCAACCTGCTCCTCTCGCAGCCTTCTCCATTTCCACCAATGACAGTCCCCACTTCTAGCGCTCAGGCCAAACCCTACGGTTGCCCTGTGTTCAGGACGTAAGAGTCTGATATTCTGCCATATGCTTCTTCTTCCCTCTGCTCTTTTCCCTTCTTTCTCATGGCAGCTTTTGGACTATTCATCTTCCCTGTAGTTCCCTTCATCTTTTAGCCTCTACTTATAATTGTGAAATTATGCCTCCCACCGTCTAAAATGGGCACTGGTGTGCTGCAGGCTTCAATTAAGCAAGGGCCCCACAGGACTGCAGATGAACAGGTGGTATGTAAAATATACTCTGTTGTGTTGGGAACTAGACTTTAAACCATTTAAGGAACAACTCTGCCTTGTGAAAACAAATCACATGGAAAAATCACCAGGATTTTTTAAATGAAAACCGAAAGGTCTGTAGGGTATGGAACGATTCTGTGTTAAAATTTCTAAGAACCTGGAAAGATAAACAAAAATGAATTGAGAGAAGTTGTCTCCAGGACAGGGTCTGGGACCCTGAGGTGAGAGGCATGCTTGTTGTTCTTGTGGCATTTTGCATTCCTTTAACATTTTGGTCAAATATTTTCTCATCTGCATGGGTCACACTTCCACTAAGAAATCCATACGACGGAGCTCCAGCAAATAGGCTTTCTACATTGTCATGCTCGTGTTTAAGTTACGACTCCTCAAGCTCAGCGCTGTTGATGTTTGGAGCCAGATCATTCTCTGGTGGGACCATCCTGCGCATTGAGCGTGCTGAGCAGCATCCCTGGCCTCCGCCCATGAGATGCCAGTAGCACCCCCCACCAACCAAAATTGCGCCCGGGCATTGCCCCCTGATCCCGGGCTTAGCACTGCCCTGTGTGAGAAGCCCTGCGATGCGGCTGGCCCATTCTCTGGCTGCGCCCTCAGTCACACCATCTTTGTCAGATTCATTTGTTGACCTCAACCCTATTGCAGAAGAAAAGACTAACAGGCAGCTCTGTGTGGCTGCTTCGCAACCATGACTTGGCTGAGAATTAGCCCAAATTCTGACAAAAATCTAAATCAGGGTTGGCAAATTACAGACTTCAAGCCAAATCCAGATTTCCCCCTGTGCTTGCACGTAAAATTTCAGTGGCACACAGCCACGTCCATTTGTGTACATATGCTGTATGTTATAGTGTGTGTATAGTGTGATAGTGTGGCTGTTTTCACACTAAATGGCAGAGTTGAGTCTTTGTGACAGAGACTATCTGGCCTGAAAAGCCCAAAATATTTACCATCTGGCCCAGAAACGGTTTGCTGACCCTTGATCTGAACAATAAGGTAGGAAATCTAAGTTGTAAAAGAACATGCTTCTTTTTTCCTGAGACCCAAAGCTGTCAGCATTTTGAACGAGGGGGTGTGGGCTGAGAAACAGTTTTGCTGTTTGTGAATTGCTCTCATGCAAAAGAAGAGCTGCCCACTCCTGCTGGAGAGGCGGGCATGTGAGGAGGTGGAGTGCTCCGCTGGGGAGGGCCCTCCCAGACTTCCAGAATGAGCAGGGTGACTGGAACTGAACACCAACTACGCCAACTGCGATGGTCTGAGTGACAGAGCATGAGGGGGCTTCCGCCCTCGGGGGCTACATTTCCCATTTTCTATAATGAACACACGTCGCGTCCACAATCAGAAAACTAAGGTTTTCATTTCAGTTTGGTGACAACTTCTAGAAGGAGGGGTTGGGGAGGCCATCACAGCAGATGGGAGACGAGAAGACACAACCCAAGCGGTGCTCGCTTCCTCTCTGAGAATCCTGCTCTTGCTGCGCCGGTGGGGAAACGGCCACAAAACAAAGAACTGACAGCAGAGGCAGCGCCGCCCTGGTGACTCGGCTCTTCTTAGGGGCACACAGGGAAGGAAGTGACCGACTCTGTGGGAGCTGTTATAGCCTCCCCTCGCTTCCCCGCCATCCTCCATCACCCCCAACACCCCAAATTGGCCATCACACCGAAACTCTTGCAGCTCCTTCTTCTGACCCTTCTCAGTCAGGAGAGAGGGATTGAACTTCACGTCCCTGAGACGCCTTACCACCGCGCTCGTCACTGCCCGAAAGTCAGAGCTGTTCACACCCTCCCGCTGTCAGGAAACACCTTTGCAATTCCTCTCGCAGGGATGTGCCCAAAAGAGTTGAAAACAGATCGCCTTAGTCCATTTGGGCTACTGTAAGTGAATACCACAGACTGGGCGTCCTATAAAGAAAAGAAATGTATTTCTCACAGTTCTGGAGGCTGGAAGTCCGAGATCAAGGTGCTGGCCGGTTCGGTGTGGGGTGAGAGCTCTCTTCCTGGTTCACAGGTGGCATCTCCTTGCCGGGTCCTCATATGGCAGAAGGGGTGAGGGAGCTCTCTGGGGTCCCTTTTATAAGGACACTAATCCCATTCATGTTGGCTGTGCCCTCGTGACCTGATCGCCTCCCAAAGGCCCCACCTCCCAATACCATCACCTCGGGGCTTAGAATTTCAACATATGAATTTGGGGGGACACAACCATTCGGTCTACAGCACAGGGACTCCACCCAAAGTCACACATGCATGTTCACAGCAGCACTGTTCACAGTCGCCAGAGGTGGAAGGAGCCAAATGTCTGCCAGCACATGATGGACGGGCAGAATGTGGTCCATCCACACAATGGAATATTATTCACCCATAAAAAGGAATGAAACACTCATTCTGAGTGTAACAAGCCAGACACAAACTGACAAGTATTGTGTGATTCCGCTTAGCTGAGGTCCCTAGAATGGGCCAATTCATAGAGACAGAAAGGAGAACAGAGGTTGCCAGGGCCTGGGGTGGGGAGGATGGGAAGTGATTGCTTAACAGATACAGAGTTTCTGTTTGGGGTGGTGAAAATTTTTGTAACTAGATAGTGGTGATGGTAGCACAACATTGTGACTTTATTAAATGTCACTCAACCTTACACTTAAAAAAGGTTAAAATGGCAAATATCATATCTATTTCACTGTAATAAGCAAAATATTAAGACAGAAGGAGTGAGCACGGTCCTCTCACTACCTATTTGGGAGAGAAGATGGGAGAAGTCTGGTTTCTGAGGACATACAGCCAGCGGTTAGTGGGGAACGCAGAGCAGCCCCAGCACGGAGGGTTCTTCATGCCGGGACATGGCAGAAGGGCCGAGAAGCACGGGGAGAAGGAGAAGTGGGTGGAGATGCCCCAGGTCAGATCTTCCGCCACCACCGCCATCGCCGTGCCCAGGAACTCGCGCCACTGCTTTGGAAACAACTGATGGGGCTTGAACGTCAGAGCCTGTGTTTGTCTGCTGTCGCTGGGCCACCGGCAGAAGAAAAATGGTGGCTTCTCCCTCCCTCCTGCCTTCCTTTCACCTGCCCGTGCCTCCCGGCATCCTGCTGGAGTAGGGAAGAGCTTAGAGCTTCCAGGCCCCGCAGTTGGAGGAGGCCAAAGAGGAACAGACGAGGAACGAGAGTTCGTACAGAGGAGAGGAGCCCCGGGCCTCTGCCCCTGGGCCGTGCTCTCAGGTGCCCATCCCTCCTCCCTACAAGAAACACAGCCCGCTGTCCATAGAAACAACACAGACGTCAAAGTTGGCTGCCCAGCTGAAATCAGGGCTTCGGTTAAATTCCACACCGCACCGT
Source organism: Equus caballus (assembly GCF_041296265.1). Taxonomy (NCBI): domain Eukaryota; kingdom Metazoa; phylum Chordata; class Mammalia; order Perissodactyla; family Equidae; genus Equus; species Equus caballus. The sequence continues at coordinate 16,598,671 of NC_091704.1, forward strand.
GCAGTGTACACGCCCCCTCCCTCCCGCTGCCAGGATGCCAGCAGTCAGCTTTCTGTCCGGATCTCAGGCTTCAGAGTGGGGCATTTTTCCCTTGAGCAAGTGGCCCCAGTGCAAAGGCTTCCACTCCTGTACCTGGGGGTTCTCAATGAAAATACCCACGTGCCCGTCATGCCAAGCACCCTCCCCGCTTCCCGCCTGCACACGCGCACACACAGCATCTCCTCGGCGTTTCCTGTCTCATTCTCCAACACAGACTAATCGCCTCGGGTCTCCACGGATCGTAGAAGTCCCACAAAAGTCAAGCAAGAAGTGGGACTGACAACACTCTCAGGGACGTGGAAGCACGTTTTGCATTTGTAAAGTAAGAGCGGGATACGATGGAAAAAATACAAGTCTTGGACATTAGGAAAAAAAAGACCAAAGCAAAAAATTCAATAAGAATTGGAAGATAAAATAATGAGACTCTCCCAGAAAGTAGAATAAAAAGGGCAGAAATGGAAAATAGATTTCTTTTTTTAATAAAGATTCTATCCAAGAAGTTCCATATCCAACCAGTGGGAGTTCTCTGGACGGAAGAAACAGGAAGAAAGTATAAAAGAAATAAGACCAGAATACTTCTAAGATTGAAAGAGCTCATCGAGGGCACAGCCCACTGAATAAGAAGAGGCCCACACTGGGTGCATTAGCTACTTGTTACTCTGTAACAAATGACCCCCAAATGTAACAGATCAAAAGACTACATGTTTATTGCCTTAGAGATTCTCTTGGGTGAAGAATCTGGGCGCAAGTCAGCTGGGTCGTCTCCGTCGTCGTCCCCCGAGATTGCAGTCAAGCTGCACACCAGGGCCTGGGTCTCTCCAAAGGCTCAACTGGGGAATGAGCTGTTTCCAAACTCACCTGACGTGCTGGCGGGATCCAGTTCTTGGTCAAGGGCTGTTCCACCGAGGCCCTCAGTCCCTCGTGGCCTGGAGGTCGCCCTTAGCGCCTTGCCACATGGCCCTCTCCAACACGGATGCTTCTTTAATCCAAGTCAGCGCGAGACAGGGTGGGACAGCAAGATGGAGTAACAGTCTTTTGGACCCTGAACGTGGAAGTAGCTTCCCCTCAAAGCGGCTGTATTCTATTGCTTAGAACACGGTACTCAAGGAGAGAGGCTAGCGCAGGGCCGTGCGGACCAGGCGGCGGAATCAATGGGGGCCGTGTTAGAAGCTGGCTGTCCCACTGGACAAGTCTGCATACGTTTCAGAACACTAGGGATTAAAGATTTTCAAACTTGCAGAGAGGAAAAACAGGAATGCAAGTCGGTGGTGTCCAAATCCTCAATAGCAACACTGGTTGCTGAAGGACAAAGGACCCAGGATTTCCGTGGTGACACTCAGGTTTTTCAAAACTAAGAAATGTTGTGAGGGCTTGGTCCACTGGTGGTGGTGCTGACGGAAAACAGGACAGCAGTTGCCACGTGAAAGCTTCTGTGTAACTTCAGAAAGAAAGTTACATCAGGAAGCAGCCGATTCCTTAACTTGGGTGGTGAGCACCCAATAGTGGATCTCATTGCTTTTGTACTTTTACCTACATGATTCCTTTTTACAGATTTTTTGAGATATAATCCACATACCATATAATTCACCCATTTAAATCATATAATTCAATGATTTTTAGTATATCCACAGAGTTGTGAAACCACCACCATAATCAATTTTAGAGCATTTTCATAACCCCCCCAAACGAATCACCACACCCTTTAGCAGGCAGCCATGTTTTCCCCACACACACAACCCCAGGTCTGGGCAAGCACTAATCTACCTTCTGTAGGTGTGGATTTGCCTGTTCTGGACATTTCATATGAACAGACTAATATACTATGTGCCATTTCGTGTCTGTCTTCTTTCACTCAGCATGATGTTTTTGAGGTTCATCCATGTTGTAGTGTGAATCAGAGCTCCATTCCTTTTTGTGGGTGTATAATATTCCATTGTATGGATATACCACCTTTGTTTATCTGGTCACCTGTTGATGGACACTGGGGTTGTTTCCAGTTTTTGACCCATTACAAAAAAGTTCCAATGAACATTCAAGAATAAATTTTTTGTGGGCATATGTTTTCCTTTCATATGGCACACATATTTAGGAGTGGAATTGCTGGGTCCTACGGTAACTCTAGGTTTAACTTTTTCAGGAGCTGCCACGCTGTCTTCCAACGTGGCTGCACCATTTTACATTCCCACCAGCAATTAAGAGGGTTCCAGTTTTTATTCATCCTTGCCAAAATTTGTTATTATCTGGCTTTTTGATTATAGCCATTCTGGTGGGTGCCAGGCGGTATCTCCTGGTGTGCTTGATTTGCATTTCCTTAATGATTGAGCATCTCTTCGAGTGCGTGTCGACCGTTTGTATGGCCTTTGGAGAAGTGCTGTCTTAGTTTGGGCTGCTATAGCAAATACACCATAAGCTGGGGGGCTGAAGCAACAGACATTTGTTTCTCACTGTTCTGGAGGCTGGGGAGTCGAAGGTCACAGCCAGGTTCTTGGTGAAGGCCCTCTTCCTGATTTACAGAAGGCAGTCTGCTGGTTGTATGTTGACGTGGCAGGAAGGAGAGAGAGAGATCGAGATCATCCCTCTGGTGTCTTTTCTTATAAGGGCACTAATGCCATTCACCAGGCCTCCATCCTCAGGGCCTTATCACCTCCCCAAGGCCCCACCTCCTAACACCATCATCACCGGTAAATTTTGAGAGGACACAAACATTCAGTCCGTAGCAAATATCCATTTGGATCCTTAGTGTTTTTTTTAGAGTCCACATATAAATGAGATCATATGGTATTTGTCTTTCTCTGTCTGGCTCCAGCCTGGAGCTCTGAGGAGCTGACCCAAAGCAAAGGCTGCCTCCTCTGCTGGAGGCTGATGGTGTTTCCGGGGAGGGGGTGGGGGGACCACCGCTCTGCCCTGTGCACCACCCCCGTTCATTTAGGGCTGCGGTTCTCAACCAGGGCAGTGCTGCCCACCCCACCCCTCCCAGGGAGACATGGGCAATGTGCAGGACATTTTGCGAGGGGGTTACTAGTGGCACCTAGTGGGTCAGCCCACGGATGCTGCACAGTGGCCTGCGATGCCCATGACGGTCCTCACCCACCACAAGCAAAGAATGAGCCTGGCCCCACACGTCCGCGGTGCCCAGCTCAGGAACTGCTGATTGAGGGTAATTCCGCCTGACTGGAGCTGGAACTCCCCACTGCACACCCAGTAAGTGGGAGGCACAATGCAGGCTGTGTGCTGGAACCCCCAGTCAGCACAGAGCAGACTGAAGTAGGCGGGCAGCGCAGACTGAAAGGAGGAGGTCACAGAGATGCAGGCCTGAGGTCGCTTCTGCCTCGGCTGATCTTTGAGGTGCCCCATGGGCCAGGGGCCAGGCCTGGGAGGGGAGGTGGAGCCCCCACCCTCTGCAAAGTCCTTCTTAGCTGGGCAGCGGCCCTCCGTGGGACGCCCTCGGGCCGGTGGAGAGCTGCTCACCGGGTTGAGTGGGGCCCACTGTGGATGGCGCCCCTGCTGTTGCTGCGGGTGGGGGAGGGGACGCTCTGGGCCAGGTCTCCCAGGAGGACAGGAGGAGGTGGGCCACAGAAACCAGGGCTCTTTGCAGAGGGGCCTCACACAGGCTTCCACCAACCTTCCGTCTTCTGATCCCCGTGCTGGAGATGCCCCCGAAGGACTGTAGGGGCAGCAGATTGCTGGCTCTCAAGGGTCCACAGCTGTCAGCCCTCTGGCCAATTCGTCCTGCGCGGCCGTCGCCCATCAACTGAGATGAAATTGTTCGTGTCTTTGCATTCTTAAAATAACAATCTTGACGCTCACAGATTGTATTAGTGTTTTAGTATTTCTTATGTCAACAGACTTTTGACGGGTTCATTGTAGAAAATCAAGATAATTGAGAGGAGAGTTACAAATCATCCAGAATTGTCACCAGTAAGGGATCAGCAAGATGTATGTTTCAGAGCACTTAATTCCAGTCAAATTCCAGACAAAAATGGAGTGGAAGTGTGTATTTATAAGCTGCCTCTTTTGTCTGCAATGTCACGGGCGTCTCTCTGTGTCAATATCCTAGAAGCCGTCACTCTCTATGGCGCGCCATGCTTAGCTCCACATTTCGGCGGTGTACCAGCACCGTCTGCGGTGGACTGTGAGCTGTAGCCTTCCCTTCCACCTCTCAGCCCCCGGGAGCATCACCTGGCCTTGTGGGGCCTGTTCAGCTGTGATGTGGAACATGTGCGCGTTGGTTGTCTGTGGCGGAGCTTTGCACTCTGGGGTTGCTGGTCTTCATGGAGAACTCTGCAGCGTGAGAAGGTTGGGTCTGTTTGGGGCGCTACCTGGAAGGGAGATGAGATGAACGAGATTCGCTGAAGAACTACTAAGACTCAGGCAGATGCCTGGTCTTCACGGAGAATGTGCTTGGGGGCTGTGGCGGGGTGAATGGTGGCCCCCTCAAAGTTGCATCCACATCTCGACCCCCGGAACCTGTGACTGTGTCCTTATTTGGCAAAGGGCTTTGCAGATGGGATTCAGTGAAGGATCTTCATTTAGCCCGCGAGAGGAGAGCATCCTGGGCTATCTGGGGGGGCCCTAGTTCCAATGACTAATGTCCTTATTGGAGAAAGGCAGAGGGAGATTTGAGACAGAGAAGAGAAGGCCATGTAAAGACGGAGGCTGAGATCGGGGTGATGCTACCACAAGCCAAGAAACACCAGGAGCCCCCAAAGCTGGAAGAGGCCAGGCAGGCTGCTCCCCTGAGCCTCTGAGCAAGCGCGGCCCAGCGACACCTGGATCTCAGACTTCTGGCCTCCAGAACGGGGGAGAAGACATTTCTGTGGTTTTAAGCCACTGCGTCTGTGGCTATTTGTTGCAGTAGCCCTAAGGAGCTAATACAGGGTCCAGTGAGAGACATGCAGGGGCTTCCGTGGGAAACAGAGGGTGCCCCAGCCAAGCCACAGCCTGACCGATGCGGGGGGTGTCAGTCAGCTTGAGGGACTGCCGCTGTCTCCTGGGCTGACCCCCTCACTGCATAGATGGGGGGCGGTCCTCTGGCCTAAGATTCTTCAGTGAGTTTGGACAAGAAGCAGCTTTCAAACTCCTCCCTCGACTGCCTCGATTTAAAGACAGGAGCTGTGGCCACCACGTGCAGCCACTGGGACAAACCTGTAGATACGGGAAAGAGACACCCGCTACCTTCAAGGATGCCTTGATGTGACCAGTTAGAGCTGGATGGGGCCGTTATCAGCACGAGGGAGAATGCTGGCTGTGGGCAGGTTTGGACTGTCTCCCCTCCCTAACGCAGGTTCAGACACTCCTCCCCGAGCGCCTGCCTCAGCCGGGGGGCTGGGGTGGGTTCACGCAGGTGAGCTGCAGACTCCGCTTGACCCCGAGGAATGACAGTGAACATAGGTGGGGGTTAAGGACCGCAGAGCAGAAGCTGCGCTTGACCCACCCCACAGTGCTCCAGGTGACCATGGGGTGGACGGCGCCATCTCCCCAGACCGTACATCCACCCCTACAAACAGGGACAGTGACAGCCACTTCTGAGGAAGCTGGCTTCTGCACACAAGTGCCCGGTTTGGTTTTTGTTTTCTTTTCCTTTAATGGATGCAGCGTGATAGACTCTACTCATAACGTGGTATTTATCATGTTTACTGTTTGTAAGTGTACAATTAGGTGGCATTAAACGCATTCACAATGTTGCGTCACCATCGCCACTGTCTGCACCAATTTTTTCATCAGCCCGGACATAGACTCTGCTCATTAGACACTGCGCCCCATCCCCCGCCCCAGCCCCTGGCAACCTCATCCGACTTTCTGACTCTGGATTTGCCTATTCCAGGGCCCTCGTGCGAGTGGAATCATGTATTCTGTCCTTCTCTGTCTGGCTTACTGAAACGTAGCTTTTTAATGATCAAATTAGCTGAAAAGGGTGGTGTCACTCGAGCCCATGGCCTGCCAGCCCCCACTGACCACGAGGCCTGGGTTCCCTCCTGTCCTCCTGCCGTGCAACCGGTGCCTGCGGCCTGTTTCCCCTGGGCCGGGCCTCCTTGCCCTCGGAGAAGCCCTTCCCCCTGCTGCATCCTCAGCCCACAGTCCTGCCCTTTTGGCTAATTGGAACTGATTGGGCTCCAGGGGCTTCCGGAAGCCCCCCTCGGCGGTCACAGAAACCCTCGATGTCCCAAGGATTAGTTCAGTGAACTGCCGACCTTGAAGAGTTAAGAGCGTTTGTGGAGCAGTGAGCATGGCCGCTGTGGAGCCAGCGCTCAGGCCTGCACCCGGCCGCCGACCCAGTTGGAGCCAGCTTCAGCTTGCGGCGGCCGCCAGCCAATCCTCGGGCCACAAGGCGCCAGGCTGTGCCCGCTCCGCTTCCCTCGCCTTTCTCCTTCCTCCTCCCTGGGCTGGGTGGAAGGTTCGTGTTCCCAGCTGTGGAAGGTTCCTTAGTTTTCTTCTCACTGTTAACGTTTTAGTAAAATAAGCCTCCTGGGCAGGGCAGTGTTCCCTCCCCTGGTCGCCCGTTGGAGGGCGCGTGGCAGGCAGGGTCGGGGCAGAGGCTTCTTCAGGACAGAAGCCTGTGCGCCTGCTGAGTCCAGCAGGTTAGCTCCCCTGGCCGGGGCTGTGGGAGGCAGAGAGAGGTGAGCGTCTCCTGGCTTCCCATGCAGGACGGGAGTCCATGTGGCAGCCCTGACAGACAGACAGATGCATGTCGTCTCTTGCTGCTCTTCCAGGAGGACACAGCGTCTGTGGTGGGTTGAGTTGTGTGCCCCGAGAAAGACATTCTGCTGGACGCTCTGCAGGAGCTCTAACCCCAGGATGTCACAGCGTGGCCTTGTTTGGAAATGGGGTCTTTGCAGATTTAACCAGGTTAAGATGAGGTCAATACAGGAGGCCCTAATCCAATACGACCAGTATCCTTATAAAAAGAGGATATTTGGGGGCTGGCCCCATGGCATAGTGGTTAAGTTCGGCATTTTCCACTTTGGAGGCCTGGGTTCGAGGTTCAGGTCCTCAGGGTGGACCTACACCACTCATCAGCCACGATGTGTTGGCGACCCACATATAAAGTAGAGGAAGAACGGCACAGATGTTAGCTCAGGGCTAATCTCCCTCAGCACAAAAAAAGGGAGGGGGAGGAGAATTTGGACACAGAGACATGCATAGAAGGAAGACGTGGAAGAAAGAGATGAAGAAAGAGGTCGTATGAAGATGGAGGCAGAGAGTGAGGTGATGCGGCCACAAGCCAAGGAATGCCTGGAGCCCCCAGAAGCTGGAAGAAGCAAGGAAGGACCCTCCCGTAGAGCCTTCAGAGGGAGCAGCGTCCCGCCCACACCTGGATCTCGGACTTCCGGCCTCCAGAACCGTAGAGAAGAAATTCCTATTGTTCTATGCCCCCCACTTTGTGGTGCTTTGTGACGGCAGCCCCAGGACAGCACAGAGCTGGTAAAAGCTGAGTGCACATAACATGGCTGACTGTTCCCGCACCCTCAAGGTGCGACCCTGACTCTAGATGGCACCCCCAGCCCAGGGCAACCCCTGACAAGGGTGGGGGCTCAAGAAACGCCCATTCCCCTGGCTCCCACACTGAGCTCTGCCCGTGTGGTTGGTCAGGGCGCTTTAACGCACAGCTCCAGCCCCGCGTGAACTTGAACACCAAAACAGATTATGCAGAGCCCATGGCTGGTTTGTTCATTTCTCACGTTCCCAGAAATCCTGTCTTTTTCTGACTAAAATGTACATCCAGATTAAGCATCTCTTCTCCTTGTCTTTTTTTTTAAAGATTGGCACCAGAGCTAACAACTATTGCCAATCTTTTTTTTTTTTTTTCCTGCTTTATCTCCCCAGATTCCCCCCGGTACATAGTTGTATATCCTAGTTGCACGTCCTTCTAGTTGTGGCATGTGGGACGCCGCCTCAACATGGCCTGATGAGCGGTGCCATGTCTGCGCCCAGGATCCAAACCAGCGAAACCCTGGGCCACCGCAGCGGAGCGCATGAACTTAACCACTTGGCCACGGGGCCGGCCCCACAGCCCTCTCTATATACACCTTCTGTTGGTTCCAGGCCCTTGTAAAATGTCTTATGCCTTTGGGAAACAGTCCTGCTTCTTAATTTGTATTAGAACAGAAAACATGCTTGTTGCAAAAAGGATGTGAGATCCCTAATTTTTCTCCAGCAGTTTGGTGTGGATCCTTCCCCACATGTGTGTGTATCTTCACACATGCGTGCATGTATACACACATGTACACACGCACACAGCTGTCACTCACCCAACCAAAAGGAATTCATTGATGCCCTCCCATGTGTAGAGAAAGATGGTCTGAAGGCCCCTCCCTGGTGCGGTTTACCCTACAGCAAGAGGAGCGAGACGATGCATGAGAAAAAATGAACAAGCTACATGGTATATTAGAAAGTAATAAATACTATGAAGAAGGAAGAGAACTGAGAAGGCTAGGAGGGTGAGCAGATCAAGCTGTGAGGGCAGCGACTGTCCGTCTGACTATGAAGGTGTGAGGAGGTTTGCCATGAGGGTCTCCAGCAGAAGTGTGTTCTGGGCAGAGGGAACAGCCAGTGCAAAGACCCTGAGGCAAGAGTGTCTGAGTCAGACAGGAGCCTTCGGGGGTTTGGAGCAGAGGAGTGAGGGCTGTGCCTTTTGCTGGCTGCGACAGGGCGGGACGCCTGTGGGGGCTGCGTCATCCAGGCAGACCACGGTGGGGATCGCCTGGCCAGGGCAACGGAGGTGAGGATAAACGGTCACATTCTGGAAACTCTTCAAAGCTAGAGGCAGCAAAACAGACTTTGCAGGTGGAATTACGTTAAGGATCTTGAGATGATGGGGAGATCATCCTGGATTTGCAGGTAGGTCCTAAATGTAATCACGAGTGTCCATATGAGAGGGAAGCTGAGGGCAGTTTCACACAGAAATAGGAGATATGGCGACAGAAGCAGGAGAGTGAGTGACGCAGGACGGGGTCACGTGCCAGGAACTCGGGCAGCCTCAGGTGCTGGGACAGGCGAGGACAGAAGAGACCCTGGAGCCTCCAGAAGGAGCCAGTCCAGCCGACACCTTGATGTTAGCCGGGTGACACTGACTTCAGACTTCTGGCCTCCAGAACTGTAAGAGGATACGTGCGAGTTGTTTTAAGCCACCAGGCCAGTGTAACTTGTTACGGCAACGGTAGGAAACAGCTCGTTTTGCAGCCCATTCTTTTATACGTGGCCTATCATGTCTTCCCACGTCAGCGTAGATAGCTCTCCTTGGTTCTTTTTATTCGATGCCTGGCATGTCGTCGTGCGGTGGAACCTCATCTGCTTTGCCATTCTCCCTCCTGATGGACATTTAAGTTGTCTCCAAGCTTCCTCTGTTGCCCCATCCAACTTCTGAAAGTGTTTCATCTCAGCGTGGGGTGCGAGTGTTCATTAACCGCATTTGGTCTCTTTCCCTCTGTTTGATTGATTAAAGATGACTCATGTGTTTTCCTGGTGAAAAGGCCCTGGAGATTATCCGCCCCCCACCCCACGCTCCGCTCCCTCCACGGCCTCAGCCTGGACCCCTTCCCAAAGAGCTCACTCAGCAGATGTTTGATTTCAGAAAGCGAAAGGGTCGCACGCAGTTCGCGTCCATCAGCTCTCTGCAGAGCCCCCAGGACCACACCCACCAAGCGGCCTAGAGAAGCCGAGTGGGGAGCATTGCCAGCATCGTGACCACATGGGTTTCCATTCTGCTGTCTCTTCAATCACTTCTGCAGTGGGTTAGCTCAACTTACAAACCAAATATTTTCCTGCAGGCACCACTCTTTGCCCCAGAGAGCCAGAAGCATTTGGCCTCTGGGTCCAGAGCTGACCCGGGTGTGGGCCAGCAGTTCGCGCAGTCACACAGCAGCTCCCGCACTGCCTCAAGAGGCTCGGGGACATAAGGCCCTTGCGATCAAAGTGCACCGATTTGGCATCAGGGATCAACAGGGTCGGGGGCAGATATGTGGAGTTCCTAGGGGGACCCGGCAGTGGCTGAGCAGAAGCACTTTGCAATTATTCTGCAATTACGAAGCAGAATAAGACATTTCTTAAAAAGAGTTCTGAAGACATTTTACACAAAATGACTTGTGAAATGACATGGTGGCCCTCGCCTGGAGAGACAAACCGTTGAGTGCTGCCCTTCGTAAATGCCTGTGATCTGACGGCTGGAGGGAAGGCACGCTGGGGAGAAGCTGTCTGGGGTGCGCCTTGGGCTTCGTGCTGAGCCATTTCCTGTGATCCTCTTCACCCCCGTGCAGTGTGTTCGCGTCTTGCGGCACCCTGCCTCTCATGTGGCAGCGAGGCCTCCCGGTGAGACGTGAGCCTGGAAAATAAAGACCCTATTTCCAAAGAGGGTCACATTCATAGGGTCCGGGGAGGGTTAGGACTTGGACATAATTTTGGAGAGGGACAATTTTTTCTTCTCAATTTTAACAGCACTAAATTTTTATTGACGAAATGTTCATAATGGCAAATTAAATAATCACAATATTGTAGAATGGATCATTTGTAGATTATTAACAGTAGATAAAAAATTTTTTTCCTGGAGAGCTGATTCTGCATGGAAGCACTGTAGATGTGAAGTGGGAACTGAGTTATACTATTCTGGTAGAGTAAACGATCAGCGAGGACGTAAATTGCGATATGAAAAGCAAAAGTTAGTCCTGCACTAATACCAATAGAAGATTTTTTTAAAATTTTGAAATGCTCTCAGATTAGTACATCCGACTGAAAAACAGCTCCTTGTTTATTTATTTATTTTCGGTGAGACCATTTAGGTTGGGGCCACGTTCTTTGCCTGGTACCCAACCCCAAGGCTGCCACCCCAGGGAACCCCCGCAGGTGCAGGGGTGCTGCCAGCTGTCCCCGCTACCAGGAAGGAACTGGCCGCGCAAAGGCTGCTGGAACAGCCTTCTAGGCGGAGAGAGCAGAAGCAGGGAAGAAGGTGGAGCGTGGCTGGAGGGCAAGGGAGGAGGGACGGTGAGATCCTAGCTCTGTCACTGGGTGTCACTCAGTGCCTCTGGGACACAGCCTTCTTGTCTGAGGACTCGGGACAATAGTCATCCTTGCTCAAGGTAGTAATGAGAAAAAAAAATGACACGGTGCATACCCAGTGCATGGTGTTCACTTCATACAGGCCAGCATTATTATTATGGATGCCGTCACTGTTGTTAGTCTTTTTCACATCAGGGACTTGGGGCCCTTTCCAGTCCCCAGCAGAACCATGGCTGGTTTTCTCCACGAAGTCTGATAAGCTGTGAAGAGTGCCTCAGGAACAAACCTCAGAATCCTCACGCTGAAGAAAGGAAGCCAGTCCCAAACGTCACGTAATGCACGGTCGGTCCCATGCATAGGAAACGTCCAGACAGGCACATCCATAGGGACAGGAAGCAGACGAGTGGGTGCCACGAGGACCAGCCCCTGGCGGATGAGAATGAGCTGCATGGGTGCAGAGGGCAGATCTCTGAGAAGCCTCCCCAGAGTGGCCTGCAAAGGGAGTCTGGGGTCTGCCTCAGCGATGGTGGGGCTTCCATGGGGCCCCATGGGAGATGGGCTGGAGCCTGAAAATCATGGAGGATGCAGCTTTTGCCCTTGAGGTGGAAACCTGGAAATTGGAGTCTCAGGAAATGGATTCTGGGGCCATCCCACCAGACATTTCTGCCATCAAGTCTAGAGTCGTGAGGCTGGTACACGTTCTCAGAAGTGCAGCTGCAGGCCCCAAGGCCACCCTGACCAGCTCCAAGGGCCCAGGGCTGACCTGGGAGCTGCCAGGTTGGCCGCACCTGGCTCAGGGACCGGCTGCCCGTCACTGTCCTCACGAGGACCTGTGTGCAGTCCCAGCCCCAGTGCACAGGGCAGGGCCCGTGGGGCAAGGGGGGGAGCCTGGCTTGACCTCCGGGTCCCCCACCCCAAGAGGGCCCACAGCAGCTGGACTCAGCCCTTTTCAGTCCCCGTGCTGTTTGGTGCAGGCCACGAGCTCCTGCCTGTCTACAGGATGTTGTGTGACACTGCTGTGCTCAGAGTGGCATCCAGGGACCGTGGGCTTCTGGCGCCAGAGCGGGCCGACTCCGAGGGCCCGTCCAGGCCCGTGCCTGCGTGCAGAGGCCTCCTCTCCTCAGAAAGTGATGCTCTGCGTCTCGTTCTCCTGCCACATCCTTTGAATTTTAAAGAAACTTATGTTTCTGTTTCTATAAACAGATTAATTGAGGTATAGCCGACATCCAAGAGACTGCACATAGTTATATTCGGTTAGCGAAGTTTTGCTATGTCCCCGTGCATGAAACCATCACCACGATTGAGAGTGAGCACAGCCAACACCCCTAAAAGTTCCTCACAGCCTAAAAGAAAACTTCTGTTTCCTGTACTTTACTCGTACTTCTGACACGAAGTGGGTGGATTTTCCACACAGCAATTCTGACACCATCGACCTGGAGTCGGCATAAACCCCACAGGGAAAGGGCTCGGTCCCACAAGACGGCCCCCACTTGAGACGCCAGTCGCAAGTCCAGGCCTCCAGTACTGCTGACAGATTGGCTATAAATCAGGGGGTCCTACAACCCCCGCCTTGGATTCTGTAATTTGCTAGAGCAGTGCACAGAACTCAGGAGAGTGCTTTATGTACTGTCACCAGTTCATGATAAAGGATTTAACTCAGCAACAGTCAGATAGAGGAGATGCATAGGGTGAGGGATGTGGGAGGAGGTGTGGCGCTTCCGTGCCCTCTCTGGACGTGCCACCCTCCCAGCACCTCCACACGCTTGCCAACCTGAAGCTCCCCGAACCCTGTCCTATTGGGTTTATATGGAGGCTTCATGACACAGGCACGCTTGATTAAATCATTGGCCATCGGTGACTGACTATCAGTCTCCAGCCCACCTGTCATCCTCGGAGGTCAAGGGGATGGGGCTGAAAGTTCCCATAATCACATGGTTGGCTTCCCTGGCAGCTAACCCCATCCTTCCTTCCAAAGTCACCCCATTAACAGAAACTCAGGTGCGGTTGAAAGGGGCTTGTCATGAATGGCAAAAGACGCAGGGACCCAAAAATTATGACAAAAGATACTCCTGCGCCTCTTATCACTCAGGAAATGACAGGGGCTCTGTGCCGGAAACTGGGACGAAGGCTAAATATAGATTTCTTTTTATATCACAATGACAAGAACAATAGCAGGACCATTTCTAATCCCTCCTGTCTGCCTCTCCCCCTCTTTCTCAAGCAGCCGCTGACCAACTTCGGGCTGCTCTAGACTCGTCTGCATTTTCTATAAGTGGAACTCCACAGCATGTACTCTTTTTTGTTTGGCTTCTTTTGCTCAGCATCATTATTTTGAGATCCATGTTGTTGCACATATCAGTAATGCTTTCCTTTTGATTCCATCATGGTGGTGTTCCATTGGATGAACATAATTCCTTTCTATCGACTGCTTTCTCTATGCCAGGCACTTGCCCGGTGAGTTTTAGTCCCCAAATTGATCTGCAAGAAAATCTTGCAATCTCCACTTTATAGCAGAGGCAATCAAAAGGACCAGAGAAGTTAAGCAACTTCCTGCAGGTCACAAAGCTGGTGAATGCAAGAGTCGGAATTTGAAATTACACCTGGCTCCCAAATTCACTTGCTCCTCGGACGGTGCTGCCCTGTGCATTGGAGCCTCTGAGATCCTGGTCAGTCTGGGTCTTCCAGGCTCCTCAGGAGCAAGATGCGTTTTCCCTCCCTTCCTTCGTCCCTCCCTCTCTCCCTTCCTTCCTTCTTTCTTTTCCTTTTATTGAGGCGAGATTCACACACTGTTACTGGCTCTTAATTAATATCAGCCCTGATATTGGTTCCCCTGCGGTGACCCTGGCATGTATGGGTTAAAACCAAAAGCACACATTCCCAGGTCCCTGGGTCTTTGGATACACCCACATGTGAATGTTTGTGTCTTGAGCCTCTGACTCCCTGAGCTTTACAACCAAATAGAAGTTACACATTTTTAAAGTCCAGATGGCCTCACACTGGGCTCGCTAAAGTTGTGGCTGATTTCAGGACCTTGAAGTTCTTTTACAGAGAAACTAATGTCCAGAGAAAAGCAAGAAACTGAAGCTGCCCGGGCCCCACTTCTTGGCTTCCTGACATCAGAGTCCACCTTCCACCGTGGAGAGAAACAGCTAAGGACACTCATCTGAGAAACCCTTTGTCTCCTCTGCTGGAAGCAGCCCCAGACACAGGCTGATGGGAAAATGCTGACCAAGAAGGCCTGGCCCCTGCCCCTACCTAAAACCCCAAATAAAAACCTACCCGTTTCTCAACGGGGAGCTAGCAATTTTGGAGGCACTAGCCCTTGTTTGGCAAAGTCAGGTTTTCCTTTTTCACTCAGCACTGTTCTCGTTATTTGGATTGGCATCGGGGTCAGAGACTGAACTTTCGGTAACAAATTGGCACCCCAGATGGGACGTGTGGGCGGTCCCCACTGAGACCCCTCGGCTTGGATCGGATGCTCCTGCATCGTGCTCCCTGCCAGCCCCGCCTGGGGAAGCGGAGGGCTGGAGGAGGACTCGGGGGCCAGACCTTAGTTGGCTGGACTTCACCTCTGGTCGGACCCAGGTCTGACTGAACTTTCAGTAACAATACCGTATCATTAGCCATTTTAAAGCAGACGATTCAGTGGCATTTAGTATATTCAAGATGTTGTGCAACTATCACTTCTGTCTAGTTCTGGAACATTTTATCACCCCCAAAAGGAAATCCGTACCCACTAGCAGTCACTCCTTATTCCTCCTTGACTCTTGAAAGTCGCCAGCAGTCAGATTTCCAATGTGACCCCCGAGATCCATCGCTGTTGCAAAGGCCCAGGGGCAGCGTGCTCCGTGGTGGGGTGGCAGGAGGTGACGGGGCTCTGTGTGTGGATGTCTCACATCCCTGCCCCACACAGGCCCCGCGCAGAGAGGGAGTCCCAGCGTCTCCTTGAGGTTTCCACTTCCGAGTGGTCTCATGTCTACAGGGCTGTGCTGGTCTGTGGTGACCAGCAGTGTCCCCTGGGCCTGTCCAGGCTCATATGACACCAAACATCTCAGCGTATTTCTCCCTGAACCAGCTGAGCCTGTCGCTCCTGAAACAACGCCGTGGAGAAAAGCCTTGGCACTGGGGGCCTGAGGCCCCGGAGGAGCTGCTCCAGGCACAAGGACACAGAGCCGCAGTGGACTTGCCACATCCAAGCTTCCACAGCCTCTTCAATGCTTCCCTGCTAGCCATGCTCCTGCTGAAGAGCCGTGCGGGGCGCTGCTTTGTCTTGAAAAACAGCTTCATGGAGTTAAATTCACGTACCACAAAATTCACCCATTCAAAGTGTCCAATTCAATGGTTTTTAATATATTCAGAGTTGTGCAGCCATCACCATAGTCCATTTTAGAACATTCCATCACCCCAAAAGGAAACCCCGTCCCCGTGCAGTCACTCCCCATCGCGCCTCTGCAGCCCCTGGCACCCACTAATCCACTTGCCGTCTCTATGGATTTGCCCATTCTGGACGTTTCGTATAAATGGATCGCACACTATGTGGTTTTTTGTGGCTGGCCTCCCTCACTCAGCATGAGGTTTTCGAGGTTCACCCATGTTGTAGCGCGTGTCAGGGCTTCATTCCTTTTCATGGCTGAGTAATAGTCCATTGTGTGGATGGACCACATTTTGTTTGTCCTTCATCTGTTGATGCACATGTGGGTCGTTTCCACCTTTTGGCAACTGTGGACAGTGCTGCTGTGACCACACTGTGCAAGTCCCTGTGTGAATCCCTGTTTTCAACTCTCCAGGTCCATCCCTGGGAGGGAACTGCTGGGTCACGGGGTCATTCTGCTTAGCCTTCTGAGGAGCCGTCAGGCCCTTTCCCACAGCAGCTGCACGTTTCACATCCCCACCCGCGGTGCGGGAGGGTCCAATTCCTCCGCATCCTCCCCAACACTTGCTGGTTCCTGTTTTCTGACAGGAGCTGTCCCAGCAGGTGTGAAGTGGTTTCTCAAGGTGGCTTTGACTCGCATTTCCCTGATGGCCATTGACGCCGAGCAACTTCTCATGTGCTTGTTGGCCATCTGAATATCTTTTTTAAAGAGATGTCTATTCAAGTCTTTTGCCCATTTTTTTTTTTAAGATTAACTTTTTTAAAGCTAACATCTGTTGCCAATCTTTTTTCTTCTTCTTCTCCCCAAAGCCCCCCAGTACATAGTTGTATATTCTAGTTGCAGGTCCTTCTAGTTCTGCCATGTGGGACGCCACCCCAGCATGGCCTGATGAGCGGTACCATGTCTGTGCCCAGGATCCGAACCAGTAAAACCCTGGGCCACCAAAGCGGAGAGTGTGAACTCAACCACTCGGCCACGGGGCCAGCTCCAATTCGCCCATTTTTAAACTGGGTTGTCTTTTTCCTGTTGAGTTGTAAGAGCTCTTTATATATTCTGGACATTAATCCCTTATCAGCTGTGTGGTTTGCAAATATTTTCTCCCATTCTGTAGGTTTTCTTTTCACTTTCTTGATAGCCTTTTGATGCACAAAGGTTTTAAATTTTGATAGAGTCCAATTAATCTATTTTTCTTTTGTTACTGTGCTTTTAGTGTCACGTCTAAAAGAAAACAGATAGACAGCGAATTGGCCAAGTGGGGATCAGGGGACTGAGGGCTCAGGAGGGTAGGGCAGGGGCTCCTTGCTCAGATGAGATTTTGGAATCCACGTAACTATTGGGCAGTGTAGACCAGGTCAGACCTCCCCGCCTCACTGCTGTCCAGCTGACCTTTGATGAGGGGCAGGAGAGGAAAATGGTCAAGCACAGGGGAGAGAGGGAAAGACCGGGGAGAGTGAGCTGCGTTTCCTCCTTCCTGCCTTCCTTCCTTCCCTCCCTTCTTCCCTCCTTCCTTCCTTCCTCCTTCCTTCCTTCCCTCCTTCCTTCCTTCCTATCTTTCTTCTCACCCCCTTTTTCTCTTTCTTTTATTATTATTTTTTTTATTGACTTAATGATAGGTTACAATCTTGTGAAATTTCAGTTGTACATTATTGTCTGTCAGTCGTGTTGTAGGTGCACCACTTCACCCTTTGTGCCCACCCCCCACCCCACCTTTCCCCTGGTATCCACTAATCTGTTCTTTGTCCACATGTCTAATTCCTCATATGAGTGGAGTCATACATGGATCGTCCTTCTCTATCTGGCTTATTTCACTTAACATAATTCCCTCAAGGTCCATCCATATTGTTGCAAATGGGAAGATTTTGTTCTTTCTTACGGCTGAGTAGCATTCCATTGTATATATATACCGGATCTTCTTTATCCAATCATCTGTTGATGGGCACTTAGGTTGCTTCCATGCCTTGGCTATTGTAAATAATGCTGCAGTGAACATAGAGGTGCATGGGACTTTTGGAATTGCTGATTTCATGTTCTTTGGATAGATACCCAGTAGCGGGATAGCTGGATCGTATGGTAGTTCTATTTTTAATTTTTTGAGGAATCTCCATACTGTTTTGCATAGTGGCTGCACCAGTTTGCATTCCCACCAGCAGTGTATGAGGGTTCCTTTTTCTCCACACCCTCTCCAACATTTGTTACTATTTGTTTTAGTTATTTTTGTCATTCTAATGGGTGTAAAGTGATATCTTAGTGTAGTTTTGATTTGCATTTCCCTGATGCACAGCGATGATGAACATCTTTTCATGTGCCTATTGGCCATCCATGTATCTTCTTTGGAGAAATGTCTGTTCATGTCTCCTGCCCATTTTTTGATCGGGTTGTTTGATTTTTTGTTGTTGAGTTGTGTGAGTTCTTAATATATTATGGATATTAAGCCTTTGTCAGATGTATGACTTGCAAATATTTTTTCCCAGTTAGTGGATTGTTTTTTTGTTTCAATCCTGTTTTCCTTTGCCTTGAAGAAGCTCTTTAGTCTGATGAAGTCCCATTTGTTTATTCTTTCTATTGTTTCCCTTGTCTGAGAAGACATGGTGTCTGAAAAGATCCTTTTAATACTGATGTCAAAGAGCGTACTGCCTAATTTTCTTCTACAAGCCTTATGGTTTCAGGTCTCACCTTTAGGTCTTTGATCCATTTTGGGTTTATTTTGGTGAATGGTGAAAAAGAATGGTCAATTTTCATTCTTTTACATGTGGCTCTCCAGTTTTCCCAGCACCATTTGTTGAAAAGACATTCTTTCCTCCATTGTAGGCCCTCAGCTCCTTTGTCGAAGATTAGCTGTCCATAGATGTGTGGTTTTATTTCTGGGTTTTCAATTCTGTTCCATTGATCTGTGCAGCTGTTTTTGTACCAGTCCCATGCTGTTTTGATTATTGTAGCTTTGTAGCATGTTTTGAAGTCAGGGATTGTGATGCCTCTGGCTGTGTTCTTTTTTCTCAGGATTGCTTTAGCAATTCTGGGTCTTTTGATGCCCCATATCAATTTTAGGATTCTTTGTTCTATTTCTATAAAGAATGTCATTGGGATTCTGATTGAGATGGCGTTGAATCTGTAGATTGCTTTAGGTAGAATGGACATTTTAACTATGTTTATTCGTCCAATCCGTGTACATGGAATGTCTTTCCATCTCTTTATGTCCTCATCCATTTGTTGCAGAAAAGCCTTGTAATTTTCATTGTATAGGTCTTTCACTTCCTTAGTTAAATTCACCCCAAGGTATTTTATTCTTTTTGTTGCAATTGTGAATGGTATTGTGTTCTTGAGTTCTTTTTCTGTTAGTTCATTATTAGAGTATAGAAATGCTACTGATTTATGTAAATTGATTTTATACCCTGCAACTTTGCTGTAGTTGTAGATTACTTGTAAAAGTTTTCCAATGGATTCTTTGGGGTTTTTTATATATAAGATCATGTCGTCTGCAAACAGCGAGAGTTTCACTTCTTCCCTCCCTATTTGGGTTTCTTTTATTCCTTTTTCTTGCCTAATTGCTCTGGCCAAAACCTCCAGTACTATGTTA
The DNA here is from genome assembly GCF_041296265.1 of Equus caballus. Taxonomy (NCBI): domain Eukaryota; kingdom Metazoa; phylum Chordata; class Mammalia; order Perissodactyla; family Equidae; genus Equus; species Equus caballus. The sequence continues at coordinate 16,617,646 of NC_091704.1, forward strand.
AATAAGAGTGGTGATAGAAGGCATCCTTGTCTCGTTCCTGTTCTCAGGGCGATGGTGCTCAGTTTTGCCCATTGAGAATGATGTTGGCTGTGGGTTTGTCATATACGGCCTTTATTATGTTGAGGTAGTTCCCTTCTATGCCCATTTTGTTCAGAGTTTTTATCATAAATGGCTGTTGGATCTTGTCAAATGCTTTCTCTGCATCTATTGAGATGATCATGTGGTTTTTATTCCTCAGTTGGTTGATGTGGTTTATCATGTTGATTGATTTGCGGGTGTTGAACCATCCCTGTGTCCCTGGTATGAATCCCACTTGATCATGAGGTATGATCCTTTTGATGAGTTGCTGAATTCGGGTTGCCAAAATTTTGTTGAGAATTTTTGCATCTATGTTCCTCAGCAATATTGGCCTGTAGTTCTCCTTTCTCGTGATGTCCTTGTCAGGCTTTGGTATCAGCATGATGTTGGCCTCGTAGAATGTGTTAGGAAGTGTTCCATTCTCCCTAATTTTTTGGAATAGCTTGAAAAGGATAGGTATTAAATCCTCTCTGAAAGTTTGGTAGAATTCCCCAGGAAAGCCACCTGGTCCTGGGGTTTTATTCTTTGGGATGCTTTTGATTGCTGTTTCAATCTCTTTGCTCGTGATTGGTCTGTTCAAATTGTCCGCTTCTTCTTGAGTGAGCTTTGGGAGATTGTAGGAGTCCAAGAATTTATCCATTTCCTCTAGGTTATCCCTTTTGCTGGCATATAGTTTTTCATAGTATTCTCTTATAATCCGCTGTATTTCTGCAGAGTCTGTTGTTATTTCTCCTCTTTCATTTCTGATTTTGTTTATTTGAGCTTTCTCTCTTTTTTTCTTTGTAAGTCTGGCTAGGGGTTTGTCCATTTTATTTATCTTCTCAAAGAACCAGCTCTTTGTTTCATTGATCCTTTCTACTGCCTTTTGTGTTTCAATAGCATTTATTTCTGCTCTGATTTTTATTATTTCTCTCCTTCTGCTGACTTTGGGCTTTGTTTGTTCTTCTTTCTCTAATTCGCTTAGGTGTAGTTTAAGATTGCTGATTTGGGATTTTTCTTGTTTGTTAAGATGTGCCTGTATTGCGATGAATTTTCCTCTTAATACAGCTTCTGCTGCATCCCATATGAGTTGGTATGGCATGTTATCATTTTCGTTTGTCTCCAGGTATTTTTTGATTTCTTCTTTAATTTCTTCAATGATCCATTGCTTGCTCAATAGCATGTTGTTTAGTCTCCACATCCTTGTGCCTTTCTCAGCTTTTTTCTTGTAATTAATTTCTAGCTTTGTAGCAGCATGATTGGAGAAGATGCTTGTTATTATTTTAATTTTTTTAAATTTATAGAGGCTTGCCTTGTTTCCCAACATATGGTGTATCCTTGAGAATGTTCCATGTGTGCTTGAGAAGAACGTGTATTCTGCTGTTTTTGGATGGAGTGTTCTATATATGTCTATTAAGTCCAACTGTTTTAGCTTTTTGTTTAGCTCCAGTGTTTCTTTGCGGATTTTCTGTCTGGATGATCTGTCCATTGATGTGAGTGGGGTGTTGAGGTCCCCTACTATTATTGTGTTATTTTTGATATCTTCTTTCAGGTTTGTTAATAGTTGCTTTATGAACTTTGGTGCTCCTGTGTTGGGTGCGTAGATATTTATAAGCATTATTTCTTCTTGATGAAGTGTTCCTTTGATCATTATATATTGGCCCTCTATGTCTCTCTTTACCTGCTTTATCTTGAAGTCTGTTTTGTCTGATATAAGTATTGCGACACCTGCTTTCTTTTGTTTGCTATTAGCTTGGAGTATTGTCTTCCACCCCTTCACTCTGAGCCTGTGTTTGTCCTTGGAGCTGAGGTGTGTTTCCTGGAGGCAACAAATTGTTGGATCTTGTTCTTTAATCCATTTTGCCACTCTGTGTCTTTTTATTGGAGAGTTCAGTCTGTTTACATTGAGGGTTAGTATTGACGCATGAGGGCTTAATGCTCTCATTCTGTTGCTCATTTTCCGGTTTTCCTGTGTTTCCCTTGTTTCTCGTCCTGTGTGTTTTAGCCTACCCATTGACTTCTGAAATTTCTTACGCTGGGTTTCTTACATTTTTCCTTATTTATGTTTTGTGTCTCTGTTCTGTTTTTTAGTTTAGTGGCTACCCTGAAGTTTGTATTCAGAATCTCGTTATAACATAATCCATTTTCTGGTGGTCTCTTACTTCCTTAGCCTAGACTGTTTTAGTCCCTTTCCTCCTCCCCTCCTACATTATTATTTTCATCTCTTATTCCAACTTGCGTTGTGAGTGTGTGGTTAGAGTGATAAGATTGTCTTTGCTTTGGTGATTTCCTTCCCTTTATCATAATGCTATAGTTGAATATTTGCTATCCTATTCAGATTCTATTTGTCTCCCTACTCTGTGTTTTGTGACTCCTTTCTCCCTTTTTCTCTTTTTTCAGGTATGAGAGCCTTCTTGAGGATTTCTTGTAGTGGAGGTCGTGTGACTATGAAGTCCCTTAGCTTTGGTTTCTCTGGAAAAGATTTAATTTCTCCCTTATATCTGAAGGATATTTTTGCTGAATAGAGTAGTCTTGGCTGAAGATTTTTATTCTTCAACGTTTTGAAGATGTCACTCCACTCTCTCCTAGCTTGTAAGGTTTCTGTAGAGAAATCCACTGAAAGTATGATAGGGGCTCCTTTGTAGGTTATTTTCTTCTGCCTTGCTGCCCTGAGTATTCTTTCTTTGTCATTCATTTTTGCCATTTTTACTACTATATGCCTTGTAGTAGGTCTTTTTACATTGACAAATCTAGGAGATCTGAAAGCTTCCTCCACACACATTTCTCTCTCAATCCCATGATTTGGGAAGTTCTCTTCTATTATTTCTTTGAGCACACTTTCTGCTCCATTTTACTTTTGCACGCCCTCAGGAATTCCGATGAGTCTTAAGTTGCATTTTCTCACTGAGTCAGCTATTTCCCGGAGATTTTCTTCAGTTTTCTTAATTCTTAGTTCTCTTTCTTCCTCTGTCTGGAGCCATTCAGCCTGTCTATCTTCGATTATGCTAATTTGCTCCTCTATGGTGTCTACACGGGCAATAAGGGAATCCGTATTGTTTTATGTGATCCATTGTATTTTTCATCTCTAGTATTTCTGATTGATTCTTCTTTATAGTTTGAATCTCTTTTGTGAAATAACTCCAGAACTCGTTCAGTTGTTTCTCCATATTTCCCTTTACCTCATTGAGTATTTTGATGATAGCTACTCTGAACTCATTTTCACTTAGTTTACCTATTTCCAAGTCCTCAGGACATACTTCTGTATTTTTATTGCTTTCCTTTTGGACTGGAGCTTTTACAAATCGCTGGATGGTAGAGGAGCGGTTTTTGCGCATGATGCTATTGTTCGGTTGCAGTTACAGCCTGTCACCACTAGATGGGGGTTGAGAGCTGCGCATTCTGAGCCCTGCACCTTCAGCCAAGATGGCAGCATGCACCGCAGGTTGTGGGAGGAGGGGCACATTCTCTGGGGTGCAGACCTGGATTCTGATCAGCTCTCGCTCTCTGGTTTCCTGGGGCCCTGGTTTGATGGGTTCCCCCACTCAAAAGCTTTCCCCATTAGAGGGTTTCCGCTGCTCAGGGGGTGGGAGTCCTGGACGATCCCCTGATGCGCAGCCCCTCCCTGGCTGCTTCCCGCACCCGCAGCAGCGATCCCAGTCTCTATGGGCGGGAGTGAAGTTCTCTCCTACCCCATTCCAGCTGTTCCGAGGGCGGCTCCAGCCTCTCCGCCCTCCGTTGTTTGGCTGCTGTGGGTCTCTGATGATTTCTGTTATTAGGATTTTTTTTTTTTGGTTGGAAAGCAGCTGCTCTTGTTGGTTGTAATTTGGAGGGGAGAGAGTCCCGGGTGAGCTCACACCGCCATGTTGCTGACATCACTCCCCAAAGTCTTAATTTCCATTTTCGATTGTTGATTATTAGTGTATAGAAATGCAACTAAATTCTTTTTTATTATTATTTTTCCTTTTTCTCCCCAAACCCCTCCGGTACGTAGTTGTATATTTTTAGTTGTGGGTCCTTCTTGCAAATAAATTTTGAGTGTTGATTTGTATCTTGCAACTTTGCTGAATTTGTTTATTACTTCTAACAGTCTTTTGGTGGAACCTTTAGGTTTTCTATGTATAACATCATGTTATCTATGAACAGAAATGATTTTAATTCCTTGATTCCAGTTTGGATGCCTTTTACTTCTTTTTCTTACCTAATTGCCCTGGCTAAGATTTCCATAGTACTATGGTTAATAGAAGTGGTGAAGCGGCCATCCTTGTCTTGTTCCTGATCTTAAGAGGAAAAGCTTTCAATCTTTCACCATTGAGTATGATGTGAGCTGTGGGTTCTTCATGTATGGCCTTTATGATATTGAGGTAGTTTCCCTCAGTCTGGTTTTTGAGTATTTTTGTCATGAAAGGGTATTGAATTTTGTCAAATGCTTTTTCTGCATCAATTTATATGATCGTTTGGTTTTATTTTCCTTCATCCTGTTTGAATAACCCTTTTCATCTTTATCCTCAGCCTAATGGTGTTTGAAGGGAGAAAGAAGAGAAGATGAGTTCAGCCAGCTGGTTCACGGAACACTATCCACTCCTTCATCCTCCTCTGACACAAAGCTTTTCTAAGCACAAACTTCCCCCGGTGCACAGAGGCTGCACAGTGAGCCCAACACCTGAGGCTCAGGACCAGCTGTTCAGAAGAACATCAGACGACACACGTCTCATTCTGAAACCAATTACAACATGTAGGTTTTCTCCTCCCACCACGAAGAAATTCTCGGACACCAGCTGGGTGTCCTACCATTCAACTCAATTCTGATGCTATCTCCCTGGAGAGTGTGAGATCCCACACGTTAAGGGCTCAGTCCTAAAAGACTGCCCTTCTCTTCAGATGCCAATCGCAAGTCCAGGCTGTCACCTGTGCTTCTGACCAACTGGCTGTAAATCAGTCCCATGACCCCCTCCTTGAGTTCCATTAATTTGTTAGAGTGGCTCATAGGACTCGGGAGAACAGTGTACTTACTAGATTTCAGGTTTATAGTAAAAGGATATAATTCAGGAACAGTCAGATAGAAGAGATGCACAGAGCAAGGTATGTGGAAGGGGCGCAGAGCTTCTGTGCTCTCTCTGGGTACACCACCCTCCCAGCACCTTCACATGTTCACCAACTGGGAAGCTCTCCAGACCCCCTCCTTTCAGATTTTTAGAGGCTCCATTACATGGGCATCACTGATTTAAATCACTGGCCACTGGCGACTGAACTCACTCTGCCGCCCCTCTCCCCTCCCAGGAGACTAGGGGTGGGGCTGAAAGTTCCAACCCTCTAATCATATGGTTGGTTCTCCTGGTGACCAGCCTGCGTCCTTAGGAGTGCTCCAAAAGTCATCTCACCAGCACAGCAGAAGACACCCTTATCCCTCTCACGACTCAGGAAATTCCAAGGGTTTTATGAGCCCTTGCCAGAAACCGGTGGAAGATCAAAGACACATTTCTTATTACAAATCATAATATCACGACATGCCTTCCAGCCGTCCCTTGTACACAGAAAACAAGACTCCAATCACAAAACAGCTTTATGTTTTAAATATCAAATAAAATGGATAGAAAAATAGCTATAGGAAGTGGATAAAGTGATCAAGTTTACTGAATGTCACATCTCCCTCACTGGAAACCCCTCCCCGAGCAAGTGGCGTAGGCCATGCTGTTCCTGGCTGTGTGCAAGAAGGTCTCCCCCGGGTCGGCAAACGTGGCCGGGATGCAGGTTCAGGATGCACGCGGCTCACCGTCACCCAAGAAGAGCAGCTCCTAAGCTCGTCCCGAGGCTCCCAGCAGTGCCCTCTCCCTTGAAATACCCATGGGTCTCCTGGCTCTGTTCCTAGACCTCCAGTTAGGTAAGGCTGCCCTATGACTAAAGGACATAAAACAGCCTTGAAACCTGCGACGCCTGTCACGTTCTGGATGACGCTAGAGAAACACCGCTGGTGACGGCAGTGGTCAGAAGGCTCATAAAACAATAGCAATGGTTTGTGCATGACCACCAAGCGGGGGACTGCAAGGAGACCTGCCGGCGGGGAGCCTCTTCTCCCCCCGGAAACTGACTCTGGAACCATGGGAGGAACTGCCAGATTTTATTCTCCCATCACTTGGAGGGTGCCCTATAAAAACCCTTTGACTGACAAGGACCTGCTTGGTTTATGGATGGCAGTGCCAAGGTCAAGCGACAACTTTTCCCTTTGGAAGCCCAGCTGATCAAAAAAGGTGAAAAATTAGCCGGTGGGCTGAATTGCATGCTCTTTTCCAGCAGTGATAGAAGAACTGAACGATCACAAGAGCCCCCATATCTGGGTTTTTACTGACTCATGGGTAGTGGCCAATGGCCTGGCCACTTGATCAGAAAGACAGCAGAACCTGGCCTACTAAGGGATGCCCGCCTGGGGCACGGCCCTGTGGGGATCACTGGGGGAACGTGAGGGGTGCTTTAGAACAGGACCTATCACTGCCATTGAAGAAACGCCTGCGGCTTTGGAAGGTGATTGGAATCAGCGAGTGGCCACCCCAGGGTCTTCACTCAGGGTGGCCTCCTGGGTGCAGAACATGAGCGGACTCAGGGGTCTGCAGCAAGGCTGAATTTCAACATAGTCCTTTTGCACCCACTGAGGCACAAAATGCCAACAAGAACTGTTCTGTCAGCCAACAAAAGAGACAGAGACTGAAAATGGCGGTGACGGATTCCCGGGGGGAAGGCCCTGATCACAGCTGGAAGCGAGACAGAGGCCAGCAGCCCTCGGGGCGACGCGTGGGTCCTGCCTGGAATAGACAGCGACTCTGAATGCGGCTGTGGTCACCCAGCGGTAGCTGCAAAGGCTCAGAGAGCTCAAAAAGAACCGGAACAGAAGACGTTGCAACAGTTTGGACCGCCGAGTCACATTTCTGCAGACCAAGGAGCACATTTATATGCTATGATGTCCAACAGTGGGCAGAGAGCGAGGTCCTCCTCAGAGTAACAGCTGATAGAGAATGAGAACAGGCCGTGCAAACGTTAGTTGTCAGAAATGGGGAGAGAAAGGCGTGCGCGAGCGCATGCTCACACCCAACATGAGGGAGCTGAGGACGTGTCTCCAGTAAAAAAAAATCTAAAAATCCCCCATTTTTCCAGTGGATCGCTTCCCAAAGGGAGATGACGCAGGTATGACACCTATAATTTTTCCTTCTTCCCCACATGACCTCAAACTTCTTTCTCCCACCTGATGCTCTGGTGGCAGGACCAGGTCTGCAATGACAAGTGCCATCAACAGGGATGATTCTGAAACAAGAAACGGTTAAGTCTGTTGTTACACCTCAAGGTCAGCATTCCTACGGGCCTGATGGGGCAGGGGGTGCTGGGGCGCCATCAGGGAATGCCATGGTATTGCCTGGGGGTCGAGGTGGCCTCCTGGTGCCGTATGAATGCGGCCCTATCCTACAGGAGTGGGGCTGGATGGAGGGGGAGGCGCTGGCTAGACCACTAGTGCTGCCTGCAATCTGGACCAGCACAAGGGCTGAACCCGATGTCTTTCCACAGGTGGGAGAGTTTGGGCAAAAATAGAGAGAAGGAGGAAAAGTAAATGACAGTAAAGGAATGATGAGATGGATAACGTAATGAGGGATGTCTGATATTGGGTGAACACTCGCAGAGGCTCAGGGCAAGAGAAGAAGTGATCTCTTAGCTCCATTCCACCAGACGCCTGAAAGGAGGAAGCCGTCCGTGACCGAGGCCACTCCAGCTTTTGGAACCCGACAAGAGGGAGAGGAAGCCGGTGAGACCGAGTGGCCTCAGCTGGGCACACGTTTTCCTGTGCTAAGGATGATGGACTGGGCTAATGAGTGGCGGCTCAGTGGGGCTCCAGTACTGAGCCATCTCTCTGAACGGTTATGATCCCTTTGCCAAAAGGGATCAGTGGTCAAAAACCAGGGGGTGGCCTGTGGTATAATAAAAAATGCACTTGGTCTTTGTGCCCAGTTCCTGGCACAGAGCTCCTAAAACCCCTGGAATTTCTTGGGCAATGGGCGTGTGTTCTGTTATTCATAATGAGCCCCTTTTGACCACACCTGAGTATACACTAACGAGGTGATCTGGGATGGGGTCCCCTTGGTAGCTTCAGGATGAGGGCCAGTCACCCAAAGGGTGAAACACGGGAACAGAGGGTGGGAATTTTGTGCCCCACTCCTTGACACTGGGGAACTGGAGCTGGAGGTTAAATTCTGAAACTTTTCAGTGACAAGGTGGAGAACGTCTGGGTTGGTGACCACACGGTGAAGCGGGAAGCGTGGCATGCCCAAGGGGGAAACCAAGCTCTGTGACTGCCGATCCCTGATCCCTTGCCCTGTGCATCCCTCCCATTTATCTATTCCTGAATTTTTTCTTTTTAGTAAAGCTGTCATCACTGGTAGAGGACTTCCCAGAGTTCTGTGAATCATTCTAGCAAATTATCAAACCAGGAGGAGGTGGTCGTGGTAACCCCCAAACTTGTAGTCAGCTGGGCAGAAGTGTGGGTAGCCTGGGCACCCCATTGGCGGCTGGTCTCTGAAGTAAGGACAGTCCCGTGGGACTGAGCCTTTGATCTGAGGGGTCTGTGCTCAATCTGGGTAGTTAGTATCAGAGTCGAAACGAACGGTTGGATGTCCGGTTGGTGTCCGAGAACTGGCTGGTGTTGGAAAAAAACATCACTCAACTGAGGTCAAGGAATGTGGGATTCCCTAGAAAGGCCCTGGCTCACGGAAACCTGTGGGCTGGAAGGACAAAAGGACATGGATGAGGAAGCTGTGACTCCTGGGTGAACAGCAGCTGGCTGCCGTCAGTTAGTCACTAAAGGGAAAAACTTACCAGTGGGATTGAGGGCTGGATCCAGTTCCACTGTGCACAGAGAAATGCAAACTAATAAGAAAAAGTGAGGCCTCCAATGTTAAAAACAAGACAATAGGCCCAAATGGAGTCACTTAGGCTAAGCACCACATCAACGAACTGAGACTTAATTTAATCACACTTTCAGCTCTCCCAGAAACAGGATCATAAACAGTCAACTGGGAATCGCCTGGTGAGGGCCAGGAGGTGATAGCCCTACAGATGCCCGCCGTCCCTAAAGGGAAGTCACCTCGCCACAGCCAAGCTGCTTCTGTGCCAGTGCAGCCTCCTTGTTCCTGCTCCCTTCTGCCAGAACAGTCTTTCATTTTGTAAGCTCCTCAGAGCTCCTTTCTCTCTGCTAGATTGGATGCTGCTCAATTCATGAATTGTTGAATGAAGTCAAAAGACATTTAAAATTTACGCAGTTGAATTTTGTTTTTTAACGCCCACCCCTGGTTATTGCTAGGAAGAAGAGCTAGAATGAAAGTAAAGGAGAGTGTTGGCCATACACAAAAATTAACTCAAATGGAGCAAAGATTTGAACGTAAGACCTGAAACCATAAAACTCCTAGAAGGAAATATAGGCAGTACATTCTTTGACTTTGTCTTAGCAGCATCTTTTCAAATACTATGTTTACTTAGGCATGGGAAACCAGAGAAAAAATAAACAAATGGGACTACATGAGATTAAAAAGCTTCTGCAAGGCAAAGGAAATCATGAACAAAAGGAAAAGACAACCCATCAACTGGGAGAAAATATTTTCAAATCATATATCTGACAAGGAGTTAATTCCCAAAATATATAAAGAACTCATACAACTCACCAACAAAAGACAAAACCCCGATCAAAAAATGGGCAGAGGATCTGAACAGACATTTTTCCAAAGAAGATTTACAGATGGCCAACAGGCACATGAAAAGATGTTCAATGTCACTAATTATTAGGGAAATGAAAGTCAAAACTACAATGAGATATCACCTCACACCTGTCAGAATGCCTGTAATTAACAAGATGAGAAATGGTAAGTGTTGGAGACAATGTGGAGAGAAAGGAACCCTCATACACTGCTGGTGGGAATGCAAACTGGTGCAGCCACTATGGAAAACAGTATGGAGATTTCTCAAAAAGTTAAAAATAGAAATGCTATAGGACCCAGCTATCCCACTACTGGGTCTTTATCCAAAGAACCTGAAATCAGCAATTCAAAGACAGCTACGCACCCCTATGTTCATTGCAGCATCATTCACAATAGCCAAGATGTGGAAGCAACCCAAGTGCCCACTGACTGATGACTGAATAAAGAAGATGTGGTATATATATACAACGGAATACTACTCAGCCATAAAAAAGGGAGAAAATCGTCCCATTTGCAACAATATGGATGGATCTTGAGGGTATTGTATTAAGCAAAATAAGACAGACACCATCTGATTTCACTCATATGTGGAGAGTAAACAAACACATGGATAAGAAGGAACAGATTAGTGACTACCAGAGGGGAAGAGGCTGCAGTGTGGGTGAAAGGCATAAAGGGGCACATATGTATGGTGAGAGATAAAAACTAGACTATTGGTGGTGAGCACAAGGCAGTCTACACAGAACCTGATACATAACAGTATACATTTAAAATTACACAGTTATAAACCAATATGACCTCAATAAAATTTTTTTAAAAAAAGAAAGTAGGGTCTGGCCCTGTGGCCTAGTGGTTAAGTTCAGCACGTTCCACTTCAGTAGCCCAGGTTCAGTTCCTGGGCACAGACCTGCACCACTCATTGGCAGCCATGCTGTGGTGGTGACTCACATACGAAACTGAGGAGGATTAGCACGGATGTTAGCTCAGGGCCAATCTTCCTCAAGCAGAAACAATAATAAATCAACGAAGTAAAGAGAGTGCTGGGTCCCACCTTCATGGTCAAGGCCAGATTTCTGCAGGTCTGAGTTTTGGCTGCCAGCCTCAGAGCTGTCCACAAAGGGGAGGGTTATGTGGGGACAAGAGTCCCTCTCAGGTCCCTGGTTGCCAACAAGGACGTCCACATGGTGTGGGGGAGGGCAAACCAAGAAACCACTGAGAGTGGGGGACAGTGGGAAAGAGCTGCTGTGACCCGTGCATCAGTGTCGTCAGCTCCCTGGAGAAACTTTACTAAACTGGATTGTGAGAGCGAGTGACGTGGGCAGCAGAATCTTGGTCTGGATGCTGGGGAGAGGGAGAGCATGTTTGGGTGGATACAGCTCACTACGGAACCGTCACAGATGGCTGTACGTGACACTGACAAACAGGTTAGTCCCAAGGGAGCAGCCAGCTGGGTGGACTGGATAAAAGCCACTGTAAGGTCTGTTTACCCTGAGAAAGGGGACTGTCCACTGCCCCCATAATGCCAAGTGGGACATCCCAGGTGAAGCAGCTGATACGCTTCGTAGGCAAGCCATGTGGGGCTGGCTTTATGATGATCGAGATATTTATCCACTGAATATGCCCCTTACCCACATCATGGTAACTGACGAGGTTTAGGGGGGGCCTTCTGCATGGGCACCCCGTGAGCCTTACTGCCGCAAAACCGACCCACAGCCCTGACAGGTTTCCATCTCACTTTCCCCTCAGGGTCTTCCAGATGCTAATAAAAACAGGAGATTCAGTAATGACAGAATAAGAGGGAGGAAATCTTCAGACGCTTAAGAAATGGGATGAATGGGTGGCACAGCGGTTGCTCTTCAGCGGCCTGGGGTTCACTGGTTCGGATCCCGGGTGCGGACATACACACTGCTTGTCAAGCCATGCTGTGGCAGGCATCCCACGTATAAAGTAGAGGAAGATGGGCACGGATGTTAGCTCAGTGCCAGTCTTCCTCAGCGAAAACAGGTGGATTGACAGCAGATGTTAGCTCAGGGCTAATCTTCTCAAAAAAAAAAAAGAAAGAAATGGGATGAAGGAAACAGCCCTTGTTGAGGCTGACATGAAGATGTGAATACATCACCACAGAAGGGTTGGGGGTCCAGGGCCCCTGCTGCTTCCTGAACATTCAAGGGCCCAAACAGGTCCCCTGTTTTTACCCCAGTTTAGAGAAATTTACAAAGCTGGCAGGCAGAGATTATATTGAGAAGGTTGACTTGGAACCAACTGGGGCAGTAATTGGGCTGATTAGTGAAGACAGACTGACAAAGGACCAGGGATCCCAGGGTCGTGGACCCAAAGATTTTTGTACACAAATGGCAAGAAAAACCGGTCAGGGCATGAAGAGAAGTTTCTGGGACTCTGGCACACAAGCTCCAGGGGAAAACTTAATGAGGGCTTCCAACGGACTCGGAGAGGTGGGGCTGCAAGGGCTGACAGGTCAGAGGAGCAGTGTGGCCGAGGCAGGTTTGATGGGAGGAGGCTGGCCCCAGTACCTACACGTCTTGCGGGAAGGGCTATTCCGTGTCACTAGGGGATGCTTCCCCGACCTGCACCTGTACACGCCAGACCTGCTGCCGAGGCCTTGGGGGGAGCATAGGGTTGATGGGAGTAGGGTGAAGCTGGACAAAAGCACCCCGGTTGGAAGGGGCTTTAAGTGCCTGTGTCTCTTTCACCTGATGCACGGTGGCGGTGGACACTGCACGTCCCTTCGTAGTGTTGTTGAAACACAGAAGACACCTGAATGAGAACTAGTGAGACTGCTGGGGCCCACGCGGTGTAGAGAGAAGCCAGAGAGCTGGGTGGGCAAATCCGCTGTGCCCAAGGCCAGTGTGGAGCATGGACTGCAGCTTATGGCACAAACCAGCAGGCGCCCCCAGCGATGGCTACCGGGATTCTGGACTGGATGGGAATTTCCACCTGAGGGCCAATTCCCAGCGTGCTGTCGGCTATGGAACAGAATGGCCCCTGTGACCGGAGGAAGGACAGGAAATCATCTGGAGAGTGAAACAGTCCTGACACCGTGGAGGTCCCAAGGGTCAGGACCAGCTGTTGGGAAGAAACTGAGACAACACGTTTCTGCTGCCCCCTTACACAGAAACCATGGCTCGACTGCAAAACTTTTATTTTTCAAACATCCAATGAGATTATCAAACAAAAATAGCTATACCACTAAATTAAGTATATAAAGTGCTTGAGTTTCCAGAATGTCACATAAGTGCCACGCGGCGCATACGCGCCCTGAACAGTGGGACAGCAGAGCTTCCTCCCCGACGGTCTGCAGGCAGGCCCCCACCGGGGGCGGGTACGGCCTGCATAGATTCACTGTGAGTGCGGCTCTTTGCTGCCTGAGAGAAGCGGGCCCCCCACCTCGGCCCAAGTTCCCCCGCAGGCGCCTTCTTGATTGAAATACCACTGGGTGGGGGCCGAGGGGCCCTGAGCCCCTTCCCAGACCTCTTGGTTGATTAAGGCTGCCTCTTTACTTGCCTCAGCAGAAAGTTCCAGGACCTGGGCAACGCTCCTGTGGAAACAACAAGGTGGATGCAGCCTCTTCATCCTTGGCGCCTGGGCCTGAGAAGCTGCACTGCAGGTGGTGGGCTCAGGCCCCTCTCCGTGCTTGGGGCAAACACGCTTTGTCGGAACAGAAGTCACACGGGGAGGCCGCAAGAATGGGGCCAGGCAGACATGCAAGAAGACGCATTTGTCCGACAAATGTTTAGGGAGTGTATCAACGCTGCGTCAGGAACGACGCAGAGAGAGGGAGCCAGAGCCGCGAAGAGGATGACGTCCCAGCCCTCACGCAACATAAATGACAGGAGGGAAACAGGCAATAAACAAGCGTGTTTAACTACTGGAACCTGCGACTCTGGCAACCCAGCGCCCTTCGTGCGTGCTGACTGCCCCCTGGCACACATCCATGAAAGAAACCCACAGGAGTGGCAGTGCTTCTCTTGAGTACCTTTCAGAGACTCCAGGCATCTCAGGAAGCATACTTAGCCTTGTAAAGGAGAGGAAAACAAGGCTCTTTTTTGGAAGATGTGGGGAAAGCCCCATGGTTAGAAGGCTCCCGGGGGAGGCGCCAACAGTGAGAGAAGGGAGCCGGGGCAGCTGTGGGGGGCTGGGCATGGGCTGCGTTGGGCCTGGGGCTGGTTCCTCGCGGGCACGTGTTTGAGCTGTGCCATCAGGATCTGAGCCTTCTCCGTATGTATTTATACTTCATTAAGAAGTTCCAAGAAGATGCCCCAGCCCTTACCCTGGGACACATTTAAAACAAGAACAAGGGGCCAGCCCCATGACCGAGTAGATAAAGTTCTGTGCACTCCACTTCAGTGGCCCAGGTTTGCAGGTTCAGATCCTGGGTACAGACCTGCTCCACTCATCAGCCATGCCGTGGAGGCATCCCACATACAAAATAGAGGAAGACTGGCACAGATGTTACCTCAGGGTGAATCTTCCTCACCAAAAAAACAAAAACCCACAAACACCCTCCCAGAGTGCCTGGAGTGCCGTGCTGCTCTGAGGAAGGGGACGAGGGCTGAGAATACCGTCCCCTGCCTGTTCCGGCTGCTGGAGACACCCATGGGTCTGGGGAGGGTGGAAGGCTTCTGCACATTCCCCTCCCCCTGCCTTGCTGGACCCCTGCACCCTGGGCCCCTGCAAACGCTCCAGAGCTCAGCATGCAGCTCCACAGTGAGGCCGCCAATGGCCCAGCTCTACCTGAAGATGGGCTACCTTTTTCTTAGAATATTTTCTGAAATACCTTCGGAGCTCCAGATCCTTCTTTTGGGTCAATTCCTTGAGTTCACTCAGCAGGTCCAGCACTTTCCCGTTTTCTTCTGAACTGCCGATTCCAAGTTCTCCCAGCAGATGGCATGTGGTAGTCAATTCCCGCTGCAAATCATCTGGAGGGGAAAAGAGGTCGTCAGCCCTGGGTTTCAATGAGCCCCAAGCAGGAGCTGGGTGGCTGACTGGGTTTTTCTCATTTTGCTGGAACGCTCTCCCGTTGCGCGGGAATCTTGAAGAGCTCAGAGGCAGAAGGGGTCATGAGGGAAGACAGCTGTGCACTGGAACTACCTCTGTGCCACTTAGCCTGAGATCACGGTGGCCTGAGATTGGGGGTCAGGCGTGTCCACCATCCAGGTGGCCATCAGAACAGACCTGGAATGCCACTCGTCATCCACCCAGAAACAAACATAAAAGGTGGAGAAAGCCTGTGTTGTGAGTAATTTAAAAACAAACCCGTTTCCACTCCCTGTTCCCAGCGTCTCTGCACCCCCACCCAGCAGAGAGCCGCCTGCAACTCTCTCAGAGAGCCTGTGTGTGCTGTCCCCCTGCTCTAAGAACACCAGCATCTCTCTGCTTCTGGCACATGTCGCATCTGCACATCTACACGCATCACACCTGGATGTTACAGTAACATTCTGGGAACCTCATGAGGGCCTCACACACACATACATCCTCCTACTCTCCCTGCTGTGGACTGAATTGTTTCCTCCCAAAAAGAAATGTTGAGAGCCTACCCTCATGTCCCTGTGAAGGTGACCTAAATGGAAGTGGCCTCTGTCAACGTAACTGAATTAGGATGAAGTCAACAGGGTGGGGCCTGATCCAATAACTGTGTCCTTCTAAGAGGGAAATTTAGAATCAGAGGCAGTCAGGGACACAACTGTGGGAAGACAGAGGCGGAGATGGGGGTGATGCTGTCACCAGCCAAGAATGGTCAGCAATACCGGAAGCCGGGAGAGCGGCTGGGACGGACTCTCCCTCAGAGCCTCCGGGAGCCACTAACGCAGCCGACCCCTTGATGCAGACTTCCGGTCTCCAGAACCGGCAGGGAAGAAATTTCTGTTGCTTTCAAGCCCCAGGTTTGTGGCACTTTGTTACCGCAGCCCCAGGACACTCAGACACTCCCCAATCCCAGCTCCTAGCAACGAGGGAAGACAGCCAAAGAGCTCATCAGAGACGGGGTCCGAGAGCTACAGACGTGCAGTCCACCGCAGGAGTCAGTCACAGGCCGCTCGCCCGCGGGGAGGCCTTCTGAGAAACGCGTCAGTAGGAGATTCCATCGTCGTGCGAACATCACAGAGCGCACTCAGACAAATCTAGATGGTCTGGTCTCCTCCACACCTAGGCTATGCGGTACTCATCTATGGGACCACTGTTGTCTACACGATCCGTCATCGAACGAAACGTCCTATGTGGCGCATGACTATAAAACTGGAATCCTAGACACAGAAAATTGTTCAACATGGCTCATTTTTCAAGATTCCGTGTCATACATATACTATTTCACATTGGAAAAGGCCTGATTTTATTAAAAATCATTTCTGTCTGAGACTGCCAAGACGCAACACCCTTTGCAATCCTGAACTGTGTTTACAGAAAGTTCTGGAGGGAAAGTCCAAGTGATTTTAGATGGCGAGGTTTTACTACATCAGCCTCAAGCAAGACGTGGTTAGACAGCTCCTGAGAGCCCCTCTCAGAAACCACCACACTCCAGGGCAGCTGAGCACTTGCCTTGGGAGGGTGCCTGTCCTAAAGGGAACCTGAAGCTGGAGCCTGGCACTTTTCACACTTGCCCATCTCCTCAAGTGAAGTGTTAGGTGGGACGCCACTGCTCTAATTGGAAAGCAGGACAGGGTGGGGGTTGGCAGTCCTGTGGCCCCCTAGCCACCAAGGCAGCCTGGTGGAGCTCCCCCCAGGTGGGGGGACTGCAGGCCGCTCCCCAGGAATGCCCTTAGCGGGACAGAAATCACCAGCGAGTCCCACAGACCTGGATTCCAACCCCAGCACGGTCCTGACTCGGGGTGCCACCCTGGACAAAGCGCAGCCTCATCAGCCCCCCGAGTCCTCTGCCCCTTGATGGGAGAGCACACCATCCACCTGAGAGGAGGCCTGTGACATGACACGAAGGGATAAAGACACCCGGCTCGCAGGAAGCCCCAAGACGTGCTGGCGTTCGTCATGCTCCTTGCCTGGCAGACGCCGTTTCCTACCTAAGAACCGCTGCCCGTCTCCGTCCACGTGGACTGATCGCACGGGCAGCTCATGCCTGGTGGTGTCCAGGGCCGTCGCAAATGTCTTGTACTGCTCCATAAAGCGTGTGGCCACGGCCTCGTAGGGGCTGAGCGTCTCCATCTGCAGGTAGGAGGGAAGGGTGTGAGGCGAGAGCCCGCAGTGACGCACGTGGGGAGGTGAAGACAAAGCACTGCTCTTTTAGGACCTCCTGGGGGACCCTCCAGGGGCTTCCATGGGGGCGGTGGGCTCTCCCTGCACTCCCAGCCACTCACTGACAGCCCAGCCAGTAGCAAGGTGGCCCGGGCCTCCTCACTATGAACATGAGTCTGCCTTCCAGCACGTTCCAGGGCCAGGCCCTTGACTAGGATCACAGTGGACCCAAGGAAGCTGGGTCTTCCTGCTTCGGAGCATTGAGCTGAAACGCCCACCCCCCACAAGGCTGTCCCCACAGTCCCCTTTGCCTCATCCACGCTGCCTGGATCCTCACAGGGGTCTGTGATGATTCCTCTGCTTGTTTGTCATTTCTTTTCCTTCCACTACTTGAGGACAAGGACCCTGTTCTCAGCCCAGGGCCTGGCCCAGGGCACACACACATGCACACACTGGTGTTACAGGCTGAATTGTGTTATCCCCCCCCACCGCATAATTCCCCTGCTGACATCCCAATTCCCAGCACCTCAGAATGTGAGCTGATTTGGAGACAGGGTCTTCACAGAGATCAGGGAGTTATGGTGAGATCATTAGGGTGGGCCTGTTCAATATGACCGGTGTCCTTATAAAAGGGTGAAATTTAGCGACAGAAGAGACACAGGCAGAAGATGGCCATCTACAGGCCAAGGAGACAGGCCTGGGGCACACTCTTCCCTCACGGCCTTCAGAAGGAGCCAGCCCTGCCGACCCTTTGATCTCGGGCTTCCGGCTCCAGGACTGGGAGAGAAGAAATGTCAGTTGTTGGAGCCGCCTGGTCTGTGGCACTTTGTGATGGCAGCCCTAGGACACGCACACCCTGGGCAGGGAGCCCCCTTCCCGGATCCACGTGCTGACCCCAGGCACCAAGACCTGGCCTCCCATCAGCACCTGGCCCCTGGGGAGGACTGGGGGAGCCGGACCTTCGTGTCCCTGGACACAAGTTGCAGGTGTCTGAAAATACGTGCATGTGTGTGTTGAAAGGACAGCTCTGTCTTGCTAGTTGGCACTCGACAATACAGTCTTGTCCTCTCATAAACTGTCACATACCAACACTGGTGGTGTCACAAGGCGGGCACAGACTTAGAGCCAGGTGAGCAGTGACACTCATTGCAAACTGCTCTGATGGAACAACCCCGCCTGAGGGGACCTGTGGCTCGGAGACCATGTCACAGCTGACCTGAGTGTCAAGGATGGCTTCCAGCTCCCGCTTCCTCTGACAGAGGAGAAGTCGGCGCTTCAGCTCATGGGCCTCTCTCTGTAGCTTCTCCTTCTCTTCGCACATTATTAATAAATTCCTTTCTGCCTTCTCTTCGAACAGAGCAAGACTGTTCTCCATCTAAGTGAAAAATGAGCGCTCAGGTGAGAGGGGCCTCTGCCTCTGCAGCTGACAGAGGTCACCTTCCACACGTGCCGCACGCGAACGAGGTTCCCTCCTCACCTTTACGGTCAGGAGAGTCAGGAGTAAGGTTTGGGACTCCATCATTTCCATCGCTTCAGCCAGATCCTTAAGAAGGAAAAGATGATTCTGTTCGCCAATGAACTGGTGTACATCCAGCTCTCTCCCTGAGGAGGGCAGAACCCTAACCTGCACAATAACCTACTTTATTTAACTCAGTAATTTGATAATTCTCTGCTGTATATCGACCCACTGTTTCTATTTCCTTGGTTAGTCTTCTCGGGCGCTCTGTGAGAAGGAAGAAGATGGGCTGGTCCCCTCTGGTGGCTGGGCAGTCAAGGGCCAGCAGGAAGGTACCCACTAACTCGGCGTCTCGCCAGAACCAGGACTCAGGCCTCCCACCCAGGGGAGACCAGAGCCTAGCCATCCTCCTGCTGGGGGACAGGGCTGGGCATGGTGCCTGCCCTAGCACGGCACCAAGAAACGAAACCCCAGTCTCACGTGTCGCATGCTCCTGCCTTTGTGTCTGCTCCTGTATGTGTACTTGGAGAAACTCAAACTCTCCAAACACTCTAAGAATGTGTGTGGTCTTGGTTTTAGTCCTAAAAGGCAGGCTAGTCTGTTCGCTGTTGGGGCCCAGGGCCTCACGCAGCACCTGGCACAGGGCAGGTCATCAGATTTACCCAACCTGTCAGCAGCTTCCCTTGCAGTCTGCACACTTACTGGGCTCTTTCTCCTCGAGGCAGAAAATGACGTCGACTCAGTTTTCTTTGACATCGTTTTTTCCAACTGTGGAGTCTTTCTGATCACACTTTTCTCTAAGATCAAGAAAAGCATTTTTAAGGTGAGGACACCATGCTTTGGAAGCCCATGGGCATGCGCTGCAGCCCCCAGCCAGGAAAAGCTGAAATGACGGACTTACCGTTAATGGCTGAGAGATCCAGGTCAGGCGGGGCCGTGCCATGCCCTTCCAGCAACGTGGACTGCAGGTCACCTTTGCCGAGTCCACTGCCATCTGTAGGCCCAACAAGAGGCCCCGGAAGGCAGCACAGTCAGCAAGACACTCTCCTCCGAAGCTGGGAAGCAGGCAACGTTTTTGCACAATACCACTTGCTTCCCAAACCTCAGCTTACAAGGACATGTTCTGAGAAAGGGGTCGTTAGGGGATTTCATCACTGTGCGAACATCAGAGAGCGCACGTACACAAACGCAGATGGTACAGCCCACTCCACACCTAGGCTAATCTATGGTACTGATCTTTCAGGACCACTGTCACCTATGGGGTCCGCTGTTGACCAAAATGTCATTACGTGGCACATGAATGTAGCACAGAAGACTGAAAAACCTTTGGAAATTCCCAGCTATCAACTTGAACTTTTTTTTTTTTTTTTTTGAGGAAGACTAGCCCTGAGCTAACATCTGTGCCCATCTTCCTCTATTTTATATGCGGGACACCTGCCACAGCATGGCTTGATGGAGCAGTGCACAGGTCCATGCCCAGGACCCAAACTGGCGAACCCCGGGCCACCAAAGTGGAAGGTGCAAATTAAACCGCTGTGCGACCGGGCTGGCCCCAACTTGAACATATTAAAGTAGAACTAGAAAAGAGAGGCATTCTTTATAACCAAAAGACGCAAATAAGTCTTTCTGCTTAGTTTAATGAAAGACGCTCTGTTTAGGATGTTAGAGTCTGACACATGCCATAAACTTGTTCTGGCTTCTGCTCTTTTTCCTTCTTTTTCTGGCAGCTTCTGGACTGTTCACCTTCCCTGAAAGTTCCCTACATCTTTTAGCCTCTATTTGAAAACATGAAATTATGCCTTACATCATCCAAAAGTGGGTGCTGGTGTGCTGCAGGCTTCAATTAAGCAAGGGCCCCACAGGACTGCAAATGAACAGATGGTGTGTAAAATATACTCTGCCATGTTAGCAACTAAACAGAAAACTATTTAATGAACAACTATGCAGCTGAGAAAATGAACATGTGGAACAAAAAGAGCCAAGTCGCAGTAACGTGTAGGGTGTGGATCATTCATGTTACAATTTCTTAAAAAATTCTACATAGATAAACAAAAATTCATCAAGAATGGATGCCGGGGCTGGCCTGGTGGCACAGCAGTTAAGTTCACACGTTCCGCTTTGGCGGCCTGGGGTTGCTGGTTTGGATCCCAGGTGCAGACATGGCACCGCTTAGCCAGCCATGCTGTGGCAGGCGTCCCACGTATAAAGTAGAGGAAAATGGGCACGGATGTTAGCTCAGGGCCAGGCTTCCTCAGCAAAAAAAGGAGGACTGGCAGTAGTTAGCTCAGGGCTAATCTTCCTCGGGGGAAAAAAAAAATTATGCCTGGGTCAAGGAACAATGCAAATTCTGACAAACTCAAAACCAGGATTGGCAAACTATAGACTGCAGGCCAAATCTGGCTTACTTCCTATGTTTGTAAATAAAGTTTTACTGGCACACAGCCATGTCCATTTGTGTACATATGGTCTATGGCTGCTCTCATGCTATAAACCAGAGTTGAGTCTTTGTGACAGAGACTATCTGGCCTGAAAAGCCCAAAATATTTACCATCTGGCCCAGAAAAGATTTGCTGACCCTTGATCTGAACAATAAGGTAGGAAATCTAAGTTCTAAAAGAACATACTTATTTTTTTCCTGAGACCCAAAGCTGTCAGCATTTTGAACGAGGGGATGTGGGCTGAGAAACAGTTTTGCTTTTTGTGAATTGCTCTCATGCAAAAGAAGAGCTGCCCACTCCTGCCGGAGAGGCGGGCATGTGAGGAGGTGGAGTGCTCCGCTGGGGAGGGCCCTCCCAGACTTCCAGAATGAGCAGGGTGACTGGAACTGAACACCAACTACGCCAACTGCGATGGTCTGAGTGACAGAGCATGAGGGGGCTTCCGCCCTCGTGGGGTACATTTCCCATTTTCTATAATGAACACACGTCGCGTCCACAATCAGAAAACTGGAAGTTTTTTGTATCACTTTGGTAACAGTTTCTAGGTGGAGAAGCGTGGGCAGATCATTATGAGGAAGACCCAACCCACGGTGGTGAGAGGCAGGCGGGTGAGGCCTCACAGGCTCTCTGAGAGCCCTGCCCTTGGAGCGTGGGTGAGAAAATGGTCATGTGAACAAGGAACTGGTGCCACAGGAACCGTCAGGACAGCAACATGGGTCTTCTCTGGGGCCAAACAGGAAGGGAGAGACCTCCCCCCATGCCCTCACCATCCTCCTGCAACTCCCCACATGCCCCAAATGTGTCCTTACACTGAAATGCTCTTCCTCGCTCCTTCTTCTGAGGCTTCCCAGAAAGGAAAGAGGGAGTTTTAACTCAACACACTTGCAAAAAGAATTCACCACCACGCTCATCACTTCCTGAGCTCCAGGGCGTTTGGCCCTCTCGCCCCATCATTATGTACCTTTGCTCTTCTGCAGCAGGCTGGGTTTCCTTCCACCTTCGGGCATCCTCCCAGTGGTCTTTAATGCATCTGCTGCAGAAACCTGTGAGGGGAACATGAAACATTTAGGGGACAAGACACCTCCCCTTCATGAGAAAGGGCCCCTTCATGGTCTGTGCAGACTACATCGGTTCCTACTTTGAGGCTTAAGGAGTTCAGACAATTACTTGCATATATATAGGATGAATTAATTTTATCAAAAAGGACGGCCTCACATGCATAGAACATAGGAAACTACCAAAATGTTTGCCTGTGATTATGTCTGACGTGACCGATTACAGGTGACTGACTGTTCTGTATACTTTTTACTATTTGCCAGTTTTCTAGAGAAAATATATTACTTAGGTAGTCAAGAAAAACAAAGTTTTTGTATGGGTATTAATCTTCAAAACTTAGAAAAAAGCAAGAAATGCACGGCGCTAGTAAGCTGTTATAATGTAATAACATAAAAGCAAAAAGAAAATCTTGTAAAGAGCGAGAATATTTCAGTGCACAGACACCATTCCTATTCGACCTAGTAATGGAGGTCCTAGAGTAAGAAATAAAAGGCACACAGACAGGAAAGGAAGAAATAAAACTCTTCTTGCAGACATGATTCTTCATGTAGAAAATCCCAACACATATTAAAAAACGCTATTAAAACTAGCAAGTAAGTTTAGCAAGGTTGAAGGATACAGGGTAAATATAAAAAATTCAATCATGGTTGGCATCATTGCAGAGTGAGCTCTTGCCTTAGACCCTCCCCTGAAGATACAATGAGAAGGACATTGACAAATCAACAGAGAACATTTACATAGCACAAAAGATATCTGAGAGACTCACACAGCCCTATATCTGAAGGCGGTGCTGGACCCCCAGGAGGAGGTAGAAGGAGGTAAGGGGATCGCCTCTCCCTCCCCCAAAGGCAGTGACCCAGGGCAAGGGGCCACAAGAGGCTCTGAGAGGAGAGAGGGGAGAGGTGGCTTTCTGTGGGAACACCCTCCCTCTCCAAATTCCCTCATAGCCCACGGGAAAGCCCCACACAGAGGTGGCTAAGCTATTGCAGGGGTGTCTTCATTGAGCCAGCACCCCAGGAGAGCAGATAGCGAGGGCAGAGTGAGGATGCCCCCTGGATCGCGCACACAAAAGAAAGTTGTCCCTCCCCCTGCCTGGTGCTCCAGTTCAGCTGATCAGCCAGAGTGCCCGTGTATATGTTAGAAAAGCAGCAGCTGGGAGCAAACTAGCCAGCAATTACAGATGAGCCTTGTCAGCATAGATTCTAAGGACAAGCACAGATGCCAGGGATCATGGCAGGCTCAGAATACACAGCTCCTGAAACCCCCTCCCAACCTCCATGGCAGCAGGTGGAAGCTGTGATCAGATACTATCACTATGCGGAAACACAAATCCACACCATAGAATAGTATGAAGAAATATATTAATAATTCAGAGCAGAAGGAAAATGACAAGCACCTAGAAATCAACCCTGAAAGCATAGAAATTTACAATCTATATGACAGAGAATTGAAAATGGCTATCATAAAAAAACTCAACAAGGTACAAGAAAATACAGATAGATAATTCAATGAAATCAGGAACAAAACTGAACAAAATGAACAGAGGGAATTCTTTACAAAGGAGATTGATACTATAAAGAAGAACCAATCAGAAATGCTGGAGATGAAAAATACAATGAATGAGATAAAGGAAAACCTGGAGTGCCTGAATAACAGAGCTAATTTATGGAGGAGTGAATCAGCAGTCTGGAGGACAGAAATATAGAAATGCTTCAGATGGAGGAGGAGAGAGAACTAAGACTAAAGGAAACGAAGCAATTCTCTGAGAAATATCTGACTCAATTAGTAAATGCAACATAAGGATTATAGGTATTCCAGAGGGAGAACAGAAGTAGAATGGAGCAGAAAGCTTGTTCAAAGAAACAATAGCTGAGAACTTCCCAAACTTGGGGAAGGAGCTGGAAACACAAGTGAAATAAGTCAATATATCTCCTAACTACATCAATGTAGAAACATCTTCTGGGGCCGGCCCGGTGGCGCAGCGGTTAAGTGTGCACGTTCCGCTTCCCAGCGGCCTGGGGTTCGCCGGTTCAGATCCTGGGTGCGGACATGGCACCGCTTGGCACGCCATGCTGTGGTAGGCATCCCATGTATAAAGTAGAGGAAGATGGGCACAGATGTTAGCTCAGGGCCAGGCTTCCTCAGCAAAAAGAGGAGGACTGGCAGTAGTTAGCTCAGGGCTAATCTTCCTCAAATAAAGGAAAAATAATAAAATAAAAAAAAATAGAAAGATCTTCTCTAAGGCATATACTAGTAAAGCTGTCCAAAGTCACCAACAAAGAAAAAATACTAAGGGCAGGAAGGCAGAAGAAAATAACTTAGAAAGGAACCCCTATCAGGTTTTCAGCAGATTTCTCAGCAGAAACCTTACAGGCTAGGAGAGAGTAGGAGGACACATTCAAAATTCTGACAGACCTTCAGTCTTCAGCCAGAATACTCCATCCAGTGAAAATAGCCTTCAAATATCATGGAGAAATAAAAGCTTTCCCAGATAAACAAAAGCTAAGGGTGTTCATCACCACAAGACCCCCCCTCCTCCCAAGAAATGCTCAAGAAGGCCCTCATACCTGAAAAAAAAAAAAGAAAAGAAAAAGGGTTACAAAGCCTTGAACAAAGAGATAAATAGACAAAAATCAGAAAATTGCAGCTCTCTACCAGAACACTTAATTCTAAGTGTTAGCAAACAATCATAACATTAAAGATAAAGTGAAGGAAAGCACCAAAAATAAATATAATCACTTCATTTTAACCACAAACTCACAAGACAAGATGGAATAAATTTTGAAGACAATAACTTAGAAGGGGAAGAGGAAAGAGACGGAATCATCTTAAAATAAGAGGTTATCAGAAAACAGACTATCTCATCTGTGAGATTCTTTGTACAAACCTCATGGTAATAACTAAACGAATAAACAGAACAGAGACACAAATGATAAATAACGAGAAAACTGAGAAAACAATCAGAAAACTATCTAACTGAATTGGTAGTCCAAAACACACAGGACAAGAAACAAAGGAAATGTACAGGAACCAGAAAATGAGCAATAAAATGGCAGCATTAAGCCCTCATACATCAATAATCACTCTAACTGTAAATGGATTGAATTCTCCAATCAAAAGACACAGAGTGGCAGGATGGATTAAAAAACAACACCCAACAATACACGGCCTCCAGGGAAGACATCTCAGCTCCAAAGACAAATACAGCCTCAGAGAGAAGGGATGGGAGACAATACTCCAAGCTAATGGCAAACAAAAGAAAGCAAGTGATGCCATACTTATATCAGACAAAGTAGACTTCAAGATAAAACAGGCAATGAGAGACAAAGAGGAACAGTACATAATGATAAAAGGGACATTCCTCCAAGAAAACATAACATTTATAAATATATATGCACTGACACAGGAACACTAAAGTACACAAAGCAACTATCAACTGACCTAAAAGGAGATATTAACAGCAACACACTAATAGTAGGGGACCTTAACACTTCACTTACATCATTGGATAGATCATCCAGACAGAAAGTGAACAAGGAAATAGTAGATTTAAAAGAAAAACTAGACCAGATGGACTTAACAGAAACATACAAAACAGTCCATCCAAAAACAGCAAAATACACATTCTTCTCAAGTGCACATGGAACATTCTTAAGGATAGACTATATGTTGGGAAACAAGGTAAGCCTCAATAAATTTAAGAAGATTGACATCATATCAAGCATCTTTTCTAACCATAATGCTATGAAACTAGAAATTAACTACAAGAAAAAAGCTAGGAAAGGGACAAACACGTGGAGACTAAACAACATGCTACTGAACAACCAATGGATCATGGAAGAAATTAAAGGAGAAATCAAAAAATATCTGGAGACAAATGAAATGAAAATACACCATACCAACTCATATGGGATGCAGCAAAAGCAGTCCTAAGAGGGAAATTCATAGCAATACAGGCCCACCTTAACAAACAAGGAAAATCTCAAATAAGCAATCTTAAACTACACCTAACAGAATTAGAAAAAGAAGAACAAACAAAGCCCAAGGTCAGCAAAAGGAGGGAACTAATCAAAATTAGAGCAGAAATAAATGAAATTGACACAGCAAAAAACAGTAGAAAGGATCAATGAAACTAAGAGCTGGTTCTTTGAGAAGATAAACAAAATTGACAAGATAAACAAAATTGACAAACCCTTAGCAAGACTCACTAAGAAAAAAAAGAGAGAAGGCTCAAATAAATAAAATTAGAAATGAAAGAGGAGAAATTACAACAGATACCACAGAAATACAAAGGATTATAAGAGAATACTATGAAAAACGATGTGCCAACAAACTGGACAACCCAGAAGAAATGGATTAATTCTTAGACTCATACAACCTCCCAAAATGAACCAAGAAGAAATAGAAAATCTGAATAGACCAATCACAAGAGATTGGAACAGTAATCAAAAACCTCCCCCAAAATAAAAGTCCAGGGCCACATGGCTTCTCTGGAGAATTCTAACAAACATTCAAAGAAGATTTAGTACCTATCCTCCTCAAACTATTCCAAAAAATTGAAGAAGATGGAACACTACCTAACACATTTTACAAGGCCAACATCACCCAGATCCCAAAACCAGATAAAGACAATGCAAAGAAGCGAAACTACAGGCCAATATAGCTGATGAACATAGATGCAAAAATCCTCAATAAAACATTGGCAAACCAAATACAGCAATATGTTAAAAGGATCATACACCATGATCAAGTGGGATGTATATCAGGGACAGAGGGATGGTTCAACATCCACAAATCAATCAATGTGATACACCACATTAACAAAATGAGGAATAAAAACCACATGATCATCTCAATAGATGCAGAGACAGCATTTGACAAGATCCAACACTGGTTTATGACAAGAACTCTCAATAAAATGGGTATAGAGGGAAAGTACCTCAACATAATAAAGGCCATAGATGAAAAATGCACAGCCAACACCATACTCAACAGGGAAAAACTGAAAGCCATCCCTCTGAGAACAGGAACAAGACAAGGGTCTTGTTCCACTCTCAGCACTCCTATACAACATAGTACTGGAGGTTTTAGCCAGAGCAATTATGCAAGAAAAAGAAATAAAAGGAATCCAAATAGGCAATGAAGAAGTGAAACTCTCGCTGTTTGCAGATGACATGGTTTTATATATAGAGAACCCTAAAGAATCCATCATTAAAGTATCAGAAATAACCAACAACTATAGCAAAATTGCAGGGCACAAAATCAACTTAGAAAAACCAGTTGCATTTCTATACTCTGATAACAAACTAACAGAAAGAGAACTCAAGAATAGAATCGCATTTACAACTGCAACAAAAAGAATAAAATATCTAGGAATCAATTTAACCAAGGAGGTGAAAGACCTATACAATGAAAACTATAAGACATTATTGAGAGACAATGATGATGACATGAAGAAATGGAAAGATATGCCATGCAGATTGATTGGAAGAATAAACATAGTTAATTCACATTCAATGCAATCCCAACCAGAATCCCAATGACATTCTTCATGGACATAGAACAAAGAATCCTAAAATTCATATGGGGCAACAAAAGACCCCAAATACCTAAAGCAATCACGAGAAAAAAAGAACAAAGCTGGAGGCCATCACACTGCCTGACTTCAAAATGTACTACAAAGCCATAGTGATCAATACAGCATGGTATTGATACAAAAACAGACACACGAATCCATGGAAGAGAATTGAAAGCCCAGAAAAAAAACCACACATCCAGACAGCTAATCTTCGACAAAGGAGCCAAGAATATACAGCGGAGAAAGGAGTCTCTTCAATAAATGGTGTTGGGAAAACTGGACAGCCACAGGCAAAGGAATGAAAGTAGACCATTATCTTTCACCATACACAAAAATTAACTCAAGGGGCCGGCCCCGTGGCCAAGTGGCTAAGTTTGAGTGCTCCACTTCAGTGGTCTAGGCTTTCGCTTGTTCAGATCCTGGGTGGGGACATGGCACAGTTCATCAGGCCATGCTGAGGTGGTAATCCACGTAGCACAACCAGAGGCACTGACAACTAGAATATACAACTATGTACTGAGGGGCTTTGGGGAGAAGAAGAAGAAGAAAAAAAATCAACTCAAAATGGATCAAAGACTTGAAGGTAAGACCTGAAACCATAAAACTCCTAGAAGGAAATATAGGCAGTACACTCTTTGACGTTGGTCTTAGAAGGATCTTCTCAAATATCATGTCTACTCGGACAAGGGAAACAAAAGAAAAAGTAAACAAGTGGGACTTCATCAGACTAAGAGCTTCTGCAAGGCAAAGGACGCCAAGATAAAAATGAAAAGACAACACACCAATTGGGAGAAAATGTTTGCAAATCATACATCCAACAAGGGGTTAATCTCCAAAATATGTAAAGAACTTACACAGCTCAACAACAAAAAAAGAAACAACCCGATCAAAAAATTGGCAAAGGATATGAACAGATATTTTTCCGAAGAAGATATGCAGATGGCCAACAGGCACATGAAAAGATGTTCAATATCACTAATCATCAGGGAAATGCAAATCAAAACTACACTAAGATATTACCTCACACCCATCAGAATGGCTATAATCAGCAAGACAAAAAATAACAAATGTTGGAGAGGGTGTGGAGAGAAGGGAACCCTCACACACTGCTGTGGGAATGCACACTGGTGCAGCCACTGTGGAAAACAGTGTGGAGGGCCGGCCCCCTGGCTGGGTGGTTAAGTTTGCACTCCACTTAGGCAGCCCAGGGTTTCGCTGGTTCAGATCCTGGGCGCGGACATGGCACCACTGGTCAGGCCATGCTGAGGTGGCGTCCCACATGCCACAACTAGAAGGACCCACAACTAAAATATACAACTATGTACTGGGGGACAGGGGTTGGGGAGAAAAAGAAGCCAAAAAAAAGAAAAAAGAAGATGAGCAACAGTTGTTAGCTCAGGAGCCAATCTAAAAAAAAAAGAAAGAAAACAGTAAGGAGATTTCTCAAAAAATAAAAAATAGAAATACCATATGACCCAGGTATCCCACTACTGAGTATTTATCCAAAGAACCTAAAATCAACAATTCAAAGAGACTTATGCACCCCTATGTTCACTGCAGCATTATTCACAATAGCCGAGACATGGAAGAACCCAAGTGCCCATCAACTGAGGACTGGATAAAGAAGATGTGGTATATGTATACAATGGAATACTACTCAGCCATAAAAAAGACAAAATCATCCCATTCACAACAACATGGATGGACCTTAAGGGTATTATGTTAAACAAAATAAGCCAGACAGTGAAAGACAGACACCATATGATTTCACTCTTATTTGGGAGGTAAACTAACACATGGACAAAGAGAACAGTTTAGTGGTTACCAGAGGGGAAGGGGGTTGGGGGTGGGCATAGGGGTCAAGGGGCACATTTATATGGTGATTGACAATACTGTACAACTGAAATTTCACAATGTTATGAACTATTATGACCTCAGTAAAACTTTTAAAAAATTAAAAAGGTAAAAAAAAAAACCACACCAAAAAATCAATCATATTTCAAGCAATGAACAATTTTGGAAATTAAAAGACAGTATCATGTATAATAGCACTAAAACACACCAAATACTTAGGTATAAACCTAACGAAACATGGGAAGGTCTATATTCGGGAAACTACAAAACACTGTTGAAAGAAATCAAAGAAGACCTAAACAAATGGAGAGGCATTGAAAAGCTCTGTGTTTTTAAGATGCCATTCTCCATAATCTGATGCACAGACTCCATCATCAAAATCCCAGCAGGACTTTTGGTAGAAAACAGCAAGCTAAGTCTAAAATTTATATAGAACGGCAAAGAAACTAAAAGAGCCAAACAGTTTTGGAAAAGAACGTAGTGGGAGAATTCACACTACCTGAATTCAAGACTTGCTACAAAGCTACAGTAATCTTGGCAGCATGGAACTGACCCAAGGATAGACACATAGAACAATGGGGAACAGAACAGAGTTCAGAAACGATGCACGCACACATGGTCAATTGGTGTTCAACAGAGGCGATGGGACAATACAATGGGGAAAGGAAAGTCAATTCGACAAATGGCGTTGGAACAAGAGAACATCCGTATGCTTAACAACAAACTTCGATGATGTACACCTTAAATTTATATAACGTTATAAACCAATATTACCAGAATAAAAAATAAAAAGGTAAAAAAAATGAACTTAGATTCCATCATTGCACCAGATACAAAAATTAATTCAAAATAAATCACAGACCTAAACATAAAACCTAAAACTATAAAACTCATAGAAGAAAACATGAGAAAAAATGTGGTCTTGGGTTAGGCAAAGATTTCTCACATAAGACACCAAAAGCACAATCCATAAAAGAAGAACTCATTAAATTGGACTTCATCAAAATCGACAACTTCTACTCCTCATAAGACACTCAAAGAGAATGAAAAGACAAGCTAGAGACTGGGAGACAATATTTGCCAATCACCCCAGAGGGTTGCTATCCAGGATATAGAAAGAGATCTCAAAACTCAATAATAAAAACAAATAACCCAATAAAACATGGGCAAAAGATTTGGACACATCACCAAAGATACGAGAATGGCCCAAAAGCACATGAAAAGATGCTCCATATCATGAGTTGTCATGGAAGTGCAAATTAAAACCACAATCCGATGCCAATTCGCACCCCCTAGAACGGCTTGGATCTCAAAGTTCTGACCAGAACTTTCCTCTGTAGCGGGTGGGAACGTAAAATGGAGCAGCCACTTTGGCTAACAGTGGGGCAGTTTCTCAGCAATCCCTCTCCTGGGAGAAACGAGTACCTGGCCACACAGAATCCTGCACCGGAATACTTAAGGCAGCTTCGTTCACAATTGACAAAAACGGATAACTAACCAAAGGTCCTTCCCCAGTGAGTGGCTGAGCCCACTGCTGTCCATCCAGACAGTGGAATATTCTTCAGCCATCAAAAGGCACCAACGTTAACTGTGACGGGCAATGACAGGGAGGGACCGCCATCGTGCTCTTCACATGAAAGAAGCCAGATCCAAGAGGCTGCATCCTACGCGACACCTTTAAGTGACCCTCTGGAAAAGGCAAAGCTTTTCTCCTGGGACAGAAGCAGATTAGGGTTGCCTGGTGTGGGAAGGGGCCGGCTCCATCGGGATGGCTGGTGATTTGGGGGTGACGGACTGTTCTGTACATCAACTGTCATGAGTCTGTGACCGGATGTGTTTGTGAAAACTTACAGAACTGTGCACTGAAAAGAGTGACACTTACTCTCTGTAAATTACACCTTAATTTAAAAGACGAAAAAAGAAAAAACAGAGAAGCTCTCAAAAATCTAAAATACTACAGCATGCAGACACACGAGGGTGCTGTAACCAAGTTTGCAAGGCAATATTAAAATTATGAAGTGTGGACTGTGATCCTTGGTTGAAAATCACTTCAATGCTGTAAACCACGGCTCTGGCGATGAGGCGTCAGTGAGGGTCCTTCGACTGTAAACAAGCACCACTCTGCTGGGGATGTTGATAACGGGGAGGCTGCGCACGTGGGGGCGGGCAGGGGGTTCCAGGGGAAACCTCTGTACCTCCCACTCAATTTTGTTGTGAACCTAAAACTGCTCTAAAAAAATTAAATCCACTAAAAGAAAATCACTCTGCAAAGCGTATTGGTTTGCGCAAAGGTATCCTTTTTCTTCAAGCTGGATCTTAAGTCACATTATCAAGAACCTGACACTCACCTTACCAGAGTAAAAGACAGATAACAGAAATTAATATTGAACTAAACTTGATCATAAACAAAGATCTGAAGAAGGAATAACACAACCTTCACCTCACCACATTCTCAGTACCTACACTCTGAAACAAGATACGTCAGTGGGTCACCTCCTGGCCGCGCGCGCGTTACCCTCACAGCGCGAGCTCACGTGTGGAAGGGCTGCAGGCCGTCACTTCCAGAGTGTCAGAATCCTCACGGGGTGACTGCACGTAGTTCACCCAACTCCTCCCATAACGTTTGGTGATTCAGGCACGTCGTATTTTCCCATAGTCTTTCTCTAAAACCCAGCAAGTGTTTTCTAAACACCAACCAAGGCCAGGGACTGTGTGCTGGGCCCCCGACCGAACTGCTTCAGGACAGACTCTAGAAAGGAATTACCGACGACAGGCGCGAACCATTTCAGGTTTCAACAGAGATCACAACTTTGCAAAAGGGATTCTCAAAGCGATCGGCTGCTCGCAACAGACTCATGACAGCATGAAGGGTACGCCGACCTCAAAGGCAACTGGACAAAGTCCCCAAAACGCTGCCAGGCCGGGCCCACGTCTCCTGGCTCATCTCAGAACTCCGAGTTCATCAAGGCTCCATGTAGAACAGTTTCAAGTGTACGCTACATGTTACCTTTTTGGTGGTTCTCTTCTCATACTGCAAGTATCGGGACTCGACCACTCTTCCACCTGTGGGGGACACATTGTTGGTTTATAACAAAACCACAAGAGTGCAGTGTGAGGGTCCCCGCGTGCCCAACATACCCCCCCCAACCAAGAGCCGGGCGCTGTTGGCCCTGCCTGCTCAATGGCAGGAACAGGGGAGCTGAGCTGCTCTCCCTTGTTCCTCTCAGATCCTGTCCTTCAGCATCTTTGAGCATGTTTGGGATACCTACTGTATGCAGGAACATGTATGGGACACCTACTGTATTTAAGTCCCTGGGCTAGGGGTGGAGCCACAGAGATCCAGAGGAGCTGTGACAAAGGAAGATCAAGGAACACACACCAGAGGTCAAAGCAGAAAGTGGACTCAGGGGCAGGGTAGGGAAAGAAAGAAAGACCTTCCCCAGAGGGCTGCTTGTTTGCCTCCTCCTCCCTGCCCAACTCATTTCCAGGGGTCGTGACCTCAACTTTCCCACCTGGGTCCGGCTACGATCCACCCGTGCTACCATCTTTCACGTCCCCTCACCCCCTCACCTAGCGCAGGACCACCCCCCGAGACACGCTCAGCCCGAGGCCCTTCTCAGACACAGCCGTACCCCTTGGCAAGAGCCCAGCCCTGGGTCCCCTTCCATGCCTGCCCCTGGGGCACTGAGGGTGGATGGAGGAAACCCATCTGTGCCCCCAGCCTCCGGGGGCTCTTGCTGCAGGCCCGGTGATCACCCCCAGGCCTCTGTTCTGTCCCCCCTCTCCCAGGCCCTCCCACGTACCTTCTCCTCCCACCTTCTACAGCGGGCCCATCCTCTGGTCAGCTGGTGACCTGTTTCCTACTTCACTGGAGACAGAAGCAGCCCCAGGAGATACTCCCCCCTCGGCCTCTAACAGCCTCCCAACCTCAGGACCATTTCCTGGCCCTGGCATGTGGAGGAACCTCTATGCTTGGGGCAAGAGAACCCCCCACTGTGGGTCTACAGCCCAGCCCTCACCCCATAAGGAAAGTGCCCTGGCAGCCCTTCTCCCCCTCCCCCACCCCCAACCCGCCCCAGTTTCTCTCTCCATCAGTCACTGGTACTTCTCCTCCCACTCACCCCCTCTGGCTCCCCTTTACAATGCCCATTCCTCTTCCTCTCCTCCCTCCTTCCTCTGAATCCCTCCACCGGGTCTGGCTCTCACAATCACCACTCACCAAAGAAACTCCTTTCAGCAAGGCCCCCGAGACCTCCCTGCTCCGAAGCCCACCCGCACGTCGGTCTCAGTGCTCATTCTGCGTCATCAGCAGCGCCGGGCAAAGGGCTCGCCGCTCCCTCCTCCTGGAAACACCCTGGGTCCTCCAGGATGGCTGCCCCTCTGGTGGCCACGAGCAGGCTGCCTGTGGAGCCAATTGCTGGGGAAGCTTGAGCACCTCCAGGCACCCTGCAGGCCCCACACCACGCGCAGGGTATCCCTCTGACCTCGTTGCCTCCGAGCCCCACGCACCCAGTCCGTTCCACCACCAGGACCTCTCGCTGTTCCTCCCACCAGCAGGCGCCCTCCCGTACCTGCCCTCCTTCACAGCTCTACTCAGCCCAGCAGAGCAGAGGGTCCAACTCCCTTGGACCCAGAAGCTACCCCCATCTTGCTGTTTTATCCACAGCATCCATCATCATCCGACACACCCTTGTCTCCTGACTTCATCTGATGTGCTGCCTGTGTGCCAGGCGGCAGCTCCAGCTGGGAGCTCGGAACTCTGTTCTTCTTGCTGCTACATTCCACCACCCACAGGGAGTACGTGCTCAGCAATGAGGCATCAAACGCACAATTCTGGACTTTTTCTAGGTGTCTCTAGAGCTCAGGGGTCTCCCTTTTTACTGAAGAGACCCAGAGAAAGTGAGGTGATCAACGTCACGTGGCTTGACAGTTTAGTCAAGCGAGACCATGGTTTCAACCCTATCTTCACGCCAGGATCTGCACCTTCCTTTGGGGACTGGGGTTGCAGCTGCAACCCTGAGAGGAGAGGAGGTGCACCCACAGTTACCGGGGACCCAGGCGCTGGACACAGAGCAGGTGGGGGCCGAGCGTGCCCCAGGCAGGGAAGAGCCATGCCTGCAGTGCGAGCAGGCTCAGACAACAGAGCAGGAGGCACCTAAGGGTCAAGACCAGGACCGGGCAGAGTTCAGGGGAGAGAATCAAGCCACAGAAGGGTCTGCCACAGGATGTCGAGCAACGGATCAGGGTAAAGGACACTCCCAGTTCCAAGCAGAGAAGACCATCCTGCTTTAGGTCTTTCTAATCCCATCAGCAAAGGGTTTCGCTCATCTTGGAAGAATCTGAGGCTCTGGGTTCCTTAGACAGTTGAAAAGTAGTTTCAAGTTTCTGGAAAACTAGAAGGCACTGTTTGTTTTAAACAAGGGTGGATTTGCCACAGACGCAATGTTACGATGAAGGATATAATTTGTGTTCAAGAACTAGAGTGTGTGCGAATGTAATAGGTCCTCAAGACAAGGTCATCAAGCAATGCCGTAACACACAAACCTCCAGTCACCTGGTACTAGAATTCTGCTCTAGGTTCTCTGAGATGCGCACTGGCACAGAGCACACTTTAAGAAAATACTTTGTCATATCAGAGGCTTGAGCTCCAATGAGGGAGATCCTCGGGTCTACCGCCTAAATTGGGCACTGCCAAGAGTCGAAGGCGGGCCAGCCCCATGGCCGAGTGGTTAAGTTTGCACACTCCGCTTCGGTGGCCCAGGGTTTCAGCGGTTTGGATCCTGGGCGCGGACATGGCACCGCTCATCAGGCCACGCTGAGGCAGCGTCCCACATGCCACAACCAGGACCACAACTAGAATATACAACTAGGTACTGGGGGGCTTTGGGGAGAAAGAAAAAAAAAGATTGGTGACAGATGTTAGCTCAGGTGCCAATCTTTAAAAAAAAAAAAAAACAGTCAAAGGGGACTGTTAACCATGACCCGGACCCACAGGTGGACATCTGACATGTGGGCACCACCAAGCGAGTGATGCGTTCACCAGGAAGAAACTGAGATTTCAATGTTCAATAACGAACTCAGCTCACACCCCCTCACCCACACTGCCGAGTGACAAGTCCTAGGCATAGCCCGTGACCCCCATGGCTGGAAGGGCCCACTGCCCTAGATGACCCTCACCGGGTCCTCTCGCACCCCTGGCTGCAGGGCTGGGTGACCAGGCTCAGAATCCCCAAAGGGTGACTAGAAGGAAGTCAAGTCTTTGCTCTCCTGCTCTGGCCTGGTTTTTTCTTCCCCAAAAGCACTTACTGAAAAAAAACCACTTTCTCCTTCACTGGATCATGAGGTAGATTCCAGTTCTGCTCACCTTGTGTTCTTCTTCCTTTTGTCTTGGTGCCACTAGGAGTACTGGGCCCCCCTGAGGAAGGCTTCCTAAAAGAGGGAGATGGGGATCTCGTTAATGTCGTTGGACAAGCTCAGGGAAGCCAGCAAGGAGACAGCCCAGACCCAGCCCCCACCCCCACCCCCAGCACCGATCTCTACAAGGCAGGGCCACCGAGACAGGAAGAGGGACATGGAGCCCCAGCCCTGGTCGCCTGGGACAACATGGCCACAGCCCAATGCCTGAGCTGAGAAGGGCCCAGAGTGAGAAGACTGAGCATTTTTGCTGAGCCTCAAAGATCCCAACCTAAATCGTGGGGGCATTAATTCACCGGGCGTGTATGTGCCTACTGGATGCCACTAGGAATACATGGTGAACAGGAGATGGAGTTCCTCCCCAGAGAGGGAAGAGTAGGATTTTCACGTCAGGCAAGCGTGAAGAGTGAGAGCCCCAGACAGGTAAAGGGGTGGGGGAGGCGAGTGACACAGTGCATAGGGAAGGACATTCCGAGACAGGGATCAACAAGGCCAAGGGCATAGGGACAGAGAAGAACGATGCGCAATTAGGAAATGACCAGCACTATGGCTTGGCTGGAGGAGACAAACGGGGATCCAGGATCAGGAGGAGAGGCCGGGCTGGAGATTCTGAATGCCCACCTTAAGGGCTCCAACCTGTTCCTAGAGCCCAGGGGTCGGCAACCGTTCTCTGTAAAAGGCTAGATGGTAAATATTTTCAGCTCCGTGGGCCTTAAACTCACAGTCGCAACTACCCAACCTTGCCATGAGGGCAGGAAGCAGCCACGGATGACGCAGAAAGGAAGAGGCATGGATGTGTTCCAATAAAACTTTATTTACACACACTAACATTTGAATTTCATACAGTTTTCATGTGTTATAAAATATTACTCTTCTTTTGATTTTTTTCACAACCATTTAAAAATGTACAAACCATTCTGAGCTTGCCGGCCGTAATGAAAAAGGGGCGCTCTGGCTTTCACCCACGGGCCCTAGTTTGCGGAACCCTCTTACAGGCGGCAGGACACGGACCGTCAGACAGGCTCTAAGGTTCTAGAAGGACAGGCACCAGGTCTGCTGTCATTCCTCAGCATTCCTCAGTGCCTGTGTATTACTCAGCTCTGGCTGCCATCACGAAACACGAGACTGGGCCACTGAAACAACAGACGTTTATTTCTTGCAGTTCTGGAGGCTGGAAGCCCAAGATCAAGGTGCAGGCGAGCAGGTGGCCGCCTTCTCACTGCGTGCTCACGCAACCTCTTCTTTGTGCACATGCGCAGAGAAAGAGTGACCGCAACAACAGGCCAGCCAGCCCTCTGGGATCTCTTCTTATGAGGACACCAGTCCTATCGGATCAGAGCCCCACTTTTCTGACCTCATTTAACCTTAATTACTTCTTAGAGGCCACATCTCCAAATACAGCCACACACGGGGTTACGGCTTCACCATATGAATTCAGGGATGAGGTGGGGAGACAGGACAGAGACACATAAACATCCAGTCCGGAAACAGCCCGGTAGACAGGAAGCACTTGATAAATATTTGTCATACAAATAACTCAGGAGTGCTCACTTGAGGACAATTTGGACCCCCAGGAGACATCTGGCAACATCTGCAGACATCTGTGATTGTCAGGACAGGGCTGCTACACTGGCACAGTGGGTGGAGGCCAGGAGCACTGCTTAACACCCTACAGTGCACAGGACGGCCCCGCCCCAGAGATGATCCGGCCCCAGATGTCAGCACTGTCCACACTGAGAGCCACTGGCATGGTGAATGGGTGATGGGGAGCATGGCTCTGAAGACAGAGAGAACTTAGATGGGTGCTGTAAAACTTGTGTCAAGAAGTAACAAACAACAAATATTATTCAGCCCTAAAAAGGAATGAAATACTGATGCATACTAAAACAGATGAATCTCAAAAATATCATCTTGGGTGAAAAGAAGCCAGACACATAAAGCCACATGTTGTATGATTCCATTTGTATAAAATGTCCAGAACAGGCAAATCCAGAGTCAGACAGCAGATGGGTGGTTGCCAGGAGTAGACTGGGGTGGATGAGGAAAAGGGAGTGAATGCAAATAGATAGAGGGTTTCTTTCTGGGCTGACAAAAATGTTCTAGAACTAGACAGAGGTGGTAGCTGCACAGTGCTGTGAATGTCTTAATGCCATTAAGTCGCTCACTTTAAAATTATTAATTTGATGTTACATGCATTTCACCTCAATTTAAGTAAAGAACGAAGCCTGATTTAATAGGAGAGAAGAAACCATGAGGTAGAAGTCACTTTAGAAATTCTAATCACCTGGAACGTGCAGGAGGGTCGGGGCTGCCTCTCAGGTTTCTAGTCTGGGTAAGCGGGAGGAGGAAGATGCAGAGGACAGATACCTGCAATGCGGGGGGAGCAGGGTGAGGGGCCAGGCTTAGCTCACTGCAGCCACCTCCTATGCAGCAGCCTCCAAGGACCCCAAGGTGACACCTAGGCTTGCTAGGGGACACCTCCAGGCCACAGTGAGGTGAGGCAACTTAACAAATGATCGCTGGACACCAGCAGCTCTGCGCATTTGCTGAATCCTCCTAACCCTACAAATCCCTAACTGTCGGCCTGCTTTTGCTCGTTTTCTAAACACGGATCTGAGGCTTAAACAGGTCCCCCCTGCGAGTCTCAGAGCTGGAAAGCGACAGAGCAAGGCTCCCCTCTGGGGTTTGAGCCAGGGCTCTGGAGTCAAACCAAATGGGCTCAGGATTAACCTGCAGGGACCTAAGGGTAGGGGGCTCACTGCACCTGTGCCAGCCTCAGGTGCCTCCCCTGTACCTCGGAGAGACTAGTGTCAATCTCACAGGTAGGCCAATGGGCTGCGGAGGAAACACAAGTGATTTCAGCTGGCCCGTTAAACGTTAATTCGCACTGGCACGACAAACATCCACCGAATAAAGAAATAAGACAAACAGCCCCAGAATCATGCCTGTCGTGGAGTAAGTGTTCAAGATCTGTCTTTCTTGTTCTTGCTGTGTGACACTGGGCAAGTGACCTTCCCTCCCTGAGCCTCTATATCTCATCTGTAAATGGGGAGCATAGAGAAAAGTGGGTGAGAGGATTAGAGGAGACACTTTAGTGGCCCACCATTTGTCCACTACAAAACGACAATTCTAGGGCCAGCCCTGTGGCACAGTGGTTAAGTTGGCAAGCTCTTCTTACCCGCTGGTTGGTGGGTTTGGATCCTTGGTGCCGACCTACACACCGCTTATCTAGCCACGCTGTGGAGGCGTCCCACATACAAAGTAGGACGCACAGATGTTTGCTCAGGGCCAATCTTCCTTTCCAATAAATAAATAAACAAACAGACCATGGGAATTTTCAACAAGATAATTTTTTTTAAAAAAAGATAATTCTAATAGCGACAGATCACGTTTAGGAGCCAGGCACTATTCTAAGCGCTTTTAAGCCTCACACGAGGTCTACAAAGTTGAGCGGCGGAGTCATCAGCTTCGGTTCACAGCGCAGGAAAGCGAGACATAGAGAGGTTAAGCCACTTGCTGGAGACGGCCCCGGATCGAGGCGGCGGCCCGGGACTCGAACTCCCAATCTGGTCCAGCGGCCGTGCTCCGAGCATGCGCAGAGGCCGCAATCTGCAGGGGCCTCCCAGAGCCTACGCTTCCTGTGTGGCTCGTACAGGGGTGAGATCCGACTCACCAAGGACCCTTGCTCCCCAACTCTGCTGCCTCTCCACCCCCAGCCCTCGGTCATGGCCTTCTGGCTGGCACCCACAAATCCAGACCTGCGGCGCCCCAACTCACCCAGCGCCGCGCCCCGAGGAATCCGCCATTTTCCCGCCTTCAACTCAAAGGCCGGCCTTTCAAATCCAGGTCCCCGCCTCCTCGACCTGGGTCGGACCATATTGCGGAGCCGCACAGGGTTGGCCCAGGGCTGGGGGGAGGGTGGCTGTGGGCGGAGCGGGCGACCCCTGCACGCGCGCCTCTCTCTCCTCCCCTTACACTTGGTTTCGCCCACCAGCGGCAGGAGGCTGTGGCCGAGGCCGCTTCGGGGCCGGGGGTGGGGGGGGGAGGAGGGGCTTCATGGCGCTCCGCCCCCATGGCGTGCTGGCGTCACGCCCCCGTCCCCGCCCCTCCGGAACCCGGAAGCGGGAGCGCGCGGGGGAGCGGCGGGCGAGGTGGGGCGGAGCGGGTGGACGAACGGCGGGCGGGCGGCCGGGCTGCGAGCCGGCCCGGGACCGGCGGCGCGCGGCGGCCGAGGCCCAGGTGAGTGCCAAGCGGCCGCGGGTTGGGGGCTCGGTCTCGAAGCTCGCGTTGGCGGGCTGCCTTGTAGAGGGACGGAGCTGAGGGGTACTGAGGGGGGCGCGAAGGCAGGGGTCGAAAGGGCGGGAACGAGCTTGGGGGTCGTGCACGGATCGCCGGAGCCGCGGCGGGAGCAGAGCGAAGGAGAGGAAAGTTGATGGGATGGCCTGGTGAGGGAGTTTGCGGACGGGTGGGGGGGCAGGTCTTGTGGCTTTGAGCAGCTTCTCTGAAGAGGACGTGGCTTAAGTGGTAGTTGGGGGGTCGCAGGAAACGGGGCTGGGAGGGGGAGAAGCAAGGAGGCGGGGTGAGAGGCCCAGGCTGGGGGAGAGGGGCAAGGCCGGTGGGGGGACAGCCAGGGAGCGATTGGGGAAAAGGGGACGGCCTGGGGGCGTCTGCCGACGGGTGAAGGGGAAGAAGAATGGTGCCTGAGGGAGGGCGGCGCCTGGGAGTCAGTGAGTGCTCGATAAATGCGAGAGGTTCCGAACCCACTGGCGTGGTGACCGGCCCAATTGGAAAGGGAGGAAATGAGGGGTAGGAGGAGGGAAGAGAGCGTAGAAACCATGGCAAGAACTGAGAGCCGGTCCAGGGAGGGCCTGGGGAGGAAGAGAGAGAAGGAAAGGACTTGAGTGGCTCCCTACCGACCTTGGGGTGCAGCCCATGGAGATTTGGGGACCCCCTTCCCCTCTTGATTCATCTTCTTCCTGACTTCACCCCCAACCGCTGCCCTGCGGCGAGTCCCAGCACCTTCTGGGCTGGTATTGGGGACTTGAGAACCACACCACTCTCTTCCTAAGACAGGGCTGACTGGAGTCCCGGGGATCCAGGGAGCGAGGAAGGAGGCTCTGGGCCCCCAGTGGGGCCGGAACTGGGTTTCAGAGGGGAGGGAGTGGGTGTGCATGCACCCAAGTGTGCTAGGCTGTCACCACCTCCTTGGAGTTGCATCCTTGGACATAAATGGGTAAAAACGACGACATACAGGAAATCTGTCCCCTGGCAGCTGTGAGCTCAGCCTGGGAGAGACGCAGCAGCCCACGGCGTGCCTTCCCTTCTCTCTCGGGCGCTCTTTACGTCAGGAGTCTTTAAGGGGAAACCTCTCAGGCACCTCTTTGTCTGAAGTGGAGTCTCATGGTGACATTGTGCCTTGCAGTTGGGTCCCAGCTTCCACCTTCCTGAGGTGTGTTCTAGTCTTGGGGTCCCCAGACTTTTAAGGCATCCAGGAGCAGTAGGAGGTGACATGGCAGCTGGAAAGTTGTTTCACCACCTGGTGGGCCCAGTTCTAGCAAGAGTCTGCCCTGGGCACTTTTGATCAGCGTTAATTTCTCTTCATTCCCAGCTGTGGGGATCCTTGTCTGGGATCTGCCAGAAGGACTGGGGAACCTAAGTTTATAGCTCGTTCAGGAGATGAATCTGGATAGCTTGAATGGAAAGAGGGCCACACAGATAACCACCTCCTTCACTTCCAGAATGTTCTGACTCCTATGGAAAATGGTTCTCTGCCTCTCTTGCTTTGGGACACAGGATTAGAGCCCAAAGTCACGAGTCCTGCGGA
This sequence comes from Equus caballus, assembly GCF_041296265.1. Lineage (NCBI taxonomy): Eukaryota > Metazoa > Chordata > Mammalia > Perissodactyla > Equidae > Equus > Equus caballus. The sequence goes on from NC_091704.1 coordinate 16,659,251, forward strand.
CATTGAGTGTGGGCTTTCCCTGGCCAGGACTCCTTTCCTTGAACAGGACTGGAATCTCCTGGTTGCGTGGCCCTGGCTGTTGCCTCCTTCCTGCACCGAGAGCGCAGCCAGGCGGGCTCTCACAGAGGGTCCTGTATTGGGGGTCTGACCTCTGTGAAGTCTCTGTGAAGTTTCTTCACCTGCAAAATGAAGGGGTTGGCCTCAGTCAGAGTTTCTCAACTTTGAAACCCAACCCCTCTTGATAATCTTCACGTCTCTGGCACACAGCCCCCTCGGGTTTCATGCAGCCCCCTGCCATGATCCCACTTTTGTTCAGCTTTCCATTCTACAGTTTCTATCTGAAAATGGGTTTTTTGCTGCTCCCTTATCTTCCAGGTAGAAATCTGGTGCCAAATGTGCTTTTGCACATTGCACCTGTTCCCAAAGCTTCAGCTGCATCCTTCTGGTTGGAGGTTCCTGGGTGAGACCCTCCCTCAGGTCCAGACCTGTGACTCAAGGAAGCGGATGGGGGCTTGGGAATCTCCCCTTTCTGTTTGGCTGTGGGATCTGTTTCCTGTCTCCAGTGGGGGCATATTAACTTGCTGCCTCCCTTTCTCGTCTCCACAAAGTCATGTGTCTTGGGTGGGCTCAGAGTTCAGTTAAGCAAGGGCTGATCGTGCCAGGCACTGGAGTCTGGGTCCTGGGGACAGAGATGAGCCCTGGTGCCCTGGAGGAGGGACATTCTAGTGCCCTCCCTCATGGGAATAATGGAGTTGAGAGTGGGCAGTCAGTGTAGCAACAGAGGTGGTGCAAGAAGTTGTGGGAACAGAATCAAGGACGACTAGTGCAAGCTTTGGGGCAAGGGAGATTCCATCCAGTTTCCTTGGAAGAGGTGGCTGTGCCCAGCCAAGCCTTGAAGGATACGGAGGTATTAAGCCAGGCCAGGAAGAGGGAATTGTACCAGCAGATCCCCGTGTAGCTCTGCCCTTCACTGAGCGTCTTAAAAAGCAATGGACGCTTTTATACCCAGTTCTTTTATTCTGGCAACCAGCAGTGGCGGGGCCTGGTTCCTCTCTCTTTCCCCCGTACAGAAACTAAGGCCCAGGGAGGTGATGGCTTCAGAGAGGGCTCTCTGGGCTTTGTAGAAACATAGAGGGTCGTTGGTAACCTCAGATTGGTGAGGACCAAATTGCTAGAGCAGTTTTTCAACTGCAGCACCATTGATATTCAGGCCAGGTCATTTGCTGCTGGGGGGGGCCGTCCCATGCATTATAGGATGTCGAGCAGCATCACTGGCCTCCACTCACCCGATGCCAGTAGTACACACCCACCCGAAGTTGTGACAACTGAAAATGTTCCAGATGTGGCTATGTGTGTCCTGGGGGGGAGAATCGCCCCAGCAAGAACTGCTGCTCTGTAGTAGAAGCTGATTCCTCTCCTGGGCCCACCGTTGTCTCAGTGGTCATTAGTGTTTGCTGAGCTCTCAGAGAACTGCTGCCAAGGGCAGGCATGGGGAAGGAGGCCAGCAACGGAATTCTGCCATCGGGTCAGTTCTTAATCAGAAGTCCCGATAAAGAGGAGGCACTGTTGAGAACAGACCGAGGGGGAGTTAGGCAGCGCGCCCTGAGGAGGGACGGCCGAGGAGAACAGGGGGTGAGCCGGCCGTCTTCACTCGCGGGGGCAGCGGATGCCATTGTCTTTCTCTTCTTTGTCTTATGACTGACCTGGATTTCTGCAGGACACATTGTTGCTTTTCTTCCGAGATCAGCAATATTAGATTCTCTTTTCAAGAGCTACTTTGGGGATGGCCCCGGATCAGCATCGCTCTTGAAGCCTCATTATCTTCTCCCATTTGCCCTCTTGGCTCTAGACGCCGGTCCATCCTCAAGCACAGCCTGTCTCACTTCTGCTCTTTGTGCATCCTTCTCTGCTTGTCCACCGACCATGACATTGCTGCTTTAAGTCCATGGGAGGAAATGGCACGGCACGTTCTGGGGCCCTCCAACCCCTTCTGGACACTGCCCTCCCCCGGTCTCCCTCCACCAGCCCTTTGTATGCCCAGCATCCCCAACCAACTGTGCCAGGCAGCCCCTGCTCGGCCTCCCCACAGAGCAAGACAGGCCCTTCTCTCTGCCGTTGTCCCGGACGGACAGAGTGGCAGAACAAAGGGCTCTGTCTGAGCACTGCCGGCCCCGACGAGCCGCCTGCCCCCAGCCCGGAGCCCCATCACTTTGCCTCTTCAGTTCTCAGTTTGGCCCAGAAAGGGCCTCGGAGGTTAGGCATGTCTCAAAAACGCAGCCGATGAGTTTGGGGGTCTACTCATTTCCTCGTCGAAACTTTCTGAGCCTGATGATAAATAACGTAGTGATTCAGGAGTTCAGCCTGTGGGTTAGTCGGAGCAGTGAATAAGCTGTCCGGGTCTGACTCATTCATTTACATCCCATCTCTGCCCTACTTGACGGGCTCGTGTGCACGAGAGGGAACCCAGCTACAAGCGTCTCCTTACTGTTGCTGCCAGCTAAACAAGTTTCCCGGGCCTGCTCTTACAAAGTGCTGCAGACGGGGCAGCGTAAGCAACAGAAATACATTGTCTCGTGGATCTGGAGGCCAGAAGCCCAAGATCAAGGGGTGGGCAGGGTTGGTTCCTTCTGGAGGCCACGAGGGAAGGATCCATTCAGGTCTCTCTCCTTGGCGTATAGCTGACCATCTTGTCCCTGGGTCTTCACGTTGTCTTCCCTCTGTGGATCCATGTCCCCGTTTCTTCTAAAGACACCAGTCCTACTGGATCAGGGCCCACCCTAACGACCTCACTGTAACTTAATCACCTCCTTCAAGGCCCCGTCTCCTAATACAGTCACATTCCGAGGGCCTGGGGGTTAGAACTTCAACATAACGAATTGGGGGGAGGGGGGTACAGTTCAGCCCATAGCACTGGAAAGGGACAAATTTTGTTTATATTTTATAAAAGAATTTTGGTTGAATAGTCATGTCAATAGAGAGTAAGTTCATTTTGTTTCATCTCCCTCATTTAAATAAACATTTTAGGGGAGATGGGCAGGTTGGCCATGTCAACTTCGGAAGTGCCCTGTTAGGGAATTTTCTGGATCTCACACATGTCCTTACACTCGGGGTGACTGTAGAGAGGCGCAGACCTGGCTTGGGGAGGAACGGATCTCGTGGGACTTTACAAGGGGTGTGTTTAGGGCAAGGCGTGGGAGGCCAGGTGTGCCCACTGGGGGACTGGCCAAGTTTTATAACCAGGGGTCTCTGTCCTCAGTATTGCCATGGTCAGGGCAGGGGATCCAAAAGCAACTCCGTTATTGGACCAAAGTGACTTCAAACCAGCTGCCACCAGAGGTCATTGGACGTAAGAAGTTTCTGAAAGATCTGAAAATTGTTCAGTACAAAGTGTTAATGAGCCAGGTGCAGAGTTGGCTCTCAGGGATACTGAGGGAGCAGAAGTAGCCCTCATCTCCTTGCCCAGAGGCAGATGTCCAGCCAGGAGTCACACCCACGGAAGTCAGATTGCCAGCTGGGTGAGAGCTGTGAAACGCCCGGCACTGGGCGAGCTTGTGACAGGAGCCCGGGCGCGGGTTGAGCTTGCTGCGGAGGAAGAAGGCCCAAGAGCCCTGATGTGGGTCATCTCCTTCAAGGCCGCTGCTTCCTCTCAAGTAAAGTCAGAGCAGCACGTCAGCAACAGGCCCGCTCCAGGCTTTGCCAGGATCTTCCCACTCATCCCTCAGAGCCTCTGCATCCCATTCTGGGGACGTGGAACCAGGAACTGAGGGGTGACGTCAGAGACTTTGCTTCCCAGGTCTCTGGGACACACCTGGACCTTTCATTTCCTGGCAGGCGTGCTGGGACCCCTGGCCACTGCTTGGGAAGATCACCAGGGTCCTCGGCTGTCACGTGGAGATGCTGTTTATTGGGGCAGGTTCAGTGACGCAAACAAAGTGCACGAGGGGAGCTGACCTGACACCCTCAGGGAGTTGCTTGCTTTCCCTTAGCTGGTCCCAAGGGAGTCTGCCCTTGGTGTAGCAGGGAGGGGAGGAGAGGCAGATGAGGAACTAGGGGACGAGTGGTCAGGAACTAGAGAGAATGGTCAGAACGGGGGCAGCTGGGGCAGTTACCCCACAAGGGTCTGACCTCCTGAGGGCCTAGGAGGCTGCGCACATTTAAATATACAAACTGAGCCGGAGGGAGAAAGGAGGTGACTCACAGACAGATGCTGGGGGACCACCCTGGTTGATACCATCTCACCCTTCGGGAATTTATTCTGGTGTGTACTGTGAGCTAGGACCTAAATCAGTTTGGTTTTTTTTCCAAAAAAATTAACACAGCACGTCTCCCCCTCAGCACAGCTGACATCTGGGGTTGGATCATTCTCTGGTGGGGCCATCCTGTGCACTGTAGGGTGTTGAGCAGCATCCCTGGCCTCCATCCACCAGATGCCAGTAGCATCCCCTCCTCCAGTTGGGACAACCAAAACTGTCTCCAGTTATTGCCAGACGCCCCCGGGGCCAGAGCTGGCCTGGCTGAGAACCAGTGTGTGAGAGTACACCGAGCTCTAGGGTGGTCGTGGCTGATGGAAACACCGGTGTCAAGCGAGTGGGTGGCCTGCTGGGACACACTTATACCCTCTGCCTCCTGTGAGGCTGGGAGGGGGGCTGGTTGGTGGCTATCAACAAAGAGTTGACAGGGCAAAGCCCTGGGCAGTGGGCCACCTGGGTGATGGGAGATCTCGTTGCGTCTGAAAGTAGAGCCAGGTCCTCGCGGCCTTTCATAGAAACTGGGCAGAGCGTGGGTTTCTTGGCTAGGAGAAGGAGCGCTTGCCCATGTGAAAGCCACAAGGCCTGGGGTCACAGGTGGATGGGAGGAGGCAACCCTGGGGTCAGAGAGGACCCCATGCTGCAGCCAGAAGCATTGGAGGGACAGGGTAGGAGCTGGTGACAGAGGCAGGTGCAGAGCAATGGAAAGCGAGATGGATGAGGGGGTCTTGTTGGGGGCCCAGGGTGATGGCTCAAGGGTCCGGGGTCTCTTTTTGAGGTGGTGGAAATATTCTAAAATGGACTATGGTGACAATCGCACATTTTTGTGACCATGCTAACAGGTGAATTGTATGGTATGTGAATTCTATCTCAGTAAATGGGTTAAAAGAGAAAGTCTTGTCAGAACAAACCAATGCCATTTTGAAGTTAGAACCAGCGGGCCTGGTGGGCCACTCAGAGGGACAAGCCAAAGGGCGCCTTGTTGGAGGAACCAGAATGGGGGGGGTCTTGGTGGAAGGCAGCTGGTGGGTTTTGAGGTGATAGTAGCTGAGACATGGCCAGTGTGTATTGAACAGCTGCTTTGGTCCAGGTTCCAGGAAGGAGTATAAAATTTTGGTAGCTGTTGGCACCCAGATCCCATATTGCAGCTGGTGAGGCAGGATCCACTGCCCAGGCGAGGTGTTTGGGGGCCTGTGATGGGGGGTTCCACGGGGACATGTCCCTGGGGTCAGGGCATTCCCATGGACCAGAGCGGCTGACCCTTGCTGAGTGCTCAGGCCAAGGAGCAGCCCCACGCTGTCCCCTGTGACCGGGCTGGCACAGTGACCTCCCCAGAGCCCCACTCCGGGCCTGCAAGGCTCTGAACCGCCTTCCAAAGCGGCCCGGGGCTCCCGTATTCTCCAGGGGCCACTTGGCTGTGGTCTCAAGCGGGGCTTTTGTGTGTTGTTGCTGTGGCTCTGCCCACAGGAGGTTCTCTGGTGGCTTTCTACCTGGGCTTGACAACGGGTGGACTGTGTGATTTGGAGAGGTGTTCTGAAGGAGTCTCCTCCCCCCCCAGCAGCCTTCTATGTCTTTAGGAGCCCACTGGTCACCTAGGAAAGCCCCAGAGCCCACCCCCCCACAGGGCCTTTCAGGTCTGCCCTCCCCTGTCACCAGAACCCACCTGTGTCCCGCAGGCCTGATTTGAGCCACCATCGGTCCCACCGCCCTAGACACCTGCAGGAGCCGCCGAACGGCACCTCATAGTCCACCTCCCACACTCGGCCTACCTCACCCCTTCCTGATGTCACTCACGTCCTGGTGCTCCCTGCCTCCAACCAGCCAGGACTCTCCAGCAGACTTGCATGAAAATCCGAACCACGTCCCACATCCTCAAGGCCCTGCGGGATCTGACCTTCCCGACCTCAGCCCCTCCCCCTCCAGCCTCGGCCCTGCTGGCCACACTGGTCCCCTTGTTCAGAGGCCAGCCCTGGCCGCCCCTGCCCTTGGCACTCACTGCCTTTGCTTGGACGGCCATCCACAGACGCTCAGCATCCGCCCCCTCCCACTGCACAGACCCCAGCAACTGTCCCCCTCAGTGCTTCCCTGACCCCTAGTTGGTCGAAAATGACCATGCTGCCCTGGTCAGTTGCCATCTCCAGCTTCCCCACCAAGGCGCTGCTGACGTCTGGGTCTGGATCATTCTCCGGGAACTGTAGGGTGTTGAGCAGTATCCCTGGCCTCCACCCACCAGATGCCAATAGCACCTCCTCCCTCCCCCAGTGATGATGACCAAAAATGTCTCCAGCCTGGCCAAGTGTCCCTGGGGTGGGGCAGAATTGCCCACGGGTGGGAACCATGGCTCTTTCACAGGGCCCTGGACTTTTCCTTTCTGAAGCACTGTCGCTGTCGGAAACGCCTCTCTGCTCGTGGGCTGGGCTGTTGTCAAGTTCCCTGAAGGTCAGACGTCTCCACGTTCCCACTCTCCTGTGCTGGGCGTTTGGTGACCAGACAGGGACAGGGTGGAGCCGTAGCCCTCGGGGAGAAGGATCTACCTGGAGGGCTGATGGATGGACTGGGCATGCCCAGAGGAGGGGCTTTCTCCAGGCCTCAGACCGGTTGGGCCAGACTGGAAGGCCTGGGGGGATGACTTAGGCAAGAAGAGGATGGCCGTGAGAGGGTGCTTGGGATGGGCTTCTCTGAGGTATTCAGTAAAGCAGAAGAAAGGCGGTGGCCCCTCCTGATCACGGCCTCACTCAGAGCATCCAGCATCTTCTGCCCCACACACCTGGATTCGTGTCCTGGGGCTGCTGTAAAGTGGTTCCACAAACCGAGTGGTTTTAACAACAGAAATGTAGTGTCTCGTAGTTCTGGAGGCCAGAAGTCTAAAATCAAGACATCACCAGGGCCGGGGCGCCCCCCCAAAGGCTCCTGGGGGATCCTTCCTTGCCTCTTCCAGTTTCTGGGGGCTCCTGATGTTCCATAGCTTGTGGCCACCACACCCCAATCTAAACCCTCAGTTGTCTTCCAGCTCTGAGCTGCTGAGACTGAGAAACGCACGTCGTTTGTAGCTGTTTCTCAGTGTGTCCATCTTTCTGATAACTTCATGCGATCATTTCATCTTAAAAAGCCTCGAAGGGCTCGAGGAGGCGTGCATGGAAAGTGGAAGTGCGCTGAGCTCTAAACGGCTCTTCCTGAGTGGTCCTGCTGCGATGCCAGCCTTCTCCTTTCAGCTCGAGAATGATTTCATCCCATAAACATGTGGCTTCAAATTAGGGCCTTATATAAACCAAGTGGCTACACTACATTTTCTGGAGGCCCTGTCTGCCTTATTTTCCAGTAAATTCCAAATCGTTTGCTGAGCTGATAGGCAGAACCTTGCTTTTTTTGTGCACAGGCCTTGAGAGCGGCTCCTTCACATTTGTCTGCTCACCCTAGGGCCTCAGTTTTGTTTGCCTCCCCCTTCCCTGCACCTCCTTTCTCTGAGAGCATGAGAGAAAGACCCCGAATTGAGGTGCACGTCTTCTCCACGTGCAGAGCATTTACCAGTTTGGCCTCTGCAAAGCCTTTGAAGTTTCCGTGGGTCAGGTTCTTCAGCGGGAGTTCTTTTTATCATGCACATAAGATTTGCCATTAGTAACGTTGAGTAGATTCACAGTGTTGTGCAACCATCACCTCTGTCTGGTTCTGTATCATCCCAAAAGGAAACCCTGTCCCCATGAGCAGGCACTCCCCAATTCCCCTCCCCCAGCCCCTGGCCACCACTAATCTGCTTTCTGTGTCCATGGATTTGCCTGTTCTGGATGTTTCATATCAATGGAATCATACACTATATGGGCTCTTGTGTCTGGCTTTTCACTCAGCGTGAGGTTTTCTTGGTTCACTCATGGAGTAGCGTATGTCAGGGCTTTATTCCTTTTAATGACTGAGTAATATTTCGCTGTATGGATGGACCACACTGTGTTTCTTCTTCATCCATCGATGGCCATTTCATTCCCACCTTTTGGCTCTTTCAGCGGGGAATTTTGTATTCTGCCAGTTTGGTTTCCATTTGGTGGTGAGGCCCACGAGTTCTGGGTAGACAGAGCCTGTCCGTTTGGGGACCGGCTTTGCTTCCTGTTCACATGGGGTGCGCTTCAGTAAGCCTCGGTTGGAGGGCAGAATGGGCCTTTTAACTTGGGATGTTTGGAGAGACGGTTTGGATCAAGGACAGACACCCAGGTTTTCAGGACCTGCCACCCCCAAAACATGGCCACAGTCTGCAGCTGCTACTTGGCCAAGCTGTCCCCCCAGGAGACCTGCTGCCCCCAGTTCCTCTGCCCCAGAGCTGCTTGCTTTCATCTGGACACAGTCTGGGGATTCTCGGGGCACAGGTTTCACATCCATTTGTTACCAGGACCTTAAGCCACAGCATGATTGACTTCCAGCTCTTGACTCTGTTAAGACGCAATGAGGAACTGTGCTTCGAAGCCAGAGGAAACCGCCTAGCTCCTCCGAGAGAGATGTCACCGTTTAAGAATGTCCTCTGAAGCTATGACAGTCAAACAGCATGGCCCTACGCAGACGTCAGCAGCCCAGAGACAGAGCTGCATGTGTAAGATGACTTAATATACAGCATTGAACAAAGAAAGGAGGCTGCCCGGTTCCAGGAGAGAAGGGTTCTGTAGGAAAGGGCAGGAAACAACTGCTGTCTTCTCGGAGAGGATCGTCTGGGTCCTCACTCCTCCTCCCACACTGTGCTGGCTTGACCAGTGTCCCCCCAGTTCGTGTCCACCCGGAACCTCAGAATGTGCCCTGGATTGGAAATAAGGTCTTTGCAGATGAATTAGTTAAAGACCTCAAGATGAACTTATCCTGAATCCAATAACTGATGTCTTTCTGAGAAGAGGAGAGGACACAGAGACAGAGAAGGGTACCACGTAACAGTGGAGGCAGAGAGCGGAGTGAGACGTCTGCAGGCCGAGGGAGGCTGAGGGTGGCCAGCAGCTGCCAGGTGCCAGGAGCAGCCTGGGACAAATTTTCCCTCAGATCCTCCAAGGGGGCCAGCCCTGCCCACACTTTGATTTTGGACTTTACCAGAACTGTGCGACAGTAAATTTCTGTTGTTTCAAGCTACCCGGTTTGCTACAGCAACCCTAGGAAACTCATACACCCTCCAAAGTAATTTCCAGATAGATAAAGGCTTAAAGGTAAAGGACAAGTCTGGGGAGGGAGAGGAATGCAAACAGAAAATGTAGTTCCATGTTCCTCAGGTGTGGGAGGTGAATGGGTGGTTAGACGCCATAAAAGAGTTGACCCACAGATCTAATGCCTGGAAAATGTAGTATTTGTATCAAAAAACACCATACACAAAAGTAAATTCATATGAATGAACTTCATCGAACATGACAAAGCATTGATACCCTTCCTATATAAAGAGCTCCTCCACAACAATAAGCTAAATAGTCATGGTTCAATAGGAAAAAGTGGGCAACTGACACGAACAACTTACAGAAACATAGTTGCTCAATACACGTTTTTTTCTTTCGACTTTTTCCCGTTTCTGAATTGCTTTCATTAGAGGCTCTCCTGAGCTTGCAGAGCAGGTCATACCCATCATTTTTTTAAAACCCAGGCTGACAGTCTAAGAAATGTGACAAGATGCTCTTTTGTGCCTCCTGATGGCTGTGGATTGAGAACGATATTAATGCTCGGTGCTAGGGAGGTGCCGTAACGCAGGCGCTCTGGTACTCGGCTCCCCAGGACCGCTCACTTGCGTGGGCTTCTTCAGAAGTCACTTTGGCAGAACAGATTGAGGGCCTTTGCAGCGACGATGGTTTTGGCCCAGGCAGAGGGAATCAGATCAGCCCAGTGTTATAGGTGAAATGTTGTCGCCTGTGGAGTGAGGGGACACTGTGTCTCAGAGGGTGCCCCCTGAGATTTTGCATTGGGAGCATAGCTGCCCAGGAGCTGGCAGAGAGGTTCGAGGACAAGGACAGCCCCAGGAGGAGGTGGCAGGGCGAGCTGGCCCCAGTCTGAGATTTGGATGAGAGGAGGAAAGGGCAAGGTGCCCGAGGGTGAGCAGGTGGGCAGCCATCACCAGGCCCGTGTTGAAGGTCTGGTCAGTGGCTCACAGGGATGCAGCCCAGGCCAGGGGACCCAGATGCCCTACTGTGGGTTGGGGCTTTGCGCAGCTTCTCCCTGAATGGGCTGGAGAGGCCCTGCAAGGACCTGGCTGGGTCGGGGGTGGCCGAAGTGTGCGCAGTCAGTTGGTGTGGGGACTGAGGATTGGTTGAGCTGTGTCGAGCCTGACAGCCAGGGGCTCTGAGGGCTGGTCATGAGGTCCCACCAAGGGGCTTTGTACTGCAATGCCCACATCTGGACCGATGCTTCCAGAGGCTTCCTTGCAGCAGCCTGGAGGATGGAGGTGGAGGTAGGGGGTCCACAGTGGGTCCTTATGACCAGCTGGTGAGAAGTGAGGGCAGTTCTATGGACACGGTGACTGCGGACGGATGTGGTCAGTGAGAGGAACGGGGAACAGGCCCCCAGGGTGTTCGGGGGCAGGGCAGGGAGAGGTGGCTCTGCTGGGCTGGAGGTGGGGCAGGTGTCCCTGGGGGGCCGTGAGGAGGTACAGCAGAGTGGATGGGCCCCAGGGACAGAGCATGGGGAGCAGGGCAGGAGGGATGCCTGCACAGGTCAGGTCCAGGTGACACTGCCATCCCCCGGGCTCCAGAGCAAGTAAGCAGCACTAGGAGGGGCTGCTGGCCAGCAAGTGTGTCTGGCAGGAGCTTGGCAGCATCTTTGGGGAGGGGACAGTGGTTTCTACTGCATGGGGGGATGGTGGACTGAGGGGCAGGTGGGCTCAGGAAGGGCTGGCTCCAGGCTGCATGGAAGTGATGAGCGAACTCAGCTCTCCCCTGGGCTGGAGAAGGCTCTGTTAGTGTCTCAGGTTTTAAGGCATGTGGACTGTTGCAGTGGGAGGGTCCTTCCCCAGACAAACCACCCAGGAAGTGGGGAAAGAGCTGCTCTGGGAGGAGAGTGTAGGCTTCCTGGGGAGAAGGGCCAAGTGAGGCTGGCCGGGCAGGGCGGCCGCAAAGACAGGTCGGGGCGAAGGGATTTCCCAGGATACAGAGTGAGGGGCCTGTGTAGGCTAGGATGGCTGAAGAGGCAGCTGCTGCAAGGCAGGGCAGGTGGGCCCTGAGGGTTTCTGCCCTCCCCGCCCCCCTGCCTGTGCCTTCTCTTTCGCTGTCCTCCCCTCATCCTGGCGGTCAGCAGTGGCCTTGAGCAAGCCTTATCTACTTCCTCCTGGCCTGGGGGTGGGGTGAGCATCAGCTGGGCCTGTGACTGCCCCACGGCTCTGAGCATGGGGTCTCCTTCTGCTCCCCCCACTAAGGGGCCCAGAGCTACAAACATCCCCTATGGGACTCCAGGGGCACCTGATGATCAACTGGCCCTGGAGGATGTGGGACAGCACAGAGTGCTGCTGGCTGTGCGTCCCACAGTCTGTCCAAGTGTCAGCTGACCCTCACCAGGCAGGTGGCGGAGGCCTCTGGAGCAGGAGCGAGATCATATCATTGGGCTCTGATGGCGTCTTGCTCAGGCCCTTGTCTCCTGTGAGGAGAACGCAGGCACATCCACGTGCCCTTTCCAGCGCCCACATCCGGGCAGCTTGGGCATGAGACAGGGCAGAGCCCCTGGCCTTGAGCTGGATGGTGCCTCTGGAAGTCGTGGTACACGCCCACCATGGCTCCACTAGTGCAGGTCACTGAAGGGGCCAGCTCCACCCGAAGCCTGGGCTCCATGCGGGGGGGTACACATGTGTGTTCATATGTGTGTTCATATGAAGGTGCTGTGCATGCACAGTGTCCATGTTTGTGTGTAGTTTCATGGGTGTGCATATGTGTTCTCTGTGTGCATGAGTGTTCTGTGTGGTTGTGTTCCTATGAAACTGTGTTCATGCACATGTCCGTGTTTGTGTGTGTGCTTTCTCTGTGTGCGCATGAACATGCATGTGTGTGCACGTGAGCGTGGGTGTGTTCATATGAGTGCATATTCGTGCCTGCACGTGTTGTGTGCTCATGCACCCATGAGTGGTGTGTGCTCATGAGCAGGCATGTGGGGGGCTTTGATGAGGATGCATATCCACGGTTTGCTCTCCTGCCTCTCTCACGGGGCTCGGAAGCACATGAACTATGCACCTTCGCGGCCGCATGGTGCTGCCCGCGAATGTTCTATCTTTTGTCTTGTCGGGTTGGCCAGGCAGCAGCACCCCTTGGTGCCTCTGAACACCCGTCACGCTCACAGCTTCCCAACTGTTTCCTTGCTGTGGCGTCTAAGAAACTCAGTGACTGGGCTTAAGGGTTAGACATTTCAAAAACAGAGCGAGAAGTTTTAAAAAGATGCACACCTGGGGCACCGGGTCCCTTCATATTCCATGTGATTTTTTAAAACAGCTTTATTAGGCGTAATTGATGCTCTATACGTTGTGCTATTTTCTGTGAGACCACCCCCCCCATCAAGACAGTGAACCATCCATCTACCTGGAAAATCTCCCCAGCCCCCTTTGTTACCCTGCCCTGTCCCCTCCCTCAAACAGCCACTGACCAGCTTTCTGTCTCTATAGATTGGTTTGCGTTTTCTGGAATTATATATACAGGGAATCATGCAGTATGTCCTCTTTTTTAAAACTTTATTGAGGTGAAATTCATGTAACATAAAGTTCACCATTTTAAAGTGAACAATTCAGTGGCATTTAGTACATTCACAATGTCATGCAATTGTCTCTATCTGGTTCCAGAACATTTCCATCCCCCGAAAGGAAACCCCATCCCCATGAGCAGTTACTCCCCACCCCTAGCCCCCCCGGCCCCTGCCACCTGCTAATTTGCTTTCTGTCCCTATGGATTTGCCTATTCTAGATGTTTCGTGTACAAGGAATCATAGAATATGTGGCCTTTCGTGTCTGGCTTCTCTCACTCAGCATGAGGTTTCTGAGGTTCCTCCATGGTGAACCTGATTCCTTTTCATAGCTGAATAATATTCCACTGTCTGCATGGACCACATTCTGTTTATCCGTCATCAGCTGATGGACACTGGGGCTGTTTCCCCATTGGGCGATTGTGAACAGTGGCGCTGTGAGCATCGTGTACAAGGGTTCGTGTCAGTCCCTGTTTTCAGTCCTTTGAGGTCGATACCTAGGAGCAGGATTGCTGGGTCTGCATGTCCTCTTTTCCGTCTGGCTTCTTCACTCAGCACACCAGTTCTGAGATGCCTTTGAGTTGTCCCATGCCATTCTGAGGATCAGAGGTTGGTCGCTTCTCCTGGCTGAGTGGCGTTCCGTTGTGTGCCAGATGGTTCGTCCACGCACCAGGCAATGTACATTTGGCTCGTTTTCCACTTGAGGCTCTTAGAAACAATGCTGCAAAGGACATTCGTGTACAGTGTCCGTCCGGACACCTGCTTCATTTCTCTTCAGTAACGCCTAGGAGTGTGGACCTGCTGGGTCCATGCTAGGCATGTGATTGACTTCTAAAGAAATTGCCAAAGTGTCTCCCAAGTGGGGGAGCCGCATCACTTAATACAGCTTCTCTGCAGGACACGGTGTCTGCTGGAACGAAGGCGCTGCGCAATGTTCATATCCTTTTTCCTGCTAATTCCTAGGAGCGAGTCGATCCAGGAAATGCTCAGAGTTGCACATGAAGATGTGTGTCCAAGAGATTGGAAACCAAATGCCCAGTGGTAGCAGAAGGGTCACATACCTCGTGATTTTCTGTATACAGTGGCGACCCAGGAAGCAATGAAAAATCAGGTTTCGAAGTGTGTTTCATGACACGGAGAAATGTTCACGTACACCAACATATCCCGTAAAGAAATCCAAGTTTTATTAAAATATGTATAACATCTGTTAAACTGGAAGGAAATAAACTAAAATTACTTAATAATTTGGGGGAGAGTTTAAGAAATTAAATATTCCCATCTCCCCCAACCTTCCTACCTGTTGCTACTACCTGCTGCTGTGTGAACTACTGTAGGAGCTTCATAATTTATAGTTTTGTTCTGCCTCCCTCCTCCCCGCCCCCCCAACACTGCTGCCAGACTCAGTTTCCCACATCCCGGGTGGTCTCAGCCTCTGTGGCCTCTTGCTCACAATGCTGAGTCATGCTTCTGCCTAGGGCAGAGGTCAGCAAACCTTTTCTGTAAAGGACTGGAAAATAAGTCTGTTCATCTTTGCAGGCCTTAATGTTACTGTCTCCCTCATGACTATTCAGTTCTGCTGTTACAACAAAAGCAGCCGTAGACACTATGTAAGTGAACAGGCATGGCTGCGTTCCTGTAAAATTTTATGTACAAAAACAAAGGGCCGGCCTACCTTACCCTCTTCCCTCCTTTTGCCTTCCTGTTGAACAAACTCCTCTTCATCCTTCAGAACCCCACTCAGATGTTGCTGTTCCCCTAAAGCCTTCTCTGGTTCTTGGGAAGAATGTTTTCTCATGTACTTGGATACACTCTCACTGTGGTTTGCCTGTCTGCTTTTCCTACTGGGCTGTGAGCCGAGGTCTGTTTCATTTGTGTACTCTCAGCCACAGTTGGGTGGCACACAGTGAGCCTGCACGTGACCCACACTGCATTTATGCCTCTTGCTCCATGACATAAAATGAGCCGTTGCCAGCATTGGCTGCATTTTCTGTTTTTCCTGCAATGCCTTCAAGTAGCAAATGCAGTTTTTAAAATAAACTTTTTCTGTTGGAGTCATTTTGGATCTACAGAAAAGTCGCAAAGACCGTGCAGAGAGCCCATATGCCCCGTGCCCAGCCTCCCCCAATGTGAACGTCTTCCGTTACCAGCGCGTCTGTCGCAGCTGAGAAATCGACGTCAGTCCACTGTCAGTGACGGACCTCCTGACATTACTCGGACGTCACCTGTTCTTCTGTGCCCATGCTCTCTCTGCTCGAGGACCTGTCTTTTCAGGGACCCCACTGCCTGTGGTCATCACATCTGCCCAGCTTCCCCTGGTCTGGGACAGCTCCTCGTCTTTCCTTGTTGCTCATGACCTTGGGGTCTTGGGGAGGACTGGCCGGGTCCCGCGGGATGCCCCTGGTCTGTGTCTGTCAGATGTTCTTGTCATGGTTACAGTGGGGTTTGCGGTTCTAGAAGCAAACGCACTCTGAGCACTTTTCTCGAACGAGTTTTTGCGGGCCCTCCCTGACTTCATCCTCCTCCACGGGGCTCCAGGGACCTGGAGTTTCGGAGCACATTTCGTCTTGCTCATCCCCACACGCCCCTCTTTGCCCCTCGTGTGTGTGGGGACATAACCAAGGCTCGTGGGGCCAAGTCTTCATTTGCTTGGGGAGCTGCCAGAGGAAATTTTGTTCACAGGGAGAGGCCAGGCAGGACATGGGCCAGGAAAGGCTTAGCTGAGATGTCCTCGTGGCCATTGGACTTGAGGGTTGAGACGCTGACTCTGGATGTGGAAGGACTGGCTGGGATGGAGCGAACTCCAGGGGAAGGGTTTGATCTTGGGGGGGTTCTGGTGTTGTCACTCTGCTAGAGCCACAATCCTTGGGTGAAAGTTCATGTTTAAGGACAGACGGAGGCTCTTCCGCCCTTCTGGTTTTTCAGGGGAACCTGATCGGGGCAGGGTATTCGGGCTGCGGGTCTGAGGCTGTCCATCCAGGGGCAGTCGTCAGTGTGTCCCACCACCCCCCTAACTGTGCCACCACCTCCCTTCCAGCTCCAGGACGCGTGCCCCGAGCCCGGGAGGCATGCTGAGGCCAGGCGGCTGGCAGGATGAGTGTGAACGAGGCGGGCAGCTCCGGCTGCCGGGGGCAGGCAGCCTACCACCTGCACATCTACCCGCAGCTGGCCACCAACGAGGGTCAGGCCTCATGCCGTGTGACCGCCACCAAGGACAGCACCACATCCGACGTGATCCAGGATGCCATCACCAGCCTGCGGCTGGACGGCTCCAAGCGCTACGTGCTGGTGGAGGTCAAGGAGACGGGCGGGGAGGAGTGGGTGCTGGACGCCAACGACTCGCCCGTGCACCGCGTGCTGCTGTGGCCACGGCGGGCGCAGGACGAGCACCCGCAGGAGGACGGCTACTACTTCCTGCTGCAGGAGCGCAATGCGGACGGGACCATCAAGTATGTGCACATGCAGCTGGTGGCCCAGGCCACGGCCACCCGGCGCCTGGTGGAGCGTGGCCTCCTGCCACGGCAGCAGGCGGACTTTGATGACCTGTGCAACCTCCCCGAGCTGACGGAGGCGAACCTCCTGAAGAACCTCAAGCACCGCTTCCTGCAGCAGAAGATCTACACGTACGCGGGGAGCATCCTCGTGGCCGTCAACCCCTTCAAGTTCCTCCCCATCTACAACCCCAAGTACGTGAAGATGTACGAGAACCAGCAGCTGGGCAAGCTGGAGCCGCACGTGTTTGCGCTGGCCGACGTGGCCTACTACGCCATGCTCCGCAAGCGTGTCAATCAGTGCATCGTGATCTCTGGCGAGAGCGGGTCCGGGAAGACACAGAGCACCAACTTCCTGATCCACTGCCTCACCGCGCTGAGCCAGAAGGGCTACGCCAGCGGCGTCGAGAGGACCATCCTGGGCGCCGGCCCCGTGCTGGAGGTGAGCGGGCCTTACTGCGTGGCTTTTATTACTGTTTAGGTCCAGCGAGGGTGCTGCTGTGGAGAAGGTAGTTTCTTGCATTCGTGGTTCCCTAGAAACAGGAGGCTCTGTGAGCCACACGGGACCACACGGGAGGCCCGTGGGTCAGTCGGGCAGCGGTGGGAGCAGGGAAAACGTAGGCAGGAGTCTGTGACGGTTTTCACAGGAAGGATCGGGGGAGGCAAGGCAAGCAGGCTTCAGACTGGCCAGTTTGCGTAATTTCGGAGCTCTAGTGTGGGAGTGCCAGGTTATCTGGTCCTTGGCCCTGGGCTGATCAGGGCAGGAGAATGGTGGCCCTGAGTGAGAGCCCCATGACAGGTGGGGGTGGGCTCTGGACAGGTTGGTCTCCATACGGCAGGCGTGCTTAGAGGAGAGTCCCTTGCTCTCTGTGGTCCCTCCAGGGTCAGCCAAGCCCTGGTGTCAAACCACCAGAATATAAACAGAAAAACCTGATTAATACGCTCTTGACATCTGTGGGACAGCAGTCTATACTCCAGGACCCAGAAAAAAAGATGGTGTGTTCAAACTGAACAGTTCATGATGGGGTGTTTCCGGGGACTGAGGGGGTGGAATCAAGCCAGCAAGGTGTAGTGCAGCCTTGGCGGTGGGGGGGGGGATGACAGTGGGGCAGGGGCAGGGGCCCGAGGTGGCAGGGGGCTGCCTGGCAGCGCCATAGAGGCAACAGGGCAGGTAACACCCTCTGCCCTCTGTCCAGTATCCCCATTGGCCATAGCCCATGGAAGCCATTGATGGGTCGCTGTGAGTGAGCCTTCTGGAAGCATGGGCAGTGGGAGAAATTGCGTGTCCGTCACTCTCGAGGTTTTAGGGGAAGACGCATCCATGTCTCAGAATATAGCATAACCATTGTCGCCTGGTGAGGGCCGAGGCAGCACGTGGGCTCGGGGCTCTGCGCCTGTGGGTCTGGGGTCTCGGACTCTGCTTTCTTTTCTTTATTTCTTAATTTAATAAGATATTATAGTGCAATAGTTCCCCCTCACGTGCGGGGGATACGTTCCAAGACCCCAGTGGATGCCTGAAGCCACGACAGTACCAAACCCCATGCATACTGTTTTTTCTTATACATACAGACCTCTGATAAAGTTTAGTTTATAAGTTAGACACAGCTGGAGAGTAACAACAATAACTAATAAAAAGATAGAACAATTAGAACAGTACAGTGTAGTGACAGCTGTGTGAACGTGGGCTCTCCCATAACACCCTGCTGTGCTGCACGCCCCGCTTCCTGCAGCGATGTGAGCTGATGCACAGGGTCTTGGAGGAGACACTGCAGGCGGCCCATGATGTTGGCAACCAGTATGTGAGGGAGGGGATAGAGCTGGCGTTTACCGAGTCAAACATTTCACCATATGGGCCGTTCACCCCTCGAGGAGCCAGGCTGGTGGGTGGGTGTGCCAGGGCTTGGTGAGGACGTCGAGCCCTGAAGCCTCGCGTGACACGGTGTGGTTTCCTTTTCTAGCTCAAGACCATGCAGGGCTCCTGGATGAGGTTCCTAGGGCTGCTGTAAGAAGTCATCACAAACTAGGGAGCTTAAAACAGCAGAAACTTAGCCTCTCGTGGTTCTGGAGGCCAGAAGGCTGAAATTAAGATGTGGGCAGGGCCGCATTCCCTCCGGAGTTTCTGGGGGAGCGTCTTCCTGGCCTTCTCCAGCTTCTGGGCCCCAGGCGTTGTGGCTTGTGGACCCGTCACCCAGTCCCTGCCTCTGTCATCACATGGCCTTCTCTTCTTATAAAGACACCAGTCTTTGGACTTAGGGCCCTCGCCAATCCCGGATGACCTCATCCTAACTAATCACGTCAGCAAAGACCCCATTTCCAAATAAGGCCACTTTCACAGGTTCCAGGGGTGAGGATATGGACGTGTGATTTTTGGGAGACACAAGTCAGCCCACAGCAGCCCCCACTGAGTGACAGCTGGCGGTGTCTGCCAACTTCTTCCTCAGCGGCTGCCCCAGCCCAGCAGCCGTCCTGGGGGCCCATAATTCCTCCTGTGACCTCTGGCGCCTCCCCTGCAGTTGCCCCGAGGGATTCCAGCACATTCTTCGATGGCTGTTAGTCACCCTCTGGGGTGGGCGTCGGCACCCCATGAGTCAGACACCTCTGACCTCGCCCCGCTGCTGCCCTCAAGCCTCCTGGGCAGTGTGAGCCATCTCGGCTGAGTCTCCCCAGCAGTTAGGAGCTGCTGGAGGGCGGTGCCCATGCCAGCTTCCAGAACAGGCTTGCGCCAGATCTCAGCACGTCACAGCTGTGAACGTGCTTCCTGGGGCGACTGTTTGGCAAGGGAGAAGATTGTTTTAGTTTGGAGCTGGGCTTCTTGGCACTGCCAACGTCTGGGGCCGGGTCGTTCTCTCCTGGGCTGTCCTGGGCCCTGCAGGCTGTGGAGCAGCATGCCTGGCCTCCCCTGCCAGCTGCCAGTAGCACCCCCTCCCCTGAGCTGTGACAACTGAAAATGTCCCCAGATATCACCAAATATCCCCTGGGGGCGGAATCTCCCCTGGGTGAGAACAGCTGCCTTAGAGTCACAGCTTGCCATCCCACAAGACCCAGTCACCGTTTCTTTCAGGTGCTGACTGTTTAGAAATTGTCCACAAGTCAGTGCCAGCCATTGTGAGCTAAGCCAAGAGTCCCTTTCTAACAACAGGAATACTTAGTTATCAAGCCTTCGGGCCCACTGGGCATCAGGCTTCAGGCGCCTCGGTTTTCATCCATCATCTCTGAGTCCTTACAACAGCTCTCATATTTTAAAGATGGGGAAACAAAACCCCAGAGAAGTGCGCTGGTGTGCAGGTGTCTTGGCTGCCATCGCAAAGTACCACCAACCAGGGGGATTTAAAACGACAGGGATTTCTTCCCTCACAGTCTGGAGGCCAGAAGTCGGAAATAAGGTGTGGGCGGGGCTGGCTCCTTCTGGAGGCTCTGAGGGCGAGTCCACCCCAGGCCGCTCTCCCGGCTTCTGGTGGCTGCCGGCAACCCTGTGGCATTCCTTGGCTTGTGGCTGCATCACTCCCAGCTCTCCCTCCGTCTCTGCATGGCCTTCTCCCCGTCTCTCTGCGTCTCTAATCTCCTGTCTCTTATAAGGACACCGTCGTTGGATTCAGAGTCCACCCTAAATCCAGGAGGATCTCACCTCGAGATCCTTACCTTAATTACATCTGCGAAGATCCTATTTCCACTCACAGGTTCTGGGGATCGGGATTTGGACATATCTTTTTGGGAGACACAAGTCAACCCAGAACAGTCTGGGTTCCCCAGGCCACACCACAGGCCACCATGGCTGGCCCAGGGTTGGCCCCAGCCTGACCCTGAGCCTGAGCCTGAGTTTCTGGCACCTCTCTGAGTCTCTGTGGAAGGTCTCCTCTCTCAGCTTGGCTGGGGCCACAGAAGGCTAAAGATCAGCACACCACTTGCAGCGTTCGGGACTTTTTCTCAGCTCCTCAAAAGGAGAAGTTGAGTGGTTTTGAGGTTTGGGTGTCTCCGGGTGCCCCCCCCATCCCGGGCGCGGGTTGCAGCCTCGATGTGCAATTCTGACCAGAAAACAGGAAGGAGGCACTGTGGAAAGCCGGTTCCAATCAGCTGATCCGCCCGCCTGCTGCAGTTAACTGTTCCTGTCACCATTTTCACACGGTCGCACTCAGCCACGCTCAGCCACTGCCACCCGCCCTCCGAACCACCCCCGGAAACACGCCGTCCATGCAAGACTGTAGTCTGAGCTCAGGGCACTGAAGGTGCGGAAGGCAGGCTCACCAGGGCAGTGAGCAGCTAGGGGTCCTCCTGCCTTCGTGCGAAGGTCCATTGCCCATCCCACACCCCTCGGAGAATCTGGCGACTCTAGATGCAGCAGCCCATGGCGTCGGCCACTGCGTTGGCCACAGAGTGTGCCCAGAACATGCTCCTCTCCCTCAGCCCACAGACCGCAGCATAGGCACTGAGGGCGAGGGCTGAGGCCAGGATTCTGTTTGTCTTTCCTGAAATGTAGCAAATGTCTCTGCCATTGCCGATGTGCACAAGGGTTTAATTTCAAAAGCAGAAATGAAAGGAGGATCCTTGTTGGCTGGGCCATTTTTCCAAGTGGCCAGAGGCTGCTGTGTGCCAAGTTTGGGGGCCTTTGTGTGGCCACCATGGCCTGGTGCGTGCAGAGAGAAGGGACTGAGAGGCGATGATACCTCGAGCTGCCTAGCACGCCCACAGAAGGCTGGTGACCGGGGACAGCAAGAAATGAGACCAAGGGAGTCCTGGAGCTCACTGCTGTCCCCAACCCACCTCTAAGGGCCCCAGAGGAGCCTGTCCTGGGACTAGGATCTGTGCCAACCTCAGTCCCGAGTACCAGCCCCTCTCCTCCACCTACCAAGCTGCTGGGTCTGTTCCCTCTTCCCTCCATCAGCACTGGGCCAGCTGACCTGGGCAGGTAACCAGAACCACATGCAATCATTTACCTTGACTTTGCCCTCGGGGACACCTGCCCAGGCCATATCCTTCTCTCCCGTGGGGCACTGACAGCCCAGCCTCTACCCAGCCTTGGGGGTACACAGGTGAAGCTACTCAGCCAAGGTGACAGACATGGAAGTTTCTGGAACCAGAGATGTGCCTCTGCAGTTAGGGATTCTGTTTAAGAGCTTTACTGAGATATAATTCACCTGTTTCAAGTGAACAATTCAGTATTTTTTAGCACACATTCACAATGTTGTGCAACCACCACCTCTATCTAATTCCAGAACATTCCCATCATCCCAAAAAGAAACCCCATCCCCATGTACAGTCCCTCCCCATCTCCCACCCCGACTCCCTGGCTCCCACTAGTCTGCTTTCTGTCTCTATGGATTTGCCCATCCTAGACATTCCATATAAATGGGACCATGCACTGTGTGACCTTTTGCATCTGGCTTCTCGCACTCATCATGAGGCTTTTGAGGTTCATCCACGATGTAGCATGGGTCAGGGCTTCCCTCCTCTTTACGGCTGAGTAATAGTCCATCCTGTGGATAAGATTATGTTCTGTTTGTCTTTCAGTAGTTGTCTCACAACTTCCATCCTTTGTATGGCCGAGTTTGCGGTTGGGGTTTCTCCTAGGCCCTGGCCCCCTCCCCGCCCTGACCAGGTCAGTGCTCCCCCCAGCAGCGGCCCCCACCAGGTCAATGACAGGAGGATGGAGGGGGCTAGGCCCACACAGAGATGATCCCACTGGGTACTCTTGGGGTTGACTGAGCCGAGCCTGGTGAGAGAGCAAAGTCGTGGCCAGCAGCCTGCTCCGATATCCAGGCCCTCCTCGGCGTGCCGAGGTGGGGGCAGGTAGACACTTCTAGGTCCGCCTGTCCGTGTCACCCACCTCCGTGTGCCCGCTGCACCTACTGAAAGGCCGGCACCCAGAGGGAGGCTGGCATTTGGGACCGATGGGCAGTGAATAACACACCGGCAGACTGCCCAGGGCCTTGGGAAGCAGCGGGGAGTGTTTGCACGGGCCATGCGTGCTCCCCGGGCGGAAGGGTCAGAGCCGGGCAGGCAGAGAGGCGGAGGGGAGGAAGCAGCTCAGAGAGGCCCACACAGCACTGCCTGGAGCTGCCCCTGGGGCGTTGGTGAGCACGGAGGTCTGGGGTGCTTCGTCCAAGGGAGACCCAAGTGCCGGCAGCACAAAGACACCCCCGACGCCAGAGCTTGTCAGGCCTTAGAGGTTGTCCGGTCGCACAACCCACAGATTGCATGGGCCGAGAGGGGCCGGGGACAGGTGGCAAGCTGGGGTGCCTCCTGGCCGGCTGCTCAGCCCTGCACCTCGCATGTCAGCCGTGAGAGGAGATGAGTGTGCCAGGAGGAGCGAGTGTTGAGAAAGGGGCCTGTGGCCATAGACAGGCCTCCAAGGACCCACTTCAGGGCACAGGCTATGGTGGGGGTAGGTCAGTGTCAGCACAGAGGGAGGGAGTCCCCTGGTTGGGACCCACTTCAAGGCAGGGGCCATGGGGGCGGGGCCCATGGTCAGGACAGAGCAGGGGAGTCCACTGGTGTTCCCACTGGCAAAGGGGGACCAGGGCGTTCACAGCAAGAGGAGTGTCTGGGCCAAGAGCCTTTATCTGATGTCTGTCTGTCTGTCTCCCGAGGCCGAGGGTCCCAAAGGCCTGGGTGTGTCTGCTTTATCTGAACACAGGTGTTCTGGGGAGAGAGTCCCTCAGAGTGCTTGGTCCTTTGGCCTCTTGAGGGAAGGTGGGATGTCAGCAGGCAGACGGATGGGGGGCAAGGGGCATGGGCTTGGGAGAGTCTGGGCAGCGGCATAGGGTGCCCCAGGGAGAGGTGCACTGGCCACACAAGTCCAGGACAGGGTCTGGGTGTGCAGGCTACCTTGGGCATTTGGCTGAAGTTGCTGGACACCTGGCTGTGTTGGAGCTCCTGCCTTGGGTGAGCTGAGGGGGGTCACTAAGCTGGCGGGAGGGAGGGAGCAGATGAGAGCTCTCAGAAGTCATCCCCCACGCTCCAGCCAGTAGTCAAGGCTCTGACTGGCCTGGCTTTCTTCAAGGCTGGGTTGCCGGAAGGTCAGTGCTACAAACATCAGGATCACCGATCACAGGGGAGGCAGAGTGAGAGCCAGCCGTGGGATTCTGGGAGGTTGGACATCATAGGCGGATACTGTGGTGCGAGGATGGAGGAGAAGGTGCCGAGCATCTGAGAGCCCGGGAAGGAGGTGGGCCCCACCCTGGCAGCTGCAAGTCCGGGGTATTGCTTCTGTTCATGGCGCAGCCTCCCCAGGATGTTTGGGGAAGCAGTTTGAGAGGTCTTGGGTCAGCAGAGCAGCCCAAAGGAACACAGGAGCTGAGGCCAGATCCCGGGGCAGGAGGGAAACAGGGGCAGGTCAAATCGCATAGGGGACGAGGATGAATAATGCCTCATGTGGGGTCGCCTTGAGGCCTCACGGACAGAAACACTCGGGGATGAAGGCCATGCTTCTGCGCCTCCGCCACCTGGGGCCTGATCCTTCTCTTTTGTGGGCCGTCCGGTGCATTGTAGAATGTTCAGCAGCATTGCTGGCCTTGCCCACCATGTGCCAGTAGCACCCCCTGCCCAGCTGTGACAACCAAAAGTGTCCCCAGATATCACCAAGGGTCCCCAGAGGGGCAAAATTGTCCCAGTTGAGAATAAGTTTTAGGCCAAATGCACGCAAAGAAAGATTTCAGGTGTTCTGGGCCCAAATAGTTTCAGGGGTTTTTGGTCACATTTTGCCATTGTAGTTACGCAACAACCCAGCACGATTCAGCACCGTTGCATCTCGGGGTGGCTGGCACGCAGGGATGCAGCTTCCGGCCAGTGTTCTCGTTCATTCCCAGGAATTGGTGGCTGGTGCTGCTTCTCTCCCCACGGCCAGCCACAGCCAGGGTAACAGTCACCGCCCACCCTCGACCAGAAATCCCCTCTTGTCTTTGTTCCCTCTGACAAAGCACACTCGGGTGCGAGGGTCGGGTTTTCCATCCAAGTTTGGACTTCCAGGCTGACTTTTAGTGTCATCTTGAAATGTTACTTTAAGAACTGCTCGTCAGCACCAAAAAAACATGCAGTGGCCGACTGGAGGACCCCCAGCTGAGGGGACACGCTCCCTGCAGCTTTTCTTACAGGTGAACACGAGGAAAGAGCTTTCTGCTGCAGTTGGCGCTGGTTCCTATGCCCTGTCATTTTGTCACCCATCCACACCTGTTCTTCTGGGGGTGACTTTCTGAACCTAAGCCAGCTGTCGGCTGTGGTTCGACTCTTCCCCTTTAAGCTTCTCCCCAGCAGGAAACACTGGGCGCTGTGGTGGGTTTTGCTGTGGGGAGCATGCGTGGTTCTCTGCCCCACTTTGGCAAGATGGTGACGCATTTTATATTATCACTTTTGGTTCCACCCACATGCTTTTCTTTGCTTTTTTTCTTATAGTGCTTCATTTTTTCAGTCTGTTTTTCCTTATAGCAAGGATTGGCAAACTGCAGCCTACATGTGAAATCTGCCGGCGCCTGTTTCTCTGAGTCAAGTTTTATTGGCACACAAACACGCCCCCTCATTTACATACCGTCTGTGGCGGCTTCCACATTAGACGGCAGAGTGGAGCACTTGTGACACAGACACCCTATGGTCTGCAAAGCTGAAAATATTTACCACCTGGCCCTTTACAGGGAAGGTTTGCTGGCCCCTCATACCTCTGCATGCACATAGAACATTCCAGAACTTAACCACAGTTAACTTTCTCTGTGCCTTCTTACCTTCTGCTCAGCTCCCTCTGCCCAAATATAAGGAAACCAGATTCCCACCCTTGTTCCAGATGCTTCCTATCTCCAACTCATGTCTTTCTGCATTTGTGTCCATGCCAAGTATAGATACATATATTCATAAACTTCCGTCTACCTACAGGGGATCTGTGGTATTGTGATTTGTCATAAGTAACATGCATTTGGTCTCCCTCCAGTGCCTGGCGCAGGGCTCCTGAAACCCTTAGAATTTCCCATGATGAGCTTGGCAGGGCATCTTCCGCCGTGTTAGTAACAGGACTTTGGGAACGCCCCAAGGGTGGGGCTGGTTGCCAGGGGAACCTGTGATTAGAGGGCTGGAACTTTCAGCCCCACCCCCTGACCTCTGTGGAGGGGAGAGGGGCTGGAGGTTCATACTCAGTCACCCATGGTCGGTGATTTAATCAGTTGTGCCTGTGGACACATGGAGGTGCTGGGAGGATGGTGCCCCTGGAGAAGGTGTGGAAGGTCTGTGCCCCTTCCCCCATGCCTTGCCCTTCACATCCTTTCTATCTGGCTGTGGCTTGAGTTGTATCTTTTATAATAAACCAAGAGTCTAGGGAGTAAATGGGTTTTCTAGGTTCTACAAGCCACTCTCACAAATTAATTGAGCCCAAAGCGGGGGTTGTGGGAGCCTCTGGTTTGTAGGAAGGTGTGTGTGGAGCCTGGTGGGACTGAGCCCTTACCCTGTGCAATCTGATGCTCCCTCCAGGTGGATAGTGTCAGAACTGAGTTGAATTGTACGCTTGCAGCTGGTGCTGGAGAATTGCTTGGTATGGGGGAAAAACGCACAGATCAGATGCAGTGTCAGGATCGTAGGCCTTGCAGTTTGGTGGGGAAAGGAGAACTCCGACAGACTTTCCATAAAGTTCGGCAAGGCCGGCTCCAACTCGAGCCTCCATGAAGGGCTTTCTGCTCTCCTGCTCGCTCGCTCT
The DNA here is from genome assembly GCF_041296265.1 of Equus caballus. Lineage (NCBI taxonomy): Eukaryota > Metazoa > Chordata > Mammalia > Perissodactyla > Equidae > Equus > Equus caballus. The sequence continues at coordinate 16,685,308 of NC_091704.1, forward strand.
GTGTCCCACAGGCAGCTGGGAGTGTTTTTACAGCCAGAGTGTTTGAGCTCTGGCTGAGGGTGGTGGGGGCTGTGTGGGGTCCCCTCCCTGTCTTGCACCCTCCCTGAGGTTTCCAGCCACACTGTGGTCCCTGAGGCCACCTGCATCCTGCCTCCAAGCAACACGGTCTTCTAGGGGCACAATAGAATGCTGACACCCAGTGAGACCCTGGCACCTCCCAGACCCACCCCCCACCAATCCCCAGATCCTCCAGGAGCTGCTGGGAGGGGCCGCGTAAATGCGTTGGGGCTGATGGGACCAGGCCAGAAGTGTGCACCCAAGGACCAAGGTGTCCCTGGAGGAAGCTAGCATCTGGGGCATGGAATGTGTGCCCAGGAGGATACGCTGGAGCTCGCAGCTGGGGGATAATTCGGCCAGAGAGAGGAGGGTGAGGATGAGCTTCTCATGGCATTGGGTGGGGGGCAGCAGTGTTCCCAGTCCCGGTGCCTAATACAAACCGGCAAGTGTTCCCAGCTCACCACAAGGACTGGCAAGATGTGGAAAACGGTGGGAGCTCCAGCTACTAGGAGCCACCTGGAAGAGAGGAGGGAACAGAGACAGGGTGACAGCCAGCTGGGAGGCTGCCCCCAGCTGAAAAGTGGGGCGGCACCAGAGTGGGAGTGGTGCAGAAGGATGAGAAGGTGTCCATGCCGGCTACGGGTAGGATCAGGATGCCTGACATCCCCTGGGAGCACCAGGGAAGGGGGGGCCACCTGGAAGGCGGGGCCCACCAGCGCTCTCTGTCCCTCCTGTGCCCTGCAGAACTGCGAGGCTGCGTTTCTGGCCTGCTGCATAAAAGTGCAGAGCCTGACGCTTTGTAGTGATCTAAGGCTATTTTAGACAAAGGGAGAAGTTATATTTTTGGGAAATATAGTTAGCTGCATTAAGAGAAGAGTGAAATTATAGAGTATATTTTAAGCACCCAGAAAGGCCTCTGTGGAATTTGCAGAATGAGTTGATTACAAGGAGAAGCATAGCTCAGGCCTGGGACACCCCTGCTGCGGCTGCCGCCCTTCCCCAATGTTCTGGGTGCTTCCCTGCACCAGGGCAGGGCCGAGGGGTGGGGTGCCTGTCCATCCATCAGCTTCATCTGCCTCGCTGTTTGGGGCAGGAGCACAGCCGGGTGCTGAGTGACCACAGGGCCTGGTGGTGGATTGGTGGCCTAGCAATTATCCAGGATGGAGCAGCTCCAGTGCCTGTCCCCAGCCTCACTGGGGAGCTGTCCTCCGGAGTTTCCTTTTGTGTCAGTCATCTGCCCACGAGCCACAGCCAGCTCCCAAGGCCAGGCCCATCAAGACCGCAGTTACCTGGGGCCTCCAGAGGTGGCCCATCTCTGAAAGGCCGAGGAGTCAAGCCCAAGGCTCACAGTCACCTTCCCAGCTGCTGACCAGCCCTGGGACCCCAACTTGTGGCTGCTGACTGGTTCCTCCTGGGTGGAGGGGGGATGCCCAGGCCTAGAGCCTTCCATGGGATGGGCTCTTAGGAAAGGCTGGGTGCTATCCTCAGCTCTTTAAGGCAGAGTGCGTCACAGCAACCTGTGAAAATTTACGGAGTCCCACTTAGTCCTTCCTCACTGTGCGGGCTCTCCAAGGCAGCATTGTTTTTGTTTTTGTTTTTTGCTGAGGAAGGTTTGCCCTGAGCTAACATCTGTTGCCAATCTTCCTCTTTTTTTGCTGAGGAATATTAGCCCTGAGCTAACATGTGTGCCAGTCTTCCTCCACTTTATATGTGGGTCACTGCCACAGCATGGCTGATGAGTAGTGTAGGTCTGCACCCAGGATCCAAACCTGCAAACCCAGGCCGCCGAAGCAGAGCACACCAAACTTAACCACTACACCACGGATCTGGCAGCTGATTTTATTTTATTTTTTTTTTAAAGATTGGTACCTGAGCTAACATCTGTTGCCGCTGGCACCACCGCCCCCCCGCCCCCAGTATATAGTTGTGTATTCTAGTTGTGAGAGCCTCTGGTTGTGCTATGTGGAATGCCACCTCAGCATGGCCTGATGAGCGGTACCATGTCCGCGCCCAGGATCCAAACCAGTGAAACCCCAGGGCACCGAAACAGAGCACGGAAACTTAATCACTGGGCCATGGGGTGGCCCCTGGCAGCTGATTTTTAAATTGAATCTAAGGCTCGGTTCTTAGCCAGGGGCAATTCTGTCCTCAGGGGGCGTTTGGCAGTGTCTGGAGACTGACGTCCAGTAGGTGGAGGCCAGGGATGCTGCTCAGCTTCCTACAGTGCACAGGTTGGCACCCTCTGCAAAGAACGGTCCCACCCCGGATACCCAGTGCTGAGGCAGAAGGCTCTGCTCTAGTTTCAGGGCCTTTAGAAAGTGCAGTTGAAAATCCACCCTGGGGCTCTGGACAGAGTCTGCAGGGAGCCACCGCCTGGGCAGAGCCGCTCACTGGAGGTGCGACTGTTAGTGAGATTGTGGGGAGGGGGAGAGAGAAGATGACAAGGACACGTAGCTCCTAAGGGAACATCTCCAGTTCTGCCAAAGTGCCTGGACTGGTTCTCGCCCCTCAGCATGTGACTGTGCCCGTCCCACCAGAGTTTACCACCTCAGGCCCTCAGGTCTGAGAGCTGCCCCCTGCCAGGAAGCCCAGAGTGGGACCAGGCAGCCCAACTCAGCTACTTACGTGCTACGTGACCTGTAGTAAATCAACTTCTCTGCTCTGCCTCCTGAACTCTCTTGCCCCAGGGCCTTTGCACACGCTGCACCCTTGGTCTGGAATGCTCTTGCTGCCGTCACCTGGCTAAGTCCAAGGCCTGCTGAGAGAGTCAGAGGAGAGATTCTGAATGTCATGTGACCAGCAAAGCTGTAGCACAGAGCCGGCACACAGGGTGGTTCCCCCCACCCCACATCCTGAGGCTCTATGGGTCATGTGGCATTCAGGGGCCTTTTGATTCTTATAGCAAGGTTGTCTCGCTCAGAGCCTTGAGTGTCAGCTGCAGAAGAGCATGGAGGGAGCAAGTGCTGAGATGAGGTCATGCGACGCCGGGTTGAGGGGGCACCTTGTGAGGAGCCTGGGGCGGCTCTCCTGTGCATGGATGGGCTTCCTGGCCCATTCCAGAGCCGCCCCATAAAGAAGATGGAAGACGCCGGGGAAGATGCCCCACGAGAGAAGCCAAGGCTGGAAGCAGGCCTGTGATGGAAAGTCAAAGGGAGGATCGCATCCACCTGAAAAAGAGGTGCCCGGGGGCACTTTACCCCTGACCACTGGGGGTTTCAAAGGGTCTTTGGGTCCAGTGGTCCTCCTGGACTCTTGTAGGCACCACCTGTGCCTCCCCCAGACCTAAGGGAGATGGAGCGACCCACCAAGGCAGGCGGGCTGTGGCCCCTGCCGGCTCTATTCAAAGCAGAATGCACACAGTGGAGGTTACTCTGCCATAAACAGGGGTGAAGCTCTGTCATGCCACAGCGTGGATGGACCTCGAAAACCTCATGCTGAGTGAGAGAAACCAGACGCAACAGGTCACATGCTCTGTGATCCCATCTATATGAAACATCCAGAACAGGCAGATCCATAGAGAAAAAAGATTAGTGGTTTCCAGGGCCTGGGGGAGGGGGATGGGAAGTGACTGCTCATGGGGACAGGGTCTCCTGTTGGGGTGATGAAATGTTCTGGAACTAGATAGAGGTGACAATTACACGACATAGTGAACGTACCGAATGCCACCCAACTGTACATTACGATGGTTAAAATGGTGAATTTTGTGTTATATGAACTTCAGCACAACAAAAGCGGAAGCGCAGAGCAGGCTTCCTGCTCCCTGTCGGGACCTGCTGCCTCCTCCTCGGATTCCTGCCCGCAGATCGTGCAGTTTATTAGCAGACGGGGGCCCGGCCGACCTGGAGCTGATCCTGTTGGCTCTGGCCTCTTTGGTGGCCCCAGGCACACCTGAGCTTCTCCATCTCCTGGCACCATCTGGGCCCCTGGTCTAGCAGTGGGACGTGGGACTGATTTGGGGTCAGACCTGAGCCCCATCCCTAAGGAATAGACCACAGGACCCTTAGGTGGAATTTCTCAAACAAGTGTGAAAAGTGTCTCAAAAATGTTTTCTCCAACCCACTTGTCTCGAACAACGCCATTTCCATCCACAGAAGTCCATTTTAAACATTCATTATGCTAATTGGTGAGACTCCTGATGGCGAGTGGTGATCAAGTTGTCCAGAGTGGTTCGCTGTGGCTGCTCCTAGGGGAATGCATCCTGAATTAAGCAGCTTAAGCTTAAACTCATATAAAATAGCTTAGACCAGGGATCTGCAAGCTTTTTTTCTAAAGAGCCACATAATGAGCGTTTCTGGATTTTAAGGCCATGCAGTCTGGCGCAACTACTCAGCTCTGCGTAGTAAGGCGAAAGCAGTTACAGAGATACTAAATGAATGGGTGGGACCATGTGCCAATAAAACTTTATTTACAGAAACAGGTGATGGGTGAGAAGCATCAGACAGACCCAAATTGAAGGACATTCTATGATACACCTGACCAGTCCTCCCTAAAACGGTCAAGGTCTCAAGAACAAGGAAAGTCTAAGAAACTTGACACAGAGACTTCAAGGAGATGTGACAACTGAAGATAGCATGGGATCCTGGGACAGAAAAGGGACATTAGGGAAAAACTGAGGACATCTGAATGAAATGTGAACGTAGTTAATAATAACCTTCAGTCAGTATTGGCTCATTGGTTGTAACTAATGTACCTCCATAATGTTAGCAATAGGAGAAACTGAGTGTGAGGTACATGGGAATTCTTTGTAGTAGTCTTACAATTTTGCTATAAATCAGAAACGATTCTAAAATAAAAGCTTTATTTAAAAAAAAAGGCATCAAGCCAGACTTGACCCATGGGGCATAGTCTGTGGAAACCCCTCCACATACTTAGACAAGCTACCGTCACCTTGAGGTATGCAAAGAAATTTCAGAAAGGTAAGGTCCTGGCAAGCTGGCCTTTGACCTCAAGCACCTCCGTCCTATTGCACTTCCCGTTTCAGTGGGCAGCACCGTCACCAGCAGTCTTTGGTGCTTTCTTCCGTCCTGCATCACTGTCACCATATCCTGTTGTTTCTTCCTCTGAAATGTTTCCCACCACTGCCTGGGCCCTGGCCACAGTGGCCCCGCCAGTGTTTGCAGGTGACAGCGTCCGGCAGCCATAGTGGTGTCCAGGGCACCGGCTCCCTGGCCGGGCCTGCGTTGGGACACACACAGCCCTTACCAGGATTTGGGCCAAGCCTCTAAGCTCAGTGTCCCAGACAGGCCCTCACTTCTCGGGGCTGTGAGGATGCAAAGCTGGGAGGTGACCCTCGATAATGGTTTCTCCTGTGCCTGTTCCAGCAGCATCTTGGGGACCTGGTTTCTCCTCCTTGCCTCTCCACCTTACTGTGCCAGGCAGAACAAGGCCCTGGAGTGGCCGGCGGGATGGGAATTGGACCCGCCTGGAGTTGGGGTTCAGGTAGAGAGTGGCCAATCTCAGTGAAGCCCTGGAGTATGGAAGTTTCCTATCCCTCAGGCTAAAGGTTAGGAAGGCACTCTGATTAAGTACACCGAGCTCAAAGCTCTTTGCTCCATCCTACCCTTGACCACGGAGACCCCTACTCCGGATGTTCAGGAAAGAGGGAGGCGTGCATGTAGATGTCTTCTTGCTATATTTCTCCCCCAAGATCCTTCATCCTCATACTAAACCCAGAGCAGTAGTTCTCACCCTTCCAGGAAAAGAAGAACCCCCTCGAGCTCTGCTCTAAGAATTTAGATTCCTCAGCCTTTCCAGAAATTCTGCAGTCTGAGATGGAGCCCAAGACTCTGTGTCTTGAACAAGCCCCCGTAACCCCTCCTTGAGTTCTCAAACTTTCATCTCCCTCACCCCAGTCAAGCAGAGCAGCCAGGAGTAGCAACTCTTGGGGGGCCAGGGAGGCTGAAATCTTGGGAATTCTGACTGTCCTTCCCCATTGCTGTAAGCAGGAGACCCCCAGGATGACACATTTGCCCACCCCAGGTATGGAGGGCCATCCCAAGGGGAGCCTGGGGGGGGGGGGGGTCCCTCCCTGAGGGTGTGTAGAAAAGGTGTAGCCCAGGCAGGGATGTGGAGGGGTGCTCCAAGACCACAGAGTCTCCCTCCAGTCCACCTCAGGGAGCTCACCTTTCCTCACACGTGCAAATGCTTGGTCTTGCTGCATAGAAAGTACTAGAAGTCCTTCCTGTTTTGTCATCAGCGCCAGAGTCTGTGCAGTTTGGGAATGTGTGGGAAAGCAAACATCATCCCAGATGACTGACAGAACAGGGAGCTTTCACTGACTCTCACCTCTCAGCTCAGCCTAAGCATGGCTCCTTGCAGTCCACCAGCCCAGTGGGTCCTCGCTCCCAGGTGCATCCCACCACACAAATGGAATGCAAAGCAGTTGCAAAGTGAGGTTGAAAAATCTTGCAAAAGATACAGGATTTAGGAAGTCATCAAAAGTGGCCTGGAGAGTTGCTCTGGCCTCCAGTCACTCGGCCACACCCACAAGCAGCAGATGGGGAAGAGAGCTAATGCTGGTAGCCTGAGCTTCAGGAGGGAGTGCGTCCATCATACTGCCACATTTCTGTGGGTGTGATCTGCCTATTAAGAGGAGAGGATTTTCAGCCTGGCTCACAAAGCAAAGTTCAGCTCCATGCTTTGTGAACAAGACTCACCTAAACCAAAGTGGTTCAGGAAGCTAAAAATAAAGAGACAGGCACAGATATAGCAGGCAGATAGAAACAGGCAAGAACAGAGCTGCACTTCCAACGTGGAGAAGGTAGAACTCAGGCCTCTGAATATTACACATGATGAAGTTTTGTTATAATGCCAGAGCCTCAGTTTACGCTCAAGGTGTAATGGTTGTCTGTCACCATTTATCCACCAAACAACACAGCCACTGCCTTTACAAAGTGGAAATGATAAAGATACCAAGAGAAACAAATACAAACACAGAGCACGGGGTTGGTTGGGTGGACAGCAAGGATGAAAGATGCCCAGAGCATGTACTTAAGGCAGATCTTGTGGCCATAGCATAAACCCTTCACTCCCATATGAGAATCACCCTTCTTAAGTATTCACAGAACCTTCATAAAATTAATTCCTGTATCAGATCACAGAGAAAGAAGCATCTAGAACTTCCAAAAGTAAACATATTACAAGCAACACTCTTAACAATACAATAAAACTAGGAGGTAATTTTTTAAAGCCCCTTCCACATGGAAATGTTTTAAAAAAGAAAAAGTAAACTTCTATTAAACAACTCTTAGATGAAGGGGCATCCGTAAACCAAAATTACAGATTTTCTAAAAATCATTGACAAAAACTGTCTATTATCAAAAACCATGGGATGTATTTAAAGCAGTAAGGAGAGGACAATTTGTAGTCACTTTATATCCGTAAATATCCATAAACACTTTGTATTCACAAATATGAATAATGAAAGTAAGTGAATTAATTTCCTAACTCAAAAGCCTGAGAAAAAGAAGCAAGTAGACCCCAAAGAGAATGATTTGGGTTTCAAGTGGCTAAGATGAGCCCTCAGGGAGTGTGATGAATTCCTGAAACATTTTTGGTGCAGTAAGAACCAAGCAAGACCCTCCCCATCAAAGCTCCATCTGTTCTTCATTCTTTCTGTGAGCTGCACGTACCTTCATTATAACCTAAACCAAAATTTAGCAAAGTATAAGATACAATAACTTGTTTCATAGTTGCTTTCTTGTTTTTTCTTTTTTTTAAGATTCTCCCACTCCCCTTCCCACCACCTCTGCTCCCCACACGGTTTGCTGGGGAACTTTGGCCCTGGGTTGGAATCTGTGGCTTTTTTTCTTTTATGATGGAGTTATAATTGACATGTAACATTATATTAGTTTCGGGTGTACAACATAGTGATTTGACGTTTGTATACCTTGTGAAATGATCACCACAATAAGTCTAGTTACCATCTGTCACCTTACATAGTTAGAAAAAATTCTTTTGTTGTGATGAGAACTTTTAAATCTAATCTCCTAGCAACTTTCAAATATGCAGTACAGCGTTATTAACTACAGTCCCCGTGCTGTACGTTCCAGCCCCATGATGAATCTGCCCTTCTTAAAGGGCCTCCTCCTGGCCGCAGGGGTCCTTGCTGTGTTTTCAGTGTTTCCATCTGCATCTGTGGCTGACAGTTGGTGCTGTTCTGGGTAAGAGTAACAGAGCCTGTTACCAGCTGAGAGCACAGAGGTGGAGTGAGCCTTGTGTCCTACCGTCACTCAGCTTTCCACACATGCCTGCCATCCATCTGTCCATCCGTCCAGCAACTGGTGGTTGAGAGCCTGCTGGGGGCCCCAGGCCCCCTGGGTACCAGGAAGAGAGCAGAACCCGGGCCCGGGCGAGGTGTCAGCTGGGCCCCACAGAGCCTCCACTTCCTCATCTGTGAGTCTGGGAGCCGTGAGGTTGGAGGGACTTCTCTGCTTCCTGCCCCGAACCCACAGACCCACTGAGCCTGCACTGCCACCTGCACGGGCTGGCAGGGGACTGTGGCTCCTGTCCCCTGCCCCACAGCTGCCTCTTCTCACCGCTGTCACTGCCACCCCCTTCCCGTTGTCATCCCTGTCCTGCCTGGCATCTTCCCTCCCTGGAACTGGCTGGCCCCTCGTAACGCCACCGCTCCCTCCGCCCACTCGCTGCACAGCAGCTCTGTGGAAAATGCATCAGCTGCGCTTCTCCCTCCCCCACCTCCCACCCGCAGTTCCCAGGGAGCAGACTCCTCTGTCTGTCTCTTCTCACTCAGCGCCCCTGGGCCTGTGAGCCCACTCACCCGTCCCAGCCTCCACGCTTCCTGGTCCTGCTTCTCCATGTCCCCACTGTGCCCCGGGGAGACCAGTCAGCCGTATGACACTCAGCCCCTCTCCTGCTCACTCCTCAAGTGTCTGAGTGTGGGAGCCTTCTCCCAGCCTGGCACTGCGCTGGTGCCCTTGGGGCAAAGAGGACATTTAACTGAGAGCCCCTGGTCCAGCGTCTGGCACACTTTTCCTTTCAAGGGTCCGAGGATCGGTGTGTTCAGGCCTGCAGGGCCAGTCTCCGTCCAGTGACTCAACTCTGCCGTTGTAGTCCAAAGGCAGACACAGACCGTGCGTAAACAGACGTGCATGTGCACTAACAAGACCTTATTTGTGGCCGCTGAAAGCTGAATTTCATATCGTTTTCACATATCGTGAAATAGTCTTGTTTTGATTTTTTTTTTCAAGCATTTAAAAATGTCAAAACCATTCTGCGTTCTCGGGCCGTACAGAGACAGGTGGCTAGCTGTGATTTACTGACCCCAGTAAAGGTCAATGTCCAAGCCTGCCCCGTGCCCCGGCGTCGGGAGGGTGTCCTCCACACAGCCACGTCCATTCATGTCAAGAGATCATCTCTGGCTGCTTTCACGCTACAACGCCAGAGTTGAGTCATTGCAACAGAGCCCAAAATATTGATTACCTGGCCCTTCACAGAACAAGTTTGCTGGCCACTGGTTCACACAGACAATCTCATTTTATCCTCAAACAGCCCAGGAAGGCAAGGGTTTTCCCCTCATTTTACAGGAGAGGAATCCGAAACCCAAGAGCAGTGATCTAATTTGCCCCAGTTGGCACAACTGACGATAGCCTTGGGCCTCCAGCCCTCCCCCAGGCCACCAGGACCTGCCAGAATCCCCTGCAGATGCAGAGCTGTTCTCCTGGGCTCCTTGCCAGGATTAGCCCGAGACCCCACACGGGCCCGGGGCTTATTTTCCCAGCATTTCCGTGCAGAAAGCCTCAGCCCTGACTGGACCCCCTGGGGCTGTTTGCCCAGCAGACGCAGCAGAGCAGACCCTCCGGGCTCCTCGGTCCACGGCCCCCTGGGCCAGGCTGCATATGACACTCCAGTGCTCCACGCAGGCCCAGCACGGCCTTGGGTCACCTCTCAGGCATCTTCTTGCAGGGTCAGACCGTCATCCATGTCCCCACATGCGCACGACCTGTCAGTGGGTGTGGACTTTCACGTAGAAAGGTACACCCAGAACACAGAGAACGCATAGGAGAAAAATATCTCCATTCCAAGTGGTGGGGCCACCGTGCCAACACCGGCTTCCAGTTGCCCTCAGGTGCACGTTCTCCACCCTACCCACAGCTGAGAAGAGTCAGCTCCTGCAGGCCAGGAAACGGGGGGCAGTTTCTCTCTTTCGGCCCCATCTTTAGGCTTCATCCTGGCCTGAGATTTGCTAATGTTCTTTGAGCAAAAGAATCCAATTGCAGCCTCTCTCGACAACAGCAGTCACTCCTCCGTCTTGGTGCCTGACCTTGACCCAACACAAGACACCCAGAAGTCCTGCGTGGCTTGTGGTCTGAGGCAGGGGAACAGAGCTTTACCCAGAGGTAGCATCGCAGAGGGAGGGGCAGCATCAAGGCCACAGGAGGCAGTGGGCACCCACCCGGTCCAGGCAGGCTGGGGGGGCTCCTGGAGGAGATACACCCGAGCCACGGCTGAGGTGAATGTGCAGGGTGTCCCCATGGAACCCCACCAGGGAGGGGGCTCTTTGAGGCTAGAATGGTGCCAGGCACACAGCAGTAGATCAGTAAGTTGTTGTCGAGTGAATGAATGAGAACACATGTACAAAAGCACCACAAACACTTGGGAGGGAGCTCCCTGTGGCTAGGAGGTCAGGCAAACAGAGAAGGCCAACCCAGATGAAGCCACTAGAACCATCTAGAGTGTTCCTCTGAGAAAGGACGGCTGCAGGAAATCTGGGGGCGTTGGAGTTATCTCATGTCAAGACCACCCCAGCCTTTTCGGAGGGATGACTGCCCTGCGCCACAAGGCTGGGGGACTTTTCTCCAGGGGACCCCGACTCAGGGCTCACCTGGTGACACAGGGCCAACAAGTGCGTTTGCCTTTGTGAACTCACTCCACAGGGCTTTCGGGTTTCGAAATCTGAAAGCAAAACGCTGTTTGCCTAATGTATCCCTCTCACAGCTCATTCAGTTTTCACGTGGGTTGTGCAAGAGGCCAGGTGTGAGCTCAGAGAAGGCTCGGGAATCTGGCTGGCAGGCCCTGAGAGAGCGGCCTCGGGCCAGGGCCGGCAGGGACCCCGAAAGGTCCTGGGCACGCTCGCCTGGCTCCGGACCCCAAGAACAGGTGTGAAGAAGGAGCCCAGGCTTCAGGACCCAGGGCCCCAGTGGGCGTGGGCCAGGAGGAGGGGTGCTGGGTTCGGACCAGGGCCACATTGATCTCGTGCTGCTCTCAGACTTTGGGGAGGCCAGCTGACCTCTCTGCACCTCAGTTTCCTCATCTGAAATGGGGTTGGCACATTTGGCTCTTAGAGGAGTGCCACACAAAAGAAAAGAGTGGGAAGCCCGCGGTGTGCCTGGCGGGGGACTGGTGCTCGCCACAGCCTGTCTGAGATACCGTTGTCAGTGTTCTTCCTCACGCGTTTACCGTGCCTTCCCACCGAGAGGAGAGCCATCCTGTTGAGATAGAAAATATACCTTCTGGAAACTTCTGGCTAAGGATACTCAACCCTGATGTGTCCAATTTAAGAAACCTTTTTGAATCTCCCAAAAGAAGGACCTCAAAGACAAGGACAGTGGAAGATAGCCAGGCATCCTCCGGCTCTCAGCATCACTGGCAGGATCAGGGGGTGCCTGGTGGGCACGCGGCACCCCTGGGCCCAGGCTGGTCTGCCCCTGTCGGAAGAGGGCCGGGTGTTAGTTATAGCTAGAAGCCACTACTGGGGGCCTTGAATTGTGGGGTCATCTCTTTAGGTTTTTGTTGTTGGGCAAACTTTTAGCATGGTTCTATATATTTTTTTCAAAGTTTACAAATTATATTAGAAACATGTATTTTATATTACAGAAGGGAGAAAAAATTGTTTCTGAGAGAGTAGAGACCTTCCTTGCATAGCATTTTGCCAGAGCTGTGGGTTTTCTGGCCTGCTGGAAAGACAGTGTGAACATGGGCCTCCCCAGCCCCGGTGTCTGGTTATATCGCATCATTGCTGGTGCCTGGGTCCCACTTCCTCCCTCCTGTCCACCTCTGGCCCTGCATGATCCACTGGGCACACCAGCACCCTCTGCTTGGATGCACGCACCCCTGGCCAGCCCCGCGAGCAGCCACACAATAGCTCCCCTCACCACGCCAGGCCAGTGCTTCCTCCTCCTTGGATGTATAATAGCACCAACCGGATATTTTTAGATCAGCTTTGAAAAGTCGCAGTGTGCTGAGACCGCATACCAGACGTGTGAGGTCACCAGGCCCCGCAGAACCAGAAAGCTGGTGAGCCTTACATCCCAAAGATACTCCCTCTTATCCCCAGGACGCCAGGCCTGTTTCCTTAGAAACCTTACAAATCACCACAGAGACTTGTCCCGACTTCAAAAGGGACCACTGGTTCTTCTGGATGCAAATGCGCGTTTCTGGGGTGTCTCTGCAGCGGGCCGTCATCCTGGGCACTGTGGAGACCCCGGCGCAGAGAGAGGCCCGTAGCCCTGGGAAGGAGTCCGCACAGGGTCAGACATTGCTTGGCCATCTGCTTGTGGTCAGGACAGGCAGGACTTTGCATGCTCGCTCACAGAGCAAGCCTGTCCTCAGCTCAGACACTACCCTTCAGGGTCTGGTGAGTGCAACGAAAGGAGAAGACAGATCCGCTGTCTGCTTTTCCCAGAGCGGTGCCTTGGGAGTCCATGGACTTGACTTGAAATGAAAAACACGGCTCTAAGGCTGAACGTAGGGGAAACGGGAGACTAAATCTAGAAAGGCAGTTTTCTCCCCAGAGGACCCCCAGCATCTCCAGCGCACGTGGGGGTCTCGTAATGGGAGGAGGGGCCCAGACTCCCTGACCCTGCGGACCCCTTTACCTCCGTCTGTAGATAGCAGTGCTTCTAAACCTGGGCAACTCAGCCAGCTCTGGGGACATCTTTGGTTGTCCCAGATACTACTGGCATATGGTGGGTGGAGGCCAGGGGTGCTGTTCAACACCCTGCAGTGCTCAGGACAGCCCCCCACAGAGAATGATGTGGCCCCACATGTCAGCAGTGCCAAGGCCGGGAACCCCGCACTGGGTTCCGTAGACACTTGGGAGAGCAGGGCGGACCCAGGCCTGGCCTCCAGTGGCTGGTGCACAGCCGCTGGCAAGTAGCTTGGTCACGTCATCAGGACCTGGTGATGAGGCCTGTGTTTAATCAGCCCTCTGACGACCTTTGCAAACCCAGCAGGTCCACAGGTCCTGAGGAAACATTTGAGAAGAGGAGGAGGAGGTGGGCCCTGTGGCCACTGACTAGGGCAAGCACCTCTTCAGGCTGGGTTCTGCCTATGAGGCCATGTGGAGACCCCCAAGGGGCCTAGCTAACGCCCCGCCCTGAGTGGACCCCCACTTCACGATACAGGGCCAGGCTGCCTCTCTGAGGCCTCATCCTTCGTTATCACTCTCCTGTTTGGCAATTTGGTGATTGGCTCAGGCTCTACAGGGAGGCCATTCCTGGGGTCTGAAGCCCATGGGGCAATGGGGCAGGAAGTCACTTGTCCCGTGACCCGATCTGCCAGGAACGTGACTGGCACATGGGCCCAGCTGGGGCCACTGTCCTGATGGAGAGCTCTGCTGAATGGAGCCATTTTCCAAGGAAGCATCCTGGGCCTTCCAGCAGATGCTTTTTTGTGGGGCTTCTGCCTTCAGGCTGCCTCACCAGAAGCTCTGATCAGCAGTCAACCTGCATCCATCCTCCTGCAGAATGAGGCCTTCAAGAAAATCCCATCTTCTCTACGTGTCTCCCTGTTCCTGACTCCCCTGCAAGCGTGGCTGTCTCTCCCCACCCTGCCCTCATCCTCCTGCTCCACCAGACCCTCAAACCTCCCCCTTCCAGTGGACCTTGGCAGTGGCCTTGCCACCTCCCCCGACTGCAGCCTCGCTCCGTCCCAGCCTCCCTGCACAGCTCGGCCTCTCCAAACAGCAGCACCATCAGCCTGACAGCCCTCTCGCTGCCACACAGCTTCCCTTTCTGGACTATTGCCCTCCAAGTCACCCCTTGCCCAGCCCCTGGGCCACAAGGGCTTGGATGGCTGAGCGCCAGACTCCGTGACCAGCTCTGTCTCTCTCCCCGCCACCCCCACCTCCACAGGCCTCTCTCTCCCTGAAACAGGGAACCCACCTCTGAGGGTACCTGCCCTGCCCTGTGTTCCCTAAGGCTCCGTCACACCCTCTCACAGTCAGTTCACCCCTTGCGGGTGGGTGGGTGCCACATGGGAAGGGGGCACTCCAGGAGCCTGGGCAGGGGACAGGGGTGTTCTGTGTGGTAATCTGGGTGGGGATCATGTGGGAGGCCCCAGGGGGGGACCCCACCCAGCCAAAGGCTCCATGCACTATGCGTATTTTCCTCTGCATGTTGAGAATGCAGCCCTGACCCAGACTACAATGTGGATGAACCTGAAAACATCATGCTGAGTGAGAGAAGCCAGACACAGAAGGCCACACTGTATGATCCCATTGAAGGGAATGTTGAGAACAGACAGATCCATAGAGACAGAAAGCGGAGTACTGGTTACCAGGGGCTGGTACGGGATGGGGAGTGACTGCTGATGGGGATGGAGTCTTTTGGGCGTGATGGAAATATTCTAGAACTAGATAGACATGATGGTTGTACAACACTGTGAATGTGCTAAATGCCACTGAATTGTTCACTTTAAAATGGTTAGTTTTGGGGCCAGCCCGGTGGTACAGTGGTTAAGTTCATACACTCCACTTCAGCGGCCCAGTGTTCGCCGGTTCGGATCCCAGGTGTGGACCTACACACTACTTATCAAGCCGTGCTGTGGCAGGCTCCCACATATAAAGTGGAGGGAGATGGGCACAGATGTTAGCTCAGGGCTACTCTTCCTCTAAATAAATAAATAATAAAATGGTTAGTTTTATGTTACGCTAATTTTACCCCAATTAAAAAGAAAATTGCTGTGAACCCGCTTGTCGTCCCACAGAATTGCAAGACCCCTCCAGGGCGGGACCTGTCCCCAC
This sequence comes from Equus caballus, assembly GCF_041296265.1. Lineage (NCBI taxonomy): Eukaryota > Metazoa > Chordata > Mammalia > Perissodactyla > Equidae > Equus > Equus caballus. The sequence goes on from NC_091704.1 coordinate 16,700,348, forward strand.
ATCTGCTCCCTCACACCTGCCTGGTGTGCCCAGCCTGGCGCCTGCATCAGCCAGGACTCAGCAAACTCCCTCTGGAAAGGGCCAGATAGTAAATATTTTCGGCTTTGCAGGGCAGACGGTCTCTGTCACAGCTACTCTGCCATCACAGCACAAAAACAGCCGTGGACGATCCATAGTGAACAGGCCTGGCCGTGTGCCAGTAAAACTTCATTTATAGACACTGAAATGTGAATAGTGTTTTCACATGTCAGGAAATAGTCCTCTCCTTTGGGTTTTGTTTAACCATTTACAAATGTAAAAACCACTCTTGGCTCGCAGGCAGCACAGAAACAAGCAGTGGACAAGATTTGGCCCACAGGCCAGAGTTTGCTATATGAACAAATAACTAAAAAAGAATTCTGATGATTGGCATTTTTAACATCAAAAACATAACGCTTCAGCCCTCCCACGGCCCAGACACAGAGAGACAGCGGAAGTACGGAGAAGTGCACGGGGCGCCACGCCTTCGCACTTCCGCTTCTCATCTGGACCCTTGAAGAACTTCCAGCCACCGCGCATCCACCAGCCGGAAGGGAGCTCCGAGGCTCCAGGCCGAGACCAGTGCACATTTCGTGCTCACGATCTGAAAACCTGCCTCTGTTTTCCTCTCAGGCTTTCGGGAATGCCAAGACAGCCCACAACAACAATTCCAGCCGATTCGGGAAATTCATCCAGGTCAACTACCTGGAGAGCGGCATCGTGAGAGGGTGAGTTGGCAGCCACCTGCGCTGTGCGTGACAGCCTCAGTCTGGGGTCCTGGGCATCCCTGCAGGGGGAGCCAGCCCCAGGAGCTTGTGCTGAAATCGTGCCCATGCAGACATTTGTGACTCCGACAGGGGCGTGAGTGTGATTTTAAGTCGTCGTTGTGAAGGTCTGAGTGGTGGGTTGAGGTAGGGGGAGGGGCCGCAGGTCCGTAACTGACCCTGCCGTCCCCAGGGGCATTGAGCATGGGCCCAGGTGCCCATGGACTAGGTGAGCTTGAGGTACTAGCATCATGGGGTTTGCCAAGAACAGGCAAGGACAGACCAACCTATTTCCTGGTTTTGATGAGGTTTCTAATTCCATAGGTCTGGGGAGGCCACAGGCAGAGTTGACATGGACTCTGGCATTTGCCAAACACGTGCCCCTTTAGCCAGAAGGAGACGTGATGCTGGGTAGCCAAGTGAGACGGTTGTCCAGGGAAGTACTGAAGGGTGGCTGAGTGGATGGATGGGAAGGAAGAGGAGGGTAGATAGATTGATGGTTGGTTGGCTGGCTAGATGGATGGATAGATCGATAGATGGACATATGCATTGGTGGATAGGTAGATTTGTGGGTGGATGGATGGATGGATAGATGGATTCATGGGTGTATGGGTAGATTCATGGGTAGATGGGTAGATGGATGGATAGATGGATAGATGGATTCATGGGTGGATGGGTGGATGGGTAGATTCATGGGTAGATGGGTAGGTGGATGGATGGATGGATAGATAGATTCATAGATGGATAGATGGATATATGCATTGGTGGATAGGTAGATTTGTGGGTAGATGGATGGATGGATGGATGGATTCATGGGTGGGTGGGTAGATTCATGGGTGGATTGGTAGATGGATGGATGGATGGATTTATTGGTAGATGGTAGTTTCGTGGGTGGATGGGTGAGGAGATTGATGGATTCGTGGATTGATGGGTGGGTGAGTGGATAGGTGGTAACTGCATTGTGAAGTTGGTTGCCTGATGGAAGTTAAAACAGACCAACATTTTGTGCCAGAAATGTGAGTTATTTAGGTGAAGGCACAGTTACTTCAGCTAAATGTGCACCATTGAAATTCTGTTCATTTGCACTCTGTAGTGGTTATTATGCTTATGAAAAATATCTGGCAGCTTTGTACAGTAAGTTAATGTTATAATATTTAAGTCATGATGTCAGAATTCTCTTCTATAGGATTTTTTTCTTTAAAAAATGTATATTCTGGGTAATTTCAATTGGTAAAAAAAAGTAATTGTGATTTAATACTACGTAGTGTTTTGTATTTTTTTTATACGTGCAAAGCTCTTATGAGTCAATATAACTATTTCAAAGTTAAAAAAACACACTCACACAGGCATTTTGGCATGATCCGTGGCCTGGTCGCTCACAGAAGTCCACTGCCACTCCTCGTTCGGGTGTGAGGGTCTTCAGTGACAGTGGATTTGTAAAGGCGCCAGGTGATGCTTTGCGCTGCCAGGTGAGGAGCCCTGAGTGTTAGACACGAGGAGAGCTAAGCATCAGGCCCTGGAGGCCGAGAGAAGGCGCCGGCGTTCTGGGAAGGGGGAGGTCCTTGGGGTGATGGCACTGAGGCTTGATTCCAGAGTATGTAGGGACTTCTGTCCATCTAAACCTGACTCATGGTCGTTTCAGTCCACGGTTCATATTCAAGACACGAACAAGAATGATTGTTTCCCCGAATCCTTCGGCCTCTGGCTTCTTTCCTTTTTTCCCCGCTTCCCAGGCTCCAGTGGCAGTGGGGTGGGTGAGAGGCTTGATAAATGCCCATCTGCTCCGGCCCCTCGGCCCTCGGGGGCACTCAGAAGCTGGTGATTCTCCCAAGCCCTCAGCCCCCAGAGGACGTGCCCCTGTCCCCGAGCACTGCTGGGCCCCAGCGCGGCACCTGCTTAGTGGGCCCCAGCACCTGCCCGTAGGATGTGCCCTGGTTAATCAGACACCTGGAGCAGCCTCCTGTCCCCACTGCCCCATAGGCCTCAGCTGTTTCTTGCCAAGGACCCTCACCTCTTATGTAAACATTTTTTTTTCTCCCGTGGGTCCGTATTTTGCAGTTGTATCTGCCACATTTTGCAGAGCCTCTCACCAGCAAGAGACGCCCAGAGTGTCTTCTTGGGCAGACAACACAGAATTATGTTGTTTCTGCAGTTCCAGGGGCTCTCTGGGGGAAGCAGAGATGCCGAGAGGCTTCCTCACGTTTTCCTGGGTCCCAGGCTGGCTCTGCAGGCTCTAGACACCAGAGCCTTTGCTCGCGGTGGGTGCTGCTTGCCTTCCCCAGTTCTCTCCTCCATGTGGGCTCTGTGTGGTGTCCTGGGGCTGCTGTAACAAAGTACCACAAACCTTGTGGCTTGAAACAATAAGAATTTCTTCTTCACAGTCTGGAAGCCAGAAGCCCAAAATCAAGGTGTGGGTGGGGCCACCCTTCCTCCGGAGGCTCTGGGGGAGGAGCCTTCCCGCTTCACCCAGCTTCTGGGGGCCCCAGGGGTCCTTGGCTTGTGGACTCATCACTCCAATCTCTGCCTCCATTGTCACATGACGTCCACCTCTGTGTCTCTCTGTTCTCTTGTATCTTTTATTATACTTATCCTTGGATTTAGGGTCTGCCTGGATCATGGGGGATGATCACATGTCCAGATGCCTCACTTAATTACCTTTGCAAAGACCCTTTTTCCAGATAAGGTCACAGTCACAGCTTCCAGGTGGACATATCTTCTGGGACCACCGTTCAACCTGGTACACCAGCAAGGGCTGGCCCTCAGCTGAGTGGTCCACCCAGCCCCACCCACCTCAGGCTCCCGTCAAGCCCATGGCCAGTGGCCCTGAGGGGCTGGATCTCATAGACAGGCTTTTGAGAGTGGTATCTGTGGCCTCGGATTCAGGAAAGGAAGTCCCACCTTGGCCATGACCATGGGCCGCCCACACTCCGAAGAGGGAGGTGCACTTCCCGTCCAGGGAGCAGCTGCAGCCGGCTCCCAGGGGGCAGGCCCAGACCCGGTTCTGCTTTTGGGCAAGTGAGACTACTCAGCGCCATTTCCCGCTGAGGCCAAGGGTCAGGGGCAGTCCAAGCCTTCGTCCAGTTCCCCAATTTGCAAGGCCTCGTCTTCCTGTGGGTTCAAGGGCTTGGTGCCGGGGGATCCCTGGCTCCTTACAAGACCCAAGTAGGGTCCTGGGCCCCCAAAATGATCAGGAAAGGGAAGGAGCTCTCGTCAGTCCATTGACCACTCGGTGCTGGTGAGGGGTCATTGTCCTCCCCCATACACTGACATAGCACAGGGAATCGGCTGCAGGTTGAGATTCAAACATGTGTCTGATTCTAGAACCACATGTGGCCACCCTACCCGGGAAAACGAACTGCTGATAACTACATAGTCACCAGCCAAGGGAAGGAATGGAAGAAAACATGGGTTTGAAAGAAGAGAGGATGCAGGCTGAGCCCTCGGAAAGCCACCTGTGCGTGTTGTGTGGGCGTGCGTGTGTCCAGTGCCAGGCTGCAGAGAGAAGACTGCCATCCTGGAGACACAGGCAGGCGGCGTCCAGCAGGCCCTAGGAGCCCAGCCCTGTACCCGTAGGGCACAGCTGCCTCTCCTGTAAAAGCGATGGGCTCACATGAAGTGATGTGCAGACCTGCCCAGCTCAAATACTTGGTGATAGCGAATCCCAAGAGGTCCCCACCGGGCCACCTCCCTCCTGTGGGGTCCCAGGCAGCCTCTCCAATGTTAGCACCTTGTCCATCAGTGGGAGCCACAGTGCCCACCCTGGAGAGTGGGAGGATCCAGGGCGTTAAATCCTCACAAATCAGTGCCTAGAACATAGTAGATCCTCAGGGAATGTTCGATGTCACTACTACTGGTGCTGAGTGTGGGGCTGCAGAGGTGCCTGGGCCCTGCCCCAGCACCCACACAGCCTTGTGGACCCATGTCCATCAAACATCGGTCGGGCGAGGAACTGATAAATGAAGCATGACGTGTCCACGTGTAGAATATTATTCCATCATAAAAAGAAATGAACTTCTGATCCATGCTGCAATGTGGCTGAATTTCAGAATCTTTGGGCTGAGTGAAAGAAGTCAGACACAGTACATGTACTGAATGATTCTAGTTCTTTAAAATTCTAGAAAACCCAAGCTAATCTCGAGTGGGATTGATCAGTGACTGCTTGGGGGTGAGGAGTGGGGAGGCAGGACAAAGGCCCCAAGAGAGCATTTCCAGGGGCTGGATGTGTTCACTATTTTGATCGTGGTAGTGGGCTCACAGGGGTTCGCATGTGTCACAGTTCATCAAATCACACAGTTTCAGTTTATTCTGCATCAGTTACACCTAATAAAGCTGTTTTTAAAGGTTGTGTGAATTATGAAAGGACAGCATCACATTGCACACGAAGTTTGTGCAGTTTATGTAAATCAGTAATCAGTAAACCTGTTACAAATACAAAGATGAGTCCGTCACGTTCACATTTTCTGTTGGAGAAACACTGAATTGCTGGGGAGGTGGAGGGGCGACCTTCCGGGATTGTTCCTGAGCTCTTGGGCGCAGTCTCTCCGGTGCCAGTGCCTGGGGCCGGTCCCTGCATGGGGCCACATCGGCTTCCGTGCAGCGGTCAGCCCCAATCTGGTCTGGGGAGCAGAAGTGGCCAGCCTCAGTTCCTTATTTTTGTGGATGGTAGTCTCAGGGCGAGGCGACTTTTATGGCGGTTATATTTGTGACAGGGTGATTGTATTTAGGTACCTGTATTCACCTTGTGTCAAAGGAAATTAATCCATAGCTGGCTTTGCTGTGGAAACAAATTCCTCTAGTTCTTCAAGGAAACAATATTAAAATGTAACGTTCTATTCCTTCTTTTTCCTTTTAATGACAGAGCTGTTGTCGAAAAGTACCTGCTTGAGAAGTCTCGCTTGGTCTCCCAAGAGAAGGATGAGAGGTAGGAGGGGGTCCTCCTTCCCTGCACAGGAGAGAGGCGGAGCTCCTGAGATGCAGCACACTCCCTGAGTGGGGCCTGCTCTGGGGCGCGGGCTTGGCAGGCAGACCTCCTAAGCCACCTTTTTGTGCGGATTTCTGTGCCTCCCTGGGGCTTGTACCCAGAGTCGGTGCTCGGGTGTGTGCCAAAATGTGCTTCTGTTAGAAGCATCTCTGAGCCACCAGGGAGTGAGACGTGCGCTCCCTCCCCCCAGAGCTACTCCCTGGAGAAGCTTAGGGTTCGGGGGTTTTGTTTTGGGGGGTTTTTTATAAGACATAATAAGAATCAACTTATTGTCTCAAATTTGTATGTATTTCAGGTGCTTTTCCCTCCCTGGTGTGGCCTCCAAAGCAATATTAGTAGTGGTTTGAAGAGTAGCTGTTGCTTGGCCTCCAAAAATGACTTTTTTCTCCTAATTCTGACCCACAGGAACTACCACGTGTTTTATTATTTGTTACTTGGCGTCAGCGAGGAGGAGCGTCAAGAATTTCAGCTCAAGCAGCCTGAAGATTATTTCTACCTCAACCAGGTAAATAGCCCGAGCCCCGGCCACAAATACCGCCTCTGTTCCCCGTGGGCTGTTTACGCGCCACCGGGAGGTCAGAGGCCAGCTGCCTTGGCCCTCTCCGGCCCCAAACCGGCTCCAAGGAGGCCCACAGGAGGCAGCATAAAGGAGCCCATTCATTCCCTGGGTCCTGGGCCCTGCCCCTCGGTTCCAGCCAAAATCCCTCTTGCACGCCACCCTCGCCGGCCAGAAACACCCAGAGTGCCGCCAACCTTGTTTTTCAGCATAACTTGAAGATCGAAGACGGAGAAGACCTGAAGCACGACTTTGAAAGACTCAAGCAGGCCATGGAGATGGTGGGCTTCCTCCCCGCCACCAAGAAGCAGTAAGTGAGCGGCCGGCCACCCTGCCGCCTCCCGCGCGGGCGCCCCAGCTTACCAATTCCTCTGAGATCTGACCGAGACCCCAGGAAGAGCTGCACTGAGGAGGCCAGTCCAGTGACAGGGGCACATGGGAAGGGACTCGTCCTTAGTCACTGGGGGTGCCAGTGAAAACCACAGCAATGTGAATATACATAACACTGTGAAACTGTACACTTAAAAATAGTTCAGATGGTAAATTTTATATGACGTGTATATTACCACAATTAAAAATTTTTTTTAATTTTTAAAAACCACGTCAGAGGGGTCTGGCCCAGTGGCACAGCGGTTAAGTCACACGTTCCATTTCAGCAGCCCAGGGTTCGCAGGTTCAGTTCCCGGGTGCAGACTTACGCACCATTTGTCAAGCCATGCTGTGGCGGGCATCCCACATATAAAATGGAGGAAGATGGACACAGATGTTAGCTCAGGGCCCATCTTCCTCAGCAAAAAAAAGAAAGAAGAGGAGGATTGGTGGCAGATGTTAGCTCAGGGCTAACCTTCCTCAAACAAAGAACCACATGGGGTACCCTTCACCCCTGCCTGGACGACGGGTATACCCAGAGGGAACTGCCCACACGCTGCTGGGAGGGCGCACGTCGGGCCAAGCACTTCGGAAAACTGTGTGGCAGTTTCTGCTACAGATGTGTATACACAACAGAACGCATCCATTTGCTCACCCAAAGATACACACACGAGTGCACACAGCAGCCTCGTTTCTCACAGCTCCAAAACCTGGACTCGCCCCCTTATGTCCACCAACAGGAGATTAAATAAACAAATTGCAGTATGTCCATGCAGGGGTCGGCAGACCTTCTGGCGGGGGCCAGACAGTAAATATTTTCAGCTTCGCGGGCCAGATGGTCTCTGCTGCAGGTTCTTCTCTGCATTTTTTGTTTGGCTTTTTAATGACCGTTTAAAAACTTAAGAACTATTCTTGGCTCAGGGGCCCTCCAAAAACTGGCCGACTCCTGGACTACTCCACGCCCAGCAGCCAGCCGTTCTCACCAGGGCTGATCCTGCTCCAAGGGGACACTTGGCATTGTCTGGGGACATTTTCGGTTGTCACACTACATAGTGAGGGAGGGCGGGGGACAGTGCTACTAGCATGTAATGGGTGGTGGCAGGGATGCTGCTCAACATCCCACAGTGCACAGAGCGGCCCCCACAGCGAAGGATGGGCCGCCCCAGGTGTCAGCAGGCCCGAGGCTGCCACACTGAGAACGAACAAGCCGAGACCCTGCGCGGTACAGGCACGGTGGCTCCACGGCTCGGTTTTCAGTCACAGGCCAGCTACAAACGTGTGCATTTCACTGACATCAAGTTGCCGGTCGGTGTTAGACGTCAGCACAGAAGTTTCTGGGGCCTAGAATGTTCTAGTCCTTGGTCTGAGTGCTAGTTACAGGACGTGTATATTTTGTGACAATTCATCAAGCTCTACACTTGGGAATTGTGTGCTTTTTTTGTGTTCACGTTATGCTCCCATAAAAAAAAAATTTTAAGCTCCCTAAATCTTAAAAGAAAGTATTGTTGAGATATCTGTCTACAAAGTCACATTCCACAGAGAGGGTCCCCAGTAGAGGACAAAATTTTTCAAACTTCATGTGTTCTGACTAGAATTTGCTGGTTTTATGAATTCAGCTCAGTTCAGTGGAAGCTTCTGTCATCTTACAGTTGTGGACAGCACCCCAACCTGGGCTTCTTTTCTCTCCCAGGATTTTTTCTGTCCTGTCAGCCATCCTGTACCTGGGCAACGTCACTTATAAGAAGAGAGCCACGGGCCGAGACGAAGGTCTGGAGGTCGGGCCCCCCGAGGTGCTGGACACGCTGTCACAGCTCCTAAAGGTAGTGCTCCCTGCCCTCCCGGCCAGTGGCCTCCCAGGGCCCAGGCTCCTGCACAGGCCGAGCTTCTGCGAACCGAGGTCTGCCGGCCTGCTTCCTCCCCACCATCTCTGCAGCGTCCCGTCCTCATTGCTGAGGGACTCCCTCCTGGGCAGCCCCTCCCACAGAAGGCTGTTTAAAACCACAGTTTAATTGGCGAGGCCATGTTATCACTGGACCTGCCAGCCCCTTGTCCACTGGTTCTCAACCCTGGGGCGCCGGGCACTGTCTGGAGGCATTTCTGGTTGTCACAGTGTAGGTGCTGCTGGCATCTAGTGAGTGGGGGCCAGGGATGCTGCTCAACACCCTACAGTGACAGGACAGCCCCCGACAGCAAAGAATGGCCCGGCCCCCAGTGTCCGAGCACCGAGGCCAAGGAGCCCTGTGCTTGCCTTTGTTTTCTGAGCTGCATTCCACCTGGGGCTCTTAAAGAAGGCGTGCCTGCTGTGGGAGCCCTCGCTTCTGCGTGCTCACGCCTGCCAGGGGATTGGCGCGGCTTCCCTGCCCCTCTCCTGTTGCTGCTGGCTTGTGGAGGGGGCTTGGTGGTCGGAGAGGGACCAACCCCTTGCCCAGCCCTGTACAGAGGCTGGGACCCCGCTCCAGCAGCGACAGCTGTAAGTGCAGGTGGCCAGCCAGCATGTGGATCTGTGGCCTGCAGTGACACCTGTGCAGCCACACTCCCAGGCCACCATGGTCGTGGGTGAGCCTGTGAGTGTGATCATCCTGAAACTCACCAAGCGTAGTACATGTCACCGGTCGGCAGCCCTGAGGGGTGCTTTGGGCCCACTTCCTGGTGCAGCTGCTAGGAGTCCTCCCATGAAGGCTTCGGGCCTTGCCGCAGTGACATGAGGACCCACCTGACAAGCTCTCCGTCCCCCTCCCCTTCTTGCCCTCCTTGCCCTTGAAACAGGTGAAGCGAGAAATCTTGGTGGAGGTTCTGACCAAAAGAAAAACAGTGACCGCCAATGACAAGCTCATCCTGCCCTACAGTCTCAGCGAGGTGAGCACTGCCCTGGCCCTCGCAGCTGGCCAGGCCCCAGGTTACAAGCACGGGGAGTCCTTCGGAAATAGCTGGCGTAGGTCTCCTTTTTCCTGTCCCTGAAGTGACAGAGGAGAACCCTGGCAGCGCCTTGGGTTCTCAAGAGAGCTCAGACACGGCACAAACCAGCTTCTGTCTGGCCTGTGCCCTAGCCTGGATGTCGTCTTTGTGGTGTGTTTGCTTGTGTTTTTACATCTCTAGAGCAATGTGACTTGCGGCTTGCAGCTTAGATAGCAGCAGGAAAGTACCTAGCCATCGGGGGGATTTTTAACTGAGGTAGAAGCTGCTTGGGCGTCTTACACATGCACCGGAGACAGTCTGAGCCCCCATGGGCAAAGGCGCTCTGCAGTGTTTTATGAAAGCTGTTGTAGGACATCTGAGACCCCAGAGTGCGGTTGCCCCCAGAGGTGTCCCGCCGAGTGAAGGACTCCAGGTGCAGGGCTGCGTTCCTCGCAGCTCCATTTCCACAACCCCCTGGGAAAGGCAAAGCCAAAGGGATGTGTTCTAGATGTTAATTGTGGCCAAGTACATCTGGCACAACTTAGATCTCAGTAGATAAAAAGAAGAAATTTCATGTATGTAAATTAGACCTCAATAAGCCTTTAAAAAACTTTTAAAGCCATTACTGCTTTTGCACACATAATAGTGGCCCTGTGGTCCTCACAGAACTGCAAGGGGCCTGGCCTTGAACCCAGCTTGGCCTCCTCACTGGTCCTCCCACACAGGCAGGCCTGGTGCCTGCCTTCCACCCTCAGCAGTCCCCAGGTTGTGCTGAGGAGTGAGCTAGCAAGTGAGCAAGATTTGGCTGAACCACAGGCCACTGGGTCCAGGCTTCCTGCTTCATGCTTTGGTGTGCAATGGTGTCCAAGCTGACAGGATGGTGTGCAAAGCGAGAAGGGGTGTTTAAAGTTGCTGCCTCGATTTCCCCATGTGTGTAGACCTCGGGGTGTTGCAGCATGGGGCCTGCCTTACCAAAGTGTCGTGCCCCTCCGTGCCCACAGGCTATCACCGCCCGTGACTCCATGGCCAAGTCGCTGTACAGTGCCCTGTTTGACTGGATCGTGCTGCGGATCAACCACGCCCTACTCAACAAGAAAGACATGGAAGAGTCCGTCTCAGTGAGTGCACCCCCGCCCCACCACGCTGGGCCCTGGGAGCCTGTGCCCTCAATGCCACACTCTTCAGCAGATCGCCTGTGACATGGGGAGCAAGGTAGCTGCGGTCAGTGTTGGGCGAGGGACCAGTTTCCCCAGGGGCAGGCCTGGGGAACAGGATGGGATGCAGTTCGTGGGGCCCAGCGAAGAATGACAACTCAGGGCTCCTTGCTCAGATACTCCAGATTCCAAGGCAGCAGCGACAGAATGACCACAGGCCTTCACGACCTGACAGGTCGTCTCCATACAAGGACCGACCAGTAATACCCATTTTCTCTGTCTCCCCAGTGCTTGTCCATCGGGGTCCTCGACATCTTTGGGTTTGAGGATTTCGAGAGGAACAGTTTTGAACAATTCTGCATCAACTATGCCAATGAGCAGCTCCAGTATTACTTCAACCAGCACATTTTCAAACTAGAGCAGGTAAGCCTGTACCATCTTGTTGCCTATCCAGCCCACGGGGAAGGGGACGAGCCAGAACTGGGATCTCCCTTGGGGCCCTATCTGCTGGTGAACCCACCCCAGAATTTTTCTCTGCAAAAGGGAAAGTCTGGGAAAATCCCACCCAGCCCAGTATGAGGCCAGTGTGGAGGATGTTTTCAGCCCCAGGTCAGCTTCGCCTCTGCTCTCTGCTCAAGCGTGAGCGTCCTTTCACTGGGAGGCAGTAGGGCCACCTTGTAGGGATGCGCTTTGGTCGGTGATGGTCGTAATCCGTCCCACAGGTCTTTGCATGCCCGTCAGCCATCTTGTATACCCATGTATTGTCCTTCTCACTGATGATTGTGATGGCGGAAAGAACCCATGGGTTTATGTAAATATTTAGTTGATTTTACTCTGACACCCTCTGCCTATTGGTTGATCCAAATTGAGTTGTGATGAAGAGCAGAATACACAGATTTCGAAGAGAGTTAACTTCATCTGTTTGTTTCTACATTTTTAAATATGACTTTAGAAAATTTGAAGTTATGTACGTCACTCACATCATATGACTGTTGGTCCAGAGCAGGGACTGGCAAATGGCAGCCCATGGGTCAAATCCAGCCCCACAACCTGTTTTTATAAATAAAACTTTATTGGCTCACAGCCGTTTATATATCATCAGCTGCTTTCAAGATACAACAGCAGAGCTGAAAATTGGAACAGACACCATCTGGCTAGTAAAGCTTAACATATTTACCATCTGGCCCTTTGCAGAGAAAGGTTACTGACCCCTGGGTGATTTTAAGTGTGGGTTAAGCACCTTGTGTGGTAGATGTTTGAGGGTATGCATCCCTATTTCCTGTTGTTAATTTATCTAATAATTTTATGTATGAATATATTTCTACTGACACGTTAATATGTGTTCTATGCCATTTACACACTTATATATAAATACATACCTGCGTACACAAATATAATAAGTTTATATACAACCTGTGCTATGTGAACCTTAACATAGCCATGAAATTGTTGGAAACCCCCCCACCTTATAGGAGGAATACCAGAGCGAAGGGATCTCGTGGCACAACATCGACTACACAGACAACGTTGGCTGCATCCATCTGATCAGCAAGAAGCCCACTGGCCTCTTCTATCTGCTGGACGAAGAGAGCAAGTGAGTGTCCACAGCCCGGGGGTCCAAAAACGCAGCTACTCGGTCTGGTTCTGCGGCCCCCAGAGCCTTACCCCCAAATCCAAACCATCCTGAGAATTACTTCTGAGTTTCTTGGACTCATTTGGCCATAATTCCTGACCTCGCATTTGCAAAATGCATGTACCATTCACCACAAAAATGTTAACACGTGCAATAACCGTGAACTCTGAAACACGTGCCCGGGAGTTCTCAGGAAAGGATTGTGGGACCTGAGTCTAGAAGCTGGGCATGGTGTTGGTGCCTTTTTGCAAAGGGCAGCATGTGGAACTGGGGGCCCAGAGGCCAGTCTCACTGCGCAGCCTCGTGCCCCTCGTTGGCAGGACATGATGAAGGCGGAAGGGCTATTTTAAGGTGCTCCACGCTTGGTCACCCCACTGCAGTCACTGAAATTCACTTACTGAGTTAGGTCGCTGCGGCTGCTATAATTAATCACCACAAAGCAGGCAGCTTCAAACAATAGCAGTGTATTCTCTCACATTTCCAGAGACCAGAAGTGCAAAATCATCTCAGTGGGCTGAGACCAAGGCCAGGCTCCCTCCAAAGGCTCGAGGGGAGGGTCCTTCCTGGCCTCTTGCAGCTTCTCATGGCCCCAGGCGTTCCTTGGCTCGTGGCTGCATCACTCCAGTCTCTGCCTCTGTGATCACATCACTGTCTCCTCTTCTATTTGTCTCGTCTCCTCCTCTTATAAAGACTCCAGTCGTGTTGGATCAGCGCCTGCCCTAATGACCTCGTCCCAACTAATTGCATCTGCAAAGACCCTGTTTCCAAATAAGGTCACAGTCGCTGGTTCTGGCAATCAGGATGAGGACACGTCTTTATCAGCCCCTTGTTTGCTGCTTAAGTCCCCAGAGGCCAGAGTGGGTCAGGCTCACCCTCTGCCTGAGACCAAGTCTCCTTCCAGGACAGGCAGACACGTCCATGCGCAGCCAGATCCTGCGAGGATGTTCAGATAGGGGAGGGGGCGGAGTGTGAGGACAGCTGAGCCGTACTCCGAGGACGCTCCCAGAGCTGGATCTGGGGGAGGAATGTGAGGCAGGGCCGGGCTGAGCTGGGGCACATCTGTCTTTGTTTAAAAGTTGCTATTTTTGTCCATCATGGATTTTTTTTTTTTTTGCATTGATTTGAATTTTCTAAAATAACACGTTAAAATTTTCTTTGTCCCTGTGACCGGGTGAGCAGGTCCCTCACTGTCCTCCCACTTCCCCAGCTCTAGAATCGATGTGCTTTGTAGCTACGGGATCTCCTCCCTGCCCCCTTAAGCCGAGGAACCCGGCTCCGGGCATTCGGGAGCACGTCGCACTGCCCGTCTTTGCGGTGAGGCTGCTCATGGGCAGGGTGCACCCAAGCCGACTGTGGCATTTCCTTCCTGGGGGGCAGAACTAGCCAGGTACAACGGGTTCATTATTCTGCCCCCCTGTCTCCTGGCCCCTCCTTTTAACAGGAGCACAGGCAAGACCCTCTCCAAGACATGGCATCCAGGCACAGACGGATCCGGGACCAGAAGTCACTCGGTGCTGGGGTTATTCCCAGGAGCTGCCCACCGTGGGCCAGGTCCCAGTCTCACCTGAGCCGAATGCTCACGTGGGCACCGGGGCCGGGGGCCCAGGCGTTGGGCCGCAGGGCTCTGCTCTCAGTTTGCTCTGCAGCCAAGGGCCTCACTTCGGCCTGGGCCTTTTGATAACAGACGGCAGGTTCCCTCCTGGCCCTGAGGCCATGTGTGCAGCTTCACGGCGCAGAGCAGCCCTAGCCGCCTTGTCTGTCCGTCCGCAGGCGGCCTGCGACCTGACATGCAAAGCCAGTAATCACCCGCTGTTCCTGCAGCTAAAGGTTTCCAATCTTCTTCCCAGCTTTCCCCACGCCACAAGCCAGACCCTGCTGGCCAAGTTCAAACAGCAGCACGAGGACAACAGGTACTTCCTGGGCACCCCCGTCATGGAGCCGGCATTCATCATCCAGCACTTCGCAGGGAAAGTGAAGTATCAGATCAAGGTACACGTCTGTCCTCTGTCCCTTGTCACTCAAGTCATGCTCTGCCTGGGGGGCGAGAAAGGGACCGTGTGGGTGCCCTGGAGGCCCTTCCTTCTGGTGCCTGCTCCATCATCTCCTTTATCAGTTGTGCTGGGCGAGCTTCCAGGGAGTCTGGACCCACCGAATCCCGGCCTCCATGGGTGGGAGCTCTCTGTTGGGATGGGCCCCCCACCCCGCCAGCCCGTCTCATACTGGCCTCCTGGGCCGCGGTGAGCACCATCCAGTGACCCCCCCCACCTCCATCCCTTGCAGGACTTCCGGGAGAAGAACATGGACTACATGCGACCAGACATCGTGGCCCTCCTTCGGGGCAGCGACAGCTCCTACGTGCGAGAGCTTATTGGCATGGACCCCGTGGCCGTGTTCCGCTGGGCTGTGCTCCGGGCCGCCATCCGGGCCATGGCCGTGCTCCGGGAGGCCGGGCGCCTGCGGGCTGAGAGGGCCGAGAAGGCTGCAGGTAGGAGGGCCCCATCTCGCTCGAGAAGGGGACACTCGGAGTCCCTTGGAAAGTGCACAACTCAGTGGCATTTAGCACATTCACGATGTTGTGCAAACATCACCTCCACCTAGTTCCAGGACAGTTTCGTCGTCCCAAACAGCAACTCCGTCCCGGCCTGTGTGATTGAACGTCCTCCTCCTCTCAAGGCAGGCAGGCGTGTGCCCCTTTGTCTGTAAGGAAACCTGAGGCTCAGAAGAGCTAGTGGCTCCCCCAGGGCCACACGGCTCCAGGTACCAGCCACAGGGTTCTGTTTTACCAAGGGCGTCAATTAAAAAGAAGACCAAAAGGATAACGCGTATGAGCAGTAGAAATAATTGGTGATGTTTTGTGGGTTCAGACACCTCACAAGCCCCTGCTCTGCCCACATTTGAGTATCAAGCTGTCTTTTTAAGATGGGTTCAAGTCAGGATGGCAGCCTGCATGGAGAAGACGAAGGCCATCGGGCTCTGGGCCCCCCGACACCCTCTGCTCTGTGTCCCTGGCAGGTACAGACAGCCCCAGTGCGCACGGTCACCTGGGAGAGCTGCAGAGAGGAGCCAGCACGCCGTCAGAAAAAGTGTACCGGTGAGCAAGAGCTTGCTTTGTCCCAGCCTAAGCCACTAGACAGTGGCAGAAACCCTACCCCCTGAACCCAGGCTGGGGTTGACCCAATAAGGAACCCAGCAGCCGTTTGAACCAGAAAGACCCAGAGGACAGTGGCATCTGTTGCCCCTTTTCTGCACACAGAAGGGCAGGCCTTGGTATACCATCTGCCGTAGGGGGACGTGGGGCGGCTCAGTTTACAAAGGTTCCTTTTAATGGCCAGTCTGTGTGGCCGTTGGCAGGGGCGCCCAGGGGCCGCGGCCGTGCGCAGTGACGGGCTTGATTTAAGAGAGCTTCCTGCACAGCCTGGCCCAAGTGTCCCAAAGCAGATCTGCTGAGTTACTTCACTCACAGCCAGCCACACGGACGCCTTGCCACACATGAGAGGGCACGGGTTGTTTCTTGACCACCTAGCAATGACCGAGGGCCCTCCACTTACTGTAGTGAGTGTAAAAGTGAGTGGGCACATGCTCCGAGAAAGGTTGGGTGAAAAAGGCCACAGTGGACAGACATGCAAGGCAATGACAAAGCCAGAGGTGGGACGCTTCTGGCAGCCTGAGAGAGCAGGCTGGCTGCATTGAGAAGGGACTAGTTGAGCCAGACAAGGCAGGCAGGGTGTGCCAGCAGCAGAGGCAGCATGTGCAAAGGCTCTGGGGCAGCCAAGTCCCTGATTTCTTTTTTAAGACTCAAAAATTCCCAAGGAGCAGGTTGCTAAATTTTCAAACGTGAAAAAGTCATTTTATTTTTGAGCCCTTTGTGATAAAAAACTTCCTGAAGAGCTTCATAAAAGTGTGCATGTGGAGCTAAAGTTAGTACCTAGGTAAGTGACCGTATGTCATTTGTCTGAAAGCACAGTGTGTCCTTTTCCTGCTTTTAAAAAGGTGTGTTTTTAAATCAGCTTTTTCACCCAAAAAAGAGTAAGACAAAAAAATACGTCCCCCTATTTGCTTGTGGGGTTTTTTTTCTCTAAGACTAAAAGTGGCCTCTGACCTGCAGTGGCTGAAACGATGTCAGTCTCCCCAGGGCCTGGCCACAGGCAGTGGGTCCCACTCTGGGCGCACGTGTAGTTTATACAGATTCTCCCTTTCAGCTGTTCAATGCTAGATTTCTCATTTGACGGCTCTGAGGAGTTCGATATTAACGCTTTTGAGGACATCATTGCTTTCTATGAAAGCAAGAAGTAAGTAGAAGCGAGGCCTCGAACCCAAGACCAGGGAGGCACATGGAGAAGAGCCGTCATCCCAAGGGACTGAGCCCACATGCGGGCCAGGAGAGGGGCTCGTCGGGCTGTGGGCACTCTTGCTGGATCTGACTGGGTCAGGGGGTATGGGCCGAAGCCATGGGCCTCAGGGGAGCTCTGGCCGCTGCCCTGACCACTCAGGGTTGGAGGTGAAAGTGACCCTCTGTTGTCTTTGCTCTGTGCCTCCCTGGAGGGCGAGGGAGCAGCGGTAAGTGTGGCCGTCGCGGCCCCGGGCGTAGTGCATGGAACACTGGTGAGGGGCTACCGGTCAGGGTCTCTCCAGGCCAACTGCCCAGAGCTTAAACATGTATTTGAAATAACTGGAATGAGGAATTTAACAAAAAACAGAACCTCCCACCTCATCCTGCAGTCATTGTTACCTCATTTCCAGAAGTTCTGTCAAAGATGTTTGTCCTCCGGCTGTGCTTCATGCATATCCATTTTCAGAGGTTTTGATTATTGTCTCTAAGCCAGTCTCATGCTTATGCCTTGGTGCCAAAGTTTGGGCCTATAATGTACCCTCAGGCCTGAACCCACAGCGGTTGAACAGAACGAAGCTCATAAGGTTGAATTTTTTAGGGTAAAGACCTTTAACTGGGGTTTCTCCCCCTCGGCATGATGCCAGTCACTCTCTTGGGGGACCATCCTGTGCACTGTGGGGGATTGAGCAGCATCCTGGTCTCCACCCACCAGATGCCAGTAGCACCCCCCACGCCCCCGCGAGACGACCACAGATGTCTCCAGACATCAGCAAACCTCCCCCGGGGGGCGGCATTGCACACAGAACCGCCGTGTGAACCCCATTCCTTCCTCCCAAGGCCTTTCTTGAAGCCGACAAGGAGGTTGACATGTGGCCACAGAATCATCAAGAGAAACTAATCTGCTGCTGCCCACAGAGGCCCTCCGGTCTTCTCTTTTCAGTAGCCTCTTGATGCTTTTTACAGATTCCAAAAGGCTCTTCAACGAGAGGCCTTTGTCAGTGGTCCAAGATGCCATGTGGCAGAATCCATGCAGCCTGAAGTGAAGCGGCCTGCCCCCCAGAGGAGGGGGAACCTCCTTTGCGGGGACAGTGGCTCCTGGCCGAACCCCCTTAGTGCAGGCAGGAGAGGCAGCAGCGTGCATGCTCCCCGCGCTGCATGTTTTGGCTCCAGTGGCCTGGGGATGGTCCCGACTGTGCTGGGGACCCCAGGGTGGCGGGCCCACTGCTCTAACTCCGTCTTCTCTCTGTCACTGCGCCCCCACCCCCACCCCCAGCGATTTGCATGACCAAATCATCAGGACCATCAAAGGATTGCCCTGGCAGGGTGAGGACCCCCGTAGGCTTCTCCAGTCCCTCAGTCGGCTCCAGAAACCCCGCACCTTCATCCTGTGAGTGCTCCCGAGGCTGTGGGTGCCCCCCACAAGTGCAGCGAGCCCCTCTGCGCTCCCAGGGCCTGCCGCTTGGGCTCCCTGTGATGCTAAGTCAGCCACCACAGACGCTGCGCTGTCCTGTGGTTCCTTCTCACACCAGCCGCCGCTAAATGGCCCTCATAACGCTCCCGCCCGGTGTCCTCCCCAGCTCCCTGGGGCCTAGCGCAGCCTCGCAGGAATGCGCCTCCCACGGAGCATCTCATTTTCTGCCTCAAATGTGCAGAGCAAGGCTTGCTTGCCCACCTCTTTGCCACTGTGGGCTTCTAAAGAAGCCGGTGGAAGTCGGCCGTGTGGTTCTGCACGCCTCCATGCAAGTCGTGGCCCTGTTTTCTGTGGCGTGACATGGTAGGAAGGGCCCAGGAGCCACACAAACTCGGCGGCGGGCTCCCTGCCACCAACTCACCATGTGGCCTGAGGTGTCCGCCTGCAAGGCAGGGGTGGACAACCTTCACACCCACAGCACCAGGTGGCCGCGGCCTCAGCTCAGCCACGAGAGGGAAGCTTGTGCCCACGACGGGGCCGGTCTTGAGATTTCTTTTTGTTGTGCCTTATTCACCCTACGGGGATTAAGCTGAAACCTGACACACTTGCAGATCTGTGGGGCACCATTTCCTCAGCTGGTCCTAAAAACAAGCCAAGCTGCGATTTTTTAAAAAATTTTCTCTTGTCTGCAAGATTCCATAAAGTGTCTGAGAAGTTGGGGGCCGCTCCGTCCCGCAGCCAAAGGTCTGCTTTCGTTTTTCACTTTCTCGGCAGTGCGAGTCCAAACGGCGCTCCTACCCAGGCCTCATTTCAGTTCTTTGCAGGGCACACCCTGCCCTGCCCACCAGGGGTCCAGAAGCAGCTCCTAATAGAGCTGGGACAGCTGGTAGGCATCGGGACCGTGCAGGTCCCTGGAAGCTCCAGTTGGGGCGTCCCACTGTCGTTTTGTGGGATCCATCAGCTCCCCGTGGCCTCCCCACACGGACGCACGTTCTGCCCTACCATAGGGTACCAGCGCCCCTGCTCCCGGACGCCTGGGGTCCCCCACCCAGGCCCACGCAGCGGCATGGGCACCCCGAGGCGCCTGCTGAGCGGCCGCGGGTCCTGGGGCGGCGCGCTGCGCTTGCGCTTCTCACCGGCTCTGCGCTCGCTCGTCTAACCCGCCAGGCGTGGCTTGCTGAACTAACCAGATCCAGACGCCACGGGCCTTCTGTTCACAAAACCGTTTTTACTATTTTGACAGGAAAAATAAAGGTACCAAACAAAAGCAGACCATCCCAAAGGTAAACACGCAACACTGTCTCTTGCCACCTGGCTCTGCCCGTCTTGGGAGCGCCTGGCTCAAGGCATCTTCCAGAAAACGGGCGGGGGGCAGGGGGAGTGCTTTTAACTTCTCTGGCTTCTTCAGTTCCTTCCTTTTCTCCTCCTTCCCCTCCAAAAAAGTGTCTCCTGTTGAAATGATTTGGAGCTGTCTTTGTTTGGGTGTCCTAGAAGCAGAGCCTGAGACGAGGGTATTGGCGCAGGTGGTGGGTAGGGGGCACTCCCAGGAGAAGGAGGGGGGGAGGCGCTGGGGGCAGGGAAGGCCGAGCAAGGAGGTGGGCTCAGCCTGACCCCGTGGGACCAGGAGCATGAACAGCACTTCAGAGCTCATCCTGCCCAGAGGCAAAGGGACCCTCCTGTTGGACACCCACATCAGAGTCTAGCCACAAGCCACCTCCAGAGGGCAGGATGGGACACAGCACCTCTGGGCATCCAGGGAAAGAAGGCCCTGCAACCAGGGTAGTCCCACCAGGAAGGGGGCAGCCCGGTGTCACTGGCAGCCAAGACCCCGGCTACCGGCCTCTGGTGGAGTGCACCTGGCACTCTGTCTGGTCTCCACGTACAGCGTGCAGATGGAGGACAAGGTTTTCAGAAGAGTAAGAGCAGCCTTGCGGTCTGGCCAGGAGATGGGACAGTGCAGGTCCCTCTTACCACCTGCTAGTAAGGATTGGCGTGTGTGGGAGGACACCCGGGTAAACTCACGCAGAAGCACGTGGGTGGCCCTCCCTGAGCTGTGCAGAGGGCAGGCCGTGCGCCACAGCCCTTGGCTTCCGGGCAGAAGAGGCTGTAATTAGTCGTCCTGGAGCCCGGCTCCGTCCCAGGGTCACCCCTGCCGCCCACCAGGCCCGCCTGCCACCTGGCACTCATGAGGGGGCGTAGTCCTGGCTCCAGGGCCGTGTGCCATGGCTCCCTGTGCCTGTTGGGGCCTGGGGAGGGCAGGCCAGACCCTGTGCATCTGTCCTAGAATCTGCTGGACTCCAAGTCCCTGAAGCTCATCATCAGCATGACCCTGCACGACCGCACCACCAAGTCGCTGCTGCACCTGCACAAGAAGAAGAAGCCGCCCAGCATCAGCGCCCAGTTCCAGGTAGGCGGCCGCAGAGCTAGGAGCCACACCACACCCAGCCTGCCACTCGCCTGGCGTGGCCGGGGTAACCCAGCACGGGGAGCTGGTCGTCATCCTCAGGGTTCCCAACCTTGACGCTGCTTGACATGGGCTGGATCATTCTCGGGGACGGGGCCGTCCTGTGCATTATGGGACACCGAACAGCATCCCTGGCCTCCACCCACCTGATGCCAGTAGCATCCTCCAGTCATGACAACCAAAGATGTCTCTAGTCGTTGTCACATGCCCCTGGAGGGGCAGAGTCACCCATGGTTTAGAACCACTGCGTTAAAAGGAGCACAAGTTAGCTTGTTAGTTACCATGACTGCTCGGCTGTGTCCTTGGGTCATGGTTCCCTTTTTTCCCTGGCTGCAAGGAAGCTCAGGGATGCCTTTGTTTTTTAGGGGGTCCAATGGATGCTGACCCTCACCATTAGTTTTGTTGTTCCTTCCCTCTTTCCTCAATCTGAGTCTCATGTTCCCACCTCGGCTTTTTTGTGATTACCTCATGTGGGAACTCCCACAAATCCTTTTTGGAAACAGCAGGCCAGAGACCGAAATCCCCGCATCCTTGGTCCCTGCTGAGGCTGATGCGTGTTTTAAGTCCCTGGAAGGAGTTCATTTAGTCCCACCCCCTCCCACCTTCCACCTGAGACAAAGACAAGAGCTGGGTGGCCCTGGGAAGATGGTGGTTCCCAGCTGCAAGGACCCTGCAGCCCCCTTGGGGGCTCCCAGGGGTAGTGCAGCCTTTGGTCAGAACATCCAGCTGCAACCTCCCATGTCCTGCATCAGCATGTACACCCCCCGCTGACCCCAGCAGGAACTGGGTCCCCTCCCACTGAGCAGCACGCCCCTGGGGTCCCAGCTCAGCGTCCTCTCTCTCTTCCCCAGACATCCCTCAGCAAGCTCCTGGAGGCGCTGGGGAAGGCGGAGCCCTTCTTCATCCGCTGCATCCGCTCCAACGCCGAGAAGGTGAGGGCTCCGCATCTCGGGAAGGTGAAGGCCAGGGTCTGGCGGCTCAGCAGGGGGTGCTCCTGCCTCAGCCTTGGGGTGGGGGCGCCAGGAGAGGCCTCAGGGAACCAAGTGTCTACACCAGTTCCGGGAGCTGTAAACAGCATGCCGTAGCCGCCCAGGCCTGGAGGGGGGTCAGCAGGAAGCAGCGAGGGCAGCCTGGTGGCCAAGAGCAGGGACGTCATCTGGAATGTGGAGGGTTCCCAGAGAAGGTTTGCAAGAAGAGGGACAGATCGGGGGTGCTCCTCAGATACATCCCAACGTGGCCAGTGCAGAGAATGTACCAGAAGAGAGGGGCAGAGGTTGTGCAGCAGGAACACAGAGCCTGCTGCTCATCCAGAAGTTTCTAGAAAAGACTGTTGGAGCACAGAGGGGCAGTTCTCAATGCTGGGCTTCCTTTGCCCCAAGGGTCCACTGGCCATTCCATCCCCTCAGGGACTTTGGGGGGACTGCTCGGGATCTGGGCTCCCTCCCGGGGGGAGTAGACACCTGGGCGGGTGCCTCCTGGCCACTGTGTCCGCCCACCTGTCCCCATCTCTGCGTTCCCCACTTCCTGGGCTCTCTCCTGCTCCTGGGAGGCTCTGCTAACGTCCAGAGCCTGGCTTCTCCCTGCGGGGACTGCAGCTTCCGTCTTCCCAGACAAGGACCCAGAACCATTCCCTCTCTCCCGTTCCCGGGAGGTGCCCACTGGTGTCTCAGAGATTCTCTGAGTTCTCCCATTGGGATTCTTACTTCAGTTTTGGGCAACTCAAGAAATGTTCCATCAACACCTGCTCTGGACAGGGGCCATGCCACTAGATTGTTCTTTGCCATGGGGACCATCCTGTGCACTAGAGAGTGTTGAGCAGCATCCCTGGTTTCCAAGAGCCCACCAGATGCCAGAAGCACCCCCTGCCCAGTCGTGACAACCGTCCTTTCATGCCCTTCCGTCCCCTCCATCCACTTAAAATAACATCCACCAGCACGGAGGCTGGGCCCCTCAGCTCCAGGCTGGAAGCCCACTGAGGCAGGTCGTTTCCAGCCCCTCCAGCGGCGAGCATCTCTGTGTCCCTGTCAGCCCTTCGGTTTCCCCCTCCTCCTCTGGGCCTTCACCAGCTGTTCCCTGCCCTCCTCCCTCTGCCCATTCCCTCCTCAGCCCTCAGCCCAGGATCCCCTCTCTTGTGACACCTCCCACAGGGGCCTGGGCAGTGTCCGGCCCGTCCACGTGTGCATCTGGCCCCCATGCAGCGCCATGTGCTCCTCCTGCCGAGTCCCCAGCAGTTTCCCCAGAGCCTGGCACAGAGCACAAGCTCAGCGTAGGTTTGGGTTGAGGCCCTTAGAAAATAATTCTTTGCAGCAAATTATCTTAAATTAGGCAGTAAGGCGTGGCATCTGTCTCCCAGATGCCAGGGAGCAGAGCAGATCAGCTGCCAAGTTTTCTAGAAGAGATGAATGCCTCGAGCACTGCTGCTGAGCGGCCCCATCTCTTTATTCCAACGACTGTCTGGAGTGAGGAAAGACAAACGGATCCCCAGGGGCCCACAGCTGCCGTGCTGGGGACATTCCCAGACCTGGACTGTGTCTGTATCTTGAAGCCCGTGATAGAGCAGTCCCATAGGAATTGGCACCTCGCCCCACAGCTCCCTGTCCCTGGCCACCAACCAGCTCAGGCGTCTGCCCGGGGACACCTACCCTGACCACTCACATCCCATTTCAGAAAGAGCTATGTTTCGACGACGAGCTGGTGCTGCAGCAGCTGCGCTACACGGGCATGCTGGAGACCGTACGGATCCGGAGGTCTGGCTACAGCGCCAAGTACACGTTTCAGGTACGGCACACACACACATTCACATGCGTGGCTGCCCGTGACGCAGGCCGCTTCCCTGTCCCAGGGAGAGCACTTCTCTGCGATGTGAACCCGGCAGGTTACTTTACACCAGGGCTTCTCCCCGCCAGCACTGTTGGCATTTGCCGGATCATTTTCTGGTGTGGGAGGCCAGTTTCCTTGCAGAGGTGGCTGAGCCCAGCCAAGCCTTGAAGGGTACGGAGGTGTTTAGCCAGGCCAGGAAGAGGGAATCGCACCAGTGGATCCCCATGCAGCTCTGCCCTTCACTGAGCATCTTAAAAAGCGATGGGTGCTTTTATACCCAGCTCTTTTATTCTGGCAACCAGCAGTGGCAGGGCCGGTTCCTCTCTCTTTCCCCTGTACAGAAACTAAGGCCCAGGGAGGTGATGACTTCAGAGAGTGCTCCCTGGGCTTCGTACAAACACGGAGGATCATTGGTAACCTCAATTCAGTGAAGATCAAATTGCGAGAGCAGCTTCTCAACCACAGCACCACTGACACTTGGGGCAGGTCACCCTCTGTGGGGGGCCGTCCTGGGCACTGCAGGGTGTGGAGCAGCATCCCTGGCCTCCACCCACTCGATGCCAGGAGCATCCCACCCCTGAGTTGTGACAACCAAAAATGTCTCGACATCACTGAACCTCCCCAGGCGTCAGCCTGGCCTGGGTTGAGAACCCTGCTTCATGCCATGAGTTGGCACTACCCGTGTGGCGCCTGAGTGAGCTCTGGGCCTGAAGCCAGAGGTGGCGGCTCCTGGTCCGCATTCAGGCTTTACCCACCTGGCTCCAGGGACTTGGCTTCATCAGGGCATGCCTCTCTTTTCTCGTCCACCCGCTGGAAATAAGGGCTTCCTGATCCTGTATAAATAGGAAAGGCAAAATTACAGAAAAGGGAAAACATGCTCATGTGTTTTACTAATGCTTGGCTCTTAAAATTTGAAATAATTTACTTACAAAGTGCATCTCTCCAGCTGTGATGCAGCCCTTTAACGAGCTGTAGACTCCCAGGGGTGGCCCCGCCTCCCCCCGCCAACTCCCAGGGGCAGCCACCCCCCAACAGTGCCAGCACCCACAGTGCTCGACAGCCCCTCGCTGACTGACTGAAGGACCCAGTCCTCTGTGTCTGCGAGGCTCTTTCTTAAGCTTTAGGCCGTTTCAGAAGGTCTGAGATTTTAGATTTGTCGATCCCGTTGACGTCGAGCCAAGTTTTGGCTTTGCAAACTCGGCTTGACCCGGGAACTGCTGGAACCCTGTCTCCTTGGTGGTGGTGGAAACGCTCACTCGTCTTCTCCTTTCTTGGCCCGAATCACCCAGGATTTCATCGAGCAGTTCCAGGTGCTGCTGCCCAAGAACGCCCAGCCGTGCAGAGAGGTCATCTCCGCCCTGCTGGAGAAGATGGACGTAGACAAGAGGAGCTACCAGATCGGGAAGACCAAGGTCAGCGTCCCCACCTCGGGGCGGCCGCACAGCCGTGCCCCACCCTCCACTGCACACACGGTGCTCCAGGGCCACGCGCTGAAAAGGAAGGGGCTCTGCTGAGGAAGTGCGTCTCTTGGGGCCCAGCACAGTGTCCCCCCGGGAGGCAGAGGTGCACACCCAAGGGGCGGGGCTCGGGCAGCAGGCCTGTTTACCATTTTCTCCTGGGTGGGCTCGGGACGATCACAGCACACCACAGTGCTCGGGGCCGGTCAGCACCCTCCGCCATGGCACCACGGTGCTTGGGGCTGGTCCACACCCTGCGCCACGGCCCCATGGTGCTCGGAGCCGGTCAGCACCCTCTGCAGTGCCTGGAGAAGGGCTCCTTTGCTCGCCTTCCCTGCAGAAACCGCCTCGCGCCTCTCCGTGTGTGTCGGTTGCTTCTTGTCAGGGCGCTGCCTGCTGTCCTTGTCTAGCAAGTGCCAGGGACACCTCCCCATTAGGACTTCGCCTGCTGTGAAAAATCCCCTCGTGGTTCCCCAACAAGTTAATCACAGAGTCACCAGGTGACCCAGCAATTCTGCATCTAGGTATCGACCCAAAAGAACTGAAAACCAGTGTGCAAACTAAACCTTATGTACACATGTGCTCAGCAGCACTAGTCACAATCACCAAAAGGTAGGAACAGCCCAAGCGTCCGTCATCAGATGATGGATGAACAAAATGTGGTCTGTCTGTACAATGGACTAGTACTCAGCCGTTAAAAGGGAAGAGGCTACAACAGGGATGAAGCTCGAAAACCTCATGCCAAGTGAGAGAAGCCAGACACAGAAGGCCACATAGTGTGTGATCCCTTTTATGTGAAATGTCCAGAACAGGCAAATCCACAGAGACAGAAGCAGATTGGTGATTGCCAGGGGCTGGGGAGGGACTGCTCATGAGGATGGGGGTCTCCTTTTGGGGTGACAGGAATGTCCTGGAGCTGGATAGATAGGTTGTGCAACATTGTGAATGTGCTAAAACCCACTGAAGTCTTTACTTTAAATGGTGAATTCCACATCATGTGAATTCTGTCTCGGTACATTTAGAAAAACTCCCCCGGGTCAGGTCAGGGAGCACACAAGCTTGGTCTCCCTCGCTCCCGCGGTGGACTGTGCAGACCACCCAGGCACAGGGCTTCCAGGGCCACGCTGACCAACCTGTGCCCACACCCACCAGGTTTTCCTGAAGGAGACAGAGAGGCAGGCCCTGCAGGAGACGCTGCACCGTGAGGTCGTACGGAAGATCCTGCTCCTGCAGAGCTGGTTCCGGATGGTGCTGGAACGCCGGCACTTCCTGCAGATGAGGCGGGCGGCCATCACCATTCAGGTGCCGGGCGGGCCCCACCGGCCAGGCAGAGGGCGGCTGGGAGGGTGCACACCTGGCCCCTGAACACCCACTTCACCTGCAGGCCTGCTGGCGGTCCTACCGTGTCCGGCGGGCGCTGGAGAGAACACAGGCGGCTGTGTGCCTCCAGGCCGCGTGGAGGGGCTACCAGCGGCGGATGGCCTACCGGCGCCACAGACAGAGCATCATCCGCCTGCAGAGCCTCTGCCGGGGACACCTTCAGCGCAAGAGGTGAGCAGAGCAGGGCCCCTGCCTGCTCCCCCAGAACATTCTGGAAGCCAGGAAGTTCACTCACTCTGTAGCTGCCTGAGATACCGTCCATCTGGCAGAGCTGTCAGATTGTCATTCTGGATGCAGGGAGGCTGGAGAGAGGCTGGTGGGAACCCAGCCGTCTGGCCACCTGGGACCACAGGGAGATGTACCAGGGCTGGTGGATGTCTCTCACTGGCAAAGCCTCATGGCGCCATTGCTGCACTCGGTCTCTGCCGGGGACCCCCGCTGCACCTGCCCACTCCAGGCCAGTCAGCGAGCACCTGGATTCAGAGGTGGAGGCTTCAGACCACCAGGACCGGCCTGCAGCAGGCTCCCTCCCCCTGCGCTCATGCACGGGGAGCTCAGGGACCCCAAGGGCATTCAGGGATTTCTTAACAGATCGTTCTCACCTAATCAGCCAGGCCAACCCAGGACAGAGGTGACTATGATGACAAGGGGCCATCCTCTGTACCCACTTCCTGGCTGAGGAGCTTCCTTCTTTCTGGAAGCATCTCTGAGCACCAGGGTCACACCACTCGGTAGAGGCAGAGCCCAGCCCCTAGCCCGAGGGCAGCACAGAGGTCCCACCAGGATGTAGCTCAGAGGTCCCCATGCCCTGGGGGATTCTGGAGGCCGTGTGCCTGTTGGTTCCTGAACCTTCCCCTTTTCTCTCCTCACACAGCTTCAGCCAGATGGTTGCAGAGAAGCAGAAGGCAGAGGAGAGGGAGAGGGAAGCGCAGCGAGCCACAGGGGACGAGATCTCCGAGGGCGAGCCAGGCCAGGCGGCCGGGCAGGAGCTGGGGGCCGAGCAGAGCCTGGAACTGACGGAGGACAACGAGCATTTGGCAGTGCAGCCCGAGGTGTGTCCAAGCGACCAGCCCCCGGCGCAGAGGTCCCACTCCGAGAAGGAGGTCCCGAGCCCAGAGAAGGCTCTCCTACCCCAGAAAAATGCTGCTGAAAGTCATGAGAAAGTGCCCAGCAGCCGGGAGAAGCGTGAGTCGCGGCGGCAGAGAGGGCTGGAGCACGTGAAGCTCCAGAACAGACACATCCAGTCCTGTAGGGAAGAGAATGCCCTCAGAGAACCTTCCGGAAGGGCTGTCTTGGAGCAAGAGGAGAGCGTCCCTGAAGACAAAAAGGAAAGCAGACAAGATGAAACGCCTTCAGACGCGGGGTTGGAGGTGGAGAACGCTTCTCCTCAAAAGCAGCCTGAAGAGCCACCGCAGGCCGTGCTAGCCAGCCAGGTCTCGAGGGAAGCCGTGGAGGCATTCCAGAGTGAGAGCCCAAGGCCCAGCCACATGGAACGGCCCACCAGCCTGGCCCTGGACAGCAGGGTCAGTGCACCAGCCCCCAGCACCACCCCTGAGACCCCCAAGGACAAAAGCAAGCCAGTGGGTGGCCTGAGGACGCAAGACAGGCCCGAGAGCCCGGGAGGCTCCACCCAGATCCAGCGGTACCGGGACTCGGACTCCGAGCGGCTGGCCACTGCCGTGGAGCTGTGGCGGGGCAAGAAGCTAGTGGCCGCCAGTTCCAGCGCCATGCTGAGCCAGTCCCTGGACCTCAGCGAGCGGCACCGGGCAGTCGGGGCCCCTCTCACGCCCACAGAGTAAGCCCCGCACCCTCATTTGTCCGAGCACCATGAGTGCCAGGCCCAGGTGGGTGGGCAGGGTGGGGGATGCACAGCCAGAGGCCCAGCAGCAGGACCAGGGCAGCACCATGCAACCCCAAAGCAGTGAGCAGCTCCAGGCCAAGAGCTGGCCCCAGGTGTGTGGCAGCCCCGAGGGGGGCAGGCGAAAGTAAAGATGAGGCACCTGCCCAGGGCCACCCAACTGGGGCCTGGCCAGGAGCCTAAGCCACAGGAGCTGTGTTCACAGAGAAAGCCCCAGGCCTGGGGGCAGTGGCCCCTCAGGTCGAGGTCCCCGCTCCCTGGCCCTCCTGGGCCTCAGTTCCTCAACGAATGGGACTGATGGCACTCACCCGGGGGTCAAGGCAGAAGCCGCCTCACCCTCAGTTGGGTAAACCCCCAAGTGACCCCCAATCTCCAGATCTCCATCCCAGAGGCCTGCGCGGCCAAAGGAGAGAGGAGTCAGAGGAGGACGCAGACCTTCTGCCAGGGCAGGCTTTCCCAGCCTCGGCCACGGACCCCCAGAGCCGGCTCATCTCTGGGATGGGGCCATCCACGCACTGTGGGGTGCAGAGCAGCACCCCTGGCCTCTGCCCACTACATGCCAGGAGTACCTTCTCAGGTCACGACAACCTAAAGTGTCTCCTAACTTGTGTTTGTTGATACAAGCCACATTTCTGTCATCTCACAGGGAGAGGCGCATTTCCTTATCTGCTAGCGACGTCTCCAAGCTCCTCCCGTCCCCGTCCCCGTCCCCGTCCAAGACTCAGGTAAAGCTTCAGCTGCAGCTCTCGCCCCTCAGGTCCCAGCCCACCGCTGGCCTGGCCACCCCAGCTCTGTCCTAAGGACAGCTTAGGAGGAAAGAGACGTCCCCAAGATGCAGGGACCCCTGCCTTCCCTCCCACGAGGGCTGCCTGCCTTTGCTCATGGAACAGCCTGCTCTCTTGCAGCCTTCTCCGGAAACGGTGGATGGGGAGCCGAGCACGAAGAGGCCAGCCGTCCAGAAGAAGAAGTCGGGTGACACTTCCTCTGGCGCAGATTTGGGGCTGTCGCCAGGCTCCCAGACCGACTCCAAGTAAGTGCCGGGTTTGGGAGAGCACTCTGGCCACCAGAGGACAGACAGGGTCCCTGCTGAGGCCTCCAGCCTCTGAGCAGGCTGGTCTCCTAAACCGACGGCCTAGACAATGCGCGGTCAGGCAGGCGTCTTCTCCTTAGCAGCTTCGGGAGGAGAGCGCGCGTGGAGCCCAGATTGTGGCCACGTTGGGGTGAAACGATTCCTGCTGAAGCCTAGAGCCGATCTTGGTCACTTCTTCTGGGTCCACAGACGGCTAACGTTTTACTTTTTATGGAATCAGAACCAGCTCCCAGCTCCCCCATCCCTCCCTCTGGAACCCCTCCTGGGTCCTCAGATAGAAAAAACTGGGCCAGGGCCAGCCCAGTGGTGTAGCAGTTAAGCTCGCACATTCTGCTTCGGCGGCCTGGGGTTCGCCAGTTCGGATCCCAGGTGCGGACATGGCACCGCTCGGCAAGCCATGCTGTGGCAGGCGTCCCACGTATAAAGTAGAGGAAGATGGGCACGGATGTGAGCTCAGGGCCAGTCTTCCTCAGCAAAAAGAGGAGGATTGGCAGCAGATGTTAGCTCAGGGCTAATCTTCCTCATAAAAAAAAAAAAGAGAAGAAAAAAGAAAAAATTGGGCCAGGGCTCTATCCCCAGAAAGCCCCTGCCAGAGTGCTCTGGGTAGTTCCAGCTCAGAGCAGAGGGGATGGGCTGTGGCACAGGGGAGCTCTGATCTGAAAGCTGAGGTGGGTGTAGAACAGGCTTATGGCGGGGGTGGAGAGCCCCCCACGGCACGGGGACCCCACCACCAAAACAAAGCACCTCAAACCAGGTGGCTTCAAACAGCAGGAATTTCTCTCACAGCCTGGAGGCCAGAAGTCCAAAATCAAGGTGTCGCAGGGCCGCGCTCCCTCCAGAGGCTCCAGGGGAGGGTCCGTCCTGCCTCGCCAGCTTCTGGGGGCCCAGGCGTCCCTTGGCTTGTGGCTGCATTACTCCAATCTCTGCCTCTGTCTTCGAATGACATTCTTCTCTCCTCTGCGTTGTCTTTTTCTCTTAGAAGGACACTTGTCATTGGATTGTGGCCCGTCTGGGTAATCCGGGATGATCTCGTCTGGAGATCCTTCACTTCGTGTCTTAGTCCATTCAGGCTGCTGTAACAAAACCCCACAGATCAAGCGGCTTAAACAACATTTACTTCTCACGGTTCTGGAGGCTGGAAGCCCAAGATCAAGGCGCCAGCAGATTCAGTATCTGGTGGGGCCACTCCTGGTTCACAGACGGCATCTTCTCACTGTGTCCTCACATGACCGAAGAGGCCAGAGAGATCTCTAGGCTCCCTTTTATAAGGGCACTAATCCCATCATGGCTCCATTCTCACGACCTAATCACCTCCCAACGCCCCCCCTCAACACTGTCACTTTGGGGGTTGGGCGTCAGCATATGAATTTGTCAGGACACACACATTCAGATCCATAGCATTTAGTCACATGTGCAAAGACCCTTTTCCCAAATAAGGTCAGGCTCACAGGCCCTGAGGGTTAGCACAGGGACACTTCTTTTTAGGGGCCACCATTCAGTCACCACACCTCCAGTAGCCACAGTACATGATTTGGCATTTATTCTTCCTGATGTTTTTCCTAACCTGTGCCTGTAAAAACACGTGAGGGGGCGGGGGGAGTGTTATTCACTTTTTAATAAAAAATGGGGTCACACTTCTGCCTAGCATCTAGCATTTTCACCTGACTCCCCTGTCATTCACACAAATCGACCATATTTTTAGTAGCATCCCATTCCACTGATAACCAAGAAAGGGGCCATTTCTCTCTACAGTAAGATGATCCTTTTTGTTTTTTTAAGATTTTATTTTTTCCTTTTTCTCCCCAAAGTCCCCCGGTACATAGTTGTATATTCTTCGTTGTGGGTCCTTCTAGTTGTGGCATGTGAGATGCTGCCTCAGCGTGGCCTGACGAGCAGTGCCATGTCCGCGCCCAGGATTCGAACCAACGAAACACTGGGCCGCCTGCAGCAGAGCGCGCGAACTCAACCACTCGGCCATGGGGCCAGCCCCAAGATGATCCTTTTTTCAGCCTTACATCCATTTTCATTTTCTGAGGTTTTAAATGGAGCCTGTCACTTTCTCCTACAGATCTACATTTAAGAGACTTTTCCTGCCTAAGAACAAGGATAAAAAATATAGCCTAGAGGGCGTGGAGGAGACAGAGAGCTCAGTAGCTGGGAACGTCGTGCTGGAAGCTGCCACCATGAAGAAGAATCTAGAAGGTTGGTCACCCACAGCCTCAGCACCAGGGCGGGGCCCTCAGGCATGTGGATGGTCCCCAGGTCGGGCCTCGGGCACAGGGCTTCAGGGCTGGTCCCGGCCCCCCAGGGCGCTCTATAGCTGTGGAACCCCAGCGTGCCGTGGTGTGGGGTCCTGGCTCTCAAGGGGCTGATGAGTGTCCTCCCCAGAACCCGCCCTTGCCACTCGCTCCTTCTCCCCTCCAGCCCCCTCCAGCCACCAGCACCGCCACGCCACCAGCGAGAAGCCTGCCAAGGAGCCAGGAGGCAAAGGGAAGAAGAACAGAAACCTCAAGATCGGCAAAATCACAGTGTCAGAGAAGTGGCGGGAGTCGGTGTTCCGCAAAATCACTAACGCCAACGAGCTCAAGTACCTGGATGAGTTCCTGCTCAACAAGGTGAGCCGGCCACGGGTACACGGGAGGAGGGTGCACTTGCAGGGTCGGACCCAGGCCTCCCCAGAAGGGGCCTCATCACCAGCAGAGTTTTTCAAGCTGCCACACAGTAGCCCTTAGTGGGCCGATGCAGGAACTTTCAACATAAAGTCCAGGTGCAGAGTTTCAACACACAGAAAGTTCCAGAAACCAGCCACTTATTCCTAAGTTTGGCATCAGCTTGTTTTCTCGAAACCCAGCCTGGGCTCACGTGAGACCATTTGGAGCCTCATTTATCTCGCTCAGTGTGAACCTTTACATTTCATGCAGGATGTCAGTGGGTCTTATTATGGGGGCTGCACAGCACTTCTGGAACCATGGTACATCCAAAGCATCTGATTCTGGGACGTTCCAGTCCCAAGGGCCTCCTGTGAGGGGTTGTGGTCCGTGTGGGGGTCGTCTAGAGCATGTGTGTGCATACGCGCATGCCTGGGTCCGGCACCCAGCAGGTGCGTTTTGTCCTGTGGTCCCCACCCTGGAAGGTTGAAATCCGTGGTGAGCATCTCGTGTGTTGTTTCACAGCGCCCCTTGGGCAGCTGCACCACTTTCTCGCACACACGAGGAAGTGGGAACACTGCCATCCAGAATGACCGTCCGTGCAGGGCACTGCACACACCGTGTCCCACCAGGCTGTCCTTGGGTCCTGCCGCCTTCCCTTGTCCTACCACTCAGCCACACCTGGCCATGAACTTCCTACAGATAGGTGTCACTTAATAATGGGGACACGTTCTGAGAAATGCATCCTGAGGCAATCCTGTTATGCGAACATCATAGCACGTACTTAGGCAAACTTAGCAGGTGTTGCCCACCGCACGCCTGGGCTCCGTGGTGCTGATCTTACAGGACTACCGTCATCTGTGCCGTCCATTGGTGGTCGAAACGTCGTAATACGGCGCATGACTTTTTTTTATTTGGAGGACACTTTTACAAAAGGTACTTGGTCCGAGGCAGACACCGATTGAGCGCTTAGTGTGCAGCGGCAGTGAATAAGCCGTGGCCTGTGCTTGGGGTGTTTACAGTCCAGCTGCGGGTGATCTCCCGGCAGACGGGGGTACCCGGGGTCTCTGCAGCATGGCAATGGGCTTTCGGGGACACTGAGGGGCCAGGGGGCCCTGTGAAGGGCAGGGGCATCAGGAAATGAGCAGGCTGTTTGAGGCAGCCCTGGTCCAGAAGCGAGGCTGGGCACCGAGCACCTGTAAGACAGCAGGAAGGGCCCCAGCGAAATCAGCAGGTCTCAACGGGGCGAGCCTGCCCCATGGGACACTCGTCCTCATGCCTGGGGAGTGCTGCCAGCATCCAGCGGCTTGAGGCCAGGGGCGCCGCTTCACACCCCACAGTGAGCACTCCAGCCACAGATGCCGGTGGCTTTGACCTGGGCTGACGGGATCAGAGAGACCGGGACTGGCTGGAGGGCCCGGCTATTCTCCTGCGAGCCTGGGGGAGCCAGGGAAGGGCCTGGGACGGGGCAGAGCGGTGGGGTCAGCGCAGCTCTCCCTCCCTCTCCAGATAAACGACCTCCGTTCCCAGAAGACTCCTATCGAGAGCTTATTCATCGAGGCCACCGAGAAGTTCAGGAGCAACCTCAAAACCATGTACTCCGTCCCCGTACGTGGACTCCCAGCCCCGGGAGGGCCCCCACGGCGAGCCCCTGGGCGCCCCTGTCAGTCCGTCCCGTGGGGTCACACCTTGCATCCCCGCAGAACGGGAAGATCCACGTTGGCTACAAGGACCTGATGGAGAACTACCAGATCGTCGTGAGCAACCTGGCGGCCGAGCGTGGGGAGAAGGACCCCAACCTGGTCCTCAACCTCTTCCAGTCGCTGCTTGACGAGTTCACGCGTGGGTACACCAAGAACGACTTCGAGCCACCCAAGGTGGGTGCTGTCCCTCCACGGAGGGCAGGGCTGGCTGAGGGCTGGGGTGCTCCCAGGGGCCCACGCGGACCTCACCTCTGTGCTCCTCTCAGCAGAGCAAAGCCCAGAAGAAGAAGCGGAAGCAGGAACGTGCTGTGAGTATGTGTGTGCATGTGCGTGTGTGAGTGTGCACACATATGAGCATAGGTACAAGTGTCTGTGGGGGCGTCTTCCCGCTGCCCAGCCTAAGGAACCCTAGTCATGAATGAGCAGGTTGTCTGAGCTGCTACAGGCAGCGTCCACACTGGGCAGCCCATGGCGACCCCATGGGGGTGTGCCCCCGCCACTCAGCACCGCCTCCGTGGCCCCCAGGTCCAGCAGCACAACGGGCACGTGTTCGCCAGCTACCAGGTGAGCATCCCGCAGTCGTGCGAGCAGTGCCTCTCCTACATCTGGCTCATGGACAAGGCCCTGCTCTGTAGTGGTGAGTGTCCCCGACCCCCACCACCCCCGGCGTCACCCACCATGCCCCATGACTCCACTACCACACCCCCAACCACCAACCATGTCCCTGACCCTTCACTGTGTACCAGGGCCTTCACCCCAGCCTCAGGGCAGATCTTTCTGGAACACTGCCCAGCCCCATCTCACCCACTAAGACCCCCATCGTCACCCTGGGGCAGAGCCCAGTTCTTCGCTGGCCCTGAGCGCCACCCCCTGCAGCCTCCCCGCCACACCCCCATCCAGGCAGGTCAGAGGTCCCACCTCCAGACCTTCGCACACGCTGCTCCCGCTGCCTGGGTCGACAGTGAGTCCAGCTATCCCCACAGGGGGCTCTGAGAGACAAGGCGCAGCTCAGGATGACCAGGCTGGCCCTCACTCAGGTAGCCAGGAGATGACCAAGCCAGGACCAGAGCCCAGTCGGCCCCTGGAGGCCCAGCAGGGTCAAGTGGGCCTCTAGCACTTGTATTTTCTTGACAAAACCAGCAGGGACTGGCTCCCTTTTCGCCCCAGGGTCTCCTTTCCCCATGGCCCTGTGTGAGCTGCGGTCCAGCACCCCTATCCGTCATAAATACTGGGCACTTGGCGCTGTCCTGAGACAAGGACATCTGGATACTCCTCCTTTCTGTCATAGCTGATTTCCTCTCTGTGCGTGACATCAGCTGATAGTTGGAGGCTTGCTATTGTTGGGAGAAACAAAAGTAATGTCACTTGTGCCACTGTAATTGGCTGAGTCCCCAGGGCCACCACCTGGCAGGACTGAGGCCCAGGCCCCCCAAACCCCTGCTGCTTGTCCTGATGGTCAGGCTGGCTCTGAGGCCACTGACGGTCTCCAGTTATGGACACCTGCCCACGCGGCTTCCTCACCAGGGAACCAGGGCAGAGATCCATATAGTGTGAGTTTAGAAGCTAGTCGGCAGGCCCCCAGCCACTGGGACCTGGGGCCCCTGCCACACCATCTGTGACCCCCTCATGACCTCCTAGTGTGCAAGATGACCTGCCACAAGAAGTGCGTACACAAGATCCAGACCTACTGCTCTTACACATGCGGGAGGAAGGTGAGCCCACTGTGGCCAGGAACTTTCCAGAATGACACTGTCATTCCAGGGCCGGGTGCCTGGGGGAGGCCATCCTGAGAGGTGTGGAGGAGAGGGGGTGCTTGACGTGAGGTCAGGGAATGGCGTCAGGCAGGAGCAAGGAGCTGACGTAGGGGGAGCCCTCCTGCAGCAGAGCACCCCGGCCCTGTCAGAGGCCGCAAGGTCCCCCGAGGCAGGAGCTGGCCTCTGTGTGCCTCTGAGACTCCTGGCCCTGCTCCTCCCTCCTCCCAGTGGAAGGCAGGCCCCTGACTCTGCACAGGATGGAGGTGGGGTCCCGAGCACTGGGACTGCGGCAGGAGCCAGGGTCGGCTGCTCCAAAGGGGCCACAGGTGCTCCACATAGGGGGCCCAATGTCCATCGAGCTGCCTGGAGCCCCCAGCAGCCTGCAAGGGGGAACGAGGGACAAGGAGGGATGGGGCCCACAGAGGAGATACAAGGGGCAGCCAGGGAGGACAACTAGCCTGGGCCTGACTGCCACCCCTGGCCTTGCAGAGCGAGCCAGGTGCCGAGCCGGGCCACTTCGGCGTGTGTGTGGACAGTCTGACCAGCGACAAGGCCTCAGTGCCCATTGTGCTGGAGAAGCTTCTGGAACATGTGGAGATGCATGGCCTGTACACCGAGGGCCTCTACCGCAAGTCTGGCGCTGCCAACCGCACACGGGAGCTCCGGCAGGCGCTACAGACAGGTGGGTGCTGTGGGAGGTCGGGCCTGCAGACAGGTAGGTGTTGAGGGCAGGGGGGCACCAGGCTTGGCTCTGGGTGCCCCGCTCCTGCCTGCACTGTGCCCACTGGCCACACCCCCTCTCCTGACAGACCCCACGGCGGTCAAGCTGGAGAACTTCCCCATCCACGCCATCACCGGGGTGCTCAAGCAGTGGCTGCGGGAGCTGCCTGAGCCCCTCATGACCTTTGCCCAGTACGGCGACTTCCTCCGAGCCGTTGGTGAGTGCCCCAGCAGCGGCCAGGGGAGGCAGGTGGCTGAGGTCAGGGGTGGGAGCTGCCAGTGCTCACCGTGAACAGCCAGGAAGATAGGACCACCCTGTCACAGCTGAGAAACTCAGGCCTGGGGTGGGCCGGGACCCTTCTGTGGCCCTGCATTCTTGCCACACATCCGTCCCGGCCCCCCGTGGTGGGAGGCTCCCCGGCGCTCCAGGGCGTGTTGGGGTGGTCCCCCAGGGAGCTGACGCCCCGGGCCCTCCTAGAGCTGCCGGAGAAGCAGGAGCAGCTGGCCGCCATCTACGCCGTCCTGGAGCACCTGCCGGAAGCCAACCACAACTCCCTGGAGCGGCTCATCTTCCACCTCGTCAAGCAAGTGCCCGCCCGCCCGCTCTTTGAGGGGTGGGGTCCCCGCCAGGAACCCCGCCAACAGCATTCCCGGGGCCGGTGCTCCGGTGGTTCCGCGCCAGGCCGCGGGCCTGGGTTGGGGGTCTGCAAGGAGCCCTAGCTTCTTTGGGGCAGCTCTCCATGCTGCGGAAGCGAGCGTGTCACACCACCCAGCTGTGGTGGCACTTTCCCCACAGCAGCCCAGGGCTCTGGACTCTGGTCTAGGGGCTCCCTGGCCGCCCCCTAAGTGATGCTCACCACGCAGGGTGGCCCAGCTCGAGGACGTGAACCGCATGTCGCCCAGCGCGCTAGCCATCATCTTCGCACCCTGCCTCCTGCGCTGCCCTGACAACTCGGACCCACTGACCAGCATGAAGGACGTCCTCAAGATCACCACGTGAGTGCCAGGCCCGGCCGGCCCCCAACCCCAGCTCACACCCAGCACAGCCCAGCGAGGGACCCCATGACGAACGGGACAGCCCAATCTGGAATCCTGGGCCAGCTCAGTCCCGCTGTGTGTAGACCCGCATGCAGAAAAAAGTCCAGAAGACAACACCTGGATCGAGACGGCCTGGGTGGTGTCCCTGAGCCCTGGGGTCGGGGTAGACTTCTTTTGGTAATTTTACTTGTCTTTCTTTAAAACGTGCTCTAATGAGCACACGTGACTTTTGCACTAAGCCCAATCTTCTAACCAAGCCTGGACGTGAGGCGCTGGCTGCTGTGTGTGGGGAGGGTCGCCCCTCCCACGTGGGGGCCCAGAAGCAGCCCCCACAGCACGGGGCCCAGACCTGGGCAGAGACCCAGTAGCGTCTCTCCTCAAGCAGTGAGGGCGAAGCTTCCAAGTTCTTTTGAGGCTAGAGAACCAAAAAAGAAGAGAAACTTCTCATCTCTCATGTCAGGGCGAGGGGCAGACGGTGACCCCCAGCATTCTGGGCTGTGGTAGCAGTGAACCCCACAGCAACAGAAGTGATGCTCTGGCGCTTCTGTCCCCGGAGCCATCTTCCAAAGCTCTCAGCGGGCTCCCCAGGAAAACTCAGGAGGTCCTCAGACGTCAGTCACTAAGAGGACGCTGTTTAGGCTGCGAGTTGTGAAAATAAGAACCTGTCACCCTAGGCGGTTTCATGAGGCAAAGACACGAAGAAGGCCCGACACTGCGTCCCCAGGCCGTGCTCGTCACAGTTAGTGAACAGTGACAGGCGGTGAGAAGAGCCCACCGTGGCCCTCACACCACCTGGTGGCGGCGTGGTGTTGTCGACAGATTTGTTGTGGCCTCTTCCAGCACATGCTTTGGTCTTCTTTTCTTATGTTGTCATGATGGTGGGAAACTGAGTTGTGACTGCCTCTCCATCCAGGCTGAATCTCCCCCAGTACTGACCACTCTGGGCTGAGTCCCCCCCAGTACTGACCACTCTCGGTTGAGTCTCCCCTGGTACTGATCACTCTGGGCTGAGTGCCCCCTGTTACTGACCACTCTGGGCTGAGTCCCCACCTAGTACTGACCACTCTGGGCTGAGTCCTCCTGGTACTGATCACTCTGGGCTGAGTCCTCCTGGTACTGATCACTCTGGGCTGAGTCCCCCCTATTACTGACCACTCTGGGCTGAGTCCCCCTGGTACTGACCACTGAACAGATGTGTGGCAGTGAGAACACACGTTCAATGGCCCTTGGGGCTGGTTGCCTGCAGCCCCTGGGACTAACCGCACTGGCTCCCTGCGCCTCGTACTTCCGCGTGAGGCAGGACTGTCCCCACCTGCAGGGAGCCTAGGAGGGGCTGTTCACTCCGACTCGTCATACCAGCCCTCCTCTTTCATACAACAAGGCTTTGGAGGTAGGGACTCAAGCTCAGAGGGGTGGAGTGAGCTGCCCTAGGTCACACAGTGAGTGAGCAGGGCTGAGGCCGGAGCCACAGCCGTGTCCTTGGCCCTGTCTGGTCTCTGGGTGGGTCTCTGCGCGGCCACTGCTCCCCAGTCTCCAGCCAGCGCCTCCCTGGACGCAGGGGCTCCCACACCCACAACCCCTGGAACGGTAACTGAGTCGCCTTCTCCACAGGTGTGTAGAGATGCTGATCAAGGAGCAGTTGAGGAAGTACAAGGTGAAGATGGAGGAGATCAGCCAGCTGGAGACCGCAGAGAGCATCGCCGTCCGGAGACTCTCGCTCCTGCGCCAGAACACTGTGAGCGTGTGTGACGAGCGTGTGTGACGGGCCCACGGTGGGCACGGCCTCTGGTGGGGCGGGGCTCGGGCATTAGGGCTGGTCCCGCTTCACTGCTTGGACTCCCAGGACACCCTTGGCCATAGGCAGTTGGCCAGGGGCGTCACGGCAGCAGGCTCAGAAACCGAGTCCCCGCCTCGGCCAAATGCCCATCGTCCTCGAGGGACCTGTCACCCACTTGGTGGTGGTTTGGGTCATCCTCTGGCCTGTCTCTTGCTGACCTGGGCCCTGCCCACAGGGAAGTGTTCCCACAGCAGAAGTGGCTCCACGGTGCAGGGTGGAGGGTGGGAAGTGGGTTCTGCACTCTGTGGGAGGGCTATGTCCTTGTCCCTACGGTCGGATGTGGCCAGATGCCGATGATGCACACCTGTGTCGGGGTCATGGCCCCCAGTGGTCACCCTCTGTTCATCTCTTCCCCAGCCATGGCCTCTCCAGCTGGGGTTTTCGTCTCCCTATGAGGGGGTGCTGGTATGTACGTGCGTAGCGGCCTGCCCTGCATGTCTCCTGGAGCGGTGCATGCTAGGGTTCCCCTCGCCCTAGGGCCTTTGTAGGATAGACCTTTCTGAAGTGCATGCTGGGGGAGGCCCGTTGCCTGCTGACCACCTGTGTGAGAAGGATGACTAACCAGCCGAGCACTGGCCACCCGGGCCCTACGTGACCCCTGGAGAAGCCTCACTAAGCCCAGCCACCCATGGCAGAACTAACCTTCCTGGCGCTCACACTGCTCTCTCCACCCGCCGGCAGTGAGCCCTGCCTATCCGCCCGCCCGGAGGGGCCGGCCAGACCTGCCGCTTCTCTGTTGCAGAACAAGAGCCCCAAGGCCCGGGGGAACAGCAGCGGCGGCCCAGAGGAGCTGGAGGTGCTGCCGGAGGAGGAGGCGGCCGGCGGCGACGAGGACCGCGAGAAGGAGATCCTCATGGAGCGGATCCAGTCCATCAAGGAGGAGAAGCAAGTGCCCCTCCATCCCCTTCGCACCCTCCCACACGGTCTGGCCCCATTCACAGGCCCCTCCGCCACAGGGGACCTGGCCGTTAGCCGGCTGCCCGGCTAGGCTCGTGCCGTCGTCCAGGACCCACCTCGCAGAGTGCCGCTGTCCTAGAGCACGACTTAGGGCTCTGTTTAAACCCCATGCTTGGCCACAGGGAACCACGGGGAGAAGAGGCAACAGAGGAGTGATGCCCGAACTTTGTCTGGAAGTTGGCATTAGCTAGGGTGACTGACGAATTTATTGTCCAGGCAAGATGTGAATGTCAAGGGGGTGCTGCCAGGACAACAGAAGTGACCCGGGCTGCCTGGCCACCCTAGCCCTAGGAACAGGGTAGAGCAATGCAGGTGGAGGGAAGAAACACACGCAAAGGTCCTGAGGCAGGAGCTCCTCACCAACTCAGTCCTGGCCCAGGTGCCTGGCTTCCCTCAGCACCCTGACACCTTCCTCCCATGAGCATCACAGGGCCAGGGACAGTGTGGGCCAGGTGTGCTGTGGGGGTTTGGGTGGGGTGCCGGGGGCAGGGAGTTCCATCCAGGATCAGGATGGCCTGCCTCTGTCCCCTACCCGCCTGGCACTTTCCCTGGGGTGGTCTTTCACCATAGGAACAGCCTTGGACACTGTGCCCTTCCCCACCCCCCCAGGGAGGACATCACCTACCGGCTGCCAGAGCTGGACCCGAGGGGCTCTGACGAGGAGAATCTGGACTCGGAGACGTCGGCCAGCACCGAGAGCCTGTTGGAAGAGCGGGCCGGGCGGGGGGCCTCGGAAGGTCAGTATTAAGGTAGCGTCTGCTTTTTTCCTTCCCATGTCCACCGCCAGCCGGCCCCGGGATGAGGGTCCATCTGCCGGCCCTGAAGCTGCAGTAACCCCGCCATCTGTCTCTCAAAAGGGCCCCCTGCGCCTGCTCTCTCCTGCCCCAGTGCGCCCGCCCTGAACCCCCTCCCCGCAGTGGCCGCCCCTCCACGACGAAGGCCATCGTCCTTCGCGACGGTCAGAGGGAAGACCCCCCGGCGGACCCCAATCATGCCCACGGCCAACATCAAGCTCCCACCCGGCCTGCCCTTCCACCTCTCCTTCCACCTCCCCGGCCGGGCACCGGGTGCCCCAGAGGCTACTGCCCCCGTCAGGCGCCGAGAGCCGCCGGCCCGCCGCCCAGACCAGGTACACTCCGTGTACATCACGCCCGATGCCCACCTGCCCGTGCGGGGCATTCAGGAGCCCCTAGACGAGGACAGCCAGCCACCTGGGGCCAAGCGGAGGTACTCGGACCCCCCAACCTACTGCCTGCCGCCCGCCTCGGGCCAGGCCAATGGCTGAGGGCCCACCGCTGCCAGAGTCTGCACGTCTGAGGACAGCCCAGAGCCAGCATTTGGCTCTCCAAGAAGGATCCGGAATGAAAAGCCCCAAAAGCGATGTGGGGTGGGCACCGGCTCCTAGAGCAGAGTCCAAGTGGGGAGAGGCCAGCTGAGGCCAGGCCGCCCTCGCGGAGCCCCCACGCCGCGCGCATGTGCCCGCCCACAGCACCCAATCGGCCAGCGGCCCGTCTCCCACCTCCCATTTTGTACTTTTTTTACAGTAACTGTTTCTTTGTGCGTGGTTTACATAACTTTAAACTGTAACAGCCTTAACGGAAGACCAAATTGTTTTTTATTTGTGTGTGTACCAACTTTTATATTAACGCCCTGCATCTCCTTCATAACCTGTACCTGAGTCTTCGGAGGCCGCCCACACAGCTGCCCACCTCGGAGGCTCAGCCCCGCCCGCGCCAAGTGCGACCCTGCACCAGGGGTTTGGACACTTGGGCCACCTGACTGCCTCAGTCTCTCTTGGACTCATGCTCTGGCCTGGCTGGTGGCTACCTGGCCACGGTGCATTTGAGGGAGCACGGCAGCCATCCGTG
Organism: Equus caballus; assembly: GCF_041296265.1. Taxonomy (NCBI): domain Eukaryota; kingdom Metazoa; phylum Chordata; class Mammalia; order Perissodactyla; family Equidae; genus Equus; species Equus caballus. Next base: position 16,742,053 of record NC_091704.1, read on the forward strand.
GGGATCGAGGCTGTCGGCTGAGCCAGGACACGAAGTGGGGGCAGCCTCCACCCGGGGCACCAGAGACCTCACGTCCCAGGGAGACTCCAGTGTGGCTGTCATTCCTCTGTCCACCACGCCCTGGACTCCGGAGGCTGTAGGAGGCCGCCCTTGGCACTGCCCTGATGAGGCAGCACAGGAGCCAGCGACTCAGGAGGACCCCGCTCACCAGCAGGGAGGGCAAGGCCTGGGTTGTCCCGCTACAGATCAACAGTCGCAGCCTGGGGATCACCAGTGGGGCTCCTCTCAGGTTCAGCCCACTCTCCAGGCCCCTGGACACGTGACCACAGGCCTGGAACAAGAGGCGCCTCCCAGCCGTGTGAAATAAAGACAAAGTGCTGAGAGAGGTTTGCGTGCGGTTCCTGCTCACAAGGCTCTGCTCCGGGTTGGAGGGCCAGGGCTGGTGGGGGGAGTCGGGGCGGGGGGGGGGGGTCCACCCTGTGGCTGCCGCCAAGGGGCTTGCAGGGCAGGGCCTTGTGCTGCTTGTCTGGAAGGCCCTGCCTCGATCCCCCAGCATGCGCTGTTGGATCTCACCTGTGCTCTTGACCTGGGGCAGGTGGGCTTGTGTAGTGACCCAGAAACCTGGGGGAGCAGACAGCTCCTGCAGAGTCGCATTCAGTGCAGAGAGCCTGCTGTCCAGGGGGCCGTCTCCCATTCCCCCGCTTCAGCACCCGGACTCTCCTGAGGTAGGGCTAAGTGTCAGCTGCAGGGGCCACCGGCACGTGGAGGAGTCAGTTCCTGGTGGGCTGGCAGGTGGGGCCTGTGAGGATGGGGTGGGGGGACCGTGAAGAACTTGAGTGCAGATGGCACATGCCAGAGGGTTGGGGGCTTCTCCAAGACCACACAGCCAGGGTGGGGTGGGGCTGGGCTCCAGACTCGGCCCCATCAGCCTCTGGAACTCCCCCTTATCCATCCTGGACTTGGTCTCCTCCATGGGACTTTGCAAGGACACGAGGCCCACCAGTGTGACTGGGACAGCGGTGACCTGAGGGCTGCATGCCAGGCTCCGGTCCCCATGAAGCCCCATCCTCACCGCGTGCACTCCAGAAGTGGGGCTCGCAGGACTGGCCTCGGCTTCCTGGGGCCCTTGGCGGGCTGGGACTGGGTTCTCTCCACAGGAGTCTGAGCCTTAGGGGTGACCCGGCCCCGCCTGCCGCTCCCAGAGCTAACTCGTGTCCCCCTAGAGGCTAGCACTGTCCCACTGCCCGTTCCCCAAGGGAGGAAACAGGCCCAGAAACAGCGGGCGGATGGAGTCAGAGTCAGGCTGGCATCCGGAAGCTCGTAACCGCAGAAGGTTGGATGGGCCCCTAAGCCGGGCCAGGGCCTCTCCCCAGGAAGAAATCAGGGAAGGGGGCCTGGATGCGGAAGAGCTCAGTGTGGGGAGAATCCAGGCAGCAGTGGGTGTCGGGGAGGAACTTTGAGCAGGGGAAAAGGAACGAACAGAGGACGCGTTGCACTTGGGCCTGACACCGCAGGAGCTGGTCCTTTCCACCCTTCCTGAGGGTTAATATGCTCACGAGGAAAAGCAGGCGATTCAGCCCTGAGTAACTACGGACTGAACGGCTCCTCTCCTTGAAGACATTACTTCCGCCCCAAACAAAGATGGAACGGCAAACGAGTGGAGCACAGCAACCCAGAGGGAAGCCAAGTGAAGGCACTTCCGCCCTCTCTTGAGATGGCGCCAGCGGAAGGGGCGGGGAACCACCGTGGGGGTGATGGCGGCGTCGAGGCTGGAGCTCAACCTGGTGCGGCTGCTGTGCCGCTGCGAGGTGATGGCAGCGGAGAAGAGGGACCCAGACGAGTGGCGTCTGGAGAAGGTGAGGGGAGCCCGCGGGATTGCGTAGAGCCCAACTCCCCGACGGTGGTCCCGGAGCTGGCAGGCACCGAGCCCAACTCCCCTGCCCCAACTGCCACCCTGGCCACGCCCCTTCCGGTCGGCTCCGCCACGTCCACCTGCAGCTCCCTCCTCTGGAGTTCCTCTAGCCACGCCTCCTTGGTGCTTGGCCCCTCCCACCATAGCCCCGCCCCTTATTGGCTCTGACGCCTTTGAGCAGGATGGGGAAGGGTGGAAGTGGGGGACCGGGCTGATACCCCACTTTCCCTCCCCAGTACGTGGGAGCGCTTGAGGACATGCTGCAAGCCCTGAAAGCCCAGGCGAGGTGAGTGTTGGCGGCCAGAGAGGTTTCACATCCGGAGTGGGGGTAGAGCTCAGGGCCCTTGCAGGCACCTGCCCTGAACTGGGCCAGCGGGCAGGTCGTCTTTGTCCGCTTCTCGCCTTCCAGCAAACCGGCCTCCGAGGTCATCAATGAGTATTCCCGCAAGGTCGATTTTCTGAAGGGGATGTTGCAGGCAGAGAAGCTGGTAAGCAGGGCCACCACCGCTGCCTCAGCCCTCATCACCACTCCCCTGGGTCCCCAGGCCCTGCCCTCTGGTGACCCTCGCCCCTCTTCTGCAGACCTCCTCCTCCGAGAAGGCACTAGCCAACCAATTCCTGGCCCCTGGCCGCGTGCCCACCACAGCCAGGGAGCGGATACCTGCCACGAAGACAGTGCATCTGCAGTCACGGGCACGGTACACCAACGAGATGCGGGACGAGCTGCTTGGCACGGTAGGGCCCTTCTGGTCCTGAGAGCCCTCTGGTCAGTGACAGGAGTTCAATGCCTGGGGGTGGCCCGAACAACAAACACTGTCAGGTGCAGGGACCCTAGGGGCCCAAGAGCCTACGCCCTGGGCCATCAGACAAGGCTTCCCAACAGAGGGATGCTGTGGCCGGGGCATGGATAGGTGAGTAGGAGTTTGGTACAGGGCAAAAATAACATATGTTTGGTTCAGACAACTTTATTCCTCCGTAAAATAGGAGGACAAGTGCGTTTCTGAGCACTTTACTTGCATCAGGTAAACCCTTCAAAATGTGAGCTGTTATCAGTTTATAGATGAAGAAACTGAGGCTCATAGGTCACGGAACTTGCCCAGGGCCCTGACTGAGGGTGGGGAGTTTCAGGAGCAGAAAGGACAGGTTTGGGGCCATAACAAAGTGGGTGACTTCATGCCCCTCCCTTTTTGCCACAGGACTCTGCCGGAGGTGAGTCAGCCTGAGCAGAACAGGACTTGGGGCCCAGCTACCTGGGACAGGACACATGTCCTTGCTGCCCCACGTGCCCCGTGCCTAGCCTCATCTCACAGCCCAGGCCAAGTGTCCCGGGGGGGGTCACTGAGTTATGCCTGGAGCGGGGGCTAGGACAGAGGAAGTGGACCCCAGAGGAAACTGAGCTGGACACCCCCAGCCCATGGGGCCAAGGTTCAGCTGGAGGGAGGGACCTGGGGCCTGAGGAGTCCAGAGCAAGGCAAGGAAACTTCTGAGAAGAGGGGGCATTTGAGCTCGGGCTCTGAAGCGTGATGAGGAGCCCACCAGGCCGCAGCCAAGACTGAAGGGGCGCCATGAGCAGCAGGCCTGCTAGAGGCAGTGGTCAGGAGGCCAGTCGGCAGGAGGCCAACCCCTCCTTCTTTCTGCTGGGCCTGTTTCCCTTCCAGAGCCCGAGCTGGACGTGAGGAAGAGAACGTGAGTGTCTTCAGCCCTGGGGCAGCACCAGGGGGCGGGGGGCTGGATGAACCTGGGGCCACTGAGGCGCCGTGAGCACCTAAACCACCAATCAGCAGCCCCTTCTGGGGACTCTCTTCCCAGAAGCCAGAGCAAAGAAGGGATAACTGAGCCCCAAGCAGGGCAGTGGCTGGAGCCATAACCTCTGGGCTCCTTGGGCACATGTCGGTCTCTTCCCCTCCCCCCCCATCTCGTGCCCACCTGTCCACCCCTGTGTGGGGTCAGCGGGGTGGCAGGGCCCAGGCCAGGGAATGAGAAGCAGTCGGCAGCCGAGTTAGACCTCGTCCTGCAGCGACACCAGAGCCTCCAGGAGAAGCTGGCAGAGGAGATGCTAGGCCTGGCCCGGAGCCTCAAAACCAACACGCTGGCCGCCCAGAGTGTCATCAAGAAGGACAACCAGGTGTGAGGATTGTGGGAACTCTGCACTCTCTGCCTTGGGTCATCTGAGAAGGTTTCCCAGCAGAGGGGAATGGTGACTGGGGCTTGGCTGGAGAAATAGGAGTTTGGTAGAAAACAAAAACGGCATTCCCAGCAGAGGAAACGGCACCAACAAGGGCCAAGAGGTGCAGACTTTGCCCCAGGGTGTTAGGGGGAGGCCACAGTTGGCCCCAGTCCTGTTGATATTCTCCCCACCTCACCCACAGACCCTGTCACACTCACTCAAGATGGCTGACCAGAACCTGGAAAAGCTGAAGACAGAATCAGAGCGGCTGGAACAGCACACACAGAAGTCGGTCAACTGGCTGCTCTGGGCCATGCTTATTATAGTCTGCTTCATCTTCATCAGCACGATCCTCTTCATCCGGATCATGCCCAAACTCAAATAAAGACCTGGCCTGGCCCGCCTCATCCTTCTGTCCTTTGTCTGCCCTCCACCCTGTCCGAGGGTGCCCTTTAGGGTGGGCAGCAAGATGGGAGGGTCTTTGGAGAAACACAGACAGCTCATGAGCAGGGGAGGAAGACGGTCAGGCTGGGAGGGTAGTGACTCAGCAACCCTCTCCCATTTCTCCCTCGTTACCACCCAACAGTGGACAAGGTCAGGCCCCAAGAAGCCCCAGGAGCCCCTAGTCTGGTACAGTCAGAGCCAAACACAATGCCTTCAGCCCTGTGGGGCCATGCCTGGAGGTCAGCCTAGAGGAGGAAGCTTCGGTGCTGGGCCTTCCTAGGGATTAAAGGTGATAATTCAGGGACAGGTCTTAGCCCAGACACAGCCCCACCGCTCTCAGGAAACCACGGAGGCTTCACCCAGTCAGTCAACAAACACATGAGGGTCTCTGGAGGCCTTGCCCTGCCCAGGTCTTAGTCTGATCATTTCAGACGAGAACTGGGTGGGCACGGGAGTTGGGACCCTGGAAGAAGTAACAGAGTGGGAGTCCCAGGGGAACCGCTGGTCCCCTGGGCTCTGCTCACCCCTACTCCAGACACGGGGCAGGGCCTGTGGGAGCGTGATGGAGGGAGCTCGGGGAGGGCAGGTGACAGGTGCATGGGGGTGTCCCAGACTCACAGGAGTGTGAGCAGGCACTGTGGGACCCCCATCGACTCAGGGGCAAAGCCACCAGATGGAACCTTTTATAAGCTCTAGTGGCAACTTTTTAAAAAAGTTCAGAAGAAGGCTCCCATCTGAGATGCAGAGACGGTTCAATGTTAGAACGCCTGGCAACAGCCACATTAGGGCATCGGAAAACAAACTCGTGGGCAGGGAATATGGAGGAAAGCAGGCTTTGTACTGTTCAACCTCTCTAAAACAATAAGGAATAGATGGACGGTTTCCTCATTTAACGGAAAAATTTCAAGCGAAAGCGTTGAGTTTAACGGGCAAATACTGGAAGTTCTGCCGTCAAAGTGAGGAGGTGGAGGGGATGCCGACCGTCCACCCGCCTCCCCCAGTGATTTCACATTGTCCTGAGGTGCCAGTTGATGCAACTAGACAAGAAAAAAAAATGACATTGGAAAATTAGAAGAGGCAAAATTATGTGCAGATGATACAACTGTCTGTATGAAAGACCCAAGCAAACCAACTAAAAAGCTACTCCAATAAGGGAATTCAGGGGCTGGCCCGGTGGCACAGCAGTTAAGTTCACACGTTCCGCTTTGGTGGCCCCAGGGTTTGCCGGTTCGGATCCCAGGTACGGACATGGCACCGCTCAGCAAGCCACGCTGTGGCAGGCGTCCCACATAGAAAGTAGAGGAAGATGGGCACGGATGTTAGCTCAGGGCCAGTCTTCCTCAGCAAAAAAGGAGGATTGGTGGCAGATGTCAGCTCAGGGCCAGTCTTCCTCAAAAAGAAGAAGAAGATAGACTAGCTGGGTAACCTAACTTCCTCAATATATGAAGAGCTCCTAAAAATCAACAGGAAAAAAAAGATTTGCAGTAAATAAGCAAGAAAAGAAATACGAATCGTTTCTAAACTTTTTCACTCACCAGATTAGGCAAGATTTAAACTCTAAAAATACAATTTGCAGGAAAACGTGAGAACATCAGGGCTGCAAAGGTTGTGGGAAAACCGGCGTTTCCCTCACTGCTGGTCAGAGGCTCACACTAGGCCAGCCTCACTGAGACCAGCCCGCAGCCCCCTTCCAAATGAAGAGGGCACGTCCCCTCGCCGGCCAGTTCCGCTCCAGGGTCACCCGGCCGAGAATCCTCCCACAAGTGGCCAAGCAAATTTGCACGTGAATATCTTTTCAGTGTCTTCCGCCGTGAGGAAAATATTTATACTTGCTTGTCATTTAATTAGGATTTCCCCAGAAGGAGACACAATTAGCTGCTGCTTCTGGGGACAGGGGAAGGCGAGAAATTCACTTTTGGCCTACGTGTCTTTTCTATTGTTTGAATTTTCTAAACATACCTCTAGCGATTATTTAAAGAAATGTTTAAAAAGTACAATTGCTGAGTAAATAGATAAGTGCAAGTGCGCCCAAACCACCGGTTTTTCAGACAAACTGAGTCAGAGAGGCTCAGCCCCAAACACACAACAGGTCTGTGTCTTGGTCGGACGCGAACCTGCGCTTCTAGGGTGTGGCTCCGCTTTCTCGCCCGCCAGGCCCCGCCCCCTCATCGCCAGCCCCGCCCCCGTGCTGGGGAGCGACCCTGCCAGTCGGGTCCAACTTTGCAGTTAATGCACAACTAGGACTCCGGCGCCTCCCCGGGAGTGGACCCAGGCTCGGAGTTCCGGACGCTGGGACAGGTGACCCCGGGCGGGAGCGGCCCGTGCGGCCTGCAGCCGGGGCGGCAGTCCGGGGCGCTTCTCGGGGGTGGTGTCCGAGGGCTCCGCGCGCCCTAGCGGGCGACGCTGCGGCAGCGCGGGGGTTAACGTGAACCGGGCCCGACGCGCCGTGTCGACGGGGCTTATTTGCATAGCGTCCTGCCGGGTGACGCAGCCAGGGGCGGGGCCTGGGGGAGGGGGTGCTGTGAGGGCCAATCGCGAGCGTCTATGCAAATAGAGGGGGCCGGGCCCGCCTCCGCGCGCGTGCCCGCCGAGCCCCTCCAGGCGCGTCCTCCCTGGTGTCCGCAGGCCGCCCGCCGACCGCGCCCGCCGCGCGCGGCTCCCCGCGGCCCCCGCAGGACCCGCCCTCCGCCCCGGGGACGCCCGAGCGGCCCCCCCCCGAGGCCGATGCCCGCCCGGAAGCCCCGGCAGACCCGCGGCGCCCCGGGGGCCCTGCAGACCCTCCCGCCCGGCCCTGGGCCCCCGGTGAGTCTGAACGGGAGGAAGGTCCCCAGGCCGAGCCTAGGCCAGGGCTTCATTTCCCCCCAGTTTGAGGGATCCCGGCTTCCCGATTCCCTCCTTAACTCCAAACCCTGATTCCTGCGGCGTCTGCAGCGAGTGGAAGCCAGCGCTCCCTGCCGTCTGTGCCAGCCCCAGCCAGGGACGCACAGGGCAAGGCCCAAGAAGATTGTATTTGAGGATGAGCTGCCCTCCCCCGTCCTTGGCACCAAGAAGTCTATTGGAACCATCCCTGGGAGGCGTATGCCTAGGCCCCAGCCAGTGCCCGACTATGAGCTGTGAGTGTCCCCCATGTGGTTCCTGATGCCTGGGAACAGAGAAGGGGCACTGAGGCTAGGGCTTTGACAAGTGAATAAGAGTTTGCCAAACAGTAAAAACTAAAAGGACATTTGGGGCAGGGAGCCTAGCATGGACAAAGGAAAACTAATTACATTGACTAGGGCAAAGGGAGGGTTCTTTACACTCACGCTGTGACCCCATTTCAATCCCAAAGTAAGTATCCAGCAGTGAATAGTGAGCGGGGCCGGCGCCGCTACGCAGCAGTGTTCCAGGACCAGTACCCAGAGTTCTTGGAGCTCCAGCAGGAGGTGGGCGCTGCACAGGCAAAGCTCCGGCAGCTGGAGGCCCTGCTCAGCTCACTGCCCCCGCCCCGGAGCCAGGTCAGCCACCGGGTGGATCCCTGCCACGGCCTCCGGGCCTCCCACTGGCTCCAGGTCTCCAGGCCTCTTCCTCCACAGGGCTGGGTGGGCACCACAGTGCATGGGTCAAGGTCAGCCCCTGAGGTCCTCCCTAGATGGGTTACTTTGTCTTTCGGAGCCTCAGTTTCTCCATCCCTCCTCGGGTCCAGCTCCTCTGAGCCCCCGTCTTCCTTCTCCCCTTGCAGAAGGAGGCACACGTCGCTGCCCGCATCTGGAGGGAACTTGAGAAGAAGCAGATGGTGAGTCAGGCCTCCTGAGGCCCACAGCCTGGCCTTGTGTCCCTGAGGCCCCTGTGAGGCCGGGACACTCGAGCCCAGTGTCAAGGAAGGAAAACAGGCTTGGAGAGGAAAACGCAAAAAGTCGAACAGCTTGAGGGCCATAGGCCAGACTGCCACAAGGACTTCCCGGCTCTTGCCCTGCCCAGGACCCCAGCTTCCTGGACAAGCAGGCTCGCTGCCGCTACCTGAAGGGCAAGCTGAGGCACCTCAAAACGCAGATCCGGAAGTTCGACGAGCAAGGAGACAGCGAGGGCTCTGTGTACTTCTGAGCGTCCTGGCACCCAGGCACAGGGACACGTCCCACTCTGCCCTGGCCTCTCGTCCCGCCTCAGGCCTCAGCCCTTGCTGTCCCCCCGCCTGAGTCCCGATGCCTCGGCCTTTGAGGCTCAGCTTTGAGGGCCCCTCCTCCAGGAAGTCCTCCCAGGACCTTGTCTGGGACCCCCGGCCCTGACCCCATGGGGACCCCAGGTTTCAGTCAGTCCCCTAAGTTAGGTCCTGCTTTCCATCCCAGGGGAATAAACGTTTATTAAATATCTACTCCTGATTTCACTCTGTTGGCACCAAAAATCTGTTCTTCCATTTTCTTTTTTTTTTTTTTTCTGCTTTATGTCCCCAAACCCCACCCCCTGCCCGTACACAGTTGTATATCCCGGCTGCAGGTCCTTCTAGTTGTGGGATGTGGGACGCCACCTCAACGTGGCCTGACAAGCGGTGCCATGTCCGCGCCCAGGATCCGAACCCTGGGCCGCCGCAGCGGAGCGCGGGAACTTAACCACTCGGCCACGGAGCCGGCCCCTGTTCTTCCATTTTCTAGAGGGAAGAAAATCGGGTATTGAGAGAGGGACTCCGGGCAGGGTGTGGACCCTCGTCTGTCCAGGGGCTCCTTCTCCCCGCAGAGCCTTCGGGGGCTGTCCGGTGGGAAGCGCAGGGCCCCTGCAGCTTCGCCTCCTGGGCCGGCCATGGCAGGGAGCCCCAGGGCCAGAGTTCCCGCAGGGCTGGTCACAGGGTGCGCCGGGCGGAGGGTCCCAAGTCTTGTGGGGCTGCGTCCTGGAGAATTCCTGTGGTGCGATGCTGGGGACAGCCCAGCGAGGGTGGGCTCGGCCCAGGAGCCCTGACGCCAGCGCGGGTAGGTGGGCCCCTAAACTCGTCCACGGCTCCCGGGCGGCACAGGCTGAGCCATGGTCGCCGCTGTGCTGTGAGCCCAGTTCACGTGCCTGGTCTGAGGATGGTCCTTCGGTGTCCACCCCATGCCAGGGCCCAGGTGGGTGGGGCATGGGCAAGGCCAGACCCCCTGGGCCCTCTTTGAGTCTTGGCCTCCCGAGGGAGCCACAGGGAGGCAGACTGCAGGCAGCAAAGGCAGTGCCAGCCACAGGGTCACAGAGAGGCCTCAGTCCGAGATCAGTCCTCATGGAGCCCCTGTCCCCAGGGAAGACAGCCCTGGGCCCAATGTGATAGAGCAATAACAGAGGGCAGGATGGCAGCCTTAACAACCAAGGAGGCTCAAGAGGTCTTTTTGCAGGGGGGCCATATCGGTAGGGTTTTGTAGAAGAAGTAGGAGTTCAGCAGTCAGGTCTGAACAGGCACGCAAGACTGACCTGGGGACTGGAATGGGCTTGCTAGTCCTCAGATGTCCTGTGAATCTGAGAAATGGGGCATTGCTGTCCAGCCCGACTGGAGCGACACATTCACTTACCCACAGGACCTCGTGGAAGATGCTGATCCACAGCAGAAGCCAGTACAGCCTCCACTGGGAGCCCTGCAGCCTATCCATCCCAGGCCCCTTCTGGGTGCAGAGCATATCACGAGACCCTCATTCATTCCACGGGCAGCAGCCTCACTCCCCGCTCTTCCCAGGCCCCCTCCGAGGTGGACATGGGGGAGGCTGGGAGCGCTCACGGGGAGCATTGGGAGGACTGGGACTGCTTCCTGGACTGAGCGCCGGCCCTGACTGCAGCGTGAGGCCGGAGTTCTTCTCTCACTGTTTCAGAAGGGCATCTTTGATGGACGGCTTGTCTGCCTGGCAAGACCTCAGTCAGGACCCAGGGGTACGCCCCCCACCACTAGCCAAGCCTCCTTTACCCACCCCCTAGAGCCACAGTCCTGGGAACGACCACAGAGCTGGGGCACAAACTTCCAAGGCCAGGATGGCAGGGTTCCTGGTGACCTGCGTCACCCTGTATCAACTGAGTGAATTCCACATTTCAAAGTCTATCCTTAGAGGTCCCTGCCTTCCAAATGCCAATCTCGGAAACAGTGTTTAAGTTATGTGTGAGAAGAAACCATACCTAAACTGGCTCAAGCACAAAAGGGGAAGTCAGCTCATGGAACTGAAACTGAAGGCTAATGGTTTCAGGTATGGCTTGATCCAGGAGCTCGAAAGTTATCCAGCAATATTGATGTTCGTCTTTTGCCTCTGCTTTGCTTTGATTATATCCTCCTAGTCCCAAATCCTGCCACTCAATCTCACTGGCCAGCTCTGGGCCTCCCTGAACCAATCACTGTGGCCAGGGGCATGGAGGGCTGTGTCTGGGCTGGGAAAGAACTAGCCCACGAAGCACCCTGTGGCCAACTGGTTAAGTTCACATGCTCTGCTTCAGCAGCCCAGGGCTTCACTGGTTCAGAACCTGGGCGCAGACCGAGCACCGCTTATCAAGCCATACTGAGGCAGCGTCCCACATAGCACAACTAGAATACACAACTATGTACTGGGGGGCTTTGGGGAGAAGAAAAAAGATTGGCAACAGATATTAGCTCAGGGCCAATCTTTAAAAAAAAAGCTGGCCCCAGACGTTTCTCGGAGGACACTGGGGCCCAGACACCGTGATGAACGGTGAAACACCGTTTGGTTCAGGGCATGTGTCAATCCGCAAAGCTCCCAGCCCAAGCCAGAGCTTCAATTTGAACCTGAGCCACCTGCTGGGCTGACTGGCTGACCTCAAGCCCCACACCCTGCCCCCAGCCTGTTTCCCCACAAAACTGTCTAACAAAAGCAGCAAGGAGGGCTCTCGTTAGGCTGTGGCTATTCCAGATGGCTGCGTGTGGGTGCTCCCGGCAGGCCCCATCCCATCCCGCGCTCCCCTCACAAAGATGCTGGGTCGTGCAGGCAGGAAACATTTTTATTAGTGGCCTTGATTCATTTGTCATGTAGTGTCTGACGGGGATGACATGTCCAGAGGACCCACCTGGGGCGCGCCACCACTGCCCACTGGGGCTGCCCCTGCAGTCCAGATGCCAGGCCTCTGTCCATCACACCAGGGGAGCCCACCCCACGCCCACGAGGTCCCCACCGCTGGCCCCTCAGGCCCTAGGCCCCATCTTGGCCAGGGGTTGTGGGGAGGACAAAGCTGGAGTCTGAACCACCAGTTTCGTTTTGGTTTCATGATCATTTAAAAAACAGAAAAGACAAACATTTCACAGTCTTTAAAAAAACAAGAGTCCGAAGACAGCAGCCGGGGTCCTCCACCTGGGGTCCCCGTGGCGGCCGGGCTTCCCTGCCCGGAGGCCGGCGCCCGCCCGGCGCTCACTGGCCCGAGCCGTAGGGCCAGCTGAAGGTGCTGCCCGACAGCAGCATGTCCCGGATCAGCGTCTCGATGGGCGTCTTGCCCACCAGGCGCATGAAGAAGAGCTGGGATATGAGGGAGGCGGGCACGGCGCGCAGGGCGGGCAGCCGCAGCAGCAGGCGCCCGAAGCGCTGTGGCTGGGACGGGTACTGGGCCCGCACATACTCGGTGAGGGCCACCTGCGCCTTCTCCTGCAGGCTCTCCACGTGCGCGGGGTCCGAGAGGCCACAGGCATCTGGGGGCACAAGGGCAAGGTGAGACAGGGGTGGGAGGTGGCGGGACGATGCAGGGCCCCAGGGGTGACGGGGCCACCACTCAGGGTGTGAGTACGGAAGGACCGGGCACTCGGGGTGGGAGATGGGACCTGGACACAAACAGAAGTATCTAAGGCAGTGTCGGTCCTAGAGATACTGAGGTGGCCTCATCTAAGGGCGATGACACAGGGCTAGGGGCAGTGATGTCTCAAGGGTGCAGGGGGACCCACCCGACTGAGATGCCTGGCCCGGAGACAAGTTCTAATCAAGCTCAAGGGGAAGCTGGGGAGGGAACTCGGGGAGTAAGGCAAAGCCCCGAGGCGATATTCAGACAGCCCAGAGAAGCCCGGGCTGTGAGTGACCGGCACAGCATGGCACAGCATCTAGCCGGGGCCGTGAAGGTGGGGGGCAGTCTTCTGGGAAAGGAGGAGGGACAAAGCCATATTTATCAGATGCAAGGCCCGTCCCAGAGGCTTGGGTATGGTTGCCGCATCCCTGGCCCCAGGGAGACACCTAGCGGGATCTTGCGCCATCCAGAGCGCAGAGCCAGCCGGCCACCAGTCCCCGGAATAAGGTGCGGCTTTTGCCGTCACTCAGGGCAAGGCCGGTATTCGGACAGCCCCGCCCCTCGGCGGGAGGGGCCTCCAAGCCCCGCCCCTACGCGTGCAGCGTGGCCCGAGCCTAGCGGACGCCACCCAGGGGGCGGGTTGGGGGCCTGGGACCCAGGGAGTGGGGCAGCCTCGCGTGCGTGCGGGAAGAGAACCCTAAGTCGGCGGAGTGGGTCAGAGGGTTTAGGAAGGACAGAGATCAGGGAATGAAGGCCAGAACCAGGTGTCAGAGGACACCCCCCCTCCCCCCCCGCCACGACCCCTCACCGAGCAAGAACACCTTGATGAGGGGGCGGCGGGGCGGTGGCTCGGGGAGCCTGGGAGTCAGGGAGAGCGGCTGTGGGAGCCCGAGGCACGGGGCCAGCCAGAGCCAGCCTTGGGTCCGGGGACCCCGGGACCTGGGGGTGGAGGCCTCGGGGCGCAGGGCGCGCGCCCGCCTCTCACCCGGCGTGAAGAGCGCGATGGCCTTGAGGCAGCCGTACTCGGCCGAGTCGACCTGCAGGCGGCCCAGCTTGTCCACCTGCTCCTGGAAGGCGCGCACCTGGTCCATGAAGGCCACGGCGCGCTCGGCGGCCATGGGCGCGGCGTGGAGGCCGGCGGCGGCCAGCAGCGGTGCCGTGTGCAGGGGCAGCGCCGCCTGCGCCGCGTTCAGCACGAAGAGCTCGCTCCAGCTGAGGCGCAGCAGCGCCACCTGGTCGGCGACCGGCAGCTCGGGGAAGAAGGGCGCGTGGCGCGCCCACTCCACGGTGCTGAAGAGCAGCCGCGCCGCCAGCTCGCACACGTTGTCGATGCCCAGCACGGCGCCCGCCGCGCCGGCCCCCGCGCCGAAGCGCCCGGCCGCCGCGGGGTAGGGCTCGGCGCGCAGCAGCTGCGCGATCAGCTCCGACACCGGCTGCCCCGGGAAGAGGTCTCCGCCCGCCGCCGCCGCCGCCAGCGCCGAGCCCGGCGGGCTGCCGGAGGAGGCGGCCACGGCGCCCGGCAGCGAGTGCGGGATGCGGCCGCGCTGCACCGCTGCGAGGGGAGGGAGGGGGTCGGGCCGCAGGGAAGGGAAGCGGGGAGGAGGGCACGGAGGGGACGGGAGAGAGCACCCCCCGCCCCCCGCCGGAAATGGGGAAGGGAAGGAGATGGAGAAGAACAGTCACGGAAATGGGTACGGGAAAGGGATTGAGGGCCCGGGGGGGGGGGGGGGGGGGGGGGACACGGACACGGACACACCAGAGAGGGGAGGGTGGGGTGTCAGGAAGAGGGAGGAACAGGGAAGGAGGAAGGGGAAAGCAGGGGCCGGAGTCATGGGGGGGGAGGAATAAAGAGGGGAGACAGTCATTAGAGGGCCACTTGGCCCCTCGGCTCCAAGGCCCAGGACGCCCAGCCTTCCCCTGGAACCCCATCCCCACCCCATGGGCGAACAGCTCGCTGGGAGGCCGGGGCCTTACAGGGCCCCCCTGCCCTGCCCTGTGCCTCCAGCCTGAGGCCAGGGCCAGCCACCATCCCCACCCCTTCCCCGCAGAGGAGCCTGGTGCAGGGACCTTGGCGCGGGAATGGGGCCGCTAGGGGAGGGCTAATTTAATCCACACCTGGCCCCCTCCCACTGGACCGTGTGAGCTCTGCTCTGCAGCCAAGGAGGCTGACCTGTCAATCACGGGGAATCCAGGGAGACCTCTACCCGCCCCCAGCAGACCTCCCGCGGGGTCCCTGCAGCCGCCCAGCGCTAGCAGCAGCAGCCTGGCCTGCGGGACGTGCTCAATAAAGCTCAGCGACCCTCAGGAGCCTTGCTGTGAGGAGAGCAGGACCCACTGCCGGCCTTGGCCAGTGTCGCGGGTGACCAGGTGGATGAGAGGGAAACCGAGGCACAAAGAGGAGGAAGAGTGGCTGCATGCCTGTCCAGCCCGTGCCAGGCTGGGCCCGGTGCCAGGCAGACTAATGAACCAACTGAAATGAGCTGGCACGCCCTGTCCCGTCACCCCCATGAACTTCTGGTCAACCCACCATGGGGTGGATGGGGAGCGGGCCCTGGGGGGGACCCGGGGGTGGCAGAGCTGAGCAGGGAGGCAGAGGCTCAGGTTCCAGCCTGCTCAGGGGACTTCTAAGTCTCAGGGTCGCCTGTCAAATGAGTGTGGCCGGATGGGGCTGCAGTGAATGCCAGCTTGACCCCTGGCTCTGGGGGATCGGAGAGCTTCTCCTTCCCCCTTTGCTCACTGAGTTGTAAACCCCACCTCACCATCCCTCCATCCCCCAGCCATGGTCCCACCTCAGGGCCTTTGCACCTGCTGTTCCCACTCTGAGCACCCCTTCCCCAGCTCTTCCTCCTCCTCATTTAGCCCAGACCGCGGGTTCAAGTCCCACACAACTCTACTGCTCTCTGACCCCAGCAAACGGCCCCGCCTCTCCACTGTGCGCCCAGTTTCCCCGTCTGTAAAATGCACATGCTGACAGTGATAACAGCAATGCTGACACCAATCACTGAATTAGGTGGCACTCTAATAACCTGTTTGGCACGAAGTAAGACCTAAACAGACTGTCATTCAAGCCCAGAGACATTTACTGAGTGCCTGCTGTGTCCCAGGACCTGCTGGGGGCACTGGGGATATGTCAGAAAACCAGACAAGAGCCCCTGACCTCGGGGAGCAGCCGTGCTTGTGGGGGGGCAAGTGAATCAGACAGCAAGGTGGATGGTGTGAAATAAAGGGGATGGCGAGGGGCAATCAGGAGAGCTTCTCTGAGGAGGTGGTGTTTGAGCAAACTGTAAAAGAGGGGAGAGAGGAAGCCAAGCAGGTATCTGAAGAAAGGAGGCTCCAGACAGGAATCAGCCTGTGCAAAGGCCCTGAGGTAGGACTGTGCTTTCAGGCATGAGCTAAGATTATGATCATTTCCACTCCTGAAACTTTAGAGATCTGAAGCTCTGATTTAAGGTACAGTAGGATTTTAGGTCAAATGGAGGCAAAATGCAGGTGCGGGGGTGGGGCAGGAGAGTCACCTCAGACTTAAAAGGATCAAAGGGAGTGAATGATCAGACGGTTTTAAAAGAAAAACTCTGAGCAGCTGTTCCCAGCTTCTTCCACAGAGGCCCGGCAGAGAAGCAGCCAACTTCAGAGCAGGAGAGACTCCGGCTGCAGGTGGAGAGGAGCCGTGGCCACAGCCTGGCCCTGAGAGTACACGCAGTGGCATGAAGCCCGGGGTGGGGCGCCCAGGCTCCGTGCGCAAGTCTCTGGGTTCCGCTTGAACTCTAAGGGGGTTTGGTCGAGTTCTAGGCCCAGCTGCCCCGCATGTGTCCGCCCAAGTCCCCGGGGCAGGGACAGGAGGCTGGCCTGCCCTGGCTCCGGGTGCCCGGGGTCAGGCGGAAGGGTAAACAGCCCTTTGCCTCTATCGGGCGAGCTCCTGCCTTGGGCAAACACGAGGAGGCAGGGAGGAGAAAAGCAAATCAAATAAAAAAGTATACCCTTGTTCAGAAAGTGGTGGCCGGGCTGGGGGCAGGGGGCCACCGACGCAGCAGGGCTAGGGAACCTGCCTCAGGGGCCCGGGGAGAGCAGTCCTGACATGGCTGCCCACCGGCTAATCAGATTCCCGCAGCCCAGGGCCCGGCCCGGCTCAGAGGTGAGGTCAGCAGGCCCAGAGCCCGCCCGCCCCCGCGCCCGGCCCCACGGGGACTCACCCTCCTTCCTCATGCCCACCCGGAAGCACTTCTTGAGACGGCAGTACTGGCACTGGTTCCGGTGATGCTGGTCGATCTGGCAGTCACGGTTGGACCTGCGAGCACTCAGAGGTCACCGTGGGGGTCACCTGGACACCTACATCCTGCTCCCTGAGCCACTTTGAAGGATGCACCAGAGAAACACCACTGGGGGCCTCCCTGGGGCTGGGGAAGTGACCTCAAAGGGGCCCAGGGGCTAAGCCTGCAGGTCTGCAAAGAGGAAAGAAGAGTCGGGGTGGGTGGTGATGGATGAATAGGAGTCCATGGCAAAGCAGATTAGCATACTAGGGAGGATATGCTGGAACTGGGTTTTGAAGGATGAACAGAAGTTCCCCAGATGATCAGAGAGAGCGAAAGCTTGGAAATTTGAAAATATGGAGGCCTAAACAGTTTCATTTTACTTGGCCATTGTCAGCCTAAGGGGTGGAGTCTTTGTCCCAAGAGCAATGTGAGAGCAGAGAAAGAACGGAGTCAGGGAGCAGGGTTCTGAGAGATGACCAAGAGACTAGGGGCCAGGCCAGGGTCCCCTATGGGGTCACAGCACTGTGGGGCCCAGCATCATTGCCCTGCACAAGGCTGCCACCAATGAAGGAACGAATGAATGAATGAATGCCTGTCCCCCCTTTAAGGTCCCACCCCCACCTCCCCTCCTGTGGGAAGACCTCCCACCTTCTAACTGAGCCCAAGAAGCTTCCTCTGGGTGGCTCTTGGGGGATCGTTGTTGCTCCTCCCAAGGGCCCTGCCCTGCAAGAGAGTGAGCTCTCCATCTGTCCGTCTGTCTGTCCAAGGTCAGCCTCAGGCAGGCAGGTTCAGGCCTCTGTTCCTCAAATGCCCTGGCACCTTCTGCTCCCTCCACATCTCTCCGCACGCAGCCCAGGGCAGACACCCTGGGAGCCCCGCCAGGCCACCATGAGGGTGCCGGAGGCAACCACAATGAAACCCTCAAGGTAGGTGACAAGCAGACCCGCCCAGGCCCAGGCAGCCACTTTTCCACCCCGCCTCAGGCTCCTCACCTGGAAAAGGAAGGCCAGAGGCCGCCAATAGTAGGAGGCGCCGGGTCTGGGGAAATCTGGGGGCCCTGGGGCAGTGCCTCAAGACCCAGGCCCCAGCTGGGGGTCCCAATGGCAGCTTTAGGAGAGCTGAGGCTCTGGGGGACCTCCAAGTGCCCAGGGTCCTGGCCTGGCCTGTGAGCCCAGGCCTCTGCTCTCTGCCCC
Source organism: Equus caballus (assembly GCF_041296265.1). Lineage (NCBI taxonomy): Eukaryota > Metazoa > Chordata > Mammalia > Perissodactyla > Equidae > Equus > Equus caballus. The sequence continues at coordinate 16,759,711 of NC_091704.1, forward strand.
TGGACCAGCCTGAGCCCCCAGGAAGAGGCCCTGCTAGGGCGGAAGGAGCTCAGGCAGAACCAGAACAAAGCCCAGCAAGCAGGCGGGGGAGGGTCCTGAGCAGCTGGGTGGAAAGGGCCCCTGACCTCAGCGGAGGCCCTGAACCTTCTGCCACCACTTCCCCAGGTGTGGAGTCAGGACAGGTCTCCTGTCCCTCCAGATGGGAAGTTCTGCCTGCTATCCCACCTAAAGAGCACATGCTTGGCCCAACTCTGTGGCCCAGCTCAGCCTCCTCACTGAGCTTCTGGCCTCCAGTCCAATTTGATCCCAACCCTCTCTTGTCCACACATCCTCCGTGGCTCCGTGACACCCTCGGTCCAGCATCTCAGATCCACTCAGTCTAACTTCTCCCCCGCCTGGGGTTCTCACCTGACGACAGTGCCCCTGACCTGCCACGAAGCGTCCTAGGGCAGCTCTCTGCAGGAGTGCCCTCAGGCGGCAGGCCCCCTCTGTGGTCCTCCTTCAAGCGGCCCTCCCTGAGCCTCAGGCAGAGCCCCTTGCTCCCTCCTGGGACCCCAGGCCCATCCCTCCCTCTGCCCAGCCCAGGCCACAGGCTGGGGGCATCTGCGGCTCTGTCTCCTCCCGAATGGAAGAGGGCTGGGCTTGGAGCTGGGTTTCTCTGGGGAACCACCCAAGCTGGGCTCTGAGGAGACTTTGCTGAATCAATCTGAGGCTCAGAGAGCAGCAGTGACTTCACCAGGTGACCCAGCACAGAGCTTCTGAAGAACCTGCCAGCTCCAAACAATGCTGCCTCCTTCCTCCACCTTGGTGCTCCCTGCCCCCGCCCTCAGGGAGCCCCTGGACCCGGAAAGTGCCTGAACCCCTCCCTGCCCTCCCTAAAGACCCGGCCAGAGAGCAGGCAGTTATTGCAGCAGTAAGAATGAGGCCAAAGTCTGGTGGCCCAGTTAGCGCGGGAGGAGGGACTAAGCCAGCCCCCCACCCCCTAAACAGAGCACACACGGCCACCCCAGACAAGCCCTGACCCTGGACCTGGGGCCAAACTCCAGCCTTGGGTGTCCCGCCTGGTGGCCTTGCTAACGAGCCCTCCATCAGCAGCTCTCCAGGGGGATGCCCTGACCTCGACTCAACCACCGCCCTCTCGCCAGCCCCACGTGCCCCCTGCCAAGCCCAAGTGCGGCAGGGCCTCCCCCCGGTGACCCAGGGCAAGGCTCTCCGGCCTCAGTTTTGCGCATCTGGAGCATGGGACTCTCCATGTTGGCTCTGCAAAGCCGTACACGTTCAGAGGACGCAGAGTGGGGCTTGTCAACGGAGCGAAAGGACGCTCACCAGAAAACGGTGGGAAAGGGACACCCAACCCCAGAACCTTCTCCAGGGGACCTAATGCCCCAGGACCAACCAGAGAAGCTGGCAAGGCCACGCCCTGTCAGCCGGGACTGCAACCTAAGGCGCCCCGGCTCCTTCTCGGAGCATTCACGCCCACCCCGTCTGAGAGGCCAGCGAAGTTTCAGGGATTTTCCGGGAGCCTCGGTCTGCCCCGACTCCTGCCAGGGGTGAGAGGGCACGGGGGCGGGGAGCAGCCGAGGCGCGGGCAGATCCAGCCGCCCTCCCAGTCCTCCCAGCGGCGGCTTCCGGTGACCCAAGGCCCAGGGTGAGCCCGGGGGGTTCCCCCCATGGGCAGACCCAGCTCCACCCCACAGCACGGCCCCCCCAGGCGAAGGAGGCCGCCCTCTGCCACCCAGTCTCGCTCCGGCCGCCGCCTCGGTGGCCAGGGCGACTTTGGAAGTGATATTTGACCCCAAGGGCGCGCCGTATCGATCCGCGCGGCCGCAGACAATGGCCCCTGGACGCTTCGAGCCCCACAGTCCAAGTTTCACGTTCGATTCCCGCGGGGGCCCCCGTGCGCCCGGATGCCCGAGAGGAGGGATGCCCTGGGGTTAGGGTGCCACCCTGACAGCACCCCTAACCCCTCCCCCCCGCGGAGATGACCCCTCTCCGGAGAAAAGAGGGAGAGAGGAGGAGCAAGTAACTGGGGCGGAAGCCGCAAGGGACCACCCGATGAGGGACCCGCATCGAAACAGCGCCGACTGTATACACAACCCTAGAAACGGAAGGGAGAGGGGAAGAGGGACCTGTGCCCCTATCCCAGAGGGGGAGTGGAGGCCCAGGGAAGGTCAGCACCAGGCCCAAGGTGACCGAGCAGGTCACAGGCCCGGTCCAGGCCGGGGCTGGGGGCGCGGCGGCGGGGCGCGGATAGAGGGCTCACCGGCAGGTGTAGCTGAGGTTGCGGCGGATGCTCCGCTTGAAGAAGCTCTTGCAACCCTCGCAGGTGAAGACGCCGTAGTGCTTGCCGCTCGACTTGTCCCCGCACACCACGCAGTCCACCTGCAGCCCCGGCCGCTCCTCGTCGCCCGGCTCCGCGTCGCTGGCGGCGCCGGGAGGGGAGGCCGAGTCTTCCTCGACCGCGCGCGGGTAGCCGCCCGCCTTGTCCACGCCGTTCGTGTCGCCGCCGCCGCCGCCGGGGCCGCCCCAGCCGCCGGTCACCATGGCCATAGCCCCAGGGCAGCGGGGCCAGGGCGCCCCCTCCGCGCTCCTCCCTCCGGGCACCTCTCTCGGCCCGGGGGACCCTACCCGGCGCGCATCCGGCCCCGGCGCGCGGGGGGCACCGGCTGCACCCCCCAGAAAAGTTTTGCAGCAACTTCCTGCGGCCGGTCCGCGCGCCCGGGCGGAACTGGTCGGGCCGGTTCCAGGCCAACTTTCCCACGCGTGCGCGAGGCAGGGCCCGGGGCCGGGGGGGGCACGCTAGAGGCGCGGGCCGGGGGCCCCGGGGACTCGCGCCCCGCCGCCCTGGAGCCCCAGCGGGGGCGCGCGGGCCATGGCCCGGCCCGGGCTGCGCAGGGGGCGCCCTCTGGCCTGGCCGCCGCTCGGCCGGGGGCTGCGGCCAACTTAGCGGGCCGCCATCGGAGCGCTGGAGGCCGGGGGGAAAGTTTGGCCGCAAGTTGCGCGGCCGCCCGCGCCGGGGGGGAGGGGCGGCGGGCGCGCGCCGGGGCCGGTCGCCGCGCCCCCTGGGGCCCCCGGGCCCCCCGGCGGCTGAGCGGGACCTGCAGGGCCGCGGGCCGGCGCTCCCCGAGCTGCCGCCCCCGCTGCGGCCGCGCCCGCCCGGCCTGGGCCTGCGCCTGGGCCCGAGCCTCGCTCTCGCCGCCGCCGCCGCCGCCGCCGACCCCGCGCGCCGGCCTCGCGCTGCGGCCGGTTTGACACACAACGTTCCATCCGCGGGGCGGGCGGGGGGCGGGGGCGGGGGCAGGGGCGCGCGCCGCGGGCTGGGGGCGGGCGCTCGTTGCCCCGGCGACGGCCGCCCTTATAAGGGCATGGGTGGCCGTGCGCGGCGCCCGGCGCCCGGGCCGGCGGGGGGGCGGGGGCGGGGCGCGGGCCGCCGGCCTGACCCTGCCCCCTTCCCCGGCCCCCTCGCCGCCCCCCCCGCGCCGCTCCAGCCTTAACCCCTGCCGGGCCGCGGCGGGAGCCTGAGCCGCCGCTGCCCTCTGCCCTTCCGCAGCCTCGCCAAGATGTCTGTCCGAGGCCCTCCCCTCCACCTCCGGCCTTGGACGTTGCGTCGCTCAGCCGCCCTCGAGGCGCCCCTCCGAACCCCCCCTACATTCCCGGCAGAAGCAATAATGGGGGCCAGTTGCACCCGGGGGGCACGCCCCTGCGCAATACACACACACACACACACACACACACACACACGCACACACAGAGCCTGGGGCATTTCTTTGCACAGTCGCATGATGGATTGTGTTTGCTTCCTCTTCCAGAAAGTCGCCGCGTCCGACCCCCACCGCACCCTTTCTCTGCTTGGGCTAACACCTGGTGCTCGGAATCTCCAGGGGGAAGGGATGTTGCGGTCTGCGGCAGGCGGGGGCGCGAGGTCAGGGGGCCCCTCGGCAGAATCTCAGGCCTCTGGGGGCAGGGCGCCCAGCCCAGCCAGGCTGGAGGCGGCAGGAATGCCCACCACCCCTGCTGGGGCCTGCCCTTTTTCCTCCTTAATTTCCTTTCCTTTTTGAGCTTTACAGAAAGGGCTTGGCCGGGCGGCCGGCTGGACTGCAGATGTCTCTTCCAGGCTCCCCGGAGCTTCCCAGCTGCCGCCCCGCCTCCAACTCCCCACCCCACTCCCGCCCCCCCACGCCCCAGACGCCAGCTGGGGCCCACCAGCATTTATTAAGCACCCTTTGTATGCCCCCGCTCCTCCGGGCTGGGGAAGCCAGCCTCTAGCTCTGGGCCTGTTAACGTTTAACCGGCTGGAAAAGCCCTTGCTGGAGTGACCTTTCCCCTCGGAGTCCCGCAGGTTCAGTCGCCTCTGCCCTGCGCAGGGCCCACAGCGAGACACCAGAGCACGTGGCTGGGCCTCTGGGAGGGCTGCGGGCAGGAGAGCAGTACCCTCTACCCCCCGCCGGCTCCTACACCCGCCTCTCTCAGGAAGAGGCCTTGGGAAAAGGCATCCCCTCTCCATATGACATCTGAGGGAGCACCCTCCGTGGTGGTGGGCGGGCGCGGCGCTGGGGATGCCTGGAGACATTGCAACACTTAGGACACCGAGGTTCTGGAAAAGCCAGGCACAGCACTCTCAGGGAGGGTCTAGCTGGACATGATGTGGGGGAGGTTTTAGCAAATACAGAAACTAAGAAGGACTAGAGTTAGCCAAGAGCAAGGACTTCCCATGGGTCTGAGCAGAGTGGAGTTCTCTGCCCTGTAAGCCCCCTGGGGAACGGGGACCTGGAAGGTTAGAGAGGACCCTTTGGTTCTGGGGCTGTCCGGCAATGTGGGGGCGCTGGCTGGTTTGTATTTGGGGCGAGGACACGGGTCCTAGGCCCCTGGCGGGACTTTCTAAGATCCTTGGCAAGGGAAGACGGGGTGGGGATCTCAGAGAAGGGATCAGAAAGGGAGACTGGGAAGGGAAAGAAGGCTCAGGGAAGGGAGGGAGAGGGGAGGGGTGGGGCAGGGAACCGGGTTTGAGGGACACAAGTCTGGGGGCCGGTTCAGAAGCGACAGTCTGGGGCCAGTTTGGAGATTTAGGGGAAGAAAGTCGCCGCAGACCCCAGAACCAGGCTGGTCCAACCCCTCGGCGGCCGCCCCGCCCCCTCCCAGTACTCCGCCGCCCCGCACCCCCTGGGGCCCTGAGGGAGTCCGGCCCCACCCCCCTGACCCCTGCCCGCGGCCCCGCGGTGACATTTGACCTTGCGGCGGCCGCGGACGGGGACAAAGAGGCCCGGGCCCATCTGCGCGGGGGCACCCGTGGGAACGGCTAGCGCCGGCTGGCGGCCTGGGAACCTGCCCCGGCCCTCCTCCAGCGCGAACTCCTCCCACCCTCCAACAGGTCACTTCGTCTGCTTTTGTCCCCTCCCCCGGCCCCCCAGCAGGGGCAACCTTGTGAGTCTGGGGGCTAAGGTCATTCTTGCACTACTGGGGAGAGAGGGGACAAGAGCGGGTAAGGTCGGCTCCCGTGCCCCGCCATGGGCGACCTTGCCCGCCTCGGTTTCCCTGCTTTTCTCAAAGCCGGCCTCGGTCCAGAGGGTGTGCGCGGGGTGCGAAGGTCGCCAGCCCCAGGGCCCGCCCGCGGCGCCCGCGGCTGGGAGGACCCGCAGAGGCCAGGCGGCGGGCTGGCGCAGACCTCGGCCGCCGGCGCCCCGCAAAGGCAGCCACCCCACCCCCCGCGCACGCCCGCACAGGGGCGGCCTGGCAGCTAGCCCACACCGGCCTGCGATGAAACCCCTTCTAATCCCGTCTTGGGCTTCAGCTACCGCCCTGCAGGGGACAGCTGCCCACTAATCCAGGCCGGCCGGGTCGCCCAGACCCTCTCCCGCGCGGGCGGACGGCGCGGAGGGCCGGGACACGTGGCCCCGCAGGGGACGCGCCGGCCGCCGGCCGCTGGGACCCTGACGCCGACGCTCCGGGGGCTCCGGCTGAGGGCGGCGCGGCTCCAGAGCGCCGGTGCGCCTAGCTGCCCGCCGTGAGCGCTCGGCCGTCCTCCCCGCCCCGGCCGGCCCGAGGGCGGCTTGCAGGCTTTGCCTTCCAGGCGCCCACTACCCGGAGGCCCTTTAGCTTCGCCCCGCATTCTTTGCACCTTCCAAAGCAGCCTCTGAGTCCTCCTCCCCCTCCGCCCCGCGAGCCCGTGCTCTTCCAGCCAGCTTTCCGCCCTGGACCCCGCCAGCCTGCACCTGCCGTCTGGGATGGGGGCATCTTCCTCTTGGGAGCATCTGCCAGGCCCGGCCCAGGAAGGGGTGGGCAGGGGAAGGTGTGTGGGGGCTCCTGAAGGCAGGTGAGAGTTGGAATTCCAGCTCTGGATGTAGGACCTCACTGACCCCCTGACTGCACAGCCCAGGCTGCTTCGGGCATGACCCCGCTGACATGTCCTGTTAACATGACGCATGGTGCCTGGCAAGAAACACCAAGTCTTTCTCAAATGACCAGCCACCTTCCCCCCCAGGCCCCAGAAGCTCAGGTGCACCAGCCCCCACCGTGCTGAACGTGCCTCAACAAGCAAAGTCACAACACATGACATCATAACATCACTCCGGGACAGTTTATGACATGGCCCGCCACAGCTGTCTGGCCGGTCCGGATGCAGCAGGGGCAAGGCCTACAGAAAGGTTTCTCCTGGCCCGGGGGTTGGGCAGGGCGGCCGGGGCCTCCCCAGGGCCCTCACTGTGGCCTCCAGCAGGGCCAGCTCCTCCGCCTGTCGGGCCTCCATTAGTGCCATCTGCTGCTCCAGCTTCCGTCGTTGCCCCTCCTGCTTCCGGTGGGCGCCACGGAAGGCCAGGACCAGGGCGCTGGAGGGGGGAGGCTGAGCTAGGAAAGAGCCCCCGCGCCACCCACGAGAGGGCTCTGTACCCCCCGCCCCAGGCAGGGGCTCTTTGAGACTGGGTCTTCCTGAGGCCTCTGCATCATTCAGCAGGGGCTGACAAACATTAGGCACCAGGGGAGGTGTGGGGTGGATTGAACTTGTCACCCACATTATGGGGGCAAGCCGAGGCTCAGAGAGAGCCAGGGGCTCTTCCAGGTCTCCAGGGGAGGGGCACCCACCTGTGAGCCTTGCATAAATCACTGTTCAGCTCAGCACTCTGAGCACGTCTGGCTCGCCCCTTCTGAGCCATCTGTTCCAGTTCCTCCCACAGAGACTGCAGCTGCTCCCGCAGGCCCAGGGCCCTGGTGCAAGGGTGGGGAGAGAGGGGCTCACAGCCATACCAATCCTGTCTTCCTTCCCGCCTCCCACCTCCCTGCCCACGGTGTTGTCTCCATGTGAACACAGCTGTACACAGGCATGCACACAGCACCGCCATGGGCTCTCCCAAATGCCCCACCCAGGCCACACATCCCCCAGCCTGGGACCCAGGCACACACACACCGGGCGAGTGACGCTGCCAGTTCCTGGGCCAGCTCCTCTGAGTCCTGCACTTTGCCCACCTGGCCACCATCAATGCCCCTGCTGCCACCAGGGACAGCAGGAATGCCCTGTGAGAGACAGAAGCAAAGGTAGTGACATTGCCCAGGCTGAGGGTTTGCTCAGCCCAAGCTGGATGTTGAGGTCTCCCAGACTGTGGTGGCCACAACCCCTCCCCTCATAGAGTCCCCAGTCTGGTGAGATACCCCAAGAAGGGTAAAATTAATTCCTAACAAGGGAAATAAATCATAGGAGCACTCATCTTAAGGCAGTCTAGGAGGGCTACCTGGAGGAGGTGATGTCTGAGCTCAGACTGCAGGAGGACAAGGACTTAATCAGATAAAGAGGGAAGTGACTGGTGTTCCTGGCAGGAGCACAGCACGTACAAAGGTTTGGAGGTGGAAGAGATGATTCAAAGGAGGATTCCAGAAGCTGCTGAAGGCTTTAAGCAGAGAACAGACAGGATTAGACAGGAAGGGGCAAAAGGGAAGCCCTCAGGGGGGAAGCTGGAACCAAAATCTAGGAAGAGATGATGCGTGGGCTGGCCTGTTGGAGTGGAGGGGGAAGTGTAAATAAGTCTGGGGGTGAGAAGGAAGAGGGACAGCTTTGAGTGACACGCTAAACCCCTTGGGGCTCACTGGGCTCAATTCTCTCCAAGAAAGAAACCCTAAAGTACAGGTGGTAAAGCTGGACATGCAGCTTCATCGTTTAACTCCTTCCTTTTTGCAGAAATGGAAACTGAGGCTCAGAGGGGGCCAGGATTGACCAGAGCCCCCTAGCCAGTAGTGTGCTGCTCTCTCTGCCAGGTCCAGCAGGGCCCGCTCACCTGGACCCGCTCCTCCTCGTCTCCGCTGCTCTGGCCTCCACTGCTGTCGCCACCACTGCTGTCGGCGCCCCCCATCTGGAGCTGTGCCCGCTCCCACTGCAGCTGCTCCAGCAGGAGCACGTGGGCCGGGCCCTGGGCGCGGAGGGCAGCCTCCCGCAGCTCCAGACCCCGCTTCTCCCGCCGCACCAGCTGGAGCCGCAGCATTAGGTCCGCCAGGGTCTCCTGAGAGACGAAGGAGAGGGCAAAGAATGTGCGCCTCTAGGATCAACTGCTGGAAAAACAGGCCCCGGGAGGCGCCCGCTGATGGCCAGTCAGGCAAGAACTCCGTCTCACTGTGATCTTGTGTGGTGGCAAAGACCGTCCTCCCACAAAAACTACAGCCATGGAAACGGCCGTGCAGAGAGGGCAGGTGTCTTAGACAAGTCAGGCAGCAGCTCAGGGGGAGCAGTCTTCATGCCAGGCTACACACCCCAGATTATGTCCCCTACCCCCATCTCTGTCCCATAGGAAGGGCATTTTGCAAAGCCAGATGTGGAGTCTTATAAGAAACTGAATTCCAGAGGACAAACTCCTATTCATCCTCCAAAGCCCAGCTCCACATTCCCCTCCCTCCAGGAAGCCTGCCCCCAGCCCAGCCGAACTCTCCTTTGCTACTTGGTCCCCCAACCACATCCCTCTCAGCCTCAGTCAAGGGTTTTGTCCTACGTGGTGACCAAAGCCCATGTGTACCCGCGTGGCTGCCAGGTCCTGCTGGATCTGCATCTTCTCCAGCCGGGGCAGGGCTGGGCCAGGCTGGGTCCCCAGAATGGCCTGCACCATGGCTTCTGCATGAGGCACGGCGGGCGTGGGTGCCAAGGTGGGGCCAGGCTCTGGGGGAATCTTCACTAGAGCACGGCGCTCCTGGAGACGCTGGACATAGCCCCGGAGCTGGGTGGCCACCTCCTCTGGTGTAGGCCTATCCACACTGCTGCCCTCGGGGCTACAGGAAACATAAGAGGGGCCTGTGTCAACACTGGCAGACATGGTTGTGCTAACTTCATGCTGGCCCTGGTGGGCTCTATCATCTTCCATCTTACTGACCATAATGGATCTTATGCATCTGTGATGGGTGCTCTCCAACCAACTTGGTCGGCACCATAACGCTGACCCCAATGGCAACATCATCCATCAAGACAACGTAGTGAACACCCTTGTGCCAGTGGGCACCATTGCTCATGGCAACGTGGTGGATGCCATCACACCAACCCAGTGGGCACTGTCACTCCTGCCAACATGGTAGACAACATCATGCCAACTCAATGGGCACCATCACTCAGCTTGCCAACTCTGTTAGGCAGTATCGTGCCAATCCCAGTGGGTACCAACATCAGCCCAACCCCATTAAGCACCATCATGCTAGTTCTAATCAGTGGGCGCCATCATCCATCTTCATGCCAAAGATGTCCTATACCAAACCCAGTGGCTGTCAACCACCATGCCAACTTTGTTGAGTAGCAACCAGCCAACTCCAGTCAGGCCTCATGCCAACAACAGTGGGCCACGCCAACCCCCAACACAGGACCAGCTCTGGGAGCCCCATTCTCCAGTTACGACCCCATTCACTGGCCCGTCCACTTCCCAGGGTTCCCAGAGGTACCTTGGTTGTGGCTCCCTCAGTGTCCCACCATCCATGGCAGCCTCCTCTTGTGCCAGCAGCCTCTGAGCTTCCTTCTCAGCTGCCTCCAGGTCACCCACGCAGGCTTCTGCTCCTGAGCCCGCTTCCCAAAGAGTGAGCAGGGCGCCATACCCGTCCTCACAGAGCTCACTGTGGGACACTGGTTCTGAGTGCTCCAGGACACCCAGCCCCAGCTTGCTGTGTAGGTGACATCCCCACTTGCTCCTGGCTCCCTTCCTTCACCTCCCACCTCCGCCCCCAGGAGCTTGCAAACTCCTTCAGCACCTTCACCTAAAATTGCCTTCATTTTTGCGGTGGGGGAAAGTGCTTTCCTGCAAGCACCCTGTCTCTCTCTGAGGATGGGGGCCCTCCTCAGGGCACACCCCTTCCCTTCCCAGCCGGTGACGTCACGCTGGGGTGCACGGACCTGTATTGCAAGGCCAGACGCAGCGCGGTGGCCTCGGCCTCCCGCTGGCCCAGCTGCATGCTGAGGCCCTCACAGCGGCCCTTGCACTCCTGCAGCACAGCCGACAGCAGGCGGTTGAAGCCTTTCAGCTTCTCGATGCTCCTGCCTCCGAAGGTGGGGAAGAGGGAACGTGAGAGGCCTCTCGGGGTGGTCAGGACCTGATGGATGTCGCCACTCCTCCTCCCTGCCCTGACTCCGGCTCCAGGCCCGGCTTTATATGGCATTGCCCAGGTGCCCTCACGAGCTCAGCCTTTGTGGCTCTTACCCCCGGAGTTGCTCCATCTGGGCTTCCATGATGTGCATCTCGGGGGCGACGGGCTGGGTGGGGAGAGGCCCAAGCATCTGGGTGCTGGAATCACTCCGGAGGCGCCGGAGCAGGGGGTGAGCCAGGGAGAAAGGGTCCTGCTGGGAAGATGTGACTTGCTTCACTGATTTGTCACCGATAATCACCATGCATCGTCGGTTTAGGCCTTTGCCAAGCCTGGAAGCTATGGGATTGCATGCCCAGGATTTGAGGCTCCCCACCTCAAATCCTAAGGATCTCAAAGTCATGGTTTTGAGCTTCCCACACTCACATGAGTCCCCCAAGGCTCCTCGTCTGCCCCAGAGCTGCTGGAACCACTGCCCAAGCCACCTGCTCGGCCACGGGAGGGAGGTGGGAAGGGCTCCAGGCTCACCAGGGAATCCTGTAGCTCCTGGACCTGGTGGGAGGGGGGCGGGGGAGGGGAGGTCAGGCCTGGGGGCTCCAACCACTGGCCAGCCCTCTCTAAGACCTGTTCCTAGAGTAGTGGCAAGAGCGCCGGCTGGGAGAAAGGAACCCCAGCTACTCAGCCCACCAGATCCCTCACTATACGAGCTTGGGCAAGTCACTCAGCCACTCAAGACTTCTCTTTCCTTAGACATACAGGTGGTCAACAGGCACATGAAAAGATGCTCAACATCACTAATCAGCAGGGGAATGCAAATCAAAACCACAAGGAGACAGCACCTCACACCTGTCAGAATGGCTGTCATCAAAAAGACAAGATAACGTGTTGGCAAGGATGTGGAGAAAAGGGGATACTTGTGTGCTGTTGTGGGGAGTGGAAACTGGTGCAGTCACTATGGAGAACGTATGGAAGTTTCTTAAAAAACTGAAAATGGAACCACCATATGATCCAGCAATTCTGCTTCTGCATGTTTCTCTGAAGGAAATGAAAACACTAACTCGAAGAGATATGTGCACCCCGTGTTCACAGCAGCATTAGTCACGAGAGCCAAGACGGGGAAACAGCCTGAGTGCCTGTCGATAGAGGAACGGATAAAGAAGGTGTGGTATATATGGAATACTACTCAGCCACGAAAAAGGAGGAGCTCTTGCCATCTGTGACAACATGGATGGACCCTGAGGGCATTATGCTAAGTGATGTAAGTCAGACAGAGAAAGAGAAATACCATATCACCTCACTTACATGTGGAATCTAAAAAACAAAACAAAGCAATTGAACCCACAGATACAGAGAACAGATTGGTGGTTGCCAGAGGCGGAGGATAGGGGGTGGGAGAGAAAAAAAAAAGATTTCCCTTCCCAGCCGTGAAATGGGCCCCACTCCGTAGGGAAATGGCCCCCCCCTTGTGCTGGGCTCCCACAATCTTGCCACGTGGTCCCGCGGGAGATGAGGCCTGCTCCCCACGATCTCTTTCAGCCACATGGCTTCAGGTGCCACCCACATGCTGAGGATGCCCCAATGTGTCCCTCCCAGCCTGATATCTCCCCCACGCTCTGGACTTGGACATACAACTGTCCCTTTGATGGCCCCATGGGGGTGGCCCATCGGCATCTCGAGCTGATCAGGACCCAAGCAGCTTCTGGTCTCCCTCTCACCAAACCTGCCCCTCCCGCAGCCTCCCCATTTCTCACTTCCGGTCCCTCAGGTCTCCAGACCAGGACTTGGCCCCAACCCCTCTCTAGCTTTCAGACCCCCACCTGCCAGCTCCACCTTCAACATCACCCAGAATCTGCTCAGTTCTCGCCACCTCTACAACTCCCACTATCCAGCCAGTGTCTGGACTCCCTGAATCTCTAGGCTTCCACCCTGGCACCCTACAAGCTGTTCCTCCCACGGCCACCAGAGGGCACCTGTGAATGCCTGCGTCAGGTCCAGACCCTCTCCTGCTCAGAAACCTCCGTGGCTCCCACCTTACTCAGAACAAAAGCTCAAATCCTCCCCACAGCCCACAAGGCCGTGCACAACCTGCCATCACCTCCATGCCCTCATCTCCTCCCACTCACCCCCACACTGGCCTCCTCACTCTTCCTTGAACACACCAATCACACTCCCACCTCAGGGCCTTTGCATATGCTGGTGCCTCTCTGCCCACCATGTTCTTCCCCCAGAACCTTGCATGGCTCCTCCCCCACCTCCTTATGGTCTTTATGGAAATGCCACTTCCTCACTGGGCCTCCCTGATGGCCTTCGCTAAGATTGGAAGGGACCTTTGTCTGTTTGGGGCTCTGCAGTCAATGCTCCATAAAAGGTTTTTTTTTTTTTTTTAATTTAATTAATTAATTAAATTTTTGAGGAAGATTAGCTAACATGCATGCCCATCTTCCTCTACTTTATACGTGGGACACCTACCATAGCATGGCTTTCCAAGCAGTGCCATGTCCGCACCCGGGATCCGAACCAGCGAACCCCGGGCCGCCAAAGCGGACCTGCGAACTTAAGTGCTGCGCCCCCGGGCCGGCCCCGAAGGCTTTTCGAATGAACAAATTGCCCATGCTGGGCCTACCTCCTCCCTCAGACGGGGAGCCCTGGGAGGCAGGCCTGTCCCACTCACCTCTCTCTGCAGCGTCGCCTTCTCAGCCTGGATGGCCTTCAGGGAAGCCTGTATGCGAATCAGCTCGTCCTGGCGGCTGCCCAGGGCCAAGCGCAGCCAGGCATTCCTCTCTGACAGGCGGGCAGCCTCCCGCCGGCAGCCTGCCCCCTCCTGCTCCCAGCAGGGCACCGGTCCCTCCTCGCTTCTGCCCTCCTCCTCTGTCGGCCCAGGGCGGCCTGGGGGCCGGTGGCGCCAGGCTGCGGCGGCGGCCTCCAGCGCGCTCAGCGCATTCTGGAGAGCGTGAAACACATCAGGGGCTCCGGGCCCGGTGGGGCCAGGCTCCTCCTCCCGGGGGGCTGCCTCTGGTGCCTGGTGGGCTTCCTCTGCAGGTTCATGGGGTCCCTCGGGGGCTGGAGCCAAGCTCCTGCTAAAGTCCCCATCAGCCTCTTTGTCCGTCCTGTGAAGAGGCGAGAGATGGAAGGTTCTGGAAATGGGATCCTCTGGGGTGGGTGGCACACCGAGGCTGTGTGTCAAGGCTGCGGCTGCATCATGCAGGGCCTTGAAAGTCAGGCTGCGGAGGGCAATGGGGAGCCCTGGTGTGTGTGTGAGCAGGGCAGGGACACACTCAGATCTGTGGGTGGGGAAGCTACACCAGGGCTGAAGCGGGGGGCACAGACCAAGGGGCCTTACCTGCTCCCCACACCCTGCCCACTGGCCTCCACCTCAGGGCCCAGCAGCTCCGGCCTGCAGCTCTCCTGAGATGGCACAGGGCCCAGCTCAGAACTCCCGCTGGCTGCCTCAGCCTCCTCTGAACTTTCTGCCACAGGGTCCAGCTCACCCTGCAAAGAACCCAGGGCTGAGCTCTGAGCTAAGCAGGGCTGGGCCCTGGGGTCCCAAAGAGCTGGGTGTGGCAGGGAGAGGGGACACTTACGGGCGGAGCGTGCCTCCCTCGTCGGCTTCTGGGACGTGTGGCCCGGACACTCATTGCTGTCCAGAAATCGGTGTCCTCTGAATCCTCCTCCTTCCTCACCCCCAAAAGCCACAGCCTAAGCTGGGCTCTTGCCTTTGTTGTCCTGAGCAAATGACAGCCTCAATTTCCTCTTCTGTGAAATGGGCATTAATTTTCTCCCCTGGAAGGGATCTTGAGTTATCAATGCTGACTCGGCACATTTGAATGCCTCCCTTGACAGGTAGCTCACTACCTACCAAGGTTGCCCTCACCTCCCCCTTCTCCTTTGTTTCCTTTATCTTTCGCTACCTCTGTGCTCCCCTCCCTGGGACGAGGACTTCAAGAGTCCCCTCTCCTCGCCAGGGTGCTTCTGAACCAGAGGCCCCATTCCTGGGGTTGGGTCACCCCAGCCCGCTCTACTTCTACTTTTCTGTTCCTCTGGGAGCACCTTGGTCAGAGGCTCGAGTATCTTGAAGACTCTTGGGGTCACTCTAGCCACTGCCCGCTCAGGCCAGGGCGGGCCAAGATTGGCCTGGGAGGGGCCGGGGAAACAGGAAGCCCCCTCCCCTGGTCATGTGACTTGTTATTGTGCGGTTTCCTCCTCAAGGACAGCGGCTTCCTCCAGCCCCAGTGGGGCACACGTGTCCGTGTCCAGCTCCCAAGATGTCAATCCCTCCTCACTTCAGCCTCTGAGCTCCTCCAACATGTGAGCCTGAGATTCCTTATCTGTAAAATGGGGTAATTACAGCATTTTCCTACAGTGTCTTGGGAGTTCTAACAAGCACTTTGCACGCGGCCGGCTGGGCACCATCCGGGAAGTGAATCGTAACACACCCTCCTGATTCCCTGCTATCTCTCTGTCTGTCCCATCTCTGCTTCCTCTGCCAGCTGCTGTTTTTCTTGCATAAATGCGGCATTCCTCAGGGCCCAGATGGTCCCTCCATCCTGTCCATTTTTCCGGTATCCATCTCTAAAAGGGCCTCTTCGTCTCCATCCATAGCCACAGCCCAAGCCTCTCCCCTCCCATGTGGCTGCCAGCTCAGCTCCCTCCCTGGGCTCCCCAGACACCCCTCCACTCCCTTCCTCCCAGGCCCCAGAGACAGAGATCTTACTGTTCCCTTCCCCTACTCACACACCCTCCATAGCTCCCCATTGCCCTTGGGAAACATTTCAAGCTCTTCAGCCTAGCATTATAAGGCCCTTACAAACTATGCCAGCTGCTTGCACCCATGCATCCTCTCTGCTCTAGCCACGATGGGCCCCTCTGTGAACAGCTGAAGGTTCTCAATTCTCTCACACCCCGGGGGGCTTTGGCCATCCTGTAACCTCTGCCTGAAATACCCTTTCCTTCCTTCTGCACTTGGACTAAACCGTGCGGAGACTGGATTAGCCTGAATCTTCCTGGTGGCACTGTCAGCCCCTGGAAGGCTGAATCTTCCTGCTTCCGTGTCTGCAAAGATGGTAGGAAGAGAAGTTGTAATTCTCTGACTTTGGGTACCCCGGGGCATTGAAATCCTCACCCTTAGCTCCGCTCCAGCCCTATTAACCTGTTAAAAGCTCTACCACGCCAAGGCTCTTCCAAGCCTCCAGACCCTCGCCCTCGCCTCTGCCTAGAATGCCTTGCCCCTCTTGTTTATCTAGCAATTTCTCCATCCTTCAAGGCTCAGCTTACACAGCGCCTTCTGGCTGTCACTGAACCAGAGCTGGCTGATGTGGGCAGGCTTTACCGACGCTTTCAGAAATAAAGAAACCGAGGCTCAGCGTGGTTTTTAACCGGTTATGGGGCTCAGGGGAGAAGTGTGCAGGAAGGAGGAAGGGTGCTTTGAAATAGTTCCGGCTTAGTACATATTTTTGATTTTTGCAAATATACGTAAAATAAGGAGCAGAAATAAGCAACTGGGAGGAGCCTTGGGGCCTGGACCACGCCCATCTCTGTCCGCAAAGACTCGCCCCTCACGAGGTCGAGGTCAGTTCCACTAATCACCAGTCAGCCCCGCCTCTTCCCTTAAATGCCGCCCAACTCAGTCTCTCTCAGTTTGTCACACCGCAAGCCCGGCCCCCTCCGCCCAGAGCGCCGCTCCGCTCGGCCCCGTCCCGCCTCGCTCCGCAGGACCGCCGACCACCGCAGTATCAGTCGGCCAGACGGAAAAGCTCCGCCTAATCTCGCTCAGCCAATCACATTCCAGGGCCCGCCCCCGCAGCCCCGCTCCCGTCTGTCACGCCCCAAACCCCACCCCCAGCCCAGCCCCAGCCTATCAGCTTCCACGGCTCTCCAGCTGCGTCTGGTTCGTCGCTCCGCTCGCCTGCGGCCCGAGGAAGGACATTTCCCAGGAGGCGTCGCGGCCGCGCCGCCCCGCTTCCGGCGGCGAAAGATGGCGGCTTCCTAGCGAGTCGGCGGCTGAGGTGGAGGGAGGTCCAGGCTACGGTGAGCGGAGAAGTGGGCCGTGAAAGCCTGTGGGGCCCGTCCCCAGAGACTCACCTCCCCTAGCCCCAGAGGTCCCGCTTCCGCCTTCAGCTCCGGTGTCTCCTGCAGTCTAGCTTCATTCCTCTTGCTGCAGCTGGAGCGTTGTTTTCCTTAGATGTAGGGGCTGCAAGGCGCGCAGAGACCACCCCAGGCAGCCCGCACCCATTGCCCAGATAGGCGCGCGGGTCCATCGGCGTCCTGTGCTTGCTCGAGGGACCCATAACACCCCGATCCTGCCCCTCCCCTGCACAGACAACCCCCGGGCAGCCCAGCGCCCACTGGAGAGAGTCCTAGAGATTATTAGTCTTTTATTCACCAAGACATTTTCAGTTTCAGGTAAGAGAAAGCCCAGCTCAATCTGGCTTAAGTAAGAGAGGGGAGTCAGTGGCTTGTATCTCTGGTTGCAGGCATAGCTGGATCCAGGTGCTCACAAGTCTGCCTGCCGTTTTCTGGGTGAGCATCACTTCAGGCGGGCTCTCTTTCCCCTCTCGGAGGCCAAAGTGGCTCCTGGCCCTTCTCGACTTCTCTCCTCCCAGGTCTGCGGCTCTAAGGAGCCGCTCTTCCGTAGTGGGACCGCTGGACCCTGTATCGGGTCACGTCCCCATTTCTGAGCCACTCACACTGGCCAAGGAAGGGGGAGGGGTTAGCCTTACGGAAAAACAGGGAGACCGTGACCTTAGGTTACAGGATAAGCCAGCGGGCCGTGTGAAAGGCACCTCTCCGCAGATGAGCAAACAGGCGGGAGGAGTGACCCTCACCGTCAGTGAGCGGCTCAGCCTGGCCTCCTGCACTGTCACCAATGTTGTTAAAACCCCTCAGGGAAGGATCCTGGCTTCCCCCATGTCTGCTCCATCCAGCCACTCAGGAGCCATGGAGGTGGCAGAACCCAGCAGCCCTGCCGAGGAGGAGGAGGAGGAGGAGGAGGAAGGGGAGCAGTCCTCGCAGCCCAGGCCCCGCACGCGCTCCAACCCTGAAGGGGCCGAAGACCGGGCGCTGGGGGCCCAGGCCAGCGTGGGCAGCCGCAGCGAGGGTGAGGGCGAGGCGGCCAGTGCTGACGACGGGACCCCCAACCCTCCAGGAGCCGGCCCGAAGCCCTGGCAGGTGCCCCCGCCAGCCCCTGAGATCCAGGTGCGGACGCCAAGGGTCAACTGTCCAGAGAAGGTGGTAAGTGAGGGCCTCGGCCTGTGGCTCCGAGGCACTAGGGAACCTTGGGCTTAAACATTCTTGCCTTTTGGGATTCACTCTGCAAACAGTCCTTTCGTGTGAGTTTCCTAGGGCTGCCCCAACAAATGACCACAAACCAGGGAGCTTCAAACAACAGGAATGTGTTTTCTCACAGTCCTGGTGGCCAGAAGTCCCACATCAGGCGTCAGCAGGGCCACCCTCCCTCCACAGGCTCTGGGCAGGGGCCTGCCTGGCCTCTTCCAGCTTCTGGGGGCTCCAGGCGTCCTCGGCTGTGGCTGCGTCATCCTAGTCTCTGCCTCCGTCTCCACGTGGCCTTCCCCTCTGTGTCCCTTTGTCTTCCTCTTCTGTCCCTCATAAGGACACTTGTCATTGGGTCAGGATGATCTTATCTCAAGATTTCACCTGAATTATATCAGTAAAGATCCTAATTCCAAATAAAGTCACATTCTGAGGTTCTATGAGGACATATCTTTTGGGGACCACAATTCAACCCACTATATCCTTGGTTTTGTGGGGGGTTTTTTTGTGAGGAGGATTAGCCCTAAACTGACATCTGTTGCCAGTCCTTCTCTTTTTGTTGAGGAAGATTGGCTCTGAGCTAACATCTGTGCCCTTCTTCCTGTATTTTGTATGTGGGCCGCAGCCACAGCATGGTTGATGGGCAGTGTGTAGGTCCATGCCTGGGATCTGACCCCGCGAGCCGCTGAAGTGGAGACTTAACCACTACACCCCAGGGCAGCCCCAGTATATCCTGTTTCTGTGTCACATGTCCTGTGGTTCATTTATTCACTCATCAAGCTGGAATCCTGAATCCCCTGAGCCCCGTCCCGAAGTGGAGAGCTTGGCTAGGAATTGGGGGCGTCGTACCACCTTTGCCGAGGGGGCTGCTTGGAGAGGCCAGCGGAGTGGTGGGGCCGGCGTTCGTGCCCCGGTGCTGCTGGGCACAGTGCCCTCCCACCGTCCGCCTTCATTGCAGATCCTCTGCCTGGACCTGTCGGAGGAAATGGCCCTGCCA
The DNA here is from genome assembly GCF_041296265.1 of Equus caballus. Taxonomy (NCBI): domain Eukaryota; kingdom Metazoa; phylum Chordata; class Mammalia; order Perissodactyla; family Equidae; genus Equus; species Equus caballus. Next base: position 16,778,501 of record NC_091704.1, read on the forward strand.
AAGTTGGAGTCGTTTAATGGGTGAGGGGCACATGTGGGGCTTTGAATGTGCAGTCACAGCTGGGAGGGGCCCAGCCCAAAAACTGCAGGGTGGGCTGTCGGAGACTCCCCGCAGGCTGGCCCGGCCTGGGCCTGGCGGTGTCAGAGAGGAACGGGGATAACTGGTATCGATACAGCCGCAGCGGCTGGGGCCCTGTTCCAAGTGTGTGCGAGCTGTCAGCGCCACCAGTGTCAGCAGTGACTTGGAAACTCTGAGATGCAAAGTCGCCCAGGGCCCCACAGCAAATGGGCAGGGCCGGGATTCAGACGCAGGCCTGGCTGACCCCGCAGCCCTTGCCCTGAGCAGCTGGGTCTCTGTGGGGTTGGGTGGCAGGGGCTGGACGGTGCCTGAGCAGCTCTGGGAGTTGCTGGGGACGGGCATCCAGGACTGCCTGTGGCTGAGCAAAGGTCTGGGGGAGCTCTGGTGGGTCCCATGTAAGAGCCAGGCTAGCCAGAGGGACCCCCTTGGGGCGTGCAGGAGCTGGAGAGGGTTGGCTGGGCTGCGCCGGCCCCCTGCTGCGTGACCCGAGCCTCCAGGGCCTCGTCATGGGGCTGCTGGAGGCGTCCCCAGGATGAGCAGGTGAATGGGTGCCGCCAGGCCCGGAGGCCTCCCCTTAACACCCCGTCACTGTCTGTCCCTCCCCAGCTCCAAAACCAATGCCCTGAATGTCTCCCAGAAGATGATCGAGATGTTTGTACGGACAAAACACAAGATTGACAAAAGCCACGAATTTGCGCTGGTGGTGGTGAACGATGACATAGCCTGGGTGAGGCGAGGGCGGGCTGGGGTGCCCTGGGGTCCTCTGGGGGTCAGGGAGCCGCTTGCTGAGGCCTGTGCTTCTCCACAGCTGTCCGGCCTGACCTCCGACCCCCGCGAACTCTGCAGCTGCCTCTATGACCTGGAGACGGCCTCCTGCTCTGCCTTCAGTATCCTTCCATGCGGGGCCCCCTGTGTGGGGCTGGCCGTCCTGTCCCCAGATCCCAGGAAGCCTGAGCTCAGTTGGCTCAGGTCAACATGCCAGCTCTGCCGCTACAGGCTGGGGCGGCTCACCTCTCTGAGCCTCGGTTTCCTCTTCCGTGAGGTCGGGGGCACAGTATGCCCACTCCCTCGGGGCGCCGTGGAGATCAGGTCAGGACAGAGGAGCAGAGAGCAGCTGACTTGCCCTTTGCGTGAGCAGACTGCACCCACACAGGGAGCACTCCACCCAGGCCAAGTCTATGCTCGGTGCTTAATAAATGGCAGCATGACTGAAAGGCCACAGTCCCCACTGCAGCCCCTTTCAGCCTGGGCACGGCACCTCGGATGCTGACTCGACCGTGGGAGGCCTAAGTGCAGCCTGGAGCGTAGAGTGTGATCGCTGTGAGCTACAGAAGAACTCTGTGGCGAGTCTTGGCAGGAGGGGACAGCGCCCCCCGTAGCTCCTTCAGTGTGAGGAGAGCAGCCCTGGCCCTGAGGGGAAGGGGGGCTTTGAATCATCAAGGGTCTTCAGGGTGTCCAGTGCCAGCCCCCTAGTTCATGATCTATGCCAAGGGATACTGAGGCTCAGAGAGGGCAAGCAATGGGGCCAGGGTCGCACAGCACACCTCTGGCACAGGGGTACTTGCCACCAGGCTCAGAGGCACCCACACTCTCTTGGTGTCAGGATGAGGAAAGCCACCCGTCCCTGCCCACCCATGCTCTGCCGCCAGCCTTCTCCTTAGTGTCCCCACCAGATCTGGAAGGTCTCGTCAGCCTCATGTAAGTCCCCTGTGGGGAAATTATTGTTCACCTTGGAAGAGAAGACTCTTTTCTGAGTGAAAGCTTCAAACAGCCCAGAAATGTCCTTTGAGGAGGCCGAGGTCGGCCTCCCGCAGCTTGTCTCCCTGGAACAGCTGCGCACTCACCTTTCTGGAAGCATTTCTTGCAAAAGCAGCGCCTCCTCCAGTCTCCCTTCGCCGGGGTCTGTCGTGGCCCCTGTCCCTCAGCCCTGGTGTCTCAGCCCAGGAGGCGGCCCCCTGTTTCTGTAGGTGGCCACGTGGCGGGTGTTTCCAGCTCAGCGGGCCACATGGTCTCTGTCAGCCGAAGGCAGCCGCAGACCCTGCGTGCCAGGCGGCGGTGGCTCGTGCCGGTCGGGCATGCCTCACGGACACTGCCAGGGGAACCGAGCGGCATTGCCGCGTGTCGCGAGATGCTCTGGTTTTGACTTGCTTCTTTCCCCACCCCCATTTAAAAACATACACACCGGTCTTAGCTCATGGGCCCTGGTGTTTCGCCCCCAGTTTTCCAGCCCCGGATGGTGGACATGGCACCTGTTTTGCTTTTGCTGTCACAGTTAACTTGGTATAGCCATCCAGGCAGGTTTTGCAAGTGACCCCATGGCGTAGATTCCCAGCGGAGGCCTGCTGGGGCAAGGAGGGGTGTGTGTAATTTTGCTGGACTTCAGGGACACCAACCCTGTTCCCTCCCCAGCGTGGGGGTTGGTCACGCTACTGGACCTTCTGCTGCCTGATAGGTGGGAAGAGGTCATATGTGGCTTCGCTCTGCTTTTGTTTTCATTCATTTGTAGGCCATTCAGTGTTCCTTCAGTAACTTGTCTACTTATCCCCTTTACCTATTATTGTAGGGGATGGAGGCTGAGTGGGAACAGGGCGCTGACTTAGAATCTGAGATTCGGGCCCCGCCCCAGAGTCTCCTGGCCTGGTGGGGCAGGTCCGGCTCAGGCAGTGGTGCGGCCCGCTCGGGGCGCTGAGGGTGCCCAGAGCGGGCTCCAGCTTCGGGGTCAGCAAAGCGTCCCTGACAGAGCGGGAGAGGTCAGGCGGAACAGCCAGGCTGGGGAGGGCTCCGGGCGGAGGGAACGGCCATGTAGGCAGGCCGGCAGGCAGTGGTGGACTTGGGAGGGGTCGCTGGGGCCTCGCATGCCCGGTGAGGAGCTGGGCGCTCCGAGGGCGACGGGAGGGGAACCCCGGAGCGTGCTCTGACATGGCCCCGCTCCCCACTGTGCAGCCAGCAGAAGACAGAGCTGCCGGTGACAGAGAACGTGCAGACCATCCCGCCACCCTACGTGATCCGCACCATCCTCGTCTACAGCCGGCCGCCCTGCCAGCCCCAGTTCTCCCTGACGGAGCCCATGAAGGCGAGCGCGGCCGGGCGCAGGGAGGGAGGGAGGGCTGCCCACAGCCGGCACGGTGGTGGGGAGGGGCCTCTGACCGCCGGGCCAGCACGCCTACAGGCAGCTTCCCAGAGTCTGAGGCGGGAGCTGCAGAATTGTCATGGAGGCATGGGGTGACCCGAGTCCCCAACGCTGGTGTCCTTCCCCTGCAGAAGATGTTCCAGTGCCCGTATTTCTTCTTCGACATCGTTTACATCCACAACGGCAGCGACGAGAAGGAGGAGGAGATGAGCTGGAAGGTGAGAGGTGCGGCGGGCGGGTGTGGACGGGGTGTCTTGGAACCCGCCTGCCCTCGGCCTGGGGCCCACCTCCGCTGTGCAGCCCTGGAGCCCTGGCTCTGCTGACTCTGGGTCATGCGCTTACTCAACAGCCATCCTCACACGGCTACTGCGAGGCAGTGGGGCTGTTGGCACAGTGGCCCCGGGAGCATGTAGGGTCCTGCCCACCTCATCCCCAGCATCTGCTTTACTCTCTTCCTGTCTTTGCCCTCGTTGTGCCCTCTGCTTGGAACACCCTGCCCTCCCTGCCTCCCCAGGCTCTGCTGGGCTTTCACACCCCAGCCCTGAACTAGCTGTGTGACCTCAGGTGACCCACTTACCTCTCTGAGTATCAGTTTGCCCAACTGTGAACAGGAGCATTGAAACCAGCTCCTACTCATATCTCAATACCCAAACTAAAAGTCCCTATTCTGAGAACCCTTCCCTGCTCCCCAGAGATCAGTGTGGGGGCCGAGGGATTGTCTGTATCCCATTGTGGGAGCTCTGGGACAGACCTCTCAGGGTCCCTAAGACTGGGTAGGTGGCAGGTAATGTTTGCTGAATGCAGGAATGTTTTCTGCCTGGCAAGCTCCCTTCACCTTTCAGAACCCACCCCTCATGCCCCATCCTCTGGGAACCCCTCCCAGGACAGGGAGGGCCTGGCAGGGGCACCCCTGCCTGAGCAGCTTCTCCCTGGTCCCACAGGACATGTTTACCTTCATGGGCAGCCTGGATACGAAGGGGACCAGCTACAAGTATGAGGTGGCACTGGCCGGGCCGGCCCTGGAGCTGCACAACTGCATGGCCAAGCTGCTGGCTCACCCACTACAGCGGCCCTGCCAGAGCCACGCCTCCTACAGCCTTCTGGAGGAGGATGACGAGGCCGCGGAGGCGGAGGCCACTGTCTGAGCCCTCCCTGCACACCCACCCTGCTCGCACAACGAAGCCCTTGGCTTCTCATACAGGGCTCTGCGCGACACAGGGGAGGGATTCCAGAAGGCACCCAGGGCACCTGGGGAGCCCTGGAAGGAAACCCAGGATTCCAGGAAGCAGCCCAGGGACTCTGGGCACCCATTACCCATATTTCCCAGCCCACATCCCACTGCCAGTTTGTCAAGTGTGATTTTTGTTGTTCCCTGTTATTTTTGTTGCCAAAACAAAAATTTGAGAATCCACAGCAATCAGCTTGTGTTAATTGGGATCTTTTTGGTTGCAAATGACAGAAAACCCACCCACTGAGCAAAAAGGGGGATGGCTTGGTTGGTAGGGATAAGCAGCCAAGGTGCAGCTTCAGGCTTGGCTGTATCCAGGTGCTTGGGCAACACTGCCATTGGGGAGGGCTGAAATACCCTGCATAGTTAGTGTTCTGTGTGCCCTGCATACCTGCCAACCTGTGGAAAGGGGTGAGATGGCCATGAGCAGTCCCCAAACCCCAACCCAGGAGAAGTGGCACTTCTCCCAGCATCCCCGTATGACTGGCCTTGCCTGGGTCGTGTGACCTTGCATTGAGCCAGTCATGGGCCAAAGCTCTGGGATGCTCTGATTGGCCAGGCCTGCATCAAGCGTCTCCTGTGGGAAAGCAGGATTACAGCGCGATGGGGAAATGCTGTGGTGCTCTCGAGGGGAAGGGAGACGGAGATAGGCAGACAGGTCCACCCTTCGGCTGTCTTCCTGGATGACGAGCAATCATGGAAGAAGGGTAGCAACCGGACTTTCTCAGTTCCACGTAGAAGGAAACAGCTCTATGGAGCAACTGCTTTTCCTCCCCGTGAGCATATATTGGGCACCTGTGTTCCAGCCCCTGGTTCCACTTCTCAGCGGCCCGGAAAGGATCACTCTCCCACTTGGCAGATGGGGAAATAAGGCCCTCGGAGGCCCACCGCTCCAAGGAACGCCTCCGGTTCCGCGGGCCTGAGCACAGCGACGCCGAGCTCCTGGCGCGGGGGCGGCCACGAGACGCCTCACACGGCCCCGGGCTGCGCGCGCCCACGGCCGCCGCCCCGGCAGAGGCTTCCAGGAGCTCTGGGGCCCCAGCTCGCAGCCCCACCCCTCCGGCAGGGCGCCTCCGCGGGGCCCCGTTCGGAGACGTGATAACGGCGCACCTCGCGGCCTCAGCCACTCCGGCCCTTATCGGCTGCGCCAGACGGTGCCCGCGCGCCACTGGGGGGCGCCGCCCCGCACGCGCGCCCAGGCTCGGGCCCCGCAGGCGGCGCCGTCGGGCTGGGGAGCCTGCGCGGCGCGGCGGCGCGTGCGCACACGGGCGGCGGGCCGGCGGGCGGGAATCCGTGCGCCGGGTCGCGCGGGCATGGGTGCGGCGGCTCGCCTGGCGCGGCGGCTGCGGGAGGCGCTGCGGGAGGAGGAGCCACGGTGAGCGCGGGGCGCGGGGCGCGGGGCGCGGGGCGCGGCGCGCGGCGCGCGGCTGGTCCACGCTGAACCCCCGTCCGTAGGGCCGTGGAGCAGCTGCTGCGCCGCGGCGCCGACCCCAACCTGCTGCTCGAGGATGGCGCGGCGGCCATGCACCTGGCGGCCGGAGCCCGGCAGCCGCGCGCTCTGCGGTGCCTCGAGGCTCTGCTGCGCCGAGGCGGGGACCCCAATGCTCGGTGAGGCGGAGCCTGGGCCGGGGCAGGGTCTTCCTAGTCCCGGCGCCGGGCCTGGGAATCCGGGAAAGGGCGTTCCACGGTCCAAGGGTGGGAACTCACTGCCCGAGGGGGGGACCTTGGGAACCTGGGCAGGGATCCTGAGGGTCCAAGGCGGGGGGAAGGGTCCCAGACCGACCGTGGGGTACGGGGTTGCGCTGGGGCCGAAGTGAGGATCGAAGGTTCGGCTCTGGCGGTAGAAGCTCTAGGGTCAGAGAGCTTTGGGTCCCGGCCCGAGGGCGCATCTTCTGGGTTCCAAGGGTGGTGTCTCAGGCTGGAGAATGGAGATGGGGGTCGCGGGGGCCGGAGATCGAGTCCGTCTGCTCCTGCCCCAGCTCGGCCGAGGCGCTGACGCCGCTGCACGTGGCCGCCGCCTGGGGCTGTCGCCGCGGCCTGGAGCTGCTGCTGAGCCAGGGAGCGGACCCCGCGCTGCGTGACCAGGTGGGCGGCCCTGCGCGGCTGCGGCGGGCGGCCCCGGAGGGCGGGCGGGGAGAGGGGAGCGAAGGGGCCCCCTGCTGACCGCGCCGCCGCAGGACGGCCTCCGGCCGCTGGACCTGGCGCGGCAGCAGGGGCACCAGGACTGCGTGCGCGTCCTCCTGGAGCTCGAGACCAGGACCAGGACCCCGACCCGGACCTGGGCAGAGACCCAGGAGCCCGAGGCAAAGCCTGATGGTGAGGGGGGCCTGCCGGCCTGGGGCTCCTAGCGTCTGATCTGGCTTCGCTGTCTGTCTGTGCTCTCCTCTCTCCTGCAGCTCCGTGTGCCTCCCACGCCGTTCTTCCTTCCCACAGCTTTTGCTGCCTCTTGCTGTGTGGTCCAACTCCCATCTCTGTCTCTGGCTCCCTCTTCTGCTTCGCTCTGACCCCCCATCGCATCTGCTGCTTCAGGCCCAGGCCCCCGGGGAAAGGGGCCGGACGCCAGCCCCTCTGAACCCCCCGACGTGACGCTGGACTCCACAGCACCGGGCAGAGGTGACACCAGAGACAGGGACCTGGGGTGTGGTCCCGGACCCCCTGGTCTTCTTGCCAATCCTGAGGCGGCGGACAAGTATGGCAGCTTGGAGTTCCCCCCAGGGCTGCAGGACTGCAGCACAGACGCCTCCTTCGTCACGGCGGTTGAGGCCTCTGAAGCCGAGGCCCCAGCCCCAGACATCTCCCCCTGGGCAAGGTCATTGCCCCAGACCAGGCAGGGGCTCCTGACTGGCGTCCAGCCCTCCCAGAGAGTGCCGAGATCTCTGGGTACCCCACAGCCGGTACATCAAGCCGTCCTGGCCAGTAGGGAGGCAGAACTAAATGCTGGTCTGCAGGCCCTGACCTTGACCCCTCTGGATGCCTCCCCCTGCCCCATGTCCCTCCCTAACTGGAGCCCAGCCCACAGTCCCCCTTGGGAACCACTGTCTGGACCCCCCAATTTCCGCTTCCTGACCGATGACCAGTTGTCCCTGGACAGTGATGTGGCAGCCCTCTGGCTGACGGAGGACGAGGCAAGCTCTACAGGCAGCAGGGACTCTCTCCCCTCCTCCTGGCGCCCACCAGTCCCTGCCACGTCTGACCTGGAGCTGCTACAAGGGCCCCGTGTGCTTGGCACGAGCCCTGGCCCCGTCATGCCCCGCACCCGGCCGCGCTACCTCCGGCGGCTGGGAGAAGCACCGGCTGCTCCTGGTTAGTCCCTTCGGGGCATCCAGCATCCAGGGTGTCTCCAGGAATCCCGGGAGATGCCTGACTTCCTGTCGTGCCTACTTCACTCTTTGTCTCTGGGAACCCCCCTTCCTCTGTCTCCCTTGACTCAGTTTCTTCTCCCAAACCCAGACTTTTCAGGGCACAGCCCAGAGCTGGCCAAGGCCTTGCAGACAGGCCATATCCCAGATGCCCAGGCAGATGAAGATGAGCTCGCCCAGCAGTTTGAGCAGCCAGATCCCACCAGAAGGTGGCGGGAGGGGGTTGTGAAGTCCAGCTTCACTTATCTGCTGCTGGATCCCAGGTATTTGGGGCAGGAATGACCGAGAAGTGGGAGCTGGAAAGTTCCAGGATTGCTGCTTTTTTTAAAAAGGTTTTGTTTTTCCTTTTTTCCCCAAAGTCTCCCGGTACATAGTTGTATATATTTTTAGTTGTGAGTTCTTCTAGTTGTGGCATGTGGGACGCCGCCTCAGTGTGGCTTGATGAACGGTGCCATGTCCGTGCCCAGGATTCGAACTGGCGAAACCCTAGGCTGCCAAAGCAGAGTGCGCAAACTTAACCACTCGGCCACAGGGTCAGCTCCCCAGGATTGCTTCTGATTTGCTGTGTGTCCTTAGGAAGGGGACTGGTCCTCTCTGGGCATCAGCTGCCTTATCTATAAAAGGTGGCTTGATCCAATTCAAGCTGCTGAGTGTCTTCGGGGAGCAGCTGCCCCTCTCTGCTCTATAAAACGGGGGTCACTGGAGGCTGAGCTGGTGGCATAACAGTTAAATTTGTGAGCTCAGCCTTGGCAGCCCGGGGTTCATGGATTTGGACCCAGGACGTGGACCTACGCTCATGAAGCCACACTATGGCAGTGTCTCACATACAAAACAGGAAGATTGGCACAGATGTTAGCCCAGGGCTAATCTTCCTCACCAAACAAAACCCCCCAAAAAAAGCCCAGAACAAGGGTCACTGGATGTGGGTTCAGTTTGCCTTGTGAACTTAGTGGTTGTTCTGGGGCAGCTCTCGTCACTGCCTTCTCTGAGCCACCCTATTCATCCAGGAGAACTCAGGACCTGCCAGCCCGAGCCTTCTCACTGACCCCAGCTGAGTGCCTTCGGACTTTCGTCCATGCTATCTTCTATGTGGGCAAGGGGACACGGGCCCGGCCAGATGTCCACCTCTGGGAGGCCCTCAGCCACCGTGGACGGCCAGGAAAGCAGGTGTGAGGATAAGGAGCAGGATCATGGCATGGGCAGCCAGGCTGTGGGCAGATAGAGTAAGGAGGGAATTGAGGGGCAGACTCCTGATCCTGCCCTGGCCCCCTAGGCCTGCCCTAAGGTGCGTCAGATCCTGGACATTTGGGCCAGTGGTCGTGGTGTTGTCTCCCTGCATTGCTTCCAGCATGTGGTCGCGGTGGAGGCTTATACTCGAGAGGCATGTCTTGTGGATGCTCTAGGTGGGTGCCTGGCTTATGGGATGGGGGGTGGTCACAGGAGGGCCACTTGATCTACCAATTCCCTCATCCCTTCCCTCTTAGGGCTGTTCATTTGTTTAATGAGCAGTTATTAAGCACCAACTGTGTATCTGCATGTGCTCATATATTGCTCTGTTGGTTTATCCCTGCTCCAGGGCAATACGTAGTGGGTTCATTGTCGTGTATTTCTGCCAGGGGTTCACCAAGGCTGCCCCTGTGACCTCACCCCCAATCTCTCCAGGGATCCAGATGCTGACCAACCAGAAACAAGGGCACTTTTACGGTGTGGTGGCTGGCTGGCCACCTGCCCGGCGCCGCCGCTTGGGTGTGCATCTGCTGCACCGCGCCCTCCTTGTCTTTTTGGCTGAGGGTGAGCGAGAGCTACGGCCCCAGGACATCCAGGCCCGCGGCTGAGCACTGGGGAATTGGCCATCCAGCCTGGCTAGAGCTCAGGGTATTTGAATGTTCCAGCTGCCTCGTGCTGAGAGCAGCCCTCCGTCTGCAGCTCCAGAAGGGTGGGGGGTGGGGGGCAGCAAGGCGAATCTCCCCTCAGGCTGAGGGACTTTGTTACAGATGGAGCTGCTGGAGAGGTAATGACCTCACCATCATGGGAGGATGGGGATCAGAGGTTCTTTGGAACATTCCAGTGCTTCGGCACATGCTGGTGCTTTGGCAGTTTGCTCCTGTCTGTGTGGACAGAGCCCACTTTTGTCTCCCAGACACAGGACCCACAATGTGGATGGGCTGGGGGAGTCTGTCCAGCTCAACAGCCAGGTTTTGCTGCTTCCCAGCTGTGGGACTTCAGACCAGTAGTTTGTCTCTCTGAGCCTCAGTGTTCTCAGTGTACAGTGGGGACAGTGACAGGTCCTGCGGGGGTCATTGTGAAGAGCTTTGCACTGAGCCAGAGGCGGCCCTTCAGCCCAGGTGGAAAGTCTGTGGGGGAGGGGAGGTGGGAGGTGCGGCTGCGGAGGTCGGGTGTGAGGGTGAGGGAGCAGCCTTCCTGGGGACCGCTGGGCGCCTTGAGCCTCCCGGATTTCTCTGAACCTCTTGCTTCCACAGTAAAATGGAATCAATAGCCCTGACTTGCTGGTGACGCTCTGCGATTTCAGACTATTCACATATGCTCAAAGCTTCAGTAAATGCCGAGCCGCCGTCGTCGTGGCGAGGTGGTGGCGGGATCATTTAAGTTTTCCGAAAGTGTCCAGTGGGTTTAGGGACTTGGGGAGATGCGCTGCCTCATTGGGCTCTGCACCTGCCCATCATCGCAGCTCAGCGAACCAGGTCCTGCAGGGGGCGGGCGTGGCCCGGGCGGGTTCTCCGGCCTCCAGGCCTGCACTGCAGAGCCCTTGGCTCCTCTGGCGGGAACGGCTGGTATAGTAATCAGGCACCTGGCCTCTGGGCTGGGCCTGGGCTCTAACGCTTTAAGGGAACTGAATAACCCTCTCCTGAGCTTGTTTCCTCATGTGTGAGATGGGGAGCCTCGCAGCCACTAAGTCACTTGACGAACAGCGTGCCATCGGCCCAGGAATTCACTAACAGGTCAATGGGAAAGAATCCAGAGACTCCAAAGACCCCACAGAGGTGGGGTCTGCCTAACACGGTTTCCCAACCTTGGCACTGCTGACATTTGAGGCCAGGGTTTTTCTTGCAGTGGGGGCTGTCCTCTGCATCACAGAGAGTCAGGGCAGCATCCTCCCCAGTGGGGGAAATCAGAACTGGCTCCCGAATCTGCCAATGGACAACAGTACCCCTGGTGAGACCCCTGGTCTAACCCAAGGGTGGGCTCATCAACCGGTGGGGAAAGGACAGAAGATACAGCCACTCTTTCCTCCCCTGGTGCCTGCAAACCACAGGAAGACCTAGGCCTACCAAGATAGAATAGAGCAGAACCCAGAGCACAGCTGTGGGGCAGAGAAATCCTTCCTCCAGGCGGAGAAAGACAGATGCGGTGGCTTCAAAGTAAAAATCATCGTGATAAAAGCACCCCTAAATCAAGCTGAAAGATAAGTAGGGACAGGAAGAGGTATTGACTGCTGGCTGGGATGGGGTGAGGGGGTCCGTGGACCGGGGCGGGGGTGGGGCAGTCGGACCCTCAGCACAGGCCTTGTATACAGCTGGCTGCTCTAGTCGCATGCAAAGTCCACTGGTCACCTCAGCCGCCGCACTGACCTCAGCTGGCCGTCGCCCTTCCCTCTAGAGACCAGGAATTCACCCCCTGGCTCTGGGAATCCTGCCCAAGCAGCCCCTGAGTTCTGAGAAGGGAGGGAGAATTTGGGAAGTCAGCTTGGACGGTGGAGAGGACCCCAACTTGCGGTCACCCAGCACAGTTCCAGAGACTCAGATTGTCACTTTTTTTTTATTGAGTTACAAGTTGGGATGTGCAGGTTCAGTGGCGCCAGCCCCCCCGTCCCCGACTCAGTCCCAACGCTCTTGGGCAACATCGCTCCCAGCGCCGAGGAATAGGAGGTGGGGGGGTCTCGGGCAAGGGGGCGGGGACCCGAGGGTCCCTCCGGGGCTCGCAAGTCCCAGGATCAAGCACAGCTGACACGGAAGACGGAGAGCGGGGTAGGGGGCCTGCCTCGGCCATGGCGCGGGTGGAGAGGGGGCTTCTGTACAAGGTCATCCTCCGCGGGGGTCCCGGCTGCGGCCCGAAACACCGCCTGGCCCCGCAGGACGGAAGCAGAGAGCCTGCGTCCACCCGGCTCCCACGGGTGCCCCGCCCTGCCCAGCCGGTCTGGGGACGTCTCCCGACCCGACCCCGCCCACCGGGGGCGGGCGGCCAGCCCAGGTGGTCCGCGCTGCAGGGCCGGCGCCGGCTCCGGCCTCTTGCTCCTCCGCACGCCAAGCGATGCCCGCCGGCCCAGCGGCTACTTCTCTTCCGGGGGTGCGGGCAGGGCCTTGGGCGCCGGCTCGGGCTCCCAGAGCAGGAATTCATGGAGCAGCGTGTTGACTGTCTCCGGGCACTCCAGCATCACCATGTGGCTGCCTTCGTCGATGAGCTTCAGGAAGGCCAGGAGCAGAATCTGCGGGGGATGCAGGCTCAGGGCGGGTGGAGGCAGGACGGCGGCGCGCGGGGCCAGGCTGCCCTGGGACTCCCCGACATCCATGCATGGCCTGCGGTGTCGGGAAGTCTCTCCTGCAGCCAACCCATCATCCCTCCACCTCTAGCCAAGGGGTATCTGGGGGATGGCTGTCGCCCTGCTGGAGTTGGCATTCATTTGTTCTGTATTAAGTGTCTACAATATGTTCCGGGCAGGATTTTCCAGCCCTGGCACTACTGACACTTGGGGGCCAGATTATTCTTGGCTGTGGGGCGGTCCTGTTCATTGCGGGGTGTTGAGCAGTATCCCTGGCCTCCACTCACTAGATGCCAGTAGCACCCCCCCAAGTAAGACAACAAAAAAGCCTGCAGACATTTCCAAGTGTCCCCTGTGGGCAGAATCTTTGCTGGTTGAGAGCTGCTGGCCCAGAGCTATTCCCAGTGCTAAGGATCCAAGCCCCCTTCTTGGGAATCTCTGATCTAAAGATCCCCTGGCCCACCCCCTCCCACAGTGACACAGCCCATGACAAATCCAGCTGTGAAGAGCACTTTTTATGTGCATCGAGGACAGGGCATAATCCTAACACTTGTCTAGGGTGGGGCTGCTTCCTGGATTCCACCTTTGACTCTCAGTCTAAGATCCCACTTCCCTGGGCTGGAGCACAAGGCAGAGTGCCCCCAAGCTGCCCTGGGAGGGGAGGGGGGTTTGAGGGTGTGGTGAGGGGTGCCATGCCCCTACCTCGGCCATGCGCTGGTCTTCCTCTACCGGCACAAACTTGTCGTGCATGCCGTGGACGAGCAGGACAGGCACGGTGAGCTCGGCGTGGTAGACTTCATCGCCCTCGGGCCAGTACTGGCCGCTCATCATGGCCCGCAGCACGAAGGATGACACGTTGAATGCGTTGCCCTCCTTCAGCAGCTGTTTCTCTTTGGCCCCTTGGCGAGCAAAGCCAGCCCTGGTGGTGGGGAGGCACAGCTGGAGCCCCTGTGCCAGCTCTGGCCATACGGGTTTCCCTCCCACACAACTTGGGGACACATCGGGGGCCACCAGGGCTAGGGTCACTCACTTGAGGAAGCTCCAAGCCAGGCAGGGCGACAGGCAGTGCAGGACACAGGTGGGCATGTTGAAGATGGAGCAGAAGCTGGGCTCCAGCGCTGTGGGGCCCCCGCCGTTGATCATGATCACCTTGTGCACCAGGTCTGGGTACTCATGTGCCAGGAATGTGCAGAAGGAGACACTGCCCAGAGGAAGGGGGAAGGATGGGTTGAAGGGTGGAGGTGAGTGGCATACAGGCAGTGAAGGGGTTAATGCCCTACCCTCACCCAGGAGGCAGGTCCTTGGGGTCCAGGGGCCCCAGAGAGGGGTGAGGGATAGATGGGGCATCTTGAATGCCCCAAAATTGTGAGACTGTGTGTGTGTTGAGGGTGGGTTTTTTTTTGGAGAGAGAATCCAAATCTAGAACTTTCATCAGATTCTCGAAGTCACCATGACCCCCAAAGGGATAAGAATTACTTTTTGCCAAGTATTAGGACAGCAATCTGATTAAATAAGCCCTTCGGCTGCCCAGGGAAGGTCACTATTGCTTTGCCTCCCTGCCCTTTAAGGGTCTTCTCTCACTGGCCTCTGGGCATGGCCTATCTGCCTGCCTTATGCAGGTGGAAGGGCACAGCCCAAACAGCTCCCACAGTCCAGCTCCTCATTCCCTCTACAGCAGGGTTCATATGGCCTGCGGGCTAGCCACTTGTTTTTGTAAACTAAGTTTACAATTTTGTAAATTTGTAAAATAGTTTGTAAATAAAGTTTTATTAGGACACAGCCATGCCCATTTGTTTACAATTATGGCTGCTTTCCTGCAATGAGAGGAGAGTTGTGAGGTTCTGACGAGACTGACTATATGGCTTGCAAACCTAAAATATTTACTATCTGGCCCTTGAAGGAAAAGTTTGCCAACCCTTGCTGTAAAGTGTGGCCCTGGGATGCAGGTAGGAGTCGGGCCGACCTGACTGACAGTGACTCACTCTGTGCTCAACAAGATTGTTCAACCTCTCTGAGCTTCTGTCTCCACATCTGTGAAATAGTAACTGTGCTAACCTCATAGCGATATTGTAGGGTCATAGTAACTCTCACAGATGGGTACTCATTCAATTGACGGAATTGTTTATCATAAACATCCACTTTGGGGGATGTTATCATAAACAAATAAAAGCTATGTTACCTCCCAGCCTGGCTTCCTTTCTTTTGGAAACTTAGGTAACATTTCCTTTTCTTGTCTAATTGCATGGGCTACAACCACTAAAACAGTGGTTCTCAAGCTGGCTGGCTGCTGGGATCCTGCATTACCTCCTAGGGAAAGTAGAAAGTGGTACCACTTGGTAGTGGCCTTCCATGGAGTGGGCTCTCATCCAGATGCTAGATGGTATTATCACCCCTTTACAGGGAAGTGAACTACAGCAACCTGTGCCTTTGTTGACAGAATTTATGGTATTCCAAGCAGCCCTTGCTTGGGATCTCCAGAGCCTTTTTTTTTTTTTTTTTTTTTGAGGAAGATTAGCCCCAAGCTAACTGCTGCCAATCATCCTCTTTTTGCTGAGGAAGACTGGCTGTGAGCTAACATCCATGTCCATCTTCCTCTACTTTACATATGGGACACCCACCACAGCATGGCTTTTGCCAAGCGGTGCCATGTCCGCACCCGGGATCCAAACCGACAAACCCCAGGCCGCCGAAGCGGAACATGCACACTTAACCCCTGCAGCACTGGGCCAGCCCCTCCAGAGCTGATTTTTGAACTTAGCTGAAGACTGGTTCTCAGCCAGGGTGATTCTGCCCACCAGGGGACCTTTGGCAACATCTCAAGACATGTTTGATTCATCGCTAGACCACTGTGCCAGTGGCATCTAGTAGGCAGAGGTCAGGGATGCTGCTAAACGTCCTACAGTGCACACAAAAGCCCCTCACAGAAAAGAATAACCTGACCCCAACTGTCAACAGTGCGGGCATCGAGAAACACAGTTTTAAAACCATGTGAAACAGTTGCATTAGTGGCAGGAATCCTGTCTTGTTGCAGATGCTAATGGGACTTTTCAAGGAGGGAAATTGGCATTTTGTGAGTGGGTGTCCGGTCCCTGCTGACCCCCAGCCCTCCCCCCTCACCCCACCTCAGCGTTGGCTCACCCATAGGAATGCCCAATGAGCACATTTCGCTTCTTGGCGTAGCGCTTGAAGATGGCGCGCATGTCCTCTGCCAGCGCATAGAAGGTGTAGGCTGCAGCCACCTGGGGTGCCGAGCTGGCCCCATGGCCGGCCAGGTCAGGGGCCACTACCTCGTAGCCTAGGCGCACAAAGAAGTCCAGCTGCTCCTTCCAGATGGCCAAGGAGCCGCCGACACCGTGGATGAAAAAGAGCACCACATCGGCCTGTGTGCCTTTGCAGCTGGTGATGCGCTTCTCACAGTCAATGAGGATGGTCCGCTTGGGGCGCCGGGCTCGCCGCCGTCGCCCACCACCGCCACTCCCGGCACTGGTCGGGCCCACGCGGCCAGCACTGCCCGCTGGGTCTGCCAGCTCCACCTCAAGGGTGGCCGGTGGCTCCCCGGAGCCATTCTGACCATGCAGGAGGTCAGCTCGAGGTGCTGGGCCCAGGTTCTCCACCAGTAAGCGCCCGTTGCGGTACACGGTGATGCGGCGCTGGCAGCGGACCAAGCCCGACTGGTCCCCGTGGGCGGCATCTGGCAGAGGTGGTGGTGGGTTGGGGGCTGGAGCGGGTCCGGCATGCTTCACCCGCAGCACGCGGCCAGGCTTGACCTCCACAAAGGTGTAGCCATCACTGGACTCGACGCTCTCCAGTGGCCCCACAGCATTGGGTGGTGCACCCAGCAGGCAGCAGAAGATCCCGCCGGTCACCCCGGTCAGCATGGTGTGTCCTGGGAGTGGGGGTAACAGCCAGCTCAGGGGCTGTCTAAATGAGGAGCCCTCCACCCCCACAGCATCCACTCCCCACACCTGGGTCAGGGGAGCCACACTGGGAGGCCCCTTTTAGCCTCCAGTTTGCAGAGAGCCAAAGCCAGCCACGCACCAAGATGTTCTGTCTGGGTAGTGCCTGCGTGGTGGTCAGCTACCCTCCTGGGCCAGCCTGGTCTACCCTAGAGAGAAGGACCTGGCTGTGGCTGACCCCAAGAGACATCCATAGTGAAGCTGGTGTAGTCAGGGGGTGCTTCCTGGAGGAGGGGACATTGTGGTAAATGTGTTTCACCCCTGAGGATCCCCAGCTTGAGTTTATAGCATATCATTCATTCATGCATGCACTCTCTCATTAACTGACTTTCACTGAACTAGCTTATCCTGAGGGCCTCTGACGGCATCTAAAAGATGCAGATCCCGTGAGCCCCCACCCCAGGCCTCTGAACCTGGCTCCTGAAAGGTGCGGTCCTGGGGGAGAGGGTTCCGGCCCAAGCTACAGAAGGCCTTGCCCAGTTCCGCGAGACCACATTCGCTGGGTCTGTTTCACAGATGGACAAGCTGAGGCCCAGACACTCTGTCTCCCTTGGTCAGTACCCTAGGTTCTGGGCGTCTGACACACACCCTCCAATAGTGGAGAGGAGGATGGAGAAGGCAAAACCCTGGCTGGGGGCCTCCAGGCCTCCATCCTGCTCCCTGCCTCCCCCCGCCCAGTGTCCATGACAACCGCAGACAGTTACATAACTCGAGGGGGGATACCCGCGCAGCGCACCCCCATTGTCTAGGGCCTGGAGATGGGACCAACCCCTCCCCCATCCCCATCCTGGGAGCTGCGGGGATAAGGCACCTGAAGGCCCGGCCTGCGGTGGCCTGTTACTTGCTGTTGGAGGGGGAGCAGGCAGCGTCCCACCTCTGGCGAGTCCCAACCCCCTATTGCGGAGGGGGCGCAGATGCGCCACGCCAGCCCTCCTCTTCAGGGTTAGGCCCCCGCCTCCCGGGTGCCCGTCAGCCCTGCGGCGGGGTTGAGGACACTGGGGCTCCGCGGCTTTCTAAGAGCTCGTGCACGGGCTTTGCGGACATCCCCCTCCTAAGGGGAAACCCTGGGGGCCTCGATGTCCCCCTCCTAGGGCCCGCTCCCCGCTCACCTCATTGAAGGCCCTGGAGCCCGGGGCAGGGCGGAGGGGTACCGGGCGGAAAAACCAGTGTCCGCCTGCGGGCGCCGTTTACATGGTGGCGCGGGATCTGGCCAGACGCATCTACGCAGGCCGGCGCGGGCCCAGGGCGGTCAGCGCCGGGGCGTCCCGCGGCCGCCGAGCCAGCCGGCCCTTTAAGTCTCTCCACAGAGGGCGGGGCCGCAGCCGACGGACGGGCGCCTCCACCAATCGAAGCTGCGGACTGACCTGGCCTAGTTAGACGGCCAATCAGAGGCGGCAGCCCCGGGATGGGGGCGGGCCCTGGAAGCAATGGCCCCGCCCCCCTGCGGGGTTTACCGAGGTGGAGGGAGGAATTGGGCCGGGCTCACCAGCGGGAAGGGGTCACAACCTGCGGTCAGCCGAGCTCCTGCCGGGCCGCAGCCGGAGCCTCCTCGCTGCAAATATAATCTCCTTGGCCTTCCCCTACCTCTGAACTGCCCTGTCCCCTCCAAATGGAGCCCCCATGTCCTCTCTGTGCTGACCTTTCCGTTCTGGAGACTCCCAGATCTTTCCAATTTCAGGTGGGGAAACTGAGGCTCAGCTCGTAAAGGGCACAAGGTCACAAGGCAAGGGCGGGGGTGCAGAGTTGGGACTTGGAACCACAGCTGTGTGTGTTTCCAAGTCTGGAAATTGTTATTCGTTAAACCTTTAAACAGTCCTCTTGGAGGTGGAGTTTCGCAGATCGGCCGAATTTAATTGTTGGCCGATTCAATCGGTGACTCTGGTCCCAGCTGGGGTCCGAGAGCCCAGGGTTCAAGTCCAATCTCTTCCCTTTGCTGATCTGTGACCTTGGGCAAGTCGCTTCCCTGAGACTCCATTTTATTTTTCTCAAATTCATTCCCTCGTGAGTTTGCTCTGCAGGTAAAACAGCACGGAAAGTGCTCGGTACATTTTTGGCATTATTATTGAACCGCTGTAGTGGTTGGCCAAACGACGGTGCAGGTAGAATGGGCTTCAGAGAACAAAGGGTTAACCATTCCTTGCCCACTTTCATTCCCTGGAATTTGCTGCCAGAGCTGGATGAGGTCCAGCCGCCCACTCTTGTCCACTCAGGGCGCTCCTGGGAGACTACAGTTTATTCATGCAGCAAACACTTCTCTTTTCCCCTCTCTGGGCCCTCCCCACCCTGGGGGATGCTGGGGTGCCTACAAGGACTCAGCCCAAGCCCTGGGCTTTGGGGAACGTCTGAGGAAAGCCCCGTGGGGGCAGCGTGGGGCCAAAGGAAGGGAGAGGGCTGGAGGGAGGAGGGTCTCTGAGGAGGACTTTAAAAAGATGAATAGGGGAGCATCAGGCAGAGGAAACTGTGGCTGAAATTTAGGGTGTGTGCGTGTGTCGGGGGCTTTGCTTGCCTGCCAGAGGAGTTGGATATTTTCCCTGGGGCAATAGGGAATCTTAGAGGGTGTTTGAGAAGGGGAGGGGCTCAGATCTGAGTATTAGAAAAATTCTCCTAGGGCTCGAATGCGGGCACTGCCAAGGGCAAGCTTGCAACCCAGGAATTTTACAGACTGAGAAACTGAATCCCGCAGAGGAGCAGGGACCACCCCAAGGACAGCCAACTCGAACTCGGATCTCCTGGGCTCCCCGCCAAGGAGAGGAAACGGCTGGGGCCAGAGGAAAGCTGCCAGCCAGCTGTGTGCCATCTGCCCGGCTCCCGCTGTGGGTGGAAAGATGAACCAGCCGTTTCCTGCGACTGCCACCAGCTGCGCCACCGCCCCCGAGGAAACCCTCTGCCTGCCGACAGGAGAAGGAACTGCAACTCCCAGCAGACCCCCGGACGTAATGTTTTGTACGCACGCGCATACCGAGAAGGCGCCGTTCGCCTGCCGCCTGCTGGTCCACCTGAAGAGCTATACTCCCTGGTGAGTACGGAAGCTCACGCCTACGGTGCGCAGGGGGCCCCCGCGGCAATTCGGCCTCCGCTGTAGGAGAAACTACATTTCCCAGAATTCTTCGTTCTGCAGCGGCTGAGCCTATGGGCTTCAGAATAGCTGCGGCGGGGACGGCGTGACCAGCTGCAGGCCATGGCTTTTTTGGCCCGATCCTTGGGTCGCCTGTTGGGTCCGGCGGCGCTACTGGGTGGCAGGTGAGTCTTCACGAGGAGCGTTCCCCAAATCTGGGGGTAAGGGCTGCGTCGGGGGCTGGCTCCAGCTGTTTACCTACCACGTGATCTACCAATGCCTCGCGCACTTCTGGAGCGCTTAAAATGCATGCAGGCTCCGTCCCGGCACAGATCGGGAAGCCCAGTCTCGGAGAGGTGAGCGCCACGCCGAAGTCACAGAGCGCCCCGCTGACCTTTCTCGCCCTCTCTCTGCCCCCTCAGGTGGCTCCAGCCCCGGGCCTGGCTGGGGCTCCCCGACGCCTGGGGACTCCCTGCCATGCAGCAGACCCGGGGCAAGGCGCGCGGGAACGAGTATCAGCCGAGCAACATCAAACGCAAGCACAAGCACGGCTGGATCCGGCGCTTAAGCACGCCGTCCGGCGTCCAGGTCATCCTTCGCCGCATGCACAAGGGCCGCAAGTCGCTGAGCCATTGAGGAGCGCGACGCTACCGGCGGGACCGCCATTAAAGCATTTTCCTCGCCTCAGACCTTCTCCTGCCGCTGTTTTTGTGGGGAGCAGGGACGACTCAGACATGAGTGCTCCTCAAATTGTGGGGTAGGCCCAGGGGGAGAAGTCTGGGTTTGGACTGAAAGAGGGAGTGGGAAGTCAGACCTTGTCAAGTCCCTTTTTATGCATTTGAATTAGGAAGAATTTCGAACACGCGCCAACAGTTCACAGAAGAGTACAGTGAACCCCCGTGTACCCGGTACACAGCTTTGACCACCAATTACTCGCGACCCAGCTGCCCCTTCCTGTGTTATTTTGAAGCAAATTTCAGGCATCGGGTTATTCTGTAAATATTTCAGAATGTCTCTTTCCAAGATAAGGGCTCTTTGAAACGTAAGCGCAAAACTTTTCACTCCTAAAAAGATGGCCAACAATGCCTTAATATCTTTGAACGTCTTTAATGCCTAATAAGTGTTCCAATTTCCACTTGTCATATATGTCATGACTTTTACAGGTTGGGAAGGCTTGCCGGGAGGTGGGAGAGGTTTGAATCCTTCACTAGCCCCTTGGGGATGGAATGTGCGACCTTGAACGAGGCCTTAGCCCTCTGAGGCTCATTTGGCTCCTATAAAATTAGGTGCTGGTTTCTCCTTTGCTGTGTTGTTGGGATAATAATATTTAGTAGCTTCCACTTAGTAACTTATGGAGTACTTTCTATGTACTGGGTGTCCCGTCTTTGTCCTCACCAGCCTGTCAGCCTGGTAGTGGTGGGGGGACGTGATTTGTCCCTAAGCAGTTTGGACATAGCGGAGTCAGGGCTGGGAGGAGGATTGTGAGGGCTGTGGGAGCCCAGAAGAGGCGCCAAGTCATTGGCTTTGGGAAGAATGCAGGGAAGGCTTTCTGGAGGAGGTGGCAGGGTCTGGGAGGGCCCAAAGGGAGTAGGGATTAGGCAAGGGTCAGGATAAAAAATGGACAAGGGAGGCCAGAGGGGCCCAAAATTAGGGACCGAGGAGGTGGGACTGGATCCTTGAGGCACTGGGGAGCCACGGAGGTGTTTGAACAAGAGAATCTGAGCTGTCGGTTCAAAGATATTTAAGCAGCTGGTGCGGAGCGGTTGAGATATGCCGCAACCTAAGGAAGGCTGGGACCCTGGGGAGGAGGCTGGGGTGTTACGGCGGACCCCGGTCTTCTGGGGCTGCTGTGGGATACCACAGGAAAAAGCGTAGCAAACGCTAGAAAGAGAGGGGATCTGGGGAACCTCCGGAGTTGGGGCCTACAAATCCCAGGAGGCTTCGGGGGGCGGCCTCCGCCCACTTCCGGATTTCGCTTCCCGTCGCTCCTAAGTCCCGGGCGGGGTTTTGCTCTCTCAACTGAACTTGCCCACGAAAGGAGGAGGCGTGACGACCAATGGGCGCGTGACTTAGCCGGATCTGGCCAATGGGGGCGCGCAGAGCCGCATATCCTGAGGGCGGGGCTCGAGGGCGGGCCAATGACGGGAGGGTGACCGTGCCATCAGTGTTGGCTGTGCTGTGGCTGGAAGTTACTGTGCGGCGGCGGCTAAGAGGGCGGCTGTGGTGGCGGCGGCGGCGGCTCAGGCGGTGGCTGAGGCAGCGACGGAGGAAACAGAAGATGGTGAGGGCGGCCGCCGGGCCGGTACTCCCCCTCCGCTCCACAAAATGGCGTCGCGGGCCCACCCACCTCCAGTAATCCCCGAGGCCCCTCACCTCCCTGCTCGGCCCCCTCAGCCCCGACCCCGCCCCTCGCTCTGACCTGTGACCTTCCACCTCGGGACCCTGCTGTGAGCTTCCTGCTGACCCCGCCCTGGCTGCTTCTCCGACCCCTGACCCCATCTAGGTTTCCAGGCCCTGACAACTCATTCATTTCCGGGTCGCGGCTCCCCCGGAAATCGCCTGGGTGGGGATGGGGTCCCCTGAGACCCCCAGCTTAAGCCTCGTCCTCGGCGCCCCGGGCCTGAATTTCTCCACTTCAGGCGGGTTTGGGAGGCCGGCCTGGGCCTCGGGGCGGGGAGGGGGCTTGACATCGTGACATGCGGGGGGGGGAGGCCATTGTCGCCAACGGAAGTGCGACATCGCAGATTGCCCCGGTCCCCGGAGCCCCGAGCCCACCCCCATCATTCTGGGCCCTGACTTGCCCCTAAGAGGGAGCACCCTCGTCTCTCCGATCCCAGGCCCCGTCCCTGCTAAACGGGAGTAGCAGCGGTCCGGACCTCCTAGGGTTGTGACAGTTTAGGCAACTGACGTCGCAAAGGGCTTGTGACAGTGAATGCTCAACAGATGAGCTGGGCGACCCGGGCCAGTGACCTCCTCTCCGTGGTGTCTTCTCATATTGAAGTGGGGATGATGCCACCTGCTTGATGGGAGGTTAAAGTCCCCTCTGGGCGACTTGCTCATCCTGGGATCCGGTCTGGTGGTTCTTTGGGGTTGGATCCCCCCAACTGTGAGTGGACTCAGCCTCGGAGCTGGGCTGAAGCCCCCCCTCCCCTCCCACACTTTGACATCTCCAGGGCTGACGGGGGTGATGGAAGCTTTTGTCAGGGCAAGTCGGAGCCCATTATCCCCAGGCCCAGGGCCCCAGTCCACCACCCACAGTCCTGGGGATATGGGGGGAGGAGCAAAGGAAGGCTTCTTGTCAGGAAGGAGACGAGAAGCGGGGTTCCCAACACGCGGTCCCCAAGCCTGGGTGTTGTCCTTGGTTCCTCGCTGCGTCCTTATCGCCGACACCCAGTGGGTACCAGGGTCCAGCGGGCCCTGCCTTCAGGATACATGCTGAGTCTGGGGTGCTGGCCGTCCTGGTCAGGCACTCTCCTGCCAGGGCCCCCGCTTCCTGGTCTCCTCCCTGCCTCCTGCAGCCAGGGGCAATCTATAATTCATCTGGAAGCAGAGGGAGCTTTAACAGATGGAAATCAGATTTCCCCCTTTTCCAGCTTATAAAACACACCAGGGGCTTCTTGTGGTAACCCCAGCGAAGCCCCAGATCCCCCCTCAGCCCCCAAGGCCCCTGCCCTCCTCCATGACCTCATCTCTACCCTCTTCACCCCTGTCTCTGTGAGGTCCAGCCACACTGGCTTTGCTTTCTCATCCTCACACTCCCAAGTTCCTGCTTCCCCAGGGCCTTTGCACCTGCTGCTCCTTCTCCTTGGGATGCTCTTCCTCCTGTGAGCATCACCTCCTCAGAGGGTCCCTTCCTGACTGTGGGAGGCCCCCACAGCGCTCTTCTCTTGGACACCATTTCTTTTCCTCATCTCACTTTGGTTGGGTCCCTGGTGGGCTGCCTGCACAGGGACTGGCACGCAGATGTTCAGCGTGTGCTTGCTGAGGCAATAGGCAGCTGCTGGGCCCCACTGTGGCAAGGATTTGTGTGGCTGAGGCCAGGGTTCCTCCCCTGTGTCGGAGGCCGTGTGCTCCTGCGTAGCTGCCTGGAGGCCTGGCTGTGCCCTGGCTTCATTCACTTTTTCAGCACAAACGCGTGATGCTGGCAGCTGCCCTCAAGGGCAGGAGCTCCCCACGCAGCTCTTTCCCTGTGTTGTATGGCTGAGACTCGAACAACCCTGGGAGGGCCCCCTAGTAACCCCTGGTTCACAGGGGAGCCAGCCAGGCTGGACAGCCACTTGCCCCAGGTTGCACAGCCAGGATTGAGTGCAGGCCTGGGGCTCTGACCCCTGGTGAGGCCTGCTCTCTGCCCTCAGGGAGGTGCCAGTCCAGCCAGGGAGGCCATTGTATAAACAGACGCCCTCGGGGGGCGGGCGGGGTGCACGCAGGGTGGAGAGAGGGATGGGCTGGGGGTTTGAGTTGGGTGGAGGGGTTTGTGGGTGTTTCCCACATGGAGGAAGGAGGGGCATTCCTGGAGGGTGGCCTGGCCCGGGCTGAGGGAGCATGGCCAGAGGCCAGCAGGGACCAAGCCCACCAGGGCTGTGAAGGGGTTTGAGCAGGGACAGGGACCCCTCACCCTTCGGGTCTCAGCGCCTGCATCACTGCCGGTGGGCGGCCTGCCCTCATCCCCCAGGCCAGCCAGACCTGGGGGATGCCCCGTGTCCTGGGCCCCACTGCACTCTGTTCTCATGGCCTCTTCATGGGCTGTGCGGCTCTTTGATCCACACCCTAGTCTCTGTGCACTGGATGCTCCTGGGGCCAGCCAGTCTGCTGTGGCTCCCCAGAGCCCTGGTGCATGGCATGGGCCTGCCAGCCTTGCTGGATGGATGAGGCTGGCCCTGTGGTCTAGGGCCGAGCTGGGGCAGGGGGCCTGGGACTGGGGAGACAGGTTTGAGGGGTATTGAGCTGGCCCTGGGGCACTAGGTGGGAGCAAGAGGCTTCTTCCCATTCCTGTCTCCCTGGCTTCCCTGTGCTGCCAAGGTCTACCTGGGCCCCACTGAGGTGAGGACACCTGCTCCCTCTCGCCTGCCCTAGGTGGGCGAGCACCTGAACGGCGGCCCGGGTGGACCACCAGTGAAGGGTTAACATAGTCTGTGGGGGCTCTGAGCTCTGGATTTTCAAGTGGGGAAACTGAGGCACCAGCATGTCATATGACAGAAGGGCTTGGCCTCTGAGGGCAAGCAAACCTGGATTTAAATCGGCTTCCTCAGACGAGTGCCATGCAACCTTTCTGCCTCAGTTTCTGTGTCTTTATGATGGGGTGCCACAGGCTTGGGCAGCCCCTGGCTTGGGGCAGGGCATGTGGGGAACCCCACATGGGCCGCACTTCTCCCCAGCTGTCCCACGCCAGGCCTGACGACAGCATCACTCCCTGCTCTGTGGGGAGGTCACTCCCTTCCCAGGCTCTGGGCCTTCATCCCTCCCTGCACACCTCCAGGCTCTCGTGCCTCGGCTTTCCTAGGTGGATGGGGCTCCTGTTGGCCTTTACTCCCCCCATCTTGTGACTGAGGCACCCCCCCCGAGTCAGTCTTCCCCAGCCAGGCCCTTGCCGTCCTCAGCCAGCTGATGCCGGAGCACCCGGGAAAGGCCTTTGGAAGCAGTGGCGCTGGGCATGGCTCCGTGCTGGTCCCAGGCCCCTGCGCCCTGCCCACTTGCCTCCCGCTCCTGCTCGGGCCTCTGGGCCTCTCCCAGGAGGTGTCCTCCCCTCCTGGGGCAGCCGCCGAGCTGACCGCACCCCACACTCATCTTACAGAGGCCTGGCTACTGGTAGAAGCTTGGCGGTGCCATGTCAAGCCAGGATTTCTGTCTTCTCAGAGCTCAGCGGCTTGGTTGGCCCTGGCTCCTGCTTCCAGCCCCCGAGTGTTGTCACCCTGCCCCACGAGCCTCTCCTTCCTGGGTCTCTGTTACAGGTGGCCACACGGACCGAGACAGGGAGTTTAGTGTGTGACCAAGCACAGAGGGTAGGTCTGCAGTCGGACGGCCCGGGTCCCACTCCCTGCCTTGCTGTTGGCTCATGGGGTGACTGAAACAGGTGGCTTGTCCTTTCTGAGCCTCAGTTTCCCTACCTCTTGCCTGCTGCTGGGGCAGCTATGAGGAGCCTGTGGGAGAAGAGGCACCTCCCCCAGCTGGTTACTTTTCTCTGGTTGTGACAGGGTACATGTCAGGTAGTTAGCTCAGGGCGCACCCAGAGAACAGAAGGAAGGACCCTGGCATTGAAGGCGCTCCAGGGGACACGTGCCCGCCACGTGTTTCTCACCTACCCTCTTCCCTGTCTTCTAGGCAGATTTTTTGAAAGGACTGCCTGTCTACAACAAAAGCAATTTTAGTCGATTTCATGCCGACTCCGTGTGCAAAGCGTCGGTGAGTGCGTGTGCGGGGGCTTCGGGGGAGGGCTGTGCATGATGTGTCCCGCCGGAGCAGAGGCACCCCCCCAGGTCTTCGCAAGTCTTCTAGTCTGCAGTGGAGGGGGGCCCAAGTCGAGGGGCAAGGGGACCCCAGGCCTGTTCGCTCTCCTAACACACGCCTTCCCACCCCTCCCGCAGAACCGACGCCCCTCAGTCTACCTGCCCACGCGGGAATACCCGTCAGAACAGAGTAAGTGGCCTCACAGTCTGTCCCACCCGGCTGCCGAAGTGGCCCTGGGGACGCCGCTCAGCCTATGCACGGGGAGGCCCTTGGGAGCAGCAGGAAGCCTGGCTTTCTCCAGGACCTTCCTGCCCCATGCGCTGGCCTCCCTGTCCAGCCCGCAGGGCCCAACCACCCCTCCCATCAAGTCAGGCGCCCCCTGCTGGCTCTGCAGCACAGCCTCAGGGCTGGCAGCCTGGAGAGGGGCCTCCAGGGGCGGGCCCTGCGGGAATGCTGGAGCCACAGAGCTGGGCCTGAGGAGGTTTGCCAGGGTCGCAGTGTCTTGTTTTACCCCTCAGAAAGGATGCCCCCGGACTCTGCCATCCGGGCCCTGTGGCTGCTGGAGGACAGCTGCATGCATCTGTGCCCCCAGGGGGAAGCACACCATGAGGGGGTGCTACATGCTGGGGCTCACTGCCCCTGATGGCAGGGTCCTGCTCAAGGCTGAGAGGTGGTCACCCTGGCCGAGCGGCGGGCTCGGGCCCCTCGTAGTGGCCTTGTGCCTGGGAGGGAAAGTGGTGGGCTTCTGGAAATCTCCCGGGTTGGGGATGCTGACTGGAGTCCCAGGAGGCAGCCAGGACAGAAATGGTCTGGAGGCCAAAGGCCAGCACCCGTCCGGGAGGGGCGGAGCAGGTGGGGGTGGGGCCTGGCCACCTGCAGCCTCTGCCTGCAACTTTGTCTGTGTTTCCTCCTCAGTCATTGTGACAGAAAAAACAAACATCCTTTTGCGCTACCTACATCAGCAATGGGACAAAAAGGTAAAGCATGTGGGTTTCAGGTGGTGCCCAGCAGGGGGCTCTAAGTAGGGGAAAGACATGGGTGGCTGGGAGACCAGGTGTTCCAGTGGGGCCTTGAGGGCCCATAGGAGTTCACCAGGCGATCCAGGAGAGGGAACAGCACTGCCGAGGAGGGATGGCTGTGTGCGGGCCATAGGGCTCTGGTGTTCGGGGACGGGCAAGCCGCACCGAGGCCCAGATCCCTCTGAGGTCTGGCTCCCCGCTGCTAGCAGCGAGCAGGGCCCTGGTGGCAGGTAGATTTCGCCTTACCACCTGGAATCTTTGTTTCGTGGCGAAGTGTATATATGATTAAAAATCCAGGTGACCACAACTAGAAAGACCCACAACTAAAATATACAGCTATGTACTTGGGAGATTTGGGGAGAAAAAGCAGAAAAAAAAAAAAAAGACTGGCAACAGTTGTTAGCTCAGGTGCCAATCTTTAAAAAAAAAAACCCAGGTGACACAAGAGCGGGTAGGTGCAGTAGGAAGTTCTCCCGGAGGCCGTCTTCCCAACACGCAGAGTGTTTTCTTTACCGGAAATCTGTGCCTGTTGTTCCGCATGTAGTTGGTTTGTTTTTTTCCTAACATTGAACATGGGACAGCCACCTGCTCGGGCGAGGTTGGAGGGGGATCCCGTGATGAAGTGCCTGGCCCACCCCCTCACCCTCCCCCGCCCCACAGGCCTTGATTCCCACCACTGGAGAGGTTCCCAAACCGGCCATCTTTTCTCTTCCGTGGCAATGCGTGGGCTTCCCCAGGCGGCTCATGAGAGCCCTTTGCCCTCTGGCCGGTGGGACACTCCTCTGAGTGTTTTGGGCCCCTTGTGCAAGCTGTGGTGACTCCTCGCAGTGCCCAGGGCAGGCTGGCGGCCCCCGGGACTGTGGCTTAGCTGGGCAGGTCTGGGTAGGGGGAGGGGCTGCCCTGCCAGGGGCCCTGGGTCCATCACCCTTCTGCAGGCCCAGCCCTGTGACGCCCTTGGAGCCCCAGGGCCTGGGCTGGTATCAGGATTTCGGGAGCTCACCCAAGGGAAGACTCACAGCCCCTCTCCCGCCCCTCACCCCCCAGAACGCCGCCAAGAAGAGAGACCAGGAACAAGTGGATCTGGAGGGGGAGAGCTCGGCGCCCCCCCGCAAGGTTGCCCGGACCGACAGCCCGGACATGCACGAGGACACTTAAGACTCATGCTCCCCACAGGCGCCTCCTGTCTTGTCTGCTCCTCGCCCGCCCGCTGTGTAAGCGCCCCCGCCTGCCCCGCCAGCCCACACCCCGCCGTCCACACCACTTCCAACCTCATAGGAGCCGATGTATTTATTTTCCTTGAGTTTTTATTTATGCTGTAAAATGTACCAAGTGATGGTTAAAGGGGACGTCAGACCCAGTAGTGTGATGTTGGTAGATGCTTTTTGAAAATAACATTGTTATTTACCTCCCCTGCCCTGCTCCCCCGCCTCCCGCCCCCCAGTCCTCCTCCTCCGGAGAACCAGAGCGTGTCTGCGAGGGTCCAGAGCCGGGCCCTGCTGCAGCCGGCAGGGGAGGGGGCGCTTCTCCCTGCTGCCCCCTGCTGGTCCGGGCCTTAAAGACTTGGCCTTGTCTCACCTTCTACCGGGACCTATTCTGTGCCCAGACCTTGCTCTGAGCGTGCGCCGGGGGAGAAGTCAGCCCTTCTGGATCTTTCTCTTAAGTCATTTTATCATGGACTAGTGCGTGCTCCGTGTCCACCCCAATAAAAGGATCTTTCCTAGTCGACCTTGCGTCTTTGCTCCGTGTGCCTCGGCCCCAGAGGACGGAGCCACTGAAAGTCATCCCGTCATCACCAAGAGGAGCCGAAAGGGGCCCCCACATGCCAGGGCCCTGGGACCAGCTGGATTCTCTCTTGGGCCTGCTGCGGCTGCCTCACTGAGCTCCAAGACCTGCCTGGACCTGCCCTGCTGCCTTACCTGCCAAGGGACCAGGACACCCCTGAGACACAGTCCATGTTGCCAAGGACAGAGCTGTGGTTGATTCCACGTCCAGGACACCAGCGAGCAGGGTGGCATGGTCACCAGCCACTGTGGAGACAGCCCAGTGGCCTGGCCTCACGTGCCCCTGGCTCAGCGAGCAGGCACACGGAGCGCCGTGGAATTCCCTGCCTAGGTGCCGTCAGTTGGCGAGTTCCATGACCACTCACAGGCCACCAGCTGGGCTGGGTTTGGGGCTGAGCTTGGGGACGTAGGGGGCTTTTGGGCTCTGGGCAGAAGGTTAGAGGCCCTGACCAGTGAGCTCGGGGCTGGGGAGAATACCGCTTCTCCCCCACCCCCGCCAGCCCAGCTGGGCCACGGTGTGGAGGCTGAGTGCTGGGCGTGGGGGCTGGGGAGGGCTTGAGCAGTGGGGCTAGAGGAGGTGCCAGGCCGCAGAGGGGCGCCCACCCTGGATTATCACTGTGGAGTGTCCAGCCTGAATCAGGCTGCTTGGGCCTGGGCTGCCCAGCACCTCCCAGGGTGGAAGGTTCCAGTTGGCTGTCCAGCTGTGCCATGGGGCCCAGAGGCTTCGCCTCCCAGCTCTGGGCAGTACCTCCACCTGTGTTCACTCCCTGTGTCACAAGGCAGATGCTTGGGAAATGCAAGCTGGACCGTGGTCGTGCCAGGGTGGGCTGAGTCCCCAGATGCTCTCAGACCGACGTGGAGTCCCCAGCCCCAGAGATCAGTCAGACCTGGGCAGGTGCGTGGTATTGCCATGTGTTAGTGACTGAGAAGATGGAGGCACTTCAGAGGCCACGGGGCAAAGCACGAGCAGGCTGTGCCCTGTCTTTCCTCAAGGCTCACCCAGGCCTCCCCAGCCCCAGCTCCCCCTTGGAGGGGCTGGGTTCCATCTCCCGCCAATGCTGTCCGCGGTGGGGGCGGTGGTCCTGTGGCCGTGGCCTGCCCAGGCCTCCCTATGGTCTCCCCGGAGCAGGCCCCTCAGCCTGCCTCCACCAACCCTGCCTGCTTTTAGGGTCCCCCTCCTCTCCTCACCTGCACACCAAACTCTGCCTTCCCACACCTCTGTGCCTTTGCACAGGCTGCTCTTCTGCCACCAGTGAGCCCCGGCTTCTCTCACAGCCCCCCCAAAGTGCCCTTTCCTCACACTGGCTCCCCTTGGGTTCCCCCAGTGCTGAGGCGGGGCCCACTGGGCTCTGAGCCTTTGGATATGGCCCCGCTCGAAGGTGGGAGAGGCCACCTCCACCCCTGATCACACAGTGAAGAGTCCCAGCGACTCGGTCTGACAGCTGTCCCACAGTGGGGCATCCCAGCCACTCCCCCATGCCACCCCTCAATGCACATCCCCTCAACATGGAGACAAGGGCACCAGATGCCTTCTGATCCTCACACCCGAGTTCTTCCCGTGGCCCCAGCTCCTCAGATGATGGCCCAAGAAGTGGGTGTGCCAGAAAGTGTGGCCGAGAGGACTGCGCGACCCCAACCCTGGCAAGGCCAAGACGCAGGCCCAGTGCCCAAACTGCTGAGTCCTTCCAGCACTTGGAGATTCCTTCCTTTGTCTGGGAGCCTGAAGCCAGGGCCTGAGGCTCTGCAGCTCTTCCCAGGGGCCCTGGGCCTGGAGTCGGCCCCCAAATCTGGGTCATCTCAGAGGCAGCAGTCTGGAGTTTTCCATTTGTGGCCTGGAGACCCACTTCTTAGTGGGAGGGGCCCCTATCCTGGGCCTACCAGGCCCCAAAAGAGCCTGTGCCAACCTGGTCACTGGGCCCCTGGAACCCCTTCCACTGCTCTGTCCTTAGGCACTGTTGAAATAGACTTTATTGCATTTCTGCCGTTTTACAAAAATATGACAAAATAAATTAAAAACAAATAAATAATCGCCTATTCTGTGTGTTTCCTGTTGGTTTTGGGGGTTGCCTTTCGTGTCCCCCATCCTGGTCGAAAGGAAAACGGCAGATCGGGGGCCGCGGCCCCGGCCCTGCCTCGGGAGGGCGGCCGATCCCGGGGCCGTGGCCGAAGCGCGGTGGCCGGCGGCGTCGCCCCGTCGGGGGCTGCTATTGCATACAGAAGAGAAGGCCGGGCGGGCCCAGCTAGTGCCAGCCGCCGGGCCAGCACACGGCCTGGGGGCTGGGGCTGGGGCTGGGCGAGGGCGCCGCGGGCTCGGGGGGCTCGGGGGGTGGCGGCGGGAGGCTGTAGAAGCTAGCGCCCCCCGGCAGGGGCTGGAGGCCGGGCGCGGGCCCGGCGAGGGCACAGGGCGGGCAGTCGGCTGCGGCGGCGGTGGGGGCCTGGCGGGGGGCGGCGCTCTCGCCCCCGCAGCCCCACGGCCCATCCCACTGCCAGCAGCCGGCGGGCGGCGTCGGGGGCCGGGGCAGCGGCGTTGGCGGTGGCGGCGGCGCGGGGCTCCGGCTGCGGCGGGTGCGCGGGGCGGGGGCCAGCGCTGTCCCTGCGGAGGCGAGAGGGGCCGTTCCGGGGGTGCCGCCCCCGCCGCCGGGCCCGCTGGGGACCCTGCCCGCGCTCCCTCCCGGGCTTCCAAGCACATGGAGGGCCTTATTGCTTCTGATCAGTGACAAGGGGTGGGCATCTTTGGGTGCATCCCCTGCCTCTGGGCACTGGGCCCCTCCCCTTCGTGAGGAGAGGACAGTCTGAGGAAGTCCCTCTGACTTCTGATCTATGTCCCTGCTGCTGCAGCTGCCACCTCTTGGGCTCCCTGGGGATGGGCTGCTCGACCCCTGGCTGGGCTTGGGAGGGGCAAGGTGGCAGGTGTGGGGGCCCGCGAGTCTGCTCCACACAAATGTGGTTGCAGCCTGTGGCTGGGCAGCTCAAGCTCCAGGCTGGGGAGGCAGCCGCAGCCCATGCCTCCAAGGAAGGCCTCCTCGAACAGCTGGGCCACGGGGTGGAGACTTGCATAGAGGCCTGGGGTACAGTCCCCCAGAGTGAGCTGAGTGTGGGGTCTTGTGGGGGCAGGAGAGGCTGGGCCAGGTGGGGAAGGGGCCTCCCGCATCTCTCCTGGTACCAGAGCATGGCGGGTTGGGTGCCCTGGAACAGGGGGCTTTGGAATCACTCCCTGGGCTTGAGGAGGGTCAGGCATGGGGCTCCAGGCTCTCCAGGGTCCTGGAGAGACTGGCAGGCTTTGACCAAGAGGCTCCGTGTACCATGTGCCCAGGTCCCCAGCCGGTACCAGAGACCGGACCTCCTCTGCCTCCTTCAACCCCTCTCCCCTGGCCTGGCCACCCCACCCCTACTGCCAAAGCCCAGCCCGGAGTCCCCACCCCCGAGTTAAAGCTTGTGACCTGAGCCTTCCTCTTCAGGCCGGGGGGCGTCTGGCTCCTCAGCCGCAGCCTCGTCCGCCGGCCCACTCCGCTGGGCCCGGCCACTGCCACCTCCAGGGGTCCCATCCAGCCGCGCCTGCCCGCCTGCCCCGTTGGACCCGGCCTCAGCCCGGGCCCCACCGAAGGGGAAGAGCTTGCCAGCGTGGAAGGCCTTGGGTGGCGAGTGACTGCGCTCAGGGTCCCGCCGGGTCTCAGGCGACTTGAGGAACTTGAAGCTGAGGAAGGCTGGCAGGCGGGTGTCACTGCCTGTGGGCGACTGGGCGGGGGGCGGCCGGGCAGCGGGGCCGGCCCCGGCCAGCGAGGCCGTGGCCCCTGACGACAGGAACTTGCCCTGCAGCGGTATGATCTGCTTCAGCTTCATGACGTTGTTGGGTGCCAGCAGGGACCCTGGGCGCTTGGGCCGCTCTGGCCCGTGGCCGCCCGTCCCGCTGCCCTTGGCCTTGGCTGAGGCCTTCTCAGGGGCGGTGGGGTCCAGCCCGGAGCCCTCGGCCCGCGCCTCCTCCCGGCCACTGGCATCGCGTTCCCGCCGGGTGTGATGCTCCGCGTGGCGCTGGCGCTCCTCCTCCTCCCGCCGCCGCCGCTGCTGCTGCTGGTAGCGGTGCTGGGCCTGGCGCTCGTGTCTCTGTGGACACAATGGAGACGTTACGGGGGACTGGGAGGAGGGGCCCAGGCCCACGTGGGTGCTCTATGTGGTGGAGAGCTCTAAATGCTTATTAGGTGCCAGCTGCACACCCAGACCCACACTGGGTCTACGCAGAAGTGGGGAGAGGGCTAAATGCTTATTTGGCGCTAACTGCATCCCTAGACCCACAGCAGTACTGAGAATTGAGATTGGGACGTTTACTGGCCACCACCTCTGTCCCCAGCAGTGTGCCAGGAGAGGGCAAACAAATATTGGGCCTCAGTGGTCCTCTGCTTTCTGCAGAACCTGCGAGAGACAGAGCCGTGACTGGCGCAGAACAGAGTCCACACTGGCCAGTCCCACAGCCAGTAGCCACACGTGGCTTTGTCAGTATCAATTCAAATAATTCAAATAAAAATTCTGTTTCTCAGCTGCACCAGTGCTTGTTGGCCACCTGTAGTGAGAGGCTACACGGACAGCACGGATACAGAACATTCGGTCACCGCGGAGAGCTCCACCGGTCGGCGCCGGTGAACTCCTTGGCCTGCTCTGCAGCTTTCTGAGGAACTCAGCAGAGGCTGGGCTTCTAGGAAGCATGCTGTGTCCCTGGCCCTGAAGGAGACACTGCCGGGAGAGCTGGCGGATGACTGAATGTCGACGAGTGCCAGCCTGGTGCTGGATGCCACCAGGATTCTGGAAGGGACTGGCCTGTTGGAAGCACTAATTATTACCCCGGGCTCTGTGCATCTGCCCTCCTTTGAGGGCTTGGCCGCCAGCCTGGCGACGTGGAGAAGCCCCACTGAGCAACGGAGCCCGGCCCCAGCCTGCGTACCTTGAAGGCCTCCCGACGCTGGTACTCGAGCTTGGCCATCTCCTCGGCCACCCAGCCGGGGATGTCGGGGATGGCCACGTGGATGAGGTACTTGAGGAGCAGAGCGAAGTGCTGAGGCAACAGAGGAGAAGGCTGCAGGCTCTGGGATGCCTGCCCGCTGCCCAGCCCCTGCCCCGCCGCCAGCCCCACCTCTAGCACCACCACGGACACGATGGCCGCCTCAGGGCTGAGCCAGGGGAAGAGGCGCTGCAGCTGCCCGCACTGGCCGATGAGATAGCAGTTGACCACGATTGCCAGCACGCCCATGGCCTCCATCACCTTCTGCGGGGGACACGGGGCTCAGGCGGGCTCCAGCTGCTCTCGGGGGCCTCCTGCTCCTCCCTGGTGCACCCCATCTCCCTCTGGGCCTTGGCTCAGAGCCCTCGGCCCTCCGCACACCTGCCACTGGCCGATGCTCTCCACCCGCTGCCCAAAGGGCCGCTGCAGCCCCGTGCACAGCTTGAGCGCGTCGCTGCGGATCTCGATGAGGTTGTTGACCAGAGCGCACAGCGCAGCCAGCGGGAAGGCAGACGAGAACAGCACAACGTAGCCAAACTGCACAAACATCTCCTGGTAGTCCTGGAACGTGTCCTGCAGGCGGGCACCCCTCAGACCAGGACATCTCCTCCCTGAGACCCCCACCTTCTCTTCAAGCCCACCTCCCCAGATTATCCTGCAGGACCCAGAGCCTCCTCATCCGGGAGGTTCCCAACCGCATCATGAGCCCATTATCGCCCCTAGCGCCCTCCACCCTCAGACTGTGTGCCCGGCCTCTGAGGGCCCTGCCCCCATCCTCAGACGCTCTCCTTACCTCGTACTTCTTCATACAGCTCTCGAGCTCGGCCTGGGTGAGTTGAGGTGAGTATTCCTCCTCGGGTGGGTCGATCCAAGATGCCCGATTCTGCCGCCGCTGCCTCCGGGCTGAGTCACCTGATCCCGGCTCCGGGTCTGCACCCCCGTCTGGCCCTTGGTCACGGCCCTCGCCCCCAGCCCGGCGGAGCAGGATGGCTGGGGGCTCCCGCTCAGGGCTGCCAGGAGCCCCCTCGGCCTCATCATCCTCCTCGGCCAGTGTGAACACACCGGGCTCCAGCCCCTTCTCCACCATCGTGGGGCTCCCCTCCTCCAGGAGGGCCTCTGGGCTTGGGCCAGGCCGGTGCCGCCCAGCCCCCCGTTCAGCAAAGCTGACCTTCTTCAGCCGGAGCCCACAGTCCAGGAGGCTGCCCTCCTCACCCTCCTCTTCCTCCTCCTCCTCGTCGTCTTCTTCCTCCTCCTCCTCCTCCTCCTCCTTGTCCCCCCTCAGCCCGTCCCCCACCTCCCCACCTTCCCCTGCTGGCCGCTGCTCCACCGTAGCCTCCTCTTCCTCCTCGGGGGCCCCACAGCCTCCACCGAGACACCTGCGTCCCATGCCACTGCTGCTGCCACCCCCCTCTTCGGCCTGGGGTTCAAGGCGGCGGGGCGCAGGGCGCCGGAGGCTCAGCAGGCCAAGCAGGGCTCGGGCCAACTCCCAGGCCGCCCGCAGCCCGAGCTCGCCACGGCCCAGCCGCCGGTACAGGTGTGGCTGCAGGACCTCGCGCACGTTCTGGAGGAACTGGCGGGTGATCAGCAGAGTGGCCAGCATCTAGGGGTGGGAAGGGGGTGGAGAGAGGCCACATGGGGGGCAGGCAGGGCTCTGGGCACCCACCCTCCCAGAGCATGTTTCCAGACACTTGCCCTGAACCCAATTCCTGTTTCTGCTTCTTTAGATGTCCCTGGACATGGAGGCCCGCGCCTCAGCATGTCACTCTCACCTGCCACAGAACCACCGCCTGGGCGCCCCTGTGCCTCTCCACCCACCCAGGCTCCAGGCCTCCCTGCTTACAGCGCTGCCTGGAGGCTCAGCTGGGGCCTGGGGCCTTAACGGGTCCCTGCCACCTGCACTCTGTCAGCACAGCCCCAGCCCCTCGGAGCATGCCCCCTCGGCTTGGGGTGAGGCCCCAGCACAGCCCCGCTGCCCACCCCGGCGAGGCCTGGTGGGCTCGCCATCTGCCCGTACTTTGGCCTGGGCCATGAGCAGGAGGCCCCGGAGGGAGAGGAGGAGCAGGCGGAACCGCAGGGCCACGAGCGGGACCAGCACCGCCTGAAGCTGCCGCTCGAGGCTCTGGGACAGGGACAGGACGAGCAGGAGCTGTGGAGGGACCGACGGACAGGTGGACGACAGATAGGGAGGTGACAGGCAGAGAGAGGACGCACGGACGGACAGACGGACAGAGAGGAGAGAAGGATGGAGGAGGGGGGGGAGGGGCTGGAGAGCCCATGGACCCCTTTGGCCAGGTCCGGCCTGCGCTGGCCGCCATGGGGGTGCTGCCTGGGGCGGGGGCCTCACCTCTTTCAGGCGCTCCATGTCCTTGAGGTAGAAACCGATGTAGAATAGGCTCAGGTAGGAGTTGACGAACTGGAACTGCAGCGGCAGGGAGGCGGGCGGTCACTGTCACCCCGGCCCCAGGAGCCCACGCAGCCCCTGCCCGCCTGCTGGCCGCCACTCACCAGGACGACCTTGATGATGAGGTGCTTCTCATAGGCGCTCTCCAGCCGGTAATTCTCTGGAGGCCAAGGGGGCGAGTGAGGGCGCGACCCACATCCCCGCGGGCAGTAGGCACCTCCCCCGGTGCAGGGTGGCGGGCAGCGGGCCCTCCCCTCCGGGCATACCCATGTCGTTCAGCCAGACGGCGAGCTTCTTGTAACCCTCAGCGCTGGCGCTGACCAGCAGGGCCAGCACGACCTTGGGCAGGAAGCGGGCGAGGCGGGGCAGCCCCCGCACACTCAGCACCAGCTCCTGCGGGGCAGGGGTTCGTGGTCACCCGGCAGCAGGGCTCCGCTCGGTGCCGACCTGGGCAGGTGGTCACCAGGTCGGGGCCAGGGCGGGGGCCAGTGGTCACCTGCAGCTCGAAGCAGCCGAGCATGAGCAGGAACACGCAGGCCAGGCAGGTGAGGCACAAGGGGAGGCTCACGAGCAGCTGGAAGAGCAGCCGCTTCCAGGGTGGGTAGTAGAACTCCTCCGCCCGCGTCACGGGGCTGATGCGGCGCACGCCCTGGCGGAAGGCGCCCGGGCCCAGCGTGAGGCCCCAGGGGCTGCCCTGCGCCGCGCAACCTTCCCAACCCTCCGCCCAGATTCCTCCGCCAGCCTTTGCTCTCTCAGCGCCCCGCCTAGGGCACCCTTCCCAGTCCCTCGAATCCAGGGTCCCACCCTCCCCCTCCAGCATGCAGGCCCCCACCTGGCATACCCTTTTGACGCTGCAGCCCTATTTCACGCCTCCCCGTCTGGGCTCCTGCAGTGCCCCTGGCCCAGTGTGTTTTCTGCTTTACCCCATGTTCGGAGTCCTTGGATTCAGGCCCCTCCCGACTGACCCTGAACTGGGGTCGTGGCTCCTCCACAGCTTCCCCGGGTGAGTCCAGCGTCCCCCACTTGTAGGCCAGCTCCGCCCCCCTCCGTTTCCACTCCTCTAAGAACAGCGTTGACCAGACCACGTTGAAGAGGGCAAAGACCACACAGGAGACATCCCGGCTTGTCTGGAGATGGCAGAGGGGGGCGGACCTGTTGGCCAGGCTGGCCCAGGGAGGAGGGTGTCTCGGGTACCGCAACCCCTGCCCGGCCCACGCGCAGCACCTGATCGGCTTCTGTGAATGTATACAGGACAGAGCCAAAAACAGCCGGGTACACCATCGCCGATGTATAGAAGCCCAGCCAGGCGAAGTACATGGCAATCTTCACGCCAAAGTAGTCACAGATCTCGTCTGCCAGGGGGACAGAGGGTCCCGGTGAGCCCTCCCTGCTTCCTGGGACTCCCGCCCCCTGCACCCCCCTCACCACCATCCCCCCCACCCCCGCCCGGCCAGGGCCGCACCTAGAGGCTGGTTTTCACACACAGCCTGCACCCATGACTTCATGAGGCGGTTCAGGATGCGCTGCTCATGGACTGGGAACACCTGCTGGATGATCCCGCGGGCTGCCAGCTCAGGGACTGCTGGGCAATAAGAATGGGTGACCCCTGGCCTCTGCCTGTACCTAGCCTGCCCAGCCCCCCTTGGCTGAAACCCAAGTCACAGCTCGTCACCTGCTCTTAAACCCACAGAGGGTCTCCCAGGGGAGGAATTCTGGGTAGATGGAATATCTGGTTCTTCAGAATTTGGGAGGTGCAGGGGCAGGCAGGGAAGGGTGCAGGAAACCTAGCGGGGGGGGGGGTTCCCTGTGGTGAACCATGTTTTTAAACAAAGCCACTTGGCTTCAGTGTATTGCTCCAAATCCTTAGGAATGGTGCAAAGTTGGTGTCAGAAGGTGAGCTTGTCGCGGCTGATTTCCTGGAGGAGAAACTGAGGCCCAGGGCCGCACCACACAGTACATGGAGTGCTGTCGATGGTCCTGCCCCTGCTTTATCCTAGACCCAGAAAAGGGTTTCTCGTGGACCTGCCTCCCAGGGGATAAGCCCCACCCCTTCGCTAAGGCCACACCCCTTCAGTTTATTGATTAACCTATCTCCAGGCCCCGCCCAACTCTTCACTAGCCTGATAGGTTGGACTTAGACCCTGCCTTCATGCCTTGATAGGCTGTCCTGAGAGCCCCACCCAACTCCCCACATGTGATTGGGGGGTTGGCCCCGCCTCACTCACTGATTGGCTGGTCCTCCAGAAAGCGCACATTGTGCAGAGCCTCGCCCTGCTTGGCTCGCAAGTTCTGCAGCCAGAAGCGGATGATGCTCTGGCGCTCCTGCAGGGGACAGGGCATGAGCACAGGGAGCCGCAGCCCACGTGCTAGGGATGCGCGCTGGGGGCCGGAGGCTGCCACACCTGGGAGGTGAAGAAGCGCATCTCACTCTCCACATTCTCGTAGATGAAGTCCTCCTCGCAAGAGAAGCTGCGGGTGCCCCCACCAAACTCGGCCTTCACTGCCTTGCGCAGACCCAGCTCATCGGCCCCTCGGAGTAGGCTGCAGGAAGGGCAGGGGAGGTGGATCAGTGGGGAGACCCTGGCTCACTATCCTGGAGCTAGGGATAGTGCACCTGGCAGCCGCCTGGGACAAATGCAGGGCGGCCTGACCTTGCAATTAGAGCTCGTAAGGGCGAGGAGCTGGGTGACAGGGTAAGCAAGAAGCCAGGGACAGGGACTCGCCTCTCATACGTGGCGGTGACGAAGAAGGCATAGGCACGCGTGTGGCGGTGGTGGCGGACTTGCACGATGAGCTCGGGGATGCCCACACGGATGTGGTTCAGCAGCCACAGCAGTGTGTGGTCATCAGTTGTGTCTGCCAAGGGCACAGGGACTGATGGCTCTTGCCACAAGTGGTCTGAGGCCTCCTACAGACTCCCACTCTGGGGAGCCCAGTCTGGGCCCTGGGCAGATGGGCACGGGTACCTGGGAAGGTCATCAATACATCGCAGTTCTCCGTGGGCACCGTCTTCATCCACGCTTTGTGGGACACCAGGTATCGACCCGCCTGCAAGAGCCGCTTCCCAAAAAGCTTATCTGGGGGGCAGGCGAGACAGGCCGGGGTCAGGCCACTTGTGGACTCGGACTCCTACCTCCAGTCTGGATCTTTCCAGCCCTCGTCCCTGCTCATACACTCGCCAGGGCTCCTCGGCACTCAGCCTGGCATTCAAGGCGCTGCTAGCTCTGGCTTGGCTTGCTTCCTTCTCTCCATGTCCTTGCACCAGCCAGGCCCTCCCCAGGAATGCCCTTCCCCCAGGTCCTCCCTTACAAATCTTACTCATTCTTGAGGCCCAGCTCCGCCTCCAAAACCACAATCGATGGGGCGCTCACTAACAGCCCTGAGTTCTTCACCACATTATGTCAGCACGTCCTCACAGCTGGGTGTGGTTCTCACCCCATTTCGCAAGTGAGGAAACTGAGGCCCAGAGCGTGTAAGTCACACGCCCAAGGTCACAGAGCCGAGCTGAGATTCGAACCCAGGACCTATGATTCTATATCCTCTGCGGAGAGGCTCTCTCAAGCGCATTCCCGCCCGGCCGAGATCTGGTAGCCCAGGGGGTGACCGGACTCAGCCTCCGGCCTGGGCTCTCGAAGGGGCGTGTCCGTGTCTCTGCGCCGGGACCCCCGCCCGCTGCACGGGCTCCGCCGCGCCCGCCCGGCCGCAGCCGCAGTGCCGGGAGGAGCCGGCCCCTGGTGTGGACTCCAAGCCTGGGACAGCTGACCCCAATCCCCCTCCCCGTCTGGCCGCCGCGCGCACCCCAGGCACCTGCAACCCTGTGCGATGCGGCCGCCGCACACATACCCAGAACTCCGGACGCCGGGGTTGCGGGCTCGCCCTCCGGCGGGGGCCTCTTGCCGCGCTCGCCCTCCAGGGACGTGCCCCCGGCGCCTGAGGTGGCTTCGGCCATGGTGAGGGCAGATCAGGTCAGGGGCTGCGGGCGGCCCGGGCGCCGGGGGGCCGCGGGCTCATGGGGCCGGCGCAGCCGAGGAGAGCGCCGGAGGAGGAGACAAAGGCCGCGCCCGCCCGCCCGCGCCGGCCGCCGTCCCCGCGTGCCCGAGCGCTGCTTCTCGTCCCCGCCCGCGCCAAACCTCGAGTCTCCTCCTCGGCCCCGTGCGCGTCGCTTTTGGGTTCTCGACTCCGCCCGTGTCGTTTTGTGGGTTTCGTTCTCGCCCGCCAACCTTGCTCTCTGGTGCTCGTCCCCGCCCGCACCGAAGGTGCATTCTCCTCCTTGTCCCCGCCCGCGCGGTATTCTGGGTCTCGTCCCCGCCCGCCCCGGGCCTGGATTCTCAGCCTTAGTTTCCCCGTCTACAAAGGTGCGGTGTGGAATCGGAGATGGGCGTGATTTCACTTGGGCAGGACGTGGCAGAGGGCGGGCCTGGTCGGGCGAGATTCCGGGGAGCAATAACTTCAACCACCACAGCAGGGATGCGCAGAAATAACCATAGCAGGTCCTGCCTCAGGACCTTAGCGCATGCAGTTCCGCTGCCTAGGACACTCTTCACGCCTCTTCGTCCAGTTAACCCCCGCATTCTTCAGGGTGTACCTCAGAGAGGACCCGGTAGACTTGCCAAGTTTAGCAAGTAAAAATACAGCTCTCCCAGTTAAGGGTGAATTTCAGATAAACGAATAAATGTTTAGTACCTCTCAAATAATACACGGGACATAGTTATACTAAAACGTTATCCGTTGTTTATCTGAAATTCACATTTAACTAGGCGTCCAGTATTTTGTCTGGCACCCGGACCCTTGACCATCCTGAGTAGCCTCCTCCGTTAGACTGGGAGTCCAGCGAGGGAGGCGCACACAGTAGGCATTTGATGTATACCTGTGACAGCTCCAACAGCTCGGAGACGGCGAACGTCATCGTCCCTTTTACTGATGAAAAAATTGAGCAGGGCGGGCATAGAGGGATTAAAACTCTAGTCTGTCCGACCGATTTTTCCCAAAGTGCAGGTGCGCCGCCCGCCCGCTCCGTCCAAGAGCCAGAGAATCGGCCGTGCGAAAGCGCCCCCGGAGACCCGCCCAGCCGGTGCCTGGAATTCCATCCTCAGCGCGTTTTTCCGCGCCCCTGCGCTGTCCTGGCTTAACCCGAAAGTCATCTCCGAGGCTGCCCTGCCTGGGTTTCGGGAAGCCGGACACAGAGCGGACACTCAGCTCT
This sequence comes from Equus caballus, assembly GCF_041296265.1. Classification (NCBI taxonomy): domain Eukaryota; kingdom Metazoa; phylum Chordata; class Mammalia; order Perissodactyla; family Equidae; genus Equus; species Equus caballus. Next base: position 16,819,640 of record NC_091704.1, read on the forward strand.
GCACGACCAGGCCGGCGCCATGGAAGCCCAGAAGGGAGAGAGGGCTGTGCGGGAGTTCCAGGAAGGCTTCCTGGTGGAGGGGACCTTGGAGCTAGACCCTGAGGATGAATTTGTCAAGTCAAGGGTATCCGAGGCCAAGGGAGAGGCCGGAGGGAAAGGTGGGGAGTGGCGAGAAGCTGGAGAGTTCCGGGAAAACGAGTAGAAATCCCAGAAGTTTGGACAAGATTTTTCCAGGGCCAGTGCGTGGGTTCCCCAGAACCCAGCCCTCCCGGCCCCTGAGACGCTCTTGTGTCGCCTAAGGCTACGGAGTGGCCAGATGGAAATAACGGGACTCGAACCCGTATCTTGTTGTAATTCCCACGGCCTTGAGGCAAGCCCTGTCCTTCCACCCGTCATTTCCGGTGTCTCGGATTTCCCCGCCGCTCTAGGATCCTAAAAACTCGGTCTAATGTTTCCGGGGGAGCGCCATTTCGTTGCACCCCGCCGCGTGCAGCCCCCTGTTTCTTTTCCTGCACCAGCCAATAGAAACGAAGATCATCGGTGGGTGGGCGGTACGTCTCCTAAGGGGCCCAATGGTAGTCGAGAATCACTGAGTGCTTTACCAGTCACGCCGCAGGGTGGGCGGGGCCTCCTGCCCGGCCTTGAAGCTTCCCAGGCAGGGCGGTCGGGCGGGTCGCTGGTTGTGAATCCATGTGGCGGGGACTGTGGACCCTGGTAACCCGGGCGGCACATGGGCCTCGCAGGTGAGGCGACCCGGGGAAAGGGGTGTGAGGGCGTGGGGCGCTGCTTGGGCCCCAAACTCTCCCTGGGACCTGGGGGCCCATTTCCCTGCGGCCGAACCGCCTTTGTTTTCTTCCAAGTCCCAATCTGTCCATCCCCGTGCCACAGAGCCCACATCTGGGTCAACTTCTGCTCTCAGAGACCTCAATCTGGGCACCCTCCCGCCTCAGCCCCTCCAATCTGTCCCTGCCCCCGCCGCAGTGCCTCCACTTGGGGCATCTCCCGACCGGCGAGCCCTCGATCCACCTGCTCCTGCCGCAGATCATCCCAGATGCATTGACTCTCCTCCTCTCCAGTCCCAGATCGTGCATGCGCCAGGCAAGCGGCGCCCCGGCCCCCGGCTCCGGGGCCACCATCTTCGCGCTGAGCTCCGGCCAAGGCCGGTGTGGCATCGCAGTGATTCGGACCAGCGGCCCCGCCAGCGGCCACGCCCTCCGGAGCCTCACGGCGCCCCGGGACGTACCCCCGCCCCGCAGCGCCTGCCTGCGGCTGCTCAGCGACCCCCGCACTGGGGAGCCGTTGGACCGCGCGCTGGTGCTCTGGTTTCCAGGTGAGGGACTCCAGATCTCGAACCTACTGTAGCCCCCATGACCCAGTTTACCCACTCCAGGCGTTTGCCCAGGCTGTATCCTCCTCCTGACTCCCCTCTCCTCGCCTCACGAGGTCCCCAGAGTTTCACTGGTGAGGACTGCGCAGAGTTCCACGTGCATGGAGGCCCGGCCGTGGTGAGTGGTGTCCTGCAGGCCCTGGGTGAGTCTGCAGCCTTGGGTGCTATCTGCCAGCGGCCTGCGTGAGGGCAAGGGAGCTCAGTACCCGCGACCTTCCCTCAGGCAGTGTGCCAGGGCTGCGGCCGGCCGAGGCAGGCGAGTTCACCAGGCGGGCGTTCGCCCACGGGAAGCTGAGTCTGACCGAGGTGGAAGGGCTGGCGGATCTGATCCATGCGGAAACCGAGGCTCAGCGGCGGCAAGCCCTGAGGCAGCTGGACGGGGAGCTGGGCCACCTCTGCCGCAGCTGGGCCGAGACCCTCACTAAGGCAAGTCCTCTATTTGCCGGTTCTTTGCCTCAGAGCCCCCCGCCCCCTTCCATCCCCTGCCTGGGAGCCTGTTGTCTGTAAGCCGCCAATCTGGCCCGTTAGTTTGGGCTGGATCTGGGCAAATTGGCAGGTCGGGTGTGGGTTCCTGGGTGATCACACTACCTACTTCCCGTCCCCCAGGCTCTGGCCCATGTGGAGGCCTATATCGACTTTGGTGAGGATGACAATCTGGAGGAGGGAGTCCTGGAGCGAGGTGGGTCCGCCTGGGGTGCGGGGTTGGGACACCTGGCATCTCAGCTCCCAGAAGCCCCCTCACTCCCTCCCTCTGCTTCCTCCACCCACAGCTGACAGCGAAGTGCGGGAGCTGGAGGTGGCACTGGGCGCACACCTTCGAGATGCCAGGCGCGGACAGAGGCTCCGCTCAGGGGCGCACGTAGTGGTTGCGGGACCCCCCAACGCCGGCAAGAGCAGCCTGGTGAACTTACTCAGTGCGTGGGAGGTGGGCAGGGGCGGGGCCAGGAGCTGGGGAGCTGTCATTCCGGTGTAAGGAAGGGGCCAGGGAGGACGCAAGCTCAGTCTGGCGCTGGGCGGGGGAGGGAGAGCTTGAGGGAGGGGCTGTCTCACTCCTGCACCCTCATTCTCTGACCCTCTCCCCCCAGGCCGGAAACCTGTTTCCATTGTGTCCCCTGAGCCAGGGACCACCCGCGACGTGCTGGAGACCCCTGTGGACCTGGCCGGGTTCCCAGCACTGCTGAGCGACACGGCGGGCTTGCGGGAGGGCGTGGGGCCCGTGGAGCAGGAGGGTGTGCGGCGCGCCCGTGAGAGGTGGGCTGGCAGGTGGAAAACGGGGCCTTTCCTCTGTTGTTTTCCTCTGTTGCATTTATTTTTCTTTCTTCCTGAATCAGAAAAGGCTGCTAAGCTCCCTTAACCATGGGGACTCCGTGATTTGGGGAGGGCAGCCCTTGGAGTTCGGCCTCTGCCTCGCCCCTCGCTTTCCGCCCCGCCCCTCGCTCTCCATCCCGCCCCCCCCGAGTCTGCCCCGCCCCTTGCTCTCCACCCCCGCCCCCCGAGTCTGCCCCGCCCCTCGCTCTCCGCCCCGCCCCTCGCTCTCCGCCCCGCCCCAGGTCTGCCCCGCCCCTTGCTCTCCACCCCGCCCCCCGAGACTGCCCCGCCCCTCGCTCTCCGCCCCGCCCCCCGAGTCTGCCCCGCCCCTCGCTCTCCGCCCTGCCCCTTGCTCTCCGCCCCACCGGGTCTGCCCCGCCCCTTGCTCTCCGCCCCGCCCCCGGGTCTGCCCCGCCCCTCGCTCTCCGCCCCGCCCGATGCCCTCAATTGCTCACCTCCCCGGGCTCTGCTCAGTGGGTTCTCCCGCTCACCTGGTTCTCCCTTCCTTCCCAGACTGGAGCAGGCTGACCTCATTCTGGCTGTGCTGGACGCCTCTGACTTGGCCTCTCCGTACAGCTGCAACTTCCTGGACACGGTTGTCACCCCTGCGGGAGCCCAGAGCCCCAACGGGAGCAGCCAGCGCCTCCTGCTGGTCCTGAACAAGTCAGACCTGCTGCTCCCGGGGGGCCCAGAGCCCAGTCCTGACGTGCCCCCTCACTTGCTGCTGTCCTGCCTGACCGGGGAGGGGCTGGATGGCCTCTTGGAGGCGCTGAGGAAGGAGCTGGCTGAAGTGTGAGCCCCCCTCTCGCCCGTCCCACAGCCTCCCTTCACCCAGGTTCAAGCGGGGGCTGAGCCCCTGGCTTTGGGCGCATGACTGCCCCGCAGGCTCAGTTTATATCTGCAAAATGGGTACGGATCACCTCCCTTCGAATAGTAGTTGTGAAGTTGGAAAAAGACGGTCTTTTTCCTTCCAGATGCGGGGACCCGGCCACAGGCCCACCGCTGCTGACGCGCGCAAGGCACCAGCATCACCTCCAGAGCTGCCTGGACGCCCTCGGCCTCTACAAGCAGGCGAAAGACCTGGCTCTGGCGGCCGAGGCGCTGCGGGTCGCCCGGGGGCACCTGACCCGTCTCACCGGTGGAGGGGGCACCGAGGAGATCCTGGACCTCATCTTCCGGGACTTCTGCGTGGGAAAATAAGGGGATTGGCGAAGCTCGGACCCAGGCTGGGTGGACGCCCGGAGGCTGTGAGACATCTGAGAACAGCTTAGGCCAAGTGGACTCTCATCCCCTGGGGGAAGAACTTGACCCCAAACGGTGAAGCCCCTGTTGTTGGCCAGATGCGGCTGGGGGCGACTTGTTGGGCGCGCAGGTCCAGGAGTAGGACTGAAGGAAGTCTCTCTGGGCACCTGATGCTGGGGAAGTAGGAGTAGAGGGTTGGGACGAAGCTCGGAGGGTCTCAGGGTTTTTGTTTCATGACTTTAAATTTTGCAAGTACCCAAGGAATGTGAAAAACTCAGGTGATCTGGAAATGTTTAAACCTCCCCTGGGTTTGACCTTCCCTGGGGTCATGGCTTAACTTGTGTCCTTCCAGAACTTTCTCTGTGTGTTTGTATTCTTGTGGCTGCACCTGTAAAATATGTTTTGTCTTGCATTTTATACATAAATTGTGTTTTACTTTTTATTATATTGAGGTCAGAATAGTTTATAGCATTGTTTATGTTTTAGTTGTACATTATTATTTGTCAGTCACCATATATATGTGTCCCTTTAACCCTTATGCCTACCTCCCAACCCCCTTCCCCTCTGGTAACCACTGATCTCTTCTCTTTCTGTTAGTTTTATCTTCCACATATGAATGAAATCATACAGTGTTTGTCTTGCTTTGTTTGGCTTATTTTGCTTAACATAATATCCTCGAGGTCCATCTATGTTGTTGCAAATGGGACAATTTTGTCCTTTTTTCTTGCTGAGTAGTATTCCGTTGTATAAATATCCCACATCTTTATCCATTCATCTGTCGATGGGCACTTGGGTTGCTTCCAAGTGTCAGCTATTGTGAACAGTGCTGCCGTGAACATGGGGTGGCGGAGATCTTTCTGCATTAGTGTTTGCATGTTCTTTGGATAAATACCCAGTAGTGGGATAGTCATATGGTATTTCTATTTTTAATGTTTTGAGGAATCTCCATACTGTTTTCCATAGTGGCTGCACGTGTTTGCATTCCCAGCAGCGCTGTGAGAGGGTTCCCTTTTCTCCACACCCTCTGCAACATTTGTTGTTTTCTGTCTTGCTGATTATAGCCATTCTGATGGGTGTAAGGTGATGTCTTAGTATACTTTTGATTTGCATTTCCCGATGATTAGCGATGTTGAACATCTTTTCATGTGCCTGTTGGCCATCTATATATCTTTGGAAAAATGTCTGTTCATATCCTCTGCCTAGTTTTTGATTAAGTTGTTTGGTTTTTGTTGTTGAGCTGTGTGAGTTCTTTATATATTCTGGAGATTAACCCCTTGTCCGATATATGATTTACTCTCCCAGTTGGTGGGTTGTCTTTCCTTTTGATCTTGATTTTCTTCGCCTTTCAGAAGCCCTTTAGTCTCACGAAGTCCCACCTGTTTATTTTTTCTTTGGTTTCCCTTGTCCGAGTAGACATGATATTTGAAAAGATCCTTCTAAGACGAACGTCAAAGAGTGTACTGCCTGTATTTCCTTCTAGGAGTTTTATGGTTTCACGTCTTACCTTCAAGTCTTTGATCCCTTTTGAGTCTATGTTTGTGTTTGGTGAAAGATAATGGTCTACTTTCATTCTTTTGCCTGTGGCTGTCCAGTTTTCCCAGCACCATTTATTTGAGACTTTCTTTTCTCCATTGTATGTTCTCAGCTCCTTTGTCGAAGATTAGCTCTCCACAGATGTGTGGTTTTATTTCTGGGCTTTCAGTTCTGTTCCATTGATCTGTGCCCCTATTTTTGTGCCAGTACCATGCTGTTTTGATCACTGTAGCTTTGTAGTATGTTTTGAAGTCAGGGATTGTGCTGGCTCCAGCTTCGTTCTTTTTTCTCAGGATTGCTTTAGCAATTTGGGGTCTTTTGTTGCCGCATATGAATTGTAGGATTCTTTGTTCTATTTCCTTGAAGAATGTCATTGAGATTCTGATAGGGATTTCGTTGAATCTGTAGATTGCTTTAGGTAGTATGGACATTTTAACTATGTTTATACTTCCAACAATGTGCATGGCATATCTTTCCATTTCTTTATGTCATCATCAGTTTCTTTCAATAGAGTCTTATACTTTTCAGTGTATAGATATTTCACCTCCTTGGTTACATTTATTCCTAGATATTTTATTCTTTTTGTCACGATTGTAAATAGATTGTATTCTTGAGTTCTCTTTCTGCTAGTTTGTTGTTAGAGTATAGAAATGCAACTGATTTTTTTTTTTAAGGATTGGCATCTGAGCTAACAACTGATGCCAATCTTTTTTTTTTTTTTTTTCTGCTTTATCTCCCCAAACCCCGCCGTACACAGTTGTATATCTTAGTTGCACGTCCTTCTAGTTGTGGGATGTGGGACGCCGCCTCAACGTAGCCTGACGAGCAGAGCCATGTCCGCGCCTAGAATCCGAACCCTGGGCCGCCGCAGCGGAGCGTGTGAACTTAACCACTCGGCCATGGAGCCGGCCCCGCAACTGATTTTTGTATGTTGATTTTGTACCCTGCAACTTTACTGTAGTTGTTGATTATTTCTAATAGTTTTCCAATGGATTCTTGAGGGTTTTTGATATATAAGATCATGTCATCTGAAAACAGTAAGAGTTTCACTTCTTCACTCCCTATTTGGATTTCTTTTATTCCTTTTTCTTGCCTAATTGCTCTGGCCAAAACCTCCAATACTGTGTTGAACAGAAGTGGTGAGAGTGGGCACCCTTGTCTTGTTTCTGTTCTCAGAGGGATGGCGTTCAGTTTTTCCCCATTGAGAATGATATTGGCTGTGGGTTTGTCGTATATGGCCTTTATTATGTTGAGGTGATTTCCTTCTATCCCCATTTTACTGAAAGTTTTTATCATAAGTGGATGTTGGATCTTGTCGAATGCTTTCTCTGCATCTGTTGAGATGATCATGTGGTTTTTGTTTCTCATTTTGTTAATGTAGTGAATCACGTTGATTGACTTGCGGATGTTGAGCCATCCCTGTGTCCCTGGTATAAATCCCACTTGATCGTGGTGTGTAATCTTTTTAATGTATTGCTGTATTCGGGTTGCCACTATTTTGTTGAGGGTTTTTGCGTCTATGTTCATCAGCGATATTGGCCTGTAGTTTTCCTTCTTTGTGTTGTCCTTGCCTGGCTTTGGGATCAGGGTGATGTTGGTCTCATAGAATGTGTTAGGTAGTGTTCCATCTTCTTCAACTTTCTGGAATAGTTTGAGGAGGATAGGTAGTAAATCTTCATTGAATCTTTGGTAGAATTCTCCAGAGAAGCCATCTGGTGCTGGACTTTTGTTTTGGGAGGTTTTGATGACTGTTTCAATCTCTTTACTTGTGATTGTTCTGTTCAGATTCTCTATTTCTTCTTGATTCAGTTTTGGGAGGTTGTGTGAATCTAAGAATTTATTCATTTCACCTAGATTGTCCAATTTTTGGCATATAGTTTTTCATAGTAGTCTCTTATAATCCTTTGGATTTCTGTGGTATCCATGGTAATTTCTCTTCTTTCATTTTAAATTTTATTTATTTGAGTCTTCTCTCTTTTTTTCATAGTAAGTCTGGCTAAGGGTTTGTCAATTTTGTTTATCTTCTCAAAGAACCAGCTCTTAGTTGTTTTTTTTTTAGGACAATTAGCCCTGAGCTAACATCTGCTGCCAATCCTCCTCTTTTTGCTGAGGAAGACTGGCCCTGAGCTAACATCTGTGCCCATCTTCCTCTACTTTATATGTGGGACGCCTACCACAGCATGGCGTGCCAAGTGGTGCCATGTCCGCACCCGAGATCCAAACCAGCAAACCCCAGGCCGCTGAAGCAGAACGTGCGCACTTAACTGCTGCACCCCCAGGCTGGCCCAACCAGCTCTTAGTTTCATTGATCCTGTCTGTTGTTTTTTCAGTCTCTATTTCATTCATTTCTGCTCTAATTTTTATTATTTGCCTCCTTCTGTTGACTTTGGGCTTTGTTTCTTCTTCTTTTTCTACTAGTTCTGTTAGGTGTTGTTCAAGACTACTTATTTGAGGGACCGGCCCTGTGGCTGAGTGGTTAAGTTCGCGTGCTCCACTTCAGCAGCCCAGGGTTTTGCTGGTTCAGATCCTGGGTGTGGACATGGCACAGCTCATCAGGCTATGCTGAGGCAGCGTCCCACATAGCACAACCATAGACACTCACAACTAGAATATACAGCTATGTAATGGGGGTCTTTGGGGAGAAGAAGAAGAAGGAAAAAAAGGAATTAAAAAAAAGATTGCTTATTTGAGACTTTCCTTGTTTGTTGAGCTGGGCCCATATTGCTATGAATTTCCCTCTTAGAACCACTTTTGCTGCATCCCATAAGAGTTGGTCTGTTGTGTTTTCATTTTCATTTGTCTCCAGGTATTTTTTGATTCTCCTTTGATTTCCTCATTGATCCCATGGTTGTTCAGTAGCATGTTGTTTAGTCTCCACATATTTCTGACTTCCCCAGCTTTTTTCTTGTAGTTGGTTTCTAGTTTCGTAGCATTATGGTTGGAAAAGAGCTTGAAACAATTTCAATCTTCTTAAATTAATTGCAGCTTGCCTTGTTTCCCAACATGTGGTCTATCTTTGAGAATGTTCCACGTGCACTGGAGAGGAATGTGTGTTCTGCTGATTTTGGATGGAGTGTTCTATATACGTCTATTAGTCCATCTGCTCTAGTTTCTCATTTAGCTCCGCTATTTCCTTGTTGACTTTCTTTCTGGATGATCTGTCTGTCGATGTCAGTGGGGTGTTAAGGTCCCCTACTATTATTGTGTTGCTGTTAATATCTCCTTTTAGTTTTGTTAATAGTTGCTTTATATATTTGGGTGCTCCTATGTTGGGTGCATATATAAGTTTTATGTTCCCTTGATGGAGTGTCCCTTTCTTTTTTTAAGATTTTATTTTTCCTTTTTCTCCCCAAAGCCCCCCAGTACATAGTTGTATATATATTTTTTCAGTTGTGGCATGTGGGATGCCGCCTCAGTGTGGCTTGATGAGCAGTGCCATGTCTGTGCCCAGGATCCAAACCAACGAAACCCTGGGCAACTGCAGCGGGGTGCTCAAACTTAACCACTCAGTCATGGGGCCAGCCCCCATGGAGTGTCCCTTTTATTATTATATTGTGCCCCTCTTTGTCTCTCATTGTCTTTTTTATCTTGAAGTCTACTTTGTCTGATATAAGTTATTGCAACACCTGCTTTCTTATGTTCACTATTAGCTTGGAGTATCGTCTTCCATCCCTTCACTCTGAGCCTGTGTTGTCTTGGAGCTGAGATGTGTTTCCTGGAGGCAGCATATTGTTGGGTCTTGTTTTTTATTCCATCCCACCATTCTGTGTGTTTTGACTGGAGAATTCAATCCATGTATATTTAGAGTGATTATTGATATATGAGGCTTAATGCTGCCATTTTATCACTTGTTTTCCAGTTATTCTGTATTTCCCTTGTTTCTTTTTTTCTTTTTCCTTAAAGATTGGCACCTAGGCTAACAACTTTGCCAATCTTCCTTTTTTTTCTTTTTTTTAAGGATTGTCACCTGAGCTAACAACTGTTGCCAATCTTTTTTTTTTTTTTTCTGCTTTTTCTCCCCAAATCCCCCTGGTACATAGTTGTATATCTTAGTTGCAGGTCCTTCTAGTTGTGGCGTGTGGGTCGCCACCTCAACGTGACCTGATGAGCGGTGCCATGTCTGCGCCCAGGATCTGAACCAGCAAAACCCTGGGCCGCCGCAGCAGAGTGCTGGCCCCCTGGAGGAGGTCTTTTTACATTGATGTAATTAGGAATTCTGTAAGCTTTTTTACTTGTAATTCCAGCTCCTTCCCCCCTTTGGGAAGTTCTCTACTATTATTTCTTTGAACAATCTCTCTGCTCCTTTCTCCTCTTCTCTCTCTTGAATACCTATAGTCCTTATGTTGCATTTCCTAATTGAGTCAGATATTTCTTGGAGAATTTCCTCACTGTGTTTTAGTCTGAATTCTCTCTCCTCCTCCATCTGAAGCATTGCCATATTCCTATCCTCTAAATTGCTAATTCCATCCTCCATAATATCAGCTCTATTATTTAAGAACTCCAAACTTTTCTTTATGTCATTCATTGTTTTTCATCTCCAACATTTCTGATTGGTTTTTCTTTATAGTTTGAATCTCTTTTGTGACGAATTCCCTGTGTTCATTAGTTTTATTCCTGATTTCACTGAACTGCCTGAGTTCTCTTGTAACTCATTGAGTTATTTTCTGGTAGCTATTTTGAATTCTCTGTCATTTAAGTCGTAAGTTTCTATGTCTTCAGGATTGATTTCTGGATGTTTGTGTTTTTCCTTCTGGTCTGGAGTGTTAACACACCTCTTTATACTGTTTGATGGGGTGGGTTGTGCCATCGCGTGGTGATAGTATCTGGTTGCAGATTCCACCTGCCGCCACTGGAGGGCGGGCAGGAGCTGTGCATTCTGAGCCCACTGTGATCCCTGGCAGTTATGCCTGTCTGAGCCTGGGTCAGTCCTTGGGCCCACAGTGGCGCTGTTGACTCTCCCACTGGATGGGAGAGTAAGCACACAGGAGCTCAGGGCGGCTGTCACCTGCTTCCGCAGTCCTGCTGAGACGCGCTCCCACTTTCAGGGCCGCAGTGGTGTGGGCGCTCCAGACACGAGAGCAGTCACACGCATGCACAGGGCTGCTGGGGGGCCAGAGAGTTCACCCAGCTTTGCCACCTCCCCGGGGCAGTGCATCCCCCTTCAGGTGTGTATCTGCGTGCGTCTCACAGGCGTCCTGTTGTGCTGTGCGGGTGTCCTCCACAGATCAGTGAATGTCCATTTAGTTGTGGTTCCAAGGATGAGAGACAAAGGGAATAGCTCACTCTGCCATGTTGCTGATGTCACCCTCCAATTGTGTGTTTATTACTCTACAAATTGTCATTCCTTTTTTAACCTTGAAACTCTGCCTCTTGTATCTCAACAGTGACTCACAAACTCCCAGGGCCCTACTTTCTCTCCCAGCTTAGTCACTCCCTCACTCATTCACTCAGTGAATGTCTGTCGCACACCTTCCGGCATGGTGCACATCAGGCACAATGCTGTGGGTGTTTGTTACAGTTTTACAGACGAGGAAAGAGGCTCAGAGAAGCGCTTAGTTGCTGGAGGCACCAGCTTTGGAATTTGCACATGGGTCTGTTCGGCTCCGATTTGAGTGTGCTGTGGGCCTGCTGTGCAGTGCTGGGAACATGGGGGAACAAGCAGGCATCGCCCCTGTCCTTGTTCAAGGAGAGACACAGCTCCTGACACTGAGGTCTGATGGTGCTGTGCCAGTTTACAGTGAGGAGACCTGACCTGGTCAGGGCCTGGAGGGCAGCCTGCCCTGCAGAGGTGGCCTTTGTGCTGGTATCTGAATGGTGAGAAGAAAGAAACCAGGTGGAGGAGGCTGGTGAGAGCATCCCATGCATAAGACACAGCACCTGCAAAGGCCCTGAGGTGGGAGCATCCTGTGTGTTCAAGGAATGTGAGGTGGCCCGCGTGGCTAGAGCAGAGAGAGTGAGGGGTGGAGGAGGGAGATGAGGTGGAGGAGGAGAGGAAGGGCCTGAGCCAGGCTTGATTGGGAGACTTCTGGGGCCTGATGTGATGGTGATGAACCAGCAGAGGGCGCCGTGTTCTCCCGCAGGATGTGCCGGCATCCTCGGGTGGCGCCCTGCTGCCCTGGGGTCCCAGGGATCCCAGCTTCCACTCCCTGGTAGCATGTGAAGGTTAGCTCCCCTTGCCAAAGCCGGAAACTGAGTCTCCATTAGGGTCCGGATCTTTTCCAGAGTCAGGAAAAGATCTCCACCTCCAGGGGTTCAAGGTACGAGCTCTCAGGTGACAGGTGGCAGGTGAGCAGTGGCTGGGAGGTGGCTGCGTCCCCCGACCCTGTTTCTTCACTGACTTCATTGCAACTTGTCACTGTTCATTGATTTGTTTGCTTGTTCAACAGCTGAGGTCACCCCCAAACGGGGGACTCCTGGAGGGAAGGGCCACCCCATGAGCCGAGTCCAGGGCTGTCACCATTACTCCACTTTGCAGGAGAACAAACTGATGCCCAGAGAAGAAGAGCAATGACGGGGGTCTAGCGGGGGTGTGGGTCCAGGTGTCCTCTCTGGCGGTCCAAGGGCTCCCAGGAGGGATAAGCGCCATCTGGGTGCAGAGGAAGATGCTCTTTGGGCAGGATGCTGGGCCCTGCCCAGCTCCCCCAGGCCCTGGCACCCGGCTGGACTGAGGTCCTTGGCCACAGTCCCTTTTTTTCCAAGAAGGGTGAAGTGGTTTGTGGGAAGCAGCCATGGGGGTTATTTATAGAGGTGACAGGAAATCCCCAAAGAGCCAGGACCTCACCCAGTGTCTGGACCACAGAGTCAAGGAGGAGTCTGCCCTTGCTCGCTGACTGGTGCTCCGTGCCTGCCCGTGTCCCAGGGGGAAACACCAGCCCCTGGGAGCCAGAGTACAGCGTCAGGGCTGGAAAGAGGAAGGGATGCAAAGGCTGTACCTGGGGCATCGAGGAGGGCTGCCTGGAGGAGGGATCTCTGGGGCTGAGCCTTGGAGAAAAAAGAGTTTGTCAAGCAAGCAAAAGGCTTCTAGTCTGAGGGCACAGCACAGATGAAGAGTCAGTGAGTCTTCAGTCAGAGAATTTAACATCCTGGACGGCTGGAGACAAGGGCTGTACCGTGCGTGGGAGGAGTGGGCACAAGAGAGCTGAGGAAGTGGACTTTGTCCCCAGGGTAATGGGGAGCCACAGAAGGTATGTGAGCAGGAGAGGGATGTGGTCAGATCCCGTGATGGAAAGATCCCTCTGGACCAGCACAAACGCCATACTGGAGGCAGAGGCTGAGGTCCAGATGTTGCAGAACTGAGCCAGGGCCAGGCGTGGGGGCCTGTTCAAAGGATGATACCCTGGGATGCTCTAGCTGAAAGAGACGAACCACGGGTCAGAGACCTGTGCCAGTGTGTCTGGAGAGTTTAGAATGATTAGTAGTACACCCATTTCTCAGACGAGGAAATGGAGATTGACTGAACCAATGTTTGAAGCCAGGGATGTCTGGCTCCAAGCCCAAAGTCAGGCCTCCTGGGGTTGCTGGGACTGGCCAGCCTCAGCATCCTCCCCAGACTCTGGGCTGCCCGGGCAGTAGGCTCAGGGTCAGGGACATCCCTGCTTCCTTGGGGCCTCCAGACTGGCCTGTCTGGGCGGCCTAGTCTGGCTGACCCCCAGCCCTGGCTTGGCGGGGCCCCAGCCGAGTGTTTCCTGCAGCAGCCGCCTCTCGCCCACATTTCTGGATCCAGGAAATATCGCTCCTTTGTCCCTTCTGACTAGCCTGCCCTAAGTGTGGCGTTGCCAGCCCCGGCTCCTCGTGACTCATTCCCTCTCCGTCGGGTCCCAGGGGATGGGCTGGGAGGGAAGGGGGTGGGGGGGGAACAAGCTAGATTCTACACCACAATTATTTGGCCATTTTTCTACTCATGGCCATTTGCTTTGTTTCCTGGAGTTTTTGCTTCTTAGGAATAATGTTCCAGGAATGGCACTGCCGAGTCACAGGGTTCGTGCATTTTACTTTTATTAAATATTGCCAAAGCAGCTTCCCGAAGGGCCATGACGAGATCTGCATTTCTACCAGTCCTGTAGGAAAAGGCCCTTTTCTCAACATTTTCACCAGCAGTAGGTATTGTGGGTTTTGGAGTTTTTGTTAAAGCTTCAGTGCATGGTTGTGTAGCCTAGTTGTTAGTTTCGTTGTCTATGTGAGCTGCCTGGTTCCACAACCCGGAGACGGTCCCGGGCTGCAGCCGTAAGAGTGCCGAATCTTAACCACTAGACCACCAGGGCTGGCTCATTATTATGTTTTTTTAACTTTTTTCCCCAGTCTGCTGGGTACAGCGTGATTTCTCTGTGCTCCTTTACTGTGCTTCCCCAGCTACCCGCCAATTTAGGGACAGGCCAGCTGAAGTGCCCCAAATGCTCCCGGTGCCCTTTCTGACATCCCATCTCGCCACAAAAATGAAGCAGAAGGACCGTCCAGAGCCGCGCGCGGTCCGTTCCTGGACTCGTTTGGACGGGTGGGGGCGCCTTGCAGTGGTGTCGGTACCTTGGGGAATCTGCAAACCCGGGGAAATCAAAGCTACAAAGGGACGACCTGCTTCTTCAGCAACCGCCTCTCCAGTATCTGCCTATTGACTCTCACTCCGCCTCTCTCCTCCCAGGCGGGGACGCGCACACCTTGGGGGAAGCCGGCGTCCCCGCGGGTCCGGGTGCACGGGCTTCTGGCCTGCGGCTGGGGGAGAGCGCGCCCTGGCTTCCGTCTGCTTTCTCGCCTTTTCCCAGTCACGGCCACGTGGTGCCTTTTCAAAGCAGAAATCAGACTCTGGAGTCCTCGAACGGATCCCATAGCATTTACTGAGCGCCTAACGATTACACTGGCCACAGGCGGGGCTGGGAGGGCCCTGGGACAGCCCTCCCTGGCAGGGCCAGGAGGGCGCGGGGCGGTGCAGGGGCCGGAGGCTGTGGTGAAGGGGCGGTGGGGGCGGTGGGGGGTGCTGCGTGCGTGACGTCCCCGCCTCTGTCTGCGACGTTGCCCGGCGCGTGCGGGGGAGGCCTCGTGTGCGGCTGTGAGAGTAGCGGGCGGCGGCCGAGCGGGGGTGCAGACAGAGGACGCCGGCTCTGCAGCCGGGCGAGCCGGGGCCTCCCCCATCCTGGAGGCCTGCAGCCTCCTCAGCCACTAGGGCAGGAAGGAGACAGGAATACAATAGTCAGACAGACGGAAGGACAAACCTCGCCTTCACCCCCTCCTTCCCCGGGCCCCTTCTTGCCCCCAAGAAGCCTAAGGCTCCTTTGGGTTCAACCTCCCCTTAGACTTCTACCTGTTGAGCCTCTCTGGGACGGTGGACAGAGATGTGTGCCTCCTCATTATTCAGATGAAGAGACTGAGGTTCAGAGAGGACACCTCCTGTGCTACAGGCCTCTGCTGCAGTCTGTCTGACTCTCCTTTGCTCCTTAAGGCCCTAAGGATCCTAGGAGTTTGCCCCAAAGGCCCTGGCTCCCCCAACCCCAGGCAGGGCCTCAGTCTCCCTCTTTTGTTTACACAGAACTGACCTAGGGGCGGCCCCTCACTCATTCCCAGGAGGGTTTTTCTAATGGGCCTGCCCCTGCTCACATGCTCTCCATGGCTCCCCAGTGCCCAAGCCAGATCCTCTCTATCTGACATTCAAGGCTCCACCCACTCTGCCCCCACCAGGCCTCCCTGTCAGGGACTCAAACCCTGCCAAAGTCCTTTGAAATTCCCCGCGCCGTCGCTGGCCTCCCCGTCTGGTCCCCGCCTCTGCAGAAGGCACCGCTGTCCGGAATGCCCTTCCCCTCCTCGGCCAGGGAAGGTTCTGTGAGGGGTCAGGGGTTGGCGCAGAGGCTGCTTCCTGGTGGGGGAGGGGGCCTCCGCCAAGGCCCGCTTCCGCTGCCCCTCCCTTCCTTCCCGCTCTTCCCTGGGGCCCCAGCCGGCTCACGTTCCTCGGCTCTGCCCAGCCACCCCCCCCCCCCCCCCCCCACCCCCCACCCCCCCCCCCCCCGCCCCCGCTCCAGCCTCTGTCCTGGACCACGATTCACCCGGCCCCCCACCCGCCAGCCCTGACGTGTGTTCTTCACTCACTCCTGCCCAACAGCCTGCGAGGGAGGGGGGGGGTCCCTGGGCGTCTTTCAGAGACTGGGGCTCCTAGGTCCCCATCATCGCCTGCCCTGGCCAGTGTAGTCGCCTGTGCCCTGGTCTGGCCTCCCTCCTTCACCCCCATAGCGATCAGAAGGCGCCTGTGAACATGAGTCAGGTCAGGTCCTCCTCTGCGCACAGTCACAAGGCCCTGCCTGATCTACCGGTCGCCTCCCTGACCTCATCTCCTTGAACTCTGCCCCTCGGTCACTCTGCTCCAGCCGCACTGGCCTCCTCATTCAAATTCCCCAAGTCTGTTGTCCTGCCTCAGGGCCTTTGCATGGGCTGTGCTGGCTGCCTGGTGCACCCTTCCCGGGATAACCCCCATGGCTCCTCCTTCATCTCCTTTAAGTGTCTGCTCAGGTGTCACCCTCCGTCAGGGAGGGAAGGCAGCCCTGGCCACCGGTGGAAAATTCCAGCCTCCTACACTCCCCTATCCATTTTCTGTCTCCCATCAGCAAGGGGCCTTATCAGGGCTCTTGGATCTGGTCCATCACCTGTCTCCCCCACCAGACAGCCGCACGAGGGCGCAAGGTTCTGCGCCTCGTTCCTTGGTGGCGTCAGCACCCAGTGGCTGCTCAGTACATACGGGTTGAATGAACACGGGAATCGTAAGAGGGATGGAGGGCGCTGAGCTGAGCGACACTGAGCCGGCTCAGAGCCAGGCCTGGACACCCGTCTCAGCCCTCCACACTGCAGCTCTTGCCACCTCCAGCCACACAGCCCCTAAACTGATATTTACCTAACATTTGTCTCCATATCACCTGTGTGGGTTTTCTTTTGTTTTGTTTTCTGCTGGGAAAGATTGGCCCCGAGCTAACATCTGTTGCCAATCTTCCTCTCTTTTTCTTCTTTCCCTCCCCAAAGCCCCAGTGCATACTTTTATGTGTGTTTCTTAAATAAATTGATTGCCAAAGGACACTCAGTAAAGGAAAGCTGGTGCGCTGGCCACCAAGAGGAAGTGACTTAAAAATGTTCACTTGAAAAGCAAGACCGTGCAGTGGAGTCCGGCTGGCACGGGCCCTGGTCTGCCTGGCCTAATGGGCGTGGGGGCTGCGGGGGCTGCAGGGTGCAGGGTGCCGCTCCAGGTGCAGAAGGAGTAAGAGAGGAAAAGGCGCCGATTCTCTGGATCTGGGGCCAGGCGGTTTGATGCCGCCGGGGGCCTGGCCCTACTGGGCGAATCTGGACTCTCAGCCCCAGGGCTGCCCAGGGAGGGGCTGGTGGAGCCGGGACTTGACCCCAGAGCCCGTGGCCCTGGGCCTGCTTGTCCCTGCCCGTCTCGCAGGGGCAGGCAAACCCAGGCTGGAGCCCAGCGGCCGAGGCCGTCCTGCACCCCCGCAGAGAGAGGCAGGGCCCAGAGAGGCTCAAGCATGAATTGTTTTCTCGCCTCCGGCAGGGATGTCATGGGGTAAACAATGTCAAGAGCTTCCCCGTCCTTGTCCTCGTCCTCGGCAGGGACCGGGACAGACCTGGGCTGGGAGCCTGGCTCCAGCTCTGACTCGCTGACGCACGACCCAGGCTAATCACTTCCCTGGGGCCTCAGTTTCCTCCTCTGAGAAATGGACTAATAATAGAACCTCCTTCCTTGCCACGATGGCTTCAGGCCAAGATGGAGAGAGGGAAACCGCCTGGAGCAGGATCTTCTCCAGGGGCTGCCTGAAGTGAGGGACTCCTCCTCCCCAGGCAGAGCCATTCAGGATGATGGGACCAGTTCCAAGAGGGGGTGAGCTCCCCTTCAGAGGGGGTATGTAAGAAGAGGTCTAGATGGAGCCGGATGTGGAGACCCTGGGAAGTTGGCAAAGGACCTCAGGAAGTCTGTCTGGCCCCAAGGCCTGCGTTTAGCACCCTGAGGCTGAAATGCAGCCAGGCTGACGTTAGCCTGGTGGCACAGCCGGTGAAGGCACAGGCTTGGTGTCAGAGGGATTGGACTCAAAGTCCTGGGTGCCTCCCTGAGCCTCAGGTCCTACACCGCAAATGGGAACGTCAGTGCCTGACTCAGATCAGCGGTGTGGGCCTGAACGGGAGCGTGGCCACGACCTGGAGGGGTCACAGGATGTCCTCGGGGTGGTGGCCTGAGTCACCTTCGCTGTGATCCACAGGCTGTGTTCCAATGGATGACTGAGCCCTGGGGGGTGGTTAGGGGGGCACAGGCCTCGAGCCATGACCAGAGGGTGTGCCGGGCACCCCTGATGCTCCCCGCTGAGGCCCCCAGCCTCTTGCTCCAGCCATTTGTGGACAGCAATTTACAGTTGGCAAAGTGTCTCCAATGCTCTTGGTTTCAGAGGTCTCCTATTTTTTTTTTTATTTCTTGAGGAAGATTAGCCCTGAGCGCTGCTGCCAATCCTCCTCTTTTTGCTGAGGAAGACTGGCCCTGAGCTAACATCCGTGCCCATCCTCCTCTACTTTATATGTGGGACGCCTGCCACAGCATGGCTTGATGAGCGGTGCCACATCCACACCCAGGATCCGAACCCGCAAACCCCGGGCCACTGAAATGGAATGCACGCACCCAACCACTATGCCACTGGGCCGGCCCCAAGGCTTCCTATTTTTGTACGGGTAGAAAGTGAGGCTCAGAGGGGTGGGGTGAGAAGCCCAGGGTCACTCTCGGACGCTGCCCTGGCTCCTTCCCTTCCTCCTCTCCAGCCACCCTCCCCCACCCTGGTCCGGCCTCTGGGCCTTTGCCCCAGCTGTTCTTGCTGCCTGGAACACTGTTCCTGCTGCCCTCCCCCAGGCCAGCTCCTGCCTATCTTCCAGCTTAAAGGTCCCCACCTCACCGAGGCCCTCCCTTGCCTATCTGCAATCCAGTTGCCTAGGTTCATGTCCCAGCTCTGCCACTCCCTGGCTGGGTTACCTGGGGCAGGATACACACCCTCTCTGTGCCTCACTTTCCTCCTCTGGCAAGTGAGGATTACAGTAACTCGCCCACTGACTGGATTGTGAGGATTAAATGAGTTAATAGTGCAGGGAGCTTAGAACTGTATTGAGCTCACAGTAAGCGCCTAATAATTGTAGGCTCTTGGTCACCCTTCTTATCCTGGCTCCTTCATTGTCTCTCTTGCACACTACTCAGGGGGTTTCATGAGTAGAACTGTGTGTGTCCTGGTCACTGCTGTGTCCCCAGGGCCCAGCCTAGGCCCTGGTATTACAGCAGGTGCTTAATTAAGGGAGCAGCAAGTGCGAGATGTGCCTTCCTCCATCCCTAGTCCTGTCCCCAGCCTGGTCAGAAGCCCTGAGACTGAACGGTCTCAGCCTGCCCAGTGCCTCACCTGGCTGCAGCGCTGCCCAGAGAGGGCCGCTGGGACTCCAGGATCCTCCTCTTGAACTCCTCCAGGACAGCTGGGTCTGCCGAGAGAGGGAGGTCTCAGGCCCCAGCAACTGCCTCAGTAGCCCCCGCCCCTGGGCTAGGGATGGTCCGGCAGGCTGGAGAACAGGCCTGGGCTGGGATACAGCTGGAAGGAACCCCCCTTCGTGGCTCGGCCCTCCGTCACTCACCGATGGGCTGGGGGTTGGGAGCAGGACCCACAGGTCTCGGCGCAGGCATCGGCTGCGACTGTGGGAAGAATGGTGGGGGCAGGTTGGCAGAAGCTGGGACCCCTGAACCCGAGTGCCAGGGAGCCTTCTGCCCTCTGCCCTCGGAGACCTGGGTCTGGGGTCCTTCCAGGGCAGAGGAACAGACACCCTTGGAGAAGGGTACACCTGATAACGGATGGATGGTCACCTGCACCCACCTGCCCTCAAGTGACTGGGGACTCCAGCGTCTGGCTTCCAGTGGCAGCCCCCCAGAGACTCGACTCTGCCGGGCTGGCCTGCCTCGGTCTCCTCAGCACCATCTTGACCCCGATCCATGACCCCAGCTGAGTCCATCCCCCCAACCCAGCCCCGCTGCGGACTGAAGCCGCCCCACGCTGCAAACCAGCTGGACCTCGATCATTCACGCCGGCCCTCAGACAGGCCTGAGCGAACCCCCAAACCGGAATCAGAGCCCGTTCTCGACTCTGTCACCTAAAGTCTGTTTCCCATATGAAAACAGAGCCTTCCTGAGAATCAAGCCCCAACCTAAGCCCCATCCCAATGGCAAACCTGCTCTGACCATAACTTTAGACCTTTGGCCCCAACTCATTCTCTAGACCCGGCTGTTATGAAAAATCCAGCCCCAACTCCATAACCCAGCCCCAGCCCTGGGCTCCACCACGGCCACGCACAAGCACCTTTCCAATGCCACCCGCAACCCCAGCTCAGACCAGACCCCAGCTTCTGTCTGAAATGGGACCTAACCCAGCCCCACCCCAAGATCAGCATCCACACAGCTTCTACTCTAGACTCAGCCTTGACCCTCACCCCAACCCCAACATATCCCCACCCTAACCCAAGGCTGCCTAATCCTTCACCTCAAATACATCCCAACGCCAGCCGAGCTCAACCTGAACCAGACACCCTAAACCCAACCCAACCTCAACTCCTAGCTTACGGCCAGGCCAACGCCATCCCGATGCCAACGCCCGTGAAACCCTAAATCCACTCTTGGCCCTAACTTCTAATCACCTCTAGACCCGCCAGCCATCGGCACCCTCCTCAGCTTCAACTCTAGTTTCAATGCTTCCACTCAACCCAACCCCAAAGCCACTGACACCCAACCCGACACTCAACAGCCGCTCTGTGTGCGACTCCTGACCCAACTTTAACCTCTCCTCACAGTCCGAACCCCAAGCTCGACCCCAGTTCTAAGACTCACGAAGTCCTAGACAAAACCCCAAACTTAACCCAGACCAACCCTAGATACAGCAGTCGCCCAGGACTCACCTGGACCCAGTCATAAACCCGAGTTCCAGGTCTACACCAACCTTCCTCAAGACCCGCCTTAACCCAACGTCACCCCCGACCTAACCCAGTGCCTTCAGCTCAGTCAAACACACGCCAACCCTGACGCCAGCCCGCGCTGAGTCCCTAATCCTGAACCTGAACCAATTTTGAGGCCCTCTAGCTGCCCAAAACTCCACGCCAGTCTTAATGCCAACAAAGTCCTACATTAATACACAACCACAATCCTAAAGGCAGCCCTGGGCGCTCCAGCCGCCCACGTGCGATCCCAGCCTCAGGGCTAAGTCCACCCTCAGTGCCTCAAGTCAACCGGACCCCAAAGCTCCTGAAATCCTAGATTTGCTGCCACTCAACCCCGGACCCAACTGCCGCCTGACCTCCGACTCCGCTCTTAACTCCACATCCTTTCTCAGTGCTGACCCCATTCCAAGCTCTGCCCCAAGCCTAATGGCGGGGAAACTCAGCGGGTCCTAACGACCTGACCTAGACTAGGAGGCTGACTTCAAGTGAGGAGCAAACCCAGTTCAACATCACCACCACCTCAGCCTCCAGACCGGCTCCCCGTGCAGCCTG
Organism: Equus caballus; assembly: GCF_041296265.1. Lineage (NCBI taxonomy): Eukaryota > Metazoa > Chordata > Mammalia > Perissodactyla > Equidae > Equus > Equus caballus. The sequence goes on from NC_091704.1 coordinate 16,840,629, forward strand.
CGTCCGCGGCCCCCCAGCCCACCTTGGCCTTGATGCAGGTGTCCAAGGCTGAGCTGCTGACGGCCAGCTGCATCTTCAGCTGCTCCGCCTCCCGTTTCTTCTCCTCCAGCAACTTGGCCAGGTTGTCTCGCTCCTTCCGCAGCGCCGCCTTCTCCTCCAGCACCAGCTGGGTCTGCCGGGTGCATTCGGCCTGGAGCTTGGCCTCCCGGGCCTGAGCCTCCTTCTCTGCCTTCCCCTTGGCCTCCTGACTGGCCCGCAGGCCCCGCTCAGCCTCCAGCTTCTGGCGCTTGAGGTCCGAGTTCTCGCGGGCCACGCTGTTGATGCCAGCCCGCAGGCTCCGGGCCAGCTCCTCCGCCTTGGTGCTCATGATGGTGGGCAAGTGGTCGCAGGTCCTCCGGATGGACGCCAGTTCCGGGTTGATGGGATGGTACAGGCTGTAGCCCATGTCGAGGGTGCGCGGGATGATGGAGTCTTTCCAGAGGGTGCGCAGTTCCGTCTCCAGCTTGTCCTTGTCCAGCGGGAGGCAGTGGGCCTGCACCATCAGCAGCTGCTCCTCGGCCAGCTGTCGCTCCTGCTGCTGCTGCTCCCGGGCCTTGCCACACTCGGCCAGCTGCTCCTCCACGGCTTGCTTGCTCCGCACTAACTCCTCCTTCTCCTTGGTGCACACCACCTTCTCCTTTGCCAGCTCCACCTCCAGCGTCTTGATCTTCTGGTTCAGCGTGAGAGCCAAGGCTATGGGTACAAGACAGTAAGACTCAGGAAGGTTGGGCACTACCCAGAGATGGCAGGGAGCCCCCACCCAACTCTCCGCCTCCCCGCCCCCTCACCGTCACAGCTCTTGTTAGTTTCCTTGAGTTGTTCTCCGCACTGCTTCTCACTCAAGATGATGGCAGCCATGTACCGCTGGTTGGTCACGTAGATCATCTATCCGGATGGGACACCGGGCAGAGCTCAGAGGCTGGCCCCCGGGGGTCCCCCTGCCCCCAGGCTGCCCAGACCCTCCAGGCTGGGGCCCCGGATCCTGCACCCAGGTGGCCTAGTTCATGAGGGTGTGGCTCCTGTATGAGGGATGCTGGTCTGATCTTCAAAGTTTGTTACAGTGAATTGGATTTGGCAACAAAAGGGAACAGAGCACTGATACACGCTACAACTTGGATGAACCTTGAAAATATTAATTCACATTTACAGTCAAGTAATGGCTGACAAGGATGCTGTAATGGGCTGTTGTGTGCCCCCTCAAATTCGTATGTTGACGTCCTAACCCCCAGGACCTCAGCATGTTACTGCATTTGGAGATAGACCATCCGAGAGGTAATTAAGGTAAAATGAGGTCAGCTCGATGGGCCCTGATCCAACGCGCCTCGCGTCTTTATAAGAGGCAGTTTGGACACGGACCTGCATGGAGGGGAGAAGATGTGAAGACAGAGAGAAGACGGCAGCTGCTAGCCAAGGAGACGCCTGAACGGGTCCTGCCCTCAAGGCCCCCAGAAGGAACCAACCCTGCTGACGTCGTGATGTTGTACGTGTGTGAAAATACATTCCTGTTGTGTAAGCCGCCCGATTCGTGGTGCTCTGTTAAGGCAGCCCCAGCAGACTGACACAGGCGCCAAGATCATCCCCCTGGGGAAAGAAGAGTCTTTTCAACAAACGATGATGGCACAGCTGGATCTTCACACGCGGAATCATGAAGGTGGACCTGCCTCACACCATATACAAAACCTAGGTCAGAATGGATCCAAGACCTAAACGTAAGAGCTAACACTACAGCTCTGTAGAAGGAAACATAGGTGTGAACTCTGCACGAGCTTGAATTTGGCCGTGGTTTCTTAGATACAACACCAAAAGTACAAGCAACCAAAGAGAAGGAGAAACAGATAAACTGGATTTCATCAAAATTGAAAACTTGTGTGCTTCAAAGGATACCGACAAGAAAGGGAAAAGACAGCCCACAGATGGGGAAAAATATTTGCAAATCACATATCTGATGACGGGACTAGTTTCCGGAATATATGAAAGTAAACTCCTACAATTCGATAATAAAAAGACAACCCAATTGCAAAGTGGGCAAAGCATCTGAATAGACATGTCTCCAAAGAAGACAAACAGATGGCCCGGAAGCCATAGGAAGACAGCCACTGTCATCAGTCATCAGGAAATGCACCTCAGAACCACAGGAGATGCCACCGCACATCCCCCAGGATGGCTATGAATAAAACCAAAAGCGGGAATGGACAGTAACAACTGTCGGTGAGGACGTGGAGAGGCAGCATTCTCAGACAGAGCTGGTGGGAATGCACAAACGGGGCGGCCGCTGTGGAAAACAGCTCTGCAGGCCGTCAAAAAGTTAAACATCGAATTACACTATGACCCAGCAGTTCCACTCCTAGGGGTAGACCGAAAGAAACGGAAGCATGTGTCCATGCGATCTTGCACCCAAATGTTCACAGCAGCATCAATCACAATCACCAAAATTGCGGCAACAACCCAAGTGTCCATCAACGGGTGAATGGATAAACACAGTGTGCTCCACCCACACAGTGGAATATTACTCAGCCGTAAACAGGAATGGAGCTCTGACGTACGCCAGTGTGGATGAACCTTGGAGACATCATGTTGAGGAAGAGAAGCCAGACACACAAGACCATACAGGGCATGACTCAATCTAGATGAAATATCTAGAACAAGCAAATCCATAGAGACAGAAAGCAGACTGGTGGCTGCTGGGGGCTGGGGGAGCGGGAAGGTGGAGTGACTGCTAACTGGCGTGGGGTTTCTTCTTGGGGTGACTGGGATGCTCTGAGATTAATTGTGACGATGGTTGCACAACTCTGTGAATGTACTAAAAATCATTGACCTGTGCACTTTAAGTGGGTAAAGTGTAAGGCGCACAAATTAGATCTCAATGAAGCTGTTTTGTAAAGTTTGCACAATTCAACAAAGGCTGTGCCTTCCAAACTGTGGAACAGAACCCTCTGCAGAAACATATCAAGTACAGACGTGAAGAATGCCAAGGGTCTGCCTTTCTGCCCCTCCTTGTCCTTCCTCCTTGGAAGCTGGCCCTGTGCTAATGCGCTGGGTGTGAGGGAGGCCAGAAATAGCCTGGGAGTTCCAGCGACTTCTGCTTTCAGAAGTCTCAGCCATAGAGAGGAAGACCTGCAGATGCAGAAAAGTGACTTGGATCCAAACACGACGTGGGAAAGAGGTTTTCTTCTAGTTGGAGGAGAGGACAAAGGGGGCCCAGGATGCTGCTTCCGCCACCCTGACACGAAAACCACTGAGTTCAACTCTCCTTTCTCTTCCAGGGTCTCAAGGTCAGAAATGCAGTTGCATTTGCAGAAAATTTAAGAAAAATCACATTTCTCAGTACCACCAGAACTGGGCAAAGACCAAGATTCATCTGCTACTGCTACTGCTATCAGACACACGGGGCTGCCCTGGCAGGGGCAGAACCTGCTTCTCGGCATCAGCGACCTCCTGGGGGGGCAGGGACATGCAGCCAGGACCCTGAGGAGCCCCAGGGCCCCTGGAGAAAACCCTGAGAGGTTCTAGCACAGAGGAATCTGTGAACTCAAAGGGGCAAAAAAAGCTATGATTTTCAAATTTTAAAGTTGTAAAGATCTAGATTCTTAGATTTCTAATATTCTGTGATGGGGGAGTCCAGGATTCTGGGATGCGTGTGAGAGGCTAAAACTTTATTATCCTGGCATTCCTCAGGGCTCCTGGACCGGATGGCCGCGCGCATCCTGGAAGGTCCCAGCAGGCCAATTCCCGGGAACTGAGAAGTCTGAGGGGCTCACCCTGGCCTGGGGGGTACCTGGCCCTGCTCTGGGGTCTGAGGGGGGACCTGCGCCATTCTGGGCATCTGAGGAGGCACTCACCCGATTCTGGGGATCTGGGGGGTGCTTGCCCTGCCCTGGGGCCTGAAGGGGGAGACACAGCCCCTTCCTGGGCAAGTCTGAGGGGGGCATGCACATCCTTCCTGCCCAGTGAGGGGGGATGGGTGGGCTGAAGCCCAGAAGAGGCCTTTCCTTCCCACTGTCCCCAGCCCTAGCCGGCCAGGACAGCTCCTGTGGGAGAAATCGAGGCTGCCCCCGCCCAACCTTCCCTCCCCCGTCCCCCCAGCTCTCCCCTCATCCCAGCCGAGGGCTGAGGAGGGGCCCCTCTCCTCAGTGTCTCCCGGCAGCAGGACCTCCCAGAGGAACCGTGCTGTGAGAACACAGGCAACTGTCGAGTGGGTTTGACAGGAGCTGGGGGTGTGAGGGGTGGCCGTCTCCGTGAGACCTGGGCTGCTTGCATCTGTCCCCTGGGGAAAGCGCCCCTCTCTCAGAGCTCTGTGTGCCTGTCGGCAAAAGGGTTGAGAGCATGCCCCCTCCCGGGAGTCGATGATGACATAACATTTCTAAAGCAGATGCCCAGCATGAGGCAAATATGAGCCGTTCATACTTATTATTACTGAGTCAGAACCAAACGCTCTGAGTCTTTATTTAGCTAGTTCTTACTGGCAGCTAGCATGTGCTGGCACATTCTGGATGCTTCATGCATGTTCAGTCACGGGCCAGGCCTGTTAACAGGATGCCCAGTTAAACTTGAATTCCAGACAGACAACGAATAATTCTTTTTAGTATCAGTATATCCCAAATATTGCATGAGATATACTTTAACAAAACAGGCACTGCTCATCTACATGGACTCCTCATGCAAAACGCAGGGTCTGGGCTGCCCCCAGCTCATGGATGAGGAAACTGAAGCTCAGAGAGGTGATGTGACTTGCCCCGGGGCCCCAGGGTGAGTGTCTGGCCCGCAGCCTTACCAGCTCGGCCTGGCACTGGCGGAAGCTGGCGTTGATTCGGTCCAGGTCACGGCGGCTCGTCATCAGCCTCTGCATGAGGGTGTCCCTGGCGCCAGCAGTGATGTTGAGCTCCTTCGACAGGTTGGCCTGGGTGGCGGTCAGCCCCAGCACCTGGCTGTACAGGCTCCCGGCGCGGCGCTCGGTGGCCTGCAGGTTGGACTCGGTGCCCACGTGCACGTTGCCATAGACCATGAAGAGGACGAGGCCCAGGATGATGAGGGACTGGATGAGCGAGACGAAGAGAAAGAAGTAGCGAAGGTAGTACCAGCAGCCCCTCGGGCCGCCCCCCGCCCGCGCATACGGTCCCCCGCGCTCCATGGCCAGCCCCATCTGCCCGGCGCGCTGGCCCTGCCGCGGTCGCCTCGCCCTCCGGGCCGCCGCAGGGGGGTGTTTATATTACTCCTCTTAATACTTCCTCTGCCTGGCTCCTTCCTGGCCGGGAGGAAACGGGGGCTGTGGGTTATCACAACACTCCCACCCGGGCTGTGAAGGGCGGGCGGGCGGGGCGCCGCCGGGCTCTCCGCCCCTCCTCCTCGGCCTCTCTGAGCCTCAGTTTCTCCGCGGCCCTTGCGCTGTGCCGGGCGCTGTTCTCAGCACTTGCCGTCTATCATCCCACGTCATCGTCCCGTCGAGCGGCCGGGGAAACTGAGGCCCAGCGAGGAGAAAGGGCCGCCCCGCGAGAAGGGGTCTCGCGCCTTTGGTCCACAGAGCCGGATGCCCTCCCGCCGGTGGCTCGAGGCGCGCCCCTCGCAGGCGCTGCTCGCTCGCTGTCCCCCTGCCCGCCGCTAGCCAGGCGCTCCCCAGGGGCTCCGGCCGGGGCAGCCGCGGGAGCTCGCTGACTGACCGGCTCTGTCTGCCTCAGTTTCCCCTCTGTGGGACGGGCATGCCTGGGGCGCAGTGCCAGGGACGGGCTGTGGAAGGGGTTCGCTGTGGTCGCCGTTGCTGTCATTTGCTGCTCTCAGCATGGTCTGGGGCTCGGTGAGATGGCAATGGGAAATGCCAGGCAGGTGGGGGTTGACCTTCACTGCGGGGCACCCAGGCCGGCATGGAGGGGATGTGGGCACCAAGAAGCAAAGGATTCTGGGTGCACCCTCCTGCCCGTCCCCTCAGAACCAGGAGCTCCAGGGAAGCCCCCTGCTGGGTGATGCCCCAGCCCAACAAGAGGTGTCAGCCCCAGGCCTGGATGTGAGGACCCTCAGTCTTGAGGAGACAGAGCAGGACCATGCCTTATCCCCACAGGGTCAAGGTTGGCAAGAGAGAGGGACTGGGCCCAGGGGAAAGGGGCAGGGAGCTTGACAGGCGCTGGACCCTGGACAAGTGACAATAACGGTTGCCACCCACTGCCTCTGGGGGGCACAACAGGGTGAAGGCTGTGCAGGGGGACCCACCCCTTCAGCCAGGGCAATGGAGTGGGGTAGTGGACAGCGGGGAGGGGTCCTTCAGGGCCGTGTTCATCAGGGAGGTGGGGGTTGGGCCGGGAAGGAGGAAGTTCCCAGGGGTGGGCAGGAAACCCCTGTCTGACCTTTGGTCTTTGCAGCTACACGGTGATTCCGGACCCTTCCCAGTGGCTAGTAGGGGAGGAGGGTTGGGGGCTGCAAGTGTGCCCAACCAGCTATTTCGCTCGGTTGGCCAGGCCCCCTCAGGGTCCCGCGGAGCAGCGGGAGGAGGACACCTTCCATCTTGCTCACTGGGGCCGGTAGGCAGAGTGAATACACGCTTACAATGGAGGGCTCTAGGGTTAAGTTCTGGCTGTGCCTCCCACCACTGTGCGGCCTGGGACAAGGGGCTTCCTCTGCTTGAGCCTCAGTCTTCTCCTGCCTAAAGTGGAGGCAACATAGCCAGTTGTGAAACGCTTGTCACAGTGCCTAGCACATACTCAGCCTTAATAAATGGTGTTTTTTTTTTTTAAGGTGGGAGGGGCTGGGTCCTGTGCAGCCTCTGATGCCAGGCTGAGGAACTGAGATACAGGGGAGGGGCACCATCTTCAGATGTGGTGCCCAGGGCCTGTGGGAGCAACGGGGGAAAAGGGGCATGACAGAGGTAAAGCCTGAGTGACAAAGGTCCAGTGGAGGAGCTCAGGCATGGGGGCAGTTCCTGGGTCAACACCAGGAGGTGTGACACTCTTGGTGTGTACTTGAGATCCTGGCTATTCTTCACAATATAGCAAAGGTGTTGCACACATGTATATATGAACAGGACATCTGTTGTCAAAGAAAAAGAAAGGCAACCATAAACTCCCAGAAAATTAAAAAGCCACCCTATACCTGATGGTGCTGACGTGCTACAGTGTTGAGCAACTGTCGCAGCTAAGAAAAAGCATTTTAAATATACACACTAATGTCATTTGTATCAAGCTCAAAAATAATATTCTGTTTCTTTTTGGCAATTTGATCTCACATCTTTGATCTGTAGTATTTCTTTTTTGAATAACTTGTTTTAATAGCTAAGTTTTTTTTAATGGAAAAGGTCATGATGAAACTTCCTCTTTTCCCTCAACATTATGTCTTCGAGATCTGTTTATTCCTTTTCCTGCCATTTAGGTTTGCACCACAGACATCACCATAATAATTTTCAATGGGGATTTAGACTGTTTCTAAATTTTTTGTCTCAATGAACTAAATAAGATTTGATATCAAATCCCCACAAATGAAATCCCTGGGTCTCAAAGCAGCCACGTATCACATTTTGACAGCTGTCACCAATTTGTCCTCCAAAGAGGTTTCCATTGACATCCCTGCCAGCAGTGTCTAAAATCTCTAAAAACAGACTTTTTTTTTAAGATTTTATTTTTCCTTTTTCTCCCCAAAGCACCCCGGTACATAGCTGTACATCTTAGTTGTGGGTCCTTCTAGTTGTGACACATGGGACGCCTCCTCAGCGTGGCCTGACGAGTGGTGCCATGTTGGTGCCCAGGATCCCAACCCGCGAAACCCTGGGCCGCCGAAGCAGAGCGCGCGAACCCAACCACTCGGCCACAGGGCCGGCCCCTAAAGACAGACTTTCTGAACACGTTCTGCCTACATCCCTAGCCAGAAAATTCCAGAGGAAGGAGGCGAGCGACTGACTGGTCCTTGGATTCACATGAGGTCAAATGCATCAGCCCTGATATGGAGCGTTTGGTTTTTTCCTGAAAACAGTTTATCATGTTCACAGGAAATTTTGTGCATGAATCCCTCTGAATTCCCCTGGTGGGTCATCACAAAATCAGGCTTCGGTTTTAAACTTTTAAAAAAAAATTAAAACAATCAAGTTGGTTTCATTTGTTTGGGCCGAGAAGGGACAACTGTCCTTGGGAAGCCACCTCTGTGTCACTCTCTGAGAAGCGACACTGAAGTTCCCAAGGAGACACGAGGTTTTTAAAAACTCACACAGGGGCTGGCCCCGTGGCCGAGTGGTTAAGTCCGCGCGCTCTGCTGCAGGCGGCCCAGTGTTTCGTCGGTTTGAATCCCGGGTGTGGACATGGCACTGCTCATCAAGCCACGCTGAGGCAGCGTCCCACATGCCACAACTAGAAGGACCCACAACGAAGAATATACAACTATGTACTGGAGAATATACAACTATGTACCGGGGGGCTTTGGGGAGAAAAAGGAAAACAAACAAACAAAAATTTTAAAAACAAAACAAAGCAAAAACTCGCACAGAACTTCAGGAAGGTCCTTGAGGAAATAATATTTCTAGTGAAGAAAAATTTCAGTGAAGTTCAGAAAACCCTTCACTTTTACATCAATATGTTTGGTTTTTGGGTAAATTCAAGTGAAATTAATTTTTGTGCTTTTGGAGATGACAGAGAAGGCAAAGAGAGCCCTTTGAAGAGGAACAGCCTTTCCTCTCTGAGCCTCCATGTGCCTGGCGATCAAAGGTGACCCACTGTCTTACCTGGAACTCGGGGGCTGGTGTCCCAGGTGCCCCCACGCACAGCTGCACCAGGGCTTCCCATTGCTGCCCCCCACCCTGTCCCTGCAGCCATGAGAGGGGCCTCCAGGGCAACCAGGCATAGGGGAGGCCAGGGCAGGGGCCTGCCAGGGTGTTCTGGGGATAGAGGTGGAGACACAGAGATAAAGAAGGCTAGAGAGAGACTCAGAGACAGAGAGACAGAGACTCTGAGCGATAATTAGAAGGGCCGCGAGAGCAAGGCAGAACAGAACAGCAGGGGCCCGCCAGGGAGGGCTGTCTGCTCCCCTGGGCAGCCTGGGGAGCCTCAGGGCAGCTGGGGGGCCTGGCCCTGTTCTCCACAAGTAGCTCCTAATCCTCACCTCCTCCCTATCCTACGGCCTCCCGGGAGTGCAAAGCCCCCAAGCTCTGCCCTCCATCCTTCCCTCCCTTCCCAGCTCTTTCTGACACCAGATCTGACTGCGCACTTGCTGCTCACACACCAGCCACAGCTCCACATCTCCCTCCACCCCTGGAATTGATATTCACGGCCCGGAGGGTGGGTATGGCCAAGATGGAGACAGCAGAATAAGTGAATAATAATGAGAATGTTTTAGGTCCCATTTACAGCCCTGGGCCCCGCCCTCTATGTGGACCAGCCCTAGGACCCCATAGCTGCACAGTCAGCGGTCTTAAGTTCCTGGGGCTCCAGACAAGGCGAGGCCCTGTCCTGGTCTCAAGCGCTAGATGATTCCAGAAGGAGAAGCTGTTTCCTGCTCACCTCTGGATTTATGCCAGGTATGGGGGGGTCTGAGACCCACTCTCCCAGCCTCTCCAACTCTGGGCCATCAGCGGGCAACAACCGGGTCTGCAGGCTGGGGCGACCCCTGGTGCCCAGCAGCAGAACAAAGCAGCTAGACCCTCTTATCCCCGCCTCAGCCTCACTTCTTCCTTGGGGCGGGGGCCTCCACTTCCCCCTCTAGGTGGGCCCCGTCCCAGGCAAAGGCTCTGATCACGCAGCTCCGAGCCCCAGTTGGTCGGGGGGATAATGAGCAGGACTGGCTGAGGGGGATCCGAGTTCCAAGGGTTCCCACACCCATCCTTACACCAGCCTCTTAGGGATTTTTAAAAACAAATTTTAATTATTTTAATGGTAATACATGTGCATGATTTTAAAAATGCAAACTTTACAAAAAGGGATACATAGAAACACGAGACTGCCTCCCCACTAACCCCAGCCCCTTGGTTCCCACTCCAGAGGCCACAGCTGGGACCAGGCTTTCCTCCACAAATATTTGGATAAATGTCTCCCCCATCCTGCATTTAAAAAATGTACACAAATTATCACTCTCCTGCTTTTTACATGAACGTGTCTCGGAGAAGATCGGCTTTGGCCTTTTAAGCGGTTGTGTAGGTTCCACGCTGTGGCTGGGCAGACACTCACTTCAACAGTCCTGGATTGGTGGACACTGAGGGTGTTTCCAATTTTTTGCGATTACGGAGAATGCGGTGATATGTCCTCATTCCCCCCACCCCCGACTCTGTCTCCTTTTTAAAAGTCAACTTTTTATTTTGGAATAATTTTAGATTTACAGGAAAGTTTCAGAAATAAATTTAGATTTACAGAGAGTCCCTGATTCACCCTCCCCCAGCTTCTTCCATAGTTAACATCTTTTATACCATGGCTCATCTGTCAAAACTGAGAAATTAACCTTCGTACATTACTGCTAACTAAACTCAAGACTTGATTGGATTTCCCCACTAAGTGTTTTCCTGTTCCAGGCTGCAGCCCTGTGTTCTGCATTGCATTTAGTCCATCATTTTGTATGCAAGTAAATATGGCCGCAGAAAAATTGCTGGAAGGGGAATTGATGGGTCAAACAGTGTGTGTCCTTTTAATTTTGAGCGATTCTAGAAAATCGCCCTCTCCGGTGGGTGGACCAACGAGCGGTACCACCAGCACTGCGTGGGATGGCTTGTTTCCTCACAGCAGTACCCACACAGTGTATTCCCAAACTTTTAATTCAATTTTATTTTTATCTTGCCAAATGAATGGGTAGAAAGTGGTACCACATTCTTGTTTCATTTTGCATTTCTTGTCCAGGAGTGAGACTGGCTTTTTTGTATGTTTCCGTGAACTGGCTATCCATGTTCTTTGCCCATGTTTCTAGTGAATTTTTTTGAAAATTAATTTTTAAGAGCTCCATAAATAAAAAGGAAATTAGTTTATTCCCAAGAATAGATATCTAAAATGGGATCTTTCTTTTCTTCCAAAGGATTTTCTAGCTAGTTGTTTATATGCAGGAAAGTTTCAGTTAATTCTCTTGGGTTCTATACGTATAAAATCATACCACCCGCAGACAATATTAGCAGGTCGAATCACTTTTGAGGCATTCCTGCCCAAAATGCCAACCTGAAATTAATCATGAGGAAACATCACACAAACCAAAAACTCTGACTCCACAAAATAACTGGTGTGGACTTTTTAAAAAGTGCCAATGTCATAAAAAGGCAAAGACAGATTCAGGGGGGCTCCAGATTAAAGGAGATGAGAGAGAATTGACAGATAAAATGGGTGAGCCAGGACATTCTTTTGTTATAAAGGACATTGTCAGAACAGTTGGCAAAATCTGACTGAGGTCTGTAGATTAGATAACAGTGCTTTATCAATGTTCACTTCCTGATTTTCATAATTGTACCAGGATTATGTGAGACAACATTCTTGTTTTTTGGACATGCATACCCTAGTATTTATGGTTAAAGAGATATCATTTCTGCAAGTTTTTCATAAAGGTTCAGAGAGAGAGAGAGAGATGGATAAAGCAAAGGTGGTGAAAGTTAACATTTGTGGAATCTGGGTAGAGGGTATCCAGGAATTCTTTGTACTGATCTTCTAGTTTTTCTGTAAGTCTGAAGTGTCAGATACAAAGGTAAAAGACAGAAATAATGTGAAATTGAGCCATGTGAAATTGCGTATATTTCAATTACTTTTGACCTATATAAACAGTGCTTTCATATGATTCAACCTATACATTCTCTTCTTTTCTAATATGTGGACCTCTTATTTCTTTTTGTTAACTAATTGCATTGGCTACTACCTCCAGAACAGTATTAAACTCTTGACAGTGGCCATCTTCACCTTGGCCCTGATTTTGATGTTTTTTCAGAACTTTTCTCATTTGATCCGTTAGTATGGGGAATTTTATTAACAGACTTCCAAATATTGAACCATCCCTGCATCTCAAGCGTAAGTCCCCTTTGTTATATGTTTAAAAAATGTGTTACTTGGTTCTCTTTGCTAAAATTCCATTGAGGAGTTTCCTACCCTCCTCACAGGCAGAGGGGTCTGTAGTTTCCCCATTGTGCCATCTTTGTCAGTTTTTGGTGTCAAGGATAGGCTGGCTCTCTAAACACATTCCAATCATTCATTTTACAGGTAAGGTAAACTGAGGCCTTGAGAGGAGATGTGTCCAGGTCACACACCCTAAGTCCTCATGTCTGCGGGATGAGGGCAACTCTGTTCTTAGAGGGGACTTAAGTCCCTATCAGCACTATCTCACTGTCTGACCAAATGGGCCTCAGTTTCCCTGTCTGTAGAATAGGCACTAGATGGTCAGGGAGAGAGGCTCCAGTCTCCTTTCTGTACCGTTTCCGTTCAGAGCGGCTCCTGGGTCTAAAGTTGAGCGTTGATGGGTGTCGACTGGGCGTCTCATCCAGCGTGGGCCCCTCTGTACGTGTTCCCGCTGGGCCCCTACAGTGTCTGTCCTCCTGGCCTCGAGCCCCCATCCTGCTGGGGGCTGACTCACCCTCGTGCGCGGCGCGCCGGCCGCCGGCAGCCCCCCGAGGGTCCAGGGCGAGAGCGCGAGCGGGGACTGGGTCGGGGTCGGGACCCCGAGCGGGGCCGGGGGTGCAGCACTCTGCGCTGGGGGCTCATCTTAGCTTCCAGGGCTTTACTGCCGGGAAGGGGGGAGGGGCCCGTCAGCACCTGGACCGCCGTCCCCAAGGAGCCCCCCCCCAGCACTATTCCGCCCTTCCTAAGAGCCTCGCTCCCCAGAGATCCCATCCTCCAGGATCCCCCATCCCTTCTCCACCCCGGGCCATTCTCGAGACCCCTTCCCAGGGACTCCCAGCCCCTTCCCCAGAAGCTCCGCCTCCAGACCTCCCGCCGCCCCTCCCTCGTACGCTCTTTTCCTTGCACCCTTCTCTTCCGCTCCCCACCACTCCCCGGGACCCCCACACCCGCCAGACCCCAGGGACCCAGGCCTCCAGAGGGCCAGCCCTAACCTGGGGATTCCCGCCCCGACAGAGCCCGTCCGCACCACAACCTCTAGGTTCCAACTCCAGGACCCTCTCTCCGATCCTCCCCTAACTTATCTCCCCAAGGCCCCGCCCACACGGCCAAGCCCCTCCTCCCTCCCCAGGGACCCTTCACCCCGTCCCCCCCGCGTGCGTTGGTGCACGCCCCAAGTGATGATTGGCCGAAAGAACGAAGCCTTGCGCAGCCATTGGCCGCGCACCCCGCCCGTTCCCCCCTCAGGCCCGCCCCTCACTCACACACGCTCGCGCAGCGCCGCCTCCCGGGCTGCGCAGGCTTCGCCCTCGGCCTCGGCCGTGCGCGCGCGCCGCTGCGCCTCGTCCAGCTGCCGCGCAGACTCCGTGGCCGCCGCCTCCCAGCGCAGCAGGGCTTCTGTGGGCGCAGGGGGCGGGGTCAGGCTGGACGCTCGGCGCGCGGCCCGCGCACGCCGGCGTCCGAGTTTTTGCGTGCTTTGTTTTATTTGAATTAAATTTGAGTGCTCTTTGCGTAACCTTTGAGGGTTATTTGCATAACTCCGCATTGCCTTTCAGAGTCGTTTACATAGCGTTGGCATATTTTGTTGCACGTATTTGCACTGTTTTTGTGATATTTGCATTGCTTTGGCATGTTATGTGGATTTCTTTAAGTTTTCGCGTTCATTTGCATTCGTTTGTATTATGTATACACCTGTGCGTGTCATTAGTGGAGCTAGGAACCTTCTAGGCTCCTCCCACCTCTAGCCCTGCCTACCCCCTTGCGACCCAACGCACCTGTCAGCTCCCCGTTCTCGACCCCCATCTGGGTCCCCTGTGCCTTGGCCTCGTCCATCTCAGTCTTCAGTGTCATCAGTTGCGTCTGAAGCAGGCTCTACGGAGTGGAGGGAACGGGGAGGGGAAGAGTAAATTGGCCCCTCCCTTTCTAGGGGAGATTCAGACGACACTGGTGTTCCCTGAGCTTTACTTGGAATGTCCTTTGGGGCCACACAGAAGTGGCCGCTAAACTCTGGGGTACCGAGTGGTGACAGTGTCTGTGTGGTAGGAGGTCTCTGCCCAGGTCCACCGCCCCCAACGCCAAACCACCGGGGTGTGGAAACGGTTTAGGTCTGCAGTCAGACTCCGGTTCCAATCCCAGCTACACCTAGACTCGCTGACTGGGGTTTCAAACCAACACAAGCCAATTTAGTGGCTGACAGTGATTGGGTTTCTGGGGTATGCTTTGTCACCTCTGAGACATTCTGCAAAGCAACTGGCCTGAGTGTTGAGAGCATCTTCCAGCGAGGGGCGGAGCCAGACTTTGAAGCCGGGGCAGGCTGCCCTTAGCTCGGCCGCCCCGGCCCCTCCCTTAGGCAGGCAGGAAGGGGGAGGGGTCTGTTTTGATTTTGAAAATTCACACGCGCGAGCCGCCGCTGGCCCGGTCCGCAGCGGGACACAGTAGTTCCTCAATAAACGGGAATGGTCGGGCTTTGAGGACGGTTCTTCCGCGAGGTCCGGGGCTGGGAAGGGTTAAGGAGGAGTTTGAAGGGGGTGGCCAGAGGAAGAGGGAGGAGCTGGCCGGTACCTCCCGCAAGAGGCCAACTTTAGCCTCCTAATTACAGGTGACATGAATGTCCCTCTCTGGAAATAGGGCTGCGGAACTGGCTGGGGGCGGTTGAATGGGCACCTGGGGGGAGTGTTAGCACAGGGCCTGCCCAGGTGGGCTCAGGGGTCTTGGGCTTCTCTAGCCGTCACCATTTATCCGGTAAACATTAGCGGACGGTGGGGCCTTCTTGGTCAGGAGGTAGACTCAGGGTGAACCGGCATTGTAGGAGTTGGAAGGGACTACGGTGCTATTCTCATTCACCTCCCTCAACTGAAGAATTGGGTAAGCCGAGGCACAGGCGGGAAGCGTGGGGATGTGGTGCAGGCCCTCTCCCCCCACATTCTGGATGCCCCACCCGGCCCTCCTACCTGGCGGCCCTCACAGGCCCTCAGCGCCTCCTCCAGCTCCCGACGGCCGCCCTCGGCCTGGTCCAGCTGCCTGGCCAGGGCCTCCTCGCGCTGCGCAGCCTCCGCCAGCCGCCGCCGCAGCTCCTCGACCTCGGGCGCCGGGGCCCCGGGCGGCGCCGTGGCGTTGGCCCCCGGCTCCGGGCAGCGAGGCCCCCGGGAGGCCGAGGCGGCCAGATTCCAGGCCAGCAGGGCCGAGCCCGCCGCCGCCGCCGCCAGGAACACGGCGGCCCCGCACAGGGCGAGCAGCCGCCACGCGCGCCCCGGCTCCGGCCCCGGCTCGGCCATGCCGCCGTCCGCAGCTCTGGCCCCAGACGGCCACGAGCATTTAATTGGCACCTTGGGGCGCCAGGGACACCCACTGTTCCGCCCCGCCCGGCCGTGGCTTCCCGAGTCCGTTGGGAGGGGCTGGACCCCCGCCAGGGCCAGCCCAGGCTGCGGGGGCCCAGGCAGGACCGGGGGCCCTGGGTTCCAGTCCTGCCTTTGCAACCCACGTGCTGTCCTCCGAGCCTCAGTTTCTCCTCTGTGAAGTGAGGAAGGCCGCAGTTCCTGCCCCTTAGGACTTAGTGGGAATCACGTGAACACGTCGGCGCAAAGCCCCATCCGCACAGGGTGCGCTCTGAGAGTCTCGCGGTATATTGTCCCCACTGTGTTCATGGAGAAGCCGAGGCTAAAAGATGGGAGGCTACGCGACCTACTGAAGTCGGCCTGCTTCAGGCTGCCACACTTTCTGTGACTGGCTGTGAGGGCCAGAGGGTAGACTTGAGGGTGGACCGGCCCCATCTCCCTGCCCGTTCTCCATTCGGCCGCCAGGGGGCGATCTTAGAACATGAATCAGATCCAGGCCAGTCTACACGGTGTCCCTGACTTCTCTTCCCTCTCAAAATGGAATCTCCTCCCCCGCCTCCCCCCTCATCTCCTCCTGGCCCTCCTCCATGTCCGTCTCCCCTTCCTCCTCCCTACTTCCTCCCTTTCATCTCCTCCCCCTCTATCTCACCCTCTACTCTTTCTTCCCTTCCTAATCTTTCCCCTTTCCCCTGCAAGGCCCTCCATCATGTCTTTGACGTCATTTCCTCCCCATTTGCTCCCTCCAGCCCTCCTCAAACTTACAATGGCAAGCCCATTCCCACCCCAGGGCCTTTGCACTGGCTGTTCCCTCTGCCTGAGCGACCTGTCCTCCCTCTTTGCCCAGCTAACTCTTCCTTACCAGCTGTTTCCACCGTCCACGCCCCCGCTGTGTCTCCTCTTCCGGCGCCCTCCCCTCCCCCACTGACTCAGGCGCCTTTTGTTCAGCTCTCTCAGCTCTGCTGTACCTTTACCTTTGATGTGTTTGGCTGATTCCCTCCCCCCCCCCCCCCCCCCCCCCCCCCGGCTGGGTGAGTCCCTGAAAAGCCAAGCGGGCATCTGCCTGTTCCCACTGCCACCGCATAGGCCTGGCACACAGTAGTCTTGCAGTAAATGTGAGCTGGGTGAACACTGGGAACTGGAATCTCAGTGTCCTCCCCACTACACATAAACCGGAGCCCAGAGAGGCCAAGTCTCAGCACAGGGACACACAGCAGCCTCTGCTTGCTGCCAGATTCCTGCTGGGGCTGGAACCCCTCAGGCTTGCAGGACCCCTCAGTCCTGACTACTCAACCCCTGGTGAGCAAGGCAAGAGGGCAATTTTTAGGAGGAAGTTTATATCGTGTGGGGGTTTGGGGGAAGAAACTGAACAGGTGGAATCCATCATATTGGGCGAACATGCCCCCCTCCATCAGCAAAACCCAGCCCCAGTGTTGGGGGCGGAGGGCAGCACTGTGTCAGGACATCCCAGTAGCCCAAGCTGGGGTTGGGGTGGAGGATGGTGAAGGCGTGCTGGGGGACTGGGGTCACGTGAGAAGGCTTTGCCTTGTGGGAATCGAGGGAACCTGCTGGAAGCAGGGGTTCAATGGCCTGAGCAGCTGAGGAAGCCCGAGCAAGCACGGGCACTTCCCTGGGCCTCAGTGTCCTCATCTGTTACAGGGGGAGACGCTTTGATATATTGACGTATACAGGGAAGCCATTCTGGTTTGAACTTGATTTGGCCTGAACTTTATTTGAGCCAAAGAAGCCTGCTGTGCGGGTGTCAGCGCTCGCTGCCCATCTGCTTCACGCGCCCGCGGAGGCAGAGAGCAGCCTGAGGGTGAGAACCAACGCCTCCCTTCTTGTGACGCCAGCACTCGACGGCAGGTCTCCATCCCTGTGGCACCGGGTCACCTGTAACAAAACATCGCCTTGAACCCTGCAAAGGATGCGCCTGTCAAGCTCGATGTAAGTCTCCTGTTGGACGTGACTTTCCGGAGTGCTTTCCTCCTGTGCGAAGGCTGCGGCTCCCTGCCAGGCTACAGGCCTGTGTGGCTCAAATTTCCTCTCTTCTCTTCTCCCCTGTGGAACGCTTCTGGATTATTTGTGTCGACAGTTAGATGGGGCTGTTGGTGGCGTGAAATGATTCGGCCATCATATATGACTCCACGAGCTCCCGCTGAGCCCCGTGCAAGCTGGGGACACAGATGCGAGGGGGACCCGAGCCTCACTCTCTAGAGCAGCGGTCCTCCCCAGAAGCGGTGCTGCCCCCTGGGGACACTCGGCCATGTCTGAAGGCATTTTCTGTTGTCACAACCTGGGGTGGAGGCGCTATTGGCATCTGGTGGGTGGAGGCCAGGGACGCTGCTGCAGTGCCCAGGGCAGCCCCGCCAGAGGCTGGTCCAGCCTGAAGTCAACAGAGCCAAGACTGGGAAACACTGCTGGAGAACTCGGTGGGGGGGGGACCCCACAACATCAGTGAGCAGAGAAATGGTCAGGGAGGGTGGAGCATGGTAAACAAGGTGACGTGAGGGGATGAGAGCCAGAGGGGCCTGTGGCAGGGATGCCATTTGGGGGATCCTGAAAGGACAGTGGGAGCCAAGGAGGGGGGTCTCCTGAACATCTGGTCTGGGGACTGTGGCACCTGAGGGCAGTGCAGAATTCTAGGAAGTCTGGGCAGACGCAAGGGTCCCGGCCCTAGTGCCCCACACAGGAAGGTGCCTGAACAATAGTTGGGATTCCAGGGGAAGTTGGAGGCAGGAAGATAACAGAGGAGGAAGGGATTACGGGGCACGGCACGGGAGGACCCAAGAAAGTGGGTGAAGGGTCGACCGGACAGTAGCCCTCAATTCTGGGGAAGCCGAGACTCTGGAGGAGGGCTTCCCAGAGCTGGGTACTGCAGGATGAGCAAGTTTAGGGGGGAAGGACGGGGGACACTGGGACAAAGGCCTGGCCTGTGTGTGTCTGCAGATGCAGGTTTGAATCCCCAGCCCTGAACTTTCTGTGGGAGGGGTTTGGGAACCAGGACAAGGTGTCCCTCGCTGTCCTTTGTTGCAGCCTCACTTTCCTCACTGGATCCACGGGTGAGAGCAGAGCGCTCTGCTCGCAGTGAGTGCTGACGAGGGCTTGGAGCCTTTTAAGATGATCTCAGCGGGGAAGAGGGCCCAGGAGGCAGTGGGGTGGTGCCTGCCTGAACCTGGGGGGCGGGAATACCTGGGAACGTTCTGGAACAGGGAAGGCTGGGTATGAACATCAGCAGTATCCACCCTAGCCCGCAGGGCAGGCCCCAGATGCTTGGGGATGACAATGACACTCCAGGAACTTCAGAGTAAGGTCTTTCCGCCAAAAGGGGTGTTTACTTTTTTGGAGCCCAAAGACCCCAGAACAAAGTGACCTTCCAGAAACCGTGACAGCAAGAAGCAAGAAGGCACCCTATGCCCTGCCCAGCTCTGGGGTCTGGTGGGGGGCAGCCCTGGGCCAACTCTGCTGCTTCTCTACCCCCCAACGCTGCCCCATGGTCCCCCCAGCAATGCTTCATGGCCCCCCACTGCTACTCCATCCCCCTGCCCCTCCCCCCAGCAGCCTGCAGTGCTCCTGGAACCGCCAGGTCAGGGAAGTCTGGAAGGCAGGGGAACCGGACCAATCCAGGTTGTGACCTAAGAGACATCATAAGAGGGACTCAGGGCAGACTGAGGCAGACAGAGCACGGGACGCCCCGCCCCAGGGCCGCCACGCTCTCGCGGTGCTTTCTCTTCCTCCCCAAGACCCTTCTCCCCTGCGCCCAGCCCCCTACCCCGCAGGCAGGCACCTCCCCAGACCCTGGCTCCGCCCTGACGCCCTCCCGCCCCTCCTCAGCCTTTTGCTCCCCAGGCCGTCCCTGCTTACGGCGGCTTCCTGGGACCTCAGGCCTGCAGATCCCAGAGGCCCAGGGGCAGGAACACAGCGGCCACCAAGGGGCTGAGGGCGTTCGCCGAGCTGGCAGGGTCGTTGTTCCCACCTGAGGCCCCATCATTCCTTTGTCTGGGGTAGAGAGGGGGACGACTCAGGCAGCTGCCGGGCCGGGCTCCCCCAGCTCTGGGCCTGCCACTCCTCGGGATCCCCCCCTCCTTCCCCCACGAGCCCAGTCGCTGGGGAGGATAGTGACAGCGGCCACCCACGGCTGTATGCACGAGGCACAAGGCTTGGACTTAAACTTCGCCCCCTGAGCAAATGGGGGTTTTTAGAACACAGTGGGTCCCGGCTTTTGGGGCAGGGCGGGGGTGGGGGTGAAGGGGCATGCCGGGGGTGGGGGGAGGTCTCGGACCGTAGTCGTTCCACCTCCGCCAGAGCGTTCTGCAACTGCTGCTTCAAAGCCGCCGTGTCTCCTGGGGGGGCGGGGACAGAACCAGGGGGCGTGTCTATACTGTGGCCCCGCCCCAGCCCCGCCCTTATCCGGCCTCCCCTTGGAAATCTGGCGTGCTCCCTTCCCACCCTCCTCTGGATCCTGGACTCGCCCCTCCCTGGGACTCCAACCCTGGGACCCTCCCTCCCCACCCTCCTCAGTATTTCCCCGCCCTCTGAGGCCTTGGGCTCCGCTCACCCTCAAGCTCCTGCACTCGGGCCAGCTGCTCCCGCCTGTCAGCCTTCGCCATCTCCAGGGAAGCCCTCAGGGTCACCTGGGACAGGGGCGAGGGTCTGAAACTGGAGTTCCGTCCTTGGGGGGGCTGGCTGCTGGCCCTGGGCCCTGGGCCCCTCCCTAGGCCCTGGGATCAGAGGAGCTCAGGCCCACACCCCCTTCAGGCCTCCTCTCTGTCCCTCAGTCTCCCACCTCAAGAATGGCCACACCTCCCACCTTCCCAGGGCCACCCAGAAGGGTGTGAGCGTCGAAATGGGAGTTTTGAGACCCCCATCATGGGAATTTGGAGGCTTCCCATGCCCAAGCCCTAAGAGAAATTTCCAGACCCTCTGGGCTATTGCCATTTGTTCTTTGGGGCCTGGCGAGGTCCCCATCCCACCCCCTAGAGGGGATTTCTGCTCCCTCACGCCAGTGCCCTGGAGTTGGAAGATTCCCCACATCCTAGTGGGGATACTGAGGCCCCTGATTTAGGTGCCCTGGGGAGTTTTAAGGCCACGCCCACACCAGGCCCCCCCCCCCCCCGGAGAACTTAGAGGTCCCCAAACCCTGGTGGGATAATTCAGGCTGTTGATCCTGGGGCCCAGGGGCAGTTTCAAGGTCTATCTCCATCCCCACCTACACCCTGCGGCCCGAGCGCAGAGCCCGCTCTAGGAGTTGCAGTGGCTTACCACAGTCTGATTGCAGATGGCAGCCTGGGTCTCAGTCCCCCGTAAGACTTCCTGGGCCCGCCTTAGCTGGTGCTCCAGAAAGTGGGTGCCGTTGCGACACTCCTGCTCTGCTCGGAGGCCATCCTTGCAGGCCTTGCTGTTGGCCTGGACAGCGAAGATGATCGTGGTCACAAGCAGAAACAACACCACCACCACCACCACCACCACCAGGAGCAGCCATCTCAGCAGCCTGTGGTCCCCCATGGGCACAGGCCAATTGTGATAAGAAGTGAGTGCCAACCAGATCTGCCCTTGGATGTGCGAGTCTGGGCAGGAGTTAGGGGCAGATGCTGGAAGCTTCTGTGGGCCGCCCCTGGTTAGCATGGGGGCCGTCCGGACCAATAGCAGGCTTCAGGAACATTTCCTGACCTGAAGGCTCTTAATGGGGACTCTGCTGGCCGTGGGCTGACTTTCAGTTTCTGTTTCCTGCAAGAGAGGTGTTTTTTTTTCTGCCGGATTGTGGCCTCGGGCTCTCCTGGGCTGGGTGCCAGCCTTGAGACCCTGTGGGAGGGGAGTTGGGGCTGCCTGGGACACCCCATCTCAAGTCCCTGCGCTGCTGAGTGCTACTGAGGGTGACAGTTGCAGTTACTGAGTGCCTAGTGCATTGTGTTCCCCTGTGCCACGACCTGAAGTGGCGGGGGCCATTGTTGGTCCAGTCCCCAGCTCAGGGAGTCCAGTTCTCAGTGGGGAAACTGAGGCTGGGTGGCAAGTGGTGGGCTGGGGCCAGGGCCTGGGTCTAACCCAACAGGCTGAGATTTGTGTTTAGGGGTCTCCAGGGTGACCCAGCAGGGGTTCACTCAGCACAGAGGGGACCCAGGACGGTGTCAGAGGAGGGACTGGAGCCTGAGGAAGGGGCGGGGGGGTGGGGTGGGGGGTGGGGTGGGGGCGCGCACGTGACTTAGGCTGCACTTCCCCCATCTGGCCACCAGGGGCCGCCCCAGCCAACAAACAAGGTCGCCCCGGCCCTCGGCGTGGCTCCAGCCGCCCACAGGTTCCAGAATCTGCCCCTGCCGCTACAGGACGCCAAATAAACCCTCGAACCTCAGTTTCCTCATCTGTAGAGTGGACAGTAACAAAAGCAGCCTCATCAGGAGGGGCCGGTGAGGAGCTGCGAGTAAAGCGTCTCTGCATCCAGTAGGCGCTCAATGAATGCTCGGGCCGGGCCTGTGGCTCAGGGCAGGGGAGAGGCGGGTAACCTGCAACGTGGCCGTGGAGCAAGGTGCGCGTTACGAGGAAGGACAATCAGGGCCATCTGGGACACGCCGGACCGGAGGGGCCTGGGGGCGTGTGGGGAGAGGCCTCAAGAGGCGGCTGGAGCCTGGAGGGCGGCTCGAGGACGCTCAGGCCGCACTGGCCGCCCCCGCGGAATCGGCCGGCTCTGGCGGCCTCACAGCTGCCTGCGCTCCGGGGCCTCTGCGGCCGCGGCCTGGCCACCGTGCGGATTCCAGCCGCTTCTGTTGGGTGGGCCGCTGCGGGCGTTCAGCGGGGCCAGGTGGCCGGCCCTGGCCTTGGCCTCCCGGCCATGCTCGAGGAACACCCAGGCCCCTAGTGGGACGTCCCTTTGCCTAGAAGCCCCGCTTTAAAGCCACTCAGGAGCCAAATGACAAAGGGTCGGGGACGATCTTGTGACGAGGCCCAGGGGGAGCTTGTGTGTCCCGTGAGCAGGGGCCTCTCTCCCCGACCAGGACCCCACAAGCAAAGGCACGACCCTGGACCCTCGGCAAAGCTGACTTATTTCAGCCGCTCTCTGCTGGCCTTCAAACTTTAGGGTTGGCGGCTGGCCCAGTGGCTTAGTGGTTGAGTTGAGCACGCTAGGCTCTGGCGACCTGGGTTCGGTTCCAGGCACAGACCTACACCACCTGTAGAGGAAGTGAAATAAAATTGTGGTCCATTAAAAAAACACTTTAGGGTCAGCTTGGGACCCAAGTGCAGGTCAGAGGCCAAGGTTGTGCACGAACAGCCCTGCCTCCCTGTGGGACCCTGGGCAAGTGACCTCCCCTTGGTCTCAGTTTCCGTGGCTGTGAAATGAGGACGATAATGGAACATTTTGGTGCCCCCCCTAAATTTTGTACCCGAGGTAGCCCCCTTACTCACCTCGCTCTACCCGCTCCCTGCAAACAGAGTTTGTGGGTTTTCCTCTAAAATTCCAAATGGAAAGTAATGCCACCATTCTTCTGATTTTAGCTTTATCTTTTGAAGAATGATTTTGTTTTAGAATAGTTTTAGATATTGCAGAAAAATAGTGAAGACAGTACAAAATCGTGCCGTATATCCCACCGCCAGCTTCCCCTGTTTTCTAACATCTTACATTAGTCTGCCACGTCTGTTACAATGAATGAGCCAGTACAGGTGCGTTGTTATTAACTCAGGTCCATGCAGGATTCAGATCTCCTCAGCTTTTCCGTCCCAGGACCCCACGTCACATTTAGTCATCGTGTCTTCTGGGCTGAGACAGTTTCTCGGACTTTCTCATTTGGAGGAGAACGGGTCAGGGGTTCGCAGGATGGCCCCAGCACCGCGGAGCAGGCTCGGACAGTGGCTGCGAGTGCCCTCCTGGGGCCCTGAGGGCATGGGCGGTTGGACCCAGCCTCACATTCTGTGGCTGCGGCTGGGATGGCGCTGTCCTACAGAATGCGGTGACGGCGGCTCCCTCCCGGGGTGTGGTGAGATTCCACAGGTCCGTCTAGGAAAAGTGCTTAGCCCAGCGCTGGTGGCATCTGTCGACCCCAACCCCGTGAGAGCACATCCTCGTTGTCATCTGATAAGGTCCGGATTCGATGGAATTCTTTCCGTAGATTGAATTCCCTGAAATGGGGTGACTGGGTCCCAGGCGATGCCTGTCTCCCTGGCTCTCGCTTTCCCTAAAGAGGAGTCCAGGACTGCGTCTGTTGTCACCGCTGTGGTGAGCAGTCACTTGCCTTTCCGAGCGTGTCTCAGTCATTCTTGTCTTTCCA
Organism: Equus caballus; assembly: GCF_041296265.1. NCBI lineage: Eukaryota > Metazoa > Chordata > Mammalia > Perissodactyla > Equidae > Equus > Equus caballus. Next base: position 16,864,227 of record NC_091704.1, read on the forward strand.
GCTCCTTCCCCCTCCGTTCTGGCCTCAGCAGCACCTTGTTCTTCGGCAGCAGACTCCTCTCTCTCCTGTAAGACACAAGGGCTCCAGAGTGTCCTCGACCCACTGCGGACACGGCCCCGGGTCCATGGTTGGTTCAGGCAGCGCCGCCTTCTCAGTCCTGGTCTTCCTGACCAGCCCTGGGGCTGAGTGTTGGTGTTCAAAGCACGTTCCGTGTTGGAGGCGGCCTTCTCGAGGACTGCCCAGGAGCTGGCCCTGGCGGCCCGCGGCGCCTCACCCGTCCCTGCCCATGGAACGTGCGTTCCGCCCGCTTTCCCTGCATTAGGAGCCACTTCAAGGCATGACCTTGAGAGAGCACTGTGGTGTTGAGAGCATCTGGATGCAGACCTGACTGGACCCCATTAAGGCTCTTAAGATAAACTCTTAAGATTCTGGCAGGCTGGGAGATCATCTCGTCTTGTGGCCGCCCAAGACAAGCCTCACAAGTAAGTTGCCCTTGCTTATTAAACCTGCCACCTCCCAGTCCGGAGGGGCCTGCCTCTGTCTTCGCTTCCTCCTTTCCCTCCACATATGGGGCCACTATCTTTCTTTTTTTTTTTTTTGAGGAAGATTAGCCCTGAGCTAACTGCTGCCAATCCTCCTGTTTTTGCTGAGGAAGACTGGCCCTGAGCTAACATCCATGCCCATCTTCCTCTACTCTATACGTGGATGCCTACCACAGCATGGCTTGCCAAGTGGTGCCATGTCTGCACCCAGGATCCCGGCCGGCGAACCCTGGGCCACCAAAGCAGAACATGCGCAGTAAACTGCTGTGACACTGGGCCAGCCCTGGGGCCACTTTCAGATTTCACCCGGGGAGCCCCGAGGTTGGGAACTGACAGCTGGTGGGCCAGCCAGGAGACCGAAGAAATGGGGCTTGGGAGAGAGGCATCCTCAGGGGCAGTCCCGGTTTGGCTGTCCACCCCTGCGTTAGGTGCTTGTGGACGTCGCGTGAGTGCAGGGACGCCCCAGAAACACTGGCGGGTCCCGGACGCTTGTTTGAGGAGCTGCGCGTGGCGTACAGCAGCAAAGAAGGGAAGCACACGGCTGTTGCATGGTCTGGCCTGACTCCAGGCGGTTCGACTGGCCCCTGATGCCCAGCTGGAGGTTGCCGCTCAATCAGGAAGTTGGAAGCAGAGCTGAGGCTAGAGAAGGACATGCAGTGTTCTCAGCTCTGCTAGCTTCAGGCCGGCAGGCAGGGTGGGAGAGCAGGAGGATCAGCTGGGGACAGCAGCATGCCATTTTGCAAATCTAGGAGGGCACGAGCTGCCACGGATTAAGGTCTGAGCGCTTGTGACAAAGCCTGATTGGGACACTAAGTGGTGGAACCCCTGGGAAAGTGAGGAGAGCCAAGAGGAGGATGTGGTGGGGATTCATGGTGAAGTGAACGAATGTTTTCCTTTTGTTACAAAGGAAAACAAAAACACAGCAACAGCAACCCCAGGCAGTGGGGCCGCCCCCGTTCAGGAAACGCTCAGGATGAGAGAATGTCCTCCCCTGAGCTTGTTGACACGGCTGGCAAGTTCCAGTGTAACTGAACTCAATGGGTCCGTGTCTTGGTGAGTGTGGAGCCGAAAAGCACAATCAAGGCTGAAGTGGATGAAGGAAAAAGGGTTAGTGCACAAGCCAAAGAGAACCTGGGGACAGTTCCCACAGCAGTGCCGCCCCCAGCTTCGTGCAGGTGGGCACTTTGTGCAGCACAGTGCAGAGGAGGTGTCACAGCTGTGTGACAACCGCCCCAGTGAGGGCACGTGCAGCCAGCTCGTACGAGCTCAGCGCAGCACGCCAGTACACAGCAGGTGCACGGTCACTTTTGGACACTTAGAGCTGGGGCAGTTGGCAGGGGTCCTGCTGCAGCCGTGTCTGTTTCACTGTAGGACGCTTCACTGTAGGGCAGGAACATCTGCAGAAATGAGGATGGCAGCTTCTGAAAAACAGCAGTTAGTTTTCTCCTTGTTTGGGAAACATTTGACAGACTATGTTTGATGCCAGCCCTGATTTCAGTTCCCCCATATTAAACCCAGCATGTGTGGGGTTAAAACGTAAGCACTCCTTCCCTGCTCCCTGGCTTCCTGGCTCCAGAGTTCACTATCCGCCATGGAGACAGACGGCCAAGGACAGCCACCTGGATTCCTTATCATCCTCCTTCCTGTGAGCAGCCCTACAAGGCCCAACACAGGCTGGCGGGAAAGCTCCAGCAAGGCCACGGACTACCCTCCCCCCCCAAAAACAGAGACTTCATTGCAACCTTTAAAACCCCTCGCCTCCCATATTTTGGGGAGACGAGAAGAGACGAGACCAATTTGAGGGCTCACTCTCGTCTCCCAGCTGATGTCACCTGAAATGAGAACCCTTTCCTTGTCAGAAGCCTGGTGTCCAGCTTTTATGTGGCCCTTCTCGTGTGGCAGGTAGGGAACCTATGTTTGTAGCCGGTAACATGGTTAGTTACGGATCCGATTTTCAGTAACCCTTTCCTTGCCTGGGTTCTGGTCACACCAGCAGAAGGCCAGGGAGGGTATCCGGATGTGGTCCATGCAGCTGTGGGGTGCAGAGGGGCGACACAGTTCTCTGACCAGCAGGAGGTAGAGAAAAGGAGCACCCCTGCCACACAGCCTGCACTCCCGCAGCCGCCTCAGGAGCTCAAGGTACTCGCTCCTTGTAGATTGGATTATTCTAGTCTGCAGGGTGGCATGGCCCAATGAGGGGGACCTCCCTGGGCACATGGGACCCTGGAAATCTATAGAGGAAGTCCTACAGGCCCTTAGGGAGGCGGGCCCCGATCAGGCACGCTCACTGCAGGAATGGAGCCAAGATGCTCTCGTCAGCCTGCAGCGCCTGATGTGGGCCGCCGGTCTCCAGGCTGAGCAGGTGCTGGGACAGTCCACTGCTGGTCCAGAGGAAGCTGACCAACCCAGGGACCTGCCCTGGGTGGGCTGTGGGAAAGACCCAAGACAGGGAGGGAGCTCAGGAAGCCGAAAAGCCATCCCCACGGGCTGTCCAGTGTCCAGTAAAAGTAACCCTGAAGCAAATGTGGCTTTGATACGGAACGCTTACATCTCAGATCTGCGTGCCCGATGCGCAGCCAGCCAGACACTCAGGCGCCGGGGCCTGAGACGGAGAAAGGACCCTTCGAGTCGGCCAAGAGAAGGCGGGAGCCTGGCCAGGCTGAAATCCGCCTTCAGTGGGGCAAAAAGCCGGGGCTTCACAGAGCTGAGGGGCTCGGCAGGAGGAGCCTCGAGAAACAAAGGGCCCCTCCCAATAAGCAGGCTGCGACAATGGGCCTTTCAAGGCCTTCCCAAGGCTGCCTGCACAGCCCCACCGCGTGTCCTGGGATGGTAGCCCGAGACCCGTCCCCGTCCTCCCTTCTCATGTCAGTGAAATGTGCCCATCACATCAACGATGCAACGCTGACATGTGAACACTGGCCTCTGCCGCGCAACACTGCAGACTTTGCTGGAACGTCTGCGAGAGAGAGGATGGCCGGTGAACCCACAGAACATTCAAGGCCCAGGTACCAAAGTAAAGATTTTAGGAGTCATTTAGTCGCTAAGACGTGTGTTGTCTCAGAAGCCGTGACTGAGAAGGTGCGAGCCTGTCCATCCCCAGGAACGGGAAAGCGGGCGAGCCTTTGTAGGGACGTGGGGTTGGAGGACTTCTGTTCCCACCTGGCACAGTGCCCCCAGCCCTCGTACCGCCGGCTGGAGGACGGGCATGTGTGAGACCGGAGATCAGAGCACCAGCCGCCTCTGAGAAGCAAAAATACTCGGGAAGCAGATGACAGCTCTGGGCCTCTCCCGAGCAGGCCACCATTCGAGTCAGATGAGTCTGTGACTCGGCAGGAACGGCCAGGCACTGTGGCAGAGACACGAGAAGGAGAGGGTGCCCCTAGGATTTTAGTTCCAGCTCTGGAAGGGGGCAGAAACCTGACGGGCCTCACAGAGCAACGGCTGCTGGCAGTGTACACAGCGCTCCTGCTGGTGGAGCCTCTCACAAAGGAAGGGCAGCTTGTGGTAAGAACGTCCCTTCCCATCTGGGGGGTTGAGAATAGGCACCATTGACCCCCCTCTGCCGTGGCTCAAAGCCCCTCGGAGACCGAGCGGCCTGTTTGCCGCAGAGGACCGCCCTGTCGGGCAGCCCTCTGCCTCTGGAAACGTGGGGGCTCCTGGGCCCTGTGGAATAAGTAGATCTCTGCGTGCCCCAGCCCCCTGACTCCCGTGGCGGCCTCTGCGCCTGCAGAGCGGGAGCGGGGATTCCCGCTGATGCCCGCTGTGCAGAGGGGTCTAGTGGAGGACTGCAGTGCTGTTCAGCCCAATGCTGACACCATCTGGATGGAAACAGGCATGAACCAACACAGCCAGTGGGCTGGACTCCGAGCCGTCTGGCAGTGGTCGCTCAGGAGCCCTGGCTGTTCACCCTGTGCACTGACGGGGCTGTTCTACAGGGATGAACCCTATGGCTGGGACAAGGGGAAGCCAAGGGCTGGATGATCATGAATGAGGCCTCGTGGGGTCAGGATGTGTGGAGGGACATTTGGGCTCACCCGCAAGAGCCTGAGGCAGTTCCCACTGTCTGCCACGTCCGGTTCATGAGGCGCTGACGCCCCCTGGCAGTCAGGAAGCTGATGGCCCAGCACAGGGACAAGCCGGACAACCGCCCCTTCAGTAGACACAGCAGACTGGGTGCACAGGAAGGAAGAGCAGCCACTGCAGGCCCCGGGGCGGGGTTGGGGGGGGGAGGATGACACATTGCCAAGGATGGTGACTGCCCTTGAAATACAGTGACTTGGTTGCTGCGGTAACAGCACGTCCTGTGTGTTCTAATCAATGCCCCAGGCAGCTGCCAATGGAGTCCGGGGCTGACCACCGGCATTCCCCACTGGAGAGGGACTGGACAAATTGGTTTTATGGGCCCCCTCCCTGTGAGCGAGGGTTCTAAGTCTGTCTTGGTTTGTGTGGACACCGCATCTATGTTAACTCGAGCTTTCTCCCGTCACTGTGTAAACCAGGCTGCCACCCTCGGAGGATTAAAGAAGCTGAGTACCATGTGTGGATGCCTTCATCGACTGGACAGTGATCAGGGGTCACATTTTCAGGGTCATGATGTGCAAGATTTGGCAAAGAACATGACATCGAATGGAGGTTCCTTCTCCCTGTAACCACAGCAGCAGGGTTGGTCAAAAGGAAGAATGGATCTTAAAGCAGCAGATTAAATTACTACTAGGTGAAACCACCGTGGCCAGGTGGACTGAAGTACTGTCCCAGGCTTTAACAGGTCTGAATGATCAACCATAGGGCCTCTTGCCCCATATGCCAGACTGGGGACCCCTGCCGAGACACCCAACACTGTAAAACATGGAAGTCACAGGAGACAGTCATTGTCCCGACTCTCACTGAGGATCAACCTGCTATGCTGCTGAGAACACCAAGCCCATCATGCCTGGGAAAGGGGTTATCTGCTGGGATCGGCAATGGATGTCCCACTGGGACGGGTGAATTACTTTGCACCCCTGGGTGAGGGGGACTCCTCATTCTCCACTGGGATCCTGTTCTGCTGCAAGTTGGCCCTGTGGAAACATACCGCACCTGGAATGGAGCATGCCCACTGGAAGAGACGAGAAGGCAGGGGTCGTGGGCTGGCATACCCGCCCCTAGTCCATCTCCTCACGCCTGCCAGTGCTGCCTCCCCCAGCCAACACGTGTGCTGTGCACAACCAGCTCAAGTTCCGAGAGCTGCAGCCGCATTAACATCTAAGGACCAGGTCACACAAGTAATTCTTATAGAAGGAGAAGCCTTCCCCTCCAAGGTCCTACTCAACATCCGTCTTTTTGACCTTAGACTTCTGCTGCTCCTGTGGTGGCTGGTCACAGGATGGACAGCTTTCTACAGTGGCCACTCATATGCACGGCAGAGGAATCAATCCAACTGCTGGGTCTGTGGGCAGCTGTCCTTCTCTAGCTCATCAGGATTGCCGTGGTGGGCGTCACCATCTGGGGGAGCACTGGAAGGCCCTGGAGCAGTGCACTGAGGAAGAGCAAGCTAGGACAAAGGCTCTGAGCTCCTCTGATGTTACCAACACAGAGCCAGAAACCTGGCCTGTGGCACACTCTATCAATAACACGGAGTGTGGGGGTTCTTTTCCTGTCAATTAAACTACATAGGCAGCCCGTCAAAGTGTCAACCAGAAGAGTCCTGAAAACACCACAATCAGAGCCGTATGTGGCTCTGTTCAGATTTGGGATGGGTTCATGTGGCTTACCCCGGGTTATGGATATTTGAGCACCAGGCACCCCTATGCTGGTGTGGAAATTAACAAAAGAACCTTAACTAAACTGGAGCTGGGAAGGCCTGCAGGGGGCGTTCTCACCCCCTCACACACAGTCAATTACACCAAACAGGAAGAGAGGATGCTTGCATCTCAGACAGTAGTAGAACTACTTTACTGCTGAAGGAAGGCTTCTCTCCCCACCTGGCAACAGCCCAGCCAATGAGAAACTGCACAGCTCAGCCAATGAGAAACCCCACAGGTCAGCCAATGAGAAATGCCACAGTGCAACCAATGAGAAATGCCACAGCTCAGCCAGTGAGAAACGCCACAGCCCAGCCAATGAGAAACGCCACAGCTCAGCCAATGAGAAACGCCACAGTGCAACCAATGAGGAAGGCCACAGCTCAGCCAGTGAGAAATGCCACAGCTCAGCCAATGAGAAATGCCACAGCCCAGCCAATGAGAAGTGCTGCAGCTCAGCCAATGAGAAATGCTGCAGCTCAGCCAATGAGAAGCTGTTGCTGCCCTGAACCGCTACTTTCCAGCAACTGACTTTCCTTTAGAACAGCCCCCCCATCCCGCTTTTTCTCTGTAAAAGCAGCTCCCCTCCATTCTGTCCAGATTTGCCTGTGGTCTGCCACAGCGTGCACATCTCACATTGCAATTCTTTTGGCTATTTCTAAATAAACTCATTCTGAGATAAAATAACAGGTAAATTTGCTTTTTAAATTGACATTGGGAACAGAAAAACCACTCTAAATAGAACCAATCTAATTGTACCAGGGATATGGGATGGATATCACCAGAACTGTGCAGTCATTCTGTCACATTAAAGGACAGTGACCGATTTGGCACTGATCATGCTGGCCAGGTACTTACTGGGTAGCCCTGGATGAGACCCAGTGGTTCTATGGCACAGATCTTTGCCATGGCTTCCACCTGGGTGGTCAGGCCACTGCACCCTGTGTTCTCCCTGGACACAGGGGAGACTCTGCCCTGTGGTAACAAGAGTCGCCAACCTCCCTCTCCTCAAGGCTGGATGGGCACGTTCTGTTTTCCACTGGTACAATCAGTTGGCCACTGTCCTCGTTCCCTGTGTTGGCCTGAGTGATGTTATAGCACACATGGAAGCCCTTACTAAATTCACCCAGCTAGCCTTAAATGAGCCAACAAAGCCTCTCCTTACTGAACACTGAAATGTCTATAGTGACAAACACTGTCCTCCAAAACAGGATGGCCTTAAACGTCACAAGGGGGCACCTGTGCCATTATCCAAGCAGAACATTGTGTTCATATCTGATGAGTCTGCTAATGTGTCATCTTTATTAAAGCACGTGAGGACACAAGTGACTCGACCCACAGCCTAGAAGACTTGATAAATCAGTGGTTGGGGTCATGGAGCCCTTGGTGGAAAAAACTGTATTTTGGGAATCATTATCTTAATCTGTGTCTTCTCTAGCACGTGCCCCTATTGCTGCTGCCATACCTGTCTCCAGTGCAGCCAGATAGCTGCCAAACAAGCCACCTCCGGGTTAATGAAACCCTGTGCTGACCACTCAGGGCACAGTGCCGGGGGGGGGGGGGCACCAGGTGAGAGTGTAAGAGCAGGTCCCGAGGGCCGGAGTGTTGGAGGAGGCCATCGAGAGCATGTGACCCCAGGCTGACCCCAGAGCTGCGCTCAGGCAATCGGAGGCTCATTCCCTCCCTCCCCTGTCCTTGGAAGGTACATCTCACCCACTGTTCTCATACCAGGAGCAACTTGACGTTCGCAGCCTTGAGAGACTACTGTGTTATTGAGACCATCTGGACAGTGTATGTGACTGACCCCGTTAAGGCCTCTATAGAAACTCAAGATTCTGGCAGGTGGGTACGGAGATCTGCTCATCCTGCTGCCACCAAGACAAGTCTCGTACATAAGTTCTCTTGCTTATTGCCCATCTGGAATGGTCTGCCTCATTCTTCCATCTCTTCTTGCCCTGCATGTATGGGGGCCAGTTTTGAGTTTCCCCCGGGGAACTCCCAAAGTTGTGAACCAATATTCCTCTTAAGCAGTGGGAATAATGGGGTACTTCAAGAGGAACGCATAGTTTGTTCATTTCTGTATCTCATTATTGGGGTGTCTTTTCCAGGATTTTTGTGTCTGACGGGCACTGACATTTGAATTTCATTTAATTTTCACATGTCATTAAATATTATTCTTCTTTTGATTTCCCCCCAATCACTTACAAATATAAAAATCATTCTTAGCTCATGGGTCCTACAAAAAACAGGCAGTGGGCCAACCCATGATATTGTAGAAAATCTGAAAATATTGAAGAATAGTTAATATTCTGTTCCCTGATTTTCCATATTTCGTCCCTGAGGCGTGTAAAAGTATGTCAATATACTAAATACTTTGATGTCTCATTTTTAAAAACTAACTGTATCTGTGAACAAGTCCTCAAGTCATACCCAAGATTTCGTGGCTCATGGTGGCCCATGTTTTTCGTTATTTAAACTAAATGCTGCATAAGCCATGAAAGTTTCCTTTAACATCACTTCCTAGAACTAGAATTGCGGGTTTTTCACATTTCTCCCCCAAATTTCCTGGGAAACACGAGCTTGTTTCTGAAGAAGCCGCTAATGCTGCAAGGAATTCTGGGGAACGTAGTTCAGCTTTGCAGCAAGCGAGTCTCCCGGCGCTCCGCAGGAATATTTCCGGCGGAAGTTGCTCGGCGTGAGAAGGCGGCGAGATAGTTTTCCACAAACGCCGCTCACCCGCGCGCCTGGATAGCGCATGGGGGGGCGTGGCTCCAGGTCCCCACGCGATTGGCTGGTGGCTTTCCGGGCACGCGCATACGGCGCTTCGGCCCCTGCCCTCACAAGGCCGTCTGGGAGTTGTAGTTCGGACTTCTGCCCGCACTCGGCCGTCGGGCGGCTGCTGGAGGTCCGAGGCAGTCCCCCGCCTTCGGCGTTTGGCTCGGAGGATGGATCCTGGGCCCGGGCCCGACGCGGCGCCGCTGACTGGCCTGGCCTGGTCGTCGGCCTCGGCGCCCCCGCCGCGGGGATTCAGCGCGGTGAGCTCCGTCGGGGGGCGGGGGTTGAATGGGGGCCAAGGCGGCCGCAGCCGGCTAAGGGCTGGGCGCTGATCCGCGTCCCCCCCAGATCTCCAGCACCGTGGAGGGGACGCCCGCCAGCTTCGGCAAGAGCTTCGCGCAGAAATCTGGCTACTTCCTGTGTGTCAGTCTCTTGGGCAGTCTGGAGGTAAGGGGCGTCCACCCTCGAGATCCCCGGGGTCCGCCACCTCCCGTGCCCATTCGCTGGGCCCTGCGCCAGGCGCGCCGTCCGCGCTGCTGGGTGACTCTCGCTCTGTCCCCGCCCTCAGAATCCGCAGGAGAACGTGGTGGCCGAAATCCAGGTCCTGGTGGACAAGAGCCCTCTCCCGCCCGGCTTCTCCCCGGTCTGCGACCCCCTGGACTCCAGTGAGGCCCGCGTCGGAGGCGGAGTTGGAGGGCGGAGGGGGCGTTCTCTTCCCTGCGGGGAGGACCAGGAAGGGAGTGGAGGGACGACAGGCGCGCGATCTCTGAGCCTCTGCCGTGCCCTCGATGCACTGGGTGATGACAGGGCTGGCTGTGCACTTGGAGCCCTGTTCTAGGGCGCGGCGCTGTGCCCTGCCCTGCGTAAAAATGAGCGATTGGCACAGCTTGTGCTAGAGTAAGAATTCAGTCGCCGCCTGTTTTATTACTATTCCTGCTACACCTGCTCCTTACATGTAGCCAGGCTGAACCCCCTGCGGTTCCTTTTAATTTCCAGACTTTTGCGCAGCCGCGTCCTCTGCCTGGAACACCCTCTCCGTCCTCGGGTTAGCTGATGCTTCCTCGCCCGCGCCCCTCCTCTTCTGGCTTGCGTGCCTCGAGCCTCCTGCTGCCCTCCCAGCCCTGACTTTTCTGGTGTCTAACCACTTGGCTCTCCCTGCCTCTGTCGTGTCTTGTCGTTTATATTTGACTCTCAGAGCAAATCTATTGATAATGGACTTGGCAAACTTTCGGTAAAGAGCCAGATAGGAAATATTTTAGGCTTTGTAGGCCAGATGGTGTCTGTTGCAAAATTTTTTTTTTTTTTTTACAACACTTTAAGAAGGTAAAACCATTCTTAGCTCTTGAGTGGTGCAAAACAGACCTTGGGTGGGATTTTGCTCGTGGGCTGTAGTTTGCTCACCCCTGGATTTGAGGACTGAGGAAGAACAAGATTTGGAGGGCCAGGATGGGGTCCCAGTTCTGCCTGACTCCACAGCTACCCACACTTGCTGTGGTGTGCACGGCCACCCCATGAATGCTCCTCCCTGTCACCAAAGGTGAGCCTGCCCCAAGGGCTCCTAAAGACTGCGTGGAGTCCCCTCCTATGGCCATACCATTCACGATTTAACCACCACCCTAGCACTATCCACGTGGCTGTCTTAAACCACGCCCTGGTGAGCATCCTCTGGGACCATCTTTGGACCCCTTCCCTACCTTTCTCTCTTCTCACTCCCCTGCCCCCCACTCGCAGAGGCCTCCGTGTCCAAGAAGAAGCGCATGTGTGTGAGGCTGGTGCCCCTGGGGGCTGTGGACACGGCTGTGTTTGACGTCCGGCTGAGCGGGAAGACCAAGACAGTGCCTGGGTACCTGCGAGTAGGGTAGGGTCGCCCCCAGCCCCTGGCCTCCTTCCTTGCCCTTCCAACTCCCATGTCTACTCTCTGACCCGCAGGGACTCCCTTGAGTCTCCCTGTCCTTTCTACCACCTCTCTGTTCCTCAGTTCCCACACGTTAAAATGGGGGCAGGTGCACCAGTCTCGTAGGCTCATCGTGAGGAGTAAATGCGCTGGGGTGTCTAAAGTGCCTGGCACGGGGATCGGGCCCAGCAATGTGAGTTAGTGTGTGGCTTCGGGTATGGGCTGAGACACTGAAACAGAAATCTCCTGGAGGCCTGGCTTCCTCCTGCCTCCCCTGGCTGCACACTGGGCCAGAGCCCCTCCCCTCTGTCCTCCGCCTCTAGGGACATGGGTGGCTTCGCCATCTGGTGCAAGAAGGCCAAGGTCCCTCGGCCGGTGCCCAAGCCCCGAGCTCTCAGCCAGGACATGAGGGGCCTCTCCCTGGACCCTCCCGGCCAGCCCAGGTGAGTCCTCAGGCTCGGGGATGGGGGCGGCCATGGAGGGCGTCAGACCTGAGCCACCCCGTGCCACCTTCACCAGCAGGAGTGGCTTGCCGGAGCGGACGCTGTCGAGGATGGGCTCGCGGGCGTCCACCCTGCGGAGGAACGACTCCATCTACGAGGCCTCCAACCTCTATGGCATCTCCGGTGAGTGAGAAACTGTGGGGTTTGTGCCACCGCTGGCCGAAAGTTGTATAGTCCGGAAGGGGCAGGGCCAAGGTTGGAACCAGGCCTGGGCCTCCCCGGTTCTGTGCAGACTGGGGCGAGCGGGGCCTTCAGGGGGCCTCTCAGGTGGGGGTGGGCAGCAGGCAGGCCTCAGGTCCCCTCTGCCTCAGCTCCATCCCCGCCTGTTTCCTCAGCCATGGATGGGGTTCCCTTCACACTGCACCCCCGGTTTGAGGGCAAGAGCTGCAGCCCCCTGGTGAGTCTGTCCCTGAGGAGCCTGAGTCTGCTCTGCCCATCGCCTTTCTAGGCACCAGGATGTGGGGAGCGTCCTCTGTGCATCCAGCGTCCTGGCACCGAGGCCCGTGTTCCTGGGTTGGGGGAGGCTGGAGGCCAAGGTGGGGGCTGGAGGGTCTTGGTCCTGGAATGGGGGTGTCAGGAGGGACAACTGGACGCTGGTGGCTAGAGGCTGTGGCGGGAAGGGGAGGGGTGTTCAGGCAACTATTGAGGGGGACCCTCTGTGAAGATGAGGGAATGGGGGTTCCAGGTTGGGGTCCCTGCTCCAGACTGACCTGCCCCTGCCTGCCAGGCCTTCTCTGCCTTTGCTGATCTGACCATCAAGTCGCTGGCGGACATTGAGGAGGAGGTGGGTGACGGGACCAGGATGGGGTGCCAGGACCCCCCACCCAGGCCACAGAGTCTCCCCCAGCCACACCTCACCTCCCAGGGGCAGGAGATCGCTCAGCCCCTGATCCCCACCACCCCACCATCCTCCGGGCCCCCACAGTCCCTCCCTCACTCTGTGCTCTCCCCTCCCCCAGTACAACTACGGCTTCGTGGTGGAGAAGACGGCAGCTGCCCGCCTGCCCCCCAGCGTCTCGTAGCCCCTCGCCAGCCACTCGCCACCCGACGCCTGCAGCCTGGCAGCTGCGCACCCCTCCCCATTTTGGGAACCTTGGGGATGGAGGGCATTCTGGACCCTCAGTCCCCTGGCGGAGCTGCATTCCTGGAGGAGGGGACAACCTGGCTGTTTGGTGATGGGGTTTCCCACCCCTGGGCCCTGCAGGGCAGGGGTGGGGGCTGGATGAAACCAGTGCCTTCAAGTCATTCGTGTCAAAACTCTCTGGGGCCTGGAGGCCACGTGGGCATCCTCCTGGCAATAAACACAGCCCTGTCCCGTGACTGGTCCTGATGCTGCCGTGGGGCCGCTGTTGCTGGCGGTCTCCACCACGCACACGGAGCACAAGCCGGGGCGGCGCACACTGAGCAATCCGGTGAAATCAGCGGGGAGGCAGCGCTGCTGCGACAACCATTCACAGATAGGGAAACGGGCTCAGCGAGTGCCTGAGCCGGGATTCTAGGTCACAGACATGACCTGGGCCCGCCCGTCCATCGTTGCACGTAACAGGGATAATAGTAATGGCCACCGTTTATATGGTATGGACAGCACCCCCCATCCCCTGCTGCATGGCGTCCCATTCAGTCCTCCCACAGTCCAGGGGGAAGCCCTGGTTTTGCCACCGCTTTACAGATAGGGAAACTGAGGCAGGGGCGGCTAGGTCACAGCTGGGATTTGAACCCAGAGCCTGCTGTCCTAACCATCACGCTATTGTGCATGGCCCTTTTCCTCCGCTGCCCGGTGGATACTTAACAATCGATTCTCGTTATTCGCGACAAAGTTCTATAGGGTTGCCGCAAAAACTGAATTAGGAATTAGGGAAAACTGGGTTTCTGGAGAAGGACTGGGAGAGGTTCCTGCGGGCCTCCGCGCACCGTCGGGGTCGGTCAGCGCATGACGTGTGTTGCCGGTGTGGCGTTCCAGACGCCTTGTTTGACGCATATTGTCGGTTCGCTGGTGCTCCCCCCGCAGCCCCCGGCGCTGCGGCTGGTGCCTGAAGGAGGCAGGCCTGACCCCTGCACTCTCCCTGGGACGCATCCCGGCCTCCTCACCTGGGACACCGGACAGCACTCAGCACTGCCCTGGGCCCTTCTAAATGCGAAGTCACCTAGGAAAAGCACAGAAATGCACGAAACGCGGCCCTAAAACCCGCGAGAAGGACGCTGGTTTGCAGCCAGAGAGCTGGACGGGAGGGCAGGGCGTCGCCTTCTCCCACCTCAGCTGGGAGCGTGTGCTGCTGGCGGCTCAAATTGTCCCCTGCTCTGGGCATGTCCTCCGGGGACCACGAAAGCACTTAGTATTCATTCTGAGGGTATAGGTAAATTTTAGCCAGTAGGAGAATTTCCAAATACAGAATCTGCGAATGTTGAGGGTGGACGGTGTCTGTTAACTTACCCGGGCCAGGCTCACACCCTCTTCTCCCGCTCGTCTGCCTCTGCCTTTTCGGCTCTTGTCCCCAGGTGCCCGTGGTGCCAGGCTGGCCCAGGTGCTGCTGCAGTCAGGGACGTCCCCAGATCTCCGTGGCTTAGAAAGGCTGAGGCTTATTTCTCATCCCCACCACGTGCCCCTGGCATGGGGCAACAGACTGCTGGGGAAACACGCCTGAAGGGGTGGTCACTGTGTCACCAGACAGTGGGGACAGACTCAGAAAAGTCTCTGCTGTCACTTAAGTGCTCCGGCCTGGAAGCGCCATGGAAGTTCTGCTCACAGCTCATTGGCTGGAGCAGGTCCCACAGCCCGGAGGGGACATACCACCCACCCAGGCACTTGTGTCTAACAGCCCTGCCCTGGGGCCTGAGGGGGCAGGCACAGCCCTGCCCTGGGGCCTGAGCGGGGAGGCACAGCCCAGCCCTGGGGTCTGAGGGGAGAGACAGTGAGCTGTCCTGGAGGGGTCAGTTGGGGGAGACCGGGCAAAATGTAGCCCCTCCCCCACGCACTTGGCCACCTTGGAAGAAGCAGGCCTGTGGTGCTGAGCCCTCCCCGCTCTGGGCACAACCAGCACCTGCCAGGTCCCCGCCCAGGCTGAATCCGATCCGGCCAGGAAGCAAAGGCTGTTTGTTCTCCCTGGCCACCTGCTTGGCCACCCTGAAACCAGCCCCGGATCACTTTCCAGGGCGTCCGCGTGTGACCAGGGGCTGCTGGACGGCCTGGGCTGGCCTCGGGTTTGACTGGACCAGCCATCATTGCTGAGCCACTGAGCCTGCAAAGTCCCAACCCTCCGAGCCCTGCCAGGCCTGGGCACAGCCTCAGGACGGGCTGGAGGGTCCCCATGGAGGTTGCCCACCCCTCCTGAGTGGGGGCATCAGTGCTGACCGCTCTGGCTGAGCTTACCTCATCTCGGGCTGCGGTGGAGGGAGCCGAAACCCGTCCTTCCTGCATTTTGCTCCCAGATGCTGAGAGCCAGGTGTCACTGGGGCCTGGGTACCAAGAGGGTTGTTTCTGGAGAAACATGGTCCCAGCTGCACCACCCACCAGCTGGTCACCCTGAGCAGTGGCTTCGCCTCTCTATGCCTTAGTTTCTCCATCTTTTACAGTGGGGATCTCAACGGTCCTCACTTCATCGGCTGGTTCTGAAGAACACCTGTGCAGCTGTGTCTCTCCGCTGCCCCTGCCAATTGCTGCCAAGACATTTCCCGGCTCTGAAAGGCCTTCTCAGCTGGAAGGTTTCTGCAGCCTGAAGTCCGAGCAGGGTGGATGGAGGGTGCAACTCCTGGTGGCTTCTGCTATGGCAAACTCCACACTCTCTGTCTTCAAATGTTGTAGAGCCCAGCTTCAGCCTCTGCTGCAAGCTCCACCCCCAGGTCGCAGCGCTGACCTGGGTCAGCCTTGAGCACCCCCTCAGACCCCCTCCAAGCCAAGACCCCAAAGCTACCGTCTTCTACCCCAGCATTTTTTCTGCCTGTTCTTGAGCTTGATATAAATGCAATACCCCAATGAGTTGTATTCTGAGTCTGGCTAATTCTGTTCAATATTATGTCTGTGACATTCCTCTGGGGTGTTGCCTCTGTCAGACACCTCCTCTTTTTCATTGCTGAGTAATATTCCACTGTGTGGATGTACCACAGTCTGTTCATGCATTCATCTGTTATGAACATTTGTGTTGTCCTTAGTTCTTGGCCCCTCAGTGAAACTGCTCTGAGCACTCTCGTACGTGTCTGTTGATGAACACAAACTTGTTCCCGTTGGGTCCATAC
Organism: Equus caballus; assembly: GCF_041296265.1. NCBI lineage: Eukaryota > Metazoa > Chordata > Mammalia > Perissodactyla > Equidae > Equus > Equus caballus. Next base: position 16,879,951 of record NC_091704.1, read on the forward strand.
CCTGAGTGGAAATTCTGGGTAGCAGGGGAGGTCTATTTTCAGCTTTCACAGATATGGCCAAGCAGGTCTCCAAAGCCTATGTACAAATTTACCCTCCCACCTGCAGCGAATGAGAGTTCTGGTGGCTCAGTGTCTTCGCCAGCACTTGGCATTGTCAGTTTCCTTAATTTTGGCTATTCATCTCCCCAGAGCTCAAATTTCATAGCTATCCCGGTCACTCTTGCCAACCTAGACATGCGAGCTGGAAACAGTTGACGCCTGCTGTGTAGAAATTCCCCCTTTGTCCTCTTGCTCCTTCACTTGCACTGTCTGTCTGTCTTTGGGCAGAGTGTGCAGAACTTAGAAGACACTAGGTAGCTTCCGAGACGGTCCCTAAAGACCACAGCGTTCAGGTGTTCAGGCCTGTGTAATCCGCTCCACTCGAGCGTCGGCTGGACCTAGTGACTCACTTCTGACTGACGGAATGAAGCCCAGGAAACGGGGTGTCACTTCTGTGATCATGTCATACGTGACCCCTCCAGCTCGTCACAGACCCCTCTTGTGGCTCTGACGAAGCACGCTGCCCTACAAAGAGCCTCTCACACCGCAGAACTGAGGGTGGCTTCCACTGACAGCCAGCAAGGAACCGAGGCCCCCGGCTGACGGCTCTCAGAACCAAATGCTGCTATGGTCACAAGTGAGTGTGGAGCAGATCCCAGCCCGGCTGAACCATGACTGCCGCCTGAAGAGGAGGCCCCTGCTGAGCTGTGCCCAGTTCCTGACCCCTGAAGCTGTCAGATAATAATCGTGTGTTGCTTTGAGCTGCTACCTGGTGGAGTGATTTGTTATGCAGCAATAGCTAACTGGTACAAATGAACAGGATATTCAAGTTAGGGAGAGAAAATGTGCCGGCTTCTCAGCTAGCATCCATATGATTCTTGCTCCACTCACCCTTTTGCCTCTGAGACTAAGTCCAATTTGCACTGTATCTAGAACCATCCTGAAGATGGTAGGCATGAAGTCTTTTCCAAATTCTTATTTTACCCAAAATATGTTTTAAAGGGTGTTAATAAAGTGTTTGCTCAGGGAAATAGGCTCGTTGTTGCATCGCGTAATGTCCTTCAAGGTGGCATCTGGCCTTCTGTTCTGAATGTCATCAGCACAGAGGACCCCAACTCCATTCTGTCACTTTCAGAAGACTTCATGTGCAGAAGTAAAGGATACAGACCCATGGTTGTATTGAGGGGACAATGGTGATACCTGTGTGAGTTAGGCAGGCTGTTTGGACACAATGGCCATCCAAAAGTCAACAGCTCTTCTCAACTGTAAATAGTGCAGTTAAGTGCTTTCAATATCCCAGTTATGCCTGCTGTTGCAAAAATGCAACACAGCTGGAGCAGATGCTGTCTGTACCCCCCCTCCCCTTCACCCCCTCCACATTCATCTCTACATGATGAAGGTCACTCACAGCAAGTACCTGCAGCCCTGTGTGGGGCTTCCTGGGGCCACAGGAGTGTGTAGAGCTAGTGCCCAGGGAAAACCAGCAGTGTGAGGGGTCAATCCCTCCAAAAGCAGCTGTCAGCCAATGCCTGATGGGGGTCAGAGGATAAATACTCCAGCCCCCGAGGCCCTGGCGTGCAACCTGGGACCCCAGCTGGATGGAGACCTGGTTGTCCACAGTGCTGTCTGCTCATCGGTGCCCCCTGAGGGCTCCAGAGCTCCCTGCGGTCACCTCCAAGATAAATGAACAGCAACCCTGAAACCATCTCAGGGTCTGATGGCCCCAAACCAAGGCAGCATCTTTGATGGATTTGGTCCACATCCTAAAGCACACAGGACTGCTGACAGCTGCTCATGTCTGCCAGGCCTGTGGAATCACGTGAGACGGTTACACCCTTTCCAATCTGGTCCTCCTAGCTGTGTTCAGTGGGGTGGGGGAGGTCGCCTCATTTTATACAGAAGGAAACTGAGGTGACAGGTCACATGACTGTTCCCTGAGCCAGGGCTGTCCCAGCTCCTGGAGGACCAAACCCACACCGGGCCTGGGACATGCAGAGACCTGAGCATCTGGCTGCAGCCCAGGACCTCGTCTGGTTCTGGCCGAGATGCGAAGCCCATGGGCGCCCTCCGAGGGCAGCGCCGAGCGGGCAGGTTTTGGTCAGGACGGCGGGCGGTGCTCCCAGCCTCCCGAGCCGGGACCCCGCAGACATTCCAGGGCGCCAGTGCTGGGTCCCCGGAGGGTGAGCAGGGACCAAATGGGCAAGGCGAGCGGCGCACAGGGCGGTGTGGGAGGGGCGCACAGGGCGGTGTGGGAGGGGCGCACAGGGCCGTGTGGGAGGGGCGCCGCGTCACACTCAGAGGCCTCGGCCCCTGCGGGAGCCTGAGAACGAGCACCTCCTTACATTGTTTTGTTTTTAGTTGAAGTGAAATTCGCTCAACACAGAATTCGCCATTTTAAAGTGTACAATGCAGTGGCATTTAGTGCATTGATGATGTTGTGCAACCATCACCTCTGTCTAGTCCCAGAACATTCCCATGATTCCCAGAGACGACCCTGTGCCCATGAGCAGTCCCTCCCCACCCCCACCCCTGCCCCTGGCAAAACTACTCTGCTTTCAGTCTCCATGGATTTGCCTGTTCTGGACGTTTCCCGTAAATGTGTCTGCCTTGTGTGTCGGCTTCTCACTCAGCGTGATGTTTTGAGGTTCATCCGCGCTGTAGCGCGGGTCGGGGCTTCAGTGCTTTTTATGGCTGAATAGTATTCCACTGTGTGGATGGACTGCATTCTGTCCACCCACCACCCATTGATGGACGCTGGGGCTGTTTCCCTTTTGGGCGATTGTGAGCAGGGCTGCCGTGAGCTTCATGTACAAGGGCTGCTTTGAACACCTGTTTTCAGTCCTTCAGGCCTCCTTACACCTGGCACCCCACCCTAGTTCCTGGCCTTGGCGAGGAGTTGAGGGTCCAGCTTCTGGTGCCCCTGACCGGCCCAGGAGATGAGTCATTCTGCGCCTGCAGCCCACCAGGGTCCTTCCTCCCCGGCCCTCCTCTCTCCTCCACCCTCAGAGTCCCCAGGGCCTGCCCCATTCCAGAAAGTTCTCAGAAACTGGAGTCTCCAGTGTGTCCCGGGCACCTGCACTGTCTGGGAGCCCTGTGTGACGGGGAGCCATGGCCGCTGCCATGTGCTCTCACAGGAGTAGCCTCATTTCCTGGGCCTCAGTTTCCCCATCTGTAAATGGGGTTGTCGCCAGGATTAACAGGCCAAGAAAGCGCCTGGCGCCTGGCTGCAGCAGCAGGTGTGTGATGCAGACGGAAGGCAGGTTCTTCTTTTGTCCTCTTCGCTGATGTTGATCGTGTTCGCCAAGAGCCGGCGCTTACCAGGTGCCCCACGCCGGGACCACGCAGGCCGCTCACGCACGCCATCTCTTCACCCCGCTCCAGCCGCGAGGAGGAGGTCTGCGCAGCTTCGCGGGACCCAGGCTGGTGGGGCACCCAGGCCTGTGTGTATCTGATCAGCTGGGTCCCTACTGGGCACTGTCACCTCTCTACCCATCGAGAAGAGTACCAGGGGGCTTCATGCCACGGTGTGGCTGAGCCTCCTCCACTCCCTGGGCACCAGAGCCCCTGCGTGGCCCAGGAAGGGGAGGCCAGGAGACCTCTGGGGACACCTGTCTGTTTGGGGTTGGCGTGGGGGCCAGGCCGTCCTCGCTCTCGGGGAAACTTACATGCGTGAAGATCTGTGGGACACAGGTCCCAGACTGGGGTATACCAGGGGCACACCCCCGCCCCTCACTCCTGCCCTCCCACCCCACTCCTGTCACCCCACCCCTCACCCCGGGCCAGGGCTTGGCCACACAGCACATTTGGATGTGGCTCAAGTGACACGGAGACAGTGAGAGGCGGAGTTTATTTGTAGGTCGTGCAAGACGGGAGGGGACCAGGGCCCCTGGAGACCCCTGGGGCTCCGAGTTATCCACTCCAAGCCCTGTCAGTCCTGGGAGCCCCAGAAACTGGCCATCAACCTGCATTCCCCGTCACCAGGCACCCTGACCAACAGCAGCATGGTTGACATGCACTGGGGACCTACTGTGCACAGGCCCCACCCAGAAGGGCTTACACCAAGGCTCGTGCAGGCCCTGGGAGGAGGGCCCGCCTCCGTCCCCACGTTACAGATGAGGAAACTGAGACACAGAGTGGTGAAGCCCTCAGCCACGGACCCACAGCCAGGAGTCTGGGTCCAGCCCTCCAGCTGCACCAGGGGCCCTGGGCGGCTCTGAGTTCGGCACACAGGTTTCAAACGCTCACAGCCCGGAAGGAGTCGCAGAGTCTGAGCCTTGCACTGTCAGCAGCATGGGGGTTACAGGACCCGGGTTCAAATCCTGGCTCTGATGCTCAGTACTGGCCGTGGGACCCCTGGGGAGTCACTGCCCTCTCTGGGCCTCGGTTTCCTCATCTGTAAAATGGATGGAGACATTTAGAGAACCACTGCCTAAGCCTCACCCTTCCATCTTGCCTAACTAATTTCTCTGGTCAGCTACATTGCCCAGCCTCCCCTGCAGCAAGGTGTGGCCATGTGAAGTATAAGCAGAAGGGTTCCAAGGCCTCCCAGGAAGATTTCCTACAGATCCCGAGGCAGCAATTGGTCTCTGCCTTTCCCTCTGAGTTAGGAGGTGAAGGCTGGAGCCCTGGCAGCTATGTTGTGCCATGAGGCAACCTTGAGGATAAAAGCCAGGGATGCTGTGAACTGAGAAATCAAATCATATTGCTATTGTGGCTGAGCCTGGACCTATGTCTACAGAGTCCCCTTCCTGCTGTCTGACACCAGGTCTCTATTCCTGATCTCTGGGCTTACACCAGTGTTGAGTCCTTTCCTGAGCCCCCTGGCCTGTGGCCCAACATGCTGCGCATCTCTTGGGTGACCCCTTCCCAGTGCCCCCTGCCTGCTGACAGTGTCCGCTGCATGCGGGCTGAAGGCAGGCTGCTCTCCCGGCCTCCCCCCAGGTCTGTAGGAGCCGTGGCAGTCACTGTGGGTCTGAGGGAGTCCCCAGGTTCAGGGCAGAATGAGTAGGGGGTCTGGCGGTGGGTACCCTGTTGGGGCTGAGCCCTGGGGCTGGTCTTGGAGACTTCAGCAGGGTTGACGGGGTCATCTTCAAAGTGCGGTGGGGACAGCTCATGGGGGCCACGGCGGGTGGCCCGGGCCGCTCGGAGCAGAGTGTGGGTGAGCACAGTCACCAGGACCAGGGCACCCAAGCCGAGGATGGAGGCTGCCGCTGCACCTGTCTCGATCTCAAAGAGCAGCAGGGCATAGATGGACAGTGCTGGGGAAACAAATGGCTCTCATTTATTCAGTCTACAAACCTTTGCTCCCCAAGCCCTGAGAGAGCTCCCCAAAACAGGGGGACAATCATAGAAAACCATACAACATGATACACACATGGATCAACTCCTCTACTCCTCTTGCATCCCACAAACACATCATCATGTCCATTTTACCAGAAAATGGTAAATTCTATGTTATGTCTACTTTACCACAGCTGAAACAACCCAGATCTCAGGCTTTCTGAACCCCTGTGATCGACCTTGAATGAATCACAGCCCCTCTCAGGCCTCAGTTTGCTGATGGGAACAAGAGGGTTGGTGACCTATACTGGTTCTCTGGTGCCCTATCCAGCGTCCGGTTGGCAGCCTTCTTTTCAGTGGAAACTGTCCTGTGCATTGTAGGACATTTAGCAGCTTTTACCCATCAGATACCAGTAGCATCCTTCCCCTGCCTTGTCGTGACAATAAAAAATGTCTCCAGATATTGGCAGATGTCCCCTGGGGGCAGAACCAGCCCCATTGAGAACTGCCAGCCCGGTCCCCACCCTCACCTGTGTCGCGGGTCTAGGAGTGCTGACCTGCCCCTTTGACGTCAGTGATGTGTACCGTCGGGGTCTTGGCCAATCAGAGCATTGCTTCCCCTGGCTGTAATGATTGGTGCACCGCTATCACATGACCCGAGCTCAGCCAATCAGAGTCAGCCCTGGGACTTTCGCTTGGGCCGTGGGGATGGAGGAATTTTCTCACTGCAGCGCTGGGGGCGTTGGTGGGACTGAAGCCCGGGGCTGCCGAGGACCCCTCTGTGCTGCGTGGGCTGTTTTTACGCTTTCTGCAGCTCGCACTCTTGCTTTGGAAGAGGCCACACTGCATCATGTCTGACATATTAAAGTGAGGCCAAGGACATTTTTTTGGGCTAAACATTTTTGAAAACGTCTTTATAATTATTCTTTTGGCTCTGGTTAGCAACAAATGGACGATTGGCTGCACATGCTCAGGAATTCTTGCTGAGTGAGGTCACCTAACCTCAAAAAGAATCTAAATGGGAGCTAAACCAATTCTTAATTTAACGCTTAATGAGGCTGACATAGTTAGCTTTTTTTTTTTTTGCCCTTTGTGAGTTTTCTTGTGTTTTAGAATGAGGATATTTTATTCTCCAAGTCTCCCACATTTTTGTTGGCCCGAAAAGGCTCAAGGTCACAGGCATTGTGTCAAAACCACTTACAGGCACAGGCGTCTTTCTCAGGGGACAGCAGGTGAAGAGGTGAAGTGAGAGGCACTTCTGATGGCCTCATTCGAGCGCCTGGATCCAGCCACATCTGAGGCCAACCACCCCTGATCTTTTCAGATACACAAGTCACCCCATCCACTCTCTTTTGTAAAAAACCCACATCCGGAGCATTTTATTAAGTCAAACAACAAAAATTATGCAGAACTCCCTTCACTTTTTATACGAAATCCCCACAATGAACCCAAGCTCGCTCTCAGCACTAACTTTAAACATATTTTCTAAACTTCGATTTCTCTATTGCGGGACTAAGAAAAAAACAGTAATAGCAAATCTCTTGTTTTTCATTCAGCTGAATACTTTTTTCCTCCAGTAAAAACGGCTGTTTATAGGGCTGCCAGGGATGTGTGTCTGACTCGGCACCGAGTCTGCAGAACCATTGACACATTTTTCAAGAGTAGAATGAAACAGAAGTCGGGAGTCTCTTTAAAGAAACTTGATGGTTTGATTCCTTTACCAGCACATGTAGGTGAGAGAACGTGGATCTAAGGAAAGTGCTTACTGGAGGTCCTGCTATTGGGAACCAGAACAGCCCTTGCTAAGGCCAGCCTATGAGACGCTATCTGCAGAAACCACAAGGACATGGAAACTTTAGTTCGAGCCAAACGTAGAGAGCTGATGGATCGGAGGGGTTTTGAAGACAACCACCACTTGTGGAAGCCCATGGGGTCAGGAGCCATCCACGGGCTTTGACCGGGGTTAGCTCCAAGCCCCTCAGCAATTCTCTGGGGCAGGACAGTGACCATCCCCACTGTACCCATGGAGAAACTGAGGCACCGAGGGAACTGCGCAAGACTGCAGAGTGAGAAGTGTCAGAGCTGAGAGCTGAACACAGGCAGGCTGACTCTGGAGCTGACGCCACTTATGGGGCCATTAACTCTCACCCCAACCCAGGGCCCTATCGTTCTATCCCCCACGTTCTATCCCCAGCACGCACCTGCTAAGTAGACGGAGACCCCGCAGCAGAAGAGGCCGAGGGTCACGTGTCTGAGGAGGCGGCAGTCATAGAGAAACCAGTCAGCCCTGGTGGGGGGAGCAGGAAGGAAAAGGGCTCAGGAGGTGGAGGTGGGTAGGGGAAAGCCGGGGAGGAGGGGGAGGGAGAGGTGCCCAGCTTTGAGGCACCCAAGATCTATGTGAGGACCCAACCAGCCATCCATCCATCCACCGCTCCATCCATCCACCCGCTCATCCATCCTTCCAGGTAAATATCCACCACCATTTGGCATCCACCATCCCTATCAGTTGTTCAACCACAGAGCCATCCGTCCGTTTAACCACACCCTGTTAACCCATCCACCCATCCATCTGTCCCTCCATGCATTCTCTACCCACCCATCCATCCATCATCCGTCTTCCAGTCACCATCCATCTATCCAAGCAACCATCCAGCAGTCCATCCATCCTATCTCATTCACCACCTGTCCATCCACCACCCATTCTCCCTCCCTCATGACCCATCCACGTACATCAGTCCACTCAAACATCCAACACTCACGAAGCAGCTATTACATATGGACACTCGCTAGACACCCGACTTCCGTTATTGTACAGACCATAAGCTTATTTGGGAAATGAGGGGACTGGGGTTAACTTGTTACCAATGATGATAGAAACAGAGATTCCCAGGGGCTGACACTGAGTGAGGACTTAGTTTTGACCTGGCGTGCTAAGTGCTTCTGCTGTGTGCACCTCTTCCCTCCTCCGGCCCGGGAGGCCAGGCGGTGGAGGCTGAGAGCTTCCATCCTCGCTCCCCTCCCTCCAGTACAGCGGGAGCGGCCTTCCTCCTGGTCTCCCTGCCACCTCCCTCCTGGCCCCTGTTCTGCATGGTGGCCACAGCGGGTCACTCCAAACCTGTCAGAGCGTGCCCCTTCCGCTCAGAACTACCTTAGGCAGAGTAAAACCCAAAGTTGTCACCACAGTGCAGGAAGCCCTCCGTGGCCCGGCTCCTCCCGATTCCCTGCCTTCATCTCCCCCCAGCCACGCCAACTCCCCCAGCTCACTCCTGCCCCAGGGTGCAGCACAAGTTGCTCCCTCTGCTGAATCACAGACACCCCGATCTTCTGCCTCCTTCAAGGCTCAGCCCAGCTCTCCCCTGATGGTCCCATCCAGCCCCCACACCCTGTCTTCCTCCACGACGTTGCCCGTTTTCTTTCCTTCCCAGCATTCGTCACCATTTGACGACACTGATCTGTTTTGTTTCTTTATTGTCTGTGACCCCTTGAGGGCCTGTCTGGGTCTGCCTGGCTGTTGCCGTGTCCCCCAGTGCCCGGTGCTGGGCTCAGCCCCTGCGGGCACCCAACACATATTTGTCGATGGACAGAACGCATGCATGTCAGCCCACCTCGAACTACGGGATGAGGGCGCAGCTGAGATGGGGTCTACTCCAAAGGTGGGAGTTCCTATCTGCTCAAATCAATGAAATCTCAGACCAGGATCCTGGTTCCCCTCCCCCAGCATCCTGGAGGGAAACACTGGGATGTGGGGCAAGCACGTCCTCGGCTCAAGGAAGGTTCTTCACCCCACATGCTCTGCCCCCTGCAGACACCCGTTGGCACCCATGTCCCTGAGATCCAGTGCCAGAGGACAGCGTCGCAGCCTGGGCCTGGGCACGGGCTCCAGCTCCATTGGATTGAAGTGCAAATCCAGCCCGCCCCTCCCAAGCCGGACAGCCCAAGAGGGCAGCCTCCCATCGGAGCCGCAGGCACGGACGGGGAGACAGCCCGGCCGGCTGGCTCTGGGGTGAGGCCTTCACCCGGCTTATCCACGCGAAGGCGGAGGCAGAACTTAGGGTTCCATAAGTGACAAGCCTATCAGCGCAGGGGCTGGCTGACCCCCCGCCCTCGCCGAGCCGCAGTTTCCACATCTGTAAAGTGGGGGTCGAAGCAGCAGTCGCACCTGCTGTAAAATTTCAGGAAATACAGGACGGAGAGAGAGAGACGACAGCGGGGAGAGAGATGAACGCAGGGCAGGAGGAGAGGGAGGGAAAGATGCGTGGGGAGAGGGAAGCCCAGAGCGGGGCAGCGCGTCGCCCAGACTCGCCAGCCCCCAGCCGGCGGCGGGCCGGCCGTCCTACCTGCCGGAGCCGGGCCCCCGCGCCAGCTCGGCGCCCAGGTGGCCGCAGAGCGCGGCGAGCAGCAGGCAGGTGAGGCCCAGCGCCAGGGCGAGCGCGGCGAGCGCGGCGGCCAGCGGCAGCAGCGCCCCGGCCGCGTCCTCGGGCAGCCCGGGGCCGGCGCCCAGCTCGGGGCCCAGCCCGTTGGCGCGCGGCCCCCGCAGCTCCGCGCGGCCCGCCTGCAGCTGGAACAGCAGCTGCGCGCCCAGCGCCGCCAGCACCGCCGCCGGGACGCCCAGCAGGACCATCGCGGCCAGCACCCGGCCGCCGTACGACCGGGCCATGCGGGCGTCCTGCGGGGCTGGGGGCAGTCGAGGAGTCAGAGGTTTGAGGGGGACAGGGGAGTTGGGGGGCGTCCGAGGGCCCCCGGGGGGCTCGAAGGGGGCGGGGCCGGAGGGGTGTCTGAAAGTTGGGGGGCCGCAGGGGTCCCGGGGTGCCTGTTGCAGTGGGAACGAGGAAGCCGCCCGAACACTTGGGACAAAGTCTTCTCTCCTCTCCGCGGACCCTGCGGGCGCCCGCTCCGGGCCTCCGGGTCCTTGAGGGGCGGGGCGACGGGGGGGCGGGGCCCGATCCAAGGCGCCTGCCGGTCCCGAAACTCGGGAAAGTGCCCCCCGCCCCCACCCGCTGCCCTAAACACCTGTCTTATTGTTTAGAAAAAAAAGAAACTTGAACGAATTTTTCAATAATTCACTCCGATATTTGGTGTCTACCTGCGGACCTTGCCATCGGCTGCGATTGCCCCTCCGCTGACCTCCTCTCGAGGCTCCGCAGACACGTCGCCTCCTCGGCCGGGCCCCCGTGGACCCGCGCCCCGACAGGCGCCTTGTCCTCCGCTGCTAGGCTTTGCTCTTCCCACAGCGCGTTTGTTGTGGTTGTTATTTATTTATTTTTGTTTTAAAAATTGAAGTGAAATTTACGTCATAAAATTAACCATTTAAAGTGAACGATTCAGTGACAATTATTACATTCACAATGTTGTACAACCACTACTCGTATTTAGGCCCAGAACTTTTCCATCCCCCCAAAAAGAGACCCCGTCCCCATGAGCAGTCCTCCCCGTGCCCTCCTCCGCCCCCACCGCCACCCATCTGCTTTGTGACTCCACGGATTCGCCTGTTTGGGGCATTTCAGGTAAATGGAACCAGACAATGTGTGGCCTGTCGTGTCTGGCTTCTTCCACTCAGCATCACGTTTTTGAGGTTCCCCCACGGTGTAGCGTGAGTCAGGGCTGCGTCCCCGTTTGTGGCCAAGTAGCGCTTATCCAGTCATCTGTTGGTGGACTTTTGGGTCGTTTCCACCTTTGGGCTGCTGTGAACAGCGCTGCCATGCGCTTGTGTGTGCAATGATTTGAGTCTCTGCTTTCATTTCTTGTGGGTGTATGCCTAGGAGTGAAATGGCTGGGGCATATGGCCATTCTATATTTAACTTATCAGGGAACTGCCAGACCGTTTTCCACAGCGGCCGCACCATTTCACATCCCCTCCAGCCATGCACCAAAGTTTATTTATTTATTTATTTATTTATTTGTTTTTTGAGGAAGATTAGCCCTGAGCTAACTGCTGCCAATCCTCCCCTTTTTGCTGAAGAAGACTGGCCCTGAGCTAACATCTGTGCCCATCTTCCTCTACTTTATATGTGGGATGCCTACCACAGCATGGCTTGCCAAGCAGTGCCATGTCCATGTTCCGAACCCGCGAACCCCAGGCCGCCAAAGCGGAATGTGCGACTTAACCGCTGCGCCACCAGGCCGGCCCTGTTATTTGTTTTTGACTGGAGCCATCCTCCTGGCTGGGAAGTGCAACCTCACTGCAGCTCTGGTTTGCCTTGCCGTGGCGGCTGCTGGCGGTGAGCATCTTCCGCGTGCTGTGGGCCATCTGCGCATCTTCCCAGGGAACTGTCTGCTCACGCCCTTCGCCCGTGTTCAATGGGCTGTGACTCTCGCTTTCCTGCAGCACTGCGGTTTGCTGCCGTCTGAGGCCCCAGGGCCGCAGGATGTTGGCCTCGGTGCCAACTGCTGTGTCCCCTTGGTGTCCGGGACACCACCCAGTGCCCAGTAGGCCCTCAGTAAACGTTTGCTGCACGCGTGGATGAATGAATCGCCTCACACTCCTGCTCTGGAATTCTCACAAAGTGTGAGATATCAAATCTGAAAATGATTTCAAAGGGAACACATTCCTGAGAGATCCAGAGTGTAAGAGTGACAGGCTGGTGTGGCCTCCTGCAAGCAGGGCCCTGTCCTTGTACATTCAGGCCTGAAAGACAGAGAGTCATCACCCTGGACTTCACAGATGAGGAAACTGAGGCACAGAGAGGGGCCGGGAGTCCCTAGGACACACAGTACAGGCAGGGTGGAATTCAAACCAGCAACCCGGCTCCACCCACTGCTCTACACTACTCCACAGACATGTCATAGAACCCACTGGTTTTGCCTTCCAGGTCTCTTTTCTTATCTTTGGAGTCATCTGTTTTTTTTCAGGTTTCAAATTTTTGGAGTCTTCTGGGGGGAGTTTGTGGGCCCTGAACCCTCACCCCAGTGCCTTATGAGTAAAATGGCCCTTGGAGAAAGGACGGGGTAACCTTTCAGCCCCAGATGCCCTCCTCCTTTGCTGTGTGCCTTTGGGCAAGTCCCTTAACCTCTCTGGGCTTCCTCATCTGTAACAGGAGTTAGTTCATTCATTCACTTATTTGTTCATTCATTCACAAGGCTTCGGTCCAACACACCCAGCTTCTTTCATCATGACCAAAGTTGGAGTGAATTTTCCACGTTTTATGGGTAAAGTCCAAATTGGAGTAGCAGGGGCTCAGCAACTCATTTGGAACAGAGCCCCAGGTATGTCCTGGGTGTTGGGGACACACAGATGTCAGATACTTGCATTTATTCATTCAACAAACATTGATGGGGCACTCACCCTGTGCCCCGCTCTGGGACCCATTGGTGACTAAGGCAGGCCCAGCTTGCCCTTCCTGACTCATGGCCTGACGGGGGAGGTGGAAACCCATCAGGTAAAGGGACAATTCCATACAGTGGCCAAAGGTCATTATGGCACTATCTTAGATTTCACCACTATTTGTTGGGGCCTGGGTGGGGCTGGGGGGGTCACAGATACCAAGACCTGGCCCTGCCCTTTGTGTGGGGGGGGACTCTCTAGTTTGAGAGTGTCTGGCTTCAATTTAAAAAGTTAAGCCTGCAAGTGGGTGACACTCTGAGGGCGATCTTGTCTGCCTCGGCCAGGCGCCAAGCTGTCCCTTCCTCATGCAGCCCGCACAGGGCGCGGCGGCGTTGGGGAGGGCGTGACTCCTGTCTACCCGGGGAGGGTGAGACTCGGACAGGGCCAGAGACCTGTCCACTCACACAGGCGGGCAGGACAGGGGGCGGACTCCCCGCCTCACTGTCCAGGTGGGGAGGCTGGCCACTGCATGCTGGCAGGAATAGTAGTAAAGATATTGAGGGGTTGCGTGTCCCATCGTTTGCTTGGGAAGGACATTTTTAAACTTCTTCTAAAAGCTGCTGGAGAGCCGGCGACCTCGTATCAGATACACAGAATTTAAGAGCCGCTGTCACAGAGTCCATGGCACTCATTTCACAGATGGGCCTAATTGAGCTTCACAAAGAGAAGGTTGTGCCTGGAACCCGGAGCAGGTGGCGTCACCCACCGGAGCCTCAATTTCTCCACCTGACGATTGAGGGGAGGGCTTGTCCAGTCCTCGGGCCTCCACGGCCTCCCGGGCCCGGAGACTCCCCCCTCCCAGCGCACCCTCCCCGCAGACCGGGCGCAGAAGCGGGGGGTCGCATCTCATTTGCACGCTTGGCCCCGCCCCGAGGCCGCGCCTCCCCACCCCGCCGCCAGGCGGCGCGCAGAGCGACCTCCAGCTCCGGCTTCCTGGCCGACCTGCCTGCAGGACCCGGCCTTACTGTCGTTTTCCAGGGGAAAGAAAGAAGGCTTAGCCAGGGGAGGTGACTGTCCTACAGTGACGCAGCCGGCAAGTGGCTCCAGAAAAACTGTTCGATTTCTACGTTCTGCTGTGTTTCCCGGGGATATTCTGGGCTCAGCAGGGAGACGGGGGTTCTCGGGCCTCGCTGGTGCTCCGGGCCCCAGCACATGCGGCAACAAATACTGAAACGCATCGTGTGTAAACTGGAAATCCGTCGTTAAAGAATCGTCGGAATTTTGCGTGTGAAATATGTGGGCAACTCATTTCATGCACGATGAGCTGAGCGTCCTCAGCACGATTCTTCGATTTTAGTCTGCATTTTCCCCTTGGAAACTATTTGAAGACCTCCCCACCCCCCAGGACTTCAAAATATTTCCAGAGACCCTCGAAAAACTCTCCCTCACTTCAGCACCCCGCCCGGAAGGCTCAGACCCGCGGCTGGAGGACCAGGGCAGACCCAGGACCCGCTCCCTCCTGGGAAGGTCTCCTATAGAGACCCCTGCCCCCGTCCGCCCCGCCCTGGTCCCGCCCTCCACCTGCCGGGGGATCCGAACCGAGGCCCCCAGGTCCCGCCCTGCTTCTCCCTGGGATCTCCCTACAGCCGCCGCCCCCTCCTGGGGGTGGGCCTCAGAAAGACCCTCCCTACTCCCCACCGCTCGGCCTTTCCTCCCCGTCGGGAGAGCCCAGAACAGCGCCGCCGCCCCACCTGCCCCTGGTAGGGGGCTCAGAACACAGGCAGCCCGCTACCCCCTGCTCGGGCCGTGCGCTGGATACCCACCTTCTCCTGACCCGAACTCAGAACTGTCCCTTCCCCTCGCCCCGCCCCCGCCCCCGCTCCGTCCCCCTGCAAGGACCGTCCCAGATTCGCCGCCTCTGCCGTCCAGCTTTCCACCCTGCGGGGCTCGGAACAGCCCCCCGGCCCCGCCCACCACTGGGGGTTGTGTGTCTGAAGGTCATCATCGGCATGCCCTCCGTCCGTCCTCTCCACTCGGGGGTCAGAACGGCCCGCCGGCCCCGCCCCCGTCCTCCTCCTGGGGGTTTCATCCCAGGGCCCCCACTCCTGTCCCCGCAGGGTCAGAACAGCCCCCCGGCCCCGTCCTCGGCCCCGCCGCCTGCCCCGCGGCCGCGTGCGCCCCGCGCCGCCCGGGGCACGCGATACCTGCGGCGGCGCAGCGGCTCGGTGAGGCTCCGCGGCGCGGGCTCGTCCAGGTCCTCGGGCTGCAGGAAGCTGCGCTCCAGCACGTCGGCCGCCTCCCTCCAGTTGGCGAAGCAGGCGGGGCCCAGGCGCTCGATCTCGTCCGCCGCGTCGCGCGTGAGCACGTCCCCACCCGGCGTGAGCACCACGACCGCCGGCAGGCGCTCCACGGAGAACTGGCGCCCGAGCTCCCTGCGGGGCACGCGCGTCAGTGCGGCCGGACTTCCAGATCATCCGGGACCGAGCCTGAAGCCCCGAGCCGGGGAGTCCCACGTCCCGCCTCCCGGTACTGACTGAGCGCCCCTGTGTGCACTGCCAGGTCCTGAGCGTTGGGGACGCCTGGGGACCAGGCCAGGCCTGGCCACACTGGCCTTGGTGCTGTGCCTCCGAGACCCCAGCCACGCTCCCACCTCAGGGCCTTTGCACTGGCCGTGCCCTCTCCTGGAGCACTTTCCCCAGATGTCTGCGGGTTAAGACCCTGTATGCTGCAAACATCCGACCTCAAATGGCAACACCTCCCTTTCCCTCTGCTTGCAGCTCCTCTCAGCATCCAACACACCGCCTAGTTTATTTATGTCTCCTGTTCATCATTGTCTCCCACAATGGAATGGGCTTCACTAGGCACTGATTTCTGTCTCCGTTGGTGTCCCCAGTGCCTACAATGCCTACAACAGTGCGGGGCACAGAGTAGGTGCTCAGGGAGCATATATGCGATGAACGGGTAAATACTAATAAATGCCATAAAGAAATGATAAGCTGGGTAAGGGGGGGCCTCTCAGAGGAGGTGACCTTTGAGCTGAGATCTGCAGGACGAGGAATGGGAAAGCTGGGGGAAGGGTGTCCCAAGCAGAGGGCACAGCCCCTGCGTGCCCAGGCCGGGAGGGAGGGAGAGTGGAAGGCAGCCGTGCCCATACAGGCCCTGCGGGGGCACGGTGAGGAGTTGAGGGGCACGGCTCAGTCTGAGGGGAGCCAGTGAGAAGCCACCCACAGCCCCAGGCGACCTCAGAGCAGACCTGGCATCTAGGCCGGAATCCTGCAACTCGTCATGGAGGAAAGGGGCGGCCAGACTGGGCCCCTCACCGCAGTTGGTCATTTCCACCCGCTGGGTTCTTGGGGGCCCTTTTCCAGGCCTGCACACCGAGAACACAGGGTACTTACAAAATCCTCCAGGAGTGAGTGGCCAGACTTAGCAACTAGAAATACGGGACATATATGCAATGTGTGGGACACAGACTAAAAGATGACTCATTGTTGATGTGACAGTTGTATTTAACCGGGCACCCTGTGTTTCTCTGGCAGCCTTGTGGGGGGCCAGGGCTGGGGACTCGCTCCCCCTCTGTCCAGATACGAGTCTGGGGGGATGTTCTGTGGAGAGGACCCTGCCTCACACAAGGTCAGCGCTCGGCTGTGATGTCCTCGCAGCTGGCATTTCTGCCCCAGGGGGGGAAAGGTCGCCAGTTTCAGGGAAGAACCCTGTGAGCTGCAGAGTGCGGTGGGAGCCAGCAATTGTCCAGACTCTGAGGACGCTGCATGGAGCATGAAGGTCTCTGGAACCAGAAACTTCCGTCTTGTCGTGTAACAAAATTTAGAGAAATTGGTAAAATGTCATGAAGTCTGCAACTCGCTTTCAAATGGTTGAGCACAAACTCCACCGGCACGTAGATAAAGCCAGTACGGCAAAATGTTAATAACTGCCGTGGGTTCCATTGTGTGCTTCCTCCAACGTTTCGGTATCTTTGAAATTTTTCATAGTAAAAAGTTTGGGTTTAAAAGAAATAAAGTCTTACTGCAGAAAAGAGGAAAGTTCTAAAATAGCCGCAAACTATAACACTGTTTATTGGGCAGCTCAAGGTAAAGCTTGAATCCAGCAAGCTCCCTCTCAGCTCCAGCACCCTCCATGGCTCCCAGCTACTCCGAGGATCACAGCCGCACTCCTCAAGGGGGCACTCAGGGCTGCTCCCCGTGGTGACTGCTGACTTCTCACACCTGGCATTACTTATAGTTTCCTGACTTGGCTGTTCTTTCTCTGACGGCCTCCAAGCCTTTGTCTGTGCTGTGCCCTCTGCCTGGAACCCTTCCGTTTCCTCCCTCTTCACCCTCCTATCCTCCTTGTCCTTGGGGTTTCTCTTTGAAGCCACACTGCGGTCTGTTGCTCTATATTTGCTGAGTCTTTGTTCCACGTCTGTCTGCCCCGCCAGGCGGTAAGCTCTGTGGGGGCTGGGCGCGTCCACCCCTCTCTGTGCCCCCAGTTCCTGGTACATGGCTTGGCACACAGCGGGTGCTCTTCAGCTCCAGATGGAACAGATGCCTCAACAAGCAAATACATCACTTTCAGCAGAAACAGCCTCTCCTCCAGGAAGCCCTCCGTGACCTCCCCTCCCACCTCACCTCCGCAGGTCATCCTCGAAGGGCAGGAAGAGCCACTTCTTGGGCATGTCCCTGAGGAACAGGTCCTGCTGCTCCTCCGTGCGGTCCTGGGACACATACACCAGGGCCAGCTGGGCTGCCCGCAGCACGTAGAACTCATCGGTGAGCCGCACGAAGAAGTCCCTGAGGACGGGCGCGAAGGCCTGGCACCGCGGGCACGTCCCGGCGCCGAAGAACAGCAGCACCAGCCGGTTCTCCAGCCGGCGGCTGAGCTCGGCCTCGGTGTCCAGCTCGTCCTGGTCGCTGTTGTTGCGAATCAGGACGCGCCCAGAGAACAGGGAGGCCATGGTGGCCCGGCTGGGTACTGGGAACGGGGCAGAGGGACCTCGTGTGGTCCGGGTCTGCTGCTGGCTGCTGTCCCGGGATTAGGCCTCTTAGGAGGCCAGCTGCGACATCACTAATCTGCCTCAGCGGTGACCTGATTCTGCGCCACCTCCATGGGCAGGGCAGCTGCCGCACGAGGGGGCCGCCAGTGAGCGCACTGTAGCCAAACGCACAGGACTGCAAAGAAACCAGGCATGCCGACACACAGGCGCGACAGGCTTCCATCAAACTGTGATGCGAAACCATACCTGCTTCTCCGTGAGTGCCTCCGGTAACCGCAGAGTACGGGGCTCCACCAGGCGCTGTGATTTGTAAGTCGAGATGAGGAGAATTGATATTTTGAGGTGTCTGCCTGCAATGAGCAGGATGTGATATGAAATTATCTTTGATTTCCGCGGGTGACAAAGTCACAGGGCCAGCTGATACGTGCTTTGACAGGACATGAGAAAACACGCTAAATTTCAGGGAGAAGTTAATGAAAATAAACATGTATTTTTTTCCCTCCACTTTCCTGAATTCTGTCCGGACAGCACGCCTTAAGAGGCCCTGGTGTGTAAGGTTGAAAATCACGACCACAGCATTTTGCAGACGCCTCCCAGCAAGAGTTGGGGGAAGCTCCCTGCTCCTTGAGTCCAGGCTGGCTCCAGGCTTGCTTTGACCCGCGGGGTGAGGTGGAGATTTGGAGGAGAAGCCTCGCCTCTGCCTCCGCTTGCACTCTCTTGCAACGCTGCCTGCGGACAGGACGCCCCAGGTGAGGAGCCGATCTAGCCAGGGGTTGGCGAACCTTTGCTTTAAAGGACTGGGTAGTCAATATGTTTGGCTTTGTGGGCCATATGGTCTCTGTTATAAGTTCCAATTCTGCTGCTATCTTGCAAAAGCAGCTCTAGACAATATGCACATGAATTTATGCATCTGGTTCCGTAAAACTCTATTTATGGCCACTAACATTTCATAGAATTTTCGTGTGTCATGAAATGGTAGTCTTTTGATTTTTTTCAACCATTCAAAAATGCAAAAACCATTCTAAGCTCGTCGTGAGGCAGGCTTGGCCTGTCAGCTGTGGTTGGCAGAGCCCGGTTCTAGCCTATTGGATGAGAGCCCACATGGAGGAGAACTAGAGACCCAGCCACCAGCCAGCGCCAGCCGCCACGCGTGTGCCGGCCCAGGCCAGCCACCAGCAGAGTGTGGCAGAGTGACTGAGCCAGGTGAGACCAGCAGAGGGACCGCCCAAGCAACCCATGGGATCCTGAGAAGCAGTCGGCCGTGTGGTATGAAGCCGCTCGGTTTGAGGGGACTTGTTATGCAGCCACATCTGAGCAGAACACCAGGTCTAGACGGTTTTTCTGAGCCCAGGAAAACGTGAGAGACTCTGACAGAATCTCAGTACTGGCTTTAAACAATAAAAAAGGAAACCACAAAATCCTCATTCTCAAGAGTTTAATTCACATCGTCAGGGCTTCGTGAATGTGCCCATTACTGATAAGTCTGTTTCATTCCATTTAGAAACAATTTCCTGGTCAGATTTTCCTCATTCTGCCACAACCCAGGGAAGTCCCAGCATGTTGAAAATTCAGGAAGCTACTGAGAGCAAAGTGATCCTGTTGACTTGGAAAGCCTCAAAACAAGTTTATTTTGGAATAGCCAAAAGAACTGAAATGTAGGCTGTGCATGCTGTGGCAGACCACAGGCAAATGGAGAAAGAAAGGAGGGGAGCTGCTTTTATAGAGAAAAAGGGGGGTGGGGGAACTGTTCTAAAGGAAAATCCATTGGGGGAAAGTGACACTTCAGGGTGGCAACAGCTTCTCATTGGCTGGGCTGCGGCATTTCTCATTGGCTCAGCTGAAGTGCTTTTCATTGGCTGAGCTGCAGCTTTTCTCATTGTCTGGGCTGTCGTGTTTCTCATTGGCTGGGCTGTGGCATTTCTCATTGGCTGGGCTGTTGCTGGGCTGGGAGAAAATCTTCCTTGAATAGTAAAGTAGTTTTACTTCCTGTCCGAGATGCAGATGTCTGTCTTTTCCTATTTGGTGTAATTGATGATGTGTGATGGAGGTGACAGCGCCCCCCTACAGGCCTTCCTGACCCAACTTAGTTAAGGTTTCTTCTATTAATTTCCAGAGTTTTAACAATAGAGAACTTTCTATGATGTTTATGAGGTGCTGGGCTCCTGTTCTCAGAGCAGCCTTACAAGGTCTGTGCAATTTATCCCATTTTACAGGTGAAGCACGAAGCCTTGGAGCAGCTGATTTTGTGGCCAAGTCACCCAGAGACTGACACGTGTTGGACTGCAGAGCCACTTCCCACTTGACTGGGGTTTTCATTTATCCCAGCATTTCCAAACTGAACCACCTCTGCCATTTGGGGCTAGATCACTGTTTCTGGTGGAGGCTGTTTGGCGTGCTGTAAGACATTTAGCAGCATCCTTGGCCTTCACTCACTAGATGCCAGTAGCCGGTCCCCCTCCCCAAGTTGTGACAATTAAAAATGTCTCCAGGGGCTGGCCCTGTGGCCGAGTGGTTGATTTCGTGCGCTTTGCTTTGGCAGCCCGGAGTTTCGCCAGTTTGGATCCTGGGCATGGACACAGTGCACACGTCCGCCTGTGCTGGGGCGGTGTCCCACGTGCCCTGGCTAGAGGGACCCCCAACTAAAAATACACAATGATGTACCAGGGGGCTTTGGGGAGAAAAAGGAAAAATAAAATCTTTAAAAACGTCTCCGTATGTTGCTGTGGAAATTAATAGAAGAAACCTTAAGTAAATTGGGTCGGGAAGGCCTGTAGGGGGAGCTCTCACCCCCATCACACACAGTCAATTATACCAAACAGGAAGAGACAGACATTTCCATCTTGGACAGGAAGTAAAACTACTTTACTATTGAAAGAAGACTTTTCTCCCCACGCAGCAACAGCCCAGCCAATGAGAAACACCACAGCCCAGCCAATGAGAAACGCCGCAGCCCAGCCAATGAGAAATGCTGCAGCCCTGCCAATGAGAAACCCCACAGCCCAGCCAATGAGAAACACCACAGCCCAGCCAATGAGAAATGCCACAGCTCAGCCAATGAGAAATGCCACAGCCCAGCCAATGAGAAACCCCACAGCTCAGCCAATGAGAAACCCCACAGCCCAGCCAATGAGAAATGCCACAGCTCAGCCAATGAGAAGGCGTTGCCACCCTGAACTGCTACTTTCCCCCACTGGACTTTCCTTTAGAACAACCTCACCCTGCTCCCCCTTTTTCTCTATAAAAGCAGCTCCCCTCATTTGTTTTCCAGATTTGCCTGTGGTTTGCCACAGCATGCATATCCCAAATTACAATTCTTTTGGCTATTCCTGAATAAACTCGTTTTGAGTTAAAATAACAGGCAAGTTTGCTTTTTAAGTTGACATTGCCAAAGTGTCCCCAGGGGGAGGTTGAGAACGCCTGTTCTAACCCTTTATCCCGCTGTCGTGGGTTGAATGGTGGCCCCACCGAGAGGCGTCTAAGTCCCAACCCCAGAACCTGTGACGGTGACCTTAGTTGGAAAAAGGGTCTTTGTTGATGTAATTAAGTTAAGGATCTCAAGATGAGGTCATCCTGGATTATCTAGGTAGGTCCTAAATCCAATGACAAGTGTTCTTCTAAGAGACAGACACACAGAAGAAGGCCATGTGAAGGCAAAGGCAGAGATCGGAGTCCTGCGGTCGCAGCCACAGAGCAGCCAGAAGCTGGGAGTGGCAAGGAAGGCTCCTGCCCTACACCTTCGGAAGGGAGTGGGCTGCTGACACCTTGATTTTGGATTTCCGGCCTTGAGAACTGTCAGTGAGCAAATTTCTATTGTTTTAAGCCACTGGGTTTGTGGCTGTTTTGTGCCGGTCTCAGCCTATCAATAACCAATGTTGTGGTTGGACGGCCCTTAGGGTTCTTATTATGATTCCAAGACATTCTTCAGCAATAATCATCAGGAAACTGAGAAAACAAAGGTTTATTACTCACAGGATCTGGAAATGACACGGCGCATGTGGGGCCACACAGAGAGGTCTCAGTAGAGAGAAAGAGTGCACAACCTGGGCTTCCGCTTTTATTGGGATGAGGAGGGGGCTAGGGTCTTGCGGGCTGACTCTTTATTTGGGAATTTAAAACATAAGTAAAACATAAGAGTGGAAATTTAAAGTACAGAAAGAGAAAAAAAAATCCCAGCAGCCCAAATGGTCAGTTATTGAAATCAACCAAGATCTCCAACACAAAGGATCTTCGGGGGGCGGGGGGGCGGCCTGGCTCTTCATCTTGTCGTGTGGCTGGCAGTGCGCTTGTCTGAGATGGCCGTCATTGGAGCCGAGGCCTCTTGGAAGTGCCTGCCTCCACAATCAAAGCTTAAGTTTGCACTTGCATTATGTGGGGGGTCAGAACTGGCCACCTCAAGATGTGTCTTTTTGGCATGAGGATTATTTTGGGTTGGTTATGTTTTAAAAAGTTGCAGACAGGGGAGAAGCTCTGAAAACCAAGTAGAAGTTACCCTTTGTAAGAAACGTTTACATTTGTAAGAGAAATCTCCATCTGCAAATGTGTCTCCTCTGTACCAGGAAGTGGGGGGACGGCTTATCTCTAGAAACTCTTGTCACTGCAGAAGGCAAGGACTTAAATCTGCATAATAACCTTACTCTTGTTTACTGTGCTTTTCTGGTAATCCCCCATATTTGACTCCCCCACCCCCAACATCCTCCTTTACCATTACCTGAAGATGGTATTTAAGATGACAACCTCAGGGGCTGCCCCCATGGCTCAGTGGTGGGGTGCGGACGCTCGGCTTTGGCGGCCCAGGGTTTCGCCAGTTCGGATCCTGGGTGCCGACATGGCACCACTCATCGGGCCACGCTGGGACAGCGTCCCACATGCCACAACTAGAAGGACCTGCAACTAAGATATACAACCATGTACTGGGGGGCTTTGGGGAGAAAAAAGGAAAATAAAATCTTTAAAAAAAAAGATGACAACCTCAGTCATTCTGGCGAGTTGCTCAGTTTTCCTGGGTCCCCCCATGTACACATTATAAAGCTTTGTTTGATTTCCTCCTGTTACTCTGTCTCATATCAATTTAATTCACAGCCCAGCCAGAAGGACCTGAGGCTAGAGGAATTCTCTTCCTCCCCTGTAATTACAAAAAAGAAAAAAACTGGCCGGACGCGTGGCCGAGTGGTTAAGTTCGTTATCTCCCCTTCTGTGGCCCAGGGTTTCACCAGTTCGGATCCTGGGGGTGGAGCTAGCACTGCTCTTCAGGCCACGCTGAGGCAGCGTCCCACACAGAAGAACTAGAAAGACCCACAATTAGAGTCTAGAGCTATGTATTGGGGGAATTTGGTGAGAAGAAAAAGATGCAAAGCAAAAAACCCAGGAAGATTGGCAACAGATGTTAGCTCAGGGCCAATCTGTAAAAAAAAGAAAGAACAACAACCACCATTCTGTGTGTGGCTTACACTACAGCAGTACTTTTGATGCGAGCTCAGTGAGCTGAGGAGGCAAAAGAAAGATTTCTTGGGCTCTCAAGTCCTGATAGCAGTGCTCTTTTATTCAGAGAATAGCATGGGGACAGGAGCCAAGGGCAGCAGAATTGAAGGAACACGTCTGATTGTGGCCAGGGAGCTCCCAGCTATCAGAGACGGATGGCCACAAGGAGCCATTATGATTAGTAATAGGTGAATCTTGTAAAAGAGAAGAGCTAGAATCTAATATCCATGAATGTGTGCTATGGCTTCTACTGAAACAGTTTCTCTCTCTAAAATCACCCTCATTTTTACAAGATAGTCAAATTAAGATTATCTGGTTTGCAAAGTAAGTGTAGTTTCAATAAAACTTGGTCCAATTATTTACATACGTGCAGCAAGAATGGCAACTGATCATATAGGCTCTTTTAAATCTGCTTTGCTGGAATTTTTTATAAGGAATCTCAGACTGAACTTTAAAGGCCTCTCGAGGACAGAAAAGCCCAGCCAAGGACTTGCCATCAGATTTTGCCAGCAGTACCTACAGATTTGGATGGATTCCTCTTTTCTCGAGGTGCCGCAAAATATTTTGAGGTTCCTTGCATCTACCAGATAAGCGACCTTCCTTACTTACCGGGTAAGATTGCCAGAATCTCTGTAAACAAGGTGCCAGGCCAATATTTCCAAGTGGCTTTATTCCAGAAAGTCCAACCTTTGTTCCCAAAAAGCTGTCTTGTCAAATCTGAGCCTGTATGTTTCTCTCAAATATGACATTCCAGTCAAAGCCTTGGTAAGATAACCAATGTGTCCTGTTATAAGGAGAACAGATTCTTATTGAACTTATGCAAATAACTAGATTTTCACGAAATAACCATACTCACTCACAAAGAGTTTCCAAATTCTGGAGGGATCAGGTAGGGAGAAAAAGATAAATGTTTCAGTTCTGCTCACGAAGGTATAATTTCACCAAATTGCTATAAAGTAAAGTTAGCATAAGAGAAAAAGATTTCCTTAAATCTGAGAAAACAAAACGAAACATTAAAACATCAACAATATTTCAAACAAAAGTCATAAAAAATTATAAACATCCTCATCAGTTCAGACAGTCCTGTATAATCGATTCTTGATCTTAACCTACTGTTGGCAATTTTATGAGGTCATCACTTTCTCTGTTAAAATGTTGTTGTTACCCAGTTCCGTTTTACAATCAGAAACTTGTAGTTTAGAATACTATGTCAGGGGCTGGCCCCGTGGCCAAGTGGTTAAGTTCACACGCTCCGCTGCAGGCGGCCCAGTGTTTGTTGGTTCGAATCCTGGGCAGGGACATGGCACTGCTCGTCGGACCACACTGAGGCGGCATCCCACATGCCACAAGTAGAAGGACCCACAACGAAGAATATACAACTATGTACTGGGGGGCTTTGGGGAGAAAAAGGAAAAAAATAAAATCTTAAAAAAAAAAGAATACTATGTCAGAATTGTTTCCATGAATTTCTCTTAAGACGAAACATATTTGCTAAAGCAAAAAGCATCAGAGTAAAACAGAAACTATCTCAAAAGGACAATTCACAAAGAAACTTGGCTACTTCTGCGACACACAACACTTCTAGATGATAACTAAGATTATGGCTGACGACCAGGACAGATCAGAATTTTAGGAATGCTATATAATTTTAAAACACCTATTTCAACAACATTCATGTGCATAATACCATCTAAGAAAGTTTATCATCACTTATTTGACAATGCTTCCCATGTAGTTTAATAGACCAAATAAGCCTAATTAGTTTAGTATTTTCCTCCTTCCAGGAAACAGAGCAAATTTCTTTGAGAAGTCTCAGGGGCCCTCTGAAAATCCTCAGAGAAATTTTCTTCCTTCTACCAGGTCAAAAGAAAGCCTTCATTCAGGATTTGAATTTTTTTTTTGAGGGAGGAGCTTGTCAAAAACATCAAAAGTTTAGGGGCCGGCCCTGTGGCCGAGTGGTTAAGTTCACGACCTCCGCTTCTGCGGCCCAGGGTTTCGCCGGTTTGGATCCTGGGCATGGACGTGGCACCGCCCATCAAGTCATGCTGGAGAAGGCACTCAAGCTGCTAGATTTTTTGGCAAGGGCATGCTTATGGCCATTTTTTGGCCTTTTCCCTTTTTTTCCCCCCTTCAGTCTTAGGAACTAGCGGTAGGCTAGATACTCCCCAGAGGATTTGCAAGCTCTTTGAGATAAGGGAAATGGAGGGACCTGAATGCCTCTAGAGCTGCCTTTCCAGCCTTACAAGGATTTTCCGAGGACAGTTGCTCTTGATTTCTCAGAAACTGGGTTGTAACTCAAATCACATTCTAGATTGATCTACCCGTCCAACTGCATCACAAAGGCACAGGGAAGCCACTCAAGTTTTCTCCCAGATGGAGTTTCTGGGGCATAGCCCATCCAATTGAAAGTGTTCCCAATGAGTTAGAATGCATCCAAGGGGCGGGTCTCCGGGGATGCTTGGGGCGTTCCCCGTGGCCGTAAAGCACCGTCAGCATCTGGCTGACAGCAGTCCAGAGGAGGATGCAGAGCCCTACAGCAGGCGTCAATATGGTTATAAGATCTAGTCCAGTCCCACTCAGCCGGGGCACTTAGTCCCTGAGCCAGCAGGAGGCGAGCCAGGGAAGCAGGAGGCAAAGGCCTGGAGTTGGCCGGGGGCTGGGATCTCAGCCCCGGGGTTGGGAGTTAAGTCCCTGGCAAAAGTTTCAAGTTTTTACAGAAAGTCCAGGTTCTGCTCAGGGCGAGCCTGAACTTAACCTCAACTTGGTGACAACAGAGGAGGTGACAAATGAGACAGACAAAGAAAGGAAAAGAGGACATCAGACCTCGCCCTCATGGCCTCTTCCAGAGGGTTACCAAGATAAGAGTCACACAACAGTTCCCGTGCTGGGCACACAACCCAGCAGGACAGTTCACAGAATAAGTCACAGGTCTCCTATCCTCATAACCAACTCAGTATGTGCCTAAAATACTCAACAAATCAACCGCCAAAGGAGGGCACCCCACCTGGTTGCAGGGTGATCAGGCCCGGAAACCGGAGTGGGGGCTCCCAGGGATGGAGCTTTGACTCTTTAAAGATTTCTTTGTTTCTCGGTTGCAAAGCTCAAAAGGAGCCCAAAATGGCCACTGTAACTCTAAGAGAGACGAAAGAAATGGGTCCATTACCTTGAAATGCCCCCTGAACCTAGGGCAGTGTCCTACCTGTTGTTCCTCCTGTGGGGTTCCTACAGCAAGGGGTGACAGGGCGTCCCCCTGCATTGCATCCCTTGCATACCTTGCCTATTCTGCCTGGCAGTAATAGGTGCCTGGTGAATGGTCCCCGAGATAAAAGAATAGAGCAAAACAGTGAAGAATTTTCCACTGGTCTGGGGGACATTCTACCCAATTGCGTCCTGGAGCCGTTCTCCCAAGAAGGGGTTCCCATACTCAACCAAAGGTTAGAGTTTGGCACTTTCCTTGAACTGGAGTCCCGATTGGGACTTTCCCACGGTTCAGAGTGTGGGCATGAGCCATAGGGAGTGATCCCAATCCAGCCTGAGGAAAAGAAACCTTCCACGGGAGTCTTGGAGATTGGCGACCATCCTAATGACTTAAGTGGTTGACCGGCGCCCATGTAAAATTTATATCTTAGAGATAGGATTAGGAAGGAGTGGATTAATTTGTTCTCCATCACCCTTAGGCTTAAGGTACTGATTCTCTTCAGGCTGAATGCTGTGATTTGCCCCATAGAGTAGCCATGGGCAGAAAATGTGGATGCAAACAGCTGTCCGAGAAGGTTCCCGATGGAGAACTGAATTTAGATCCATCCTTGAAAAAGAGAAAGGCACAAGGAAGAAAAGGGCCCTTACCAGAACTTCAGCTCACAAGCCAGTGAAGCAAGATCCCTGTGGGGGCCACCAGAAGAAATGATGCAGGCTTGGCGAGCCAAGGAGTCGAAAGAAAGATTTTTTGGACTCTCAAAGTGTGGTAGAAGTGCTCTTTTACTCAGAGTATAGCTTGGGGACAGGGCCCGTGGGCAGTAAGGGCTGCAGCATGGGGACGGGGCCTGTGGGCAGTAAGGGCTGCAGCATGGGGCCGGGGCCCGTGGGCAGGGATAGCTGCAGTGGGTTGAGGGTGGGGCTGAATTTATAAGGCACAGGCATGTGAGTTATTCCTCTACAAGACAGAGGAAAGATCATGTAAAAAATGTTTTTAAGCTGTCAGTGCACGTGGGGTCTGGCTATGGGGTGGTCCTGTAACTTTGGATACGGGTCAGGTCGGGTCAGGTGAGGACACCCTAGGCCTCCCAGAGGGTGGTGTCAATCAGCATGCAGGCCCGGACGCCTCGGCCTTCTCTCCCGGGGCAGCCTTGCTCCACGTCACTTTGTGATGGCAGCCACAAGAAACTAGCACGTTTACTGTGGCGCGCACTTGAATTTGGCAGAGAGAAATGGTTCATTCTCACACAGTGCTCACGTTCTACTTCAGTGAAATCCCCGCGGTGTAATCTTTTAGTATTTTATTTTTAATGTATGCTTCATTTCTCTCCTTCTGGAAAGTTCCAACAGTTCCCTCTGCTGTGGCCTGCAGGCCCCTGTGGTCACATGAGGCTGTGTCCCACACCTACCGGGTGCCTGGCCCATTCACCTCCAGCTGAGAAGTATGTGCAGTGGGTCATCCACAAATCTCTGACGCTCAGGGTGGCAGGCTCACCGCGGAGGGCAGCCAAGGTTCAGAGGGGCGAGGAGACAGGCACAAGGCTGTCAGCTGAAGAGGGGCAGGGCCTGCTCTGCCCCCCTGCCCAGGCCTCAGTTTCCCCTTCTGTGAAATGGGGATAGGATGCTCATCTGGCATCCCTCCAGACAGTTGTGTTTCAGAACTGGGAATTGTGTGTATCTTAGGAAGGTAACTGACGGCGGACGCTGCTGTATATTATGTGATGCCCTGGGGGTCTAGGAGTAGCTCCCACGCAAAGGGAAAAATACGGGTTAATAGGGACACAAGGGACTAGTGACCACTGAAAACAGCCTGGGCCAGCGCAGCGTGAGGGCGTCCCTCCACTGGAGTTACGGCTCCACCTTAAGAAAAAGTTGGGTTTCCAGAGCCTTTTGGATTGTGGGACTGCGGACTGACTGTGGGGAGAGTTGGAGGAGACTGTCACAGATGATTCTTTGTCAGGGCTCAGTCAACTTGGTAAGACGGAGGGGAGGAGGAGAAGGAAAGAGGGGAAAGAGAGGGGGAAGGGGAGGAGAGAAAGAAAGAGGAAGAGGAAGGGGGGAGGAGGAGGCAGGGAGGAGGGCAGGGGTGGGGGAAGTGGAAGGGTGGAGATGACAGGAGGACAGAGGGAGGGGAGAGGGGGAAGACGTGGGTGGAGGAGGAAAGGGGGAGGGGGGAGATACAGGAAGAGGGCAAGGAGGATGGGGGAGGAGGAGAGAGGGAGGAAGGTGGAAGGATGAAGGGAATCAAGGCCAAAAGGAGGAGGGGAGGAGAAATTTAGGGAGGAAGAAAACGGGAAGAGGAGAGGGAGGAGGGAGAGCAAGCCTGGAGCCCACATTTGTGAATGAATGAATCTCAGCCCCAGCTAATGTGACAGGCGCAGCTCTCGGCTTCTGTGCCTGTAAAATGGGGTGATCACAACAGTGCTACCTGGCAGGGTAGGAACCCGGCTGTAGTTGCTGGTCGTCGCTGACTCCGCTGACCCCTGGCCAAAAAAGTAGCAGATCAGTGGCTGGCTCTGGGCCTGTCCTCCGGATCTGTCTCCTCGCCCCCCTTCCACCCACCCTGGGCAGCCCGCGGGGACCAATGGCAGCGTGGGGGCGGGGGGGGGGGGGGGGGAGGGATGAGCTCCTGTCCTGCCCTGTCCTCCAAATGGCGCTGGAGGCAGGCCCTGGCCGCCTCCCAAGGAGAGCGCTGGGAAGGTCGGTCAATGGCAGGTGGGGGGGGGGGGCGGTAGGGGCAGAAGAGGGGGAGCTTGGAGGGAGGGGTCCGAGGCAGAGGCCCGCATGGCCAGAGCGCAGGCAGAGCAGGGCCCAGGAGTCTGCAGAACCACATGCCCGGAGGCCCACCTGCCCGGGCTAAGTTTGGGTCCTCCGTCTTGTTCTCATCGTCCTTGCCCGCCTTCTGCCTGAGCTTCTGGGAGCCGGCGAGGGAGCGGCCAAGACTGAGGGTCTGTGAACGGCTTCAGGTCAGCCAGGGAACAGGGTGGTGAGCAGCCAGGCCAGCGCTGGCCCGCGCCTGATCTGCAGGAGGGCTTTCTCTGAGTGAGCATTTAGGACCTTGGGGTGCAAATAATGGAAGGGTGGGGACCTGGCGTGTGGATTTTGTCCTCTCTGGGCTCCTGAGGTGTTACATTGAGCCTTAACTGACAAGATTTTGGGATATAGATTCCGAATTAGCTGGATCCTTGAAATAGATCTCTAAGATTGAGGTGGGGTTTGGATTTAGAACCTGCTGGGGCCCCTAGGCTGTGAGTTTAGGACGCCCCTGGGTCCCTGGAATGTGTTTCAGACCGAAGAGGCTTTGAGGCGTGGATTTAGGACAGGCTGGGGCAAGAATCCAGTACGGACAGGCCCTGAGTGTGAACTGGAATTTTCTGGTTCCCCGGGCTACGAATCCTAGATGCCACCGAGGGCTCGGGCTGGGAGCCCCTGGGCTGGGAGAACCGAGGAACCACTGCCGGGGACCGCGTGACGCACGTATTTCCTAAACGTAAGGCTGGAGGACGGGGGGGGAGGAGCTTGGTTGCCATGGAGACAGCGGCCGTCCCCACCGGGCCGTTCTAGCCCCTGGGTCTCGTTGGCCGCCGCCTCTCTGGCCGAAGCACCCTCTCCATGACTGTAGCCTCCGAAAGGAGGCGGGCCTCGGCTATGCGGCTGGGGGGCTCTGAGCCAGACAGGTCGGAAGAAGGCCTTGGGGCGGGCCGGGGCGGGCCGGGGCGGGCAGGGGGGCGGGGCCTAGGGCGCTGGGTGGGCGGGAGGGAGCCCAGGGGGTGGTGACTGGGCCAAAGCCTGAGGGCGGGCGGGTGGTCAGGGGTGGAACCTGGGCCAGGCCCAGGGCTGGGGGCGGGGCCTAGTTCCGAGCGGGCGGGGCGTATGTTCCCAGCCGGGCCCAATGAGTGGCGGGGATGGAGTAGAGGCGGGACCTGGAGGAAAGCCCAGGACTGTGGCCGTACGGGCGTGGGGAGGGATACTGGGACCAAGGACAGCGGCTAGGTCATGGCTTGGGAGCGGGGCCTGATTGAGCGGTTGAGAAGGGCCTAGGTATGTGGTGGGGACAAGGCTTGCGAGTCAAGACCGCAGTGTGGAGCTTGGGCCCAGAATCTCGCAGCTGGGTCAAGGCATGGGGCGGGGCTTGACAGTGACTGACGGGGCGGAAGAACCGTGTGTGGGCGTGGCCTGTACTAATGATTGGCAGAGAAGCCTGGGCCGGGCTAGAAGCCAGGAGGCCTGGGCCAAGATGGGATGGGGCGGAGTCTGGCCAGAACGGAGCCAATCCGAGGCATGGGGCGGAGTCGGCTCGAGGCGGGCGGCCCGGGCTTGCCCTGGGGGCGGAGCCGGGGCCTGGGGGCGGGGCCGGCTGGCCGAGGTGGCCAGAGCGGCCCGCCGCCTCAGCGCTCTCTGCCTCCCCAGGATGCGGGCGCCGGGTGCGGGCTGGGTCTCCGTGGCCTCGCTGGTGCTGTTATGGCTGCTGGGGCTGCCGTGGACCTGGAGCGCAGCGGCGGCCCTCGGCGTCTACGTGGGCGGCGGCGGCTGGCGTTTCCTGCGCATCGTCTGCAAGACCGCGCGGCGGGACCTCTTGTGAGTGCAGCCCGGGCCTGGTCCCGGGTCGCGGCCGGCCGGGGACGGGCTGCGCGCCCAGGGGGCGAACTGAAGGGGGCTGCAGGGGCGGCGTGGGGGGCGCCGAGGGCTTGGGGGACAGGTTTTGCATACGGGGGCGGGGCTAGGGGCGGGGCCGGGGCCTGAAAGAGTGGCGCGTTCGGGGGCTCTGAGGGTGCCTGCCCCGCACAGCTTGAGGGGCTCTGGAGGGAGATGAGTAGGTTGCAAGTTCTTGAGACTGCTTGGGAGACCTCAGGGGACTGGAGGGCAACTTGGGGGTCTTTGGGCAGCTGGTAGAGTTCCAGAAAGCTGGGGCCGACTGGGAAGTCTTGGGGATTCGGGGGTCTCTGTGGGGCCTTGGTGACTGTGGGAGGCCCCTGGGGCCTCTTCAGAGACTCTGGCAGGTCCCTAGGGGTTCACAGGGGCGACCCAGTGGTCCCTCGGGCCTACCAGGACCCTTTGGGTCTACTTACGGCTTTCTGGGGGCGCGTGAAGGGCTTCTCAGGGCCTCCGTAAAGGATCTTCAGGGTCTTTGAGGGGTGTGTGTCTCCTCGGGGCCGTTTACAGGTTTCTTAGTGGCCGGCATGCTCCTTGAGAGTTTGGGGTCTGTGCGGGGCTTTGGGGCTTGTTCAGGCTCTGTGGGGAGGTTGCTGTACGTTCCAAGACTTGCTTGGGGTTCTCTGGAGACTGGGTCTCTGGGGAGGGGATTCTGGTGTTGTGTGCAGGCATCCTTGGAAGGTCTCCAGGGCTTCTGAGGGGCTTGCTCAAAGAAGCTGTTGGGGTCCTACGGGGTGAATAGGTGTTGCTGGAGGTCTCCATGGGAGCAAATATCAGTGAGAGTGCCCGGGAGGGAGGACCTGAGCACCTGCTGTGGGACCCGCCTCGCGGGCGCCCTGTCCTCTGGCTCCTCCTCCTTACTTCTCCACTGCCCGGTGAAGAACTGAGTCTCTGCGAGCGCAGGGATGGTGTGGAGCTGCAGAGAGTTCCTGCAAACTGACTGCTTCTGAACCTTCTAGAACCCGTCCCTTCCACCAGCCCTGCCCTCAGTCTTTCTGACACGCAGATCTGACTGCGCCCTCCATTCACACACCCTCCAGGACCCCATCCTCTGCAGAGAGACTCAGCCTTCACTGGGTGCGTGAGGTCCTGCCGACCTCGCTCCTGCCCACTTGGCTGCTCCCCCCTCCACGTTCACCTGGCCCCCACGTCAGCTTGCCTTGTGAAGCTCAGGCTGCTCCCTCTGCCTGGAGCACACCAGGCTTCTTTTTGCCTGCTGATGCTTTCTGATGTTGCCTCCCTCAGGGCACCCTTTGCCGAATTTTCCTGCTCAGCACCCTCCCACAGCTGCTTGTTGCCCTTGGAATCTAGAGCACGTGAGGTTCCTGATCACGTCCCCTGCCTTCTCTCCTTTCCTTTGTCACTCTTCCAGCTACGCTGGCCTCTTTGCTGTTCCTAAACCAGCTCAGCCTTGTTCCAGCCCCAGGGCCTTTGCACTTGCTGCTCCCCTGCTCTGTCTGGATCACTCTTCCTCTGGTCTTCATTTTTGTCATGCTGTGGCTTATATGTCACCTTCTTGGAGCGCCCTCCCCTGCCACTGTGTCTCTGTAGACCCTCCCACCTTTTTGCTCTCTGGTACAATGGCCAACACTTAGAGGGCTCCCTCTGCGCCAGGCACCATGCTAAGCACGACTTCTTTAAGCCCCCCAACGGCCTTGTGAGCTGAGTCCTCTCTTGTCACCACCCTACAGGTGAGCAAACTGAGGCACAGCATGGTTTTGTCACTTGCCCAAGGTCATTGAGGTGGCAAATGGTGGGGGCAGGACTTGAACCCAGGTAGTGTGGCTCCAAAGCTAGGCTTGTCACCACCAGCAGCATCTGTCCTTTGTAATTATCGTATGGATCTGCTTTCCTGCCTTTAAATCTTGGGTCTGTTTCCCCCACTAGACCGTGGGCTCCATGGGGCCCAGATGGAGAAGGTGGTCTCTGTGCTGCTGCGGCCCTGGTCCCACTCAGGATGGCACACAGAGGAGCACAGGATGTATCCACCTCCTTAGGCTTGCCTGGGCCCCGCTCTGCTCCATGGAGCCAGGCTATCTGGCTGGCTGTCTCCCCGGGGACAGGGCGGGAGCTGGGTCCACTCCGAGTCCCTGACACAGGGCTTGACGCGTTTCTGCAGGAGGCGGCCTTGAAGATGGCCCCACCTCCTGGTCTTCACGCCCTGGTCTGATCTCCCTTGGAGTGTGGGCTGGACCTGGTGACCCCCTTCTAATAAACAGAATACAGCAGAAGTCGTGGGATGTCGCTTCTGAGATGAAGTCGAAGGAGACGGTGGCCTCTGTCTTGAGTGCTCTCTCCCTTCACTCCCTCTGGGGGAGGCTGGCTGCCATGGCACGACGCAGCCCTGTGGAGAGGCCCTGTGCGTCTGCTCGGAAGTGGATTCTGTCACAGTAAAGCACTGAGGTGACCGCAGCCCAGCTGACACCTTGTGAAGCCTCACAGAGACCCTGAATTAGAACCACCCAGCTCAGCTGCTCCCAGATTCCTGACCCACAGAAACTGGGAGATGATAAATGTTGTTTAGCTGGTAATTTTTAGAGTAATTTGTTAGGCAGCAATAGCTAACTAACGCAGCTTGTTCTAGTGCTCTCACAGTCCTGTGAAGAAGGAGTGTTAATCAATCCTATTTTACAGGTTGGTGAACCAGGGCACAGAGAGGTGAGGTCATTTACCCGGGAACACACAGCCAGGGAAGGGCAGGGCTCCGGAGTCTGTGTTCTTAGCCGCTGTACTATGCTGGGGTGGGGGCGGGGACTGCATTTAGACCCTGGGTTCAGAAAATATTTAAGCACCCTGCCCCAGGTCTCCCCACTTGTTCTCTCTTGCAGCATGAAATCTGACCACGTTCATGCTTGGTTTTGTCCTGTCCCCGTGTCCTGGAGCTCACGGTGAAAGCAGGAGGGGGCAGAGGGAACAGAGGGACGAGAAGAGGCCTTGGGAAAGGCCAAGAGGCAGACAGTGGCCTCTTTGTCCCCAGGGTGGGGGTGGCTTTGGCTGCTGCCAGGCAGGGTGGCCTGGGCACGTGGCTGGAGCCGGCGCTGGAGTCCACTGCCTGCCCATGTGGGTGTGCTCCGGAGAGGCCATGGGAAGGCCAGCCATGCCAGGATGCTTGCGCATCCAAGCAGGGCCAGCTGTGGACACGGCTCCTGTTTCTCACTGTGCGGCCTGTGCACTGGCGCAGCAGTGAGTGTGTTGGTGGCTGTGAGGGCGGCAGTTAGGAGCTTGGTGCCCGAGGCAGCGTGTCTGGTGTGGGCCTTGGTGCTGCCCCCTGCTGGCCTGTGGACGCCATCCTGAGTCCCAGGTCTCTGATGGGTGAGCATAGTCCTTGGGCTGCACCTCTCCTTCCAGAGGCGTCAACTGAGACCTGCCGCGTGGTACATGGTGGGTGCTTGACAGATGCTTTGTGACAAGCCTGAGGAGGAGCTGAGGGGCCCTGCCAGGAGGCCTGGTTCTGGGTTGTTCTGTCCCCAACTCACTGTGTGACCTGGGGCGTGTTAGTTCACTTCTGAGCCCCCAGCTCATCCATCATCTGACAGATGGGGGTCTTAGGACCCTGCTTTGGAGGGTGGTTGTAAGGTTATCACAGTGCCTGGCACACAGCAGGTGCTCAATAAATGCAGAGGTTGCTCAGCTTGGCTACTAGATTTATTGATTGACTGGATGAGACACCAGGATCTGACCAGGGAGGTAGGTGTATAAACAGCTAATGTTTAATATTTTGCGTTTTTACTTTTGTTTTGTCATAGTTAATACATAACACCTGGTACAAAATGCAGACGTTACGGGAGTCTGCGGTGACTGTTGCCCTCTCCGCTGCCCCAGCCCTGCGCGTCCCCCTCGCAGGCATCCTGTGCCCCTTCCCGAGGTCTGGTTACAGAAGCCCTCGCAGCCCCTCCTGCCCCGTGCCTGTCCTCCAGCTCCGCTTGCCTGGCGCGCTCCTTCCGTCACACCTGTAGTCTTTGCTCTTATCCCAGACGTGGAGCTCGCGGGGACAGACGCGCAGCCCTCTGCCTCGGGCCACAGCTGCCTGCCCGGCCTCCGCCACGCTTCCCTCCCTCCCAGGGTGACTCTTGCCTCTTGTCTGAATCTTTTGGACTTTATCTGCGTGTCTTTAAGCGGCTTATATGACGTGTACCTTGTCTCAGTTGAGACTTGATCTGTTCATCTCCCTCCGTGGAAGATGAGGGTC
The DNA here is from genome assembly GCF_041296265.1 of Equus caballus. Lineage (NCBI taxonomy): Eukaryota > Metazoa > Chordata > Mammalia > Perissodactyla > Equidae > Equus > Equus caballus. The sequence continues at coordinate 16,915,039 of NC_091704.1, forward strand.
GGCGTCCCTTTACCCCGCGTCCCTGTCCTCGCTCTCCGCCTGTCCCTGTGCACATGCATGCATCCCACCCCCCAGACACACGTCCTTCCCTCCCTTCATTGTCCCAGTGTTATTACAGTGGATTCTCAGTATTTGGGGTAGTTTTGTTCTGTAAAGTCACTGCAAACGTTGGGTTTCTAGGGAAAATACAGGGTTAGGTTCCTGGGAGCCTCTGGTCACAACATTCCCATCAGCCAGTCAGTACAGAGCCTTGGTTTATGTGTGTTCTGTTTAAAGACACCTCGTCTTCTATATAGTGTTGATTTACTACCGTTGAACTCACGCCAACGGCATAGTCACTCCTGCCTGAACAAGACTGATGTAATATATGTTTTCTCCACAAGGCACATCCCGCCTTCTTGTGCTTAGGACTAGACACCACTTCAGCGTGACCCCTAGAGGCCACTTTAAACAGCAGAATCACCAACAGAAAGCACAAAAATGCAAAAAATGTGGTACTAAATAGATTGCCAAAAGGATGCTTGTTTACAACATGAGCTGAAACAAAAAGACAGAACGCCACCTAGTTTGACCTAACCTGGGAATATGCACATTGGTAACTCAATTTTTTTGCCACTCTGCGTGTGTCCTTGAATGATTGTGAAAGCAATGCAAATGTTGATTTTGGGGTTACAAATAAATTTTAGTGAGTGGGTGAATCTGCAGTTAAGGGATCTGTGAATAATGAGGATTGACTGTATATCATATTTGGGTTAGGTTATTAATCAGCTTTTACATTGTTTTGATTGTAACAGTATTCTTGGTGGAACCATGTAGTATACTATAACCACTTTTTATTTCCTGAGCAACTTTATGTGTTTTCTCTGAGGTTATTGATTGCCTTTGTATTTGTTAGTTTTCTGTGTGTTTATCTCTACTTCAAGCCCAAACTCCACAACAGCTGTCTTTCTCTCTCTCCTCTCACGACACTTACAGCATCAGATGGGCTTTCAGCTCCACCTTTGTGCAGAAGTCTCTCTTCTAGCCTCCGATCTGTCCAGGCTGGGTGGGTTGACCCCTGCACCTGTGTGCGGCCGTCACCCCGGCTTGCTCCCAGCCGCCTTCCTGAGGGTTAGCATCACTTCTGTCTTGGGTTGGGTACCCTGTTTCTTGGTTTGGGTCCCTGGTAGTCCTCCTGTTTGGTTTATTCCTTCAGTTTATTGAGCACATCTTTATCAGCTTTGGTAGAAGTCATACGTGGAAAGTTAATATTTTGAGACTCTCCATGTATGAAAATATCTTTATTTCCACCTCACACCTGATAATGGTCTAGGTATAGTCTTCTAGGTTGGAAACTATTTTCCTTCAAAATTGAAGTCATTTCTCATTTTCTTCTCAAATCATGGCTGTTGTTAAGAAGTCTGAAGTCTTTCTGATTCCTGATCCTTTGTAGTGATCTGTTTTTTCTTTCTGGAAGCTTGTGAGATCTTTTCAAGATGGTGGGCTATTTCCATCTGTTGTATGGTCTGTTGGGGGGGCCTCAGGTCAAGGAAGTTTTCGCGAATGATAGCGTTGGTGATTTCCTCTGTTCTTCTCGGGACCCCTATTGTTGAGTGCCTGGAGCAGTGTCCAGCTTGATAGCTAATTGTTAAATGAATATAATGTTGGACCTTCTGGTCTGGCTCTCTAATTTTCTTATCTTTTTTATTTATTTATTTATTTTAAAGATTTTATTTTTCCTTTTTCTCCCCAAAGCGCCCCGGTACATAGTTGCATATATATATTTTTTTAATTCTGGGTCCTTCTAGTTGTGGCATGTGGGATGCTGCCTCAGCATGGCTTGATGAGCGGTGCCATGTCCGCACCCAGGATCGGAATCGGCAAAACCCTGGGCTGCTGAAGCAGAGTGCATGACCTCAACCACTCGGCCACGGGGCCAGCCCCATATCTTTTTTTTCATTTTTTTTGAGGAAGATTAGCCCTGAGCTAACTACTGCCAATCCTCCTCTTTTTGCTGAGGAAGACTGGCCCTGAGCTAACGTCCATGCTCATCTTCCTCTACTTTATATGTGGGACGCCTGCCACAGCATGGCTTGCCAAGCGGTGCCATGTCCACACTCGGGATCCGGACCAGCAAACCGTGGGCTGCAGAGAAGTGCAACGTGCGAACTTAACCACTGCGACACTGGGCCGGCCCTATCTTTTTTATTTTTAATCTCTGTCTTCTTGTCCCACTTTCTATGATATTTCTTCAAATATATCTTCTAACCCTTCTATTAATGTTTAACTTATGCTCTCACATTTAAATTATTTAAATTAATAGACTATTATTTATTTTTGTTTTTTTCTTGTTTTTTTTTATAGACTTCATTTTTTATTGTCAGTTTTAGGTTTACAGAAAAATTGAACAGAAAGTACAGAGAGCTCCCATGTACCCGCTCACCTCCCTCCGGTTTCCCCTGTATGAAGATCTTGTGTTAGTGTACTTGTTACAATTGATGCCAATACTGATACATTATTATTGGCTACAGCTCACATTTCCCGTTAGGGGTCACTCTGTGTTGTACATTCTATGGTGCCCTCACATTTTACTTTTCCAGGATAGTTTTTTCATTCCCTGGACGCTTTTTTACAGCAGCCTGTTCTTTTCCATGGATACGATATGTCTTCTTACATCTCCAGGGATATTCATGACTTTATTAATTTTCTTTCCTCTTTTGCACAATCTCTTTTTCCTTAAAGATGTTCTTCTTTGTTTATTTTAGTCTCCGTCATCCCCGTTGGAGGAAATCCCCACGGGTCTGGTAGTCTTGGGTGTAAAGGCACATATCTCAGCACAGATATGTGTGGGGAGAGCGGGTCCTGTCAACTGGGAGCTTCGCGATGGGGTCACCTGGCCAGGCGGTGCTTTGGGGAGACCCGTGGCAGTCTCTCTGCGTCTTTGCTCTGGACCTACTCAGATTCCCCGTGGGAAGCTCTTCTGGTCTCCCGCCTGGACAGCGCCCTCCCAGAAGTGCAGCAGGCCAGAGGCCGAGGGGCTCGCCGCCCAGCAGTGGCATCCCCACCTGGAAACCCTCCCGTGGAGGGACCTCCAGTCCTCTCTGGGGGGGCAAGGCTCGCTTCTTCTTTTTTAAATTTATTGAGATATAATTGACATATAACATTTTGTTAGTTTCAGGTGTACAACATAATGATTCGATATTTGTATATACTGTGAAACGATCACCGCAATGTCTGGTTAATATCTGTCACCGTGCATAGTTACAAAATACTTCTTCTTGTGATGAGAACTGTTAGTGTCTACTCTCTTCGCAACTTTCATACGTGCAGTGCATTGTTACTAACTGCGGTCATTACGTGCCCAGGACTTATTTATTTCATAGAGGGGTCGCTTCTTAAATGGATGTCTATCAGTCCCCTACTGCAGGCCCGGATTCGGCCTTCTCCCACCCCTGGGGGCCCCACCTCTCCACTGCTCCCCAGCTTCCAAAAATGGGGTGATTTGGTCTCCACTCCCATTTTTCCAGTCTTCGTGAGTTCACACTTTAAAAAAAGTCCCTTCACTGGCTGGTTTGGGGGATGTGGGGAGGAACAACGATCAGCCACCGTCTGGATGTGCGATCTGCGGTCTCTGCCACCGCACCCGTGACTTGCCCACTTACCTGGGGGCTCCTTCCTTGTCCACCTGCGGGGGCAGCGCTCTCGCGAGGGCTGAGCAGCCTCCCGGTGTAAGGATGAGCCGCTGTTCACGCAGCCCCTCCCCTACAGAAGGACTTTGAGGTTCTTGCCCATCTTCTGCTCATTGGAAGCTATGAGTGAATCACGCTGCCATTTCCCCCATGCGACTTTAATGTGCGCCAAATCTATACTCCAATGATTGGAATGATCTGGAGACGTGGAGAGAGATTCCAGCCCTGTGCTGTCTCGTCACGCTCTCTGCCTCCCTCCCTCCTCCCTGGCCTGCTCTCTTTTAAACATGCCAGTTTCCTTCCTGCCTCCGGGCCTTTGCACTGGCAGTGTCCTCCGTCTGGAATGATTTCCCCCAGCTTTACCCATGGCTGGCTCCCTCCCATCCTTTCAGATTCAGTGCAAAGGTCTCTTCCTCCGAGAGGGCCCCCGGCCCCGTGGATAAAGTCTGTCTGACTTTATGTGTTCACACCATCCTGTTTGTCTCCTTCTTGGGAAACTGATCATAAAACTCCCGTTGCTTTTGTTTGCTTTTCCTTTGGTTGTTAACTGCCTCCCCTCCCTAGATTGGGAACCCTGTGGGGGTGGGGATCATGCATAGCTTGGTCACCTGTGTGTCCCTGTTGCGTCGAGATGTCCAGTGTGTGGTGTGCTCAGTGCGGTGCCCTGATGAGTGGCTCAGCCCCTACAGGAAGGGCTTCTCTGTGAGGAGGCTTTTGGGTGTGAGTAGTGGAAATCCCAACCAGAAGTGGCATCGACAGTAAGGAACATGTATAGCTGTGTGTTAACATGGAGTTGGGACATGAAGTGGGTTCAGTTTGGTCAGTTCATGGCTCAGTGTTGTCATTGACCCAGGTTCCATCTATTTGTCTGCTCTTCTATCCCCACTGCAAAGGCTTGGCATCACTGGCTGGGTGCCCTCACAGTGTCATAGTGGCTGCTGTGGCTCCAGCCATCACATGCTGATGACAGCTTCCCTGGGCAGAAGAAAGGGAACACAGGACTGCCATGTCCCATGTTGCACGGGTGTTTGAGAGGGGCTGATGTATTAGGGAGAGGTGTATAGGTGGGCAGTTTTGCAGCTGAGGGAGGCAGTGGGGTGAGCAGGCAGAGGCAGGTTTCCAGGGCTTTTAATGCTGAGCAGAGGAGTATCGTGTACCCAGGGAAGGGTTCTGAGCAGGAAAACAGCACAGCTAGGCTGCCTGCACTGAGGAGGAGGAGGGTGGCCCTGTGAGGAGGGTTTGGGGCAACCAGGCAGGCACTTGTTCCCAGGCAGTGGGAGTGGAGTCCCTGTGGGGGGACTGGGGTGGGAGCAGGAAGCGAGACAGCGCAGCGTTGGAGAGGAGGCACGGTGTAGTAGTTCCCTGCGGCTGGCATGGCGCAGGGGCCCGCAGTTGGCAGCTGGAAACTACGGACATTGGTTCTGCCAGAGCTTCCACACCAGGCGTCAGGGGTCCAGCCGAGGGGCTGGCTTCTGCCCCGGGCTCTGAGGGGGCCGTCCCAGGCCGCTCTCTCTGCTTCTGGGGGGCTGCTGGCCTTGGCTTGTGGACACACCCCTCCCATCTCTGCGCCCGTCTCCACATGGCCCGCCCCTCTGCGTCTTTCAGGACCCCTGTCATTGGGTTCAGGGCCCACCCTACTCCGGGAGGGTCTCTTCTCAGGATCCTCAGCTTAATGACATCTGCAAAGACCCTTTTTCCGCACACGGACACAGTCACAGGCTCTGGGGGTCCGCGGGGAGTGGGGCCTGCCCCAGGGCAGAGCCAGGAGACCAGGAGGAGTTGACTGCCCTGGTCCGGGCGTGTGGTGGCGGGCGGGCTGGGCCGGCGAGATGGTCAGAGTCTGCATGGTCTGCATGGGAGAAAGTCATTTGTCCAGCCCGTCCCCGAGGACCTCCTGGGCGTCACACCCCATCTAGACCTGGGGGACACCATGGTCGCCGTGAGGTGCTGTGGGTGCGTCAGATGCTCTTTCTGTCCTGTGGAGCCCAAAGCCCAGTCAGGGAGAAGGACAGTCGAGAAAGAAATGGGGAAATAGCACAGCATCGGGAAGGGGCGAGAAGGAGAGCTTGGTGGGGAGGGGCGGGGTGCTGGGGCTGCTGCAGCCAGGGCACTCGGTGCAGGGGACGCCGCACATGTGGCCAGACGAGAAGGAGCCAACCTTGCAAAGCCCTGGGGGCAGGAAGAGTGTCCATGCAGACGACAGCAAGTGCCTAAGTGCCGAGGCAGGACCCTGCTGGGCAGGATACGGATGGATCCTCCTTATTTGAGCCTTCTTCTCTGTCGGGCACTTAATGCTCCTGCGAGATATTAGGCTGAGAATGGCACTGTTCCGCCGTGGACAGACAGGTCGCTGCTCTGGCCCCGCCTCGTTTGTGAATATCGCAGTGGCGGTGGCGGTACCGTCACTTTGTTGAGCTGGAGAGCACCTTGGGGTCAGTAGGTTCAGTCTCCTGATATGCCAAGTAAGGAAAAGGCCCAGAGAGGGCAGGGTCTGCCCAGCCCCACAGCTGGTGGCAGTGGCGTGGGATTTGAACCAAGGCTGTCCGCTCCAGGCCGCTTTTCCTTCCCTGGGCTGTGCCACGGCTCGCAGCCTCTGCAGGCGCTCGAGGCGTCCGCGCTGGCGCCAGGCCCCCGGATGCCGCCCGGCCTCCTCGCCGACCTCACCCCAGCGCTCCGCGGGCTCAGCCCCGCTCGGGAACGCGCTTGTCCCTCTCTCTTCCTGGCGGGGTGGCTGTGAGTGAAGTCCCCGGGCAGATAAAGTGCTGGCTCACTTCTGATTTCTGACTGATAGTGCATCCCTCCGGGGGACGGACAGCAGCAGATTATTGAGAACCCAGGACGCGCCAGGCCCTGTGCTCCAAAACCTGCATCCGCCTCTTCCGTCCCTATGATGACCAGAAGGTGCAGGATCTTGTCCCCATTTACCATGAGACCCAGAGAGGGAGGTCCTGTGTGCGGCCGCTGTGTGAGCATCCTGGGGCTGCCATGGCAAGTCACCACAAATTTGATGGCTTAACATGACGGGCCTTCGCTGTCTCAGCTGGAGACCAGAAGCCCAAAGTCAAGGTGTGGGCGGGCGGCTCCCGGGCGGCTCCCTGGCGGCTCAGGGAGGCCCTTCCTCGCCTCTCCCCGCTTCTGCAGGCTCCAGGCGTCCTCGGCTGTGGCTGTGTCACCAGTTTCTGCCTCCGTCTCCACGTGGCCTTCCCCTCTGCGTCTCTGTGTCTTTTCTTACAAAGACGCTGGCAGTGGATTTAGGGCCCAGCCGGGGAATTAGGATGCTCACCGTAATTACGTCTGCAAAGACCCTATTTCCAAGTAAGGTCACAGTCTGCAGTTCCGGCTGGACAGGAGTTTTCGGGGACCCTATTCAGTAACTATAGTCACACAGGCAGAGGCGGCGGCTGCGTTGGGGCCAGCCTGTGGGGCAGCAGCGTTGTCCTCAGTTCCAGGCCGGTGCTTAGCAGTGGCACTACCGCCCTGGACACGACAGACAGACAGACAGACAGAGAGCCTCCTCTCATGGAAGCACAACGACCCCAGGACCCTGTGAAGGCCGGCGGCTGTCTAGATTGGGGTGCCCCCTCTGAAGCAGAGAAACAGGCCGGGAGGGTATCAGTCACCCGGCTGTGGAGCAAACTGCCCAAAATCGGGGTCTCAAAACAGCGCTCGCTGTCATTGCCTGTGGCTTCTGTGGTTCAGGAATTCAGATGTCAACAAGATGTCGCCACTTGTCTCTGCTCTGCTGTGTCTGGGGCCTCGGCTGGAAGACTCAAAATCTGGGAGCAGAATCACCTGAAGTCTCAGACGTTCCCTCGACATGTTGCCAGAACACTCACCCGTGGCCTCTCCGCGCGGTTTGGGCCTCCTTCCGGCCGGCACCGGGCTCCCAGGGCCGGTGTCCGGGGACAGAGCGCCTGTGTGCCAGGGAGAAGGTGTGGCATCCTCGCGCTCCAGTGTCAGAGGTCACACGGCATCACTTCTGCCACGTTCTGTACATTAGAAGCGAGTCCCTGAGTCTGCCCATACTCAAGGGGAGGGGAATCCGACCTGCTTTTGAAGGGAGGACTGTCAGAGAGTTTGCAGGCATATTTTCAAACAGTCACGGCAGCTGGGCGGAGCTGGGAGGGCCTCCCTGAGCAGGTGACGGTGGAGCTGAGAGGTGAAGGATAAGGAGCCGATGATGGGCTTAGAGCAGTGGAACTGCACAGGCAAAGGCCCTGGGGCAGGAACCTTTGCTGTGCTGGAGATGTGAGGAGGAGGCGAGAGTGAGCTGGGGGAATGGAGTGTGATGAGGCAGGCAGATGGATGGGGCTGCGCCGTGCAGGGCCTCACAGGTCACAGGGATGGCGTTAGGTCGGAAAAACCATGGGAACCTTCAGAAGCCTAAAACATTTTTTCAAGAATATTTTAGGGGCCAGCCCCGTGGCCGAGTGGTTAAGTTCCTGAGCTCTGCTTAGGTGGCCCAGGGTTTTGCTGGTTCGGATCCTGGGCGCAGACACGGCACCGCTCGTCAAGCCACCCTGAGGCAGCATCCCACATGCTACAACTAGAAGGACCATAACTAAAATATGCAACTATGTACTGGGGTGCTTTAGGGAGAAAAAGGAAAAATAAAATCTTTAAAAAAGAAAAAAGAATATTTTGTTATGGAAATTTTCAAGCCTGTAGAAGCAGAGAGAATAATGTCCTGAGCTCACGCGCCCGTCTCCCTGCCTCCACACCCACATGCTGGTTTCCTGGTGCCCCCGCTTCCTCCTCCGTCTGAACCCCTGTGGCACATCCTGTCATCGGTTGTCTTGCAGACCGTGTCTCTGGGAGCCGAGGACTCCCCTTTCCAGCCTTGCCGTAGTGCGGTCTTCCTGGGTTTCATTCATTCGTTCATCTGTACTGTAGTCAAATACGCGTAATATAAAACTTACCACGGGTGTCCCTGGCACGTTCACAGTGTTGTGCGACTGTCACCTCTGTCTAGGTCCAGAACATTCCCATCATCCCAAAGGAGATCCCCTCCCCATGGGCAGTCCCTCCCTGTCCTCCCCGCCAGCCCTTGGCACCCACCAGTCTGCTTCTTCATGGGTTGTTTTTGGGGTGTAATTTACATACCATAAAATGCCCCCGATCTAATTGTGCACTTGGGGTTTTGACAAAGGTCCATTCCCAGGGAGCCCCCCACGGTCAAGGTACAGAACTTTCCCGTCTCCCCAGGAGACCCTGCCGCCCCGCAGATCTCACTTCCCGCAGCAGACCAGTGCACCTGTGCATGGGCGCTCCCCCTTTGGGGGTGAATGGAGGGTCTGGGCCATCGTGCGGGCCACTAGGGAGGGAGGGCACCCCAGGCTCGGGGTTCCGATGACTCGTGAACACAGTCATCTGGCCTCGGTGTACCAAGCACCCGCCGTGTGCTGGGCCCCTTGGCCAATGCAGCTGTCGCTTCCCTGGGTACTCACAACCCAGCGGGAACAGAACCATGGCAGGATGCCTTTGCACAGGGGCTCTGAGAGGGGCATAGGCGGGCAGGGAGGGCTCCCAGGGTGGAGAAGAGAACTTTCCCTGAGCCCAGCCAGTGCCTCACCCGGCCTGGACCCATCTGGGGAATCTGTGCCGTGAGGAGGAGCAGGGAGCATAGTGCAGGGACCGATCCCTGGAAGGCTTCCTGGGGAAGGTGGTGAGGCTGCTAGGAGGAGCTCAGTGTGCTGGCGGGTGATGTGTGTGCAGGTGCAAACATTGAGCTGAGTCATGAGGGCCACAGAACCCTGGTCCCTCCCCAGGGGCAGCTGGAGGGGCCTTCTAGGGGCTCCCAGGGTAAGCAGCTTGTCCCAAGCAGGGAGTCTGGCAGATCTCGTCGGAGCCCTGCCCCTGTGTTTTTAAACCTGCCGATGCAGGTAGCCGTGTGGGCCCGGGCTGTCCTCTCCTCTAACAGACCCCATCTGCCCACCCAGGACCTCGTCTCCCTCTTGCCTGATTCCCACCACACTGCCTCTGTGCTGGTTCTTAAATGTACCTTGTTCCCCAGGCGTATTCCGACCCCAGGGCCTTTGTACTGGCTGTACCCCTGGCTTTACACCACAGCCACTCCTTTTTGCTTTCTGAGGCCCTGCTCAGACTTCACCTGCCTGCCTCTCTTGAGGGCCTTCCCTGCCCCGGCCCTGGCCCACGTCACTGACTGCATTGCCTGCCACAGCCCTGTCACCATCCAGTACCTCCCTCCTGCTTGTTCGTGTGTTCATGTACGTGGAGGAGGTCTCTCTCCTGGGAGGACTGTGAGCCCGAGTGCTGGATCTGGTCATCTCTGAGCCAAGAACAGTTCCAATACACAGTCAGTGCTGGCACACACCGGCTGCCTGCATGAATGAAGGAGGGAGGGAGGGAGGGAATGAATGTCCGAGCCGAGGTCTGCTGTAGACAGGTTGAGTCCGGGGCTGTGCGGAGGCCGTTGCAGGGAATCTGGGAGGCAGCGGGGAGGGGGCGGGCCAGGGATGGGTTTGATAAGAAGTGGATGCTAAACCCCTGGGACACGGTGGCCAGATGAGGCTGAACGGTGGGTGAAGTCGAGACCATGTCCTGGACTGGTCAGGGCAGAGCAAGCTGCTCTGATACACGGGCCCCCACCTGTCAGTGGCTTCACCCGGAACTAGCTTACCTGTCAGAGCCAGGGGCTCTGGGAGGCGGGGCCGGGAGCCAGACGACGTGGGGGTCTTCTCATTTCTCGAGCTCCTGCACCGGGAAGTTCTGGGTTCTTCGGCTCTGTGATCTAAAGCAAGTTTTGTTTGCTTCAGACACTCTCCCTCATCTGACAGCCTGGCATCAGTGGTGGCCACTCACCGCCACACGGTCATAAGGGACCCGGCTCCTTCCCCCGGGGTTCTGCTGTCCCCTGGGGCCACTGCTGCCCTGCCATTGCCAGGGGCAGGTGGGGAGGGGGAACAAGACACCTGCCACCAGGGCCTCTGGCCAGCAGGTCTCCAGGCCCCACCTGCGGCAGAGGCAGCCCCTCCCCTGGGCGGGGCACACGTGCTGGACTCGGCCATCTGTGCCTACAGCCGTCAAGTGACCTGGTGGTGGAGCAGCCGCCCGGCTCAGGGCCAGGCCAGGTTCTGGTTGCGACAGGTGGAGCATGAGGAGTCCAGGCTGGTGGCATGGGGGTTCAGGGTAGGGCACTGGGGTCATCCCAGGAGAGAGAAACTGGCACAGGCCTGGGCCCTGGCTCCTTGGGGTCACCGAGCAAGCTGGGGTGGAGGACAGGGGCCTGGCCGGCTGGCTTTGAGAGCCGCCCCCTCTGGGCTGGTTGGTGAGTGTCCCTTTGCCCTTTCTCTGAGACCCAGCAACCCAAAGGTCCTTGTGGAGCCCTCGCCACCGGGGCGCGGGGCCTTTCCCTCTGCGCTCTGCAGAGCGGGTGCTGAGGCTTGGGCAGGGCGCCTGGTGACGCTGTGTCCCCGTCCCCCCGCAGTGGTCTCTCCGTGCTGATCCGCGTGCGCCTGGAGCTGCAGCGGCACCGGCGCGCCTGCCACACGGTCCCGCGCATCTTCCAGGCAGTGGCGCAGCGGCAGCCTGAGCGCCCGGCGCTGGTGGACGCAGCCAGCGGGGCGTGCTGGACCTTCGCGCAGCTGGACGCCTACTCCAACGCCGTGGCCAACCTCTTCCGCCAGCTGGGCTTCGTGCCGGGCGACGTGGTGGCCATCTTCCTGGAGGGCAGGCCTGAGTTTGTGGGGCTGTGGCTCGGCCTGGCCAAGGCGGGCGTGGAGGCCGCGCTGCTCAACGTGAACCTGCGGCGCGAGCCCCTGGCCTTCTGCCTGGGCACCTCGGGCGCCAAGGCCCTGGTCTTCGGAGGGGAGCTGGCGGCAGGTGAGGGCGGGTGGGGACCTGGCCCGGCAGCCGGTGCACCCTAGGCGGTGGGAGGGGCCCGCCCAGCCGTGACCGCGACGTGTGTTTCGGGCTGCAGCGGTGGCCGAGGTGAGCGCACAGCTGGGGAAGAGCCTGCTCAAGTTCTGCTCTGGAGACGTGGAGCCTGAGGGCGTCTTGCCAGACACCCAGCTCCTGGAGCCGCTGCTGAGGGAGGCCTCCACTGCCCCTCTGGCACAGCCCCCTGGCAAGGGCATGGACGGTGAGTCTGGGGTGCATGCCCCCCCGCCAAAACTCAGCTTGTCCCCGCAGCCCCCCGGCCCCACCCCCATCCCCAACAGCCGCATTTCCTGCAGATCGACTCTTCTACATCTACACATCGGGGACCACGGGGCTGCCCAAGGCCGCCATCATCGTGCACAGCAGGTGAGGGCCCGTGCACTGCCCCAGCCCTGGAGAACGACTCCAGGTGGTCTCTCCAGCCGGACCCCCTCCCCCAGCTCCTGTTGGGGTCTTGGGGGCCTCTGGATCCCAACCCAGTAAACCCACAGCCCATCTCAGGACACGGTGCTGCCCTATGCCCGTCCTTGGCCTCCTGCTGCCCTACTCCTGCCCCCGATGGCCCTGCTCCCTTCAGTGGCCACAAGGGGGTTTAAAATCCTAACTCCGACCTCCCCTATGCCAGATTTCCCTGTACCCACCTTGGGACTTAGAATAAAACCCACACTCCCGTTGTGTGGCCCCTGCCACTTCTCTGGTGCTGTTTTCCTCCTCTCCATCCCTCACATTTCCTCAAACCTGCCAGGCTCCTTAGGCCTCAGGGCCTTTGCACGTGCTGTGCCCTCTGCTGGGCACTCTTCCCTAGCTCGCCCCCATGTCTCCTTCTCACTAGGTCTCAGCTCATGTGTCATCTCCCCAGACCATATCCTCTAACCTCCCTGGCTGTGTCACCTTCAGCACGTCTCTGTCCTCTCTCCCTGTTATATTCTGCATGGCACCTGGCACCGTTGACAGTTAATTTTGCTCTTGGCTGCATGTTCCTCTCCCACCAGACTGTAAGCCCCCCGTGAGCTGGGCTGGCTCTGCCTGGGTCCCTTCTGTGTCCCCAGTTCCCAGCACGCTGCCTCTATGCCCGTCCCCTCGGGGATGTGGGTCCCAGCCCCTGCCCTCCCTGCCCGCAGGTTCTACCGCATGGCGGCCTTCAGCCACCACGCCTACAGCATGCGGGCGGCAGACGTGCTCTACGACTGCCTGCCCCTGTACCACTCGGCAGGTAGGCGGGCGCTCCGCGGGGCGGGTGGGCCCCCGGGGACCCCTCACGAGCCCACCCTCCACAGGGAACATCATCGGCGTGGGCCAGTGTCTGCTGTACGGGCTCACCGTCGTCCTCCGCAAGAAGTTCTCGGCCAGCCGCTTCTGGGATGACTGCGTCCAGTACGACTGCACGGTCAGGCCCTGCCCCGCCCTGCCCCGGGGGCTGCCCTGGGTGGGGACAGGCCATCACGTGTGAGCTCACCGGCTCCTCCCCACGCGTGGCAGTGAGCTGAGGCTCCATCCCCATTTTGCATGTGGGGACACTGAGGCTTGACCTGCAGCTGGGATTGGGACCCCACTGCCTGAGCGCCCTACGGCGCTGCCCGCCCATGTCCTGGACCCCGAGGATCTTCTGTGCCGGTGGCTGCAGGGGCCAGAGAGGAGGGGCTGCCATCACCACCTGGTTGTCTGAGCCCGCAGGCACGGGGCTGCCAGGCAGGGTTAGCGCGAGGCAGGACGCCCACCTCCGCTGTCCTGGAGAGCAGGCTGGGGAAGGGCTGGAAACCAGGTGCTGGCACCTTCCTCCAGGAGGAAGAAGGGTGCTGAAGGGAGGGAACGGGAGTGTCCAGGGCCGGGCAGATGGGCAGGTGGGGCCCAGAGAGGTTCGGCCGTTCCCCCAGGTCACGCAGCTGGGCACGGCAGGGGCTCTGGGCACCCTGGCAGACCCCTGGGGCCCTGACTGTGTCTGCTCCACTCTGGAGGGTTTGCGTTCTGCTTGGAGGGTCTTGGGGAAAATTGTTAATTTGAATCTTGAAATGCAAAACAGTCCTTTTTTTTTTAACTTAATTATTGAGAGTTGCAAATATATGTAAATGTGGACAGAAAAAAGTACAGGAGATTCCTGAGCACCCATCCCTGGCCCCAGGCCATCAGTCGCCCAGCCTGCCCTCCACCCCCACCCACGTCCCTCCTTCTGCTTCGTGGTGAAGCAACCCCCAGACAGCAGCGTTTCCTGAGCAGACGTCTCAGGAAAACCTCTGAAAGAGGAGGACAGGTTTTTTTCTTTTAATTGAGATAAAACTCACATACCATAAGACTAACCATTTTAAAATGAACAGTTCACTGGTATCCAGTACATTCACAGTGTTGTGCAGCCACCACCTCTTGTCTGGTTCTAGAACATTCCATCACCTAGATGGAGACCCCCGTCCCCATGAGCAGTCCCTCCTTGTCCCCCTCCCCAGCCCCTGGCACCCACTCATCTGCTGTCTGTGTGGATTTGCCGGTTCTGGACGTTTCATGTACATGGGATCACACACTGTGTGAATTTTTGTGTCTGGTGAGGACTGGTTTTAACACAAAACAATTAAAATCAGAGTCTCCAATTGATATTTGTATGCGCATGTTCACTGCAGCATTATTTACAGTAGCTAAAATGTGGAAGCAACCCAAGGGTCCATCGATGGATGGATGGATAAACACAATGTGGTGCATCCATATGATGGAATATTATTCAGTCTTAAAAAGGAGGAAAGTTCTGACACATGTGCCAACATGGATGAACCTTGAGCACATTATGCTCAGTGAAATAAGCCAGTCACAAAAGGATGAATACTGTGTGACTCCCCTCATACGAGGTCCCAGAGGAGTCACACGCACAGAGACAGAAGGCAGGATGGAGGGCGCCGGGGGCGGGGGGAGGGGGTGGGGAGTTAGCGTTTAATGGGACAGAGTCTCAGTTTGGGATGACGAACAAGTTCTGGAGACGGATGGTGGGGACGGCTGCTCAACCATATGAATGTACCCAACGCCCCTGAACTGCGCAGTTAAAAATGGTTACAATGGTAAATTGTATGTTATATATTTTAACATAATTAAAAAAAAAACCCACAACAACAAAACCGTAACTTGAGTACCACTGTCACAGCCAATGGTTAGGTAAGACCACACATAGCAACCAGTTGCTCGTCTGATAGGGATCCTTTTATGTGTGGTGCCGCTGTGTCTCTCCCTCCCTCTCTGTCCTCTTGTGGCTGATTTATTGAAGGAGTGGAGCTGTGTGTCCCGTGGTGCTGTCCTGCTCCGGGGTTGCTGAGCGCCCCTCACAGGCCCCCTGGCCCTGCTGCCTCCCGTACACTGGGAGGTGCGTCCAGCACAGTGTTTCTCGACCACGGCGCTAAGGACATCTGGGGCGGGGTCGCGGGGTCTTTCTCTGTGGCGGGGCCGTCCTGTGCACTGTAGGGTGTTGAGCAGCATCCCTGGTCTCAAATCACGTGATGCTGCCATCACTCCACCTCCCAAAGGTGACAGCTAGGATGTGTCCCGATGTTGCCAAGTGTTCCTGCAGGGCAGAACTCCCCGTGGGTGAGAGCCCCTGGTCTAGATGTTTGATCGGCTTCAAATTCAATTCTTTTGGCAAGGATTCCTTGTGGGTGGTAGCATGTCCCCCAACTGAGAGGCCCGTGGCGTCTGGCAGTCCCTGCTTTTGTCCTTGACACGCCACGTTGCATCGGGCACTGGTCCCTTCTCCGGGCCCCTCGTAATTCGTTCCGTTTCCTAGAAGCAGAGTGTCTGTGTCCGAGAGAAGGCGCGCAGTGAGGTGCTCTCTAAGGAAGAGAGGACGGGGCCCTCAGAGGCCGGGTTTAACGAGGATGCCGGGGAAACAGGAGCGTGCGCTTGGGTTTGGAAATCCCACCTCCTGGCTGTGGGATCAGGGAGACTGCTGGCTGCTGTTTTGTTGGTGGCGGCGGCCACAGGCCCAGACCGACAGTGCAGCCATCCTCATGGGAGGCAGCAGATGGGCAGACAACAGGCCCCTCAGCCCATCCCCATCCGGGGGGCTGCATGTGTGTGGCCTTTGTCTCCCACACCCCTCAGCGTGCGGGGTCACCCCAACACAGGACGTTGCAGCGGGGGCCCCAGGCCAATGATCCGCTCCCGCCTCCTGTCCTGGTATGGCCCTGCAGACTGGAGGTCATGGCATGGGGCACCCGGTGTCTGCCTCTCTGAGCTGGCCCCAGTGGTCTTCCCCTTAGTCCTGGGTCTGTCTGAGGGTCTAGGCCAGAGATAAAGATCAGCCGTTTGCTCTCAGTGTGGATGTGGCCACCGGGGCATCATCGTCACCCTCGGCTGCCTCGATCATGGCTGGGTTGCCCCTCTCCTGGCCTGATTTCTGAAGAGGACAGTGGAGAGCTGCTCAGAACATGGCTGGCACTATGCGCTGACAGCCTGGAGGATGGCTCTGTAGCTCAGTAGGACTTTGTTGAGAGGAACCAAAACGCTAATCCTAGCCCTAACCTAAACCCCGGCTTTCTTGAGGAAAGGGATTTATTAGCTCATTCAAGTGAGGAGGCCACTCAGTGACAGCTTGAGGCATAGTTTGATCCAGGAGGGCCTCTAGCTCTCTTTGTTTCTTGTTTTCCTCCTTTCTCAGTGGGGCCCTGATTCCAGCAGCTCCGGTAGAGAAGGGTCTCTCTTCCCACTAGTCCATCAGAAGTCCCAGGGCAGATTCTCATGGGCCTAGCTCTGGTCACATGCTCATCCTTGAACCATTCAGTGGCTGGGAATGGACTGGGCTGATTGGCCAGGCTGTGTCACATGTTCTGTCCTGGAGATGAGGTGGGCTGGGCCACACCCAAGGCACCTGGCTGGGATCCTGGAGGCAGGAGAGAATTCACCACAGTGAGGTTTTGATCTGCCCTGCCCTGGGCTTGCCTCCTGGTCAGCTGCCAGTGATCTGGGCGGGCTGCTCCCCAGTGCCTCCATCTCCAACATGGAGACTTGAGAGGATTAAACAGGTGAGCTCTGTGCTGGGGGTTGGGGTTGGGGGCGGTGTGTGGCCAGTACATTTGTTGAGTCATCAGATACTTAGCAAGTGCCTGCTCAGAAAACACCTCTCAGTGGTGGTGACATTTGAGTGGAGACCTGAGGGTCCAGATACATCCAGAGGAAGAGTGTTCTAGGCAGAAGGCACAGCATATGCAAAGGCCCTGAGGAGGAGCCTGGTGTGGCAGAGCTGAGTGAGTGCAACAGATGGAGGGAGAGGCAGTGAGGGCAGCGGGCCAGATGGAGTTGGCTGCAGGCAGAGATCTGCACTTCCCCGTGGGGGGGGGGGGGGAGCGGAGCTGGGAGCACTTCCAAGCTGTAATGATCAACTTGTCAGCTAATCCTGAGCGTGTCAGGATGCCCAGATTCACATAGAATTCTACCGCTTATAAGCCTTGGTCCAGTTTACTTACTGTCTGTGAGCCTCAGTTTCTCCATCTGTAAAATGGGGAGGGTCACGATTCAGAAGCCAAGCCAGTGGTGAGAACTCAAGGGCGCTGGGGGTGTCCGGGAAATGACCTCAGGAGGTGGCGCCGTGAGACGGGGAGGGAGGGAGCCCTGCAGGAGGCGCCAATGAGCAGGTGGCTCTGCGGGACCCGGGGCTTAGTCCCTCTGCGGACCTCGGGGGCGCCGTAGAGCGTGCCCCTGGGAGCGGTGCCGCCCTGGGGGCGCTGGGCTAAGGGTCTCTCGCCTGCCGGACCGAGTGAGCCGAGAGGAGTAAAGGGCCGGCCGCCGCGCCGTCCTCCTCCTGAAGGCCGCTTTGTTCCTAGCCGGCTGGGGGCGGCTCGGGCTCTCGGCCGCCCCCGCCCACCGGCCGCCCCCCGCCCCCCGCCCCCCGCCCCCAGGTGGTGCAGTACATCGGCGAGATCTGCCGCTACCTGCTGCGGCAGCCGGTGCGCGAGGCGGAGGCCCGGCACCGCGTGCGCCTGGCCGTGGGCAACGGGCTGCGGCCGGCCATCTGGGAGGAGTTCGCGCAGCGCTTCGGTGTGCGCCAGATCGGCGAGTTCTACGGGGCCACCGAGTGCAACTGCAGCATCGCCAACATGGACGGCAAGGTGGGCGCGATGGGCCTCGGGCTCCTCCCCGGGCCCCCACAGAAGGGCTGGGCCAGGGTGCACGGGGCGGGGCGGAGGGCTCGGGGCACCCCGGCACACCTGGCACGCGGGGACCCTCCTCCAGCATGCACAGTTTGTCATGTGACTGTCGCCCCTGAGTTTGAGTCCACGCTGCGGCTGTGTGGCCCCGGCAGGTGGCTCAGCCTTTCTGAGCCTCAGTTTCCACCCGTGGTGGTTGCAAGGGAGAGCAGAGCTCTGGGGGACCCAGGGAGAAGGTTGGGGTGCTGATTGCTTCCTACTGGGCAAGTCAGGCTCCTTGGGCCTCAGTTTCCTCATTTATAAAAGGGGGTAACAGCTCATTGGGTTTGTTCTAATCACCCAACATCATGAGCTCAGCAGGGGGGCCCCACCCCAGCAGGCTGTCTGCAAACAAATGCTTCTATGATTAGCAATTATCATCATCTCCATTCTTCCCTCTCTCTTCTACCCCCTTATCAGGCCCCTCCCGCCCAAGGCCAGGAACAGATGATGAGAATAGTGACAGAGCAAGCGCCTGGGGACAGGGACTCTTGCTGTGTTGCAGGCTGCAGGGTCCCCAGCCCCTGGGAACAAGCCCAGCTCCAAGGGCGCCTGTGTGTTGAGCGGACAGCCCAGAGCACGGTGCCGTGCTGGCACAGGTTGCTGCCGTAGCAAACCTCCGATGGCGGACAGCAGCACACGCCCAATAGACAGGCGCTTCTTTCCTGGGACTGAGATAGGCAGGGTGACACACAGCGGCGGCGGGCAGAAGCTCTGTCAAAGCCCCCGCATGCCTCAGGGTCACTCCAGGTGTCCGCCTCCTGCCAGCACCGAGGGTTTCATGGACCAGGAAGTGGCGGCCGGCTGACAGCAGGCTGGGAAGGCGGGAGGAGGGGCATGAGTCCTGGGGGAGCCCTGCACTTGGTACCCTCATTTTTCTGATCACTCCAGATCAGAGTTGGGGTGACACTGAGGATGCTAATTCCAGGCCTGGGGCAGGAAAGGCAAGGTGTCGGGTGTAGGGGGAGGACACCGGGCCACTCTGGGCTCCTGCGACTCAGTCCGCCCTCATCCCAGGTCGGCTCCTGTGGCTTCAACAGCCGCATCCTGCCCCATGTGTACCCCATCCGGCTGGTGAAGGTCAATGAGGACACCATGGAACTCCTGCGGGATGCCCAGGGCCTCTGCATTCCATGCCAGGCCGGTGAGCGGGGCCCCCACTGGTCCCCCAGGGAGCTGGGGCCTCCACCCCCTGCCCGCCCAGCGCAGCCTGAGCGCAGCCTCCTCCCCAGGGGAGCCTGGCCTCCTCGTGGGCCAGATCAACCAGCAGGACCCACTGCGGCGATTCGATGGCTACATCAGCGAGAGCGCCACCAGCAAGAAGATCACCCACAGCGTCTTCCAGAAGGGCGACAGCGCCTACCTCTCAGGTGTGCAGACCCTAGGGACTGGTGTGGGGATGGTGGGCCCCCGTCTCACTTCCCCCCTCTCCCCTCTGCCAGGTGATGTGCTGGTGATGGATGAGCTGGGCTACATGTACTTCCGGGACCGCGGTGGGGACACCTTCCGCTGGCGTGGGGAGAACGTCTCCACCACTGAAGTGGAGGGCGTACTGAGCCGCCTCCTGGGTCAAACAGATGTGGCCGTGTATGGGGTCGCCGTACCAGGCAAGCTGGGGCTGTAGGGGTGGTCCTAGGGTATGGCGGCCCCAGAGGAGCCCAGCCAGGAGGATCTTGGAGGTACAGGTGTCCTTGGGCAGTGCACGACCTGGACAACTGCACACAACAGCCTGGGTGGGAGCACTGGATCTAGAGTCACCTCTCATGGGTGATGTTGAGCCTCAGTTTCCTCATCCAGAAGACGGGATCATGAAAATGACTGTCTCAGGGTTGCAGGGAGTGCAGCAGCAGCTCAATAAAACGTGTGCTGCTTTGGCAAGTGTTATCCCAGGTGGACGGGACTGGAGATCAGAGGCCAGGGGCCACTGTTTGAGGGTGTGTCTGTTCCCACGGTGCGGCCAGTGGTGATGTTCTCAGTTGAGCCTCTGTCTCCAGGAGTAGAGGGCAAAGCAGGCATGGCTGCCATCGTGGACCCCCACGGCCAGCTGAGCCCCAACGCGCTGTACCAGGAGCTACAGAAGGTGCTGGCGCCCTACGCCCGGCCCGTCTTCCTCCGCCTCCTACCCCAAGTGGACACCACAGGTGCAGCCCCTGCCTGTCTGTCTGTCTTCCGTCCGTCCATCTGTCGGTGCGGCAACTGTTTATTTATTTGTCCTGGTTCAGCCGCCGTGCCATGTGTGACATGATGGTGTGTGGGCAGCTGGCACTGTGGGCTTGGGCAGGGCCCTTCTCTTGATTTATTCACATAGGTATTTATTTCCATTCCTCACTCCACCCCCACGAGGCCTCCTGAAATGTGTGGTGCATTTCTTCATTTTCTGCATTTTTTTTAATTGAGATTCATAATAGTTTACATCTATGTGAGATTTCAGTTGTACGTTATTTCTTGTCTGTCACCACATAAGTGCTCCCCTTCACCCCCTGTGCCCACCGCACCCACCTTCCCCTGGTAACCATTGAACTGTTGTCTTTGTCCATGTCTTTGTTTATATTCCACATATGAGTGAAATCATCTGGTGTTTGTCCTTCTCAGTCTGGCTTATTTCACTTAATGCCCTCCGGGTCCATCCATGTTGTTGCAAATGGGATATCTTTGTCTTTTTTCTGGCTGAGTAGTATCCCATTGTGTATATATACCACATCTTCTTCATCTAATCATCGGTTGTTGGGCACTTGGGTTGTTTCCATGTCTTGGCTGTTGTGAATAGTGCTGCAGTGAACGTAGGGGTGTGTGTTACTTTGGGTTGTTGATTTCAAGTTGTTTGGGTAGACACCCAGTGGTGGGAGAGCTGGGTTGTATGGCAGTTCTACTTTTAGTTTTTTGAGGAATCTCCATACTGTTTTCCATTGTGGCTGCACCAGTTTGCATTCCCACCAGCAGTGTGTGAGGGTTCCCTTCTCTCCACACCCTCTCCAACATTTGTTATTTTTGGCCTTAGTGATTGTAGCCATTTTAACAGGCGTTAAGGTGGTATCTTAGTGTAGTTTTGATTTGCATTTCCCTGATGATTAGTGATGTTGAACATGTTTTCATGTGTTTATCGCCCATCTGTATATCTTCTTTGGAAAAATGTCTGTTCGTATCCTCTGCCCATGTTTTGATTGGGTTGTTTGTTTTTTGTTGTTCAGTTGTGTGAGTTCTATATATTATGGAGATTAACCCCTTATCAGATATATGATTTGCAAATATTTTCTCCCAATTGGTGGGTTGTCTCTTTGTTTCGATCCTGGTTTCCTTTGCTTTGCAGAAGCTCTTTAGTCTGATGAAGTCCCACTTGTTTATTTTTTCTTTTGTTTTCCTTGTCCGAGGAGACATGGTATTCGAAAAGGTCCTTTTAAGTTCAGTGTCAAAGAGTGTACTGCGTATATTATCTTCCAGGAGTTTTATGGTTTCAGGACTTACCCTCAAGTCTTTGATCCATTTTGAGTTTATTTTTGTGTATGGCGTGAGATAATGGTCTACCTTCATTCTTTTGCATGTGGCTGTCCAGATTTTCCAACACCATTTATGGAAGAGACTGTCTTTTCTCCATTGTATGTTCTTGGCTCCCTTATTGAACTTTAGCTGTCCATAGATGTGTGGTTTTATTTCTGGCTTTTCAGTTGTGTTCCATTGATCTGTGTGTCTGTTTTTGTACCAGTCCCATGCTGTTTTGATCACTATGGCTTTGTAGTACATTTTGAACTCAGGGGTTGTGATGCCTCCAGCTGTGTTCTTTTTTCTCAGGATTGCCTTAGCAATTCAGGGTCTTTGGTTGCCCCATATGAATTTTAGGATTCTTTGCTCTATTTCCGTGAAGAATGTCATTGGGATTCTGATGGGGATTGCATTGAATCTGTAGATTGCTTTGGGTAGTGTGGACATTTTAACTATGTTTATCTTCCAAACCATGTGCATGGAATGTCTTTCCATCTCTTTATGTCATCATCGATTTCTTTCAGTAATGACTTATAGTTTTCAGTGTATAGGTCCTTCACCTCCTTGGTTAAATTGATTCCTAAATATTTTATTCTTTTTGGTGCGATTGTAAATGGGATTGTATTCTTGAGTTCTCTTTCTGTAAGTTCGTTATTAGAGTATAGAAATGCACCTGATTTTTGTAAGTTGATTTTGCACCCTGCAACTTTACAGTAGTTGTTGATTATTTCTAATAGTTTTAGATGGATTCTTTAAGGTTTGCTATATATAAGATCATATCATCTGCAAACAGCGAGCGTTTCACTTCTTCACTCCGTGTATGGATTCCTTTTATTCCTTTCTCTTGCCTAATTGCCCTGGCAAAACCTCCAGTACCACACCCTTGTCTCGTTCCTGTTCTCAGAGGGATGGCGCTCAGTTTTTGCCCATTGAGTATGATGTTGGCTGTGGTTTTGTCATATGTGGCCTTTATTATGTTGAGGTAATTTCCTTCTATCCCCATTTTGTTAAGAGTTCTTATCATAAATGGCTGTTGGATCTTGTCAGATGCTTTCTCTGCATCTGTTGAGATGATCATGTGATTTTTCTTCCTCATTTTGTTAATGTGGTGTGTCACATGATTGATTTGTGGATGTTGAACCCTCCCTGTGTCCCTGGTATGAATCCTACTTGATCATGGGGTATGATCCTTTTGATGAATTGCTGAATTCAGGTTGCCAATATTTTGTTGAGGATTTTTGCATCTATGTTCCTCAGCGATATTGGCCTGTAGTTTTCCTTTCTTGTGCTGTCCTTGTCCGGCTTTGGTATCAAAGTGATGTTGTCCTTGTAGAATGTGTTAGGAAGCATTCCGTCTTCCCTGATTTTTTTAGAATAGCTTGAAAAGGATAGGTATTAAATCCTCCCTGAAAGCTTGGTAGAATTCCCCGGGGAAGCTGTCTGGTCCTGTCCTTTTATTCTTTGGGATGCTTTTGATGACTGTTTCAGTCTCTGCTTGTGATTGGTCTGTTCAGATTCTCTAATTCTTCTTGATTCAGCTTTGGGAGGTTGTAAGAGTCTAAGAATTTATCCATTTCTTCTAGATTGTCTATTTTGTTGGCATGTAGCTTTTTGTAGTATTCTCTTATAATCCTTTATATTTCTGTGGTATCCATTGTTATTTTTCTACTTTCATTTCTAATTTTATTTATCTGAGCATTCTCTTTTTTTCTTTGTAAGGCTAGGGGTTTGTCAATTTTGTTTATCTTCTCAAGAACCAGCTCTTTGTTTCATTGGTCCTTTCTTTGGCCTTTTTTGTTTCAATTGCATTTATTTCTGCTCAGATTTTTATTATTTCCCCCTTCTGCTGACTTTGGGCTTTGTTTGTTCTTTTCCTAATTCGGTTAGGTGTAGTTTAAGATTGCTTATTTGGGTTTTTTCTTGTTTGTTAAGATGTGCCTGTATTGCGATGAATTTCCCTCTAATACAGCTTTTGCTGTATCCCATATGAGTTGGTATGGCATGTTATCATTTTCGTTTGTCTCCAGGTATTTTTGATTTCTCCTTTAATTTCTTCAATGATCCATTGCTTGTTCAGTTGCATGTTGTTTAGTCTCCACATCTTTGTCCCTTTCTCAGCTTTTTTCTTGTAATTAATTTCTAGCTTCATAGCATTGTGATAGGAAGAAGTGCTTGTTATTATTTCAATTTTCTTAAATTTATTGAGGCGTCCCTTGTTTCCCAACTTATGATCTACCCTTGAGAATGTTCCATGTGAACTTGAGAAGAATGTGTTTTTGGATGGAGTGTTCTGTGTATGTCTATTAAGTCCATCTGGTCTAGCTTTTCCTTTAATTCCACTCTTTCCTTGTTGATTTTCTGTCTGGATGATCTAGCCAATGATGTGAGTGGAGTGTTGAGGTCCCCTACCATTATTGTGTTATTATTAATATCTCCTTTTAGGCTTGCTAATAGTTGCCTTGTGTACTTTGGTGCTCCTGTGTTGGATGCATAGATATTTATAAGTGTTATGTCTTCTTTTTTTTTTTTTTCCTTCTTCTCCCCAAAGCCCCCAGTACATAGTTGTGTATTCTAGTTGTGAGAGCCTCTGGTTGTGCTATGTGAGACACCACCTCAGCATGGCCTGATGAGCAGTGCCATGTCCGGGCCTGGGATCAGAACTGGTGCAACCCCGGGCTGCTGAAGCAGAGCATGCGAACTCAACCACTCAGCCACGGGGCCAGCCCGTGTTCTGTCTTCTTGGTGGAGTGTCCCTTTGATCATTATATACTGCCCCTCTTTGTCTCTCTTTACCTGTCTTATCTTGAAGTCTACTTTGTATGATACAAGTATTGTAACACCTGCTTTCTTTTGTTTGCCATTAGCTTGGAGTATCGTCTTCCTTCCCTTGACTCTGAGCCTGTGTTTGTCTTGGAGCTGAGATGTGTTTCCTGGAGGCATCGTATTGTTGGGTCTTGTTCTTTAATCCATCTCGCCACTCTGTGTCTTTTGATTGGAGAATTCAATCCATTTACATTTAGAATGATTATCGATATATGAGGCCTTAATGCTGTCATTTTATCACTTGTTTTCTGGTTCTCCTGCATTTCCTTTGTTTCTTGTCCTGTGTATTTCGGTCTACCAATAGAGTTATATAGTTTTTTATGTTGTGTTTCTTTGTTTTCTCCTTATTTATTATTTGTGTCTCTTCTGCTTTTTTGTTTAGTGGTTACCATGAGGTTTGTATGCAAATTCATGTAGATAAGATAGTCCATTTTCTGATGGCCTCTTATTTCCTTAGACTAAACCGATTCAGTCCCTTTCCTCTTTCCCTCCTAAGTTGTTTTTCTCACATCTTATTCCATCTTGTGTTGTGAGTTTGTGGTTAAAATGACAAGATTATCTTTGTTTTTGGTGTTTTCCTGCCTTTACCTTTAATGTTATACTTGAGTATTTGCTAACCTGTTCTTATGTATAGCTACAATTTTCTGATTCTGTCTACCTATTTATCTCCTTACTCTGTGCTTTGTAACCCCTTTCTCACTTTTTTTTCCCCCAGGTATGAGGGCCTTCTTGAGGATTTCGTGTGTGTGTTTGGGGGCTGTCTTGTGGCTATGAACTCCCTTAGCTTTTGTTTATCTGGGAAAGTTTTTATTTTTCCATCGTATCTGAACGATATTTTCACTGGATAGAGTATTCTTGGCTGCAAGTTTTTGTCCTTCAAAGATTTGAATATGTCATTCCAGTCTCTCCTAGCCTGTAAGGTTTCTGCAGAGAAATCCGCTGAAAGCCTGACAGTGGTTCCTTTGTAGGTTGTTTTCTTCTGCCTTGCTGCCCTTAGTATTTTTTCTTTGTCATTCACTTTTGCCAGTTTCACTACTATATGCCTTGCAGTAGGTCTTTTTACGTTGACATATTTAGGAGATCGGGCAGCCTCTTTCACGTGGATTTCCAGCTCCTTCCCCAGCTTTGGGAAGTTCTCTGCTCTTATTTCTTTGAACAAGCTTTCTGCCCCCTTCTTCTCTTCCCCCTCTGGAATACCTATAATTGTTATGCTGTGTTTCCTAATTGAGTCGGATGTTTCTTGGAGACTTTCTTCATTTCTTTTTAGTCTTAGTTCTCTCTCCTCCTCTATCTGTAGCATTTCAACATGTCTATCCTCGATTATGCTGATTCACTCCTCTAGGGTGTCCGCTCGAGTGGTCAGGAAATCCACCTTTTGTTTTGTCTCATCGACTGTGTCTTTTATCTCCAATATTTCTGACTGGTTCTTCTTTATAGTTTCAATCTCTTTTCTGAATTAGCTCTGACCTTGTTGAATTGTTTCTCTCCATTCTCTTTTAACTTGTTGAGTTTTTTGGTGATAGCTATTTTGAATTCTCTGTCATTTAGATTACATATTTCTGTGTCTTCAGGACTGATTTCTGGGTACGTGTCATTTTCTCTCTGGTCTGGAGATTTAGTACAATTTTTGATACTGCTAGAGGGCTTTTTTCTTTCACATCCTGGTATTATTTGATCGTAGTTACTGCCTATTGCCCCTGGGTGGGGGTCAAGAGCCACGTGTTCTGAGCCCTCTGAGTTCCACTGGGATCACAGGCACTGGACCTGGTGCTGAGCGGGTGGTGGGGAGAGGCGCTTTCTCCTGCGTGCTTTCGTGCTTTCTGGGTTTTCTCGCTCTGTTCTCCCTATCTGCTCTCCTGGGGTGTTGGCTTGATGAGGTCACCCCCTGCAATAGCTTTCACCCCAGTAGGGGGCTTCCCCGGAGGCTGCCACAGACCTCAGGGATCTTTGATGTTCCCTCCAGCGGGCGTGCCCTCCCCCTCCTTCCCTCTTGCAGCCCAAGCACAGTCTTCTGTGGAGGGAGCGAAGTTTTCTCTTACATGCTTCTGCCTCATCCTGGGGGGCCTCCAGCACCTCCACCCTCCGACATGTGGCTGCATGGGTCTCTCAGACATCTTTTGTGTTGTGTGGATTCCTCTGATGGAATAGGAGTGTCTTTTTGTTGTATGGTGGAGAGGAGAGATCACCAAGAGAGCTCGCTCCCCTGTGACGCTGACGTCACTCCCTTCATTTTCTGCGTTTTTCTGATGACTGGGTAGTTGAGCAAGTCCTCTGGCGCCTCTGAGGTTTCCTCTTCAGTAACTCGCCTCTTCCTGTCTTCTGCCCGTCTCTGCAGTGCCTCACTGTTTGATTTACGGGAGTTCGTAATAGTCCAGATGTTAATTCCTTAGTGGTTTCAGACACCGGAAGTCTCTTTTGTTTTGGAGTCTGTTAACTTTGTCTGCAGTGGCCTTTGTTGAAAAGAAAACGTTAATTTTGTTGCAGACTTTTTTCTAATCTTATGGTTTGTGCTCTTCAAGTTTTGTTTTTTCAAAAAAAACCTCCAGTGTCTAGAGGTTTTTAAAACCTCTAGAACTCTAGAGGTTTAGAAAACCTCTGGTTTCTAGCGTTTTTTAAAAAAACGTTCCCAGTTTCTAGAGCACACAGGCGTCCTCCTCGATTTTTCTACTAACTCTAACCCTTAGGTTTACCTTTCACGAAACTCTTCTTTAATTGTCCACTGTAAGGAGTGCACACTTTTTCTTAAGGGCTCAGATAGTAAATATTTTTAGTTTCGCAGACCATACCGTCTCTCTTGCAACAAGTCAGCTGCACCGTGTGGTACAAAAGCTGCCGTAGACAATGTATAAATGAATGGGTGTGGCTGTGTGCCAAACTTTACTTACAAAAACCTGTGGTGGGCCAAATTTGGCTCTCGGGCCACATGGTGCTGACCCCTGACCTACTGTGTGACAGACCCAGCCCTAGTCTCATAGGGGGTGAGCATGTGACCAGGCAGGGACTTCACAGAGTTTCAGGCTGTGATGGGGGTGGTCAGGGAGGCCTCCCTGAAGGAGGGGGCATGAAGCTGAGATCTGAAGCACAAGGGGATTGGGCAGGTGAAATGGAGAAGAATGGCCCGGGCTGAGGGGATGGCCTGTGCAGAGCCCAGGAGGTGCAGCAGAGGATGGTGAGTTGGGGGTCCTGGAAGCCCCCTGCCAAGTCCCCACCACTTCCTCACCTCCCCTGCTCCAGGCACCTTCAAGATCCAGAAGACGCGGCTGCAGCGCGAGGGCTTCGACCCCCGCCAGACCTCGGACCGCCTCTTCTTCCTGGATCTGAAGCAGGGCCACTACCTGCCCCTGGACCAGGGGGTCTACACCCACATCTGCTCTGGCGCCTTCGCCCTCTGATGCTTCTCCTCCGCTAGCTGGACTTCTGGCCAGGCCCGGTGAGCGAGGCGCGCCTGAGCCGGACAGCCCTGCCTGGGGGCGGCCGAGCTGCACTTGGGGCCGTCCTGGGGCTGAGAAACTGGACCCGGGACCCTGGGAGGAGCCCGCATCTCTCTGCTGCCTTCTCGCTCCTCTCCCTCATCCCTTTGCCCTCTCAGTGCCCGCCCTGCCCGTATTCCCTCTCCGGCGTCTGCGTGTGTCTCTCTTTTCCCTAGTTCCCGGCCTTCCTCTGTCCCCTTGTGCCCTCACCTCTTCCTCCTCCATCTCTCCTCCTCTCTCCTCCCCCGTTCTCCTGCCAAGAACCAAGCGGACATTTCCTGGGGCCGCAGCCTGTACAGGGCCCAGCTGCCCTTGGGGCCATGACCGGGAGTGGGGCTCATTGCCTCCCTCTCAGCTGTGCCTTCATGAGCCCCACCTCAACCAGGCTGCTAGTCCCAGGACACCAGAGCCTGGTGTGAACCCCAGGTGGGCCCTCTGCCCTCCCTGCTCAACGGAGAAGTGGGTGGTCTGCATGGCCCTTCTGGGTCCAGGACGTCTGCAGGGGACCTCCCAGTGAGCTGGAAATCTTTCCCAGGCTGGGCCAGTTGCCTTTTGCACTTCCCATCCCTGGTGTGGGTCTCCCCTGCTCTGCCTGCCT
The DNA here is from genome assembly GCF_041296265.1 of Equus caballus. NCBI lineage: Eukaryota > Metazoa > Chordata > Mammalia > Perissodactyla > Equidae > Equus > Equus caballus. The sequence goes on from NC_091704.1 coordinate 16,943,126, forward strand.
TTCCTGATGCTCCAGAAGCTTCCAGAATTGACTGTGACCACTTGGATGTCACCCCTGCCTGGATGTCTGAGTTCAGGTGTCTTGGAGTTCCTGCTGGAGGACCTGAAGACTGTGTGGATGGCTGCCCACACACCACTTGCGTGTTCACCCGGCGGAGGACTCTTGGGTGTCCCCAGCCAGTGTGGCTGCTGGCGGACCCATGGGAGTGGCAGAAGTAGGGTGGGGGAGGTCTCCTACAGGGTGGTGCTGAGATGGCCTCTTGGGCCTCAGGGGTTCCAGCCCATTGAATGTCCCCACTGGCCTTGCTAGTGACAGCTCAGACCCTGTGTTGGTAGTGACATTTCACACACCCCCGCCGGCCTTGTTGGTGGCTCCTCCCGGACACCCATTGTTACAGCGAGCCACGCAGACTGCCCTTCTGTCTGTCCCCCGCAGCCCTGTGCGGCCCCGTGTGCAGTGGGGCCGGCCGGGAGTGCCCCTGCTGTTTCGCATGGCCTTTCCAGCACCAAGCTTTTGTTTCCTACTCGAGTATAAGAAATAAACCTGCAGGGCATCAGCTGCCTAGTGGGAGCCCAGTGGTTTGGTGTCTGTCCCCAGGTGGCACAGAACCTTGTCTGAGTTTCAGAAGGGAGGACCTCACAGGGAGCACATGCTCACCAAACATGAGCAAGAAGACACACTTGGCCTTTTCTTGCTGCCCCCTGTTGCCCGCTCACCCACCGGCAAGTGCAGGGGGCCTGGGCATGGGGGCGTGCGGGTTAGACTTCTTGCTGCCTCCCTGCAGCCTCTGGGGCCTCTGGAAGCCCTGTGTCAGCGTCAGTGGTCCCAGGGCAGGGCCAACTGGCCTGCCTGTGGGTTCCAGCAGGTGTGCAGGGTGGCCCAGAGGTGTCCTGGAACGTCTGGCTGCCCCCAGGAAGGGTGCCCCTCTATGTATGGGGCCAGCAGGTGTGGCCATAACCCTGGATGAGAGCCACTGGGCCTGCAAGGGTGACTGAGCTGGGAGTTGAACCCAGGGCATCAAGCTCCGGAGTCTATACTCTCAGCTCCCACCTTCTGCTGGCCCCCTCCGGAATTAAAATGTCTGTCTCACCTTGTCTCCACTTCAGGAGACAGAGGAAGAAAGGCTTGTGATGATAGAGTATTTGCTGGGAAGGGCCACTGAGGGAGAAGCCCTGGGGATGCGTGGGGGATGGATGAGGCCTTGGCCAGCTCAAGGATGGATGAACCGTCCATGTGTGGGGCTGGTCCCTGGACGCCCACAGTCTGCAAGGAGAGGGATGCAGGGTGGAACCCTTGAGATGCCCTCAGAGTGGGTGCAGGATGTGCTGCTGGGGATGGAGCCCCCTGGTGTGCTGATAGAACAAGTGCATCCTGGGTAACATCCCTTCAGACGTCACGACCACCTCCAAGGGTGTCATCATGGTCCCCGTTCTTCAGATGGGAAAATTGAGGCACGGGGAGGCGGGAATGAAGGAGCCAGGGGCTCCTGGTGAGAAAGTGTCCTGACAGGGACCTTTCTGTTCCAAAGCCTGTGACTCTGGCTGCAGCAGCCTAAGAAGTTCCCTTTGGCCTGGCGAGAAAATAATCCTGATGACTCTTAGGATCGGGCTCTGTTTGTTTTTTAAATTAATAATAGACTTTATTTTTTAGAGCAGTTTTAGGTTTACAGAAAGATGAGTGGAAAGCACAGCGAGCTTGCGAATGCCCTCTCACCGTGTAGGCACCACTGCTTCCCGTTACTGACATCTTGCCTTGACTGCCGCATGTTACATTGATGGGCCCATGTCCATACGTTATTATTAACTCAAGTCCGCAGTTTCCATTAGGGTTCCCTCTTGGTGGTGTACATTCTGGGTTTCAACAAATGTGTAATGACCTGTCTCCCCTTACAGTATCAGACAGAATAGTCCCACTGCCCTGAAATCCCCACTGCTCCATCTCTTCACCCCCCACCCAAACCCTGGCACCCCTGCTCTATTTACTGTCCCCATAATTTTGCCTTTTCCAGAATGTCGTACACTTGGGATCACACAATGTGTGGCCTTTTCAGGCTGGCTTCTTTGACTTAGCAAGATGTGTTTAAGGTCCCTCCATGCCTTTCACGGCTTGGGAGCTCTGTATTTTTTATGCTAGATGAGAAGCTCTGGGACCTGTCCCCAGGGACCCTCGGTAAGGCAGGAGAAAGCTGGGATCAGAAGGCACTGTGCCCGAGTCTCTCCTTTATGGATGTCCACAGAGGGGATGTTTGCATCTGTGATGTGGGAAGAGAGACTCGCCCCAGCCTGGCGTCGACCTGTGGGCCCTGAGAGGCAGGGGCCGAGAAGCAGCTGCCAGAGAGGGCATGTGGGGGAGGGAGACGGGATGATGACAGCCTTCCGAGGAGAGGTGGCTGCAGGCTGGGCCCTGCCCCACCCCCTCAAGGGTCTCCATCACGCTGGAAAAGAGCCCCCACTCTTCGGCCAGCGCTGCCATCCTGCAGGCTCTCTTCCTGCTCCGGCAGCCGGGCGTTTCCAGCCTGTGGCTGACTTCCTCGCCTTTGCCCCTGCTGGCTCTGGTGTTGGAACCGCTGTTCATCCTCTCCACAGCCGGCCAGCTCCTCCTGCTATCTGTCTTCATTGAGACATCATCACATATGATAAAACGCTCCCTTTTAGGTTGTACAACTTAGTGGCTTTTGGTACATTCACAAAGTTGTGCAACTGTTACCTCTCCCTGGTTCCGAACGTTTTCATCACCCCAAAAGGAAACTTGATATCCACTAGAAGTTGCCCCCCATTCCTCCTCCCCAACCCTGGCAACCACTCATCTGCTTCTGTCTCTATGGATTTGCCTATTCCGGGTGTTTCATATACATGGGATCATACACTGTGTGTCCTTTTGTGTTTGGCTTCCTTCACACAGCATGATATTTTTAAGATTCATTGGGGTTGTAGTTCATTCCTTTTTTTTTTTTTTTTTTAAAAGATTTTATTATTTCCTTTTTCTCCCCAAAGCCCCCTGGTACATAGTTGTATATTCTTCGTTGTGGGTTCTTCTAGTTGTGGCATGTGGGACGCTGCCTCAGCGTGGTCTGATGAGCAGTGCCATGTCTGCGCCCAGGATTCGAACCAATGAAACACTGGGCTGCCTGCAGCAGAGCGCGTGAACTTAACCACTCGGCCATGGGGCCAGCCCCTGTAGTTCATTCCTTTTTATGGCCAAGTAATATTCCATTGTGTGGATGGACCACATTTTGTTGAACCATTCACCACTGGATGGACATTGAGATATTTCCACTTTTTGGCTATTACGAATATGTTGCTGTGAATATTCACATACAAGTCTTTGTGGGAACATTTGTTTTTAATTCTCTTGGGTATAAACCTAGGCGTGGAAATGCTAGGTCATATGGTAACTCTTTAATCTTTTGAGGAAATGCCACTGTTTTCCAAAGTGATTGCACCATTTTATATTCCCCCAGCAGCAGTGTGTGAGAGTTTGAATTTTCCGTCCTGGCCAGCCCCTCTTATATTGTCTTATTATAGTCATTCTAGTGGGTGAGGTGGTATCTCATTGTTGTTTGGATTTGCATTGCCCTGATGACTAATAGGCAGGACATCTTTTCATGTGCTTATTAGCCATTTGTATATTTTCTCTGGAGAAATGTCTATTCAGAACTTTTGTCCATTTAAAAATTGAGTTATTTGTCTTTTTACTGAGTTGTAAGTGTTCTTAATATATTCCAGATACTAGGCCCTTATAAAACATACGACTTGCAAATTCCTCCCGTGAGTTGTCTTTTTGCTTTCTTGATAGTATCCTTTGAAACACAGAAGGTTTTCATTTTGATAAAGTCCAGTTTGTCTGTCTTTTGTTGCTTGTGCTTTTGGTGTCATTGTCTTACCAAGGTCATAAAGGTTTATGCCTTTGTTTTCTTCTAAGAGCTTCTTAGTTTTAGCTCTTACATTTAGCTCTTTGATCCATTTTAATTTTTGTATATGGTGTGAGGTGAGGATCTGTATTAGTTTCCTAGTGTTGCTGTAACAAATTACGGCAAACTTACTGGCTTAAAATAACCAATTTATCTTACGGTTCTGAAGGTCAAAAGTCAGAAGTGGATCTCAATGGGCTAAAATCAAGGTGTCTTGATTGCTATAGCTTTGTAGTAAGTTTGAAATCAGGAAGTGTAAGTCCTCCAATTTTGTTCTTTTTCAAGATTGTTTTAGCTTTTCGGGGCCCCTTGAAATTCCATATGAATTTTAGAATCAGCTTGTCAGTTTCTGCAAAAAAGGCAGCCAGAATTTTGACAGAGATGGTGTTGAATCTCTACACCAATTTGGAGAGTACTGCCATCTTAACAATATTAAATCTTCCAATCCATAAATATGGGATGTCTTTCCACTTACTTAGATCATCTTCAAATTTTTTCAGCAAAGTTTTATAGTTTTCAGTGTACGAGTCTCGCACTTCTTGTTAAATTTATTCCTAGGTATTTTACTCTCTTTGATGCTGTCATACGTGGAATTTTCTTAATTTGCTGATTTTAAAGATGCACTACTTATGCAAGCTTTGTTGCATTTACTACACTCTACTGAACTGTCTGGTTCCAAGAAGTGGTCCAGCCACCTAGGCCCACCAGGCCTTCTCTCCCTTCCAGTCCTCTCTGCCCATGCTACTCCTTGAAAATTCTCTTATCAGCCAAGGCCCACTAGCCTCAGACCGGGAGCTTCTCCAGACAACAGCCTGGATGGAGGACTCTCTGAGTTGGAGGGACACAAGGCATCCCAACCAGCATTTGCAGAAGGAATTCCACAATTAGGTTTTCAGCCCCTGCTCTGCGCCAGGCGTAGCTTTGCAGCAATCAGTGAACAAAGTAAACCCGCCCTCATGGAGCTTATTAAAGACAGAAACAACAAAGAGCAACAAGATAAATATATCAAAAGGTTCGGGAACTTCAAAGTCCACCAAAATGCGCTCTCCTCCAGGAAATCTTCTCGCATCTCCTTTCTCCACCCCACCACACCCCAAGTCCCTCTTTGGGGGTCCGGAGCTCTGGGTTCCCCTCTCTGGCCCCGCCCTGGCACCAGGAGGCGGAGAGCAACTGCGCCGGCTCCGCCTGCCGCAGCCCAGGGAAAAGCCCTGGCGCAGCGGGCAGAGAATCAACGGGCGCGGCCCCACCCACGGCCCGGGCCAGCCAGCGCGTCACTCATGAGACTGCGCATGCGCCACAGGCGGCAGCCCACAGGCACTGACCGGCGCGGCCCGCCTTTGCGCAGGCGCACTGGCGGCCGTGGAAGGGCTTCCGCCTTCCAGCCGTCGCCGCTATCGCCATGGCCGCGCCGGCCCCGGGCCTCATCTCTGTCTTCTCGAGCCCGCAGGAGCTGGGCGCGTCCCTAGCCCAACTGGTGGCGCAGCGGGCGGCGTCCTGCCTGGCCGGGGCCCGCGCCCGCTTCGCGCTCGGCCTGTCGGGCGGCAGCCTCGTTTCGATGTTGGCCCGCGAGCTACCCGCCGCCGCCGCCCCCGCCGGGCCCGCCAGCCTCGCACGCTGGACGCTGGGCTTCTGCGACGAGCGCCTCGTGCCTTTTGAGCACGCCGAGAGCACGTACGGCCTCTACCGGGTGAGAGCTACGGGGGCCGCCGGGGGTCACGCCGAGAGGGCCGCGCCCGCCGTCTTAACCCGGCTACGGGGGCCGCCGGGGGTCATTCGAGGAGGAGCGCCCACCGCCTGAAACCCGACAGGCGCGTCACGCAGGGTCGCATCGTGCCCTCTGCCTCTATCTGGAGGGGAGCTGGGAGTGGTCGGCTGGGCGCCCCGAGATCCCGCCTGGGCTACACCTCCACTGCCACCCGAGTGGGCCTGTGGGGCCGTAAGTCCCTCTTCACGCTTTAACCGGTGGCCGGGCAGAGGGAACGGCGTGGGCAGGCGTGGGGGTGAGGCGGAGCGGCCCGTCGTTCCAGGGACCCGGAGTACAGGCGCCGCAGCCCCGTGGCCAGCAGGGGCGGCTAGGGAAGAGCCAGGCAGGAGGGAGCTCGTGCGGAGCCTCGGCCTCAGTTTCCCCACCTCCAACCTAAGCGAGTTCTCGGTGGTCTCCACGCAGCTGGCAGCGCTGATAACCGCCGATGACCTCGGGCGCTGCTCATTTTGGACCTGGGCCCCAGGCTCCTATAGAATCGGGAACACGCCCCATTTACAAGCAGGGAAGTAGGCTTGCAGGAGCCGTGGTCGGCCCTGGGGTGCCCGGCTGCAGCTGAGTCAACGCCTGCCCTGCAGCAGGAAGCCGCCCGCGGAGGTGTGGCAGGGGCGGGCTCGGCCGAGCCCGGGTCACCAGGTCCTGCTCTGTTGTTTTCTTTGCACAGAAGCTTGAGCTGACAGTTGTCTCTTGTGTAATAAGGAGGAAGGTTTACCCATTTATCCTCACAACAGCCTGAGAGCTGGGTGCTGTTAGTACCTCCATTTCATAGATGGAGAAACTGAGGCCAAAAGAGATCTTACCTACCTGCCTACCTGAGCCACCTAAATGACCAGTGGGAGAGCCCGGGTTTGAAGCTGCCCCGCTGGCCGGGGCAGATGGCACCTGGGACACATCTCTGGGGCGGGGGGGGGGGAAGGGGGGGGCCAACCCTAGCGCCCGCCTTCCTGTGTATCTTCCCCAAGAGCAGAATTAAAAAGTGTGCTTTTGTTTCTTATTTTGTAGACTTTGAAAAACTAATTTTTTTAAAATTAGAAAAACTGTACTTCAAGTAACAACATTCAACCAAAATAGTAAAAGAAAGTTGCACAGATGTTCGTTGCCTGTCCCTCTGCCCAGCGCTGGAGACCCCGTGGGGAGCTGGGCAGTTCCTCCACGGGCCTGGGTGGGGTGCCACGCCCCGACACACAGAGTGATAAAGGAGAGAAGTCCCCTCAGAGCATGAACAGAACACAGTGGGGAGCGAAGATGATGGTGTCAGATGCCAGCAAGTGCTGGGGAGGAGGGATGAGCATCCTTCTGCCAGGACCGGGTCGGGGCCGGTGTGCTCTAAGGGGGTGACGTGTAAGCTGAGCCCTTGGGGATGTGAGAACCTGCCTATGGGCAGAGCTGGGGCAGAGGGTACAGCTGAGGCCAAGGCCGTGGGGTGGGACTGAGTGTGGGGCGAGGATTTGCTCCTGCTGGTTCCCTGTGAGGGGAATCATGTTAGTTCCCTGGGGCCATCTTGACGAAGTTCCGCACACTGGGGGCTTAACACAATAGGAGTTTCTTCTCACAGTTCTGGAGGCCAGAACAGACAGAGGAGGAGGGACCAGCTCTGAGCCTGTAGGGGGAGGGAGCTAAGGAGGGGACTCAGGTGACAGCAAAGGGGCACCCATGCTCCCTCCTGGCTTTGCTCAGTGCTGTCCCTGAGGGTGTGTGAGGATGAGGACCTTGGACAAGGAGAGAAGTCTTTCCAGAAACTGATCTGATCATGTCCCTCCACAGGTCACACACCCTCCTTGGCTCCCCATTGTCCTCAGTATAGAGCCCACATTCCTCAGGCCAGCTTTCAGGGGGCTCAGCCATGTGAGATGTGGTGGGTTTACCCCGCGTCCCTGCCACCATCACCCTCTGCTCCAGACACACTATACTTTTTCTGCTGCCCTGCTTTTCCTTTGTGGCTCAGCTCCGTGTTGCTGGGCTCAGTCAGTCCACACCTGAAGGGAGGCACAGCACCTGTCCCAGGGCAGACCACAGGCCCTGGGGCTCGTCTCAGTGGGAGGGGGCTGGAGCCTTCCACCTTGCAGAAGGCCTGACTCCAGGGGCTGCTGCATCAAACCTGCTGAGCGGAGGCTGGGGTGCCTGCCTGCTGTGTGTTGGGCACAGGTACCCCGTGATGGCAACCCAGAAGAGAAGTCAGTGCTTATTACAGTTACATGCAGTGCCCCCAAGCAGCGGTGTGGGGAGGTGCAGACAGGGGTGGCTGCTTGGAGGAGGTGGCCTGAGGGATGTATAGGAGTTTCCCAGGCAGGGGCAGCAGCTTGTGTCCAGGCTGGGGTGGGAAGGGCCTATGGAGGGCAGAGAGAGGCTGGGTTTTATCCTGAGGGCCAGTGAACCCTGCAGGCTTTGGAACAGAGCTGTGGTGTAGCCAGACAGGTGCAGGCTGGGGCCAGGAGGTCCCCAGTCACAATGGACTTGAAAGACCTCTGGCAGAACGCCACTGGGATCCACCGGGATCCCGACTCACACAGGAAGTGGGTATAATGACAGCTGCGTCCTCGCCTGGAGGATCTAGGTGGTCACACACGGAAGCCCCGCTCCACCAAGGACTGTGCCTCACTGCTGGTGATGCTGTCCCTCCGTCTGCGCAGACCCACCTGCTCTCCAGGCTGCCCATCCCCGACGGCCAGGTGATCACCATCAACCCCCAGCTGCCCGTGCAGGAGGCCGCCGAGGACTACGCCCAGAAGCTGAGACAGGTGAGTCCTTTGGGGCCACTGCAGGGAGACCTCGTCCACCTGACGGCCATTCCAAGGGCGAGGGAGCAGCCCTGCGGGTGACACTGCATGCTCCTCACCGGCAGAAACTCCCTTGGGGGCTGTTGGCAGACCCAGCCCCACCCTGGGCAGAACGCTTTGTGGATCTCCCCTCAAGGATACCTGACCCCAAGGGGAGCCTGGCCTCTGACACCCTGGTGGTGGGCCTGGGTCCTCACCTCTTGGGGACAGTTGTGTCCCCAGACTCTTGGGCAGTTGGACAGGTGAAACGTGGAACCTCATAGGTTCGAGTCCCCCTTTTTGCAAGTGAGGCTGAGCATCGCTCCCTGTGTTATAGCCGCTTGTGATTCTTTTTTCTGACGACTCTCTCTTTGTGTCCTTTCCCTCACAACCTCTCTGGATGGTCTTCATCCCCCACCTAGGCCTTCCAAGGGGACTCCATCCCGGTTTTCGACCTGCTGATCCTGGGGGTGGGCCCCGATGGCCACACCTGCTCACTCTTCCCAGACCACCCCCTCCTGCAGGTGAGCATGCCCATGCAGGCCCTACTTGCACCTGAGCCTGACCTCTGCTGACTGGGGCCTCCAGGGAGCTGGGAATTACCCACAGCAGGGTTGGAGTCAGCTCCTGCCAGTGGGCTCGGCTTAATCCTTCTGAGCCTCAGCTTACCCGTCTTAAAATGGAGGCCTTAAATCAAGTACCATGTGGGATGGCATGGTGGATGGACCATGCCTGGCGTGTGTGAATGAGTACTCAAGAAGCTGGAGTGATGCTGTTCTCCTTTCTCCACCCTGGGCCTCTCTCCTTCAGGAGCGGGAGAAGATTGTGGCCCCCATCAGTGACTCCCCGAAGCCACCACCACAGCGTGTGACCCTCACACTTCCTGTGCTGAACGCGGCCCGGACTGTCATCTTTGTGGCGACTGGAGAAGGCAAGGCAGCTGTTCTGAAGGTAAGAGCTGAGGGCCCCATTCCCAGGAAGGTCGTGGGCATGCGGGCCCAGGGAGAGAATGTGACCCCACCTGCTATTGTGCTGGAAGCACCAGATCCCAAGATCCTTCAGTAATTCCTGGGTTGAAGGGGAGATGGAAACTAATTACAGGTTGGTTAACAATGAATGATTATGAAATGAAATTGATGAGATGAGGCCAAAGCTGCACTCAGGTAAATTCATAGCATTAAATGCATTTTTAAAAAATTAAGTAGAAAATATTTGAAATACGCAAATCAAGCACTTTAGAAAAAGAATAATAATGTAAATCTAAGAAAAGTCAGCAGAGGGAGTAAGTGAAATTAAAATTAGAAATTAATGACTTGGTTAATATTCTTAACCATTTAATGGTAAACAGATCCAAAAGATCGACCCCTGGTAAAGCTAATCAAGAGGGAAAAAAATCATATGTAATAGGAATAAGTAAAAAAGTAGGGATAGGGAAAAAGGTGTAGTTATACAAAATATTTTAGGAAAACATAAAGTAAGATATTAAAAGTAAACAAAACAATAAGAAATTTTTAATTGCCATTATTGAAAAGACCACAAGTATGGAAGAAACTGGAAATATTTTTAAAGGTAAATAATAATTCTCTCCCCAAAAACCTTCGGGCCCAGATGTCCTCAAAGGGCTGTCACTCAGGAGGAGGTGGGTTGGCCCTTTCAGTGTCCGTAAATAAAGTTGTGTTGGAACACGGCCATGCCCATCTGTCGACGCGTCATCGGCTGCTGCTTTTGCTCCATAACAGCAGGGCTGTGCCTGTGACAGACAGGGTGTGACTTGCAGAGCCGAGGTGGTGACTCTCCAGTCTCTGCAGGAAGGAGGGTGTGCCACCTCATTTCCAACAGTCACAGACGGTGGATGGGAAGGACCTGTCCTGGCTGATTAGTTGAGGCTGGGACAGCTGGAAGGATGACATGACATCTTGAGAGTGGGGGCACCCGCTGCGTGAGGCCTCACGCCCCTGCCCTCTCTACACAGCGCATTTTGGAGGACAAGGAGGAAAACCCGCTCCCCGCCGCCCTGGTCCAGCCCCACACTGGGAAACTCTGCTGGTTCCTGGACGAGGCAGCGGCCCGACTCCTGACCGTGCCCTTCGAGAAGCATTCGGCCTTGTAGCCAGCCCGAGGGGCGAAGAAAGCCGTGGCTGGGCCTTCTGGGGCTGGGCCCCACCCGGCGTTTGGCTTCCTTTCAGAAGAGCTGCCACCCCGCCTGCCTGCCCGCGGGGCTCAGCCCCTGGCCGGGCTCTGGGTGACTCAGTTATTAAAAGGAGCATTTGTGTGAAGTCCCCGCTGTCTCATGGTCCTTGGTGGGCAGTGGGACTGGGGTGCCCGGGCTGAGCTCCTGGTCTGACGGCCTTGTCATCCGGCGGAGCGCAGGCCCGGCACTCTGGGTGAGTGTTCTGGGGCTGCCACAGCCAAGTGCCACCAGCTGAGGCGCTTAAACCACAGGAGTTTCTTCTCTCACGGTCTGGAGGCCAGGCGTCTGAGACCGGGGCCAGCATGGGCTCATCTGGAGGCGCCGATGGGGGTCGGTCCCAGGCCGCTCCCGGCTGCCGGCAGTCTGCAGGGTTCCTTGGCTTGTAGACTGGTCACCCCCATCTCTGCCTCCGTCCTCAGATGGCCTCCTCCCTGCCTGTGCCTCTGTGTCCTCTTTTTTTTTTTTTTTTTTGAGGAAGATTAGCCCTGAGCTAGCATCTGCTGCCAACCCTCCTCTTTTTGCTGAGGAAGACTGGCCCTGAGTTAACATCTGTGCCCATCTCCCTCTATTTTATATGTGGGACGCCTACCACAGCATGGCGTGCCAAGCGGTGCCGTGTCCACACCCGGGATCCAAACAGGCGAACCCTGGGCCGCTGGAGTAGAACGTGTGAACTTAACTGCTGCACCACCGGGCTGGCCCCTGTGTCCTCTTCTAATGACACCTGTGATTGGATGGAGGGCCGCCTTCAATCAGGATGACCTCATCTCAAGATCCTTCACCAATTACATCAGCTAAGACCCTTATTCCAAATAAGGTCATGTTCTGAGGTTCCAGGGGTTAAGACGTCGACATAGTTTTGTGTGTGTGTTAAAATACGCATAACGTAAAATTTACCATCTTGACCGTTTTTAAGTGCACAGTTCAGCAGTGTTGAGTGCATTCACACTGTCGTGCAGCTGTCCCCACCATCCGTCTCCAGGACTCTCTCCTCGTCCCAGACTGAGCCTCTGTCCGGTTAAATGTTCACTCCCCCTCCCCCCACCCCAGGCACCCTCCGTCCTTGTTTCTGCATCTGTGAGTGTGACTCTAGGGGCCTCGTAGAAGTGGGGTCGTCCAGCGCTTGTCTTTTTGTGCCTGGATTAGTTCACTGGGCATAATGTCTGCAGGGCTCATCCATGTTGCAGCAGATGTCAGAACTAACTTCCTTTTTCGCGTCAAGTAAGATTCCGCTGTCTGTCCCTGCGTCGTGTGTCTGCCCTCCGCCGCGGGGCCCTGGCTGGCTTGCCCGCTGTGTCTGCTGTGAGCAGTGTTACAGCGAACCTTGTGTGCACACACCTCCTTGAGACCCTGCTTCCAGCTCTTTTGGGCATATGCCGCGAGGTGGGGCTGCTGGGTCTTTAGGATAATTCTCTGTTTGATTTTTTGAGGAACCGTTAGGCCATTTTCCAGAGCGGCGGCACCATTTCACATTCCCACCAACAGTGCACAAGTGTTGCAATTTCTCCACATCCTCACCAACACTTGTTGTTTTCTGTTTGTTTATTTATTGCTTGAGGAAGACTGGCCCTGAGCTAAGGTCCGTGCCCATCTTCCTCTATTTTGTGTGTGGGATGCCGTCACAGCAGGGCTTGACGAGCAATGTGAAGGTCTGGGCCTGGGATCCAAACCCACGAACCCTGAACTTAACTGCTACACTGCCAGGCTCCCGGTCTTCTGTTTTTTTTAACAGTAGCCCATGGGCACATGCTTTTGGGGCACACAACTTAGCCCACTGCCCTCTTGGCCGAGCTCCCCTGCACACACGGGGCCAGTAGCGACCTTTGCTAGCGCCCACTGCAGACCTGATCAGAGCCTTGAATGTGCCAAGGGGTGACGAGGGGTGATGTGTGGGGTTGCAGCATCTTTGTGTGCCCGGTCTGACCCACTCCGGCCCTCAGGGGAGGGCAGCTGGGGGCGCCTGGGCAGTCAGCCATGCTGGAGCTTTGCCAGGTTTGGGGGCCGGGAGCGCCCCGCAGAGCCTGCTGAGGGACACGTGGGAATTGAAACCACAGGAAGGGGCGTCCCCCTCAAGGCCTTGTGCAGGGGTCACTGGGGTGAGAGTGAGGAAGTGGGACAGGCGAGCGGAAACAGGTGGAGAAAGCAGAGGAGGGAGCTGGGAGGAAAGCAGCCTGCGGGGGCTTGGGGACAGCAGGTGGCCGTGACCCCCACAGCTGCCGGCAGGGGCTGAGAAGGGACGGGAAAGTGAGGAGATGGGCATGGGGACCCGCGTGAGGGGCCCTGCCTGAGGCGTGTCACTTCTCATGTCACCTCTCCTGTCCCCCTGTCCCCACTGTACCAGCTCTCTCTGCGCCAGACCTGCCTGTGGCTCCCTTTTGGCTGCAGAGTGAACCGGCCCCTTGCTGGCCCACGAGCCCCGGCTCTGGCCTCTGAGACGCTCCACCCTCCTCCCACCCGCCCACCTTGTGCTGTTCCTGGAGCCGGCCAGGGGCCGTCCCGCCATGGCCTGGGCCTGCCACCTTCCAGTGCTCTCTTTCCTCCAGCTTTTTGCATGGCTTGGGCACTCACTTCCTTCAGGTCTTGATGCAACACCACCTCCCTGACCCCTTCCCATGCCTAGCATTTCTACCCGCTCCTGTTCCGTTTTTCTCCCTTACCCTTAACATTATCTGACAGCTTTGTGAGCATGCCCACCCATGGTGTGTGGGGGGCGGACTATGGTCTGTTTTGCTCGTTTCTGTATCCCCAGTGCTCTGCTCAGGGGCTGGCATGGACTGATGTTTGTTGAAAGAAGAAATGAATCCTGGGGCATTGGTGAGTGTTATAAGCAGATGTTCCTGGTGGCTTAAGTAAAATGAAGGTGTAGCTGTTTCTCTGAAAGGAGGCTACCCAGGGCTGCTAGAGCAATGTCATGAACTCTTTGGGGACCCTGGTTCTCCAAACTACACCATAGTTTTGCTGTTGTCATCATGTGGGTTTTACCTCATGGTCCAAAGTGACTGCTTATGCTCCAGCCATCATGTCCCATGTGCCAGCCACGGGAACTTGACACTCACTTCATCTGAAAGCCTCTGAGATCCCCCGTTAGATCACATTTCAGCCTGGTGTGCAGACTCTGCCCCATTCCTTCCTTCCTTCCTTCTCTTTCTCCCTCCCTCCCTCCCTTTTTGCTTCTTCCCTTCTTTTCTCCTTTCTTCCTTCGTAGCCAAACACTGAGGGCTGCTCTGGTCCAGGCACTGGAAAAAAAGGTGAAGGGGTGGGGAGACCCCCAGTCCAGTGCTACATGTGCTGATGGAGGACGGGCCGGCAAAGTAGGAACGCACGGGACAGGCCCTGCCGGTCCGGGACACAGCAACTGCTCCCCACCCACTCCCCCTGCCCCAGCCTTGTCCTCAGGGACTGGGGTGTCTGTTTAGCTCTGTCTCCCCAGCCTGGGGGCTCCTGAGGGTGGGCTAGGGCTGGATCCTCTCAGGACCCAGCATTGCCCAGCATAGGTGGGCACGACATGGCCCCAGTATGGGAGGGCGCCAGGATTTCAACCGCCATCTCTACACACCAACAACTGCTGGCTGGTCCTGCCAGATGTCTGCCCTGCATCCCTCCTCCAAGGCCAGTTAGGACTTTTGTCTTCCACATGGCTCCCCCACCCCCGGGGCTGCCCCAGGGCCCTTACAGAAACTGCCAGCTCTGGGGACCTTGGCCCCGGGGGGGAACCAGGAGAAGCAGGTGCTGGGGGGCGGGGCAGGGGGCGGGGCGGGGCGGGCATCTCCCCGGAGACGTGAGGACCGTGCTCTGGCTTCTGACCTGAGGTAGCTGGTCTCCACAGCACCCAGGCCCCTCACAGGCCACCTCGCTCCCAGAGTGCCCCTGAGCTCAGGAACCTGGGGGCCGTGGGGAGGCGAGTGTCTGCTTTGCTCTCAGGGGAGCCCCAGGAGGAGGCCGCATGATGGGCGGGCGGCCCTCAAGCCCCCTGGACAAGCGGCAGCAGCAGCACGTGACGGGTGAGCGGCACGGGGAGGCAAGAGTGGGGGTCTGGGCCACGGTTGTGAGATGCACTGCGAGCCGTGTCAGTGTGAGGTCTCGGGAAGCAGTGAATAATGTTTTTAGTATAAGTATGTCCCAAATTTTGCATGAGGGTAAACACATGCTAAAAAATTATTCCTTATTTATCTGAAATTTAAATTTAACTAGTGTCCCATATTTTTATTTGGTAAATCTGGTAACCTTATTCAGGGTGTGAATTTTGGGTGGGGTCCTCGAGCCAGGTGGGCAGTGCCCCAGGCCCAGCCAGATCTTGCAGGATGATCCTCTCAGCTGTGCAGGGACCAGCAGGTCCCTCTCTGTGTGTCAGTTTCTGATTTGCGACTAAGAGGGGCTGGTGCCTTCCATCCTCCATACACATGGTTGAGAACCTACTGTGTGCTGGGCACTTGGGACACAGTGGGGTTGGGAATGGCGCCACCCTTGTGGGCTCACAATCTAGACCAGGAAAGATGGTCAAGTTATCATTATGCAAATGTGTTCAACGAGTTACTTTATGAAGTGTGGACTAAACAAGATAAAGATTTATTTCCTCTCTCCTGTAGAGGGGTATGGAGGCAGGCAGGCTGATGAAACTTCTTCCATCTCGTGCTTCTACATCCATGGCTTCTGTGTCTGAGGTTATCTCATGGCACAAAATGGCTGCTGAAGCTCCAGCTATCTGGGTCCACATTCTAGGGAGCAGGATGGATATATGTTTTACATGCAGTCAAGTGAACACATCTTAGGGGAAGAGCTTGAGGAAATCTAACACCTGTGTGATCACCTCCTAGATCAGGATACAGAACACTTCCATCCCCTCAAAAAGTTCCCTTGCACCAGGGTGGGGCTTTTAAAAGATTTTGAAAACCTTCCCAGGTAAGGGGCGAGAGGAAACTTCAGGTGGGACGGATCTGTTCATTATCTTGCTGGCGGTGATGGTTTCATGGATGTGTGCATGTGTCAAATCTCATCAAATTGTGTGCTTTATATGATTTAAATTTACTGCACGCCAGTTATCAGAGAAGACTGGGTCGCCTAACTGCCTGCCCCCATGTGGATGCGAACAGGCAATGGAGGGAGAAGGGCAAAGGGAATTCGGAGCAGGTCTCGTTGGCAGCTTTGGGGTGAGGGTGGGAGCCCACCAGTGGCTTCTCCCCTCTTGGCCCTCCGCAGGCAGGTCTGCGGGGCCTGACCAGCCCTCTCGCCGGCCCCTGTCCCTGCAGACCGGGTGGACGCCCTGCTGAGGAGCTTCCTGCCCTGCTACCGCGGGCAGCTGGCGGCCTCTGTCCTGCGGCAGGTCGCCTGTGAGCTCAGCCCCCAAGAGCCAGCCGGATGCCAGCTGCTGCGCAGCAAAGTAGGTGCCAGGGGCGGGCAGGGGGGCCGGGGGTGGGAGGAAGTGCCGGGGGCCTGGGGAGGGGGGTGCCACGGGGGTGGGAGGGTTGGGGAGGGGGTGCCGTGGGGGGTGGAGGGGGCCGTTGCAGGGGGTGGGCTGGGGATGGTGGGGGCTGGGGGCTGGGGGGTGGGTTTGGGGCCTCCTTTTACCTTTGCTCGCACTGGTGCCCAGACCTGGGTTCATCGTGAAAAAGTCATTCTTTGGACAAGCATTCATAGGCCGTTCGTTGTGGACAGAGCCCCCTCCTGGCTGGGACTGTCCCCCGGCCACTCAGGGCATCATGGACGGGGCATCTCCCCCACCCGCACCTTTGCCACCTGCCAGGGCGACCACCTGGACGGGGCCCGCTGCCGCTGGGGCTGGAGCAGCGTGGAGAGGCTTCCCCTCTCTCTGGGGGGAGCTTCTGTTTGAGACTTCATGGATAGTTTGCGCTGCGTGTGTACTCTGTCATGAGGCTTTAACAATACAATTACTAAGAGTCTCAGAGCCAGGAAATGGAAACGGTCCAGAGACTTGAGTAACACCACCAGGCTCCCGCTGTCCTGCCTGAGCATCAGGCCGTCAGAGAAGCAGTGAGTTTGTCCATCAAGTATTGATCGCGCGCACCCTGTGTCCCGGGCCCTGTGCCCGGCCCAGCGACAAAACAAAAACCACAGGTCTCAGGCGGCCAGGTGGTGAGGAGAGGGACAAAGAGTGGAGGCCGGGTGACGTCCTGCCCCGCTGAGGGAGGGCTGTGTGCACAGAGGCAGAGCTAGGCCTGCCTGCCCGCGCCAGCGAGCCGGCTCGTGTCAGTTAGCAGACGTGCGTGACAGCAGCCACACAATCGGGCTTCAGCAACACGCATGGATGGGGCGCTGAGGCTCCCAAATCTGGGTGTGGCTTTTCTCAGGCCTTTCTCTTAGGGTCCCACACGGGCTGCAGTCAGGATATTGGCTAGGGCTGGGGGCTCATCTGAGGCTCGGGTGGGGAGTGAGGATGACAAGAGTTTATGCCTCCCAGGGTTGTGGGAGGATCAATCAGGTCGTATTTGGAAGTGCCACAGACAAGAGCGTGCCCTGCATGGGCTTGAGACAGGATGGCAGCCCCATAGCAGCAGCGCCTGAGTACCCTGCATGCAGTGGTGCCCTAGACACCTGGGTCCTCCAGACATGGGGACACTGGCCCATGCCCTGACATCTGCCGGCCCCCCCTCCCGCAGAAGCTGCCCCGAGTTCGAGAGCACCGAGGGCCCCTGGTCCATCTGCGGGGCCACCCACCCCAGTGGCAGCCGGTCTTCTGTGTCCTGCGTGGGGACGGCCGCCTGGAGTGGTTCAGCCATAGAGAGGTGAGTGAGTGGCCTGTGTTCCTTTGGCCTCCAGCCTCTGCATCCTGCCCTCTCCATCTTGAGTTTGCGGTCCAGCTCCAAGCATAGCCCCCTCTGCTCTTCAGTCATCCAGGATGAATCAAGCACCCCTGTGTACTTGGCCCAGGGCTGGGGACCACCTCCTGCTGTGCTGGGTGGGTAAACTGAGGCCCAGGCCAGGAGTAGGGACTCACTGGTGGTCAGCAGTGGAGCTGAGGCTGAAACCACACGAGGCCGTTGCGAGTCACGCCTGTGCCCTGCTTCCAGGCTGGGGGACTCCTGCAGGCCATTTGTCTCCCTGGGACTCAGTTTCCACCTCTGTGAAAGGGGGGATGACAGTCCACACAACATGGGGCTGTGAGGATTCGGTGAGAGAATCTTCCTGCAGCGCACAGCACAGCAGATGCCCCCCCCCCGCCCCCCACCCGGCAGGACGGGGGACAAGAAGAGGGAGGGAGGACGGCAGCGGTGGGCGGGTGCAGCTAACCCCAGGCCTCCCCCTCGTCCCACGTTTGGGACATGGAAGCCACAGTTCAGGCCTGTCCCAAGCTGCTTCTTTGAATGCCTTCTGTAGGAATATGAGGACGGGGGTCGTCCTCTGGGCTCCACAGCCCTGACCGGGTACACAGTCCTGACTTGTCAGCGTGAATACCTCCGCCTGTTGGACACTCTCTGCCCAGACGCCTCAGGTAAGGCTCCCAGGGACCTTGAGCAGGTCCGTCGACTTCAGCACTGCCGGCAGTTGGGGCTGGACCATTCTTCTCAGTGGGGGCCCCTGCGCATTGCGGGATGTGAGCAGCATCCCCGGCCTCCATCCACTTGATGTCAGGAGCTCCCCCCGCCCAAGTATGATGACCAAAAGTGTCCCCAGACGTGGCCAAGCGTCCCACGGAGGGCAGAGTGGCCTCTGGGTGAGCACTCCGGCTCTAGGAAGGGAGACAGCCGCTCTCACCAGAAAGAGAGAAGCTAGGTCACCGGGCCAGAGTCAGAGGAGCAAAGAGCAAAACAGTGAAACCCGGTGTGAGCAAGCATCTGGGGGCACCAGTGCTAGGATGGCGGCGCAGGTCTGCCGCAGGGGGTCGTGTTCTGCCCAGCGTTTCCAGGAGGGTTCCCCCCTCATTACCACAGTGGCGCCCAGGAACAGGGTCCGGAGCAGCGTTACTGGGCCAGTGCCAGGCCCGGGTTATCTCATCGAGTCTGCCAGCAGGCAGCCCCGCCGCTAACCGCCCCATTTCACAGACGGGGATACTGAGGCTGAGGATTGTCACATAGGAAGGGACAGAAGCCAGAAGTGCACCCTCTGCTTCGCTGTGGAGCCATCTTGTTGCCAAATGACACAAAGGTGTAGCGACAAGGACAGTCTGCAGAACTGTCGATCATGTTGAAAACGTCAGAATCCACCCAAATACCCATCCCGGGGGACTGATTAAGTAAATGATGGCCCAGGCCTTGGAAAGGGGAGTGCAGGCACTGGAGGTGTCCCAGACGTCCGCAGCCGCGAAGGGCCTGTTACAGGCCAGAAAACCCAGCCTGTTACAAAAGGCGCCCGTGCAGCTCTGTACAGATCTAAGACCTGGAGTGATGCCCCCAGAATGGGAGCAGCTGTTCCTGTCTCTGGGGCTGCAGCTGAAGGGCTGGGATTACCAGGGACTCCTGGATCACGGCATCTTCCTACAGGCTGTGTGTATCACGCTGGAAATCAGAACAAAAGACAGGATTTAGGAGACCCCAAATAAATTAACCAAACGTAAATGCCCCCATTCTGTCCTCCTAACAGGTCTAGGTCGTTGGAATCACTTTGAAGCCCAGATGACAGGCAGGAAAAGCAGGGGTCAGGGAGAGGAACCTGTGCCCTAGGCAAAGAGGGAGGAAATGGTTTGGCCGAGTTTGGACCCGGGCCTGGCTGACTCTGGCTCCCATGGCAAGCAGGGCTCAGGTCATATGCCAACTCAGATAGATTGCTGGGGGTGGCCCAGGCGGCTGTGTTCAGGAGGATGCTGAGGCTGTGAACAACTTGGGGGTGGAGTGCTGATGTCTGCCCCGGGCACACCTCCCTGGGCCGAGCTGGAACAAGGATAATGCAACTGCAATAGCGTGGCTCACACTGATGGAGTGACGTCCATGCCAGGGGCTCCTCGAAGCGTTTTGTTTATTTTCTCCTAGTGAATGAGTGATTGTAGAGTGAATGAATGAATGAATGAATGAAGATGTGACCTCCTCTGTCTGCTTTCAGGAGCCCACACACAGGAGGAGGCTGACCCCCTTCTGGAAATGCCCGTTGGCTGCCCTCTGTTCCTGCAGCACCCCTTCCGCCGGCACCTCTGCTTCTCTGCGGCCACAAGGGAGGCACAGCGTGCCTGGAGGCTAGCCCTGCAGGGTGGCATCCGGCTTCGCGGAACAGGTAGGACCCTGGGAGGGCTCCAGGTCTGAGGTCTGATGGCTCTGCCCCTGCTGGCTGGGGGACCCTTTCCAAGCCTCAGTTTCTTTATTTATAAAATGGATAGTTGGGGGAGACAAAGGGGACAACAGGCAGTTATGAGTGGCCAAGGCTGTGATGGGGACACACAAGACCCAGTGGGAGTTTAGCCTTGGGGATCAGGGAGGGCTTCTCAGAGGAGGGGACGGCAAAGCTGGGGTCTGAAAAAGATAAAGGTCCAGCCAGGTGAAGAAGGGGAACAGGACCAACACATACACCTTGGGTAGGTTGTTGACTGCACAAATGTACCTAACAAGAGGGGCAGCTGGGGACTGCAGAGCTTCCTGGGCTGTGACTGCCCGCAGAGGATGCCTTTTCCTAAATAGTGTAAAGGCACCTTACGGGCTAGTGATGGTCTTGGGGGAGCGTGTTCCCTGCGGAGAGCACTGCCTGTGCAAAGGTCTGGAGGTGGGTGAGACTTGGGTGTTCTGGGACCTGGGAGGAGTCGGACGGCTTCCTCCTCAGGTGATGGGGAGTTAGGCAGACGTCGGAGCAGGGCAGGTGTGCGCGGGCACTGAAGTGTTGCTGCTCAGTCCTACAGAGAAGCCAGGCCCCTGCCGCCTGGGCCTTCCTGGAGGCCGTCCGGCTCTACCGGCAGCACCAAGGCCACTTTGGCGATGACGACGTGACCCTGGGCTCAGATGCCGAGGTCAGTGCTTCGCGAGGCCGCACCAGGGAGCCCCAAGACGCCTCCCGCCGGCCACGGCGCCCACGCCCCGTCTCCCGCAGGTGCTGACCGCAGTGCTGATGCGGGAGCTGCTGCCCGCGCTGCGGGCCCAGACCCTGCCGGGCCTGCGGGGGGCCGGCCGAACCCGGGCCTGGGCCTGGACCGAGGTGCGCGCGGGGTCACGGAGGGGGGACAGGGACATGCGGGGGGCTGCGTGGGGTGGGGGCGACTGTCGCCTGAAATCTGTCGGCGTCTCTGTCTCTCTGTCCCTCCACCCCTGCCCCCTGGCCCGTGTGGGGTCCCCTCGGCGGGTCCGGGCAGCTCCTGGACGCCGTCCACGCCGCCGTCCTGGCCAGGGCCTCCGCGGGGCTCCGTGCCTTCCAGCCCGAAAAGGACGAGCTGCTCGCGGCCCTGGAGAGGACGATCCGTCCCGACGTGGACCAGATGCTGCGGCTGCGGGCGCGCGTGGCGGGGAGGCTGCGGGGTGAGGCCCGGGGGCGGGGCCTGGCCGGAGGGGCGGGGCCGGGAGCCTGAGAGGAAGAAGGGGCACAGGGCGGTGTCAGGGGCGCGGCCGAGAGTCAGAGACCTGAAGACCCGGCCGGGCACGAGGGCGGGGCCTAAGAGGAGAATGGGCGTGGCCTTGAGGCTGAGGTTCGAGGGGGCGAGGCCAGGGCGGGGTCAAGACGGGGGGCTGGGCCGGAGCAGGGGCGGCCCAGAGACGAAGCGGAGAGCCCGCCGCGGGAGAGGGGCGCAGGCACTGCAGTGACAGCCGTGACCTGGGTGGTCAGAATTGTCCGGGTCAGACGGCAGCAGTGGCTCCCACTCAGCTCAGTAACAAAGAGAACCGGATTGGAATCCGGCCTCTGCCTCTCCGGCCTGCGCCTTCGAGCTAGTCCCAAGCGCGCTCCAAGCCTGTTTCCTCATGTGTAAAACGAGGCAGAAGAGGGTGGCCAGAGTCTGCGCTCCCGTCCACGTCACCCTGCTGAGCCCATGGTGGCCCCCCCCCCGACCGTGTGCGGAGCCCCTCGCCGAGGAGACCCAGGCCCCTGTCTTTCACTCCCAGCCGAAGTCCAGGGCCCCCTGGAGTCGTGCCTGCGCGGGAAGGTGGCCGTGCAGCTGCCCCGGATCACGCGGACGCTGGTGAGCACCGTGGAAGCCGCACTGGTGGCAGTGCAGACCCTCCTAGCCCGGGGCGTGGACCGCCTGTCCCGCCACCTGCGTGGGAGCTCCTCGGGCGCGCAGCTGCGCAAGGAGGTGAGCACCAGTGGGTGGGGCGTCGTTGGCAATGGGCAATGTGTAAACTTTGCAGAAGGGTTCCGTGAACCTTGCCTCTTTCTTGTTTGAAAACCTTCTCTGAACTTTGTTCTAGGCTGCTTTTTACTCGTTGTGGACCACCGTGCTGTATGGTCATTGGGTCACAGTTCAAAACATGAGGGGAAGGAGTAAGATGGCAAGAGTAGCATTTTAGGAACATCAGTCTGGAGTCAACTTCTCCCCAAACCCCTTCTCCTCCCATGTTTGTCCAGAGCTCAGCCTCATGCCCTGAGCCAGAGAATTCTACTCCATGCAGGTCAGCTTAGGTCTTCTGATGTTAAATGAGCACCTACTACGTGCCAGGAAACTTTCAATTCACTAAGCCTCCGTTTCATAATCACCTCCTCCGGGAACTTTCCCTGGTCCCTCTGCATCCACAGCTGCCTGTGCTTCCCTCCTCACAGAAACAACCAGAAGCCCCGTGGTTGTTTGTCTAGTCTACCTCCCCCAACTTTTCTGTGAGCTCCTTGAAGCCTGGACTACTCTGTTTCTGCAGCCCTGGGGCCCAGCACAGGGAGGGCAGCAGGCGGTGGGTGTAGGTGCAACAAGGGCTGAGTGTGCCCATTTCCCTTCAGTCACACCAGCACTGCATGTTATCATTTTTTTTCACGTTTTACCATTTTAGGTCCTTCACGTTGTACCTCACTGTTACTTTCTATGCATGTTTTGGTGACAACCGAGGTGGAATGTGTTTCCATTGCTGCTTCTCCTTTGATGAATGGGCTGGGGAAACCTTGGCCCTGCGTTTCCATCAGCTGATGGTGTTTTTCTCACCTGGCTGCTATTTGAGCCCAGGTTTACGCATTTGGTGAGATGCCGTGGGACCCAGAGCTGATGCAGATCTGCTACCAAGAGGCCGAGCAGAGTCGGGGGTGCCTGGGGCGGCTGGTGGCGCCATTTGGCTTCTTGGGGACTCAAAGCCTGGTGTTTGGGGCCCAGGATCTCGCACAGCAGGTGAGGGGCAATGGGAGGCTGGCAGGAGGCCAGGCCAGAACAGCAGCCTGTACTGAGTAGGGGCCAGGTGTGTGCCAGGGAGACCATGATGGCCCAGACAGCCTGGCCTTGCCAGGCCACCAGCGTCATGCGGACAGGAACCCATGGCCAGGCAGTGACCACACCGGGGGTACAGGGTTGTGCTTGGGATGCACAAGTGCTGTGGGAGCCCCGAGGAGGCCCTGGCCCATCTCCAGGGTTGGAAAGGCTTCCAGGAGGAGGGGCCTTCCAAGCTGGGGCAGCAGTGGGAGGAATGGGGGTGGGACATGTCCTGGGTGGAGGGAAGAGTGTGGGTAAGCACTGGGAGGTGAGAGAGCTTGTCTGCATTTGGGGAAAATGAAGCGATTTAGAGACATCGGGTTGTAGGTTTCAAGGGAGGGCAGAAGGGTGGGAGACATGCCAGTGAGGTGGGTCAGGGCCTTGAGTGTGGGGCTAAGGAGCCGGGCTCTGTCCCAAGGGCAATGGGGATCCACAGCAGGTGTGTGAGCAGGGGAGAAGCATGACCAGACTCGAGGTTTGGGAAGCCCCGTCTGCGTGGGGAGCAGGGGCTGTGGGGGCAGGAGTGGGGGAGGCAGGGAGGAGACCTGAACCAGGATGGGTGCTGTTAGTGGAGAGAAGCAGGGTGTGTTTTGAAGGTCCCTTCTGGACCTGCTGATGGACATGGCGAGTGAAGGAGACAGAGATTGAGATGACCCGCTACTGCCTGGCACAGTTGTTCAATTTGTACACTGCACAAGATCACTCAGCTGCGGAGGCTAAACTCTGGCGGACTGTCTATTTCCCAGGCTGGGCACCCTGGCACCATCCTCCAAAGCGGAGGGCACTTTCTGCCTGTTTGCATATAGGTCCCTACTGACTGGATGACCCCCAGGTCCTGAGAGGAGAGGGGTGCTGTTTCTTGAGATAAGGAGGAGGTTGGGGGAAGTGGCAGGTTGGGGACAGGCTGGATGCTGAGAAGGGGTCAGCAGGCAGGTGCAAGGCCCAGAATGTCAGAGCACGGATTCGCGAGGTCATCCCAACTCCTCCTCCCGCAGCTCATGGCCGACGCTGTGGCCACCTTCCTGCAGCTGGCCGACCAGTGTCTGACCACGGCGTTGGACTGCGACCAGGCCGCCCGGCAGCTGGAGAAAGTCCGGGCGCGCGTGCTGAAGGTGAGGTCGGGGGAGGGCGCGGCCGTGTGCCCGCGCCCCGCCGGCCGCTGGACCGCCCCGTGTGTCCTGCAGAAGTTCCGGTCGGACAGCGGCTCGGCGCGGAGGAGGCGTGTCCGCGGGTGGCTGCTCGGCATCTTCTTGCCCTTCGTGCTGAGCCAGCTGGAGCAGCGCCGCCGAGTGGTGAGCCGGGGGACAGGCGGGCGGGGCGCGCTCTCCCGCCCAGAGCTACTGCGACAGTTGAGCCCTGGGTGGGCCGGCTGGCTTTCCCGGGCTGCCCCAGCGCCCTCTCTTCTCCCAGGACGGCTTTCGGCCATCTGAGGGTGGGGTCCGGGGCGCCACATGTCAGCAGGCGCCGCAGCCTGAGAGACAGGGGCTGGGGGTGTGCCCGCGCGTGCGTGTGTGCGCATCCGTGTGTGTGTGTCGCGCGTGCCAGGCGGACAGAGGGCTGGGAGGCCCTCCTGGGAAGACGACCCTGGAAAAGCGGCGGCTACAGGCCGATCCGTGCCGGAGGGCGCCCCGGTAGGTCGGGCCTGGTGACCTGGAGGCGGAGTGCCGGCGCAGCGGGGCTGAGCCAGGGTCCTGCCCACGCGGGCGAAGGGCACCAGGCAGGGGTCTGCCCAGGCACTAGAGACCCTCTCGACGCAGCACTGCTCCTGCTGAGGTGCGACATGCTTGTCGCTGCACCCCTCGCAACAGCCCCAGGGAGTACGGGTCAAGGAGTCCATCTAAAAGACTAGGGCCTGAGGCCCTCAGCTAATCAGGGTCAGGGCTGGGGCTCAAGCCGAGTCGCAGCCCACCCAGGCCAGGCCCTCCCCACCTCTGTGACAGGAGCTGCCTGCGTTCGAAGCAGACGTCCTTGCCATGGGCAGCCCAGCCCTGACCATCGAAGGCATCTATGAAGACGTCATCCGGGGGGTCCTGTCGCAGAGGATTGATGGAGGTGCGCCCAACACCCCCCCTCAAGGAAGCCAGGTGGTCCCCGGCTGAGTACTGAACCCTGCTGGGGTCTCTGTCCCCTCTCACTTCCTGCGAACACTAGCCCCCCTGGCCTGAGGGTCAGGACTGGGACAGATAGCCACTGCTTGGGGCAGCCTGGAGGTGCAGTGAGGGGGAGCTACCCGAAGGAGGGGCCTTGCAGCAAGGCTGTGAGGGATGTGTAGGAGTTCTCAGGATGCGACGAAGGAGACAAAATGCAAAAACTGGGGATAGACATTCACATTTATTCATTCAACAACCACTCCCTGTTTTTCTCTGGGCTGGCATTAAGGTCCTGAGAGTTCTTGGACTTGGGCTAGGCCTCTC
Organism: Equus caballus; assembly: GCF_041296265.1. NCBI lineage: Eukaryota > Metazoa > Chordata > Mammalia > Perissodactyla > Equidae > Equus > Equus caballus. Next base: position 16,968,406 of record NC_091704.1, read on the forward strand.
AGGATCTCCTGGGCTGGGAAGCGACTCTCTCTTCTTGCTCCTACCTTGTCAGTTCGCTCGTGACCCAGCGCCTGTGCCTGCTGAGACACATGCACTAACAGGGTGAGCAGCGTGGGATGGCGATTCAGCGGGCGTCAGGGCATCCTTGGGGCCAACACAGAGGGTATGAGGGGAACAGGAGAGGAGGCTGGAGGCTTCTGGGGCAGACGTGCAGGGCTGTGGATGACAGGCAGAGGAGTTTAGACTTTATTGGGTAGGCGATAGGGAGCCATGGAAGGTGTGTGAGCAGAGGATAACCGTGGCCAAACTGGAATTGATGGAGGAGGCTGAGAGCACGGTCCTGGGAGCAAGGATGAGCTCCAGCAGGGGCAGGTGCCAAGAGGACAGAGCCAGGCGGGAGGGTGAGGCAGGAGCTGGAGGTACCGGGAGGTGTTGAGCTGGATGTCAGTGCATGCACAGGAGCGGGCCACAACCGGGGATGCTGTGCAGAGAGAGGAGACACTCCACAAAGAGCCTCTATCTGAAGGACACCGAGAGTAAGAAGGGCTGTGGAAGGAGCGCTTAGAGAGGTGGGAGGAACCCAGAGGCGGTTCTGGGAGCCAGGAAGTAAGGATGAGGATGCCTCCTTGGTTTGTGGGCATTCAAATAAAAACAACCAAGCTCCCTTAGGAAAGGGGACATTTTAAATGGGAAAAGGCTGTTTTCTGATTGAAAAGAAAAATCCAGAAACAGGTAAGCTCAGAGAGTACCCGTTCCTAGAGGTTTTACACGTCCTTAGGGGGTGCCATCCTCAATTGATTTGTGGCGTCTCCGTGGAGCACAGTGGAGGGAGGGAGGGCTGGCAGTGTCCAGGCTCAGTGACGGTGTGGGGACTGCCTGGCAAGTGGAGCACTTGCCGAGGGTTCCTGGCTGAGACCTTTCCTCCCTCCTTCGCCCTCCCGTGGCCTCTCGGGGAGAATGTGCAGGAGCCGTGGGTGCCGGGGCTTCTCCAAGTGGGCTTCGTCTCTTGTTTCAGAGTTGAAAAAGGCCCTCGGTGCCGCCGATGTGTCCTCTACTCTGGATGGCTGCTCAGAGGCCCCATGGGACCAGGTGGGAGCAGGTGAGGACATCACAGGTTGTTGGAGCATGCCAGTGAGTGCTGGGGCTGGGAGCCTGCACAGGGTCTCCAGGATGGTCGAGAGTGTGGGTTCCTGGATGGAACAGCATGCACCTGGTCTCCTGATGCGGCTTGGCTGGCCATGCTCATGGTGAACGAGGGCAATGGGGAGCCACGGAGTGTGCCTGAGCCACAAAGGGAACCTCTGACATGCACATGAATTGGCGGCCCATCTTCTCTGGCCAGGACTCAGTAGGGCTTCTCCCAGCAGCTACTGGTTCCCAACACTTGAAGGGAAGATTTTGGTGACGGGAAGCTTGGGTTTCCTGTGAGCGGGGCCTGGGGCAGGGGCAGCCGGGACTCTTACTGTAGGACCCTAAAGCAAGCTCCTTGTCGGAAAAGTAAATGTGTGTAGGGCTGAGGCCGACACTGCTGGTGGTACAGGGACCCTCCGCTCCAGCCCTGAGACGGGCATGTTTTATGGGGGCTTCCCTGAAATGGGGCAGAAGGCACCTGGTCCAGTAGAAGCAGACGAGTGTGCAGGATGTCTCTCATCTAGGTGCTCAGAACCCAGGGCAGATGCTGGGATCCTGGAACAGCTGCCAGCTCAGCCCCTTTGGGTATCGCTGCTGTGAGAGCCTTGTGAATCCACCCAGCTAAGCAGCACCCACATTCTTCACCCACAGAAACTCTGAGATAAAACGTGTATTGTTTTCAGCAGCTAACTTGGGGGTTATTTGTTATGCAGCAGGAGCTAACTGATACTCTCCCCAGCCGATTGCAGGCGGCCCATTTCCCCACAGGCTGCACAGGCTCTCAGCTGACTGGGGATTTCTCGTGTCTTCTGGGTGAAGATGGTGTCTTGGCATCATTTTAATGAGCATGTCTTAGTGGGGATGGTTGAGAGTCTTTCTGTGAGCTTGGAAGCTTCTCTGTGAACCTCTCCCTCTCCTTGGCCCACTGATCTTCTGGGTGCCTATAAACTTCTATCAAGTTTTTGTTGCTAAGCTTCCATTTTCTGAGCATTTGTTATGGGCCAGGCATTTGACATATCCGAGGTTTTGATCTCCTTATGACACTTTCCATTTTACAGATGAGGAAACCGAGGCTCAGAGAGGGACTTGCTCCAGGCAGCCAGGCCCCGGAGCTGAGGTCCAGCCACTCTGCCTGCCACCTGCTCCAGAGACATTCCGGAGCTGAATCTTTGCCACATTCGTCCTCGTTCCCAGGGGAGAAACGCCTACTAGTAGAGTTTCTGAGTTGAACCATGCGCCCCATTGCAAGGCTTTTGTAACCCCCACGCCTCCCCCTCACTGCTCTCCAAAAAAGCCAGGCCTTTCCTCACTGCCACCAGCAGCATTGGTGCATCGTCTCCATGTCCTGTCCAAACTCTAGCAATTTTCATCAAAGAAAAGCTGTCAATTTGATAGACACACACACAAATTTCACTGTTTTATTTTTAATTTCTTTGATGACTAAATTGAACCTAAAAACATGTTTATTGGCCATTTATATGTTTGTGGGTTTTGTTTTAGTTCTCATATTGCCTCTTCATAGGTTTTACCTGCTTTTCTCTTCAGGAGATTTTATCTGTTTCTTATTGATCTCTAATAGCTCTTTGTATAAGGATATTAACGCTTCATTACGCAGGCTCTAGATATTTTTCTCAGCTTTCTGTGGGCCTTTCGGGTTTGTTTACTTGCTCCAGATCTTAACTTGGCATCAAGTTTCCCAGCTGAGAGTAGAGCTTTCACTGACTCCCTCTGCTTGCCAGAAAGCTCATCTTTCCACTGGAGGTTGGCAGTTTCTCCACGTAACAAGCCTTCCAGCTGCTTCCGGAGTAGGTTCCGGGAGGGATTTCCCCAATGTTCTTCTCGTTTGGCTTTCAGAGGGGACATGCACAGCCCATGGAGATGGTTTCCTCCCATTCTGCCCTGGAGTGGTCAGCCTCCCCCAAGAGAATGAGATTTTCCTCACCTTTCCTGACTTTCATCCTACTGTTCCATGCACACATTGAGGACACGCTACCTGTGCCCTGAATTCTACTCAATATCGAGCCTCCTCCCACCACTCATGTTAGCAATGTACATCTGAGCATCATTCTTAAAACTTAGTTTCTAAGAATGACAGAAAAACGATCAATCAGAAACTACACGGAAGTACTGGGAAACAATCCCCTGGTAGCATTTCTATGGCGACGCCCACCCTGTCTCTGGAGGGCGTGCTCCGCACTACAAGCTTCATCCGGCTCCACCTTCACACCAGCCCTGCTCGGCGGGTTATGACCGCATTTTACAGACAGAGGAATTGAGGCTCAAACAGCGAGCCCAGGCGGGGGCTGGATCTGAAGCCAGGTCTGGAGACTCCGGGGCCCGCGTGCTTAACACCCAGCCATCCCCGAGGACATCTCAGCGGGGTCGGGAACCAGGACACTAAAACCCATGTTGCAGCCAAGGAAACTGAGGCTCAGATCTTTCAAGTCCCGAACTAGGTCTTAACTACCCAGGTCCGCCTGCTGGACACAGCCCAGGTCTTACACACATGGAAGTTGGGCGGCGAATCGGGGGGGGGGGGGGTCCCTGCGAGAGCAGTCGCCCGGAGGCAGGGCACATTCTGAGCCCTGAGACCTTTAAGGCACGGACCCGCGTCCCGTTGAAGGGTTCCGAGCGCTCTGTGCCTTTAAGGCCGTCCGGAGGCGGGCCCTGACGGCTGGTTCCTGTCAGGCGTTCTCCTCCCCTTTAAGGCTCACGGCAGGGGCGGGGCCCCGACAGCCCCTTTAAGGCGCGGTCCGCGCCAGCCGGCAGAAAAGGCTGCTTAAAGGCGACGCGTGGCGCGATGGCGGCGTCCCTACGCTCGTGCCGGCGGCGCTGGCGGCCGCTCGCGGCGTCGCTGCTGCTGCTGCTGCTGGCGCTGCCGCCGCTGGGGGGCCCGCCGGGCGCCGCCGCCTACTTCCCCGAGGAGCGCTGGAGCCCCGAGTCGCCGCTGCAGGCGCCGCGCGTGCTCATCGCGCTGCTGGCGCGCAACGCGGCCCACGCGCTGCCCGCCACCCTGGGCGCCATCGAGCGGCTGCGGCACCCGCGGGAGCGCACGGCGCTGTGGTGAGCCCGCCGCCCCGGCCCGCGCCCTGCCAGCCCTCCGCCGTCCGCCGCCGCCGCCCCCCGGCCCGCGCCCTGCCCACCGCCCGCCGCCCGCCGCCGCCCCGGCCGCGCCCTGCCCGCCGCCCCGGCCCTTTCGGCTGTGTCGGCCGCTGCCCTGCTGGCTGGCGCCTGCCCCCTGCGGAGCACACACAGCTCCAAAGAAGGGGCGCCTGAGCGCCCTGGGGCCTTGCCTCGGCCGCTGTCTGCTTCCCCTAACTAAAAGTCTTTCTGCCCTTGCTGCCGCCTTGGTCCCCTGCCCCGTGACCCCAGTGGGCCTGGATCCGAGGGGGTAACTGGGTCCTTCCTGGAAGGAGGATGGGGCAGAGCCATGAACATGTCCGATGGATGACTTCCCACCTCCTGCCTCAGTTTCCTCATCTGGAAAATGGGGGTATTAATGTAACTCCAGTTGGTTTGTCTCTGAAGATTAACCAGTTAACGGGTGTGAAGCCCTTGTGTCTGGCATCACGGACTTGGTGCCGTGGTTATTATTACTGTCATCACTGCTGTCCTTGTCGACTTAGTAACAATTCATTTGGGAGAATAGCTCTTGGCTCCATGGTCAAACTAGACTCCCAAATGTCCCTCTTCCCTCTTCCTGAGATTCCTCAGCTTGGATAATCTAAGTACACAGTTGGTGCTTAAGAAATGTTTGTTGAATGAATGAATGATCACAGCCTACTATAAGGTGGTGTTGCTCATAGGAGAGAATTGAGAAAGGTGGGGCAGAGGTGTATGATATTTATGTATTTTTATTAAATCGCATGTACTTAGTGCCGAACTTGGTTGTAAGAGCCTAGATGCTTAGTGGTACTAATAGTGTCTAATGTGTTTTTCCGAAATTAGCTTGTTTAATTCCCTCTGCCTGTGCCGATGGAGTGAAGTGGGCCTTGCTCTCACCCCAGGGAACAGATGAGGGAACAGGCACGGGGAGGGGAAGCATCTTGCCCAGGGTTGTGTAGCTGATGGCGGCTGAGCCAGGTTCGGAGCCCACGTTGCATGGCGGCTGCCCCTTCTGGCCTCGGCGGCCGAGCCGGGTTCAGAGCCCAGGTTGCATGGCGGCTGCCCCTTCTGGCCTCAGTCTCCCCAACCTTGCTCACTGTCCCCCTCCACCGACAGGGTGGCCACAGACCACAACTCAGACAACACGTCAGCTGTGCTGCGGGAGTGGCTCGTGGCCGTGAAGAGTCTGTACCATTCTGTGGAGTGGCGGCCGGCGGAGGAGCCCAGGTGAGTGCCCAGTGGGACTGGCTACACCCCACCTCCCCCGCCACGACTGCCTGTGGTTCTGGGCAGAACCCCAGCTCGCAGCCCAGGGCTCTGCAGTCCTTGTTGCCACCTGGCTCCTGTCACCTCCCTCAGCTTCACCAGCGGCCGTGATCCCCTTCCAGACTGTTGGCCCGGGCCTGCCCTCCACCTGGAGTTCCCTCTCCTGGTCTTTCTGGTGGCCACCCAGTGCTGCCTCCGCACCGGCTCTGCCGCCAGCTTCCCCGGGAGACCCCAGGCAGTGCCCACCGGGCTCCTTTCACTCTGTCTGGGTTTATTCCTGTCCCCCTCGCTGCCCCGACCAGCTGCTGAGTCCGGGAAGACAGGCCCCAGAGTTTCTCCTCTCCCCTGGCTCCCCGTGCCCCTCAGGTGGCCTGGAGTGGCCTTTGCGGCCCCTTGCTCCCCCTCGTTCTGATTGCTGAGCCTTCTCTCCACCCTACAGATTGCCTCGGGCTCTCCTACCTTTGGGCAGGAAGCACTGGGGACCTCTGTACCTTCGTACCCCTGCCGGGACACCCCCTCCTCCTGTTGTCTCCTCTTGCTCCTTCCCAGCCTTCAGATCCAGCTTACAGATCCCCTCCTCCAGGAAGCCCCCTCTGACACCCCCCCATCACGGCTGCCTCTCCGCAGGTCCTACCCAGACGAGGAGGGCCCCAAGCACTGGTCCGACTCCCGCTACGAGCATGTCATGAAGCTGCGCCAGGCGGCCCTGAAGTCGGCCCGGGACATGTGGGCTGATTACATCCTGGTGAGTTCCGGGGCTGGAGGCCTGCGGTGCCCGAGGGAAGGCCGGGCGGCAGGACATAGGGAGCATCCTTGACCCCATTTTACAGAGGGGTAGACTGAGGCTCTGAGAGGGGAGGGAGCTGTCAGAGGTGACACAGCTGGCTGCTGGAGGGCTGCTGGGCTGCCTGGGTTCTCGGTCATCAGGTTGTGTCCCCAGTCACCTGGGGGTCGGACACTTGTGTCATCTCCACCTTTGTCGCTGTCCCTGCCTGTCCCACGATGTCGCCCCTTGGGTCACTCGGAGACGTTGGAGGAGGGGTCGGGTGAGGGCATCGGAGGCGAACTGCTGAGGCCTGACTTTCGCTTCCTCCCCGGGCTGGCGCTGCCTCTGGGAGGAGGGGACGTCGAGGCTTGAGCGCAGTAGTGTTGGGCTGCGTGCCCGCGGGCCTTCTGCGAGCCCCTCAGCCCGTGACCCCTCCACCCCCCGTGGACGTCTCCCTCGTGCGGGTGGGGAGGGCAGTGTCGCGGCTGCTCCCGTGGAGGTTGAACGCAGTAACGCCAGCCTGGCAGCGCCAGGCCCCGAACTCGCGTCTGCGCCTCCTTTATCTGTCAGTCAGCATACATCTGCAGGTCCTTCCCGGGGCCCTCCTGCTGTGGGACCTGGGGACACGGTGAGGGCCAGCACAGGCTGAGCCCCGCCTCCGAGTGCCCCAGGGAAGGTGGCGTGACCAGAAAGCCAGCAGAACTGAGTGAGGAAGTAGCGGAAGGCAGCTGGCGCCAGGAGGAGACTATAGAAAGGCAGCTGATGGCTTATCAGTGTCCTGGGGCCGCCGTGACAAGTACCACACACGGGGGCTTGAAACGGGGGCTTGAAACACGGGCAGTTCATTCTGGAGGCTGGAAGTGTGAAGCACACATGTCGCAGGGCTCCCTCCAGAGGCTCTGCGGGGTCCTTCCTGGCCTCCTCCAGCTTCTAGGGACTCAGGCGCCCTTGGCTTGTGGGCACGTCACCCAGGCTCTGCTCTGGTCACACGGCTCCTCTCTGTGTCTCTTCTGCTCTTCTGAGGTCACCGGTCATTGGGTTCAAGGCCCACCCTAGTCCAGCGTGACCACATCTTAACTTAGGTCTTCGTGACGTTTGCAAAGACTTATTTCCAAATGAGGTCACAGCCATAGGCTCCCGGGGTCAGCACTTCAGCGTATCTTCTTGGGGGACCACCATTCAGCCCACGACAGCTGGCATAACCAGGCCGGGGTGTTGAGTGAGCAGACTGGGGGTGCCTCCATTAGCAGGGGACCCTGGCAGAGACCTGAAGGAGCAAAAGAGCCTTGGGGGTGCTGGGGGACAGTGTCTGGGGTAGAGGGACGAGCAGGGAGCGACTCGGGGCGTTCTGGGCCTGGCGAGGAGGCCAGTTGGCTGGAATGGAGTGATTGAGTGGGTGACGGAGAGGATGATGCCAAAGTGGTGGGTGGGGGCAGACGACACAGGCTGAGGGAGGGGTTTGGCTTCCACCGTGAGGGTAGTGGGGGCCACAGTGAGTGTGAGCCGGGAGGCCCGTATTCTGATCTGTGAGTTTCCGAAGGCCCTGTGCCTGCCGTGGGGAGCAGGCTGGTTGGGGCCGGAGTGGGGCAGCAGGAAGCCAGGGTGCAGGCCTGGGCGGGGGCTGTGGGAATGGCCTGTGGGCTCAGGATGTGTTCTGAGTCCAAGGGGGTAGGCCCTGCTTGGGGACCAGCTGGGAGGGTGCTTGGAGGTCCCCACGTCCTGCCAGAGCCAGTGGGGAGGATGGAGCCGCCTCCCGGAAGGAGGGAGGAGGGAACATGCTCTCCCTGGGGCCTGTGGGCTGCCGCCGCCGCCTCCTCGGAATTTTGCAGATGGGAAAGTGGAGGCTTGGGGAGGGTGGGCTGGGGCCTGGGAACCAGGGAGGCACGGAGGCGGGCTGGCCCCTCCCGGGTTGCCGATCCGCCTCCGTGGGGTGTGCTCCATGGACTGACGGTGCCTGGTCCCCACCTCCTTCCCTCAGCAAATGTGGGTGCAGCTCAAGGTGTTGGCTCCAGACTCAAAGCAGCTGTGACACACGCTGCAGTGTGGTGACCGGGGCTCTGGAAATCCACAGGGGGGTGTGAAATCGTTTGCCTAATGTTTTCAAATTCTTATTTAAAAGGCCTCTCTTTATAAACACTACGGGTGTTACTTGTAAGAAAATATACAAGAAAAAATAAGGAGCTTAGGAAAGGAAAACAAGCCCAAACTTTGCAGTCTTATCTCCCAGAGAGACTCACTTTCTGGGTGTTTTTTGTGTGTTTTACTTGAGGTGCAGTTTGCGTAACGTGACAGTAACCGTTTTCCGGTGGATGTTTGCGGCATTTGGCGCGTTTGTCACGTTGGGCCACCACCCCCTCTGCTAGTTCCAGAACTAGTTTCCATCACACTGGAAGGAGCCCCGGCCCCCCCAGCCCCTCCCCGAGCCCACAGACCACCGATGTGCTGCCTCTCGCTGCAGGCGTGCCTGTGCTGGACGCTTCGGAGGGACGGGCTCGCCCGCCGTCGCCTCTGGGCCGGCTTTTCCCCCAGCTCCAGGCTTTCGAGGGCCATCCACGCGGCGGCACGGGTCAGGCCTCGTCCTTTTGTGGCTGAGTGTTGTTCCGTTGTGTGGATGGCCCACGTTTCGTGCATCCGTCATCTGTCAGTGGATGCCTGGCTCGCTGCCCGTGTGGCCGTGGTGGCCAGACATCTGTTGGAGTCGCTGTTGCCGGTTCTCTCGTGTCTCTCCCCCGGGTGGAGGCGCTGGGTCCGGGAGCTCCGTGTTTAACTCTTTGAGGAGCCGCCAGACTCTTGTGCTGTTTTCACTGCATGTATGTCCAGAGGGCCGCAGGGGCCGGGCAGGGACACTCCGCAGCGCGTGGCTTGGCCTGGGGCGGCTGCCTCCCGTCTCCCGCTGTGGCTGCCACGGGGAGCGCCGTCCCGTCTTGCTGGAGGAGGCCGGACTTCTCGTTTTTGGTGTTGTGTGTAAGTGATTCAGGTGTTCTGAAAATACCACGTGGGTAACAGGAACCCTGTCTGTGGACCAGATGCAGTAAAGCGCGCCTTCCCAGCGGTTTTGTGCCAGGCTGGCTGGTGCTCACGTCCCGGTCGACAGGCGTGTCCTTACCTAGCCGCTTTCTGTGCATGATTCCCGGGTGCCCGTCCTGGATGTCTTGTGGAGATGGGACCGTGTGCCAGGCCGCCATTCCGCAGCGGGGCGGGCCAGGCTTTCTCTAGCTGAGCCGCTGCTGCGAGACTCCAGGTCATCCCCAAGGTCGTGTGACAAACAGCATGACCACAAACATCCCGGTTGGCCTTTCTGGATGGGATTGGTGACACGGTTGTGGGGAAGCCTGCAGGCACCCCCTCCCGGGGAGGCTGTTAATGGGTTGGTGAATTTCCTTCAAGGTGGCAGTAAACAAGCTATCATCTATTTACCCCAACATTCAAGGTGTTAAAGAAAAAGAAAAGAGCCTCATGTAAAGATCCTATTTTTACGAACTTTATTGGCATCTGACTCACCTGGAAAAGCAGTGTGTTCCTCCAGCCACCCCACAGAGGCGGGCCTGCCCCACCCGGCCTCCTCTAGCAGCGCCGCCGTTTTAGAAGCTCCCATGGACAGAGCCATGTGGCGCACCCACCACCCCGTGCAGGCTGTCGCCAGCGCCGTGTCTGCGGCCCACTTGGGTCCGTGTGGCCCTTCCCTCCTCTTCCTCGAGTGTGTTTCCTGTGTACACCACGGTTGGCTCATTGCTGAGGGCAGTGCCGTCGGTGGAGGGGCTGGGCATCGCCCTGGGGCCCCCGGCACTGCTCAGGGTGCCCGGACCCCCAGGACGCTGACCTCCGCCCCCCACATCCCTCCGGTGGCTGGTGCTGATGCCGTGTCGCATGTTTTGCAGTTCGTGGACGCAGACAACCTGATCCTCAACCCCGACACGCTGTCCCTGCTCATCGCTGAGAACAAGACGGTGGTGGCCCCCATGCTGGATTCCCGGGCCGCCTACTCCAACTTCTGGTGTGGGATGACTTCCCAGGTCAGGGGGCTGCCGGCATCGGGTGGGGCCCGGCAGTGGGGGGACTGGGCCGAGCAAGTAGGGGCGGTGGCTGGAGTCTAACTTAGCCTCACAGTGCCTCATGGTGAACATGTTACACCACCATCGTGATAATCCTTCAGCAGCTCCTTGAGGGAGGGTCCATGATTGTGTTATCTCCCCCCGACCCCAACCCCATTACTGAGGCAGGAACAGAAACACAGAGAGAGGAAGTGACTTGCTTAAGCCCACACAGTTAGGAAGTGGTAGGACTTCAAGCAAGGCTTGATCCAGGTATTCAAACAGCAGTGTTGTCTTCCTCCATCCCTTGGGTGGCTTCATTTTCAGACTCCTGGGGAACGATCCCAGCAGCATGCAGCCAGAATCCTCTCTGATTTGGCCTTGGCGTCTCCTCTTACCCCTGAACCAATTATTGACGCCAGGAACATGCCGGGCTCTGATTGACCAGGCCTGGGCCACAAGTCCGTCTCCAGGGTTGGGGGTGGGGTTGCAGGCAAAGCCAGGGGGAGGGAAGGGGTGGGTGCTGGAGCAGGGGCCATGCTAGAGGACGGGGTCAGTGGTTGGAGCCAGGACGCTGCCCCAGCCTGTCTCCTCCTGTCTTTGTTGTAACTTGACGTGTGATTCACATAGCATAAGATTCACCATTTTAAAGTGAGCAGTTCAGTGTTTTCTATGTCTTAAAATATGTAGCATAAATCTAAATGTTATGCGCTGACAGTGCCAATTTGTAAAGGAACAAGGAAGAGAGGCCAATGCTAGATTGTTCCAGAAGCTTTCAAAACTTCTCTTCTGCAAGACCCGCTGCTTCCTTGAAGCCACTCTGGTGTTCACTGTCCGTGTAAATCGCAGGGTGGCGAGTGTCAGGCCCTGTTGCAGCTGTCTGATTTCCTCCCTCAGACGCTGCCCGTCTGGCCCGCAGTTCTGGCTGGGTCTGCAGGGGGGGCCGTCTCCCTTTGCCGACCTGCCACGGCCCGTCGCTGCGGCTCTGGGGCAGACGACTGGCCGCGCCAGAGCCCGGGGCTCAGGAAGTGCCGCCGCAGCCAGAGGCTGGCGCCCGGGCTTCTCTCCCGTGTTCCCAGCGCCTGCCGTCCGGGCCTCCAGCCTCGCCGTCCGGGCCCGTGCAGAACTCCACTCCCTCCGCACAGGGCTACTACAGGCGCACGCCTGCATACATCCCCATTCGCAAGCGCGAGCGCCGCGGCTGCTTCGCAGTGCCCATGGTGCACTCGACGTTCCTCATCGACCTGCGGAAGGCGGCCTCCAGGAACTTGGCGTTCTACCCTCCCCACCCGGACTACACCTGGTCCTTCGACGACATCATCGTTTTTGCCTTCTCCTGCAAGCAGGCAGGTGAGCCCACAGGGGCTTTGCCATCATGGGGGCATCGTCTGGCTGGTTTGTTGGGACCTGTGCTGAGCATGTTCAAACAACCCACAGAAGGTTCACAGAACCAAAACTTCAGGGTGCAGGGATGGCTTCAGGTGTGGCTGTATCCAGGTGTTTGGATGCCGTCTCCAGAACCTAGTCTCTCTGCAGCCCTAGCTTTGCTGGTTGCCTTACTCCCCAGATCTTTAAGACCTATTTCTTAAAGGTTATTTCCATCTCAACATTTTTCTATACTCTCCCCGTTTTCTGTAGTTGAGCATATTTTAATCAGATAATTAGGGGAAAGAAAGTTTTAAAAAGAAAGAGAACACAGCCATATGCTGACCTGTCATTTATTTTAAGCCAGAGGTTGGCAAACTATGGCCTGGGGCAAAATCTAGCCTACCATCTGTTTTTGTATGACTACAAGCTCAGAATGGTTTTTACGTTTTTAAGTGGTTAGAAAAAAATGAAGAATAATATCTTACGACATCTGAAAATTATCTGAAATTCAAATTTCAGTGTGTATAGGTAAAGTTTCGTCACACACAGCCAGGCCCACCACGTAAGCGTGGTCCAGGGCTGCTGCGTCCCAGCGGCAGACCTGGCTGCTGAAACGGACACTGGTGCCCGCAGGCTAAAGATGGTCCCCATCCGGCTCTTTCCAGGAGAAGTTAGCCAATTAACATGAAAATCATTTCCGTTGGGTTTTGCACTTTAAAAAATGATGCGTCCTTGTTGTAAGGATGTAAGCCGTCTGGAGAAGGACAAACGCAGGCGGAGGTGGCGCTACCGACCTCACGGGCACTGTGTCCCCTGCCCCACGTAAGGGCGCCTCTTCGAGGGTTGGGCTGTCCGCCGTCACGAGCCCTATGGGCCCAGAGGGCGCCAGTCCCGCCGTTGGCCGGGTGTCTGGCGGCCCCTCTGCGCCCCTGGCCCTGTGGGCCTCGCGTGCGTGCCGGCTCTGACCACGCTCTCCCGTGCAGAGGTGCAGATGTACGCGTGCAACAGGGAGGTGTACGGCTTCCTGCCCGTGCCGCTGCGGGCGCACAGCACCCTCCAGGACGAGGCCGAGAGCTTCCTGCACGTGCAGCTGGAGGTCATGGGTGAGTCCGCCCGCGCCACCCCCTCGCTGGGCACCCTCACAGCTGTCAACTGGCTGCCCGTCCCTTGGCTGGGCACTGGGGATCTGGCGGGAATAGGGTGGACCATTATCCTGCTCTCATGGAGCACTGGCTTTGCAAGTACCTATGCATGGTGTGCTTGGGGCAGTCAGGGTGGGTTTCCTGGGGGAGGTGGCATTAAGGTGCAGGGTGAGTAGGTGTTAGCCAGAAAGAGGCCTGCAGCCCAAGGGAGCAGCTCGTGCACAGGCCGGGAGGCTGGTGGCCGTGGGCTCTGGAAACGGGTGAGGTGGGTGTGGCAGCAGGGGGCTGAGCTGGGCGGGCAGGCCTTTTCCCCAGGGCAGTCCGGGGGGGCCTGGAGGCTGGGGAGCAGGGCGGGAGGGCGGTCGTCACTGAGGAATCCTCAAGTGCCGTTTCCAACCCTCAGGCCCACTGTTTATTTAATATTTATCTTGAGCAGACGCCTCTTTTTTCCGCTTGAATATATTTATTTTAAAAAGGAAACTATGTATTTTTACCACAAGTGCAAGTCTCTGTTCTTCTGATACCGTGTAAATAGATCCATAAACTATTAAACTGGCAGCTGTCCCTCTGGTGGGCCCCTGGGCAGCGCGCCCAGGTTGTGGGAGGAGGGCTGCCCCCCGCCCCCCGGCTGGCTGGGGAGCAACAGACACTCAGTCCTGGCCGAGCTGTGAGGCAGCGCCCATGGGGAGGGGCCGGGAGGGCCAGGCCTCTGCTGGGGCTGTTTCCCACTCTTAACTGCTTCTAGAAGGTTCTGTGTGTGTGTATGTGCGTGTGTGTGTGTGTGTGTGTGTGTGTTTCCCTCTGGTGGCTGAGTATGGAATGGCACCCTGCCCTCTGTCTCGGGGCAGCCCCTGAGCACTTGTTACACGTAGGCCCCAGCCCAGCTGCAGCCCTGGGCCGCAGTCACGAGGGCGGGTCCCTGCCTGTGGCCCCCAGACCCAGCGGCCAGGCCCAGAGGAGTGCGGCTGCAGCTGCCAGTTTCCTAGCTCGCATCTTCACGTGTGCTTCTGTTATGTCCCGTGGGGCTGCTGTTCACGCCACTGTCACAGCTCAGGCACGACGGAGGCGGGGATGTTCTCCTGTCTCGGGGCCAGGGCAGAGCACACAGGTGGACAGCAGGCTCGGGGGTTTCAGGCGCTTGTGCAGAGACTGCCTCACGGTCCGTGTGAAAACCGCCTTTTCTCTCCCATGCACGTGTGGGCCCCGGACCGGGCTGTGCTCGTGATTTTTCACGTCTGCAGAAACGTTTCTCGCAGTGAAATTTCAGACTTGCAGCAAAGCTCGGAGTGATGGGCCCTGCGTCCAGGGACCTGCAGCTGCGTCCCGCCCCACCTGCTCACGGACGATGGGCATCTTTGCCAATGGCCCCATAAACCCAGCTCACTGTGAATCCTGTGTGTCGAGTGTTAGGGCACACGGTAGGGATGGGTGATGGGCGGCATGGTTGTTTACAACCTCCTCGTCAGCTCCAGGCCAGGCCCTGGCTTCCCCTGGGCTTGCGCTGTCCCAATTGCGTTGGCGGACGGGTTCTGCCCGTCTGGTGCTTCGTGTCAGAGGACTTGCACCTTGTGCCACTCGTGTGCGGCATCTTCCGCTCAGCATCCTGTCTCTGCCATCACCGGCTGCCGTGTGCGGCTGTGGCTTGCTCCCTTGCCTGCCGCGTAGTAGTCCATGGGGACTTTCAACCACAGATTTATCCCCTCTTGGCTGTGTCCCACGTCACTTTACTATGTCGCTTTCTCTCTCCTCCTGAGGGACATGGAGCGCGTTTCTCATTTTTCCCAGAGTTGCAATGAGTTCCATACCTGCGTGTGAGAGGTTCTGCACATGCATTATTGTGCGCGAGGTTAGGAACGTCCGTGAGGTCACCCTCACTTCTCACCCCCGTCGCAGGCTCAGGGTCTCTGAGCCCCAGCTCAGGTTTGATAATTTGCTGAAAGCTCTCAGAACTCACTGAAGCTGTTGTGCATGCAGTTAGGGTTTGTTACAGCAGAAGGGCCAGATTGCAGTCAGCAAAGGGACGAGGTGCATGGGGCGGCATCCAGGAGAGCTCCATGCACGGAGCTTCTGCTTGTCCCCTCCCCATGGAGTCATGGGGACAGCGCTTACTTCCTCCAGCACCAATGTGTGACCGCACGCATGGTGTACTGCCACCAGGGATGCTCCCCAGGCCTCGGTGTCCAGGGTTTTTATGGGGGCTCACAGAGGTGGACCCGGCTGACTGCCTGCATGGCTGACCTTCGTCTCCACCCCCTACAGAGGGGAGCTGAAAAGACATGACCCAAGACCCCCACCCGAAATCACACTGTTGACATAGACCACCCAGTGTGACCCAAGGCCCCAGGCAAACAAAGATAGTCTTTTTTTAAAAATTGAGGTCTCCTTAGTTTATAGCGTTCTGTAGGTGTCCAGTGTACATCATTACATTTCGACTGATGTGTAGACTGGATCGTGTTCTCCAAATCTAGTTGCCGTCACCGTACACGTGCCCCGTTATCCCTTCACCCCCACCACCCCCTCCCCATCCCATAACCACTGGTCTGGTCTCTGTCTGTGCGTTGGTTTCAAACAGACGCTCTTATCAGGCAGGACGTTCTGAGGGCTCCCACCGCCAGGAGCGGGGGGCCCCGGCCAGGCCTCTCTTTGGGCACATTCAGTTTTTCACCCCGTGATGGGTCTGAGGGTTGTCGCTGTGACCCGGGCCTCTGGGAAGGCAGCATTGCTCTGCTCCTTCAGGATGCCTGATGTGCCCCATTCTCCCGGAACTGACGAAGGGAGAAGGGACCCTCCACCCCACAGCCTGGTACTGTGGCTGTCCACACCCCCCACCAGTGTGGGCAGAGGCTCAGACAGAGGAGGGAAAGGGCACCTGGCATTTGAACTCGAGTCTTCGGATCCCAAAGCCTTGGCCTGGGTTCTCCGGCTTCTCCAAAGAGAGCCCGGGGGGTCGGGAGCTGGGAAGGGTTCTGGGTGGGAGGAGGCCCCAGGCTATGGTGTCCCTGGGGAAGGCCAGGGCTGCCCAGGCCTCTCCCAGACAGAGGGCTGGAGTCTGTCCCTCGAGCTCACCTGAGCCTTCGTCCTTGGCGAGGCGGCTGCCACACTCACCGTCGTGCTGGGCTTCTCGGGGCCACCCTGGTGGGCAGGCAGGGACCTTGCCAGGCCATGTTCACGTGTGGATCCAGTCCTTCTCAGCAAACCATCAGAGACGTGCCAAGCCAGGCCCCGGGCTGTGGCCTGAGCATTGCTCACGGCAGCTACAAGGGCGACACACCATGAGCACTCTGAAATCTTGGTGTCCCTTGGCTTGTAGACACGTCACTGCGGTCCCACGGCCATGACATGTCTTCATGCCGTCTTCCCTCTGTGTGTGTCTCTGCATCCAAATTCCCCATTTTTCTAAGGACCCCAGCCCTGTTGGATTCGGGCCCACCCTGATGAGCTCGAGCTCCTTTTGACTTGACCACCTTTGTAAAGACCCTCTTTCCAGATAAGGTTGTGTTCTGAGGTTGTGTGGGTTGGGACACCAACATACCTTTTTAGGGGACACAGTTCAACCCATAACAACGTGTGATTTCACGGCATCTTTTTGTGAAACCTCTGAGAGGTTTATTAGCCCATTTATAGAGGAGGCCGTCATTCCAAGCCACACAGCTCACCATCATTTCTGTGTTCATGCTGAGTAATTATTGAGCGCCTGCTGTGGCTGAGCCCTGTGTTGGGTACTGGGGACCCAGTGTGAGTGGGCAGACCTAGCATCTGTCCTGGGAGGCTGAGGGGAGATGGACAGGGAGCCAGGGAGTTGGGACAGCAAGGCGAGGGGTTTGATGGAGGAGGTACCCGGCTCAGCCTAGGACATTAGGAGGCTCCCCTGCCCTCATCAAGAGGCCTCTTAGCTGAGAATTCAGGGGGAGGAAGGAAGGGTGTTCCTGGCAGAGGCCCAGCCTGTGCAAAGGTCCTGAGGTTGGAATGGGTGAGTTTGGGGTACCAGCAGCCAGAATGAGTAGGCGTAGGGGGGAGACTAGCACGGGCGTTGTAGGTGCGGCCAGGTCAGGCAGGGTCTCCAACACAGGCTGAGGAGCTTGGGGTGCTATGGAGCCAAGGAGGGGCTGTGGATGGGGCACTGGAAAGAGGCTGGAGCCCCCCTGTAACCCCACTGACCCCTTGGCTTCTCTCTGCCCCACAGTGAAACATCCACCAGTGGAGCCCTCCCGGTTCATCTCAGTGCCCACCAAGATGCCTGACAAGATGGGCTTTGATGAGGTGGGCCAGGCCTTCCGGGGGGTGGGGTGATGCGCTGGCCCGTGGGTCTGACGGAGTCTCTGGGCCGCAGGTCTTCATGATCAACCTGAAGCGACGGCAGGACCGGCGGACACGCATGCTGGAGGCGCTGAGGGCGCAGGAGATCGAGTGCCGGCTGGTGGAGGCTGTGGACGGCAAGTGAGTCCCGCCTCGGTGGGAGGGGTGGCTCCACACCTGGGCGTGGACTGTGCTGGTGGCACCGTGGAGGGGAGGGGAGGGGAGTCCGACCCTAGAGGGGCTGGCCGACGTGCGCTCAGGTGGACCCCGCCCTGGCAGACCTGGCTTCGTGGGGTCCAGCAGGGGTGCTAACAGCGGGAGACGGAGTTGGCGGCTCAGCCAGAGGGGAACGCTGATGGTGGACTCGAGGGTGGTCTCCCGCCGACCCCTCCTTTGCCCTTCCAGGGCCATGAACACCAGCCAGGTGGAGGCGCTGGGCATCCAGATGCTGCCTGGCTACCGGGACCCCTACCACGGGCGGCCCCTCACCAAGGGGGAGCTGGGCTGCTTCCTCAGCCACTACAACATCTGGAAGGAGGTGGGTCTGGCGGGGTGGGGCCCTCAGCCTCCTTACGGCTCAGGGAGGGAGTTGCCTGCGCCCCACGCGGGCTTCCAGACTCGCAGCGGGACGGCCTCTTCAGCGCATCCTTCCCCGGCCCGTGCCCGGACCCCTGGGCAGGGGAGCTGCTGTCCCCCACTGTGCCGTTGTGCAAGCAGCCTGGGGACGGGGCGGGGAGCCCAGTTCCTGGAATAGGTGGGGTCTGAGGCCTCCTCATGCCCAGCTGTTGTCCAGTGTCCTTGGAGCCTGGGCTCTGTGCTCAATGCTTGCTAATAGAAGTAACAGTCTTGGTGACGTTAGCCATCATGGACCCCACTCATTGGTACCTGTCAGCCTGGGGGCTCGTGAGCCACCCTTGGAGGGAGAGGCTGTGATGAATGAAGACGTCAGGCTGGGATTTGAACTTGGGGCTGTCAGGTGTGAGGCCAGATGCGGCATCTGGCTGCGGGGTGGGAGGGTGTGTGGGGAGGGGCTCCCCTGCCCTCCTTTCCTGAGATTCATGGTGGATAGCATGGGGCAGAGGTTGTGGTGTCCAGGTGGCCCTGGAGCTGGGGGAACCCTAGTTCAGGTCTGGCCCTGCCTCTTAGAGGGGTGAGCCCTGTGAGCAAGGAAGGCACTTCCCAGTCTGAGCCTCAGTTTCCCCAGATGACAGAGTCACAGTCTCAGGGGGGCAGTCATGAAGATTCTCAAGTTCATTCATTCAGGGAACATTTGCCAAGCACCTACTGTGCACCAGGGCTGGTGCTGGGGACAACAGCCACCAAGAGAGACCCCCCCACCCCCAATAGGGGGCTCACAGCCCCGCAAGGTGGGGAGAGTGATGATAAACCACAAAGAAATAAACTACAATGAAATAAGTGAGCTGTGTCTACAGGAGAGGCCCCAGGGCTATGAATTGTCCTCAGCTGGCATATTTGGATGGTGGTCAGGGAGGATCTCTTGGGTGGATGACATTTGAGCTGAGGTGAGAGGGAGCCTGCCTGCTGCTACTTGAAGGAGGGCGTTCTGTGTCAAAGACACAGCCCAGGCCCTGGCCCCGGGGTGGGGAAGCAGCCAGGCCAGGTTGGGGCGTCTAGCCAAGTGTGGAGGAGGTGGATCCAGAAAGTGGTGGGGGAGGGGTGCGTTTGCTTCTTTCCTGCTGCCCCAGAGCCTTTAGGCAGAGCCGGCTTCAGGGCCGAGCCTTGATCTCCCCGGGCCTGGGCGGGTGTCCTCCCTCAGGTCGTCGACCGGGGGCTGCAGAAGTCGCTGGTGTTTGAGGACGACCTGCGCTTTGAGATCTTCTTCAAGAGGCGCCTGATGAACCTCATGCGGGATGTGGACCGGGAGGGTCTGGACTGGGACCTCATGTGCGTATGGGGGGGCTTGGGGGTGTGGCCGAGACCCTATAGGTCTGAGGGCGTCTGCAGGTTAATGGGTTGGGCCAGCTCTTGGGGGTATGCTAGGAGGACTGGCATGTGGCCTGTGTGAGGCGCTCCGTGGTCCTGGACCTGAGAGCAGTCAGTGCATGGGGCTTGGCCTAAGGCCTGTGGGGTAGGTCAGTTTATGGACCCAGCTGTGGGGGGCGGGTTCGTCAGGGCCTGGAGACTTGAGGGGGTTCTGTAGGGAGTGGGGCGTGGCTGGGGAGCTTGGGTAGCTGTAGTCAGCGCTTGGGAGCGTGGTCAGAAGCTGGGGGTGGCTGAGTGTGGGGCGTAGTCAAGAAGCTTGGGTCTTAGACCAGCCCCAGGTGGGGTGTGGCCAGCATATTTCTGCAAGAGTACTTTAGAATCTCCTTATAGGGGGGTTGGTTTGTTCTCTCCCTCTCTCTCCCTCTGTCCTTCTCGCCTTTCCTCCCGCCCTCTTTCTCCCCCTCCTGTGTGCAGGACTGCGATCCAGGTTCTAGGCCCCAGACTCTGGACCATGCTAGTAATATGAATAGTAGCTGTACCCTTTCATTCTTGACTGCTCACCATATCCATCCCCCTTGCTCTACTGCCCCACAGCCCCCTGAACCCAGAGCAGCGTCCCCCTCAGCCCCACTCTCTTGCCTTGTGGCACAGCCTCAGAAAATGTTATAGGTATCCTACTCTCCCCAGCTCCAAATCCTCCCATGGCTCCCTAGTGCCCATGGTAAAAACCTACTCTCTTCCCTGTGGGCCCCAGACCCTGTCATCCTCCCGGTCCAGCCACACCAGCCTCCTCATTGCTCTCCAAACCCGCCCCACCCACTCCCACCCCAGGGCCAGCGGCTCCCTGGATCCCTGGCTTTCTGGATTAGTGTTCTCTGGTGAGCAGGAGGGTGACAGTGCCCCCATTCTGCACCCCAGCTATGTGGGCCGGAAGCGCATGCAAGTGGAGCGCCCTGAGAAGGCCGTGCCCCGAGTGAGGAACCTGGTGGAGGCCGACTACTCCTACTGGACGCTGGCTTACGTGCTCTCCCAGCAAGGCGCCCGCAAGCTGCTGGCCGCCCAGCCGCTCGCCAAGATGCTGCCCGTCGATGAGTTCCTGCCCGTCATGTTCGACAAGCACCCAGTGTGAGGGCCACGGGCAGGCGGGCTGGGGTCTCGCTGAGTGGCTGTCCTGGGTGGGGCGGGGCTCCCAGACCCCGGGGAGGGGTCTTTTCCTCTGGCCACTTGTCCTTCCATCTGTCCCTTCCCCAGGGGGAGGGACTGCCACCCCTCACGGCCCCCTCCCCCCAGGTCCGAGTACAAGAGCCACTTCTCCCCCCGCAACCTGCACGCCTTCTCCGTGGAGCCCCTGCTCGTCTACCCCACACACTACACGGGGGACGATGGGTATGTGAGTGACACAGAGACCTCGGTCGTGTGGGACAACGAGCATGTCAAGACCGACTGGGACCGTGCCAAATCCCAGAAGATGCGGGAGCAGCAGGCCCTGAGCCGCGAGGCCAAGAACTCAGATGTGCTGCAGTCGCCGCTGGACAGCGCGGCCCGTGATGAGCTCTGAGGGGCGGCCGCCCCAGGCCCGGCCTCTGCCTGCTCACCAGGGACAGCGGGGCCCCTGTGGAGCCCTGGCAGGCCACGAGGGCTCTCCAGGCAGGGCGGCGGCCTGCCCGTTTTCGCTCAGCAATCACATGCACGCAGGCAGCATTAATGGAGTGCCTACTGTATGCCAGGAACAGGGCTCGGCACCGGGGCATTGGGTGGGAGCAATCCATCGTTCAGCTCTTCGTGCGCTCGAAACTTTTCAAGCATTTACTGTGTACCGGTTTCCTGTGCTTTGGCAGCAAATGACGCGTTCTTATCCCCTCAGTCACTGATTGATTCAGTCATCAGGCATTTATTGCTTCCCCCAAGAGTCAGGCACTAGTGTATGCATTCATTTTTTAAATTAATTCAGGTATTTATTGAGTGCCTACTGTATATGGAGCACCACTCCAGGCTTGGGGAATATTGAGATAAACAAGACATTTTAACATTTATTCAAACCCGTTGAGCACCTATCATGTACCTGGTACCTGTGATGCAAAGACAAGTTCTTATTGACTCTGCACTTATTGAGTGCCTGCTGTGTGCTGGGAGCTGAGCTCAGAGTTGGGGATGGAAGGAAACAAGGTGCTTCTTGGTCTAATTGGTTTCTGCCCCACACGTCTGAAGAACACTGAGTGTGCACCAGGCGTTAGTGACACAAAACACTGCCAGTGCTCACTCAGCGTTCCTCACCCACGTGCTGGGCCACAGAGATGAACATGACGAGTCCTTTCATTTCTTCATGCAGCAGGCATTGATTGAAGGCCTACTGTGTACCAGACCTCATGGACCCCCAGTGGGGTTGGAGAAAAGCTGACTGAGTTCTGTTCTCCCTCGTTCCCCAGTCACCTGAGCTGTGTGCAGACAACATCTTGCCACCACCCAGGAGGGGGGTGACTTCCCTCGCCAGGGGCAGTGGTGGGTCCCAGCGACCACACGGCCTCATGCGAGCCCCCTGGACCCAGCCCCCCTGGAGGGGGCGAGGGATGAAGATGGGGGCTGGGGCTCCCGTCCCCACTCCGACCGTGGGCTTGACTTCCCGGCCTGCGTCTCAGCTGTGCTCTGGGGCTGCTCAGGGGCTCCTCTGTCCGAGCCTGTGGCGGCCTCACGTGTCCGGGCCGCCCATGGCCTCGGCAGTGTCCCCAGCACAGGCCGCAGGACTTGCTGTGCCTTCAGCGGGATGAATGTCGGAGCCGGCCGGCCGGGCTTCGCTCTTTTAAGGGTCACTGCTCGCCGGGCCGGGTCCTAGATGACTCGCCTATTTTTTTATTAAATGTTCCTGGTTAATTTTGACGTCAGTCTGGGTTGTCTTCTCGGTCCAGTGCTCTGCGCGCCCCCACGTGCCTCCCACTCCCACCCCTGCTGCCGGCCGAGGCGGGCGGGAACGGGGCTGGAGAGAAGCCGCCAGTGGGGTGAGCGTGGGGGGCTAGTGGGAGCCCCGCTTTCCCGGCCGCCCCGTCAGACGGCCCCCTCCCTCCGCCTGCGGGGTCCCTGCAACGAGGAGGGGCTGCCAAGGTTTGGAGTCTTCAGAAAACACCCCAAGATAGGATTCGAGGGCGCGGGAGTCCTCCAGGAGGCGACCCAGGAAGCCCCGGGCGGGGTGGGGACCCGAGACCTGGAGCGAAGGAGCCCTGCGGGGGGCGCCCGCGAGCAGCTGGCGCAGGGACCCGGGGACTGAGCGGAGCGGGCGCCTCAGTGGGTCGCACCCGGGCCGGGCTGGGGGCGGGTGGGTGGAAGGGGAGGGCGTCTGTCCGCGCCCCGGGCCGGGGTTGGGGGCGTCTGTCCCCGCAGGGGCGGGGTGAGGAGTCCGTCTGTCCGCGCCCGGGCGCGGTCGGATCTCTGGCGGACACTCGAGGCTTGTCGCGGTCCTCCGGCCGGCGGTGCGCACGCATTTCCACCATCCCGCCGCGGTGCGCGGTGCTCGTGGGCGAACAGAGCACCCAGCCCAGCAAACGGAGAGCGGAGTGGGGTCGCGTCCTCAGGGACAGCAACTACCGTTTTGGTGACAAACCTTCCGGTCTTACCGTTTGCATGGTGCAAACATACACACATGTTCAAAAGGAGGATCGTGTCACATGAGCCGCTGGAAACGGCTCCCCCAGCGCATTTTCCATGCGTGGCCTGGGGTCAGGTCACACCCGCTCCTGCTGCAATTTTCTTCTAAACTTAACGCGCGCGGCGGACGCGCGGGGCTCTGGGCGGCTCGCGCTCGGGCGGGCCGTGGGGGCTCCGGCCGCGGCCGGGACGCTGGGGGGGCGGCGCCCGCGCGTCCGCGGAGGCCCCGGCGGCGTTCTCGCCGGTCCCGGCCGGGCCCCGGAGGCTCGCCGAGCTCAGCGCGCGGCTCCGTCCCTCGGGCCGTGCGGCGGTGTCCGCGCTCCTGGCTGTGCGGACGGGCGGGTGCTGCCGGCGTCGCGGGCGCAGAAGCCGGGGGGCGCTCGGCCCGGGCGGTGGCAGACCGGCCCGCGCCCCGGAAGACGACGTCGGGGACCCCGGGACAGCGGTCCCCAGAGGGCCGTCCTCGTGGAAGGAAGTGAAGGGACGTCTGCTGCGAACGCCTCCGCCGCGGCCCCGGCTCTCGGGCTCCGCCTCCCGACGGAGGAGTCAGGAGCTGGGGGCCCGGGACCTGAGTGCCGCTCCGCTTGTCCCGCCAGTCACCTAACAACCGTCTTTCCTTCGCTCTCCGAACCGCGGAGAGCCGAGTCCTTCCCTCTAGAACATTCCACACACACACACACACACACACACACACACACACAGTGCGTGTGTTTCTTGCCTTCATGTGGTTAATCTGTTGTTTGTCATTGGAAAGTGATTGGTGTTGATGGGAAAACCCTTCAGCGGGTCCATCGGTTCATCGTCTATGGCTGCAGGAACAAGTTTCCACACACTTGGAAGTTTAGAACGACGCAGGTTTACTCCCGTGTGTTTCTGGGGGCCGGAGTCTGAAATCAGTCCCGCTGGGCTACGGTCCTGGTCCTGGCGTAGGGGCTGGGTCCTTCTGCAGGATCGAGGGGGACTCCGTGTCCCTGCCTTTCCCAGCTTCTGGAGGCTGCTGGCGCTCCTGGGCTCACGGGCCCTTCCTGCCTCCCTCCAACTCTTGCTTCCATCGTCTCATCTACTGCTTCATCTGACCTTTTCACCCCTCTTACAAGGACCCTTGTGACTGATCACAGTAAGAACCCACTAGAATAATCCAGAGTAATCTCCCATCATCTCAAGATCCTTATTCCACCTGGAATGTTCCTTTTGCCATTTGAAGTAATACTCACAGGTTCTGGGCAACAGTAGGTGGGCACCTTTGGTGGGGACATTATTCAGTCCACGACGTTCGTCCTGGCTGCAATTGTGTCTGGCTCTATGGAGGTATCATAATTTATTATGTATCATGACGTAGCGTATCAGTCAGGATCAAGGCAGGAAACAGAAGCCACCCGAAGTCCTTTGACAGAAAGGGGTTCCATACAGGAAATTCACAACGACCCAGCTCTGCTGTCGTAGTGTGAAAGCAGCCGCGGACTGAGTCGAATGGGAGAATGAGCCTGGCTGTGTGCCAATGAGACTTTATTTACAGAAACAGGCAGTGGGCCAGATTTGGCCCAGGGCTGTAGTTTGCCAACTCCCAGTGCAGAGGAGCGGGACCGAACTACCTCACCAGGGAACTGAGGCTCCCACCCGGCCAGTCGAGGAAGGCGGGGAGTCAGGAGTCCTCGAAGCTTCTCACTTTGGGCCCACACCCTGGATCCGCAGTCCAGGGACAGGACGCTGCCTCCACCTCCACGACTGCTTCTCATTGCCCACCAAGCTGGCCGCTGGGCACGGGGACGTGAATTCCAAAACGCCAGGTGTTTCCACACCTGGCTGCTGGCAGAGCGAAAGGGAAGCAAAACCCGAGACAGCTCCGGTCCCTCCGCCTCCCGACCTACCACAGGCGCCTCTGGCCGGGGGACCGTGAGCGCCCAGCCTCGGGGAAGTCTGAGGGCACGGCTGCAGCTTTCCAGCCTCTGCCTGGAAAGGAGTTGGCTTGGGGAGGGCGCTGATGTCAACCCACCACTTGTCCCTTGTTTATTACTGCACATTATGGTAATGCTCAGAACAAGCGTGTAATTGTAGGATGCATAATCACGGAAACCACTATATGTAATTGCAGTATTAGGAGCAGAGTAATTATAATGCAATATAAGAAGTCGTGTAATTGAAATGTTATCTCACCTAGATTGCCAATCACGTAATTATGTTACACTCTCCAGGAAACTACCGTGCACTTGGTGATGTCCACGGGTGATCCAGCCGCATTGGCAGGTGGCATGATGAGGAGGCAAGGGGACATGGGGGGGATTAGGGTCGACTTGGGGCTGGTGGCGAGAGCGGAGGGTGGGGCGAGCTTGAGGATGGTGCTGGAGTTCAGCCTGAGGCTGAGAGAAGTAAGGAGACGCAGGAGGGGAGGCCGACGAGAGTGGATGAGGTCAGAGGTGTCAAACTGCCGCCCATGGGCCAAATCTGAGCAGCCACCTGGTCTGGTTTTTTGTAATTGAGGTGAATTCAGACAACATAAATTAGCCGTATTAAAGTGTGCGATCCTGGGGCATTAGGGCCATTCACGTGGTTGCGCAGCCGTCCCCACCATCCGTCTCCAGAACTTGCTCATCGTCCCAAACTGAGACTCTGTCCCCTTAAAACATTCACTCCCCTCCTTCAGCCCCTGGCGCCCTCAGTCCTGCCTTCTGTCTCTGCGAGTGTGACTCCTCTATGGGCCTCGTATAAGTGGGATCACACAGTGTTTGTCCTTTTGTGTCTGGCTTACGTCACTGAGCATAATGTCCTCACGGTTCCTCCCACCATAGCTCGTGTCAGAATGTCTTTCCTTCTTAAGACTGAATAGTATCCCGTTGGGTGTCTGCACCACATTGTGTTTATCCAGCATCCTTCCGTGGACGCCTGGGCTCCTTCCACCTTTTGGCTCTTCAACACGGGTAGGCAAAAATCTGTTCCATATGTGCTTTCATTTCTTTTGGGTCTATACCCAGAAATATATTGCTGGATCATGTGGTCGTTCTGTGTTTAAGTTCTTGAGGAACTCCCATACTGTTTTCCTAGTGGCTTCAATTCTTTTTCAATTAAATTATTTGTTTATTGAAGTGAAATTCACATAACATCAAACTAACCAACTAAATTGTTCAACTCAGTGACATTTAATACATTCATTACATTGTGCAATTATCATGTCTATCTAGTGCCAGAACATTCCATCACTCTAAAAGGAAACCCCGTCCCCCCTGAGCAGTCGCTCCCTGTCCCCCTCCCCCAGCCCCTGGCCACCACTAATCTGCCATCTGTCTCCCACTGTGGACATTTTATATAGATGGAATCACACACTATGTGGTCTTATGTGTCTGGCTTCTCTCACTCAGCATGCTTGCGAGGTTCATCCATGTTGTAGCGTGTATCAGAGGTTCATTCCTTTGTGAGGCTAACAGTCCACAGTCGGGAGGGACCACGTTGCGTTCATCCATCATCCACCGATGGACACCTTGGTGTTTCCAACCCTCGGCTGTTGTGAACAGTGCTGCTGTGAACACGGGCGTACGAGGATTGATTTGACCATACCTGCTTGTATTTCCAAGTACAGTTCTCTTGGCACACAGCATGCCACTCGCTGGCGTGTGGCTGCTCTCATGCTCCAGGGGCAGAGTTGAATACTTGTGTCAGAAACTGTATGGCCTGCAAAGCCTAAGATGTTGACTATTTGGCTCTTTACAGAAAAAGTTCATTGACTGCTAGATGGATGGGTTTGGGAGAGAGATTGGGTTGCAGAAACTTCTAGTTTTGCCCCAGTAACCATTCTCCTCCTTCTTTAGGAACTGTAACTGTAGTTGGGAAAATGGCAGAAGGAAGGGTGCATTTCCCAGCACCCTTTGCAGCTAGGCGCCTGCAGTCAGTAGGTTCTGGTCTAAGGACCCCTAGCGGGAGCGATGGTCACAGCCTCTCGGTCTCGCCTGCAGGGAAGGGATTTGCCCTCCTCTGGCCTTTTCCGCTTACTGCCAACTGGAGCAGCATCTTGGACCCTGAGGTGGAAGATGCGAGGTGGAAAGACGGGGTCCCACATGGCTGCCGGGCTCCCAGGCATATGATCTCGCAGTGGTTCTCCTTTTCAATTCTCTGATTACCCAGAGGGGTGAACATCTTTTCATATGTTTATGAGCCATCAAGTTTTCGGTCAGGAAGTGTCTGTGTGGTTCTCTCCTATTGATTCAGAGTTCGTTACAGATACTAGTCCTGTCTTGGCTGTGTGTTGCAAATCTCTTCTCCCAATATTGGCTTGTCATTTCACCCCCTTTACAGTGTCTTTCAATGGACTGAGGGTCTTCATTTTGATGGAGTTGATCATCGTTTCCTATAGGTTCCTTTCATGCTTTTTGTGTCTTGTTTAGAATTGTTTCCTGGTGCCAAGGTCATGAAGCTATTCTGCCACATTAACTTCTAAAATCTTCATAGTTTTGCTTTCCATACTTAAATCTTTAATACACTCAGAATTGGGTTTTGTGTATAGTGTCATGTTGTGTAGGCCAGGGTTTCTCAAATGCTTGACTTTTCATTTTCGACACAAAACCCCCATTTCCTTTTGATAAAAATCATTGGTGGAGTCCTCGGAAAGCTGTAGCTGGATCATCTTTTCACCTTATTTCTGATGCTGAATTGCGCTCTGTTGTCACTCAGTTCCAATGCATTTGTTCCAGTGGACAAGGCAGGCAAAAATGACACAGGCTCACAAACCAAAGGCCTGTACGCCTCAGAGCTAGGGCAGCAATTTGAAACTAAAGGGAATGTCACCAAAGTTAGGGAGTCCCCAAGACTGCCCTCAATGCTCTCTGCCTGGTGTCCAGGCCCTTGTGTAACCTCCTCCTCCTGATGTGGGCTGGACATGGCGACTGGCTTCTAACCAATGCAACATGAGACAAGCAATGGGATGTCACTTCCAAAGTTAGGCTGCAAAGGACTTCTCTCTCTCTCCCACTCTGATGAAGCCGGCTGCCATGTTGTGAGCTGTCCTATGGAGAGGCCCACGTGACATGGAGCTGAGCAGCACGTCCAGCAAGGAGCTGAATCCTGCCAACAGCCACACGAGTGAACTGGCAGGTGGCTCCTCCCACAGTCGAGCCTTCACATGAGACCACAGCTCTGCCAACACCTTGATTGCAGCCTATGTGAGGCCTGGAGGCTGAGGCAGATTCCCGACCCACAGAAAACTTGTAACAACTTTGTTGTTAGAAGTGCCTACGTTTGGGGACAATTTGTTACACAGCAGTAGATAACTAATACAGTGGCTGTCACAGTGTGGAGGAAGGTTAAGGAAAATGGCTGGCACTGGGGCAGCTTACCCAGGAGCCCCGTTTGCTCTGTGGGCGGGGTGGCCTGGTAGGAGAAGGCACAGGACTCGAGGGCTGGCCCTGATTGCTCTTCACTGACCACGGGGACCCATTGGCCTTGTCCGTGATTGGTTTAGGAGTGGACAGTGACCCGGTTCTGGCCAAGGGTACAAAAGGGAACTTGTGGAAAACTTTAACTTCCTGATAAAAAAAGATGTGTGTGGGTGACTTTTGGAGCTTTGACAGCCATTCTGGGGTTGCAAGAAATGCCACTAGAATCAGAGAAAAGACAGCGAGCTTTGTCCGACCTCGGACCTGCCCAGCCCTCCCTTTAGGGGTCTGACCTGGTATTGTCCGTGTGGCCTCTGCTCACATCCCATTGGCCAGAACTAGTCACATGACCAGAGGTAGCTGCAAAGGAGGCTGGGAAATGTCTTTGGTTGCCCAGCTGCGCCCACAAATGAAGCTTCCATTATTTTAGGGAAGAAAGGAAGGGAAAGTGTTAGGGGCTGCTGAGTGGTAACCAGCCACCTCCACCACAAGAACACACATTGCAAACTGCGAAACAAGCTCCTGCAAAGCCATTGCCGCTGCAGCCGCAGAACTTCCTCACGTCATCACGCGCTCTTCCTGCCTCTCGGCCCCCAGACTACCACTGCCTTGAGTTTTGCGTTTCTCATTTTTTTAATCCTCAACTTTCTTATTGTGTTAAACTACACGTTGTAACATAAAGTTTACCCTCTCTATTGTTTAAACATTTTTTTTCTATTGAGTTCATAATAGTTTGCATCAATGTGAGATTTTGGTTGTACATTATTTCCTGTCTGTCACCACATAAGTGCTCCCCTTCCCCCCCCCCCCCGTGCCCGCCCCCACCCCTTTCCCCTGGTGACCACTGAACTGTTTTCTTTGTCCATGTGCTTGGTCTGTTCAGATTCTCTATTTCTTTTTGATTCAGTTTGGGGAAGTTGTAGGAGTCCAAGAATTTGTCCATTTCCTCTAGCTTACTCATTTTGCTGGTATATAGTTTTTCGTAGTAGTCTCTTATAATCTGTTGTGTTTCTGTGGAGTCTGTTGTTATTTCTCCTCTTTCATTTCTGATTTTGTTTATTTGAGCTTTCTCTCTGTTTCTAAGTCTGGCTAGGGGTTTGTCAATTTTGTTTATCTTCTCAAAGAACCAGTTCTTTGTTTCACTGATCCTTTCTTCTGCCTTTTTTGTTTCAATAGCATTTATTTCTTCTCTGATTTTTATTTCTCTCCTTCTGCTGACTTTGGGCTTTGTTTGTTCTTCTTTTTCTAATTCAGTTAGGTGTAATTTGAGATTGCTTATTTGGGATTTTTCTTATTTGTTAAGGTGGGCCTGTATTGTGATAAATTTCCCTCTTAATACAGCTTTTGCTGTACCCCATATGAGTTGGTATGGCATGCTATCATTTTCATTTGTCTCCAGATGTTTTTTGATTTCTCCTTTAATTTCTTCAATGATCCATTGATTGTTAACAGCATGTTGTTTAGTCTCCACATCTTTGCCCCTTTCTCAGCTTCTTTCTTGTAATCAGTTTCTAGCTTTATAGCATTGTGGTCAGAAAACATGCTTGTTATGATTTCAATTTTCTTAAGTTTATTGAGGCGTTGCTTGTTTCCCAACATATGGTCTACCTTTTAGAATGTTCCATGCGCACTTGAGAAGAACGTGTATTCTGCTGTTTTTGGATGGAGTGTTCTATATGTGTCTATTAAGTCCAACTGTTTTAGCTTTTCATTTAGCTCCACTGTTTCCTTGTTGATTTTCTGTCTGGATGATCTGTCCATTGATGTGAGTGGGGTGTTGAGGTCCCCTCCTATTATTGTGTTATTATTAATATCTTCTTTTAGGTTTGTTAATAGTTGCTTTATGTACTTCGCTGCTCCTGTGTTGGGTGCATAGATATTTATAAGCATTATTTCCTCTTGGTGGAATGTCCCCTTGATCATTATATACTGCCCCTCTTTGTCTCACTTTCCCTGCCTTATCTTGAAGGCTACTTTGTCTGATATAAGTATTGCGACACCTGCTTTCTTTTGTTTGCCATTAGCTTGGAGTATTGTCTTCCACACCTTCACTCTGAGCCTGTGTTTGTCGTTGGAGCTGAGATGTGTTTCCTGGAGGCAACAAATTGCTGGATCTTGTTCTTTAATCCATCTCACCACTCTGTGTCTTTTTATTGGAGAGCTCAATCCATTTACTTTCAGGGTGATTATTGATGTATGAGGGCTTAATGCTGTCATTTTAGCATTCGTTTTCTGGTTTTCTTGCATTTCCTTTGTTTCTCGTCCTGTGTGTTTTGGTCTACCCATTGAATTATGTAGTTTTTTTATGATATGTTTCTTTGTTTTCTCCTTATCTATTCTTTGTGTTTCTGTTCTGCTTTTTTGTTTAGTGGTTACCCTGAGGTTTTTATTCAGAATCTTGTGTATAAGATAGTCCATTTTCAGACGGCCTCTTATTTCCTTAGTCTAAACTGATTCAGTCCCATTCCTCCTCCCCTCCTAAGTTGTTTTTCTCATATCTTATTCCATCTTGTGTTGTGAGTTTGTGGTTAAAATGACAGGATTATCTTTGTTTTTGGTGATTTCCTTCCCTTTAGCTTCATGCTATAGTTGAATATTTGCTATCCTATTCTGATTCTAACTATTTATCTCCTTACTCTGTGTTTTGTGACCCCTTTCTCCCTTCTCTTTTTTCAGGTATGGGAGTCTTCTTGAGGATTTCTTGTGTGTGTGTGTTGGGGGGGGGCGTCTCGTGGCTATGAAATCCCTTAGCATTTGTTTGTCTGGGAAAGTTTTAATTTCTGCCTCATATCTGAAGGATGTTTTTGCTGGATAGAGTATTCTTGGCTGAAATTTTTGTCTTTTAAAGATTTGAATATGTCATTCCAATCTCACCTAGCTTGTAAGGTTTCTGCAGAGAAATCTGCTGAAAGCCTGATGGGGGTTCCTTTTTAGGTTATTTTCTTCTTCTGCCTCGCTGCCCTTGGTATTCTTTCTTTGTCATTCATCTTTGCCAGTTTTACTACTATACGCCTTGCAGTAGGTCTTTTTACATTGACATATGTAGGAGATCTGGAAGCCTCTTTCTCACAGATTTCCCTCTCTTTCCCTAGGTTTGGGAAGTTCTCTGCTATTATTTCTTTGAACATGCTTTCTGCTCCCTTCTCCTTCTCTTCTCCTTCTTGAATACCTATAATTCTTATATTGCATTGTCTCATTGAGTAGGATATTTCTCAGAGATTTTCTTCATTTCTTTTTATCTTCATTCTTTCTCCTCCTCTGTCTGGAGCATTTCAACCTGTCTATCCTCAGTTATGCTGATACGCTCCTCTATGGTGTCCGCTCGAGCACTCAGGGAATCCGTATTTTGTTTTATCTCTTCCATTGTGTCTTCCATCTCTAATATTTCTGGTTGATTCTTCTTTATAGACTCACTTTCTTTTGTGAAGTAGCTCCTGAACTCATTGAATTGTTTCTCTACATTCTCTTTTACCTCATTGAGCTTTTGATGATAGCTATTTTGAATTCATTGTCATTTAGCTTACATATTCTCTGTCCTCAGGACTGAATTCTGGATGCTTGTCGTTTTCTCTCTGTCTGGAGATTAGATGTGGTGTCTGATGTTGCTAAAGGTAGGTCGAGTCTTACGCATTCTGATATTATTTGGTTGCAGTTACTGCCTATCGCCACTGGGTGGGGGTCGAGAGCCACATATTCTGAGCCCACTGCCTTCAGCCAAGACCTCAGGGGCTGGAGCAGCCTGGGGCCGGTGGGGAGAGGGGCGCTTTCTCCTGCATGCACTCTGGGATTTCTCACTCTTGCTGTCCTGGGTTCTTGGCTTGATGAGGTCACCCCTCGTGAAAGCTCTCGCCTCATTAAAGGGCTTCCTTCTAGGCTGCAAGGGCCCTAGGGAGTCCTTGATGTTACTGTGAACAAATGACCCCTCCCCCATTCCTTCCTCACAGATCCTCCTGCGCAGCCATGACAACAAAGTTCTCTCTTACCCTGTTCCAGCTCCTCCGAGGGGGCTCCAGCCTCTCTGCCCTCCGTCGTGTGCCTGCATGTCTCTCCAACATTTTTGTGCTCTGTTAGGGTGTCCTCCGTTGGAGTGTGGATGCCCCTTTTTATTGTATGTTGGAGGGCGAGAGTCCCGGGAAAATTCACTCCACCATCGTGCCCACGGCGCTCCCCCTCTTGACCATTTTTAACTGCACAGTTCAGTGGTATCAAATGCATTCACATTGGTGTGTAGCCCCCACCACCATCAGTCCCCAGAACTCTTTTCATGTTGTGAAACTGAAACTCTGCCCCATTAGACACTAATTCCCTGTCCCCCTGCCCAGCCCCTGATGCCCTCCATCCTCCTTTCTGTCTCTGTGATCTTGACTATTCTAGTGACCTCATATAAGTGGAATCATACAGAATTTGTCTTTTTGTAACTGCCTTATTTCACTCAGCATAATGTCCTCAAGGTCCGTCCATGCTGTAGCATGTGTCAGAATTTCCTTCCTTTTTATGGCTGAATAATATTCCACTGTGTGGATGGACCACATTTTGCTTGTCTATTCATGTCTTGATGGGTGCTGGGGTTGTTTCCCTGTTTTAGCTCTTGTGAGTAATGCTGCTGTCAGTTCTTTTGGGTTTATATGCAGAAGTGGGACTGCTGGGTCATACGGTCATTTTAGGTTTAATTTTTTGAGGAATCTCCATTCTGTTTTTCACAGCGGCTGCACAATTTCACATTCCCACCAACAGCGCCGAAGGGTTCCGATTTTTTCAAGTCTTCACCAACACTTTTTAGTTAGTTTGTTTGTAATAGTAGTCATCCTGGTGGGTGTGAGGCAGAATCCCCAATTTTTTAATGCTAGTTTCATGCTTATTGTTTTCATTAATCATACTTACGTCTCCCTAAACTACATCTTTGTGGATGCATCTTCTGTGCGTAAATA
Organism: Equus caballus; assembly: GCF_041296265.1. Classification (NCBI taxonomy): domain Eukaryota; kingdom Metazoa; phylum Chordata; class Mammalia; order Perissodactyla; family Equidae; genus Equus; species Equus caballus. The sequence goes on from NC_091704.1 coordinate 17,001,379, forward strand.
TATACAGCTAGTTTTTGAGCTTTATAAACTCGGAGTCATGCTCTCTGAAGCCGTCTGGGACTTGTCTTTTTCATTCAACATCACAATTCTAAGATTATTGGTGTCATCTGTCAGAGAAGCACCCGACTCACACAGGATGGCGGAAGGAAGCCTGTCCTGACCCACAGGAGCCAGAGTCGCCTGTGAGCCTCAGCGCAGCACAGCAAGATGGCATATGCCGCACAGGAGGCAGCCCGAGCCTCGGTCCCCAGGCCCCATGGTGACACGATGGAGCCCCCATACTGAGCACACAGGGCCAGGAGCTGAGCACCATTTGTGGCAAGGAGCGCCCGGCCCAGCTGCCCTCCGTCAGAGAGCGAGCTGTTACGGGCAGTCACGCCGCAGCCCGCGTCTCCAGCTTGGGGACCTGCTCGGCCTCGGGAGGAGGACGAGGCCTGCAGCCTGGCGCAGTCAGCCAGCCGCGCAGCGGCGCCGGGACCCCGGCGGGCTGCCTCCTCTGACGTCGTGCAGACAGCTGTGGCTCCCCCATTTCCACGGCCGCATACTGCTCCCCAGGGTGAAGACCCCGCACACAGAGGCTGTTCCAGTCCCTTCGGCCACACGCGAGAGTCTTCAGAGCACAGGCGCTGAGGCGTAGGGTATCTTTGTGCTTCCGCCACTTTTTGTTCCACTTTCAGCCCTTTTGGCTGTTCTTTGCAGCCAAAAGCACTCGCTGAACGCACTCCCTGGGTGGCTCCCGGCGCTGCCACCCTCGCCGCTGCAGTCTAGAAACCACCGCGGGCCGTGGGGGAGGAGTCCCCGAATGCACCGAGGAAGCCCTGGGCCGAGTCAGATTCCATTTCTGCTCTCTGGTGGGACGGGGCTCAAAACAGAAATTAAGGTCAGCTGTAGAAAAATGAAGCTTCATTCTTTGCGCATCCGAGTTTATGAAATGAGATGCTCATCTGCTAGATGGAAAAAACCCAGCAAACATCGGGGTGTCGGCTCAATTTGGAGGGTGTGCCCTGGCATCTGCGTCCTAATTAGCTTGAGCCAAGAGCAGTAGCGGCGCGGGGCCGGGCTCAAACCCGGCTCCACCCCTTCCGCAGACCGCACCTCCGCGGGCCTGTTCCCCGCTCTGGAAAATTCGGGCACCGCTGGTCGTGGACGAGCTCGTGGGCGGGAGGCGCGTCCGACAGTGTCTGCGCGCAGCAGGTGCCATGTGTGTCTTTTGCCAATATGAGCGTGCAAAGAGAACACTACCACGCGTCCGAGGTTGTGTGCTTGTCTTTTTTTAATGTTTGCTGTTAATAAAATATTTTTACAGAGACCAAAAAGTCAGAATAGTGCAAAACATCTCAACACCATGCATTCATGACCACTTCTCGTTGGTTTTAAACATTTGTTCCAAGTCACATATTTACAGAGAAATGGGGCATCTGTGCAGACGCCGGACCGACGGGATGGAATTAAAACGAACAGCGTTGGAGTTCACAGTTGCAATCACATGCTAAGAGGTGTGTGGGGAAGCACCTCCCTGGACTGTGCGCCGGCTTTGGGGGTCTGGGGGGAGGGGGGACGGGGCTAGGGCCAGGGGTGGGGTCCGAGTCCCCCTGGCGGTGTGGCCGGGGATGCACAGGGGACCCTCCACCTTTGGCCTGTGCCTCGAGAGAGCCACTGTGGCTGGGCGGGGGCGGGAGATGGGAGGTCTTACTTGACACCGTCAACTTGATTTCTCTCTTTAAGAAAATAAAAGGCAAAGAGAAAAGCAACACGTGTCAGCGAAGACGACTTTGGTCCTTGACAATTCCTGGGAAAGGGGGTGCAGGGGGCAGATGGGCTCGTGATGTGGACCAAGCCCCGGGGGCTCCCTCCCTCTCCACCCGGGCAGCAGAGTTGGAGGTGCCTCCGGGCTGTCCCCACTCTGCTCCGCCCCTCAGTGTCCCCATCTGCAAAATGGACAGCATGGGATGGGGACAGAAAGGCTCTGAGGTCCCAGCAGAGAGAGGTCCCAAGGATTTCTCGTTGGGTGTGAAGTTTTTTGCATCTCTGATGGGGGCACGGTGAGGTTCCAGGCTCTGGGGCCCGATGGTCCGAGGGCTGCGGGCGCAGTGGACACTCATCTTTTTAGGTAAACCCTCCGAGGCGGGCCTGGTGAGAGCCAGAGAGCAGCAGTCCCTCTGCCTCCTCCCTCCTCAGTGCTGCTTCTCCTCTGCTCTCTGCCCCCAGCAGGGTGTGAGCTCCCCCTCTCGATTTCTCGCCTTCTCTCTGTGTCCTTCCTCTGTGTCTCTGCCCAAGACGTCCCTAACGTCACCTCGTCCACCTCGTCCGGGGCTGACCCAACTTCACCCCTCCCCTGACCCAAGGAAATCTGGGGCCAGCTCCTCGTGTGCAACCCTGAGGCCCCACCGGAGAACCCCACGCACTGCAGGTGAGGTGGTGAAAGCCCGGAGGTGTCCTCCGAGGCGTCCGCTTGCTGGGTGGCCTGAGGGAAAGCCTGCTCCTCTGGGCTCAGTTCCAGGACAGGAACTTCCTGATTTCAAATGCTTCCAGCCCCCGGGATTCCTCTCCTGGCTCCTCCCGTCCTCTCTCATCCTCTCTTACTCTGTGTCCTGTGGCTGAGCCACAGTCTGGCTTGAACACCTCCTGTGTGTCCATGTCTGTGTGGGAAAGGAAGGTTGGCACAGACAGACAGGGACAGACACACATGTGGATGTGGACACACACAGACCCCCACCCAAGACATAATCCAAGCCTCCCATCCCCCTGTGCCCAGCCTGAGCTGGGTGAACTTGGGGCTCTTGAGAGGCCTCAGACTCCCATCTGGGGGGAAACAGCTTGTCACAGACCCCCCTGGCCCCATGGCATCAGGGACAGAAGGTGAGGACAGAGGCTTGGGAACAGACAGACAGAGGAAGATGGATAGAGGCTGGGGAAGTCCTGAGGGGGAGCAGAGAGGGTTTCCTACTGGAAGGGATATTTGTGGATGAGTTTTGAGGGATGAGTAGGAGTTCTCTGGGGAAAGAAGAGGGAAGAAATTTCCAAAACAGTTCTAGCCTGGGAGTCAGAAAAAGTCATTCAAAAAATACTCCCTGAGGCTCCCTCTATGTGCCCGGACCAGTGCTGGGGAACACTACACACACACATGCGCACACACACACACACACACACGTGTGCGCACACAGGCCTTGACCAGAGACATTGCCAAGGAAGCTTTTGGGAAATACCTGGCAGCTCAGCGCCCCTTTTTCCTGCGAGTCATTCAGAAATCTGTGAGGGCCCAGCCCAGATCACAGGTCGCCTCCCTCTGGGTGTTCTTAGTGTTCTCCGCCCCAAGTCATCCACCTCCGTCACTCCCACTCCCACCTCTTAGATGGTTCAAATTTCAAATCTGCCTCTTGGTCCCCTTGGTGACAGACTCCAAGCCCCCCTCGCCACTGCCTAGCCTGCCCCTTCCCCCTGGCTGGAACCCCCCTCTCCTACCGTCCTGTGTGAGAATTTGCGTCCTAATCTCTGGTTCAGAACCTCCAGTCACCTGAACCTGCCTGAATTTAGGGTACACCTAGCGCTCCAGGTAAATGAGAAAACAGTGCCACTTCTTCCAGAACCTTCATGTCTCCATGCCAGGAAACCATCACCATAAACATACAACTCTCAATGCCTGGAATTTGCACATGGCTTCTGTAGAGACACCGAATCCTTGGGCAGTGCACAACTGGGACAACTGTACCCAGCAGTCCTCAGGCTCATCTAAGGGCAGGGTTTGTTGTTTGTTTTTAATATATCCTCCAAAAATCCTTCCAAGAATTAATTTTGGTGTCCTGAGAGCACTCTGTCCTCCCCCTACACTGCATTGGGCCAATCCCGATGAGGTAGCTGGGGGAAGCTTTGGAAACCTGAAATGCAGGCTCTCCCCAGCTTTAAACCCTCCTGGGGCTCCCCATGCTTCTTAGGTAAAATCAAAACTCCTCAGGGCAGCATAGGAGGCCCCACGAGGTCGATATCTCTGCAGGTCTCCCCATCCTCACCGCCCCCACCCTCCCCTTAATGGCTCAGCTCCAGCCGTGGGGACCTTCTTGCCAAGCTTCAAACCTGCCCACCTCCTGGTCTTTGCACCTGCTGTTCCCTCTGCCTGGAGCTCATTTCTCTTCAGTGGGTGGTTCCCCCTCATTTTCCACCTCCACGGAGAGCCCTCCCTCACCTTCCCTGTCTGATGTCGTCTTCAGCACTCCAGGAGTCTCGCTACGCATCTCCTCCCTCTGTTGTAACTTCTCCCTAGCCCAGCACCAGCCTGTACTTAGCAATCTGGCAGAAAAATCCACGGCAAACGCACACGAGTCCAACGCCGAAAAGCAGATCCTGGGCAAAGACGAGCGCTGCCAACCTTTCCCAAAAGGTTCTCCCCGCCTGAGTAAAGGGGGGAAGCCGGACCCCGGGCAGATGCCCCAACGCCCGCTGCGGGAAGCGCTTTGGGCAGCTCGGGGCCCCAGCTGGAGGCACCCTGTGGCCTGCGAGTTTGAATGAATGAATGAGGTTTTAGAGACCAAGCTCCGAGCAAATTACACACACACACACACACACACACACACACACACACACACACACCCCCTTAGAGATTCTGGTCTCTTTCTGCCCTTTTCTGTCTGGGGAATTCTGGGAGAGGAAGAAGGGGTTGGGGGAGCCTGGGTCCAGGGAATCCCAAAGCCTCACTCTTTGTTGGCGAGAGGTCAAGAGTTCTTAGGGTGTCCCCCCCGGGGCCCCTCCCAGTGGGAAGGGCTGAAGGCAGGAGTTTTGCTTGGCAGCCAGAGGTGGGAGGGGGCAGAGGGGGCCTTGGCCCAGGACCCCCATCCCTTATAACGATTGGGGGAGGTCCCCTGGAGGGAGGTTAGCAGCAATGGGGAGCTGTGTCGGGTCATCCGATCTCAGCCCACCCTTCCATGGGTAACACAGGCCCACAGGCCAAAGAGAGTAGGGAGAGGGCGTGGCGCTGGAACTCTCGGCCGAGTCTCAAGCAGCTCTCGGGGCCTCAGTTTTGCCATCTGTCAAATGGGTGGGTTGAACTCTATGATAAGAGAACTGGGTATGTGGGGGGAAAAGGGGAGGCAAACCCCCACAGGGAAGTGGGGGCAGCGCCGGGTGCTCAAGAGCCGTCCCCCGGCCCCCAGGGTTTGGGCGCCCAAGGGCGCATGTGCTTTTGAAATCCCATCCTCCCCACTCTCCCCGTTTATTTTTTGCACAAACATCAAAAGTGACTCCAGTCCACCCAGCATGCTAGAGTCTCCAGCCTCCAGACCGCCCCAGGAAGCCCAGCCCCTGACCCAGGGCCCGCCCCTCGAGGGAGCTAACAGTTCCATACTTGGCAATTGGTCTTGGGCCCCAGAGGTTGGGGACCCGTCTTATGGCTTTTCCGGGGGACAGGAGGCGGGGCCTCCCGGCACCAGAGCCCTGGGACCTGGCCTCCTCCATAGGGGACGGGGCTTCCTCCCATCCCACTTGAACAGCCCCCTAGGCGGCGGGGGCGCGGCCTCAAGTAGGGGATGTGGCATCTTCCTTCCTCCCGTCCTGGGGCGTGGCCTCCCGAGGGGGCGGGGCGTCGTCCGGTCACAATTTCCCAGAGCGGGGAGCTAAGTCAAGGGCGCAGGCGCAGCCCGCCCCCGGCGCAGAGCCCGGAGACTCCGCCTCCGGGAGATCCCAGCGCGCAGGCGCCGCCCCGCCCCGCGCGCTACACGCAGGCGCAGTACTGCCCGCCCCCGCACGCCCCGCGCTAGGGCGCAGGCGCAGCACCGCCCTCCTCGGCGGAGCGCGTGTCTGACTTGAGCTTGACGAACTCTTTGGCCACCTCGTCATTACTGCGCTGCGATAGGATGCGCAGCACCGTGAGGCCGGTGTCGTCCATGTGGATGCGGCGGCCGAGCGGCAGCCAGCAGGCGGCGCTCCCGCGCTGGGCCAGCTCGCGCAGCTGCAGCACGGCCAGCCCCACGGTGCGGTCCTCGCGCGCGAAGCAGTAGTCCTTGACGCACACCTGCAGCTCGTAGCACTCGGGGCCCGCGTCGGCGCTCAGCGTGCTGCGTGAGGGGGCGGGGCGTGAGGGGGCGGGGCGTGAGGGCAGGCCCCGCCCGGGCCGGCGACTCGCCTCCACGCTGGGCCACGCCCACACCAGCTGATGCCCCTGCCTCCGCCCCAAATGCTGTCCCTGAGATGTCTTGCCTCCTTCCCACCCAACGACGCCCCCACCAGACTATGCCCAGCCCCCGGCCAAATCACATCTTCACCCCAAGTAATCCTTCCCCCAGGCCCCCCTGGCTACGCCGTGCTCCCACCCTGAGGTACTTGCGGCCACGCCCTTGGCCAGCAGAGCTGCTGCCCCCAGCACCCTGCCCCAGATGGCCCTCCCAGAAGCACCTTGACCAGGCTCCCACCAGAGCACAAGTTCTCCCTCTGACGCAGTCTCTCCCCCAGGCTCCCTAACCCACCCCTCTTACCCCAAGATGCTCTCTACACAACCCTACCCTGACCGCCCCTTCCAGCATGCCTCCCCCTCCCCCCAGGCTCAGACCCCAGGGACACTGGGTTCCTGCACCCAGGTCACCTGCCTTGACGCTGGCTGACCAAAAGCGCCCACTTTTGGGGCCACACCCACACGGATCCCTCGCGTCCTCCTCCCAGGCTGCATGCCTGCCCACCCCAGGAGACATCCGCCCCCACTAGGCCCTGCTACTGCTCCTGAGCGTTGCATCAGGTGACCTGCCACTCCAGAGTCCTCTGACCAAGAGCCCTCCTGACACAACTGGCCAGGCTCTTGTCCCTCAAGGGCCTCCCTCCCCCAGCTCTGATGCCCTCTTACCCCTCTGCACTTCTGTCCCCCAAGAATACCCCCAGGGAGGCATATACTGCTGCCCCAGTGAGGCTCACTGACCAGAGATCTGCCCGCCCTAGGGAGCCTTCTCTACACCCTGAGGGGACTTATTTACGCCCCCAGGTTGCCTACCCCTCTAGACCCCTAAAGCCCCTGACCAGGCTCACTCCTGCTCACCAGGAGGCCCCATCTGGACGGGACCCCATCCCCTAGACCAAGCCACGCCCCACTCCTGTCCCTGAGGGCCAACTCCTCCAGATGACCTGCCCCAACGGCCCTGACCGGGCTCGCAACTGGCTTCAGGAGTCCCTGTGCCTACGCCCCTCAGCCCCTGGCCCAGGAGCCTTCTGCCCCATCATGACCACCCACACCCTTCACCAGACCAGTCTCCAGCCTCAGAAATGGCCCCGCCTGACACACCTCTTCTGCCCAGACTCCTTCTGCACAAGCCGTCATCATCACTCTACATCACATTCACTGCCTCCCTGGAACCTGCCTGTCCCCCAAGGTGGTCACCTCCATCCCAGCGTCCCTCACTGACGTCACTCCTGCACCCAGGTGCCACCGGTCCATTAGACCTTCCTTCTGCCTAGAGGGCCCTGAGCTCCGCCCCGCCGATGTCCCCTCCCCGTGCTCCCCGAAGCATCCCAGACTCACAACTGGAAGCTCTCATTGTACTTGGGGGCCCAGCTGTTGTTCTTGGATTTGGTCGCAAACTTGCGTTTCTTGTCACTGAGCTGGGGCCCAATGATGTTGACCTCGATGAATGGCCGGAAAATGCCGGAAGTCTGCCACTTGAGGTCATTGGCAGCCACCACTGTTGGGGAAAGTAGAGGGTAGGCTAGTGGAGGTAAAAGTTCAGGCTTCCCCAGTATGTGTTTGTGGTTTTGAAAGCCTGTCTGAAAGACTACATTTCCCAACATGCTCTTGTTGCTGTGTGGCCGTGTGACTAAGTCCCAGCCAATGAGATGTGAGAGGAAGTGATGGGTACAACTTGCTGGTTGTGACTTAAAAGGCAAGGAGAGTGCCCTAAACTACCTCCTTCCCCTGGCTGCAGGGCTCGAATGCTGCTGGGGGCTGAGTTCTTTGGGACCCTATAGAGGAGGAAAACACATTAGGGGTGAAAGTGCAACAAAAGATGGCAGGATCCAGGATCCGCAAGACTGTGAGGCCTCCGTGTCAGCTCCGGCCTGACTGTTCTCGCAGTTACCTAGGTGAGAAATTAATTCTATCTTGTTTAAGATCCTATCTTGGGCCTTGGATAAAACGGCCCAATCTATATTCTACATAACAAAACAAAAGCCAACAAAAGGAAAGCAGAGCTGAGAGAGAAAGTGCGATTGAGTCCTATAACACTGTTTGTACTCCTGGATCCAGACATGCCTGAACCCCGTGGTCTTCTTCTGGAATTTTCAGTTTTATGGAAAAAAAGTTTTTTTTTAATGAAAAAAGTTGTTCTTGCTTTAGCTGGTTGGAGTTTGGTTTCTCTCTTCGAACCTAGTGCATCCTGACAAGGCACTCCCCCTCCCGCCTCAGGCTGCTCACCTTTCACTGTCACCTTGTGTTCCCCAGTTCCTGGGTGAGTGAAGAGCTCAACGTGGACGGACACTTCACCCACAGGGTCTTCCACACCTGAGCCTGGGCAGGGCAGGGAGGATGCCGGGTGTGAGCTTCATTCCTTCCCACCCAGCAGAAGGGACCTGGACCCCTCCCACCCACCATGTGCTGGCGGCACCAGGTCATCAGTCCTGACAGGGTGGCCCTGAAGGGGGGGCTGGGATGGCAGGTGCTCTTGGAGAGGCCAAGAATCTGGGTTTTGGCTTTTCACTGCCTTTCTGTGTGATCTCAGGCAGATATCTTAACTTCTCTGAGCCTAATGCATCTGCCCCCTGTTTTTCTCATTCAGCTGATCACCATGTTGTCAAAACTCAGTCTTTATCATATATACCACCTCAGCAGCATCTGACACCCTGGCTTCCTGTGCCTCAGTTTCTCCTCTTGGTTGCAACAATGCCACACTCTCCAGCTTCTCACCCTACACTCTAGCTGCTCCTCACCCTCTTTTGTTGCTTCCTCCTCCTCTGTCGATCCTCCATCTGCTGGGGCTCCCCACACCTCATCCTTGATGCCTTCTTTGTCTTCACTCCCTCCCCAAGTACGGCTACAGTGGAAAATCCTGCCTGCTCTACCTTCAAAATACCTCCAGAATCTGCCACCTCCTAGCCCTCCACCCTGGTCCAGCCCCATCGCTGGACGCCTGGACCACTGCAGTGGGCTCCTCCAGGTCTCCCTGCAGCCTCTGGTCAGCTTCTCTCGACACACTAGCCTGAGAAATCGTATTACGGCAGATCACATGCCTCCTGTGCCCGCAACCCTCCCACGGCTCCCATCTCACTCTGAAGTGCTCAGTCCGTTTGGTGACCGGCAATGTCACTCCCCACGTGTCCTCACTACCACTTCTCCTGCCTCGCCTCACCTCCACTCTCACTGACTCTGCTCCAGCCACACGACCTCCTCACTGCTCCTCCAACACACTGTCCTCCCTTCTCCGGAAGGGACATCTTTTATTTCCCCCGCCCCCACACCAGCCTCTTTCAATAGACAATCTCCTTTCCAGTGAGAAACGCCCCCCACCCCGCCCCCGGCCCTCGTGGCTCTCACGTCAGTCTGGCTAAGTGAACCACAGCTGCCCAATCAGAGCGTTTGCTGCCCCTGGCTGCAGGGATTGGCTCGAGGAGGGTCATGTGACTCAACCTGGGCCAATAGGAGATGGCCCTGGGACTTCAGTGGTAACTGCTAGGAAAGAATCTCAGCTCTGGCGCTGAGCTGGCAAGTCTGTCTCTGCCCAAGGAGGGGACAGCCCAACCCAGAGAGGTCCCAATAGAGACCAACGACCAAAGGCACTGTTGGAGACTGGATCTAGCTATTCCTGATGCCAACACAACCCCTAATCTTTCAGTTCCCGAGCCAACAAATTCCCTTGTCTGCTTGAGTCAGGGTGCAGTGCACTTGTTTCCGGCCACCACAGCGTCCTGACTGTGCAGTTCTGATGGGGATGATTGAAGGGGCAGCTTAAAAACTTCCATCGCTGTCCCTCCCTCTGTGACCCTGGGAAGGGCATCCTGTGGGGCCTAGCGACCTGTGACCGCCAGCACTCCCACCAGGCCCCTCCCCTGCCCCTCAGAAAGCTCCCCACGCCTGGAGCACCCCATGCATGGGGGAAGGAAGAGGGGTAAAGTCGGGGGTGGGTGCGGGTGGGGAAGGAGAACAGGTCAGTCCAAGGTTGAAACCGGTTGCCCGGTGCTGGGTGGGAAGTGACTGAGGCTCATGGGGCAGAGGGGCCTGGAGACCTCCATCACCCCAGTAGTGGGGCGTGCACACCCTCTCTTTGCTGCCCACCCCAGGCTGCCTTCCTTGTCATCTCAGGCTCCGACCCCCTCCCCCGCAACCAGTCACATGCTCAGCCTCACCACCCCCCAGGCCGATGCTTCACAGCAAGCTCAATCCGGGCCAGACTGAGGGTACCGGGGGGGTGGTGGTGGGGGTGAGGGCTCAGACCATGGCCAAAGCTAGTAAGAAGGGGGAGGGGGGCAGTGCTGGGCGCCCCCATCCCGTAGTTTGCTGGCTCCAAGGGGAAGCGTCTTTCCCGGGCCTCTCTGTGCTAGCCCCAACTCCACCCCCCATTCCCCAAATCCCGGCCCCCGAAGGGGAGGAGTCCTGGGGCGGGTGGCTTAAGCTCCTGTGAGACCCAGCTTCCTCATCTGCGGAATGATGGACCGCCCTGTGGGGCAATTGGACGGAAAGTTTGCCAGAATCCCCAAGAAATGCTTGGCACAAGGGCTGACTCAGAGTTGGAGCCTGAAAAACGCTGGTTTTCTAAGTTGGGAAAAGTGACATCAAGAATAATAATAGTAGCCACAGCAGTAACAACTAAATAGCTGTGAGCGATTACCTGTCAGGAACTGCCCCAATTTAATTCATCTAATCCTAAAAATAGCCCTATGAATTAGGGTCCTTGACTATTTCCATTTTACAGATGAGAAAGCCGAGGCTCAGGGAGGTAGACGGTTGCCGGGGGCGCCCAGGGCGGAGCGGCGGAGCTGGCATCTGAGCCCGCTCCCAACCGCGCGGACGCCCGTCCGGGGGACCCGGGATCTGGCTTAACAGATGTCCCCAGGGAGAAACGGATTCACACTGGAATCGCTCCTCCTTCCCAGCGTGGAACCAGCAAGCCGTCCTTCGCCCTCGTCCGCCTGGGTCCCCGCAACCAGTCGGGTCTGGGCGGGGCCCTGCAGGCCGGGGAGGCGGAAGGACGGGCCTTTTACTAGCCGGGGCCGGGAGGGGCGCAGGCACCGGGCACCGGGCGCGGGCGGGCGGGCGGGCGGGCGGCGGAGGCACGTACCCTTCTCAGGATAAATGTCTTCACTAAGGGTAAACCTAGTCCCTTTTCCACCATGGACTAATCACCGGGGGCGGTGGAGAAAGGAGGGGAGGGTGGGGTGGAGGGAGAGACGAGCGAGCGAGAGGCGAGGATGGAGGGCAAGTGTGCGTGGCGGGGAGCGGGGGAGCGCGGAGAGGGGGCGGCGAGTGAGAGGGAGGAGAAACAAGAGAGAGAGAAACGTCAGCTGCAGACGGACGGACGGACGGCCTCCCGCTCCGGGGGGACACCAGGGACACTAAAAGCAGCAGCGTGGACTGGGCACGAAGCTGAGCGCAGAGACGTGACGCCCAGGGAGGGTCCTCGGCCCTGGGCTGACAGGCGGGAGGGGCCGCGGTGGCCCCAGGGCTTTGCTCCCCTCGCCCCAGCCGCTCCACTGCCAGAACTAAGCCTGGGTCAGAGGCAAAACTTCTCTCCCTCGCCTGCACTCTTAGGGCCAGTTTTGAAAAGGGGATCCCCAGGGAGGGGAACTGGGACCTGGAGTCCCGCCCCCCACCTCCAGCTGCTGTGTGTGAGCTCAGACAGGGAAGGGAGACAGACCAGCGAAGAAAGAGAAAGAGAGACTTAGAGAAACGGGAACTCCCTCTCGGTTCACCCCTTCCAGGGCGGGGTCCCTCCCACCCCTGGGGCTGTCAGTCATTGCTTAGCCCCAGACATTACAGAGGTCCCGCCCCAGGGGCCTTCAACCTTTCCTCCAGAGGCCCCTCTTCTGGAGCTGCCAATCATTCTTTGACCCCAGCCGTCAAGGTCCCGCCCATCCCAAAGCTGTCAATCACTCTCTGTCAACTACTCCCGGGACCCATGACGTCGACGTCCCGCCCCAGAGCTTCCAATCACCTCCTGGCCCATGACGTCATAGATTTTCCCAGGAGATGACACCACCTCCTGGCCCGATGACGTCAGAGGCCCCGCCCCCCTGAGCTGGGGATCACGCATTGGCCCCATGACATCACGGAGCTCTCATGCGCCCTGGAGTGCCGATTCAGGCCCTGCCTATGATGTCACACCGGAGGTGAGCCTACGGCCGCGGGTCCGGCGCGGGGGCTGGGCTGCCCCCGGGGGCGGGGTGTGCAGCGCGCCAGCCGGCCGCCCCTTACCCTGGGCCGCCTGCGTCTGCACGAAGGTCTTGATGAGCAGGTCGGTGGCCTGCGTGTAGAGGGACAGGGCGTAGCGCAGCGACTGAAGGTCCGGGCTCTTCTCCAGGAAGGTCTTCTTGAGGCCCACGCCGCCCGCGTGGAAGTATTGCTGTGGGGACAGGGTGGGAGAGGTGGGGCTGGAGGGACCCCTACCCGCTCTTTGGGCTCCGTCGCCCCCTCCCCTCCGCCGCTGCCCTCCGCGGTGATTCCCCCGATGACCCGGAGGTCTTTGAAACGTCAGATCCTGCTACTCCCCCGCCTCGTGCCCCACCCATGCCTCAGCCCCTCCCTAGACCCTTTGTGGCTCCAAACCTGCAACCCCAGCTGTCTTCCCTAGAACATCCCTGTCTCAGGGCCTTTGCCCGCCCGCAGCCCCCTGGTAGGAAGGTCACCCTCGTCGGGCCCGGCCCGCTCCTGGCGCCTTTGCTGAAGCTTTCGCCTTCCTTTGACTGCCCCTGCTCACTACGTTGCCAACCCTAGTTCACCGCAATTGTCCATTTCAGCAAAACGCTTCCTTCCCAGCAGTCTTCCCGCTTTTCTTTTCACCGAGACGACAGCCCCTCTCACACCTCCTTGCTCTTGCGTGCACTGGTCCCCTGCCTAGGATGCTCTGTCTGGGCGGCCTTGTGAGCGCCGGTGCATTCCTCAGAACCCACCTCCCACGTGCCTTCTTCCCAGAAGTCCTTGCTGCTCCCTCCCTGGGCTCCCCCAGCTCCCATCCCTCCCTCTAGCGACCCTAACCCCACAGGGCCGCAGAGACCTGCATCCAGCTCTCCCCACAAGACTGGGGCTCCTTGGGCCCTGCCATCAGCCAGCCCGGCACTGACATAGAGGGCCATCTGGGAGTGTTTCTAAATGGGATGAATGAAGGCGGGTGGGAGCCCAGGTCCATGTCCCACTAGCCACCCCTCTGCCCGCCCCACTTGGGATGGCGCCCAGGTGGGGCCCCTCACCTTGATGGTGTCTAGGGCCAGCTCAACGACTGCACACTGCTTCGGGGTCAAGCTCTTGGCTTCTTCTCGTACCATGTGGTCCTGGATGGATGGAGAGAGGGGCCCGGGTGGGCAGAGCAGGCCCCGCCTTGGGGATCTGCTTGTCTCTGGGTCTCCACCCTGTAAAATTCTGAGGCGCTGGATAGCAGGTCTGTCTTTTCATCGTCGTGTCCCCACTGCCCAGCATGTGACTGGCACACAACCGGTGCTCAATAAATGTTTGTTGAATAAATGATTTGTACCCTTGATCAAGCTGCATTTGAAGTTGAACCATGCACATCTTTCCAACAGACTGGAGCAAATAAATTGTGTGTAAGCCACTCTGAGAAGGGTTTCTGTCCCGTGAGCTTGCAGAGCGTGTCCCCATTCTGGGCCCTCTCCCCAGGGAGCCTGCCCACCTCGGCCTCCTGCTCCATCCCTGCCTCACCTTGAGTTTAGACAGCTGGCCCAGCTCCTTGGCCGCATTGAAGATCATCTGGGTTCCCTGTGGGCGACAACAGACGCAGCAGAATGAGGGGGGGTCTTCCAGCCCAGCCCCCAAGCCCCTGATGATACGCCAGCCCCGAAGGCCTTCTTGGTTCTTGTCCAAAGGCTCTGGGCAGGGCGATGGTTGCGTCTCGGGGACAGAGGTCTGGAGCCCTTAAGGAAGTGCTGGGGAGGAGGTGGTGACCTTGTCCCCAGAAACCCCAGTCCCGTGGGGACCCCTGCCCCCCTTCACTACGACTTCAGGTTTGTGGGACAGAGAAGAGAAACAGAGAGCGGCAGCCGGCGGCAGTGCGTGGGGCAGCCGGAGAGGGTGTTTGTGGGTCTGGGCGGGCCTGCCAGCTGCGTCTGGAGGAAACCCTGAGATGGGCTCTGGGGGCCCCCCGAGCCCCCATGGGCCCTTCTGTCTGTGGGAGGATTTCCCCAGTACTCTGGAGGGCTGTCAGTCTGACCTTTTAAGGGAAGAATCCTCCCCGGAAAACACACGTCAGTGCCAATCCCTCACCGCCCCCAAAGCAGACCCCAGCAGCGTGGCGTCCTCGCCACGGTTCCCTCAAGCCAGGTGAGCCCGGGTTCAAATCTCAGCTCTGCTGTGTGGCCCTGGGCAAGTCACTTAACCTCGCTGAGCCTCAGTTTTCCCAACTAGATGGGGGAAATCATATCTACTTTGTGGTTCAGCTGGGACTAAATGTGTCTTTATTCAGTGTTCACTGTTATTATGACTTGGTCTCAAGGTCACGGGCGGTGCTGGGGGGAGACGGAGCCGGACTGGAAGCCACATGTCCTGCCTCTTCCGTCACTGTGCTGGGGGACCTGAGGCACTTCCCTGGCCCTTTCTGGGCCTCAGTTTCCTCCCCTGGCTAACAGAGGCAGCAGCGCTAGCTGGGGGGCTGGGGTGGGCTGAGTATCAATGAGGTCAGGAGGCCAGCATGCCTCGGCCCCGGGGGGTCTGGGGTCCCCTGAGGGGGCCTTTTACGGTGGGGAGTATTGGAACCACCTTGATGGTCTGCCAGCTGCTGGTGCGAGCTGGGCATCCTGCCGCTGCTCAGATCATTATTGTCATCCTGGCTGCCACTGCTCTTCATATGCCTTTTCTGTGACTTCACGAGGCACACTCAGGAGCCAGCTGTCTGGGCCTCAGTTTCCCTGCCACACCCTCCTCCCCACCTACCTCCCCCTGCCCTCCACCCTTCACGAGCAAGTTAGACAGACAAAGGAAGAAGAGACCGACAGACGGGTTCACAGTACGCCCCGGACGCACGGACCACAGAGGCGGACGGAGGCGCGGGGTGGGGGGGGTGGGGGCGCCAGACACACAGAGGGGCCGGGCTTACATCTGAGTGGCTTGGCAGTCTCACCCTGCCCTGTGGAGAGAACCAGGCGGAGGTCAGAGTTCCGGAGGCTGCTGGGAGGGCACTCGCTGGGACTTCCCTGCCCTCAGAGCACAGCCCCAGCGCCCGCTCACGAGCCCCTCCCAGTCCCGGGTCTAATGCCCGGCCCCCTCCCCAGGGGGGCGCCTTCCCTTGTTCCTGGGGCGGGGAGGGCGGCTGGGGCCAGACTCCAGACTGCTGGGAGGCCTAATCCAGCCTTTGGCCTAGGGATGGGTGCCCACCCACAGCCAGCCTGCCTGGATGGGGCAGCTGGGGAGGGCAGAGAAGAGAGGGCCTTGGTATCTCTCCTCCCCAGCTCTCAAGACCTCATCCCCAGGCCTAACTAAAAGAAACGTATTAACAGGCATCACGAGGTCACTCGACACACAGACACACCCAGGTACATCCGTGTGTGCAGAAAGTTTATGTGCGCACACACCTGGCTCCACATACACAGACACACACACATGCAGAACTCATGCTAAAACACGCATGTGCACTCCAAAACATTTGCACACATGCACAATCACACACATAAACCCACACGCTCTCGCCCCTACATGGATGCACATACATGTACACGGTGCCTGGCACATTGAACGTGCCCCTGAAGGGCTGGATTAGTGAGTAGTGAGGCCCTACAACCCCCATTCATGAAGCAGAGACCCTACTTGTGAGTAAACAACTATAATAGCGCCCGTATGAGTGCACAGCAAGGGCAACTGTCCATGTGTTGCCATAGCAGCCATCTGCTTACAATAAACACCCATTAGAACAACAACAACAAAAAATCTACATAAAAAACAACATGTCTCAATCCAAGGCAGCAGTCCAGTGTCTGGGCCCTTCTGGAAGGCCCGGAATTTCAGCTGAGCCCAGGGATGGGATAAGCCCATGCGTATTATGTAAGAGGATGACAGCCATTTGTGCACACATTTGCTCACACACACTCCAAGCCACATCCTTGGGGAGTCACCTCGTCTCTGACTTCTGGTCTTGTGGAACTTGGTTAGAAACCCCACCTCCTACCCGTCACCCCCAGCCGACCTTCCTGCCCATGCCCATGGACACACACAGGCACACACACACCCAGACACCAGAGCTCGGGACCTCAGCACAGATGAGGCCCTCATTACCTTTTCTAATCCCTTGCCATGTTTTCTCAAGAGGGTGCCCTGCAGAGACAATGTCACAGGGTGATCAGCCTGGCAAGCCATGTGGGTGGGCACCTGGGGTGACCACACATGAACTCACAGGGACGGAAGGAAAAGGCACCTGCACTGCACCGGGGGCTGGTGACGGGGCTGCATGGAGCAGTGTGTGTGCCTTGATGACCGACTCTTAGAAGGTGTTAGAGACCCAGAGAGACAGGAAAGAGAAAGAGAGAGAGAAGGAGAAATAGAAATACAGGCCCTGAGAGAACAGAGAGAAGTCACTGCCAAAATATAGTCCATTTACATTTACTGTATACGTGAGGCTCTTGGTTCTCAAAAGCAAAGGGGCTCCAGCTTCAGATAGACCTGAAGTTGAATCCTGACTCTGAAATATATTTACTATGTGGCCTTCAGCAAGTGACTCTTCCTCTCTGAGCCTCAGCTTTCCTCATCTGCAAAATGGGAATGATAATAGCCACCTCACTCAAAGGGCTGTCATGAAGGTGAGCAGCTCTGAGAAGGTCTGGCATGTAGGGAAGCATCAATAAATGTGAATTCCCTAACCTCCCTGGCCACACATGCACTGTCTGTGGTTGGGTACGCTGCCACCAGGTAGTTACAGCCAAAGACCCAGACTGCAGCCACCAAGAAGTGAGATGAGCACTTGTAAACTTTTGACAAGGTGAAATCTTGTAACAGCGCTGCCTTGCCCACAAAGGGGGACTCTGAAGTGGTGTTACTGATCTCTGCCCTTGTGGGTCTGTGTACTATCACCAAGAACAACCATCACACTAGCTCTAATTTAGTGAGCGCTGCCTCAGCTAGTCACTGGAGATGAGCACGTTAATGCATTATTCCATTTCGTTCTTACAACCCTCAGAGAGTTGCTACAATTAACCCCTTTTCCAGACAAGGAAACGGAGGTTGGGAGGTGAAGTGACTTCCCAAGGTCACAGAGAAGAGAATGGCTGGGCTGGGATTTGACCCCAAGTCTGCCTGACACCAAAGTCAACGCCGTCTCCCACTTGGGTGCCTGTGTGTGTGTCTGTATGTGCAGCGGGACTGGGGCAGACGGGGCTGGCGAGGGACGGAGGGACAGAGCGTGTGCTCTAGGGGCCTGCACTGAGCAGCTGCCGAGCCCGGTGTGGATGGCCTGTGTTTTGCAGGGGCTGCTACAGTTCAGAGCCCAAAGGGGAGGTCAGAGGGGCTGCACTGACCCTGAACCTCCTTCCAGCTCCGAGAGAAGACCCAGCCAGCCTGGTGGCATCTGGGCATGGGAGCAAGGGTGAATTCCAGCTAAAGGACAGGGCACGTGGGCAGGCGCTGGCCAGGGATGTGGAGCCGGGGGCGCTCCTCAGGACTTATAATGGGGCGGGGTGGGTGGCGCGGCCTCCCTCCCTCCCAGCCCCGCCCCCTCCCCATGCCCCCCCAGACAGACACAGGCACATCTAGGCGTGAGGTGGAACGGTGGGTGGGGGGCCACTGGGTGAGGAGGGGCACTGGGGAGGGGGTGCAGCCACGCAGAGGGCCGAGTCCATACACAGAGCAGAGGGACAGACAGACGGACAGAGGGGCCTCTACTTACGATCATCTGTCAGCCGTGATGGGGACAGGGCGGTGGGAGGGGGGAATAAGTCACCATGAGTCTCCTGGGAAGGCCCCGACGGGGCAGAGACGGCACCGAGGGGCGGACCCCGTGCCCCAGCCCAGCCTGCAGGAGGCCGGAGCCTCCCCCACCATCATCGCCTCTTGGCGGCCCCCTGCCCACCTTGCCCAGGCCTCTCCCATCCGCCCAGGATGGTCCTCCCACTCTGTGCTGTGCCACCGTTGTCCTCAGGCCCCCAACGCCTCCCTGGAGGGACCCACACTCAGCCACACCCCTCCGCAAATGTCACCGGTCGCTCCACTCCCGCCCTGCAGCCTGATCCCTGGGGATCACTGCCTCTGTTCTGGTTTCCAGAAGGGTCCCAGAGGCATGGTCCTGGTCTCTGGATGACCGCTGACCTCTGCTTAACCTCTCTGACCGTGGATGCTCTCCGTGACCTCTGGTTGACCTCCAGGAGCCCTCTGGTCTATCCGTCTCTGATCTTTGAAGGCCATGGTGTCTCCCTTCCTTGTTTCTTGATTGACTCCCTAAGCCCTTTATGAACCTACTGACCCCTACGACCTCTGTGACCCGTGGGTGGCTTTGATCCCCAAGCTGACTTCTCTGTTTTCTGGATGACCTCTGACCTTTGAGTGACCCCTTGACCCCCATGTGACCTTTATGTCCCTTGGATGTCACTTGACTCTACTTGGCCTCTCTGACCTTTGAATAACTGATTCCTGAATGACCTCTTTGACCCTTTGATGACTTTTGACCCGTAAGTGACCTCTCTCATCTTTGAATGGCCCCGCTGACCTCTGGTGGCTTCTATGACCCTCAAATGGCCTTTGTGCCTGAATGACCTGAGCCCCAATGCCTTTAGCACCAAATTTCCTGGGCTCCCGCAGGAGAGGTGGCCCAGGTGCCCCCTCTGGCCCCGTGGGCTCACCGTCTGATCAGTGAGGGGCGGCAGGACGATGGTCTTCTCCATGGTGTTCATGACCAGCTTCCATAACTCCTTCAGCACCCGCTTCAGCACCGTCTTCTCACAGATTTTGGCAAAGAGAGTCAGGCTGGGGGCAAGGGGCAGGTCTGAGAGAGCGCCCACCTGGCCCTACCCCACAGAGCCCTTCCCCCCAACAGACGGGCAAGGTGGGAAGGCATTCCATGGACACACAAGAGGGAGCAGAGCCTGTACCGGGACCCCTAGGTGGTCTGATGGGGCTATGATGCATGCTGCATGTGCAGAAGAGAAAATGGTGGCAGGACAGGTCATCAGGGGCCAGACTGGAAAGGGCCTCAATGTCCAGGAGGAGGACCTGGGTCTTAGCATGAGGGCACTGGGGAGCCATGGAGTGTTCAAGAGAGAGACACAGCCAGACTTCTTGTCAGAAAGAATGGAGTTGGGGGATGAACTAGAAGAGGAAGCCTGGAGACCATGGACTATGAGGGGGCTGGGCCGTGCTCAGGAAGAAGGGGCAGGGAATGGTAGGAAGAGGAAAGACTTGAGAGGGAAAATGACAAAGAATTCATGATTGGATATACGCGGGTTGAAGGACAGAGGGCAATCCACCACGGTCCATCTAGCAACTGACCCACCCAATCACTGAACAATCCCTCCTCCAACTTCCTTTAATGCTCCCTCCATCTCTTTCTTTCCTTCCTCCCTCCTTCTCTCCCTTCCCTTCTTCCTTCTATCTTCCCATCCATTTATCCGTCTGTCTTCCTATGTCCTTTCTTTCCTTCCTTCCATTCATGCTCATATCTATACTTTCATCCACTTGTCCTTAGTTCCTTTTTTCCTTCCATCCATCCTCTCATCTACCCTTCCATCCATTTGTCTTTATTTCCTTCCATCCATCCATCCATCCTCTCATCTACCCTTCCATCCATTTATCCTTATTCCCTTCCATCTGTCCATCCATCTATCCATCGATCCATCCAGTTATTCATCCATCCAAAGACTTACCCAACTACCTGCCTATCCGTCCATCCACCCTTTTCTCCATCTGCCCTCCCTCCAGCCTTCCAAGCATGTATCCTTCAATCCACCCCTCTACCCACCTGCCCATCCCTCATGTCACCTATCCCTCCAACCACTATCCATTCATCCACACATTTATTTATCCACCAATCCTTCCGGTTATTTACCCACCCATCTTTCCATCCCTTCATGCCTCCACCCACCCACCTGTCCAAACCATTCAAACGCCACCAAGCAAACATGCCCCCAGTGTCCTCTCCAGGCCGGCCCCGGGTCTCTGAGGCCCTACCCCTGAACCCTCCCTGGCGGACCCAGTCCACCTGGCCTGGCTCACTTGCTGTCCAGCAGGTCCATGATGGGTTGCAGCACGTTGTCGGCGTCCTGGGCCACGCTGCTGCAGGCACTGGCTGGCACATTGCCTGTGCCCTTCACCTGGCTAAGGATGTCACCCATCTGCTTGACACACTCCTCGATGTGTGGCTGGAAGCTGGGGAAACAGAGGGGAGCAGCTCAGATCAGACTCTCCTGGCCTCTGCAGGAAGGACTGGACGAGGCCACAGAAGCTGATCTGTGGACCTTGATCTGTTGTCACCCGGGTCAGGGAGCCATGGCACACGACTGAGCAAGGGTGCTGTATAATAGCAGAATCGGGCACCAGGCTGAGACATTTACCTGCGTTGTTCATTTCATCGCACAGTCCTACTTGGGTACCGTCATTATCAGCATCCCCACTTTACAGATGAATAAACTAAGGCTCAGAGATGTTCAACGACTCACCCAAGGCCACACAGCTAGTGAGTGGCGAAGTCAGGATTAAACTCAGCCACGTCTAACTCCTAGCCTGAGGTCTTGGCCCCTACACCTCCTGAGTCTCTGGATGCCCCAGGTGCAGAGGTCTCGGGGCTGCCCTCTTCCCTCTGCTCCCAGCCGTGGAGGTGCCCCCACCTGGTAGCAAACACCCGGCTGAGCTCATCCAAGACGTTGTTGAGTTTCACCTGGAGCTCCTTCAAGATGTCACTGGCCTCGGCATCCAGCTGAGGAGGGAGAAGGGACAGCAGGTCAGGTTTTATTTTTTTTTTAAAGATTGGCACCTGAGCTAACAACTGTTGCCAATCTTTTTTTTTTTTTTTTCTGCTTTTTTCTCCCCAAATCCCCCCAGTACATAGTTGTATATTCTAGTTGTGGGTCCTTCTAGTTGTGGCATGTGGGACGCCGCCTCAGCGTGGCCTGATGAGTGGTGCCATGTCCACGCCAGGATCCGAACCAGTGAAACCCTGGGCTGCTGAAGCGGAGCACACGAATTTAACCACTCGGCCACGAGGCCGGCCCCCAGCAGGTCAGGTTTATAGGGCATCCACATGTACAGGGAATTTTCCCATCCAACCCAGGTAAAGGGACCCCAAAGGGCCGGACAGGAAAGTGAGGCACAGATGGCAAAGCTGCTTGCTTGCGCTGAGCGAGTGGCTGAGCTGGAATTCACTGGGTAGGAGCTCTAGGGCCGACAGGGACATGGGGACGGTGGTGACCCCACCTGGCCCACCTCACCTCCTTCCCTCCCATGGCTTCGAACATCTTCTCCAGCTGAACTCGCAGCTGCTGAGTGTTGTTCATGAGGATGCAGGGCTGGGGAGGGGACAGAGCGGGGAGTCAGGGCTCAGGACCCCTCCCCTGCACCTCCCCCCGCCTGCCAGGGACCCCGGGATCATTTCAGGGTCTGGGTCTGGAGGAAGCTGAGGTCCCACAGGGTCATCTGAGAATGGAAGACAGCATTAGGGAGCAGACTCCCAGGAGTGTTGGAGATGGGGGTCTCTGGGGTGGGCAGGCCTGGTGAGAGGGGTAGGACTCTGGGAGAGGCAGAAAGGGGAATTCTTGTCACACACCTTTATTCTCCCACATGGGGCTCAAAGCTTTGCACATTCACATACATACACCCTGCAGTCGTCATTCACAACAACCACACAATGACACACTGAGGTCCCCTCACCTCCAGATCCCCTCAGACACACACAGGCAGACACACAGAGCTGGACACACCCACAGACACAGGTATCAGAGCCCAGGGAAAGATGGAGTCCCGGGGGTGCAGAACGGGACTGGGAGAGGACAGGACAGGGGCCCCCGCTGGTCACCACTTTCTCTTTCTCCTTGGAGCAGTAGGAGGCGAAGTCCTTGGAGATGATGTCTGCATACTGGAGGAGCACGTTGCTGATGGTCTGGGGAGGACACAGAGGGCGTGAGGACAAGGTGGGGCCGGGGCGGGATGGGCCCTTGGCTACCAGGTGCCATCAAGAGCCACTGGTGAGACTAGGGATGAACCCGAACCCCTGTTAGCACCTGAGATGAACCACTGGGCCTGGGCAAATTCCCTGCCCAAGATGGCCGTCACGGCAAAGGGGAGATGGTACCAGATGAAGGTGATTATTTCACATAGACCCAGCTCTTTTTAAGAGCAGCTAACCGTTATATTAACCCAGTCCCAGCCATAAGCATGACTCGATCCCAAATGGAATCCCAGTTCCTACTTTCAACCCTCAACTTCAACCGGGCCTAAAGCCACTCCAGCTGAGCCTCAACTGCAGCCCAACAGTCCCGGCTTCCAAACTCACCCCAATGCCTGCTCAAACTCTGCACGAACTGCCACACTCCAGCCTCAGCCCCAAGCAGAATTCCAATCTGAAGAGTGACCCTAAACCCAACCCCAAGCTCAACCCCACCCCCAACTCCAGCCCCATTTGGACCCCAGCACCAACTTAAACTCGAACTTTAACCACAACCCCGACCTCAACCCCAGCCTCAAACTCAACCTCAACCCAAACATCAGTCCCAATGTCAACCCCAGCCTCAGTGACATTGCCAGCTCCAACTCCAACCTCAGCCCCAGCCTCAATGACATTGCCAAATCCAACCCTGACCTCAGCCCCAGCCTCAACCCAAACCCTGGCCCCAAACACATCTCTAACCTCTGTGGCATGACCTCAACCCCAATCTCAATACCAATGACCTCACCAATTCCAACTTTGACCTCAGTCCCAACCTCAACCCCAATCCTGACCTTGACCCCAATCCCAAACTCAACTCCAACCCCAACCTTGACCCTATCCCACCCCATCCCCCACCTGGACCCCATCTCCGGCCCCACCCACACTCCTGCACCTTGGCAAAGCGCCTCATGTAGTGCCCCACGATCTGGGGGTCGGGGCACTCGAGCTTCTTGATGATCTCGAAGCTCTGGTTGAGCTGGGAGAAGACGTCCACCACAGAGCAGGAGAACAGGGCGTGCTCCGAGGTCTGCTGGAACTGCCGTGGGAGGGAGGCCAGGAGGCCGGGGCGGGGTCAGAGCCACACAGTTCCCAGAGCCCAACCCTCCCGCCGGCCCCAGGGAGACGGATCAAGTGAGATGGGTAGTGTGCGAGGCTGGCTTAGAGCCAAGGCTCTGGGGGGCGCAGAGGCTGCGGGGTGGGTGGAGGGTCAGGCTTGATGGACTTGCATTCATTGGTTGAATGAACAAAAGACTTTCAACACTGCGAACAAGACAAAGCTTTCAGAGACTGGCCTCATCCCAAGGGCACGTTTTACCCCCGGGCTGGATCCCAATGAACCCCAGAGGAAATAAGGCCGCTGGGAGTAGACTGGGAGCTTGGTCTTGGGTCAGCCTTCTCACCCCATCCTTCTTGTCTCGCTCCAGAGCCCCGTGCAGGAAATCCCGGGACACCTCCTCATTCTCATCCAGCCACTGGATGACGAAGGGCTCAAACCACCTGGAACGGAGAGCCAGGGTGGGTCCCGCCACCTCTTGTCCCCTGACTCTCTGCTCTGCCCGGTTCTGACCGAGTGCTGGATGGTGCTGGGGCAGGTCCTGCTCTGCCTGGAACTCACCCTGTGGCCTTGAGTGGCTGCCCCTCTGCTCCCCTCCCCCACCAGGCCTCAGTTACCTCATCCGGGAAATGGACCAAGTGACCACTGTGAGAGTGCAGCCTTATACTCGCGGGAATCCTGGTTCAGATAAACTGTCCGTGGACAAGTGGATTTACTCTCTGGGATCCCATTTCCTGGACCACAGAGGAGTCTCTACCCCACAGAGCAGCTGTGGGTATGAACGACACAGCACATAGTAGGTCCTCGGTAAATGGTGGCCACCTCCCACTCTGCAAAACAGCCCTTGAGTCAGACAGCTGGAGTCCAAACCCCGGCTCTGACACTTATCAGACATCACCTCGGGCATTCAACCCTCCATTTCCTCATCCACAAAACGGGAATCACAGGGCTCCCGTCTCACAGAATTGTCGAAAGGATTAAATAAGAAAAGGCACGTGGGGTTGCTCAGCGCAGTTCCTGACACTTATGATTATTGTCTGGGCTGTTACTGGAATCCTTAGTTCAATGGCTGAGAATGGAGAACAGTGAGTTTGAGCCCCACCTGGTCCCAGCCACCCACAGAAGCCTGTGTAGGCCAGCCCTCCCCTCCGAGCTCAGTCTGGCAGTGAGTGCCGTGGTTCTGGTTTGGGCTTGGGGCAGGGGACTCACGCGGGGTACTCAGGCACGCGGTCCTTGAAGGCAGGAAGCTCCGCCACGTACTCATTGTAGAGCCACTTGACCTTGAAGTGGAGGTTCATGTAGTCGGCGCTCTTGCACAGACGATGCTTGTCGTGCTCTGTGCGGGGGAGCAGGGGCGGCTCAGTCAGGAGCGCCCGCCACCCCCGTCTCAGCAGTACCAGCTCTGGCCATCACTGGTGTTCGACCTCAGGCATGAGGGTCCAGGACACTCACAGCCTTGGAGGGGACACTGAGGCATAGCTAGCCGCTGCAGCCAGGCCGGGAGACACGGAGGCAGGGGACTCACCCTCCATGGCGTACTTCATGTCCTGGGCAAACAGGTTCCACATCACTTCCGCACTGATTTTACCCACGTTCAACTCCTGGGGAAACCTGACGAAGGCCACAGAATCGTGAAACCTTGGCAGACAGAAGCCAGACGGCACAGGCTGCTTGGGCCTTCCCAGCCCAGAGGGCTGTGTGGGACAGGCGAGAGAGCTGGAGTCAAGCTCCCTCAGAGCCGCTGACTTGCTGAGTGACTCCGCACTAGGGCCCTGCTTCTCCCGGAGGCTCCACCCACTCATCCCTCCTCCCTTCACCCATTCATTCACCCCCTCGTCCATCTGTCTACCCATTCATTCGCCCACCTGTCTATCCATCCACCCATCCATTCCTTTATCCACCCAGCCATCTTCCCATCAATCTCTTTATCCATCCACCTAGTAATCCACCCATCTCCATCCATCTGTCCATCCACCCAAAATCCCTGATCTGAACTCCATATCTAAGTAACCAAGAGCTGTTGGCACCCCAGAGTTACGGGCCCCTTTAGTGCTCACCTCAGGGAGAAACAAAACACAACAGCTCATTCAGCTAACACAGATGAAACTTCTCTAGACATATAATTCCACAAACCAAAACTGGTACACACTCACACACAATTACACAACATACCACATTGTATATTGAAGTGCATTCCACAAGTGAACACAGATACACAATTAAACCCATAGACCACAACTGTACACAAAATTACATCCACGCATGTAAGATATAATGTGATTTAAATGTAAAGCGTTTAGTGGGGCACTATCTAGCACACAGTAAATACTCAAACACTGTCTATTGTTATTCATAAACCTACACATGCAGACAAAATTATATACATTCATATAAATACTGTTATTTACACAAATCAACATGTGCAAAATACATACCTAATCACACCAGGATTGTGTACATACACACAATTTTTTGTTTCTCTTTGCAAATTATGTCACATCTCATCCAGGCGCACCCACATCCACAACATTTTGTGTGTAATTAGACATGACCACCTTTGCATATAAGACACAAAGTTGTGCTCACACATACACAATGACCTCCAGATAACTAACTACGCAGACACACAACTCACTGGTTGAGGCAGGGAGTGTAGGAATTCTTGTCTTCCTCAATGATGGACACTATGAGAGTGATCAGCTTGGACCAGAAGTCGAGGTTCTTGATGCTGGGGCCCTGCTCCTCTGGGGGAACTTCCCCTTTCTTGGCCTGGAAGAGGCAGTGGACACGTTGGCCACAAGGGGTCTAGGGGTGGGGGCCTCACTCAGTCCATTATGGAGGGGTAGGAGGTTGGTGAGGAAGGGGCCCCATTAACATGTGTGGTCTAGCTGGGAGGTCTGCATGAAAAGGAACTGAACTCGTGTAAACTAGCCCAAACAGAGGTCAGGTCCACACAGCTCCAAGAAGCTTAATTAGACTCAACTCAATAAAACTGAATGGAACTGAATTTAGTTGAACAAATTCAGACCCACTAAACCAAATGGAACAGAAATGAATGCAAATCAGACCCACTTAGCTTAACAGATGGCAGTTCTCAGAGTTAATTCAGTGGGACTGAACTTGGGCCAGCTACACTGAATGGAGTGGAATTGAATTTAACTGGATTGAAATGAACTCAAATAAACTCAACTGGATTGAACCTAATCAACTTGTCCAAGATCAACATCAGCCTAATTCAAAATAATGGAGATAAATTGACTTGAACTCACCCAACCCAATTTAATCTAATTCAACTCAATCCAAGTCAACCCAACCCAACCCTACCTACTCAACTCAACCTAACATATTCAGGCCAACTCTATCCAACTTTAGTCAATCAATGGAAATAAATGCACCTAAATGCAATGGAAATGAGCCCAACTCAACTCAGTTGAACTCAGCTGTACCTAACCCAATGACCCACCTCATCCTAACTCAAGCCAACTCAACTGAGTCAAGAACAACTTCAACTCAAGTCAACTGAATGGAAATAAATGATTTTGTACTCAAACTCAACGCAATCCAACTCAGTTCAGCTCACTAATTAGCCGAGAACAATGTTATCTTAAGTCAACCAAATAGAGATAAATGGAACTAAACTGACTGTAGTTGAACTAAACTCAACCCAACTTAATCCACTTCGCCTCCACCCAATTCAATTAAGAGCAACTGGATTTCAACTCAAGTCAACTGAATGCAAGTGAACAAGAGGAAATAAAGTTGAACAGAGCTCAGCTTCTGTGTTCTCTCCCATCAGCCGGAGCTGAGAGAGGGCCACTCCAGCTCCCGCAGCCCCCAAGATTCCCCCCTCCCAGTGCTAATCACCCTGGGCCGTAAAGCTCTGATTTCTACATCTTTCCCTCCTACTAGAGTCTAAGGTCTTGGAACCCTTTCTGACAATCTTGGGACATTGTATGTGTAGATAAACACGTGCTGAAGGATCTCAGATAAGTTGAGTTGAAATGATCAAAACCGAACTCTACTCAAGCCATTCAATGTAACGCAACATCTGTTGAACGCTGACTTTATTCCAGGCATGCTGTGTTATGCCAAACTCAATGAAGTTTTACCAAAACCAAACCTATGGAGCAGCCATTGTGTATCGGGTGCTAAGCACTTAACTATAGTTTATCTAAAGCTTGTGTCTCATTAAATCTTCTTCTCAATCCTGAGATGTGGGTTTATGACCCCACTTCACAGATGGAGATACTGAGGCTCAGAACAGTCTGTCACCTGGGAGGGGGCAGATCTGGGGCTTGGGCCAGGGTCTGGTTGCCATTCCCTATCCTGGGGTCCTCACCGGGTCTGTCTGGTACTCCCGACTGTACAGCTCGTGACAGTTGTTGAAGATGTACTCGTAAGTGGAGTTGAGGCAGGCTTTCACACAGTCCTTCACCACCTGGCTGGCGCGGGGAGGGCTCTGGAGCTCTTGCACCTGGAGAGAGGGAGACGGGCATGGGTGGGCACAGCCAGGACAGGAGGTGCCCAAGAAGCGGCTACAAGTGGTTCTGGGCTCTGCTGGAGCAGTAGGAAAGCAGAGGGTCGCTGAGAAGGGCACAGCCCTCCAGGCAAAATGTTCCGCGTCTAGGAGCTAAGAGTCCTGGAGAGGCTCCCTGCAGAGCTAACGGGGCTGGGTCCCCTTCCCCACCTTCATCCGAAAGAAGGTGATGCTGGTGAGGAGGTCCACAGTGGATTTGAGGTCCTGGAGTCTCTCCGGGCTGCTGGCTGGGAAGTTATTCTGTTGGAAGTGAGAAGAGAGGCGGGGTTACGGAAGAAGGCTGGGAGACAGTGTCTGAGGGAAGACACGAGAGTCCCCAAGTTTCAGGAGGTGGCGGGGGTCAATGAGAACACCTTGAGGCAACTGGGGGATCTGCTGGATGCACCAAGCACGTTGGGCAGGTGCTGCCCACATATGTGGACACGTGTCAAAGGAACACATTCCACACGTTAAGATGGGTCCTCCCACATGCACGCCCACTGGGAGCGGTCTCCTCTGGACACACTTGTGCGGGGGGATGAGCAAGTCGTCATGCATGCACTTCTCACCCGGTACATGGAGAGGTCGATCCGCAGGGAGTTATGCAGCTGGTCCAGGAGTTTGACAAAGCGCTCTTTCTGAGGAGGCAGAGGAGGAGGAAGATGGATGGAAGCGGGGACTTGGGGGTCAAATGTAGCAGCTAAAGGGGCTGCCATGTTGGCTGAGCACTTACTATACACTAAGGGTACCCCATCCACCATTGAACTGAACCCTCAAAACATCTGTTTCCATTCTACAGAGGAGTAAACTGAGGCTCAGAGAGGGCAAGTGGCTGGTGCAAAGTCACACAGCAAGTCAGATCCAGACTGGGGACCGAGGAACCACACAGAGTCTGACCCGCACAGGGTTGGGCTCTCCCTCATCCCCTAGCCCTGACCCCTGGGACTGACCCCGAAGTTGGAGGCAGCGAAGCGGTCTGAGGCAGACACATTGGTGGAGGCGGTGGTGTGCGCGTAGTAGGCATTGATGTTGGCGAGCAGGGTGCTCATGACGGCAGGCACCCCGGGGCACATGTACTTGGAGGAGAGGCAGGCAAAGTGGCTGGTGGGAGGGAGCAGGAGGCGCTGGGCCTGGTGTCCAGCCAGGGTGGGCCACATCCCCCCAGAATGCCTCCGAGACAGCATCCATGAGTGGCTCCCCTGACCCCCGAACTGCCCCCTTTCCCTCTGCCTGATTCCACCCTCCCTGCTCACCTCTCTCCTCTCTGGGTCGCCCTATTTCTGCCTCTAACTCTGCCTCTTGTCCCTGTCACTCCAGCCCCCAGCAATGGCACTTTCCTAACCTTCAGGGGAATTACATAACCCCCACCACACCTACTGCCCCTCTGCCTCCTCCCCCCAAGAACTCTGTCCACTTGGTGCCCCACCCCCACCCCCAGCTTCCTGCACCTCGCCCTCATGTCCACCCCGGCCTGCAGCCTCACGTCATGGCTTGATAGATGGACTCGACGCCATAGCGCATGGCAAACTCATCCACAATCTCCTGGGCTGTCTCATCGTAGTAAACCTTCCAGGCGTCGTCGCCCTTGGCATCTGGGATCTTCACGACTCCATTGTTCTGCACGTCCGTCACGAAGTGGAACAGGTTCTGCCACCACAAGGGAAAAGGTGTCACAGAGACTGCAAGAGGGCAGGAGGGGCCAGAGATCCCAGGTCTGGCGCAGCTTACATCATCTATTCATCTGTCTGTGCATTAGTTCATTCACCCACTCTTTCACCCACCCATCCATCCGGCTACCCAAAATTTCACCTATCCACTCATCCATCCTTCCGCTAATTCAACCACACATCCATCCACCCACCCACCCACCCATCCATCTGTCTGTCTGTCCATATATCCACTTGCCCAGCCACCCATCCATTCAACTAGGCAAAAATTCACCCATCCAGTAATCCTCCCTTCTAGCAATTCAACCACACATCCATCCATCCTATCCATTTACCCACAACTTAATCTGTCCACCCAACAAGTCATCCATCCATCTACCTGACTACTAAAAATTTCACCCATGCACACATCCATACTTCCAACAGCTCGACCACACATCCATCCACCCATCCTTCCTTCTGTCCTTCCACACATCCATCCATCCATCCATCTGTCCAACTGCCTGTCTGCCCACCCATCCATAAATCCACCCACCCACCCACCCAACTACCCCAAAATTCATCTATCTACTCGTCCTTTCATCTAATAACTCCACCACACATCCATCTATCCCATGCAGCTACCCACAACCTAATTGTCCATCCAACAATTCATCCACCCACTGGTTCAACCATCCACCACTCATATATCTATCTACCCATCAATTTATCCATCCATCCATCCATCCATCATCCATCTTTATACCCATCTACTCACCCATCCATCTATCCAACTACCCCCAAATTCACCCATCCACTCATCTATACTTCCAGTAGTTCAACCACACATCCACCTGCCAATCTGTCCATCTTTCTATTCATCACTCATTCAGCCATTCAATCATTTATTTATTCAACAGACTGAATTCTTTCCAGGAGCCCGCAGGCAGCTGGAAGAGACAGACCAAAACACAAACAGCCCAACCCTGAGTGTTCGGGGCTGGGACAGATGGAAGGACCTGGAGCTGGGTAGTGAGAGTCTGTCTGGAGGTCAGAGAAGGCTTTCCAAGGAGGGGGCCCTGAAGCTGGACCTTGATGGATGGAGAGTTTTCCAGGAAGAGAGGATAGCATGTGGGACAGTCTCAGGGGTCCAGGGGAGTGTGGATGGCGTGGCTGGAAAGAGGAAGGTGAAGCTGGGGCAGGCAGGAATGGCGAGTGGAGGCAATGTGGGAGGTCACGCTGAGCTCCGAAGGCAGGGTGGGGCAGGGGGTCTCACCTCATGAAGACAGGTGTACTGGACATGGTAGGGGGCCACCTTCTCCTCGCCTTTGATCTCCACACTGATGTGTAGCCGGATGGCACCCGACACAGCGGATTTGTCAGTCCGCTTGTCTGCAGGGCAGAAAGGGATGGCTGCATCAGAGCTTCTCAATACAGCCCTGGGCTGTTTCAACGCATGCATGACTGCAGCCCTCCTGGACCCCCTGAAATTCAGGCCTGGCTGTCTCTCCGCCAGTTGGCTCCCGAGGCTGGTGTCTCTCCTGCTAGACTAGAATGTTCAGCCGTGTCTCTCCGTTCACACTAGGACCCCAGACCTTGCTTCCTCAGCCAGATTAAATTCCCAGGTCTGTGTCTCTCTCGTTAGACTAGGAGCCCCAGGCCTGCTTCTCCTCCAGGCTCTGTCTCTCCCAGCAGATGAAGCTCCCCAGAGTCTACTCATCTTCTTAGACAGGGTTCCTGAGTCTGTGCCTCTGTCCTCAGACTAGGATCTCCAGGTCTTGCTTCCTGTCTCCCCCATCAGAATGGGATATCTAGATTTCCTCAACCAAACTAAGAAGTTCCTGGGTTCTGCTCACCCCTCACAGACTGGGTTCCTCCTACGCCCTCAGATTGGGCTTATAGACCCTGCCTCCCCCATCAGATTGGGCTCACAGATGCTGCTCAGCTTCTTAGATAGGGTTCTTGGTTCTGTAGCTCCTCTCTCAGATTAGGATTCCCAAACTATACCTCCTCCTTCAGACTGGATTCTCCAAGTTCAATCTTCCTTCTTAGATTGGATCCCTGGGGCAGTGCCTCTCTCCTCGGACTAGGATCCCCAGGTCTTGCTTCCTGTCTCTGCCATAAGACTGGGATGTGCAGATTCTGTCCCTCCCTCACCGTCCCAAACTGAACTAAGAGGTTCCTGGGCTCTGCTCACTCTCTCCGGCTGGGTGCTTCCTGCCGCCATCAGACTAAGCCCAAAGACCCTGCCTCCTCCATCAGATTGGGCTCCTAGACCACTCCTGACACTGAGTCTCTCCCCTCCAGCCTTGTTCCCCACTTTGGCTGGCTCCCTGGGGCCCACGCCCCTGCAGAACCCCACCCTCACTCACCCAGGTTGTACCACACGTCCATCTCGCCGCTGAGTGTCCGCACCTCGATGATGGTCTGCCCCAGGAAGTCGTCAGATTCCCTCTTGAACCGCTGCTTCACTCGGGATTTGATGTCATCATCCTCATCCCAAACGCGCACCTTGATTCGGTCAGAGGAGTTGTGACATTCACTGCAGGGGGGAGGGGAGGCGAGGGCAGGGGTCAGGCGGCCAGCACGGGCTGCTCTAGGAGCCCCCTTCAGCTCCCACAGCAGGGAGCCCCACGCCGAGGGCCGGGGGCCCCACCGGGCACTTACAAGTGGAAGTTCTCCTCCCACACGGGGTTCAGGTTCCCATAGATGGTCTTTGTCCGTTTCTTGGTCTTCCCCACCTGGACGGTGACATAGGGGTCACTGGATCCCGTCTTGTCCTTTGCCTGCAAGCCCTGGGCACAGACCACTGGGAGACACACAGGACAGATACAGCGTGGGCTCAAGGAGCAAGCCATGCCAAGAACGGTCACTGGCACAGGCTCCAGGCTGCTGCTAGGGATGCCCAGGACGGACCAAGGGCTTGGTTCTGGCCACAGGCGCCAGAGGGCACACCCACTGGGCACACTAGGCTTGCTGAAGAGTTAACACCCAGGGAACCCTCAGCCACTGAAGGATGGAAAGATGCCCCAGGGCCACCCTTGGGTGGGACATTCTCAAGTGTGTGCTCCACCCTGCTCCCCTAAGGTCTCCAGCAGGATCCAGCCTGCAGCAGCTGTCGCCTGCTCATTGGCGCCCCCTGCAGGGCTCCTTCCCTCCCTGCTCCCAGCCTCATGTCTCCACCCCCTACTGGGGCTTCCTGGGACCACCTCCCTGCTACGCCGTGCTGCCCTCAAGTCCTCTTCTTGGGGTCTGGTTCTGGGGGGCACCCACCAAGACGCACCCAGAGAGAGTGTCAGGCACACACGTTTGGAGGCATACTTGCACATCCCGTGAGCACAAATGCACACACACATGGACGTGGGGAAGACATAGACATGCTCAAGTACACGCAGCAAAAGGGAAGAAGCGGCGTGGGAGGGGGCACAGGGGGCTAAGGCGAAGGGACTCCGTGGCCACCCCGGCGCCCCGCGGCCTCACCGGTGATGCTGATTTTGGCCGACCACTTGGACGTGCCGTCCAGCACGCTCTGCTTGACCGCCTTCATCTGCTGCGTGTGCGTGGTCTTGGTCACCGCGAAGATCTCCTGGATGAGCTCGAAGATCTCGGGCTTGTTGCGCTCCCGGATCTTCATGCGGTCCTTGAGCACCATGATGATGTTCTGCGTCCGGTCCTCCGCCCCGTGCTTGGAGCTCTTCTCCGCCGCCCCTAAGGACGCAGACGCCCCTCACTGTCCAGAGCGCACTCCCTCACCCAGGTGAGAACTCCCGCTCCCACTCCAGAGCTTCCTCGGCTGCGGCCACGGGCACTTTAAGCCGTGGGGGTTCAGGTGAACCACCCGCAAAAGCTACAGCTGCGACAGCTTTCTACTTGCTCTCTCAATCCCCCTCCCACCAGGCCTTTCACCCTTCAATCCCCGTCCCCTCCCTGAGCCCTTCATTCCCTGTCCTCCAGTCCACCAGTCCTCGTGAGTCCCCCCACCCACCTCCCTCCAAGACCCCTTCCCTTGTCTGACACCTCTCCCCCACACTGAGCCCTTTCTCATTCGTAGCCCCTTCCTTTCTTTGAGCTAACCCTAACCTATTTTGCTGCCTCTCATTAACCCCGCCCTTTGCACAGTGTAGCTCGTCCCTGAGCCCTTCCACACCCGTCTCTGACCGTCTCACGTCCTTTCCCCTCCTCTGACCCCCTAATCCTCGCCCCACCGAGTCCCGCCCCGTAGCCCCACCCCCTTTGTTTGCCCCTCCCCTCCCCGCCCTCCGCCCCGCCCATTCCACAAAGCCTCGCCTATCTCCGATGCCCCGCCCCTCCGCCCCGTCTCCGCGGGGCCCCGCCCCTTCTCCACGTCCATCCCCGCCCACTCCTCGAAGCCTCGCCGATCTCCGATGCCCCGCCCCCGCCCCGCCCCCTACCCACTCCCAGCCGGCTCCAGTCCCGCTCCCCGCGCCCCGCGCTTGCTCACGCTGCAAGCAGTCTGCGTTGAGCAGGTCCTGGCACTTCTCGTGGCACTTGACGCCGCACTCGGTGCAGCGCATGCCCTGCCGCGCGATGCCCCACAGCAGCCCCTCACACTCGTAGCAGTAGGTGGGCGTGGTGGCCGTCCACACCTCGAAGTTGTGCGGCGTCGTGCATGAGATGGGGTAGATTAAGGCTTGCAGGGTCTTCTTGTAAACGTGGTTTTTCTGCGGGGAGGGAGGGCGTGCGGCATGGGGCGCGGGGCCCTAACCCGCGGACACTGTCCTGCCCGCCCTCACCCAGGTCTGAGTACAGTAAAGGCCCAGTCCTTCCCCAGCCCCACGCTGTCTGTCGGAATCCCTGGGTTCTGCGCACGGTCTGTGCTTGCTGGGTGCTGCGTCATCCAGTTGTGGAGGGCCAGGAATGCCTGTCTCTGCCATACCCTCCTCCTCTTCCTCCAGGAGCTCCCGGCCCAGCCCACCCCCCAACGGGGCGAGGAGGAGGGCCCGACGCACCAGCTCCTCGTTGTTCAAAGTGCTGGAGGCCAAGGCGGAGGTGATGCCTGCTTTTCTGGACTGGACCAGGGACTGGGGCAGGCGAGTCACCGAGGGAGTCACAGAAGTTGATTGACAGCCATGGGGTTGTCACCGAGAGCAGAATCCACAGCCAGGGTTTGGGGCCACCGGCCACAGAATCAAGCCACAGCCACGAATAGGAAACAAGTCACAGGAGCGGGAGAACCAGTGAAGAATTGGGAAGTGACAGAGGCTCCAGGTTAGAAGGGACCCTGGAAGGTGTGAGCAGCCCCACACCCCTGACTCACCCCTCCCCCACCATCATGGACCAGACTCTGGAGTCACGCTTGGCTGCGGTCACCAGCTACAGAGCAGAACCACCAGCCACACCATAAACCAAAGTGGGGAGTCACCTGCTCTCTTCCCCACCCATGAACTGTAGGATGTGGAAAGGTTCACTCCCGAGAACTCATGGGTTGGGGCCAGTTGGAAGAGCTCAGTGCAGGAGTCTGGGGAGGAGGCTCTGGGGCCAGGTCACCATCACTCACCATGGCCTGAAGTGTCCATGCAGCACGCAGGGTAGAAATTAGATTACGTTAGTCCCAGAGAATGCCTTGCCAGCCCCCAGCCCAAGGTCCGCCATGGGCAGTTGTACAGGTTGAGCACTGCTTGCGGCAGGCCTGCTCTGCTGGGGGAGAGGAGGGCACAGGCACTCACCAGATCACTCACGAGGGGGATGGGCTTCCTCTTGCGGATGTCCGGCATGCTGTCAATGATGATGAGACCACCGCCAGGGCTGCAAGACACACACAGGGCATCAAGGGCCCAGGAAAGTCCCCTTCCTCCAACAGACACCATCTGAGGCCTGGGCAGGACAATTGATCTCCCAGGGTGTTAAGAGTTGAGTTGTGTCCCCCACAAAGATACACTGAAGTCCTAACCCTCATTACCTCAGAAAGCAACCTTGTTTGAAAATCGGAGGGTTGCAGATGTAATTAGCTAAGATGAGGTCCTAGTGGGATGGGCCCAATCCAACAGGACTGGTGCCTTTATAGAAGAAAGACGGGCGTGTGACAGGGCAGGGACTGGAGTGCCGCGTCTGCAAGCCAAGGAGTACCCAGGGTCGCAGGCAACTCCCGGAGGCTAGGAAGGCAAGGAAGGATTCACCCTCAGGCGTCAGAGGAGGCGCCGCTCACGCTGGGCTTTGGACTTCTGGCCCCCAGAACAGTGAGAGAAGTTCCTGGGCCTCAACTTCCTCATCTGGGAAATGGGAGATGATGCCGTTGCTCACGTTTAATGAAAATTTGAGTTAAGGCACATCTAAATAATGTCCTAAAATATCAATGAAAGCTTTTTTTATGCTCAAGATTGCAAATACATGTGTGTGTTTAAAATCTATTCTGGAAGGAGCGACTTCAGAGCCCGTGGGAAGGAGATAACTGGAAATCGTTTCTGCTGTCGCCACTTGGCAGGTTTGCCGTAACTGGTGAATGTGAAAATGAGCACCGGGGCGATGCCACGGGGGCCTGTCCAAGCCCCCTTTCCTGAGAGCTGCACTCATCCAGAGTCTTCTGGTGTGCCTCCTCACCAGAAGGCTCCACTGGCCACTGGGGGGGGAGGGGGAGGGGGAGAGAGGGAGGGAGAGAGAGGGAAAGAGGGAGAGAGAGAGGGAGAGAGAGAGATGCCTGGCAGCAAGGGATGCTGGAAGGGATGCCTGAGCGCCTCCTCCAGAAAGCGTGTCACAGGAAGGCCCAGGGCGGCCTCGCCTCAAGGCTCCCCTCCCAGGACCCCTGCTCCTCGGGGGTCAGGGCTCCATCTCCCTGCCCGTTTGCAGAGGACGTACAACAGAAAGAGGTCACTCTTCTGCTGCTATTTTAAAACAGTAGTGTCATTTAAAAATATCTTTTGCATCTTCTAAACTCGCCACCCAAATTCTGGAAAAAAAAAAAAAAACCCTGAAAATGAGTAACTAAAGAAGTTAGATAAGACAAAACGCCCCATTTAAGACCAAAGGACTGGTGTCAATGAAAGAGGCAGCAACCTGGTGACAATCCGAGAGTTACGAGCAGCATGGAAGGAGGAAGCGCCCTCCAGGGACGCAGGTGTACGTGCAGGAATGGGTTTCTCCTCTAGCTCACACTGATTTCCAGGGGGAAGTGGCTTTGAAACACGTGAGTGACTGGGAAAAGGCAAGGACCTCTCCGGACTCAGTTTCCCGATCTGTAAACTAGGGGCAGTGACCCCAAGAGTTTGTGGGAGCATCCTACATGTTACTATCTCGGGCTCCTGCCCCGCCTGAGTGCTCTGTGACGGCGCCCACCTGATGTCACCCATGCTGTCAGCCCGGGCCCTGTCTAAATGGAGCCTCTCCCAGCCCTCGCTGGCCTGAAGCTCTGTGCGCACCCGCCACCAGGCTCTGGGTTCACACCTTCCTCCCGCCCCATAGCTCCGTTACTCACCCGCCCTTGAACCACAACGATTTGGACATCTCTCCTTCTCCCCGGGCCTGCAGGACACACACAGACATGGTCAGTGTGGCGGCCCCTTCCCAGGGTGGGGCAGGCACCAAACCCACTTCTGTCTCCCCTTGGCCTGGGAGTCAGAAGGCCCAGGGCCTAGTCCTCACTGTGTGTCCTTAGGGAGCTCACTGGCTTTCTCTGGGCCTCCATCTGTCCATCTGTAAGATGGGGAGAGAGGAGATGCTCTCTGCCACCAACCTCAGGGGGCTTGGCCTCCTGTCTGTCACACCTGGGGATTCGTTAGTGTCATCTCCCACAGCAGCTCATGCTCCACAGCCCTAGGATTCTCCAGAGCTGGTCAAACACTCTCACGATTCCGTCATTCTCTAAACTCCCTTCAGCTTCCCTGGCTCATCTGATCTTGTGCCCCAGGGCCTTTGACAGAGCTGTGCCACCTGTTTGTATGCCCTCCAACCTGCACCTGACCAGCCTCCACTTATCATTCAGGTCTCAGTGTAGACCCAGGGTCAACACCCCCCACCTCCCTTGCAGCTAAAGGATGGCATGGTGGGGGTGGGGTGAGGAGGGTCCAGGACTCGCTTCTGAAATATTGTTAAAGTATGTTGGATATCCCTTCTCCTTAAGTGTCACCTCCTCCAGGAAGTTTTCCTGATTGCTTGGAACAGTTTTATGCCCCTTCTGTGAAACCCACAGCTCCTGCTCATGTTTCTTTTTCTTGTCGTGTCACTGGTTGCATTACAAGGGTAGCTCCTATTTTTTCATTTAATTTGCTGACACTGAGAGTTATTCAGTTGACTTTGCTGTACACCCTTTTCTGCCTTTCAAATTGAGAACCATGAGATTGTATTGCTTAGTCAAAAAAATGCTATTTTACAACTAATAAGAAATTTGATTGGAAACTCTGTGGCTCTGATGGTTGATGGCCTAAGACTCTGGGCATCTGTTTAGGATCTCCTCCTGCTGGCCTCACCCCAGTTTGGAAGGTCATCCTGGATGGTGACACGGCTTTGTCCCCAGCCCAGAGCAGGCTGAATGTAGGAAGAAGTGAACGGCCTCACTCCTACTGCCCATCTGGACAGTCACTCTGACCCTGAGGCCAAGTCTCTCTTTCACCTAATTTGTTTTCCGATACCGACCAGACCTCAGACCCTTCTCAGCCCTGACGCTGACCACACTGCGACCCCAAGCACTGACTTCTTCCCCAACACCAGTTTTAACCCTGACCTCTGATCTCTGACTGCTGCCCTGACCCTGACCTACATCCCTATCCCTAATCTCTATCTCTGTTCATGAACTTGACCCCTGACATGGGTATAGCCATGACCTCAGCTTGACTTCCGCTCCAGGTTCCAGCTCACCTCTCCTCCTTCCCCAGGAGGAAACCCCAGGCTGGGCAGGGGAGGTTGGGCGGGGCCTTGGTGGGCCAGCTAGTTGCGGGTAGAGCAAGCAGGCACGAGTGAGGCCGAGGAAGGGCTTCTTTGGGCACGGTGGGGTCAGGGTGCTGGTGGGGCCAAGGAGGGGTCAGATGGGACAGGGGCTGGGCCAGGAATGGTAGGGCAGGCGACCAGGGTAGGCACGGTTGGGGCTAAGGAAGGGCCAGGCCGGGGGTGTGTAGGGAGGCTGGTGTGGGGGGCGCCAAGGAAGGACCAAATGTATGGGAGCATACGCAAGATGGGTAGGGTGGGGAAGTGGGCATGGTCAGGCTGGCATGGGCAAGGCTAGTGAAAAGCCAGAGTAGGTGGGGCGTGGGCGGAAAGGAGAGGTGGGCGTGGCCCGGCTGTCGTGGGCGTGGCTCGGCTGCTGTGGGCGTGGCCCGGCTGCCGTGGGCGTGGCGGGGCATTGGGCACGGCCAGGCTGGGGTGGGCTGGCGCTGCTTTCGCTCACCTCCTGCAGCTGCAGCCGCACTTTGTTGAAGGCTCGCAGCCAGTTGGCCTTGGCCCTGGACATGGAGTCCTGACCTTCCTGGCCTTCCTCATCCTCTCGTGGCCTGAAACTGAGGCGAGGGGTTTCATGAGGCTCCAGGGCAGGCTCTCCTTGAGCAGCACCCTGCAAGCGATGCCGGGCCCTCCGTGGGCTCCCTGTCCCTTCAGAGTCAGGATGCCCCGCCTGTGCCCGCTCTGAGTGGCCTTGGTGCCACTGCCCCCTTCCCACATGCCCATCACCTCTCTGACACCTTTGGGTCCCCGGCTCCCCTTTCCACCCTCCTGGCCCCTCTGTCCCTTTATAATCCTATTTGCCCAGGGTCTTTCCCATGCTCTTGTGGCCTCGGCTCCTCACACCCCTAAGATCCCTTCATGACCCCACCTGAGCCCCTCGGACCCCAGTGAACCCCTTTTGACTTTTCCCACCTTCCCATCACTTCTGATCCTTTCAATAAACCCGTGACCCTGGGACAGCCTCCCCCACCCCCCAGGCCCACGCTGGCCCTGTTGCCACCCCAGTGACTCCACGACCTTGTGACAGCCCTCAGCCCCTCCCGTTACCTCTCCTCAGCCTTGGGGGGCTCAGGTTCTGGCGCCCGCTCAGCTGTAGGCCCCTCCTTGGACACAGCTGACTCAGGGGCTGCCTTGGCCATGTCAGGGCCCTCAGCAGGAACAGCCAGGGCCTTGTCCTCCTTCTTGGGGGCGGCCGGTGGGAGGCTGACACGCTTGAAGTCTTTGGGCTCAGCCACAGCCACCTCCTCACGCTGGGCATAGCCACCGATGTCGTCGGGCACCTCCTCCTCCTCCTCCAACTCCTCCTCATCCTCAGGCAGCTCCTCCTCCTCCTCCAGGAAGTCCTCCAGCTCCTCCTCCAGCTCCTCCTCCAGCTCTTCCTCGTCCTGGTCCCAGCGCGGCGAGTCCTTGTGGTAGCTGACCGAGCTGTGGCAGGAGTGGTAGGAGTCGCGGTCCCGCTCGTCCTCCAGCTCGGAGCCCTGCAGGCTCTGCTCATCCGGCTCGAAGTCCTCGCTCAGCTGCGAGCTGCCCTGGCTCAGCTCCCCGGAGGAGGCGTAGTGGCTGCTGCCCGTGGGGCTGTGAGGACAGGTCAGGCCTCAGGGGCCAGGGTTCAGAGCTGCTGCCCACCCCAGCCCCTGCCACACAGGTTCCATCACCCAGCCATTCGCTCAGCACTGGTTGAGCACTACTGTGCACCAGGTCCCACTCTAGGCACCAGGGAAACACACCCATGAACAAAAGAGACAAAAATCCCTGCCCTCGTGGCATTTACCCTGAGAGGGCAGGCAGTAAAACTAGATGGATGACAATTAGTGATCATCGATGACCTACTGTGTGCCACTCCTGTCCAGGCACTGTGGAGGCTCCGCCCACATGACGGGGAACTCGAATCAGTGTCCTTGCCATGGCCCCCTTGGAGACCTAGTGCTCCTGAAACTTGAACATAGCTGCGCCTGGCTCTTGATGTCCCCCCACATGGACCTGCTCCTCCCACTGCTGAGTCCCGCCTTCACCAGGGAGCCGGGCCTCCTCGCCTCCGCTCCTCACCTCAGCCTCATTCACAGCCCAGCTGTGGCGGGCGCCCTTGGCTCCACCTCACAGACAGATGCAAAACGCACCCACTTCCTTGCACCCTGGGTCCCACCCGAGTCCGGGCCTCCATCTCCACTAGATGCTGTCCCATGTCCGCCCCCGTCCCGGACAGGCCCTGTTTCCTGTGGAAGCAGCAGAGGGGCTTCTTTGAATTGTAAACCCAATCATATTCCTCCCGTTTCAAGCTCTACCATGGCTCCCAGAGCCCTTGGAACAAAACTGGAGGCGTGCCCTGCTCCCCAGTGTGGCCCAAACCCTCCAACCCCACCCCCGACTCCTGTCCCCCTGCTCCAGCCACCTCGGCCTCCTTGCTGTTCCTCCAACACCTACACCTGTGCCCACCTACCCACCGCCTCTGGGCCTTTGCACTTGCAGTGCCCTTGGCCAGGAACACCCTTCCTCGTCTGCTTCATCCAGCAAAATCCTTCAGTGCCCATTGAAACGTCACTTCTTTGAAGGGCTCTCCTCCACTGTCCGGCCAGGTCAAGCCCTCTCCCTCCCCGTTATCTGCTCCTTATATGTGCCCTGGATCACACCCGACATGACCGGGAAGAAAGATGGCTCAGTTTCTCTTTCTGCCCGCTGTTTTCCCTCTGTATCTCTAATGCTTTGCGATCCGACCCAGTCAGAGACCCGTGTGGTCCAGTCTCGAAGCCATGATGGCACCAAGGAGCATATGGTCCACCAACGACATAATGATTTCATTCCACCCAAGTTCTGCGTTTGCCAAATCCCCTCGAGGAAGGAGGGCAGGCAGCATGACCCATGGGCCACCACTCATCTCCTTTCTAATCATTTAGTCAGTCAACAAACAGCATTCCTTGTCTTACATACTTCCTCCACTCTCAGGGACTGAGACTCTCTTCCCTGGCTGGCCCCAGCGATGCCACAGGAATCACAGTGGGGGCTCCTCCCTCTAGTCCTGTTTGCTAGTTTGCACATGGCTGATCGCTTGTAGGGCTGGCCCTGGCCCTCACAGAGAGCAGCGGTGGGGCGGCAGCAGGTGCTATTCGGCTGTAAAGGACTCCAAGCTCTGTCCGCGGGCAAATACCCTGACGTCCACCCTAGCACATTGCGGGGCCTCGGGAGCGAGGGGAACCCAGGACCGAGACCCCACGCAGGCCTGGACACGCCCCCCCCGTGTCCTCAGGTGCCACGTGAATTGCCCAGGGCTGCACGGGGTGGACCTGGCGGTCATGAGACTCCTCCCACGCTGGCTCTGACATTTGGGGTCCAGCTCAGACGCTGCCCCTGGTCACCGTGCCCTCAAGGCAGCCGCCAGGGCCCTCCTGCGCGGTCGGCGCCCCCCTCCAGGCTTTAGCTGAGCTGTTTCCTCTGCCTGAACCCCCCCTGCTCCGCCAGCTGCCACACTAATCCTTCAAGGGCCACCCCCCGGCACATGCCTCCCGGAAGCCTTCCTGCCCCTCCCCACCGCTTAATGGAGGAAATGTATTCTTTGGGGAACAAACATTTTGGAAGAAGACCGATGACAAAAATCACCAAGCCACTCGTCGGTACCCAGTTGCTTCACCATAAACACCAGTCTTTACAATGATTTACCAGGTGGGTGACAGCAGGCAAGTGACTTGCCCTCTCTGTGCTTTGATTCCCCATCTGTCAAATGGGTCCACTAACCTTCCCACCCAGAGGATGAAGTGAGATGATGAAGGGAAGGGGCTGGACCAGCGCCGGACACCCAGTTAGCTCGAGTCCTGTTACCTGTGCTGTTGGCCTAACAGGCACTACGTGGCCTCTCCAGGCCCCACTCAAAGCGCTTTACAAATCCCCACCCGGTTTAGTGCCGTGTTTGTCACTGTTCTGTTTAGAAACCAGGACTGGGGAGGTCCAGGCAGTGAGGATGGGTGGCAGGTGCAAGTTTCAGCCTCACGGGCTCAGGGACCAGCACGCTGCACGGGGCAGGGCCGTGGCTCACGCCAGCCAGGGGCCCCCCTCCCGGGCAGGTCTAGGGACAGCCCACTTTCAGAGGAGCGGTGACAGTGGCTGGACCGAGCGGGGCAGCTCCCCAGTCACGGAGCCCATGCCTGTGGTCAGGAATCAGGGGCAGGGCCACCAGGAGGGCTGCACAGGACCGCCCTGGGACCGCCGGCCAGCCTCGCTGGCTGTCTTTCTTCCCACACCCCAGCCCCCACTGACACTAATCTCCACCCCCCCCCCGCCCCCATTGGAGAGGACACAGGGACCAGTGGCTCTTAAAGGGAATGCAAGGCGCCCCCGTACTTCAGGGGAACCTCTCAGGGGCCTCCAGACTCCCCTCTTTCTTCAGCCAAAGCGGACTCCCTTGTGTCAAGCTCATGGCGTCCTCATGCAAGATTTGGGTAAAGACAGGGCCCTGTTTCTACAAGAAGCGTAGACGCTGCCTTCCGAGCCCCACTTCCCTCCACTCCCTCTCTCTCACTCCAGGAGCCAGAGCAGAACACGGGCACACACACGCGCGCACACGCACACACGCGCATCCCTCGCCCTGTGGTGGCTACCTGAGGGCCCGCGGCTCAGAGAACTCCTCGTAACTGTGCATGGAATCACTGTAGGATTCCCGGGACCCCAGGGGCGGTGGGCGGACAGAATACTGGTGGACCGAGGCATTGGGCTGGGATGTCGTGTAATAGGGTGGCGGGATGCTGTTGCTTGTCTCGCTGCGGTAGTCACTGTCCCGATCATCCACAGCACTGTCAGGGTCATCATCTGGAAGAGAGAGGAGGTGAGGGGAGACAATGAGGAGGGAAGAGAGAGAGAGAGAACACAATGAAGGCCAATGCAGTCTCTCAGACTTAGGGGGTCTTCACTGGCTGCTAACCCAAGAAGAGGAATCTTTACCAGAATGAATGAAGGATCTTGGGTCATGTTAAGAGAGGTATAGGCTTTAGAATAGGGGAGGTGATAATCCGGCTTTGCCTCATGTGGATCATATTAGATCTAGAGTCTGGAGTCCAGGGTAGGTCCTACAATGTGAGGTGGACAGGGACAAATTGGAGGGTGTCCTTCAGCTCAACTGTGACAACAGACTTTGCTAAATTTCAGGCTCTCTGAAAACAAAATGAGTTTTTCCATCAGGCAGTGAACTTCCCATAACAGAAGTCAGGCAAACACTCTGGGGGAAGCTGGAGGGAGATCAGGAGGACAAGTTGGAGTATAAACACCCTTTGGCCCTCAGAGATTTCTTACGTCCAAGGATGGAGATCCCGGAACTGAACTCAAAGTGCAGGAATGAAGAAGGGGCTGTGACAAGGGGCCATCTCCCTCACAAAGGATTAGATTCTAAGGCTGACGAGGCCACCACACACCCAGAATCTATTGCTAAATGGAATGGAGTCGGCTTGCCGAATTCCAAACGTTTACTAAGAATTAGAAGATGTTTTAGCTTGGTTTGGTTTCCTTAGTAAATAGAAAACAGGTTTCCCTTCTTAATAAAAAGAGAACAGCGTTGAAGGATGCTAATGTGGTGGGACGGGAGAGACGCCCTTTATCTAGAAAGCAACACTTGGGCTGCAAACAAAACTAAACAAAATTAACTGCTGGTTGGGCGGCCCCTGGTGTGCCCGGCCCCTGGTGTGCCCGGCCGCGGGCTTAACTTGCTGTGATTTTAAACCTCAAGGGGGTGGCTTATACCTTTTTATGCCTTTAAAGTATGTTTGCTCATTTCTCTGGTGTTTGCATATTCTTTTTGCTCTACTGTTTTAACCTTCTCCTTTTTCAGCTAATAGAGTCTGTTTCTATCTATTCAAAAAATAAGTCCAAAGTTTTCTAATGTGGTAAACTGTTAAAAATTAATTTCACACTTCACGTAGAAAGCTATTTGATGCATTTCTTCAGTCATCTTGCCTTCAGGACAATGTTCGAC
Organism: Equus caballus; assembly: GCF_041296265.1. Taxonomy (NCBI): domain Eukaryota; kingdom Metazoa; phylum Chordata; class Mammalia; order Perissodactyla; family Equidae; genus Equus; species Equus caballus. Next base: position 17,045,669 of record NC_091704.1, read on the forward strand.
TCACTCCAACCTGCAGCGCCGGCCCCGCCAGGCGCCCTGGCTTCCCGCCGCCTCCTCGTTTGACTTGGGCCACTGTGACCACAAGCTTTGCCGGCCCCTGCCCCGCACGACGGCAGTCTGACACCCTGGGCGCCAAGGCGCTGACGTCACGGGCAGATGCTAATTTCCACGACTCAGATTTGTGGCAACGGCTGACACTGCGGTGCTGTGAAGGCCTGAAGCGCCGGCTCTGACACCTGGGCCGTCCCCCACAAAACTCGCGACTATTGGTCAATGTCACCAAACTGCGTCTCTGACCGACTCGTTTTCCACGCGGCGGTCTTTTTATCGTCTTTAGCCAAATCGGCCTTCTTTCTACCAAACTGCCCTCAACTGGGCTACGATGTCGCCAACCAAATCGCACGGGGCTGTGTGTGCCTTCACCAAATTCATGATTTTCTGACACATTGTCTGTTTTGGGGACAAACTGCTTTCTATTGGATTCTTTTTGCTTTTTTCCAGACTCTACTTGTTATCAGATAATTTTTGACCAAACTGCTGCTCCCGGCGAAGTCGTTCTCAGCCATTGTCATGTTGACAGAATGGTCTGCTTTGGACCCACTCGTCTTTGCTCTTCTTGACCCAATTATCAGCTTTTGCCAAATTGGTTTTAACCAAAAGTCTCTTTGTTTCTGACCGTATTGTTTGTTTGTGGCAAACTGGTTGTCAGCGAGTCTTCTTGTCTGCCGAACACCTATTCGGGCCCAAGCGGTTTCTGTCTGACTTGTTTTTGACAAACGGTTTGGGGTCAATGCATGTATTTGTCAGCAGTTTCCCTGGTCCTGGAGGGAGGGCAGCGGGAGCTGGTCCATCGAGCGGGTGGGCAGGAGGAGCCCCAGCTGGTGGAGGAGGGGAGGGGAGGGGCTGATTCCTGCTCAGACCAGAGGACTGGATTTCTCCAGAAGGGGCAGGACGTCCGGGAAAGGGAGCTATTCCTTAGAGAGAAAAAGGGGCATCCAACATGGGGGCCGGCTTGTCCCCGTCCCCTGGGGGCAGATTGGAGGAAGGGGCGTGTGTGAGGGGGCCTGAGGTCTCAGGAATGACGTCTGCCTGGGGTCCCTCCCCAGCTGCTCTGAGACCCTCGCCCTATCACCTCTGAGTGACACTGGGGCCCGTTTCCAGGGGGAGGAGGAAGGTGGGAAGACAAAAGAGGACGGAGCCCTAGGAGAGCTGATGAGGTTACACATGGGGGGGCGGGTCACCAGCCCGGCGGAGGAGGCTGGGCTGTCTCAGTGCCCACTCCTCCCAGCTGACCCCCCCCAGTGGCGGTACCCACCCCCCACCAGACAGAGCGGAACCCCCAGGACGGATGTGAGTGGTTGGGGGCAGGAAGGCACGACAGGGGTCCTGCCAGTCCTCTGGGCAGCATGTGCCAGCCGCAGGCTCCCTGCTCCCCTGCACGGCGGGGCGGGGCCTCAGGGTCACCACGGCACCCACTTCCCCGTGGCCTCCCAGAACATCGGTGGGTACTTACTCTGCTGCTCACCCCAGCCAAAATAATTCCAGTTGCCTAAAAAGAGAAGGGGCAGAGACAATAAAAGAGAGCAGGCAGTGGGGGGGACCCTAGGGGGCTTCCCCATCCCCCTCATTCTCCCCAGCTCCTCCTCCCACCCCACGACCCCAATCCCCTCGTGCCCAGAGCATGTTCTCGGGGCGTCACTGTACTGCTGACATTTGTCATGTCTGCCTTCGCCACCTTGGGAGGAAGGCAAAATGGCCCTGTTGTTTTGCATGAGGCCATAGGCCCAGCCAGGAAGTAACAATGGGACATTTAGGTGCAGGGTTTTCCAGTTCTGAAGTGTGGGGTCAGCATTACCCACGCCTTCCCTCCCCCACCCATGGATAAGGAAAGAAACACTGAACCGGAAATTCTAAATTTTGAAACCCCTGTTGGGTGGGGTTTTATCATTCTGTTCATTTTACAGGTGAGGAAACAGGGCTCAGAGAGGTGGAGTGAGCAGCCTAAAGTCACACAGCCTCTGAGCATCAGAGAACCACATCTTCGCCTCTCATTCCCAGCACTGGCATCTTGGAAAAACACCGTGGACTAGAAGCCCGACGCCTCTGACCCTTGGCTGCCTCTTCCTTGAAAGGGGGATGAAGAAATCTCCCCAGAGGACTCGGGGTAAATGCTGGCTGGCAGGTCTCCACTCCTGAATCGGAGCAGCCCACCCTGAGCCCACCGACCAGGGTCCTCCGCCTTCCACTCCTGCCCCACCTGCCTGGCCCTGCCCCACTGCAGCCCTGCAACGGCCCCATTCCCTGTGGAGGGCTCGTGACTCCTGCTGGGGAGCGACGGCCCCTTGTCTGGCGGGGCAGCCGGGGGCTGCCTCAGTGTCACATCGCAAGTTGGTGCAGGAACTGAGTCCCCGACTGCGGCCCCCAGCCCGCACCCAGGCTCCATCATCACCGTCCTGGGCATGTGGCAGGAGGGCAGCGGGCACAGGGGAGGCTGCGAGAGGAGGAAAGGAGGAGGGGGCAGCAGCTGGGAGAGGAGAAAGAGCTGAAGGGCTGGGGTGGGGCGACATGTCCTGAGCGGGGGTCCGGCCCTGAGCTGTGTGACCTGCCATGTCCTCCCGACTCTGGGGGACTCGAGGGCGCTTTTAAGAGAGACGCCTCCCCGGCCTGTGAAGACCTGGCCTGGGTGCGTCTGGGCGTCCACAGGGCCAAGGAGAAGTGCTCTGGGAAACTGCAGGCTGGGTGGGGGGTGGCAGGCGGAGGAACATGGTCACCATCGCCATTACTAGAGGTGGTGCAGTGGGGAGAGAAACCAGCTCGGAGTCCCTCAGACCTGCGTGCAAATCCTGGCTCTGCCTCCTGCCCAGGGTGTGGCCTTGGGCAAGCCGCTTCTCCTCTTGGGCCTCAGTTTCTTCATCTACGAAAGCGGGTGGACTGAACAGCCTTTGTCCATCGCGCGGGCGCCTGTGGCCCGGGAGCCGGTGGCACTGCCTGCCAGTGTCATCCGCGCCATCGGCCTCTGGGCTGCTTGGTGGTCTGTGTCGGCCCCAGGAAAGTGTGTCTCCTGCAGGCCCTCTTATAGGAGCTGAGGACTCTGTGAAGTGTTTTCCCAGCCTCCAGACGGCCTGGGCCCCTGAGAGCAGGGGCTGTCAGCCGCCCCATTCCAAAGAGTGGGGCTCTAAGCATCTGAGAGGGCCCCCGCATGCCTGGGGCCACACGGCACGGCAGGACTCAACCCCAAGTCCCCCATCTCTTCTTCTTTCCACTACACCGTGAGCAGATGCTGTGCACTCGTGGGCCCCATGTGCCTGGAGGGCAGTGACCCGTGGGACAGGACAGGCATGGTGTCGGGGAAGGGAGCAGGTCAGCCGATGCCCAGGGCAGGATTGAGCGGTACTTACAGCACTGGTTGCTGGGCACGGGGAGAGGCTTGTCTTGTTCATCTTGGAACGAATACTGAGGAGGAGGGAGGGAGGGAGGCTCCTCTCAGGGGAGGCCAGACGCCAGGGGACCAGCACGGTCCTCTGCTCTGCCCCCTCCTGAGTCCCTCCTCCTCCCCAATCCCCTCCCTCTGGAGGACAAGGATGCAGGCGTCTCCAGAGAAAGAGGAAGACAGAGGGAGACACAGACATGCAAACAGTGAGAAGCAGAGACAGAAAAAGGAAAAAGAGGCACAGATGAGGGAAAGAAGCGGAGAGGAGAGAGGGAGCTGAGGGCAGGGGGCTGAAGGGAGAAGACGATGGCAGGTGAGGTCGGCCAGCAGTCATCATCGTGTGGGTGCTGCCCCCAGAGCCGCCTCGGCTAGCCTGCTGTTTCCTCCCGGCCCCCTGCAGACAGCCTGCTGGGCCACACGGGGCCTTTGCACTGTGTCAGCCCAACCCGAGAAGAAGGGGGAGGCAGCCAAAAGCAGAGGTGAGGGGCTCGAGCTGCTGGGGGAGGAGAGCTCTCCCAAAGGTCTGAAGGTGTGACTTGAGGAGTGGAGGGGAGTGAGACCTGCCCAGGCCCTGCCTCCCCTGGAGGGGATTTTGGCAAACGCAGGACTTGAGTCGACTGAAATCATTACATCGTTGATGGACTGTCTGTTCCTTGGTGACATTGTGGTTTGAGACTGGACCACATGGGTTGCTGATGTAGTCAGGTTACAAAGAGTTAGAGACACAGACAGAAGGGAACACAGGCAGAGAGAAAAGCAGAGCAGAGGACACGGGGAGACACGGAGAGACAGACACAGGAGCAAAGTCCCCCACGCCCACCTCGTCCTGGTCCCGCAGGGCGTTCAGCTGCTCCAGCTTCTTGGCCCAATAGCGCGCCTCCTCCTCAGGAATGTCTGGAAGCACAGCCCCGGCTGGGAGCCTGCCCTCTGCCTCCACCCAGTGCATCCCGCAGGCCCACAGGCTGGGCGCCGTGGTGGGGGACAGGGCAGGACCAGGGGCGCCCCAACTGCCCCCACTCCAGAGCCACCTTGGGGACGGCAGAGGACGGGCAAGTGCATGCATCCTGGCGTCCCAAGGCCGGGGAGCCATGAGTTCTCAGAAGGCTGACGTGGAGAGAAGCGAGCTGCTTCCGGGAAGGAAGGGAGGCCTCCTGTGTCTCCGCCTCTGTTGTCTCTACAGGGCTCTCTCGGCTTCTCTGCCTGTCTCTGTCTCTCTGTCTCTCCTCCTGTCCCCAGCTCACCCCCGCAGCCTAAGACCTCACCGAGGACCAGCCAGGACAGCTCAGACCTGAGCCCTGCCTGCCGAGCGGCATCTGCTGCCCGTTGGCACCGCAGGAGCCGGGTGTGCTCTGCATATGGCAGGCGCGTGTCTGCTGACTAGCTGCCTCCTGGAAACTCCTCTGGGGAGAGGACACCTCATCCTGGGCAGGGAGCGTCATCTGGACCCACTCAAGCCTAGCCACTCTCCTGGGACTTGGAGGGCGTCCTGCGCCCCCCCTTACCTAAGGGGAGCTCGAAGCGGGTGTCAAGGAGGATGCGGTGGAAGGTGGGGTCCTTGGTGCCGCAGATCTCACTGTCCGCCATGATGACCTGAGAGTCCAGCGTCAGCCACTCTCCAGGGCCCTCCTGGGGTGAGTGTGGGGTGGGGTGACAGGGGCAGGTCCTAGGTGAGGCGAGCTGGACCAGGGATTGGCTGCATGCCAGCCAGCAGGCCCCCTACTCTCACACGAGTGCCTCCCTCACCCCATCTCACCCCCACCCCAAGAGCAAGGGTCACGTCCCCACTTTACAGATGAGGAAACTGAGACTCAGAGGGAAGGCCCCAGTCCAGGGCGACGTGGTGGGTCCAGGGAACTCAGAGGCAGGGACCCAGAGAAAGGGTCCCGCGGGATCAGGCAGGGGCGGTCACAGCCTTACACAGCCACTCTCATCCCTGATGAGCTGTTAAGTGGCCCTAGCTTCAGCTAAAACCCTGATGCTCTCACTACCCAGGGAGGAAACCCCCCAAGTGAATGGACCAGTCCCCCTTGATTCAGGGATATGAGCCCTTGAGCAGATGGGGCTCACTCTGAACCTCAGTTTCTTCATCTCTCAGATGAGAATGATGTTCTGCAGCATCTGCTTTCTGCGGCCCCAGAGAGAGGCCGGCAGGGGTGAGGGTAGTAGTCCAGGGTCCCCTGCATGGGTCACTGCTGCCCCGGGTGACTCAGCCTCCCTCCCACTTGGAGGAGCCACTAAGGAACTTCTGGGTCATCCTCAAGGCCTCCTTTTGGATTCACTTGCCTGGACTATTGCCCCCATTTCCTCCCTCTCCATTCATTCATTCATTCATTCAAGGATAAATCCTCTCTGCCTGGTCCCTGCTGGGCAATGTCAGGACCTCCAAGACCCTGAGACAGAGCCTGACACAGACACCCCCAGCCCCGAGGGGTCAGGGCATGGCCAGAGGGAGGGAGAGGGGCTGAGGAAGCCAGTGGGAGGTGAGGAAGGGCTTCCTGGAGGAAGGAGGGGAGGGCAGGGGAACCTGGCTTAGAGGGTGATGAAAGGGACACCTGTAGCCCAGAGGACAGCACATGCGAAGGGTCAGAGGTCATCTTTGGGGCCTGTAAGGGATGGAGGTTGAGGGTGGGTGCGGGTGGGGATAAGGCTGGCAATGTGGGCAGGTGCCATCAAGAAGGCCTCCCAAGGGAGATGGGCAGGGAGGGCAGGAAAGGGCCCTGGGGTAGTCAGACCCTGCTGGAATCAGCACGGAGCGGGTGGGACTGAGGGACAGGAGGCCAGGGAGGAGGTCGAGGTTACTATCTGGGACCCTCGGGGCGGGGCAGCCTTCTGCCCACACACAGTGCTAACTGCCCACAACCTCCCTTCCCTTCTCTTTCATAGGAATACATTTTTAGCTGGGCCCAGGGCTGTGCAGCTTAAGACTACATTTCCCAGATTCCCTTGCAGCTAGCTGGGGCCACATGACTAAGTTCTGGCCAATGGGATGTGAATGACGTACCATGAGCAGCTTCCAGGTTGGGCCCTTAACTGGGAGGGTGAAACCCCTCCCTTGCCACCTTTCCCTCCCCTGATGGGAATGCAGATGTAGTGGTGATCCCCAGCAACCATCCTGGGCCATGAGGTGAATGCCACAAGGAGAGAAAGGCAAAGCAACAAGATGGAAGGTGTGTAGACTCTGGTGACTCTGGAGCCGCCACCACAGCCCCAGATATCTACCCAAACATTGTCAGGGGATGGAGATAAGTGTCTATCTTGTTTAGGGCACTGGCCTCCGGGCCCCTCCCAGGCACTCCTCCCCAGTCTGCAGTCCACCACTCACTTCATTGGACTGGCGGATGGTCCGTAAGGGGATCCACACGGTGCCCACCATCGTGTCCCAGATGAGACCCTTGTTCCACACTTCCACCGTCAGTCCCAAATCTAGGCGGTTGATCTCGCTGTGGAGAGAGGGGACGGGCACGAAGGGGCAGCAGTGAGGGAAGGAAGACTCAGGAAATCGGTTCACTCACATGAGGACACACGGCCAACGGGAATCAAACCCAGGGCTGGCTGAGTCCCAGACTGGAAATACAGAGGCTCTTGTTTCACAAAGGGGAAACTGAGGCCAGAGGACTAAGTTACATGCTTAGGCATCACAGCAGAGGCAGGATTCCAAGCTGGGAGGGAAGAAGGGAGACAGATATCACACATCTCCCGCACCCCGACTCTCCTGGCCCTTCCTCGAGCCCTCAGACCCGAGAATGCTGGCTGAGCAAGGCGGCGCCCGCAGCTGCCATGGCCCCCTGTGATGGCAGGACAAGGGCACTTGCATGTCACCCCTCTCCAATCACGTGGGGACACCCCTGAGCATGGGAACGATCTCACCTCTAAGCACTGTCCCTGCGGCCCCACCCAGAAATATGCAGATTTGGGGGAAAACCTCGGTGAATGTCCAATTCACTGAATTCACCAATTTACCAAAGATTTACCTTAAGGACTGTTCTCCCTGAATATATCTGTTGACTGCGACCTGGTCATTCAGGAACTGGCTCTCAGGGAATTGGGGACCACCCGACGCCTCCCCCTTCACGTCTCCCCTGGAGTCAGAGGGCCGCACCTTCCATCCTTGCCCCGATGCCCCTCTGCTCCAGGACCCCAACTCTGGGCCCTCTCATGGCCTCCACCACTGGCAGTGCCCAGCCACGCTCTGCATAGGGGCTGAGGGCTGGCTGGGTCCAAACCCCAGCTCTGCCAGATGCAGGCTGTGTGGCAGTGAGCAGTGGCTGTGCCTCTCTGGCTGCGTCCTCATCTGTAAGATGAGGGTTACAATAGCTCCCTCCTGCTGGGGCTACGGGCAAAATCAGTTTAATCTTGGCCTCAGAAGAGGGTGTGGCGCGTGCTGGTGACCGTCAGTAGAGCAGGTGGGACAGAGCATGAGGCCCTGGGTGGCTCCAGGTTGAAGGGAGGGTCCAGGTCATGAATTCATTGAGTAATTAGGCAAATATTTATTGAGCACCGACTGTGTGCCAGGCCGCGTGCTTGGCATGGAGGTCACAGTGGGGACAGAGACCAACTGGGCCCTACCCTCCTGAAGCTCACAGTCTGGGGGGCAGGAGCCAGAAATGTGTCAAAAAATCACACAAGTGACTAAAATAACAGTTGGTGGCAAGGTCTGAAATTACTCTTCAATTGCAGTTTGCAGGGGCTGGTCAGGGAGAGTTCTCCTGAGGAGGTGACACAGCTGAGACCCGAAGGACAAAAACAAGCCAGCTGGACAATCTTCCTCAGCAAAAAGAGGAGGATTGGTGGCAGATGTTAGCTCAGGGCTAATCTTCCTCAAAAAAAAAAAAAGTAGAAAAAAAGTCAGCTGGGAGGGGTAAGGAGGGAGAGAGAGGAACAAGTACAAAGGCCCTGGGGCAGGAATCAGCTGGACCTGTGGGAGGACTGGTGCAGACAGGGTGTGGCTGGGGCAGGTGAACTGGGGAGATGGAGGGAGATGCTGGCGGGAAGTCACAGGCTGGGCCTGGGGAGGGGTGGCTGCGGGAGGAGTGTGGGTTTTGTTCTGGGGCTGACAAGCCATGAGCCATGGGCAAGTTTGGAGAGTGACAGGACGTGATTTGCAGTTTTAAAAATATCCCCCTGGCTGCCTGAAGGAGGACAGATTGTGGGAGGCAGGTGGGAGCAGGAGGCCAGGGCGGAGGCTGGCGGGCAGCAGGGGCTTGGCTGGTGGCCTTGAGATAAAGGGAAGTGGCTGGACTCGAGAAGTGCTTTGGAGGCAAAGCTAATGGCTGGACATGGGGCCAAGGGAGGAGGGAGGGGAGTCCCAGACGACACTGGGTGTCGGGCTGTGCTCTGTGGACCAGCAGGGGTGGGGCTGTGCCGGCGGTCACTGCAGACTCACAACATGAAGTCTTGCTCCCAGCTGGGCTGGCTGCCCCGCACGGCGATGGTCGTGCTCTTGACATTCTGCACCTTCAGCGTCACATACGTGTTGAATTTCTCTGCGGTGGTGAGAGCAGAGGTCAGCACAGGAGCTCAGGGACCCCCGTGCACCTTCCCGAGCTCTGGACAACCCACTAGGATCCCCCAGGGACCGCCCCAGGCCCAACATACGGTGCTGCGTCTGTGCCTCCCCCAGGCCAGCCCCCAGCGCACACCCCACCCCCGCCCCAGAGCACAAGGGAGGGGCCTGGGCGCCAGGGGTCTGGAACTTGGGGTGCCTGATCCTGCTGCTTAAAAATGACCATGTCCAGTGGCCTTAGTTTTCAACTGGGAAGAGCGAGGCCCCAGACAGGGGAACAAAATTGGGTATAAGAACCTCTCTTCATCTCCCTGAGCCTCAGCTTTCCCACCTACAGCCTCATCTAAGGGTCTCCACCTTGTCCCTCAGGGTCCCAGGAAGGGCCACTGGCTCAGGGTGAGCCCACCTCCGCTGGGACCCCAGGCCGAGTCTGACACGCTCTGCGATGTCAGCAGGTGTAGAGCCACTTCTCTGGCTCAGGCCCCCTCCCCCGTCTCTCCAAGAGATGGACAGACAGACAGCACAGGACAGGGCAGGAATAGAGACCACTTACCTTGGGCACCATCAAACTTGGCTTTTTTGACTGTGGAGAGAGACAGGGACAGGGAAGGGAGACAGGGGGCGGGGGGAGAGAGGCAGGGAGGAGAAAGACAGAGACACAGAGAGATGCACCGAAAAAGAGACATAATGGGAGAGACAGAGAGGAGAGAGACACAGAAAGAAAGAGGCAGAGAGAAGAGAGGCAAAGACAGAGAGCAAAAGAGATAGATAGAGACCAAACGGGAAAAAAAGCAAGAGAAAGACAAGAAAATCAGACACAGAGACACAGAGACAAGGAGAGGAAGGAGGAAGGAGGCAGGGGTGAGAGGGAGAGAGAGGAGCATCAGAGCGCAGGCAGACGTAGAGGCAGGAGGGAACTTGGACCCTGGGAGCAGTCCCTGCCCCTCCCCCTTCTCCACCATACACCCCTCCAGGCTCCCCCACCCACCCCCAGCTGTGCCTTTACTCGAAGCTGACCGAGATTCAAAAGAAGGAGCTGGGCAGGTGGCAGGAGAGGCCTCTCACAGGAAGGCCTCTGGGATTGCACAGAGGGAGGAGGGGAGTTGGGGAGGAGGAGAGGAAAGCAGAGAAGAGAACTGTCCTTCTCCCTTGTCAAGCCAGTGAGAATTCTCGAACTGTCCAGCTCATTCTGTCCTAATAAATGCTCCCAGAGTTGGGGTCCAATATTTAAAGGAGACTGGGTGACGTGGAACAGAACAACCCACAGAGCTGGCTCCACAACACACCTAGAGACATCCCAGAACCGGCCAGGGGTGGTTAGAGCTTGTCCAGCCCGGGCGCCTGTGAGAAGGGCAACTGGAACATATGCCAGGGCCCCGTGCGGTCCAGGCTCTTCAGATTTGACAGGACCCCACAGTCCCAAGTGAGTCAAAGAAATTCCCCTCCGGCTCTTCCCACAGGACATTCAACCTTCACTGTCAACGCCCCTGGCACCCGGCAGCTGCCCGCAACGTCTGTCTCCACCATTCTCTCTCCGCCTCCCAAAACCTGCTCCCCACACAACTCTCTCTCCTGCTCTCTGAATTTCTTTCCCTCTTTCCTTTTCAAAAGAATATTTACATTTGCAAAGGCAATAAACGCACATTTTACAAAACCCAAAGCAGCCAAAAGATGATACCATGCATGAGAAGAGGCTCTTTCCACCCCGGAGCCCAGTCTCCCCCACCCCCCACGGCCCGCTCCCCCGGACCCTGCAGAGCGCGCCTTGGCAGGCCTGTGCGCGGTGCACGGTTTTATTTCCTACACAAATGGAAGCATCCTGAACCCTCCGTAGAACATTTGTTTCTCAGTACGTCTCACACAGTGTGTGCCAGTAAATTTAAGGATAAATTCCGAGGAACAGAATTGTATTTCTGTTCTTTCTTCTCTTTTGAGAGTCAAGTTTAGCCTTTTTCTGGGCAAATGCTGTGGCCTCCCATCTCATTAGGTATCCCTGTCTCCATCACTCGAGACTTCCTGTCTTGCAAATTGCCTGAATGGAGCTGATGAAGAGAATTCCCATCATGGGCAGGGGAGTGGAGTGACTCTAAACACTTGTCAGTAAACACTGTTTGTTCCCAGCACAGACAGGTGGTGTGTGGGTGTGTGTGTGTTTGGGGGGTTGATGCCCAGAAGCACTGAGTGAGCTCCCCACAGTTGCAGAGCGGGAGATGGAACAAGCACCTTCTGATGCCAACACTAACCTCCCCACAAAAAAGACCCGGGCTTTAAATGTGAGTTGATTGAGCATCGCACCCATCACACCTGGGTTTGGATTTGGGAAGTAGATCGCAGATGGACCCCTTGGCTGGGCACTGGGGAGGTGAGCACGCGTTCAACATGGAGTCAGGTGGAGCTGGGTTCAGCTTACTGTGCCGTGTGACCCTGGGCCAGTGAACCCCCCTCTCTGGGCTTCCATCTCTGTTTTACTCCATGTCTGTCTCTTCTCTCTCCCCATTTTTCTTGATCTGGCCTTTTCTCTCTCTCCCCCTCCTTCTGTTTCTTTCCCCTACACCCAAAATCTGTCACCATGTGCTATCTTCTTCACCTTCCCACTCCAGGTACATGACTACCTGTGCAAAAGCCCCTCTCTTGATGGATGCTCGGCCCCCATCCCACTGGCCTCTTCTCATACCCTCAGCCCCACCCAGTGCACAGGGAGCTCACCCGCCGGCCCCTCACCCCTGGGGCTGAGGGAGACTCAGAGCACTTAGGACTGTGCCCAGCAGGAGCTCCAGGCCTCCCTCCTGGGGAGAGACACAGACAGTAGCCGAAAGGCACACACACAGAGGGACCAACGTGGGGAGAAAGGAAAGCAGGGAGGAAGAGGGGCGTGGATAACAAGACATGAAAGTCAAAGACACAGAGACAGAGGAGAGAGACACATAGATTCCAGTAGGGAGGCCAGGCAGGGGTGATGCCGTGGAGAGGAGAGGCAGAATGGAGAGAGAACAGTTAGGGGACAAGCCCGGGGAGTGGGGAGGGAGTGCCAGGCCCAGGGGGGATCCGAGGAGTGGGCCCCACCCTGCAGCTCCTGCTTTGTGCCCCCTTTTACAGACAAGGGACAGGGCTCAGAGGGGAGGCCAGTTGACCAAGGTCTGTTCTCCATCCTCTCCTCTGGGGGGAGGATCTCTCCCTGTCTCCCTCCTACCGTTCTTTCTCTCTTCCTCTGTCATTGTCTTTCTGCTTCTCCTCCTCTCCTTCTCCCTCTGTCTCTGCCTCTCTGGTCCCCACTCCCTCGGTCTACCCCCTTTCCTTCTCTCCAAGCCTCTGTGGGACAGAAGGTAATGGGCTCAGTTGGGGCCGACCGGCAGTGGGAGATCGCTGGAGGGCAGCAGCTCTGACAGCTGAGGCCAGGCTCAGGCCCCCAGGCCCCTTCAGGGAGCCCAGGGTGAGGACAACAAGGCATGTTCATTATCAGGGCCTCAGAGGGAGGAGGGCTCAGAGGGGAGTGGGGAATCAGGGAAAGGGGCTCAGAGTGGGGAGGAAGTCTCAAGGGTAGGGGGCTCATCGTGGGGTATGGGCATGGGAGAGGAGGGGTGAGGCTAAGAGAAGGGGGCTCTGAGAGCGGAGGAGGCTGCAGGGGCGGGGGGGGGCAGAGGGGGACTCAAGAAGGGAGCCACGCACAGTCAGGAGGGTGGGCTCAGGGGAGGGAAGGGCTTGGAGGAAGGAGGGGGGTCAGAGAGGGGCCAGTGGGAAAGAACTCAGAGAAGGAACATAGTCTCCCCGCCTCTTCCTCGTCAGTAAGTGGAACCCTTGTCATCGTCCCTTCGCTGCCTTCGTCATCACATCTCCTCCCCGCCACCTTCCCCTGCTCACGGCGGTTGCAGTATCGGGGTCACCGGGGCGGAAGCGCCACCCCTCCCGGCGAGCTCCTGGTCACACGCACGAGGCTATTTATAACGAGACTATTTATAAAGCGGGCGCGGAGGGCGTGGGCGACGCGACAGCGGGGAGTGGCGGCGGGAGGAGGCGCTCACCGCCGGCTCCTCTGACGGGCTGCAGGAGACGCCGCGTCACGCCCGGTCAGCCGCCTGCACGGCCTCCGCGGTCCCCAGCCCCCACCCGCACCCCCACCCCCGCCCCCCGTCAGCGCTGACTGATTAATGGGGTTGCACAGGCAGATGCAGATGCTGGCAAGGGCAGAACCGGCGGAGGCGGGAGCAGAGACTCAGGCGCTGCCAAGCTCTGGGCCTCAGTTTCTGCATCTGAGCAATGGGGCCAGGTGGGGCTGGCCGGTCTCACTTCCTTCTCCTCCTCCCCTCTTCTTCCTTTCTCTTCCTCCCTCTCCCCCTTCTTCTTCTCATTATTAGTATCTTCTATTATTATACTATCATTACTACAATTTTTATTACCATTAACACGACTAGTATCACGACTATTTTTATTATTTGGTGGGTTTTAAGTGTGCCCCTGGCCTGGCGGCCCTGGATTCTAATTGAGGTTGGCTCCAGTCTGGGAGCACCTGGTCCATGACCTGCCGGGCCTGGGGTGGGGGGCGATGGGGCAGTAGAGGATTCCAGACAACAAGGGAAGCAGTCGGAAAGCCCCCTGCAGGACATGCTTACCGGGTGTCAGAAGACACTAGAAGGGGGAGCGGGGAAGGGAAGCATGGGGAATTCAGACATAGATTCTAGGATGTTTGGTAGTTTCATATGTGATGCCGATGGTGGACATGCGGTTTGTGATAAGGACATTGGCCCCGCTGGCTTTGCATCTGAGAGAGGACTCTCACCATCCATGGACAGAATGAGCCAGACCCCGACTGAAGCCTTTGGTGAAAAAAACAAACACATCAAGAATCTTGACAGGGATTTCTGTCTCTGTTGTTTACCAAGTACTACTTAGAACTAGGCCTAGCTCATAGCAAGTGCTCATTAAACAGTGTTCAATGAAGGAATGACGTCATGTCCTCCTGCAGCCGCCCTGCCCTGAGACGCGGCCCGAGGTGAGGGCACTGTCCATGGTGCTGAACTCGCCGTCTCCCTGCTCTGTCCGCGGTGCTGAACTCGCCATCCCTGCCTGGGTACCTCCAATGAACTTGGCACCTCTTTTGCGCTCCCCCTCCGCCCCTCCTTCCCCGGTGTACTACTGAGCCCTCCTCAGACTTGAGAACGCTGTGAGCTCTCAGGAAATGTCCTACACCCACGGACCTCCTTCCAGAAAGCTTTTAGTCCCCATTAATAAAAACATCATCATTGATTTTTCCTGTCTTCGGCTCACAGTTATTGAACTTTTCCACAGAACAGGCATTGTGCCAACAGCTCTGTGTGCCTCACCTCACTGGAGTGTTCCAGTAAACCTAGGCAGTGAGCGCTATTAGTATGCCCATTCTACAGATGGGCACATCGAGGAATGAAGAGAGTATGGGACTTGCCCGGAAGTGGTGGAATTAGGGGTTCAAATCCAGATCTGCTGGACTCAGGATGTCCCGGTTGGCACCTCACAGAAGAACTCCACTGTATGCGGGAGGAAAGTGGGATCTATGCTATGGAAGCAGCTAAGATTGCAGCCCTGAAATGAATCATAGCCAACCCTGGAGGGCATCCTACGAGGATGGTGAGAGCAAAGACCTGGATGTACAGCCCACTGACTGGGCGGTATCAGAGTGGGGCAGTCAGGGCAGGGGAACAGCCACGATGAATGGAAAGATCATGACATGTTTGTTTACTGAGTGGATAAAGGAAGGTGATCCTACGACAGATTCTCATCCCCTGGAAGGGACTTTGGTGTCTCCCAGGTCCTGGAGGCTGAGAGGTGGTTGAACTTTCACTCCCCCTCCCCACTCCCAGTAGGTTGTGGAGTCAGACTGCTACATCTCTGGCTCTGCAGCACTAGGAAAGTTGTTGAACCTCTCTGAGCCTCAGTTTTTCCATTTGTAAAATGGGTTGCTGTGAGAATTAAAGAGAGCAATGAGCATAAAAGTTCTCAACACTGCCTGTAGAATGATAGATAAATGGGGCTTATTGTTGATATTATTATTAGTTGTGAGAGAAACTCACCCTCACAAGCATTCGCTAAGTTGTATGCAATATTCATGTATCAAATATTTATGGGACCTTTAAAACATTGAGTGACCTGGCAAAATGCTGTGAGGCACATAGAAAGGTCTAGAACTGAATCCGCACCACCGCGATTTTGCACATACTGTTCTCTCTACCTGGACAACCATCTCCCTTCTGCTTAGCTCCCCCTCACTTTCTGAGACTCAGACAAGTAGGGGTGAGGACAGGGCTGGCTTCCCAGAGAAGGAGAGCCTGCAAGCCCCCCTCCCTGGCTCCCTCAGCCTTTCCCTGTCTCTCTGGCTCTGTCCCCACCAGCATGAGCCCAGGATTGGGGCTGGGTTCCCAGAGATAAGAACAGAACCTGGCACATAGTTGATGCTCAATGAATACTTACTGAGTAAATATATGATTGAATTCATGAAGGAACCAGGTGGTGCTTGGCATGTGCAGCCTCAGAACTCTGCCAAGACCTAGCAAGTGGATAGGGGGAGCAATGGGACTCCACAGAGATGAAGAAATGAGAGGGGGAAGAGAGAAGGCCTGTACAGGGTGGTCTCCTATGTCTTGGTGCAGGCCATGCCTGCAAGAGCTTGCATTTGTGTGTGCTTGCATGTGTATTTGTCCCTCTTACCAGGGCAGGCAGGGGTGTGTGCATGGGTGTGTGCGTGGGTGTGTGCACGGGTGTGTGCATGGGTGTGTGTGTACATGTGTGGAGGGACATGTGCTCATGAGTAGCATCTGAGTGCAAGGAGGCTCTGCATATGTGTGCTGGGGAGTGGGCTGTGACTGTAGGTGGCAAATGCTGGCATGTGTGAGCTTAGGTACGTGTGGGCTTGCAGGTGATGTGTTAAGTAGAAACACATATTGGGATGTGTGTGTGTGCGTGTGTGTTTTGCAGTTGTACAGCATGTGTATTTGTTTACTTGCATACATGTACACACTCATGTGAAACTATATCCATAACATGTGGCTGTATGCAACATCATTCGCCCGTTACTAGCCCCTGTTAGGGGCTACTTTGAATGTCCAGGCAAGTGTTACCAAGTGCATACACACGGCTTGGCATGCACTTATGTGTACACATGTCTATTTATTGGGATTTGGAGTCCTAACAGGCATATATGGGAACATGCCTGCAAGTTAGGGCATGAGCAGATCTTTATGTGACACGGATATTGTGAACACACATCAAACACATGTGGTTACATCTGTGTGTGTGCACGTGCAGACAGGCACGCTTGTATGGCAGGAGCCATGTCTGTGGCAGCAGACTGTGTCCTGTATACATGTATGTGTGTGCGTTCCCACAGGCATGGGAAAGTGCACATGTGTCCATGTGTGTGCAGTCACAGGCACCTAGTCTTCATAGACCTCGGTGGATCCTAAGCATTTCTGTCCACAGAGGGTGAGTCTGGGTATGAACGTGCCAGCCCACATGTGTGCAGGGACAGGCAAATGTGGGTGGGCCCCCAGTTGGGGCAGCAGGTATTTCTTCAACCCCAAGGATGAGCTCAGATCCATGGAAAGCCCTCCCAGCCTAGCTCCACTGCTGCTCTGCCCCCTGTCCCCTCCAGTTCTCCACTCTGGGCATCATCCCCATCCCTCCCAGCACTTCCCCCTCAGCCTCTCCCAGCACTGTACCTCTCCCCCTCACCCTCAGCTTCGCCCCTCCCAGCGACCCCTCCACTCTGCTGGGGACTCCCTGCCTGTAAGTTCCACAGAATCATCCAAAACAATTCTTCCCCTAGGCCTTTTTCTGGAAGCCTCACCCTTCTTCCTGCCCTCCCTTCACACCACCCCCCCCAGCCCAGCCTCCTGATGCGTCAGAGTTAAGGGTGAGATTCCCCCCCTCCCCACCACTGGGCAAACCTTCCAGAGGAACCCAACTCAGAGGGTGTGAAGCAGAGTGAGGCGGGGTGGGGTGGAGCTGTCAGCCAGGAACACCCCCGCTGGCCCCCTCTTCCATGCCCCCGCCCAGGGTGCTGGGCAGCGTAGAGGAGAGGGAGAAGCCAAGAGGGGGCTTGGACGTTCACCTCCCCCTCCCCTTAGGCCTAGTCTGTTGGGGTAGCATGGGAGGCCCCTCCACCTCCCCTAACTCCAGAGGCCAGGGACTGAATGAATTGACTTTTGATTTTTCCGGCCCTTCTCCCCACCCGTGGGGAATGAGCTCAGGGAAAGGAGGCCCCTATCCCTTTAAGAACACCCGCGTCCACGCCGGCCCAGCCCGGCGCGATCCGCCCAGGGGAAGCCGCGGCGGCGGGGAGCCGGCGGGCGGGGCTGGGTTTGTGAATGGAGCGGCAGAGGGGGAGGGGAAGGAGGGGGAGGGGCGGCGGGGGCGGTGCCCCGCTGTTGGGCCTGCCCACCCGGGTCCAGGCTGAGGCCGGGGTTCAGCTTTCTCTCACACACACACTCATACGCACCCACACACCCACAGTACGCTGCCCGTTGGCTAAGGTGTCCGGAAGCCTGAAATCTCAGCCTTGGCCGACACACCTGTTCCCCCACCCCAGCCTTCTTGGAGGGAGCAGGAGTGCGAGGGGCGGACCTCAGTCCTTAAAACCCAAGGCTGAGATGATTACAAGCCTTGAATATCTTTTCGCCACCACCCCTGCCGCCCAAGGCCTCCCGGCGCCCGCGTTCTCGGCAGGAGTGCCCGGGACGCCCGGGTCCTGGTGCACTGGCTTCTCACCCATCCCCGCCTCAGAGGTTGGGGAGGAATGGTCATGCCCCTCCAGAGTCTCTCTCCCTCCTCCAACCCCAACGCAGAGCGTGGGCCTGGGCGTGGGCCTCGGTGCAGATGGCGTTCTGGCCCCAAAATAGCTCCACCCCACCTCTTCCTCCCTCCCTTCAGCGCAAAGTGGGTGAGGTGAGGATGGCCCGGGAGAGTGCAGGGGGGCACTGCACGGCCAAGGGGTCGGCTCCCCGCGGAGAAGGCCGGAATCGCGTTCTGGAGCGCTGGAGGGGGAGGGGAGGGGGAGGCCCACAGGCGGGTCCCCCGGTCCCCACTGGGGAAGTCAAAGAGTTAACAGGAGGTTCGCCCCCAAACCCCCAGTCGCAGCCCGCTCAGGACGTAGGGAGGGTCTCCTCAGCCCCTTCGCAGTCATCTCCACGCCCAGGGCTGGGGGATTCCCAGAGCTCGCGCTGTGCAGATGGCCAGGCCCCCTTACCCAAATCTGACACGCTCGGGGTTTGGAGACCCCTCCGCCTGCACTCCTCCTTGAATTCTACGCCCAGTCCGCGTCCGAGGGGACCCGCAGCCCAGCCACAGCACAGGACTCCTTCCAAGTACCTTGTAGGATTCATTCGAACTACCCAGCCCAGCCGCTTCCACACGGACCCCCTAATAATTCGGTCTACACATATGTCCCAGTCTAGATCGTTTCCAGATAGAGCCCCAAATGCCTCCTGGCGTGCACATGGGCCTCCGCGTTCTGCCATGTCCACACGACCCCCAGCACCGGCCACCGGGACCCCCTGAAAGCCCAGCTGCGTCTACACGGATCACCCCCTCAGGCGCCCTGACGCGTCTACAAGGTCTACCTCCTCAAATGTCCAGCCGCGTGTGCTCGGGTCACCCCCTCAGGAGCCCAGCCGCATACACACGGACCCCGAGCCCAGTCAGGATCCACACGGGTTCCCCGCCCCGCAACCTCGCCTCCTACCTCCAACGCAAAGTAGAGACATGTCTCCGGAGTCGCCGGCGGGCCGGCTTTGTCGGGTCGGGCTCAGTGGGCACTGGGCTGGGTCGTGGCCGGAGCTGCAGCCCGCGCTCTGCTCACGCCGGGGCCCGGCCTCCGCCGCCGGCCATCTTGGTTCAGCACCGGGGGTGCGGACAGCTCCTGACGCGGCGCTGACGCGCGGCGGGTGGGCGGAGCCCGGGACGCCTGATGGGGCGGGGGCGCCGCAGGCTGGGGGGGCTTTAAAGGGCCGGAGCCGGGCGGGGGCTCCCTGCCCCCAGAGCTCCCCGACTGCGGGGACGGAGAGCAGCCTCTACGCAGGTTCCCTTACGGTTCTGCGTGTTCTCGTCTCTCCTTGAGTCTCTCTGTGGGTCCTCCGGCTCTCCAGTCCTTTGCTGTCTCTCTGCTCTCCCTGAGTAGCTCTGTTCCTCCGTCTCTACGTCTGCATCTGTCTCTTTGCCTCTGTTTCTCTGTGTCTTTCTCTCCCTGGGTGTCTCTGTTCCTTTGACTCTTTGTCTCCCCATATCTCGGTCACGTGTCTCCCTCTGAGCCTCTCTCTGCCCAGTCTCTCTGTGTCTCTGCCACGTCCTGTCTAGGTCGCTCTCTGTGTCTCTGTTTCACTCTCTTCAAGCCACTCAGCCTGTGGATCTTTGCACACACTCAGACTGGATCCCGTCCTTCACTCCCTTGTGTAACTGGCAAACTCCTATTCACTCATCAATGCCCAGTTTGAACATTCTCTGCTCCAGGAAGCGTTCCCTGACTCTCTCATACTGAGCCTTTGCTCTACCGTCTGGACTCCCCCAGCCCCCAAACTCTTCCTCTGGTCTGGCCCTGACCCCCCACATCTCCGCTCCCCAGCATTCCCCACGTATCCAGGTGGGCAGTTCCATGTGGCACAGAGCCCTGCAAACCTGTTGACTGTGTATCTCCAGTGCCTAGAACAGCGCCAGAGGCTGAGCCCCACAGAGCCCCCTGGGCGCAGCACACAGGAAGGAGTTCATAAAACGGGGAGTGCACATGGAGTAGTTGCAAGTGAGGCCTGTGTTCAGAACCCAACTCTGTTGCTAGGCACCTGCATGCCTTTGGGCAAGTCATGTGACCACTGTGCCTCCGTTCCCCTCTGTGAAGAGTGAGGAAGATAAAAGGACTTGCCTCACAGAGTTGCAGAGATATTATGTAAGTTGACACCTGAAATCCCTTGGAATCGTAATGCATGTTAGCCATCACTGTAACTCTCAGTGCTTTTTAAATGTTTCTTACATACCCATTAGCTATGTGCAAAGAATAAGGAGCAGCAACCACAGGCTCGAGGAAAGAGCACAGCCATCACAGAGGAAGACCCACGGGCTTCTCCCCTATTTCTTAGTCTCTCCCCTCAGAAAGAAGAACTATCCCAGATTTTGTTTTTTATTCCCTTAATTTTCCTTACAGTTTTACCACATATTATTTGTCAGCAAACAATACATGGTTTAGTTTTGCATATTTTTGAACTTTATGTAACTAAAATAAAATGTTCGCATTCTTTACTAACCTGTTTTGTTTGCTGAACAGGATCCTGCTGATACTCATCTGAGTTTCTGTGGGTGGCTGTAATGCAAGCATTTTTCACTGCCATATAGTATTCCTCTGGATGCGTACACCATTGATTATTTATCTATTCTCCAGTTGGTGGACCTTAAGATTGTTTACACTTGGAGTTTATTACAAACAAAGCTTTTATGACCATTCTCAGAAATGTAGGCAGGCGCACACAGGTCAGGACAGCTGGATCATAGGACAGCCACACGCTCAGCTGCACAAGACAACATCAAATTGTTTTTCCATGTGGCTCCAGCAATTTACATTGTACCAGCCTCACGTAAGAACTCAGTTGTTCCACGTCCTTGCCAACGCTTTGGATTGTCCAGGTGTCCACGTTTTTTGACTTGTGCTGAGGTGAAGGGGGTGAAGTGGTGCCTCATTTTGGTTTTGATTTGCCCTCTGATTCTTCATGAGGTGGAACTTGTTATGCGATTATTGATTTCTTCTTAGGGTGAAATGCCTGTTCAAGTCTTTTATTCATTTTTTTAAATTTGACTGTCTTTTCCTCTTGATTTGTACTTCTTTGTCCATATTAGATATGAATCCTTTGTTGGTTTCATGTGTTGTAAAAATCTCCAATTTTGTGGCTTGTTTTCATTCTATTTATGGTGTCCTTTTGTTAACGGAGGCTTTTTTTTTTATATATAACCTTTTTATTTTGGGAAAGTTTTAGACATACAGAAAAGTTGCAGAGGTGCTGAGCTGTAAAAGGAACAGAGCATTCCTGTATGCTCTCACCCAGCTTCCCTAATGATAGCATCTTACATGTGGTCACATGTCCGTAGGAAAACATGAACACTGACACATTATTAGTGAAATTGCAGACTTTACATTTCACTAGTTTTTCCACTAATGTTCTCTTTCTAGTCCAGAATCTAATTCAGGATCCTACATTGCATTTAGTCATCTCATCTCCTTGGTTTCCTCTTATCTGTGAGTAAAGTCTTTCCTTATTTTTCGTGACCTTGACACTTTTGAAGAGTACTGGTCAGGTATTTTGTAGAAAGTCCCTTGATTTTGGTTTATTTAATGTTTTCTCATTTCTAGACTGGGGTTATAGAGTTTGGGGGAGAAGATCACAGAGATGGGGTTCCCTCCTTGTCACATCATACCAGAGGTCCTGATGCCCACATGACATCACAGAGATGTTAACTTTGATCACCTGGCTAAGGTGCTGTCTGCCAAGTTTTTTGTTTTGTTTTGTTTTTGTTTTTTGCAGGGGAAGATTCATCCTAAGCTAATATCACTAACATCTGTTGCCAATCTTCCTCCTTTTTCTTACTTTTCCCTCGCAGAGCCCCAGTACATAGTTGTGTATTCTAGTTGGCTACTGACAGATGAGTGGTGTGGTTCCGAGACCGGGAACTGGACCTGGGCTGCTGAAGCGGAGCACGCCGAACTTAACTGCTAGGGCTGGCTCTGTCTGCCAAGTTTATCCACTGTCAATTATTATTTTTCTCTTTCCCTACTGTGTTCTTTGTAAGCAAATCACTAAGTCCAACCCACCTTCAAGGGCAGGGAATTATGCTCCACCTCCTGTGGAGGGAGGGTCTAGGAAGCTCTTAATTTTAAATTCATTTTCTTTCTTTTCTTTTTCTTTTTCTTTTTTTCTTTTTTTTTTGCTGAGGAAGATTTGCCCTAAGCTAACATCTGTTGCCAATCTTCCTCTCTTTGTATGTGAGCTGCCACCACAGCATGGCCGCCAATGAGTGGTGTAGGTCCGTGCCCAGGAACCAAACCCCGGCCACTGAAGCAAGTGGAGCATGCCAAACTTAATCACTAAGCCACAAGGGCTGGCCCTAAATTCCTTTTTTTTTTTTTTTTACTGCCATAAAATACACATAACAAAGTGTACCATTTTAACCATTTAAAAAGGACAATTCAGTGGCATTTAGTACATTTGCAAGTTGTGCAACCACTACCGCTATCTAGTTCCAGAACATTCCCATCGCTCCAAAAGGAGAGCTGGTACCTGTTAGCAGTCATCCCCATCCCTCCTCCTCCAGCCCTTGGCCACAACTAATCTGCTTTCTGTCTCTATGGATTTAATTTTAAATTCTTCACCTTGACTAATCTTTTCCTTTACAGTATGCACACTGTCTTTTTTTAAAATTGACATATAATTGACACACATTATATGAGTTTCAGGTGTACAACATATGATTTGATATTTGTATATATTGCAAAATGATCACCACATGAGTCTAGGTAACATCTGTCATCACACATAGTTACAGAATTTTTTTTCCTTGTGATGAACACAGACTGTGTCTTGTGTAAGGAATTCCTTCCTGTCTCAGCATCATAAAGATATTCTCACAGCATCTGCTACAGTTTTAGAATTTTGTCATTTACAATCAAATCTTGGCCTCTCTTGGAACTCACTTGGGAGTGTGGAGTGAGATACGGTCCAATTGCATATTTTTCCGTGTGGACAATCAATTGTCCCAATACCCTTTAATGAAATTGTTACAAAGCAAGTTTTTGTGCACGTATGGACTTAACGGTGGGCACACGCCAACCAGAATGTACACAGTGCTGCAGGACGTCTGCCCCTCCTGGGGGTCTGTTCTGGCTCCCTCTCCTGCCCCAGGGCTATTTGTCCCTGTTCCGAAGCGTTATTCAATCCTTGATTTGTGCATTACGCCAGTCACCCATCTTGTTCTCTTTCTTCAGGAACATCTGCGTTATTCTTCGCCTTTTTCTCAGCTTGTTGGGTTCCATGGAGAAACCTGGTTGGGACTTTGATTGGAATTTCGTTGAATTTATAAACCAAACAGGGAGAATCAGCACTTTTTGTGACATTGACTCTTCCAAAGTGTGACTACAATGAATCTTTCCATTTATTTATCTTTCAATAAAGTTTACAACATTCTCCATAAAAATGTGGCACATCTTTCTTTTTTAGATTTGTTTCTAGATGCTTTGTATATTTGATGCTACACATAAATGGCCTTTTTTAAGATTCCATTTTTTTACTTGTTAGTTGTAGGAGCATAGAATGCAATTGGTCCTAACATCTAATGAGCTTTACTCACCCTTTATAAATCCAATAATTATATCTGCAGATTCTTTGGAGTTTTTGTTGTATATAATGACATTATCTGTAAATAAAGATACTTTCATTTCTTCCTTTCCAGTCCTTTGAACTTTCGTTTCTTTTTCCCGTCTTATTGCACAGTCCAGGGCCCCAACACAATCTCAGACACCATAATAACAGGCATCCTTGCCTGTTCCCCATCCTAAAGAGAATATTTCAATTTTCGCCATTAAATATGATATCTGCTGGAGGTTTTTAATAGAAAATCAAGTTGAAGAGGTCTATTTCTATCTCTATTTTGCTGAGATTTTTTTCTTTTATCACACATGGGTGGTGAATTTTAGCAAATGCATTTCCTCATCAATGGGACGCCCATATAACTTTTCATCTTTGATCTGTTCGTGTGAGCTACATTCTCTCGATATGTTTGATATGCATTGGTCTCTCCCGTTCTCTGTCTCTCTTACCCACACCTCATCTCTCTTCTTCCACCAAAGCCCTTAATAAATTGATCACTCAGATCCACTTAATTTTTAAGCCCTGGCACCCCATTTCGCTCAGCTCATTCCAAAGTTATTTATTTGAGCCATCTCATCTCTCCATTTAATTATGCTACGCTGCCTCCGTCTTTCTCCTGCCTTCTCTTCTCGGCGGCTCCCTTTTCTCCTGGCTCTCCGCACTATGCATCTACATTCGTGTCTTTTGCAAACTCTCTCAGACTCTGTCTCTCTCTCTCTGTCTTTCCACCTCTCTTCTCTCTTGGCTTCCTATATCTTGCTCTCCCTCCACCATCCTATGAAATCCACAGGGAAAAATCATTGACAGAGAAGTGATGGGAAATGGTACACAACTGAGGAAAACCACACACACACACACACACACACACAGCAAATGCCACACACCCTTCCCAGTCATCTGAGCTCCTAACCATCCCCAGGGACCCTGCTTTTATCAAAACTTGCCCATCCCCCATGCCAAGAGCAGCTATGGAGACATCTGGGCTTTAGGTGACAAAGTGCTCCCTCTATAGCATCAGCTGAGCTCAGCTTTTCAATGGGGAATGAGCAGAAATTCCTCCAGAAGCCTCAACCCAGGGCAACCCTGCTTGGTCTTCAAATAAATTCCTAATCCTTAGTGGGTACATCCTACATTTCTGGCACTGTGCAG
The DNA here is from genome assembly GCF_041296265.1 of Equus caballus. Lineage (NCBI taxonomy): Eukaryota > Metazoa > Chordata > Mammalia > Perissodactyla > Equidae > Equus > Equus caballus. Next base: position 17,070,114 of record NC_091704.1, read on the forward strand.
AGCTCCACAGAAGGGACAGATATGAATCAGATGCCAATCAATTTATTCCGCAAACATTTGTTGGCACCATCTGGATGTTGGCGACTACTCTTGTCACCAGGTTCCATCAAGTGACACGGTCTCTAGCACAAGAATTAGCAACAAACAAGTAAGCATGCCCGGAGGAAGACAAGGAAAATGATGAAGAAAACAGGGAGGATCCCCTGACAGAGAGGAATGGTGGAGGAGTGGGTAAGTGCCTCCTGGAGAAAGCAGCACATGAGCTGAGACTCAAAGGAGGAGAAGAAGCCAGGCAGTGGGGGAGATGAGGGAGGGGCATTCAAGACAGATGGCAAGCAGGTGCAAAGGCCCTGAGGTGGGACCGTGCCTGGTGTGTTGCAGGAAGACTGAGGAGGTTGGTGTGGCTGGAGCAGAGTGAGGGAGGGGGTAGATGGGCAGGGGCTGTGAGGGGCCTGGGGGGGTATGAGATGGAGAGAGAGAGAGAGAGACCGAGAGAGGGAGACTGTGAGTAAAAGGGAAAGATGGGGCCTCAACACTTTGGAGCAGGACATGGGCCCAGCAGGACCTGAGGCTTCATGGGCATCTTGTGGCCTCTGAAGCCTTGCATGCATCCATTTCCCCCAACCCCCAGACCCCTCTCTGATGCTCCTACTGCACTGGTTGGGGGGGGGGGGGCGACTGCCCTGTGCCCTGTATGTCAGCACACAGTAGGTGCTTCATAAATGTGAATGAGTCAGTACATGTTGGAGTGAAAGAAGGATAGAGGAATGAGGACGTGAGCAGGCTGGCAGGGGTACAGACTACGTGGGGTCTCCTGGCCACAGAGAGGAGTATAGGTTTTACTTGAAGGGTGATGGGAGCCATGGGAGGGTTTTGAGCAGAGGAGGGACATGATCCAACTTACGATTTTAATAATCCCTCTGAGGCTGCCCAGGGAGCAAGGAGGGCCAGGACAGGAGTATAAGTGGCAGGAGGCCAAGGCAGCATCCAGGCAGGAGGTGGCAGGGCCCGCGGGAGTGCAGGAAGAGCTCAGGGTCACACTGGAGGCTGAGTCTATAAGACCTGCTGAAGGACTGGATAGACGGGGTAAGGAAAGACAAGTGACAAGAATGAGTCCAGGGCCTGGGGCCTGGGCAGCTGGGTGAGGGCGGAGCCATCTGCCATGCCAATTGGAGAAGCGGCGGATCTCAGGGCAGGAAACCAAGAGCTGTGCTTTGGACTTGCTGAATTTGAAAGGCCTACAAGGCACCCAGTGGGAATGCCCAGAGCAGTTGGATATTTGAGCCTGAAGTCTGGCGAGAGGTTGGGCTGGTGACACAAACGGGATAGATATCAACATGAGATTGAGTGTGGCCACATGGGACTGAGTGTAGACAGAGGGTAAAGGGCCATTTGGCTTTCAAGACCAAAACCAAGACTTCAAACCCAGGGGTCCATGCTCCACATGTTTGTCCATCCCCAACTCCTGTCCCTTTTGTCAGGGCAGCAGGCGACGGTAAGCGCAGGGAACATGGAACTCATATGCGTTCTTCTTCCCCGACACTTCTGTCGTCCGTGGCCTTGGGTACTGGGGCAGGGTAGGGGTGAGGGAGCACTTGAGGAGAGGTAGGACGTGAGTCCTGCGTTCAAGGATCTCATGATTGGAGAGGAGAAGAGTACTCACGTGGTTCCTGAAGGCCTACTGTGTGCTTGGCAATGTGCTGGGTGCCCCACATATGCTATTTCCCTTAATCCTTTACCACCCAAGGAGGGTGCGATATTGTGCTCATTATAGATGGGCAGACTGAGTTTCTGAGAGGTTGGAGAGGCAAGGCTGGGATACGAAGTGAGGTTGGCCCAACTCTCAGAATAGGCCGTTTCTGCGACACAGATGTTCGTGTACACAGCCTGGATCCATACCCATGTCCATGCCATGCCCAAGCTCAGGGGTCCTACTTGGAATCTGGGAGGCGGGTGTGGGGCAGCAGAACCCCATCTCTAAGGTCAGGACTGGGACACAGGAAGGGAGAGGGGCTAGCGGGGAAGGGGGCTCTTACTGGGATGTTAGGAAAAGTTTCCTGGAGGAGGGGAAGCTGGAGAGCAAGGAGGTCTCACCAGGCCCAGTGGGAAGCGGAGGAAGGGCATTCCTGGCAGAGGTCATGGCGAGGGCAATGCTCTGAGGCTGGACCTCCTCTTGGACCTGGTTGTGACCCTCATGCCGGCGGCGACGAATAGAAATCGATCAGGGCAATCTTGGTTTATTGCCTATAAAACGAGGATAAAAAACAATAGTTTCCTAGAGAACTAATGGTATGAGGGCAGCGCTGACCCCTTGCAAGTTCCAGGTCCTGACCTGCAGACTGGAAAGCACAGCTTAACTGGAGGAAGCGAACGGATTGGATTGGCCTGGGAAGAGCGGATAATAAAAGACAGCAATTGGTCAAGAGGGTGAGATGAGGCGGGACATATAAGGGGGCAAAGGGATGGGACAGGTCCAGACAAAGTGGGGGGCGGGGCTCCAGGCTGGGAGCCGGGGGACTCAGCCTCAAGTCCCCAGAGTGACCAGCAGGGGCAGCACCGGGCCAATGGGCGATCCCAGGGCTGGCGGGCCTCCTGGAGCCTGGGACCCTCTGGAGGGAAGTTATTTTATTTAACAAGCGCCTGCAGTGTGCCAGGCGCTGGGCAGAACTCCACAAATGTGCGCTCGTTTAATCCCCGTAAAGGCTTTTACAGATGGGGAAGCTGAGAATGAAAACATGAAGTCAGGCACCCAAGGTCACACAGCAGGCAAGTATCTGAGCGGGGATTTGAACCCAGGCAGCCCAGCTGGGGCCCTCAACCCCTACACTCTACTGGCTCTCCTTCTCCCAAGTCCCCTAAAATGATGGTTTTAGAAAACGAAAAAGCAAGGGCTCTCTTTCAATAATTATTGAGCTCTTCCTTGTACCCTACTCATGCACCATCTCCCCAGGTGTGTATAATCATTTCCATTTTACAGCTGAGGAAACTGAGGCACGAAGGAGTGACGCTGGGAGCCAGGGTACTGCTATGCCCAACATAAGAATCCCAGGAGCGTGGAAGACTCGTCCACCATCAGGCCTGGGTCCAGCTCAGGGGAAGGGCCAGCAGGAACCCTAAGACTCTGCCCTCTCCAGCCTCCAGGCCCCTGCTGCCACCACTGCCCCCAGCTAAGCCCCTCAACGTGCCCCAGCTCAGGGCTGCACCTTCATTCATGCCACCTATCCGCGCCCTGCTTCCCCACTCCAGACTGGCTGGAGACCCCTGGACTCGCATCCAGACCCGGTGGAGGGCTGGGAACGCTCCAAGCAGGGGCTTCAATGCTGTCACCTTTGACAGCGAGGAAACGGCCAAGGCGTGTGCTCAGACTGCCCAGGCAGTGTGAGGCCAGCTGGGCTCGAACCCAGGGCTGCAGCCTCTAATGTCTCTAGGACTACCACAAAGGCACTCTCATGCAGGGCTGTCTCCGACCCTTGGAGCCCCGGCCGGGGTCCCAAGCACGCCAGGGTCCTATGGAAATGTTTGAGACCAAGCTACATACACACTTTGGCTCCAGGATGCAAAAGGGGAATGCAAAGTCCATGTGAATTGATGCTTCATTACCTTCAGGAACAGGAGTCAGCTTTATTGGGGTTAAAGTCGGTGCTTCCGAAAACAGGCCTGGGGGTGGATCTACCCTTCCTGGGAAGACCCCAGCCAAAACACAGTCAGCTGTCTACTCAAGAGAGCTATCCCAGGCCAGGGGGCTGCTGAAGCAACACGATAAATTGCGAGACTAACCGGGTGGGCGTCTAGCACGTGCCGGGGCTGCTTCTTGCTCTAGTGCTTTACTTGTTTAATCCCCATAACGATCCTACTAGGTGGAGGCTGTTACTGCACAGGCTCAAGCGATGGGGAAACTGAGGCACAGCGAGGTCGCACACCTGGGGAGGGATACAGCTGGGATTTGAACCCCACCAGGCGTGGGGTCTGCGCCCTTAACCCCTGTGTTGTCCTTAACTTGTGTTTCACGGCCGGGACCTTAGTGGGATAGGGGATGTGTGTACAATGGTGACCATCTGACTTGGTTCGGATCTGGTTGTCAGGACGCAGCACTGCCTAGGAGTCCAGATCTGGACGGGGGTGGGAAACAGGGCCGGGACCCATCTGGGTCCCCTCCTACTCCCTCCCGCTCCCCACCCTCCTCCCACCCCTGGGAGCCGCCCAGACAGGTCGCCTCAGGCTCTGAGCCTGGGTGCCAAAGACAGGTGCAGCTCCGCCCCTGACCACGCCCCTGTGGCCGCCGCTGATTGGATCGGGGCGGGTGTAACCGCCTCGGCAGCCCTTCAAAGCACAGCGAGCGGCCAATGAGAGGCTCCGCCCACAAGGCCCTCCTTGCGCGGTGATTGGCCCCCGGGCCTCCCCATCTCCTGTCGCATCCTCCTCCTCTAGACTGGGCTTCCAGGGAAGCGTTTAATTCCTCCGACACACCTCGCCTGCTGGCCTTTGCACGCGCTGTTCCCACCGTCAGGAACATTCCTGCCTCTCTCTTCTCTTGGATAAGCTGCTTCCTCTCCCGTTCTCAGCTGAAATGCCCCCTCCTCCAGGAAACCTCTGACCCCCAAGGCTGGGTGGAGACCCCCTTTAGGCCCTTGGCACCTCGTGTCCCTCTTATCATACCAGCTTTGTCTGTTTCCCGATCCAGGCAGCAAGCTCCTTAGAAGACAGGAAGGGGTCTCAGAAGACATCGTCTCCCCATTACCTGGTGTATAGTAGGTGCTCAAGAAATAGATGTTCAGTGGAATAATTGAATGACTGAATCTGGTATCAAAGATTAGGGAGCTCTCGGCCCTCTTGAGAGCCCTGAGCTAGGAGGTCCTGAGCCCGCCGCTGGCCGGGCACAGAGTCTGCCACAGTGGGCGTTCAATACCTGTGTATGGAAGGGAGGATGGAAGGGACGCACGTCATTTCTGACAATGACGCGCTCAGTGGTGGCTCATGGTACCATTTCGTGGGCCTCTGCAGCCCCCAGGGACCTAAAGCGGTCCAGGCTGTCGCCTCCCTCCGCTCTCGCTCTCCATCCGGGGCGAGGATGGGAGGGGAGGAGAGGAAGGGGCGGAAACTCTGTCCGAAGCCTCTATTGGGTGTGCAGAGCTCTGTCTCGTCCAATCCCCCGTGAGGGTGGAGCTTGGCCGGACCCTGAGCCTGTCCCGGGAGAGGGGAGGGAGTGGCCATTTCTGGGGGCGTCCTTGCACTAATTGGGGGATTGCGGAAGGGGCTCAGGGTTCCCAGAGGGGACTGGATTATAAACGAACAAAATGCAGCCTCCCTCCACTTACCCCCCTCACCGCATCCTTGCGAGTTTACGGAGTTAACTGATTGCAAGGGGGCGCCCAGGCTGCTCCCATCCCCCTTTCCTTTTTGCCCCATGGCGTGGTGTCTAAGAGCCCAGGCCCTAAAACTGAGGGCATCTGGGTTCAAATTCTGGGTTTGGCAAGTGCTGTCTGTGTGGTCCTGGGCACATAACTCACCCTCTCTAGTCCTCAGTTTCCCCACCTGTACAATGGGATGGATACGTGTTAATCTCGTAAAATGCTTGGCACCAGCTCGCTGTCATTTTTACAGTTCACTTTCCGTGTCCCCTCTGCTCCCCATGGCCCTCAGAGTAAAACCCACATCTCTTCCTGTGACTAGAAGGCCCTGCATGGCCCAACCCCCACCAACCTCCGTGGCCTCATCTCCTTGCCACACATCCAGCCAGTGTGGTCTTCTTGTAGTCTTCGAACACACGCAGCCTATTGGGGCCCCAGGGCCTTTCCACATGCTGTCCCTCCTCCCCACGGGAGATGCTCTTCCTTCATGTCCTCCTCCTCTTGCTGTCCCACACTTCTGCTCAACTCCTCCTCCTCCCTCAAATCCTGACTCAAGCGCTGCTTCCCCCGGGAAGTCATCCTAGATCCCTTCAGGTCTGGTTGGGACACCCCTGTTCCATTCACAGGTTCCTGCTTGTCTCTAATGCATGGGCCTCCATCCACAGGCCACAGATTGAAATCCTTCTATCACTGCCACATCACCAAGGCCTGTGGGGAAGGGGCAATATGTTTTTCCTCCCATATATCTCACCTGGGGAAACTGAGGTTCTGATGTGGGGAGATGGTTTGGAGCAGGTCCAGGCATTTCTTTGAGGCCTCATGCAACCCAATCAATAGATTTCAAAGCAAAAACATTCAGCACCAGCTCCTTCCGCTCTGGGGGGCGAATTGGAGCCACAGCCTCCTCCCAGGAGACCCCCTGCTGGCCCCCTGAAGACCCCCATGTTCTTCCCTCTGGGGCGCCTTCAGCTCCTACCTCTCCTTCCAGTTCTTCCACAACCCCTTGGGGAGTCTGTGTCTGGTTCTGTCTCCCCCCACCTGGCGACTCCTTGGGACCAGGCTGGGGTGAGGTCAGCACAGAGGATTTGGCTGGGGGGTATTTGTCGAATTAATGAATGTATCATCTGCCTAATGAACTCCTGTGCACTCTTCAAAAGCCCAGCCCTAATGTCCCTTTTTCCAGGATACATTTCCTGTCTTCCAAGACAGAGCGCTCACTCCCAAGACAGCTCCAGGCCCCACCCTCTAGTCCAGGCCTGAGTCCACAGGGCTGGGGGGCATCTGCAGCCAGCTCTAAACTGAGGTCTCCTTGGGAAAAGGACTGAGACCTCTTGGGAGCTCCAGCAGCACCCAGCACAGGAAAGTTGTTAGGAAGTGTTTACCTAATGGGTGAGTGAACAAAGGAGCGAAGGAATGAATACCTGCTGCAGGACCTGGAGTCAGATGCCCGGGGGCGCTGGGCACTGCGTCTGTCCCACAGCCTTTCCGAACCTCACTTTCCCGTTTATTAAATGTTTGCTCAGAACCTGTGCCTCAAGTGGTTGCAAGGATGAGATGAACTAACACATAAAGCATATGGCCCTGGGAGACCTCCGGCTGCCTCCTGTCCCCGACTGGAAGTGACTTGCACCCAAGACCAGCAGCTGTGTTTGCCTTCACAGCACTCGGAACAAGAGTGTTGTTAACACATGTGTTTAAGGAATATGGTGAGTTGGTGAGTCAGGCGGGGGAAGGAGGGGAAAAAGGCAAATATTAAAAGGGCTGAAACCTAAGTTGGTGAGGACATTGGGTGGCACAGCCTCCCTCTGAAGGCGCTGGGAAAACAGCCTTACCCCCACGATGCACCCAGTCCACCCCTGGGCATTTACTCAGGGAGAAAGGGGATATTCATCAAAAGACGTGGACGGAAAGGCTCGAAGCAGCTTTATCCAGAATAGCCGAAACCGGAAACAGCCCACATACCCGCCAACAGGTGAAATGAACAAATGGAGAAAAATTGGTACTCAGTGGCTATAATAAGAACAAACCCCAAGCATTTGCAAGGATGTAGGATGTTAGAACCCTCATTCCCTGCCGGTGGGGAGGTAAGATGGTGCAGCCGCTGTGGAAAACAGTCTGGCAGTTGTTCAAAAAGCTAAACATAGAGTTACCATATGACCCAGCAACGCCACTCCTATGTGGAGACTCAAGAGAACGGAAAGCTGGTACTCAAGAAAAACCTCCGCTCCAATGTTCACGGCAGAACTGTTCACATCAATGACAAGTGGGAAGCAACCCAAACGTCTGCTGACAGAGGACTGGGTGAACACATTGTGGTCCACCCATACAAAGGAAGGAGGTGCTCACCCCAATACAATGTGGAACCCGGAAAACATCATGCTGAGTGGAGGGAGCCAGACAGGAAGGGCCACACAGTGTGTGCAATGTCCAGAACAGGCAAATCCATAGGGACAGAAAGCAGAGGAGTGGCTGCCAGGGCTGGAGGGAGGGAGGGTGGGGAGTGACTGCTCTTGGGGACCCGGTCTCCTTTTAAGGGGATGAAAGTGTTCTGGAGCTAGATGTTAATGAGGGCTTCACAGCATTGTGAATGTACTAAATGTCACTGAATAACATACTTTAAAATGGTTAAAATGGTAAGTTATATATTATACATATTTTACCACAATATAAAAAGAAACAGTGGTGCCCAGGAATACTACACAGCCCTGACGAAGTGCAGATACCTGCTCCTTACCACAACATGAGAAGCATGAAAAGCGAGGTGTAAGAGCAAACACCTGTGTGATCCCATTTATACGAAGTTCAAACCCAGGCAAAAACTCACCTACAGCAACAGAGGTCAGGGCAGTGGTCGCCTTGGGACGGGAGAATCACCTGGAGTGTCCAAGAACTGCCAGAGGCTGGGAATGTGCTAGATCCAGACTGGAAGGTCATCACCCTCATCAGCCTCTACTTGTGACGTTTGTGAACTTGACCATGCCTATGTTAATCTCAACAAAAATGCTAAAAAGAGAAAAGAATTGTCAGGTGAAGAAGATGAGAGCATCTGGCAGTCCTGAGGGCCGAGGGTTCCATTTTCCCCACAAACGCCATGGTCTGACCCCTCTGGGGACTGGCGACCTTGAAACAGACATGGAGCTGGGGGTGGACGAAGGCAGGAGGACGGTGACCTGAATCCAACGCCTGGGATTTCAGAAATGCTCCCCAGATTCTTCTTCATCTCTGAGGAGATGCTCCCCACACTCCTCAGCCCAGGGGCCCCAGCTGGGGCACGCTATGGGGCAGGAAAACATCAGGGCTTCAGAACACTCAGAACATCAGCCCCCAGAGGCCTAAGGAGGGACCCTGCCCCCAGTCAGACCCCCTGGTGGAGACACATCATGAAACCCCAGGGCCCTTTATGGCCAGCTACAATTAATACCGACAATCATAACTCACAGCTTTGGGCAGAGGAAGATCATGGACTTCATTCAGAAGGTCCTGGGTTCGAGTCCTGACCCAGTCAATAAATATACGTGAAGGAATAAATGAATGAACGAATGGCAGATGAATGGGCTTTTCACCTCCATTCTACGAGTCTTTATCATGCACTTCCTGGATGCCCAGCCTTGTCCTGCAAAGGCCAGGCCCTGGAGAGGCCTCTGCCGGGTCTGGCCTTCAACAAGCTCCCATCCTGAGGCGGGGGAGACAGTCTGACACAGACGCTCCCACTGTCATTATTGCTCAGAGCAGTAATACAAGAAACCACAGGCAGCCAGGACACAGGGAAGGCCGCCAAGGGGGAGGGACCAGGATAGAGGAAGGATGCCAGGCCCAAAAGAAAAAGAGGAAGTGGAGAGCCAGAACATTAGACAGCATGTGGCCAGAGACTGTTACACACTGACCAGGGAGGAAGTTGGGCTTGAACAACCCAAACACTGAAGAGTGGGCAGGCTGATCTGCGTCAGACCTTTCCGATTCTGTCTTGATTTCTTTTGTATACCTCCAAAGATGGGGAGCTCACTCCCATGGGTGACAGTCCAGTCCTTCCTGGGCATGGGCAACTGTCAAAAAGTTTGATGCAATGTAATTTTTCTAGTAGTGGCTGCCATAGGTAAAAAGGCTGAATGAGATTCTTTGGGGCGGGAAGGGTATCCACGTGAGCCAGGCAGTCAGTCCTTCCACAGGCTGGATCTGGAATCAGACCCACCTGGGTGTTATCGAACACAAACACAGGCTTGCTACCCAATGCACAGGAAGGTCAGTTAACTGAAACGTCAGCCTTGTGGCAGGGAAAGAGGTTTATTATCAAAAGGCAGTCAGACGAGGAGATGGGAGCTAGAACTCAGATCCACCTCCTTGAAGGGAAAAAGGGAGGGGTTTTTATTTGGGGTTTTAGGTAGGGGAGGGGGAGCACGTGGCTGTGCTGGCTGGCATCTTCAGCCTGTTTGGTCTTGAGCACTGAATCTCTCTTTTTCTTTAACTATCTTCACTTTTCTGGCTAGTTTTCATCCTCAGCCTGCGTTTAGCTTTGTGAGGCTGAATCTCCTTGCTTTTCTTCTTTTTTTTCTTTTTTTTTTTTTTTCAAGATTGGCACCTGAGCTAACAACTGTGGCCAATCTTCTTTTTTTTTCTTTCTGCTTTATCTCCCCAAAGCCCCCCAGTACATAGTTGTATATTTTAGTTGTGGGTCCTTCTGGTTGTGGCATGTGGGACGAGTGGAGTCATGTCCGCGCCCAGGATGCAAACCAGCGAAACCCTGGGCCACCGCAGCAGAGTGTGTGAACTTAACCACTCGGCCATGGGGCCGGCCTCTCCTTTTTCTTTTTTCTTGACGTCTGGACCTTGACATCCTGGGAAAGACAGCTCACTCCTATACTAAGGAGGGACAGAAAGACCTGGTTAGTTTTAAACAACAGTTGATTGTGCTGAGTATGCATACCTGCAGTTAGCAAATCTTATCTCATTTTTTTTTCTTCTAGCCCAGGGAAGATTTTTAACTTCTTTGTTCTCAGTTTCATGGGTTTGAATCTCTGCTCTACCACTTATGGGCCTGGTGACTTCATCTCCTCAAGCCTTAGTTTCCTCTCCATTCCTCTGAGATGACTGTAATAACAGCGCCTACTTTATAGGTGTGTGCATGTATACAATGAGCTAATGGAGTAAAATGCCTGGCACACAGTAGGTGCAGAGTAAGTGTGTCGCCTTGCTCTAGACCCAGAGTGCTCCAGAACATGGCCCAAACATACATGTACTTTGCTATCTCTAAAACTTTGCACCTGCTCTAATTTCTGCCTCACATGCTCTTGCCCCACCACCCATACCTGGCAAACTCCTACACATCCCTCAAAGCCCTAGCTACAAGATGCCTTTCTTTTCTCTGTTCCAGCCCCGACCTAGGCGGTTGGGAGCATCTGGGAGCATCTGGGTCTGGTTCTGATTGGGCCCACTGTGCTGGGAGGTGAGCCCCCAGAGGGCAGGGATTGTGATCGGCCTGTGGGAGGCGTGTAGTCAAGCTTGTTGAATGAATGAACGGTCACTGGGAGGGCGGGCCCAAAGCAGAGACTCAGGCCTTCCACCCCTTGGGCGCCCGCGCCCCCAGCTCCCCGGTCCAGGGGTCGGCAGGGCCGCGGAAGGGCTTCCGGCCGGGGTCTGCAGCCCTTCCGGTCCGGCCCTTTAAGGGGCGGGGCCTGCGGGGCGGCGCTCGGCGCGGCGGGGCGCGCGAAGATGGCGGCGGCGGCTGGGCGTCCGGAGGTCGGGGCGCCGAGCTCGCTGCTGCTCGTGGTGGGCGGCGAGTGCGCGGGCCCGGGGCTGCTGGGCTACGTGCTGGAGGAGCTCGAGCGAGGTCGGGCGGCGCGGCCGGGGCCGGGGCCGGGGCCGGGCCCGGGGCGGGCGGGGCTCGGGGCCTCGCTGTCAGGCGCCGGCGGAGGAGGCCGTCCGGGCCCGGGCGGGGCCGCGCCGCCCACCGGCTGCAGACCGGGGAGGGACCCGGGCCCGGCCTTGGGCCCCCCGCGGTTGGGCAGGGTGGGCGCCGCCTCCGCGTCCCGCCCGCCGAGGGGAGGCCGGGTCGCCTGGAATCCCCGGGCCCGGGCAGCCGCATCTCCGGGGCGGGGAGCAGGGCTGGCGAGGCCGGGCCGCAGCCCCGGGGCCCACTTTCTGGTGCTCCGGGAGGAGCTGCTAAGTGGGGTGTGGGCGGGCCGGCCCGCGCCCGGGGGGTGAGTCATAGGTGCACCTGCGAGGTTCACCTGCTGCAGGTGGCGTGGCGGGACTGGCGGGCGTGGTGCACCCGCCGCCGCCACCGCGGTCGGAGGGCCTTCACACCCCCGTCACAGGCGGGCAGGGCCTGGGGTCCATCGCCTGGAAAGTCACCTGGTGGCACACACAGCTCGGCTCCCCTGCTTGGAGGATGCTCCCCCGCAGGCCCAGGCCTGCCCTCGCGAGGCCAACAGTCTGGTGGGGAGTGGACCCAAAGTCAGGGAGGAGATGCCGCAAGTTTTGAGCTGTCGGGAGTGCTCAGAAGGATGCAGAAGGCTGAGAGGACAGTGGGTCTTAGCACCTGAAGCGGGGAAAGGGCCTCAGGGCCGTGGGAACAGCGGGTGCAAAGGAGGAGAGGTGGGAAGGTGGCCGGCAGGGTGGAGGAGGTGATGGAGGGGACAAGATGACCATTGAGCGGGGGCGTTCTTGCTGGTGTCCTGAGTCTCTGTAAAATGCCAGGTTACGCTTTGGGTTCCTTGATACAGTGGGGTCAAGAGCACTCGGGTGGTCCTCAGTCTCCAGGCTGTCCTGGGCTGGGCTGCCCCCACCTGCCAGGTGCCAGTCATTGAAACATTCTGGGAGCTGGGGAGCCCAGCTGATTTCCCACCTCGCTTCCCTTGGCACCCCCACCCCCTGCCAGGCATCCGGTCCTGGGACGTTGACCCTGGCGTCTGCAGCCTTGATGAGCAGCTCAAGGTCTTCGTGTCCCGGCACTCGGCCACCTTCTCCAGCATCGTGAAAGGTGAGGCTGGGCACCCCGGTGCCCCCGCTGTTCCATGTACACTCATTCACTGGGCAAGTGTTCTCTGAGTGCCAGCTCTGTGCCAGGCCTGGGGTTGGGTACGGCTGTAGACAACAACAGTAATAGTACAGCGCGATCTGCCGGGGGCGGAGCAGGGGTGAGCCCTGTCGCAGCGCTGACTTCCTCAGTCCTCAATAACCCACAATGCAGGAACTTGTGGTTTTGTCCCCATTTTACAGATGAGGGGTGGGGGACAGGGAGCCCACCCAGGAGGGGGCATTTTGGATGAGAGCAGCTGTGGCTGAGGTGGCAGGTGGAGGGAAGGGCTCAGGCAAAGGGACAGGACACTGGGAAAGTAAGAGGCTGCCGAGGGGCCTGGAGAGTGGAGTGTGGGCCCCATGTGGCAGGAACCGTGTCTGGTTCGTGGCTGTGACCCCTGCACAGGACCAGGTAGACCGTAGGTGCTCAATAGATGGGGAGTTAAGAAAGGAACAAGATCAAGGAGGGGTGGGGATGCCTGGGCCAGCGGCACGTGGCCCATGGCTCCCTGGGGATTCTGGGCTGAGCCTGGGTAAGCCAAGCCCAGTGGCGCCCGCACCTCCGCCTCCGCCGGCCTGTTGAGTCACCTCCCGGCTGCTGCAGGAGGGGAAGGAAGTGTCCATCACCTCATTGTCCCAGCGGTTCTGGGTGGCTTCCTGACCCCTCACAGGGTGGGGGGAGCTGGAAATCCCATTTGTTCTGTGTGACCTTGGTGGCCGCTAGCCCCCTCCATGCCTTGGTTTTCTCTCCTGAGTGCGGCAGTAGCCTGTGACAGGAGCGTGTGGTAAACTGATGAAGGCAGAGCAGCACTGGAGGGCCCTGGCCTTTAGCTCCAGGGCCTCATGTGCCAGATTTGAAACACATCTGGGCTCTGGGGACAGACCACGGTTGGGATCCCGGAGTTAACCCCACTCCCCTCTCCGTGGTCCATGAGGCCTCCCTGTGCTCAGCTCCTCACGCCGCCCTCATTCCAGCCCCACCCACCACTTCCTGACCCTCAGGCACGCAGGGCCGAGGCCTGCGAGGCCGTGGCCTCTTCCTGGTGGACCCTCGGCCTTCCCTGGGCCTTGCTTATGCAGTGGTGGTGGCGATGGTGTTCCCCCATAGGGCTGACGGCTGCAAATCGGGCCCCGAAGGCAGTGGAGGCCCTGTTGTCACTGCTGTTTCCAGCGTGTGGCCTGCCAAGGCGGGTTTCCTGTTCTTGCCTCATCCAGGCCTGTGGCTGTGCCATGTGTCTGTTAACCCCCAGATGACCCCTGGCTGGGGTTCCCAGGAAATGGAGGCTTGGAGGGGCTTGGGGCTGCCTGGGGTCAACTCAGGGAGGCCCGGTTCAACCCCAGGACAGCCTGACCCCCTGCACGTGGCCCAGCCCCAAACTCACAGGGCCCAATTGCCCCCAGGCCAGCGGAGCCTGCACCACCGCGGAGACACCCTGGAGACGCTGGTCCTCCTAAACCCATCAGACAAGTCGCTGTGTGACGAGGTAGGGAAGGGCAGCTGCTGGAGGGAGCGGGCTACTGGAAGCACGCCATCCCCGGCCTGACCTCCTGTGTCCCGGACTTTTTGCTGCCCGAAATCCTCTTCTCAACACCCAGCAGCAGCATCTCCTCCCCCGGGAAACCTTCCCCGGGGGCTCCAGCCTCAAGTTATTCCCTCCTCAGGAGCGGCGATGAGAGGGTGGAGCAGAGGTGGGAGTTTGGGAGGAAGGAGTGGGCTAGGGCAGGTAGGACCTGAAGATGTTTGCGCTGAGCCAGCCCCAGGACTTGTCTGAATCGACTGCAGTGCTTCCGGCTTTTGGGCGTCTGCACCCTTCTCCCAGAGAAGGGCGCGTCCTTGAGGAAGACGAGAAAGATAGAGCCCTGGGGCACCCCTCCAGAGACCTTGTGTCGTTGACTCCTCTCATCAAAAATACTCCCTTTTGCTCCCTCAAGGGGCTCTGAAGGAGCCAGAGCCAGACACAGATACCTCCTTCATGGCGTTGGGGCTGGGCCGGGAGAGAGGTGGACTTGAGGGGGCCCATCAAGGGTACGGAGGGCTTCCGGGAGGTGGGGGCACTGGAGCCAGGCTTTGTAGGATGAGCTGGGGTTTGTTGGGGGGAGGGGAGTGCCCAGAGGCTACCCTCCCAGCTTCTCTGGCCTGGCTGTGGGGTGGTTATACGTAGATGTGGGACTGGGGGCTGCCCCAGAGTGGGGTGCTGGCTATGTCACTGCACAGAATAAGGCCTTTAACAGTCTCCCCTCCCCTCAGCTCCGGGACCTTCTGCTGGACCCTTCCCCTCACAAGCTGCTGGTGCTGGCTGGGCCCTGCCTGGAGGAGACGGGGGAGCTGCTGCTCCAGACGGGGGGCTTCTCGTCCCGCCACTTCCTCCAGGTCCTGGGGGACAAAGAAGTAAGCCGCCACCTCCCTGGCTCTGAATCCTGCCTCATCCTCATCAGGCTGCGTGGCCTGGCCAACTGCTGTCCCCCTGGGCCCCATCCCCTCCCTCTCTGTGGAATGATGGTGCTGACACGTGTCCCTCCTTGCATGTTGTCGGGTCCCAGTCCCGTCATCCACTACAGTGTGTGGTTCGAGGCAGGGGCTGTAGATCAGCAGATGTCCCAGAGGCCTCAAGTGGCACCCCAGATTCCGGGTCCCAGCTGGGAGAGAGCTAGACAGGTCCCTTATGGAGCGCCCTTAGACTGGGCGGGGCAAATGAGGAAAAACTCGCGCAGGCCAGGTGTTCACACTGTAGCGAGTGAGGGTGATGGTAGGGAGGGGGACCAGTGGTGAGGCAGGACCATGGGCCCTCGAGGGCTGTGGGGAGGGTTGGGTTTTGTCCGGAGGGTGATGAGGGCAGGCGAACGACCCTCCCAGCCCCAGGAGGCAGGGCGGGGATATCCTTGCTCTTCTCCCAATGGGCTGGGTGTCCCCTGGCTCCAGGTGGCCCCTTAACTGTCTGCTCCTCTGCAGATCCTGGATCTCCTGGCCTCCGCACCCCCACACGCAGACCTGCCCAAGCTCACCATCACCTGC
This sequence comes from Equus caballus, assembly GCF_041296265.1. NCBI lineage: Eukaryota > Metazoa > Chordata > Mammalia > Perissodactyla > Equidae > Equus > Equus caballus. The sequence continues at coordinate 17,085,489 of NC_091704.1, forward strand.
CCAACCTTTGGTGACTGGGCCGAGCTGGTCCCCGAGGTGCCCGGCCTCCAGGGCATGCTGCAGCTGCGGTTGAACCCTCCAGCACAGGGGCCGGCCTCTGAGGGCCTGCGTGAGTTTCTGGAGTACGTGGCCGAGGTGCTGGAGCCGCCATCCCCCTTTGAGCTGCTCGAGCCGCCGGCCTCCGTGGGCTTCCTCAGGCTTGCCCGGCCCTGCTGCTACATCTTCCCCGGTGGCCTCGGTGATGCTGCCTTCTTTGCCGTCAACGGCTTCACTGTGCTGGTCAACGGCGGCTCGAACCCAAAGTCGAGCTTCTGGAAGCTGGTACGGCACCTGGACCGGGTGGACGCCGTGCTGGTGACCCACGCGGGCGCCGACAGCCTCCCCGGCCTCAACAGTCTGCTGCGGCGCAAGCTGGCTGAGCGTGACGAGGCAGTGGCCGGCGGGGGCTCCGGGGACGACAGGCTGCGCAGGCTCGTCTCGCCCAGCCTTGGGGTCGTCTTCTTCAACGCCCGGGTGGCTGCCTCGCGTCTGGTGCGTGGCGAGGATGAGGCAGAGCTGGCCCTGAGCCTCCTGGCCCGGCTTGGCATCACGCCCCTGCCTCTGACCCGCGGGCCGCTGCCCGCTGAGCCCACCGTGCTCTTCCAGAAGATGGGCGTGGGCCGGCTTGACATGTACGTGCTGCACCCGCCCTCGGCTGCTGCCGACAGACCGCCGGTCTCCGTGTGTGCCCTGCTGGTGTGGCACCCCGCGGGCCCCACTGAGAAAGTGGTGCGCGTGCTGTTCCCTGGCTGCACGCCGCCCACCCGCCTCCTGGATGGCCTGGTCCGCCTGCAGCACTTGGGGTTCTTGCGGGAGCCTGTGGTGACCCCCCAGGACCTGGCAGGGCCTCGGCGAGCTGAGAGCAAGGAAAGTGTGGGCTCCCGGGACAGCTTGAGAAGAGAGAGCCGGATGACAACACCTGCCAGGCCTGCCCAGGAGCGCCCTGCGGTGGCCCGGAAGGAGCCCCCACGGGCTGAGGCCCCTCGCAGGGCTGAGAAGGAGGCCAGGCCCCCCCGGGAAGTGAAGAAGGACCCCAAGCTGAGCACCCCTCGGACCCAGCCGCGGGAGGTGCGCCGGGCAGCCTCTGCTGTGGTCAGTGTCAAGAAGACCGGTGCCCAGGCAGCCCCCAAGCCCCGCAGAGCACCCAACACCCCCCACCCAGCTGTGCCACCAGCGGAGAATGGGCCCCGCAGCCCCCCCAGCTTCCGGGGCCAAGAGGCCAGCCCACCCGCCGAGGCCTGCAGCTCCCCAGCCCCCCCACTGGTGGCAACACCCAGCCAGGAGAGCAGCCTGGAGCTGGGGCTGAGCCCAGCCGGGGAGGACGGCGGCAGCTTCGGGGAGAAGGCACTGGAGCTGCTGCTGGCCACCAGCAGCCCCCAGCCATGCACACCCTCGCCCCCCGGAGCCCCCCAGGGCCCGACCGAGGGCAGCGGGCGGCTGTCCCTAAGCCCGCTGCGGGGCGGGGAGGCCGGGCCGGATGCCTCACCCACAGTGACCACGCCCTCGCTGCCTGCTGAGGTGGGCTCCCCACACTCCACAGAGGTGGACGAGTCCCTGTCCGTCTCCTTCGAGCAGGTGCTGCCACCGCCATCCGCCACCACGAGTGAGGCTGGGCTGAGCCTCCCGCTTCGAGGCCCGCGGGCACGGCGCTCGGCCTCCCCACATGACGTGGACCTGTGCCTGGTGTCGCCCTGCGAGTTTGAGCACCGCAAGGCCGTGCCCCTGCTGCCGGCCCCAGCATCCCCAGGCAGCTCCAACGACAGCAGCGCCCGGTCCCAGGAGCGGGCCAGTGCCCCAGGGGCCGAGGAGACACCACCCACATCTGTCAGCGAGTCCTTGCCCACCTTGTCTGACTCAGACCCCCTGCCTGCCACCCCTGGCACTGCCGACTCTGACGAGGACACGGAGGGCTTTGGGGGCCCTCGCCGTGACCCCTTACCCGACCCCCTCAAATTCCCCCCACCGCTGCCCACCCCACCGAGCATCTGTATGGTGGACCCTGAGATGCTGCCCCCGGAGCAGGCCCGGCTGACAGATGGCCTCAGCCGTGCGCGGAAGTCCCTGGCCCGCCCCAGCCCTGGCACTGCTGCCCCCAAAGCCTCTCCACTGACCACTGCCAAGACCAAGGGGCTGGCTGGTGGGGACCGGGCCAGTCGGCCACTCAGCGCCCGGAGCGAGCCCAGTGACAAGGGAGGTCGGGCACCCCTGTCTAGAAAGTCCTCGGTCCCCAAGACCACCAGTCGGGGCCCATCTGGTAAGTACCTGGGGGCTGGAGTCCTGCAGTGGGTTACCAGCCCAAGTTCTCTTATTCTCTGCTTGCTGTGTGGCCTCCGCCACTCCCGCCACCCTCTCTGGACCTCAGTTTCTCCTGTAAGACTGAAGCTCTGGCCTCACTGTTGGGGCACTTGTGGTTCCAGGGCGTGCAGGCAGTGCTGTCAGTGGAAACAGCACACGTGTGAGTGGGCTGCTTCTAGTAGCCGGGTTGGCAAGAGAAGTGGGCGGCACTAATGGCAGCGCTGTGCTTTCTTTAACCCGTTTGTGTTGAGGTTCCCGAGGCCACCTCCCAGTTTGTGGTTGGCAGGGAGAACTCAGGCGCTCGTCGTGCTCGTGGCTGAGGTGTATTAGAACAAGAGGATACAGCAGGAACGGCACAGGGGTGTGCCAGGAAACCAGGCACAAGCTTCTAGAGCCTTCTCGCGGTGGAGTCGCACCGCGGGTGTAACTCCCCCATCAACAAGCTGCGATGACACGTGTGAAGTGTTGTCCACCCGGGATCTCCTTTGAGATCTCCCAGGGTCTCTGTCGGGGGCTGGTCAAGTCCCAGAATCGCGGACTCCGCAGGAGGGGCGGCGGGTCTTCAGCACGAGCCACGCCGGCACCGTGCACCCCGACCCTTTCCGGAAGAGGGGGAACCCTTCTGAAGTCGGTTCCCAAACGCCAGCCAAGGGCCAGAGGGTGAGGCTTCTAAGGACAGAGTCTCAGGCCTGCTGTGCTTTTTTTCTCCAGTTTTCAAAAACTGGGATGAAATATACATAATATAAAAGTTACCACCTTGGCCATTTTTCAGCACACTGTTCAGTGGCATTCAGCACATCCCTTTCTTGTACAGCCGCCCCCACCATCCGTCTCCAGGACTCCCTTCATCTGTTGAGACTGAAACTGTCCCATTAAATGCCAACTCCCGGCCCTTGGTACCCTCCCTTGCGCTTTCTGTCCCTGTGAGTCGGACTCCTCTAGGGACCTCGTCTGACGGAATCCCAGTGTTTGCCCTTCTGCATCGGGCTTATTTCACTGAGCGTCACTCGCTCGGGGCTCATCCATGCTGGAGCACGTGGCAGAATTCCCTTCCTTTTTCGAGCTGCTCAGTATTCCAGTGTGTGGATGGACTGCGCTTCGTTCATCCCTTGATGGACACGTGGGTTTCTTCCAGCTTGTGGTGACTGGACCGGCACGTACAAACGCCTCTCAGTCCCTGCTCGCAGTTCTGTGGGGTTTATACCCCAAGTGGGATTGCTGGAGCATAGGGTCATTCTATGTTGAATTTTTTTGAAGAACTGCCACAGTTTTCCACGTGGCCGCACCAGTTTACATTCTCACCACAGTGCACAGTTTCCAGTTTCTCCGCGTCCTCGCCAACACTTGTCTCATGGCTGTTTGATAGCGGCGTCCCGGTGGCGGTGAGCTGGTGCTGCCTTGAGGTTTGATCGGCATTTCCCTGGTGGACGGCGATGTGGAGTGTCTTTCCTGGGCCTGCCGGGCGTCTGTCTCTTTGGAGAGCGTTTAGCCACGTCTCTGCCCGTTTTGGAGTTGGGTTGTCTGTCTTTCTGTGGTCGGGTTATGAGAGTTCTCTACATATTCGGGATATTAATCCCTTATCAGATATATGATTTGCAAATATTTTGTCCATTCTGTGGGTGGTCTTTTTACTCTGTTGGTAGTGTCCTTTGATGCACAAAAGTTTTTAATTCTCATGGAGTCCAGTTTGTCTGTTTTTCTTTTGTTGCCTGTGCTTTTGGTATTATATCCAGGAAATCATGGCTTAACCCAGTGTCAGGGAGCTTTTGCCATATGTTTTCTTCTAATAACTTTATAATTTTAGCTGTCACATTTTTCTCTTTGATTAATTTTAAATTAGTTTTGTACGTGGTGCTAAAGAAGCATCCAGCTTCATCGCTGTGGTGTGGAGATCCAGTTTTCCAGCGCCAGTGGCTGAAAAGACTGCGCTTTCCCCATTGGAAGCTCTGGCACCCTTGTCAACAATCCTTTGACCATATATGCCAGGGTGTATTTCTGGGCTCCCTGTTCTGTTCCTTGGGTCTGTATGTCTGTCCTTGTGCCAGCACCACTCTGTCTCGGTACTGTTGCTTTGTGGTAAGCTTAGAAATCAGGAAATGTGAGTCCTCCAATTTTGTTCTTTTTCAAGATTGTCTTGGCTATTTGGGGTCCCTTGAGATTCCACGTGAATTTTAGAGTGTGTTTTTCTGTGTCTGCAAAAAACGTTATTGGGATTTTGACTGGGGTCTCATTGGCCCTGTAGATTGTTTTGTACGGTGCTGACATCTTAACGATGTGAAGTCTAAACGCGTGAACACGGGATGTCTTTCCATTAATTTATGTCTTTAATTTCTTTCAGCAATGTCTTGTAATTTTCACGTACCAATATTTTACCTCCTTGGTTAAGTTAATTCCTAAATATTTTATTCTTTTTAATACTATTGTAAGTGAAATTGTTTTCTTAGTTTCCTTTTTGAATTGCTCATTGTAGTGTGTAGAAACACAGCTGATTTTTGTGTGTTGATTTTGCATCCAGCTGCTTTGCTGACTTCATCTATTAGTTTTAACAGGTTTCTTTTATGTGTGTGGAGTCTTTAGGATTTTCTGCATGTAAGATCGTGTCATCTGTGAACAGAGGTCACTTCCCTTCTCCCTTTCAGTGTGGAGGCCTTTTCTTTCTTTTTCTTGCCTGCTGCCCTGGCTAGGATTTCCAGCGCTGTCTTGAAGTGTGAGAGTGGCACCCTCGCCTCGTTCCTGGTCTCAGAGGAGGAGCTTTCTGTCCCTCACCGTACAGTGTGATGTGAGCCGTGGGTTTCCACATGTGGTTGCTGTTATGTTACGGTGGTTTCCTTCCGTTCCTGGTTTGTTGAGTGTGTTTATCATGGAATAGTGCTGGGTTTTATCAAGTGCCTTTTCCACATCACTTGAGATGATCCAGATGGGGTTTTTCCTTCATTCTTCCTACACTGGTTTTTCATATGTTGAACCATCCCTGCATCTCAGGAATAAATCCTGCTTGGTCATGGTGTGTAATCTTTTTAATATGCTGCTGAATTCGGTTTGCTGGTATTTTGTTGAGGCCTTTTGCGTCAGTGTTCCAAAGGGATGTTGGTCTGTAGTTTTCTCTCTTGGTGGTGTCTCTGCCTAACCTTGGTATAGGGTAATGCTGGCCTCGTAGAATGAGTTAGGACGTGTTTCCTGCTCTTCGTTTTTTGGAAACGTTGAGAAGGATTGGTGTCAGTTCTTTAAATGTTTGCTTGAAGCCCAGAAGGCTTGTGATTACTGATCCAGTCTCCTTACCTAGTTAGAGGTCTGTTCAGATTTTCTATTTCTTTGTGATCCAGTCTTGGTGGGTTTCTTGTTTCTAGGAACTTGAACATTTCCTCGAGGTTATCCGCTTTGTTGGTGTGCAGCAGTCCGTTCTGCTCTCCTAATGCTAATTTCCATAGAACCAGCAGTCGCGTCCCCGCTTTCATTTCTGATCTTACTCATTTGAGTCTTCTCTTTTTTTCCTTAGTCCATCCACTAAAGATTTGCCAATTTTGTTAATCTTTTCAAAGAACCAACTTTTGGTTTTGATGATTTTCTTCTGTGTTGTTTTTCTAGTCTCTCTTTCAGAATTTCTGCTCTAATCTGTATTATTTCCTTGCTTCTCCTGTCTTTGAATTTCTTTGTTCTTGTTCTGTTTCCTTGAGGTGTAATGTGAGGCGGCTGATTTGAGGGCCTCTTTTCGGTGTAAGCATCTACAGCTGTGGATTCCCGTTTCTCCTGCTCCTCCCGCAGGGCTGCTCCTCATCTCGTCTTCAGCAGCTTGACTAGAGCGGGTTTGGCACCGTGTGTCTCAGTCAGTGTGGGTCTGTTGGAGTTCGTCCTGCTCGGAGTGCATCGAGCTTCCTGGGTGTTTATATTCATGTCTTTCCTCAAATATGGGGAACTTTTGGCCATTATTTCTTCAAATGATCCTTCTGCCCTGTCTCTCCTCCTGAGAGTCCTGTAATGTGTGTGTTAGACCTTTTGAGGGTGTCCCACAGGTGCCTTTGGTTCTCTTCACTTTCTTCACTCATTTCTCTTTCTCTTCCTGGAACTCAGTTTCCATTGTCCTCTCATCAGGATTCCTGGTTCTTCTGCCTGTTCAGACCTTGAATGGAGTCCCTCTAGTGAATTTTCTTCATTTCAGTTATTGTGCTTTCTGGTGGCAGAATTTTTCATTTATTTTTTTTGTTTTATGTTTCCTTATTTTTGTTTTGTTCATACATCATTCTCTTGGCTGTCTCCACGTCCTCGTTTAGTTCTTTGAGTCTCTTTCAGACTGTTGTTTTTAAAGTCTTTGTCTAGTAAGTCTGCCATCTGGATGGTTTCTTTGATTGATTTTTTCCCTTTGAATGGGCCTTTCTTTCTTTCTTTGGGTGCCTTGTGATTTTTTTTGTTGCTGTTGAAAACTGGTCATTTGAATTTAATAATGTGGTAACTCTGGTGATCCAAATTTCATCTTTCCCCAGGGTTTGCTGTGGCTTTTTTGTTTAGCTGTAGTGGGCTGTCTCTGTGCTGGCCATCAGTCTGGGGTATGAATGTAAGGTCTTCTCAGATCTTTGCTGTGCCTGCACCTTTCCCTGGGCACGCATGGTGACTTTCTAAATTCCCGTATATATGCGGTTGCTTTTGAATGTCTAATCCTTAAATGTCTGGCTCCCAAAAGGGGAAAAAGAAAAAAAATGAAGGGGGGATGGGAAGAAGAATAAGAAATGCACAGTCCGGGGTCTGCCCAGTGGCACAGTGGTTAAATTCGTGTATTCTGCTTTGGTGGCCAGGGGTCCACAGGTTTGGATCCAGGGTGCAGACCTACTCCTCAAGCCATGCTGTGACGACATCCCACCTACAAAAAATAGAGGAAGATTGGCAACAGATGTTGGCTCAGGGCCAATCTTCCTCACCCCCCCCCCCCCCCAAAACGGCACAGTCCTTTAAATTGCAGGTAGCTTGCTTCACCCTTACAGGGAGGGGCTGCCAGCACAGGAGACAGATTCCTGGTGCTTCTTACTGTGCCATTGTCCCAGAATCCTCTTGCTGTGTTCTTTCCTGCATACTACACCAAAGTGATATTTCAATGTGTAATCAAGAGAAGAAATGACTCGATAGTTCCTCTTTCTCTTTCCCAGAGCACGTCTTGAGAGCCTGGAGTGCCCTCCCAGCTGGTCTCGGTCACACGTGCCATGTGGCAGTGCTTGCTGTCCACTGCGTTGGTCAGCGCAGGCCTAGAATTGCCTAGGGAGGGCTGGGGAGAGACCAGTTATGCTGGTGAAGGCAGCACCTCCAGCTCATGGTGCTGAGCGCTCGCCCTGGCCTGGGCCCTCTTCCAGTGCCCGGGGTGGGCCTGCCCTCATGGAGCTGGTGGACGTCTCCGCTTCTCCCCCCTCGTGACCTGTCCTTGGCTCCTGGCTGTCCTGGGCTCTCGATTCTCTCCTAGCCTCAGCACCTGCTTGAGCTGCCACCTCTTGTCTTTCTTGGGCAGATTCCAAAGGAGGCACCTGATGGGCCCCTGGGCCCTTCGGCAGGTCAGGGGTTCCCAGCACAGCGGGAGGGAGATGGTGGCCCCCAGGGCCCGTGGGCAAGGCTGGCCCCAGAGGGTGGGGGTCATCTAAAGTTCTGTTGTCTGGGGCATTTGGCCTTTTTCCAGAGAGGCCACGGTCTTGGCCACTTGGGGTCTCCCATTCCCACCACCTCAGGTAAACTGACCCTCCATGCTGGTGTCAGCAGCCTGTCTTAAAGGGCCGGGGTAGACATTTTCAGCTTTGCAGGCCAGGCGGTCTCTGTCCCATATTCAGCTCTGCAGCTGTAGCACAGAAGCAGCTGGGTGAGTGCGTGTGCACTCCAGCAAAACTACTGACAAAGCAGGTGTCTGTCGTGTTTGGCCCATGGGCTATAGCTGCTGGGCTCCCCTCTACCCTGTCCTCCTGCCCATGGTCCCCCTGTCTTCTCTCTGCCCTTCCGCCTCTGCCACTCCTGCCTCCCTCACGCCTTCCATGGCCAACGTGGCTTTTTCCTCCTGAGGCTCCACTCAGACCCTCGCTGCCACAGTCCCCAGTTTTGAGTGCGGGCGCCACTTGCCCAAAGCTGGGATTTCATTCATTGTGCACATGCCCTGGCTGCCCTCTGAGCTGGGCGCTCTTCATGGCTGTCAGGCGCCAGGCATCTGGCAGGCTTCCTGCGCGTGAGACCCAGCTGTGTCCTCAGTGAACTGATCCAGAGCGGTGGCCTCGTCCCCCTTGCACAGGCTCTGGGTTCAGGGCTGTGGGCGAGGCCCTGAGAGTGGCTGCCCCATCCTGGCTGTCCCTCGGATAACTCTGTCCCTCCCACCCCAGCACTGGCTTTCCGTCACCCTTGGGGCAGGGATTTTCTGTCTTGGTTGCTGCCGTGTCCCAGCACCCGGAGCCAGGAGGGCTTGGGAAACACAGCTGCATGGACGGGTGCTGCAGAAGCAATGGAGTGTTCCAGGCACCAGCTGCTTTCAGGGCTCAAGCTCCAAGACTGCCTCTTCCAAGAAGCCCTCTCTGATTGCCCCTACCTTTCTTCCCGGGGATGTCTGTCTCCAGGGACTGGCCAGGGAGGGTCCAGGCACTGAGGAGGTGGTCCAGGGTGTTTGCAGAGTTCACTGAGTAACTGCCCCTGCCAGGGAGGGCTTGTCAATCATCAAACGCTGAGATTAGGACTCCTGACAAGGAGGGAGCTGCTCGGAGAGGTGCAGGTGGAGCTGGGAGCCTCGTCCTGGGCTCTGGGTCTCGGCCCTTTCCCGGTCCTGGGAATCCAAACTGACTCCTGCTCTCTTGCCCACAGGGTCAGGCGGCAGCCGGCCAGGTGCGTCAGCGGCTCCGCCCGGCTCCCCCATCTACCTCGATTTGGCCTACCTGCCGAGCGGGGGCAGCGCCCGCCTGGTGGACGAGGAGTTCTTCCGGCGAGTGCGGGCACTCTGCTACGTCATCAGTGGCCAGGACCAGCGCAAGGAGGAGGGCATGCGGGCCGTCCTGGACGCGCTGCTGGCCGGCAAGCGTCAGTGGGACCGGGACCTCCAGGTGCGTGCCCCTCCAGGCCTCCAGCAGTCTGGGCACAAAGCAGGGCCAGCACCTGCTGGTGTCTTCCTTTTGAACCCACACGGTCTCCTGAGTGATTCCCCCACCTCCCAGAGGAGGGCGCGGGGCTCAGAAAGAAGGCGCGTCCCCAAGGGCACACAGGAATGAGGGCAGACGCAGGAGCCCCCACTGTCAGGCCTCTGTTCCTGTCACGTCCACTGCCTCCTCAGTCTGCAGCAATCCCGGGTGAGGACAAGGGCGGGGCTGGCTCGGTCACCTCCCGCCCCCCGACCCCTAGGATTGGTCCAGCTGGACTGGTGAGGCGTGCAGTGTCTGTGTGGCCGAGGCAGTTGAAAACTGTCCTTGAGAGTGAGGCTCGCTTGAGACCGTGAGATTGAAATGGAGGGTGAGGCAAGTTTGGGTGGAGAGGATCTTCCGGTCCCTGGCCCCCGCCCAGCCCTGCGCAGGGCGTGTGCCGCCCCTGCTCTCGTGCGACTCTCGTGCAACTCGTCAAGCAGCTGCCAGGGAGTGTCTTGGCAGCAGGTACAGTAGGGGCAAAGGCCCAGAGGTGGGAGTAGGCTCGGCGCATTCAAGGAGGTGCAGGGAGGCCTGGGTGAGCTAAGAGGGAGACATGGCGGTGGGGAGGTTGGTGGGAAGCATGAGGGGGGATTCACAGAAGAGCGGCCTGGCCGCCTGGGCTGTAAGAGGGCCCTTTGGGTGCTAGAGGAAGAGAAAGGACTTCAGGGACAGGCGGGCCGCCAGCCGCAGACCTCCAGGCAAGAGAGAACGGGGGCAGAGAAGAGAGGCCTGGGCACGTGGAGCTGGGCCAGGAGGGCGGCGGGCGCTCCCCTCACCGTCGCTCCTTCCGTCCTACCCGCAGGTGACCCTGATCCCCACCTTCGACTCGGTGGCCATGCATGAGTGGTATGAGGAGACGCATGCCCGGCACCAGGCGCTGGGCATCACGGTGCTGGGCAGCAACAGCACTGTGTCCATGCAGGACGAGGCCTTCCCTGCCTGCAAGGTGGAGTTCTAGCTCCGCCCCACCCCGCCCCGCCCCGCCTCGCCTGGGGGCTGCTGTGCTGTCCTGAGACTCACCTGCGTCGGAAATAAACCAGGTCCTCTACTTGGCTGTGGTCCCCGTTCCTTCTGTCAGGGGTGACTTGGCGGCACCTGGGATGGTCATCGTCACCCCCGGGCCCCGGTCCTGGGGGGCAGCTCCCACGGAATCCCCAGTAGCCCCCAGGTCAGGCCTGCTCTGCCCTCCGTGTCGTAGATGGGAAAACCCAGGCCCAGGGGAGGTGGCGCCTTAGCGGTGGCCGCTCACGCAGCCCTCCAGCCCCACTCGGTGACCACGAGTGGCGGTGTCACAGGCCGGAAGCTGGTGCCCCTGCAGGCAGCAGCCAGGCCCCCGCCACAGCCAGTCGGGCCGAGGGGGTGGTGAACCCCAGGCTCTGTGCTCCGCAGCCCTCTGTTCCCAGAGAGTCGGTGCTCCTGGCAGGAGAGACACTGCAGAAAGGTCTTAAAGTGACATCTGAAGCCCAGAGTGACCAAGCTCCCTTCCCTGAAGAACCCCCACCCAACCTCTCTGTGTGGACGGAGGCCCCGAGATGGCGCCGGCTGCACCGCTGGCACCCTGGGTGCCTGGCAGCCCAGGACGCGTGCCCGAGGTGTGCCTTCCAGCACCCGCGACTATGGCCAGGGCAGGATTGGGGTCTGCAGGTGTCGTTAAAGGGGAGCTTGGAGACGAGACTGCCTGGATGGGCTCCAAATTCAGTGACATGTGTCCTTAGGAGAGACAGGAGGCACAGACGTGGAGGAGGGCCATGTGGAGATGGAGGCAGGGACTGTGGGGGGACACCACCACAAGCCAGGGAGCCCCGGAGCCTCCAGAAGCTGGGGGAGGCGAGGAGGGCCCTCCCTGGAGCCTCCTGAGGGACCGGCCCTGTCCGCATCTCGGTCTCAGACCACTGGCCTCCCGCGGGGAGAGGCAGCTCCTGTTTTAAGCCCCCGGTTTGCGGTTTGTGGTGGTGATGGTGGCCCCAGGACACTAACACGCCGTCGTCTGTCCTAACTGGTCAGCACACTGCTGTCTCCCCTGGAGGTAGTGGCCTGGATCAGTTGGCGGTGGGGCGCCCTTCTCCAGCTGTGTCGGACAGCGCCTTGGAGCGTTCCGGTGGCTCCAACAGCACATGTTTCTTTCTCTCGGCTTGGGCAGGGCCGTCCGGGGTCGGGCAGCCGGCAGGGCTGGTCTGGGGAGGGCTTGCTTCCTGGCTTGCTGACAGCTGCCTTCTGGCTGTGTCCTCTCGCGCTGGGAGGGAGAGCAAGCTCTCGAGTTCCTTCTCGTAGGAACACTAACCCCATCGTGAGGGCCCCCCTCATGACTTCATCCAGCCCTGGGGACCTCTCAAAGGCCCGCTCCACAGCCCGTGCCGTCAGGAGCAGGGCTCCAGCACGGGGACTGAGTGCCGGACACAAATCAGTCCACAGCAACCAGAGTCGGAGTCGCAGGGCCAGCGCGTGCTTGGAGAGCTCCACAAAGGGCTGGCTCTGGGGACCTGGCTGCTTCGGGTGGGGTGTCGGGGCTTGACTCTGAAGGCCAGGTAGTCGGGAAGGGCAGGTGGCCATCTAGGCGAGCCCATGCTGGACCCCGGAGGACAGAGGAACCATGAGGGCACCCTGGGTGATGCTGAGGAAGCCGGTGCCCTCAGTTGCCAGGCTCAGCGCACACCTGGCCCTGGGGACAGTGGAGCAGCAGCACCTGGAGCCTGGGGTGGCAGCCTCGCGCCACCCTCGTCCACACACACTGCCCGCCACGCACGGGAAGTGGCGAGGACGGCTGGCCTGGGCTCGCACCAGCCGTGCATGTTGCCTGGAGACGCCGGTGCTGGCCCCCTTGTCGGGCCCGCAGGCCGTGGCCCCTTGCCCCTTTGCCTCTGGCTGCCGGATCAGGATGGGCTTGGTCCGGGGTCTCAGGATGGTCTCTGGACCCATGAGGCCACATCGCCCCAAGTTTTTGTTTTGGCCAAACTGTCAAGTGGTGGGTGCTGTCTCCTGATCTCAATCATTTCGTTCACTACCAGGGAGGTTTTCTAGTATTTATTTATTTTTAATTAGCTGCTTTGATTGTTTATTAGATATTTGTCTTTTTCTCATTTATCCATCAAAATTCTTTTAAAAATTTCTTAAAATTTTTAATTGTAAAGCACACCTAACTGAACTAGAGAAAAAAGAACAAATGAAGCCCAAAGTCAGCAGAAGGAGAGAAATAATAAAAATCAGAGCAGAAATAAATACCATTGAAACGAAAAAGGCAGTAGAAAGGATCAATGAGACAAAGAGCTGGTTTTTTGAGAAGATAAATAAAACTGACAAACCACTAGCCAGACTTACAAAGAAAAAAAGGGAGAAAGCTCAAATAAACAAAATCAGAAATGAGCGAGGAGAAATAACAACAGACTCTGCAGAAATACAAAAAACTATATGCCAACAGAATGGATAACCTAGAAGAAATGGATAAATTCTTGGACTCCTACAATCTCCCAAAGCTCACTCAAGAAGAGGCAGACAATTTGAACAGACCAATCACGAGGAAAGAGATTGAAACAGCAATCAAAACATCCCAAAGAATAAAACCCCAGGACCGGATGGCTTTCCTGGGGAATTCTACCAAACTTTCAGAGAGGATTTAATACCTATCCTTTTCAAGCTATTCCAAAAAATTAGGGAAGATGGAACACTTCCTAACACATTCTATGAGGCCAACATCACGCTGATACCAAAACCTGTAAAGGACAGCACGAAAAAGGAGAACTGCAGGCCAATATCACTGATGAACATAGATGCAAAAATTCTAAACAAAATTTTGGCAACCAGAATTCAGCAATTCATCAAAAGAATCATACATCAGGATCAGGTGGGATTCATACCAGGGACACAGGGATGGTTCAACATCTGCAAATCAATCAATGTGATACACCACATCAACAAACTGAGGAGTAAAAACCACATGATCATCTCAATAGATGCAGAGAAGGCATTTGACAAGATCCAACAGCCATTTATGATAAAAACTCTGAACAAAATGGGCATAGAAGGAAACTACCTCAACATAATAAAGGCCATATACGACAAACCCATAGCCAACATCATACTCAATGGGCAAAAACTGAACCCCATCCCCCTGAAAACAGGAACGAGACAAGGATGCCCTCTATCACCACTCTTATTTAACATAGTACTGGAGGTCCTGGCCAGAGCAATCAGGCAAGAAAAAGGAATAAAAGGAATCCAAATAGGGAGGGAAGAAGTGAAATTCTCGCTGTTTGCAGATGACATGATCTTATATATAGAAAACCCCAAAGAATCCATTGGAAAACTGTTAAAAGTAATCAACAACTACAGCAAAGTTGCAGGGTATAAAATCAATTTGCATAAATCAGTAGCATTTCTATACTCCAGTAATGAACCAACAGAAAAAGAACTCAAGAATACAATACCATTCACAATCGCAACAAAAAGAATAAAATACCTTGGGGTAAATTTAACTAAGGAAGTGAAGGACCTATATAATGAAAATTATAAGGCGTTTCTGAGAGAATTGGATGACGACATAAGGAGATGGAAAGACATTCCATGTACATGGATTGGCAGAATAAACATAGTTAAAATGTCCATTCTACCTAAAGCAATCTACAGATTCAACACCATCCCAATCAGAATCCCAATGACATTCTTTACAGAATTAGAACAAAGAATCCTAAAATTCATGTGGGGCAACAAAAGACTCCAAATTTCTAAAGCAATCCTGAGAAAAAAGAACAAAACGGGAGGCATCACAATCCCTGACTTCAAAACATACTACAAAGCTACAGTAATCAAAACAGCACGGTACTGGTACAAAAATAGGTGCACAGATCAATGGAACAGAATTGAAAGCCCAGAAATAAAACCACACATCTATGGACAGCTTATCTTTGACAAAGGAGCTGAGGGCATACAATGGAGAAAAGAAAGTCTTTTCAACAAATGGTGCTGGGAAAACTGGAAAGCCACATGTAAAAGAATGAAAATTGACCATTCTTTTTCACCATTCACCAAAATAAACTCAAAATGGATTAAAGACCTAAAGGTGAGACCTGAAACCATAAGGCTTCTAGAAGAAAACGCAGGCAGTACACTCTTTGACATCAGTATTAAAAGGATCTTTTCGGACACCATGTCTTCTCAGACAAGGGAAACAACAGAAAGAATAAACCAATGGGACTTCATCAGATTAAAGAGCTTCTTCAAGGCAAATGAAAACAGGATTGAAACAAAAAAACAACCCACTAACTGGGAAAAAATATTTGCAAGTCATATATCTGACAAAGGCTTAATATTCATAATATATAGAGAACTCTCGCAACTCAACCACAAAACATCAAACAACCCAATGAAAAAATGGGCTGGAGACATGAACAGACATTTCTCCAAAGAAGATATACGGATGGCCAATAGACACATGAAAAGATGCTCATCATCGCTGATCATCAGGGAAATGCAAATCAAAACTACACTAAGATATCACCTTACACCCATTAGAATGACAAAAATATCTAAAACTAATAGCAACAAATGTTGGAGAGGTTGCGGAGAAAAAGGAACCCTCCTACACTGCTGGTGGGAATGCAAACTGGTGCAGCCACTATGGAAAACAGTATGGAGATTCCTCAAAAAACTAAAAATAGAACTACCATACGATCCAGCTATCCCACTACTGGGTATTTATCCAAAGAGCTTGAAGTCAGCAATCCCAAAAGTCCTGTGCACCCCAATGTTTATTGCAGCATTATTTACAATAGCCAAGACGTGGAAGCAACCTAAGTGCCCATCAACAGACGAATGGATAAAGAAGATGTGGTACATATATACAATGGAATACTACTCAGCTGCAAAACAGAACAAAATCATTCCATTTGCAATAACATGGATGGACCTTGAGAGAATTATGTTAAGTGAAATAAGCCAGCGAGAGAAAGATAATCTGTGTATGACTCCACTCATATGAGGAATTTAAAATTATGGACCAAGAACAGTTTAGTGGATACCAGGGGAAAGGTGGGGTGGGGGGTGGGCACAAAGGGTGAAGTGGTGCACCTACAACATGACTGACAAACATTAATGTACAATTGAAATTTCACAAGATTGTAACCTATCAATAACTCAATAAAAAAAAATCTAAGTAAAAAAAATTTTTTTAATTGTGCTGAAAAACATAAAATTTATCCTCTTAACCATTAATAAGCTTTAATAAGCTTTTGTGTTGTTTTTTCCCAAATTTACCTTTCAGTTTTGTTCATGAACAGTTTGGATGTAAACATTTTATTTTTATGGTTTTCAAACCACAATCTTTAAATGTCTGTCTTTTGTGCCCTGAGAGGCCTTTCCCACAGTTGGCACAAATTCTCCCATGGTCTTTTCTTTCTGTTTATAATTTCAACTTTTATTTTTATCCATCTAGGACTTATTTTGGGATGGAGAGAGACGTGGAGATTGCCCCAACCCCAAGGGCCTGGCTGACGCTCCCTCCCCCCGAGTGAGCGCCTGTGTGTGTTGGCATCTGTCTCTGAATCTGCTCTAATTCTGTTGCCAGCTCGACCATCCCCTTGCTGCTTTCACTGGTGTAACTTTGTGTCTTAATAGCACATCAGGCAGGTTTTTCTCCTTAATTTGCTGTGATTCCTCCCTGAGCCCCTCTTGCGCGCTCACTGTCTGGGGGTTCCAGTCTACGTGGACCAGGCTCTCCAGACTCGCGCGTGGGAGACTGTCCATGTCTGCTGCTGGTCAGCAGTGGATCCCCAATGAAAACACCTGCAACCGCTGGGCAAGATGGTTGTCGTGATTAATGGATCAGCAAGCAACCAGAAGATGAGCAAGAGAGGCCAGAGGTCCGTGCAGGCAGGGGCCCAGGAGGGAAGCAGCTTTCATGTCAGACGAGGCGGGTTTGGTCTCCCATTTTCACGGACCTTCAAGATGGTATGTCTGACAAGTCGAGACCTCCAACGGTGAAGTAGAAACCGAAGTGAGATCTTCCCGGGAATGGAAAGGAAACTTGGACACCTCCGACCCTGCCGCTGGGAGTGGGAGGGGGAGAATCGGGTCTGTGCTCTGTGACCTCACGTGACTTTGCAACTCCATTATCTGGGTGTCTGAAGCCACCCAGTGGACAGCGTGGTTTAAAGCAGTGCAGGGTGGTCGTGACCCTGGGGGGCTGCTGGAAGAACCTTCAACTCGTGCCATAAGGAATTCCCCTAGTCGTCCCCTGGGAAGTGTGAGCCAGCATCGGAACTCACAACCCATCAACGGGAGTGGGAGCCAGCAGAGACACCAGCAGTTAAGACCTCCAGTGTTGGCATCGTCAGATCCAGAATTGGAGTGTTAATCCTGAAGTGTGAAGGAAAAGAAAGAGGCGGTAATGTTTGCAGAAGAGCTGAATAGAACTAAAAGAAATTAAAAGCTAATTGGGATTTCAGACACTGGATTGGGTTAACAGTGGATATGAGACAGCTGGAGAGAAAGCTGGTGAGCTGGAAGATGGAGGTGAGGGAATTTCCCAAACACTGGAAGAGAGGCGGGAGGTTAAGAGACAGGAGAGAGCAGAAGCCAAACTTGGAAGAGGATGAGGGTGGAGTTTTCCAGAACTGATGAAGGACATGGGTTCACCAGTATTCAAAAAGCCAGCCAAATCCCAAGCAAGATACACAAAAAGACAACTGAAGGTGTGAAAAACCAAAGTTGACCAGAGAGTCAGGAGTGACAGCCCGAGAGCTGGCTCCTCAGTCCCAGAGCAGGGACACAGGACGCAGAGGGTACCATCTTCGAGGGGCTGAAAGAAAACAGCAGCCCAGAAATGCTCACCCAGCAAGACACCTGTGGAGGAGGAGGGAGCAATGAAGACTACTGAACCAAATTCTGAGGGAATTTTTCAGGCAGAAAGAAAAGGACCCAGGAATGAGGGCTGACATGCAGGAGGGACGACGAGCACAAAAGTGGGAAATATGTGGGTTCAGCTAAAGAAACATCACCTTCATTAACAAAGATTATAATGTTCACTGTGTGTAGGATTAAAACTAAATTTAAACAAGAATGGCAAATAAGAGCCGAGTGGAGTGAGGTTTTACCGCCTTTGTGTTGTTTGAGGGGAGGGTAACGTGTTACCTGGTTGAGCAGAGCAGGAATGTTAAGAGTTACAGTGAACACCAGGAGAATACAATTAGTCTATAACTTCCACTCTAATAGGGGAAATTAGAATGAGTTATTTGGAAATAATCCCAAATAATCCTTCCATGGGGAAGCAAGTACAGATAGCCCAAAATAAGATGATGGAAATAAATAGAATTTGCCACCAGTAATTACAATAAATGTAAATGGACAAAAAACCTCCAGTTGAAAGACAAAAGAGTGTCAAGCTATATTTTAATTCAAGTTTTATGCTATTTACAAGAAACATCTAAACATAAAGCAGTTGAAAATTTGAAAGTAAAGGGTGAGAAAAAATAAACCTGGCAAATACTGAAGAAAAAAACCTGATATAACTATTAATATGGGTATATTTTTGGTATATTACTGGAAGTAAAGAATATCAAATCAGACTTTTAATTCACTAAGAAGCTGTAACAGTTCCAAACTTGTGTGCGCCTGGTAATGGAGCCTCAAAATGCAGTGAAGAAGCACCGGGGGTCATAAGTTTACATTTTTTATGACCTGTTAATAGGTGTTCTGACATTGATTCATCCTCAGTTCCTAGAAAGAACTCCACTTTGTATTTTTATTTGAATAGGTGGGGGGTAGCTCTGGGCTCTTGCCCTAAGTCCCTGGTGCCTTTCCCCTGCCCTCAGATCTCGGGTGCTGCCAGGACCCACATCACCCTCGCTCAGCAGCCCAGCAGGACAGAACTTCCACCACCTGAAGTATCAGGTGACCAGACGGGAAGGGGACGTGGTGAATCAGGCACCAGCTCCTAAGGGCTTCCACCTGGAGGTGACATGCCACTTCTCTCGCTTCATGGACCAAAGCAGGTCCCGTGGCTCTGCCTAGTTCAGGAGCTGAGAGGCCCACCCTCCTTGGAACCTGGAGGGAGAAGTGGAAATAGTGGTGGAAATCAACTAATGCCTACTGACCTCCAGAGAGCGAGTTCTGTCCTAGGTGGGCAGGGTGGGCATGCTGTTTCCCCTGAGGAACTGGGCAGTGAATTGCTCTGGCAGTGGGAGCCGTGCAGTCTCTGTCCAGACCGCTCAGCGCTGCTGTGGCAGCTGAACGACGGAAATGGCTGCATTCCATCAAACTCGGTTGACACAGAGGCTGTGGTTTGCCAACGGCGGTCCAGGGCATCCTCCGACTCTCCCGACTCTCCCGTCTGCGTGCTAAGTACAACAGTTTGGGACCCGGGGGCTCCCGCTCACTTCCCTTTTCTCCCTCTTTCCCCTCTGTCTCCCTCCCTCCCTCTCCTCCAGTCCCCCCTGACAGCTGTCTGGCCAGCCGCTGCCAAGCACGCACTAAAAATAGCTCAGCAGCAGCCGAGGCACCTGGGGCCCTGGAGCCTGGGCAGGAGCCTGGTGTGTGACCTTGTCAGGGCAGTGGCTCTGCGCCACCCGCGCATGGCAGCCCCGCCCCGATACTCACCCTGAGCCACAGCCGCCCCCTGATTTCTCTGTGTTGCTTCCACACCCAGATCAGCCTCCAGGCCTTTGCGCCACCGTGTCCTCCCCGTGGAGTGCCACATCCAGCCATTCATCAGTCAACAGATACTGGATGCTGCCTTCACAGGGCAGAAAGTGTCAAGTGAGGGAGCAGACCCAGGAGACGACGGCCCGCAGTCAGGTGCGGTGGGGCAGCACCGGGCGCCAGACGAGGCCCCCCACACCGCCTAGGGATGAGGGACAGCTTTGTGAGGATGCGAAGTTTTAAGCCATGTCAGGGAAGAGGGAGGGCACCCCAGGTCCGGCTGTGGGCCCCGCAGGCACAGAGGCTTGGTCTTTTTGAGGAACCGAGAAGAGACTGGTAACACTGAAGCTCCCGGAACAAGGGCCCTGCAGCTGCCTGGACACCCCACTGAGCAGCTGGGACTTCCTCTTCAGGGGCTGGGGGAGGGGCGGGGAGCTGCGAGCTGGCCAGGAGCAGGCCAGGTTTGGCACGTGGGGCTGGGAGAGATTCTCGAGGGGGAACGGAGGGGGGCTGGGGGGCCATCCCGAGCAGGAGTGGCAGGGAGCTTTTCTGGGAAGATGTGGGCTCTTGGGAGGTGGGGATGGAGGAGGGAGGGGTAGCCTCTCCCGGGAAGAACAGTGCAGTAACCTGCCATCTTCCAAGCCCCGCCTGCTGGGGCGCTTCCCCCAGGAAGCCTTTCCTGCTCTCCCTCTGGTCCCCACCCCAGCCCAGGCCCTCCTGTGTCTCTTCCTGACCCACCCCCTTTAAGATAGCACCTTGTCCACCAGCAAATCAGCCTCTTGTGTTCCTTCTAGTCTGTGGCCTGGGTTGCTGCTGGGACAGGACACAGTCGGCACCTGCCTGCATACAGGCAGTATGTGCCTTTACCCACCCGGATGCAGTGGGTGCTCAGGAAATACTGGTTGTGCCCCAGCTTGGCAGTACTGCTGGGTGACCTTGGGAATGTTTCTTAACCTCTCTGGGCCTCCCCTCCCCACAATCTCAGAAAAAAGAGAATTGGCCTGAACTTCCAGGTGGCTTCGGGCTGTACTGGCAGTGACTGGACCCCTGGGTTTCCTTCCCCGACCCCAGACAGGCTGGCTCCGCATCCTGTCCTCCCATCCACACCGTGTCTTGGAATTCAAGGGCATGGCAGCGGAGAGCTTTGTTACCAGCGCACCTGGGTCAAGTCCTGCTCTGGTGTGACTTCGCTGTGGGACTTGGGAGTAGCCTCTTTTCTGCGAGCCTGGGTCCCCTGCCTGTCAAACATGAATCCGCCTGCTCCCCACCTCGCCCCTGGCCCAGGCTGGGGGAGGCGGCGTGGGAAGCTTGAGCTCAGTTCAAACCCCACCTAGACGCTGTGGGTGCCCCCAGGGCCCCCCTGGGGGGTCGGCTCTGGGCGGGAAGGACCCGGGCTGGCAAAGGCCCTGAGATTCACTGGGATTGCATAGGCCTGGAGACCGTGGGGCCTTGACTGAGGGCGCTGAGCACTCAGGGGAGGGTTGGGGCTGGAGAAGCAGGTGACCATTTTCTCTTTGAAAACCCCGCATGAGTGCGGTTAACATGCTGAAGCCGCCGTCCGGCTCCTTGCAATGGGACAGCTCAGCAAGTGGCCGGGGGGGGGGGGGGGGGGGGGGGGGGGGGGGGTGGGGCGGGGGGGCGGTGCTGGTGGCAGCCAGGTTCCTCTCTGTTGGGGGGCTGCTACAGACAGGCAGCGGGGAGGCTGGAAAGACCCATTTGGTCATGGATTAGATGTGGAGACATCGCGTGAACTCATGTTTAACAGTGTAGAGAAAGTATTTCTCGATCTGTGCATATGCCCAGGTTCGCATACACACATGCATCCTCTGCGTCCTCTGTCAGCGCGCGGGCCGGGAAGCAGCAGCACCCAGCACCCTGCCACCCAGACCCGGTTGCTAACATTGTCTCCAGTGAGAGCCACCAGGGCTGCTGCCGGGAGAAAAGGCTGCGTAGGACTGGGGCAGGAGACGGAGAGACGGGCTTGGAAGGTTTCCAAGTGACAGAGTAAGGAAGTGCTCAAAGAAAAAGACCAAGGATGCGCCGGGGGCGTGTCAAAGGGACATGAAAGCCAGCTGAACCAGCTTCCACTGGCCACAGCTGGAACAATTTGAGGAAGAAAATCGATAAAGTAGTATTGATGATAACCCAAAGTGTAAAATAAATATCCATGAGTCCATACTGATGTGAATGATTGAATAGATAATAAACGGGGAGAAGGGACGCATCTCCCACACAGAGGAATTCCAGATGACTTGTGCAGATGCTCCGCCCTTGAGGAGGGGCGTTGTGACCCCTGACCCCTTAGCTGTGGGCTGTACATAGTGACTTCCTTCCAAAGGGTACAGCATGGAAGGGGGGACAAGAGTCACTTTACACTGGAGACACCTGACAGACCCCACCTCAGCCAGGTGACCAAGGTCACGTCACAGGGAAGCTGTGTTGATGGCCTGTGCCCTGGACACGGTATGACGAGAGGGGCACTTCACCTCTGTGCTCCTCCTCCCCAAACCCGTCCCCCAGTCTAACCACGAGAAAAACACCAGACAGATCCCAACTGGGGGCATCCTACAACATACCCGCCCAGTCCTCCTCAAAACTGTCCAAGGTCATCAGAAACAAGAAAGTTCAAGAAACTGTCTCAGCCCAGAGGAGCCTAAAGACGTGATGACAAATGTCGTGTGGGATCCTGGGACAGAAAAAGGACACTGGGGGAAACTGAGGAGAGCTGAATAAGGTCGGGAGTTTAGTTAACAAAATGCCCCAATACGGGCTCACTAATTGTGATAAATGCACCATACAGAGTAAGATGTTAATAACAGAGCGAACTGGGTGCGGGGGCCTCAGGAACTCCGTACTATCTCCACAACGATTCTGTACACTGAAAACTGCTCTAAAACTAAAAGTGTATTAAAAACACAGGGATTGCCTGGGCAGGAACGGAGGCGACCAGAGGCTCGAGTAGGGAGCTGAGGCAGCATCCAGACTGGAGAAGACTGGGCCTGGCCCCGGGCCACCACGGGGTCAGGAAAACGGGCAAAATGTCAGTGTTTCAGAGACCAGGGCCAGCAGGCTCACTGTGCTGAGGAAGGGAAGAGAAGGCCCTCGGGGCAGCCAGACAGCTGGCCCGGTTCCTGGGCTGCCCCTGCGGACCCGGGGCCGGGAGAGCAGCCGGTGGTCAGCGCAGGCTTGAATGGGGGCCAGCAGGCGCTAAGACTCGTTTTATGAGGGCCCAGGTAAGGGGGACAGACGGGAAGCTTTCAGATTTGTGACGGGACAACATTCTTGGGGATGGTCTTCCCAGCCCCGGGACCAGATGCTGAAACTGCCCTCATAAGGTTGCAGACTGGCAGTATGGCCTCCAGGTAAGTCCTCGCCTTCTCTGAGCCTCAGTTTCCAGTTTGTGAAATGAGGATCAATAACGTCCTTCTCACAGGGTTGTGAAGGGCGTCAAATGAGCCCTGCACACAGTGGGCGCTCAATAAACTGTGGTCACCCCTTGCGCCTCCCAGTCTCAGGTGAAAGGAGCGGCGCCTGTGGCTTTAAATTATGCAAATGAACTGCGGGTGGCGGAAGGAGGGAGCTTCTTTTAAAAAAAGAGCCTCTTCTCCGGCTCAGCCAATCAACGCACTGGGCCTACGGAGCCGGCCGCCCAACGGCCCAATGGCGGGCTGCGCCGACCCAGAGCCCGCCCAACCCCCGGGAGCCGTCGTGGGGGTGGGGCCTCTCTCGGCCACGCCCCGGGGGGCGGGGCCAGCCTGCCGCCGCGCTGCAGCCGCGGAGGGAGGGAGGGAGGGAGGGAGCGGAGGGGCGGGGCGGGGCGGGCTCCGGTGTCAGCGTCTGAGTCGCAGGTGGCGGCGGGCACGGGGCTCGGCCCGAGCTCGGGAGGTGAGTGCGGTCTCCGGGACTCCCCCGAAACCCCCTGGCCCCGGAGCCCCCCGTGCACACCGCGCCCGACAGCCCTGGTGGCCTCGGGGGGCAAAGGCGCGGCGGGGCGGTAGGGATGGCGAATAGGAGGTGGGGGCTGCGCGGCGGGCGCCCCGACCGCCTCCCTGGTGATAATCGGGGGTCCGCGGAGCGAGATAGGGACCCCTCCCCAATTCTCCCGTCTCCTGACCTGGAACCAGAGCGTGCAGGGGCCGCCTAAGACGCGAGACCCCTCCCCAAATCCGTTTATTCTAAGCCTAAACCTGGGTCTGAGGTCAGGGCTGCAAAGATGGGGGCGCCGCTCCCTCTCCAGCCTGGGACCCAGGACAGTCGCAGTGGAGACCACCTCCAATTTTTCTGCTCCCATCTCTGGCCTGCAGACCCCAGGGGACCAAGATGAGGAACCCTCTTCCCGTTTTCTCCACTATAAACCCCAATCGAGGCCTGGTGAGGGAGCTGGGGGTCCCCTGACCCCTCCTCTAGACTGTCCTATCCCAGCCCCCTCCACAAGGATGGGGGTGCATTTCACTGGCACCCTCTGCAGGGACCCCAAGGTTGGAATTCTGAGGAGGGGGTCAGCGTGGGTCCCTTGCCTGGCAGGGACTGGCCAGGCCAGGTCTGGAAGGGCCTGGATCATGGACTTGGGGGTGGTCCCTGCCTCAGTGGGGGGTGGGCAGTGAGCATCTGTTCCCTGGGATTAAAATAAATTGAGGTAAATTAGGATCTTGCAGGCTGACTGCCAGTGGGGTGTGGAGGAGGGTTGGAGGGTGGGCGGCCCCTCCATCTGCCTTGGATCCTGAGAGTCGCCTGCCCCAGCCGCAGTGGGGACCAGGAGGTGGCTTCGAGTGGACCTGCCTCACTGGTGACCTTGGGCAGGTGACAGCACCTCCCTGAGCCTCGGTTCCCTCCTTTGAAAGTGGGGTTGGGGCGCAGAGCCTGTATCCCACAGATTCTGGAACCCACCCACCCCATCTTTTGACCATGTCTGACTCCACCCTTTTGCTTAAGATGTCACTGGTTTGGGGGTGAGAGAGAAATGGATTTGGAGCCCCCCATATGCCTTGCTGGCCTCTGACCCTCAGTTTCCTGCACTGCAAAATGGGTTGCTGGTCAGTCACACGCTGGCCTTGCTAGAAGGGCTGCTCTGCCAGACAGTAAAGCATACTGCCAAGCTGCCATTGTGAGAACAGGGGCCCCGCCACCCTGGTCGCAGCGGCGCGACTACCCAGGGCACGCCCTGACCCGCATACCGTCACCCACGCCAGGGGCGAGCCGGTTCCTGAGCAGGGTCCTGGGTGGGAGGAGGCGGGAGGTGCCCGGCCAGCCCGTGCCCTGCCCCTTGGAGCTTGTCCCTGTGGTGGGCTCAGGGCAGCCCTGGGCTGGGCGGCAGACACCCCCAGCTTCAAAGCCGGCCCCCTGCGTGTGGTTTGGCCCCCTGCGCCTTGGCCTGTTCTTCCGCAAAATGGGCTGAATCCCCCTTGGGAGCTCGGAGCTGACTGTGGGAGGGGGAGTGCTGTAAAGGCAGATGTGGTCATTATAACCCTAATTACAGTATTGGTGATCATAAACGGGTACACAGCTGGAGTCTGCAAGGGTGTTGCCTGCTGTGCCTTCAGAGGCGGGCAGTCAGGTACACAGTTGGTGCTCAGTAGGTGTTTGCCAATGAAGCAATGAAGAGGGAGGGGCCCAGTGGGGAGGACTGAAAATTCCTGGGCTTGAGCTCAGGTGCCTGCTTGACTGCCCAGTTGCTGTGTAAGTGGAGCCTGTGCCCCAGTTTCCCTGTTGGGGTGATGGCTGGGATGAGACCCTGCCTCAAGGTGCTGTGGTGAGAATCAAGGCAGACAGTGCAAAGGGTCCCGGCCCTGGTGTCCAGGCGAGAGTGCAGGAAACACAGGACGGAGCTGCTCATGGAAACTTCGCAGCACCTGCACAGGCCAAGCGCCCGGTTCCTGAAAAGACAGAAAACCCCCCAAACTGGCCCTACTGTGCGCAAACTGGAGTCCGGGGGCAGCAAAAGGTCAGATCCTGTTTCACCGGCCCCTGGAGGTCCAGAGAGGTCAGGGGTTGCCCAAGGTCGCCCAGCAGGAGGTCAGGGGCTCCGGACGCCTGGCCAGGAGCACGAACGAACGAGCCCTGCCTTCTTTGGCGGTTCCTGTCCTGTTGTATCTGTTCCCGGGCCTGCTCGACCACTCAACCTGGCTCAGAGCCCTGGGTTTCTGGGAATGGGTGCTTGGGAGGCAGGATCTCCAGGCACTGCCCGGGGCTCATGTCAGACACCCTCGGGAGGACTCTGTTCCCTGCTTCCAGCACCCAGAGGATGGGGGCATCCAGGTCAGTCAAGAACCTGCTGTGTGACCTTGGGCAAGTCCCTGTTCATCTCTGGGCTTTGCCCTGGTGCTGCAGAGGCCAGGAGACCTGGGCCTGAGCAGGCTGACTTCTCCATCAGATGCGGTGACCACGGTGTCTCGGGTATAGTACTTTTAGGGGTCTATGAAGATATTTTAACTTCTTTTAAAATCAGAAGGAAACACATGAGCTTTGGGGTCAAAGAAAACATGTTAATATATGATATAAACATGTTCACCTTTGTGCCAGTGCCGTTGTAAATATAGTTAAATTTCTTTTTTTAATGGAGGAAGGGGCCTGAAGCAAAAGTGCCTCGGGTCCATGAGCATCCTAATGCAGCCCCGGGTGGGAGTGTCGGTGCTGCCGTTCACAGGCTGTGCAACCTCGGGCAAGTGGACTCCCCTCTCTGAGTCTTGGTTTCACCTCTGTGAAGCAGGCATCATTGGTCCACCTTGGGATGACGAGATGTGGAAAGCTTAGCCCAGGGTTGCACTCAGTTTGTGGGTGCTATGATTTCACAATTGTTGTCACGATTGTCATTTGTTTGGTACTAATAGCCCCAGGCTGCGGGCCTCACATCAGGGGCCTCTGTTTGCCCACGGCCCTCGCAGCTCCAGGGAGGTGCCAGGGGTGCCGGTCTGGGGGAGGCGAGGTGGCTGTTGGGCGGTGGGCGGGGCGGGCTGAGCTTCCTGTCCCCCAGCACAGGGGCCGCGCTCGTGCTGACGGAAGTGGCAGGCCGTGTGGCTCTCTCCTGTGCCCGCCGCGTCCGACGGCGCTCGCTGCCCTGTCTGGTGAGTTCGAGCTCCCGGGAGGCCCCCTTGCCCCTCCTCACCCCTCAGTGGCAGGAGGGAGGCCTCTCTGCCGGGCCCAGGTTTCAGGAGAAACAGCAGGTGTCACTTCCTGGGCCGGGCCTGGCTGTGCGGGCCACCCTGCGCCCCCGGGACGGCTCTGAGTTGTGGGGTGGGGTGCGGGCGGCAGAGGAGACATGGAGACCCGGGGCCACATGTCATGGTTCAAACAGGAGTTCTTTGGCAGACAGGCCAGGGACACAATGACGGTGAGCCGGGGACCGTGAGTGACCTCTCTGGGCCTCAGTGTGCTCCTCTGTAAAGTGGGGCTGGGTCTCTGCCCGGGCAGGGGGCGCAGCGCCCAGCCTGGCTCCGTGGGGGAGGGGCGGGCCACTGGAGCCGGGAGCACAGTGGTGAGTCCTGGTGTCTGGGCCCCCAGGGTCCTCCAGAGCAGCGCCCTGTGGCGGGACTTTCTGCATCTGTGCTGTGCAGCAGGACGGCCCCCAGCCCCATGCGCTGCTGCGCCCCGGAAGCAAGGCTGGCACAGCTGAGGGGCTGGGCGCTAATTGTCTTTGAGTTCACTTGGTTTAAAATTAAGTGGCCGCGTGGGGCAGGCGGTCCCACATGGGCCAGGGCAGCTCTGAGGGGTGTGGAGATGCTCAGGGTCTAGGTCGTGGCCAGAGACTGAGAAATGAGATGGAATTTCGGGTTCTCCCCCTCAGGATGTGGGCCCAGCATGCTCCCCTCCAGACTGGGTTTCCTCAGGGGCTGTGCTGGGGCCTGAAGTCGCTCAGGGGCCCCGGCACCACCCAGCAGCGGGTGATGGTGGGGAATGTTGGATGAGTCAAATAATATTTTGCTTGGTGAACTCCTATTCATACTTTAAATCCCCAGCTCCCATGTCCCCTACTTCAGTCCAGGCTCCTCCAGTCCTTGTTTCTCCATGTGACCCTGCCCTGACCCTGCAGGACCATGGGGTGTCTGTGTCCAGCACTGTTCCACTAGACTGGGGGCTCCTCAGGGACCAGGCCCAGGGCTGAATCAGCTCAGGGAGCCTCGCATTGTCCTGCCCAGAGTGGTCACGTGGTGGGTGCCGGGTGACTCATAGAAGTCAAGGGACTAGGGGCCAGAGGATAATGGGTCAAATTAAACTCACTTTCAAGATTAGGTAAACTGAGGCTCAGTTCCAGCAGCCTTGTCCAAGGTCCTTGCTCAGTCTTTTCCCGATGAGGCCCAGGGAGCTTTCCCGGCCTGCGCTCGCCATCCCATCCCGGCTGCCTCTGCGCCCTGGGCTCCCAGCTGCTGCTGAGCTGCCCGAGGGATCATGAATTATGGATGAGGCCTGGGGCTCCAGTGACGGTGACGAGCCAGCCTCCAGAGCACGCCAAGGACACTGAGTGTCCCTCCCTCCCTGGGTGGCTCAGCCCAGCCCTCTCTGCATGGCGGCCTGGGGTGCCCCAGCAAGACCCCTTCGAGGTGTTCTGTCTTGTTTTGCAGATGGGGAAACTGAGGCACAGAGCTGGACAGTGACTCAGACACCAGGTGAACACTGGCTTCTGGGGAGCAGGGTTGGGTGTCAGCTGGGTCACCATGGTGAGGGGTGAGCTCTCCATCCCAGGAGTGTGCATGAGGCAGGCACTGTTGTGGAGGGATTCAGACACCCTGAGGGGCCCCGACCCCCAATGTGGCCTACCACTGGCCCAGTGTCCATCTCTCACCAGACCCTGTTCCCGCAGGAGCTGCCCAGCGTGGAGCTGAGTGCTCAGGTCTGGACTCAGCTGGCCCAGAGTACAAGTCACTTCCTGGCTGTCTGACCTTGGCAAGTGGCTTCCCCTCTGAGGGGTGGGACTCATACATGAGATGGCCCAGAGCTTTTCTGCCCGGGCAAGAGCTCATCCAGTAAACACCCCCCACCACCAAGTGAACTCCTATTCATACTTAAAAACCCAAACTCCCATGCCCCTTCCTCTAGTCTGGGCTCTCCCAGCCCCTATCCCTCCACCTAGTCCAGCTTTGACCCCACTGGACTAGGGGCATCTGTATCCAGCTCTGTCCCCCTAGACTGGGGGCTACTTGGAGGCGAGGCCTGGGGCTGAATCATCTCAGAGGCCCTGGCATACTTCTACACTTGGGGCTTTTGGTTCTTCCTCCATCCTTTCTCTCCCTCCTCCACAGAGAGGACAGTTGGAATTTCCCCTCCTCAGGCTCTCAGCTGGCCGTTACTCTGCAGCTCAAACTTGCCTCTCTCTCTGGACAGGCACCAGGCACTAGACAGAAGCCTGCAGGGGTCTCCACAGAGGCCATCGGGATGTCGTATTTTGGGGAGCATTTTTGGGTAAGTAAGACCCACTCTTATTTTGATGGGGGTTCCTGGCAGAGCTGTGGAGGCTTTTATGGAAATGGGGGAAGCTGGTGGCTTGTGGGCAGAGTCTTGGGCAGGTGGAGGGTCTGCAGGGCGTAGAAGTTAAAGTGCGAAGAGTCAGGCTGGGTTTGAGTCTACACCCCCAGACCGCACAGGCCTTGTGACCTTGGGCAAGTCACACCTTGAACAACAGGGACCTGAGGTCCGGAGGACTCTCTCACCTGAAGCTGCAGGCAAGAGAGTGCAGTCAGGGCTGGGCGGGACCTCCGGGATCCGGCTCATTCCGGCTGGGAATTCCCACGTCTGCCACGTCCCCGGAGAGTTGGGGGTTTTCTTGACTCCGTCTCTGGGGGCCCCTGCCCCTCTGCCCCCAGGCGGGGGACCGCATGCTGTGACCCCAGGGCACCCAGGGAGGGGGCCTTGTTCTCATTCCTCCCCTCCCTCTCCCCCTGCCACCACCAGCCCACGCGCAGCCACCTCTGCGAGATGCTGGGGCTCCCTCCCAGCCCTGACCCCAAGGAGGCCCCCAGTTGGGGGGACACAGTGCCAGCCAGACCCCGCCAGCCCTGCCTGCAGAGTCAGCCTGGAGCCAGCCTTAGGGCCCAGAGGAGGAGCCCGGCTTCGAAGGCTGCCATGTTCAGGGATGGCAGAGAGCCATTCCAGGCAGGGGAACAGCCTGGGCAGAGGCCTGGAGGTGTGACACTCGGTGGCTAGTTGAGGGAACAAGGACTCCTCCTTCAGGGCCAGGCTAATGGGGAGCCACAGAGGATGTGTGACCAGGAGAGTCAGGGAAGGACCAGGGCAGAAAGCCCCTTCCTCAGTTGCAGGCCCTGAGCTTGCGAGAGGAAGCCCGTTGCTAGGCAACTGGTTGCCCCTGGCAACAGGCCGTCTCCCTCCCCAGCTGGGGCTCCTCTTACTGGCACTTGCTTTCTTAAAGGGGCCGCACCCCTTCCCACCTTTGGAGGGCCTGATCTCCACCTCCTCCCCAAGGGTCAGGGTCCCAGGCTTTGCCTCTGAATGGCTGTGTGACCCCGATGAGGGGCTGCCCCTCTCTGAGCCTCTGTTGGTGCCTATGTGTAAGGGGGTTGACCATTTGAGGATCATTCATCGCCCACATTTTGGAACCCTGACAGCAGCACCTACATTTATTTTAAGTTTCTTTTAATGGCATGAGGCACCTACATTTATTTTAAATTCTTTTTAATTGCATGAGGCATGCAAGCTCGATGCAGCAAATTCAGATCAGCAAAGAGAAAATAGCAGCCACCCCCAGGCCGCCCCCAGCCAAAGATAGCCTGGTGCACAGTGGGATTTGAACTGGGCTCTGCTGGGATGACTTTGCATCTCAAGGCCTCAGTTTCCCCATCTGGGAAGGCAGAGACACTCTCACCTCCCCGGGACTCAGAGAGTGCCCCTGGAATATCTGTTTCTTTTAATCTATTGTTTGCATTGGTGGGTCTTTGCTGGATGACGCTGGGGCCCTGTCTGGCCTGAGAGAGGCTCATCAGGAAAGATCAAGCCAAACAGGGATGCCCCAGTCCTGTTGGGTCAAGGCAGGGCTGGAGGCATAGAGGGCACTGGGGAGCCATGGGGGAAGTGTGAGAGGGAGAGAGACCTGATCAGGCTGTGTTAGAATGATCCCTCGGGGCTGGTGTGGGGGCGAGACTGGAGTCCAGAGGTTCCGATAGGAGACACAGGCCAGAGACAGCCCCTCCCAGGACCCTCGGCTGCCAGCCCAGCCCGAGGGAGGCAGACACTGCTGGGGGCTTTGCCAGGCCTGGGAAACGGGCCAGCGTTTGGCTCCAAGTCAGCCCCAGATGCTGGCCTGGGCGGCGGTGCCTGGTGCGGCCTCCCCCGAGGATCCCCTGGGCAGGGCGTGGGGCTGTGGGCTGTTTGCTGTGCAAGAGGCCCTGTGTCCGGCCCCGCCCCGGCCTCATCTCGCCAAGACCCATGGGAGTTGGGCGCTGTCATTGTCCCCATTTGTCAGATGAGGTAACCGAGGCCCAGAGAGGTGAAGTCACTGGCCTAAAGTGACCCAGTGCATAGAAGGAGGATTTGGCAGTGGAACCGTGGAAGTACAGCACTAGACTTGAGAAGAGAAAAAATATATTCCTGGGGCGCTGGCGGGATGGACAGTGGACACTCAGGGAAGTGGGGTGTGAGGAGGGTCTGAGAAGGTTCCTGAAGGAGGCGGGCCTGGCAGTCACCCTTGGGAGCTGGCCGGGTTTGGATGGGTGGGCAGCGGTGCGGGCTGGCAGCCGCGGGCGCCGGGAGGGCACAGCCTTCGCACTGTTTACTGTGTTGCTGGTGAGGCCAAGAGGAAGCCGCGAGATGAGGGGGGAAGGCATCTCCAGACGAAGGACTATGCATTTCAGCAGCTGGTGGGCAGTCGGGAGCCATTGATGGTTCTAGAATGAGCGACTGTGGGGAGGTGTGGGCTTGATGCTGTCCTGGGTCTGCGCGATCTTGCTGCGGTTGCTCCATTGGTGCAGCAAGACGGTTCCGGGGCTCCCTGGACGCAGGTCGCCGCTGTCTGAGAGGAGCACTGCGGAGACCCTTCCCAAGCCAACGGGGAAAGTGAAGAAGCAGTTACCACTCATTTATATGGGACAAAAGTTTTGAGCCTTCTCAGACCCAAAACATCACCCGCCTAAATAAAGCGAGAAAAAGCCCAGCCGCTCGGGACGCGGCTCCAAGCCGGGTGGCCGCCGCCGCCGCCTCGCCTCGCGGGGGCCGGGCCCACACGCTGAGCGCCGTTTGCGCTGTTCGTCTTTTTGCGTAAAAGCGAGAGTTCCCTGGGATTGTCCCGTTAGCAAGGACAGGCCCTGGGCTAGGTCCTTTGCAAAGGCCAAGTGGCGTGAGGGAAACTCGCAGACGGCGGGGAAAACTATTCTCTGACGGGGACCTCTGACTGTCGCCTTCGGGCGTCCCCGTCCCGGAGGGGGACCCGCAGCTGGAGAAGGAGGGAGGAAACGGCCGGTGCAGAGGGCCTGCTGGAGCTGCGGGGCCGCCCCGGGGCCCGGGCGGGACTCAGCGCATCGCCTCCCTCCGGAGCCGCCGCCGTCAGCCCTAAGTGTGGGCCTCGCGCCCTGCCCGCGGCTGGTCTTCCCTGGGGACGGGACCTGGCCGGCGTCAAAACAGAGCTGGTGCCTTGTTTGTGCCCTCCCGGTGGCGCGGGGGCCGCTTTCCATTTGGAATAGTGGTAGGAGTGGCCCTTTTGAATCAATGTATGTAGAGAAGAAACATGGGTGAATTTAAAGGCAATGTTAACTAACACCGTGAGTTAGCAAAAATTTGAGGTGCCCGTGGGACCATGATGCGGCTCGTCTTGGTGTTTCCTTCATCCCCATGGGAGAGGTAGATGACTCCCTGCCCCCGTCCTAACCAGGAGCCACTAAAGGTTCACAGAGGGCCGGTGACTTGCGTGGATCGCAGTGCTGACGCCAGAACTGGGAGGAAAGAGGGTTTGTGAGGCAGCAGCAGGCACCCGGTAGCGGCTCTGTTCCCACCAGCACCAGGTAACAGCAGATTAACCCATTTGTTCACTTAGTCAACGAACTCAAATGGCCTTCCTGTGCTCTACCCTGTCCTGGACATTGCTGGTCATGAGAGAGGTGTCAGACCCAGACCCTACTCTGGGGATCTCAGAGAGGGCGTTTCCATGTTGAAGAGAACAGAAAACACAACTACAGTTAGTTAAATAACCGGGGTTACAGCAACTCACAAAAGTTGAAAAGTTGTGGGATAGTGATGCTTCCAGGGTTAGTTTGATCCAGCAACCCGACTCAACACCGTTTTTTTATTCAGACTCTCTCGGGTTCAGCTTCTTTCCAAAGTTCATGGTTCCACTTGGCTTCCAATAGTTCCTGTGCCCACATAATTCCTCTTTTAAGGAAAGATGCAGACAGAGAAACACAGGGGAAGAGACTGATTGAGGCAGAAAAAAAGAGGCAGAGAGAAAGAGAGAGAGAAAGATGGAGACACAAAGATAGACACAGTGAGACAACCAGCGAAAGAGAACGTCTCTCCCTCAACTATGGGACAAAAATTCCAAGCTTCTTTCTGATTCGACCAACTTATAGCCCATGAACCAATCCTTGTGACCAGGGGGAAATGCAACGGGTTGATTGGCTTAGGCCTGAACTAACCACTACAGCCAAGGGGATGGACTTCTGCTGGTTGACTCCTGTCCACGCCCCTGTTGCTCGGCGACTGTGATGCCGTCTCCACCCCCTTCCTCAATCTCCACCCCCATCCCCTGCAGGGCGAGAAGAACCATGGCTTTGACGTCTTGTACCAAAGCATGAAGCAGGGACCCGTCTCCACCAAGGAGCTGGCCGACTTCATCCGGGAGAGGTGAGGTCCCCGTGCCCCACCCACCCCGCGGCCCTGCCCTGGCCCCGCCCTCCTTCCCCTGCCCCGCCCACGTCAGGCCCCGCCCACAGCCCTGCCCCCACTGCCCTGCCCTGGCCCCGCCCTCCCTCCCCTGCCCCGCCCATGTCACGGCCACGCCCACAACCCTGCAGCCACGCCCCCTCACGGCCCTGCCCTGGCCACGCCCTGCCCGGTCGGTCGGGATCCCCGCGGGCTGCGGGAAACCAGCGGTTCTCAGCACTGTCGGCCTCAGGCCCCCTGTAAGCAACACTCCCCGGGTTTCTAACGCCTCCTGCTAAAGAGACCATACCATGACCCACTTACGAGGGAATTTTGAAAACTCGATCTCGTGCCCTGAGGATGATAAAACACGTGTGTGATGAAATAATCTACATTTCAGCATGTAAATACATGCTCCGATGTCCGTGCCCCAGAAAACATGATAAACTCAAATTGCAAGACAGCCTCTGCTGCCCAGCACCCGGTTGCTGGAGACCCGTTCCTTCTGGGCGGTCCGCGTGTTCATCGCCAGCTTTTTCTCTTTGTGGCTGTCAGGCGGGCCGGCCGAGCCGTACAGGACGGGGCCACGCTTTCTGTCGTGGGCCTGGAGCACCTGGGTCCATCCGCTGTTACCCGTGGTACCCCATGGGCACCTCTCCCAAAAAGTGCCCTCGTGGGTGATCGGCTGTAACTGGCACATTGCCGCCCCAAACAAAACTGAGGTTCTGTTAGTCAGGAGGAAACCGCGCGCGGTCAGCATTTAGCAGTGTCTGTCCAGAAGGAGAAAGGAAATATGGGTTTGTCTCCTGCAATTAGATGAGACAGAGCATATGAAGTATTGATAATATGTGCTCAAAAAATATTCCACCTGCTGCCGCGACCGCCGTTAGTGAATGCATTGCTTAAGGATGAAAACCTCTCCCATGCGTTTCTAAAACGCCGCCCCCTGCCTGAGGACTGTACCATCCTCCCTGAGAGCCACTGCTCAGACGTTTGAGATGGAGAAACTGAGGCCCAGGGGGGTGGGGCCTCTTCCAAGGTTGCCCGGAGCCTTCCCCATCTTTTCCCGTCGTCCTACCCAGGGCCACCATCGAGGAGACCTACTCGAAGGCGATGGCAAAGCTTTCCAAGCTGGCCAGCAACGGGACCCCCATGGGGTGAGTAGGCCGTGGTGGGACCCTGGGGCGTCGGGAGCATGTGCCGGGGGGGACATCTCCTCAGATGCAATGTGTAGAACAGGGGCCGTCCTTCTACTTACGGGGCTAGCTGGACAGAGGACCGCATCTCGTCCGTTCTCTCAAAACTCATTCGTTCATTCATTCATTGAACGAATATTTACTGAGCATGTACTGTGGGCCAGGCACCGATCTAGGCACCAGAGGCCCAGTGCCAATTACAACAGATAAAACCCCTGGTCACTTTTATGCTGTGTACATCTGGTGTGTGTGGTAAGACAGATGTTAACCACACATGAGCAAAATCCTTCCTGGGGTGCACGTGCCAGGAAGGGAAGAGGAGCAGGAGAGACCGGGCTTCCTCTGTGAGGGGCCCTGCTTTGTGAGTTGAGACCTTAATGATGACAAGGAGTCAGCCACGGGTGTCCAAGGGACAGAGACCCACTCAGGCGGCTCAGCCAGTGCAAAGGCCCTGAGGCAGTAATGCACTTGGCATGTTCAAGGACGAGTCAAGAGGCTGGCACAACGGCAGGGCCTGGACAAGGTGGAGATGGGGGGTAGGGGATAGGGGGTGGGATGAAGGTGGACGGGGCCACGGGGCCCAACACACAGGTGACTTTCAGACAAGGATGTGATGTGGTTCCACTGGTATTTTGCAAAGTTCCCTGTGGCTGCTGTGGGGCAAAGATTCTGTCAGGCAGCAATGGAGGCAGCAGGGAGGGAAGGCAGCCCCTCCTGCTGAGGTGGGAAAGCCCCTCAAACTTGGTTTGGGCGGGTTGGGTCTTAGCTGCCCACGAGTAGCAGGTGAGTCCTGTAGTCCAGTGAGGACTCCAGGGCCTCAGGGCCTGGATTTACATCCCAGCTCTGATGTTCATTTGCTGAGAGGCCTTGGGTGAGTTATGGAGCCTCCGTGCCTCAGTTTCCCTCTCTGTCATAGGCCTGCCTCGTGTGGTTGCAACAGGGATTAAATGAGATAATATGTGTCCACGCTTAACAGGGCCCAGTAGGTACCTGAGCCAATGCCGGCTGAGCTGTCTGGCCCCGGGGGGTTGAGCCTGCTGGGCCTTGGGTACAACTCCACCTGTTTCCAGGACCTTCGCCCCACTCTGGGAGGTCTTCCGTGTCTCCTCGGACAAGCTGGCGCTCTGCCATCTGGAGCTGACGCGGAAGCTGCAGGACCTCATCAAGGACGTGCTCCGCTACGGGGAGGAACAGCTCAAGGCTCACAAGAAGGTGTGTGCCACTGTGCCGGCCGATGGGGGCTGCCCATGGCTCTCGGGATCCCAGGCCTCATGGGGCCTCAGGACCTCCGGCCCCTGTGCCTCTGAGAATTCGGTTAAGTCCACAGCATCAAACCCGCAATCTCACAGACCTGAGCAGTGCTGAGTTTCAGACTCTCAAAACTGTAGACCAGGGGTCTGCAAACTACAGCCCGAGGGCCGGATGGATGCAGCCTGCCGCCCATGTTTGTACAGCCCCAGGGCGAAGAATGCTTTTTACATTTTTAAATGGTTGGGGAAAATATCAAAAGGTGATTTCATGACACGTGAAAATTATGTGACACTCAGATTTCAGAGCCAGTAAATAAACTTTTATTGGTTCTGTCAGTTTAGAAAGCAAATTTAGCTATTTTATCTCACAATGAGTTTATTCACTAATAGCCAAAAGAATTGCAATTCTGGCTGTGCATGCTGTGGTGAACCACAGGCAAATCCAGGAAGAAAGGAGGGGAGCTGCTTTTTAGAGAAAAGGGGAGAGCGGGGAAGGGATGCTCTAAAGCAAAGTTCACTGGGAGAAAGTGACAGTTCACGGGCAACGGCTTCTCATTCGTTGAGCTGTGGCGTTTCTCATGGCTGGGCTGTGGCGTTTCTCATTGGCTGGGCTGTTGCCAGGTGGGGAGAGAAGTCTTCCTTCAGTAGTAAAGTAGTTGTACTTCCTGTCTGAGGGTAAGTCCCTCTCTTCCTGTTTGCTGTAATTGATGGTGTCTGAGGGGTGAGAGCTCCCCCTGCAGGCCTTCCCGGCTCCAGTTTGGTTAAGGTTCTTTTGCTAATTTCCACGTTTCATGGCCACGTCGCTTTGAGACCATGTTGTCTGTGGCTGTTTTCAAGCTGCAGTGAGTCGAGTGTGACAAGCCCAACACAGTTACTGTCTGTCCCTTTACAGAAAAAGTTTGCTGACCCCTGATCTTGAGCTACAGATCTTGTTATTTGACATTTCTGGCCTCTTGCAAACCTAGAATCTTGGAAGGTTTGAGCCTTAGACTCTCAGGATCCCAAGATGTTCGAAGCTTATAATTCTAGAGTCATAGATGCTTTGCATTTCCAGAGCCTGAGAGCCTTCGATTTTTAACCTCATTAACAAAGGGAGTTGGTAGTACTTAATGCCACTGAACTGTAGGCTTAAAATGGTTAAGATGGTAAATTTTATGTTATGTGTATTTAGCCGCAATTTTTTTTAAAGTTGGGGGACAGTGAAGTTTTCTGCGGGCTGATACGCAACTGTATTGGGAGCGGACTATTAGGTGCGAGTTAAGCAGCAGGGGCTGCTGTCGCTGGTCATAAAGAAGGGGCGGACCGGGACATTTGACTGTGTACGGACGGTGATTTCTGGAGAAGTTTTCAAGGCATGATGGGGGCTCCTAGGCAGGGCCTGGGAGGCTGGGGATCAGCTGCGGGAGGTCAAAACTGAAAACTTTCTGAAATATGAGTTATGTGTAAATATAAAAAGGCTTATGTTTAAAAAGTTAAAAATTTTGAAAATGATAGAATCCTCAGAAAAAGTCCTCTTGGACTCGCACAGAGCGTTTGGGAGGCTGGGAGTTTCGCAGGGTGCCCCCGAGGTGCGCTCGGCACCCACCGCCCCGCTGGCCGCCCCTGCAGTGCAAGGAGGAAGCCGTGGGCACGCTGGATGCCGTGCAGGTCCTCGCGGGCGTCAGCCAGCTCCTGCCCAAGTCCCGCGAGAACTACCTGAACCGCTGCATGGACCAGGAGCGGCTGCGGAGGGAGAGCACCAACCAGAAGGAGATGGACAAGGTGGGCCCGTGGCCGCAGGGTCCCCGGAGTCGGCCGAGCGGCAGCGGGGCTGCCTGGTGGGGGCGGGAAAATGTGTCACAGAGCGATGGACATTGACCCCGCGTGTGTCCACCACACCCGGGCGCCCCAAGGAGTCTCCCTGCCGGGAGCTGCGGCCACGCGGAACCGCCCCGAGTGTCCCCTCCCGACGCCGCCGCGTCCTTCGCCTCCTAGGCCGAGACCAAGACCAAGAAGGCGGCGGAGAGCCTGCGGCGCTCGGTGGAAAAGTACAATTCGGCCCGCGCCGACTTTGAGCAGAAGATGCTGGACTCGGCTCTGGTAAGACCGGGCGTCCGGACCTCGGAGAGCGACGCGTTCCTGGGCCCAGCACGCTGTGGCCTCCGGAACGCTCGACCCCCAGGAGGCTTAGAATCACAGGCCTAAAGCGGTAGAACCCGAGAGCCGGTTGGCTGTCGTTCTGTTGTTGACGCTGTCATTATTTCAAAAGCCAAATAATTTTTGTGCCTCGGTTTCCCTGTCTGTAAAATGGGGACAGTAACAGCACCTGCCTCATCGCTGCTGTGAAGATTTAATGTCACTATATGGAAAGTTTTCAGACTAGTATGCCGTGCATAGAAATCACTCTATAAGGTATTATTATGTTATTATTTCTATTATTATTGATGAGGTTTTTGAACAAGACAGGGCAGGGTTGAGAAGCTTAGAGTCTCCTGACATTTCTTGGTGGCTAAAAGGCCTGGATTCTGGTCCAGCCTCCATTCCTCACCAGCTGTGCAACCTTTAGCAAGGCATTGCAACTCTCTGGGTCTCTGTCCACCCGAATGTATGAAAAGCAGATTGCAATCTCAGGATTAGGAATCAGCTTTTTCCCTCCTGATTTTGCAAGTGATAAAAACCTTCATTCAAGCTGACAAGGAAGATTATAGGCTCAGGGAACTGAAAAGTTTGAGAGGAGAGCTTCAGGCATGGCTGGATCCAGGTGCTTAAATGGTGTTGGCAGGAAGTTGTGCCTCTCTGCTTTTCAAGTCTGTTTTCCTCCCTGGGGGGGCTTCACTCCCAAGCAGACATGCCCTCCTGGGTGTGTGTTTATATGTGTATGTGTGCAGCAAAGTGGCCCCCATTGGCCCCCACATACATCCCACCAACTCATTGACTCAGGGTGTGAAAGTGTCTGTTTTCCCATAGTTCCAGCAAAAGTCACAGGGCAGACTCTCATTGGCTTTTCCCCAAACCTATCACTGATGACAGGAGGTTGGAACGTTCTGATTGGTCAGGCTGGGTCACATGGCCACTCCTCCCGGCCTCCACTTTCCTGTCTGCCCCTCCCCTCCTGCCTTAGCGCTTCCAAGCCCTGGAGGAGACGCACCTGCGGCACATGAAGGCGCTGCTGGGCTCCTACGCCCACTCGGTGGAGAATACCCACGTGCAGATCGGGCAGGTGAGCGGGCGCGCGGGATGGGCCCGGGCTGCTGGGCAAGGGGGCCCAGCCTCGCCTGGTCACACCGGCCGCCCCCACCCAGGTGCACGAGGAGTTTAAGCAGAACATAGAGAACGTCAGCGTGGAGATGCTGCTGCGCAAGTTCGCGGAGAGCAAGGGCACGGGCCGCGAGAAGCCTGGTGAGCCAGGAGCTGGTGAGGTCGGGCTGCGGGCCTGGCTGCAGGGAGGGCACAGGACTCAGGAGGCAGGAGAGTCAACCTCGCTGGGCCTCGGTCTCATCATCAGGAAAATGGGCTGATGGCAGATCTAACTCCACAGCCCAACAGGAAGAGGGTCTGATGCCTGATCTTGTGTGTGAATCTCTTGCAACCAGATACCAGAAGGGCCTTGAATGCCAGGCTCAGCTGTTCTGGCTCTACCCCGATGGCCCAAGGGAGCCATTGAGGGTTGTTGAGCAGATGGCCCATTTGAAAAGGCCTACGTGCAGGGTCTGGGAAGAGTTGAGAACAAGTTTGGGGTCACATCTCGGTTTGTGTCTTTTCTTCATCTCTCACTGTGTGACCTTGGACATCTGTCTTGACTTCTCTGAGCCCTAGGTTCCTGATCTGTAAAGTAGGGGTGATAATGATCCCCACCTAATGGTGTTGTGAACATTCAGTCATTTGATGCAGGTAAAGGGCAAAGTGTGTGCCTGGCACATAGTAGGCACTCATTAAATGCTAGCACGTGGCTTATATCCCCAAGTCTAGTCAACCACCGAAGTCTGTCCTTTCTCTCTCCTGTCTCTATAGTTCAGCCCCGGCTCAGGCCACCTCTCCTTGTGTGGGCCTCCTCTCTCGTGCTCCTCGGGCTCCAGATCACCTTCCATGGCTCCCCATTGCCCTTAGGAGAGAGTCCCAGCTCCTCACCCTGGCACTTGAGGCGCAGCCCAGTGCACAGACTCGTGGTCCAGCCCCTGACCCACCCAGCTTCCACCCAGAAATGCTGGAATGCCTGGAAGCGACTCAGGCATCACCCATTTTAGTCCATCCCCAGGTGGCACCACCTGGCCGGGGCCAGAACCCTTGGCCTGTGCCCCTCAGGCCCATCCCAGGGGCTGGTTTGGCATCTGGGCTTGCGCAGCAGACGCTGTCCAGCGGCCAGGGGTGCACGCTGCCCCTCCCGGCCGGCCTGCCCCGGCTGAGCCGCCCCGTCTCATCTGTCCCAGGCCCCCTGGACTTCGAGGCGTACAGCACAGCAGCCCTGCAGGAAGGCAAGTACGTCTGGGCCGGCCGCCCAGGCTGCGCGGCGGTGGGCGGGGGGCGGCCTGAGCACGAGGGCGCCCGGCTCAGCGCCCCCTCTGTCCTCAGCCATGAAGCGGCTGCGGGCCGCCAAGGCCTTTCGCCTCCCGGGACTGAGCCGGCGCGAGCGGGAGCCACCTGCAGCTGCGTGAGAAGCCCCCGCCCGGCCCCAGCCCAGGCTAGCCCGGGACCCCCCCTGCCCAGGCTAGCCCAGAAGTCCCCTGCTTAGGGTAGCCCAGGAGTACCTCTGTCCCAGGCTAGCTCAATAGTACCACTGTCCGAGCTAGTCCAGAATTCTTCCTTTTGCCAAGGCTAGACCAGGGGCTGCCTTTCCCAGACAGCATCAGGATGACCCCTGCCCTGGCTAGCCCAGGATGCTTCTCTTTGCCGAGGCTAGCCCCATAATTCCCCTGCCAAGCCTCGCCCCTGCGTTCCCTACCTTCTCAGGACAGCCATTCAGACTAGCTCCAGGGGTCCTCCCCGTCCAAGCTGTTTGAGAACACCCCCTGCTCACCAACTCCAGATTCACTGCCCCCGCCCAAGCGAGCTCCAGGGTCCCACTGCCTGCAGGGCTAGCTCAGGGCAATGTCGCAGCAGGGGCCACCCCCAGGGGCCATGGCCAGTGTCAGGGCTGAGGAAGGGGCCAGGTGAGGTGGGCAAGCCAACACCAACATCTGTCTCTCCATCCCCAGAGACGCCCTGGAGCCCGGGTCAGGGGTGAGTGCGGGGGGAGGCCGGTGGGGCTGCCAGCGGGAGGGGTCAGCCCCCACCGCCCCAGCTCCAGGGGGCCAGGGCCTGGGTCACATCCCTTCTTGGCTGTAACCTCCCGTGGACCACGTGGGAGGACTGACGTCCCCACTTGGCCTCAATCCCGCCCCGCAGCACGGGCAGGGGCATGGTCTGTACCCCAGGAACCCCCGGCCCGGGGAAGGGCATTATTGCCATTGGGCTGGTTTTCAGTCAGAGTCAGGGCCCCGGGGGCACGTGGCAGCGTGGGATGGGGGAGGCTCAGCCTGGAAGCCTGACTACCGCCTTGTCCCCCCAGACGTGTGCAGAGGTGGACGAAGAAGGTTTCACTGTCCGGCCTGATGTGACCCAGAACAATATCCTGGCGCCCCCTGGGGGCAGTTGTTGGCACAGCAAGGACAAAGCTCTGTCCACAGTGATTCCCTCCACCATTAGCCACTCTGTGTACACCATGGGGGAGCCTCCAGTGTGGATGAAGCAGATCCAAATGCAGATCCTTCCCACATGGGGCCTGGGTTGGGAAAGAGGGAGAGAGAGCAGCTGGGATACCCCAGAGGGGGAGCCAAGAGGGCTTCCTGGAGGAGAGGGCACCAGTGTTAGAGTTTAGCAGCTGGACAGGAGTTCACTAGTTCGGGCAGGGTGTGCTTGTGCAAAGCCTTGGGTGGGAGTGGGAGTTGGGGTTGAAAAACATGGTGTCAGGGCCGAGGGGGCCAGAGGGGAGGGGTGGGACTGTGCAGGGCCTTGAAGGGTTTGAGCGGGAGGGGATGTGGTCCATTGAGGGCCTCCCAGTAGGAGCCCCGGGCTGGCATCTGCTTGGCCCTTGACCGCAGCGCAGGCACAGCCGAGCCCTCCCGCTGCTCGTCCAGCGACTCCGACTTCGACGACGACGAGCCCCGCAAGTTCTACGTGCACATCAAGCCGGTCCCGGCCCGGGCGCCGGCCTGCAGCCCCGAGGCGGCCACCGCGCAGCTCCGGGCCACGGCGGGCAGCCTCATCCTCCCTCCCGGCCCAGGGGTGAGGCGGGCGAGGGGCGCTCCAGGTAGGGCTGGGCGGGGTGGACGCGCCGGCCTGATGTCCCCTCTTTGTCCACAGGGCACCATGAAACGCCACTCCTCACGTGAGTAGCCTGTTAAGGGGCCTTCAGTCTGGGGAGGAGCAGGCGGAGGAGGGGCGGGGCCTGGAGTGTGGGTGTGGCGTCAAATCCCAGCTCTGCTCCGTGACTTGGGGCAGGCTGCCGACCCGCTCGGACCCTCAGTCTCCTATTCTGTAAAATGGGGTCATTATGAACATTAAAGGGGAGCTGAAAGGGGCAGTTGGGGCCAAGAACGAAGCCCAGCCTGGGGGCAGGCTGCCTCGGGTTTGAGCCCCCCTCTGCCTGGTCGGTCACCTCGAGCAGCTGGCCGGGCGGCCTGTGCAGCGGGGGCCCCACAGGCGGGGCGGCGGGAAGGCTCAGGGGTGTCTCTCGTAGGTGACGCTGCTGGGAAACCACAGAGGCCTCGATCCGCCCCGAGGACTGGCAGGTGGGCTCCGTGGGGTGGGCCATGGGCTCACGCGAGGCCAGGTGGCAGCCGTCCCTTCCCCCCTCCGCCTGCCCTGCTGCCTGCCCGCCTCTGCCGCCCCTTCCCTCGCCCTGGGGGACTGAGCCCTTAGTCACCGTGCGGTGGCATTGGGGAGCACCTGCTATGTACTTGTGCTGTTCTGGGCTCTGGGGCCACGTGACCAAGACCCCTTCCCAGAGTCGCGTTCTGGTGGCTCAGATTTTAAGAATAGCAAGTTCGAGGATACCAACCCTTCTGAGTGCTGTGAAAAGCTAAAGCAGGCGATGTGAGGAAGGACAGGGCTGGGCAACTTTAGTTGGGGCAGTGGTAGAGAGCTTTTCAGGGGGAGATTTGAACAGGGGCAGGAGGTGGCCACAGGGAGAGCCGAGAGGGCCGAGCTCCAGACCTAGAGCAGCGTGTGCAAAGGCCCTGAGGTGGGAGGAGGCCTGGAAACAACGGGACTCTCCCCTCTCGTCCCCTCCGGCCCCAGCTGTGCAGAGAAGCTGCAGTCGGACGAGCAAGTTTCCAAGAACCTCTTTGGGCCGCCCCTAGAGGCGGCCTTTGACCACGAAGATTTTACAGGTGAAGGAGGTAGGGGCTGGGGGCGTGGGCGTGGCCAACGGGAGAATGGGTGGGGCCTTGCAAGGGCAGGCGGCCGGGCCAGGCTGGAGGGAGGATGGGGAGTCCTTTGCTTTGGGGGTCAGTGGGAAGGTAGACGGGTCGGTGTGAGGCTGGGCGGGGCCTTGTGGGAGCGGGGGTGGCTGTGGGTGGATGGGCGGTGTCGGCGGAGATGCAGGCGACCAGAGGGCGCGGCTGGGGGCGGGCCCTCCCTCGGCGTGGGCGTGGCCTCGGAGGCGGGGGGTTGCGTGTGGGCGGGGTCTGGAGCTGGCCGCCCGCTCTCCTCCAGGCTCCAGCAGCCTCGGCTTCACCTCCAGCCCCTCGCCTTTCTCGTCCTCGTCGCCCGAGAACGTGGAGGACTCCGGCCTGGACTCGCCGTCCCACGCGGCGCCCGGCCCCTCCCCGGATTCCTGGGCCCCCTGCCCGGGCACCCCGCAGAGCCCTGCTGGCTGTAGGGCGCCGCCCCCGGAGTCGAGGGGGACACGGCCCGTGCAACCGTCGGACTCGCCCCAGCCCCTCGCGCCATCCCCGGGCCCCTGGGGGCTGGAGGCTGTGGCCGGAGGAGGTGAGTCCAGCGCCCGAGTTATCCGAGCCCTGGGGGGAGGATTGAGAGCCTGCTGTGACCAGCGCCCCAACTGGGGCACTCAGCAGGGACTGAGGTGGCAGAAACCCCGACCCTCGAAGGGACAATAATGAGAGGGATATTGAACAAGGCAGGAGGTGACAGGTTCTGGGCGAGGACTTGGAAAGGTGGGGCCTCTCTAAGGAAGGGACATCTGAGCTGAGATTTGATGGAGATGAGGATGTTCCCAGAAGAGGGCACAGCCCATGCAAAGGCCCTGGGGTGGGACCAGGCTTGAGGAACTGCCAGGTGACCTGTGTGGCTAGAACAGAGTGATGAGAGGGAGAAGGTGACGGGCTGTCAGCAGGGCCTGGTCGTCCCTGGGAGAGATGTGTCTTACCCCCAGCAAGGTAGGAGCCATGGGAGGGAGAGCTGTGAGCAGCTGAGGGGCCCTGGCTCAGGTTGCCCGTGCCTTCTGCCGGCATGGGGGTGAGGGCAGGAGCTGGAGCCCAGGGAGGTGAGTCTAGGCAGGTGGCGATGGGGTCACTGTGGGGAAAGACAGATTCGGGGTGAGAGCACAGAGGAATCAGGGTGCACAGCCCAAGGGCAGCTGGCAGGACCCGGGAGGGACAGGGAGGGTAGGGAGGAAGAAGCTGGGGGGGCATGTCGAGGCAGGGCCTTTCCCTGTCACGTGGACCGTGGACACCGAGTTCCGGGAGGCCAGGCTGAGGCCCCCATGGGCAGCTGCATGAGGAGGTCATCAGAGCTGAGGGGAGAGGAGAGGGCCCAGCGCGGCGTGGGGGAGCGGCCGGGCGGGGCAGTGGGCTCCTGGGGCCTGAGGCAGAGGGAACGTGGGCTGTGACCACGAGATCCCAGCGCTGGTGACAGGGTGCTTGGCGCTCT
The DNA here is from genome assembly GCF_041296265.1 of Equus caballus. Lineage (NCBI taxonomy): Eukaryota > Metazoa > Chordata > Mammalia > Perissodactyla > Equidae > Equus > Equus caballus. The sequence goes on from NC_091704.1 coordinate 17,129,658, forward strand.
CCATGGTTAAAGAAAACCCCGGCTGGAGCCAGGTCAAGGGAGGTTCAGGGGGAGTGAGTGTAGACCACGAGTGTGGACAAGTCGAGTCGTTGAGCTTCACTGTAGAACAGGGATTCTCGGGGCCGACCCGGTGGTACAGCCGTTAAGTGCGCACGTTCGGCTTCGGCGGCCCGGGATTCGCCGGTTCGGATCCCGGGTGCGGACATGGCACCGCTTGGCACGCCATGCTGTGGTAGGAGTCCCACATATAAAGTAGAGGAAGATGGGCACAGATGTTAGCTCAGGGCCAGTCTTCCTCAAAAAAAAAAAAAAAAAGATTAAAAAATAATAATAAAATTTAAAAAAGAACAGGGATTCTCAGCTGGGCCGATTCTGCCCCCCAGGGGACACTTGGCAACATCACCACTGATACTAGATTGTCCTCACTGAGGGGGGCAGGGCGGTGCTACTGGCCTCTGGTGGGGGGAGGCCAGGGATGCTGCTCCCCACCTTCACACACACAGCAGCCCCCCTGCAGAAGGGACCCCGAGTGTCAGCTGGGCTGTTGGGAGGCCCTGGCCGGAGGGCAGCACAGCCTGGCCTGTAGGTGGCACGGAGGTGGGTGAGCCCGCGGAGGTGGATGGGGCAGAGCAGAGGACCCAGGGAAGCGGAGCGGGCGGGTCTTGGGTGTTACACCACGATTAGTTAACTTAGAAGAGTGAGACTCAGACATGGGCCCGGGTAGGAGGCCACGCTCATACTCTCAGAGCATGAAGGTCACAAAATTGCCTGATACTGGATAAAAACCCTCTGCCAAATTGCCCTGTAGCATGCCTGCCTCCGAAGCATCCAATCCTTGCTTGCATACCTCCAGGGACAGGGAGCTCACCCCTCATTGGGCCACCAGTCTGGTGTCTGGGCGGTTCAGGGTTGTGGATGGCATCTGCGGTCCTGTCTGACACCTCTGAAGCCCCAGGACTTCAGACCAGCAGGAGGTCTCCCAAAAATAAGCCCAACTCCCAGCTTTTGGCTGAGTCCCTCCCCTGGGGAGGCTCAGGAGGCACAGGGCAGTGTCTCAGCCACGTCTGTTCTCACGCTCACTCCCCAGACCTGATGCCTGCGCCTGGCGAGCTCACAGCCAGGGACGGCCTGGCAGCGCCACCCCGGAGAGCCCGCTCCAGGAAGGTGTCCTGCCCCCTCGCGCGCAGCAGCGGGGACCTGGTAGGGTGTGGGGCGTGGCAGGAGCCGGGCTGGGGTTGCCCCGGGCCAGCATCAGCGCTGCTCCTGGGGGCTTCACAGCCCAGTCTGTCTCCTTCCCTTCCAGTCTCGGTCCCTCAGCCCCTCGCCACTGGGCTCCTCGGCCCCCAGCACAGTTCCAGAACGGCCCAGCTTCTCCTCCCAGACAGGCCACGGTGCGTGACCCTCTCAGGGCTCGGTTTCCCCTTTCTGCTGTGGGTGGGTGGCTGAGAGGTATGACGGAGGCCCCCTTGGCAGAGGGCGGGTTCCGGGGCCTCATCCTTGTGCTCACGCCATCTGTCTGTCCCCCATTTCCTCCCCACCACACCCAGGAGTCTCCCGGGGCCCAAGCCCTGTGGTCCTGGGCTCCCAGGATGCCCTGCCCGTGGCCACTGCCTTCACCGAGTATGTCCACGCCTACTTCCGGGGCCACAGCCCCAGGTACGCAGTAAAGGGGGATGGTGCAGACAGTGACAGGGCAGACAGAGCTCCCGGAGGGCTATGCGTCTGGGTTCCACCAGGAGCAACCTTTCGGTGTGCTTCATGACCTCCTTTCCCGTGGGAGGGCCTCGAATACTGAGCAGAGCAACCAGGTCCCTGCCCCAAGGGCAGTGGGAGCCATGGAGTGCATGTGAGCAGGGCTAGGCATCGTTGTCACAGTTTAGAGGAACTCCTCTCAGGTCCCTGTGGGCATTGAACTGAAGGGAGCAAGACCACAGGGCAGACCCATGGAGGGGGCAGGTTAGGGGTGAATTGAGGGGCCACGGATCATCTGGGGGTGGCACCCAGCAGCAAAGACCTTAAAATCAAACCACAAAGAGGAGGAGAGTATTAGACATGAAACCCAAGTTGAGGACAGTTGCAAGACTAAATGTTTTGCTTTGAGTTTCCTGGTGGCCTAGGGGAAAAGAGAACTAGGGAAGGAGGAGTTCCTGCCTCCTTCAGCCAGTGTGGATTTTTCCTGGTGCCTGGATTGCTGTCCAGCCAGGGAAGCAAGGGGAGGAGGTTGGGGATGAGGGTGTTGGGCATGGTCATGACCTTGCTGCTTCTGAGGGGCTGGGGAGCCACAGGCTGCAGTGGAGCTGCGAGAAAGGGTAGGCTGAGGTGCCAGGCAGAGCCCTGAGCCAACACTCCGTCCCCTCACACCCACCCCAGCTGCCTGGCTCGGGTAACTGGGGAGCTGACCATGACCTTCCCTGCCGGCATCGTGCGTGTGTTCAGTGGGACCCCACCCCCGCCGGTCCTCAGCTTCCGCCTCGTGCACACGACCCGCATTGAGCACTTCCAGCCCAATGCTGAGCTGCTCTTCAGGTACAGCGGGAGGAAGAGAGGCAGGGGCAGAGGGTCCCAGAAACTGGTGGAGGCTAGGAGCTCCCCAGCTCTGAATTCCTGCTCTGCTTTTTGGGATTTGCTGTGTAGCCCTGGACAAGTCGCTCTTCCTCTCTGAACCTTCCTTCCCTTCCCTCCTTTGCTCCCCACCCTGTCCCTTCTCCGGGGTCATGCTTTGCTGGGCCCAAGCGTGGGAATCCACATCCTTAGGAAGCCCCTGGGGTAGCCGGCTGCTGGGGGCCCTGGGAAAGCATCTCCTGAGGGTTGGAGTGAATGATTTCTGGTCTCTGCAGTGACCCCTCCCAGAGCGACCCTGAGACCAAAGACTTCTGGCTCAACATGGCGGCTCTGACGGACGCCCTGCAGCGCCAGGCAGAGCAGAACCCGGCTGCCTCCTACTACAATGTGGTGCTCCTACGATACCAGGTGGGATTCCGAGTGGGCCCGGCCGGCCGGGGCGGGGCAGAGGCGGGGCGGGGCGGGGTGGAGGAGCCGAGGCGGGGCGGAGTGGAGGAGCGGGGGCGGGGCAGAGGCGGGGGCGGGGCGGAGGAGCGGGGGCGGGGCGGGGCGGAGGAGCGGGGGGGGCGGGGGGGGGCGGGGGGGCGGGGGGGCGGGGCGGAGGCGGGGCGGGGCGGGGTGGAGGAGCCGAGGCGGGGCGGGGTGGAGGAGCGGGGGCGGGGCAGAGGCGGGGGCGGGGCGGAGGAGCGGGGGGCGGGGCGGGGGCGGAGGAGCGGGGGGCGGGGCGGGGGGGCGGGGGGGGGCGGGGGGGCGGGGCGGAGGCGGGGCCGGGGCGGGGTGGAGGAGCCGAGGCGGGGCGGGGTGGAGGGGCGGGGGCGGGGCGGGAGGGCGGGGCGGGGCGGAGGCGCGGGGGGGCGGAGGCGGGGCGGAGGAGCGGGGGGGCGGGGGGGGCGGGGCGAGCCGCAGCAGGGAGAGGCCGGCGGCTGGGGGCGGCTGGGGGCGGCTGGGGGCGGCTGGGGGCGGCTGGGGGCGGCTGGGGGCGGCTGGGGGCGGCTGGGGGCGGCAGGCGGCCGGGCAGGGAGGTGGCTGTGGGGGCCGGGCCGCCTCCTGCGAGGGCGCCGTCGTGCCCACCCTGCCCGGCGCGGGGCCGCGGGCCCTTGTTAGGGGAGGCCCCGCCCTGCTGTCTGCCGGAAACGCGGGGCGATGCAGGCTGTGAACGGCAGCGCCGCCGGGCGGAGCAGGGGAAGGGCCCTGGGGGCGGTGACTGCGGGGCAGAGTTCGGTCGGCTGCAGGGCGGCGAGCCCGGGTCGCGGTGTGGAATAGTGCCCGTGGCGGGACGGCATGGCGCTAGCCGCGTGCTCCCCCCGTTCTCGCCCCCCAGTTCTCGCGCCCGGGGCCGCAGGCCGTGCCCCTGCAGCTGAGCGCGCACTGGCAGTGCGGGGCGGCCCTCACTCAGGTCTCGGTGGAGTACAGCTACCGGCCTGGAGCCACGGCCGTGCCCACGCCGCTCACCAACGTCCAGATCCTGCTGCCTGTGGGGGAGCCGGTGACCAACGTGCGCCTGCAGCCGGCCGCCACTTGGTGAGGGTGTGCGGGAGGCCAAGGGAGGCTCGGCAGTGCGGCCAGGGCCCCTTGGAGCAGCAGCTGGGGTCTGCCCTAGGCCTGCCCGCCCCGAGCTCTCACGGCTTACGCGAGGGTGCTGTTCCTGACAATGAGAATGTCCCGCACCGAGAGCTCCAGGGTGTCCCGCGTGTGGCACACGCTCTGCCTGCGGGCCCTTAGTGGTCCCTCCCCTACGGGGGCTGAGGCCTAGGAGGCTGGGCGCTGGCTCAGGCTGCCCAGGGCTGCCTCCCACCCGGGGCTCGCGGCCGCGGCTCTTCCTCCCAGTGCACCATTCCCCTTGTTTTGTGCAAAGGGCAGAACCTGCCACGAAGGCAGACTTATAGGTCCAAAGGCATCACCTAAAGATGCTTCGAGGGTGCAGGTCCCTCAAGTGCCAGCTGTGCCTTAACCCACCCCCATTTCACAGATGGCGAAACTGAGGCAAGGGGGGGGACCTGGTTTGCTCAGGTCGTGTAGCCAAGAGGTGATGGAGCTGGGACCCCGGGCTCCCAGTGTTCTCTCCAGGGGAGACCTGACCAAGCTTCTCTTGATGCCAGGAACCTGGAGGAGAAGCGACTCCTATGGAAGCTTCCAGATGTGTCCGAGGCAGGGGGTGAGTTAGGGTTGTGCTGAGGGCTCAGGTGGAGGAGCTTATATACACTGAGGGAGAATTGGGGATGTACCAGGAGTGGGGCAGTGTGGGCATCCAGACGGGCTTGACAGGGCTCTGACAACATTGGGGGACAGGGCATGCTGGGGGCAGGCAGGTGCAAAGACCCTGAGGCAGGACCTCTTTGCAAATCACGCACAGCCCCATGGGACCAAAGGAAAAGGGTGCGGGGGTACAGAGGCCACAGATCAACAGGCTTGGGTGTCAGGTGGAGGAGGAGCCCAGGTCACAGCGGGACCAGAGCTGGGGGATGGGCCCCACTGACCTCAGGCTTCCCCAGGCTCTGGCTGCCTGTCTGCCAGCTGGGAGCCATGCTCGGGGCCCAGCACACCCAGCCCCGTGGCCGCTCAGTTCACCAGTGAGGGGGCCACTCTGTCGGGCGTGGACCTGGAGCTGGTGGGCAGCGGCTACCGCATGTCGCTGGTAAAGAGGAGGTTCGCCACAGGTATTTGCCCGCCCTGTGGCCACGCCGGGCCTGAGCGCCGCCCTGTGCTCCTGCGGGCTGCGGCGGGGGAGGCATTTGGGGTGCTTGGGCAGGAGAGGCAGTGTTGGGGCCTGGAGACCCAGGATGGGGGGCACGGGTGGGGAGGGGTGGTCAGGGCCCCACTGGGAGGATCAGGAGGGGCTGTCCCCTGGGGGGAACAAGAAGCCCCACTGCCACCCCACCCCCACCCCATTCTCCTGCCCTCACAAGGGGCCACCCGGGCCTGGGGCTGTGGGAACAGTGAGTCAGGGGTGATGTGAGGAGAGTTGGGGGACCCCAGGGAGGGGCATGGGACCCGCTCCCCTCACTGCCCCGCCCCACAGGGATGTACCTGGTGAGCTGCTGAGCCCACAGAGGCCCTGGCGGCTGCTCTGCGCTGTGTCCTGGTGCTCGCCCACAGCTCCCTGCCCTCTGCGGACCCTGGGGCCCCTGACTCCGCCGACGCCCCGCCTCCCTGGAGAGGCGCCCACGGCCAGCCTGGCTGGGCCTGAGATTCACTCCTGCTCACGCCAGCGCCCACACAGGTCCTTGGACTTTTATGTTCTTTGAATAAACACTTTATTTTCTAATAAAATAAACGACAAGCCTTTTCCTGCTTCAGGTAGTTTCTTTCATGTCGTCAGAGAGGAGAGGAAGACCACGGGTGGGTGGGGATATTTAATATTCCCAACTTCCCCCTGCCTCCCCGCCCCGAACCTGTGTGCAGTGATACCGAGGGAGAGAAGCCAGACCAGGGCACTCCCAGCCCCATGAACCCCTCCAGTCCTGTGACTCGGAGCTGGGCCGTGGAAGGGATGGAGACTAGAGGAACCCAGAGTGGGCATTGGAAGACTTCCTAAGGAGGGGACATTATAAATGGGGCTTTGAGGTATGAGCAGGAGTTTGTAAAATGAGGTTGGCCATCCAGGCAGAGAAATGGTGAGTTGTGGGTTCCATGAGGAAGCAATTAGTCAAGCCACAGGTGTTGACTGAGCACCTGCTGTGTGCCAGGCAATTAGAGACACGGCTGTGAGCACAACAAAGCTCTCGGAAGCCATGAAGGTGTGAAGCCAAAAGGCCTGGGTTAGAACCTGCTTGGCCCCTGTGGCTGTGTGACTTTGAGCAAGCAGCTTGAGCTCCCGGGCCTCAGTTTCCTCATCTGTAACCCACTCACCCGGTGGCTGCGTGGGTCACACCCTCGAAGAGAACCTGGTACAGAGGAGGCTCCCCTGCAGTGCTGGCATGTTTATGGTGTTGGGGGCCCAGGGTGGAGCATGGGCCCCAATGCAGGTGGGCAAGGGATGGCCTGAGTGGGGCCCAGGACAGGTGGGGTGACCAGCATACTGTGGTGAGGAGCAGGGCTGAGCTCGGGGCACAGTGCTGGGTCCTGGTGGACATGTGAGGACCCTGGGGCCCTGACCCTGAGGCCGTGCAGATCGCAGGGAGCAAGCCGGGCCAGATGGAGCTCGGCGGCAGCAGCAGGATTCAACCTGGCCTCTCTGACCCTCCTGCCCTGTCCGGCGAAGGGGTCTGCTGGGCCTCTGTTTCCTGTCTGGGAAGTGGGGATCCTCCAGCTGGGAGAGGTCTGGGAGCCTCCTCAGCTCTGTGCATGAGTGGCAGCATCCAACGGGGCCTTCAGGCAGTGACAGCCCCAGCACACGCACCGCCTGCCTTGGGCGGGGGTCAGCGGCAGAGGCCAGCAGCAGGCCGCTGCAAGTTCACAGCCCATAGCCCCATGTGGCCCTGAGCTCGAGGACCCCGTCAAGGAGCCTAAATCAAACATCCGACCCTGAGGGAGGGTCCCCTCCATCCTAAGTCTTTGCACACACGTGTGCATGCGTGCACGCTCAGTGGCTTTGGTCCTTCCCAGACTGCCCCTTTGCCGGTCCCACGTGGCTGAGTGGCTCGAGTGCCATCTCCATGCTGTGGCCACTCCCTGCGGGTCAGGGTGTGTTGCTGCCACCCTGGGCTGTGGTGTCGTCTGGCATGGGTTCTCATCCTCCTGATCAGTGGCGGGGAAATGGAACCTCTAATGGGCTATTTTCTTGTCACAAGTGAGGCTGGGCAACGTCTAACCACAGAGGCACATCCTGGGCGGGGCCTCCCGACCCCAGGGCCTTGGCTTCCCAAGCTGCTGCGACGTGTGCCAACCTGCGGAGGGTGAGTCCGGGGGCACCCGTGTAACGGTCAGGGGGCTGTCATAAGGCGGTTTACGATACCATGGTCTCCTGCACCGGGGAGGCCCCAAAATCTCAGTGTGGGGCACAAAGCCATTAGATCACCTGCCAGAGGCCACCCCCAGTTGGTGAGTGACCAGGTCAGGAATTTTTTTTAATTGAGGTGAAATTAACATTACAAAAAATTAACCATGTAAAGTGCACAATTCAGTAGCATTTAGTGCATTCACAATGTTGTGCAACCATCATCTCTATCTAGTTCCAGAACATTCCATCACCCCAAAAGGAGACCCCTGAGCAGTCCCTCCCCATCCCCCTCCCCCAGCCCCCCAGCACCCATCGATCTGCCTTCTGTCTCTGTGGATCTGCCTGTTCTGGACTTTTCACATAAATGGGATTGCACGCTGTGTGGCTCGTGTGTCAGCTTCTCTCACTCAGCGAGAGGTTTCCGTGGTCCCTCCTTGCTAGAGCATGTCTCAGGGCTCCGGTCCTGTCTGTGGCTGAGCTCTGGGCCCTTGTGTGGCTGGAGTGCATTCTGTCCAGGCATCATCCGCTGATGGACTCTTGGCCTGTTTCCTCTTTCGGCGGCTGTGAGCAGTGCTGCTGTGAACGCCCGTGTCCGAGTCCTCCGGGGAGATGCCCCGGAGTGGAAGTGCTGGGTCAAGTGATGATTCTAGCATGGATGTGAACCCAGCAGGCGCCAGAATCCACCCTGGAAGCTTTTGGAGCCACCCCGGGGCCTCTGCGCCTCCGACTGTTGAGCCAGCGGGCCTCAGTTTCCCAGCAGCAGGCTGGGCGCGCCCCGAGCTCACTCGCTCCACCGGGCAGGCCCCTTCTAGCGCCCAGAGCTCCGGATTCGTGTGCAAGTTTACAGTTTCCGGGGCGACGACTCAGGAAGGGGCCCTGGCGGGCGTGAGGATGGGCGGGCCCCATCCGGTAGAGCCGGCCTGATTCCGGCCCTGCCGGCGGCCCGTGAACTCAGGGAACCCGCAGGCCCCACGGGGACTCGAGGGTCTTGAACATCAGCCGGGGCGCTGGCCCTCGCAGGGGGGAGGCGGCTTCAACACGCTCCAAAGTCGGAGCGTTTATGGCGGCAGGTGGGTGCGTGCGCGGGGGCCACCGCGGCCTCAAGTGCCCCCATCGATGCACCCCCATCCGATGCAGTCGCCCTCCACACGGGCGGGGCAGAGCCTGGCTCCGCACTGACCTTGCTCCCCAGACCTCTCCCAGCGAGAGGAGCCGGGACTGAGTGCCTCCATTTGACAGACGAGGACACTGAGGCACAGCAGGACCCGCCTCTTTTTCCTCCTCGGGAAGAAATAGGGATGGAGGAGGAAGTGGGGTGGCTCGAGCCACTGCCTGGCTCACCCCTGTGGACTGGATCGCCCCCACCCCGGAGCTGCCGACCCCAACGCGTCAAGGCTGGAAATTTCTAAAGTCAGACGCAGCACAGGGCAGGGTTCGAATCTTCACCAACTCCAAGAGTCTTCAAATCTGCCTTGCAACTCCAGAGCCTTTCCGGATGCCAGCCCGCGGCCTCCGCCGGCTGTGGGCTCAGGACACGTTTTCGGGTTCTGGAATCTTCGAACGCCCTGCAGAGACCCGAAGAGCCGCTGGGTTCAACCTGCCCCCTGCCCCCTCGTCATTTCTCGGTGGAACACACGCTGGCCCGGCGCCGCGCGGGGCCGCATCTCCGGGCGGGAGGGCTCGGGAGCCGGGGCCGGCGGCGGGGGGCGCGGGCGGGAGGGGAAAGAGGCGGGGCCGGGGCGGGGCGGGCGCGCAGGTGAAGCCGCCCGGGGCCGGGCTGGGGAGCGCAGACTGGGCTCGGAGGCCGGACAGTTGTCTGCGGGTGAGTGTCGGGGGCCCCTGGGGACCCGGCGGCCCGGTAGTCGGGGGGAGTCGGGGCTCTAGGGAAGGCCCGGCAGGTCCCTGGGGTCGGTCTCCGCCGCGTTTACCCAGGAGATGCCGGGGATCCTGGCGCCCGGGTATCGCTCACCGCGCTGCCCCCACCCGTCGGTGATGGTAGTAGCCAGCGTGTCCGAGGCCGGCCGGGGCGGCCTGGCGGGGAAGGAAACAAGGAAGCCCCCCCTCCCCTCGCCTGGAGGGCGGGCGGTGACCGAGGCGCCCCGGCTCTGGCCTCCCTGACCCCGCGCTCTGTCCCGGCGCAACGGGGCACACAGCGAGGCCCGGGGTCCCCGCTGTCCTCCCAGGAAACGGCGGGACCGGCACCGGGGAATGGAGGTGCTCTGGCCGCGCTGGCCATTACTATTACTGTTGTCGTTATTGTTGAGATTATTAGCGGACTGATTGGAAGGGTCTGGGCAGGAGCAGCACACGGCTTCCCAGGTTGGGTTTATTATTGTTTCTTAGCGGGAACCACAGCTGACTCGCACCTCGCCCTGTTGCCGGCAGCCCTGCCAGGCGCTGGGCCACGTGTGCGCCTAAGGACCCAGCTCCTGACCCCCTCCCCGTGCAGGTCTAGCGCCGGCTGTGTGGCTTGGGCAGGTCGCTCCTGGTCTCTGAGCACCTCAGTTTCCCCTCCCTGAGGTAGGACAACACCCGGCTTCTGTGAGGCGGCCTGAGGTGTTCGTCCAGTGGAAGCTGTTATGCTGGCGGGCTTCTGGCCACTGGGGGACCTTGAGCGAGGGCCGTTAGATCTCTGAGCCTCAGTTTCTCTGTATGTCAAGCGGGGCTCGGGGTGCAGGACTGTGGTGAAGGTAAGGGAGCTGAGAACCCCTGCAGCCTCTCAGGGGGCTCCCAGGGGACGGCAGTGTCACCACAACTGTATCAATAATAGTAATCATCGCCGTCACAATTCTGTCGTCAGCCACTTTTCCAGGCTCCTGACCAGCTTTCTCTCCGGTTCAGAAGTTTTTCGTGGCCACTTTTCAGATGTGGAAACTGAGCCCCCGCCCAGATGTCCTGTAGTCCAGATCTGGGATTCAGGGCCCAGGGGGAGCTGGCCAGATTTGGGGCCAGCCCTGTGGCAACCGATTCCTCCCACGCCCTGTCATTTCCCAAGGCTGCTGCCACACCAGATGGGGCTGAGGAGTCCAAGGAAGAGGTGTGGCCCCTGCACCAGGCAGGGGGGGCTGCTGGCCTGGGGGAGCAGCTCATGTTTGCTCCCCATGTGCCCCCTCCCTTCTCCCCAGGCTGCAGTGATTCCTGCCAGGTACTCTGGGTGTGGGGGAACCAAGAAGACACCTTGGAGCGTCTCTGCTCCAGGCCAGAGCTCTGGGAATCCAGACAAGCCGGCTTGGCCCAGGGACTCAGCCCAGGAGGGGGAGGTAAGGTGTCACCAGCCCAATTGCTCTTCCTGCCACAGGGCTCTAGGCCCAGAGTAGGACAGCGCCTGCCCCCATCCCCTGTGAGCCAAGGAGAATGCTCATTGTGGGCCCTTCTCCTGATGGAAGTCTGGCCCAGCTTGATTGCCCCCCCATGATGGGGATCTCACTACCAACATAGTAGACTAAAGGAAGCCCCACCAGGTGGTAGTTAAAGGCAGGGACGAGGCTCCCACTTGACCTTCCTTGAATGAGTTCCTTGCTCTATCTATGCCTCAGTTTCCCTATCTATAAAAGTGCAGGTGTGGAGTGTTAACAGCAGATGATGGAAAGGCCGCAGGCAGGACCTGGCAGGTTAACACTCATGCCCACTGTGCAGCTTGTGTTCTCACTCGTGACACTCTCCTTTGTGTGAGAGAAATGATGTCGTGAAGACTGCAGGGCTCTCAGTCCAGGGGCTGGAGGACGGCCCTGACCAGCTGGAAGGGGTGGGGGCCCTCGGGGAGGCCTCAGTTCCCCCATGCGCCCTGGATCACGGGAGGAGCGGGAGGTCGAATGGAACGTACGGTCTGCCTGCCCTAGCCTCAGTTTCCCCATCTAGGAAAGGAGGCCAGATATGTCCTTTGACACTTGGCTGGGGCAGGGCTGGCATGTCACCAGCGACCTGTGTGCAGCCTCAGATCCTTCCTGGACGGGCAGTTTTTGTGGTAGGGGAGGGCTGGCTCATCGTGAGTCATCGTGATCGCCCTGGGACCTGGATGCAGAGGATAGGAAGGTCTAAAGGGTAGCGCCACTGGCTGCGTCCCACCCGCTGTCCACACCCAGCCTCACCTAGGTGAACACTGGGTGGAAGTTTGCCTAAAGTCCTCTGGCATATGGCGCACTAAGCAGGGTCTGGCCCTCATGAACCTTTCTGAGGGTTATCTTTATGGGGCTTTTTCTTCTTTTTTTTCTATTTACAAGCAACTTACACTTCCTGTAAAGAGACTAGCTTCTCAATCTTGGGAGCCCAAGCTGGTATAAACCGGAGCGGTCCAGCAGGTCAGGCTTGAAATCCCACCAACCCTCCTCAGCCTTGTTTGGCTGTGTGACCTCTGGTAGGTGGATGCCCTCTCTGTGCGCAGCTCGCCCATGTGAGAACTGGAACCTAGGGCCCCCCCCAGGTGGCTCAGTGAGAGTCGCAGGGGCTCACACCCTCTCGTGCAGGCGCCCCTGACTCCTATGCCAGACCTCGCTCTTTCCCCCAAAATTGCCTGCTTCCCTGCCTCTCTGTCCCCCATTAGCGTGTCGGCTCCACGGGCAGGGGAGTTTGTCACCTTGGCTGTGTGCCCAGAGCCTAGGCCAGGGCATGGCACCCACTGGGTGCTCGGCCCTCGCTCGGAGCAGCCACGAGTCTGCAGCCAATAACGGTAGCAGCTGCTGATGCTTTGACTATCATCGTTGTCGGCGCTGCGTAAATGTGTAACTTGGTGTTAAGACCACTGCCGGCCCAGCCATTCTCAGGACCCAGGTCGTTATGCACACAAATGGGTGTGCTTTCTGCTGTCACCCCCACCTCTCACCCTGCCTTATGGCAGCCCTAGCATGTTCCAAGCCCCCATTCGATCCCAGCCGAGGGTTTAGGGGCGTGCCGGAGCCATGAGGCCGCAGTGATGCTCATGTTCAGCCCCTGCTGCCATCCAGCTTTGCGGACGCGGATGCTGAGGCCAGGGCCGGGCCCTGATTTGGAAATAGACCCAGCGTCGGGGTGCCCAGGCCTGCGGTTCCCGGAGCTGGGGAGGGCTCCAGGACTCACTGTCTCTGGGCCTCAGTTTCCTCATCTGGGAAGTGGGAGCGTTGATGTGAGGGGGCCTCCAGGTCAGGGGCAGGCAGGCCCGCAAGTCTTGAAATAGAGCAGGGTGGGGGCGGGGCCGGGCCCTGAGAGGCCCTGAGATCGCCCGGGCTGCCTGACATCCTCAGCCCCGCTGTGTCTCAGTCTCTCTGCCTTGCTGGTCTCCCCCGGGACGGTGACAAGAACAGGGTGAGGAGGACAGAGGTACCTGCAGCCACGTGTGCCTGGGGCCTTGCAGGCCTTGGCTGTCACCTGAGGGTGTAGGCAGAGCATGTGGTGCCAGAATTCTGTCACCAATGGGGGCCCCAAGTTAATTCTGCTGAGCGGTCAGCCTTTCTGTACATCTTGTGCCTCATTAAAAGTCAAAGATCACTAATATTTAGGCCCACGTATATGCGATGAATCGTGACTATCCAGGGACCTGTCTCAGTGCCTTGGGACTATTTAGTAGCTTGTTCATATTTGTTGTGATACTATTCATTCATGCCTCGCGAATGTGCTGCAGCCATTGATTGTCACCTCACTACTGTCATGCTGTGGATACTAGGCGGCCACATGTTTAGCGGCTCATTAATATTCAGAGCCTCAGTGACGCCGGCTGCTCGCTGGCAGCGCTGCTCTGCTGCTCGAGTGTCCCGGTGCCGTGGGCTCTTCAGCACGTGGGGAGCTGCTGGCTCACTGCCCCTTGGTGCCCCCCAGGCTCCCCCAGGTGCTTGCTGGCAGAGCGGCGGCATCCTCCAAGGGGCCTGGGGGCTGCTGCCTCTGGTGGGGCTGGGCTGAAGGGAGGCACGAGGAATGGCCGATATATATATGTCATCGTTAGTGTTTCCCTCATGCAGCAGACACCTGTGAGTGCCACGTGGGGCCACAGCTGTCGGGGACAGGACACCCAGCCCGCCTCTGGGGCCCAGCACGTTGGGAGCTGCGAAGGAAAGCAGAGCCGGGGCCTCCCTCAGGAGGGGACCTTGGGCTGTGCGTGGGGATCAGGGAGGAAGAGGAGTCCTGGGGTGGGGGACAGGGCCGAGCTGGGGTTCACAGCACTGGGATGGCGGGGGTGGCCAGGGCTTTGGGAGCCACACCCGGCGGCCATGCCGGGAGGAGGCTGTTGGGTCTCTACCAATGCGGAAGGCAAACAGCCCCGGGCAGGACCTGTGCAGGCGCTAGGGAGGGTCCCGGGAGTCGCTTGCCCGGTCGTTGCTCTGACTCTCCACCGAGGTGAGATGTCCCATCTGAGGCGCGATGTCCCGTCTGAGGCGCGATGTCCTGTCTGAGGGGAGGAGCACAGAAGAGGCGCTGCCGCCCCCTCCCCCACCAGAGCGCTGGGCAGATGTGCTGGTCCGCCCCATGCAGGTCGGCCTCCCTGGCTTACACACCATGGTAAACAAAGGCTGCCACCCAGTCTCCAGCTGGGTGACCTGCTGCCCCAGAACGTCCCCATGGGAAAGGCTCAGGGGCTTCTCACATTCTATTCCCTCAGTCCTTCCTTTTCCATCCGCCACATCCAGGCTCTAACCATCAACAACTCCCTCCACCATATTCTTCTGAACTCACTCACTGCACTCTCCTGGGCGGCCCTTGTCCACACCCCAGATTCTTCCACCTGGTTGCTGCCTGGCCTTTCCTCCTCCCTGATTGGCCCTCCTCCCTCAGTGGCCACAGAGGAGCTCTTAAAAGTCTAAGTCAATTTGTCCCTCCCCTGCTCACACACCCTCCATGGCTCCCCATTGCTCCTCACTGCAATGTTAGAGGGTCTCCATGGTTTGCCCCATGTCCTCCCACTCCCCCGGCATGTCTGCCCACCCTGCCATCATCCCTCTCCTCTCCCTCTGCTCCAGCCACGCTGGCCTCCTCTCTCTGCCTTCAGCTCCCTCCACTTGTGTCTACCTCAGGCCCTTTGCACTTGCTGTGCCCTCTGCTGAGAAGGCCCTTCGCCCCCTGGCTCTGCCCAGGTGATTTCCCATCATCCTTTAGGATGTCCCCAGGCTGGTTGGGTCCCCCCATGGACACTTCTTTCTAAAACAGCATTTGTCTCAGTTGTCATTAAACAAATCACTTCTTCATGTGTTAATATGGTCAGAGAGGGGCTGGGGTGGTTGTGGCTGCATCCCCAGTGCCCTCCATACAGCAGGTGCTCAGTAAACACTCTATGGCCCCCGGGTCAGTGCAACAGGTGAAAGGATTGGACTCAGCACGGCCTGGACCCCCTTGCCCGCCTGCATTGGGGGTGGCCCGGCAGTGGGATGCTGGCCACCTGGGCCCCGGGTCTCCAGCTTCCGCCAGATGTTTGGTGAAGTTCCTTGTGACAGGTTCTGGAAGGCTCAGGGTCTGGACGGGAGGGCTCCCAGTGACTCTACACGGTGGGGAGTATGGGGTGGGCGGAGCCCACCCATCAGAGTCCTGGGTTCCAATCCTGCTTTACGCTGAGCCTCAGTACCCCCCATCTGCCAGCGGGGGCTCTTGGGGCCCCGAAGGAGCCAGGACGATGAGTCAAGGCCACCGAGTGTCACCGCACAGCCGGTGTGCCAAGGCTTTGACACAGGTGACCCCGTTGTGTGTGGGCGTGTGGGGTTCTCAGTCCTCAGGGGACCTGAAAGGAGACAGACTTGGAAGAGGGAGCACCTCGCCCGTTCAACTCAGGGCAAAGGGCGCCGCTGGATGAGGAGTCTGACCGCTCTGCCCCTGCGTAGCCCCCGGCCCCCAGGGCACAGCCCACCCCTCAGCCTGGTGCTCAGTCTTTACAGGGTTTGGCCCCACCCTCTAGCCTCAGAAATCAGCCCCTCTCCACAGTCCTTTTCAGCAAAATAAACCACGTGCGACTCCTCTCATAGGTCTTGTTTTCCTTCCCTTCCATGCTTTTGCATGTGCTCTTTCTTCCATCTGAACTCCCCTTGGTAAACTCTTATGCATCTGTCAAAGCCTCAGCTTCAATATCGTGGTTCCTTCTTTCAGCTCAGCCCTCATCCCACAGATGGCTGGCTCTCTCTTGCCCACCTCCCTGAGCTCAGCTTCCCCATCTAGAAGATGGGAGTGGTGATTCCCCCAGACTTATTCAGACCCCAGGGGTTTTAGAGTGACCAGCTCTCTGGGCTTCACAAAGCCCAGTCATCCCATTTATGATGAGACTGGGAGGTGTCCAGCAGGATCTCAGGTGGGGTCAGGGAATCGGTTTGGGGCCCCCCAGCCCCTGCAGCAAAAGCCTAGAGTTGCTCCTCTGTCACCTGGAGAAGGTCCAAGACAGTGAGAGGTGTGCTCTCCTTGGCAAGGCCGAGCCCCTGAGCCCAGCGTCTCCCACGCAAGTGTGGGGCCAGCCCTTCAGACAGCGGGACCCGTAAGGACAGGTTGGCGACTCCCCGTGGCAGAGTCCACAGGGGCGCCCAGCAAGCTCTGTTGGGCCACTGAGTCCTCGGCCCCCTCATGCTTGCTAATGGGGAGCCTGGGGTTCTTTCTCATGACAATCAGCGGATGTGGGACATTGTGAGGATGGCAACATTTCCTGCTTGAGGTTTTAAGGGGTCACGAGTCAACGGGGGCCTTGGTGGATGGAAAAGGGAAGGAGATCTTGGAGGCCTTAATAGAGGGCTAGAGGAGGAGGGGAAGCAAGCCTCCGGGGCCCCGCGCCCAGCTCGAGCTCAGACCCCAGGCAGGGGCCGCCTGCGGCTGGGAGGGGCTGGGAGGGTGAAGGAGCCGTGGGGCCCCTCCCTTTAGAGAGACTACAGACCGGAGGAGAAGCTGGGAATGCAGGCAGACGACAAAGGGTGTTTCATATGCAAAGGGTTCTTGCAAATAAACAAGAAAGGAAAACAAGGAAAAGAATAGGGATGAATGGAATTGATTAAAATCAAATGGCCACCCCCAGAGGCTGTATTTTGTCCTGACACCCTGATCCCAGGCCTGTGAGCCTGTAGTCGGTTAGTGGTTAGCCGCCTCTCCTCATGCCCTCCCTCCCCCCACGGCCTGGGTTTGGCTGAGCTGTAAACACTCCTATTTGCTGAAGTATCTTCCTTAGCGTTGGAGCCCTTGTTTGGAACTTACAAAACACATTCCCGGAGAACGGACCCTTGGCCATTTGGGTTTAATTTTCCATTTAATAAACGTATAATAAATATATAAATAATAAATCTCATCAATACACCGTGTGATGAGTTTGCATGACCCTGTGCAGGGAGGGGGACGACCCCCTGCCCTCTGAGTCCTGACTGGTCCAAGAACTAAATTGACGGGAGACAGGTTGGCAGGAGAAGGTCACAGCTGAACAACGTATACGTGGGGGAGACCCAGGAAAACTGAGTAACTCACCAAAATGCTGACACCGCCGCCTTAGATGCCATCTCCAGCTGAGGACAAGGGAGGAGGTAGGGAGGCAATGCAGGGGGAGACGGAAACGCCAAGGTTTGGCCAACAAACGTTCGCTGGCCGCCCGTCGGGTCGGCGGGGCGTAGACTGTGTGCTGAGAGACAGCTTGGGTGCAGCTGTCACCACGGGCACCCCCGGCGAGCACCTTCCAGAGCAGGCCTTCTGTCTGAGACTCTTAGGCAGTAAGAGACACGTTTTGGGGGGCCGATGCTGACGCCCACACCCAGATGGAGGCGCCGTCCTCGCCCGACTCTCCTCTCCCAGCCCCTTCCAGTCCCCCGTCCAGGGTCTGCGGTTTAGAGCGGGATTCTCCACCTTGATGCTGTTGACGCAGGCTTGTTGTCTTCTGAGGTGGCCCCTCCTGTGGCCCGCGCCATGTTCCTCTGTGGCCTCCCCCACGCAGTGCTGTTAGCGGCCCCGTGTGTCCACCCCTCCGGCATCTGACGCCAGAAATCTCTGCAGACTCGGGGCGTCCCCTGGGGCGGGGGCACACGTGAAAGCCCTGCTGGTGCCACACTGCACCCGGGCGGGGGTGGAGGGCCCTCTGGGCGTGGCAGGAGGACAGTGCTCTGGCCCCGCTGGGTCCCCAGGCGCTGCAGGAGAGGCGGCGGCCCCTCTGGTCGCACCGTCTTTGTGAGGACTTGCTCTGTCCACGGCAGCTCAGAGCCTTCATGCATCCTCGGGGCTCCGGATCTGCCTGGCCTGCCGGGAGCGCCCCTTTCTCGCCGCTTACCCTGGGTTCAGCCTCTCTGCAGCTCAGGAGGGTGTCCTTCTAGGAGTCAGGTCCTCCCCGCATCATATTTGTCAGTTCACAGTCTCATCCTGAGACGACTGGCCTTTCTGTCTCCCTGACCTGCCCTCCTGAACCCCCGGCTGGGGATGCCTCAGGCTCTGTGGCCACAGGCAGGTCCCGCAGTTGCTCAGGTTCTGCCGGTTCATTCCCACCTCAGGGCCTTTGCACCTGCTTTTCCCGCCCCTGCAACCTTTCCCCTCGACCTCCTCCATGCCGGCTCCTCCATGCTACTCACATCCCAGCCTAACTGTCATCCAGACCCCCTTCCTCCCATGGCTTTCATCACCTTGCATCATTTCTTTTTTTTTTTTTTTTAAAGATTTTATTTTTTCCTTTTTCTCCCCAAAGCCCCCCGGTACATAGTTGTGTATTCTTCGTTGTGGGTTCCTCTAGTTGTGGCATGTGGGACGCTGCCTCAGCGTGGTCTGACGAGCAGTGCCATGTCCGCGCCCAGGATTCGAACCGACGAAACACTGGGCCACCTGCAGCGGAGCGTGCGAACTTAACCACTCGGCCACGGGGCCAGCCCCACCTTGCATCATTTCTTGAGGTTTCTGTTTAACGTTTGTTCCCCTTCGAGAGTGTGGGTTCCACATTGGCAGGGATGTTTGGCACCCTGTGCCGTTCACCCTGCGTCCCCAGCTCCCAGGAGATGCCTGGCGCACAGGAGAAGCATGGTCAATCCTGGCTTCAGTGAGTGGATGTATGAATTCATTCCAAGTCAAAGTGTTTTCAGACGCTGTGGCAACCCCGCAGTCATTCACTCATTGTTCACTCAACACGCATGCATTGCGCAGCCTGCTGTGCACCCAGCGTAGTGCCAGGCCAGAAAAAATGGGGAACGACACTGGCCACCAGGGGCTCGCGCTCTGGTGGGTGGAGGGTGAGAAACAACACTTTTAAAAGTTCTATCGTGTACTTGAGGAAGTGAAAAATGCTGTGGAAGGAAGGAAAAATAGAACACGGTGGGAGTCCCAGCTGCCAACGAGATGGTGTGTCCCGAGGCGGCCTCCCTGAGAATGGACATCTGAGCAAGAACAGGAGGGAGTGAGGGAGGGAGCTGCATGGAAATGTGGGGACTCAGGCAGAGGAAACCGACCATGCAAAGGTCCTGAGGCAGGACTGTGCCCAGCGTGATCGAGGTTAAAATCCCCACAACAACACTCTTAGGGTTATTGCCTCCACTTTAGATTGAGACTCAGAGAGGTCGAGCTTCTTTCCCAAGGTCACACAGTGGAACCTGTGGGGTGGGATCCAAGCCCTCTTTAAGGGAGACATCTGGCTGGAGAGGCCTTGGCCAGGTGGTGTGCAGAGACAGGGACAGGCATGTTGCAGAGAGGGCCTCCTGGACCTCGGAACGGGGCCCTGTGCCGGCTCTAGGTGGACATGCGAAGCCACTCTCTTCCTCGTTCCCGGGCAGCAGCTGGGTGGGGTCACTCGTGGCTGGAGGGGCCCACGGAACACACTGACTGCCACACGCTGTTCCAGGTGCCGTTGTGGAGACCAGGGAGACCCCAGACCAGCACAGTCACCCCGCGGGGGCCTGAGGTAAGTGCAGAGGTCCACATATTCATTCAACTAACACTCCTTGAGTGCCCACCAGGCGCCAGGTGCTGGGAGCTCCCTGCCTGCCTGCACAGCCCTGTGAGGGGAAGAATGCTCAGATGCCCCTTTCCTTTATAGCTCAGGAAACGGAGGCCCAGGGTATGGAGGGCACACAGCCAGGAAGGGGTGGAATTGGGACTTAAACCCAGGAGTTGGGCTCCAGAGTCTGCAGCTCTCTAGGGTGAGCCAGTAAGTGTGTGCCGAATGAGTAAGTCCTGCCTTGAGTCTAATCCAGCACTTTCATTCTGCACTCAAAAATAGATCCTCAAGTTCAGGGCTGGAAAACAGCACAGATGCCACCTTTCCAGATAAACTGACGTTGAAGGAGTCCAGGGAAGCCTGAGAAAGGGATCTGGACAGAGACTAAGGGTTCTGCCTAGATATAGAGGAGGAAAGCTTCCAGGAGGAGGGGATGTTAGAGCTGGGGTTTTGAAGGATGAATAAGAGTTTGCCAGAGAGAAACTTAATGAGTTTATTTTTATTCATAAATTTATTTATTCAAATACTCCCTGCTTCCCTCATGCATCTCCCTCAAGCTCAGTGCCTCCAGTCTTCTTGGGAGGACAAAGTCAGACTCAGACACCCCCATAGGATCAGGACCAGGCCAGAAGGGGAGATAGGGCAAGAGGTGCCAAACAGGGAACCAGGACTCTTCCTGAGGAGCCAAAGAGGGCTTCTCAGAGAATGGATCATTTGAGATGGGTTTTAAAGGACGAATAGGAGTTTGCCAAAGAAGATAGCTTTGTTTGAGACATGCTGGGCCTGAGAGGTCTGTGAGACGCCAGGTGCTGTGCTCTGGTCACAGGACCAGTAAAAATAGTCAAGAAGAATAGGTGATGATTGCATCAGAATCCCAGCTCAGAGTTTCCTGGAGGTGCAGGTGAAAAGGGACGCAGGAGGAATCCCAGCAGCTCTCAGCTGATCAAAAGGGAGCTCCCTGCCTCCTTCAGGGAGGCTCCTGGGCCGTCTCTGAGGCAGGGTCTGGAGGAGGGCCAGTTTGGATGCGGGGCCGGGGTCTGAGCACACTCAGAGTCGGGGGTCACGTTGGCACCTGTGGGCGACTGTCTGAGCCAACGTGGGGTGCTGAGGCGGGGCGGGGGATCCCGACATTCCACCCGCCCGAGCAGCGCCTGGCCGCCGCCGGGACGGGGGCAGGCGGCCCAGCCGGGGCGTCAGGGAGCGTTCTCTCCGCAGGAGCCGCCCGGGGTCCCCAGTCCGCCCCAGCCCGGCGACCAGGATGAGGCTGCGGACCGAGGTGGCCCTGGCCGCGGGCCTGGGCGCCTTCGGCCTCCTGGTGCTCTGGAGTCTGCGCGCGCCGTCGCCACCCTGCCGGAGCCTGCAGCCCACCCCGGGCCCGCCCGCGCCCCCCGCGCCCCCCGCGCCCCGCGCCCCCCGCGCCCCCCGCGCCCCCTGCCGCGCCAACGCCTCGGCGGCCGCGCAGCCCGACTTCGCGGGGCAGCCGCAGCAGGTGCGCGACTTCCTGCTGTACCGCCACTGCCGCGACTTCGCGCTGCTGCAGGACGCGCCGGCCAAGTGCGCGGAGCCCGTGTTCCTGCTGCTCGCCATCAAGTCGTCGCCCGCCAACTACGAGCGCCGCGAGCTGCTGCGCCGCACGTGGGCCCGCGAGCGCCGGGTGCGGGGCGCGCTGCTGCGCCGCCTCTTCCTGCTCGGCACCGCCGCCGACCCGCGGGAGGCACGCAAGGTCGACCGCCTGCTGGCCCTGGAGGCGCGCGCGCACGGCGACATCCTGCAGTGGGACTTCCACGACTCCTTCTTCAACCTCACGCTCAAGCAGGTGGGCCAGCCGGGCGGACCGGGCCCCTCCGCTGTCCTCAGGGTCTGCGGCCTTCTTCCCCTGGGGCCGGGGAGCTGGGCAGGGGGGCCTGAGCTCCCAAGCCGCGGTCGAATCCAGGCTCCCTTCCCTGCTCCCTGAATGCTGTTCACCCTTGTTGATCGTTCACCCCTTTGTGCCTCCATTTCCTCGTCAGGGAAATGGGATAATAATGGGACCCCCGCCTCTGAGGGCTGCTGTGAGGGTCCCAGAGCTGGCGTGGCTGGGCCCAGCCAACCACAGCAGTTGGGAGAGGGTGGAGGCACAGGACCCATCTTGTCTGTCTGATCGTGCTTGTCTCCCTGTGAGGGCTGGGTCGGTGCGGTAGGTACTCAGGAACAGCCTTCTTGATGCACACGTGGTGGGAGGTAGGGAGACTCTGCCCCTGCGGGAGGATTGGAGGCTCGAGACACCCCTCTGGTCGGGTGGGGCAGCTGGGCGGAGCCTGAAGGGAAGGAGCCCGGGTGGCCCCCTCATCGCTGGCACAGACTGGTCTGGGCTCAAGACCTGGTCCCCCCTTCTCTGTTTGTGACCTTGCTCAAGGCACTGTCTCTGGACAGCCTCCATTTTCTCCCCTGTAAACGGGGTTGAAGACCACACCTGCCTCCTAAGGTCGCCTTAGGGACTCAAGGCGAGTGCCACCTGGCAGGGGCGGGAGTTACTGTGGCGCATCCTGGAGCTGAGGCCGCGCGGGGCTGGGCGCCCAAGTTCAGAACGCAGGGCACAAAGGCATGCCGTAAAGGGCGCTCGAGGAGCCGGAGTGGCACCTGTGAGGCCGAGACCCCACCCTGGGGGCTGTGGAGATGGCCCTGGAGACAGATACAGTCCCCACCCTGCGACCCGGAGTCTGGGGGCGGGGTAGACGTTAGGTCACAGGCACACGAGTAATTGTTTCCTGCAGATGTGACCGTTTTCCAGCGCTTCTCGGTGCCGCACAGCGCGTGGTCTCCGCCGACCCGCAGCGTTCCCGCAGGCAGGGCTGGGAGGCTGGGAACCGAGGCGGAGAGAGGGCCAGCGGGCTGCTGAGGCCCCCGGCAGTGTGGGGCCGCGGCCTCGCCCGGGCCGGCTGCGCTGGGCGGCCGGCGGGGACCCCAGGTGACGCCCGCTCCGCTCGCCTGCAGGTTCTCTTCCTCCAGTGGCAGCAGACACGGTGCGCCAACGCCAGCTTCATGCTCAACGGGGACGATGACGTCTTTGCGCACACGGACAACATGGTGTCCTACCTGCAGGACCACAGCCCCGACCGCCACCTCTTCGTGGGGCAACTGATCCGCAACGTGGGCCCCATCCGGGTCCCCTGGAGCAAGTACTACGTGCCGAAGATCGTGACGCCCGACGATCACTACCCGCCCTACTGCGGCGGCGGCGGCTTCCTGCTGTCCCGCTTCACTGCGGCCGCCCTGCACCGTGCCTCCCAAGGCCTGGAGCTCTTCCCCATCGACGACGTCTTCCTGGGCATGTGCCTGAGGCGGGAGGGCCTGGAGCCCGCCTCGCACAGTGGCATCCGCACCAGCGGCGTCGGGGCCCCCTCGGCAAGCATGTCCTCCTTTGACCCCTGTTTCTACCGGGAGCTGCTGCTCGTGCACCGCTTCTTGCCCTACGAGATGCTGCTTATGTGGGAGGCGCTGAGCCAGCCCAACCTCACCTGCGGCAAGCGGACCCAGGTCTTCTGAGGCAGCATCGGGGCCCCCAGCCTCTCGGCTCCTGCCTCCACCCGCCTAGGAAGAAGGAGCATCTTCCTCCCAGGAGGCTGAGACCTTTGTCCTCCTGAGGGGGCCAGGCATACGGGAGTTCCAGGGAGGGTTTGACGAGTGAATAGTCTGGCTGGCGAACTCCTACACATCCTTCAAAACCCACCTGGTACTGCTTAGACCAAGTGCCATCATCCTCCCTAGATTCAGCTGGAGGGACCATCTCTTTCCCTGCAGCCAAGGGCAGAAGCACTTCTGCTAGGGTTCCAGCTGCTATTGCTACATCTGTCCCATTTGAATCAAGGCCCCCTGCTCCCAGCTCCAACCTTGGTCTGACCCATGGCCAGCCTCTCCACGGTAGTGAAGCTGCAGTGGTTGAATGCAGGGTGAGTCCTGGCCATGGTTCAAGGCCACTTGGGAACTCCTGGGTCCGCATGCCGCTGGAGCGAGAAGCGTTTTTCAGCCAGAGAAAGAGGGGTTCCATCCTCGACCCCTCCCCTGGCTTTGGACCCTCAGATGGTGGGAGGGCCAGAGAGGCCATGAGCGGCCCTGTGCGCCCTGCTCGTGGTGTCACGGGAGTGGCGGGAGCGGGGCCGCTGGCTGCCTCAAGCTCTGGCAGCTCCAGGTCCCTGGCAGGGCCCGGCACCCACGCCTGTGCCCCCAAGAATCCAGGCGACAGCCCGGGGCCAGAAGGATCTGCACGCACCCCAGGCCAGCACACACACTCCCCCAGTGCCTGGAGAAGTGGGAGGTCAGGCCTTGGGTGGCCCTCAGCTCTCGGGACCCAGGACTGTCCCCCCCATCGCGTCTTTCCGATTGGGGAGATCCAAGCGAACTGGTGGCCCCAGCCCTGCTGGTTTCAGGCAGCGTCTGGGGCTGGGCTTCACAGGCGTTCGGGCGGTGGTGGGGGGACCTCAGATGGCGAGGTGAGGAGTGGGGGGTGGGTCCTCAGGGAATAAAATGTTTTGTGAAGATCTGGAGGTCTGTCTGTCTTTTTTAAAAAGTCATTTACAAGTTGTAACTCAGATGGGTCCACATCCACCTGTAAAGGTTTCCTTTCCAGTAGGAGATATACCCCAGTAAGAAGAGCGTGGATGCAGTGGGGGCCGCAGGAGTTTCTATCAGGCAGATCTGACCTCATCCTGCTCCTGCTCACACACCCTCCGTGGCTCCCTATTGCCCTGGGTCATATCCCCCAGGACTGATTCTCACTGCTAGCTGGACAGCAGACTCAGGAGGGAGGCCCGGGGGGACAGCTCCTGGCTGCACGGCCTCCTCAGCCTCCTGGGCCTCCTTCCAAATCCACCCTTGCCGCCCCCAGCCTCCCTCGCCTCGCCAGCTCTGCTGTCCTCTGGGCGCCTCCTTCCCTGCCTTCTTCAGGGATTTCTTGTGCGTTTACCGTGTGCTGTGTGCTCACCCTGGACTTCTCCTCCCAGCCCCACGGGAAAGGTCAGGGGAGACTGACCCACCTCAGAGCGAGGAAACCAACCCGTGGACAGTCACATAGGAAGGTACTGGAAGGGGTCAGAGCTGAGGAGAATTGAAACAAGGTGGCTGGACACACGGCGAGGGGATGAGCATTCACCAGCAGGTCAGGGCGCTGGGACTGCGGAGGTGACATTGGAGTGGGGGCGTGAAGGAGGAGGATGTGGCCTTGGGAAGACCTGGGAGAAGGGTGTTCCAGGCAGAAGGCACAGCATGTGCAAAGGCCCTGAGGTGGGATGATTTGAGAGCATTTGAGTTGCAGTGAAGAGGCTATGGCTGGAGCTGGGTGAGTAAAGAGGATATGGAGGAAGAAGGGACATGAGGTCACAGATGCTGGCCACACAGGGATTTGTGGGTGGGGGTGATAAGAGATGGTGTTATTTTGAGGGTGATGGCTCCTTTGGAGCAAGGAAATGACATGATTGACTTTGAGGTCTTAAGAAGCCCTGTGGCTGCCGCAGGTACTGCTGGGAAGGGAGGTGGAGGCCGGGGCTGTGTCCCAGCAAGAGAAGGCGGGCCTGATGAATTGAAGCGGCAGGGGGTTCTAGCCGGTGGATCTGACCTCATCCTGCCCCTGCTCACATGCCTTCCATGGCTCCCTGTCACCCTCGGGAGAGAGTGCTGCTCCCCTGCTGTTCTGGACCGAGTAGTGTCCCTCACAAGTTCGTGTCCACCTGGACTCCCCGAACACGGCCTTATTTGGAAGTGGAGTCTTTGCAGGCGTAATTAAGGTGGGGACGGGGTGGAGCTGTGCCTGGCTCAGGGGGTCGGGGGCCAGTGGAGCGTCCTGGTGAGAGACAGAAACAAATACACGGAGACACAGAGAAGAGGCCGCGTGGAGAGGGAGGGAGCGACGGGAGGGACACAGTCACAGGCCACAAAGCACCAAGGATCGCCAGCAGCCACCAAAGGCTGGAGGGGGCAGGCACGGATTTTCCCTCACGGCCTCTCAAAAAGACCCTGCCCTGGCAACCCCTTGGTTTCTGGCCTCTAGCCTCTAGAAGTGGGGGGGAATTGAGCTTTGCCCTCTTAAGCCGCTCAGTTTAGGCTCATTTGCTATGACAGCCAGAGGAAACTGACATATGTGAATGGAGCACATAGTAAAATGCTTATCATTTTTATGAGGCGGTCATTTCATACAATCCCCATCTCAGGGTGAAGGGAGGATGTAAGTGAGAATAGTCAGAATTGGATCAATAAACGTCCTCTGTGACTCATCCAGACATCTGTGTGTGTGTGTCCACTGTAAGTGGAGCTTAGGTGAGGTTCCGGCCCCCACGGGCCTCAGCACAGACCTGGGTTCAATCCTGCACCTGGCCATTCCCTTCCTGGCTCACCTTGGCAACCCGCCATCTCCCTAGGCCTCTGTTTCCCCACTTTGTCTGGTGATGACTCTCAAATTGTTATCAAGTTCCTGGAAGTGTTGGCAGGGTCACAGCTGCCAGGGGACAATCCCACAGGAAGGCTGACCCAAAGCTTGTCCCCTTTCCTTGAGAAAATGAAAAAAGCTGCTTCGGATTCTGCAGTATCTTATTTATTCACTATGGGGAGACAGCAACAAGGGGCAGAGCACATGCAGGGAGGGTGGTGCCCAGGGCTCCGTGGAGAGGGGCACACTCGACCTTCAGGGTCTGGCATCTCCGCAAAACTGAGGATCCTCCAGGCCAGGGAGGGGTGTGGATTTTACCCGAGTTGGCCCCACCCAGGACAGATGGCCTGGGAGAGGTGGTGAGCTCCCTGTTCCAGGCGGTAATCAACAACATCCCCCCAGACGTGGGGCTTTACAGTGCTGTGTGACTTCAGGAGCTTGCCAGACCAGACCCCCCCACCCCAGGCCACGCCCCAGGAGGGTTCAATGGGGACAGAGGGTCAGCAGGTCCTGTCGGGTGCAGCCGCTGAGGCAGCAGTGGTGGGCAGGGTTGGCGGCAGCTGCCCGGCGGTGGTGGCGGTGGCGAGAGGCCTGGGACAGCAGCTGTGGGGCGAGTAGCAGCAAGGGGTCCCCATCGGCCGCCAGCCCGTGGCGGAGATGGCGTCCTTCCAGCCACTGCAGCAGCTCACCTGGGGACAGAGGGGAACTCAGCATGGATGGGGGGACCCAGAGACCCCCCGTGCTGTGTGCACCCGTCTGATGTGCCTGCACAATTTAAAGGGGCGCCCCAAAACCCAACAATCAAGATCAATCACATTTTAATGCAATATTTTTAAAAATCAAAAATTCATGAAGATCAAAATCCGGAAATTGAAAATAAAGGCGCGACCTGACGGCGCACTTGCAAGACCGCCTCGCTCGCCCGGCACCCATTTCTGGGCACGGCCGCACCCTCCGCGGGCTCGTACACACCCGCGCCGCCAGCCGGTGGCCCTGGCCCTGCCCCGGGCGCGCCCCCACCCCACCCGGGGACCCCAGGGCGCAGTCCTCGCCCGCCCCCACTCACGGTCGCCGCCAGCCACGGGCCGCCCGTCCTCGGGGGACCAGCGCGGGCCCCCGCACACCCGCACCAGCGCCCGCACGAAGTGGTGGCCGCACAGCTTCTCGGGCGCCCCCGGGGCGGCCGCGCCCCCCTGCGCCAGCGCCAGCGCCAGGCCCGCGCCCAGCAGCGCCAGCGCCCAGGTGCACCCGCGGGGTTCCATGGCGGCGGGAGGCGCCCGGCCCCGGCTGGGACCCCACTTATAGGCGCCCAGCCCGGCCCAGCTGGGGGCCTTGGAGGGGGAACACAGCGTCCCGCAGGACGTCCCGGGACAGGGTCAAGGGCCGGGTCAGGGCGAGCGTGGTGCAAGCCGACACCCGCTTTTTCTCGTTCTTGGACGCAAGTGCCTGGCTGAGGTTTGAAAGCCAAGCAAGGCTGCACTCCAGAGGCCCCGGCTCGACCCATCGCGCCGCCCCGGGACACGGCGCCCGCCAGCCCCTCTGTCCCCGAGAGCATGGGCGACTCCAGTACGACGGCTGGGGCGCGAGCTTGCTCTCCCCGCGCTGAGAAGCCCGTTCTTGTCGCGCTCCCCAGGAGAGCCGGCGGGCCGCGGAGCCCCCATGTGCACGGCCCGCGCTCCGCCACCTCACTGTGGGATCCCAGGGGTGCCCTGTGTCCCCAGAGGTGCCGTGTGTTCCCCGATCCTGTGAGTAATAAACTTTGGTTTTCAGGGTTCCCTGGCGGCTCCAGGTAAAGGGCGTCTTGTAGTCGTAGGGCCTCAAGGGCTGGTCCCACCACAACACTGAGAGGGGCACAGAGCAGCGAGGGTGTCTGTGCCCGGCCGGGGCCTTGGACGTACCTCCCCCAGGGGTAGCACTGGCCGAGGAGTCTGTATTTTTTAAAAACCATTTTGAAGAGGTGAAATATGTAAACCGAGACAGAACCATTCCGGGAGGTGTGAGCGCACCCAGCCAAGGGAGACCAGGAACATCCAGACCAGTTGTCCTTATTCCCATACAAAGAAGGAAACTGAGGCTTCAAGAGGACCCCATGCTTGCCCAAGGCCCCAGGACACGAGGCGGGGGCGGGGGGTGGCTGGCACTGTCTCTCCCACATCAGGGTCTCCTGGGCTGGCCTGCTGGAGCGCAGAGAATAAAGCTGGCGCGATCGCCCAGCATCTCCTTAGGCCAGCCTGGTGCCCAGGAGGCCTTTCGACCCCATTTTAGCAAGGAGGGAAACTAAGGCAGAGAGCAAGGAAGACGCGCGGCCCAGGGCCGGGCGCCTGAGCTGAAAGCCTGCCTGCGGAGCCTGGGGTGGCCCCGAGTCCCCACCAGGTGCGCGCTCTCCCGACGTGGGCCTCCCCTGCTCGCCGTCGCTCTGCACCCCACGCCCACAGTCCTGAGGCGCACGCAGGACACTCGCGCCCCCATGTTGGACCCCTGCCCACAGCCCAGACCTCCCACCCAGCCTTGCCCTCTGACCCCACAGAGCAGCCTGTTCCCTCCAGCCACCCGGAGCCTGTAATCAGCTCCCCAGGACAGAGCCAAGGCCAGCAGCTGCGGGCGGGAAGGCTGCCGTCCTCCAGGGCCCGGGCCAGTGCCCCGCCCTGCTGTCCGGCCTCCCCAGGCTGCCCCCAGACCCCACTGTGGCCCCCATGGGTCCCTACCTACATTCCTCCCCAGCTCACCCCCCCAAGGTTCCCCAACACCCAAGTCCAGCACAAACCATTCTTTCCACTCAACTCCTTTATTCAGTCATCAAACGCTCCGAGTCCCCTCTGTGTCCACCCCAGCCCCGTCCCCAAGAGCCTCCAGGTCAGAGGAGACAAAGCCGGACACGGACATCACCCTAGACCTAGGATCAGAGGGAAGAACAGGGCTGGTGGGGAGCGGTGAGAGCATGCCAGGGAAGGCTGCAGGGAGGTGAGAGCTGGCGTTTTGAGAGATGAATAAGAGTTTTCCAGGAAGGCAAAAGCGGCAGCAAAGCCTTGCAGGCAGGTGAGTGAGTGATGGGGGCTCAGCCTGCACAAGGCACCTTCTCACAAGCCCCAGAAGTTGACTCTGCACAGCACTGTTGCTCTGCCCCTTGTACACGGGACAGAACTGAGGCCCAGAGAGGGGAAGCAACTTGCCCACTGTCACTCAGCAAATAAGTGACAGAACCATGGGCTCTGACACGTGGGCTTTTAACCTCTATACTCTGAAGCTCCTCACTCTCGCCATGCTGTTCCCTCTGCCAAGAATGCCTTTCCTTCCCTCCACTGCTGAAAAGCTCTTGTCAGGCTCCAGTGTCATCAATTGAGTGACTCTCAAGTCAGGACAGAAAGGGCGCCAGGGGACGGGCGGGGAAACTGCAGTCCCACAACACAGGCACAGTTAGGGTGTGCTGGGACCCCAGCCTCCCCCAGCCCCGTGCACGGCCCCAAACCGTCACACAGTCTCTCCCAAAAGCTAGTTTCCGACCAGGCAGTGGTCTTGCCCTTGGCTTCCTCCAGCGAGCGGGGCGGGGGGCGGGGGCCTGAGAGGAGACACAATCTGTGGGACGTCCCCACCGGAAAAGAGGCAGGAAGCTCCAGCGGCCTGGGGAGGAGGCACAGACGGGAGTTTCAGTTCGCAGTCTCCATTCCGGGGGGGCGGGCTCAGCGGGCCCCACCGGTGCATGTGTCTTGAATCTTTACAAGCTCCAAAGGCCACAAGGCTGCTGTTGTTCCCCAAGCCAGGGGTGACCCCCAATGCAATGTCACTTGCCGCATGGGGGTCTCTATGAAGCAGAGGCCCAGAGAGGGGCAGCTCCCTGCCCAAGGTCACACAGCCAGTCCATGGATACCAGAACCCGGAGGTCTATGTGCAGGAGATAGGAAATGACAGTGAGCCGGCTTCTCCCCCAACAAGCAGGGAAGGCTACGGCTGCTACCCCCGGCTCCCACTCCACAGCGCCTCCAGCTGGGGGCCCAGGGCACTGAACGGCGGCCGGTCTTGTGGGCTGGGGGCCCAGCACAGCTTCATGAGCTCATGAACCTGAAGGGGTGGGAGGAGACAACAGGGTCACCTGTGAGTAGTGGGAAGGACATGACTCCTGTTCACAGTTTTAAAATATAAATTAGACTGTCTCTCCCCTGCTCCAGAGCCTCCCGTGGCTGACTCAGAACTAAACCTCATCCCATCCTCTGCCTCCCTCCCTCCATCACCTCCTGCTTGTCCCAGGCAGCCACATCCGCTCCCATCTCGTTATTCAAATACACCAAGCTCATTCCCACCTCAGGGCCTTTGCACCTGCCGTGTCCTCCACTGAAAATGCCCTCTCCTAGCTTTCCTCATGCGTGGGTTCCTCCTCCTCCAGGCATCAAACCCTCTGAGAGGCCCTCCCTGACTCCCCCATCATCTCCTCCTGGTCATCTTTGCAGACAGTGATCGCCACCAGCATGCTCTCGTTAGCCTCTGTTGATTACCAGGACAGAGTAGTGTCTGTTCTGTCTCCTCAGAGCCCGGCACACAGTTGGCGCTCAATACGTGTTTGTGGCCTGAGCAAATTAACTGATGAATAACCAACCACATGTTAGACACCTCTGCAAAAGTTGTGATGATAAACCGGAAGCGCCAGCACCACACAGTGAATGCCGACGGTGTGCGGGGCGGGGAGCCCAGCACCGGGTAGGCGTTAGCTCTTCTGGCCCCTGCACCGGTAAGGCACTCTTATCCCCGTTTTGGAGGTAGGCAAACCGAGGCTCTGAAAGCGTGTGTGACTTGCCGTACAACGAAAGAGCAGCAAGGCAGAGGCCAGGCCCCTCGGGCCTCGGGCCCCGGCTCATGCTCTCCAGCAAGAGGCCCAGAGGGCCCAGCTCGCTTGGCCAAGACCCAAGGGGAACCTACAGAGTGGGAAACTGAGGCTGACCCCGCAGCGCTCACCTCGGCGGGGCAGGCAGGAGGCGCGGGCAGCCTCTGGCCCTCGGCCAGCAGCTCCAGGAGGCGGCACAGGGCCGGGGCGTCTCGCTCACAGCCCATCATGCGCAGGAACTCCTGCGGAGGGAGCGCGCGGTGGGCAGGGGTCAGCCTCGGCAAGCGGACCCTCCCCACTGGGGCCTCCGATGCTGGGACCAGGGCACCCTCAGCAAAGCGGGGCCGCGGGCACTGGCCGGGCAGGGACTGGCCACGAAAGGGGCGGGGGAGGAGGGTGCTGGGCCCCGGGGGCGCCGACTCACGGCCGAGGGGCTGCAGCTCTTGTCGCTGTACGTGAAGAGCTCGTACAGGACCACCCCGAAGCTCCAGACGTCCGACTGGCGCGAGAAGATGTTGTCGGAGAGCGACTCTGGGGCGTACCTGGAGGGCCAGGCAGGCCTTGGGATGCGAGGGCGGGGCAGAGGGCGGGGAAGGGGCAGCCTCCGGCGGGGGGCGCTGGTCAGGGTGGGCGGGGGCTGTGAGGTCGGCCCAGCTGCTGGGTCTCAGCTTCCCTGACTGTGGGACGAGGGGATTCTCCAACCCTGCGGCGGGCGAGGGCGCGACCCCGGCGGGGTCAGGGTGGAGCCGTGGCTGGGGGCGGGGCCAGACTCGGGGTGGGCGGAGCCAGCGCACCAGGAGGCGGGGCGTGGCCTGGAGAGGCCGGGGCCGTGGGAGGGGCAAGGCCGGGGGGCGGGGCCAGGACAGTGCGGAGGAGGGGCCCGGGGTGGGGAGGAGCGCGGAGCCGGGGCGGCGTCCCCACCAGAAAATGGGGCTCTGGCCGGGCTCGCGGACCACGTAGTAGTCTTTGTCGAGCGGCAGCAACTTGGCGAGGCCGAAGTCGGCGATCTTGACGTGCGTCTCGCTCTCCACCAGGATGTTCCGAGCTGCCAGGTCGCGGTGCACGCAGCGTTGGGAGCCCAGGTACTCCATGCCCTGCGGGCGGGCATGGGGACGGACCCCAGGATGACTGGGCAGGGGCCCCAAGCCTGACCTGGAGTCCACCCCCACCCCCACCGAGACCCCAAGCCTAAGCCTAACCCTGTCCTGAGGCATGCTGCTCCGCGGTCCTGACCTTCGCCCACTCAGCCCCACCTCCGACCCGACCTGCAGCCCAGACTGCAGCCCTCAGCCGCCCGCGCTGCCCGCGGCCCCGCACCTTGCAGATCTGCGAGGCGTAGAGGAGCAGACGGCCGGCGTGGAGGCGCGCGCGGTGCCGCTGCAGGAAGTCGCGCAGGCAGCCGCTGGGCAGGTACTCCATGACCAGCCGCAGGCTCTGGCGGCCTGCGGGAGGCGAGAGGCGGCAGGAGTCACCGCGGCCGCTCTGTCTCCTCCGCCTCCCCATCCTTCCGCGGCCCTCCGAGGGGACCTTGGGCCCGCCCGCCTCAGTAATTGCTGTCTATGAAATGGGAAGGCAACAGTGACCCTTACCGCTAAGGTCTCTAGACTCCAGAATGGCTCATGTTTCAGGTGCGGAAATTGACGCTCAGAGAGGTTAAATTGCCTGCCCGAGGTCACCCAGCTGCTAAGGGACAGAGCTGGAACCCTACCCCCGCGCCCTGGATCTGGATAAGCCGGAGCGCCCCGAGCGCCCCCGCTGGTGTTCCCAGCGCCCTGAAATGGCCCTGCAGGAGGATGCGGCATGTGAGGGCAGGCCCTCAGGAGGCTCGCCTGGGCCGTAGCTGACGCCGCGGTACTTGACGATGAAGTCGCTGTGCAGGGCTCGCAGGATCTGGACCTCCCGCTGGAAGTCCCTCTGCTGCTCTGGCCCGCTGTGCTGCAGCTGCTTCACGGCCACCAGGGCGCCTGTGTTGTCACCCAGCGGGTCATAGCGGCACAGCTCCACGCTGCCGAAGTTGCCCTGGGGGACAGCGGGGCTGGTGTTCACGTGCACGGGTGCCGCCCCGCCGCACCCCCCTGGGCCCCCCTCACCTTGCCCAGCTGCGAGATGTACTTGAGGTGCCTCTCCTCATAGATGGTGGGGTCCTGGCAGGCATAGAGCTGGGCGCCATTCCACAGCCCGTCACGGGGCGCCAGGGCACCAGGAGTGGGGTCCGAGAGGAGCTCATAATCTGGGGAGCCCAGGCAGTGAGCAAGCCCTGCATTGGCCCTGGGCCCAGCTCCTAGGCTGACTTGCTGTGTGGCCTCGATCTGCATGCTTACCCTTTCTGTGCATTGTGGCAAAGCCACTGCAAGTCAAAGGGTACTTTATGGAGACAGAAGGGCATTTCCCAGACTCCACTGCTGTGAGATGTGGTCGCTCGCATGACTGAGCTCAGGCTGATGGGGAGACCTGCCAGGGGCCCCTTCAGGCGTGGCCTGTAGCAACCTAGCTTGGGACCCACACTCTCTCTCCTGCCCGCAAAGGATCCCACAGGCACCTGAGGCCACGGGGTGGGTGGAGCCACAAAGGGAGAGCTGCCTGCTGACCTGGATGCCCTCATCAAATGAGAACTAAACATCCGTCATGCTCAACCTGGAGCTGTGGGGCCCGTTTGTCACAGCAGCTGTCGGGCTCATGCTGACCATCACAGTCTCCAACCGCCCCAACCTTGCCAGGCGCAAGGGGCAGGCTCTGTGTGCAGCCGTGGCCTTCTCCCCTGGGGCCCCGTGTGACGGGCCAGCCCTGCCCACCCCGTCCGGCCCAGCGGCCACCTGAGGTGATGAGGCTGTTCAGGTCACGGATGATGCCGCGGAAGGAGGGCCTGAGGCCCCGCTCGTAGGCCATGCACTGCTGGATCAGCAGCGCCAGCTCCGTCCACTTGGGGGCTGGCAGCTGCTGCCGTTCCTGGTAAAACTGGAGCTTCTGAGGGCGGGAGGAGGGCTGGTCAGCCCCAGGGTACCCTCAGGAGGCCCCCCAGACCCACCCGCCCAGCCTCCCCCAGCTGGACTTCAGCCCACCCTTCTGGCAGATGGGGGCTCCAGAGGCCCCTGCTGGTGCTCTGACCTTGGCGGGGTCCAGCATGCTGATGGGCATCGTGACACCGCTGAACACCTCCCAGACTGTGGCACCGAAGCCCCACTTGTCAGCCTCCAAGCCAAGTGTGTGTGCCTCCTGGAGACACTCAGGGGCCACCCAGGGGATCCTGTCGGTGAGCACTGGGGCGGGGGATGTGGTCAGGGATCTGCATCCTTGCCCCACCAGGCTCCTCCCTCCTCCACCCCCATACTTACTCTCCAGGCTTAGCACAGCAGGGCTGACCCCAGGGTCACTCAGCTTGATGAAAGGCGGGCTCCCGTCAGCCCCCTCCCGAGCCAGGAGCACCTTCCGGGCTGAGACATTGCCATGGGGAAGGCCTTTGTCTTCCTAAGAAGGCCAGGCACAGGGAAATGCCAGGGAGGGTTTGATGAATGAGTATTCTGGCTGGCAAACTCCTACACATACTTCAAAGCCCACCTGGTAGCACTCAGACATATGCCAGCATCTTCCCTAGACCACTGGCAGCCTGTCTTGCCTCCTCTAGTCCACCCTCTATGCTGACCTGACCCTGTCCCTCCCCTTCTTAAACAGTGCTCCCCACACCGTGGCTCTCCACGGCCTTCAGGTCCTCAGCCTGGCATTCAAGGCCCTTTGAGATCCAGCCCTTGCTCACTCTTCCCATGAGCTTCTCTCTTCCCTTCTCTCGTGCCCCACCCTGGTCTCCTGCCCACTGAGCTGCCTGATGCACCCCAGGGCACGTGACACACCTCTAAGCCACGGACCTTTGCCCAGGCTGTTTCCTCAGCCTGACATGCCCTCCTTTCTTTCTCCTCCTGATGAACTCCTGCTCAACCTTTATGGCCCCAGCTCCAATACTCCTCTTCTGAGAAGCCTTGCCCAGCCTCCTTGCTCCCAACTCCCCCTGAGACCTGTGGACAACCTTTCTTCTGATGATGAACGTGGCTGTTCCTTTCTTCTGCTCTTATACCTCTGAACCTGTACCTATGCTGTTGCCTCCGTCTAAAATACCCTCCGCTTGCACCCTTGCCAAACTCCTATCCATACTACAGAGCCCCATCTCAATTACCCATCCTCTGTGTGAATGGAGGGTGGAGCAGGCAGAGGAGCACTCACCAGATAGTTGAGGGCATAGGCCAGCTGTTTGATCACCTGCAGCTTCCAGCTGGCCGGCACCAGATGGCCACACTTGCGCAGATATGTGTCCAGCGCCCCCAGGCGGACAAATTCCTGCACCATGATGCCTGGTGGCAGCAAGGAGGGTGGGGTTGGGAGGCAGGACTGCTCTCTGCTCATCAGGCTCCGTCCCCACCACCCCTCAGGGGTCCCTCCAACTCCACTCTGACTGCTCGCTGCCTGCTCCTCCTCCTGCCCTACTTGCCTCTCCTCCCCCTGCCCCTCTTGGGACCATTTGCCTGAAATAATGCCCGGGAGGGGCCGAGCACGCTCCAAAGCCATGTCCTGCCCTCTGCATGTCCTGTGTCTTCTGCTCCAACCTCCCTCTGCCCTCTCTTCCCTAACTCCTATTCATCCTGCCTTCCCAGGGTGAGTGCCCGCCACCCAGCTGGGCCAGCGACCTCCGACCCCACCCCCGACCCCCGAGCCCTGCGCTGCCCCCACGCAAGCCTCTGTCAGCCTGTCCAGGCGGCACAGGTGGCGCTCTGGGCTCCTGAGCTGAGCTGATGGAACCGAGGCTTGGCGAGTGACGCGGCCCTTGCCGCGGTGCAGGCGGCACACAGCCAAGCAGGACTGGAACCTGGGTCTGTCTGACTGAGACAACTCTGGAGGGCTGGGTACCAGGGCAGCCTGGAGCTGCTGCCCAAGGAGTGGCGCTTGAGGAACAGGGGCACAGGGCGCGGGAGCCTGGTGGATGCGGGTTGCTAATGCTGCACGGATGGGCGGGGTGGGGCGGGGCGGGGCGGGGCGCTCACTGTCTCCAGCCATGCACACGCCATGCAGGAACACGAGGTGCTGGTAGGACACTTGGCTCATCAAGCTCGCTGCTTCCAGGAACGACTGGGAGCGGGAGAAGGGAGAGAAGAGGCGTGGGCCCCTCCCACTCTGTGGTCAGACCAAGAACCCCAGCCCTGCTGCTCACAAGGCTTCCTGAGGAGGAGACCTGCCCACAGCCTGCTGTGGCCCTGGAGTTCACCACTAGTACCCGCCACACTGTCTCATGATGTCCCGATGAGGCTGCAAGTCCCCACTGTAGTTTACTTTGAGTCTCTCACAGAAGCGGGAGATTTGGGGTTTGAGATGGGCTGCAGACTTCCCCTGGGTGGTCCCTGCTGGTGACCCCTCCACATCACTCCCCTCTCTCTTTGCTCCCTCCTCTCTGGCCCACTGGCCTCGCTGTTCCTTAAACATGCCAAGCTCGGCCCTGCCTCAGGACCTTTGCACTGGCTGTTCCCTCTCTCTGGTGTACTCTTTCTATTTGCATCTAAATTCCCCAACCCTTCCAAATTTCATGGTTTGGAAATGCTGTGGCTACAATTCTGTTGTTTTAAGACCTTGTGTGGTTTTAAATTTCCCTGAATCCATGACCCTCTCTCCAACCAACCCTGACCCCAGAGGCCTGCCCCCGACCCCACCCCACTCACCTCCATGCAGTTCTTGTGCTTGGCATCCATCACTTTCAGCAGCACCTCTGTCTCCCGGGCCTCCCCGTCCACGGCCTCGTGGCGATGACCCCGGTAAATCTTGGTGAAGGACCCATGACCCAGGTTCTCGTGCTGGAGGGTGAGGGGGCAGCAGGAGAGGTGAAGAAGGGGTCTCCCGCAGGGTCCCAGCCCCTGAGCTGGCCCGCACAAGCACAGGCGCTGGCCCCATCTTACAGATGGGGAACCAGGAGCACAGGGATGTTACGTCACATGTCTGAGGCCACACAGCAGACGTGGATGTAGACTGGGTCTCTGAACCCCAACTATGGTCCCGCCCCCATTTCCTGGGGCTTCTTACCCACTCCAGGCTGTCAGCCGGGATCTTGTGAAACGTCATCTGACTCAGCTGGCAGCGGGATGGGGGTTGAACCAGGGATGGCGTGGGTGGGGTGCACCCTCTCCGGACCACAATCAGATTGGACTTTTCTACAGGGAGGGAGTGGAGGAAGAAGGCCAGAGGTCAGAGGTGAAAGGTTATCAAAGGGTTGCTGGCTCCCTAGCCTAGTTTGGGGGTCTCCCCCAGAAGCCAACCTTGGGCTGAGGACTCAAGGGGACATGGTTTACTTGACAGGAGACTCCAGGAAGCCACAGTGGGCGGGAGGGGAATGAGACAGAGGGAAAGAACCCTGAAGGGGGCGCCAATGAGCAGGAGATGCTGTGGGCAACCTGGTGTCAGTCCTGCTAGGGATTGTGGGGGACTCTGGAGAACTCACACCTCAGAGTCGTTCCCAGGGGTTTGTCTGAAAGTGAAATTCACCCAAGAAGAGGCAAGAGCTCGAGAGAGATTAAGTGCTAGTGACATCACTTGGCTCCAGCTGTGCCTGGATCTAGCCATGCCTGAAGGCAGCCTCTATCTGATGAGCAAACAAGTCACCTTTCCTTCCCCAAACCACCTTGGCCTGCAGTCTCCACCACTTGCCACAGAAAAGCTATGCCACACACAGAAAGGCAGGGCCCCAGATCGATCGCTCAGCTTAGGGAAGCGGGCAAGCTCACCTTTGGGTTTAGGGGTGCAGCAGGAGGTGAGGTTCAGCGCGACTCCGTCCACATGCAGGCCACCATCCCAGCAGGCTGCCAGGAGTTCTCGAAGACTGCTATGGGGACGCCCGAGGCCAGCCAGGGAGAAGGTTCCCGTGGGGTCGCACCGGATGAGGCAGCCCTTGTAATCAGGGCCCAGGGGGGTCTGCGAGGAGGAGTGACCCCTGAGAGGGTGAGGGCAGCACCCTGTCTTCACTACCTCTTCCTCAAGCACCACAGGCTCTTCTGACCTCCAAGCCTTTGCATATGCTGTTCCCTCCACCGGGAATGCCTTTTCCCTCCCCTTCTTCAGGGAGCAAATGCCTACATCTTTCAGGTCTCAGCTCCAATGTCACCTCCTCCAGGAAGCCCTCCCTGCCCCCCAGGTCTGTGGTGGTGGACCGACCTGGACACAGACAGTGAGGAGGAAGCTGTCAAAATCCTGGGGACTGCGGCGGAGAACGTAGGAGCCCGGAAGCGAGCCCCCAGTCTTGAGCTTGTTAACTGCAAAATCCAGGCTGTGGGGAAAGGTGAGAGAGGAGAGTGGAGACAGAGAGAGACAGAGAGACGGAGGCAGAGTCATCCAGCTGGGCCTGGGTCTAATCCTGGTCTCTCTGAGGCCTGGGACCTTCCCCAGGTGCCATTCCCTCTCTCCTCCCCACTTATGAAGTGAGCTGGAAGTCGGGGCTTCTGCCCGGGGATCAAACTAGAGGCTGCAGGTGAAGCCGGCGCCGAGCATCCCCAGGAAACGCCCTGGGGCCCCGCGGGGTCGGAGAGAGGGACGCGGCGGCCCTGCCGCACTGCGCGCCGCCTCTGCACCAGGCGCCGGTCAAGCCCCTGCCCCTCGTCCAGGGAGGCGAGGACACGGAGGCGCCACGCGGGGAGGCACCGCGATTCGGACCGGGTGGGTCGGCCGCTGAGGGCGGGCCTGGGGGCGGGTCCTCACGTGATGGGGCCGTGGCACTGCTCGGCCACCTCCTCGAGCAGCCGCGGGGGCGCCACCTCCTTGCAGAAGAAGTGCCGGGAGTCGGCTGTCAGCCGGAAGTAGCCGTCCACGAGCGCCACGAAGGACAAGGCCGCGGGCAGCCCCGGGAACTCGGCCTCCTGCGGGGACCCGCGTCAGCGCCCGCTGCGGCCCAGGGGCGCCGGTCCCGCGTCCCCGCCCTCGGGGTCAGGCGGGAGGGGAGGGTCCAGCACCCACCAGGATCTGGTTGTCTGTCCTGGTGACGGTGACCAGACGGTGCTCCCCGGCCGGGCCAACGCGCGGGGCCTGCTTGATGCTGATGTCCACGATTTCTGGAAAGTCGCAGAAGGGCTGGAGGGCCTGGGGAGGAGAGGGACGGCTGAGGTTGGGGGTCCCGCGAGCCCCGCCCCTCTCAGCCCCGCCCCGCCCCTTCTTTCAGTCCCCTCCCCCGCCCATCCCCAAATATCTCCCAGCCGCTCCCGCCTCCTCCCTCGACCCCCAGTGAGCTCCGCCCCCGCCCCGCCGGGCCCTCGCGGAGCCCCCCACAGCCTCGCCCCTCCTTCGTCCCCGCCTCCTCGCAGCCCCGCCCCTCGGCCCGCCCAGCGGCCGCCCGCACCTCGTCTCCGCCCGGGCTCCAGGCAATGCCGCTGCCACCAGCCACGCGGAGCAGCCCGGGCGCGTCCTGACCACCAGCACCCCCGGGGAGGCCCACGAGGAAGGTCTCGGCGGCCCCGGCCGGGTCCAGCCGCTCCAGGTCCATGATGTACTTGGCCATGAGCGAGTGCCTGTCAGCCTGGCAGGCGACCACGCGGCGCAGGGCCCGGCGCACGGTCCTCCGGATACGCTTCCGAGTCACGAAGCTCAGGCCCTGGATCAGATCGCGCAGGCCGGGGGGCAGGCAGGCCTTGTAGCTGCGAGCGGGGGAGCGGGCCCTTAGTGCGGGGAGGGGCCTCCTCAGGGCCGGACGAGGACACACAACCCAGGCTTTAGTTGAGGGGCTGGGGTGTGGCCTCAGTGTGGGGGCAGGAGGCGCACACGGAGACACACTGGGGGGCACACATGCGGGAAGGACCTCAGTGTGGGGAGGGTCACTGGGGCCCACAGGACAGACAGGACA
Organism: Equus caballus; assembly: GCF_041296265.1. Lineage (NCBI taxonomy): Eukaryota > Metazoa > Chordata > Mammalia > Perissodactyla > Equidae > Equus > Equus caballus. The sequence goes on from NC_091704.1 coordinate 17,168,981, forward strand.
CACACAGGCCTTTTAGCTGCAGGAGGCGGGGCACTGGAGTCTCCCCGGGGGTGGGGGGTGGGGGAGGGGGGCTGGGTCACGCGGACGCACTGCAGGCTCCAGGCTCGTAGGTGGGGAGCCCCTACATGGGGGGCCTGGTGGAGCCACGTTCGCTCACTCCCAGGTAGAGGCTGGGCACCACAGCCTGGAAGCCCTCACCTGACGGTCTTCAGCAGCTCTTCAGGCCGCTGCGCCTGCTCACGGGCCATCCGGGCCAGGTCCAGCACGGCCAGGCTGAGACACTCGCCCTGTTCCTTGAGGCCAAGGCCCACGGGGAGGCGGCCGCTCAGCAGATCGTTGCGGTGCTGGGGGCCAGTCACAGCCCAACATGAGCCCTGATGTCACCCTGCAAACCCCCGCCCCGGGCCAAGGCCCCACTCCTGGGCTGCCGCAGGGAGGATCAGCTGAGACCGCCCAACCGGGAGCCCTGATGTTGCCCTGCGGACCCCACCCCTGGGCTGAGCCCCACGCAGCCCCTACCTGCGCGAAGAGGTGCTCCAGGACTGGCAGGTCAAGGATGGCGCTGGCCAAGTCCTTTCGTAGCCCGAAGCGGTGGCACTTCTCTAGCCCAAACCAGTTGGGAAAGTAAAAGCTGTGGGGAGAGGGGAGATCCCTGGAGTAGGGGCATGGGGAGGGAGAGGACTGTGGCAAGACCTCGCTGAGCCCAGGTTGTGACCTTGAGTTGCTGTGTGACCTTGGGCAGGCAACCCATCGTCTCTGGCCTCAGTTTCTCATCTGTGAAATGGGCAGTGCCCGCCAGGCACCCACTAAGAGGTGCGGGGAGATCACAGGGTTTCAGGGTCCCTGCGGTTTTCCACGCCCACTTCTTAAGCCCCCAGCAAAAGGCGGCCCACCTCTGTGTCACGGGGAGGGTCGTTCCTACCGGAGTCTGTAGACAAGGACCTGGGTGCCCGCATCCTCCACAGAGAAGATGTGGCTTGGGGGGAACCAGCAGGACAGGTCCTCGGTGGCCAGAGCAAAGAGGGAGTGGTACACGGGCAGGATGGCTGAGGGAACACCCCCGTCAGCTCCCCGTCAGCTCCCCGTCCGGTCCCCCCATGCAGCCCCGCAGGCTCTTTCTCACCTGCAGCTCTGACACCATGTCCCACCCCTGCTCACACACACTCTGGGGCTCCCCATTGCCCTTAGGAGAGAAGACATGCACTCAGCCTACTTCTCAGGGTCCCTGCCCCTCTCCCTGGAGCATCTCTTTCCACTGCACATTTGGCCCCGAGCGATGACCACCGTTTCCGCTGATAAGCCGTGCCACCTCTGAGACTCCGCATGTGCCATTCCCTGCGCACCCTCCTCCTTTACCAAACTCCTACGCCCTCTCAGAGCCCCAGCTCCGATGCCGGCTTCACTTGGCAGCTATTCCCTCTCCCAACCTGAGCCCTCCCTCTGGCCAGCCTTCTAGGGAGATACTCACCACTGGCCTTAGCAGCCCGAACACACAGCTCTTCAGCTGAATGGTCCCCAAAGGAGAAGGATAGGCGCTGCGGGGGCCCAGGGCCCCGAGGGGGCAGCAGCACATGCAGAGCACCGGCCTCTGAAGACGAGAGGCTGCAGGAGCGCTGAGCGATCAGGGGCGTCTCCTCGCTTGGTGGCTCCATGAGCACAGCCTGCCTGGACACACAGAGGCCACCTTCAGTTCTGCCAGGCTACACAGCTCGGGGTGGGGGGCAGAGCAGGTGCCGGGTGGGGTAAGGATGGTGCCAGAAAAAGAGGGAGGAGAGAAGGACAGAGACATGCAGAGAGAAAAAGACAGAGATGGAGAGAGGAAGCTGAGTGTGCAAGGTGGGTGAGGAGACATAAACCCCAGGTGAGGGCTGGGCTTGGGACCGGAAGATATTCTGCACCCAAATTTGTGTGAGCTCACACCCCACAATCTCATCTGTGCCCAGGGCAGACATCTCCAGTCAATCTGCAGCCTCCACACATCCCTGCTTCCAGCCCCTGAACCCAGGCAGGCGTGAACAATCAATCACAGGCGTACAAATGGGTACCAGCTCCTGGGCATGGTGGTTGGTCACTCCCTGTGGGTCGGTCTGGAAGCTTCTGCACCCGGTGTGAGGTGTGCGCAGGGGCAGATCCAGACTGATGACTTAGTCAACAACGGTCTCTGTGTCTGTCGCCCCCACCCCTCCCATCTCTGTCCCCTCGGTCGCTGCCCCCACCTAGGCCCCCACAGCAGGAAGCCCTCCGTAGGATGGGCCCAGGGGGAAGCTGCCCCTCTTCCTCCCAGGAGTTTGACTCCTGCCAACGGCCAGCTCTCTCCCACCCTGGGGGACTCCGGAGCTCGGGACCCCTGGCTAGGCAGGAGAAGGGTTGGGTTTGTTCCAGCCCAGTGAGGAAAAGAGGGCAGATGGACAAGATCCACTTAAATTGACCTGAATGAAGAAGATACAAAGCGGGTGTTGGGTAAAATCTTTGCTCCAAGATAACAGTAGGGGGTGGAGGGTGCAGTATTAAAGAGGTTTCAACACACCCAGATTATAACGCGGGGCCTGGGGGTTGGTGAAGAGCGCAGGCTCTGGATTCAGACCCCAGCGCCCCCATATCCCGGCCGCGGGACCCCGGCTGCGGACAGGCTGACTCCCTTTGCTCCTGGGCGACACGGCTTGCTGAGCCCAGCCTGAGGCGTCCCTGCCTTTAGTGCGCAGTAACTGGCACCGTCCTTGAGACTCGGCCCCCAGCGCTGCACAGACGCCGCTAAAGCAGACAGGAAGTGCCCTTGGCGCGGAGTGGCGGCCACCGCGGGGGCGGCGCGGGCAGAGGGCTGCCCCCCCGGGGACACCCCGGTATGCCCAGTTCCCCGCCCAGGAGTGGAAACACCCGCAGCCCTGGGGGCCCTGTCACTGCCCACAGAGGTGACCACTGTCCTACTGCTAACAGCCGGGCTCAAGTTGCCCGTCTTCGCGCTTGATATAAACAGAATCACCGCGCGTGTCTTCCGTTCAAAATAAATCTTAAAGAAATAGGATTTTTAAAAAACTATCGAAAGCGAAAAAAAAGAAAGTCAGAGGTGGTGTTCGGGGCCCAGAAAAATGCCCACGCTGGGGCAGCCGACGGCGCCGCGGCTAGGTTCTCGCCTCCTTCGGGGGCCTGGGGTTCACGGGTTCGTATCTCGGGCGCGGACCTACACATCGCGCGTCACGCGCCGCTGTGGCGGCGTCCCAATACGGGATACAGGAAGATGGGCCCGGGTGCTAGCTCGGGGACAATCTTCCTCACACAAAAAAAAAAAGAAAGAAAAAAATAGAAAATGCCCGCGTTTTAACACCAAAATTCCCACATCCCTGGATGGCTGGTCACCCCACGCTCCGGCCTGGGGGCTGGGAGGGTGGGGCGGGAGCTGTCTGCTCAGGGCGCCCCCCCCCCCACCCCTTCGCGAGCTCCCGGACATGAGCAATGATTCATTCAGGGCCGGATTGCTGGGAATGGGAGGCCTCTTTTTAGCCGGACAAAGTGGGAGCCCAGAGAGGGGAGCGGTTTGCCAGAGGCCGCACAGCCAGCCGCGCCAGCTCACGTCCGTCTGGCAGCTTTCCGTTCGTCTGGCAGCTTTCCTCGGAGGCCTGGAAGGTGAACCGGCCTTTGTCCGCAGCCTCGACCTTCCCTGTGGCCCCCACCCCGCGCCCCCGCCCGGCCCGGCCCGGCCAGCAGCTCTTACCTGGAGGCTGGGCGCCTGGCCGAGGACGACTGGGCAGAGCCCCGCGGCAGCCGGAGGAAAGTCCCACTCGGCTCCTTCCTGTGTGGGGCCCCTCGGCTTCCTGAACCGCTGTCACTTATTGAAAGTCATGGCCATGTGGGCGACGGGGGTGGGGAGGCGAGACGCAGAAAGTTCCGGAAGCCTCTGCAGCACTGGCCCTGCTCAGCTAGGCGGCTGGAGACCCTAGACGGAAGGCAGGGCGTGCCAGCACCGAGAAGGGCCCGGGTCACACGGGGGCTCAGCAGGCTCCAGACTCAACGCCCCAGTTCCTCCAGCCTCAGTTTACCCATCTGTGGCATACGTGGGTTGGGCACCCAACAGAACGAATTTTGCACCCAGGGAAGGGAATTCGGCTGGATCTGCCCAGGAAGGAGGGGAGGAAGTTGCCCCAGACAAAGGTCAAGTTCCCCTTCGAGGTATTCCTGCTATAGACCCTTCTCTCGGGGGGTGACGGCCCCTCTGTGCTCACTGCCCGCGCCCAGCTCCAGAGACCCTGTGCAGACCAGGCAGCAGCGAGCTGGGGTCTGAAGCAGGCCGGGGAAGCAGCGCAGCGGGGGAGGCTCCGCAGGGCAGAGGCGGTGAGGGAGGACTGAGCTCAGCGGTTCTGGAGCAGAGAGGAGGCGCGCACGGCGGGAAGAGGCGAGGAGGGAAGGGACGCAGTGCGGCCAGGGGCCAGGGCTGCCTGGTGGTCTTCTTAATGCTCTGGAGGCTGTCGTGAGTGACGGAGGCAGGAGGCCGGGCCAGCGTCGGGGTGAGACCTGGGACAATGTCCTTAGTGGGATACGGACGCCAGAAAGCAGAGCCCTGGGGCTAGATTTCAGAGGGCTCTTTCATCTCTGTAACCCATCACAAGTCCTGGCACAAAAATGGCTCTGGTCTGTATTTTGTTGACTTTAATTCAATCACCCACAGACACTTATTGGGCACCTCCCGTGTGCAGGGCATTGGAGGCACAGGAGCAGACAGAGCTGACCCGGTCTCTGTCTGGTGGAGCTGACAGTCTAGTGGGGGACATGAGGATAAACAGACTATTACCCATTCACTGTTTCAGTGGCATTTCGGGCCAGGCTGCTAGGAGGGCTTCCTGGAGGAAGTAACTTGGGTACTGAAATCCAAGGACAGGTGAGATTAGCCGGACAGTGATCTGGAGGTGTGGGGACTTCTGGCAGAGGGTGCAGCCCAGGCAAAGGCTGGGAGGCTGGACAAGGTCAGAGTGTCCTAAGGGGCAGGCTGGCAGGGACTGCTGAGCTGAGAGTCATGTGGGGCAGCAGTAGGGCTTCATGCGTGGGGGAGGGACACGGGCCGCGTCTTCAGCACAGCAGACGCTGCATCCGCTTGTGGCAGGAAGTGCTGCCTGGAGGCGTAGCCTAATCTTCTCTTCTTCCTGGGCTGCTTCCGCAGAGAGGGATGTATCCCCGGCCTGGAGACAGAAGCTCCTGCCCTCCAGGAAGGACGGCCAGTCTCCAGGCCCCGGAAAACCCCAGGCTATGATCACCATGGTATGCTGAGACTACCGAGAGGAACAGGGTCAGGACCAAGGTGGACCCTCAGCCCAGAGCCAGGTGCGTCAAGGCACCACAAGGAGGCTCCAGGGTCAGAGCCAGAACCTGTCCAGGAAGGAAGTGGAAACTCCAGTGACGCAAACATCCCACTTTTCTACCAGCAAAAACCCATAAATACAAAGAATAAACAAATGAAACTGGAAATGAAGGTGAATTCATGTCGTGGATAAAATATCTTCATTATATAAGCAACTCCTGGAAAGCAATAAGAAAATGCCAATAACTTAGCAGGACATGAACCCAGAAATCACAAAAAATGAAGTACAGATGGCTCTTAAACCCAGAAAAAGATGCTCAGCCTCACTCATAATAGGAGAAATGCAAATTTAAAGTACAGTGAAAGCATACAATCATTTCAATGAATACAGGAGAGATCTGACAAAATTCAACACCTATTCATGATGAAAAGCAAAAAACCTTTTAGCAAACCAGGTATAAATGGACACTTCCTCACACTGATAACGGGCATCCACAAAAAAATCTACAGGTAACATAACATTTAATGGGAAAGACTGAAGTGTTTCCTCCTGAGACTGGGAACGAGATAAGGATGTCTGTTCTCACCACCTCTGTTCAACATGGTTCTGGAGGCCAGAGCCATTGCAATAAGGCATGAAAAACAAATACAAGGCATGAAGATTGGAAAGGAGGAAGTGAGACTCTCCCTATTTGCAGATGACATGATTGTTTATGTAAAAAATCCAAGGGAATCCATGACAACTGCTAAAACTAAGGAGTGCATTTAGCAAGTTCACAGGTTTAAAAGTTAATATATAAAATCCAATTGAATTCTATACTCGCAGCAAACAATTGGAAAATGAAAAATTTGTTTTAATCCCATTTGCAGCAGTACCAAATAAGGTAGAAAGCCTAGGGATAAATCTAACGAATGAAGTCTAGGACCTTACTGTAAGAGCTGCAGATACTGCCGAGGGGATTCAGGACCTAAACAAATGGAAAGATGCACCCCGTTCACGGACTGGGAGAGTCGGTGTTGTCAAGATGTCAGTTCTCCCCAAACTGATCTGAGGAGTCAGTGCAGTTCGAATCTGAACGCAGCAGGATTTTTTTAAGGAAGTGGCACTGACTTTGAAATTCATATAGAATTACGAAAGACCTGGAATAACCAAAGTGTTTTGAAAAAGAAGATAAAAGTTAGAGGACTTCTTCTACCTGATTTCCAGACTTATCGAGCTGCAGTGCAGTAATCAAGACAATTTGGTACTGGTGAAAAGATAGACTCTTAGATCAATAAAACATAATAGAGAGTGATACCCGTATAAATACAGGCAGTTGACTTTTGACAGATACTAAGGCAATTAAATGGAGGAAAGGGATGTCTTTTCAACAAATGTTGTTGGGACAACCAGACATTACACAGAAGGCAGTTAACACCAACCCTTACCTCACACCACACACAAAATTAACTCAAAACGGATCATAGGCCTGAATGTGAAACCTAAAACTATAAGACTTCTAGAAAAAACACAGGAGAAATTCCTTGCAAATTTGGGGCAGGCAAAGTTTTCTGAGCTAGAAAAAAATGATAAATTAGATTTTATCATTTTGCTCTTCAGAAGACCCAACTGAGAACACAGAACAGCAAGATGCACATCCGGAGAAAATACTTGCAATGCATTTATTAAACAAAACACTTCTATCCAGAATAAATAAATAGGTCTTACAACTCAATCATAAGAGACGAACAACTCAAAACGGAAATGGGCAAAGGATTTGAAAAGGCACTTTGCCAAAAAGGATAGATGAATGGCCGATAGGCACATGAAAAGATGCCCAACATCCTTAGCCATCAGGGAAATGCAAATCAAGACCACACTGGGATGCCCCCTTACACTCACTCGAATGGGCAAAGTTAAAAAGACAGACAATAACCATGTTACAATGCACCGCCGATGGGAATGCAGAATGGTGCAGACGCCGCAGAAAACGGCTTGACAGTTTCTGAAAGTTAAACAGTTACCATATGACCCAGATCCACTCCTAGGCATTTAGAGAACTGAAGTGGGCATCCACACGAGGACTTGTAAACCAACATTTACAGCAGCTTTGTTTGCAGCAGTTGTAAACTGAAGACAACCCTAGTGTCCGTCAGCAGGTGGCCAGCCTGTGGTGCAGCCACACGGTGGAACAGGACTCGGCAGTAAAGGGGATTAACCGTCGGGCCACAGAGCAACACGGACCACCCCCGCAGCATCACGCTGAGTGAAAGGAGCCGAGCGCAAAGCTCCCGTAGCGAGTTCTGGAACCCGCAAAGTACTCTGAGTGACAGCAGATCAGGGCTGTCTGGGAATGAAGGTGGAGAGAGGGAGGCACAGTGCGGGGGCGCAGGACTCGTGGGCGGTGACGGATATGTTCATGATCTTCATTGTAGTCGGGCTTCACAGATTCACACACTTTTCGAAACTGTGAAAAATGTGCATTTAAAATGTGTGCAATTTAGTATGCTCCCATCGTACTTCAATAAAGTTGAAAAGATGGCAGAGGCGGGGAGGAAGGAAAACAAGGGGTCATTTCCCCCATCAGACTGATACAGACGGAAAGTGTGAGCACTCAGGGTGTTCTCAAGGGTCTGCAGGAGCGCATCCCCATCTGTTGCTGTTAGAAGTGGAAATGGCCCAGCCCCATGGAGAGCGCCAGGTGGGAGCTGAAGAAATGACCCTGGGGCCCAGCGAGCCTCCTAGCAAGTGAACCCCCCAGGAGTGAGGCCTGCCCGGGGCTCTTCATCCACAGTAGTGCTCTGTGTCGGCAGCTGGCAGGGAACAACCTAAAGGCCCAGCCACGGGGCGTTCACTGAGTAAGCTGTGGTCTTGCTCAGCCTGGAACATTATGCGGCTGCACAGAAGAATAACGCAGCACAATACGGACGATGTGCGAAGACTTCCAGACACTTTGTGAAGGAAAAAGCAAGGCGCGAACCCGCCAGAGCAGAAGCTTTGGTGTATGGAGGATGAGAAGAGACAAGAGGGTTTCCTCAGACCTGCGTAGACTCTCTCCACAGGGGAACATAAGTAACTTGTTCCCTTGGTGGCCACTGAGGGGAACTGGGGAGCCATGGTGGGTGAAGGAGGGAGACAGTTTATGTCATTGACCTTTCGTGCCTGTTGAATCTTGTATTTGTTAATAGTTTGTAAAAGGTAAGTGTTTGATCAAAAAAGGAAACCTGTTTAATGGCATGGGATGGGAGAGGAAAACGGAGTTACTGGAGCTGCTGTTCAGAGGTTGACCATGAACCAAAACAACCAGACTGATAATGAGAACAGTGAACACACGTGAGTGCCAGGGCACCAGGCGCCCATCCGGCTTTGTACACTCAGCAGCTTAGTCCTCAAGACAATCTCGGAGGTGTGGACTGTGATCCCCATGCACAGAGAGGGAAACTGAGGCTCCAGGAGGTCAAGTGACAGGAAGGAAGAGGCGCCAGTGGGCTCTGCTTCCCCTTCTCACAGCCCCGGGCCTCCCCCACCCCGTTAGGCTGAGGAAAGGGAGAAGGGGGTCTGGCTCCTGACTGGGGGGCTGCCCGGAGACCACAGAGACCCTTCCTCACTTTATGTCTCTCTCCCCAGCACACAGCACGCTCTGCCGCGGCACATTTTTTTCTGATCAATCTTTTTTGTCCATTTCCCCCATTAGTATGTTACCTCCCCCGGGGCTGGAGTTGTTGGTTGTCCCCGTCACAGCTATGTTTCCAGCGCCTGGCACACAGTAGGTACTCATGAATGAATGAATTCTGAGGAACAGCCTTAGGAGGGTCAGGAGGAGCGACAATCAGGGACAGGAGAGGAGGGGGCAGGAGACCAGGCCCGGGGGGCGTGGCATCTGGGTGCAAGGGAGTGGGTGGCTGGGAGCATCTTGTGGACAAAGGGACAGGAGCAGAATCTCGGGCGACTCGGGGTCTTTGGCAGAGCGCTGGGAGGACGGAGGTGCCGGAGCAGGACGGGCGGAGCTGCGGAGGTGCCAGCGGCCTGAGCTCTTGCGCCGACCCAAGCTGGGGCGCGGCCGCGCAGCCCGGACGAACGACCGGGCGCCTTCACGGTCTCGCGGAGGAAGGAAGACGGGGAGGCCGGGGACGCCCGGGAGGCCTGACTGAGCGCTGGGGACCCGGGTCGCGATCGGATCCCCGCGCGGCAGGGGCTGGGCGGGGCCGAAACGTCAAAACGCCCCAGCTTTTTAACAAACTTTAGGCGGAACACACACGCCCCCGCGGTCCCTCCTCTGTAGCTGCGGGAGTCGCCCCGACCCCGGCCTCGGGGACAAAGGCGCCAGGCCCCAGGGCGGGGGCTGCGCCTGGGACTGTCCCTGTCCCCTCCCGCCCCTCCTCTCTCTTTCCGTCCTCCTGCTCTCCCAGGACTCGATTTGTGCCCCAGGTCCTGCCCTGCGTTTTCCAGGACCTCTTTCCACCCGCCCTTTCCCTCCGCGCAATCTAGGGAAACTGAGGCCCAGGGCAGTGAGTTCACGCAGGGCCCCTGCCTCCCCAGTCCAAACAATTATACGCCGTATAAACCTCACAATCCTACAAGCTGGGGACTATTATTAGCCTCATTTTACGGAGGGGGAAACTGAGGCCCAAAGCGGCGATGCGCCAGGAAACTATCGGTGGGATCCGAACCTGTGTCCTCCCCACACCAGCGCCCCGACTGTTGGCCTCGGCCGGGCAGAGCCAGGCAAGGGCTCTGCTCCCACCTAGTGGACACTCGCGGCACCGCCGTTCGCACGGAGTCGCCTCTCGCCTGGCGCCCCGCCCGGGAGGAGGCCTGGGCCAGAAGGCGGCAGGCCCGGTCCCTCCGTCACGCTCCTCTCCCGCCAGCTTCCCGACTTCACAACCCAAGCGTCCACCAGGAAGGCGCTGGCTAACTAATCTCCTCCTGCCCTGTTGGCCTCGGGACTTTAGTGCAAACAGAGCCCGTTAATTCCAGCTCACCCAGCAAACCAAAGACCACAGATAAGGTAATTCTGTAATTATAAAAGACAGTGTACATGCAGACTGCTCCTCCTTCTGTCTCCCCTGCTTTAGGAATGCAACATATTTGACACGAACAGCACAACAAAGGTGGGGGGCACAGCTGTCTTGGAATAAGCAGATGACACCAGGTGACAACTCTAATCCACAAACACAGGTGAAGAGAAGCAGAAATGGGAAAGGAGAAAATTAATATAACAAACTCCGTAAATATATACTTGCTCTCCTTTATTTTCTCAGATTCTTTAACAGACATACCATTGCATGGAGTAGTAACCGTAACAATGTACTGTAGGGTTAGACATATGTAGCTGTAACATGTATAACGATAATAGCACAACAATAACAATAATCGGACAAAAAGCTGGAGAGGAAAGGAGCTATAGAGAAATACCGTCTCTGTATCTCCAGAGAATTAAGGCAGCATAAATCCGATGGAGATTCTAAGTCGAGATGTACCTTCAGCCCTAGAGGCACCACTAAGGAAATAACTCAGAAATATAGTGAAAAACTCATTAAAGGAATTAAAATGTTACACTAGAAAATAGTCATTTCATGCAATAGGAAGCAGTAAAGGAAGGATGGGAAAAACAGCACAAAAGACGGGAGACACAGAGGAAACAAAGACGAAATGGCAGATGTCACATGAAGATGCCAGTGCTCCCCGAAGCCATCTACAGGTTCAACACCATCCCGGTCAGAATCCCAGCTGGCTTCTGTGCAGAAACTGACAAGCTGATCCTAAAATTCCCATGAAAATTCCGGGCACCCGGAATAACCTTTTTGATCTTGAAAAAGAAAGTCAAAATTGGAGAATTCACACTTCCCAATCCAAAACTTACTACAAAGCCACAGTAATCAAAACAACGTGGCAGTGGCAGAAAGACGGACATACAGATCAAGGGAACACAATAGGAACTCAGAAATCAACCATTTGTTTTCGACAAGACAGTTCAAAGGGGAAAGAAGAGTCTTTTCAACAAATGGTGCTGGAACAACTGGATCTCCACATGCAAGAGAATGAAGTCGAACCCTGTCTGATACTATATACAAAATTAACTCCAAGTGATCAAAGACCTAAATGTAAGAGCTAAAACCGTAAAATTCTTAGAAGAAAACATAGACATAAGCTTCATAACCTTGAATTAGACAATAGTTTCTTAGATATGACACCCAAAGCACAAGCAACAAAAGAAAAAAAGATAAATTGGACTTTATCAAAATGAAAAAGTTTTGTGCCTCAAAGGACTGCATCAAGAAAGGGAAAAGTAACCCGCAAATGACAAAATTTGCAAATCATATATAGGTAAGGAACTATATATCTATAGAAAGTGTGAAGAATTCTTACAACTAATAATTTTTTTAAAAACCTCACTTTAAAAATGGGCAAAGAAGATATACAAATGCCTAATAAGCACATGAAAATGTGCCCAACACCATTAGCCATCGGGGAAAGCAAATCAAAACCACAACGAGCTACCACTTCGCACCCACTGGGATGGATATAATACAAAGTGGTGGTGAGGATGTGGAGAAGGTGGAACCTTCATACACTGCTGATGGGAATGCAAAATGCTTCAGGCTTTTTAGAAAATAGTCTAACAGCTCCTCAAAAGGTTAAACATAGAATTACCACATGACCGAGCAATTCCACTCCTAGCTATATACCCAAGAGAAATGAAAACATACAGTGACACAAATGGCACATGCAAATGTCGTTATCTCCGTATTCACAATAGCCAAAAAGCAGCAACAACCCCAATGTCGATCACTGATGAATGGGTAAGTATAGCCATGCAATGGAATATTATTTAGCAGTAAAAAGAAATGAAGTCCTGAGCCACGGTACAAGGTGCACGAGCCTTGGAAACGCTACGCTAAGTGAAAGAAGCCAGTGACAAAGACCTCATTTTGTGTAATTCCAATTATGTGAAACGTCTAGAATAGGCAAGTCCATAGAGGCAGAAAGTAGATTCCTAGTTGCCTAGGGCTGGGGGAGGTAGAGGCAACGGGAAGTGACTACTAACTAAGGGGCTTCCTTTGGGGATGACGCAAATGTTCTAAATTTTATGTTGACAGTTGCACAATTGTGCACATACTAAATACATATGTACGTGTGTCTGTGAACGTACACAGTTGAATTGTACCGTTTAAATGGTGACTTGTATGGTATGTGAACTATATCTCAAGGAAGCTGTTATTAATTTTTTTTTGAAAGATTAGCATCTCAGCTAACAACTGTTGCCAATCTTTTTTTTTTTCTGCTTTTTCTCCCCAAATCCCCCAGTATATAGTTGTATATCTTAGTTGCAGGTCCTTCTAGTTGTGGCATGTGGGACGCCGCCTCAGCGTGGCTTGACGAGCCGGGCCATGTCCACGCCCAGGATTCGAACCAGCGAAACCCTGGGCTGTCTAAGAGAAGCGCGCGAACTTAGCCACTCAGCTATGGGGCTGGCCCCTACTTTTTTTAATTAAAAAAAGAAAAGTGCTATTTGGACTTAGGTGTCACCTCACCCAAGCGCCCTCCCGCGTGAAATAAACCCTCCGCTTTATCCTCTTTCCTCTTTGTTTCTCTTCACAGCCTGACATCTGAGTTGTTTCTGGTTCTTTCCTTTCCATCATCGGTCTCCCCTCCAAGACAACCTCTTTTTTTTTTTTTTTGTATAGATTTTCTTTATTGACATTTTGCATACAATGAAATGAACAAATTAAGAGTACATTTGCTGAGTTTTTTGATAAATGTGTGTATCCACATAACCCTTATTAAGATGTGGCACATTATCATCAGCCCAGCAAGTTCCTTCGTGCCCGTCAGTTGATCCCTGACCCTACCCTTTCAGAGGCGACCACTGTTGTTTTTTTTGCTGAGGAAGATTCACCCTGAGCTAACATCTGTTGCCAGTTCTCTCTCTCTCTCTTTTTTTGGTGAAGAAGATCAGCCCTGAGCTAACAGCTCCTGCCAGTCTTCCTCTTCTTGCTCGAGGAAGATTAAGACAACCTCTTTTTGCCCCAGCAAATTGCTAAGCCCGAAGCCCCTCAAAGGTGGGGGCTGCACCTTGATCAGTTCCAGCGCCCCACTCCCACCCCGTGCTGCTCCAGGATGGGGTTTGAATCAGACCCCCATCGCAATAAGAAGTAACATTCCAGCGCCTAATGAAGGTTAGCGCTCGTTAATTGTTGACTGCTCTGTGCCCGGCGTTTCACATGGGTCATCTCATCTAATTATTGTAACATTCCTAGGGGAAAACATTAGTATTATTCCCAGTTTACAGATAACTCTCAGGTCCGTGGCCTGAGACCTCCCTAACACACCTCTGGAGAAGAAGAGGCCTCGAGTGCGGAGAAGCGGCGCGATCTCATCATTAGCATCGCGGCCACTCGAAGCTCGGTTCTAGGCATAAGCGTCCGGGAGAAGCAGAATGTTCCAATCGGCCGCCGAGACCTCCCTGAGTGCCTACGACTCCCGGCGTGCCGCGCGCGCAGACGCCCCCAAACGGCCGCGGCGGAACAGAAGGGGCTAGCCGCGCTGCCTCTTGGGAGTTGTAGTCTTCCCGTGAAGCGAGGCGAGGTTGCGAGAGGTTGGTGGATCCGGAGCCGAATGAAGAAGCAGATCTTGTTGAGCGCGGGGTCGAGAAGCCAATGGGCGCGCAGCTTCGGGAGGGAGGGACTTCCGGCAGAGAAGTCGTGGTGAGCGGCTGCGCGAGGGTAGCTACTTCCTTTTGGGGGTGGTGGCGAGCGTGGACAGGGCGCCATGAAGGCTTCGGGCACGGTAAGATGAGTGCGGCGGGGCCGGGGGCCCGGCGACGCGGCGCCGGCCGCATGAGGGCCCCCGGGAGGTTGCCGCGGGCCGCGTCGGGGGAGCGCGCTCCCAGCTGGGTCCCGCGCGGCCGCGCGCCGCCGCCCCGGCTGCAGCCAACATGGCGGGCGCCGCGTGGGGAGGCCGGTGCGTGGCCGGCCGGCTCGGGGATCGCGGGGGCGAGGGAGGCCGGGCCACCTTTCCAGGGCCAGGGGCAGGTTCCCGCGGCGGGGAGGCTCGCGCTGCGGGACCTTGTCGAGCCTCTGAGCCTCAGTTTCCCCATTTGCAAAGCGGACCAGGGCGAGGGCGGCAATAGTATTCCCTTTTCTGAGAATGGCTGTGAGAAGTAGGAGGGAGTTATAGACCCGAGCTCACGCGGGGAGTGCGAACCTGATCTTTGCAAGTGCTGGGTGAGACCAGGGAGCGTGACGACGCAGAGGTGGAAGAGCAGATCCTGGGGAGGAACAGGGCGAGCGGGTCATGGACAGCTCGCCAGCCTCAGTTTCCACGCTGGGAAAGAGGCCGATGAGTCTCGTTGAGAGGTGTAGGTAAGAGCCCAGTGTACCATATTTGCGGCTGTCTTCTATTAGTGTTAGTGAATTGGTGGCGAGTCATTTCCGGAGGTGGCTCTTTCCAGCCGTGTCACAGGCCTTGGGCTGCAGCAGGGGAAACTGAGGCAGCCGCGAGCTGAGGGCAGCAGTCCCGGGAGCCCAGGGCGCGGGAGGGAGCTGGATTCTTGTCCTGGTTGTGCCTGGAGTGGGCCGGGGGGTCCCTGTCTCTGGATGCCAGAGTGAAAGAGGATGCTGGCGAGATGTGAGCTGCGAAGGTGCTCTGGAGGAAGGAGTCTGCCTGGCTGTTCTGGGCCTGAGGCGGCAGGTCTAGGGCTCAGCTTTTCTCCCAAGTAAAACGAGGGGCAGGGCAGCAGGGTTGACAGCCCCCAGCCTTCATGAGCCAGGGCAGAGGGTGCCTGGGCATCTCGGTGAACCCTCCCCGCCGGCACTCCCTTTTGCGGAGAAGGCTCGGGCCGTGGCGTGACCCACAGTCACTTGAATTCCACATGGAGGCCCTGAGATGGGCTTCCCTTCTCAGTCCCCTGATCCAGCAGTCACCAGGCTCACGTGCTGGCCTCGCCTCACCTGTGTTTCTGTTTCAGCTGCGAGAGTACAAGGTGGTGGGGCGCTGCCTGCCCACCCCCAAATGCCACACGCCCCCGCTCTACCGCATGCGAATCTTCGCCCCGAATCATGTCGTCGCCAAGTCCCGCTTCTGGTACTTTGTGTCTCAGCTGAAGAAGATGAAGAAGTCTTCAGGGGAGATTGTCTACTGCGGACAGGTAGGGGTGTCAGAGACGGTGTGGTCCGGAGTGCATTCACACCTTCCCACGGGGCATACCTCAGCTTGTAGGCTCACCAGACTTCTCAGTGACTGGTCCCGTTCATGGTGCTGGTCCGCTGTTCAGGCCCAGGGAGGGCGTGGCTGGTGTGCTGGGCCACCTTGGCTGAGGCTGCGGCCCTCCCTGGGCTTCTTCAGTGAGGTGGGAGAGGTGCTGTCCCCGGACACATTGTGTTGATGTGCTCTGGGCACCACGAGGCTGCGCTGGGTGGCCACTGGTTTGCAGCCCAGACAGACCCAGGACAGTTGTGTCTGGGAGGGGCCTGGAGCTGTGCTGGTCGCCATGGGGGCAGCAGCCAGGCCTGGACTGCTTTGCACCCCTTGCTGTCACCGTGCCATTCCCTGTGGACAGCAGGTTCCCTCCGATGCCTGAGGTGCGGGGGCAGGGCCCGCCTGCTCCCGCCTCAGCCGGTCTCCTTGTTCTGGCAGGTGTTCGAGAAATCCCCGCTGCGGGTGAAGAACTTTGGCATCTGGCTGCGCTATGACTCCCGCAGCGGCACCCACAACATGTACCGCGAGTACCGGGACCTGACCACCGCAGGCGCCGTCACCCAGTGCTGTAAGCCGCCTGCCCCAGCGGGGTTCCTCTGTTAGCCTCATGTCACAGGCATCTGCAGCTCGATTTGACACACGCACTCAGGCAGGACAAATGCAAGAGGCTTCTGGGGTGGTGGCGTGAGGCGCAGGAGAGGTGTTTGCTTGGGGTGGGGAGCAGAGAGCAGGCCACAGGCCACCTTTTCCTGGAACCTGCAGCATGGGATGCAGGGGCCTGCAGTCCACCACCTCAGAGTGTGGACCCTCCCTCGTGGGTTGTGGCTGGGGCCTGGTGCTGGCCGCCCCACGTGCTCCCGGGGTGGCGTGCCTGCCAGACCCAAAACCCAGGCACCTAAACCCAAGAACTGCTGTTTCTTGTAGCAGCGGTTTAAACACAGGTGCTAACAGCAAGCGGATCCTGTCGCCTTTGAGGGGCTGTGGCTGTGCCCCTCAAAGTGAATTTGGAGATTCTACACCTCTGGTGGCCAGAGGCTGCGGCTCCCCTGTCCTCAAGTTGGGGCCCCCCGGTGGACACATGGTGGCAGTTTTGGGGAATGCCCAGACCCCAAGTACACAGTCACCCAGTACACTCCTGCTCCCTGCAGACCGAGACATGGGCGCCCGGCACCGCGCCCGGGCCCACTCCATCCAGGTGATGAAAGTGGAGGAGATCGCAGCCAGCAAATGCCGCCGACCAGCCGTCAAGCAGTTCCACGTGAGTGCCCCTGGGCCCTGCTGGGTGGGCTGGGCTGAGGGGCCGCCCTGGAGCGCTGCGCTGGCCTGGCTGCCCCCCAAGCCTTAGGAGACGCACAGGCACCAGGTCTGACGCAGGAGCCCAGTGGGGCGGCCGCGCCTCGGTGGGCCCGGAGGACGCGTTGAGAGGCCTCCCTCCCCTCACTCGGCTCCTTGTCTATGACAGGACTCCAAGATCAAGTTCCCGCTGCCCCACCGGGTCCTGCGTCGCCAGCACAAGCCCCGCTTCACCACCAAGAGGCCCAACACCTTTTTCTAGTTGGGTCTCCTCGGGTCTGGTCAAATAAACTCCTTGGAAGCCTGCGTGCTTGGACACCTGTGTTCTGTCCGTGCCCTGCAGAACTCAAGAGGGCGCGGCCGCGCTGTGAGTGCTCTGCTCCGGGAGAGCTGCCCGCTTCACGTGGGGCCGGACACCTGGGTCCAGAAGGGGAGCCCCAGGAACAGCGAGGGCCCCTCCCCAGCTCCATCCTGCCGGCACAGCTCTCCGGGCTTTGTCTGGTGAGGGCTCTCACGGGCGGGTCCTGGAGCCAGGAGGCTCCAGTTTCAGAGCCGTCACACTCTGCTGTGAGCTTTGGGGTACTTCACAGGTCTGGCCCGCACATCTGTCCTGCCCGCCTGGGACACAGGCCCCAGCTGCCCACACTGCTGCTGGTGGGGAGACGGCGGTAGTCAGACACCGGGCGGCAGGGTGACAGGGTTGGTTCCTTCCACCTGGGGCCTCTCCCCCGGCCTAGAACTCCCATCTTTGGTTCCAAGATCCTCAGAGCAGACATGGGGATGCCCAAGAGGGCTATGGGTCTGCTGTGCTGGGTTCTCTTGTGTCCACCGGCTGGAGCCCCCCTGATCTATCCCAGGGTGTCCAGGGCTCCCGTGGGGCCGGTCTCCAGGGAACCGCTGGAGGCTGGGAATTCCAGGCACGAAGCTAATCCCACCTGGGGGGCCACCCTGGCCGAGGCCCAGCTGGGAGCTCAGGCCTGCGCAGCCCTGGCCCTCTGAGCCTTTGTGTCCTTGTCAGAAGGTCAAGTACGTGCCACATTTACTCAGTTGACAATACTTGAAGGCAGCACTGTGCCTGCACCAGGAGCCTAGGTCAGTCAGGACTCGCCTCGTGTTCAGAGGCCACCCTGGGCTCGGGCAGGAGCTGAGGCACAAAAAGGCAGTGGGGTGGGGCCTGGAAAGCCCCGGGCAGGAGCACAGCTCCACATCCCCAGTCACGATTAGCCTGGGCTTGATCCGTTTCCAGGAAACCAGGTCACGTCAACCCCCCCCCCCCCCCCCCCCGGCCACCGTGCTTGGAGGCCTGGGGCAGGCTCGGGCCCAGCCCCCTGCCCGCTGGCAGCTCTGCCTGCTGTTAACCACCCTGCCCCGGCCCTGAGTGCCTGCCCAGCGCCCTGCGTGGACTGCTCTGTGGATTGGCACTGGGTCGGCCTCACGTTGGCAGCCCACACCTCTGTTCATGTGATTTGATTGGTTCTCTGTCACACACTGTATCCCCAGGAGGGGTTCAATAAGTGTGCAACCCAGAAAAGGGCAGTGATGGCCCCTGAACACCCCTCCACCTGTGTCTGCACCGCATGGGGTGACATGTGGACTCGCGGGCCTGGCCTTGCTGCCAAGGCTGGGATGCGGGCCTCTGCATATCACTCTCCCGGCAGCCTCCAGTAAGACGGCCTGTTTTCCTCCGGCCTTGACTGCACCGTGAGTGAGCAAGCTGGAGTTGGCAGCTGAAGAGAATCCCGTTTGTGGGTTTCAGGTTTTTGTTTCTCATGGAGGCACTTCCCTGGTTTAAAAATAATTTGAAAGAGGTTTGCCCGTTTCTCTGCCAAGCTGCTGGTGGTTTTTTGTTTGCAAAAGTTCTTTAGTGGGGCGAAAACCTGAAAATCTCTCTGTATGTGTTCCAAATTGTTTTCTTTGGGGCACTGTTTGATGTTTAAGGTGTATTTAGGGAGTCAGGCTAAAACTTGTTTAATTTGTGCCTACTTGGTTTCATTAATCATCTGTGATTTATGGTAGAAACTCCTAATTGCCCCAAGTATTCCTTCTCTCCTTCAGTAGTAGAATTCCCATATTTAGATGCCACCCGGAAAAAAGTTTCCCAGCCTCCCTTTTGGTTAGTGGTGGCTGTATGATAGTGACATGCCATTTCCAGCAACTATCCATCAGGCTGGAATGTAGCCCCAGTGGCTAGTGCTCCAGCAGCCATCTTTGGCCGTGAGGAAGCCATACAAGAGCAGCAAGGCAGGGGCCGCCCCGTGGCCAAGTGGTTAAGTCCACGCGCTCCACTGCAGTGGCCCGGGGTTTCACTGGTTTGGATCCTGGGCGCAGACATGGCACCGCTCATCAGGCCGTGCTGAGATGGCATCCCACGTACCATGAGTACAAGGACCCACAACTAAAAATACACAACTATGTACCAGGGGTCTTTGGGGGAGAAAAAGAAGAAAATCTTTGAAAGAAAAAAGCAACAAGGCAGAAAGAGCTTGGGTACCCGACCTGTGTCTGGGAGTAGACCAGGAGGGGGGAGGACCCCGACGCCCGCTTAAGCCGGGCAGGTCCTGTCACTCCTGACTTGGCCTGGAGTCTGGGCCCTGCTGGCTGAGCCTGGGGCAGTGACTGCCCACTCTGAGCCAAGTGGGGGTGGTGACCCCTTAGGTCTGGGGATGGGAGGTCTTAAGATGAGCTAAAGGTTGAGAGGCCAGGAGGCTCATGTGGGAGGAGGCACCACCAGGAACGCGGAAGGCCAGAGCCCCAACAAGGCCCTCTGTCACCGCGTGCCCGCCTCGGGCTCCACCAAGGCTCATTTACAGCCTGGGAGCCAGCTGGGAGAGCTCTGCCACAACCAGCTGAGGGATGGGGTCACTCGTTAGTGAGGGGCTCTTGAACCAAGGACAAGTGAGCCCTCAGCTCCCTAACCAACTGCTCATGCGCCCACCTGCCATCTCCGCAACGTGTGTGCCCACAGACGCTTCTACATAACCAGCCACCTGGCAGTTCCTGCAACCCCTGCTCAGAGCGGCCGTCAGGATGCGGGCTGGAGGATGCTGGCTGGAGGCGAGGACCACGGAGCTGAGCCCTCACTCTCCAGAGGGAGCTGAGGGGCTGGGAGGGAACGGGCCTTCCCAGGTGGGGCCCACCACTTGGATTGCTGACAGCTCTGGTTGGCTGGAGCCCAGAGAGGAACAGGTGCTACCCAGGCTCACCCAGCCAGCCCAGTGGTGACAGGGCAGGAGTCCAGAACCCGCAGGGCTCCTGTAGCCCTCTCCCACGTTGTTGGGTGCAGAGGCACTCCCAGGTCCTGTCCCTGGGCTGGCCCGGGGCCAGATGTCACGCTCTGGGGTGTAGACCTGGAGAGCTGCCTCCCCGCACCTGCCCCTGAATCGGGACTGTGGGGGCAAGGACAGGTGCCACGGCAAGATGAGATGAGCTGGGGCCAGGAGACCCGACCCGGATCCTGAAACCGAGAGACTGTGTGGAATGCCACGGACATCGACAGCGCCAGTAATAACGGTTTGGGGTGATTGAGTGCAGGGTGGAAGTTCAAGCACAGATCCCCTGCAGTTCATGGTGGAGCCAGACGGAGGCACTACCTCTCACCCCTGCCCCAGGCCCGTCTCCAGGGAGACACGGGGCACGGTGGTGCCCAGGCAGGGGCTGGGCAGCAGATTCCCTCGCAGCCCCTGACACTCCTGCCCCTTCTGCTGGGACTGCAGCTGCTGGGCCCCAGGCATGGCTCTAGCCCTCCGCCCCACCGAGGGGGGTACACGGGGCCTGTGCAGCGTGTGTGTGGTGGTCCTGCCTGCCCCTCCCATCCCGCGATGGGAGCTGTACGCTCGGGGAAGCTGCGACTGCTCCTCTCGCACCCCGCTCCCTGCCCCGTCTGTGCCGCCGCCTCAGCCCCCCACCCCAGGGCTGCCAGCTCTGGGCCTCCTCTTACGTTCTGGGATTCCAGAATGTGTTGCGAATCCACCCATTTCGCCCCACCCCACAGCTCCCACCTGCGGCATGGTGGGCTTTTTTCAGAACCTAGAAATCTCCAGGTCCCTCATTTGCTCCAAACTCTCCAGTGGCCACGCAGCACCGTCAGAATAAAATCCACACCTCTACCCTGTGGCCCTCCCCCTCCTCACTCACCTCTCCACTCACTCTGCTCCTTCCCACCCTAGGGCCTTTGCACTGGCGGTTCCCCCTGCCTGGAACGCCTTTCCCCAGCTCTCTCCAGGCCCAACTCATTCGCTTCCTGCAGGTCCACGCCCCTCCTCAGAGTTCCCCTCCCAGAGGGCCCACGCTCCCCAGGCTTCTCCATCTCTGACCTTGCTTCGCTTTCATCATCCATCGGCTTCTGAAATGGGTGTTCATCTGCTCGCTTGGTCAGTGCCGTGAGCCCGTGCACAAGGTGGGTCCACCTGGATCCTGCTGTGTCCCCAGTGCCTGGCACATGGCCCTGCACACAGTAAGCATGCGATGAACAGGTCTCAGTCCCTGTGTCAGTCTGCAGCCCGGACCCACCCCACCTCCCAATGGTAGGGGAAGAGGGAGCTGGCAGGGGCCGGTAACCCCTCCTGGGACCTCTCTGTGGACATAGGGCCGGTTTGCCTGGTTTTTTGCACAATTTGTATATATTTGCATTCGTTTGCATGGCTTTACAGGAAGGGTTCTCCGCCTGGATTTCCCCTTCCCACCCGGGGGATGCAGAGCGGCCCGGCCTGGAAAAATGACGGAGGAGGAACTCGGTGTCCTCCCTACCTGCGCCACGGGCGGGCAGAGGGTGCGTGCCAGCGGGCAACAGATGACCGTGTGGCGGCCGCGGTCTTGCAGCCCCAGGGGAGGGGCAGGCCTGCCCTGGACAGCACGGGGAGAGGGAGAGAGAAGACAGTCCCAGGGACACACGGGGGACTCTGCACCCAGCTGGAGAGGCCTATGTAGGGCAGAGGAAGCCGCCAGAGGGTGGCAGAGGCTGGGGAGGACTCCAGTGTCCTAGCGTTTCACCCGGCAGATCCTTAGATCTACCCGGCTTGTGGAGGCTGAGTTAGGACTCGAACTCAGAGCTCAGAGCCTCCGGAGTCCAAAGTCCTTCCCAGCTGACCAACGGAAAACCCCAAGATGACCTGGTCTGGGTCCCTTGATGGCGTGACCCCAGGCAAGGGACTTCCCCTGCCCGGACCTCGGTCTCCTCGTTTGTGCGATAGGGACGTGCAGACACCGCCCCCCGCCCCAGGTAGTCGTGCGTCTGCATTGATTCGGTGCGTGGCCACTGACAGCCCCTCCCCGAACGCCGGTAGACGCTGGGCGCCCGGCACGGGGCTGGCGCTCCGCGCGTTCGCGGGAGGAACCCACGAAGGAACGAAGAACAAACGAACGAGCTGCGGACTCTGCGCCAGGCTGCTGTTACGCTGGTCCCATTCATCCCTCAGAGGCTGGGGCTGTTCTAGCCCTGTGTACAGAGGGGAAACTGAGGCCCGGAGAGAAGTAAAGACTTCTTCGAGTATGTTCACACTCAGGACTCGAACCCCGATGACTCCGGCTCAGCCTGGCCTGAGGGCCGTGACGCCCCCCCAGCCCCACCCCCCGCTAGGCTCTAGAGAAAAGGCTGGGTCCCGGGGCCGGCTTGGGGAGTGGTTCACGCAGAGCCCGTTGTCCTTATGGGACGATGCAACCCTGAAAGCGAACCCAGTCCTGCGGGAGAGGGGGCTCTCCACAGCCCAAGGTGCAAAAGCAAAGCGAGGACTTGAATGCTGAAGCCACCGCTCCTGGCTATGTGGCCTGGGGTGAGTGACATGCCATCTCCGAGCCTCAGTTTCCCCACCTGTCGACGGGGGAAACTAACAGCCCATGGTCAGGGAAAAGTGCCCCGGGAAGCAAGGGGGCACTTGGAGCCTCCCCGCCCCCACCCCCAGCAGCCACTCACGTGGCCTGTCCCGACCTGCCTGACCCGGTCCCGGGCGGAAAGGGTGCGGGTCCTGCCCGCCCCCAAGCCGGGGGCGGAGCTTCGCTGACCCGGGAGCACAATAAATCCGCAGCCCGCCGCTGCGAACTGTCCCTTTGAGCCCCACCGAGACCTGCAGTTGTCAGCGCTGAGCACGGCTCCCCGGGAGACAGACAGACAGACAGACGGCTGGCTGGGCCGGGGCACGGCTGCAGGGGCCGCCGGACGAGTTGGGGGGAGGTGGACGGGCAGACGGAGAGGCAGACGCGTAGACGAAGAGGAGAGACAGGGAGGCGGACGAGCGCGGCGGGGATCCACAGGTTCCGGGCGCGGGAGCCCCGGCCGAGCCCCCGTCGCGGCCTCCTGCAGGGGCCCGAAGGGGCCAGGCGTAGGCCTCGCCGCGGAGGCCGAGACCCCCCGCCTCCCCGCAGTCGTGCGTCCCGGGGCAGCGGGGCGCCCGCACCTGCCCCATGGCCGCCGTCGAGGCCGGGGCGCCGGCCGTGTTCGGAGCCTGGGACTACGGCGTCTTCGCGCTCATGCTGCTGGTGTCCACGGGCATCGGGCTGTGGGTCGGGCTGGCGGGGGGCGGGCAGCGCAGCGCCGAGGACTTCTTCACTGGCGGCCGGCGCCTGGCGGCCCTGCCCGTCGGCCTCTCGCTGTCGGCCAGCTTCATGTCGGCCGTGCAGGTGCTGGGCGTGCCGGCCGAGGCCTACCGCTACGGCCTCAAGTTCCTCTGGATGTGTCTGGGCCAGCTGCTCAACTCCCTGCTCACCGCCGCCTTCTTCCTGCCCGTCTTCTACCGCCTGGGCCTCACCAGCACCTACCAGGTACCGCGAGGCCGCGGGCCGGCTCCTCGGGGCTCTGCTGGGGGCAGCCGGGCGCACCGGTGGGGAGGGTTCCGGGAAGAGGCCGCAGGCGGTGGGGCGACGGGCAGGAAGGAGGAAGAGGAGCCGGGGGCCTGGCTGTCTTCCGCGGAAGCCCGCGGGGGCGAGGCCCTCACGTGTGGACCGGCGCACTCTGCCCCCCACATGCCTGGGCGTGCGTGCACCCCTGTGCTCCCCGGACGGCAGGCTCGGGGCGAAACCCACTTCTCCGATTCCTCCTGCTTTGAGCAAGGGGCATGCCTCTCTGCTCGGGTTTCCTAAATGTCAAACCAGGCTAACTACAGGACCTCCAGGGCAGTGAGTAAAAGGATTAAAATTGTGACCGGTACGCAGTAGGCGCCCAATAACAGCTGGCTATAGGCACTGTCTGCTCCCTGAGCATGTTGACAGTCCGAGTACTTAGAGCGGCGGCCGCCCCGGGGCCATCAGCCCCGAGCGCGGAGAGGGGGCGACGTGTGCACACTCGATGGACCGTCCTCCCTGGCACACGCCGTGTGCACAGGCGTGGGGATGGCGCGTGTGCACAGGTGTGTGCGGACAGGTCGGAGTGTGAGCGCTCGGCGGGGCCTCCACGAGCAAGAGCACGGTTGGCTGCCTGAGGGAGGGCAGAAGCCAAGAGGGTGGGTGCGGGACCCCAGAGGCCTCCAGCCCCTGGCTAGGACCCGTCCAGGTGACCACGAGCCCTCGGCTCCTCCTTGCAGTACCTGGAGCTGCGCTTCAGCCGCGCCGTGCGGCTCTGCGGGACCCTGCAGTACCTGCTGGCCACAGTGAGTGGCCTCGGCCCCGCCCACAGCCGCCTCCATCCTTCACGACCCAGTCGCGTGGGTCCCGCCCCCACCCCGCCGGGCCCCGCCCACGCCGCTGGCCCCGCCCCCTGCGCCCCCCAGTCTACGGGTTTGGCCCGGAGGCCTCTCGGATTCGCTCGACCTGGCCCCGCCCATCCGCCCCCTTCCCCTCCCCCAAGCCCCGCTTCCCCCGCCTCCTCTGGAGCCCCTCCCCGCCCAGAGCCGCCACCGCGCCACCGTCCCCCGCCCGCCCTCCCTCCCTCACCGCGCGCGCCGTCCACCTGCAGATGCTGTACACCGGCATCGTGATCTACGCCCCCGCGCTCATCCTCAACCAAGGTGTGACTCTGGGAGACCCGGGGAGGGTGACCCGGCGGGCCGAAGGCTAGAGACCAGGTGGAAGAGTGGGGAAGGAGGAGCTCCCCTGGAGACAGGAGGGCCCAGGCCACTGGGGGCCAAGTTTGCACCTGCCCAGCAGCCTAATGGGGGGTCTCCTTTCCCAGTGACTGGGCTGGACATCTGGGCGTCGCTCCTGTCCACCGGAGCCATCTGCACCTTCTACACGACTGTGGTGAGTACCCCCCACCCGACATGGGGGCTCCGTGCTCACTGAGAGGGGGAGACCCTGGGCCCGTCTGTCCATTCTCTACCTTCCCTTCCTCCCAAGGAAGCCTGTGTCCCAACTGAGCCTGTTTCCTCATCCTTATGATAAAAGGTGATTTGAAAGACTTTTTGCTGAATGTCGAGGGATAATCTAGTTTCAGGGATGGCTGGATCCAGGGGCTACTCCCCCATCTCTAGGGACCCCATCAACTTCAGGCTTCTGCGCCTTTGGGCTTCTGTCTGGCCGAAAGGGAGCTCCTGTTTCAGGATGAGCTGGCTGGTGCCCCAGGAGGGCTGTCTGGCTGCCTCTGGCCTTGTGTGCAGGATGAGCCACTCACAGAAGTTTGGGGAGCTGAGGTGTCCCTGACTGGTTGTTCCTGGAGCTGGGAGGGGATTGGCCTCATCTGAAGGGCCCTCCCTCAAGGTGGGGAGGGGCTTCTGCACAGGAAAATCCAGGGGCTGCCATGGAGGGTAAAACAGCAGCTCACGATAATGGCAGTGGTGACCAGCTCTCTCATGCACAGAACAACCCCATTTTACAGATGAGGAAACTGAGGCAGAGGTGGGCATCTGCCCAGCCGGGTCCCTGTCTGACCCCACCCTCTCGGTCACATCTTGCAGGGCGGCATGAAGGCTGTGATCTGGACTGACGTGTTCCAGGTCGTGGTGATGCTGGCTGGCTTCTGGGTTGTCCTGGCCCGTGGGACTGTGCTCATGGGCGGCCCCAGGCACTTGCTCCAGCTGGCCCAGAACCACTCCCGGGTCAACCTGATGGAGTGAGTGGAAATGCAGAGGAAGAAACTGCTAAGTGAGGGAGCTGACCTCCCTCTGCCCTGGGAGAAGCCAGCCAATGTCTCCTGCTCTAGGAAGCCCTCCCTGCTCCCCTCCCCAGACTCCTCACAGATAGCACTCTGGCTCTCCCTCTCTGTACTCCCCTACCCCCATTCCTCCATCTGGCCCAGACCTCTGCACCACCCCAGCCCCCAGCCCAGACCGTGGACTGATGGCTTTCTGAGGTTCCTGCTGGGCACAGAAAAAATGGTTTTGGAATGCATACATGGAAGACTCAGTAAACAAATAAATGAATTTTCAAGCTATCTGGCAAACTCCTACTCACACTTCAAAACCCACCCCAAATATCCCCTTAAGGCCCATGAGTTCCAGAATGACCATCTGGGGACCTAGGGAGGATGAAGTCAGTGTGGCATCCCCATACGGCTGACTTGCTCTGCCCTCATCTAGCTTCAACCTGGACCCACGGAGTCGCTACACATTCTGGACTTTTGTGGTGGGCGGCACATTGGTGTGGCTCTCAATGTACGGTGTGAACCAAGCACAGGTGCAGCGCTATGTGGCCTGCCGCACAGAGAAGCAGGCCAAGCTGTGAGTGTTTAGAAGGGGCGGGGGGGCGGGGAGAGGTTCTGGGATGTGCTGCTCCCTCCCCAGCCTGAGGCTGCCGCTCCCCCCAGGGCCCTGCTCATCAACCAGCTGGGCTTGTTCCTGATCGTGTGCAGCGCTGCTAGCTGTGGTATCGTCATGTTCACATTCTATATTGACTGTGACCCTCTCCTCACAGGGCGCATCTCTGCCCCGGACCAGGTGAGTCTGGCCCAGGCTCCTAGGCTGCTCCCAGCCCCCTTACCCAAACTCTGAACCTCTGTGTGGATGAATTTCTGGAGGCGAGGGTGGAAGAGCATTCCTAGCAGCGAGAACAGTCTGTGCAAAGGTCCAGAGGCAGGAAAGAGCTTGGCTCAGAGGAGGATCTGAGAGGAGTGAGGAAGATGAGCCTGGGAGGTGATGGGGAGCCATGCGTGGGTGAGCAGGGCAGGGGCACATGCCGACCTGGAGTCGAAGACGCCCTGAGGGATGTCAGGGAGGAGAGGCCCAGACCCAGCATGAAGTAACAGTGTTGAGATTAACAATAATGACCAGCTCCGGTGTCGCAGGCACCTGCTCTGCCTCATGCTGTTCCCTTCAACACACGATGAGGTCAAGATTGTCGTGGCCCCCACTTTACAGATAATGAAACTGAGGCTGGAGAGGTGGGAAGCAACTGCCTGAGGCCCACAGGCAAGTCAGGGTCAGTGCCAGGCCCAGGAGCCATGCCCAGGTCACACCCCGGCTGGAGCTCTTGCCACGGGGCTCAGAGTTGGCAGAGGCTGCGTGGGCACCCCATCCCTGTCTCCCGCGGGCTCAGCGCCTGGAGCACCTGCCTGCGCAACCTTGGGCGCGGATGGCCCCTCTCAGCCTTGCTGTCTTCGTCAGTAGAGAGGGGATGACAGGAGGGGGCCTCACCAGGATCCCAGGGCTCTGGGCACGGTGGGGCTGTGACAGTCCTTCGGGGCACACAGTCACTCAACAAACACACACCAAGTGCCCACAGTGAGCCCGGTCTGTCCTGGGTGCTAGGGACAGGGAGTGGGGGCCAGACAGAAGCCGGGCCTCGGGGTGCTGCTGTCTGAAGGCCTCCCTGCCTCCCCAGTACATGCCCCTGCTGGTGCTGGACATCTTCAAGGACCTGCCTGGGGTGCCGGGGCTCTTCCTGGCCTGTGCCTACAGCGGCACCCTCAGGTGAGCGGCCACAGCCAGGCCCCTCAGGCCTCCTCGTCCCAAGGGCCACCCCTGCAGGAGAGAATGTCCCAGGCACATCGCTCATTTACAGTCCCTGCTCGGTCCCCAGCGGGCAGCTCATGGGCTCCGGCAGAAAGCACGCCCTGAGCACAGGGACCCCAGCCGCGGGGTCTCCACCATCTCATCACCTGGGAGGGCACACCTGCCTCCCCCCTCCCATCCTTGGTCCCGCAAACAAGGGTTTCTTGACCACCTCCTATGTAGCAGGTACGGCTGTTCCAAATCTGGGCACGGCTGTGACCAAGCGGTTCCCTACTCCTGTCCCCAGGGCCTCACATTCTGGTGGTTTCAAATTCTCCATGACCTCTGGCCTCAGCCCTGATCCAGCTGTGACCAGGGTCCCATGTGGCAGTTCTCTGCCCCATTATTGCTCTGTGATGAGAACTTGTGTTATTCCTGCCCTTGGTCATGGGGTCCTTGCTCCCCTGGGGATGTCTCAGGTTTGCAGGGTGGGGGTGGGGGTGGACATCTCCTCCACTCTTGAGGGATTCTGTCATCCACACCTCTGACCTTGGGCTGGGTGGGGTCCTGGCAGTTCAGATGGAAGGGGCAGCTGCGGGCCCCCCCTGCAGGCGGGCCGCAGAGGAGGTGTGGCCAGTCCCTTGGTGGGGCCTGATGACCCAGCTCCCCCGCCTTGCGCCCCCAGCACCGCCTCCACGAGCATCAACGCCATGGCTGCCGTCACCGTGGAGGACCTCATTAAACCTCGGCTGCCGAGCCTGGCGCCCCAGAGACTCGTACTCATCTCCAAGGGGCTCTGTGAGTTGGGGGGACCTGGGTGGGGCCCAGGGGGGTCTCTCCCGCTGACCGTGCCACCCCCATCCGCTACAGCACTCATCTACGGCTCAGCCTGCCTCACCGTGGCGGCTCTGTCCTCGCTGCTGGGGGGCGGCGTCCTCCAGGTGAGCCCCCTCGCCCACCCGCCCTGTCTCCGCCCAGAGCTGGGGCATCGTCCGCACTCAACTGAGACTGAGAGAGAGTTAGACTGTCAGTGGCAGAACCGAGTTCTCTCTGATGCCACCGGATACTTCCTGCAGCCAGCTGGCTGGGCGGCGAGGGGGGGACGGGACGGCGGCCTGGGGTCAGGGAGGGCCTGCCTGGCTTGGAGGTGGGACCGCACTAGTCAGGAGAGAGAATCAGCATCTTTGCCTCCAACACAGGGAGGAGAGGCAGGAATAGGAAGTCCCCTCCCCTTTAGGGAAACTGAGGCACAGAGGAGCCTCAAGGCCCTCAGTGGAATTCCTCAGGTCTAGCTTTCCCAGCGGGTAAACTGAGGCCAGGAGAGGTGGTACGGCTCTGCCCTCAGCCCCGGCCTCTCCCTCCCCCAGGGCTCCTTCACCGTCATGGGAGTCGTCAGCGGCCCCCTCCTCGGAACCTTCATCCTGGGAATGCTCCTCCCCGCCTGCAACACGCGGGTGAGCGCGGAGGGCGGGAGGGGCTGGGGTCGCCCGGTGGAGCCCGCCCCTGACGCCCGCCCCGCCCCCAGGGCGTGCTCAGCGGGCTGGCCGCGGGCCTGGCGCTGTCGCTGTGGGTGGCGGTGGGCGCCGCCCTCTACCCGCCCAGCGCGCAGTCCATGGGGGTCCTGACGTCATCGGCCGCCGGCTGCGCTGAGCCCCCCGCCAACGTCTCCGGCCTCCTGGGCCCGCTCCTCGCCGCCAACGCCTCCGGCGGGGCCCCCAGGTGAGCGGGCTGGGTGGGGGGGCGTGGCCTGAGAGGTGCGGTCAGCGGAAGACCCTCAAACTGAATCCCGAAGAAGGAAGAGTGTGGCTTGGGAAGGGGTGAGGAAAGGGCGTTCCCAGCGGAGGGAATGGAAGGTGCCAAGGCCCTGAGGCCGGGTTCAGTTGAGTGCATATTCCAACTCCGGGGACGTTGCGTGGATTCAATGGGAGGAGAAAGGATGGGAGAAGAGGTCCAGCCAGAGGAATGTGGTCTGATTCTTTCTTCTTTTTAACTGAGATGCAATTCACAGACCAAAAAATTAACCATCTAAAAGTGATTTTTACTATATTCACAAGGTTATACAACCGTCACCACTATCTAACTCAAGAACGTTTGCAGCACCTCAAAAAGAAGCCCCATGTCCGTCCGCGCTCCCTCCCCCAGCCCCTGGCACCCGCTGATCCACTTTCTGTCTCTCTGGATTTGCCGGTTCTGGACGTTTCGTATAAATGGGATCATGCGCCGTGTGGCCTCTGTCAGCTTCTCTCACTCAGCGTGAGGTTTTCGAGGTTCACCCACGTTGTGGCGCGCGTCAGGGCTGCCTCTCTTTCTATGGCTGAGTAATAGTCCACTGTGTGGAGGGACCACGTTTTGTTTATCCATCATCCGTTGATGGACATTTGGGTCGTTTCCACTTTTTGGCGATAGTGACTAGTGTGCTATGAACGTTTGTGTACAAGTTTTGCTGTGGACATAGGTTTTCATTTTTCTTGGGTCTATATCTAGGAGTGGAATTGCTGGATCATATGATAATTCTTTGTTTAGCTTTTTTTGTTGTCGTTAAATATTGGCACCTGCGCTAACATCTGTTGCCAGTCTTTTTTTTTTCTTTTTCTCCCCAAATCCCCCCAGTACATGGTTGTATATTTTAGTTCTGGGTCCTTCTATTTGTGGCATGTGGGACGCTGCCCCAGCGTGGCCTGACCAGCGGTGCCATGTCCATGCCCAGGATCCGAACCAGCAAAATCCTGGGCCGCCGAAACAGAGCGCGCGGAGTCAACCACTCGGCCCCGGGGAAGCCGTATGTTTAAGTTTTGGAGGAGCCACCAGGCTGTGTTCCCCAGTGGCGGCATCGCTCTACAACCCCACCTGCAGTGTGTGAGGGTTTCACTTCTTCCACATCCTCCCAACATCGTTCTTGCTGTTTTCCCTCCGCGTGTGTGTGTGTGTCTGACCATCCTAGTGGGCGTGAGGTGGGTTCCCACTCTGGTTTTGCTTTGCATTTCCTGATGGCTAACGATGTTGACCATCTTTTCATACACTTATTGGCCACATTTATGTCTCCTTTGGAGAAATATCTGTTCAGATCTTTTGCCCATTTTTAAATTGGGTCATTTATCTTTTGATTTATTTACGTACTTTATGTAATTTATGTATTCCTTGTATCTTTATGCATTCTGAATACTAGATCCTTATCAGACAAATGATTTGCAAATATTTTCTCCCATTCTGTGGATTGTCTTTTCATTTTTTTCACAGTGTCTTTTGGCACACAACACTTTTTAATTTTGCTGAAGTCCAGTTTATCTGCTTCCTTTGGTTGCTTGTGCTTTTGGTGTCATGTTTAAGAAACTGCTGCCAAATCCAAGGTCATAAAGCTTTACACGTGTGTTTTCTCCTGAGAGTTTAATTTGGTTTGATTCTGAGGGCAGTAGGGAGCCACGGAGGGTGATGAGCAGTGGCAGGAGGTGATCTGAGTTACATTTTAGTAACACTCCCCCGGCTGTGGGTGGCGAGTGCCCGGGATGGGACAGCAGGAGGGAGAGAAAATTGGCTGCCGCATATGTCCGGGTGAGGACCCGTGGAGGACTGGGCTAGTCTGTGGCAGTGGAGACAGGGACAAGCAAACGGATTGGGAGTGACTTTTGGACTCATGCCCACCTCTCCCGCCCCCAGCCCCGGAATGGACCCTGGTCGACCTGCCTTAGCTGACAGTTTCTACGCCATTTCCTATCTTTATTATGGTGCCCTGGGCACGCTGAGCACTGTGCTATGTGGAGCCCTCGTCAGCTGCCTGACAGGTGAGCAGGGCGTATGACAGGTAAGACCCTCAGACAGAGGTCTCCCTGTCCGTCCCTCTGCCTCCAGGAACCACTGGGCAGGGAGAGGAGGCAGGCTCCTTGGGCAAGAGGCCACTGCGTGCTGGACGCATCTACACCCTTTTCGCTTCGTCACCTTCAGGACAGGACAACCTGGCTCCCCACAGGCCTTGTCCGATTTTGCAAAGGCAGAAACTGAGGCCCGGCTGCCGCCTCTCTAGTGCCTCCTGCACCCCAGGGACGAGGGACGGAGTCCTCGCTGGAGGCTGCGGAGCGGGGCCCGCGGCGCTGTCCCTGGTGCTGAAATGTTTCCCGCCAGGACCTTGGCCGCTCCCTGCCCCTCGGGCACTCGGCACCCCGCGGAGAGGCGGAGAGCGCGCGCGAGAACTCAGTCGTGATAACAGCGCCTGGCCCTGCTTCCTGAGCCTCGGCCTCCACACTCGCCAGGCCTCCACTGAGTCCTTCTCCGTGCCAGGCTCTATTCTAGACGCTGGGCACACGGCAGTGAGCAGAACCACACGCTAGACCCTCCCAGACACCCACTGATGTTGTATTATGACCCCCACTGTGTAGATGAGCAAACTGAAGCCCAGAGAGGGCAGAGGCTTGCCAGGGCCCCCCAGGGTGTCACTGTCGCACCTGGGATTGGAAACCATCAGAGCTCTCTCTCTCTCCCCCCAGGGCCTCCAGTTCCCCCACGCCTCACCACAAGCCCCTGTTTCTCTCTGCCCCTCAGGCCCCACCAAGCGCAGTGCCCTGGGTCCTGGACTGCTGTGGTGGGACCTCACACGGCAGACGGCATCGGTGGCCCCCAAGGAAGAAGTGGCCACCCTGGACGACACTTTGGTGAAGGTAGGTCTCAGGGCTGGGCTTCCAGAGTGGGGGCTGGGCCAGTGAAGTGGCTTCAGGGGCTCTGGGCATGGCCGTCATCCAGGGCAGTGACATGGTGAGTGACTGTCTTCCTCACCCTCGTGTTACACCCAGTGGAAAGGCGCAGCCGGCAGCTGGTGTGTCTTCAACGCTTTATCATTGCCTTTCACAAGGAGTGGGCAGAATTTCCTGCTGTGCATCGTATCTGTTGTTACAATTACTCCAATCTATGTCAGGTGAAACTGGTTTGCCTTTAGGGTATTGATATAAAATGTCATCTCAAAATAAAATGACTTACTTCAAAAGTGAGTTAACTTAGAGAAACTCTTACATAAGAGCACAGCGGTGGGTGGACTGACTTTGGCCAAAGCTGCGTGGTTGCCATGTGAATGCCCTGAGTTTGGCAAACGTTGTCCCTGGGGGCCTGATCCAGGCCTGCCCTGGTTTGGATTCCCTGTTTCATTTCCTCATTTATTAAGCATTTGCTGTGTACCCTGCCCTGCCCTGGGCTGGAGTTCGAGCCCACTGTCTCGCAGGGGAGATGAAAGCTAACATGAGAAATTAGTAGGACCTCAGCAGGCGATGAGTATTAGGAAGACAATAAAGCAGGTTTCTAGGATGGAGGTGGCCTCTTGGAAGAGGTAACATTGACAGAGCCCAGAATGAAGAGGAGCCAGCCATAGGGAGATGGAGAGGAAGGGCATTCTCAGTAGAGGGCACAGCAGGTGCAAAGGCCCTGAGGCCAGAGCAGGGTTGACAAGGGGAGGGTTGGGGAGGGAAGGGATCTTGCTGGTATTTTAAAGCTCTCTCCAGCTGCTGTGGGGAAAGATTTTCTTGAAGCAGAAATGGGGTCTCTGATGGGGTCTGTATTCTCTCCTCCCCCCAGGGTGCTGAGGAACTGCCACCTGGAGCCAAGAGGCCTCCTGACTTCCTGCCTACTGATGAGGACCATCTGCTCTTCCTCGAGCAGAAGGAGGGGAATGGAGCTGGCTCCTGGACCCCTGGCAGTGAACATGATGGTGGTGGTGACCTGCGGGAAACTGACCTCTGAGCCAGCCGGGGACTGCCACCTGGGATGGAACCTCAGGGTGGGCCAATCCCAGGCCACGGACCAATGACCTTGGGCTCTGATTGGCTGGACTGTGATGTATGTAAACGAGCTTGGGACAGCAGGTCCCGCCCTGTGGGAAGAGGTGAAGCCCCGCCTCCAGGAGGTCATCTATCCAGCCCCCAGCTTCCAGCCAGCCCCTAGTCTTAGATGCTGCACCCCTGCCTGCTTGCCAAAAATGAGGCCGAATATTTCTCTACCTACAATAGAAAGAGGTTGGAGTCTCCTCTGGACAACATGGGAAACCCCCAGGCCCAGCACGAGGGTCTAAGGAAGTCCCCAGCTCTCCCCTGGGAGGTGTCTGAACCTCAGCAAGGATTTTGGAGGTCCTCAGGCCCGACTCCCTGCACCCCGCATCACAGGCGGGAAAACTAAGGCCTGGAGAGGAGCAGCCACTTGGCCAAGGTCACAGAGCAAACCAGAGACTCGTGGAGGGTTGGACCCCAGCCCTCCCTCCTCACCCCTTCCTGCTTCCCTCCTCTTGGTGTGCAGACGTCATGGGACCTTGGGAGCAGGAGGGGAGAGGGAGGAGGAAGTAATGCTCACATCTTCCTCCTGGGCCTGGACACTTTCCCCGTCTCATCCTGAGGACCGCGAACCCACTTTACAGAGGGAGAAACTGAGGATCAGCGAGGTTGCCTGAGGTCACACAGCGAGTCGGGTCTGGGTGGGGACAGGCCTGGATGCTGCGTGATTAGGAGGCTCTGTTACCTTATGTCACTGGCGACCAGGGTCAGCTGGGCCAGGCAAGCTCTCGTCCCTGGGCCCAGCCTGACCCTTGGCTGGAGACTTCATCCATGCATGTGAAATAAATGGATTCTGGGGCTTGATGCTCTGTGTTCTCTGGAAAAGTCATTCTGGCCATTGCCTCAGATCTGCTCGGTCAGATCCGAGTGTGAATCTCTGTGTCTCCTGCCCCAAGCCTGTGAGCGAATAACCCTGAGTATTTAAAGCATCGGAGTGAGGTGAGCGTTCCCACCCCGGGGTGCATTGTGCCACCCTCCCTCACACACAGCTTCTCCCCTCCTGACTAGCCCCCCCCAGCAGGCTCCCCTGCTCCCCTTTGCACCCAGACCCTGCAGGCCTGTGTGCTGGCCCTGCACCAGCCCCTGGGGTCTTTGTGACCCTGAGAGCTGGCTGCACCTCCCTCTGCCCACACGCCTGCCCTGGCTCCTGTGGCCCCCAGGAGAGTGTCCGCTGCTCACCTGACAGTCGAGGCCCCTGCACTGGGTTCACCAGGGTCCCCCCGAAATTCCTGTTCACCTTGGAGCCACAAAACCTGAGCTTATTTGAAAATAGGGTCTTGACAGGTGCGCTTAGTTAAATTAAGGTAAGCTCATACTGGATTAGTGCGGGCCCTGAATCCAAGGACCGTATCCTTATAAGAAGAGGAAAAGGGACAGACACAGGGAGAAAGCCACGTGGGCACGGAGGCAGAGACGGGAGTGAAACTTCTACACGGGACGCCAAGGATCACTGGAGCCACCAGAAGTCAGGAGAGGGGCGGGGGCGGGCTCCTCCCTCAGGGCCTCGGCAGCTGTGCAGCCCTGCCACACCTGGATTCCGGACTTCTGGCCTCCAGGCCGTGGAGAATGACTGTCTATTGCTCTAAGCTACAGCGGCCTCAGGAAACTCGTACAGTGCTCCCCATCTGGCCTCGGAGCCCTGGGCCTCTGCACAAGCTGTCTTGTGGAGACTTTAGATTTGCACTTAAAAGGGACCTTGACAAATTTTAAATCAGTGACTGAGAAGCATAAGAAACAGACTTTCCGCTGGTCCAGAGACCTTGCTCAGAGCAGAGCCCAACTCCGGGGTGGGGCTAAGGCTCCCCCAGGCGGAGCCAGCTGCTCTGGCTGGTGGTATAAAGACCCAGCCACACTGTCGCATGTGTCAGTTGTCCATCCCTTTCTATGGCTGAGAAGTATTCCATTGTGTGGACGGACCACAGTTTGTCCATCCATTCACCAGTTAATGGACATTTGGATTGTTTCCGTTTGTTGGCCGTTACAAATAAAGTCGCCGTGAACATTCGTGTGGACATCTTCGTGTGGACACACGCTGTCATTTCTCTTGGGTAAATACCTAGGAGTGAAATGGCTAGATCCTACGGTAGATACATGTATGTTTAATTATTTGAGGAGCTGCCGAACTGTTTTCCAAAATGGTTTTCCCATTTTATGTTGTCACCAACAATGTGTAAGTTCCAACTGGTCCACATCCTCGCCAGCACTTAGTATAATCCGTCCTTTCAGTTTTGGCCGTTCTGGCAGGTGTGTGCTGGTACCTCACTGTGGTCTTGATTTATTTCTCTGATGACTGATGATACTGAGCGTCCTTTTATGTGCTGTTGTCCATCCATATATTTTCGTTCAAGTGTCTGTTCAAACCTTTTACCCATGTTTTAATTGGATTATTTATCCTCTGATTGTTGTAAGAATTCATTTTGTATTCCGGGTACAAGTTCTTTGTTGTCTATATGCATTGCCAGTATTTTCTCCCAGCTCGTGTCTTGCTTCTTTGGTTGCTTCAGACTACCTTTGGACCCAATTAAAATATGGCCAAAGAGTCTGAACAGACATTTTTTCCAAAGAAGATATACAGATAGCCAACAAGCATATCACAAGATGTTCAACATCACTAATCATTAGGGAAATGCAAATCAAAACTATAATGAGATACCACCTCACACCCATCAGAATGGTTGTTATTAAAAAGACAAGAAATCACAAGTGTTGGAGAAGATGTGGAGAAAAGGGAACCCTCACACACTGCTGGTGGGAATGCAAACTGGTGCAGCCACTATGGAAAACAGCATGGAGACTCCTCAAAAAATTAAGAATAGATCTACCATATGATCCAGCTATCCCACTGCTGGGTATTTTTCCAAGGACCATGAAAACACTAATTTGAAAAGATAGTTGCACCCCTATGTTCACTGCAGCATTATTCACAAGAGCCAAGACTTGGAAACAACCTAAGTGCCCATTGACGGATGATTGAATAAAGACGATGTGGTGTATATACACAATGGAATACTACTCAGCCAGAAAAAGATGATGTCTTGCCATTTACGACAACATAAAGGGACATTGAGGGAATTATGCTAAGCAAAATAAGTCAGACAGAGAGACAAACCCCCTATGATTTCACTCATATGTGGAAGATGAACACGCAGATACAGAGAACAGATTGGTGGTTCCTAGAGGAGAAGGGGTGGGAAGGACAGTGAAAGGGGTGGCAGGGCACATGTGTGTGCTGAGGGATGGTAGTTAGTCTTTGGGTGGTGACCATGATGTAGTCTTCACAGAAATCGACATGTAATGATGGACACCTGTCACAGAGCAAGGGCTCGCTGCCTGATGCACGTAGAAGCTGAAACTACCATACCAGCTTTTGAGAGAAGAGCTTTATTGCATGGCCAACTAGCAAGGAGACAGGATGCAAAGCTCGGACCTGTCTCCCTGAGCTGAAGTGGGGACGCACTTTAAAGGAGTTGGGAGTGGCAGTGGTTATACCAAATGCTGACTTGGCGGAATCTGAGTGGAGGGTGGGAGGGTAACAGTTTTCTAAGTCCGGTGTGCTGCCAATCAAGGGACCCCTCACTTCCCCTTAGGTCCCCCATTCTGCTTTCTCCTCACATTGAGCGCTGGAGTTAGGGAACTTTTGGTTCCTGGGCAGCTTGGGGTCATCCGAGGACGAGGTTCCCGTCTTCTCCACATACTCCAGCCGTGTGACTTGCAGTGTTTGCTCGTCACCCCTGCAAAACAGCTTTGATTGACATTCATTATTGATACGACAGGATGCAATAGGGCCAGGATGAATTGGTCTCCGATGGTTACACACTAAAACTATATGATGTTATAAACCAATGTCACCACAATAAAAATAAATAATAATAAATGAATAAAATTGTTCTCAAGTGAAAAAAAAAGATTGCCTTTGCAAGAGCAGAATTTATAGGTTTTTGCTTTTGTTTTTGTTTTAAAGATTGGCACCTGAGCTAACAACTGTTGACAACCTTCTTTTTTTTTTTAATTGCTTTTCCTCCCCAAATCCCCCTGGTGCATAGTTGTACGTTTTAGTTGTGGGTCCTTCTAGTTGTGGCATGTGGGACGTCGCCTCAGCATGGCCTGATGAGCGGTGCCATGTCTGCGCCCAGGATCTGAACGAGCGAAACCCTGGGCCACCGAAGTGGACAGTACAAACTTAACCACTCGGCCACGGGGCCGGCCCTCCAGGACTTTTTAATCATCTGAAACAGAAACTCTGTTCCCGTAAATACCAGCTCCGCATTCTCCTCCCCAGCCCCTGGTAACCACCATTCTATTTTCTTGTCTACGAGTTTGACTATTCTGAGTGCCTTATACAAGTGGAATCATCCATTGTTTTTCCCTTTGTGTCTGGCCTATTTCATTTAGGGTAATGTCGTTAAGGTTCATCCATGCTGTAGCACGTGTCAGAATTTCTTTTCTTTTAAAGGCTGAATGACATTCCGCTGCACGTGGACACACATTGTGCTCAGCTATCCATCTAGCAACAGACGTCTGGATTGTTTTCACATTTTGGCTGTTGCTAATAATACTGCTGTGAACATCGACGTAAAAATATCTGTTCAATATCTGCTTTCAACTCTTTCGGGTATACTGAAATTTCTGGATCACATGGTCGTTCTACGCTTAATTTATTTAGAACCCCCAGACTGTTTCCTCGGCAGCAGCACCATTTCACACTCCCACCATCAGCGCACAAGGGTTCCCATTTCTCCACATTCTCACCAACACTTATTATTTCCTCACTTTTTTATAATAATGGGTGCGAAATGGTATCCCACTGTGGTTTTGGTTTGCGTTTCCCTAATGATTAGTAATATTGGGCATCTTGTCATGTGCTTATTGGCCATTTAAATATCTTCTTTGAAGAAACGTCTACTTAAGTCCTTTGCCCATTGTTAAAATTGGGTTGTTTCTTTTTTTGTTGTTGAGTTTTAGTTTTTAATATATTCCAGATATTAATCCCTTATCAGATATATGATTTGCAAACATTTGCTCCCGTTCTGTGGGTGGCCTTTTCACTGTTGACAGTGTCCTTAGACGCACAACAGTTTTTGTTTTTTATGAAGTCCAATTAATTTTTTTCTTTTGTTGCCTGTACTCTTGGTGTCATAGCTAAGAAATCATTGCTCAATCCGATGTCAAAAAACTTTTCTTTTATCTTTTCTTCTGCGAGTTTCATAGTTTTAGCTCTTGCGTTTAGGTCTTTGATCCATATTGAGTTAATCCTTGTGTATGGTGTAAGGCAATGGTCTGGCTTTATTCTTTTGCTTGTGGAGATCCAGTTTCCCCAGCACGATTTGTTGAAGACTGTCTTTCTCCCCACATTGAATTATTTTAGCACCCTTGTCAGAAATCATTTGGCCATATGTAGAGGGTTTATTTCTAGGTTCCTCCTTCTATTCCAGTAGTCTATGTATCTCTTTGGGTTCTGCACCCAATTCCAGTGTGTGGGAGGGGTTTTTCTCCACACCACCAATCAATTCTTGGAACACCAGGTAAGTATCCTGCAATTCATCTCAATTCTGACACCGTCTACCCAGAGACAGCACTAGATGCCACAGGTTCAGGGCTCAGCCCCACGACTGCTCCGTCCACCACTTCAGACGCCACACGCAAGGCCAGGCTGCCACCTGTGCTTCTGACTGACCAGCCATGAGTCCATGGTTCCCATGACCCCCTCCTTGCATTGGGTCAGATTAATTCGCTAGGATGGCTCACAGAACTCAGGAAACCAATTTACTTACTGCATTATTGGTTTGTTACAAAAGAATATGACTCAGGAACAGCCAGCTGGAGGAGATGCAGAGGGCGAGATTTGGGGAAAGGGCACGGCGCTCCCATACTCTCTCCCAGGGCGCCACTCTCCTTGGACCTCCACACATTCACCAACCCAGAAGTTCTTTGAACGCTCTCCTTTTGGGTTTTTATGGAGGCTTCATTATGTAGGCATGATTGATTAAATTATTGGTCATTGGTGATTGATTCAACCTGCAGCCCCTCTACCCTCCCCAGAAATCAGGAGGTGAGACTAAAAGTTCCAACCTTCCGTTCCCGGTTGGTTCCCCTGGCAACCAGACTCCATCCTCAGGGGTTTTCCAAAAGTCACCTCATTAACATAACCAGCCCCAGGTGGAAGGGGGCTTGTTGCATAGCAAGACGCCCGTTTCACCTTTACGGTTCTGAAGCGTTTTCAGGAACTGAGGACAAGGGACCAAATATAATGACAAAATTTGCTCCCATTGATCTTATGCTCAGTAAATTCCAAGAAGACTTCAGGAGCTGTGAGCCAGAGAAACTGTAGACAAAAACCAAATATGTGTGACAAATATATTTTGGTCCTCTGAATGACCAAATATATATATATATATATTTCTTATAAATCACAATACCACAATGTCTATTATATTGTTCTGGTTATTTGGGGTCCCTTGAGATTCCATATGAATTTAATGATAGATTTTTCTATTTCTGCAAAAACACCATTGGGATTTGATAGGATTGTACTGACTCTGCAGATTGCTTTGGGCAGTGCTCCCATCTTCACATGAAGTCTTTCAGTGCTCGAACGTGCGATGTCTTTCTATTTATTTGTCTTCTTTAATTTATTTCAGCGACATTTTATAGTTTTCAGCATACAAGTCTTTTGCCTACTTGGCTAAGTTCATTCCTAAGTATTTTATTCTTTTTGATGTTACTGTAAGTGGAACTGTTTTCTTAAATTCATTTTAAGATTGTTCATTACTAGCATACAGAAATGCAACTGATTCTTGTGTGTTGATTTGTATCCTACAAGTTTTATCCTGCAACTTGGCTGAATTGATTTGTTAGTTCTAACAGTTTTTTTATGGAATCTTCAGGGTTTTCTACAGATAAGATCGTGTCATCTGACAACAGAGATAGTTTTATTTCTTCCTTGCTAATTTGGATGGCTTTTAATTTCTTTTTCATGCCTAATTGCTTTGGCTAGAACTTCCAATACTATATTGATAGAAGTGGCAAAAGCAGACATCCTTGTCTTATTCCTGATTTTAAAGGAAAATCTTTCAGTCTTTCACCACTGAGTATGATATGAGCTGTGGAGTTTTCACATATGGCCTTTATTACGTTATGGTAATTTTCCTCTGTTCCTAGTTTGTTGAGTGTTTTTATCATGAAAGGTGGTTGAATTTTTTTCAAATCCTTTTTTTTTTTTTTAAAGACCGGCACCTGAGCCAACAACTGTTGCCAACCTTTTTTTTTCTGCTTTCTTCTCCCCAAATCTCCCCAGTACATAGTTGTATATTTTCAGTTGTGGGTCCTTCTAGTTGTGGTGTGTGGGACACTGCCTCAGCATGGCCTGATGAGTGGTGCCACGTCCGTGCCCAGGATCCGAACTGGCAAAACCTTGGGCCGCTGAAGTGGAGTGCGAACTTAACCACTCGGCCATGGAACCAGGCCCCCAAATGCTTTTTTTCTGCATTAGTTGAGACAATCTTGTTGCTTCTTCCTTCATTTTGTTAATGTGGTATACTACATTGATATTTTCATATGTTGAACCATCCTTGCATTCCAGGAATAAGTCTCACTTGGTATGGTGTTTGATCTTTTTAATGTCCTGCTGAAATCAGTTTACTAGTATTTTGTTGAGGATTTTTGTATCAATGTCCACATGGGATATTGGTCTGTAGTTTTCTTTTCCTGTAGTGTCTTTGTCTGTGCTATCAGAGTAACACAAATTTTTTTTTAAGGTTGATGGTCTTTGTGCCAACCTAAAAAATCTTTGCTTAACCTACAATCACTGAGATATTCTCCTTTGTTTCCTTCTAGAACCTAAGATGTTTTAAGAGCTAAACTTTTTGTATGAAACACTTTTTCTTCCCAATTCCAGTGAATTACCTTGGCACCTTTGTGGAAAATCAAGTGGCCAGTACCTGTGCGGGGTTATTTCTGGACTCTCTATTTTGGTCCGTTGGTCTATTTCTCTCTCCCATGGCTCCTCATCCTTCGCCTCACTGACATTTGGAGATGCACCATTCTTTGTGGCGGGGACTGTCCTGTTCACCGCAGGGTGTGGAGCAGCGTCCCTGGCCTCAACTCACCAGATGCCAGCAGCACCTGCCCCCAGTAGTGACAACCAAAAATGTGTCCAGGTATTTCCCAAAGTCCCCTGGGAGCAGAACCACCCCTGGTGACAGCCACTGGTCTCCACCTTTACCATTACCACCCTGTCCCAATCCCACAGCTTTATGGTAAGACCTCCTAACATCGTGGAGACCAGGGACTCAGAGCCTTTGAATGCTGCCGCCTCACCCCAGCCCGAGGAAATGGGCCAGTGTGTACAGGGAACACATCGGGGTTCAGAAAAGCCAAGGACTGGAGGCGAAAAACAAGGCAATCCAGGGATCCACCTCGAGAGTACAGGACATGGTGCTTTCAGGGCACAGAAAACCAGGCTGGTGATAAAAAGATTGGGGCAGAGCTGCCCAGGGCTCCAGGTGACAAGGAGAAAAAGCAAACTACCCTGTGATATCTATAGTCAGGTCTCACTTAAGATCAAAAAAATTTTTAAAGAGTGAGTCAGTGCCAGAATTGCTCAGCCTTGGCATTGTTGGCATTTTGGGCTGAATAACCTTCCATTGGGGCCGTCTCTGCACTGCAGGCTGTTGAGCAGCGTCCCTGGCCTCCATCCACCTGAAGCCAGGAGCACCTACACTGTGACAAACGAAGGTGTCTCCAGACATCGCCAGAATCATCCCCAGATGAGCACTGCTACTCTGTTCTACAAAAGAGTCAAGATGATATGTGGAGGCTTTCCTTTTCCATAGTATATATTTAATTTGAAAGCGATTCATTGTCACAATCAAAAGAGAAGAATTTTAAAAAATGGTTGCCCTTGAGCATGTACTATGTGCCAAGCAGTTTACTCATATTAGAAGTGTTGATGTTTACTGAGCAGTAGCTCAGTAGCAAATTCATTTTTCTAATTATTTTATTGATTTATTTTTTTAATTAATAGACTATTTTTTAGAGAAGTTTTAGGGTTACAGAAAAATTGAGCAGAAAGTTCAGAGGGCTCCCATGGACTCATCTTTCCCGCTCACCCTCCAGTTTCCCCTATTATTGACATCTTTCATTAGTGTGATATAGTTGTTACAATCGCTGAGTGAATCTTGATACATTATTATTAACCAACGTCCACAGTTTACATTAGGGTTCACCCTTCATGTTACACATTCTACGGGTTTTCCCAAATGCACGATGTCGTGTCTCCACCATCACAGTATCATGCTGAATAGTTTTACTGCCCTAAAAATCCCTCGTGCTCCATTTATGTTGGTCTTGCCTTCAGCCTCTTCATCAGTTCTGTCCATTTTATCTGTTTGTTTATTCTTTTTGATTTTCTATCAATAACAGAAGCATCTGGTCTCAATTCTTTTTCTTATCTTGTTACATTGGCCAGCACCTCTGCACCAGCGCTGAGTACTAGCCGTGACCATGGCACCCGTGCCTCCTCCTGGAATAGGTTATTTCTTCTCTTTCACCATTCAACACAACGCAGACGGTTCCTCTCTAATCACGATGTTTGATCAGACTAATTGCTTCCTATTCCTCATTTACCAAGAACTTTTAAAAAAATCAGAAGTGTTTGCTAAACATTAGTTATCTGATGCTTTTCCAGCACAGTGAGCCGATCATTTGCTAATTGTTTCCTTTCGTCTCTTTGCTGAGTGGAGGCGGCTTTCTGATGCTGAGCTTTCCCCGCCTCCTCGGAATAAACCCCTGAGTGCCCCCGGTATGCTGGCCTTTAAAGCACAGCTGAACTCAATTTGCTGACGTTTTATTTAGCATTTCTGCAGGCACACAGGCTCCTGACCCCTTCCTGGCATCTCCTCACCCTGCAGCTGAGCTGGGTCCCGCAGGGCACAGAGGAGGGTCTGCCCAGAACACCGGCGCCAGCGCCGCCAGGTGACTTCCACTCAGCAGCTGCCCAGCCCCCTCCCAGAGCTGTTCCCCTCCAGGCGACCCTGCTGCCCACCCTGGCGCCCTGGGCCGCGTCCTCCCCTCCTGCTCCTGCTCATCCTCCACACCCCATCCCCCAGTCTGCTGACTTGTTCTCTTAAATGGGGCAAAGGGCCAGCCTCACAGCTCCCCACCCCTCTCCACACCCCAGGGCCACAGGCTTGTCTCCGTCTCCCCTGCTGATCTTGGCATCCGCAGCTGAGGCCAAGACAGAGGCCCCACATTCTTGTTTGTTCTGGTGTGGGGCGAGAGCTGTCAAAAAGTCAGACTGAGCAGAAAACAGAACCTGGCAGGAAGCAGGTAAATTTCCACTGATGCAGCCCCACCTGCCTCCTCCCAAAGTCCATGAAATGTGTCAACTTCAGGCTCGGCTGGCTTCAGGTACACCTGGGGCACAGCAGTGCAAAGAGGAAGGAGCCACCCTATAGCCTGTCCTTCTTGGGGCCAGGTCTCAGACTGAGGCTGGAAGCTAGGATCTCCCTAAATCCTCCTCAGAAGGCAGCTCACCTCACACCACACTATCCATCAGTAGAGATCCCAGTGAAATTGCTGTGCAACCTGCAGCCAGTCGCTGCCCCTCTCTGGGTCATCCACATTGTTGCTTTCTCTAAATCCTGACCTGGCAATGGATCACTCAAAGAGCAGGTCAGATTCACAGTGGCCCCAGCAACGCAGAGTCCCCACATCACGAAAAAAGAAAAGAGATCCAGAAAGGGAAAGATTTTCTCTTCTTTTCCTTTTTTAACAACTGAATACCAGATCACATTATTTACATTGCTCTGAAATTTACTTTTTTACTTCAAGAGTAAGTCATAGAAACATTTCCTGGGCTGTAATTATAGATCTTATTCATCTTTTGATTTTTTTTAATTCGGCTTCCCTTGTTACATTTTATCACACAATATTAAGTTCAAAGAGCCAGATTGTTCTGGAAGGCTTGTTATGAAAATTTGCAACCCCCCACAGCTCCAAGTTTGACGAAATCAAGAAAAACATCAACACAATAGGAGGAGAAACATGAACCTTCCTCTCACGCACTCCCAGCCCCCAGTGGTCCCAGATCCTGTTCACCCAGACTCTGAATCAGCCCCCCAGTCTCCCCTCCCAGTGCTCTGGCCTCTACCTGGTACCTCCCTACTCCCGAAAGATCTAACAGCCAGCCTCCTTGCCCAGCTCACACACCCTCCATGGCTCCCTATTGCCCCCAGAACAAAATCCATCTGGTGACGTGAAGCCAACTCTGATTCTGCTGCCACCCCCCTGCCCTCCCCATGCCCACCCGCAGTGAGAAGCGAGGACTCGGGCTCAGGGCCAAGCGGACCAGGGTTCAAATCCTGACTTTGCTCTTTAGCAGCTGAACCCAGGAAGCTCAGTCACTTGGAGCTTCAGTTTTCCCGTCCATAACAATGGGCATGTGTTCCAAGGGCCCGGATGACTCTGGTGCTGTAAAGGGACTGCCCCTGACGAGAGGCATCAGCGGGCGATCCCGGGCTCCTAGGGGCCCCACGCCCCAGGCTTGCTGGTGGAGGCCCTCATTTGACGTCGGGAAAAGAGGTGCCAGCTTGGCCGCTATCGGGGCA
Organism: Equus caballus; assembly: GCF_041296265.1. NCBI lineage: Eukaryota > Metazoa > Chordata > Mammalia > Perissodactyla > Equidae > Equus > Equus caballus. The sequence goes on from NC_091704.1 coordinate 17,213,938, forward strand.
AAGTGAACACACACCCAAGATGTGCGACGGCTGCAGGGAGCACACACAGTGCAATCTATTGGGGAGAAGGGTCAACCTCAGAAAGCAAATAATGGCCTTGTGTCCCCAAGGGGCCTGATCACACGTGAACGCCTGGTCCCGCCTGGGCCGCCGCCATCCGCTCGAAGGTGCAGGGTGTTTGCTGAATTCAATCCTTGCTCAAACATTGTTTTCAAGACAAGACGCCCGCAGAGGCCCCATGCCCTTTAGCCAGGGTCAGAGCCCACGGCGGGGGTGCCGCGCGGCTGGACTCCGAATCTCCGCCTCCGCCAGAGCCGGAAGACCGCAGAGCCACGGCGCTGCCCGGCGGACCCGGCTGGAAACCTCGCGCCGCGAGAGAGGCCGACACGGGGGCCGCGCGGTGCGCGATCCCGCCTGTATGAAGCGCCCAGAACCGGCACGTCCACAGAGGCGGAAAGCAGATTAGTGTCGCCAGCGGACGATGGGAGGAGGCTCGGGCGGACTGCTCACGGGGACGGGGTCTCCTTTTGGGGTGATGGAATGTTCTGGCGCTAGACAGAGGCGAGGGTTGCCCCTCTATCACGTCACAATATATTGTCAATCTATTAGGTGTCACTGAATTGAACAGTTTAAGTAATTTGATGTCATCGGAATTTCACCTCAATAAACAATAAATAAATTAATTAAATTAAAAAAGAATCGAAGCCACTATGGAAAACAGTATGAGAGTTTCTCAAGAATCTTAAACATAGAATGACCTTATGATCCAGCAATATAATTCTGGGTATAGACCCTAAAGAAATGAAAGCACGTATGGAACAGATTTTTGCACACCCCTGTTCAAAGTGGCATCATACAGAATAGCCAAAAGGTGGAAGGAGCCCAGGCGTCCACGGAAGGATGCTGGATAAACACAATGTGGTGCAGACACCCAACGGGATACTATTCAGTCTTAAGAAGGAAGGACATTCTGACACGAGCTATGGTGGGAGGAACCGTGAGGACATTATGCTCAGTGACGTAAACCAGACACAAAAGGACAAACACTGTGTGGTTCCACATATATGAGGCCCCTAGGGGAGTCACTCACAGAGACAGAAGGCAGGACTGAGGGCGCCAGGGGTGGGGGGAGGGGGAGTGAGTGTTTAGTGGGACAGACGCTCAGTTTAGGACGATGAGCAAGTTCTGGAGACGGATGGTGGGGACGGCTGCGCAACCACGTCAATGGCCCTAATGCCCCAGGATCGCACACTTTAATACGGCTAATTTATGTTGTCTGAATTCACCTCAATTACAAAAAACCAGACCAGGTGGCTGCTCAGATTTGGCCCGTGGGCCGCAGTTTGACACCTCTGACCTCATCCACTCTCGTCGGCCTCCCCTCCTGCGTCTCCTTACTTCCCTCAGCCTCAGGCTGAACTCCAGCACCATCCTCAAGCTCGCCCCACCCTCCGCTCTCGCCACCAGCCCCAAGTCGACCCTAATCCCCCCCATGTCCCCTTGTCTCCTCATCATGCCACCTGCCAACGCGGCTGGATCACCCGCGGACATCACCAAGTGCACGGTAGTTTCCTGGAGGGTGAAACATAATTACGTGATTGGCGATCTACGTGAGATTACATTTCATTACACAACTTCTTATATTGCATTATAATTACTCTGCTCCTAATCCTGCAGTTACATATGGTGGTTTCCGTGATTACGCATCCTACAATTACACACTCGTTCTGAGCATTACCATAGTGTGCAGTAATAAACGAGGGGCAAGTGGTGGGTTGACATCAGCGCCCTCCCCAAGCCAACTCCTTTCCTGGCAGAGGCTGGAAAGCTGCAGTCGCGCACTCGGACTTCCCCGAGGCTGGGCGCTCGCGGTCCCCCGGCCAGAGGCGCCTTCGGGAGGTCGGGAGGCGGAGGGACCGGAGCTGTCTCGGGTTTTGCTTCCCCTTCGCTCTGCCAGCAGCCAGGCGTGGGAACACCTGGCGTTTTAGAATTCACGTCCCCGTGCCCAGCGGCCAGCTTGGTGGGCAATGAGAAGCAGTCGTGGAGGCGGAGGCAGCGTCCTGTCCCTGGACCGCGGATCCAGGGTGTGGGCCCAAAGTGAGAAGCTTCGAGGACTCCTGACTCCCCGCCTTCCCCGACTGACCTGGCGGGAGCCTCAGTTCCCTGGTGAGGTAGTTCGGTCCCGCTCCTCTGCACTGGGAGTTGGCAAACTACAGCCCTGGGCCAAATCTGGCCCACTGCCTGTTTCTGTAAATAAAGTCTCATTGGCACACAGCCAGGCTCATTCTCCCATTCGACTCAGTCTGCGGCTGCTTTCACACTGCGACAGCAGAGCTGGGTCGTTGTGAATTTCCTGTATGGAACCCCTTTCTGTCAAAGGACTTCGGGTGGCTTCTGTTTCCTGCCTTGATCCTGACTGATACGCTACGTCATGATGCATAATAAATTATGATACCTCCATAGAGCCAGACACAATTGCAGCCGGGCTAAAGGACGAACGTCGTGGACTGAATAATGTCCCCACCGAAGGTACCCACCTACTATTGCCCAGAACCTGTGAGTATTACTTCAAATGGCAAAAGGAACATTCCAGGTGGAATAAGGATCTTGAGATGATGGGAGATTACTCTGGATTATTCTAGTGGGTTCTTACTGTGATCAGTCACAAGGGTCCTTGTAAGAGGGGTGAAAAGGTCAGATGAAGCAGTAGATGAGACGATGGAAGCAAGAGTTGGAGGGAGGCAGGAAGGGCCCGTGAGCCCAGGAGCGCCAGCAGCCTCCAGAAGCTGGGAAAGGCAGGGACACAGAGTCCCCCTCGATCCTGCAGAAGGACCCGGCCCGCACGCCAGGACCGTAGCCCAGCGGGACTGATTTCAGACTCCGGCCTCCAGAAACACACGGGAGTAAACCTGCGTCGTTCTAAACTTCCAAGTGTGTGGAAACTTGTTCCTGCAGCCATAGACGATGAACCGATGGACCCGCTGAAGGGTTTTCCCATCAACACCAATCACTTTCCAATGACAAACAACAGATTAACCACATGAAGGCAAGAAACACACGCACTGTGTGTGTGTGTGTGTGTGTGTGTGTGTGTGTGTGTGTGGAATGTTCTAGAGGGAAGGACTCGGCTCTCCGCGGTTCGGAGAGCGAAGGAAAGACGGTTGTTAGGTGACTGGCGGGACAGGCGGAGCGGCACTCAGGTCCCGGGCCCCCAGCTCCTGACTCCCAGGCCGTTCGCAGCAGAGGTCCCTTCATTTCCTTCCACGAGGACGGCCCTCTGGGGACCGCTGTCGCGGGTCCCCGACGTCGTCTTCCGGGGCGCGGGCCGGTCTGCCACCGCCCGGGTCGAGCGCCCCCCGGCTTCTGCGCCCGCGACGCCGGCGGCACCCGCCCGTCCGCACAGCCAGGAGCGCGGACACCGCCGCACGGCCCGAGGGACGGAGCCGCGCGCTGAGCTCGGCGAGCCTCCGGGGCCCGGCCGGGACCGGCGAGAACGCCGCCGGGGCCTCCGCGGACGCGCGGGCGCCGCCCCCCCCAGCGTCCCGGCCGCGGCCGGAGCCCCCACGGCCCGCCCGAGCGCGAGCCGCCCACAGCCCCGCGCGTCCGCCGCGCGCGTTAAGTTTAGAAGAAAATTGCAGCAGGAGCGGGTGTGACCTGACCCCAGGCCACGCATGGAAAATGCGCTGGGGGAGCCGTTTCCAGCGGCTCATGTGACACGATCCTCCTTTTGAACATGTGTGTATGTTTGCACCATGCAAACGGTAAGACCGGAAGGTTTGTCACCAAAACGGTAGTTGCTGTCCCTGAGGACGCGACCCCACTCCGCTCTCCGTTTGCTGGGCTGGGTGCTTGTTCGCCCACGAGCACCGCGCACGGGCGGCGGGATGGTGGAAATGTGCGCGCACCGCCGGCCGGAGGACCGCGACAAGCCTCGAGTGTCCACCAGAGATCCGACCGCGCCCGGGCGCGGACAGACGGACTCCTCACCCCGCCCCGGCGGGCACAGACCCCCCCCCCCCCAACACAGGCCCGGGGCGCGGACACACGCCCTCCTCCCCCCCAGCCCGGCCCGGGTGCGACCCAGTGAGGCGCCCGCTCCGCTCAGTCCCCTGGTCCCCGCGCCAGCTGCTCGCGGGCGCCCCCCGCAGGGCTCCTTCGCTCCAGGTCTCGGGTCCCCACCCCGCCCGGGGCTTCCTGGGTCGCCTCCTGGAGGACTCCCGCGCCCTCGAATCCTCATCTTGGGGTGTTTTCTGGAGACTCCAAACCCTGGCAGCCCCTCCTCGTTGTCCTCTGAGACAGTCCTGCAGGGACCCCGCAGGCGGAGGGAGGGAGCCGTCTGACGGGGCGGCCGGGAACGCGGGGCTCCCACTAGCGGCTTCACCCCACTGGCGGCTTCTCTCCAGCCCCGTTCCCGCCGGCCTCGGCCGGCAGCAGGGGTGGGAGTGGGAGGCACGTGGGGGCGCGCAGAGCACTGGACCGAGAAGACAACCCAGACTGACGTCAAAATTAACCAGGAACATTTAATAAAAAAATAGGCGAGTCATCTAGGACCCGGCCCGGCGAGCAGTGACCCTTAAAAGAGCGAAGCTCGGCCGGCCGGCTCCGACATTCATCCCGCTGAAGGCACAGCAAGTCCTGCGGCCTGTGCTGGGGACACTGCCGAGGCCATGGGCGGCCCGGACACGTGAGGCCGCCACAGGCTCGGACAGAGGAGCCCCTGAGCAGCCCCAGAGCACAGCTGAGACGCAGGCCAGGAAGTCAAGCCCACGGTCGGAGGGGGGACGGGAGCCCCTGCCGCCATCTTCATCCCTCGCCCCCTCCAGGGGGGCTGGGTCCAGGGGGCTCGCATGAGGCCGTGTGGTCGCTGGGACCCACCACTGCCCCTGGCGAGGGAAGTCACCCCCCTCCTGGGTGGTGGCAAGATGTTGTCTGCACACAGCTCAGGTGACTGGGGAACGAGGGAGAACAGAACTCAGTCAGCTTTTCTCCAACCCCACTGGAGGTCCATGAGGTCTGGTACACAGTAGGCCTTCAATCAATGCCTGCTGCATGAAGAAATGAAAGGACTCGTCATGTTCATCTCTGTGGCCCAGCACGTGGGTGAGGAACGCTGAGTGAGCACTGGCAGTGTTTTGTGTCACTAACGCCTGGTGCACACTCAGTGTTCTTCAGACGTGTGGGGCAGAAACCAATTAGACCAAGAAGCACCTTGTTTCCTTCCATCCCCAACTCTGAGCTCAATAAGTGCACTGAGTCGATGAGAACTTGTCTTTGCGTCACAGGCACCAGGCACATAGCAGGTGCTCAACGGGCTTGAATAAATGTTAAAATGTCTTGTTTATCTCAATATTCCCTGAGCCTGGAATGGTGCTCCATAGACAGTAGGCACTCAATAAATACCTGAATTAATTTAAAAAACGAATGCATACACTAGTGCCTGACTCTTGGGGGAAGCAATAAATGCCTGATGACTGAATCAACCAGTGACTGAGGGGATAAGAACGCGTCATTTGCTGCCAAAGCACAGGAAACCGGTACACAGTAAATGCTTGAAAAGTTTCGAGCGCACGAAGAGCTGAACGATGGATTGCTCCCACCCAATGCCCCGGTGCCGAGCCCTGTTCCTGGCATACAGTAGGCACTCCATTAATGCTGCCTGCGTGCACGTGATTGCTGAGCGAAAACGGGCAGGCCGCCGCCCTGCCTGGAGAGCCCTCGTGGCCTGCCAGGGCTCCACAGGGGCCCCGCTGTCCCTGGTGAGCAGGCAGAGGCCGGGCCTGGGGCGGCCGCCCCTCAGAGCTCATCACGGGCCGCGCTGTCCCTGGTGAGCAGGCAGAGGCCGGGCCTGGGGCGGCCGCCCCTCAGAGCTCATCACGGGCCGCGCTGTCCCTGGTGAGCAGGCAGAGGCCGGGCCTGGGGCGCCGCCCCTCAGAGCTCATCACGGGCCCCGCTGTCCCTGGTGAGCAGGCAGAGGCCGGGCCTGGGGCGGCCGCCCCTCAGAGCTCATCACGGGCCGCGCTGTCCAGCGGCGACTGCAGCACATCTGAGTTCTTGGCCTCGCGGCTCAGGGCCTGCTGCTCCCGCATCTTCTGGGATTTGGCACGGTCCCAGTCGGTCTTGACGTGCTCGTTGTCCCACACGACCGAGGTCTCTGTGTCACTCACATACCCATTGTCCCCCGTGTAGTGTGTGGGGTAGACGAGCAGGGGCTCCACGGAGAAGGCGCGCAGGTTGCGGGGGGAGAAGTGGCTCTTGTACTCGGACCTGGGGGGAGGGGGCCGTGAGGGGTGGCAGTCCCTCCCCCTGGGGAAGGGACAGATGGAAGGACAAGCAGCCAGAGGAAAAGACCCCTCCCCGGGGTCTGGGAGCCCCGCCCCACCCAGGACAGCCACTCAGCGAGACCCCCGCCCGCCTGCCCGCGGCCCTCACACTGGGTGCTTGTCGAACATGATGGGCAGGAACTCGTCGACGGGCAGCATCTTGGCGAGCGGCCGGGCGGCCAGCAGCTTGTGGGCACCTTGCTGGGAGAGCACGTAAGCCATCGTCCAGTGGGAGTAGTCGGCCTCCACCAGGTTCCTCACTCGGGGCACGGCCTTCTCGGGGCGCTCCACTTGCATGCGCTTCCAGCCCACATAGCTGGGGTGCAGAATGGGGGCGCTGTCACCCTCCTCCTGCTCACCAGAGAACACTAATCCAGAAAGCCAGGGATCCAGGGAGCCGCTGGCCCTGGGGTGGGAGTGGGTGGGGCGGGTTTGGAGAGCAATGAGGAGGCTGGCGTGGCTGGACCGGGAGGACGACAGGGTCTGGGGCCTGCAGGGAAGAGAGTAGGTTTTTACCTTGGGCACTAGGGAGCCATGGGAGGATTTCGAGCTGGGGAGGGTGGGATGTCTATGACATTTTCTGAATGTACTTAATGCCATTGAACTGTGCAGTTAAAAATGGCTAAAATGGTGAATCTTATGTATGTTTTACCCCAATTTAAGAAAAAAGAATGCAGAGCCTTCAAATCTCAGATTCATGGCATTTGGGGATTTTAGGGGCAGAAGTCTTACACTGTGTCCCTCTGACCATCCTCTGGGCTCTGACCACGGTAGGCAGCACCAATGTCTGTGGCACCCTCTCTGGGAGAGGAGACAAATGACCCCAAAACAGAGCAGCTTCTGAAACAACACACATTTATCCCCTCGTTTCTCGGGGTTAGGAACCTGGGAGTGGCTTGGCTGGGTACTTGTGGCTTAAGGTCTCTCATGAGGCTGCAGTCAAGGTGTTGGCTGGGTCAGTGGTCAGCTCAAGGCTCGACTGGGGCCAAAAGATCCTCTTCCATGCTCACTCATGCCTCAGGGCTGCCTCATGACACGACAGCTGGCTTCCACCAGCATGAGTGATCCAAGATAGAAGAACACCCAAGACAGAAGCCACATTTTTTTTTTTTTTGGTGTAAACACATGGATGTATTTTTCTTATGTAACAAGAAGTCCAGAACTAAGCTACTGGTGTCCCTTCACCTGCTCCACAATGCTGCAGACTTTTTTCTTTTTGGCTCCACCATCTTTCTTGTGTTCTCTTTATTCCCCTGCTAGTTGCCTTTTAATTGCAAAATGGCTGCCACACCTCCAGGCATCGCATCCACATTCAAGGCAAAAAGAATGGGGAAGGAGGAAGCCAGCTGTATCTCCCCTTTATCAGGATAGAAGCAGCTTTCCTAGAAATCTCCACAGCATTCTTCCAGACATGGCCACCTCTACTTGCAAAGGAAGCTAAGTTGGGGAATAGAAAATCATGGTCTTTTAAATCTAATCTTGGAAGTGCCATCTCATCGCCTCTGTTGTGTGATATTCATTAAAAGTGAGCCAATAAGTCCAGGACGCATGCAGGGGAGGGATTACACAAAGGCATGAATGTGAAGAGATGGGGATCACTGGGACCCATCTTACAGGCTTCTTCTCACAGGCCACAAACCCAGGCAAAGAAAACCTGCCCGAATCCAGCTGGGTGTCTGTTCTAGAGAGCCAGGCGGCTTTCTCCCTTTTTCGGTCACAGGCGGTTGCACTTGACCTGCAGCGTTAGACAGTGCGGCGGGAAGCGTCTGCCGTAGCACAGAACCCGCGTGGCTGGCTCCGGGGAAACCAACCCTGTGCGTGAGTTAAACGGGTCTGTGGGACTTCCTGAGCAGAAGCTGCGTCCTCACAAGCAGCAGCGACACAGGAAGGCACAGACTCGGGAGGGGACGCAGGTATCGTTCACCGCAGCAGGAGCGAGCCAAACACTGGTCCCTTGGGGGGGCCTCCCGGCGGAGTTAACCAGTTCCTGGAAACGAGGTGGGGCTGTTCCTCAAGCAAAACGTTAATAATTCGAGCGAGGAGAACCCCAATATTTGTTTCGACTCTTGACGGGCTGCGCTTGCCGACAGTGTTCTAATGGCCTCAGCAGAAGCATTTTGTTGACGTGAGATGGAGGCCCAATTTTTACAAGATGCGGGCGGGGATTAAGTGGGTGAGGGAGCGTTACCTAGTAGGAGGGGCCCACACGAGGAAATGGACTAGAGTAGCTTCCTGAGAGGCTGCAACTTTGTTTCACAAACCGAGTGGCTGAAGACAACAGATCTGTTTATTTTGATTCCCTCAGGTGGAAATCAAGGTCCTGGCGGGTTGGACCCCCTGGAGGCTCTGAGGGAGAACCTGTGCGTGCCTCTCCTGGCTCCCCGCGGCTGCCGGCAGTCCTGGAGGCGGCTTGTTTACAGCAGCCTCACGCCGGTCTCTGCCTGCGTCCTCACACGACCTTCTCCCTCTGTGTGTCTGTGTCCAGATTTCCCTCTTCTCGTAAGGACACCTGTCACTGTGTGAGGACACCCCTCAATCGAGTACAACCTTACCGTAACTTGATGACATCCGCAAAGAGCCTATTTCCATATAAGGTCACATCCAGAGGTTAGGACTTGAACAGATCGTTTGGGGGGACACAATGCAACCCTCACCCTTCTGCACTGTTCAAAGGACGAGCTATTACAGGGACCACCTGGGGCGCAGCCCTTACGTTCAGTGCACTCCCCTTCAGTGGCCCCGGTTCTTGGGTTCGGTTCCCAGGTGCAGACCTACATTGCTCATCAAGCCACGCTGTGGCAGCAACCCACATATAAAGTAGAGGAAGATGGGCACAGATGTTAGCTCAGGGCAAAACTTCCTCAGCAAAAAAAAAAAAAAAAAAAAAAAAAAACCACATTTAAATTAAAAGATTTTTTTAAAGGAGGAGTAGCTATTACATTGTGTCAGCAGGATCAGGTGGGGAATGAAGATGCAGCAATCAGCTGTTACCCAGAACAGTAGCTGTGGTCTGTGAAAAACGCACAAGAGAGTTTCTTCTTGTTTAAGTGGCAGAAAAAAAACACAGGAAGTCTCTAGTGCAGGACGAAGATAGGGAAGGGCACAGTGAGGGAACTTTCAGCCATTTAATAGGCGGGGTCAGCATACAATAATAGCCTACGTGAGTAGTAGAAGGAAGAGAAAGTAAAAGAGGAGTCTGGAATCAGAAAATTAATCTTGTCTGTCTTCTTGGCATAAGCTGTCTGCATCTCCAGTCATCAGCTTGACCGCGTGGTCTCCCGCGTGGGTGGGGGACAAGGGAGGCTGTCTACCTGCTCCTGTCTGCTCCTAGAGTATTCAGTGGAAATTAACAGAAGAAATATTAACTAAGTTGGGTCAGGAAGGCCTGCAGGGGGGCTCTCACCCCATCACACACCGTCAATTACACCAAACAGGAAGAGACAGATGCCCGCATCTCAGACAGGAAGTACAACTACTTTACTACTGAAGGAAGACTTGTCTCTGTACCTGGCAACAGCCCAGCCAATGAGAAATGCCACAGCCCAGCCAATGAGAAATGCCACAGCCCAGCCAATGAGAAATGCCACAGCCCAGCCAGTGAGAAACGCCACAGCTCAGCCAATGAGAAACGCCACAGCCCAGCCAATGAGAAATGCCACAGCTCAGCCAATGAGAAACGCCACAGCTCAGCCAATGAGAAATGCCACAGCTCAGCCAATGAGAAACACCACAGCTCAGCCAATGAGAAATGCCACAGCCCAGCCAATGAGAAATGCCACAGCTCAGCCAATGAGAAACACCACAGCTCAGCCAATGAGAAATGCCACAGCCCAGCCAATGAGAAATGCCACAGCTCAGCCAATGAGAAATGCCACAGCTCAGCCAATGAGAAACCCCACAGCCCAGCCAATGAGAAACGCCACAGCCCAGCCAATGAGAAACGCCACAGCCCAGCCAATGAGAAGCTGTTTCTGCCCTGAATTGCCACTTTCCCCCAGTGGACTTTCCTTTAGAACAGCTCCTCCCCTCCCCGTTTTCTCTACAAAAGCAGCTCCCCTGCTTTGTTTTCTGGATTTGCCTGTGGTTTGCCACAGCATGCATGTCTGGAATTGCAATTCTTTTGGCATTTTGAGATGAAAATAACAGGTGAATTTCCTTTTTAAATTGACAATTCCAAGAATGTTCAGTTTTAAGCTCTCCTGATGGAATGCACATCCAATGATCAAGATAAGAGGACGTGAGGCTGGCCGGTGGTGCAGCGGTTAACTTGCACATTCTGCTTCTCAGCGGCCCAGGGTTTGCCAGGTCGGATCCCGGGTGCAGACATGGCACCCCTTGGCAAAAGCCATGCTGTGGTAGGTGTCCCACGTATAAAATAGAGGAAGATAGGCATGAATGGTAGCTCAGGGCCAATCTTCCTCAGCAAAAAGAGGAGGATTGGCAGTAGCTGGCTCAGGGCTAATCTTCCTCAAAAAAAAAAAAAAAAAAAGATAAGAGAATGTATGCATTTTTACTTGGGAAACACAGATCCTACCGTCAGCACCCTAGAGTCTTACTTCTGTCTTCTTATCCACAGAAGCTGAGGAAGCTCTTTCCATCAAGACTTAAAGGCAAGTTTCTTCTGAAATCTTTTTCAAGGATACTGTCTTTTGAGATTTCAGACAACGCAAGGACCGCTTACAGGGATGATGTGGAAGAGCAGCGTGCACAAGTCAGTGATCAAGTGCAGGCATCATGCGAGTCTTTTGCAATATTTCGTCACATTAGCCTTACTAGGGTAGACTGTAGGACTGGAAATGGAACCATCAAGTGCATGAGCAGCCTATTAACTTATAATACGATAACTTGCAGATCCAAAAGAGGTTTCATCTTATTGGCAACAGTTTAAACTTTGGGGGAGGGAGAGTTTCTAAGATCTTTGCTAAGTTTCATTTTAGAATTCCATCAGTTGTTGAAGTGACAATATTATAGATCTATTGGGCTAAGAGATTAATTATGAAATGAATTCTACTGGATTTTACTTTTTTATGTGGTTCCTAGGAAATTTTAAATCTCGTCTGCTGCTCACGTTATATTTCCATTGGACAGCGCAGTTCTGGAGGGCTTCCCGAGTCTGGATAATTCTTTAACAGAAGGAGGCAACTGCGGCTGTCCTTCTTTCGGGAGGGAAGGAGATGGCTGGTTTAGAGTATTGCCGTGATGGAGATGACACGTGAAGGGGAAGCGGGAACACGTCCTGGAGCTGAGATGCTCAGTGTCTTCTGTCAGAAGACACAGCCTGCAAGCAGGGGCTCCAGCACGGTGAGCGGAGACCCCAGAACTCAATCGCCAAAGCTCCCACAAGCGCAGCCAAGGTGGCAGGTCCTCCTTACTGAAGCCGATGAAAGACTGAAATGCACCACGGTGCTGAAGTAAACGCTGGTGCTGGCCGACCCCGTGTGGGGAAGTCAACAGCCCTGCGCCCCTGCAGCCCTGTCACTCAGCAAAAAGGGAAAGAATTTGTGAATCTAGAATCCAGGAAACAAATGCCTTCATAGCTGCTCTTTGTAGGAGCCTTTGTGCTTCAGGATGACCGTGCTTCTTTTAATCTGAGAAGTACACAATCACTGAAAGATATTTATATCAGCATATTTTACTTAAACACAACCTACCTAGGAATATGGGCTCTCTTTGATGTGTCAGAGCTTGTTTATTTGTTTGATCCTAAATTTGGTAAATTGAAAAAGCTCTTGTAACAGTTTGCAATTAATGAAAATTTGGAGAATTCCAGACAAACCTGATCTTTCCTATTGTCCTTGATTCTGTAGGTGAAGGAACAAATATCTGTGCTATTTAAAGGCAATTCCAGGACACCCAGCAGGAGAGAGGCACCAAGGCCCCTCAGGGTTGTGTCATTCTGAATTTGGAGCCTGAACTTGGGAAAGATAGAGTCACAATAGGCTGTCAGAGAGAGATTCAAGTCATAAAGACAGGAAAGATTTACACAGCAGTGAACAACAATGGTTATGGGGAACTCAATATTTTTCAAAAGTAAGGGCTCTTTTCAAAAAAGAGTTCTTTCCTTTTTAGATTCAACATATAAGTGAGGTCATACAGCATTGGTCTTTCTCTGTGTGACTTATTTCACTAGCATGATGCCCTCAAGGTCCATCCATATTGTCACAAATGGCAGAATCTCCTTCTTTTTTATGGCTGAGTACTATTCCATTGTGTGGATGGACCACATTTTCTTTACCCATTCATCCACTGATGGACACCAAGGTCGTGTCAATGTCTTGGCTATCTTTGTTGTTGTTGTCATTACCTTGGTCCCGTCAGCTGGAGCAGACACAGCGAGAACACACACAGAGACAATGATTTTTCCTTTAAATCATCTTTAAAGTTTCCCAAGTGAGGAGAAAAGGAAGAGAAAGGGACAGAGAAAAGAAGTGAGGGGAGCGGGCTTCAGACGCGGCGTTTCCACGTTGAAGGGCCACTGTGCCCCTACCAGGACAGGTGTGGGAAACCCCTCTGCTCCCTGTACACACACACAAAACGGACGGAGTCACTAACCAGTTTCCACGTTGACTTGGGGCCTTCAGACGCAAAGCCCACACGGATCACAGACACCCTGAAGCCTGAGACAAAGTAACGCGGTCTCCCATGTTAGACCAAAAGGGCTCTCCATTTAGACGGACAGAACAGATGATGTCCTTGTGACACTCTTCCTCTTTCTGCTCTAAGACCACTGGCCAATGAGAGGCCCCACGGCGGCCACTGCAATATTCCAACTGCATTCCAGATTGTCATGGTGGGACGGTGCCCACAGAGGACTGTGTGCAGGTAACTGGATGGAAGCGTGAAGGACGCAGGGCCCACCCGGCCGGGCACCGACTCGGAGGGAGAAGCCCCCTGAGAACACTGCGACGGTGCCTGTGCAGCGTCCAGCGGGTCCCCAGGACTTTGCCAATGGCCAGTGGATCCCCATCAGAGGCTGGACACACCCCCTGGCTCCACGCAGGTGGAGCTCATGTAAGCAGTTTGCAGAGACACAAAGACAGGGTCGGAGGAGATGCCCTCAGAGGGTTTTCCTTTCTCTCTTTTCCTTTTCAGATTTCAAATGGTGACAAGTTTGTCCAAAGGACGCTGCTCTGAGGAGACCCTCAGAACACCTCAGCCAGCAGCACTGACTTAAGGGTGACATTGTATCTAGGCCTGTCCCCTCCCTAGAGACGTTTCCTCCACGGACACACAACGCTCAAGGCACTTGTAACGAGGTGAATGGTGGGCCCCAAAACTGACGTCCACGTCCTGCCCGCCAGAACCTGTGACTGGGACCTTATTTGGAAATAGGGTCCTCGCAGATGTAATTAAGGGAAGGATCTCAAGACGAGATCATCCTGGACTTAGGGTGGGCCCTGAATCCAGTGACAAGTGTCCTGATAAGAGACAGAAGAGGAGAAGACACAAGGAGAGGAGAAGCCATGTGAAGATGGAGGCAGAGACTGGAGTGTTGTGGCCACAAGCTGAGGGATGCCTGGGCCCAGCAGCGGGGGAGGCAGGCAGGGTGTGCCTTGAGAGCCCGTGGAGGGTCACGGTTGGTGGCAGTGAGGGTCTTGTTGGAACATCGGCAGGACCTCCATTTCTGTTGACGTCTTCGAGCCAAACACCACCCAGAACACACCTTGGTCAGACAAAGCTGGGCGTATTGGCCTGTCGCAACGCGGCTCCTGGCTCTGTGGAGCACCTCCGGAGGAGGGCGTTAGGATGGGCTTGTTGTAAAACCGGGGCTGACGGTGGGTGACCTGAGGAGGGCGCAGGGAAGCATGGTGTGCTCTGGGTTGGGCACAAAGAGCAAGTGGGGGCAATTCTCTCTGTATGTTAGCACCTTTTTCCCAGGAGGTGGGGGGAACCAAGTGGGGCCAAGGCCATGATCAGTGAGAATGAGCTGTCGCCCATGTCAGCCAAGAGACAGACACGGAGGGTTGGCCATTCTTGTGGCTTGGACAATGCCCTTGTTTTTGTCTGTGGTCAAACAAAACGCAGGTTTCTTGTTTTTGTCTCGCTCCATCCTGGCCAGAGTTGCCTTGTCAGATGTTGATGTCCCATGAAGTTACACCCAAAAGGAGAACTCCACGGCTTAGCCATGGACACTTGGCCAACTCCAAGCTGACTGCAGTCAGGGTCTGCTTGCTTCCTTCCCACTTTCCATTCACCACCCAGCCTTTGCACATGCTGTCCCCTCTGCCCAGAACGCCCTTCCCTCCCTTTCTTTATCCACCGCTGCTTAAATGCGACCTCCTCTGAGAAGGCCTCTCTTATCACCCACGCTGCCGGCTTCCAGAACCCACTCTCAACACGAGGCATATCTTCTGGCTATAGTTAGGATCATAGTTTTTGTAGGACTTCCTGACTGTGAGCTCCACGAGACCCAGACAGTCTGTCTTACTCGTCGCTGGTCCCATCACAGGCGCTCAGGGGGCCCTCGATGCTTGCTCGAGCGTGTGGGCAACTAAGAGCTGTAGAATGTCAGGGAGACAGAAGCCAAGAGTCCTCAGGACTGGGAGCCGGGCCCATGGCGGGGGCGGGAGGAGCCTGGGAGGCAGCAGAAGTCACCTTGCAGAAGACTTGGCTTCTGGAACGATTCACTTGACCTGCATGGCTCAGTTATGTCAATAGGAGCTAAGAGGTTCCCTGCCCCCAGGAAGGTGTGACAAGCCTGGGTCTGTTACATTTTACTTGTTGACACCTGGCTCCTGACCACTGAAGGTTAAGGAACTGTTGCCTTTGGCACCTCCACACCCCCGAACCCGACTGCTGAACCACAGTGTCTATGTGAGCCCCTTCTTCTTGGTTACAGCCACGTTTCCAGCACACAGGCTCCAACCTCCAGACATCACGGCCATGGCAGAGACAGAAAACAGACAGGTCACCGAACACAGGAAGCCAGCTGACAAGATGATGAAAATTACACAGAGGCCCGCGGCTGGAGCACTAAGCCCTGGGGACGTCAAGCAGGTCTTTCTCAGGGAGGCCTGTTCGGTCGACGGCCTGAAGGAGGTGAAGAAGCTGGCCGTGGGAACAGCTGCCCAGGGGCAGAGGGAGCATCAGGGGCGAGCTCCCTGAGGGAGGAGCCTGCCTGGCAGTTTGGAGACGGGAGCTGGTGTGGCTGGGGCTGAGGGAGAAGGGGAGGAGGAGGGAGATGAGGTGGGGAGCTGGGAGGGGTCTTGCAGGGCAGTGGGGACACTCGCGAGGCTTTAGAGCAGGGCAGGGACATGGTCTGACCGAGGGCCCAGCAGTGTCCCTGGGGGTGCCTTTCAGAGGATGGACTGTGTGGTCAGCTCGTCCTGCCTGAACTGCCCCCAAATCCATACCCCGCTTCTCTGCCCACAGCCAGCGTACCCGTGCTCTGACCCCTAGTACTGCCATTTCTCCCCACGAGGACACCGCCGCTTAGTAAATGCAGAAAATCTCAAGCGTGGTGCCTACGACAAATCGGCCCCCAAATCTAATTCTTGAGCTGAATAATAAAGAATATTGCAAGGTGCGTGTGTTGAGGAGAGCAATCTACAACGAGGGATCGGCGAGGCATTTGACCCACTCAAGGTTACATTTCGGCCAAACTCAACTGGTGGTCAGCCTGAGCCTCAGTTTCCCCACGTGGCCGGCGCGGAGTGCCTTGGTCTCTCTCCCCAGCTTCGCGGTGGGAGGCCGAGAACGGGGACGAGGAGAACGCCTCCCGAGCGCAGAGCGCCGGACAAGAGCTCCCGCGCTCCCTTCGCCGCGGCGCGGGCGGGGGCGCGCCCCGGCGGCCGTCTCCTCCGGGCCCACGGCGCCGGAGCGCGGGCGCAGTCGAGGCCGCGAGCTTGCATCCAGGCAGCCGCCATCTTGGTAAAGGCAAAGTTCTAGATTGCAGTTTCCCCTCACCCGGCCTGGTTCGCCAGTATCTCGAGTGGGCTCAGGGGAGGAGGCTTTATACAGTATCCCCTTGTTGAAGAGGAAAAAAAGCGACGGACAACCTCGACTAGCTTGGAAGCCAGGCTCGTGCCTCCTTTACCAAGATGGCGCTGACGCCTGACGTCATCGGCGCGCGCCGCCCGGAGCTCGGCGCGCAGGCCCACCGGTGACGTCACGGAGGCGCGACCGGGCCGGCGCTGGGGGCAGGAGGTAGGAGCGGCCGCGGCGCGGGCGGAGCCGGGGGGGCGGGGGCGCGGCGGGGTGGGCCCAGCGGGGCGGCTCGGCGTGGGACCACCCCCGGGAGAGCGGGGTGGGGGTGCTCCGAGACGGGGCACATCCGGCGCCCAGTCTCGACGGCTCCCTCGGGGTCTGTGCCCCTTTCCCCCAGCGGGTGACTGAGACCCAGAGGGACAGCGTGGTGTTCGAGGCCACCCAGCTCCGGCCCTGCCCCTGAGCAGCGTGCGGGCTTTCGGGTGACAGAGCTGGGTGCGGACGTCCCTGGCTCTTGCTGTGGGATCAGGGTTAGGGAGAGGGACGGGGCGCTGGCGGAGCCCAGAAGCGTTAGCGGGAGGGGTTCTTGGAGGAGACGACGTTGAGCTTCATCTTTTTTTACTTTCACATCCAGTCAACCGCGTGGGTCCCGACTCCCTCCTAAATGTACCCTCTGACCAGCCAGAGCCACTCCCCGGACCCCTGCGTGATCTCCCTGCTTCGGTCTCACCCCTCGCGTTCACCTCCTCACCAACCCCAGAGGGCTCTGACCCGCAGATCGCCTCCTGGCTCTAACGCCCTGCGCCCCTTCCCGTCACCCTGGAATATAAATCCTCTCTTCCCCGCCTGCCTGCCCCAAGCTCCTTTTATCAGATGCCCCCTGCAGGATGCCCTTTGACACATACACCCCCCCCCCCCCCCCCCCGCCCCAGGCTGGGCTTCTCCAGAGCCCTGCGCGTCCCCCATCACAGCTCTCATCATGAGTTGTCACTCTCGTTGTGTACCTCCCAGCCAGCCTGGGGGTCCCCTGGGGGCAGGAAGCCCATCCATGCCACCCTTTCCCCAGCGTCCCACACGGACTCGGTGTTCGGTGCGTGTTTACTGACAGCAGTGCGCGGGCGTTGGGTGTTTCCCGCAGAGAAGAAAGGCTGTCTGTATCAGTCGGCTGGGGCTGCTGTAACAAAGTACCACACACTGGCGGCTTCGACAGCAGACATTTATTTGCTCACAGTTCTGGAGGCTGGAAGCCCAAGGTCAAGGTGCCAGCTAATTTGGTTCCTGGTGCAGGCTCTTCCTGACTTGCAGACGGCCACTTCTTACTCTGTCCTCCCCAGGTGGAGAGAGCAGCTCTGACATCTTCTGCTCTTCTTCTAGGGGCACCAGCCTATGAGATCAGGGCCCCACCCTGTGACTTCATTGAACTTTCATCACCTCCTCATTGGCCCCATCTCCAAATCCAGTCACACTGAGGGTCAGGGCTCCTGCACGGGGATTTTGGAGGGACATAAACATCCTGTCCTGGCCTCAAGAAGGGGCCAGAAAACCCTTCTTAGGCTTTGGGATGGAGTTGGGGGTCTTGAACAGTGGGGCATGGGAGAAGGGGATGCTGGGGAGAGGCCCTGTGAGTGGACCGGGTCACAGGAGGGGACAGGGAGGGGGTATCAGATGGGGTACAGCCAGAGGAAAGGCTCAGAGGTGGGAGAGGGGGGTTAGTGGAAAGAACAGTGAGAAGCGGAGTTTGGACACAACAGTGTGTGACGTAAATACTGAGGCTACCCTGGAAATAGACGCGGGTTCATTCATGTGCTCAAATCATTGATTGAGCCCCTACTGTGCAGGGCTCTGGGGCACAGCGGTGACCAAGGCAGTCCTGGCTCCGCTCTCATGGAGCTCCCAGTCTGGTGGGGAAGACGGACATTTGATGAATCATCATATAAATGAACATAAGATAGCAACCCAGGCAAGTGCCTCAGAG
The DNA here is from genome assembly GCF_041296265.1 of Equus caballus. Taxonomy (NCBI): domain Eukaryota; kingdom Metazoa; phylum Chordata; class Mammalia; order Perissodactyla; family Equidae; genus Equus; species Equus caballus. The sequence goes on from NC_091704.1 coordinate 17,232,160, forward strand.
AGCAGTTCGTGGTCTGAGAGTTGGGTAGTGTCTCAGGGAAGGCTTCCTGGAGGCAGCAACACCTGAGTGGGCCCTGAAGCTTAAATCGGAGTTAACTGGGTAAAAAGAGGAGCGAAGAGCAGCCAGGTGGCAGGCACGGCAAGTGCAAAGGCCCTGGGGTGGGAACCTGCGTGGTATGTTTCATACCTGCCTGCTGCTGAGTGAATGTAAGGGAGAGGAGGGTGGGGAGTTTCCTCATCTCTAACTCAGACAGTGACCCCCACTTCTTGGTGCTGTCCTGGGGAGTCCAGGAGGGGTTTTCTGTGGGGTACTTTGTAGACGTTCGGTAATGAATGCTTGATTTAGGGACCAAGGGGTGGCTGGGAGGAGTGCGGGATCAGGCTGGCATATTGGGCCCCGTGGCAGCCCTTGCATCCTATGCCAGGAGGGACTGCAATCAACCCCACGTCTCAGATCAGGAAACCGAGGCTCGAGGGGAGCACTTCAGCCACAACTGCAGAGCCAGAACTCACCCCCAGGTCTCAGCCTGGAGTGGGCACCCCTCCGTGTGGAGTGAGGGGCCCCAGAAGCCTCAGAGTCCTGATCTGTGTTGATGTCACGGGGGGGAGCCAGCCAGGACCTTGGCGGGGTGGGGGGCCATGGTTAGGAGCATGGAGTTGGGACTGAGGGGCTGGGCCTGGCTTGGAATCCGGGCCCCTCCACTGCCCCACTGTGTGGCCCTGAGCATGTCCCTTACCCTCTCAAAGCCTCAGGTTCCCATCTGTAAACCAGGGCTGAGCCGTGCCTCTGCTGCCACGGGGGAGGACGCGCTCAGGCTGCCCCTGGCCGCAGCGTCGGCGGTTATCACTGCCCAGCTCCGTCTGACTGCAGACCACCTCTGGCTCTGCCCATTGCACCATCGTGATGCCCAGTGTTCGGCTCCCACCCTCAGCCCACGTGACAGCCAGAGGGGGCTTTGGAACAACCTAAACCAGAATGTGTTCATGCCCTGCCTAACAGCCCCCTGGTGCCAATGGAGAACATCCTTGCTCTTCCTCGTCCTATAAGGCTGCTCTGTCAGCCCCACACCCTCCCTCGCTCTTCCCCTCCACCTCCTCCTCACTCACCCACTCTGGCCTCAGTGGCCTCCACACTTCCTGTAGTGCGTGGCCTCCTTCCTGCCCCAGGGCCTTTGCACATCCTGAGCCCTCTGCCTAGAAATCCCACCTCTTTGTCCTCACAGGGCTGCCTCCAACCATCCTTCAGGTTGCAGCTCAGCTGCCACCTGCCAGGGTGTGAGACTTCACTAAGACGCTCTCCGTAAAGCTGAGCCCAGTGTGCACAACCACTGCAAATGGGAGCAGATGGTAGTTTCCAGTGGGGCTCAGATGGGAGCCCCTCTCCCACAAGTCCCACAGCCGGGAGGTGGGATTGGGGGCTGCCTGGTGGCCCTGAGTCAGGATGGCCCCCACATTCTCTCCCCTTCGTTCTTGGGGGCTGGGCTGGTTTCTCCCAGGTTCAGCTGGGGCTGAGCGGGAGATGTTCAGGGTGGGAGAGAGCAACCCATGAGTCCGGAACACCAGCCTGTTTCCCAGATGAAGACGGCTGAGGCCCAGAGAGCCAAAGGCCTGTGTCCTGGACCGCACGGTGCTTGCATCAGCCCCCCGAAGGGTGCTCGCAGTTTCCCAGCCGCGCAGCCTCCCCTTCCTCACCCAGGAGGCAAGCTTTGCTAGTGAGACCCCAGGCCCAGCCCAGGCTCTGCCCGGAACCCTGGCTTCCAGCCCTCAGAACGGGAGCAAGGACCTTCCCCGTGTTTAAGGCTTTGGGGACATTCGATTGAGCCGGCCCATAGAAAGCATGGAGTGGGGGCCCGGCATGGGGAGGGGGCACCTGCCGTCTGTGTGTGTCATCTTCTCCCCAGCGCCCAGCTTCTCCTGGCCCTGCAAGCTGGGGCAGGGTCCTTGGGAGCAGTTCGAGGCAGCTACTCACCCAGGGGAGGGGGACTTGGCCTCAGGGCTGTGGGACGGGGGACTAAGGCCTCATGAGTGGCAGAGTGGGAGGGGCCGCACACAGACTGGCCTGCAGGGGTCCACAGCAGCATGACACATAGGAGCTGGAAAGACAACCCAGATGTCCGTCCTTGGACGGAGGGCTCCAAACAACGCGGTCAGCCACACAGGGCCCAGTGCTCCGGCACAGAAAGGGACTAAGCCTGACACCCACGGCAGCGCAGAGGGACCTCGGAAACCTCCCGCTGAGGGGAGAGGCTGACACACAGACCACGCGCGTTTGATCCCATTTACCGGAAACGTCCAGAACAGGCCAAGCCACAGAGACAGAAAATAGATTGGTGACCAGGGGCTGGGGAGAGGGGTGGGGAGGGACTGCTCATGGGGGCAGGGTCTCCTTTTGGGGCAGTGGAATGTTCTGGAACTAGATAGAGGTGGTGACTTCACAACATTGTCAAAGTGCTAAATGCCACTGAATTGTGCACTTTAAATGGTTTGCTTTGTGTTATGTGAATTTCACCTGAATAAATGTTTTTAAAAAGAGGGAACACTAAGTCCAAAGCCCTCATTTTACGGACACGGCCATTGAGGCCCCAAGGGGGTCCCAGCTGTGCAGGTGTGAGTCTGGGGGTGCCGGGGGTGCAGGCCTTCACTCACTGGTCCCCACCATCCTCCCGCAGCCTGCTGAGGGATGCCCAAGAAGTTCCAGGGCGAGAACACCAAGTCGGCAGCGGCCCGGGCGCGGAGGGCTGAGGCCAAGGCGGCAGCTGATGCCAGGAAGCAGAAGGAGCTGGAGGATGCCTACTGGAAGGATGAGGACAAACACGTCATGAGGAAGGAGCAGCGCAAGGTGGGTGGGCCCTGGGCCCCCATGCCTGTGGGCAAGACGGGAAGATGGGATGGAAGGGGGTGGGGGGCCTCCTGAGGCTTTGGCCTGAAGAGCGAGGAAGCGCCAGACGTGGAGCAAGGGCAGGGAGGGGGGCAGAAGCAGAGCCAATGGCTCATGCAAAGGCCCTGGGGTAGCCAGGTCTTGGCATGTTTAGGGAACAGCGAAGCAGTCACCGCCCTCCATGGGCTTGTTTCTCTCCTTCTTGTAATGCCAGGGTTGGGTGAGACTGTCAGTTCTCACCCTGGAGCGACTGCACCCAGGGGACACTTGGCAACATCTGGAGACAGTTTGGTTGCCACAGCTGGGTGGAGGGTGCTACTGGCATGTGTGGGTGGAGGCCACGGGTGCTGCTCAACTCCCTGCAATGCGCAGGACAGCACCAGAGCAGAGTGAGCGGGCCCCAGACGGCCATGGTGCCAAGGCTGGGACATGCTGATAGTCCCCGTTTCCAGCCTCCAGCCTGGGGCTTGCAGGCACTTCCAGGTGTTTGTAAAAACTGAGAAGTGGGAGGGCTGGCCAGCTGTCCCCCGATGGGCCCCAATGCCAGGCACACAGTGGGAGCTTAATTGATGTCTGGGGAGTGTCTCAGGGCTGATGCTGACTGGCTTGTCCCAGTAGGTGGCGCCAGAGACCCGTCTCAGCCCACGCTCCTGGTCCCCTGGGCGCCACCTGGCCCAGGTGCGCACACGCGCGCCTCCGCTGGGAAATGAGGGAGCTTGCGGAAAATCTCAGTGGCGCCTTGCCGTCCCTGCACGCCCAGATGTGCGGCGCCTGGGCGCTTCTGCCAGGGTTTCCCATCGTCTTGCTGGGCTGGGCTCTGCCTTGTCTTTAGCGGACACTGAGTGTCCCTGGTCCCGTCCCCCGCACTGTGCTGCGTTGGTCCGTGGAGGTTTTTAAATTCTTTATGACGGTCATCTTTTGACAGTGTAGGAAAGTTGAAACCTCAGAAGGAAAAACAGTATCTGCCAAAGATCCGTTACCCAGACAGAAAGGCCAGAAACCTTTCAACAGTCCCAGAGGCAGCCGCCCAGCCCAGGGCCTGGGGCACAGAGAAGGTAGGAAGCCCAGGTCATAGGGCTGGGCCAGGGGCTGGGCCGGGCTGGCACTAGTGGGTCCACCCTCTGGCTTGTGAAGTGGGGGGGTGCTCAGGAGCCTCTGGCTGGCTGCGCGCCTGCGCACCACCCCGGACGGACACAGAGCAGAGGCCGGCTGAGCAACAGGGGCAGTGGGGCCCGCAGCTCCTTGACCCTGTCATTGTGGCCACCATTCACCAACGGGCTAAAACCACCAAAGCAGGCGAAGGGCCAGCATTTGCCAACTGTGCTCACTGGCACATTCCTGGCCCCTGTGCCCCTCCCAGGCGGGCCCCTCCTGACTGTTTCCCATGGAGCTGCTGCTGGTCCTTCTTCACCTTTGGTGGTTTTCTGGGGTTTGTCTCTGTCCCGCTGACGGGCACGCGGGGCTCACAGTCTCCCTCTTCTTTTCATACACACGAAAAGATGCTGCTCGAAAAAGATACTGTTTCTATGAAAAAAGCAAATCCATGCTTGCTCCAAAACACGAAAAAACAATGCACCTCCCCCTAGGTGACACCAAAGGCTTTGCTCCCACGATGCCCTGAAGCCGTGCCCTCCAGTAAATGGGGTCCCACAGCCAGTTCCTCCTGGCAGCAGCAGCCGCGGACCGGCGGGCGCCATCGGGCCGGGGCCGCATTCCCGACTCCACTTGTTCCGTGTTACGCAGCTCGGTGATGAGCACCTGGCTGTCTGGATTCCATCTCCATGATTTATGAGCCCCTTTTTTTTATTGAGGTCATAATCGTTTATAACATTGTGTAATTTCAGGTGTACATTTTTATTTGTCAGTCACCATACATATGAGCCCCTTCACCCGCTGTGCCCACCCCCCAAACCCTTCCCCTCGTAACCAGTGATCTGCGGTCTTTGTCCATGGGTTAGTTTATCTTCCATGTTTGAGTGAAATCATACAGTGTCTGTCTTTCTCTGTCTGGCTTATTTCGCTTAACATAATACCCTCAGGGTCCATCCATGTTGCTGCGAATGGGATGGTTTTGTCTTTTTTTCTGGCTGAGTAGTATTCCACTGTATATACACCACATCTTCTCCATCCACTCATCAGTCGGTGGGCACTTGGGTTGCTTCCATGTCTCCGTTATTGTGAATAATGCTGCAATGAACATAGGGGTGTGTAAACCTCTTTGAATTGTTGATTTCAAGTTCTTTGGATAAATACTCAGTAGTGGGATAGCTGGGTCACGTGGTATTTCTATTTTTAATTTTTTGTTTTTTGAGGTTTTTTTGGTGTGGAAGATTGGCCCTGAGCTAACATCTGTGGCAGTCTTCCTCTATTTTGTATGGGAGATGCCACTACAGCATGGCTTAATAAGCAGTGTGTAGGCCCGCACCCGGGATCCAACCCACAAACCCTGGGCTGCCACAGTGGAGGGCATGAACGTAACCGCTATGCCACCATGCTGGCTCCTCTATTTTTAGTTTTTTGAGGAATCTCCATACTGTTTTCCATAGTGGCTGCACCAGTTTGCATTCCCACCAGCAGTGTATGAGGGTTCCCTTTTCCCCACACCCTCTCCAACATTTGTTATTTTTAGCCTTAGTGATTGTAGCCATTTTAACGGGCGTAAGGTGGTATCTTAGTGTAGTTTTGATTTGCATTTCCCTGATGATTAGTGATGTGGAACATCTTTTCATGTGTTTATCGCCCATCTGTATATCTTCTTCGGAAAAATGTCTGTTCAGATCCTGTGCACATTTTTTGATCAGGTTGTTTGTTTTTTTGCTGTTGAGTTGTGTGAGTTTTTAATATATTTTGGAGATTAACCCCTTGTGGGACATATGATTTGCAAATATTTCCTCCCAGTTGGTGGGTTGTCTTTTCGTTCTGTTCCTGGTTTCCTTTGCTTTGCAGAAACTCTTTAGTCTGATGAAGTCCCATTTGTTTACTTTTCCTCTTGTTTCCCTTGTCTGAGTAGACATGATATTTGAAAAGATACTGCTAAAAGTGATGTCAAAGAGTGTACTGCGTGTATTTCCTTCTGGGAGTTTTGTGGTTTCACGTCTTACCTTGAAGTCTTTGGTGCATTTTGAGTTAATTTTTGTGTATAGTGCAAGATAACGGTCTACTTTCATCCTTTTGCATGTGGCTGTCCAGTTTTCCCAACACTATTTATTGAAGACTTTCCTTTCTCCATTGTAAGTTCTTGGCACCTTTCTCGAAGATTAGCCGTCCAGAGATGTGTGGGTTTATTTCTGGGCTCTCAGTTCTGTTCCATTGATCTGTGTGCCTGTTTTTGTACCATGCTGTTTTTTTTTTAAGATTTTATTTTTTTCCTTTTTTCCCCAAAGCCCCCCGGTACATAGCTGTATATCTTTTTAGTTGTGGGTCCTTCTAGTTGTGGCATGTGGGATGCCGCCTCAGCGTGGTTTGATGAGCAGTGCCATGTCCGCTGGGATTCAAACCAACGAAACGCTGGGCCGTCTGCAGTGGAGCGCGCGAACTTAACCACTCGACCACGGGGCTGGCCCCTGTACCATGCTGTTCTGATCACTATGGCTTTGTAGTACATTCTGAAGTCAGGGATTGTGATGCCTCCAGCTTTGTTCTTTTTTCTCAGGATTGCTTTAGCAATTTGGGGTCTTTGGTTGCCCCATATGAATTGTAGGATTCTTTGCTCTATTTTTGTGAAGAATGTCATTGGGATTCTGATTGGGATTGCATTGAATCTATAGATTGCTTTAGGTAGTATGGACATTTTAACTACGTTTACACTTCCAGTCAATGTGCGTGGCATATCTTTCCATTTCTTTGTGTCATCAGTGTTTCTCAATAATGTCTTATAGTTTTCAGTGTATAGGTCTTTCACCTCCTTGGTTAAATTTATTCCTAGATATTTTATTCTTTTTGTTGCAATTGTAAGTGGAATTGTATTCTTGAGTTCTCTTTCTGTAAGTTCATTTAGTATAGAAAAGCAACTGATTTTTGTAAGTTGATTTTGTACCCTGCAACTTTACTGTAGTTATTGATTATTTCTAATAATTTTCCGATGGATTCTTTAGGGTTTTCTATATGTAAGATCATGTCGTCTGCAAACAGCGAGGGTTTCACTTCTTCCCTCCCTGTTTGGATTCCTTTTAGTCCTTTTTCTTGCCTAATTGCTCTGGCCAAAACCTCCAATACTGTGTTGAACAGAAGTGACGAGAGTGGGCACCCTTGTCTTGTTCCTGTTCTCAGAGGGATGGCGTTCAGTTTTTCCCCATTGAGTATGATGTTGGCTGTGGGTTTGTCATATGTGGCCTTTATCGTGTTGAGGTACTTTCCTTCTAAACCCATTTTATTGAGAGCTTTTATCATAAGTGGCTATTGGATCTTGTCAAATGCTTTCTCTGCGTCTATTGAGATGATCATGTGGTTTTTATTCCTATGAGGCTCATTTTTGATGGCTCCGGAAAATTCCGCCAAATGGACTCATCCTTCACCCATCGCCAGATGCTGCTAATTGCTCTTTTAAAAACTGCGACTGATTTTTTAAAAGAAGTTGCTGAATGTTAAAGCATAAATCTTACGCTCCCTCCTCAGCCCCATGTCCCTGGAGACTGATGGCCGCAGGTTGCCTGTCCTTCCTGCGTTACCGGAGCCTTCTGGAGTTTGTTCATTCATTCATTCCGCACACTTTCACCAAACACCTGCTGTATGCTGAGCTAGAAGGCAGCCATTCACAACCCCAGCCAGGGCCTGTCTCCTGCCTTCAGGATGAACCAGATAACGGGAAGACCTGAAACTGGGGATTTTTGGAACACAAGAAGGAGCTGTGTGGTGGAGGGGGCAGATGGGGAGCCAGGAGCTCAAGATGAGCTGGAGTTAACCAGGGGGGGAGGCTGGTGAGGGCGCTCCAGGGGGAGAGAAGAGCTAGTGCAAAGGCCCTGAGGCAGGGCCATGTGGGGGCAGAATGAGCACGAGGTGTACGTGCACCATGCAGGGTCGGGGAGCCTCAGGAGAATGTTCCCTCTGACAGGGAAGCAGAGGCCTGCCTGAGGTGCCCCGGCACAGAAGTGGGAGCCCAGCAGCTGCACTCGAACACTTTTGACCTTTAACCCCACACCCGACTTTCTTGCCATGCAGGTGAAGGTCAGAGGCCCAGTGGGTGCCCTCAAGCACATCCACCCCTCTTCTGGGGCACTTAGATTCACCATGGGTGTGTCACAGGGGAACACTGCAGTCACGGGGACCGTCCCCAAGGCATGGGAGGCAGAGGGCAGTGTTGCGGGCAGTGGGTGGGTAGGCAGGGGCACTGAGGGTGCTGGGTGGCAGGCACCCAGATGTTCCAAGCCTCTGGCCTCACCGCTGGAAGGGAACCAGAACCTCGCTCTGCCCTCCCAGAGCGGTGGAGGGGCAGTGGCCAAGGACAAGTCCTGGGGCCAGATGTCCCCTTGTCCAGCTGGCATCAGGGCCTCCCTTGGGAGCCAAGGTGGGATCAGTCCCAGCCCCTGTGACACATGGACCATGCCTCCCCCGAAGTCTCCTGGTGCCTCGGGGCAGAACCTCTGCCCCAGCTGGCAGTGAGCGCCGACCCTCCCATGGCTCCTGTGGCCTTTGGAGTCCAATACAAACCCCTCCCCGTGCCCTTGAAGCGCCTGGTGGCCGGGCCCTCAGCCTGCCCCGTCTCTCCTCCCTCCATGCTCCTTCTCCCCACTCCAGCCTCTGGGCTGCTTCTCTGTCATGCTAGGTGGTTCCTGCCTCAGGGCCTTTGCAGCTGCCATTCCCACCACTAAGGACTCTCCTGTCCCCCAGCTCTCCCGCTGGCTGGCTCCTCCTCCAGCCCAGGTGTCACTTTTCCTTTGAGAGCCACCCACTCACCTGCCCAGGCCAAGGTTCCCTGTTTTTCCCATAGTCATGTAGGATGGGAGCCCCCGGGTAGGCCCACTGTGCACCCAGCACTGGGTCTAGCACACAGCAGGGCTTCAGTCCAGGTTGGTTGAGATAAAACCTGGATCCCGTGCCAGTGGGCAGCAGTTGGAACCTCACCACCCCGTCCCCCTAGGAGGAGAAGGAGAAGCGGCGCCTGGAGCAGCTGGAACGCAAGAAGGAGACACAGCGCCTGCTGGAGGAGGAGGACTCGAAGCTTAAGGGTGGCAAAGCCCCCCGGGTGGCTGCTCCCAGCAAGGTCACCCGCGCCCAGATTGAGGAGACGCTTCGCCGAGACCATCAGCACAAGGAAGCCCCAGACCCAGGTGTGGCTGTGGCTCACTCTGGAGCTGCCCTTGTACCCACTAAAGGATAAACAGTGGGACCCACCTTGGGCTGAGTCCTGAGCCCCTCCTCACCTCCAGAGAGGCTGCCTGGCTCTGCATGGCACAGGGTGGGGGGGCGCGGGCTGGCAGGCCTGGCCCTGAGCACAGGCGACTAGGGCGCACACGCATGTACTTACCTGCTCTGCACCCGACCCCGGCTTGTGCTCCCTGGGGGCCCCAGGGCGTTAGTGGGGCGCCCCAGGCTGAGGAGACAGCAGCCACAGGGGGGGGGGTGCTTCCTCTGTGCCCAGCTACAGTGAAGTTAGGAGGGCAGCCCGGGCTGGGCCTAGGCCGCGGGTGCGGAGGGCTGCACCGGCCCACCCTGGAGGTCTGTCCCGAGAGGGCTTCCCAGCTCCAGGGGCGTTTCTCTGCTCCCCCTCATTCTCTGCCTGCCTGCTGCCTCCCCTGGCTTCTTCCCTTACTGTGTCTCTCTCATCTCCCTGGAACTCTGCATATCTGCTTCTCTCTCTCTGTCTCTGTCTATGTCACCCGGCCACCCGCCCGCCCCCAGCCGAGAAAGCCAAGAGCCACTTGGAGGTGCCGCTGGAGGAGAACGTGAACCGCCGCGTGATGGAGGAGGGCAGCGTGGAGGCGCGCACCATCGAGGATGCCATCGCCGTGCTCAGGTAGTGGGCGGGGCGGGGCCTTCGGGGCGGGGCTAGTCCTCCGGGGGCGGAGCCGCGCCCTAGCCCGCTGATGTTGGTGTCCTCCCTTAGCGTGGCGGAGGAGGCGGCCGACCGGCACCCTGAGCGGCGCATGCGGGCGGCCTTCACCGCCTTCGAGGAGGCGCAGCTCCCGCGGCTCAAGCAGGAGAACCCCAACATGCGGCTGTCGCAGCTGAAGCAGCTGCTCAAGAAGGAGTGGCTGCGCTCACCCGACAACCCCATGAACCAGCGGGCCGTACCCTTCAACTCCCCCAAGTGACCCCGGAACTGGAGGAGCCGCCCCGCTGGCGGTCAGGGTCCTGACTCCACACGCCCTCCCACTGGGTCAGCTCTGAGGGTGACAAAGAGGTCCAGCCCTGGTGCGTGTCCTTGGGGCGACGTGGCATCATCAGCCACTCCTCCCGCCAGAGGGTCCCTGCTCTGAGTGACATCCCCCTTCTCAGGTGCGCAGAGCCCTGTGGCTGAGCGCCCAATAAAGGCGGTCAGTGAGGCAGCATGTGCGCTTGAAGTCCACGTGGGCAGGCGGGTGGGTGGTGAGGAGAGGCGAGTGGCCGTTAGATGGAGAGCAGGCACGGCCAAAGAAGACAAGGGCCCCCAACGGTGTTCCTGTCACAGCAAGCTAGCTGAGAGCTTTGCCCGGCTCCTTCGGCGCCTCCTCCTGGCTTGGGCCCCTCATCCAGTGAGGGGCCTGTACCACCATCCACGGAAACCTTCCTGGGCTGCTGCAAGTAGGCGACTCAAGAGAGGTTGAGGCCCTGGCTTGAGATCACGGAGCATTCCAGGAGCAGAAATAGAGGAGCTGGAGGCGAGTTGTCTACATCCTGAGTCTGGTTCAGAGTCAGTGGCCAAGGTCACACAGTTCTTGGGATCAGGAAATTCTGGCTGCTCTGCTGTTACTCCAACATAGGAGGCATCTGGGGGAGTCCTCGCAGGCTTCCCGGTGGAGGATTTCTTGAGAGCGGGCCTTGGTGGGTGATGAGTCAGATTCCATGGCAGAAGCAGGGCACTGGGCAGGCAAGGACCTGGGGGCTGAAGCAGGCAGGTGGGTTGGTAGGAATGAACATCCTCGCAGAGGCTGCATGTCTGGGGAGGGCTCGGTGAGATGTGAGCCCGGTGCTGGCTTCCTAGAGCTCAGTCAGCCCTGCGGAGTTGGCAGAGACGGTGGGGAGCTGGGAGGTGGGCCCGCATGTGGGGGGCCGGGTCCAAGCATTTACCAGGTCATTGCTATGGCTACCACCCAAGTGACACCCTCTATGCGCCCAAAAGGTTGTCCCTACAGCCTCTAGTCCCCATTCTCCCCACTCCCCACTCCCTCTCGGCTGCAGCCCTGCCTCCTCGCTCTCAGCTCTGTCAGTCCAGCCAGCTTGTTCCCCATCAGGGCCTACAGCCTGTTGGTTCCTCCTGCCAAGAACACTGTTCTCACGGCTCTCAGGTCTCAGATGCACATCCTCACAGATGGACTCAACTGTGTGAGGTCAGGGCCGGGCCAAAGCGGGCCAGGCTGTGCCCCGAGGAAGGAAGGTAGAAGGTGGCATGGAGGGAGGGTCTTGAAGGATGCATAGGAATTCCCCACACAGACACAGGGGACAGAAAAGACCAAAGGAACCACACATGCAAAGGTCTGAGGGTCACACCTCTGTTCAGGGGGCGGGGGGTGGGGGGCATTAATAATTGAGTACAGCTAAAGTGCAGTATGGAGGGTGCGGGAAACAGTGGGAGATGGCATAAAACTAACCGGCGTATACTGAGCACTGGCTTAGTTTGGGGGTCCCCCAGGAGCCGACCCTGAGACAAGGACTAGTGGACACGTGAGGGGTCCAGGAGGACTCCATGGGGGTTTGGGAAGTGAGAGGGAGGAAAGGAGCCCCGCAGAGGGTGCCGATGGGCAGAGTGTGGGAGGATGGGACAGTGAGAAGCATCCACTGGATACTAAGCGCTGGCCTGGCACATGGCACTAGCATTTCAGTGAGACCTGGGGCAGCTCTGTGACATACTGATCCCCTTTATAGATGGCAAATCTAAGTCACCTGCCTGCGTCACATAGCCAGGAAGTACCCAGAGCTGTGGGGCAGCCATCAGGGGCGGCGGTGGGGCCCGGAATCCGGGCTGGAGGTGTCAGCCAAATTAACAGGAGGAAGAGCCCAGACAGCTCCCCACAAATGGACCAGGGCCTTAATGGGTCTGAACCTCAGTTTCCTCCTATATAAAATGGGCCTAAAAATAGTGTCTAATCCTACAGTATCTCGCGAATCAACAGATGGTGCCTGGGAAAGGCGTATCCTGAAGAAGGGCTTGGCCAAGGAACCTCCTGCACGGCCATGCTGGGGTCTTCGTGACTGGGCAATAGAGAAGATCGGGACCAGTGGTGACCAAGCCCGAGGGAAGAAGCCATCCGGGCGTGCAGCCAGGCCGAGAACGCCAGGACAAGGAGTGGGGCTGTGTCCCAGGGCGATGGGGAGCCAGGGCTGGTGTGAGCCAGACAGGATGAGTGTCAGAGCTGCGGGTGGCAAGCGCCGGGGACCTGTAGAGGAATGGCAGGTGGACGAGGGAGCGAAGATAAAACTCAGGACAGGGGCTGAGAGGCTCGCCTTCAGTCCTCACACAGAAAGACGATGGTAGTAATATTTGTCCCCTTCCACAGAAAAGCCCCTTCTCTCTTTGCCTCTGCCCTCACGGAATTCCGGGCCCGCGCGTGCGCGCAAGCGACGGGAATCCCCAGCTCCGCCGCACTGCGCGGGAGGGGGCGTGAGACGGGAGTTCCTGGCGCTCCCGGACCTCCACGCGCACGTTGCCAGGACGACCGGGCGGGGCTGCGGGGGCGCCGAGTGCGCACAGCGCCTGCGCCGGAGCGCTCTCCTTCACGCGCCAGGGCTTTCCCGTCGCGCGCGCGTCGGGGAGAGAAAGCCGTGCTCAGCGCGCACGCGTCGACCCCCGCCCTGTGGGCCAGGGAATCCTCACCCGCCGCAGTGCGCACTGGGGGCGGGGCGGGGCAACCGGCTCAAACTGGAGTGGGGTTCGTTGAGGAGGTGGCGGGGTGGGAGTGCCACCCCGGGTCTTCCCGAGGTTCCCGCTCCGGCCTTCGCCGTCGCCTTGGCAACCCGGCTTGTGGGCCGCAGTGTGGGGGTGGCGGCGGCCTTGGGGAAGCCAGACGGCTCTGCGCCTGCGTGGGGCTCCGCGCCTGCGGCCGGGGTTCCCCCTCGTGCACCCTGGGGATGGGGGGAGGGTGCGGAGAGGGGAGGTGAGGGTGGGCGCCGAGGGAGGGGGCGAGCGCGGAGAGAGGGCTGTGGGGGAGGGGCGAATGGTGGAGGGAAGAGGAGGAGGGGTGGGTGCCGGAGAAGGTAGGGGAAACGAAAAGGGTGGGGATGACGAGGAGAGGGGTGCAGGGTAGGGAGGGGGAGGGGGACAACAAAAGAAGAGGGAGAGTAGGGGGAGCTTAGGGAGCAGTTAAGGGACACGGATAATGTGAGGGGGACAAAGAGAAGCGCATAAAGGGGACACGGCAGGTGTGGGGGTGACGGGAGGGGAGGCTGGAGAGAGGGCAGACACCTTCAGGACAACCCCCCGCCCCCACCCCGCGCAGTTTGGCCTGGGGAGGGAGGGGGTTTGCTGCGCCAGCAGATCGCCGCCTAGGGTTTCCAGATCAAGAAAAGAAAAAAAAAAGGCACCCAGTTAAACTTGACTTTCAGATAAACAAGGAACAATTTTTATTGTTAGAAGTCTGTCCCGTTCCGTGCCCTTTTATTTGGCAGTCCTCATTTCCGTCGCCTCCCCACACACCGCCTGTCCTTTGAGCCTTTGTGAAAGCCGCGGGGACCTCGCTGGATGGTGCCTTTGTCTCTCGCCTCCGGGGTGCCCCACAGCCCTGCACGCCAGGAGCCCTCCGGTGCCATCTCCCCTCCTGGCCTTGAACACCAGCCTGAGGTCGAGTCCCGGCCAGGCAGTGATGCGCAAAAGCGCGGCACCCACGCGCGCCTCCGGGCGCCTTCTCTCTCCCGCAACCCTCTGCCATGGGCATGGCCCTGCTGAGGTGACATGGCCCTGCCGAGGTGACATGTCCCTGCCTGTCCCAGCCTCCATCACCTCTTTCTCCCGAAACCACCAGGGCTCACTGCTCTAAGCCTGCGACCCTGGGAACCCCCACCCCGGCTCCCCTTCAATCTCTGGGCATATAAGCATACAGTAGGTGCTCGGAAAAAACATTGGAGGGTGATTTTATGGAGGCAAGCATTGGGGGGAGTGCTTGATTTTTCAACACTGATAGCTGCGTTTTCTCTCCCATGGGGGCACCTACCCTCTCTGGGCTTTTGTACCCTCCAACAGCGATTTTCCTTTTATCTTCCCCTTTGGTTTAAAAAAGTATAAGGTAATAAAATATTATGCAAAAGCTAATAACAGGGGAAAGGTCAGCCCCAGGGCTTCTCCCTCCCCCACTTCTCGTCTTTGCTCTTCATACTTATTTGCCAGCACTCAAAGAGTTACGCCTCGGGCCTGGCTTCTGCTGAACAGGCCAGGAACTCGGTCCCAGCCGATCACTTTTCCCAGTGGCGTGTTATTCTGGAAACTGCTAAGCAGACCAGATGGGGGGAACATGTGGGGCCCCTGACAGTGTTTGTGGTTTTGCTTCCTCCTGGATCTTTTGTGCCATGTCCTAGGGGTGCTTTCCAGGGTGCTAGCTGGGCAGAGGGTGGTTCTGTCCCTTTATTTGGAGCTCCTAGGGTGGTGCTAGGTCAGAGCTGGCCTCATCAGCCAGGTCCCCATTACACCGGGCCTCACGATCCCCTGGGGAAAGCAGAAGGTGAACAAGGGACCAGACCACACCAGGGGCTGAGGGCAGCGAGGACAGTAAACTAGACTGACATGCCCAGAGACGGGATGACTCTAGGCAGGAGGTGACATTGGACCAAGCTCTGAAAGACAATAGGGGGTGAAGAGAGCCAGGGCAGGGTGATCCTGGCAGAGGGAACAGCAGATGCAAAGGCTCTGAGGCTGGACCGGTTAGGACAGATGCTGGGCGTGGCCAGAGTGTGGCAGGCAGTCCAGGGAGACTGTGGAAGGGCTGAGACAACGTTGAAGTGGTAGTCGGACCACGCAGGACTTCCGCCGGGGGTGTGGGGGGGAGGCAGGCGAGTCAGGGTCCTCCTCTTGGTTCGAGGAGGAGGGCGCCAGTTGTGCAGGGCAGGGACGTGACCAGTCATATGAGTGAGGATGGAATTATGTGGCTGCGTCACGGAGAAGAGACAGTGGGGATAAGACGAGCTGTGGGACTGGGAGGGGCCTTCTGGGAGCTCCACAGGGCAATTGTGGGGTTCAAGGGCCAGGGACCCCCTCCCCACCGATACGCGCTTGTCACCGGTGGCTCCCGACCCTCCCTCCCTGTGTCCGACCTAGACGCGGGCCTCGGCCTCCCCCACGGGCGGGGCGTCCTCCCCACGGAGGTGGTGGCGCCCCTCTGTGGGCTCCCAGCGCTTCCCGCAGCCCTCAGGCTCTCACTCAGCCTCCATAATGCAGACCCCGGAGGCCCCCGGCCGCTTTGTTCCCTTTCCCTCCGCTCATGGTCGCGGTCACGCTGGCGGCTCCCTCTGAGCGTGTCTCGCACACACAATGCGGGGGATGCGCTCCCAGTGGCCCCCAGCCCCGCCCGCGCCGCGGAATCCCGGCTCCGGGACCCCGCCCAGCCCAGGGAGCGCGTACCTTTCTTGAGACGCTCTCGGCGACGGGTGGGGGGCATTTGGAGGGGGAGGGCTATTTTAGGAAAAACAACAAAAAAAAGGATGGAGGCTCATAGAAGCCTTCTGGCTCCTAAGAGGAAACCCACCTCATCCCCGGCCAAGGCAGAAGGTGGGTGGGGGTTCAGAGACGGGGCGGGGCAGCGGGGGTAGGGGGCGGCGAGGGAGAACCCGGTGGCCTGGGAGGGCGCCACGCTTCCCGGGGTGGAGCAGAAGCAGAACAGCAAAATGTAGCCGGTAGCCCCACAGACTCCCCAAAGCCGGAGGCACCCCAGAGGTGGGCGCTGTCCAGTCGCTGGAGGGAAACTGAGGCTCAGAAAGCGGCCTGAGCAGAGCCAAGGTCACGGGAGGGGCCGAGCCCTGGGCTCTCCCCCCCCCCCCCGCCTCACCCCCTAGTGACCCAGCCCCCAGGAGCAGCATTGTTCTCATTTGGCGGAATGACCTTCACAATCCCGCCGCCCGGGCCTCTGCCATTCACGGTCAGCGGGGTCCCCGAGTTGTGCAGGGAGAGGGGGGACGTCACAGCCCAACAACGACATAGAGAAGTTTTCTGTGGTTTGTTTTCTGGCCACCCCGGGGTCCCCCTCCCTCACTGGGACCTTCCAGCCTGGGCAACGTCACCGGCTGGTAGCCCGAAGCCTCTGGGTTCCCCCTGGACCTCCCAGGCCCCAGAGCGCGCTCAGCGGGGTGCGGGGGCTTAATTGCCTTCCCCTCCTCGGCTCCGCTCCTTCCCCGGACACTGGAGAGCGGCCCCCAGAGTGACGGGCGCTGGGCCCAGGCCAGGGGCTCCCCGCTCTGGGTCTCAGTTTCCCCATCTGTAAAATGAGAGCCGGGGGCCAGCGGCGGCAGAGAGGCCTCCCAGCTCTTGGCGCTTTCGCTAAAATTGGCTGGCACGCCTGTGGACGAGGGGGCTGGAGCGAGACCCGGAGGGGGTTCCCTCCACGCTGGGCGGGGGGCGGCGGGGCGCGGAGGGCGGCAAGCCTGGGATGGCGGGGGTCGGCTGGCGGTGGGGCGCGGCGGGGGGCGGCGGGGCGGGGCGGGGCACGGCGGGGCGTGGCGTCGCGGGCGGGGCGGGGGTCGGCGCGCGGCGGGGCGGGGCGGGGCGGGCGGGGGTCGGCGCTGCGGCGGCGCGCGCACCCTCGCGGCTCGCCCGCCCGGGCCGGCCGTGCACTTGTCTTCGCGCTCGGGCCGGGCGCGGGGCTCCGCGGCGGCGGCCGTCTCGTCTCGGCCGGTGAGTAGGCAGGGGGTGGGTCGCAGGGCACAGGACGCGGCGGGGCTCCCCTTCTCCTTGGTGGGCGGCTGTCGGGCAGGGTTTGCGGTCTCGGGGAATTCAAGGGGGAGCTGCGGGAGGGAGGGAAACTCCTCCGATTCCCCCATCCCCGAGCCCCGGGGCAGCTCCGGCCACCCCCGCCCCCGGACCTGGGAGGGAGGTTCTCCGCTCCCGGGATTGGGGATGCGGAGCCATCCCCAGCCGAGATGAAGGTGGTGGCATGGGAAGCCTCCCGCGCCGTCCTCAGCGGGGGAGGAAAGGACTGTCCTCGTCGCCCCCTCCCCTCACCGCCAAGCCTTTCTCTCTCTCCCGGTGTGTGGCGGGGATGCCCGGGCTGGCCCCGCTGCCTAGTGGAAGGGAACCCCCCACCTGCCAGCCCACTGTGCGTTGAAGCTCGTGCTCTGCTCTCTTCCCTAAGCTTCTTCCCCCTCCCACCCCGTCACTGACAGGGAGAGTGGCCGAGGCCCAGAGACGGTTAGCGCTTAGCCAAGGTCACCCAGCTGGGCAGGGGCAGAACTGGCTTTGTGGCAGACTCACTAACCCCGGAATCCTGTTGATGGTGTCAGCCCTGCGGTCCTCTGCACCCTGCATTTAACGTTGAGGGTGGGGTGCGAGGGGCCTGTCTGGGGACCCTGCAAGTGGAAGAGGGTTCCTTAGTCTCCTCAAGTCTCTCTGCCCTGTGGGAGGCCATGGCTGGACCGAGCGAGAAGGGAGCCTCACTCTCCTCCAGCTTCCAGGGCGCTCGGCTCCCCCTAGTCCCCTTCCTAGCCCCCTCGGGCTCCCCAAGACCTTGAAGGACATGGGGGGAGGACTTCCAGAATAATCCCCACTCTGACGCACCCAACCCACTGGGTGACCTTGGACAGCCGCTCTGCCCTCCCAGGGCCAGAGTCAACTCCAGGGTTCTCCTGGCTGGAACAGGTGGCCCCCCTGAGCAGTGCAGGTGCCCACTGGCCCCACCCCAGACCCCTGGCGAAAGAAAGGCCAGCTGGGACGGCCCCAGCCAGCTATGTTTCTCTTTGGAGTCTAGTCGCGCCCCCCACTCCTCCCCACCATGGGGCTGCCCTCTGTCCCCTTCTGCCCCCTCCTCCAGGGCAGGACCTGGTATGTGTGCTCAGAGGGGATTCTGGAAACTGCCCTGTATAGCCAGAGTGAATGCCATGAGTGAGCTCCAGGCCCGGGGCAGGGGCCGAGATGGGAGGACTTGGGGAGGCCGAGAATTGAGCTGGTTGGGCCGGGGATTCCTGACTCCTCCATCCTCACCCCAGCCCAGCCCAACCTCGCTCACCCACATCTCCTCACGGGGAAGGAAGTGGTGGGGACATGGGGAGAGGAGGGCAGGGAACAGCATGGGGAAAGGCAGATAGAGCCTTTAGTGTGCAGTGTCCAGTGGAAGGAGGTGGGGCCTCCGGGGAAGGGGCCTGGAATGGGGGAAAGGTGCCAGCTCGGGCTCAAGGAGGGCCCCGAGGGAGGAAACAGAACCCAGTGGGCAGACGGCACCCCTGATCTTAAGTTTCCTTAAAACTCACAAGGTCTGCCAGCTCGTGGGAGCACAGATCCACTCTAAAGACCACTGCGATCTGAGCTGTCAGCAGCCGGCCTCCTGGGGCCCTGCCCCCCCTGCACCCCGTGTCTGTCCTCACAGGCCGAGGGGGAAGCCAGGTGGCCACAGCCACTGCCAGCCATGTGGTAGCCCAGTGGGACCAAAGGGGACAGGCCCTTTGTTGGTGGCTCATCAGGGAGACCCCTGCACCCCAGGGTAAGTGGATCCCAGACTCGGGTCACCTTTAGGGGTGGGGGCAGCTAACATAGGGGTTGGATAGAAAAACTGGTGACTTAAGAAAGTGCCAACCTTTGAAATAACGCTAACAATATAACAGTAATAATAATAATTCTGCTTTCTAGAGCCCCCCAGAGTCACTGTCCCCTTTCTCCCATCGCTGATGGTGGGGAATCTGCTCAGAGAGGCTAGGTGACCCGCCCAGTGTCACACAGCCTGAAGGGGGCAGTTGCACCAAGTGGAAGGGCCCCAACCCCCACAGTTTCCACCACCCAGCTCCCGTGGCCCCGCTCCCTGCAACAGCCCTTAGGGAACAGCTTCTTTGGTCCTTCCTTCCCCTGCAAACATTGACTGACATTCTAGGGTCAGCAGGGAGCTGCCGATGAGGGTGTGGGGAGGACAGAGGCACCAGTCCTAGATGTGTGGGGTCGGTTACTCCATCAACAAACACCAAGCAGTTACGGTGTACCAGACCCTGAGCTGGGCAGTGGGGACACGGTGGGTGCTGAGGTGGCACCAGGTCAGGTCTTGTGATATGTGGGGGGAAGACAATAAAACATAGTGATGTCTTAGAGAATGCCTGGGGGAGAGGGAAAGGGCAGAAGGGCCTCTCCAGGGAGGTGACCGTGAGCTGAGATCTGAAGGAGGAGGAGGAGATGGCCAGGCCAGAGCTGGGAGAACAGTGTACTAGGCAGAAGGAACAGTACGTGCAAAGGTCCTGAGGCAGAAATGACTTGGCATGTTTCAGGAACAGTGAAGAGGCTGGTGTGGCTGGAAGAGAATGAGGGAGGAGGAGAAAGAAGAAAGATGAAGGCAGGGAGGTCTGCGGACAGGGATTGAGGTGCAGGAGTGGACTGCAGAGCAATGGGGAGCCATGGAGGGTGTATGAGCAGGGGAGAAACATGGTCTGATTTATGATTTTCAAAAGCTCCTGTGGCTGCTGTGGAGAGCTGGGACTGTCAGGGCAGGAGTGGAAGTGGCAGAAGGCCAATAGGGGAAGCCGATGAGGCATCTGGGAAGAGTTGGCAGGGCCAGGACGAAGGTGGGCCTCAGGGATGGAGAGCAGCGGGCAGATTCTGGAACTGAGCTGGGCATGGAGGATGCGTGTGGTCAGGTTTTTGCCTGATGCTGAGGAACCGCAGGGAGGGAAGGAGGGATTCATTGTGCTGGGGGAGATCTGGGAGGGCATCCTGGAGGAGGTGTTCTTGCTCTTTGAACTGAGTCTGGAAGGGCAAGTAGGAGTTTGCTGGTGGCCAGCTGGAGCTGTGCCTGGGGTCTAATTGTACAGATGCCGTGAGGGCCTGGGGGAGCCACTGAGCACTTGGAATTAGGACAGATCCCTCCAGGGAGCCTGGCACAGAGTGGCCGAGAGTCACGGAGGCCAGGAAGGCACTTCTGAAATGGTCGAGGTTGTGATGAGAACAGGAGCGATGGGAGCCCCCAGGGAGCGCTTGCTGTGTGCCCGGCACATTTCACGGGGATTGGCTCCCTGGCCCTTCCCACTGCCCCTGGGGGCCCTCACTGCCCTGCTGAGGAAACTGAGGCTCAGAGAGGGACGGCCCCTTGTCCACGGCCACTGTAGGAGTGTCCTGGGGCTGCCGTCACAAAACCACACCCAGGGAGCTTCAAACAGCAGGAGAGTATTGTCTCTCACTTCTGGGGGCCGTAGTCTGCGTCAGGCGGCCGGCTGGCCACCACCCCGCGGAGGCTCAGGGGACGCTCCTGGCGTCCTTAGCTTGTGGCTGCGTCCCTCCAGTCTCTGCCCTGTCTTCACCTGGCCTTCTTGTAAGGACATTTGTTATTGGGTGAAGGCCCACCCTAGTCCGGGATGACCTCATCTTAGTTTAACGACATCTGCAAAGACCCTGTTTCCAAATAAGGCCACGTTCTGAGGTCCCGAGTGGACGTGCGTTTTGGAGGGACACTGTTCAAACCAGTACAGCCGCGGGGCCCCGGGGCCTGTGCCAGGCGAGGGCTGCAGGGGCGGGGAGGGAGGGGCCGCCGGGAGCGAGTTCAGCATAAGGGTGGACAGGCCGCGGTCCCGCTGGATGTGGGGTCACTGGGCAGGGAGAGTTAGTCTGGAGCCTTCCAGCTAGGAAGGAGGGAGGGGACACTGGTGTCTGGGGCGAGGGTACCACTGCCTGGACTGGACAGACTGCCATGGGGCAGGTCCCCTGGTGGGTGCGGACAGGCTCCAGGACCTCAGCTGCATTTGGGGGACTCTGTGCTTATGACAGAGCCGGTTCCCTGCCTCCTTGTCACCCCCAGGCTCGCACCTCCTCCTCCAGAGCAGGGCCTGAGGGCTCAGCGGGCTGCCACGGCGAGGCCCGTGGGTGCGGGTGCAGCCCCTCCACAGCCTCCGGCCCCGTTTCCTCTGCGGACTGTCTGTGAGGGCCGGTTGTATTTATTCGCTGACTCAACATCTTACCTTGCTGTCCTAAAACCGTGATTTGGGGCATTTTGTGTGTCGCCATCATCGCAGTATCCTCACCTCACAGTACAAGCGTTGCCTACAGGAGAGCCCAGTACATGCTGGCAAGTCAAAGGCTGCCCCCGTCCCTGTGCCCCTGAGAGCCGGGAGGAGCTCCCGGAGATGCCTGCCCAGCCCCCGGGCCTTCTTCTGCCTTCCTGCCAGGCAAGGCCACCGCCCCAAGGGGACCTACCCTCCCAACCCGCCCCCACTCCCCCTCAGAGTCCTCCCACGCAGCCCTGCAGGGGGCACCCCAAGCGCCTCTGTGACTCGCCCCACCCCTCGGCCCCTTCCCTGCAGCCCCTGCTCTCCCGCTCTCCCTCCACTGCGCCCTCGGTGCCCTTGCTGTGCACTCTGCCAGGCGCCCCTCTCCCCACTCCTCCAGGGCCAGCTCCTTGGCCCCTTTCCAATGTCACCTCTTCTGAGAGGCCTCCCCTGACTCCCCTAGTTAAAACCTCATCCCGGTTCCTAGTTTTGTCGACTTCACTGGATCTTTTTCCAGCGCTTTGGTCTGTTTAGCATTCTTACTGGTCCCTTATTTGGAAAGGGTTGTCTCCCTCTTTCTAGAAGTTCAGCTTCAAGAGGGCCGGGTTTGCGTCTGTCTCAGCCTCTGCATCCCAGCACCACACTCAGAGAAGGGGCTCTGTGGCCTGTGAATGGATGAACTGATGAATGTGCGAACGACGGAGCGCGCGTGAACACCTGCCCCACCCTGCTTCCCACAGTCACGGCGACTCAGGCTCCGGCCTCCTCCCAGGCAGCCCGTGTTAGACCCGGGATGGGTCTGAGATTTCTGTGGATGCCTGGCTAGGGGAGAGGGGGCCCGTCCATCGCCGCTCAGCCTCTGCCTCCGCGTCCCTCGGCTCCGTGAGCTTCTCCCAGGTCCCCTGAACCCAGACCCTCAGCCGCTGCCCTGGATTTGGGACCCAGCCCTCAAGCTCTAGGAGGAGGGGCCTCCTGCTCAGCGGCCACCCCTTCCCCTGCCCGGTGTGCAAGCCATTTCCCGGGGCGCAAGTCCTGGGGGCTTCCCAACCCACAAGTTCATTTGCAGGCTCCTCAGGTCCCTTCCAGCCAACCGTGGGCCAAGGAGAGACTATCTGGAATGGAGACTCAAGCAGCAACCCCCACTCGCAGCCTACCTCCGCCCACTCCCAACCCAGCCACCACACCCAGCCCTGTCTCAGAGGCAGGCCACGGGGCAGACGGGGCAGACGGGCAGGAGGCAGTTGGTCACCAGGTTGACCGTCCTAAGTTCGGCCCCTTTAAGGGGGTCCCTGATCCCTCAGTGCAGGTGAGCCCAAAGGGGAAAGAGGGATCTTTTCAGAGAGCGAAGGTGGGTGCAGAGCCTGGGCAAGGCAGAAGGCTGGAGGGGCCTCCCAGGGCTGTGGCCAGATGCTTTTGTGAATTTTGGGACAGTTACACGTTCGGCTTGAATTCAGAAAGCATCAGACGCTGCAGGGCCCCCACAGCAGGCTGCGCAGGCCGGGCTCCCCCCATGGCACAGCGTGAATGCTTTCCGTGGAGCTGGGACCGTAAGGAGGGGTGCAGGCTCGGCCGTCAGGGGCCAGGGCAGTGAATGCAGTGCAGGGATGTGTCCCATATCCCAAGGGAGACATGGGTGGCTCCATCAATGTTGTGCATTAGAGACAGCCCCCAGCCGCCCAGGCAGGGGAACAGCAAGTGCAAGACGTAGGGGTTGGAACAGGGGCCGAGGGGCGACGGGAGGGGCTGGGGGCCGGTGAGTGGATGGGGGTGCAGGACAGATGGCTGCTCCTCCTGCGTGCCTGAGCAGGCATCCCTTTAGGGTCACCATAACCCGATTCCTGGTGCCCTTGTGGACACGGCAGGGCATGGATGATCCCCAGGCCTTCGCTTCCCTAACGGTCATAGCCCTGGGCACTGTCACCATGACCAGGCCTTCCTCAGGCTGTCCCCGACAGGCTGGGATGAAGAACAGGCTCTTGAGACGACAGAACTGGAGTCGCATCTGCCAACCCTGGGCCATCATCCGGCCCTGCTCAGCCTCACCAGTGTCACTGGCTGACAGGACCACCCCCTGCTCACTCACTCATTCGCTCCAGCTATTTTTCTGGACACGGCAGAGGAAACAAAACAGATCAGCTGCCCTGAGGCAGTGACGAGCGGTCAGATGCTCCTGACCGGGGCCAAAGCTCAGTGCGGGAAGAAAACAGATGGGGGGCTGGGAGACAGATGAGGGGACCTGCTGCCCCAGGAGCCTCCAGGCTGGGGAGCACGGAGCCAGATGCAGTCACCCCCGGCCGGGCAGGAGGCAGGGGACAGGGTGAGGCTGAGCTAGTGAGGCTGCCTGGGGGCGGAGGAAAAAAGGGCTCCCCACCTCCCAGTCCCCCAGGCTCCTCCCAGCCACCATTAATGTTGAATGAATGTCACCCAAGGCCACCCTCAGTGCCAGGGGAAAAGGGCACAGTTCCCCATTCTGGGGACCCCCCAAATAGCCTCCTGCTGTCCTGCCATCCTGCAGTTGGTTTTGGGAGTGAGGACTGGGGAGAGGCTGAGTCCCAAAGAAGGTGGCCTTGAACCATCTCCCCAGTAGGCACCCCTTACCCCTGGCAGCCCCCACACCCAGTTTCTAGGCACTCCCTACTGGGTAACATCCTGCTGCCCCACCCTAAGCCTCTCCTGCACGGAGCAGACGTCTGAGGAGGTCATTTCAGGAGGGAGGTGTCCGGTTGCTTTGCAAAGTTGTCCCCTTGGCAGGTGCGCATGGCACCATCAGCCCCCAGGCGCGCCAAGGTTGAGGGGCCCAATTTTGGGAAAGGGGTGGCTAGGAGTTCCTGAGGACTGTCGGGGGGGTCTGTAGTTGTTGCTTCGGTAAGGTCCCCTCCATGGCGCGGGGCAAGCGGGCGAGTGTGAGGACCAGTCCTGCGCTGCGGGGGCGAACCTGGCTCCCGGGAAGGAGGGACCTTTAAATCTGGGCGGAGCTTGCGGGGTCGCCGTGGGCGGGGCCAACCCGGGCTCGGCCAATCGGCGAGGCCGTCCGCGCCGCGCCGCCGCCTCCTCTCCCGGCCCGCGCGGGCGCTCGCCCCCCGGCCGGGCGGCGCACAGGGCGGCGGGGATGCGCCCGGGCCCCGCGCCCGCCCGCTGCTGCCCGCCCAGGGCCCCCCGGGGTCCACGGGCGCGCGGGACCCTCTCCCCTCCAGCGTCGTACGCTCGCCCGAGTCGAGCAGGGCAGGTACGGGGTGGGATGAGCAGGGGCACCCGGGGTGGGATGAGCAGGGGTACCCGGGGAGGGAGGCACCCCTCCCGGAGGGAGACGCGGTTTGGGGCAGAGGTCAGGTTTCCGTGGGGTCTGGAACCCAGGCGACACGGGGAGGGGGGATGTGTGTCTGTGCACTGCCGAGTGGGTGAAGATTCACGGACCTCTGTAGGGGGAGGACACTGGGTTCACTTTTGGGATGGGCCGAGCAGTGAGTCTCCGAACTCCAGAGATACGGGGTCGGGGGGAGACTCTCCAGAGAAGGGAGCTCTCAGGGTGGAGGCAGTGACCCCAGACTGACCTGAGGATGGAAGCGACCAGACCCTCACCGGGGCCCCTAGATCCAGCACTTAGGAGCACCTGACAGGGGTCAAGGAGCTGGGTCTTCCAGCTCTACCCAGAGAGGTGGGGCTGCCCAGCACAGGGCACTGCGCCTGCTGTCCTGGAGGGTGGGGCGCAGATGTGAGTGCTGGAGGCTGGGGGCTGAACCAGAGACGCTGATGAGGACGGGAGGGCGCAATCCGAGGGGTGGCCACTGGTGGAGGTAGCTGGGGCAGGGCAGGGCAGGCTGATTGCCACCTGCGGGCTGCAGGCAGGTCCCTGACGGTGGTTGGCCTGGGGGATCGTTCAGTCAGCCCGCGTCTTGCTGCCCTGCTCCAGGGCAGCGGGTGGGATCCTGGCCCCCTGCAGCGCTAGGCCCTGAGAGTGCTGGGAGGGGGTGTCCTGGGTCCTGCCCCACCCTCCACAGGGCCACATGACCCACTTCTCGCCCACACATCCTGGAAGACTGCAATGTGCTGCTGTGCTCTAGGTTCCTGGGGGCGGTAGGGTGGGCATTTCGCCCCAAGGGAGACTGACGGGCAGGGGGCACCTTCTCCTGGTCCAGCTCTGAAGGACAGAGCATGGTGTCAGGCGGTGGCGTACCCGTGGCCAGGTGCTAAGCATTTTCCACGAGAGAGCTCACTCTGTTCTGGCCACCAGCCCTGCTGGGTGGGCACCAAGACGCCTTTATTGAAGAAGCAACTGAGGAGGGAACAATGACTTCATCCTGGCTGGGGTGCCTCAGGGTCCCTCCTAGGCAGCCACTGTAACCAACTCATCATTTGTAAAAGGCTCACGAGAGGACCTGTGGGGTCTGGCCGGTTTCTTTCACTTCCTGTTGGGTGGGAAAGCTCAGAGGAGCCAGCCACCCTACTCCCTGCCTCCTGCCCACCTGCCTCTGCTCCTCAAGAGCCCTCCTGCGTCCCTTCTACCTCACTTAGCCCACAAGCTTCCCACGGTGTCTCCTGGGATGGCTTGAAAGGGAGGACTCTGCTCCTCCCCGACGCTGGCCTTCAGGGAACGGAGGCCTGGTGCCCGCAGACACATAGACAGTTTTGGTCATTCCAGGGACCCTCAAAACCAAATGCAGCCCACAGGTGTTTCTAACCTTTCAGGGGAACTCCTTGATGAACCCAGGGCCTTCACCCAGGAAAACACACTCCTTCTTGGACGTACAGACCTTGGCTGGGGTCTCAGAGGGCCTCGTGGTTCTTTGGGAATCCCTGAGGGTCCCAGGGACCCCAGCATCACGCCCAGGTTGCAGGGAGGGAGGGAGAAGTGGGCCTGGGAAGGGGTGCGTGCGGTCTCTTGTCCCCAGGGCCCTCTGGTCCCACTCAGCCTTTGGAAACAGCCTGCCCGCTTCTGTAGGATCTGAGGCCAGCCGCTCGCTCTCTCCATTTGTTCTGCGGTCGTGGGAGGGGTCGGGTGCCTGTTGTGCCTGTTCCCTGAGCTCTGGGGGCTCCTTGAGGGCAGAGCCAGGCTGGCTCCCCTTCCAGATGGCAGCTCGTCTGGGCTGGGCAGGTTCTGCCACCCTCTGCCCCAGAGAGCAGTAACTTAGTCCCTGCCCCGCCTGGCTGTGTGATCTTAGGCAAGGTGCTGAGCGTCTGAGCCTTGTCTCCCATCTGTAAAATGGGAGCAGGAACAACCCCTGCGTCATTGAGCGGCAGTGGGAAGTAAGCTGGGTGATTCTGTTCAAGGACTCGGCCCACATTAAGCGCCAGCACATGCTAACTTGACGGCACGGGAGGGCCTCCACTCCTCGGCCTTCCCAGAAGCCACCTGCTGCCTGTTCCCACTCCCCACACCTCCTCCCTGCCCAGGGCACCTTAGGACGCGGCTGCCAGGCCAGGAGGAGCGTGGCAGACACTCGGCTGGATTTGGCCTGTGCGTCGGGCGGCTGAGTCACAGCCCCAAATTGTGTCTCCATCGGTGCATTTCAGAAGGTCATCTGCAGTGCCCCCACCCCCGCCCAGTCCTGGCTGCCGGGCCACCCGCCTCCTGCCTGTACCCCCGAGCTCCAAGTGGGGACCTTCTCCACCTTCAGGAGGGTGGTGGGAGGGGTGCCTGGGGTTTCCTCGTCTCCTGGGCGAGGGCAGGGGCTGGGGCTGCTGTGAATATCCTGGTGGCAGGCAGGGGCTGAGCCCAGGAGGAGAGTGGCACCCAAGTGTTCGTCAGGATGGGAAGAGAAATCAGGGCCGAGATCAGCCTTATAAACTGTGAAGTGCTGGGCCTGCAGGATACCAGCCCATGCAAACTGTGAAGTGCTGAGGCTGCAGGAGGCCTGGCCTTGTAAACTGTGAAGTGTCAGGCCACAGGTGGCCACGGCTGGGTTGATGTGATGGGTGGGAGCAGTGAGGGAGGGGACAGGGCTAAGACTCTCCCCCTGCCTGGAAGAAATGTTTCTGGTGCTCTTGCTGTTGGGCTGTTACCAGCGTCTGGAGGTGTGGTGAGTGGGACAGACACTGTCTGGGGGCGCCAGACAAGGGCACAGGCAGCCTGCAGTACGTCTGGTGGCCACCCTGGCCAAAGTGGCCTTTGTCCTGCCCAATAGCATGGGTCATCTTGGCATGTCCTGATGTGACAGTTTCCGTGTCTGTCACCCCCAGAGCATGGTGTCAGGGCCGAGAGGGGTCCTGTCTGTACACACCCCTGTCCAGGTCTGGCACGTAGGGGCGCCCAGGGCATGCTGGCCTGGCCTTTTCAAAAGGGACAACACTTGGCCTGCTGCCCAGCTTGCTGGGCAAATCCAGGAGGCGGCTTTGTCCAGAATCTGCCCTCAGAGGAGGTGGGCCCTTCATAGTGTGGTGCCTCAGTTTCCCCATGTGTAAAACTGGCCACATCCCAGAACCCCCTTCTTGGGAGCAGTGTGAGGATTAAGGAGAAAATCTGTGTGAAGGACGGAGCCTGGCGTGAAGTAGGCGTTCAGTAAATGTCGGCGGGGTGGCAGCGAGGGGCGTGCGAGGCTGAGTCAGTGCGCTGGGGGGACGCGGGCCGGCCAGGGAGGGTCTGGCAGGTCAGGACCCAGGAGGCTGGACCCCAGGCAGCTTCCTCATGCGCATGTCACTGTCATCGAGGTCCCTGCTCTTGCACGTGACGCTGCCCTGTACAGGGGCACAATCTGAATGTTGGGGCAATCAGGCAGTCTGTTCCTGGGAGCCTGGTGGGGAAACTGAGGCTGGCCCGAGGTCACAGGGCTGGGCCAAGCATGCCTCGCATGGCCCTGCAGCATGGGTTCTGAGCCCTGAAAGGTAAATCCTGGATTGCCACAGTGGTCTTGGAGTCTGTGTGGAGGGCACGGTCCCTCTGCCCAGGCAGGAGGGAGCTGAGCATCTTGTCACCACAGCCTTGGTCCCTAATGTCCCCTCGGCCATACCAGGTACCTGCATAAGTGTGTTCAGGCCTTTGGACAGCTCCTGAGGAGCAGCCAGAGGCTCAGCAGAGCAGAGGCCACTCTTCTGGGAGCCTGGGCTCAGAGGAGACAAGCCCACGGTGGAAGCTCCTTGTGCCCACACACTTACATGGCTTCTCGTCCTCCCAGGCGAACCTGCCGGCAGATTCCTTCTCCATCCCGAGGGGCTCAGAAGTGTGTACTGAGGGCCAGCTCTGTGCCAGGCATTGTTCTAGGTACTTGGAGACACTGAAAGTCAGTGGGCAAAGGTCTAGTAAGAGGGTGTTCCAGGAAAGGGCACAGCAGGTGCAAAGGCCCTGAGGCACGACCAAGCTTATTGGGATCCAGTGCTGGGGAGGTCAGTGTGGCTGGAAGAGAGTGATTCTGGGGAGAGTGAGAAGGATGAGGTGGGTGGGAGCCAGACCACAGGGGCCTCCTGACCGCAGTGAAGAGGTTGGTTTGTATGCAGCAGCACTGGGGAGCCATGGGAGGGCTTTGAGCAGGCGAGGGTCATAGGCTGACTTAGATGTTTCTGGGATGGCGAACCCACGTGTCAGGCACTCTGGATTCATGGCCTCCTGAGTTTCCGAATGTTCTGGGGTGGTGGGAATGGTCCCTAGCCCTCTGGTCGGTTGGCGAGGCCCTGACAGGACCATGTCTCCCGTGCCCCTACAGGTGAGCGCAGGAGCCCAGCCGCTGAGCCATGCCGGGCCCCAGGCAGCCTGTCGCGAGCCCAACCCCGGCGCCCACATAGTCATGAACAGCCACAGCCACAACGGCTGCGGGGGGCGGCCGCTGGGCACCGGGCTGGGTGTCCTGGGCCGAGACCCTCCGGACCCTGAGGCTGGCCGTCCCCCGCCGCCCGCGCATGGCCCGGGCCTCCAGGTGGTGGTGGCCAGGAGCGAGCCGGCCCAGCCCTCACCCGGCAGCCCCCAGGGGCAGCCCCAGGAGCAGGAGGAGGAGGAGGACGATGAAGAGGACGAGGCGGGCAGGCGGAGGGCCTCCAGGAAGCCCCTGAGTGCGGGCCACCGCCTGGGCCACCGCCGGGCGCTGTTCGAGAAGCGGAAGCGGCTCAGTGACTACGCCCTCATCTTTGGCATGTTCGGCATCGTTGTCATGGTGACCGAGACGGAGCTGTCCTGGGGGGTCTACACCAAGGTAGGCGCCACCCTTCCCCTGGCACGGGGGAGGCCCCGCTGAGCCCGCCCAGCTCCCCGTGGACCACGCCCAGGAGAGGCGGGGCGTCCTGGGCAGGCCCTGGAAGTGGGGAGCTGTGCAGGGCGTGGGGGTCCTGGGCCTCCCACTGGGCCCCCTCCTGGGAGTGGCAGAGAGGCCGCAGATGGGGCGGAAGGTGCCAGCCCACTCCTTCTGCCCTGTACCAGGGGGCCACACCCTGGCTTAAGGTGGGGAGGGGGCTGCCCCCCTGACTGGGGCCAGGGAGCAGAGAAAGAGCTTCCCCCTTCGAGAGTGGCCGTGGCCTGGTCACGAGCCTGACCGCGGGTCCCCGAGTGTGTGCGCAGATGGAGAGAGGTCAGGGCCGTGTTAACCCATAAACTGTGCATGCCGGGGCCCCAGGAGGCCATGCTTTATAAACTCTCAAGTGTTGTGTCTGCCTGAGGCCAGGCCTTATAAGCTGTGAAGTGCTATGTCTGCATGAGGCCAGGCCTTATAAAGTGTAAAGCGCTGGGCCTGCCTTGCCGTCAGCCCAGACCCAAGGCACAAGGACAGGAACAGAACTCCCTGGCAGGGCGGGGGTCTGGGCTGCGCCTCCCACGTTGCTCTCTTTGCCCAGGAGTCCCTGTACTCATTTGCACTCAAATGCCTCATCAGCCTCTCCACGGCCGTCCTGCTGGGCCTGGTCGTCCTCTACCACGCCCGCGAGATCCAGGTCAGTGCCCCCCCGCCCCCCCCCCCCCCCCCCAGTCATAGACCCATAGACAGACTTCTCCGGGAAGCCACCTTTAAGGCACTCTAGGTTTCTCTGGGACAGGAGGCATGTGCGCTTTAATTTTCATTGATTACCAGAAAAAGATAGGGCGGCACGGATAGGGAGCTGCGCTGGGCCTCTGGGCTCTTGGAGGTTTGGCGCCGCAGACAGTGTGTGTAGCCCCAGGCTCCTTTCGTAGTCCCTTGGACCCCAAATTTTGAAAGATTTGTTATGTACCAGGGAGTTGGTTTTCTTGTTTTGGGGACCGATCAAAACCAGCCTTGGCCGAGGGAAAGTCCAGGTCAAGGCATACGGGGCAGGGGTGCCCCCAGTGGGCTGACGTCGCCCAGGTCTGGCGCGCAGTAGGGGCCCTGGATGTGGCCGGGGCTGGTGGGGAGGGAGGCAGCCCTGAAGTTGCGGGCGCGGCTCTGGGGACAGTCCGCGGTGACGCCAAAAGGTGCGAACGACCCAGATGTGTGTCAGCTGGTGTTGAGCATGCCAGATGTGGCCCACCCCACAGCGGCATGTTACTCTGTTACTCGGTCAAAGAAAAAAGAAGAATGCGGCTCTGTATGAGCCACTGGGGCTGCCCTAACAAAGTTCCACAACTGAGCAGCTGGAACAGCAGACACGTCCCCTCCACCGTCCTGGAGGCCGGGGGTCACGGATCAGGGGCCGCAGGGCTGCTGTCTTCCAAGGCCCTCACGTTGGCCTGGGGACAGCCACCTCCTCGCCCTGTCCTCACACAGCCTGCCCTCTGTGCGTGCCCATCCCCGTCTCCTCCTCCTGTTAGGAGGACACCAGTCACCTTGGATCAGGGCCCATCCCTGTATGACCTCAGTTAACCTTAATCACCTTTTTTTTTTTCTTTTGAGGAAGATTAGCCCTGAGCTAACTGCTGCCAATCCTCCTCTTTTTGCTGGGGAAGACTGGCCCTGAGCTAACATCCGTGCCCATCTTCTTCTACTTTATACGTGGGACGCCTACCACAGCATGGCGTGCCAAGCAGTGCCGTGTCCACACCCAGAATCTGAACCGGCGAACCCCAGGCCACCAAAGTGGAACGTGTGCACTTAACCACTGTGCCACCGGGCCGGCCCCCTTAATCACCTTTTTAAAGGCCCTGTCTCCACATACAGTCACATTGGGGTTAGGGCTTCAACATGGGAATTTTGAGGCCACACAGTTCTGTCCATAACACTGCACCCTCTGGCCCATCCCCAAATTCACGTCCTTCTCCCGTGCAAGATGCAGTCGCCTCGTCCTGGCGGCCCCAGAGCCTTCGCCCATCCAGCGTCAACTCCAGTCCACAGTCTGATTTCAGTATCGTTTTAGTCCGATATGGGGGGACGGGGAAGTTCCTCTCCAGCTGTAAGCCAAACAGGTCACGTTCTTCCAAAATACCACAATGGGACAGGCGTGGGGTAGATGTCCCCATTCCAGAAGGGAGAACTCCAAGAGAAGAGAGGAGTGACGGGTCCTCAGCGAGCCCAAGAGCGAGCAAGGCAAATCCTGTTGGATTTGAAGTCTCCAGAATGGCCCTCCTGGGCTTGAGGCTCTGCCTCGGGTCCCTGGGTGCTGGGCGGCGGCCGTGTGCCTGCCTTGGTCCCTTGCACGATGACCGACGCTCCCGCGTGTCCCGGCCGATGTCAGGGCTCCCACCCTGCGTGGCTGAGTAGCAGTCCTGTGTGTGACGGACCGCACTGTGTTCACCTTTCCCCCGCCGGGGGGACGCTCGCGGGCTCTCCGCCTTGGCAGCTGTGACCAGTGCTGCCGTGACGGTCGTGTACGAGGGTTTGCCCCGCTCTGCGCTCATTTCTCCGCGCATATAGGCAGGAGTCGGGTGGGGGGCCACTGGTAGCTCTGTCGCGGTCCTGGGGAAGCCCCATCTGTCACCTGTTGGGTTGAACGGTGGCCCAAGAAGTAGGGAGTCCCCCCCGAGGCCGTGTTTCTCCAGAAGCTGAGCGGTGGGGGTTCGGGTGGGGTCTCGCCGGGGTGCCGGGGTGTGTGTCCCAGACCCGCGCCGTCCTCCGCAGCTGTTCATGGTGGACAACGGGGCGGACGACTGGCGCATCGCCATGACGTGCGAGCGCGTCTTCCTCATCTCCTTGGAGCTGGCCGTGTGCGCCATCCACCCGGTGCCTGGCCACTACCGCTTCACGTGGACGGCGCGGCTGGCCTTCACGTACGCGCCGGCGGCGGCCGAGGCCGACGTGGACGTGCTGCTGTCGGTGCCCATGTTCCTGCGCCTCTACCTGCTGGGCCGCGTGATGCTCCTGCACAGCAAGATCTTCACGGACGCCTCCAGCCGCAGCATCGGCGCCCTCAACAAGATCACCTTCAACACGCGCTTCGTCATGAAGACGCTCATGACCATCTGCCCGGGCACCGTGCTGCTCGTCTTCAGCATCTCCTCCTGGATCATCGCCGCCTGGACTGTGCGGGTCTGTGAGAGGTGCGCCCCCCGGGAGCCCCCGCCCGGGCCCCTCCCCCTGCCCCCGACCCCGGCGACCCCATGCCCCAGGGCCCCCCGGCCAGCGCGTCCAGCCCCCTGACCCCTGTGAGAACCTCCCCCCATTCCTGGCCTCATCACATGCAGCCCCCGAGTCCCTGGGGCTCCAGCTTTGTGACCCCAGCCTCCCCTGGCCCCCAGCCCACTCACACCCTCTGGGACCCCAGCCCTCTCCCCTCCCCCTGCCCCAGGGGGTCTTAGGCTCCTCTTTCTCCCGCTGCTCTACTGCGGGCAGCTGACCTCTGACCTCCACCTCTGACCTCTGGCCCAGGGTGGTGGAGGCAGCAGGAACAGGAGTACTCCCCTCTGCCTGTCTCCCCCACAATTTAACCTGCTCTCCTTCCCGCCTCTGCCCGCCCCGCTGGACTGTAGGGAAAACATGTGAGTCTGCCGGAGTTTAAGATTAGCCACTGCAGGGGGGCTGGGGAGGGAGGCGGGTGGCCCGCTGGGCGTCCTTAGTGTCCTTGTCTCCGGGTGGGGGACAAGGGGCGTAGCTGTGGTGTCTCGCTCTAGCAGCTAACCCCGGGCTTGGGTGTCTCCTCCAAGGGTCCAGTGGGTCTGGGCTGAATGACCCCTGCCGGGTGAAGACCCTGTCAGGCTTTGCCCTGAAGAGCCCTGGAAGGTGGCTGGCTGTCAGCCCAGCTTAGAGATGGGAAAACTGAGGCTTTGGGGGCAAAGGGACTTTTCCAAGGCCTGACTCCTGCTCCTTTCCAGAGACCCTGGGGGCTCCCGGAGACGGGGGAGCTCCCACTGGGCCTCTGAGGGCGACGGGGTGCCTTGTCCCAGAGGGGGTCTCTCCTGCTTGTGCCTAGCTGGGGAAGGCCCTGGAGGGATCTGTGGTGGGTGGTACTGGCACCGGGCTTCCTTGGGGGTCCCTGGGCTAGACACCCCACCCTGAACCCCAGGTCTCACCCCGTCAAGCCCCCTGTCCACAGCCCCGGCCTCAGCCTGACGTGAGGCTCACGGGGGTGTGGGCCCAGCTCTTCCTGTCATAAGGCTTACTAGCCAGGGGTCACACGGGGTCTCCTTGGACCCCTGAAGTGCCCCATGCCAGTTCCAACAGCCCATCCCCACCCCATCAGGCAGGGTCAGGATTGGGGTCTGGGCAGTGAGAGAAGGGTGCTCCTCCTCAGGCATCCCTGAGGTCCAGGCTGGGTCATTGCAGGGGTCCCAGGGGCCGCATTCTGAGCCCAGGGCCGCTGCTTGATGTCCCCTCGCCTGCCTCACTCTGCTCCCCCGTCTCCTGCACGCCCCCCAACCCAGTCCCGGGTGGTCCTGCTGCACCCGCTGGGACTCCAGCCAGCCTGGGGCTGCCCACCCGCTGCCAGAGACCCCTCTCCTCCTGCCTCCTGGGGGCGGGGTGCTGGTCTCCCGAGAGCCGGAGGCTGGGGCAACTTGGGGCTCAGGTGCCTTGGTAAAAGAGGAGCTTCCGTCCCTGGTCCCCCTTACCCAGCAAGTAGCCTAGAAGCCCCAGCTGGAGGGGCCTGGGATGGCATCCACCCCCTGCAGATGGAGACCCCAAACATCAGGCCTGCTGGGAAGGCCTTTTGGGGTTTCCATCTCTTTCCCCTGTCGAGCCCCCGACTCCAGCCCCATCTGCCTGGAACAGCCCTGCCCCAGCAGGGCCCCGTCCACCGTGCCACCTCAGCTGACCTCTAACCTTGAACGCCTGCCCCAGGGAGGTCTCCATGCCATGGGCATCAGATGGCTTGAGGTCTGGCACGGAGGGAGCCATCTGTAAAGGCTTCTGCCCCTGCGCGCCCCCCCCCCCAAGCTGGAGGGGCTTTGCAGGCTGGGAAAGGGCTGGAGCAGACCTAGAGCCACCCCCAGACCCAGAGGGCCGCCCCCTCAGCCCCCAGCTGGGCTGAGCACAGGCAGAACCCATTCATATCCTGTGTGACCAGGACAAAATCATGTCCTTTACGAGGCCTTGGGCTCTGTCCCCTGAGTACCAGAAGTCGAGCCCCAGGCCTCTGCGCAGGACTGGGCAAGCTCCCTCCCACCCACTGCCGGAAGAGCCTCAGGCCCCGGCTTGGGGCAGCTGCTGCTGCCCTCTGTGTGTTGACTTCCCTTCCTCTCCCGAGTCCCGGGGTGTGATTCTCCAGCCTCCTGTGTCCCCACATCGTCGTCCTCCCTTCCCTGGGCCTTGCTGGCTGGGGAAGTTCTTCCTGGTGTCTCACCTAAATCCTCGCCCCACTCCCTGCTGCTTCTGGCGTCCGTGGCCACCCGTATCCGAGTCTGTCAGTGTGTCTGTCTTGGGGAGGTGGATTGTGTGGACACGCCCTCACCCAGGTCCCTCTCTGCCCTGTAACCAGGCCCGGGGAGGGCCGATGTCCGGGGCAGCAGCCTGGGGGCTGGGCGAAGGGAGGGGTCTGGAAGGAGTGCTGGGGAGGAGGGCGTGGGGCCCTCAGGAGGACTGTGGGGCTGCCCGGCGATAACCACCCCCCACCCAGCCCTGCAGTGGCACCTTTGTCACTTTGAGCCCTCAGCATGATCAGCTGCCTGAGGTCGAGGCCCCCACACAGCCGGGTGGGCCCAGGGCCCCGCTGTCCTGGTGCTGCCCCAGGGAGCACGATGCAGGCAGAGGGACCAGCGTGGGCTGACCGGGCCCTTCCTGGCTCCCTCCAGGTACCACGACAAGCAGGAAGTGACCAGCAACTTCCTGGGGGCCATGTGGCTCATTTCCATCACCTTCCTCTCCATTGGCTACGGCGACATGGTGCCCCACACCTACTGCGGGAAGGGCGTGTGCCTGCTCACCGGCATCATGGTAAGGGGAGGGCCCTTGCACACTCCCACCAATGGGGATCTCACCCCATCGCGAGCTGCCCGGGGTCGGACTTCGTCCTTGTGTTGGCCACCCCACCAGCGCCCTGCTCCTTCGCTCTGGCGTGGTGTGGAAGCCGCACCCACAGGCATCCTGGGGCTGCCTCCTGGGGTTCCTGCAGCCCCAGATGTGCAGCTCCGGCTGTGCCTGCCAGGCCAGATGCTGTGGTCCACTCTGAATGGAGTGTCCTCTGTTCCCCTCAGTCCACTGAATTCACAGCCCTTGGGTCCAAGGCGAGGGCTCGATGCTTCTAGGCCGCTGGTTCCCTGACTGTACCCAACGCCCCTGTCCTCTGCTTGTTGTGAGCCTGAGTCCGTTCATTTCTGTGAAATGCCTGCAACCATGAGCGCCATGGACACCCAGTCACTGTCCTCTGAGCCGTGCCGTCACACACACTTCCCGCCCTTGCCTGACTGTCAGGGGGTCCTGAGCCCCGTGGCGTGACGCGGTGGGCCCAGGCAGACCCCCAGCTCCCGAAAGACTTCTCGAGTCCGTGCGGGGTGTGGGCAACCTTTGACATCTGGCACCTTCTCTTCAACTGATTCGATCATCAAGTTCCCAGCCCATCCCCACCTTCCAGAACCTTCTTTCTCTCCAAGCTTCTTTCATCTCCACAAATGCTTGTCCGTGTTTTGGATTATGAATGGTCCGATGCGCGGTGGGAACACCTCTCCCCACCCGCAGTTAGTAACACGTCCGTCTGTGGAAAATCAGTGCCCGACAGGCAGAGGAGCCAGCCTACCCCAGCCCAGGGTCCACGCCAGGCCGCTCCCTGGAGGGCAGCCTTTTCTCGGCACAGAGAGAAGCGTTTGTTCTTGAACAGTGAGACGCCGTTCCCACGACTCCACCCCCGCTCAGCCAGGCCCCTCGGCTGCGTGTGGACCGTCCCCGGCGGTCACCATCCCTGGAGGCCTGCGGCTCTGTCCCCACTTCACCTCTCGTCCCCTCCTGTCTGGACGCACGCCGGGGGGCCACGTCCTCCTCTGCCCCCAGCGGGGCCTCCCTTCTGCGGTCCAGGCGGACACAGCCCCTCTCTTAGATGAGCGCATCGCTCATGCTTGCTTACATTAGTTTGCGAGGGTGGAAGGGAAGAAGCTAAGGATCAGCCAAACCCAGCAGCCCCCGCCCCGGCAAGGGGGCTTCACAGACGGACAAGGAGAGCTCGCAGACCGGACGAGCTCAGACCCGGAGAGCCCACACAGACCTGGAAAAGCCATGTTCCCTCCTCTGGGACTCGGCTCTTTCCAGAAAATTCTTCCGTGTCGAGCCGCTCCTTGCCCGCGCCCCCTGCACTCACATGCGTGGTCACGCTTGGGTCCGTTTCTAGCTTTTTTGTTAGCGCTCTCCTCCTCCATCCTTGCCCAAATGTGCTCCCTCCTGGTCACTAGGCCACCGACTCACCCCCTTCCAGCATCTCACCAACCACGAGTTGCCTGTTCTTGAACTTGAGGGCGTCCCGGGAGGGCCTCCCAGCTCTGCATCTTTTTCTCAACATGGCATCCATGCTGCTGTGTGAAGCCGTTAGCTTTTCCTTTTCCTTGCTGTGTAGTATTCCACGGGCAGGGTTCCAGTACGTTTCTTTGCCCCGATTGACAGTGCTTATCCTGAGAACAGGCTCCCAGGTCTCCCCAAGACCC
Organism: Equus caballus; assembly: GCF_041296265.1. Taxonomy (NCBI): domain Eukaryota; kingdom Metazoa; phylum Chordata; class Mammalia; order Perissodactyla; family Equidae; genus Equus; species Equus caballus. Next base: position 17,269,121 of record NC_091704.1, read on the forward strand.
TTGCCCTGGCCAGGAATCTGTGACACACTTCCTTTGGGGAGCAATTTTGTGCCCACCCAACCCAGGCTCAGCATGTTGGCGTCCAGCCCCACAGGACCGTCCGATGGTTGCCCTGGCCCTTGCCCAGCCTTCTCCATGAGTGTTTCCTCCCATCCCTAAGAAGACGGAAGTCCTGCCCAGGCCCCACCCCAGGGGCCCAGCCTGGGCCTCCTTCCATGCTGCGTGCAGCCACCATGGGAGGGGGAGCAGCCAGCCGGCAAGGGGTCGGGGAGCCCCCATCGCAGGCAGGGAACCACCCTCTGGCACCCCCTGCCTGCCCCTGCCGCCTGCCTCCCGCCGCTCCTGGGGCTGAGGACTGGTCTGGGGTCCTGGGCTCCCTGGCCTCCTCCTTGTGCAGTACTGCCAGCCCGCTCCCTCCTCCTGTGCCTCGTCTCACTGCTCCCCACCCCACCCTCAGCCCTCCACTCATCCTCGCTGCTGCCCTCTCTGTCTCCCAGCGGCTCCCTGGGGGACACACACGTGCTCCCTGACCTCCTCCACTGGCCGGGGTCCGCTGCAGTTAGGGCATCCTGGGGAGGGCGCTTGTGTCCAGCAGGGAGCCCACTGTCGGGAGGCGTCCCTCCCTCCGCTCCCAGCCTCCTGGGAACTTCCCTTTGCCTCTTCTCTCCTGCAAATGCCCCTGTGGGCCACCGCCTGACCCTTCTCTCCCTACTCTTCTGACGCTGCCAGCTGACCCCATGTGTCAGCCGGGCCTCTGTCTCCAGCACCCCAAACCCGCCCGCCTCCGTGGTCGTGAGCCCTGCATGTGCCTGCAGCTCCCGCCCATGTCCTGTACCTTTCTTATCTCCGAGCCTCGGCTTCCCCGTCTGCCCAGTGGAGAGAAGAGTCATCCTCCCTCCCGGGGCTGTGGGGTTGAACAAGCTAATCTGTGGACGTGCTCGCTGGGCTCAGGAGCCAGTGGACTTGAAGGGATGATGTCTGCTGACACTGTAGACTTTGGGGGCAGAGGTGGGAGTGGAGTCAGGGCAGGCTTCCTGGAGGAGGGAGGGTGTCCTGCCCGTAGCCTGGGACCCCTGTGAGGTGAGATGCTGATGTGCCCCCTCATGCAGGGGGCCGGCTGCACGGCACTTGTGGTGGCCGTGGTGGCCCGGAAGCTGGAGCTCACCAAGGCGGAGAAGCACGTGCACAATTTCATGATGGACACTCAGCTCACCAAGCGGGTAAGGACGCCAGTCCCAGCACGGCTACCTGCCCTCCTGGTCAGACCCTCCCCGCCTTGCCTCTGCACATGCTGGGCATGCCCACGTGCCTGCAGGTCACTGACCGCCCTGTGCGTGCCAACACTGCTGGGCTCTGCCGCCCACACAAACGCCCATGAGCTGTGCAGAGAGACGTGGCAACAGCCAGAGGCATCCACCTCTGCCCAGTCACAGCCCTGCTGCGGGCCACACAGCGAGAGGCCAGGGTTCTGCAGCCAGGCAGCCAGGTGCAACTTACAAGCTGTCTGACCTCGGCAGGTTGACCTCTCTGTACCTCAGTTTCCCCATATATAAAATGAGGAAGATACTTGCATATGTAGGTCCACTGAGTTAACATTTGCAAAGTATGCACAAGGGGCCTGGCTAATAGTGAGTGATGTAAGTGTGTTAGGCACACATCCATGCACGTGCATGCACACACGCACAGCACAGAGGCAGACGTGCAAACATGGCCTGCCCTACAGTCTTGGGACCCCAGATGGGTGTTTCTGGAGCCTTCCATAGTTTTGCACCTACCCTGAGGAACTGTTCTTTCCCTGGCCCCAGGTAAAAAACGCCGCTGCTAACGTTCTCAGGGAGACGTGGCTTATCTACAAACACACCAGGTTGGTGAAGAAGCCAGACCACGCCCGGGTTCGGAAACACCAGCGTAAGTTCCTCCAAGCCATCCATCAGTAAGTCCAGCACCTTTCCCACTCACGTTTCCGTGTCCACCTGGCTCGGAGGCAGCCGTGGCCCCCAGGAGAAGGCCGCAGGCCGGGCCAGGCATCTCACTGTGGCCTTGTCACTGCCGCTCGCATGCTGGCTGGTCCGTTGGTTGGGACCTACAGCTTCTCTGCAGGCTGGGATGGTGGGATGGTCAGAGGGAGGCAGGTGAAGGGCCTGGTGCTCATTCAGGACAATCAGTTCTGATAAGTCATGCAAACTACCTAATGTGAGTCCAGGAAGCATATTTTATTCTTTGGAATAGCCAAAATGACTTTACCCTTTGGACTTTGAAGTAGTTTCCCCTTTTTGCTTTGGCTGCCAGGAAACTCAGAATTAAATCTGTGGCCTGATCTGTGTGATCATGTGGGGTAATTAGAAATTACTTAACTTCCTCTGTTGTCCCTTCATCCTGAGAATTATCAATCAAGTGGTTCTCATCCTTGGTTCCTCATTAGATTCCCCTGGGGGGCTTTTAAAATCCCACAGGCTGCCCCCAACAGCAGTTACGGTAGAGTCTGAGATGCAGCCTAAGCTCACGTTTAAGTTCCTCAGATGAGTCCGATGGGCAGCCAGAGCTGGCAAACTTTTTCTGTAAACGGCCAGATATTAAATATTTCAGGTTCTGTGGGCCGGAAGGTCTCTGTCACAACCACTCAACTCTGCTCTTGTGGCAAGAAGACAGAGAAGATAAATGGGTGTGGCCAGGCTCCAAAAACACTTTATTCTCCAAAACAGGCGGCTGTCCAGAGTTTTCCTGTAGATGATAATCTGCCAGCTGCTGTCCACTGGAAATGTCACGTGAGCCACATGCATAATTTTAAGTTTTCTAGTAGCCACATTTAAAAAAGAGTGAAAAGAAACAAGTGAAATAAATCTTAATATATTTATTTAACATAATATATCCCCCAAATTATAATTTTAATATGTGAGTAATATAAAAGTCATCAATGAGATGTTTTAGAAAAATTTTGGTATTAAATCTTCAAAGTCCTGTATATATTTTACACTTACAACCTGTTTTTATTCAGACCAGCCACATGTGAAGTGTTCAGTGGCCACATATAGGACGTCTGGGACAGCACCCAGTCTAGGACTTAAATAGCTCCAAATTCTGTGGGGTGAGGCCCTCAAATATAAATTACAGTTGAGTCATGTGGTGCTTGACTTAAAATAGTAAAAACTTGTTTTTAGGCACTTTTCAGAGTGAGCCCATAGGTTCCCATGTCACATCTTGGGCAACCCACCCACAACTGACCCGTCCTGGGCGAGTCCCTGCCCCAAGCACCCGGGCCAGACTCGGGCTGACGCGCCAGAGAGCGAGGCACGTGGCGTTAGGTCTGAGCCAGCAGGAAGGCAGTGAGGCAGCCATGGGGAACAGAGAGGAGAGGCGGCGCGAGACCCCCAGTGTGAGCGTGGAGGGGGGCAGCTGGCTGGCAGGAGGGCCCAGGTGTGTCTGGGGCGCCCAGGTTCCTTGGGCACCAGAGGGTGAGTGAGTGTGACCATGGAGAGGCCAGGCCGTGGGAGAGGAAGCTCAACCAGCAGAACTTTAGTTTTTTCATCTTGTTTAATTATTTTTGTGTCTTTTAAAAAAAAACAGTTTTATTGACATACAGTCAATCAATAGGTGCAGTCAGCTGCACGTATTTAAAGTGTGCAGATCAATCAGCGTTGGCATCTGTACATACTCATGAAACCATCACCACAGTCAAGATAACGAACAGAGTCATCACCTCAAGCTTCCTTGTGCCCCTTACATCCTTGTCTTTTAGTTAAAGTTTAGTCCATTTACATTTATTGTGTTTGTACAGACAACATCCTTTTGTTTGTACAAGGTACAAACACAACAGTTTATCGTGTTAACTGTTAGAATTGGGTTGATTTCTAGTGCTAACAGTCCCTACTTCACAGGACTGTGGGGAGGTCCAAATGGGATGAGTGCAGAAGAGCCTGGCATAGCCTCTGGCGCAGAGCAAGTGCCCCCACCCTGCTCCCCACCTCTGCCTCACCGTCACCTACAAAGCAGGGAGAGAGGCTGGTGCCCCACTGACTCGATGCCACTGTGCCCAGCTATTAGTCCTACCTCCTCACAAGACCCCAAGGCCCTTGAGGACAGGGACCCCTCCTTGTTGACCCTTCCACAGTTGTTAACTGACCACCCGGTCCCCATTTGGTCTCTGCCATCTAATTATGGGGCCTGGGCAAGTGACTGTGCTAGTCTGAGCTTCATTTTCTCCTCTGTACAGTGGGGACAACGGTAACGCCTCTTCTCTAAGAGTAGGAGGTGGATCAAACATGACTGAGTGGCCAGATGACTCACTTGTGCCAGCCTGTCACACAGTATTTTCTAAAAACGGGAACTGCCGTCATTGTTGTCATTACCACTCTCAGCATATTCAGTCATTCCACAAGCATTTCTTGTATGAGCTTGTGTGCCAGGCATAGGGGACTAAGGCATGGTCCTGTCTTGGACCTTGCTCCAAGGGATGTTCCAGAAGGTTCTTTTGTGGAAGTGGGAGGGTGGGAACTGAAGGAGGGCCAGGTCTGGGGAGAATGTACCTGCTCTGTGCGTTGCTCATCCCCTTGATCTGGAGCAAGACCATCTCACCCTTAGGTCCTCTGGCATCACCACCCCAAAAAAGTGATCCTAGTGGAATCAGGAAAGTTTGAACTAGGGCCTAAAGGGTGGATAGGATTTGCGTAGGAAACCAAGGGGTGGGCACATGTACTAAGGAGTGTGCAGAGCCTGGGCAAAGGTGGGGAGGTGGGAATGGGCATCGTGCCAGGGAGACTGCAGGGATGTGGGAGCCATGGCATGTTCTTGAGCTGGAGAGAGTCCCCGTGATGGGAATGTTGTGTGAGCAGCCAGTGAAAAGGAAGAACTGGTGTGGGAGAGGACAGCTGGAGGAGCACGGCAGGGGCCGGGGGAGGGTACGCATTTCCTAGGGTTGCTCTAACGAAGTCCTGCAGCTGGGTGCTTTCAAACAGCGGCATTTATCGTCTCGCGGTCTGGCAGCCAGAAGTCCAGAGCCGCAGTGCCGGCCGGGCCCTCTCCCTCTGAAGGGCTGGCGGAGGGTCTGTACGGCCTCTCCCAGCTCCTGGAGCCCAGGCGCTCCTTGGCCCGTGGCCGCGGGCTTCAGCTCCCCATCTTCATGGAGAGCTCTCTGGGTCTCCGCCTCGGCCTCCCTCGGTGGCGTCTGTGTCCAAGCTCCCGCCTTTGTCCAGGGACGCCGGCTATCCTGGACCAGAGCTCCCTGCTGCCCTCGTCTCAACCTGGGCACATCTGCAAACACCCTGCTTCCCAATAAGGCCACGTCCTGAGGTCCTGGGGGTTAGGACTCCAACAGCTCTTTTTGGGGAGCACCACTCACAGGGAGGTTCCAGGGAAGCCAAGAGTGACTCCTCCAGTTAAAGGGGCGTCAGGCCCATGGGGGCCTCCGCTTCCTCCCGAGGCACCCCACACCTCCAGGCTGGTGGTGTCCGCATCCCTCGCCTTTCCCCCAGAGCGCGGCTGGGTCCTCTCAGGGCCCGGAGCAGCTGGCCTGCGTGGACCCCGAGCGGCCGCCCGAGCATCCCTCCATGTGGGCACACAGGCTCAGGGTTTGGACAAGCAGGCAGGAGAGTCCTGCTAGAAACAGTCTCCCCGGGCTGGTGTAGCCACAGGACGGATGGAGAGGAGGCTGCAGACACACTGTCCAACCCCCCCCGCCCTCTGTGGGCAGCTGTCGGGGGCCTGAGGTCTCGGCTGAGCAGCTGGTGCGGTTCAAATTCTGCTGCGGTGTTAGCAGGCAGTGGCTTTGCTCCTCAGCCTGCGTTTTCCCCTCGGGAAATGGCGTGGGCAGAGTTTTCCAGACTAAGTGCCAGCTCTGGGGCCAGGTGCGGCACTGGCTTGCTGACAGCAGAACCACAGGACCGCAGGGCCGAGGGCAGCCGCATGTGCCGGGTGGGCGCTGGGGCGGGGGGGTGGGCAGAGGGTGGACACTCCCCTGAGGGTCTGGCACCAATCCCCTGAAGGCAGCAGCCCCTCGGCTGTCTGGGGTCCCTGCCTGGCCCAGGGGTGGGGTATTGGGAGGGGGCGGGGCTGGGCACGCGCCGCTTGGCTGTGCTGAGATGACAGGTGCCTTGTGGTTTCTCTCTGCTCCGCTGGGTCCTGCCAGAGCTCAGAAGTAAGTGTCTCCCTGGGGCTTAGGGTGCATGGTGGTCCTGGGCGGGCAGCACACACGGGAAGCTCCAGGAGCGCCGCCCCAGCCCCAGGAGGCGGCCAGGGCTGGTGTCTGGGCCTGGAGTTTCAAGTCCTGGGACATCCTGAGTTGTGTCCTGTGGACACGGCCAGCCCATGGGCGCTGTGGGCAGTGGTTGAGCCAGCCCCCACGCCTCGCTGCCCCTGTGCACCTGCCGGGAGGGAATGGACTGTGGGGAGCCCGACCCAACTCCCGCCTCATCCCCAACTGCATGTCCCACAGAGCGACCCCGGTGGGTGGGTGCATGAAGGACCCCCGCCCCGCTGCGGCCTCCACCCAACCCCGCTCTCCCCGCCCCGTCCCCCAGGCTCCGGAGTGTGAAGATCGAACAGGGGAAGCTCAACACCCAGGCCAACACGCTCGCTGACCTGGCCAAGGTGAGCGGGGCGCGGCGGGGCGGGGCCCTGCCAGGGAGGGCTGGCCTGGTGCCCGCTGGGCAGGCGGGTGACAGGCGAGGGATGCAAGGCTGAGCCACGAAGGGACACCTGCGAGGGCCCGCTGGGGGCAGAGGCTCTGATTGCGAGAGATGCTGGGAATCCACATCTGTGTGTAAAATCTACTCTAACGGCGGTATTTCATTTTTTAAAAATTAGCATCTAATAAAATAGCTTTAATAAGAATATATAATTAGGGGGCTAAATTAGTGAAGTGGTACTTTCGTATTTAGGCTTATCATGACACACAAGCTCTAAAAGTTGAGAAAAACAAAATTCTGCTATGGATATAAATTCCAGTTAGAACATCAGTGGAACTTGCTTGCTTGGCGGGTAGACGTCTTGTAGGATGTTACGGTGGAGCTTGGTGTTCTAGAAGCTCAGTCTGTGTTCTAAGTGGGTCTAGTTGTTCTGAGCTCAGGTCCTGCCCTCTTTCTGCTTTGTGTTCATCCAGTAGAAGATGTGTCAGCTGGCCCAGCTTGAGGTGGACAAGCTCTCAGGACATCGGCCGCTCTCCTGAGCCCTCCGGCTGTGCGCCCTGCCCCGGGCCCCATCCCCTGGAGGCTCCTTACTGACTGTTCTCTCTGGAGAATAAGTCCTACTCTGCTTCACTGTGTGTGTCCAGGGCATTTTGGACCCACCCTCTTCATCACTATCTAGAGAATACAATCTAATTTGGTATTAACCCATGTGAATGGAATTCGGAAGGGCATATTGCAGAAGAAAAACATATTCTAGAACCCTGAAGAAACCTGGAGAGAGCACAATTGTGAGAGCAGACAGGACTCCTGGCCGCCGAGCTCGGCGTTGCAGGGGCAGCCGGGAGCACAGCCGAAGCGTCTCTGGGAGCGCGCCGCCTTCTACCCTCCGTCATCCGTGTCACAGTCCCCTCTTAGCAGAATTTTTTGAAATTTTAGAAGTTATTTAATCCTTGCAATCACGGTGGTACACTCCTCTGAAAATGCGCTTAATGGAGGCTTCTTTGAAGTAAGTCTTTAATGGCGTTGGATTATATGGGTTTCTAATTTTTAAAATTTAACAAGGTTGGGGCCAGCCCTGGTGGCGTTAGTGGTTAAGTTCGCACACTCTGCTTCGGTGGCCTGGGGTTCTCGGGTTTGGATCCCACTCACCGACCTACGCACTACTCATCAAGCCATGCTGTGGCAGGTGTCCCACATATAAAGTAGAGGAGGATGGGCACAGATGCTAGCTCAGGGCCAGTCTTCCTCAGCAAAAAAAAAAAAAAAAAAAAAAATATATATATATATATATAAAACAAGGTTAAAACATTTTCCAATATTAAATTTGAAGGCTTTCCAAGTTTAATGCTTCCAAGTTTGCTGATTTAATTCCTCTCTGACAAAAATTAAATATTCTAATAAATATAAAATGAAATATTCTAATCAAAAGTGTTTTTAAACCTCAGAGAAGGCCAAAAAGAACCATCTGAGGGCTGGATTCCTCTAGATGTGGCCCTGGGGACTGTGGCGCCATAGGCAGGTGGGACGAGGGTCAGGGGCCCTAGGGGGTCCCCAGGTCCCCTGGGGTGGGGGTAGGCCTGCCAGTAACGCGGGGGCGGGGGCCCACGGCAGAGGAGAAGGCGCGGAGGCTGGAAGGCACTGCACGGAGGCGCTGTGAGAGGCGCCGCCTCCCGTCTCGCTGCGGTGGAGCGAGGGTTGCGGGTCTTCCCTCCCGCGGCGCGGCGCTGCCCGCTGCATCCTCCGTCCACCCGGCGCCGAGGCCGTGTGCCCCCCGCCCCCCGCCGCGGCTGGGGTTAGAGACGCGGGACGGCGTTCTGGCGCCACCTGGTGGCGAGAGGCGTGGGCGCCCAGGGCTGTCCGTGCGCGGCCTCCCCCTCGCCCCCGGGGCGCGTCTGGCCTGTGGCGGAACCGCCCCCTGCTCTCCGGGTGGAGGGCACATCCCGCTGCCTGCGGTAGCAGTCACTGTTGTGGCTGTCGTGTGCCCCCGTCTGACTGGGTCGGATCCTCGGGGTGGTCACCTCCCCACGGATCCCTGTTCCCTTCCCAGTCTAAGGTGGGGTGCAGGGCGCGGTCACCCCTGAGCCGCCTCCTGCTCAGCCACGTCCCCAGCCTGGAGCAGCACGGCCAGAGCCTCCTCAGGACCCGGGCCGGCGTTCCGGGCGAAGGCAGCGCCTAAGACCACCGTTTGGCTTCCTGTACCGTGTGGCCAGTCCATGCCCTTGGGGCCGCTCTGGCCTGGTCCACCCGCCCCAGGACCTCCCTCAGCACACCCCCAGCCTGCTGGGGAGACCTTCTCTCCCTCGCCTATTTTCCCGCCATTCTCTGGGGCCTCCAGGAGACCTGCAGGGCCGGGGTGTCCTCACAGTCGCCCCTCACTTGGGTCCCCTTGGTGGCTGCCCCCAACAGGGGCTGGCCCACCGTCCCTCTGTCTGTCCCTCCCGCTCTCTCACTCTCCTCTCTCCCAACCTCTCTGTCTCCGGCAGACCCAGAATGTCATGTGCGACCTCATGTCCGAGCTGCATGCCCAGCACGAGGAGCTCGAGGCCCGCCTGGCTGCCCTCGAGAGCCGCCTGGACGCCCTGGGCACCTCCCTGCAGGCCCTGCCCGGCCTCATCGCCCAAGCCATACGCCCGCCTCCACCACCCCTGCCTCCCCGGCCCGGGCCCGGCACCCCCGACCACGTGGCCCAGAGCCCCCCACGCAGGGAGCCACCCATGGCCCCTTCGGACTGCGGGTGACGGTCCTGCCTGCCACCAGACCCTTCAGTCTTGGCCATCGTGTGGCCACCCCCTCAAGGAAGCCCTATACAGTGGCACCTCTTGGAGTTCAAGGAACCGAAGCGGAGTTGGGCTGAGCGTCCTGGGGCCCGCCCCACCCCACCGTCGAGGCAGAGGGCAGGGGCCAGCTGCCACCCGCTTCCTCTGACTGCAGCTGGGGACCCTGGAGCGCCCTCTGGGCCCCAGGCCCCCGAATCTCTCCAGGCCCCCCGTAGGCATGGAGCAGCCGGGAGAGGGCTCCTTGCCGGTTCTGAATAAAGCAGGCCCCCCGGTTGCTGCCTGTCGTGCGTGGCGGGAGGACACTCGTGGTCACCACATGCAGGTGGACACCCTGCCCGAGGTCCCAGAAGGGATGCGGGGGTCAAGGAGAGCCCGTCCCCATCACCCTCCTAGCCTGGCTGTCTCCCTGGCCTGAGCGCAGTCAGGGACGCCTCCCTGAGGACATCGGTGCCAGTGCCACTTGGCACCAGTAGAGGGAGCCTGCGGGGAGCGAGCACGGCCCAGGCGGCAGATGAGCGCCTGTCCTCCCCTTGGACCAGTTGGCTTCGCTGGGGTGCAGTCCAGTGGGGGGGCCACGCGAGTGAGGAGGGTCATTCAGTCTTTTCTGGACATGCATTGAGCACCTGCTGTATACAGGGAATGTAATGTAATTACCTCACTGATGATTCACCAGCACCTGGGCACGGTTGAATGGGGAAACTGAGGCTCAGAGAAGTGAAGCCACCTGCCTGGGGCTACCGAGCGAGGAGGGGTGAGGCAGGAGTCAGACTCGAGGGCCCACAGGACTTGGTGGAGGGCAGCCCATGGGGGCCATGGGCAGGGGAGGGTGTGGTGTGACCCTGCGTCAGAGAGGCCCCTCCCGAGTGGTCTAGAGGGAAGGTCCCCAGCACAAGCAGAATCAGAAAGGTCCCTCCAGGCCTTGGGCTTGGGGTGCCGGGGTCAAGCAGGGGCAGCAGGCACTGGGCAGGTGCTGGACCCTGGGCTCCTGGGGAGGCTAGTATGGGCCCTCTGACACGGCCACAGCCACGGCCACCTGGCTCAGGGTGATAGGTTGGGCGCAGAGAGAGAAGCGTTTGGGGAGGTGTGGTGGGCTGCCGTCAGACATGGGTTCAAGTCCTGACTGCCACCACTGGGTGCCCCTGGGCAGTAGTTGCTGCTCTGGGGGCCTCAGTTTCTTCATATGTAAGATCTCATGAGAACAGGACACAGTGTCCACCCTCGGGAGCACCCAGTGTGACGGAGGAGGCACAGTAAATACAGCAACCAGAGCAGTAAAGAAATAAATGAGGCCAGAGCATGACCAGGGGACTCTGAGGAGGTGGCATTTGGGCGTGGGATGGGATGGGAGAGGGAATCTGGGGAAGGGCGTTCCTAGCAACCGAACAGCCGGAGCAAAGGCCAAGAGGCAAGACCTGAGCTTCGTGTGTTTGGGGAACAGTCAGGAGGTGGCAGGGAGACAGTGGGGAGGCTGGGGCGGCGCCGGGGCCAAAGGTGCCGGATGGAGAACGAATGAGACCGCAAGACCGAGCCTCGTGGCTCCCTCCGCCCCGCGCCAGCCACATCCGCCCCCGCCCGCCTCTGACTCACCAGCGCCGACCCTACAAAAACAGGGCGGGCCCGGCGCTCGGGGGCGGCAAAGTCAATAGGGCGGGCGCGCGGGCGGGGGCCGGGGCGCGTCACCGGGGCGGGCGCGGAGGACCAGGAAGTTCGCCGAGACGCGCCTGCTGCCGGCCGGCGGCGCCCGCACGAGTTCGCGGAGGCCGGGGAAGCTCGGGGGCGAGGGTGAGACCCGCGAGGTCCCCGCGCCATGCGCCTGGGGGGCGTGCGCAGCTTCGCGCTGGAGCTGGCGCGGGGCCCGGGCGGCGCGTACCGCGGCGGGGAGCGGCTGAGCGGCCGGGTGCTGCTGGAGGCGGCGGCGCCGCTGCGGGTGCGAGCGCTCGAGGTGGCGGCGCGCGGCGGGGCGGCCACGCACTGGCTCGAGGGCCGGAGCGTGGGTGTCAACGCGGTCTCCTGCGACTTCGCGGCCGCCGAGACGTACCTGCGGCGGCGGCAGCTGCTGCTCAGAGGTGAGCCGAGCACCCCCACTCCCAACCAGGATCCCCCGGGACCCTCTCCCAGGTCCGGGCGCCCCTCTCCAGAGCCAGGAGCCTTTCCACTTAGAGGCTGTGAGGTCGGGTGACCCTTCTTAAGAAAGGGGAACCTCCTCCCCAGGGTCTGGGCCCTCCCACCGGAACACTCCCCGCCCCCCTCCCCACAGCCCTCGAAAGCCCTCCTTCCCGGGAACCCCTCCCAGGGTCTGCGCGCCCCCGCTCCAGAGTCGCGATGCCTTCGACCTCGAAGCTATGCGATCGGGAGCCCCTGTCCTGAGTCTGGGGGAATCCCTGGGTGGAGCCGGGGGATCTTCTTCTTTGGACCCCAGGATCCCCGTCTAACCCCAGGCCTGGGGTCCCTGATTCCCAAAGAAGTCCCCCGTCTCACGCCCAGCCAGCGCCCCTCCCTCGTTTTAGCCCACGGTGTTGGCAGGAGCCATTCTCCCCGGGGTAAGGGTTCTGTGGGGTCTGAAGGGGTAAGAATACCTCCCGGAGGGGAGGAGACAGGGTGGTCACCTCAGGCTGGGAGTCTTAGGTCTTGGGCGTGTCCCTACTCTGCTCCGAACCTCAGTCCCCCACCCTCAGGCCACAAGGCCCTTCAGGAACAGACCAGGGGCCACAGAAAGAGCAAGTCTCTGCCCCAGCAGCGTGCTGTGTGGCTCAAGAGGATGTCAGCCTCTCTGGGCTGCCCTGGCTGCCCTCTCCGGCTGAGCCGGACCCCACTATACCGGTGTGCAAAGAGGGCAGAGGCAGGAGGCAGCTCAGCCCCCGCCCCCGCCCGCAGCCCCCTCCTTTCCAGCTTTGCGGCCTTGTCCCCACCGCGCCAGGTGCAGGGACTCTTGCCTGCCCGGCTGTGGAAACCGCGGCGGGGCGGCCTTAGGGCGCGGCAGGAAGGGGCCCGGGAGGCACTTCCCGTCCCCTGAGGCTCAAGGGAAATTGGGGCTGGTCTCAGCCTGCGGTCCCCTGGTCCTACTCACTGGCGGCTTCCTTAAGACACTGGCGGGAGAAGCTTGCAGAGCTGCTGTGCGACCTCTGGCACATGGCCTCCCTACCTCTGGGGACCCATCCGTGAAATGGACTGAAGGAGACGCTGGCCCCCCAGGGTCACCTCATCCCCCACCTCCTCCTGGGCTTATGGCCTCCTGTCCTCCCTCTAGGGTCTACTTGACCCTGGGAGAAGGGCCCAGCCCCTCATTTCAGCCCCAGCGCCACCGCCTCCAGGCAGCCCCCCAGGCTGATCAGTTAGTTGACAGCCTCTGCCCCTCCCTTCGGTCCTGCTCTGACTCCCATCACGGGCTGCGGGTAATTGTGTCAGGTTATGAGCGTCCTCCACTCGGGGTGCCAAGGCCTGAGCGGGTTCCCAGCTCGCCTGAGCCAGACTCAAAAGGGACCGCCAGGGAAGAGGGTGGGTTGGAGCAGCAGTACATCCTGCTGCCACCAGAGGGCGCCAGCGCCCCTCAGACTGCGAGGAGGCAACTCCCGCCCTAGAAACCCTCCGTGCGGTTCTTCTCTGGGGAAACTGAGGCCCGGAGAGGGATCATATCGCCCCCTCGCACCGCAGCCCTGGCCCCGGGGGTGCCTGGAGCGTCCCATGCACTCGGCTCTGTCTGTGAGGGGACTGGGGCTGGGGGTGCCCGAAGCGGGCACAAGGGCCACGCCCAGGCGGCAAGTAAGTTAGCGAGGGAGCTGACAGCCGGGAAAGGAGCGCCGGGTGGTAGGAACAGCTTGGGCAAGAGCGCCGGGGCGCGGCCTGGTGGCGGCGTGTCGGGAGCGGGGTGAAGACCCCGGGCGAGGCTCTGGGTGGGTCGAGTTGGGGCTACATGGTGATCCACGCACAGCCCTCTGAGGTCGGCAGTGATTTCCTCCCGGCTCTACAGACGTGGAGACTCAGGCTCCAGGAGATAGTCATTAGCCTGGGGTCACCCAGCTGAGCGGGGTTCGCATCAGAGGAGGGGGCAGCAGGCGCCCGAGTGGAGGGAGGACCCCCACCTCTTCCTCCCCCATTGCACAGAGGGGGACACTGAGGCCCGGGGGAGTCCTAGGCTCTCAGGACCGCGGTGGGGGCCAGGCCGTTCCCCTGCAGCTCGGGTGAGCACGCCTCGCACGAGTCACGTCTGCAAGTGGTGGCCGGTTGGTGATTAAGCCGAGGGGCAGAAAGCTCTTGCGGGGCGACTTCAGGCCCTGGCCCGCCGCCGGGCCCCAGTTGCCCTTCTTTATCCCGGGGTCCGCGGGAGACCGGCTCTGGCCTGGGGAGGTTCGGTTTCACCCCAGGGTCCACGAGGGCAGAGGGCAGCCAACCCCGAGCCCGCAAGTTTGTTATTTTGCTCCACGCCTGGGCGGAGCCACGCCCCTCGCCGCACCATTGGTGTATTCCTCCCCGGGGGCGGGGCCGGACTCTCGCCCCGCCCCTCCCCGCCCTGCCGTATAAAGGCGGCGCCGGCACAGGCCGCGAGGAGTCTCTGCCCGGGTCAGCGAGCGCGCCTGCGCGAGCCGGGTGGGTTCGCGTCCCGAGGCTGCCGTGTCCGCCACTCGCGCCGCCGAGTCGCGGGTTCGAGACCAGGGTCCGCGCGTCGTAGGTTCGCCTCCGGGCGTGATGCTGTTCGACAAGGTGAAGGCGTTTGTGGTGCAGCTGGACGGCGCGAGCGCGGGCACCGAGCCGGTGTTCAGCGGCGGCCAGTCCGTGGCCGGCCGGGTGCTGCTGGAGCTGGCGGGCCCGGCGCGCGTGGGCGCCCTGAAGCTGCGCGCGCGGGGCCGCGCCCACGTGCACTGGACCGAGTCGCGCAGCGCAGGCTCGAGCACCGCGTACACGCAGAGCTACAGCGAGCGCGTGGAGGTCTTGAGCCACCGTGCCACGCTACTCGCGCCAGGTACGGGCCGAGGACCCCCGCGAGGCGCACGTGCTGCGCGTTCCGGGGACCCCGCGCAGCCACTGAGCCGCCTCCTCTTGCTCCTACCTGCAGACACTGGAGAGACCACGACGCTGCCTCCTGGGCGCCACGAGTTCCCATTCAGCTTCCAGCTGCCCCCGTAAGTCCTTAGGGTGCAGGATTGTGGGCAGTCCCTAAGGCTACTGTCTCTCTGGACAGTGTCACTGTGTGTCTCTGTGTGTCTCTGTATCTCGCCCCCTGAAGCTTCTTGCCTCCGCTCGCAGGACCCTGGTGACGTCGTTTGAGGGCAAACATGGCAGTGTCCGGTACTGCATTAAGGCCACCTTGCACCGGCCCTGGGTCCCTGCCCGCCGCGCCCGGAAGGTCTTTACTGTTATCGAGCCTGTGGACATCAACACGCCTGCCCTGCTGGTGAGCGCTGCCCTCCACCTAGAGGTAGCATGGGAGCATTGCAAGCAGGGGCTTGGCTGTTGGGTGACGCCCACCAGCTCCTCAACCCCTTCACACAGTGGGGGCCACAGCTGGGCCCTGGCAGGGAGAGAGCCAGGCGTGGGAATGCCTGTGGGGTCCAGTGGAGCTGAGTGCAAATCCCAGCTGCACCGATTTGCTGTCTGGCTCTGGGCAAGTGTCTCTCTTTCTGAGCCTTAGACATCTTGTCTGTGAAATAGGGCACAGGCAGGACTTGCGATCGTAATGGCTTATTGAGCACTGATGACACACTAAGCACTTGGTTGCTAATTTATAGTTTAACAAGATGGGGAGTATTCCTGGGTCCAGTTTAAAGATAGTTTCTAGGTCGTTAAAAAGAAACCAAGAAACTAGGCGCTGCCCGCAGTCCTCACTCAGCTGGGGGTGGTTGGGAAGCTCACAGGGCCTGTGGTTTGCATAGAGTGACCCGTCCGTGTCCCTGTCCTCTACCCCGCCAGGCCCCTCAGGCAGGCGCTCGGGAGAAGGTGGCCCGATCCTGGTACAGTAACCGCGGCCTCGTCTCCCTCTCGGCCAAGATCGACAGAAAGGGCTACACCCCAGGTAGCAGGCGGGACGGGCTGGACGGGGACGGGCCGGTGTCGGGGCTGCAGGCGGGGAAACTGAGGCCCTGCGGCCCCACCCTGCAGGCGAGGTGATCCCCGTCTTCGCCGAGATCGACAACGGCTCCACACGCGCGGTGCTGCCGCGGGCGGCCGTGGTGCAGACGCAGACGTTCATGGCGCGCGGCGCCCGCAAGCAGAAACGCGCCGTGGTGGCCAGTTTCTCGGGCGAGCCCGTGGGCCCCGGGCGGCGGGCGCTGTGGCAGGGCCGGGCCTTGCGCATCCCCCCGGTGGGGCCTTCCATCCTGCACTGCCGCGTGCTGCACGTGGACTACAGCCTCAAGGTAGGGGTGCTGGAGGCGGCCGCGCCGCGCGCTCCCGGCACCGGAAGGGCGCCCTCCCTGATGGCTCGCTCCCCCAGGTCTGCGTGGACATCCCGGGCACGTCCAAGCTGCTCCTGGAGCTGCCGCTGGTCATCGGCACCATCCCCCTGCACCCCTTCGGCAGCCGCTCGTCCAGCGTGGGCAGCCACGCCAGCTTCCTGCTGGACTGGGGGCTGGGGGCCCTGCCCGAGCAGCCCGAGGGTGAGTGCCCGTCCAGCCGTGGGGGCGGGTGGGCAGAGCGCGGTGCCAGCCACTCTCCCCGAGCCCCTGCAAGTGCACGTGGGAAGTCCCACTGGCGGCCACCGCTGCTCCCAGAACCCCGCCGGAGGGCGCGCGGCCCCACAAGCAGCCCCAGGACGGGCACAAGCCAGCTCCCGGCCATTGTCCCCAATTCCGGGATCCCTTTCTCTTCTCCCAGCCTCACCCCCCCCCCCCCACCGTCTCACTTCCAGCGCCCCCCGAGTACTCAGAGGTGGTGGCAGACGAGGTGGCCGCCGGGGGCCGGAGCCCTCTGCCCCTGCCGCAGGCCCCTGACGTGAGCCTGGAAGGCCCCTTCCTCGCCTATGTCCGGGAGTTCCGATACCGCCCGCCCCCGCTGTACTCCGAGGTGAGCTGGGGGTCAGAGGAGTCCCCGTGCTCTCCCGCATCTGGGGGCCGGGACCGGCTGGGAGACACGGAGGAGTTTTAAACGGTAACAGAATTCCAGGGCCCGCCCCCGCCCTGCACCCCAGTCTGCTCTAAGCGTCTGCCCCGGCGGGGAGGGTGTTTCCGATCCTCCGGGAGCCCTGAGAGCTGATGGGACTGTGCTCCCCAGGAGGACCCAAACCCACCACCCCGGGCCACGCGGCCGCGCTGCATGACCTGCTGAGCAGCAAGTGGATCCATCAGGGATGAGGCTGACACGTGCTTCTAGCCACCGTGGATGTGGGAGTGGCTAGAAAAAGAGCAGACCGGCCTGACTGCATTGAAGTTGGGGAAACCGAGTCTCAAAACCGGTCAGGGCTGTTCCAGCATCACACCGGACAGAGGAAAAGCCAGTCTGGAATGTGACTTATCTGGACTGGTCCTTGTAAGGCATCAAATGCCCCATGCAGGATCTGAGCAAGAGACTGTTCCACCTGTTTCTACCAGTCTGTGAACAGGGCTGGGGTCCCCCAGGAGCCTCCAGTCTGGGAGAGATACAGCCAACATAAATACTCTCAGTCTCATTGGACCAGAGGAAGGTTCCCGGAGCTGGAAGAGTCCAAAGGCATAGAAAAGGCTTACTGGAGGAACGGGCATTTTAGCTGAGGCTTTGGTGTATGAATAAGAGCTCAGCAGGCAGGCAAGCAAAAGGGAGAAGAAGTTGGAGAAGGTCAGAGCTGAATGATGTTTGGAAGCTGGCCCCTTCATTTTAGAGTTGGGGCTCGGCGGGCAAGTGCCTCAGTGGAGGCCATACTGCAAGGTTCGACAGGCGGGAGGGCCCAGGAACGAGGCATTCAGGGAAGCAGGTCAGTGGAACCAGGTGGGGCCTCTGGGCGGCAGCCTTTCAAAGCCAGAGATTCCAGGCCCTGGCTGGGGCGGCCTGGGCCTCCGCCAAGTGCTCCAGGACCTGCAAGCCTCCTAGGTGTTGTCGTGGCCTGAAGACCCAGGTTCAGAGCAGGACATGCACGACAGGGCTGTGTGACTTGCAAAATGAAAATGTGGGGCCCTTGTTCCAGGATTGTTGAGAATTTCTGGACAGTGACAGCAGAGCATGAGACCAGGCCCTGCAGAGGGCAGCCTGCACAGCGGGGGACACAGCAGGGCCCTGCGCTGCCTGAGACCCAGCGTGTCCTGGAGGGACACAGTGGGGGGCAGCAGGACAAGCACCCAGGTGCGGAGTGTCCGCCTGGCCGGGGCCGGCCCTCCAGGACTCAGCGTTTGTGAAGAGCCTGAAATCAGTGTCTTTGTACAGTTACTTTTTAAAAATAAAGACGTGGCAGACAAGAAGGAGCCTGTCTGTCTCCTTCCCCTGCAGCTGCCGGGGGACCGGCGCAGCCTTGACCGCCCTTCTGGGTCAGCATCTCGGGGGTTCAGTTCCAGACCATGGAGGGCTGAGGGGCCCACTCTCCAGAAGGGGAAACTGAGGCCCAGGGACACACAGGGAGGCTGAGCTCGGGTTGGAGCCAGGCCCATGCCAGTCGCCTAGTGCAGTGGCAGAGGCTGGAGTGTGAAGGTGGAGGACAGACAGACCCCACAGAGCCTCAGGAGAGCGGGGTGGGCTGCGCGGGCACCTGCAGGGGGAGCCTGCCTCTGAGTCTGGGCTGCTGCTGTTTTTGCTGAGGTACAATTCATACACCATAAAACTCACCATTCTATAGTATACAATTCGGTAGCATTTGACACATTCACAATGTTGTGCAACCATCACCTCTAGTTCCAGAACATTCCATCACCCCAAAGGAGACCTCCTAGCCCCATTCTGCACCGGCTAATCTGCTGTCTGCGGAGACTGGCCTGTTCTGGACGTTTCATGGAAGGGGGTCGCGCTGTGTGCCCTTCTGTGCCTGGCTTGCCTCGCTCAGTGTGAGGTTCTCCAGCTCAGTCCACGTTGCAGCGCGAATCACTGCTTCACGCTTTTTCCCAGCTGCCTAATATTCCACGTGCGGCCGCACGCACTCTTTGTTCACGTGTTCCCGTGGACGGACAGCTGGGTCACTTCCCGATGCGGCCATGGGGACAAGGGCGGCCGGCACACGGGCCGCACGTTCGTCTGCAGACTGGGCTCTGAGGCCGCCACATGGGCAAATGCTGTCATCCTTCTGGAGTGGCAGGTGGGGAAAGGGAGTCCAGCAGAGCGAGGAGCTCGTCCCAGACCCCGCAGTCAGGAAACACCCCTCCGCCCCCCGCGCCAGAGTCCCGTGGGCGCCAGGCAGTCACGGTCAGCCGGCAGCCCGGGGGCCGTCAGCGGGGCGAGGGGCAGGGACGGCACGGTGAGAGCTGAGGTCGGGTTTTGCTCTCTCTGTGACTACGGGCAGGTTACTGGCTTCTGAGCCTCAGTTTCCCCATCTGAGACTGGGACGCTCCCCTCCCCGGCCTGAGTTTGGGCCCTGATTTCCAGCCGCTCCTCGCCCTGGGGTCCGCCCAGCACCCGCAACCAGCAGCGTCTGCTCTGGGCAGCTGACCTGGCATCGAGCTCAGAGCCTGCCAGACTTGGAGGTCCCTGGGGCCAGGCGAGGGGAGAGGTCCCACAGCACAGTCACCTAGACCCCAAACCAGCAGCCTCCGGAGGGGGTGAGTTCCCCGTGACTCAGGGTGTGCTAGACGTAAGGTCCTCATTTCGGGATGCATGTTTCCAATCTGAGAAGAGTCTGAGGTGTTTATCACAACAGCGGATGTGGGCAGAGTTCCCCAGAAGGTTCTCCCAGGCGAGCTTGGGAGGACGAGCCATCCCGTGGCTCCAGGACTCCTGTGTCTGCAACAGCAGGGAACCTGATCCCAAAAAGCAGAATTTCTGGCTCAGATAAACGAGAGCCCAGAATTCAGGGAGCTCCCTGAACACAGGGAGGGGCCCATGGCCGAGAGGAGGGTAGCCAAATATTCTCCTAAAATAAAACCCCACCGCTCCGCCCACGCCCTCCTTCCAGCTCCCCCTCCATCTCCAGCTGCTGCTTAAATACCGCCAGCTCATTCCCACCTCAGGGCATTTGCACAAGTGATTCTCTCTGCTGAAGGCTCTTCCCCACAGCTGGCTCCTCTTTGTCCCCTAGCCTCATCTTTTCAGGGACACCCAACCTCCTGGCTGGAGTCAGCAGCCCCCATCACTCCCTTTCCCATCCCCCTGTCCTATTGTCTTTGTAGCCCTTGTCACCCTCTGAAATTCCCTACTCAGATATTCACTTGTTTGTCTGAGCTGCTGAGGGCGGGGCCGGGTCACGGCTGTGTCCCTGGTCTCAGCACATAGCAGGCGTGAGGGGGATTGTTGACTGACTCAGTGACTGGAGGGGACTCCCCTGCTACTCGGGTGTGGATGAAGATTCTGACAGGGATGGGAATGTCACCGCCTGCCACTTATTCCCAGGACCCCCTAGAATCAGCCTGTCGCCCGTTGAGAGAGCCAAGCAGCTGGTCTCTGTCTGCCACGACTGACCCTGTCTCTCTCAGTCTCTGACTCTCACCATCTCCCCGTCTCTGTCCCTCCATGCTGCGCGCTCACTATCTCTTGCTGTCTCTGGCTCCCCATCGCTGGCTCCCTGTCCGTTGGTCTCTGTCTCTCATTGTCTCTGGCTCTGGCTCACCTTCTCTGCCTCCCTGTCTCTCACTCACTATCCATCTCTCACTGTCTCTCTTGGTCGCTGTCTCTCTCGGTCTCTGACTCTCTTGCCATCTCTGTCTCCGGCCCAGACCAGGCCAGGCCAGGGGGAACAGGGTGACAGGCAGGGAGTTGTTTGTCACTCCCTCGCGGGCAGGGAGCCCAGCCGGGCTGCTGTTCAGGAATCCTCTGGCCACCCCGCGCCAGCCACCAGGCACAGCAGCCGCCAGCCTCTCCTCCCAGCACATTCTGTCCTAAGCAGGGAGCGCTGAGGGCGGGCGGGAGCGAGTGCATTCCTGCTGGGCTCCAGTTACGGGACAGCCTGTCCTTGTGGCCCTGCTCCCCACCAGTGCTGCCCACTGAAGCCTCCCCTCCCAGCTCTGGGCTTAGATCTTCCTGAATGGGGCCCCTCTGCCAGCTCATCCCCACCTCAGGGCCTTTGCACCTACTGTGCCTTCTGCCTGGACCTCCCTCTCCTCAGATCTCCCAGGACTCCCTCCCCTACAGGCCTCAGATGACACGTCACCTCCTCAGGATGCCCCCTGTCCTGAGGCCTAAGCGCCCCCTCAGCTCCCCTAGCCCTGCCCTCATGCAGTGGCTTCCTGATCTCTGCCCCTCCCCAGAGTGGACAGATTTACTTGTTTGTTGACCGGGTGTCTGTTAGCCCAGGGCCCGCCTGTGGCCCCAGCTCCAGGCACACATAGTGGGCACTCGATGAGTATTTTAGAGTTGATGTCATTTCCTCGAGAAGCTCAGCTCTCAGCGGGGCCAGGCTCACTCAAGCAGCTCCCGTCCCCTCTGCCTGCCTGTGCTACCCCAGCCCTGCCTCCTCCTGGCCCTGTGCCCCTGGTGTTCCCTGCGCCCACAGCAATCGCCAGACCTCCCGCCTCAGCCCAAGGAGCTCCCTCCGCCAGAGGCACCTTCTCCAGAGAGGCTGGGTCCCTCTTGGGCTCCACACGCCGGGCTGCCGTGATGGACACGCACTCACGCACACACTCGTGCACACCGAGACGGGCCGAGACTCGGCTGACAGACCCTTGTGCATGGCATGGAGCAGCTAACGTCTGTCCGCGCGGGTGTGATAGTGGTGCCCGCGCTCACCCCAGCACCGAGGCCGGGCCCCCATGTGTGAGTCTCCCAACTCTGGGGGGAAGCAGTTCCGGCCTCAGTCCTACGGGTGGGACAGGACGCAGGCTCCGAACCCACGCCCTGCCGCACACAGAGCTGTGTGCACGCACCCTGCCCACGCTGTGCCCACCACCCCTGTGTTGTGGTTCAGAAGGTCAAGGACAGCCCGGGACGCAGCGGCACGGGGGGCAGGGGGCACATGGATCACCATGGGGCAGGGGCAGGCCTGGACGGGCCCTCTGTGCTCCACACGCCAGCCCTGCTGAGCCCGATTCACAGGTAGGGAAACTGAGGCACAGAGAACAGGTGACTTGCCCAAGGCACCTCAGCCTGAATGGGGCAGTCAGGGGACCCCTAACTGCTTGATAAAAGGGTCTTAGGGGCATCTACTCTCCCTGACCCCATTTGGTGGGCAGAAGGAGCCAGGACCACTGCCAGGCTCTAGATGTGGACAGATGAGCAGGTCTGGCCAATCAGAGCCTTTTGCCAGCACAGCCACAGGGACCGCAGGGATGGGTTCAGGGATAGGCATGTGACTCCGGCTGGGCCAGTCACCGTGGGAGTTTGGGGGCTTCCTGGAGGTGGTGATAGGGGCCATCTTTGCCACCATGAGGAGGACAGTGGAACAGACAGTCCTGAGGACATGGTGCTGGAGTCCACAGACACCATCAGCCCCAGGGAGTCAGGGTGGAACCAGAGAGAAGGATGGGAGCTGGAGGGTACTGGGAGGGCTTCCAAGAGGAGAGGACATTTAAGTTGGGGCTTTGATGGATGAAGAGAAGTTCAGCAGGGAGCTAGGAAAGAGCATTCCAAGCAGAGGGAACAGCTCTGCAACCACAGCAGGCAAGACAGAGCCAGGTGTGTCCTCAGCCATCCCAGTGGCTCTGGGGCTGGAGCATAGAGGGGGCAGCCACAGGTGTGTGTTTCTTTGCTCCTGTCTGGGTGCTCCCACCACCAGCAGACCCTAAGGTGAGACCGGGTCTGCTTTGTTGGTGGCTGACGCTCCATTAATGTTTGTGATTTCATAGGTGGTCTTTCTTTTGGGGATACCGACAAGTGGGATGGGTGGGGTGGGTGGTGAATGGGGGGATCGGATTCATGGAGCAGGAGAGCCTGAGGCTGTGCGGCAGTGGCCGGAAGCCTGGGAGCCAGGCGGGGTCCAGGCGGAGGGGGCCATGACCCCTGGGAACCACCCGGGGCCGGGCTCCAGGCAAGGGCAGGTTAGAGGGCTCCCACTACCACCCCTTCCTCCGGTGTGACTCTAGGCTAGTGGCAGCACCTCTCTGAGCCTCAGTTTCCTCGTCTGAAGCCTGACCTCACTGTGGGTCAGGGTGGGACGGGGCACAGAGCGGTGCAGGCTTTGTGGGGCTGCGTGGGCAGCTCGGAAGCAGTGGGGGAGGGGCCAGGGCCAGCCGTCCAGAACATTCCGTCAGCAGTTCCGGCCTCTTTGAAAAACAGGAAGCCAGCTCTCAAGGGAGGCCCCAGCGGGGCTTCCTGAGCCTCGCGTGCTGCGTGCTGGGTGTGCGCACGCACGTGTGTGTTGGCAGCGGCCCGCCAGGGCTGGAGGCGCGTGTGCGTGCGCTGGCGCGTCGGCCGTGTCCGTGGAGCGGCCCGGAGACGGCGCGCGGGGGGTCCGTGCGGGGATGCTGGGGCCACAGGAACCCAGGGGGCGGGTGGGGCGTTTGCGCGGCGGGGTCTCGGGACGGGGGCGGCCGTCAGCGGGGGTTCCGGCCTCTGTGCGGGCGCCGGCTGGCACATCAGAGCCTGCGTGGCGCTCAAGCCTCCGGATCCCCCCACGGGCCCAGCTTCGCACCGCGTCTCTGTGGCTCCCGCCCCTTCCTGCTCCCGGCACTGGCTCTGCCGCCCGGGCCATCGCCCTCCTCCCGTCCGTGTCCCCGCGCTCCTCAGCCTCTGGCCCCCAGCCTCCTTGCTGTTCCTGGAGGCTGCCAGACGTTCCTGCCCCTGGGCCTTTGCACTGCTGTGCGGGCCCTTCCCTCTTCTCTCCATCTCTGTCTTCGGGATAATGGCATTGAGGGAGTCAGTCCCCTCCTGCTTCTCCACTGTCGCCCTGCCCCTCCCCCCCGAGTCCTCACCATGCTCCAGCTCCCAATTTGACCACTTTCCTCCCATCCTGGGATGGGTGGCCTCCCTCTTTAAGCCTCAGTTTCTTCTCCTGTAAACTGGGGCCAATCTTGATATGGCCTCACTTGCCCAGGGTCACCCAGAAAGTGGAAAATCTGGATTCAAACCCGGGCTGGCATAATCCCAGAGCCTTTGTCGCTGCCCACATGTGATGGGAGACCAAGAGCTGAGGGGTCACTGAGCCACAGGGGCCAATTGGGGCTGGACTGGGGGCTCATATGTGCCATGTGCCTGGGATGCCTTTCCCTTGCTGGCAAACTTCTACTCATCCTCCCAGACCCCACCTCCAACGCCCCTTTTCTCCAACCCAGTCCTGACCCCGTGGGCTGGGGCGTTCGTGTCTGGCGCTGTCTGGACCTTTCAGACAGGCCAGAGCAAGGCCTCAGGAGCCCCCATCACCCAGCCGGGACATGAGGCCGTGTTTCCCACACTGACTTTCTGGGGCTGGCCCAGGTGCCCCTGCCATGCCTGGTCCCCAGGAGGTGGCTCTGCTGCCGTGTCGCCCTCGGGACCTGCCAAGTTCTGCGCTCTAGAAGGGCAGCGAGACGTTGCCACCTGACCCAGAGGCCTCCCTCACGGGAGCTGCGCCATCCTCTCAGCCGCTCCCTGCACTCGGGGCCACCCATGATCACGACGAGGCGTCCATGGCTTCACGGCCGTCCTCCGTGTGCCCTCCGTCACAGGAGGGGTGGGTGTCCAGAGTGCGGGGATCTCCTGCGGTGCCCTGGCCCCCAGGCCCCTGCTGACTCCCTGCCAGGGTCTGCTTGGGGTTCGGGGGAGCACAAGGTCCTGCTGAGTCCTCACGCCCTGGCCTCTCCAGGGACAGGCTCCCACACCAGCCAGCGCGCCTTTGCCTTCCGTCCTCCAGGCCACCTCAGCCCGCAGCACGAATGGGGAGCCCACGGTCAAGAGAGGCTCCGTCCTGTCTCCAAGCTGAGCGCGCCCCTCCTCTGCTCATGCACCTGCCGTGCCTCCCCATCACCTCCTGGAGAGAGTCCAGCTCTGGCTCAGCGTCCGAGGTCCTGCCGCATGTGGCCAGATCCTTCCTTCTCCCTTTGCCTGGTTCTCAGTCACTCTTTGGGTCTCATCTTGGTTGCGGTTCCCAGTATTAACTGATGGCACAGTCTCAGGACACATTAACTGCTGTCAGAGACCAAATACTCACGGCACCGAGCGTGTCAGCACGTCAGGCCGAACGTGACTCTTACACGGTGACTCATTGTTCGCACAGTGTACAAACACGGGCCCCACTGACCATGGACAGGACGCTGCGTGCAGCCGAGGCAACGGGACTGCCCGAGGACCTCCGTCAGGCGTCCACACACTTTCTCTAAAGGGCTGGGTGACAAGCCGTTGAGGCCACAGCCTGCGGGTGCCGCCGCTCAGCTCACTTGAAAGCAGCCGCAGACGATACACCAATGAGTGGCCGTGCTGCTCCCCAATGAAACTTTATTTGTAGCCACTGAAATCAGAATTTCATACAGTTTTCACATATCACAAAATGTTCTCCTCTTGCCAGGTCTGATTTCCGTCGTTCAAGAGTGTGGCAGCCATGGGTGGGCGACCTGAGCCACGGCTGGCAGCCTGGGGCCAGGCCCTGAGGGGCAGAAGGGCTCCTTGTTGACAAAGTGTCGGAACCATTTCAGGCGTTTCCAGGCGGCCAGCTGGGACACACGCGGGCCGGCCGATGACGAACTGTATGTGCCCATTGACAAATGGCAGGTCTGGGGACACGGCGTTTACAAGGTGTCAGGACAAAGCCAGGGTTGGCGGCTGGCAGGTCCGCCCCAGGCCGCACTGACCAGCCGGGTTGCGGCAGCCATTCTCCGAACCCTGTTTACCAGGTGTCGGGTGACAGGGCCAGTGGCGGGTATCGAGTCACAGGGCAGTCACACTGAGACTTGGGCACAGCGACAGCTCTAGATGCCAGCTGTTTACAGTGACCTGAGTCTGGCTGTCTCCCGGGCACTGGACGCCGGTGTCCAGGTGGTTGGTGGCCAGGCTCCTCCGCAGGGCCCGCCCCTGGCCCCTGGCCTGCTGCTCCGGCACTCGGTGCTCCCGTGCAGAAGCTCAGGGGAGGGGGGGGTCGAGCGCTGCGGCCTGGGGTCCCAGGCTCCAGCCTGCATTCTCCCTCTGCCCATCCCTGGCTGTGCCACCTTGTACGCATCACTTAACCTCTCCGGCCTCCACTCCCTTCTCTGTAAAATGGGCACGATGACGGATCAGGGTCGCCAGACAAAGTACAGGATACTCAGTTAACTTCACATTTCGAATGAGCAGCGCGGCCCCTGCAGGGTGAGGCGCCCCCGCACAGTCTGGGAGAACTCAAAGGGACCAAGTTTTGCTGCTGGTGCACAGGTCACGGCGCCTAGCTGTTCATTTGCTAATTCTGGCGCCCTGCGCTGAAGCCTCTGCCCCTCACGCCAGGCTGTGGGGGTGCCGGGGGGACCCCGGGCCAGGCACAGAGAAGGGGCCGGCTGTGGGCAGCACTGACTCCCAGGAGCCCCGGGACGGCCAAGAGCCTGACGGTCGGCTCACAGATGCATCGTTTGTCTGTGGAGAACAGGTCCAGGGGACAAGAACAGAGCCATTAGCCATGAGGCGGGGGGGCCGGGCCTCATCCACAGCCTGTCCCCGGCCCGGGCCGGCCTGTGCCCTGCCAGCCTCGGCAAAGAGATGTTGAGTGAATGAAAGATGAGATTCAATAAACAGCTGTTGAATTCAGTGATTGATCCTGCCACTCTTTACTGGATATTTACTGTGTGCCAGGCACCTCAATCCCTGCCTGCCCGGGGCTCCCCATCAACAAAGGAGATGAGTAGTAATCCAGTCAACCCCATAAATGCAATCTTATACCTTGGGAAAGACCTGCCAAAGGGAAACATCCAGTGCTAGGGCCGCCAGCATGGGGTCCAGCAGGGCTCCTGGAAGGAAGTGACACCTGATGGAAACTTGGAGGAAGAGATTTGTATGTATAAACAGGGAACAGAGAATCCCAGGCAGAGGTCACCTCATGTGCAAAGGTCCTGGGGTGGGAGGGAACATGATGGTTTCATGATGTGTTCATGCCACCCTCAGCTCCCCTTGACAATTTGGAGGCTCCAGCAGGTAATTCAGAAGGCTAAGGTCAGGATGGCCAGGGTCGCCTGGCAAGTCGGGCAGGACGTTGTGTCCTCAATTGCCCACAGAGGGAAGGATGAAAGCCCTGACATATCCTCAGCCAAGGCGGGGGCGAGACGAACAGCACCCGGCCCGCCTCTGCCCTGGAATTTCCCGAGCTGCCTGTCTGCTGGGTGCACCCTCCTCTCCCATGTTGCCGGGACCACGGAGCAGGAAGAAAGGGACAGGGCCACAGGCTGCTGGGGGGGTCCGGAGGCAGGGAGAAGAGCTTCGGGACACCCAGCTGGGAACTCCCAGGACCGAGAACTGGGCTGGGGCGGCAGCAGCAGCCACAGGCATCAAAGCCGCTGCCGCCGCCGAGAGCCCAACCAGGCCTCGCTGGGAGAGGCTGCATCTAGTAGCCACAAAAGCCTCCCCAGCTGGTCCAGGTATCCCCATCTTACAGAGAGGGAAACTGAGGCTCAGGACAAAGCTGTCAGCTGAGCACGTTGTGGTGACCCCGGGATGTGGCGGGTCTTGGTCAGTTAGGGCTGCTGTGACAAAACACCACGGGCTGGGCAGCCTGAACAACAGACGTTTATTTCTCACGGCTCTGGGGGCCGAAGTCTGAGACCAAAGCGCCGGTGGATCCCACGTCCAGTGAGGCCCGGCTGTCTGGTCTGCAGATGGCTGCCTTCCTGCTCCGTCCTCACGGGCGGGCGGGGCACAGGGTGGCAAAGCGTGCTCTCTCGTGTCCCTTTTATAAGGACACTGGTCCCATCGTGGGGCTCCACGCTCACGGCCTCGTCACCTCCCAAAGGCCACACCTCCCAACACACCACCTTGGGGATGAGGTTTCAGTGTATGAATTTTGGGGGACACAAACGTCCAGTATAGCAATGCCCACTTTCCCTTTTGGGGTGAGAAGATAGAGGCCCAGCCTTGGGGCCACTGGACCTGCTGGGCAGTTCGTCTCCAGCCTCAGTGGGACTGGCTGTAAAATGGGACTTGGGCCGACTGCAGGGGCCGGCCATGGGCAGACCCCCTCCAGGCTCAGCCTGAAGACAGAGGAGGGAGCCCTCGCCGGAGCCGATCTATAACTCCCTGTGCGGCTGTGGGCAGCGGGCAGAGACAGAGGCGCGTGTGCCGGGCTGGCGGGGGCGGGGAGGGACGGCTCAGCGGCCCCGCGGGCCGTTTGGGTGGTGGGAATACTGTCTGCAGACGGGCAGTTCCGGAACTGAACGCGTTTGTCCAAACTCGTCCAGCCGCACGCACTCTGCTGTCCGTGAGCCGCACCTTGATCCACCCGACGTTTAAAATACTTACTGGTATTTTTTTCCAGACTGTTGGAAAAAGGCAACAAAGAGAAGAACCCAAATGTTTGATACAAAGTCTTCTGTTTGGGCAACGCGGTTCGGAGGGGTGGGGGAGGGACATGTACCTTTCCGTGAAGTCTGGCTGCCCGGACAAGCCTGGGAAAATGCTGGTTCCAGCTTCAAAATAAAACACACCTGTATTTTAAATGGTCAAAGTGTTAACACGCTACAGGTGAAGTATTCGTGGAATAGAGGCAAGCATATTGTTAAATAAACACAGAAAAAAGGGGAAAGGCGGTCAGTTTAGCAATGGAGCTGTTACAGCTGTCACGGCTGAGCGGGCTGAGACGCTGCCTCAGTTTCCCGACCTGTGAGCTGGGGTAACACGCCCTGCTATGTGGGAACGGGGGCGGGGTGCCCGGCGTGGGCTGGTGGGAGGAGGACCTCCTGGGGTGGGCTCCCTCTTCCATCTCGGCCGCCTTTGCTTGTCGGAGGCGTCAGTCGAGGGAAAGGACGGGCGGCACATCCCGCCAGCGTCCGAACGCCTCGGGTCGCCAATCTCCAGGGTGGGAGGCTTCCCTGCGTGGCCGGGGGCCACCCCAAAGAGGCGGCAGCACCGTCCTGGCCACACCGCAGTGCGCGGCTGCCCCTTGACAACGTCCAGTCCTGGGGTTGCTTCCATTCTAGAACCATCTTGGGAGCGGTGGAGAGCCCAGGCTGGTGTCTTGAGACCCTGGAGGCCCCGGGTCACAGGGAAGCTGGACTCAGGGTGACCAGAGGGGGAATTCATGGCCTGGCAAGGGGACCTGGGAGCACCGCTTTGGGGATTCAGCGACGTGACCCCTGGGGAGCATGGTCAACGGGGTCGGGGCAAGGCGGCCAGGCCTGGGTTGGGCCCGGTGTGCACATCGGCCTCATCCGAAAGACCCGCCGTCAGCTGCTTGCTGCAGGGTCGGCAGCTCACCAGTCTCAGGCTGGAGGCCAGGGGTGGGGGTGGGGGGTCGCACAGGGGACCCACTCCACCGGGGAGAGAGACAGACAGACAGAGGCAGACAGGGAGACAGGGAGGGAGACGTGGGGGATACAGAGAGACAGAGAGAGAGACAGAGAGAGAGATAGAGAGGGAGAGAGACAGGGAGAGACAGAGACAGGAGGAGAGACAGACCGGGGGACAGAGAGAGCTCCTGGCTGTTAATCCCACCCCTCAGGTCTGGCCCGCGGACGCCTCCCCGGCCCCCAGCCAGATGGGTGCTCCTCCTGCATACAGATGGGGAAACTGAGGCCCAGAGCTGCCAAGGCCATGACAACTGCTGGGGCCCTCAGGGTGGGGAGGCACAGGGAGGACCCCGAAGGCTGGGGGCGAGGAGTGACAGGGACCCTCACGCCCCCGTTCCAGGGGGCATTCTGGCCTCAAGCCCGGCTTCTCCTGGGAGAGTCATGTGACCCTGGGGTCAGCAGGAACCTCAGTAGGTCAAGGGGGGAGGAGTGTGGTGGAACCCGGGTCAGCGCCGCCTGGGCCACGTGACTCTGGGGACAGTGCCCAGGTCACTGTGGGCTCTTGACTGCAGGGCGTGTTTGAAATTTTCCATGACACAAAGCATCTTAAAGTGACCTCTGGGCTCCAGTGATCCCAGGCCTGAAGCCGCCTGAAGGGAAAGCTCAGCTCCTTCTGGAGACGGCCCTGGGGCACGGCGCGCGGCCTCTTGGGGCTGGGAGTTCCCCTCCTGGCATCCCCCTCCGTTTGCCGGGACACGCAGGGCACGCCCCACAACAGCGGCGCCAAGGCTGGAATGACAGGGCAGTGACCGCCCCTCCTCACCCCTGGGGGCACTTGCAGTACCCTGAGGGCCCCCCACAGAGATGCTGAGGGAAGCCCAGACAGACGGGGAGAGGTGTTGTGGTGGTGTCTCATCCTGTTCCCTGAGACTAGGGCACTGGCGCCGGCTTTACGGTTGATGTCCCTGAGGAAATGGACTGGAATCCAAATGGCCAGATCTGGAGAAACCCACCATTTCACCAGGAGAAGTCTCTGAGCCGCGGCCTCCTCCAGGAGCGGGCCAGGAGCTTAAAGTGCGCTCGACATGCACGCCGAAAGAGCAGGGGCCGAGGTCGGCCACGTGAAAGCGAGGCCACCCAGACACCCTCATGGTGGAGTCAGGAATGCAGTGGGGAACATGGAAGACCAGGTGCACCGGGAGAGAGGAAGAAAGAAAGAAAGGGCGTTCCCAACCCTTTGGGGAAACAGACGCGCCTGGTGTCGAGAAGGGAGAGCAGGCATGGCGGACGGGCCATGTTCGTGGACGGGGCTCGGGCTCAGAAGACCCTGACTCTCCCCGTCTGAGGCTTTGACACAACCCCAATCAAAGTCACAACAGGGTTTTTGTCCCCTGGAACTTGATGAGGTTCAAAAGGTTACCTGGAGGAGCAGACGGTTGCAGTAGCCAGGACGCTTCTGTGGAAGCACGGGCGGTATCAGCTGTCCTGCCGGACACGGGGGCCCATCACAAGCCTGGGACTGAGGCAAAGGGACGCTGACACAGGAGAGGCACATTGACCAATGGAGTGGAGTTAAATGCCCCAGAAACCCCGCGTGGGTCAGGCGTTTTGCTCCAGGATGGACAGAGTCCTTGCCAGCGGTGGGGAGGGCGGGCTCCTCCACGAAGGGGTCTGGGAAGTGCGAGGCCACGCTGAAAACGAATAAACCGGATCCCTGCGTCTCATTACACACGAAATTCAACCCCATGTGGGTGAAGGGGTTATGTGCAAAAATGTAATGAGTAAACCTTGAAAGTCTTGGTAGGAGGTGCGGGAGGTCGTGGGGTGAGGAAAGACTTCCCAGACGACAGCCAACAGGCACATTGCCTACAAGAAAAGATGAATCAGTCTATGCGCATTAAGATTGGGACACCTGGTTCGTCAACAGGCACCTTGAGGGAGGCGAAGAGGCAAGTTGCACACGAGGGAAGGTGTTCGCAATGTGCTTGACCGACAGAGGAAGAGTGTCACACGCATGTAAAGAGCTCCTCCAACTCATCGTGGAGAGCAGGCGGGACCCCGGGAGGAAGTGTGTGTGGCCAGAGGTTCAGCCCCAAGCGCAGTGAGAAAGGTGCAGCTCACAGCACCAGCCAGACACGCTTTGATTGGCCAAAGCTACAGAGTCCAGCACCACCAAGGCTTTCCCAGGCGCAGGTTCATGGGAAGTGTGCGCACGGCTGCGGAGGGTGAATGGTTCCAACACTGGGGAAAACATCTGGAGTCCTTGAGCCTGTCAGAGTCCACAGCCCACATCCCCTGAAATGCCCCCAAGAGAATGGCACGCCTGCCCGCTCCTGCCGGAGGGTCCCCTCGGGGCTGGGCCCTCGGGAGGGTGGCGGCCGTGGTCTGGGAGAGGAGGAAGTGAGGAACTGGGGCTTGAAACAACAGACGCTGCTTCTCCCAAAATCTGGGGCCAGCGTCTGAGACCGGCAGGCAGGGCGGGCTCTTTCGGGGGAGTCCGGCCCGGGCCTCTCCCGGCTTCTGGGGAACACCGCACCCCTTAGCATTTCTTGGCTTGTGGCAGCATCCCTCCGGCCTCCGCTCGGCAGCCACACGGCCTTCTCCTCCGTCTCGGATCTTTCCCTCCTGTCGCTCCTCTTATCAGGATGCTGTCATTAGCTTCAGGGCCCGTCCTGATCCAGGGGAACCTCACCTCGAGATCCGGGCCTTAAATACATCTGCAAAGACCCTGTTTTCAAGTAAGGTCCCAGGCACAGGCTCTGAAGGCCATGTCATTTGGACGACACCATTTAGCCCACCACAGGGCCCCTTGATCCTGAGTTCATAAGTCCTGACACGTGGAGCAGCCATTGGCCTGAGGTCCACAGGCTGTATCTCTGCTGTTGCCGTTCTTGACCCTTCCATGTCCCCAGCCCCTGGCAAGGGCCCAGCCCCCAGGTGGAGCAGGGAAGTGCGTGCATCCAGGCTGCAGACAGCTGGGGTCTAAGTCCTAGCCCTTCAGATCTGCCACTTGACCTCTCTGTGCCTCAGTTTCCTGGCCTGTAACGCAAAGCTGATAATACGTGCCTGGGGAGGGTTGAATCGTGGCCCCCAAAAGATAGGTCTACCCAGAACCTTAGAAGTGACCTTAAGGGGTGACTGCAGATGTAATCTTGACAAAGATCATCCTGGGTTGGGAAAAACCCAAATCCAACGACAGGAATCCTCACGAGAGACAGAAAGGAGAAGACAAAGAGAGACAGGACGATGGCGGAGGCAGCGCCCCTGGGGTGCTGTCACCAGCCAGGGGTGCGAGGGCTGTGCAGCCGCCAGACACGGGAGAGGAGTGTGGGCCGGCCTCTCCCCAGGCATCCGGAAGCAGCCGCTTTGATTTCCAACTTCTGGCCCCTGAACTGGGAGAGAGGAAATTTGGGGGTTTAAAGCACCAGGTTTGTGGCAGTTTGTCACAGAAGCCACAGGAGGCTCACACCTTGCCTGTGGGGCTGTCGGGATGACTAACTGAGCTGGCACACAGCCTGGCACACAGCAAGCACTTCATAAATGCTCACTGGAGAATGGAACGTGCTACTTCAGCCAAGCACGAAGTGGGTGTGGGCTGCTGATTTGTTAGTGATGGCAGCTAGCGGGATGAGGCTCGGGCACCCCCGCCCCCACCGCCCGGCCACCCCGGCCCGGGGCGCCCTCCTCCCCTGAGCTGGCGGGTTGTGTATTTCCTCTTGTGCACGGATGCCAATCCCCAAGGTGGTGGCGAGCCAAACGGGGCTGCCGCGGGCGGCTGGAGCTGGACACTGTTTGTAACTGAAACCCTGGCCTGCGGCTTTGGCCACCTGCTCCTGAAACCAGCCCGCTGTTTCCGCCCACTGAGTAAGTCCCCAGGGAGGCCCCGTGGCGGGTGCAGGGGGCCTGGAGCGTGGCTGACTCCATTCCCAGGAGACCTTGGGGATCTCTCTGAGCCTTAGTTTCCCCATCCGCAACTGGAGTGGTCGGGGGAGGGGACTGCAGGCTCCCAGCTGGGGAGATTGGGTTCCAGGATGCTGAGTAAGTGACTTCACCTCTCTGAGCCTCAGTTTCCCCATCTGTGAGCCGGTGAGAAACACACAGCCTCCCGAGCAGCTGCATGCGGTCATATCTTTCCTTTGGGAGACACAAATCGCATCCTGTCACTCGCCTCGAGACCCTCCCAGGGTGCCCTGCTGCTCTTAAAGTGAAGACCAACGACCTCCCCGTGGCCCCCGTGGCCCCCAAGTCCCCAGGAGGTCCAGCCCTGCTGCCCTTCCCACATCATCTCCCTACAGCACCTCCTTGCAAAGAAGCTCATCCCTACCTCAGTGCCACCTCCCCTAGGAGGCCCTTCGTGGCTGCCGCATCTAGAAGGACCCTCCCTCTGCCACGACTGGCTGTGTGTCCCACTTTATTCATGCTTTCCACCTCCCTCCCTGGCCCCAGACCATGAGTCCCACAAGAGCAAGGGTGTGTCTCAGTTGTCGCCAACCCCAGCCCAGGGCCTGGTGCACAGTAGCCACCTGGTAAGTGACTTATTACTGTGATTATTTGTGAGCACGTTGACTCGACACTGCTGAGAACAGCAAGAAAGGGCATGTGGGTGGGTTTGACATTTGAGTTGAGACCTGAAGGAGGTGGGGGAGACACATGAGTGTTTTGGGGAAGATGGTCCCAGACAGAGGCACAGCCTGTGCAAAGGCCCTGAGGCAGGAGACTGCCTGACTTGTTGGAGGAGCTTTGAGGAGGCCATTGTGGCCTGAGCAGAGTAATGGAGGGATGGAAATGGGAGCAGCAAGACCATCAGGGCCTTGTGGCTGTGAGGAGGACCTTGACTTTCACCCTGAGGGAGGTGGGAGCCCTAGAGGGTTCTGGAGAGAGGAAGGACGAGTATGACTCCTGCCACCAGGGAGGGAAGAATCTATGGGAGATGAGAGCAGAGGCGAGGAGACTGGGAGGCGGGGCCTGTGCTGGTCCCGGGGATGGACGGTGGGGCTGGACCAGGTGGTGAGAAGGGGTCGGATTCCGGAGCAGTTTTGCTGGTGGATGGGGAGGGGCATGGATGGAGAAGAGTCAAGGATCCCTGTTTGAGCCCATTTCACAGGGGGGGAAACTGAGGCTCTCAGGACAGAGGGATCTGGGCGGGTGCCCCAGGCCCCTGCGTCTCTGGGCGGCCGGCTCCCTCCTGACGTACCCCCGTCCTCTGTGGTTCCTGGTTTTCTCTCTGTAACTTCAGTCCTTGTTGGAGGGCGGGCTCACCACGCACGGCTGGCGACAGGCTCAGCGGGCTGCGCAGTCACTTACTCCCCGGCAGCCCTGAGACCCGGCCCGGCCTGTTCACAGGCGGGGAAACTGCGGCTCAGAGAGGGCAAGCAGCCCTCCAGGAGGAGGAGCGGCAGAGGCAGGATTCGAAGCCTGGGTGTTAGGTTCCAGACCTTGTTCCCGGGCCTGCACTCAGCCTGGGGGGATGCGTGTCACCAGACGTCCCCCCAGAATATCTTATTCAGTTCGCAGCTTCAGATGGGGCTGGGGCCCGTGGGTGCTGGGAGCTCGGGTCTGAAGCTGCGGCCTTGCGTTTCTGTGGCTCTGGGCATGGCCCGAGCATCTGCTCGTCGTTCCCGCCACCTTCAGGTGCTGGCCTTGTGCAGGGCCGTGTCCCAGGCCCCACACAGATACCCCAGTTCCGCAAAGTCCAGGCCACACCAGAGGGAGGCACCAGGAGCTGGGGGTCCTGGGGTCGGGGAGGCAGGGCTTCCTGAGGAAGGGCCCTCCGCCTGAGAAGGCCGGCGTTGCCCCCCTGCCCCCGCACCCGTGATGGAGGCCAGGGAGGATGCAGACACGGTGGGCTGTCCTGACCCCAGAGCCTCCCTGGGCCCGACGCCAGCCGCAGACCCCGCCCTCTGGTCCCCATTCCTGGCTGGCACCAGACAGCTGCCAATGCCACTCGGACACGGCCTGGGCCACCCGCCAGACGGGCCACTGGGAAACCAACTCTAGGACGTGGGGGTGTCCCCACCCAGCCCTTCCGGGTGGAACCATCTGTGCTGACCGTTCATGGGGCAGGCCCAGGGGGAGGCCGGCTGGCGGCAGCCTGAGAACCCCAGAGCCCAGTGGCTGGACCAGGGTGACAGTGCTGCCACTGGGGCCGGAGACCGTGGATAAGACTCTTCATGGTACAGGCCTCAGTTTCCCCATCTGAAAAAAGTGGAGTGGGGCCCGTGTCTCGAGACTGTGGGTGTTGAGCTGCTGGGCTTCCAGGGTCGGAGAGGGGTTCTTCTGTGGTCCGGGTCTTCTAGGCCGCAAGTGAGGGGGTCGTTGGGGGAATTAGATGTCGAGGAGCTTGCTGCGGGAGGCCTGGAGCCCAGACACGGCCAGGCCCGGGCTGGAGCAGGGCTGGTCCGGGGCAGAGCTGAGGGACAGACAGAGACAAGAGACAGCGAGAGGGAGGGGGCAGTGGGGGGAGACACAAGCCCCCTACCTAGCAAATCGTGGGAAGCTGGGGGGCAAGGCCAGCCGCCAATCAGCCGGGGCCCAGGTGCGGAGCAGGTCTCCGTGTGCTCTAGAGCAAGCCCCCATTATGGGGGAGGACGTCAGCGACAGCTTCCTGCAGGCCAGGGCCCGCGGCTCTCACCTCCCACACCTGCAAGGAGGGTCAGCCACCCCCATGTCACTGGTGGGGAAACTGAGCCTCAGAAACTGCACAGCTACCTGGAGGCAGGGCCAGGACTCGCCCCGGGTCTGCAAGACGTTTGTCCACCGACTACGTTACCCACAGCCCCCCAGCCGAAACTGTGTGACTTCCCCAACCCCCCAACCCGAAAGCACACTCGAGCCCTGCCCCTCCCCACAGCCGGCCCCAAGGATGTTTTTCTTCTCTCCTCCCTGGTGTTTGGGTTTTGGCAGGAACCGGCCTGCTGGAGTGGCGGTCCCTGCCGGCAGGGTCGGCCCAGGGCGGGGAGGGGCCAGGCGCCACCTCCATCGCTGCCCTAAAGCAGGGACCCAGGCAGGTCCCGTGCTGCGCCCCCTGGGGCTCGGCTTCCCCCCATGGAAAGTGGGGCCCTGCGGGTGGCGGCCTCGAGGCCCGGGACGCATCGCCAGCCGTGGCCAAGGGGGCTTCCCACGGCCCCGCCAGGGCCCCACCGCCTGCCCGCATTAAACATTGCTGGAGGCTGGCGGCGCTGCCCGGGGCCTCCCAGCTGGGGACAGAGTTGGCCGCAGAGGCCCCAACCCGAGTCGGGGCGGGCAGGGTGCAGCCAGGGCCGGCGGGGAGGGCGGCGCAAGGGGGCACTGGAGAGGAGGGTGCTCAGATGGGACCTCAGGCACAGCGAGGGAAAGGAAATACAGGGATGGGACCCCATCAAGGTTAAAATTTCTTCCTCCAAGGACGCTCACAAGTGCAAAGACAGCCCGCGGAGTGGGAGGAAATACTTGCAAATCATGATCTGACAAGGGATTCACGTGCAGCACAGATAAAGAATCAATAACGGAAAGAGACATAACCCGATGAAAACCAAGCAAAGGGTTTGAGTGGACATTTCTGCAAAGGGACGCGTGGCCCATAGGCGCCTGCGAAGTTCAGGGGACCAGTGAGACCAGGGCCCCGCCCACGCGGCAGGCCGCCCACCCAAGAGGGCAGACAGAGGCGCCGATGAGGACGCGGGGACTGGAACCCACGCCCCTGCCCAGCCGCCGCCCAGTGTGCGGCCAAGCGGAACACTGTCTGGCGGCAACTCAGTCAGGTGAACCCAGGACGACCCCGTGACCGGCAGTCCCTCTCCTGGGGCCAGACCTGGAGATCTGAAAACAGGCGTGCACGCCAAAACCTGTACACGGTGCTCACGGCAGCACGGCTGACACTCGCCAAGGGGGTGGCAACCCAAGTGTCCCTGGCAGAACAGACACAAAGGCCACATGGCGCACGATCCCATTTATACGAAACGTCCAGAACAGGCAAAGCACAGACAGAAGCACGTGGGTGGGTGCCGGGGCTGGGGAGGCGGGCGGGGAGGGGGATGATGGAAATGTTCCAGAACTAGGTAGAGATGGTTGCACAACATGCACAAGATGAATGCACTAAATGCCACCGAATTGTTTACTGTAAAGGGGTGAATTGCATGGTAAGTGAATATATCTTTTAAAAAAAGAGAAGGGACAGGCGAGGGTGCAGAAGTGGGGCAGGCGTGCCCGTGTCATGCCCTGCAGTGCACTGGCTCAGGGGCGGGGGCAGAGGCAGAGAAAACAGCTCTTTCTGACCAAACCCAGAGGCTGCTGGACAGACAGAGGGGGAAGGTATCCGGGGAGATAAACTGAGGCAGCCTGCCTCCCGGATGGAGACATGCTTCCCACTTCTTGGTGGGAGCTGGGGTGAAGAGGAGTCAGACCAGGAGAGCTAGAGATGGGGGTGTGGGAGGGGGGCGGCGAGGGCTCTGGAGAGGCCGCCAGACTGGGACCCTACTGCCACCCGGGCTGCGGCACCCGCGCAGGCTGAGCCGCAGCAGGAAGCATCTGTGAACAGCTCACGCCAGGCCCGGCTCTCCGGCTCCATGACAGCGCCCCCTGCAGCGGGAGAACAGACCCATAGGCCCCCAGCCCCCGTGGGCTTGACTCCATCCCCCGTCACCCACTCCGCAGCAACCGCACCTGCCTCTCTTCACAGTCTTGGCCCGAGCACCACCTCTTCCAGGAAGCCCTCCCTCACCCACTGTTCTTCACGCTTTCACTTGTCACTCTCCCAGGTTTATCTGTGGGATGGTTGGATTAGCGTCTGCCTTCCCCACCCGACCAGAAGCCCCTCATGATGGGACCGATCCTGACCTGTGTGGGACTGGGCTTGGTATACAGTAGGTGCTCAACGCTGACCTTCCGAATCAATGAATGAACGAAGCTGTGAAACGGAGACTACCACAGTCTGAACTCCTGGAGCTGTGGGGAGCAGCTGAGGGACTGCCGCTCAGAGGAGCCCCAAATACTGAGTACACAGCAGGAGCTCAGTATCACTGGCCCAGAGCTCTGCTAAGCAGGACTGCTCAACCCATGAGGTAGGGACCCAACCAGTGCTCTGAACTTTTTCTTTTACATATGGGCAAGCGGAAGCCCAGAGAGGAACTCCTGTGGGTCATTTCCTGGCAGCAGAAACAGAACTCAAAGTGGCTTCAACAAAAAGGAATCTGATGAAAAAGAAAATCCCAGGTGGTGGGCTTCAGGCATGGCTGCATCCAGGGACTAGGGCTCCTTTTCTCTGTACTGGTGTCCTCCCTGCAGCTTCTCTCCAGGCAGGCTCAGTCTTCTCCCAGTAGAAACAGGGTGCCCATTTTCCCCACTCACTTCAGCAGCACCCCAAGCCCTGCTCAGTGAAGGCCTAACTCCAACCCCTTGACCAGAGGGCTGTGCCTGGAGGTACGTTTTCGAACAACTCCAGGGGCCACCAAACAGAGTCCTGTGCTACTTAGTGGGCCCAAGACAGCCTGCATGGGGGTATTTAGCTCCCCGGAGGCTCCGCTGTGAGGGGGGTCGGGGGGGGGGGGCATCTGGAATTGAGGGGGGAGCTCTGAGCCCCAGGGCTGAGGTCATTCCGGTCCTTCTCGGGAGGCCGCTGACCCTGCATCCCTACTGTCTGTCCACTTGGCCCTGCCGCTGTCCAGGCCTCCTCCAAGGGCTGGAGCCCAGCCGAAAGGATGCGGAGAGCGATCTTCAAGGGAGGGCACGCCGGATGGCAGCGTCAGCAAACGCTTGAGCAAACGCGAGGAGGTGGCAACTCCAAGAGAGGAGCATTTGCGGAGCAGCCAGCCCCGCGGCAGCTAAAGCACCTGGGCCATGGCCTCAGTTTCCCCACCTGGAAGCAGAGGGCAAACGGAGGCTCCCCAAGCGGCGGGGCCGGGACCACTGCCCCCTGGCCTTGTCGGCTGCCAGACCTCCCTCACCCAGAGGCCTGTCTCTTTTGCCACAAAATTCAGCATCTCTTGGTTTCAATCTCAGCCTCTCCCCCTCCCCCTGCCCTCGTCGAAAACCGGAAAAGTCTGTTTTGCAAACTCCGTGGGAGGCGGAAGGGGCGCGGGGCTGCCTGGGAGAGGCGCGCCGCTGCCGCCCCCTGGTGGCCGTGGGGGAACGCGCGGCAACTCGCTTAAGGACGGGGCCGGGCGCGCGGGGCGGGGCCGGGGGGCGGGCGCGGGGCGGGGCCGGGGGCGCGCGGAGGTGGGGCCTGGGGCGGGGCGGGCGCGCGGGGCGGGGCCGGCGCGGGGCTCGGGGCGGGGCTCGCGTCCAGCAGTGGAGCGCCGAAGGACCCCCCAGGTCCTGGCCTGAGCCCCGGGGGCAGGGCGGCGGGCCCCCAGGAGGGGCGAGGCTGGGGGACAACCGAGGCTCCCGGTGCGGGGTCTGGACGCCGCAGCGTCCCCAGGGCCCGCCCGCTCTGCCCCCGCACTGGGTGCTCCCGCGCTCAGAGGGCGAGCCTGATAAATGTGGGAGGGAGGGAGGGAGGGAGCTCTCCACGGGGGCGTTGGGCGCAGGCCTCCAGGCCTCGGGCCTCGGTGGACGGCCACCCACAGGCCCGTTCATTAGGCCTCAGCGCCCCCCGCAGCTCTGCGAGCTTAACATGATCACTCCCCCCCACAGCCGTTTGACAGGGAAGGAGACTGAGGCCGGAGAGGGGCCATCGCCTCCCCCAGAACGGTCAGAGCACCCCTCCTTTCAACACACCTAGATCCTCCGAGGCTGGAGACCCTGCGGTGCAGCCCGGAGCTCGGCACCCAGACTCCCCATCCAGTGCTCCTGGGACCAGACGTCCGGGCCAGGACCCTAGGATCAGCATGAGCCCCCTATGGGCCCCCCGCTAGGTTATTCCCCCCAAACAGGCCAATGACAGCGCCCGTCCCAGCCCCATGGATGTCAGGCCTGGGCCCGGGTGTAGCAGTGTCCGTTTCTTGGTGGTTTCTAGGGTTTCCACCACAGGACATGTCACAACAGGTGCTGGACAGAGTAGGTGGGAGGAGGAGGGTCAGTGGCACCAGAGGCAAGGGGTGAAAATGGGATTAAGGTCACTTGGCCCGGCTTTGACTCCTGTCCGTGCTGTGTGGCTTTAGGCTAGGCGCTTGCCCTCTCTGAGCCTCAGTGGTCACCTCTGTAAAACAGAACAGCCACGACCTCTCAAGGTAGTGATGGGGATTCAGCACATCCCGCGAGTGTCTGGATGGGACAGGCTGGGGATGCAAGGAGCACTTAGCCAGCCGTCTTGATTGTGATCACGGGTCTTTCTGACCGCCAGATGAGGTGCAAGCTCGCGTTTCTCCCTCAGGCCTCCAGGCCCGGGTGCCCAGGGTCACGGAACCTGGGGCTCTGCATTCGATCTCCCAGGAGCAGAAGGAGTCCAGCCGCCTGGGCACGGCTGCCCTCCAGACCGTCCTGCCCGCCAGGCCCCGGGGCGGCGGCCTCCAGGTGTTCTTGCACCTGTCTGCCGTCCTCCGAGGGCAGCTCCGTGTCCAGGGCCGGCTCAGGAGCACCCCGAGGCGGCTTCGGCTTCTCCTCAAGAGGCTCAGGTGTGTCCAGGTCGGTCTCCTCGTGTTTGTCGCAGGGCATGCTCACCACCAGGACCTTTTCTGGGGACGACTCCTCCGGGAAGTCTGCCGGGCTGATCCACTGCCAAGCCTGGAGAAG
Source organism: Equus caballus (assembly GCF_041296265.1). Lineage (NCBI taxonomy): Eukaryota > Metazoa > Chordata > Mammalia > Perissodactyla > Equidae > Equus > Equus caballus. The sequence continues at coordinate 17,309,507 of NC_091704.1, forward strand.
GAGAACGGCTGAGGCTGTGGGCAGGGCCCTATGTCCCACCCACACAAGGAGGGCGTGGGCCAGGCCCCTGCTGGCTAAATTCTCTCAAGCCCTGAGACCAAGTGGAGGATCAATCGGAAGGGTCCCCACTGCTCTCTGAGAAATCGGCCTCCTCTTCTCCCAGTTGATGTGGTTGGGCAGGGCAGTGGCCCCACCCCAGCTCTTAGCCGGGAATGTGATCCTGGCCCAGCCAATCAGAGCAGCCAGCCCCCTGGTTCCGGGGACAGGCTCCGCGATGGGCATGTGACCCAGGGGCATGCCCCTGAGACTTCTGCTCCAGTGAATGGGGAAAATGGACACTCTGCTTCCACCAAGGGAAGGCTGAGACCCGGCCAGCAGCACAGAGAGATGGAGCCCTAGGCCCTGCATCCAGCCATGCCTGAAGCCCACCACCCTGGGATTTTGTTTGTTTGTTTGTTAATCAGGTTCCCTTTCTGTTGAAGCCACTTTGAATCTGTTTCCACTGCTAGCAAATGACCCACAGGAGGTCCCTCTCTGGGCCTCTGCTTGCCCATCTGCAAAATAGGGCAGGTGTCTGGAGGCCCTGCCTCAGTGGGTTGGGGGAGAACAAAATGAGCTACTGCGTGGCCATCACTCAGCAAAGCCCTGGCCCCGAGTATGGACCCAACAAACAGAACCCGGAATTAGAAAAGGAGACCTTACCTGCTTCCCCTGGCTGTGAGGGAGCTCGACAGCGGTGCTGGCACAGGGCGTGGGCAGGGGCGGGCACAGGTGCCGGATGGCCCTGGGGATGGAGGGGAGCCGGTCAGAGGAGCGGTGCTTCTGTATGTTCTCGCAATCCTTCTCTTTTTGCTGAGGATGACTGGCCCTGAGCTAACATCCATGCCCATCTTCCTCTACTTTATACGTGGGACGCCTACCACAGCATGGCTTGCCAAGTGGTGCCATGTCTGCACCCTGGATCTGAACCAGCGAACCCCGGGCCACCAAAGCGGAGTGTGTGAACTTAACCGCTGTGCCACCGGGCTGGCCCCTGTTCTTGCTTTTCTATTGTCCTGACTTGTTTCATGTCTATTAGGCTATAAAGGGAGTGAGGATATGAGCTGGGGGAGCCGGTGCGGGAACTTGACAGACCCGAGTTTGAATCCTGGCTCTGCCCCACTGCTGGGCGCCTTAGCCTGCCCACCTGGGCCTGTTTTACCATCTGTGAAGTGGGCACAAACATCTAACTGGTGTGAATGGCACTACCATCACTCTCATGGCTCCTGCGGGGGCGGGGGGGTCACCTGCTCAGGCCGAGGTACCCCAGGGTGCCCAGGAGAAGGACGCTCACGAAGCTCCCCAGAGACACGAGGACGACGGACAACTCGGAAACCTGAGCTTCTGCGGGTGAGGGTGAGAGAGCTTGCTGGAGGGGCCCCTCCGCCTCCCCGGGGAGGGAGCTGGGAGGCTGGCCCCATCGCCTGCCCCGCTGCCACCCCTGGCAGCCAGGGCCCCTCCCAGCCTCTGTTTCCTGGTCTGTGAAGTGGGAGGGCAGGGACCCCCGCCCGTGACTGGGATCCAGGCCTGGCGCGCAGGCGGTGCTCGGGCCCTGCGGCTCCAGCTCCTGCATGTGGACCCAGGCGGCCCTGGACCCAGACCTCCCGCCCGCGGAGCCTGAAGCCCTGGTCCTCTCGGGGTCGGATTTCACTGCGAGGATGACAGGCAGCGACGTTGGCAGGGAGAAGATGATTTGGTCTTCAAATCTCTCATGGCCACACACCTCAAGACAGCGGGACCCACATCCTTATCTTTGTGATGGTGAAGGGAGTCATCTAGACTTATTCATTCATTCACTCAATAAACAGCCCTCCTGCTCCTTCCTCCTCAGGACCCCCCAGCTAGGGGAGGCACAGGCCCCCCCACCCACTCCCAAGGTGTCACTCTTGGGAGGAGAGTCAGTCACGGGGCGGGGGCGGGGGGGGGCGGTGCCCAGAGGAAAGCATGGAGGGCTTCCTAAAGAGGGGGCTTTTGAGGCACAGGACATGCATGCGCAAGGCCTCAGGAGTGTGAGAGAAGGTTCCAGAAGAGAAGCTGCAGGAGACAAGACCAGGGAAGGAGGAGGAAGAGGTCCGGCTGGAACTTTCTCGACGGCGATGCACGGGGAGGCACGGAGGAAGGACCGAGGGGCAGGGCGGGGCTGCTCGCGGACTCGGGGGAGGCCAGGGCCGGGGGAGCCCGCGGGGCCCCACTCACCGACGCTGAAGCGCTGGGGCGGGCTCCAGGCGCCGCGCCGCGTCTCCGTGTCCGCGCGCACCTGCACCGTGTAGGCGGCGCCGGCGCGCAGGCCGCCCAGGGTGGCCCGGGTCTCCGTGGGCTTCACGGGCAGCTCTGCGGGACGGAGGCAGCCACGGGTCACGGACCCCGGGCTCCCCGGAGGCCAGCCGAGCCCCCTGGGGGCCGGGGCTCGTGGACGTTCTGCTGAAAGCCCTTCCTAGGGCAGCCGCTCCCCGCAAGCTTATTTGGAGGAATCGGCTTCATGCAAATATTCCGTGAGTGATGCTGATTTTCTCAGTTCTGCCCCTCTCGCTCCACCCGCTGCAGGCTCGGTCCCCTCCAGACGCTTCCGCCGCCTCCTCTCTGCTCCCGGCAGGCGCAGGCTCAGCCCCACGGCAGGGCCTTTGCACTGCCGGCCCTCCCTTTCCCCAGATGCCCCAGGGGCTCCTGCGTCACCTCCTTCCCGGCTCTAGGGTCAAGGTCAGCGTGAACTGTCTATCCTGCTCCCCCGGTAGCCCAGCATCTCGGCGCACAGGAGGACCTCAGTAAGTGCTCGTGGGATGGGGAGACGGGGACAAATAACGCCCCTCGTAAAAACCCTTTCCAATGAGAATGCAGTTGTTGGCTGTCATCAGAAAGAAAAAATTCCTAGAGCTCTAAATCCATATTGTTTTTTGTCTATATTCAAGAGGAATATTCCTCCAAAGAAATTGGGGGGAAATTGGTGAATTTCGCTGAATGGTCATTTGGCGCATTAATCTTCAGCAATCCGACCTTTGGTAAATCGGTTTCCGCAGATGCGCTGCTCCTGGCGGGGGCTGCGGGAGGCGGTGGGGAGGCCGCGCGGTCCCGGGGGTGGAGCCCGCGGGGAAACCCCGCCCCCCCCGCCCAGCCCTTCAAGCTTCTTTCCCTCTGAAGGGGCGGGAAGGGGCACATGTCTGAGCTCAGACAGGCTTGCTTAACCTTTGGGCAGGTGACTCTCTCTCCAGCCTCGGTTTCTCCATCTTGGAATGGAGACAGCCGTCTCCACGCCACGGGAGTCGAGTTGCTGAGACACATAACAGACTGCCATCCATGCAGCCGGGGAGTTGCCAGCCCCCAGCCAATGCCCACCAGGCCCTCTCGGGGGGCTCTGGAAGGAGCCAGCAGTCAAGACCCTTGAGTCCAACTGTCTTGTTTTATCGGTGGGAAAACCAAGGCCCAGAGAGGGGCAGCGAGGTGCCCAGGTCACACAGCAAGGTGGCACTCAAGCCCCGAGCTCTTCCTCCCCAGCCTGGCCCGGCCTGCATAGCCTCACATACCTGAGCCCGGGCCGCTGCCCTCTTCCCAGCAGCGCACGACATACTCCTTCAGGACGCCGGGGCAGGTGCTCAGCAGGGACGGCGTCCAGGCCACAGACACCGAGTCCCGGCCCAGCTGCTTCACCGACACGCGCTGTGGGCTCCCAGCCCCCGAGGCTGCAACCGACACCCCTGCCCAGTCACCCCAAGATCCCGCCCAGCGCTACCTGCGAGCCCCACCCAGCACCACCCCAGACCCGGGACCTTGGCTCCAGCACTCAGGCGCTCACTGCCCGGCTCGGAGCCTCAGTCTCCTTTCCTGTAAAATGGGGCGGTGTCGCTCGGGGGTCCTAGGAGTCGACTGAGCGCAACACACAGTAGGTGCCTCTGACTACTCATTCTCTCCTCCTGACACCCAAGGCCACTGCCCAGGCCTCCAGGAGACCACCCTGGAGACCACCTACAGGATTGGACAGCTCACCATTGCCTCCAAAGTGGTAAGTGGACAAGACTGTGGACCATGAGGTGGGCTTCTCTGGGCGCTCAGAGGCAAAGATGGTGATGTGGTAACATGCCCTCTGTGCCATCACTGCAGACGCCCAGCTCCAGCTGTGGGTTGCTGGAAGAATGACCAAGGACCAGGTCAGTCAGCAGATTGTGTTTCTGCCTCCGCGCCTTTGCACTGGCTGTGCCATCCACCAGGAACTCCAAGAGCACTCCTACTCATGCTTCAAAGCCCTTGCACCAACGTCCCCTCCTCCAGTATCCCTTCCCTATGCCTCCCTCCAACTGTCCCCACCCCTCCAGCCCAGCTTTCACTCCCTGAGGCCAGGGGCGGCTGTATCCAGCTTTGCCATCCCGGGCTGGGAGCTCCTCAAGGGCCAGGATGACGCTGAGGCTTCCGGGGCCCTGGTGGCCAGGCTCAGGGTAGGAAGTGGCAGAGTGAGAGGGTGCCTGGGCCATATAGCCCCCTTCCCTCCAGAGGCCTCATTAATTTGCCACCAGCATCTTCCAGCTGCCACCTTCTCGGGCGTGGGCGAGCGTTCAACAAACACTCATTGCCTGCGGGGTGCAGCCTGCCCGGGGCTGAGCCCTGACACCCCGGGGTCCTGGCAGGGGCTCTAGACCCGCACGGGTGGCAGAGCCCAAGTCTCGGCCTGTCTCCACTCCCGTGTGGCCTCAAGCAAGTGGCAAGAGCTCTGTGGGTCTCAAACACCCCCTGTATCCGGCCCCCGTAGGTCTGAGCCAACCGGGAGCTCTGATGGAGGGCGCAGAGGCAGAGGCAGGACAACCGACATGACGTACCCATTTCAGCGGGGTCCTGGTCCTGGGGTGCAGTCAGGGTGCAGGTGGCGAGGCTCCCATCCTGGCCCTGGGGCTGCCACTCAATGCAGTATGTCGTGCCCTGGGCCCGGGCTGGCCAGCGCAGGGTGGTCCCATGGGCTCCGGCGCTGATACTCAGAGCCCCCGGTTCTGGAAAAGACGAGGAGGGACATCACGGCAGCGGCCTCGCCGCGGGCCGGGAGCCGCAGGGTCTGCCTCGGTCTCCCCACACGGCCGGGCACGGTGGGGACGCCAGGGGCTGTCTCAATGAACAGAGCCCTTCTCAGCTGACCGTGGGTTCCTGCCAGGATGCCCACCACCATTGATCCTCAGATGGCCCTGACTGCCCCCGCCAGCATGGGGGGGCGTCTCCCCTCCAGCACATACGGGCCCCCCACCACTCGCCTCGCCCAGCGGTGGGTGGGTGTGGCGCAGGATGGCCCTGACCAGAGCTCGGAGGCCTGAGGACACACCCACTTAGTCCCCGGGGCTCATCTCTCCCACTCCCTACAGCAAGGGTGCCTGCAACAACCTCAGGGAGGCAAGTACTGCTTCCCGTTCTGGGGACCACGACTACCACTTATTGAGCACTGACTATGCACCAGGCCGATGCCACTTTGCTATGATCACCTCAATGATACAGAAACTGAGGCTCAGAGAGGGAGAGCCACTGCCCCAAGGTCACACAGCAAGGCCATGGCCCAAACTAGACAAGGAGCTAACAGGCTCGCTGCTGTGCCACCCTGGCAAGTGGCTTCACCTGTCTGAGCATTGGTTGTCTCATCTCTGAAATGGGCATCCTCGTAGTAGCCCCGCCCTCACAAGGATGCTGGGTGCTCAGCAGGGCCAGGACCAGGGCGAGGTGAGCGAGGTGGGCAGCAGACCCAAAGTGTAAGGAGACTCCAAAGGACATGGTCATAAACAGTCATAAACACCATTTTAAGGCAATATTTTTAAAAAATCAAAATGAATTAAAAAATATGTAATGAGCACTGTTCACAATTGTCAAAAGGTGGAAACAGCCCAAATGTCTGTCTGTGGATAAAGAAAGAAAGTGTGGTCCATCCACACAAGGGACTAGTACTCAGTCATAACAAGCACCGAGGCCCTGACATGTGCTACAGCGTGGAAGGACCTAGAAAGCCTCACGCCAAGTGAGGGAAGCCAGACGCGAAAGGCCACACAGTACGATCCCATTTACAGGAAACGTCCAGCACGGGCACATCCACAGAGACAGACAGCAGAGGAGTGGCGGCCAGGGGCTGGGGAAGGGGACAGGGAGGGAGTGCTCATGGGAATGGGGTCTCCTTTACTGTGATGGAATGTTCTGGAATTAGAGGTGATCGTCACACAACATTGTGAATGCACTAAACGTCCCTGAATTGTTAATTTTGCTATGTGCATTTCGCTTCAATAAAATATATATGTGTATATACGTACATATATACATAAATATGTCTTGATTTTTCCATTATATAAAAAGTATATGTATGTTTAATATATGAATATATATAAAGTGAGCAAAACACCAAGATTTTAAATGAAGATAGGGTCAGTCCTGTCCTTGCACGGTGCTGCCTCGCTCACCACACCCTGATCCCGGCCCTGGTCCCGACACAACTTCACTTACAGAAACCAGCGGCCTGCGCGGCGGCGGCTCGCAACCCGAACCTGCTAGAAGCCCGCGCTGCCCCCCGCGCGCGCGATCCCGCACCTGGGCGCTCGGCCGCCGGGATGTGCCACGTGCGGTTGGGGCCGTGGCCGAGGCGGGTCCGGGAGACGACGGCCAGGTCGTAGGCGGCGCCCGACAGCAGGAGCGTGCGCGGCAGGCGGAGCGTCCTGGCGGCGTGGGGCTGGCACGGGCAGGACAGCATGCGCAGGCGGACGCGGTAGGCGACCTGCACGCCCGCCGCCGGCCCGCGGCAGCCTTCCGGGAGCTCGAGCGGCGGCGGCTGCGGGGGCGGGAGCGCGGGGCCCTGAGCGCCGACCCCAGGGCGCGGTGGCCGCGTGCCCCCGGGCGCGTAAGGGATAACCGGCCTGCACGGTGGCGAGGCTGCTGGGAAACCGCGTTCACAGGCAGGGCCCTCGGGTTTGAGGAAGGAGTCGTTTGGCAAAACCCCCGGGGAGCCAGCCAAAAAAATGTTTTCATCTTTGGACCCGGTCACCTGAAGCCAGGAAACTTCTAAGAAAAGGAGTTCAAAGCAGAGGAAACCCAGGCAGCAAAGGGGCTTGTCTGCGCCTTATGGTGACAGCCCACCCGGGACCTAGCCCAGTCAATGGGGGTGAAGCCAATGCATGAAATACTGGGGGGTTGTGCCCCTGATTCTGGCAAGAGGCTTCTCCCTCTGTGCCTGTTTCCTTCCCTGTAAAATGGGGGTTAATTAGACTGCCCTTAATTGGTTAGGGGACTTCAAAGAAATTATCTCCCATTCAGACCTACGCGGTCACCTCCTTCCTGGCCTCCCAGCTTCCACCCGAGCCCCCCACCATCTGTTCCCCTGAAGGCAGCCAGAGGGAACCTGTGGACACCTGAGTCCAACCCTGTTCCTCCTCTGCTCACACACCCTCCATGGCTCCCCATTACCTTCAGAGGTAAACTCACAGTCTGCCCAGTCCTCGCCACCTCCACATCTCATCTCCCTCCATCTCCCACTTGTACACCCCCACTCCAGCCTCGTCTCCTCCTCCCTGCCAGGAAGGTCACCCCACAGCCCTGTGACACCCCGTTACCTGCCCCTCCAGGGTCACCTGCCTCCTCCCATCGTGGCCAAGCTGCTTCACTGAGAACCTCACCTCGGGCTCGGGGGGGTTTTCTGCAATGAGACAGCAAGACAGTGACACGGGGGGTGCCCTTCCTCGGCCTCCTCACAGCCGGAGGGGGGCCCAGGACCCTGCCCTTCTCTCCCCTGAGACACAGTGTTCCCCTGCCTTGTTAAATAGTTTCCAAATCTGAGAACTCGGAGATTCATTCCTCAGCAGCGTGAATGCGCTCGGCGTTACTGACCTGGACACTTAAAACGGTTAAAATGGTACTTCTTATGTTGTGTGTATTTTTACCACATTTAAAAAATCTAAAAACATCTCTTGGAGTTGTTTCCCAGCAAACATGCACTTGGGCAGGAGAACGCCAGCCTCCCTGCCCCGCCCCCCCGCCCTCCTGCAGCGCCACGTCTCCCCGACGACACAGCCACTTTCGCCTCCTTTAAAAGAGGCCTCCTTTGAAAGCTGACCACACGAACTGGAAGGAGAGACAGACTGAGAAACGTTTTCTCTTTAGATTACGGATTGGTCACATTTTACAAACTGGCACTCACTCTCTGCCCTGCCTCCTTGCATGAATTTTCCCTAATGTCTCCCATCACCTAATTTCTAACACTCGTCGCCTGATTTCTATACCCACTGCCGTGTTTCTGACGCCCAGCCCTGTTTCTGTGCTTCAGTTGTTCTCACCAGGGGGAACGCACACAGGGCTGCTCCAGCTGCTCCAGAGACCTCCCGGGGCCTCTGGCCTGCGCCGCCGCCGAAGCTGGAATTCCTGGACCGCATCGGTCTCCAGGGGGCAGAGGCACGATTCTGGGGAGAAACAGGTCAAACATCAGGCCGAGGGGCTGTCCCACACCTGGGGGTGTCTGGGGCTTGGCACAGCTCACTTAGTCACCGTGAACTTATTGAGTGCCAACTGTATACATGCCTTTATTGAGTGCCAACTGTGTACACACACTTATTGAGAGTCAACTGTGTGCCGGGCCCTGGGGACATGGCAGAAACAGGCCACACCCTGTCCTCCTGGGGCCTTGAGGATCACCCGCTTCGTCACCTGTCCCAGGTTCAAGTCCCAGCAAGGCCACCCCTTGGGATGTGACCTTGGCCAATGGCTTCTCACCCCCAAGCCTTTGTTTCCTCACCTGTGAAATGGGCATAATCCAATACTGAACTACAGGGCGGAGCAACAAAGATACAAAGAATTTAGCACTGGGCCTGGCACACAGTAGGTGCTCAATTAATGCTAACTTGCTGCAGCTGTTGTTACTATTCTTATTCTCACCGAAGCCAGCGTCATCCTGCAGTCCGCAGTCGCCCTAGGACAAGACCATATTTATGTACTGTTTACATTTGCTGTTGAAAAATCTTAGCTCTTTTGAAATTTTAAACAGTGATTCTGCCAAATGTGACGTGGGACCTCAAACTGGACCCAGGAGCAGAGAGAGGACATTCTTGGAAAAACTGGTGGCAGCCAGATAAGCTCCAGAGTTCAGTTCCTGGCAGTGTCCCCATGCTTATCCCATCGTCGGGACAAACACCCCCGGCGGGCAGGACAGTAACAGAAAGGACGGCGCTGCAGGTGCTCTCTGCGCTTCTTTGTAACTTTTCTGAAAATCTCAGATTATCCCAAAATTAAACGCTTATTCGAAAGATTACTTTTGTTGGGGCCGGCCCAGTGTCGCAGCGGTTAAGTGCACGCGTTCTGCTTTGGTGGCCCGGGGTTCGCCGGTTTGGATCCCGGGTGCGGACATGGCACCGCTTGGCAAGCCATGCTGTGGTAGGCGTCCCACATATAAAGTAGAGGAAGATGGGCACGGACGTTAGCTCAGGGCTAGTCTTCCTCAGCAAAAAGAGGAGGATTGGCAGATGTTAGCTCAGGGCTAATCTTCCTCAAAAAAAAAAAAAAAGTTATGTTTGGAAGCAAAATTATTTTATAAGTTTCTTTAAAATGACTTTAGAGGGCAAAAGCTGTCTGCTGTGTTAGGGGTCAGGAGAGCCAGGACCCAGCCTGCCCTCTGGTCCTTGTGTGACCCTGAGAGGCACCCGCCTCCTGAGCCTCAGCTTCCTCATCTGGCAGGGGGCTGAGAGGGCCTCGTGCAGAGTGTAGACCAGCTTAGGGGCTGGAAATAAAACAGAGGGAAGCCACTTCCCGTCAGGGGCCCCATGTCACCTGCCTCCTATGATCAGCACCCCTTCACCAGATGGGGAAATTGAGGCTCAGGGAGGGGCACATTTGGAGGGAAGACGGGGCCGAAGCTGAGGCGGCTCCCTGCCCTCAAGATGCTCCCAGTCTGGGGGAGGAGACTGGCCACGATCAGAGGCTGGTGCTCTCTGGCTCCCTGGAACCGGGGCTTCCTGGGGACTGGGTCGGGGCTGGGGTCTCTGGCAGGCCCAGGATCGCCCTGCCTGGAGGAACAGCAGGGGGTGACAGAGAAAGCGAAAGAATGAAGGAAGGTCCAAAGATGTACAGATGGCCACCAGGCTTGTGGAAAGACGCTCAGGGCCACTGATCGTCAGGGAACACCAATCAAAACCATGATGAGATGCCGCCTCACACCTGTCAGAATGGCTGTCAGAAGGCAGGAGAGGACGCGCTGGCAAGGATGTGGAGAAAAGGGACACCTGGGCACTCTCAGGGGAACGGAAACTGGGGTAGCCACTGTGGAAACCAGGATGGAGGTTCCTCAAAAAACTGAAAATAGAACCACAATATGATCCAGCAATTCTACTTCTGGGTGTTTCTCTGAAGGAAATGAAAAACACTAACTCGAAGAGATATGTGCACCCCATGTTCACAGCAGCATTAGTCACAAGAGCTGAGATGGGGAAACAGCCTGAGTGCCCATCGATGGAGGAACGGATAAAGAAGGTGTGGTATATATACGCAATGGAATACTACTCAGCCATGAAAAAGGAGGAGCTCTTGCCATCTGTGACAACATGGATGGACCCTGAGGGCATTATGCTAAGTGATATAAGTCAGACAGAGAAAGAGAAATACCATATCATCTCACTTATATGTGGAATCTAAAAAACAAAACAGACAAAAATTCAAACTCAAAGATACAGAGAACAGATTGGTGTCTGCCAGAGGTGGAGGGTGTGGGTGGGTGAAGGGGGTGAAGGGTCAAAAGGTACAAACTTCCCTTGGAAGTCTAGGTCAGTCCTGGGGATGTGAGGTGCAGCGTGGGGACTGCAGTTAATGACACTGTACTGCATATTTGAAAATTGCTAAGAGAGTAGGTCTTAAAGTTCTCATCACAGGGAAACAGAATCTGCACTGCGTCCAGTGATGGATGGTACCTAGACTTATGCCAGTGACCGTGTCACACTACACAAACATTGAATCATCATGCTGTCCGCCTGAAACTACTCGAACATCATGTGTCGATCATACCTCAATAAGCAAAATGCAGGAATGGAGGAAGAAAGGAAGGAGCGGGTGGAAGGGCAGCTTCCTGGAAGAGGAGGCCCCAGACCGGAGCCCTGAAGGTGAGCCGGACTGGCCTCTGCTCTGGTGGAGGGAACTGCATGTGCAAAGGCAGGGAGGCTGGAAACCCAGGGCACAGGCAGAGAACAACGGCCACTCAGGAGGCGGCCGGTGGAGCCACGAGGCGGGGGAGGGAGCTGGGGCCAGCTGAGGATGAGGATGCTCTCCCCGGGGCAACGGGGAACCAAGGAGGTCGTGATGAGATCTGAGTGTCAGAGACCCCCGAGGTTGGACGTGGGCAAGAGTGGAGGCCGGGCGGGAGGGGTGACAGATGTAGACATGGGGAGACAGATTTGGGGAGTGAAGGCGTCCTGGGACAGGCCTGTGCACACCGCTGAGCCGGGGGACAAACTCACCAACTTCCACGGGCTGCCAGGCGTCCGGTGCCGGAACTGCACCTCGGCCCCACCCTGGCGGGCGGGCGTCTCCCACTCCATGCGCAGCTGCCCCGCCACCCTGGACACCTTGATGTCTCCTGGTGGAGGGTCGTATTTAACTGGAAGCAGAGACGGGGTTGGAGAGGGAAGCTGGCAGGTGTGTGAATTGTTGGTCCCGAAAATTCCAGAAAATCCACCCGTGCCCCGCCTGCCCCAGGGTCACCAACTACATCCTGCAAATGTGAGTCAGGGACACCCTTGCAGGTCCCACTTAAGCCTGGGGATCTATGGGTCAAAGAGTCAAGATTTACACACAGGATCCTGTTAGTGAAGATAGCTTTAAAATACTAACACCCATTGCTGGCAAGGTTGTGGCGAGACAGTCGCTTTTGTCAATTGCTGACGAGAGGGTAATGAATTGATTCTATTTTCTGGAGGATTTTTAGGGAAATCTCACTATTTTAGACCCACTTCAAGTAGCCTGGCCCAAGGAGAGACATCTGTCTCTCTTTCTGCATCTTGGTCATTTCATGCCACAGAGGGAGGAAGAGTCTACCTCAGGGCCTTTGCGCTTGCTGTGCCCTCTGCCTGGAACATGTTTCTCCACCTTAATTCCTGCTGGATCCTTCTTATCCTTCAGGGCTCATCTTGAGCTGGAGGCCTCCTTGACCCCCCAGTAGTATCTCCCCTTGTGTGATGATCACTCCTTGTTCACCAGCCCCACTTGAATCTGGGCTCCGTGAAGGCAGGGTGGTGTAGGGAGCAGGGAAAGGCAAGTGAGGCAAGGCTGGGCAAACACAGGGTCGATCTTGTCTTTCTTTAAAATGTTGATATTTTATTCATCGAGGATTATTTTTTGCATTAATTTTGATTTTTTTAAAATATTACATTACAGTATTGTCTATATTGACTGCTGAGTTTTTGGCTTCCCCTTAAAATTTTGTGCCCAGGGTGGTGCCTTGCTTGCCTTGCCCTCATCCCAGCCCTGGGCTGCGTGCGACCTCCGTTGGCCTCGCCCATGTCCCCTTTGACTCGCCATGGCACACGGTAGCCGCTCAACGACGATATGCTAGATGAATGTTTTGCGGCATGAAAACAGATGTTAAAGACCCACCAGGGTCCCTGCAGCATGCGGCCTCAGGGCAGAGCCAGAAGCAACCTCCGCGTCCAGCACTCGGGGATTCGGACGGGAACCACGAGAGACCCCCCTGAGTCACGCAACAGTGTCTGGTGCGAGAGCGGCCGGCAGTACCAAGCCTCTCGCCAGGGCCCAGCACCCCCCCCAGGTCTAGGCTGGAGGATGAGAGGCTTCTTGGGTGACGAGGGGACAGCCGGGAGGAGGAGGAGAACAGGGTGCTGACCTGAGCTGTACAGCTGCAGGGTAACCTCAGGCGACTTCTCCGTGCGGTTCGCGGTCCGGGATTCCACCCAGAGCGTGACGTTGTAAAGCACAGATATGCCGTCCTGGTCGGAAAACTGCAGCGTGGTGGCTGAGCCGGCCGCAAAGTAGCAGCAGCGCCCCGGCCTGAGGCTGCAGGAAGGAGGGTGTTGGTGCTGAGTGTGGGGTCCTAGTGGACCCCAGAGTGTCTCGGTGGCCACAGCAGATGGCGTGCATCACGTCTCAGCATCCTTTTCTGTCCTTTTATCCCCCCATCCTTTTATAACCCCTCCCCAGCCTGGGGGTTCCTCAGGGGCAGGGGATCAGCCTGAGACTGAGGTGTTTGGGGACCCCAGAATCTCCCAATATGGGCTGCAACAGAGGGAAGGAAGAAATGAATGGCCCGATGAATGGATGGACAGACGGATGAGTCAGTGACGGGGGAGGGTGAAGGAAGGACTAGAGGGACCCTAATCGCTATAGGGATGCCCACCCAACCGAACCCCCACAGTGCAGAGCCCCACCCTCCCTGCCCACACAAGAAGCTGAGGCTCAGGAAAGAGCAAGGGCCTGGCCAAGGGCACAGGTCTGAGAGCAGGGATGCAGGGGCATGGGCCAGGGGCAGGAGCGCAGGGGCACAGGGGCAGGGGCACAGGGGCAGGGGCAGGGGCACAGGGGCACGGGCAGGGGCGCAGGGACACAGGGGCACAGGGGCAGGGGCAGGGGCACAGGGGCACAGGGGCGGGGCGCAGGGGCAGGGGCACACGGGCAGGGGCAGGGGCAGGGGCAGGGGCACAGGGGCACGGGCAGGGGCGCAGGGGCACAGGGGCACAGGGGCGGGGCGCAGGGGCAGGGGCACAGGGGCAGGGGCAGGGGCAGGGGCGCAGGGGCACAGGGGCACAGGGGCGGGGCGCAGGGGCAGGGGCAGGGGCGCAGGGGCAGGGGCGCAGGGGCAGGGGCACAGGGGCAGGGGGCAGGGGCGCGGGGCAGGGGCGCAGGGGCACAGGGGCAGGGGTGCAGGGGCACAGGGGCACGGGGGCAGGGGTGCAGGGGCACAGGGGCACAGGGGCAGGGGTGCAGGGGCAGGGGCACAGGGGCAGGGGTGCAGGGGCAGGGGCGCAGGGGCAGGGGCACGGGGGGGGGCACAGGGGCAGGGGCGCAGGGCCAGGGGTACAGAGGCAGGGGCAGGGGCAGGGGCAGGGGTGCAGGGGCACAGGGGCACAGGGGCAGGGGCGCAGGGGAGCAGGGGCACAGGGGCACAGGGGCAGAGCCGCTGAGGCAGGGGCAGGGGCACAGGGGCAGGGGCGCAGGGGCACAGGGGCACAGGGGCAGGGGTACAGGGGGAGGGGCACAGGGGCAGGGGCTAGGGGCAGTGGCACGGGGCAGGGGCACAGGGGCAGGGGCTAGGGGCAGTGGCACGGGGCAGGGGCACAGGGGCAGGGGCACAGGGGCAGGGGCACAGGGGAAGGGGCAAGGGGGAGAGGCCTGCAGAATCCTCACCAGCAGCGCAGGAAGTGGCTGACCCCGGCCGCGGGGCCCTCATACCGCCAGGAGCACTCGTAACCAGCGCTGGATGTCCGGTAGCAGTTCAGATCCCTGGGGCCCGAAGTCGAGCCTAGGGGAGATCCCAGAGGTTTGAGAACACACCAGAGTGTGCAGGAGTCTCCATGCTGAGCACCCCTGGGGGAGTCTTTCTGCCACTTATGTAATCCAGTGCCACCTCAGCCTAAAACCGCTGTGGGTCACAGCCCCCTCCCATGCCCTCCGCCCTGTCTCCTGCCATCTGCCCTGCTCACCCTGCTCTGGCCACACCGGCTTCCTCACCAGTCTTCAGACACCTGCTCAGTCCCACCTCAGGACCTTTGCACATGCTGTGCCCTCTGCCTGGAATGCCCTTCCTCTAGATTTTGACATCCCAGTTTCTCCTCTACCAGCCAACCAGAAGCAGCACCTCCCTCTCCACCCTGCCCTGCTCTGCTTCCTCCCAGCACATCACCGTCACTGCAGTGTGTGCATTTGTTTCCCTACTATCCACCTGCTGCACCAGGTTGTGACCCCAGGAGGACAGTTGGGCTCACAGCTGACTCCCTCATGTCTAGAACTGTCTGCACTCATTAGGTGCTCAGTAAGTATTTATTGAGCAGAGGAACAGATGAGGCACCTGCTCTGGGGCTGACCCTTGGTGGGGTACACAACAGCATAAATGTTCCAGCAACACCTGCCTTGGGGGACTTCAGAATCTGTAACAGCTGCTTAGCCCCCCACGCTGACCAAACCAAGCAGACGTGGACACCGGCCCTGCGGCCCTCCTGGGAGGAGATGAGGCGTGCCGCAGAGACGGCTCTGGAACCCCCAGCTCCGTGAGGGCTGGACGCCAGGCTGTCGGGCTGTGCTCTCAAGGCTCCAGGTGGGGCAGGAGGGGGCAGATGGAGGGGCTGCTAGGGTTGGGGCAGTCAGAGCCCAGCACAACCCCCCATCAGTGGGGACCAGCTCCAGACCTGAGTCTGCATCCGGGTATGGCGGGTCCTGGAAACAGCACCCACTGCTGCTGCAGGATCCAGCTGCAAAGGCAACCAGGAGAGTGACGTTCTGGGCCTCTCTCTGCGTGGGGGAGGGACTGGGCCTGGGGGCTCACCAAGTGACCATCCACCTGCCCACCCACCTTCCCATCTATGCATGCACACATCCATCCACCCATCCATCCAACTATCCACCTGCCCACCCTCCCACCCACCCACCCACTTTCCCATGTACACATCTACCCATCCACCCAACTATCCACCCACCCAACTATCCACCCACCCACTCACCCACCCACCCACCTTCCCATGTACACATCCACCCATCCACCCACCCACCCACCCACCTTCCCATGTACACATCCACCCATGCACCCAACTATCCACCCACCCATCCACCCAGCCACCCACCTTCCCATGTACACATCCACCCATCCACCCACCCACTCACCCATCCATCCACTCATCCACGCACCTTCCCATGTGCACATCCATCCATGTATCCATCCAACTATCCACCCATCCACCTACCCACCCACCATCCCATCTACCCATCCAGCCAGCCAGCCAGCAACTTCTTGGGCTGCTCCTCCAAAGCCCTCAGGGGCTCCCCATCCCCCTCTGATACTGGTCTCCGGGCCTGCCTGATCCCGTGAAACCTTGCAATGTGGCCAGCTAGCTACTCTGAGCCCTCTTCCTGCACTCAATGCAGCCATCTGAAGA
The DNA here is from genome assembly GCF_041296265.1 of Equus caballus. NCBI lineage: Eukaryota > Metazoa > Chordata > Mammalia > Perissodactyla > Equidae > Equus > Equus caballus. Next base: position 17,325,616 of record NC_091704.1, read on the forward strand.
GTCAGCACCCTGCTGATGTACAGTTTACAGAGAGGGAGACTGAAGCACAGAGAGGCAAAGATGTGGCCTGAGGTCACAGAGCAGCAACGGCAAACCTGGGATTAGAGTCCAAACCCAGCCATCCCAGGAGGCTGAGCCCCTTCCCATTGATAGCACAAGATAGAGAGAGATTACGTATACGTATATTGTATATACTATATTAATAATATCCTGTTTATACATGTATTATGTGTAGACTTGCTCTCTATCCCTTCCTTAGCTATTTCTCATTGAACTCTGGGAGGTGCAAAAGATTCAAAGATTCAGCCCATTCCACAGAAGCACAGAAGACAAAATCAAGACCAGAGCAGAGACCCCAGAAGCCTTTATCGCCCGTCTCCCATGACACAGGGGACGTCTGAGGCGCAGAGACAGGGAACCCCCCTGGGACCCGCGTGCACGGCCCACCACACACACGCGCCTCCCACCCCCCCAGCAAGAAGAGCTGAGCACAGTGTGGGGGACTCACCACCCCGCTTGGGGAGCAGGAGGAGGAGCACGGGCACCAGCCTGGCCACTGGCTGGCCCATGGGGTCCCCTGGGAGGCCCGCGGCCACAGATGAGCTTCCGCGCGCCAGCGAGGCCCCAGCCACCCTGTCCTTGCGCCGGAACACATTGAAGCTGAACCAGAAAGAAGACTAAAAGGATTAAAAAAAAAAAAAAAAGTTCGATGTTACAGCCCCTCCCAGACCAAGTCAAAGTGAAAGAAAAACCCAGGAAGTGAGCTCCGGCTGGCGGCCTCATCCCGGCCTAACTGAGTGGGCCCCGGGCCCCGGGTCTGCTCTGCTGGCCCCAGACCCAAGTTGGCCCTGGGGGCCTGCCCCACGGGTGACCTGGGCGCTGGCCGGATCTCAGCCGTCGCTGGCCGACTGCTGACCCACAGGAGCTACTGGGTAGCTCACTGTCCTGGGACGTCTGACTTCACTCTGCCAACAAATCGGCCGGAAGCCTTCATTGTAGCCTGGGCCCCTCTGCGTGCCACCTCTCCACTTCCCAGACCCCAGCCCCTTCGCTTCCTTTAGACTCACCTCACTCTTCTCTGTGTCTGTTTCTCAACCTCTGAGAGTCTTGGTTTCTGACCCCCTCTCTCTGCTGTCAACAAAGGCCCAAAATGTCCATGGAGAAGAGCTGACACATGCAACACAGTGGACGAACCTGACACCTCGTGCTGAGTGAGAGAAGCCGGACACGACAGCCCACGCGCTGTGCGATGCCACGTAGGAAACGTCCAGAACAGGCGGATCCACAGAGGCAGGAGCAGATCAGTGGTGGCCAGGGGCTCTGGGAGGGGGATGGGGAGGGGCTGCTCAAGGGGAGGGGCCTCCTTTTGGGGTGATGGAACATTCTAGAACTAGATGGAAGTGGTGGTTGTACAACACTTCATATACTCGATGCCACTGAATTGCACACTTTACAACGGTTAATTCTATGTTACCTGATTTTTACCTAAAAAAAAATGTTCATGGAGCCCAGGGGGACTGAGGAGCAGGCTGAGGGTCAGGGGAGAGCCTCTGGGGAAACTGAGGCCCAGGTGGGCAGGAAGGAAGGCCCTCCTCTGAAGATCCCGATTCTGAGGGGCAGCTGGCCAGCCAGTGTCAGGCGCCCAGTAGGCCATGAGGTCAGAGCCATGGGAACAAAGACGCAGTGTCGCAGGCCTGGCACAGTGGGGACGGGGACCCCGTGACCCGGCACAGAGCAGCCTTCACCAGCAGCGAGGCCCAGGCCGGGGGAGGGGTGGAGACAGGGCCTGAGAAAAACAGAAGGGTGGGAGGGGTAGCTGGCACACTCACAGCCCCTCTCCACCACCCCCAGACCCTACCCCAGGAGACACCGTCACGCGCCCCATTTCACAGATGGAGAAATTGAGCCCACAGGCGCCCAGACCGCTCCGGGCCCTGGCTGGAGGTGAACACGTAGATCCAGACCCTAAGACCGAGTCCCCTAGGGCTGAGCTTGGCCAGGCCCCAGAGCCACCCCGCCCTCCAATCCCCAGAAAGGCCAGCCCTCCGCTTCTCCATCTGAAAAACTGGCTGTGGCGAAGATAAAGGAGGGCTCGTAGGATTAGTTATTGCGGGGACCCCAGTGGCCTCTGCTCTTTTCAGGCCTCTTTCCCATCCCCTCAACATCAGAGCAGCCCCTGGGAGAACAGTGAGGGAGGAAGAGAGGTGAGGGGACTCGCTGGACACAGGCGCCCCCCGCACCTCGGGGTCAGGGCCAGGTGCAGGGAGGGGCAGAAGGTCGGGGTGTTCTGAGGGGAGCAGGGGGTGGCCAGAGAAGCGGGCTCTTGAGCTGGGTTTAGAGAATTCAAGGGCCTTCCTGGCAGAGGGCACAGCAGAGGCTTCTGGGAACACTGAGATGAACAGGGTGGGTCTGGGGCTCCAGGGCAGACGGAGGTGGCGCCGTGGTCGGGGCCTGCAGGGCTGGGCTGAAGGGCTTCCTCCTGAGGGCACTGGGGAGCCACAGCAGTAGCGTGAGCAGGGCCACAGCGACGCAGGAGGTGGCGTTTCCACCGCATCACGGTCACAGTCCGAGCCTGCCCTGAGGTCCCCCCACCCAAGGCCTCCCACGCCCCCTCTCTTGGCCTGCCTACTGCCTACTCCAGGAAGCCCTGCCTGCCAGGCCCTTACTGGCCCCACCCAGCTGCCCCAGAAGCACAGCTGGGGTCCGCCCCCGGCGCTGCCCCACTTTCAGATGCTTCGAAAACTCGAGGAGGGGGAGGCAGGAAGGACTGAGGATTGAGTCGTGTCCCACCTCCCCCCTCCTCGGAAATCATGACAAGTGGAACCGCAGAACTTCCCCACCCCTCAGCTTCCGCCTTCTTGGGGTGGGACCTTCAGCCCAAGGAGGGTTGAGCTTCCTTCCATGTGGTCACGAGACCTAATGCCCCGGTGGGGAGTCTAAGGAGGATGTTGAAGGATGAGTAGGAGTCTGCAAGGTGAAAATCTATTAGTTCATTTAACAAACACATTATAGGCAACATTCACCAATAAGAACATTTTTTATTCACTCAACCAGGACTTTCTGATACCTCAGAGGATCATTTGAGAATGATTTAAAACATATGTAGGTTACCAAGAAAAAACTCATTCATTCAATGATCGCACTCCCTGATGCCCCTCATGGAGACGTTGGAAGAGGGTTTTGATGAATGTATAGGAATTCACAAGAAAAAACCTATTTGTTCATTCGATAATTGTTCTCTGATGCTTCTCAAAGAGAATTTGAAGTGGATTTTGAAGGATAGGTGTTCACCACAGAAAAATGGCATTCATTCATTCATTCAGTCAATAACGGCTCCCTGCTGCCCATTGAAGAGGTCGTTTGGGAAGGAGTTCTGTGTAGGAGTTCTCCAGGAGCACAGGCATCAGAGCCCTCCCTGGTGGCTCCCCCAGCAGCAGCTCCCCGTTTGCCCAGCCCAGGGAACCACTCTCTCCCAAAGATTCCAGGCAAGTCCCAGGGAAGACGCTGATTGGCTGAGTTTGAGTCACATGTCCACCTTGAACCAATCACAGTGGCCAAGGTGGATGAAGGACTCTAGGTCACACATCCACCCCAGCCTGGATTACAGGAGAACTTTTAGGCAGAACTAGCCAGAGACAGAACTGTTGGCCATTATAGGGCATGAGGCTCCCGTCATCTGGGGTATGCAAGCTACAATCTGAAGTCCATTTCATGTAGGGTTGCCAGATAAAACACAGGACATCCACTTAAATTATAATTTCAGATAACATATAACTTTTTAGCATAACTATGTCCCAAGTATTACATGGGACATATATTTAAAAATTATTCATTGTTGGGGCTGGCGCCGTGGCCGAGTGGTTAAGTTTGCGCGCTCCGCTGCAGGCGGCCCAGTGTTTCATTGGTTCGAATCCTGGGCGCGGACATGGCACTGCCCATCAAACCACGCTGAGGCGGCGTCCCACATGCCACAACTAGAAGAACCCACAACGAAGGATGTACAACTATGTACCGGGGGGCTTTGGGGAGAAAAAAATAAAATCTTAAAAAAAAAAAAAGATGCTCAACAACAACAACAAAAATTATTCATTGTTTATCTGAAATTAAATTTAACTGAGTGGCTGTCTTAGTTTGGTAGGGCTGCCATAACAAGGTTGCATAGACTGAGTGGCTTCGACAACAGAAACTTATTTCCTTATAGTCCTGGAGGCTAAAAGTCCAAGATCAAGGTGTCGTCAGGTTTGGTTTTCTCTGGGGTCTCTCCTTGGCTTATGGCCGGCATCTTCTCTTTGCGTCTTCACGTGCTCTTGTGTTGTGCATGTCTGTGTCCTAAGTGCCTATTCTTATAAAGACACCAGTCCTATTGGTTTAGGGTCCACCCCCATGACCTCATGTTACTTTACATCTTTTAGGCTCATCTCCAAATACAGTCCCATTCTGAGGCACTGGGAGTGAGGAGTTCCACACAGGAATTCTGGGAGAACACAGTTCAGCCCATAACAGCGGCTGCTTTGAAAAACAGTCTGATACTTTTTGAAAAAGTTAAAACAGAGTAACCATATGACCCAGGAATTCTACTCCTCGGGTGGAGACCCAAGAGACCCAAGAGAACTGAAAGCACGTGTCCACACAAAAACTTACACACGGACGTTCACAGCAGCCTACTCACAACAGCCAAAAACGGAGACACTCAAACCCCCATCAACAGATGAATGACTACACAAAATGTGGTCCATCCACACAGTGGAATATTAGTCAGCCATGAAAAGGAAGGAAGTCCTGGCATTTGCTACAGCATGAATCAATCTTGAAAACCTCACACTGAGTGAAGGAAGCCAGACACAAAAGACCACATAGTGTATGATTCCATCTATGTGAAACGTCAGGGACAGGCAAATCCACGGAGACAGAAAGCAGATCTGAGGTGACCAGGAGCCTGGGGAGGGGGATTGAAAAGTGACTGCTCATTGGAACAGCGTATCCTCTGGAGGTGATGAAAATGTTCTGGAATTAGATAGTGACGTCGACTGCACAACTCTGTGACTATGCTTAAAAACCACTGAATCGTATACTTTAAAAAGGTGAATTTTATGGTATGTGAATTATATGTCAATTTAAAAACATGTATGAGAAAAACAAGCTTTGCCAGGGAGTTCTGCGGTTTTAAGTGCTCAGTCTGGCCACTGTCACCTAATGGGATTATACAGCACCTCACAGGCGACTGGCCTGTGACCCTCCTGAGGGTCCCCTGCAGCCTGACAACACACCCTAATGTCCATGTCGAAGAGTGGAGTAGCAGGGGAACCTGCAGCTGCAGGACTGTGGGAGTCCCAGGAAACAGAGAACATGGGTGCTGTCTTGGGGCTTTGGGCTTTTCCAGCCTCGGTTTCCCTTCTGCAAAGCGGGACTGAACAATTACCATCGATGCCTGTGAAAGCTGTTCCTCCCGGGGCACTCAGCCAGGTGCTCAGGGACACTCGGCCAAGGCGGTCATCCTCGAAACAGAAACTGGCAACTACAGTGGCCGCCTGTTCTTGTAAATAAAGTTTTATTGGGACTAGGGCCAGGATTAGGGTGAGGCGGGCTCATGCAAGGGCAGAGTCTGAGCTTGTCTTTATTTAAAATTTTGCTGTTTAGTTCATTATGCATTTTTGCATTAGTTTTGATTCTTTAAACTATCATATTAAAATATTATATATCTTAATTACTGATTTTTTGTGGGCCCTCCTATATTTGGCTGCGAAGTGAGTGTTGTGTGCCCTGGGCACAGCTGATTAACTTCTCTGAGCCTCAGTTTCCTCATCAGCAAAACGGGCATGATAACGCTCCCTTCCTTCGAGTAGGGAAAGTGTTTACTTCTGGGCTGGGGGGCGGGGCCTGGAAGGGCGGGGCTGGCTGGCCCAATGGGGCGGGGCTCTTCCGAGCCGGCTCCAGGGAGGGGCGGGGTCAGGCTGCGTCAGCTGACCGGCTTAGCCAATGGCGAGAGGGGGCGGGGCCTGGGCGGCTGGGGCGGGGCCGGGGGCGGGCCGGGCGGCGCGGACCAACGGGCCATGGACGAGCCGAGCCTCCTGCGGCGCCGCGGGCTTCAGGTGAGGCCCCTGCGCGGGCGGGCGGAGGGCATGGCCGGCTGGACTTGGTCTGGGTGTCGGGGGCGGGGCTTCGGCTTGCCCGGGGAAACTGAGGCAGGGGGCGGGGCGCGCCCGGGCTGCTCCCTCTGCCCACCCGCTTCTCGAAGTGCTTTTTGCCTGGTGGGAACGGGGTATGCCCTATTTGACGTATGGGGAAACTGAGGCTTCAAGCGCTAGCACGTGAGGGGGGCACTGAGAGTTTCGGCGCTCCCCACCAGCTGCTCTAATAATATAGGAGCAACGGCAACCTGTGAGCGCTCACCATATGTTCATCGTTGTATTAGTCCTATTACTACTGATAGGTTAATTCGCATTAATGTGTGTTAATAGCTGCCGCGTGCCTTCGCTGAGCCCCTGCACCCGGCCTCAGTTCACAGCTACTGCGAGCCGGGGAGGTTGGGGCTGTCCAGGCGCCCATTTGTCAGATAAGGAAACTGAGGTTCCAGTCTGGGAAAGTCACAAACCCGAGATCGCCCAGCAGGGATTCGACCCGGCGCCCTTAATCAGCTCTCTGGCGCACAAGCCAGTGCCAGCGGGCTGTGTGTCCTGGGTGGGGGGGCACGGCGGGAGGCCCTTGCTTCTCAGTTTCTCCATGTGCCATTAGGGCCCTCCTTTCTGACCTGGATTTGTGTTCGGGAGGCTGCGTCACCAGGAGGTGAGAACATGGGTGTCAGGGCGACGTTCCAACCCACGCAGGGGTCATGGGACCCCGGCGACAACTCCTTTGACCTCTCTGGGCCTCATTTTCCCCATCTATAAAATGGAAATTAAGAAGATCTAGCCGTTTCCCTCTGGGGCTTAGACCAACCCTTAAGAAGCCACCAGGTTGCAGGTGGGGAACCTGGGATTCCTCATTTACCCAACAAACATTCAGCGCGTGCCTGCTGCGTGCCTGGCCCTGGAGAGGCCGCGAGGGGCTCGCCCTCTGGAACCGTCTTCCTGGACTCCCAGCCTGCTGGGACAGACTGCTCCCGAGCAGCGTGCGCCTGCGGAGCGGCGGGCTGCCGTGCGGGACGCTCGGGCGCACCTGGAGAAGGCGCCTGAACCAGGTGCTGCTGGGCGGCCTTGGGGCAGAGGAGGCCGCCGCGGCTGGGGGCCGGGGGTGGGTACGGGGAAATGAAAGAGGCTGAGGGAAGCTAAAACCTAGAAAGGACGGAGCAAGCGGTCGGGGCGCCGGGGCTGGTAGGGAGGGGGAAGGCGGGCCTGGAACCAGGGCTGCGGGACGGCGAACTCGCCGAAGGGGATGGGGAGTCCCGTGGTGGGGGGTCAGGGAGGGTGCGGGGAGAGTTGCAGGGCAGAGACTCCCCCCAAGCGTGGCAGGGGGCGGCGCGGAAGGGGAGGGAGTGAGGCCAGAGACAGGAGTGTGGGGCCTGGGCGTAGAGGAGGGGGTGGGGCAGGACTGGTGAGCAGAGGGGTGTTGTGGGGGGACAGGCTCCGCCTTGAGCCCCAGTTAGACTCGAGCCCCGCCCGCGGCCTCTTAAAATAGAGAAACCGCCTGCGGGTAGGCGAATGGGGGCGCTGCTGACGTCAGGAAGTGGGGGCCTGTTCCATGGGCAGGAGGAGCCCATTCCCTGATGACGAGTCTCACGTTACAAAGGGGGAAACTGAGGCTCAGAGAAGCGTGGCCACTGTCCAGGTGTTCAGAGCATGTAGGTGACAGAGCAGGGATTCCAACCCAGGCAGATCCGGCTCCCCCTCCAGAGCCATCCTGTGCTGGCAGGCCTCCAACCAGGGGGCAGAGGGCCGAGTAGGGATTGCCCAGATGGGTGAGCGCATCCTGGGCTGCGGGCACAGCTCACGCAGGGGTGCAGAGGCTGCAACCGTGTGTGCTGCATGGGGAAACTAGAAGTCATTTCTTAGCGCTAGAGCCGGGGCTGTGAGAGGGGGCTGTCTGCTCCCCGGGCTTCCAGCGCTGATTTTGAAGAGGTTAGATTTTCTCCCCAGGGTGATTGGGAACTACGGAAGGTGTTGGAGCAGGGGAGGACGTGCCCAGATCTGAGGACTTTGAAAGACTCCTCTGGAGCCAGAGTGTGTGGGGGGGTAGGCAAAAAGGGAGACCAGAAGCCAGGAGGCACCTGGAGTAAAGGACCAAGTAGGAGACAGTGAAAATAATTTTAAAAATAGGAGTATAAGTAACAGCTCGCAGTAACGGACACCTGCAAATGTAAGCACTGTGCATGCATTTAATTCTCCTAACAGCTGGGGAGATCAGGGAGAGGGAAACTGAGGCTGAGAGGGAGCGTAACAGCCAGGAAGTCAGAGAGCTGGGATTCTAACCAATCTGAGGTTGCAAAGATGTTGAGGGCCTCCGTTTGGGGCATCAGCCACACACTCCCTTAGCTGGAGCCCTGTGGATGGCCCGGGTGCACCTGAGCCAATCAGGGGGCAGCCTGCTGGGCAGAGCCAACCAGATTTCCTGCAGGCTGATTCTTGCCAAGGGTCAGAGAGTCAATTTATAATAGCCTGAGGGAGCTAGGGGACTCAAGCCAGGTGCTGATAGCCCGTGGTATCCTGGCCAATCAGACTGTGGCAGTGTAGGGCCTGGGGCTGGCTGTGTGCTGGAAGGTCGGCAAGCAGGACCTGGCCTGGCCAGTTTGCGTTGGCCGTGGGTCAGGGGAAGAGGTGGAGATGGGTCCTTCCTGGTTTGGGTTAAGCTCAGGCTTCTGTATAGCATTTCAGGCGCCACTTAACTTGAACAGTTATTACTACGACTACTATTATTATTGTTTTATCATTATTTTCATCATCTCCCACTTGGACCTTTGCTTCACAAACGACAGAATTTTAAAACACCAGATCCCCAAACACAGCATCCGGGGGCGGAGAAGGCGCCCAGGGCCTGCGTCTGGACTTTGTCTCCACTGCTGCTCTGGAGGCTCCTGGAGCCTCCATTCTGCATCCTCATGGCCCAGTTCCATTTAGTCTCCTCCTCCAGGAAGCCCTCCGGCTGGTGTGAGGTGGTCCCTGCTGCTTTCTCTCTCCCTTCGCTCCAGGTGCCGACGTCCCATAGGGCTTGGTGTCCACCAGGCTGAGCCCCACCTCCACTCTACAGTTTCCCACTGGCCTGCTGGCCCACCCTGAGCCCCTCTCCAGGAAGCCTCTTGGCTCCCACCCACTCCAGCCCCTACTCTCCCTCTGGATCTTCCCTTATGTCTCCGGTATGGGGGTGTACATGCCCTGCTCTGTCTCCTCCAGACTGGGTGTTCCTTTGGATAGAGCCGAGGCCTCTGGCCAGGGGGCAGCATCGCCAAGCCAGCCCAGCACAGAGGAGGATGCCGTAAATATGCTCTGTAAAGGGCGGCTCCAGGGGCTGCAGGCCCGCCCCCCTCCTCTAGGCGGGAGCCATTTCACAGGGAACAGCCGGCGAAGAGGGGCTGAGGGCGGCAGCAGATGGCGCGAGGAGCGGAGGGCCGGGGGCGGGGCCGGGAGAGTTCCGCGTGGGCTCAGCTTCCCGGAGTCTTTGCCTGCGCTGCCGACCTTCCTCACTGCCACTTCACATATTTTTGTATTTTGAGAGCAAATTAAAATTTGCGGATAAATTGGTGGCTATTCTTAACCTCACTAAATCATTGTCTTGGCTCCAATTGACCGAAGCCTCCCCCAGCGCCAGGCCCTGAGCTTGCTACTTGATTCCATCCAGGCCCCTATGTAACTGGGCTGTTTTCCAAATGAGGAAACTGAGGCACAGAGGGATGAAGTCGCTTGGCGGGGGTCACACAGCCCAGATGGGAGGGAGCCGCTCTGGGACATCAGGACCGTCGGGACTTTGGAAGGAAATGGCTGGGATGGGGGAGAGGGGTTGTGTGCAGCTGGTACTCCTGGGTTCAGATCCCGCCTCCTCACTGGTTCACGAGTTAGTGGGGGTGGGGGAGGCTGGCATAAGACCTCATAACAATTGGAGGGAGCAGAAGGAGACCCTAACGGTGGTGATGGTGGTTCCTGGGTCTATGACCGCTTGCCCTGAGTGATAGTGAGCTCTCCGTCCCCAGCGGTATTCAAGCAGACAGGGAGACCTCAGGGTGGCAGGTCAGCCTCCTCGCATCTTGAATGTCTCGGTTTTCTGAGCTCAAGGTAGTTGGGGTCAGGCCTCAGGGCGACGCTCTACCCCCGGACCCTCCTCTTCCCCGGCGGGGCGGGGGCGGCGGCGGGTGCGTGTGTGGTGGGGGAGACCCTGTCAACCTCTCCCAGCCCCGTCGTCCCGCGCCCAGCACCTTCCGGCCCCCTCCACTTGGCTGCGGGGGCCGCTGACGTCACTGGTTGCCATGGCGAACGCCCAGCTCTGGATGTGGGCAACCCGGAGCCCACCGAGGTAAAAATAGTCCCGTGTCCTGGACGCGCCCGCCTCGGCGCGTGGGGCGGGGTGCTGTCCGGAGACCCGGGTCCCAGCCCTGCCGCCGCCCAGAGACGTGGGCGCCCTCAGGGTCCCCGCCGGTAAACCGCCTGCTGCTCCCGGTGGGTAGCAGGCGGCTCAGTAAACGTGAGTAAAGTTTACCAGGTGTTATGATCGTCCGCGTAGGCCCTTGCTGAGCTCCACAGCAACCCCAAAACAACACACAACAATAGCAGTAATAACGGCTGCTCATTGTTACTCCGTAACCCTGCTTATGTTATCTCCAAGTTACAGATGGGCGCAGGGAGGCGCAGGGAGCCGCAATCACCTGCTCAAGTTCCCGCAGCCGGGAAGAAACAGATAATAGATCTGCACCCACGTCTGAGTGTCCTCAGAGTCTAACCTTGTACTGCACAGCCTTTTGAGAATTTAGAAACCCTCTTGGCAAGCCAAATTTGAGAGGGGACTCTGGGGTCACAGTGGACCCCAAGCACAGGGCTTTCTGCCCTGTATGTGGTGAGGGCACCCAGAGTTCATGAAGGTCAGCTTGCTGAGCGCTAAAAGAGTCTTCAGTTGGGAGTGGCCAGTCAGCGCCCCCACACCCCACCTGTGCCCAGGACGCACACTTGCACGGGTTCTGCCGAGGGTGAGGGGGGATGGCTTTCAGACCCAGGAGAGGGCAGGGTGAGGAGGACTCGGGAAGCTCCCTTTCCTCAGCCGCTTATTAGTATTTAGCCACGACTGACACTTCTTCACAAATATACCTAATTTGGTTTTTTTTTTTTTTTTTTTTTTTTTTGTGAGGAAGATCGTTGCTGAGCTGACATCTGTGCCAGTCTTCCTCTATTTTGTATGTGGGATGCCACCACAGCGTGGCTTGATGAGCGGTGTGTAGGTCCATGCCCGGGATCCGAATCCCCAAACCCCGGGCCACTGAAGCAAGCACATGAACTTAAGCACGACACTGCCAGGCTGGCCCTAATTTGTTATTTTAAATAATGAAGTCATTTTAATGCAAGTAGGGTGGGAGCAAGTAGGGAGGTAGATTGGGAGTCTGGGGGGCTTCCAAGATGAAGGGGTGCTTCAGTTGAGACCTGAGGGATGAGCTGCAATAACTAGCACTGGAGTTGAGAGAAGGCAGTCCTGGCAGAGGACACAGCTGGTGCAAAGGTCCTGAGGCAGGGCTGAGCCCAGTCTGTTGGGCACGCAGAAAGAAGGTATTGACTTGGAACAGGGTGAGCAAGGGGCCCTCTCGGGGGCACAGCAGGTGGATGGAGGGCCTGGGATGTGAAGGGCTTGTCTCCTTGGGAATGACCCCTGTTTTCCTCTCATTTCAGAAGGAGCTGAGCCTGCCTCGCCGCGGACGTGGGTGAGTTCACCTGGGGCTGGTGGGCCAGGTGGGGACCGGTGGTCCTGGGAACAGATATTCCAGCAGCCCTCTGAATTGTGAATTTATTTAAGAATTACAGCAAAGCTTCTCCCCTCAATCCTGCCCCTGGTGTTTGCAAAGCGTTTCACTGTGCCTCCCTTGGCCCTCCCTGCAGGCTGGGTGGCCCATGCCGGTTTGCAAATGAGGAGACTGAGGTGCCAAGGAGTTGCATCACAGGGCACCCAGCTTGGAAGGGAGAAACATGTCTGGCATCCAGAGTCCAGACCATAGAATTCCAGCCAGGTACCCTGGAACCAGCTTGCATGCCTCCTATGATGGGGAGCTCACTCTCTTTCAGGGAACACGGGTAGAAAATCATATCCTTCAGTGTCACGTTTGCATTCCTGTAGGTTGGCATATTTGGATCGCAAAAGCTCCAAGGACATTTTGTTCGAAGACTTCCCCGGGTCCCAGCAGGCAGCCAGAGCTCCGGGGTGGGGGCGGGCTCGCCTCTGCTGGTGCTCTGAGGTGTCAGTGCCCACACCCCCTCTTTGGGGGCTGCCGTTGCCTGAGTTGGGGTGGGAATTCTCTTGCCCCTCAGTACAGTCACTCAACAGACTTTTTCTGAGCGCCTTCCTTCTGTGTGCCGGGCCCTGTTCCAGGCACAGAGCACATGGAGAGAAGTCAGTGCAGGAGCCTGCCACCGGGCCGTGCTCTCGGGGCAGTGATGGTGAAGCAATGTGACTCGGGGAAGAAAGTGGAGAGAGACAGACAGCGGGCTGGGAGGTGGCTTTAACCCTGAAGATGTGGGGCCCATGGAGGAGGTGACATTTGAGATCTGGAAGAGGAGGAGGAGGCCGGGGGGGGGGGGGGGGAAGTCTGGGGTGGGTGGGGGCACGGCATTCCAGGCAGAGGGAACAGCATGGGCAAAGGTCCTGAGGTGAAAACCAGCTTGGCCTTGGAAGACCAGCATGGAGACAGGGGTGGCTGGAGTGAAATAAACACAGGCGAGGCGAGGGAGAGGAGAAGGGGGAGGTCCTGAGGGTCAGATGAGAGTTTGAAATCCGATGGTGGAGATGGGGTCAGAGTGGCCCCCAAGCCCAGACCATCTTCCGTTGTTGGACACGGGGTAGTGCAGCTGGCAGGGCGGAGCCTGAGGGCGGGGCGGGGCTCGGACGATGCCCAGGGGGCGGGCGCTGTCCGCGGCCTTTGCCCAGGCGGGGGGCGGGGCGGGGGCGGGGAATCGGTCGTAGGGCAAAGTCCCGGCCACGGGGCAGCGCGGACAGACACTCCCTGAGGGCCGTCTGCTTCCGGCCCCCCGCCGGTGCTTGACTGCGTCCCCCAGGGGGCTCAAGGAAGACACAGCCACCCGGATCTTCGGATCTTCGGGGGCCGCTGGACCGGGCGGAGGGAGGGCGGCGCCCCTCTGGGAGGCCGGGGGCGTGGCCGGGGTCGGGGGCGCTGGGGGCCGGGGCGCAGCAGCTTCGGCGGCCCTCCCCGCAAGAGGCTGACCCCGCGGCTCCAGCCTCCCGCCGCCGACCCCTCCTGCCGGCCGGGCCTGCGCGCAGGTGCGGGGTTCAGAGCCCCGCCCCGAGCCGGGGAGAGCCCGCCCCCCGCGCCCCCGGCGGCCCAGCCCCCGCGCCGCCCCGCCCGGCGTGCTGGCCCCGCGTCCACGTTTGTCCCTCTGTCCGATCGCGCCACGTTCCGGGCTTGGGGGGCTCAGTACTCAGCCGCGTAGACACGGCCCCGGCCTCGGCATGAAGTCCCGCAGGGACAAGCTGCACATCCCGGCGCTGACCCTCGAGTGAGTGCTTGGCCATGGACGATGGGGCGAGTGGGGGGAAAGAGGCGCAGGCCGACAGCCACCCTACCCCCGCGTCTCTGTTCAAGTGGCCCAGAGTCGCACCGCCGCCTCCGGGGAGCCCTCCTGGATCATCGGTCTGGCCCCGCCCTCGAGGCCTGCGCGAGACCCAGAATCCTGGGCCTTGGGCCCCTTCTTCCAGAGGGAACCGCAGCCCTGGTCCAGTCTCCAGATTCGGCCACATGCGGGGACCGCTGCCAGGTTCACAGTCCTCGGCCTCTTTCTTTGCAGTCTGTCCCCGAGCAGCCAGAGCCCATCCCTGCTGAGCCCCAGCAGCCCCTGCAGCCCCTGCAGCCCCTCCCTGGGCCTGCACCCCTGGAGGTAAGTGACAGCACCCGGGGCGGGCACCGACGTCGCCCTGGCACTCCAGAGCCTTGGAAGGTGCCCAGACCCCGCTCCACCCCCAAGGTACTGTGGGCTGGTGACAGCGCCTCTCTGGGCCTCAGTTTACCCCTCTGTAAAGTGGCACTGCCGTCCACAGTAGGGCCATGATGGAGAAGCCCCATGTTCAGGCGTAACCAGCAGGGCTCGCATCTGACGGGGCCACGGTGAGACCAGAACTTGAGCCCCTGCCCAAGGACTTCCCCGAGCCAGGTGCTGGGTTCCCAGCCTGCTGGGGCTCTCCCTGCCAGTCAGCCGGCCGCCTGCCCGCTGTGACCTCAGGGGTGCCCCTCCCTCTGAATGTACCCCCCCCCCCCCCCCGAGGCTGAGTCCACCCTAGGCCTCCGCGCACTGATCCTAACCAGGCGCTGTGGTGCAGGGAGAGAAGACCCAGCTTGACTGAGCGCCAGCTGTGTACCCAGTGCCTTCTGTCCCTTCTGAAACCCTGGGAGGAAGGCATCCTTCCTCCCCATTTCCCAGGAAACTGAGACTCTGAAAGGAGGTGCCACTTCTCCTGGATCAGCACGTTTGGGGGCCAAGCATCAGGGCCAGCTTGGCCACCAGAGTCTCTTGAGGGTTTGAGCCACCCTCTGTGACTGGCAAGCCACAGGGGGGAATATCATGGGCTTCTCGCACAGCTTGGGTAAAAGTTCAGGGAAGGGACAGGTCCATGGGTCAGTGACCTCTAGAATTTGATGGCCCATCAATCGTTTACACCTTAGTATGAATGAGCTGCTCAGTCTCTTCCTACAGGCCTTTAATGGGGAGAAGAGAGAACAATTTGGAGCCCACACTGGGTGCTGGGCAAGAGGCAGATACCTTCATCAGGTAGGCACCTACTATGTGCCAGGTGCTACGGGCATAGCTATGAACAAGATCAACATGGGCTCTCAGTCAGCTCTCAGGAAGTGGGCAATGAACAGGTCAACAGACAAACAAGGTACATGCGACAGGGACCTCTTTGGGGAGGTGATGGTTGAGCCAAGGCCTGGTCAGAGCTATGGGAAGAGAGGTACTGGACAGAGGGAACTGCATGTGCAAAGGTCCTGAGGGAGGACTGAGGTTTTTCAATGCTCTGTGGCTGCCTCGGGGGAAGAAAGGTCTGCTGAGGACAAGGGACAGGAACGGAGCTGGCAGAGGCAGGGAGGTAGCTAGGGCAACATCTGGGTAGGAGATGGTGGGGCCTGGACCAGGTCCGGGTGTCCAACAGGAGGCAGGGCCTGCTGTCGCCTCCATGTAGCAGAGGAGGAAACTGAGCCACGGGACCTCAGTGTGTTGTCCAGGGAGACCCTGGGAGAGAGTGTCAGGCCAGATCTAACTCTGGGTCCTTGGCTTCAACCCCAGGGGAGAACAGGATGAGGGGAGGGGCCTGGCGAGAGTGGCTGAGTCAGTTGTTTTACCAGTAGGAAATGGGGGTTTGAGTGTTTGGGGCTCTAACAGAGGCCTCTCCTCTGGGCCACCTCACTTGCCACAAGGGGGCAGCAGAGCCACATCACCTTGGCCAAGGCAAAGAAATGGGCCCCTCCCCCACCTGCTGTAAACTCCTGAGGAATAAGCCTACACTTGTCCCCCAGCCTCCAAGGACCTGTGGGTCAGGCCCTGTGGGTCCAGCCCCCTTGGTCTGGCCCTTGTGACCCCCCTGCCTCCTCCTCATCTATTTCCCCATCGCTCATTTTGCTCTAGCCCTGTGCTTCCTGGGCTGCTGGAATGCAAGCTGATTTGGCCTCAGGGCCTTTGCACTTGCTGTCCCCTCTGCTCAGAGCTCCATTGCCTCCTTTCTTCGTTTGTCAAATTTCCATCAAGCCCTCAGATAGGAAGCCTTCCCTGACCACCAAGCCCCTTTGAGGGTGTCCCAGGCCCCAGTGACATCCATTACCCTCCACTTCCTTCATCTGGACCCCATCCAGGGTGTTAGTTCCACATTTTCTTGTGTGATTATTGGTTTGTTTTCCTTGGCCAGAGGTTTCTCACCCTTTGAGGGCCAGACCTGGATCTGTCCTGGTCATCCTATATCTTCATTCAGGGCCTGGTATGCAGCAGGTGCCCAGTTAATGCTTGTGGTATGGACAAATGGGAAGCAGCTGGGAGGGCGCTACCAGTGGTGGTGGTGGGAGTTGAAGAAGGTCGTCAGTTGGGCCCACATGGAGGAGGGAGCGACAAAGAGGCTGTTCCAGGCAGGAACAGCATTGCCAGAGGAGTGTTGCCTCCGGGGCCTTCCACGCCAAGGGCAGGAAGAATTTGGATTTTCTACTGAGGGCCCTGGGAGCCACACAGGGTATGGGGCTGGGAGGGGCATGCACGGCCCAGGGGCAGGCAGGAAGGGCTGAGGCCGGGGGTGGGGGTCTGTACACCCAGTGGGGCTTTTCCGTTTACACAGTCACCAGCACAAGCAGAGCGAGGCAAAGCCCGCGTCACAGGCGGTCAGGACCCGAGCCCTGGACGGGGGTTCACCCAGAGCGCAGTTTGGCTGTCACGGCAGTGAGGAGCCGCGGAGGGGGTGTGAGCAGGGCAGGGCGGGACGGGGCGGCCAGTGGGCGGGGCCAGAGGCCGGCGGCGCGGCTTTCGCGGGAGGCCTTTGCCGGCCGGCCGGCAGCCCGGTTGTGCAGGGGAGGAGCCTGAAGCCAGGTGGGCGTGGGAGGGGCGCTGCTGGGGGCGCGGCGCGGGGCGGGGCCGCCGGGGATGCGTGCGGCCGCTCCTCTGCCCACTGTGTGCAGAAGTGTCCCCCGCACAGGAGCTCGTGGGCAGAGCACGTAAGCAAATGGTGACACAGGATCGCGGCTTCCTCCCGACTCGGGTCCCCAGACCCGCGGGACCTTGAATTCCTCCCTCACGGGAGGCTGTGTCGCCTGCATGTGGCTCAAGCTGGACACAGGAGGGTCACAGGTGACCGCTCCCATCCTCATGTCCACACCTGACCCCTCAGCAGGGCCTGTCCCTTGGCCTCAAAACAAGTCTAGGATCCGCTCACTTTCCTCCACAGCCCCGCCCTGGTCCAGGCCCAGCCTCCCCGTCCCAGACCCTGTTGGAGCCCCTCGATAGCCTCCTGCCACCTCCACTCCTGCCCCTGACAGCTCCTGTTCCCCGTGTCAGATGTGGACATGGGTTTAGGGACATAGGCCAGGTCACACTCCTCCCCTGCTCCCACATCCTCCGGCTCTGGCTCCACATTGCTCCTACGGTAACACTGCTCTCCTCCCGGCAGCCCCCGAGGCCTGCATGCTCAGCCCTCCTGGCATCTTCCCCTCAGAGCTGCCTCAGGGCCTTTGCACAAGCTGTGCCTGGGACACTCCTCCATGGCTGGCTCCTTTTCCTTCTCAGCGTCTGGGCTGGCTGCAGTGTCACCTCCTCAGAGAGGCCTCCTGGCTGGCGTCATCCTCTGCCAGTGTTACCCTGTTCTTTTCCTTCCTTGATTTGAGTGTTTGAAATTAACTTGCTCATTTACTTGTTTTCTGTTTACTTTCTGCCTCCCCCACCAGACTGGGGGCCCCTGAGGGCAGAGATTATTGGTGACCTGTTCCCACTGGGTCCCCAGGGTTCAGCACAAGGGCAGGCACACAGTAGGTACTCAATCTGTGTCTACTGAGTGAATGAATGGCCAAATATGAGCACTTGGGCCCCAGTCTGGGGCACCTGGAGAGCATTCCTGGGGAGACATCAGGTGTCTGGGCCACAGGATGGGGCACCTGAGGGTGGCAGTGGGCGTGGAGGGGACAGGGTGGGGAGTCTGCAAGAGTCTCGAGAAGCAAAATGGGTGGAGGAGGGATGGGCAGGGCAGGGCTACACACTGGGTGGCAGCACCTGTTCGTGCCTCAGTCGCCTCTTCTCAGATTCGGGGTCTGGGCTCCAGCGTCAGTCCTGGGCCTGTTCCCGAAGTGTCGCGTGGCCTGTGAAGGGGCCGCTCTCAGGGCGACTCCGTCCCTGCCTTGCTGGAACTGTCGTGAGAAGGGGGAGCGTTCGTTCACTGCCGCCCGTGTGAGGCCGTCCTCCTCCGAGAGTGAGCACTGCCGCGCCGGCCCTGTCCCGGGCCCCGTCTGCCCCTCCGATTCTGCTCCGTTTGCACGAAGCGCCCCCTGTAGGTGGGGAAACAGGCCCGGCACTCAGCCTGGTGCTAACACTGTTAGCCAACTGTTGACAGGCACTGTTGGCAGCGCCGCCCCACATCTAACTCGGGTCGGCCCCGGTCTCCTCCCATTTTGCAGTGAGGAAGACTGAGGCTTGAGAAGTGAAATCAGGCGTCTGACTCCTGACTGCAGCCAGGGTGATGGCCTTTCCCGTCACACAGACAGGGGGCGCGTGTCAGATGCCCCGACTCAGAGCGCTAAACGCGCCCTCTGTGCCAGGCCAGTGCTAGGAGATGCTGGGACCCCGAGGAGCCCCAGTGTAGGGAAGACAGAGCCGGACACCGGAGAAACTTCCTGGAGGAGGCGACGCTGGACTTTGCGAGGCAGGAAGGGCATTCCAAGGAGCGGGTGCGGTGGCGTGAGCCGAGCCGGCCGCTGGATGGGTTTTGAGTGCCGCCCTCAGAAGGGGTCAGCGCCGTGGGAGAGAGAGGGGCGTAATCGGATTTACCTCGGGAGGGACGCGAGCCGACTTCCGCAGCCCAACTTCGCGGAGCTGCCGCCCCGCCCCGCCCCGCCCCGCCCCGCCCCCCGCCCGCGGCCCTGGCGACGCCCCGCCCCCCGCGGCCCTGGCGATGCCCCGCCCCCCGCCCGCGGCCCTGGCGACGCTCCGCCCCCCGCCCGCGGCCCTTGGAGACGCCCCGCCCGCGGCCCTGGCGACGCTCCGCCCCCCGCCCGCGGCCTTGGAGACGCCCCGCCCCCCGCCCGCGGCCCTTGGAGACGCCCCGCCCCCCGCCCGCGGCCTTGGAGACGCCCCGCCCCCCGCCCGCGCGGGTCGGCTGGCCTAGCTTCCGCGTCGCTCGCCAGGCCCCGCCCCCGCGCGCGCCTGGGCGGGGTTCCCGGCGGCGCCCCGGGCGCGCGTTTCCTCCTCGCTGCGACCCCGGCCCGGCGGCGCCCCCCCCGCCCCGCTCCGCCGGGCTCCCGGGCAGGTCCCGCTGTGGGGGTTCGCGCCCCGCCGCCGCCGGCTGCGCCCCCGCGCCTCCCGGGCCTCGGGCGGCGGCGGCGGCACAAAGGGAAGCAGGATGTCCGACCCCAGTTACTGGACGGCAGTGGCGGCGCCCGGCCACCGGAGCCGCCTGGCCAAGGGCGCGCTGCTGCAGCGCTCCAAGAGGTAGGGGCCCCGCGCGGGCAGAGGCGCGGCGGCCGGCCAGCAGACACGAGTTGCCAGAAGTGCGTCCCGGCGGCGTGGCGAGGGCCACTGTGCGCGGCGGGAGGGGAAGGGGGAGCGCGCTCTGGGGTCAACGGATCCCCTGGGGTCCCAGGCACTCTCCTTTTGCCTCTCGTTACCCGGACCGGGGTGTCTGTCTGTCGGAGTCGCAGTCGCGGTGGTGACAGAGGCAGCGGGGAATTGGGACTGAGTCAGGATTCGAACCTGGGTCTCTGGGGCTGGACAGACCTGGGGAGGAGCTTTGTGGAAAAACTGAGGCTGTTCTGTCCCCGGGGCCCAGTCAGCGGAAATGTTGGTTCAGAAGCAAATATTTGTTGCAGGAGGCTGACTGCACGTGGGTGTCAGGAGCACAAATCCCGGTGTTTAACCCAGAGCAAAGACTCTTGGAGTTTCAGTTTCCCCTTCTGAAAAGCAGAGAGGCTAAGCAAGGGCTGTGGGCTCTACCGGATCTGGGTTCAAATTCCAGCTCAGCCATGCCAGACTGTGTGACCTCAGGCAGTTTCTTAACCTTTCTGTGCTTGGGTGTCTCATCGGTGCTGGCCTGGAGCATTCCCAGAGGGGAGCACAGGCAAAGGCTGGGTGGTGGGACCAGCTGCTGAAGGGCCTTGAGTGCTCAGTCCAGGGCTTAGACTCTTCTCCCAGATCCTGGGGAGCAAAAAGGGCTCATGGACCCCTCAGGAATTGGGTGCCAGAAGCTGGTCTCTTGCTCCTCTTTCTTGTCAGGTTCTCATTTTCTGTTGACCACACCAGTGGTTACTGAATGGCCCTGCAGCTTCTCAGGGTCCTGGGCCTCCTCCAGGCAGGGCCCAGCGAATAGTCTTGGGAAGTGAACAGATCATGCCTGGTCCCCTTTGAGATCTCAGATTTCGTCGTTTTCAAGAAGGCCCCTCCTGAAAGCAAGAGAGATGGCCAAGTGTTTTTCCTAAATGCAGCTGGAAGTGGAAAATGATGCAGTGGGTGCAGCCTGGGGCCGAGGAGTCCGGTGCGGGCTGGGAGAGGATGTAGGGCTGGCGGGTGTGTGTAGGGGGTGGGCAGGAAGTTTTGCAGGAACCTGTGGGTTTCACTTTTGCTTCTGCACCTCAGACTAGAGGACAGTCCCTGTGGCTGTTGACATCTGTGGTCTCAGTTTCCCAGGCTGGGAAGTGGGTGCAGCTGGTCTGCCACCTCCGGGCTTGTTGGGATTGGCAAATGGCCGGGATGTCATTCACTGGGAGGCACTGCCTGCCCTCCCACCGTGCGTGCCAGGCTCTGTGAGCCTGGTTGGGAGAAAGATGACAACATCCGTACCGGGTGCCAGGCCTGAAGCTGAGCGCTGTGTATGGGTTTCGCCGAATCTTCCCAGCACTTCACAAGGGAATCAGGTAGAGAAACCGAGGCTCAGTGAGGCAGCCGCACATGGAGCCGTGGACAACCTCCTCCCTGCCGCCTTGTCGCCTGGGTCGTTAGCTGACCGTACCTCCCACGCCGTGGCCTGCACTGTGCTTTCTGCCTGGGACAGCCTTCCCGGCCCTGTGAGGCCCGCGGTTCTGGCTTCCCTCCCCTAGCTGGTCCCGGTCTCCCGCGGCTGAGCTGCGTTGGCGGCTGGGGCGTGTGGGCTGATGCACTTGTCGAGCAAGCGGAGCTGTTGCTGGGCGACGGCTCTGGGGGGTGGGAGGGGACAATGTGCTCCTAACTTCCCTCTGCCTGGGCCGGGGCCTGGGCCAGGGCGCAGGTGGGAGAAGCTGGGGAAGGGTGGGAGTGGCCTGGGCCAGGGGTCTGGCAGCCTGAAGAGAGCCGGGATCGAGGGAGGAACATGTGTGGGAGGAGTTTGGAACAGGAAGGACGGGACCCAGCTGTCAAGGATGTCGACTTCAGGGTTGTTAAGGGTCAGGCTGGCATTTTAGGGGGATCTTGGGGAGGGAGGTTGCCAAGAGATTGGGTCAGTGGCCCTGGGAAAGGGGCATGGAATGGAGTGGGGGCCTGCCCAAGCCCTATGTGGGCTCGGAAGTCCTCTCCATCCTCTGCGTTATTTGCCGGTGCCCCTGGTAGCAGCCCGCATGGGCACAGGTGTGGGGTTGAGAGGGAGAGCAGAACAGCCTGCAGCCGTGTCAGCGTCCAGCAGGGGGCTGGCAGCGCTTCGTGCCGCTGCTGATGGGAGCAGTAAGAGCAGTGGTCCTAATAACGGGCCTTGAAGACTGGGCCAGGGGCTGGGGACAAGTCCGGGGGAGCAGAGAGGGGGGTCGTGCCAGGTGCTTGGCCCACCCCACAGCCACATATGTGCTCCGGCCTGAGCACGCGGCCCTCTGAGCCCGGGGCCTGGGCCCTCCTGACCTTGTCACTGCCTCCCCCTACAGCTGCCGCAGCGGGAGCCGCAAGAGCCTGGTGGTAGGAACGCCCTCGCCGACCCTTTCCCGGCCCCTGTCGCCTCTGTCGGTCCCCACCGGTGAGCGCTGAAGCAGGCGGGTGGCGTGGCGCCCTGTCTCTGCTCCGCTGACTCAGTTTCCCCTCCACTTCCTCAGCAGGCAGCAGCCCGCTGGAGAGTCCTCGGAACTTCTCGGCTGTATCTGCTGTCAGCTTCCCCTTTGCCCGGAGGTGAGTGGTCGCGGCCTGCACGGTGGCCCGACCTGCCTCCTCACTCGCCTTCTCCCTCCCGGCCCCAGCCTGCGTGCTCTCTCCCTCTGGCGCCCACCCCCCGCGCGCCTTCTGTAGCCACATCCCCAGCGGACAGCCAGTCTGTACGTGTCCTTGGGGAGGAGGCGGGGGGCATGGCCTGGGTAAGAGTCACTGGTTCACTAAAAGTCATTAATTCACTTCACAAGAGCTGGTGGAGGATCTGTTATGTGCCGGGCATTTAAATGTCACTTATTCGTTCAACGACATTTATTGAGCACCTGCTGTGTGCCATGCCCTCTGCTGAGGGGTGAGGGGCAGGACGCTGGACTTTGGCCCTTGGGGAGTTCTCTGACTGCGGGGCAGCCAGCGTGTACCTCAGCAGCCGAGGCTCAGAGAGGTCACAACCTTGACGAGGGATGCGCTGGCAGCTGGAGTCAGGGAGGACTTCCTGGAGGAGGCATGGAAGGACGAGAAGGAAACGTGTGGTGGACTTGCTCACGCTGAATCCTTGTTCTTGGCCTTGGAGAAGGTCCTTCCTGTAGTGGGGCCAGAATCAGCCAGCCACAGGGTCCGCCCTTTGTCCCCACACCCTGCGGGCACCGTGCCTTCCTTCCAGCTCTTCTGGCTGTCCTCTCCAGGGCCGATGGCAGAAGATGGTCCCTCGCATCCCTCCCGTCTTCTGGCTATGGAACCAACACGCCCAGCTCCACTGTCTCGGTACCCACAGTCCCAAGTTGGTGGGCGGGCACGAGGTGGCAGGGGCGTGTGTTTGTTTTTTCCCAAAGTATCTGATAATTGTCTAGTCAGCACACATCTTGGCTTCTCCCTCTCTGCCCCATTCTGGGCAATGTGGAGGTCCCTGAGAGGACTTAGCCTCAGCCGCAAGGAGCCCTCAGCCTGGGATACACAGATATCTCCAGCCTGTGGGATCAGGACCTGGACAGAGCAGGTCTGCCAAGGGAGCAGGCAGGGAGGGCTTCCTGGAGGAAAGGGCATCAGAGCTGGGGTTTTGAGGAATGCATAGGAGCCAGGCAGGAGAGTGTTACTGTCTGATGACCTGCAGGCAGCCTGGGCATTGAGGGGTGATCCTGGAGTCCTGGCTGTGGCACTAACTGTGGCCCTGACACCCCTCCTGCTAGTCGAGCTCATCCTCCCGGGAGCGCCTCCACCAGCTTCCTTTCCAGCCGACAGCAGACGAACTGTGCTTCCTGTCCAAGCATTTCCGCAGCTCAGAGAGTATGGCTGATGAGGAGGGTGGCCACTGCTCACCCCGCCTGCGCCCCCGCTCCCGCAGCCTCAGGTGGGCCTCGACCTCTGGCCCCAGCCCTTCTGGGTTGCTTTGGGACCCATGCCGGGGCTCCTTCTCCACTCTGTCCCTGACCCTGCCCGAGCCTGTCCTCTGGCCCTTAGCCCTCAGCCCTGGCCCAGCCCTCCTCCCCTGTGCTGGGTTTTACGTCCCATGTCACAAGCCAACCATCCCCCTTTCAGCCCGGGACGCACGACGGGGACCTTCGACAACGAGATCGTCATGATGAATCATGTGTACCGGGAGAGGTTCCCCAAGGTGGGCCGCGCCAGCGCTGGGCTGGCCTTCCTCCCTCCACCTTGCTGTCCCTCTCTGTGGGACAGACGGGCATGCTCTCTCTTCTTGGCTGTGTCCCGCCTCCATCGTTCTGTCGGTTTCTGCCTTTCACTGCCTTTCTGTCTCAGACGCCCCCCCACCGTCTGCGCACGTGGCTCCCCGAGTCCTCCAACCTCCTCGGCCCAGCATCACATCCCGTCTCTCCCCAGCCGTCCCTCCCGCCCCACCTGGGCATGTTGCGCCCCCCGCCCGTCCAGTGACCGGGCTGCCTGTCCCCTCCCCCGCCCAGGCCACGGCGCAGATGGAGGGCCGGTTGCAGGACTTCCTCGCAGCCTTCTCACCTGGCGCCCGGCTGGCGCTGGCGGACGGCGTCCTGGGCTTCATCCATCACCAGATCACCGAGCTGGCCCGCGACTGCCTGGCCAAGTCGCGCGAGGCACTCGTCACCTCTCGCTACTTCCTGGAGATGCAGGAGAAGCTGGAGAGGCTGCTGCAGGACGTGCGTGGGGGTTCGGGGCTGGGGGCTCCGGGTAGGCGGGGTGGGGCCTGTGGGTGACGCCCCACCCGCCCGCCCCCAGGCCCACGAGCGCTCGGACAGTGAGGAGGTTGGCTTCATCGTCCAGCTGGTCCGGAAGCTGCTGATCATTATCTCGCGGCCGGCGAGGCTCCTCGAGTGCCTGGTGCGTCTCTTCACACATGGCTGGGTGCGGGGTCGTGGCAGAGCTGAGAGCAGGTCCTCAGTGATCCTGCTGGGATACAAGAGACAGTTCCCATCGTATAGCACTTTCAGAGGGACACAGGGTGCTGCCAGGCTGGGGCAGGCTTCTTGGAGGAGGGACTAGGAGCTGAGACCCAGGGGACAAGTTGGAGCTCCTGGTGAGGGTGCTCCAGGCAGAGGGAATGGCATGTGCAAAGGCCCTGAGGTGGCACCAAGGCCCGGCTGATGTGCCCCTCTGCACCCCCAGGAGTTTGATCCTGAGGAGTTTTACCACCTGCTGGAGGCTGCTGAGGGCCAGGCCCGCGAGGACCAGGGCATCAAGACAGACCTGCCACGGTACATCATCGGGCAGCTAGGCCTGGCGAAGGACCCCTGTGAGGGTGAGCTGGGGCAGGGTGGCGGAAAGAGGAGAACCAGGGAAGGCTGGGTCAGGGCGGCAGAGAGAGGGGACCGAGGGGAGGCCAGGGTGGGGTAAGATTCCAGCCCAGGCACATCCGACTCCAGAGCCGCCATGCTGTCCTCTGCACTCTGCGGCCTGGCCCTCAGCCACCTGCGGGCCACTGTGGGGATGGCCCCAGGATTCTGGGGTCAGCAGCTGGGCAGTCGGGTGCCCTGAGCTGCTAGAGTCTTGGAGCCTCAAACAGCAAGTCGAGATGGGCCAGGATGCCAGGGGACCACCATTAACAGTGGCTTCGCATGGTCCTGCACATTCACAGAGCGCTGTCCCCGTTTCACGTGACATGGCCCAGGAGGTGGACTCAGATGGGACAGGGCAGTGTGGGCGCGGCCGCACAGGTCGGCGCTCCCCCAGACAGCCGGAACAGGGCACCGAGATGCGGCTCTCGAGGAGATGGAGCTTGGGCCTGGCCCCGTCCGGGGGCAGTCGGGGAGGCTGGGAAGAGAGACCGTTCATGCTGGGGCTGGAGGAGCGAGAGGGTGACCAGCAGGAATAGCAAAGGCCCTGAGGGGAGCCTGTGCCCGGGGTGTCGGAGCAGCAAGCTGGGCTGTGGCTGGAGTGGCGGGAGGCAGAGGGGCAGCAGGGCCTGGCCACAGTGGCCAGTGTCCACCAAGTGCTGTGTTGACCCTGGGACTAGACTGCCATTGTCCCCATTTAAAGCTGGAGAGACTGAGGCTCCGGGCAGAGGAGCAGGGGTTCAGACCCAGGTGTGCTGAGGCCACACCACTGGTGGACTGGCCGTGTGGCCGCCACTGTCTTCCTGTCTATTCAGGGAAGATAACGCGGGTGGCACTGTGGGTGGCTCTGGGTGTCAGAGGAAGCAGGAAGGGTCCAGGCAGGTGGCAGCTGAGTCTGTGGGGGCAGATCATCTGTCTGGCACCCTGGGGGAGGCCCACTGAGGGTAGAGGGGCTGTATTCGAACCTGGGTCTCCTTCACTCCCGTTCCAGCCGTGCTCCGTGACCACGAGACACTGGCTTCACTGCCACCATCACGGTTCGCTGGCTGCTCTCTCGGGGCCGCCCCTCTGCAAAGCCCTGGGGCCGGAAAATGAGGGGGCTCCTGCCGGCCATGACCTGAGCTGAGGAGGATGTTAGGAGCCAAGACCCAGAGGGCGTGCGTCACAGCTCATGCCATATGCCTGAGGCTCGGAGCCAGGATGGCGGCTGAGCAATCTGGAGCCTGGGCTTCCCACCAGCCCTTCTAGAAGGTTCCTCAGGTATTGCTCAGTCCAGCCTGCTGGGTCTGGCGGAGACCTGGACACAGTAGGGAGTCAGTGACAGCATCACAAGAGCTGGTCAAGGGAGGCCCTGTGTCCCCAGCCCAGGATGGGCCCTGGAGGCCTCTGGAAATCTCTGGGTGATGGAAGGGCAGGGCGTGGAGGTCCCATTCAAGGCGCCTCCTGCATCTTGCAGAAATGGTGCCTCTGAGTCACCTCGAGGATGGAGGACAGCCACCTGCGCCCGAG
This sequence comes from Equus caballus, assembly GCF_041296265.1. Lineage (NCBI taxonomy): Eukaryota > Metazoa > Chordata > Mammalia > Perissodactyla > Equidae > Equus > Equus caballus. Next base: position 17,351,786 of record NC_091704.1, read on the forward strand.
TCCCCAGAGGTGAGTTACTGAGCTTTGGCGCCTCCACCTGTCTTGTTCTTTTCAAGGTAGACCAGGCGGCCATGGGAGTGGCCGGGTTTGCTGAGGGTTTGCACATAGTAGGTGCTTAATAGATGCCTGTGACTTTGGGGAGAAGGTGGAGGCAAGTCAGACTGCCCTGCTGTGGAGCTTGAGTGGGGCAGGGCTGGAGGGGGCACTGGAAAGAGGAGTTGTGTAGGATGTGCATGAGTTTTCTGGAAGGAAGATGGGGCTTGAGTAAAAGCTCAGAAACTTGGAAGCTGAGTTTGAGAAGTTTAGAGTGAGGAAGTAGCATCAGGCGCCAGGACCGATGGCTGGAACTCGGAGGCGGGAGGAGCCCAGCCCGCTGTGTGGGGCGCAGGATCCTGAGCCCCTCCCGCCCTGCAGAGCCGCGCCCTGGTCGGCCCTTCACGGAGGAAGCCTTGCGAGAGTGACTTCGAGACCATCAAACTCATTAGCAACGGGGCGTACGGGTGAGTCCTCGGGTCCCCCACAGACCCATTTCTCAGATGCCGAGGGGATGGCTGAGGCCCCGGCAGCCCCTGAGTGTGCGGACAGGGAACTGGAGGCCTGCAGAGGTCAGTGGAGACGCCCTCCCCGGCTCGCCCACCGCAGGCCCTTCCCTGCCCCGGCCCAGGGTGTCTGGGCTGAGGAAGACCACATGGTGGCGGTAGCGGGCAGCGAGCCGTCGTGGGTCTGCGTTGGGTAGGAGAGGGGTGGCCAAGGGGCTGCTGCGGCCCGGGGTGGCATGCCGCAGCAGGGCAGGCTCCGGGTCAGACAGTCTGTGGGGCAGCAGCGCCTGGGGTCTTTGGCCCGGGGTGCGTCTTGTCTGTGGCCGGGCGACGTTCAGTGCAGTATCACGGCCGCGCGGAGCCGGCGGGATCTAAGGGCTGAGCGCCGGTCTCTGGGGTCGCTGCCAGCGGCCTTTGAGCTGACGGGTCCCAATCTGCTGCAAAGAAACGAGCAGCCGAGGGGCCGGCTGTGCTCGTTGATGTGACACGAGGAAGGGCAGCTTCAACCCATGGGGCTGCTGCTGTGGGAGAGGGCGTCCCGGTGCAGGGCGTAGCACAGGCAAAGGCGGGCAGGGTGGGCGTGGGCCCGGGCTGGGGCTGGTGCCTGCGGGCCTCGTCTCGAGCCTCACCGAGTCCCCCAGGGCTGTCTACCTGGTGCGGCACCGGGACACGCGGCAGCGCTTCGCCATCAAGAAGATCAACAAGCAGAACCTGATGCTGCGCAACCAGATCCAGCAGGTCTTCGTAGAGCGCGACATCCTCACCTTCGCCGAGAACCCCTTTGTGGTCTGCATGTTCTGCTCCTTCGAGACCCGGCGCCACCTGTGCATGGTCATGGAGTACGTGGAAGGTGCGGCCACTGGGCTCGAGTGCCTCCAGCGGCAGGGAGCTCAGCCTCTACCCGGGCAAAAGCCCCTCCTTTGACGCAGCTGGGGTCTGCTCGGTCTTCCATGGGGTCTCAGTCTGCCCGGGGAGACCCACAGTCTGTGGCGGGGCACCCAGCCTTGGGAGGCAGGGGCTGGGGAAGCCCGAAGAGGAGTGTGAGGATGGGACCGTCTGGGACAGGGAAAGGAAGGACATCCTAGACAGGGGTGCTGGTAGGCGGAAGCCTGGAGCTAGAAGTGAGGTCGGAAGGGCCAGGATGGCTGGAGCCCCAGGATCGGGTTTGCAGTTAAGGAAGGAGCCCCACCTTCAGCGAAGGGCAGAGACCGAGGTGCTGCCGCGCGGGGAGAGGGAGCCTACACTGAGAAGGCACCAGCTGTGTCCAGGGAAAGGGCTGCGTTCGCAAAGCTGCCGCCCTGCCCCGCTCCCCACCTGATTCAGGACACACTGGGGACACTTTGCACCAGGCGAGGGAGGGTGCCTTGGCCCTGGGCGTGGCTGTAGAGCCGGCGGCCTCTGTGAGTGTCTGCCCCGCAGGTGGCGACTGTGCCACGCTCCTGAAGAACATGGGCCCGCTGCCCGTGGACATGGCCCGCATGTACTTCGCCGAGACGGTGCTGGCGCTCGAGTACCTGCACAACTACGGCATCGTCCACCGGGACCTCAAGCCTGACAAGTGAGCGGGCTTGTGGCCTCCGCGGGGCGGGGCCGGGGCCGCGGGGCGGGGTCCAGGGGTGGGGCGGAGCCCGGGAGGGCGGGGCCGGGGCCGCGGGGCGGGGTCCAGGGGTGGGGCGGGGCCCTGGAGGGCGGGGCCGGGGCCGCGGGGCGGGGTCCAGGGGTGGGGCGGGGCCCTGGAGGGCGGGGCCGGGGCCGCGGGGCGGGGTCCAGGGGTGGGGCGGAGCCCGGGAGGGCGGGGCCGGGGCCGCGGGGCGGGGTCCAGGGGTGGGGCGGGGCCCGGGAGGGCGGGGCCAGGGCCGCGGGGCGGGGTCCAGGGGTGGGGCGGAGCCCGGGAGGGCGGGGCCGGGGCCGCGGGGCGGGGCCCGGGGTGGGGCAGGGCTGGAGCCCCGCCCGTCTGGATGCCGCTGGCGTCATGGGGCACCGGCTGGCAGGACAGCAGGGAGCCTGTGCGTGTTGAGCATCTGGTGTGCACAGGGGAGAGCAGCTGCTTAATGGGCGTCTGCTGCGGCCGGGGAAGGTCTGCCAGGCAGAGAGAGAAGGTGCACTTAGGGTGCGCTAACTGCGCGGGGGAGGGACCGAGCGCTCACAGAGCTGCTGCCACCCAAGGGGAGAGAACACGCACTTGCAAGGCTGGGGTGTGAAGCAAGGACTGTGCATGTCTTGAGCACCTGCTGTGTGTTAGTGCGGGGAACAAAGGAAGAGAACGTGTTTATTGAGAGCTTTGGGATATTTATTTTGTTCTAGTGTCTAGTGAGCACCTACTGCATGCCAGGTCCTCTGTGGGTAACTGGGAGACACAAGTGTGACTGTGAACAATTTCTTATGCTTTGTAACCTATGTAATAGTCAGAGCACTGGCGCCTGCATTTATTGAGCACCTGCTGTGTACAGAGGCAAGGGCTGCCCGTATATTAAGTGCCCCCTGGATACAAGGCAAGAACCACACGTTTCTCAGGGACTTGCCATGCAGCGACGTAAACATGGGTGTTAAGAGCCCTGCATGTTTTGGGGGCATCTTGTAGTTTGTGAGTAGGTTAGAAAACAAAGCAGAGGCCAGCCCGGTGGTGTAGTGGTTAAAATCACACGCTCCGCTTTGGTCGCCTGGGTTCACGTGTTCAGATCCTGGGTGCAGACCTGCTCCACTCAAGCCATGCTGTGGCGGTGTCCCACACAGAAAATAGAGGAAGACTGGCACAGATGTCAGCTAGGGGTGAATCTTCCTCAGCAAAAGAAAAAAAAGCTAAAGCAAATATGTATTTGGCACTTGCTGTATATCTGGGCCTGTGGTGGACACTCTGAGGACACTCTGTGCTCATCAAGCCTCTGTGGATCATCCTGGAGTGGGGCGGGTCTTCCGAGGGTCTTGGGTCAAACCCCAGGGCAGAACCTGCCCCTCCCAAGCTCCAGGCCCTTGTGCGCAGATGGCACAGGAAGCTGTCTGGCCCTGAAGGGTTGAGGGAGGGATAGGCACACACAGTAGGTGCTCAAGAAACATATTTTTTCCTTTTCACTTTGGAAAATTTCAAATACACCAAAAGTCGAGAGCAGGCGTGTTAGTCCGGTAGGGCTCCGTGACAAGGTGTTGTGGACTGTGGGCTCACACAGCTCTGGAGGCCAGAGGCCCAAGGCCAAGGTGTCAGCAGGGCCACACTGCCCCCAAGGTGCCGGGGAAGGACGTCTCCAGGCCCCTCTCCCTGCTTGGGGTGCTTCCTCGGCTGTGGCAGCGTGGCCCTCGTCCTCACGTGGCCTTCTCCCTGCATGCACATCCACGTCCAGGCTGCCGCTTGGCGTGAGGACAGCAGTCCTATCGGATGAGGGCCCGCTGTCTCCAGTCTGACCTCAGCTAGTCCCCTCGGCAAGACCCTGTCTCCGCTCAGGTCGCATCCGCGGTTCCTGGTGTGGGAACCTGAACGTGTGAGTGTGGGCTGCTCAGGCCAGCCTGACAGAAGGGCACCGTGCCCCGTGCCACACTCAGACTCCACAGCTCCCAGCGCTCGGCCAGGCCGGCTTCCTCCCTGTCCCCGTTGTCCCTATAGCTGGAGGATTTGAAGTAAATCCCAGGTATTTCATTTGTAAGAAAGAAAAAAAGGTTTTTTTATGAGGAAGATTAGCCCTGAGCTAACATCTGCCAGTCCTCCTCTTTTTGCTGAGGAAGACTGGCCCTGAGCTAACATCCATGCCTATCTTCCTCTACTTTATACATGGGATGACTGCCACAGCATGATGTGCCAAGTGGAGCCATGTCCGCACCCGGGATCCGAACCGGAGGACTCTGGGCCACCAGATTGGAATGTGCACACTTAACCACTGCGCCACCAGGCCGGCCCCAGAAAAAAATTTTTGAATAGCAGATATAGTCAGCATTCAAGAAATGAATGTTTTCTTCAACTGCTGGTATATGCAGTGGTTGTTCAAGAAACATCCCTTATTTTTGCAAAATAGAGGGTGTGTATAATAGGTGTACAGAATTGTTTCTTTATTGAGTCGAGGTACACAGTAGGTACCAAATAAATGGCTCATCAGACAACTTGGATGTACGCAGTGAGCTCTCCAGAAACTTATTTTTCAGTGGCAGGTGTACCCATTAGTGCAAATATGGCTTTATACAGACGGTGCAGATGCTTCTATCGCTTAACAAGACGTGTGTCTGCTGAAGCTCATGGGGAACCGTGAGCGGCAGCGTCTGTGGTCGGCGGGCGAGTTTAAAAGATGCGTGCACCCGTGAGGTACACAGAAACATTTCTGTACATAGCAGGTGCTCCACACATTTTATTTTTCAACAACGGAAGTAAACAATAGGTGCTCTCAAAGTGTTTAATTTGTCAAAATAGTGGAGGCGTGTGCAAAAATATTCTGGAGACCCCCCAGCAGGTGTTCAGGAGATGTTAAACACACAGTGGGGAGATGCCGTGATGTCAGGAAATTTATTTTTACATGGTGGAGTATACAGTAGGTGCTTCCTAGCAACACCAGATGCACCCAGTAGGTGCACAAAGACATTTGCCAAATGTGCAGTGGTGCCCAAGCCCCTTTGGTTCTTTCTGTAATGGGCCGTGCACAGGAAGGGCTCTCTGCTACCCTGGGCGGGGCCTCCAGTGAGCAAGTTCCGGGGCAGCGGGAGGGGCCCAGCGCCTCAGGTCCCCCGCCCTGAGCGCACCCCCGCCTGCCCACAGCCTGCTCATCACCTCGCTCGGCCACATCAAGCTGACCGACTTCGGCCTGTCCAAGATCGGGCTCATGAGCATGGCCACCAACCTCTATGAGGGCCACATCGAGAAGGACACGAGGGAATTCGTGGACAAGCAGGTGTGTGGACGGGCGGGGCTTGGGGCCACCTCCCGCCATCTGGAGCCTGACCCCGGGCCTGGGGAGACTTTGCAGCAAAAACCGGAAACTAAACTGCCCCTCACAATTCTCACCCTGCCTTCCCTGGCTGGGAGGTGTCCTCAGTTTCCCTCTGCCTCTGCCCAGGTGTGCGGGACGCCTGAGTACATCGCCCCTGAGGTCATCTTCCGCCAGGGCTACGGGAAGCCGGTGGACTGGTGGGCCATGGGTGTCGTCCTCTATGAATTCCTGGTGGGCTGCGTGCCTTTCTTTGGAGATACCCCCGAGGAACTCTTTGGCCAGGTGGTCAGTGGTGCGTGCCCCCTCGTGGCCCCGGGCTCGAGTCTCGACCCCCCTGGGCTCTGGGCAGCCATCTCCCTCCCTGTGCTGGGGAGGGACAGCGCCACGTGTGGATCGGGCACCTGCCATGTGCCTGGCCCCAGCCAGCACTGAGGACGTGGCCAAGGGCAAGACGGCCAGTGAGGAAGATAAATAAGCAAATTAGAGAACAGTCAGAGGCCAAGATGCCCCGGAGGAAAAGGAGCAGGAAGAGGCAGGGGCCGGGCGACCAGACGCCTGAAGGAGCGAGAGGGAGCCGCAGAGGTAGAAGTGGGGAGGCGCTCTGGGCGGAGGGCACAGCCAGAGTCAAGGCTGTGAGGGAGGACGGGGCCTGGTGTGCTGAAGGAGCAGAGGTGGCTGATGGCTTGGAGCACAGGTGTGAGGGGAGGTAGCGGGAGGTGCTGTCCCTGCCCCCTCACTCCTTCCCCTTGTTTTAGATGAGATCATGTGGCCAGAGGGGGATGAGGCCCTTCCAGCTGATGCCCAGGACCTTATCACCAGGCTGCTCCGCCAGAGCCCACTGGACCGACTGGGCACTGGTATGTAGGTGTAGGTGTGGGTGGGGCCCAGGTGGGTGGGATGGGGGCTGAGCTAAACAAAAGTCCTACTTGGGAGGCTGCATGGAAGAGGGGGACTTAGAGTTGGGGTTTTGAAGGATGCATAGGAGTTCGCCAGGAATTAGCACAAGACCTTGAAGGAATAGCAAGTAGCTGAGTCTGGTACAGACAGGGGCCACTGAGGCTGAGCAAGTATATGAGCCTGCAAGGATACTAGGGACTATGTCCTAAGGTCCTCAAAGGCCCAGCGTAGTGGATCCTACTGTCCCAGTTTTCCTAGCTACCTAGAGAATGATTAAGGGACAGTTTGAGACTCCTGCAGCCACCCCTTATGCAGCTACTGTGGGTCCCGTTCATAATGAAGCTTGGCCAGGGGAGGGGACTAGGTGGGCTGAGCCTGGGGAGCAGGACACTCTCACGCCATTGCCATTGGCGCCGCTCCCTGGAGTAGAGGCGTGTGGGGAGGCCAGGAGGGACGCCCTCTGAGGCTCGGGCTTTCCCGAGCTGGAGGGGCCTCCAGATCCAGGGGGGTGGAGCGGGCCCGGGCCAGCCCCTGCGTGGCTCCTCCCCGGCCCTGCGCGGTGCGAGTTTCCCGGCCAGTCCACGGGTCTCAGTGGGCATGTCCGCAGGTGGTGCCCATGAGGTGAAGCTGCACCCCTTCTTCCGGGCGCTCGACTGGGCGGGCCTGCTGCGACACAAGGCTGAGTTTGTGCCGCAGCTGGAAGCCGAGGATGACACCAGCTACTTCGACAGTGAGCGGGCTCTGGCGGGCGGGCTCTGCGGCGGGAGGGGCCTGCCTGGGAGCCTCCGACTCACAGGGTGTCTGCCCACGGCCCCCGGCGGCATTTCCTGGGCATCTGGGTTTGTTAGGCCACACCCTCCGGTTGCCTGAGGGGAAACCAAGGCACTGAGTGTGGCAGACCCTTCCCTGGGGCCCGCAGCGGGCTCAGTCTTCTGAGTGTCCGGCCCTGAGCAGGCACGGAGCCCTGTCTGTCACACAGGAGGGTGGGCTCAGACACGTCTCCTTCTCCCCTTTTGGGGCTCTGGTCAAACAGAATAAATGCCTTCGGTTTCCAGCGCCACCTCCAAAATTTGCTGTGATCTTGGGCATGTCAGAGGTCCGCTCTGAGCATCTGTTTCCTCTTTGGTAGAATGAGAAACATACTTTACATCTGAGGTGCACAGTTTGACCTCATTCTGCGTGCCCTATCTCAAGGGTAGGGAGACTGAGGCTCAGAGATGAGCGTTCCCACCCACGGTCCCACAGCTTTCGGAACACAGCTTGGATTTATCCCCAGATACTCACTCGGCTACCCAAGCCTCCCGTGGTCTCTGAACAGCCCAGGCACGGCCCCACCCCAGTGCCCGTTCCCTCATGGTGGCTCCCCGCCTGGCATCCCTCCCCACGTCAGCCCGTGGCCCCGCGCCGCCTGCGGGCATCGGGTGGGTGGCACATGCCTCTCCCTCCCGCAGCGCGCTCGGAGCGGTACCGCCACCTGGGCTCCGAGGACGACGAGACCAACGACGAGGAGTCCTCCGCCGAGATCCCTCAGTTCTCCTCCTGCTCCCACCGCTTCAGCAAGGTGGGCGGGCCGCGCTCGGCAGCATCCAGGCTGTCTGGGTTCTAAACTGTATAGTTCAGTGGCATTTAGCACTTTGACAATGTTGTGAAGTCACCACCTCTATCCAGTTCCAGAACATTCCATCGCCCCAAAAGGAGACCCCGTCCCCATGAGCAGTCCCTCCCCACCCCCGTCCCCAGCCCCTGGCCACCACCAATCTATTTTCTGTCTCTGTGGCTTGGCCTGTTCTGGACGTTTCCTGTAAATGGGATCACACGCGCGTGGCCTGTGTGTCGGCCTCTCCCCTCCGTGGGAGGTTTCGAGGTCCCTCTGTGCTGCCGTGGGTGTCAGGCTTTGTCCCTTTCTGCACCTGAGCAGCGGGCCCTGTGTGGCTGACGCGGTGTGTGGAGCCCTCGGGCAGCAGGCGTTCGGCGCGTCTCTGCTGGTGGGCGAGTGTGGCGACTGCTGCTCTGCTGGGTGTCATTTGATAGCCTCACGAGCTTGATTCAAGTTCCTTCGTTTATAATTCGATTAAAAAGCGTCGGCAGTGCTTGTGGGCCTGGGCCCGGGGCAGGATGTCCTGGTCGGTAGCAGAAACTGTGGTGTAGCCCTCTTGGCAACCGGGTCCCTGTGAGCCTCAGTTTCTTCGTCTGTCCAGTGGGCTAACCCTCGGCTGTCTTTACGGCTGTGGTGGGTGAGGATGTAAGGAAGTGACTCCCAGGGAAGCATCGAGCACGGAGGAGTCGCTCGGTTAAGCTGGCCCTTCCCCATGGGCGCGGCTGCCTGCCTCTATTGTTGTTACTGTTACCTTTTATTGCTTCCCAGGTCTACAGCAGCTCTGAGTTCCTAGCTGCCCAACCCACCCCAACCTTCGCAGAGCGGAGCTTCAGTGAGGATCGGGAGGAAGGCTGGGAGCGCAGCAGCGAGGGGGAGCACGGCCGCCGGCTGAGCATTGATGTCCGGTGGGTGGCTGGGAGTATAAGCAGATCCAGCTTCCAAGCCTGCTGGGAGATGGAACCACAAACTCTAACATTGGAAGGAGCTTCCCAATGGCCCAGTAGAAAAGGGTCCAACATATTGGCTAGCCTGGCAGACCCCTGCCAACCTAGCCCCTCTGCTCACTCCCTTTGGCTCCACACTCCTCACCATGCTAGAGCTAAAGCAGCTGTGCGCCACCTCACTGCTGGGCTTTTGCATGCACTGTTCCTTCTGCCCAGAATACTCTTTGCTTACAAACTCCTGTTTATCCTTCAAAGCCTGGACCCAATAGAAATAATCAATGTCTGCAAGAGGATGGGCATTGGAAGCTGCGTTTTAACACGTGAACAGTTCTCCAGGCAGACACAGGACAGAGCAGGCAGGGGGACTCACCCTCTATTTACAAATTGCCTCTGGCTGTAGGCTGAGAGTGAGGACATGGCCACTGGAGTGCCCAGGGTTCCTGGGGTGAGGGCGCCTGGAAGGCTGACTCGGGCTCTTTCCTGCTGCAGGCTGAGGTCCTGGACATCCTCTGGATCCTCCTGCCACTCATCCGTGTCCCAGCATGAGCGGGGCCCCAGCCCATCTCTCCTGAACACCATCAGCCTGGACACCATGCCCAAGTTTGCCTTCTCGTCAGAGGATGAAGGGCCTGGTCCAGCCCCTGTGGGCCCTAAGAAGCCCGTCTTCATTCTAGGGGAGCCTGACCCACCCCCGGCAGCCACCCCAGTGATGGCCAAGCCCTCAAGCCTTTGTGGTAGGTGGGGTCCAGGGTGGGAGGGGTAGTGTTATTGAAAGTTTCCCAGAGGAGGGACTATTTGAGATGGGTTGTGAAGAATGAGTAGGAGTTTTCCAAAGAGAGCATCTACTTGTCTAACTCAGGCTTGAAGATAGGAGAGGCCAGGCTCAGCTGAGCCTCAGCTTGGCCCCCAAGGAGCCCTCAGTCTAGGGGCGATACCCCCAGCTTCATCGGGTCAGGATGGGACTGAAGAGAAGGATGGGGCTGGGGAGCTCCAGGAGAGGGAGCCAGGGGTCTGAGTGGGTTCAGGGGAAGGTTTCCTGGAGGAGGGGACTTGAAGAGTGGAGCTTTCCAGGGAAAGCAACCAGGAAGGGTGTGCAGGAAGAGGGAACTGGCTGAGCAAAGGCCAGGGAGCTGGACTGCGGGCCTGCTGGTTGGGAGGGAGGGGCTCTGCCCCCGAGGCAGGGGGCCAGCGGTGCGAGGGGCAGGCTGACCGTACCCTGTGGACTCCCCAGCTGACACAGCCGTCCTCAGCCACGCGCGCCTGCGGAGCAACAGCACCGGCGCACGCCACTCCACACCGCGGGCCCTGGATGCCGGCCGGGGCCGCCCCCCAGGGGGCTCGAGAGACCCGGCCCCGGAGAAGTCCAGGGCCGGCCCCAGTGGGGGCCGTGTGCCCAAGTCGGCCTCGGTGTCCGCCCTGTCGCTCATCATCACGGCAGGTGACGCCCAGGGCCCTGCGGGTTGCTGCTGTCTCCCGTCCGCCCGCCCTCAGCGCGGCAGCTTTGGCGGGGGGTGGGGGCTGGGGGATCCTGCAGGGCGGGGTCAGGCTCAGGCCAGAGACAGGGAGGAGCTGGGCGCAGCCGGGGTGGGCCTGGCGCCCGGGCAGAGGGCGCTGTGTGTGCAGAGGCCAGGCAGGCCGCGTGCTGTGCAGGGGAGGCGCCCTGACCCGCCCTCACCCTTGCCCTCGCCCCTGCAGATGATGGCAGCGGCGGCCCCCTGGTGAGCCCCCTGTCCCCACGCTCGCTGTCCTCAAACCCGTCGTCCCGCGACTCCTCGCCAAGCCGAGACCCGTCCCCGGTGTGTGACAGCCTGCGGCCCCCCATCGTTATCCACAGAGCAGGCAAGAAGTATGGCTTCAGCCTGCGGGCGATCCGCGTCTACATGGGCGACAGTGACGTCTACACCGTGCACCACGTTGTCTGGGTGCGTTGGCCTCAGGGTGGGTGGGATGCCACACCTGGGCTGAGTCTGGTGCGGCCCTGGCAAGGTGCTTGCTTCTTTTGGGGCCAAGGTTCCTGGTCTTGGGAAGCGAGTATGTGCGCCTTACCTATGAGGTTTTGGGGCCCCCATGCCCCTGGTCTTTGCATATCTGTCAGTGATGGGAGGGGTTGAGCAAGAGGCACAGGAGTGGACAGAGGGACAGGGACACTGGCCGGCGCACAGTGGGTGTGTTGTCCTCCCTCTCCCCAGCCCAGGGCCCGCCCCGTCCCCAGTGGTCACTCCCTGAGGTCAAGGAGACTGAGGTGGCGTGGGAGGCAGCCGCTGGCTGGGGGCCCATGGGTGACCCCGCCATACCCCTCCAGAGCGTGGAGGAGGGCAGCCCCGCCCAGGAGGCCGGCCTGCGAGCCGGGGACCTCATCACCCACATCAACGGGGAGTCGGTCCTGGGGCTGGTGCACATGGACGTCGTTGAGCTGCTGCTGAAGGTCAGACCCCCACAGCCCCCTCCCCGGACTCCAGGACCCCACCCCGGTCCAGCCTCAGGGCCCCGCGTCTGCCGCGCCGCCCAGCCTGGGGGCTGCTCCCGTGACCCTACCCCCACTCAGCCTCGGCCCTGATTGTCCATGGTCCCCCGCCACCCCACCCCTGCTCAGTCCCAGCTCCAGGCCTCTGCGCAGGGCGCGCCTCCTTGCTTAGTCCTACATCACCCCTCAGAGCCCCTCCTCCCACTGGGCACCCCCCGGGCCCCCCTGACCCTGCGGGGCTAAGGGCATCTGTGCCATCTGTGCCTCCTTCAGACCCGGGGTCCTTGAGGGCCGAGGCCTGGGGGGGGGAGGCAGGCACAGGCCAGGAGGAGGCCCTGGTCGGACAGCTCCCAGGACCGGTGGATGGGTGGGTGGGTAGAGGGCTCACTGGTGGACAGACAGATGGTGGACATGTGTCTCTGCCCCAGTGAGTGCAGGTGGCTAGGTGAAAAGTGGGTGGGTGGCTCCGTGGCAGGGAGGCCCACAGGCGGCCGTCGCCTCCCTCCCACAGAGCAGCGACAAGATCTCCCTCCGAGCCACGGCCCTGGAGAACACCTCCATCAGGGTGGGCCCCGCCCGGAAGGACGCAGCCAAGGGCCGCATGGCACGCAGGAGCAAGCGGAGCCGCCGGCGGGAGGCCCAGGACCGGTGAGCAGCGGGTGGTGGGGTGAAGGGGCGCGCCGGCCCTGCGCCCTGTGCCCTGCAGGAGGGGTCTGCAGCATGCGGGTTTCTGGCCCCCAGGCGGAAGTCGCTCTTCAAGAAGATTTCAAAACAGTCGTCTGTGCTGCACACCAGCCGCAGCTTCTCCTCCGGCCTCCACCACTCCCTGTCGTCCAGCGAGAGCCTGCCTGGCTCGCCCACCCACAGCCTCTCCCCCAGCCCCAGCACGCCCAGCCGCAGCCCAGCACCCGAGGCGCCGGCAGGTGGGTGCCCCCTAGGGCCACCCTGGGGGGAAAGGCCCTCAGGGATGTGGTCGTCCTGTGAGGGAGCGAGCAGGGTTTGGAGGATGGAATGACATGATATAGGAAACCTGGAGTCTAAGTGGCAGCCTGGGGGTGACAGGTGTCAGGGAAGGGTGTGCCCAGAGAGAGAACAGCCTGAGCAAAGGGGTCTAGACAGGAGGGATGTGAAAGCCTCAGGAGGCTGTGGAGGGGGGATCGGGGGATGAATCAGGCTGAAGAGCTAGGCTTAAATTGGGGGGCACGGGGCCTGCCCCATGGCCGAGTGGTTGGGTTCACGTGCTCTGTTTTGGTGGCCCAGGGTTTCACTGGTTCGGGTCCTGAGTACAGACATGGCACCGCTCCTCAGGCCACGTTGAGGTGGTGTCCCACATGCCACAAGTGGAGGGACCCATAACTAAAAATATACAATTATCTACTGGGGGGATTTGGGGAGAAAAAGCGAAAAAAAAAAAAAAAAAGATTGGCAAGTTGTTAGCTCAGGTGCCAATCTTAAAAAAAAAAAAATTGGGGGGCAATAGGGAGCCATGGAGGGTGTGTGAGCTGGAGAGGGCATGGAAAGATCATTCTGGGGCAGGAAAGGATGGTGACTTGACCCAACTCTGAGGGCCTCCAGTCCGAGAGACAGGCAGACACAGACACCCCCAGGCTTACTGGGTTAGCATCAGGCTAGAGGGAGGGACAGGCTGGGGCAACCCGAAGAGACCTGGAAGGCCTCCTGGAGGAGGGCCACAGAGCCTACAAGATGCCCTCCCTGCCCCAGTGGGGACCCCAACTGCTATCCCTCCCTCTGGCCCACTCTGAACTCATGGGGCTGAGGGTATCTGTGCCACCCCTGCCTTCCTCAGACCAGGTGTCCTCTGGGGCTGAGGCTCGGGGAGTAGGTGGGCACAGTTGAGAAGGCAGGGCCCTTATTGGACAGCTCCTGGGACCAGTGGGTGGACTGCTCATTGGATGGACAGACTGTGGATGGGTATCTTTGGCCCAGTGAGTGGTGAGCCATTAGGTGAGAAGTGGGTGAATGGAAGCTAGGGCTTTGGTGGATGAGTAGGAGTTCACAAGATCTAAGCCAAGGGAATATCCTGTGCAAACAACGGGAGGCAGGAAAACCAGACATGATGAGTGGCCACAGGGAGCAATGTGGGCTTTGGCAGGTGCGCCAAGTCCCAGTGCCCACTTCCAGCCTGGGGACAGAGGCTGGTGGCCCTGACCCTCCCCTGTCACCCACAGACACCGCATCCCCTCCCAGTGCATCCCCGAGCTCCAGCAGCCCTGCCTCTCCAGCCGCCGCTGGCAACACCCGCCCCAGCTCCCTGCACGGCCTGGCCGCCAAGCTTGGGCCACCCCGCCCCAAGACTGGCCGCCGCAAGTCCACCAGCAGCATCCCGCCCTCCCCGCTGGCCTGCCCCCCCGTCCCTGCGCCCCCACCCCGCTCACCCTCGCCCCTGCCAGGGCACCCGTCTGCGCCCACCCGGTCTCCACGGTTGCGCCGGGGCCAGTCAGCCGACAAGCTGGGTGCCGGTGAGCGGCTGGAAGGGGAGGCGGGGCGTCGCAGCCGCGGGCCGGACTCAGAGCTGGTGGTCATGCGGCGGCTGCACCTGTCCGAGCGCCGGGACTCCTTCAAGAAGCAGGAGGCCGTGCAGGAGGTGAGCTTTGACGAGCCGCCCGAGGAGGCCAGCGGGCCACCCGCCTCGGTGCCGCAGATCGCTGTGGAGGGCACCGAGGCCCTGCCGGGAGCCCTCGGACCCGCCAGGAAGGACTAAGCCCTCCCTGGCCTGGAAGGCGCATGTGTTCTGTGCAGTGTTTTTTCTGTAAAGTGACACCTGGGTGAAGACTGAGCCACCAGCCTGACACCTGGCAAGCGAGAAGCCATCTCAGTCCCTCCTGGAAGGTGGAGACAGCACCTCCCTCTGTTCTGGTGCCGGTCGGGCTGTAGCGGCAGGAATGGGGGATGAGGGTGTCCTTGTAAATAGCAGCAAAACCTGCAACTAATTTATTACCTTTTATGAGTGACAGCCAGATGGAGCCGCCACTACAAAGGCAGCTGCCCGGGTCCTGCCCTTGCATCTGGGACCCCGTTTGCAGACCCTGCCCCCTGGGCTGAGAAGGAAGTACTTTGCACAAGTCACATGTATTTGTGCTTTCTGGTTTTTCTGTACCTTTTATGTTATTTTGTGAACTTGATCCCATCGCTGACCCGAGACCCAGTGATTTGCAGCCCAGTTCCCGGGTCTTGGCTCAGTTTGGATATGACTTGGAATGTCTGTAACAATTCCCCTCCACCGTAAAACAAAGTAATCCGATGACAGGCTGGCTGCTGAAGGCTGCTTCCCACCATCACAGCCTCCACTCCTAGGCCAGCCTTGCTAGAGTCGGCCTCCAGTCCTGCAGGCTTCAGCCTGGAGGAGGGGTTGTGGGGGAACTGGGGCTTTGATGGATGAGTAGGAGTTCAGTAGCTAGGCAGAGGGGTCACCCACTCCACAAGAGGACACTGATGTTCTGGGAGGCACAGGCCTTGAAGAACGCTACCAGGCCTGGAGAAAAATGTGCACCCTGGACGTGATTTCACCTGTTTGATGCCCACCGCTGCGACCCCCTGAGCATGATGTGTCTGAAACACCCCCCCCAGGGGTTCCCTCATTTTGGAGCCTCCCTGAGATGAAGTTTGATTGAGTAAACCCAACTGGGGGCAGTGGGGGCCCGTCTGAATCTTGGCTTCACCGTGTGGCTCTGGGAAAATGGCGTCCCCACTTTGTGCCTCAGTTTCCTTGTGTTTACAGAACTGACCGCAGTGAGCACGTGGGGCCCCAGTGCTGTGTGCCAGCGCTTCCGCTCGCTCCGCCGCGCGCGCGGGGTGCTGAGGCCGGGGGGCAGACGCGCCCGCGCCCCCCTGGCGAGAGTCGGGTCGCCAGCCCCGCTCTCCCGGCCGCCCCCACTGGGCGCGGGCTGGCGGGGTCGCCGCGCCCCGCTGTCCGGGCCCTGCAGTCCGCTCTGCCTGCTCCCGTGCCCGCGCCCCGGTGCTGGAGTAGACCAGGCTGTGCATGACTCGCTCCCTCCGTCCATCCTGGAGCTCACAGTGAATAAAAGCCCATGTCTGCAAAGAGGAGGCCCATGTCTGGATTTGTGAGGGACTAAGGCAGGGGTACGGGAAGTGTGGTGGGGGCGGGGTGAGAACAGACCCTTGGCTCAGTCATTTGAAGTGGGTTTTGAAGGCTGCACAGGAGTTCACCATGACGATTCTCCCTGATGCCTTCTCTGGTCCTGGCCTCGTCCTGCCCTCTCCCTGTGAGTACCCATCGTGGACTCTGCCCTGAAAGCCGGATCCGGACACCCGCCTGGAGCCTGAGCTGCGTTAATAAAATAACTAATCCGTCTTCGTGTGCTTTCTATACCGATCTTTCCTCGGGCTGCGCCCTGAGACGCCCTCCGCCCTCCCGCGCAACGCCCGGACCCGCCACCCCACGCGCGTCGGTCACTGCCGAGGCTCTCGGCCGGGTGGGAAGCCTCAGGCCACGCCCCCTAGTTTCCGAGTGCCTTCGGCTATTTCCGGAAACAATCATCTGCAGCTGGGCTCGTGTTAGTAGTGTGTTCGTTCAGCTGCTTCCGGACGCTCTAGGCTGCGTGGAAACGCTCTCAACCACAAGCTCATCCTCAGACTTCAGCTTATTCGGCTGTTCCTGAAAAGCTCAGCTATCTGTGGCGAGCACTCTCCCCACTCCGCTGCCCCCTGTTCCCTAAGCTCGGGGTAGCCTCACCCCCCCTCTGGAGCCGTCCATGCTTCGGCAATTTCTGGAAGCTGGGGGTCGCCTCTGGGTCTAAATTCCTAGGGCCTCATTTGGGACCGAGAACACTTGGTTCTTTCCAGAAGCCCTTCGCGGTCTCAGGACTCAGCCTCTGTTGGCCGAGTCTTGCTGGAGCACGCTCGGCCATTTCCGGAATCGCTCGGGCGCCTCCAAGCCCCGCCGAGCCCAGCCTCGGATCGCTCTTCTGACCCGAGTGCGCTCGGCTATTTCCGGAAATCATCGGTTGTCTCGGACCACTCTTTACCCTCCACTCCCGCGGGAGTACGTTCGGCTCTTTCCGGAATCAGTCGGGCGTCCCCTGGCTCCGCCTCCTCCTCTCTTCGCCCCTCCGTCCCGAATACTTTCGGCCATTTCCGCCGGGGGCGGGCCCGGCCGTTCGGAACCGCGGCGGCGGCGGAGGCGGGGATCCCGCGGCAGCGGCGACGGCGGCCGCGGTGGAGCCACGGGTCGTGCTCCGCTCGGCGTGACGGCGGCCGCGGCGGCGGCGGCGGCCGCGACCAGGCGAGTCCGGGCCGGCGGCGTGGCAGGCGGGGTTTGGGTGCGCTCCGATGCGGGGCGCCCGGGCAGAGCGTGGGGCCCCGGTGGAAGCCAGGACGCGAGCGCGGGGCGGCAGCGGGCCCGAGGGAACTGGGGCCGCAGGGAGCGGGAAGGCCTCTGGCTCGACCTGCAGCGGTGCCGCCGGCCCCGGACGGGGGGCGCCGATCGGGGGTCCCCAGGCAGAGATGAGGGCCTGGAGCCGCGGCCCCGAGCGGAGGGAGGCCCTGCCGGGAGCGGGGTGTCGAGCACTAACGAGGGCGCCCAGGCATTGTGTGGAGCAGAGTGGGGTGCAAGAGGGTCGGGGTTCGACTCCACTTCGGGGCCCTGGGCTGGGCTGCGAGGTCCACGCAGGCCTGCGTGCGCGTCTCAACACGCGTGAGCGCGCAGGCCCTGCGTCCCCGTGCCGAGCCCCCTGCCAGGCCCGGCCCCTGCGCCCGCCTCTTGGATTCAGGGAGCGCTGGGGCCCCGGCGCGCACACCCGGGCGTGTGCAGACGTGTGCACGCCAGGGCGCGGAGGCGGGCGGCCAAGCGGATCCAGGCGTTTTCCTGGACGTCCCCTCTCTAGGCCTCAGTTTCCCCACCTGTAGAATGGGGTACAGGGGCCAGGGAGCGGGTAAGTTGGGGCGCCCCGGAGTGTGGAGCCTCTCCTCCCTGCTCGGACACCTCCTGGCTCCCCGTGGCCCAGGAATAGCCCCGACCCTCTGCCTGGCACTCGGGGCGCGGCGTGGCCGGCGGCTTTCCTGCAGCCACCCGAACTCCGGGCGAGCAGCTTTCCGCTGTCAACCTTGGCGAGCGCTGTTGCCTCCGGCCGGTGCGCGCTCGCGTCCCCCGTGCGGCCCCGCCCTCTGGGAAAGCAGCCGCCGCCCCCCGACCTCTGGCAGAGCTGAGCCTGCAGGGCCGAGGCTGGGAACGTCGGAGCCGGGCTGTCTCCCTACCGGGGGCTCCCTGGGAGTGGTCGTCGCCCTGCATCCAGCAGCCTCCCCTTGGCCGCGCAGTGCTTTTCCCGTCCACCCTGTCTTGGCTCCTTGTCTACCCCGGGGCTAAGGCCCCCTCAGGTTTTGGGTACCTACTGTGGGCCCCACACGGAGCCCGGCCCGACCCGCTGTCCACTCCTCCCCTGCAGAGATCAGAGACCTACTTGCTTGGGCTGGCCTCTAGGCCTTTGCCTGTGCTGGGGTCTCTGCCTGGACCCCCTCTGTGCCTCTGCTGCCTCGCCATGTGCTCAGCGGCGTGCCCTCCTCAGGGCTCCCACAGCAGCCCCAGCATCCCACCGCCCCTGCCCGCCCTGGCCATGTGGCCTCTGCCTCTTCTCATCCATCCTGGCCCTGGCGTTGGACGGATCACGGCTTTTGAGTCCTGGCTTCCTGGTCCACTGAGTGGTCTGATAAAGACCTCTCTGCTCGGAGCCTCAGTTTCCCCATCTCTAACAAACAATGAACAGCTTTGCTCCCAAGAACCCTGAGGGAGGGCTCTTCTTACAGCTGGGGAAAGAGGCCCAGAGACGGGCAGGGACTGGCCCGGGGTTACCCACTGAGTCAGGGGAGTCCCCCCTAGGGTTGGGGCCCATCTCTGCGTTGGAGGTGTCAACCCAGCTGACCCTGTCCTGCCATTGCCCCTAGGTCGGCGTCCCCGGCAGAGCATGGTGACAGCCTGTGTTCTCGGCCCCCTCATCTGGCGCAGCTGGAAGAGGCGCCAGCCTTGGGAGCCGATGGCTGCCCACGTGAGGGAGTGAGTGGCCTCGCCCGGCCCTACAGATTGAGGGGGGACGCAGCAGCTGAGTGACCTGGGACGGCGCTGCTGACCCCCTCCCACCAGTTGACGAATGGTGGGCGGAGCGACGAGTGACCTTTGTCAGGGTCATGGAGTAATAGTGGGAAGCAAGGCGTGAGCGTCCCCTGTGGTCATCTGTTAACTTCTTGGTGGAAACAGAGGTTTGAGCGCCCCAAGCTGACCCCGCGGACCCTCCCAGCCCCCGCCCAGCTGATGGGGCCACTGGGGCCCTGAGCAGCCACCTGACCATCCAGACCCCACCCTGCCCGGCCATGGCTGGTGCTGAAGGCTTCCAATACCGGGCGCTTTACCGGTTCCGCCGGGAGCGGCCCGAGGACCTAGAGCTGCTGCCGGGCGACGTGCTGGTGGTGAGCCGGGCAGCCTTGCAGGCGCTGGGCGTGGCGGAGGGCAGTGAGCGCTGCCCGCAGAGTGTGGGCTGGATGCCTGGCTTCAACGAGCGCACGCGGCAGCGTGGCGACTTCCCCGGCACCTACGTTGAGTTCCTGGGGCCCGTGGCCCTGGCCCGGCCTGGCCCTCGCCCCCGAGGCCCCCGCCCACTGCCTGCCAGGCCCCGAGATGGACCCCCGGAGCCAGGTGAGCAGCAGGCAGGGGACTGGGTGGGGGTAGTGGTGGAGGGGTCCCCTCAGACCCTCGGTTTCCTCTTCTTTGCAGTGAGGCAGTGGTACCTCTTCCAGGGGAGGAGGAATAAGGACATTTGATCAGTTGCCTAGTGTTGATGCACTGCCGTCATGGGCTGGGCATAGTCCAAGGCACTGGGAACACAGCAGCCGACTCTAGCCTGGCCCTGCCTTCATGGGGCTTCTGGTTCGAGAAGTGACAAGAATGTGCCCTTTTTTTTTTGAGGAAGATTAGCTCTGAGCTAACTATTGCCAATCCTTCTCTTTTTGCTGAGGAAGACTGGCCCTGAGCTAACATCGTGCCCATCTTAACTCTACTTTTATACGTGGGACGCCTACCAAGGCATGGTTTTTGCCAAGCGGTGCCATGTCTGCACCTGGGATCAGAAGCAGCAAACCCCGGGCCACTGAAAAGCAGAACATGTGCACTTAACCGCTGCGCCACCGGGCCGGCCCCAGAATGTGCTTGAATGACGACACATTTGGGAAGAAGGAGCCTCTCATGGGGAGAGCTGGGAGTGAAGGGCACCAGGGTGGGGGCACAGCAAGGGCCCAGGCCATGAGGTGGGAATGTCATGGCAGGTTCAGGGAGCAGCTAGTAGGCAGAGCGAGGGAGAAGGGGCCGAGCCTCGGCGACTTCCTGGGAGTCGTTTTGAGGACAATGGGGAGTGTTCAGTAGGGTTCAGAGGCTTAATTTAGCTTCATCTTGGGGTTTGCAGACAGGGTCCCCTGAGGAACCACCTTTGTGACCCGATTTTACCCAGTTTCCAAAAGGAAGGCAGCCACAAAGCCTAAAGAGGGTGGGAGGCTCCGTCAAGGCCACACAGCACAGCAGGGTGTGGGAACCCTACATTCCTCCCCAGAGACACTCGGCCAGCCCTACTTCCAGGGGCTGTGCTGGGAGTGGAGAATCGAGGACACTGAGCGCACGCTGAAATGGCTGGGCAGGGGCCACAAGTTCCAGCCAGGGAAACTGAGGCTGAGGTGTTGGGGAGGGGGTGCTCTGACCCCCCAGCAGCCCCGTGAGGCCCTGTGTACAGACAGGGAGGCTGAGGGGCAGGGGTCCACCACTTGCACAGGTCGCTCGCCCATGAAGGCCAAGGCCCTGGACGCCCCGCGGCCCCGACCGATGGCCTGCCTGGCTTTGTGCTCACGGGACACTGATGCCCAGAGGATCAGGCCAGAGGCCCACGGCACGGGGTGCAAAGGGGTGTGGAGGCCATGTGGCACGGGCTTGGGCCTTCCCGGCAGCATCTGGTGTCTCCGGGGCCAGCCTGCGTCCTGCCTCGGCCCAGAGGAGCAGGCGGCAGCCCCATCCGGGCTCCCAGCCAGAATCTGCCTCTCCCCCTCGTAACAGCCACCTCCCTCCCCTGCCTGGCCTGCGTCCAGGCACCACACACATCCCCACTCAGGGTGGCCGCCCGGCCAGGCCCTGCCCTCCAAATCTGCGAGGGCTCTGTGCCATCAGCTGGGGCCGGCCCTCGCCAGGCCTCAGTTTCCCCATCTGGAACATCTGGAAACAGGACGGGTCCTCTTGTGCCTTCAGGCCCTGCCGCTCCGGGCCCCTGAGACCAGCAGACGCGCTGCGGCTGCCTCTGCCACCTCCGTTCAGCCCCACGCAGGGAGCTGGGTCCAGACCCAGTGTCGCCTGGGCCTCTGCCTGGCTGTGCACCCAGGCGGAGGTCACCCCTCTCTGAGCCTCAGTTCCTTGTCTGTAAAATGGGGCCGCCTGGTCAGACGCAACCGCCCTCCCCATTTTGCAGACTGGTCACAGGCAAGTTTCAGAGTTGAGTTTCAGAACCGCGGCCCCCCACCAGCCAGAGCCTCGCCCACCTCCTCTCTCGTTGTTCTTTCACTTTTTTTGGCGTTTTCAACGCAGCTGGGCCTTTCTCCAGCTTACAGCGCCACCTGGCCCATCACTCAGGGAGGCCCGCAGGCCCCGGCTTGCCCCTGCCGTGTGCCAGGGCGTCCCTGCCGGGGGCCAGAGCGCATCCGAGGTGGCGTGGTGAGGCCGCAGAGCGCCTCAACACAAAGAGCCCGTGCGGGGAGACACAGGGCTGGGGGGCTGGGCCTGGGGGGCCCCTGGCGCCGCTGGGGGGGCTTCAACTTTTTAAAAAGGGGGAAATAATTTTTTAAACGCAAAATGACATAGAAAATGGAGAAAGGACCTTGGAGTAAGGTGTTCTGAGCCAGAGCAGCGCTATTTTCCATTTGTTCTTTTCAACCACTTTGTTGTTCCCACTAAGGGAGCGATGACGCCATCGGTCATTTTCTCAGTTGAGGAAACTGAGGCGTGGAGAGGGCGCGTCCTGTGCCTGAGGCTGCACAGCGAGCACTGGCAGTGCCTCAGCCTGCTGTGTGCTGTCCCTGGGCTGCTGTGAGGAGCTCCCAACAACAGCAGTTTCTCCTCTCACGGCCTGGGGGCCAAGAGCCCCAAGTCCAGGTGTCTCAGGGCTGCCCTCTCTCTGGAGGCTCAAGGGGAGGGGCCTGCCTTGCTTCTGGGCCCCAGGCGTCCTGGGCTTGTGGCCACGTCACCCTAGTCCCTGCCTCTGTCTTCACGTGGCCTTCTCTTCCTAGAAAGACACCAGTTGTTGGAGTTAGAGCCCTAAATCCACGATGTCGTCTCGAAATCCTTACCTTGAGAATATCTGCGAAGACCCTATTTCTAAATAAGGTCCCTTTCACAGGTGCCAGGGACTAGGATGTGCACATCCATTTGGTGGGACACTAATCAACCCGCTCTACCTGGTCTCTGAAGTTGTGTGAAGTGGTATCTTAACCCAGAAAATTGTTTCCCACCAACTTGGCCCTCCCTGCCTCACCAGTAGGACCTCTGGCCTCCCCAGGTGGTGGTCCACGTGCCAGGCACTTGCCTGAGCCGGGCCCTGCCTGGAGCTGTGCAAGCTGAGATGCAGCAGGCGAAGAGAGCGGCTGGGGTCCTTCCAGGAACCCTGCCAATGTGCTGTCCCCTCCTGCCAGGCCTCACACTCCCCGACCTGCCTGAGCAGTTCTCCCCACCTGATGCGGCTCCTCCCATCCTGGTGAAGCTCGTGGAAGCCATTGAGCAGACAGGTGAGCCTCGGCCTGGCTGCAACCCCTAGGTTCTGCTTGCTTACCTCCAGTGACGGGCAACTCATCCCCACGAAGCGCTGCTAGGCTCACTCTGCATGGGAGGAGGCCGAACCTGGATGCCCTGGGCTTCCATGTTGAATTGCAGAAGGAGTGACTCCCGGGGGTATGGGAATGTGGACACTGACCCCTTGCTTGTGCCCTCCCCTCCTTCTGCTCTCCTCTCTGGGAGGTTGAGTAACCACCCCAGGCCCCCATGGGGTCGGGGCAGCATTTGAGAGCGGGTCTTGCCGCCCTTCCCCTTCCCCCCAGGGCTAGACGGTGACTCCCTCTACAGGCCGGAGCCGCCCGCCCCGCGCACAGGTGAGGGGAGCTTCCCCAGGCGGGTGGGGGACGAGGCGGCCGGCCAGCTCACCCGCGTGTCCCCTGCACCGCAGACTGGTCCCTGAGCGACGTGGAGCAGTGGGACGCGGCCGCTCTGTCAGACGGCGTCAAGGGTTTCCTGCTGGCGCTGCCCGCGCCCCTCGTGACGCCCGAGGCGGCGGCCGAGGCGCACCGGGCCCTGAGGGGTGAGCCGGGGTCGGGCGGGCCGGCGGGCGGGGCGGGGCGGGGCGGCGGGCGCCGGCTCACCCGCCCCGGCCGTGTGTCCGCAGAGGCCGCGGGGCCCGTGGGACCGGCGCTGGAGCCGCCGACGCTGCCGCTGCACCGCGCGCTCACGCTGCGCTTCCTGCTCCAGCACCTGGGCCGCCTGGCGCGGCGCGCCCCCGCCCCGGGCCCCGCCGTGCGCGCGCTGGGCGCGGCCTTCGGGCCGCTGCTGCTGCGCGCGCCGCCGCCCTCGCCGCCGCCAGGGGGCGCGCCCGACGGGTGAGCCGGCGCGCCGGGGCGGGGCCGAGCCGCGAGGGGCGGGGCGGGGCGGGGCGGGGCGGGGCGGGGCGGGGCCGAGGAGGGCTGCGGGCGCTCCGGCAGGAATGTGGACCGGCCCGGCCCGGGGCTGTTGTGCTGGCGGAGGACAGGAAAGATAATGAGGGCTGGGAGCTGGGCTCTGGGAAGACCTCCACAGGGCTTGGGACGCAGGCTGAGCAGGCCCAGACCACAGTGGAGGCACGCGGGTGGTGTCTGCACTTTCCCTTCTGTTCTCCTCGTCCCGGGTGCTGGACTCCTATTCGGTCGTGGTATGAGACTTTGTTGAGCACTTACTGCATATACGTAAACAAGATTTGGTTCCCTGCACCTGCCTGCGACATCTCCCCTTCTTCCGTGCACTTGCTTTCACCGCTCCCTGCCCCTAGGCGTGCCAGCACCTGACCCAGTGCTCACGCACTGCTCTTCCCCTAGCACTGAGCCCGGCCCAGACTTCCCAGGGCTGCTGGTGGAGAAGTTGCTTCAGGAGCATCTGGAGGAGCAGGAGGTGGCACCCCCAGGTGACCCCCCTTGTGTTATTTCTTATTGTTGGGGACCCTGAATGGCGGTATCAGCAGACGCCGTTGGAGTGGGAGCTGGCCACAGTATACAGTAAGTGCTCAATGTGCGTTTGTTTTCCTGTCCCCCAGCACTACCACCTAAACCCCCCAAGGCAAAGCCGGCCCCCACAGGTGTGGCCAATGGGGGGAGCCTGCCCTCCCTGCAGGATGCTGAGTGGTACTGGGGCGACATCTCCAGGTAGGGCTGTGGCACGAGGCTGCGTGGTGGGCAGGGCCTGAAGGACAGGGTCTCCAGGTGGGTGGCCCCAATCGTCGGTGTCCCCACAGGGAGGAGGTGAATGAGAAACTCCGGGACACGCCTGATGGCACCTTTCTGGTCCGAGATGCCTCCAGCAAGATCCAGGGGGAGTACACGCTGACCCTCAGGTGGGCCTTGTCCCTCCAGGGCTGAGGGGGCGAGGCAGGAGGGAGGGCCCCTAAGTAGGCAGGACGTGTGTGATGTCCAGCTGGGCCTAGGGGTCAAGGCTAGGGGTCCCTCCAGCCCGACACCCCTCTCCCCACCCCCAGGAAAGGCGGGAACAACAAGCTGATTAAAGTTTTCCACCGTGACGGGCACTATGGCTTCTCGGAGCCGCTGACCTTCGGCTCCGTGGTGGATCTCATCACCCACTACCGCCATGAGTCGTTGGCCCAGTACAACGCCAAACTGGACACGCGGCTCCTCTACCCCGTGTCCAAGTACCAGCAGGTCCGGGGCCGGGGCGGGAGCTGGGGGGGGCAGCATCTGGCCGGCCCGGGCCTCAGAGTCCCAGGGAACTGCCCTGATGGCACTGGTGTGTCCCCAGGACCAGATCGTCAAGGAGGACAGCGTGGAGGCGGTGGGTGCTCAGCTCAGGGTCTACCACCAGCAGTACCAGGACAAGAGCCGCGAGTACGACCAGCTGTACGAGGAGTACACGCGCACCTCCCAGGTACCAGGGAGACGTGGCCGCCCTGGCACAGGGCAGGCTCCTGGCACCGGGACTGCCCCAGAGCACAGCAAGGAGCGCATGCGGCTACAGACCCGGCCGAACAGATGAGGAGGCCCCACGGCCTCCCGGGGCGGCGTGTCAGTTGAGCCTCTGGGTCTCTCTGGGCCTCCGTTTCCCCACCTGTAAACCGGAACCCTGGGTCTTAGTCCCCTGTTCACCCCCTTCAACCTGGACGGTATGCGAAGGGGTGATGATGACATGCTGGAGGCGTGACCGCGGCTGAGGGGCATGAGGGCCCGGGGAGGGCAGCGTGCCGGAGACGGGGGGGAGAGCGGGTGGCTCCCGAGGATGGTGCTGATAAACCTCTTCTGCAAGTTGATGTGCACCTCGTTCCGGTCGGATGTCCTGCCTCGGGCGGAGAGTTCCTGTCTCCCCCTCTTACTGACGGGTCAGCCAGTGCTCTGAATGAACAAGACGCCTGTCTGGGATCAGTTAAGGAACATTGTGGCCTTGGAATGACTTAGGTCCCTGAGCTTCTTTTCCCCATTAATAGTTCTGACTTGGTGGGAGGCTGTTGGCAGGTTCTGTGAGGTGATGCATGGAAAGTGCTCAGTGGAGCGTCTGCCCTGAGAAGGAGACCCATGAACTGTAGCAACTAGAGTCATCATTGATTCTCAACAGTACTAGCATGCTCAGGTGTTTGTAAGGTGCCCCAAGGATCTAAAGCAAGAGTGGATTTGGGGAGTAGGGTTTTGACAGCTGAATAAGAGTTCCTTTGGTGCAGTAGGAGCTTGAGGAATGATGAGCCTGTTGGAGTGACCAGCTTGAGGGAAGTGTCCATATCAGAGTTGGGATTTACTTTCTCCCCTCATGAGGGACTAGTGAGGAGTCCCAGGAGGTGCTAAGATTCACCCCCTTCTCCAGGAACTGCAGATGAAGCGCACAGCAATTGAAGCTTTCAATGAGACGATTAAGATCTTTGAAGAGCAGGGCCAGACACAAGAGAAGTGCAGCAAGGAATATCTGGAGCGCTTCCGGCGTGAGGGCAATGAGAAGGAGATGCAAAGGTGAGCCTGGCTCCTCTGTCCTGCCCTACTCTACCCTGATCTGGCACAGTATAAGTGGGGAAAGAAAGGAAATAGAGGGGGCAGCCTGAGTTCCAGGGGGAGGGAGGGTCAGTTGAAATGGGTTTTGAAGGCTGAATAGGAGTTTGCCAGAAAGAAGTAAGGGAAACAGCATGTGCAAGGGTTTGGAGGCTGACAGCCATCTGAAGCCTCTGAGCCACACCTCTCACAGGATCCTGCTGAACTCAGAGCGGCTCAAGTCTCGCATCGCTGAGATCCACGAGAGCCGCACAAAGCTGGAGCAGGAGCTGCGTGCACAGGCCTCAGACAACCGGGAGATTGACAAGCGCATGAACAGCCTCAAGCCAGACCTCATGCAGCTGCGCAAGATCCGAGACCAGTACCTCGTGTGAGTGCCCGGCGGCGCGCCCGCGGGCCCTTGGTGCGGGGCTCCTGCTCAGGTGGGCTCCGCAGGGGTCTCCCTCTCCCTATGTCCACCAGGGGGCCCCGCCCAGCCCCCCAGACCCTCGTCTGCCCTGGAGCTCCCCCCTCTCCGTCAGGCCCCAGTCCCGTGGGGCCGGGTCCCCTCCCCGACTGTGGGACCGGCGCTGGGGGCCGCCCGGTAGCTCTGCGCCCTCCTGCCCTCCGCAAGTCCTCGGGTCTCCGCTTACAGGGGGCTCGTTCGGCCTCGGTCAGTGTTGGCCGTGAACCGGGCGTGTGGCAGAGCCTGACCCCTTGTGGCAGCCGGGCGTATCGCATCAGAACCTGCGCTCCTAGGTCCGTCCTGGCCTGGCGCCCGGCTGGCTGCCTGCTGTGGGCTCGCCCTGCCGTGCTGCAGCCTGCCGTCCCCTACTGGCGCAGCGCTCAAGCCGCCTTTCCTCTCCCGCAGGTGGCTTACCCAGAAAGGCGCCCGGCAGAAGAAAATCAACGAGTGGTTGGGGATCAAAAACGAGACTGAGGAGTGAGTGACCACCTGGAGGGACCCAGGGAGGGTTTCCCAGAGGAGAGGTCGTTTTTGGTGGGCTTTGCAGAATGAGTAGGAGTTCACCAGGGAAGGAGCGTGGTCCAGGCGGCAGGGGGCGCCTCGGAGGCTGGCGCATCCGTGACCAAGGCCCCTCCCTGCCTCCCCCACAGCCAATATGCGCTGATGGAGGATGAGGAGGACCTCCCCCACCATGAGGAGCGCACGTGGTATGTGGGCAAGATCAACCGCACGCAGGCCGAAGAAATGCTGAGTGGCAAGCGGGATGGCACCTTCCTCATCCGCGAGAGCAGCCAGCGGGGCTGCTATGCCTGCTCGGTGGTGTGAGTTCCTGGGGGCGCGGTGCACTGAAGGGGTGAGGGATGGCGCATTCCCGGAGACCTACTCTGCCTGGCTTGGATAGAAATCCCCCATGGCTGCCACAGGGCCAAGGGACCGTTGGGGCCGCGGAGGGAGCTGGGACAGTGTCCGGGCAGGAGGCGGCGGGTCTGGACCAGGTCGGAATCCAGGAAATGGGGAAATGCGAGTCTGGGGGGAGAGTCCCGCGGCCCGCTAACTGGCCCCGGCCCGCCCCGCAGGGTGGACGGCGACACCAAGCACTGCGTCATCTACCGCACGGCCACGGGCTTCGGCTTCGCGGAGCCCTACAACCTGTACGGCTCGCTGCGGGAGCTGGTGCTGCACTACCAGCACACGTCGCTGCTGCAGCACAACGACGCGCTCGCCGTCACGCTCGCCCACCCGGTGCGCGCGCCCGCGCCCGCGCCCGCGCGCTGAGCCGCCGCCCGCCCTCCGCGCCCTCGTCCCGGCTGCCTGTGTCCCCCTCTCTCGGTCTATTCCGTCCCCACCTCTCCGTCCTCCTTCCTGTCTCTCTGTCTTTCTTGCTCTCTCTCCTAAGCCTCTGTGTTGGGGTTCCTGCCTCCCCGACCTCGGACTGCCCTCCCCCACGGACACTGCCCTGCCCACGGCTCTGGCACTCCGAGCCGGGGCCCCCGGGGTCCCCGAAGCCCCACCTGGCTGCACCTGCCATGTTTACAGAAGCCCCTGGGCTGCGCGGCCCCAGCCTGGGCACCCCGATTTTTAAGCCATAGACGTGGGGTCAGGGCAGGAAGGAACTTCGCTTGGCCACTTCCAAGAACCTCGGCTGTGACATTTGGGGCTGGGCGGGACCCGCCCCACAGCCCCCAACTTCCCCTCCAAACCCTGAAGTGAAACCTGCCACTGGGTTATCCCCACAATGGGGCTGCTGCCGAGAAATACCCCCGAAAAAAAAAGATAATTAAAAATAAGATTGGGAGCCGGCCCCATGGGGCCCGTGGCCTGCGGGGCGCTGCCACCGGCGCTGTAGGGGCTGCCTCCCCGCGCCCGCGCCCCTGCTGCGCGCCCAGTTGGGGCCTCCGATCATGCTGGGTTCTGATTTTATTTCTCCTTGACTGTAAAGCCCCCTTTCCTCTCCTCTTTTGGGATGAGAGCCCTGGTTTTCTACACCACCCGCGGACCCTCCCGCCTGCTCGGCTCGCCCGGCGGGTTTTGTATGGGACGTTGATACTGATATGGATATAAAACATTGAACACGATGGCGCTTCTCTCGTCGGCGACGGGGCTTCCCCGCAGCCACTGTGTGCCGGGGCCCTGGCCTCCTGGGGTGACAACACACCCTGTGCCTACCAGGGCTGACGCCAGCCACCCCAGTTTAGCCACTCCTGTCCAGGGCAGTTGAGAGCTGCCCCAGGTCACACAGCCGAGAGGCTCAGCCCTGAGCTCTGCCCACACTGTGGCCTGCTCAGGAGACCCCCGGCCTGGGCTCAGCTCCTCACTGCCTCCAGGCTGGCCTCCCCAGGTTTGAGTCCCAGCACTGGGCCACAGCGGTGCCCTGGGGAAAGTCACCTCCCCTCTGATATGCAGCTTTCTCATTGCCATGTGGGGTCAATAGTCACAACCCCTCCCATGCCACCTAGAGGGGTCTCCCGTGTCCTTGATGTCCTCAGCGCCAGTGCCTCCCTGCTGACACTCTCTCTCCACACCTGCCCCTGACACTCAGACCACTAGGTCCCAGGGGACACTGAGCTGGGTCCTCACGGAATCTTTGACCTGGATTCCCCCTCACCTCCCCCCACGAAGGTCCCTGTCCTTTGGCCCTCCCCCAGGGCTGGGAGCCTTCTGTCCTCCCCTCCCCCTGCAGCACCTGTCAGGGCCCAGCATGCCTGGGGCAGCCCGGGTGAATGACCAAGCAAAGCGGCACTCTGACCCATTTCTCCTGCTGGACTCTCAGGGGGACGGGAGCTGCCTCCCTTGGCCTCAGAGCCCCCAGGACTTCCTAAGCATGGTCCCCACTGGGTGCCCAGTCAGGGGGCACCCCATAAATAACCACAGCCCAGATGTGCCTCCCCTGTGGTCTTCACTCATTGCGTGGGTGGTCACAGGATGAAGGACACCTTGGTCGCAGGGCCCCAGCTGGGCTGAGACTGGTGGCAGAAGATAACAGTCTACACAGCGTCTGGCCAGTGCCCGCACCAACCGCCAGCTGTGTTTCCTAGAGAAAGTCGCCTCGCCTCTCTGATGCTCAGTTTCCTCTTACCAAGTGGGCTCAGTCACCCAACTGGATGTCCTTGAGGGTTCCATGACCAACTGGGTGAGGTTACACTTAGGAACATGTCCAACAGGGCTGGTGCTGAGAAACCACCAGAGAAATTGTAGCAATTATATTTATTGGTGTTTCTTCCAACCTGCCCATCACAGGGCAAGCACACACACTCCCCAAAGTTATGCTGCTTGGTCTTACGGGGGCTTCATGAAGGAAATGGGTTTTGCAAAGGGTCCAAAGGGACAAGATGGGGGAATCGTCCTGCCAAGGGGACTTAGGGAAACCCCGGCTCCCGAACCTGCTGCCGTCAACGTGGACACGCAGCACTGGAGGGGACGTGGCTGCGGAGCTGCGGACTCACTGCGTTCCAGCGCAGGTCTGGGCGTTTCCTCCTGTGGGATCATCCTGCAGCGCGTGGCATCTGAGGCCCTGCAAACATGGCGGCGGGTTATTCCCCTAGCCTTCATGGGGACTCTCCTCTGCCGGGGCCTGCGCTGCTGGCCCTGTCAACACCCTCCCAGGCTCCCAGGCCCACCTG
Source organism: Equus caballus (assembly GCF_041296265.1). Lineage (NCBI taxonomy): Eukaryota > Metazoa > Chordata > Mammalia > Perissodactyla > Equidae > Equus > Equus caballus. The sequence continues at coordinate 17,381,467 of NC_091704.1, forward strand.
TGCCCCCGACCCCCAGCCTGGGCAGCTCTCCTGCCTCTGAGCCCTCCATAGTGGCTTTATTCCCCAAACCTGACTCTTCCTATCTTCCAGAAGGGGAAGCTGAGGCTCCATCCCTCAGGGGGCCCCCACGGTGCTGGGCCAGCCAGGGTCTGGCTGACTCCCCCGGGGTTTGGTTCCTACCTGGCCACCCTCCTCCGGGTACATAATATGGCTTCAGGACATTACTGCTCCACCTGCGGCTTCTCTCCCCCGATGGAGCTCACGGAGGGCCGGGATGCCCCCCCAAAGGTCTGGACAGTGGGAACAAGGAAGGCCAGCTCTCCTTGCCCCTGAAGCCAGGGTGGGGGAGCCCTGAGAAGTGAGGCGCCCCTCCCCGCACTGGCTTCTGCTTTCTGGCCCAGCTGTGGCCAAGCCTGAGTCAGCCCGGCAGCCTTTGTGGGTCTGCAGCGTCGCGGCTGGGGGCCTGAGGTGGGGAGGAGGCCATGGCACGTCGAGTGAGTTCAGAGTGAGGGCGCCCTGGACCAGGCTAGGGGGAGGGGGCCAGGCTGCCCAGCCCCTGTCCTGCTCCCAGGTAGGGGATGGCCCCCCATTAGAGCGCAGGGTGGGGATACGGGGTCCCCGGGCTAGGGACCGGGCTGGATCACCCTGCCCGCCGACAGAGGCGTCCGTGGGCGCCTGGAGACCCTCCTGTCGCTCCAGGCTCCGTGTCTCTCTCTGTCAAGCCGCCACCCCACCTTGGCTCAAGGTGCTCTCGCCCCAGCCTCACGTGCCCGGCCGAGGCTGTCTGCGCAGCGGGTGGGGCGCCTCATGATTGGGGCCCAGCACCTGGCAGGGCACCGTGGTGGTCGGGGTGGGAAGGGCGACCGGAGAGAGTAGAGACACCTAGAGATGCCAGCCCGGGCCCGAGGGGCGTGGACGGGGGCGGGTCCGGCCTGGGGGCTGGGCCACCGCCCGGTTAAAGGCGGCTCCTTCCCGGGCTGCTGCTCTCGCCGCTGAACACTTGTCCCCGCCGTGATGGCCTGGTCGCCACTCCTGCCGTTCCTGCCGCTGCTGCTGCTGCTGCTGCTGGAAGTCCCCGCGGCGGCCCGGGCGTCCCCGCTGGAAACGCTCCCCGAGGGGGCGGCCGCCTGCAAGGTAGGGACGGCGACGCGGCGGGCGGGCCGGCGGGGACCGGGGGCAGGCGGCGCCCCCTCCCCAAGCTTAGCCGGGCCAGACCGGGCTCCGCAGGGGACGCCGCCCCGGCCGGTGCCGAAACCCCGTGTCCCGCGCGCAGCCCTGCGGCCACACTCTGAGTTGTTTCGCTTCCCCATCTCGCGTCTGAGACGCTCAGCTGCTCTCCCCACCCCAGCCCGTCCTGCCCGGGGGTGCATTGAGCACCTACTGTGTACCTCTGGGGCGGGAATGGGGGCTCCTCTTGCGGGCCCGGGGGAGCCCAGATCAGCCTGCCGGGCCCCGGCGTTCGTTAGGCGCCGCCTGCTAGGTGCGTCCCGGCCGGGGCAAGGCTCGCGGGTGTCTGGTGCGGATCGCGCGGATGCCCGGAGGCCGAGAGACTCGCTCAGGCCCCACAGCCCCGGGCCGCCCGCCCCGCCGCAGCTGGAGCAGGAAGTCAGCACGTATTAGGCACCGCCTCTGCAGTAGGCTTGGGCCCGTGGAGAGGAAGAATAAACAAGGCGGCAGCGCGGATATAGGGCTTTGCTCAGCTCAGGGCCAAGGCTCTGGGGATGAAGTGGCCACCATTGAGCATGCATTAGTCTCCTGTGGTATGCACTCCTGAGAAGGCAGGATTGAGGGCAACGCCCAGGAATGTACATGCCTTGAGTCCTTACTGCATGCAGTCCCCCCAGGCGAGGCATTTCACCTTACCTGGAGGAAAGTAAGAGCTGTGCATACATTAAGTGCCTACTGTTTGCAAATCTTTGTCACGTCCATTTTGCAAACAAACTGAGATTTAGGAAGATTTAGGGGCACAGTAAAGGCTTAGGGTCTGGATTCCACCTAGCAAGGTCTGGAAGGAATTCGAGATGGAGCACCTGTTTGCAGCTCCCTTTTCACAAGAGCCCCGGGCAGGGCTGACTTCCTTCACACCCTTCCTGCTGTGCAGGCTGGTGACCTGTGCCTGCAGACGCTGCTCAGGAAGTCGGACCCCCCGCCCGTCAACGTGAGCCTCTACTATGAGGCGCTGTGCCCCGGCTGCCGGTCCTTCCTGGTCCGAGAGCTCTTCCCGACATGGCTGATGGTCCTGGAGATTCTCAATGTCACGCTGGTGCCCTATGGAAATGCCCAGGTGCGTGGGCATGGAGGAAACCAAGACCCAGGGCCAGGGGAGGAGGCATGAGGCGGGCCAGCCAGCACTCACCCCGCTGCCTTGCAGGAACGAAACGTCAGTGGCAAGTGGGAGTTCACGTGCCAGCACGGCGAGGAGGAGTGCAAGCTTAATAAGGTGGAGGTGAGTGGCCCCCCACTCCTGAGGGGCCCCAGAGCAGGAGACGCCCGAGAGGAAGGCTCAGAGGGCACTGGAGCCGGCTCCGTCCTGCGCCTCTGCCTCCATTCAGCCACGCTTCATTCACTGCTTCATTAGTGGACACCTATGGTTTTCCCCAGAATGGTCTTGGGGTGCTGTGAGCCCCCCTCACGTCCTTGCCTCCCCACCCCTGACCCCTACCCCCAGGCCTGCCTGTGGGACCTGCTGGAAAAGAACTTGGCCTTCCTGACCATTGTCTGCGTGGAGGAAATGGATGACATGGAGAAAAACCTGGCGCCGGTGAGCAATACACCTCATGAGCCCTGGGTTGCGGGACCCTGGCCTTCCCTGCACCCAGACAAACCCAGGTTCAAGTTCTGGCCTGACTGCCACGCTCTGTGCAGCCCTGAATTGGGATCTCATGGGGGCGTGGGTGGATCAGAGAGGGCTTCCTGGGTGAGGCACCCCTGAGCTGGGCTTGGACAAACAGGAATGTGCAGGGACACAGATAATGCGCCTCCTCTGGGGTGTGGGGACGACAGGACTGGCCTGCCTACTTCCCTGGACGATTATGAAAAGGAACTTCGAAGGCCTGATTCATCTGCCCCGATCGTTTCTTCATTTGTCAAACATCTGGGCCACCCAAGAGACCTGAGCCACCCTGAGCCGCCCCCAACCCGCAGAGTCATAGAGGTGCTGGAGGCGCGCAGAGGAGGAGACATTCAGGAGATGCTGGGGAGAAGGAGGAAGGGTTTGTCTGGCGGAGGGAACAGCGTGTGCAGAGGGGCTGAGGAAAGTGAGCCACTGTGTGGGTCAGGGGCTGCGGGTGTGGTCTTACAGAGGAGGAGCTGCCTGGGCCGCGCTTCCGGGGCCTCTGCTCAGGCGTGCATTGAGTTAAGCACCGCTGTGTGCCAGCATCGCTGCATTGCCATGGACCCAAATGTCCCCTGTTGCCGCTGAGGAAACAGAAGCTTGACGTGGGAGTCAGTGGGGGGACCGTTGGGAAGATAACAGGGAGGAAGCTGAGGCAACAGCCAGCTCACCACCCCCCTCCTCTAGTGCCTGCAGCTCTACGCCCCGAAGGTGTCCCCGGGTGCCATCATGGAGTGTGCAACAGGGGACCGTGGCGCGCAGCTCTTACACATCAATGCGCAGCTCACGGACGCTCTGCAGCCGCCTCATGAGTACGTGCCCTGGGTCGTCGTCAACGGGGTAAGCACTCCCGCGGCCCTGGCTCGCCCCGGGCAGGGACCAGCTGATGGACAGCCCACCTGTCTGTCAGGGAGGTGGGAGGCAGGGGCCAGACTGGGGGCTCTCTGCAGCCCCTTCTGGGCTGGGCACATGTGCGAGGGGCAGGTGGGACTGTGTGACCTCCCGTCTCGCTTTGCGCAGAAACCCTTGAAGGATCAGAGCCAGCTCCTGTACCTCGTCTGCCAGTTGTACCAGGTGAGCAGCGGGACGGAACAGAGGGGCTGGGCTGGGGCAGGGAACGTCTCCTTCCGGGGCCCCAGCTCACTGCCATCTCCTCCAGGGCGAGAAGCCAGACGTCTGCCAGCTCATGGCCAGCTCCCACAGGGAAGTCTGCTTCAAGTGATGGCCTTGCCCCAGGAGGGAGCGGAGGGGGAAGAGCCAGACCCCCTACCCTCGCCTTTCTGATCCCTGACTCTCAGCAACTACTGCTCGGCATCCGGATAACTTCGACACATTCCATGAAGTCCAGACTCAAATTCTGCCCCAAGATCAAGAGTCTTGCCCCACTGGGAATGGTGCTACATTGAAACTAGTTTAATAAACACTTCTGGATGTCTTGATTCATTTGATAAGTCAGCAAATTTCCCTCTTCTGCACCTGCGCAAATGCTAGGACCCCTGAGGAGGCCCCCGTTCAGGGATGCAGAGCCAGACAGACATCTCGAGTCCTATGGTACTGGGGATGGGCCGAGGGAGAGACCAGGGCTGGAGGAGCCCAGAGTGGGAGTGAAGGCTCTGCATAGGGAAGAGGGGCATTGGGGCTGGGGTTTTGAAGGGTGACTTGGAGTTCATTAGGCATAAAATATATTCATTAATTCAACAGACATCCCCTGCCTTGCCACCCCCTTTTGCTGACCTGACACTGGGTGATACAGGTTGAGCCAGAGAATGTGAACTGGGGCCAGGCAAGGCCAGAGAATGCGGCAGAGGCTTTGTCTGGGGAGTTTTGAAGAATGTGTTCACTGGGAAAAATCATCATGTTCCAGGAGAGGGCAACAGAGTGCAAAGGGCTGGCCAGCAGCACAAACTGGAGCTGGGAGGCCGGGCTGAGGCATCTGAGAACAACAGGGCGTGTTGTAGGATAACTTTCACAGAAAGGAAAATTCATGGTTCTCATGCTGATGTAAAACGAACGCGAGTTAAAGATTTTGTTTAATTCGTGATTAGTGAGGGAAACTGGTCAGCTGTTCTGAGGAGGACCCGAGAACAGGCAGATTTATAGATCAGGAATATTGAAACGATGGTGCAAAGAGAGGCAAAACTGACTTTTTCACGAGAGGCAGAGGAGTGGTTCCTTTTTTTACCCCTGGCTTTTTTTTTTTTTAAGTTTAATAATAGATTTTATGTAACCTGATATGTATCTGATACATTATCATTTCAACATATAATCGATATGAGAAATCTCAGTGCGATCATTTCTGTTCTTTTTGATGCAAAGTCTTAACCGGTGTGTGGTTCATATCCACAGCGCATCTCAACTCCGACCGACCTCGGCCCAGGCGCTCGCGGTCACAGAGTTGCTGATCACAGCTGCAGGGGAGGAAGTCACTTTCCCTCCACCCTTCTCGGTTCTGTGGCTGAGACCCCGTGATAAATAAATGACAAGCAATAGGAGATATTGGAGGACGTGAGGAAACCATTTGGTGTAAACCTGATTTGGCCTGACTTTGTTTTCCAAAGGCCTGAGGTGGCCGGCTGCGCGTGCACTGTGCACCTGCTTTAACATTCACAGGGTCCCAAAGCCAAGAATGACGCCCCTAAAGATAGGGATGTAACTTCTCCCACATCGGCATTTCTTTAAAGATAGCATCTCTTCTTGGGAACTAAGGATTAATTACTGACCTGCTGTGCTCACCTCGTGACCCCTGACCTGCTGACCTCCGACCTGCTGTGCCAGCTCAGCATCTCGTGACAGCAGTAAAAGGGACGTTCTTGTCATATGTGATGTATGCTCTCTGTTCCAAGACAGTATATAACCACTGTGCACCCCCACGTCTGTGGTGCCCTCCCCGCCTTCGGGAAGCAGGCCCCGGGCCACAGTCCTCAGACCTGGCTCAGAATAAGCTCGCCCCACTTTTGATCTATAGATTGCTTATGGATTATTTGCACCGACACCCATGTAATACAAGCCAGATCAATAAGAGAAAACCAGAGTTTAACAACATGTGCCCTCCTCTGTCTGTGTGAGAGACCCAGGAAAACTGAGTAAAACTCCCCAAAATGGCCTAAGTCACCGCCTTAAACACCATCTTCAGCTAAAGACAAAAGAAAGACGTTGGGGGCCTGCCAGCTTCACCAAGGTACAACTGACGGACTGACTATATTGAAAGTGTACAATGTGATGACTTGAGATAGGTACACGTGACACAGTTCAGCGAGTTAACACCTCCATCCCCTCACGTGCTCACCTGTGTGTGTGCTGAGAAGCCGCTCGCTTAGCCGCTGTGCCTTTACCATAAGCACAGCTCACGCGAGTCACCATGCCGTGCGCAGAGCCTCAGAGTGGACTCCTCGTGAGGCGCCAGTCTGCGCCCTTTGAGCTGGGCCTCCCCCCATCTCAGTTCCAGGCAAGCACGGTCTTCCGCTTTTATGAGTTGGCCTATTTTAGACTCCACACACGAGTGAGAGCGGCCAGTGTTTGTCTTTATCTGGTCTGTTTCACTGAGCACAATGCCCTTCAGCTTCCTCCGCGTTGTCACAGACAGCAGGACTTCCTCCTTTCTTATGGCTTGCATACTCGAGTTACCCCTTTTGTCAAAAATCTTCTCAAAGAAAGACCCTCCTTGGCAGGTCTCACTGGATTTGCCCTAATTATTTACACAGTGCTGCAGGTGCTCAGTTTGCTTTGCTCGAAATTTCCGTGAGGAATCTCAGGTTGGACTTTTGAAAGCCTCTAGCATTTGCTAACCCCACCGGGAGGAATCCTACCGGGCTGCACCTGCAGATTCTATGCCTTTTGGTAAATTCCTCTCTTCTTCATGTCCCCAAAGGATCACAGGATCTTGGTCGGCCAGGACGGACCTGTCAGACTGACCCTGCGAGCCAGGCACAGGCTGGTTTTCCTGTGAGGACTTCCTAAGCCTCGGCTCCCAAAAGTCAAACTTCGTTTCTTGAAACTGGTTGGTCCAATGCACGCACAGATGGTCTCTCTCCCGGGAGGCAGAGCTTAATCCCACCCCACCTTGAGGGTGGACTGGATTTTGTAACTTGATTCCAAAGAGAAGGAAAGAAAGTGAAATTGTCACTTGACAGTGGAGCAGAGACACCTGGCACATCATGGGAACCACGTGACCCAGGTGCACAAAACTGGAAGTCACGTGCACACCACCCGCCCCTGCCAGAATGCCCAGAGGACCCTCCACGCCTGCGGCCTTCCTCTCGGAGACCCAGAACCCCAGCTGCACCGTGAGAAAGCGTCCCGGTCCCCAACAGAGGGACAGCCTCAAAATACCTGACCAGTGCTGTTCAGCCTGTCAAGGTCAAGGCAAAACCCAGCAAGTGTCAGGGACCAGAGGAGACCAAGGCGAGCTGATGACTAAACGCAACATGGTGGGATCCTGGTCCAGTTACCATTTTACTGAATGACTGGAATTACGACTGAGAACGTGGTACCATTGTTGCCTGACAGCAGCCAATGCACCTTGAGGAAACTGACGGAGACACTGTGGCACAGACACTGCGAGCATTGACCAGTCTCCCTTTTGATGAAGTCATGCGGGTCATCATGGCTACAAGATCCCTCCTGAAGCATGATGTAACATCACGGTCGCCGTCTGTCACATTCACAGGCGCCCCCTCGCTCCAGGCCGTGTGCCCCTGAGCGGCCATCTCGGGCCCTCCCAGAACCCTGCCCGTCACTCCCCCTGACAAGAAACTTGACAGCCTCACTCACAGCGGAAGCAGGGTGGCTCTGAGTGACAGGCAGATGCGCCTGAGGCAGCGTCCCCGTCTCCGATTCTGAGCGTCCGCCGCAGGCGGAGAGGAGGCACGGGGAGGGCAGGGGAAACGCAGAATTTGATTTGGGGAAGTTTGTCAAAAAATGTCAATGGTTTGAACTCTTGAGTAAATAGGATCACAGATTACTATGAAACCATACTTATTACCTATTTCACAAAGGGACAATCAAGGATTTTAAAGGCAAATGCAGTAAATTACATAGTTGGGGGAAAAAAAACCCTTAGCTCTTTTAATATTGAGAAGACTCAGTTTTCCTGTTTAAAAACCTGATAGAGACAGCATTTTGATGAAACACAGAGTCTTTTGTTTTCCATGTGAATTATTTAGTAGGTAAAGAAAACTTTTACAATAATTCAAGAAAATTTTGTCCTTTTATCAGAGAAAGAAAATCAAATTCTAGTTTTGCACAAGCACATTATGGATATTAAAGCTCATTTTTCAAACTCTTATAATAAATCCATTTAAGTTTTGTCAGTTTGACCACATAAGATAAGACTTTCTCTCTCTCCTCCCTCTCCAACTTTCTGTACCCACTTAGGTTGTTGTCTTGTTTTCTCTTTCTTATTTTGAAACAATCTTTAAATACCCTTAAACTAGGACAAAATTACTCTCCTTTTCCCTTCACAAGAATGCATTCTTCATATCTCATATTCTTCCTACCAAAAACACATCTTATTTTCCTTGCATACTTCGCATAGAGTTTTTTCCGTACCCTTATTATTCATAATAGTTTAACTTACTTACGTTGATTATAATTTCATAACCCTAATTTCCAGTGAAAACTAGGAAGCAAGCAATTGCAAACTGTAGACATACTAACATTTATGCCAAGTACACCGCAAGCTTCTGCAGGAGAGTCTCGCGTTTAGGAAGACACTATTTCCCGCTTTCTAGAAGCACACACTTCCTTACAGTACAGTTTTTTAATGTGGCAAAGGATATGTTTACTAACTAACCCAAATATCTTTAGTCTCTCTGTAAAACTTAAGAAGCCAAGGAAATAAACTTAAACTTATGTTTAATAATTCCTATTTTAGTATTTTATCTTATTTGTGAATGACCTAGATGTCCAATGACTAGCCATCATTTAACTTAACTTAGTATAACTTTAAGGCTCCCAGCATCCAAAAAGCATTTAAAACTATTTTTAAGCAGACATATTATAAAATATAATCAGTTTTGAAAAGTTTACTCATAAATTTTTATCCCACTTAAGTTTACTTAACTTACTTTTTTTTAACAATCACGCTGAGATTACTCATGAAAATTTCACGAGTCATTAAATAGCATCATCTTAAGTTATTTTTCTCGTTGACAAATCAGGCCAGTATCAAAAATCACAGAAGCACAGAACCGAAAAAAGTCAACGTATGACGCGCTCCCTTTTTTTGCTTTTTCTTTACTGTCATGCTTGATATACATCAAGCAATTCACTTTCATCGTCTGTTTGGTTCTTAGGTTGAATGCATAGTTTTATAAGCTTAAACATTTAGTAGAGATAACAAGATAACAAGTTTGTTTGACTGATCTTAATTTATGTAAACACTTTTTTTAAAAAGCCAATTAAAAAGAGTTCTTTCACAAGCTAGTTTTTAGTAATACTTCTTGGAGGTAGAAAAATATTACATACATATAACATACATATATAGACACACAGAAACATAGAGACAGATGCCAACAGAGATCTTATGGCTTTTATTTTTAAATTTTAGCCATGATACAGGTATGGAAATACAAAATCCATTAGTTAAGAAAAACAGAGGGGCTGGCCCTGTGGCCGAGCGGTTAAGTTCGCGTGCTTCGCTTCTGAGGCCCAGGGTTTTGCTGGTTCGAATCCTGGGCGCGGACATGGCACTGCTGGTCAGGCCATGCTGACGCAGGGTCCAACATGCCACAGCTAGAAGGATCCAGAACTAAGAATATACAACTATGCACCGGGGGGCTTTGGGGAGAAAAAGGAAATAAATAAAAATATTTAAAAAAAAAAAACAAAAGAAAACAAAACTAATCAGCCTTTTATGACTTAACCATGGACGCAAGATGTGTCCTCAAAGACAGTGAAAAGATGCAGCCCTCCCAAGACCCAGAGCCACTCTCAACAAGAGTCAAAAGAAAGAAAGACTTAGACAATTCCCCTGAGAGCTGGCAACAGCGGTCGGCAGGACCCTAGCCATAAATAGGGTGCAACCCACATTTCCGTCTGGCAGTCTACATATCCTTGGGGCTCCTAACCTGAACAGTTGGTCACCTGCACATGGAGGCCCACCACCCTGTGGGCAGAAGGCCCAGCCTCACTCTCAGCACACAGAAGGAGACATACAGGAAAGCAGTAGCAGCCCCTGGGAGGGAAGGATCAACAAGGGGGCCCTAAAACCAACTGAACAGGAGCCACAATCCAGAGAGCTAATCCTTACAAATGCTTTTCTCTTGCCAATCTGAACCCGGAAAGAAAAGGACAAGGAGAAGTTTTTACCACCCTCTCTCGACTGGGCACTACAGACAGACATCCCGGAGACGGACGAGCTAGGAACTCTTACCTTCTGCAGGATTACTCAGGTCCCAAGATCTCTCAGCTGCAGACCCCGGAGCCAACAGCGTCTCAGCCAAGGCTCTGCCATCCTCAGACCAGAAACTGGAGGGGAGGTGAAGGTTTCCTCCGTCTTCCTACGGTCTCCAGACAAGATCGACACCAGACAGGTTGACAGGAGAAAAGCACACAAATGCTATTTACACGTACAGGACGGCTCTTACACGAAAAATGAAGACCCAAATTAGTGATTAGGCCTAAGTGCTGATTTACTAGGCTGAACAGAGAGTGGTAAGTGTGGAAAAGTAACCAAAATATATGGAGAGATTAAAGGAAGAGTTGTTTTAACAAGGTCTGTTTGTACAGATTTCTCTCGGGCTTGACGCATGTCTCTGGTGGTAAGAGTGTTTCTTTCTCCTGGTACACCGAGGGCGTCTTTCCCATGTGAATTTTATCTCCCACTTTCAGGAAGAAAAACGAAGGTCAGAGCACAATTTGGCATCTTGCTGTTTTTCAAATAGCTTTAACTCAAAATCAATCTGCCAGAGCTGCGTCAACTTAAAAGCAAATTTGCCTATTATTTTATCTCAAAATAAGTTTATTCAGGAATCCTCAAAAGAAATGCAACACACGATCTGCACGCTATGGCAAAGCATAGGCAAATCCAGAAAACAAAGGAGGGGAGCTGCTTTTATAGAGACAGAGGGGGATAGGGGGCGGCTGTTCTAAAGGAAAGTCCCCTGGGGGAAAGTGGGCGTTCAGGGCGGCAATGGCTTCTCACTGGCTGGGCTGTGGCGTTTCTCATTGGCTGGGCTGTGGCATTTCTCATTGGCTGGGGTGTGGCGTTTCTCACTGGCTGGGCTGTGGGGTTTCTCACTGGCTGGGCTGTGGCATTTCTCATTGGCTGGGCTGTGGCGTTTCTCATTGGCTGGGCTGTGGCATTTCTCATTGGCTGGGCTGTGGCATTTCTCATTGGCTGGGCTGTGGGGTTTCTCACTGGCTGGGCTGTGGGGTTTCTCATTGGCTGGGCTGTGGGGTTTCTCATTGGCTGGGCTGTGGCATTTCTCATTGGCTGGGCTGTGGGGTTTCTCATTGGCTGGGCCATGGGGTTTCTCATTGGCTGGGCTGTGGTGTTTCTCATTGGCTGGGCCGTGGTGTTTCTCATTGGCTGGGCTGTGGGGTTTCTCATTGGCTGGGGTGTGGCGTTTCTCACTGGCTGGGCTGTGGGGTTTCTCATTGGCTGGGCTGTGGGGTTTCTCACTGGCTGGGCTGTGGGGTTTCTCATTGGCTGGGGTGTGGCGTTTCTCATTGGCTGGGCTGTGGGGTTTCTCATTGGCTGGGGTGTGGCATTTCTCATTGCCTGGGCTGTGGGGTTTCTCATTGGCTGGGCTGTTGCCGGGTGGGGAGAGAAGTCTTCCTTCAGTAGTAAAGTAGTTGTACTTCCTATCTGAGGGTAAGTCCCTCTCTTCCTCTTTGATGTAATTGACGGTGTGTGATGGGGGTGAGAGCGCCCCCTGCAGGCCTTCCCGGCTCTAGTTTAGTTAAGGTTCTTTTATTAATTTTCACAGCAAGCATATTTTGGGGTTGCATGTCCTAAACTCCTTCAACAGAAATGCACAAAATCACAGGTCCAGATATCAAAAGCTATTCTTCCTGGCGGGCACTAAATTATTTTTTTGTGGGTTAGGAATATTGTCCCTGAGCTAACATCTGTGCCAATCTTCCTCTATTTTTTGTATGTGGGATGCCGCCACAGCGTGGCTTGATCAGCAGTGTGAGGTCTGTCCCTGGGGTTCAGAACCCACAAACTCCAGGCCACCAAAGTGGAGTACACGAACTTAAGCACTATGCCATGGGGCCAGCCCACCCTTTTTTTTTCTTATTGAAGTATAGTTGACATATAATATTATATTAATTTCAAGTGTACAACATAATGACATTATGATATTATGGGACCCAGGAACTGGCAAGCCGGCCCCACCCCCCCCACCCCCATGCCCAGTGAGTCACTGCTGCACCCAGATGCCTGCCCCATTCAGTGCTGGCCAATGGCCCACTCTCTTCTTTGAGATCTGCATTATTTACATTACGAAATGATCATCATGGCAAGTCTAGTTACCATCTGTCACTATGCAAAGTTATTACAATATTACTGACTATATTCCCTAGGCTGTACATTACATCCCTGTGACATTTATTTTACAACTGGAAGTTTGTACCTCTTAATCCCCTACACTTACTTCACCCATTCCTCTACCCTCGGCACTAAATTCTTAATTGATCCTCCATTGTCTCTGAACCAGCAACTAGGAACCCCTCAATAGAGACTGCCCAGTGTTCAGACCATAAAGCCGAATGCCCAATCCTTGATTCCACCAGTACTGGTGACATTATCCATCAGAAAAGCATCAAAACAAGGCACAAATTTATAGCGAGAAAGCAAAAATGAGACAGAGAACCAGTAAAATTCTCTTACCCCTTTGGAGTCACCAGGGCTTCAGTCACCGTGAAATGCACTTGTCTGTCTACAAAGTTTATCTGACTCTGTCCCGTGAATCATAATTTGACTCCCCCCCCCCCGCCTTTAACCATTTTGAAGCTTTTACACCAAGATACAGTAAAATCTGGAACCTGGAATACTAGGCTGAGGTATCTGACAGCAATAGGAAGTGCCAGAGGATAATTTTCCAAAAAAAGGTAAAATGATAACTCTCATACAGTTGTAAAAATGAGCCGGTATTAGAGATTATTAACTTGTTGTTAACGAGAACTGGCCAGGTGTTAAAACCATTTCAAAGGAGACCCAAACAACAGATAAATCAGGAATGTTAAAACGAATGTGTAAATTAAGGCAAAAATAATTGAGGGGGAGTGTCTCTGGCAGAATTCATTTGCATGTCTATAGGCAAAATTTTTTTGATCAATTATGACTACAGAATTTATAAAATATCTCCCATGGAATTAGAATCAGAAAACCCTAAGGGGTGTCCTGTAACACAGGGCAATTTTTTTTTTTTGTAAAGGGCCATATAGTAAATAGTTTAGTTTTTGCAGGTCATACAGTCTTTGTCGCGACTACTCATCGCAACCAGGGAATAGACAATACCGAAACAAGTGGGCATGGCTGTGTTCCAGTAAAGCTTTATTTATGCATACTATTTGAATTTCATACAATTTTCACGTCATAGAATATTATTTTGATCCCCCCAACCTTTTAAAAAAATGTAAGAAATATGCTTAGCTCGTGGGAGTCACAAAAACAGGCAGTGACAGGACTTGGCCCACGGGCCACAGTTGGTGATACCCTGCTCCTGTAGGTAAAGCACAGGTTCCGCTGAAATTCACATTTTCCCCTGGAGGAACACAGGAGGTAAAATGAGGATATAATTGTTCCTGCAGCAGCACAAAGTTGTTGTAAAATGACTTAATGCACGTAATCTGCCCAGAACAGAGCCCAAGGTTTCAATTATTACTATTATTCTGGAACTGAGGTCACACGGCCCGCTGAAGTCAGCACCAAGGTCAAGGTCGAAACCAGGCTCCCACTGCGCTGCGCGCCGCAGATCTGTAGCCCCGCCCCCACGCTCGCAGATCTTGGCGGGAGTGGACTTCCGCCCGCCCGCTGTCAGGGCTACAGGCTGGACCCCTTCTCAGGAATTCCGGGAGAGTCTGGAAATCTGGAGGCTAGCTAGACGAGAGAGCACGGTGAAGACTGTCGTCAAGATTGGCCATTTCGGCACGGGAGGCGGGGCGACAGGGATGTGCCCCCGAAACGCTGGCCTGCGATTGGTCGGTGCTCTGCCCGGCTTGGTGAATAGGAGCGCGGCGACGGCGACGCAGAGGCCGGCGCAGAAAGGCGGGGAAACAGGGCGGAACGTCATCAAGAGTCCTGCGTGCTGTGGCGCGAGGCTTATTTGCGATTGGTCCGGAAGGCGCGGGGTGCGGCCTCGTTCAGCGATTGGCCCGGGATGGGATACCGGTCTTTTATTGGCTAATACCGCTCGGGGCGGGCAAAGGTGAACGCCCGGCCGTCAGCGATTGGTCAGCGCGGCTGGGGGCGGGCCTGCAGATCGCGAAGACAGCGTGCGGTTGGCCAGCACGGCGCGGGGCGGGCACCCCGGGTGCGGCGGTGACTCGCGATTGGCCGGCACGAGCGGGTCGGCCCGGTTCGCCGGTTCCTGGGTCCCGGCGGGCAATGGCGTCCGGCGGCTGGCGCTGGCTGCGCGGCCTCTGGGCTGCGGGGCAGCCCCTGTTCCAAGGCCGTGCGCTGCTCGTCACCAACACGCTGGGCTGCGGCGCTCTCATGGCGGCCGGGGACGGTGTGCGCCAGTCCTGGGAGATCCGCTCCCGGCCCAGCCAGAAGTTCGATCCTCGGCGCTCAGGTGAGGAGACCCGTGCTGCTGGCCTTTGACCCTAGAGGACCTTTGACCCCGACCCCGGATTCGGAGACCTCTGAACCGGGCCCGCGGGCCGTGACCCCTGACCCATGCCCTCAGTTCCTGGCAGGACCCTTGACCTCCACGTGCACCCTAGACCCTGACAGTCCCTCCCAGGTCTCGATCCCCTCCCATCCTACCCTTCCCCGGGCCTCTGTCCTTCCCAGTCTGGGGCCTCAGGCCCCCCCATACCTGGGGTTCTGTCCCAGCCCACCCCGTCTTGTGCTTCCCTGGCTCCGGCACTGAGCACGGGAGGCAGCACCCGGTTGTCAAGGGCGCAGCCTCTGGACGGGCCAGCTGGGGGTGGCGCGCTGGCCTCACACTTCCCCACCTGCTGTGCTCGGTTTCCTCCTCTGGGAAGGGGGCGATGGTAGAACCCTCCCGCGGGGTGGTGAGGGAAGGAGGTGAGAAGATCTGGGAGGAGCCCCGGGAATGGTGCCTGGCGGTGGGGCTTGTCATGGAGAACATCCGTGTGGGCTGTGGGCGGTCGGGCTTACCCAGGTCTGAGCCGGAGAGGGAGTGGATTCGGGGTCTGCAGGCCTGACTGGGACTCTTGGCGTGCCCTCAGCGAGCATGTTTGCAGTGGGCTGCAGCATGGGCCCCTTCCTGCACTACTGGTATCTCTGGCTGGACCACCTGCTCCCTGCATCCGGCCTCCGCGGCCTCCCAAATGTCCTCAGGAAGGTCCTCGTTGACCAGCTGGTGGCCTCTCCCATGCTGGGCGTCTGGTACTTCTTGGGTAAGGACCTGTGCGCTTGGGCTTGGCCCCTGTAGGTCGTGAGGGGCAGAGTCAGCTTTGTGTTAAGAAGGTGTGAGCTGCACTTCTGATGCATCTCCTGTGTGGGTGGCCCTGGAACGGGGGCCAGGTCACAGTGGTGACAGGACAGATCCGGTGGGAGTGGGTGTGAATGGCAGAATCACAGACAATGGTGCAAAGTGTGGAAGGGACGAGGACAGGGTCTCATGGGGCTGCCTTGGGCAGTGGTTGGGAGGGCTTCTGAAAGGAGAGGACACTCAGCTGAGACTTGAAGAAGGAGCCAGCAGGCAGGAGGAACAGCCCATGCAAAGGCCCTGAGACTGAAGGAAGAGTTGCTGGGGCTGGGACGATGACTGGGGTTGATGGGGCGCAGTCATCCCAGCCTTTGGCTCGGGGAGGGAGCGTCACTCGCTCCGCACCCCCAGGCTCAGTTCCGCATCGGGTAGTGAAACAGCCTCAGCCTCAGGAAAGGGGTGTCCCTTTCCTTTGGGGAACCTGTTTAGAACCTCTCTTTCTCACTGGGACCCACTTGTTCTGTGTTGTGTCCCCACACTGGCCGCCCTGCTGGACCACTCTTCCCACAGCAAGGCTTCTAAGCATCCTGGTTCCTCGGCCGGGGACGCTCCGTCCTTCAGGGGTCCTGCCCCACTCTCCACCATCGGGACTCCCCAGCCTCTGACACTCGTTGCTTGGTTTCCTCCCCAGGCCTTGGCTGCCTGGAGGGCCAGACCTTGGATGAGAGCTGCCAGGAGCTACGGGACAAGTTCTGGGAATTCTACAAGGTGGGCGTGCCCTCAGGCCGCGTCCACCCGCATTCCCCGCCTCCTCCCCCTCACTACCTCCGGGCCCCGCCCAGGTCCCTCCCGGCCCCGCCCTCACCGCCCTCCGCCCCTCCCCGCAGGCCGACTGGTGCGTGTGGCCGGCTGCGCAGCTGGTGAACTTCCTCTTCGTGCCCCCCCAGTTCCGAGTCACCTACATCAATGGCCTGACGCTGGGCTGGGACACGTACCTCTCCTACCTGAAGTACCGGGTGAGCGCGGTGGGCGGACCAGGCACCCAAGGGACTCCTCAGGGGCCACATATGTGAGCCCCAGATGGCAGTACAGCGACCCTCCAGGGAGAGGGCCTCCTGTGCACAGGACAAGCCGCACCCCACGGTGGGCGGGCGCGGAGCTGATCGCCAACAGGGTGAAGACCGAGCGCATCTCTGCTGCCTGATGTGACCTCGGCTGAGTTCCTGCCGCTTCTGCCCAGAGAGGTCGACCCCAGCCCGGGACCGGTAGTGGAGGAGGGCTGAGCGAGGAGGAGCCCAACGGGATGAACGGGGTGTTTGACCATGCCCTCTTGTGCGGACAGACCCCGGGCCCCCTGACAGCCCCAGGCTGGGGGGCCTCACGCACCGTGCTGGGACCAGATGCCAGACAGGGCAAGACTGAGCCCCAGCCGAGCACTCGTCTGGGCAGGAAGGGGCATGGGCCCCCACGGGCAGGCCAGGCCACGGTCCTGGGCTGAGTCCCAGCCCTACCCTAGCCCCTGGGCATCTGGCTGGGCTGCCCATTACCCAGCCTCAGTTTCCCCATCTGGAGCACAACCGTGAAGATGGACAGTCATTGCCCAGCCCTTCTCACCAGGAGCCTTAGTGCCCAGTGACCGAAATGTCCCGTCCTCGGCACTGGGCCCCAGCCAGTCCCAAGCCACAACCCCTCAACACTGCTGTGGCCTGGCTCTGGACTCCCTGGGACCAAGGTGGGGACATGACCCCTCCCCTCAGAGCAGGGCCTGCCTGGAGTCTGCTCCCTGGCTCCCAGCCTTAGGCAGGGCCAGGCAGCCTCCAGTCTCATCCTCTAGTCATGGACTGTGGAGATTCCATTAAACTCTCGCTGTAATTGAAGTGCTCCTGGGTGACGGAAGCCAGCACTGGGGTGCAGCGCTGTCCATTCGCTTTATTGGGTGTGTGTAGTGTTGTCATGACATCTCCTGGGGGACTGGGGGTCACGTTTCACACTCATGACATCAGAACAGGTCTGGGGGGGGGGGGTCCCAGGGTGGTGAGTACCCACAGCAGCGCCCCCGTCCAAAAAAAGGGTAAAACTGTGGGGACCAGGAGCCAGGAGGGCCATTGCCCAGCTCTGACCCACCCCATGGTCCATGCTGAGAGCCACAGTGGCCTCCGCCTATCTGTCACCGCCAAGGGGCTGGCAGGCCTGGTCACCTCCCATCGCCCAATCAGCCCAATCAGCCTGCCCTGGGGTGTCATCTGAACCCCCCCTTCAAAACCGGTAACTGTTGATGGGGGTGAATTAAAAAAAAGGTGGGGTGTCGAGAGGAGGGTGAGCAGTGAGTTCACGGGGCCACGACACGCCACGGCAGAGTGGGGACAGGGCTGTATGTACAGGGCGGGGCGTGGGTGGGTGGGGCGCCGAGCCCCTGGGGGACATCTCCAATAAATAAATAAATAGCTACGATAATAAATAAGGTGACGGGCTAGTCGGGGTAGGGGTCTCGCGCCCGCTGTCGGTGGGGGCGGGGTCAGGCCAGAGGGAGGGGCAGCTCTCAGCAGGCGCAGTCCTGGTGCGGGGGCGCCTGCTGGTCCGTGAGCTGGGGGCCCTGCTTGGCGCCCGTGACTGCGGGGTCAGCCGTGTCCAACGACTCGGACATCTTCTCACAGATGACGTCCACCAGGCGCTCAAAGGTCTGCTTGACATTAATGTTGTCCTTAGCACTTGCCTCAAAGAACTCGAACCCTATGGTCGTCAGAGAAGAGAAGGGTGAGGACCCTGGTCCCCCACTGGCAGAGAGCTTCTCTGAGGCCCGGGAACACCTGGAGATTACCAGTGCTGACCACACAGTCAAGGCACTGACAAGTCCCCCGTGGAAACAACATTGGACTGGGTCAGCCCTGTATTTCCTGCACTCCTTTCTATACCCTGAGACTGTCCCCTTTTCATTGTCTCCAGGGCCTGGCAAGACCCGCTTCCCTGCTCCCACACTTCAACCTAGCCCCACACATTGGCCCTCGCAGCATCTGACGCCCAGATCCAGCCGTGCCCTCCCCTGCTCACACACCCTCCATGGCTCCCTCTTGCCCTCAGCATGTGGTTCAGGCCCTGGACAATCAGCCACATTTCCTCCAAGTGATCCCTCAGGTTCTAGCCGTGTAAAATTATTTGCCAAAACACGCACTTCTGGCCTTTCCCACCTCTGGCCTTTGCCTAAGCTGTTTCCTCCGCCTGAAAGACCACCTTTTCTTCAAGTACCAGATCCAGTCCCTGCCCCCGTCCCGGAAGTCATATCTACACCAGGCAGAGCCTGGCTCCCCCTATGGACTCCCCCAGCCCAAGTCCCTCCCTCTACGCCACAAAACTGGAGGCGTCTCAGGGGTCCAGCAACACCCAGCACAAGGCTGGGCTGTGAGGGCATCACAATGAATCAGTAACTTCCTGCATAGTGAACTCCTATGCATCCATCAAGATCCACCGCAGATGGCTCCTGGACCAAGGCCAGTTTGCAGGAAGTGAATTGTCTAGATTCAAATCCAGGCCCTGTCCTGGCTTTGCTGTGAGCCCTTGGGTGTGTCCCCTCCCTTTTCAGGGCCTGTGTCCCTTTTCTAGCCTGTAGATGTCCAGCCCTGCTGGGGACTCACCCAGGTGGTCAGCCAGCTGCCGGCCACGTTCTGATGATACCACCCGCTCGTCCTCCATGTCGCACTTGTTCCCCACCAGCAGCACCTGGGCATTGTCCCACGAGTAGGTCTTGATCTGGGTTGACCTGGCAGAGGTGGTGACCGGTGGGTTAGGGCTTGGAGGCGCTGAGCTCCACCCTCCTCTGCTGTCTCCCCTCGCGCACCCCTCCAGCCCTCCACCTCCCCATCATCCCTTGACCATGGCGGGCTCCATGCCTCCTCCCAGCCTTTGTCCGACCAGGAACACCCCCCCTCTCCTGGCATCTGCTCCAGTGCGCCCCTGATTTTGGAAATCCCTCTTGTAAGCAGCCTCTCCCACCCTTCCCAGATCCCCCCCACCCAGAGAGAGGAATTTCTCCCTCCTCAGCAAATTTGCAAATTTTCTTAAAATGTACTGTTACTTCCGGGCAGCAAATATAAATGTGTATATCCTCTGGCTTATGCCAACGTATATTTCCTGTCCCCCCCAGATTTTTTCCCTATATGTTTACAGTTTCATTTTCTACCTGAAATCCTTTCTTCCCATTATTTTGAGCCAGTGTCACTGTGTTTTAATGATTATAGACTGGCAGCAGGTCTGGGACCCCAATATTGTCATTTACATTTCTGCCAGGGGGGCTGGGGCTCCCTCCTCTTGGCCTGTGCCCCAGGCTTTGCACTAAGCCTGGCAGAGGGGATGGGGGTGTGCTCACCAGTCCTGCACGGCGTTAAAGGACTCCTCGTTGGTGATGTCGTACATGAGGATGAAGCCCATGGCTCCCCGGTAGTAGGCTGTGGTGATGGTCCGGTACCGCTCTTGCCCTGCTGTGTCCTGGGGAAGAAGAGCAGGGGGTCAGAGAGGACCCACCTGTAAGCTCCTCAGAGTAGAAATGAGCTCTGACATCATCCAGTCCAGCCCCTTGAGGGCCAGAGAGGAGCAGGGGCTCTCCCAGAGGCACAGTGGGTCAGGGAGAGTGAGAGGCCACTTGTGCCAGGAATGTGGTGCTCCCTCAACCTACAGTCTGGTACCTGCAGAACCGTCCCCGCGTTCATTCAATGCACATGTACTGGGCCCTGACCCGTGCCATACCCTGCACTGAGCACTGAGGACACAGCTGATAACAAACGGACAAAACTCACTGCCTTTGTGGGACCGATAGCCCAGTGCAGGGACGAGGACAGGTGCAGAGGAAGAGAATGGATCCTGTGTTGAGGGTGGTGAGGCCTGCAGAGGAAGATGCAGCTGGACAGGGCTGGGCAGGGGGGCTGGGGTAGGCTGCAATGCTGGGGAAGTGAGGGAGGGGCCGTGTGGGGCTCAGTGGCTTTCCAGGCAGAGGGCACAGCCTGGCCGCAGGTCAAAGGGGACTGGGCGGTGCATTGGAGGGACAGTGAGGAGGCTGAGGAGGAGGGGGAGGGAGACAGATGTGGCAGATGTGGCGGGGGGGGGAGCAGCAGCAGGGATGGACAGGCAGGCTCTCCTGGGCCAGGGGAGGGGTGTGGGTTTCCCCCTGAGTGAGGTAGGGGCCGGGGAGGCTGTGACCAGAGCAGGATGGTTCTGACTTGGGATAGAACAGCCTCCTCAGGCCTCGGTGGCTGAGGGAGGCGCGGAGACCCTGTGGGAGGAGCCTTCTCTGTCCCAGGGAATGAGGCTGGGAGCCAAGCTGCAGTAAAACCTCATACAGACTCACATGGAGGAAGTTGAAGATGGGGAAACTGAGGCACCAAGCCAAGGGATGTTCAGATGATGGTTAGGAAAGGACACAGCATTTGCTCCTGCCCCACTCCTGGAGAGCCCTGATTAGGCACCCATGGGAGAACAGCGGCACTCTCTTCTGCGCCCCTAGCCCATGGTACACAGTAAGTACCTAATAAATGCCCAGTGTGTGAGTGAATAAATCCAGACAGGAAAGAGATAGGCAAAGCTGGAGCTGCTTTTCCAGGGACCCAGAATGATGGAGCTGGGAGCCCCCCAGGTGGACCCACCCAGATCTGCAGCTTGATCCTCTTGTCGTTGCGGTAGATGGTCTTGACCTTGAAGTCGATGCCCACAGTGCTGACGAAGGCGGGGGTGAAGGAGTCGTCTGCGTAGCGGAAGAGGAAGGACGTCTTGCCCACGCTGCTGTTGCCGATGATGAGGATTTTGAACATGTAGTCGAAGTTCTGGTCCGAGGACTCCTTCTGCCCATAGCGCGAGTCTGTGGCAGACGCCATCTGGGGGTGCGGGGCCGTAGGCGGGCGTGAGGGGTCTCCCTCCCTCCCCAACCGCCCAAGCCCAGGCACAGGATGGAGGGAACTCCAGAGCTCCAGAGAGGGACTAGTGTGCAGAGCTTACCCTGATCCCGTCAGGAGCCCCAGGACTGACGGTGGGGCCCACTGCACAAGGCGGCCGTGCAGTGACCTTGAAAGGCCTTGAAAGGCCGGAGGTTTCAGGGGAGGAGCTCAGAACGACCGGGACGGGGACACCCGTGCAGCCCCCTCCAGCAGGCCTGAGCCCAGGTCCGGCTGTAACCCTAAACCCGCCGGCGCAGGGAGGGGTGACTGCGGCCGGCCCCGCCCCCGTCAATCATTCATGTTCCTTAGAACACAGCCACGCGGGCGCACGTGCACACTCATGTACAGTCCCGCGGGGACGCGCGTCCGCAGCGCCCCCTCCCCCAGACTCCCAGGCTGGGAAAGCTCCGGCTGAAGCAGCTGCATCACATGATAGGGGAGGGATGTGCACACGCTCACGTGCACACGGCAGGGCACACACTCACCTGTACACGCGCGTGCACATATGAGGGTCGAGCACGGTGCACAGGACAGAGACGCAAACATATGTCTGTACAGCTACATGCATATACAAATGTGCAAACCCACCCGTATGCACGGCGCCCTCCATCCATACAGGCGTGTACAGCTCACCCACACGGGCACGCACCTCCGTGCACGTATGCAAACGGCCATGCACGCACACGCACAGTCCACGCATCTCCCTCCACACGCGTGCAGCATGCACACACTTGTGTAGGACCCCCACGGGGTCACACGAGCATACTCTGGCACACAAACAAGAGTGAACACAGACCCGCCGGCAGAGGAGGACACGCACACGCGTGTGCACACCACGCGCACGCGCACGCACAGAACCTCCCGCGCGCACAGCTTCCCGCAAGGCATTCGCCTCCCCTCCCCCTCCGCCGCAGAGCCGGGGCGGGGGCGGGGGGGGGAAGGTGAGGATCTAGCAGGTAGGGGAAGCCGGGGCCCTACCCCTCCCCAGGCCCGCGACCGCCGCATTCTTCCCCTCCTTTTAGCCCTCGCCAATCTCTTCCCCCACCCCCGCCAGCCTATCAGTCAAATGAAGGTTACGCAGGTGCTCGAAGCGGGAGCGAACCGAGTCTCCCGGGAACTCACCTTGCCCTGTAGCGATGAGGTGGCGACTTTTTGGCAGCAGCGGTGACGGGGCCCGGGGCGCCGATGTAGGGCTGCGCGGCGGCGGCAGCGGCTGAGGCCCCTGCAGTCAGCGGTGACGTCCTGCAAAGAGCGGGGCGGGGCCTCACATGCAGATATTGCCGTGACGCCATCCTGGGGCGGAGCCGCGCGTAGAGATATGGCCCACTGACGCACTCAGAGCCGCTGGGGGGCGGGGCTTCTGCGCAGATTGACATGTAAATGGGGCGGGACCCAGCGTGCGCAACCAGTAGCGGGCGGGGGCGGTGCAGAAGGGGAGGGGTCGCTTGCCGGCTCCTCCTCTCTGTCTCGTTAAGGGAGGCGTGGCTGCGAAGCGCCCTCTCACTGGCTTAAGTGTTTGAGCGACGGGCTTAATAGCCAATAGAAGACCGTCACTCCCTTCTCCTGTCCAATGGTGGCTCCCGAGAGGTTGAAGGGCCGAGAGGTCAAGGCCTTGGTCGAGCCTGGGTTTTCAGGAGGCGTTCCCCTTCCCCGCCCCCGCCCGCCCCGGTCGCGGACTGCAGCGGCCCCCACAAGGACTTAGGTGCCGTGGCCTCTCGTTAAACGTCCCCTACTCCCAATCTCAGAAGAGAGGAACAGAGGTCCGAGAGATGCTCCCTGCCCCCTATTTATGGGGTTCGAGATAAGTACGAAAGAAGAAAAAGGGTAAATAGGAGTCAAGAGAGACCCATCCAATTTCTGAGATGTAAGTCCCCCAAAGAGGGCCGAGCTGGTAGCTGCTCCACCCTGTTTCTGAAGCGAAAAAGGAGAAAAAGGAGGTATCAAGAGAGACACCCCTCCCCACCAATTCCTAGACAAGAAAGAAGGGGCTGGCAGGCGGTCCGGGAACCCCTCCCCTCCCTGCGCCCCATTTTCCAGAGAAAAATGCAAAGAAGAAAGCGGAAGTGGGGCAGAGAAAGGGTCTGTCCCCCAAAGTCGCAAAGCCTGCGGTAACAGGGAGGGTCCGAACGAGGGTCAACGACCCAACGATAAAGATGCGAGGTGGGACCTGCTTTACCCACCCCCCGCCCGCCCCCCGGGTCCTGAGTGGAAAGGCAGGGACAGAAAGACCCGTCCTCCACCCTGGGGAAACCAGGCTCAGAGATGGAGACTTGGGGGGCTGAGATGCTCCATCGTTTATTCCCCCAAGTCTTAAGGGGAAAACGTCGGAATTGCGGGGGGCGCAGGAAAGCGAGACCCCGGCCTCATGCCCCCATTCTAGGTCCCTGCCCCCAACTTCGGTCCCCAGACCCGGCCGGGGTCGTGTGGTCCCCGGAGAATCCTGACCCCCTGACTCCTTCCCGGGAGGCAGGGATGGACGGGGGCTCGTCCTGTTTATATAAAGCTCACCAGCTGCGGAGGCGCCGAGAGACCAGAATAACTTCTCGCCTCGAGGCCGCCCCCCGCCCCCAGCGCCCCGGAAGCGCAGGGACGTCCCTCCCGCCCCGCTTGCATTTGGGAAATCTATTTTTTCTAAGAGTAGCGTTGTCCCTCTCCCCCACTTGGACTATAAAATTATCACGGACCCACTGCAAAGAATTGGGAAAATTCAGAAAGACATAAAAAATAAATAAAAGTAAATCCACCCCCAGTCTCCCCCCACGCGGAGACGCGCGGCGGAGTCCCGCTCCGGGTGGGGCCCCCAGGCGCCGGCGGTCCAGGCCCCGGGCCGCGGCCCTGTTGGGGGTGAGGACGAGCGGGTCGCTCAGGTCCCTGACCTCCTGAAGGCGCGTTTTGGTCTTTGCCCGTGGGTGGCACTCGGAAATACCTACTTTTTTTTCCCATGGGGAGAAAGCCCACAACAACGTACGCCAGCTTCTGCACAGAGGAATTTGTATTTTAAAATAAAAATAATGAAAGGCCTTGATTGTTAAGAATCAGCAATCGGCTCTGGAATTAGGACTATTTGAATTGCCGGGGGCGGGGGGGGGGGGGGGTGTAACGGGGGTGGGGGCAGCACCACTGTGCATTGGTGATGGTGTCTCTTGTGTGGCAGGGGAAACAAAGCCTGGTGGGAGAAGGGCCTCAAACTCTCCCAAGTCCCACCCCACTGGGAGTAAACTCCAGACTCCTCCCCGAAACCCAGGTCCTGCCAGCTACCTCCCCATCTCATCTTCCTCCTCCAGTCAGACACTCCCTCCTCTAGCTCTAGGTGTGATCCTGCCTCAGGGCCTTTGCACTTGCTGTTCCCTCTGCCTAGAGCAGTGTTCCCTCAACCCTCCTTGTGCCTGGCTCTCTCACCCCCTTGAGGTCTCTGATCAACACCCACCTCCTTCCGGAGGTTCCAGTTTTGCCCTGTCACCTCCTAGCATACCACCATATTTCTCCTTCCTGACACACCCCCATCAGAAATGATCAGGTTGACTTACTTATCCATTAGGCATCTGAGCTCTGAGAGGCAGGGATGGTGTCCCCGACACCTAGACCTGTGGACACAGTAGATGCTCCGTCATGGCATGACATGAATGAATGAATGATTGGAAGGAGAGTGACTTTGGCCAGAGAGATTAGGGAGGACCTCTTTGAAGAAGTGATATTTAAGCAGAAACCTGAAGGAGGAGGAGAAGGAGCTGGCCGCAGGGAGAGGTGGGCAGCAAGTGCAAAGGTCCTGAGACTGGGATTCACTGAACAAGCTTGAGGGACATCCCCTCTCCAGCCCAGGGAGGGAGGTGGGCAGGCAACATTTCTCCTTGAATAGAGGGCAAACTGAGCCCTGAGAATCACCCTAGGAGTTCATGAGGGCTGAAAGTTCTGGGGCCTGAAGACCTTCTCCCACCCTCCTGTTTGGGTCTAGGATGGGCCACAAAGGCAAGGACTGCACCCCTCGGGAAGGGCCCCAAGCAGGAGAAAATTGGGGACCCAGAGCATGTGAGTGATTTCACTCAGCCCTCTAAGGACCTCAATTTCCCCATCTGTGAAATGGGAGAAGAAAGAGGCGGAGTTGCCTTTGAGCACGTAGCTCAGCACCTGGCACAGGACACACTCTCCTTGAGCGTTACCTTCCACAATAATGTGATCCTCATCAAGAGTCCATCTCCCCTGGGAAAGGACAAAGGCTTGGGGAGGGTAAGCAACTTGCTGAAGTTGTCAAAGTCCACCTCTGGGGGACACTGAGGATGGCAGGGTGGACCTGGCCCAGGCCTCTGGGGATCCTCGTCTGGAGAGGATGGTGGAGGGGTCAGGGAGGGCTTCCTGAAGGAAGGGACACTGAGCTGAGACCCAAAGGATGAGGATGAGGGGGAGGAGAACTATTCCAGGTGGCAGGCCCAGCGTGTGCAAAGGCCCTGAGGTGGGGCCGTGCTTGGGGTGTGGAAAGCCAGCGTGGGTGGAGGGTGGTCAGTAAGCGGGAGAGGAAGGGATGCCTGTGACCCATGTTCAAGGGGAACATATGCATGTTCTTATGAAG
Organism: Equus caballus; assembly: GCF_041296265.1. Classification (NCBI taxonomy): domain Eukaryota; kingdom Metazoa; phylum Chordata; class Mammalia; order Perissodactyla; family Equidae; genus Equus; species Equus caballus. The sequence goes on from NC_091704.1 coordinate 17,407,351, forward strand.
GGGTGGAGAAAGAACCAGAGGGAAATCAGGTGAAATACTGAAGGCAGATGACACACAGTTGAGGTTATAACAGAATTTTATTTTCTTCTTTATGTGTTTCCATTATTTGCAAATTCTCTACAGTGAAGATGTATTACTTGTAAGTAAAGAGGGAAGGAGAACAAATTATAAATACAAATCCCTAAATCCCTGCGGCTTAAAATCTGGGAGGAAATGCACCCAGGCCCAGGCGGGCTGACCTTTTTTGTTTTTAAGATTGACCCCTGAGCTAACAACTGTTGCCAATCTTTTTTTTTTTTCTGCTTTATCTCCCCAAATCGCCCCCCGTGCACAGTTGTACATCTTAGTTGCAGGTCCTTCTAGTTGTGGCATGTGGGACGCCGCCTCAACGAGGCCTGACGAGCAGTGCCATGTCGGCGCCCAGGATCGGAACAGCCGAAACCCTGGGCCGCCGCAGCGGAGCGCGTGAACTTAACCACTCGGCCACGGGCCGGCCCCCCGCGCTGACCTTTACGTCGCCCTCTGTGGCATCTGGTCCCTGGCGGTGAGGAGGGCGAAGTCTCGGTGGAGGTCTAGGAAGGCAGCCAGGAGCTGCGGCAGGCCCCGCGGCAGCGGCACGGCTCCAGGCACGCGGGCAGGGAGGCGCGGGGCCTGCGGAGGCCGGGACGGCTCCCGGGAGGCCCACCCCAGGCCCATCTCGACCCCACCGGGCGGCCGCCGGCGAGGCCCGGTTCCCCGCCCCCGCGCCCCCGCCAGGACGCCCGGCTGCCAGCCTCGAGCAGCCCAGGGGACCTCTGTGCCTGTTTCCCCATCCGCGAAATGGGCACGCTGCTAAATTTGGGTGATAAGATTTATTTAGCCCCAGAAAATGTTCAATGCCCCCAATTTCTAAGCTATTTCGGGGAGGTCAGAGACACCACCCCTCAACCATAGTTTACCCAAGCACTAGACTAGGCCACAGACGGGAAACTGAGGCCCAGAAGGGTCTGTGACTGGCAAGAAAGGGTCAGAGGCCTCCTTTCCCCTGGGGGGGGGGGGGTCAGACTCAGGAGGCGCAGAGACCTGCGGGGGGCGGGGGTTGCGGATTCTGTGCTTTTGTTGCTGTTCTATAAGTGGAGAACGGGGGCACCGAGCAGGGGGCTCTGAGGTCAGAGAGAACAGGGGCGTGTGCACCGGAAACCGACCAAAGGCGGAAACTGCGGCCGGTGCGCAAGCGCGACCCCCGAATCAGCCTGCGGGGCGCCCCTCCAGCCCCGGAGCACCGGGCCGACGGCAGCTCTGCCGCGCACTCCCCGACTCAAGGTCCGCTCTCCCGCAGCGAGCTGCCTGGCGGAAGGGGGGCGCTGTGGGGGCATCTCCTTGAGGCTGAGCCCCACCGCTCGAGCAGGGCCACACCGAGGCACAGCAGGCACAGGCCTGGCACATATCAGGCCCAATAAATATCTGACAGAGAATGAAAGAATAGTGATGGGTGTGGCTCATGAGTGAGCACCGGAGGAGGCCGGCAGGGGACCTGGCAGACGCCCCCTTTCCACGCCAAGGGTGGAAGTCCAGGAAGGAGATCCCAAGGGCTCTGGAAGAGGCTAACCCTAGCCCAGCCCCTCGGAGAGCTCTCTCAGCAGAGCCTGGAGTCAGAGTGGACCCCAGCCAGGGGCCTCCAGTTCCACCCTGAGACCTGCCTGTAACTAAACGCTTGGTTGTCTCTCTCAGGGGGTGGGGAAGGCAAGGCAGGGGCCCCCTGGGACCTCTTCCTGGAAAGTCCACCCACCCGCCAGGGGCCATTAGTTGCCAAAGGGCTCAGCCATCACGCCACCCTCATGGTTCTTGCAGGGCTTGCCCGCGGTCCTCTGGTTGTCCAGGAGGAGCCCCCCAGGGTCCAGGCTGGCCTCAGGGGACAGGAGCTCAGTGTCAGGTGACTCTGAGGCCTCCCCATCCAACGCTCCCTCCTCCTCTGCCTCCTTCTCTTCTTCCGCCTCATCCAGAGTCAGCTCAAACTGGAATCTGTCAGGGCTACCCTGCTCAGGGCTGGTGGGATCCATGGGGCTTCGGGGGACCTTGCTCTGGTACCACTCGCGGTTGTCCTCTAGTGTGTCCAGCAGGTCCTGTGCATCTGGGTGTACCAGGTCGGCCCACGTCTCCCACAGTGGGTGGGCAATGTAGTCAATGAAGCCCACCTGTGGGGCAGTACGGGGTTGTGGGGGGAGGAGGCTGTGCCTGGAGTCACCAGGGAACCTAGACCCCGCCCAGCCCCCTGGCCTTTGCCCAGCTTGTTCCCTCTGCCTGGAATGCGGTTTCCCAACTCCTACTCATCCTTCAAAACCCTCTTCAAACAACGTTTCCTCCAGGAAGCCTCCCCTGACTCTTCAGGACTCCCTCAACCCCTAAGTCTCTCCCTCCACCCCAGTCCTCACTCCTCGGGGCTGGATGGATGTGTCCCCCAGACTGGGATCCCCTGGGTGACAAGGGTCCCCCACATCACCCAGGACAGACATTTCCAAACCCCGAGAGTGCAGATCCCTCTCTCTGCAGCCCAGAGACTGCGTCCCAGGCCTGCCTGGTGCAGCCCAGCATACAGTGCACCCTCAGGCCACACCCCTCACTGGCCAGCGCCCGCCAGCTCAGCCCTGTCTCCCTCAGACCTGGGACTTCTCCACCGAGGCCGTGTGCTTGTCGCACATGGGGCTGACGTCCAGGCCCGACTCGCGCTCGCGGTCGCCCTGCTGGAAGAACTCGGCCATGATGCGGTCCGTCCACTGGCGGTACAGGGGCAGCGGTTTGGTGGGGTTGCTCAGGTCGGCGCAGTGCACCAGGTTCTGCAAGACCTGGGGAGACGGAGGCCGGGAGAGCTCAGGCCAGGGCCCGAGGCCTGCGACGCCCCCGTCCGAGGCTGGCACGGCAGACACACCCATCTTACGGGTGGGGACCTGAGGCCCAGGAGGAGAGGGAACGGCTGCTCCATTTCTTCAAGTTTGGCATACAGTCGTTGCCTCATAAATGCAGATAAACGAGAGCCACGGAAGCCGAGGCCAGGCCGCCGGGCCACACACCTGGATGCGGTCGGAGTAGTTGTCGAGCAGCAGGACTCCGAGGCTCGCCACCTTCTTGGTCTCCACCATGGTCTTCAGGTCTGCCAGGAGGCTCATGTGTTTGGACATGTCGGTGGCCAGCACCTGGGGGCAGGCGACGGCGGATAACAGGTATGAGGGTGGCGCCTGCCCCACCCCTCACTCCTGGCCTCTCAGATGCCATGCCCCGGTGACCCTCAGCCCGCCTCTGAGCCTCGCTGTCCTCCTCTGTGAAATGGGGGGATGCAACGAGGCTGGCTGCAAACCCAGCTCCCAAGAGGGGCTGAAACAACAGTTCCTTCTCCCACGTCCCTACACAGGGGGCAGGGGGAGACAGGGTGTGGGGAGGGAGCTGAAGCCTGGGGGCTGAGGTGAGATGTGCCTGAGGGCAGCAGTGAGGCCCAGCAGAGGATGTGGCCTGTGCAAAGGCCCTGGGGCTGGAGGAGCTGTGGAACACAGAGGGGGTGCTTGTGGCTGGGACAACTGAACGCAGAGGCGACGGAAGGTGATGAGAGTTGGGGCGCCTCCAGGAGGTGTGGGGGGGTTATCCAGAGGGCCACGGGAGCCACGGGTGGCTCCGAAGCCAGGAGGGACCTGACTTGCTGTTCCCCAAACCTCCCTGTGGCTGCCGTGTGGCTGGAAGGACTATTGTCAGCCGTCTGGAGGGAAGGTCGGCCTGAGCTCAGCTGTTTAAACATCAACTTAGCCGGATCTACGTGGTCCCAGACCAGGGATGACGCACACGCGGCCCACAGGCTTCTCTGAGAATCAAAGTCTCAAATCTTCTCCCCAGACCACCCAACTGCCCCAAACCATGCTCTCACTGGCGGTGCGCACTGCCCAGGGCCCCACTCCGCCTCACCGAACTTTTAGCACCTCTTGACTAGGAGGCTTGGTTTGCTCTGAGCACCCCCCACATGCTGTTCCCTCTGCTGGGAACAATCCTCCCCACCCCTGGCCCTCCTCACTCTGTGGGCCGCGGCTTCAGTGTCCCCTCCTGGGGAAGCCCTCCTGACCTCGCGTGCCCCCCCACAGCTCCCACCCATGTGTCCCTCTCCCCGCAGACCATGAGTCTCGTGAAGGCCGGGAGGGCAAGCACACAACAGGTGCTCAATAAATGAACGAATGAGGCATGAGACCCCAAAATTTCCTCGGGTCTCCCGATCTGAAAAATATCAAACGGACAGACTGATGGCTCAGAAAAAGCTGCACCTGAAACCCCAGACACTCACTGTTGCCACTGCTGGCCTGGGACGGCCGGCAGACCTGAGCAGCCTGGCCGCGGGCCGGGCACCCCCCGGCCCAGTTCACAGACCAGGAAGTTCAGGCGCAGAGCGGGGACATGCCTGGCTTGGACTGAAGCCCCCGCCAGGCTGAGCGGCCCCCTGCCTCCATCGTCGTGGCCTCACCATGTCGATGACCATCCTGCGCAGACTCAGCCGCTGCTTGGCGCTGAGGTTCTGGAAGATGTCACAGTTCTCTGCTTGCAGCAGCTTGAAGCCCACGGCCAGGTGGTGGTTCTCCAGCACGGAGGCATCGTTGTACATAAGCGCGAGCTCCGAGTCTGTGCGGGAGGGGGAGAGCCTCAAGACCTGCCCGCCCAATGCACCACACACAAAGGCAGGTTTTGCGGACTCCTGGCAAACTCATACTCAGGCATTGAAGCCCCAGCGCTAATGCCCCCTCTGCCAGGAAACCCTCTAGGACCCGTCTCCCTCCCTGGCCCTGCCCTGACTCGGCAGGGCTCGGAGCATCTGTGCTCAGCTCTGCCTCCTCGGGACTGGGGCCTCCTCGGGGACTGGGCATGGCAGGAGACAGTGCCTACTGAAGGCTGGCCGAGTGAACGACTGAGTCTGTGTCTTACTAGACTCCGGGATCCTCGAATGAGAGGGCTCCACTCTCATCCCCAGCTCTCCAGGGATGGCGGACGACGTGCCCAGGAACTGCCTGTTGACTGAGTTTCTTAGATTCCTCAAAAGACCCTGAACTTTAAAATCTCGGTGGGCCTGGGTCAGCTGTGCCGCCTGTATTACTCTCTCATTTTCTGAGCACCTGAGCACCCTGTCGCAGCCATTTCAGAGACAGGGCAGCTGGGCCGGGGCAGGGGCGGCCCGAGCACATGAAGGACCGCGGGCAGGGCCCGCCCCCACTCACTGGTGTTAATGAGAAACTGGTTGGAGACGCCCGGATGGTCCACATCGTGGATGGCGCTTGCGAAGATGGCAGCCAGGACTTCCAGGTCTGTGAAAACGGCCTGAGCGGCGCAGGGCGCGGGAGTGAGGGGCTCTGCGCGCCCCGCAGCCCCGGCTGCCCGCCGGCCCGGGCGGTACCTGGAGGGCGGGCGTCGCCAGCAGCACGTGTGTGGACTGGGCCACGTCGGCAGCGTGGAGGCTGTTGTGGTAGGCCACGTCGGCGCGGTAGTGACCCTCCAGCGTGAGCAGGTAGGTGACTAGGGTGTCTGCCGGGATCTGAAATGTCTTGAGCAGGTCCCGTTCCTGGTCCATCACAGGCGCAGTCAGGGCCTTGGGCTCCCCGCAGCAGCACACACCGTTCCTACACCTTCTCTCCTTCTGAACTCCTATCCAATCTCAAATGCCCCCTTTTCCAGGATGCCCTCCCTGCTCTCCCTCTGAACTCCCTTGGTCTCTATCCTTCCCCTCTGGTCCATCCCTCACCCCACAGAGCAGAAGGTGTCTTTGTCCAGCTGTGTCCTCCAAGACTGGGTCTCTTCAGGGCTGGGCCCAGGGCTGAGGCTTGTTGAAAATGAACTTTTCAACCTAGTGAACTCCTATTCATCCTTCAGTACCTTGCTCAAATTATCCCATTCAGGGGTGTCAGGGAGGATTTGAAGAATGAGTGTCTCCTAAGGTCTTGGGGTAGGAAGACATGAAGGAAACCCCAGGGGTATTGGAAGCCCAGGCCCGGGCACGTACCTGAAAGATGCTGAATATAATGGCTGTGAGGGGCCGGTTCCCACTTAGCTCTGCCACCTTGAACACGTCAAGCCCCCACTTGTTGGTGTCTTCCAGTTCCTAAAACGTGAAGAACTGGAGCTTAACTCCAGTCCAACTGCCTGAGACTCTGGACCCTCGACGCCCCCTGCAGTATACAGGTGAGCAAACTGAGGCCCAAGTTGGACATCCAAACAGAGCCAGGAGTCAAACCCGGGTCTCAGGAATCCAGCTGGGGACCCACCTTGGCCAGTTGCCCCTCCTGGTCAGTCTGGACGCCAAAGCGTGGGAAGGTGGCTGCAGAGAGGCTGGCACTGTGGGGGAGCCCACGCAGGCCACTGATCTGGGATATGGGCTTCGGGGGCTCTGTAGGGGTCACCCTGGGCAGCTCCACCTCAGTCTGCTGGTCTGTAGGTGGGGCAGAGTGCGGCTCAGAGATGCTGATTCACTTTCTGGGGTCATCCTGCCTGGCCTCAGGGCCCGGCCCTTGCCAGGCATCAGGATCAATCCATGCATTTCCTTTTTATCTGGATCAAAGTAAGCTCTGGAGTAAAGTCCCCGTCTGGCCTGTAGCTACCCCTCTCCTCTGTTCATGGCTGGTCTCAGTGACCCCTTCTGCTGGACATGGCCCCTGGGCACCTGGGTCTCACTGTTTTTCCCCAAACAGCCAAATGTCTTTTCCGTCTCCCAAGCTGGAGACCCAGCTGTCTGGCTCCCTCCATCTCATCCTTGGCAAACTTCTACTCATACTTCAAAACCCTAGCTTTAATGTCTCCCTCCTCCTGAAAGTTCCTCCTGTTCCTCCCTCTGGTCTAGCCCCAGCCCATAGGGCTGGGAGTGTCCCTGTCTGGTTCTGTCCTCCTCAGACTGAGGTCTGGAATAGAAGTCTTTCTTTCTCTTCCTTCTTCCTACCTCTATAATGTGGCCCAAGCAGTAACTCGCCACAGCTCACCCAGGAAGGTTCGGGATATGTACTCAGACACCTGGTTCCCAGAGCGGCTGGTTTCGGACAGGTGAGTCAACTCTCGGTTCAGCATCCGCTTGAACTGCAGGGGAAGGCGGGGACAGGGATGATGGGCACTGTGGGCAGAGGCACGTGCTCTCGGCTATCCGGCCCTCCTCACCTTGTTGGATGCCATCTCCCCCACCGAGTGCCGCGTCTGCAGAGTCTCCAGCTGATCCAGACACCAGTCCAGCTCGTCCAGGGTTTCCAAAGCCAGCTTCTGCCCAGGGTCCTCTGGGGGCCGAGCTGGTCAGGGGCCTGCCCCACCCCCACTCAGGGATTCTGCATTCCTCATGCCTCCATCTCTGCATCGGGACCCTGTAGCCCTTCCCAAAAGGGCCACTAGGGACCCCAGGATCTGAGTTGATCTGTCCCCAAGTGGCTGTGTGACCATGGGCAGGTCTCTGCCCCTCTCTGGGCCTGGGCCTCCCCATGTGTAATATGGGCGTGGCAAACTCCATCCCCTAGGGTGTTTTGGGGGGGTTACAATTAGCACAGCCTAAGGACTCCTGGGCTAGAGAGGTCACCATGGAGAAGAAGTTCACAGCTGTCCTGCAGGGGTTTGGGGTTAGGAGCAGGTGCATTACCTGTAGATGGAGGGGCCTGACTGCCAGAAGGCGGCTTCCCGACCGGTGCCTGCCTGCAGGAGAGTCGCCTCAGGACTGGCCTGCCTGGCCCATATGGCCCCGCCCCAAGGCCTCCAGGCGCCGCCCCCATCCTGGCCGCCCCATCCAGCTGCTCCCTTTCCGGCCGGACCCCGCCCCGGCCCCACCCACCCTACTTACCCTCCTCACGCCCTCCGCTCGGCCCCGCCCTTCTCTTCCACAGACTCCGCCTCTCTCCACCGGGCCCCGCCCACCGAGTTCATCGGCCCCGCCCTTCTCTCCCACAGGCCCCGCCTCTCTCTGCAGGGCCCCGCCCACCGAGCTCACCGGCCCCGCCCTTCTCTCCCACAGGCCCCGCCTCTCTCCACCAGGCTCCGCCCACCGAGTTCATCGGCCACGCCCTTCTCTCCCACAGGCCCCGCCCACTGCGTTCACCAGCCCCGCCTTTCTCTCCCACAGGCCCCGCCTCTCTCTGCCGGGCCCGCCCCATCCTCTGCTTACTTGGTAGCCCCGCGGCCTTGCAGGTGGGCAAGGGCCGCAACGTTGCTCCGAACCGTCCGCAGACTGGCAAGGACCTATCGGGAAGGGGGTGGTCAGCGTTGGAAAGGAACGGTCGGCTCGGCCTCCTTGGCTCACGGGAGGAGAGGGGCGGTGGGCACCTACCTGGGCAAAGGGCGTCACAATCATGTCTTCTCCCTGTCTGCGGGGAGACGGGACATCAGGAAGGGTGGCCAGGAGGAGCCCTCCCGCACGTTCCCATCTTCCAGCTTTCACCCTCACCATGCGCTCATCTCAGCTCCTCCTCCCCTCATGACTCCTCCTTTGGGTGTCCTTCTGGTCTCTGGGCTCCCTCACTCAACTCTCCTTTGAAAGTTTCCACAGCCCCTCTCACCACTCACTCACTATATCCCATCTCACAAATGGAGAACCTGAATCTCAGGGCAGCAGTAGTAAAGGCAGGACAAAAGTTATTGTATTCCCCTTTTTATTCTGGCTACCAGAAAGCTCAAATGAAGGTGTTTGTTCAGTTGATACTAACTGGTCTTAATGTTTCTGGATTGCCACCCAACCCCAGCCTGAAGTCAAGCACAGAGGATCCCCAAATAGCATTCTTGGCATGCTCGACTGAATATGTGAGCTGTCTAGCAAACTCCTGGTTAAACTTCAAAGCCCAGCTTAAATGGCCACTTGAAGATGTGTGCTAAACGGAGGAATAAAGGAAGGAGGAGGGGACGAGATGTCACCCCACCAGCCTCAGACTCACAGGTCGCTGGCCACGGAGGAATTCCAGGACGTGGCCTTGGGCAAGAGTTGGAAGTCACTGTCTGAGCGGTACAGGAAAGACTCCCGCCTCTGGCTATGCTGGGCGGCGACCTGGACGATCCGGCCAAGGCTAGGCCCGGCCTGAGGATCCAGGGGGCTTCTTCCGCTGGAGAGCCCATTTTCCAGGTCAAAGCTGAAGGCGGAGGAGGCGTGGTCAGAGCTGAGGGTGGTGGCCAGCACCCGTCTGTCATGTCCTCCCTGGGGCTGCGTGATGGGCTGAGTAGGAGTAGCGTACCGTTTGTCCACCTGCCCCACCGTCACACCCCTACTCAGAGGCCCTGCGCCCCTCACGTCTCTGTCTCAGCGTCTGGGACTCATCTGGACTCCAGGACGCGAGTTTCAGATCTGTCCCCAAGTGGCTGTGTGACCATGGGCAGGTCGCAGCCTTCCTCGGGACATCAACCACGCCGTCTCTAACATGGGCGTGGCACATTCCTTCCCTGAGGGCGCTTTTAGGTATCACAACTCAGCACCTGAGGACGCCGACGGGGCTCCCATATTACAAGAGTGGAAACTGGGGTGCAGGTGGCATGGCAAGATCACGGGGACTGGGAGCGACTTCCCGGGCTCTCCTCTGTGGAGGGGTCCTGCGCCCTGCCGAGGTCGAGCATGCGCCAAGGCTCCTCACACCCGGGGAGGCCCCGCCCCCAGCCAGCTTTGGCCACGCCCAGGACATCTGGTCCCACCCTCAGCTCATAGGGCTCCGCCCCAATCTCGTTGACCACGCCCCCAGCCCGCCTTCGGACCCCCGCTCCCTTGCTTCGCTGTCAGCCTGAACGCTCTGCCTGTTCTCTTCGGCCTGCGAGCCTTTGCACAGGCTGTGCCCTCTGCCCGGCGCACCGTCCTCCTCACAACGCCCGCTGTCCGGGCAAGCCCCGATCCCCGCTTCCTGCGCTCAGCCCTCTCCCTCCCTCCGGCCACACCCTGACTGGGAGAGCAGAATCAACGCCCCTCCCCTTGGGGTCAGAGGTCAGAGAAAGAGTGGGAGGGGGCGTGGAGCAAGAACAGAGGGTGGCGAGGGGAAGTTAGCAACCGCGGAGAGGGGCTGCTTGTGGGTCACGGGCTTTTGAGAAGGGGGCAGGCAGGAGAGGCGGAAACAGGGAGACACCCAAGACTGGGGGCACCCAAGACTGGCGCCAAGCGCCGGTGTCCACCTGGTCCCCCGCCAGGTCACCCCATCCCAGTCCACGGGCCGGGATCGGGCCTGCCGGAGGACGCCGAGCACGGGATTCGGCCCAGACCGGGGTGAGGGTGGGGGATTCGGCAGGCTTCGGTTGTATGGCCGGGTTTGACTAAGTTCGGTCTGATCACACAGGGTTGGGCCTGGTCCAGAAGAATTCGTTCGGGTGAGTTCGGTTGGATTCGGCTACGTCCGATCGCGCTCGGGCAGGCTCGGATTCTTCGGGCCTGTTCGGCTACGTCCGGCCGCGCTAGGTTTTCAAGCAAGTCCGGCTGGCGCTCGTGCCGCGTCGGCCATATTCGGCTTACTCCGGCTTCGTTCGGGTGAACTCGGGCATGTTCGGCTATGTCCGGCTGCTCTCCGCCTGTTCGGGTTTGGCGGCTCCAGGTGAAGCCCCCAGCGGCGGGTGCGTCCCCCCTCCCGCTTCATGTCGTCACCCGGAGAGGCGGGGCTCCTTAACCCTTGCCTGCCCCGGCGTGGGCGCGGTGGCCGGCAGGGAGAAGCTGGTAGGGGCGCGCCAGCGGCGGCGGATACCCCGAACCTGCCCTCCTAGAGGGAGGCCCGGGGGTGACGACCCCCAGCCCTCCCACGCCTCTCCCCAGAGGTTCTAGGTAGCGCACCTGTGGATAACTAGGGAAACTGAGGCCGGGAGAGGCCCCAGAGTGCTGGGTTCGAATCCAAGGAGCGGGTGCGGAGGGAGGAGGGCCGCGCCGGGGTTTTCTCGCCGCGGAGAGGCTGTTTTCCTTCTGCTCTGACCTTAGCTGGGAGCGGCGGGGTCAGGCCGCGGTTCCATGACGCGGGGGCGCGGAGCGAGGTCGCCCGGACTGCGGGACCGCGCGTCCGCCCAAGGGTTGGACAGGTAAACTGAGGCGCGCGGGCCTCGGAGGGACCCGCCCTCCTCCTGGGCTCCATCAGGGACCACGGTCACCACTGCCCCCTCGACCCCCGCCGCCGGCTGTCACTGGCCCTGTGACCTTGAGGAAGGGACCTCCAGTCTATGCGCTGCCAGGTGCCAGATCATCGAGTGGGTGCGAATGCGGCGCGAACCAAGCGCGCGAGGTGCCAGACGGTCCGCGCGGCGAGCCGCGTCCGAGCCTAGCCTCGCCCCGCGCGGCGCCAGGTCGTCGCTTGGAAGGGCCGGGATTCGATCCCACGGCGCTGGACTGAGTCCCGGGAGGACGCGACCGCGCGGGGCCGCGCTCAGCCTGGGGCCCGCCGCTCGCCCTGTACACCGCGAACACCCCCCGAAGGCCCGCATCAGCCCGGGTCTCCCTCCGTGGACACCGAGGGCTGGGCGTGAGGCCCCGCGCCCGCTCGTCGCTGGCGCCCGGACAGATGGAGGGGAGTGACCACGGGGAGGAGTGACCCTCCCGCCTCCCCTCTCGCCGGGACGCTCAGCCCGCCTGCCCCGGCCGCCGGGGTCAGGAGGAGACGTGAGCCTCAGCCCGTCCTGGACAGGGACAGACCGCATGTGTCCAGGCGGCGGGTGGAGGCAGACAGTCGCAGCTCCGAGAGGCACAGACGGGCCGGGGAGCGAGGTCCCGAGGAAGCAGGCGGACGCAGAGCGCGCGGGCCCTGCCCCCGACCCGGCCGCCCCTGGCCCTGCCCCTGCCGCCCCAGCCCCGGGTCCCGGCGACCCCCGCCAGGCCCCCGCCTCGCTCACCACAGCGGATGGGCCACGGTGAAGCGCCGCTGCAGGCGGATGCTCTGGGTCACCAGGAGCTTCCTGAAGAGCCCGGGGGAGCCGCGCGGGGAGCCCCGGGGGGAGCCGGGCCCGGGGGCCGCGGCGGGCGCGGGGCAGCCCTGCATCGCCGAGACGGCCTGGAGGCTGGACCGCGCGGGCTGCGCGGGACCTTTTCTGGCCGGCCTCGGGGGCGGGGCCGGGGCCGGCCGGGAGGGGGCAGAGGGCGCGCCCGCCCCGCCCCGCCGCCTGAACGCTCTGGGACCTGCCCACCCAGGCGCATGGGGAAACTGAGGCACGGAGCCGTGTGCGTCTCTGCTCCCTCTCTTTGGGGGCGGCCACGTGGGAGCCAGAACTCATATCTTACGCCACTTCCCTCTGCCCACAGGCTCTGCGTGAGGGCAGCTTGCCTGGCCGGTGATTTGGCTGAAAAGAGTGAGATGAGGAAGTGGAAAAGGGAAGTGCCCTCCACGGTGAGAGGTCACCGCGCCGGAGTTTGCCCAGATCCCACACAGTGTTTCAGTCTCCCTCTGTCCATTTTCTAGATGGGGAAACTGAGGCCTGGAGCCACCAAGGGGCTGCCCAGAAACTACAAACCCTTCATCCTTTGCCAGGTGAGGAAACTGAGGCTTGGGGGCAGGCGGTGACAGGACAAGGCTTCACTCCAGGGCAGCGGGGCTGGGACCCAGCTCCCCTCCCCCGGTTCCTACAAGGCCCCGCCTGGCCCCCACACTCTCTGACATTGCCCAGGCCCTGTCTCTGGGTCCCCTCCCCTCTCCTGCTGTCTGTCTCCATCGGACAAACATCCGCACTCCACTCCCGCAGGCCTTCCGTTCTGTGGCGCCTCTGTGCCTCCCCCGCCCAGGAAGGACCCCACAGGGCCTGGAAAGGGAGGCCAGGCCTCTGGTGGCTGCGGCGCTTCGGGGGTCTGTACCAAGTGCTCTACCCTTGGGACGGGGTGGCCCGCGCCGTTCTACAGAAGAGGAAGCCAAGTCTCAAAGGGTGTCACACTCGGAGGCAGGACCCAGAGCACCCAGTCACGGGCAGAGGCAACGAGGCCCAGAGAGGCTGGGCCTCCCAGCTGAGGCCCCACAGCAGCTTGTGCCCTGGCTGTGAGATGACATCCCCATGCCCTGGGCCTTGCCTCAGGGGACTACATCAGTTTTGGGGTCTCCAGACAAATGACGCTCACATCTCTGGCACTCCTGGGAGAACATACAGTTCCAGACAGTCAGGCCTTCAATAAGGGAGCGTGAGGCGCCCCAGGGAGGAGAGCCTGCCTCTCCCCCGCCCACACTATTGTCCCCATTGTACAGACGAGAAAACAGGGCTCAGAGAAGGGGCCCAGGAGGACAGAGAGTCTCAGGGGTCTGGTTGGGAACTCCCTCCTGCCCGCACGGCTCTGCAACCGGACACCTGGTGGGAACCAGACTCGCTGTCCCTGAGACAAAAATACCATCTGTAGCTGCTGCGGCTGGGCCTAATTATAGCCAGTCCCCAGGGCATAGAGGCCACAGGCGCAGGCCTGGGGACACGGGCCAGGGTCCCAGGAGCCTGGACACCACCACAGTCCCATGGGGGGGGGGCTTGTAATGGTCTCACGTCCCCAAGGAGAAACTGAGGCACAGAGATTCAGTCCTTCCCCTGCAGGCACAGACACGAACTGGAAAGTTAAGACTGAAAACATCGATACAGACCGAGCCCGTTCTACTCGCCTGGCACTGAGCCAGCGTTGTACATGTAAAAGTTATCTGATTTTCAGAGCAACTTTATAAAGCGAGGACTCTTACACTCATTTTGTGGATGGGGAAACTGAGGCACAGAGAGATGTGTTCTCTTGCCCAAGGTCACACAGCTGTGACTGGTAGGGCCAGGGTCACTCAAGCCTAGGCTGGTGGGCTCCCCAGACTGTGCCCTCCCACCTAATGCTTAACTGGCGCCCTCGCCTGTGCCATCCCAGAGGCTACTCTGCCGTTAATGTTTATCAATAGTTTCAGGCCGGCCCCAGGGCCGAGTGGTTAAGTTCACGCACTCTGCTTCGGCGGCCCAGGGTTTCACTGGTTCGGATCCTGGGTGCGGACATGGCACCACTCATCAAGCCATGCTGAGGCGGTGTCCCACATGCCACAACTAGAAGGATCCACAACTAAAAATATACAACTATGTACTGGGGGGATTGGGGAGAAAAAGGCAGGGGAAAAGAAGTTTAAAAAGTAGTTTTAATATTAATGTTTCATTAATAGATTCAACTTTAAATATTTTATTAACAGTTTTAACAGTAGAGTGTTATTAATAGCTCTTTGGATGGAGAAATTGAGCCACAGAGCTGAGACAGCATTCGAAGCCTGGCCTGCCTGACCCTGGGAGGCCCCAAACCCGGCCAGGTAAGGGGCCAAGGTGCAAGGAGGGGTGCACACGAGGACCCCATCCTGACTTTGTCCCTGCACGCTGCATGACCTGAGGAGGTGCCGGCAGTCTCTAGTGCCCGTTAGCACATCACTGCCTCAATTTCCCCCATGTGAGTCCCTTCTCTGGGAACACACTTTTCTCCTCTGCCACCAGGTGGCCCCAGAGGGACAGGAGGTGGGTGCTGTTATGCCTATTTTACAGATCGGTAGACCAAGGCCTGGAGAGGACGGATGACTTGCCCAAGACCCTGTGGAGAGTCTAGGCAGAGAGAGAAGGGTGGGGGCTGAGCCACGAGTATAGATGCTCGCATGGGTCAGATGTTACCCTCTGCTCCAGAGCCTCCCGTGGCTCCCCATTGCCCTCACGTCCAAATCCACACCTCCCAGGAGGTCCCATGTGGCCTGATCCTTGCTGACCTCCCCCCCCACCTCTTCTTGGCTCACCTCGCTCTGCTCCAGCCTCATGCCCCCTTCTTGCTGTTCCTTGAACCAGCCAGGCGCATTCCCACCCCATGCCCTTGCTAGAAGGCTCTTCCCCTGCTGACTCTTCATTTTTCAGGTCACAGCTGGAGCATCACCCCCTCCAGGAAGCCCTCCCTGGTCAGCCAGATAAACGTTCTCGGAGCACCCTCCTCTCACCAGTACACTTTCACATTTACTGTCATGATTATTTGATCTGCATCTGTCTCACCCACCAGCCCCTTGAGGGCAAGAGCAAGTCTGCCTTGCTCCCAGCTGTGCCCTTAGTACCTGGCACTCAGAAAGTGCCCAATAAATGCTTGTGAAATGAATAGAGAATCTCTCCTCCCACCTTCCAGCCACATTGATCTGTGTTTAGCACCTCATGCACCTGGTCCCCTTGAGTCTGAAGCTTTGCACATTCTTTTCCTTCTATTTGGCATACCCTTCCCTGCACCCCCCTGACTAACTTCCTCCTTCAGGTTAAGCTTACATGCCACCTCTTCCAAGCAGCCCTCTCTCACCCCGTACCCCCCAAAGCTGGGTCAGAAGCCACCTCTGGGCTCCCACGGTGCCCTGATCTCTCCCCACACAGCACAGATCGCTGTGCTTTTCCCACCTGGTATAAGTATCTCCACCATCAGCCTACGAGCACCTGCTTGCCCATGGCTGTGTCCCCAGTACGGGGCCTGGCACACAGTAGGTGCTTAATATATGCTTGCTGAACTAGATGCTAGGACCTGCCCAGACCCATGTGATCTGCCTGGGTGGTGGGGAGGAGAACCATGGCTGAGGACTGCTCCAGCACAGAAAGCTCATGACAAAATGCAAAAAGTACGGATCTGTGTTTACATCTCACTGACGACTCAGAGGCTCAGGGAAGCACTGCCACTTGCCACTTGCTCGGGGCACATGGCAGGCAGGTTGGCCTCGAACCCAGCTTCCCTGAGGGCTGAGCGCCTCCCCCATGTCCGCGTATATATGTACGGGCAGGACACGCACACACACGTGCACGCTGTGCTCACAGGGACTCAATCTATCACTCCTGCCTTCCAGAGCCACGTGGGGTCTCCCCCCAGATGGGCCCAAACCAAGTCTCTGTTTGTTCTTTCTGGGTGATGGAAAATCATGAGTCACCCGGGGGGGAGGCAGGAGGAGCTGAGGGCTGGGGGTCAAGAGGCCTGCCGGGTCACCTGGGAACAGCTCCAAGCCCTGCAGGCCATGGGCCCATCTACCCCAGACACCGCCCCGGGCTGGAGGACCAGGCTGGGGGCGTTAGGCCAGGCTTGTCAATCAAGTAAGAAGCCAGTGGCCCCAGGAGGTCCGTGGACTAAAGTGGGAGAAAATCAAGATCCAGAGAGGAAAATGACTTGCCTGAAGTCACCCAGCCTGGCCTCAAACCCAGGACTCTAGGTCTGGCTTGCTGTGGCTCCTCCTCCCATCCAAGGAGGGCCTGGGGCTCCTGGACCCTGCTCCTGGCCCAGCAGTTGGAGACTGCCACCCCAGGCCCCTGTTTCTCTGGTGTCTGTCTCATCACACCCCTCCCCACCCCCCCTCGTTGATATGAAACAGGAGAAGCAGCTCCTGCCCACTTCCCCACCCACCCTTTCTTATGTGGAAGAAACATCCTTTGCTCAGGCTCCCCAAGAGGCTTCCCCTCCTCTGGCAGGGGACAGGGGGTGGGGCGAGGGGAGGTGGCAGGACATAAAGAAGGCTCCTCCCCCACTGCCAGGAACAGCCCTCTCTGGCCCTCTCACACACTCACCCCAAGGTCCTCTCAGATGCTTGCCGTGGCCACAAACACCTGAGGACACGCCAAGAGCTGGAAGACTCTTGGACACTCAACTGGGTCAGAGTAAGGACAGTCACGCCACATACTCACTGGCACCACAAGGCAAACACACAGGCATGTACACAACTGGTGTACACACACCTGAAAACATCTGGTCACCCACAGAGACAGCCGGCTGTGGACACACACAGCAGGTGAGAGCACACACGGGGTTGCAACTACTCAGACTCACACACACTCGGATGCAACCACCCCTGGGCACGGTGGGTCGCAAAGACCCATAGTCAATCACGACACCACCACCCTCCAACTCCACCCCACGTAAAAACAGCTTTTTCCTCCAAAGCGCCGGCCTCAGCCAAGCAGCACAGACACCCCGCCCTCTGGAGAAGCAAGGACCCTCCCCCACTCCCGCCAGGCCCCGCGCGCCCCTCCCCCACGACGCGGGAGGGCCTTGCCCCCGCCCACCTACCGCCTGTGGAAAGCGGTGGGCGAGGAGCGCCGCGACTTCTCGACCCCGGGCCGCGGGCTCCAGTCCGGCTCGCGGCCCGTGGACCTGTCCGGGTTTGAGTGGAAGCGCCGCTCGATGCGGACTGGGCGCCGGGGCTGCCGCCACAGGTGCTTCAGGGGTCTGGCTATGCCTTGGCGGCTGCAAGCGCGACTCAGCCCGCTGCATGCCTCCACTCTTTCTTGGAACCCCGGGGTCTCCATGCGCAGGAAGAGGGGAGCAAGGAGTGCAGGGGCGGGAGCCGTCCCCGGAGCGAGGAGTGTCTGCACCCGGGTCCGGCAAGGGCCGGCGGGTGGAGGCGACAGCGAGGAGCTGTCCGCGCCCGCGGTGCTGAGCTGAAGGGGAGAAGCAGAAATGCGCTCAAGGTGGGGCTGACCCCGAGGAGCTGTCCGGGCCTGGTGGTGCTGAAGGAAAGCGGAGGACAAAGAACTTGGAGGTAGGGGTTAGAGACGGGGGCTGGGGAGAAACCCGGCGCCGAGAATGATCTGCCGTCCTCCCTAGTGCTGAACGAAAGAGGGTCAAGACATGGGATGGAGCGGAGAAGATAGAAAGTGTCCTCCTGGTTGCTGCCGAATGGAGAGCAGGGAGGCAGGGTCTCGGCGCTCTCTCGCCTCCTGGTGCTGGAAGGGAAAAAGGTAGTAGATTCAGGGGCTTCGGGTGGATGAGACAGTGAGGTGGGTGAGGGTTCGTGACCTGTGGGTGCTTAAGGCAGGGCAGGGACACAGGTTCGGAAGCACCTCCAGACCAGGGCAGTGTCCGCCCAGGAGGTGCTGAAAGCTGAGCAGCAATGGATCCTCAACCTTCCCAAGTGACTGTAGCAAGGAGTCTGGAAGCAGAGGCAAGGGCTCTGGTCTTCAGAGGTAGGCATAGACGGCGGTCTCTCCACCAGCCTCAGAAAGGTAGGCTGAGCGGTTCAGCCCCAGATGGGGTCTCTCTGGAGTCCTAAAATCCCTGCTCACACAGGCAGGGATCTGAGAAGGACAGGAAAATGGGGAGGGCTGTGGCAGGGCTCTCCCATGCCTTGAGTCGGCACACGGAAGCTGCCTTTGGTCGGGGCTGCCAACACTGGGGATAGGTATAGAGGGGCACCCTTTTTTTTTTTTTTTTTTTTGAGGAAGATTATCCCTGAGCTAACATCTGCCACCAATCCTTTGCTTTTTGCTGAGGAAGACTGGCCCTGAGCTAACATCCATGCCCATCTTCCTCTACTTTATATGCGGGACACCTACCACAGCATGTACCATGCCGAAGTGGAATGTGCAAACTTAACCACTGTGCCACCAGGCCAGCCCCAGGGGTACCCTTTTATAGTCACACCAATGCCTAGATCCTCAGCGGAAATGGCGAGATACCATTCACCTCGTGATGTCCCAGGCCCCAGCTCACAGCCACGATTCCTGCCCTCCAATCCCAGGCCTGCCCCTCTCTTTCCCAGTTCTAGAAACTCAAGGCCCTGCCCACCAGGCATCCTAACCGCAGGGGTAATTTCCTGGGAAGCGGCAAAGGGAGGGAGGACATTTCTGTCATGCTAACGGAAGTAGACATGGATAAGAGCAGGGCTGGGTGGGTGGCTGTGGGCTCTAACCTGGGGCAGGAAGGCATTTGGGGCCACTTGGGGCAGCAGATTTGGGGTTAGGAGGAGGCCCAATCTTTTCAGAGGGCTCAGAAGGATATTTCTCATGGAGACTGTCTACCTTCTACCCCAGTCATCTCCCCAGGATGGAGAAATGGAAAATGTGTGGGGCCAGGGAGTCAGACAAACTGAGTCTGTCAAGCCCCAGGACTGCCACGTCTTGCTGGATGATGCAAAACCAATGATGCCTCTCTGACCTTTCCTCCTATGGCTCAGTCCCTGCCCTCCAAAACTGAGAGTGGACGACAACTGGGCCCAGAGGAGGGGCTGGAGTCCTGCCACTGGCCGGCTGTCATGTCCCCTCCCCAAGCCTGCTTTCTATTCTAGCAAATAGGGATAGTGAAGGTGTACCCACCTCTTGGCATCATTGCAAGGATGAAAAGAGTTGTCACATGTGAAGGGTCGAAGGCCAGGAGCTGTCCACACCAGTCCTCCCTCCCTTTTACCCCCTCTGGTGTCCACCAATGCCTGGTGTGTCCACTTCACAAACAACTTCTGAATCTGCTTGCTCCTCTCTGGCCCATAGCTCCTGCCCAGAGCTGCCCAGGTCCCCTTATTGCCTCCCGCTGCTTCCCCCCACTGCCCTGTCAGTTCTCCCCACAGCAGCCACAGAGAATTGTTTTAAGT
Organism: Equus caballus; assembly: GCF_041296265.1. Taxonomy (NCBI): domain Eukaryota; kingdom Metazoa; phylum Chordata; class Mammalia; order Perissodactyla; family Equidae; genus Equus; species Equus caballus. The sequence goes on from NC_091704.1 coordinate 17,426,586, forward strand.
GCCAATATGATCAACTCACTTTCTTGAGAACCTGCCAGTGGCTCCCCATTGCACCCTATGAGTTTTACGTGGCCCAGCCCCTGCCCACTTCCCCAGGCTCCGCTCTCACCCTCCAGCCACAGTGATCTGTGTTCAGCTCCTCGTACATCTGATCCTCTTGAGTCTGAGGCTTTGCACATTCTGTTCCTTCTAATTGGCATACACTTGCCTGTGCTCTTCCTGGCTGACTTCTCTTCATCTTTCGGGCTAAGCTTACATGCCATTTCTTCCAAGCCATCCTTCCTCACCCCGTACCCCCCAATGCTGGGCCAGAAGTCTCCTCTGGGCTCCCACAGTGCCCAGATCTCTCCCCACACAGCACAGATCACTGTGCTGTCTCCAGCCGATATGAGTCTGTCTCCACCATCAGACAGACTGGTGACGTGTCCCCAGTACAGGGCCTTCCCCATGGCTCTGTCCCCAGTTCAGGGCCTGGCACATAGTAGGTGTTTAATAATGCTTTCTGAACAAGTTTAAAAAAGGTTCAGCTAGACGAGGCACTCTCCCTCTCCTGGGACCAGCTCCCTCAATCCCCATCTGCTTCCTCACCTGCCTGGGGCTGGGCTGTGGCTTTGCTCTGCCCCTTGAGCCTCGATGGTGAATGCCACACAGGTGCTTGCCTCGACCTCTCCAGGGGTCCCAAGCTGGCTGGACAGCCGTGGCAGAAGAGGGGTCCCTGAGAAGTACTTCCAGATGACACCACTGTCAGGAGCTCCTGGGGGCCAGGCCAGGGTCCACTGACCCCCAGAGCCACTGGGAGATGGCAGTGAGACAGGAGCGCGTTCCCAGGAAAAGGTCTCTCTGGGACCCTGGGGACCACGAGGCTCTGGGATGCCCTCACTCAGATACCTGGAGTGGCCCGGAGAGCTGTGTCTCGGTCCTACTGCCTCCCCGAGGAAATTTACCTCTCTGCACCTCAGTTTCCTCATCTATAAAAAGAGGGTGTGGATCTCAACCTTGCAGGATACAAACAGTGCCTGGCCCACAGTAAGCACTGCAGAAATATTTACTAATCGATTAACACATGGTATATTCATTATAACATTATATAATATATACTGATGTTTGTTATAATATGCACTGTAATGGTATTCTATCATATTATATTATTTATTAAAATGTACTAAAAGTTAACCTTTCTTGCACTCACTCCATGTAGGTGCTGGCCTAAGCAGCGCTCACGGACTAGCTCTTGGGGCACGAGGAGGCCGTCATCTACCATCATCCCCATTTTACACACAAGGAAATTGAGGCTCAGAGATTAAGTCATATGCCCAAGGTTGCAATTGGTAAACAACTAGGGGGTTGGGGTTCTGGATTCTGAGCCTCAGCACTTCATTCTTTGAAGGAAGGCCTGAAGAGGAGAAACGAAATGAGACGGAGTTTGCAAGCATGCTCTGAGTAGACAGTGGGACATTTAAAGATCGAAGAGAATCAGGATGAATTGATGAGTCGGGAGCGTGAGCTCTCCAGCCCAACAGACGTGAGTTCAATCCACGCCGTGTGGCCTAGGGCAAGCAGGTCTCAGCCTCCCCATTTGTGAATGGAGGAGATGAAAACAGTACCAATTCCTTGAGATTGCTGATAAAAAAGGAGGGCCCCGCAGGCACCGGTCACAGGCTGGGTGCTGTCCGCGGTGCTGACCCCGAACTTGGCACCGAAACGGGAACCCACAGCCTTGAGGAGGGGGCGGTGCAGGCAAAGGAGCCCACAGGGCGGTGGGAGAGGCGGGGCTCAGAGGGGCGGCCTAGCCTTCTCCCGCTCCGCCCTCGAGCCTCACAAATGAGTCTGTCTCCACTATCAGACTATACATTCAGATGGGGAAACTGAGGTCCAAGACCACCGGCTAATCAGGGCCAGAGCCAGGGCGGGGCGTGTGTGTGCGTGTGCGTGTGTATGTGTGTAATGCACATCAGTTGAGCCCCTACTAAGCACAGGGCGCACTGCTCAGCCCGCTTCCTTCCTCATGATGTCGGTCCTCTTATTCTCGCATCATGAGGAGGATATTAAAGTTTGGAAAGGAAATCACCTGCTGAGGGTCACACAGCCAGGGGTCGCTCACTCATCCCCTCTCAGCTGTTTGCACAGATCTGATCCTTCTACGACCCAGGATACCTGACTGTCCTCCCCATTTGAACAGGACTGTCCCCACCCTCTCCCAGGGGCAGCTGAATTCTAATGCAGAAATCTCAGCTCCCCACAGGCCTCCAGTGGGAGGGTCCCCAGCGGCTGGGAGGACGTGCAGGAAGGGCAGAGAGTAGGGTGTGTGGAGACAGCGGCTCCTCCCAGAACAGAAGGCCCACTGAGATGTCACCTGCCCGTTTTCTGCATGTGGAAACTGAGTTCCAGGTGGGAAAACCACTTGCTCACATTCATAGTCACTCACTTATTCATTTAACAAATAGACAAAGATAGTTTGCATAGTGCTAGAAAGAAAATGAAGCCAACTGTGTAAGAACCTGGAGAGTTATGGGGGAGCGATAATGTTGCTGAGGGTAATTAGGGGCCCTTGTGAAGAGGTGGCCAGCAGAGAGCTAGGGAAACAGCATACCAGACAGAGAGGACAGAATGTGCAAAGGCCCTGAGGTGGGAACAAACTGGCAGATCTGAGGAACAGCAGGGAGGCTGGAGCGGAGTGCGGGAGTGAGTTGGGGAGTTGACGCGGGGCCTCAAGGGTGAGGGAGGAGTTGGAAGTGGTTCCGGGAGTGGACTGAGAGCTTTCAAGGGATGTGATTGGCTGTACGGTTTTAAGAAGTCTCCTTGCCTGCCTCAGGGGGCAGGGACCATGGCAGGGGGGTGCAGGGCAGAGGCTGGGGCAGCATCTGGGTAGGACAGGGCCCGGGGCATCTACAGGTGGCTTTGGGACATGTTTTGGAGGCTCAGAGACAGGCCATAGCTGTGCGGTGTTCAAGGGGATTCGAGGATAACTAGTGATTATTATGGATGACTAGTGGTTCCCCAGATAACTAGTAGCCACACAGTCACCTGGGTGGATGGAGCCACCATTACCCAGATGGGGAAGATTTGGGGGGGAAAAACCAGAATCTGGGCAAATTTGGGCTTGGTTTGGGCATCACGTGACCCTGAGGGGGTGCCAGGGAGGCAGCTGGATGTTTGGGTCTGGGCTGGGGGGGGCCTGGCAGACAAGACAGGCCCTGTGGGGAGCAGTTGACAACACCTGCAACGGGTTGTACAAGGAGGCCTTCAGCAAACCTTGACTCCCCGGCCCGGCCCGGCCCCGCTGCCTCCTCGACTCGGAGCGGGGGTGGGGTAAGGACGGGGGCGGGGGGGGGGGGCTCAGTCAGCCTGCCACTCCAGACTAACTGCTTCCCTGGGTGAGAGGCTGGCGTGGGGACGGAGGCCCTGGGGGGAAGGGCAGGAGAGAGGCTCAGAGTCGTCCGTCTTGCCCATCCCTGGCTGCGACTCCAAGTCCTGCCTCTAAGACAAACCCTGAACCTGCCCCTGGCTGCTCCTAACCCTCCCGGGGCTTCCAGCACCCCTAGAACGAAACCCATGCCCTCCGCGCAGCCCCCAAGACCCCACGTGTTGGGCCTCCCGCTGCCGCCTCGCACCTCTCTCCATTCCCTGGCGCAGCGGCCCCAGCCCCACCGCCTCATCCTCGCTGCTCCTAGACCACGTGGGGACCTCTGCCCGAGCTCCGCCCCAGCTCTCCCCAGGCTGGCTGCTGCTTTCATCCACTCTTCAGCTCAGATGTCACCCCTCAGAGAAGCCCCTCCTGCCCGGCCCGGCAGCCGCCTGCCTTTTTCTGGGTTTACGACCTGCCTCCCCACCCTGTGAGTGCCAGGCAGGCGGGGCCTGGGGTTTCATTCCTGAGTGCCCCCCGTGTGCCCCGTGCCCAGCGCAGGTGCACAAGGAAGGGCTCCAGATGCAAGTGTTTGTAAACTGAGTGTTTGGGGGAGCGCCGGGGGGCCCCACTTTACAGAGGAGGAAGGTGGAGCTCGGGGAGGGAGCCGTCCACCTGGTTCCCCAGGCTGCCCAACCAGCGCCTTCCCACACGCCACACACCACATGGGGAAGGTCCCCGGCAGTGGCGGCAATGAGGGCTCAGCCCAATGGCAGGGCTTCAGAGCCCGGACAAGCCTCCCAAAGGCCTAGGGTCACACCTCGCTCGGCCACTCACCTTGAGGGGGTGCCAGCCTCTCTGTGCCTCAGTTTCCTCACTTGTCAATTGGGGCCGCCCTCCTCCTCCTCCCGCGGACATCTGGGGCATGACAAACCAGCTAACGCATGTAGGACTTGCCCGTGGCAGGGGACCAGCTCACCCTGACCTCTCTCAATCCACACAGTTTGAGCCCATTTCTTTACACAAGCAAACAGAGTCCCAGAGAGCTCACCTGCCACTCAGGCCTCGGTGACCCACCTGGGAGTGAGATCCAGCTCCTGCCAGCTTCCCTGCTCACTACTGTGTTTTTCTCCTGCCTCAGTTTCCCAGAATGGGGCCATTAGCCCTGCCCTGAAGGTGTGGCCTCTGGCCCTCCGTGCCCCAGGCCCACTTTCCTTTGGCAATCAAAGCCTTGTGTCTAGGCCTGAGGGGTCCCTGGTGCCCCCCCCCCCCGCCCCTGCTGGTCGCCTGCCCTCAAAATCGCTGGCTGCAGCCCTGGGCTGGACACCTGGATCGAGTCCCAGACTCCTGGTGACCTCTCTGGGCCTCAGTTTCCCCATCTGTAAGCCAGTCCCCAGGCAGTTCTGGGTGTTTCCAAGTAGCGAGGCGTGGGACCCCTGCCCCAGGGCCAGGCCGAGGCAAGCCCAGCCCACCACTCACTTCGCTTAGCAGGAAGGAGAGCGCTGATCTGCTGCACCTCATGCCATAGACGTCTCTGAACCTGGGGAGACGGATGTGAGACCCTCACACCCCGGGAGCCCAGCTCTTCCCCTGCGAGACCCCCCCAGATAGGGGCTCACTCCATGTCCTGCACCCTCTCCTGGAGCCCACAGACACTCAACCAAGGTAGCCTGGGCCACACCACAGGCACCCGTGTGAGACACCCACCCAGCCAGACCTTTACAGGGACCCCGGCGCCCGCGCACGCCCCCCGAGCCCCTCCCTGCTCCCTACCAGCGTTAGCGGCCTGGGAGCATCAGCTCCCCCGGGAACAAGGCCCCAGGCCCCAGGGGGATTCTTTCAGTTCCCAGTGCAGCCCTGCCAGGTTCAGGGACCCCAGACCACCGCCTGAGAACCCCCAAACTCACACAGGCTCTGTGAGGCCCGGGCAGGCCTGACAGCCACTGCCACCACTGAGTCCTGAGCCCCGTGGCTGCCCTGGGAGCGGGGGAGTGGAGGACCCGCCCTGCCCAAGAGGACGGCCCAGGGTACCCCCAGCAGGGCCCCTTAACTCTGAGTGCCAGGCCACCACATGCCATCCTTAGGCCCCAGCAGGGAGATGGCAGGCAGAGTGACCAGGAGGGTGTGAACGTGTCCAGAGATGGGTGTGAGACAGAGAATGGCCAGGAGCACGACCAGGTGTGTGTGTGTGTGTGTGTATTGGGTGGGGGGGTGTTAATTGTTCCTGTGTTTGCTTATGAGAGAGGGAGAGAGATGGAAACATGGAGAGCCAGAGAGAGTGCTAGAGAGAGGGAGAGAAAAGAGAGACAGAGAGAGAGAGACAGAAACAGAGAGAGGCGCAGCTTTGGGGTAAAATGGGAGAATTTTACCAGCTTGGTCTGGGACAGCGCTTCATAAGAGAGCCCACAAGGTGCGGCCACAGCAGTTTGGGTGTGGCCCTTGGGGGTCCCTGGAGGCTCCAGGAAAGTTGCCCATCATGCTGTGTGCCCCAGGCAGAACGACGACGACCCTCTCTAGTCAACACCCTCCCCACAAACAGCGGGGGCTGAAGCTGCAGCAGGAAGCCAGCGTTCGCAGGGGGGCTGTGGGGGAGCCCTGTGGCCAGGAAGCAGAGGCCCGCGTGGTGCTGCTGCCTCTTGAACCAGCGAGAGTTCATGTTTCACCAGAGCTGCCACCTGCACGGTAGGCCCCGCCGTTCCTTCTGCCCCCAGGAATCATTGGAGCATGACCCTCCCTGGGTGGCCTTCACCCTACTGTGCTGGGTGACCTTGACGTCAGCCTCTCCAGGCCCAAGTCGTGGCCAAGGGGCACGGCTGAGATCCTCTAGACTGCTCTGCTAGAGACGCTGGGAGGCCCTGGGGGGTTAGGCACAGGAAGAGCCCACCCGCCGAGGGGCCCCAGCCCCAGGCCTGGCCTCCTGGACTCAGCTTTCCCTCCTGTGCAGTGGGAGGGAGAGAGCGGGCTGGGCTCAAGACTGAGATGGGGCTGTCCTGTCTCCCAGCCTCTGCAGGCTTCCGGCCCCTGGCGGCCTCCAAGCCCCTGCCCCACCGGCCCAGCCCCCCGGAGAGCCTGCCCAGGGCTCTGCCTCCCGAGGACCAGAAGGAAGATGGACCAGGCTCTGATGCCTGCTGGCTGGAAACTGGCCACAGTGTTCCGGTAAAACCCACGCTCCTTCCCACAGCCTGCCCTCACCCCCGACCCTGCTCATCCCGAGTCCTTCCTACCGCCGCTGTGCCTGCTTCCCGGGACACCCTCCCTGGCTGTCCCCAGGCAGCGCCTGCCCACCTTTCAGGCCTCGGCTCAAATATCGCCTTCCCCAGAGAGACCTCCCTGCCCCCAGCAAACCTGGACACCCGGGCCCCCGGGTCTGGCCACAGCCCCAATCTGTGGCCTCAGTGCCACCTGAAATGATGTCATTGGAGTCCTCCCCTCGAGGCTCTGGGCCCCACGAGGGTGGAGAAATGGCCCCCACTGTGACCCCAGCATGTAGTAGTGCTCAGAAAAGTTTGTCACATGAATCCATGACTCAGGAGGCCGCCGAGGAACAGAAGGGCTTTATTCCCACAAGCCTCGACCCTCCCCAGGCACCCAGCCCCCCTCTCAGCCCAGTCGGGGTCACTCCGGTGGGTGACGGGTAAAGGATGACGTGCGGCTCACGGCGCCCTGCAGGAGGAACACACAGGGCCTTTGCAGCAGGGGCCCGGCCTGCGTGGGGGCAGCCTCCCCCGCCCAGCCCCCAGCTCACCATGGACATGTTCTCCAGCTTCTGGAACTCAGACACACCCCGGTGGCTGCACCTCACGGCCATCACCACAGACCCGATGAGCAAAACGGACACCAGCAGACAAACGGCCACCACCACGCCCGGGTTCCTGTGCAACTTGGGGGCCCCAGTGTCACCCGGAGCTGAGGGGAGGAGCCCCGAGTCAGCCCTGGGCCCGCCCTTCCCAAGGCTGAGACGCCACCAGGGCCGGAGCCTTCTCAGCCCTTCCCAGGAAGCCACGCTCTCCTTCCTCTCCCGTCGCCGCCATCACCTTGTTGAAGCCCACTTTGATCCTTCTGCTCTGGAATATATTTGTCTACAAGGAAATCATCCAGTTCACTGTGCTTTCGCTGCCCTCGTTGACCACTCCTGGGAGTGCTTGCAGCATGAGGAAAATCTAACCTAGAACTCTGTTCCCACACACAGTGGCCTTCTGAGGGTGCATGGGAAATGCAAAGCTTTGTGAAGATAGTTTATATCCTGTGACTTTAAGCAAAAGGCTCGTGTTTGCACTCTCCTTTGAACATTTTGGAGACAACATATTATTTTGAACAAAAGATTTTTCTATATCCCCTAAAAATGCTTGGTCTCTATTGAACCCCTGGGGCCCTGTGTGGTCATACCCTGCAACCTTCCCAGCCCCTCTGCCCCCCACTAGTACCCCACTCACCCCATTCCAGCCAAGTCACTCTTCCTCAAACACACCACGCACGGTCCCACCTCAGGGCCTTTGCATGGGCTGTGCCTGCTGCCCCAGCTGCCTTCCTCCTAGCTGCCTGCATGGCTCCCTCCTCTACCTCTTTCAAAATGTGACCTTTGCTCAACACTCTTTAAAAATTTCAAACCATTTGCACTCACACTCCAATCTCTTATCCTGCTGTATTTTGTTCTTTTATAAACAAACATACACTTTACTTATAACCTGTCTCCCAACATAACTTGGTCTCACGAGACCTGACACACAGTAGGTGCTTAATAAACATGCACAGAATGAAGGTCTGAAGAGCTTCAAGTGATTCCAGGGTTGGCGGGATGGCGAGAGGCCCTTCCCAGCATATTCTCAGGTCTGTGTCTCCCCCTGGTGGCTGATACCAGAACTACAGCCTCGTGCCCCCACGGACCCCTACTCCCAACCTCCCAATACTCACCAGGGCCAGAGGCCACAGAGGTGCTGAAAGTGGCAGCCGATGGCATGGAGGAGGGCTCCGCTCCCGAGGTGGGGGAAGTGGGGCTCAGGGTGCTGGAGTGGGAGGTGAGGATGAGCTCTGAACTAGGGGAGCCAGAGCTGGGGTGAGTAATTGTCTCTGGTTGTGGGGAGGTGGGTACCAACCCTGGACTTGTGGAGCTGGGGCTGGACTGGATGGTGGGGGTTGTCTCTGAATTTGAAGGGCCATTAGGGGTTGTGGAGCCTGTCTCTGAAGTAGCTGTGCTGGGGGGGATGCTGGAGTCTGTCTCTGAAGTAGCTGTGCTGGGGGAGATGCTGGAGCCTGTCTCTGAAGTAGCTGTGCTGGGGGAGATGCTGGAGCCTGTCTCTGAAGTAGCTGTGCTGGGGGAGATGCTGGAGCCTGTCTCTGAAGTAGCTGTGCTGGGGGGGATGCTGGAGTCTGTCTCTGAAGTAGCTGTGCTGGGGGAGATGCTGGAGCCTGTCTCTGAAGTAGCTGTGCTGGGGGAGATGCTGGAGCCTGTCTCTGAAGTCAGGGGGCTGTGGCTGGAGGGAGAAGCACTGAGATTTTTGAGAGTTGTGCTCTCTGTCCCACTCTCCAAGGTCATCGAAGAACTTGTAACAGCTGGAAAGAAAATATCACTGAGGGTACAGGGAGCAGATGACGAGGAAGGAGGGCGTGTGGCCCTGGCCTCTCTCTGGATGCCTCTCCCTGTGACCCCAGATAGTGAATGCCTGCCCCTTAGGGAGACCGGGAGGATTCAGTGCCACTCGAGCGCTCGGTGGGAAACCCCATTGACACCCTTGACTCCTGGTCTGCAGCCCCACAGCCAGGGCTCCAGCCCGGTCAGACCCTCCCAGCCCCCGCTCTGGCTCCGGGGTTCTCGAAGCCCTCTAGGCTGGGACCCAGACAGCACGGCGGGCAGCTCTTTTAAACCTTCTGGGACTCGCTTTCTCTGTCCGTCCAGTGGACATCATCGGCAGGCAGCGCCGTCGGGCTCACACAGGCCTGCACACAGTGTGCTGAGGGATGCTCTGCGGCACAGACCCGCCCCCACGCTCAGAGCAGTCCCCTCCTTCTCCCCCAGGTGCCTGGAAGGTCCCCTGGCTAAACTCAGAGTTTAACAGGAGGCCCAGAGGCCTGGGCTCAGGGAATAACCAGCAGTTTGAGTCTCTGGAAACCCACCCTGCCTCGTTCCAGCCACTCCCTGGCTCGAGCCCCATCCCAGGCACCAAGCCCAGGGGCCAGGCTGAGGGAGGGTAAATATTTCGTGGGCCACCTCCCACAATCACTTCCTTCCCAGTTCCCACCTGCTGGGCACCTTAGCTGCTTGCAGATTCATTCATCGACCGCTCCCTGTCACACCCCGTCCACTCTGCCCTGGGCGGACCTTTGTGCTTCCTCCCTTGCCTCACCCCAAGCTGTAGAAATGCGGAAATAACACCCAGCACTGGCCCCGAGAGGGGGCTGGGTGCACATGCAGACCCCCAGTTCTCTGTCCCATCTCCCAGGCGCTGGAGCAATGATAAATGAGTCTAGAAGAGGCATGGTCCACTGGCTTGACTTCATCTCCATGTTACAGATGGGGAACTGAGGCTCAGAATGGTAACGAGTCTGGGCCAAGGTGACTGGGAAGGTGGGAAGAGGACCCTCCAAGGAGTCAAGGACTAAGAGGCCAGCCTCCCCAAACTGCTTCCCACATCATCATCTGAGGAGGAATCCAGACGATAAGTTTCTGCTGAAATGAAGATGACTCAGGGGCCACAGTGGACCCCAAGCCAAGCCAGAACTCTGGGGAGATGAACTTTTAAAGTGAACTGAGGAAAACTAGTGGGCCTTGAAAAAGGAGGTGGTGGAGGACACAGGTTCCACTGAGTGCCTGGCACAGCAGGCAGGTGCTCATGAGCTGCTGGAGAGTTGACAAGAAGGTAAAGTGGAGCTGTTCCTATGCACTGTGCCAGCAGTTTGCTTTGCCCAGAGACTCCTAGACCAGGAGGCTGGTACAAGCCAAGTCGACTGGTTCTAATCCAGGTCTGGCACAGGCTGAGAGCCCTGGTTTGCTAAGCCTCTGTTTCCTGAGCTGTGAAATGGGGATAAATGTGGCACCTTCTGTATGAAGCCATTGCCTGTATGTGGTGGCCTCAGCTCTGACATTAAAGGTTTGGGGCTGGGACAGGGTCAGAGAGATACCTCGGGGGGAGGGGAGGGGATGCAAGAAGTTCACCTCTTCGCCACCCCAGGAACCATCTTCCAGGCAGCAGAAGGAAATTGTCAGGTACCCAGAACTTCTCCTGGGAGCCATAGACGCTTAGCGACCAGGGAGTGAGCTCTTGTCCCTGCCCACCCCCATGGTCCTGCGGTCCTCACCCTTCTCCCTTTGGGGGCTGGCTAAGAGAAAGTGAGGCTCCAAACGGACACTCACACTGGATCCCAGGCGGTCGCCAGCCTCTCGCCTGTCAGGTCATGCTGGGATCACAGAACTGACAGCCTGGGGGCTGGGATGGCCGGGCTCCAGCTGTCCTCACGACCTCCCCAACTTGCTTCTGTGAGGAGGAGCAGCCCTTCTGGGGTGGGGGCGCTGGCAGACCAGCGCGCCCGGCCGGAGGGAGGGGTCGGGGCGCCAGGTGTGTGGCTGGCGGTACGGCCCCGGCCAGCCTCCTGGAAGCTGGGCCACCTTCTTACCTGTCGTGCTGGCGGAGGCATCTCCGGCGGGTTTCAGCAGCAGCCCCAGAGCCAGCAGCAGAAGCGGCGGCAGCTGGAAGCCGGCCATTCCTGCGCCGGCCGGGAGGGCGAAGGCGGGGCTCCGCATAGGTGTGCGGCCGGGTGCCTCTGTTTACACCTGCGCGCGCGCGCCCCCTGCTGGCGGCGCGGGGCTGCGCAGGGGCGAGGCGGAGGCGGGGCCTCGGGGCGCCGGGCCCTCCGGTGCTACTGTTCGCCAAAGGCGCCTTTCCTGCTCTCCTCTCCACTTAACCCCCATCTCTTCTAAAAACCCCGCCTGGACCATGACCCTGAAGCCCTCACACTCTGCCCATGCCCTCAGGACACCCCTGGCCCTTCCAGTGCTCCTTCCCCCTGCAGCCCCCACTGCTCCTGGCCCCCTCCACAGCTGCCCCAAACCGACGCCATCAGCCGCCTGCCCCTCCTCTGGCCCCCTCTGGGGCTCCCAGCCCTCTCCCTCCCTCACTGCCCTGTCCCTGCCCACCCCCGCCGGCTGTAGTTGTCTGTGTCCGGCTCTCTCTTACCCACACTGGGGCTCTTAGGGGTGGACCCAGCCTCCCCCACAATCCAGACATGGTTGGAACCCCCCAGCATTTCCTGAAGGAGGCAGCCATGCATACACCTGTGGGATTTTCTAGGGCCCAGGGACTCATGGAGACCATTCTGGGCCAGGTCCCCAAACGTGGGCTTCTGGAGTGTGCTGGGGACAGCTTTCATCTGGAGCCGATTGGACGCCGCCCTGCTAGCCATGGATGGATACGGCAGCACACGTGAGGCCGTGCTGGCAGCCCCTGACCTCCGGGAAGGTTTTGGTGTCCCCATCCCCGCCACAGACCCCCAGGTATCAACTGTGTGGTTGGAGGCTCTGGGGGCCCTCCCATCCAGGATGTTCCAGATGCCCCCAACCCCCCCACCACCATGCCCAAGATGCCCCCATGAGCACAGGTGGACCAAGACCCAGGCTGCAGAGAGCTTTATTCATTAGACCCAGAGAGCCACACGGCCCCTCCCGGGGGTCCCCCCATCGGGCAGCCAAGGTCCTAGACGCCTGGCCACTGAGTGTGCTGCGGGTTGTCCCAGGCCGCTGGCCCCAGGAGTGCATCCGTGGTGAGGGAAGACCGGGCAGAGTGGCCGCGCCAGGTGGCTTGAAGCATCTTGGCTGCTCCCTGCTGCTGTCTCAGCCTGCGGCGGACGAGGAAGCCCCTCCAGCCTGACTGGATGGTCGTGGCCGCCTTGTTCTGGAGGTGGGACTGCTGGAGGCTCGGGGTGACGGGCTGCGAGGCACAGTCCCAGGGCATGCCCGCCTGGCTCCAAGAGCCCTGGCCGGTGCCGTGCACCACCCGCGTGGGCAAGCTTTGGCCGCACATGTGACAGGTGCGGGGGCTGGAGCCCACAAGCATCACCACGCTGGGCGGGCTCCCCAGTCCAGGACTCAGCGACTGGCAAAGGGCACAGACGTGTGGCTGGCAGGACTGGAAGCAGCGGTGGTCAGACGTCGTCCTGGTCCCGCCACCCATTTCGGCCCACGTGCCCGGCTGCAGCGTTTGCTGGGCACGGCCCCGGCGGGTGCAAAAGCCCCGCCATGTGGCCTGGATGACGATGGCTGCTCTGGAGAGCCGGGCCAGCTCCTGCCGCACACGGTAGCCGCGCCAGGCAGCTTGGATGACGATGGCCCACTGGTGCCACACCCTGATGGTACGGCGCACCAGGTAGCCGCGTGCACACGCCTGGATTGTGACCACGGCCTGGCTGATTATCTTCTCCATGTCCTGCACTGACACCACCAGCTCCCCCGACTGTCTGGGATCCGCCACCACCTGGCTTCCCACAGCGTCCCATGGCACGGTGGCCCTGGCCGGCTCCCACACACCGCCGGGGGCCGCAGCACTGTTCATGGGCCCAGCTGCTACACTGGGGACAGCAGAGTTCCACGCCTGGCCACCAGCCACGCCAGCCTCCGTGGGGCCCTGGAGGACAGCAGGAGTCAGGGATGCCCTGTGACTGTCTACAGGGGCCGCGGCGCTATGGAAATCCTGAGACCCTAGAAGTGACTCATGGCTACAAAGGGGCCGCCGAGAGCCGCTAGGGGAAGACTCGTAGCCCAGAGACACCCTCCGACGCCCCAGGTGCAGCCGAGGAGCGGCCGCGTTGTGGGCCACCTGGCTGGTGCGGATGATGGGCGGTGGGGCCAGTGGGGGCCCCGTGGAATACTTAGGACCTTCCTGGGCACTCCTGAAGGCCTGCTCCTGCACAATCTTGGCCAAGGAATCATCTGGCATTTCAGAAACGAGCTTCCCGTGCACAGACCTGTAGGATTTTCTCGAGCTAAGGAAGCCGTGGTGACTGTTCTGAGCCACATCCCCAGACACTGGCTTCCGGGGTGCACTGGGGACAGCTTCCATCTGGAGCCCCCCAGACGCCGCCCTGCTAGCCATGGATGGGTATGGCGGCACAGCTGAGGCCACGCTGAAGGCACCTGACCTGGAAGTGCTTGGGGTCCCCATCCCGGCCACAGACCCCAGGTGCAAACTAGATGCCACAGTACTGCCACAGGCCGGCTTGGGTGACCCTGAGACTGTGGGAGAAGCCTGAATCCCATAGGAGTGGCTCTGGGGTATAATGTGAGCCACTGACGACTGCTGATGAGCCAAGGGGGCCCCGGTGCCCTTGACAGATCCCATCTGCACACTAGGGACCCTGCTAGCAGCCACAAAGTGGGAACTGGGGGCCCCCCAGCTGATTGGCTGCTGCAGAATTGGGGTGACACTGCCACCTATGGAGTGCTTGGCAAAACTTGAGGGTTGGGGAGGGACAGGGGCCATACCACTGGTCATAGACTTGGCTTGGCTGGGGACCACCTCCTCCAACAGGGGCCTTTGGCCATTGGGAAGAGTCCCGTCTTCTACAAGAAATTCACGACCATGGTCAATTTCAGTTGCCAAGGGACTATCGCCCATCCATGGGGTGTCCTCAAGGACCACGGACTGCTCACTGGACACGGACACCTGGGACACAGCCTCGTACAGGTCCTGTGGCTTCATCATGGCCTGGCCATCTGTGGTCTCAGAAGGTGCCACCCCAAGAGCCTGGTGCAACTGTGAGGCTCTTTGCAGAACCGTGGGCACCTGGTGCACTCCCCTGGCTGGGCCACCAGCTTCCGAGGCCTGGGGATGAACTTGAGCCAGGCTAGTGGCGTGGGATGCCTGGAAGGGGACTGTAGAGCCCTCCCCAGCCAGGGCTTCCTGGTACAGCTGGGGGGTGGTCTCCACGAGCATGGAGCCCTGCAGAAGGCTCGGGGCCATGCTTCCAGCCGCGGAGGGCAGACAAGCTGCACTAGCCATGGGCCCCAGAGCCAGGCCCTGATTCAGCCCCCCAACCATGGATGCTGGGACTGCACTAGAGGCCACAGAACCTGGAGGGGCACTTGCCTCAGAGCCTTGGGGCAGGCTGAGAGCAGTCAGACTGGCAGAGGGTCCTCCAGGGAGATCTCGCCTCTTCCCACCAGCCTCAGGTGCTACACTCAGACTAGGGGACGCCCCACTCGCCACAGAACCCAGAGGCAGGGTCCTGATCATGCCACTGACCATGGCCCCTGGAGGAAGGGGCTGAACCACACCATTGACCGTATAACCTGGTAGAAGGCTGGGGGCCACACCACTGACCACCGTTCCTAGGGTCACAGCTGTGGTCATCCTACTGGCTACAGAACATGGCGCCAGCCCACTGGCTATGCCCATCCCAGGCTCCCAGCTGAAATCATATACTTGTTGGTAACCAGATGCAGCGACTGTGGGTACAGGAGGGCACTGGTGGTCCAAAGATGTTGGAAGATCGACATGGCCCTGAGACGTGCCGGGGCCCCCGCTGGCCAGGGACTTGGATGGACTCATAGCCAGTCCGCAGAGCAATGAAGCCAGGGAGCAGCCAGGGCCCACCTCTGAGGCTTGTTCATGACCCAAAGGGGCATCTGCCACAGCGGCCGGGGCTGCCATGGGAGCCGTGCCACTGGCCACCTGAGATTGGTCTGGGCTCATTCCAGTCATCACCCTTCTCTGGCACATGCTCCCTGTCATGCCAGGACACATAGGTCCCTGAGACACACTTAGGAACATGCCAGCAGCCAAGGTCCCTGGAGCCATCCTGGGGAACATGCCAGCAGCCACAGCACCCTGGGGTATGCATGCAGCCATGTCCCTGAACACAATGCCCTGACACACACTGCTTGCCTGGCCCGAATCTGAGTCCTCTCCGCGGGCCATGCATGCCTGGTGGAGAACTGGGGTGGAAGGAGCGGCAGAGGGATGCTCAGTTACAGTTGGGCACCTCCCACCGACACTAAGGGGCTGACAGAAACCCAGGGACACCTCGCAGAACTCAGGGGCCCAGAGGTGTGGGGCTTCCCCCCTTGCCGTCAGAGGATCTTGACATGGGCCCAGCCCAGGGGCCACAAAGGGCTGGCTCAGAGCCTGGCCCATGCTGCTAGTCACACACGGATACGGTGCACTTGAGGTGACTTCACTCACAAATGATGAGTGACACGGACTAGGGGCCACTGTGTTCACCCTTGATGACAGTGCATTTGAACTCACCCCAGGGGCCCAGCTTGGCTGGCTGAGTGCACCACCCTTACCACTGATCACAGGGGGCTGGGGTCCTCTGAAGGCCAATAAAGTGGCCACTGATGGCTGGCCTAGTCTGGGGGCCACCCCACTGGTCACTGATGGCTGGGCGAGGCTGGGGGCCACCCCACTGGTCACTGATGGCTGGGCGAGGCTGGGGGCCACCCCACTGGTCACTGATGGCTGGGCTAGTCTGGGGGCCACCCCACTGGTCACTGATGGCTGGGCGAGGCTGGGGGCCACCCCACTGGTCACTGATGGCTGGGCTAGTCTGGGGGCCACCCCACACGTCATCAATGGCTGGGCTAGGCTGGGGGCCACCTCACTGGTCACTGATGGCTGGGCTAGGCTGGGGGCCACCCCACAGGTCATCAATGGCTGGGCTAGGCTAGGGGCCGCCCCACAGGTCATCAATAGCTGGGCTACTCTGGGGGCCACCCCACTGGTCACTGATGGCTGGGCTAGGCTGGGGGCCACCCCACTGGTCACTGATGGCTGGGCTAGTCTGGGGGCCAACCCACTGGTCATAGATGTCCGGCCTAGTGTGGGGGCCACCCCACTGGTCATAGATGTCCGGCCTAGTGTGGGGGCCACCCCACTGGTCACTGATGGCTGGGCGAGGCTGGGGGCCACCCCACTGGTCACTGATGGCTGGGCTAGTCTGGGGGCCAACCCACTGGTCATAGATGTCCGGCCTAGTGTGGAGGCCACCCCACTGGTCATAGATGTCCGGCCTAGTGTGGGGGCCACCCCACTGGTCACTGATGGCTGGGCGAGGCTGGGGGCCACCCCACTGGTCACTGATGGCTGGGCTAGTCTGGGGGCCAACCCACTGGTCACTGATGGCTGGGGTTGGCTGGGGGCCACCCCACTGGTCATAGATGTCTGGCCTAGTGTGGGGGCCACCCCACTGGTCACTGATGGCTGGGCGAGGCTGGGGGCCACCCCACTGGTCACTGATGGCTGGGCTAGTCTAGGGGCCACCCCACTGGTCATAGATGTCCGGCCTAGGCTGAGGGCCACCCCACTGGTCACTGATGGCTGGGCTAGGCTGGGGGCCACCCCACTGGTCACTGATGGCTGGGCTAGGCTGGGGGCCACCCCACAGGTCATCGATGGCTGGGCTAGGCTGGGGGCCACCCCACTGGTCATAGATGTCCGGCCTAGTGTGGGGGCCACCCCACTGGTCACTGATGGCTGGGCGAGGCTGGGGGCCACCCCACTGGTCACTGATGGCTGGGCTAGGCTGGGGGCCAACCCACTGGTCACTGATGGCTGGGCTAGTCTAGGGGCCACCCCACTGGTCACTGATGGCTGGGCTAGGCTGGGGGCCACCCCACCGGTCACTGATGGCTGGGCTAGGCTGGGGGCCACCCCACTGGTCACTGATGGCTGGGCGAGGCTGGGGGCCACCCCACTGGTCACTGATGGCTGGGCGAGGCTGGGGGCCACCCCACTGGTCATAGATGTCCGGCCTAGTGTGGGGGCCACCCCACTGGTCACTGATGGCTGGGCTAGTCTGGGGGCCACCCCACACGTCATCGATGGCTGGGCTAGGCTGGGGGCCACCCCACTGGTCACTGATGGCTGGGCTAGTCTAGGGGCCACCCCACTGGTCATAGATGTCCGGCCTAGGCTGAGGGCCACCCCACTGGTCACTGATGGCTGGGCTAGTCTAGAGGCCACCCCACTGGTCACTGATGCCTGGGCTAGTCTGGGGGCCACCCCACTGGTCATAGATGTCCGGCCTAGGCTGGGGGCCACGCTGCTGGTCATCGATGGCTGGGCTAGTCTGGGGACCACCCCACTGGTCATCGATGTCCGGCCTAGGCTGGGGGCCACCCCACTGGTCACTGATGGCTGGGCTAGTCTGGGGGCCACCCCACTGATCATAGATGTCCGGCCTAGTGTGGGGGCCACTCCACTAGTTCGAGATGGCTGGCCTAGGCTGGGGGCCGCCCTACTGGTTATAGATGTCCGGCCTAGGGTGGGGGCCACCCCATTGGCCTTAGATGAATTGGATAGGCTGAGGGTGACCCCACTGGCCAGAGAAGGCTGGCCTGGGGTTGGGGCCACCTTACTTGCTACTGATGGCTGCAATAGGCTTGGAGTCAACCTCCTGGCCACAGATGGCTGCTGATAAATGGTAGGGACCACATTACCTGAAGACAGACTTCTTGTCAGCTCTGTCCTGTCGGGTTTCTGGGACAAGCTCTCTTTCGGACCCATGGAGCTTTGGCCTAAGGACATATCCCTGTCATCTTGACCATCTGAGCCCCAGTGGACACCCAAGGTCATGTGACTGGACACTGAGCTGTGGTACAGAGTGGGGGTCGGCTCTGAGGCTGCGGGGGACTGTTGGTGGAGGTTTGGGATCATGTGCCTATGGCCCACTATCTCGGTCTCTTCCACATCCTCAAGCTCCAGGGGCCTTTCCATGGCCTCCCCAGAGAGGGAACCATCTAGAAGGAGGTCCTTGTGCGAGCTGGCCTCCCAGGACTCCTCTTCCACCAGGTGGACAGAGGTCAGGCTGGCCACGGAGCTGGCGGACATGCTGTGCAAGCTGCAGGTACACAGTGAGCTCTGGGAGTCACTCATGTTTGGGCTGTAGTCCGTGGAGCCTTGGGAGAAGCTTCTGGCCAAGTCATCATCTGAACCCTGTGGCAAACTGGCCACCAGTTTCCTGAGTGTGGGGCCCATCAGCAGCCCCTGTGGGCAGTGCATGCTGGAAACGGTAGCCTGCATTCGATTCCTCTCCTGCCCAGAGGTGGCCATATGGAGAAGGTGGGAGGCCAACGGACTGCCTGGGGAGGCTTGGGATGGACTGGCATCTGCCTGAGTCTTGGGTGCCTGGCGGCGAGCAGGAGCCACGGAACCAGGCAGGAGAAGTGGGATTACGTCACAGGCCTTGTGGGTCCGTGGTTGGGTTGAGGACACTTTGCTCACCGTGGCAGCCCTCTGTGGACTTGAGGTCACCTTGTTGATCACATCCCTAGTGCCCAGGGAGGCCCGTTTATGATTTGGGGACTGAGTCCTCTGCATATCCTCCTCAGGGACCATGGATGGCTGTTGTGGACCTTTGGCCATTGAGGGTCGATACACACTGGGGGGCACCCTGCCGACCCCAGAGGACTGACACCAACAAGCAGAACCCCCATGGGCAGTGGCACACTGGTGAGACTGGTTGGCCCTCCCATTACCCACAGTGCTGAGAAACTGGCCCGGGGCCACCCTGCCCTGCCCCGACGACGTCCACGGGCGTGAGGCCACCCTGCTGACCACGTGTGGATTGTGGGAGCTCAGGGCTGTGCCACTGGCCACTGATGGCTGGCTGGTGCTCGGGCCCACGCCATTGGCAATGAGCGGCTGCCACACACTAGGGGGAGGCTGCAGGTGGGGTGACCTGGGCAAATTGGGGCCCGTGTCATTCGCCACTGGGTTGAGATCTGATGCCAATTCAAGGACCACTGGGTGAGGGCACACATTTTCCTCACTGACCTCCAGGTTCAGATATAGCTGTAAAGAGGAGTCCCTGCTGGGCCCCATCTCCCGTGACAGAGTGGGGTCCAGGGCAGCGGCCAGGGGATGCTGATAAATGGTGGTGATCACCCACCTGGTGAGGGAGGCTCCCACAGAGACCACCGATGAGCAGGGTGACCCCATGATCCCGGCCCCATCCCCCATCCCCTCCAAGAGCCTGGTGGGCCAGCCTGTGACAAAGCCCTCCCAGACCCCGGCCGAGAGAACCCTGACCTTGCTGGGCTGTGGTCTCCCAGGGCTGAGGATGGGCCCGCATGTGGCCACTGGGCTCTCCCTCCGGTCCACCTCCATCGGGGAGGGCATCACAGTCATCCCGCTTCTCATCATTTTTGTGGCCGCCTTGGGGAGGCCGGCTCCAGTCCTCAGGGCCGCCTGAGACAAAGGCTGGCTCAGGATGGCACCCAGCTCGCCCTGGCACAGGGCCTGGCTCAGGGCGGCGTGCTCCTCCTCCGTCAGGGCCTTGCTGAGCACATCCACCAGTTTGCCCTGCGTGGCCTTAGTGAGTTTTGCCTGAAGTTCACCCCAGGACATGGTGTGGGACAGGGCGATGTCCAGCTTGCTCCAGGACAGCACCTTCACCAGCGCCGTGCCCAGCATGCCTGGGGACAGGGCCTTGGCCACCGTGGAGCCCAGGACATCGCTGGACAGGGCCTGATTCAGGGCTGCCCTCGCTTCCCCCTGGGAGAGCGCTCGGGCCAGCAGGGCACGGATGTCTTCCTGGGAGCCCAGCAGGGCGGCCAGCTCAGCGCACAGAGAGGCAAGCTGGGAGGCTGCTAGCTCCTCCTGGCAGGGTATGGCCGGGCTGGCCAGTGATGGCTGGGCCCGGGCGGCCACGCTGTCACCCCAGGATTCAACGTTGCACGTGGAGTGTCCGGCAGATGCCAGCAGAGGCACTGGCAAGCTCTGGGTCTCGAAGGCCCCCTGGCGTGGGCCCTGGGTGGCCTTGCCCTGGGCGCAGCTGTGGGGCGGGAGCTGGGTCAGTCTGTCCTCTAGCTTGGCTCTGGGCAGAGTGCCAAGGGTGCCGACATGCTGGCAGGGCTGGGTGGAGGCCTTGAACCCCGCCAGGAGTGGCTGCGATTGCGTCTTGCTGCTGAGCTCAGCAGGCTGGTGGGCCGCGTAGAAGCATTTGGCCGTTTCCGAGACCATCTGGGCCTGCGACGGGGCCGTGCTCAGCCCCGCGGGCAGATGCACTTGGGACTGGACCTTGACGGCCCCGTTGGCCGGACGCGCCTGGGCCTGCACCTTGGTCAGACAGGTGTCCAGGTGCGCCAGAGACTGGGCCTTGGTCAGCTTGGCAGGCGGGTACGTCTGGCACGAGGCTGTGCTCACACGTGTGGCCACCTGTGCCTGCGGCAGGGCCACGGCCATTTCTACAGGCACATACACCTGGGACTGGACCTTCCTGATGTCCATCCTCAGGTGTGCCTTGCTCCCATCCTCGGCCACCTTGGCCCAGGAGGGAGCCCTGGGCATTTCCGCGGCCGCACTTGTGTTACGTGCTGTTTCCGTTTTCCCCTGTTTCTGGGGGAAGGCCTTAATCTTCTCGGCTTCCAGAGGAGGCCTGGCTGGAGCCTTGGGAGCCACAGCCCCCAGGGCAGGTGGGGGGAAGCATTTCACCTTTCCCTCAGTCAAGTACGAGTGGGACGAGACCTTGACCATGCCCGCCGCCTGCCGTGTGTTTGCCACAGCCCTGGCCTTTGCTCCATCCAGAGATGCGTGGGATGAGGTGTTGGGAATGGCAGCTGCCACTCCTGCTGGAGGTGGAGCTGCCGGAGGGGGCAGACACAAGGTCTTGAGGATGGCGGCCACCGAGCGTAACTGGGCTGGGGTCTTGGTTATCATGGCTGTCAGGCGCGTCTGGGGAGGTGTCTTGGTCACTGCGGCTCCCGAGAGCATCTGAGATGGAGTCTTGGCCACCGCTGGACACGTCTGCAGTGCGGTCTTGGTCATTGTGTCCATGGGGTACATCTGGGGCGGGGTCTTGGTTATCATGGCTGCTGGTCGTGTCTGGGTTGGGGGCTTAATCATTGAGGCCATGGGGCACGTCTGGGGCGGGGTCTTGGTCATCATAGCGACCGGTCGTGTCTGGGGTGAAGTGTTGGTCATTGAGGCTGTTGGTTGCATCTGGGCTGGAATCTTGGTCATCGGAGCAGCCGGACCAGGCTGGGGTGGGATCTTGGTCATCACGCCTCGTGGATATGTCTGGGGTGGGGTCTTGGTCATTGGGGCCACTGGATACACCTGAGTTGGGGTCTTGGTTATTGTTACCGTGGGTACTGGGCATGGCTGGGGTGAGGTCTTGGTCATCATGGCTGCTGGGTACATCTGCAGTAGGGTCTTGTTAATCATGGCCGCCAGGCACGACTGGAGTGGGGTCTTGGTCATTGTGGCTGCCGGGCTTATCTGGGGTGGAGTCTTGGTCATCGTGGCTGCCGGGCTCATCTGGGGTGGGGTCTTGGTCAATGGGGCTGCTGGGTACGTCTGGGGCGGGGTCTTTGTCATCGGGGCCGCCAGGTACATCTGGGGTGGGGTCTTGGTTATTGTTACCGTGGGCACTCTGCATGGCTGAGGTGGGGTCTTGGTCATCGCAGCTGCTGGACACGGCTGGGGTGGGGTCTTGGTCATCGTAGCTGCTGGAAACGGCTGGGGTGGGGTCTTGGTCATCGTAGCTGCTGGACACGGCTGGGGTGGGGTCTTGGTCATCGTAGCTGCTGGACACGGCTGGGGTGGGGTCTTGGTCATCGCAGCTGCTGGACACGGCTGGGGTGGGGTCTTGGTCATCGTAGCTGCTGGACACGGCTGGGGTGGGGTCTTGGTCATCGTAGCTGCTGGACACGGCTGGGGTGGGGTCTTGGTCGTCACAGGCACTGGGCCTCTCTGCGCTGGGGCTCTGAGGACCTCTGCTTCTGCGGGGGCCTGAGGCTGGGTCTTGAGAGGCCCATGAGCTGCCTGGGCACACTTTCCGAACGGTGGCCCCGAGGCTCCTGCCTTATTAGCTCTGGAAATTACTTGCTTGGTCTTCATCATGTCCCCTTCTACGTGGTGGACGAGGCAGGTGCTTCTGACGGTTCTTGTCATCAAGCATGGCTGGCTCTTTGCATCTGGACTCACTGGACATGGAAGCCTGATGGTGATGGTTTGCTGTGGCAGGAAGGTGATCCCTGGGCCACCCGTAACACCAGGAGCCTGCACGTCAGGCTGTGGAGTGCCCTGGGACTGCAGCAGGGCCAGCTGGTGGGCGCAGGCAGCCAGGCTGTCGGAGGAAGGGAACTGAGTCTCCCTGCTCACCATAACGGGCTGGGCCGGGAGGGACTTGGCCTCCTCCAGGGGCTGGAAGCGCACCTGCTGTGGGGGGTGGTAAGGGATGTCCCCTTCCTCCAGGTTAACTTTTTTCTCCACCATCTTGCCGGACCGGAGGAGGCGCCTGGTGCTGAAGCGTCGCCAGGCCTCCTGGATGGCCTTCGCTGCCGTCATCTGGGAGATCAGCTTCTGCCGGAGCCGGTAGCCTCTCCAGTTGGCTTGGATGAGGGTGGCTGCGCGGGACAGCATCATGTCCATCTCATCCACCAGGACATTCTTGAAGGCCTGGCTCTCAACCACAGCCCGGAGGCGTGGCATACGGTGAGGCGCCGTCTTGTCCTTGTCCAGCTGTGGCAGAAGGGTCTTCCTGGACAAAGGCAGCTCCTGCTGGGGCTGTGGATATGATGTCCCTGCTTTGTCTTGGAGACTGGGGACGAGCTGGAGCTGGTAACAGCTCTGCCCATTGGGTGACAACTGTAACTGTGTTGCTTGCTGCATTGTCTCGGTTCCTAGGCAGGTCAGCAGTGCCTGGGGGCAGCAACGGGGGGTCAGTGAGTGTAGTCATGCACACAAGAGGTGTCTGGCTGGGGCGGGCACTCACCCCGTGTTCCTGGCACTTTGCAATCTTCCCCCTCTCCTTTGCAGGCTCTCTCTCTCCCAGCCACCTGCCCAGAGAGCCATATCTCCCTCCCTATCCTGTGGCTACCGCAGCACTGGCACGCAGCACACATCTCATCTGAATGCCTGACCACCGACCTGCTTCTCAAACTTCCGCTGTATCTGGACATACTAGAGCACAGCACTGATCACACCATTTCGGAAATTTCCTGTTTGTGTGTGTCTGTGTGTATGTGTTGTTATTTGCCTCTCCCCATTGACTGTGAATTCCTAGAGGGCAGGAACCAGGTCTGAGTCATTTCTGCATCCCCATCTCAGTCACAGGGCCTGGCTCCAGGCTGTGAATGGGTGAGTGTTGGGTAAGTGGCTACCTTGATTAGTCAAGGAGTGGGTGAGTGGATTGGAGATTGGATGGATAGATGGATGCATGGCTAGATACTGAATGGATAAATCAGTGGGTGAATGAATGGTGGATGGGCTGGAGGGATGGATGAAGGCTTGGTTGGATGGAAGAGTGGATGAGTGATGTTAATGAATTGATGAGCAGATCAATAAATAAGGAAACGGGCACATGGATGGATGGATGGATGGATGAGTGGGTAAATAGATAAATGAATGGGTGAGTGGGTGGGTAAGTTGAGGGATAAATGGATAGATGGATGGATGGATAGATAGATGAGTGGGTAAATAGATGGGTGGATGAGTGAGTGGAAAGGTGATGGGAGGCAGGGAGGCAAGGAGGATTGGAAGGATGGGTGGGTGGAGGGATAAGTGGATAGACGGAAGGAGGGAGGAATGGATGGAGGGATAGATGAGTGGGTGGGTAGATGGTGGATGGATGAAATCTGAGCAGGTAATGGCTGTATAAATGAAAAGACCTGGAGGAACTGGTGAAGAGATCGATGAATAGGAGGTGGACTGATGAATGGCTGGCTGGATGGGGGAATGGATGGTGGGTGACTGATAGATGATGGATAGATCAATGACAGATGGGAATATGGGCAGAGGGAAAAATGAGGGGATGAACGTGGCTTTCAGAAATACCCTGGTGCAGAGAGAGTTGGGATGCTGTCAAGCAGTGCTGAGGCATAACCTGGAGCATAACACACTTGTTTGGCACAAGTCCCCCCTTTCTGGCTGGACCAGCCAGACCCTTTGCCCAGATATCTTCATACCTTGGAGGGTCATAGAGTTGGAGGAGGTGCAGGAGAAGAAGGTGCAATCTCAGAAGCCAGCTTGCAAGAGGAAGCAGCTTTCAGCCCTTCATCCCATGCAATGTGCAGCAACACTGCCCAGGGCTGGCTCTGTCCTCAAGACGAACATGAGAAGAGATGTTAAAAGCAAAAAAACTCTAAAATCTCAAAACAAAAACTTTTAAATTCACAAAGATGATTGTACGAGGAAATTTATTCCAGTGTTACTTTGTACATAAAAACAAAACAACTGGGAATAACCAAAAAGGTGATCGCTCGGGCATCATTTACAAGCGCACCAGGAAGAGTGTTGGAGGATGTTCATCACTGTATGGCTTAGAAGGGTCAAAAACAAAAACCACCCGAACGCTTCTCAACAGGAGGTGGCTTAAATTAATCAGTCAAACATGCACACAGCCGTATGCTATCCAGCCATGAGAAATATTGCCCAGATCCACAAGAGTGGCTAAAATTAAAAAGACGGATGCATCCAGACTGCTTGGGGAAACTGTCAGTGTCTCGAAGGCAACTCATCAATTCCACCCTGACGAATACATTCAAGACGTCCAGGTGTTTATACTCACCCCAAACCCGAAACCATCCAAACGCCCATTAACAGGAGATGGATAAGTCAACTGTATATTAATCACCATATCAGTATAAATAAATGTCAATAGAAATATTGACTAACGTATAGAGCAATGAATCCCAGGCAACATAACAATGAGAATGAGCTCACCCATACACTCAGGTGTCACTTAACGACAGGGACACGTTCTGAGAAACACGTTAGGCGATCTTGTTGTTATGCGAACATCATTTTACCCAAGCCCAGACAGTACAGCCTACTGCACACCTAGGCTGTGTGGTGCTGATCCGACAGGACCACCATGGTCTATGCGGTCCATTGGTGACCAAAATGTCATTTGTGTCGCACGTGGCTGTATAGATGAATCTCACAAACATTATGTTGAGTGAAAGACATAAAAGAGGACAAATTTGTTATTCCAATTACAGGAAATTAGAAAGGGAACAGAAGAAATTAAGCTCTGCTATTAGAAATCAGGACAGTGACTGCCCTTGTGGTGGCTGGCTAAGAGAGGGCACAAGGGGCCTTTGGGAGCCAATCACCCCCAGGTTGGCTTGGAGTGTGAAAATCCAACCTGGATGTCAGCAACAGGGCGGCGTGAGCTCACCTGGGACTCTCTCCCCTCCAAATTACAACCAAAAAGAGCAACTGCTTTCTAACCAAAAAAAAAATCCTAATAACAGAAATCGTCGGAGACCCACAGCAACCAAATGACAGAGGTCGGAGAGGCTGGAGCCGCCCTCGGAGGAGCTGGAACGGGGTAGGAGAGAACTTCGCTCCCTCCCCTAGAGACTGGGATCGCTGCCGTGGGGGCGGGAATGAGCTGGGGAGGGGCTGCGCATCCACGGGATCGTGCAGGACTCCCACCGCCTGAGCAGCGAAAACCGCTAACGGGGGAAAGCTTTCGCGTGGGGGAACCCCAGCAAGCCTGGGCCCCGGGAGACCAGAGAGCTAGAGCTGATCCAATCCAGGTCAGTGTGCAAGAGAAAGTGCCCCTCCTCGCCCAACCCGCGGTGTGCAGGGCCATCGTGGCTGAAGGTGCAGGGCTCAGAAAACAAGCCTCTCAACACCCATCTAGTGGTGACAGGCTGTAACTGCTGCCAAATACCACCATCATGCACAAAAACCGCTCCTCTACCATCCAGCAATTTACAAAAGCTCCAGTCCAAAAGGAAAACAATAAAAATACAGAAGTAGGTCCTGAGGAAGTGGAAATGGGTAAACTAAGTGAAAATGAGTTCAAAATACTCAATGAGGTAAAGGGAAATATGGAGAAACAAGTCAACAAGTTCTGGAGTTACTTCACAAAAGAGATAGAAACTATAAAGAAGAATCAATCAGAAATACTAGAGATGAAAAATACAATGGATCAGATAAAACAGAATACGGATTCCATGAATACCCGTGTGGACACCATAGAGGAGCAAATTAGCATAATCGAAGATAGACGGCTCCAGACAGAGGAATAAAGAGAACTAAGAATTTTAAAAAACTGAAGAAAATCTCTGAGAAATAGCTGACTCAATGAGAAAATGCAACTTAAGAATCATCAGAATTCCTGAGGGCGTAGAAAAGGAAAATGGAGCAGAAAGTGTGCTCAACGAAATAATAGAAGAGAACTTCCCAAATCTAGGGATTGAGAGAGAAATGTGTGTGGAGGAAGCTTTCAGATCTCCTAGATTTGTCAATGTAAAAAGACTACTGCAAGGCACATAGTAGTAAAAATGGCAAAAATGAATGACAAAGAAAGAATACTCAGGGCAGCCAGGCAGAAGAAAATAACCTACAAAGGAACCCCTATCAGACTTTCAGCAGATTTCTCTACAGAAACCTTACAAGCTGGGAGAGATTGGAGTGACATATTCAAAACCTGAAAGGATAAAAATCTTCAGCCAAGAGTACTCTATTCAGCAAAAATATCCTTCAGATATGAGGGAGAAATTAAATCTTTTCCAGACAAACAAAAGCTAAGGGACTTCATAGTCACAAGACCTCCACTACAAGAAATCCTCAAGAAGGCTCTCATACCTGAAAAAAGAGAAAAAGGGAGAAAGGGGTCACAAAACACAGAGTAGGGAGACAAATAGAATCTGAATAGGACAGCAAATATTCAACTATAGCATTAGGATAAAGGGAAGGAAATCACCAAAGCAAAGACAATCTTATCACTCTAATCACAAACTCACAACACAAGTTGGAATAAGAGATGAAAATAATAATTTAGGAGGGGAGGAGGAAAGGGACTGAAACAGTCTAGGCTAAGGAAGTAAGAGACCACCAGAAAATGGACTATGTTATACACGAGATTCTAAATACAAACTTCGGGTAGCCACTAAACTAAAAAACAGAACAGAGACACAAAACATAAATAAGGAAAAATCTACGAAACTCAGCATAAGAAACTGCAGAAGTCAATGGGTAGGCTAAAACACACAGGACGAGAAACAAAGGAAACACAGGAAAACTGGAAAACGAGTGACAGAATGACAGCATTAAGCCCACATGCATCAACACTCACCCTCAAGGTAAATGGATTGAACTCTCCAATAAAAAGACACAGAGTGGCAAAATGGATTAAAGAACAAGATCCAACAATTTGTTGCCTCCAGGAAACACACCTCAGCTCCAAGGACAAACACAGGCTCAGAGTGAAGGGGTGGAAGACAATTCTCCAAGCTAATAGCAAACAAAAGAAAGCAGGTGTCGCAATACTTATATCAGACAAAACACACTTCAAGATAAGGCAGGTAAAGAGAGACATAGAGGGCCAATATATAATGATCAAAGGGACACTTCATCAAGAAGAAATAATGCTTATAAATATCTATGTACCCAACAGAGGAGAACCAAAGTTCATAAAGCAACTATTAACAAACCTAAAAGAAGACATCAAAAATAACACAATAATAGTAGGGGACCTCAACACCCCACTCACATCAATGGACAGATCATCCAGACAGAAAATCAACAAAGAAACAGTGGAGCTAAACAAAAAGCTAAAACAGTTGGACTTAATAGACATATATAGAACACTCCATCCAAAAACAGCAGAATACACGTTCTTCTCAAGCACGCATGGAACATTCTCAAGGATAGACCATATTTTGGGAAACAAGGCAAGCCTCTACATATTTTAAAAAAATTGAAATAATAACAAACATCTTCTCTGATCATAATGCTATAAAGCTAGAAATTAATTACAAGAAAAATGCTGAGAAAGGCACAAGGATGTGGAGACTAAACAATATGCTATTGAACAAGCAATGGATCATTGAAGAAATTAAAGAAGAAATCAAAAAATACCTGGAGACAAATGAAAATGATAACATGCCATACCAACTCATATGGGATACAGCAAAATCCGTATTAAGAGGAAATTTCAGGGGCTGGCCCTGTGGCCAAGTGGTTAAGTTTGCGCGCTCTGCTACAGGTGGCCCAGTGTTTCATTGGTTTGAATCCTGGGCACAGACATGGCACTGCTCATCAAACCACGCTGAGGCAGCGTCCCACATGCCACAACTAGAAGGACCCACAACGAAGAATACACAACTGTGTACCAGTGGGCTTTGGGGAGAAAAAAGAAAAAAATAAAATCTTTTAAAAAAAAGAAAAGAGGAAAATTCATCACAATACAGGCACATCTTAACAAACACGAAAAATCCCAAATAAGCAATCTTAAACTACACCTAACTGAATTAGAGAAAGAAGAACAAACAAAGCCCAAAGTCAGCAGAAGGATAGAAATAATAAAAATCACAGCAGAAATAAATGCTATTGAAACAAAAAAGGCAGTAGAAAGGATCAATGAAAGAAAGAGCTGGTTCTTTGAGAAAATAAATAAAATTGACAAACCCCTAGCCAGACTTACAAAGAAAAAAATGGAGAAAGCTCAAATAAACAAAATCAGAAATGAAAGAGGAGAAATAACAACAGACTGCAGAAATACAACGGATTATAAGAGAATACTATGAAAAACTATATGCCAGCAAAATGGATAACCTAGAGGAAATAGATAAATTCTTGGACTCCTACAATCTCCCAAAGCTTAGTCAAGAAGAAGCAGACAATTTGAACAGACCAATCACAAGGAAAGAGATTGAAACAGCAAGCAAAAGCATCCCAAAGAATAAAACCCCAGGACCAGATGGCTTTCCTGGGGAATTCTACCAAACTTTCAGAGAGGATTTAATACCCATCCTTTTCAAGCTATTCCAAAAAATTAGGAAGGATGGAACACTTCCTAACACATTCTATGCGGCCAACATCACGCTGATACTAAAGCCTGACAAGGACAGCACGAAAAAGGAGAACTACAGGCCAATATCGCTGATGAACATAGATGCAAAAATTCTCAACAAAATTTTGGCAACCAGAATTCAGCAATTCATCAAAAGGATCATATATCATGATCAAGTGGGGTTCATACCAGGGACACAGGGATGGTCCAACATCCGCAAATCAATCAACATGATACAGCACATCAACAAACCGAGGAATAAAAACCACATGATCATCTCAATAGATGCAGAGACAGCATTTGACAAGATCCAACAGCCATTTATGATAAAAACTCTGAACAAAATGGGGATAGAAGGGAACTACCTCAACATAATAAAGGCCATATATGACAAACCCACAGCCAACATCATACTGAATGCGCAAAAACTGAGCACCATCCCCCTGAGAACAGGAACAAGACAGGATGCCCTCTATCATCACTCTTATTTAACATAGTACTGGAGGTTTTGGCCAGAGCAATTAGGCAAGAAAAAGGAATAAAAGGAATCCAAATAGGGAGGGAAGAAGTGAAACTCTCACTGTTTGCAGATGACATGATCTTATATATAGAAAACCCCAAAGAATCCATTGGAAAACTTTTAGAAGTAATCAACAACTACAGCAAAGTTGCAGGGTATAAAATCAATTTACATAAATAAGTAGCACTTCTATAGTCGAATAACGAACTACCAGAAAAAGAACTCAAGAACACGATAGCATTCACAATCACAACAAAAAGAATAAAATAGCTCTGGGTGAATTTAACTAAGGAAGTGAAAGACCTATACAATGAAAATTACAAGGCTTTTCTGAAAGAAATGGATGACGACATAAAGAGATGGAAAGACATTCCATGCACATGGATTGGAAGAATAAACATAGTTAAAATGTCCATTCTACCTAAAGCAATCTACAGATTCAACGTCATCCCAATCAGAATCCCAATGACATTCTTCACAGAAATAGAACAAAGAATCCTAAAATTCATATGGGGCAACAAAAGACCCCAAATTCCTAAAGCAATCCTGAGAAAAAGAACACAGCTGGAGGCATCACAATCCCTGACTTCAAAACATACTACAAAGCTACAGTCATCAAAACAGCATGGTACTGGTACAAAAACAGGTGCACAGATCAATGGAACAGAATTGAAAGCCCAGAAATAGAACCACACATCTATGGACAGCTAATTTTTGACAAAGGAGCTGAGGGCCTACAATGGAGAAAAGAAAGTCTTTTCAACAAATGGTGCTGGGAAAACTGGAAAGCCACATGTAAAAGAATGAAAATTGACCATTCTTTTTCACCATTCACCAAAATAAACTAAAAATGGATCAAAGACCTAAAGCTGAGACCTGAAACCATAAGGCTTCTGGAAGAAAACGTAGGCAGTACACTCTTTGACATCAGTGTTAAAAGGATCTTTTTGGACACCATGTCTTCTCAGACAAGGGAAAAAATAGAAAGAATAAACAAATGGGACTTCATCAGACTAAAGAGCTTCTTCAAGGCAAAGGAAAACAGGATTGAAACAAAAAAACAACCCACTAACTGGGAAAAAATATTTGCAAGTAATACATCTGACAAAGGCTTAATATCCATAATATATAAAGAACTCACACAACTCAATGACAAAAAAATCAAACAACCCGATCAAAAAATGGGCAGGAGACATGAACAGACATTTCTCCAAAGAAGATATACAGATGGCCAATAGGCTCATGAAAAGATGCTCATCATCGCTGTGCATCAGGGAAATGCAAATCAAAACTACACTAAGATATCACCTTACACCCATTAGAATGACAAAAATATCTAAAACTAATAGTAACAAATGTTAGAGAGGTTGTGGAGAAAAAGGAACCCTCATACGCTGCTGGTGGGAATGCAAACTGGTGCAGCCACTATGGAAAACAGTATGGAGATTCCTCAAAAAATTAAAAATAGAACTACCATATGATCCAGCTATCCCACTACTGGGTATCTATCCAAAGAGCTTGAAGTCAGCAATTCCAAAGGTCCCATGCACTGCTATGTTCATCGCAGCATTATTTACAATCGCCAATACGTGGAAGCAACCTAAGTGCCCATCAACAGATGATTGGATAAAGAAGACGTGGTATATATATACAACTGAATACTACTCAGCCATAAAAAAAAGAACAAAATTGTCCCATTTGCAACAACATGGATGGACCCTGAGGGAATTATGTTAAGTGAAATAAGCCAGATAGAGAAGGATAATCTCTATATGACTCCACTCATATGAGGAATTAAACATGTGGACAAAGAGAACAGATTAGTGGATACCAGGGGAAAGTGGGGGGTGGGGGGTGGGCACAAAGGGTGAAGGGGTGCACCTATAACACGACTGACAGACAATAATGTACAACTGAAATTTCACAAGATTGTAACCTATCATTAACTCAATAAAAAATAATTAAAAAAAAAAAAGAAAATCCAACCTGGGTGCTTTTCTCTATGCATGACCTTCATAAAGAGGCCCAAATACTTCTAAGTGACACTCAGGAACGTGTGACGATGTGAGCAAATAGTCACGGCATAATCGTGAATGACAACTGCAGGTTGCACCATATGCACCATCTGACTTGACTTTTTTTTTTTTTTTTGAGGAAGATTAGTCCTGAGCTAACTGCTACCAATCCTCCTCTTTTTGCTGAGGAAGACTGGCCCAGAGCTAACATTCATGCCCATCTTCCTCTACTTTATACATGGGACGCCCGCCACAGCATGGCTTACCAAGCAGTGCGTAGGTCCACACCCGGGATCTGAACCGGTGAACCCCTGGCTGCCGAAGCAGAACATGCGAACTTAACCGCTGTGCCACTGGGCCGGCCCCTGACTTGACTTTTTAAAAATATTCTGTACAGGGGTCCACCCCGTGGCTGAGTGGTTAAGTGCACGCACTCCACTTTCGTGGCCCAGGGTTTCATCGGTTCGGATCTTGGGTGCAGACATGGTACCACTCATCAAGCCATGCTGAGGTGGCATCTCACATGCCACAACTAGAAGGACCCACAACTAGGTTGTACAACTATATACCGGGGAGCTTTGGGGAGAAGAAGAAGAAGAAGAAGAAAAAAGAAGATTGGCAACATATGTTAGCTCAGTTGCCAGTCTTTAAAAAAAAAAAAGATTCTGTACAAACACACACTTTGGAACATGCATAGAAAAATCTAGAGGCAGAAACATCAAATTGACAAATGATTATACAGATCTTCCTCAACTTGCAATGGTATTACATCCCAATGAACACATCATAAGTTGAAAATATCGTAAATCGAAAATACATTTAATACACCTAACCTACAGAACATCGTAGCTTAGCCTAGCACATCTTAAACATGCTCAGAACATTTTCCTGAGCCTATAGTTGGGCAAAATCATCTGACACAAAGCCTATTTTATAATAAAGTGTTGAATATCTATTTATGGATATTCATTTGTAATTTGTTCATAAGTAATTTATTGACTTCCATATGAAAGTGACAAACAGAATGGTTGTACGTGTACTGGCTGTTCACCTTGATGAGAGTGTGGCTGACTCACAGCTGTCGCTACCCCGCATTACGAGGGGTACCGTGCCACACATCACTAGCCTGGGGAAAGCTCAAAATCCAAATCCAAAGTACAAGGCCTACTGCAGGTGTATCATTTTCGCACCATCATAAAGTCGAAAAGTTGTAAGTCAAACCATCATAAGTCAGAGACTATCTGTATGTGTGTGTGTGTGTGTGTGTGTGCGTGTGTTTGTCTGAGAGGTGGGCTCATGAGGACTTTAATGAACAGAATTTCAATTAAAAAATTTGGGGGGCAGGCACCAGCAGCATAGTGGTTAATTTCTGTGCACTCTACTTTGGCAACCTGGGTTCATGGGTTTGGATCCCAGGCGTGGGCCTACACCACTCATCAGCCACGCTCTGGTGGCGGCCCACATACAAAGTAGAGGAAGACTGGCATAGATGTTAACTCAGGGTGAATCTCCCTCAGTGGGGAAAAAAAGGGGTTTTAGCATTTTAGTTGAGGTGGCAGAATGATATGACGTGGGAACCTGACCCCTTCACTCAAAAGTAGAAATGATAGGAGCCAGCCTAGTGGTGCAGCAGTTAAATGTGCATGTTCCGCTTCTCAGCGGCCCGGGGTTCGCCAGTTCAGATCCTGGGTGCGGACATGGCACCACTTGGCATGCCATGCTGTGGTAGGTGTCCCACATATAAAGTAGAGGAAGATGGGCATGGATGTTAGCTCAGGGCCAGTCTTCCTCAGCAAAAAGAGGAGGATTGGCAGTAGATAGCTCAGGGCTAATCTTCCTCAAAAAAAAACTTATACATAGGATAATACCTAAAAACAGTGAGGCTAAGCACAGCAAATGTCATTTTAAGTGATGAAATCCTAGTCATTTGCACTCAAGGAAGAGCGAGGTGAGCAGCTGGCACCCTCACTGCAGGAATCTCAGAATCATTGATTTTGGTGGTGACAGTAAAAGCATGATGACAGGACTTGAAGAGCCAGTATGAATATTTGAAAAGGAGAGTGTAGCTGGGGCAGGGATTGTCTACCTAGAAGACCCAAGAGATCACTTATATACACAGCTCCCAGCTTTCCAGCTGGAAATGGAAACGGGAAAAAAATACCATTCATAGTAATGTCACAAACTATACAATTCATAGGAACAAATTTTACACAGAAGCCAAGAGTTCTACGAAGGCCAGGAAAGGGGACAAAAGCCATGTGAAAGGTGCAGCCCAAGGTCAGGAAGAGGGCACTCCCTCCACGGAGCGCAATGTCTCCACTTAGAATCTCAGTGGACAGTTTTCTTAAAACGGAAGAAACGATTTCAGTGATAAAATGGAAGGGTGAATGAGAGTAGCCAAGAAGAAGATCATGAACAAGAAGAGTAATTAAGAGGACCTTGGGGCTGGCCCTGTGGCCAAGTGGTTCAGTTCGCGTGCTCCACTTTGGCGGCCCCGGGTTTCGTTAGTTCAAATCCTGGGTGCGGACATGGCACTGCTCATCAAGCCACGCTGAGGCGGCATCCTAAGTGCCACAACTAGAAGGACCCACAACGAAGAATATACAACTATGTACCAGGGGGCTCTGGGGAGAAAAAGGGAAAATAAAATCTTTAAAAAAACTTTCAGAGCCAGCCCTGATGGCCTAGCGGTTCAAGTTCAGTGCTCTCTACTTCGGCAGCCCGGGTTTGTTTCCTGGTCTCAGAACTACACCACCTGCCTGTCAGCTGCCACGCTGTGGCAGTGGTTCACACGGAAGAACCAGAAGGATTTAAAACTAGGATATACAACCATGCACTGGGGCTTTGGGGAGGGAAAAGAAAAAAAAAGAATGATTGGCAACAGATGTCAGCTCAGTGCAAATCTTTCCCTGCAAAAAAAAATATATATTTGTATGGATTAAAAATACGAGAATATTTACTAGAATGTGTGTATAACCTGTGAATCAGGGATCTCTTATAAAACTAAACAGGAAATGCAGAAGCTCTGAAAAGGATAAATACGTTTGACTTCATAAAGAGAAAAGAAATTGTATGGCAAAGGATGCCATAAATAAGGCCAAAAGCCAAAATATTGGGGAAAATGTTTGCAGTGCATGTGATAATGAGCCCAAGTTAATGACCTGCTGAAACAAACATACCCACACTTTTCAGAAGATGGTAACAGAGTCCAGAGCATCCACACCGTCTAGGATATAATCCAAAATTACTCAGCTTATGAATAAACAGGAAAATACAACTCACGTTCCTGGGAAAAACTTACCAATGGAGTATGACCCCAAGATGCCCCAAATGTTGGAATTAGCAGGCAAGAATTTTAGAACAGCTATTATAATTATGCTAAACCGAAAAATATGCTCATAAGGAGTGGCGAGTTGGGGCATCTCAGCAGAGAAATAGAAAAAAAAATCGATATCAGAAAAGAAGTAGGTGGAATTCTAAAACTGAAAATAATATCTGAGATTTAAAAATTCTCCGGTGGGCTAAACAGAGAGCAGATGACTGAAGAGTCAGTGAGCCTGAAGATAAAGGGACAGAAGTCACCCACTCTGAAGAACACAGAGGGAAAAGTGGGCCAGAAGGGAAGACTTAGGAATCGTGGGACAACATCAAAAGGTCTAACATACATGTAATTGGAGGCCCAGTTTTCTGGGGGTGCCCAGAAAAAGAGGGCATAAAAATATGTGAAGAAATAGAGGCCAAAATTTGTTGAAAATTGTTTTTACAGATTTAAAAAGTTCTGCAAACCCTATGTAAGATAAATATACAGAAAAACACACCTGAGTTCAACACAGTCAATGTTCTGAAAAACAAAGATCAAATTTGGAAATCAGTCAGAGAAAAATGATACATAACACACAGTGGAGCAGGGCTTCAGCAGCTCCTCGTCTGAGATGACGGTGGCCAGGGTGCAGGCGGGAGACAGAACCACACAGGTTAAACCAGGGAAGTTTCATATAAAAAATTATTTTTTCCTGCTCTTTCTCCCCAAATCCCCCCAGTACATAGTTGTATATTTTAGTTATGGGTCCTTCTAGTTGCGGCATGTGGGACGCCACCTCAGCGTGGCCTTGTGAGCGGTGCCATGTCCGCGCCCAGAATCTGAACCAGTGAAACTCTGGGCCGCCAAAGTGGAGTGCGCAAACTTAACCACTCGGCCATGGGGCCAGCCTCAAATTATTAATGATAACAAAAGAGTATGAGATAAAAGGAAACTTTGTGTTTTCCGAAGGCTGAGGGAGTGTCCCTAAGGAGAGGCAAATTTGGAACAGGTTCAGACCTCAGAGACGACTTGGCTCAGCCCAGCAGACGGCAGAGACGCTTTCTGGTTTGGTCAGGCCAGAGCAGGCCTGGAGCTTCCCGGCAAGCAAAAGGCCACCCTCCCCGGGAGCACAGGTGCAGGAGCAGACTATTAGCAACTGGTGACACACTTGAGCACACATCGAGAGTCTAGGTGCTGGTCGGGACGGGGCCAGCAGAGTGCATGGGCCACCGTGAAGCCTTTTGTTTTGGGGTCAAGAAGGCTGGAGAAAGGTTTTCACGAGGTCAAGGCTGCAAAGTGGCAGAGGAACGACCTTCTGGATCAACGACTGCGGCAGGTTCCGCCTGGGGTCTTCACCCCTCCACCACCGGTCCCTCCCTCAGGAGAGCCCCTTCCTCCTGCAGTGTCTCACCAGCCCCTCTACTTGGAAAGGCTAACATCGCACTCATTCGAAAGGCGAAGGTGGGGCCACTGCTCTGGATCACAGAGCTCACATCGGGAGGGGCTTTCAGAGCCCAACGCAATATAGGGAGGACTGACACAGGACACCGAAAGAAAAACCCCTACCGACCCATAATTCTACATCCAGTGAAAATATCCTCTGAGAATAGAGTTAAAATGAAAACATTTTCAGATAAAAGAAACCGCAAATCTGTCGCCCATACACCTGTACTACAAGAAATGCTAAGAAAGCTTTCAAGCTGAAGGAAGCTCAGCTCACCGGAAAGAAATGAAGAGCACGTCAGAGATGGTAAATATCTGCATCAAGAGGAAAGACTATTATTTTCCTCTTTTTTAAATAAAATACATATGACTAGATAAACAGAAATTAAAGCATTGCCTTGTGGCATGTGTAATCTATGTAGATGTAACTCCTCTGACAAACGGAGTGTCAAGGACAAGAGTGGGGATGTGAAGGGCATATAGTTGAAAGGTTTCTACACTTTAGGTGAAGCAAATGATAGTAACTCTAAGCCAATCGTGTCTTAAGGATGTATACGACAATTGGTTGAGCAGCCAGGAAAAAAAAAGCAATAGTGAACTTAAAATGGAACTTTAAAAAAGATTCAGATAACCCAAATGAAGGCAGAAGAGGGTGACTGCAGAAATAAAACTCAGAGACAGCAGAAAGAAAAATAGTAAAAAGGCAGAATTCAACCATACCGATGATTGATATGATGATGGACAAACACTTCAAGACGGAGACAATGAGAATCGGTTTGTTTTCAAAGGCCCACGTGCCGCCTCTGTCCAGGACGAACATTCTGCTTTACCCGTGTGATGTCCGAGCGTCCAGCCCCTACCCACTCTCCATCCCAGCCCCAAGATGGGCGGGGCCCATTCAGAACAAGGGTCAATGTAAACTGAATCAGAACAGCAAAAGGGGCTGAGGCTGGCTCCCCTGGAAGGGGACACAGCCATTGTCCCCACTTCACAGAGGAGGAAACTGAGGCCCAGAGAAGTCAACATACTGTGTCTTTTTTGTGTGTGTGAGGAAGATTGTCCCTGAGCTAACATCTGTGTCAACCTTCCTCTATTTTGTGTGTGGGATGCCACCACAGCATGGCTTGACAATCAGTGTGTAGGTCTGTGCCTGGGATCCAAACCC
Organism: Equus caballus; assembly: GCF_041296265.1. Taxonomy (NCBI): domain Eukaryota; kingdom Metazoa; phylum Chordata; class Mammalia; order Perissodactyla; family Equidae; genus Equus; species Equus caballus. The sequence continues at coordinate 17,464,113 of NC_091704.1, forward strand.
TCAAACCCTGGGCCGCCAAAGCAGAGCGCAGGGACTTAACCACTACACCACCAGGCAGGCCCAATGCTGTGTCTTCCTTACATCGTTTCTGATTTGCCTCCTGCCTTAGACTATGAGCTGCCCACAGGTAGGATGTCTGTCTCTTCTGTTTGCTGTTGAATCCCCAGTGCCTAGAACAGTACACACAGTAGATGCTCAGCAGATGTTTATGGGTTGGTGGATGGGTGGATGGGTGGGTGGATGGGTGGATGGGTGGGTGGATGGATGGTTGGATGAATGGATGGTTGGATGGATGAGTGTAGCCCAAGATTCAGAACTTGGAGATGGGAGCTTCGGGACTTGAATGGGTCCATCCCAGGGTCTGGGGTTTCATCAGCTGCATAGTTCAGACTTCTTGATAAATTCAACCAGAATGAGCAAACAGATAGACGACGGAGTGAGAGAAATGGGATTACAGGGGACAGGAAGAAGGAATAGGAATCCCCGGACACATAAGCCAAGTGGCTGTCTCAGGAATTATGATTAAACCCTCTGAGCCTGAGTTTCCCTATCTGTCACACCAGCTAGCCCACTCTCCCAGGTTCCCAAGGAGACATGAGGGTCTCCCGGCTGGATCCCCAAAGCAGACAAACCCACCATCAGGTCTTTAGCGGCCCCTAGCACTCCTGTTCTGTGGGGCTAAGGTGCTGAGTGGACCGGAGGGCCCAGGGGACTCTGAGGGCCAGATGAAAATGACCCAGCCCGGTCTGCCCCCCACCAACCCTCCACCAGCCCCACTCACCTGCCCCTGAAGCTGAAGCCACCAGCCTGAATGGCCAGCCTCAGGGCCCTAGTACCACAAGGCCTTTGTGAGTCACTGCCAAGACCCAGCCAATCCCCTCCAGCTCCTAGGGGGAGGGGGTTCTAGAAGGCAGCCTGGGGGGGGTGGGGGGGGGAGGGGGGCAGGACTGGGTCAGCGCTGAGGGTCATAGTGGTCGCTACATATTGCCTGCCCATCCTGAACAGAAAGTTAGGGCTCTGAGCACAGAGGGGACCCCGGAGTCTCCCCCAACGTGTCCAGAGGCCGCCTCCGTCTCTCATCCCTTGGTCATTTGCTGAGCACCTGCTTTGTACAGGGACCTGATCTGGGCCTGGGGACACAAACAACTCCAATAATTTGGGGGTGTGAAACTTCTAGGAGGGAACCAAAGAAGGGCTGGGAAGGGCTGAGTCCCCCAGGGGAAGAAGAGTCAGCGTGGGAGGAAGGGCATCCCCGCAGGAGGGCACAGCATGAGCAAAGGCTTGAGGAGGCAACAGGTTGGGCCTGATTAGGGACCATGGAGGAGGCCGATATGGCTGGAGGTGAGGGAGACAAGGGCTGGAGGAGGGGACGGAATAGGCTGGGCCTCAGAGAAGAATGCAGGAGTTCGTGTTTTATTGAGAAGGCCGGAGCAGCCAGGAGGTTTGGACCAAAGGAGGCACAGGCTGACTTCCATCCTGAAAGGCCCGACTGGGTGGTGTCTGTGTCTGGCTCTGAGGACAGGGGCTCCCTAGGGTGGGGCTGGGCCCCAGGCCCATTGGGATCCCCACATGGCCCAGCAAAAGTGGGCACTGACTCTGAGCCACAGTCCTGGAGTGGAAAGTGAGGCCACTGTCCCTGGTCACCTCCTGCAGCTGGGCCGAGGCCTGGTGTGAATTGCTGCTGGCCAGGCCAGGGCTGACACACACGTTGGCCTCAGCTCAGCAGGATTCTGCCAAAACCACACAGCCCCAGCCCCCAGCCTGGCCCCAAGGCCTCTGCCTGGGCTCCCAGGGGAGCCACGGGGGCACCTGAGCGAGAGGCCAGCAGGGACACCCAACCTCATTGGAGAGAGACCCCTGGTCTTCTCCACACTGTGGGGCAGCTTTGGGCAAAACCAGGGACATGGCAGTTGGACAGGACTTATGTCTTTGTCTCCGCAGTGAGCAGGACAGTTCCCATCCATGCCCCCAGTGAGCCAGACACATATCCAGAGTGGTCAGGGCAATAATGGAGGAAGAAAGGAGTACTGCGAGAGCCCAACAAGGCCCTGGCCCAGCCTGGGGGGCCATGGGGACCAGATCCTTTGGAACTAGCTGAGGAGGAGGAGGGTGTCTGCCTCTGAGCTTGAGAGGAGGTGCTCAGCTGGGTGGCTAAAGGAAGATGCTTATCAGGCTGGCAGCTGTGCAAATGCCCTGAGGCCAGAAGGAAAAGAAACAGCAGAGTTTGGGCAGGGAGGTGCCTGGAGAGAAACATCTCACTTATCCAGGGCCAGGTGCAGTCAGGGACTTTTTTCCAGCAGGGTTTCAAGTGGGAATTAGATCTGTGGTTTTCAAAAAGCCCCTCAGGGCCCTTGCTAGTGAAAAGATAAAGTCTCCGCCTAGCCCCAAGGCTCTTGGAAGGCCTGGGGAGGCCAGCTGTGCCATTCCTGGAACAGGGCTCCTCAAACTCTTGGAATCTCCAGATAAGAGTGTCTTTTGTATGCTAATGAGATGACTAGCGGCTGGGAGAGCCCCCGGGTAGCTTCAGGATGGGGGTTGGTCACACGGACCTGGCTCCCTTGGAGGGTTGGAAATTTCAGCCCCACCCTCCCTCAACCTCTGGGGAGGGGAGAGGGGCTGAAGGTTGAGTTAATCACCCAGGGCCAAAGATTCAGTCCAGTGCGCCTTCACAATGCAGCCTCTTGGCTCCAGGGAGCTTCCGGGGTGGTGGGCAGCGAGGTGCTGGGAGGGCGGCTCGCCCAGAGGGCACGGAGCCCCGCACCCCTCCCCTGCTGCCTTGCCCTCCGCTTCGCTCCATCTGGCTGCGCCTGAGTCTGTCCTTTATCATAAACCGGTAAGAGGGAGTAAAGTGCTTCCCGGGCTCCGTCTAAACATGAGAGGGGGTATGTAAGCCCCGATTTAGAGCCGCTTGCTGGGCAGGAGAGGTGGCAACCCGAGGTTCGCACCTGAAGGGGAAACTGGCGGGACTGCGCCTTCCCCTGTGGGGCCTGTGCTAACTCCAGGCAGGGAGTGTCAGAATCGAACTGTGGGACACCCCCGTGGTGTCTGGGGAGCTGGAGAACCAGTTGGTGTGGGAAAAGACCCCACACATTTGGCGTCAGTGCTCTGAGCACACCGGGTGCAGGGGTGCCGGGCGATCTCGCCACCTCCCTGGGCCGCCCCTGCGGGCTCGAGCAGCATCTTTGTTGTTCGTCCCCCAAGCACTTTCAACTTCTGAGCCAGGAGATGGCGTCTGGATGCGAACAGCCCACTTCATGGCACAGGAGGCAGAGGCCAGCGGGGAAAGGACTTGGCGGAGGCCACACGGGCAGACTGGCACCCACATGTCCACCCCCGTCTCCTGAAGAGTGAAGCTCCAACTGCAGAGTGTGGTTCTTGGTCTCCTGTGTCGAGAGGCCCCCACCTCAGCATCGGGCCCCTTCTCCCTTCTGAAATGCCTGCTGGAGGGCAGTGCAAGGCAAGGCGCCACCGTTAAACAGCAAACCCCAAAGCAGCTCCTGAGGCTTGACACGTCGGCAGGGCTGGGAGGAAGATGGAAGGCGCGGGCCACAGCCTGACTCGGGGGCTGAGGGACTGGCCACCCGGCTTTTCTTCTCGGCATCTGTCTCCTCATGTGTAAAACAGGCATGATTCACTGCCCATCGTCCCCTGCTGGGCTGGGGACACAGTCGGTGCTCAATACATGCCTACCAGCCCCACTTACCCTTGGCCACCAATGCTCACGTCCCTCCAGGCCCCAAGCTGAGGCAGACTCCTATGCCCATGGTCTTTCACCCACACAATAGCAAAGGCCAGAGCAGACAGGGCCAGAGGGTAGCCTGGCGGTCAAGGCTCTGGAAGTGAGAAGCCCAAGGTCCAAATGTCCCTGCAGTCTCCTAAAAAGGCTGTGTGACCTCAAGCCAGTCTCTCAACCTCTCTGAACCTTAGTTTCCTCAAAATGGGAGAACAGGATGTTGGGGGGAGGCTGCTTCAGGGACGATTTGGAAAATCCCGGAATCCAAGTCAGCACTCTGAAAGTGAGGTCCCACAGTGGCAACCATACTTCCAGTACTGGAGAGAGGCCGCCTGGCCAGGTCCCACCGTGTCACCTTTCCTCTGGGCCTGAGACTCAGTTTCCCCACTCACCAAATGATACTAAGAGCCTACACTAAGCACCAAGTGTAAGCCAAGCACTGCTCTATAGATAAACTCTTAATCCTGAAAGCTTTATGGAGCAAGTTCTCTGCATTATTCTGCCCACTTTACAGCGGGACACAGACGCCCGGAAGGTTAAACTTCTTTCTTCCTGACTCCGGCTGGGGCTGTCTCCTTTCCACGCCGCAGTCCCTCCCTCTAATGGGACACTCGCAGGCTCGCTAGTTCCGAACGCTGCTTGGCTGCCCCAGCGTGCCCAGCCAACTCGGACACCGCCGGCCCCGCGCCCAGGCGCGTCTAGATGGCGCTCGCTGCGCGCCAGATGTGCAGGCCCCTCCCCGAGCCCGCTGCCCTCCCCCGAGCAGGGGCGGAGGCAGAGAGGCGACAGGCGGGGGAGGGGAGCGGCCAGGCCCCGCCCAGCCCGCCAGGCCCCGGCGGGGAAGGAGGAGGCGGAGCCGAGCTGGCGTAACGACTTTACTGAAAACAGAAAACCGGGCGAACCGAGGCTTACAAACAGGAATGTGGACTCGTAGCAAAACAAAACAAAACAACAAAAAGGGCAGGAGGAGGGGTGTCGGAAGGAGGGAGCGAGAGCGAGGAAAGGGGAGGAGGGAGGTTTTTTTTTTTTTCTTCCCATTTCTTTAAAAAACCAACACAAGAAAACACACACACACACAACCGTTTGTTCCCGAGTAGAAACATAAATAGGGCAGAATCGAACACTCTGTTCTCTCTTCCAAAGTGGAGAAAAAAAAAAGTAAAAGAAAAGGAAACGCAGGGCTTGAGGCTGCACCCCCCGGAGCCCCTTCGGCGGCGGGGTGTACAAAGGGGCGGCCGGGGCGCGCGGTTTGTGCAACCCCGGTGGCCGCGCGCGGGGTACAGAGGCAGCGCGAGGGCGGAGGGGTCATGCGCTCGCCCCCAGACAGCAGGGGGTCCAGCTTGTCGAGTCTGAGGCGCCCTCTCCGAGTCTTGGGCACCCTCCGGTGGGGGGCTGCCCCGAGCCGCGCCCTCTCCGAGTCCGGGGCGCCCACGCCCCCCTCCCATGCGAACCCGCCTCTCGGGGAGGGGGGCCGCGCATGCGCCCCGCGCGCGGGCTCAGTACGCGGGCACCTGGTGCTGGGGCAGCAGCTGGCAGCCGCTGTTGACGTGGCTGAGGACCTTCTGCTTGAGCTGCGCCACCTGCTCGCGCAGCAGGCTCGCCGTGGACGCCAGCTCCGTATTCTGGCTCTTGAGCGTCTTCACTTTCTCCTCGAGGCGCGAGATGCGCTCTAGCTTGCGTTTGCGGCACTTGGAGGCAGCGATGCGGTTGCGCAGCCGCTTGCGCTCCGCCTTAATGCGCTCCTGCGTGTCCATGTCGATGGGCGACAGCGGCGGGCTCTCGCCGAAGCTCGGCACGTCGGGCACCGTCTGCGGCTCATCCTTGAGCGTGGCCAGGCGCGGCGGCCCCAGCGCGCCTGGGGGCGGAGGCGGCGGCGGGAAGGGCACGGGCTCGGCGGCGAAGGCGACCGTCGCAGCACTTCCCGCACCCCCGGTGCCGCCCGCGTAGCTGCTCAGGTTCGCGTAGACCGGCGCCTCGGGCGTGGCCGCCGCCGGGGCCAGCTCGCCCGGAGGAGCGGCGCCCGCGGCCGTGCCCGAGGGTCCCCCGGCGGCGGCGGCGGCAGCAGAGGCCGCGCCCGCGCCCAGCTGATTCTGCTTGTGTAAGTCCTCCAGGGCCTTGACGAAGCCCTCGGCGAACTCCTGCTCCTCGCTGGCTGCCACCTTGGGGTAGAGGAACTGCGTGCTCGTCGGCGTGGTGGTGACCAGCCCGTTAGACTGGATGATGAGGCGCTCAAGCTCGGGCGAAGCGAGCTTGAGCAGCCCCAGGTCGGGCGAGGCGAGCAGGCCGTCGGGGGGCGCCGCGCCCGGGGTGCCGTCGGTGCGCAGGGGGGCCGGGGGCGGCGCGGCCGCCGGCTTGAGCGCCGCCGCCACCTGCTCGCTCAGGCTCAGCGTCAGCGCGTCCTTCTTCATCATGCTGCCGGCCGCCGCCGTCGGGGGCGCCCCGGGGAACAGGCGACCCGGGGACGCGAAGCTGCCACCGCCACCACTGCCACTGACGCCGCCGCCCAGGCCGCTCAGCGCCTCATCGCCGTAGAAGGGTGTTTCCATCCTCCGCCTCCCCCGCCTCGCCGGCCCGGGGGGGAGGAGTGGCCGTGGCCGCCCGGGGGGCCCGCGCCCCCCCCCGTCTGCTCGGCCCTGCGCCCACCCCGGCCGCGGCCGCTGCCCCCGGCCCTCCGCTGGCGGCGGCTCCTGCGTCGCGCACCCGGCGCGCCCTCTTATAGCCTCGGCCCGGCGCGATGAGCTCACTGCCCCCGCTCACCATTGGGCGCGGGTGACGTAGCTCATTTGCATGGCTGGGTGGGGCCAAGCCACCGACACCCCGTCCGGCTGCCGTTGCCCCGGTGACGCGCGGTAAACGGCACAACAGCGCGCTGCCTTGTGGGTTGACGTCATGGGGGCGGGTCGCGCGCCGGGACCCGGTCACCCCGCCCCGGGAGCGCTGTGTACGACCAATGCCCCCAGCGCCGCCTCCCGCCAAGGCACGTCCCGGGTGGCGTGATGGGCTCGGTCACAAGGCGCCCGCCCGCCCCGAGGCCCCGCCCCGCCCCGCGTCCGCGCGTGGGGCCCGGGCCGGGCAGGGGCGGGGGCGGTGCCGGCCTCCAGGGACCGGAGGGGGATGGGGCCCCGGATGGATAAATAACTCCGCGGCGCCTCCCGCCCCACTAGGCGGACGGCGCCTCCGTGAGCCGGCCGCTGGCGAGGCTGTGCGTGCTGGGTCTGGAGGCCGGGGGCGCTGTGCCCGGGGCTTCCCCCGGGGGCTGGGCCAGGTCTGTCTCCACCTCACCCCCGCCTCGGTCCCCGGTGGTGTGTTTCCACAGGACAGACGCGGAAGGGGAGACGAGGGCTGCCAGAAGTTCCTGGAAGCACTTTGCTCCTGACACTTTAACTGGATGGGGTCAAAACGCGGAGTCCGAATTCCTGATTTTACAGACGGGAAACTGAGGCTCAGTGAAGTGGAGTGACCTGCCCATGGGGCCAGGGCTGTGACCAGGCTTGAGCTCTTATCTACCTAGTAGAACCCAGGCGTCCACGCCCTTGGGCAGCCGCCTATGTTTTAACTCTGCGTCTGCCAGGTTCTGCTATGGGTCCCCCAGTGAGGGAGCTCGACTCTAGGACCCCACAGTATCCCCCTTATTGCCGGGCTGGGCTGGCAAGGAAGGAATCCCAGCTGGTAATTATTACCTGCTTATTATCATGACAGTCAGGGCCTAATGGGTCGCCATAAAGGCTGGCTGGGGACGGGTTATGAGGGAAGAGGGAGGGACCAACCTCCCAACACTCCCAAGGGATCCTTGGGACATCTGTGTCTGACCGACAGCCCCTAAACACAGCCCCGCTGTGGCTCCCACCACACTCAGGATGGAGCCTACTCCTCAACCAGATAGTGGAGGCCTTACACCATCCTTCCCCTGACCTCTGACCTTTCACTCTCACCCTCACTGGAAGCCTTGGCTTCCCAGCTCATTGCTGCCTCAGGGCCTTTGCATATCCTATGCCATCTGCCTGGTGCTCCCTTCCCCCAGTGCAAATGTGTAAGGCCTCTCCTACTCACCTTATTCCCATTATATCCTTGGAATCAAGCAGAATGATGGGGTGGACTATAAGTCCCCAGAGGGCAGGAACCTTGTCTATCCTGGGCCTGCTGGGTCCCCAGCTTCCTGCACAAGGCCTAGCATTCATTCACTGGATGCTCACTGTTAAAGGAGAACGCTGCCTGGCTGGGTTTCTGTGGCAGTCTCTGGCCTCAGTTTCTCTAACTGGGCTATGGGCATGGGCACCCACTCTTCCACCTCCCTTCCTCACTGGGCCCCACCCCTAACTGGGCTCTGGAGCCAGAAGGCCATGAGGGAGGCTGTCACACAAGCGGGCCTGGCCTGGCAGGCTGAGGGCTGCCTGTGTGTTTCCAGGCATTGGGGTCTCTGTGCCCTCCAGACCTGTCCTCTCCGGGTCCTGCCTGGGCGAAGGACCCCTAGTGGGAGGGGATGCAGCCGCGGCCTGTAGCCAGCCCTGCCCCGGGACCCCTCTCTGGGCCTATGCCTGGGCCTAGATTGGGGGAGATGGGGCCTCCTTCTCCCCTAGGCAGGAAGGTGAGTGGGTGGCCTGGGGAGGCTCCACCCTGACCTTGGGCCTTGACCTTGATAGGTGGGTGATTGGTCTGGTGAACGGGGCAGAGCTGGCCTGAGCTGAAAGACTGAGTAGCAGGCGGGCCTTGGGAACTGGGGGTCCCGGGGAGGCCAAGGCCTGCGACCTCTGAGTGTCAGTTTCCTCCTCATGGCAATGGAGTGACTACTCGTGGAGTCTTGTGATTTTTAGTGGATTTGAAGAAGTAGGGCTCAATAAATGTTTTCTAGAGTTATTTTACTTCATTTTTTGGCCAAACTGAACCGCGGTTCCTTGGTCTGGGGTTCCCTCAGCCTCCATGTAAACTCCTAGTCATCCGTCAAAACCCATTTTCAATGTTCCCTTCTCCAAGAAGCCTTCTTTAACCAGGCCCAGGGACTCCGATAGACTCCTTCCATCTGGCCCAGCCCTGACCCCAGAGAGCTGGGGGGTGCCGTGTCCAGCTTTGTCCCCAGAGATCGGGAACTCTGAATCCATCCCCTAGTCCCATGCAATGAACAAGGGGTAATTCCCATCCATTTCTTCCTTCCATCTACATTGACTGAGCGCCTAGTGTGAGCCTGTGAGCCGAGTGTGTCGGGGACACACATGAATGACACAGGCAGCCCACCCCGCAATCTGAAGGAGGAGCCTGCCCTGCAAGGCTTCCAGGAGGAGAAATGGTGCTCCCTCCGGGGCGGGTGAAGGGGGCATGTTTTAGAGTTGGGTAATCTGGGAGGGGCGCCCCAGGAGGTGATGCCGAATGGAGGAGGAGCTGGAGCAAATCATGAGATAATTCGAGGGCAGTGTCCCAGACAGTGGGGACATTAAATGCAAAGGCCCTGGGGCAGAAGCCAGCTGGCCACATTGACGGAGGGCAGAGAGGCAGGTGGGGCTGGACTGAGGGAGTCAAGGGGATCCAGAAGGAGAGAAGGAAACCAAGCGGTGTTTGACCCAAGAGCAGTGGAAGCGGGCGACAGGGCTGCGGGAGGAGGCTGTAACAGGGTTTGGCCTGGGACCCTGAATTCTCACCTTTCTTCTCCCAGCAGCTCCAGGAGCAGCGGGACATTATCCCACTTCTCAGCGTGACTTCCAGACAGGGCACGCGACGGCGACCTGTCTGAGGTCACACAGCCCATGCCTGGCAAGAAGTCAGCCCCACCGACTCCCCACCCTCCGCCTGGGTTCCCATCTCTGCTGCTCTGGGTTCTCCTCAGCGCGAAGAGATTTGCTTTCCTGTTTAAAGCAACCTGTAGCTCATTTTATGTTTAGTCTTTATTTGAAGACCCAGAGATCTAAAATCTACTCGATAAAACGGGAAAGCACCAAAGAAAGAAAAAAGGAGTCTGGCAGGAAGCAGAAGGGGTGAAGCGATGCGGGCATCTCGGGGTGAGTCTTGCCAGGGATGGTCCCCCGGCGCTCAGGACCCCGCAGGGCTGGGGGGACGTCCCCGGCGGTTGGGACCCACAGGCCGGTGGGGGCGGGGCTGGCGGGCCCCCGCGGGCGGCCGGGGGAGGGGCGCCGGCCTCGGGCGGGGGGCGCGTCTGGCCCCGGCGCATTCCTGAGGATCAGGTTACGGGCGCAGGCGGCGGCCCCGCCCCCCGGCCCCGCTTCCGCCCCCTCCTGGAGCAGGAAACGCAGGCCCCTCCCCGGCCCGGCGCAGGTGTCTGTCCGGCCGCAGGGAGGGGACGGAGGCTGTGCCCTCTGGGCCGGCACCAGGTCTTTCCAGTCGCGCCAGAGCATTTTTCAGACGAGGAAACTGACGCGCCGTCAGCCCCCTTCAGCACTGAGGGCACCAGATTGACATCTGGCAGAGCCTGCTTTACGACCGGTGGCCCTGTTGACTGCTTCCCCAGGCTGTAGTGTCCCCAGTCTCCCGCAGGCCCAGAAGAGCCGCTCAGTCCAGTGTTTGTTGATTGACTGGCCGAAGAGAGTTATCCCGGAAGGGCTCCCGCGCAAGGGAAAAACAACTTCTCGTACCACCCTCTCCCACCCGCTGGGGCAGGCAGGACCCCTGCGCTCATCCAGTGCACATTTAATGTGCACTTGTTGGATACCCAGGCCCAGGCTAGGCCTTGTCACAGGTTTAGGTTGGAGAACCGAAGGGTCGGGGGTCAGAGGGTGATGGATTTGATTGCATTAGATGAGCTTTAGAAGTTGGTTGGTTTTGGTTTTGCTTTTCTCTTGGCCAGCCTTGAGCACCCTCACTCAGCCACCCCACCTCCCTCAGTTGAGCACCTGCTTTGCGTCTGGCCCTGTGTGCCGGGTGAGGATTTTCCGCCATGCCTCATCCCTCCCGAGCTGATCCTCTCACGGGGATGGGAAACCACCACCGCCACAATGAAGAAACACGCTTGAGGGCCATGTCACTCTTTTTCCTTTAAGTCGACCCCTTTTCTGTTTTTACTTCAGTAAATCTATTTCAAAAGGGAACCTTCATGTCACCACCAGGAATAGAAAACCAGTTTCTCTTGCCACAAATAGAAGGAAACAGAAAAATGATGAAATGAGAGCAAAACCTAGGCATTCCCTCCTCAGGGACATTCTGGGCCAGGCCTGGATAGGGAATGTTCCAATGTCCAGAAAGCATGAAAGGGAGGGATGCCACAAGCCAGGAAGAGAGCAGGAAGGGACCACAGAGACCCACTCGGTGATCCCGTACCGAGAGCCCCAGTACGAAGAAGGTGCTCAATCTGTGTCCAGCCTCGGCGACGAGTACCTATTATGCGTGGGGTTTGCCTGCATCAGCCCATTTCCTCTCAAGGCCCATTTTGGGGGACAGATGGAGGCGGTGGTGGCAGACAGCCGCCTCTTTGGCGGGGACGCCACAGGACCTCTGGGGAGGCTGCAGGTTGGTTAAGTGTTAGTTCCCACTTCCGCCTCAGGACCTTGGGGCTGTCCCCACCCACGGTCCTGTGGGCCCCTGACGTCCTTCCCAGGCTGCCCACGGGTTGGGGGAGGGAACCTGTGAATCAATGAATATGTGAATAAATACTTAAGTGAATGAGTGAATGCTGTAACGGATGAGTGAAGTAATGAATGAGCGGACCGTCCATGGTGCCAAGATGGGAAACCTCCTCTTGACATTCTTTCTTAAGATGCCCACAGCAGCACCGCAAGGACGGACACCTGTCCCCATTTTTCGGATGGACAAACGAAGGCTCTGGGCAGAGCCTGGCCCCGACTTTTGGAGGGCATGTGCGCAGGAGGACGCGGGCCAGGGCTCCGGGGCCGGGCTGGCAGCAGAGCTGGGCCTCGGGCCTGCAGGGCCCTTTGGGCCGCAGGTACCACGTCGCGCAGATTGGCCGCCAGCGAGGCCGACAGCGGAGGGAGCGGGGAGGAGGCGGCGGGGCCATCGGCGGGGGGAGAAGCAGGCAGAATCCGGGTCGGTTAGCAAGGGGCCCCAAGGCGGGAGCAGATTTGGGGGGCCCCAGCGCTGGAGGTGCATCAACGTCAGCCCTGCCCCCTGGGGCGTGGGGGCGGGGAGACCCCTCCGAAGCCGCGGCCGCTCCCCCACCCCCGTCCCCGCCGCCGCCTCTCCGGGGAGGAAGTGGGGAGTGTGCGGGGGAGGGCCCCCAGTCTCACTTCCCCGGGCAGGGCGGGGCCGCAGAGTCCCCTCCCCCGCCGCGGGACCCGGGCCCTCCCTGGGGCCCGGCAGCCGGGGCGCCGCCGGAGTTCGCTGGGCCTCGATGGTTCTCGTCTGAAGCACGCGGGGCAGCGCCCCGACCTTGAGACGGCGGGTTGCTTGGGGAGAAGTCCCCGGCCCAGGCCGAAGGAGCCCTCCCGGGGCGGAGGAACCCAGCCGTACACGGACACGCCCAGTCGCGGAGGGGTCAGGGCCGGGCCGGGGGCGGGAGGTGGCCTTGCACCCAGACTTGGAGTGGGGCGGGCGGCGCGCGTCCCAGGCGGAGGGAAGGGCGCAGGCGGAGGCTCGGGGGCCGCCGGAGCTCCCGCCTCGCCTGGCGGCTGGGCCCGCCCACGACCTGCCCCACGTCGGTCCCCGGCCGGGGCCTCTCCTCGGGCGCCGGGTGGGGGTACAAAGGATCTCGAAGGCTCGGCGCGGCAGGCGGCAGCCTAAGAGTTAACCCCGCGCGGCGGCCGGCCGGCGGCGAGGGGGACGGTGGCGTCAGCGCCGACGTCAAGGCGAGGCGGGGCCGCGTAGACGCGGCCGCTCCGGCCGCCCGGCCCGCGCCCCAAGCCGCGGTAGATCCCGGGGTGGGGATCGGGGGATCACGGGGAGACTCCGCTCCCCGGTTTACCCCCTGCCGCGCAAACGGGAAAACTGAGGCACAGGGAGAGCAGCGGCCTGGCTGAGACTGAAGCTGGGCCGCCGCGCTCCAGGTCGTCGCCCTCTCCCAGTGCTCGCCCTTGGCCACGCAGCGACAGCCCCAGGGTCGCCTGGCTGAGACGAACTGGTTTTTTTGGTTTTCCAGTACGTAGACGAATCCCCACAAAACCACCGAGCGCTGGGCGGCCCGGAGCTGTGTCCTGGCGAATCGCCACGTCTGCGTGGGCCTCAGTTTCTCGGCCGGACAAGGGGGAGAGAGCTGACATTTGCTACGCGCGTTCGGCTCTGCCTTGGGGGGGGCGGTTCACACCCTGAGGGGCGCGGGCGAGAGCTGTGAGGTTTGCGTGGGGGGCCCCAGCGAGGCGGGATTCGAATCCCCGGCTGGCTCCCCGCCCCGCTTCTCCTCATTACCCCCGCCCCTCTCGTCCCTCTCCCTTCGTCTCTGCCCTCCCCTCCGCTTCCTCCCTCCCCCTCTCCCCCCACCGGCTCTCCCTTCTCCCTCCCTTCCCCCCGCTCGCCCAGCTAGGCCGCCCCGCGGGGCCGCTCATTAAACGCAGGGCTGGGGGAGGGGCGGCGCGGTTAACCCCTTCCCCACCGGGCCCTGGAGGGCTGCCCGGAGCTGTGGAGGGAGAGTGTCTGCTGCCGCCCCCAGGACTGCGGGCTCTAGAACAAGCCCATTTGATGAATGAGTAGATGGAGGCCGAACTCATCAGGGCCTCCCCATAGGAGGGCTGGAGCCTCGAAACAGCGGGAGAGAAAAGAGATTGTGACTACGAGATAAACAGGGAGGCCGGCAGGGGGGCAGCGACCTCCAGGGAGAGGAGAGAGGCAGAACCAGAGACCCATAGAGAAAGGAGGGAAGAAGAGAGGCCAGCTGGAGAGGGCAGGAGACAACAGGGGGACAGACAGACCAGGAGGCACAGGAAGAGAGCGACAGAACTGGTTTTAAATCCACATTTGTCACCCGCCGGGATCCCCAGCCCCTGGCTGGGGACTGGAACCAATCTTCAATCTCCCTGGTGTGAGGAGAAGGCAACCCTGTAAATCTCCACAATGAGGATAGAGTGACTGAGTCCCAGGGCAGTACACCTGGGGCTGGTGGGGTCACAGTGGCCCTGGGGGTGATCAATATGTGGGGTAGTAGGGGGCTCACAGGTTACCACAGGACCTGGAGGCCCCAACTGGCCTGGGGGCTCCCTGGCACTGGCCCCTGGCCGTGGCCTGGCTTGACCACTGACCTCTGTCAGGGCCTTGTGGCCTGAACAGGGTCAAGCCCACCCAGGGAGCTGTAGGTCACCCCAAGTTCCCAGTCTGTCCCTGCAGCCCTCGGTCAGGTGGAGAGGACCGGACACTGACGTTTCACTGCCTGGATCCCCTTCCTTCTGCCACTGGCTACAGCCATTGTCCAGCTAGGTAAACTGAGACTCTGAGAAGGGTGTATCAAGAGCTATGAAGAAATCTCATCAGGGAAGGGGGGCATAGGGGGCACAGAGGGTCAGTGACACCTGCAGACCAAAGGGACACTGTGAGGGTACTCCAGGGGACAGTATTCCTGAAAGCTGGAATCGCATGTGCAGAGGCCCTGAGGTTGGAACGCAGGGCGTGTCAGAGGAGCACCAAGGAGAAAGCTTGCAGTAGGGTGAGAAGAGGGGAGATGAGAGGAAGGCAAGGGGGGCGGGGATCACAGGGGCACCCAAGTCCTCAGCAGCTGGAGTGGGGGTAGTTGGAGTCCTTGCCAGCCCAGGTGGAGCCTGTGACTACCCTTCCTGCCTCAGTTTCCCCACCATTACTAATGTTTCAGAGGAGGTAGGGGAGGCTCAGGGGGCATAGGGGCTGCCCAGGATCCCAGGGACCTGTCTTCTGTGCTCTGTGACCCTGGCCTCCCCACATCTTCTGTGGTTCCCTGCTTACCCTGTCTCCATGTCACCCCCTAGGTCTGCCCACCCCTGCCATCTGGTTCCCTAACCCTTGCCCATGCTGTTCCCTCACCTGCTGTGCCCACCCCGGGAGACATTCTCTGCCCGCTCCTAGACAGCCTGGAGACCTCACCAGACTCCTCACCACAGGCGTGGCTCAGGAGACGGGCTAAGAGGAATGGGGGAAGGTGGGCACTGTGGTCCTTGAGCCCTGCCTGCAGCCCCTGCCACCTGCGAGGGGGCGGCCGTGACGGTGGCTACAGTGACGGGGATGTGCCCGGAGGAGCATCCGGCAGGGCCCGAGTTGCCATGGAGATGCTGACTCAGAGGCAGAGGCAGGTAGCGCATCTGGTACCCAGCCGGCCCACCCCTGTGCTCAAGGCACCCTGCCCAACCTCACCCCGCAGCCTCCACTCCAGGGACATCTTCTGAGATGGAGGTGGGTGGGCGAGGCCCCAGGGTGGCTGGATAAGTTCCTCCACCGACCCCCACCCAATCACTTGCTGGAATGTGGGAGACGATAGATGCTCTCGTAGTACTGACCTGGTGCCAGATCTTCTTTCCACTCACCCATCCATCTGCCCGGCACTCATCTGTCCATCCCTCCGTTCATCCAGCCACCCAACATTTATGGAACACCTACTGTGTGCCCATATTGTTCTCAACAGAGAGCAGTTGTCCCCTGCCCATGCAGTCAGGGTATCAGAGAGGGGTCTGGGCTAAGGGGACGTGGGTGAGGATGAAGCCTGCAGCCCCTTGGGCCTGGGCCTCGAGATGCTGAGGCCCTTTCTCTCCCTCCCGCTGCCAGTCTCTCTCCCTCTCTCTTCCTGCATCTCTTTCAGTCTCTCTCTGTCTGTCTCTCCATCTCAGAGTACAGTCCAGAACCTTCCCCTTAACTGCCCAGGCCCTGCAGCTGCTGCCGACTGCCCCCTTTTTCTGTCTTTCTCACCTGTTCCACTCTAGCCACACCAGCCTGTGTGCTTTTCCTCCAACACACCAGCTCATTCCCACCTCAGGGCCTTTGCACATGATGTTCTGGCTGCCTGTAAGATCCTTAGGTTCTTCCCCTGGCATCTATCTTGTTGGTTTCCTTATCATCTGCTTTTATTCTCATCTCTGGAGTATGAAGACCTAACAGAGGTCCTTTGGTGGCCTATCTACCTATCTGTGCCTTCATTTCCCCAACTATGACATAGGCAAATGGGCATCGTGGTCACAGTATGAACTGATGGGGTGGGGTGGGGGGGTTACGTGCTTAGAACTGTGCCTGGCACAGAGTAAATGCTCAACAAACACTTCCTTAGAAATAGTCCAATGTGTCCATGATCTGAGGAAGGGTACACAAAACGTGGGCCATCCACACAACAGAACAACACTCAGCCACAAACAGGATGAGGCCCCGACCTGCGCCGCCGCACGGTTGGCCCTCAAAAGCCTCGTGCTGAGGGGAGAAGCCAGCCCAGAGGCCACGGCGTGTGAGCCCGTCCGTCTGAAGCGTCCAGAACAGGCACACCTGCAGCGACAGAAGCAGACTGGTGGGTGCAGGGGCTGGAGGAGGGGGATGGGTATGGGGTTTCTTTTTGGGGTGAAGGGAACGTTCTGGAACCGGGTAGAGGTGGTGGTTGTACAACACTGTGAAGGTACTAAATGCCACTGAATTGTTCACTTTAAATGGTTAATTTTATGTTAGTGAGTCTTACCTCAATAGTAATTTTTTTAAAGGATATTAGGGAAAAACTAAGGAAACTGAAGAAAGTATGGAGTTTAGTTATTAACGGCCAGCTGGCTGCATCTCCAAGATGCTCAGCACACACCTGCCCCGGGGCCTTTGCACCTGCTGATTCCTCTTGCTTCAGGTGACTGAGACATTGGATCTGACCCCGGCATGCCCACCCACAGTCTCCACTTGCTCCCTCCATCTTTCTGGCTGCTGGAAACGTCAAGGTGCTCGGTGGTTAGGACGGAGTGGGACTGGGAGACTGAGTGGCTGGGATGACATCCAGGACGTTTGAGTGCCTTGGAGGGGACCGTCTGCTCCCCTGGAGGTGGGAGAAGGACCTACATCCTCCGTGGGGTCCTGGAGTGAGTGGGCAAGGGAGGCGGTGGAATTCGGTCCAGCTGAGGCCCTGGCTGAGGGGCCTGCTGCTGGCCGCCTCGGGAACATGAACAGCAAGAAACACTTTGTGAGTCTTCAGGAAAACTGCTGAGTAATGGAGATGTCCCTGGACAACGTCGCTGTGCCCTGGCCCCTCTCCAGGAACCAAGACTTCTGGGGGGGGCGGTGGGGAAAGGCTGGGCCCTTTCGGAGGGTTCTGGAGAAACAGCGTCCGAGTCTCTCCATGGCAATGGGGAGGGACAGAGGCCACTCACTGTCCCCTACACGCACCTGGGGACACCCCAGCCCAGCTCGCCAGGGGAGGGACACAGCGTGGAGGGACAGGCCTCGGGGGTGCTTTCAGCGACACTTTTCAAAGGAACAGAGAAGGGAATGAGGGAGGGGAAGACACACCGAGTATTTTTAGGCACTGAATGCAGCCCTGAAATATTTCCACGGCCACTCCCCGGAGTGAGCTGGGTGACTGTTTCAGTGCCCGGCTCCAGCGGAGGCGGGGTGTGGGTGAGTCACTGCAGGGGGCCGAGCCAGGCCGGGAGGGGCTCACAGGGCGGTCCAGGGGCCTGCGAGGTGACCGTTCAACAGCCCCGGCCAGGCGTCTAGTGCCGGCCTCCGGGGCACAGAGGACAGTGGCCTGGCCGCTGCCCACAGCACAGGCCAGGCACGTGGTACCACTGCCCTGGTCCCCTGGTCGGCGAACCAATCATGCTGATCCTGTGGCTCATAGGGGTGACGAGGGTCCTGGGTGAGGCTCCAGACACTCTGTGGGTGCTGGCTGAAGTGCCACTCGTCCATGTTTTCAAGCATGTATGGAGCACTTGCTGTATACCAGGCAACCTCCCGTGAGGTGGAGTCCACTATTATCCCTGACAACCGGTGAGGAAACTGAGGCACAGTGGGGTTAAACTAATGGGGTACCCTCTTTGCCTGGAACCCTGTCCCCTGACGGTCAGCTGAGGCTACAGTCAGGGGAGTGAATTTTATTTTTTATTTTTATTTTATTTTTGGGAGGGAAGATTAGCCCTGAGCTAACATCTGCTGCCAATCCTCCTCTTTTTGCTGAGGAAGACTGGCCCTGAGCTAACATCCATGCCCATTTTCGTCTACTTTGCATGTGGGATGCCTACCACAGCATGGCGTGCCAAGTGTTGCCATGTCTGCACCTAGGATCCGAACCCTCGAACCCCGGGCCACCGAAGCAAAACATGTGCACTTAACTGGACCAGCCCCAGGGGAATGAATTTAAAGCATGAGCTGACCTCACCTGCCCCTGCTGTAACCCCCACCCCAACTGTCTGCTGGCTCCTGAGTCTGTGCCTGACACACCTGAGCTGGGAGAGGGTAATGGAGCCTCCAAGTTCAAGGAGGCAACAGAAGGAGGAGCTCTGAGGAGGCTCTGGAGCTGTGTGACCTGGAGCATGTTGCCTACTCTCTCTGGGCCTGCATGTGAGAGCTACCTGGCACAGGCTCAGCTGTTGTTAGGATAACGTACCTAGGTCTGATGACCCCTGACCTGTCTGTGCCCTTCCGTAATTCTTCGGGACTTGGTTTGACTGTGTCCCCCTCTGCGAGGCCTCCCCTTCCACTCTGTGGAAAGGTCCCACCCCAGGGTCTGGGGCTTCTTGCAGAACTGAGAGCCCATCTGCCTGGGTCCTCAGACCCCTTGTCCACCTCCAAGGCCTCCACCCTGGGCTCAGTTCCCAGCTTCCACCCTTGCCCCGTCTGTTCCAGAACACTCTGTGGCTTCTCATCTCCCTTAGAGCCTGCAGCGGCCCCATTTCCTGCCCCCTCACTTTGCTCCCATCACCACTCTGCGCAGGCAGGGCCTTTGAAGGGGCTGTTCCCCTCCCCCTCCCGTCTGGAACACTCTTCCCCCAGATGGTTGGCTCCTTCATCTCCCTAAGCCCTTCTCGAATGTCACCCTGTGGCCTTCCCTGACCACTTACTTCCCTGCCCTGCCTGGCTTTCTTCTCCGCGTTTATGCAGTCGCGGCGGCGCGTTTGCTGCTGCTGGGGAAGGGAAGGCCACGGGGCAGGCTCTCTGCCTAGTGCAGAGCCCCAGTGCCTGGAACAGGGTTGTGGCCCCAGTTCCTCGCCGCGGGACAGTGCCCTGCTCCCGTTGTGTCAGGTGGCTACTCCCACGGAGGTCGTCTGAATGGACATCAGGCCCACCTCTCATACCCCTCACCAGCCAGGCGGCCCTTTGTCGGCAGAGGGACAGCAGAGGACACGGGGGCACGCGCCGACCAAGTGGGAACACACACGCTGCTGATGTCAGGACATGCAGGCCCCAGGGTCCAGCTGGCCGGGTGGGGAAGACACCTGCCGTCGCGCCCGCCTGGAAGAGGTGGGGCTTCCGGCGGTGCTGCCCTCGGGGCAGCAGCTGGGGCCCGGTGGCGGCGGGGCGTCGCTGCCGCTCCAGGCATCCGTGGCACTGAAATGTTGGCCCCTGGTCGAGGCAGTGGGGCCATCGAGGCTGGCCCGTGGGAGAGGCCTCGGGTTAAGGCAGCGCGGGGCCGCGCACCAGGCCGCTGGCGCACCAGCACGGGGGCGGAGAGGTTGAGACCCGCGTTTAGGAGCCAGGCTGCGCTTTTGGTTTCTCTTCTTGTCGAGGGGACTGAAGCTGTTTCTTGAAACCCACCAGGAAGAAGACTGCAAAACGGGGCTGTCCCGACACCCAGCTCAGGGGATAGAACCTTCCGGAAGCCCACGGCCCCTAAGCGGCCGCGGTGGGGGCGGCGGCTCACGTCACCGGCGGGCGAGAGGGGGGCTGGGCGGCCGGCCGGGAAGGTCAGGGCCGCGGGCGCGCCGGGAAGCCGCGATTACGCAGGCGGCGCGGGATGGCGCGGCGGGCCGAGGCCCGGGACGCTGAAAGGGCGCTTGGGGCGTCTTCTTAGAACACGTTCTCGGCCCAGAGCTCCGCAAGCGAGGAAAAAGCCCGACCGCGACGAGCAGGAAGGGGCGGGGCCTCCAAAGTTTCCCGTTCGCCGCCGCGCAGGCCACCTGACCCCGGAGCCCCGAATTTCAGCAAAGCCACACCAGGCAGAGACGACCCCGCGGCAGGGGGCCAGTTCCCCAGACCAGGGCTCCAGAGGCATTTTTTTTTTTTTTTAATTTTTTTAAAGATTGGCAACAGTTGTTAGCCCAGGTGCCAATCTTTTTTTTTTCCCCTGCTTTATCTCCCCAACCCCTCCCCCCCGCTCCGTACACAGTTGTATATCTTAGTTGCAGGTCCTTCTAGTTGTGGCATGTGGGACGCCGCCTCAACGTGGCCTGACGAGCGGTGCCATGTCTGCGCCCAGTATCCGAACACTGGGCCGCCGCAGTGGAGCGCGGGAACTTAACCACTGGGCCACGGAGCCGGCTCCTCCAGAGGCTTTTATGGCCACGGAGCCAGCTCCTCCAGAGGCTTTTATGGGCCTCTGCGTCCAGAGTGATGGGGACGGGTGGGGGGGGGGGGAGCCTGTGAACACGACACCCTCCCTCCCCACCGGTCCTTCCCTTCTTCTCCTCGCCCCAGCAGCCCAGCCAGCCCTGCGGCACAGCCCACCCTGCCAGAGACCACGGCCCACATCTCTGAGGAGGGGGGTGGGTTCCCAGGGCCTTGACTGCGAGACCCCCCCAACTTCCACTCGGACTCCAAGACTCTGTCCCCAACCCTTGCCGAAGTGCTCCTTTGTCACTAGACAAGGATCCAGGTGGCAGCAGGTCCCAGGAGGGGTGTGTCGAGGAAAAAGCAGGGATGGGGGGGCTGGCCCCGTGTCCGAGTGGTTGAGTTTGCGCGCTCCGCTACAAGCGGCCCAGGGTTTCCTCGTTTGGAATCCTGGGCATGGACACGGCACTGCTCATCAAATCACGCTGAGGCAGCGTCCCACATGCCACAACTAGAAGGACCCACAACTAAGAATATACAATATGTACTGGGGAGCTTTGGGGAGAAAAAGGAAAAAAAATAAAATCTTTAAAAAAAAAAAAGCAAAGATGGGGCTGCAGGGGGAGCCCACAGTCCGCAGATGGGGGAGCGTCCTGGGCACCAGCTGAGAAATGTTGAAAGCTGCGATCTTTGATCTTCCAGACACTGGCGAGCACTTTGCAGATCTAAGCAGTGGACTTCATGGAGCAACAATGCCCTTTACTCCAACCACCCTCAAAGGTCATCTCAACACGGTGACGATTGGGAGAACCCGTGGGAACCAGCTGGAGCGTCTGCTTTCCTCCCAGCGCCGGGCATGTGGTCCCTTCACTTCCAGAAGTAACGGGTCTGCAGACCAGGTCACCGGAAGCATTTTGCCAAAGTGCTGGCTCAGCGTCTGGCAAATCCACGAGGTGAGGAGGAAGAGCACCCTGAAACTCTCGGGTGTCCCCCAGGCACTCCCCGAGGGAGCCGCCTGTCACAGCTTCTCCCGGGGACTCTGGTGTGAATGGTGCTTGCAAAACTGGGACAGGGAGTGGATGTTGGTGGCAAGGCCAGGCCGCATGGGTGTTACGGTGGCCCAGCCAGGGCCTTCCCACCCCCACCTCTCCGTGGCATCAACTCCCTCTGCAGAGAGGAGAGGGGGTTACAGGCAAACCTGGTGCAGGGGGCCTGCTCTGCACAGACACACGGCTCACCTTTCCTAAGAGGACGTCACCTTTCATAAGAGGACATCGAGGGACCCGGAACCAGTGTCTTGTCAAAATGCTTCCCCTCGGCGAGACAGGAGGCGGCCCTTGCAAGGAGACTTCTCTTTCCGGGCTGTGCTTTTCCGAGGACACTACGTCCCAGATATGCCCGCTGACTCCAAAGGAACGAGGGATTTGCAGTCCGTAGCTGTATTTGTTTTTATTTTTCTAACACAAACAGGGAGAGAGGAAGGGCAGGGCCCACCGATGCCCCGGAACAGCTTCGGAGGCATAGGTTCGTCCGAATTTGCTCTGAAAAGGCAACTTTGGGGTCTGTGTTTCAGGAAACTCGTGAGGCTGTCAACCTCAGTGCAAACAGCTTAAAATAAAAGACTGCCATTTGCTCTCCACGCAAGAATCCAACAAAAACCGCCAAATAAACCTGTTTGGAATATGCCTGCCCTTAAAACAAGAGGGCTTGAAGGACGTATTAAACAGAATCTTCCAGGAATCAAGTCAGCTGTGACTTCACAACACCAGAAGCAGATAACACTGCCAGCTGTAGAAACAATGGCTACAAAAAAAGGGACTTTACGTAAAAGGGAGGGTCACAAAATGCACGGGGCGGGGGGGAGGGGGGAGAGGGGGCACCAACCCCTGCCTCCTCTCTCCCTCCTCTCTCTGCTGTGTCGTTCTCCACAGACTTGTGAGCTGGAGGCAGAGCAGAGCCGTGGCTTGGGCGTGGCAGCAGAGGCCCGGGGCGGCGGTGAAGGTGGCGGCGCTGGGTCTCCATGGGGATGGGGACGGCTCACTGCTTGCCTGCCTGGCGGCCCGGCTTCTTCTCGGGCTGACCCCGGCCTGTGCCTGGGATGCCACCGCGGCCCCGGCCGCCAAACACACCTGGGGGAGAGAGCAGGGGCTGCAGTGGAGCCAGGACCGGAGGCCCCACTGTAGACACGGACTGGGGACCCCTCTGAGCCTCAGCTGTCCCCTTGGTAAAGGGGGGTGGGGATCGTACCTCTGGTGGGAAGGACAGGCTGAGAACCTGGGATGGAGCATCTGAGCAGGGCCAGGCATGGGTGGTGCTTAAGAACATTCTTAGTGTGAGAAGGGACAAGACCAGGCCCCCCCAGGGTGCAAGGGAGGACAAAGGTTGACACCAAGTCACACTGGGGCTTGGGGCAGGCTTCCTGGGAGAGAGGGCCCGGGGTAGGAGGCAGTCATCAGAAAGGCAAAGCCAGAAGGGCTTCCAGGAGGAGGGGGAACATGACCAGGACAGGGGCAGGACTCAGCCTAGGATGGGGCAGAGATGTGGGCAGCAGGGTGAGGCTAGAGCTGACCACTCACATCTGCTGGCTCAGAAGAGAAATGATGGGGTTCCTGTATGTCCTGCCCCAGGGGTGGGCACAGGGGCACTCCTGCCCTCCAACCTCTGCCACCCAGTGGTGGGGCCATGTTTTCAGAGGACATTTACATGCAGCCCCTGCGATGGGAGCACGTGGCACTGCTGCTGGGGGGAGTGGGTAGTTGGGGGGAGGGTGTGCTCCCTGCCTAAGGAAGTCCTGGAAGGACTGGGGTGGCATGGGGGACACGAAAACATGCACACAGGCCCCCTTCTGCGACAAACATGCAACTGGCCCCTCAAGGACAGAGGCCAGTGCCCGCAAGGGCTGCCCAACCTCCCCCTGCCTAGGGCAGGACCAGCTGTGCCAAGTGGAGCTGTAGCATGTGGGCTTCCGTGAGACTCCACCTGCCGCTGAGGGCCACGTGGCCTCTCCAGCACACCGTGCGAGCTGCTCCCCCTCCCTGCTCCACAGCGGCAGCGGCGCACTCAACTCAACAGTGCTGGCCAACTCCACAGTGCTGGCCGGACCAGCCTGAGCCTCCCGAGCTGCTGAGCCCAGGCCTTCACAGCCCTCCCACCCTCTTCCCTCGGCCTCACTCCTGGGCCGACACCCAGGAGGCCGCTGGAGAGGGAAGAGACAAAGCCAGGCCCTGCAAGCACACAGCAGGGCAGGGGCGGGGCCTGCCGACCGCCTCCCAGCTCAGGTGCCAGCTGACTACAGGACAAATTGGATTTTATGCCAGACTTACAATCTTGGGTGTGGGAGGAGTCTATCAAAAATCGAGACCCCGGCTTTGTATAATGAGGTCACAGCAGGGAAAGGGTCCTGTGCCAGCAGCCCAGTGAGGTGGGCACCACAGGACCCTCTCTGCAGAGGGGAAACTGAGGCTCAGGGAGACACCGTACCCAGAGCACCTACCAGGAGACACAGGGCACTAAGATGAGGGCTCAAATCCCAGGTCTACGTGGGCACCACGTGGATGCCGACACTCCCCTGCTGCAGCTGAAGGAGCCCTGAGGACCCCTGCAGCCCGGCAGGTGGGGGAGTAAGCCCCACCCACCAGGGTTCAGCGGGCTCCCTGGGGTGGGGTCAAGGGGCAGGGGCTGGCTGCCTGCTGCTCCGCAGAGGAGCCCAGTGAGTCATGCTCCCCTGCTCTACACAGGGGGCTCAGAGGCGGGGCCTGTGGCCCAGCGATGACACCAGCCAAGAATGTCAACACTGAGCCTGGTGGAGCCGAGTGCTATAGCACCCCCACCCGCAGTGCAGAGGCCCTTGCCTGCTGGGGGGATGGAGGGAGGACCTACCTCGCCCGGCGCCCCCCATGCCTCGGCCCTTCTGCTGCTTCTGCTGCTGCAGGCCTCCGCGGCCACGGCCCTTGGCCACCACCTCCTCCTTGACCATGTCAATGATCTCGTCAGGAATGCGCAGGTACTTGATGGTGCTGCCCCGAATGTAGCACTCGGGCATCCGCCAGAACTTGTCCCCGTCCTGCGGGGGGGGGGGGGGGGGCTCAGCTCTGTGGGGGGTCCCTGCACACTGGGTACAGACAGCTGGGGCAGCATCCACCCCCTCCCGCCCGTTCCCACCCAGGGCCCAGGCCCCGGCGGCCTGCACCTGACATCAGCCCCCACACGCTGCAAAGTTCTCAGTCCCGGACCTGACGGGAGAGGGGGTCGGGGAAGGGGCCACCCGGCAGCAGAATCTTGCCAGACCCTGGGCAACCCTTCACACAGGAGGAAGGGCGGACAGGGCAGTGCCGGGGCCCTGCCAGGGTGTGCCACGTGGGGGAAGGCCTGCTCGTCCTTGCCTGTCCTCCAGTGTGGAGGGAGTTGGTTATCTGCAGCCTGAAGCCAGAGGGCGGTGGGGCTGCCCCGCGTACCAGACCCTGCCAGGGCCCAGCTGCCCCCAGCCCTCCAGAATCCACCTTCTGGAACCCTCTCTATGTGCCCTGACTCATTCATACGTCCAAGAAGTGTCTCTTGACAAGGTCTTAGCTGCGTGTGGGACACAGGATAGAGACCCTGGGTGCTGGTGCTGAGGGCTGGGAGGGGGTTGGAGAGGCAGGTCTGCGGCCCATGACGGGCAGCTCCCAACGATGCCAGTTTGCAGGGGAGCTAATTGAGGCTGGAAACGAAGGGCCTTGCAAAGTCACAGACTCCTGAGCAACGCCAACCCTGGGGTTCCTAGGACATTGGCTGCCTCGCCCCCCATCCCCCCACCATACACCCTGTGACCAGCACCCGGCCCTCCCCCCGTACCCCCTCCGGTCTCCCTGGGCAGGAGCACGGGGCCTCTCCCATCAGATTAGTTCCCCAGACACACCCCTGCTGTCCTGAGCCAGAGCCAGGCCCTCTCCTCCCGCTACGCCCCTAGCAGTCAGACCAAGACATCTCAGGCCCTGGGCCAAGGATGAACTCCAAACTCCTCAGTGCACTCCCAAGGGCCGAGATCCAGCCCCACCCTCGCTGCCCTCTCTCAGCCCTCAACGCGCCTTCCAGATGGAACTTTCCGGAACACACACCATGGGCGTTTGGCCCCCAGCATTTTGCACATGCTGTTCCCACCTTTCCTCATCCAGCTCACTCTGGCCCTCAACGGACCTTACCTCCCAACCTCCTTGAAACCCCCAGTCCTCCTGCATGACACTTGTCAGCGGTGCCTGGGTCAGTCTGGCCCGGCCCAGTGATGGAGCTCGGCGGGAGGAACAGAATGTTCAGGGGCCAAGCCTTCCCAGGAACACGCACGAGCCCCCAGCCCAGAAGAACCCCGCGAGGCCTCGGGGCATTCCTTTCCCAGAAAGGGCAGGCCGGGGGCCAAGTCCACGGGGATGCAAAGCACAGCCAGACAGAAACAGAATGATTCCATGGAAGCTCAGGGCTGGGTGCTCAGCACGGGCTCTCCCTCAGCCAAGGACAAGGACAGGCTGGGCCTGGCGCGCTCCCCACAGGAACCACAGCTTCCTCCGCTTTCTGGGGCCAAGCCAGCTGCCTCCCCACCACCCCCAGCCCTCCTGCAGCGTCTCAGCTCCGGGGGGCCTCTGCACCCTGCCGCCCGCTGCCGCAGGGAGGGAGGGGCTGCGCCTCTGCAGATGAGGATGCTGGGCCACCCGAGTGACTTCGAACCTCCTACCCACCTTTCCTCCCAACCACCGGGTCACGGAGGGGACTGCCCGGTCTCGGCTAGCCAGGGAGGCCATAGTGACCTGGCCCGAGACCTACTGGTTATTTCCAGGACCGAGAAGTGGACATAGACCTATCGGCCAGGAGCAGAAAGACATATGCTCGCCATGCACTGTGGCACCGTCTGCTCCAGCCACACTGGAACCACCTCCTGCTGGGAGTGCAGCCTGAGGACCAGGAAGCTTCTCACGCGCTGGTGTGGAAGGCCCCCCATGATGTCCCATCACAAGAAGCAGGTCATAGAGTGGCACAGGTGAAGGGGTCATGCCTACCTGCCCACCTGTAGGACTGTGAAGCGTCCAGAGGATGGAGGGGGCGAGGGTGGCTACCTCGGGCTCTGCTGGACTCTGGTTTGGCGAGCCCCGGGAGCACGCTGCCCCTGGGCTCGGGACAGCCCTGCCCAGGCTGGGCCCCCAGCAGCTTCCTTCCCCAGAACATGGGGGACGGAGACTGGAATGAAGGCGGAAGAAAGTTCTAGCAGAGCCCGGTGCAGGTTAGCTGGAGGGACCCCCGCCTTCACCCCTGTCCTTGTCCTTATCACTCTGTGGGTCATCCTGAGGGCGGGGAAGGCTGTGACCCTGGGGGCCATCCCTGAGCCCTGGCCTGCCCAGTGGTGCTCCCGGTCTTGCACGTCCTGGTTTCAGGCCTCAGGAGGTAAACAAGAGTCCTGGTCCACTGGGCTGCCCTCGCCCCCTGGTGGCCTGGACAGCCCACGGCCACACCACAATGGCCTGTCCACAGCCAGGACTGAAGGCAGACGAGGCTGGTAGCAAGAAGGGGTGGGCCCACAGCAGGGACTTGTAGCCAGGAGGGCGGCCCACAGACACACAGCAGCTGAGTCCAGCGGGCCAGCTCAGCACCCACCTGGGCAGCGCCCTCACAGGTGCAAAGTCCAGGGCACAGGGGGCCCCGCACCTCCCACAAGCCCCACCCCTAGCAGGCCAACTGTGCTGGTCTGACGGAGGCACTCCGTCAATTCCTCCCACAAGGGCCAGGGAGAGGCCTTCACCCCACTTGTGAGCAAGGATGCTGAGGCTCAGTAAGCCCCGGGTCCAAGTGCACCCCTGGCCACACTGCCCCCACGCCCTCTGCCTGCCTGACCAGCCCCACCTGAGGGCCTCCAGGTGGTGGGCACAGACTCTGGGGCACAGGGCACTCACCCTGGATGTGCAGATCACCTCGCGCAGGTTGATGTTCATCCAGTTGTCACAGCTCACCAGGTGACCATTGTACGTCTCCCCGTTTTTAAGCTCCACCAACTGGAGAGAGCAGGCCCCATGTTAGGTGCAGCCTTACCCCTAAGAGCCGGCGACCACTGTCCCGGCCTCACTCAGCCCTGTCCTGGGCTCCTCTCCTGACCCAGTGGACACAGCCCGCAGCAGCCAGCCCCCCAAGTGACCTGTCTTACAGGTGACATGTTCTGCTTCCTCTATACATTCTGCTAGGCATTGTAGACTTTCTACAATGAAACTATTTTTTTGTGCAAAAAAGAAAAAAAAAAACAATTACACCACAAATCTTTAAAGGAACGAGTGAGGTTAGAGTCACAGTGGCCACGGATTCAGGGTGGCCAGGGGCCAGGCTGGCACCCTCTCATGGTGCATGCGTGTGCTGTGGTGGCCTGCAAACACTGTTCCCTGTCTGTTTTGATGTGTTTTGGGAAAGCACATAAGTAGCTCATCATTCTCAAGATGCGCTATTGCTAGGAAAAGGCTGAAGTGTAAAAAACAGTCAACTCAGGTATCTGCCCAAGAGAAACGAAGGCATATATTCACACAAAGATGTGTACACAACTGTTCACTGCAGCCAAAATAGTCACAATCGCGAAAAAGTAGGAATAACCCAAATGTCCGTCATCAGCAGACAGATAAACACAACGTGGTCTACCCACACCATGGGAAATCATTTGTCCATACGGACTGAAGCCCTGACACACGCTGCACCGTGGATAAACCTCAGAAACCTCAGCTGAGTGAGAGAAGCCAGACACAAAAGGCTACGTAGTGCACGATCCCATTTACAGGAAACGTCCAGAACAGACAAATTCCCAGAGACAGAAAGCAGATTAGTGGTTGCCAGGGGCTAGGGGAGGGGGATGGGGTCTCCTTTTGGGGATGATGGAAATGTTCTGGAACTAGATAGACGTGATAATTGTACAATATTGTGAATGTGCTAAATGCCACTGAATTGTACACTTTAAAAGGTTGAATTGTATGGTATGTGAATTGCATCTGAATAATAAAAAAAAAAAGGGAAACAGAACATATTGACAGAGACTACACTGTTCCATTAAGGACAAAGGTAGCTTAGGGAATAATGTGTATCACGTAACCCTATCTATGTTTAAAGAAAATCCAATTCACGTTTACATACATGCTGAAAGTCTGGCGTGCATTTATCAAAGAACTGGGTACCTGTTCAGAAGGTTAATAAAGAGGGGCTCCCCCTTTCTCCGTATGTCTAACAGTAACATTTTCTTTTTTTACTTGAGGAAGATTAGCCCTGAGCTAACATCTGCTGCCAATCCTCCCCTTCTGCTGAGGAAGACTGGCCCTGGACTAACATCCGTGCCCATCTTCCTCTATTTTATATGTGGGACGCCTGCCACAGCATGGCTTGCTGAGCGCACCCAGGATCCAAACCAGCGAACCCCAGGCCGCCAAAGTGAAATGTGCGAACTTAACTGCGGCGCCACCGGGCCAGCCCCTAGCAGTGACATTTTCACTAAGCCTGGCTTACTTCTATCAGCAGCAGAAAGGAGCCAGGTCCTGACACGGCGGGAGGGAGGAGAGAGCAGGCTGTTCGTGGGCAGGTAGGGAGCGGGTTGGGCTGGAAGCCCCCTGCCCTTTGCCCAGTGTCCCTGTCCCTGTTGTGAGGCTGACCCCACTGAACCTCGCTATCCTAGACCGGCAGGCACTCACCATGGGGTGATTCTGAGCCGTCTTGAGCAGCGACAAGGGCAGCTGGAAAGCAAAGACAGGCATGTGACGTGTGTGTTCAACCCGCGCAGGGAGCCCCGGCCCCCAGGCAGGGCTGGGACTTGCCCTACGGATCTGCTGGCGCGTCAGCGCTGTGCGCACCCCAACATGAAATGCATTCTCCTGACTCTGCCCACCCCACACACACACCTGCCACCCAGCTGAGGAAAGTCTTTGAACACCCCCTACCCGATCCCAGAGGCAGCCCCCCTGGTCTTGGTGCTGAGCACTCCAGGTATCTCTTTCCAGGTCATGCTGCATATAGTCACAGCTAGCCGGTCAGGGCCCAGCCCTCCAGGCCCATCACTAGCATCACAGCACACAGGTCCTGCTGCTGCTCTGCTCAGTGGGTGTCCTTGAGGGGCATCTGGTTGACACGCGCAGCTCTAAGTCTTTGGTTCTCAGCATCGCAGAGGGTTATCACCACGCCCACTTTACAGATGGGGACACTGAGGCTGAGAGGCTGCGGCAGGTGCCCAGCACTAGCGCTAGTAAGAGACAGAGCCTGGCCTGCCCCGTCTGTCCATGGCTAGCGCGGCTGAGCCCCCACTCAGAGGGACCCTGAGTGGACCACGGGGGACTCTACCAGGCGTGGTGGGCAGCCCACACCCACGTGAGGAGGCCACATGTGAGCCGGGTTTTCAGAGAAACACTCACCAGGTTAGGGGGAAGAAACATTCCAGAAAAAGCCTGTGGTTACTGCAAGTGAAGGCAGATAAAGGATGAACTCTTAAAACTCACCCAGATAAGGTGAGCTTGCGAGATATGCTTTTCCATCGTTACTGAATTTCCTTGTATAGCCACCATGTAGTGTAACTGGAAAAAATCAGCCCTCTCCATTTTTGGAACACAAATAACGAGACTCAGGTGGCAGCGCTTGGGTCCAGGCTCCAATGACAGCTCACCCAGCTTGGCCAGATGAAGGATCAGGACCCAGGGCCCCACGGGTGAGGGGCTGCCTGACTGTGGTTGCCTGCACCCTGTCCTGGCGACTCGGGAATTCTAAGTCAGCCTGACGCCCAGCAGCTCTATACAGGGGGAGCCTGCCAGCCTGCGCGCTCCGGATACCAGATGGTGGGAACTGAAAAGCCGCTCCATGACGGGCGGAAGTGGCCCTCCACCCCACAAGGTGGCTCCCCCGTGGAAGGGCTTAGGGGGAATCCCACATCCCCCAGAACTTCCCTGAGAAGAGCCACCCCGGGGAGGTCCAGTGCCGGCAGGAAGCCAGGCCCTAGCCCACTTCCTGCACTGGCTTTCTGGAGGAGCAAGATAAGGGAGGGCCGGCAGAGGAGTGGCTGCTCCAAGGAGGACGGGCGGGCTGGGACCCACCGTGGCTAACGGGCAGCTCCTGCCCTCTCATTTCGAATGCATCTGTGGGACCCTGCCCGGGTGCAGTGAGCCACGGAGGAGAAACAGGAGGCCCAGGCTCGCACACAGGTGCCATGCGCCCAGCTCGCCTTTGACTATGGAGAAGCCGCCAGCTATCCTGGGCAAGCTTCTCCTCTCAAGTCCGAAATGGGAATCTGGACCAGGGCAATGACGCACTTGGCTCCTCTGCCTAGATCACGGGAGAGGGGCCAGGGCCAGGTTAGACGTGGAAGGTGAGAACGAAGATGGACTCAGCACTGAGAGGTGCAGGGAGGGTTGGAGCAGTACAGGCAAGGCCCTCTAGATGAGGTCCCAGTGGCCAGGGTAGGAGGGTGCCTGGGGACACAGCAAGGTCCTGGTAAAGCTGGTGAAAGTAGGCTGATGGCTGTCAGCAGGGGACTGACCATACACAGCTTTTGTGCTGGTGACAGCCGCTCTCAGCTCTCACCTCGTCCCAGCTATGGGCAGCAGAGCCCCGGAGGACCCATAGCCTCCTTGGCTGTCGCCGGCAGCGCCCTATCCACAAAGCAGCTGAGGAGGTGTCTGTGACACAGAAGGAACCAGCACCTGCTGCCAACTCTCCCAATTTCCCTGTGCCCCCACTCTCCAGGCCAGGCTTGACATGGATCCAGCCAAACTGGACCACTCTGTCCCTCCCACGCCACGCCTGTTTCTGCCACTTGACCTTTGTTCCTGTGGTTCCCTTCCCTAGGCTGGTAGTTGCTCATAACAACCCCATCCAGGGAAGAAGGTTTCCACCTGGGCCACCCTTTGCCGTTTCTATTATAGGCCGGAGCCAGTCTCTAATTATCTTGTTTATTATGTCTCCCTGGCTAGACTGGAAACTCCAAGCCTCCTGCTAGACTGGAAAACTCAGAGGGTGTGGACTCTGTCCAGCACCGAGCACAGGGCCAGGCACGCGAGAGGAACTCAGTAAATATTTGCTGAATAAATACACAAGGGAAATGCACAGGCCACCAGGGAGGCACGTGGGCTGGGTGGGATACTTGTCCCAGCACACAGACAAGGAAAGGAGAGGCTCTGATGGGAAGGGGTGGCATCGGGACAGTCCTCCAAAGGCTACAAGGGCCTGGAGCAGTGGCCTTGTCTCGCCATCTTCTACCTCCTCATCCCCAAACTGGAGGCAGAGGCGAGAAGGAGGAAGGGGGGGATCCCAGAGAACTTGAAGCTCGGCAGGAAAGAGGAAGATGCATGAAGGTGCCAAGGGAGATGGGAGAGGGTCAGACACCCCGTTCAGGGGGAGATGGGGACATCTGGAGTTGGGAAAGTCATAAAAACTTCAGGAAAGAGAATTCCTTTCTCTGGGCTTTCTCAGAATGTCTGGGGTCTGGTTCTCAGGGCTAGACCAATCCAGAACTAGACCTAACAGCTTCCTGAGGCTCCCAATTCAGGAAGCCGTCCTAGATACCCCCCGGCCCCCCACACCCCTGCTTCCCGTATGGCCTGACCACAGGGAACTGGCAGTGTGTCATGCTCTGAAGAAATGACTCTGTACTTAGCACAAGCACCATTCTAGGCTCCAGGAATATACTGGAGATAAAACCAAAGATCCTGCCTGCAGGAAGCTTAACAAGCAGGGCCCCTTCCGGTCCTGCCCGTTCCCTCTGGCCAACTCTGCCTTTCAGCAGAGAGGACCCCACTCCCTGCTCTCAGTTCCTACACCAGCCAGCAGGATTCAGTGCGAACCTGCACTAACCCTTGGTTCTGAGAACTGTGCAGCAACCACCTCAGAGTGACTCAGTGCTGGCGCGCCAGGCACTCTCCCAGGAGGCCCAGCTCTGAGTTCCCCTGTGTGGGCCTCCGTCTCCCTGTCTACACGCTGGTGGCACGGGCACTCTCTGGCCTAGATCCAGAACTTCAAAACCCTGACTAGCATGGCCCTGCAGAGGCTTCCTCCAGGACCTCAATTTTCCTTATGTGAAGGGGGAGGACTCAGTCCACTCCTAGCTCAAAATGCCCCTTCTCCTCCTGAAATAATGTGCTGTGTGATCCAGGGAGAAGTAAACTCCCTCTCTGGGTTTGTTTTTCAGCCTGAAAACGAGAGGCACGGGAGGTTGCGCCGTTAACAACGTAAGGGACCTGCAAGCCCTAAAATTCCCCGAACTGGCTTACTATGAGAACTCAGACCGGTCCCCTAGCTCCTGGAGCTCGTTTTCCAATGCGTGCGGTTAGACTGGGTCGGATGCACTCGGAGCCACTTCCTTGCCCGAAAACTCACTCTGCTGCATTCACTCGGCACTTCAGCGGGTCCTCGCCCTCTCCGGCCTCAGTTTACCCGTCTGCAAAACGGGAAGACTGTGGCTAGGCCGCTATACTACGACTGTATGTTCCGTCCAGCCCTAAGTTCCCGGGACCGACGTGCTAGGTGCCCTGGGAGAGCCCGCTGCCCTCTCTGGCCTCAGTTTCCCCGCTCGGGTCGGGGGCTAGAAGTCGAGGCCCGCATTGGACGCTCGCTCCGCGTCGCCCCGCCCCAGCGCCCACCCCAAGGGCCCTCGGCGGCCGTGTCCCCTACTTCCCCGTGAGACGTCGCCGCCGCCCTGCCCTCACCATGGTGTCGGCAGGCACAGAGCTCGCCGGCCACTTCCGCCGCCGCTGCCGCCGCCGCTCACGCGCCAGCGGGCGGTCACCCCGCCGCGCGCCACTAGGCTGAAATGGGAGTGGCAGCGACACGAGCCAGTCAGCGTGGAACTTGAGAGAAGGACAACCAATCCACGCGGAGTAGGGCGGGGCCTGCTGGGCACGAGGGGCGGAGCAGGCGTGTTCTCTCCGGAGGTATACGGGAAGAGGGACGTAAAGTGCCTCAGCGAGTGCTGCAAAAGGGGGCGGAGCAACGTGCGCCGGCGCGAGGCCATGTGAGCAGGGGCGCATGCGCGGATGAAGCCCTAGCAGATCTGGGCTCCACACTGTGGGCAAAGCCAGGTATTGCCTCCAGTCTGTAAATGGAGAAATCGAGGCTCTGTGGTTATTGGGATGTGCCTAATGTCTCCCTTCGGGCTCTTACTTTTCTGATTCTCATTATTGTAGTTGATCTTTATCCAAGGCACGTCTTTTGGTAGGTTGCAATCCCGACTCTGCCCTTCTGAGCCTCAGTTTGCCCCCCTGTAAAATGGGCGTAATAATAGTATCTGCTCCGGAAGGTTGCAGTGAGGATGAAATCAGTTAAGTCACGTAAAAGCACTTAGAACAGGGTCTGGCACATACTGTGCACTTAACACACGGTGTGCAATATTTATTGCGCACCTACCAGGTGTCTGCTCCTGGAAACAGAGAAGTGACCAAACCGGACAAGACCGCTAGCACTCCTGGTGCTTGGAAGACCGTCGTGGAGACAGATGTAAACAAAATCGATAGGCAAATGTATTCGTTTCCTTGGGCTGCCGTAACAGATAACCACAAACTGGGTGGCTTGAAAACAATAGAACTTGATTCCGAAGTCGACTCGAGGTGTCTGCAGGCTGGGTGCCTTCTGGAGAGTCTGAGGGACAGTTCACCCCAGGCCTCTGTCCCGGCCTCTGGTGGGTGTCGGCAGCCTTTGTAGTTCCTTGGCTTACAGACACATCCCTCCAGTCACTGCCTTGTCTTCATGTGGCTTTCTTCTGTGTGTCTGGGTCTCAGATCTTCCACTCCTTTTCTTAAGGACACTCCTTTCTCTTATTAGGCCCACCCTAAATCCAGGATAATCTCATCTTGAGATCCTTAATCAGACCTGCAAAGACTATTTCAAATAAGGTCATATTCACAGGTGCGGGCGTTAGAACTTATCTGTATTAGACTGTACCTCTTCAGGGGGCACTGCTCAGCCTACTACATCAAGTATTGGCAATGATTCCTTCAAACATAGACATTTGTGTGAATAGTTCATTTCTCCTCGGTGACCGTGCATGTAGTTTCACACATTTGTGAACACTACGGCAGCCTAAATTCCCAGGAGAGGCCCCGCTGTGACCATGAAGCTTCCTTCCTCTGCCTTGACCTTCAGGCCTGTAAATAGGCGATGGGTGCCCTCCTCCAGTGACTCACTTTCCCCCAGCCTCCTGAGTGTCAGCGGTGCGCTGAGACACTTTCCTTACCAAGCCCAGGGCCAGGTTCTTCCAGCTGAAAAATCCGTGTGCCTCTCAGAGCTGGCTTGGGGAGCCCTTGATGCTCAGCTTCTCAATAAAAGATTCTCCTGCATCGGGCCCCAGGGACCTGGGCTGAAGAGGATGGGAACCCACCGGCCCAGTCACCTCCCACCAGACAGGTGCGAGCACTAACATGTCCCCTCCAGGAGCCGGCGAGGGGAGAAGGGTCTGGGTGCCCGGCCTCGCTATGAGGGAGCTGAGTGGCTCAGGTGTGTTCCTCCCTCTCTCTTCTCCGTGAAAACGGGAATAGTCCTCTCCACCAGCCAGGGGTGCTGTGTGCGGTGACCACATGTGGAGCCCATCTAAAGGGCCAAGCACCTGGCTGGTCCAGTAGCCCTAGGCCAACAGTTGTCCTTCATGTCCTAGTTTGGGGGCCCCCCTCCCCCAGAAGCTGGACCCTAAGATAAGGACTCAAGGGCACATGGTGTATTCAGGGGGTGACCCCCCGAAGCTCCCACTGGGGGTGAGACCTGAGACAGGGAGGGAAAGATTCCTGCAGGGGCACCGATGAGTGGGCGATGCAGAAGGTAACTGGGAGTCAGTCCACCTGGGGACCTCAGGGAGACAGCGTGAGAGCTCGTGTCTCCTGGGGGGTCCCTCCCAGGGTCAAGGCAGCTGGGGCGTTTGTTCTCCAAGTCCTGTCAAGCATTGGTTTAGGGCTGCTCCCAGGAGTGCTGGCGAGGTCTGGGATGTGTGCAGGATGCTGATAGGCAGCCAACAGTGATATGCCAATCGGTCAGAGAGATTGGGGTGACTAGCCAAGCCTTGTCTGCCAAGGGTAAAGGCCACTTGAAGTAAACAACAAGTAATTTCTGATGTAAACAGAAATTGGGGATCATGAAGTGTCCAGCATCAACATGGTGGTGGAAGTAGGAAGAAAATTGCATGCTGGTTCACCTCTTTCTCACTTTTCTAGACTTTTCTGTGTGCAGTCTTTCTCTTTTCGCTCAACTGGGAAACTCCTATTCATCCTTGAAAACTCTGCTTGGATGACCCCGTGTGGTGGACAATGGTCACTGCAGTTTTTGTTAGCCCTTTCAACACACAGGTGGCCAATCCCCCTGGGGATAGTGATTGGTTAAAGGAGGAGCAAGTGACCAACCAAGGCCAATTAGAATCCCCCTTGAGAGGGATATTGAGGGATAGGAGGGAGCAGAGCACTTCCCATGGAGGTTGTTAAAGTGGGAGAGTAAGAGCCCAGTGCCGTCAGCACTGATCTTCTTGCAGGTTGAATCCAACATACACAAGACAACTTGGTAGAAAGAGAGGCAGAGTTTTAGCCCCTGGATCCAGCTATACCTGAAGCTAGCAGGCATGACTTCCCATTTATATGAGCCCAAGAAGTTGTCCTTTATTGCTTAATCCTCTTGGAGTTTGGACTCTGTTCCTGGAAATTGGCAGAACCTGCACCAATGAATAGCTGCTCTGTGAACACTTCAATGACTGTACCCCCAAATCTAATTATTCCCTCTTTTATGCTGTGAACTTCAGTACCTTGCACTGGTTTTCATCATTATCTGCTTCGTGCCGCATTGTAATTGCTCATTTGCACACACAAGCCTTCTGGACTCTGACCTGCAGGAGTGAAAACATGGGACTTCGCATAGGCCACTATTTCAGGCTGTCAGCATAGTTCCTCTTCCACCCTCATTATGAACACATGACCCAGGCTTACCCCATCAGAGGGCTTCCCTGGGGCGGTTCTGGGAGCAGAGCTGGAGAATTGCGAGTCAGGTACAGACATAGCCATCTCTCCACTTCAGAGTTCTGGCCCCCTTTAATCCTGGATCCAGCTGTACCTGATGCTTCATAAATCCTCATCATTCCCTATCCCGTGAACCAATACTCCTATTCTTTTCAGTTCAGTTTAAATTGTATTTCCAACAGCAGAGACTTAAAAAGTGCAGACCAATGCCTCTATCGAATTAACAAAAACACCCTACCTTCCACTAAAAAAAAAGGGAGAATTGTAAAACCCAATGCCGGCAAGGTTGTGGTGAAACTAGTAGACATATATGTCCTTTTTTTTTTGAGGAAGATTAGCCCTGAGCTAACTGCTGCCAATCCTCCTCTTTTCGCTGAGGAAGACTGGCCCTGAGCTAACAACCATGCCCATCTTCCTCTACTTTATATGTGGGACGCCTGCCACAGCATGGCTTGCCAAGCGGTGCCATGTCTGCACCCGGGATCTGAACTGGCGAACCGCGGGCCGCCGAAGCGGAATGTGCACACTTAACCGCTGCACCACCAGCCTGGCCCCATATATTTCCTTTTAAGTAGGAAAAAAATTAGCATTATGTCTCAAAGTCCATAAACATCTTATACCCTTCAACTCAGTAATCCATTTCTGAAGATTTATACCAAGGAGGTCTTGCAAATAAGGGAAGCAGTCTGTGCCAAGGCCTTGCAGCAACGCTGCCAATTCTAAAATAGCAGAAACAGGGGCCGGCCCAGGAGCACAGCAGTTAAGTTCACACGCTCTGCTTCGGTGGCCCGTGGTTTGCTGGTTCGGATCCCGGGTGCGGACATGGCACTGCTCATCAACCCATGCTGTGGTAGGCGTCCCACATATAAAGTAGAGGAAGATGGGGATGGATGTTAGCTCAGGGCCAATCTTCCTCAAGAAAAAAGTTTATTTTAAAAAGTCCCGTGCTGTCGATGCTGCCTGTAGGGCACGTTGTGGTGCTATGGCAGAGATGCAGTAGCCAAAACACCTGTGGGGAGGATGCGGACGGGCTGCTCGTGTGCACTGAGGGCTCAGTTCCTTCTTGAATTCTGACATCTAACCTGTGAGATGTTTCCAGGGTTTTCCTCGATGTGACAGGTGGGGAAACTGAGGCACCACACTTGCATTCCCTATTAGTACCAGACTCTGAGTGTAAGATGCTCCTGGGGTAAAAACGCCACCAGGGGAAACATTGAGGGCCGTGTTGGGCTCTCTGGATGTTAAGATTTCTCTTCCTTAATTTTGGTTTCTGTGTTTTAAGCTGCAGGTGGAAACCCCTGCAACAATGTCCACACTCCTGAGGACTGCAGAGCCCGCCCTGCAGAAGGAGCCAAGGACACAGAGAGAACTGTCCCTCTCTTCCTCTTTCCGTCTAGCAGAATATGCTCCTGTGTATGATGGAACGTAAACTGATTTTTTTTCTCCCTGTAAGGTATAGAAATCTAAGTTCTTTTTTTTCTCTTGCTGAGGAAGATTCTCCCTGAGCTGACATCTGTGCCAATCTGCCTCTATTTTGTATGTGGGACACCACCACAGGATGGCTGCCACCAAGTGGGGTAGATCTGTGCCCGGGAACCAAATCCAGGCTGCCGAAGCGGAACGCGTGAACTTAACCACCAGGCCACAGGCGGCCCCTCTAAGTTCTCTTTGGAATATTGTGGCTGGGTAAAATATAATCTTGGATTTAAATCACTGTAACATCAAAATGACATTCCTGATCAGAATTAGTATGTCTGTTTTTGTACCTTTATGCTGTATTTTAACACTTCGTATTACTTAGGTTTTTGCTTTGGTTAAAAATGGCTCAAGTAGATAAGCAGTCCCGTTGATAACAGACGGTGTACAGAACAGTAAGTAAAATGTGAACAGTGAATTGTCTTTCAGACAAAAAAAAGGGAGGGTGGTGCGAAGGGTGCAAACTCGGAAAGAAGGTTTCCCGCCCGGCCTTGGGGAGCAGGTTTGATGGCCTCAAGTGTCTCCCTGTGCAACCTCAGGCCTGCGGGCCAGGCTTTGTCACCTCAGGGGGCCACCACTTGGTCATCTTTGCTGGGCCTCCCTGTCTGTCCCCATCCTGGGCCTGGCTTGCTGAAGAACATGTCTCCAGCCTGGGGACACTTCGTTGAGGCTGGAGCCCAAGGGGGCGTCGGGCGAGGTCTCCCCCAGGACTTCCAGGTGTCTGTCTGTCTCTTCAGAGAAGCTAGAAATCCAGACCCTTCGTCAGGCCGGAGACGGAGTCCTCCTTCCCTCCAGACACCAAGACGCCCCCACGGGCCTTTACTGGCCACTGGCAGCCAGACTGAAAATATCATTTGTCCCTTGGCCAGCACGTTCCTGGGGTGCAGGAAGTGAAGAACAGAGCACGGTTGTCTGCGTGGAGGTGGGGGGGGTGGTTGGGCCATGACGTTGGTCCATCTCCCAGAGTCAAGAAGCACAGAGGTTCCCCAGGAGGAGCGCGAGGAAGCCCACCCATGGGCTCCGGTGCATTGTGGCACAAGTTCCTTAGGTGGGTGGATGCAGGGCCTGCTTGATCCAGTGCTGCCCGCTGCTGCCACACATCCCTGACCCTAGTGCATTGATTGAGCACCTACTGTGTGCCTGCACAGACCCAAAGGGAAGCTAGGTCTGGCCTCAACGTTCTTACTACTAGTGCGTGTGTGTGTGTGTGTGTGTGTGTGTGTGTGTGTGTGTGTGTCTATGGAAGGGTGGAGGGGTGCAGAGTTGTAAGCCAACCCCGTCAAAAGCGCCCCCTCCATCTTTTAGCCTCAGCTCCCTAAAGGACTCACACAACACCTGGAGAAGAAAGAGGCATCCACCCTTTCAAAGGCCCCGTCTGCCCAGATGTCCCTCTGCCTAACTTGGCCAAAAGACCCATCCAGGGCCCCCACTGGGCCTGGTTTACCCTGACAGAGCCAAAAGGAAGGAGCCCCAAGAGGGAGCTGTGTGGCCCCCAGGGGCTCCCACTCTCCCTCCCTCCCTCCCAAGGCCCCCTCAGCGGCAGCTGGAGATACTCAGAGAGCCTGGAGACCCCAGGTGGAGTGAGCGCAGGGCGCACACCCTCTGTGCTCGTGGACCCCAGGCTCCCGGTGCTGCTGAGGTGGGAGGAACACAGCTTTTTTCCCTGAGCCAAACTCCAGCACAGTCGGTTTTGCTCTACTCAGCACGTTTATTGAACATCTACTGCGTGCTGGGCCCTGTGCGAGCAGTGACGAAGTCAGACTGGGTCCCGGCCCCCCCCATGGCTCACGGTCCAGAGGCAGAGACAGCTGCCAGCTACACAATCGCACAGATACATGTGAAATTACCGCAGCGACACGTGTTAGGAGAGACTGGAGACAACATGGAGGGAGAGCACACGGAAGGGACTGGATATACTGCCGGTTGTTGACTGCTTAGCAGTAAGTATGTCATGCTCATCTTCCCATATGCAAACACACGGGCGCATTCCATTAACAAAATAAACAGTTGCCCTATGAAGACCTTGTGTGTGACCACATTGTTTTCTATGCAAATACTCTTTATTTTAGACTTCACCTTCCCTCCCAGGGCTCACTGGGGTCCCAGCACTTTTTAACTCCCATTTTACAGGTGAGGAAACTGAGGCTTGGAATGGGAATATAACTCATGTGCAGGAGGTGCGCAGCAGCACACGAAAAGCCAGGCAGAATTTGAATACAGGCCAGCTGGCTCTGACCATCTCAGTTGCTGCCCTCCATCCTTTCCCTAAGAAAACTGCACAAAAATTTTAAAAGGAACAATTCTTTTTCTTTTCTTTTCTTTTTTTTTTTTTAAGATTGGCACCTGAGCTAACACGTTGCCAATCTTTTTTTTTTCCTTCTTCTCCCCAAAGCCCCCCAGCACACAGTTGCATATTCTAGTTGTAGGTCCTTCTGGTTGTTGCATGTGGGACGTGGCCTCAGCGTGGCCCAACGAGCAGTATGGGGTCCACGTCCAGGATCCGAACCCGGGAAACCCTGGGCCGCTGAAGCACAGTGCGTGAACTTAACCACTCAGCCATGGCGCTGGCCCCAGAAACAATTCTTGACAAGAGAATTTTTTTACAACTCTGGGAAATAAGGTGTAGTTTATTACATAGAGCCAATGTCAACTTACTAGCTTTGACAATGGTTTGTTAAGATACTCAGTTTCACTGGGGGAAGCTGAATTAAGGGTCCAGGGAAAATGCTGTTTTTGCAACTTTGTGTCTGTCTTAATTAAACTGTTTCAAAATAAGCTATAGGGGCCGGCTCCGTGGCCGAGTGGTTAAGTTCACGCGCTCTGCTGCAGCGGCCCATGGTTCGGATCCTGGGCACAGACATGGCACCGCTCCTCAGGCCACGTTGAGGTGGCGTCCCACATCCCACAACTAGAAGGACCTGAAACTAAGATATACAACTGTGTACGGGGGCGGGTTTGGGGAGATAAAGCAGGGAAAAAAAAAAAAAAGATTGGCAACAGTTGTTAGCCCAGGTGCCAATCCTTAAAAAAATAAATTAAAAAAAAGTTATAAAAGTCCAATGGCCAAAAGAATCGAAAGCAGGGTTTCAAAGGGACTTTCACACCATGTTCGTGGCAGCTCTATTCATAATAGTCGAAAGGTGGAAGCAACCCAAGTGTCCACTGATGGATGAATGAATAAGGAAAATGCAGCATATCCACACAGTAGAATATTACTCAGCCTTAAAAAGGAAGGACATTCTGACACCCGCTACAGAATGGACGAACCTTGAGGACATTACACTATGTGAAATAAGCCAGTCACAAAAAGGTAAATACTGTGTGATTCCTCTTATATGAGGTCCCTAGAGGAGTCAGAGTCACAGAGACAGAAAGGAGGATGGAGGGCGCCAGGGGCTGGGGGAGGGGGCCGGCGAATTGCTGGTTAGCGGGGATGGAGGATCCGTTTGGGACGATGAAAAGAGTCCTGCAGATGGGTGGTGGGGACAGCTGCACAACAATGTGAATGTGCTTAATGCCACTGAACTGTCCACTTACAAACGGTAAATTTCATGTTATGTGTATTTTGCCACAATTAAAAAAAGCCTCTAGTGGCATTTTTAAAAAGGGAAATGTCCATACCATATTTATGTCTGAGCTGTTGAGGTATGTACACGGCGCCAGAAGCGTTGGGGTTATTTCCCCTCCCCCCCACTTTCACGCACCCTCATCCCGGCCTCTTCCCTGGAGACCCGAGTGGGATCAGTATCTTGCTTTTCGTTCCTGAGATATTTTCTGCATTTGCAAACACATTGTGTGTGTCTTTCTTTCTCTTACATTTGTTTTTCATTCCATAAATGCTTCCACATTGTTTTTTAAAAATTGTAATAAAATACACATAACATAAAACTTACCACTTAAGCCATTTTAAAGTATACAATTCATGGGGCTGGCCCGGTGGCACGTTCCGCTTCGGTGGCCCAGGGTTCGCCGGTTCGGATCCCGGGTGCAGACATGGCACCGCTTGGCACGCCACGCTGTGGTAGGCGTCCCACATATAAAGTAGAGGAAGATGGACACGGATGTTAGCTCAGGGCCAGTCTTCCTCAGCAAAAAGAGGAGCATTGGCAGTAGTTAGCTCAGGGCTAATCTTCCTCAAAAAAAAAAAAGGTAGATGAATGTATTTAATGCCACTGA
Source organism: Equus caballus (assembly GCF_041296265.1). Lineage (NCBI taxonomy): Eukaryota > Metazoa > Chordata > Mammalia > Perissodactyla > Equidae > Equus > Equus caballus. The sequence continues at coordinate 17,505,732 of NC_091704.1, forward strand.
ATTGTAATGTTGTGCAACCATCACCTCTATCTTGTTCCAGGACATTTTCATCACCCAAAAAGGAGACCCTGTCCCCAAGAGCAGTCACTCCCCATCCTCTGTCTCCCAGCCCCTGGTGACCACTCATCTGCTTTCACAAATCTACTAACCTGCAGGATTTGCCTGTTCTGGACATTTCACATCAATGGGATCGTGCACTATGTGGCCTTCTGCGTCTGGCTTCTGTCCCTCAGCGTGAGGTTTTCAGGTTCATCCACGCTGTAGCACGGGTCATTCCTTGTTACGGCTGAGTACTGATCCACCATGTGGATGGTCCACATTTTGTTTTTCCTTCATCCATCTGTATCACCCGTTGATGGACATTTGTTTTTCCAACCTTTGGGCATTCGTGAGTGGTGCTATGCACATTCATGTGCAAGTATTCGTTTGAACACCTCCCTTCAGTTATTTGGAGTTTCTACCTGGAGTGGCATTGCGGGGGTCTGCAGTGACTTTGTTCCCAGTCTTGAGGAGCTGCGAAACCGTTGCACAGCAGCAGGACCTCTTTACCTCGCTTGGCTTTCCAGTGTAACCATCTTGCCTTTTTTTAAGAGCCTTCCTTGCATGCGCCCAAGCTGCCCCGCGACCCCACGCACTGCATCGTTAATTACACTGTTGCAAACCCATCCTGGGGCACACAGCTTGGCAGCTCCTTTTTTCAGTCGGCTTGTGCCCAGGACTCCTGCTGCAAATCTGAGGCCCTCCCATGTGTCACCTGGGACACGTGACTTAGCCACCCTGGGCCTCAGTTTCCTCACTTGCAAAATGGGATAAGAATAGTTCCTCTCTCCATGGGTTTGTTTTTTTTTTTTTTTTTTTTGAAGATTGGCACCTGAGCTAACAACTGTTGCCAATCTTTTTTTTTTCTTTCTGCTTTATCTCCCCAAACCGCCCCCGTACATAGTTGTATATCTTAGTTGTGGGTCCTTCTAACTGTGGCACGTGGGACGCCACCTCAACGTGACCTGACGAGCAGTGCCATGTCCGTGCCCAGGATCCGAACCCTGGGCCGCCGCAGCAGAGCACGTGAACTTAACCACTCGGCCACGGGGCTGGCCCCTCTCCAAGGGTTTTGTGACATTAAAAAAAGAGGACCCCAGTGACGTGCTTAAACAGGGCTGGCATGTGGTTCTGGCTCCCGGTGGACACAAGCCTTTACTCCCAGTCCCTCTTGGCAGTAGCATGTGACTCAGTTTCTCTCGTCACCACTGACTCCGGTGTTGCTGGGTTCTCCCTTTTTTCCAGTGCCATGAGGGGTAAATGACTCCGTCTGTGGCTTCCCTCCTTCCCCATTCCCAGCTCACAACATGTGCACTTTGCACCAGACACCGATTACGTGTTTGAGCTATAAAACCTGATTCTTGGAAGATTTTTGTTCTGTTCTCTTCTTCTGTTTGGCTTTGGTCTTGCTCTCACTGTTGACACAGACTGCCTCTCAGATTTTCTGAATTCTACCTGAAGTTGCCAGAGACCAAAATAGCCACTGAGTGTGTGACCTCTGGTCTGAGCTTGCAAACAGGGCTCCCGGCCAGTCCCAAGAACTCTGCCCCGGGGTTTCTGAGGCCTGCGCCCAAGGCAGATGATGCCTCATCAGCACCCTGGCTAATCGGGGGCCAAGGCTTCCTGGAATGAGATATCAGTGACCCCAGGCCAAAGTCCAGCCCTATTTCTGAGGATATGGCCAGAAACTCAACTTTATTTTTCTAGCTGTTTTTGGAGGAATTCTGGCCTCTGATGAACGTTGGTGGGGGACCTACTGTGTGCTGGGCACATAGTGGGTGCAGGGACATGGCTATAATGGAGCACACTCTCTGCGTTGGACGTCCTAGCCCCTGCGTCAGAGGAAATGGGAAACAAACCAGAAAAACCGTGCTTCTACAGGAATGATTTCTGAACAGGATCTCTGCTATTAAGAGGATGACACAAGGAAATGAGATGGAGCTACTGGGCATGGGGGTGGGGTAGGGTGTGGATTTCAGCCAGGGAGGGCCCTTAGAAGGAAGTGATCTTCCAGTTGAGCCCTGCAGGAGGAGAAGCAGCTGGGTTTGCATGTTCCAGGCAGAGAGAACAGCAAGTGCAAAGGCCCTGAGGTGAGACTGCGAGAGGCCCTTGGAGGCATGCTGGGATTGGAGCGGGTGAGTGCTGGGGAAATGGAGAGAGGAGAGGCTGAGGTCTCTGGGGCCGCATCAGCCTCCTTAGCAACATAACAGCCTGCGGAGAACCTTCACCACCACCCAACTGCGGATGCCGGCTTTTCATTTTATTCGGTTCCTCCCTCAACCTCCTGGCCTGAATACCACTTCTGTGACCCCAGGAGGCTCCAGCCCACTGGCCTTCCAAACCTCGCCCTCCTCAGCCTCAGTTTCCTCATGTGTAAAACGGGCTGAATAATGGAGCCTTGCTCACAGGGAGGTGCCCCCCCCAGATAATTCACAGCAGTACGCATGCAGCAGGCGCTCAGTGAACACTCGCAGAGTAAAGGGCTCGTCCCCAGCGCCCGACTCAGTGAGTTCAAGCGGCCACACCCCACGAGAAGAACCATCCCCACCCCCCACGGGGGGCAAGGGAGGCTGGCAGCGGGCAGCGGGGCGCTCCTGCTTTTAACCGTCTGTTCGGGGACACGCACGCTGCGTCTGGGCCCTGGGGGCGCGCACGCCGAGCGGCCCGGACGGGGGCGGAGCCGGGTCGGACCAGGGGCGGGGCCAGGGGCTGGGGGCGGGCTGGGGGCGGGCTGGGGGCAGGGCCGGGGACCGGGCGCCAGGGACCCGGGTGCAGGGCTGGGGGAAGGGTCGGGGGGCAGGGCCGGGGCCGGGGGCGGGCTGGGGCGGGGCCGGGGGCCGGCTGGAGGCAGGGCCAGGGGCGGGGCCGGGGCGGGATCGGCGGCGGGCTGAGGGCAGGGCCGGGGACCCGGCGCCAGGGACCCGGGTGCAGGGCGGGGGGCAGGGTCGGGGGGGCAGGGCCAGGGCCGGGGGCGGGCTGGGGCGGGCTGGGGCGGGGCCGGGGGCGGGGCCGGGCGGGCAGGGCTGGGGCGGGGGGGCTGGGGGCGGGCCCGGGGGCGGGGGCGGGGCCAGAAGGCGGCGGCGGCGGCGGCAGACGCTCCCGTCCCGACAGCGGCGGGTAGCTGGCGCAGCCCGAACCCGCCATGGAGCAGCCCAGGAAGGCGGTGGTGGTGACCGGTACGCGGGAGGCGCGCTGATGGTGGCCGCGGGCAGGGGCAGGGGCAGGGGCAGGGGCGGGGCGGGCGGCCGGAGGCAACGGGCCCGGGAGGGGCAAGTGCTAGAAGTCGTCCCAGGTTTGGAAGATGTCATCGCCCGCGGGAGCCCAGCTCGGTGTGCACAACGTAGAAAGTGGAGAAGGGGGCGCCCCTGTGGTCCCGGTGTCAGGGGTGGGGGCCGGCAAGGGCTGGGGGTCCGGGCAAGTAACAAGCGCGGAGCAGGGCCCTCTGGCATCCTTCCTTCCCAGGGTGGGGACAGTGACCCTCTGGGCACCTGTCCTGTCTGCCCGGCGGGCAGGCTGGGCTGGACGGCTCCTTCCTGCCCCCGGAGGTCGAGCCTGTCCCCACCCTCGGCCCCAGGGGACAAAGGCCGATTTGTGGGCAGGAAGCGCCCCGCTGACATGAATCTCATGCCAGCCGCTGCTCCCCGAGCCCTGCGCTGCTCACCGGCGGCAGGGACAGGTGGAGGTCGGGGTACCTCAGGTGCCCGGCCGTTCTCCCACCTGTCCCAGGGACTGTCTCGGTCAAAATCTTTTCTGCCCGGGCTGGTGAACCCGGCCCTGCTGTCACCACTCCCCGAAACTAACTGAAACTGTTCCTCCTCGAGGAGGCTCCGCCTCGGTGCCACGTGGGTGTGAACTTCCGCCCGCCTCTGCTGGGGGCGGGGTGTCATTTTGACTCGCTGTCTGGAGAGGTCAGAGTGGGAAATGCAGGTAAGGTTCACACAGGTGTTTTGTGGCCCCGGGAGCGGGGGCTGGTCCTGGAATTCCCAGGAAGATGGAAGAAGCTGCCCACCTGCCTCACAGGCGTGTGTAGTCGGGCAGATCCCTGCTCCCTGCAGCCTGCCTGTGTCTGGTCTTCTGTGACTCTAGTGCTGGTGATGCGGCAGCCACTCGGCTAGGCGTCTGCCGTGCATGAACTCCTTACATCTTCACTGTTTCCATTTTGCAGAAGGGGAAACTGAGGCTCACAGAGGTCCGGCTGTTTGCAAGTGACTGAGCTGGGACTCCAACTCTGTCTATGCAGGAGGAGGGAGGAAGCAGAGAGGTCCTGACCCTACTGGGAGGCCTCTTCCAGGGCACAGCATCCATTCCAGAGCCTTGACACCACTTGGGACCCTCAGCCCAGCTGAGTGGCCCATGCTTCCAGGGCAGATGTTTATTTATTTATTTATTTCCTTTTTTTTTTTTTTTTTGAGGAAGATTAGCCCTGAGCTAACATCTGCTGCTATTCCTCCTCTTTTTGCTGAGGAAGACTGGCCCTGAGCTAACATCCGTGACCGTCTTCCTCTACTTTATATGTGGGACGCCTGCCACAGCACGGCTTGACAAGCAGTGCATAGGTCCACACCTGGGATCTGAACCCTTGAACCCCAAGCTGCCAAAGCAGAACGTGTGAACTTAACTGCTATGCCACCAGGCTCGACAGGATGATTAGAAGAGGGAAGCTGAGGACTCTCACAGATCTGAGTTCGAATCCCCGTTCTTCCATCTTATTGCTCTGTGACCTTGAGCAGCTGGCTTCACCTCTCTGTGCCTCAGTTCCTGCTCCTGTAAAATGGACCCAGGAAATACCCTTGCTTGAAAGGAGATGCAATGAGGCTGAATGCCACAGTGCACACAGAGCACTTAGCACATCCTCGGGTAGCTGTCTTGGTTTGTAAATGGGGCGTGGAGTTTGAGGGAGAGAGGAGGAGGGTGCTGGGATGGTGTCTGGACAGCCTGGCCTCGGAGATACCCACATGCGTCCCTTTAGGGCCTTTCCTCAATTGGTGCTGATTCACAGGGTGCCTACGGCCCTGCTTTTCCTGAGTCAGGGGAGAGCCCCCCCACAAAGACAGTGATAAAATAATTGTGAGTTGGGTCAAGGATAGCGGAGGAATTGAGAAGGGAACGGGCCAGCCTTTTCTGGGATAAAAGGAGGGCACTAGCTCCTTGCCAGGCTCGAAGGTCAGGTGAAGGTGAGAATGAGAAAGGACCCCCAGCTTCCGTTAAGAGCAGACAAGTGTGTTGGGGTGGGGTGGCCCTGAAGGGCCACTGGGCATGCCCTGGAACTTGGGATCAGGCCCCCAATGGCATCCCAGGAGGCAGCTGCTCCCTCAGCTCCCTGCTCCTGGCCCTGGGCAGGCTAGGAAGGGCCACTCTGAGTGACAGGCTGCTCTAACTGTTTCCTCAGGGTTTGGCCCTTTTGGGGAGCACACTGTGAACGCCAGCTGGATTGCAGTCCAGGTAACTCGGATCCAGAGGGCAGGAATCCGGCTTGGGACTGGGCTCCCCCTGGAAATATTTGGCACCAAAGAGAAGAAGGGATCTCCAGAGAACGTCTCATGAAGCTCCCTGTGAAGCACTTGAGTGTGATGCCCGCATCTCCCCAGAGCGGGACCGCGGGCCTTCCGTTTGCCATGTGCTGGCGCTGCGCTGGGCGTTTTTTGCAGCCCTGTGCTCTGAATCTTCCTAACCACCTTTGCAGGATCAGGAGCAGTTTTTCTTGCACCCACTTTATGGATGCAGAAACCGAGGCCCCGAGAGAGTGATCTGAGGCCAGGACACCGGAGTGGCATTGCTTCAGAAGCGTCCTATGCCCCAGCCGGGTTTGGGGAGCAGGCAGGGATATTGGGGGATGTATTAACCTTGTCGGGGGGGTGTAGTGACCCGCCTTGCTGCCTCTTGGCAGCTGGAGGAGAAGGGTGCGTGGGGGGGTCTTTCGTGCTGTCCTGAGCTGGGTGTCCGCCTGCAAAGCCTTCCAGTTTCTTTGTCAGATGGGCATTTGCAGGGACAGACTGGGAACAATGGGCAGAGAGAAAGAGAAACGTTTTCTCTGTACATAAATCAGATCTACAGAGACCGGAGCCAGACTCGTGTTAATCGGAGCCCATTAGCTGTTTGATTTAAAGCGTTCCCTGCTTTCCACTCCAGAGCCCTGAATTTGGAAAAAACTTCAATTTGACACCTCAATGTATCAACGCCCAGTTGCCCCCCCTCCCCCCCGTTTGTTATCACCCCTACTGCAGACCTTAAAATCTTGGCCACTTTCCTTTTTTTTTTTTTTTTTTTAATTTTTACCCCACTTTGCAAGGGAGCCAGAGGGCTGGGTCCGGGACCCTGCAGACGGAGCGTGTCCAAGGCGCTGCTGTAGCTCCCGCTCCCTGGAGCCGCGGACAAAAAGGAAGCAGCGCGTTTCTGAAGACGTGTGTGTCTGGCTTTGTGGGAGCTTCAGACAGGAGCCTTCACGGGGCTGAGTGGACACAAAGCCGTGTGTCTGAATTCCTGGGCCCCAGACACTATGATCTGCATCTAAATAGGAGAAAAATCAATTAAACAATCTTTGGAAATCCCTCCGAGCTTTGGGACTCCGACGGGGAAAGAGAGCAGCCTTTCCTCATGCTGCCGAAGGGGGAACCTCTTAGGCTTTAGTCCCCAATCTCTCCAGACCTCGCCCCTGGAAGACTTTCAACTTCTTCCTCAGCTTATGAAACAAAAAGAGAGGATTCTCCACCACTCCCCAGCGAAAAAGACGCCAACCTTCCCAAATCTGATTGTTTCCCTTTTTGAAAACAACTGGAGTCGCACGTACACACTCCGCGCGCCCGTTGACTCCGTGAAATTTCGCACCAGTGCGCCTCCGCGTCCCCCGCGTCCCCATCGACATCTAGAACATACCTAGCCCTTCCGCGCCCCTCCTCGTGGCAGACGCTCCTCGTGCTCTTTCCCAGCCTCCCCCACCCTCCCTGCCCCCGGGTGAGCCTCTCTGCCGACCTTGGCGCGCGCAGGTGGGCCTCGCCTGGCCTAGAACTCGGCGTCGGCGGATTTGCGCTTGGAGTTGCGCTTGTGGCCGCGATCTGCGCCGCCGCGAGTTGCTCCGTGCTCTTTAGCTGCTCTGGTTGAAGGCGATTTGCCTGTGAAAGGGGTATGGCCGTTGGACGGGTGGAATCCACGCTCAAGAAAATACGCCTCGGAGCGTTGTTGGTGGGCCTCAGGGACGAGTGGCAGGCAGGAGTTGATGTCTGTCACTTCAAGCTGAAGATGGGTGTTTTGTTCCGTGGAGTTAGCAGCGGTTACTTCCTGTCCCAACCGATTTTTCAGGAGTTGCCATCTGTGGAAGGAAGCCGTCCTTCTCTCTCCGGGGCCAGCTAACTTCTCTGTCCGTCTCTCCCCGTCTCTCCATGTCTCTCTCTCTCTGTTTCTCTGTCCCTCTCAGCCTCCTTCTGGGTGTCTCTTTCTCTCTCCTTCTCTCTTCATCTCTCTCTTCTGTCTTTCTCTATTTCTCTTGGCCTCTCTGTGAGTCATTACCTCTCTCTCTCAGTCTCTCTTCCCTCCTTTTGCCATCTTTCTCTCTGCATCTCCGTGTGTCTCTCTTCTCTCTCATCTGACCTGCCTTCTTCATGCCCTGGGTGAACTCGTGCCCAGCAAAGAGTGGACTGTTTCGCACCAGCCACGTTCGAGAGGTGGGAGTTCTGGGGCTGGAGGGGTGACCCCCAAGCCTTTGTCTTGCCCTAGGATGGCGCTGCTCCTCCTCACCCCACACAGGAGGGCCTGTGTTGTCTGCGTGTTTCGGGTCTGGTCGCCCTTAGGTCTCGTGTGGTGGGCGTGGGGTGCTGGTTGCAGAGCTGCCTCTTCCTCAGAGGCTCAGGCAGATGTCGAGGGCCTAGGCCCCTGGCTTGGGGCCGTGTGGACTGTTCCCTGCCTGAGCGGGGTGCGGAGGAGCCGAGTCACAGGTCCTGGTGACATCACCGGACAACTACTGCCATGGTGAGTCTAGACAGACCTGCTAAGGATATTAACCAGGGAACAAAGGGGGTCTTTGTTGTGGGGTCAGGGGAATCGGTCAGACTTGGCTGCGTGGCGGGGTCTTGTCAGGTAGATGGGGTGTAGACAATGCGCTGTCTGGAGCGCCCATTCCTTTCACAGTGTCTGCTCGGCAGTAGTGGGGCTTGCTGCAAAATGTTGTGTGATTTGGGGTGCACTACCACCCCCCCAGGGGAACTGGCTGGCCCTGTTGTTACAGCAAGTGTTCAGAGGCAAGGAACCTAGATTGCAGGCCACCCGCGTCTCATCACTTCAGATGAGCTCTACAGCTGCTCCTCCCTCCATTACCCTTTTTTAAAGTTGGAGAATAGTTTGCATAACGCGACATGTACCATTTTTCAGTGCCCCCATCACTTCTGTGAAAAGTATTTATGCCCATGTTACCAATACTTGGATCAAGATAAAGTTTTCATCGACCCAGAATGTTCCCTCATGCCTCTCTTCCCCATCATGCCCTGTCCTGCCTGGGGCAGCTGCTGTCCTGAGCCCTGTCACATTGATGAGTTTTGCCAGGTCTCGAGCCACGGTGAATGGACAGCACCACCTCTGTTCTCCATGTGCTGGGGGCTTTTGTTCACTTGCATTGGTTTGGGGGCAGCTGGCTCTTCTCCTTACTCACCCCCCCCCATTGACATTGGCATGCGGGGGGCTTCGGGGTTTGCTCCCTACGAATAAACCAACAGGGGCGCTCCCGTCGGGGTCTTTGGCAAATACATAGATGCCTCACCGTGGGGCTGCTGGCCGTGGGACATGTGCTTATCTTTGATGATAGTTTGCTTAGTTTAGATTTTTTCCCCCAGTTGGGAAGATGATAGGTAGGGACCCAGAGGACATGAGGAACAAAGGTTGGGTCAAGAAGATGACTCACTTTGTGTCTCCCTGGTGACGCCAGCTCATTTCCTACTACTAAGAATCAATGTAGGTGAGTGGCCAACCCACTAATGGAGAGGATCCATAGGGGGGGTGTGCTGCCCGCACCGGGCATCCGGCCTTGGCACGTCACGTGTCATAGTGGCCACTGATGGGGTTACTGTGCCCCATTGAGGGTCCCTTGGGTTGGTTACTAATCAAGTTAGCAGCATACTCGGTCCTGCTGCCTGCGGAGGTGATGCCACCTAATTGACCTGCCTGGGCTTGTCCTCACCCAGGCCGAGAGGCAGATTCTGTCAGTTCCTATCTTTTCAACATGTTGTCTCTTGCCAGAAAGGGCTTGTGGGGCCATGGGAAAAAGATGCGGGCAGGAGGGGCAGGAAGATTTCAAGCAGCCGAGGACAGGAGGGTAGGAAAAAGTGGGCTCAAGAAAAGTGGGGTGGTGGCAGACAGGCTGTAAAGATAGATGAGCTTGTGGACCTGGTTCTGAGACGCAGCCTCTGCTGGAGACTTCTCCTCCAGCCCTGGGGAAAGAGGAAGCAGCCGTCTTCATCCCATTCAAGTTTTTAAAAAATTTGACAAGTTAAAAGAGTAGAGCTAAGAAGTTCTTTCACACCCAGATTCCCCAAATGTTAATATATTACATTTGCTCTTTCTCTTTAGATAAATAGATAGGTAGGTAGATAAATATAATTTAAAGAACTTTTTCTTGACTTCTAAGTCATTTTTTTATTGTGGTAAAATAGACACAACAAAAAATTTACCATCTTAACCATTTTTAAGTGCACAGTTCAGTGGCATTAAGTACATTCACACTGTTGTGCAGCCATCACCAGCATCCATTTCCAGAACTTTCTCATCTTCCCAAACTGTTAAACACTCACTCCCCCTCCCCCAGCCCCTGGCGCCCACCACCCTACTTCCCGTCTCCATGAGTGTGACTCCTCAGGGGACCTCACAGAAGTGAAATCATACAGTATTTGTCCTTTTGTGGTTGGCTTATTTCACTCAGAATAATGTGCTGGAGGTTCATCCATGTGTTGGTGTGTGTCAGACTTTCCTGGCTGAATACTATCCCATTGCGTGTATATACCACGTTGTGATTGTCCATTCATTCGTTGATGGACGTTTGGGTTGTGTCCACCTTTGGTTATTGTGATAATGCTGCTATGGACATTCACGTGCGAGTTTTCGTGTGGCTGTAGGTTTTCATTTCTCTTAGATATGCATACACCTCGGAGGAGAATTGCTGGGTCACATGGTAACTGCAGGTTCACCTTTGTACTTTCCCTGCCCAGGCCTGAAATCAGCAATTTCTCCCGAAAGCCTTCATTCTTTTAGTCAATAATAATATTGAAGAACCAGGAGCTGGATATGCTCATTGCTTCTGAGCTCTGTTGGTGACCAGAGCTGGAAGATAGATGTGTGTACACGCACACACACGCTCACACCCCCTCTCACCCATGTCTACATCAGAACCCTGGAGTTTACACTGACACCTCCAATTCCATCCAACACTACAGGGTTCTTTCTAGTGTTTTCTGTACCCAGACTTGTGGCTCCCTCCTCTGACAGTGTGAAACCCCACCCTGTGATCCCCAGGGCGTTCACTTCTTTGCTCAGTCCTAGAAGGAGCAGAAAGGAATTTCCGAATTGCTAACCCATGCTTCTCCAAAAAGGGTGCTTATTCCTTAGAATTCAGTATTGGGTTATACAGACTGTCACCGACTTACGACGGTTTGACTTAGGATTTTTATGACAGTGCAAAAGCGATACACATTCAGTAGAAACTGTACTTTGAATTTTGAATTTTGATCTTTTCTCAGGCTGACGACATGTGGTTCGATCCCCTCATGATGCTGGGCAGTGACAGCGAGCACAGCTCCACGTGCCACATGATCATGAGGGTGAATGACCGATAGTCTGACCCCCATTCTGTCCTCATGCAGCCACGCTGTTTGTCACTGTCAGTACAGTGCTCAGTAAGTTACATGAGAAACTCGACACTTTCCTGTAAAGCAGGCTTTGTGCAGGTGGATTTGCCTCATGGCCGTGTCCCGAGCGCATTTCAGGTGGGCTGAGCTGTGGCGTTCGCTAGGTGAGGTGGATCAGACGCGTTTTCGATGTATGATGTTTTCAGCTTACGACGGTTTTATCGGGATGTAACTCCCATCATAAATCGAGGAAGATCCGTGGTTCTTTTTGTCTTTAGCCTGAGGGCAAAGGGTCCACACACCGTGTTCAAAAAAGTTACTTGAGATAGTTTGAAAAGGAATAACTTAAAAACATTCTTGGAGGAAGAGAGAAGTGCTATAAATTACTTTTGAAATATTTCATATAGGAAAAGAATATGTATATACACGCACACTATATAGGACAAATGTAAAATTATGGTGGTTATATATTTAATATAATGTTTTAGAAAAAACGTAGAAGTGTGAACTCTATAACTTCATGGATATTGTCACTAGGGATGAGGCTAAATTTATTGAAGGGAAGAAATTAAGTGGATGAGTTTGAGGAAAACATTCTGTAAATGTCAGCTCCAGTGGGGAAATGGAGCTGGACACGCCGGGCGCCCAGCCTGGGGCTCGGGGAAAGCTCTTCCCCGCCTCCAAGCTCATGACCTTCTGGAAAGCTCGTGTTTCTTAAAAATGAAAAGTTTGTGCTCCCTCATTTCCTTCTCATGTTCAAGATCCCGACAAAGGGACAGGACTCCTTGTTGGAGGGAACAAAGGAGAACCCCAGATTGGGTGCCTTCACGCATCCGGGCCCCCCTCCTGGCCAAGTTGTTGTGAGTTTGAAATTCCGGTAAATTGTGTGTGAGGGGCATTGAAGTGGGTGTTTACTCTGGGAAATTTTAGATTTCCCATCGGGATTGGGAGAAAAGGCAGGGAGAGGAATTCCAGAAAGTTCTGGAGCATTTAAAATTGGAATCTGGATAGTTCCCAGCTTTCAATAAACAAAGAAGTAGAGTTGGCAAAGAGTCAGACTCCGGATCTGCAAGGGGAGAGCTGGGCGCGGGAACAGTGTGCTCAGGGCGCAGACTCGGGGCGAAGCCTCGGGGCGAAGCCAGGGGGCAGCTGCTGGCCCTCCAGATACAGGCTCCTGAGAGCTCCTGGTGTTGGCTGTAGCAGATGCCTTTAATGTCTGTGCTGAGGAGCCGTCCAAAGGGCAGGCGAGTAAAGCAGACCGTAGCTTCCTGCTTTTCTTTTTCTCTTTTTTAAAAATGGCGATAAAATATACATAAATATAAAATTTACCCCTTTACCCAGGTTTAAGTGTACCGTTCAGGGGCATTAAGTGTATCCATGTTGGTGAACAGCCATCCCCACCATCCGTCCCCAGAACTTGTTCATCATCCCAGACTGAAACTCTGTCCCGTTAAACACTCACTCCCCCTCCCCCCGCCCCTGGCGCCCTCCATCCGACGCTCTGTCTCTGTGAGTGTGATTCCTCTAGGGGCCTCACATAACTGGACTCACACAGTATCCGTCCTTTTGTGACTGGATTATTTCACTCAGCATAATGTCCTTGAGGTTCGTCCACGCTGTAGCCTGTGTCAGAATGTCCTTCCTTTTTAAGGCTGAATAGTATTCTGTTGTGTGGATGGGCCCCCTTTTGCTTATCCATTCGTTAGTCAAGGGACATGGGTTGTTTCCGCCTTTTGGCTATTGTGAACAGTGCCGCTTTGCAGATGGGTGTGCAAAGATCTGTTCAAGATCCTACTTTCCATTCTTTTGAGTATATGCCTAGAAGTAGAGTTGCTGGATGACATGGTAATTCTGTTTAATTTTTGGGGGAACTGCCAGACTGTTTCCCACAGCGGCTGCATCTTTGACGCTCCCGCCAGCAGTGCGTGGGGTTCCAGCGGCTCTGCATTCACACCAACACTTGTTTTTTTCATCATAGCTGCCCTGGTGGGTGTGAACTGCTATCTCATTGCGGTTTTTATTTGCGTTTCCCTGATGACTACTGGTATTGAGCATCTTTTCCTGTGCTTATTGGCCATTTGCATATCTTCTTTGGAGAAATGTCTATTTAAGTCCTTTGCCCATTTTCGAAATTGGGTTATTAGCTTTTCTGTTATTGAGTTGTATGTGTTCTTTTTACATTCTGGTTGTTGATCCCTTGTCAGATTCATGATTTGCCAATATTTTCTCCCATTTGGGGGGCCATCTTTTCACTCTGTTGCTTGTGTTCTTTGATGCATAAAAAGTTTTCATTTTGATAAAGTGGGATTTCTCTATTTTTTCTTTTATTGCCTGTGTTTTTGGTGTCATTGAATTTGTTTCTAAGAGAGGAAAGAGCTCAGTGGCTCTCCTCTTGGAGACCAGGGGAAGATCCCTTGGTAAACCCTGAAGCTGTGCGCCGGCCTCTGGGATTGCCGAGCCTGCGGCCAGAGAAGCAGGCTTCGCTGCGACAGCGCGCTCACTAGTACACGTGGACTGAGCTTGGGTGTGGAGCTGCTGCTTAGCACTCACGCTTCGCCCGGGGGTGTGAGAAATGTGCACAAGAATGCTTGCTGCAGAATGGCTCGTCCCTGGAGCAGCCCCTAGCGCAGGGGTTAAGTTCTCGCACTCCGCTTTGGCGGCCTGGGGTTCGCCAGTTCAGATCCCTGTGCGGACATGGCACTGCTTGGCAAGCCATGCTGTGGCAGGCGACACACGTAGAGTAGAGGAAGGTGGGGACGGATGTTAGCTCAGGGCCAATTTTCCTCAGCAAAAAGAGGAAGATTGGCGGCGGATGTTAGCTCAGAGCTAATCTTCCTCAAAAAAAAAAAAAAAAAAAAACAATGGCTCATCATTGAGGAAAATTAGTGTTCTAGTATGGCGGAATGTTTAAATCCAGGGCAGGTGGTTTCTGAGATGGAAGATTATGCAGTGGGGAAACAGCAGGAAGAAGATATACATGTGACAGTGTAGCTAGTTCTCTGAGAGAAACTGCTGAGTGGAGAAGACAGGTCAGAAGGATACAATTGATGTCAAAATAAATACTATGTGTTTTCTCAGATAGGTGGATAAGAGAGGGAAAGAGGTCTGTAGCCCTGTGTGTGTGAAAAGTAGTTCTCTCTGAAGGGGGACAGGGCCCAGACTACAGGTGGAGGGCAGGCTTAAAACTTGATCTGCCTGGCTTTTTAGGAATATGGTAAATGTTTTGACGCCCTTATGTACTACTTCTACCATCTGTGTTGTTTCTGCGCCTGCTTCTGTTGATCACTTTTTCTCCTCATTATGGCGGGTATTTTTCACCCTCTTTGCACACCTGGTGCATCTCGGGTGGCTGCCCACATGAATGTTACCTCGTGGCAAGATGGATACTTTTGTATTTCCTCTAAATGTTCTTGAGCTTTGCTCTGGAATTAAGTTACTGGGAACAGCTTGAGCCTTTTGAAGCTTGCTGTTAAATTTTGTCAGGCAGAGAGCAGTCTTTATTCTCTTGGCTAACTTTTCCCCACTTCTCCCCCCACCCCCTTCTTTATGAGGTTTTCTACTCTGGCTGGTGGGAACTGCAAGCGTTTCCAGGCTGTGTGAGTTCCGAGGGCTGTTCCTGCTCCTTTCAGGTGCCTCTATCCCGGGCCTGGGCGCGTGGGCGTGCCTGTCAGCCTCAGACCCTTGGAGATCTCTGGACCAAAATCTACCTATCTAGTCTAGCTCCGTCCCTCTGCCCCCAGCTGTCTCCTCTCCAGGACTCTGCCCTGGAAACCGGAGCCTTCTTACCCTTCCCAGAACCTCAGCTTTGACTCCTCAACTCATTGTCTGAAAACATATCTTTTATGCATTTTTTCATTTGTTCCAGACAGGAGAGTAAATCTGATTCCTGTGGCTCCATTTTAGCCAGAAGTCTCTTTGGTTTCTTTTAAAGGAAGCAAGTTGATGTTTTAAAATAATTTAACATGTTTTAAGCCCTTATTAGACACGATGCCTTTCGTGTGTATTATTTTGTTTTTCCTTCCTATGACATGGGTGCTACTGTTAATCCCATTTACAGATAAGGGAATTGAGACACAGAGAGGGTGAGTGACTTGCCCAAGGTCACCCAGCTGGCATGTGTGGGGAGGAAGGAACAAATCTGGTCAGCTAGCTCTGGAGGCCATGCCTCTGACTCCACCCCTCCACTATCCATGCAATTAAGAGCTACTTTTTTCTTTTTAAATTGAGATGAAACTTACATAACTAAAATTAACCATTTTAAAGTGCACAATTGAGTGGCATTTATTACATTCACAGTGTTGTATAGCCATCGTGTCTGTCTAGTTCCAGAACATGTTTATCACTCCAAAGGAAATCCTGTGCCCATTAGCAGTCACTCCCTCTTCCTGTCTGCCCCCAGCCTCTGGCAATGACCAGTCTGCTGTGTGTCTATGGATTTGCCTGTTCCAGACATTTCAGATAAAGGGTATCACACACTATGTGGCCTTCTGTGTCTGGCTTCTTTCACTCAGCGTGAGGTTTTCAAGGTTCATCCATGAATCTTCTGATACCAAACCGGTATCAGGTTTGTGTGCCTGGTGCACAACAAGCTGATCCCTGAGACCGCGTGCCTGGAGATGGAGAAAGGGTTATTCAAGCTGGTCAAAACGAGGAGGCGAGGGGATAGGCTCTCTCAAATCCATTGTAAGGAAAGAAGAAATTGGGGGTCTTTATACAACTAAGGGACTCTGGCGGAGGAGTTTCAGAGAATCAAAGGGACCATCCATGTTTCTTTCACTCCAGATAAGCCCTGGGGCAATCAGACTTCTGTGATTGTAACTTCCTCCAAGGCATTCTTTTTCTTCTGAAAAACAGGCCGGTATATCCTTGTGACCTTTGAGTCACCCCTGAGGTTAAACAAGAAAACACCAAGTGAGCAAGATTAACTTCTCCTCTGTGTCTGTGATGGGAACAAGGCTGAAGGGTGGTCCTGTTCCTGTTGGATATTTGCAGTCCCCGGTTGCGGGTGCTGCCCTGGGGGCAGGAGGCCCGGCACTGTGGGGCAGGAGATGGCCAGGCCTGGTTTGCCAAAAAATCCATTTGCCAAACAAGACTCGGTGTATCCAACCAACCGCAAGCAGACGGGGCTGTGCGTGTTTGTCGGCCGTGCGGAGACCGGCCTCCGGGAGCGCGGCGCACGCTGGGTGCACGCGGGTGTGGGGGCGCGCGGGGCGGGGCGGGGGCGGGGGCGAGAGGCCGGGCGCCTGAGCTCTGCCGGCGCGGCTCCGGGGCCAGGCTGCGTCACCCAGTTGCACAGTCCGGGAAGTCGAAGGTTAGTTGCAAAGGAATCGTGAAGAGTAATAATACTAATGACCGGGAAAAATGATTGCGGGCGAATGAAATGTTTGACCAAGTTTGGTCCTCAGTATATTTTAGATGCTCTAAATCCGTGCCCCACCCCCGCCCCCGTCCCTGTCCCGGCTGCGCTCGCCTGGGCGCCCGTGTTTGGGCAGCCAGTTTGCACTCTTCCCTCGTCTGTCCAGCGTGGGATTTCTTGGGGGACACTCCCTGACCCCGCATGTCCCCTGGCTTGGCGAAAGGGACGGGGCCCCAGTTCTCAGTGTTGGCATTCGAGACTCCCTACATACCCACCAGCCCCACCTGCCCCGCAGTGTCCTCGTCTCCGCGGCACCCGGATGCGTCCCCTGTGGGGAGCACTTTGGAATTGTCTGTTGGTGAGGAGGGGCCTGCCTCTCCAGGCATCACATACCCTCCAGAGGAGCTGCGGGGACGGCCGTGGAGTGCGGACGCTGCACAGCAAGGTCACGGCGACCAGACGAAGGGATCCTGAAGCTGCTGCAGGAGACGCAGGAAGTCGCCGCCCCCGCAGGGCGCCGGCGCCCCGGAGCTCTTGACATCGCAGGGCAGCGTCTTCAACACTATGAAGAACGCTCAGCTTTCCTTATTGAGCCGAAACCTTCGTCCCCAAACGTCTCTGCCCGCCTCTGGGTGCCAAGCCTGGCAAGATCGTTGTTCCTCCGGTAAATTTGGTTCTGGGCCTACTGTGCGCTATGCCTTGGCCAGGCTGGGGGAAGGAGGGCTGGTCGCCGGCTCTGCCTGCAAGGAGCTGACAGGTGGATCCTGGCGACCACACTGAGAAGCCAAGGAAAGCCTTGATGTTTCCGCAGAAAAGTGCGCACACGGTGGTCCAGGGGCCATTTTTATACATAGTTAGTGCTGTCCTCAGATCCTCCTGGGCCCGAGCAGGTCGGAGGCTCCCTAGGGAGTCAGGCCCCTCTGTAAATGGGTACCGAGGTCCTTCTGCGTGCCGTGCGCCAAGTCTGTCAACAGCTCTTCTTGGGTGTGACAAATGGGGAAGGGGATGACCCCACAACAGCAGTAGTAGGGGCGTAGCCAGCATGATTTGAGCACTTGGAATGTGCCAAGCACTGCTTGGAACACTCAGTGTGAATTCTTTCATTTCATTCTTGTAACCACCTTGTGAGGTGAGTAGTTTCTTATCCCCGCTTTACAGATGAGGAAGCTGAGGCTCAGAGACATTAAGTTACTTGCCCAAAGTCACATAGGCAGGGTTCAAACCCAGGAGCCCAGCTCCAGAGGCCACAGCAGAGCCTCACACCAGGCCCATGGAGATGCAGAGAGAGTTCCAGACAAGTGGAGGGGAGGGGAGGAGGGCGGAGCTCGGGGGCAGGCCAGCACACGTGCCTGCTGCCTCTGCACAGGCGGTTGGGAGCCTCCTCACTTTCTGAGGATGAGTCAGTTTATGCCCAGGGAGAGCATTACCCCTGCAGCCCTCACTGAATGCGGTGACGCCCCCCTCCTCTCGCTGCTAGGAGCTGGAGAAGCTGGGGCTCGGCGACAGCGTGGACCTGCATGTGTATGAGATTCCAGTTGAGTACAAGACGGTGCAGAGGCTCATCCCCGCCCTGTGGGAGAAGCACAGCCCACAGGTGAGCAGGGCGGAGGCGGGTGCTTCCTCATCAGGACCTGCAGGTGGGTGGCCCAAATGTGGAGGATTTCTGGCTTTTTTTCCTGCTCTGATTATATGGCTGATGCCATGGCCTTATCCCCCAAAGGGCCACACTTTCCTGGGTTACCCTTGGAGGTAAGGGAGGAAAACAAATGTCTGCAACCTCACCAAGCCTGGCTCTGTGCCACTGGAGTTCTGTATCAGTGATCCAGGCACTTACCCAGTCATCAGCATCCTCTCATGGCCACTCAGCTTTGCTTTGCGTTTTGCTCTTGCTTTGGCAAAGATAGGTGGCTACTAGCTGATATCCTCCCAATTTAGCCCCTCAGCAGAAAGAGAACATCTTTCTTCGAAATAATTCCCCAAAGTCCATGGCTCATTCTCGTTGGCCACCTGGGGTCACATGCCAGTCCCTGAGCCAATCACTGTGGCTGGTGAGGAAGAAGGAAGGCTCTGACTTGTGAGGCCTGTGTCACATGCCCACTCTGGTGGCCAGGGGGTGCTGTCACCTCTCTCCAAACCTCCTGAAATGAGAAGAGCGAGTAGCAGTTTCCACAAAGGGAAAATAGGTGTGGGAGGCAGCTGTGGCTGTTACCGGATGTGGCGGACTGGAGGACTGGCAGGTGGGAGCCACACCCTCCCACTACAGGGACCTGTGAGGGCCCCACACAGCCTCCCAGCCTAGCCTGCCATGCGGGATTCTCCAGGGTTGGCCGGAGGAATCTTCCTTTCTAAAGAGCCCTCCTGTCACATCTCAGGCGGAATTTGCCCTTTCTCACAGCAGGGGGCCTGGAGGCTTAGCGAGATGTGGCGAAAGTTCTGGAATGGGCTTTTTCTTCTGCTGCCTCTGCACAGTCCTGCCTTATTCTAGTTAAAAAAGCAAAACCAGCCCTGATGCGTGAACATCTTTTTACACATTTCACACCATAGGGGAAGGGATAAAGAAAAAGGGTTTTGGAGTCAGGCTGTTGCTGCTAAGCCGCGAGATCTCAGGCGAGCTCCTTGGGCTCCCTGGGCCTCAGTTTCTTCCTGTGACAGGTGGGAACAATCATAGTACTAAGAGTCAGCCACCCAATTCCAGTGTGGCTGTGGGGGGTGGGGGTGGGGGCGTTCCCCACACCAAGCAATTCTCCGACACCAGCTGCGTGTCCTGCGTTCAACTCAGTTCTGACGCTGTTCTCCCAGTGACAGCATCAGATCCCAGGGGGAGCGCTCAGTCTCACAAGACCACCCCCCTTCAGATGCCAAGCACGAGTCCAGGCCGTCACCTGAGCTTCTGACTGATAAGCTGTAAATCAGAGGTCCCCGGGACCCCCTACCTGGGTCCGATTAATTTGCTAGAGCGGCTCACAGAGCTCGAGAGACCCGTTTACTCCCTAGACTGCTGGTTTATTACAAAGGGTATAACTCAGGCAGGGCCAGATGGAGGAGATGCAGAGGGCAAGGCCTGAGGGGAGGGGCACGGGGCTTCCATGCCCCCTCCAGGTGCCCTGCCCTTCCAGCGCCTCCCTGCTCACCAGCCCAGAAGCTCCCGGGACCTAAACCATTTAGGTTGTTATGCAGGCTTCATGATGCAGACACGATGAGTTCAATCAGCCGTTGGTAGTTGACCTCAACCTCCAGCCCCTCTCCCCTCCTTAGGGATCGGGGGGTGGCCCTGAGAGTTCTAATCCTCTCATCTCATGATTGGGTCCCCTGGCAACTGGCCCCACGCTTCCTTCCAAAGTCACCTCATTATCATAATGTGATTTATCACTCTCATCACTTAGGAAGTTCCAAGGTTTTAGGAGCTCTGTGCAGGGACAGTGGACTAACAACACATATATTTCTTGTTATAAGTCACAACATCACAAGTAACCACATCCTGAGTCTGTGGTGAGGATGAGGGAGGTGAGGCCAGAAGGGCCACGGACAGTTCTCAGCCTACCCCAGAGAGTCCCGGCTGAGCATCCTCTCCAGGGGGCCGTCCAGGTGTGGAGCAGCATCCCTGGCCCCCACCCACCAGATGCCAGGAGCATCCCACCCCTGAGTTGTGACAACCCAAAATGTCTCCAGACATTGTCAGCCTCCCCTGGGGGGTGGGGCTGGCCCTGGTGGAGAACTGATCTGTAGCAGTAAGCTCTTAGTAACAGTTAACTAGCACCATGGTTATTGTCACGTTATGGCTCACACGGTCTTCACGCACATACACGAGCCTCCCTACGTGTGCATGGACGCGCCCGCGCCTGTGTGCTGGTTAGTGTACTGCGTGGATGAGGTGCCTGGGGCTGCCCTCCCAAATGACCACAAACTGGATGTCTTAGAACAGCAGAAATTTCTTCTCTCTCAGTCTGGAGGCCAGACGTCTAAGACCCGGGTGTCGCAGGGCCGCGCCATCTCTTCCAGCTCCTGGGGGCTCCAGGTGTGCTCGGCTTGTGGGCGCGTCACATCCCCCAGTCGCTGCCTCCGTCCCCACACAGTCTCCTCTCTCTGTCTCCTCTGTGTGTCTCTTTTCAGGACATTGGTCACTGAGTTTCAGGTGCACCCACATAATCCAGCATCACCTGATCTCAGGATCCTTAATGACATCTGCAAAGGCCCTTTCTCCCAGTAGGGTCGCAGTCACAGTTTCTGAGTTAGGACAGGGACATATCTTTCTTTTCGGTGGTGGCAGGATCACCATTCAGCCCTCTGTACTAAAGCTGCTGTTTTATTCCTGCATCACCAGTGTTCAGTCCATGGGGCAGCGGGTAACACGGCGCCAGCGGCCGGGCCTCCAGGAGCGGAGAGACCAGCTCCCGGAGAGTCGGGCTGCTGAGCAGCATGCCGGCTCCACAGGGTGCTTTAAACTTCCGGCAGCCACGTTTAAAAACCAAAAAAAGATATAACTCCGTATATCTAAAATATTATCATTTCAACATGTAGTCAATATTTTAAAGCTATTAATGAGACATTTTACATGTGTTTTTTGTGCCCAGACTCCAAAATCTGCTGCGAGTTTTACACTGCCTGCACATCTCGATTTGTACCAGCCACACCATAGCCACGTGTGGCCCGAGGTGTCATGTGGGCCGCGAGCTCCCCTGCCTCTGCTGTGGATGCTTACACATTCTCTTGTGGGGCTCCTCCTGTGTGTAAGCGTGCACGCGAATAAGACGCGGCTGAAGTTAAACGGTCGTCACTTTGGGACCCTGCCTTTTATAAATGTGTTATCATGAGCATTTAATCACTTAGGTCATTAAAAATTCTTCCTAACATTATTTTATTTAGGTATTTTTACAATTTTATTGAGGCCATATTGGTTTATAACATTGTGTAACTTCAGGTGTACATTATCATATATCAGGTTCTGTATAGACTGCATCGTTTTCACCACCCGTAGTCTAGCTTTTAGTCCCTTTTGTGCCCCTTGACCCCTTTTGCCATCCACAGGCCCCCTTCCCCCTCGTAACCACTAAACTGTTCTCTTTGTCCGTGTGTTTATCTTCCACATATGAGTGAAATCATACGGTGCTTGTGTTTCTCTGTCTGCCTTATTTTGCTTAACATAATACCCTCCAGGTCCATCCATTTTGTTGCAAATAGGATGATTTTGCCTTTTTTATGCCTGCGTAGTATTCCATTGTGTATATACACCACATCTTCTTCATCCAGTCCTCAGTCGATGGGCACTTGGGTTGCTTCCATGTCTTGGCTATTGTGAATAATGCTGTGGTGAACATAGGGGTGCGTAGATCTTTGTACTGTTGCTTTCATGTTCTTTGGATAAATACCCAGTATTAGGATAGCTGGATTGTACGGTATTTCTATTTTTAGTTTTTTGAGAAATCTCCATACTGTTTTCCATAGTGGCTGCACCAGTTTGCATTCCCACCAGCAGTGTGTGAGGGTTCCCTTTTGTCCACACCCTCTCCAACGTTTGTTATTTCTCATCTTGTTAATTACACCCAGTCTGACAGGTGTGAGGTGATATCTCATTGTAGTTTTGATTTGCATTTCCCTAATAATTAGTGATGTTGAACATCTTTTTTTTTTTTCTCATAACTTTTTTCTTTTTGGTGAGGAAGATTAGCCCTGAGCTAACATCCATGCTAATCTTCCTCTATGTTATATGTGGCACACCACCACAGCATGGCTTGATGAGTGGTCTGTAGGTCTGCACCTGAGATCTGAACCCATGAACCCTGGGCTGCTGAAGCAGAGTGTGCCAACTCAACCGCCATGCCACTGGGCTGGCCCCTGTACGTCTTCTCATGTGCCTGTTGGCCATCTGTATATCTTCTTTGGAAAAATGTCTGTTCATATCCTATGCCCATTTTTTTATTGAGTTGTTTGCTTTTTTGGTGTTGAGCTGTATGAGTCCTTTATGTATTTTGGAGATTAACCCCTTCTCAGACATATGATTTGCAAATATTTTCTCGCAGGTGGTGGGTTGTCTTTTCGTTTTGTTCATAGTTTCCTTTGCCTTGCGGAAGCTCTTTAGTCTGATGTAGTCCCATTGGTTTATTTTTTCTTTTGTTTCCCTTGCTGAGTAGACATGGTGTCGGAAAAGATCCTTCTAAGACTGATGTCAGAGAATGGATTACCTATATTTTCTCCTAGCAGTTTTATGGTTTCAGGTTTTACATTCAAGTCTTTAATCCATTTTGAGTTAATTTTTGTGTATGGTGTAAGATAATGGTCTACTTTCATTCTTTTGCCTGTGGCTGTCCAGTTTTCCCAGCATCATTTATTGAAGACTTCCCTTTCTCCATTATGTGTTCTCAGCTCCTTTGTCGAAGATTAGCTGTCCATAGATGTGTGGGTTTATTTCTGGGCTTTCAGTTCTGTTCTATTGATCTTTGTGCCTGTTTTTGTACCATGCTGTTTTGATCACTATGGCTTTGTAGTACATTTTGAAGTCAGGGATTGTGATGCCTCCAGCTTTGTTCTTTTTTCTCAGGATTGCTTTGGCTAGTGGGGTTTTTTGTTGTTCCCTATAAATTTTAGGATTCTTTGTTGTATTTCTGCAAACAATGTCATTGGGATTCTGATTGCGATTGCATTGAATCTGTAGATTGCTTTCGATAGTATGGACATTTCAACTATGTTTATTCTTCCATGAGATGGAATATCTTTCCATTTATCTATTTCTTCTTTGATTTCTTTCAATAATGTCTTATTATTTTCAATGTATAGATCTTTCACCTCCTTGGTTAAGTTTGTTCCTAGATATTTTATTCTTTTTGTTGTGATTGTAAATGGGATTGTCTTCTTGAGTTATCTTTCTGCTAGTTCATTATTAGAGTATAGAAATACAACTGATTTTTGTAAGTTGATTTTGTACCCTGCGACTTTGCTGTAGTTGTTGATTATTTCTAATAGTTTTCTGGTGGATTCTTTAGGGTCTTTTATATAATCATGTTGTCTGCAAACAGAGAGAGTTTCACTTCTTCACTCCCTATTTGGATTCCTTTTATTTCTTTTTCTTGCCTAGTCGCTCTGGCCAAAACCTCCAGTACTATGTTGAATACGGGTGGTGATAGTGGGCACCCTTGTGTTGTTCCTGTTCTCAGGGGGATGGTTTTCAGTTTTCCCCATTGAGTATGAGGTTGGCTGTGGCTTTGTCATATATGGCCTTTATTATGTTGAGGTACTTTCCTTCTATACCCATTTTATTCAGAGTCCTTATCATAAATGGATGTTGGATTTTGTCAAATGCTTTCTCTGTGTCTGTTGAGATGATCATGTGATTTTTCTTCCTCATTTTGTTGATGTAGTGTATCACGTTGATTGATTTGTGGATGTTGAACCACCGCTGTGTCCCTGGTATAAATCCCACTTGATCATGGTGTATGATCCTTTTAATGTATTGCTGTATTCAGTTTGCCAATATTTTGCTGAGGTTTTTTACATCTATGTTTATCAGCAATATTGGCCTATAATTTTCCTTTTTGTGTTGTCCTTGTCTGTTTTTGGCATCAGGGTGACGTTTGCCTCGTAGAATGTGTTGGGAAGCACTCCATCTTCTTCAGTTTTCTGGAATATTTTGAGAAGGATAGGTAGTGAATCTTCTTTGAGTATTTGGTAGAATTCGCCAGAGAAGCCGTCTGGTCCTGGACTTTTGTTTTTTGGGAGATTTTTGATTCCTGTTTTAATCTCTTTACTTGTGATTCAGATTCTCTCTTTCTTCTTGATTCAGTTTTGGTGGTCTAAGAATTTATCCGTTTCTTCTAGATTGTCCAATTTGTTGGCACATCGTTTTTCATAGTATTCTCTTATAATACTTTGTATTTCTGTGGTATTCACTGTAATTTCTCCTCTTTCAACTTAATTTTATTTATTTGAGCCTTCTCTATTTTTTTCTTGCTGAGTCTGGCTAAGGGTTTGTCAATTTTATTTATCTTCTCAAAGAACTAGCTCTTAGTTTCATTGATCCTTTCTAATTTTTTTTCAGTCTCTATTTCATTCATTTCTGCTCTAATTTTTATTATTTTCCTCCTTCTGCTGACTTTGGGCTTTGTTTGTTCTTCTTTTTCTAGTTCTGTTAGGTGTAGTTTAAAATTACTTATTTGAGATTTTTCTTGCTTGTTGAGATGAGCCTGTAGTGAATAAATTTCCTTCTTAGAACCACTTTTGCTGCATCTCATAAGAGTTGGTATGTCGTGTTTTCATTTTCATTTGTCTCCAGGTATTTTTTGATTCTCCTTTGATTTCCTCATTGATTCCATGGTTGTTCAGTAGCTTCTTGTTTAGTCTCCACATATTTTTGACTTTCCCAGCTTTTTTCTTGTAGTTGATTTCTAGTTTCATAGCCTTGTCGTGGGAAAAGATGATTGATATGATTTCAATCTTCTTAAACTTATTGAGGCTTGCCTTGTTTCCCAATATATGGTCTATCTTTGAGAATGTTCCATGTACACTAAAGAAGAATGTGTATTCTGCTGTTTTTGGATGGAATGTTCTGTATATATCTATTAAGTCCATCTGGTCTAGTGCTTCATTTAAGGCTACTATTTCCTTGTTGACTTTCTGTCTGGATGATCTATCCATTCACGTAAGTGGCGTGTTGAGGTCCCCTACTATTATTGTGTTGCTGTCAATTTCTTGCTTTAGGTTTGTTAATAGTTGCTCTATGTACTTTGGTGCTCCTGTGTTGGGTGCATATATATTTATAAGTGTCATGTCCTCTTGATGAGGTGTTCCTTTTCTCATTATGTACTGCCCCTCTTTGTCTCTCATTGCCTTCTTTATATTGAAGTCTACTCTGTCTGATATAAATATGGCAATACCTGCTTTCTTTTGTTTGCCATTAGCTTGGAGTATCGTTTTGCATCCCTCCACTCTGAGCCTGTGTTTCTCTTTAGAGCTGAGATGTGTTTCCTGGAGGCAGTGTATTGTTGGGTCTTGTTCTTTAATCCAGCCAGCCACTCTGTGGGTTTTTTTTTTTTTTTTTTTAAGCAGGGAAGGATTTGCCCTGAACTAACATCTCTTGCCAATCTTCTTCTTCTTCTTTTTTCCTTCCTCCCCAAAGCCCCATGCATGGTTGTATATCCTAGTTGTAAGTCCTTCCACTTCTTCTATGTGAGCTGCCACCTCAGCATGGCAACTGACAGATGGGTGGTGTGGTGGTGTGGTTCCACCACTGGGTAACAAACCCAGGCTGCTAAAGCAGTGAGAGTGATGAACTTTAACCACTACACCATCAGGGCTGGCTCTCACTCTGTGTCTTTTGCTTGGAGAATTCAATCCGCTCACATTTAGAGTGATTATTGATATATGAGGGCTTAATACTGCCATTTTATCTTTTGTTTTCTGGTTGTTCTATATTTCCATTGTTTCTCTTCTCTTGTATTTCTGACTGCCATTTCAGTTTGGTGGTTTTCTGTGATGATTTTCTCAGTTTTCTCTTTATTTATGATTTGCGGCTCTGCTCTAATTTTTTGTTTAGTGGTTACCATGAGGTTTGTATAAAAGATCTCATAGATGAGATAGTCCATTTTCTGTTAGCTCCTTATCTCCATTGCATAAGCAGGTTCCATCCCTTACCTCTTCCCCTTCTGAGTTCTGATTGTTCTTTCTGTTTTGTGAGTTTGTGACTAAATTGTAGTGTTCATAGTTATTTTTGATGCTTTCCTTCCCTTTGTCTTTTAAAAAAAGGCATATATATGTTTTTAAGATTGGCACCTGAGCCAACATCTGTTGCCTATCTTTTTTTTTTTTTCTCCCAAAAGACCCCCCAGGACATAGTTGTATATTCTAGTTGTAGATCCCCATAGTTCTGCCTCAGCATGGCTTCGTGAGTGGTGCTAGGTCCACGCTCAGGATCCGAACTGGCAAAACTCTGGGCTGCCAAAGTGGAGCATGCGAACTTACCCACTCAGCCACAAGGCCAGCCCCTTCCCTTTGTCTTTTATGTTGTAATTAATGTTTAAGAACCTCTCCTGGTACAGAGGTGCAGTTTTCTTACTGTATCTATTTGTCTCCTTTCTCAAGGTTTTGTAAACCTTGGCTTCTTAGTTTGGGATGGGGAGCTCCTTTCAATGCTTCTTGTAAGGCAGGCCTAGTGGCGGCAAACTCCCTCAGCTTTTGTTTATCTGGGAAAGCTTTTATTTCTCTGTCATGTCTGAAGGACTGTTTCACTGGATAGAGAAGTCTTGGCTGAAAGTTTTTGTCTTTCAGTATTTTGAATATATCATTCCACTCTCTCCTAGCCTGTAAGGTTTCTGCTGTGAAATCTGCTGAAAGCCCAATAGGGCTTCCTTTGTAGTTTATTCTCTTCTGCTTTGCTGCCCTGAGTATTTTTTATTTGTTGTTGACTTTTGTTAGTTTTAGTGATACATGCCTTGGAGAAGGCCTTTTGCATTCATGTCATTAGGAGTTCTATTGGCTTTGTGTACTTGTTAGTCCAGCTCCTTCCCCAGGTTGGGAAGTTCTCAGCTATTATTTCTCTGAGCAAGTTCTCTGCTCCTTTCTCTGCTCTTCTCCCTCTGGAATACCTATAATTCTTATGTTGTGTTTCCTAATAAAGTCAGATATTTCTTAAAGAATTCCTTCATTTTTCAAAAAATCTTAGTTCTCTCTCCTCCACCTGAAGCATTTCTATATTTCTATCCTCTAAATTACCACTTCTGTCCTTTATAACATCAGCTCTGTTTTTTATGGATTCTAGATTATTGTGTCTTTTTTTTTTTTTTTAAAGATTGGTACCTGGGCTAACAACTGTTGCCAATCTTTTTTTTTTTTTCTTTTCTGCTTTATCTCCCCACCGCCCCCCCCCCCCCCCCCGTACACAGTTGTATATCTTAGTTGCAGGTCCTTCTAGTTGTGGGGTGTCTGTCATTAATGGTGTTCTTCATCTCCAGAATTTCTGTTTGGTTTCCTTTTAGAGGTTCAGTTTCTTTGGTGAATGACTCCTTCTGCTCATTAATTTTATTCCTGAGCTCAGTGAACTGTCTTTCTGAGTTTTCTTGGAACTCGTTGAGTTTTTTTATGACAGCTATTTTGGATTCTCTGTCATTCGGGTTGTAAATTGCTGTGACTTCAGGACTGGTTTCTGGAGAGCTGTCGTTTTCCTTCTGCTCTGCAGCGTCACTGCAGTTCCTCATGGTGTTTGATGAAGTGATCCTCTGCTGGCACATCTGTGGTGGTGTTGGGTTGCAGATTCCACCTGCCATGGCTGGGCTGGGCCAGAGCTGTGTTTTCTGATCCTGCCCCATCTGCTGGAAGTTGGGCCGGTCAGGCTCGTCTGCATTGGTGCACTGGCCGCAGCTGCTTGGCAGGTCACGCATGCACGTACAGGTGGGGCCTCTGTGCTCCGCCAGCAGGTCACTCTGGTGTGAGACCACTGTGCTTGGCAGGGGACTGGTGGAGCTGCTGCGCTCAGTGGGAAGGGAGGCGTGCTTTCTTTCGCGCACGTGGGCCAGCTCTGTGTTTGCGGGCAGTTCAGCTGAGCCGCTGTGCTTGATGTGGAGCATTTGCATGGGCGGGGCTGCTGTGGCACAGCAGGTGTTCCCATGGCCTGGGCCACCCCTCTGAAAGTGATCGTGCGCAGGCCAGGCTGCCCCCGCCTCCTACAGCCGCCCGGCTGCTGTGTGAGGGTCTGCGCCCTGGATGGCTGCTGCCAGTGATGGGGAGGGGGCTGCTCCCCTAGTCCCTCTGCTTCCCGGGGGCCAGTCCCCCACCTTCAGACGTACGGCTGCATGGATCTCAGCATCCTGTCATGCTGTGTGGGGAGACCTCTCTTGGTTAATGGATGTCCATTTAGTCGTAACTCAGGGGAGAGACAACAGGAACAACTCAGTCTGCTATGATGCTGACGTCTAAACGTTATTTTAATGGCTGGGTAATTTTTGATAATTAATATAGCCATTTTCCTATTAATTGGCATGCCAGTCATTTCTGTGGGTTTTTTTTATTTTTAGAGACAACCCTGAAGTGACCACTGACAAATTATTATCTCTTGGATTATTTTTAAACTGGATTCCTGCAAGTTATACCTTGCCTTTTGCATTTGGCTATATGTCTTGAGGATCATTCCCTATAGAGCTTACCTTGGGCATTTTAATGGCTACATAGTTGTTCATAACTTATTTAGTCAACCCCCTGCCTCCATGAATGGCTATTAGGCTGTTCCTGCATTCGATTGTAATGACAAAGCTGCAGCAAACATCTCTGCATGTTTCACATTCTTGTATGTTTCGCTTGGCATACCTTTCTGCAAGAGTGACTGTAGGATCTATTTCCAGCAGCAAGAAGTCAGAAACAATGTAACCCCAGGCAGAACCCAGCAAGGATACTGTCCTCTCCTTGCCCTGAGGGGACCCCTAGTCTCATGGCCAGATCCCATTAAGCCCTGCACATCTGTCCACAGCTGGTGGTACATGTGGGGGTGTCAGGAATGGCGACCACAGTCACGCTGGAGAAGTGTGGGCACAACAAGGGCTACAAGGGGCTGGACAACTGCCGCTTCTGCCCCGGCTCCCAGTGCTGCGTGGAGGATGGGCCTGAAAGCATTGACTCCATCATCGACATGGATGCTGTATGTCAGAGGGTCACTACGCTGGGCCTGGATGTATCGGTGACCATCTCACAAGATGCTGGCAGGTAGGGCACCAAGGGGCCCTCTGGGTTGGCTGTGGGCAGGGTTTCCCTCCTCTGCCAGCTCAGGCTGGTGTTTAGCCAAATGTGTTGACTTTGACCTTTTTAGGACAAGCACTCACCTTTTTTTTTTTTTTTTTTTGGTGAGGAAGATTGGTCCTGAGCTAACATCTATTGCCAATCTTCCTCTTTTTGCTTGAGGAAGATTTGTCACTGCGCTGACATCTTTGCCAGTCTTCCTCTATTTTGTATGTGGGACACCACCACAGCATGGCTTGATGAGTTGTGCATAGGTCCGTGCCCAGGATCCAAACCCATGAACCCTGTGTCGCTGAAGCAGAGAGCATGAACTTAACCACTACACCACTGGGCTGGCCCCTCACTTTTTTAAAAAAAACTTTACTGATTTATCACCTGATTAAAGCATGGGATATTAATAGTATTATCCATATTTTTATGTAGGGAACTTTACATAGCATTTCATATGATATAATTCTTACCATGCACAAGAGCTAAGTATATATATGTATATAAACAGAGTATATTAGTATATATACAGAGCTGAGTATATATATATAACAGGCCCCACTGATTCTGCTTCTGGAACTCATTATGTATGGATCCGTCCACTTCTTCCCACCCAGGCCCCTGGCATCTCTCACCTGGACGCTGCCCCAGCTGCCTCCATGGCGTTCTTCCTGCCACCCCACCCCGACCCTGCCAGTCCTTCTCCCCTAAGCAGTGATTTCTGTATTAGTGTCATGTGACTGCTGTAACAAATTACCACGTGGGGGGCTTAGGACACCAAAAATTTATTCTCTCCCAGTTCTAGAGGCTAGAGGTCCACAGCCAAGGTGTGGGCAGGGCTGGCTCCCTCTGCCTCTTCCAGGCCTCACTCCTGGCGTCAGGAGGCTGCTGGCAGCCCTCAGCGATCCTTGGCTTGTGGATGCATCACTGCCTCCATCATCATGTGGCCGTCTTCCCTGTGTGTGGATTCACATGGCCTTCTTATAAGGACACCTGTCATTGGATTTAGGACCCACCCTAGTCCAGCATCACCTCGTCTTCACTATTTACATCTGCAGAAACCCTCTATCCAAATAAGGTCACATTCTGAGGTTCCAGGTGAACAAGAATTTTGAGGAGAAACTATGCAGCCTATTATGAGGTCTTTTATAAATTCAAGTCAAATGATGTCCCTTCCTTGCTTAATCCCTCCTACAGCTCCCACTGCTCCAAGAATCAAATCGCAACCTCTGCCCACCACCCACTGGTTCTGTGTGGTCTGGCCCCTGCCCACCTCTCCAGCCTCATCTGCCTCCACTTTCCCCTCACCCACTGCCTTCCAGACACACAAACCTCCTCCTATTTTTCAAACACACTAAGCTCACGCTAGCCTCAGGGCCTTTGCATGTGCTGTGGCCTCTGCCCAGAATTCACCTCCCTCTGATAACACCTTTTCCAGGTCTTAGCTCCAATTTATCACGTCCTTGGGGAGGCCTCCCCAGCCTCCCAGACGAAGTTACGTCCTCTCTGTTCCACACCTTCTCAGCACTAAGTGCCTCCATTTCTCAACACTTGATATTCTTCTCCAGCCCAAAGGCGACAGGTGGCAAATTCAGGGGACTGAAAGAATGAAGGAGTGACTCAATTTACCATCAGTCTCATTTTAAAACTAATTTTAAGATACACAGACAATTCTGGAATATATTCTCACATGTTCCTCTTGTGAGAAATTCTTTTGCCCTCCCTCCTTCCACCACTGATCCCTCTGTTAAACCAGAGTGTTGACTTGGAGCCCTCCTGCTCGCCGCACGCCCTGCGTGTGCACAGGGAGTCTGCCAAGGCACCGCATTAGGGGTGTGCTGTCGGCTTTTACCTCCCACATGCACGCCCACCTGGAGTCATCAGGGGTTTTCCTTTTCACTGGCTTGGGAGAGAGGCAGTCTTCCCTCTTGCAGATTTCTGCTGAAGTTGGGGTCTTATGGTGGATTTGGATGGAGGGGGTCCTGTTGGTCAGTGGACTGACTTTGACCCCATTGTGATCTCCCTGCTGCCCCCGTGCCCTGGGCTTAGGTACCTCTGCGACTTCACCTACTACACCTCCCTGTACCAGAGCCACGGCCGCTCCGCCTTCGTCCACGTGCCTCCACTGGGCAAGCCGTACAACGCAGACCAGCTGGGCAGGGCACTGCAGGCCATCATCGAGGAGATGCTGGATGTCCTGGAGCAGTCGGAAGGCAAACTCAGTTGTCGCCACAAACACTGAGAGCCACTCAGGCCTCCCAGGACCTGGTGCCACTGGGGACCCGGGGAGACGTCTGCCCGCGGGGCCTGGCCAGGGAGGCCCAGCTCCTCAGCTGAGATCGGATTTGGATCACATGTCCCCACTGACATGCCTCTGCTCCCTCTTTCTCTGTGCAGCTGCCGTTGATTTGAAGGAGGCAGCTGCAGATGTTTGCTCTATTCCCCTTTGCTTCTGGGGACGCGGCTGTGACGGCTGCTGGTGGGTCCTGATTTCCTCAGAGAGCCCTGGTCGGGTGGGTGTCACGCTGGGATCCCACGGCTGGGCCGCCTGTGCACTTTTCCAAGTCTCTGGCGAAGGGTTCCAGACTCCCTCTGCCTGGGCTGGCTTTTCCCAAACTTAAAAGCTTCTCGAGCCCCTGCCCTCAAGCCGGTCCGACCGCCTGGACAGCCCCGGAAAGCACAGCCTTGGCTGTGGCGTGGCTTTCTTTCTCTCTTCTTCTCTTTTCAAAACAATAGTGCTAGTTTGGGCACAGAGTAATTTATATTCCCTTTGGTTCAAAAGCAAGCTTCAGCCAACAACAGCAGTGTCTTTTCTTTTTCAACAGTGGGACGCAACCCCTCTTGCCTCCTGCCCTAACCCTGAGCTGCATCTTTGTGGTGGGGCTGATGTGGAGGTCCGGCTGGGGCTGCCGCCCGTGGGAGGGCGAGCTGCTGCCCCAGGTGGCGGAGGGGGCGGCTGACCCTCTGTGCACCCAAGCGCCCCTGGCCTGCGGAGCTGCCGCTGCCGGGAAGGCAGACCTTGTCATTGCGATGTGCGCATGGATTTTTTTAATGTGTAAAAATTTGTAGCAGCTGCAAACCCACCCCGCATCGGGCCTGGGTTTTCACAGTCTTGATGCTGGGGATCAGCTTCTTGTGCTCCGTCACTGGGGGCCCAAAATGGGGTTTGGGGGCTGGTGTTTGCTGGGCTGCGTTGTGCTGGCGTCCGAGCAGAGGGCGGCGGGGCAGCCGGCCGGCCTTTGTGTAGACGGTTTTGGAGGCGCGCCCAGGACTCAGGAGTAAATGTTTATCTCCCTCCCTGCTGACTTTGAACTCACCAGCCAGGGATGAGAGTGACGTCCCCCGGGGGACGAAGCCCAACTGGGCCCTGACCCCGCCGGCCGGCCGCGCTGCCGGGAGGCGCGGAGGAGGGCGTGCGCTCTGCGGTCCTCTTGTTTCCGTAGGCCGCGCAGTGGCAGCGTTTCCCTAAGGGCAAGGCTGCGGGAATCGGGAATCGGAGGTCATGTTGGGTCGCCTGGTGTTTCCCGGCATGCAGTTCTTTTTGAACAGCTGAGATCTTTGTTTTCTTAAACATCCACCCTCTCTCCCCCTGCTCGATGGCCGGGGTGGCTCCTGCCTCTGCTGAGCTGCTGTGTCACTTGGGAACCGGGTGGATGGGCGTCTGAGTTAAACACATTTTCTGAGTCCTGGGCTTTCTCTGGAGGGGGAAAGTGGGTGCAGGTGGGGACTTGGGGTCAGCGCTTGGCAGTGGTGTGGACTGTGGCCAGGAGGTTAAAATGACCTGGACTCTGCTCCCTTTTCCGTGCCAGCCCTCCTTCTGCTGGAAACGCCCTCCCCAGGTCTCCAGTTGGGGTTTGCAGTCTCCTGAGAAATCCGCAGTGTGAGTTGTCATTGCATCCGCTTGCTCAGCCAGCCTCTGCCAGCAGAGGTTGTGACTCTTTTGAATGTGGGGAGCTCAAGGTCCAGGGATCGCCTAGAGCTCCTCTTCAGAACAACATCAAGCTCCATGTAGCTCTGTTTCCCAAAGGTCTGACCTGCCAGGCTCTGAGGAGAAAATGGATCTAGGCAAGATGCGGGGCTGGAGGTGAGCAGGTCTGAGCTTAGCTGGGCACCAGCTGGAACCCAGACATGCCACCCCTAAACTTCACATTTATCTTTCTTTTGTCCTCAGCCCACCTCTCTGTTTAAAGGACCATGGGAGTTAGCAACTTAAAGCTATAACTGGTTGTCCGACCATTGTCGAGTGCATGTGTGTCATTTTTGTGTTCCTGCAGTGGTTTCAGATTTCCCCGAGTCCAGCTGGAATCCTGTCCTTGTTCACAATGCAGAGCATTTAGCTCATTTTTATTTAATCAGACAGCCATTAAGTATTTCACTTGCTCCCTGCCCACTTTTCTAGTTTTCTGTTTTAAATTTTTTAATCTTTTTCTTTTGGGAAGACTCATCCATTCACTCCATGGCATGTCTGTCTGCATTTGTTGGGTCTCCAACTAAAATGCCCTTGTGTGTGAAGGGGACCAGGTCCTATTCCTTCTCCCTTGTCATTTTTAGAGTCTCAAGTGGCATGGAGGGCACAGAAGGGGCAGAGGGATGGGCCTGTGGAGTGGGTGTGGCTTGGCAGGTGTGCAGGAGAGCAGTGCCAGAAGTGGGGGCACCAAGTGTTAAAGTGGAAAGATGGGCTGAGAGATGTGGTGGGAAGGCTGGAGGGGGAAATGAGAAGTGATGCTGGGGGGTCTTGTAGGAGAGAGGAGGGGACCACTCCCTGGTGAGCCCATGGAGGCTGGTGCGATGGGGAACAGTGGAGCTGGGACAGTGACCTGGGTGTCTGGTGACGGCGTCTCCTTCAAGATGGCAGAGCCTCTGCACCCTGTACCTTTCTTCTTGTCTCAGCACCTTTGGCTCCCCTCCCCGCCAAAAAGATCAGCGGTACGTGCATGAGTATGTGGCCTGAGAAAGAAATAAAACAGAGTGGATAGAAAGAGGTGGGAAGAGGCCGGAATTTGAGTTGATGGACGGGGCATGGTGCCACCTGGCCCACTTGGTCCAACCAAGGAACAGCCACCAGGAGAGACAGGACCAGTTGGGGCAGGAGTCACGGCTTCCAGATCGGTGCCAGGTCTTCGGAAGGATGTTGGAATGCAATCGTTTCAGCAAGGAAAATAGTTTTCAGCTGCCCTGGTCTTTGCTGGCACAGGCACTTCTAGAACAGAAAGGGTCTGCTCAAGGGGACGGCTGGAAAAGCGGACTTGAGGTGCCTTTTGTTATCTTAGAGGTTTCTGCCAGGAAGCCAGGCCAGCTGGTGTGTGTGGACACCCGCATGCCTTGTCCTCCCGGGGCTGCTGGTGGAAATCTGCCTGCTACACTAGCCTCTCTTTTGCTGTCACTGTCTAGACTGTTGACCTTTGACCTCTCCGCCCCTTGGAGTGTCTGAACCCAGAAGTCTTCGTCAGGGATGGTGGGACAAAGCCCCATTCTTCTCTGTGGGCCCAGCCTCCACTCCAAGGCTGCTGGGAGCCTGTGGTAGCCTCCTGCCAGCATGGGGCACTGGTGGTGGCCGCACAGGCAGCAGCAGGCCACCTCATGGCAGGCTGTCGCCGGGGCCACCAATCCCATGGCATCCAAGGACTTGGAGGAACCAAAAAGGGCTTTTTTTTTTTTAAAGATTGGCACCTGAGCTAACAACTGTTACCAATCTTCTTTTTTTTTTTCTGCTTTATCTCCCCAACCCCCCTGTACATAGCTGTATATCTTAGCTGCAGGTCCTTCCAGTTGTGGCATGTGGGACGCCGCCTCAACATAGCCTGACTAGCGGTGCCATGTCCGCGCCCAGGATCCGAACCCTGGGCCGCTGCAGCGGAGCACATGAACTTAACCACTCGGCCATGGAGCCGGTCCCCAGGGCTTTGTTTTTATAGCCAAGATTAAATTTCCCTTCTCCAGGCACAAGTGCCTCAGGAGGGCCTGGGGCTGCCCCTGGGATGGAGTGCGTCTCTGTTTTGCGCTGAGGAGGCACGCTGAAGGACAGGCGCCCTCAGACCCAGGGCAGGAGGGCTGTTTGCAAAGGCAGGTGTTTGCTGACTTGACATCTTGAAAGTTAACTCCTGGATGGAAGCTGAACATGCCTGCCGGGAGGCTGTCCTCTGGCTCAGAGGCACTTGTCACGAGCCGAGTGTGGGGTCTCCCGGGCCTCGATGGGCTCCAGTCCAGCCCGGAGCTGCCCGCCCCCAAATCTGTTTCTCCTCCTGTCTCATCACCCAAGCCTCCCCTTCAGCTGCCAGAGACCCACAGAAGTGCCTGCCTCTCCAGCACGCAAGGACCACAGAGAGAGGGCACAGGCTGGGAGAGAGAAGCCCTTCTGGTTCAGGGAGGTGGCCCTGGCTCCGATGGCCCAGGCCTGGCCCCACCAAGCCATTCGAGGGCTGGAGCCTGGGCGAGGGGCCCCCGTGTCCTCCACGTTCTATTCTGAGGAAATCTCAGAGAAAGCTGGTTTCGAATTGGCTCTATGTCCCCAAGGCCTGCAGCGTCCCCGGACCCACGGGAGGCCCTTCTGGGTCCTGGGAAGTGGAGTGACTTTCTGCCTGCCCGAGGGGTCCCTGCTGTGTTTCTGGGGCTCCCCCACCATCTCAGGTTTCTATCTGGTCCTAAATCTCTCTAGGAAAAACCTTTCCTGCCGAAGGTGACCGTGTCTTCTCTCCCCAAGGGAGGGCCCGGCCCCTGCGGCCTCGGGTGGCTCCTCCCTGGCCCCCAGAGCTCCCATGAGTGCCTTGTCTGAAACCCCGAGCCTGGGACCCTAGGCCGGGAAGGGTCTGCCGTGCTTTGCTGGGGGCTGGGCTCTGGGAGACCCCAAACTTGACACCCCAGAAAGCAAATAAAACAGTTGAAATACGTGATTTCTTGTGTGTCTTTGTGAGAAGTTGGCATCTGCCAGGGTCATCCTCAGCCTGCGGTCATCAGCGGGCAGAGGGGCCCCGGATCCCGAGACCTCTGTTCCAGCCATGCAGCCTGTGCTCGCTCCGAGGGGCTGCTGTGTGGGTGCGGAGCAAGTCACAACCGGAGGACTTCTGCATGGAGTGCTCCCTCCTCACGGCCCGCTGCCTTTGTTCTGATGCACAGACAGGTTGAATGACTTGCCGGTGGTCACACAGCATGGGGATGGGTGCTAGGATTTGAATGATGACCGTGTTGACCCTTAGTGTGTGCGAAATTCCCACTCACACAACCCTGTGAGGGGGTGCCATTTGGGGAAACTGAGGCTCTGCTAGTTGAAGCCCCTTGCGCCACATGTTATGGCCAGAGAGAGGAGGGCCAGAACCTGAACCCAGGCCAGCTTCCCTGCAGCTGAGCAGCTTGAAGACTAGAAATAGACTTG
Organism: Equus caballus; assembly: GCF_041296265.1. Taxonomy (NCBI): domain Eukaryota; kingdom Metazoa; phylum Chordata; class Mammalia; order Perissodactyla; family Equidae; genus Equus; species Equus caballus. The sequence goes on from NC_091704.1 coordinate 17,542,018, forward strand.
GTCATTCCCCTGCGTCTGTCCTCAGCAGGCATGAGGACACCTCAGGGTCAGTGGCTTTCAAAGAGTAAACGTGTGAAACCACAGGGGCTTCAGTAAGAAGGAAAATGTCTTGGGGAATGTAGGTCCCAGGGGAGGAGGCGCTTCCTCGAAGTCCCCAAGGACCCCAGGCCTTTGCCCCCTGAGGAGGTGTCCGTGGGGGGCAGCTTTGCTCCTCAGGCCAGCTCTCTCTGAGGCCCCATGATGCTGGCAGCAGGCCCAGATGGGCCTTGTGGATGCTCCTGTGGCCGCTGGAAGGGGCTGTGGCATTCTGTGTCCCTTTTCCCAAATCCTGGGAGCCTCCCCTCGCTGCTCCACACAGAGGGAAGCCCCCGACCCTAACTGTCCCCAGGAAGTTGCAGGCCAGGTGGCAAGGCTGTGTGCGGAAGGAGCGGGGGATCCAAGTGATGGTGGGGGAGGGGGCAGGCCCAGTGGGAGAGGTGCAAGGCCTGGAGGCCTGGGGAGGGGTCAGGGTGTTATTCTAAGGGCTCTGAGAGGCCCAGGCCGGGCAGGGGAGATGACATTTTTGCTTCCTTGAACCCCAGTTTCCCCATACTCACGGGGCTTTTGTGAGAATTCAGTGAGATTCTGCTTTCCCAGCCCTTAACTGGATGCCTGGCACATAGAATCTGCTTAATAAATACAATTATTATTACTACTTCCTCCTCCAGGAAGCCCTCCTGGCGGTCCAGGTCCCGCCTCTGGATCCCACAGCTGCCTGAGCAGCACCTCCCCGCCCCCCTCCCCCCATACTCTGGGTAGTAGCCGACTGGTTTCTTGGAAGCCAGGGAGGGCGAGCCGGTCCGTCTGGGGTCCGCTGCATCCCCTGCCCCCAGCGCAGCGCTGGGCGCATAACGGGTGTGCAGTAAACTACAGGCGGGAGGGCGGTGAGCGCTGGGTGCTCCGCCCCGAGGCCAGCAGGGGGCGCAGGGAGCGGAAGAGCCGGCCTCCTCCCCGCCTCCAGAGAGCGGCTCCGGTCCCCGCAGGGCATGTGCTGGGCTCGCGGAGGGCACGCGGGGCGCACGGGCGGCCGAAGGAAGGTCCGAGACCGATGCGCGGAGGTCCCTGCGTTCCAGGGTGAGGCTTGGAGAGGCCATGCTCGCCCCATTCAGCAGTTTCCCTCAGCTCCAGCCTGGACATCCTCAGTCTCACTCGGAGCTAAGGGCCTCGGACACCAGTCCCACCCTTCCAGCCCACCCCGTTCCCGCGATCTGCCCGGGCCCCTCCCCACGTCTCACACCTTCAGTGGCTCCTTTTTGCCCACAGGAGAAAACCGGACTCCTCTGCTGGGTGTTCGAACCCCTTTTCCCTTGTCTCTACTGACCCCAGGCTATCTCCTCTGCCTGGAAGTCCCTCTCCCCCATTTTATGCCTGGAGAACGCCTATGCATCCCTCAAAACCCAAGGTTTGGGGGAAGATGCTTAAGCCATCTTGGGACACACTGAGTGTGACAGGCGTGAGTCGGGGAAGGGGGGCAAAGTACCGGCCCGGAAATCCCAAAGGAGTCCTTTCCCACACCCGCTTCACCTTTCCTACCGGCTCCTTCCTGCTCTGGCAGCTTGCCGCCAGACGTGCAGCAGTTTCTGCAAGGAGTGCCTCAGATCTGCCCGGACATGCCCGGGTCCCCCGGAAGGGGGGAGGGGCGGTCTCAGGCTGCCACGGCCTCGGCCCCATGTGCAGAGACAGACAGAGACGCGAGAGACTGAAAAACAGAAATGCAGAGAGCAGGGGAGAGAGAGACAAAGAGAGGCAAAGAGAGAAAATGTGGAAAGTTCCTAGATATTTTTTCTTCCAAGGTCCCTGTTTAAGTTGAGGACTCGTAGGGCCAGAGAGGGCCCCAGCCAGCCCAGAGTGAGGATTTGGGATGTTAAGTGACCTGGGCTGCGTGCTGTGTGACCCATGCCCAGGGCTGCCCCGCTGTGGGCCAGTTCCCCGCTGTGACAGGGAGACGGCGCCCGCGCCCCCCCTGGCAGGGCTGCGTGTCCATGCTCAGCCAGGGCCTGGCATGCAGCAGGCGCTTCGTAAGCGCACATATGCTTAGTGGAACCACTCCGGAAGCGCGCTAGCAAGCCAGGCGCTGGAGCGGGGTGTGCGGGGGAGGCTCGGGGTTACTCCGGCCAACACGTTCCGGGCAGCGAGCACGTGGGGGCCCAAAGCCTGACGCCTCAGCTGACCCATTTCCTGCCCAGCCGGGTTGTCTGGTGACCCCCCGCGGCCAGGAACCCACGCAGCCGGTCCCAGGGCCTGAGCTGCCCGCTTCCGCCCTGCCCCGACGGCCCCCCTGACTCACACCCGCTGAGCGCGGGAGGGGGAGCCCCAGGCCTGACGCGGGGAGGTCATCGGGGGAGCGCACCCCAGCTCACTGCTTGGCAAGCAAAAGCCGGTCCTTGACAAGGAAAACAGGAACAATTGGAGAAGTTTTGGTGCAATTAGACGCAATCACAATTTCAAACTTTTGGACACTGTTAGATCCATAAAGAAACTGAAGAGACAAGCCAGGGGCTGAGGGAAGAGACGTGCATGCATCTAATTGATCAAGGAGTAGCTTCCAGAACACATGCAGGCCCCCCAGACATGACGGATGGAAGGAAAGACGGCAGACAGAAAAGAGGACCCACGCCAGGGTTTTCCGGGGCTGCCGTTACAGTGACCACAAACCAGGGGGCTGGAAACAGCAGACATTTTTTCTCTTAGTTCTGGAGGCCGGAAGTCCCAAATCAAGATGTCACCGGGGCTGGACACTGAGGGAGAATTGGTCCCAGGCCTCTCTCCTGGCTCCCGGTGGCTTCTGGCACTCCTGGTGTCCCTGGGCGTGTGGCTGGGTCGCTCCACTCTCTGCCTATGTCTTCACGTGGCCTTATAAGAACACCAGTCATTGGATTTAGGGCCCACCCCGCTCCAGGGTGACTTCATCTTAACGTAAATAATTACGTCTGCCAAGACCCTAAAGGACAGAATCTGAGGTCGAGTGGACGTGAGTTTGAGGACACACTATCCAACGCCAGACAGGCAAGAACAGGCAATGCAGGGAAGATGAACCTGGAACAACCAGTAAACAGAAGCACACATTTAGCTGTCAAGGAACGAAAATCGCTCTGAGACCCCCCCTTCACCCCTAGGGAGGCTCACACGTAGGGGCTGGGGCAGTGGACAAAGTCTGGCGGCAGTGAGTACACTGGTGATGGCTGCGGGACCAGTGTGACCATGCTGCAGAACAATTTGGCCATGCCAGTGCCATTAAGGATGGCTGGACCCTCCCACTTGGCCCTTCTGCTTCTGTTGTGAACCCCAGAGAAAGCCGGTGTGCCTGTCTTCCTGGTTGCATGGTTCATAATAATGAGGAGCTGGATCCCAGAGTAACGTCAGGGTGTGTTTGTCCCACGGAGTACTATACAGCAGTGAAAAGCGATGAGCCAGACTTGCAGGCAGAAATCTCCAAACCAGAACATTGAGTGAAAAGAAGCAGATTACAAAAGGGAACAGTGTGATAGCACTTTTATAAATTTTTTTATTTAAATTTTTGCATTGTGGTAAAAAATATATACAACATAAAATTTGCCATTTTCACCCTTTTTAAGTGTATCGCTCAGTGGCATTAAGTACATTCACAATGTTGAGCACACACACATTACATCACCACTACCTACTTCCAGAACTTTTCCAGCATCCCCAAATAGGAGCTCTGTAACCGTTAGGCAATAAATTCCTCATTCCCCTCTCTCCCCCAGCGCCTGGCATCCTCTAATCTACTTTCTGTGTCTATGGATTTGCATATTCTAGATATTTCATGGAAGTGGAATCATATAATGCGTGTCCATCTGCGTCTGGCTTCTCTCACTCAGCGTGCAGTTTCTAGGTCCATCCACGTTGCAGCGCGGGTCAGGGCCTCGTTCCTTTGCTGTTTGTCCATCATCCGTTGGCGGACGCTCGGGTGGGCTCCACCTTTTGGCGCTTGTGAACAGTGCTGCAATGAACGTGAGTGTGCGGGCTCAGTTTGAGTCCCTGCTCTCAGTTCTTTTCGATATATGACCAGAAGAGGAGTTTCTGGGTCATATGGTGACTCTGGGTTTAGCTTTTTGAGGACCTGCCAGACCATTCGCCGCAGCAGCTGCACCATTTCCCGCTCCCACCAGCTATGCACGAGGTTCCAATTTCTGCACACCACACTTGTTACTTATTTTTTTATTGAGGTTATGATAGTTTACGACATTGTGAAATTTCAGTTGTGTGTTATTGAGGGTCACCACATGAGTGCGCCCCTTCACCCTTCGTGCCCCCCACCAGCCCCTGCCCCCTGGTAACCACTCAACAGTTCTTTGTCCACGTCCCACACTTGCTGTCTCGGTAACGGCCATGGGAATGGTGTGAGGTGGCATCTCATTGTGGTTTCATTTGCGTTTCCCTAATGACCGATGATGTTGAGCATCTTTCCACGTGCTTTTTGGCCCTGTGTATAATCTTCCTTGGAGAAAAGTCTCTTCAAGTCTTTTGCCCATTTTTGAATTGGGTTCCTTGACTTTTTGTTGTTCAGTTGTAGGAGTACTTTATATATTATATATATATAGGGGATAATATCTATGGGCTGTATTATATATATTGGGATACGTTATATATTGGAATATATATAATATCCCTCATGAGGGATATTAAACCCTCATGAGATGTATGATTTGCAATTATTTTCTAGCTTTTTTGTGAATTCTTTGGGCTTTTCTATATGTGGGGTCATGTCATCTGCAAATAGAGAGTCTCACTTCTTCCTTTCCCATTTAGATGCCCTTCATTTCTCTCGTCCGCTGGCCTCGGGCAGAGCTGAAGGTGGGCACTCTTGTCTGCTCCAATCCCAACATCGGGGAAAGCTTTCAGCCGCTCACCATTGAGTATGAAGTCAGTTGTGTTTTTTTAAAAACGTCCTTTATCATGTGTGAGAAGTTCCTTCTATTCCTAGTTTTATGAGAGTCTTTATCATAAAACGAGACCAGATTTTGCCCAGTGCCTTTAACGCATCAGGCGAGATGCTCCTGTGTCTTTTTCTCTTCATTCTGGTAATGTGACTGTTACATTGATCAGTTTTCTTATATGGAGCCTCACGTGTGTTCCTGAGGTCGATCCCGCTTGGTTATGGTGTGTAACGTGCTTTGGACTCAGTTTGCTAGCATTAGGTTCAGGAATTTTGCATCTTTCTTCATAAGGGATATTGATCTGTGTTTTAGGAAAACCCCGGTCTTCCTCCTGTGTTCCTCCCTTACCGCTGCCACCCTCACCACACCCCTGACACAGAAGAACGCCACTGTGTTTTCCTCCACAAGCACTGCTCTGTGACATCAGCTAGGTGTCTGACGATTTAACTCCATTCTGAAGCGATCTAGCTGGAGATAGCGGCCGTGCTCAGGGTAAGGGCTGAGTCCTAGCCGACTTCAGATGTCAGTGACAAGTTCACGTTGTCACCCGCGCTTCTGGCCCATCACCTGGAAATCGGAGGTTCCCACGGTGGCCCCCTCCGGTTCAATTTATTTGCTAGAGCGGCTCACAGAACTCAGGACAACAGTTTACTTACTGTTTACCTGTTTATTATAAAAGGATATGATAAAGGATGTAGATGGAGATCCAGGTGGAAGAGGTGTGTGCAGCAAGGGATGTGGGAGGGGGCGCAGGGCTTCCTGTCCTTTCCCAAAACCTGCACGTGCTCACCAACCAGGAAGCTCTCTGAACCCCGCACGCCTGGGATTTACGGAGGCGTCCTCAAGTGGGCACGATCAATCACTGATGCCATTTTCCACTTCCAGCCCCTCCCCTCTCTGGAGAATGGGAAGTGGGGCTAGAAATTCCAAGCTTCTAATCAGGGCTTGGCCTTTCCAGCGACCAGCCCCAGCCAGGAGCCACCCAGAGTCACCTCATTGCAACAAAAGATACTCTATCACCCAGGAAATTCCGGGATTTAGGAGCCCCATGTCAGGAACCCAGGTCAGAGACCAAATACTCGAACAAAAGATGCTCCTGGGGCTCTTACTGCGTAGAAAATTGCAAGCTTTTCAGGAGCTCTGTGCCGGCAGCTGGGGGCAGAGAACAACAGATATTTTCTATTATCTCACGGTCTGTGATTTTCTTTTCTTGTGACACCTTTATCTGTCTGTTATCAGGGTAATGCTGACCTCGTTAGAAGTGTTCCCTCCTCTGCTATTTTTGGGAAGAATTAGATGAGAATTAGTATTAATTATTCTATAAATATTTAGTAGAATTCACCAGTAAAGCATCTGATCCTGGACTTTTATTTGTTGGAAGGGTTTTGATTGCTGATTCTATCTCTTCATTTCTTATAGGTCTATCGAGATTTTCTATTTTCTCTTGAGTCAGTTTAGGTAATTTGTGTCTTTCTAGAAATTTGTCCATTTCTTCTAGGTGACCTAATTTGTTGGTGTACAATTGTTCATAGTACTCTCTTATTATCTTTTTTATTTCTATAGAGTCAGCAGTAATGTCCCCACATTTATTTCTGATTTTAGTAATTTGTATCTTCTCTCTTTTTTCTTTGTCAATCTAGCTAAAAGTTTGTTGATTTGATGATCTTTTCAAAGAAGCAAATTGTGGTTTCATTGATTCCAATGACTCTATTATTTCTCAAGTCTCTACTCTATTTGTCTTTGCTCCAATCTTTCTTTCCTTCCTTCTAGTAGCTTAGATTTTAGTTTCCTCTTTTTTTCCTACTTCCTCAAAGTGTAAAGTTAGGTTATTGATTCGAGATCTTTCTTCTTTTTCAACGCAGCCACTTCAGCTGTCGGTCTCCCTGTGTACGCTGCATCTGCCCCATGCCACGGCTTTTAGTATGTCGGGTTTTTGTTTTGATTCATCCCTAAATATTTTCCGACTTCCTTTGTGATTTCTCCTTTGACCTAATGTTTCTTTAGGAGCGTGTTGTTTAGTATCCACATTTGTAAACGTTCCAGTTTTCCTTGTCTCTGATTTCTAGCTTCATTTCATTGTAGGTGAAGGTACTTTCTATGATTTCAGTCTTTTCAAACTTATTTGGACTTGTTTTTGTGTCTAACGGACGGTCTCGACTGGAGGCTGTCCCGCGAGCCCCGGATAGGAATGTGTGTTCTGCTGTTCTCTAAGGGGGTGTTCTTTACATGTCTCTCAGGTCTAGTGGGTTTGGAGTGTTGTTCAATCCTCTATATCCTTAATCTTCTGTCTATATATTCTTTTTTTTTTTAAAGATTTTATTTTTTTCCTTTTTCTCCCCAAAGCCCCCCAGTACATAGTTGTATATTCTTTGTTGTGGGTCCTTCTAGTTGTGGCATGTGGGACACTGCCTCAGCATGGTTTGATGAGCAGTGCCATGTCTGCGCCCAGGATTCGAACCAACGAAACACTGGGCCGCCTGCAGCTGAGCGTGCGGACTTAACCACTCGGCCACGGGGCCAGCCCCTCTGTCTATATATTCTACCCCTTATGAAGCGTTAACGTCTCTAACTGTTAGGGTAGAGCTATTTCTTTCCCCCGTCTGTTCTGTCAGTTTGCTCACTATGTTTGGGGGCTCTGTTTGTGCGTGTGTGTTTGTATACGGCTTCGAGTCACTGTCTAGTGTCCTTTCATTTCAACCTGTAGGACTTCCCTTAGCACCGCTTGCAGACCAGGTATCATGGGAACAAACTCCTTCAGCTTTTATCTGAGAATGTCTTCTGCCTCATTTTTGAAGAACAGTTTTGCTGGTTATAGAATTCTTGGTCAACAGTTTTTTTCTTTCACGCTTTAAATACGTCCTCCCACTGCCCTCTGGCCTCAGGGTTTCTGATGAGGAAGTGGCTGTCTGTCATGCTGAGGGCCGCTCCTCCGGCCGGTAGCTTTCTCTTGCTGCCTTCACGTTTCCCTCTTTCTCTTTGGCTTCCAAGGTTTGATAACATTGGGTCTCAGTGTGGGTCTCTTTGACTATATTCTACTTGGAGTGCATTGAGCTGCTTAGATGTGTAGATTTATATCCTTCAGCAAATTTGGGAAGTTTGGGGCCATTATTTCTTCAAATATTCTTTCTACCCCTTTCTCTCTCGCTCTCTTTCCTCCTTCTGAGACTCCCCTGATCTGTATGTTGGTCCTCCTGATAGTGTCCCAAAGGTCCTTTAGACTTAGTTCACTTTTCTTCATTCTTTTTTCTTTCTACTCTTCAGACTTAATAATTTCAATCATCCTGTCTTCAGATTTGCTGATTCTTTCTTCTGCCTGCTCAAACCTTCTGTTGAACTCCTCTAGTGACATTTTCATTTCAGTTATTGTACTTTTCAGATCCAGACTTTCTGTGTGGTTTTTCAAAATAATTTCTCTCTCTTTATTGATAATCTCATTTTGTTCATACAGCATTTTCCCGAGTGCCTTTAGTTCTTTTCCCATGTTTTCCTTTATCTCTTTGAGCATGTTTAAGACAGCCATTTAAAAGTCTTTGTCTAGCAGGTCCAACGTCTGGGCCTCTTTGGGATGATTTCTGTCAGTTCATTTTGTTCCATTAAATGGGCCATACTTTCTTGTATATTTTTATGCCTTGTGATTTTTTGTTGAAAACAAGGCATTTGAATATTATAATGTGGTAACTCTGAAAACCAGATTCTCCCACTTCCTGAGGGTTTGCTGTGTTTGTTTTTGAATCATTGCAGGCTGTAGGATTCCGTGTGTTTAGCTACTTTTCCAGACTGTTTTTTGCAGAGACTGCATCCCTTGTCATGTGTGGTCACTGCAGTCTCTGTTCTTTAGCTCATGTTCAGCTAATATCTTGATAGAGATTTCCTTGAATGCCAGGAGCTAATAAAGAAATGCCAAAAATGCAAACCAAACACAAACTATGCACCTTTCCTAGTCTTTGCCCCTTGGTTCGGTGCTGGGGTACTCCTTCAACATTAAGCCAGGCTTGTACTGAGTCTAGGGATCAGCCTGAGGTGAGAGCTGACGATCTTCTCAGGTCTTTTCTGAGCAAGAGTCTTGCCCTGGGCATGCACATGGATTTCTAAATTTCCTCCATATACACAATGCTTTCGAATGTCCTAATTTTCCCAAGAATGTCCCCCAGCTTTTCCTCCCAGGGCTGAGGTGATGGATGTGACCATCATCTCCTGCCCAGGTGTCTGAGGTTGCTGGTTCAGATTGCAGTGTTTGTGAGCAATGCCCACTGCTTTTCCTGCCTGAGCTCCGAGTTACGCAATGCAGAGATGAACACATCATGTCAGTCCTTCAGGAATTCCCCGGTCACATTAGAACGGACCTACACAGTCCTGTGTGGATAAGATCTGCTCTGCCTCCCTCCAGAGCCGGGGCCCAGGTCCAGCGCTGGGAACACAGGCTGCCTCTGCTACAACACCACTGCCAAGCAGGGGAGGGCATGGGACGAGGACACATAAAAATGCCACAAAGCTTTCCTACCATTTTCAAGTTGCCTTTTTATTCCTTCTACATTCACTTAGTTGCTGCAAAACTTTGACGGTTCTCCAGAGTTCTGACAAAGTCACTGCCGAGAGTCCTGCTTGTTTGATGTTCCTGTTTCTCAACAGGAGTGGTTGGAGATAAAGTTTTAAATATGCCTCTCCCCTAGATATAGATATAATATTCTAAAAATATTTATGAGGATGATCAATACCAGTTTTGGACAGAGGCTCCCACGAGATCGGGGAGAAGAGCGTGGTGGGAGGTGGGGCTGTTGGGGCTTCGACTCTCCTAGGAATGTCCTTTCTTTGGTGGGGTCCCGGGTAGATGCTGGTTATTTTATTACTGATACTTTTGTGTATGCCTGAAATATTTCATCATGAGAAATAAAATGACAGGAGGTTTGGCAGTTTCTCAACAAGTTAAACCTAAAATTACCACATGACTCAGCAATTCCACTCCTTGGTACAGACCCGAGGGAACTGAGACAGGTGTTTAAACAAGGACTCGTACGTGTGTGTTTATAGCAGCGCTGTTCACAGTTGCCAATGACAGTAGGAATATTTTATGATCCCACTTATGTGAAATGCCCAGAACAGGCAAATCCATAAAGACAGAAAGTAGATTAGTGGTTGCCAGGGGCGGGGGGAGGGGGACAGGGAGTGACTGCTCACAGGTACCAGGTCTCCTTTTGAGGTGACAGGAATGTTCTAGAACCAGATAGTGGTGATGTTTGCATGATACTGTGAATGTACTAAGTGCCACTGAATCGCACACTTTTTTTTTTTTTTAAGGAAGATTAGCCCTGAGCTAACTACTGCCAATCCTCCTCTTTTTGCTGAGGAAGTTTGGCCCTGAGCTAACATCCGTGCCCATCTTCCTCTAGTTTATATGTGGGACGCCTGCCACAGCATGGCTTGACAAGCAGTGCCATGTCCGCACCCGGGATCCGAACCGATGAACCGAGGGCCGCTGAAGCAGAATGTGCAAACTTAACCGCTACACCACCGGGCCAGCCCCTGCACACTTTTTTAATTGAAGTATAATTGACATACAATATATATCAGTTTCAGGTGTCCATCATAGTGATTCGATATTTATACATATCATGAAATGAACTGCTCAGTGAGTCTAGTAACACCTGTCCCCATACAAAGGTATTACAGTATTATCGACTACACGCCCTATGCTGCACACTGCACCCTCGTGACTTATTTATTTCACAGCTGGAACTTTGTGCCTCTCGATCCCCTTCACTAGGTTCGCCCACCCCTCAACGCTCCCCGCCAGCGACCACCAGTCTGTGCTCTGTATCCATGAGTCTATTTCTGTTTTGTTTTTTTGTTCATTTGTTTTGTTTTGTTTACATTCCGCCTATGAGCGAGATCACACAGTGTTGTCTTTCTCTGCCTTCCTTCACCTAACATAACCCCCTCTAGTCCCACCCATGATGTCACAAATGGCAAGACTTCATTATTTTTTATGGCTGAGCAGCATTCCATGGTACGCGTGTGTGTGTCTACACCGCATCGGCTTTATCCGTCCTCTGTGGGGGGGCACTCAGGGTGTCTCCCGCCTCAGCTGTTGTGAATGAGGCTGCGATGAACATGGGGCACAGATGTCTTTCTGAGGTCACGTTTTTGTATCCTTTGGGTAGATACCCAGTAGTGGGATAGCTGGGTCATATGGTATTTCTATTTTTCGTTTTTTGAGGGGTCTCCATACTGTTTTCCATAGTGGCTGCAACAGTTTGCACTCCCGCCGGCAGTGTGTGAGGGTTCCCTTCTCTCCACACCCTCTCCAACACTTGTTATTTCTTGTCTTTTTGACAGTAGCCATTCTGACAGGTGTGAGGTGATGTGCATTTCCCCGACGATCAGTGATGTTGAACATCTTTTCACGTACCTGTGGGCCATCTGTACATCTTCTTTGGAAAATGTCTGTTCAGGTCTTCTGCCCATTTTTAAATCAGGTTGTTTATTTTTTGATATTAAGTTGTATAAGTCCTTTATATATTTTGGCTATTAATCCCTTATCAGATATACGATTTGTAAACATCTTCTCCCATTCAATAGGTCGCCTTTTCATTTGGTTGATAGTTTCCTTCGCTGGAATTGCATGTTTTAAAATGGCTAGGAATGATACATTTTATATGCATTTTGCCATGATAAAAAAATTAAAAATTAATTAATGAAACTGTCTTTGCTCAATAAGTAACCCCTGCCATTGATTGGGCAGTTTTTGAGGTGTGTTTACGTAGTCACAGACTTTCTAACCTCTCCTTGACTGTAAAGAGGTGCAAATAAACCTTTCCAGGTGAGGAAACTGCCCTTGAAGAGGAAAAGATTCTGGGATGTGAAGCCCTCACTTGCCCAGACCACAGAGCCTAGGAGAAGCCAAACAGGGTTTGAGCCTCATCTGCTTCCAAGTTCATCAGCTAGCCTGGCACCTGGAGCTGCCTTTGTGAGACTTTCTGACCTCAGGGCCTTTGAACATGCTGTGTCCCCTGCCAGAAGCGCCCTTCCTGCTAATCCTCCCATGCCTAGAACCTTCTTTTCTTGTGTTAAAGAAAAATTTTAACAAGATGTTAAAGAAATATTTGAAATGAATGAATAAGTTGTCAAAAAATTCAATTAAGTAAATTTAAAGATCTAATTGGCTTTATTCAGTGATTCATGAATCAGGCAGCATCCCATCTTGCAGGTAGAGAGGAGCTCCAAGGAGCTGTACAAAATGGAAGGATTTTTAAGGCAGAAAGGGGATGGGACAAGGAAGTCGTCAAGAAAAGCAAAGATCATTTCAGACAAAGTCACCTTCTTTGGTGGAAGGCAGGGGTCTGTCAGGTAGATGGCCTCACTGGTGCTGCCCAGGAAGTCCCAGAGCGAACGGTTAAAGGCCACGTTCCCGGGTGAGGCTGAAACTGCAATTAGGTCTTGGTTTGCTGACCTGGAGCTTAGCACAAGTGACTCCATTTTGGGCCTTTTTTTTTTTTTAACAGAGTGAATAAATGAATAGATGAGTTCCTTTAAAGTACCTCTTGTGTTAGCACAAAGGAGAAAGACCTATGGGTCCTCACAGCTATGGCTGTCAAGGGCTTAGGACATTGAAGAAGGAGCCTGGCACAGAGAGGCCAAGCCACTTGCCCAGGGTCACACAGCCAAGAATTGGCAGGACCAGGATTTGAACCTGGGTCTCCCTTCCTTGAGCCTGGGCTTTTCCCACGATGCACAGGTATTGCAAGCCCATTGTATGCCCACATCGCACGTGTATTATTCCCACCTGGAGCGTGGCAGAAGATGCCACTCCAGAATGTGCCTCTTTGGCACAAGGATTGTTTTGAGCTGATTATTTTGAGAAACTGCAGACATGGGAAAAGCTCTGAAAATGGAGTGGAAGTTAAACGGAGTAGAAGTTACCCTTTTGTAGGGGAAATTTACATTTGTGAGGAAAACCCCCGTTTGTAGGGCTGTCTGCCTCCCCGCACCGGAAGAGAAGGACAGCTGTAAACCACAAGAGGATCTTCGGAGGGGGAAGCACAGACTCAAATCTACATGCCTCCTTGTTTGCAGAGCTTTTCCTGGTCACCTGCCGTAACCGGCCTCACGCCCCCCGCCATCTTTCTGTGGCTTGGGCCATCTGGAGCGTCGCTAAGCTGCTCTGGGTATCTCCCAGGGTTACAGTGGTGCGTCACCGGGTGGCAGGAACTCGTTCCAAGAGATGCGTTGTTATGCGACCATCATAGTGTGTACTTACCCAAGCCTGGATGGCGTAGCCTCCTGCCCTCCTACACACCCAGGCTCTGTGGCACTGATCTTGTGGGACCACTGTTGTCTACGTGGTCAATCTTGGACCGAAACGTCCTTATGTGGCACGTGGCTGTGCTTGAGGTCTACGTGTTAAACTTCTGTTTGCTTTTCTGTTGTTAATCTGTCTTTTATTACGGGGGTCTCAGCCAAGAACTCAGAAGGGTAGGGGGAAGATTATAGTTCCTCCTCTCCTTATCTCGTGCTCGCCCCTCAGGACGGCCGATCCCCTCGGCTCGAGGCTCTGAGGGAGATGGGGAGGGCTGGGGGCTGGCTGCCTGGGACTCGAACCCCAGCCTCCCTGGCTTCTGGCCGTGCGGCCTTGGCGAGCCCACCTCTCCGGCCTCAGTTTGTCATCTGTGAAATGGGGATCACGGGTCCATCTCAGCAGGTTTTATAAAGATTGTATCTTAAGTGTCTGACACATAGTAGGTCCTCAGATTTTTCCTCTTGGCATGTCTTTCTTTGCTCCACACTCTGCTATAGAAGTAGGTGTCCCACTCCCACCCCGCCATTCTCTGCTGGGAATGTCTCTCAAGGGTTCCATGGCCTTTCTCTGGACCACAAATTCCTGTGACAATCTGACGTCCCAACCCTCAGTCCCTGTGAATGTGACATTATTTGGAAACATATATTTATTTGCAGATATAAGTAAGGATCCCAGAGTGAAATCATTCTGGATTTAGATTTAGGTGGGCCCCAAATCTAATGACAGGTGTCCTCAGAGAGAGAAGAGGAGAGATGTGGAGGCGGAGAAGGCCGTGTGGAGACGGAGGCAGAGATTGGAGTGACGTGGCCACCAGCCGAGGACACCTGGGGCCCCAGAGCTGAAAGAGACAAGGAAGGGCCCTCCCCTAGAGCCTCTGGAGGGAGTGCGGCCCTGCCCACTCCTTGGTTTTGGACTTTTGGCCTCGCGATTGTGAGAGAAGAAGCTTCCGCTGTTTTAAGTACCCTGGTTTGTGGTCCTTTGTTACAGCGGCCCCAGGACACTAATATAGTGACACTGTGGCTTGGTCCTTGAGAAGACCCTGGTCTGGGGTACACAAAGCCACACACTGACACTCCAGCCCTGTGTGGTTACGATGGGGCCAGAGGGAGGCTCCTCAGCCTGAGAGAACCTGAGGCGAGAATAGAGAAGCCGTAATGGAAGATGGGACATGAAAGCCGGGGTTTAAGAGATAAATAGGAGCTTGCCCTGGGGGCCGTTCTTTCCAAGCAAACATGTCCACGCTTCTCTGAACCCAACTCTGGCTGAAGCTGAGACATCATCACACAACCCCCTGTAATAATAATGGCTTTTGGTTCTAAATATTGAGGTTATAGCTCTCAATCAGCCTCATCTAGTCAGTGCTGCCGTGTGCGGGGGAGAACTGAGAAGCCGAGCTTTGGAGAGATCAGACGTGCTTCCCAGATCTGCTGGGCATCCCCAGGGCTGGGCCGGGACGGGGACCCAGGCCGGCTGCAGAACGGCTGGGTGACACAGGCCTGCGCCGGCCTTGAGGGACGTTCACATGATGGATCAGCTGTTCTCTGGCCTGTGAACTCAGGGGAGACTGAAAAATAATCTGCTTTTCCTCCTCTTCCGGATCCTCCTCCCATGACCTTGTTGGCCTCTTGTCACGAGAAACCAGCAATAAATGTGGGTGTGAAAACTTTCTAGCGTGCTGCGTGAATTTGGCAAGGGTATCTACAGCCCAGAGCAGGTGGTGAGGGAAAGCTCTGGGAGGTTTGGGGCCAAGCCAGGTGGAGGGGACAGCCTGACCCCTGGCCTCCGTGTTCTGTTTACCTCTGCCCTGGACCAGCCTCCAGGGACCGGTGGATGCTGCCAGCGAGGAATGCGGGTCCCAACCCGCTGAGCTCATTGCTGGCTGGCTGCCTGCTGCCCGCCCCACCGTGCCTCCCAGCACAGCCGCAGGACTGGCCATGAGGTCATCGCCTAAAGATATTTCAAAGGGGAGCCAGATTGGCCTGGCTGCCAGCATTCCAGAATTTGGTGAAGTGGAAACTGCCATGGAGCTAATGTTCCCCTTTCCTGTCCCCAGGGATCCCCCAGGCCCTCGTTAGTGTTGTGTCCCCTTGAGAAAATCCAGGATTAAACTGACCGAATTACTGGTCCTGCTCGTAAAGTGACAGGTGCCCATTCATGAGTCAGCAGCTCCATTCTTGGATGTGCACAGTGGAATACTATACAGCACAGACAAAGAGCAGACCACCTGGCAGATAACAAAGGACACAGTGACCCACGGACATGGTGTTTAGTGACAGACACTGGACAGAAAAGAGGGTGTGCTGGCTGGTTCTGTTTACATCAAGTTGGCAAACAGGCAAACTCATGCATGCTGATAGAGGGGGGCATGGCTGTTATCCAGGAGCAGGGAGAGTGATGGGGGCCCCAGGGTGCTCCTGGGGCTGGGAATGTTCTGGAACCTCATCTGGGAAGCAGTCCCACAGGCATACAATCTGTGAAATGTCATGGAACTGAACATCTAAGATTAGTGGAGTTTTTTTTACTTTATGTAAGTCGTATCTCAATAAAAGTTTAAAAATAAAAAGGTGGAGGCTGTGGAAAACATTCCAGTGACTCCTTGAAAAGCAAAACATGGGGCCGCCCGGTGGCATAGAGGTTAAGTCTGTGCACTCCACTTCCATGGCCAGGGGTTAACTGGTTCGAATCCTGGGCGCGAACCTACACACTGCTCCTCAAGCCACACTGAGGCAGCGTCCCACATACAAAGTAGAAGATTGGCACAGATGTGAGCTCAGGGGCAATCTTCCTCACCAAACAAACAAACAAACATAGAATGACCGTATGACCTGGTAATCCCACTCCTGGGTGTAGCCCCAGAAGAACTGAAGACAGGTCATCCAGTCCGTGTGCGCGCGTTCAAGCAGCACTGGTCACAATCGCCAGAAGGTGGAAACAACCCAGGTGTCCATCAGCCGATGAGAAGATGAACAAAACACGGTCCAGCCGCACAATGGACCAGTGCTCAGCTGTAGACAGGACTGAAGCCCTGACACACTACCTCACGGAGGGACCTCGAAAACCTCCTGCTGAGTGAGAGGAGCCAGACACAGAGGGCCACACAGTCTGCGATCCTACTTCTATGTGTGATATTGTGACTTGACAACGAGAAACATAGATTTGCTCCTCGACTGGCTTCTGGCCCCGAGCCCCCGGAAGCCTTGGAGTCCCCGTGATGAGTGTGGCAGGGCGTCTTTCTGCCGTGTTAGTAACAGGACTTCAGGGGCTGGTTGCCAGGGGAACCTGTGATGAGAGGGCTCCCACCCCCGACCTCTGAGGAGGGGCTGGAGATGGAGTTCCATTACCGATGGCCGGTGACTTACTCATGCCTGTGAAAAGAAGCCTCCAGAAAACCCCAAAAGGATGGGGTTCGCAGAGCCTCCGGGTTGGTGAGCAGCGGAGGTGCCCAGAGAGAGCACGGGCCTGGGCCTTCGCCCTTCCTCGCCCTCTGCACCCCTTCATCCGGCTGTGGATTCGTATCCTTTAATACCCTTTGTAATAAATCAGGAATCCAGGGAGTAAACGCGCCTCCTGAGTTCTGGGAGCCGCTCTTGCAAAGACACTGAACCCGAGATAGGGGTCGTGGGAGCCTCTCGTTTACAGCAGGTTGGTCAGAAGCACAGGTGACAACCTGGACTTGGTGGGGGGCAGTCTTGTGGGACTGAGCCCTCCCCTGTAGGATCGGATGCTCTCTCTGGGTAGACGGTGTCAGAATTGAGCTGGATTCTAGGACACCCAGCTGGTGTGGGAGAATTGTTGTCTGGGGAAAAACCCACACACCCGCATTGGAAATTGGGTGCAGGATATGTAACAGGAGACATCCAGAACAGACAAATCCACGGAGACAGAAGCAGGTCAGAGGTTGCCAGGGGCTGGTGTGCGGGGGTCGGGGGGGGGGGGGGTGGACAGCGGCTGCTTATGGGGATGGGGTTTCCTTTTGGGGTGATGGAATGTTCTGGAACTACATAGAGGTGATGGTTGCACAACGCTGTGAATGTACTAAGTGCCACTGGACTGTTCACTTTAAATGGCGAGTTTTCTGCAGATTTTTGTGGACCCTCCGTGTCCGTCCGTGGCAGCCACCCAGGAGACGGAGGGTGGTGAGGGGACGTGACCCCCAGGCCTCCAGCCTCGACGACCCGGGGAACGCAGCGTTCCCACTGGACTCCAACGAAGCCTGCCAGCTGGCGCGAGCATAAACAAGGTCCGCCACGGGCTGTCCCCTATGACTCTGTCGCCTACTCGCCCCTCGGGCCAGTGGCCTCCTTATCTCTAGACAGGGACCCGGTCTGAATGGAGGGAGGCTGGCCCAGCCTCTGAGCAGCTGCAGTTGGGTGGGACAGGGTGGTGGTGGGCGCAGCCGTGTTACTGGGCACTTGAGTGCCCGGAGTGTCCGGGGGAGCCTCTGGACCCCGGTCGCCAGGCCACAACCCCCCCGCACAGAGGCTGAGCCTGACACTCGGGGGGAGGCGGGTCTCCCACAGCCAGTGGGTGTGTGCTGGGGGTAGGGGAGGCCAGGACTGTTCCTCCAGTGGGAGCCTTGCTTGTACCTCTTGCCCGCAGGTGCCCTGTCACACTTTACACCCCCCATGACCTCCCTTGCACAGCCACCCACCTCTCTGCTGCCAGGAACCTGGAAGCACGCACAGGGGTCAGTGCCCAGGGCAGGGAGTGCTGAGCAGTGGAGGAAGGTCTGGGTGCCCCGGGGGAAGGGTGTTCCTGGGGCACCTCCTGCCCCTCTACTATCTCGTGGCCGGACCTCACCTCAGCCCTCCCTGCCCTACACCTCAGCACCCCAATTCCCTGCCCAAGCCTTCAAGGAGTCCCCAGGCTGGGGCAGCTGGAGCCAAGCACAGGCACTCCCAGTGCTGTGGGGTCAGGCCAGGGCTGGAGGAGAGGATGGGGGTTGGGAACACCCAGCTGAGCCTGGAAACGTAATGTCAGAGAAGGCTTCCTGCAGGAGGGGCTTTTTGAGTAGGGTTTTGAAGAATGAATAGAAGTTTCCCATTTAAGGACGAGTAATTGCAAAAACACCCAGTTTATCACATAGCTACTATGTGCCTGGCCCTGTCCTTTACACCTCATTTGACCTTCTCTCCAGGGAAAGTGTTGGCCCTTGTTTTCCAGATGAAGAAACGGAGGTGTGATAGAGAGGAATGACTTGGCCAAGGATGCACTTTCTGGCCCTTCCTCCTCTGCTTCCTTTGCTTTTCAGCATCTGCAGCCTTTGATCCTAACCAGAGAGGGGACAGAGGGAATCCCATGGGGGAAGATGGCCACCTCATAAACTCTTGCTGTGGAATTTAGCACACAGTAATAAGTCTTTTTTTTGACAAAATCATTCTATTCTTCCTACCAGCCCGCCAAGCTGGGATGATGTCCCCATTTCAGGGAAGAGGATACTGAGGCTCAGAGAGGCTCCCTGGGGGGAGAGGTTTCCCCACCTTCCCCAGGAGCACCCCCTCCCTCAAATCCCTCCCCGGAAAAGCAGCCCAAGACCCTGCCCAGCTGTGGTCCCTGGAGTGTTTACTTTGCACCCACGGCGGGCGGGACCAGGCAGGCGGGGGCGGACAAAGTCCGGGGGGACTATAAAGGCCAGTCCAGCAGCAGCGTCGCGTCAGTCCCGGCTCAGAGCTGAAGTAGCACAGCCATGCGCCACTTTCCGATGCTGCTCCTGTCGTGGCTGCTCTTGTGGCTGCCTCCGGGAGGCGCCCTACCTCTCACCCAGGACCACTCCCCGGCCTTCCTGGGACCCTCAGGCGGGCACTCCAGTCTCGATGTCTCTAGATTCCGGGAGTTGCGGGAACGCTACGAGCACCTGCAGGCCAGGCTGCTGTTGAACCAGACCCAGGAAGACTGGAACGCCGACCCCATCCCGGTTGATCATGTCCGGATGCTCACCCCGAAGCGTGAGTGAAATCTTGGAGGACCTCCCCACCCCCCACAGCTCCCATCATCTAAGCAGTGGTTCTGAGTCATAGAGGCCCAGGCCTGCTGCTGAGCCTCAGTTTCCCCATCTGTGAGCCCAGGCAAGAACGTATCCCCTTGGGGCCGATGGGGGAGCTGGCGGCCCGTTTGCATGGGGACAAGGCGAGGCTTAGCCAACGTGATATGTTACAATGCGTCCTCGGATCGCAGATGGGGAAACTGAGCCCTAGAGAAAAGCCAGCGACTCTCTCGAAGGCTCACTGAGCCTGGAGAACCCAGAGACAAGGTCGGGCCCGGGGGCGGGGTCCCTGTCCTTGGATGTAGCTGGGTTGAGGTGGTGGCTTTGGGGGGATCCAGGAGGAAGGATGCAGGGCAGGGGAGAAGGGGCGGGGACGAGCGGTGCGTAGCGAGTGCAGAACCTGTCCGGGCTGGTCCCGAATCTGATGCAATCGCTGTAGAAAGCACTGCAAAAGTCGCACGTGACAGGTGCCTTCAGGGAGGAAGGGAGGGAGGATGTTCGCGCCCTCCAGGGAGGCTGGGGGGGCGGGAGGTGGGGACAGTGGAAGAAGAGCTGGGCTGCGCTGGGGGCTGGGAGGGGGTGGGGGGAGGGGGTGGGGGAAGGGGTGGTAGGTGGGGGGCGGTGTTCGGCTGGAAGGGAGCGCTCTTATCCCATCCCAGTCGCGCTTGTGCTGTGAGAATCCAGGTAGACCTCTCGCCCTCTCTGAGCCTAGCGACTGCGTTGAGGGTCCTCAAACCCCATTCCCCCCAGTATTCCCCACACTTGCACCAGCCTGTGGGTCTGAGAATCCTGGGGAGCCTGGTGCCCTTCATTACTCAGCTATGGAACCCGAGAAGTACAGACTTGCAGTCCTCAGGCCCAGGCACTTAGTAGGCCTTCAGTAAAATGTTTCTGACTGTCAGAAGGAGAAGGCGGAGCCAGCGTTTGAATCTCAGCCTCTAAACACGGGCTATACATTCCCTTCTCCCTACTAAGCGCCTACTGTGTGCCAAGCATGGTGGTGACAAGCGGACAGAAATCCCTTCTGAGAACCTGGTGGGGAGACGAATGATACACCGGCGCATAGAGGAGGGCGGTGCCTGCGTTAGGCAGGCCGGAGGGACAGCAGCCCCGGCTGAGGCTCAGGGGAAGAGTGTGCCCGGCAGAGGAGGCAGCTTGCGCAAAGGCCCTGGGGTGGGATCGAGCTTCGCGTGTGGGAGGAAATGGGCACCCCCGCCCTGGCACACAGTAGGCGCGTGGGTGACCGTGTTTCCCCTCTCTCTCCCACAGTGCGGCTTGGGCCCGATGGCCACCTGCGCCTGCACGCCCTCCGGGCCGACCTGACCGAGGGGCTCCCTGCCGGCTCCCGCCTGCGCCAGGCCCTGCTCCGGCTGTCCCCGCAGGCGCCAGGCTCGTGGGACCTGACGCGGCAGCTGCAGCGCCAGCTCCGCCTCGGCGGCCCCGCGGCTCCCGCGCTCAGCCTGCGCCTGCCGCGGCGGGGGGGCCCGTCGCCCGAGGCGCTGCGCGCCGCACAGCCCCGGCTCGAGCTGCGCTGGTGGCCCCCCGCTGCCAGGGGGCGCCGCGGCGCGCATGCGCACGCCCGGGACGCGTGCCCGCTCGGGGAGGGGCGCTGCTGCCGCTTGCTGAGCCTGCGCGCGTCGATCGAAGACCTAGGCTGGGCCGACTGGGTGGTGGCGCCGCGCGAGCTGGACGTGCGCATGTGCGTCGGCGCCTGCCCGGGCCGGTTCCGGTCGGCGAGCAGGCACGCGGAGGCACAGGCGCGGCTGCACGGCCTGAAGCCCGCCGCCGCGCCTGCGCCGTGCTGCGTGCCCGCCGGCTACGCGCCCGTGGTGCTGCTGCACCGGGCCGCCGACGGCCGCGTGGCGCTCACGCCCTTCGACGACCTCGTGGCCGCCGGCTGCCACTGCCAGTGAGCGGCTCGGCCTCCGCTCGCGGCGCGCGCGCCGCGGACGCACCTTAGGGGCCTTGCCTGTCGAACGGGCTCGCGGGACCCGGGTCCCCCTTCCTGACCTCCGCCGTCCACTCCCTCCTGCCCAAACGGTTGTATTTATGTTTGTATTTATTATTAATTTATTGGGGTGACCTGCCTGGGGACTGGAGGGCTGGCCTGGCAGGGTGCGTTTATTTAAAACTCAGTCAATAAAAATGGAGCTGTCGGACCTGACCCTTGTGGTGGCCGTGATGGAGCTGGTGACCTAGGGAAGGGCCCGCCCCTCCCTGGCCTGATGCCGCAGGGCACCTGGTACCGGGGCGAGGGCGGTGGGTCAGGGACCGGATGGCAGGGCGTTCTCGGGGACGCCGGGCGTTGGCTGGCCTTCGTGACTCCAGTGGTCTCAGGGGCAGCCCAGGACGTCCCTCGCTATCGCCATGCTTCGCTACTTCCCTGCTCCCGTTCATGATTCTGAGACCCTTCCGGCTCTCAGCAACCTTCCAGCCCTCCTCATCTCTCAGGACTCCTGTTTCTGTAATTATCTGGCCCTGACTCTCTAGCACGGTCCTGCTGCTGTCTCTCTCCACGCTGGAGTCACCTTTCCAAACACAGCAGCCCATCTGCTCACGCGCATCTGCAATCAAGTCACGGCCATCTGCAATCAAGCGCGCTGACTGTGATGGCGGCCCCTGATTAGAAGAGTCCCATCGCCCCTCCTGTTTGTGGCACCTCCCTCCATGTTAATGGTGTCTCTGTTCTTTCATATAAAAAGAGCAGGGAGAAATAAGCAAGTTGTGAAGAACATTTTCATGCACACTGCATCTCCCTGGTTGTAAATTCTTCCTACTCAGGATCTTGGAGTTGTTGAGATGTGCTGAGTCCAGGCCCCTCCTCACACCCACCCGCCCGTCCACCCTGAGAGTGTCTGAGAGGAACTGTTAGGAGAATCCACTTCCAGCAGTGAGTGAGGTGTGTCCCCTGTGAACACCACCACCCAGAGGCAGCCCTGAATGACTGTAGGTGCCCCCGAATGTATTCACTGAGTGCCCACTTTGTGCCAGGTGTGGCTGTACACTGAGAATACAGGAGTCATGAGACAGGCAGAAACCATCCCACTTGAGCATGGTCGAATGAGGGAGACAAATGAGCACAAAGACAAATCATTAAAAAAGCAGCAACTGTAGTACGAATTGTGCCCAGGAGTCATCCTGGCCAACGCACTCGTGAACGAGGCAGAGGGGATTCAGCTGATCGGGGAGGAGGCCTCCCTGAGGAGGTGACATCTGAACCGAGAAGTGCAGGAAGGATGGAACTTGAGGGGGAGAGCTGGGGGATGGGCATCTGAGGCAGAAAGAACAGCAGGTGCAAAGGCCCTGAGGTGGGAACAAGCCCAGTGTCTAGCAGCAAAACTGCTGAAAATGGGGCCAGAGAGGTGGGTGAGGGCCAAAACCCACCAAGTTTCATGGGTGGTGGGGAGGACGTGGGTCTGTTGGAAGAGCAATGGGTTGACGTGAAGGGTGTGGAAGCTGGGGAAGGGTGGGATCTGATTTATGCGGGGAGGACGACAGGTGGCTGGGGGCAGGACTCGGGGCTCAAGCAGTGTCTAGTGCAGGAGGGATGCAGAGGTGCAAGGAAGCAGAAGACTCTCATTGGTCCTCTCTCCCACCTCAGGTCACTCCCAAGTATTGGGGAGCCAATGGGGCCTCTGTCGGCTTGTCACCACCATGCCTGGCACACAGTAGGTGCTTAATAAATACTTTCAGAAGTAAAGGTATAGCCCATATTTAGAGACTGAGGCCAAGGAAGAGCCAGAAGGCCCGGAGTCACCTGGAAGGGGACAGGCTGGGATGGGAGCCGAGGGAGGCTCAGCGCCCAGCCATCACGTACTCCTCCGGGGCCCAGTCCAGCGACTGCAGGTTGCCGTAGATAGGCTGGGAGGCATGGTCAGGGCCCTTGTAGTTCATGTAGAAGTCACCGTCCTCGGAAGGCTGAGCCCTGTGGGGACAGACAGATGGGAGGGAGGTGGGACTCAGGGCAGGCGTGTCAGCTTTGAGAGGCAAAGAAGGTTCAGGGCGGCTGCAGCCACTACTAAGATTAACCCATGAGGGCACTGAGGCCCGGGGGGGCGTCCTCCCAGCCAGGCCAGCTTTCTCTGATGAAAGGAAGTAGGGCCAGTGACTCAGGGAAGATTTGTGGACTCAGCACTGCGGGGCTGCATCCGATGACCTTGAGTTCACCGTAGGATTGTTTCTTCCTTAAAGTTGAAACGGTTGCCCATTTTTCACATTAAAATCTACGCCTTAGTTTCCTCTTGAAAAATCAGAAGCTCTGGTCACAGCGGCCACATGGACACAAGTGACTGGAGTCAAACAGTGTCTGCCCCTTTAGATGGGAAATGTTTTTGCTAGGTCCCCTGAAACAACTGACTTTGTGGCCTCAATATAAAAATCAATCTCTGAGCCTCACTTTCTGCGTCCACGGAGTCGGTGGGGAGGAGGTAGCTTCCTAGGAATGTCTAGCTATGGTAGGCAAGACCCCCGGAGAAGAACATTCCCGCCTTCGGAGCAACCTAACCACTCCCCTGGTTCCTCTTGTAACAAAGACCATTTTGGATAAGGGGTGTCTATTAGTCATTCATACTTTAGTATGAATTACTCTGAACATATAAATGGTTGTATAGGGATGGGCAGGACTGAGAGTCAGTGTTTGTTTCCTGCCTCTACTTCTGACTCACTGGGTGACCTCGGGCAAGTCATCCCCTTTCCTCCCAGAGCCTCCATTTCTGCAACTATAAAATGTAGGATGGACTGACACATCAAATTCAAAAACATGTTTTTGGAGGAGATTGACCGTGAGGGCTTGGTGACAGCGAGCCAGAGGCGGGCATCCAAGCACACACTGCCTTAGTGAGGCTAGTGATTTCAACTCCCTCCCGCAGACCACTTCTGCTTTGGAGCCATATTTGCATCTGCTTTGTATGTTCTCCCATTTCTCACCAGCAGGCTCCCGGGACCTCCCCGCCTTGTGGACTCTGCTGCCTGACACCGCCATGGCCCTGCTCCCTTCCTACAGGGACGCTGCCGGCCCATCCAGCTTCAGCTCGTGTGTCTTGCCTTCTCACAATTCATTCACAGCAGATTCTCTGTCCTCTCCCGTCTCCGGGTCTTTGCCCTGCCGGTGCCGCCCCCTGAAATGCCCTCCCCTCCCTCGCCCGACTGGAAAAGCTGCGCGCATCTGTCTGAGTCCAGCCAGCCCTTCTCGGGGAGCGGGGCTCTGTGGAGGAAGAGGGACACAGGGCCTTCTTAGCATCTCCTATGTGACAAGGAGGTATGGGGGGGCTGTCCTCATTTTACAGAGACGGAAATGGAGGTTCAGAGACAGCCCTGAGTCACACGAGGTCTGCGCCCAGACCGCTGACCGCTACCACGAGCCCTCACTCTGCCTTGCACACCTGCCTCCTCTCTCCTCGTCCCTGGCTGCAGAAACTGGGTTTGCAGGTCATGAAAGGGGAAGCTTGTCCCATACACAGGAGCTCACTTAATTCTTATCCCCACTCCATGAGGCAGGGGCTGTTAGCCCATCTTACAGATGAAGAAACTGAGGCCCAGAGACGTCAGACTACTTGCCCTAAGATCACACACCCTGCAAGAGGCAGAGCTGAGGTATGAACCCTGACCGTTTGGCTGCAGAGTCTTGCCGGCAGATGTGTGTGGGTTACTCACCCGTGGTCGGCCCACTGGTGCCCTGCGGGCGGCTGGCCCACGAACATGTTCTCATAGTCAGGTGTGGAGGGCCTGCGCAGGGCGGCCCCCGAGGGCTCAGGGCTGAGGCCTCGGCTACTGTACCTCGGCTGCCGGCCGGAGCCGGGCCGGAGACCATCCTGAGCAGCCCACGTTTTGCTCAGACCCTGGCTACTGGATGCCCGGTGTCTCCGGAGTCTCCAGGCCAGCACTGAGCCAGCAACGGCGAGCCCAAGGAACAGGCCTGCACTGGCTGCCAGCACCCCCATGGTGGTCGGGGCCAGGCCAGGGGGGCAGCCGGCCTCCAGGAAGGCAGAGACGTTGTGCCAGGTGCCGGTGTCTGTGTGCAGGCACTGCAGAGGGGGCTGCTGGGAGCAGTTGTCTCGCCGGACCTCGTCCCAGGATGCTAGCACACAGAGACAGTCAGCCTTCAGGTCAATGTCACAGCGTTCGGCCAGTGCCCTGTCCACACGTTCTAGTGGGTTGCGGGTTACATCCAGGACCTTCAGCTTCTCCAGGCGGGTGAAGAACGGCAGCGGGAGCTCTCGAAGGCTGTTCCCAGACAGGTCGAGGATGGCCACACTGCTGGCCTGCAGAGACTGGTTCTGGGGCAGGTTCAGGCCTTGGCCACTGAAGTTCAGGCATGTGTCTGTGAACGCCTTGGTCCAGTCCACGCCGCCGGAGGACACGTTGCAGGACAGTCCCTGGCTGCCTGGATCCTGCAGCAGCAACAGCAGCAGCCACGCCAGGGCGCCCCCCATTCAGGCAACCTAGATAGAGATGGGGATCCGAGAACTGACCTCAGCCTGTGGTCCCCCTTGCCCTCACTGCCCTCTCCGCCTGCGTTTATTGTTCCTAATTCTGCATAGCTTGGAGCAGCTCCGGAAGCTTCTGATAAGGTCAGAGGCAACCCCACGCTGGTGGGCTCTGGCCCCCAGCCTCAGTCTCTCGGTCTGGGCAATGGGCACATAACGCCGACTGCCGGGCTTGGAAGGCGAGGAGGAGACGCGGCCGGGTCAGCCCTTCCCCTTCTCCCCAGGGGACGCTTCGGGCTCTCCCCGTTTCCCCCACGGCCCCCACCTCCCACCCCCTCCTTGGCCAAGACGGGGCCATATGCAAATGAGAGGTTTGCCCCGGAACGGCCCCGCGCCGCCCGCTCATTGCTTCCTGCAGGGCTGCGGGAGGCGGGAGGCCGGGCTGGCGGGGGCTGGGGTGCGGGCTGCGGGAGGGGGCCCCAGCTCGGCTTTGCGGCCCCCGCGCACACCCGAGGCCCAGCGCCTCCGTCCTGCGTTTCTGGCCCCAGCGCCACGCCCTCACCGCGGCGGTGCTGGAGGGCTGCCGCGCGGAGGGACTGCTGGGGGCTCACCTGGACGCGGGGGCCGGAGCGGCGGGCACCCTCCGCGGATCAGACCCGCTGTGCTCCCTGCCGTCCCTCAGGCTCTGCACCCAGCGACTCGGAGGGAAGAGGAACTGGTGTCCGGGCGGGGTGCAGAGGGGAAGAATGAAGAAGACAGAGACCCGCCCCCTTGCAAGACCTCAAGGCCCAGAATTCTCAGGGGAGGGGGAGGGGCGGCCCGCTTCCCTCTTGCTGGAACCCAATGACTCCATGTCCCCATTAATACCCCCAACTGACAGCTACCTCATCAACTAGCTTCCTGGTCCCAGCGCAGTTGACTCCCAACCCATGCATTCATTTATTCATTCAACAAACATCACCCATGCCGGGCCCCTAAGAGACCCCAGCCCTGCCAGGTTCTCCAGCAGCACCCACCCAGTATTGGGAGGAGACAGACCTGGACACAGACCTCTCCAGCCCCACGGTGTCAGGGCAGGCTACAGGGAGGGACAGGGTCCTGGAAGGCTTCCTGGCGGATGAGGCATTAGAATTGGGGCTTCAACATATGAGTAGGAGTTTGCCAAGGCTTCCTAAAACCTGCCTTTGACTCTCCGAGCTCCTAGCCTCTCCCACAGACTCAGGGCTCTCGCTCATGCACAATGATGCCTCCATGCTAAAGGAGGGTGGGCAGAGGGCTCCCTGGGGGAGGGGACGTTAAGTCTGGGGTTGGCAGGCAGAAACAAGTGCGTTACAGATTTCAGGCAGCAGGCGCAGCAGGGGCAAAGTCCTTGCATCTTGAGAAAGCATGGCCGGCTGGCGTCTGGGGGTGAGGAACGTAGGGAGGAGGCCCGAGTCCCAGAGGGGCACGGAGGCCTGAGTCAGACTCGAAGGATGGTGACACACGTGAGATTGAGGAGGGAGTGGGCAGGGGTGGGCTGGGAGAGGGTCTCAGCCTGGGCCTGGCAGCAGACAGACCAGGCTCAAATCCGTTTCAGCCCCTGACTCACCACTCTGTGCCTCAGTTTCCACATCTCTAAAATGTGGTAAACCCCGTGAGGCTTCTCCCGGACTCTGGGAGGCTGGAGTCCACCCCCTCACGCGTTCCCCTGTCCTCAGGCTCCGCCCCTTTCCGTCTCCAATCGCAGAGGAATGGCTCAAAAACCCAAAGGTTTTGAATGGGACTTTGCAGAAAGAGCTGCAAATGGTGTTTCAACACACCCACAGAGTCACTCCTACCAGGGAACTGCAAATCACGACTCGAGATATCGTCTGTTTTCACCTATCAGATTGGCAAAAATTCAAAAGTGTGATGACACCCCGTGCTGGCCCGGCTGTGGGGAAACAGGCAGCCCCGTGCGTCGCCGGGGGAGCATGCGTGGTGCAGCCTGCCGGAAGGCACCCTGGGTCTGGGATTGGGAACACGTGTGCCCACCGCCCCGCATCCCACTCCTGGGACTCCCTCGAAGACTTGCATGTTTGCAGAAAGACGTGGGGGCGAACTGATGAGCGGATAGAGAAAGTGCGGTCCATCCATACAGCAGAATATCGTTCAGCCTCATAAAGGACGGAAGCCCTGACCCGCGCTGCATCGTGGACAAAACCTCGCGCTGAGTGAGAGAAGCTGACACGAAAGGCCACGTAGTGCATGATCCCATTTACAGGAAACGTCCAGAACAGGCGAATCCACACAGACAGAAAGCAGACTGGTGGTTGCCAGGGGCTGGGGAGGGGCTGCTCATGGGGACGGGGTTTCCTTTTGGGGTATGGGAATGTTCTGGAACTAGATAGGGGTGATGGTTGCACAACACTGTGAATGTACTAAAAATCACTGAATTGTTCACTTTAAAATGGCTATAATGGTAAATTTTATGTTAAGTGCATTTTGCACAATAAAAAAAAAAGGCTAAAAGGAGACACGGGTATGAGATAATTCATTGTAGCATTGTTTGTTTGTTCGTTTGTTTGTGAGGAAGATTGGCCCTGAGCTAACATCCGTGCCCATCATCCTCTGTTTTATGTGGCATGCTGCCACAGCGTGAATTGACGAGCGGTGCTAGGTCCACACCCGGGATCCGAACCTGTGAACGCCAGGCCGCCGAAGTGGAGTGCACAAATTTAACCACTATGCCACTGGGCCAGGCCCTAGTGTAGCGTTTTTTGTTATATGAAAAAAAAAATTGGCAACGACCTCAGGGGCTGGCTAGATCAATAACAGTTCGTCCATCCTGGGGGTGCTGCAGAGTCATGAAAATGAAATTATAGACCTCTACAAACCAATAAGGAAAGACTCATTCATTTCCTCCACAAACCTTTATAAGCGCGTACTGTGTGCCAGGCCCTGGCCCAGGAGCTGTGGATACAGCTGTGAACAAAATAGACGAAAGTGCTTGCTCTGGCTGGTTCCGTGCAGCAGAGGCGACATGCGGGGTCCATCAGGAAAACCCATAGCAGGTGGTGGGGAGGATGCAGAGAAAAATAAAGGCGGGAAACGAGTAGGGAGGGCAGCAACTTTTTATTATTTATTTATTTATTTATTTTGAGGAAGGTTAGCCCTGAGCTAACATTCACCGCCAATCCTCCTCTTTTTTTTTTTTTTTTTTTTTTACTGAGGAAGACTGGCCCTGAGCTAACATCCGTGCCCATCTTCCTCTACTTTATATGTGGGACGCCTGCCACAGCATGGCTTGACAAGTGGTGCATAGGTCTGCACCCAGGATCCGATCCGGTGAACCCTGGGCCACCAAAGTGGAATGTGAGAATTTAACCACTGCACCTCTGGGCCAGCCCCAGCAACTTTTTAATGGAATGATCAATGGAGCCCCTTACTGAGAAGGATAAGAGGGCTTATTGAGTAAGGAGGTAGGGGAAGGGCATCCAGGGCTGGAACAGCCTGTGCAAAGGCCCTGAGGTGGGAGCCAGCCTGGGTGAGGGCAGATGTCTCCAAGAGAAAATGTTAAGTGAAAAAAGCAAAAAACTTTCTAGATTTTATATGCCTAAGGAAACTTTGGATGGAACAGAAAAAACAAATACCTGTGGTTACCTCTTAGTAGCAGGCAGATGGGAGGGAGAACTGCACCGTATATGTTTTAATATTTCTTATTTTAGGATCCTACTGCACTGTGTGAATGCAAATCCTATTCAACACATTCGACAGGCACACACAAGACACTCAGGCTCTCAGGACCAGAGGGACAGAGGGGCACCAGCTGGTTTCAGGCTTGGTGCGGGTTGACATCTCCCCCACCCCCCAGTGCTGGGGCCTCTTAGCCTGGGAGGAAATGAGGAAATGAGGAACCACTGACACCCTGGCTGTGGGGGGCGGTGGGGGGTGTGGCAAGGCAAGCTTGGGGGCTGGGATAGGAGCTCTGGAGGTGAGTCTGGGGAACCTGAGAGGCCTGCACTATGGAACATCGGGAGGACCTGGAGTTCAGGAGGCTCAGGGGGTCTGGAAGTTCCTGGCCTCTGGGGGCCTGGGGGCTGGAGCACGCTGGCAGTTTGATAGGCCTGGTCTGGGAGCCTGGGCTCTGTGCCTCCTGCTGCAGCCACAGCTGACCATGCCCTAGCCTGCAGGAAGGGGCGCAGCTCTGGGCTCTGTGGGCTCCCACACTGGCTGAGGGGATCCAGAAGCTTCTGGACAGCACATCTCTATACTCCCTCTCCTGCCCGCCTGACATACGCTGAGCAAGTCCTGGCCTGAGTACCAGGCAGGGCCAGCCTGTCCGCACAGAGACCTCCAGACCCTCAGAGACACCTGGAGACCTTCCGAAACCCCCAGAGATATCCGGAAAAACTTGGAGATCCCCGAGACCCCAGAGACCCTCACAGACACCAAGAGAACTTCAGAGACTCTCGGAGCCCCCCAAAGGCGAAGACAGATATGCAGGGCATTCTCTGGGACAACCCAGCCCCAGGGCCACCAATCTGTGACCCCTGGATCCAGCCACATTGGCCCAACACCATCTGATGCCTGGTACCCACCCTGTGCCGGGCCCTGAGCCCAGGAGCCCCTAGACCAGGGAGCTGGAGCAAGGTCAAGCGTCCGACGTCCCTGTCCCGGGGGCTCCCCAGCCACCTCTGACATCCCTGGCCCAGCCCCCTCCCGGCTTCCTGCCATCTCCATTCTCTTGAGACGGCCTTTGAGACCCAGCACTCTCCCTACCTGCTGCTCTGGGAGTCCCGTCTCCCCAGGGGAGGGCGAGGGCAGGAGGCCAGGCCGCCCAACCCAGCACAGAGGCCGTTTGCCGGGTCTGGGTATCTTGAGGCGTCTGCGGGGCTCTTGGAGCCGGTGCGTCAGGACTGGAGGCCGGTGTGACGGCAAAGGGCTAGGCCGGGGTAGGGAAGCTGACTTAGGGGCAAACCCAGAAAGTGGGCAGACATCGCGACCGCAGACCTCTGTGCATTAATTCAGCAAATCATGACTGAGGTCCGCTCAGCCACTCCACCGCTGTGGGACCCAGGGCCAGCAGCTTAACCTCTCTGTGTCGCACCTTCCTTCTTTGTAGAAGGAGGACAGTAAAAACCACCGTGTAGGGTGGCTGTGAAGGGCTGGGGAGACAGACGTGAACGTGAGGACGTGCCTGGCGGCTGGGGACACACGTGACCAATACATCGGCTGAGCGTCCTATGGGGGAGGGGGGAAATGGGCAAATGATGGTCCTTCGATGCACAAAAATCGAATTCAGAAGGTAAAGCTTGATTTTTAATGATGTGGAAAGACCTTATTTGAGGTCACGTGGCCACGTTGGTTATAGTAAAATTGGTGAAGCCACTGAATGCCTTTGGGAGGGGCGGGCGCACAAAACGTGTCGCTGAGACGTCTGCGGTCAGCAAGCTCCAGCGCCTTCCACCCGCCGGCTCGGCACACTTTGCTGAGAGCAGCTCTGGCCGCCCGAGGCCACGCCGCGGGCCCCGGCTCTCCGGCCTGCAGCCCTCGACCGCAGGCGGAAGGAGAGGCGATCGCGGCGCGTCCGCCCGCAGGGCCCTCGGGTCCCAGCGCAGAGCCTGCTCGCTGGCGCCCCCTGCAGGCTCCTTCTCTCTCCTCACCGACCGGGGCTCCTGGGGTGACCTCCCAAACAGCCATGCTCTTGAATTCGGTCGTAGGGTCTACTTCTTGGGAACCCCAAAGTAAGATAAGTGGAGCGATACAAAGGGATACTATACAGCAGTTAGATTTTTTAAAGCATTTTAAGTAATTACAAATAGCAGCGGCCAGGCACTGGCTATTGAATTAGTATTAAGCAATGTCATCTCTACCATAGCTTCTTGCGATAGGAACTGGGATCACCTCCCACTTCACACAAGGGCAACTGAGGCACGGTGTGTTTGAGGAGCTCGCCCAAGGCTCCATGGCAGCCGCGCGTCAGCCCCGAATCCGCGTGCGTGACCATTGGGCCACACTGTGCTCGGAGGCCAGCCCCGCGCGCGCCCCCGCCGCCGGGGCCCGGGTCACGCCGACTTGACCTGACTTCGCGGCGGTGATTGCCTGGGGGTGGGGCTAAGGAGGGTACTTAGCTTTATTTTACTTTATTTTTGGTAAGATTTCGTTCGTTCCACAAATATTTGCTGAGTGCCTACTGGATGCCTGGGATTTGGAGAGCCCGACGGGGTGGTTCGCAGTTTTGAAAAGGTTTAGTGAAAGAAGGCCCCTCGAGAAGAAAAAAAACACCACAAAAACTGGGGAAAAAAGATATTCAGGTAAGAGTTCAAAATGGGAACAAGGTTTTTGCGGGCGTGGGAGAACTGGGTGATTTTTTTCCGTATTTTCCTTCTTCTTTGCCAAGAAATAATTCAATACATAAGTGCGGAAATATACATTTGGAAGCCGACTTGGGGGCATGGGCGAGGTCAAGAGAGGGGGACCACATTCCGAGCCTGAAACTCGGGGTCTCCAGAGCGGCTCCTAAAGGGGCGCCGGGGCGGGGCCTGCGGGCCCTCAGGAGTCGGACCTGCGTGTCTCTGCTCCCCTCGTGTGGCCGTGCTCGGGACTGCAGGCCCCGGTGGCCTTGGCTACACCGGGTTGGGGGTGGGGTGGGGAGTGGGGTCCTGACAGTCTGTGTGCCCTCAGGCTGAGACTCCAAGGACATTGGAGGTCTCAGACCCCAGCACAAAGGGGACATTGGGAATTTTTAGTTCATTTGTTCAGCAACAAGCATTTATTGCTTGCCTACTGTATGCCAAGCCTTGTTCTAAGCTCTAGGGAAGCAGCACTGAGCAAAACGTTCAAATTCCCTGCCCTGGTGGAACTCATGGACCACTGGGGACTGGGGCAATCAACGCATGAAAACAGGATTTTCAGGAGAATCCAACAGGGCAATGTGACCCAGAAGTTTGGGGGCCTTTCTGAGGAGACATCGCTGGAGCTGAGGCCTGAGGACAAGGAGAAGCCCGCCATGGGGAAGGGCTGGGGGAAGGGTGTCCCAGGCAGGAACAACAGCCTGTGTAAAGGCCCTGAGGTGGGAATGCTCTGGGTGCATGCAAAAGGATCATGGCCAAGAAGGGCTCAGTTTCCAGTGCTTAGCAAGCATCCACTCCCCAGTGTTGTTATTAAGCTGAAGGCAGGAAAAGACCCTTCCCCCTCTACCAGCCAGAGTAGGACCTTAGGGTGCCATGGAAACTCTGTCCTCCACCACAAGAAGAGAGGCTGGCGCTCTGGAGGACGTGAGGGAGGGACATTGCCAGTGCACCCCAAATTGGGACCTGGTGCCTCCACTCTCTGCTGTGTGTCGTTGGGCGAGTTGCTTCCCTGCCCTGAGCCTCAGTTTTACCTGCAGAACTTTCTCTGTAGCTATTGGCTCCCTCTCTCCCATTCCTCCCTTCCCTGTCCTCCCCAGGCCTGAGGTTTCCTCAGAATGCTTTCAGTTTCCCAGAGTGAGTATCCCAGGCCCAGACTGGGTGCTGGGGCACTCCAGTGGGTGGGGTGCTGCCTCCAGGGCGCCCATGGGACTCTCTCCGTGCCTCTCGAGCCTCAGTTTCCCCATCCTGTAACATGGGGAGAAGTTCTGGCTCCTTCGTGAGGCTGCTGGGAGAATCCCACGGGGTGGTCGGGTCTGGAGCTGGGCGGCCAGCTCCTCAGCACGCGTCTCACTGCAGCTCGGGCGCAGGGCGCAGGGGCGGGGACGTGACCGGCGGGCAGTGGAGCCGCTGAAGGCGCTGGGAGCGCGGCAGGGTACTGGCCGGGGTTGGGTTGCGCTTGGCGGCCGGTGGATGCGGGGCTGGTGTGGGAAGCTAGCCGTTCCGCCGCCGCTCCTCCGCCCAGTCCTCCTGGGTCCCTGCTCTCGCTGGGAGTTCCTCACGGCTCTGCCGAGGTTCAGGCGGTTCCCGTTCAGGGCTACACGGCGGACTCGGCACAGCCGGGCTTTAAAGCCAGGCCCAGATCCTCCATCCGGGGACTTCCGCCTCCAGGTGATCGGTTTGGGGGTATAATCCCCATTTCAGAAACCCGAGACTCCAATGGGTTGCTGGCTCTGCAAGGAGGCCAGCCTGTTTGAACGACCCTCTGCCCCCGCCCCTTCGCCCCCAGCACCCAGGGGCTGGGGCCCGGGCTCCTCCCACCTGGCCTGGGCTGGAACCCCACCCGCGCCCCAGCTGCCCGGGTGCTCGCCAGCTGCTGTGGCTTCTCCCCTCCCGGTGTTGTTTGGGTTTTAATTTTTGTGTTGCAGTTAGAAAATTACCCATAATTACAGCTTCGGAGAGGAGCCGCCTCTGGGTGCGGGGCCTGCCCCCAGCTCTGGCCGCCTCGCACAAGGCTGCCGAGGGGCTGGCTGTCGAGGGGCTGCAGGGGCCGCCCGGCCCTGGCCCCTCCCAAAGCGCCCCACTTAAATGAGGAGGGAGGGACTGCCTCCACCTCCTGTGGAGACGGAAAGCCATCTTTAGGAAAACCCAGAACAGCCTCCCCCACAACTCCTGCACCATTTTCGTGGGCACCCACCACGGTGTCCCGGGAAAGGGCCGATCCGCCGGGAGGCAGAGGCTGCCCACAGACGACTTGGTGCATTATTTTCTCTTAACAATGACAGGTCCCACGTGCTGAACCGATAATCTGGGGGAGATGGCTAGGGAAGGCGAGGAGAAGGCGGAGGGAGAGGAGAAGGAGAAAGAGTAGGGGGAGCAGGAGAAGGAGCTATTGGGACCAAAGGCGAAGGAGGAGCCAGAATAGGCCGGGCCTGGAGCCAGAGAAAGAGCTCCGGGCGGCAGGAAGAGCCAGCGCAAAGGCCGGGAGGTGAGCCTGAGAGGGTGGGTCTGAAGAATGCAAGGGCAGGAAGGGAGTGAGTGAGGGGAGGCACAGCCCCTCCTCCAGGCAGCTCTTCTGCCCTACAAGCAGAGCCTGCTTCGGGCTCCCCCAGGCGTCTCCCCCGGCCCCACGGGCTTGGGGTTTGCGGGGCATGGGCAGTCCCAAAGAGGACGAGCCCCAGCTCAGAGCTGTAGTCCCCGCGCAGCCACATGGGGGCGACCGGAAGCCGGCGAAGGCGTCGCAGATCCGGAATCCAGCCTTAGCCCTCCTCGCTTGCCCCCGCCCCCCAACACACACACCCAGGCCCCTCAATCAATTACCAGGACTGCCCTGGCCCACGACCCTTGTCTACACGGGCCTCTCCCTGGGGCAACCGCCCTGCCTCCTCCACGCCAACCAGATCTACCTGGCCGCCCCATGTAGCTTCTTCTTAGAGTCCCGACGCGGATCTCGTCCCTTGTGGCTCCACACCGTCCCATGGCTCCCTATTGCTCTTAGAACAAATCCCAACCCGTACCCGCCAGGAGTGGTCTGGCCCCTCTACCCTCCTAGCCATCATCTCCCTGCTCCAGCCACACTGCCCTCCTCACTCTGCCTCAAATACCTTAACTGTGTGCCCACCTCAGGGCCTTTACACTTGGGTGACTGCAGTCTGAACATTCTGCTTGCAGATCTTTGGGATCCACCCTTCCCCTTATTAAGCAATTTTCCTTTCCCCCCATGCCCCACCCTCATATGGCTGGGGGCGTTCTCTCTGTGGGTTCTCCTCCTGCAGGGCGGGCGCCCGGGTTGGAAGTGCGCGCTGCTCGGTTTCCCCGGACGCCGCGTGGGGCCCAGAGCTCGCTCTTCTCGGACTTCCCGCCGACGCCGAGGCTGTGTTTGGAGATCCGTCCCGGTTACCATGAGAACCGCGCTCGTCGCTCCCACCCGCTTCGCCTCCCCCCTTCGCAGCTCGCGGGGCAGCGGGCGCCTCTGCGTCCCGCCCTCCCTCTCTCCGCCTCCGCCCTCCTCCGGGAGCCCGGCAGACCCTGCTGTCGCTCCGTCCTCTCCACCGGCGACTCCTCCCTCTGCCCAGCACGTGGCACTCTCTGAAATTATCCTACTGATTCGCCAGCTTTTGACGGTCCGCCTTCCCCATCAGACCCCCTGCTCCACAAGCGGTAACAACGTCCCCGGAGCCCCGCACACGGCGGGCGCTCAGTGTTTGTGGAGAGAATGAAGACTCACATCGACTCAAGGAAGCGCGGCTCAGAGAGGGCAAGGGACCCGCCCAGGGCACACAGAATCCCGGGGAGCATTGGGAGATAAATGGGGGGCGCCTGGAGTGGCGGGAGAAATAGCTGCAGGGCCCGGGAGTCACAGCTGTCACCAATACGCTGTGTGACTTGGGTTGAGTCACACCCTCTCTGCCTCGTTGGCAGTAGGCGCTGGAGAGCAGCGGTGGGAGCAGGTATTACGATGAGGGTGTCCTTGACGCCCCCACCCCCCGACGGCCCGCGGGGCACGGGGCAGACGTCAGCTCGAGGCCCGAGGCAAGCGTGCCGGCCGCGCCCCCACCCGAGCGCCGCGGGGGCCGGGGAGGCCCGCGGGAGAGGAAGCTGGGGGAGGGGACGGCCGCCTGGACAGGAAGTGGGAAGGGCTGGCTTCCCCCCCGTCCCCGGCCGGGGCCCCTCGGGATGGAGGCGGGGCTGAGGCCAGCCCGGCCCTTCCCTTCCTCTTCGCCTGTCTGGAACCCCAGCCGCTCCCGACTTCCAGCCGGCCGGAAGGCCTGGGGAAAGGGGGACTTGTACTGGGGGTGCGGCCTCTAGGAGAGAGGCGTGATGGGGGGGTCTGCCGGCTGCGAGAGGGGGCGCTCGCATCAAGACACAACGACACAGGAAACCTGAGCCCACAACCACACAACACAGGAGCCCGCAATCCACCCACGCGCGAAGGCACACGCACATTCACACACTTGTGCACACAGCCTGGCGCTGCGCCACTCGGTCCTGCAGAACCGCCACGGACACACAACCACTTCCGCAGAGCCACGGACAGTTGCAGGACGGCGACCGTTCACTCGGTGCCTGCCAACCCCCCACGCACAACAACGCACACGTGCACTCACATAGGAACCGCGTGTTTACACACACAGAAACACACTCGCGGTCGTGCAGAGGAGGTGGGGGCACACCCCTGGGGGCAGAAGGGCCCTAGGATGGGGAATGGGGTACTCACTGCCTGTACCCGATACCTGCAGAGGGGCAATTAAAGGTTTCAATGCACCCCAATTACAGTTGGCAACACTGAGTCTGAGAAACCGAGCGAGCGGGAATGACTCAGTCAGTCAACAAACAGTCGCCGCCAGTTCCAACTGTTGACACAGGGTGTGACTATGGGGCAGTGCAGGGCGGCTCCCAGGGTGTGGCCTGAGTACCCCAAGGAGCTTCTTGTGTATTGTGTGTCTGTGTGGTGTGTTTGGCTGTGGGTGTCCAGAGGATGTGTGAGTGTGACGCTGTCATCTGTGGCTCCGTGACTCCCCGGGTCCGTGTGTGGAGCCCCGGGGAGGCTGTGACAGTGTGCCCAGGGTGACCGCGAGTAGCTGCGTAGGCTCTTTCCACGGCTGTCAGAAGCTGTAGCATAGCTGCGCCTATGCGTGTCTCTGTGCGGCTCTGTGCCGCTGCCAGTGGTGGTCTGTGGGTTTTGCTGTGACAGCCACTATTTGAGCTGTGTATCCTGTGTATGACAACGTGTCCCCGCTCCAGCTGTGTGTGTGGCGGTTCCACCCGTGCTGTGTGTGGGTAGCTCTGCGGAGTGATACGCCCAGTGTGACTGCCTGTAGCTTTATGGAATTGTCACAGTGGTTCCAGTAGCTGGGCGGACTTATGTGTGCAGAGTCCTGTGCCTAAGGTGTAGCTGCAACGAAGTGTGTGGCTGTGTACCTGGATGCACCATTTAGGTGGCTGGTCCTATCTGGGGCGTGTGTGTGTGGCCGTGATCAGCTGTGTCCCGCTGTGTGACCCTGGTGGCCATCCCCACTCGTGCCCTGCGTGTATGTACCCGTCCCCGCGCCGCCTCCCCCGCGGGAGCACTGCGCGTGCGCGCCCGGCCCACGATCCCGGCGGCGGGACCCACCCGCGCGCCCGCCATCGCCCCTTTAAGAGCGGCGCCCGCGGGCGGCGGGGAGGCGGCGGGCGGGGGCGCGCGCGGCGGGAGGAGGGGGCGCGCGCTTCCCGGAACAGCCCGCGCAGAGGAAAGAGAGGAAGAAAATAAAACCCGCGGCCGGAGCCGAAGCTGGAGCTGCCGCCGCCGCCGCCTCGGCCGTCTGGAGCTCCCCCGCGCGGACGATGCCCGCGGCGCCCGAGCGGGGCTCGGGGCGGTGAGGCCCGGGGCGCGGGGTAGCTATGGCGACCGCGAGCGCGGCCCGCGGCGCCGCCTGACAGGTGTGGGCCCCGGCGGCGGCGGCGGCGCGGAGCAGCATGTACGCCAAGGGGGGCAAGGGCTCGGCTGTGCCCTCCGACAGCCAGGCCCGCGAGAAGTGAGTCGGGGGGCCCGGGCCGGGGGCGGGGCTCGGCGGCCGCGCGGCTTCCGTGGGTCCCAACGCCGGCGGGCACCGCGCCGGGCACGTGGGTGCGGGGTGCAGGACGCGCGGTGCCCGAGCGCGCTCGAGGGGTCGCGAGATTTGCGGGGGCGCGCGAGACCAGAGGGGCGCGAGGCGTCGCGAGGTATGTGGGAGCGCGCTCGAACCGAGGGGCGTGAGGGGCTTAAGGGGGTGCGACATTTGAGGGGGCGCACGAGAGTCAGAGGGCGTGAGGAGCGCAAGGAGTCGTGAGGCTCGAGGGGGCGCGCGAGACCCGAGAGGTTGTGTTCAAGGGGCGCGAGATTTGAGGGGGCGCGCGAGACTCGGGCGGCGTGAGAGACCTGAGCGGCTCGAGGGTCGCGAGATTTGCGGGGGCGCGCGAGACTCGAGGGCGCGAGATTTCAGGGGGCGCGCGAGATCCGAGGGGACTCGAGGGTCGCGAGACCTCCCCGACGGTCGTGGTCCCCGCGGTTCTCCGCGTTCTCCAGGGAAGTTTCCCAGGCCGGCGAGCCTGGAGCCTCGGGGGACCCCCTGCGCCTGGGGAAGAGCTAGAGAGGGGAGAGGAGGGCCTGAGGGACGCCGGCCCCACCCTCGCGAGGCCACCTGTCCCGCCGGCCGGGGCAGTGGGGAGCGGGGCGGGGCCCCCACTTGCTCTGGGCCTGGCGCTGGCGGGGGGCGGCTGATGCTCTCCGGCCGCCGGGGGCACAGGTACCTAGTTCCCAGAGCCGGCGGCGCTCCAAGCCGAGCCGGCAGCCTGAAACCCGGCCGACCCGCTTGCCTTGCGGCACTGCCTCTTCCCTGCTCCTTGGCTTTGGGGGAGGGGGCCCCGTCTCCTAGGCTCGCTTACCTTTCCTGAGGAGAGCAGACATAACAGCGCCATCTCTTAGCTTTGAGGAGCATTTGAAAGGTGCTTGGAGCTGTGAGCGTCCCACAGCAAGGGCAGCGAAGGGCTTGCAGTATTGTTGGTGTCGAGGGAGAAAGGCCTGCCACAGGCAAGGCTTCCGATGGCTGATAGCAGTGGTTGATTCGCAGGATCCTAGAAGTCGAGCCACGTCGGGTGGCCTGGGGTGGGAAACCGGCTGCTGGAGCAGAGAGGAGCCTGGGTCATCGGGGAGAGATCCCATGATGACCTCCCTTGAGGGCCAGGACGGGGGTGAGGACGTGAACTTCTGGGCAGTGAAAGGAGCCTTGGACGAGGGCTGAGTGCCCCCCTCTGCTGTCCCGCCTCTTCTGTTTGGGCTGACAGCAGGACCCCTGGCTCTGCTCCACAAGGTCGTGTGTCCATTCTCTACCCAGCCTCGCGGTCATCTTAGAGAAAAGATCCTTGTGGCCGGAAGGTACTAGGCAGATGACTGCTCCTCCAGCCCATTTTTGTCCACCCGCAAGGTTATGAGGTTGGGCCCCATTCCCCAGCACCATTAAGCAGGAAGACTTTTAAAAACCGGCACTAACTCCTGTCCAGGTTGGAAGCAGGGAGTATCTGGCATGGCCACCCCATCCCTGGGGATCCTTGCATTTCCCTGGCCATCCTTGTGCCCTGGCTGCTGGGTCTGCGGGCTACCACTCTCTCAGTGGGAATTGTTCACTTGTTCAGCAGACGTGGTAGGCTGTGTCCTGGGGTGCGGATGTCCCGTTAGGCAGGCTGCAGCCCTAAAGAAGCCCACATCCCAGCAGGGAGGGAGGTGTCGAGTCATCCAGCAAGCCAACGGGACGCTCTTGGGATGTCATGTGAAGAAAGCAAAGTGGGAGAGTGGGAGATTGGGTGACAGTGAAGTGTGAGGGGTGTCAGGTGTACAGAAACCTGGAGGAAGAGCAGGCAGCTGAGGGCACAGCAAGTGCAAAGGCCCTGGGGTGAGGCCAGGCCAAGGAGCTGGGGCTGGAGACCTGGAGCCGCAGATCGGAGAAGGGAAAGGGCACTCCAGCTCCTGTGTGGCGCGGGGCTTATGGGGGTTGGGAGTAGAGGGCCAGGAGGGCCTGGGGGAGGTGGGCACAGTTACTGGGGGAGAGAGTGGGTGATGGCAGTTCAGGTGGTGGTCATGGAGATAAGAGAAGGGAGGGAATAATAGGTGTGAGCCATGGGCAGGGGCTGGGGGGTGTCTGGAATTGAGTTTGGAGAAATTCTGATTCTTTGAACTTGGCCTCAGCTCTTGGCCAGGGCTGGAAGAGAGGGTTATCGGAATCCCTGGCCCCTTCCCCCATCGGCCCCTTTCCCTGGCCTGCTCGGCAGAGCTTCTCAGAGGGTGCTGGGTCTGCAGACCCCTCACGTGGAGGCCGAGTTTCCATCACGCCCTCTGTTCTCCGGTCCCGTTTTTGGCCGAAGCCTTCCTGCGCGCATCTGTTTCTCGTAGAGGGTCTGTATAACTGTTGGTTTGGAGATGGGGTTCTGCTGCTGCCGAAAGTTTGGAAAACACCAGATGCTCACATCCCCCATTTCCCTGATCGGGAGGCCGGGCCCTGGAGCAGAAGCCCCGTGCTGAGGTCTCAGGTTCTGGGGCATGGGAGAGCTCTCAGAACCATGGGGGCCGAGACGCTGGAGGGGCGGCTCGGTGCTCTGAGCCTCAGTTTCCTCATCTGAAACGTGGACAAGCAGGATTCTCCTGAGGACTGGGTGAGAGGCTGCCCATGGTGCCCCTGCACAGACAGCCACCCACCGAGCCACTTCCTGTCTCTGGCCTCGGTTTCCTTCTCTGTGAGATGGGGAGAGGGGGTTACCCTGCTCAGGTCCCCGACTCTCCGGGATTGCATCTTCCTCCCCCGCTTCTGCCTCCTCCTGCCCTTCCTCTCCTTCCTTTGGGCCCCTGTCCTGAGTCCCGTGTGGCTCTCCATCTTAACATTAGGTCTGGGCCAGCCTACCCCAGAAACACATCTAGCGCCTGCTGGGTCCCTGCCCTTGGGGGCTGGCAGCGAGCACTGGTGACTGCAGAGCCCGCAGGGGAGGTCAGCGATGAGGGGGCAGGGCAGGCGAGAGGGAGGCTGAGGTCCGGTGGGCTGCCCGCGGGAAGACACAGTCTCTCCTTCTGTAAACGATAAACACTCCCAACCTCAGGGGAGCCCAGGAGCGCTTGCGTGTGGTCCTTGGTTTCCGGTTTTTTTTAATAAGGGGACGAAGGTGACTGGGGCAGTTGAAGGCCCCTTTGTCCCTTTGTATCCCTCCCTCTTTGGCCCCAGAGGCTTCCGTCCTGGACTTGGGGCGAGGTCTGGCCGTTTGCTGTGTGTGTGCACCCTGGAACACCGTGAGGGCTGCGTGGTGGGTTGAGAGCTGTGCCATGAGTGACGGCTGCGCCTGGGGCACGGCGCCTCATGCTCCCCCAGGACTGGTGTGAGAGAGCACGCTGCCCCGGGTAGGGTGGAGTGTTCACTAGCCGAGTAGGCGAGGCAGTGGATGTGTCCGGCAGTCCCTGGCTGGGCTTGCAGGTGTGGCCATGGCCTCCTTGTTCAGGGCACGCGGGTAAGCGGTTCCTGAGAAGGCATCCCCACACTGAGTCCTGGAGGCTGAGCGGAGCTGCCGGGCACAGGGGAGCCCCAGGGAAGGGCTTGAGGAGGGGCCGCTCTGGGAGGAGCCTGGAGGAGGAGGACCTGCCCAGGGGCCAGGGTGGAGCTTGAGAGTGGGGTCATCACTCAGGCCGCCAGGTGGGAGAGGGGCTGTGGGAGGAAAGCATGGAGGCTGCCGGAGGCCAGCGAGGAGGGTGGCAGAGGGGAGGGGGAAATGTGAGAGTTGGCGAGTCCCTTTGGGGCATCACTGGGATCTGGTGATGGATTAGACCGAGGCGAGGGCTGCTGCGAGGCCCTGAGTAGAGGTGAGTAGGGGTAGAGGTGAGTGGGGGTGGCTCCAGCCCCAGCAGCATTGCTCCAGGGGCTTTAAGGGGGAGGAGGGTGCGGGCAGGGAGCACTTGTTACCGTAACTCTTGGTAGTCATGGTACTTCTCGATAATGAAGGTGGAGTGCCACATTGGAGTCCAGGAGGCTCTGACATCTCATTGTGTCACCTGTTCCCTGCGCGCTCCGTGTGTGCTTCTTGCCGCGAGCAGCCCGGATCCTCCAGGTCACACATTCCTTCTGGAGGGAAGGCCTCCCTGGGGCTGCCGCACGCTCCCTTCCACCCCTGCCCTCTTGTGGGAGCCCCTCCGATGGGCAGGCTCTTTGTTCGGTAGGTCACCCCCGGGCGGGGGCAGGGGTGACGCCAGGATTTGGAGGCGATGCGGATGCAGAGCCCAGTGGCATCCCAAGCGGATGCCTTCCATGAGGGAGGGCCCTGCAGGTCCCCAAACCACCACGCCAAACGTCCAGGCTTCACAAGGCTTCACTGAAAATTAAAAAAAAAACAGCCCACAGTTCTTTCCTGAGACTTGATCCTGGCAAAAATTAAAGTACAACATTAAGAGAAATCAGCAACCTGAAAACCTTTTCTAGCTTCTTTTGCTCTTGGGATGAAATCCCAAATCCTTCACATGGAAATGATGAGTGCTGACTAGACCACCTCGGTTAATTCTCTGACGTCCCCAGGGGTGGGGGTTGGGCATTGGTTTGTTCATCCCGGGTGGCGGGGGTGCGGGGAGGCCAGGATGCCCGGCTCTGTTGCAAGGAGAGTTCCTGGCCTCCCACAGCTACATTCCAGTGGGGGCTGCAGGCAGAGAGCAGAGATGCACGTCAGATAGAGATAAGTAAGATGATAGGGCAGAACGAGGGTTGGATGTGGCAGCGAAGCCTCTGAAGGTGACATAGAGCCATGAGGGTCTCTGGGCAGATGTGCCCCAGGCTGGGGAACAGCCTGTGCAAAGGTCCTGGGGTGGAGGGTGGCCAGTGTGGGGGGGACCCTGGAGGGTGTGAGCAAGGAGTGCTGTGGGGAGTGGGGATGTAGACTCTAGGGGCTAGGAAGAGAGCAGCCCCTGGAGGGGCCCTGTCCGGACCCAGGCAAGAGGTGGTGAGCTTGGAACGGGTGTGCCATGGGGGCAGGGGAGAGGGCTCTCCGTCCACAGGGAGCTTGCTCCTGAAGTTTCCCTACTTTCAGTAAGTGCTGTGATCTCGGGACAGCTGGTGGATCCACACGCCTGCACACACCTGTGAGAGTCAAGGTCGGGTCATTTGGGGGGCGAAGGACGGGTGGGGAGGAGGAAGCTGGGGGGGTCGCACGTCAAGGCAGGGCCTTTCCCTGTCACATGGATGGTGGACCCAGAGTTCTGGGAGGCCACGCTGAGGACCCTGTGGGCAGCTGCATGAGGATGTCATCAGAGCTGGAGAGGAGAGGGCCCAGAGCAGAGCTGGGCCGGGCTAGACGGCGGAGCGGGAGAAGCGTGGGCAGGGCTGGCTCCCGGACCTGCGTCCTGGGTCACACGCCACCACCTAACAGTCAAGGGCAAGGGAGATGGAGACGGACCTGCTGGGCTGGCAGCGTCGAGCATTGGGAGACATGGTGGGATCCAAGGGCCTGTTCTTCAGGAGGCTCCCTGAGCCCTGAGGAGCACCTTCTGCCCCTGGCAGGGTCCAGAATGCCCTCCCTACCGGGTGTCCTCCCCTCCTGGGGCAGCCCACCTGGATCCTCCCACTCAACTTGCTCCCTGTCTCCAGGCCTCTCAGCGGCCCCAGCCTTCCCTGCTCCCTGCGCCCCAAGGGGGCGGGGGCCCGCCGGCCCCCTCTCA
Organism: Equus caballus; assembly: GCF_041296265.1. Taxonomy (NCBI): domain Eukaryota; kingdom Metazoa; phylum Chordata; class Mammalia; order Perissodactyla; family Equidae; genus Equus; species Equus caballus. The sequence goes on from NC_091704.1 coordinate 17,585,662, forward strand.
GCCTCTCCCCTCGGTCTGCTCTGGCCCCTTGGCTGTTCACATTCATGATGGACGTGGGTTTGGTGGACGCAGGCCACTTGTGAAGGCTCAGGAAGCTTCTAGAAAGGAAAGTGGTCACAGGAGTGGGTTGGACAGGTGAGCCTAGAGGCCAGGGGTCTGGGGGGCCGACTGGGCTGGAGAAGTGCAGATGCTGGTGACTGGAGACTGCTGGGTGGTGCACTGTCAGGATCGGGGGTCCTGGGTGGAGGTGCTGCCGAGGGGGGGGTGATGATGTGGCCAGTCTTGGGGGAAGCCACGCTCAGAACTGCGTGATCACCCCAGCTCCTCCCCCTCTGTGCCCTGTCCCTGTCCCTCGGGTGGCCGTCACAGCTCAAGTGGAGCGGTGTGAGCATAGACACGCATAGTCCTGAGATGGCTGCCTCCCCCAGCCCCACGGCCCCTTGTCCTTCCGTAGCACACGCTGCTTTCCATCCCGCGATGTAATGACCTTCTTTGTGTCTCTCCCCATGAGCAGTGGCTGTAGGGGGACAGGAGTCTATTCTGCTCACTGCACAAAGGGGCCCTGGGGGACGTGGAATGAATGAATGAAAGCATGGATGGATGGATGGTTGAAGTAAGGAGAGGACCCAGGGCTAGGGCAGAAGCTGGGGCGTGGGGTGGGGAGTGCCCTGGTGAGGTCTAGCTGGGCGCTGGGGGGTGGTCTGATGGGGGCTGGGATGTGCGGGTGGGGCCGCCCCTGGGGGGAAGGGAGGGAGAGGGCAGCAGCGTGAGTCAAAGCAGGGTTATTTTAGGATGGGCCTGCAGCCAGGGCAGGGCAGCCAGCTGAGTGCTGAGGCGTCTGGAAGGGCCTCCAGGGCCTTCAGTGGAGGCACAGCCTCAGGCTTGTCCTTGGGGAGCCCCCAGTCCTGGATGCAGACCCCTCTCCAGCCCACCTGACCTTGGCTGGGCAGCAGGAAGACCCAGGGGTGCCCAGAGGGGCTGGTACTGTGGAGTGGATGGCTGGGGAATGGTTGAGCCAGGGTGGCAGGGAGTTGTCCATCTGCTGGCCTGTGTGGAAGACCAACGGGGGGAGGAGATCAAGGATGGAGAGGCCTGGAAAGTAGTATACACAGGCCAGCCTCCCTGTGTGGCTGCGGAGGGCACTGCTGGTTGGAGGGTGGCCCGTGCTCTTGGGATGGGCAGTGGCCGAAGTGGCGTGTCCAGGGGTACCAGGCACAGAGGGTCTTTGGGCGAAGTGGTGCTGTCGCTCCCAAGTGGCACTGCTGGCCCTGCCTCTTCTCACCCACCCCCCGCTTGCCCAGACTTCCCTTGGGCGGCTGACATGGAGAGGTCCTGGCCACTCCTGGTGGATGGGCACTGATCCCAAGGAAGAGGATGGGATCCAGGGACACCTGGAAAGGGCAGAGGGCCCTTTTCCTTCCTCAGCAGGCAAGGCTGGGAGTGAGTGAGGTACTGGGCCCTGGCCACACAGTCCAGGGTGCCCTTGGGGAGACCCCACCCAATGCACAGCCTGGAATGATGCCCAGGAGCCCTGTCCCTGGGTAGACCTCCCTGGGCCCAAGGCTGCTCTGGGATCTGGGCATCGGCAGGATGGCCCAGAACTTGGTCCATGATGGGCTGTTGAACTAAGCAGAATTTAGCTTGGAATTAGGGGGTCCAGGACTGCTAGGAGTGCTGCCTAGAGGAGGGGCCTGCAGGCTGGGTGTTGATGGATGTGTAGGAGTTGATCAGGTGGAGCAACTGGTGAGGAGGCCACCTCCTGTGAGGGGTGGGAGAGATGAGGGGGTATTGGGGGACCGGCTGGGGGCAGCAAGTGAGGCTGGGGGTGGGTGTGATGAGGGGCTCACTGTGGGCCCCTGCCTGTCCTTTCTACCTGCCCACCCGAGGGGAGGGGCTTCAGGGCTGGCCCCAGGCCTCCTGAGAACCAGCCCCCACCTGGCCCGCCCACCCACCTGCAGGTTGGCGCTGTACGTGTATGAGTACCTGCTGCATGTCGGTGCCCAGAAGTCAGCCCAGACTTTTCTGTCCGAGGTAAGTCGGCCCAGCCCTTCTTCGCCACCCATAGCCAGGGGCCTCCCTACCCTGTTTCCCTTGGGGCTCCATTGGGGTGTTGGGTGGGAACTGAGGGCTGGGGCAGCTCAGGGCCCACAGGCTGGTATCCAGGCGTCTGTCCATCCATCTGAGGGTCTGCCACCCACTCCTCTGTCCCTCCTCTCACCTGGTCGCACCTGCTCCCAGCTCTGGTCCACTGGTCCCCTGCCCCGTGTCCCTGGGCACCGTGCTGGCCGGGGGCTGCCTTGGTGGGGAGGGTGTCAGGCAGGGCTGGGCAGCGGGCCCTCACCTGCCTTTCCTCTCCCTGCAGATCCGATGGGAGAAGAACATCACACTGGGGGAGCCCCCAGGCTTCCTGCATTCCTGGTGGTGGTGCGTGTGGGGTTGGCGTGGGCGGGCCATGGAGGGGGCCGGGTGAGGGTGCCCGGGGAAACCATCGACCCCTTGCCGCCCACAGCGTGTTCTGGGACTTGTACTGTGCCGCGCCCGACCGCAGAGAGGCTTGCGAGCACTCGAGTGAGGCCAAGGCCTTCCAGGACTACGTGAGTCCAGGGTGCGGCGTGGGCAGGGTGTGGGCTAGCCTTGGGGTTCCACCTTGGGTCTCAGCCACTTTTGGGCGGTCCCTTTGCCCTCCACTTGGCCCATGGTCACTTACCAGGTTGGGGAGGCTCCTTCTACTGCATCCAGCTACTGAGGGTCCCCACAGCCCCCACACCTTTGCAAGGCCAGCCCTTCTCTCCTCCCCTCATGTGCTGCCCCAGTGAGCCAGAGTAGACAGGGCCGCAGCTCCAGCCCCACTGCCTGTCCCCTCCCAGCGCAGCCTTTCTGAGCCTGCCCAGGTGGAGTCCCAGGGGTGGCTAAAGGCCAGCCTCCCCAGCAGTAGGCCCAGCGCTGAACACTCTTCCTGACCTTCTCAGCCACTGGGGCCGCTGACTCAATTGCTTTGGCTTCAGTTTCCCTCTGCCTTGAGTGGGGGTGAGGCCTGTCTGAAGAGGAGCCTGGGGGGGTAACGTGAATGGGGTGCCACATCTTGTCCTGGAGGAGCAGATGGCAGCCCTGCCTTTACCCTCTTTGCCCTGGCCTGTGAGACTTGGCCACCTGGCCCCTCAGGTCTTGGGCAGGCCGGGGAGGGCTTGGGGGCTCCAGGCTGTGGGCTCAGCTGGCGTCCAGGGGTGGAGCAACTCAAGGGGAGTTACCCACCCCTTGTGTACCCGCTCCTACAGCTGGCCCCTTCGCGCATCCCGAACGCTCCGCCCTTCAGTGCTCCCTCATCCCCACCTCTCTCTGCGATTGGCCAGGGTTGTACACCATGCACCACCTCCCAGTGGAGGCACCCCTGCTCCCCGTTCCCCGCACGAGAGAGGAGGCCTCTGCAGGGCCAGGCTGCAGCCCGCGAGAGGTGGGGGTTCGCCATGTCCCTGAAGATGCCCCACGCACGGTCCTTGCACGTGCATGGGAGCCGGGGACACTGCTGTTCACTCCCATCGGGTCCCACTGCTCGTGTGCCGTAGGCCTGTCCCGGTCCTGCCAGAACTGGTGCCCCAGGGGTGTCTGGAGGTGTGTCGCGTGACTTCACGTGGGCTCTCTGTACCCAGTTGAGCCCCAGCGCCCTCCCTGCGCCTCTCCGGTGTCCTTTGGGCTCTCTTTGCCCTCTCCCGCTGCCCCGCCGGTGTCTAGCGGCCCCTCTGAGCGCCTCCAGGGAGGGCGGAGCATGCGGTCTCCACTTAGGCGTGAGCGCGCTTCTCGGGGGCGCGCCGGTTACCATGGCAGCGGGGCGCGTCCGGGGAGCCGGCGCGGGCACAGCGGGCTCCGGGTGCCTCGGGGACAGGGTCCCTGTGGCCGCGGGTAGAAGCCGGGTGCACATCCTGTCCTGCCGCTCTAACTGGGGCGGGGGGCGCCCTGCCCGCCTCCCCCACGCTATCGGGGCCCTCCTCTGGGCTCCCGGGCTCGACCTCGGCGTCTCCAGGAAACGCGAGCAGCCCCAGCCGGTCGTCATGGCAACGCGGGCCGGACCTGGCACCTCCGGGTGGATGATTGACGTGGGGAGTCCAGCCCCGGCCATCAGCCTAGGAGGGTGGGCCTGCCCCGGATTAACCCTTCAGGGCCGAGAGTTCTGGGATCTGTTCCCGCCCCCACACTTCGTGGTCGGAAGCCCAGCGCACAGCCACCCCCCTTCCCCCTCCCCGACCAGGAAATGCTCTGGCGCCTGCTGTGGCTCGAAAGGGGCTGCCTTCCCGCCCTCCGAATCGGGTAGGCAGCGGGCGGTGGACAGACCCAGGACTCAAGAGCTGTCCCCCTCCAGCCGCTGAGGCAGACAGCCCCGAGAGTAGCTGCTGCAGGCCATCGGGCTGTGTGGGTGGGGAGGGGGCGAAGTGGAGGCACTGGACCGGCAGGTAGCAGGGGGCTGACAGCTTAGCCTCCCCCGCAGGGGTGCTGAGCCCTGGGAATGCTGTCAGTCAAGCCTGGGGAGGTTCCGCACTTCTCCGGCTCGGGGCCTGGGCCGGAGTCCTTTAGAGGCTGACCTTTGAGAAGGAGCAGGAAGGCAGCAGGCTGCAGTCCCGCGGGGGGAGGGGCGTGTCTCACAGGCCCTGCTCTGACCTAGCCAAGGGGCCCTTTTCCCCACTTCTGTAGGGCAGGAAGCGCAGTGTGGCTGTGGGCAAAGGGTTTAACCCCTCTGTGCCCAAGTGGCTGCAGTTCCACAAATTCCTGAGTGTTCCTGTGTGCCGGCTTGTGCCAGCCCCATGGACAGCAGTGACTCAGACCATCCCCTTCCTCTTGGGGCCTGGGGAGGGAGGGGGGGATAATGTAGACAGTCACCAGTCAAGGGACCCCTAGAGAAGTGCTTTCCCCCCATCAATGCCTGCAGTGTCCTCCCCCTTTCTTGTCCTTTGATGTGTCCCCTCTGCCCTGGGAGACTAGGCTAAACCCTCCCACCCCCCAGCCCTGTGGGCCCCCAAGGCAGACAAGCCTGGAACTTGGAACCGATCAGAGGAAGTGGCCTGTTAGCCTGTGCCCCTGCCAACTCTGGGCCTGCCACCAGCATCTGCCCCTTTGGCAGACACCGGAACTCCCCTCTCTAGCCCCTGGTCTCCCCTCATCCATCTGAAGAGAGGTTGGGGGCCTGGAGACCCTACCCAGAGTCCTGCTCTTCCTTCCCCTCCCTCCTGATGTCTATGCAGCTCCAAGGAGGGGCCCCCTGGGAGAGAAGTTCATCTTGAAGCTGCGGTTGACATTTTTCGTGTTTATTTGCGGTGTCATGTTGCGAGCCCGGAGGACGGGGGGCTGGGACGGGCCGGAGCTGCGGACCCCAGTCTCACGGGTCTGAGCTTGGGTTCAGGTGGAAAGAACAAGCCTGCGCTAGAAGGGGGAGGTGTACACTGTAGTCCTTGGTGGTTGGCATTATCAGACCCCCAGAATCTTCAGGCTTGGGACTCACTGGGGCCTGGGATCTCCAACTCCCTGGCCTCCTCCAGGGTCTCGGGGCCAGGAGAGTGTCAGGGCCTGCCCCTGCTGAAGGCCACCCATGTATCCGAGACAGTGTTAGGGTTGTTAAACCAGGTGGGAACTGGGGCAGCTGCTCTTCTGTCACCTAGAGAGACCCACAGGTGGCTTGCCATGGAGCATAGAGGGTAGGATGGCCTGGACTCTCCATCTCGTGGGGCCAGCTGCTTATGGAGGGAGGGTACACTCGGGCGGGAAGTGGCCAGACCTGGCCCTCGGCCAGTGACCTCCCTTGCCCTGCAGAGCGCTGCAGCCGCCCCCAGCCCTGTGATGGGGAGCATGGCCCCCAACGACGCATTGGCAGCCGGCCCTATGGCTCCTGGCTTCTTCCAGGTAGGGTCAGGGCTGGGGCCTTCTGTCCTTCGACCCTGGGTGACGGCAGTGGGGCCCCATGCTGGGAGAGGCCCTGAGGCCCGCAGGCTGGAGTTGGGTGGGAGGGCTGTCGGTGCTGTGGGTATGCGCTGGCGGGCTTTCGTGGGGCCGGGGCCCCGGTGCAGGAGAGGGCGGGGTCTTTGTGCGGTCGGCCGGCGCGGGCGCGGGCACATGCCAGGATGCCTGGGGCCGCCGAACGTGGCTCTCTGAGCCACGGGTCCTGTCCGTGATTCTTTCCGTAAGCCACCCCTCACCCACCTTCCCCGCACTCCCTCCTGCAGTGCAGGGGCTGGCCCACCCTCCCGCCTCCATGGCGTCCCCATCCCCGGCCAGGCTTAGCAGGGCCACAGGAAACAGCGGAGCTTCGGGTGACCTCGCTTCTCCCAACCCACGTGGTTCTGTCCTCCTAGGGCCCCCCTGGCTCCCAGCCGCCCCCCCACAACCCCAACGCCCCCATGATGGGGCCTCATATTCAGGTAAGGACCTGTGACGCCCCGCCCCCTCGCACACGCACGCCCCGCCCCCAGCCCCTCGAGCCCCCGCCCCACTGCGCTCGCAAGCACCTGGCGCCGGCTGGCTGCGGTTTGCCGGCCGGTCCTGGAGGAGGGGCCTATCCAGGCTCGCGGCCTGGGCGCAGCAGGAACGGGGTAGCTTTGGGGGATGAGAGGGTGGGGGGAGGTGCTGATCCCCGGCCCACCTCTTCCAGCCCTTCATGTCACCGCGGTTCCCAGGGGGCCCCCGGCCCACCCTGCGGATGCCGAGTCAGGTGAGAGAGGGATGAGGGGAGGGGGGACAGGAGTCGGGCCGGAGTGCGGTCACCCATACTCAGTGCTGCCACGCCCCCCTCCTCAGCCTCCTGTAGGTCTCCCCGGCTCCCAGCCCCTCATTCCTGGCGCCATGGACCCCTCCCCGCGAGCTCAGGGTGAGTAGGGAAGTCCAGCTGCTGTATCCCCTCCACCCATCAGGACGCCAGCTCCAAGCACCCCGTCCCTGGTGCTTCATGGTGCAGACCACCACCCGCCCCCCAGCCAGCGCGTGTCCACACTGGAGAGTGGTCCTGGTCTGAGTCCCCTTCTTTCTGCCCCCACCGCAGGGCATCCGAGCATGGGCTCAGTGCAGAGGGTGACGCCTCCAAGGGGCATGGCCAGCGTTGGGCCCCAGGTAAGGGTGGGGCCCAGGTGTGTGTGGGGCATCGGGGGCTTTCCCCTCTTGGGCTGCATTCACGGCCCTTTCACTTCACAGAGCTACGGAGGTAGTATGCGGCCCCCACCCAACTCACTCGCCGGCCCAGGCCTGCCCACCATGAACATGTAAGGCCCTCAGGGACCCTGGGAGTGTGTCCGTGGGACCCCCTAGCTTCACACGCCCGGTATGCTGGGGCAGACTGCGAAGCCGCCCAACAGCCGCGGATCTTGCTTACTCCACTGTTGGGTGGGGAAACTGGGGCCCAAAGGCCGGTGGTGATGGGTTGGGATCTGAAGGCTGGCGTGGAGTCCGTGCACGGTTCCCACTTCTCAGTCTAACCTGCTGCCCTGCGGGCCTGTCTGGGGGCACGGGGGGCGCAGGGGGCGCTCTGTGCCTCCCGGCCTCACTTCAGCGTCCACCCACCGACTCTTCTAGAGGCCCTGGAGTGCGCGGCCCGTGGACCAGCCCCAGTGGCAACTCGGTGAGTCTCAGGCTAGGGGGCTGGAGGCTGGGATGGGTCGGCGGTGTGTGGGGGGTAGAATGGGCGCACCGCTCACAGCTGCCCCTCTCCCCAGATCCCCTACTCCTCATCCTCCCCCGGCAGCTACTCGGTGAGTGTGGCCGAGGCTGGGCAACCAGATCCGGGGGCAGGGGTTGTGGGGCGGCAGATAGGGGCTTTTCTTACCTTCTGTCTCCCTCCGTGTGCAGGGACCCCCAGGAGGAGGTGGGCCCCCTGGAACGCCCATCATGCCCAGCCCTGGAGGTACTAGGGCCTGGGCAGGGCGTGGGGAGGGGTGTGCTTGGGAGGAGCCCTTCCGCCCCGCCCCCTCATGCGACGCCCTCTCCTCAGACTCCACCAACTCCAGCGAGAACATGTACACCATTATGAACCCCATCGGGCCGGGCGCCGGCAGGGCTAACGTGAGTGGGGTCGGGGTGGGAGCCGCGCGTGGGAGGCGGTGATCCCTGGGAGGGCTGCTGGCCTGAGTTCCACGCTGCTCCTCTGCCCGCAGTTCCCCCTGGGCCCTGGCCCCGAGGGCCCCATGGCCGCCATGAGTGCAATGGAGCCTCACCACGTGAACGGATCCCTGGGTGAGCGGGCGGCCGGGGACCCCCGCCCCGCTTTCCTTCGCGAGCCTCGTGCGCCCCCTGGCGGCCTCCCTGTGTTCGCCGTCGGGGCGTCGGGACCGCTCCCTGAACCTCGGGGTCTCCCCGGGCTGTGCTGGGGGGAGGGTCCGTAACTCAACCGTGGGGACGCCCGACTGTCAGCACCGCCCCTCATCCGGGCCCTCCCCTCGGGACCCCCAGCGGGCTGGGCGGGGGGGGGGGGGGGGGGGGAGAGGGGGCGCGGCCGTGGCGCAAGTTCCGAGGGGGCGGGCCTGGTGCAGGCACCTCTGAGCCGCGTGTCCGTCGTCTGTCGTCCACAGGCTCGGGCGACATGGACGGGTTGCCGAAGGTGAGGGGCCGCGCTCCTGCTGGGGTGGGGGCCGGGGCGCCTCGAACGGGGAGGCCTCGTCCGGGTGGGCCGCGCGGTGGGCAGGGCCTGGCCCGGGCGCGGGGAGTTGGCGTTGACCGCGGCCCCCCCCAGAGCTCCCCCGGCGCCGTGGCCGGCCTGAGCAACGCCCCGGGCACCCCGCGGGACGACGGCGAGATGGCGGCCGCCGGGACTTTCCTGCACCCGTTCCCGAGCGAAAGCGTAAGCGACTGCGTCGACTCCCCCCCCGCGGCGGCGTCGGGCCGGAGGGGCCTGGCAGGCAGGCCCCGGCGGGGCGGCCGGGGGGCCAGAGCAAGACCGTGACCGCGGCGGGCCAGGTGGGGGGGCGGCCGCGGCATCCTTCCCCTCTTCTCCTATTTTCTCCCCTCTCCCACCCTTGTCTCACCACCCCGCCCCCTACCCCATCCTGGGACCCGTGCCCCAGGGCGGCCTCCCCACCCATCGCTACCTGTCCCCTCCCCTCCCTATATCCGCCCTGTCCCGTCCCCCATTCTCCCCGGGGGGCGGGTCCCAGCCTAGGCCAGAGCTGAGCCCGCCCCCGCGCGCCATCCCCTCGTCTCTCCGCAGTACTCGCCCGGGATGACCATGAGCGTGTGATGGGGCAGCAGCCCCGTGCCCACTGCCGGCCTCGGCTTCTGCCCAGCGCCAAAGCCCAGGGGCTCGGGTGGTCTGCAGGGTGAGGGTCTGAGGTCACAGCCCGGTCAAGGCTTGGACGGCCGGGAGGCCCCGCACGCAGGATTCTCATTTTATTAAACTCACGAGGACCTCAGAGACACTTTTTCCTGTGTCGGCCCTCCCACCGTTTCTGTTTTGGCCTGGGGGGGCTCCTTGGGGGACCTCCTTTCCCCTGGACAGCAGGGGGTGGGCCCCATCAATAAATGTAAGGCGGTTTTGGTTTTTGGTATCTGGTCTCAGGTTTCTTGACCTTGGCCTGCGGCCACTATCTCCACCCGGGGGTCTCAGCTCTCACTTGAAGGGCAGGGATTAGGCAGAAGCCTAGGGTTTGGGAAGGTCCCTAAAGGTTGGGACAAGTTTTGAAGGGTAGGTAGGAATCTAACCAGGTGAAACAGGCAGCTAGGGCTGAGGTGGGGGGGGTGGTTAGATCGCAGGCACCAAGAACCCGGAGGCGCTACAGACGGTGCACTGGCTTTATTGTTTCGGGCTGGGCCTGGGAGGTTCGGGTCCTGAAGCGCAAGGGGGCAGGAGTCATGGGGGAGGTGTGTGGCTAGGGCTCAGGTGGTGAGCATCTGGGGTGCCTCGGCCTTTGTATGACCATTGGCATCACCGACACAGCCGTTGGGGGCAGTCGGGGCTGACCCCTTCTTGCAAGGCCCAGCATAGGCAGGGGCCACAGGCTGGCCTTGCCTGAGGCAGGGGCGCTCCATCTTGTGCTCCAGAAGCATGTGGTTCTGCGGCGGGAGCCCCACGCAGGCCCTGGGGAACGGGTTGGGGCTCAACAGTCAGACCCTGAGGCTCGTGCCCCTGCAGCCTCCAATCCCTAGGCCCAGTGCACAGCCCCTTGAGTGGACATCTGGGCCACGGTGGGGACCCCAGGGCCGGGGCGCACCTTAGGATGTTCTCGATGCAGCTGCGCTGGCGGAAGAGTGCATTGACCACGGGGCTGCCTGGTGGCACCAGCGGTGCCTTGAAGAGAAAGCTGAGCAGCGACAGCACTGGGTGGAAGCTCTGTGGCTCCGGGTCAGCGTCGGTGCAGAAGCTCACACGCTGGCACAGTTCTGTCAGCAGTACCAGATCCAGCATGATGGGTGCAGCCAGGAGAGAGTCCTGCAGGGCCAGTGGGTCAGGAGGGAGGTGGGGCTGGAGGGCAGCCCCACTCTGCCCTGGGCGAGCCCCATACCTCACATGTGTTATGCAGCACCAGCGTGTTGGTGCCGCCCATCATGAGCTCCGATGTGTACTCATCCAGTGCACGCTTGCTGTCGCCCACATAGGGCACGTACTTGATGACCACCTGGGAGGCAGCAGGAGGTCACAGGGGTCCCTGTCCGCCTCTGCCGGGAGCCCCGCCCACCCCCCCATCCCGCCCGTGCCCCACGCACGCAGTGGTTGGGCTCCTCGCCGGGTGCGTAGAGCACTGGGTTGCTCTGCACCATGTCATCCACCACACTGCTCTTGGACACCTCCTTGGAGCGGAACTGGGGCGGTGCTGACAGGTTTTGCCCATCATTGTTGCCTAGGTGGTTGTAGCTCACGATGGACATGGTCTGCAGGAACAGGGGCCTGACTGGCACTGCAGGCCTTGCAACACACAAGTCTGGTGGTGCTTGGGATCCAGACCCGCCCCTTCCCGAGTCACACATCCCCTAGTCCCACACACCTTCAGGCCGGAGCCGATAAGGAAGTCCACAAGCACGGACTTGACCTTGGTCTGGCCGGACTTGAAGTCGTCTCCGCCCACAAAGACGCGGCGCTGCCATGCGAGCTCAAGGGCACCAGGCACTAGTGTGTTCTGTGGGGACCCGTTGAGGAAGGCACAGCCTTCCAAGATGCTGGCCACGGCGAAGAGCGTGGAGGGCGACACCTCGAGGCCCACCTGTGGGTGCAGGTGGGCCATCAGCCCAGAGAGGTCCTTGGGGGCTAGCCCCAACCCTGTGCCACCCCTGGGCACACTCACCTCGATGGTGCGCAGCAGGTTCTCAGCGGTGTCATTGAGGCCCGGGACCACTTCGCAGAAGCGCTCCGTGTTTGCTGTCCACAACACAATGACTTTGTCCAGCCCAGCCTTGGACCGGAAGTCGCAGATGTCTCTGCGGATCTGCTCCAGCTGAGGGGATGGAGGAAGGGTGAGGTTGTACAGGTCCCCCACATAACAGGGGAGCAAATAGGAATTAACAGGTGGCAGGGAGGGGGACAAGTGGCAGGGGATAAGGGACTTGGGTGGGGCCACACCTGCTGCGCTCGCGTGCCTGGGATGAGGTTGTCGGCGCGCACACTCTGGTTAGCGGCGATGAACTCGGGGATGTAGATGGAGGGGCGTGGGCGTAAGGGCTCCATGTGTGGCCACAGTTGCTCCTGCAGCCCCCAGTCCAGCACCTGCGCGCGCCGCATCGCCTCGGCCAGATTCAGCGACGATATGTCCCAGCCTAGGGGGGACCCTCAAGCTAGGCCCAGCCGGGACCCTGGGCCCCTCCAGGCCCTACCTCCCGCCCCACCCTTGGCCCAGGGCACTGCCCACCGTCGAACACGAGGTCGTTGGGCGCCACCATGGGCAGCAGTGCGCTGAAAGGCACGAACACCTCCTGGCCCTCGGCGTCCAGGCCCAGGCTAACGGTGCTCGCCTGCGTCAGCGAGCCGTAGTAGTTGGCCTCCTGGGGGGCGGCAGGCGGGGCGGGGCGAGGGGTGGGCGTGGCGTAGGCCACCAGCCGGCCATGGCCCGCACGGCACCCTCAAGCTCCGCCCTACTTTGGGGCGCCTCAGCTCTGCGATCCAAGCCCGGGCGGAAGCCGCTCCCCCTCCAGACGTCCCTCCCCGGAGCCTGCGGATACCTTAGGCTCCGCCCCCGCGAGACCCCCCCAGGAGTCCGCCGGCAGCCAGGCACCGCCCCGCAGGAACCCCGCCCCCTGTGGCCTCCCTCCTCCACGGAGCCCCGCCCCTGGAGGCCCCTCCCCCTCCCGCACGGACTCCGGCGGAGCCCCGCCCGACCCCCCACCTTGCGGCCGGTGCGCGTGGGCCAGGACAGACGCAGTCGGTTGGCCAGCACGGCGGCGGTGAGCGTGGAGCCGTTGTTCCCGCCCCAGCCGACAAGCATGACCCCGAGCCGGGGCACCTGCCGGGCGGTCCGGAAGGTGAAGCGCGTGGACGTGGGGCGCACCTGGGGAAGGGCGGCGCAATGAGTCCCGGGTCCCAGGCCCTTTCTCCCTCACTGCAGGGTCGGGGTTGCAGACGTGGGGCAATCCCCAACCCCTCACGGCTCCCCAGTTCCCCCATCCCCACGGCCCCCCTCCGTCCCTCGCCCACCTTGAGGACACCGCCCTCGCGGCTGACGCCTGTCGTCCTGTACTCGTACTGTGCCTCGATGGCCTCGGGGCCGTAGACCACGTCCGGGCTCTCGACCACGAACTCGGCTGCGGCCTTCATCGCGGCGAGCTGGGGGCGCGGGGTTAGCAGGAGGTCAGCGGGGATGCGAGAGCCGGCCGGGCAGAAGCGACTTCGGTCCCCGAGGCCCCCGGACCCCGCCCGGGGCCGCACTCACCAGCGCGGAGCGGGCTCGGACGGCGGCGGACGGCGAGTGGTCCGGACGCGCGAACTCCAGAGAAAAGAGCCGCCGCCCCGCCCCCGCCCCGCCCCTCGTCCGCCGGCGCCGGGGGGCGGGGCACGCGGGGTGAAGGGCGCGCCGGCTAGGACTCGGGTTCGAGGCCCAGCAGCCCCAAATCACAGTGGGTATCTGGTCCCCGCCCCGCCAGTCTCGGCCAGGCCAACATGTGGGCCGCAGGCCACGGCCCGCACGGCGCGCCTTGATTCACTTCGCACCTCAGTCCTTTTATTCTCACCTTACAAAAGAGGACATTAAGGCTGCAAGTGAGCTACAGGCTGCAACCACAAGGCAGGAGGTGGAACTGGGCAGGGAGGCCGGGCCTACGGGGGCCCCTGGGGAAACTGAGGCAGAGGACTAAGCCAGGATTCGGACCGGAAAACAGACACTTCTCCAGCCCAGCCTGCTCCCCCTTCCTGAGCAGTAGTGCCAGGCACTCCCACCTCCAACAGGTTCACACAGAGGGGGTTTCCCCACCTGTATCAGGAGGGCCTGGCAAGGCCAGGATGGAGAGGGGACTGTTCGGTGAGGACGGGAAGGGGTGGGCAGGGCCGAGGCCGCCAGCTGGGGAGGAACTAGGCCGGCCCAGCACGGCGCCCCCCTAGCGCCCAGTGATAAGGAGCGTGGGAACCCGGCGGGTGGGGCGGCTCCCCCAGGAACTTTCCAAAACAAGCGGCCTCCTCGGCTGGAAAGTTTCCATCACTGGAGCCGGCCCAAAAGGTGGACAGTTGGAAACGTTCATAGAAAACGTGCTCAGGGCCTGGCCTTGGGAGGCGGGGGCTCCAGCGTGGGGGAGTCCGAAGTGGACTGGGGCACCCCCAGCCAGAGGGAACGCAGAGGCAGGGCTGGGCAGTGCAGGCTGCCTGGAGGAGGTGGCTGCTGGAAGGTGTCTTGAGATATGAAGACATTTTCTATTAAGAGTAGCAAGAGCTGCCCAGGCGAAAACCCGGGCAAGTGGGTTCAGGGGCAGATGAAAAGGCAGCAACAGCAGAGGGAGGCAGGCAGTTTGGGGACCAGGGCAGACTCTCAGGACTATGGTATAATAAATATTCAGGTTTTGTCCCGTTCCTGGCTGGAGATTGAGTTTAGACACCAACAGCCAGTGATGGACTCAATCACACCTACCTAACAGCACCTCATCAACACTCCTGAACAGCAGGGGGGTGGTGAACACAGGGGGCCCGGTAAGGGCAGCACACCTGTAGAAGGCATGGAAGCCCCGCTCCGTTCCTCACAGCCTGCCCTCTGCGTCTCCTCCATTTGGCCGTTGAAGTGTTTTCCTGAGCACTGTGAGCCATTCCAGCTATTACCAAACGGAGGAACGAGTCATGGGAACCCCCCATATACAACTGGGTGGTCAGAAGTATGAGTGGGCAGAGACTTGTGGCTAGTGTCTGAAGTGGGGGGCAGTCATGTGGTACTGAGCCCCTTAACCTGTGAAGTCTGATGCGAGCACTGGGAATTGACATCCAGTTGGTGTCAGGGGACCGTGGAGGAAGCGTGCACCACCAGGCCACAAGTGATGTCACAGCAATGTGTGCAGAGATGAGAAAGGCCCCAAGACCCAGCGCTGGGAACTCCAGCATTCACAGGGCAGTCTGGGGGAGGTGCAGCAAGAGTGGGGGCAGGGGGGGGGCAGAGAGCGGGCCTAGGTGGGCTCCCTGGAGAGCAGTGCTGGGGGGCAGCTGGGAGGGACCTGGCCTCAGGTGGCTTCTATTCCTGACAGTTCGTTGGTGCTATAAAGGCAACTGTAGGGACGGCCTGGGTGTGTGACATGGGCTGAGTGTGCTGCTGGGACACCTGCCCCCACCAGACAACAAGCTCCTGAGGACAGGGCTGTCTTGATCACTGCTGAGTGCCCGTGCCCAGGTGGAGCCCGTTGCACAGGAGGCGCTGTGGGATCCAGGTGTTGACAGGATGACAATTGGAGATATTGTCCAGCAAGTGGAGCGGGTGGGCAGCCCCAAGCCCCTCGGCCATGGTACACTTCATGAGCATGGGAAGACCCTTCTGGGCCTCAGGAGGCTGGACACGTGGTGTCCTCTGCTCAGGAAGGACAATCAGGGAGCCACCTGTATCCACGGTGCACTGAAGGGGCGATGGCCACGGCACTGCCAGGTAGTGTGAGGGCTGCGGCTGAGGCTAATGGAGGACAGGGGAGGCGGGTGGGCAGGGCAAGGCTGAATCATGCAGGGTCCAAGGGAGGCAGGTTTTGGCCCTGGGCCCCAAGTGTGTGGACAAAGATGTTATCCCATGGAAACAGCAGAGCCAGGCCACCTCAGGAGCAGGGTCCACTGCTGGACCTCGCATCCTGCAGCCCTCAAATTCCTGGGCTGCCTCAGACCAAGGCCGCTAGCCAGTGCGGCTGCCAGGGAGGCTAAGGCCCACAGCCCCCGACCCCTGGACTCCTTCAATCCAGGTCTTACTCTTTGTCTGTTTTTCCTTCCTAAAATAAATGCCCACTCTCCCTGTGTCCCTAGAGGGCAGGACCTACCCCCTGCCTTTGGCTGCTCACCTGGAACACAGGGCAATGACGGCCATCCCTGCTGGTGTCTGGGCCTGAGGGGCTGCACCGGGCCTCAGTGCTGTAGCCTCATGAGGGACACAGGGGATACCCCAGTCCCTGCCTGTTGGCCTAGTTGGAATGAACAATGAATGACAGTGTGGTTACTCACCACTGTTTCCATCAGTCAGTCAAAGCCCATTTCCCCCTAAATAAGGGCACACCCCTCGCCTGTGGCCCCACTGCTGTGAGCTCCGGTGCTGTGGGAGGCTGGGGATGCCCCTGCTGGCTCAGCCCACCTTGTCCACACTGGGGTCCTGCCCCGCTCACACCCCCACCGAAGCTCCCCATTGCCTCCGCCTCCCCAGCCTCTCTGCCGTTTCCTACCTGTGATCACGGGGTCTGGCCTCCTGCCCTGTCACCTGCAGGGCCTGCCGCCACCTTGGTCAGGATAACCTCCACCTGCCAGCCTCGTTCCTGGGCAGCAGCTCTGGCAGGCTGTCCAGGACGTCTTCTCTGCCTTGTCCCAGCCCGTGCCCCACCCCTGCCCCACTCACTATGGTCACGTGGGGCCAAGTGGCCTCCTGACCCTGGCCCACCCCCCAAACTGTGACAGACACACACGCACCCAGGCAGCCTAGGCTGCTAGGTTCGGCTCAGTGACATTTATTATAGGTTGAAAAAAATCAGCATTCACCTGTTTAGTGTACAAAAAGGACACTAGGTCTTTTAAGAAAATATTAGGAAACTGAAGATGTGGATGCCTTTCAATTGGAACATTTTGGCAAAAGTGAAAAGTTCTTGTAAACACCAACTCCATGGCTCAAAATAGTTTTTCTCCACAGTACAATATTAAAAGGAAAAAAAAACACAGTATCAATAAGTTAGACCATATTTAATCAGCTAGAACTTTTGTCCATCAACCCCTAAAGCACAGAACTTTTCTTAGCTTCATAATTCCTTAAAAGGAGGAAAAAACAAGAAACAACAAGAAAACAACAACAAAAAGGAAATCAGCTGAGAGTCCCTTGAACTGGTTCCAGAGCAGAGGGCCTCCTCAGATGATCCCCACCGCGCCCGCACGGCTGGGCCAGAAGTCCCCATATGCAACCCAGTGTCCGCACCGCCCTTCCCTCACTCTCCAAACGAAAAACAAAATGACAGCTAGGGAAACATGAAGGGTCGTTTCCGGTGCTCCAGGCACCCCAGGGGGCCTGCAGAGAGAGACTTCAGGGTGAGGGGGCACTGTGCAGGTCCCCTCCACGAGGGCGCCTGCTCTTTGGGAAGCCATGAGGAGACCCCCACAGCTCTGCACAGATAACTCACTCCATGGGAGCGTTCCCGCTCTCCCTGCCTCACTACCGCTGGCAGCAGCGATGCCCCTGTGACCTCAGGGCTGCAGGCCGCAGCCACTGCACCCTCACTGGTGTTTTACTGAACATGGCCCTGAATGTGAACACACGCCTCAGCCTCCAACATGCCCTGGCAGGGCCCCTCTCTCTCACTCACACAGGCACGCACACACGCACGCATGGCCCCCTGACGCTTTGGGGGATAATAGACTAGGCACAGCGACTAAGCAGCAATTGGGGTGTCCACGGAACCCGTGACCCCCAGAACAGGAGGACCAGGTGCCTTTTCTGAGCTCACTTTCGGGGGGTGCCCCCAACCCCATCAACCCCCAGCCCCTCCCTGAGTGCAAACCCCGCAGTGGCTCTGCTAAGACAACCCCAGAACCCACAAGTGGACTGAGGGATGGAGCGAGGTCAATAGCATGGAGACCACACAGTCTCAACAGTGCGAAATGAAAAGCAGCAGCAAAGGGGAAAATTGAGAACGTCATAAACTAAAACCCGACAGCGCTGCTGCAGAGCGCAGGCTTGTAACACAGAAAAGCCCAGCGGCCCCGACAGCTGAGGGTCTGAAATAGCAGGGCAAGCCGGGAGCGCCTCGGGCTCCACTCTGGCCGGCTCCCAGCAGCTGCTCGGGGGCCAGCTGGGTTCTCCGAATAGACCTGGGAGCTGCCCCACCCAAGCCCGTAGCGCAGAGACCCCTCGGAGCAAGGGGGAGGAAGGAGAGGCAGGTGCTGCAGGGAAGGGCCTGTCCAGGCACCCAGCATGAGACCAGCAGGGGAGACGCGGCCCACCCACCACACACGGGTTCTCTCCTTGGAGCTCGCACCAACAACGCCGAACTTTCTGATGGCATCTGTAATACTGCAGAAAGGACACAGGGCGGCATCTAGACCCTAGTGTCCAGGGAGGGAGGCACAGGTTTAGAAAAAAGATGCTTTCTCTTTTGTATAAAAATAGACTCCAGTCTCATAAGCAGTAGCTAAAAGTGGCTGTCTTTGTATAAAACCAGAAAAGGCAGGCAGGCCGGCCTCCAAGTCTTCCGGCGAGAGGAAGCTGAAGCCCCTTGGGCTTCGGCCTGCAAGGAGGTGGGCTTCTTGGGGAGCCCATCCTGGGCGGGGGCTGCTCAGGAGGAGTGGGGGCCGAGACACCCCACCTGGATCTGTGACCTGTGAGCACCAGGTCTGCAGGGGCTCCCCTGAAAACCGGCGTTGCTGGCTCAGATGAACCTGTCTTCCTTGTGTTTATTTTTTTAAATAAATCTCTTTTTTCCCGTCTTTAGCTCCCCTGACCCCAGCTCCCCGCCATCCAGAAAGGTCAGCCCAGGGAGAAGAGCTGGCCTGGCCAGTGGAGCGGACCTCCTGCCCTGCGGTCTCGGGCTAGGGCCAGGCCTGCAGCTGCCGCTGGTCATACTCGGCGATGAGCCTCTTGATGTGGGCCAGCTTGCTGTGCAGGTACTCACAGCGGTGCTTCTCCTGGCTGTAGTTGGTGTTGGTCTGCAAGAGGGCGGCAGTGTGAGCACGTCTGAGTGTGGCCAGCGGTGGCTGGGAGCCCGGTGCCAACTCAAGCTGCCCTGTGTGGAGCCCCTGGCCCAACTGGCCACCTGGCTTTTGCTCCCCCTGCTTACAGGCACCCCAGCCCCACCCTGGGAAACACGGTCACAGCCAGGATGAGAGTCAGAAGTGAGATTAGTCATGAAACTTCTGCACCGGGCTGGGGACTCGCTGGCAGGGAACCACGCAGGCACACGGGGCACACATGTGGTAAACCCAGAGCTCGTGGCCTTCAGGAACAAGAGCTAAGATCATGGAACCACCTCACAGGAGACCCTCAGTGAGCCTGAGGCTGGGCGTTTCTGCCAGCGCAGGGCTGAAGACAGATGGGGCCAGGCTGGGGGCGGGGACCAGCTCCTCCCCTGCACCTCGGAAGGAGCTTTGCTGGAAAGGGCCTGGGGACTGCACCCACCAAGCAGGGGGAGAGTTGAGGGGTGCAGAGGTGCCCAGTTGGGGGCTGCACGCAAGCTCAGGGACAGGCTCAGCCCTCGGCTGTAAATGGGAGGGGCAGGGGGGCGCTGCTCTGCGGACCCAAGACCTCAGCCCACGAGGCCCTTCCTCCCTCCCTGCGCAGACTTTCTGGCACTGCTCGCCTTGCCGCAGCTGCTTCTCACCCCACCCCACAAGAGCAGGGAGACTCACCTTTTTGATTTTTCGATATTCCTGCAAAATCTGCCCACGAGTAGTCTGGAAAAAACAAAAGAGAAAGCAAACAATGCCCTCGCCTGCGAGAAACCTCAACTGAGTGGCCCCTTCTCCCTGATAACCTGTGACCTGCAGGATCACCATCTGCCTCGGGACAATGGCCTCTGGGGACAATGGCCTCAGGATGGCGTGAGGGAAGCTGACGAAGTACAGAGGAGGGGCCGGCTGGGGGGCATGAACAAGGCAGGAAGCAGAGGAGGAAGCTGGGCCAGGGGAGTGAGGGGCAGGGGCCCAGCTTCAGGGTCAAAGCACGAGGCCTGTGCAGTGGGAGGGCCCGGTGGAGCCTTGGGAGGAGGCAAAGAGCGGTGGGCCGGCCTCCTTCCCTGTCCACTGTTCCAGGCCAAGCACAGAGGCCCCCGACCACCTGGGGTGCAGGGGGAGGTGAGGGACATCCACACGGCTGCAAGGAGGGAGGACGAGGATGCCCTGGGAGCTTGTTCGGCTCAGAGGCTCAGAACACTCACCGTTCCTCCAACCGTGAGCCCTCCTCTGGAAAACAAAATGGCCTTTGCCATGAGAGAGAGACCCCGATACCCCGATTAATCAGGTAACCAGCTCTGAACAGTAGGACAAGGAGGAGGCTGGTGTCCCAGGGCTAGTGACCAAGGGTGGAGGCCCTCCCCCTGCAGTGAACCACACAGGACGGCTTGGGAAGCCTGTGTGCCCTCGGCCAGAGGATGAGGGACTCCTAGTACAGGCGGGGGACCACAGGGACCCTCCATCCCCTCCCACCTCCCACTGTGGCTGTGATGGCACTGATGGGCCGTGGGATGCAGTCTGGCCCTGCCTCTCCTGGCAGGGGGCCGAAGTGTCCCCTGTGATGTGGGTAGTGGCCTCGAGAGGACCCTAGATGTTCTCACAGGTGGGGACCCCTGTGCCTCGGCCCTGTGCTCCCTGAGCCACATGGGTCACCTCCCACCTGCAGAGTTAGTCACAACTGGCCTCATTGCTGCTGAGGTGGAGCCAGGCCTCAAGCCCGCAGAGCCCCCGGGACAGGCCTGAACCATGCTGGGGGAAGGAGCAGTCAGCAGGGCCCTCGGCCCAGAACACGACGGAGCAGGTGTGCGGGTGCCAGCAGCGCCCACCGCGGGCGGGGCTCTACCTCGTACTCCTCGGAGCCCTGGGACAGCTGCCGGAGCTGGGCGTCGAGCTGCGTGAAGCGCCGTGTGATCTGCTCGATGCGGGCGTGCAGGTCGCGGTACTCACTATACTCGGCATTGAAGTCATTCTTGTAGCTCTGGCGCTGCTCTGAGGAGGAGATGGTGGCGTATTTCCTGGGGAGAGAGGGGCCGGCGGGGCTCAGGGGGCCAAAGCAGAGGCCAGAGTGCCCAAAGCATGCGGCCGGCCCACCCAGGAAGCTGCCCCGACCTCGAATAGGCTGGGCGATTGGGGACACAAATGCACCTGGAGTCAGCTCTGCCTCTGCTAACCCACAGGTGGGAGGAGCAGCCGAAAAGGGAAGTACTCACAGCAGGTAGTCGGGGGTCTCTGAGGTGGATGTGGGGACGCTTGAGCTGCTGCAGGCCCCATTTAAACCTACAAAGAGCAAATGCGGATCTGCTGAGTCCACACCTCCTGCGTCCACCAGGCAGGATCTGAACAGGTTCACGCTCCCTCGTCTGAAGGACACAGAGGGATGGCAGAGGGGGAGGCTGTGTGGAGAGGGAGCCAGGCCACCCAGGGGGAGCCAGGACACCAAAGGTGTGAGCATGGGGCAAGTGCTGTCGAGCCACCTGGGGGCCCACCCGTGGGAGAGGTGGTAAGCGAGCATATGGTGGCGGGGGCATGTGTCCCTGAACCACAGCTGTGCAGAGCACAGGGTGCCCAGGTGGTGCTGTGGACACGTTTTCAGCCAGCAACTGAAAGGACAGGTTAATTGTGGGCCAAAGCCTGGGCAACTCATCCAGAGCTGGTCCCATCCAGAGCCTTTGCTGCCTCAGCTGACCTCGTGTAAAAGGTCACCAAGCAGAAAACAGGTGACCCCTGGCTGGCCAAGTCCCTCGGCTGCCCCACTCTCCAGCCTCACAGGACGAAGATGGATGGCCACCAGAGAAGGCCCCAGCTCCTGCCCGCACCTCTCACTGCTGATGGCGTCGAGGTCCCTGTGGGTTCCCGTCCCTGGTCTGAGCCCCACCAATTCTCCTTCTTCCCCCTGGATGCCAGGCCACAGGCTCCAAGGGGAAGCCCCAGAACAGAGCCAGGCTAGAGGCACCAAGGGCCACGCCCCAGCCATCTGACAGTGGAGCTGGAGGATGTCCCTAGCCTGCCCAAACTGCAATCTAGTTTTTATCCCCTCAGGACTTTATCCAGATGGCCTCTTCCCCCAACATAGAAGTGATGTCATCACTTGGTAGCACCTGTTGGGGTCAGAGGCAATCACGGGGCAGGGCTGGGACAACAGGGCCAGACTAGAGGACAGTGCCACGCAGAAGGGTGGGTTACAATGATGCCTGTCCCTCTGCTCCAGGGACATGTGATGACCTGGAGCCTTCTGCAGCAAGTAGGGGTGTGCAGAGAACAACGCCACTGTCACACAGAGGCAGGGGTTTCCTGCTCGTGTGCCTTCACCTGGGATCAGCGGGCCTGAGCTCAGCCTGGCACACCGCAGCCCCCACCTCGGAAGAAGCCGCAGCAGCAGGATGGGGGCCTCTAGGCAGGCACCAGGGAGCTTTGCGTCCACCCATTATCATCATTTGAGCTGCCTGAGACATGCTGCTTAAGACAGATCACGTGGTGCCAGGCGGAGCTTCTGGTGCCTCAACAGATGTCCTTTTTCTTTTCCTTGGGCCATCTACTCTCCGCTTTGCCTGATCCCAAACCTCACTTTCTCACCTTTGCCTGGGGATAAGCTGCCCAGGGCTGATGCACACTGGGCTTGATCCAAAGGCGTCTGAGCCCCAGGCCTGGGGCTGGTCTGGGCAGCACCCTCCTGGCCCCACCCTATCCCCCTGCCTTACAGTGTTCCTCCTTCCCAGGGCCCCGCCAGAAGCACACACATGACGTTTCACTTCTGCCCTATGGGACAGAACATGCTGCCCGGCTGAGCCTGCTCAGGGCCTGTCTCCCCAGGCAGGACTCAGATTAGAGGGGGCACTCAGGGAACCAGGCCTCCTTCTCCCCCTTGGCCTAGCCACAGACACTGGGAAGCCTGGTGGACAGTAGGGCTGAGAGGAACTGAGGACTGACCCGGTCGGCCACATTACACCAGGACCTGTCCTCAGCCAGAGCAGGGGCTGGCATGGCCTTTCTGCGGGGCAGTGGAGCAATTCATTACAAAGACTTAAGGAGCAGCTCCACCCTGATTCAGAAATGCCCCATGCTCAGGACCCTCCTGGGGAAAGAGCCTGAAAGCTGCACGAGGTGACACGGCCAAGCTGCCCAGGCCCCACGCCGCAGCCCAGGCCCCCACATGGCAGGCACAGCTGCGCCTCTGTTGCTTCATCATGCTAATTACGTTAAGCTAGAGCCACGAGAGACATTCAGCTCAGGTTCCCAGGGCTGTAAACTAGGGGTGGCCCAGGTTCTGGGGGTGATGACCCCCATCTCCACTACCAGTCTAGCCTGTCCATATGCCTCCCCAGCAGCCCTGGCCCCGCAAAGGTCTCCCCGTTCAGTGCACAGCCCCAGCCAGCCTGGTACCCCCCTCACTGTGGCTGCCATCTCAGGTCTCTTGACTTCCGCCTTCCCCACTCACTGTGTGACCTCGTTCCAGCTCTTACCACAGGCTGTTCTACAGACAGTCTCCCACCTCCTTGTGGCCCCCACCTTCCAAACCCTTTCTCCACTGGCTGAAAAGCTTATTCCTCTGCAGCCCCCACCCCACCCTACTCCCTTCTCAGTGTCTGGGTCCATCCTGCTGCCAGAGCTGCAGCCTGCACTCATTCCTCTCCCTGTGCGCTGTCCTCTCCTGTGAGCCTCAGCCCCATCAGGTTCCAAGCCCCCAGCGCCAGCCTGGCACACAGCAGGACTGCAGGAGGCTCCGGGGCCAAGATAGCCAGGGCATTCGCAGACAATCGGATGCAAGAACACAGGGTGCAAGGGGCCCAAATGCGCAGGGTGAGGCAAAGTTGGGGCTCATGGGGTGGTACAGCCCCCTCGTACCCTGGGGAGTCAGGGTGGGCATGGGGCCGGTGCTCCAGCTCCTAGCAGTGCCCGCCTGCAGAGCCTCCTGCCCCTGGGCCTGCCTCTCGGCACCTACCCGGGACATCTGGCGGGGCTCCAAGGGGGCCAGGCACATGGTCTGGCGGCTGGGCCTGGGGCCTGTCCTCAGCCGCCCTCTCCTTGTCTTTGTGCTTCTTGGACTTCTTCTTTGACTTGCTGCGCAAGGAGCCACTGTGGGGCCTGCTGGGCTGGGCACAGTCCATCAGCAGGGGCAGGCTGAGGCGCTCAGTTGGGGCCAGGGTGGCCACATCCCCATGCTCACAGTCCCGGCCACTGTGGCCCAGATCATTGCTGACATCAGCCAGGGGGTCATGGGCCCGAGGGGGCTCCAGCCGCGGGGGCAGGTGGGAGTCTGTGCTGGGCGGCAGGCCCGGGGTAGGCAGCAGGGGCTCACGGCTGTGGGGTGTGCTCAGCTTCCCATTGACTGCGGGCTGAATTCTCTGAGTGAAGTGCGATATCCTGGGTTTCTTGTTGGCCAGGGGGTCGATGAAATCAGGAGGCTGTGGCCGTTTCTGCGAGGAAGGGAGACAATTTCAGAGGGTAGCCTGTGCCCAGAGCTACTGATGTGCTCCAGAGAGCGGATGGGCAGCAAAAGGCCAGCCCTGAGCTGAGAGAGGCCAGGCAGCCCCAGGTCTTGAGGAAAGCAAGCGCCCGCATGCAAGGCCCGCTCGGGCCACATGGTGGCGCCCGGACACCAGCCAGGCAGGGGACTCCTGGAGCTCAGCTGGGCCCAAAGGTGACAGAGCAGAGGAAGGGCAGTCAGGTCATCAGCAGGCCAGGCTCCAGCCCTTAAGGGCCATCTCTAGGGATTAGTCTAAAACAGCACTGTGCTCAGCATCTTCCCCAGACAATGGCAACAGTGAGAGAGCCCAGTCTGAGGGACACAGGGCAGCCCCACAGGCCGTGACTGTCATCCTCAGACCCCTAACTATCTGGATCCCCATGGCAACCCTGTGAAATGGAGTGAGCCACATCCCCTTTTCAAAGATGAGAAGACCGAGCCTGTGAGGCATGGCCAGACCACAGGAGGGGAGCCAGGATTGGGCCAGGTGGTCCAGGCCCAGGGGGCAGTGGTGGGGATGTGGGTGAAGTAAGGCCCTTTGGCCCCATGTTGGCCCCACAGCATAGTGTGCATGGGGGGTTTCAAGGCCATGGATGTGGACTGGGTGCCTCCAAGGCAGAGGAGGAGGAAGGAAGAGAGGGACTGGCGAGTTGGGGGCCAGGGACGTGGGACTCAGAAGTCAAAGCACACAGGTAGGCAGGGAGACAGCTTTCACCAAATAGCTTAAGCAATGGTGAGGGGGGCATGGCTGAGCTCCCCCTAGCCAGAGCCAGGCGGGAGCCACACCCCCCCCGCCCCCGCCAGTGAGGCTCTCCCAAGCACCCTTCCTGACCACTGATGAAAATAGCAGCAGCCACTGCTCACGGGGACTAACTGGGCACCAGCCCGGGCCTCAGCCAGCACAACTGATTTCACGACAGCCCTGGGAGGCAGGAACCCACTGTACAGACATGAGGCTCAGGGCAGTCCAGCAGGCTGCCCTCCCTTGGCCACACCACCAAGAGGTATCCCAGGGAACCACACCCAGGCCCCAGACCCGGGACCCACCGCTTGCGGGAAGCCAGCCAGCTGGTCACTCATTGAAGAAATCTTCCCAGCTCTGAGCCAAGGGTCGAATGGGCTCCCCAGGCACCAAGGTCAGGTCATACCCACGGCTCCAGGTGAGACCCACCCTCCCTCGACACCTCCCTCACCACCACCGTGCTATCATACCCACATTGGCAGCTCCTACCTGAGGGGGTGAGGATGAGCTCCCATGCTCACCCAGAGGGCTGGCAGCAGCAGGGTCTCCAGGGAGGCCACCTGCGCTCTGTGGCTGGCACAGCTTCCTGCAAAGGAGAAGCAGAGTAGGTTGAGGGGCTCTGAAGCAGCATCCCATGGGGTGCACCCACGCCCACTGGTCTCTGCATTGACACCACGCTGACCCACCCACAACTAGTGGTTTGGGAAGGGCCCACGGGCCCGCTGAGCCACAGCAGGGCTGAGCACGATGGGTGCGTCAGGGCCTGGTGGGCAGAGAGCAGCCTGAGCACATCCCACCCCAGGTTCAGTCACAGCTGCCCTGTGGCCGCAGCCTCACTGCTGGCAGGACCACCACACTCATCTAGACCCCCGTTACCATGGACCCATGTAAAACTGACCAGAGACTCAAGGTCCATGTTGTTTCCCTAGGCAAATGAGAGACAGTGGGGTGCTGGCCCCTCCTTTCAAAAACACTGTTCATCCCAACAATAATGCTCCTTTCAGAAACTTTAGAGAATGTAGAAAAGGACTGAGATGACCTGGCCTGTGTCAGGAAGTCCTCCAGGATTCAGCACCTGCCTTCCTGGAAGTCCAGGCCACAGCACCTCCTTGAGGATGGCAGGGGTAGCCCCTGCCCTCCCACCTGAGGCCCGCTTGAACCCGAGCATAACGATGCAGCCAGAGATGAGGGAAGAGACTCCCTAACCCCTGGGCAAACAGAGGCCCTGATAGTGACCCCGGCTTGGGGTCCCTCTCCAATTTGCCTCTCATATTCCCTGAGGCTGCAAGTGTCATGGGAGCCCAGGCAGCTGGCCCCACATTGGCATGCTGCCAAGGGCCCTCCCCACCCTGCAGGAAGGCTGAGGTCTGGGGCCATATCTCCACTGCTCTAACCAGCAAAAAGCAGAGGCCACCTCCCTGACCAGTGGCTGTACTCCAGACCACTGATGTTCTCCCCTCCACGGTGGCCTGAAGCGCAAGGAGAGTCATGGGAGGAGTGCCCACAACATGCAGGCACTAGCCAGGGCAGCACAGTGCCCAAGGCAGAGCGGGTGCACTGTCCAGCCACATGCCAGCAACCAGTGCTTCCGGCTACAGATGGAAAATCAAGGACAGGTGTTTACGTGCACTCTCTTTCAAGCCCTCACTAAAAGGCATGAAAGAGACAGGGAAAAAGAGAGAGACAACATTTCTGAAAGCAGAAGTACAACTGGTGACTGTCTTACAGGATCCAAGAAAACCGAGTTCCAGGCTGCAGAGCCCCACAGGCCTGGGGGTGGGAGCCCTGGGACCTCAAAGAAGGGGCACCTGCAGGGCTGTCCCCCTGCAGCTCTGCACTGGTGCTGGTCTGCAGTGGGGCTGCAGGGAAGGGAGCCCACAGCACGTCCAGGAGTGAACGAGCACAGGCCTTCTCCAGGTGGCCGGGAAGTTGCTCGGGCCACACGCGGAAGACACGATGGACAGAGGTGTAGCCTCAGGAGAAGAAATCCCGTGGCAGCTTCGGAAGTAGCACAGCAGACTTCCTGAGGAAGCTGAGCTGCCCAGAGGCAAGTCCTGAAAGGCTGCACCCGGGCTTCGAGGCAACCAATGTCAGATCCCAAAATAGACAGATGGGAAAATGCATTTGAAAGGAGAGAGACTATAAGGGGATGAAAACTTTAAATCCACAACAAAACACCAGCCTTAATATCCCCAGAAAGACAATGATTTCAACAGATATTTCTCCAAAGAAGATATATAAAATCCAATAAGCACTTGAAAAGATGCTCATCATCATTAGTCATTAGGGAAATCCAAATGAAAACCACAATGAGATACCACCTCATACCCACTAGAAGAAAAAAAAGAAAAACAACAAGTGTTGGTGAGGATGTGAACAAACGGGAACTTTTGCGCACTGCTGGTGGGAATGTAAAATGCTGCAGCTGCCGATGAAGAGAGTCTGGCCGTTCTTCAAAGTTACACACAGGATTACCATGTGGCTCAGCAATGCCACTCCCTGGTATGTATGGGAGAGAAGTGAAAATCTATAGCCACACAAATCCTTGTACTAGTCACCACGGCCAAAAGGTGAAAACAACCCAGGTGTCCATCAACAGACAAAAGAATAAACAAAACGTGGTCCAACACACATGGTGGACTATTACCCAGCCATAAAAGGGAACGGAGCTCTGACCCGTGCTACAGCGTGGATGAATCTTGACAGTATCATGCTGAGTGAGAGAAGCCTGACACAAAGGGCCACGTACTCTACAATCCCATTTATGTGACACGCCCAGAGAGGCAAATCTATAGAGACAGCAGCAGATTAGTGGTTGTCAGGACCTGGAGCGACAGGGGATGGGGACTGACTGCTAACGTGGGGTTTTGTTTTGGGGTGAATCTTCTAGAAGTAAATAGAGGTGCTGGTTGTACACATTGTCAATGTACTAAATACCACTAAATTGTTCACTTTAAATGAGTGAGGGCTTAAAAGATTTCTGTTATACGAATTGGTCTCAATAAAGCTGCTATTTTTTAAAACTATCTTTAGAGAGAGTAGATTAAAACCAGCATCACTCCCATTGGAATAAGAATACGATGCTACAAAAAGTCAAGAGGAAAGATGCTTGAGAACTAGAAGTAATGGCAAAAAAGAGACAATGGGAGAAGCTGAAGAAATCTCCCAAAAATACAAAAAAAGAGTGAGAGAGAAATGACGACAGGAAGTCAACAGTGAGCGGCCCCAGGAGCACAGCCCCCAGTGGCAGCATCAGAGGAAGCGCGAGGGAGGCCAGTGAAGGCCTCTTCATGACTGCCTGGAACAGGAAGGATGGGGCGAGTTCTCAGACATGCGGGCTGCGGCACTGCCCGGGAGCACCGCCAGGCCAGCCTGTGACAGTGCAGAGGCGCACAAGGCCAGGTTGGGAGCCTCCAGGACTTCCCTGAGGCCAGGCTTCAACGTGGAGGAAAAGTTCCTTTGGATCTGCAAGTCTAGACTTGGCCAACTGCCGGTCCGTGTGACTGCCGCCCAGGCGTCAAGACGTGGCCAGCGGACCTCCCAAAGCACTTTCCTCAGAGAGACACTACGAAAGAGAGGGCAGCAGCTCCCGTGGAACCTGCAGGACCCACCCATCCATTCAAAGTGACAGGAGGCAGTAGGACAACCAGGGGGAGCTCAGGGTTAGCTGTGAAGGACAAAGGACACTGAGCAGAGAGAGCAACCACGCAGCCAAGAGGGTTACCACCAACTCCAGGGAAAGCAAGATGGGTGTGAGCTGGATGGAGACTGCGCTCAGGCTGTCCAGGCTGGGCCCTGGACACGGGCAGGTCGGGGGGACTGGGGCCAGGCATGGTCACTGAGGCCTCACCCTGCAATGGGATGCCCACAGACACTGCCTGGGCTGGGCCAGGCCTGAG
Organism: Equus caballus; assembly: GCF_041296265.1. NCBI lineage: Eukaryota > Metazoa > Chordata > Mammalia > Perissodactyla > Equidae > Equus > Equus caballus. The sequence goes on from NC_091704.1 coordinate 17,614,017, forward strand.
CAGCTACACAGTGGGGACTAGAAGTGCTGAGGAAGCACCAAAAGAAACTCGGCTGACAATGGAGTGGGTGTCTGCCCAGAGTGAAGCCACAGGCCCGGCAGAGCCTGGGAGCATGGGTGCGTTTCACTCAGGGATGAGCTTAGAACTAGGAGGAGGGAAAGGAGGCAGCACAGCTCCTGGGGTGACAGTGGTCCCTAAGCCCGCCTGTAACAATGGCAACACCCCAAGGCCCCGTTTGTCCTTCTTGCCGTGAGGCTGCAGCTTCCAGAACTGCTCTAAATGGGGCTGTCTTCAGGGAGGAAGCAACCAAAACAAGAAGAAAAGCTGTGCAGACTGCGCTGAGGGTGACCTTCTGTGTGGGTGTGGCGTCAGGGATGTTGACTCTGACCTCGGCACACCAACCACTTGGAGATTCCAAGGGCAGAAGTACTGCCAGCATCCTGAGTGGTTTCCAGCAAGGCCGACAAAGAGGAGCACAGCGCTGGCCCAAGTGCCCTCAGGCTTGCACGAGCCCAGCAGCTCACTCAGCAGAGCGCAAGGGAGAAAATGTGAGCCTGGAACTGCACTGAGCTCCCGAGCACATGGCTCCAGGAACCACCCACCCGACACCCCTCAACCTTCAGCCCAGGCGCTGTTTCCTAACACTCCCCCACCCCCCACCACACACAAACATGCACAACGGCTGCTCACTTGGGGTCTGAGATCAAGGGGCACTTAGTGAGAGGCTGAGGAAGGAAGGATGGGAGCAGCCTCTCCAGGCCCCTGGAGTGCCCCTCGCCACCTCAGAGCACCTGGGTGGGTGCAGTAGATCATTTCAACACTGGAACCTTTGCCAAAAAATGTGTGATGGATGAAAACACCTGTAGGAGGTGACCATGCCCACCTGAGAAATGTTTAGCTGGGCAACAGAAGACCCCAGGGAGGGGACACTGGGGAAGGGGAGTCTTCTGCCGAGACCATCTCCTGTCAGCCTCCCCAAACACCCAGAAATGGCCAGCCAGAGGAGTCACCTCGGGCCAGCAGGTGAGCACTCACAGGGACGAGGAGGAACTTGAGGTTCAGCTTGAGTGGCTCAATTTAGCTATACTTTCCAGATGCAATTACTGCTTTAAACAGCTGAACTTAAAAAAATAACCTTCATAAATAGCTCCAAGGCCCTGAGAAATCACTTAAGGACTAATTAGCCTATCAGCCTGCTCTGAACAGGCTGCACTTCAGAGCCAGTACGCCCCAGGCAGGCATCGGCAGGGAGGGAAATCATTAATTGCTTGCCTGAGCCAGGTGCCTACTTAATCACTTCTCCCCAGAGCCACTGAGGCCCCTCCTGACCTCAGGTCACAATTCATCTGAGAGGGGACACGTTTAATAAACGCTGCTTAATCACGTCTGGGGGGAGTTTTATTTTGCTTTGTTTTTCTCTGCTTCACATTCTTGAGAAGTTCTTTCTAAGAAGGCAGAGGCCTTCAGCAGAAGCCTGTAGGGAGGCACCGTCTGGGGTAGAAGCTTGCTAGGAAGAAGCAGTGCAAGTGGTCTGGGTGGACTGAGGCCTTCTGTCCCAGCATTCTGGTGTTCACACCCTCTACCCCACCAACTCCCAGTGGGCCACCCAGGCAGTGGGGAAGATGGCCTGTCTCCACAGACCCCTTCATCCTGCTCGCAGGCCCCACGGCCTTCGGGACCAGATGAGGCCACCCCAGGGTCCTTGGGATGAGGTCTGCCCCAGGCCCAGGGGTGGGGGACACGCCCAGAGACAGAAGATGGGGAGGCGAGGTTACCGGATGAGCATTCGCTTCAGTAGCTGCTGGTCCCCCTCCGAGTAGCCAGGCCAGTCCTTCTGCACGTCCTTATACACACAGTCCTTCAGTGTGCATGTGCTGTCCTTGGCATTCACGTTGGCCACCTGCAAGACAGAGCCAGCATCACCTTGCAGGAAGCCCGGGAGAGGCAGACGTTCCTGAAAGCATTTGATAGGGGGAGGGGAGAAGAGACACAGAGGCACACAGGGAGACATGGAAGGAGAAAGAGGACAGCACCCCACCCCCCAGGTCCCTTGCACACCAGGGCAGTGACCCTGGGAAAAGCCAGGGTAGCTGGTCCAGACGCACACATCTTACAGGTGCTGGAGGCCAGGTTGGCTCCAAAAAGAGGGGCTACCACTGTATTCCCAAGACCCCATCACAGCCTCCTACTGCTACAGATTGAAGGTTTCTGTCATCCCAAAATTCATGTTACATCCTTTTTTTTTTTTTAAAGATTGGCACCTGGGCTAACAACTGTTGCCAATCTTTTTTTTTTTTTTTCTGCTTTATCACCCCAAAGCCCCCCTGTACACAGTTGTATGTCTTAGTTGCAGGTTCTTCTAGTTGTGGGATGTGGGCCACCGCCTCAATGTGGCCTGATGAGCGGTGCCATGTCCGCGCCCAGGATCCGAACCCTGGGCCACCGCAGCAGAGTGCGCGAATTCAACCACTCGGCCACGGAGCCGGACCCTCATGTTACATCTTAAGCCCCAACATGAGTGTATTAGGAGGGGGAGCCTTTGAGAAGGATTAGTCCCCTTATAAAAGAGGCTCCAGAGAGTTCCCTCACCCCCTCGCCACACGGTAACACAGCAAAAAGATGCCATCCTATGAACCAGGATTGGACGTCTCACTAGACATCCAATCTGGCGGTGCCTTGATCTTGGACTTCCCAGTCTCCAGGAACTGTGATGAGTAAACACCTGCCATTTATCAGCCACGTAGTCTATGGTATTCCGTCACAGCAGCCCCAACGAACTAAGACGTCCCATCTCAGAGCTGCCGCTCCTACGGCAGTCAGCTGAGGCTGGAGGTGCTGGGTGAAGGGTGCTGTAGGCTGAGCCCACCTTCCCTGTGACCAGCCAGCCCTGTTCCTGTTGGTTAACAAAGGCTGAGCTTGTCTCCAAGACTGTTTGCAAAGATGGATGTAAAAAGCCTCTGCCCTCAGGGTGCTTGAAGGAGCTCAGCTCCCACCCTGAAGCCGGCACCTCCCCGCCTCCCCAAGCACCCTGGTCCAGCACTTGCTTGTGCAGCTGTGTGGCTGGCACAGCAGCCACTGTTTTCACGATCACTGGGTTCTAAGGGGACTCCACGTCACAGCAGCCTCCACAGGGAGCACTTTCTAATGGATGAGTAATACTCCACTGAGTGGCTATGTGGGGATTTACTCGAACGCTTCTCCTTTGTTGGACGCTGTTGCCGATTACAGTTTCTCTGAAGCATAAACAGATGTCACTGCGTGCAGGCTTTTCCATGCTGGCGACAGTTTTCTTCGGCCAGCTTCCCAGAAGTGGGTCAAAGGCTCTGAACATTTTTATGGCTCTTGGTATGTTTTGCTAAAACGCTCTCCAGGAGAGCCACCCACCCATCAACACTCCCACCCACGGAGGACAAGCCTGCGGGTGTCTCTGAGGCCCAGCCAGGCCCAGGGACAGATGTCTGAATGCTTGGCTTTGCACGTTTTCACACAAGGAGGAGAAAAGGTGCCTTGGAGGACTGTGGTTTCATCAGAGTCCCTGGTCACTGGGGGAGGCTAGAAATGACCAGCCTGGGTGAGGCGCAGCCCGAGACCTTCCCCTTCTCCAAGCTATTGGGGTCCTGCCGCCCCCCACAATCACCGGGGAGAACAAGTTGGGTAGTCAACACAGAAGCACGAGGCAGATGGGACTGCCTGGGAGAAATGAAAGCAGGCACAGGGAGGACACTCTGCCTACAGCTGCCAGCTGCACTGTCCCCTAGGAGGCTGCCAAACCCAAGCTGAGCGGAGAAGCCAGAGCCCAGCACAGTGCCTCTCTGGTCCTGGGAAAGGGCTGGGAGCAGCAAGAGCATCTAGTGGGTTAAAAATCAGAGCAGGGAGCCCAGGCAAAACCTGTATCAGTACCCCTGGATCCTCACTCTCCAGGGAACTGAGCCCAGTGTTCCTGCCACATCTGAGACCACTCAGGGGTAAATAAAGGCATAACCACGTGCTTGGTCAGCTCTAAGTTTCACATTCTGTGTCTGAGGGGTTCATGTGTTTCATCTTCATTCTGGGCACAAATAGGGCAAGCAAGGAGGACAGGAGGGAGGGCATCTCTAAGAATGCCACACAGGGGGGCTGAGGGCCCAGCTGGACAGCAGTGCGGGCTGCAGGCACATCCAGGGGTGGGTGCGGGTCCCACCCGTGTCTTCAGTCCTGACTCATGTCTGACAACTCTGTCAAGCTCCCTCAGCCCTGCCTTGGTTTCCCCATGCTGCAGAGGGAGGCTCTGGGCAGTGCCTGGCCCAGGGGAAGTGCCTCCCATGTACCTCCCTCGAATTCCTGAGGACAAGGCTGACACGTGTGACTTTCCAAGGAAATGAGCCCCCCGGGAATGTCGTTCCTGGTTCTGGAGCTTTCTGGATGCTTTAGCAAGCCTCTTTGCCAAAAAAATTTCTGGGCCATGAAGCCACATATCTATCTTCTAATAGGCCCCAAGCCAACTCCTGAGCTCACTGGGAGAAGCGTCGATGCTCGGCCCTCACCAACACAACCTCCACACGGGGGGATGGCAGCCCAAGAGGCCAAATCTGCGTGGAGGCACCTAGTGAGCAGACATGGAAGGCCCCAAGGTCCTAGTGACGTGAGGGGCCAGCGAGCACCTCAGCCCACGGGACACAGGAGTTTCCCTAGGTAGGGGGATGGAGGAGGCACCATCCCACGACCCCAGGCATCTATCTAGGGGTGGGGCTGGGCCCCGGCCCAGATCTACATCCGTGCAGCTCCATCTTTTCTGCTTCCCATTTAGCCCTTGTCCCCACGAGAGGTGCTGCAGTCAGGCCCCAGTCACAGGCGGAAGCCGGTGGGTCCAGATGTGAAGCCCCTTCCCAGAGCTACAGCCAGTGAGCAGCAGGGGTCCACCTGACTGTTGACGCCGAGGCTGAGCTCTCACTAACTCACATATGGGTGCCCTTGGCTTCACTTGATTCTAAAAACCTCGTCTTAGATCCCCATGCTGTGCCTGCGTATTAGCAGATGGAAAGGAGGAAGGTCTTGGGCCCACCCCTGGGCCTCCAGACAGTGAGCACCAGGCTCCCCACCCACTCTTGTCCAGAGCGTCTACAGCAGCCACTTGCAGGCCACTAGACCCCACCCTCAAGCCCTGGGAAAGCACGCACCTGCTGGAGGAGGCCATCCAGTGCATCCTTGTCTGCCTGGGTCAGGCCGTCCTTCTGCAGCCGCAGCAGCAGCTCAGCCTTCCGGTAGGGCCTCAGCGCCAGGAGGTGTAGTACCCGATCACGGAAGGGCCTCTGAGACACCCCACTAACACCACTAACGCTGCTCTTCTTGATGGCACTTGCCGGGTTGATGGGGGTGGCCCGCTTCCTGGAGGGCACGGCATCTGTCGCCCCTGGGGCTGGTTTCCGAAACTGAACCTTCTTGCCTGTAAAACGAGAGCCAGGGCATCAGGGACTTAAGCGGGTGAAAGGGTGGCTGAGGTGTTCCACCACCTGGACAACACCGAGTTCCCAAGTAAGCAGACACATGGACGCCCACAGGCTTGAGACATGGAAAGTGACGGCTAACAGTCCCACGCCCCTGTCAAGCCCAAGGGGAAGATGGTTTGAGCTGCATCCAGCACAGCCTGCTTGATGGGGACCCTGGGTGGCCGAGCATACCACCTGCTGAGCACCCACAGTTCACTAGACACCTGCAGGGCCCCCAGTCTCAGAAGTGGGAGCTGCAGTAAGTAGAAGTGCATTTATAGCCTTAACTGACTTCATCACGGGCAGCCTAAATGCTGGGGACCCAAAATGCCGGACCACTATGGGGAGGAGGCTGACATTAAAAGGGGGGGGGGGGGTTGTTCCTAATAAAAAATAAAATATTTTTTAAAAAAGGGGCTGGCCCCATGGCCCAGTGGTTAAGTTCGCACGCTCTGCTTCGGCGGCCCAGGGTTTCAACAGTTCGAATCCTGGGCGCGGACATGGTACCATTCATCAAGCCATGCTGAAGCGGTATCCTGCATGCCACAACTAGAAGGACCCACAACTAAAAGTACACAACTATGTACCAGGGGGGCTTTGGGAGAAAAAGGAAAAATAAAAAATAAAATCTTTAAAAAACAAAAGGGGGGGAGGATTCCTGAAGTGCCAGAGACAGACGCCTCCAGAGCCTGCACGTCACGGCACCAAGTTGGCCCCAGGGGATCCACTGTGTTCTTTGAGGAAAAGGGAGGTGTGCACGAAGGCAGCAGGGCAGCTTGAGCAGCTGCTCTAGAGACCCTGGGGTGTGAGCAGCTCCCTAGCTGCAGCCGGAGGCACTCCTCAGGCAGAGGTCCCTGTGCTTGGAGCCCTGGGCCGCCCCTTGGTGAGCCCCCAGCACTGCTCTCCAGGGAGGGCACCTCCCCTCAGAGTTGTTAACCCCACCTGGAATGGCGTCCACCACCTGGGAACATGAGCAAAGTCAGCACTCGCCTTGAGTCCTTCAGCCAAAAAGCTCTCTCCATGACAACTTCCTTTTGCTCTTATCCTTGATATCTGATTTCTCAAATTAGCACAGGAAGAAGTGCTTTTAGAATCCTTATAGTCAGACTTCATCCCCAGAGGACCCGGCTGGTAGGCAAGAGGCCTGACAGCCGATATGCATGGCTGCGGCTTCAGAGGCCAGTAGATGAGTGTTTCTAAAAGAACCTAAATTGCTGCAAAAACTCTCATTGTACCCAAAGTAGTACAAGACAAATTTCTGAACAAGTGTTTGGCCGAAGGACCCACACACTGATTATGCGTATGAATATCCACAGTCGCATCTTTAGGTGAGAACAGGAGGGCGAGAAGCATTTTTAGACTCAGGCAGGTGGCTCTCTACCCAGTGGCGGCTCATGGCCCAGGGCCCTGGCCCTGGGCACACACGGCCACATCCATGGGGACCCAGCACTGACTGGCACGACTGATGCCTGCGCTGATGTCTGGGGTTTCATTCAGAGCCAATGCCACTGCTAAGCAAGTGAAATCACATGCTGCTTTGGGGGAGTTTGAAATCCTCCTGCCTTTTCTTTCTTTTTCTTCTTTTTTTGAGGAGGATTAGCCCTGAGCTAACATCTGCAGCCAAGCCTCCTCTTTTTGCTAAGGAAGACTGGCCCTGAACTAACATCTGTGCCCATCACCCTCTACTCTATATGGGGGACACCTGCCTCAGCATGGTTTGACAAGCGGTGCTAGGTCCATGCCTGGGATCCAAACCAGCGAACCCCAGGCCCAGAGTGCGCAAACTTAACTGCTGCACCACCAGGCCAGCCCCATTCCCACCTTTTCTTAAAAAACAAAAAACCCAAAGAGCCATCAAGGTTCTGGTTTGCTGGAAGCCGTTTCACACCCCTCTCAGGCCTGACGCCCTTCTTCCCCGGCGGTGAGTTCTGATGACTCTTAAACTTGTCGGGGTCCAGGAGGCGGGAAGACTGCAGCAGGATGACGGAGCTTTCTAAATAAACAGTACTGTTCCCTCCACTTTTAATGTTTTCAGTGTCTCAACTTCACCAAAATTGTTTCCAAGCACATGCTGAGCTGCCAGAGGCTTCCCGCTGAGCAGAGAATCCACACATTTCCTTCCTGGTTGTCATACAGCAGCAGGCCGCCCGCCATGGGGTGCATCTCGCTGTCTGCACTTTGCCCCTGGCCACATGGGCCTTGCAGAGGAGCCAGCTGGGCAGATGAGGGCAGGGGTGGCAGCCAGAAGACAGACAGACAGCAGCCTTGTCTTCATGGAGCCCATTTGTCCCTGACAGGCAGAGGTCCCCAAGGCAGCACCCTGGGAGAGGGGCCCTCGGATTCAGAATTCCTGGAGTTCTGGGGCCCCTTAGTCCACCTTGGGGCTCGGAAGACAGCAGATACCACAGCCCCCAGCCGACACGGCTGGCGCAGCAGCACCTTTCTTCTTGACCCAACACTGATCCTGCTGGTTCTGCTCAGGAACCACACTTATGTCAACCCATCACTCCTGACTCCAGTCCAGGCCCTGAGTCCCTCTTGCTCCCCCCTGACAGCTGCCTGGCAGGCATGAGCTCCACGGTGGAGCCCCAGGCCCCATCCTCACCCAGGTAGCGGCCTCCGGGCTTGATGACGATGGCGCCACGGCTCCGTGTCTCCTCCTCAGCCTGCGCCATGCTCTGCCGCGCTTTCTGGTAGGAGTCATCAGTGGCACACACCGTGACTTTGTCCTGGATGCTGCCCAGGCAGTCCAGGTGGACATCCCCATGGCTGCAAGACAAGGGCCAGGAGTCGGGATGAACAACTCGGATGCTGGGGACGGTCTCGGGGCCTGTGTCCCCCACCCCCAGCTGGGAAATGGGGCTCAGTGCTGACTGGGGCAACATGGTTTCCACAGGGCATATCCTGCCCGGGAAGAAACAATGGAATGTGGGCCCCTGGGCTGGAGGCAACATGCCAGGACCTGCCCACACCCTGGACACACTGAAAAGGGCAGCGAGGCTCATTGGAGAGAAAGGGTTGCCGGGGCCAAAGGCGGTGTGCAAACGTCTGCACAGAGGGCTGGGGCAGAGGGTCTGCCCATCAGGAGACCTGGGGCAGCCAGGATGGGGCCTCACCTGGACACATACTGCTGGATGCAGTCAAAGCTGCCCTGGGGGCTGTCGCGGCCGATGTTGGAGAGGTAGAAGGAGAAGGTCCGCGCCTCCGTGGGGCAGTCGGGTTGGGGGATGGAGATGTGCTGTGTGGAGAAGGGGACATCACCGGGAGGTGCTACGGAGGGGACCTGGGGACCCTGGCCCATCCCTGCAGCATAACCCTTTGGTGGGAAAGTGTCAGCACTCTCCTTTAAAACACCTGTTTGTTTTCCTGGCAGTGACAGGACCAGCGGCCCGGGTGGCCCCATCCCCTGCCCTCAGCTATACTCAGGGTCCTCAGGTGCTGAGGGGGAGCGGGCCCAAGCCTGCTTTCTAAGCAGCAATGGCATCACAGTCTGAGGAACACAGAGCGCTCAGCACATGCCTGGAGGTAGGTACCCAACCATGATCTGGGCTGTGACTTGGTTTTCCCACCCACCAAATGGGGCACATCTGGCTGGGGACACCCTGGAAGAGGAACTGTGCTCAGCAAGATGCCCTGATCCTCGTTCTGCCTTAGTGATGCCCTCTCCGCCTCCTCCATGCTGCACACAGACTCCGCCTGAGTGTCCGTTCGCCTCACTGGCCGTGAACAAGATAGGCAAAGGCCCGTGGGGCTCTCAGGTGGGCAGCACTCACCCCCAACAAATCGAGACATGGCACGTATGTTTGGACGCTGCCTCTGCAGCCCAGTTAGGCAAAACCACAGGCCCTCCGGGAGAACCGATGGACAGCCTGGCCAGCAGACAGAAAGACAGCACTATTCCCAGCCAAGGTGCCTGGCTCAGTGCAGACAAGACAGCGTCGCACCCAAAGGCCACTGCATTCCAGGCTGACCCTCTGGCTGCTGCCTACGCTGGGTGAAGGTCTGGTGGCTGCTGAGGAAGGCGGGTGGGAGGACCCCACGATCCGGCTGCCAGCCCCTGTGCAGGGCACAGGAAGGGCATCCAGAACCCTCTGTCACCAGGGTAATAAAGTAACCCCTGGGTTTGAGTGCAGGAGCTTGTCACAGCTAGGCAGGGGGCACACGTGATCACTAAGAGGGGCAGCGTGGTGGCAGGGAGAGGCTGCCTCGCCACCTCAGCATGCAGAGTCCCGCTTCCTCTCCAGTGATGTGAGGATACCAACATACCTCCTCAGCACCGGACAGAACACGGCCAAGGCCGAATCCCCCTGTCCCCTGCCCAGCTGTCCCATGTGAGCACAGGCAGCTCAGCCTGTCGGGGCCTTGTCCCTGAGATTGAGGACATAATGGCTTGGGGCTCAGGGGTACTCTGCTGCTTCACCCTGCCCTTCAGGGTAGTATGCGGACCTACAGGGGAAGCAGCAGGCACAAGTCAGCCAAAACACTGGGCAACCCAGCATCTGGAAAATCAAACCCCAGACTGCCTCCGATGGCTCACCTCAGGCAGGAAAACACACACACATATACACATGTATATACACGAACACACATGCACACACACATGTGTGCACACACGCTATCCACAGCCTCTGCTGGAGCTGTGTGGGTGGCCCTGGGCAGCTGAGCCCTGTCCTGCCTACATGCAGCATCTCCTCATCCAGCACTCATAGCCACCCTGTGCTGCCCACTTGTCCCTTCTTGGATGTAACTTTTGATCTCAATTATAAAGCAGCTGGAAACATATCGCCCAGATGTCGAGGCTCAGGCTGTGAGGATCACCTGGGGGTTCACACTCACAGCCGGGTGCACACAGACACAGCTGCCGGAATGCAGCAGGAAGCCCATGCACCACAAAGTGAGCATAATCAAAAGGAGCTTCTCAGGGAACCGAAACCCTGCCATGGGGGCTCTTCCTCCACCCTGTCCTTGATCCTCTCCCTTAACCAATCCCAGCTCTGCGGGGACCCAGCCTCCACAGGCGCATCTTTCCCTATCAGCTCAGTGGGCAGTGCTGCCTCGAGGGCGCTGGTTCCTCGAGGGCACTGGGCTGTCACTCCTGAGAAGAGGGGAGGCAGATCCAGCCTGAGCCCATGGTGCTCATGGACCCTGGGTGTGACCCATCCCAGCCCCTGTATAGCTCTGTCTGAGGCAGACTCGACGCACCTGGGCAGGCAGGCAGGGTGGGTACACCCCAGCTCTAGCCATGAAACTAAACTCTGAAGCCATGTGGCCAGAGCCGTGACAGGCCCTGGCACACACTGGATCAAGATGAGGGGGACAACTGCCTGAGGACACAAGGATGCAGGAAGCCCCTGGGCAGGCGTGCTGGGGCCTGTCTGTAACAGCTCCAGGACGCCCCCTGCAGCCCAGCAGAGAGCTGGTGGTGAGACCAGGGCAGAGCACATGGAGGCACAGTGGGCCTGACACAGTGACCCACCCATGCTGCCAGGACACTGATGGCCCTACCTGAGCCTGCCCAGGCAGCAGCGACCATGCTTGTGGCCAGTGTCCTTCAGGATGGCTGGGGGGTGGGAGGAGACATTTGTAGGAGGGTGCAGGGGGAGAGGTTTGCTCGGAGCCTCGCATGGCAGGTTCTTGCAGCCCCAGTGCCTCTGAAGCTCCATGGCAACTCCACCACTGTGGAATCCCTTGGTTAACGGGCTGTTTCACTGCTGGATAGTGAGGCTGATTAATGGTTACCAGTCTCAGGGAAACCAGCCAGCTGGGTATGAATGGCCCAGGAATGTACTGCTTTCTCTACACCAGCAGAGAGCTTGGCACGTGTTCTGGGATGTGGCCACTTGGCTGGTGCATGTGCCTTCTGGACCGAGTCTCAGCTGCCCCACAGGGGCTGCCAGGTGACCCTCAGCTGGCCAGAGTGCAGCAGGTTTGGGAATGTCTGACATCACCCCTGACACCAGCTTACTACAGGGCAGGGGAGTTTGCTACAAAGCTAAGCCTGTGTCCGTGAGCACAGACGGGCCCAGAGCGGTACACAGGCTCATCCCATCCATCCCGGATGGTCCTGAGTGCTTCTGAGGCCTGAGGCCTGTGAGCGGTTGCAGGTTCCACTGCAGGCAGGTCAGATCCCTGCCAGAGGCCTTTCACCTCCTCCCTCTGAAATCTGTCCCACGTGGGGCCCTCCCCCCTCCCCTAGATCCACAGGGCCTTGCGTGTGGGCGGTGCAGGTGGGAGTGCTGACAGGATACACCAAGTTCCTAGTGGGGGTGGGGGTGAGCCCTGGATATTCCATCAGGGAAAAAGATGAAACAGGTGCACACAGGAACCCAAGCACCAATTGACCAGCCTCTCTGACCAGAGGGGTTTTCAGGGCATGTTTTCCTCATTATTTTCACTTTCCAGGGAACCCTCAGAACAAAATATATTCTGGATAAAGGGAGTTACTACTGTATGGCTGAACATGACTTCCAAGAGCAAAGCAGCCTCTTCCACCCAGTCAGAGGCCTCATTTCCTCAACCCAAACCCAGGGCACTTTCTAAGCACCTACTTCCCTCCAGAAAGCCGTGCTCGCCTCCCAGTGGACACTCAGAAGAGTGAGAGCCCAGCAACCCCACCCGCCTGCACACGGCGTCCCAAGGTCTCTGGCTGCTCAACCTTGGCACATGGATGGCTCTGGACTCCACAACCTCCATTTTAGATGGTTTCCAAATTGTCCCTGTTACAAACAACACAGCAACAAGCACCCTTGTGGCTTAACCTCGTCACACCCCTAATTACTCAGCTCCTAGACGCCCAGACAGACATTGCTCAAAGGCCTGTGACCAGCGCTGCCAAACCTCGTCCTGGAAAGAACTTCGGGCTCACACTGCAGCCCAAGGAAATGCTGAGATCCTGAACAAGGCTGGATGCCAACCCTACTTCTCTTTCATTTTCCATCAACTAAAGAATTGTGGGGTGTGGCTGGCTGGATGGGGATTTCTTTTCCCCTCCAGAGGCTGACGCTTCACCAGCTGTCAGGGGTTAACAACTTAGAAATGACCCCGACAGCACAGGGGCCCAGGCCGGCCAGCTCAGAGTCCAAGAGAGGGCAGAGACACGCCAGAAACAGGTGCACAGGAAAGAAACAGGTGAGCGTCTGCTCTGGCAGACCACGCTCTAGAGGCTGAACACATTATAGGTGGGACCAGGCTCTCTGGGGAACCTGGCAAAAGCTAGAGAATTGCTCCAGGGAACCAGGCAACACCAGGGCCTGGTGCACACCACCAAGGCCTGGCTCTCATGGCGCTCCCAAAATAGGCAGGAGGAGGCGGGACCAGATCTGACCCCCACCCAGGAGGTGAGTGATGTCCTGATCCTACGCCAGCTGCACTACTCTCACATCTGAGGGGACAGGCACCAGGAGCTGAGTGCACGTTCATGACCCTCAAAGGGGACAATGTCCCCATTTCATGGGTAAGGAGGTAGAGAGAGAACTGTCCAAGGTTCCCAAGCTAAGGAGCCTACGGATGCGGTCTCAATCTTTAGTCCATCAACTTCATGGGCCTCTGGGGAGCGGGTCCCTATCGTCTTACATGGGGCCCTCAACATGGAATCAGCCTGTGCCCCTAATAAGCCTACTCTGCCCCACCCCACCGGCTTCCTGCTCCATCTCCAATGTTGTAAGTGGAGCACATAGAGCAGGGCACCCCCTCAGGAACACAAGGCCAGGCTGTGAGCAGGCCGCAGAGTGACCAAAGTGGGGGCTGCTGTACCTGCCTCCTCCCCGTCACTGGTCTGAGTGACCATGCAGACGTGGCCTGGCCAGGATAGTGACTGCCACATGCCCAGCACCAGGCCAGGCCCTTCACACCTGGCAGGGAGGAGGGGACGCACCCCATCAGTGCCCAGGAGGGGGACAAGGTCCAGAGGTCACAGGGGCAGACCTAGTGTCTGACCCTACACAGCAAACCAGGAACAGCGCCCCCTCACCACCCAGCCCCCTGCAGCCTCACACAGGCTCACACAGGGAAGAGCCTCCTGGTGAAGAATTGTGACCTGTCTTGCCTGGAGCTGAAGCACAGGGCCTCTGTGCTTAGGTACCTTCTAGAATCCCTACCACACATGAGAAAGCCCAGGAGGAAGGAAAGCAGGCAAAGCACGATCCTAAAACTAAGGTCGTGGGACCCGTCAGTCTGGAATGGATGTAGCTCTCGGGTTTTCCACAGGAACTCAGGCGACACACGGCACAGCCCAGAAGCTCACACGCTTCCATGGCTTCTGTTAGTGGCAGCGTGGTGTCTTGCTGATCAGAAAGTGTTGCTCGTGGGATAAGGAAGCACTGACGGATGAGGCCCTTTCTATGCACTGCCTTCCCTGTCTTCCTGCTGCTGAGGGCTTGTGGGCCCTAGAGGGCGCCATGAGGCCAGTCTGGCAGCAAGCCAGGCCAGCGCCACCCCCAACACTGACCTCCAATCCCTGGGAAATGTCCCAGGGAAGATAAAGGGGAGGTGGCAAAAGGGTAACAAGACCCCGATGGGGCTGATGGAGGTGCGGACATCCCAGAGGAGACAATGGTGGCAGGAGGCCTACGGCCTTTTGGGGCGGCTCGCCAACCTTGACAGGCATTGGTGTGATGGTTGGTTCAGTGTCCCCCTGGACATGCCAAAGCCCCCCGTGATGCCATGAATACTAATCTGGGTGCACCGTGCAGGTGTTCTGTAGATGTCATGACATCCATGACCAGCTGACTTTAAGTAAAGGAGGAGACCCTCAATGGTCTGGGTGGGCCTCATCCAATCAGCTGAAGGCCTTAAGAGGGAAACTGAGGTTTCCCTGAGGAGGAAGAAGCTTGCTTGCAGATGGTGATGGCGGCTCCTGCCTGCCCCACAAATTTCAAACTCACTAGCCCCACAACCATGTGAGCCAATGCCTTGCAACAAATCTCTTAGTATCTCTGTATCTGCACATGCAGACACAAGTACCTCAGTCTCTCTGGAGCACCCTGGCTGAGATGAAACCCACAGAATTCCTCTTCTGGAAGGGGCCAGCCAGCTGTCAGGTGAAAACTGACTTAGACACACATGGCAACTCTTCAGAAAAATAAAAAAGCCTTGCAATAAAAACTAGGAACAGGATATGGACAGTGTTCTCAAGAAGGGTGAGAGAAAACACACACACACATCTGAAAATTACAGGAAAGATCACTGGAGCATGGTTCTGAGGATCAGTAGGAGTTCCAAGGCATGTTTAGTGGCTGGGGGACACAGGGGTCTTAAGTCCTGGGGAGCAAGGATTATGGACAACTCATCCTTTCTTTCATTCCCCAATTTTTCTGTAAGATGGTCATTTAGAATGAAATACACTTCAGAAAAACTGGAGGTGCTGAGTTTCTATAACCCCCCCAAGTACCATCGTCCTGGGTCCACAGAGGGAGACCAATGCCACACCCCAGGGAGGCCACAGCTCGAGGCCCACTTGGGCTCTGGGGCCAGAGTTCCAAATCAGCGCAGAGATCAGGTCAGAATGGAGTTTGGGGGCCTGGGGCTCAGGTGTGCATTGGCCACGGGAAGGAAGGGATGGACTCTGAGGGGCCACTGGACAGGAGAGCTGCCCTCAGCCCACAGACAGCCTGTTGGTGCGGCCCCAGCCATGGGACGAGCCTGGGGGCATCCAGAGGCAGACCTGCGCTTGGCACAGGACCTGGCCTGACACAGAGGTAGATGGGGCCAAAACACTGTCCCCAGCCTGCTGCTGTGCTTAGCAAGCCATGATAGGCCAGAGAGGACACCAGTTCCACAATTCCAAATATGATTAAGACAAAAAAAACTCACCCCTTGACTTCCCTGAAATCGAATTGATGGTCTCAGCGAAACAGAATCCTAGAAAAAAGCAAAATGGGAAAATGTCAATCAAGATATCTGGAAATCCAAAGACTTACTTCCCAGTTACATAAGGAACAGGATAAGGACAGTGTTCTCAGGAGAGGTGAGAGAAAGCACACACATGTCTGAAAATTACAGGAAAGGTCACTGGAGCAGGGTTTTGAAGGATCAACAGGAGTTCCCTGGATGGCACAGGGCTGGCGCCGGGGGTACCTGAGAGGCAAGAGAAAAGACAGAGGCAATGGGTAGCCCTCACTGTTCTCCCAAAGCCAACATCAGCCCAGGCTATCATGCCTCAGACACCGCCTCCGAACACAAGTGGGATGGATGAGCACCATGGGCCAGGAGGCCCCACCACCACCTCAATACCCTGGCAGGACAGAGCCCAGCGCCTGCCCAGAAGCTCCCACGTCACAGCTTCAGAGCAGTTTGTCACTGGGCTTAGGGCAGCAGAATTTCCAAATGTCACAAGAAAAAATATACTAAAAAACTCAAAATACTTTAAGCTTCAGCTATTCAGAGATCAGCCTTCTGGCAGAATTTTAGAAAGAATGTGGATCCAGACGGAGGGTCACACTTCTCTTTCTCACCCATCTTGGGCCCGGAGCGCCCACCTTCTGTGTAGCAGATACCACCTCACAGTGTGGTCTTGGTTTGTCACCACGACCCCCTCCCTCAGTCCCCAAATCCACTTCTGCACCTACTGGCCCCCCCCAGCCTCCTCCTCACAGCAGCTGGGATCCAGGCCCTCCCACCTCCATTGGAGTCCACCACTCAGGCCTCCACTCTGGCCTCACCTGGAGCAAGGGGAGGCTCTCCTGCCTGGCTGCCACATGCCCCTCCCGGGGTGACTGCAGTGGCTACTGACGTGCTCCCCACCCAGAATGTCAGGCCCACCACAGCCCTGGGTAGGTGGAGTGGCTCCATCGCATGGGGAGAACCAACCACGGGGCAAGCTGGCCTCTTGGTGCCCGTGGGCCCATCAGGGCTGTGGGTATGTGCGAAAGACACAGCTCAGCCAACTTGGACCATGCAGGCCACACACTAATCTCCCTTTGTTTATCAGGAGCCCCCTTCTGCCAAGAATCTCACAAAACTCTACCATCTGGAACAGACCTGAGAGGTCACACTGAGCACCAGCACTTACGCCCTGGGCTGTGACACCCCAGAAACCACCCACACTTCCAAAGCACAGCACCCCCTACCACCAGGCCAGCAGACAGGTGATGTCCTCCAGCCCCTGGTCCTCCTCCAGGACTGGGAACCAGCCCCTGCAGGCACAAGGGCCATCGTGTTGCTGAGATGGGGACAGGCTCAGGACCAGCTGGCCCATCCCACAGACCACAACCTGAGCAGCATCTGGGCTGCCATTCAGAGAACGTGCAGCGCAGCACCAGTCAGGGACTCGGCCTGGCTGGGCCCTTGGAGACAATGTTTAAGCGGCCTTTACTTGGAATCAGGTTACAGAGACGAGAAAGGAGACCTGCAGGTGGCCAAGGGACAGGCGAGAAGCTGCTCGGCACCATCACTCCTCAGTGAAGTGCAAACTGCATGGGGAGACACCGCACACCTCTCAGAACGGTTAAAATAAGAGAGACTGACAATACCCCAGAACCTCATCCCTCGACGGTGGGAGTGTATCGTTGTGGAAAACAGTCTGGCGGTTTCTTAAAAGGTTAAACACAGAGTTATCAAATGACCCAGCAATTCCACTCCTAGGGATAGACCCAAGAGAAATGAAAACCTGCATCTACACAAGAACTTACACACAAATGTGTAGAGCAGAGTTACTCTTAGCATTCAAAAAGGAGCAACTACCCAAATGCCCATCAACTGGTGGACAGAGAAACAACACAATACTACCGAGAAATAAAAAGAAACAAACTCCTGATGGACACAACATGGACAAACCTCGAAGCTGCTGGCTAAGGGAGAGGAGCCCAAAATGTGACACCACGTGTTATGTGATTCCACTTATGTAAGTTTCCAGAAAAAGCAAAACTCCAGAGCCAGAAAGGAGATCAGTGTGTGCCTGGGGCCGGGGTGGGCGCAGGGAGTGGCTACCGAGCTCTAGAGAACTTCCTGGGTGGAATGTTAACACTCACAGCTGCACACCTAAAATGCTAAGTCCCACGGGCTGGAAACAATCCTGCTGCAAGGTTGTGATCTGCCCTCAGGGTCACAGAAGACCTTTTCTGAAGACCTGGCTTTGAGCAATATCACCTGAACACACACAGGATTCCTGAAAAACCAGGAGAGAGGTTCCTGTCTGTCAACCATGTGTGAGTGACATAAAGTGGGTGGAAGGAACACAGTAGCAGGCACAAGAACACCATAACAAAGGCAATGATAGGTTGCCAAGCACCCCTGCCTGGCATCATTTACAAGGTCTCTATTGACATCACCTGATCATCCACACAAGGAAGGTGGGGTGCTGCCAGCGGAGGGAACAGCAGGTGCAAAGCCGAGAGGAGAGAGCACACAGGGCTTGGCTCTTGTGCCCCCAGGTCTCCCTGCCCAGACCTCCAAGCAGAGGTCAGCCCGGGCTAACTCCAGCATCGTGTGTGTCTGCCATCCACACATGGCAAGGCCTGTATCCTCCAGGGGCTTGGGGACAGGGGCCATGACAATGGTGAGGGCGTGAGAGCCCATTTAGGGTAACGAGGGAGAGGAAGTGGGAGGGGTGCACCACTCCAGAAGAAAATCCACACCAGAGCAGCCCCAGTGGCGCCTGACTGACAACAAGCAGCACCCACACACACTGGTGTGCTGGGCTGCCCACCCTCTGGACCACACGCTCCCTGTGGGCCACCTAGTGAAGCATTTAATTGGCTTGGTAACTGCCAAGCACGTTACCTGAAAGATTCTTTCTTGCAATGTCACTCATCCCCCCAGGGCACTGAGAATGAGACTTTATACACTGGACAAGTAGGCCAAGGGGCTAAAAGCCCAGATTTTTCTACATGATGCTGGGAGAGCTGGCCTCAAGTGCATGTCCCCATGCAGCCTGGCTGTCATCATAGAACCAGGCTTCCAGCCACCTGGGTTCTCATGGTGTCTCTCGCCTCCAGCAGAAGGACTACGTCCTTCTTGTCAACAACAGAGCGATTCACTTGTACACACGTGGGTAACTCCCCACAGGCCACCTGTCTACAGCCATTAACAAAAACAGGCACCAAGACAAGAACCGTGTAAGTCCCACCAGCCCCTGTGCAGGTGGTGGGGCAGGGTTCCTGCCTGGTAAGATGTTAGGACAGAGGGAGGAGCAGTCCCCAGTGACCTAACACCCACTTGACGACTCAGGTATATTCTAATGGCACTTGGCCGATGCTGCCTAATAGCCGATGGTCAGTCAAGGTCATAAGCGTGTCTGCTGGCACTGGAGGGTGCACCCTCAGTGGTTAGTGTCTGGTTAGTGTCTGGGTTAGCGTCTGCTGCCTGAGCCGGCTGTGGCTCTCACCCATCAGCTCCTCCATCCCAAGGCTAACAGTCTTGATCCTTCGTGCAGACTTTTCCACATGGGGCACCTGTGGGCAAGGTGCCCACTGGCCAGTGTGATCCCCATCAGGTTTCCAAGGGGAAATAAAGGCTCCGGCCAGGCTGCATCTCCAAGGGCTGCAGGAGTCTCTGATTTTTGGGGTGTCCTGCACACTGTCAAGTGATCATCCTCCCCGTCACAAACTCCCAACTTGAAGGCCCAGCAACATTTTAATGAAACATGATAAAACTAAAATCATTACAAGAAGGTTTAAGAAAAGCGAATTTTCCAAAGAGTTCTAAAATGTAATAAAACTGCTTGTGTATCTCAATATCCACCAACGTGGCTGTCACTACGTGTTGTTTGGCTGGGGAGAGGGCCTACTTGGAATGGGGATCTGAGTCTAGAGCAAAGTAAAGGTTTTATTCGCCTACACAAAAGCTCTCAGGTATTTACTGTGAAGCAGATACACCTTATTTGAAACACTCAAAGCACATCCAGCCCTGTCACCTCTAAGAACCTACTGGAATGAAGCCTGCCACCAGCTCTCACTGGCTCTCGCCCTTACTCCAGTCAGGTTCAGAGCGGGGCAGGCTGAGGGGAACCCTAAATGCCATGGGCCCCTCTGGAAATCCCACCTGCTGAGGCTAGTCATATTGACAGACATGGTCTCAGCACCTGGAGACATGGCCCCCAGCCTCCTCCCTCCACTGTCAAATGAGGGGTGGTGGCCAGGACCACCTGGGCTTCTGCCTGCTCCAACTGGCAAACTATGGTGGACGCCAATGGGGACTCCCACTTGGAGGTCGCTGGGTGTCCACTGGGCACACTCGAGACAAACTCCAGCAAAGGCCTGCACCTGAACCCAGGGGGCGGCCTAGGTGGCCAGTGGTACCAGAAGCGATCACGGGTCTGCTCACACCAGCAGCACCACATGCCATGCAGCACAGGGAGGCCTGCTGGTCTGATGCTGGCTGTTCCTGAAGGCTCCAGGGAAACGGGCAGGGCAGCCTCGAGGCCCAGGCCATCAACTTCCAAACCCCCGTAGGCAGCACACGCTGAAAGGAGAAGATCCAAGATCCCTGAGGAACAGCATGCATGCACTGTTCCCTGACTTAGCAGCTTCCACTGCTGGTGACCCAGTGCCTCTCTGACTGGGCTACCATGGACCAAGGCACATGGCACCTGGGAACACGTCCTGCGGGCCACGAGCTGAGAGTGCGTTTTAGGCTTATTATGGCTAAACTCCACCACAAATCTCAAGTCCTTGAGGGGGTCAAACGACACACCTGAACACAAGCGGGGTGAGGATTCAGCCCCACCTGTCCACCTTCAAGGCCCACGTTACCTCCGCTGGGCGATACAAACAGTTGCAGCCTCCTTTTTTCCAAGCCCTTTGGGGACTTGCAGGCCAACCCCAGATGGACACAGCTGGTCTGCTGCAGCCACCTCTGGCCTTCTGTCCAGGGATTCTGGTGTTCAGGCTGGTGAGTCATGCCCTCTACTCCATTCAGAAGGGCTGGCCTTTCCTCCATCGGGAGGCCACACTGAGCCACCTGAGCCAAGGAAACATTCGCTGTATCAATGGAAGGACAAATGGACAGATATATGTCCATCTCATTGAATCCTTTTGGCCTCTTCATGAGGAAGCATCTAGATTAGGGCTGGATGGACGATCTGGGACTAGACATTCTGTCCACTGGCAACAACTAGGGCACCAGATAAAATGCCAACAAACAGTGGATGTGGGCAGTACCTGCAGGAGATGCCCGAGAGAAAGGGACAGCCAAGGGAGACCCAAACCACCTGACTTGCTGCCTGGAAGAAACTTCCAGACCACAGACCAGACCTGGAGGAGGCTGAGGGGGCTGGGACATGTGGACAGAGGCGCAGAGAGGAAGGGGCAATGCAGAGGGACTGCTGATGCTCATGAAGGGGGTCGCTGAGGCTCAGGGACACTCCCTGGAGTGGGGCCCCAAGCTGGGAGTCACTGGATGTACACGGCCAGCCCAGAGGCATCCTCACTGCACCCCACTCAGTAGCTAGAGCTAAACTAGGCCTTAAGGGGCTGGCCCTGTGGCTGAGTGGTTAAGTTCGCGCGTTCCGCTGCAGGCGGCTCAGTGTTTCGCAGGTTCGAATCCTGGGGGTGGACATGGCACTGCTCATCAGACCACGCTGAGGCAGCATCCCACATGCCACAACTAGAAGGACCCACAACGAAGAATATACAACTATGTACCGGGGGGCTTTGGGGAGAAAAAGGAAAAAATAAAATCTTTAAAAAAAAAATAAATAAAAAATAAATAAACTAGGCCTTGAGCAAAGGCTTCTCTTGATGCCCATTACTAAAGAATCTCAAAGATGAGCTTCTGCAGGATCAGCTGATCGCCCACTAAGCACTCTGCCTGCCAGCAGCAGAACCGACATGCTTCAAACAGACAGTACGACCCAGCACACAGCCCTGGGAAAGCCACAACACTCAGGATGCCAAAGCCAAACCCTCAGACACTGAAGCTGTGGGAAAATGTGACCCCTGACGCAGGAGAAAAATCAGTCAATGGAAACAGACTCAGGAAGGACAGAGAGAAAGGAATTAGCAGACAAGGACTTCACTTCAGAGCAAATATTACCAATTAAAAAATGCTCAGGGGCTTAAAGGGAAACTTGAACTGGTGAGAAGAGGAATATGAGGTATCAGAAGAGAGCCACGTGCAACTCCTAGAGCTGAGAAATACATTATCTGGAATGAAAAATTCACTGGAAGCGATTAACATTAGACACTGTGAAAGAAAAGGTTAGTGAGCCTGATGATGAAGCAAGAGAAACTATCCAAAATAAATCACACAAAGAAAAAAAGTTTAGGGGCCAGCCCCATGGCCAAGTGGTTAAGTTCACGCACTCTGCTTCTGCGGCCCAGAGTTTCGTTGGTTCGAATCCTGGGCACAGACATGGCACCACTCATCAAGCCATGCTGAGGCAGCATCCTACATGCCACAGCTAGAAGGACCCACAACTAAGAATACACAACTGTGTACCGGGGGGCTTTGGGGAGCAAAAGGAAAAATAAAATCTTTAAAAAAAAATTATGGAAGAAAAAAGTTTACAAGAAAATGAACACAGCCTTGGTGAACTGTAGGACGGTGCCAAGAGGTCCAATATAAGCACAACTCAAATCCAAAGGGTGTGGTATCTGAAGAAGTAACGGCCTTAAATCCCCAAACGTGATGAACACTGTAAATCCACAGATCCAAGAAGCTCCAGCAGGAAAACAAAGAACCACGTCAAGGCACACCATAAGCAAATCAGCGTGGCCACTGATTGACAGGCCACAAACCAAGGAGCAGAGATAAGACTCCTGAGGCCAAATGTCAGAGACAAGTCAAGAGACCACGGAAGAACATCCTTAAAATACTGAGGTGGGGCTGACCCCAGGGCCGAGGAGTTAAGTTTGTGCACTCCTCTTCGGCGGCCCAGGGTTTCCCCAGTTTGGATCCTGGCACAGACCTAGCACAGCTCATCAGGCCATTCTGAGGCAGTGTCCCACAAAGCACAACCAGAAGGACCTACAACTAGAATGTACAACTATGTACTGGGGGGCTTTGGAGAGAAGAAGAGAAAAAAAAAGATTGGCAACAGATGTTAGGTCAGGTGCCAATCTTAAAAAAAAAATACTGAGGGAAGAACACTGCCAACCTAGAATTCCATTACCAGTGAAGAGAAGGTGAAATAAAGACTTGTTCAGACAGACAAAGGCAGAGAGAATCTGTTCACAGCACATCTGAACTGCCAAGGAGGTTCTGGAAGTTGAGGAGGGAAGAGTGACATTAGATGGACACTGGATCTGCACAGAGGGTGAAGAGTGCCAGGCGCAGTGAACGCAAGTGTGAATATGAAGACTTTCTCTTCATTGTTAGGCTTCTGTAAAAGATAAGTGAAGGTTTAAAGGACAGACAACAACGATGAAATTCAGGATTCAGATGTGCAGCACTAAACGGGTGGTGAAGAGGCGCAAGGTCTGGGCGGGGAGGATGGATGGATTGTCCTGGGGTCCTGACACCATATGACCTGAGGCCCGAGGTTAATTGGAGAGTCACTGTCTCCTGGCGCCAAGCTGACCCTGACCTCCCTGTGCCATGGTCCTGGGGGCCTGGAGCAGCTGGACTCACACATTTGCCTGCTGTACATGCTGAACCTGTGCCCCTGACCTGGTCGGACCATGTGTCCGCCCCTGCACTTGAGGAGCACTTCCCAAGCCCTGAGGGTCCCAGGCTTGCCTCACAGAGCACGGCACACAGAACAGGACAGCTGGACACAGACAGGACACCACATGGCTGTGACTACACACGAAAGGATCGAGTGAGGGGCACAGTGCATGTGGTGAGGGAGCAGACCTGTGCCAGGGTGGGCGAGGACTGAAGCGGAGATGCTGAGGCAGGTGGCAGGGACAGCAGCCCTGGGTGAGAAGGCATGGTGCAAACAGAGGGCAGTGGTGGTGTGAGAGTGTAGGGGTTCCCCCGGAGCATGGGCCCCCCAGATGGTGAGTGTGCCAACAGCAGTGTCTTCTGAGCGAGCAGCCAGAGCCTGAATCAGAGGGGTATTCAGGGAAGGACCAGCATTGCCCTCCAGATCCAGCCAGCCTGGCCTGGACCCTGGCAGTCCGGACACCCTGGCCGTGCATGGGTTCACCTTGTGAACATGGCCCATCACTGCCTCTGGCTGGATGCTCCGTGCAGGGGCCAACAGCTCTCAGGGTCTGAGATGCACTGCTTGTTAGGGGAGCCCTGCCGCCCCGTTACCTCGTCTACATAGCAGGACAGAAGACAACATTCCAGGGCCAGGAGGGTCTGATGGACTAGCCTGGGCACTGCCCTTTTCTCAGGCACCTCAGCAGCTTTTGGGTCAGCTCCCAGACTGTGATTAGCAAGTCACTGGGTGACACAACTTCCCACAACATCCCCGAGACACAACACTGCCCATCTCCACAGCTGTCACACTTGGTACCTGCGTGGGCTGCACTTCAGGCTGGTAACATTACATGCAATGCCCCTAGTCTCCTCAGACCCGCTGAGGGGTCATGTCATTCCCACTGGAGGCTCAGAGGTCATGCCCTCCCCCAGGGCCGAGCTGCCCAGTGCAGCGCCTCCATAGCAGCAGGCACCAAGGGGGCCCTCAAGGGGCCCGACCCCCACACCGGCCCTGTCAGGCCTCTGAGTGGTAGAAGCCATCTCCCCTTAGTAGCACCCAGGGATGAAACCAGGAGCTCCTCAGGACAAGAGTCACCACTGGTGCCAGGCTTCGGCCGAGAACCCGGGGGTTGAGTGGGGGGCCTGGCGGGGTGGGCAGTGAGGAGGCCTCACCACTACAGGACGGGGCATCTGTGCCCTGCAGTCACTGGGCATCCAGGCAGCTCCCCATCTGGGGGGTATAACACAGAGGAAGAAACCAGCGTAATAAAGATGGTGATGTGTGCAGGAAAAAACGGGAGGGGGCAGGGTGGTGACAGTGAGGGAACGCTGGCCTGAGATCCCTCTCTGCTAAGCCTACACCAGGGCAGGCAAGGAGTAACCTCCGGATGGCCAGAATCCCCTGACCTCTCCCCAGGGAGACAAGCACTTCTTAGTGAAGCAACGGGAAATGGCTTACGAAATCCACCTCCAGGTCGAGCTAGCAGTTTACAGGAAGCAAGTGAAGTGGGTAAGGCATCGAGTTACACTCGCTGTTCTCAACTGGGCAATTCTGCCCCAGGGGACACTGATGATGTCTGGAGACAGTTTTGGTTGTCAAGACTTGCTTGCAGGGGTGCTCCTGGCATCTGGTGGGTGGGACCCAGGGACGGTGCCCAACACACCACAGTGCATGAGTCGGCCCCCACAGACAGGGATCCAGTCCCAGGCATCAGGGGTGCCAAGGCCCAGAAGCCTTGAGCTGATCCGCCACACGATGGGCAACATGGAATGTAGAAAACCCCATGAGAGGAGTGACTCGGCTCCTTCCACAGATGATGGCTTGAAGGGAAGAAGGATGGAGTGCTAGAAATTACCATCACTTGAAATGCATGGCACACGTTGCTCTGTGTGGATCCAACTCACCCTGCTACCACGAAGACCCTGTGAAGACAGCCAAGGGTGCCAGGGGCTGGGCCTCGGGCGCTTGCTTTCAAGGAGCAGCACAGAGGCTGTGTGCAAAAAGACCAGTCCGTCTCTGTTGACAGGCTATACTGCCATCAAAAAAGCCACGGATGAAATGAAAAGATATCCGGGATTATTTTTAAAATGCTCCAGTAAAAACAAAAAGACAAAAAAATGGGTGTCTCGGCAGGGGATGAAGCGCCATAGGGAAGAGTTGAGACTTGAGACAGACAGTCACAGAGGGGGAGGCTGGGTGATGGTTGGCGGACGATCATTATTCCCATCTCTGTCCCATCTGTGAGTGAACATCTCCATGTGAAAGGTTTAGAATAAAAAGTACACACATACAAGACCCCTGCTCTTGGTGCACAGAATGCATAAGGGGTGGAGTCAGCGTGTCATCTGGGGGAGAGGGACGGAGCTAGTGGAGGTCGAAGGAAGAGCAAGGACTGGCCTGATCCGAATACGGCTCCGAGACGCCTGCCACCAGCTGTGTGTGGGAAGGCTGCCCCTCCTGGTCCAGAAGTGTCCACTGGGAGTGGTATCAACTCCACCAGGGCAGTGTGCTTCCTGTGGTCTACAGAGCCCAACACCCTCGTAACCCAGAGGTGCTTGTGGAAAACGACAGAAGGGAAGGTGTCTGTTCCTCGTTGAAGACTCTGTCTGAGTGACTGCAAAGCACACAAGAAGCCCACGATTCTGCAGGGCTGGGACTGAACCTCTCCTGAGAAGCGTGTGGCAGGAAAGGGGGAGCTTAAGTCTCAAGAAAGGTCTAGCTGCTGACATCTTGGCACTGTCTCCCACTTTCGAGTAAAGCACAGACTGGGAAACACCTTTCAGGAATTTTCTCTGAGACTTCCTGGCTGGTTTCAAGGGGGATGCAGAGGCAGTGGAGAGTTTAGACAGTGCCTGCAACCATGAGGGACTGTTCCTGTGAACCAATGACACAGAGGAAGGCCTGGGACAAGTCCCCAGTGGGCTGATCCAGTGGGCGTGGCCAGCTCAGGGCCACGTTGGGAAACCCAGGCAGACACTCTGAGGTTCTACGCTTACTTGACGAGGTCATGGCAGAGCAGGGCGCAGGGGGGCCAGCACAGGGGCCCATAGCAGCTCCTCCCCTTGGTCAGGAGGATGGCAACACATGCATCATTACTGGATAGACAGATAAAAGCAAGAAAAAGGATTCCAAGTGGCCACGAGCCAGGTGTAAATCAGGACCCACAAAATGGCCAGCACAGCAAATGTCTCTATCTAAATTCATGGAAGAGCACAGAAAGCTTAGGCAAAGTTTTTAAGAAACATTGAGGATTACAAAAACATGCAAATCACCTGAAACTGCGGCCCTGACACCCTCCCCTGTGTTGTCTGGTCTTCTCAGATCAGCAAATAAACACAGCCAGTGTGCTGCACAGGCCACCTTCCTTTCTGCCGGAATCCTCACGTTCCCACCTGTACTCCCATCCTCCCCTCACGCCCGGACAACTCCAATCTGTTTTCTGTCCCTATGGCTGTGCCTTTTCCAGAAGCTCATAAAAATGGAAGCATACTGTATTAGTTTCCTGTGGCTATCGTAACAAATGACCACAAACCTGGTGGCTTAAAACAAGAGAAACTTCTTCTCTCTCAGTCTCCGAGGCCAGAAGTCTGAAATCAGTATTCCTGGGCTGAAGTCAAGGCGTGGTTGGCAGGGCCGTGACCCTCAGGGGCTCTAGGCCAGGATCCTTCCTTGCCTCTTCCACTTCTCCAGGCTCCAGGCATGCCCTGCCTTGGGGACACATGGCTCCTATCTCCACCCCTGTGGTTACACCACCTTCTCGTCTTCTGTCTGTGTCAACTCTCTCTCCGCCTCTCTCTTATAAGGTCGCTTATGATTACTTTTAGGGCCTACCAGGGTAAACCTCATCTGAAGATCCTTAATTTAACCCCCTTTACAAAGTCCTTTTTTTCCACATAAGGTCACATTCACAGCTTGCAGGGGTTAATATTTGGATGTCTATTGGGGGCCCTTCTCAGCAAACCACACACTTGGCATAATGCCTCTGAGAGTTATCCAGGTTGCTGTCACCACAGCTCATTCCTGTTCACTGCTGAGTGTCAGCCCGCTGTGTTATCCCACAGTTTGTCCACCCATCTGCCAACTGAGGACACTGGGGTCATTCCCAGTTTGGGGGACTAATGAATCAAGCTGCTACAGACATTCACATACAGGTTTTTGTGCAGATGTGAGCTTTCGTTTCACTTGGTGAATACCCAGGAGCACAACCACAGTGTCCCACGGTAAGAGTGTTTAACTTCGTGAGAAACCGCCAAGCCGGCCTCCAGAGCGGCGTGCCCTTCTGCGCTCCCACAGACGGAGGAGGGTTCCAGCTGCTCCCCGTCCACACCAGAGCCAGTGCCGTCAGGTTTTTTATTTTCGCCGTTCTCATGGGTGTGATCTCATGGGTGTGAGGCGGTATCTCATTGTGGTTTCAATTTGCATTTCTCTAACGACTAATGATGTGGAGAATCTTTTCATGAACTAATTTGTCATTCTTTTATCTTCTTTGGTGAAGCTGTACAAATCTCTAGCGCGTTTTTAAAAACTGGGTCATTTTCTCATTATCGCAGTTTGAGAGTTCTTTATATAATGTGGATACAAGAGCTTTACCAAATGAGTTTTGCCAAGATTCTCTCCCAGTCCATGGTTTGTCTTTTCATTCTCTTAGCGGTGTCCTTCAAAAAAGCAAAAGTTCTTAATTCTGATGAAGAGGCATTTATCAATTTTTTCTTTTATGGGGCTTGCTCTTTGGTGCCATGGCTATACCCTTTTTTAAAATAGTTCTACTTTAAGAAAGTCTTCTAAATCCTTAGCAATTTCCCTCACCTCTCCCCAAAAAGGAGCTCCAGGGAACCGCCAAGTCCAGCCCCGTCCCCGCCGTCCCCATAGAAGGATCTCTCTCAGGTTCCCACACCTGCACGTTCCCTGGATCCAACCACCCAGATGGTGTGCGGTACGCAGACATCATCTGATTTCAGACTCATGACCCCCGTGGGGTGGGGCAGGTGGTGTCCTCTTCCCCACTGACACCTGCCCCCCCCCCAAGCTGCAGCACACCATGCTCTGTGGCCCACACACCAAGGCAACCTACAAGTTGGGCCTGAGACCTCTCCCCTGCAGGGTCCCATGTCCCTCGTGTGTCAGCCAACACTCACAACCACCCCAGGTGCCCAAAGTGGTGACTCTACAGATAGGGCGCCAAGCAAGGCAGAGCACAGGGGACGTCGGTGCACAGGGAGTGCAAAAGGATCCACAGGAGCGTGCTCCTCTCAGATGTGGGTGGGCAGCATCTGAGGTGTAACTGGAGGGGGCTGGATGGACTTGCTGGGCACAGGCTCTCCAAAGAAAGTGCAGCCAAACCGAACATGATGAGAGCCAGCCTCCATCACAAAACCCACTCCCAACTTCAACTACTCAGGTATCAGGGCTCCTGATGTTACAACTGAGGAAAATGAGGTGCAGAGAGGGAAGAGGGTAGCTGGCGGTCATGGGGCAGGGCTGGGGTTCCCACACAGTTTGTACAAGGTCACCATCCCAATTGATCTTACCCCAGTTTCATAATTTATCCACTCTTTGTGAAACACACATGACCCAGTGGTAATGGGATGAAATAAACATTTGCTAAACAATTCTTCAGGTTAAAGTGCTTCTAATCCATTCCACGGAGCCCTGTTCCATCAACAGAGAATGTTCCCCTCAAGCGCTGCGCACAGCTTCCAGCAGCACATCACAGACCTGCTTCCCAGGGAGTGTGGCTGTCAGGAGCCACCAGCCCCTGCCACCTCTCTGAGCTGTGTGACCCATGCCTGCACCAGGGCCTCTTTTCAACACCTTTGTCTCATTATTATTTCATCTTTCCCATCTGCCTTTCCTCAAATAGAAAAAATAAGAAGCTGCTCTGCGTCAGTACCTGCTGCACGCCCCCAGCCTGCAGCACTGAGCTCAGCCTGCAGCGGGGCCAGGCCCACACACTGGACTCAGCCCCCGGCCCCACATGTTACCACTCCCCCACAGGGCCAGAGCAAGCCTATGCATAGCACCCCACCCACCCAGCCATGTCTGGCAGTTTGCAGCCCAGGCCCCTCCGTTCTGGCAGGAGCCAACCTCAGTGAGCCCTTGAGGAAGCCAATGGAAACACGCGGGAAATGCAGATAAACGGCCAAGAAAGCACAGGGGCACTTTGGACCAACCCTCTTCCCACATGGCCTCACCAAGAGCCTGAGTGTTGAGAGGGCTTGTTTTGCTTTTCCTTTTCATTGTTCACTAAAACTCACCAACAACAGGCACTGAAATGGGTGTCAAACTTCACTCTGCCTCAACTTGTCCTCTGCCCTTGGCCTGGGGACAACAAGACAGCAGTGACAAGGATCACTCTTACAGAGGAGGAAGCTGTGGGCCTGACCTAGGTTGCCAGGTCCTCCGGGGCACAGCCTGGGGTGCTGGCTGCCTGGATGCTCCACATTTTGGCACTGGGCTCAGCTCACATTTCTCCCATCTCATCATCTGCCTCCTGCAAAGCGCCACAAACCCATCCCAGGAGTCGGGGATACAAATCACAAAAAGCCATGGCTGAGAACTCAGCCTTCTCTTCCCTTCAGGGCGTGAGCCACCCCCCACCCCCGGCCAGCTGTGGCCTCCAGCCAACGCCCACCGCCCACACAGGGCTGCTATCTCCTGCATCACCTTCTCACACATGCAGCACCACCTGCAACCTGGGAGCTGTCAGATCAAGGACCCACTTCTCCCAGCCTGAGCACTCCCTCAGGCACATGCTCCGAATCCATGTGCCTCTCTACCCCGAGAGCGTGACAGGCTCCATCGTCAGCTCCAGGCCATGCTCAACAGCCTCCAGGACTTCCAACGCTGCCCTAGAGTAAACCCTAACTGCTCAGGGACACGGAGACCCCAGAGCACAGACACGCCACTTGCCGGCCAGGCCCTTGGGAAGGGAGACAGCCTCTGTGCAGAGGTGGCTCTTGTGCAGCCGGACAGAGAAAGCCATCTCCACCAAAGGGCCAGTTCAGAGATGCAGCCTTGGACCACAGCGTGACATCCACCTGGGATACCCCTCCCGAGAGCTCCAGAGACATCCTGGAAGTTTGGGAAAATGTCTGGATAAGCCAACCTCCCCAAGGAGCTGGGTCACCCTCTCTTGTTCTGGCAGCTCTGATATTTTGAGGAAGAAAATTCTGAAAGTCTCAAAAAGGCATCAAAATCGGGAGAAAAGATTGCCTGGGGCTTGGGTCCTGCCCACATGGCAGCTCTAGGTCCCTCAGTCTTTGGCAATGTGCTCTTGCTGACGCTGGAGGATAGGCACTGACTGGGCCCAGGGCTCAGCTGGCCTGCCCTTGAATGTGTGGAGGCGAGAGGAGAACAGAGCAAATGGGACAGATGTGTGTGAGGTGAGCATGCTGGGCAGCAAGGTCTCAGTAAGCCAATCAGCTGTGTTCCACCCACTGTCTTCCTTCTCCTACAGGAGCAGGTGGGCACTGTGCAGGGAGCTGGGCTTGGGGGCCGCTTGTGGGTTGAGGGTCAGGCTCGGAGCAGCTGGCAGGCTCAGATATGGGCCCCTAATTACTAGCTGCAGGTTTCAGGAAAGCCCTTACCCACACTGGGTCTGACACAGAGCAGGCTGCATGAGATCAGCACATTTTAAACTCTTTTTTGAGAAACAGAACCTGAGCTGGTCGAGGCTGGGCTGCACTGGACCCGCAGGGAGGCCCTGGGACCACACACCACTGTGCATCCCATAGAGCATCTCCATGATGAGGACCTGTGCAGCTGCAGGTCGCTCAGGTTTCATCACTAATAGAGCCAAGAACAGAGTGGTCCCTTCAGATCCTTGCTTGGCCTCCAAAAGGCCCAGGTGTCAGTCTTTAGGAACAACAGGATCCTCTATCACCTGGACAAACAGAATGGACCTTCCCGGAAATGGACCTTCCTGGACTTGCAGACTCTGGATGCTCAGGAGCCACAGGAGCCTAGGGTGGCAGGCCTGGCTGCCTATCCAGCTGTAATCCCACCTGCCGGCTTCAGACCTACCCTTCAAGAGACCTGTCTGCTGACACCACCCGGTGGCGAGCAGGCCCCTCTGAGCACTGATGGGCTGCCTGGAGAGAGGCAGCTGGGTGGGTATCCTCAACCTCCCTCACCCACCTTGGAGCTCTGAGAAATGTGCCCAAGGGCTCCCAGCAGGTGAGCAGCGAGAAAGGTTCGTCCCAGGTCACCTCTCTACACACGTTGGCTGCCACCTGGCTCCTGTCACACAAAAAGATCAGTCCTGTTCTTGGGTTAGGTCATGCGTAGATGTCCGCCAAGATCCACCACCTGACTGCTCCCCAGAAAGATGATCGTCCCTCAAACAGCCCAAAGAGAAACGTCACCAAACTGGGCTCTTCCCATTGAGCAGGTGGGGCAGCGATGCTGGCCTCTCTCAGAGCAGGAGCAGCATGCATTCTGCCAGCTGCTCGGCGCCCACTGGTCCTCAAGAGCCAGACCATGGGGACCTCCTGTGGACAAGGCCACATGTTTCCAGGACCAGCTTCAGGTGAATGAAGAAACTGAGGTTCATGGAAGCCAGGCACCTTGCTCAAGGCCACTAGCTCGGTGGCAGAACACACACCTGAATCCAGGAAAATCCCCAGACAAGGTGGGGCAGGCCCTCTGCTGCTTTGGGATGTATTTTTTCTCCTGACTGACTTTCCCTTCACATCAACTGGGCTCACACTGCTTCAGACACTCATGTCACCCTCCTCAAGGTTGACCCAGGAGTCAACCAGCGTCCTCAGCTGGAGCTGCACAGGGAACTCCCTTTTCTGCAGGTCTGCTTTCGTTAATCAGTCTGCTGGAGGAGAGGCTTGTCCTGAAAGCACAAATGAGCCAGAAGTCTGACACCGTCAGCCACCTTTTTACAGAATGTTTTATCACCCATCTAAACACAAAAGCACCTGAACTTGCCTCAAAGTGATAAAATAAGCATCGTGCATCTGCCTAAAAGCTGATACACCCCAGAAACCAGGAGGCTGCTGGAGTTCTGCTGAGCAAACTGGATCCAGGTAAGAAGAGAGTGCAGATGTAAGCAAGGAGGAGTCTTCCAAGGAGTTCCAGCACAATTCTAGGAGTTT
This sequence comes from Equus caballus, assembly GCF_041296265.1. Classification (NCBI taxonomy): domain Eukaryota; kingdom Metazoa; phylum Chordata; class Mammalia; order Perissodactyla; family Equidae; genus Equus; species Equus caballus. The sequence continues at coordinate 17,646,110 of NC_091704.1, forward strand.
CAGAAGACTGTTTCTCAAATTCTGTAATGTCAAACAATGTCCCTGCCATGGAGAGATTTGGGGAGAGGAGCACAGGCCTGGGCAGACCTCCATTTGCTCCCGTCCCCGTCACACCAGCTGTGGCTCCCTCCTGCCATACTCCATCCAGTGCAGACCTTCTCGCCCACCCACCAACATCAAGGCCTGCACCCTTTCGGCCAGCACCATCAGCTCCTCCCAGCCTCCTTGCAGGGGGTCTCAATCTTGTACAACCATCCATCAGATCGCACCCTGCAGCCCAGGGGGCCCACACTAGCCCCCTTTACAGTACTCAAACCCAGCACTTGTGTGACCCTGTACCACTGTCCAGGGTATTCTTCCTGAGACGCATCAATCGGATCCTCAACCGAGGCCTAAGAAAGCCTTCCTGCCAGGTGTGCTCACTCGGACCCCTGATCTCTTCCCACCTGAAGGTGAATCCTAGGAGGAGGAAGTACATCTTATCACTTCAAGGCCGACAGCCTGCTGCCAGGTCACCCGAGTCAGCGCTCAGATGCTGCCTGAGTGGAGCCAAGCCAGCCCTGACCACACCATGCAGCAGACGAGGCGCCGCTTCCGAGAGCAGGGAATAAGCACCCCTGCCCGGCTCTCTCCCAGACACGATCTGGCAGTAATCCCAAACTCAGAGACAAGCTACAATAGCATGAAGGACACTCAATTACCTTGAAACCCCACATGACCTGCTGTTAAGTTTTCCCCACCTGCCCATAAGCATATGGATTCTCTCCCCCCACACACAAACGCACACCATTATATACAGATTTAGGGGCACACACTTGCTTCCCTGAACCATATGAGAGCAAGCGGCATACGTCACCTTACTTCACCCTTAAACGCTCAGCAGGTGTCCAAGGAGTAAAGGTCGTCTCTTCCGTAATCACACGGCAGTTGCCAGCTTCACTATATTCATTATTGACAGGACACCTTGCACCACTGTCCACCTTCCATGTTGCCACCTGGCTTGGTGGTGTCCTTGCATCGCTCTCCCTCCCACGTGGAGAACGGCACACAGCACAGTCTGGTCTTGTCAGCCATCTTTTATCTGCAAGTTTCTCTGCTGTTTGTTGACATTTAGGGCATTGACATTTTCAGATAACACAGGACCCCCCCCTCTTTCTTTACCAGAGCATGCCGCATTTTGAATCTGTCTAGTACGACCCATGATGCACTTCACTCTGTGTTCCAGCACTGTGCCTCGAGGTGACCATGGCCCCCTGTGGCACCCCACCCCGAGGCACTTGGGGTCTGTCTGCCCCCATGGGGCTGTTACTATGATCACCTAGGCAGGGCCACCCTGTAAAAAAGTCTGCCTTCTCCCCAAGCAGCTCAAAGCAGATGCCTATTCCCCACCTGCAGCCTAGTTTCAGCTCTGCCGTTCACAGCTTCACGCTGGTGGCTGTAAAATGCAGGTCCTGTCTCTCCCAGCCTCAGCATCCCACCATAAGCGGGAGTCCTCCCTTCTCATTCATTTACTTACAGGAGTTCCCCCTTATCCAAAGGGGATAAGACCCCTGGTGGATGTCTGAAGCCATGACAGTACCAAACCCTATGCATATTATGTTTTTTCCTATACATATAGACTCTGATAAAGTTTAATTTATAAATTAGACACAGTTAGAGAGTAACAACAATAACTAATAATAAAATAGAACAATTAGAACAGTACAGTGTAATGACAGCTGTGTAAACGTGGGCTCTCCCATAACACCCTGCTGTGCTGCATGCCCCCCTCCTCCCTGCGGCGATGTGAGCTGATGCAATGCCCACGGGATGAGATGAAGTGGGGGGAATGATGTAGGCACTGTGACGCAGTGCTAGGCTACTGCTGACCTTCTGATGATATGTCAGAAGGAGGATCATCTACTTCCAGACCCCAGTTGACCACAGGTGACTGAAACCGCGGAAAGTGAAGCTGCAGGTGAGGAGGGGCCGCTGTACTTGCTTGCCATTGGCAGCGTGCGGGTAAATCTTACGTGTCAACTTGGCTAGGCCATGGAAGCCAGGTGTTTGGTCAAATGCAAGTCCAGATGTTGCAGTAAAGGAATTTTTTAGATGAGATTAACATTTAGATCAGCAGACTTTAAATAAAGCAGATTACCCTCCATAATGTAGATGGGCCTCATCCAATCAGTTGAAGGCCTTAAGAGAAAAAAGACCAAGGTTCCCTGAAGGGAGAAGGAATTCTGCCTCCAGACTGTCAGTGGACCAGAGATACAACATCAGCTCTTCCCTGGGTCTCCAGCCTGCCAGTCTGCTCTGCAGACTTCTGACTTGCCAGCCCCCAGGATGGCATGAACCAGCTCCTTAAAATAAGTCTCTCCCCAGCACTGGTTCTGTTTCTCTGGAAAATCCTAATACACATGGACTCACGGACTGCCTTTTGCAAAAGTCGCAAATGCATTACAGTCCTTAATTATCTTGATACTCAGATTGTACCAGGCTGGCCCTGGGGCCCTTGGTGCTGGCTCCTGACCCACCCCCACCCTCGCCTGAGCCCTCACTGACATCCTGGCACCACAAGAGGCTCCAGGCTCCATCTGGCCTGCTCCAGTCATAGCCATGGGTCACCCACCTCTCTGAGGAGCCCCAGTTGGAGACTGAGACCCAGAAGCTTCCTCTTCCATGAAAGCAGCTTATAGAGGACCTCACCTGGGATAACTCCTGAAGGCCCTGAGGAAGTCCACAGGACACGGTTTGAACTTGGGGTATCCTTGAATTTGATTGGGAAGGAAAAAACAAACCTGTTTCCACTAACTGAACTTACTATTTCCTTCAGTTACAAATGCAGGAAACAAACTACCGCTATACGAGCAGCATCAGCTCAGATACACTTAAGCGCATCGAATGCTATTGTGCCAATGTCTTCAAATGCCATTTTTGCTCACTGCTACTTAGAAATTACAGCAATTAGATCTGCTGCTACATCTCATCATTTAACACATTTACGTAGTAAATTTGTTACTAGGTCACACATTCCTTTTCAATGCTTCACTTACTCTCTGGTGCATTTCCTTGGTAATTCTACGTATGCAGGCATCTAAGAAGGATCTATGCCCAGAAAGGGCCAAGGCCCCCAGCCATGACTCACTGATTTACCAGGAGCCACCTCACATTGGGCTTGGCCCTTGATGGCCCAATTGGGAAAGTGCTTATAAAGTGACTGGAGTCAAAAAAAAAAAAGTAGCCCTAATTAATCCATTATTTCTGAACCAATATTTACTCCTGGCATCAGAAAGTTGGGGAGAGGACTCACCAGATAAGCCACATAAAGGGCTAGCTCAGGCATGGAAGGTCAGCATCCCGACTCCCACAAGAGTGCTGCTAGGGACTGACGCCCCTGGTGCCTCCAGGTGCCCACTTGGGCAGGGTGGTCTCCACAAAGCAGGGAACGCATAGCCAAGCTCCAGAGACTTTGGTTCCAATTACTTACAATGTCATTATTATATCATGAATACAGGTGCAGGCGGATGCCACAAGACATCTCATCACTGAGAGAAAACCTAGACACAGACGCCCTCTGTCCCCGGGCCCGTCGGGATCACCCCCTCCCTCCCCCCACCTGGCCCCTACCCAGGCTCTCTCTTGAGCCTTCCTTTCTCATTCCAGGCGCCTCCCCCAACCACTGCATGTTCCAGGCTGGCACATGCCGTGCTCCCTGGAGTGGCCGTCCCTTCTGCCCCATCACCCCATACCCCCAGCAGGGGGTGCCTATGCACTGGTCTCAGCTCAGCCTCCATCGGCCAGGCTGAGATGACACCGGGAAAGACTGGGACAAGGACATGCCCCCTCTCCTCTCATGATTCCTCCTAAGACCCCCTCCCACCCTCAAAATGAAAAGCAGCTCTGAGTACCTCACAGTGCAGGCCAGGCCACAAACTGACCTCGCCAGGCTGCTGCTCCTCATCCCCTGTGGTATCTGAAGCTGACAGGGACAAGCAGAGGCAAGTGCAGGCTGCCTGCTGCCTTCATCTCCCACATGGAGACCAGAGTACAAGGCGGGGGGGCGGGGGGGTGGATTGAACCAATTAAGACAAGCAATTTCTACAAACCCAGGGATTTGTCTGAGAAAGTAAAAAGTAAAGAAGCAGAAGAGAGCCAGAGGCAGCTCAGAGACCAGGGTGATGAGAAGAGGCCGTTGTCACCAGAGCTGCCCATGAGGCCACATTGGGAAGCTCTGTCCACTACCTTCTGGAAAAGAGTTTCCATACTGCAGCTCCATGGAGCTCGCCCTTGGCTCCAGGCAGGATAATGATGCCTTTGTCCCCTCCAAGCCTCAGGCTGCTGACCAGAGCAGAGAGGGCCGGGATCCCCCAAATGCAGGGCTTGGGGCTTCATCTTGAGTGAAAATGAAGACAGTTAAATGGGAGCAAGACATCCCACTCTAGAGGATGGAACAACACAAACATGGCATATTTTTCCATCTCTAACCCACCCCAGCGACCCAACGGACAGGGCAGGCTGGACAGCCATGGGTAGGGGCCCACTGGCCACCTGGTCCCTGGGAAATGCCCTCCTTCACCCTACAGCCTGGGAAAGGCCTGTTGGGTCACTGACCACTTTTCACAGCTCTTTGTCTGCTCTGGTCCCAGCACACGGATGCCCTCCAGTGGGGAAAATCCCAGAGATTGCCAACAAGTGACCTGTCCTACAAGGGCACAGTACAGTGATTTCACAGCCTCCTGTCCCAAGCAGGTAGTGAAAACCAAAAATCAATACCAGAAATCCACCCCAGGGCAGGTGGGTCCATAAAGACCAAAGGCCTCCCTGAAAACCACTCAGGTCTTTCTACCTTACTGCGGCCTGGTCCCTCCTCTCTGTCGCCTGGTACTAGAGGCCAGAAAGGAAAGTTTCTGACTCCCCATCTCTGCCCAGTGCAACTCCCTCCCACACCCCACGCCAATTACAGCACTCATTTGCCAGCATTCTGGGTGCCAGACCAGGTCACTGCATCGCCAGACACCTTCTGTGCTTTCAGAGCTGGATCAGCCCTACCCACGCCCGAGCTGGAATCTTTGCCCTCCTCTACTTTCTGAGCCAGCAGTACCAGGATGGATCCACCCAGTACCTTTAGTCAGGTGCGAGCTCAGAAGCACGTACCTGGGACTTGGAAAAGACGGTAGCAGAAGAACTATGGCAAGCCGGAAAGACCCAGGTGGCAGGCAGTGACCCGGCAGCCAACAGGACAGATGTGGCCCTACCCACTTGGGGGCCTTGGCAGGGTTTCAGAATGGACAATAGACAGAGTGACATGAGGGCACCCCCGGGGGAGCACTGAGATGAGACCAGAAGGACAGGAGGTCCACAGACCTCAGGGGAGACCAGGCCTGGGAACAGGGATCAGGGGGAGAAGGCCTCCAGAGGGGAGGGTCTTGGTCCCAAGCGCATGTCAGTCAGTGTCCTGGGCCACTGCAGGGCAGAACAGGAGCCAGTAGGGAGCAGCTGAGGGAGGAGGAAGGCGGGAGAACACCAAACAGAGAGGCTGGCCTCGCGGTTGCTGAGACAGAGCATGCAGACTGACAGGCAGTGATTGGGCTGCCTGTAGTGGCTGCCCTACTGGGCAGAGAGACAAGGGCCCTAGCCCTGGATTGAGGCAGCAGAAGCCAGGCCCCCTGCATAGCCACTTCAAGGAAGTCTGCACTGGGATAGGAAGCAGGCAGGCTGACCCTGCATGCCTCAGTTTCCCCTACACTGACTACATGCTCCACTTGGTCTTCCACAACTTCCTGGGGAGGTATGACCACTCCCTCCTTACAGAAGGGGAAACTGAGTCTCAGCTATGCCTGCACCCCATGACAAGGGAGAAGGGACTCAACCTAGCCTCACTGGGTCCCCACGCAGGCACCTTTTGGCACCACAAAGCCCAACTTCAGAATGTGCTGGCCATGAGCTGTGAGGACCGTGCTCAAGCATGTGACATAAGACGTGTGTGAAGGAAGGAGAGCTCCACTGAGCCCCCGGGGACAGGCAAGCCCCTGCCTCATCCCGAAACCACCCTGAAAGCGCTGACTCTGCAACAACACTGGCGGAGACTTGGAATGAGGCAGGAGCCTCCTGGAGCATTTTGTAATCTGGGTGCACAATGAAGCCAGAGCAACCGCCACACTCAGGAACCAGCAGTGTGTCCCAGGGGGTGCCCTGGGAGAGTGCAACCACTCAGCCACTCGTTGGGCCAGATCAGACAAGAAGGGGTCACGTGCCAAGCCTGGAGCATTTCCTCTATTTTTTGTGGGTGACAGAGCCCATCTTCCTAGGCTTGAGAATAAATAAAACCAGGTCAGATGCAAGAAACAATTTCTTAAAATGTTACTAGAAAGGCATAGTCGTTGAGGAGTGACAGTGAGGCCAGCCCAGTGATAGAAGGTGGTCCCTGCCAAGGCCTGGACTGCAGCAGGCAGCATAGTGGCCTCTTGCCATGGCTGTGACACCAAGGCTTCCAAGTGAGCGAGCATCACTTCAGCAACACAAAACGCCTAGAAGGAAAGATCAAGTCTCCCACGTTCCTGCTTATCAACCCTGGGCTATAACCATTTTATTTCGGACCTGAAATGAGATTTCAGGAGCAGCTTATGATCTGTGCCATCACAGAAGTAGACCCTGGCAGGACTCCAGGTGGCGGCCACCGCAGCCAGAGGAGAGCCAGGAGGTCCGTCTATGTAGGAAAGGAAAATACAACTGCCTTGTTGGGACTGGACATCGTGTGTATCAGCAATGAGACCACACGGTACAATCCCAGCTCCTCCTACACTTCTAGGCTAGGGACCCAGAATCAACCAGGATAAGGGGCCTGGTTAATTCTGGGGCCCTTTAAGGCCCTCCCTCACAGCCCTCGATTGGTTCAGCCTCACAACACCATCACCCTGCCCCAGGCAGGCGAGCAGGAGTCACACAACTAAGGGCCTGGGTTAAGAACAGATGTGTGCAGAAACGACAAAGCAAAAGGTGCTAAACTCCCATGGTCTAGGGCCCTCCTCCACACCATCCCAGGCCACTCAAGCCCAGCAGTGAGCTAAGCAAAAGGTGGGGGGAAGTGCTGGGCTTGCTTGAAAGCTGGGACAGTGCCCAAAGGTGACCTGGCCTCTCCTCACAGGAGATCAGAGCAGCACACCTGCTGGGCTTCCACAACAATCACCCAGCCCTAGGAGCAACCGGGAACCACGGGCTTAAGAACAGGAATGCGATGCTGGGGCCGCCCACAGCTGCTGGGAACTGAAAGCAAAACTTCTGTCTCAGGGCCCAGGAGCTGAGATCAGAAGATTCGCTTCCGCTTCAGATCTGCCATTTAAAAGCTGCGTGACCTAAGTAAGATACTGGGCCTCCGTGGCTTGGTCACATGGGACTGGTGGGCTCGCTCACTGGCTGCTGAAACAACACATGGAACAGCACAAACCAGCTCTGCCACACACATGACCTCCAGCTCCTGCCTCTAAGCTCCTGAATGCTGAAAAATAAAGCACTGCAACATTCTTTAAATAAAAACCCTGACACAAGCATGGGAGCCAGGCCTCCGGAGTCAGGGAGACCACCCTAACCAGCCATGTGGCCGTGGGTGATGAGGGACTTCAAGCCATGCTGGTCAGTTTTCTCATCTGTAAAATGGCCACCACCCAGTTCCTGTCTCTCAGGGGCTGAGGTCAGAACCTAGCGACGGAGTATCCCCAACTCCACAGGTCATAGAAGGGGTCACCGTGGCCGTGCAACCTCCCTGCATCTACTCTCCCATCAGTGCATCAGACAGGCCGCAGGAGACAAGGGCTGGGAGAAAGTACGCTCAGAGGCTCTGAGTACACGAGGAGCCCTACCAAGGATGGCTGGTGATGGTACAGGCCCTGATAAAAGGGAGCACCCGATCCCCAAATCGAGGGAACAACTAGAACCACAGAACCTTTCCCAAAACTATGGCAACGACCTCAAACAACGTTCAGCAAAGTGCTAACAAGCCAACAATAATAATGATAAGTGCTTATTTAAGCAAGACGTGACTATTAGCCATGCTTGTGTCCCCACATCTGCCATGTGTGTGGTGGGTATCACCATAAGGATGACGGCATGTTCAACATTTGACTGCACACCGCCAGACAGCACCAAGCACTCACCATGCAGATGTCCGTCTGTCAGAGATTCCTTCAACAGCTGCCCCATCGACATCTGCACTCCTACACACTGAATCCAGTTTCCTCCAAGCAGGAACTGTTGGCAGCTTCCTCCTCGAGGAACTGACTCTGACAAAGGTAGAAATGGAAAGTGCCCTTGTAGCATGGAGGGACGGAGGGACAGAGGAGGGACCAAGGACTTCCTGAGGAAGCAGCTGTGTGTCAGGGCCGACAGACGGCTCGTCCTCGTCCCTGCAGAGGTCAGCATGGCACAGGTGCCAGACTGCTTGGTGAGCCCTCATTCTGCCCAGGGCCAGGCAGCACCTCACTTGGCCCAGTGGGGCGGCCCTAACAGACCACCCCTGCTTCCCAAGGTCAGCAGCCACGGGCTCAAATGCGATACGCATGTGAACCAACTTTGGGAAACTTTGGGAGCCATACAGCAGTTAGTATTTTCCCATGTGCAAGTGTGGCTTTAGTTTTTTCACTAATGTGTTGCTGACATAAACTGAAGCAAATCCAAGACCCTGGAAAATAGCCTGAAAATACGGTCTGAGTGTTTCAAAGTCACTGGCCAGCTGAGTCCACAGTCACACTCAAGAAATGACAAGTGGCTGCTGGATGCCAACTTTACACATTTAATTCCCCAGAGCAGAGCCTATGACTAAGCCGCACTCATGGGAGACAGGATCCATAGGGACCGCCAGGACAACTTCCAGCCAACAACTTGGGCCAAAACTCACAGCGGGAGATGCAACCACGTCCCATCAGGAGCATGGTGGATCCCACCTCAGAGAAGGAACAAGCATGTTGATACGCCATCCCTACCCGTGCAGCCAGGAGATAGCACTCTGGTGGCACCCGACAAGAGAGCCACTGAGGTCAACCCGTGCTGGAGGGAACCCCATTAAAAGACAAACCAACCAACAGGGAATGTAAATGAATATGGCACAAACTGAAAAGACAGTGTAAGTGGCTAAAACATATGAGACGCCACCAGGAAAACACATGAGAGCAAGATACCGTTTTTGCCCAGCAACACCTCAAAATTAAGAAGAATCAGATAATCTGGTGTGTGAGAGAAGTGGGAAAGACACCAGGATAAGCCTGCAGAGGCAGCATGAATGGTCAGCCATGTTTAGAGAGGGACGAGGCAGGACGCACAGGGCGGCTGCTCAGAGCCAGCCCCTCCCTCAGGTCTGTGTGGGTGGGCTGAGCAGGCATCTTGGGCCAGGGGCTAGTTGCTCAGCGGAGCAGGTGAGGATGGACAGGACTTAAGGGGTGGGCCTTGCCAGGATATACATGGGGAAGAGATCCCATGCTGGGCTTCCACACACCTGGCTTCCCGCTGGTCTGTCTGACACACCTGGCTGGGGCCCAACAACTGGCCATGCCATGCAAAAGCAAAACAAAGTCAGAAACCACTGATCCAGAAAAAGGAAGGCTTAATCAAATCCACAAGCTCACAGCGAAGCCCTGGTGTGTGCTGGGCCCTCCCACACACATTCTCTCCTTGGGGAGCGTCCTGGGCTCTGGGAGCATGCCTCTCGGTGGGTAGAAGAGTGGGGAGGCAGGGAGGCCAGTGACACTGGAGAGGAGACTTCCAAAGAAAGGCCTTTGGCAGTCAAGGAGGGGGAGAGAACACGGAGGCCTGGGCAGCAGGGTTCTGGGCGCTCTGTGAGGGTGGTTTGAGCACCAGAGATGCACTATCAGGAATCAGGAATTGTGCATCGCCACCCATGAGCATCCTCCAGCAGCACCGAGCGGCAACACTGCCCAGCTGGCTGAGACAAGGGGTTTGTAATGGGTGGAAGAAGCCCCATGTTAGGCCACCAAATATCTCAGAGCTCCATGGGACAGGAAGGCCCTGAGAGTGGCCCCTATCACTGAGGCTTGATCTATCAGTACGCCGGCTAGAGATAAATGAGGACTTCAGGACAGCAAGGGGCCCAGGAAGCAGACACAGCTACCCTGGGGTGACAGGCCATGAGGACACAGGGCAGGCCCCCTTGCTGTGGGTGCAGAGAGGCTTCCGGGAGCTATGACCACAGACAGAGCTATCTATGCTGACAGAGCTTTCCGTGAGTCATGGGCGTGACAAGAGTGTGTCAGGAGGGGGTGGAGGGTATCCCAGGTGAGGTGGCGAGGGGCATAGGCCTGTGCCAACTGTAGCCCTGCTGAGGCTCCGGAGAGCAGCGGGCACGCAGGCACTCACCCCATGATGTGCAAGTGATGGCAGTGCTGCAGACAGAGCAGCCAGAACCCAGGCTGAGCTGGCCGGAGTCAATTCTGCTAACAGGGACCACCATCCCTCCCACCACGGAAAATCCTGCAATCAGGCAAATTAGGAGCAAATGTTTAAAGTTGAAAGGGCTAATGTCCCTATTAAGTATGTTCCAGTACCCCAGATATGGGACTTCCCAAAATCCCATTTTGAAGGAAGACAAATGAAGAGGCCAAGGAGGCAGCGTGGCATGGAGATGAGAAGAGCACCCAGGGGAGACACCTGCCACACCTGTCACATCACAGATCCCCAGAACAGAGGAGCAGGAACGTGGGGGGTGCAGCATGGTCAGTGTTCCGCGAGGAAAAGCTTGTCTTTTTGCTGCTGAGCCAACTTAGGGAAGAAATTTGGGGCCCATAAACGCAGAATCCAAAAGCCCGTGCCTGGGGAAGCCACTGAGCAGCCTGGCAAGGTTTGCCGATGCACAGGCATGAGCCTGGTCGTTGGCCAGGGCTCCAGGCGAATGGCCCTGAGGCTACAGTCTGGGGCGTTCCAACCACAGGTGGGCTTCAGGGGCTGGGAGCACCCTGGCGGGGAGCATTTCCCAGAACCCCACGAGGCCAAAAGCTCAATGAGAGCCATCAGCTCCCAGGCAGAGCCACTAGAGCAGCCCCTGTCACCTGTTTTGTATAGTGGCAGTTTATACCTGGTTTTACTTGGTAAAAGGGGAACCCAGCTCAAAAATAAAAGTGTTCAAATCAGTGTAGCACGCCAGGCCCAGGCCCACAATGGAGAAGGCACTGTGAGCAGCCGGTTTAGAGCGTGTCCAGCTGCACTGTCCACCCTGTGGGATGAGCCACTGCGCCAGGCAGCTCCAGAGGTGCCTTTATGGAGCTCTAGGACGGAGCACCACCATCCTGAGGCGGGAATCAGGATAACGCGTGTGAAAAGGAGGTGGCAGGGCTTTATTTTTTGGAAAAGGAATATGGCAGAGCTGGAGAACAGTGAAGGGAGCGAATCAGACACACAGGAGTGAGGAGAGCTACCCCCTACACACACACACACACAGAGGACAGTCACAGCCCCAGGCCAGGGATCTACCAAGGGAGCTGAGCTGCCCGCACCCAGATCCAGAGCAGGACCCTCACCCCTGGAGGTGAGAGAACAGCCTGTGCAGAGCAAGGTGAACGAGAGTACCACACAGGACTCGCGTCCCTCCTCGACACAGCCCGAGCACGTTCACCTGATAACGGTTCACCACGCTCCTACAGTGGGCTAACGTGGCCTCAGACACTGGGACAGGAACACACACACCTCAGGGGGCACGCTGAGTGCTAGGGACACATGGAGGAGGAGCCCTCTGAGCAGAGACAGGAAGGAATGGGGGAGGGAGAGTCCTGTGAAGACCCGGAGGAAAAGCATTTGAGGCGCAGACACAGCATGCTGTTTCCTAAAGCTCAAGCCCTGTGGTGCCACGTGGCCTGGCCACCCTCCCAGACACCTGACCTATCACCCTGACCTTGGCACTCTCAGGAAAGAGCCAGGCTTCTCCCTCTGCATGGCTTCCCAGGCCTCCTAGGGTATAGACTCCTCTCTACCACCGGCCGGGGAGCCCAGAAACTCTACTTTTCCTTTGGGTCCTGGCAAATGTTGCTTTTCTGGGGAGCCCTCCTGGCCCGCAGGTTGGATTAGAGCCCATGGGACTGTCGCTCTTCCCTCAGGACCCACACTGCCCCACACAGCACCAGGCGCTCCAGGGCTGGGACGCATGTTTGGTTACTTAAGGCCTGGCTGCAGCCTGACCAAGATCAAGGACACACGCTCTGGGCCTCAGAGTCTAGGGAGGGCGTACCAGGCGGCCACAGGGCACGGAGGACACACACACATCACATTTCAGGCCCTGCATGACAGGTGCTCGGCCACAGCACAGACAGGCTGGGGCAGCAGAGGGCTGAGGAGGGCCAGCCCCACAGGTGGGTGCAGGGTAGAAGGCTGGCCACTCTGTTGAGCGATCTGCCCACATAGGCTGACTGATGCCACTCCTGTTCTGGTTTGGTTTCCTTTTTAAAGATTTTATTTTGCCTTTTTCTCCCCAAAGCCCCCTGGTACACAGTTGTATATTTTTAGTTGTGGGTCCTTCTAGTTGTGGCATGTGGGATGCCACCTCAGCGTGGCTTGATGAGCAGTGTCATGTCCGCGCCCAGGATCCAAACCGGCCAAACCCTGCGCCGCCGAAGCGGAGAGCAAACCCAACCACTCGGCCATGGGGCCGGCCCCTGTTCTGTGTTTTAAATGCAATCTTGTGACTCTCCGGGTTACAGAAATCTCGACCCACATCTTGAGTGAAAACAATGACATGGGCTCGCTTTTCTAAATTTCCCCTAAATTTTCCACAGACTTTAGGATTCCTCCTGGACTCCTATGTGAAACTGCTGTGCACATCTGACTTCTGTCCCATTCATCCATGACTGGGGTGGAAGGGGAGCTGCCACAGAACCCTCAGGCTGGGGACTCAGTGTTCAGAGCAGCAACGCCTGTCCATCCAGCCCTGGCCAGCTTGTGGAGCTCAGCCTCTGTGTCTCCTCCCCACCTGTCAGGCCTGAGGCGAGCCCAGGACCACCCACAGGGCTAACCAATGGATTAACACGAAACATCGAAAATCAGGAGGCCCCACTTTAGACAAAGGGAGCTCTCCAGACAGTATCCTGGCCAAGGCCTGAGGCGTCTGCCCGCTCCCCACCTCTAACATGCCCTGCAGGCTGTCAGGAGAAATGCTACTTAACACTAGAACCCGCCCGCTCTGCAAAGCCCTCCACAGCTACCACCACATCCTGCCACCAACTTGTCCAGTTGGCAGGCCCTAGGGGCCCACACAGACCCTGCGGCCTTGAGCGCCCAAGGAGGAAGCTGACCTAGAGTCTGATGCCTGCACCCAGGAGACTTTTGGCCCATGGCTCTGACCAGGAGCAAAGTCCTGCCCTTCAGAGATGCCGCAGGCCTTCACTACCCTCCTGGACAGTCTCCTGGACTCTCGAGGCAGGCAGAGACCCAACAACATAACAATGGCGCCTACCCTGCAGAGGAGGAAACTGAGGCCCAGAGAGTGGTGCCACTGTACAGCCAACTGGGCCAACTCGAGCTGTCTTGCTGCACTGCCCCAGGCCTGGGCCCTGTGTCCTTCCAGTGACCTGCCTGCAACAACCCTGAGCTCACCTGCCCCCTCGGCCGTGCAACAACAGAGGGAGGCGCACACCTGCAGCATGTGGCACACTTCCTCTTGGAGGACTGAGCCTGAGGAACAGCACCAAGAAGAGGGCACGGAGGTTGAGAGCCATGTCCACTCAGATCAGCCACTCACCAAGAGTGAGCTGTGCCCAGTGGATCACACACCTTGGCCATTCCTGTCACCCAGAAGTGTCCGGGCCTCAGTGAATTCACACATCAGAGACCAAGACCAGGAAGAGGAGAAGCAGGCAGCAGGAGCTGTGTGAAGATCCCAGGACAAAGTGCAATCAGAGTCATGGCTCTGGGGCACAGACCTGGTGAGCAGCCTCTCACCCCTGGGAAGGAGGGGGTCCAAAGTCTCATGCCTCTGCAGCACAGCATCAGGTCAACTTCCACTGACAGCCTGTGAGCCTCGCCCTGCACACCACGCGCTGGCAGACCTCACTCACGGGCCCCACTCTCACAGCCCAGGCTCACCCCGGGGGGCCGTTAACCTCATCTTCTTGGAGACAGAAGTAGACCCTCCCCATAGAGATGCTACATGACAAGGATTAGAGCAGGGAGGGCCAGGGGCCAAGTATCGTAAATCCTACACTCTAGGCCAGACACCACCTCAGAATCCTTCTTAACGGAGCTTCACTTGCTGTCGGAGGAACTGGCACAGACCACTGGGTCGTGTGGCTTCACACATAGGCCCTGGACCTGTGGGACCCTATGCCCATGTAAATCAGCCTCATCCCAACCACAGAGCAGGCTGGAAACAAGCTGGACACGAGCAACCAGCACTGGCTGTCCTCAACCCAGCTGCCAGATCCACTGTGAGCTGAGCGCATTTGCTGGAACAAGCAAACATCTGTGAGTATCCAACACCAAAAATAGTGTGACCAGGGGAGGAAGGAACGCGCTCTTCTAGCTGTGACCTGCCCCTGCCTCAGACGTCTCCCGCAGTCTCCCCACCCTGGGACGTCCTCCAATGTGATCCGCCCTCGGACCTCCCCCCGCACAGTCCCCATGCCCGGCCTGCAGAGTTCAACAGTCCCAACCAATTCTGAAAAGCGAGAAACAACACTGAAAGATAAACACAGCAAAATCATGCCATTTCTGCTGACAGATCTCGGAAACCGCAGCCCCTGGGCAGAGAGGCCTGCCCGAGAAGCCCTCTCCGGGTTGTTCAGGCTGCTGGTATCTTACTCAGAATCATTGACAGACGGCACTGGTCAGTCTTTCTACATACGGCACTCATCCCAAGCTGAGAAAACTCCAGAAGTTTCATTGAGGCCCCCCAGCCCAAGGAGAGCTCACTCCTGGGTAGCAGGAGATGGCTGCTTCCCACTGTCTTCACACAAGAGACCCATCTAAAGCCACCGTCATCTGATTGCTCCTCCTACCACGAAGTGCATGTTCCAGAGACACGTGCGAACGGCTGACTCCCTACTGGGCACGATCCCCCCCCAGGAAGACGACATCGGCCCGCTGCATGCCCACAAAGCTGAGGCCAAGGGCCTTCGGCCAGAGCCCAACTCAAATCAGAGGCAGACATCTGCACTGCCAGCTCCGCCAGGTACATGCACCCTGGCCCTTCCTGCTCAGGCCTCACGCCACCTTCTTTCCAGAGTTCACCAGCAGGTCACAAACAAAAAGGACAGGCCCACTGTAAGCTATGCCAGGCTTGACACTGCCTAAGAAAAGCTCCTGGGAAACTCAGGGACTTTGCAGGTGGGGTGGGAAGCATTTTGAGCCTACATGAAATCAGGAGGGCAGTCAACCCCAGAGTGGGCACCCTCAGGTTTGAGGCTCGATTATATCTACGCTGACCATGTCATGTCAATGTGGGTCAGCCACCGTCCCCTGGGCATCCTATCAGTGAAATGAAAGGTCTTGGTCCAGCCCTGAGATGCAACAGCAAGCCATCTGCCAGGGCTTGCAGAGCTGTATACCACAGCACGGGGGCCAGTGATCTGAGGCCTGAGCTGCACCCCAGGACAGTATGTTCCCCTAACACACGGACTCCTCTTGTCACACACCCACCCCAACACTCCAGACCTCCAGCAGCCTGCAAGCTTTTTCTGGAAAGGGCCAGAGAGTCAATATCCCAGGCTTTCAGGACAAGACAGTCTCTGTTACAAAGACCTGGTTGCTAATATATCTCAAAAGCAGCCATAGATGATGTCACTGTGTTCCAATAAAACTTTATTTACAAACACAGGTGACGGGCCACATTTGCCCCTCAGGCTGTGGTTTAGCCAGTTGTTTCAGACTCTAAGGTTGACACTGAAAAACAAATGTGCTGTAACAATTCACTCTGTCGGCATCCTTATCCAATTCTGTCACCTAACACGGCAGCAAACATGTTGGAGGCCTTGGTTTGGGGGCTGGCAGCGATGGCAGTGACATTGGGCACAGCGGACAGAACTCAGTTTCCTTGGGGGCTAAAAACAAGGACCTGTGAGCTCTACCACTAATCCCATGGAGCAACAGAGCAGCAGGGAGGGGATGTGGCACAGGATGCCTGTCAGGAACTCACAAACATGGCCGGGAGGCCACAGGCGAGAGGCTCCCACCATCTATGGGCTTGCCTCTGCTCTCAGCCCCTGTGAGCCCGGCTATCCTGATTCAATTCAGTGGGCATTCTCCTTGTTGTAAGTGTTGCACTGGGACTCTTAAATCACTCCCTCCAGATGTGGAGAGAACCACCAGTTCCACAATTGGAAGCTGAATTCCCCCAAAAAGTCACTGTCTAAAAAAAGAGGAAAAGGAAAAAGGAATCTCCCGACCCACCTACCCTCCTCTGGCCAGTGGCAGGAGGTGAGGCCAGCCCGAACTCCTGGGTCCTGGCAGCACCACCCCAGCCAGAAAGGGCAGGAGGTGGGGAGGCGGCAGCAGGATGGGGCAAGGGGCAGCCCCAGGCAAGTGGGCAGCATCCACCCACCCGGTCTGGAGGAAACGCTGCTCCTCCCTCCATGCACCTTCGCAGAGGCCCCATGGCCAGGCCAAGGGAGGGGAGAGGACAACAGTGCAGCCCTGCCAACCCAGCGACCCCTAAAGGGCAGCGCCCAACCATGGGGCCTCCAGGGCGCTTCACACATAGAAGAAAGCCCATTTTCCACAAAAGTCACCTTGTGGTTCAATATGGGTCATAAAAAGCTAAACTCCCAAAAGTGGATTCCATCCCATCAGAACTCGTGGCCAGGGAAGGGCCCAGCAGCCTCAGGTGCCAGCAGGCTGGCTGGAGCCCAGACTTGCCTGTCACCCTCAGGGCTCTGGTTTTAGAGGGAGTGGAAGGCACAGAAGTCCTGCCACTGGGAGGGCCAAGAGGTGGTGAGGGCCATGGCAGAGCTCATGTCACCCCCACTTCCCCTGCCCTCAGCCCCCACTGCCTGCCCCTCCCCATATGTTCTCTAGACCACACATGCACAGTACTTACTAACTCTCCCAGCTTAGAGACCCAAGTCCTGACTGGGCAGGGCTCCTGCACCATCACTGTCATCTCTACTGGGTCTCGGGTTCTTATCCAGAGCAGGGCCACATCAGCTCTCCCTGCCCTTCCTCTCATTTGCATGTGCCCAGGTGACCCTGTTCAAGATCTTTTCTCAGGCAGACCTGAAGCAAGCCCAAGCCCACCTCAAGGGTGCCCAACATGCCCCCATTCTGCCAGGGTCAGATTCCCTGTCTCCTGAGGCCAAGCAGACCCTAACTCTCATCAGAGAGTCACATGTACCTTAATCTATTTTAAAGGCTCCAAGACCACCTCCCACTCATCAGGATGGCTACCAACAAAAAAGCAGATAATAACAAGTATTGGTGAGGCTGTGGAGAAATTGGAACCCTTGTGCACTGCTGTTGGGGTTGTAAAATGATGCGGCCACTGTGGAAAACAGTCCGGTAGTTCCTCAAAAAGTTAAACATAGAATGACTGTATGATCCAGCCACTCTACTTCTGGGTGTATATCCACAAGAACTGAAAGCAGGGACTCAAAAAGGTATTTCTACACCCATGTTTATAGCATTATTCACAGCAACCAAGAGGTGGAAACAACCCAAGTGTCCATCAACAGATGAATGGATAAACAAAATACTGCATATGATGGAATATTATTCAGCCTTAAAAAGCAGGAAAACTCTGACATGTGACAATATGGATGAACCTTGAGATTATTATGCTCAGTGAAATAATCCAGTCACAAAAGGACGAATACTGTATGATTCCAGTTATGTGAGGCCCCTAGAGGAGTCACAGTCACAGAGACAGAACATTGGACGGAGGGCGCCGGGGGGGGGGGGGGGGGAGTTAGTGTTTAATGGGGACAGTTTCATTTTGGGACAATGAAAAAGTTCTGGAGACAGATGGTGGTGATGGCTGCTCACCAAGGTGAACATTCTTACTGCCCCTGAACTGTACACTCACAAATGGTTAGGATGGTAAATTTTATGCTATATGTACTTTACGACAAATAAAAATTTAAAAAAAAAGAAAAAAGGCTCCAAGAGATCCCAGGTAAAGACTCCAGCTGACCGGTCTCAGCTCCCAAGGCCTCTCTGACCCCAGCCCCAGCCCCAGTGCTACCTGTCACAGGACGAGCCCCCGAGGAAAAGCATTCGTCCACACATGGAGAGAAATCCGTGTGGGGGCGAGCCGCCCACAGTGAGCCCAGGAAGGGGTTGGAGCCGTCTACACTCACGCAGGCCAGCACAACCACAGGGGCTTAGTCGGGGCTTCCGTGGATGATGACATTAACCCCAACTTCCTGCCTGGGCACCCCTTACCCCCACGCTCTCTGGCTGCCGCATCACCCCAGCCTTCCTCCCGAGGCCACTTTCTCAGATCTCACTCAGATGTCAGCAACCTCAACCTCTTCCCAGATGGTTCTGCCTGTCCCACTTCCCGAGGGTACCTCCCGCCCATCGCCTGATGCCTCTCTCCCTCCCAGTGGTCACTGCTCATGATCATCACCACCATGCCCTCGGTCAGCCTCCCCAACAGGGATGTGGGGGCCAAGGGGTGAGGCCTGGCCAGCCTCACAAAGCCCCTATGCCCAGAACGGCACCTGGCCCACCTCAGCCCACCCACAAATGCCAAGTCAGTCTGATAAACAGGACATCGAAGCCACATGCACGTGTCCAGGTAGGAGCAGAGGTGAGCCAGGAACTCCTCAGGCCCCTTGTCCCCAAGTCCTGCTGCTCCTGCCTAGAAAGCAGCTGAGGGGTGCAAGAAAGGGCAGGGGTGGGTGGAGGTGGTCCCTAGTTACTTGGTCCTTACACACCTTTGTCAGGGTTCCACTTGCCCAGGCTGGACGACGGAGGGGACAGAAGCCCCACCTCACATCCCTGGGGAACGGTACTCTCAAGTGGAGAGGGGGTTCGGCCCCTTGAGGCTGCCCTCATGTGACTCCTCAACACCCACAAGCTTGAGCACAACCTGAAGGCAAAGATGGGGCCACCACACCTGACCCTCATGTTCTGCTGGCAGTAGCTACCAGCTTGGTGGGCTCAGAACAGTCACCCCAGGCCCAGCTGAATGTCCCTCCAGCCAGTACTTTCTGTCCCTCTTCAGCTCTGTCTGGCGTCTGGCCCCTGGCCCCTGCTCACTGCCCACTCCATCATCATGGCCAACTGAGACTCAAAGGGTGGAGAATGCAAATGCACAGGAGGGCCCATCTTCCACAACACACTCTTGGGGCCTTCCCAGCAAAAAAGTTGCTAAAGAAGCTGGGAAAAGCTATCTTTTTATTTTAAAAATAAAAATGCGGGGCTGGCCCGGTAGCACAGCAGTTAAATTTGCACGCTCCGCTTCTCGGTGGCCCGGGGTTCACTGGTTCAGATCCCGGTCGCAGACACGGCACCACTTGGCACACCATACTGTGGTCGGCGTCTCACATATAAAGTGGAGGAAGATGGGCATGGATGTTAGCTCAGGGCCAGTCTTCCTCAGCAAAAAGAGGAGGATTGGCAGCAGTTAGCTCAGGACTAATCCTCCTCCTCAAAAAAAAATAATAATAAAATAAATAAATAAATGCTTGACAGTAGAGGCAAAGCAGTAGATATTTTAAACTCTTAAGGGCTTCACTTTTTCAGGTCATTTGCAGGATGCCAACACACACACAGGGGCAGGAGCAGCCAGCATCCACATGTCTCTCCAGTGTGACCTCCGCGCACCCTGGGAGACCCCTGCTATCACAGGCTGCATCAACTGGGAAACTGAGGCTTGGGGAGAGTCAGCGGCCCAGGCCCCAAGGCTGTCAGTGGGAGCTGGCCAGAGCCAGTCTACCTGACCCTAACATGTGGCATCCTTTGAGGGAGGCGTCTCCTTGTTAGGATACCCTCCCTGAGTGTCTAAGATGGACACAGGGGCAGCAAGGTGAACAGCAAGGGGCTGATGCCCTCCACCAGGCCTGGGGTAGGTACTGAGGTAGCTGGGACGGTAGACATTTGGGGAAGCTGTCCCTGCACCAAGCCTCAGCTCCCCCATCTTAAGAATGTCGAGGAGAACACCAACAGCAAAGCAGCAGGAGGATTAACCATGGCCCTTGATTACGGGTGGCTCATTCATTTCTCAAAGGCAGCCCAGTCCCAGGGAGACTGACCTACTCCCGGGCCGCCTGTTTCAGAGCACATCTAGGAATGCTGAAGGGATGAGCAGGCACAGGGCCCTTGACCCGAGGTTCTCTGTGCTTAGGCAGCATCGCCTGTCTGCCCACGAGGCTGACTTGGGTTGATGCTGTCCCCCAGGCACCGACTCAGGGTTCAGCCCCTCTGTCCAGAGCACCCACTGTCCAGAAACTGGCCAACACCATCGCAATAAGGCTAACTTGGCATCCAACTGCCCCTGAGCAAAGACCACAATTCAAGAAGCAGAAAGAGAAAGGTTGCTGGCTTCCAGAGTCACCACATCCATTCAAAACCACCTTCAAAGTGCACTCTCAGGACACTTGAAGGAAGCTCAGGACATCCACGCCCCAGGACAAAGCAGGCAATCCAGAAGGACATGGGCTCTGCAGCCAGCATTGCTGGTGCAGCGCACGCACGTCTTCTGTCTCAACCTCAGTGATGATGATGATGATGATGCACACTGACCACAGACAGAAGGTGGCTCTCTAATTGGCCGCTGTCACCTTTCCTCCAGATCAGAGGTGACTGTCAGCGTTTCTTCAAGGCCTGCATAACCTGGCTCTCACAAACTCAGTTCAGACACAGCAGTAAAGTAAGTGGGCGAAGATGTTTCCACCACGTGGCCAGGATCAGGAAAGGCTGGAAATGTCCACCTCCCCTAACCAGGCACAAGTGGCAGCCCAAATACTTCCCACATCTGTCCCCTCGCCTACCCCTAGTGCCACCCCAGCTCAGGCCCTCAGAGCCTCCATCCCGGCCTCCCCGTCTCTGGCCCTTGACCATCCACCCCCACAGGCTACACCACATCCCTCCCGGGCCTCAATTTCAACATATAGTAGTTGTACCGCTCAGCACTTGCACGCTGCTGCTCCACTCAAAGACACACAGGTATGCTAGGGGCGCCCCCCACTGCTTCAATGCCTCTGCGCAGCCCTCAGCACAAGACAGCAGATCACACACGAGGGAATCCCCAGGATCAGTGCAGCGCCTGGAATAGTGTGTGCTAGAGGAAACAGACCTGTTAGGGTCCACACTGCACAGAAGACGCAATCACTAAAAAGTAAAGCTTATGATTACAATAAAAACAGAGCCAGGGGCTGGTCCCAGTGGCACAGAGGTTAAGTTCACACATTCCACTTCTGCGGCCCGGAGTTCACTGGTTTGGATCCTGGGCACAGACCCATGCACCGGTTGTCAGGCCATGCTGCAGCAGGCATTCCACATATAAAGTAGAGGAAGATGGGCATGGATGTTAGCTCAGGACCAGTTTTCCTTAGCAAAAAGAAGAGGACTGGCGGCAGATGTTAGCTCAGGGCTAATCTTCCTCAAAAGAAAAAAAAAAACAAAAACAGGGCTGGCCCCATGGCCGAGTGGTTAAGTTCGTGCGCTCCGCTGCAGGCGGCCCAGTGTTTCGTTGGTTCGAATCCTGGGTGCAGACATGGCACTGCTCGTCAAGCCATGCTGAGGCAGCATCCCACATGCCACAACTAGAAGGACACATAATGAAGAATATACAACTATGTACCGGGGGGGCTTTGGGGAGAAAAAGGAAAAAAATAAAATCTTTAAAACAAAAACAAAAACAGAGCTAATACAGGGTCAGGGAAGAAGTGAGACTTAAGATTATATGAGGACACCACTGTGATGATGCAGTGCCTGGACACAAGACAGAGGAAGGCACAGATGTGCCAACAACAGCGACAACCCAGGCCAGTGGGAACAGGGAGTTGCTACTTTTAGGTATTTTGCAAGTTTTCTACCCTGAGCTATACTGCTTTTATGGTAAAAAGAAATAAACTTCACACATGTCCCTTTTAAACAGGAGTTCAGTGACCCCTCGAACTTCACAAACATGAGAGGCCCCCTCCCCTCTGTGGGGCTGTGGCAAGTTGCAAACATGACGGCTGACCCAGTGACTCAGCCAGGGGCCGCGTCTCAATGTGGCCAGGGAGGAACAGGGCCCAGAGGATATCATTAGTATCAGACTCCAGTGTAGCCACTTGGTGTGCAGACAGGTCTCCCCTCTGGGTGGTTAATTTGGACACCAACTTTTTCAATGAAAAATAAAGCAACAAAACAACCACATGATGTGGCTGTCTGTGTCACTCACTGCACCTACAGGCCAGAGGTTGTTTGGGGGGATTGTTCTCAAAAGCGCCCCTTTGGGCTCTGGATAACTGTGGAGCAGCCACATATGGCTGGAGATGAGATCTCAGACAACTGCAGGCCGTGCAAGTAACAGACTATGGAGAAACCATAAAGGCAGAGAGTAGGGTAGCAGGGCCCTAAAAACGAAGGACCCAGTGAGGCCAAACTCCAAAGGCACAGTACAGACTGCCAGGCCACACCAAGCAGGGCTGCTGCCATGAGAGAAGCAGATTTCTCAAAACCAGGGCCTGCTCCAGGCCCAGAGCCATGCGGAACAGGAAAAGCAATCTTGTTTTTCAAGGACTCCCCAGAGATGTCACAATTCGGGTATGATGTCAAAACTGCTTCAAGGGTAATGAACTCTGGCCTTGCTGATGAGTCAACAGAGGGTGCATTTCCGAGAGCAGCCTGCTGTTTATACACAATCACCGCGTCCAACAACACGAAGCCGGAAGCCTAGTCAAGGGTCACTGTGGCTGAGGTAGAGCTCAGCCCCTCACACACAGCCTGTCGGACCTCCTACAGACACCGCCAGTGCTCACCCTACACCCCAGGGTGCTCACCCTTTCAAAGCACCTATGAGACATATACCTTCTGGGAGGGACTCATCCCACCCAGAACCACCAAGAGCCCACCGTGAAACACACAAGCAAACTGAACCCCTATGCCCAGCGAGCAGGAGACAATGCTCCTGACACCACCCGGCAGCCCACTCCACCCGGCCCATCTAGCCCAGCCACAGCCCTTCACGGGCAGCCAAGCACAGGACCATACAACAGCACTAGAGTGCAATGCCCTGTCCCAGCTGGGAGAGTCCTTCTGGTGACTCAGCCTCCCACAGTCTCCACCCATTTCCTCACCTGAGAAATGGGAACCACTTCCCGCCACAGGGCTGACAAGCGGGAGATGAGATGAAGTAACATGCACACCTCAGGCCAGTGCTGGCAGGTGGGGCATGATCCACAAGTGTTAATTATCATCATCTTTAGGCTTTCTCAGAGGAGGGGGCACAGTACAGTCACAGCCAGCAAGTTCAGGAATTCAGCTATTCACGTCACTGACACTGGCTGGAGCGTGCAACACTGGCATTGAACTAGGAATGGAGACCATGGTGGGACTCCCTTTCATAGCTGTGTCTGGTGGCTCACGCTCCCTCCCAAATCGAGAGGCAGCCTGGGCCTGTGAGGATAACTAAGTGACCTCAGGCAGACCTCAGACACTGCCCGCAGAGCCTCAACTGCCCTCAATGCACAGTAGAAACAATAAGCTAGCCTTCCTGCCAAGGGTGTCGACACATGCCCACACAAAGGGCTTACAGAGGGCCTGGTCCACAGCCAGGAGGGGCAGTTGGCTATTACTGGCTAAGGCCAAGTGAGGTGCCCCCCCCAGGAAGGGGAGACAAGCCCACCTCCCAGGGCTTTGCAGTGGGAAGAGAAGAAAGGCTAAATTAAGGCTCCTCCTGCCACTGGTGCCGGACTGACATCCACGCAGCCGCCCCCTTAGCAGCAGGCAAGCAGCCCCTAGTGCAGCTCCAGAGCAGTCATGGAGTATTCGCTGCAGGCCTCCTCTCCCCACACATCCCTCCCCGACAGAGCCCTGCAGCGGCCTCCACACCTGGACCCAGCCTCACCTCTGCCCAAACACCCTCCCGGGCCCCTGTGTCTCAAGGCCTGTGCATGCGCCCTGCCTGGAACCCTTCCCCTTCCTGTCGTCTGGGACCCTTCACCTGGCAGATATGGGCTCTGGCACTTCCTAGAAGCGCCCTTTCACACAGTCCCATTTTATCTCCTTCCTGATACTGACCACTGACAAGTCCTTTGTGCTGATTTCTGTGCCGTCGTGTTCATTATCTGTTTCCTACCTCTAGAACGTCAACTTGTGACACTAAAGGCCTATGTTGGTCACCTGTGAATGTCCAGTACATGAACAAGGGCCCTGCACAGACCAGGCGCTCAATCAGTTTGGGCAGATGCAGGAGCCCCGGCTCCCTGTCTCCGCAAGTTCTACTCCAGTCTCCAGGAGGGGACCAGCTCTGGGTCCAGGCACCAAGTGCTGAGAGCATGGGAAGAGTCAGGGATGAGCTGAGGGCTGCACATGTGCCAAAAGGACCCCCAGGGCCCTGAGAGTAGAAGGATTCAGGGCTCAGAGAGGGCTGAGCACTAGGACCCTCAAATCCTGACAGAAGGATCCAGAATTCAGAGAAGGTCTGGCACTGGGACCCTCAAATTCTGACAGGAGCAAAATCCGGAATTCAGAGAGCATCAGGTACTGGGATCCTGGTAGCTGTGAGAAGAAGGATCTGGACTGGGTAGGGTCAGGCACCGGCCCAAGGTCCCGCACAGGCAGAGCCAGATTCAAACCTAGACAGGCTCCAATCCTCAGGCTTTTTGGGCCTCCTCCCGGGGCCCTCAACTTTTCCTGAACAATAACATGTTCCTCTCCACGGAGGAACTTATAATTCAAGAGAAGAAAAGGTCACCCAGCAACACTGCCCACCAAACCCAACGATGAAACACCCAGGTAGCTGAGGCAGGTGCCCCAGGGAAGGTCACTTCCTCAGAGTGGTGAGGGCCACTTCTCCGAGCTGGTGCGTGACGCGATCTTGGAAGGATAGGCTATGTCTACACTTCCTCTCTCATCTCTCCCAGAAGTAGCCCATCACAGGGAGACCCATGGGTGCAGCTGCCTCAGGACTCACTTGAGTTTTCACATTCAAGGAGAAACTGCATGAAGTTCGAGTCTGGACAGTGGCAGCTGCACATACTACTATGTCCTTACTTTCCACTACATTCTAGGCTGGCCACCAGGTCTGCACAAAGGCAGCTCAGACTTCAGACCCCTCTGGAGGGAGAAACCTTGGGGGACTTCTACTGGGAGCTCTCCGACAGCTAATATTACACGCTCTCTGAAGCTGCAGAGAAAGTTTCACAGGAAGTTCCTCTCCAGTCCCCTGCCACATCTGAATTTGTAAAAGCCCTTTAGCAATTAAAAAGTAAAAATAAAAACCCCCTCCACAAGCTGCCATTGGCAAACCATAACCACAGTGCTAAAGAATAGAAAACTCTCAGCGTTACTGACAGAGCTGTACGTATGAGTTTTCTTAACCAATACACTTCTCTGCTCACACAAAGGAGTTCTTCAAGTCACTTTTCCCATGCCCACCACCCAAAAGCACCCAGAGTACCCAAGCTGCCCTGATCTTAGCTCAGTCCACTACACTGCCCAACAGGGAAGACTAAATATGAAAACTGCCAAGTAACTTAAATTACCAGTCAGTTTCTGAGAAAAATGCAAGTTTGGGTTACCCCGAAAATTTAGCCCAGCCAGCCAAGTGGCCTAGAACGGCTTGGAGTAGTTCTTCAAGGGAGCCCCTCCTGGCTGAACACCACTGACGCACACAGCTGGGCTCCGCAGGGGATGAGCTTGGGTCTGCATTATACCTTCACCCTTACATGAGGAAAATCCAGCTTAGTTAGGGGATGTAACCAACACCCTAAATTAAAAATAGCAGTGTGACAGCATGAGGTGGACACACAGGCAGGCCTTCTGGACGACTGGATCAAGCGAGGGCAGCATGGCAGGGAAGATGGGGCTCCTAACGCCCAGTGACCAGGTACCAAGCTCACCTTATTTACATGACTCATGAGCACTCCCTCAGCTGTCTCTAGGAAAGCCTACCTTCCTGCAGGACAAGTCAGGATTGCTCAGGGCTGGAATTCCACAAGGAAGGGAGGCTCCACCTCCTGGCCCTACCTCCTCCACCTCTTCACCTGCAGGGGTGCCTTAGCCGCACCTAGGGGAATCCTTTCGAGAAGGTGAGACCTCCATCTTCCAAAAAAGATGAAGTCCCTGTTCTATGAAGGGGAAACTGAGACACCAGAACAGGAAGGAAATTGCCCCAAAAAGTGGGGAGAAGCACGGAAAGGGTGGGCACCGGGAAAGTAGTGGGAACAAAACAGGGGAAGAAATTCCCGGCTTAGCTAATGGTGCTGAACAAGTCCAGGGCAGGAAGAAAGCCACATTCCTTCCTAGTTAGTCTCTCTCCTCACCCGCCCACAGCGCCCCCCCACCCCCAATATACACAAACATGCGCGCACACACACACACATGCAGGGAGCCGGGCCTCCCCAAGCCTGACACCAGACCCCTCCCCACTTTCTGATTATAAAGCCCCCACTTTCCAGGCAAGGAGAAAAAGGGCCCCCAAGCCACCTCCTCTCAAGACCTGACCAGTGGGCACCTGCAACTTCTGTCCCAACACAGAGGATGCCATGATACAAACTGAAATGGGAAGGAGTAGGTTTCTGACCACGGCCCCAGATGTGCCCCAAAGCCAGGCCTGAAAGAAAATGCACAGCAGCCTTCCCCCGCACCCCAGACCAGGTGTCAGAACTGAAACACCTCAATTTCCCCCAGATGGGCCCAAACCGGCCCCGGAGAAGTCTGAGAGTCAGTGGCCAGGTATGGTGGCCAGAGCTCCCTCCCAGGTACCCACCACCAGCTCCCAGCCTGAGAAAGGCAGCATGCCAGCCACCTCCACATGCAGAGCTTCTTCCCCTAAAAACACTCCCACTCTCCAAAGGTGTCCAGTGGGAAAAGCTGTCAGTTTCCGCCCCAAACACCCCTTCCCAAGATCTGAAACTGCGCTCAACTCACGGGGCCTCACTGGGGAGCGTCAAAGACGGCCCTCAAGTGCAGACACAGCCTTCCCACACAAACAGAACAGGACCCCACAGGTGCCCCGACAGCGGTGCCCCACTGACCCACCCTGCCAGGAACCTAGACGCAAAAGCTGCTCCCCGGAGGAACAGTCACCTCACTGGCCACTTTGCCAGGGACTCAGACGGAGAAGCCCCAAGCCCCACACCTCTGGTGCCCGGATAGCGCTGCCACCCCCCGCCCCCGGCCAGGTGCACGTATCAGTTCCTGCCCCGGTGGCGGGTGAGCCGGGAAAGGCCCCGGACGCCTCCAGGTGACGACCCAGGCGCCCACCGGACCAGGCGCGCGAGTTCGGGCCCCGCGGCCGCCCCGGGCCGCCCGCCAGTGTCGCCTCTCCGCACCGAGAAGGAACGGGGTTCCGAGCGCCTCGAGCCAGACAGGTGCCCACCCGCGACGACGCGCCGGCCCAGGGACCGGCGAGCAGCACCGTGGACGCCAGACCCCGAGCCCTCAGGCCAGGACGCCGCGGCGAGGGGCGCGCGAGGCCGGCCTGCGCCCCGACGTCCCCGACGGCCGCACCGGGCCCGCGCCGCTCACCTGGCTGGCGCGGTAGCTCTCGAAGGCCCTCAGAGCACTGTCGGTGAGCTTCACGTGGAACACGGACACCTTGCTGCCGTCGCTCACTCGCCCGCACGACAGCCCGTAGCTCCGACCCTCCTTCAGCGCCGCCATCTTGCGACCATCGCTCCCCAGCCCCCGCTTCCCGGCTCCGGCGCCGGCGCGCCGGCCCCGCCCCGCCCCGCCCCGCCGCCCGCTGACGCGTTGCATTATTCATGAGCGCAGCTGGCCACGCCCTCTCCGGACCCGCCTAGCCTTCAGTCGCTGCCGCCAGGCCCGCCGACGTGCTGCATTACTCATGAGAAGGCCTGCATATTCTCCATAAAGCGTGGATGGCCCCGCCTCTCAAGGCCCTAGAGGTGGGCACTTCCGTGCCCGAACTCCGCCCCGACACGCGCCCCGCTCCGGGCCCCGCCTCAATATGTATTATTCAGGACCCTGACTCAGGCAGGCGCCTCGGAGCCCCGCCCCCACCGGCCGCTGACGTGATGCATTATTTATGAGGTCTCTCCAAGTCTTCCGTCTTTGGCATCTGTTGAGAGCCGCAGCGAGGGCGTGGAGGGGGCGGGGCCGGCCGGAAACACGTGTGGGGGCGGGGCCAGGGGCTGGCCGGGCGGTGGGCGTGACTATGCAAACCGAGCGCGCGTTGGACTCTGGGTTGGGCTGGTGGGACTTCCCTGGTGACCGGATGGGATTCCCCACCAGGATTGTTGAGAGATTAGGGGGCCCAGTAAACTTTGCTCACGATAAGAGAAGACTTTTAATAGAATAAATCCTACATCCCGACAGGCCCTGTCCAGCTCCCCCATTTTTAAAAAAACTTTTTTTTTTAGATTGGCACCTGAGCTAACAACTGTTGCCAATCTTTTTTTTTTCTTTTTCTTCCCAAATCCCCCCAGTACATAGTTGTATATTTTAGTTCTGGGTCCTTCTAGTTGTGGCATGTGGGACGCTGCCCCAGCGTGGCCTGACCAGCGGTGCCATGTCCACGCCCAGGATCCGAACCAGCAAAATCCTGGGCCTCGGAAGCGGAGCGCGTGAACTTAACCCCTCCGCCCCGGCGCCAGCCCCTAAAAAAACATTTTACAAATCATAAAATTAACCTATTTAAAGTGTACAATTCAGAGGCATTTAGCACATTCACGATGTCGTCCAAGCACCACCTCTATCTACTTCCAGAATATTTTCATCACCCCTAAAGGAAACCCCGTTACCCATTAAGGGGTCACTCCCCATCCTCCTCCCCAGCACCTGGCAACCACTAACCTAACTTTCTGTGTCTATGGATTTGCTTCTTCTGGACATTTCATATCACAGTCATACAATATGTGACCTTTTGTGACTGGCTTCTGTGACAATGAATAAAGAAACCCTCATTTAAATGGGAGTGGGGGGGATGGGCTGGCCCCGTGGCCGAGAGGTTAAGTTCCCGCTCTCGCGCTCTGCTGCAGGGGGTCCAGTGTCTCCTTGGTTCGAATCCCGGGTGTGGACATGGCACTACTCATCAAACCACGCTGAGGCGGCGTCCCACGTGCCACAACTAGAAGGACCCACAACGAAGAATATACAACTATGTACCAGGGGGGCTTTGGGGAGAAAAAGGAAAAAAATAAAATCTTTAAAATAAATAAATAAATAAAATAAAATAAAATAAAATAGGAAGCCCTGAAGGGGGAGCTCTCACACACCACTCCTTGCCCTCTGCAGATGGACCTTTCTTCCCCAAAAGCAGCAGCTTACTTTAAGGAAGGTTTTCTCCTCAACCAGCAACAGCCCAGCCAATGAGAAACCACCACACTCAGCCAATGAGAAGTTCAAATTCTCACTCTCTTCTGATGGAGGTTTCCTTCAAAACAGCCCTTCCCAACTCCCCTCTTTTTCACTATAAAAGAATGCTCTTCTCCTTTGTTCTCCTGACTTGCCCCTAGCTCACCATGGTTTATATGTCCTGACTTGCAATTCCTTCCCTATTCCAGAATAAACTCACTTGTTGCTAAAATAACTGGCTTATTTTTAAAGGTCAACACTTGTTTCACTCAGCTGATGTTTTCAAGGTTCATCATCTATGTTATAGCATGTATCAGAGCTTCATTCTTTTTTATGACTGAATAATATTCCATTGTGTGCATGGACCACGTTTTATCCATTCATCCATCGATGGACATTTGGGTTCTTTCCAGTTTTTCACTATTATGAACAGTGCTGCTGTGAACATTCACATACAAGTCTTTGTGTGGACAATGTTTTCCTTCTTTTGGGTCTATACCTAGGAATGAAATTGCTAGGCCACATGGTAACTCTATGTTTTACCTTTTGAGGAAGTGCCAGACCATTTTTCCACAGGAACTGCGCCATTTTATCAATCTCTCATTTTATAGGTGGGGAAACTGAGGCTGAAGACCAGTGCTAGCTTGCCCAGACAAACTCCTCCTGGGCTCCCAGGTCTCCTACCCTGCAGAAAGCTCTTGAGTTGTTTTCTTTCTCGCTTTATCCTAATTACAGACGGTGGTCACAGGATGAAGATTTTGAGGTGAGAGAGGAAGGTGAAGTTCGGTGACCTCCTTATGCCTCTACCCAGGTGATCTTGTTAGCTCTGCCCACTGCTGCCAGGTTGGCACTGCCAGCCATTCACCCCTTGACCATGAACTGCTGACCCCACAGGGACTGCTAGATTCCTTGCAAACTCTTCCGGTACCTGTCATTAATATCTCCATTTACAAATGGAGAAACTTGGCTTACAGGGGTGAGGCAGCACGTGGGGGCAGTCACCCTGCCAGTAAGTGGGCTAGCGGGAACTTGAACTTGGATCTTTCTGACCCAGAGCCCTCCTGATTAGCCTTCACCCTACCTCTGGTACCTAGGTCCCTTTCTCTATAGTTCCTCATTGAACACCCCTCGCACAGGGCCTAGTACGGAGTAGGTGCTCAGCAAATATGTGTTGAATGAATAAATGATCTCATTTAATCTTCACAACACAGCTATCAGCCCATTTCTGTTTGTGTTTTTTTTGAGGAAGATTAGCCCTGAGCTAACATCTGCTGCCAATCCTCCTCGTTTTGCTGAGGAAGACTGGCCCTGAGCTAACATCCATGCCCATCTTCCTCCACTTTATATGTGGGACGCCTACCACAGCATGGCTTGCCAAGTGGTGCCATGTCCACACCCAGGATCCAAACCGGTGAACCCTGGGCTGCCAAAGCGGAATGTGTGCACTTAACCGCTGTGCCACTGGGCCAGCCCCATATCAGCCCATTTCATGGATGAGGACAACGAGGCCCAGAGAGACAACAAGGTCTCATGTGCTGCTGCAGAGATCCCAACGCCAGCCTGTCTGAGCCCAGAGCTCCTCCACCCCTCCCCTGGGATCAGTTCACCTTACAGGGAAGATACCAGCACTTGCTCAGACACACTGACCCGTTTGCCCACTGTCTGTGCCCAGCTGTTTATTTGGGAAGCTAGGTCAGATAAACATTGGACTAGGCAGGGCTGTGCTGCCCAGAGGGGCCACAGAAGGGCAGGAAGAGGGGAGCAGGAGTGCAGGTGGTCTAGAGTAGAGGATGGTGAGGGTAGAGAGAGCCGGACTGCTGAATGAACGAGAACATGGGAGGAGCCAGCTTTAAGGGCAGACTAGCTTGCTGTGCGATGTTGGGAAAGGCACTTCCCCTCTCTGAGCCGCCGTGGATTCATGAGAAACAGATAGCAGTAACAACAGGCACCCCACATCGAGTGCTTAGAACGCACCAGGCTCGGTGCTCAGGGCATGGCATCCACAACTGCCTTTTGGGGTGGATACAGTGGTTTGGACCCATCTGCTAGATGAGGAAACTGAGACTTGGAGAAGTTAAGAGAATTAGCAAGACTGCAACCATGCACTGTGCTGCTTGGTATCAAACATTTCTCCACTTTACACTTAATGTCCCAGTGCCTCCCAACAAGACCCCAGGAACAATACTGGAGGAATCATCAGGCATTGGTGTGCTCTCCAAAAGTCTCTAAGAACTAGGTGACCCAAGAAATTGGAGACCAGTTGATCACCTTGGAGTGGCCCCTTGACACATACCCCACCTGGCAAGCTCCCTGCAGAAGCTCTGGCTCTATCATGGGAACACTAACCTGAGCCTGCCCCTTACCCCGTGCATGGCCTTGGACATGACTTGCCCTCTCTGTTCCTCCGTTTGCTCATCCATAAAATAGGGACAATAACAGCATTTACCCAAGACCCTGGCCATGGACCAATGGCAAATGGCATCATCATGGAAATCATTATTATTAATGGGTTTACGATAGTTTATCTATATCATCACTTTCTGTTAGACATTTATATTGTTTGCAGTTATGGGTTTTTAAACCACAGTGGGATGAACACCCACTATTCATTAGTCAGCTATTGCTATACACATATTAGTTAGCTACTGCTGCGTAACAAAGTACCTCACACTTAGTAGCTTCAAACAACAAACATTTATTATCTCACAGTTTCTGTGAGTCAGAAGTCTGGTATGTTTTAATTGGTCCTCTGCTCAGGGTCTCATGAGGCTGCAATCAAGGTATCGACCAGGCTGCATCTGCATCCAGAGACTCCACTGAAGAAGGATCCGTGTCCAAGCTCCTTCAGGTTGTTGGCAGAACTTACTTCCTGGCAATTGTAGGACTAAGGCCCCCCATTTCTTGCTATCAGCTGGTGGCCACTCTCAGGCCCTGATCACAAAGCCCCCTCCATCTCCCTCATGGAAATCCTCCCGCACGCTGAATCCTTCCCATAATTCGAATCTCCCTGACTTCCTCTTCTGTAACCAGTGGGGTCAGGCCCACGTGGATTACCGCCATATCCTAAGGTCAGCTGTGCCCAATAACAACAGCATCATGGGAGTAGACCCACCCCATTCCCAGTCCTAAGGTGACGCAGGATGGGAAATTCCAGGAACACCTTAGAATTTCTGCAACCCACAGCACTTAGAGCTGCATCTCTGCACATCTGTCCCACAACTTCCCACCAGAGGGGTTGCTCAGTCAGAGCGAATGGGCCTTGGGGATTTGGAAACACTGTTTTGCTGCAGAGGGCACATGAGGATCCGTAAGAGCACTCAGACTGGAGCCGGCCCCTCTGCATGGTGGGGTGGCCAGCATGCAGTCCAGGTCCCACGGCCCCATGCCTGTTCCACTGCTCCCTTAGTGGGTACCTCAGAGCCAGCAAGTCCACCTTTTGGGGTCTTGGGCCTCACCTGTACAACGGGAAAGCTCACAGCCTTCTCGGGATCGGGAGTAAAGACATCTGTTAGCAGCAGTCCCCAAGACCATCCTCAGGTTTAATGATTCAGTAGAAGGACTCACACAACTCAGAAGACCTGCTATATTCATGGCTATGGTTGATTACAGTGAAAGGAGATGGTCTAAAATGAATTCATGCATCCCTATGTTCACTGCAGCATTACGCACAATAGCCAAGGTGTGGAAGCAACCCAAGTGCCCATCAGCAGGTGAATGGGTAAGGAAGATGTGGTGTATATATATACAATGGAATACTACTCAGCCCTAAAAAAAGAAAAAATCATGCCATTTGTGACAACATGGATGAACCCTGAGGGTATTAGACCAAGTGAAATAAGTCAGACAGAGAAAGACGACACTGTATGATTTCACCCATATGTGGAAAGTGAACAAACACATGGCTAAGGCAAACAGATCAGTGGTTACCAGAGGGGAAGGGGGTGGGAGGAGGGCAAAAGGGGGAAAAGGGCACATATGTATGGTGACTGATCAAAACTAAACTATTGGTGGTGAACACAATTCAGTCTACACAGAAACTGAAATGTAATAATGTATGCATGAAATTTACACAATGATATAAGCCAATACAACCTCAATAAAATAATTAAAATAAAATCAGAAAAGGGAAAGGACGCATAAGGCAGAAACCAGGAGAAACCAGGTGCTAGCTTCCACTTTCAGATGGCGCTTCATTCTCCCAGCAACAATGTGTGACAATACGCACAGAGTATTGCCAACTCGGGAAGCTCACCTGAGCCTTGGTGTCCAGGGTTTTTCTTGGGGAGGAGGGGTCAGTCATACAGATATAGGTGACCACCCATGTGGTAGCCTCAGCCTCCAGCCCCTCCAGAGGTGGAGCTGATGCCATGTGGCCAAAGGTCCCCACCCTAAATCAGATTGTTAAAATAGGCTATCTGGCATGGTCCAAGGTCTCAGGTAAACAAAGACATTCTTATCAATCAGGGCATTCCAAGGGCATAGAGATGACCTCCCAAGAGTTGATCAAGGGCCAGTCCTTTTTTGGGAATGTGCAAGATTTGGACAACTCAGGCCTGCTGAATTATTTCTTTACTGCTCCACGTGAGGTGGGGCTCCAAGTGCTCCAAACTACCATCTTGCTTCTTGAGTCAGCTGCATCATCCTCACCATGAATAATGAAGAGAATAAGGCCTAGCATTACCCGGGAAAGGTTTGTAGTGATGGCCACGGGGATGCTTCCTCACAGGTGGCCTGTGCACTGGCTGTACCTTCTGTCCAGTTTCTAGTGTCTATTAAAACACTTCCATGCTCAGTTGACTGATGACTCCACAGCTGATCCTCTCTATGGTAATCTCCTTTCCTCTGTCCATCTGTCTGTCCACAAGCATTTATGATCACTCCTTTATGTCCTCTGCCAGTCAGGAAGGCTCCTCCAGGAGGACAAGGACGGGCCATAGAAAGAAGCTGATATAACCCGACAGACCCTCCTCCTCCAAATGCTCACATGTGACAAAAAGTCCAGCCTGGCTCAAGCAAAAACAGTTAATGTCCTGGCTCAAAAGAATGAAGAAATGACAGGCTCCAGGCACAGCTGGCTCCAGGAGCTGAATAGGGGCACCATGACTCAGTCTCTCTCTCAGCTCTGCTCTCTGGGTGGCTTTCACTCTCAGTCAGGCCCTCTCTTTGTGGAGGCAAAGATAACCACATCAGCGCCAGGCCATCATCCCACCAGCTCAGTAGCCCCTGGAGAAGGAGAGCATCTACTTCCCCATAGCTCCAGCTGAAGCATCAGGAAAGGTTTTGATTGGCTCACTGTAGGTCACGTGACCACCTGAAAGCCAATCATTGTGGCCAGGGGGCTGCAATGCTCCAATTGGCTATGCCTTGGTGGAGCCCGGGTTGCAGACCCACCCCTGAAGGCTGGTGGGGAACCAGCCCCATCTGTATGGAAAGGACTAAAGATGAGTTCCACGAGGAGGAGAAACAGAGGACAGGCATTCAGGGACACTGATGGTCCCATGCTGGGTGAGACCCCAGCCTGCCCTCACCCCCAGGGGTTTGTCCTTTAAGGATGACATGAGATGGAGGCATGCAAACGTCACCCTGTTGAAGTGCTTAGGAGATACTGTGCTCACTTCTAATTTGCAGCCTGCTCCAAGCCACATCCCTTGAGGGCAAGGCCAGGATGAGTCATCGCCCAAGAAGGGTACACAGGAGGCACGCAGGGGTACACAGTACACGCTTTGATGTCCTCGGAACATCCACACAGCACGACTCTGCATATGCCATGCCAGCACCTGGAGCACCCTTGCCCACCTGCTAACAGCCTCCTGTGCCTTCAGGGCAACTTCAGTGCCCCCCGGCCTGGACGCCCCACCTCCCCACCCCTGCCCTGTTCAGACCACTCAGGATGGAATGACCAAGAGGATGAACACACTAATGTTCACATTCCTGGCCCTGGCATTCAAGCCCTCTCGTCTCTTGGCCGTAACTTGCAGGGAGGTGCAGAACCGGCCAGTGGGCAGAACATGGGCCCTGGAGGCAGGCTGACCCAGGCCTAATCCTGCCTGTTGCTCCCAGGCAGTGGGACCCTGGGAAGGAGCTGTCTCTTCTCTGGGACTTGGTCTGCTCACCTAATAATGGGCACAACCAAAGCAACCTTAGAAGAAAGGAACAAAGTTGGGAGGCACACACAGCCTGACCCCAGCATTACTAAAAAGCTACAGTCTTCCGGACAGTATGGGGCCTGCCAAGGGGACACAGAGACCCTCAGCACAGAGCAGGGTCTAGAGAAGACTCATGCATGTATGGCCAGCTGACTTTTGTGTGTGTGTGTGTGTGAGGAAGATTGTCACTGACCTAACATCTGTTCCAGTCTTCCTCTATTTTGTATGTGGGACGCCACCACTGCATGGCTTGATGAGCAGTCTGTAGGTCCGTGCTCAGGATCCAAACCCATGAACCCTGGGCCGCTGAAGCAGAGTGTGCAAACTTAACCACTATGCCACCGGGCCAGCCCCTTGGCCAGGTGACTTTTGACAAAGCTACCACAGTAACTCACTAGGGAAAAGAAAGTCTTCACCATAGATGTTTCTGGAACAACTCGATGGCTATATGAAAAAAAGCGAACCTCAACCCCAACCTCATACCACACATTAACTCAAAGTGGTTCTCAGATGTCAATATAAAAGTGAATGGTATAAAACATTAAAAGAAAATCTAGACAATCTCTACACAATGAGCTCAGCAACTATCGACAAAAGTACATGGAATGAAAGAAAAAAATTGATAAACTGGACTTCATCAAAATTTAAAACATCTGCTCTTTGAAAGACATCAGTAAGAAAACTAAAAGCAAGCCACAGAGTGGGAAAAATGTTCACAGTATACCTGACAAAAAACTTGTCCCCATAACGTATGAAGCTTGGGCATAGAACGAGGCCACTGTGGGTACCCAGTGGACCACCACCACACCAGCACGCAACTGGCAGTGGGGAATGACAGCAGCAGAGACTCTCACACCCAGGCCCGCAAGTCACCCAGTCGGCCTATGGTCCAGCTGGCCACCACTTGGGCCAGCTTCGCAGCCTGAGGTCGGTGAGACTGAGGAAAGAGGGCATGTCCTGTCCGGGATGCAGGCTTCCCGAGCCTGGCAAACCTACAGCCCCCGCCCTAGCGCCTCCCACAGAGCCACCTCCTGTCTCACAACAAGGCAGAAACCTAAAGAGACTGGCTGGTGGTGATGAGGAGCAGATTCAAGCCACCCCCACATTTGTGCCCTGAGTCATCCAGGTGGCCCAAAGAGTAGGGACCTGGAGCAATCAGGGCAAAGATCTAGGGTCAAGGCCAGAGCACCACCTCCAGCTGGGCAGCTGTGGCCAATGGCTTCCCCGGCCTGGGTTCTAAAAGGAGGGTGCAGGCAAGAGAGCTGTGGCGCTCTATTTTTGCAGATCCCCCTCCCTGGAGGCAGGACAGAACAGCCAGCAGAGCCTAGGGTGCTGGGCTGATGGAGGCCTGAACACTGGCTCCTGCCTATGATGGTGAACAGCATTGAGGAGAGAGGCTCCTAGGGCCCCAGGCTGTGGGGAGAACCAAATGAGATAGGGGAGCTCCTGGAATCAACCCCAACCCCGCCTGTCACCAGGGAGGCCCTGTAGGGTCCAGCTCTGCTGACCACCCACCCTTACCCACCTTGAACACAGCAGGCTCGATGCCTCTCCAGGGCCCCTGCGCTGGCTCAGGGGCTCCCTAGACATGGGGCTGGCAGCCAGCTGCAGAGCCAGACCCCCGGGGCTGCTCAGGTCACAGTGCAGCCCCATTGGGGTCCCCATTTCAGGTGAGGCGACAAGGTCGAGAGGTGGGGTCATGAGCATAGCTGGGTGTGAATTCCAGCAGACTCTGGCTGGGCACCCTAAGCAGGCTGCCCTACTTTTCCAGGCCTCAGTTTCCCCCTGCATAAAGCTGGTCTGCTGTGGCCTAAGAGGAGACACCCCTGCTCCAGTCCTGGCTCAGCCACACCCAGGGTGCTGCGTGACCCTGCATGTGGCACAGGCTGTCTCTGGCCCAGCCCCAGGCGACGGTGGAAGAAGGCTCCGGAGCCAGCAGAGTGCGGGGTGGGAGGCTTTATTTCACTGCGGGGGGAGCCTGGACAGAGGGCAGCAGGCGAGGCAGGAGGGGACGGCACTTGAACAGGGTTTGGGTCGGGGAAGGGCTGCCCCTGGGCCTGTTGGGAAGGAGAAACTGAGGCCGGCCCGTGTCGAGACCTAACCCAGGGGGGTGGGAGTGGGGGTGGGAATTGGGTCTGGAGGAATGAGGGCCCCTCCCTCTGGGCTGGACGCGGGGTCCAGGCCCTGCCTCACTTTCCTTCTATAGGGCCTCAGTCCCTCCTGCTCGCTGCGCCACGCAACCCCCAATCCCCGCTGCCCCCACCCCAGAGGAGCGGGCTAGGCTACATAGGGCAGTAGACAAGGAGCCTGGGGGAGTTAGGGAGCATGGGGTGGGGTCCACGGTGTGCAGAGGAGGTGGCGGCCACTTGGGCAGTCAGTTCCTGGCAGCGATGACCACAGAGAGAGCCACACCCCCCAGGGCGACAGCTGTCGCCCCAAACAGCCACTTCCATGGGATGGACTGTGGATAAAGCGGAGGGAAGAAGAGGCTGGAGGGCGGTCAAGACTAATGTCTGGGGCCTCAGCTACCAACACAGCCCAAACAGGCCTCCAAGCAAAACACTGCCCGACAATGCCTTTCCTATCTCCTGGCAAACTCCTACTCATGCATTAAAACTCAAGCCAAATGTCCCCTCCTCTGAGTCACCTCCCCATCCCCTCTAGAAGAACCACCTTGAGTCCTCTAGATTGTGTTCTATCTTCTGCTCTGGCCCTGGTCACACAGAGTTGGGACCTGTGTCCCAAGCATGGTCTAGCATAACCCAGACGATGAGGACATCAGTGTTTGCAAAATGAAGAAACTCCCTCTGCGTAGCATGCCCTGCCCACAGCCCCTGCCCCTCCTCTGGCAGCCTCCTGTGCCTGCCGGCCCCAGCTCACCCAGGCACCCTTGCCAGGACACTTGGCAGGCAGCCGGCTGGGGTTGCCTAGCATTTTCCGGTACAGGGCGGTCTCCGTGCTCCGCTGGGCTGCATGCTTCTTCACCAGCTTGGAGAGCTCCGCGTGGATCGTCTGTGAGAGGCAGGTGTTAGTTGGGGTAAGAGCATGAGGCAGCAGCAGCCAACCTAACGACCATCATTGCTGGTGCTCTGCCTTTCTGGGGCCCTGGGACAGAGGGGGGAGCACAAAGCGGCCAGGAGAGAGGAAGGTTCTGGGAGGAAAGCTGAGGATGTCGGCACTGGCCAGGTTGGCAACAGCCTCAGCCTGTGAGACCCCTGGGGGTGGAAGGGAGCCCAGATCACCTCTGCGGGGTCATGAGGGTCTCAGCAAGCTGCCTGGGGCCCTTCAGCCACCCAGCTCCTGCCACTGCCCAGGTAGGAACACGACATGGAGAGCCACAGCAAGAACAAGGGGCAGACCACAGGCCAGACTTCCTAGACAGGCCAGCAAGGCAAGTGCCCAGATCACTGCATTCTACTCACCTTGTTGGAAGGTTCCAGCTTCAGGGCCGCCCTCAGGATGGGGATGGCCTCGCTGTACTCGCCTTGCTGGGCCAGCACCTGCGGGAAGAAGTAGGCAGGATCCCTCTGGACCCACTCTGGTCATACTTTCAAGAAACCTGGGTCTGCCAGGCTCCTGGCCACCCTGACAAGTCCTAAATCATTTGCAAGGCTAGATATTTAGCAGTGAGTGAGAAAGACAAAACCTTCCCCTTTGAGTGGAAGAGAGAAATAAGATGCATGACACTGGCCTGTGCTGACAAGTGATGGGAAACATGAAGGCAGGGAAGGGGGTCAGACTGGGAGTGGCAGGGAGGGCTTCCTGAGGAAGAGACATCAGAGCAAAAACCTGAAAGAGGCGAGGGAGAAACTCACGGGGATATCTAGGGTGTGAATGTCTCTGGCAGAGGGCACAGCCTGTGCAAAGGCACGGGGGTGAGAGCAGACCTGACCTGGGCAGTAAATAGTGAGAAGGCTGAGAAGGATGGAGAGAAGCAAGAGGTGAAGTGGAAGGTGATACCAGGAAAAGGAAGATCAGATGGCCCAGAGCCCCAATGGCTGCAATGAGGATTTGGTTTTCACTCGGAGAAAGATGGAAGCTGTAGAGGGTACCTGTGAGGAGCAATCACCACTGGGCCAGAGAGCAGTGTGGAGGAGTGGAAGGAATCTACAGCTTGAGGTTTGAGTCTGGCCTCAGTCAATGAACTGCTGTGACTCAAATCAGGCCTCTGCACTTGTCTGGGCCTCAGTTTCCCAACCTGTACCCCACAAAACTCAGGTGGCTGACACTCATGTCCTTGTCAAATCCTGGGTTCAGGACCACTCCCAGTGCTCTGGGCTGGGGGAGCCTGCCTGCTGCTGCCCTGTGCCCACCTGCCCGTGGCCTGTGGTCTGTCCACCTGCGGCTCGAGGCCCACCTTGCCCTTGCGGAAGAGCGCCTTGATGTTGTCCGGCTGGTGCTCAAGCACGAGGCTGCAGGAGCGCAGCGCTGCGCGGTAGTGGTCCAGCTTCAGCTGCGAGGCCGCCAGGTTGTTCAGACACTTCACCTTCAGCTGCAGGAGCTGCTCCTCCTCCTCGAATGTCATGTCCACTGTATGGGGATGGCGCCCAACCGCAGCAGCCATCACCACGCTGCCAGCCCCACAGCTGCCCGTCTGCAGAGGGGTTGGCTGCCTTCTACTTTGGGCAAAGGCACCCCGCGTGCAGTGGGACCCAGGCCAAGGCTCACCCTCTCTGAACCTGGTGGCGGAGAATACTCGGGGGCGGGTTTCTAATTGTGTGTCCAGTCACGGGAGGAGAGGGGGCTCTAAGCTCCCAGTGCTGGGACCTCTCCAGTCTGTTCCTCAGGGAACCTCAGGCCTCTCTGGCCTCAGCTTACTCAGCTCTAACAGCACTGTCCTCAGGGTGCTCCCAAGGAGTCTACAAATGGAGCCTAAGAGAAGTGAGTGCTGAACCATGGGCACACAGATTGACACCATCGCAGTCACCCACGTTCTGACATCTACCTGTGTCCTCTAACATTCCAAGGGTCTGGGATATAACACAAGTCTGGAGTGGACTCTAGCCTAGAGGTTAAGGACAGTTGACCATTTATCCACAATCTGGAATATTCTAGAACATTCTGAGTCTAAGGCTCTCTGTAGCTTGAGGCTTCTGGCATTAGTGGATGCCTTTGCAGGGAAGGTAGAGGGATTTGACCTGTCAATCACCTTTGGCGCTGGAGGTAATGGCCTTGATGGCGAGGTCATAGGAGTTGGCAGCTAGCACGAAGTCGGCCCGCTGGTAGTGGGCATTGCCACACTCCCTTTTCCGATTGGCCAGGGCCACGCGCTCCTGCCCGGTGAGCATCTCCAGGTCAGGCCCGTCCACGGCCATCTTCAGGGTTACCTCCAGGCACAGGGCCGCGTGCGGGGGGATGTAGGGGCTCCTGCTGGGGGGTGGGGTGAGGGGATCACTCAGACCTGGCAGCCACCATGACGGAACCCCAGACATGCTGGGTTGGCTCAGGAGCAGGTGGGAAAGGGCTCAAGTGCCAGAGCTGGCCCCACTGTCATCCCCGCCTCAGCAAAATATAAGGGAGATAACTCCTGCCACCCTCAAGCTACATGTCTTGGTGAGTGAGCTGCCCTCCCTAAGCCTCAGTTTCCTTTTCTACAAACTGCGCAGGCAGATGGGCCGAGATGAGGGGGGCATCCGCCCCACCCACCTCCCCAACCCCAAGGAGACCCCCCCTGGCAGCAGGTTCTCACCTGCCCTGGGGGCCATAGCAGTACTTGGAGTCAGCAGTGACCATGGCCGTCTCCCCGACGTCCATGAGCGGGACGCTGAGATCCAGGGCCTGGGTGTGTGGGGCCTGAGTGTCAGGTGGGTCCAGGTGCAGCACAGCCTTGGCCTACCTCCTGGCCCACCAGCCACCACCTCCCCCACCCTGCCTCCATCTCACCCAACCGCACCTGGATGACATCGCAGTCGCCCAGGGTGAACACCAGCTCCGGCTCCTCCTGCACCCGCGTGCCGTTCTCCAGTGACGTCTGCAGCTGCACGGTGACCACCTGTCCCTTAGTAGGGCGGCTTGAGCCAGGTGGGCCAGGGACCAGCGTCTTCTTCCTCAACAGCCCATTCCCTGCCAGG
Organism: Equus caballus; assembly: GCF_041296265.1. NCBI lineage: Eukaryota > Metazoa > Chordata > Mammalia > Perissodactyla > Equidae > Equus > Equus caballus. The sequence goes on from NC_091704.1 coordinate 17,687,703, forward strand.
GACCAGGGACAGGCAGCCTGTCACCCGGTGGCTCACAAGGCACCTGCTCCCTGAGGGCACCCACAGTTCCGCCCATCCCAGGGGTGGCCCAGCACCAGGGAACAAGCTGAGCTTCAAACGGTCATTCTGCCACTTACGGGGCAGATGACCCCATGCCTCTGGGCCTGTCCCCCTGGTTGTACATCGAGCATGAAGGGATGGATTCGGGGAGTGATGTTGGCCCTGAGGACAGGTTCAGTGAAGACTAGCTAGTCTGATCATTATCTGAAGAGAATCGGGCTCAGCAAGGGCAAAGAGGTGCGACAAGCCGCCTTGCCCAATGCAGGCAGGGTGGCAGGGACGCCCAGAGAAGGGACTCTGGAGCCACCTATCTCCCGCCCCTGGTTCCAATCCCAGCCCTGTGACATCTGGGCCTTGATTTACCTAGCCATGAAACGAGGGTGGTCAGGGGGTCTCCTGTGACACCCTGGTGAGCAGTCTACTTGTTTAGCACAATGCCTGTGACATGGGGAGCGCATCTCTACTAAAGCATCACGTCACCAAATTTAAAAGTTAAACAGAGCCAAAGGACCCATAAGCAAAAGCAGCTGGATGCCCCCACAGCCTGAGGAGACCACCTCCCTCCATACCCCTCCATTCCCACAGTCGGAGGAATGGCCCAATGGCCACAGCTAACACCTACTGGGAGCCAGGCACAAAGCCCCGTGCCCCCGCGAATCCACTCACAGAGCCCCCACAACGATGACAATCACTGCCATCCCGTGACAACTGCTGGGTGGTAGAGCGCTTAAATGTGTGGGGCGCATCAGACCAACGGCATCTGCGGTCACCTATGTCCTGAAATTTACCTGTGTCCCATAATATTCCACTGGTCTGGAATATACCACAAATCCAAGTGGACCTTAGTCTGAATGTTAGGGACAGGGAGGATATCTATTCATATTCTGGAATATTCTAGAATGTTCCAAGTTTTCATGCTGTTTCTCAACTTGTACGTGCCCCTGCATCCAGTCTGAGAACCACTGAACTAGTGGATCCTGAGGGACCCGTGTCCTGAGGTTTCCAGGCACTAATGGTAGGGTCACAACAAGGTACTGCCTCTCATTAGGATGGACTCTGGAGTCACATCCTCTCTCAAGGCCTGTTTTCCTTGTCTTGAAGCCCGAATTCTGACCTCAGAAAGTGGGTGGCTCAAATATAAATGGATAGAGCCAGCCTTGTGCTCAGAAACGGAGCAGGCAGCTCCTATCAGTAGAGAAAAACCTCCCAAACTAATGTAGCCAAAGAGGCTGTGTGACCTGGGGCAAGTGCCTTCAGCTCTCTGAGCCTTGGTTTCCCCATCTGCAAAACAGGGATATGACAGGAATTATATGACAGGAATTATATCACAGGGTTGTCGTGAGAATAAAATAAGATAATGCACAGACCCGGCACAGAACCAGTGCTCAGTAACTACTACCTGGTGGTGTTGTTTAGCAGCAGTAATACTTTTCATCAGAAGTAGTGGAGATGGTGTTAGTAACGACCCTGTTTTATCAGTATCAGTATTATCTGATACTGTGGCTTTAGTATCGTTACTGTTACTGGTAGTAGCAATGACGTTTTACTCCCACTTGTGTGGACACCCGCGTTATTTAGTGCGTCAGATATCAGTCCTAGCAGCAATATGCTTCTCCAGCTTCTAGAGTTGCTGTGATGGCGTACGTGGGGGGCAGATGTGTGGGCTCCCCTAGTTTCTTTCTTGCAGGACTTCTCTGAGCAATGGATGCTGTGAACCAGACACAGGGATGAACAAAAGAGGATGTTCCCCAGATCTATTTGAGCCTAAGAAACATTTTTCAAGGGACAGGCACTTGCCAAACGCCAAGAAAAGAGGCAGTGGGGGTTGGGAGCTGCTAGCACCTAGTGTGCTGGCTGTGTGGTCCCGGGCAGTTGACTCAGCCTCTCTGAGCCGTTGTCAGCAGCCCAGGGAAACAAAGACATAGCACATCGTCCATGCAAGTGTGTGTGTTTGAGACAATGAAAGGGGTTCATAATCATGAAGTGCCTCAAGCAGTTGCCTGTGGCTGGCGATCACTGTGGTCACCACCTTTTACTTCCAGCCTACTTCACAGCAGAGATGGGGAAACAAGGCTCAGGGGAGGAGAAGGCCTGGGCCAAGGTCACTCCTGAACTGGAGCTTCTGGGCCCTGTGGGTCACCCGAGCCACCCCTGCTCCTTACCCAGGATGTCCAGCCACTCTTCCGGGGCTGGGGCGGGCTCAGGCTCGGGCTCCATGGCTGCCAGGAACTCTCGGGCCAAGGCCCCAGGCTGCTCGGCCTCCTCCAGTGGGGGCTGCCCCACGTCCTCAAGTGGCGGCAGCTCACTCAGGTCCTCCTCCTCCTCCTCCTCCTCGCCCTCTGCGTCTTCCACCCCATCCAGCACTTCGAAGTCCTCAAGCGGCGGCACCCCAGCAGGCGGCGGTGCGGTGGGCTCAGGGCCCACGGCAGAGGGTTCAGCACAGGATGCCATGCTGCTGGGGGACGGGAATTGGCCCTAGCGAGGGGAATGGATGGGGGTGAGAATCCCACCCAGCCCCTCAAATTCTTCTCTGCATCCATTCCCCACACTGCGGATCACTTCTCGTGTGACTCAGGGTCGGCAGGCCTCAGTCTCCTCATCTACACAGTGGGTAGAGCAACAACCCTGGCTTGTCCAAAGGATTTAACGACCGAGCATCAAACCTTGAACATCAGGTTCAAATAGTGTTAGCTACTACTGGAACTAATTATTACTTAATCTTTGTAAACACCCCAGAAAACAAAGAATATCCCCCCATATTTTGCACAAAAGGAAACTGAGGCCCAGAGTGGCTTTGCCCAAGGTCACAGAGCAAGCCAACGGCAGGCGCAGGATTTGAACCTGAGGCTGTATCTGATGATATGCCCACAGGGGCTGCTAAGATTGTTCCAGGAAGCTAGCCCCTGAGGTCTTGAGCAGGCTATTCTTAGAGCCCAAGGGAAAGGAAACCGAATCTTTACCAGAGCTCCCCACCTCCAGCTGCCCTTTCTCCTAAGGGGAGGCACCCAGAAACCCCAAGCCTTTTCCTTCCATACCCCGAACCTAATACCACCCCCCAACACCAGGGACCCTGGCCCAAACCCTTCCCTGGGAGCCCTTTCTCCTCTCCTCAGGCCTCCAGGGCACCCTCTCAAAGTAACCTTCTCTACAAGAGTGGTGGAGACCCCCACCGCATTCTACAGCCTCCTCTTTGGGCCATCAGGAACTGCCTCCCTCCCCCAGGCCCCAAGCTCAGAGGTGGTAGAGCCGTCATTCTAACCCACAGCATCCCCTCCCTAACCCTCACCTGCCTGCTCCTTCCGGACTCGGGCCCCATCTTCTGCGACCCTCCCAGCCCCCACCCCCACAATCCCCTGCGCCCGCATAAATCGCCCTCCCCCCTCCCCCAACCACCGCCCCCAGCCCGGGCCAGCAACCCCCAAGAGCCGCTCCGTTGCCCTGTAAACACTCCAATGTCCCCAGACGCCCGCCTCCCAATCCCATAACACCCCATGCCCTCCAGACGCCCCCCGCCCGGGCCTGGCCCTCCGTCAACCTCCCACCCAGGCCCCCAACGCCCCACGCCGGTTCGACGCCACCAGCGTGGGGCCCCCGATCCCCCCGCACCCCTCGGTTGACCCCGGCCCTCCACGTCTCTGCCCGAAGCGGCCCACGGGCTCCCCTCGCCCCCTGTGGCCCCCACCCCCCACGGCCCCAGCCCAGCCGCGCCCCCCGGTTCGCCTCCCCCGCGGCCCTTCGCCCCGCCCATCGGCCATAGCCCCCGCCGCGCCGGCCCCAGGACCGAGCCAGGCCCTGGCAGTGCCCCCGGCCGGCGCAGCCCCGCCGGCGCCCCAGGACACGTGCCTCCGGCTCCGGGACCCCCGCCTGGGGTCCTGCGCCCCCCTCCCCGCCCCCAGCCGCGGCCGCCGCGCCTCGGGAACCAGGCTCGGGCGCCTGGCCCCGCCCCCACCGTGCCCATTGGTCGCTGCCGCCGCGACGGCAGTACCCACTGGCCCGCACGCACATCCGTTTCGGGTGCTGGCACCGCCCCCTTCCTGCTTGGATTCGCGGGGCGTTCTTAAAGGGGCAGAGGCCGCCGGGCCACCCGGAGAGGGGGCGGGGGCAATGGTAGGGCTCCAGACCCAAGTCCATTTGCCAACTTGCGCGACTCACCGCTCCAGCGTGAGCTTACTCCTGCTCTTCTGTGAACTGGGGATAAAGACTGGTATCCACGCACTCTCACACCGGGGCTGTTGGGAGGACAGCACTAGATGGTATTTTCTTGAGGCGCTCAGGCTTGACAGTGAGGTGCTGGATAACCCACCGTGAAAGCCCAGTTACCGCTGTGGACCCGAGGGGCCCGAAGGAGAGTAACGTGCCCAAGGGCACACAGAACCCCTGCCCCCTGCGCAGTTTGTCTAATCCCTGGAAGGTTGTCTGGTGCATACAGGAGGAGCTTAATAAGAGCTGAGTTCCTCCTGCCCGCACCCTCTGCTGGAGGGTGACAGGGTACCCACCCCGGAGAAGGTGATGGCATCGATTAAACGGGTTTTTCTCGATCTTGTTTTGAAAGCAGGGGGGCACTCAGTCCTCGCTCGCTCTATTTTCTTTCTTTCCAAGCAGTTACCCCCTTTCAGAATGATCTTGTTCATTCTTTTGCTTCCCCCAGTCACCCCCATTCTGCTCCACTGTGGAAAGAATTTTGCCTGTTTTGTCCCCACCGCCTCCTTGAATAATGCCTAGCACCTATGGGAGTTTAATAAATGAATGAATAATCGAATGAATGAATGAGTGGGACGTGGCTTTAGGAGGTAGATAACAGTGGAGGAGGTAACTGGCTTTTGGAGGTAAATAATTTGTCAGATTGGAGCTCCAAGGTCACCTCCTACAGGAAGCACTCCCTGACCTCCCCAAGGCAAGACCAGCTGCCCTGATTGGCTGCCCTCTTGGCACAATGAACCTCTATTTCATAACTGACTGACTTGTATTCTGTGCCATCATTTGACTTACCTCTGCCTCCCCCACTAGACTGGAAGACCCAGCACCTGGGAATGCTCTGTTGTTTCTCATTGTTTTAGCCCTGAGGCCTACACAGTGCCTGACACAAAGCCGGGTGGGGGATATGGGGAAATCACTGTGGAAGGAAGGCAGGCAGACTGGCCAGGCAGAAGAGATGGTAGGGCAGCGGAGAGAGGTGAGAAATTGCCCAGGAAGGAATATCAAATAAGCCCTGGGCCAATCCTCGTCCTGAGGGCCTTGGACTAGTCCCTGGCCACCCCCGAACCTCAGTATTTTACCTGCGTGGTGGAGTCACTTGCCCATGCAGTCCCACTTCTGTTACAGGGGTTGGAGGAACTGTAGTGAACTTGACAACCACCATACTAATACATAAACAACTACAATAAACAAATAGAAAATAATAACACCAACAATCATAACAATAATAATCATGGCTGGCGCGCAGTTATCACAGGTGTAGGGAAACACTTTACATGTATTTAATCCTCCCATCAGTCTTAGGAGAAAATACTCTGATATTTGGAAACCATGTCATTGGCTGCATACAGAGTGGCAATTGTCATATCTTCCAGGTGAACTGAACTTTTTATTGCTATGACATGCCCCTCTTTATCTCCATGCTTCCTGCCTTAGCGTGGACTTTGTCTGATGTTAAGGTCATACTCCTGTTCTCCTTTGGTTCCTGTTTTATTTTATTTTTTTTGGGGGGGAGGAAGACTAGCCCTGAGCTAACATCTGCCAATCCTCCTCTTTTTGCTGGGGAAGACTGGCCCTGAGCTAACATCTGTGCCCATCTTTGTCTACTTTATACGTGGGACGCCTGCCACAGCATGGCTTGCCGAGCAGTGCCATGTCCGCACCCGGGATCCGAACCAGCGAACGCCAGGCTGCTGACGCGGAACATGCGAACTTAACCACTGCGCCAATGTTCCTGTTTTAAATGCTGCATCCTTTTCCTTTAAACACTCCACTCTTTACCTTCCTCCTTTCTGTACCCTCATGTTGTACGTGTGTCTCTTGTAAGCAACATAGAATTGGGTTTTGCTTTTTGGTCTAGTCCGCCCATCTTTGTCTTTAATTAGTGCATTTGGTCTATTTACATTTAATGTAATTATGGACCTATTTGGACTTAAGTCTGCCTTCTCCTGTGTTTTCTCTCCATCCCACCTGCTCCATGCTCTTTTTCTCTCCGCTTTCCTGCCTTCTTTAGGATTGGGTACATGTGTTTTGGTAAGATTAGCCTCATTTTACAGATGGGGAGACTGAGGCACAGAGCAGGCAATTACCTTGTTCAAGGCCACAGCGATGAAGGACAATATGGGCCAGGTCACTTCCATCATTGAGCTTCTCTTCCAGCCATGGAGCTGGATATTGCACAATGATGCAGATAAGTATCAGCTTAGGATTGTTATGCAGGAAATAAAACTGAAAAAAGTGGCAAAAAACTGAAAAGAAAGGCTTCGAGAAAGGTGCCCAGGTTTAGGCCTCTCCCAGACCAACGTCCCCATCACTGACCCAGCTGAGCATTCCCATCACTTCCAACCCCCTCCCTTTGACACACAAAGGAGGGAAATATTTTCTTGTCTCCACTCCACTGTGCACAAAACATTTGAGGCCAGCCAAGTCCCTTTTGGCCTGATGTGCAACCCCCACCCCTTCCAGGACCCTTGTAAATGTTTCCTGGCTTCCAACAGAGCCCAAGGGACTCATTAACAAACTCGATTTCTCCAGCCTGGATGTCTTCTGCTGCAGCCGGCAGACAAAGCTGTAGTTCCGTTCTCCCAGCAGCCTCTGCCCCGGCTCCTCTCTCGGCCCTGGCTGCTGCATGGCTCACTGAGCTCCACAATTTTTACAAGGACCAACTCCATGCTATGTGTTTTCCCACCATCCTGCCTTTGCTCCTGCGATTCCCTTAGCCCTGAATCATTGTCAGCACCTAGAAAACTCCTAATCCTACCCCAAAACCCCAACCAGATGTACTTGATTCCTTAACCCCAAAATGAGTCCTCATACCCCACTCTTCAGGTTCCTCCAGTCTTGAGTGTCTCTTCCATCTAGCCCAGCACTGTTTCCCTCAGGGCTGGGAGTGTCTGCGTCAGACTATGCCTCCCTTCATCCTCCAGGGGTGGGTGTGAACTGAGTATTCTCTGGAGCCCCAGAATATGGGCCATGCCTAGAAAGGGTGGCTACAGGGTTAATTGAATAATTTTTTTTTTTCCTGAGGAAGAGTCACCCTGAGCTAACATCTGTGCCAATCTTCCTCTGTTTTGTACATGGGTCACTGCCACAGCACGGCCACCAAAAAGTGGCATAGGTCCATGTCTGGGAAGCAAACCCAGGCTGTCAAAGCAGAGCACGAGGAACTTAACCCCTATGCCACGGGGCTGGCCCACTGAATAATTTTCAAAACTGTTTGTTGAACTAAATATATAAAAATCCTGGGGGCCGGCCCGGTGGTGCAGCAGTTAAGTTCGCACATTCCACTTCTCAGCAGCCCGGGGTTGACCAGTTCAGATCCCAGGTGAGGACATGGCACTGCTTGGCAAAAGCCATGCTGTGGTAGGCGGTCCCACATATAAAGTAGAGGAAGATAGTCATGGATGTTAGCTCAGGGCCAGTCTTCCTCAGCGAAAAGAGGAGGATTGGCAGCAGTTAGCTCAGGGCTAATCTTCCTCAAAAAAAAAAAAAAGATTTTAAAAAATACGCATCCTCATGTTAGTATGAACTCATGGTTTTCGGTATATATAAAAGGGGACAGACATAGAAGTAAATATAAATTTGCGTATTTGTGGGTTAGTAGGCATACATATATTTCCTAACTCTGACTGCTGAGAGGGTCTCTGAGCAGTGACAGCCCAGTGGCAGTGAACACACCCAGCACCCAGATCTTGGCTTTTTTTTTTCTTCTTCTTCCCAAAGCCCCCCACTACATAGTTGTATATTCTAGTTGTGAGAGCCTCTGGTTGTGCTATGTGGGACACTGCCTCAGCATGGCCTGACAAGCAGTGCCATGTCTGTGCCCAGGATCCCAACTGGCAAAACCCTGGGCCGTCAAAGTGGAGCACACGAACTCAACCCCTCAGCCACAGGGCCAGCCCCCAGATCTTGGTTTCTAAATCCTATTCTCCAAGAAAAGGAACCAGGCTCTTTGGAGAAATGGCTGACTCCAGGGATTCCAAAGCAAGTATGGAACGTCTTGTGGTGCCAAAAGTAAAGAAGTGCTCAGAGAAAGGTGGAGACATATTAAAACGACATAGGTGGGGCCGGCCTGGTGGCGCAGCAGTTAAGTTCGCACATTCTGCTTCGTTGGCCCAGGGTTCGCCAGTTCAGATCCGGGGTGCCGACATGGCACTGCTTGGCACACAATGGTGCAGTAGGCGTCCCACATATAAAGTGGAGGCAGATGGGCATGGATGTTAGCTCAGGGCCAGTCTTCCTCAGCAAAAAGAGGAGGGTTGGCAGCAGGTGTTAGCCAGGGCTAATCATCCTCAAAAAAAATTAACAATAAATAAATAAATAAATAAATAAATAATAAAATAAGGATATATGAGCTAACTTAAAGGGGCAGCAAGATAAATAATATAGAAATTAATACAACTATGTACTGGGTGGCTTTGGGGAGAAAACGGAAAAAATAAAATCTTTAAAAAAAATGAAAGAAAGAAATTAACTATAATCCGCAGAGTAAAATAAATATTCATGAGTTCATAGTGATATAAATACTCGAATAAATCCATAATTGGAGAATAGACAGCTCTTGTTTACAGAATTCCAATTAATAATTAAATTAATAAAATCACCATTATGCAAACACCATAGTAATCACAGCCGCTAGCAAGAGCCATAGATGGATGCTAAAACCAGTGGGTGAAAAGTATGTTTAAAAAAACAACAAAAAACTAGGGTATCTATATGGTCTTTTAAATATCTCCCGGTAAGATACATATTAATTGTAAAGGGGGAAACAGTGACAGTTGAGAAACTGGCAGACACTGCCTTAAGCACGTAATCAAAGTCAACACCACCAATAATAAGACACACCAACACCCCTGCCTCTTGATATGATGCATTGAGGACACAACATCACTTCTGTGGGATTCCGGCCCAAACTGCTCAACTTCGGTCTAAGCATGAAGAAACACTGGATAAACCCATAGAGATGGGTATTCTACAAAACCAGTACACTTCAAAAGTATTAAGGTCATGAAAAATTAGGAAAGACTGAAGAACTGTCACAGAGTGGAAGAGACTAAGGGAGACGTGACTAGATGCAATGTGGGATCCTGGACTAGAAAAAGGTGACCAAAAGGGGAGCGTGGATTTTTGAGCCCGACTGAGTCTGATTCCCAGCCTGTAAAGCAGGACACCTGGATCCGGGCCCCCCGCAGACCACTCGAGCACTATTTGACCTCGGGGCGGGGGGTGCCTGCCGCCGTCGGCTGTCAGTTTAACTACCTACTAAAAGGGACGTGTTGCAGCCTCCTCTACCCACTTCCGGGCTGCCTTGGAATTCGGGCTTTGGGAACTACGCAGGCGCGAGAAGGACTCCTTGACTGGCTATGCGTTGTGACGACACGCGAACAGGAGCGGCGTTAAGCCTCACCCCTTCCTGCCGCGTCCCCGCGCACGCAAGTCCGCCCCGGGCACGTCGCCGCCACCCGCGCTCGCACGTATGGTGCGTGGTGACGTCGCGGCGGCGCGGGCGCCATCCCGGAAGCGCGAGCAAGGCCGCCAGATGTGCAGGTGCCGCTGCCACCGACGCCGGGGCCGAGTTCTGGGTGGGGCTGGGGCCGCCGGGGCCGCTGGGGAGCCGGGCAGGGTCGGGCGCGGCCCCGGGCTGTCGCGGGGTGGGGCGCGCCGCTGGCCACGTCTAGGCACCTCTCCTGCGCACAGGCCTCAGTTTCCCCGTCTGCTCAGTGGACGCGTTGGCGGCGCCGCGGTCTGGATCCGGATCCGGGGCGCGGGAGTTGGGGCCGCCTGTGTTTAGGCCGTGCTGTGTCACCCGGAACTGGGCGTTGCCCTGCTTGGGCCTCAGTTTCCCCGCTTTGCAGGGGCGGGGCGTGAGGGGATATGCAAGCCCTTCCCCACTCGAGTTTTGCTGAGTGTGGACCGCCAAACTAAATTCTGTTAAATGACTTGGGTGGAATCGCGGCGCCTCTCTGCGTCGCCGTGTGACCTTGGGTAACTGAGCCCACCTCTGTGAACCTTAGTTGCCCTCGGAGACGATAGTTGTCTGCCTCATAGGGATAGTTGGGGATTAAATGAAGTGCTATACACGTGTTCGCGCATGTTCTTGGAAGCACCGGCAAGCCCTCGTTAAAATGCTGATTCCCGGGTCGCGCCCTGGCATTTCTTTACACTCCCTTTGAAGAAACAGTCTGATCCGAGCCCAGCGCCTTATCACTGTTGGTTTCATTCCCCACAGATAGCACTGCGAGATGCTGATTCTTTGTTATTCTCATTTTCTGGATGAGAAAACTGACTTAAAGAGGTGAGGTGACTCTCCCAAGGTCACACAGCCTCCCTCTCTGTGTGTTTCCCCCATGAATATATTTGGAGCAGGAACCAGAGCTCTTGCTGGGCATTTCTGCCCTGTCTGTGGGCCGGACTAGCTGTTAGTCAGGGAAGGCTTCCTGAGAGAGACAGCTGGGGTGGGGAGGAGTGTGCCTCGAATCCCTCAGCCCTCAGATCTGGGAGCCAGAGACAGGAAAGAGCCCTCCTTTGAAGCAGAATGGTTTCCTGTAGGTCCAAATCCTGTGCCTGCCAGGCTCTGGCTGTGGACTTCCCGCCACATGACTCTGCCCTTTGAGTGCAAGTGTCCTCTTCATACATGATCACGCTTCTTTGGAAATGTGGAGTGTCTGGGTGTCCGGACCTGGCACACAGTGGGAGCTCAATAAACATGGTGATTATTGGGTGGGGAGAATTTCACCAGGGGTGGCAGCTTATTTCCAGAAGGCATGTAGAGGCTACAAACTGCTAGCTAGATTCAGGGCTCAAATAGATACTCGGCCCCGTGGTGTTTGGGGGAAAAAAAGTATTAGTTGCTGACATTTGTAAATGAGGCGATTTCACAGAGAAAAAAAACCCTGTATTTCCATTTTTTCCCTGGAAAAAATCAAGTCTGGCAGGAATCAGCTGCTGTAAGCAGCAGCTGTCTCCTCCTGGGTGGCTACTGAACACCTGGTCGGATTCACACCTTTGTGGACCCTGCAGAGCGTGGGCATGTGAGTTGTGACTCAGGTTCCCTGGCCGTGTGTTCGTGACCTAGTTCCTCAGCCCGAGCCTCAGTTTTCTCAGGTATAAATAAGGATGATAACAGTTCCCAGTGTGTGATGTTAGTGCCTTGTTTAGCATATAGTAGATCAAGTGAGCTCTGAAAGACCCTCCTGATCCTGTGTGTAAATTTTAACCAATCACAAGCAGGTCTTTCTGTCAGCCATTAAATGTGTGGACCCCAGAATCAAGCTATGTCAGAATTCTGGGTTTTTCCTGACCCTCCCCCCTGCCCCTGCACCTCAGGAGGGTCAGTGCTGAAGCTGTGGCCCCTCCTGCCCTGGCATGGTCATCTGCCTGCCAGGGGAGCTGGGAACAGCAGAGCCGTCTGGGTTGCTGGGCCCACAGCCTGGCTGCGAGTGCGTGAAACTGTTGGCTTTAATGTGCTAGTACAAGTCTAGCGGCAGGGCTGAGTTTGAAAGGTTGTGTTGGCCTCCGCCAAACTAAGTTCTGGAGATCCCTTGCTATGAGCCGGGTTCTGGGCTGCATTCTGGAGCAGAGCAGCGAGCGAGAGAGACAAGCCTCTGCTCTCTGGGAGCTGACTGCTGTGGGGATGACAGGCAAACAGATCAGCTGACGACCGAGATAATTTCAGGAAAAGACACGCCAGTGAAGCAGTTAGAACAAGGTGGAGCAATAAGAGTGGCCAGAGTCGGGGGAGTCAGCGAAGACCTCTTGGGAGAGAAGACATTGGAGGTGGTGGTGATTTGATGGGACGGCTGGTGCAAAGGCCTTGTGGTGGGAGTGGGCCAAGGGTGGGGATGTGGGAGGAGGCTGGCAGATCTGTGCAGGCCGAAGTTGCCCCTGACCTTGGGCACACGGAGGTGGGAAGCTGATGGGATTCTCATGTTACAAACATGGTCTCCTGTAGTTCTCAGAACACCCCCGAATTCCCAGGTGACAAAGCTGAGGCTCGGGTGGCACGACCCACTCATGTTCAGGCAGCCTTTGTGGTTGCCGGCGCCTCCTCTCTGTCCCACCCCCCGTGGTGACTGGTGCAGACTGAAGACTTCTTGCCTGTTTCAGGCAGCGGAGGAGGAGGAAGAGATGGACCCCCCGGACTCGGCCTCGAGGGTCTTCTGCAGCCGCATCCTGAGCATGGTGAATGCGGACGACGTCAATGCCATCATCCTGGCCCAGAAGAACATGTGAGTGGTGGGCAAGGGCCGTGGGTCCCCGGCATGGGAAGGGAAGGAATCCATTTGTTGGCCAGTGTTCTTGCCCTGCCCGGCCCTACCTTAGGCCCACACTGGTGCTAAAATGAAGGAAATTAGCAAATCTGCGACTGGCTCCAAAATAAGTCTTTTCCTGGCCTGGAGGCAAGGCCTTGGCACAGGAAGCAGGGCTTTCAGACGGGTTTGCAGCTGCAGACGGTTTGGCGGGGGCCGCAGCAACTCCTGTCCCAAGGCCTGGGGAGGGGAGAATTGGGGGCATAGGAGAGGCTGCTGGGGGATGTGAGGGAGCCAGTGTGCTGACTTCCTGTTGGGAGCCTGGTCTCTCGCTGTCCAGGCTGTTTCTGCAGAGGGCCTGGGTCTCTTGGAGGGGCTGTGAGTGCCCTTTGTCCTCCATGGGGCCTGGCCCTGTGGCCTTTACAGCCTCACCCTAATTCCAGCTGGCCCTGTGAGGGAGCGCAGCTGACACGGCCTTGGGGTGGAAGCGCAGCCTCCTGGGGCTTTATTTTCGTGTCTTTATTCTAAGCTGTAAGACTCTTCCTTCTATTTACGGGACAGCACAGACCTGATACCCTTACATCTCCCTCGCTCTGTGATGAGTGCTAGGTATGTCTGAGTCTCAGCAGTGCCCATCTCTCTTAGTTCTTTAGGTCTGATTCAGACCTGGCCTAGGGAACTCCCAGACTGAGGGGGCACAAAACCAGACACAGACCTTTGTGGCTTCATGGTATCAGGGCTGTTCCAGAGGAACAACCTGGAACTAGGGGAGTCAGGGGAATCAAACAGCCTGCTTGGGGGAGAAGGTGAAGGCTACATGAGGAGGGCACACTTGAGTAGGGTTTTGAAGGTTGAAGAGGAGTTTGCTAGGTGGCTCAAACAGCAGGTAGAGCTCTGTAGGACAAGGGAATGGCACATACAAAGGTCATGGTGCAGGAAAGGACTTAGCATGATCATTTGGCAGGGCCCCGTCATTAGCAGGGCCCTGGAGATGGTGCAGAGGAGTTGGTGCCCTCTCTCTGCCACCAGGCTGGACCGCTTTGAGAAGACCAACGAGATGCTGCTGAACTTCAACAACCTGTCAAGCGCCCGCCTGCAGCAGATGACTGAGCGCTTCCTGCACCACACGAGGACGCTGGTGGAGATGAAGCGGGACCTGGACAGCATCTTCCGCAGGATCAGGTGGGTGCTCAGGCCCTCCCTCCTGACCCGAGCCTCCATTGAGTTCCTCCTATCTTCAGTGAGGGCAACGGGGAGCTGCAGCTTGTTTATTTTATGAGGCTTCATCGCGCACTTAGCATCCAGGAAGATCTGAATTTTGGGATAAAAATCTTAATGTTTCTGAATTTAAATTTTATTTCTTTTCAAACAATGCAACACAGCACCAGATGCATAAGACAAAAGGCAGGCAAGGACAGACAGGGAAAGGCCAGTTCCAGGCCCCTTGCCCCCCCAGGTCTTCTCGCAAGGAGCAAGTGAGCTTGCCGGGTTGTGTGGGTCCTTCCCGAGCCAGGTCCTGAGGACAGGGAAGATGACGTCCAAGTCCCGGGACACAGAGAACGCCAGATGCAGCGCCTGGAGCGCGCGTCATCCCGGCCACCATGAACAACCGCGGCCAGCGCGCCTGGCCCGGGACAAGCTGGTGCCTCTTCCTCTGGCTTGGGGGCAGTGGCCAAAGATTGAGGGGAACGTGTCTCTTTGAGCAAGTTCTGTGCAGAAATCACAAGACAGGCTGGTTGGATCCTTTATAAAAGCACCCCTTTTCTAGGGCGTCTCAGCCGGCTGGCTGTCCAGGTATGGTGTGGCGGGGGTCGGGGGTGGGGGTAGACAGGAACCCCAAGGGGCGACACCTTCTGTGTGTCTCTCTATCACCCAGGCGGCACCCGGCAGGGAGGGGCTGGCCGGTCACAGGCAAGGATGAGAGCCTGCGCTCCGCAGACCCCTTTGGAATTCTCTGTAAACAGTGCTGCAGCCTTTGAGGAAAAACGCCTCGTTAAAGAAAGGGAAGCGATGCAGCTCTGTGAACTTCAGTTTCATGGGAGCCAGTGTGCGGTGTTGGGGTTTGCATGAGTTGGTACTCCTGGCCCCCACACAGACCCCTCCCCCCACGGATGGAGAGACAGGCCGAGACCTGTCGCCCAGAGGAGCAGCTGCTGGGGGCAGCTTGCTGGAAGGCCGTCCTGGCAGGGGGGAGTTAGACGGAAGGGGAGTGCTGCCAGTGGAAGGCCCAGCCAGAGCGAAGACCAAGCACCCAGGATGGGCGGGAGCTGGGTGACAGCTGGGTGGCTGGTGCCCACCCCCGGGAGTGGGAGGTCCGTCCACAGGGCTGAGCGCCTGGGCCTCCCTCCAGCCCCGAGCAGGGTGCGACAGCAGTGACAGGGAAGTTCCCGCCGCCCCCGGGCCCAGAGCTGACGGCAAGGGTTCTCGGCCGGCACAGGCCCAGCTTGTCTACCAGCCATGTTCAGCTCTGTGTGCCTTCCCTTCCCCTGCAGGACACTGAAAGGGAAGCTGGCCAGGCAGCACCCAGAAGCCTTCAGCCGTAAGTGTCACCCTGCACCCCACATCTGGCCTCTGTGCCCTCAGATGCCAGCCCAGGCCCCAGTAGACAATGGGTCCAGAGAGACCTGACACAGGGGGCAGAGGCGGGAGTGCTGGCTTGGTCATCTTAGCAACCTGTGTAGCAGGTGCTGGGACTAGGGTCCCCTCCCTGGGGCGAGGTTGCACCAGGGAATGTGGACAAAAATAGTGACAATCCTTGCTTTAGTGAGCACAATATACCCCTACAAGCCAGGCTCTTACCCGCAACCACTCACCTGTGAGGTAGGGCTGTGAGTGTCCCCATTTTACACAGGGGGAAACTGAGGCCCAGGGGGGCAGCGACTCATCAGAGGAAGCTCAGCGTCCCCCCATGCTGAGCCTTGGTTGACCCCATCTGCTGAATGGACCAACAGCTCCCCACCCCAGGGCTGCTGACAACCACAGGCACAAAGGTGATGCTGTCGTCAGTCCCACTTTATAGAGCGGGGACCTGAGGCAAGGGCAGGTGAGGGGCCTGGCCCAGGGGACGGAGTCAAGAGGGCAGAGCCAGGCTCAGCTTGCCCCCAGGCCTCCCAGCCTGACCCCAGAGAACCTGAGTCCTTACCTCACCTCACCTTGAAGGGAGGCCTCTCACCTGCCTAAGCCTCAGTTTCCTCCTCTGTAAAATGGCCCAAGTCATGCTCCGTGGGGTGGGGGGAGCTGTCAGGGGTCACTGGCCCAGTTAATCCCTCGTCACGGTGCCCGACACGATGATGACGCCAACTCCTGGGCCTCCTTCCCCTAGACATCCCGGAGGCCTCCCTCCTGGAGGACGAGGATGAGGACCACATCCCGCCCAGCACCACAACCACCATTGCCACCTCGGAACAGAGCACGGGCTCGTGTGACACTAGCCCTGACACCGTCTCGCCCTCCCTCAGCCCCGGCTTCGAGGACCTGTCCCACGTCCGGCCCGGCTCCCCTGCCATCAATGGCCGCAGCCAGACGGACGACGAGGAGATGCTGGGCGAGTAACCCTGCTCCCCAGCGCTCCCAAGGTGTCTGAGGCGGCAGCGCACACCCTGCCTCAAGATTGACAGCTTTGCCGCGCTGTCCATTATCCAGGGCTCCGGGGGACAGGCTCCCTCCCGGGGGTGTGCAAGTCCTCGAAGTCTATGATTCTCACTTGTCCCTCACTGAGAACATCTCTGCAGACCCCTCTGCCGGGCCAGGGGGCAGTGAGCCCAGCTGAAGTCATTGGGCTGGGCGCAAGGGGGCTTTTCCAGAGCCAGGCCTGAGGTCTGCTCTGACCAAAACTCAAGGTTCCCAGAGGCCAGAGCCAGATGGCCCCTGCCCCAGCACCCTGGGCAGGGCCTCCTCAAGGCAGACAAGCACTGTCATGTCTGAGTTCGCCTCAGCCCACCCCACACCCACTAATTCTGGTCTCCCTGCCCCTCTGTCCAATCAAAGTATTGATGAAAGCATCTCAAGGCGGATTCTGAGACAGCTGTGGAAGGCTCAAGACAGAGGCTGGCCGCCTACTCAGCCCCCAGCCAGCCTGATAAGGCCTGTGTTTCTCTGACCAGAGGTGTGCACGCTGAGGGCCCAGCAGGCCTCTCCCAGGGTCTCTGTGGAGCAAGCCAAGCCACCTTGGAAAACAGAATTTAAACGGAATATTTTTGTACCCGATGTTTACAGATGCTGTTGGGAAGTTATCAATAAAAAGACTCCATTACTAAAAAGGGAAAGATGCACCTAGCAGTATATTTCTTCCATTCTTGGGCCTAGCAGCCCAGAAGGGGGACAAATACTGTATGTGGGACAGGATGGGGTGCAGCCAGCCAGGCACAACTAGACTAGGGAGAGATGTGGCTGCTCTTGGTGGGAGTCTCTGGTGGTGGCAGCCATAATAACCCTAGTTCCTGTCACCACCTAGACCCTCGCACGTGCTGTTCCCACTCCTCCCAACACTATTCCCTGACCTCCTTGAATAACTCTTTCTCCAGGTCTCAGTCCCAGGGTAGGCTCCTCACGGAGCTACACTGGTCCCATCCACAGAGTCCCCTCACCTTTGAAGCACTTAGAAATTGTTATTAAAGGCATCTGTCCACACCCGAAAGTGTCTACTTTTGCCTGGTCCATAGGGGGCGCAGGGAAGTGTTTAAGGAAATAAAGAGAGACGCTGCCAAACCCACAGCTACCTTCTCAGTCCTCACCTCTTTGCGGCGCGCGGCACCTTCTAGCCATCCGCGAGTCTTCTCGGTCCTACAGCCTAACAGAGCCTGAGTCCCAGCCCCATTTTCCTGGGTGACTGCACCAGCCCCAAGTGCTGTCTCTGTTCCCGTACCCTCCGCCGTGAAATCCATCTGCACAGCGGTCAGAGAGCTTTCTAATAACCACCTCGGGGCGTTAGGTGCCTCGGGTGGCGCCCAAGGGGTCTCGCACGTCCGGCCCCTGCGCCCCTCCTACCTTCCCTGTCCCGACCCCTGCGTCCCGGACCCGCAGACCCTCCGCTTAGTGCCTCTGCTTTAGCACAAAACAGTCTCCTCTACTCGGCAAGGATTCCCAGAGCGCCCGTGACGCGCCAGCGGACTTCAGCCTGACGGGCAACACCAGGAAAGGTGCGGTACTCTTCTCACGTGACCCGGAGGGCGGGGCTCACCCCGGAAGCAGGTGAGCGATGACCGCCCACAGGCGCGGGGGCTTCGTTCGCCAGCACCCAACATGGCAGAGGGGCGGGGACAGGGGCGGGGACAGGGGCGGGGCCACGAGAGCGGCGCGGATTGTGACGCAGGCGCGCAGCGTGCGCGGTGCGCAGGCGCTCTCGGCGGCGAATCGACGGTTTCCGGTTCCGCCGCCCTCTTTCTCTTCAACGAGGCGGCCGAGCGGGTCGGTGTCGGTGGCTTTGCGGGTTCGCGCCGGGCCAGGGTCGGGCGGGAGGCTGTGGGAAGCCGCGGGGGCCCTGGCTGCGGAAGGGCCAGCTCCGAACCCGTCCGCGCAGACCAGGCTCCGCGGGGCGGCCAGATCGGCTGAACAGGGCGCGTGGGGCCGGGGTTCCGAGCCTGGACCGGGCTCCGGGTGGCGAACCGGCCTTGGGGAGAGGGGCCTGCCCGCCCCGGCAGCCCAGACCTCTCCCACGCGTCCTTGGGGCGGGGATGGGTTCTCCCCGGGACATCTGAGGTGGCGGGGGAGGGGTGTTAAGCGTGTAACTTTTTCTCCACGCTAGACACTGCCCATAACCCTTCAAAAACGTTGACACCCGGAACTGGGTCTTTGCCTGTTACATACAACACATCTGTAAGGAGAGGCTGGTAGTAGCGCCCATCTTCTAGGCTCTGTTTTTCTTTATTTGGAAAATGAAGTGTTATGTGTAAACAAGTACCTGGCACGTGGTCGGCAGATACTATTTATGGGTCGTAGCAAAGGCAGGAAGTGTGGTCTGGCGAGTTCGGGCGTAACCGAGAAGGAAGCCAGAGTGTTGGGAGTCCTAGCTTGGAGTTGGAGAGGAGAGGAACTGCAGGGAGGAAAGTGCGTGTGTTGGGGGGATGGCTGCTAAGATGGGCTTCCCACCCAGGCTGTGGGAAGGGCAGCTTGTGGAGCAGATGGAGCCAGAGGCTGGGGGAGGGAAGGAAGGACAGGACCTCCAGACCACGCTAGGGGAAAATGTGCCTGGCAAGATGGTGCCTTGGCCATGTACTTAGTCCATCTGCAAAGTTGATGAAATCCCTTCTCAGCTGGGCACAAGGAGCTTAACCACAGTCCTTGTTCCCATGAAGCACATTGGTGCCACAGGTCCAGGAATAAGGTGGAGGAAGCGTGGTTGTTGGTTAACAGGACATGTTTGAGCTGCAGGCTTGGAGGGGTGGGAAAAAACCAGCACTGGGGCAGGCCTGCAGTTGGGTCAGTGCGTGCACAGGGCTGCACAGACCTGCAGGGTCACCACTCCCTCCATCTCCATCCCCCCACCCACCCAGCAGACGCAGACATGCAGATCTTTGTGAAGACCCTGACGGGCAAGACCATCACCCTCGAGGTTGAGCCCAGTGACACCATTGAGAATGTTAAAGCTAAAATCCAAGACAAGGAGGGTGAGTTGGGCTGGAGCTGGATCCTCTCTCCAGTGGGAGCCCCTCAGCCCAGGGCAGCTGCTGTCCCGTGGGATGGATATTGGGCTTGGACAGACCTCAGCCTTGCCTGTGATCCTGGAAAGGCAACTTGTGCTTGCTACCTCAATTGCCCTTTTGACAGGTTGTGGGTAATGCTGGGGCAGCCCTGTGGAGGAGGGGGGAGCTGCCTAGTAGTGTGTTTGCCCAGAGCCTCAGGAACTGAACTGCTCGCCCTCTCCCCAGGCATCCCACCTGACCAGCAGCGTCTGATTTTTGCCGGCAAACAGCTGGAGGACGGCCGCACTCTCTCAGACTACAATATCCAGAAAGGTATCTGAGGGGTAGGGTGGTTGGACAGGGCCCTATGAGGCCTAGGAGCTGGGATAGGGGCACTGACAGCCTCATTGGTACCAGGACAGGGGGTGGGGGTGGTTCTTAAGGTGAGGGCCAGATGGGGCTGGGGAGTTCTGCTTCATAAGACACTGTTTTCAGCACTGAAAAGCATCTCATGATGCCTTCCAGATGGCAGTGGGTTCCCATGTTCTTGTTCACATTGTTTTTTTTAACACTTGTGTTTTGTTAAAAATGTGGTAACTACTTTAAAGGAAATCAGTGTCACTTTTTGCAGCAACAAGATTTAACTGTCTTGCCCAGCAAAATAAAAGACCATTCTTGCACCACTTAGAAATTGCTAGAAATTGCCTTGCCTGTCGGGAAACCCAGATGGATGCCACTGTTGGCGTATATTAGCCTCAGACTCCCCAAAGGCTGGTGGGAAATGACAAGATAGTGGCTCTATGGTGGGCTGGGCTGGCGTGTCCATTACATGAACTGCCTAGGGATTCTGACATGTCTCCATCACACTGGAGAAGCTCTCAGGTGACGGGCCCTGCCCTGCACCTGCGAGCCGAGGTGCTGGGCCCGGCTCAGTTACTGTCTCTCTCCGACCTTTGTTTCCTGTAGAGTCCACCCTGCACTTGGTGCTCCGCCTGCGGGGTGGCATCATTGAGCCTTCCCTCCGCCAGCTCGCCCAGAAATACAACTGCGACAAGATGATTTGCCGCAAGTATGCTGCAGGGGCGGGGTGGGGCAGGGCGGGGGCTGGCCCTGGTGGGGAGGGATTGCCCTTACGGGTCCCTCCTGTCCTTGTGCAGGTGTTATGCTCGCCTGCACCCTCGTGCTGTCAACTGCCGCAAGAAGAAGTGCGGCCACACCAACAACCTGCGCCCCAAGAAGAAGGTCAAATAAGGCCCCTCCTCTGGCTCCTCCTTTGCCCGAAGCGTCACCTCCTGCCTGAGCCCCATGGCCCTGGGGCCTCAATAAAGTTTCCCTTTCATTGACTGGAGCAGTAACTGGTGTCCCTGTGGCTGGTCTGTGTAATGGGAGGTGGCTGAGGTGTGGGCATCTCCCTTAGGGACTCTGCATACCTCTTGGGGGTCTGCTGTCATGGGTTCCAGTTGTCACATCTGTCAGTGGGCTGTGGGCCCTGTCCTTCATGTCCGAAGGGGTCTGTCATAACCAGCCCCCTGCCACATAGCCTTGTGAGCCTGCCCCCCTGAGTTCTGTCATCTATAACATGGCAATGAGGAGCCTCAGCCCAGGGACTGGTGCGACCTGGGCAGGCACGTTGATGACTCTCGTTGCTGGGCCCTGGAGGTGTCCAGTTGTGGGCCAGGGGGTGGGCAGAAAGGAGCACCCGGCCTAGTGTAAGACACCTGCTCTTGGTTTGGACTGACCCATAGGGGCCCCTGAGCCCCACCGAAATCCAGTGCTGGCGCTCTGGGCAGGGCAGGCCTTAGTGTGTATGGAACTTGGAGTGATGCTCCTGCACGTCAGCTGAGGCTTATGGTGCCCTGGACTGCCCCTGGCAAGGCCGTGCTTTTGTCTTGAGATGACTGCAGCTTAGTGTGGGTGATGACCCAGGCCTGGACAGTCATGCTGAGAACAGCTGAGATCAGAAGTGCCAGCGAAAGGGTCTGGCACCCCATGCCTCAGTTAACTTGATTTCATCCCTGTCCACTGCCTCCTCAGGCCAGGCCACCACCATCTTTCTGGTCTTCCCCACATCCCCCCTGGAAGAGGAAGCTTCCTGAAGCTCAAGCTAGGTGGTGTGTCTCCAACGGAGAGCTCCGAGGTCTTCTCTGCACTTAATGTGAGGCCCTGCTGGTTTCAGCAGTGCGCTGGGCTCCCACCTCAGGGCCTTTGTGCAGCCCTCCTCTGGCTCCCTCCCGAGGAGCAGTTCGCAGAGAACGTGCTGAGGAATCTACTCAACAAAGCTGGCTGGCTTCCCACGACCTCAGAACCTTCGTTCAAATCCCGCTCTTGTCACAAACTGGTGGCGTTAAATGACATGTCACTTCTGGCTTCGTTCTCTTCATTAGAGTGGGGAAGGGATGTGCGGAGGAGATGACGTCGGGTGTTGCTATAGGTATACAGAAACAAACCTACAGACAAGGACAGTCTTGCTGTATACAGAACGATACGTTCAAAGACAGACAAGACATAAGGCAGATGCTAGAGGGGAACAAGCAGAGGGGTGGGGTGGGTGGAGGGTATCAGACCTGAGAAGGCCCTAGTCTTCCTTCGTTCCCTGTTCTTACCCGGGGTCTCTGAGTCTCCAGGTTTCCGGACAGGTTGGCCACAGGCTGGGGGCCAGAGACCTCCGGGCCTGCAGAGGGCGCCTGGTGCAGTAGAGCAACCTGCTCCCGGGCGGGGCCGGGGCTGCGCAGTCATGATCGCCGCCGAGGCCGCGGCACAGTCCGCTCTGCCTGCTGTGCCCGGTGCTGCGGCGGCCGCCGGAGTCTCAGAGCGCGAGGAGCCGGCGTGGCCGTGGGTGAGCTCGGGCCCGAGGGGGAACAGGCGTGGGCCGGGCGGTGCAGGCCCGGGGGCGCCGGCTTCATGCCCCAGCCATGACTCCTGCCTCGTAGAAAGATGCCCCGATCCGGGCGCTGGTGCAGCGCATCCACCAACTGCAGGCTGAGCGCGCACAGGCCTTCCGCCGGCTGGAGGAGTGAGTGCGGGCGCAGGGATGGGCAGGGGTCGCAGGGTTCAGCCCCCGGCCCACTCCGGGGGTGGGCGTGCCCAGGGGCGGAGCTGGGTCCCCGTGTGGCTGCGTTGTCAGAGGTGAGGTGGGGTTTGCGGGGGGAGCAGATCTTTGCTTTTGCTCGCAGGGACCCAGGGCGCGTCCCCACTTCCCGACGTCCCACTCCGTGTGGCGTCTCTCCCTTCCCCAAGCGCAGAGGTGGGTTTGTCTCGGGTTCCCCTGCGGCAGTCAGAGAACGTCCTCCACACTCTGGGCTCCAGGGACACTTCCCCGGGGAGCTTTCAGGTGGTCGATGCGGGTGCAGGGCCTGGGGGCGTAGCCTCAGGACCCCCACCTGCCGCAGAGGCCACCGTCAGTATCTGCACAGCGGCCCGCCCTACGATTTCCCGCGCTACCGGAGCACCGTGCACGAGGTGACCCAGGCCTTCGCCGCTGCCTCGCGGGAGGTGCTGGCGGTGGAAGCCGAACTGGCCGGGCGCCGAGCGCAGCCACTGCTCGCGGGCCACGTGCGCAGTCTGCAGCAGCTGGAGGAGACGCGCCTGGCCACGGTGAGGCCCCGCCCCCAGCCGCTGTCCCTTCCTCCGTGACTTGTGTCTCCAACTATGGGCCACTGTGCGCCCCTTGGCGGAGGGGCCAGGCTCCAGCCTCCCAATCCCACGCCCCCGGCGCCCCAGACCCCACCTCAATCCTTCACTAAAGTTTCACTTGAGATTCTCCTGTCTCTCCTCTACTGTCCCCGCTACTTTGATCCAGGTTTTGTTTAGTCCCAGGCCCCGCCCCCAGCCTCAACGCTATCCCAGGATGCCCAGACCCAGCCCCTGCAACGCTTCTTCCACCTCTGGCTCTTCCCGAAGCCTGAGGAATGGTCCTCAACCCCCTGCAGATTGAGGGGCGTGGATTTCCAGACCACGTCCCATCTCAAGTAACCCGAGATCCCAGCCTAGGTTCTGGGCCTGTCCTACACAGCCAATCCTGACCGAGATACACTACTATTCCCAGGCCAAGGCCGCGTGAGGCCACGCCCACGGCGCTCTTTGCGCCAGTCTAAGGCCCGCCCACGCTCCCCTCCTCCTCAGAAGCTCCTCTCAATCCCAGCCTCCTTCCGTGCGAAGCCCTTCTAGACTCCCTGCCGTGGCCCCACTCCCCCTGCGCTGCCTTTCTGGGTGCTTCAGTGTCTTCCTGATCTGTGTGGGAGGGCGGCGGTGGTCCTCTACCCGCGGTGACATTTTCCCTGCTGCCCATCCCCCTCAGGTGGCCCTGCTGCAGCTGATGGGGGCGCCAGAGCTGACGGGGCAGGAGGATCCCCTACAGATGCATCAGCTGAAGATGAAGTGAGCGCTGCCTCCCAGGGGCTGGCCATGCTACATTTGCACATGCCCCCTCGGGCACTGTGCCCCCTAACTAGCTGTGGCCCAGGCCTGGCACGGTTAGACCCAGCCGACCCTCTGGACCTGCGCGCAACCCTTACGGAGTGCACGTCAGAGTCCTCACCTGGTGGCTCCTAGGCCTACAGCACAGGCTCCCCCAGTGCACACACCCTGCAATCTCACACCAGACTCGCTGTGTATTTCCAGGACACAGATGCACACCTCACACATGCCAGTCCTGCTCACATGGCTGGACTAGGAGCTTGGACACAGTCTCCCAGGCCCCATGGGGCACACGCTTGCACATTCCTGCCCTCAGCTCCCCAAGCACACACACATGCACACCCACTTGACCTCTGCCATCGTCACGCTGCACACCCTCCTGATGGCACCCACCCACCCAAGATGGCCTTTTCTCTCCACCCACTTTGACCTATGGGACCACCCCTCCTCCTAGGCACCCAAATTGTTCCCCCAGCCACTAGCGCTGCCTGGGGGACTGGCAGTGGGCAGGAGGGCCCGGAGCTTGCCACAGCTCTCTCAGAGCTGCACAGCGCCGGCTAATTCGCCCCATCTGGGTTTTATTTATAGTTCCTATCCGCTCTTGTAGGGTAATTAAAACCATGGAGGCAATCAGTGAGGTTCTTCAAGACCTTAAGTTTGATGCGGAATCTTCGGAGTGACGGTGGCTTCCCAGGGACACACGGAGCATGGGAAATGGGACGGATGGCGCCCAGCCCAGCCCTGACTGCCAGCTGGCTAGGGTTGCACCCTGCTGAGCTGCTGACCTTCCTTGAGTTCACCGTGCCTCCCAGAATAAAGAACCTTTTCTCTAGAGCCGTTCCACTGTCTCTGTCCTGGGGTGCTGGAGGGGGTGTGCCTGGGCAGGGGGCCCCACAGGGACAGGGATGGCAGGTGGACGACTCTACCCTCCTCCTGATCTGTAGAAACTCGGGTGTTTTGAATCACACCATCCAAGGAGTTTAGAACCAGATATTTCAGAGCGTGGAGAGAAAGAGTCTGAAATTCTGGGAGGTAAAGATTGCAATCCCAAAGGATCATTAAGATTCCTCATGCCTCCCCAAAACCCTACTGCTCCCACTCCAGCCCCAAACTCACCTTCACAATCAGGGCACCTAAATAGCTCATTTATTTAAAAAGACTCTGGAGGGGTCCTGGGTAGGGGGAAGTAATAACTCCATTTTACCCCCAGCCCTGGCCAGGGTTCTGGGCAAATCAGCCCACCATCACTAGGGTGCACCCAAGGGTGGCCTCACATGGAGGCCAGAGCTGTCGTGGCCCTCGGAACCAGGGCACCCACCCCAGCTGCTGCTGAGGGTGCTTGGGTGCCCTGAGGTGAGGGTACAGAGGTGACCCCCAGTCTGGGTGCAGCCCCCAGGTCTCCATGAGGCAGGGAGGGTGGCCCCAGCTCCTACAGCTTATCTGGCAGGACCTGCGGGTAGAAGGGAAGCCAGGCTAAGCGGGAAGTCTGGGAGGTGCCAGCACCACAGAGCAGTTGAGGCACTAGTTCAGGTCCTGGCCATGCCACTTTAAGCTGGGTGGCCTTGGGTAGGGTACTGCCCATCCCTGGGCCTTGGTTTCCCCCATCTGAGAAGTAAGAATACCTATCCATCCCAGGGGGTGTCCTGCAGGTAAAGCGCTTGGCACAGGGCCAGCATGCAGTAGGCGCTCATACATGCTAACCGGGGAGAGTATGTCCATTCATCTGAGGATGACATTCCACTTTGGACACTTTCAGGGTGTCAGACGCTCTTACTAGGCTGAAGGCCACAGGGCCAGGCACACAGCAGGTGTCGGGTAAATGTTGATAAATAAGAGATGGAGGAGGGGATTCCATCTCAACAACTCTAAGACTGAGGTCTTGGGGGGGCGGGGCACGGCCTGTGGCCACCTGAAGGGGCCCCGGTCTCCCTCCCTGCCTGCCTGCCCACCTGGGCCCCGTTACCTCTCGCCGCGCCGCGTCTGCCCGTGGGCAGGATCCGCTCGTCCTGTGCTTGGAAGGAAGGAGGCAGTGTCCGGGGGCTGCGGACCTCCCTCCCCTTCCCGTTTTCCTCCCTGCCCCCGCCCCTCCAGCCCTCTCCCGCCGGTCCCTCCTTCCTACCTGGTTGCGGGTCTTGTGCGATTTCTGCATCCACGCTCGCCACTGGTCGTAGAGGCGGAAGCTGAGGTTCGAGCAGTATGCGTGCTTCTTGAGCCAGCCCAGAAACTGCTTGAGCTCGCGCCGCACCGGCCCCGAGCTCGGCTCGCCGCCCCGCGGCTCGCACGCCCCGCCGCCCGGGCCCGGGCGCTCTGATGGGGGGCGGAGCGGCAGCGTCAGTGCGCGCCCGGCAGAGGGCGCGCGCGGGCAGGAGAGGGAGGTTCCCCGGCGTCGGGCGGGGGCGGGGGGGGGGGGGACCGCATTCCCCTCGGGCACCTCCCTCCACGTTTCTCTGGGACGAGGTCCTCTCCACGGCCCAGCATAGCAGCCCAGCTGCGCCCCCGAAGAGATGGAGGGTAGGAGAAGAAAGGGGCTCCTCCTCCACATCTCCTCCAGGAACCCGATTCCTGTGGCCTGAGCCAGGTGTGAGTGGAAGGGAGGGGGGCGAAGGAGAGAGGCCAGGGCTGGAGGGGTGAGACGCAGAGACAGAGCAGGGGTCAGAGAAAGGGAGAGAGACGCTGAGGAGAGAAAGCTGGATAGAGAGAGGCAGAGATTGAGAGATGGGGACAAGAGAGATGCAGGGAGGGTGAAGCGATGGAGGGCAACCAAGGAGATGCAGAGGGACAAGAGATCGAAAAAAAGGGCAAGATGGAGACAGGGCAGGAGCAGGGCAGCCAGAGACCCTGGGGGTGGAGAGACACAAAAACCAAGAAAGGCAGAAAGACAGAAAGACATAGGAAGAGAGTGACAGAGAGACAAAGAGAGGAAAGTGTGAGGAGACACTGAAGGAAGGGGACAGTCCACAGGACAGGCCTGAGAGCACGAGCCGGTGGGATCAGGAGTGGGCCAGGAGGACCAGATGGGAGGCTGGCCTGTGGGTCCAGCCACGGTCCGCAGCCAGCCCCAAGCAGGCCGGCGGATAAGGACATCGGCCTCACTTCATAAATAACACCGGGGACCCGCTGACAGGCCCTGGCACAGCCCCCACCGCCCCTGCCGGCCTCCCCCGGCCTCCTCAGCCTCCCCGATGGACGCAGCCGCCTGCTGGCTCCTGTGCAAGAATCGCAGGTGCTGGGCACGAACAGGGGCCAAAGCTCAGGCCCCTCCCCGGTGCTAGCTCCCGCCTACCCCCAAACCTGGAGGGGCCCGAGCTGGGGGCTCGGGAGCTGGCTAGAGCCCGGCTCTGCCCCTCCCTGGCTCTGGGTCCCTCTCTGGGCCTCGGTTTCCCCGTCATCCCATGAGCGTGGGCCTGGAGTTCCAGTGAACTGAGTTCAGATCCCTGTGTGACCTTGTGGGCTGGCTGAACCTCCTGGGGCCACAGGGTCCTCACCTGAGAAAAGGGGGCCTCCTTTGGGGTGAAACCATGGGGGGAGCAGGGGATGAGAGCCTCAAAACTGCTACCTGCAAACACTTAGGTGGTGCCCACCATGATGGCACTTTCCGTGGGTTCCCTCATCTAACCCTCACAACCGCCTGAGCAGGCATGACTGTCATCCCCATGTTCCAGATGGGGAAGCTGAGGCCAGACATTTCAGGCAACAGATTTCACACCATTTCGCAAGGCAGAGAACAGAGGTCCATGGTCTTAGAGAAACCCCAGACCACAAGGGGAGTCAGACCCAGGCCCCTGATCATCCCCATCTGCCTACCTTGATCAGAAGGGGAAACTGAGGCCCATCAGAGGGAGAGCTGGCAGCCAATTGGCCTCAGAAGTAGGGGTCTCAACCTCACTTGCCCTTAGGGGCTGGGGAGTGGTAGAGGTGGGTGAAACGAGCTAGGTGGGGACGAGGCAACTAGAGTGAGAGCCCTGAATTAAGGCGTGGTCTTTGCTGATGGGGCTGATGCTGGCTATATGCTGTTAGATTTTCTAGACAATTTTTCTAGGGAATCTAGGATATTTGTGTTAAAACGTCCTGTTTTTAAGTGTCTGCAAGTAGATCAAACTTTTTTTTTTCAAATGACAGACCAGAGAAAATAGATCCAGGGGCCATTTTCCGCCCCTGGGGCCACCAATTTGAGCCCTCTGCTCTCTGGGAGGAAACAAGGAAACAGAAGCCCGGGCTGTTTGGGGCTGGTCCCCACACCACCCAGCCCTGTCGGGGTCCTCACCGCTGCGGGGGGTGGAGGCGGCCGTGGGGTGGCTCCACTCGCTCCAGATCCCTGCCTTCTTGGAGCCATAGATGCCGAAGGGGTTACAGCGCACTTGCACGAAGTAGACTGTCCCGGGCTTCAGGCCGGCCAGGCGGCACGAGGTCTGGTTGCTCACGTCGTCCACCACCTGGGCGGCAGGGGCAGAGTCAGAGGTCGGGCGGGGTCGGGGTGGGGGAGGGGGAGGGGGCGGGCACCTTCCAATCCACGCTGTCCTCCACCCGGTAGCGGATCTGGTACTTGGCTTGGAAGAGGAAGTCCTTGAGGGCAGGCGGTGACACCCAGCGCACGCTCAGCTGGTCCTCCAGGCCCCCGACACGGCTCACGTGCACGTCGGGCGGGGGGTCGGTGGTCACTGAGGGGCGGGGCAGGGCTTAGTCAGCGGGCTGTCCTCAGACCTGGTTGGCCCATGTCTGGGTTCAAATCCCAGAGCATGTGGCTTAGGCGGCACCTGCCTCTGTTTGCCCCCTCCCACCTCAGGATGGGTGGATGACATTCGATCATATTCGGGAACCACTCAGCTCCTAGAAGCACTCAGTTAATAAAGGCTGTTATCACCATTATCCTCTGTAATGTCAGAACCTACCCCTCCCTGCAGGGAGCTGTGTGACAGCAGATGCCGCCAGGCCACGGGGCTGTTACTATCATGCCCTGGAGGCGAGGGGGGCGGTCAGGCTGCCAGATGCCCCGGGGAACTCTCCTTGACCCCCTGCGGCCTGCCTCCGGCTCCCTCCTACTTTCCGGAGGTCCTCAATACGGCAGCCTTGCTGGGGGCAGAGGGACGACTGAGGCTTAGAACGTGTCCGCGGCAGCCTTAGGACTTACAGAAACAAGGCAGGCAGCAGGCTGGGGGGTGACGACCAGCCTTCCGGGGATCCTGCTGGGAGCCCTGTGGGCAGCAGGGAGGGTTGGCCTCTCCCCCTGAGGCCTTGGTGAGGGGCCGAAAGGGTTAAGGCACAGGCTTGCTTGGGGCTGAGAAACACCCTAATTAGATTAGGCCCAATTCTGCTCGCAGATCATCCACTTCCTGCCTCCCGCCTGCACCCCCCCAGCTCCAGGCCGCTGCTTCCTGGGGCGCCTCCCGACCTGGGCGCCCCCTCCCAGCTCCCTGGGGCCCCCTCCCGCACACCTGGGCTGCCGAGGGGGAGGCGGCCAGGCCAGGTGTTCTCCGCAGAGTGGGGGTATACTGGCTGCTTCAGGGGGCTGGGGACAAATGGGTGGATGCCTAGCTCCTCCCTGTCCCAGCCAGCAGGGTAGGACCCAGAGCAGCAAGCACAGCTGGGCTGAGAGCAGGCAGGATCCCTGATGAGCCAGGCTGGCCCTCGGGGCGGTCCTCACCCACATCCAGGATGTCCAGTGTGAGCACATCGGAGCGGGCTGAGCCCAGCCGGTTGGTGGCCTCTACCCAGATCTCGTAGGGGGTAAAGAGAGCCAGGTCCTTGGGAATGTGGCAGGAGTGAGGTCCCACCGTGTGGTACTCCTCACATGTGTTGTCCTGCCCGTACCACCTGCAGGGGCGGGAGGGAGGGGGCGAGGACACGTGAGGGTCCCTTTGGGCCCCCAGACATCCCCACGGCAGCCCCAGAGTGCAGACTGGACACCGGGACTTAGAGAGGGCTGGCTTTGTCAAGGCCACAGAGCCAGGCTGGAACACACGTCACCCGAGGGCTACCACGAACCTCAGCTTGTACTTGAGGGAATAGTTGGTGTGAAGGAAGGTTTCCCCTTGGGCCCCCGGCGTCCAGCGGCATGTCAGGTCCTTCATGTTCTTGGACCAGCAGCTGATGTTGAAGGGTTTCTCTGGGGGCACTGAGGAAGGGGGTGCAGGGGGCTGAGGGTCTGGACTGGCTGTGGACAGGTACAGGAGCTCCTGGCCGCCAGCCAGGCCCCCACCTCGGAGTGGACATAGGGTGGGCAGAGTGGCTGTTGGCGGAACTGTCTGCACGGCTCTCTTGAGGATGGGTGGGCTCCAGGCGCTCATTCCTCCACAGCAGCCTGTACCTCTCAGCCTGAGCCAGCGTGTCCACCATTCAGCCCCAGGCCAGGGGGCCCATGATTCATGCCCCTGTGCTCCCAAGAGCTACCCCTGGGCATCCTAGGGGCCCACTTACGGCCAACATAGAGGCAGGAGCCGGCCAGGATGCTGCCGTCACGGGCGTGGCACACGAGGTTGTCCCCCGACTGCTGCCTGGATCCGTTGAGGTTGGCCAGGGCAAGGGCCAGAGTGGAGGCGTTGAGCACTCGGGAGAGCTCGCGGGGCAGGCGGCGCCCGTTCAGGGTCCAGTAGAGGCCCTCGGCAGTGGCCCCTGGCGGGTCCCCGTGCACTGAGCACGTGGCCTGCAGGGAGGAGCCGATGAGGAGCGTGGGGTCCTGGGGGCTGATCACAGCCGTGTCTGGGGTCAGAAAGGAGCGCCTGTCAGGCCTGGGCTGGAGCCACCCTGAGCCTCCCACCATGCTGGGATCTCCAGGACTCATGGCAGTCCTGCACAGGAGCTGCTTATTAATGCCCCCCCCCACTTACAAATAAGGAAACTGAGGCTCGATTAACTGCCCAAGGTTAGTGGCAAAGCTGAGATTCAGCCCCAGGACTGTCTGATTCCACAACACTGGTCCTTCCAAGTCACTTCATCACTGCCTTGCTCAAGGCTCTCTGAGTGGTTACAAACCGCAGGCATAAACGCCCACTCAGATCCAAGCCACTCGTGCTTTGCACACAGTTCCAACCACCACTACACTCTGCTTTTTTCTTTGTTTTTCATTTCACTTTATTTTTGGCAATTAGAAATAACAGATTGTGAGTTCTTTCTCTGATACCCCCAGAACCTCACACGTAGCAGGTGTCTCTGTGAGGAGAGATGCTTCTAAAAAGAGCTGCCCTCGTCCCTACTAGAATCCTGCTCATTTTACAGATGAAAAAACCGAGGCTCTAAGAGATCAAGTCCTAAGGTCACTGAGTGAGAGAAGGACACACTATTTAAACCCAGATTTGTCAGTCTCCAAAGTTCTGTTCTGCGCAGCCACTGGAACTGAGGGTGGCTGTGGCGAGCTCTAGGCCCCCAGCCCCATCCCAAGGGACTTGGCCTCATTGAGCTTTCCCTCCACTCAGTTTTCCTGATCTGCAAAACGAGAACAGGAAAGCTCGCGGTCCTCGGGGCCATGGTGAAGGTCAGGTGGGACGTGGCATCCTGAGCGGGGTTGTGTGCGAGTGGGGTGTTGGGCACAGGGGCCTTGGGCTTGCCATGATGACACCCTCCCACCTGCCTGCTGCTGAGGCAGCCCAGGGCTTCCCCTTCTGGACAGCAGAGCCTGAGAGGAGCCTGTTTTTTAAGCCAAGGAGAAACCAAGCCTCAGAGAAGGGGGAGGGGATGCACAGTTTAAGCCCATGACGGCCTCTCTGAGTCTGTCTCCCCATCTGGGAAGTGGATGTCATGGTATCAGCCATGTGGAGTTGTTTGAAAGGAACGCAAATGTTGCCTCAAGGACAACGCTGTGGGACCTCTCAGCCAGGCTGACCTGGGTTCGAAGGCCCCCATCTCACTGTGGAAGCCTGGTCCAGTCATCCTACTTCTCTGAGCCTCTGGGAAGGGGTCTCTCCCTCCACCAAGAGCGGTGTGGGACTCAGGCACTCCTTCGCTCATTAATTCATTCACACGGAGCACCTACAGTCTGCCAGGAGCTGGGGGCACAATGCTGACCAAGACACCCTTTGTATCTAGATTCTTGCCCTTGTGGGCCTTGAATCCAAGGGAGCAGCAGGAAAAAAAGAAATAAATATCTAAGAGAATAAATGAGAGAGAAAGGAAAGCACAAGTCAGTGGTGGTAGCTCAATGGCCTAGGAGGCCTGTCTGAGGAGGTGGCATCTGAGCTGAGACGAATAAAATGAAAGAAATAGCCATGAAAATATCTAGGAGAGAGTGTCCAGGCAGTGGGAGCAGCAAGTGCAAAGGTCCTGGGGCAGGTATGAGATAAGGTCTGGGAGGTTGGCAAGGGTCTGATGTGCAGGGAGGAGTTATTGCAGGGTTCTGAACAGGGGAGGGATTTACATTTTAAAAGGATCCCCAGGCAGCTGTAAAGAGGGACTGCATGGGGGCAGGGGGCGAGGGCAGCCCAGCTTCCCTGAGATGGCAGCCAAGGACAGGGTCATCCTGGCCCCTTGGGAGGCCCCTTGAATGCTAGCGGTGGCCTTGTGCCGGCCCTCACTTCCCTAGATGGGTGAGGTGGGGTGGACACGGTTCCTGGGGCCGGCCTTGACGATTTTCCGGGGCAAACTTGGCTTGAGGGCCATGTCTTGCTGGAGCCTGGGATCGCAGTTGCGTTGGGGCTTGGCCCAGGGCTCGCTGGAGGTCTCAACGTCCGTGCGAAGGAGCCGGATGAGCGGGCCAGAGCCGAGGAGGCGGGGGCGGCGGGGGGCGGGGGGCCAGGGGGCCGCCCCGGAGGTCCCAGGCAGCCAGCCGCCCGCTAATTCGGAATTCCTTCGGCATGAACTCGGGCGTGCCAGCGTCTCTGCCCAGGCCCACCCACCGCTTCCTGCCTGGGCCCCCCCAGCAGGGTGGGAGGCACTGCCAGGGGTGCCCAGACCCCAGGACCACTCAACCCTCCGGGGATGGGTCATGCCCCTCCTGCCCCCCTACCCACTGCTACAGCCTGGCCAGGAAGGGACTCTCTGGGGGGTCCTGGCTGGGGGGCACTGCCCCTTGGCCACACCCGCCTGGCCTGGGATGGCGTGGCCTGCCTGCCAGCAGCTGCAGCTGCCCTCCCGGGGCCGGGCGGGGGACGGGGCGAGAAGGCAAGGCCAGGCGGGCCTGGACAGGCCAGTCCCCCCTCCAGCTCCAGCAGGAAAGGTCAGAAGGAAGCCTTCTCCTCCCGGGACGTGGGTGCCGATCCCAGCTGGAGCACCTGGACCAGTGGCTTCCCCTGTCCTGTTCTCAGTTTCCTCCTCCACAGAGTGGGAGGAATGGCCGTTCTACCTGCTGGGGAGATGAGTGCGAGAGATCACGAGGGCCAGAGGGCCTGCCTGGGACGCTGAGGATTACAGCTGCTCCCTACCCTGGGGGTCCGGCTGGCTCCACACTCCCTCCAGGCCTCCCCAAACAATGGGCCCAGGAGCCTGAAACCGGGGTGCAAACATTCCAGGCCAGGAGAAGCAGCAGCCCACTGAGGTTGGGGGAACCCTTGGCCTGGTTTGGGGGGCCTCCTAGAAGCAGATCCCTGGCCAGGCTTGTAGACAACCCTCCCCCCCTTCACTCCCTGCCTCCTGCCTTTCCCGCAGAGCTGGGGCCTTTAAAAGTTTTTTCCTCCCCGCTTCCCAATCTGGAGCCACCGCCGTTATTAAAAGGACACCATGTGTTTTAAAAGGGAAAAGTGTGAGATTCTCTACAGGCAAGGAGGAGGGTGGCCTCCATCCTGGGGTCCTCATGAGGGTCCCCATCTCCTGTCCCGCTGGTACCTGCAGACACTTTACGACCCACTCGCCTGCTGGTCAGGTGCTAAGACACACCATAAGTAGAAACATATTGCGGAGGTGTGAGAATCTTATTTAATTTCTTCCCCCTTAAAGGAAAAAACACACGCACAGCAATCGCCCCCCCACTACCTTCGCCTGCTGCTCTACAGGCTGGGAAACAAAGCATCACTAACAGTGGCATTCACAGGCACTACCCACAGCCTGGCAGAGCTGTCAGGAACCTGGGAGGGCCCGGCACAGCCCCTCACCTGCCCAGGCGCGTCGGGCATGCTGGGCTTTTGGCAAGTGCCCCCAGGGGGTGCCCGGACCCTGCCCTTTCTGGAGGAGCATCGCAGGAGCCTGCACCAGCTCCGTGCAGTGCAGGTTGGCCTGGGGCATAGTGTGTGCCCGCCCAGGTGACCTGTGCACCTGGACAGGGTGCATGGAGGGACTGTGGATGTTCCGGGCATGCTGTGCCTGCGTGCATGCCCCTGGGTTGCTTCCCCCTCCGATTGAGTGTGTGACCACGAGTGTATGTGTGTTAGGGATGGAATGTGTGTGTGTGCCTTGATGGTGTGCGAATGTGCATCTGGGATGCAGTGTGCGCAAGTCTGAGGGTGAGGGTGACGGGCCACAAGCCAGTGTGAGTCTTTGTGTGTCTCTGGGTGTGTCCCAGAGCGGGTCTGGATGTGGAGACGGTGTGCTGGCGGGGGTGTGCATCGGGTGGGGGGCCGGAAAGTGCCGGAGGCCCGGACCTCCCGAGAGGGCAGGGGTCCCGGCCTGCCGAGCTGTGGGTTCCCAGTGAGCTCCCCCCACTCACGGCTGGGCCCCGCGGTGCCCGGACTCGCTGGCTCCTGCTCCGTCTCCCTCTCACCCACTCTCTCACAAAGATTTGTCTCGCTGGAGGCTTCCAGCCCAGCGCGGCGTGGCCCGGAACGGTTCGGAGCGTTGCCGGTGGCGGGGACTCCGAGGACCCCCGCGCGGGGTCCCGCCGGGGGAGGGCGGCGGCGCCGGCCCGCGGAGAGGCGCGTCCCCGGGGACCCCGGGCCGCGCGCCAGGCGGCCAGAGCGGCCCCCCTCCCGCCCCGCCTTCCTCGCGGGGCTCATCCCTCCACCCGGGGGGGCCCGCTCGGGGCCGGCACCCAGCGCGCCTACTGCGTGCGCCCCCGCCCGAGAGCGGTGCCCTACGGTCTCCGCAACTCCGAGTCCTCGGACGCTGTCGCGTGCGCCCGCCTCGTCCCAGCGTGCAGAGGGTTCCAGGCCGCCCCGGACCGGGCGTCCTCGGCCCGGCGGCCCAGGTAAGAAGGCCTCGGGAGCGAAAGCCGGACCCTCGGCCCGGGGACTGCGGCGTCGTGCGCCCTGCAGGTGAGGGTGCCCCGAGGGCCGCGCCGGGGGCGCCTTCCTTTGTTCCCGGGCCGTCCAGGTGGCGCCTGCGCCCCCTCCCCCCGCGGCTGCCCCTGGGGCGCAAGCTTTCAGCCCATGAGGGAAGGGGAGAGCAGGGCGCCGGTACTCACCGGCTCCTGATCCGGCTCGCGGCGCCCCGAGGACGCAGAGCAGCAGTAGGGGCAGCGGCGGCGGCGGCCGCCGCGCGGATTGGGCGGCGGGGCCCGGGCGGCCGGCGGGCATGGGGCCGGCGCTGCCGGGGTCGCGCAGCGGGCGGCGGCGGCGGCGGCTCAGGGCGCGGGTCGGGTGCGGGAGGGCGCGGGCCAGGCAGCCCGCACGTCGCTGGGCGCGGACGCGGAGGCTGGAGCAAGTCTGAGCAGCCGAATTGACAAGGCGCTAATGCGCTGCTGGCCCCGCCCGGTCCCGCCCCCGGCCCGGCCCGGCCCGGGACAGGGGGCGGGGGGGGGGGCGGCAGGCCCCGCACCGGCCTCCCCGCCGCCCGCCCGCCCGCGGGCACCGCGGCCCCACCCGTCCGGCCTCCGCCCCGCCGCGCACCGCGTGCTCCCTGTCCCGCGGCCCAGAACCCCCCCACTCAACCCCTACCGACCTGAGACCTCCTTTTCCAACCCCGCCAGCTCCAGGTTCCCCAGCCCCAATCTGGGACCCGGAGCCCCCAATCCCTTGTCCATACCCCCGCCCACTTCCCTGTACCTCTGCTCTGTGCCCCTTCAGTGTTCCCTGCGGCCCCCAGCCCTGGCCCACTCCTCCCCGCCAAATCCTCGGTCTCGGCCCCCACCCCAGCTCTGGCCCCGCCCCCCCCGCCCCCCCCACTGAGCGGTCCCTGAGCCCCGCCTGCTCCCATCTCCAGCCCCCCTTTCTCCCCAGGGACCTGAAAGTCGCCCCCCCCCGCTCCTGCCCCACGCCCTGGGCGCGCGGGTCCCCCGGGTCTCAACCCAGCTCTCCCCCTCCCACTTCATCCCGCCTCTCCTCGGTCCTCCTTGCGCAGCCTCAGCCCCAGGCTTTGCTGGAGGGAAAGACGGAGAAAAAGCTGGAAGGCACGGAGTCCCCAGGCCCTCGCCCTGCCTCAGCTGTCCTCTTCGAGCGGGACGGGGCTGAGGTTCTTCGGGGGCGCTCGGGGGCCTCAGGAGGGAGCTCTCGCGTGGGCCGACTGGGAGAAATGAGCCCTCGTGGGAGCGGAGACGGGGGCCTGCGCAGGTCCCATACGCGGGCAGGAGGGATTCTCAGGAGAGCGGTAAGGAGGCCCCCCTCCGCACTCACTGACACCCCCCCACGGAAAAATCCGCTCAGCGGCCCGCGGGTGGGGTGCGCCACGCAGTGAGTAATTGCTCCGGCGGCCGCCGCCCGCCGACTCCAGGTAACGCCGGCTGCCCCGAGCGACGCATAGTTTATCTTCCTTTTCTTGCGCAGGGATCCTTCTCCATGTTATTATTTTTGGCCACTGCTTGGCTTTCGGGACCCCTCCCGGCCCGGACGCTTCATCTCCCTCCTCTCGGGCCCCCACCCGATTCAGGCGCCCGCGATAAAAGGACGCCTGGCCTCCCAGGCTGAGGTGGAGGGGGCCTGAAATGAGAGTTCCGGGGCGCCTTCTGCCCTGCAGTTTGAGTCCCAGCCCTGCCCCTCGCCGCCAGCCCTGAGAGAGGAAGGGCTCTAACTCCTCCTTCCAGAGATTCCCTTAGAGAACTGCCCCTCCCTCTGTGTCCCTAACCAGCCAAGGGGGAAAGTGGCTGAGGGGCCTCAGGAATGCCCACCTCCTTTGCTCCAGGCTACCCTCCATCGCTGCTACTTGGGTCCCTAACACACACCCGAGACGGTCAGAAAAGCAGCTTGAAGGACCGGATCCTGGGGTCTCTGCGCACCTCCGGCTAGTCTGGACTACAGATGAGTTTGTGAGGGGAGAGTAAAGCCCTGGAGGGGTGTGCAACTTCACCAGGGCCGAGCAGGCCTCTGGGTCGGTTTCCTTCCCGCACAGCGGAGCCAGCTAGGGCTTCTGTGGGAAGATTCAGTGCAGCAGACGGCTCCACAGTCTAAGTGCTTAGCATAGCCCTGGGCACTGGGGGTGTGTTCTTTGGAGCAGAGGTGGTCCCCAGGCCTCAGTTTGTCACCTCTGAAAAATAAGGCCATAGTCCCAGCTGCCAGGTGGTCCAGAGGGTTAAGTTGAGGTGGCAGTTCTTGGCCAGAAGTGTGTTTCCAGGTTATGTGCCATCCTCCCCCACCACCCCTGCCTCGCAACGTCTGACTCCCTCCTGGAGAACTTCAGCCTTCTGGAGCAAAATCTTGATATTTTTCCCCCCAATCTCTTCTCTTCCCCCAGTCACTCCCCAGTCTGGGGAAGAGGCTCCACCATCCACCCAGGTGCTCAGGCCCGGAGACCTGGAGGCACATGTGATATCTGTCTCCCTCGCTCATCCCCCACGTCCAATCCATCAGCAAATTCTGTTGGCTCTGATTCCAAAACACATCCTCATTCTGCGATTCTGACCCCTTCTCCCCGCCCCAGCTGGGTCCAGGCCTCACCACCTCCCCCCGGGAGGCCACCGGCCTCCTCCTGGGCTTCCGTGACAGGGCTCCTGCCCTTGTCTGCACAGCAGGCAGAGGGAGCTTTTAAAAGAAGCAAAGCGGGTCTTCTCTGCGCCCCCTCCTTCCCTCACCGCTCCAGCCACTGCAGCCCCCTTTCCTCAAACACATCAGACTTGTTACTATCGCTGGGTCTTTGCACATTTGCTGTTCCCTCTGCAGAGAGGCAGTTCCCTCAGATCTGCCCCCCCCCCCCCCCCGTTTGCACCTTCTCTTCCATCAGGTCACAGGTCGTGTCACCTTCTCGGAGGACTCCCCCACCCTTCTCATGCATCCTCTAACCCTTTCACTTTTTAAAATTGCCTTTGTAACACAGCTCTTCCAACGTCATCTTTCTTTTGCTACTAATTTTCTTTAGACAGCAAGCACTCTGAGAGCCATTAGGACCCAGTGCTGGGCCCAGTGAGGGCCGCAGGAGAAGAGCTCAATGAACATTTGTAAAAGAAAGGATGGAGAATTCTCAGTCCCCCCAAATATCAACAAAACAGTCCCAGCGAATCATCCTGCCTGGGGTCCCAACGAGGCCCATGCCCCAGACATGCTGTGTGACTCAAGCCGGTAGCCACCCCTCTCTGGTCCTTATCCATAGAAGGGTATGGATCATTTGGATTTCCCAGTTCTGCCCAGCCCTTGAGTGTGCCCTCTGTTCTCTGAGTGACCTTTACCCCATACCTTTGACTTTAAAGAAAGAGATTTGACCCCAAAGTGTACCCTTCCCTGCCCCAGGAGCTCCCAGTGGCTTAACCCCTTCCTCTCCGGTCGCACCACCTCTTTGCGCAGGAAGGGTAACCAGCGTTGAAGGAACTTATGGCAAATATTGACCGAAGTCCTTGAAGGTGGCTGGGAATGTACCAAGGGGGCAGATGGAGGGAGGGCCCCACTTGTGCTGGGGGAGCGGCTCCTCCTCAGTCTTTCACGCTCTGCGCCTAAGGACTAGGTTGGTGGGAGACGCTCCAGCCCCAGCTCCCTGCGTAATTCCAGAGCACTGACAGGGCAGCAGGCGCAGGGGGGCGGGGAGGGGGGCAGTGGGAGGCAGTGGTAACAGCACCTTCAGGGGTCCGTGGGGACACAGAGTCAGTGGGAGTGAGGAGGGCACAGAGCTGCCTCAAGCATGCGGAGACCCCGAGCTCATGGCCCCTCAGGATGGTAGTAGCTGCCTTGTGCCCTGGGCCAGTATTCCTGGGAACTGGAGACAGTGAGGGTCTGGCCGGTACATGGGGCTGTTGGCAGCAGAACCCAGTTTCAGGACCTGTGCACGGGAGAAGGTGGGGCTTTGTCATTTCCACCCTGGAGGCTGAGCCTGGGGACCTGGGATGCCCAGGTCCCAAGCTTTCTGCCTTCTGTACTTAAAAAATTCAGCCCCCATAGGTACTGGAGGTGGGGTCTCAGAAGTGCCCAGCTGCCTAAGTCCGGGTCAGGGCCAGTTGCACCGAGCCACCGAGACCTAGGTTCCCTGCACCTCTGCACCCTGCAGAACCCCGGACGTCCAGGTTCCAGGAGGCCCAGTTGTGTTGGGGGGGGGGGTGACACACAACTGTGCTCCTTGCCCCTCCCCCTCACGGTCAGCAAGCGCCGGCGCCAGGGTGCCGTGCCTCCTCCCCAGCCTGTACCCAGCTTGGGGGTGGGGGTCAGTGGGGTCGTGGTGAGGGCGGCAAGGGACAAAGGGCGCTTGTCCGATGGCCGCCCTGACCTCCGCTGCCGCTTCCCGGACGCCGGGCCCGCCGCTGATTCACACCCAGGCCGGCCGCAGCGCCCCGAGCCTGCCGCCCCCGTCCGGGCCGCCCCGGGGGGTAGGAAGTGGAGGGGGGGCGAGGGGCGGCGCCGAGTCAACTTTCCCTCTTAAGCCCCGAAGGAATGTCGGCGGATTTCCTGAAACCCGACCCCGGCAGCCCGCCGGCCCTCCCGCCCCTCACCTGGACCTGCTCCCTCGGGAACGGCAGGAGGGGCGCGGGGG
This sequence comes from Equus caballus, assembly GCF_041296265.1. Classification (NCBI taxonomy): domain Eukaryota; kingdom Metazoa; phylum Chordata; class Mammalia; order Perissodactyla; family Equidae; genus Equus; species Equus caballus. Next base: position 17,726,920 of record NC_091704.1, read on the forward strand.
CTCACCTGGGGGGCTGGGGTCAAGTCCTCCTTCCGCTCCCACCCCTAGCGGCCTCATGGAGCGGAAAGGGGGGTGGGTGGGCGGCAATCAAACCCTCTCACTCCTTCTCTCCAGCGACCTAGGCTAGCGGCCCAACCTCTCGGGCCTCAGTTTCCCGTTCCGCAAAAGGGCGCGGGATGTCCTTCCTTCCTTTTGCGCCTTAAGCGATTCCTCTAATGCCCGACGCCCCCACCGCCAGCCTTCGCAGGAGTCGGCCCGCCTCTCTATGCTTCTCTAGCTCGTCACCTGAGCCGGCTCTCTTTGCCACCCCGAACCTCAGTTTCCTCACCTGTAAGTTGGACAACGCTACCAGTGCTTCCTTATAGGGCTGTCGCAAGAAAATCCCTGGGGAGTGTTTTGCTTGGCGTGAACGAAGGACAGTAACTGTGGAAGGCTTAAGCGCGCGGGGATCCGGCATCGGCATGTGTGGGCTTGAATTCTGGCTCAGCCGAGGGGGCCTGAGTTTCCCACCTGTGAAATGGGGGACAGTATTGGTTATAACCAATGGCTGTTTCCCAAGGCGCAGGCCTGGCACGCGGTGGATTAGACGCGGGGTTCCCTCGCACTCGCGCAAACGGCGGGCGGGAGGCCTCGCCACAGGGTCGCGGCGGCCTAGCCCGGGAGGGCGGGGCGGGGCGGGGGAGGGTCTGCGCCGGGATCCAGATGTTCGGGGTCCTCCAGGCACAGCCGCGCCTGATTAAGCCACGTGGGGGCCGGCGGAGGCCGCGGAGATGAAAGAGCGGCGGCCGGCCCGGGAAGGGGGTACGCCAGGCCCCCCCGGGTCCCCTCCTCCTCCGCCGGAACCTGCGGCGCCCTCTGACCAGCCGACCCCGCGTGGCTGTCGCCCGGTCTGCAGGGGCGGAGCGATGCAAGATGCGCTGGCGGCGGCGCGGCCTGGGCAGGCACCTGCGCGGGGCACGCCAGCGAGAGGGGGACATCTTTGCAGGGGACTCTGGCTTAGAGGGGCGCCCCCACTCCCACGCCTGACGGAGAGGAGGCTAGGGGGACTTCCTAACTGGAGATTCAAGGGGCTACAGTCTGTCACCTTGGAGTGTGGCAGTTTTGGAAGCCAGAAGTGTCCCTGTTGCCTCAAGTTTTCCCAGGAGAAGGAGAAATTTTAGCAGCACTCGCCTCACCCCTATCTGCACCTCTGTGTCCCCTCCCACTCAGCCTGAGTCGAGGGAACCCCAGTCTTGGGGGGCAGAGGCAGGATACCCCAAGTCTGTGGATCAGGGCTGGGCCAGAGGGAGATGAGGCTCGGGGAGCCCCGGACAGGCGGGGAGGGCTTCCTGAAGGAGGCGAACTGCGCACAAATTACCTGCCCTCTGACTTGGGTATCAAAGGAGAGGATGCCACAGACCTTCCCAAGGACTTTCGTGACGCAGACGTGCGAACCTCACGACCCTCCATTTCCACTCTCTGGCTGGGCTCCAGCCCTACTGCCCTCCCACCACCTCTTCCAACAAGCTCCTGCCCACCTCAGGGTCCTCGCTGTTCCCCTTGCTTCTATTGCCCTCCCTGCTTGGCCAGCTCAAACATCACCTCCTCCTGGAGGCCCTCCCTGATCCCCCTGGCGAATAGACCCCCCTCCCCCACCTCATCACCCTATTTGTTTCCTTTTGGCCCCTAGATCTGGCTGAGATCTCCTCGCCCGCGGACAAGAGGGAAGTGTCATGGCACCACTGCGATGGGACAGACGGCGGCCCCATTATCCACCTGCCCCGCCCCGCCCGCATCTCCACGGTGCCGCAGCGCCGCTCCCCCGCCCCCCATTCCCAGGCTGCCTCGCTCGGGTGACGTCAGCGACCTGGTCCCCGCCGCCGCCGCTGCCGCCGCATCCTCTACGCCCGCCAGGAGCCGGCGTCCCCCGCGCCCCTCGCGCCCGGCCCGGCCATGGCTTTGGTCGCGTTGATGCCGCTCCTGCTGCTGCTGCTGCAGCCTCCGCCCGCCAACCCCGCGCCGCCCGCCCGCGACCCCTTCGCCCCTCAGCTCGGGGACACGCAGAGCTGCCAGCTGCGGTGCCGCGACCGCTACCCTGGTTCGCAGCCCTCGCAGGTGAAGCGCATGCGGCGCCAGCCGGAGGACCAGTGATCTCTCTGATGGGGGAGGGGCTGGGGATGCGGTTCCCTCCGTTGGGAACGGGAGACAGGGGTTCCACGCAGGGGGAAAGGGTCGGAAATGAGGGTGGCTCCCTCCTGTGGGGGAAGGGTTGGGGTCCCTTCGATGGGTGCGAGCCCAAGGGTCGAGGTTTCCTCCGATGAGGTAGGATTTGTGGATGCGGGTTCCTCCGATGAATGCCGGGTTGGGGGGGGCGTCCCCAGGGTGCGGCGGGGACTGAGGCTCCTGATGTCCCCTCGCGGGATCTGGCTGCACTCTGCTGCGCAAGGACCCTCGGGGCGCCCAACCTCCCCCTCCCTCAGGCCTGACCGTCCCCTCCCCCTCCTCCTCCACCCCTGTGGCTTCCTCATCGTCCTTCCTCCCACGTAGCTTAGCAGACCCCACTCATAGCCTCACCCTCGTCTCCCCGCAAGACGAATCCCAGTTTCCCCAGGCCCAAGGGTGACAAACACCTCCTCCTCTGAGCTCCCCCTCCTTCCTCAGGCCTGAGAATTCTCCTCAATCTCCTCCTCCCTGGAGCCTGGCGTGGGGGGTGGCATTTCCCTCCATCCTCCCCAGTTTTCCGACCATTGCCCAAACCTAACATCCTGCAGCATCCGTGCCGCTTCTCAAGCCTCCTCTCCCTCTCTCCTCCTCAGAGTTAAGAGCCCCTACTAATATTCTTAGCCTCCCCACCTCATCCCAATCTCCCCAGATTTGGAGGGGGAGGCAAATCTTCTGCCTCCCCCCCTGAGTGCTTCCCGCCTGAGAACTGTGCATCCTACTCCCAGGCGGAGCTGGAGGAGGAGGAGGACCCCTCGGAGTCCCCGCATGAGTATGACAGGGCCGTCCTGATCAGTGCTTGTGAGCGTGGCTGCCGCCTCTTCTCCATCTGCCGGTTTGTGGCCAGGAGCTCCAAGCCCAACGCCACCCAGGTGGAGTGTGAAGCAGGTGCGCGCTGGCTGGGTGGGTCAGGGGAGGGAGAGGAGACCCGGGCAGGGCAGGGCCGCCTGGTCACCCCCTCCTCCTTCCACAGCCTGCGTGGAGGCCTATGTGAAGGAGACGGAGCAGCAGGCCTGCAGCGAGGGCTGCTGGAGCCAGAACCCCGAGCCTGAGCCTGAGCAGGAGCAGAAGGTGGGCGCCCTCCCACCCGTGGCCCTGGGCCCATCGCCTGCCCCCTGCGCCCCCGAATCCGTCCGTTGCGCTCCGGGCCTGCTGGGTATCCTCTGTTGAGCCGTATCACATCTCAAGCCTCAGTGTCATCTCTGTGTCGTCGGAAGTGCTCCTCCTGCCACCCCTGCCCCTGCCACCTTTTGGGGAGTAAATGGCAGGAAGCAACCACCATTTATCAGGCATTTGTCCTGGTCCAGGCCTGACCACAGCCTGTGCTAAATTTCTCATGCCACCCGGAGGCACCTGGGACAGTGCCACTCCCATTTCATGCCCGTGGAGCAGCTGCCCAAGGCCACACAGGCGGGCTCTGCAGAGGTGGGATTTAAAGCCAGTGCCCCCAGGGCTTGTGACCCCCCCCCCCCGACCTTACTCGTCTTCAGTGCCCCAGAGCTGACTTTACTGCACCTACTGCATGCCAGGAACTGCTGGTCTAAGCACTTTCCTTGTGATGACCTGTCATCTGTAGAGTTCAGAACTGAGGTTCAGGGAGGAGCAGCCTCCCAAGCACAAACACAGTGCCCCCCGCCCCCCTGAGAGAAATAACTGCTCACCCGCCATAGTCCTTGAGTGCCTCTAGGCAACGCTGCACTAGGGGAAAACACAGGACCCAGCCTCACAGCCGGAGATCCCGGGGCTGGGATCCCCCAGAAAGCTCTTCCCCCCTTCCCCTATTTTCCTCCACCTCCTCCAGGCTTTCACTGTTCATAAAAGCCCACTGCACTATCGTTCCTTCTTGTTCCGAGTTCTCTTCTGACACTGTCAAAATCCTAACGATGATGGTGACGTTTTAAATAATAGCAGCTACTACATATTAGGCACTTGTGCTGTACTATTGTCTAGTTGAAATCTCATAGCAACTCCATGAGGGAAGAGAATCATCCCTATTTTAGGGCTCAGAGAGGGCAATTCGCTTCCCAAGGGCACACAGCCAGCCAAATGCAGCACTGAGGTCTGTGGTCATTGTATGAAGCCATGTTGCCCCAAATCACTTAGTAAATTCTGATCACAGTGAATTCTCCCCGCTCCTCTCCCATTCGTTAATGCCCTACCTTGGTGACATTTCTGTACCTTGGGCCTCCCCTTTGCAGAGAAAAGTCCTGGAAGCTCCAAGCGGGGCCCTCTCGCTCCTGGACTTGTTTTCCACCCTCTGCAATGACCTTGTCAACTCTGCCCAGGGCTTTGTCTCCTCCACTTGGACATACTACCTGCAAACTGACAATGGGAAGGTGGTGGTGTTCCAGGTGAGGAGTTTGGCAGGGGCCACACCAGAGTGGTGGATGGGTGGTCGGGGTAAGATGTTGGGAGGCATTGGTTCTTGGCTGATGGGATGCAAAGTCCATTGATGTGTAAGCTTCAGGCACAGCTGGATCCAGTGTCTCACCTCACCCCTTGACTCTGCTTTCCTTTGTAGTGGCTTCATTCCCAGGCAAGCACTTCCCTCCTGATAGCAGGGTGGATGCTTAAGGCTCTAGATTACGGCCTTTCTGGAGTTTGAACTAGGTTGGGACTAACTGATTGGCCTTGGCTGGGTCAAATGACCACCTCTCAGCCAATCCCTGTGATTCTCCTGGCCTGGCGTGGATCACCTACATTCTTACTTCAGGAGCTGGAGGATCAAGATACGTCAAGGGGCCCACAGTAGCAGGGAACAACATCCCTGACATCGTAGTCCACAGCCCCTTGGGAGGGTGTTCTCCCTATCCCCAGGGGAACTAAGTGCCAGCTGGGCATGGGATGATGGAGCCTGCATGGGGCACAGAGAGGTGCTTCCCAGGGCCAAGTGGTGCCTTTATAAGGGCTTTTCTGTGCTGTCTTGTTCCCGACCTAGACCCAGCCTGTGGTAGAGACCCTAGGGCACGAGGGGGCCCGTCTGCAGCGAGTAGAGGTGACCTGGCGGGGATCTCACCCTGAGGCCTTGGAGGTACACGTAGGTAAGGTCCAAGCCAGGACCACTGCTCCTTCTAGGGGTGGCTCCACTGTCATAAGGAGTCCTCCTGTCAAATGAACCTTCCAGGACTGGGATTTCTCTCTCAACTCCTGGAGTTCCTGGGTCTCCCAGTATTCTGTGGTCCTTCTCCCAAACTTCCTTGGTCCGTCTCCCAGGGTTCCATGGTCCATCAACCAGAGTTCCTTGGTCCATTAACCAGAGTTCCTTGGTTCATCTCCCAGAGTACCTTGGTTCATATCCCAGGCTTCCTTGGCCTGTCTCCCAGGCTTCCTTGGTCCAACTCCAGGGTTCCTTGGTCCATTGACTAGGAGTCCTTGGTCCATCTCCCAGGGTTCCTTGGTCTATTTCCCAGGATTCCTTGGTTTGTCTCCCAGGCTTCCTTGGTCCAACTCTGAGGTTCCTTGGTCCAACTCCAGGGTTCCTTGGTCCATCAACCAGGGGTCCTTGGTCCGTCTCCCAGGGTTCCTTCATCTGTCTTCCAGGGTTCCTCAGTCCGTCTCCCAGGGTTCCCTGGTCTGTGTCCAGGGTTCCTTGGTCTGTCTCCCAGGGTTCCATAGTCCATCTCCCAGGGTTCCATGGTCCGTCTCCAGGGTTTCTTGGTCCGTCTCCAGGGTTTCTTGATCTGTCTCCTGGGTTCCTGGTCTATCTCCCAGGGTTCTGTAGTCCATCTCCAGGGTCCTGTAGTGCGTCTCCAGGGTTTCTTGGTCCATCTCCAGGGTTCCATAGTTCGTCTCCAGGGTTCCGTGGTCCATCTCCAGGGTTCTGATCTATTCCACGACTCCATGCTCTATTGCCCCAGGTGTTGGCCTTTTTTCTTCTCTCCATGGTTGCTCTGGCTCTTGTGGAAGGCCTGGAGGCCACTGAGAAGTGGCCCATCTCTCAGATCCTGTAGGTCCCTTGGACAAGGTGAGGAAGGCCAAGATCCGAGTCAAGACTAGCAGCAAGGCCAAGGTGGAGTCCGATGAGCTACAAGACAATGACTTCCTCAGTTGCATGTCCCGGTCGGTGGCAGGACCCTGGGAGTGGGACGGGGGTGGGGCTGGAGAGGAGGGTCTCTCTGATCCCACTAGGGCCGCTGAACTTACCTGCTGGGTGGGGCAGGCGCTCGGGGCTTCCTCGCTGGATCCTGGCCTGCTGCCTCTTCCTCTCCGTGCTGGTGATGCTGTGGCTGAGCTGCTCTACCCTGGTGACTGCACCTGGCCAGCATCTCAAGTTCCAGGTGGGCAGGGCCCCGGGGGAGGGGTGGGAGGACAGTGGCTCCGTAGTCCTGGATTGGGCCACCCTCTCTCCCATGGAGGCAGGGAGCCCTGACTTGCTATGTGACACTGGGCAAGTTTCTTCACTCTCCTATGAAATGGGGGGAAAAACACTCACCCCGAGTAGGGTGACCTGAGATCAGGGGTGGGAAGAAGCCTTGCCTGGGTGCGGGCTCAGAGCCCCCCCTTCCTCCCCCTGCAGCCCCTGACCCTGGAGCAGCACAAAGGCTTCATGGTAGAGCCAGACTGGCCCCTGTACCCTCCCCCATCGCACGCCTTTGGGGACAGCCCCCCACCCTACAAGCTGAAGCTGGATCTCACCAAGCTGTAGGCCTCGGTCCGCCTGGGGAATTGTTCCTCAGGCCTCCTCGCCCTGTGCTCAGGAGTCCAGGCCAGGGTGGGACCATCCTTGGGCTCCTCCACCCACAAAATCCTTCTCTCTACAGGCCTGCCCCTCTCCCCCGGGTCCTGATGTCTCTAGGGGGTGACATCTGGCCTTGCTTCCTCCCTGCCCCCTCCCTAGAGCGAGCTTCTTCCATCTTCTATTGTGTAGCTTCTTGAGTATTTGAACCCCACATTCCTCTTCCTCCTCTCTCCCCTCTCTGGGGGGCTGAGGCCTCAGGGGAGCCACCTTGTGCTAGGGCTCCCCCCGTCCCCACCCCACCTCTGGAGATCCAGCCCCAGGAGAGGAGGCCCCTTCAAGAGGAGGCTGTGGGCAGCGCTGAGGCTGGGGCCGCAGCTTGGGGGTTGGGAGGAATAAAGTGTGTGTATAAAAGACGTCTGGACTGAGCCTGCCTCTGTTTGTCTTTCTGTCTGCCCTTGAGGGAGTGGCCTGAGCATGGCCATGACCCCTGCCCCCCAGGCCCTTTCTGAGGTGGGGGAAACCCCGGGAACTCCACGGGGCTCAAGAGGTGCGAACCAGCTGCCACCTGGAAGGACAGCCCCTCTGCTGCCCAGCCCACATCACACGCCTGACTAGGGGTGCCCCTGGAAAAGTGACCTGTGTCACCTGCTTGGCCCGGGTGGGTCAATGCCCCATCCTGGCCCCCGCCCCCGCGTCTCTCCGTCTCTCCTGTGAAATGAACAGTCACATCTTGAAGAGGATGCTCGTTAGTTTTGTGGCCATCTGGCTTCCATCCCCCTTTCTTTTGGGGATGGAGCTCTGCCCCTTGGGGGCGATTTCAGGGCACTGACCATGGGTCTTCTCCCTTTCCCTGTCCATGGGGTCCAGACCTGGCATTCTTACGCTGCACTTTGCATTGCAGATGAATCTTGCAGGACAAGAGCAGCCCGCCCTGGCTCTCCACCCTTCCTGTCCATTCTACAGAGTCCTTGAGATCCTTCCAGTAAATCTCCTTTTAGCTTAGTCGACTACAGTTGTTTCTGTTGCTGGCAACCAGAGATTCCTGACTGGCGGGGGCCTCATCTCCTGGGGAGAGTTCGGGATGAGGGGCTTGGTGGTCAATGGGGCAGAGGTTTCCAGGAGCTGATGGAGGCCTGTGGGCGACAAGTGGGTGAGTGGGGGAAGGCGAGTTAGAGGGAGCGAAGTGGGCCTGGGTATAAGCCCCGCCACCCTCCACCCTGCCCTGTGTCCCTGGAGGTTGCTCCACTTGGGCCCTCTGCCTTCTGACAGAATCAGCCGGGGGTGGGCGTGGGGGGCACCTGCAGGAAGCAGGAGGAAGGAGCAGGAGAAGACGGGGTGTCTCCACCTGCATCCCCCAACCCAAGGCCCCAGCTCCACCAGGCGGCCCCTCCATCTCTCTGGGAGCCTCCGTCTGGATGTGGCAACAGCCCCCCACTGTTGCTCACGCTGCGTGCTGCACCACCCCGTCAGGTACCCGACCCTGACCACACCTTTGCAAATAGCCTCGTTATTACACCTCTTCTGAATCGTCTCTTCTGAATGGCTCCTGCTTGCTGCCAGGACCTTGAGCATTAGGGTTCAGCACAAAGGTGACATGGGCCCCTGGGTGTCATCCTGGACCCTCTATGGGGTTTCAGGGCAGCCTCTAGAAACATCACCAGGAGTGAGACCTGGGCAGAAGGAAGAAGCCAGAGCAGGCCAGTGCTGCCTGGTAGAACTTTCTGCAATGACAGTATCACCCCCAGCCGCATGGTGTTCTGGAGCCCTTGCCATGTGGCTAGTGTGACTGAAGAAGTGTGTTTCTCATTTTATTTAGTTTGGGTTGGTGTACATTTAAGGTGTTCCTCTATTTTTTTATGGTGATAAAATATATGTATCATATAATACTTGCTATTTTACCCAGTTTTTAAGTGTACAATTCAGTGGCATTAGGTACATCCAGTGTTGCGCAGCCATAGGCACTATCTATCTAAATGGCCATGGTAGCTGCTCAGCCCAGCCAAAGGGGACCCTGGTCATCCTTTCTCCTGCATCCCTGCCCTAGCCTCCTCAGCTCAATGGCTTGGACACCTGGGTGGTGTCTTGATTCTCCCCTGTCCTCACTCTACCTTGTCCCATCAGTAGGGTCTGTCCCCTTGGCCTCCAGCCTCCATGCTTCTCTTTATCCCCCTGGCAACCTCCGAGGTCCAAGCTGCCACCACCTCTCACCCAACGAAAGCGCCTGCCTCCTCTCAGGGCTCCCTGCTTCCCCTCCAGTCACCCTCCAGCTCCGCGCAGCAGCTGGGGATCTGTCCATATAAAGCAAATACAATCCAAGACATCACCCTCTTCCGGAACTTACTGCTGCCATGAGGAGCCCAAAGATCCACAGGTTACCAACAAGGCCCCCATGATCTGGCCCAACTAACATCTACAACCATTTCTACTGAGGCTCTGCCACTCACCCACTATGCTTCAGGCGCACAGGTTCCCTCTGAATTCCTCAAGCTTACTTTGTTCCTTCCAGCCCCAGGGCCTTTGCACTTACATTTCCTTCTGCCAGGAACACCCTGCTCTGCCCAAGTGTTCAACTAAAAGGGCTTTTGCTCAGTAGAAGACATCCCAGCTTCCCCAGTCTGGGCCAGCATCCCCTGTTATATCCATGTTCAGCTCTCTCTCCATCATCCCTGCACTTACCACATTTATAGTTGATTAATAATTATTTGTTTCAACAGTGGCATAACAATTTTATAAGCTCCGTGAAGACAGCTCCCATGGGTCTCACATGCAACCTGGCATGGAGCAGGTGATCAGAAATTATTTTTGCTTGGGTGTTTCCTCATTTCCCTCTCAGACCACAGAAGCGGGCTCACCTAGCCAAATCCATTCCCTACATGGAGTCAGATATTGTCCCTCCCTTGCTGACCCCCCCATGACTCCCTGTGGCCCTCAGACATCACCTAATTTCCTCCCTTAAACGGCTTTTAATCCCTGCCAAGCTGGCAGCCACCTCTCCTGTTATATCCCTTCCATCTTTTGGTCTGGAGGCAAAATGAGCTCTGTCCTCACTGTTTCCTGCAGTAGCATCAATGGTCCAGCCTCCAGGCTTTTGCTACAACAACTCCTTCTGCTCGGAACGCTGTCATGTACTTGGTGGGAATCTACCCGGTACCCAGCACCCTCTTCTTCCTTCCTAATAGGACTCTAATTTGGTCTGGTCAAACTTATGTGGCTAAGGGCAAGTTGAGCAGTACGATCCGAGCCTTCTCAGATATTGGTGGGATTTATTGGGAGAGAGACATGTTAACTGCAGTTGCTGAGCCAAGAAGATGTGAGTCTGGAGCTGCTGAGGGCCATTTGTCACCATGACAACAGAGCCTGCCCAAGGGATGGAGAAAGACAGTGTCTTTGTGCCATTGCTGGAAGTCCTGGATCAAGCTCTGCCTGAAGTCCATCCTGTCCCTTGATTTTTGGCTTAAACCAGTTTGTGTTGGGCTTCTTGGAACTGAAAAGTTATCAGTGATCCCTGTCTCTTGGTCCTTTCTCCCCTCTCTCAAGATTGAATCCCAAGGGCAGAGTGTTTTGCTTGTTTGTTTGTCTGTTCGCTGCTGTGTGTCTAGTGCATTAACTCTTGAGGCCCTGGTGACCAGCCCTGGGCTGGGCCCAGAGTAGATGTCTTGTAGACGTGGAATGAATAACATCAGGTGGTGAGGGCAGTAATCATGAGCTACTGTGGGTGTGTGGAGTGGGGAGAGGAGTCCCTTCCAAGCAGGTGGTGAGTGATGGCTGCCTGGAAGAGGTGGCAGCTGACTTGGGCTTATAGGGATGGAAGAATCTGGGGAGAAGGGGGGGGTCCCAGGGGCATGGGTGTGTGTGTTGGAGGCATGAGTGTGCATTCAGAGAGATGTAATGCCTGCTCACATCACTTGCCTTTCTGTGGGCTTCACGGGAGGAGGGGCCCTGAGTGCCAAGCAAAGGCCTTTGGAGTCCTCCGCCCAGTCACTCCTGGCTCCTTTTGGAGTCTCAGGAGAGAGAGGGCCCCTGGCCTTTTTTTTTTTTTTTTTTTTTTTTGAGGAAGATTAGCCCTGAGCTAACTGCTGCCAATCCTCCTCTCTTTGCCAAGGAAGACTGGCCCTCAGCCAACATCCGTGCCCATCTTCCTCTACTTATATGTGGGACGCCTACCACAGCATGGCATGCCAAGCGGTGCCATGTCTGCACCCGGGATCTGAACTGGTGAACCCCGGGCCACCGAAGCGGAACGTGTGCACTTAACCGCTGCACCCCGGGGCTGGCCCCCTGCCCTTGGCCTTTTTCTGGGGCTCCTCCCTGGGGTGAGGGCCCACAGATGTGACCTTTGGAGGAGCCCTGACTCACCAGAGCTCTCTAAGCCTCAGTTTCCTTGTCTGACCTCCCCTCCGCTCTGGGAAGCATCTGGGAAGCTGCCTCCTCTGCTGCTTCCTCCTGCACCCGGTGAAGACCTGATGGAGGATGGGTGAGTAGCTGGCGTCATGGCAACATGCAGGAGCGCCCATGTGTCCTGGTAGCTCAAGGTTGCCACGGCAACCAGAGGTCTTGGTTCCCTGGCAACAGGCCTGAGTTCTGGGCCCAAGGGTGGTAATCTGCCTAGGAAGGGAGGGAGGGAGCAAGATGTCCTTGGCGACTCTCCGTAAAGTCTTGGAGGGAAGGATGGGGACTCACGTCTTTCCCTTCTGTGGCGGGGAGGTTCCGGCCAGGCCCCAGCTGGAGGCTGCCAAGGTGCCTGCTTGGTGCTGGGCATGAGTCCAACGGGGAAGCTGAGGCCTCCAGGGGTCCTGCATCATGTGATGCTGCCACCACCCCCTGCGTACCCAGCTCTGCCAGGCTCCACACGGCTCCTGGTACCCTCCTCAGGGTCCCCACATAGGCTGTTCCCTCTGCCTGGAAGGCTCTGCTCTCTTCCTGGCCATCTCTTCAGCCTGAATGTCCCTCCCTGACCTCCTGGCTCAGCCTGGCCCCCTAAGTCACTGTGCCCCAACTCAAGCCTCTATCCTGTTGACAATTAAGTTACTGCTTCTTTGCTTGTGTGATGATTGGTTTAATAAATGTTCCCTCTGCCAGACAGGACGCGCTTGCAGTCTCGGTCACAGCTGTGTCCCACACACCGAGGAGCCTGCTCTCAGTGCCTCTCTGTCGACACTCTCCTTCCTTACTGCAGGCCTTGCCCACGTTGTCTCAGCCAATATGGTCTCATCTCTGTCCCTCAGGCACTTTCTGACACCAGGCTTGGGTCCTACACACTGCTTCCACCCGGAATGTTCTGGAATGTCCTGGAACATCCTAGAACATCTTGTTCCCTGCTTTTGTTAAAGCTGGGACACCACCTCCTCAAAGAAGCTCTCCCTAACCTCCTGTCTGAAGCAGGCCATCCCTGCTTGGTCACTCTCAGCACTGTGCCTTCATGGCAGTTGTCGCCATCTGGAAAGGCCTCGGTCATTGCTTGGTTTATGTGTCTCAACTTTGTCTTTCCCATTCGAATACACATTCCAGAATATTCTGGAACATGAGGGCCAGGATCTTGTCTTGTGTGCTTAACAGTCGAATCTCCAGCACCTGGTGCATAGCAGGTGTGTAACAAGTGGAAGCTGGCTGAATGGAGGGGGCAGTGATGAGACGAGGAGGTGGTGGTGAGCTCCAAGGCAGGACAGCTTTGATACTCCCCTGCTGGGACCTCAGGCACGCTACTTACCTCCCTGAGGCCCAGGGTCTTTCTTTTTACTTGAGGCATGCTTTATAAATAGTATTGTGCACCCATTGTCACTGTACAACTCCATGAAAGTTTACACTTGTTTAACCCAGGTGCAGAGCCCCTCGAGCCCCTGGGGCTCCTCATGTCCCCTTCCAGTTGGTCACTCCCCAGAGGTAACCCCAGGTCTGGCCTCTATCACCTTGGCTCCATCTGATCTGTTTTATTTTTGTTTATTTTTTAATAAATCAGCTTTAATGAGGCATAATTGATATCCAGTAATATAATCATTTTAAGTGCCCAGTTCAATGAATTTTTTTTTTCTTCTTCTTTTCCCCAAAGCCCCCCACTGCATAGTTGCATATTCTAGTTGTGGGTCTTTCTAGTTGTGGCATGTGGGACGCTGCCTCAGCATGGCCTGATGACTGGTGCCACGTCCACACCCAGGATCCGAACCGATGACACCCTGGGCTGCCAAAGCAGAGCACGTGAACTTAACCACTTGGTCACAGGGCCGGCCCCTCAATGAGTTTTGACAAATGGAAACCCCTCTGTTGCCCCATAATCAAGATATAGAACATTTTCGTCACCCCAAGACCGAGTGCCCCTTTGTGGTCAATGCCTTCCCTGCCTGATGGTCTGCCCCAGGTGGCTCCTTGCCCAACCTCCATCGCCATAGACCAGTATGGCCATAGACTACCATAGACTGTTGGTGAATGTCCCCTAAGTGGAATCACAATGTGTGTCCTCTTTATGTCCACTTCTTTCTCTTGATGTCGGGGAGCTCACCTGTGGGATACAGGTAGCGGTGGGTGATTCTTTTTCCTTGCTGCGTAGTACCCCATTGTGTGAATATGTCACTGTCTATTTATCTATCAATGGACCTGTTGACGGACCTTTGGGCCGTTTCCAGTTTGGGTCTGTTATGACCATTTATGTTTACATTTTTTTGTGAAACCATGTCCTCTTTCGTGTTGGATAAATACCTGTAGGGGTTGAATGATAGCCTTACTCCCCTCAATTCATGTCTACCTGGAACCTCAGAATGTGACCTTATTTGGAAACAGAGTGTTTGCAGGTGTAATTTAGCTAAGAATCCAGATGAGATCAAACTAGATTAGGGTGGGTCCCAAATCCAATGAGAGTGTCTGAATGAGAGACAGGAAGAGCACACAGAGACACAGAGAAGGCCGTGTGGACGGAGGGAGCGACTGGAGTGATGCAGCCACGTGCACAGGATTGCAGACAGCACCGGAAGCTGGGAGAGAGGCATGATTCTCCCGCAGAGCTCCCAGGAGGAACCAACCCTGCCAGCTTCTTAATTTTGGCCTTCTGGCCTCCTGAATCATGAGAGAATAAATTTCTGTTGTTTGAAGCCACTCGGTTTGTGGTCATTTGTTACGGCAGCTGCAGGACGCTCAAGCAATGCCCCAGGGTGGAACTCTAGGCCACAGCGTGGACATTCTCCTTCAGCAAATGTTGCCAAACGGCTGTCCCAGGCGGTTGCACTGACTGACACTCATGGCAGCTGAGTGTGAGCGCCACAGCTCCTTCATCTCTGAATGGGGGTTGTAACAACCATTCCCTTCCCATCAGGACTGTGGAGAGAGGACATCAGAACGCACCATTCTGGGCAGTGAAAACATTCCGAGCCAACATTCAAACTTGGCTCCATCTCTCTTCAAACTTGGGTCTTTCTGTTCGTCCCCAGCATGACTCACACACGGGAACTCAGGGGGACCCTTGCCTCCTCCTGGGGTTAGTGGGGGCTGGGTTTTGGGGTGATAGTGGGGACACCGCGGGGCCTGAGAGAGGCTGCAGGGCTGGAAGTGACCAAGGCAAGCCAGAGCAGAGTCAGCAGAGGAAAACCTCATTCATTCATTCACTCATTCACCAATAAATTTGCTGCCAGTTGATGCTGGATGTAGGAGGCTGGGACCCCGGCAAGGCCCCAATCTGGACACAGGCTGTGCAGCCAGGTTGGGCAGAGGGGAAATGGGAGCTCTGCTGGACAACCAGGAAGGCTTCCTGGAGGTGGAGACCTGCAGTGGGTGTAAAGAATGTGGGAGGGTGCACAGGGACCACTCTGATGTTCCTTTCTGCCATACTGAGCACATGAGTTTCTTGTGGCTAAAATAACACATGACCTCAAACTGGGTGGTTTAAACAATAGAAATTCATTCTCTCACTGTCCGGGAGGCTGGAAGTCTGAAATCAAAGGGCTGGCAGACACTTACTCCGTTTACTCCGTAGGCTCCAGGGGAGGGTCCTTCCTCACCTCATCCAGCTCCACGAATGCAGGCGCTCCCAGGCTTGTGGCAGCATCACTTCAGTCCCAGCTTCTGTTGTCACGTGACTTGGTCTCACTGTTTGAACTTCCTTCTTCTTATAAGGACACCAGTCATTGGATTTAGGCTCCCCCATCCAGGATGATCTCATCTTGAGATCATCACTTTAATTATATCTGCAAAGACTCTTATTCCCGAAAAGGTCATATTTTGAAGTTCCAGGTGGACATGTCTTTTGGGGGACACCACTGAACCCAGTGCACTTAGAGTGTTTGTTCACTGTCCTTTCATCAAGACTGCTCACCGGGGGCAGGGTTGTGTTTGTCTTGTCTGGCACATGTGCCTGGTGGCCACCACAGGGTGTGGTGCTCAGGAGGCTGTCAGTAAATACTCGTGGGGCTGGCCCGGTGGCATGGTGGTTAAGTTCGTGCACTCCACTTTGGAGGCTGGGGCTTTGCAAGTTCAGATCCCCCACTCGGACCTACACACCACTCATCAGCCACGCTGTGGCAGTATCCCACATACAAAATAGAGGAAGATTGGCACAGATGTTAGCTCAGTGGCAATCTTCCTCACAAAAACAAAACAAAACAAAAACAACAAAAACTTCTTGAAGGCCTGGATAAAGGAAAGGAGAAAGGGAGTTAGTGGAGGGTGCTGGAGAGGGTGTGAGCCTTGGGGTCAGAGTGGTTGGAGAGCATGGGGGTTCCATTTCCCACTCCTGAGACTTGGCAAGCTGCTTCCACTCTCTGAGCCTCACTTTCCCCACTCTGCGAGGTTGTGAGGACAAAGGCCAAAGTCTTTGGGGGTCACCAAGCATGTGGTAGGACCCTAGGAGCTGTAGCTATGGTCTGGGCAGAGGGTTTGGGAGGGCGCCCCGGGCAGGTAGTGTTCTGGACTACAGGGAAAGTTAGAGAAGGTGGACCCAGTGCAGACCTGACTTCAAGGGGGTGCCGGAGGTGCTGCTGGCTGGGGTGACAGCCAGAGAGCAAGATCAAGGGCCACTGTGTTTATTTGTCCCTGAGCCCTGCTCATGCTCCTGGAAGGAGTGGTCTATATGTCCCTCCTTTTTTTTTTTTTTCATTGACGTGAGATTCACATAATGTAAAACTCACCATTTTAAAGTGCACAACCCAGTGGCATTTAGCACATTCACCTCTATCTAGTTCTAGAACGTTTCCATCGCCCCAAAAGGAAATCCCATCCTTATGAGCAGTCACTCCTTATTCCCCCTCCCCCAGCCCCTGGCAACACTAATCTGCTCTGTGTCTGTGTGGATTTGCCTGTTCTGGACATTTCACGTAAATGGAATCATTCAAAAACTGACCTTGAGGCCGCCCCCATGGCTGAGTGGTTAAGTTCACCCGCTCCGCTTGGGTGGCCCAGGATTTCACGGGTTCGGATCCTGGGCGCGGACATGGCACCATTTGTCAAGCCGTGCTGAGGCGGCGTCCCACATAGCACAACCAGAGGCACTCACAACTGGAATATACAACTCTGTACTGGGGGGCTTTGGGGAGAAGAAGAAGAAGAGAAAAAAGATTGGCAACAGGTGTTAGCTCAGGTGCCAATCTTTAAAAAAAAGAGTGACCTTTTGGATGTGGCTTCTTTCACTCAGTATCATATTTTTGAGGTTTATCCACGCTGTGGTGCGTCAGAGCTCCATTCCTTTCTACGGCTGAGTAATACTCCAGGGTGCGGATGGACTGTACTGTGCTCATCCATCGATCAGCTGATGGACGCTTGGGTGGTTTCCACCTTTTGGCGATTGTGACTGGTGCTGCTGTGAACATGGGCGCACATCTATTTGTTTAAACAGTGATTTCGGTTCTCTTGGGTATACACCAATCTTACGGATGAGAAAGCTGAGGCTGGGAGGGGGGTGAGAGAGTGGTCAAGATAGAGAATTTGGAATGAAGTGAGATTTGGATGTGGTTTAAGGCTGGGCTTTGCCGGATGCTCACATGTGGCCTTGGGCCTGAGGGGCTAGCGGGACCCCTGGCTCACAAGAAGAAGCCCTGGGAGGCCCCTTGTGAGCACTTGGTCCATATCAGCCATTACCTTAGTCACAATAACAGGGGGAAGATGGGACTCCTCCCCTTGCCCAGAGCCCACTCCCGCAGAGAATCAGTCACTGGGGCCTGCTCTGACTCCACCCCCGCAGGAGGTTCCCCTGAGGTTGGCTCACCTCTAGGCAGCAGTCCCGGCCCTGCCTAGCTGTGGACGGGCATCAGCCCTCAGCACCCAACTGAAGTGGGGGTCCCCAAGAGCGGCCTCTGACTCAGCCTGTTGTACAGCCAGCTCCCTAAGGCCCAGAACCCAAAGCCTGCCCCGTGTGACTGCTGAGCTCCTCATCCTTTCTGCATTTGACCTTCTTGGCTGTCCAGGGCTCAGCCCTTGAGCAGCTGTGGAGGCAGGAGTGGGAGGAAGGAATGCAGAATTGGTGATTCTTTTCTTGGGGATAAATAGTGGCCCATGGCACGTACACTGTGGACATCCAAGAGTCTGGCTCAGAGCGTTTTTGGAGGAAGGGGGAGTAATTCTTATAAGAGAAAGATCGAGTTCATTCCCATTTCACAGGCATGGAAACTGAGACCCAGAGAACCTGAGAGTTATTGCCAGTCAAGAGTCACAGTGAGGGGCCGGCCCTGTGGCGGAGTGGTTAAGTTCAAGCTCCACTTCGGAGGCCCAGAGTTTTGCCGGTTTGGATTCAGGGCATGGACACAGCACCGCTCATCAGGCCACGCTGAGGCGGTGTCCCACATGCCACAACTAGAAGGACCCACAACTAAAAATACACAGCTATGTACCGGGGGGCTTTGGGGAGAAGAAGAAGAAAAGAAAAAAATTAAAACCAAGAGTCACAATGATTTGTTCCTGCGTCACGTCTCTCCCTAACGAGCCAGGTGCTGCCCAGGGCTCTGTGGAGCCAGGATAAAGCAGAGTCCCTGTCCCTTGGGGAGCTGACACACCAGGAGGAGGATGGATGGTAAGCAAGAAAAGGAAATGCGTAACAGCTCCTCAAAAAGTTCCTCATAGAGCTGCCCTGTGACCCAGCAATTCCACTCCCAGGTGTGTGCCCAAGGGAAGCGCAAACAGGGACACAAACATATCCATGCACGCATGTTCACAACAGCACTGTTCACAACAGCCCAAAGGACAGCGACCCAGACGTCCATTGACCAGTGAATGAATAAACAAAATGCGGTCCAACTATACTATAGAGTATTATTAGGTCATGAAAAGGAATGAAACACTGACAACGTGTTGAACAATTGTGCTACAATGTGGATGAAGCTCAAAAACATTATGTTAAGTAAAATAAGTCAGACCCAGAAGGACGCGTATTGTATGTTTTGTATGTTTCCATTTACACAAAACGTCCAGAACAGGCAAATCCATAGAGACAGAAAGCAGAGTAGTGGTTGCCAGGGGCTGGGGAGGGGGGAGGGGGGAGCGGAGTGGCTGCTCATGGGCATGGGGTCTCCTTTTGGGGGGGTGGACATGTTCTGGAACTAGATAGAGGTGATGGTTGCACAACATTAAGAATGTACTAAATGCTGCTGGATTATTCACTTTAAAATGGTGAATTTTATGGTATGGAACTTACGTCTCAATTTAAGACAAAGAAAATGAAAATACAGAGCTTGTTAGATAGGGAGAAAAATCAAGCAAGGCTGGGGGAGAGTGGGTGTGGGAGAGGAGACGCAGTAATACCAGCAGCTGGTGTGGACTTTGGGCCCCCTGCCTGAGCTGTCCTGAGTGCTGTATGTTGTTTATTTCATCCTGGCCTCTGCTCTGTCTCACAGGGACATTTTAAAGATGGGGAAACTGAGGCAGCAAGAGCTGGAGCAAGCCTCCTGAGCCCTCACAGCTGGTAAAAAGTGGAGCAGGTTAAGGGGAGTAGCACAGAGAGCGAACGCTGATGACTGTTGGCCTGTGCAGTGTACAGAGAAGCACAGGGGGGCCCTGGGAGCACCAGCAGCTTGCTCTGAGGCCACTCAGTGGGGAAGGGCAGACAGGGTGGGCGAAGGCCACAGCATGAGGCTGCCGGAAAGCAATGCATCCACTCGTCCCCCGGCCTCCATCTCCTCCTCTGTAACACCTGGGGGTTACAAAGAGGCCTCCGAGCTCTGACCTGGGGCCGTGAGGCCCACAGCTGGTCCAGAGCAGAGAAGCAGGTGGTGAGGCCCCTGCCTCTGAGAGAGCCATGCCAGCTGCAGGCCAGATGGCGGCCAGGCCTGCGGACGCTGCCTGCTATGTCCCTCCCTGTAGGCTCCGCCAGACCACAGGTCATCATTATCGGATGATGACGTGCAGGAATCTTCATGGCCCTCCAGGTCCTCCACTTGCCTGTGCTCCAACCTGGGTATCGCAACTGCTCAGGATCAGGCCAAGAACCCTGGGTGTAGTCCTTGGCCTTGCTCTGCCTCTCCCCATATCTCATCTGTCGCATCTCCTATTGGTTCCACCTCCATCCTAGCTAGGACTACCTCCCACCACTCCTCAGCTACCACCCTGGGACAAGCCCCATCATTTGGCCTGGAATATTTGGCTATGTGATGTCCCTAATTCAAGATATTGCCCCTGATTGTCCGTGTTGGTTACGTTCTCTCTGCTCACAAGCCCCCCCTCTCTCCTTATTTCATGCACCGTGGTCCACAAGGCCCTCTATGACCTAGAGGACCCCTCATTGTGCTCAGGCCATCTTTTCCTCCCCTCTCCCTCATTTTTCCCTGCCAGACAACACTCCAGGCATGTGCCCGCTTCAGCGCCTTTGCACTGGTTGCCCTGTGCCACGTGATCTTGGAGTACCCAGTGCGTCCATAGCACCGTCCATATGTAGTGTGCTACATGTAAGCACACAGCCAGGGGCCCAGTGAACCTCTTCTTGCTTCTTCTTTGACTGTGTGCCTGTGTGTTTGACATGTGGGTTGAATCTGGGTGTTTATGAAGTGTGCGTGCATATGGATGCCATTGACTGCAGCTGTATGTGTGGCGGGCGTGTGAGCTGTATGTCTCTGCTGAGTGGAGTTTGATGCCTGCATGTTGTTCATCTGCAACAAAGGCTCAAGTGGCAGGCCGACTGCGGGTGGGTGAGGGTGTGTGCGCAGAGCTTGCTGGAACTCAGAGAGAGCTGCTCAGGCATGTATGCATTCAACATCTATTGAGCAGTTATTGCGTTCTGGAGAGGTCAGCAGGTCTGCCCGTCAGCATCTGGTCTCTGTGAACTTGTACAGTGTCAACTCCTGAGCATTTTACACAAATGATTGAGCACCTACCGTATACCTGGCCCTCTGCTGGAGATGGATCAGTTGGGTCTGGTTCTACCTGCAGGAGCCTAGCCAGGCAGGCCCCTTGCTCCCTTCTCTGGGGTCTCCAGACCCATGTCCACCCCCTTCTCCCAATGCTGACTGGAGGGAGAGCTCTGAGCCCCACCTGGACCCCTGGACCCTGCATGAGGCTGCACAAGGGGGAGTTTCCCAACTCAGAGGGTGAAGAAATAAATGGGCTCAAGGCTGGACCCCGGCATCCTGGGAGCTTGGACACTTTCAGGGTGGAGATTCTGGGTTTTCAGTGGGTTGGGGGTGGGGGGTGACCTCGAAGGCTCTGGAAGCTTTACAGAGGCTTTGTTGGCCCTGGGCTCCATGGGGTCCAGAGCAGAGTGGGAGGCAACAAGAGAGAGGAGGAAAGGAAGGAAGAAGAACAAAGAGAGGAAAGAAGGACGCAGATGCAGGACTCTGAGCCCTGGCTGAAGATTGGGGTGTTTGGGGGGTTGGAGCTTGGGGGTCCAAAGGGGTTGGGTCTGGTGGAATGGACTTTGGGGGTGGAAATGTGGGTTTGAAGGGTCTGCCGGCAAGGATTTGGGTGAATGGGAGCTGGAATTTGAGCAGAGGATGGGGAGATCATCTGAGGGCAGGGTCTTTGGGGTGTGAGGACCAGAATTGTGGGGGAAGCAGGAGGCTTGGGGATCTGTGGCAGATAATTGGGGTCTGAGGGTGGCGGTTCTTGGGTGTGAGGGTGGAGGCTCCGGGAGGTAGGACAGGGGAGGGTTGGAAGTCTGAGGCCTGGGCACTGAGTGAGTTCCCAAGTCTGAGGGAGGTCTTGGGGAAGGAGTGATCCTGGGAGGGGCAGGGGGGTTCTCAGAGCTCCTGGATCAGTTTCTCATGCCCCTCCTCCCATCTCGGCCCCGCCCCTCCCCCTTCCCAGAGCACAACCCGCCTAGACCTGCCCCTCTTTACTATCGGGCTCGCCCCTACTCCTAACCCGCCTTCCCACTCCATCCACTCTTCTCAGTCCCACCTTCGTCTCACTCCTTGCCACAGGCCACGCCCCCACCTCACCCGCTGCCTCTGCCCAGCCCCGTCTCAGGACAGGCTCCGCCCCTTACCCAGTCCCCGCCCCCTCCGTGGACCATGCCCCCGCCCCTCCTCCCTGTCTCGCTAATCCCACGCGCCTCCTCAGACCCGACCCTGCCCCTCATCCAAGAGTCCACCCCTCGCTCTAGGCCTTGCCCTTCCTCTCCCTTCAACTGAACGGGCCCCACCTGCTTGTCCCCACCCATCTACGGACTCCGCCCCTTCCCCGACAGGACCCTCCCCTTCCTAAGGATGGTCCCCGCCCCTCATCTCAGGCCCTGCCCCCCTCATCCCCTCAGTAGAACTGGCCCCTGCCTTCGCTCGGCCCCGCCCATCGACAGGCTCCACCTCCCGATCAGGCCCCGCCCCTAAGACCGTGCCCCGCCCATCACCCAGGGCCCCGCCCCCCGCGTCTCTGTCTCCTAGGTCGGCGCGCGCGGCTCCCGTCACTCGAACGCGCGGCGGCGGCGGCGGCGGGAAGATGGCGGAGTCCGGCGGCGGCGGCGGCGCTGGTGGCGGCGGCTTCGGCGCGGGCCCAGGCCCCGAGCGCCCGAGCAGGTGAGACCCGGCCCACAGAGTGGGCCCGCACCTACCCCGGGCCAGGGTAACCTGTGGGGAGTCCTGGGGTTCTGAGGGGCTAGGGAACGGCCAGGGCCGGCTCGAGGGTCTTTCCGGGGGACCAGGCTGCTGAGGCGCCTGCATGCGGCCCTAGGGACCTGAGGGGGCATTGAGGAGCATGTAGGTCTGAAGGGAAACCAGGGGCTCCTGCCTGTGATGGGGCCCTGCGGGAACTGGGGATGCTCAGGGGTCGCGGAGGCAGAGAGGGCCTGAGCAGGGGCCAAGCGCAGTCTTGAGGTTGTTAAGGCTCTCCTGGGGACTCTGAGGAGGAGACTGAGGGGAGCTTGGAGGGGCTGAGGCACAAGGCTTCCTGGGGGAGTGCTGAAAGACCCTCAGGTGTCTAAAGGTGGTCCTGGTTCTGAAGGCAAACCTGGGAGGGATGAGGGCTGTGGGAGGCTAGGGATAGGGGGCTCAAATGAACCTGAAGGCCTGAAAGAGGCCTAAGGGGCCTGGGAGAACCTGAGAGAGGCTGAGGGGTCCTGGGGGTCCCAGTGAGTCCTTATGGGCAGGGAGGGGTCTGAGGGACCTGGGGGATTGCAGGGGTTCTGAGAGGCTAGAGTGGGTCTTTGAGAGCCTGAGGATGGTGAGAGAGCCCTGAGGTTCTAAAGAAAATACAGGGAGGATCTATCCTTGGGGCTTCTCCCTACCATCCCCGTGGGATCAGATTCCCCCTCCTCAGGCTAAAGAACTTGAGGCAATGTCTGCCCCTCAGACCAAGGAGCCAGAACTCACCCCCACTTTGGTCAGAGGGAGGCCCTCTTTCCCTTTGGCTAAGTCCTGAGACTGGTTGCTTGAACACCAGATTGGCATAAAGAGTGTAGGTCTTTGTATGTGTTGTTCTGAGTTCTCCGAGGGGAAGAACACCTGCTTTAGGGAGCACGCCCTCCCTCCTCCTTCCCATTGTAGAACGCCAGCGTGGCCCAGACCCACCCCTCTCAGCCTCCCAGCACAGCCCGCCACCCTTGGATGGCCAAGGAGGAAATTTGGTGAGCTTACGGAAGCAAATGATTTCAGTCAATGTGATAAATGATGAAGTTAGTCGATACTGATGTGCTTTGGAGTCAGTCCTTGTCGTGGGGACCTGGGCTGGTGCTGGTAGGAAAGGCCTGAGGGCCCAGGTGGGTGAGTTGGGCTTTGGAGGCCTGCACTGGGGAGCAAGGAGAGATCAGAGGATTTGGGAAGATATTCAGGAGGTAGACTCAGAAGGACTTGGTGACCAGTCATGAAGTGGCAACATAAGGGAGAGAAAAGAAGGGACAGCAGACCCTAGGGCCTGTCTTGCGATGGGATAACCTGGGGCAAGGGTGAGGTATAGTTAATGACGTACCATACAATTCACTCATTTTAGCTGGACAGTTCATTGAGTTTTAATACATTTATAGAGTTGTGTACCCATGACCACAATCCAGTTTTCTAGAATGCATCCATCACCGCAAAGAGTTCCCTCTAGCCAAGTTGCAGTCAGCCCCGCTCCCAACTCCAGCCCCAGGCACACCCCGATCTGCTTTCTCTCTCTATAGTTATGCCTTTTTAGACATTTTATATAAACGGGATCATACAATACGTGACTTCTTATGTCCAGCTTCTTTCCCTTAGCAGAAAGTTTTTGAAGTTCATCCATATTGTCACAAGTATCAAAAGTTTATGCTTTTTCACTGCTGAGTGGTATTCCATCTTATGGATGGACACAGTTTGTTTATCTGTTTACTGGTTGAAAGACACTTGTGTTGCTTATGTTTTGGCAATTAAAAATAAAGTTACTGTGAACATCTGGGTCTGCATCTTCATGTGGACGTATACTTTTATCCTCTCGAGTACCGACCCAGGATGGAATGACTGGGTCCTACGGTAGGTGTAAGGTTTAACTTTTTAAGAAACTGCCAGGCTGTTTGCCAGAGTGGCTGCACCATTTTGCATTCCCATCAGCATTGTACGAGAGTTCCAGTTGCTCCCTGCCCTTGCCAACACTTGATATGGCCAGTGTTTAATATTAGCCATTCTAAGTGTGTGCTGGTATCTTATTTGCATTTTAATTTGCACTTCTCTAATACCTAATCCTGTTGAACATTTTTTCCTGGTCTCACTGGCTATTCGTATCTTTAGTAAAGTGTCTTTTCAAATCTTTTGCCCATTTTTAATTTGGGTTGTCTTCTTGAGTTTTGAGAGTTCTTTATATGTTTTGGAAACAAGTCCTTTATCAGATATATGATTTGCAAATATTTTCTCCCAGTCCCTGGCTTGTCTTTTCATTTTCTTTTCTTTTTTTTTTTTTGAGGAAGATTAGCTCTGAGCTAACATCTGCTGCCAATCCTCCTCTTTTTGCTGAGAAACACTGGCCCTGAGCTAACATCTGTGCCCATCTTCCTCTACTTTGTATGTGGGACGCCT
This sequence comes from Equus caballus, assembly GCF_041296265.1. Taxonomy (NCBI): domain Eukaryota; kingdom Metazoa; phylum Chordata; class Mammalia; order Perissodactyla; family Equidae; genus Equus; species Equus caballus. The sequence continues at coordinate 17,751,154 of NC_091704.1, forward strand.
GCCTTAGCATGGCTTGCCAGGCAGTGCCATGTCCGCACCTGGGATCTGAACCTGTGAACCCTGGGCCACTGAAGCAGAACATGCGAAATTAACCATTATGCCACTGGGCCGGCCCCTCATTTTCTTAATGATACCTTTCACAGGGAAAGAGTGTATCATTTTGATGAGGTCCTATGTTCTTTTATGGATCATGCTTTTGGTGTCATATCTAAGAAATCTTTCCTTTTTTTTTTTTGAGGAAGATTAGCCCTGAGCTATCTACTGCCAATCCTCCTCTTTTTGCTGAGTATGACTGGCCCTGAGCTGACATCCATGCCCATCTTCCTCTACATTATACATGGGACGCCTACCACAGCATGGCTTTTGCCAAATGGTGCCACCCCCACACCTGGGATCTGAACCGGCAAACCCCGGGCAGCCGAGAAGCAGAATGTGCGCACTTAATCACTGCACCACCAGGCCGGCCCCTAAGAAATCTTTTCTAAATGGAAGCACTTTTCTTTTTGCTGAGGAAGATTAGCCCTGAGCTAACATCTGTGCCAGTCTTCCTCCACTTTGTACGTGGGTTGCTGCCACAGCATGGCTGAGGAGTGGTGTAGGTCCACATCTAGGATCCAAATCCATGAACCCAGGCTGCTGAAGTGGAGCATACTGAACTTAACCCCCATGCCATGGGGCTGGATAGAGGCACTTTCTTAAAAGACGTCTTCCCCATTCCTGAGATGCCCATTTGTCCCCTTTCCTCCATCCCAGTGAACAGTCACTGTTGTCTGGAGCAACTGTTGGGCGGTCTTGTTCCTGTAGTGCTAGTGTAGAGAGAGGGGTGAGTTCCCCTAATATGGCAAGATGGAGCATACAGAAAGAGGATCAGATTTTGATGGAGATTGTGGCACACCATAGTCTTCCAAGGATCCTTTTGAGATGTGGAGGCCTTTGTAGCATTGTTCGTTTATTTGTTCCTTCATTTATTCCAAATGGCCCGGCCAGACCTCGTGCACAACCTGCCCGTGACTCATTCCTCTTTTTTTTTTTTGAGGAAGATTAGCCCTGAGCTAACTCCTGCCAATCCTCCTCTTTTTGCTGAGGAAGATTGGCCCTGAGCTAACATCCGTGCCCTTCTTCCTCTACTTTATATGTGGGACGCCTGCCACAGCATGGCTTTTGCCAAGCGGTGCCATGTCTGCACCCGGGATCCAAACCGGCAAACCCTGGGCTGCTGAAAAGCAGAACATGCGAACTTAACTGCTGCACCACCAGGCTGGCCCCTGACTCATTCCTCTTAATCCTTCCACATGCCAAGGTCATGGCCTCTCACAGCCTCTTGCCTGACCACCCGAGCTCAACTCGCCCCCAGAACACTTTTTCTGGTTACCTTATTCTGTTGTTTTTTTGAAATGCAACTTATATAACATAAAATTCAACATTTAAGTTGTACAATTCACTGGCGTTTAGTACATTCACAGAGTTGTGCAACTGTTACCTCTATCTAGTTCCAAAGCATTTCATCACCCCAAAAGGAAATCCTGTAGCCATAGCAGTCATAACCTATTTCTCCTCCCCCAGGCCCTGGCAACCGTTTATCTACTTTCTGTCTATAAATTTATCTGTCTCATAAATAGAATCCTGTAATATGTGGCCTTTTGTGTCAGGCTTCTCTCACTCTGTGTAATGTTTTTGAAGTTCACCCGCATTGAAGTGTGTATCAGTACTCCTTTCCTTTTTATGACTGGCTAATATTCTGTTTTGTGGACACACCACATTTTGTTTATCTGTTCATCAGCTCATGGACTATTAGGTTGGTTCCAGCTTTGGCAGTTGTGACTAGTGCTGCTGTGAACATGTGTGCACAGATTTTTTCTGAACACTTATGTTCAGTTCTTCGGGCTCTATACCAGGAGCAGAATTGCTGGATCACGTGGCTGTTGTGTGTCCTTGATTGCACTATCATCACCCGACCTTTCTTGGTGTATTTATTTGGGGAAATGCCTTGAGGGTGGAAAGCATGTTTGTCTTGTGCCATCCTATGTGCCTGGAGGATGGCCCACATGGAGGAAGTAAATGTTCAACAAACATGGCTGGGAGGGAGGGTGGATGGAGGGATGGAGGGATGGGTGTGGGAAAGCTCTCCAGGGCTTGCAGTCTGGTGGGTGGGCAGTCCCTTGTATGGGATCGGGTCTGTCCCTTGCCTTCTTGGGGAGACTTGTGGTGCTGTCAAAGGCTGGGGGGAGGCTGGCCTAGTCTCTGAGGCTGTTTTCCAGCCTGCCAGGAGGGGCCTGCATCTGCCTTTTTGTCCCATGAAGGGTTTTGTCATTTGGCCAGGGGTGGGGGTGCTTCCTGTTTCCCCCTTGGCCCTTCCAGTGGTCCCACAACTCAAGAAACTGTCCTCAGGAGGGACTGCGGTCCACCCCCCCCCCCCAAACTGGCCCCAGTGTTACATAACTTGTTTGTTCCAACTTCTCTTTTCTGCAACCAAGGGGGAAAAAAGAAAGAGAAAAGGTTATTCTCCTTCTTTCCTATCTCGAGGGATCAACAAAAAACCCGTTGCCTAGTAGAGGTGGTTGTTAATGACTGAGCAGAACCTCTGGGATGGGATGGATGGAGCGTGGCCGCCTCGGCCGGGGGCTTGCAGAGGGGAGGTGGGGTCTTAGTGGCAGGCTCACTCGCACAAAAGACACTTGTTCTCCAGCGGGCCCCCTCCTAGCTCCACCTCAGGCCCTCTGCCGGGTCCAGCTCCTGGAGGGAGAGGAGGTTTGCGGCCACACGGGGTGTTGGGAGGGGGAGGTGGAATTCTCGGGAGAGTCGCACCTCCCCAGCTCAAATTCCATCGCTGTGAGGTACCCGGCTGGCCGGCCGAATTCCGCAGGAACCTTCTCGCCACAGAGACTCTTCAGACGTTGGGCCTTTGGCATCCTTGCTCCTCAGCCCATCTTCCCTAAAGGTGTCTGGACGAGGCCCAGGCTCGCTGACTCACACTGCTCTTGGCGGGTGAGGCGGGGTATCTGAGGGAGGGACATGCCGGCCACAGGTGTTTCCGTGGGAAGTCATGGCTGGGATGTAGCGTGAGTGGGTTTGGCACAGTTCAGCCGAGGCATCTGCTCCTGGCTTGGTGGTCTTTGCTTTTTTAAACCTTCTTAACAAGCCCTCTCTGGCTATGCCCTAGATTGTCTTCACTAAGCCCCAGGGTTCTGGAGGAGTTCAGCCCCGAACCCCTGTGTGAAAGACTGGGGGACAGTTTGCCCTTCTGAGAAGATTCTTGTTCTTCTGGCCTGTCCTCTTTTCAGCCAGGAGGGGGGCTGAATTTCACCCTTCAGAGATGGGGACTCGTCTCCTCCTGTTGGGAATTCTAGGAGATCAGGTGCCTCATCAGACCCACGTGTGTCTGTAGTCCCTCCTTCTGGTGAGCGGGTGGCCCCACATTCTTGCTGCACACCTTCGGTGTCTCTGTAACCCTCTATGTGTTAGATTCCTCGTCTGGGAAGTGGGACCCAGGGGCCCACTGGTCAGGGTAGCAGGGAAGAAGTGAGCTAGGGTGAGGGCATCCAGCTCCTTGCACGTGTGTCTAAGTGTTAGTGTGGAGGTGGTGATGTTGCCCTGTGGTCCTGATGCTGTCAACGTTCTGTCCACTGTGCCTGTGTGGGCCGAGAGGGGATCCGAGGGTGTTGGCAGGTCTTGCTGACAAGTCAGTGTGGCAGGTGGGAAAAAGAGAAAGTTGCTGTCTTAGTCCGTTTGTTCTGCTGTGACAGAGTACCACAGACTGGGTGGCTTATAAACAACAAAAATGTATTTCTCACAGTTCTGGAGGCTGGAAGTCCAAGATCAAGGTACTGGCAGATTTGGTGTCAGGTGAGGCCACTTCCTGGTTCATAGTCTGTGTCTTCTCACTGTGTCCTTGAAGTATTGGGGGGGGGGGTTGTCTAGGGAACTCTCTGGAGTCCCTTTTATAGGGGCACTAATCCTGTCATCAGGGCTCCACACTCATGACCTAATTACCTCCCAAAGGCCCCACCTCCTAACTCCATCACAGTGGGGATTAAGTCTCAACATATGAATTTTGAGGGTACACAAACGTTCAGTCTATGGCAATTGGCCTGAGTAGTTGGGAGGATGGTGGCACCATTTCTTGGTGGCCATGAGTGGGAAAGTGGCAGGGGCAGTAGGGGTATGGAGCATGTAAAGTCTGAGCCACTTCTGCAACATCAAGAGGGCAGATCCCACTGCTTGAGCCCAGCATCCAGGAACAGAGTGTGCTGGATCACCTGCCGGGCATTCGGGTGGGGCCAGTTGAGTCTGGGACAAGCTGGAGGGAGTGCTGGGCTGGAGGTGCGTGGGGGCCAGGCCATCAGCTCAGCTCCTCCTGCGGTAGTGAGACATTACGTTCCTCACCTCCTGGCTGACGGGGTCCCCCGAGCTCATGATGTGAAATTGCTCTGGAAACTGTACACTTCACCCCGAATTGTGCAGCATGATTGTCTCACAGCTGTTTCGCCTCCACCTGGTAGCTGCAACCCCTGGGGACGGCCTTCTTGTCGTCTGCCATAATTACTGGGGTAGAAATTTTATTAGCCTCCGCTATCATCGCGCCGTCTCCAGGGAGCCCACATGGTATGTCATCCCTCTTTCCTTAGGCGGGTATTTTTTATTAACGATCTACACGGGAGAGCTGAGTGAGGCCAGGTCTGGAACTTTGCGTCTCTGTGCCCCTAGATGCTTTAATGGTGCGGCTTCCTCTACATTCCCACCCTTTGGTCTTAGGGGATGTTTCAGACTTGGGGCTGAAGGCCCTGGAGGAGAAGAGGGGAGGAGGGGATGGAGAGGAGAGGGAGGAGGGGCCCAGAGAGAATCAATTCACTGCCTTGGGTGACATCCTGGCATCCCTGGCTCTTTTCTCCTCTGGCCAGGACTCACTGGACACGTTTCTCCTCCCCTGGTGGCTGTTGCGTGCCTCCTGTGTGCCTGCCGTTGTGCTGGGTGCTGCGCTGTGGCCCAGGACAGATGGCCCTGCCTGCGGGACTCGGGCGTGCCGTGGGAGTCATTGAGACAGCGCGCAGTCATTTCCCTACGCTGGCTGTGCGTGACCTGGAGTCCAAGGTGGAGGTTCCTGGCCTTCTTGGGAAGGTGCCCACAGCCTCCTCCCGAATGAGTCTACAGGTCAGCATCAGCAGTGGGTGGAGGGGTCTGTAGCGGCAGAATGTTTTCTGGGCACGTGCACGTTCTGAAGAGGGAGGAGCCTGGTTTTTCAGGGCTGGGGGGCGGTGGGCAGAGAGGAGTGAGAGAGGGTGGGAGGGAGGAGACAGGGAAGGGGTAGGCCTGGGAGCCGGTGCAGGGTTTGAATGAGTGGGCACCTCTGTCAGATTCGTGTTTTGGAAGGATCCCTCTGGCGAGAAATGAGGGGCTTGGACCAAGGTGGGGGCTGTGGAGATAGTGAGGCGGGCTTGGGTTTTGGGAAGATTTGAAGTTGAACTTATGCAACATGCTGACCAACGGTGGCAGTTGGGCAGGGAGTCACTGGCTCTCAGGTTTCCGCCATGGACTGAGGGGTGAGTGCTGGAGCAGGACCCAGAGCAGGGGAGGTGAAGCCCCGCTTGGCCTGAGAGGCTGCAACTGCCTGTGAGCATCTAGTGGAGATGGGGGCAGAGGTGCTCATCTGGCCTGGAGGGCTCACAGTCCCACCTCTGTTTCAGAGGCCCTCAAGCCTCTCCTTGCTCGAGGGCCTCAGGTCTTCCAGAGTGGAGGAGTGGTCCCAGGAATGTCCTTCCTCCTGAGAAAAGGCCTTGGTCTAGTCATAGCTGCCCCCAGAGGTCTCCCCAGTTTAGATTCTGCCCCCCAACTCTGAGCTTTGCCCTGAGAGCACTCACCACACACACTTCTTTGCTCTCTCCTCCTCATCTGTTGGCACATTGAGTTGGTTCCACCTTTGAGCCGTGTCTCCGTCTGGCCCCTCCTTGTACCTCCTCCTCCTCCCAACATCTGCCCTTGCCCTCCCAGCCATTGTCACCCCACTCCAGCTGGTGGGACCCCCGAAGGCAGGCATCAGACCATGCCGTGCCCCCGCGCCCCCCCGCCCCCCCACCGCCTGACACCTGCGGGGGGGATTCCTCATTCTCAGACCAGAATCCACTTCTCCATATGAGCCCCCGGCCCCCACAGTGAGCCCCTGCCCAGCCACTGGGCCTCTCCTCACTTTTGGAGCCCGGCTGGTCTCCAACAGCATGATGGCACTGCTCCTGGCCCTTTGACCCACTCTCCTTGGCTGGAGTGCCCTGTCCCAGTGCTTTGCACAGCTCCAGCATTGCCTCCTTCAGGCCTAGCTGCTCTGTCCACCATGGCCCTGCCGCCTGCCCCTCCACCCTGTGCTCATGGTACGTTCTGTGTACTCAAGAACTTGTGTCCCCTAGAAGGTGCTCTCCCTGAGGGCAGAGCTTCGCCATGGTGGCTCTGATTTGATCCAGTAAATACCCCAGACGTGGTCTGTGATAGGTTTGCGAGGGGAGCTGGCCCGACCTAGAGGCTTCTGGAACAGCCCTCCACGGCCCTGCCGGGCAAGGGTCAACCTTCTCCTCCTTAGTGACAGGGTCCAGGTAGAGAAATGGAAATTCACAGGCATGTTGTCAGTGAATCAGCCCATTAGAGAGAAGCCGGTGAACAGTACCCTTTGATGCAATGTGCATCATTTAGTTAATGAACAGGATCTTAGTGCTGTGTGTTGAAGACGGGAAATGGCCTGCAGCTCTCCCTGTCCAGCTGCCTGCAGCGGGAAGTGGGGGCCCGGCCCACTGGGTCCCCAGCGCGGCAGACCCGCCCTCCTCCTGTGGTAGCCAGTCCACAGCTGTGCAGACGAGCTCTTAACACTTGTTAACCCTGAGTCTCCAGTCCCTTCCTCCTCTCTGGCCCCTTCCCATTTCTCTCCAGAGAGGGCTGCTCAGAATTCACAGAACTTGCCCCCCACGGCCAGGAGAGCCTTTCCCTAGCATTCCTCCTCTGCAGAGTGGGTTTTGGGGCACATCCAGTGTGATTTCGGACCTCTCACCGAGCAGCCGAGCGGCTGATCTCCTCCCTGCACCACCTCGCTGCACACTGAAAATATTGTGACTCGGGAGGAAGTAACCAGAACCTTTGGGGAATCGCAGACCTTTCCTGTGAGGGAAGCAGCTTCCGGAATTGAACACGCTTGGCCTGGAGGAAATCTTGAGGAGTGGACCTTTGGGTTTTTAAAGGCCTCGAGGGGGATCCCTCGAGGATCAGGCTGAAGATGTTTTCTGAAGCCACAACTGCGAAATTCCACAGGGGTCAAAGATGGGATAGGGCGGGCAGGAGCGGGCTGGGCTGGATATCCGGAGAGCTCTCCTCTCAACGGGATGTTAGAATTTGAAGCAGTCTGCTGAAGGAAGCAGGAGCCGGGAGAAGTGATCACCCGGACTCTTCTGTGACTGGAGCTGCGTAGGGCATTCACCTGAGGCAGGGTTTAGGAGGTGGCAAGGTGCCCAAGAGGTGACAGGCGTGTAAGGGAGCCCCACTGAGGACCCCCATGGCAGCCTCCATATGGAAAACTTTGAGGATTGTAGTTAAAATCTTAACCGTGTGCTTGCCTTGGTGAAGGCTGGTCTCTCCCAGAAGGGCTCTTGCTCTCTCTCTTTTCTCTCCCATTCTGTCACGCAAGGAGGTAATTGCAGCCTGCCCGTGTGCCCGTAAGGCAGGGCGGTTGGGAGCACACAAATGTTTATGCTCCACGTGAGTCACTTGCATAAACGATTGGTGGTGTTTTCCTTGCTGAGGCTGATGGCATTGGGCCGCCCTGCAGCTCCAGCCTTAGGCATGCTTCCAGCATTTTAGCATTTAGAGTTGCTGAACTTTCGAAGTGGGGGGTGCGGGTAGCTTGCTGACCTTTCACAGGGAGCTGACTGTCTCGTCACAGGCATGTGGGGCTCAGGCTGAGTATGGCCACTGCCCTCTCCTCGCAGATTGCCCAGCATGGCCTCCTTGTGCCCCTCGCCCCTATCCCTGGGGTAGGAAGGGTGGCAGCTGGAGAAGCATTAACTCCACTGTGGTTTTTCCAGAGGCTCATCTGGAATATGGTGGACGGGAACCCCGAATCTGAGGCTTCTGACATTGAAGGCCCCCTTTGGTTATGAGAGCCAGAAACTCAGCTCACTGCCTACAGTTATGAAATAAGAATTCGTTATTCACGTAAAAAAAGTTAAGGGAGAGTTTTAGGTATGTTGAGATTCAGGGCTCATGATTCCCTTGGAATCTGTGACTCCCATCTCTCAGCTCTACCTTCCTTCTTGGCTGGGCAAGGTGACCATCCAGCAACCCGAGGGATAAGGCGAGTCTCCATTTTGGGAGCTCCAGCAAAAGTCCCAGGGAAGGTTCTGATTGGCTCAGACGGGTCCATCCCGCATCCTGGGACCAATCAGCCTGGCTCTGGGCCTGGGAGATTCTGGATAGCCAGGCTGGGTCATGAGTCTCCCTTTTCAGCCCAGGGGTGGAGTCTTCTGATCCCCATCGTTGGGGCTGAGACTGGAGAATAGGAGGTTCCCTGAGGAAAACAGGTGGCCCTTATCAGAAGCAGGGAGGTATGTCAGTCCCTTCTAAAATGAAGATATTCAGGACAGGCTCCTTCTGTTACCTTATTTTGTGCTGCTGTTGGAAGGGCCCCCCGAGCCATCCCCACATCTCTGTCTTCCTCTGACTGGCCTAGCACCACTGGGCATGAGCACATGCCATTTGGCGGAACTGTCCCTTTAGGGGCCTCAGCACCTGCCCTGCCAGGGGAGGCAGCCAGGCTGGGCCTCCACATGCTGGAATTTGGCAGTGCTGGAATCTCACTGGGTTTTCGAGCAGTGCTTTGGGGCCGTGTAGTCATGCACCTACTTGCCTGGCCTGCAGAGTGAAGGGGTTTTGCTCGGTCAAGTGGCCCCATCTCCAAGCCCAGTGTAGTGGGGATAATGTGGGGGGATGGGCTCTTGTTGGGATCAGCCTCATGTCAGTGGGTGGGAATGAAACAGGCAAAGCCTCAGCCTGAGACCTGCCCACCAGTCTGCCCCTGCTGCCCCTGGCATGGTGGCCCCGGCTGGGCCTTGAGGGCAAGGAAGGCCATGGGAGAGACCTACTTCGAGAAGCCTCAGAGGTGAAGGTGGTGAAGGAGCACGGAGGAGCTGGTGGACCTGGGAGTGTGGCATAGGGAGGAGGGTTAGTGGGGTACAGAAGTCAGCCCTTCAACACAGAGACTAGTGTGAGTAAAGTGTAGACACCACACGTCCCAGAGAGAATCCTGCCAAGGGCTTCCTAGTTGAGCCCAGTCAAAGGATAACATACCCAGTGCCAGGACTTATACCGGGAGGTCACATGGAGAGGGTGAACAAAGCAGATATCTGCAGCCAGCAGAGATATAAGTCAGGTGCCAGCCAATGTTGCCACCTAGCAGCCGTCCACTTGCCACATCACCTATCCATCCACTCACCCACCCACCCATTCATCCATCCATCATCCATTCACCCATCTATTTGTCTGTCCATCATCCATCTATCCGTCTACCCTTCTATCATCCACTCATCCACCCAGACATCCAGCTATCCAGTTGACAAGCATGTATGAGCTCTGAGCACATGCCAGGCACGGTGACAGGTGCCAGAACACAGCAGGAGACAGAATCCACCCAGCCCTGCCCTGGTGAGGCTTCTGTTCCAGCCTCAGGGGGATAGACTGGAAATAGACAGATGGTGTCCCAGACAGAGCGATGAGCAGGGAAGACAATTAGAACTGGGTTGGGGGTCAGAGAGGCATGAGAGCCTGGGCAGGCCCTCCCAGCATGACCCTGCAGAGTGAGGTTACCTATCTCGTAGCAGCTGGAGGGTCAGTGGGACAGTCCGCACCCTTGCCCTGGCCGGCACTGAGGAGCCATGTCCTGCCCTTGCTGCTGTCCAGCTCCAAGTCCACCTCCAAACTCGGCGTCCCTGGTGAGCCATCTTAGCTCTCCCAGCCTTAGTCTCCTCATCTGCATCATGGAGGTGATCATGGGTCCACCCACCTGGGGCTATGAAGGGTCTGGCCAGGCCTGTTGTGTGCTGAGTGGCCTTGGGTGGGTGCCTGAACCTCTCTGTGCCTGAATGTCCCCGTCTGTAAGATGGTAATGATAGTGGTATCCCCCTTTCTAGGCTGCCCACTGAGAGGTGAGCTGGGAGCCAGGTCTGTGTCTCCCCAGGCCACAGCCCTGCATGGAGGGGGTGCTCACTCACCAGGACGGGCAACGGCAGGGGGTACCATGGAGGCAGAGCTTGCTGCTGACGAGGGAAGTGAGGTCTGGGTGTCTTCTTTCCTTCTTCCCAGCCTTGAGAGGTGGCTAGGGTTGGGCAGGTCTGGGATTGGGGGCACGCTGCTCACAGGGTCCTCCTCTCCTTCAGTAGTAGCCAGACCCCCATGCATCCTGGACTCTCAGGGGTATTGCTCAGAGGCTGGAGTGAGGGCGCAGAGCTAGGGCAGGAGGTCATGGACCAGCTCTAGGGCCACTGGGCTCCTGGTGATCCCTGAGGAGCGAGGCTGTGGAGAGCCATGGTGGGGGGCTTAAGCAGGGGAGTGATGGGGTCTGACGTTGCCTTGCGTTGGTGGGAGGACAGGCTCTGTCTGCAGAATGTTCCACTCTGACCCAGTGAGTATTTGGGGCGCACAGGGATCTGTGCAATTTGTCCCCATCCCAGAAGGGCAGGGCCGCTGAGCTGGCAGGGCCTGCCTTGAGTGGAGTGGGCACCCCGCCCAAGGCTCTGTGCACCCGGGATCTTGGGTGGGCCTCAAGGTTGGCTCACCTAGGTCTCATCGTGGGGCTGGTGATGTGACCCCACCTGTACTCCCAACCCTGCTAGGTTTGCCTCTCCAAGACAGGAGCAGTGGCTTCCCTCACCTCACTAGGTCCTTGCGAGGATTCACGATGGTTCTTTCGAGGTGAACGTGGGTTCCAGAACCTGCCTGCCTGCCTGCCCTGCCGCGCTGCCCTTTCAGCCCTCAGCCTCCCTGGCTGGCTGTCACGTGGGGGCTCTCAGGGAGGTGCCAGCCCCAGGTGCCAGGAGGTTGCATGGTTACCTCCTGCTGGGCACTGCCTGAGACCCCCTCTGATCTGTTACCCTATCACTGTCTAGCAGGCACAGAGCGACAGGAGCCACGGATGTACATTAGGGGATGGTTCCAGACAGTGATGCCGTGAGGAAGATGAGGCGGGCAAGTGCAGCCCAGGCTCCTTCACAGAGCTTGGGGAGGGCATCTCTGCGGGCAGCATGGTCCTGGGGCAGGCTGCAGTGGGCCCGGCTGTGTCCACAGCCCAAGGATCTTGCAGGAGGGAGAGTGGATGGGAGGGAGGGGGTGAGGAAAAGCCATCTGCCCTCCCAGGACACACACAGATCCGTCCACGGGGTGCACACACTGACCTTGAGCCTGGGCATCCAGTTTTAAATTATCACAGAAGATGTAGGAGAATAACCACCGTGATGACCAAGAGGGAGAAATAAAGAACTTAACTGCTGCTGCCTGTGGAGAGACCAGGCTCGGGGGACATGGGATCTGGGGCCCTGGCCGGGTTTTCTTTCTCTCTCTCTCTGTCTCTCTCTGACTCTCTGTCTTCCTCTGGGTCTCCCCCCGCCGGTCGATGTCTCTGTGTCCCTCTCTGGATCTCTGCCCGCTTTCTCTGGGTCTCTCTTCCCCCTGAGTCTGTAAGTGGTTTGGTGTCCAGGCCCGCCCGGACACTGCTGTGGGGACTCTCATCTGCTCCTGGGCTGCTCGCTTGTCCACTGAGAAGCCCCAGTCTTTGGTCTGCTCCCTGGGAGCCCAGGGAACAAGCCCTGCTGGAGAACTGCTGGCAGGCATCTTGGCAGGAGCCGCCCCTTATCAGGAGGGGGAGCCCCAGGAATGGGCCTACTGCGCCAGGGGGTGAGGAGGGTGGGGCCGGCCTTGGAGGCAAGCAGTCCCAAGAGAGCGTGCTGACGTGAGCGTGGGGGCCGCTGGTCTGCCTGAGCGTTTGAGGGCCAGTGCGAGGTGCCAGAACGCGGTGACTCTATCCTTTGGGCTGGGAGCACAGTACCCGGAACTGTGAAATATTGTGGGAACCATGGCAACAGTGGCTCGAGGGTGTCTGCCTTTGTGGGGTGTGTGGGACCCTGGCTCTGATGCATCTTTTGTCCATGAAGCTGCGTGCCCAGGAGCCAGCGCCATAGGCTTGGCAGAGCCAGCAGGCTGCAGTGTAGTGAGAAGTAGGGGCCAGCACTGGAGCTGCCTGCAGCTGTGGGGGCCGTGCTGGGCCTCGGTTTCCTGTCTTGAAGGGTACACTTGGTGCACGGACCTCCTGGGCTGGTGGGGATTCATGAGGTTGCCTGTGAAGAACCATGCCGAGCGTGTGCTCCGTCAGTGGGCCTGCCTTGTGAAGGATCAGAGGTGGGTGGGAGGGGGAAGGCAGAGAAGTTTCCAGTGTGGCTGGAGGACAGGAGGTAGGGGCGTGGTGGTATGTGAAGTAGAGTGGAGAGGTGGAGCAGCCGGCTGCAGCGCTTCTCCATCTGCAACTCTGGAGCCTGAGTCCCCCTGCATTCTGGGCCTCTGTCCTCCCACCCTGGGCCTCTGCCCTACCCCACTCTGGGTCTCTGTCCCACTCCATGCTGAGTCTCTGTCCTCCCTCTATGCTGCGTCTCCGTCCCTCTCTCCATTCTGGGTCTCTGCCCCCCTCCATTCTGGGTCTCTGACCCCCCTCCGTTCTGGGTCTCTGCCCCACCTCTGTTCTGGGTACTTGTCTCCCGTCTATTCTGGGTCTCTGCCCCCGCTCCATTCTAGGTCTCTGCCCCCGCTCCATTCTGGGTCTCTCTCCCCCCTCTCTCTGGGTCCCTGTCCCCCAAAGGGCAGCGTTTTCCTTGCTGATGCACCTAAGACCGTGGGGCCCAATGGCCTAGAGCTCCCTCGTACGGCATCAGCCGGGGCGCGAGCCAACCAGCTGTGCTGCGCTGCTGTGCTCCATCGAGCCACATGGACAATAAAACCAAAATTGGCTTTGAAAGTGGAAGTGCTCTCCGTTTTGAGGGGAAGTGAGGGAATTTGCATGTCAGAACAGTATGTTAAAGGGGCAATACTGTCAGACTCTGTTCTGGCCTGAGCTTTGGGCTCCATGTGGGGGTGGGACAGGACTTTACAAAACCCCAAAGAAATGTTTCCATGAAATTCTTTTTTGTTCTTGCCTTTTCCTTTTTTTTTTTTGGACATTCCAATGAAAAGAACTGTTCTGGGGCTTCAGATGTCTCCTGTAGGGTTGGGAAACTGACCGTGGAGATCAGGGCCAGCGGCCAGGCAAGGGCAAGAGGAGGCGAGCGCCCACCCTGCTGGGTGTTGCTCCCCTGGGAGCCCCTGCTTCCACCACGGGCCCCATCACAGAGGCACTGGGGCTGCAGTGGGTGTGGCTCTGTGCTTTCTGTGGCTTCCTCGACTAGGCTGTCCTGCCTTGGGCTAGGACCCCCCAAAGCAGACCCTGAGGCGAGGACTCCAGCCCATGGTGTGTTTGAGGGGTGACTCCACCAAAGAGTAGAGGTGGGAGGGAAGGAGCCCCCACAGAGGGGGCCAGCGATGAGCCCGTGACAGCATAGGCAATGGCCTCGGCCAGCTGGAGACCCCCAGGAGATGGCAGGGATCCTGCCACAGGTGGTCCACCTGGGACATTTATCCCACCCAGTCCCACTGGATGTCAGCCCCTGCGCAGGAAAAGCCATGAGGGAGGCAGTGGCCATGTCCCCATGTCCAGCACAGGCTTGGGCCTGGTTAGGGGTGCCTGATGACTGCTGGGGGGATGTGGTGCAGGGGAAGGGGGTCAGGACGGCCCCGAGCTCAGGCCAGGCCTGCAGGGGGCACGTGTGGCCCCTCAGAGGCCAGATCCAGGCCAAGGGAGCAGCCGGGGCGGCAGTGAGCGGCCTCCAGAGACGCCCCGGCCCGGCTGCTGACGCACTGGCTCCAATGACTCAGTGCAGTGACCATGGCTTGGGTGGCCGTCTGGAGACTCGGACTGGCTCAGGGCTGCCGCCGCCGCCTTCCTGGGGGCCCATGGCCCCACCGTGCTGGCCGCCCCCTGTCTGGGCTGGCCTGAGTAATGGGTCCTTCCCTTAGTCATCGGTCCCAGGCCCAGCCCTCCCTCCTTCTCCTGCCCACCGCCGCCCAGCCAAGCCTCTCTCTGTCCAGGCTGGGGACTCTGGCCCCTGCTGGCTTTTTCTTTTCCTCCCTGAGCTCCCCAGAGGGTGTGAGGTGTGTGTGAAGGTAGTGGTGGGGGCTTCAGGGCCAGTTGTCCCATCTGTGAGATGGGAGGAAGGAAACAGCCTTGTGGGGTGCTGTGAGCCTTCCTGGGGGCACCAGGAGGAGGCCTAGGGGAGGGGGAGGTGTGGGTGGAAAGGGGCTGCTTCCTTCCTGCCCAGTGCTGCTCTGGGCCCCACACCTTGTGAACAGCTAGCCCCTCAGTGGGCTTGGTTGGAGTTTCTGGGCTGGGGCCTCCTAACTCCCACATGGGAGCATGGCCTCCATGTTCAACTGAAGGGAGTTCTTTGTTGGAAGGTACCATAATTCTCTTCACCCCCTTAAAGGGTGTTTAGCTCATTTCCCATCCTCAGTCCCAGAAACAGTATTTGGTGAATATCTTCATGCGTCTCTCACCTTGTATGTGTGAATATATCTCAGATAAATTCTAGAATTAGACTTGCTGGGTTGAGGATGTGAGCCTTTAGAATTTTGTTAGGTCTGCCAAACTGCCTTCCTAGAGGTTGTCTCACTTCACACTCCCACTGGGAATGGACATGAGCGTCTGCTGCCAGACAGCCTGATGACTCTGCCCACCTGAGGAATGATGCTACTTCCTTGGCAGGTGTACTTCTCTTATTGTGAGTGAGGCTGCCACTTAGGTTGTTCCAGCCAGCTGTGCTTCCTTGCCTATGAACTGTCAGCCCACATCCTTTGTGCACCTTTCTGTGAGTGTAAAGGCTTTGTATTGATTTATTGGTGCTTTTTATATATGGAGGACCACAGTAAATGTATGTCCAGGGACTGAGCAGCCCCAGGATGAAGCTGTCCCTGGTATGGAATCTTAAATGTGTGCGTGCATGCTAGTCCCCAGGGCTTAGAGAAAACAGTGGAAGTCCCCCTTCCCTGCCTTGCAATTCGAGGAACTTCTCAAAAAATCAAGGCCAGCTGAAAGCAAAATGCCAAATGCCTGGTGGGTCTGTACACAGGATCTGTGAGGCAAAGTGTCCATGGAGAGGCCAGCCAGGCTCCCTTGGCACCTGCCGTGTGCCAGCACTCTGTGGGCAGTTCCAAGCATCAGCTTTCCAAACACCCAGCCCTGTTTGAGGGCACACGAGTGGCTCGTACTGGTGACACTGGGATGTAGACCCCCAGTGGACCTTGCTGCCTCCCCAGCCCAAAGGGAAGCAGAGGAAAGTAGGTATGTCTGTGGTCCCTTTCTACCAGGAGGTGATCGGGGCCAGGGAGCCTCACTGCAGCCCTGTGACATCTGTGCTCCTGGCCAGCCCCATCTGACAGCTGAGAGAAAGAAGACCCAGAGACAAGGGAACGTGCCTGAGTCACACAGCTGGCCGATAGCAGGGCAGGGGTCAGAATCCCGCTCTCTGCTCATCACACCAGATGCCAGAGCCTGGTGAGGCCAGGGCTGTGGTACAGCCCAGCCCAGGCAGGCTTCCTGGAGGAGTGAGTCTCACTGAGCTGCATCTCCTAGACTTTGGGTCCTGGCCCGACCCCTAGACACTCCACTCAAGGCCAGGCTCTGGGTTTAGGCGACTCTAGGGGATCCTGGTGACGAAGGCGGCACGCTGGTGCTGTCCACACTGGTACTTGGACCTGCCGAGTCCAAGTCTGTGTCCTATGCAGTCCCTGGCAGTTCACACACACAGTGAAGTTGAGACTCACCTCTTCTCTGCCTCCCTCTCCTCCTGTCCCTGAGAGGGAGGCTCTCAGGGGTCACACCAGCTGTACTTGACCCCCGGGCCACTGTGCTGCACAGAGAAGGTGGAGCACCTGGCGCCAGGCAGGAGGGGCCTGTAGTGGTGGGGAAGGCGGTTCTGCACACTGTCGGGTGCAAGCAGGGCCCCAGGCGGGGCTGCAGGGATGGGGTTGGCTTCCCAGGGCAGGCCCTTTGTGGAAGCCTGGCCTTCGGGGCTGGCATCCAGGATGCAGCCAAACTCTCTGCTCCAGGGAGAGGCTGGCGTCACTGTTTAACTGTAGGGCTGAGGGGAGAAGTTGGCGACACCCCCGCTTTCTGGCCTCCATACCTCTTTGTCCCCGGCTCGTGTCCCCTCTCCCTGGGGAGCTCACAGCTGCAGCGTGAAGCAGCTTCTGGACAGTTTGACCACTTTTGGTCCCCATTCCCTGGACAGTGTGCCTGGTGAGGGCAGGGCCACTCCATCTTGTTCACACTGTGTCCTTGCACCCGCGAGCAAGGGATGACAGGCTGATAAAGCCAGTGAGGCCGATGGGTGGGGTGGGGAGTGGGGACAGGCCTGAGGGCCTCAAAGGTCTTTGGAGACTCGTGCAGGATACAGCCCTGGCTCAACGGCCAGAAGACTGTTGGAGGGTGTTGGTGAGAGGATACAGCGAGGCCCCGTCCCTGGAGAGGTTCCTGTAGGGGCTGTAAAGCAGAGGGCAGCCCTGGCCAGAGGGTGGGCACACTTTGAGGCCCTTTGAATCCTAAGGGTTCGGGAACCAATGACATTCTCTTCATGATCTTCAGAACTTGGGTCCATCGTGGGGTCTTGGGAAACTGGAAGAGCAGAGACTTGGGTCACAGCAGTGGCCTGGTCAATCAGGATGGGCTGGATGCAGTGGCACTGGCTGCCCAGTACTGGGGAGAGCAGGGGGCCGTGTGAGGTGGGTGTCCCCTCCACCTGGTGGGGAGCAGTGACTGGGCTGAACTAGAGACTTGGGGTCCTCCTGCATCCGTTTCCTTCCCTCGCTCTGTTGCCTTCAAGAGGGCTGTGCACCCAACCTTCCAGGCAAACCCTGGGTCTGGCTGCCAGCACCCCAGGCACCCCAGCATCGCCACCCCAGACGACCGTGGCCCTGGGCTCTGACTCACCTGTGTTTCTGCCTCCCAGGAGCAGGCAGGCTTTCCACCAAATGCAAGCCGTGTTCTCCCATGTCGGGTCCCCACACCTTTGGGACCCTGAGCACCTTGCAGGCCTGTGGTCGGTGCCTGGGGCCCTGCAGCCCCTCTGCTTATCAATTAGTTCAGCCCCCTTTCCTGAGGCTCTCTGAAGGGCCACTGAGGTGGGCGGCCTGTGCGTGGTCAGGGATCTCCTGTAGGCAGCAGCTACCTCCCTCGATTGAGCACCATCTGTGTGCCTGTGCTTGGCATCAGCTCCTTTACCCCCGGGAGTGTTCTGGGAGCTGGTGGGCAGTGGGGGCCGAGCAGCCTTCTTTCTCCTCCTGCTTTCTTGGAAAGACCGATGCCCACATTCCTGTGCCTCATTTGTGGGCAGGCATCAGTTCCAGGAATGGGAAAGCAAGTTCCAGAGAGCTGGAGGCTGTGGGGAGAGAGCAGAGTGCTTGGGAGGGTGGCCTTGGCCCAGGGCAGAGCTGGGTGTGGGCTGAGAGAGTCCTGGGGCGCTTTTTGACCCCACAGGGGCCTGATTCTGGAGCTGTTGGCGTGTCCCCTCCTGTTGGGTTTGGAGGATGAAGGGATGTATAGGGCCTCTTGAACCATTCATTCACTGATGCATTATACAGAAGTTTTCTGAGATGAAACAGCAAAGGGAACAGGGGCAGGAGGGGAGGGGATGAGGGTGTGAGTTGGGGGATGGGGGCCTGACCAAGGAGGGCCTTATATACTCTGAGGTGCTGGGGGTCATGGCAGGGTTTTACACAGGACCTAAGAAAGCTCGATGTCCTTTCATTTTGTTTTGTTTTTTTATTGAAGTGAAATTCACATAACATAAAATTCACCATTTTAAAGTGTACGATTCAGTGGCATTTAGTGCTTTTATGGTGTTGTGCAACCACTACCTCTGTCTAGTTCCAGAACACTTTCATCACCCTGAAAGGAACCCTGTCCCCATGAGCAGTCACCCCCACCCCTCACCCCCCCCCCCCCCAGCAACCTCCAATCTGCTGTGTGTCTCTGGATTTGCTTGTTCTGGGCATTGCATATAAGTGGATCATACAACATGTGGCCTTTTGTGTCTGGCTTTCTTCACTTAGAAAAATGTCTTCAAGGTTCTTCCATGTTGCAGCATGAATCAGCTTCATTCGTTTTTTATGACTGAGTAATATTCCATTGTGTGCGTACACCACATTTTGTTTATCCACTCATCTGTTGATGGGCGTTTGGGTGGTTCCACTGCTCTCCTTTCTAAAACTTTATTTTTATTTATTTTTTTCTGTATTTTGTTTTCTTTCTTTCTTTTTTTTTGAGGAAGATTAGCTCTGAGCTAACATCTGCCACCAATCCCCGTCGTTTTGCTGAGGAAGACTGGCCCTGAGCTAACATCCATGCCCATCTTCCTCTACTTTATATGTGGGACGTCTGCCACAGCATGGCTTGACAAGCAGTGCTTAGGTCTGCACCCAGGATCCAAACTGGCGAACCCCAGGTCGCCAAAGCAGAATGTGCGAATTTAACCACTGCGCCACCAGGCTGGCCCCTAAAACTTTGTTTTTTATTCTAAAACGACCTTTGCCTCCTGAATCCTCATTTTGAGGCACAGGGATCTCTACTTGTCCCCGTCTTCCTGGCAAGCTGCCCCTACAGGTAAACCCATGTTCTTAGGGCAGAAATTCTTGGTTTTGTGCCTTTCCCACAATTTGCTATGTTTCCCCCCTATGTTGACCATAGGGTGACAGGAAGATCCCATGCAGCCTGCTGTTCCCCAGATCCGAGTTCAAATCCTGCTGCGTGCTCTTGTAGCTCCAGGGCTGTGGACGAGCCACTTGCTGTTTCACTGTCCCTGGAAGGTGAGACAGGCCTTTCCCTCAAGGTGGCCACTGATTGCAGCCCAGAGCCAAATTCTTCTGAAGATGGCCAGAGTGACTTTGTGGTCGTGTGGCTGCCCTCCCTTGGGGTGGTGGGCACAAGAAGTGGGCTGGGCAGCTGTTGGTGTGGCTGGGCCTTGAAGGCTGGCCCCTCCTGGGGGTGGTGTTCCCTCTCCCCCAGTGAAAGGCTGGCCCATGACACCCCGGTCCGCAAGGCCCAGTGCTGCCTGGGAGGCTGCAGGTCATTGAGTTCCTTCTCTGTACTGTGCTGTGGCTCTGTGCAAGCACCTTAATCCCACTCCGCCCTCTGCAGGGGAGAGGAGGTGGGTTTACCCGTGGGGGCGGCTCACTGGGAAGGGGGACAGCAATGTGATGCAGAGAGTCCTTCACCTCAAAATGAGTGTTCAGGAGGCACTTTTAGAATGAAAAATAATGGAATAAAGTTTTAAAAAGGGGAGGAGTGGAAGCAACCCAAATATCCATAGATGATTGAAGGGATAAAGAAATGTGATCCATCCACACAATGGAATATTACTCAACCATAGCAAAGAATGAATCTCTGACACATGTTACAATGTGGATGAACTTCGAAAGCATCATGCTGAGTGAGAGAAGCCAGACACAGAAGGCCACACAGTGCGTGATCCCATTTATGTGAAAGGTCCAGAACAGGCAAATCCCCAGAGACGGAAGGCAGATCAATGGGTGCCAGAGGCTGGGGAGGGGGATGGGGAGTGACTGCTCATGGGGATGGGGTTTCCTTTTGGGGTGATGGAATGTTCTGGAACTAGATAGAGATGATGGTTGCACAACATTGTGAATGTACTAAATGCCACTGGATTATTCACTTTAAAATGGTGAATTTTATGTTATGTGAATCTCACCGCAATTGAAAAAAAAAGGGCCAGCGTGGCCTCCAGGTTCTTATGAACCCCTCCCGTTTCACAGGCGGCAAATGGAAGCATAGAGGCTGTGTCCACTGCCAGGCGAGTTAGTGGGCAGCTGGCAGGTGTGGTCAGGATTCAGGTCTTGTTTCTGCTTCTCAGGCTGGTTCTGGCGATTTCGCCCACGCCTGGGGCACCTTCAGAGCCTGCCCGTGGGCGGAGACCAGACAGCCCTGAGGCCTCTGAGCCACACCCCATCCCTGCTCTCCCACAGCCTGGCCGACAAGAACGGAGCCCTCAAGTGCACCTTCTCAGCCCCCAGCCACAGCACCAGCCTCCTGCAGGGCCTGGCCGCTCTCCGCGCCCAGGGCCAGCTCCTGGACGTTGTGCTCACCATAAACAGAGAGACCTTCCCCGCACACAAGGTTGTCCTGGCCGCCTGCAGCGACTACTTCAGGTGAGCAGGGGCCCGGGGCAGGCTGGAGAGCGCCCGCCCTTCTCAGAGGGAGCCCTCTCAGGGCCAGCCAGCCAGGGATGGCTCTGGGCAAAAGCAGCTGGTGTTGGCCAAATGTCCAGTAAACCTGCAGGTTTTTCCAGGTTTGCAGCTTTATTCAAACTTGTTGTGGAAGTTCTGCAGGCAAATGGGATATGCCCGAGAGTCAGAGGTGGCATGTGGGTATCCAGTTAGCAGCTTCTACCCTGAGGGTCACCAGATTTTCATTCTGGCAGGGCTCCTCCAGGTTTTCATTCTGAGCCTTTGTTTGACAGCTGTATGTGTCAGACACTGTTCTAGGCCTCAGGGATCCAGCTGGGATAGGACAGGCACTTGTCCCTGCTCTCATGGCACCTGACCTCAGGCCGAGGGACAGGAGAGTCTTTCCAGTCCCCATGTGACAGGGGAGGCCTTGCTGGGTGTACGGGTCAGTCCGCCACCAAGGCCCTTTCCTAAAAGTTCCTTCCCTGTGCCCGGCTGGGTGGGGGCACTGGGGCCCCAGGAGCAGGGCCAGGGGCCATTCTCCTTGCCAGCTGGGGCGGTCATGGGCTGGGGATGGTCTCCCTCATTTTCTTGGTGACCAGGTGGCAAGCATCCTCCTGCCAGGTGGCGACCCCACCAGAGAGAGCTGGGGGCCATCCTGAAAGTTGTTCTCTAGCCCTGCTTCGCCAGTGGTGGCAGAGATGCCGCTGCCCACCGTCTCACAGAGCCCCAGCCCAGGCGCAAGCCGCGGGCTGCATGCTCTTCCAGCCGAAGTGCTTTGCCTGGTGCGCCCCCCGGCTGCCCGCCCCGTGGGCTCAGTGAGGCCGTTCTGGGGAGTCGGAGCGGCCAAGCCATCTGGGGCGCCGCTTCTATTTTTATTCTGGATTTGGGGACGGGCGGGCCGGCCCAGCCAGAAATGCCCTTTAAAGGCTCCTCTGCGCTGGCATTGCAGCTGGCAAGGCCTTAAAAGGCAAAGCTCCCTCCCGTCGCCGTGACTGCCTCTGCCTTCGATGGGCTGAGGGGACTCGTGGGGACAGGAAGGGGCAGCGTCTGGGGGGTGGCAGTGCGCTGCCCTGGAAGGCCTTGTTGCTCCGCGTGGAGGATTGGGCGGTTGTTAGTTGGTGCCCCCACAGCAGCACCAAGCTCAGCTATCCCTGCTCTGGGGCCTGAGCCCGGCCCACGCTGGGTGTGCGATGGGGGACGGGCATCCGCTGGGTGAATGGACGAGTGAAGTTCCCTCCCCTTAGTCAGCCGTCACGATGAGTGCTGTCGGCAGTTGTAGTTGTGATGAAGTGCCAGCTTGCTCCATGAGAGGAGCCTCCCATGCACCATCTTCTAGAACCTCCCACAGACTCTGAGGGGGCACTGGGGTTCTCACCCCTTTTCCTGGTAGGGGGCCCCCGAAGGCCATAGGGGGCTGTGACCCAGGTCTTGTGTGTCTCACTGGTGCTCACGTTAGCGCCTGCCACATTAGAGCAGGACAGCATGGCTGACAGAGCTGGGGTCATCACTGGAGGTCTCAGGATGGGCTGGGGCTCCTGTGGGCCATTCTCGGGGGAGCTTCACTGACCTCCTTGGCATCTCTCTGGAGATGGCAGTGACACAGCGGGGCCCCCTGATGGGCATTCCCACCTGGGGGCCCTAACTCCCTCCCCTTCCCTGTGTGACAGCAGCTGAGACCCAGGCTGGAAAGTGGAGCTGCCTGCCCAGATGAGCGTGCCGCTGAGGGCTGGGCTCTGTGCACAGGGGTGCTAGTGCCTTCGGGTCCCCGCCTTGTCGCCTCAGCTTTCTGCAGGTGCGGTCTTCCAGGGCCAGGCGCCAAGGCAGGGCTGGAGACCTGTCCCCAGAGCCAAAGCCAAGGTGTGGTCTCCTCTTGTAT
This sequence comes from Equus caballus, assembly GCF_041296265.1. Classification (NCBI taxonomy): domain Eukaryota; kingdom Metazoa; phylum Chordata; class Mammalia; order Perissodactyla; family Equidae; genus Equus; species Equus caballus. Next base: position 17,773,370 of record NC_091704.1, read on the forward strand.
AGCCACACCTGTCCCTACATGAGCGACCCCTGGCCCCCACCCTCCAAATCAGCTGGGCCCCAGCCATGTACACCTCCGGGTGAGGCCAGGTGGGGCCTCTTGTGGAGGGGCACAGTGGGGACTTGCTGTTGGTAGGAAGATGCATGGTTTAGAGTGGATTCAAAATCTTTTCTTTTTTACATGTCTTTAAAGAGCATTTAGTTCTCCTCCCCACCCACCCTGCTATCTGGGGCCAGGCTGGTCTGGGCCAACCATGATGCTCCTCAGCCGCCCAGAGCCCACACTCTGTTTCCCACCTTCAGGGCCATGTTCACGGGTGGTATGAGGGAAGCGAGCCAGGACATCATCGAGCTGAAGGGTGTGTCAGCCCGTGGCCTGCGGCACATCATTGACTTCGCCTACAGTGCCGAGGTGACTCTGGACCTGGACTGCGTGCAGGACGTGCTGGGCGCTGCGGTGTTCCTGCAGATGCTGCCCGTGGTGGAGCTGTGTGAGGAGTTCCTCAAGGCTGCCATGAGCGTGGAGACCTGCCTCAACATCGGCCACATGGCCACCACCTTCAGCCTGGCCTCACTCAAGGAGTCGGTGGACGCCTTCACTTTCCGGCACTTCCTACAGATCGCCGAGGAGGAGGACTTCCTGCACCTGCCACTGGAGCGCCTCGTCTTCTTCCTGCAGAGCAACCGGCTGCAGAGCTGCGCCGAGATCGACCTGTTCCGTGCTGCCGTCCGCTGGCTGCAGCACGACCCGGCCCGGCGGCCGCGCGCCAGCCACGTGCTCTGCCACATCCGCTTCCCACTCATGCGGTCGTCGGACCTGGTGGATAGTGTGCAGACGCTGGACATCATGGTGGAGGACGTGCTCTGTCGCCAGTATCTGCTGGAGGCCTTCAACTACCAGGTGCTACCCTTCCGGCAGCATGAAATGCAGTCTCCGCGCACGGTTGTGCGCTCGGATGTGCCCTCGCTGGTTGCCTTTGGCGGCACGCCCTACACTGACAGCGACCGCTCTGTCAGCAGCAAGGTGTACCAGCTGCCTGAGCCCGGTGCTCGCCACTTCCGCGAGCTCACGGAGATGGAGGTGGGCTGCAGCCACACATGCGTGGCCGTGCTGGACAACTTCGTATATGTGGCTGGGGGCCAACACCTGCAGTATCGCAGCGGCGAGGGTGCAGTGGACGCCTGCTACCGTTACGACCCCCACCTGAACCGCTGGCTGCGCCTGCAGGCCATGCAGGAAAGCCGCATCCAGTTCCAGCTGAATGTGCTGTGTGGCATGGTGTATGCCACGGGCGGGCGCAACCGAGCTGGCAGCCTGGCCTCGGTCGAGAGGTACTGTCCACGGCGCAACGAGTGGGGCTATGCCTGCTCACTAAAGCGCCGCACCTGGGGCCACGCGGGCGCCGCTGCCGGGGGCCGCCTCTACATCTCAGGTGGCTATGGCATCTCGGTGGAGGATAAGAAGGCCCTGCACTGCTATGACCCGGTGGCCGACCAGTGGGAGTTCAAGGCGCCCATGAGCGAGCCCCGTGTGCTCCATGCCATGGTGGGCGCCGCTGGCCGCATCTACGCCCTTGGGGGTCGCATGGACCACGTTGACCGCTGCTTCGATGTGCTGGCCGTGGAGTACTACATGCCTGAGACGGACCAGTGGACCAGTGTGAGCCCCATGCGGGCTGGCCAGTCAGAGGCTGGCTGCTGCCTGCTGGACAGGAAGATCTACATCGTTGGGGGCTACAACTGGCGCCTCAACAACGTGACAGGCATTGTGCAGGTCTACAACACTGAGACAGATGAGTGGGAGCGCGACCTGCACTTCCCGGAGTCCTTTGCAGGCATCGCCTGTGCCCCCGTCCTGCTGCCTCGGGCGGGGACCAGGAGGTAGCTCCCGGGGCCCCTGGCATGGCCTCTGCTGTCTCTGCGAGAGGCTTAATGAGCACATGTCTGGGCGAGAACCATGGATGTCTTCTCCCCCGGGTTGGCCTCGTGGGGCCTGCCTGTTGATAAGGTCCCTCTTTCCTTCCTGAAGCAGATCTTGGCTCAGTGCCCGCTGAGGCTGTCTGCCAGCAATGAGGCCAGTGTGTTGTGGCAGCAAATTCGCACCCGAGGCGGTTTCCTGGCTGTGCGTTGTCCTTGCTCCTGGGGAAATTGGGGCTCCTTAGGGTGGTGTTATGTGGCTTTGCCCCGCTTCTCTCCCCTCCCACAGCCTGGCTGTCTTAGACATTCAGATGTGAGCTCATTAACACGACCTCAAATCCGTGGTATGCAACTCGCCTCACTCCAGGTTTATGCGCCTGTATTTTTTCAAATAAACGCACCCCAAATCTCTGTAACATATGGACCTCTGGGAGTGGAGAGGGGGCTCAGAAGCTCCCACGTGCTCCATAAGCCTGAGCTGCTGGGGTGAGAGGGGCCCCAGAAGAGGGTCCGCACGCTTCTCCATTTCTATCCTTGGTCCTCACACCTTCAGGATGTTCCCTTGTCTACTTTCAGGAGCAAAAACACAGCCAGCTCTCAGCTGACAGGCCCCGGGCCTTCCATTTGGCACTGGGCGTCTCATGGGCCCTTCATGAAGACTGGGCCAATGCCCCTGTCCCTGTCCCTGGGCCACAGTTGAAGGGGATGCCAGCTTCAGAATCTCGCAGTGCATCTGCATTCCACAGGTCTGTCCAGTGACTTTTATTTCTTGCCATCTGTGCAGCCCTCTGTTCCCCCATCACCCTGTGTTCAGGTTGACGAGCCACTGGGCCTGTGCCCACCCGGCGTGGGAAGTCAGGCGGGCCGTGAGGCCTCTCACTTCAAGGGCTTCAAGGCATTTCCAGCTCCATTTGTTTTGGTTCTGTTTTGCTTTTTTTTAAGAGGCCAGCACCACTATCTTATAGATGGGATTTGTACCCTTGGGACAACTTAAAGTGTCTCTTCTGCTGCTAATGGACGATTGATGTCGTGTCTCTGTGACCCACTTGCCGTGTAAAGAATTAACCTCGTACCTTAGCAGACGTCGTCTCCTAATATTTTCTTTTTATTTAATAAAAATATTATGGTGAAAAGATGAAGCGGGCCCAGTGCTGAGCTTGTGGGGCCTGATGGGTCACAGATTCCTCCTGTCCTCCACATGTTTGGGGCCGCTCTTCCCACCTCGCCCTTTTCCAGCCTTGCTGAGGAGCTGGAATGGGGGCCCACCTTTGGCTCAGGGGTGTGGGGGCAGCAGGAAATGTGGCCAGGACTTCCTTCAGACCCTGGAAGATAGAGGGCAAACCTAGCCTATGCCAGGCAGCCTTTGGCGACACTCTCTCCAGCTCGTTCCATGCACATGGTGGCCAGGCCCCCCACCACCAGGGAGCCCCCAGGTCCCAGCAGGTTCTGTTTCCATTTGCTCGGTCCCGGGGCCCGAGACTGGGTCACTCGGGAGTCCCTGTCCCTGGAGGCCGTGATGAGGGAGACGCAGGGCTGGTCCTAAAGGAAGCATGAAGTCATCATGCTTCCATATGGGCCCACAAGCTCCGAGAATTGCCCCCAGCCCCCACTCTTACGTCAGGCCTTGCCGCAAACCGGGCTTCATGTTGGTGGAGAATGCCTGCCGTTCACAGACAGCCTTCTGAGAGGGGAGGCTTCTGGAGTCACACTCAAAATACACTCGCAGGCCTGGTGACCCTGTGCAGTGGCCATCGGGGCCCAGGTGCAGCTGGGTATGGGCGTGGTGAGGTTGAAAGAGGAACTTGGTTGGGAACCAGGAAGGAGCCCATGCCTCCAGGGGTATCGGAAGTGAAAGCAGCGGCTCTTGGGGACTGAGCAGAACATTACAGACCCTTCTCATTCCCCCCAACCTGAGCTCCCCCAAAGAGACCCCCTTCCCTGCTAGAGGCACGGCCCCTTCAGGGGAGCAGTGAGAAGCCTTTGCCAGCTACAAGTCCCCCCAGATCAGCTCACACCTCACAACATCTTGTCCCCAATGAGCTGGCAGGGGTGCCGGGGCGGGGGGTGCTGCTGTATCTGACTGGGTTGATTGTGCATAACCGTCTGGGCTGGTTCATGGAATGTTCTCGGGGCCCCCTGCCCCTCCCTCTCCACTGCCCCCCCACAGAAGAAAGGAAAATTATTTTTCTTATTGTAAACTTTAAACACGAAAAAGCTGTTTTTAATTTAGCAGAAACTGGCTTGAATCTTCACTTTGTGAACATTTGTGTCCTTCAGAGAAAGGCGGAACACGAGTGCACACACATGCTTGCATGCATACACGCATATGCTCACACGCACACCTGCACTTGTGTATCTCTTTGCACACATTCACGTGGTCATATCTGCGCTCACACGCAGCCTTGCTCATATGCTTTGTAATGCGCCCCTTTGCTTACACGCAGGTAAACACGCTACACTCACACACACCCCTGGATCAGCCTGGCCCTCTCTACACGACACACTGAACGGGTCTGAAACCCGTCACTTCGTCACCTCCCTTCACCTTTTGCCCAGGGTGGTTGGGCCGGGAATGGTTGTCCACTGTGCATAGGGGCTGAGGCTGGGGAAGCCCGTCTGCTTCCAGATGTCCTGCTTCCCTGCCGTGGCTCTGGAGGGGCCGGCAGGAGCCTCCCTCCACACCTGGGCTCGGGCTGTGGGAAAACACTGTCTCCTGAGACGGTGGGATGCAGGCCCATGAAAGGGATGCCAAGTGTGACTTCTGGGGCCTCGCAGTGAGCGAGGGCCAAGGGGGCCTCTGGGGAGCCGTGTGAGGTGGGAATCTGCCCCGGACCTGGCCAGCTTGGAAACCCGCCCCTGGCTTCATCTCCGAGAATGCATTTCCAGCTCCTCTGTTCTCACGGGCCCTGGAGACTTCGCTTCTTGTGGTGGAGGCTCCGTGAACGGTTTTATGAGGGGCACCTGGCTGTGTATCCCAGGAGGCACAGCCCGAATGTTTGCTGCGTAAACGAGGTTCTGCGGTGGGGAGGTGGGAGCAGAGCCTCATCCACTCCAGCATCTGTGGGCACTGTCTGCCTGTGGACCCCAAGGGCAGGAGGGACGAAGCCCCTCTCCTGTGGGCTCGTGGCTGACCCTGCTTGTTGCCATCCCAGCAGCTATTTCTCCCTCTTCACCAAGAGAGCTATTATTTTGTGCCAGAAGCAGCGTGCCCAGCCTTGGGGGTTAATTTAGGATTTGGCTGAGCTATTCTTGGCAACACCTTTTGCTGCGGTTGTTTTCGATCTGGGTGCGTGTCCTAGCTCTGGCCAGCAAGCTTTAAGGGGAGGTTGTGGGTGGGGGTTTCTGGACACAGGAAAGGCCTTGTTGCCCACTTCCCTCTCTTACTGCTTTCTGTGAGGACACAATGCCAGGAGCTTCTGCAGCCATCTTGTGGTCAGGAACAGCAAGTTAAGAGGCACAGAGATGCCACCTCCCAAAGCCCTGAAATCATGGGGCCACCAGTCCCACCCTGGGACCTCTGACTTCTAGATTCTTTTTTATGAGAAATCGCAGTGTCTGTGCTACTTAAAAGACTAGTGATCAGGTATTCTGGTACTTGTAACCCAAACAGTTCCACAATTATAATATAAATCTGACAGATGCTAGGGTTTCCCCATCTTATATAAGTCAGGGTTTTTCTTTGCGAGCAACAAAAACTGACTCTGCCCAATTTAAATAGAAAAAATGTGCACTGGAAGGCTGTTTGGTTGCTCATAGAAGTGGCAGGAAGACTGGAAAACCAGGCTCAGAAAACAGTAGGTAATCAAGTGGGGAGGCAGCCAGGGCGGTTGTGCCAGGGAACTGGTTGGTAAAGACACCTCTGCTACCACCCCAGAATCCAGCTGCCTCAGTTGGCACTGCTGCCTGCCCTTGAAACCAGATGCTCCTGTCCCAGTGCTGTTTCTTTGCTCCACTTGTTCCTGAGTGGGAGCATCCCGTTGGCCCAGTCTATGCCCTGTGCCAATGTCCTGGCTGCCTGGGGAGCGGGGGAAGTGAGTAGGGCAGTGCATTAGGCAACTGCTGCTGTGTAACAAACAACCCCAAGTCTCAGTGGCAAGCAAAAGTGTTTTTCATATGTCTCTGACTCAGCTGGGGTTGACTGTTCTAGGCCGCCCTGGGCTGTGCAGCTCTGCTTCCAGGTGCAAGGCCGTGGCATAGCCAGGAGGCTCAGACCCACCAGTCTCACATCCTCCAACCAGCAGAGAGTCACCTTATGTTCTCCTCCTACAATGGTGCCAGAGGACAAATGGAATCACAGGAGGCCTCCTAAGGTCAAGATTCAGAACTCCTATGCTGTCACTTCTGCCCATATGCCTTTGGCCAAAGCAAGTGACATGACCAAGCCCCAGATCAGGGCTGGGGAAGTATCCACCACCTTAGGGAGGCGGGACACGGGAATGGACAGGGAACTGATGCCGATAGTTTGATCAGTCACATCGTTGGCTTTGGGGCTTCTCTTTCAGCAGGGCGTTGCCTTCCTATTGTGGAGACTCCCCAGACTTGCATGGGGCCTCCCATGCTGGGCAACAAAGGAGAAGAAGCCTGCTCCACCTCTCCTGCAGGACTGCCCCCTGGGGGTGTGGAACCCTCATCTTTCTGTCCTGCAGATCGGGCTGTAGGCGTCCTGGCTTTTGGACAGTGGGGAGGTCTGCAGCTCAGCCAAGTCCTAGGCACTGTGGTGTCACTGGGAGGCCCACCCAAGAGGTCCCCTCAGCACAGTGGTTACGGGGGGAGGAACTGGACTGTTGGCTCTGTGCCTGTCTTGCCGTCCCCTAGAGCCATCCCCCTGGCTCACTGCCCCCTCAGCTCTAGCCTCTTGCTATCCTCTTTGGCAGTCCTGCCCTGCCCTACCTTCCATCTCACACTCAGCGCAGGCTGGGGGCCCAGGGACCTGGGTCCTCATCTAACCTCTTCCTATTCAATTGTAAGGTGTGGCGCCACACTTGGGACTTCTGGCTTCTGCTGGATCCTCCCCTTTCACTTCATAATCAGACCTGCCTCTTATTTGCCTTTCAAAACTGAGATGAGCGCCTGGTTTGGAAGTCACAGGTGGGCCCTGGATGGTATTCTCTCTGCCCACCCACTCCGATGGCCCGAATTTACCTCCATGTGCTGGGGGTACCCTGGATTGACCGTATTCCATATAAGGCAGCGCAGAACAGAGGTGTGAACACCAGCATCTCGAGGTAGGGTTTGCTTCCATAACATTCACTCAGTGCTTGTGAGGAAGCAGGCACTGAGTGCTTCACTCGTGTATCTATTTCATCTCCCCAAGAGTCTGCAGGAGGAGCCACTACCCACATTTAACACAGGAGGACAGTGAGGCACAGAGGGGCAAAGTTACTTTCCTGTTGTTGCACAACTGGAGAGTCAGCAGAGGCTGGGCCATGCAGAAACACTCAGGAGTTTAGGTTTTCATTTGGCTTCTATTTAGAGGTTTTATGTTGAGGGGTGCTATGGTCTGGATGAAGGGAAAGGGCATTCTAGGCAGGGACACAGCTTGTGCAAATTCCCTGAGGCAGCATGCAGCAAGGCTGGAGTGGAGGACGCGAAAAAGGGAAGGGTGGGAGATGATGCTGGCAAAGCTAGCAGAGAACAAATGGAGCCAGGCAGAGCTAGGGAACAGAGGAGAGAAAACTATTCTGGAGGCAGCAGGAAGGGGCTTATAAGGACTTGCCTCTTAGCTCACACTTGGATGTGCTCTGTAACTAAAGTGAAGCTAAACTATTGGATACCCGCAGCTCCTTTGGTGACGGCAGGCTGGAGAAAGACCCAGGGCTAGGTGAGCCTAGAGTGAGGAATACAGCTCTCCTTTGGAATAAGGATGGGCTTTCTGGAGGAGGGACATTTGAGGTGGGTTTTGAGGGATGAGTAGGAGTTTTCCAGGCAGAAAGTAATTCATTCAACAAACACTTCCTAATTCCCTCTTTTTGCCTAGTGTTGTGTTAGCTCTGGGGATCCAGAGAAACAGAATGGACACAGAGAGTATAAAATGAGGCCTAAAGTGCTCAAAGCCATCAGGGGATGAACAAGTCTTAAGAGTAGGGAATTGGGTGTGTTTGTGTCTTTTCTGCTTCACACAGGGAACTCAAACCCTGGAATGTTTGGGAAGGGTGAACATACTTTTAGCTTCTGATGTCAGCTCAGTCTATGGAGGAGCAGACAGGACATTTGGTCATAGCTGCCTTCAGAGAGTTGCCTATTCCCAGGTCATGGAACATACACGGAGGAGTGCACTTCAGATAGGGCCCTCAGGGAGGGTCTCTCAGAGGAGAGTCCTGAAAGATGAGAAGGTGCGAGCCATGAAAGGCTCTGGAGGAAAACAGTCCAGGCAGAGGTAACAGCATGTGCAAAGATCTGGAGCTGGAACAGCAAGAAGGCTGGAGTGGCTGGAGTGAGGGCCAGGGGCGAGGGCCTTGCGGTCTGCCCGCTAGGAGGAGGGTGGATTTTTTCCTAAGCGCGATAAGGAGCATGAGATCCGCCCGCTTTACAAAGACCACAGGCTGCTCCAGAAGCCCTGCTCATGCCACACTGGGTGGCAGCAGCTTCCTTTGATGAGGGAGGAAAACGAAAACATCACAGCTGGGTTCTGCCCGGGTCACCAGATGCCTTGGCCTCGGCCTCCTTGGGGCTGGGGGTCAGTGGAGCCGGAGGAGGGCCTGGGTCACTGTCTGGCCATTGCGCAACAAGCAGGCTCGCGGCTTCCTCTGACTCATCACCAGGGTTGAGGACAGATCAAGTTACCGCTGGGTGTGGGGTGAATAGGGGTGAGTAGGGCGAGCACTGTCCCCTTACCTCTGCCCTGTGGGCATGGCCCCTTTCTGTGACCTCATAACCCCTGCTACCCGCTAAATCTTTTCTCCTCTATCTTTCTGTGCCCAGAAACTGGCTTAGTGCAGTGTCAGGGATCAGGGTAACTAGCATTTTTCGAGCACTTATCTTGAGCCAGGCACTTGAGATGAGTTATTGTCAATTAAACCTTACAAAACCTGGTGTGGAGACCTTGGCAGTCTCTGAGCTCTGCTGTCAGGCCTGAGTTCTAGTCCTGGCCCTGGCACTTAACTTGCTATGGGCAGCTGCTGCCCCTGCTCTCGTCTCTATTTCCTCCCCAAACTCACAGGGCAGTGGTAGGAACTAGAAGCCACATCTGTAGAATGCCCAGCCCCACACCTGACTCCCAGAAGCTGTGGTCTCACAGAGTGCTGGGGAAAGAAAATGGACTTCAAGTTGACTTCAGCAAAAGAGAGAATAAATTACTGGCTCATATAACTGAAAAGGCTGAGGTGTTCAGCTTCAGGCATGGCTGGATCCAGGAGCTCAGACAGTGTCTCTCTCTCTCTCTCTACCTTTGGCTCTGTTTTCCTTTGTGTAGGTTTACTCTCTCAGGCCATCTTTCTTCAAGTGGTGACCTCTGGCACTGCAGACTTGTGTTGTCCTTCAAACTAGCTGCCCAGGCAAAGAGGGTGCTTCTCTTTCCCATGGTTCAAGCAAAAATTCCAGAATTGCATCCCATTGTGCAAACTGAGCCACATGCCTGCCCTGAACCAATCATGATGGCAGACCAATGGGCTCTGCTGATTGGCCAAGGCTTCCAACTTGGGAAGGGGTGTTTGTGGGGGAGAGAGAGTAGTGAAGCCAGCCCCATCTACATATCATGGACTGAAAGTTGCAAAGAGTGTTCCCCAAAGGGCAGTTGGCTGTTGACACCCAAAGGGGGGGGGCAGGTATTTATTATGCAAAAAGGTTACAAGACCATAAAAGTGCTCAAAACCATATGAACAAGAAGGATAAAACAGAGCAGTGGCAGTGTACAGGGCACTCCAAACTAATACATACATATATATGTATTTAATATGGACATTTCATTAACCTGTTGTAAAGTGCCGATAAAAGCATATCCAGAAAATGTTGGTGTTGCCCAATGATCTCCACCAGCGTCCAGCCATCCCTCACCTTAGTAAAAAGTGTACTTGTTGTGAAGTTAGAGCTGTCCCACATTCCCCCAGCCACCCCTCCTGGCTTCCACCCTGTCCATGCCCCCACATCCCTGGAGGGTCCTGAATGTGAACCTCTGATATTGGTGGTTGTGGTCCCTCTACTGGAGGAGGGACAGCTGGATGTCAGAACCCCTCTTGCTTCCCTGGGTCACCCCCCTGCCACTGGGGAGAGTCTGATACCCCTTTTCACTGCTGGGTCTGGTCTGGGTGGGATTTCTGGACCTTTCCTCTAGCACCCCATGGCAAAGCTGAGTTCCTTGAGCAAGACTGGAGTGGAGAAATTCAGAGAGGAGGCTGCAGCTCAGCATTTCTGAGAATCAGAGAATAGGAGCTGGTCAAATGTGAGGTGAGAGGGCAAGGAAGGTAGTAAGATCGACGCCCAGGTTTTTAGGGCTGGGAGCTGCTCAAGAGGTTCAGGCCTCAGCTCAAATGTCCCCTGCTACCGTGAAGGTGGTGGCCGTAGGTGTCTCCCTCCCTAACATGCTCTCCTGCCAGCCCAGCACTGGTTTTATTTTCCACACATGTGTATCTCCATCTGAAAGGTTCTCGGGTCATTTGTTGGTGGGTGACGTCTGCCCCTCCCCGACTGTGCGCCCCCTGAGGGCAGCGGCCACTCCTGCTTGCTCACTCCTTTCCCCCACTGTCCCTGGCACATACAGGCGCTCAATAAATATTCGCTGAATTGATGAGAGCATGATCCAGCAACGCCCTGAACTGGCCTCAGAGCCGAACTGGTTCGAGCCTAGGCTTAGCCTCTGGGTGCTACCTGTCCTTGCGGGGGTGCTGGCCCCATCCTTGTGACCTGGAAGGATTTGGGTCCAGCTATCTCTCTCGGGGGCTCCAGCACCCCAGCCCGTCCGCGGATCTTGCCCAACAGCCAGGCGGCCGCTGTCCAGCGGGCCAGGAGGCGGCTCACTGCGCCTGCGCCGAAATTCCCACTTTCCCTTTCTCGCCTCCACGGCTGGCCTCGAGCCCGCCGCCCGGGCGCGCGCATGCGCTGTCTCCCCCGCGCCGCGCGCCTCTCCCTTGCGCCTGCGCCGCGCTCACGACCGCCGAGGCGCCTGCGCACTGCCCGCCGCCCGCGGCCCCGGCCGGCGCTTGCGCGGTGGCACCGGTGAGTGGGGGGGCGAGGAGGTGGAGAAGGAGGAGGAGGAGGAGGAGGAGGAGGAGGAGGAGGAGGAGGAGGCGGCGGCGGCTGCGGCGGCGGTGGCAGCGGCGGTGGCGGCGGTGGCGAGAAGATGGCGACTTCGAACAATCCTCGGAAATTCAGCGAGAAGATCGCGCTGCACAACCAGAAGCAGGCGGAGGAGACGGCGGCCTTCGAGGAGGTCATGAAGGACCTGAGCCTGACGCGGGCCGCGCGGGTAAGGGGGCTGTCTGCGCCGACCCCGCAGGGCCGGGGAGCGAGGGAGAGGGCTCCTGTCCGGCGCGTGCACGGGGCGAGGGGCGCGTGGCGGGGGCGGGGCGCGGCGGGGGCGGGGCGCCGCGCGGCCGGAGGGGACAGGTGTCCCCGCGCCCCGGGCGTCGTGGGCGGGACAGGTGCTCCCACATCGTCCATACCTGGAGGGGTACAGGTGCCCCCACATCATTGCTACCTGGAAGGAGGGACAGGTGTCACTGCATCATTGTTACCTGGAGGGGCAGGGGCCTCTATATCCTCACTACCTGGAGGGAACAGGTACCACTACATCATTGCTCCCTGAGGGGGGCAGGTGCCCCCCATGTCACTGCTACCTAGGGGAGACAGGATGACACTGAGGTGTATGAACCAGGTGCTGCTTGCGAGCATCATTGTTACTTGGAGAGGGGGGATAGTTGCTCCCACATCATTGGTACCTGGTGTGGGATAAGATCCCCCCATTATTGCTACCTGAAGGGGCCAGTGTCTCCACCTCATTGTCACCCGTGCAACACTCCCTGGGTGTTGGGGGGAGGACAGGTGCCCCCACTTGCAGACCTGATGTGGTATAGGTGTCTCTGGTCTTTGGACTCCTGAGAGAAAGGTCAGGTGTCCTCCCCTATGGGGACCTGAGGGGTTCAGGAAGGCAGATTGTACTCAGTCCTGGAGCTTGAAGTGGAGACAGCTGCCCCTTCCCCATGCAGCCCCTATGGTGGGGACCGGGTGATGTTCCTCCCTCTAGGACAAGAGACAGCTGGCCACAGCTGGCCCCTGGCCCCTCAGGACCAGGGTGGATGGACAGCTCTCCCTCAGGGGTCTGGGCATGTTGGGCATGCAGGGGCAGGCCACATTAGCTGCTAACCTCATCTGGGAATCCTCTGTGGGCCCAGAGCAGGGGCCTGGTTGGGGTTGGGGTCGGAGACCTGGCTTTTCTTCTGAGCTCTAGTTCTGTGGCCATGTGACCACAGCGAGGTACCAAGCTTCTCAGGCCTCGGTGTCCTCCGTTGTCAAATGTGTCTAGCAAGTCCTTCCTCATGGTTCAAAGAGGCGAGCACGCTGTGCACAGGTGGCAGTAAATCTCTGCTCCCTTCCTGAAGAGGGGAGACCCGCACCCTGGGGCCTTGGGGAGGGCTTGGGTGGGAGCTGCAGACACCCACATTGCTGGTTTCTGGATTTGGTCTCTGATCAGACCATCCCTGTGGAGCTGCCTCTGTGATGTGAGCCTCAGGTCACACGTCTGTTTCTTCAGGTGCAATTTTCAGGTCACGTTGTTTTCTAATTAGTTGCTTGTTTCTCCTCAAGATCACGACCTTATAGACTAGAAGGTGTGTCTTCATTTCTGTGCATTCGTTCGGCATGTATTGATTGGGCGCTCAGCGTCGTCCAGGTGCTGCCTCTGCCTGCTCCGGCCACTCCTGTTCTCATGCAGGACGTGGTTGGTGAATGAGTGAATGAAAGAAAGTGTGCAACTTGAGTGTCCCCCATATGTCAGGGCTTCTGTGGGCAGGAGTGTCCACTTCATCTTGTCACCAGCATGTAGCATGTACTAACATGCAGTAGGTGTCAGATGTATGTAGTGTGACACTAGGTTTGTGGCTGTCTTCATGATTGGAGGTCCGGTTTCTGTGTTGGGGTTGGAAATGGATTACTGTTGTTGAAAAGATTTCTTTAAAATAACAGCTTTGGGGCCCACCCAGTGGCCGAGTGGTTAAGTTTGCGCGCTCTGCTTCGGTGGCCCAGGGTTTCGCCGGTTTGGATCCTGGGTGCGGACATGGCACCCCTCAATAGGCCATGTTGCGGTGTCGTCCCACATGCCACAACTAGAGGGACCCACAATTAAAAACACACAGCTATGTACGAGGGGGCTTTGGGAGAAAAAAAAGGAAAAATAAAATCTTTAAAAATAAATAAATAAAATAACTTTATTGAGATATAATTCACATACCATATAATTCACTTGTTTAAAGTGTACAAGTCAGTGGTTTTTAGAGTTGTACGACCATCGCCATTAATTCCAGAACATTTTCATTTCCCCCAAAAGAAACTTTGTACTCACCAGCAGTCACTCCCCATTCCCCGCTTCCCAGTCTTTGGCAACCACCGATCTTTCCAGATTTCTAAATCTTTATGTATTTGCCTGTTTTGGACATTTTGTGTAAATGGAATCATATAAGATGTGGCCTTATGTGTCTGGCTTCTTTCACTCAGCATAATATTTTCATGGTTCACCCGTGTTTTAGCATGTGTCAGTGCTTCATTTTTTTTTATGGCCGAGTAGTATTCCATTGTCTGAGTGCACCACATTTGTTTGTCCATTCATCTGTTGATAGATTTAGAAGAGATTTTTAAGATATGCAGACAGCAGTTCTCTACATCGGGAGCTGGGGAGGTGGGTGCATGTGGGCCCCAGGCAGAGGTGAGCTTACACTAGATCTTTAGAGACAGAGCAGTGTTCTCTGCAGGGAACGATTCTGTCCCTCAGTGGACGTTAAGCAATGACTTGAGACATTCGTGGTTATCTTGACTGAGGGAGGGAGTGCTACTGGCATCTGGTGGGTAGAGCGCAGGGATGCTGCTCAACCCCCCAGGAGGCCGGGATGGCTCCCATAACAGAGTGTGCTCCAGCCCCAGCTGTCAGCAGTGCCAAGGCCAAGAAGCCTTCAGGTGGAGGAAACATTGAGTGGGCAGGGGTGCACCCTTTGCATCTTGCCAGATAGAGTTTAAAGCTCTGTACCCACCTGTATGGCTGTGCCACCTTGGTCAGGCTGATGGCTTTTCCTGCACCTGGGACCAGGATGGGCAAGCTCGTTCCGAGCTGTCTGGTCATTGCACATGGTGAGTGGCAAATCTACAGTGTCTGGTGCAGGTGGGTGAACCCACCTGATGGAGGCTTCGCCCCTGCCCTCCCCCCGTTGCTGCAGCCTTCCTCTGCTGCCTCCCCCTGTCATAGACATCAGGGTTTCACCTGTACCTGTGAACAGGTGGGACACGACGCGCTCGGTACCTGCTCCTCTGTTGTGAATTCCACAGGCCTGGAGCGAACAGGGCCACTCATGTGTCTACTCACAATCCTCGGGGGTGATGGGCACGCCCGTGGTGCCTTCCCGCATGAAACACCTGTCAGCAGGTGTGGAGGCTGATGAGTAAATCCATGCTGTCACCTCTCCTGGGGGCAGGGACCGCAAGGGCTGCGTTGGGTTGGGGGACAGGGTATGATGTGAGGGAGACTACTCTCGAGTCGCAGGTTAGAGGGCTGAGAGCACGAGCGATCCTTTCTCTTTCTCAGACTTGAGACAGCCCACTGTGCAGGGAGGGCTGTGGCACTCTGCTGCGTGACTTTGGACAGGTTTCTTAACCTCTCTAGGCCTCAGAATCCTCACCAGGAAAGTTGGAGTAGCTTGTTCATCCCACAAAATGACATTTTTCATTGCTCAGCACATCCCAGGGACTGTGTTGGGTGCTGGGGAGCCAGCAGCATATGAGACATTTGAGGGCCATGCTCTCAGGGAGCCACTGTGATTTTAGAGGGGTCAGGAGAGAATCATTGCAAATGAACGAAGCAGACACTGTTGGAGACAAGCAGTCGAGTGATGTGCTGGGACTGGCTAGGCCATGGGGCTGACGTCCAGGCAGCGAGACGGAGCCCCTCACACTGGGGAGGAGTGCCCCAGGTGAGGGACAGGCAGGTGTGGAAGCCCCGAAGTGGGAAGGGTTTGTCGAGGTTGAGGACAGGTGGGAGGCAATGAGGCCGTTGTGTGGGGAGAGGGGGAGGAGGGGGAGGCGGGAACAGCTTGACGAGCCCTGGATTCCCTTGAGGAGGGGCCCTGGGAGAGTTTGTGATGGTGAGTGGCCTGACCCTCGGCTTGTTTTGTAACAGCTTTATTGGGATATAATTCCCAATACATTAAAAGCACGCATTTAAAGTGTACCATTCACTGTTTTTGGCGTATTCACAGAGTTGTGTAGCCGTCACCACTCAACTTTAGAACATTTCCATTCACCCCGAAAGGAAACGCTGTCCCCATGAGCAGTCCCTCCCCATCCCACTCCCCCAGCCCCTGGCGACCACCAGTCTGCCTTCTGTCTGTGTGGATTTGCCGGTTCTGCACGTTTCGTATAAATGGGATCATGCACTATGTGGCCTTCTGTGTCAGCTTCTCTCACTCAGCGTGAGGTTTTCCACGCTCATCCATGTTGTAGCGTGTGTCAGGGCTTCACTCCTTTTTTTCAAATTGTGGTAAAATACGCATACTGTACAATTGACCGCCTTAGTCATTTGTAAGTGTCAGTTCAGGGGCATTAAGTGCATTCACACTGTTGTCCAACCACCACCACCGTCCATTTTGTCACTACTTTCTAAGGCTGAATAACATTCCATCATGGGATATCACGTTTCAGGCATCCATTCGTCCGTCGGTGGACACTCGGATTGTTTCCACCTTTTGGCCATTGTGGGTAGTGCTGCCGTGGACATTCGTGTCCAGGTGCTTGCGTGGACGTAGGCCTTCCTTTCCCTTGGGTGTATCCCAAAGAGTGGGGTTGCCGGGTCATATGGTAACTCTACATTTAGCCATTTGAAGATGCTTGTGTCTTCCAAAGATGGCTCTGAGCTGCACGGGCATGGGGGTGAGAAGAGAAGCAGGCGGACTGGGAGAGGCCACGGCGGCGTCTAGGTTGGGGAGTGGGGGAGGTGGCTTGAGCAGGGAGGTGGGTTTTGGTGATTTCTCAGACAGTAGAGACTCCTGGACATGCTAGTGGATTGGTTGTGAGGAGAAGGGATGGGGCATGTCACCCGCTGGTCAGGGGCTTAGGACACAGGAGGCTCTGCATGTGACTGGTAACTGAGCATCCCAGGGAGCTACACCTGGGCCGGAAGAAGCCTGCATGCAAAGCAGTCCGCGGTGGCCTGGCCCGGCTGCCGGGTCCAGCTGTACCGACAGAGGGTGTTCTCCCAGCCCTGCCCTTTGGCGGGGGTGGCTCTGCACAGGCTGGAGGAAAATGGGTCCCTGGGCAGCAGGCCCAGCGCAGTGGTGGCTCAGGTTAGCTGAGCGTGATGGCCGCCCCCGATCCTGGCCCTAGTCCTGGCTTTGGCAACGGTTGCCTCTGTGCCGGCTGCTTTGGGTGTGTGGTGCCATCTGCAGCCTTGGCACGCACGCATGTAGGACTCCCCAAGCTGCTCGGCTTGAGAGGATGGGGTAAGCCAGCCTCTGCCCCCAGAAAGCCCCGCAGTCTCAGTGCTCTCCTGGTTGTGAGCTGCATGCCTGGTAGTGGGTTGAATGGGGGCCCCTAAAGAGGTTTGTTCACATCCTGATCCCCAGAAGCTGTGACTGGACCTTATTTGGAAAAGAGGTCTCCATAGATGTAGTTAGGGTAAGGATCTGGAGATGAGCTCATCCTCGATTTAGGGGTGGTCCAAAATCCAGTGACTAGCGTCCTTATAAAAAGAGAAGCCACAGACACTCACAGGAGAGGCCAAGTGGAGATGGAGGCAGAGACTGGAGTGATGCGGCCACAAGCCAAGGACGGCTGGGACCCCCAGAAGCTGGAAGAGATGAGGAAGGGCCCTCCCCTAGAGCCACTGGAGGGAGTGTGGCCCTGTGACACCCCGATTTCAGGCGTCTGGCCTCCAGGCTGTGAGAGAATAAATTTCTGTTGTTCTGTGCTCCCCAGTTTGTGGTCATTTGTGACAGCAGCCCCAGGACACTCTCCCCAACACTGAGACAGAGCCCACAGAGTCCGGGCACCTTCTGGAAACCCCCTTGGGACGGTGGGCCCTGGGGCCATCTGCAGATGCACTCGTCTGTCCTCCTCTGGCAGCTCATGCGGGTTGTGGGGCATTTACTGTCGAAGGCTGGAGTGGACTCTTTGTTCACTTGGGAGCTGAGGACCCTTCCTCTGTCCTGGGCCTGGCAGTGATGGTGAACAAGCCAGAGGGACAACAGCAGGAGCAAGGCCCCAGGGCGGGAGGGGGTGCCTCGTCCTCAGGAGCTGACTGAGAGCGCAGCCTAAGCGCCATGGGGCACGGGGACGAGGGGTGAGGATTCTAGGTTTATACTAAGGTGGGGGTGAAGTTTGCCCTTTGCCCCCTCAGTTCCTGCTCCCTGCTGGGCCCTGTGTAGCTTTCACTCAACCCCTGATTCTTGTTGCTCACACTCCCTTGGAGAGGAAGTGGCACTTCCCCATTGTGCACATGGGGAAACTGAGGCCCAAAGCAGTGTCCTAGCTGGGAAGAGGTAGAGCTGGTGCTTAGCTCTGGGACAAGCACACGTGGTGTATCTGAAACAGGGAATTAAAAGCACAAACTGGAACGTTTTGTCGGCTGCTTGGGCCTTGGTTTCTGAGATGTGACTCAGTTTCTCCAGTTAAGCCCATGTTTCTCCTGCAACTCGGACCTGGGAGTCCACATTTCCTGCCGTGAACTGTTGTCACAGAGGCGGTGGCCATGGGGCGTCCCTGTGTGTGTGGCCCATGGCTCTTCTCCCCGTGAAAGCTTCGGTCCAGGCCAGGCCGGGTGCCTGCGTGGGACAGGCTTCTCCGTCGGGGTGACGGGTTCCACTTGGGAGGCTTCTCTGGGGAGCCCCAGCCGTGTTCTGATCCTTTCCATGCACGCATCCCACAGGTGACTGTTGTGTGTCCCCTGCCAGGCCACGGTCCTGTGCAGAGAACCCTTCCCAAAGCTCAGGGCCAGAGCCATTCACAATGACCTTTCTTTTTTTTTCTTACTTTTTAAAAATTGAGGTGAAATTCACATAAAAATAAACCATTTTAATGTACCATTCAGTGGCATCTAGTCCATCACACTGTTGTGCAGCCTTTGCCTCTGTCTAGTTCCAGAATGTTCCCACCCCTGCAAGAGGAAACCCCATCCCCAGGAGCAGTCACTCCCCCTCCGAGCCCCTGGCACCCACTAATCTGCTTTCCGTCTCTATGGCTTTGACTGCTCTGGATGTTTCCTATAGATGGGATCGTGCACTATGTGGCCTTCTGTGTCTGGCTTCTCTCACTCAGCAGGAGGTTTTTGAGGTTCATCTACTCTGTTGCGCGGGTGAGAGCTTCGTTCCTTGTTATGGCTGAGTCCTGTTACCTTGTGTGGATGGACCACGTTGTGTTTATCCTTCATCTCTTGATGGACACTTGGCTGTTTGGACTTTCTCACAGTTGTGAATGGTGCTACAGTGAACATGCGGGTGCAGACGTTTGCACGAGACCCTGTTGTCACCTCGTGGACACATGTCCGGGAGTGAATTTCATGTGCGTTGACTCACTAGCTGGTGGCAGTGGTCAGGGTGTGCAGGGGTGAAGCCCACCTGCTCTGGGGAATCCAGGAGGGCTTTCTGGATCTGCAGTGTGTGTGGAGCCAGGGGTGTCCAGGGCTGGGCAAGGGGACGGTGGCAGTGGCTGAGGGACTGGCATGGGAGCCAAGGGCTCAGTCTTGAGGCGACCTTCTCACTTCCTTGACTATGACCCATGGTTAGAAATTTGTGTTTCGTGTCATCCCAGCACCCACCAACAAACAAACAATCAAAACAATTTTCTGGGGCCGTCCCCGTGGCTGAGTGGTTAAAGTTTGGCGCGCTCCGCTTTGGCAGCCCGGGTTCTCAGGTTCGGATCCTGGATGTAGACCTACCCACTCATCAGCTGTACTGTAGTGGTGTCTCACATACAGACTAGAGGAGGATTGGCAACAGATGTTAGCTCAGGGCCAATCTTCCTCAGCAAAAAAACCGAAAAACAATTTTCTCCCAAAAGTCCAGCTCTCCCTGTCTGTAGGGAAAGTTGATATTATTAATTCTGTTCTGTTTAATGTAAAATGCTAGTGGGGGCCCACTGAAGTGATTTCTTAACCCACTAATCCAGGGCTCAGCAAGCTACGCCTGTTTTTGTAAATAAAGTTTTATTAGAACATGGCCATGCCCGTTCGTTTGTGCCTCGTCTTTGGCAGAGTTGAGTCACGACAGAGACTGTATGGCCCGCAGAGGTGAAGGTATTTGCCATCTGGCACTTTACAAAAGGCGTTTGCTGGCCTGGGGCCAATGGGTCTCCCCTGCGGTTTGAGACCCACTGACCTAGAGCAACAAGGGAGGTTGAGAAGCTGGTGGGCAGTGGTTCTCCCACTGTCCAGGGCCTCTGAACCACCTGACAGCTAAAGGATGCAGACTCCTGGGCTCTCCCAAGATTCTGCTTCTGCAGGTCTGGAGTGGGGGCCTGAATTCTGAGTGGGGGTCTGAGGACCCTGCCATGCAGGCCTTGGTGGGCGGCCTGGACACCAGGGTCACCAGGGCTGTGCCAGCTGGAGGGAGAGGGTCAGCCTCGGTCAGGGGGGTGGCCCTCACTTGGTGGCACAGCAGTCATTTTTGGTCTGTATAGCCAGCACGGGTGTTCTGCTGTCAGTGTCCTCAAGGCCGGCCCAGGGACATGATACCAGGTGACTCTTGCTCATGCAGTGGGCCTTCCGGCCCTGGTTCAGATTAATTAGGTTACTCTGGGTCAGAGCTTGGCCATGCGGGCACTGTGGAAGGCTGAGGGTTGGCCCTTCGTTGCTGCTCTCTGCACTGGGGGCTCTCTGGTCTCAGCTTGGGGGCTTCGGGCTCCCTTCAGACTCTTCCGTGAGATGAGGCAACGGGGTTTCAGGGGTCAGGATTCAGAGTCCTTGGAGCTGGGGATTTCTTTTTTAATGAGACCCTCTGGAACATGCCATGTGGACGTCAGGAGTGAGGTCTGGCCTGGTAGAGACCGTCCTGAGCGAGTGCCAGGGAAGCATCCCACACAGGTGGTGCATGTGCTCACCCTGCTGATTCTGCCTGCAGGGGCCATTTGGCAACTTCTGGGGACAGTTTTGGTTGTCATGACTCTGGGGGACATGCTACGTGCCTCTGGTGGGTCGAGACCATGGATGCTGCTCAGCACCCTGTGGTGCCCATGCCGATCTCACCGCAAAGAATGAGCCAGCC
Source organism: Equus caballus (assembly GCF_041296265.1). Taxonomy (NCBI): domain Eukaryota; kingdom Metazoa; phylum Chordata; class Mammalia; order Perissodactyla; family Equidae; genus Equus; species Equus caballus. The sequence goes on from NC_091704.1 coordinate 17,793,672, forward strand.
CCAGAGGGCAGCAGTGCCGAGGCCGGGAAGCCCTGTTGTTGGGCCCCTCAGTGGGCTGGGATTGTACAGGCGCAGCAGGGGTGGGTGGAGGCCCCGATTCCATGAGCAGCAAACCTCGAGCCTGGGGACATGTGACAACACCCCCAGGCAGCTCTTGGCATCTTCCCTGGTTCACAGAAGGGTAGACTGAGACTGGGAGAGCCTTAGGGGTGGGAGAGCTGGGATTGGACCCAGGTCGGACTGACCCAGTCACCTGTACATTTTCTCCCATCTCATGCTACGCTGGGAGTTTTCCAGCTGGTCAGGGTGGGGCAGAGTGTTGCAGGCTGCCGGAACCCTGTGCACAGAGGAAATGACTTGAGGAGCATAGGCCATGTGGGCAGAGAGGCTGGGAGGAAGGTGGGTGGGTGGTGAAGGGCCCTGGGCCAGACCCTGTGTGCAGACGATAGGGAGCCATGGAAGGTTCCCACAGGGTGGTGATACAAGTGACACAAAGCAGCGGGGAGTGTCAGGAGCCGTACTTGCTGGAGGCCACATGCATGTGTCCAGTGGGTGTTGCAATAAGCCACGAGAAAGAGCCTGTTGCTTCCCCTGTTGCACAGGTGAGAAACTGAGGCGTGAGAGGTCACGTGGTTTGCTGTGTGCCCAGGTGCTGGGTTCGAACCCTCGTCTGAATCTGGGGCCCATGTTTTCTTAACATGGCATGGAAGACCCTGTTGTGTGCTGAGCTTCAGTTTGTATCTGTCTGTTGAGGACCATGGAGGTCGTTTCTGGTTTTTTGTGAACCACCCATTCATCATGTTCGTCCCCGTGCATGTGTGTCTGTCCCCGTGCTCCCTGCAGTTGGGAGGGGGTGCAGCAGCTTGGAGTGAGCCATGGCAAGGACAGAGGGAGGGCTGATTTGGGGCATTTAGGAGGGTAAGAATGACAGAGTTTATTGGGAGTTGAGGAGGAAGAAGGGTGAGGTGGGGGCTCCCAGGCTGCGATGGGGGAACCAGAGAGAAAGGGATGGGAGTGGGAGAGTCTCACCTCACCTTGGAGCTTGTAGGATGGAATGGGGCTCCCTTTCTGGCTGGGGTGTCTCTGCCCTCCTGCCCTCCTCTCTGCCACCACATCTAGCCCCAGGGCAGAGGTGGATGCTCTGCCCCGGCTGGGCATGGCTGTGGTGCCGCCAGCCAGATGGGGGTCCAGGTGCACAAACACGGAAGCTACTGCGTGCCTCTCAGGCCAAGGACTCGGAGAGAGTCAATATTTATTATTTGCCAAATGGAAACAGAGTGCAGCGGGGCTGCCTCCTGGCAGTGGTCAAATGGGCACGGAGGGAGAAAGTGTGGGGGGATTCCACAGCACCAAGTGCCTGGCCCAGGGCTACACTGCCAGGATTCTCCTGCTTCCCCCTGGGTGAGTTAAGACCCCAGAGTCCCCTCTGGGCTCTGCTCCCTCTCCATGAAGTGGGGTCACAGTGGTCTCTGCCTGGTCAGTTTGTGGTGAGACTTGGATGAATTAACCCATGTTAATTCCATGTCTGGAATGGAACCCTGCACATAGGTGCTCACTATGTGCTTGCTGCTGCTGAGGTTCTGGAGGCCTGCGCACAGTGAGCACACAGCAGCACTCGGTGGGCACTGGGGGGCATACGGTAGGCATTCAGCAGGCGCTTGGCAGATGCTCAGCAGGCACACAAGTGTGCTCAGCAGGCACACAAGTGTACTCAGCAGACATTCAGCAGGCACATGGGTGTACTCAGCAGGCACACAAGTGTACTCAGCAGGCACACGGGTGTACTTAGCAGACATTCAGCAGGTATTCAGCTGACACTCAGCAGGCACACAACTGTATTCAGCAGACACTCTGCAGACACTCAGCAGGCACATAGGTGTACTCAGCAGGCACTCAGCAGGCACATGGGTGTACTCAGCAGGCACTTAGCAGGCACACGGGTGTACTCAGCAGGCACTTAGCAGGCACACAGGTGTATTTAGCAGGCACATGGGTGTACTCAGCAGACACTCAGCAGGCACATGGGTATACTCAGCAGGCACACAGGTGTACTCACCAGACACTCAGCAGGCACACGGGTGTACTCAGCAGGCACTCAGCAGGTATTCAGCTGACTCTGCAGGCACACAAGTGTACTCAGCAGGCACTCAGCAGGCACACGGGTGTACTCAGCAGGCACACGGGTGTATTCAGCAGGCACTCAGCAGGCACAGGGTGTACTCAGCAGGCACTCAGCGGGCACACAGGTGTACTCAGCAGGCACTCAGCAGGCACACAGGTGTACTCATCAGGCACTCAGCAGGCACATGGGTGTACTCAGCAGGTATTCAGCAGACACTCAGCAGACACTCAGCAGGCACACGGGTGTACTCAGCAGGCACACGGGTGTACTCAGCAGGCACTCAGCAGGCACACGGGTGTACTCAGCAGGCACTCAGCAGGCACACAGGTGTATTCAGCAGGCACTCAGCAGGCACACGGGTGTACTCAGCAGGCACTCAGCAGGCACACAGGTGTACTCAGCAGGTACTCAGCAGGCACGTATGTGTACTCAGCAGGCACTCAACAGGTATTCAGCAGGCACACAAGTATACTCTGCAGGTACTAGCAGGCCCATGGGTGTACTCAGCAGGCACTCAGCCAGTATTCAGCAGGTACACAGGTGTACTTGGCAGACACTCAGCAGGCACTCAGCAGGCACTCAGCAGGCCCATGGGTGTACTCAGCAGACACTCAGCAGGCACTCAGCAGGCACTCAGCAGGTATTCAGCAGGCACACGAGTGTACTCAGCAGGCACATAAGTGTACTTGTGTGCCTGCTGAGTGCCTGAGTGTCCCCTGAGAACTGGTGGCACTGGGGGAGTGAACGCTGACTTGTTAGAGACCAGGACTTGCTGACTTCACAGCTTTCACCCAAGAATTAGGAATCTGATTCCCCAGGGGGCGACAGGGGAGGTTTATGTTAAATAGCTCCAACTTGGTGCTTTGGTGGCCCCGTACTGAAGAAAGAACCCTAACTTCATATGTGAAATTCCTCCTCTGTGGTCCCATCCCCAGACCCCACTGACCACAGGGGTTTCACCCCAAAGCCAGGGCATGGTGTTCTGTCCAGAGGGGTGCATCTCTGCAGTGAAGGAGAGCCCGTCTCCCCTGTTGGCTTCGGGTTTCCGTGCGCCCCATCCCGGATGCAGCCTCAGAGCGCCGTGGTCTCTCCTGTGCTGCTGGCGCCTGGGGCTCCCTGGGTAGGGGAGAAGCCCCGTGAGAGTTTTTGCAGGCTGCCCTTACCTGCCTGCCGGGGTTGTAGAGATGCACTCTGGCACGCCATTTTTTTTTAAAGATTTTATTTTTTTCCTTTTTCTCCCCAAAGCCTCCCCGCCCGGTACATATTGTATATTCTTCGTTGTAGGTCCTTCTAGTTGTGGCATGTGGGACGCTGCCTCAGCGTGGTTTGATGAGCAGTGCCATGTCCGCGCCCAGGATTCGAACCAATGAAACACTGAGCCACCTGCAGCGGAGTGCATGAACTTAACCACTCGGCCATGGGACCAGCCCCTGGCACGCCTTTTATTAAAGAAAGAAATAAATCATTTATGTTTCAAAACTTTGATGAAAATTGAAAGCAGAAAACCCGAAGCACTTCCCATTTCCTCTGTGCATCTGACACAGCTCACCTGGGCACAGAGGGTGAGTGGGTGCATGCCAGCTGGCCATTCTCCTGGAAATCTCTGGGAGGAAGTGTTGGCCCAGCCGGGCAGAGTGCCTGGGGCTGGCTCTGCAGGGCCTGCTAGTTCCCTCGGGCAGGGGACACGAGGAGGCACAACGTGCCCTGCAAAGACCTGAGAGCTGTGCACCCTGCCGGAGCCTTGGCGGGCCACTGTGCCCATGCCGGCTGGGCTAAACAGCCTCTCACGGTGAGACCCGTTCAGCGTTGCTCAAGTGACTAAAGAGACAGACTCCTGTCTGTTCCACAGGCCTTTGCCCCTGTGAGCATTGTGTGGTCTGGATCCCTTCTGTCCTCCCGGGCAGGTGGGGGTTGATAGCTGTAATTAGGATGGGAGCAGCTCACTAAGTCATCACAGAATCAGTGCACACACAGCCTCAGTCTTTGCCCACAGGTGGCAAGGAGACGCTTGTTCCTTCACCGCTGGTTCAGCAGATGCGGAAGGAGGAGCCCTGAGGGTCTACAGCAGGGGCCTACTCGGGGCCAGAGTGCCCTCTCCATGGCCAGTGGCTCCTCACTGTGGCTCCAGCCCTGCCTCTGCTGGCTTCCCCCAAGTGACTCTTCCTCTCCTGCCTCAGTTTCCCATCCGCAGAGTTGTACAGATTAGATGATGTGCCCCACCCGAAGCACTTAGCCTGTGCCTGACTGGCATCAGGGTGCCCCCTGGGGCAGCTGTGGGGGCACAGTCTCACCCTGTGCCCCCACGTGCTGTGGCTTGACATGACAGATGCCACGACATGGCTTATGAATGCCGTGTGTTCATTTTGATTTGTTGGGGGGGGGTGGGTATATTCATTTCTTCTGAGATAGTTTTAGACTTAGGGAAAAGTTGCAGAGACAGCACAGAGAGTTCCCAGAGCCCCTCACCATGAACATCTCACATGACCGAGGTGGGGGGTGGCCAGACCAGGACAGCGTCATTGTCACAGTTCTATTAACTAGACTCTAGACATTTCCCCAGATGTCCCCAGTGACCTTTTTCTGACCTAGGATCCCATCCAGGCTCCCATGTTGCATTTCATCGAGTCTCCTTGGGCCCCTCCCATCCCTGACCATTGTTAGGGTTTCCGCCTCATCCACGACCTTCACTGCCTTGACGAGAACTGCTCAGTGTTTTTGAGAATGGCCCTTGGGATGGCTTGTCTGATGTTTTCTTGCACTTGACTGAGGTGGTGTGTTTTGGGCAGGAATCCCACAGAGGTGAGGTGCTAAGTTGCTTTTTATATTTTGCCTTTTTAAAAATTGTGATAAAACATACATAACAAAATTTATCATCTTAACCAATTTTAAGTGTATGGTTTAAGGGCATTGGGTACATTCACACTAGTGAGCAGCCATCACCACCATCCGTCTCCAGGACTTTTTCATCTTCCCAAACTGAAACTGTGCCCATTAAACACTAACTTCCCCCGCCCCTCCCCCAGCCCCTCACACCCTCCATCTGATGTTCTGTCTGTGCGAGTGTGACTCCCCTAGGGACCTCGTATAGGGACCTCGTATAAGTAGAATCCCACAATGTTTGTCCTTTTGTGTCTGGCTTACGTCACTGAGCATAATGTCCTCACGGTTCCTCCCAGCCGTAGCTCGTGTCAGAACGTCCTTCCTTCCGAAGGCTGAACAGCATCCCGTTGCGTGTCTGCACCACATTGTGTTTATCCAGCATCCTTCCGTGGACGCTTGGGTTGTGTCCACCTTTTGGCTGTTGTGAATAATGTTGCTGTGAACATGGATGTACAAATATCTGAATCCTTGCTTCCATTTTTTTTGGCTGTATACCCAGAAGTGGAGCTGCTGGGTCATATGGTCATTCTATGTTTGACTTTTTGAGGAACTGCCAGACTGTTTTCCACAGCCACTGCAGCATTTTACATTCCCACCACCCATGTTTCTCTACGTCCTTGCCAACACTTGTTATTTTCTGTTTTTTTTTTTATTATAGCCATCCTAGTGGGTGTGAGCTGGTATCTCCTTGTGGTTTTGATTTGCGTTTCCCTAATGAATAGTGATATGGAGCATCTTTTCATGTGCCTGTTGACCATCTGTATGTCTTTGGAGAAATGTCAATTCAGTTCCTTTGCCCATTTTTGAATTGGGTTGTTTTTTGTTGTTGAGTTTTAGGAGTTCTGTTTATATTGTGGATATTAATCCCTTATCAGATTTATGATTTGCAAATATTTTCTCACGTTCCATGGGAATGGGACCTTTTCAATTTGTTGATTGTGTCCTTTGATACACAAATGTTTTTAATTTTGACAAAGTCCCATTTATATATTTGTTCTTTTGTTGACTGTGCTTTTGGTATCATAGCCAAGAAGTCACTGCCAAATAAAATGTTATGAAGCTTTTCCTCTGTTTTCTTCTGAATTTTACAGTTTTAGCTTTTATAGTTTTAGTTATAGTCATATAGTTATAGTTTTATAGTTTTAGCTTGAGGTCTTTGATCCATGTTGAGTTGATTTGTGTATATGGTATAAGGGATTGGTCCAGCTTCCATCACTGTGGTGTAGAGATCCAGTTTTCCAGCGCCAGTGGCTGAAAAGACTGCGCTTTCCCCATTGGAAGCTCTGGCACCCTTGTCAACAATCCTTTGACCATATATGCCAGGGTTTATTTCTGGGCTCCCTGTTCTGTTCCTTGGGTCTGTATGTCTGTCCTTGTGCCAGCACCACTCTGTCTCGGTACTGTTGCTTTGTGGTAAGCTTAGAAATCAGGAAATCTGAGTCCTCCAATTTTGTTCTTTTTCAAGATTGTCTTGGCTATTCGGGATCCCTTGAGATTCCATATGAATTTTAGAGTGTATTTTTCTGTGTCTGCAAAAAATGTTGTTGGGATTTTGACAGCGATTGCATTGACCCTGTACATTGCTTTGGGTAGTATTGTCATCTTAGCAATATGAAGTCCTGCTCTGCTCCTTCCAGCTGTGTGATCCTGTGCAAGAATGTAACTGGCCCCTGCCTCAGTTTCTCCATCACCACCATTCCTTAGATGCACCGTGGAGTGGTTAACTGTGTCAGTGCGTGAACAGCCCTAGGACTGTATCTGCACACAGTTGGTGCTTGTGGAGAGGGTTGTATCTGCTGATTCCCCTGAGGAGCTTCTGACTTACAGGAGAGAAGAGGCTACGGGAGGGTGGGCCAAGCCGGGAGGGGTACCTGGAGGAGGAGAGCTCTGTGGTGGGACAGGAGATGGGTGGGGAGGGGAAAGGTCTTTGGGAGGAGGAGGAACAGCATGTACAGAGGTACAGAGGCCTGGAGGGGGATGTCTGGCACAGACTGCGGTTTGAAGTGAGTCTGGGTTGAGGGCAGGTGGCGAGAGAGGAGAGAGGGGGATGGGAAGCAGATCCGGAAAGGCCCTGAGAGCCAAGCTGGGGAGCTTGGACACCATCCTGAAGCTGGCTGTGGGGATAGGGAAGCAGAGACCCAGGATTAACTCAGTTTTAGGAAGAGCTTGAGAAAAGCTTGGTTGGGGGAATGAGGAGACCAGGCGTGGGAGGCATGGGGCCTGGGGGGCTCAGGAGCTGTGGCAGAGAGATGACTGACAGGCTGCCATGGCTGGGAGGCCTGAGGGAGGGATGGGCCACCCCCGGGTTCTGGTTGCGACACAGGGAAGATCATGGTGCCGTCTGCCAGGGGCAGGAGGCGCGGGGGTGTAGAATGGAGGATTCGGGAGGACACGAGCCTGGGGAGGGGCTGCTGGGATGAAGGAGGTTCCTGTGAGCTCATGGAGAGCATTCTGAAGGCAGGCTGCGGTGACACTTGGGAGTTACTGGCTGACTTGCCATTCAGGGCCTCCCCAGAAGGGGTGACCCCTGAGAAGCACAGAGGCCTGAGTCCTTGGAGAGCCGTATTTGAAAGAGCTGGGAGGGGACCACAGGGCAGAGGCTGGGGTAGGAGCGGGATGAGGGGAGACAGGGGGTCCCTCGCAAGGGCAGTGGTGGGTGCCAGGCTGGAGAGGCGCCCCCAGTGGACAGACGTCTGGCCAGCGCCTGCTCTGAGCCTGCATGGTGCTTGGAGGCACAGGTGCTGCAGCTGCCAGGTGGGACTGGGGGCAGGCACATGGAGCCCAGTGTTTCGCGGAGCGAGGTTTACCCCCAGGGCAGGAGGAAGCGCACCTGGCGGAGGGCGCAGCAGCTGCAGAGGCTTGGCATGGGGGGATGCACATGAGAAGGTGGCGTCCAGGTGGACAGGATCCTGGGAGCATCTGGTCCTGGCCTCCTGTCCCTACACACGCGTTGAACTTCATCCCGAGGGTGGCGGTGGGAAGCATGCAGAGGGGGCCGCAGCTGCTGGTGCAGGGGACAGATGGGGCAACGGGGGCTGGGGACAGCTGCACACCTTCCGTAATCATCCAGGGAGTGGCCCTGTGGCCTCAGTTGGGGTCTGGATGGGAAGGAGGGAGATTTTGGGAGGAAGGATGGCTAGTGCCTGCATGGGGACAAGAGAGGGACAGACAGAGAGATTCTGAGGGCTGTCCAGGGGATGTGTACATGCGAGGCCATGGATGGGAATTGGGGTGAGCCAGCATGCCTGTCGATACCCTCCTGGGACCTGCTGGGAAGCTGTAACTGCACCCAAGGGTGCAATCTGGGAACGCTCAGTTCCTGGGACAGGTGAGCCTCCAGGTCCCATCTACCCTGGGCACCCTCACTTGTGCCTGCACAGCCACTCAACCATCAGATGTTGCACCGGGCCCTGTCCTTGAATGCCCTGGATTCAGGGGTCCCTGCCCCACGCTGGCCCCCCATCCAGCTCCTTCCGGCACTGGGGACTCTGTACAAAGGAAGGTGGCTCAGGTCACTCTGCCTTAAATCCTTCCAGTAGCTTCTCATCACACTCAGAGTGAGGTCCTATGAGGCTGAGCCCTCCTCCCCCCACCTCCTCGCTTAGTTGGGGCGGCCTGGCCTGGCCACCTTGTCCCCCTCCACGTTGGTCCTCCCCTATCATGCTTACTTTGACCCCAGGACCTTTGCATTCACTGGGCCTGACACCTGGAGTGTTTTTCCCAGCTCCAGTGTCACCTCCTTGGCCACCTGCCCTCCCTCCACCTCCAACCCCCCGCATTTCCTGCACAGCCCTTCTTACTCGGAAATCCTCAGCCTCCTTTCTTAGTTCTCCACCCTCTCTGCCCAGTCTGGTGCCTGAGGTGCACCAGGACCTGTTGATGCTGTGAGCGAGCACCTGAAGCGGCAGAGCTTGCCCCTGGCCGTCGAGGGCCTGCTTGCTTCCCCTGTGGCCTCCTTTCCAGTACCCTTGGGCAACGGGTTCCCTGTGTCTCCAGGCCAGGCTTCCTGTCCTGCTGGCCCTGAGCAGTGCCTGGCAGACCCTTCCTGGGGAGACTAGCCCCACTAGCTGGGCAGACATGCAGGGTTTTCTGGGACTGCTAGAGGGCGAGCGCAGGAGCCAGTGTGAGCAGCTCCTGGGCTGCATGGAGCCATTCCTTCAGGTGGGGGCTCTGGGTTAGAGTGGAGTACACGCTGCCCTGCCCTGGAACTCCTGTGTCCCGAGCACGTCTGTGCCGGCCTGGCTGCTGTCTCCTCCCCAGGGCTTTGCAGGCCTCCTGGCGTTGAGGTGTCCACTCTGGCCGGGGCTGCTAATGGTTAAATGTTGGACAGGCAGCAGTGGATTTCTTTGGGGTTTTGGCTCAGAGTGAGACCTGCGTTCTGGGCCTTGCTTGGTCCACATGCAGCATCCTAGCTCTGCACGTTCCTGTCCCAGTTCACCTGCTTCTGAGGGTGGGGTGGGAGCTTCCTTCCCAGGCCTTGGGTCAGGCCACACAACTGCTGAGCTAGAGCGACGGGTAGCAGGGTCGAGCTGGGCTTGGCAGCCCTGGGTCTGCAGCCAGCCAGGTGACCTCAGGCCGTGCTGACCGTCTCGGAGCCCTGGCTCAGGCATGGGGTGTGAGGGGACCCCCACCACCTCCACGCTAGGGTGGGGTGGGGTGAGGGTTGGGGAACTGTGACCCTGCGCTGGGTGATAAAAAATCGCCAACCAGGGGGGCTGGCCCCGTGGCCGAGTGGTTAAGTTCGCGCGCTCTGCTGCAGGCGGCCCAGTGTTTCGTTGGTTCGAATCCTGGGCGTGGACATGGCACTGCTCATCAAACCACGCTGAGGTGGCGTCCCACATGCCACAACTAAAAGGACCCACAATGAAGAATACACAACTACGTACTGGGGGGCTTTGGGGAGAAAAAGGAAAAAAATAAAATCTTTAAAAAAAAAAAAAAAAAATCGCCAACCAGGAATCCAGGCCCCAAGTTGGTGGCATTTGTGGCACAGAAGCCAGAAATTCTGATGTTTAAGTTTCAAATGATATTTCAAAAAATTTAAAAGTTGGCCACCAGTTCACATTTTTTGAAATGCTTCTCAGACCTCAGGAAGGCCGCAGCTGTGGCTGCTGTGTTCCTGCCTGCCAGGTTGCCAGCTCTGCCGTGGGCCTGTGGACCCCACGGCCCTGTGGGTTACAGCAGATGGGTGGCTGCACTGCTCCTGGGGTGGGTTTGCCCATTCCTGGGCTGCCTCGAGAGGGACGTGCGATGGCTGAGAAGCCACGTGGCCGAGGGTCTCCGATTGGCAGTCTCTGTTCCTGTTCATTGTACACGCGTGGGGCCATGGTGGCTTCCTGGTTAGAGGATGCTGCTCTGAGGGCAGGGACGCTGTCCTTGGTGACCTTCCTGCACCCACGCTTTGTCCAGCAGGTGGGGGGTTCAAGACAGGTCGCCCTGGCCCCTCCCACTGCTAACCCCCGTCCTGACATACACTTTGCCGTGGGCTGGAACCTTGGGAATGCTTTGCTTTTCTTTATATTTTTATTGGGGTAAAATTCACGTAACATAAAGTTCACTGTTTCAAAGTGCACAGTTCAGTGGCATTTAGTATATTCACAATGTTGTGCAACCAACACCTGCATCTAGTTCCACAGCATTCCTATCACCCCAAAAGGAAACTCCGTCCCTATGAGCAATCACTTCCCATTCCCCCTCTGCAGTCCCTGGCACCACTAAGCTGCTTCTGTGTCTATGGATTTGCCTGTTTTGGATGTCTCATGTAAACAGAGTCATACACTGTGTGGCCTGTTGTGTCTGGCTTCCCTCACTCAGCATGAGGTTTTTGAGGTTCATCCACGTTGTAGCGCGTGTCAGAGCTTCATTCTTTTTCATGGCTGAGTAATAGTCCATTGTGTGAGTGGACCACATTTTGTTTATTCATCATCCTCTGAGGGACATTTAGGTTGTTTCTACCTTTTGGTGATTGTGAATAGTGCTTCTGTGAACACGGGTGTGCCAGTTTTTGTTTTAACACCTGAGTTCAGTTCCTTTGGGTCTATGTGGTAATTTTATGGTTTCCTTTTGAGGAACTGTCAGACCATCTTCCAAGAGCTGACTGGTTTTGCAGACCGCCCCTTCCACGTTCTGTGTTGCACCCCAGCTTGGGGGCTGGGGCTCTGTGCCCACTTGTAGGGTCTTCCACTCCCCTCCCTACTCACTCCTGATTTTATTCGGTATGTTATTATTTTACATTGTCAAGGTTTGTGGCATTTGCACATGGGCCTGTAATCGTTAAGGCTCACTGTTGGTCTTAGCTCAGTGTCTAGGGACTTGATGCAGGCTGGGATTCCTACCCTGGTCCATCTGGAAAATTCCATTCATATGTGAAGAAGTGAAGGCCCAGGGATGATATGCAGCATGCCCAGGCACCGAGCCCCAGGGTGTACACCGAACTGCACAGCCAGGGAGATGCCTGGATGCCTGTGCTGTGGCTGCCAGCACGTCCCCCGCCTCGTGTGCCCCATACCCATGCAGTCCACTCCCTGTCTTGGTGGAGGGCCTGCAAGCATGGAAGCCCAGCCTGAAAATAGCAGCCATGTGCCTCCCATGGGCAGCCTGGGCTGGCCTCCTCCCCTAGCACTTGGGTCCACCCAGAGGCAGTGAGTGGGAGCGCTCACTGGGGACCCCATAATACCCCACTGGCCTGCAGCATGTGCCATGATGCTAGGCAAGCCACATGCACCCAGGAAGACTTTGAAGCAGGCGGTCAAGGGTGCCCCAAAAATCACCTGAAATCATATTGGCTCCATTTCTAGGAAAGATGGCGTTGTGCGCAAGCAGACATTAGGGGGTGCCCCTATGGGGTCTTGGCATCCTTACAATATGGACCTGGTCGTGGGTTTGCAGCCCAGCTGATGCTCTGAGAACAGACGGGGCAGCCTCCTGTGCACGGGTGAGGTGTTACTGCTGGTGGGCTTGTGCTGTGCCCGCTGGAAAGGTCTCTGCAGAGCTTTGGTGTTTCAGGATGGTGCGCTAGGGGTGGGGCGTTGTTCCCATACGAGGGTCTCCGCCCCTCTGGCTGCATCCTCCTGTGATCTTGCCCAGTGCATTTTGAGGGCCGGTCCTGCTCACGCTGGGCTGGGGCGCTGCTGCACGTGGTCTGAGCACGGCCTTGGGGAGGGTGTCCGGGAGTGCCCAGGGACAGTTCCAGCACTGTTTATTTTAGTGTCCTGCGGCTACCGCCACACATGGTCGCAAACAACAGGAATCGATTGTCTCACATTCTGGAGGCCAGGAGTCTGAAATCAGGGTGTCCCCAGGGTTGGTTCTTTCTGGAGGTTCTCGTGGAAGAGCCTTCCTCACCTCTTCCAGCTTCTGGGGGCTCCAGGCATGGCCACATGACCCTGGTCTCTGCCTTCTGCTCTGTGTCTGTGTCCTCTCCTCTTCTTAGAAGGACACTATTGTTGGATTAGGGTCCACCCCACTCCAGTATGACCTCATCTTAACTTGCTCACATCTGCTAGGACCCTGTTTTCAAACAAAGTCACATTCTGGGTGCAGAGGTGAGGACTTGGTTATCTCTTTTTGGGGGACACAGTTCAACCCACAACAGAAGATAAGTAATATGAACGAAGTGGAAAGATCAACCACGTGGAGGCCCTGCACCCAGCGCGGGGCGCGACTGCCCCGCCATCACGCGGCCCTGCATCCTGTGGTAACTCTGTGTTTAACTTGTCTGGGAACCGCCAAACTGGGGTTGGGTTATATTTTAAATAGGATGGCAACCTACTGGTATGTTTAAACAGCAGCATGACGTGATTTGAACTTAATAAGGAAAAGGAAGGGGTTTCTGGTGTCGGTGTGCAAAGAGGGCTTCGGACAGGGGGATGGGGTTGTGCAGATGTCCTGGTGCGAGATGCACAGGCTGGAACCTGAGAGGCCCTGGATGTTGAGCTGCTGGGACTTGCTCGTGGAAGTGACCAGGGTAAGAGGGACAGGAGTCTGTGGAGACTCTGGGATGCTTGCCTGCCAGCCCCTCATCTCGGCGCTGCACTCAGCCTTCTCCAGCCTGTCCTGGCCACCGCTCAGGCCTGACTTCCTCACGGTCTTCCCACTATGTCTGCCTACCCAGCCACCCGCACCACCATCAGTCTCGTCCCCACAAGCCTGTGGCATTCGCCTTTCCTGGCCCTTGTTCTTGCTTCCTCTTCCCTGGGGGACGTGACCCTGGGCTGGTGACAGTTCCTCCACAGCGAGGCCCATCTTAGGAAGTGTCCACTGGACCACACATGGTTCCGTGTGGGACCTGCCTTGCTGGGCTGTGAATGTAGTTTGAGGGCAGTGAGGCAGCCCTCAGGCCAACCCTGCCTCGTCCCCATACCTGAAACAGGTGCCGCCCAGGGCCTCGCTGGAGGCTGAGGCTCTTGGGACTCAGGGCAGAGCCGTGAAGGTGTCCAAGGGGCACAGGGTGGGCCCGAGCAGGCCTAGGATCCTGCCTCCCAGACCACAAAATGGCTTTCATTGTTGTTATGTAACTCCGTAGTTGGGCCATGTCTGAAAAATGGAGCATAAAAGCTATTTTGAGCCCATGGTAATGAGGGCATCTCGCTTTTGTCTTATCTTCCATGGCCCCTGCCGTCAGGGGGAGGCAGTGTTGCAGGAGCTGCTTGGGAGAGGTGGTTGCACTCCAGCACCCCAGCAAGGCCGTGTGGCAGCCTGTGGATGCCGTTCTCAAAAACCGTTTGTTTGGCGTTGACCCGAGGCAGCTGCTGGCAGATTGCCCTGCGGCACCTGGGATCCCTGAGGCCAGCGGGCGCTGTTCCCCTCAGTGTGAAGAGGGCCAGCCTCCTGGCACGTCTGGGACCTCGCTTCCCTGAGGCAAGTCAGGCACTTGTCAGAAAAATGGCCTAACATTTTCATGGTGGGCCAGGCCGGTGGAGGCTCAGGACACGCCACAGTGGCAGTGTTCGCCCCGGCTCCCTGCCCAGGCCGAAGGGCTGCTTGCTGGGAGGCAGCCCACGTTTCCTGTGGCCAGCATTCCGCTGCTGGTGTGTGTCATCCAGTTGGTTATGAGATTTAAAATTAAACTGCAGAGGATCCTTTCCCTCGGCTACAAATAGAGATGTGTGCTTGCACGTTCCAGAAGCCATGTGTGCACCCAAGGATGTGTACAGAGCGAAGGCAGAGAAACGATGAGTTCTGGCTCCCCGTGTACAACGCACATGGAGGTGCAGAGCCTCAGGCCCATGAGAGTGCCCTGGGGCCACTAACAAATGACCCCAGACTGGGGGGCTTAAACATCAGGCATTCATTCTCTCTCACAGTCTGGAGGCCAAAAGTCCAAAATCAAGGTGTCACAGGGCTGAGCTCCCTCCAAAGGCTCTAGGGGAGGACACATCCTTGCTTCTTCCAGCTTCTGGGGGCTCCAGTGTTTCTCGGTTTGTGGACATCTCATGTAAGTGGAGTCACACACTATGTGGCCTTTCATGTCTGGCTTCTCTCGCTTAGCACGATGCTTTTGAGGTTCATCCACGCTGTAGCATGTGTCAGAGCTTCATTCCTCTTGACGACTGAGTAATATTCTATTGTGCGGATGGACCACATTTTGTTCATCCTTCATCCATTTAGTTATTTCCACTTTTTGGCAGTTGTGGATGGTCCATCTACAGTTGATAAATTTGTTTCCACCCTACCTTCAGGCTCCCCATGTCCGCACCTGTACACCCTGGTGTCGCTGCTCCTGGAGCTGGTGCTCGGAAGTGCCTGTGGGTGAGGAACAATGAAATAGGCCCAGGAAGGGCGGGTGTCCCCCCTGCAGAGGCCAGCAGGTGCAGAGCAGCATCCAGCGTGAGGCTGTCTGCCCTCCCGGGATGTGTGGCGCCACCACACTGTGGTTTAAAGTGTCAGAAGTTTGTGGCTGCGTGGGTTCAGGGCAGCATTCCCAGCAGTAGGCTTGGTTCCTGCTGGATGGAGGGCCTCTCGGGGAGCTCCGGAAGGCAAGGGGCGACTGCTCATTCGTTTGGTGTTTCCTGTCTCAGGACCTTTTGTTTGGGGACAAGGGTCAGGGGGCTGAAAGAGCTGTGAGCCCTGGATGGTCAGAGGGGCTTGCGAGCAAGAGAGCTGCAGGGCCCAGATGGAGCGAGATGGTCCCTGCCTGGCCGCCGTCCCCTCAGAGACCCTGGTGTGCTCAGAGCCCCCAGAAGGCAGGATGTGAGTTGGTGCGACAGCAATGATGGTGCCTGGCATCACCTGGAGGGAAGCACGGCATGAGTACGGGCACCCTGGCAGCATCCTCAGGGCCCTCTCATCCATTTTGCAGAGTGAGAGGCCACGATGAGGGAACAGCGACAGCTCCGTTAGGTCTTGGGCAGGGGTGGCCTGTGTGGAGGCCTCTTGTTCTCTGTGCTTGCTGGAATTCAGTTTCGTTTTCATGTTAAAAGAAGGAGGTAATGGGCTGCCACGTGTGTGTGTGTGTGTGTGTGTGTGTGTGTGTGTGGTGGGGGTAGGGTTCTGTGATCAGCTCAGGGTTCAGGGCCTGCCCACCTGCCCTCAGCTTCCCCTGGGAAGGGGAGATGGCTGCACCTGTCCTGGCTTGGGGGAGCCGTGGGTTGAACGTCCTGGGGCTGCTGGAACAAGCACCACAGACTGGGGGCTGAGACAACAGGAGTTTATTCTCTCACATTCTGGAGCCCAGAAGTCTGAAATCCAGGTGTGGGCAGGGCTGCGCTCCCTCTAGAGATCCAGGGGGAAGAGCGTTCCTGGCCTGTTCCAGTTTCTGGGGGCCCCAGCCTTCCTCAGTTTGTGGACCCATCACCCCACTCTCTGCCTCTGTCTCCATATGGCTTCTCCCTATGTATCTCCTCTTCTCTCCCTTAGAAGGACACTTATCATTGGATTTAGAGGCCACCTGGCTAGCACAGGAAGGTTTCTTCATCCCAGGGTACTTACCTTAATTATATATGTAAAGACTCTTTTTCCAAATGAGGTCAGAGTCACAGGCTTCTAGGGTGAGGATGTGGACATAAGTTTTCAGGGACACTGTGAACCCCACTTCATGTCCCTGAGCTGATTTTCTTTGGTTGCTCACGTGGCGCCAGCATGGGGCAGGCAAGCTGCCATCTTGGTCTCACTGTCACCACCTTCATCGCCCTCATCAGTTAGGAGCCTCTGACCCTGTTCCCTGCCCAGCCCCGACCCCCATCACATCAGCACACCTGCCCTGCACCCTCCTTACCCCCCTGCCCCCTCTCGGTGTGGATCCTGCCTGGAGCTGGGGGGGCCGCTCCACATCTTCATGGCTGGGACCTGTTGTCTGTATGTGAGATCCCACTCCTCAGGCCTCTTGGCCCGAGTGGGGGGGCCCTCCTCTCTGACCTCTGCACTTTGAGCCCCCCTTCTTCCCCACCTCTGTCCAGTTGGCCATCCCTTCCCATGGCCTACAGGGAGCCCCCCATCCTTACAGAACCCCTTGCTGTCAGGTCATCTCCTTGGCCTGTTTTGGGGTTTGTGTCCATCGCTGTCCTGGAGAGGATGAACCTGGTATATGGTCCTGGCCTAGAGCCCAGGTGGCTGTGGTCACCCTTCTCGATGGGAGGGTGGTGGCCAGGCTGGCCGTCCCCACCCACAGGGCCTTCGGTCAGTGTTGGAGAGGGTGCGAGTGCTGGGCTAGAGCTGTCTGTTCATGGGGCCACCAGGCTGCTCGCGTCCTTGGGGATATTATAAATACCAGTGCCCTTCCCTCCGTTTGGCAGAGGCATTATTAAGTTCATTATGTTCTCATCAGTAATTCAAACCAAAACCTTCTGACATAACTCTTAAATTCTTCACAATACAGCTCTATCAGGTAGTCTGTTAGTTGTTTGACTGTGACCCTCTTCCCTCGTCCTGGCCTTGGCTGCACGCGTGTCCCTTCTTCTCTGAGTCTCATTCCTTCCCTCTCACAGTTGCCCAGTTGTCCAGCGTCCCTTTTCCTGACCACAGTGTGTGTGACATCCTCTCCCCAGTTATGTGGTTCGCTGGACCTTCCTTTGTTCCAGAGAATTCCTCTCCCGCCCTGTGGGGCATTTCTGGGCTCCTGGCCACCCTCCTCCCTGCCCTGCTCTGCTAACCCCTGCATGCCCCGGTGCCCAGTCCCACTTAGGGACAACCTTGGAAAGAGGCAGCCTGGCTTCATCCCAGAGCCGCCTGTGCCCCACGGATCTACTGCGGAGACGGTCTGGAAGTCGTGGCCCTTGTCGGTTTCCCACCGTCTGCCTCCAGCCCCGCGGCATGTGTCCTCGTTCTTCTCTGGAGCTGGGCCGTGTCCTGCAGCCTGGCTCCAACTCCTTGCTCTGCCGACCGATGATTCAGGAACATCCTTGTGCATAAATCTGCATTTTGGACAATCTCCCTCAGGAGAGCTTCCCAGAAGTGGGATTACTGGGTCAGAGGGCAGGAATGTCGTTCAGGCTCCCAGCGGACGCTGCCAAATGGCTCTGCAGACGCTGCTGGCCACCTGCCTCTCAGGGTCCCGCTCATTTCCGCTGCAGCTGACGAGTGCTGGGCGGGTCCATAAGCCGGCCCAGCTTCACCCCTCAGCCCCCCGGTAACAGCGGAGGAAGTGGAGGCTCGGGAGGGGAGAGCGCTGCCCTAGGGGCCCAAGGGCTGCAGGAGAAGGGGTGAGGCTTGAGCTTTAGGGTGTTGCCACTGTGGAACAGTTCTTAGCGTGGGACCTGAGGTGACACAGGATTGGGTGATGGATGGGTTGAAGAGTGTCCCCCGAAATTTAGGTCCAATCAGTACCTGCAAATGGGACCTTATTTGGAAATAGGGCCTTTGCAGATGTCATCAAGTCAACATGAAGTCATCTTGGAGTAGGGTGGGCCCTGAATCCAGTGACTGGTGTCCTTGCAAGGAGACGCAATGGAGACCCACAGGGAGAAGGCCACGCGAAGATGGAGACGGAGATCGGAGGGCTGCGTCTACAAGCCCAGGGATCCCATGGTCTGCTGGCAGCCTCCAGAGGCAAGGAGTGAGGCTGGGACAGTCTCCAGCAGGGGCGGTAACAGGAGCCAGCCCCGCCCACACCTCCACTGCACGCCTGGCCTCCAGAACCGGGAAGGGATAAATTCCTGTTGTATTGAGACACCTGGTTTGTGGTTATTTGTTACAGTAGCCCCAGGAGACTCATACAGGGCCCAGGACTGCGGGATGGACAGAGAGTGCCTCTGGCATCAGGGCCCCTGCTCCCGGGGAAGCACCCTGCCTCCAGTGCCCCACCCCCCAGGAGGGCTGCCCGGGGCGGCGAGAGTGCACTGTCCTGACCCCCCTCTTTTTTCTGTTAATAGGCGAGGAACTTTATTAACTTGTTCTAAAGTTTATTCCCAGCTTCTTCAGCTTAATTAGCCGCGCAGCCTGAGTGGTGGATGAGCAGAACCTGGAAGGAGCTGCAGTGACCAGGGGGTTTGGACTTCACAGTATCAGAGCTCTCAATCTTATCAGCTCTAGAAACCGAGGCACAGTAGAATGCAGTCCTAGTATAAACAGGCAGCTCCAAGTCACTTCTTCAAGCCTGATCTTTAGAAGTTGACTCGATTCTCTTTGCCTCATTCTTGGAGGCCCCTCTGGCTGTGAGCCCCAGCCTCATGGCCTCCTGAGAGTTCCTGCCAGGCCAGGCCCGGCACCCCACAGGGGCTGGGAGAGCTTCCCCAGGCTGCGAGTGAAGCCAGGTGCCCTTGGCCATTTGGATGGGCCTTGCCATGGGCTGGGGTCGGCCGCCGCCGTGGTGGATGCTGGCCTGTGGCGAGAGTACTCCGCCATGCTGCAGGAACCTGGCGCTCAGACGGGAGGGGTTGGGGCTGGCACTCATGTGCTGGTCATCCTGTGCCGTGTGGGGCAGTCGGCCTCCTCTCCCCTGGATACCACGACATGGAACCAGGGGAGCAGACCTCTGAAATGTAAAAAGTGCTTCAGCAGTCCACAGCCAGGTGTGGCCTCCAGCAGAGGACAGTGGAAGGTGGCCCGTGTCTCTGGTTCACCCTCCTGGCGGCACTGGGCTTTGCCTTCAGGCTATGTGTGGACCCTGCACAGCATGGCCCCCGCTTCCCACTTGGGGCCCCTCATGCCTCTCCTGGATGTGCCGGGGGTGGGTGAGTGAACGCTAGACCCTCCCAGCCTGTGGCACGTGGCCTCTGTGGCCCTGACGGTGATGTGCTGTGGTCCCGTGTCAGTATGTGGACCCAACGGTGACGTGCTGTGGCCCTGTGTCAGTGTGTGGATGAGGGGTTGGGAGGCCATGCTGTTGAGGCCCCTCCTCACTGGACCCCACCCCAGCCCTGGGAGATGCTACGCCCAGTTGCAGGCCAGAGGGAGGTGTGCAGCCAGGGCTGAGCTCTGTGCCCACTGACACCCCACATCCCCGTTGCTCCTCCTCGGACCTGGGGGTGGGGTTGGCCTGGGGTCGGGGAAGGCGTCCCCAGGACCTTCCAGGGAGACGTGTCTTGGGGATGGGCCCTTCTGCAGTTCCCAGTGTGCGGAGACCCGACCCGCCTGGCAAGTCCGCTGTGGTGTCACCAGCACTGGGTCTCCAACCAAGCATTCACTGCCCCCTGTGCTGTCCTGGTCTGGGCTCCAGTGTTGCCTTCTCCGTCCCTTTGCAGTGACTGCCCTTCAGAGCTGGCCTGGCCTCGTCCTTCCTCCGTCTCTTCCTGACCCTCCACTTCTACCCTGCTGTTCCCTCTGCCAGGACCCATACTAGCTTGTTCTTCACCCTACAGTATCGACTTGAGATACCCGTGGTCGGTCCTCCTGACCGTCCAGTCTCAGGGTCCCGCCTGCCCCAAGCTTGGCTCTGAGCAGCCCTGCCTCCCTCTGGCCCTCTTGTGGACTCTGCTTTGCAGCAGGTAGTGTCCTGGGACTGCTATCGCAAAGTACTACAAACTGTGAGGCTTGAAACAACAGGAGCTGATTCCCTCATACTTCTGGAGACTAGGAGTCTGGGATCGTGCTGTGGGCAGGGGTGGCTTCTTCTGGGAGCCCTGAGGGGAGGTCCATCCCATGCCTCTCTCCTGGCTTTTGATGGCTTGTGGCTGCATCACCCTGATCTCTGCCTGTCTTCTCCTTGTCTGTCTCTGTCCTCTTCTTATAAAGACACCCATCACTAGATTTAGGGACCTCCCTAAATCCAGGATGACCTCCTCTCAAGTAATTACATCTGCAAAAATTCTATTTTCAAACAAGGTAACGTTCTGAGGTTCGGTGTGGGCATGAATTCTGGAGACATTGGTCAGCCCAGTTCAGGGGCTGAGCTGATGTACCTGGGCTGTTCCTGCCCCGTTGCACTGCCTTGTAGCTGCCTGAGATGCTCGCCAGGTGCTTCTACCTGCCGTCCAGCCCATGGCCCCAGGACCAGGTGCGTTGCTTTACGTTTGTGCAACCAACTCTGGAAATGCCACCTGTGATTTGCTGCCCAGCAGCCCCTGGGGAGTGTGCTCCTCTGGTCACCCCTGCCCCACCAACTCTGGGGTCCTACCGGGCCAGGCCCAGAGAAGGCCTCTCCCCACAGACCACCCCACCCTGAACCGGGAGGCTCCTACTGGGAGAGTCCTGGGGCCTCTGGGCTTGGCTGGCTGTGGGTGTTCCCAGAGGACTCAGGGCATCGGGTGATTCTGGGGCCCCCGCAATTCCAGATACAGCTGTCAGTGGTTGCTTCCTGGTGGGGGGTTGCTGGTCTCTGAGGTGCTCACAGAGGACGGGCAAGCAGACCCCAGCTGTCAGGGCATGCTGGCCCGCCAGACAGACACAGGCAGGCAGTGTATCTATGAGAGGGTGCTGGGGACTGAATTGTGTCCCCCAGATTCCTATGTGCAAGCCCTAACCTCCAGTAGGACTGTATGTGGAGATGGGGCCTGCGAGGAGGTGATTAGGGTAAAATGAGGTCGTAAGGATGGGTCCTGATCCCACAGGATAGGTGTCCTTATAGGAGGAGGGAGAGAGACCGTTCTCCCCCACGCGCTCCGGGAGAGGCCGCGTGAGGACACAGGGAGAAGGCGGCCTTCTGCAGGCCAGTGACAGGGCGCTCCTCAGAGGCTGTCTCGGAACCCTGGTCTTGGACTTCACTCTGCAGAACTGTGAGAAGTAAATGTGTTGTTGGAGCCGCCCAGCCTGTGGTATTTTGTCACGGCAGCCCGAGCTAACACAGGGGCATTTTAGAAGTGGGGGGTCAGGGAGGGCTTCTTGAGGAGGTGATGTTTGAGCTGAAACCCGAATGATGAGAAGGAGCTGCCAGGAAAGGTTCCAGAAAAGAGGGGGGTAGATGCAAGGATGCAGAGGCAGAAGGCAGGGCCGGTCTTGTGGGATACCACTGGGAAGTTGGGGTGTACCGGGGAAAGACCCTGGGTTGTAACTGAGGCCCCCTCCCATCTCTGGGCGACCTCAAGCAAACCTGGTGTCCCTCAGTGCCTCAGTTTCCCCACTTGTAAAACAGAGGTAAAGTCATGTGTCCCCCCTCTTAAGGCTATTGCGAAGCCCCCACCCTGGGTGGTCCCCTGGCCGGCTGGCAGGGCAAGGGTCTCCTTCATAGGGAGAAAGGCCCCCGTGAGCCAGCTCTGCTGCGCTCAGACCCTGCGGGACCCTTCACACATCCCAGCCGGAACATCTGTGTTCAACAGCCGCCACCAACAAGGGAGACCAAACGTGCTCGCAGCGGACCCTCTGGCTCCACCAGGCTGGGGATTTGGCAGCGGCAGCTGGGCCTGATTAAAGGCATTCCGAGGCGCGCTGGTGTTTGTGTATCTGGTTCTGTATTTACACTTTGGGAACGAGCGAGGAGGCAGCTGGGGAGTGTCTTGGACAGCCGGGGGGCCAGGGGCCAGGGTGACTCAGCCTGGAATCGGCGCTCGGCCACACGCCCGTGATGTGTTCATTCATTCCCTCATTCATTCATTATCCCCTCCTGCGCTCGGCAGACGGTTACTGAGAGAGCCCAGTGAGCAGGCCACTTCCATGGGGCTGCCCGGCTCCCCTCCCCGTGGAGCCCTCAGTCTCCTTGGGGGCCACTGGGGGGTGGGACCAGGACAGCAACAAAGTTAACAAGAATTAACTCAAAGTGGACCAAAGGCCTAAATGGAAGAGCTAAGGCTATAAAACTTGGAGAAGGAAGCATGGGTGTAAATCTTCCTGGCTTTGGGTTAGGTAACAGACTTTTAGACATGATACTAAAAGCTCAAGCAACAAAAGAAAAATAGATTAATTGGATTCTATCAACATTAACAACTTTTGTGCATCAGAAGGCCCAAGAAAGTGAAAAGACAACCTACAGAATGGGGGAAAATATTTGCAAACTATACAGCTGATAAGGGATTAATATCCAGAAAATATAAAGAACTCTTACAACTCAACAAGAAAAAGACAACCCAGTTTAAAAATGGGTGAAGGACTTTAGGGGCCAGCCTGGTGGCATAGTGGTTAAATTTGGCATGTTCCACTTTGGCAGCCTGGGGTTCATGGGTTTGGTTTCTGGGTGTGGACCTACACCACTTGTTGGTGGCCATGCTGTGGCAGTGTCCCGCATACAAGATAGAGGAAGATTGGCACACATATTGGCTCAGGGCCAATCTTCCTCAAGCAAAAAGAAGATTGGCAAGAGATATTAGCTCAGACCAATCTTCCTCACCAAAAAAAAAAGGGGGGGAGGGGTGAACGACTTGAATAGACATCTCTCTAAAGAAGATATTCAGATGGCGAACAAGCACATGAGAAGTTGCTCGGCATCAATGGCCATCAGGGAAATGCGAGTCAAAACCACTGCGAGATACCACTTCACACCTGCCAGGACAGCTCCTATCAGAAAACAGGAACCAGCAAGTGTTGGAGAGGATGCGGAGGAATTGGACCCTCCCGCACTGCGGGTGGGGATGTGAAACGTGCAGCTGCTATGGGAAAGGGCCTGACGGCTCCTCAGAAAGCTAAACAGAATGACCCCGTGACCCAGCAGTTCCCTCCCAGGGATGGACCTGGAGAGTTGAAAACAGGGATTCACACACGGACTTGCACAGTGTGGTCACAGCAGCACTGTCCACAGTCGCCAAAAGGTGGAAACGACCCACATGTCCATTAACAGATGAAGGACAAACAAAATGTGGTCCATCCACACAATGGACTATTACTCAGCCATAAAAAGGAATGAAGCCCTGACACGCGCTACAACATGGGTGAACCTCAAAAACCTCATGCTGAGTGAGGGAGGCCAGCCACAAAAAACCACATAGTGTGCGATCCATTCATATGAAAAGTCCAGAACGGGCAAATCCATAGAGACAGCAAGTGGATTGGTGGCGGGCAGGGGATGAGGAGGGGGATGGGGAGGGATTGCTCATGGGAACAGGGCTTCCTTTCAGGGGGATGACAATGTTCTGGGACTAGGTAGATGTGGTGGTTGCACAACGTTGTGAATGTGCTAGATGCCACTGAATTGTGCACTTTATAATGGTTCACTTTATGTTATGTGAAGATTACTTCAATAAAAAGAAGAAAGTTAAAGAGAAAGAGAAGAGCAGACCCCAGCCTTCCTAGTTGGTCCCTGTGCAGGCACAGCCATCTGCCCCAGAGCCCCGGGTCTCTGATCCTTTCCAGAGTGGGAGGGAAGATGTGAGGAGAAACTATCCATCCCATGGACACTCAGCGTGAGTGGTCACTGCTGGTCTCTCAGTGGCGGCAGGGCGGGGGCCGGGGAGTCCTGGGTTGGAGCCAGCAGCCCTCTGCCCCCCTCTCTCTGGGGTGACTCTGCCTGCCGTGTTCCGAGTCCACCTCTGTGGTCTCAATGAGATGTCCACAGCTGTGCACATGTCACCCTGTCTCAGCTGAGCAGTGTGGGGGCCCGATGTGATGAATGGAGCCTGTGGGGGGCTATCTGTCCTCGAACTGGCCACCTCGTGCCTGAGCTGAGACCAGGGGCCTCGCAGGGGCAGGCCATGGAAGGAACCTGGAGGGACGTAGCCAGAACCTGGTGCTCGCCAGGGTGCAGTGGCCCCACGTGACTCAGAATCGTCCTTTCAGGGTTCCCTCCATGTGCCCCCACGGCTGCCGGTGTGCTTGGAGAACCCGAGGAAGCCCCACTCCCTGCCTCCCAGGAAGCCCCTCCAAAGGCAGGCCGTTCCAGTCCTCTCTTCCTCTCTGCGTTGGCCACCTTCTGTGGACTCCACCTAGGGGAGCCTGAGGTGCAGGGCTGTGGGCCAAGCCCAAGGCCTGGCTAGTGCTTGGGGTCCAGAAGCACTGTGCGCTCGAGCTGATGAGGAGACAGCATTGGCCCTCCACCTCCTTTTTTTTTTTTTTTTGAGGAAGATTAGCCCTGAGCTAACTGCTGCCAATCCTCCTCTTTTTGCTGAGGAAGACTGGCCCTGAGCTAACGTCCGTGCCCATCTTCCTCTACTTTATATGTGGGACGCCTACCCCAGCATGGCTCGCCAAGTGGTGCCATGTCTACACCCGGGATCTGAACTGGTGAACCCCGGGCCGCCGAAGCAGAACGTGTGCACTTAACTGCTGCGCCACCAGGCCGGCCCCTCTACCTCCTTCTTGTGAGTAGTTCTTTGCCTCTGTGCTTAGGCAGTGTCTGTTCTTCCTAACTGAGGTGGGGGGCAGGGGGTCCACAGGGCACAGCAGAAATGTGGGCCCTGCCTGGGTTCTGAGCACATCCAGCCGTTGTTCCTGTGCGCACATGCTTATCCATTGTCTGCTCACTCACTGGCCACGTGTGCGCCCAGCTGCTCCCTGTACCAGGGTTGTCATGGAGCTGACACTGTGACAGGAGGAGACAGACCACAGTGGGGTGGTTTTGGACCATGAGCTGTGGAGGAGGTGACCCCATGGGGGTGAGATGCATGGTATTGGGCTGGCCCAGTGGGAAGAGCCTTCCGGAGGAGGGAGCCTTTGCACTCAAGGCCAGTGCAAAGGCCCTGAGACAGCAACCCGCTCAGCTTATCGAAGGACTCCAAGGAGGCCTGTATGCTGGAGCGCAGTGGTTGGGGGAGAGAAGAGGGCCAGACTGTGCAGGGGTTTGTGGTGAGAGAGGAAACTGAGGCCTGCTTGGAGGACACAGCTCCTCCCTGAACCCCCACAGCATGGCCCCTGCGCGTCCCCTGACTTTGCAGGACAGAGCTCAGCCTTCATCACGCCAGCTTCCCTTAATCTCATTAGAAGGCCAGCCAGTTGCCATGGTGATTACTGGCAGGCCCAACCAGGGCCAGCTCTGTCTGGAGCATGGGGCCTCGGCGGGGCTAGCAGGTGTGGGTGTCAGTGCATCCTGTGCAGGGTCCCAGAGGATTGGGCGCTGCCCTGGAGAAGTGGCCATGTCTGCCATGCAATGCCTTCCCAGGGCCATTGGTCCCTGTTCCCCAGTCTTGTGGCCCCCGCTTCACCCAGGCCCATGGATGCCACCAGGATGAGGGGCCATGCCCAGTAGGGGCAGGGGCACGGACAGAGGCTGGGGATGCATGCTACACTGGGTAAGCCCCTGTGGGATCCCGTCAGAAAGGGGGGCCAGGGGAGGCCGGAGAAACCACCACTGCACAGGGCTCTGCAGGGGGCTGGGCATCGAATGGAGATGGGGAGAAGGGTTTTGTGCACAGGGGACTTGGGCACAGGCTGTGTTGGGGGCGAGGGGGCCCTACCTGGAAATGAGGGGCCCAGGGCTGAGGCGGGGCCAGAGGTGGCTTTTTATGGTGGAACTTATGCTGGGCCTGCCCACACAGAGCTGACGTGGTAGTCATCGTCAGGTTGGTGCTCTGACCAGAAGCTCCCAGAGGAGCAGGTGCACTTTTGCCGAGATGCGACGTGGCCTCTGTGACACTCTGCAGTCCCAACTGCCCGCTGGTCTGCAGGGTCATACAGGGGTCAAGTTCCAGGAGTGGGGTGCCTGCCCCGCTTGGCCACTTCCGGGTTGGGTAGCCTTGGGTAGTTCCCTCACATCGAGCCTTGGTTTTCCCATCTGGAAAGTGGAATGTCCTGGTACCCACCTCAGAGGGCCTGTCCTGGGTTGAATTGTGTCAGCCATACGTCTGAAGGTGGGAGTGCTGGATCCCCAGGAAGCAGTGCAAAGAGGTAAGCAAATCTCCTCCCCCTGCCCAGAGGCAGCGATCTGTAGTGTGGGACCTTGCGCAGCAGCTGGTGCATGACCGTGGCAGGAGATGGGGGAGCTGTCAGGCCTCTGCAGGAACACTTTTGCTTTCGGAGTTGCATCCCAGCCTGTGGGAATGCTCCTCACTGACACAGCTTGTCCACCGTGTGGGCACTCCCGCTCCCACCAAGCCCAGCGGCACAGGTGGACTGCCAGTGAGTGCAGAGTGGGTGTGCTTGTGCGTGTGAAAGAAAGCCCCCTCCCCTCCCCTGCCGCCCAGCACAGCAGCTCGGCTGGTCGGTCAGGGCCACAGTCTGCACCAGAGCACCTGCGCCTGTGTGTGGGACCCACTAAGCAGCAGTGGCCAGCAAACGCAGAGAGCCCTACCAGCACAACTTCCAGCAGATGTGTGGGTTCAGAAAACACAGCTCCTGTCCCCTGCAGTGGTGGCAGGTAGACTCTGCCACCAGATGCTACCACTATGCGCCAGCAAAAGTCCAGTTCATCAAACAGCAAGAAGAAACACGATAACACCCCTGATCAGAAGGAAAATGACGAGACAGAAACCAACCCTGAAGACACAGAAATTTACAATCTAAATGACACAGCATTCAAAGTAGTTATCATAGAGAAATTCAGCAAGTTACAAGAAATCTCAGAAAGACAGTTCAGTGAAGTGAGGAATAAAATTAACGAGCAGGAGGGAGTTTTCACAAAAGAGATTCAAACTCTAAAAGCACACCAAACAGAAATGCTGGAGATGAAGAACACAGGCGACTTGAGGGAGCGAGGAGTGGAGAGAGCAGAGGGCAGGGAGGCCACGGTGAAAGCATGGGTAACGGGGCGCCTGCCCACCCTCAGCCCAGACCCTCCAAATCTAATGTGGGGTCCGCTCTCACAGTCGGGGAGCCTGGCTCAGACCATGGGCTGTCTGACCCAGAGGCCACAGGCAAGGGGCAGCCCAGGGAGCTGCAGCTTTCCCGTTCTACTGGGTGGCCTCCAGCACATGATGGCCTTGTCCAGGCTTTACTTCCCTGGCTGCCTTCCCACGTGGCCAACAGCCACAAGGATAGGGCGGGGGGAGGGAGAGGCATCTAAGCCCCGTGTCAGCCCCAAGCTTCCGTGTGGGTGTCAGGAGCTGTGTTGGCATCCTGAAAGGTCCTTGCATGGCCTCTAGGTGGTCCTGTCACCTGGCGTGTGAAAGTTGGCTCCCAAGCGTGGGAAGGGCAGTGTTTTTTCACTCACTTACATGTTTGTACACGTGTTTGTTCCACTAGCAGTTGCTGCTGAGTGACGGGCCCTGGCTTGGATGCTGGGTTTACGGAGCTCTGTTGGTGAGATTGAGGGGAAGTGCCATTTGGTGGTCTCAGAGTAAGGACCTCTGGGTGGAGAAGTGCATCAGGGACCATGGCCTGGCAGCAGGAAGAGGCATGAGCTTCACTGTCCAGCAGCTTGTCAGACCCTGTCTGGTGGGTCACTCTTCTGTTCTCTCTGTGGACCCTCTGAGGCAGCAGGTCCATGGGCAGAGCCTTAGGTTGGCATTTCCTTACCCCAGGACCCTACTCCTGGGGGTTCCCAGCCAGGTTGGAGGGCAGTCGGCATCTGCAAAGTTAGGGCGTACCCAAGACCACACTCAGGTCAGCAGTCACTAGAAGCTCTCAGAACTCACTGAAGCTGTTGTGCACGCAGTTAGGGTTTGTTACAGCAGAAGGGCCAGATTGCAGTCAGCAAAGGGACGAGGTGCATGGGGTGGCATCCAGGAGAGCTCCATGCACGGAGCTTCTTGTTGTCTCCTCCCCATGGAGTCATGGGGACAGCGCTTACTTCCCCCAGCACCAATGTGTGACCGCACGCATGGTGTACTGCCACCAGGGACGCGCCCCAGGCCTCGGTGTCCAGGGTTTTTATGGGGGCTCACAGAGGTGGACCCGGCTGACTGCCTGCATGGCTGACCTTCGTCTCCAGCCCCTACAGAGGGGAGCTGAAAAGACATGACCCAAGACCCCCACCCGAAATCACACTGTTGACATAGACCACGCAGTGTGACCCAAGGCCCCAGGCAAACAAAGACACTCTTATCAGGCAGGACTTTCACCTCCCAGGAGCTGTGGGCAAAGGCCAGACCTCTCTGGGCCAGGTTAACTCTTTCCTGTGCAGCCCCACATGCCACCAAGGATGAGCACAGGTTCCCCCAGAGGAAGAGCGGGCCCCCCACATGCATCCACTCCAGACCCAGAGGCCATGCCCCAAAGTCTGACAGTCGCACAGTCCCTAGGGGTTGGGGGTGGGCGACCATCGGGGAGAGTCTCCGATAGAGGTGGGGCCTGGGTGGCCCAGTGTTGCAGCAGCAGGCAAGCTGTGAGCATCCTGTCAGTCCCTGATCCTGTAGCTCATCCCCAGCACTGGGCTCCCCCTGGCCCAGGACGGGGCAGCTTTGCCTTGCATACGGGGGCTCCCAGAACTGGCGGGTCAGCCTGTGACGAGAGCACATGTGGCGTGAGCACTTTTTCTGTCACACACCAGGCATTCACGCTCATCCAGACAACTTACTCAAGGGAGGGGAAACTGAGGCCCAGGAGAAGGCCATGGCACTCCAGGGCCACGTGGTTCTTGAGAGGCAGACACCATGCAGGCTCCTGCCTCATGGCTCAGACACAAGGAGGGCATGGGGGGGCGGGGCCTCAGGTCAGAGGTGACCTGTGCCCACCCTGCTCGGCCTCTGCCCCCTCTGGCCAGGGTCTGGCCTGTTTCATCTCTCATGACTGTGGGGAAGGACACAGCGGGGGTGTTCACAGTCAGCGTCTCCAGCCGTCAGACGCAGACCCTGGGCCGGGCCCCCCAGATGCCCAGGAAGCACCGTGAAGGAATGAGAAAGGTCAGTCCCCTTCCCGGCTACAGTGTGCTCGCAGGAAACAGCTGTTTACCTGAGTGAGGTGCTCGGCCGGGCAGGCGGCCAGTTCTTGAGCTCTACTTCCCCCCCGGTGTCCGGGGCCCCCGGAAGGCTGGGGCTGGCGCGCGAGAGCAGGGCGGCGCGGGCGGCCGGCTCCCGGAGCGCTGCCAGGAGCTGTTTGTGAGGGAACGTGAGCCGGCCTTGTTGTGTACACTGTTGACCCTAGCAACCGGCCCAGCCGCCGAGTGGACGCCCACCCTCCCTGCGTGCCCGGCTGCTGCCCCTTGGTACGGCGCCTGTCTCCTCTGGCAGTGCGACAGGCCACTGGTGCTGCAGAGCAGGTCAGGGGTGTCTGCCATTGATCCTGGCAGAGTGGGATTGGCTGCTCCAGGGGGAAGAGGCTGGGTCCTAGCCCCGTTCCGAGGCAGCTGGGGCCGGTGAGGGAGCCCCAGCTCCTGTCTCGCAGCCACAAATCCCTGCACGACTGCTGGGTGGGGGGCTGTGCGGGGACGCAGGGAGCCCACATGAAGGCCCTTCACTGGGCCCATGGCCCAGCGAGGTGGCAGGATGGGCAGAAGGAGCCAGGGGCCTTGGGCAGGACCCCCAAGAACTCAGGCAGAGTCTGGCAGACCTGCTCACCATGTGTGTGCTGCCAGAGGGGTCGCACATCCTGCGCTTTGAAAGCCAGCGCTGCGCTTCTGACAAGGCCCCTCTGATCCAGGCCACTGGAAAGACAGTTTCTCCTGTGTCCGGGTGTCAATTCACAGCCTCTGGCCTGCGCCCCGGGAACACAGCCTTTGGCCGTGATAAGAAATGGCTCCCCGGGTGGGGATGAGGGGCCTCCTCCTCGGGCTGCAGTCTCCAGCTCTGCGGTCACTCTCATTCACAAACCGGCCGAGTCGGCCAGCAGGACCCCCCCAAGTTCATGCAGTCCTGGGGAGGGCTGGCCAGGGCACCTTGGGTTTCTGGTTCTGCCATTCATGGTAGAGAGACACCTGGCTGCTCTGAGAATCTGCGTGACAGCGTCCCCACCCTCTGAGTGACTGGAGCCACAGACCACACTGCTGGAGTCCTTTTGGGGCCCATGGGAGTGGTGCTCTGTGGGGTGTGCTGGAGAGGGCCCCCCCAGCCCCGCTGCAGCTGCCTGCTCCTCTCTTGTAGCTCCAGCTCCAGAAGTCTCAGTACCTGCAACTGGGCCCAAGCCGTGGCCAGTACTATGGTGGGTCCCTGCCCAACGTGAACCAGATTGGGAGCGGCACCATGGACCTGCCCTTCCAGGTGAGCCCCCTCCCCCTGCACTGCCTCCCACCTGGGGCGCTTTGCACTCCAGGCCCCGCCCTGGCCACAGACGGAGCATGTGTGTGATGGCCACCGCAGACAGCTGGGGTCATCACCCTGCCCCCGCCTACTCCTCTTCTGCCCCTGTGCTCGCCTGGAGCCCTCCGGCCCGGCCCCTGTCAGCACACCCTGAAGCGAGGCCGTGGTCTGGCGGTGAGCGTTTCGGCAGCCGCTACACCTGTTGGCCGGCTGTGCGGCAGCGGGAACCGCTCAGGGCCTCTGGGGCTTGGCTCCGTCCCGCCTCACTAATCCGCAAGCCCAGCAATTCTCAGAAGGAGGCCCCGTGGCCTGACCCCACTTGTCTGCAGACGTTTCTTGGCAGAGACACACATAGCGTGGCTCCTGCAGGCCGCGCGGCCGCCGCGCACATCCTTATCATAAATAATGAGAGATAAGGCCCACCGCCTGGGCACAGAGCCCCCCACTTCCCCCAGGCTGTGCCCTGGCCCTGGTCTGCAGGTGGAAACGAGGGTTAGGTGGCCCGAGGATCTGGGCTGAGAATGGGGCCCACCCCCAGCATGATGTCTGGGCTCTGCAGGGACAGGTCTGTGGCTGGGACGCAGCCCCGGTAACAGCCATGTCTGTCAACGTGCTGACAGGCCAGGTGGAGCAGGGTGGGTCCCCAGGGAGCTCAGTCCCCCACTTGCCCACGTGAGTCACTCCTCAGCTCCTACTCCTCCCATGCTGCCCCTGGGACACAGCACAGCACCACCTGGGGTCCCCCAGGGTGGCTTTGGGTCTGTCTGGTTCAGCTCTGCGTTCTGTGGGCCCTTCAGGATACAACCCTACCCTGACGACCTCCTCATCAGAGCAGACGCATGGGGCCCTGTGTGCTCTGGAGCCTCACCTCTCAGTCAAGGCCCTTCCTCATTTGGGTGCTCTCCCTCCTCCCTGTCTCTCGCCTTTCTCTGTTCCCCACATCCCCTCCTCCCTTGAGGAGAGCATCTCTCTGGGCACCCCTGAGCTTGGCCCTGCCTGGGGCTGGCGTAGAGCCCCCTCGGGCTGTGGGTGCACGGGGGGCTGGGCGAGGCAGGAGTGTCTGAAAGTCTCGGTTCTTTGCATTTTCAGCCCAGCGGATTTCTGGGGGAGGCCCTGGCAGCGGCTCCTGTCTCTCTGGTAAATGAGCCCCTGGGCTGAGGCTGTTGGTGTCCCCAGCGCGGACGCTGGTTATTCCTGCGTGGCCGCCCCCTGCCCCTCGTGGCCCAGCAGGAGGTGTCCTGTCCACTAAACGGAAATGGATCTGCTCTGCACCCCCTATCTGGGGCAGTGCTTGTGGTCATGTTGAGAGACCCCCACTTGGGGATCCGAGCATGCACGTCAATGCTGCATGGTTCGTTCCTGTGACACACGCACACACGCGTGTGCACAGATCCTAGATGCAGCCTCGTGAGCTGGGCTGTGGCCAGGCCTGAGCTTTTCTCTGTCTCTGGCTCTGCTTCAGCCACCTCAGTTTCCCCTCTGGCCTTCCAGGCATCTCTGGGAGGAGCGGAGTGGCCCTGCCCTTCGGTGTCCATGCCCGGATGGCGTGGTTCCCACCCTCCCTCAGTCATGGCCGTCTCCTGGCTCCCCAGCCTTTGGGAGGCGAAGGTGCAGAAAGACCCAAGCCGGAGGGTCCTCGCCAGGTCAGAGAGAGACAGGAATCCCGGATACTGGGGGAGCAGTCAGCCCTGAACGCTGGCCAGGGCATTCGGGCTGGTGGGGAAGAGCAGTGGTTCCAGCCAGGGGCAGTCTTCTGGAAGGAAATTGCTTTTTGCCTGGCTGCCCAGAGAGCCATTAGGGCCCAAGGGCCAGATGGCTGGGTAAGGGGACTGGCTGTGTCTAGAGCTGGCTAAGGCCGCCTGTCTTGTCCCAGTCAGATGGTGAGGGGCCCCATGGCACCAGGGTAGGCAGAGAGCAGGCTCCCGGGGGCCCTTGGGGCATGGAGCCGGGAGGGAGAGCAGGGCCCGGCCAGGGGCCTGGTGCCAGCCCCAGGTGCTGCAAGGAAGCCCCATCCGGACAAGCTGTGGGCCAGGGCTCCGGAAGGCGCCTGCACTTGGCTCCCCGTGGTGCCTTGTGTGGTGCCTGGATGAGGCAGTGGGGGAGGGTGCGTGGGCCTGGGTCTTCATCAAGACTGGCCCGGGCTCAAGGAGGAGCCTCTGGGGAGCCAGCACTTGGCCAGGTGGGCCCCTCGACATCCTCGGCTGGAAGCCCCAGGGCTGTCTCTTGGCAGGCCCCTCCAGGGATGACGTAGGTGGGGAGAAGAGGCCGGCCAGGCCCGGAGAGAGAAGGTGGAGGCCTGTCTGCACCTGGCGAGGCTGGGGGGCGCTCGGGCTGTCTGCACCCCTGGCACCCCAGCCGGCACCGGGCCCCGAGCTTGCGCCGCTCTGCCTGGCCCGTGCATGCCAGCCACACTGCACGCCTGCCGCCCTGGTGCCCAGGACCCCTGGCTCGCCCCCACCCCTGCAGTGCTCGGAGGCCGGGGGCTGGGGCTGCAGGAGGAAGCCCAGCTGGGCTGCGGAGTGGTGGCCGGAGGTGTCGTGGGAGGGGACCCTGAGGCCAGATGTCGAGGGCAGAGCTGGGGTTAGATCTCAGGCCATAGCTGATAACAGGTTTTTGGGTTTCTCTCTCCTTTTTCCCATCCCCTCCACTCCTCCCTCCCCTTGCTGGCCCCCTCCCCGCCCCCAGACACCCTTCCAGTCCTCAGGCCTGGACACCAGCCGGACCACCCGGCACCACGGTCTGGTAGACAGAGTGTATCGGGAGCGCGGCCGGCTCGGCTCCCCGCACCGCCGGCCCCTGTCGGTGGACAAACATGGACGGCAGATATCCTTCTCCTAAAGGACGTGTGCGGGTGAGGGGCCAGTCCCTGTTGGCGGCTGTGGGACCCCGAATTTGTCTAGCTGATAGAGCCGCCCTCTCCCAGCTTTGGGGATGGATCAGGGCCACCCCAGCCCTCCAGGGCTTCCAGCAGCACCAAGAGGGGCGCAATCACAGTGCAACCTGGGAGGACTTCGTGGAGGAGGCAGTGAGACTGGTTGAGGAGCCTTTGGCCAGGCTTGTAGGGTGGGGCAGGGCATAGGAAGCCGGGACACAGAGGTGGCTGCTGGAGCACACAGCCTGAGGTGGGAGTTGGGGAGGGTGGACCACACTGCACTTGGTTGTCCACCTGGGCAGTGGCCCAGGAGGGCTGTGAACGGAGCGCCTGCGTGTCCAGGATGAGTTGATGGACGGCATGGAGGGCAGCCCAGCCAAGGTAGTGGGGCTGAGGGGTCTGACCAGACCCAGACAGATCCTAGGGAGACTAGATCTCTGCAGGATACAGAACTCACCTCTGCATCTCAGCCGAGCAGAGAGATCTGTGGAGTCCCACCCCCACCCCCGACTTGGCCAGCCAGGCCCATCCCATCGCCAGAGTCTGAGCGACCACTCCTGGGACCCCTGCTCTTTTGAACAGAGAAGCCTGTTCTTTCCCGTTCTCATTTCCGTGGCTGGGGAAGCCCGACCAGCTGGGCCCCAGACCGAGTCCTCAGGCCCCGGGAGCCGTCCCATCGGCCCAGAGTTAAGAGTCACGACAGGGGTCAGCTGAACTAGACTCCCCGCTGCCCCCCGTGGGCCCCGGTTTCGTGGCCGAGGCCCCTCCTGGAAGGGGTGCAGCCCGCACGTGTGCTCGCAGCGGGTGAGTGCTGAGTGCTAGGTGGACGGGGCTGCTCCCTGGGGGCTGCTCCCAGCCAGGCAGGAAAGGCCCCCCGCCCCACAGCCCCAGCTGTTTGCAGGCTCCCAGCAGCCTGGCCGTGCAGGCTGGCCGACTGGGGGTTCCTGGGGCTCGGGGCAGGGCCTAAGCTGACAGCACTGTCCCCTTAACTCATGCTCACGTGGACAGCTGCCCGTACGGCACCGTGTACCTCTCACCGCCCACGGACACCAGCTGGAGAAGGTCAGTGACCCAGAGCCACCCCAGCCCTCTCATTGAAAACAAAACTAAACTTTCTTTGTGGTGGTGCTTGGAAAACCAATGCACAGTTGCTTATAAATGACCAAACTAAGAAGCATCCAGAAGTTTCTAGAAACCAGTTCTATCCCTGTAACAGCTTTGGGGTCTTCCAGGATTTTTTTCCTTTTTATTTATACTTTTTTTGGTAAACATAGCTGGGATTATATTGGATATTCAGTGTTGTAACTTGCTCTTTTTTCATTTAATGCTATATTGTGAGTGGTTTCCCACATTCCTAAGCGGCCATTGAAAGTGTGATTATAAAGATATTATACGTTTATTACTACAAGATGAGGAAAACACATAAATGTATCTGGAAGAGAGGAAAAAACACCCCTACTGCCATCATCTAGAAAGGTCTAAAATAACAATAATATAGTTAATGTAAATACCCATGGTAACACAGGCAGTGGTTGCACACCAGTGTGAATGCACGAATGCTACAGAAGTATATGCTCAAAAGTGGTTAAAATGGTAAACTTTATGTTACGTATATTTTACCACACACACAATATGTATGTAGGTGATTTCAGTAGACAAAGACCAAAAATGAGCAAGTTGTTAAAAAAAAATGCACACACACGCATAACGTAATACGTAATATAATATATAATTCAATAACAATTAAATAACCACCAAGCACATTTCGTATATCAGGCACCATATCAACCATCACGTACATTAACTGATAGAAGATGTGCAGAGCTTTGTGGAGTAAGTGGTGTCATCCTCCCCATTTTAGATATAAGGAAATTGAGCACAGAAGGGTCAGAACACTTGCTGAGGGTCACACAGCGGGTGGGGGAGGCCAGGACCCTGACTGGCTCCTCGCTGCTTGGCCAGCCCATCCTTTCTAACCTGCTGTTTTCTCCTTGAACCACGTTTCCTCCATTTCCCTCTCAGTGGCTGGGATGTTCCCATTGGGTGGATGCGGCTCTTACTCTCGTCCCCACATTGCCAGCTGTACAGCTGGACCTGCCCTTTGCATGTCTGTCCAGCTCCCTTGGGCAGCTGAGGGCTGTTCTGGGGACCCTCCCTCCAGGCATCTGCAGTTGTGGGCCATTTGGGTCACCCTGTCCCCAAGGCAGAAGTCAGAGCTCCTGGCAGCGTTTGGTTTGGCCACTCCCCTATGGGGCCTCCTCGGGGGGCTGCATTCCTTCTGGGGCCTCTTAGCCTAACGTCACTGCCTCCTCTTCCCTCCCGTCACACCTGGTTTGTAACTGAGCGCCCCGGAGGGAGACGTTGCCCGTTGGTGTTTGTCATCAGATGGGGAGCATGATTACGGTCTGGGGGCTCATACCCCCAAGGCCAGGCTGCTGTGGGACTGTTGGGCCCCTTTCCAGATGGTTTCGGGAGAAAGGCACTGTCCTTTCCCTAATGCCGAGAAGCCCGCAGAGGGGCTGGGGTGGGCGAGGGCTGGTTAGCACTGGAGGGATGTCTCTGCTGAAGCTTTTTGTTCTCACAGGGCTTTGCAGACAAAACCCACGGTCAGTCGTGGTTCTTTTGAGAATGTCTTTAGGGTTTTGCTCAGGTGCCGTAGTTCACAGACATGACTCACTGCTGTCAGCCTGTCCCATTGGGCATATCCTGGGTAGAGTGGGGCCAGAACTATCCCTTTTTCCCCTTTGGGGCCAGGCTCACTCTCTCTCTCCTCTCCCCAGGACCAATTCTGACTCTGCCTTGCACCAGAGCACAATGACGCCCAACCAGCCAGAGCCCTTCACGGGCGGGTCCCAGGACGCCCACCAGAAAAGAGGTAATGGCAGGGCACGTGGGCGTCTTTCTTTGGGTCAGACAAGCCCAGCGGGTGGCCTCTGAGCTCCCAGAGGAGGTTGCAAGCTCATGGGTGGACAGACCTGTGGAGGAAGACTCATTCGGGGCTGTGGGACGAGGGGAGGGGCTCAGGGAAACTTTCAGAGGTGGTGCTACTTGCCGTGGTGGCTGGCAGCACCCCACGCACACAGACACCCCTGGGGCGGCGGTGGCAGCAGCCCAACCCACACAACTGTGAGCAGACAGGGCAGGAGCACCCAGCCCCCGTGGTGGCACCCCGACACCAGCTCCATCAGCAGCAGGGGCTGCATACAAGTGCCAGGTCCCCAGGCCCCCACCAGTGACAGTTACACCTGTGAACCCAGCATCCCTGGCAGCAGTGCACCCAGCACCCCCAGACAACCCGGGAACAGTGCCAGCGGTGTGTGGGGCGCAGCGTCTGAGTCAGCGGAGGAACATGAGACCCAGACGAACAGTCACAGTCACCAAAGCCAGACTCAAATCAGAGAAGGTGCTCACCACCACAAAGCGTCTGGCAGAGGACGCCTTCAGCAAACTCCATGAAGAGCTACAGCGACACTGCAGAGCAGACGGGGAGTGACAGCTCTCCAGAAACCAGACCTCAAGTCACAGAAGTTTACGATCTGACTGACAAAGAATTCAAAACAGCTGTCATAAAGAAACTCAGCAAGTTACGGGAAAACTCAGACAGTTCACTGAGCTCAGGAATAAAATTAGTGAACAGAAGGAATACTTCACCAAAAAGATTAAAACTCTAAAAAAAAGCCAAACTGACATTCTGGTTATGAGAAACACAGTTAATGAGATAAGAAATAATGTAGAAAGTATAAAAGATAGAGTAGACCTTATGGAGGAGAGAACTAGTGAGCTCGAAGATAGAAACCTAGAAATGCTTCAGGTGGAGGAGGAGAGAGAACTAAGATTCAAAGAAAAGTGAAGAATTTCTTTGAGAAATAGCCGACTTAATTAGGAAAAGTAACATAAGGATTATAGGTATCCCAGAGGGAGAAGGGGGAAAGGAGCAGAGAGCTTATTCAAAGAAGTAGTAGCAGAAAACTTCCCTAACCTGGGGAAGGAGCCTGAATTACAAGTAAAATAAGATAATAGAACTACTAACTACGTCAGTGCAAAAAGAACTTCTCCAAGGCATATAATAGTAAAAACATCAAAGGTCAATCACCAAGAAAAAGTGTTAAGGGCAGCAAGGCAAAAGAGAATAATCTACAAAGGAACCGCCATCAGGCTTTCAGCAGATTTCTCAGCAAAAGCCTTACAGTTTAGGAAAGAGTGGAATGATATATTCAAAATACTGAAAGACAAAAACTATCAGCGAAGAATACTCTATCCAGCAAAATTATCCTTCAGAGATGGCACTACTTGAGTTGGGTTTTGACGAGTGCATTGGAATTTTCTAGGCAGAGAAAACAGCCGCTGCAAACTCACGTTGGCTTCCGTTTATGAATTTGGGGCGTGACCACGCAGTCTGGTTGCCTTGCAGATTCTTTCAAATGTAGGGGGCAGCATGCTTTCCTTAACTCTTACCCAGAGCCTCTTCTCCAGCTGGGCCATGCACACAGCCTTGAAGCTGGGCCACATCTCTGCCCAGGCCCCTGGTCCCTCCTTGGAGCCAGGTGTAGATGCAGTGTTCCCAGGACCTTTGAGCAGGGTATATGCCATCTTAAAAGCTGGGGCAGCGACACCCAGAGAGAGGAGTGCAATGCTGTGAGGCCAGCCCCAGCAAACCCCACACAGGCCTGATCTGCCCCGAGACACTGAAACCAGAGAGTTAGTCACATACACTGACCCAAATGCTTCCTGCTTTTTTGGTAGCATTTCACTCTGTGAGTAGCTAAACATATCAGAGGGGTTCTGCTGATTGAAGGACTGTCAACCACAACTTCACCTCTTGGGGGCGGGTGGCGTCTGCACGCAGTATTCCTGGGATCCCAGCTCATCAGGGAGCAAAGGCAGGATTGCAGAAAGCAGCATCTCCGTAATAAAAGCAAAGATTCCAAGGGGTGACAAGAAGGGATACAGCGCCTGTCGGTTCCCTCCTGTCCCTGATGCTGGGGACAGTTCTGAGGGCACCGTCTCCCTGGCAGGCTCTTCAGGAACATGGGACTTTCAGAGTAGGTGGGTGTGCAGGCATCCCCATCCCTGGGACACTGCGTGACTGTGCAGGGAGCTGCAACTCAGGACCCCTGGCAGCTCAGAGTCCAGTTGCTGAAGGAGGAGGGGAGACATATCACCTGTCCCTCTTCCTCTTGGAGGGGCCCAGCTGGTGACGGGGTTAGGGTTAGCCTGGCTGCCTTCCCACCCCTCAGCCTAGGTTTCAATAAGGAACAATGGACCCTGCTGGCTATGTTTATTATGACTCTGTTGCAAGGGGAAAATTGAACCTCCAGCAGGCATGAAGAAATCGGGTCACATAAGGAAGATGTTTAATCTCACCTCAACCAAAAGATCCAAGGAAAGGGGCCTTCAGGCATGGCTGGTTCCAGGGCCTCAAAGGATGCCTGTCTAGTCCCTCAGACCTTCCCTCCCCTGGGGCTGGTTGGCATTGCCTGTGCTTGGTGCTACAGCTTAAGGGGCTTGGGCCCCTATGCTTGGTACTGACAGCCTAAGATGCGAAGGCAGGAATCGACCAGGGAGCAGGTGGGCACGTGGGCCAGCACAGCCACTCACAGGAGGCAGGGGCAGGTTCTTGGCTGTTCTTGAAAGTTGCTTTTTTGTTTTTTGGGGTTTTTTAAACTAAATCCTTTTTTGTACTTTAGTTGTATCTGCAGAACTTTCTGTGGGGCAGTTTCACTCCCATAGTGGTCCTGATGTCAGGGAAGTGCCTTCCTGGTGCCACCACGTGGCTGCCCAGAGATTTCTCTCTTGACTCCCCTTCTCCCCCACAGTCTTACTATTAACAGTCCCAGGCATGGAGGAGGCCACGTCGGAGACAGACAAGAACCTTTCCAAACAAGCGTGGGACACCAAGAAGGTAAGGGCCCAGGGGCTTTCGAAGCAGCTTTCCTTCCTGTTCTCTTTAAATGTAGCCCCGGCAAAGAGGGCGAAGCAGCAGTGGGGGCCTGTGCTGTCCCTGGAGTTGGACCCTCACTCAGAGTCGGCAGGCGTAGGGGCAGGCCTGTCACCCTGGCAGAAACTGGAGAACTCAAGCCTGTGCCCGCCCGGCAGTGCTCACACAACAGTTGGACACTACGGGGCACACAGCCCCGTGCAGGATGACGTGCACATGCACAGCCTGTTTCATGCTCGTTCGTTTGTTTGTTTTTGCTGAGGAAGATTGTTGCTGAGCTAACATCTGTGCCAGTCTTTCTCTATTTTGTATGTGGGACGCCGCCACAGCATGGCTGCCAAGTGGTGTCGGTCTGCACCCAGAAACCGAACCCAGGCCGCCAAAGTGGAGCTTGCCGAACTTAACCACTAGGCCACAGGGCCAGCCCACACTCCGTTGTTATATATGGTGATGGGTGTTGACTTGACCTACTGTGGTGATCATTTTGCAGTATATACAAGTATGGAATCATTATGTTGTACACCTGAAACTAATGTTATGTGTCAGTTATACCTCAATTAATAGTAAACCAGTTGAAGCCAGGGAGGTAGGTGAAGACGCTCAGGGTGTACAACCTGCGCCTCCCGATTCGGAGCCTGTGATCTTTCTGCTAACCCACAGGCTTGGGTAATTATCATTGTTTCATTGTTTATAATTGTTCACAGTCATCCTCAAACATAAACTTCCATTCATTTGCACAATAACCACAGCTTTTACTAGAGTACAGAGTCTACTTGGAAGTCCCAACTGGAGTGAGATTTCTGTATTATTTCTAGGTCTAGAAACAAATTTCTCAAGTTCAGCCTATAGAAATGTGTGGTGATTGGAGAGAATTTGTGCCATGAATACAGATTTCAAATAATTTGAATAGAACAGTATACACAGCACTAAAGGTATCTTAAATGTTTAAAAAAAATAAAAAAAAGAAAACCCATTGCTGGTCACCTTATGGTGAAAGAAGCAACCATAGGAATCCCTCACCCCCCAGAATCGTAAGGAGATGCTGGATGCGCAGATAGCAGTGTGTTCCTCAGAGGCGTGTGTTCAGAAATCAACTGGAAACCACCTGAGTGTTCAACAGTAGGGGATTTATAAGGAAATTATGCTCAGTCCCTTGTGTGGAAAGCTCCACGTGTGTCGGGTAGGGGTTTTTGGAGATGTGGTGAAGGCATGAGAGGCACTCGTGAGAATGCTGCTGTGTGGACAGAGCGGGCTCAAGCTGCTTAGAAGGTCACGAACACAGCCGCACAGATGCCTGCGTGTGCAGAACCAGGCCGATGGGAGACGCAACTGGGGCGCCTCCTCTCTTGTGGGCACGGGAGCCACTGTCTGCCCTGTATTCCTGCCTACGTGTTCCAGTTTTGCACAAGGAACACATGTGATTTTTATAATCAGGGGGAAAAACTTAGAGTTCTAAAGCCAAACAAAATCAGAACACGACAGAAGCGTCTAGGTGCAGAGAGGTGGGTGAGTAAAGACGTCAGGGTCCTTAAGCAGATTGTGGTGCTGCCATAAAGAAGGCAGCCGTAGAGAGGGTCATGACAGGGAGGAGAACCCCCCACAACATTGTGGGAGTGGGAAGCAGTGGGCGGGGCCCAGCATCGTGAGGAAACTCCTCTTAAAACGTCCCTGGAACAAGGCGTCTGTGAGGGTGTCAGTAAAGGAGTTCCGTTGGATTCATTTGGGGCACGGTGGGGGCAATGGGTGAATTTTTAATACTACTTAGAAATCCATTAGTTTCTCCATAATGTTCATGTAATGCTTTTGAAAAGATTCTTTAGAAAGTCATTGTCCAAGTGCTTTGCGAAAATCCAACAATGAAGCGAATGTTTACCCACAGAATTAAGAAGCCGAGGCCAAGCAGAAACCTGCTCACTGGCTTTCCCTGCAGAGGCTTAGTGCCTGCTGGTCGCACGCCACCCCTTGGGCGTCCCCCCATCGATGAGTGTGTGTCGAGGCTGGTGATAATCCCTAAAGAACACATGGACCCCAGGGCTGGGGAGGCAGACGGGGAGTTAGGGAATGTGACACAGAGGAGCCCTCCATCTTCACACAGGCCTCTGTCGCGTCACGTCTGCCGCCATGGGAAGAGAGTTCCCTCCTTTGTCCTTGAACGAGAGACCTTGAACCTGCTGTCCTTGGGTGGCGATAGTGTCCCCTACTTGCAAAAGAGGAAGTCAGGGTCTCACTGCCAGCAGTTTCCTTGGGACCCCTCCCTGGGGCCAGCCCACAGGGCAGCCGGGGTCTTGGTCCTCAGGGAGTGGGAAGTGGGAGCATGCCCAGTGTCAGGGCCCCACTGGCAGGCAGCTGTTTACGGCATCTGGTCCAGGCCTCTTCCGGCTTCCACGTACAATGTCCGTCTGTGCGGAGGACAAATGGACGCTGAGCAGAGGTAGCCCCTGCCCCAGGAGCCCCTCCCGCCCCGATCCAGGAATGGAAGGAGGGGTCAGCCTCAGGGCGCCCAGGTTTCTAGTGGCCCCACTGCTGAGTTGGGGTTTCAGGCATAAGGAGTGGGCAAGCAAACTTCTTCCCTGAAGGCCTGCTCTGACAAGGGGCCGCATCATCCCTCGGCTGTGCCCACCTTACCAAGCGGACAGAGTGAAGCCAGGAGAGCTTCGTGGGAGACCCTCTCCTCACAATGCTTAGTCTTACCCCCTGGGCATGTCTGGGGCAGGCCCCCATCCCTTGGGGCCGCCTGCTCTTTGTGGGCCTCTCGCTTCTTGTTGAGCGTTCCTGGGGAGATCCACCGGGCTGCGAGGAGCCACAGTGTGCGCAAGGAGGCAGCTCAGCCTCTGCTGTCTTCTCTTTCAGACGGGGTCCAGGCCCAAGTCCTGCGAGGTCCCTGGAATCAAGTAAGTCTCTGCAGGGCCCACCCTGCATGCCCAAGGCCACCAGGGGCTGCTCGGATGACCCCAGGGCTTCCTGGATGACCCCAGGGCTTCTCATTAGTTCAGGAGGCTGCAAGTCCTGACAAGAGGGGCCCCAGCTGCCACCCCTTCCTGCCGGAGATGAGAGCCCCACCTCAGCACTGGCACACTCAGCCCTCAGACACACGCTGTCCCTCGCCCATCCCCACCCCGCCCTGCAGGGATAGGCTGCTTGCTCAGGCCCCACTGGAGGTGTGGGCTGACAGTCGTTTTCCCAGCAGGGCAGCCCCTAATCCCAGGGTGTCATTTTGCACCTGCTGTTGTTTTGCGCCAGCCCCTTCCTACCCCTGCAGCAATTTCTGGGACTGCCATCCGGAGACCTCACCTCCCCACTCTGGCCTTTCCCCAGCATCTTTCCATCCGCCGACCAGGAGAACACTACAGCCCTGATCCCTGCCACCCACAACACGGGGGGCTCCCTGCCCGACCTGACCAACATCCACTTCCCCTCCCCGCTTCCGACCCCGTTGGACCCCGAGGAGCCCACCTTCCCTGCGCTCAGCAGCTCCAGCAGCACTGGCAACCTTGCAGCCAACCTGACACACCTGGGCCTCGGCGCCACCGGCCAGGGTAAGGCCAGCCAGGTGATTGGGCGCTGCCTTCCCTGGCAGAGCTCATCGTCCAGTGAGGACGACATGTGTGTTTGAACGATGACTTAGGGTGACATCCAAAATGCTGGGCATGGGGTGGGGGCAGAGCCCACCACAGGGGCCTGGCGTCACCCAGCATTGCCCAGGAAAGGCACTTGGGCAGAGGGCACAGCATAGGCAAAGGCCCAGGGATGGGAGAGTTCATGGTACCCCCAGGGATTGGACAATTCTTCTGAGGAGCTGCTGGGGTCTTCAGAGAGGTTGATTGAGCCCAGAATATTCTAGGAGGGGAGCCCCCAAGGTTTGACCCAGCTGGGTGGGCCAGGCTTTCTCCCTGCCCCTCATTATCCCTGCCTGTCTCCGAGGGATAGGACCTGACCTGCTGCCCCCACATCTCTTCCCAACCCCCAGCTGACCCTGGCTGCCTGCTTGGGACACTCCAGCCTGGCCCCCTCCCCGAGCTCCATGTCCATTTGTGCCTGGGCCGTGTCCAGGGGGCCATCTTACGAGCCCCTCACGCATCCCGCTCTCTCCCCATGCTGCCCCAGCCCTGCTCCTCCCAGGAACCAGTGGTGCCGTAGCAGGTGGCTCAGGCCAGGGACCCTGGAGGTGTCCTCCTCAACTCCTGTCCTGCTGCCTGCCCTGACCTGTTGGCTTGTCCTGTCGGCCCCACCGTCAGGACCTGGCCCAGCTTGGACTCTCCCCACCCTGCCTGGCCTCCACTTGCCTGGCCCCCAGCCTCCAGCCCCTAGTCTCTTCTCCCTGAATGGCTGTCGGCTCATGGCTCTCCTCTGCTTGGACCCTTGCATGGATCCTCAGCTCCCTCCCAGTGAAAACCTGAGACCCCCAGGGCCTGGGATGTCCACTAGTGTCCAGGGCCCCTCCCCTGCCCCATCCCTTACTCACACCTCCTCCCCTCCGCAGGATGTCCCACTGCTCGCCTGTGCCCACAGCCCCTCACACTGCGTTCCTCTTCTGCCCTCACTCTGCTGCTGTGGAGTCACTGCTTTGCTCTCACGTGCTTCCTGGGCTGGGCGTCGCTCACCCACGTCCCTGCTGTGACCTGTCTCTCCGCCCTGACCCCCACACCCACATTGACTGTAGGATGTGTGGGTGCATCCAGAGAGGAGACAGGATGGCCCAACAGCCCCTTGGGGACAGGCAAGAGGGGCCGTGGGGGACCCTCTGTGCGGTCAGTGAGAGCACTGCACTGTGCCCTCCGGCCTGCCCAGGAGCCACAGAAGAGGCTGGCGCTCACGCTGCCCCCTGCGTCTCAGGCCTCTGTGTGGTGGGCAGCATCATGCAGGGTTTTCTGAGAGACTCATGCTAAGATTCATGTTTGTCCCAATCCCTGTGGCCGCCCAGCAAGAACAGACTGTCAGGAGAGAGCGGCAGCACCTGAACCTGGGCCCTGTTGGTCACTTTGCAGAGAGATTTCAGGGTGAAATTGGCTGGCCTGGGAGCCAGGTGGGTACAAGAAGTGGAGGAGAACAAGGAGCCTGGAGTCATTCCT
The DNA here is from genome assembly GCF_041296265.1 of Equus caballus. Classification (NCBI taxonomy): domain Eukaryota; kingdom Metazoa; phylum Chordata; class Mammalia; order Perissodactyla; family Equidae; genus Equus; species Equus caballus. The sequence goes on from NC_091704.1 coordinate 17,837,833, forward strand.
GGCTTTGGGCCGACAGGCCAGGGACAGGTGAGGGATGTTAAGGACCGTGTGAATGTTCCTAGGTTTTTAGATGCCAGGATGAAGGCCAAAGCAGGACCCTGGCCTGACAGCGTTGAGGCTGTGTTTGTTCTTCTTCTTCTTCTTCTTTTTTTTTTTTCGGTGAGGAAGATTGGCCCTGAGCTAACATCTGTGCCAATCTTCCTCTATTTTGTATTTGGGATGCTGCCACAGCATGGCTTGAAGAGTGGTGTAGGTCTGCGCCTGGGATCTGCACCAGCAAACCTGGGCCGCCCAAGCGGAACATGTTGGACTTAACCACTACACACATGGGGGCAGCCCCACAGGCTATGTTCTTTCTTCCACGTGCCTGGCCCCATGCCCCTTGAGGCTCAGCCACCTGGACGAGGGTACCAGCCCTGGCCGTGCCTCCCCCCCCAGGGAAAGCCCCGAAGAGAAAATGAGCAGTTTCAGGGGAGCCTGAGACACATGGCCGCTGAGAGATGGGTGGGCGGGCAGCATCCACACAGGCCTGTGCAAAGCAAGAAATCAGAAGGTCTGCTCTGGGGCCACTGGGGCCCCTCGTGCAGGCACGGCTGTTCTGCAGCCCCTGTTTTTCTCCTCACATCTCCCTACGGCCTCCAGAGCACCACCCCCTCTACCAGAACGTCCTTGGCAGCGCCCCAGCGCCCGCCTGGGAGCTGCGCACCTCCAGTCCCGCCGAGTCTAAACAGGCACAGGAAAATGCAGCACATGTGAAAGCCATAGACGCGGACGAGTGCAGGCCCGAGCGTGGGGCCCAGACCCCGGCCCGCCTGGCTCGAGTGCTGGCCCCGTAATGTCTGACATGTGTTCAGTTGTTTGCAAACCTGCCGCTCCAGCAGCTCGCCTGGCAGGGGCTTTGCTTTCTGGGCGCATTTTAAATCAAGCCGAGCCGCTGGCCCTGGCATACGTGGAGATCCCCCCAGCTCCCAGCCCACCCGCCAGTTGGAACGTGAGCCCTGCGAGGAGGCAGAGGGAGGCCTCCACCGCCAGGGAGACAGCGGCCCCTCTCGTCTCCTTCCACATGTGCTACAGTCGTTTCCCTGGCTGCTCACAGGAACCGGGGGAGGGCAGGCCTGGGTCCACCTTCATGGCACAGCCCTGGGGCAGCCGGCCCCGCACACAAGGCTTGCATGCTGTGGGCCAGGCCGCTGCCACCTGGCCTGCCCTCCCCTGGCAGCTCTCCCTGCCCACCCCAGACCTCCCTTCCTGCTGGCCCACTCCTTTTCCCAAAGGCAGTGCAGGTTGCCAAAAGGAATTCAGCAGCAGGCCATCAGTCCACGCACCCCCGGCCCAACTGGCCTCTCAGGGGGCGGTGGCCTCCCCGTGTGAGGCCGGGAGCTCACTCTGTAGCCCAGCAGAGGATTAAACACTCCCTTGTATCCTCTGCAGACATTAGAGGTGGGCAACCCAAGGGCCAAGTCTAGCCCACTGGTGTGTTTTGTCCGGCCCACAATTGTGTGTGACGCTCTGAGTCAACATTTAAAGTCGGGAGAGCGCATGTAAAATCTGGGTTTCTTCCTTCTCTTGAAGCATCACAAGGCCCAGTAGCAGTGGGTCGAGGTCCTATGTCTGACCGTCCAGAGCGCTAGTTTGCTGCAGGCCCAACCTGCCCGTCACCCCACTGTCCCTGTCACTCCTGGTATTTGCCTCTGCCACTTAGCCAACCCTCTCGTTGCTCCCTGGGTGTCAAGCGTTCCTCGGCCCATTGGGCACGTGAGGCAGTGGATAGAGAAGATGGCGGAGCAGCCCAGGGTCCTGACTCCAAGTGCTCTCTGATTAGGTATCTCCCAGACCCCTCTTGCTCGGGGCTCTGTGGGTGCCTTCCTTGATGTTGCCGTGTACACAGCAGCCTGATTCTAGGGCCCAAAGTCTTTGCAGAAGCTGAACCCAGGGGCTCTTCCTGGGGAGCAGTCCGTGGTGCCAGGTGCCCCTGCAGCACTTGGCAGAGCGGATCCGCGAGGGTGTCCAAGGGGAAATGTAGACGTGACCAGGCTCGCCTTGCATGGATGACACAGCCCCAGCGAGCAGCTGCCCTGGGTGGAGAGAAGGCTGCCCATCATGTCTCCTTGGTGTGTGCTGGGTGTGTTCCCACTGGCCCGTGAACCTGCTGTGTCACCCATTGGAACGAGGTTGAGCTGGTGCCCTCAGCAGGATGGGCTTGGCTCCCCTCAGTGAGTCAGGCACCTTCAGCCATCCTTGCCTGAGGGCCAGACTCTCTTCAGAGCCTGTTCATGACCTCTTTGGGGCCTCACTGTGAGCTCATGAGGGCGGCTCTTATCTCTGTCTCAAGGGCGAGGAACCGAGTCTGATGATCAGGCCAGGCCAGGCCCCTGGGGCTCCCTCGGCGTTGGGGGCTTGTTGCCTCCCCGGCTCGGTGCCCTAGGATAACTTGGCAAGCCCCAACTGTTGCCACACTGGACTTGACCTCACTCAGCTCCTTTACAACAGATGTATCCAGGGGTTGGATTGCCGGGGGAGGCGGCAGGGGTGAGGGAATGGGCTATGTGGAGCCCCCAGTGGGAACTCCACCAGGAACGAGTGTGTTGGGAGAAAATAAAGAGTAACTGAGTTTCTAGCTTGGGCAGGCTGGTAGGGGTGGTGCATCAGCATGGGGAGTACATGAGGCGGGGGGAGAAGGATGTGGCTGTGAGGTGTTGGCAGAGGGGTCACCAGATACATGGGTCCAGGGGCTGAGAGGAAGTCTGGCTGAAGGAGCAGGCACAGGAAGCAGCGTGTTCGTTGAAAGAGGGTGAGGAAAGCCGTGAGGTTCTTGAAGCTAACCAAAACCCAAGCCAGTTTAGGCAAAAATGGGATTCGTTGTCTCTCGAAACCAGGAAGTGCCAGTGTGGCTGGATTCAGGGCTCAGGTGCTGCCTCTTCTCCTTGGCTCTTGATTCTCTAGCCCACCTTTCCCCTTGTAGCCACAGGATGCACCACACACAGCTCCAGACCCCCTTTCTTGGAGTCCCATCAAAAGTCCCAGGGTAGGGGGCCAGCCCAGTGGCACAGTGGTTAAGTTTGCACGTTCTCCTTTGGCGGCCCGGGGTTCGCCGGTTCAGATCCCAGGTGCGGACATGACACTGCTTGGCACACCATGCTGTGCTAGGCGTCCCACATATAAAGTGGAGGAAGATGGGCATGGATGTTAGCTCAGGGCCAAGTCTTCCTCAGCAAAAAGAGGAGGATTGGCAGCAGATGTTAGCTCAGGGCTAATCTTCCTCAAGAAAAAAAAGAGTCCCAGGGTAGCCTCTCATTGGGCCGGCCTGGTCATGTGTCCATCTCGGGGCCAATCAAACGGTAGTCAAGAGGCAGGGAAGTGCTGATGGGCAGGGTCTGCAGGACACCCCCCTCCTGGAGGGATGGCAGGGTCAGCTGGGAGCACGTTGGTCAGCACAGGAGGCGGGAAGAACAGAGCCCACGCAGAGCTGGGGACCCTGAGGTTGGTGTATTGGGGCCTTGGAGGGGACACACTGGGTTTGGTGATCTGGACATGTCTTCTGGCTTCTGTCTGAGTGCTTGGGTTGTCCCCAGCAGTGACTGTGGGTGTGTGGATGGCCCTCGAAAGGCTGAAGTCACGCCCAGCCCCCCTCTCTCCCTGCTTCCCTTTCAGGGATGAGCACGCCAGGCTCGTCGCCTCAGCACCGCCCGGCCGGCGTCAGCCCCCTGTCCCTGAGCACGGAGGCGAGGCGGCAGCAGGCCCAGCAGGTGTCGCCCACCCTATCCCCGCTGTCACCCATCACTCAGGTGCGAGGGCATGGTGGGGTTGGGGAGACGGGGCCGGTCTGCTCTGCTCCCACTCCTTTCAGAGGCTACAGAGTCCTGAAAACGTTCCCAGCATCTTGGCTTTTTGTCAGATTTTCAAATGCACAGGAAATGCGTGGAGTCCCCTGTGCCCATCGCGGCTGTTAGATTTGACAGCTGCTGGCTCATGCCCGTGTGCCTGGACACTTCGTTGTGTTGCTTTCTATTCCTTCAGATCTAGTTGAAGTTTTGCAGGATAAAATGTTTAGAGGGGTGTTTTTGGTTCAGTTTACCATAATTTTGCTTTGTCTACGTTTCTGTGAGTTTGCCTGTGTCTGGGAATTGGTCTGTGGCGTCCAGGTTATCCAGGGGCTGACGTACGGTCGGTCATGAGCCTCTCTGATAATCCTTTTTAGTTGTGTAAAGTCGATAGTGAGGTTCCCACTTTCGTTTCTGATTTCGGTAATTTGAGTCTTCTCTTTTTCCCTTAGTCAGTCTAGGCTCGTAGAACAAGTTAGGAAGTGTTCTCTCCTCTTGTGTTTTTGGAAGAGCTTGAGAAGTGTTGGTGTTGATTCTTTAAAAGTTTGGTAGAATTCACCAGGAAGCCACCGTGGTCTTGGCTGGTCTCCGTTGGGAGGTTTTTTGATTACTAATTCAGTCTCCTTTCTTGATATGCGTCTGCTCAGATGTTGTGTTTCTTCTTGTGTTAGTTTTGGTAGTTATGTGTTTCTAGGAATTTGTCCGTCTCGTATGTTTTTTAGAAATCACTGACAGATAACGTTTATGTTGTTGTTTGCTTTGTAACATAGCTTCGATGGCATGATCCCCCTACTGCAAAGTTAACAGGACTCTTTCATACCTCCTGGTGCGCGGCCTGGGCTCTCTTCTCTTCGTGTCTCTGTCTGCTCATATGGCTCTTGTTCCCGTCAGGGTCCAGGCAGAGCCCTGGGTGGCTCCTGGCCATTTGTCTTCAGTCTCTCCATCTGTGACCCCTGCCCCTTCTCCCCCTCCTTTAGGACTGCTTTCCCTTTCTGGAAACTCCTTTTTGGTCATGAACCCCCTGCTGATTAGAGGCCAGGCATTCTGCTAAGTTTGATGCCCTGTAGCTCCTGGGCACGTCCAGCCTCCCTCCAAGGCCAGGAGCCCCTGCCTTCCCCAGGGACTGTCTGCACAGACTCATGGACGTTGAAAACATCCCTCTGGTTATTTTCCAACTTAGAAGGCCCGAGCTGATTATAGCCAAGTGACCACGCCAGGGCCTCCATCACCCGTGCCCTCCCCAGCCTCCCCAGGTGGGCCAGGCTGCGGGCTTGGGGTGGGGGTTCCTTCCCACAAGGACCCCAGGGAGGCTCAGTGCTGCTGCCCACTGTTTGCTGGAGTGTGGCACCTGTGCCTAACCCACAGCAGGGAAACTCCAGCTCAGGGAGGCCAGGGACCTCCTGAGTCTCAGCAAGGATGGAGGGTGGCCCCCTCTCGGAGTAAGGTGAGGGTGAAAGAAGGGCTTGTTGGGTACAGGGTGTAGCCAGCTGGATAGACCCCCAGGACCATCACCTGCAGCCTAGACCTCCTTGGCCAGGGGCCAGGCCCATCATCTGGGCCTGTGCTTCTATGGTCCAGGATCTGTGCGTCCCTTTGTTGGTCCATCATATCGTTGCTGAGCGTGGGGGGCCTCCAGGGACCAGCTGCTGGCAACCATGCCTCCTGTTTCTCCCACCGATGCCCCGCTCTCTTCCTAGGCCGTGGCCATGGATGCCCTGTCTCTGGAGCAGCAGCTGCCCTATGCCTTCTTCACCCAGGCTGGCTCCCAGCCGCCACCACCACAGCCGCAGCCCCCGCCACCGCCGCCGCCCACGGCCCAGCAGCAGCCGCCCCCGCCACCCCCACAGGTGCCCATCGGCCTTCCCCCAGGAGGCCCCCTGATGCCAAGCGCCAGCTTGACTCGGGGGCCCCAGCTGCCCCCACTCACGGTCACAGTACCGTCCTCTCTCCCCCAGTCCCCCTCAGAGAACCCGGGCCAGCCGCCGATGGGGATCGACATTGCCTCGGTAAGCCCAAGATGGGGTCCTCTGGGGTCTAGCTGCGGGGGCTTGTGCAGGAGGACCCTAGGGTCTCTGGGAGGCCCCCATCAGACCCCAAGGCCCAAGGATGGTCAGGCGCCCAGCTGTGTCTGCAGCTGCCTCAAGGCTCTACTTCAAGGCCAACTTGGCCAGGGGTTGGGGCTGAAGCAAACGTTGCCTGGGCTGGGCACTCAATGGGGGTTTTCTGCCTGGAATCCTCAAGTCAAGGTTGATGCCCCATTTATAGATGGGGAAACAGAGGCACAAGCAGGGGTCAGTTGCCCCAAACTTCACCCAAGATGAGCAACCCTGTGTCTGGCTGCCAAGCCCTCCCCCTGGCCCTTGATGCCCCCACCTCAGCCATTCCCACCCAAAAAGGGCTTTCTTGGAGGCAGGGAGAGCTCAGAGCTCTCAGGACCTGGGGAACGGACCTCTGGGAACCAGAGGGACCAAGATAAGCTTGGAGAGGAAGAGGGATGAAGCCAGCCCTGTGGTTCATGCAGCACTGCCCTGGGCTGGGGGGCGGCAGCTCAGATCATGGAACCCCCTCCCTGGGGCTGGGCTCATGGAGACGAGTGCTAGGTTTTGACCTCTGCACTCCCAAGCCTTCCTGAGAGTTCAGACTTTTGCCTGGTTGGTGTGGCAGGAAGGGGGTGGTCACGGCTCCCTTTGGCCATATCCAGAGGAACAGGATCCATGTTTGGGGCACAGTGATCCTTCCCCACTCGGCCCTTGGCTGCCAGCCCCAGGATAAATGTCATCAGACCATCATGTGCTTTGCAAAGAACAGGCCCCCCTGAGGTGGGCCGGGCAGGCAGGTGACCTAACAGGTAGAGACCCAAGTTTCCAAGCGGCTCTGATCCCTCAGAGGGCAGACCTCAGGGTCCCCTAGATGAGAAAGCAGCCAAGCCTTTCCTTGGGCTGAAATACCGCAGGTGTGGGGGTGGCTCTGACAGCAGGGCCTCGCTTTGGACTAGGCGGCCGGCGGAGGCATCGTGTCTGGGCCGGGCGCACAGATGCTCCTCCCCGGGTTCTCGGGTTAGGGCCTCTTTGTCCTAGTACCAGCCCAGGGGCTGCTGGTTCCCTCGGGTGCAGGCTCCAGTGGCCTCCTCCATGAGTTTCTGCAGACTCACCCTAGCAAGGAGAACATCCTTCTGGAGGTTTTCCTCTTTCCAACTTAGAAGACCCGAGCTGGTCATTGCCAAGTGACCACGCTGGCACCTCTGATACCCACACGCTGCTCATGAAGCCCCCAGGCGCCACCTGTGCTCAACCCCCATCCCAAACTGCTCAGAACAGACCACTGAGGACATGGGGGAGACTGAGCACTGATGGGGTTCTGGGAAGCTGTCCGGGCCTCAATGAACAACAGGCTCAGAGAGGTCAGGCAACTTGCCTGGAGACACATAGCAGGTCCTGGCCAGGCTGGGACTGGAGCAGAGTCTAAATCCAGGTCCTGGCCCAGCCTGTCATGCCCCCAAGGGACCTGTTGAGAAGCCAAGGCTCTCTGTCCTTTGAGCAAGGAGGAGGCTGCCTCTGGGACATCTCTGGACAGCATTACCCCATCAAGGCTTGTTCCAGGTGGTGCCAGTGATCATGGCTGCCTGGTGCTGGAGCCCTGTGCCATGCCCCAGACGGCCTCTGCTGTCAGTCCCGCCACCCCTCGAGGTGGGAGGGATGTGCCAGTGCACACATGGGCTCAAAGAGCTGAGAACCCACCCAGAGCTGAGAGCAGAAGGCAGCGAGCACCTGCCTGTCCAGCCCTGGCCCTTCCCTGCCCACGTGTGCGTGGCTGTGCATGTGTACGTGTGTGCAGCTGTGTGCACATGTATGTGGGTGCTCTGAACTCTACAGAGTCAAGGCCGACCCTTCGGTCACCTCCCCACAACCCTCCAGGGCGATTGCGTGAGGCTGGGCTCCAGCTTCTCAGACCACAGCCTCCATCCCCGGGAGCTGGGTTTGCAGGCAGGTGGCACCAGGCCTGGGGCCCAGGCGGGGCTTGGGACCCAACCTCCTGCAGGTGCCCTGGTGCTCTGCCTACCTGAGGGGGCCCCTCTGGGGGGCTCGGCGGGGAACAGCTAGGCCTGGGGCCCCTGGTGCCCTGACCTGTCTGTCGTCGCAGGCGCCCGCTCGGCAGCAGTACCGCACTAGTGCCGGCTCCCCGGCCAACCAGTCTCCCACCTCGCCCGTCTCCAATCAAGGCTTCTCCCCCGGGAGCTCCCCGCAAGTAAGGGACGCCGCCCCCCACCGCCACCCGCGCCCCAGCCTCGCTTTGCCCCCTGTGTGCCCCCCGCCTACCTGCCATCTGTGCCTCACACCTCACTCCATCCCATCTTGTCCACCCCACTGGTGCTGGGAGGAGAAGGCACTGCCCCCACAGGCCCTCTCCAGGCACTGCCTGGTTCCCACTGCGCCTCTGTGGTCTGCCGAGCCCCCGCAGGAGGTGGCAAGCTCCTCACTCACATTAGCGACCTTGCAGTCAGCCACGTCCCGGCTCCTCACCCAGTGGCCCAGGACACCCCTGTGTGCAACTCAGAGCACGCGCCAAGCAGCCTGCGGCATGTCCGCACTTATGTCTGCCTGCCCTAAGGCCTGGCCCTTTGAGGCTCCCAGAAGTGGGGTGCCCTCCCTGCTTGGGGGCACAGCTGAGGTGGCAACTGGCCCGTATTGGGGGCTACAACTCCTCACTCCCCTCACCCCCGCCCTGTAGGAAGGCATGTCCTCCCCAGGAAGCTTCTCTTAGTAGCACTGTAGCCTCTCAGGGGTCATTGTCCCCATGCCACAGGTGGGGAGACTGAGGCTGGCCCCAGGCAACAGGCAGAGCTTGACCATGTCCATGAGACTTGGGTTTTCCCCCACACCTGACACGATGGGACCCTGATGCCTGACACACACATGCACACACCCTGTCCAGGTTCCTCAGAATTCCCCTCAGCCCAGTTTGGCCCATGGCCACATTCCATCCAGAACATTCCGTAAGAGTTGAGGGGGTACCCGCAAAGTTGATATTCGGGCCCCAAACCTCACTCTAGCAGCAGATCCTCCCTGGGACCCTGCCACTCTGTCCCAACATGTCACCAGCTGAGAAAGTCTAAGGAGACAATGCAGTACCCCAGGCCCTAAGCCTCGTTCTCTGCTGAGGAGACGATAGGATTTTCCTTCCCATGTAGAGCCATACCGCCAGGCAGGACCATGCAGGAATGACGCCAGCTCCCTCGTCCCAGGGACGTGCCCTGCTGTCCCCCTGCCCCCAGCTCTCATACGTGCAGTCCAAGCCGGGCCCTGGTGTTGGGACAGTGGGCGTCCCGCTCAGGGAGGCCCCGAGGCAGCTGTCACGGCTCCATCTTATGGGAGGAGCTCTCCCAGGGTGCTTCCTCCACCACCCCTGGGGACTGAGGTCCTGCTGGGACTGTCGGCGGCAGCCTTCTGCTCCGTAGGCAGGTGGGGAGGGTGGGGGTGAGCTCAGGGTGGGCCAGCGGTCAGCCAGGTGTCTGCACGCTCTTGGTCTGTCCACTCTAGCTCTCGTGGCTCCCAGAAAGTGTCTGGTCTCATCATGCGGTGCCATGGGGTGCGGGGTGGGAGAAGGTTAGCCAGGCAGGGGAGACAGCAGGTGGAGGCTGTCCAGGAGACAGCCCTGCCCAGGGCCAGTGCCCAAGTAACGTCCCTTTTTGCACAAGGCTGGACAGGAATTCAAGGGTCAAGCAGATTTCTCTCAGTAGAGATAGGCTTGAGCCAAAGTGGTTTGGTCCATCCCAGGCAGAAAGCGTGTTGCCATCTCCTCGAGCCCGTGTCTGTGTGTTGGTCCATTTGTCCATCGTTTGGGAGGCAGGCGGCTCAGGTAGCTGTGAGGGTGGGTCATCAGGCTGTCTGGACTCAACCAGAGACATGGGCTAAGAGGGCCAAGGGGCTCACTCGGGGGTGGATCAGGCCGGGGGAGGCCAGAACTGCCCTCCAACTGCAGCTGGGTCCCTGAGGGTGCGCTCAGCGGCCTTTTGGGCCTGGACTCCCCCACGCCTCCCTGGCCCAGCCAGCGTCTCCCGTGGATGCTCAGGGCCGCCCTCCCGCCTGTCTGTCCAGCTGCACCCTAGGCCTTAGGCAGCTAGGATTGGTCCTGTGTGCTGCCTCCCCCTCCCTTCTGAGCGGACCTTTCTGGCAAATCCCCATGGCAGCATCACAAGAGAAGCTTTAGCCTGGCGTGCCCTGCCTGTGTCGGGCCTCTCTGAGGCCAAGGCCTTGGGGACAGGAACAGGTGCCCTAGAACAAACCTGCCTCCACTCTCGTGGGTTAGCCCACCCACAGGCTTGCAGCCCCCTTTCCTAGACCTGAAGCAGGCAGTCTTTAGGACAGAGGTGGCATTTTTGCCACATTGGCTCTCTTTTTGCTCTTAGCCCACTGACCACCCACAGTAGCCGCTGGGCTTGTGGCCATCCCCTCTCGGATGGAGGCTGAGACTCAAGCATTGGCTGTTGTCAGAGCATGTGGGGACCTTTCTAGAACAGGGAGCTCAAAGAGAGTAGGCCCAGGGCCTTTGGTCCATGGCGACGTTTACTTGGGTGCATGCTGGGCACGTGCATGACTCAGCACATGGGGGAACGAGGTACAGCGACTTCGAGAGACACCCTGACCTGCAGATGAGGAAGCAGACGCAGGGTCTGGGCTGGGGATGCTTCCGAGGCCAGTGCCTCAGGCCCGGCCTGGCCACACACCAGCCGGCCCTCTCCTCCTCTCCATGTTCTGCCTGGCTCCATCCTGCCATCTTGCTGGTGGCATTGTGGGAATGGGCAGGGGCTCCAAGCTCCTTTTTCAGACATCTCCGCTGCCTGTGAGGGTCCCCAGCCCCCTGTTCCTCTCCTGGCCCCTCTTCCCCCTGCCCTGGCTGGCCTTGGATGAGCTGGAGTGGGGCTGCCCACTCACCCATGGGCCCTGGGCTCTCCCAGACAGGCAGCCCGGGGTGGACGGGTGAGCAGGGGCTTCCCATGTGCCTGTCCTGTGCTTGCTCGGCCAGCATCCAGCTCTGTGCACCCATCCTGTCCACGTGTGTGTGGCCTGCCACCCTGTCCAGTGTCTCCTCGGGGGCCTGACAAGCTCACTGAGCGCGCATCTTGTGCTGAACATCCAGAGCGCCTCCCGTCTTGGCCCAGTCACGTGCTTTCCTCTGCACCTGTCAGGCAGGGCTCCCCATCCCTGTGGCGCCCCATCCTCCATCCGATGGAACTGGGGTCACCCCACTGGGCTCAAGGAGAGGAGATGGGGGATGGAGCTTTGGGAGATGGGTGCAGAGGTTCCCCAGGAGCAGCCCGTGGAAAGGAGCAGTCATCCTGAGTGGGGGAAGCCCTCCATCCCGGAGGTCGTGGGCTCTCCCGGGGGCCCTGAGATAGGCGTGGTTGGCCTCCTTCCTCCAAGCATCCTCCCTGTGGGCGCACGCAGCCTGTGGCAGGCCCCATCTTGGGGCCGTGACGACAGAGGCCTCTCTTCCATCTGCAGCACTCTTCCACCCTGGGCGGCGTGTTTGGGGACTCGTACTACGAGCAGCAGATGGCAGCCAGGCAGGCCAATGCTCTGTCCCACCAGGTGAGCGGGCGCCCGGGCCGTAGCGCCCACCGCAGATGCCCGCCCGGACCGCGCCTGCCTCTCGGGCACAAGCTTCAGTCCCCACGCTTTGGGGGATGGCTTGGCTTTGCCTCCCCCGGCATCTGCACCCAGCCCACAGTATGTGGCCAACTGCAGAACAGGAGGAAGGGCAGATGGTGAACACCAGCAGGGACGGGCAGTGGCTGTCACTGTGGCCTCTCAGTGTGGGCCTTGCATGTGGGTTTGCTGGGAGATCATGCTGGCTTCGCGTGGAGGCTGGGATCAGTGGCGTACAGCATGGGAGGGGTTGGCTGCTACCTGGAGCTGGTCACCCATTCGCCCATCCATCCATCTATCCATCCGTCCATCCATCCAGCCCTAGGAGGCCGTGTGCAGGGAGGCCTGGGTACATTCAGAGAGGGGGAGAGGGGGAGATCCCAGAGCAGAGGGACACATGCTCGGCAGCCCCAGGTGTGCCTGAGCACTGGTGCTGGGTGTCCTGCAGAGAAAGTGGTCCTGGTGGCTGCAAAGCAGGCAGCCAACAGCAGTCAGGGGCTCAGAGGGGCCGGCCTCATGCCTGTGTGCTTTCCCTCCCAGCTGGAGCAGTTCAACATGATGGAGAATGCCATCAGCTCCAGCAGCCTGTACAGCCCGGGCTCTACGCTCAACTACTCACAGGCGGCCATGATGGGCCTTACGGGCAGCCACGGGAGCCTACCAGACACACAGCCGCTCGGTTACCCCAGCCACAGCAGCATCCCCAACATCATCCTCACAGGTGAGGCCGCTTGTGCATGGCATCCTGGGTGGGAGTCTCAGTCATGGTGGCCCCGTGGGGCCTGGCAAGCTCGAGAGGCCTCAGCCCCAGGGAAAATGGAGCCCCTGGCCTTGGCATGAGCCTGAGGAGGCCAGACACACCCCCAACCTTGACTCACTGCTAGGCTGTGAGACAGGCCAGGGGGACACACACTGGATCCTGGACTGCGCGTCCAGCCCCCCATGCTCAGAGCGAGAGCAGGACAGAGTCAGTCTGCCACCCAGGCCCCTGAACCCTGTTAACTGAGTGTGCTGGGGATGCAGGTGACTGGAGAGTGGGCCCTGCTGGTGGGGCTTGTCACTTACAGCCAACAGACATGTAACAGCTTGCACATGCTGTGGTGAGCACCCTCGAGTGGCCTGAACACAGTGCCCAGGTGCCCAAGGATGTGCACAGTGGACGGAGGAAGTCCCTGCTCTGTCTAGCATAGAACCCAGACCCTCTGATGCCTCCCCTTTCATCTTCCCCATGAAGGTTCTGCGTTTTATTGAAGAAGGAAGCAATTTCCTTATAAGCCAGGGCTGTTGTGGGATTGAGGATGACGCCCACTGACATCTCCAGGATGGAGGAGTCCATGCCCAGATCCCCCGAGGCCTGGGCTGCGAGTGTAGACCCAGTGTTTCCTCCCCACCCCGAGGGTGTGGCAGTGAGCTGTAGATGATCTGGCGGGGTCAGCAGCCTCTGACACGTGAAAAGGAGCAGGGCCCTGTGATTGTGCCAACAGCTCAGAAACACCAGGACTTTCATACCCGTTTCCCAGGACAGGAAACCGAAGCCCAAGGTCTCACCACAAGTAGAGGAGGGAGCCCAGGTTTGAACCTGGGTCTCTGCAGGGGAGCCCGCACTTCCCTCCAGCCCACAGGGAACGCCCCACCACACACGCACACACGTGCTGCAGCCTGCTGCTCAGTGGCACACACACAGGAGACCGCCTAGCAGAGCAGGAGAGGCCCTGCTTCCGCCAGGTCACACTGACGTTTGTCTGTGCCGCAGCCCTTAGCTCAGGACTTCCCAGCTTTGGCATGGCTGACACCTGGGTCTGGATCTTTCTCTGGGGCGGGGCCGTCCTGTGGGCTGTGGGGTGCTGAGCAGCATCCCTGGTCTCCACCCACCTGGTGCCAATAGCATCCCCACTCCCCAAGTTGTCACAACTAAAAATGCCCCCAGACGTTGCCAATGTCCCCTGGAGGGCAAACCCCCAGGTAAGTGCCCCTGGTGTGGCCCAGGCCCCTCTTCCCGAGCACTGATGGGGCTGTGGGGGTGCAGCAGGGTAGGGGGACGGGGAACCAGCCGGGACCAAGCTGAGGCTTTTGTCCATCCTGTTGCCCCCAGTGACAGGAGAATCCCCACCCAGCCTCTCTAAAGAACTGACCAGCACGCTGGCCGGGGTCGGCGATGTCAGCTTTGACTCCGACAATCAGTTCCCCCTGGACGAACTCAAGATCGACCCCCTGACCCTGGACGGACTGCACATGCTCAACGATCCTGACATGGTCCTGGCCGACCCTGCCACTGAGGACACCTTCCGGATGGACCGTCTGTGAGCGAGCGGCACACTGCTGCCCAGCCCCTGGCTCCCTCACCCCGCCGGTCAGTGGTCCCGACGGCATCTCCCCAAAAAAGCCCTGGGACGGCCATGCTCCGTCCCTCGCAAACGGCCGAGCTTGTGATTCTGAGCTTGCAATGCCGCCAAGCGCCCCCTGCCCTCCCACCTGCCCTTGGCTGTCCCCCTCCCTCGTGAGGCCGAGCGTCGCCCCGTGGACCTTCCCTGTGTGCGCGCTCTCGCCCCCCACCCAGGCCCTGAGCCGTCCCCCCGGAAGATGCGGAACGCATGTTGGGCAGGGCCCCCGGCCTGGGGGGCGCCGTGGTCCTCGGCGGCGGTGGGCTGAGGTGCATTTTCCGACTGTTGTCCAGCTCTCACTGCCTTCCTTTGTCCCTGGTTTCCCCACCTGCCTGCCACCCCCAGCCCATGGTTAGGTAGAGAGCCAGCCCCACTCTGCCAAAGGGAGGAGGCACCAGAGAGAGGGGCCGACACAAAGCAAAATAAACACTATTTTGACTGCTGTCTTTTATATTTCTGAGCACACGCAACGCTAGAGCCCATGCCCTGGCGGCGGGGGGCCGGGGTGTGAACGGAGCCCTCGGAGCAGCTCCATCTCCCCGGGGCCCACAGCCGCCTCGCCCACTCTGGCCGCCGCACAGGCCTGCTGGGCGTGCCCGTGGAGGCAGGGATGCCTTCTGGGGTCTTACGGCTTGTTCTCTTCTTCCTTTCTTTGTCCTGTGGTCACCGTTACTGCTCTTTAGAGCGTGAGCAGGAGCGGGGGCAGCCAGGGCATTTTTGTGTTTTTGTTGGTCTCTTGGTTTGCCTTCCATTTTGGTTGTAGAGGAGTAGCTGACTCCTTCAAGCCAGCACTTGCCTGAGAGCATGTTTTTATTCCAGAAATCCTGTGTTAGGTATTTTTTAAGCTAACTGGAAGCCATCCGCTGCCTGCCCAGGTCTGAGCTGCCTCCCCGACTTTTTAGTTCCGCCCCGAGTTATCCACACGGAAGCCCAGCGGCTGGCGGGCCGCGTGAGAGCGCCTCGTCTTGGTGGGGCTGTGGCAGCAGCTCGCAGCAGTAGCTGGAGGGCGTCTGCTGTGGCCACGTAACAGGCTTCCAGCAAGGAGCCACGGCTTTTATCGAGGGTCTGGAGAAGACCCACTCTGCCTGGCGCCCCAGACCCCCAGGCCAGCAGCACCTGCGGTTCCTCTGCTCCCAGATACCCCAGAGATGAGGCTGTCTTCTCACCCCTCCCCCTGGAGAGCCACCAACCCGGCGCCCCCTCTGCCACGCCTCTTGTAGCCCCTCCTGGCAGGGCTGGATTGGGAGGCAAAGAGCAGTGTGCTTGTCAGCAGCACGTTTCCAGGTGCTTCTCCAAGTGCCTCTGGAGGCCGAGGGGACTGTCCCTGTGCCCTCCAGTCCCTGCAAGGGGGCAGTGGGGGTGGCTGCATTTTCTGACAGCTGCTCTGGAATAGGAAGCTCCATTTCAGGCCCTCAGACTCTCATCTCAGCTCCCGCTTGCTCCTCTGCCTGCCGGCCGGGCTGACACCCTCTGCCTGGTGCATTTCTCTGTGGTGTCACATCCACCGCCTCTGCTGGGGTTTTCGGAGCCCGGCCTCTGTCCGTGGGAGCCAGATTTGATCCTAGCGACTGTCCCTCTTGTTCCATCGAAGCAGCTGGGTGGCCACACGTGTGAAAAGCGCCCCCGCTCAGACACCAAACCCCGCCGCCGTTGTCTGGGCTGAGGACAAGTGTTGGTCCATCCAGGTCAAGGGCCCGACCTCTTATGGTGGCGGGAGCTGGGGGCAAGGAGTGGGGACTTTTTTTTTTAAAGAAAAACTACATGTACATAGAAGAGTTTGATTACCATTAGACTTGTCTGTAGAACTTTTTTAAAAAAGGCCTTAATAAAATTACAAGCAACCTTCCTGGGTGCAATTTTCAAACAAAGCAGTGGGGACCCCATGAAGGAGCCTCATCAGCCCGCACTTCCTGTCTGCCAGGCGCCGGGTTCTTGGAGCAGACAGGCAGGAGAGGAGGGGTGTCCAGCTCCGTAGCCTGTTTCCAGCATCCCTCGGCCGGGAGCACAGGTGACATTGTGTTAACATGGTGGTCTCCGCCATGAGGGGTGTTGGTGCAGAGCTTTCCTGGGGAGGGAGGTCAGCCAGCAGCCCGTGGGCAGGTATCCCTG
This sequence comes from Equus caballus, assembly GCF_041296265.1. Taxonomy (NCBI): domain Eukaryota; kingdom Metazoa; phylum Chordata; class Mammalia; order Perissodactyla; family Equidae; genus Equus; species Equus caballus. Next base: position 17,853,790 of record NC_091704.1, read on the forward strand.
TGCCCCCCAAGGGCTCACACCCCTCCAGGGCCTGGACAGCCTCCCGGGGCCTGCAACAGGGGGTTTTGTTTATTTCTTAAATATTGCTTCTCTACTAAATATTCTTGAATTGCCAAGACTTTCTGAAACAAGACAGCCTGAGGGAATCAGCCCTTTGACTTGTGATGTGAAAATACTGTGATTTCATGCGAGCTGTGTCGTAAGAGGTGGGCCGGGGCCCCCACATCGTGTGTATAGACCTGCTGCTTGCGTCCTCGCTCGCTCACTTGGGACAGGCCTGGATGCTCAGCCCACATTGGGTCAGGGGCCCGGCCAGGCTGTCCCCCTGCTGTCAACCCCTGAGTGCTCCCAGTTTCAGCTGAGCCCCCTCAGCTGTGCACACTTTTCCCCCCCGGGAGCACAAGCTGCCCAGCCTGTCCCACCTGCCTCAGTTTACTCCATCCTCCATGTCCCCAGGGCAGCGAGTTTGTTACCCCAGGAGGCTACAGGTGGAGCCCAGGGGGTCAGCCCCACTCTGTGTCGCCTGGAAAGAAGGTTTATGCCCCAGCCCCCATCAGTGTCATGAGCCACCATGCCCAGGGCTGCCGTGGGGGTGGGGAAGGAGGGCTCTTGTTCGGACCATGTCTGTGTCATAGACACCCGTGCCGACCTCCACCCCCACGTGCCCTTACCAGTGGGAAGATGGGCAGCACTTTTCGGGGCATCTCGCAGTCCCCTCCCTGCTCTCCTCACTCATCCTGCCCCCCCCGGCACTCTTCTGGGCGGAAAGGGTGGGTGCCAGCCCCTTGGGGCAGGAGGCCCTGAGACCCTCAGTGGAAAGTCAGGGGTCAGGTTGACCTTTCAGCAAAATTTGGGGCCCACAGACGGTGGCATTCAGAAACCATCCAGGCTCCCCTGCAGACAAGCCCCACAGAGGGGCCCTAATTGTGGTGGGACCAGCCCCTGCCTCTACTGTGGTCCACAGCGCCCCCTGGGACCAAACCCGAGAGGCCAGAGGGCAAGGGCAGGCCGGTGTTTGTGGCCCTTTCCCCAGGGACACCTCCACACAGACCTCCTGCCTCCTGCTGGCCCCGGGCACCCACCTGCCTTGTGGGAGTGCACTGTGGGGGGGCCCGGCGGCAGATGCTCAGGCTGGCTCTGGCGGCCTCTCTGCTCTTATCTACTGTGGGTTTCGGAGGCTGGGAAGGAGCTTTCTGACGTTGTTGGGTTTGGTCTCATTTCTTTGGGTGGCCGAGCTCCTGGGAGGACACCTAGCTGGATGGGTCCTGTCACAAGGCCCGTGTGTCACTGTGAGGTGGGTGAGGATGGCTGACCATCCATCAAATGCCATGAGACCCCCACGTGGAGGGCGGGAGGGCGAGAGGCCGCACGTCCATGTGTTCATCTGTCCTGCTGGTGGCGGGTGTCTGGTTTGGGGGCTGTGTGCCTGGTGCTGGCTGTGACCTGGTCAGAGGGGACGTGAGCAGGTGCGAGGCCCATGAGGGGCTGGCAGGGCTTGGGCAGCAGGGGTAGCTCCCCCTCTGCCCAGCGTCCTGGACCTGACGAGCCCCCACTAGTGACTATCCCTAGAGGGGCCCTGGGGAGCTAAGGACCCCTCCCCACACCTCCACATCTCGGCCCACCCCTAGCTGGTCCATAACCTAGACATCCTTCCAGACCCCTGCCCCTAACTGAATTCTGTTTTCTGCATTGCCAAAGACGGCATCCCCACCCCGGGCGCACGCTACATGGGGAAGCCAGGCAGTATTGGGGGTCAACCCCCCGGCTCTGACAAAGCAGCAGCAGCACCCGCAGCCCTTCCTGGGTTCTGAGGGAGCCACACTCGGAGGCCAAGGGGCCCCTCGGCGTGAGGATGGGGTGTGGAGGCCACAAGGTCAAGGGTATGAGGCGCTCCTCGTCCTGGGCCATCACCCCTGTAGGTGGCGCCGCATGAGGGAGCCGAGGCCACCTGAGCTCTTGCCACCTGCCTGCAGAGCTGGGGGAGGACTAGGTGCCCGCTGGGTGAGTGGGCAGCTGGGTCTGTTTCTGCCCCTGTTCTTGAACCCTGGGCCCCTGCCTCCTGGGGAATCTCACAGCATGTGACTAGGGGACCCTGGGACATTCCCTGTCAGGCCCTGTCCTGCCAGCTCTGCCTGAGCCAACTCTCTTGGGCTTCCCTCAGCCCTCGGCCTCCAGGGGTCCTGGCTGGTGGGCTCAGGCACCTTTTGTGATCCTGGGGCTGCCGCAGGCGACTGACACCAGACACAGTTCTGCCCCTGAGACCAGTCCCAGGAGAGGGAGGTGGGGTGACCTGCACCCCCAGGTCTTGGCTGTGGGGTACTCCAGAGGACATGGGGGGGGCAGGAACAAGACCCTTATGACCCGGGCCTCAGTTTCCCTCTTGTCATTTGCAGGTCTCGGGGCCCCACATTCCTCCCAGGCAGGGTGGTGGGCAGGGGCTAGATGTCAGGGTGATGCTGACTCCACGGCCCCCTCCACCTTCTGTTCTCCTGGCCAGCCCTCAACACTCAGCCCGAGGAGCCAGGGAAATGAGGCATGTGCAGGGGGCAGAGAGTTGCCCCTGTCTCAAAGGGTCCTGGAATTTAGGGGCAATCAATGCCCAGCTCATCCTAGCCTGTCATTTCCGACCTCTTGCCCATTGGGGACAAGGGGACACAGCCGTGGCCTTCGCCACCAGGCCCTGGGAGGGAGGGCTTTGGCAGCTGAGGTCTACTTATCCCGCCATGCCCCTGTAGGAAACTGCCCCCTGAGGAGCGGGGCAGCACCACTGATATATGCAAACCCACTGGTCCGAGCCCTGCCCCGCCTGTGTCCCTCTGTCCCCAGGCTGGCTCTGCCCACCCCGCATGTACACTCTCCTATGGATGTCCCGTGGGCCATGTGCATGGGAGCCCGCGGCAGGTGGGGGCGGGCGGCTCAGGGTGCACTCAGCCGGCCCCTGCCCATCCTCTCTGGCTGGACGCTTTTGTCTTTGTATCTTTGCATCCTTTGTAACAAAATGTAATAAAAATCCAATGTTTTTGTCTGTGCCTCCTCTGCTTTTTTCCTGCCCCTTCCCCCACCCCAGGAACGAAATGTGGGTGTTGCAGGTGCACCAGGTGGGAGCCACACACAGGCCACACACACACACACACGCGCGTGCGCGCGTGCATGAACACAGACATGCAGATGTAGCCCTCACACAAACACGCCAGCTACTTGGGCCTGGAGCCTGGAAGGGGAGGGCCCCGCCCCCCAGGATCCTGGGACAGACACTCCAGGGGTGAGGTCCAGGCTTGTGACTGCGAGTGGGTGGGATGCACCAGCTGGCCTGGGGCCTCCAAGTCAGGCTGCTGGAGCCCAGCCAGTCAAGAGGGCAGTCAGCCACAGGTCCCCTCTCCCCCAGGCCTGGGTTTGGGGTTCCTGGCTCCACCCTACCTCAGGCCCGACACCACCCTCTCCCCACCCGCCACAGAGACCCCAGCCGGCTGCTCCGCCGCACACACACTTTATTTGTTCTCTCTGAGGCCCTCTCCCTTCCCCCCTTCACCCCCAGCTGGCTGCCCCTTGGGGCTGGGTGCTGAGTTCCTGGCCTGACTTGAGGGTGGCCATCATCCAGCAGCGGGTCCCCACCCCCATCCCTAGGCCTGCAGCAACCGCTGGATCTCGTAGTCCTCGGGGATGGTGTCTGCAAAGAGGGCGGGTGGGTGAGAGGAGCAAGGCTGGGCAGGTGGGACCCCCCTCCCAGTGCAGAGTGCCCCTCACCATTGCAGCGGTAGCGCAGGTTGGCCCAGATGATGTTCTCCTGGGAGAAGCAGAAGACTCCTAGGCGGCCGCCCCGCATGGTCGTGTCCAAGACCACGTTGCTGTCGGCCACCAGCTCAGGGCCCTCATAGAACCGCACTCTGTGGGGAGGGGGGATAGTGAGGCAGGGCCCTGGGCCAGGCCCTCCCCTCTCAGAGCTTCTGCATCCTGCCCTGGAAGGTGGGTGCCCTCCTCTCTGGGAGTGGGGGCCATGTGCCCCCCTGCCTGGGCCACACTCAGGGCAGATGGGGCTCCTGACCTGAACTTCAGTTTCCCCATGTGGGAGGGTGGACACCCAGGGTCCTTGCACACGGCAGGTGCAAAGCAGAGCACCTGGACTTCCTGGCAGCGCAGAGTGGGGACCGAGAAATGGGGAGTGGGTGAGACCCCACCTTCTAGCCGAGGACCCGCTGTGTGCTGGGTCCTGGGAGAGGTGTCATACCCCAGGGCCAGACACAGTTAATTCTAACTGCCAGTATCATTCCCATTTTACAGATAAGGGGACTGAGGCCCCAGAACTATCCCCTCCCCCAAGGACCTGGGATAGAGCAGGGCCTCCTGGTCCCTTGGCTGGGGTTGGCGTCCCCACCTGATGTAGCCCACTTGGGGCCGGTGTTGTAGGAACCAGCGGTAGGATGTCTTGTCCTTCCAGCCCACGTTGCGGGGGTCCTTCCATAGCAGCCGCACCTGTGATGCTGTGTCCCCCGTGTGCCACAGTGCATTCCGCAGCTGCTCCCCAGGGCCTGTGGAGGACTTCACGGCCTGCTCCACCCAGGGACAGGGGAATGGGGTCAGAGACCTTGAAAGCCACCAGAGTCCCTCAGAACCCTGCCTAGTGGGGCAGGCAGGAGCTGCGGGTCCTGGAGGAGTGGTGGGGGGCCCTGGGGCCTGGTTGGGAGACGCACAGGAATCCTTCTTGGGGGCCACATGGAGGTTTGCAAGTGGGTCGTGAGGGGCAGCTGTGGTCTGGGGCTCGTGAGAGGATTTGGAGCCCGTGGACAGGGTTCAGGTCTGGGAGACCTTGAGGGGTCTGCAGGAAGATTTAGTGACTTGTAAGAAACTTAAGAAGGTCCATGGGTAAACTGGCCTTTAGAGGACAGGGGAAATTTGCTGGAGGGTTTCAGCAACAGACTGGGGTTTAGGTCTCTGAAGGAGGATTTGGAACCTGAGGGAAAGTTTAGGGCTCTGTGAGAGGGTTTTGGGGCCCAAAGAGAGGCTCTGGGGGGGGTGTTTGAGGGCCTCTGGGAGGAACTGGGAGGATCTGGAGCCAATGGGAGTCCAGGGAAGAACTGGGAGTGGGTGGGAGGCCTTCGAGGTCCAGAGGATGGTGCTGGGGGCCTGTACAGGTTTGCGGCTCTGTGGAAGGGTTTGGGACCTCCTGGAGGACGGCGGGAAGAAGTCAGGTAGGGGCCGACACCTTCAGCTGGATGCCGGGCTCGGCTACGGCTCGGAAGGGGTTCGCCTGCCAATACGTCTGCTCCATCTGCTTCCACATGACCACGTAGAAGCTAGAGCTGTCCTGGTAGCCAAAGATGAAGCCCGCGTAGTCGTCATCTGTGACCGTATTCACGTGGAACGTGCCTTCGAAGTCCACGCCATTGAAGGCCGTGTAACCTGGGGAGAGGAGGAGAGCAGCTGGGTTTCCAGGACTCCAGCCCCTACCCGACCTAGGGCCCTGGCCCGTCCCCAGACCCCTCCCCTCCAGGGTCCAACTTGCCCCTAAGCCCGGATGCCCCCTCATAGAACCGCCCCATCTCCACCCCCTGAGTCCAGACGCGGCCACGCCCCCTGAGCTTCCCACCCGCCTTGGGCATCGCTCCTCCAGAGTCCAGAACCACCCGGTCCCGCCTTTCCTGAGTCCAGGCTCCGCCCCGTACCCGCCCCTGGACCCGCCCCTCCTCTTGACCAGCCTCCTGAGCGCCTCCCCGCACCGCTGCCCCCTCCTGGTGTCTCACCCACAGCCAGGCCAGGGTCGCTGTTCATTGTTTGCACGATCTCCATCCCCTGATGGGGTCAAAGAAGAAGGGGCTCAGGCGGGCCGTGGGGGCCCTCGGCTCCTCGCCCCCAGCTTAGGACCCGCCTTGGGGGTCCTGGTGCCCCTCTACCTCCCGCCTGGGCCCTGCCCCACCTGGTTGAGCACCACCCAGTTGGGGTCTATTTGCGCGTCGCCCTCGGGGTCCAACACAACCGTCTGGAAGGCCCGGAAGTCGGTGAGGGTGACTTCGGCGTTCTCCGGACACACATCAATCTTGTCCACCACCTTGTCTGCGTCGAAGTCGCCCTGGCACACGTCGCCCACACCGTCCCCTGAGAGGAGGTGAGAGATCCCCGCCCCAGCAGTAGGGTCAGAGCCAGGCCCCGCCCTAGCTTAGCCATGCCCCCGCCAGCTACCGGCCCTGCCCACACCTGCCCCTGGCCCCACCAAGCTCACCCCAGACCCCACCCCAGTAACTCCGCACTGGTCCCGCCCCCGCCACGGGCCCCGCCCTCATCAAGGCCCCGCCCCCTAGCTTACGGTCAGCGTCTTCCTGGCCCGGGTTGGGCACCAGGCGGCAGTTGTCCCGACTGTCGGGGACCCCGTCGTTGTCGTCATCCTCGTCGCAGGCGTCACCCTGACCATCGCTGTCTGAGTCCTGCTGGGCGCTGTTGGGCACTGTGGGGCAATTGTCCCGAGAGTCCTGGTGCCCATCCCCATCCCTAGAGTGGGTGGGTGGGACAGAGAGACCGTGAGATCCCCAGAGGGCTAGGTCAGGGGCTGCCCACCCTGAGCCCCACCCCCACCCCAAAAGGCCTCCTCACTTGTCTTGGTCGCTGTCACAAGCGTCTCCCACGAAGTCGTGGTCCACGTCCCTCTGGGGGGTGGATGTAGGAGTCCACGATCAGGGCAAAGGAGCCCAAAGCTTCCCACCCACCCCCAGTTCCAAAGGCAAGGTCCTCCTGACCCCAAGGAACCTCCCAGCTGCTTGGACTGGGCTCCAGTCTTGTTAGGCAGCCTGGGGCTCACCCGGGAGGTCCAGCCTGCACCCACCTGGTCTGGGTTGCTCTTCTGGGGACAGTTGTCACAGACATCCCCTATACCATCACCATCACTGTCTTTCTGGTCTGAGTTGGGCACCCTGGGGCAGTTGTCCACCGCATTTCGGATCCCTGTGGGAAGCAGGGGGACAGGACGAGACCCCAAGATCGGGGCGGGGCCAGGCTGACTGAAGCGGGGAGATGCAGGCCTGGGGCTAGCCTGGGACAGAATCCCACCCCTCGCCTGGCTCGCAATAGCTGAGAAGTTAAACCAAGTACTCGTGCCTAGGCCCCAGCCTCGTAGAGACTTAACGATGGGCGGCAGGCGAGGGGACTGGCCCTCACTCAGGAGCAACTCAGCTGGACCTCCCTTTACCCTGAGAATGCACCACCCTGAGCTTCTGTTCCCCAGGCGTAAAAGCGGCCCCTCCCCGGCCCTGAACCTCAGGCTCTGTCCTCCTGTCCTCCCTGCAGCATCTGACACAGGGGTCACCCTCTCCTCCTGCAAACGTTCCTGCCTTCTCTTTTCGGCCTCGTGTCCCAGTTCCATTTTTGCGTCCACGGCCCTCGGTGAGCCTAGGCGACCCGGCGCCCAGCCAAGCCCCGCCCCTCGGTTCCTGCCCAACCCCTCGCGCTCACGGTCGCCGTCGATGTCATCGTCGCAGGCGTCGCCTCGGCCGTCCTGATCTGTGTCCTTCTGGTCATCGTTCTTCTGGGACCGGCAGTTGTCGCATGCATCGCCCCACTTGTCGCCGTCCGTGTTACGCTGGTCTGGGTTCCGCACCAGCGGGCAGTTGTCCTAGATGACAGAGCCGGTTAAGGGGGGGGCGTCCAGGCCAGGAGGGACAAAGGTCACACCCCAGACCAGCCTATCTCCGAGGCCCCGCCTCCTCTGCAAGGAACCCCTAACCCCTCCGAGATCCTCCGAGGCCACGCCCACCCAAGCCACACCCCTAATCCGAGCCACGCCCAGGCCCCGCCTTTGGCCCCACCCCCTCGTTGGGGACTCCGTCTCCGTCGGCGTCCGTGTCGCAGGCGTCTCCGATGCCGTCGCGATCCGCGTCCTCCTGTCCTGAGTTGGGTACCGTCACGCAGTTATCCTAGGGGCGAGCACGGCGGACATGAGGAGTGTGGCCAGGAGCCCCGCCCGCCCGCCCGCAGGCCACGCCCTCCAGACCCGCCCACCTTGCGACAATGGCGCTCCGAGCAGCGCAGCTTCTCGTCCGGGAAGCCGTCCAAGTCCGTGTCGCGGCCACACAGGAGCCCGTTGCCGGCCCAGCCGACGGCGCACTGCGGGTGGAGGAATGAGCCGGTGCCCCGGCGTGGCCGCCCGCGCACCACCATCCCACGCCCTTCCCAGCCAGCCCTCACTCACCACGCACGATCGCGAGCCATCGCGCTCCAGGACGCAGTCGGCCTTCTCGTGGCACGGGCTGGGCGTGCCGTCGGGGCAGAAGCGCTGTGCGCGCGGACGGCAGCCTGATGCCTGGTCGCCTACGAAGCCGGGCTGGCACGGGCCGCACTGGAAGGAGCCCTGCGCCCAGGCCGCGGGCAGTTAGCCCGGGCCGCCTGCCACTTCGCGCACCCCCTGCCCCGTCTCTCCATCCTTCTCCTGTCCTCCTGGGCCTTACCTGGGTGTTGATGCACACGGAGTTGGGGACGCAGTTATGCTGCCCGGTCTCACACTCGTCAATATCCGTGCAAACCTGGATGGGAGAGAGTGCAGAGGTCACCGCCGGCACGCAGACACCCCTGGACCTCCCGCCGACCCCGGGCTCACATCTCCTCTGCATCTTACCTCTCCCCTCCATCCTGCCTCAAACTTGACCATCCCTGACGCGGACCCTTCCTCATCCATCCCCCAGACCTTGTTCCCCACCCCCTCGCGCTCAAGCGAGGTAGGGAAAAGGCTTCGCGAGGCTAGAGGACGCGTTTGCTCAACAAGATGCGCAGCCCTGTGTCCTCCTAGCGCCCCCCGCCCACAGCCCTCACCTGCTTGTTGGCCTTGGCAAAGGCCATCCCCACGCCCTCGTGGGTGGGGCCGCTGTACCCGGGCGGGCAAGCCTCGCAGCGGAAACCGGGGCTGGTATTGATGCAGCGGACGCGAGGGAAGCAGGGATTGGCGTTGCACTGGGGGAGGAGGAAAGGCCACGGAGGGTCAGAGGACACTGGAGCCCCCGAGAGAGGCGCCTCAGGGTTTCTAGGGCTTGGACTTAGAAAGCTCAAGGATCATCAGCCGGCACTTGGAGGGGGGGGTGCCATGTGGGGTGGAGGCCGTCGTCCACGAGTCAGACGTGACTTTGCCTTGGTGGCAGCAGGGGCGCGACCAGGCCAGGAGAGAGGCGTGCCTGGAGGGGGCTGTTCCTGGGACCCCGTGGGCTGGGTGCTCATGGGTAGGGGAAGGAATTGTGAGGGCGGGCGTCCCCAGCGGAAGGGGGAAGTGGTCGTCGGGGCGTGCGTGGCCGGCGGTGGGGTAGCCGTCGGGGTGGGCACCCCGAGGTGGTGGAAGGGTTGTTGGGACTGGCGAGCCCCGGAGGTGAGGGGGGTCGTTGAGGTGGACCACTCTCGGCAGTAGGAGAGTCGTCGGGGCAGGTGTCACTCGCGATGGAGGGGGTCAGCGGGACGCGCGTCCCTGGTGGTGAGGGAGGTGGTTGGGGTAGGTGCTCCTCAGCAGTGGAGAGATCGTCTGGATGTGCGCCCCCGGCGGTGAGGGGGTCCTCCAGGCGAGCACCTCCAGCGGTGGAGAAGGTCGTCAGGGCGGTGGAGAGTTGTGGGGACAGGTGTCGGGGGATCGTCGGGGCGGTAGGGGGCGGGCGCACCTCGTTGACGTCGGCACAGTATGAGCCGTTGCCCGTGAAGCCCGCGGGGCAGGGTCCGCAGCGCGCGCCGCTCGCCGTCTGGGTACAAGCCACGCCAGGGAAGCAGGAGCCCGGCGCGCACTGGGCTAGGGGCCGCACGCTCACGCGGGGGGTGCGCGCAGGCTGCATCCCTGCAGGGGGCGGGGCGGGACTGGTCAGGGCCACGCCCGGGGCGGAGCCAAGCAGTCCCCCCCAACACACCGCCCGGGACTGCGCGCAGGGCGGGCCGGGGCTCTCCACTCGCTCCGGTCTCTGGATCTCCGTGCCGTCCGTTTTCTGCTTCTCCCTCCGCGTCTCTCCACCTCCTCCCTGCATCTCTCCCACGACCTCTAGCTCTTTTTGCGTGTCTCCCTCCCATAGTCTCTGTCTCCCCTCCCTGTTCGTCTCTCTCCGTCCGTCCGTCATCCAATCTCTCCATCTCGGTCAGCCTTCTGCTCCGTCTCTATTCCTCCCGGTCTTCCCTTTGCTCCCTGTTTCTGTCTCTGTCTCCTATCTGTGCTCACCGCACGCGTCACACTCCATCACCGTGTTTTTCAGGAACGTGATCTCCTTGACCTACAGTGCAGGGAGAACGGGGTGTGGTCAGCGGGGCCTCACCCCTCTCCTCCTCCCTCGGTTGTCCCCTCTCCCTCCCTCCAGACTCCCTACCCTCCCAGCCCTTCTTCTCCTTCCCTGGGACCCGCTACCCACCTCACGCACTCATACCCTCTCCGCGGAACCCCCTATTCCTGGGACCTCCCCCCCTTCCTTTTCCACAGCCCCTACCAGATCCTGGTAAGGGGGTCTCACCCACCTCCACCTGGACTCCCTTCTTCCGCCACCGTCCCCACGCTCCTCCACTTCCGGGACGCCCTCCCGCTCTGCCAGGGCTCCCTCCCCTCCGCCGCACTCCCCACACCCCACCCCGCCCGCACCTGCTGCCGCAGCAGCTCCCGCACGTCCTGCAGCGCCGCGTTGGTCTCTTGCAGTTCGCGCAGCATCTGTGGGCCCAGTTCTGTACCTGCGCCGACAGGGGGCGCTGGTGGGGCGTCGGGGCTCGAGGACCCCCCACCACCGCTCCTCAAGCCGCGGCCGGGGGACCCCGGACACCCACGTCCTTCCTGAGCCTCTGCCCCGCCGCTGGAGTTCTCCGCGTCGCACGCCCCCGCGAACTGCCCCCGAACACCAAGGAGCCACGACCCTCGGCCTCCCGCGGGTCCTCCTGTCCACGGGGCTCGGGCGCACGGCGCGGGGGCTTACCCAGCGGGGTCTGCCCCTGGCTGGACACGAGGGCGGCCAGGGCGAGCAGGAGAACGGGGGCGGCGGAGAGAACCATGGCGGCGGCGGGGAGCTGGACGGCGGCGCGCTCTCTGCCGCCCACGAGGCCCGCGGGGCCTATTTATCCCGGCGGCGCGGCCGGCCCCGGGGACGGCCCACCGCGGCCCTGCCCAGCGTCCAGCCGCAAGGTAAACAGACGGCGCTGGCCTCTGCGTTCAAGGCCCCGCCCGACGTGGCCGAACCCGGACACGGCGGGGGAAACTGAGTCTCGAGGAGCCAGTGCAGGCGTTGGTGGGGCGGTGAGTCAGGTGGGACCACCCTCCATCCCTCTCATTCACTTATTTGTTGAGTGCCTGCTGTATGCCAAGACTGGGGCATAGCTGGGAACGAGGCAATCCCCATGGCGGCTCCCCTCAGCTCACGCTTGGGGAAACGGAGTCAAGAGCAGCTAAAGGTCAGGACCCACCTCCACCGGCTGGCTGGCCCTCCACTCCCTCCCCGTTTGCTTCAAAATGGGGCAAATGACATCTTTCTGTGCCTCAGTTTCCTCCCTTGCACAATGGAGGTTTAAGTATCATTGTTGATGATGAGGAGGAGGATTACAGGAGAATGAAGGATCCAGTGAGAGCAGTGGTCCCCCCTCCCTGGCCGGGTCCTCAGGGGCTTGCCCCTGCCATCACCCCCGCAACCCCCTCCGGGAGCTGCAAGTGAGTACAGGCACCCCTTTCTGGTCTCCCGTGTCTGTGGTTCTCTGCGTGCGGGTGGGGCAGCCTGGTCTCCCAGGGCCAGGAGCCAGCTCAGTTTCCCTGTCCCTGCGATGGGCTGCGTGTGTGTCCATCCCCAGCAGGGGGGGTGAACAAATTGTCAGGCTCTGCTGGCAGAGGTCTGCGGGGGCCTGGGCTTCTGTTTGTCGAGCCTTCGCCATACCTTCCAAGCTCTGCTCCAGCTGCTGTGGGAACAGCCTGTAACAAAAATAAAAATTACTGCTAATCAGGAAAATCGTCCCTCCCAGCCCAGTCGCACTTGAGCTACAAGACACCTCAGCTTTCTGGAGTTAACGCTCTCCACCCCTAACCCTCCAGTGCTCGCAGCCTCTATTCTGTTGATGGGGAAACTGAGGTTCAGAGAGGGAATGTGACTAGCTGAAGGCCACTGTAGGCAGCAGGGGTGAAGCCAGGGTAGGGTCATAACCAGATCTGTTCTCCTGGGGGGCTGCAGAGAAGTCACCGAGGGCTTCCTGGAGGAGGTGGCAAGGAAACCTAGAGGAAAGAGAGGACTCAAATCAGCAGAGGGAAAAGGAGAGGACAGTTCTGACAGATGAAAATGAGGGGAGCTTGGAGATAGGGAAATGTCAGGCACGTTTATTTATTCCACAGGCGTGCATTAAGCACCTACTGTGTGTCACGTCCTATGCTGGACACAGGGTGAACAAGCCAGACTGGGCCTCTCCCTCTTGGGGAGCCCAGGTCACTGGGGAGGCAGCTCATAATCACCCAAAGGGTCCAGGGCTGTGATGGGGGATGCACAGGCACCTGTGGGAGCTCCAGGGACCAAGAAGATGAGGTGGAGACGGAGCCAGGCAAAGAGACGGAGGAACAGCATATGCAAGGCCCTGAGGCAAACATGAGCCTGGTCTGCTAGACAGACTGATCTCAGGGTGGAGATTTCTTGAGGCTCAGAGAAGCAGTGCCAGTGTGTGGGGCTTGGGTTGTCTTCTGAGGGCAATGAGGAGCCACAGAGGGTGAGTGAAGAGGGGTGGGCCTGGAGGTGAGGCTGAGTGGGAACAGCCCGCCCCAGCCCGGACATCTCCAGTGAAGCCCGTGCCCTGACAGTGCCCGCCTTGCCTGCTGCCTGCCACCGGGCCATGAGCTCACCTCCTGTTTTCCTTGGCGTCCAGCACACCTGGGGGCCGTTCCTGGCTGGCACTGGAATTCTGGGAAAACCACGACTCCTGTGGGTCGTGTGTGTGCCTCATGCAGCTGAGACAAGGGCACATGGAAGCCAGGCCTCTGCCACAGGCTGGGCACGGGGCTGAAGCTTGGACACACGTGGCCTTGTTCGTGGTCGGGCCATGGGGAAAGCTGGGGAAAGGCGTTCCAGGCAGAGGCAATGGCAAAGGCAGAGGCCCTGAGGAAGTCCCGGTTTGCAGACCAGACAGCAGAGGCCCAGAGATGGACATTCTGGTTTCACGCTCCTGGCTCCTGGATTCCACCAGCCCTGAAATCCCCGTTCCAGGCAGCTGCCCCCTCCTCCCGTGCACCCCACAGCAGCCTCACGTTACAGAATAACTCACTCTAGGTGGCCTCCCTGGCCTTCGTACCTGCTGTTCCCTGCCACCCCAAACACCTTCCTCTGTCCTTCAACTCTCGGCTCTGACGCCCTCCTCCAGGAAGCCCTTCTTGCTCTTCCTGGGCAGGGCTCAGGGGCTGGTGCCTGTAGGACAGTCCCCGGGACCCCTGGCAGGGGATTCTTGGCAGAGAAGGTTGAGACGGCCTGAGCCCGGGCACCAGGAGTGTCTCTTTTGCTCTGTTCCTCCCAGCCTGCAGGGCCCTCGGGAGCCCGGGCTGGTGCAGAGAGGGAAGCTGGAGGGTTTGGTGAGCCGTGACAGCACCTGCTACGATTAGCGTGACACTGTTATTCCTTACAATTAATGTAATATCATTCCTACTAATAATAGTAAACCCTGCCACCTCTGTACCTTAGGACAGACTTGGGGGCCACATGGCCGGGCACAGCCTTGGTGTGTGACCTAGGGCAAGCTGCTTGTCCTCACTGTGCCTCAGTTTCCTCACCTGTAACATGGAGAGGTTTGCATGGGCGAGCCGGTGGCCCGTGTCTGGCTGCAGCGCTAGCCTCATTACGCAGCAGGAGCTGAGACACTGTGCCACTTACGCCTCACGTCATTCTTATTCACATTTTCCTCAGAGAGGAGACGAGACAGCTTGAGGTCACACAGCCGGGATTAGAACTGGGGAAGGTGGGACCCCTAAGGCCTTCACATCCCCCTCCCTGCCCTCGGCCGCAGAATCCAGACTAGAAATGCTGGCCCAGGCACCTCGTTAGCTGTGAAGACTCAGCTGCCTGGGACCTCCTAGCCTGAGCCTTTGGCTGGCGCCCCAGCCAGCCCCCCTTCCCACCACACCAGACCCAGCGGTTCCAGGAGCCTGGCCAGGCTGGGGCAGAGGGGCTGGGGCCTGCGTGGTGGGGCCCCTGGGCCCTTCCTGGCAGAGGTCTGCCGGGCCAGGAGACGTGTGGGCGCCCCCAGCTCGCCCAACCACCCCCCCTTGTAAATTCAGGGGAAAATATGTTGGGAAGGCAGCCGCCCTGCCCCGGGCAGGCTGGGCTGCAGGCCCAGGGGCTGGGGAACTCATCAGGGCAGCGAGGGAGGCCACTTGGCCACTGCTTCATCCACAGCTGAGGAGCCTGACCCAGTCTGCCTCGGGTGGCCCCACTGGCCCCATCTCCCCAGAAGGACCGACTGGCCAGGGGTGAGGGGCAGGGTGCCACTGGGCACTGGAGTCCGGCACACCCACTTGCTCTGTGACCTTCAGCAAGCCCTGCCTCCTCTCCACCCTTCCTTTGCCCCAACCCTGTCCCCATTCCGCCCCAGGCTCCCCGAAAGGTGATGATAAAGAAAGAAGATAACAATAAATATAGTGGCTACAATTTTATGCAGCAAGTGCCAAATGCTCAAAAGCTTGCCCCACCATCTTCGTGGGTTTTCCCCTTCTGTCCCCGCCATCCCCTGCAGCCCCAGGAGGCAGGAACTCATCATGATGGGAGGCAGGAGGCACAGCGATGAAGGGCTTGGTCTCTGGCATTGGGGCCCTGAGTTTCACATCCCAGCTCTGCTGTGGGACCTGAGGCAAGTTGCTTAAGTTCTCTGTGCCTCAGTTTCTTCCTTTTCTCTCTTCTTTTTTGGGGGAAGGGACGGGCCACTTTCAAAAGTTTATTTTAGTAAATTTTTGCTTCTCAAGGTCAGTCAGCCTACTGGAGAGTTGCTTCAGGAGAGAGAGAACCTCACTAGGAGCCGACTGGAATCTAATGATGTGGCCAGTGGATACTGGGTTCTAAGAATGATTTTGCACAGCTGCTGCCTTCATAATTTTCCAGGGATAACTGTGGCAGGACAAATGACAAGCTTGGTCTTCTCTCGTTTCCTTTCACATTTAATGATAGTTTCGTAGGTAAGAGTAAAATAAATCTGTGTCTGTGTTACAGAGAGAGACTGCCTGTCAGGTGAACTACAGAAATATTGTTCTCTCCCTCAGGCTCTCCCTCAGTCTCTCTCTGTCTCTCTCTCTAACAAAGTGAAAAATGGAAATGCCTAAAGTTTTGTACAACATAACAGTGGCTTAAAAACCAAGGTGAAGGTGGGGACCATAAGGGTCCGCATCTCTCAGGGTCATCGTGAGACCCGAGTATAATAGTGACAAGCCCTCGATGCTGGCGCTTGTTCACGTCCCCACTCTACAGATGGGCAGACCGAGGCTCAGCGACGCAGGTTCATCCTGTCTTCTCAATTTGGGCACTGGGTGCTCAGAGAGGGACGTCACACACTCCCTGCCATCCCCACGAGGGCACACAGCCTTGCCATGGGGAGAGGGTCCCCTACCCAGGTTTCTGTGGCTCTGTCTGGAGAGGGTGGGCAGCAGAGAGCACAGGAACCAGAGTCCTGCCCCCGATTCCTCATCCTCCACCTCCTGCCCCTCGCCAACCCCAACCCGGGCTCATTAACAGGAGGCCCTTGTTCAGGCCAGGGGTGGATGGAGCGGCAGACTGGGGGGGGTGGGGGGGGTGTTTACCCACTGGCAGCCCAGCAGGCGGAGGCCCCAGCCAGGACACGGGGCAGTGCAGGAGGGGGGCTACCAGACAGGGAGGAAGCCCAGCCCCCAAGTGGGAAGGCTGGCATGCAATAGGCGCCAAATAAATGATTGCCGATCAGTGGGATTAAATTAAATAACTTCGTCCACAGCACAGACATTGACCCCTTGTCACACAGCCAATGGGACAGAGGTGGTCTTGGCCTCGTGGCCTTGCAGTGGGTGTCCTCGGAGGCAGACGGTGCACACAAGCTGCACGGAGCACTTGCTGCGTGGAAGAAGGGCTGGAGGAGACGGAGCCTGGGGCTCAGGTAGGCCGCTTTGTGCGGGATGATGGTGCCGAGAGCTGAACAGGCGAATGGGTTCTGGCTGAGGAGGAGAGCCCCGGGAGAGGGCACAGCGAGGGCAGAGGCCTGGAGGTGGGCTGGGCCTGACACGATGGAGGTTCAGCAAGGAGGCAGGTGTAGCTAGAGATGAGGGGCCAGGGGGTGATAGAGGGGAAGAGGGCTGGACCACAGGGAGCAGGGTGGTGATGGGAGCCCTGGGCAGGGTCAGAGCCATGAGCCATGAGCCATACTTGGGCTTGAGGGCCTCTCCAGCCCCATCTCCTTCTGCCCTCCAGGCCCTTACCTGGGCTGTGACTGCTCCCTGGTGCACTGTCCCCTGTAACATGGCTCCTTGTCCCAGCTGGATCAGGGGGCTCCTCTGGCCTCCACAGTGCCCTGAGCATCTTCCATCACAGCTCTGACCACACTGCATGGGCACTGCCAGGCTACATCGGCTATCGGGCTGCATCCTGCATCAGACTGAACCCCACGATCTTCTTCCTACCATGTCTCCAGCATCGTGCACACGTGATGGAGTAAATGAATGATGAATGGATAGATGGTGGATGGACGATGGGTGGATGTAGCAGTGGGTGAATGGACACAGACAAGTGAATGGATAGGTGGGTGGATGGATGGGTGGGTGGATGGATGGGTGGGTGGATGGACAGATGGACAGGCAGGGTGGATGATTGGATGGGTGGATGGATGAATGAGTGGATGATGGAAGAATGGACAAATGGATGGATAGATGGGCAGACAGATGGATAGACTGATGGACAGATGGATGGATGATGGATGGACAGGCAGTGGATGGATGGGTGGATAGTTGGATGAATGGATGGACTCCTGCCTCCCCAGGAAGCTCTCTGGATATGTGGCAACTTCATTCAGAGATCACTGTGAAGAGTCAATAAGAGAATGAAGGTGAAACACGTAGTAGGGGCCTTTTCTCCATTCTCCGTACCCTTTGCCCTATATGAGACAAAGGGAGGTGAACTGGTAGGGCTCATTCTAGCCACACTGGCCACCTCTGTCTGTGCCTCCAACTCTTAGATTTCTCCCCACCTCAGGACCTTTGCACAGGCTGTCCCTTCCTCCTGCTCTTTACCTGGCTGACCCCTACTTAGCCTAACTTAAAGGTTACTCCCTCAGGCTGGACCAGGCTTGCTGGCCTGTGTGTCCATATTCCCACCCCACAGAGGGAGACTGAGGTGTTTCATCAAACCCTCCCAGGAATGGCCTGTTTGGGTAGTCTGGAAGGGAGCTGTGGGAGGATGACAGGCACATGGCCCCCCGGAGAAGGGGTGATGTCACTGTTGCTGTTGGTCCACATGGTTCTGGGATATCACTGGAACATGCACCTCATGAGTCTTCCTGACTCTATTTCCCACTAGGCTGAATGATTTCCCCTTGTCTAGAGCCAGGAAGTTCCAAAGAATGCAAGAATCACCAAACCACAGAACAAGGAGCCATAGAAGTAAGGAATGACAGAGTCATAAGGTCGTGGGTTGATTGAGCCATAGGACCACAGAGTGCTAAAGGCACGGAACTGTGGGACCATAGGACAACGGGACCACAGCATTAGAGAGCCATGGACCCGGAGTGACGTGGCCACCAGTCAGTGCAAGCACAGAACTGTAGGAGGGTGGAAGCCGCAGGACCCCAGGGCGCCTGAGACATGGCACTGGGGCATCCCACATCTGAGGGGCCACAGCAGGGAGAGTCAGAGTTGACCCCAGCAGAACTGCCCTTTCGGCCACACCCTCACCTGTCAGCTGTCCAGGGAGGCCCCCAGAGGCCACAGGACCTGTGAGGTGCTTCCTCCCTCATCTTGGGGCAGCTGTAGGAGAGAAGGACCGTGACATCGCTGACGCCTAGAGCCAGCCAGCCGCTACTCAGTGAGTCCCTGTGCCAGGCCCAGTGAGGCTGTCCAGGTGCCGGGAAATGGTGCCAGCCTCCGGCCAGGCGCGCCAGGACGCCGAGTGCTCGGCAGCAAGTGGAAAAAGAATCAACGAGTTACTTCTGTATCCACGTCCTCTTAAAAGCCAACAGCAACACGGCATGGAGGGGAGGCTGTACCCTGGCTGCGTCTCCTCCGGGCGGCGGGACACTGGTCAGCTGCCCCCATCCTCCCCAGCACCCGCTCTGCCCAGGCTGGGAGTCGCAGCCTGGCTCTGATTCTGGCGGACACACCCATGTATTGATGAGCTCTCCTGGGACAGCCACGTTCGCCCAGCAGGCCCCGCACCAGATGCCCCGAATAAGCAGTCTGTTTTGGAGAAGGGAAACTGAGGCCCAGAGGTGGACACCACTGTGCAGGGTCACAGAGGGCTGGAGCTGGAACTGAAACCGAGGCCTGTCAGATGCTGAGCGTGAGCTTGTCAGCACCCAGCCGGGCGCCCTCTCAGGGCCTCAACCCCTCGGCTCTGGGGCCCAGCCCTCACTTCCAGACATGGACGGTGCAGGGGCAGGAGCGGGGGCCCGGGCCGTCCCCAGACATGGACGGTGCAGGGGCAGGAGCGGGGGCCCGGGCCGTCCCCAGACATGGACGGTGCAGGGGCAGGAGCGGGGGCCCGGGCCGTCCCCAGACATGGACGGTGCAGGGGCAGGAGCGGGGGCCCGGGCCGTCCCCAGACATGGACGGTGCAGGGGCAGGAGCGGGGGCCCGGGCCGTCCCCAGACATGGACGGTGCAGGGGCAGGAGCAGGGGCCTGGGCAGTTCTTCCCTTCGCTGAGCTCAGAATGTCTTGCTCACAGGGCTCCATTGGGACCAAACATGGTCATAGTGGGTGCACATGGGGCCCTGATATCGCTGACGTGGAAGGACTTGCCCCTCCATTTCACAGATGGGAAAGCAGAGGGCCAGGACGTGGGGTTCTGACCCTCCTGGGGCCTCTGGCACCTTCAGCGAGGGCTGTTCTTACCGTGATGGGACATGAGCATGAACAAACGTGGTTGATTTTCTGAAACCCCAGATTACAGGGAGAGAAAGCCCATCCCTCTCTGCCTTGCCCCAGTGGCAGGGCTACCTTCAGGCATGGCTGGATCCAGAGCCCCAAATGATGCCTTCAGGATCTGTGTCTCTCTGTCAGCTGTCTTCTTCTTCCTTTTCTTTAATTGTGATAAAATACACATGACATAAAATTTATCATTTCAACAGTTTTAAAGTGTACAATTCAGTGTGTTTTAGTACATTCACCATGTCATGCAACTGTCATCTCTATCTAGTTCCAGAACATTTTTTATCTCTTCCCAAAAGTAAACCGGTCCCATGAGCAGTCCCTCCCCAGACTCCTCCTCCTGCCCCTGGCAAACAACAGTCTGCTTTCTGTCTCTGTGGATGCGCCAGTTCTGGACGTTTCATATAAATGGGATCATGCACTGTGTGGCCTTCTGTGTCAGCTTCTCTCAGGCTGCACGTCTTCAGGGCTCATCCCCGCCATGGCGCGTGTCAGAGCTTCGTGCCTTGTGCCGGCTGAGCAGCGCCCATGGTGTGGATGGGCCACGGTGTGTTTGTCCTTCACCAGCTGATGGACACTTGGGCTGCTTCCTCCTTTGAGCAAGCGTGAATACCGAATGCTGGTGCGAACACGTGTACAGGTTTTGCACACCCGTTTTTGGTTCTTGGACATCTCCCTGTGAGTGCAGTGGCTGCGTCACGCGGCCATCCTGTGTTTGATCTTCCAAGTGACGCCACGCTGCTGTCCACAGCGGCTGCCGCGTCTGCCCCCCAGCACTGCATGAGGGCTCGCTGATCCACAGCCTCGCCGACACTTGCTGTTTAGGTTTTTTGCATGTGGCCGTCCCCCTGGGAGTGAGGCAGGGCCTCTGATTTGCGTCTCCCTCGTCAGCTCTCGCCGCCCCTTGGGGTGGGAGAGGTGGGCCAGGCTGATGCTCTGCAGCCCTCAGTCAGGGGCACGGGGCACCTCTCCCCCGATAGGCCCGCCAGATCTGGGGCGGACTCTCCTGGGCCCAGCGCAGGTCCCAGGCCCCCCTGGAACCCATCACTGTGGTCTGTGGGTGGAGGGCTTTGACTGGTCAGGCAGGGGACGCGGTCAGCCCCTCCTGAATGCCACCAGATGCTGAGCAGCAAACGTGGTGGAGACTGGGTCCCCCACCCCAAGCTCCTGCCTCAGGGGGTTTTCTAGGTCACAGGCTATTGGGCCAGCTCTGCTTCAGCCGGGGTGACCTGGCAGTGTGCCAAGCCTCCATCTGAGCATGAGGCCCCTCTGGCAGCCCTCTGTCTGGGGAAGGGTGGCAGTCCCAGCTCCTGTCCAGGCTTCTCTGGAAGGCTGCTGCAGGGGTGGCTCGAGGGCATGCCAAGGCCTTTCTCTGGTCTGCTGGCCTCCTGACCTCCCCTGGGTACCCGGCAACCTTGACCATCACAAGGAAACAGGCTTTGGCTGGAACGGCCACCACCGCCAGCCTGTTATTTCCAAATGGCTGGTGGGTGGCAGAGGAGCCCAGGGGAGGGGCCTCCTCACCCTGTCACCGGTTCCAAGGCCACTCAAGTGACATCCACCAACCTCGTCCTCAGCCCAGCTTCAAGCCCCAAAAGGTTGAAATTGGGAAATGCAGAGTCACAGAGAATCATCCAGATTGGTGTGGCAACCATGACCCGAGTGAGCCTGGGGGAGGGAGGCAGGGAGCAAACAGAAGCCCCGAGAGGGCAAGACATTTGCTCAGAGCTACACAGAGAGGCAGATCTGATTCCAATCTCCACCTTTTTTTTTCATTTTTAAAAATTGTGTTTTATTGTGGTAAAAACACGTAACATAAAATTCACCATTTTGATGACTTTTAAGTGTACATTCGGTGGCATTAAGTGCATTCACATTGTCATGCAGCCATCACCACCACCCATCTCCAGAACTCTTTTCATTTTGAAAAACTGAAACTCTATCCCTATTAAAAAACAACTATGCAGCCCAGCCCCTGGCGCCGATCTCCACCTTCTCAACCCGCCGTTGAGCCGCTCCACCCTGGCAACGGATGGAAGACCCGAAAGTCAGTCAGCCCGGCTCCCGCCTGGCTTCAAACAGCCACCTCAGGGGCCTTGGCGAGCTGTCAGGCGAGGGGAAGTTGTCAGAGGTACAATGATGCCTCCAGGGACAGGCGCTGTTTTTCCTTCCATTGTAGAGATGGAAAAACTGAGGCCAGGGACAGGGCGCAGGGCTGGCGGTGGCGGCCCAGGGCTGGGCTCCCAGCAGGCGCTCCCCAAGCCCTTGAGTGGGAATGTGACCCCAGAGCAATGCCCCATCTTCCAGATGGACACTGAGTCGCCTTTCGTGTGGCCAGAGAGAGGCTGGGAGCCCGCTTGTGGCCCTCTCGAGCCCTGCCCCTGCTCCTGACAGCCCCGCCGGCTTCCTGCGGGTGCTGGGGATGACGCCGGGCAGCCATGGCCTCCAGGCTCCTGGTTATTTTTGTCACCTTTGCAGTTGCCGCCAGAGACTCAAAGCCGAAGCTGTCCTGCCCCCACACCCGGCCAGGCCGGGCCAGCGAGGCCACGGAGGCCGGCCTGCTGGACGCCTGGACACTGGGCCTCCCCAAACCACACGGCCACGGGGCTGCATCCAAATCCACGTCTGGACCTTTCAATTTGGTTCTGATTTCCAGCTGGAACAAAAGGACCCAGAATGGGGAAAACATGGGCCCCACCAGGTCACGAGAAGGTTGGGGTCAAGGACTTGGCCCACGCTCCTGCCTGCCCCTCCCAGGCGGACCCCCTCCAGGCCCGGATGCCACAGGCCGCTCTTGGCCCACAAGGCCCACGGTTCCATCTGGAGCCCAGCCAGCCTGGTGCAGACATGCGGGTCTAGCCAGACACCTCAAGCGCACGGCCAGGGCGGGGCTGTCGGTCCCTGACGTCACCTCTCCAAGTCTTCCTGTCTCAGCCAATGACCCCACAATCCACTAAGTGCTGGGCCTGAGGTCTGGGCAGTGTCTAGACTCCTCCCTGCCCCCCACATCCAGGACATCAGCAGCTCTTGTCCCCTCAGCCTCCAAAACATATAAATCCATCCACTTCTCTCCCTGCCTCCCCGCCCTGGCCTTTGCCCTGCCGACTCTTGCCTGGACACTGCCCCAGCCTCCTCCCTACAGCAGCCAGGGAGGACGTCTCAAAATCATAAATCACGTCAGGTTCCTCTCTGGCTCACACATGCTCCATGGCTCCCTATTACTCTCAGAAAAAAACCTACCTCCTCTCTGTGGCCTACAAGGCCCCATGTGATCTAAACTCAGGCCATCCCTCCAGCCCATCTCCTCCTTCACTTACTCTGCTCCAGTCACACTGGCTTCCTCACTGTTCCTCCAAGAGCCAAACCCTTTTCCACCCCAGGGCCTTTGCACAAGCCATCCCTTCTGTCTGGAATGCTCATCCTCCATATTTACAAGGTACTTTACTGTCTTTCAGGTTGTAGCTTAAATGCCACCACCTCAGGAGGCCTCCCACAACTCCTAAGCAAAAATACCTTCACCCAACTTTCTTCCAAACACCCTTCACTCTTTGAAATTATCTTCTTTGTTTGTATTTTCATATAAATACAAACTGTATTTTACCCCCAGCACATACCATCATGCTTGGCACATAGTAGGTGGGGTTGTGTCTTCTTGGGGGGTGAAGGGATATGCCAGCCCCAATGACAAAGAAACATCTACCCCTCCGAGGCCCCCCGACCTCCCTCAGCAATGCCCCAGTGGTTATAACCCAGAACTTCGCCCTCAATACATGCTAGGGTGGTTGGAGCTGTGATGTGGGGTGCACGGGCAGCTATAGGGGGGCTAAAAGGAGGGACCTCTAATCTTTAACTGAAGGAGGAATGAGAATAAGCCAGGTCAGAGGCCACAAAGGCTGTTCAGGGTAGGGGGACCAATATGGGCAAAGGACTGGAGGTGATGGACAACGAGGCAGCGTTCCTGGAACTGGGTGTAGTGGGGGCCAGCTCACAGGGGGCAAGGGGAGACAGGGCGATGGGGAGCCACGGGGGGGGTGCGTGAGCAGAGGGCACATCAGACTCTAGCCCATCGCCCTGTGCTGGGCCCTGGGAGGCTCCCTCCCAGACCTCGGCTCCCTGTGGTTCAACATGTTCCTGCTTGCCGGGAACATCTCCGAGCAGCTTTATATGAATTCCTGTGGAGAAGTGTCTCCGGTCGGCGAGGCCACCGCAGGGCTCAGGGAGGTCCATCTGTCTGCAGGAGCCTCCCAGACTGGATGACACACTGACAGCCAGCCTGGCCCTGCTGGGGCCCCTCGGTCTCCCCCTAGAATGGCCAGGTACCCCCAAGGCCCTGAGTCTGGCCACCCCCTCCTGGCCCTCGGTGGACACTAAAGACCTCTCTCCTTATTCCCCTGGAATTTTCCTTGCAGGCTCTGCCAACGCCTCCAGGAACATATTAAAGGAAAATGTTTCCAGTCCAAGAGGGGCTGTTTTACGACTCTCGGGGCCGGGAGTCTGACCGCAGAGTGGAAAGCCCTCATCACGCCACTGTTCCTCCAGCAGAGCAGCTCAGACCCAGCCCGCCCTCCCGCTCCCTCCTCGGAGGCCCAGGTCCTGCAGGGATTTTTCAGCTAAGCAAAGTCCCCCTCACCCCCGTCCCCGGCCCTGGGAAGAAATTCCCTAAAAAAATAGAGGCTCTGGCTAAAGACTGGAGCTGATGTATTTTCCATCGCTTATTCATTCAACAACCATCAGCTGTGCTCCCACTGTGCGCCAGTCTCTGTGTTGGGTGCTGGGGACACAACAGGAAAAAGAGGGACCTGTCACTGCCATCAGGTGAGGATCGGGATTGGGTGGGAGTGGGTCTCCACATGACCTTCATGTCACAGGGCTGAAAACGGAGGCTGGAGAGGGCGGCAGCTTGCCCAGGACGGTACCGGGAGTAAACCAAGCTGCCAGAGCCAGTGCAGCGGGAGCCGGTCCAGGGCCAGTTTTCTTTTTTCTAATTGAGGTGAAATTCACATCACATAGAAGGCGTCGTTTTAAAGTGCACAAGCCAGTGGCATTTTGTTGTGCAATGTTGTGCAACCATCGCCTCTAAATAGCTCCAGAACATTCCATCACCTCAGAAGGAGACCCTGTCCCCACGAGCAATGACTCCCCATCCCCGCCTCCAGCCCCTGGCACCACTAATCGGCTTTCTGTGTCTCTGGATTTGTCTGTTCGGGACATTTCACATAAGTCGGATCACAGACCGCGCGGCCCTTTGTGGCTGGTTTCTTTCACTTGGCATGAGGTTTCAAGGTTACCTTCTTAATTTCAATTTATTTTGCTGAAATATTTTAAAGCAATCGCAGGCCTCGAGTCATTTCTCTGTGTCTTTACTGCTTGCACAGCTCCAAAACACACAGGGATTTTCACACACAGCCATGATGCCTTATCCGTATTCCAGCTCCCGCGCCGTCTCAGAGCTGACTCTGCACCGCCGGTGTGTTATGATCGGGTTCCAGATGAAGCCCTATTTGGTCCTTTAAGCTTCTCTTTATCCCCTCTCCTTTTTTAAAATTGTGGTAAAATAACATAAAATTTACCATCTTAACCGTTTCTAAGTGCACAGTTCAGGGGCGTTAAGTATGTTCATATTGTTGCGCAGCCATCCCCACCATCCATTTCTAGATCTTTTTCATCTTCCTGAACTGAAACTGTCCCCATTAAACACCAGTTCCCCCCATCCCTCCCCTGGCCCCTGGCCCCTCTGTCCTCCTTTCTGCCTCTGTGAGTCTGACTCCTCTAGGGACCTCATATAAGTGGGACCACACAGTATTTGTCCTTTTGTGTGTGACATTTCACTGAGTATAATGTCCTCATGGTTCATCCCTGCTTGTGTCAGAATGTCCTTCCTTTTTAAGGCTGCCTAATATTCCACTGTGTGGGTATGCCATATCTTGTATCCCTTCATCTGTCCATAGCCACTTGTCTTGTTTCCACCTTTCGGCTTCTGTGAACACGTGTGCAAGCATCTGTTCAGGTCCCTGCTTTCAATTCTTTTTGATCCAGGGGCCAGAAGGTAAGACCAGATGAGCAAGAACGCATTGACTTGGGGGGCACTTTCTTGGCGCACGGGATCTAACACCCTGGCAAGGGCTCATGGGATGACGCTAAGCTGGCTCTTAGAAGCCTGGAGGAAGTGCTGGCCCAGGCTGAGCTGAGTGAAAGTGCCGGGTGAGCTGTCCTGGCAGAGGCCGTGGGCAGCGGGCATGCTGCAGTGCACGGGGAAGCCTACCGTGGCATCGTGTCCCACAGGAGGGCCCAGAGGACACGCCGTTTCCCAAGGCTGTCAGAGAGAGGTGCCAGCACCAGGAGGGTGCTGGGCAGTGGCCTCCTCTGCGGGTGGCCACAGGGCTGGCCTTGTTCAGCACCCACACGCCCACAGAGGCTGGGAGATGAGAGCCCATCTTCAGGCGTTGCCGGAACACACAGTCAGTTCCCTTGGCAGCCTTGAGTGTTCTCAGGCAGGCACCGGAAGAGGGGCCGGGGTCATCCTAGGGGTGCTGCCTGGAGCCGTTAGGCACCATGTCAGGGTTCTGTTCAAGTCTTTACAGGCCGAGGTTGAGGCCTAGTTGAGAAGAAGGCTCAGAAGGGCCTGGCTTGAGTTTGGTCAAGTGGAGAGTGTCGGCCTGTGGACGCCAGCGTCGGCTCCTGCCCTACGGATTTCAGACTGGTCAGCGGCCACAACCGCGTGAGCCAACGCTTTGCAGTAAGTCTCTTGACACACACGCGTCCTGCTGAGCAGGGTTGTGGTTAACATCGTCTGGGGGCCGAGGGCCAGGAAACAGTTCTGCCTGCGGGAGAAGCTGATTGATACAGACAGGCGAGGCGGAAGGGTCAGCCAGGAGCTTGACCCCAGGAAGTTGCGGAGATGGTTGAGAGTTAATAAATGTCCCTGGCGTGGTGGCATGGCAGCCATGGAGGGGGCCACCTAATTAACATCCACAATCCAAAAAAGGCAAGAACAGAGGAGCGGGATGCTGAGGGTAGGCGCTCAGTAAGAGAGTCCTGATCTCTTTGCCCAGTTTTCAGACCTGAGCAGGACTGAAGGGACGGTCAGGTGCCAGGAGGGAGGACCCTGTGGTAGGTTTGTGCCATGACAACCCCCGAGTCCTTCTCTACAGCGACCTGCAGTCCTTCAGTTGAGTGACTATCCACTGCAGAAGGGGGTACCCAGACATTTCAAGGACTATTGGACACAGGGGCTGAAATGACACTGATACCCAGAGACCGACAGGTCACCACGGCCACCCGAAGACCAAGGGCTTGGGACGCCAGGTAATGAACGGAGTCCTAGAGAAAGCCCAGCTCCCGGGGGACCAGCCCACTGGCCCCCAAGTGTATAATTTTTTTTAAAGACTTTATTTTTTTTCCTTTTTCTCCCCAAAGCCCCCCAGTACATAGTTGTATATTCTTAGTTATGGTCCTTCTAGTTGTGGCATGTGGGACGCCACCTCAGCGTGGCTTGATGAGCAGTGTCATGTCCACACCCAGGATTGGAACCAGTGAAACCCTGGGCCGCCGCAGTAGAGTGTGCGAACTTAACCACTGGGCCACAGGGCCGGCCTCCGCAAGTGTATAATTTAAACTGATGAGAACTGGTGTGCTTGGATGTCGGAGGAACTTCCTCCGGCCATTGAGCCCCCGGCCTGGTGGAGAGGAGTGGGGAAGGCCGGAGGAACCCCTGAAACTGCCCCCACCTCAAGCCAAGCAGGAAAACACAAACAGTGTCGTATCCATGGTGATCGGGCCACCATCCAAGGCCTGAAGGACGCAGGGGAGAGTCCCCATCACCTCTCTGTTGAATTCTCCAGTCAGCCTAGGGCACGCAGTCATGACGAACAGGCGCCCCTCCGGCCGTAGTGCAGAGAGTGGCCTGGCCACAGCTTCTCACTGAGGCTCAGGTCTGCCGCATGCGGCCATGGGGTTGGCCAAATCGTGCTTTTCTATTCCAATTAGACAGAAGTTCAGCAACAGTTCACGTTCCCATGAGATGGACAGGGATGCGCATTGACAGCCCTGCCCTGGGGCCTAGGACTGCCAGGTACGACACAGATGCCCACTCTACTGAGGGGCGATGAAAAGTTCCGGACCTAGATAGTGGAGGTGGTAGTAGGACATTGTGAATGTGCTCAGTGCCGCTGAATTCATACACTAAAAATGCTTAAATGGGACATTCTTCACGAAAATAGAGCCAAGAATCCTAAAATTCATATGGGCAACCAAAGACCCCAAATTGCTAAGGCAACCCTGAGAAAAAAGAACAAAGCTGGAGGCACCACAATCCCTGACTTCAGAATGTACTACAAAGCCATAGCAATCAAAACAGCATGGGACTGGTACAAAAATAGGCACGCAGATCAGTGGAACAGAACTGAAAGCCCAGAAATAAAACCCCACGTCTACGGACAGCTAGTCTTCGACAAAGGAGCCAAGAACATACGATGGAGAAAAGACAGTCTCTTCAATAAATGGTGTTGGGAAAACTGGACAACTACTTGCAAAAGTATGAAAGTAGATGATTATCTCATGCCATACACAAAAATAAACTCAAAATAGATCAAAGACTTGAAGGTAAGTCCTGAAACTATAAAACTCCCGGAAGATAACATAGG
The DNA here is from genome assembly GCF_041296265.1 of Equus caballus. Classification (NCBI taxonomy): domain Eukaryota; kingdom Metazoa; phylum Chordata; class Mammalia; order Perissodactyla; family Equidae; genus Equus; species Equus caballus. Next base: position 17,881,457 of record NC_091704.1, read on the forward strand.
TAGTAAAGTCTTTGACATCGAACTACAAAGGATGTTTTCCAACACCGTGTCTTCTCTGACAAGGGAAACAAAAGAAAAAATAAACAAGTGGGACTTCATCAGACTAAAGAGCTTCTGCAAGGCAAAGGAAACCAGGATCAAAACAAAAAGAAAACCCACTAATTGGGAGAAAATATTTGGAAATCTTATATCCAATAAGGGGTTAATCTCCGTAATATATAAGGAACTCACACAACTGAGCAACAAAAAAACAAACAACCCAATCAAAAATGGGCAGAGGATACAAACAGACATTTTTCCAAAGAAGGTAGACACATAGCCAATAGGCACATGAAAAAATGTTCAACATCACTGATCATCAAGGAAATGCAAATCAAAACTACACTAAGATACCACTTTACACCTGTTAAAATGGCTATAATCACTAAGACTAACAGTAACAAATGATGGAGAGGGTGTGGAGAGAAGGGAACCCTCACACACTGCTGGTGGGAATGCAAACTGGTGCAGCCACTATGGAAAACAGTATGGAGATGCCTCAAAAAACTAAAAATAGAAATACCATATGACCCAGCTATCCCACTACTGGGTATCTACCCAAACAACTTGAAATCAACAATCCTAAGTAACATATGTACCCCTATGTTCACTGCAGCACTATTCACAACAGCAAAGACGTGGAAGCAACCCAAGTGCCCAACGATGGATGTTTGGATAAGGATGTGGTATGTAGATATATACAATGGAATACTACTCAGCCATAGAAGACAAATTCATCCCATTTGCAACAACATGGAAGGACCCGGAAGGTATTATGTTAAGTGAAATAAGCCAGACTGAGAAGGACAAACACCAGATGATTTCACTCATACATGGCATATAAACAAGCACATGAACAAAGACAACAGTTTAGTGGTTCCAGGGGAAGGGGGGTGGGGGTGGGCACAGGAGGTGAAGGGGAGCACTTACGTGGTGACAGTCAAGAAATAACGTACAACTGAAATTTCGCATTGATGTAAACTATTATGAACTCAATTAAAAAAACAACAAAAAAAGGTTAAGTGGTAAATTTTATGTTATGTATACTTTACCACAATTAAAAAGCAGACAAATAAACAAAAATACAGAATGCCTAGTTGAATTTGAATTCAGATAAACAACAAATGATTTTTAGGGTAAGTATATCCCAAATATTACATGGGATATACTTAGCTTAAAAATTTATTTGCCGCTCCACATGACTAGTCATCAGGGAAATGCAAATCAAAACCTCTGCGAGATATCAGCTCATACCCCTCAGGACGGCTCCCATCAGAAAACAGGGATCAGCAAGTGTCGGGGAGGATGCGGAGGAATTGGACCCTCCCGCACTGAGAGTGGGGATGTGAAACGTGCAGCCACTGTGGGAAACAATATGGCAGCTCCTCACAATATTGAAAATAGAGTGACCATGTGATCCAGCAATCCCACCTCTGGGTATAAGAGCATTGAAAGCAGGGACTCAAACAGGCATTTGTACGTCCACGTTCACAGCAGCATTACTCACAACAGCCGAAAGGTGGAAGCAGCCCACTGACGGATGATGGGTAAACACAAAGCAGTCCATCCACACACTGGAATATTACTCAGTCTCAAAAAGGAAGGAAATTCTGACACGTGCTACAACATGGATGAACCATGAGCACACTAGGCTATGTGAAATAAGTCAATCGCAAAAAGGACAAATACTGTGTGATTCCACTTAATATGAAGTCTCTAGAGGAGTCAGATTCACAGAGACAGAAGGTAGAATGGAGGGCGGCGCCAGGGGGGGCGGGGGAGTGAGTGTCTAATGGGACAGAGTTTCAGTTGGGGCCGATGAAGAGTTCTGCAGATGGATGGTGGGGCCGGATGCCCAAGAATGTGAATGTGCTTACCGCCACTGAAGTGTGCACTTACAGATGGTTGAGAGGGCAAATTTTGTGCTGTGTATATTTTACTACCATTTAAAAATTTTTAAACAAAATTATTTACTGCTTACATGAACTTCAAATTTGACTGGGTGTCCTACGTTAAAAAGCTTTTGTTTTCTGAGTGTTTGTTTGTTTGTTTGTCCTGATGAGTCTGGCACGTTGACCCTCGGGTCTGGGGGTGGGTCGTGCAGTCCACAGGTGTAAGCCAGTGGTGCAAGACAGCCTCAGACAGAGCGGCCCGAAGGCCAGTGAAGCGTGTTCTTCCCGTGGGCAGAGCTGTACGCGAGCCTCCTCGTGGGAAGGAGAGGTGCCCTGAGCTGAGGGTGTACACAGACTCCTGGGCTGGGGCAGAAGGAACACGACAGGATGACCAGATGCGAGGAGTTCCAGGGTAGAGGCATCGATGGACGATCGAGAGTGGGTTAAAGCGTGAGCACTTTGTGGCAGTATCAACGTCCTCCAGAAAGCAGCCACCGTGAAGGGGCTGAAAACAACCCCACAGACCCTGTGACTCGGTGGCCAGGGGATGTCGGCTGGCCTTTGTCACCAGCCAGCCTGGAACTGGTTGATGGGCACATGAACAGAAGGACCACAGGGCAGAGAAGGGGCGACATGTGGCCCAGCAGCATGGACCCCCACTCATGATGATCTGCCCACCACTGCTTCTGGAATGATCCATCTTATTAGCAACAGACACAAACGCTGACATCAGGCAGGGCCTGATCAGGAGGACTTCCTTGGCCTGGCCAGGGCCTCCTCTTGGCTCCCACCCCCAGCCTCTCCCCACGCTCCTTCCCTCCTCGCTCCTTCTCAGGTGGCACCTGCACCGTCTGATGGCCTGCGGCCTCACCTGCTCCAACAGATCTTTAGCGTGTCTAACCCCTTGCAGTGCACGTGCGTGAATGCTCCTTCCATAGCCCTGGGCCACAGCGCGAGGGCGTGGCGCCACCTCCCCCCTTCTTTGTGCTCACGGGGTCACAGGGGTCACTTCCTAAGCCCCGTCCTGCACTGTGATTTTCTTCCCTTCCACCATGTCCCCAAGGTCATTCCTGTCACTTCTCAGAGCACCATCCCTCCCCTTCCCACTGAGGTGACGTCCACATAACACACACTTCAGCACTTTAGAGCAGATGACTCAGTGGCACTTAGTACATTCACGCTGCTGTGCGACTATCGCCTCTCTCTGCTTTCAAATCATTTTCATCGACCCTACACAAACACCACGTCCCCGTGAGCGGTCACCGCCCATCCCTCCCGCCCCTCATCCGCTGACAGCCCCTCGTCTACTTCCTGCCTCTGTGGATGTGCCTGTTCCGGACGTTTCACACACACGGGGTCGTGCACCACGTGCCGTTCTGTGTCTGGCTTTTCTCACTCAGCGTGAGGCTTTCGAGGTTCATCTACGATGTAGCGCGTGTCAGAGCTTCATTTTTCTTTATGGCTGAACAATATTCCATTTTATTGTGTATAGCAAAAAGCCCAGTCTTTTCCTCCCGTGTGTCTCTCTCCTTTACTCTCACACATTACCACCACACTCACAACACTTCCGACACCACGTGTGCAGTGGGTTTCTCCCCCACATCCAGCAATTCTGTGACACCAGCTGGGTGTTCTACAATTTAACTCAATTCTGACACTATCTGCCTGAAGATGGCGTCAGATCCCACAGGCTAAGGGCTCAGTCTCATGACTGCTCCCTCTTCAGATGCCAATTGCAAGTAGTAGGTCCCCAGGTCACCCACAACTTCTGTCTGACCTGTCTGCCAATCGGAGGTTCCCATGACCTCCTCCCCACTGGATTTAATTGTTTGCCGGGACAGCTCAGAGAACTCAGGGAAACACCTGCTCACCTTCACCAGGTTATTAAAGGAGCTGATAAAGGATACAGATGAGCAGCCAGATGAAGAGATGCATGGGGCTAGGTCCGGGAGGGTCCCAGGCACAGGAGCTCCTGTCCCCGTGGAGTTGGGGTGCATCATCCTCCCGGTGTGGTGTGTTCACCAACCCGAAAGCTCTCTGAGCCCCAGGCCACTGGGATTTTTACGGAGGCGTCCTCACGTGGGCACGATCAGTCACTGATGCCATTTGCCATTTCCATCCCCTCCCCTCTCTGGAGAATGGGGGGGGCGGTGGGGCTGGGAATCCCAAGCTTCTAATCAAGGCTTGGCCTTTCTGGTGACCAGCCCCCACCCAGGAGCCACCCAGAGTCACCTCATTGCAACAAAAGACACTCCTATCACTCAGGAAATTCCCAGATTTAGGAGCCCCGTGTCAGGAAGCGGGGTCAGAGACCAAATACTTGAACAAAAGATGCTCCTGGGGCTCTTACCGCATAGAAAATTGCAAGCGTTTCAGGAGCTCTGTGCCGGCAGCTGGGGGCAGAGCACAATATGGGTATTTGTGTTGTCTCACATATGGATAGGCCACAATGTGTGTATCCATCTCTCTGTCGATGGACATTTGGGTTGTGTTCTCTCTTGGTGATTGGGACTAGTGCTGCTGTGAACAATTATTTATAAGTTTTTGTCTGAGCACCTGTTCACGAGTTTTGGGTCTACACCTAGGAGTGGAATTGCTGGATCGTACAGTAACTCTGTGCTTGACTTTATGAGGAAGCTGCCTCCTTTTTCAAAGCTGAGTAATATTCCATTGTCTGATTAAGTGCCTTGCGGACATGTAGCTTGTGGCGTTTTCCATGCAGCAACAGAGATCCTAGTACCTCACTCTGTGGACACCTGAGCGAGTTCATCTGAGTAAATTCCTGGATGTGGAAACCCTCAGGCAAACGGTTTTTGCATCTTTACTTGGAATCCATTTTCCCAAATTGCCTGACGCGGGGTCAGTCGGCTCCCTCTCACTGACCCGCCCCGCCCTCGGGCCCTGGCTGATCCGAGGGTCGGCTCCGGCCTCTTCCTGTCTTTTCGCTTTCATTACTCTCACTGTAAAGTGTTCCTGTGAGTCATTGGCTCACAGTTTCTCCCGTTCGCAGGGCATATTGGCCTTCCAGGAACAGCTGAAATTCCTGAATGCCTGAAATTCCCTCAGGCTGGGGAGAGGCTGACCTCACGTTTCGCGTAGAACCGACCTCCTAGGCCGCGTCCTGTGGTCAACTGGGGACCTGGAAGGGCGCCTCATATAACATAATTTACTTGTCCAACCAATGTTCAAAGAGCGTGAAGAGGAGGTGGACGTTGTTATGGGTTGAACATGGCCCCCAAAATGGTATGTTGAAGTCCTTACCCCTGGCACCTGTGAAGGTGACCTTTTTTGGAAATAGAGTCTTTGCAGATGTCATCACGTTCTTACTGGAATAGGGTGGACCCTGATCCAATGACTGGCATTCTTATTAGAAGAGGAGAAGGCACAGATACAGGGAGAAGACGGAGGCGGAGACGGGAGTGATGTGGCCACAAGCCGAGGACACCTGGAGCCCAGCAGCTGGAGGAACGAGGAAGGGCCTCCCCTGAGCCACGGGAGGGAGCGTGGCCCTGCGACACCTCGATCTTAGACTTCTAGTCTCCAGACTGTGAGAGAAGAACTTTCTGTCGTCTGAAGCCCCCAGTTCGTGGTCCTTTGTTACGGCGGCCCCAGGGCACTAACAGGCCCGTCCATCCTGCTCGGCGATGCTTGGCTTTCGTTGGTCTGGCGGGTTTTAAACTGGAGCTGTGGTCTTCCGGGCATGTCTGGGCAGAGATTTGTGGGTCACACACTGGACTCCACAAGTGACCCTGCACTCAGTGTGCTTCCAAGGGTCTGTCCAGGCCCTAATCTCTCTCAGGGAAGTTTTCTTTCTTTTTTAAGAAAATTTTTATTTTTTGTAGTAAAATACAAATGACGTAAACTTACCATTTTAGCCGCTTTAAAGTGACAATCCAGTGGTGGCTAATATAGTCACTGTATGCAACCATCATCTCTATCCAATTCCACAGCGTTCCCATCACCCTGAAAGGAAACCCCGTCCCCGTGAGCAGTCACTCCCCAGCCCCCTCCCCCAGCCCCTGACAACACTAATCTGCTTTCTGTCTGTGTGGATTTGTCTGTTCTGGACATTTCTGGACTCACACACTGTGTAACCTCTGTGTCAGCTTCTGTCACTCAGCATGAGGTTTTTGAGGTTCATTCACATTGCAGCGTGTGTCAGGGCTTCATGCTTGTTTATGGCTGAGTAATATTCCATTACATGGAGGGACCACACTTTGCATCTCCATCGTCACCTGATGGACACTTGGGTTGCTTCCATCTTTTGGTGATTATGAACAGTGCTGCTGTGAACATGGGTGTACAAGCATTTCTTTGAGACCCTGTTTTCAATTCTTTTGGGTATACCCCCACAAGTGGAATTTCTGGGTCATATAGTAATTCCGCGTTTAACTTTTTGGGGGCCCGCCAAACTGTTTTCCTTGGCGGCTGCACCATTTTACGTTCCCACCAGCACAGGGGTTCCAATTCCTCCACATCCTTGACGACACTTGTTATTTCCAATTTGGATTATGGCCGTCCTAACGAGTGTGACGTGGTACGTTTTTCTTTCCGTGCTTCGCTGTCTTCTAACACACTACACCAGTGACTGATTTTGGCTGACTTTGCTTTTTGTCCATCTCTCTGCTAGGAGAGGTCACACAGCTATCTGTGAATTGAGGACAGTGACATGGGGTCAAGGCCCACCGAGAGATGTTATTTAGTTTCCTACAACACCTTCTAAAATACCCACAGTGAAATTCCACCCAAAATATATCCGAGCACGCAGCCTGGTGTGGGGATAGAAGGGTGTCGCTGGGCGCTGCCATCCTCCCGGGAGCCTTGCCACCCATAATGGTGGCTTTGAGTCTCTGCAGGAGCCGGAGAGGCCAAAACCCACCTCTCCAGACATCCCAGCGCGTCCCCAGAAAGCGACCTGGGGCTGAATTAGGATGAAGGTGGCCGCCGGCTGTCCCCCACCCAAGGCCTGTTGTGACCCACCGTCACCTTCAAAGAAGCTGTTCAGAGATCACAGGAGGCTGCAATATGGACACACAGGCCTATTTTTCTTTTCCCCACCAGCACCACCGGGGCCTTGGCCACACGTCCATGTTCCACAAGGGGCTCCTTTGAAACAAGAATGAGGCCACAGAGGGAGGCCCCACAGCAACCCACACGCTCCCACTGTTCCTGGGGAGCCCCAAATGGGCCCAGGGTCTGCCCGGGCTGGCCACATCTCAGCAGGGGCGGGGCCGGCAAGGACCACACCTGTGGCAGCTGGGAGTCTGACAGAGGGGCTTTCAAAGAGGCCGGTGGCTGGGCCGGGGCAAGCAGCTGCAGGATCCTAAATGTCCTTTTTCCCAAGTCAGGGAATTTCCCTGTAGTGGCCCTGGTTGCTGCTTACCCTTGAGGGACCTCTCTTGGTACAAGAGAAGAATTCCATTTTCCTGGACTCAGAGGCTGGAATGAAACTCAAGGAAGGGCTGGGCCAGGATGTGGGGCAGAGTTGTGAATTCAGGACTCGGGTGACTTCAGGGGTGCAACCCAGGCTGAGTTAGGTCACCACGTGGGATGGGCCTGGGATTGGCTGAGATCTACCTGGGACCCAGCCTGGGCTGAGAGAGAGCCACATGCTGGTGGTGGAGGCCTGATGGGACTTCGGCATGGTCTGAAATGTTTTTTGGGGGTTTGTTTTTTTAATTTCCATGATGAATTGTTAAAATGCAGACCAAAGAAGGCTGAGCATTCACAAAGAGCCATTGGCTTGATGGCTGCTGGCCAGGTGCTGCCCTATGCCCTTCACGTAACACACTGTGAGGTATTGAGGCCGCTAGAATCCCATTTCACAGATGAGGCACAGAGAGGCCAAGACATTTGAGAGAGGTCACACAGCAAGTCAATGGCAAGGTGGGGATGAGAATCCAGACCTGCTCTTGTTAACCTAAACTCTTCAACAGTCTATCCTTCATGGCTAGAACAGTCATGTGTTATATTTTAATTGAATTTTATTTTTTTTAGACTATTTTATTGTGGTAAAATATATATGACATAAAATTCACCATTTTAACTGTACAACTCAGTGGCATTACATACATTCATGAAGTGTTGTGCATTTAAATATATTATTTATTTCCAAAATTTTTCATCTCCCCAAACAGAAACCCAGTACCCATTAAGCAGTGACACCCCATCCCTCCTCCCTCAGCCCCCGGTGACCGCTCATCTTCTGTCTCTGTACATTTGCCTCTTCTGGACGTTCCGTATAAATGGAATCATACACCGTGTGGTCTTCTGTGTCTGGCTTCTCTCACTTTCACGACGTTTTTGAGGTTCTGTGCATCGTAGCATGTGTCAGAGCTTCATCCCTTTTCATGGCTGAAGAATATTCCACTGCACGGACGGACATTTTATTCATCCATCATCAGCTGATGGACATTTGGGCTGTTTCCGCCTTTTGGTGGTTGTTAATATGCTGCCGTGAGCATTGTGTACAAGTATCTGTGAGTCCCAGCTTCGAATTCTTTTGCTATACTTCTCTTACACACACACACACACACACACACACACATTTTTTATGTAATACTGTCATGGACATCACTTTTTTTAAACAGCATTATTCAGTTATGATTGACATACTAAAACTGCACATATTTAAAGTATACAATTTGATGCGTTTGACACATGTCTACACCCATGAAACCATCACACAATCAAGATAGTGAACACAGCCATCAGCCCCAAATGTTCCCTCCTACCCTTTGTCAGCCCCCCCACCCCGGCCCTGCCCGGCCCCTCTCAGCTGGCTTCTGTCCGTTTCAGCTAGTTTGCGCTTTCCGCTCCAGCACTCACTGCAGCCTCGCAGCGTGGAGCCTGGGAGCGGCTTCTCACTCAGATGACGCCCTGCAGGTGCCTCTGTGGTTGCGAGTGTCGGCAGTTCAGCCTTTCCACTGCTGAGAAGTGTTCTGCTGTGGTCCACCCATTCCCCTGACGAGGGACATTCGGGTGGTTTCCAGTTTGGGACAATTATAAACTGAGCTGCTGTGAGCATTCACTTCCGCCGTCTGCTCTCATTTCTCTCGGGTAAATCCAAAGGTGGGGAAAGGCTGGCTCCACAGTGGGTCCAAGCTTAACTTTTTTGTTTTTTAAAGATTGGCACCTGAGCTAACACCTGTTGCCAATCTTTTTTTTTTTTTTTTCTGCTTCCTCTCCCCAAATTCTCCCAGTATATAGCTGTGTATTTTAGTTGTGGTCCTCCTAGTTGTGGCATGTGGGACACCACCTCAGTATGGCCTGATGAGCGGTGCCATGTCCACGCCCAGGATCCGAACCGGCGAAACCCTAGGTCGCCGAAGTGGAGCGCGAACTTAACCACTCAGCCACAGGGCCAGCCCCTACGCTTAACTTTTGAAGAAACTGCCAAGCTGCCTTGCCAAGTGGCTGCATCATTTTGCATTGCCAGCACCGGGAGTCTCGTTGCCCCCATCCTCGCCAGCACATCTCACTGCCTGTCTCTCATATTAGCCATCTCTGGGAGGGGTCATGGTACGAAGTGTTCTGAGATTCCAGGCAGTTTTCTATTCTTCTACTTTGGTGTTTTGTCGGATTTATTCTTTTCCAGCAGAAAGAATGAATTACTTTTACAGTCAGGGACGCTCTTCCTCCATACACACAAACCTTTTGTTTTTCCATGAATAGGACAAACAAACCAAAATAAATGCCAGTTCAACAGTTGCTTTCCTGAGAGTTCTCATCAGAAGGAAAAACAACTTTTTTTTGCTTTTTCTTTTTATTGTATCTATACGAGGTGACGGATGTTTAAATTTATGGCAGTAGTCATTTCGCAATGTACGTAAGTCAAAACATTATGCCGCACACCTTAAACTTATACAGTGATGTATGTCAATTATATCTCAATAAAACTAGGAAAAAAGGAAAAAAACCCAGCTGCTTAGTTTTGCCCAAAAGTTGCAATAAAGGTGCAAGTTTCCTTTTGAGGTGATGAAAATGTTCTGGAAGTAGATAGAGCTGATGGTTGCACAACACTGAAAATGTGCTAAATGCCACTGAACTGTCCACGTTAGAATGGCAAAAATGCTGCATGTTATGTTATGTGAATTTTACCTTCATTTGAAAACAAGTTGTGTTAGAATCAGCCGAGTACCTCAGTGAAACACCACTTGGCACGCGGTTGGTTGGCAAGAATTACTGAGTCAGATGATTCCCAGCGTGGTGGGAATGGGGCCCCTGGGGCATCTCATAGGCAGCTGGGGGGCAGCTGTGTTCTGGTGGCTGCGTTGAAACCAGCTGGTTCCTCCTGTCAGTGGAATATTCACATACCCTGCACGTGCCCGAGATAAATTGCTTGAAGTAGTGGAGATGTCCGCAGCAGGGCAAACCTGGAATCTCCCTGAAGGCTGAACGGGGGTGGTGCAATATTCTACAACCATCCGAAAGCACACCCAGAGGGATGGGCACCAAGACGCCACAACTTAGAAATACAGGGGCCGGCCCGGTGGCGCAGCGTTTAAGTTTGCACGTTCCACCTCTCGGCGGCCCAGGCTTTGCCGGTTCGGATCCCAGGTGTGGACATGGCACCACTTGGCAAACGTCATGCTGTGGTAGGCGTCCCACGTATAAAGTAGAGGAAGATGGGCATGGATGTTAGCTCAGGGCAAGCCTTCCTCAGCAGGAAAAAAGAGGAGGATTGGCAGTAGTTAGCTCAGAGCTAATCTTCCTCAAAAAAAAAAAAAAAAAAAAGGAGGATTGGCAGCAGATGTTAGCTCAGAGCTAATTTTCCTCAAAAAAAGAAAAAGTGCAAAAGATCACTCACAGAATGGGAGAAAACACATGCAAGTCATGTATCTGACCAGGGACTTGTATCCAGGATCATGTGAATTCAGGGGAAACATGTGAGGGCATAAGGGACGCAGAACAAGTTAGGGAAGGAGCCAGGCAGGGAAGTGGGCGTGGGTGGAGCGGAGCCCCAGCCTGACCTTGGGAGGGCGGAGGCCTGGAGCATGTCTAGCACCAGAGTTGGTCCCATTTTGATGCAAAGGTTCCAGCCTCTTGCACCCCAAGCCAATTGGTCCTTGGCGTGGGCTTCCCTAATGTGTGTGTGTTGGTGGGGGTGGGGGGGGCACACCTTCCCTGGTGAGGCAGTTTGGGCCAGGGCAATTCACAAGGGGGTGGCTGTGAGCCGTTAGCAGCCAATACTTGCAGCAGCCGGGGTCGGGTTGCACCATGCACCAGCCAGTAAGGAGGTCTTCAGCTGGGCACCCACAGCATTCTCGACAAACAGTGATGAGTGTTAGAGAAAGAATCACACTGACAACAATTTAATCACAATTACAGTCCATGCTGGCTGTGAAGAGGGCTCCATCAGAGGAAAGGAAGGGAAGTCTGGGGGGAAAGGTTAGGAGGGATGAGGATTGAGTCTGGAATCCTGACTACCAAGTCACTGGAGCAAGGCTGCAGACCTGGGATGCACTGGAAGGGCCTGGGGTCAGCAGGTCCAAACCACATGCTGGGACTGGGCTCCCTCCTGAGGCACCTGAGCTGGGACATCTTCCAGCCCATGACAGCTGAGGCTGCCCTGCCCTTAGGGGTGTGACAATCTGATCTGAGGTTGGGGCGAGTCATTTGTTACTAGTGATGGGCACCTAGGTTGTCTCACATCTTTTAATCTTATCAAGCAATCTGCAATTAAACATCTTGTATGTCTGTATCAATTATCTATTGCTGCATAACAAATCATACCCCAAATTAGTAGTTTAAAACCATAAACGCTTATTATCTCACAGTTTCTGTAGGTCAAGAATTGGGGAGCAACTTGGCCAGCTGGATCTGGCTTGGTGTCTCTTAGGAGGTTGCGGTCAAGATGTTGGCTAGGGCTGGAGCCAGCAGAAGCTCTCCTGGGGCTGCAGGGTCCGCTGCCAAGGGGGCTCACACAGTTGGCAGCAGGTGCTGGCTTTTGGTGGGAGGTCTTAGTTTTTCCCTGGGGTCTCTCCACTGCAACGCTTGAGTGTCTTCCTGATGTGTCGTTGGCTTCCCCCTGAGTGACTAGGAGAGGGCAAGGCAGGAGCCCCAAAGTCTCCAATGTCACACAGTTATTTCTGTCACCTTCTTAGAAGCAAGTCACTAAATCCAGTTACACTCAAGGGAGGGCAATCGAAAAAGGTGTCAAAGAATTTGACATATTTTAAACTTCCACAATGTCAATTTGGGGGGCAACCTTTTTTACTGAGATAAAAATTCACCATTTTAACGTATATAGTGCACTGTTTTTTAGTATATCCACAATGTTGTAATTCCAGAACCACTATATAATTCCAGAACATTTCCATCATCCCCAAAGGAAACCCTGTACCTGTTCCAATTCCCCTTCGTCTGCCCCCTAGTACCCATCATTCTACTTTCTGTTTCTACGAATTTGCCTACTCTAGCTACTTCATATGAGTGAAATCATACAGTGTTTGTCCTTCTCGATTTGGCTTATTTCATTTGGCAAAATATTTTTAAGATTCCTCCATGTTGTAGCATTTCATTCCTTTTTACAGCTAATACTCCATGGTACAGATACACAGCATTTTGTGTTTCCATTCATCCATTGATAAACATTTGAATTGTTTCCACCATTTGGCTATTGTGACTAGTGCCACTTTGGACATTGGTGTACAAGTATCTGTTTGAGTCTCTGCTTTCAATTATTTGAGTATATACCAAGACGAGGACTGCGGATCATATGATAATTCTATGTTTAACTTCTCAGGGAACCGTTACACTTTTCCTCAGCAGCTGCACCATTTTACATTCCCACCAGCAAGGCATAAGGGCTCCAATTTCTCCATAGCCTTGTCAACACTTGTTATTTCCCATTTTGTTTGTTTTTTTAATAATAGCCATCCTAGTGGGTGTGGGGCGGTCTTTCACTGTGGTTTTGATTTGCATTTCCCTGATGGCTAATGATGTTGAGCATCTTTTCATGTGCTTATTGGCTCATTTATATACATACTTTGGAGAAGTGTCTATTCAGATCCTTGACCCTTTCAAAATTTTATTATTTGTCTTTTATCATTGAGTTTTAAGAGTTTTTTAATACTATGGATAGCAGTCACTTAACAGATAGACAGTTTGCAAATATTTTCTTCCTTTCTGCGGGCTGTCTTCACTTTCTTGACAGTGTCCTTTGATAGACAGAAGTTATAAATTTTGATCAAGTCCAATGTGTCTATTTTTTCTTTGGTTGCTTGTGTTTTTTGTCTGTTTGTTTTTAAAGATTGGCCCTGAGCTAACATCTGTTGCCAATCTTTTTTTTTCTTCTTCTCCCCAAAGCCCCCCAGTGCATAGTTGTATATTCTAGTTGTGGGTCCTTCTGGTTTTGCTATGTGGGACGCCACCTCAACATGGCTTGATGAGCGGTGCTAGGTCTGCACCCAGGATCCAAACTAGTGAAACTCTGGGCCACTGAAAAAGAGCACGTGAACTTAACCACTCGGCCCCAGGGCCAGCCCCTGGTTGCTTGTGCTTTTGATGTCGTATCTAAGAAACCATTGCCTAACCCAAGGTCATACAGATTAGCCCCCATATTTTCTTCTAAGAGTGTTATGGTTTTAGCTCTTAATTTAGCTTACCAGTCCATTTTGAGTTAATTTTTGTATATGGTGTGAGGTAGGGGTCCAAATTCTTTTTTTTTTTTTGCCTGAGGATATCTGATTGTCTTTGCACCATTTGTTGAGGAGACTATTTTTCCATATTGAATGGTCAAGATTCTTCAGAGAAACAGAACCAACAGGAGAAAGAGAGGGAGAGAGAGGAAATTTATTTTAAAGAATTGGCTTACATGATTATAGAAATATGGAAGGTTGGCAAATTCAAAAACTGCAGGGTAGGCCACCAGGCTAGAGACCCAGAGAAGGTTGCACTTTGAGTGCAAAGGCAGCCTGCTGGAAAAATTCCTTCTTTCTTGAGGAGGTCAGTCTTTTTCTCTTAAGGCCTTCAACTGATCAGATGAGGCCCACCCTCATTATAGAGGCTAATCTCCTTTACTCAAAGTCTGCTGATTAAATGTTAACTTCATTTTAAAAATACCTTCACAGAGGCATCTAGAATAATGTTTGACCAAATGTCTGGGTACCATGGCCTAGTAAAGTTGACACACAAAATTATCCATGACCAGACCACCTCTTGTCAACTTGGCAATCATACACATCTCTTTAAATCACACTTAATCTCCAAATAAAGACACTAACCAGGTCAGAATTTTGCCTAACAGGATACAACTGAAAAGGCACTAACCCTTTCTCCAGTAACTCCCTTCTTTGCCTGTTGACTCAGAGGCATGAAGAACCCAAAGTGTCCGGACAGCCATCTTAACTTGTGGTTCAATGGAATTGTTGTTGTTTCTCCTGGTCTAAGCATTCCTTCCTCTGAAGTGAATACTTCTAGGCCAGCAGAGCATAAGGTCATGGGCATAGGAAGCAGAACTTTTGCTAGTGGGTCACTAGCAAATACAAGAGTGGTGCCACTCCCATTTCCACCCCTGATTCCTGGATCTGTGAATCCCAGCTATGGGAGAAACAGCACCAGCTATTGGACACTGATTCAGAGCACATGCAGCTTCCCGGAGAAGCAGTGCTGTGGAATGAGGAATACACGTGGGTGGATAAGGCATTATGTAGTCCATGGATGGTAGTTTTGGCAGAAGCACTGCAAGCAGGGAAGGCAATTACGCATCCAGAGTCAGGATCCATTCCAGTAAGAACAAAAAGCTGCCCCTCCCATGACGGAAGCAGTCCAAAGTCATCAACCTGCTATGAGGCTGATCTCCCCAGAGAAGGATGTTATGTTGGGGGCTCAGTGTTGGTCTCTGCTGCTGGCTGATTGGACAGTCATCAGTGACCACAGCCAGACTGACCTTGGTGAGTAGAAGTCCATGTTGCCCATGCATAACCTCCATTCCTGCCACCATGGCCACGTGGTTCATGAGTCAAGTGGGTGATGGCAGAGGTGACTGGGAAAAGGGGCTGACTGATATCCAGAGAACAGGTCATTCCATCGACTTGGTAATTAAAATCCTCCTCTGCTGAGGTCCCCCTTTATTGAGCATTCACATGGCACACAAACATCTTTACGTCCTTCCCCCATTCAGAAAGGTCTATCCATATACCTCTTCCCCAGACTTCCTTGTTGCCAATTTTCCAATCATGTTCTCTCCAGTTTCCTGACCATCCAATCAAACCATTGACCACAGCCTATGAATCAATACATAATCCCATGTCTGGCCATTTCTCCTTCCGAGCAAAATGAACAGCCAGGTGCACCGCCCAAAGCTCTGCCTACTAGGAGTGTTTCTGTTCACCATTGTCCTGCAGGGATGTCCCAGAAGGGGGCTGTAGTGCTCCAGCTGTCCACTTCCAAGTGGTGCCTGCATGTCCTGTGGAACCATCTGTAATCCAGGCCCAAGATTTCTCTTCCTCTGTCAACTGATCATAGGGAACTCTGCGCGAGGTCAAGCTGGGAGAGAGAAGGCAGCGTAGCAGGAGTGGGGACCATGGACATTTGGGCCACTTCTTCACGTAACTTACTTGTGCCTTCAGGGCCTGCTTGGGCCCATCTTGTGTATACGCTTCCATTTGATGATGGAGTGTGGCTCTGCATGCCCAATGTTATGGCTTGATGGGTTAGACAATACCCGGCTTACGACGGGCAGTTCAGACCATGTGGTAACGTGCTGGCCCGTGGTTCTGTGTTCAGTCTCTGCTAAAGCCCAGGAGTAGGCCTAAAGCTGTTTCCCAAAAGGACAGTCATTACCCACAGAGGACGGCAGGGCCTTGCTCCCCAATCCTAAAGGCCTGTGCTGCGAGTCTCCTCTAGGAGCCTGCCAAAGGCTCCGTCAGCTTCTCTACCTGCCATGGGTGCTTCGGGCACCATTGAACGTGCTGGGTCACACGGCCCAAGCGGCAGAGCAGCTTGCATGGCAGCTGGGACTGTTGCAGGGCCTTCTCTTGTTCTGGACCCTACTTGAAACTAGCAGTTTTTTGGGTCACTCATTAAATGGGCCAGAATGAGGAACATGTTGCCTCCAGAATTCACAGAGTCCCACTAGGCATTGTGCCTCTTTTTTGGTTGTAAGAAGGGCCAAATACGACAATTTATCCTTCACCTCAGGGACATCCTGACACGGCCCACACCACTGGACCCACAGAAACTTCCCTGAGGTAGAAGGCCTCGGAATTTTAGCTGGATTTATTTCCCACCCTCTGACATGCACATGTCTTGCCAATAAGTCTCGAGTGGTTGCTGCTTCTTGCTCACTAGGTCCAATGAGCGTAATGCCATCAGCATCATGGACTAATATGATTATCTTGTAAAGGGGAAAGGTGATCAGGACCCCTGCAGACTAAATCATGACGTAGGCTGGAGAGTTGACACACCCCTGAGGCAGGACAGTGAGCATGTGTCGTCAGCCTTGCCAACTGAAGGCCGTCTGCCTCTGGTGGGCCTTATGGACAAGGATGGCAAAAAAGGCATTTGCCGGCTCAGTAGCTGCATACCAGGTACCAGGGGATGTGTTAATTTGCCCGGCAATGAAACCACGTTTGGCAGAGCAGCTGCAGCTGGAGTTACCACCTGGTTAAGTTTATGATAATCCACTCTCATTCTCAAAGACCCATCTGTCCTCTGCACAGGCCAAATAGGGGAGTTGGATGGGGATGTGGTAGGAATCGCCACCCCTGCATCTTGCAAGTCCTTGATGGGAGCACTCATCTGTGGAATCCCAAGAACACAGCATTGCTTTTGGTTTACCGTTGTCTTAGGTAGAGGCAGTTCCAGCGGCTTTCACTTGGCCTTTCCCAGCATCAGAGCCTTCACTCCACAGTCGGGGAACCAATGTGAGGATTCTGCCCACTGCTAGGTGTACCTATTCCAATTGTTCATTCCAGAACTGGGGAAATAGCCACAGGATGGGTTCAGGGACCCACTGGAGCCATTGTGAGATGGAACTCCATTGTCATCTGACTTCTATAAGGCCCTACTCTGACTGGTGGACCACAGTGACATTTTGGGTCTCCCAGAGTTAGCGTCATTTCCGAGCCAGTGTCCATTAGTCCCTGAAAGCTCTATTTTCCCTTCCCTAACGATAGTCACCCTGGTAAAGGGCTGTAGGTCCCAAGGGGAAAGGCTGGGGGAAAGATGTACAGTATGACATTTCGGTCGTGCACCGGGGTCCTTCCTCACGGGGACTCAGCCTCCCCTTCACTCAAAGGCTTCTAGGTCTGTGAACCAGCTCAAGTCTGGGAATTGGTTGAGAGGGCTGTGACTCTGTTTTTATGACTCAAGTTAGACTTTTGTTCACTTGACCTAGAACTTTTCTGCTTATGCAGATCCAGTAAGAGTTTAGGAGGTTCCCACCTGCCTCACTTCTAGGAACAGCACGACCGCCTGGTCAACGCCACAGGTCTCCGCGAGTGAGGCTGTCCTGGTTGCGGCTCACACTCTGCTGTCCGTTGTGGCAACGACACCTCCCTTGCCTTCAGTGTTTGAGCGCCACCACTTGGCCCCTGCCACCCCAGGATCCAATTACTCTCGTCGCATTTAGGTTTCCCAATTCGGTGGCAGCAGTTAGCACTATCAATTCTGGCCTACAGAGAAGAGTGATCACAGCGCTCTTCAGAGATGCCGGGGCGGGTGGGCGGGCGCCCTCCCAGATTTACTTCTCACAGTCATGGTGAAAGCTGTGTCCTCCAGACCCTCTGAGGGTGAGTCTTGACCGATAAGTCCACTGTGACATTCCAAGCTCCCTAAGCCTCTGACTCCACTGCTCTGTAGCAAGCCATAGTTACTGCTGAACTCTTTATTTCTCCTTTCAATTGTATCACATTTTGCTTCATGTATTTTGGGGCTTGTTGTTAGGTGGGTCTATGTTTATAACTGTTATACCTTCATGAGAGATTAAAACTTTTATCATTATATAATGCTTTTTTGTCTCAAGTAACAATTTTAGCCTTAACATCTATTTTATCTGATATTAATACGGCCAGGGCTGGCCCTGTGGCCGAGTGGTTAAGTTCTCGCGCTCTACCTCGGTGGCCCAGGGTTTTGCCGGTTCGGATCCTGGGTGCAGACATGACACCGCTCATCAGGCCATGCTGAGGTGGCGTCCCACACGCCACAACTAGAAGGACCCATAACTAAAATATACAACTATGTACTGGGGGGCTTTGGGGAGAAGAAGAAGAAGAAGAAAAAAAACACTGGCAACAGATGTTAGCTCAGGTGTCAATCTTTAAAAAAAAAAAAAGGCCAATCCAGCTCTCTTTTGCTTACTGTTTGCATGTAATATCTTTTTCTATCCATTTATTTATTTTTGAGGAAGAGTAGCCCTGAGCTAACATCTGCTGCCAATCCTCCTCTTTTTGCTGAGGAAGACTGGCCCTGAGCTAACATCCATGCCCATCTTCCTCTACTTTATACGTGGGACACCTACCACAGCGTGGCTTGCCAAGAGGTGCCATGTCCGCACCTGGGATCTGAACCAGCAAACCGTGGGCCACCAAGAAGCGGAACGTGCACACTTAACCGCTATACCACCAGGCTGGCCCCAATCCATTTATTTTCAAACTATTTGTGTCTTTGAGTCTAAAGTAAGTCTCTTGTAGACAGCATATAGTTAAATCCTGTTTTTAAAAAAATTCACCTGACAAAAACCACCTTTTAAGTCAAGAGTTTAATCCATTTACATTTAATGTAATTACTGATAAGGACTTATTTCTGCCATGAAGCTATTTGTTTTCTATATGTCTATATCTTTTTTTTCCCTTCTTCCATTACCGACCTCTTCCGTATTAAACAGATATGTTTTAGTGTACCATCCAAAATGTCATTTTGCAAATGTTGAGTGTATGTAGGAAATTCCACTTAGAAGTGGAATTGGGAGATCAAAGGTGCAGAGGGGCATGCATTTAAAACTGTTACCAGATTGGTCTTATATGCTTCTACCAATTAAATTGGATATTTCCCAAAGAGGGCTTTGTTTGTTTTTTGTTTTATTTATTTATTTATTTTTTAAAGATTGGCACCTGAGCTAACAACTGTTGCCAATCTTCTTTTTTTTTTTTTTCTGCTTTCTCTCTTCAAATCCCCCCGGTACATAGTTGTATATCTTAGTTGCAGGTCCTTCTAGTTGTGGGATGTGGGATGCTGCCTCAACGTGGTCTGACGAGCGGTGCCATGTCTGCGCCCAGGATCCGAACCCTGGGCCACCGCAGCGGAGCGGGCGAACTTAACCACTTGGCCACAGAGCTGTCCCTGAGGGCTTTGTTTTTTATCAAAACTATCCATTGGCTTGTTGGGATTCTTTCTTCAACTGTGTCTTCCTGGAGAAGGGCACCTAATTATTCATTTTCTATATTCTCACATTTTAGTGCACAGTAGGAGACCAGAAAAAATGTGAAGAAGGAAAAAGGAACCTCTTATCATACCGTGACAGGAATATTGGAAAACGAGGAACCATACAGGATCAGGAACTATTAGTGCAGCTGTGCTCACCAGGAGCCCTGTGAGCTGACTTCAAGTATTCAGAGAGCCCCAGAATCCTGGGACAGAAGGGGAAGTGGAGGGCTCTCCAAGACACTTTACAAAAAAGGAAGCTGAGGCTTGAAGTTAGCAGATTAAGGCTCATAAAGCAGTAGCTGAACTTGGACAATCTTTTACTGAGCACCCACTGTGTGTGGGCATTCTTACCATGGGGAAGAGCGTGTGATGGACAAAGCCAACCGCTGTCCACGTGGAACTTTCCTTTATGAATACTTAATAATTAGGGGAGTGAATAGTAGTGCATTTATTCTTCATCCCATCTTGATGGTTATTATTCTTCTTTCCTAGAAGAGAAAACCCTAGGCTCACAGAGGTTAATTCACTTGTACAAAGTCACACAGCTAGTAGGTGGCCAGGTCTGGATATCACCCCAGAGCTACTGCTCCCAATCACTTCCTCATATACCGCCTCTTGAATAATAGTATCATTGTCGGAAGCAGCAGCAACAACCATTTGCGAGCGCCAGGCTTCCTGCTGAGGACTGTCCCCATTCGTTTGTTCAGTCAACGCACAGTGAGCCTATACTATGCGTCAGGCACCCCCATTTTACAGATGGGGAAACTGAGGCCCAGGGAGCTTCTCCGAGAGATGAGGGCGCGCCGGTCCCGCCAAGCCTCCCCAACTGGGTGGTCCAAGACCACCTACGTAAGGCATTCTGTTAGCGTTCAATTAAGCCGAGGCATTATCGCCGCCGTCCCTACGGCAGAAGTCACCACGTCCGCACCGCCCGCTACCTGGGCGCCACGGGACAGCGGTTAGGGCGGGGCCACGTCCTCGTGCGGCCGCCGCGACGGCGGTTGGAAGCCCCGCCTCCCGCGCGTGCGCACTGCGCCCTTCGTCTGCTCGCTGGACTCCCGGCGTCCGGGCGCGGTTGGAGGCGTCCGCGAGGAGCGCGCGCGCCTGCGCTGGCGTCGGGCTCGCGCACGCGCACGGCGGCGGCGGCGGCGGCGGTTCCTGCCGGGGGCTGCGAGCGGCGGGCGGCTCTGCGAGGAGAGGCGGCTGAGGGGCTCGGCGGCGGCGGCTCAGCGCGCGTGGCTCTCGGCCCGGGTCGCGCCGCGGCGGGCGTTTCGGTCCGGTCCAGGGGCGCGGGCGCGGCGGCGGCGGCGGCGGTCCGAGGCCTGCGGCCTAGGCCTCAGCGCGGCGGCGGGCTCGAGTGCGGCGCGGAGCCGGCCTGAGGGCCCTGCGCGGCGGCACCATGAGCGTGGAGGCGTACGGGCCGAGCTCGCAGACGCTCACCTTTCTGGACACCGAGGAGGCCGAGCTGCTCGGCGCTGACACGCAGGGCTCCGAGTTCGAGTTCACCGACTTCACCCTCCCCAGCCAGACGCAGACACCCCCCGGCGGCCCCGGCGGCGGCGGCGCGGGGGGCCCGGTCGGCGTGGGCGCGGGCGCCGCGGCCGGACAGCTCGACGCGCAGGTGAGCGGCACATGGCGGCGCCGGAAGCCCAGGCGGGCCTCGCCTCGGCGGCCGGGGAGCTGCCGGCCCAGCCTGCCCCGTTCCCGCGCTCGAGTCGGGTCCGGAGGATCCCGGTTTGGGGTCTCTCGCTCAGGACGTGTCCGGAGGAACCTGCCCCGGTTCCTGGTCCGAGTCCCGCTCTGGCTGCGTCCGGCTCATCTGCTCAGGGTCTGGCTCAGGCCGGGTCTTAGGTGACCGGCCCCGACTTTTCTTCCGGGCCTGTCCAGGGTGAGCTGCCCTGGCTCCGACTCCGGCCGGGTCGGGGGTGAGCTGCCCCCGAGTGCCCCTCCAGCTGGGTCCGTGCCCTGCTCAAGGTAGCTCCCGGCGCTCTACGCCGGTGCCCGCTCTGGCCGGTCCGGCCGCCCTGCCCCGCCACCCACCTGTGATCGCAGCCATCGGGGCACCCCTCATTCATGCCCGCTGCGCCGCGGTTCCAAACTTCCCCGGGCGCGGGGACGCCGGCGAGGGGACGGTCGAGCCTCCTGGGACGGGAAGGGAATTTCTGCCTCCAGCCGAGAGCCCCACGCTCGCTGGCTGTTAAGATTATTCAGAGGCAGGTTGTTTTGTTTTTTCCTTACACTGCCTGTTGCTGAGACCGACTTGTTACGTAACTCCACAGCCCTGCCTTGGAAAAGTTGGGTTTGAGTTTGTTCCTCCAAAGGCAGTGATAGTGAGTTTTACATAAATGGGCCCGCCACGTCGGAAACTTTTGTTTCTAATGCCATGAACATTTAGCGAAGGCTACTTAGGTATTTTAAATTGGGGTTTGGTTATGAGAAGTATCAGGTGTACGTTTCCTGAACCTGGGTCCCTGCCCCAGGGTGAGAGAGGGGGCTGGCTGGGGTCCCAGGGAATGTCGCTGTCATCCTCTGGATCTCAGATTCCGTTTACCAGAGTTCCCTGTGCCCAGCATCTCCCTCAGGTTTATTTTCCTGAATTTTCAACCAGGCAGGAGCTGCATGCTCACCTTGTCACAGGTGTCCCTTGGTGTGAGGACCCACTGCCAGGGCTGGGGGAGCCACCCATCCTCAGCAGGAGTGAGCTCAGATCCTGTCCTGGGGGAGGGGGCTTGCATTCTCGTTGGTTGAGTCACTCCTGTGGGTAGACCACCCACTTGGGCTTTCTTTTAGCTGTTAATAAAAGCAGAAAACACTTGACTCATTCTAACCCAAGACTCCTTAAAAATAGAAGCCTGATGGGTGGGGCATCGGGGGAACAGGTGTGCAAGTATGTATGTTTCTCAGTTTTGTTTACATATGGTGGAGGGAGGCAGCGGAGGGGAGAGTTTGCGTGGAGAAATGAATGAGCCGCTGGACGCTGATGATAACACCTGTAGTTTCATACTTTGTAGACCTTTCTTTCCACAGCTGTGAAATGAGGGTGGCAGCTATATTTTTGTCTGTTTTTAAACATTTATGCAATTTGGACTCGTGTGTGAATGGACCAGATAGTGCTGTCTGTAGCTTGTGTCCAGCGTACCCGGAAGGCTGAGGATAAAGATCTCTTGGTTGAGCAGTGTGCCATGCTCTGTGGCAGCTCAGGGTTGTGAAAGGTAATTGTTTTATTGCAAATCTTTTTAACTGCAGCCCGTATAAAACAGCAAACCTGGGGCAGCTCTGAGTTCCAGTTTCGTTCCTTGCCATCTGTTTTTGATTAACTGAGGGGTGTGTCCTTCTCTTTCGGTTGAAGTAATCAATTTATTTTCCTGCACCTGAGCACTATACAGAATAATAGCATTAAAATACTCTACCGTAGATAAACCCGGCAGTTGAGCTCACTTGAGTTCTGATGACATCAAAAGGGTTTGTCTTCCTTCCTTTTAATGAACCCTGACGTGCCACCCATTTGTAGCCTAACTTTTGATTTGTTTTGGGGAAAGGAGAGTGATATCCTTTGTGTCACAAGAGGACTCCCTGAATTTGGGGGTAGGAAGGTCTGAATAGAATCATAAAGTGGAAGAAAGTTAATTATCTTCTGTGCCAGTTGGTGGCATTGGCTGCCTGCAGCATTGGGGAGGATTTTCCTTATTTGTCCTCAGGAGTTGGCTGTGTAACCAACTATACGATGGGGCTTCCAGAAAGACTCAAAAAAACTCCCATTCTGAATGCCTTTTCCTTTCATCTCATTGGATGAGTGGCTGTGAATTGTCAAGTGTTGTGTGGTCCCTTTTGCCTCACAGCTTTATTGAGATAGAATTCACACACCATACGATTCGCTCATTTAAAGTGTACAATTCAGTGGCTTTTAGTACATTCAGAGTTGTGCAACCACCAGCACAATCAATTTTAGGGCATTTTCATCACCCTAAAAAGAAACCCTGCAACCCTTAGCCTTCAGTCCTCCCTTCTCCAACCGCAGGCAACCGCTGTCTTTCTGTCTCTGGATTTACCTACTCTGGACCTTTCGTATCAGTGGAATCATAACAATATGTAGTCTTTTGTGTCTGGCTTCTTTCACTGAGTGTGTTTTCAAGGTTCGTCCGTGTCGTAGTGTGTATCTATTCCATTCTTTTTTATGGCTGAGTAATAGTCCACAGTATGGACAGACCACATTGTGTTTATCCACCTGTGTGTTGGTGGACGTTTGGGTTGTTTCCACTTTGAACTGTTGTGAGTAGTGCTGCTGTGACATTGGTGTACAAGTTTCTTTGCGGGTGTATGTCTTCAGTGGAAATTGCTGGGTTGTGTAGTAGCTCTGCATAACCCTCTCTGGAGCTGCCAGACTCTTTTCCAGTATGCAGCCACTTTTGCTGTCAGTCCTCACTGCCAGTTTTGCACAGTTTTACCTGAAAGTTTGTTTAGAGGCAGAAGGCGTCACGGCAGGGGTGGGAGAATGGCAGCCAGGAGTGACCCCTGCTGAGCTCTGAGTTGGGTCGAATAACACTCGTTTTGTTGCTTACATAATGAAACTGATATTTATCAAAGCCGTTGAAATGAAAAGCATTGGCACAGTCCTGCCAAGTGTCCTTAAGATAAAGCGACAGTTTTCTTTTGGGTATCTGACCCTTTCCTGGGCCCTTCCTTCACTCCTCAAAGGAAGGGAAGGGAATTTCAAAAGTCCTTTGCATAATAGCTGGTGTTACAAGCCTGGTCTGCCCAGTTGGAATATTTCCTCTTAACTTGTGCTACTGTTGTGTTTCCTCCAACCACGGGAATTATGATGAAAATTTAAGAGTTGGGAACACTACCCAAAAAAGGGAACAAACTTGATACATGCAGCAAGGCGGATGCATCTCAAGATAACTGTACTGAGTGAAAGAAGAACTCTGACAAAAAAAGAGCACATACTCTATGATTCCATTCATATAAAACTCTAGGAAGTGCTACTAACCTATAGTAATAACTCACTGGTTGGGGGAGGGGAGGGAATGAGGGAGGGCTGACAGGGCACGAGACGCCTCAGGGTGATGGATGTGCTCATTATCTTGATTGCGGTGATGGTTTCGCGGGTGTGTATGTACATTGACGTATGTCACTTTATAAAATTATACACTTTAAACATACGCCGTTTATTGTATGTCAGGTATACCCCAGTGAAACTGTTAAAAGTAAAAACCACCTGGATATACCACTACCTGCCCATTGGAGTGGCTCAGACTTTTTAAAAAGGCTGGAAATACCTCTTGAATGCTCCTACCTTGCTGGTGGGACGGTTCACCCAGACCCCTGTGGCCCAGCAGAGGAGCAAAGGTGGTCCACATGTGAGGCTGCGCCAAGCGTTACAGCAGCTTCATTCACAGAGCCCCAGACGGGAAACAACCCAGGGACCATCGCCAGGTGGACGGATAAACAAAGGTTCGTCTTCTGTTGTACTCGTGAAGACACAGACTTGGGCCTCTCTTTCCTCTTCGAGTGATGAGATTCTTGGATAAAGAGTTGCTACCCAGTCTTCAGAAGCATAGTCCTTGCTGCTTTCAGAATTCACGGAAGGCTGTCCTGACATATCCTTGACCGTCAGGTAGACAGATCATCTGCTTATTGACCCTTACTTAGCTTGTGAGGAGGAGGAGGAGGAGTAGTGAGTTCCACACAGTCCCACAGTCCCTGAAAGTGGTGAGTTTAAAATGTGAGCGAGCCTTTTTCCATCCGGTTTTGTGAACGCTCGGTTAGTACAGCTGTGATGTAAGTGCACCTTGAGAAGATTGGAGCTAAGGTGCCGCACACCTGCCGGACCTCTGGCAAGTGTTCCCCCAGCACTTGCCCTGTATTGGATTTCCCGGGTTTGGTTCCAGATGGTTAGGACTCTCCCAGTGATTAGGAGAAAGGAGGAGGGCTCATGTGTCAGTTAGTGGTGAATAAGCAAAATGACTTCTGACTCTCTGAACCCCAGGTAATCTCTTTACCCAGATCCAGCATGATTGGGGGAAAAGTTAACACTAATACCGGTATTAATTAAAAGGCAAAGTTCTCTCTCAATCCATTCCCACAATCAAAAAAAAGAGATGCCTTTCTGATCGCTTTATTGAGGTCTGATCATATACCATGGAGTCCTCTTGTTTTTAAGTGTGCAAGTCAGTGTTTTTAAATTTACCGAGCTCTGCAGCCATCATGACAGTCGCTAGCTGTCTTCGATTTCTCTTTCACTCTGCCTCTTCTTTCCTTTCCTCCTCCAGTTTTCCTCCTGCTAATCTTTGTAGTCATCAACACCTGTAACGTGGGGATATTGGGGCTTGGTGTGGAGGGACAGTGGGTGTCGCCAAGGGCCCGTGTGCCGTGCCAGGGGGCTCGGGCTGTATCTTGGAGCCTTGAGAAGCTGCTGAGGGGTGCTGTGACCGCATGTCAGAGGAAGGGCGCTTAGGCAGCAGGGAGACCTGGCCAAGTGTGGCCAAGGCCAGAAGGGGAGCTCAGACAGAGGGCACTGTGATCAGATGTGTACCCTTTTGTGTGTGTGTACACGTACCTGTGCTACCAGAGTACCAGGGCACTGCCGGATCCTGGGATCCCATGGCTGGCAGAGGGTCCTTGTGCCTTTTTATTTGTGTTGGTTCAGTAGCAGCTTGTGAGTTGGACTTCTTGGGATCCCTGCAGACTGTTGGCCAAGAGGGCTTCTAGACGTACTGTTGATTTAGTCTGCCTGCTGAGCTTTGTGGATAGCCCTTTGTCACAACTGAGGGTGGCAGTTGCCAGGGAGGACAGTGAGCCTGGAGAGGTGGCTCTCCTCATCCCGAGGCGGAAGGCGTTTGGTCAGAGCTGTGCTTGTCTTCTGTCACTCATTTCGAGTGTGTGGCTCCACAGAGCTAGCACAGATTCCAGGCGGCTGCCTTGTCCACCTGTATTGTGTAAAAACATTTACTATCAATTCTCCAACGTATAAGCAGAGCAAGCAAACCCTGCCTATGTAGATGTCTCCTGGATGCGACAGCTGTGAAGATTTTCCTCTCCTCTTTCTTTCTTCTCCTTCACTGAAGTACTTTAAAGCCAATCTCACCTGCCATTTCACCCTTACTTGTGAAATTGAGCCATGTGGATTGGGGATACTTGACCCTTTTGAGTTACAGCATTTAGTGTGCATTTCTAGAAACACAAAAAGGGTTCTTTCTTTTAGCCACACTGCTGTTGCAGACAAATAGCACCAACAGTAGTTTTGGGATGATCTGATACGTGGGGCTTCCTTTTCTACACAGTTTCTTCACTTGTCAGAAAATTTCTTTGCTTGGTCCAGACCCCAATGAGGTCCAGTGTTAATGTGATCATCGTGTCTCCTAGTCCTGCTGTCCAGGGCAGCTTATCCCTCTTCTTTTTTTCATGCCACTGAGCCGGGGTCCAGTCCAGCTCATTGTCCTCTGAGGTGTCCCGCCTTCTAGACTGACCCCCTTGTCGCACCCTGGCTCCTCCCTGCAGGTGTGAAGTGGATTCTGTCTCAGTCTGTGGGCTTTTTTGAGAGTGGTTGATCCTGGGGCTGGACAGTTGGGGCAGCCCAAGGAGAGCTGGGGATACTCCGAGCATTGAAATGAACTGCGGGGATGGATTTGGACACACTGACCAGGGCCAGGGACAAGGGTCCACTGAAAAAGGGAGGGGAGGAGGGCTTTCTATCTAGAATGACGGTAGAAAGCAGAACCTGGGGATTGCTTTGTTGCCTGGTGCCATGTGAAGTCGCCGCCTTCTTAGGTCAAGAATGGTCAAATCTCAGCAATTTCATGAAGTTCAAACTAATAGATTAAAGGAGGCTAAAGAGACGTTACAATTTGCAATCATTAACTGGATCTGGGATTTAAAAAACTATAAAAGACATTATTAGGACATTGGGGAAGTGTGCCTCTGCATATTAAATAGCAGTATTATATCATTGTTATTCCTGAGCAGGGTACTTGTATTGTGGTTATGTGGAGAAAGCTCTTGTCCTGGGGCCTCTGACTGAAATGGATCGGGAAAATGAAAGTGTGTGCGCATGTATGCTTGTGTTTGCAGACTGGCAGGGAGAGAGTAAGCTTGGCGAAATGTCAGTGGCTGGTGGATTCAGGTGACGGGGTGTGGGTTGTTCATTCTGCTTCTGGTTTTGAAACTTTTTCGAAAGTTGGAGGAGGCCCGACCCTTCTGTTAGCCTTTTCCTAAGGAGGGACTCAGAGGCTGTAGCTCCTCTCTGCCTCAGGACCAGGGAGCTACCCTGAGGGAAAGGCATTTCCCACTCCTGTCTTTTTATTTGAACCTTGGGATAAAAGGATAAATGATGAGTCACTTTATATCTCAGCCTTTGTTTTGGATGAGAAGATGCATTTATTCCACCAACACTATGAGGGCCTCCCCGGGTGTGGGCTCAGTTCTAGGTGCTGTGGTCAGAGCAGGGGAGCAGGTCCCGGGGCCTCTCACATGGGTCAGGGCAAGCCTCCTTGGGAAGTGCCCTGTGGACCAAGACCTGAAGGACCGGGAGCCAGCTGTGCAGAGGCCAAAGGACAGTGAGTGCAAAGGCTCCAGGGCACCAGTAGTCTCAGAGACTGAAGGACAGAAGGTCATTTCATGCTGAGTGGTACAATGCTTACAAGGTTTGGAGTAAAAATCTGTGGTCTAAAAGTTCTTATCAGCACATTCAGGGGTAATTTTTGAGTTTCTGTGCTTTTCTCTGTGGGACTGAGTGACCTCTCTTCCTGCTGCTCTAATGTGCCAGCTGAGTTCTGTTGTGGGTCTTACGAAACTGTCTCTAGGCAGAAACCCCTGCAGGCCTCGATCAGCTCAGCAGCTCGTAGATGGACTTCAGACAGTGTGTCCAGAGCGGAGGTGGAGAGGGAACTGTGTCCCCAGTGACACCCTGCCGCTCTTGAGCTCAGCAGGACCCAGGAGTCCTGGCTGGATTTGAGGGGTTGATAACCTTGAAGGACCTCAATCCTGTGCCAGGCACTTTCTAGTACTTTGTTTTAAGTCGTTTAATTATAGTTTTAAGGTCAAATGTATTTTTGAAGCTAATGTTTATCTTAAAACTTTCCAGAGGGTAGAGGGAGAAGCTAACAGCCCAGCTATAGAAGTCCATTTGTGTCAGGGCCAGGTCACAGCTGGGCAGGAGTGGGGCCGAGCATGCGTGTGTGTCTTGAGTGTGTGTGGGCGGGCATAGGTAATGGAGGATACAGTGAGCTCCCTAGCTAGGTGGCTGGAGGGCCCACTGGACCTCAGGGAATCCGGTCTCCTCTCTCCAGCCTCCTTGGCTTTAGTGGGAGTGGGGTACAGTTCACCTGACCCTGTATCTGCATTGTATTGTCTCCCTGGAGTTCCTTGAGTGAATTTGCCTCTCCTGCCCTTTATAAAGCCTGAAGGGCTAAGGTGGTGCTGAGAGGGTCGCCACGTGGCTGGTCAGGCTGTTCAGAGCCTTACACATTCCCCATATGCCCTCTGCTGGAGGGGAGGTGAAGTATGGGAGCTGAGGCCAAGATGAGGCAGGAGTGAGTAGGATAGGGCACCTGGTGTGTGCAGTTGCCTGTATTACTTGGCATACTAATTTTGATGTTTCAGCAAAGTAAAGATTCAAATATCATCAAGGATGTTTCTTTGTATGTAAAAGTTTATGCAACCTGATAAGACATTTTAGGAGTTCTTCTAGACTAGGAGTTGGCAAACATTTTCTTAAAGGGCTAGCTAGTAAATATTCTAGGCTTTGTGAACAAGAAGCAGAATTGAATATATTGTTAGTTTTTAATCTAACCTTTTAAAAACGTAAATATGTTCTGAGCCCAAGAGGGTGGCCTGCAGGCTGATCCTGAGCTGGAGCACCTTCTTAGCCCTCTCCTGTAGTGGGATATTGATGCCTGCCTTCCTCCCACGAGGTGAAATTCATGTGCCGTATCCTGACCACACGCTTTCAGAAAAGCATCACGTGTGTGCCTAGGCGCAGTCACACCGAGATGTCGTGAGTCGGCAGTGCTGTCTCCTGTGGGCAGCCTCACCCCAGCATTGCTATTGTATGTGTCAGGAGGAGTGTTGCCAAATGGAGAAGTGACTTTTTGAAGTGATAACCAGCTATCAAAATCTCAAACAAAGCAGTTCCACAACAAAAAATTTAACAACCTGATTAAAAATGGACAAGGGACTTGAATAGACATTTATTTTTCCAGAGAAGATATACACATGGCCAAGAAGCACGTGAAAGATGTTCAGCATCATTAGCCATCAGGGAAATGCGAATCAAAATCATAATGAGATACTACCTCACATCCATTAGGATGGCTGTTTTGAAAAAAAACCCAGAAGAATTGTAACAGATGTTGGCAAGGATGTGGAGACATTGGAACCCCGTGCACTGCTGGCAGGAGTGTCAAATGAGGCAGCCGCTGTGGGAGGCAGTCTGGCAGTTCCTCAAACAGTTAAACATAGAATGACTGTATAATACAGCAACTCCACTTCTGGCTACAAACGCCAAAGTTTTGGAAGCAGGGCGTTGAAGAGAGATTTGTACGCCATGTTCACGGCAGCCTTGTTCACAGCACCCAAAAGGTGGAAGCAGCCCAAGTGTTAGAAGCAGTTGACAAATGGGTGGATAAACATGGTGCGGTCCATCCATACAACGGCATAGTATTCAGTCTTAGAAAGGAAGGAAATTTGAACACATGCTCCAGCATGGATGAACCACGAGCACGTTATGCTCAGTGAAGTAAGCCAGTCACAAAAAGACAGGTAGTGTATGATTCCATTTATATGCGATCCCTAGAGTTTGCACATTCATAGAGACAGGAAGCAGAATGGTGGGTGCTGGGGGAGGGGATGGGGAGTTGGTGTTTGATAGGGACAATTTCACTTTGGAAAGATGAAAAAGTTCTAGAGATGGACGGTGGTGGTGGTTGCACAACAATGTGAATGTCCTTACTGCCCCTGAGCTGTACACTTACAAATGGTGAGGATGGTAAATTTGTTGTAGTATTCTACCTCAACTTTTAAAAACGGGTCAGGGATTCACGAAGAGGTGCTTATGGGGGTGCTATAGCACTATCTTCTGTGTTAAAAATCCAAAAGTTTGATTTTGATTTTCCTCTTTTGAGGAACATTTTTTCTTCAAAGTCCACAGTCTTCCTGCAGTTAACCAAGTTGCTGCCTTCATGAAAAAAGTACATTGGTGGCAGGC
Organism: Equus caballus; assembly: GCF_041296265.1. NCBI lineage: Eukaryota > Metazoa > Chordata > Mammalia > Perissodactyla > Equidae > Equus > Equus caballus. The sequence goes on from NC_091704.1 coordinate 17,911,961, forward strand.
ACTGAAATGAGGTTCTCATCTGGGTTGAGACCATTACAGACACAGGTATTCCTGTGACAGGACCCCGACTTCCTGACAACTGAAATGTGCCTTTGCAATTTCCAGAATGCCCCCCTTGTGAGAACTGCTGTCCATAGGCTTGTACTGGTGATGCAGCTGGAGCAGTGGGCAGGGAAGGCCCCTGTGGGCACCGCTGGCTCAGGCTGTGGTGGCCTGAGTGGGCCCCGCATGGTGTGGGTCGGGGTGGGTCTGGGTTTTGGTCCCTTATCCCTGGGTGGCAGGGTCTCTGGGAGGGAGCCGTCTGGTGTCTGATCCCGTCTTACAGCTCAGAGAAACCTGGCAACTGCCATGGGGCTCCCATCACCCCACCCGTCCTTCATCCCCCCTCGAAGCTCCTGCTGCCTGGCCCAGCCTCCTGTGGGCTGTGGCCTGTCGGGGGAGATGGCAGGGACTGTTGACAGCCATCTGAGGTTCCTGGGGCAGCATTAGGAGTGCCTGTCCCAGGGCTGGCCCAGGGGTGCAGCGGTTAAGTTCTCACGTTTCACTTCTTGGTGGCCTGGGGTTCACCGGTTCATATCCCAGGTGCAGACGTGGCACTACTTGGCACGCCATGCTGTGGTAGGCGTCCCACATATAAAGTAGAGGAAGGGGGGCATGGATGTTAGCTCAGGGCCAGTCTTCCTCAGCAAAAAGGAGGATTGGCAGCAGTTAGCTCAGGGCTAATCTTCCTCAAAAAAAAGATAAATAAAATTTTTTAAAAAAAGGAGTACCTGTCCCCCTCAGGCAGGCTGGGTCTGTGTGCCTCCGAGTGGATGTGTGAGCTCAGCAGGCGTGCCTGTGAAATTCATGGCTGAGTTACCTACAGTTGCCTGTTTGTATGTTGTGGTCGTAACATATAAAAGGTAATAAATTTAGTAAGGTGATGGATTGTCCTAACATTGAATTTCTAATTCATAATTAAGAACGGCTGCCTTCGACAGTCTTCCTCAAGTGAAAAGAGGAGGCTTGGCAACAGATGTTAGCTCAGGGGCAATCTTCCTCACCAAAAAAAGTGGGGGGCCTTCCTTCCAGAGAGGAGGAGGTCTGCTGACTAACGACAGGATGCTCTCCCACACTGCCAGGAGTTGTAACCTTTGCTTCTGGTGCTTAGGCTGTGGGAGGGCTGTTCACTGTGGTGGGGTTCTAGGCCCGCTGATCTGACATGGTGCACCTGTCCCCAGCGGGGACCGTAACTGGTATGTAAAACGTCCTCTTGCTCCTTGTGGCCCTCAGTTGTGGGGGCGAAGTGTTTTCCTCAGCATCCTGGTTGTGGTCGTGGCTCAGTGGCCAGACGGGGTTGGGCCTGGATGTGCAGGAGGCAGGGTGGAGGGCTTAGGCCACCAGTGCCCTGTTTTTGGCCAGGTAGATTTGATAGGGAAGAGGAGAGAGTGGAGAGTCAAATCAGAAGCTGTACGGCCTCAAAGTGGAGAGCAGGCCCACACTTCGTGGGAGGCTCACTGTGGCTGCCCATCTGGGGAGGAGTCGTGTGCTCGGGCTGAGGCCTGGGAGCTGCTGCCTTGCACGGTGCCAGTGACGCTGCCGTTCTGCTGTAGGTTGGTGGACCCGAGGGCATCCTGCAGAATGGGGCTGTGGATGACAGCGTTGCCAAGACTAGCCAGTTGTTGGCCGAGTTGAACTTCGAAGAAGATGAAGAAGATACGTATTACACAAAGGATCTCCCCGTACATGCCTGCAGGTGAGCGCCGGTGTGGGGTGGGGACTCACCTCCCAAAGCAGCCGTGGTCTGCGTAAGTTTGCTGGCTTTGCAGAGGCCCATCTAAGACGGTGGACTGTGACACTTGGTAGCACTGTCCTTGGGAATAAGGAGGTTGCTCAGGCCCAGGTACACACCTGAGTCCCTGTTACTGGACAGGAGGGTGGGATCAGCACCCTCTGACACTCCTAATTCTCCTAGTGGGAGGGGAAAAGATTCCCCTCTTTGCCTTCCTCAGGCCCTGGGGTGGTTCCCTGGTGCTTGCCCCACTCAATAAAAGGAGTCATCATGTCTGGTGAGCCTTTGGGTTATAGGGTCAACAGAGCAGCTAAGATTTCTCCTACAAAGAGATTTCTCTGGGATTCTGTAAAATAGCTGCCTCCCTGATAGGTTCAAGGTTCCTGAAAAATTGGAAGTAAATCGTCAGTGGGTAGACCTGTGTGTTAACCAAATTTGGGGTTCTCATCCAGAGCAGGACCCATCCCTCATGTCTGCATTTATTCTTGCTTTTTTGTTACACGCATATGAGAAATTGAGACCAAAAGGGGTGAAATGATCTTGCTCAGGGCGCACTGCCCTCTGAGGCCTGCCCCGCCACGGGACAGCACCGCTCCCTGCCCTGCTCTGCGGGCAGACTTTGTACTTTACGCCGGCTCTTTGTTCACTTTAATGCACTAACGTTTTCATGGAGTGTTAGTGAGGCATCGGTGTTCCTGTTACATGCACGGTTGCCCATGAAGTGGTCCTGGTGGAGCTGCAGGTGGTTCAAGTCTGCAGACCCCTCGCCTCCCTGCTATCCCCATGGAGTGGGTGGGGCGAGTCCCTGTGGTATTGGGGGGAGGGGAAGGTTCTGGTTTGAGACTGAGTCTTGGCTTCATACATATGTGGAACTCAGTGGAGAGCCAATGTTTTTGTTTTTGATGTGTCGATTTTCAGAAAAAGGAGGCTGGGGGTGGTGTCTCCAGAGGTGCTTGCGAGCTGAGCTCAGTCTGCACCCCGGACTGTCCACTGCTGGGTCTGAGTTGGGCCGTCCCGGGAGCACGGCGCCCTCTGCTGGAGCGTGGAGCGCAGCGTCGCCACAGCTTCCCTTCCTGTGCCCACACCTAGGGGTGCTGATTCCCCTGCTTATAAGTTACAGTTCCTAAAACTGAAGACCCAGGGGAGAGACTGGATTGCCTTGGCGGTGTTAGGCCTCTGTTGTCAGGCTCGCCTGGCACATTGCATGGCTCTCACTTCCACCACCCGAGTCTTTGCTGCAGCCTGGGGCATCTCACAAGAGCCTCCACATCACCTTCCACCCCTCCCTGCGTTCGCAGGGTCAGGAAGCCTCTGCAGTGAACTGATTGGATTTTGTTAGTGAGATTGTTGGGTTGAGTGTGTGTTTAATGAAAAACTTAAAAATGTTGTAAGAGGAAAGAATTTTACATCCTGCCAAATTAAAACCAGAGAGCAATCTTCCAGCTTTAACTGTTGATGCTTTGACTTTTCTAGTTACTGTGGAATACACGATCCTGCTTGCGTGGTTTACTGTAATACCAGCAAGAAGTGGTTCTGTAATGGACGTGGAAATACTTCTGGCAGGTAGATAACCAAACCGCGCATGTGTCTTTAATCAGTGCTGTGCTCAGATTTGTGTGTAAATTATGGAAATGTTGAAGCGAAGCGCAATATAAAATCATGCTAACAAACCTGGTTTTTCCCTCCTCTGTGACTGGTTTAACTTGAAACAGATGGTGGTGTGTGAATGCCTTAATGTATTTACCCTTGATTTATTCTCTGTGGTTCTTTTTATTATGCAAGTATGGTTGGCTTAATTCTCTTTCCCAGTTTTTATTTATATTTTTCTGCAAGATGAACTCCTGGCACGCCCGTTCATCTTCATTACTGGGTGCCTGGGGAGGATGTTCCCAAGACAGTAATGGGCATCCATGGGAGCCGCTTCCTGAGAAGGCTCCCTCTGGCCTCAGCTTATTGGAGCAGTCCTGAGGCTAATACGGGCCAGATCCTGAATCATCGGATTAAATTAAGTTCACTTGACCGTCAGCCCTAGGCTTCCCTTCCTGCTGTTGATCAGCAGCAGCTGTGACTGGGTCCCTTGTTTTGTGTTTGGGGTGAACCCCGAGTTGTGCTGGTGCTTGGATTCCAGGGGACAGTCTCTTTGTCTAGCTCAAGTGGTGGGACTCCTCGGCCCCCACCTCGAGCTAGGGTTTGTCCTGGCAGCTGCTCTGGGGCTCCCGTGTTGTATGACGACTCACTCCACTGTCACAGAGAAGTAGAACGGCGTCTTAGTGGAACGGGGCTCTATGTTGCCAGCAAGAAGGAAGCATCTTCTTCTGAGGTTCATGTTTTGGAGAGAGAAAGTGACAAAAGTCCAATGGCAGGTGTAGGTGCGTAGAGCCCCTGCCCTTCCTCTGCCTTCAGCAGCCGAGGGCTGGGCCCCACCGTCTCATGCCGCCTGAGGTTGCAGAGTGGTCAGATCTCGTGTTATCTTGGAGTTGGCGATGAGAATTGTGGGATTTTGAGCAAGACAAGAAAGGGGGCTGATGTTTTTAAAAGACTTCAAAGGAAAAACGTCTTCAGCATGACCAAAAGAGACTTGTGTCCCATTTTCAGAATGTTCTGGGTAATTTAAGTGTTACTGTGTTTACATTAGTTCCTCTTCTTCAGGAAAAGCAATTAAATAAACCTTGTCTTAGCTGGCAACCCCAGCTTCCTGTCACCAGAGCCAAGATCAGGGAAGTGAGCGAAGGGCCTCTAAGAGAAAACAGGCTCGGTCAACCAGCCCTGTGTGGCTGTGTGAGGCCAGCTTATGAAGATGTGGGCAGCCCCTGGCCTTCAGGGAGCTTCCAGTGTACTAGGGTGAGGTGGGTGCAGAAAAGACAAGAGGAAATCGCTGATTCGGAGAAAAAGCCCAGGGTGGTGGCTGCAGATGACGAGTAGGGGACTTAAGGGGTACCAAGAACAGTGACGGTTGGTTAGAGAATTGGAAGGGCTTTGTGGGGCCAGAGAGGGTCTGAGCCAAAGCTTGCGGCAGAAAGGGTGTCCTGAGGTGGAGAGTGGACAGCAGCAAGGCGGGCTGGAGGCCCAGTGGGTGCGCTCAGGCCTGACAAGCGTGCAGCCAGGCTGCAGATCCAGATCGCAGGGCACGCAGCGGGGAGCCTTGTTAGCTGAGACCCATGCGGCGCAGTGTTGGGGGGCATTGGGCGGAGCTCAGCCACCAGGGGGCTCAGCAAGGCCCTGGTTTAGGTGAGCTGTGTCCCGGAAACAGTAAGGGTGGCAGTGTCCTGGCCACTCAGCCTCAAGCAGAGAGCTGAGGCAGCGGGGGTTTCACGCAGTTTGGAGCCAGCCTTCTGCTTCTGGAGAGTAGCCCTGAGCCCCCTTCTTGGTATTTTTCACTGTCTTCAGGTTTCTAATACGTTTGGTTATCAGGTTTCCTGACCTGCAGCAAAGTAGGAGGGGCCGCTGCTCCTGGAAGCAGGCACAGGCGCCACAAGAAGTGACTATGAAAGAGGTGGCAGAGAAGCCTGAAGAGCAGAGAGGAGCAGTGGAAGGGGCCTCCGAGATAGCAGTCTCAGCCCCAGTGACTAATTCCTTTAGGTCTGATTCGTTGGATTTAAGAAAGCAGCAACTGAAAAAAAAAAAGAATCAGAAACTATGTGAAACGTGTTAGGAAAGTTTTCCTTATAAATGGTTCTAGTCAGATTGATTTTTGCACTCGGTGGGGAGCCAGTTCAGGGGCGGAGGGGACCCCCAGGGATGCCAGATGGATGAGGTGTGACCGCCCCTGCTAATGGACCGTGAACGGTACCGGAACTTTTAACGGGGCTCGAAAATTGAAAGTGGTGAAAAGCCAAACTTGGGGTGTTAACTATTTATCATTTCCTGATTTCAGCCACATTGTAAATCACCTCGTGAGGGCAAAGTGCAAAGAGGTGACTCTGCACAAGGATGGGCCGCTGGGGGAGACAGTCCTGGAGTGTTACAACTGTGGCTGCCGCAACGTCTTCCTCCTTGGCTTCATCCCCGCCAAGGCCGACTCCGTGGTGGTGCTGCTGTGCAGGTGAGGCCGGGACCAAGTTCCCGGGGACCACCTCTCAGCCCGGCTGCTGACCCGGTGGAGCTTTAAAATGCTTGAAAATGGTTCCTGCCGCCTGGCGAGGTGTGAGGACATCAGGGGATTGGGGCCTATTAGAGAGCTAGGAGTGTCCAGTGACTCTTTTGGGGTGTGTGCTGGTTAAATCATAGAAACAATTCTGTAAATACAAAATCTGTTCTGAGTTTTAATTAAGAGTTCAGAGCCCAAGTGTGGGGAGATGCAGTTTATTACTAAGAACTTAAAGGTAATATGACAATAAAATGTAGGGACAACACTTGGGGTGAAGGGTTAAGCCTTGGGGGTCAGAGGTCATGCTCACCTGGTCTCTCCCCACCCTTGGGGCATCTGCAGGCAGCCCTGTGCCAGCCAAAGCAGCCTTAAGGACATCAACTGGGACAGCTCGCAGTGGCAGCCCCTGATCCAGGACCGCTGCTTCCTGTCTTGGCTGGTCAAGATCCCTTCTGAGCAGGAGCAGCTGCGGGCTCGGCAGATCACTGCCCAGCAGATCAACAAGCTGGAGGAGCTCTGGAAGGTGAGGGCCTGCTGAGAATGCAAATCCACACAGCCCCGGTTTCTGGCTCACGGCAGGGAGAGGAGTGGAGCGGAGTGTCTTCAGAAACACGAGATGCTGGGGGACACTCAGCCTCTACCTGGAGTGGCCCCTTGCCAGGAGCATGGGTGCCGCGGACGCCTCCCACCAGGCCTTTGGGAAAGGAAAGCTCTAGTCGTTGGAATTATTCTCTTGCTGAGGGCGAGGGTGGGTGGTGGGAAGGAGGAGGGCAGGAACTGGCCTTGGGCAGCTGTGGGTGGACACATCAGAAGGAGTCTGGGCCTGAGGAGCCAGACAGGACTGTGAGGGCACTTTAGAACCTCCTCAGGCCTGTCATGTGTGTGAGCCAAGGCCACACTAGGTTGGGGATGAGTGCTCAGTGGGAAAGGGGTCAGGGTCTCAAAGGTGGGAGACTTGGGGCCCAGAGCAGCCCCGTGAGTGAAGGGGAGAGGTGCTCCCGGCTCACGTAGTGGGTTTCCCACCCTGTCCAGCAGACCCAGTTCTCCATGGAAGCCCTTCAGAGAAAAGGGCATGGCACCTGTCGGCACAGCATAGGGTTAGGAGGAAATGGGGAGGCGAGCCTCCCCCTCTGTTTACACAGCCAGAGAAACCAGTGGTCTCTGTGGGAGCCTGGACAGAGTGTCCTGTCTCCCAGTTCAGTACTGGGCGTTTGGTGGAGAACACACCCATTTGATGGTAGAGGTGTATTGGGCTGTGTACCTGGGGTATTTTCACCAAGATTCATCCCGTTGGTGTAACCCCATAGGGGAGGGTCGGGAGCGGCAGCTGGGGCATGAGCATGATCCACTTCCCCACACGAGGGCTCTCCTTGTGGGGTAGACACCCTTGGCTCCTGGGTGCCCTTCTCCAGGTCAGCCCAGCGTTGGCTCGTTCTAAGAAGCGATGAGTGTGCCCTGTCCATCTGGTGACTGGTGAACTCACATAGAGTTCACATTGAATATCGGTGAGAACAGGGACATGATGCAGGTTCTTGTCTTCTAGGAAAATCCTTCCGCCACCTTAGAGGACTTGGAGAAGCCAGGGGTGGACGAGGAGCCGCAGCACGTCCTCCTGCGGTACGAGGACGCCTACCAGTACCAGAACATCTTTGGCCCTCTGGTCAAGCTGGAGGCTGACTATGACAAGAAACTGAAAGAGTCCCAGGTGATGTGTGTGGGGGTTGGGGGTGGGGGGGGGGTCGGTTGTTTTAACAAAGCCTGTCTCCCAAGGTCTGGGGAGGGCAGTTTTCTCTGCAGGCTGTGGACGCTGCCATGGGCCAAGCACAGTGCCCAGGGAGATGGACCCTCGGATTGAGGGCAGGCAAAGGAGCAACCTGTGGGCAGACGGCCCTTCACTCGGAGCAAAACACTGGCCTCAGCGTTTTCTGATTTTAAATCCAACAAAAATTCTTCACAGTCAGGTTGCCAGCCCTTGCCCACAGCCACGAAAGTCAGACCTGAGGAGCCCGTGGCACACCAAGGGCGCTCCTTGTGCCAGTCTCACCAAGAGTGTGTCTGGAAAGCAGGAGTTCCAAGGCTCACGGGCCGTGTCCTCAGTCGTTGGCTTCCTTCTCTTCCTCCACAGACCTCCAAGAGCAGATGGCATGTGGGGGTCTCCTGGTCATCTTATGTGGGTTCTGGGGCTCCTAATGGTTTCTCTCCCAGATATGCCCTTGTTGGTGTTTCAGGCTGTGGGGTGCTGCTTGCTGCACCCCAACATCATGGCTGGTGAGGTTCTCCATAGGGCGCATGCCTGTGGAAACCCAGACACGAGGAGTCCAGGCGTGTCTGTGTTACAGGCTAATGGGGCTCTTATTTTTCGTGTGCTCAGACTCAAGATAACATCACGGTCAGGTGGGACCTGGGCCTTAACAAGAAGAGAATCGCCTACTTCACTTTGCCCAAGACTGACTCTGGTAATGAGGATTTAGTCATAATTTGGTTAAGAGGTGATTTTAAGTTTTAAAATATTTGTGACTATAAGTAGCATAAAATTCCTAGTTTTGCCCTTGTAAAGTGTCCCTTAATTTGAATCTTCATGGTGGCAGTCTCGGCATGTGTTGAAAACGCTGACTTTTTCTTGCTGTCTTCTCCCTGTAAGACATGCGGCTCATGCAGGGGGATGAGATATGCCTGCGGTACAAAGGGGACCTGGCGCCCCTGTGGAAAGGGATCGGCCACGTCATCAAGGTCCCTGATAGTATCCTTTGTGTCAAGAAGGGCTAGCCAGCAGCAGGAGAGGCCAGTCGGGAGGACACGAGGCGGGAGGGCCGTGGGTGGGTGCGCGTGGCTATGTCAGATCTCAGCTGGATGCGGGGGCTGGTTGGCACAACCCTTCACTGCTCTTAGGAAAATTCCAGGACTTGAGCCTTGGCTGGGAAAGGTACTTGTATGGTTACTTCCTTTCTGCCGAATGATGCATTGATGAGGGTGACCCAGAGTGTGTGTGATCAGGAGTAGCCTCTGCTCTCAGGGAGGGCTCCTGCCATGTCCGGCTCCTAAGTCTGATTCTCCAAGGTTAGTTTGTCTCTGAAGAACCTCACCTGGAAGCTCATGCGTAGGCGTGGGGAGTTGAGAAGTCTGGGGTTGTGTGCAGGTACCCAGAGTGCACACATCTGTTCATGGGCCTGAGAGCAGACATGCTGTGACCTTGGGTGGTCCCATATGCTGGCCAGGGTGGCTGGACTGATAGCGTCCACATGGCACAAGCACTGTTGGATGCAGCGGCATAGGGGGCGTGCTGATGGAAGAGACTTCCTGGGAGAAGGGGCGAGAGCCAGAAGGAACCTCGGCCCTGGCGGGTTGACCTCAGCCTTCTTCCCATGGTGGGCTAACAGTGCTGGGGCTTGACCCCACAGCTGCTCTCTGCCCGGGTCTCTGTTGAGCTCAACCTGAGCATAGGAGACTTGCCTGTGGGTCCCCTCGGAGACCAGTTTTGGGGCCATGGATGGAGGAAAGGGTGTTGTGCATGGCAGCCTGGGGATGTACTGGGCTGGCGTGGCCTCTTTGAGTAGTGTTTGTCTCAGGTCCTGAGCCCTTTCTTCGGTTGGACTCTGAGGGCACCCCTTTGTATAAACTGAAAGAAGAACTGCTTTACCTGTGACTGAGGTGCTCCCAGCTCTACATCCAAGGGCTCTGCAGAAGCTTACAGTCAGAACCCAGGCCCTGGACGTGGCTGCTTCATGCAGGGCTCCGGGTGATGCCTGGGGGCTCACGGGAATGGTGTGGGGCAGGCTGCGGTGGGCCTGGGCACCATGGGCAGAATCACAGGGAGAACGTGGGTCTCACTGGCTGCGCTTTTAGCTTTTGGCACAGAGGAGGGGTCTGTCTATCTCTTCAGTAACTGAGTGAGGGCTCCTCAGAAAGGTAAGCCTGGCCTTGGTAAGAATGACACTTAACTCAGGCACAGATTATGGCGATGAGATTGCCATTGAGCTGCGGAGCAGTGTGGGTGCACCCGTGGAGGTGACTCATAACTTCCAGGTGGATTTCGTGTGGAAGTCAACCTCGTTTGACAGGTACATCTGTCTTCCCCCAGGGGCACTGCTTCATCTGCTCTGTAGTCACCTGCTCTTGGCATGGCTACCACCTCTACCTTCCAGATGATTCTCTGCATCACAGAAGGGCGGGTCTCTGCTGTGGCTCCGCAGTGGTGCATGTTCCTGACCTGGAGCTTTCTTTGTAGGATGCAAAGTGCATTGAAAACCTTTGCTGTGGACGAGACGTCCGTGTCAGGCTACATCTACCACAAACTGCTCGGCCATGAGGTGGAGGATGTGATCATCAAATGCCAGCTGCCAAAGCGCTTCACGGCACAGGGGCTCCCTGACCTTAACCACTCGCAGGTTCTCACCTGTCCTGGGGGCCGAATGGGCCTGCGCCACAGAGCCCGCGGGGTGGGCAGCACCCCGGGGCATCTATACCCTTAATTGCCTCTTGTGCTTGATTGAAGGTTTACGCTGTAAAGACTGTGCTGCAGAGGCCGCTGAGCCTGATCCAGGGACCACCTGGCACGGGGAAGACTGTGACCTCGGCCACCATCGTCTATCACCTTGCTCGACAAGGCAACGGGTAGGGCTCAGCAGGGCCCTGGTGGTGAGAGAGGAGGCCTGCCTGCCAGGCCATCGCGGGCGTGCTAGTGTCTCTGGGGCCGGGTTTCCCAGCTTCTGCGTTGTACATCATTTGTGTTAGATCTGGCCTCTGGTTGCTTTTAACAAGCACGCCTGCTATTCTGGTAAAGGCAGCACTGAGCTGGTGCGTTGTGGCTTGTCCTGTGCCTGGGCACATCTCGGAGCTTAGAAAGTCTTCATAGTACACACAGGAGGGTGATGATGTGGGACTCAGTCACTAACAGTTCTTTGCGTGAGTGGAGTGAAAACTGGGCAGGGGACAGGAAGCTCCAGCCCCACTAAGTTCTAGCTCCTTCAGCATTGTGTCATTCCTGGCTTTAGTCTTAGACGGTGCGCTGGCGCCACTGCCTGTGATTCAAAGCAGTAGTCTTGGTTAATTAGCATTTCCTGAACTTCCTCTGGTGAGCACTGAGACGTGCACTCACGTTGTGTTGAAGGCCTGTGCTCGTCTGTGCTCCGAGTAACATAGCCGTGGATCAGCTGACCGAGAAGATCCATCAGACTGGGCTGAAAGTCGTGCGGCTGTGTGCCAAGAGCCGTGAGGCTATCGACTCCCCGGTGTCGTTCCTCGCCCTGCACAACCAGATCAGGAACATGGATAGGTGGGTGTCCGGTAACCAGCCTCAAGCCTGTTCGTGTTGGTCAGTTCAGCCCATGGCGCTGTGCGGGAGCCTGGCAGCCCTCCGCTCCTACGCCTGCTGACGTGTCCCTGTGCTTGCAGCATGCCGGAGCTCCAGAAGCTGCAGCAGCTGAAGGATGAGACTGGGGAGCTGTCGTCTGCAGACGAGAAGCGGTACCGGGCCCTGAAGCGCACTGCCGAGAGGGAGCTGCTTATGGTGAGCTACCTGGTGTACTGTCCAGGAAACGGGCCTGGGGCCTTTGGGTTGTGGTTGGTTTGTTTTGGCCAGAGGACCTGTTTGGATATGGTCAGCGTATGATGGCCCCTTCAGTTGCTTGTTATTTTGCTTTTGAGAAGAGAACTTGGATGCCTCCTTTATTTGACTCCTTTGTGGTCAAGAAATTAGAGATACCTGGGTACCTGAAACATAATTTTGGAGGTAGTTTCTACTTCCTGCCAGCCTCCCTGCTGCTGGGAGCTGCAGTGGGTGTGGGACATTCTCTCCTGTCTTTCATACCCAACCACCCAGAAGTGGATTTCAGTCTGGGGATGGGATTCCCAGCTCAGCACTGCCCCTCAGAGGCAGTCTTGAGGCAGTCAGCCATTTCTGTGCTGAGAGGTTTTCTCCAATGAAGCACTGCCACTTAGGACTCAAAAGTTAATGTTGCCACAGCCTGGATATAGATGTCGTCAGAGAGCAGCAGCTTGCTTCCACAGTTATCAGGGAGGGTGTGGATCGGAATAGTGCCTGCATCCTGTTGTGTCTGCCCCTTGGGGTCTGGTAACGTTCACCTGCAGGGGCCCGACGCCTGGCATACTCTCTTCCCCAGAACGCAGATGTCATCTGCTGCACGTGTGTGGGTGCAGGCGACCCGAGGCTTGCCAAGATGCAGTTCCGGTCCATTTTAATCGATGAAAGCACCCAGGCCACCGAACCAGAGTGCATGGTCCCTGTGGTCCTCGGAGCCAAGCAGGTGGGCCGTGTTGCATCTGCTGTAGTCTCATTTGAAAACTGGCCTGCATTTTCTTTTGTTCTGTGTAATTTTAATCTGGAAGTTTGTTTTTTAAAATGTCCTATAATGCTGTGTGACGCCCTGGTAGAGCACAGAGGGATGGACAGCCAGCCTTTTGAGGGGGCCTTTGAAAGGTGGGCGCCACACAGAGTGCCTCTCCATGTGGCTCCTGAGTGTGAGTCTGTGTTTGGTGTACGTGGTGAGCGATTCTCCCAACCCAGTCCATGTCTTATCTCTTGAGTTCACGTGGCTGGGTGATTATACGGACGAAGGACCCCTGTGGCCCCCGTGAGTGGGTATCTAGGCTGTTTGGTGCTTGAGCTTCTCACCTGTGTGGGCTTCTTACTGCAGCTGATCCTTGTGGGCGACCACTGCCAGCTGGGCCCTGTTGTGATGTGCAAGAAGGCCGCCAAGGCCGGGTTGTCCCAGTCGCTCTTCGAACGCCTGGTGGTGCTGGGCATCCGTCCCATCCGCCTCCAGGTCCAGTATCGGATGCACCCTGCGCTCAGTGCCTTCCCGTCCAACATCTTCTACGAGGGCTCTCTTCAGAACGGCGTCACTGCAGGTAACGCTCAGGCCAGAGGGGGTGCCTGGGGAGATAACACCTGCTGTCACTGCCTTCCTCAGTGGCCTTATGTAGTGACCACTTGTGTCTAGGGGATGCCTGGAGAGATGCTGTGGTCAGTGGGACAGGATGTCCACTTTGGAATGTGGGACGTCCTTGGGTTGTGGGTGAGGAGGAGCCCACATCCTCCTAAAACTCAGAGTCGCCACACAAGAATTCACTCCAGGGGCTTGTCACACACAGTGGCACACACAATGGCAGGCAGCAGAGCTGAGCACCCCTTCCCGTCCCTCCTCTCAGTAGTTTTCAAAGCTTGGGCCCTGGGAGTCTGCAAGACCGAGGTCAAAGTTACTTTCATAGTAGCCCTGAGGCGTCGTGTGCCCCTTCCTTGTGCTGACACGCATGCCAATGGTGCAGAAGCAACGCTGGGGCCTGGCTGGTGCCTTGGTGCAAGTCGGGAAGGTGCTGCCTGAATGCCATGCGTCGTCACTGCCACATGCACTTGGCCAGCACCATGCGATGCAGAAGTAAAGAGCAGCTGTTTAACTAAATTCCTGAGTGCACACGTTTATGGGGCTGCCTATGCTGAGATAGGAAATTCTAAGACACTTGGCAGGTGCCTGAAGAAAGGACCCGTGGACATGTTTGGTCATTCCAACTGGGGGTTGGCAGGCATTTTCTGAACATGATTGAAGCAAGCATGTGCCTTCAAGGAAAACTGACAGTATTTGTCACCTATGGTAAAATCTGAGGGTTCAAATGAAAATTAGAATTTTGGAAAACTCATGACCCCCAGCATGAGCTGACTGAGTCTTCCAAGTGCTGAGCGGCTTTTCTGATGAGATCCGTAGTGGTGACGTGTGTCTGAGGTGTGTTAGCCTTTGGAAGCTCTGCTTGACTCGGCGACACTTCCCATTCCAATGGACAGTGAGGCTGCCACCAAGCCACTCGGGTCTAAGGCCGTGTGGGCACAGGGCAGAGTAGAGCTGACTCTTCAGGGTGACCTCCTGTCCGCTTTTGGTGTAGAATCGGGCAGAATTCCACAGTGAGGGGCAAGGCGATGGAACGCTCTGCCCTCGTCCAACCGCGTGTGTCTGGGAGGCCGGCCACCTGTGAGGACTCTCAGGACCGACCGCGGGCAGAAGCAGAGTGAGCCAGAGAGTGAAGCAGGTTGCAAAAATGTGCTAAATACCTGTTTTAATGGAAAATATAGTTAGTTTTCATTCAAAACTATTTTTAAGTTAATATTTAAATGAATTAATGAATGTTTTGTTTCTGAGTCTTACAATACAGTGTATGTCAGTAGATGGAGTCCACAGAAACAGTAGCTGTCTGGCCTCGTCTGGTTTCAGGAGTGTGAGGGGTCCCGAGAAGAGTGTTTGAGAACTGCTGACTTAGCGTCTTGTTGATGCCAACAGCCGCCGCGCTGGCCTTGTGGGGCTCACTCTGAGGCTGAGGGCGTGCCTGTGCAGGGCCCTTCCGCTGCTGCGTGCTGCGGTCCTAGGGGCCGCTGCCAGTGTTACCATCACCGCAACACTTAGGCTCTGCCGGTCCCTTGAGCAAGGGGGTTAGGAAGGGCCAGGCCACAGAAGCTTGGTGATGGTTCTCTGTCGCCATTGACACTCATTGGGAAAGCCACTGCTCAGCACTGTTTCAGACCCTCCTCCACAGCGTCAGCTCCCTAGGGCAGGGCCCGTGGTGGTGGTTCAGTGCTGTGTCATCACGGCCCAGCACGTGGTCAGCACCCAAAACTGTATCTGTAAACATTCTTTATTGAAATGTGAAGGAGTGCCTGAGTCTTAACCATCCAGCTTAGTGAGTTTTCACTAAGTGAACACACCTATGTGGCCAGCACCTGAACCCAAAAACATCGTTGACCAGCTCCCAGAGCCCCTTTCAGCCCTGAGATGACCCTGTTCCAGGGCAGTGCTGGTGTCAGCCCAGACCCAGTGACACGAGTAGCCTGACACAGCTGTGGCATCAGTGTTTACACCACAACAGTTGGCAGGTGCTACACACCAGCCCCTGCCCTCAGCAGATGGTTCAACGTTTGCCACTGGGCTAACGGGCCGCCAGGCTCACCAGCCGATCCCTGCCTTAGCTTGACATGAAGGAGACCATGCAGTGCAGTCCTGCGGGCCAGGCTTCCTTCATCCATATAAGGGACTGCAGTGCAGAAATGCCAGTTTTCTCACGTTGATGCAGCTCCAGTCAAAATCCCAAAGGGATGGGTGGGCTGTGTTAGTTGACAAGGTGACTTTTAAAGTTATGCACCGGACCGCCAGGACAAACAGGGGAATGGGGAGGGCCTGAAGAAGGTGGCAGCTCACCCTAGGAGATGTCATGAGTTAATGTATACAAAGCTGCGGTCACTGAGATGCTGTCGGTGGGGTGCCTAGGATAGACCCAGAGGCAGACGCACCCATCCTCAGGCCTTGCTCTGTGATAGGGTGGGCACAGCTCACCAGGCACCCACAAGAGCCGGTTAGAGGGGCTTATAGGTTCTTGAATGTACAGCAGCAAAGCTTCTGGAAGGAAACAGAATAGCTTCGTGACCCTGGGGTGGGCAAAGATTCTTAAACAGGCCGCAGAAGCGCTGACAGATCTGTTCAGCGAGAGCTGGCTCTGTGTCAGGCACGGTACTGATGTCGTGTGCAGAGTCATTCAGTCCTGAGTGTTTCGGGCAGGGGACTGGCTCAGGTGTCCTCGCCAGGGCCTCGCAGACCTGAGTCTCTTGCCTGGAGCCTTCTGTTTCCTGCTCTGCTGCGTCGCCTCTGCCCTTGCTGGCACAGCCTCTGTGCTGCTCCATCTCAGCTCAGTGGAGACTGGCTCGCTCTTCCCTGATGTGAAGTGTTGCCTCCTCTCCCTCCCTGACAACAGCGGACCGTGTGAAGAAGGGGTTTGACTTCCAGTGGCCCCAACCTGATAAGCCAATGTTCTTCTACGTGACCCAGGGCCAGGAGGAGATCGCCAGCTCGGGCACCTCCTACCTGAACAGGTGAGCAGAGACTCGCCCATAGCATCTGCTGGCTTTGGTGGCAGCTTGGTGAGTGGCCGTTAACCTGCTGGGTTTTTGTTAACGTGGTGCTGAAAATTTGCCGTGTCCTCCTCATCCCCATTCTGTTCAGACACCTAAACCAACCCTGTGTTTCCCCCTCGTCTTTTCAGTGCATGTTCTCATGTTGAGCAGGTCCTTTCTAAGGCCACGTGTGGGCCTTTTCTGCCCCTTGTGACTCCCTCGGTCAAGGATGGGGCACTGGGCTGGGCCTTTACGGGGTCGCACTGGAGGCCGAGCTGCCCCATGCCTCCCTCAGCCTCCAGCCGTGGGCCTCAAGAGCCCACAGGTGGAGCCCAGGCACTGAAAGCTTGGCTTTCTTAGGACGGAAGCCGCAAATGTGGAGAAGATCACCACAAAGCTGCTGAAGGCAGGTGCCAAGCCGGACCAGATCGGCATCATCACGCCCTACGAGGGCCAGCGCTCCTACCTGGTGCAGTACATGCAGTTCAGCGGCTCCCTGCACACCAAGCTCTATCAGGTGCACGCCCGGCCCGTCTGCTGGGCCAGCCTTGACTCCTTGCAGCGGAGGCGCAGTGAGCAGCCCGCGGCTCCATGGGCTTCCGGTCCCAGGCTCGGTGGTGGGATTCGATGGTGCACCTTGAAATGATTCACGCAGTCTCGGGGTCTTTGGAGGCAGCCTCCTGGCTGACCGTGACCGTGTGCCCCTTGCAGGAGGTGGAGATCGCCAGTGTGGATGCATTCCAGGGGCGCGAGAAGGACTTCATCATCCTCTCCTGTGTGCGCGCCAACGAACACCAAGGCATCGGCTTTTTAAACGACCCCAGGCGACTTAACGTGGCCCTGACCAGAGCGCGGTATGGAGGGCTGAGTGCTGCTGGTCCTGCTGGGGCAGGTGCCGCCCTCTGCCGGGGTTCCTTCTGAGACTTCCCGTGGGGTCTGGGCACTGGGAGGCCCGGCCCAAGAGGCCGTTTGCTGCCTGATTCTCCTCCTGGTTACTAATCCTCACGTCCCAGCTACACCTGGGGCTGGTGGGGAGTGGAGTTTGCCGGTGGCGGAGGTTGGAGAGTTCCTAGCAGCAGTTCAGAAAGAATGTCTCACCAGGGAGTCGTCTTTGTTTCCACGTTCTCATGGTTTTCTGAGCCTGGGTCTCGCGGGAAAGTCAAACGCAGCGGCAGCAGGGAGTGTGTCCTGTCGAGTCTTTAGTCCACGAGTCTAATGTTTGGTGTCCTTGTCTATTTTGGCTCTAGAACATAACTTTTGAAAAAGTCACATTAGCAGAAGGGACCCAGAGAACATAGGTGGCCCTCTGTGGCCCCAGACAATAGCCATCTCCGTGCCAGGCACAAGTGGGGCTCATGTTCATAGGCTGGTTCCTTTCCCCTCAGGGTACCTTGGTTTTCGTTTGTTATCCCCTTTCCGTGGTGCCCTCTTGTTTGGTGGCCAGCATTGGAGGAGGGGTCCCTGACACAGCTGGGTGAAGGCAAGCATCCACTGGAACCTAGGCCCAGGTTTGGGCATCAAGTTTTGTACCCTGGCCTGTCAGGGTTCCTGAGGTGGCTGATGACCTGGTGCCCAAGAGGCCGCCTCGTGGCTGCAGACGAGGAGACTCGTCTCTGAGCTGTTCTGACATCTGCGCTACTCAAAAATCCACCCGTAAACGGCCCAAAGGGCAGCGTCAGCAGCTGTGGGTGGGCTCCGGTGGGGTCGCCATGGCCAGCAATGTCCCCGCCCATCCCCAGCAGTCAGGGTAGGCGCTGCCACAGGCCAGGTGTTTGGGCAGGGAGGTTGAGAGTGGCCCAGGATGCCCAGCTGGCCTGATGTGTAGGCTGGTGGCCCCCTAGGGCTCCTGCGTGGTGAGGGGCTGTGTGGACGTGGTGCCAGGAGAGCTGCCCAGCTTGGCTCTTGATGTTTGGGTTTGGGTTTTGAGTTGGTTCGGCCTTGCCTCAGACTGTTCTGCACAGTGCTCTGCTCACCGTGCGGCCCTAAGTACCGCACTCTTTGTGCCCCCACTTTGTAGATACGGGGTCATTATTGTGGGCAACCCAAAGGCCCTGTCCAAGCAGCCGCTCTGGAACCACCTGCTGAACTACTACAAGGAGCAGAAAGTGCTGGTGGAAGGGCCCCTGAACAACCTGCGGGAGAGCCTCATGCAGTTCAGCAAGCCCAGGAAGCTGGTCAACACCATCAACCCGGTGAGCGCAGGCAGCAGGGAGGGGTGCAGGACCCACCTCAGGGCCGCCACCTGAGGCAGAATGAGCTGGAGGGAAAGTTCTCGCATCTCATCTTGTGTAAGACACTCTGACCCTAATCAGCAGCCTGTGATCCCTCCCTTGTTTCGAGGGCTCAGTAACACTGCAGCGGGTGAGGGGCCACCCACACACCCCAGAAATTGGGAGTCAGGATCCACTAGTCCCCAGCACACCCTGGCCAGCCCTGCTCTCGTCCACAGAGGGGTCTCGGAGCAGGGCAGGGAGGGGTGAGGAAGGCAGTGCTGGCCGGGAACCCCTTTCTCCCCAAGCCAGTGTTCTGGGCACAAGGCAGTGAGTGGTGGTGAGCCTGAGCTGAGGGTGGACGTGCACCCTGGGGTGTGGACAGGAGCGGTGCGTGCTGTTCCCCGCGGAGCGCTTGTGTAGGTGTTCCCAGCGCTCTGAGGCCTTTTTGGCCTGAGCCTGAGGGGATGCCAAGTCATGGGTGGCATCTAGAAGTGGGACACAGGCAGTTAGGAAACCTTGTGAACTTGGGTGCTCTGGGGGGCTTAGGGAGTGTGCTGCCACTTGAGCCGAAGCCCAGAGACTGAAACATTCAGCGTCAAAAGCCAGGCTGGTTGAGGAGGGGCCAGCAAGACCCAGAGCACACAAGTCAGCAGGCCTCAGGGTTGGCCTCACGCGGCCCCACCACCACCCTGGCCACCAGATCTCTGGAGAGTTCTTCCTGCGTGGAGGTGATAAATTCCTCACCCACCTAAACTGTTTGCAGGGAGCCCGCTTTATGACGACAGCCATGTATGATGCCCGGGAGGCAATTATCCCAGGATCGGTCTATGACCGGAGCAGCCAGGGTGAGTCCGCTCTGCGGGGGCCGGCGGGCCCTGTTGGGTGTTGACCGTTCCCACGCCTGCAGCTTCCGGCCCTGTCACTCCTCGGGTGGCCTCCCACGCACAGTCCACAAACCCGCCTGACAGAGTCCTTCTCAGCTTCCCTCGTCTGAAATCGAAGAATTGGTCTCTGGCAGGTTTTGACTCACACAGCTCTGCGTATGGCGGTGTCTCAGCAGATCCTGCAGCTCCGGCCGTTGGTCCCAGGGCCCCCGGGCCTGTGCGCCCTGCCCCTGCCCTTGGCTTACCTTCTCAAGGAAGGTCACGATGCAGCTCCTTCAGGGAGCCTGCAGCCTCCTTTTGGGTTTTGCTGCCTTCCTGAAGCTTCTGCTTCCTCTGTGAGACCTCAGGGTTAGGTGCATGTTCCTCGTTTCCCGTGTGGGGTCTCTGTCCTACGGCTGAGCCTGGCACGCCGCCTCCTGCCTGTGCCAGCCTCCACAGAGGGGGACTGTATTGCCCAGGTGCTTGGTGCCCCCTGCCCATGTTTTACCTTGGGGTTCGTCCCCTTGTGTGCTGGCTGTCCTCCCTGAGGGCTGGTGCACTCCAGCTGCTGCTCTCTCCCGTTCGCTTTGCAAAAGCCCCCTTTCGTTGTCCCAGTATTCTCCTGGTTGTTGGGCTCAGACTGTGGATTACGTTCTATAATGATGACAAATCATCATTAAATTGCTGCTGCATCCAGCGAGTCACCATGTTGTGTAGCTGGGGGTGTCTTGGGTCCCTCCTTGATCCCCGAGTCCCCTGTGGGCCAGCCCGGAAGATCCCGCTCTTGTGCTCCGGCTCCCTTTGGCCTGCCAGTGCCCAGGCAGCTCTGTGCAGGTTGGGAAGGTCCCTAGACCCAGGGGCGCCCCGGGGGCCTTGCCTGCAGCAGGACCCGCTGCACTTTCGAGCTTAGGCGTTTTCTTGCTTTTGACATGGCAGGAAGGGGAGGCTGTGCCATGTGAATATAAACCTTGCCATAAAAAGGACTTTTTTTTAATTGGAAAGGCAGTGTTGCTTTTGATTTTTCATATTCCTGTAAGGCCAGTGGTTCTCAGAATCCCCTGGGAGCAAAGATGCCTGCCTGGCGCCAGCCCGCGGAGGCCTTTGAGAGAGGCGGCTGAGTGGTGCGAGTCGGCTCCAGGCAGCTCTGCTCTGGGGGCACCAGGGAGCGCTGGGCAGGCAGGCAGTGCAGGGCGCGGCAGCCCAGCTGGCTGGGGGCAGGTGGCAGGCTCGTTTGGACGGGGCTGCTGACGCCTGCTGTCCCCCTCATGTCTTGCAGGCCGGCCCTCAAACATGTACTTCCAGACCCACGACCAGATTGGCATGATCAGTGCCGGCCCCAGCCATGTGGCCGCCATGAACATTCCCATCCCTTTCAACCTGGTCATGCCACCCATGCCACCCCCGGGGTATTTCGGACAAGCTAACGGGCCAGCCGCAGGTGAGTGCCCAGCAGCATCGCGTGGAAACGCATGCTGGCGTCAGAGTTTGCTCATATCTGGGCTTTGAGCGGGCGTGCTTGCTGTGGGCGTCAGAACCTCCTCCAGGGAGCCCTGGACTGTTCTTTTTCAGGCCGGGGCACCCCGAAAGGCAAGACTGGCCGTGGGGGGCGCCAGAAGAACCGCTTTGGGCTCCCTGGACCCAGCCAGACGACTCTCCCCAACAGCCAGGCCAGCCAGGATGTGGCATCGCAGCCCTTCTCACAGGGGGCACTGACCCAGGGCTACATCTCCATGAGCCAGCCCTCCCAGATGAGCCAGCCCGGCCTCTCGCAGCCCGAGCTGTCCCAGGTGAGCAGCCAGCCAGCACCTGACCTGGGCACACCTCACACCTGCGAGAAGTCAGACCAGCCCAGGGAGCCCTCTCCCCACACACGGACCTCACGATACTCACCCTGAAGACTCAGGAGGAGGATGGTCTCCTACTTAGGCGTGCCCTTAGCAGTGGAACCATAGGTCTGAAACATTCCATCCCCAGCACTGCCCTTCAGAAGAGTCCTAGGCAGCTGGTCTGAGTTACCTGTCTCCTACAGTGAGGTAACCAGTGTGGGTCTCCTGGCACTTGAGGACATGGTTTTCTAGATTTTTCTGAGGGACTGGATGAGGAGTAGATTCTCAAGCCTGGGAGCAAGTGCGTGCATCCTCTGGCTGGGTGCTCAGCTCCTCAACCTTGTCTTTCAGGACAGTTACCTTGGTGATGAGTTTAAGTCACAGATCGATGTGGCGCTGTCACAAGACTCCACGTACCAGGGGGAGCGGGCGTACCAGCACGGTGGAGTGACGGGGCTGTCCCAGTACTAGAAGGCAAGCTAACCCCTGGAGGAGGTCTTCACTGGGAATCTGGACTTGTGGGGAAATTTGGGAAATAGGGGATTGGGATCCAAGTCCCTGAGGGGCCAGCTCATCCTGTGACCTGTCACTTCGGGTCCCTGTGCCTCTGCTCACGGTGGCGGGGGGGCATGAGCTTCATGCATACCTCCCTGTGTCACAGTCCTCTCCTGAGAGAGTCCTAGAGCTCCCTGGGAAAGTGGATGTGGGCTTGCAGCTGCCACCCAGGTGGGCGATAAGGAGGACCACCCACTCCTCTCTGATGGGTGCTGGGTCCCAGCCCCAGATGCATGGGCACCTGTGGAGGAGGTGCTTCTGGGTGCCTGCAAGGGCCCTGTGCATGGTTCCCTGTCCCACCTGACCAGAGCAGGGCAAGTGTGGGCTTTGGGCCCCCCGCTGGTGCGTGGGAAAGTGGGGTGCTGTTGCTACAGTGCAGGCTCAGTCGCCTTAGCTCTCAGCTTCCTTCTCTCTTTGGGTGGGAAGTCACTGGTCTGGCCACCCGGCCAGCCTCTGAAGTCCCGTGTCACAGGTGAGAACACAGGTGCGGAGAAAGCCCCGCGCCAACCGGAGCTGGGCCCCTGCCGTCTCTCACAGCCTCGTGCTCTCCTCCTCCTTCCCCACAGGTGGCGGCAGAAGAGCTAAGCTCTGTGGCTTAGTCCATCAGCATCTTATCCTGGGTAATAAAAAATAAAAATAAATGGATACCTGTTTTCCACTGCTAAAACTGAAGCACAACTGTGAGCGACAGGAGAGGGAGAGGAGCCCGAGGGAGAGAGCCCGAGGCGGAGCGAGCGCCCACTGCTGGCACGCGGCGGCGGCGGCGAGGAGAAGGAGAGGGAGCGGCCGGCCGGCCGCGGAGCCCGCCGAGCCCTGCCAGCCCGCTCGCCGAGGAGGCCGGCGCTCGCCGTCCACACCTGGGCCTGCGACCGGGGCGGCGGAGGAGGACCCTCGTCTCAGAGTAGCCCTTTCCTCTGTTGTTTTCTTTTTCTCTTTTATTGAAAGGGGACTACGTTTTAGCAGGAAACACTTTTGCATTTCTGTGCCGAGCAGGCTCCTTGCAGGCGGCAGCCCGGCCGGGAGGGCCTGAGGAGGTGCGGGTCCTGTCCACACCGGCCGGCTCCCGAACAGACCGCTGAGGCCACGCTGCCTGTGTTCTAAGGTTTTCATTTAAGGAGAATACGGTGTTTTGGGTTTTTCTGTTTGTTTTTTAAAGATTCTTTCAAAGAAGTACTGAAAAATATACTTTCCTGAGTTTGTCTCTCAAATCTTAGTGGTGGACCTGGGAGATGCAAGAACCTTCCAGAAACGAAGTTTAAACGAGCCGACACAACTCGTGATTAGGATCAACACCTGTGACTCCATGGAGAGGAGGATTTTTGTTTTCAGTTTTAGCTTCCAGCAGCTTCTTCCCATGCGTCAGGCAGTGAGGGAGCACCATCCCGGGCCGGCGGCGCCACGTCCCCGCTGGACTCTGAGAAGCAAAGCGCTTCGCTTGCGCGGTGGACTCCGCCCGCGGGAGGCCCCGCAGGCCGGCCGCGAGGCCAGGGGCGGCCAGGCTGCTTCCCCGGAGTCCTGCCTGAGGATTTGGCAGAGGACAGCGGCCAAGAGGACCCATCCCCAGGGAGGCGCCCACATCCCTGTGGCCGGTTAGACACGCAGAGCACCTGCCCCCCTTGTCTCCACCCCACCTTTCGAGTTTGCAGCCCCTCTGCCTGCGGGCACAGCTTCACCGAGTGGGGCGGGTTCTGCGTTGGGGAAAAGGAGTATGTTTCAGAAATAAGTCGGGCTGCGCTGAAGGGGCTTTGCGGAGTTAGTCCCACGAGCCGGTGGGGGGCCTGAGTCTGGGTGGCGGCTGAGAGGACCACCCCTAGCTCCTCACACACTGCAGAGGGGTGTTAGTCTCCCTGGTGGCCAGCTGTTTGAGGACCATCCCCTGCCTACCAAGGCCCTGGTGACCCTCACCCCCCAGCTTCCCCCTCCCGTCTGGCTGTGCTGGCCCTCATCCCAGAGCCTTTAGATTGCAGCTTGTTCACCGGAGATGGGGACACAGGCCACCTTCCTCTGGCGGGCCTCTTATTTATGACCACTGCTGTGGGGCTGCCGGGTCCCCTGCCTTGGGTGGGCCGCATAGAGGCGCAGAGCTTGGGTAGGTTTCCGCTGTGACCCGTTGTGTGACACCCGGCCTGCCCTGTTCCCTCCTTGGAATGCTTTGCCTCCCCTTCGTGCTGTTTGCTTCATCCTCTGCCTTCCAGCGGCAGTTCCTCTGAGTTTTCCAAGTCGAGGCACATCTGTACCACGTGCAATGTAACTCTTGATTTTTGGTCAGTTTGTTTGAAGCTCTTTTGTCACCAATAAAATCTTAACAAACAGCTCTAGCCTTCACATCGGGGCTCGATAAAGTGCAGGGAGGTGGCAGAGCGCTTGGTCTGGGGGCCTGGCTGGTTGGGGGCAGTACTGTGGGTCACCCCTGGCAAAGCTGAGACCGGCGGGGTCTGTGCAGCGGGACCGGGGTACCTGGCCCCTCACAGGGTGGGCGTACGGAGACGGGACTCCAGGAACCCGGCCCTCTGTAGGACTCCCTCTCACACTGATCGTTCACGGCCGTGGACGTGCCGACCCCGAGGGACAGGACGAGGACAGAGGCTGGAGGCTGAGCGGACCACGCCGTGTTTATTGTTGAGCCCCGTCCCCGCCCGTTCTTGTCAGCGGCAGCCACATTCGTCCACCACCATGTCCTCATAGTGCCGCAGGACCACGTTGTCGCTGTTGTCGAAGAAGAGCACGGAGATGGGCGACAGGCGCGCGGGCACGCAGCAGGGCAGGCCGGCGGCGCCGGGGGCGGCCGCGTGCATGAGCGCGCGCAGCACGGCGTGGTTGAGCGCGGGCGGCCCGCCGGGTCCCGACAGCGCGGCGGGCAGCGCGCACTGGCCCTGGCAGTAGTTGGCCAGGAAGCCGCGCGGCGCGATGACCCAGCGGTGCCAGCCCACCTCGCGGAAGCTCACGTAGAGCCGCCGCGCGCGACACGCGCCCCCGGCGCCCCCGCCCACCGCGGGCTCGGCCTCGCGCCGCGGTCGGGCCAGGGGGTGGCACAGGCGCGGGTCGAGGGTCGCCAGCAGCAGCGAGGCCTCGGCCAGGCGCGCGCAGGCGGCGGGGACCCGGGGGCGGAGCGCCAGCGACAGGCGGAGGCTGCGCGGAGCCGAGGCGTTGCGGGCCCAGGCGGCGCCCAGCAGCTCGGCGCGCACCGGCGTTCCCAGGGCGAGCACCGCCTGGCGGAGCAGCACCGGCCCGGGGCCAGCGCCCTCGGCCGCCCGCGCCACGCTCAGCTCCCAGCCGCCCGCCGTCGCCTCCGCCGCCGCAAAGCGCAGCTCCAGGCGGGCCCGGCTCGGGCGCTCGGCGGGTTCCACGGCCGACAGGTCGAAGACGACGGTCCACTCGGGGCAGTGCCCCGCGGCCGAAGCGGGCTCCGGGGGCCGGGCGGGCGCACCTGGGGAGGCAGGGAGAGGGGTGGGCTCGCGCTGTCCTCGCACGGTACCCGACCTGCCCGCGAGGGGTCTCAGTTGGGGACCAGGGGAAGGTGAGCGCCTGGGGCGGGGCGGGGGGCGCGCCATCTGTTAGGCGGCGTCAAATGGTGTGAAGCTGCGGGGGTCGGGGAGATGGGGTGGGGGCAGGGCATCGCTTGCAAAGAAGAGGCCCTGCCCCGCGCAGATCGGCCTACCCCCGGTTGGGAACACAGGCAGCCGGGCGAGATGAGCGAACGCCTGGGGCCCGCGGGGAAGCGATGCCGGGGCGGGGTGGCATCTGCAGGAAGGCATCAAATGGTGTGAAGTGAGGGAGTGGGGGCAGGGCTCCAGCTGCAAGCAAGGGCCTTGCCTGGTGCGAAGGAGCCTGGCCTTAGGACCGCTTTCCCGGGCCACGCAAGTGCCCACGGGGAGCAGTGGAAGGAGTGCGGATGCCCAGGTTGCTCGTGGGGTGGGCACAGTGGGAGTCTCTCTGGCCTCCCCGACCTGGCGCTCGAGGCTCGTGGCGGGCCCGGGACGCCCAGCGGGGTCTCAGCCTCCAGGACCCACAACCCCAGCGCGGGCCCCACTCACCGCGGTCCAGAACGTGGCGCACAATGTTCCCGGCGACCCCCAGCTCCTCCAGGTGGCACGGTCGCAGGGTGGCCCCTGGGGGCGTCCGCCGCAGGTTCGTCCTTGACTCCTGGGGGTCCCGGCGGCGGAACAGGTGCCACATGACGGGGGGTACGGGCCGGGGAGTGGGGGCGTCCCGGGGTGCGTCACGCAGCCCGAGAGCCTGGAGCAGGGCGGCGGCGGGGCCCGGGGGCGCGGGCGCGCGGGCCGGGGGTGGCGAGGGCAGCAGCAGGGCCAGGAGGAGGAAAAGGACGCGGCGGCCGGGACCGCGGCGCGGCGGTGGCATCTTCTTCGCAGGCGGCGACCAGACGAGTTCTCAGGGGCCGCTGGGCCCCTAGACTTGCGGGCTGGGGGCGGGGCCGGGGCCCCAGGAGGAGCCGGGGCGGGGTCTGGGGTTGGGCGGGGTCAGGGCCCCGGGGGCGTGGCCGTGGCCCTGAAGCCGGACGGGACCACCCCAGGGGGCGAGGTCTCGGGGGTGCGGGGCAGGGGTCCCTCGGGAAGAGGCGTGGCCGGTGCCAGGGGGCGGGGCGGGGCGGGGCGGGGCTGGGTCCTGGGGGGCGGGGCGGGGCGGGGCGGGGGCCGAGGGGCTCAGAAGCGCTTGTCCTTCACCAGGCCGTTCCTCAGCGGCTTCCTGCGGACCAGAACCCGGCGCAGGTCAGCCTGGGGACCCCACGCCCCTGCGGCCCCACATCTCTTTCCCAGCCAGGCGCCGGCTTCGCGCGCTCCCTGCCCACACGGCCGTAAGACTCCGCGGCGCGCTTGGTGGGCACGTCGTCCCCGCTCCTCCCCACAGTTAAACCCTGCTCTCCCCTCCCGCCATCCTTCCCGGACAGCCGCTGGAGGGCAAACCTACCAGCCTCCGCCTGACTTAACCTCGCCGCCTCGACCACGGTAAACCTGCACTTTATCCTCCTCCCTTCCCAGGGAGGCGGAGCTGGCCAGAGTCCCCGCCACTCCGACCTGGGCAGGCTCCCCCCGGCTCCAGTGACCCTGGGCGGCTCAGAGCCCAACCAGGAAAGGCTTCCTTGCTCCTGTCATTCGCCATCCACTACCCTCTGTCCACACTGCCACAGCCCAACTTCCCTTCCATGTTCTTCAAACAGGTTATCTGATGTTTAAAACTCTAATCAATACACTAAGTGTCCAGCTTCAGACCCCAGAGAAAGACCCCTAACTTCTAAACACTGCGCGTGGTTTGCACACTTGAAACTGTCCATCAAGATGTCTTCTCCTGCACCTCAGTTTCCCCCAAGTGCAACACAGCTCGAGGTCTCGCCTGTGCAACTGCTGCTCTCCGGAAGCTCCATTTTCCCTGCTGGTCGCTGGGGTTCCCACTGGGAGGAGCCCCGAGCTCCGGGGTCTGCCTATGCCCCCCTACAGGACCCGGTGGGAGTTTCTGCCCCTGCCTTTGCTACTGCTGGGGCTGCATGCTGTGTAACCTGCTGGCCCACTGGACCTGAGACAGCATCTCACTGCCGCCAGCTGGTCATGGCCATGGCCAATCCTGTTCCCAGTTACGGGCAGTCTTCGTGCCTTTGCACATGCTCTGACAGTCTCTTTGCAGAAGTGGGTTCTACAGTCTAGTTTATATGTAGATGTATTACGTTTTTTGAGCCAGTAATATATTCTCATAATGTAGACATCAGAAAGCACAGAACACTCCGTGCACCCAGCACTCCGGGGACCCCCCCCCAGTTCTTGCCTCACGCAGACCCCCGCACATGGGCGCCTTGCCGTCCCTGCAGCCCTCGGTGCTGTGGAGCACTAGCTCAGAGGCCCTTTCATGTAAGAACCTAATGACTTTCCTGGAGAAGATGGTCTCGGTCCCTTGGGCTGGAACCTCTGGCTGTCCCTTCCTGGGAGGACACCTCCATCCCCTGCACACTTTTCTCGGGTCACTGATCTTTCTCTCGCTGCCAAGAGCAGGAGCCCTTTATCTGTGAGGTCACAGATCAGCCCCACGTGGACCTCCCATCTGTCCTTTTATCTCCGGCTCTGCCTGATGGTCCTTTGGGTGGAGCAGCTGTGGGCTTCCCAGCTTTGCGCGTCTTCTCGTAGTGTAATTGATCTCCCACTTCAGTTCTGGTCTGAGTTCAGGCTTTTATTTTAAGATTTTATTTTCCCTTTTTCTCCCCAAAGTCCCCTGGTACATAGTTGTGTATTTTCAGTTGTGGGTCCTTCTAGTTGTGGCATGTGCGACACCACCTCAGCGTGGCTTGATGAGCGGTGCCATGTCTGCACCCAGGATCCGAACCGGCGAAACCCTGGGCTGCCGAAGTGGAGCGCACGAACTTAACCACTCGGCGGTGGCCGGCCCCCTAAACGGCTTCTACTTCTGCATCGACGCTTTGATCCATTGGGAGTTTGCCCTGGAGGCTGAGAGCAAATAATGACACACGGGCGCTCTTTTCTCCAGCTGGCTGCCCTGGTGATCTTTATCACTTGCTGAAGTTGGAGGGACTCAGCTGGGCTCCGGCGCTGTCTGAATTCCTACGCTTTTATAGTAAGTTCCATACCTTCAGGGATCGGCACCCCCCGCTCTGTGCCTTTTATCAGAGCTTTCCTGATGACTCTGGTTGGTTTTTGTGCACGAGCTCCCAAGGGCCTGCCCCCCAAAACAGTCTTCATATTCGGGGACAGCGAGGGTGGCCTCTCTCTGATACTAGGTTTGCACAGTGCACGCTGTGGGGAAGAGAATCGGTGAGAGGGAGGCTGGGGGGAGACAAGGGCAAGCAGCCACTCGGGTGTATTCTGGATGTTTCCTCGAGGATACGGAGGAGAGGGGGCTCCCTAGGGTTTTGGAAGGTTTCCACCCTGAGTTGCCATCACTTCTGATGGGCCAATGTTCAGGAGAGGCAGCTTGGGGTGGGGAGGGGTTGATTTTGGATATTTTAGAAGATGCTTGGAATGTCAAGCAGATGCTGGAGACAGAGGATGGAGCTCAGAGGAGCACTGTGAGCTGGGAGAGAAATTTGGGAGTCAGTGGGATGAAGTGAAAGGGCCCTGGGGGAGGGGAGGCCAGAGAGGGAGAAAGAACGCACCAGAATCAGGGCAAAGAGGGGGTTGTGGGACATGGGGGCAGAGGCAGAGTGGTGGGCGTGTAAGGAGCAGAGGCAGAGTGGTGGGCGTGCAAGGGGCAGAGGCAGAGTGGTGGGCATGCAAGGGGCAGAGGCAGAGTGGTGGGTGTGTAAGGGGCAGAGGCAGAGTGGTGGGCGTGCAAGGGGCAGAGGCAGAGTGGTGGGCGTGCAAGGGGCAGAGGCAGAGTCGTGGGCGTGTAAGGGGCTTCGGGTTGGGTGCGGGCTTTCTTTTGGGGGTGATGAAAATGTTCTAAAACTGACTGTGGGGACGGCTGGAGAATTCCATTAAAGGACTAAAAACACTGAATTCTACATGGTAAGTGGGCAAGTTGTATGGTGTGTGGATTCAATCTCGATAAAACTGTTATTAGAAAAACAGATGGAGAGGTGACCCGGGTTTAGTGCCAAGAAGGGCTGGGTGGAGCCGGACAGAAGTGGTCTCGGGGCGGGAAGAGGAGGGCAGGAGGGGAGGAGGGTTCGAGAAGGGAGGGAGGAGCTGTGCTGTGGGAAGGGAAGCAGGCCGTAGGCCGAGGGCAGCCTCTCTCCTTGACCAGAATGGCTTGGAGCAGGCAAGAGCGTGCGCATCCCTGGGCCAGGACGGTGGCCTCAGAGGGAGATGGACTGTCCAGGGAAGCGGCCGGCCAGCCAGTGTGAGGGTAGAGGTCCCCATCTGGCCACTCCTGCTTTCTTGGGGACACGGAGGTCAGGTCACAGGTTGAGGGGACGATGGTGAGGGCAGTTGGCGACTGAGGAGAGGGGTGAGTCTGGGGAGATCGGGCACGCTGGCACTGGTGGGCACCGCTGAGGACGCTGTGGCCCCTGTTGGCGCAGCAGCAAGGGCTGCACGTGCAGGTCACTGCTCTTCAGACACAGCAGAGCGGCCGCAAGTGCGGTGGAGGTGGAAGTGGGCGTACGAAGTGGGGGTGTCATCCGACAGGTCAGCTGAGGGCCCCTCGATGGCCAGTAGACCCAGCAGCACTCTGAGAGGATGATGGGGCCTTCAGCCAGAGGTGCCGGGTCATGACCAGGGTTTGAGGACCACCAGCCCAGGGGACTGGCGGTGCCAGTCCAGGAGGGTGGTCTGCCAGATGACCGGGGCCCCATGGGGGGGATCAGAAGAGAGAACCAGCCGGGGGGGGGCGGTGAAGGATGAGGGGTCCAGGAGGTGAGAGCCCGGGGAAGCAGGAATGAAGGCAGGGTGGGTTGGGGAAGGGATCAGCCCCACGATTTGTCTCGACTCCTGAATTACTTCAAAGCCGCTCTCATCAGTTTTCTTAGCATTTTCAAACCTAACTGAACTTTTGTCTACACGGTCTGTGTGATCCCGGTTTTGAGCAACGGAGGCTTCCCTTGGGGCTGGGCTTGGTCAATTCTGAGAAACGCTCCTGTGCATAAACTGCAGCCACGTCCCCTCTGCTTCTGAGCTGCTGCGCGCCGGGACCGCCTCCCATGGCCCCAGCGCCCTGCGGGTTAGGGCTGCGTCATGCGGAATGTTCCAGATTACACCTGGATTTCTCGTCCTGTCCTTTTACTGGCAACTTTTACATACCCTGGAGTTGAAGTCTGTTCATCAGTATAGAGATGTATTTTAAAAAGCCCGATCTTGAGGCTGTCATGCTTATTCCACGTGTGCTTGTTTGAATGCCTCACATTTGAGAGTCTATCTTCTTATTTATCCTCTTATCCTGCTATTTTGCATTTATTTTGGGTTTTTCTCCTGTTTCATTCTCCCTCTAACGCCCTAATAGTGTTAAGATAAGTATTTAATACAGCCTAAAGGTAACACCAGCCTCCTGTAAAATGCAAAACCCCAGCCCCATTTTGATAATATTTAATAATTCAGTTCTCATTTTTTTTCTCTCTCAAATTAGGCATTTAAACGTTTTTACCTACACGCGTGTCCATTTCTCTCTGAGCTGCCTCCTGGGGGAGCTTCCTGTTTCCTGAAGCAGCGCAGAGGAGGTCTGCGGGTGGTGACCTTGCTTAGTTTCCGTTCCTGAGGGTGTCCTGTCTCTGGGAAACGGAATGGAATCCCCACTGCTGGTCGCTTCCTTCCGGCACTGGAGCTGCCTTCTCACACCACACCCTCCAGCGTGCTCGCGGCTGTCCGCCTGCCATCACTGTGCGGGCCATCTCTTCTGTTCTGGGGCTCTTTCACACTTCCACTACGATGTGTTGAGGGCACGGACGCCTTTTTATTCATCCTGCTTATGATTTCTGTCCTGTCACTTTCTGGAAAATCCTCTTGTGATCTTGTCTCTCCCTCCTTGTCTCCTATTAGAACTCAGCTAGACCAGATAATTCCTAGAATTCTAGCTTTCAGGTTTTCCATCTGCTTACGCTGCATTCTGGGTAATTTCTTCACAGCTTTCAATTGACTGATCCTCTCTCCAGCTGTTTCTAATCTTTTGAGCCTTATCTTCTCTAGTCAGTTGAAAGGCGATCCCTGAAAAGCTATGTTCACATCCTAACCTGGGGAACCTGTGGATGTGAAGGTGACTTTCATTGGGAAAAGGGCCTTCGAAGATGTAATTAAGTGAAAGAATTCGGGGTGAGATCATACTGGATTTAGGGTGGGCCCTAAATCCAATGACAAATGTCCTTCAGAGAGAGAAAAGCCAGAGAGAAGAGAAAGCCACGTGAAGATGAAAGATGGAGATTGTGGTGATACGGCCGCAAGCGAGGACGCCTGGAGCCCCCAGAAGCTGGAAGAACGAGGAAGGGCCTCCCCTGAGCCTCTGGAGGGAGCGGCCCTGCGACGACTGGATTTCAGATTTCTGGCCTCCAGACTGTGAGAAACTACATTTCTATTGTTTGAAGCCCCCCAGTTTGTGGTCCTTTGTCACAGGGGCCCCAGAAACTAACGTAACATCCAGTGCCATTTTTGATGGCCTCTCATGCCTTTTACTTTTTTAATGAGCTTTTTATTTTAGAATAATTTTAGACTTGCAGAAGCATTGCAAAGATAGTACAGAGCTTCCCTGAATGTTAAAATCTTACATTTCCACATCTGTACGTCTGTCACAGCTATGGAACTAACGCTGGGACACTGCCATCAACTCAACTGTAGACCCCAGCTGGATTTCACCAGGTCTTCCGTGGTGTCCTTTTGCTGGTGCAGGATCTCACACTGCATTCGGTCATCACGTCTCCTCATCTGCTCTGATCTGGGACAGCTCCTCACTCTTGCCTCATTTCCATGGCCTGGTGGCTTCAAGGCGCCCTGACCAGCTCTGTTGTAGGACGTGCACACATTGCTTTTTAGCCCATCCCACTTCACACCCAAGCGTGCGAACTCTAGCCATCCTTGGGAACTCAAGTTCTGCTGGTGGTGCCCACAGAGTTGACCATGGCAGCATGTCCCCTGGTACGCCCTGTCATTTGCATGCGGAGTTCACGTTTTGCCATCCTAGTGGAAGAGCTGGCAGGGTGCCAGCCCCCAAACCCACATTCTGGCCCATTTTCAGGAGACAGAACAGGGAGCAGCACCGGGTGGGCCGGGAGCCCTGGCCTGCCCTTTGCCATGAGATCTGCAGTTACAAGTACATCTTCATCAGGAGTTCATCATTTTACAGCAGGAAGATCCTTCAGATTTTTAGATTTGGCCAAGCAAGTGCCTCCCCTCCCCTGCCTCTGGAGTTCTCTTTAGCCACCGCTCCTTCTGGAAGCCTCTGAGGATTGGTCTGGTCAGACTCTTTGGTGAGACCTCACCAATGTCTCTGCAGAATTCCCGACTCACATTCCCTGGACAGTGATGATCCAACAGCCCCCAAACTAGACTCCCAAACTGTGCCGCCAGCGCACACAGCCCTGCTGGAGCCAGAAGTCTGGGTTGTCTTTGATTCATTTATTTGTTTCACCTACATCCAAAGCAAGTCTGGTTGGTTCTACAACAGAGTTGGGATCTGACCGCCAGGGTGACCTCACCTGCTGCCCAGCCCTCTCATGTGTCCCCGCTCACCTGCTGGACCCCTCTCCACTCTGGGCACTGGCTTTTTGGCCTCAGCACACCCTGCCTGCAGTCCCACTTGGCAGGTGCAAAGTGCTTCTGTTTCTTTGACCCCGCCTCCAGAGCCCTCTGGGTCCCACCCTCCACTCTAGCCACACCCTAGTTCTCCACTCCCCTTCTCATGTCTCTCAAAGACACTTTTAAATCTCTGCTTCGCTCATCCTCCTTGCCACCCATTCCAACTCACCTCATTGGGCTCTGAGCCTAATGCTTCCCAAAGCCACCTTTCCCAGGGTGGTCACTGGTGACGCCCCAGAGGCCAAATCCAAGGGTCCACTCGGTCAGCACCCTGAGGGCCTGCAGCAGCCTCCCACCTGGCTCCTGCTCAGACACCACTCAGGATGCTTCTGGGGTGCACACACTCTACACCCTACACCCTGCTCGTCGCCCAAACCTGCCTCCATTCACCCCTGGGGCCCCTCCAGGCCGGGGCTGTGGATGCCATCTCGCTCACATCCCAGGGCTGGTGAGTCCCGAGTGCCCTACCTCCAAGACGCTCGACAAAGCCCCTTTCCCCCTCCTTTCCGAGGACTCCCACCTGAGCTGGACTGCATTTGAGCCCCTAGCCCCATCTCCTTCTTGGCTGACCAGTGAGCTGCCCTGCTGGACCTCGACGCCAGGGGGCATCAGCACGGGCAGAGCGTGGGCTCTCTGGACCACCTGTGGCAT
The DNA here is from genome assembly GCF_041296265.1 of Equus caballus. NCBI lineage: Eukaryota > Metazoa > Chordata > Mammalia > Perissodactyla > Equidae > Equus > Equus caballus. The sequence goes on from NC_091704.1 coordinate 17,944,990, forward strand.
TCCTCATCCCCCTTTCCTCTGCCACTCACTCAGGTTACCATCTGGTCTGGCCAATGGCTGTTCCTCACCACCCACTGAGCCCTCCGCTCACCTGCTCCGGCCACACCAGCCACTCAGCTTGGCCCTCAGTGCTCCCACCACCACGACCCTGCCTCTCGGCCTCACCCCAGCCCTGTCTACCCCATGCCTGGCTGGCCTTACAGCATCTAACTCTGTCGCCACATCATCCACGTCTTCATTACAGTCTCTGTTTTGGACGTTAGGCTCCAGTGGGCCGCGTCTGCTGCCATGTCCCCGGGGCCCGCCCACAGAAGGTGTGCTCAGAGGGGCAGACGTGGCTTAAAGGAACAAACCCAGGGCAGTGGCCCCTCCACACTCACTCAGCTTTGCTGGGCTTGGGGCTTGGGGCCTCTGCCGCGTCGTATTCCCGCACGTCCTTCAGCTCACGCACCTGGCCCGTCAGCACTTTGGCAGCAAAAGCCACGATGTACTGTGGGAGGGGAAGGCACGGGTGAGAAAAGAGCCCTTCCCGACCGCACCACCCTCCTGACGGCCCCGTGCTCCGGCCAGAGGCCCTCTGCACCTGCTTGCTGTTCCTTGCTGCCAGCATGCCCCTCCCTGGCTGTGCCTGAGACCACCCTCCTGACGGCCCGGGATGGGAGCCAGGACGGGTGTGCTGGCTGAGGAGCAGCGCAGACGGCTGACTCACCAGGAACCAGTAGAGGTTCATGGCGGTGAGCAGCAGCAGGAGCGCGTTGAAGAAGAAGTAGAAGGGGATGTCAGGCACCGAGCGCAGGCTGCAGTGGCAAGTGGCGTACAAGACCTTGAGCGGGAACCAGTAGAGGCGGAACCAGAACCTGCAGGGGGAGGGGGGGTTGGGGGAGGCTGAGGGGGAGAGGGGGAGGGCGGCCCTACCAGGTCCCAGTTTTCTGACCCATGTGGACTCATCCACCTGTCCCTGCACATCCCCACCTATCCCTGAGCCCCTGCACCATACTCGTCCACCCCTGCTCATCTGTCTCCATTTCTGCTCTGTCCTACTCAACTCCCCTTCTTCCCCACTTGGGCCTCACCTGCCCTGCTGGGCCCCGCCCACCCACCAGGACCCACCTCCGTCCTGCCTGGCCCCGCCCCTCCCACAGGCCCCGCCCCTCCCACAGGCCCTGCCTCCTTCCTGCCCTCTCACCAGCTGAGGCTGAAGCTGAGGCAGCCCAGGTCCGCCGCCAGGGCATGCAGCCGATGGTAGGAGCCCCCGCGAGACTTGAAGTAGACATTGAGCTTGGTGAACTCCAGCTGCACGTCACTGATGTCATGTAGGAAAAGCACGAGGATGCCCACGTTATGGTACCTGGGCAGGGCAGTAGGAGAGGAGAGGAAGGCCGATTACACTGAGGACCACCCCCTGCACTGAGGCTCCCGGACACAAGCCCCTGGGCCGTACCTCCAGGCTTCCCATGGGTTCCTTCAGAGCCATCCTCCCTGGCCTACTTGTCCTGCCCATCCCCCCCACCGGGCCAGGTCAGGGACAGCACCCAGGCCCCACCAGCACCCTCACACTCCCTGTCTCACTGCCCCCAGGTGAACCAGGAGCCTCCCTGAAAGTGCCTTGTCTGGTCCCTCTTCATCTCCATGACCTCTGACCCTCCATGACCCCCAGCCCTCATAGTCCTGGGCCATTCTATGTCCACACCCCAACAAGTTCATCCCTCACTTTGAACATCACTGCCACGCTGACACTCCCAGGTTTATACGTTTACCCTGAATGTGGCTGTAAGCTGCAGACTTGTCTGGGAACCACTGAGTCCCCACTAGGGTTTAAAGAGCCTGAAGGCTGCCCCCAGCCCTCCCCAGGCTCCACCTTACAGCTGCTCGGACCAAGGGGTCTGAACTCAGCCTGGACATGGCTGCGCACCTGTCACCATGTCTCCATCCCCACTCTGTCCTCCTAAAAGCTCGTGCTCCTGCCTCAGGCCCTTTGCACATGGTGTTCCCATCACCCCACCACGACCCTCCCCAGTGTTCACAGAGCCCTCCCTCACCTCCTTTCAGTCTGTGCTCCCGTCGCCCAGACCACCCCGCCTAAGCCTCACCGCCTTGCCAGTCCTCATCTTGCCAAGTGATTCTTCTCCACAGTTATCACCTTCAAACACATTTCTAGTTCTTTGCTTTTTTTTTTCCTGGTTTTATCATCTGATTCTACTCTCTACAGCAGTGCTAACAGGATTTTCTAGAATGATGGGAATGTTCTAAACCTGTGCTATCCAATATGGGAGCCCCTAGCCACGTGTGGCCACTGGGAAGCTGAAATGTGGCTAGTGTGGCTGAGGAACAGAATGTGTGATTTTATTTAAGTTTCATTAAAGTTGAAATAGAGACCTGTGGCCAGCAGCTACTGTACTGGAGCGGGCAGCAGAGCGGCTACTTCAACAGGAATAGAACATGAGCTGTTCATGTCATTTTATTTTACTTATTTTTTTTGAGGAAGATTAGCCCTGAGCTAATTGCTGCCAATTCTCCTCTTTTTGCTGAGGAAGACTGGCCTTGAGCTAACATCCGTGCCCATCTTCCTCTACTTTATATGTGGGAGGCTGCCACAACATGGCGTGCCAAGTGGTGCCATGTCCAGACCCAGGATCTGAACCCGTGAACCCCGGGCTGCTGAAGCAGAACTGTGAATTTAACCGCTGTGCCACCGGGCCAGCCTCTGTTCGCGTCATTTCAGATCGTCTATCAGCCACATTAAAAAAAAAGTAGGGAAGAGGTAAAATTAGTTTTAATAATGTAGTTTAATAGTCAGTACATCCAAAATACTGTCATTTCTACAAGTAATCCATGTAACAAAGGGACTGGTGAGACATTGCCACTCTCCTCTGCCTCTGGAACTGGGGTGGATTTCACACACGCGGCAGGTCGTGGTTTGGACAGGCTCCGTCTGAAGCACTCAGTAGCCACTTGTGGTGACCACAGTGTCCTCTAGAACAACAGGGTTTGTCTGTTGTGTTCATGGCTGTACCCCTAGCAGTACCTGCCATGTGACCCGACTGAGGGTGCCATCCAGGTAGTGTGCAGGGGGTGGGTGGGGCGGGGGCGAAGTGGTGACTCTCTACCTGTTTCACCTCGTCCCTTCGGAGTCTCCCTCTGGAACCCTCCCCCATGGCCGCCCAGGCATTAGCCTCTGCCCCGTGCCAGCCTCCCACCAGTGCCCACACAGTGCCCTCCACCCTCCGGGACTTACCGGAAGGCATATGAGGAGACGATGAGGACCAAGGTGACCACATGGTGGACAAGCATGACCACTGAGTCCTTGCGCCAGGCATCCATGTACAGCGTGGCGTAGATGGAATGGCCATAGAAGCTGCCCTGCAGCAGGTAGGCGGCTGCGATGTCCCGCGGCACCGCCATGCCTGGCACCCAATCTGGGGAAAGCCCGACGGCGCTGTCAGGGACCCGCAGGGCCTCTGGGACCCCGAGCGACCCCACACACCCCCTCAAGCCAGGCATGCTCCTCTGCAGGCCAGGGCACGCCCTGTGTCTCTGCAGGTGTACTGCCTGCTGGTTTTCCATTCCCTTCTCTACCCAGTATCTTTAATGAACAGGTGTTACTTTTTAGACATAGTTCTAGATTTACAGAAAAAGGCATCTTTCCCCTGAAATCACTCCCTTGCAGGATTTCCAACTCTGTACCAGCTCCCCTTCCGTCTTTTGTTACCCTGTCCTGCACCTCCCAGCAAACCCCCAGCCTGACGGAGACTACCGCTGGCCTCACCATCACACCGGAGAAGCCGAGGCAGGAATGAGACCTGAGTGCGGCTCTCTCACCCACCAAGTGGGCCCTGGCTCCCTGCCCCTCCTCCTCCAGCCTCCCCGTTCCTCCTGACACCTGTGCCCATCCTTCCCAGCGACAGTGACCCCCGAGCTCTCCCCGCCACCCCCACCTCCTCTCCTCAGCCGATCACCAAGGGCCAAGGGCTCTGCCTGCATTGATCTGGAACTCCCTGGATTGTGCCCCGTTCTCTAGCCACTCCCTCTCTGCCCACCCCTCAAAACAGCCTCCCTGGGCTCCATCCAGGGCCTCCTGTCCCCACCCCCTGCCTCAGTGACCTGGAGCCCGAGACACCTCCTGTGCCCCCACCTCAGCGACACTCTTCATCTGTGCCAGGCTCCTCCTGCGGCCGGGATTCACCCAGACCCCCGTCCGAGGGCCTACCTTGGGCCCACACCTCTGCTCATGGCCCCCCACCCCGGGCCAGGCCCCATCGTCTCTCACTCAGCACTGTCCCAGCAACTCCGGCCTCAGAGTCTGTTCCCGCCTGTCCCCTCTCCCCACGGTGGCCTTGATGGCTGTGAATACACAGACCCCATGACCCAGCAATTCCATGCCTAGGTATGTGCCCAAGAGAAGTGAAAACAGGGACTCACAGAGGTACTTGCACACGTGCGTTCACAGCAGCACTAGTCACAACTGCCAAGAGGGGAACAGTCCAGATGCCCATCAATGGACGAACAAAATGTGGTCCATCCACACAGTGGAATATTACTCAGCCACAAAAAGCACTGAAGCCCTGACACGCGCTACAACGTGGATGAACAGCGAAAACTTCACGCTGAGTGAGGGAAGCCAGACACAAAAGGCCACATGGTATATCACGATATTTATACGAAACATCCAGAACAGGCAGAGCCACAGAGACAGATAGTGTGTTAGTGGTTGTCAGGGGCTGGGGGGGGGGCAGGGGGGTAGGGAGTGACTGCTAATGGGGACAGGATTTGTTTTCGGGGCAATGACAACGTTCTGGAACTAGATGAAGGTGATGTTGCACAACAGTGTGAATGTGCTAAATGCCACTGAATTGTTCAAGTGGTTCATTTTCTTAAGCTGTGGTAAAAATATATATAACACAAACTTTACCATCTTAACCATTTTTAAGTTCAGTGGCATTAAGTACATTCACATTGTCGTGCAACCATCACCATCACCCATCTCCAGAATCCTTTTCACCTGGAGTAGCGCACCCTCTGTCCCATTGAACACTAACCCCCCGCCCCTGGCGCCCTCCATCCGACGCTCTGCCTCTGTGACTGTGACGCCACCAGGGGCCTCACATGCGATGTCTTTCTGTGACTGACTAAGATGGTTAATTATATATTATGTAAATTTCACCTAGCAAAAAAACGGAAAACTGCTCAGAGATCAGATCTCACACCCCCCTACTTTAACATGTTCAGGGGCTCCCCAAAGCTCGACAGCAAAACCCACACTCCTGGCTGGGCGCTCACCCCAAGTTGCATCCTCAGCCATGTGGAAACACTGGAGCCGGGAGGGGGGCCTCCACCCACCCACCTGCCAGGTGCCTCTGTCCCTCTTCAGTCCAAGGCACCCAGAAGGAAGGCACCCAGAGGCGCCTTGAGGCACAGAGTCAGCTGTGGAAACAGGACACTGGCTTTTCTACCCATGGCACTGGCAAGACTGTGACAGTGGGCAACCGCCCCCCTCCAGCCTCAGGCCCCAGATCTAAGGTAGGGGGAGAGGGGGTCATATAATTCACCATGCAGCCTATGCCTGCACCCCCCACATGCTGGGGGCCTCCAACCTCCTCTCCACACACATCCGACCTGCTGCTCTGGATGCCCATGTCACCCCACTGCACCCTCTCCTCAACCTCCTGCATCAGCCCCCTGGACGTTCAACAGCCAGTGTCTGGTCTCCCCCAAGGTTGGCCCCAGGCCCCTCACACCCTGGCATCATCCCCTCCCTCTCTCTCACACCTACTTCGGGTTTGTCATGAATCCTATCAGCTCTGCCTTCAAAACTTTTCTCAAATCAGACACTTCTCTCCCCCATTTGGCCCCCTTCTCAGATCACCTGTGTTGGCCAGGGTCCTGTCCATGTCCCTCCTTTGCTCACAGCCCCTTGCTGCCCCCCAGCCCTCCTCACCCCCTGCCTTGGCCCGGTAGCCTCATTGCTGCTCCTGGTTCCCCAGGGAGAGCAATGTCCAACAGCAGCCTTTGTACCTCCTATCTGCTCCAGGCTCTTCCAGATTCCCACTCAAAAGTTACACTGCACCCCATAGACAATGCCCCCTCCCCACCTCCCAGACACCCCATTTCCCCTCTCCTCTCCCCACCCAAGTTTTTACATCAGCGCTTATCGCTGTGAACAGATTTCATATTTCACTGCCTGCTGCCCTGAGACGTGGGGGGGGGGGGGCTTGCTCTGACTTGTTCACTGCTTCTGTCAGCACAGTGCCTGGTATGCAGTAGGTGCTCAATAAATGTGCATGCAAAGCGGCAGCTAACTTGCAAGCATGTTATTGTAGCATAGTTTAGAAGAAGCCAGAGGCAACTCCATGCCCAAAACCTCGATGAGAGAGTCCGATTATGGTTCATTCACACAAAGGGTAACTGAAGGACAGACCCTCCCCTCTTGGGACTCACCATGTGGGAAATGCCCATGTGCTCCGTGAGAAACGTGGCCATGTGGGTGGCATGGTCCCAGGAAGACAGACAGGTGCCTAGTAAACCCAGTGTTGTCATCAGGACCCCACAACACAGGGCCTCTGTGCCTGGCTCTCCAACAGGAGCACAGGGCTAGGTGCCACCAGAGGCCTCCCAGGCTTTTCACTCACACAGCAGGAAACACACCCACATGCATGCGCAACACACGGCTGGGCAGCCGGCACAGGAAGAGGAAGAGGGAAGCCTGCCTCCCAGCGCAGACCAGGTTTTCTATACCAGTCTGCCCAGTGGTGAGAGAGGAAATGTAGTCACCTTCCTGCTTGGCCCCCCAGAGCTCAGGCCTGGATGACCCCCACTTCTAATTATCAAGGGATGCAGCCACTTTTCATCATCTTTAGCTCCTCACCAAGCGCGTCCAAGTCACACTGGTGCCTCGCCTCCCCCCTAGGCCCTGCTACCCTCCTCACCCAAGACTCATCTATAGATGTCTCCAAATGGCAGCCAGAGGAAGCTTTTTATAACCCACAGACCCATCTCATTTAGAGGGAAACTCAAACTCCTGCCATGCTCCTTTCATCCTCATGCATCAAGCTTTTGCCTGCCCCGGGGCTGCTGCACATGCTGTTCCTGACATCTGGAACACCCGCCTGGGCCCATACAAAGGGTCACCTCTTCCAGGACGCCTCCCTGAACCCTAATAGGGCCAGGTGCCACCTTCCCTGCCTCCAGGGCCCCTCGACTGCCCTTGTCTTGGGGCAGACACCCAGCACAGGATGAGCGATGTGTATCTGGCTCCTCTATGTGCCCTTCTCTGTGTTTAGAACAGAACCTCCCCCACTCCATCCTGGCAAGGCCCCTACCGTAGAAGACGGAGGGTGGGTCGTGAAAAAAAGGGTAGTCGGTGCCGAAAAGCAGGTAGGCACTGTAGCTCCAGGCGCCCAGGTAGAAGAGAAACTTCCAGGCGCTTTCAGGCATCTTGGCGGCATCTCTAGGCTGGAGGCGGCACCACTTGGCCAGGGGCTACAGGTGAGAAGGTGGGTGGCCATCAGCGCTGGGGGCCAAGGGTCACTCCACCAGGGTGGGGAAACCAAGGCCCAGGGACTCCCCAGGCCGGGCAGCATTGGGGAGAGCCAGGCCCTGGTACCCACAGCCATCTCGAGCGTAACCAGAGCCCACGTGAGCCTGCCAAGGCTAAACTTAGTGCCCAGCTGTCCAGTGGTGGTGTGGGGAGGGGAGTGATGGGGGACCTGAGGGGAACATGAAGTCAGGCTGTGAGGGCGAGGAGGGGGCACGGGGGCAAAAATCAAAGGAGACCAAAGGGGTCAGCCCAGGAGAGTTGGGAGGCTTGGGGGTCACAGGAGGAGCTGAGGGTGTGACAGCAAGGAGGGGGGATCAAAGAGAAGACGTGGAGGGGGCTGCAGGATGAAGTGGGAAAGAGAACATGGAGGGGAATCTGGGGCAAATGGGGAGCTGGAACCCCAAGTGATCCCCATGGGGGAGAAACTTGAGAGGAAGGAGGCACCTCGGAAGAGGAATTTGGGGAGACCAAGGAGGACCAGGGGGCTGGGGAGGATGGTGTGGGTACGCAGAAGAGGACATGTGGGGGGACAAAGGAGGAGAGAATGGGAGTAGAGGAAGAAGTGGGGACAGGGAACAGATGCCACAGTGAGACGGGGGGCTTCTAGGGACATCAGGGAGGACACGAAGGAAGTGCGGGCCTGCAATGGTGAGGAGCAGAGGGATCTGAGGGGCCCAAGTCCCTAGGGTCCTGGGGGTGGGGCTCCAGCGCTGCCAGCTAAGCCTTGCCCCTTCCCTCCGCAGAAGAGGCTGAGGAGGCCAGAGCACCAGAAGTTGCCATGGAGACAGCCAGAGCCAGCTCCAGTAACCCCTAGCAACCAAGCAGCTGCCAAGAAGATGAGCTTTGGAGGCCCAGGCAGCCCCTCCGCCCATTTCTTCCGAAGGGTGAGCCTTGAATTGGGGCAAGAGCCCCACCCGGGGTTCGGAAGGAGGGATGGGGCAAAAACCCGACCTCTGGGGATTCCAAAAGTGAGGGGGCACATGAATTTGCTGTCCCCTACGCAGCTCCCTCAGGAACATGAGGAGGGAGCCCACTCTACCCTGGTAATCGCAGTGACATTCCCCTCCTGAGCTCTAGCCCTCACCCTCCTGGAAAATGGGAGGTGGGGGAGCAATAAAGCTGGATTGGGACCAGGGCTGACCTACGGAGGGACCCTTGTCATGCCTGTCCCCCCTTCCCTGGAGCAGGATGGTAGCCAGGATCTCTCCCCCATGTGGGTGACATGGGGATGGGGGTGGGGACAATGGCAGCCAGGCAACATCACATCCCCGACTGAACAAGGGCCAGTCTCTTCCCGGCCAACAGAGAAAGGCCCCTTTGTTGGTGCTGGGCGCTCTGTCCCTGCACCCCCTGCCACCTCCAGCCAGACTGGGGCGGCGTGACACCAGTCCGTCTGTCCACGGGGGAGTCGCAGCCAAGCTAGGAGCCCAAACGCTCTCCCAGCAGCTCCCATAGCAGCTCCCACAGCAGACCCCTCCCCAAGGATGGGAGGGAGGCCGGGCGCCAATGCCATCGTCACTCTCCAGCTGGGGCGGTGACCTCCCCAGGCTCGCTGGAAACCGGGCAATTCGGTCGCAGCCCCTTGGAGGCAGCACAGTCCAGCTCCGAAGACCCAGGTCGTGCCACTTCTCTAGGGCTGCGACCACTGGCGTGGCCAGGGAGCCCAGGCCTTTGCCTCCCTTGGTCGGAGGGTGGCGCTGACTCCAGACAGCCTCGAGGCAGCGACCCGGCAGCTCCCGCCTCTTCCGGATAGCAGCGGACAGCCGGCCCCGCCGCCGCATGGACCCGGGTCCCTCACCAGTTCTGAGCGCGTCCGGCATGGCCCAGAGGCGCAAGGCGCAGGGGGCCCCTGTGCGCCGAACCCTCTCCGCCTGCGTCCCCGGCTCCTCCGTCCCCGGCTCGGCCCTCAGGAAAGGGTGCGGGGCGGTCCGGGCCCTCCAACTGCCCAGGGCTCCCTTGTCCCGCATTGACAGGAATGGGTCAGCCCCAGTTCCCTCACATCTCGAACACTCTACCCGTGTCGGGGTCCCCACTTCCTGAGTTTCCACCAGTCCGGCCACACCCCCGCATCCACCCCCACCCCGCACTGACCGAACGCAGCGCGCGCCGGCCCAGGATTCCGCGTCCGAGCTCCTCCAGCGCGAGGCCCCCCACCTTCCAGTGACCCCAGCCCTCAGAGACAGAGCGGCCCGGGGGCCCCGTCCTGGAGCCCCCTAACATCCCAGCCCGCCAGCCCAGGGCCCCCACGTCCCGGACCCCAGCAGCACTGACCCGAAAGAGGCGCGCAGTGGCCGCCGCGCGCAGCGCCGTCCAGCCGAGCGCGCAGAGCGCCAGCAGCAGCAGCTCAGGCGGCGCCAGGTGCGCGTGCTCAGCCAGGCCGCGGCGCGCCAGTCCCCAGCCGCAGTCCGCGCAGCCCCGCGCCGCCGCCAGCGCGCTGCCCCAGCCGCGCTGCACAAGCTGGGCATAGCTCGGCATGGGCTCCGGCCCCGACGCGGTCCCCGCTGCCGCCATGCCGCCCGCTCGCCGGCCGTCCCCACCGCCTGCGCCCGCCCGCGGTGGCCGCCGGAGCCGCGCGCCCCGCGTCACGCGCCGCAGCTGGGCCGGGGGCGCGCCGGCCGGAGCGCGGGGGACGGAGGGGCGGGGCCGGTGCAAGCTCCGCCCTGGCGGGGACGCGGGGCCTGGGCGCGGTGTCCGCGACCGGGGGCCACGAGGGTGCAAGGTCTCCCGCAGGCAGCGGCGGGGATCACGGGCGGATAAGTCCTGGCGTTGCCTCGCCGCGTCCTGGCGGTGGGCCTGCGCTCTGGCCCATTCTCCAGCGGAAGAAACGGAGGCGCGGAGCAGCGGGGCACAGAGTTCGCCCAGCGCCTGCTGGGCCTGGACGCGAACAGGCCTGAAGCAACCCGGTGTCCTCATCCCCTCTCCCCGCCCCAGAGGGCCCGTGCTCACCCCAGGCTCCCCCACCCCATCACGCTGTGTCCCCGACGTGGGGCACGGTGGGCACCAGCAGGCAGTGCCCTCGACTGGCGACTCCTTCCTTCCCTGGCCCTCCAGGATGCCTCTCCCTTCCTGTCCCACCCTGGGACCTCACTACTCCCTGGTCCAAGCCACCTGCTGCTCTCCATGACCCTGAGGCCCTGGCAGGCCTGCTCTGTAGCAGGTTAACACAGGCCTTCAGGGAGGCCAAGGGAGTGGGTACCCACGTGGGGGAGACTCAGAGGCTGGATCAAGGTCACAGCTTCATTGGTACCACCCCTGGTGATTTTCCACCCTCCACTGACCAGGCTCTGTGCCTGAAGCCCCTAACGGCCATCACTGAAGGCACACTTGTTGGGGACATTACCTTGCCTGGCACGGATAGCCCTCATCCCAGCCCCCAGGACTCCTCCACCCCAGTGCCCCTTTTCCCCCTACCTAGGACATCATCCTGTGTAGCCTTTGAGGCGCAGAGTGCAGGAATCAGCGCGGGCCCTGCAGGAGCTGAGCTGGGTCCCATAGGGCCGCCAGCCTGACCTGACCTTCAGGGGCAGAGGTGAAAACAAGAAGTGGGGCCAAAGAGGGCCCCATCTCTCCTCCTCTTCACTCCTCGTCCAGTCCTGTGGCACATCCAGTTGGCCCCACCTTCAAATGGTCCTGAATCCAGCCATGTCTCTGTACCCGCACGGCCTCATGTGGCCCTGGGCCAGCCTCATGCCTCCTGCATGGTGTCCTGGCTTCCTCCTCATCCCACAGAGGCCGGAGGGAGCCTGCCAGTCCCTCCTTGGCTCACAGCCTTCCAGGGCTCCCAGCACTCACGAAGCCCAGCTCCTCACTGGGACTCACCACCTGCCCTCACACCCTCCTCTCTCCATCTTGGTCCCTCTGTTTCAGCCCACACTGGCCACCTCACTGTTCCTCCAACACTCCAGGCATGGTCCTGCCTCAGGGCCTTTGCACTGGCCATTCCCTATGCCTGGAATGCTGTTCCCCCAAGTACTGGTAGGGTTCCTCCATCACCAACTTCAGACTTTACCTACTAATGTCACTTGCTCAGAGTGCCTCCTTGACCTCCCCATTCTTCTTCTCCTTGGCATTTGTCACCATCTGTTCTGCTATCCCTCCTACTCATTCTTGCATGTGCTCTCTGTGGGCAGCAGGTCATCCATCCCATCGGATGACTAATACATTGGTCGGCCTGGCAGGGAGGGGGAGTCTCAGGGGTCCCAGGCTGGCTGGACGTGCCTGGATAGGTCGGGCCAGGACTGTGGGGCAGCCCTGGACCTTCTCAACCACCATCTGGGCCCTCCCACCCAGGCACTATCTGATCACCCTGACACCCATCAGTAACTAGAGAGGCACCCCCGCCCACCAGCTCTAGCCCAGCCTCAAGTTTCATTTTGGCAGGGCACAAACAGGAGGCCACCAATGAGTGGGTGCAGGGTAGGAATGGAAAGTGGCTCCTAGTGCTGGCAGCTGGGAACCAGGGCTTCCAGGCACCAGGGGCCCCGTGAAGGGCTGCTGAGGTCCCAAGACTAGCGCCCTTTCCCTGCCCCCCTGGGGGGCTGGCCTCCCCTCCCCCGGAAGCCCACTGCCCTACTGCTCCTGACCTGACCAATGGCCCAGCCCGGGGAGGCCTTCTCTGCCACCTTTCCCTGGCTGGGCTCCCAACCTGGCAAGGAGGGGCTGAAGACTGGGGGCGGTCCCTGATGCTGGGGTCCCTTGCTCTGTGTCTTGTCTTAGCAAGGAAAGACTGGGTTTCAGGCAGCCACCTCTGAAGCAGGTAAAGCCAGATGCTGGAACCCAGGTGTCTAAGCCTCTCCCTAGGAAAGACCCAGTCACTGGCCCGAGGACAAAGGGCACGAAGCCCCGTTCAGCTCACCAAGCCCAGTGTGGTCTCAGGGCCTTTGACGGGCTGTTCCTGCTGCTCAGGATACTCATCTCCCCAGAACTTGGCCTGGCAGCTCTTTCTTCTTCAGGTGGACACACCTCAATGGTGACCTCATCCCAGAGACCCCAGCCAACCCCTCCCCTGACTGCCCACCTTCCTGTTGCCCAGCCTTCTCTTATCACACATTGCTCACTACGCGTTTCTCTCTCTGGGCAGGGAGCTCGGTGCTTCGGCCACGGCCCGGAGCAGGGAAAGTCTGTCCTGGCCAATGACTTAGCACAGGGCAGCAGCGAGGAGCGGGGTGGGGCGGGGGTTGATGTTTACTGCCACAAGGACCCAGCACACTCCCCTCCCCGTTTCGCTGAGCTGAGGCCTCAGTGCTTCCAGCCCCTCACCACCTAGACTACCCGGGGTCCTGGGTGTGAATCCTGGTGCCCCTCATGATGGCTGTGACCTCTCTGCACCTCAGTTTTCCTGGATGCCAAGTGTCCTCGGGGGACACAGCTGTGTCACCTGCAGCTCGGCAGCACGGGGCGGCTGTTTGAGAGGCAGGGGAGTCCATACAGCTGCTGCTCACAGACCCTGGTCTCCAGGGCCCCCCTCCCAGGAACAGCCTGGGCCATGGTGCCCAGGTGCCTCCCGTCTGAGCCCCGGTTCCCACACACCCACGTCAAAGTGGCTGGAGTAAACACAAATGGGGTGGGGGTACCCTAGTGGAGACATTTATTGACAGCACGGGGTGGGGCTGGGCAGCCTCTGCCTCTGGCCAGAGCAGAGGAGAGGAGGAGGAGAGGACAGGCAGTCGAGGGCAGGTGCCTAACAGGGAGGGCAGAGTGGCCCGGCCTCACCGCCCCAGGCTTGGGAAGTGCATCTGGGCCTCAGGCGCTGGGGGCGTACTGCAGCACCAGCCGGTCAAAGTCGTTTTCCTTCAACATGAATAGGGGAGAGAACACGTGAGCCAGGCCCGAGTTCCGGACCTTCCTGGGCTAGGCCTGGGGGTCTGGGGCTCGGAGATGGGCACCTACACGAACTCACCTTGGCCTGGTACTCCTTGATGAAGGGGTGGGACCTGTGGGAGTCCTTCAGCTGGGACAGGTAGCGGTTTGTCACCTGTGGGGGAGATGAGACCAGGTTAGTTGAATACAGGGACCCCACAGTGGCTTTGACCTGAAGGGCAGGGGTGGGACAAGGGCCACCCAGCTGACCCCAGGCAGCGGCCTGGTCTCCCCACATTCCCTCCATCACCCACCCTGGAATCAGGCTGATGAGAGAGAACTAGCAGGATGCGGGAAAGCGCCACTTGGAACAGCGCCTGACACAGAAACTGGTGGTCCAGTGCTGTTTCTGGGGCGAGTGGGAGGGTGGTCCTATCTGTCCTGCACCACCCCAGCCCTAAGGCTGCTGGGGGGAGGGAGGGTCCTTCGGTAAAGGACAGGTGACTGTCATGAAGCCCTGGGGAGGGCCCTGGGCCAGCTGGGCCAGTCACCTAAACAGAGCAGCATCGCAACATCCTCCCACTCCACCCTCAGATGAGGTGGGCTCACCAGAACTGCTCCCTTGGGCCCCTATTCTCTGTCCTGTTGTCAACCCCCTCCACCATAAGGTGGCACAGGCCGGGTCTCAGCCCAAGCGCCCTCCCAGCCTCAGCCTACTCATCCTCAGGACCCACGGGAGCAGCCCTGGACCCACTCATGGGAAGAGTTGCCCCAACCCCAGGCCAACCCTGAAGTCCTGACTCTGAGGCCCCAGGTTTCCCCTGGAGCCAGCACCACACCGGAGACCCCTGCCCACCCCAGGCTGGTACTGTGAGGGCCAGAAAGCCCTCCTGCACCAGGCTGGGGGCCCTACCTCGGGGGGCTTGCCAAGGTGCTGCGACAGGACAATGAGGTTGATCAGCGTCTCTGGGTGGCCACTGTCCTGAAAACACAGGGGGACACCAGGCAGGGAGGGTCAGCTCCTCCATGGGCCCATCTCGAGCAGGATGACGTGCCCTGCTGCCCTGGGGTGGGGACATGACCTGCACAAGGTCACACCCTCAGGAGTGAGGCAGGGCGGGGCTGCAAGACCCATACTGGCTGCTCTGCAAGGCCATGACCTCAGGGCCCTCCCTTCTGACACGGGAGGCAGTGTAGTATGGAGGGCCCACAGCCTCTCCCACTTCCACACGCAGCTGCTTCCCCTCTGAGCGCCTGGTCTCATCCACAGACCAGGCCGGGACAGAGTCCCTCGCTTACTGCAATTCGGGAGGAGTGGATTCATCACACAGATCTCAAACTAACAAAGCCCAGCGCAAGGCAGCCTCTGTGCTATCGCAGCCTCGCTCTAGCCAACCTCTTCCTCCTGCTGCGGTGAGCAGGTCAGAGGCCACGGGCAGACCCCACCCACCCTGCCTCTTCCCTAGGGAACTTGGCAAGAAGCTGCCAGGAAATCACCAGAACCTCCAGGCGGTGACCTCATTCTGCCCATTCATACCAGGCTCTGAGGCACAGGAAACCCTGGGAACCACCCAGACACTGCCTTGGCCAGGAGTCCCAGCCAGAGCCCCTAGTGCCCACAAGGCAGGGATGCCAGGCAGAGCCCCACTTGGGCACTCAGGGCAGAGATGCATCACCCAGGATGCAAGGTGCCATGGGCTCAAGGGGCTGCATGGACCCTGGCCTCCTGCACGGACCTGGCTCCACCTATGGCTGCCCTTCTCTGTGGAGACCCAACCTCCCCCTGCCAGCACAGGGCACCCTGGCAGCATGAGGTAGCTCCATGGGAGCGGCCTGAGGACACCAGCCTGTAGGAGCACCCAACTAATGCCCCTTGGCCTGTCCAGGCTCTGCAAACAACCTTTTGATAACTCGGCCCCTGGAAGAGATGAACAAGGAGAAAACTTCCTACCAGTGTCAATTTCTCATTACATCAAAAAATGTTTTCCAAAAACGAAAAAAGCTTTGATGGCTTCTCTGATTATAAAAATAACGTAAAAGACCTCAGATGTTGGTTAGGAGAAGACAACCATGGCTGCCCCAAGACGGAGGCACTCTGGGTCCCTCTTCTCAACAAGGATGGGGACAGGCAACACTTCCCATCTGCAGCTGGCTCTCCCCTTGTATGTGAACAGTGGGCGTCTCTTCCAAGTACAGGGCCAGGCAGTCAAAGTGACAACAAGGAGAGCACGGGACACGTGTGTTCCCTCAGCTCAGGCCAACTGAGGCCCAGGCTGATGGGATCCTCCCATTTTCCAAATAAGAGAAGCTGGAATCGGGATTTTCGTTTGCAACACCAATTCTCAGCCGATTCAGCATTAAAATCCACGTGTGGCCACATGGCAGGCCCGTGGGATCTCTGCCACACCTGTTTCCGTCCATCTCCATCGGCCCGTGTGCCTCTGCAGCAAGCCCAGTCACCTGCTGTCCCCACTCTAGGAGCCCCGGGGTGCCCATACCTTGTCCAGCGCCTCCTGCAGCACACCCTCGGCAGCCTCCCACCGGCCCTGGGCCATGTGGCAGGCTGCCTGCCCGTTGAGCAGCAGCAGGGTGGACGAGCACTTGTCTGCCATCTCCTGGAAGATGTAGTAGGCATCCTGCAGCTTCTCACCACCCTGTGGGGATAGCTCTGACATCACTGTTCGTCATCCTGCTGCCTGGCCCTACCCCTGCCTGCTCCCTCACAGAGGAATCTCACACTTTGTGGAGACAACCCTGGCCTGGGCAGCCCACAGAAGGCACTCCTCGGACACTGTCCCTTTCCCCGCAGAGACCCCGGTACAGCCCGTGCTGTGCTGAAGGGACCAAGACAGCACACAGCCACCGCACACCCGGCTCCCCAAGCCCTCCATTTACAGACGCAGAAGCCTCGGCTTCCAGATGGAGAATCTGTGCACCGGTGGCCGGGCCAAGGCCCAAGCTGGGACCAATGGGTCAGACGGCCCATCAGGTGTGGCCTCGCTCTGTGACCAGCAACCCTGACCCCAACAACCTGGGCTCTGAGTAGAAGGTTCTGTCTGCCGGCTAAAGATGCAGTGGTACACTTGCAAGAGAGCTTGAGACCAAGATGTACTTGTGACAAAATGCAAGGCTACCAGAGAAAGCTGCCAGGGTTTGTCCCACTAAACCGGACGGGTACTGGAAAACAGCCTGAGTGAGGCCTCGGCCCCCCAAGGACAGTGTTGACGCGTACGGATGGGGAGCACATTTTAAAAGCCCCGTACAAAAGAATTACTCAGAAAGGAAGCCAAGTGCTAAAAGCCTAAAAAGGGGATGTTGCCAGGAGATTGGGGTGAACTAGGCATGTGGGGGGAGTGGGGGCTGGGCATGGGGGAAGGCGTGAGGGGGACACCGGTACCCGCTCTGTGCCAGAAGCTCAGAGAGCAAGCTGAGCAGCAGCCAAGACCAGGGCTAGACCCCAGAGGAGGGCAGCACTGCCAGGCTGGCAGGCTCAGGGGGCCCCAAAGGGCATGTGGGGAAAGGCCTGCCGAGTCAGGTTCTAGAGCCCCCCAGTCCATTCACTGTGGCTCTGGCCAAGCCACTCAGCTACAAGAATCCTGGAATGGGGCTGAGGCTGAATGAGGCAGGACATGTGCCAGGGGTGCCCTGGGCTGGACTCCTCTGGGGGACTGGCCCCAAAGGAAGCAGGAGGTCCAGCATTATCATGGAAGCCTTCACCTGCACTCTCCCCACAGGAGCAGCCAGTACTGGGCGCAAGGGGGCACCTCCCACCTCCCAGATGCTCCTGCCCCCATCTCCCCGAGCAACCTAGGGGCTCACCATGGCCAGGTTAACCCAGGCAGTGGCCAGCTGGGTGAGTGTGGCGTCCTCGTCCTGGTCCTGCATTTTCTTCAGCTCCTTCCTGGGGGTAGAGAGGAGAGGAAGAAAGGTGCTGAGGGGCCTAGCCTGAGTTCCCTGCTCACCAGGCACACACAGCCCTGCTTGCCCACGACTCCCTAGAACCTTGGGCCCCGCCCCAGCTGCCCCTGATCGACAGCTACACAGTGATGAAGCCCACCCCAACCCCACGGGACAGGTCCCGCTACGCCTGCCTCACAAAAGGAAACTGAAGTCACTGAAACTCACAAAAGGAAAGTGAAGCCCCTTGTCCCGGCAACACCCTGCAGGGAAGGGCAGGTAAACATCAGCGCATCACCCCAATGGACCGGAATGAAATAACCAGAGACAATCGTGGCATCGATGCTCTGGGCCAGGGGGAAGGCTCAGGGATGGTCCTCATGCTGAGTGCCCCCTCATAGACAGGGGCCCAACTTCCAGAGAACATGGGGTCCCAACACAGCCTGGCCGTTGCTCAGACAACCCCAATGCATGAGCCATGGCACAGCGTCCCGAGGTGGTGACAGGTAGGGAGGGGCTTACCGGGCGAGGTCCAGGCGGTCCAGCTTCAGCAGGATCTGCACCGTCATGGCCATGCTGTGGGACAGGGCGGGCAGTCAGCAGACCCCCTCCCCAATTTACTCTCCCACCAGATATTCACTCCGTGTGGGCACCACCTTCTGGAACATTCCTATGAGTGCTTGGGCCACCAGCCCAGCCTTGCAGAGGGGGATACTGAGGCTGACCACTGACCCCGCAGAGCCAGACTCAGACCTGGGCTTCCTTGCTGTGCTGAGCTCCCCAGTGCTTCCTGGGAACCTCACTCCTGCCTGTCACCGCTGAGCACGCTCAGGCCAGGAGCTCCTGTGGGGTCCCTAGGGCAGGGACTCCAGGCCCATGGCCTGCTCCCTACCCACTCCTCAGCTGGCCATCATATTTACAGCCCCACCCCACTCCGCCTTCCAAATTCGGTCACAGATGAAGTGCTGCATAGGAGACAGCCACTCACCCCCTTCAGTTCCCACATCCACTGCTTCCCTCTCGAGCCCAGGTGGCCGTGACTGCCCAATAATATTGTGGCTGCTTGTTCCCAGGTTTTCCCATAGGAATGTAACCCAACACCCAGACCACCCAAGGTAGGAGCATGAGAAACACTTGTGAGGCCCACTGCCTCATCAGCCATGCACCATGCCTGTCTCTAAGCTGCTGCAAATCCCCTTCAGGATTGCGGGCAACATAAAGATACACAAGGAGGGTGTGGTGACCAACTAACCAAGCAAGGGCAGGAACCAGAGTTCATGGGGGAGGGAGGCTATGCCCTCTGCGGCTGGAGCCCTGGACACAGTGCTGGCCCAGAGTCACCTCCTGGGATGGTGAGTGGAGCTGACTGAACACTGCGTGGGCTCCAGCACCCTAGCCTTGGAGTGCCTTGAATGAGGGCCGGCCTCAGGAGAGGGCCTGGGGCATCTGGGAAGCACATGGAAAGCCCAGGGCCCAGGGCAGAGAAACACAAGGCTTCATAGGGGAAGGGGCTACAGAAACCCTGGGCAGAGACAAAGGTGCTTTCTGCTGGGCCCTTGGGAACAGAGGGTTTTCAGCCCCGGGCACTGTGTCCTTGGAGCAGCGGCCCAGCCACGCCGAAAGAAGTGTCCCCTGGACCGAGAACAAGAGCTGCAGCCCAAACGGGAGGTTTTGCCCCCACCCCGTCTCTCATAGTAGCCCCCTCACTGTCCCCAGGACGACGGCTGAGCAGGCCCTGAGCATCCTGGAGACCAGAGGGACCAATCACCCCTCCACGCCACCCCCTGGTGCAGGGCGGACACTCACCACTCCAGGCCGCCCCCTGCTGCAGGGCAGACATTCAACCCTCCAGGCCATCCCCCTGGTGCAGGGCGGACACTCACCCTCCAGGCCAGCCCCCTGGTGCAGGGCGGACACTCACCCTCCAGGTCGCCCCCTGCTGCAGGGCAGACACTCAACCCTCCAGGCCGTGCCCCTGGTGCAGGGCGCACACTCACCACTCCAGGCTGTCCCCTTGGTTCAGGGCGCGCAGGGCCGCGTCCGAGTTCTGGTCATGGAAGTAGATGGAGGCAGCCATCAGCAGGAAGGTGGTGTTGGTCACGTCTACGCTCCTGCTCATCTCCCGGTCCAGCTCGGCAACAATCACATCCCTGTAAGACATGGCTGCTTAGGGCCCACAGCTGGGAGTGGGAGATGGACCTCACCCCCATGGGAACAGATAGGCTCAGAGAGGGCAAGTCAAGCCTCCAGGGACACACAGCAGCAGGGAGCAGAATGGGTCCAGCTGTCTCTGTCAAGCCCCACTGGGTGTCAGCCTTGTCACCTTCCCCCAAGCTACTTCTTATCCCCAAAGAGACCAGGAAATCAAGGTCGAGAGAAGAGGGGCTGGGAGATGCAGTGCAGGAGGGGCCACACCTGGCTCTGCCCATGAAGCAGCACAAACGACTGCCTGGGCCTCAAGTCCCCCAGGCCTCAGTGCTCAGGGACTGGTGCCACACCACCCCTGGATGTGAAGGGACGGGATGACCTGCCAGGGGCACCTCCGCAGGGATGTGAGGCTACCCAGGTGGGTGTCACAGCAGGACATCGTCACCTTCCTGAGAAGGCTGGTGGTCCCTGTGGAGGCTCCCAACCTTCCAAGGTCAGTGTGTGGGCCTGGGTACCCAGGGCCGGAGGATGCCCCACTGCCAGGGCAGCTGCCCTGTGTTCCAGAGCCTCGCGTGCTGGCTGCTCCCAGGAAGTGGGCAGCGTGCTGGGCTGGAGGCTGAGAGCCAGTGGCCAGCCTGGAGTCCAGGCTTGGCCAAGGACCAACCAGGGAACCTCCACAGGTCACAGGACACCCAAGCCACGGTCCACTTAGCTGGAAAATGGAGCCAAGACCCCTGGTTTCAAAGGGCTGCAGAGCAGTTGATGAAAGAAAGGAGGCAAAGGCCGGGCCCCGCGTCACCACGAGACAAAAGCTGCTGTTCAGGGTTCACAGTCTCCACAAATGCGTACGTGTCGTGTGGGTTTCTGGGGGCTGTTGGCCAAATGCCTGTGTCTGAGGGCCCCTAGAGGGGAGGGACACGCCTGTCACTGTCTCTGTGCCCACCAAGGAGGTGCCTGATGGACAAATGACTTCAAATCTGAGCCCGTTTCCCACTCTGCGAGGCGGGACTGCGTACAGAGTACAGCACAGGCTTGGCCTGAGGAGCCTCCATGGCCACCTCACAGAGCCCCCTGCCTGGTTCCTGGCACGAAGGGTGCGCACACACTGCCTGCTACTGTCACTGTGATGTCAGTGTCACACACTGTCACTGGGACATGTCGTAGTTACGCTCACAGGCTCTGGAACTTTCTCTACCTGCTTGCCTGTCTGTGTGTGGCAGCAGGTTATGCTGCTGGGATGGACGCACCTTGAGCTGCTCTGCTTTGCTGAGCTCCTGCCCTGTGCCCTGTGCTTCCTGTGGGTTCTTTCCTGTCACAGCAGCCACTGCTCCCAGAGGGCGCCCAGGTTCCCTCCCCTTTCAAAGGGCAATGGGGTTTGTCACCGTGGCTAGTGAAGTGTGAGGCAGGAGAAACGATGGCCTCAGGAGGCCATATATCTTAGTGTCCTGGGGCTGCCATCACAAAGCATGGCGAGCCAGCAGGGATTAAAACAACGGGAGTTTCTTCTCTCACAGTCCGGAGGCCAGAAGTCTAAGCCCAGGGTGTGGGCGGGGCTGGCCCCTCGGAGGGCCCTAGGGGGAATCCGTCCCAGGCCTCTCCCGGCTTCTGGTGGTGCACAGTCCTCAGAGTCCCTTAGCTTGTGTCTACGTCACCCCGGTCTCTGCCTCTGTCCTCACATGACCTCTTCTCTGTGTCTTCCCCTCTTCTGCCTCTTATGAAGACCCTGATCACTAGATTTCGGGCCCAACCTACATCCAGGATGAGCTCAAGATCCTTAACTACCTCTATCTGCCAAGACCCCACTCCCAGTGGAGGTCATGTTCACAGCTTGTGGGGGCCGGAAACGGACATGTCTTTCAGGGGCCCCCATTCAGCTGCAACTGCTCACAAGTAAACCCTGAGCTTCAGACTCTGTGGCAGAAGGAGCTCACAGCACAGTCTGACCCACACTTGGGACCCACACACAGCTGCAGCAGCCCACGGGGGAAGCATGCCGTCGGCACAGTCGGGACCACAGCCCGGTCTCAGAAGCTCCGCAGGGGAGAGACGGGGAAGGCTCCTCTGTGAGATTTCTTGGTGCCGTGAGGGATGGCCCAGGGTGGTGGTGGGGTCCTGGGTCAGGGACAGGGGTCAGCCCACAGAGCAGAGTATGTCCCTGCTGTGGGCTGTGCTGTTGTCCTATCCCAGCCGCCTTCTGGGGAGTGTTTTACCTCCCCAATCCCAGCCCCATCCTGGGGATGAGGGAAACGGAAGTGCAGAGGGTCCACAGAGCCTGCTGGGTCATGCTGGTGCTCCATGCAAAGGTGAGGCAGGGTCGCATGGCTCCCACCTGCAGAGGTGTGAGCTCACGTGCATCTGGGCAAGCATCTCGCTGGCCAGGGAACAGCCATGCAAACCCCCACCTCCCCTGGCCATCGGCCTCACGAATTTGACAACTGCTGGTCTGTGGCTCAGGGTGAGGACACGGCATGTCCCTGCCCACCCTCCACCTGGGCCCTCCTCCTAGGGAGAGGATCCGCAGGTGGTGCAGCCACTGCCTCCCTGGACGGACCAAGGGCCTGGGGTAAGCAGTGGAGGGTATCTGCCCTGTGTGTTGAGAGAGGCCCTCTTGGCAACACTGAGCCCCTCACAGTCCCCGAGAGCATCTGCACACATGTCCTTATCTATGATCCCCCCAAGACCTCTCTGAAGCAGGGTCCGTACTGACCCCCACTGTACAGGTGAGGGAAACTGAGGTTCAGGGAGGTGAGGGGTGGGAAGGAGGGACATCCCGCCAGGACCCTCCATCCTCACCTCTGGCTGTCGCTGGCCAGGTACTCAGCAAACATGCGCACAGCTTGGAGTTCAGGGGCCGAGGAAGGCTTGATCTCATCCAGGACCACACCATACTTCCTCTGCAGTCAAGACAAGCAAGCTGTCAGCCCCATGCCACACCCCGCCATGGGATGTATACATCCTCAGCCCCCAGGAACACGAGGGCTTATCAGAGCTCCAGCATCACCTGGTGGATGCGCAGCCCTGGTGTGCCAGGCAAAACTCACCCTGCCCTCCCTGGGCTGCAGGAGGCCCACCACCCCCAGGGACCCCTGAGGCTGCCTGGTGCCAGCCTCGCTGCAGCACACTGTGGAAGCCGGCACAGACTTCAGACCACACTGCCTGCCACTGCTCTAGCCGGAGACCCCAGTGACCCACCCCAGTGGTGGTGAGGTGACAGGGTGAGGGTCCCACCAGCTCTGGGTGGGGGGAGGAAGGGTCACCTGGAGGCAGGAAGTCTGGGTATGTGCTTCTATAGAGCAGAAAACACATCCCATGACAGAGGCCCTCCCTGCTGACATCCAGAACTGAGGCGGGTGGCTACCTCCTGGAGGGGAACTGGAGTTAGGGGCCCATTTCTCACTGCCTTTCTTTCTAGGCAGTTTCAGTGTTTTTACTACCATGCACAGGTATTCGTTTTTTAAAAATGTATATACAGAAATACATATGTATGAACACATTCCAAGGAGATTCTGGGCCACACACACTATCTGGGCTGGGCTTCACCCTCAGGGGCAGGGGGTGGGGAGTCCTGTCAGGCTCCAGAAAGCTCCACAAAAGGAAAGGTGTGAAGAGCCCCCGGAAGCCACTGGAGCCCAGATGTGAGGTGGGGCAGCTGCAGAGCCGTGTGCCCAGGACAGGTTGCAGTTCCAGGCCTGCAGCTGGGGGACAAGGCAGGCAGGAGGCTGGCAGCCCCACCCATACTGTGGGCCTGGGGGGAACTGGGGTGAGGCACAGCTCAGTCCTCTCTGCATTTCTAGAACACACAAATGTACTCTCACCGTATTCCAGGGTGAAGCTGCGTTTAAAAACCCCCAGTGTCTAAACTGGAGACTCTAGTTAACATCAGGGTCAATGGTGCATCGATCATAACAAAAATACCCCGCCAACCTAAGATGCTAATAAGAGAAACTGCCTATGGAGGGTGTGGGGGGAGGGTATACGGAATTCTCTTTACTATCTGCTTGACTATTCTGTAAACTTGAAACTGTACTAAACAAACAAAATCTGATTACGTAAAAAGATAAAAGTGAAAAATTTCACACTAGCTCTCTGGCCTGGTGGTCCAGGACCTCAGCGACACAGTCACCTCCTTGTGGTGGCCACACTGGCTGCTCATGGTCGCTGGACTCTGCCCTCCTTTTTCTGCTGTCCACGCCCCCTCCCAGCACTCTGTTCCTTACTCTCCTGTCCCAGGGTGTTGGTGGCCCTGGGCACGGTCACGGGCCCACACTCACCTGTGCGAGGTATGCTCTGTACAGGAAGACATCCCTTTCCACATCTCTCTCCACGCTCGATGGCTGTAGAAACAGAGGCAGGACAGGCCCTCAGAGGCCAGGAGCAGGCAGCTTCCTGGGCCGAGTCTGGGCCTGAGTCCCGGCCCTCGCTCTCAGCTGCCTGTGACCTTGGGGGCAGGAGAGCAGCCTCAGCTGAGGGCATGCAGCATGCTGGGTGCCTGATGTTGTGCCACCCCAACACCACCCCGAGAAGGAAGCTCAATGGTCACCCCCATTTGTCCAGGTGAGGGACAGCGCCAAAAGTGCTGCCTCTGTTCCAGCCACATGGCGAGAGGCCAGGGTGAAGGAGCGCAGGGGGCAGCGAGTCACAGCAGAAGCTGCTCAACATCTGCATGATCCAAGGACACTGGGGGATGTGCCTTGGTGACTGGGTTTGTAAGAGCAGAGCAAACAGGCCTGGGCTGGCTGACGCTACCAACAGATAAGACCCAGGTGGAGATGTGCAAAGGGGACTTTGCTTTCTGTAACAAATAATTCCATGCAACTTGCTCCTACCCTGTTTTTGTTCCCAAATACTCATTAAACATGACAAACAAAAGAGAGGAAGATCGGCCTCACTCAGAGAGCCTGCCTTGTCCCAGGAGAAGGACCTTTTTGAGAGAGCTCAGCTCGGCTGCCTGGGGCCAGGCAAGACCTCAGGGACATGGTCCACGGACCACGCCCCCTCGGCCCAGCCATCGCACAGAGCCGAGGAGTTGGAGCGAGGTGATCTCACACAATGTTCACTGTGGGCCTGTGAGGAAGCTCCCAGAAAGCTGCAGGCAGGCAGGAGACCCTCCCTTGGGAGAACAGCTTTGGGTGATGCCCCAGGGTGCTGGCCCACTCCCTGGGAGGCCCTGCAGTACCTGGGAGGGTGGGCATAGATAGAGCAGCTCGGCCCAGAGAACTTGGGGGCACTGGGACAGGCCACCTGGGGGCTGGGAGAGGAAAGTGACATGGGAAGAGGGCTGGCCATGTTGGAGTTGCCACTCCAACAGCCTCTAAACCAGGGGGCCGGGAAAAGTACACAGAGAGATGGTCTGTCCACACAGGGACAGAGTCTAGAGCCCCACAGTTGGGGGTACACAGGACTGCCCGCCCAGGAGGCTGAGAACCAGATTCCCAGGCACCATGCCTTCTTCTCCTCAGCCTCAGGGTGGAGGGTGGTGAGGGTGGTGAATGCATCCTCCTCCCATGTCAAGGGAGACCGAGGACAAGAAGCCTGGCTCCTGGCCCCAGTCCAATACAGGCCAGCCTTGCCACAGGGTCCCAATGGCTTGCTCTAGCCTTGATGGCCAGGCTGGGGATCTGGCCATGATTTACAACATGGGGTCTTCTAAATAAGGGCGACCTGCCTGGGGTCCTCACACCACCTTCAATAAAAAAAGAGACAAACGGCAGCTCTCGGTGGGAGCTGAATATAGTGGGAAGCCATGAGGGACTGGGGTGGCTTTGGGTCCCAGAGGCAACTCTGAGCCTCAGCTCCCCATCTGTAAAACAAGCACCACCAATGACCCCACAGGACTGCTGAGGCATCCCTGAGACCCCACGTGCAGATGCTCAGGACCCCCTCAAACAGCCTGAGAGAGAAGAGTGTCTGGGAGATGTAATAACAAGGACAGACATACCGACCAGGGGCCACTACAGGAGATGCTGGAACCTCCACAGTTTCCCTCAACAGTCATGTTTCAGCCCACAGTAACTGGCAGTGAAACGTGCGTCTCCCTGGGGCGGGAGAGCTCGAGCCCGTTTGTACCACAGCTGCTGGGGGGGGAGGGGTGAGGAGACACATTGGAAACAGAAGAGGCAAGTGCAAGGATGCTTGCTGGCACAGGAGAAAGTCGGAAGGGACCCAAATGTCAGGCAGCAGCGGAGAGCTACATAAACAGCAAGCAGGTCCCCACTGGGGAACACGATGCAGTGGGGAAAAAGAAAGCAGCAGACCTGTGGGTACCGAGGCAAACTGCTCTGCAAGACAACTGCAGACGGCAGGCCCAGCACGGTCTGTTCTAACAAGGAATGGGACACAGACGGTGGCGTGTGCACACACCAGACAAGCCGGGAGCGGACTCCGGGCTGGTTCTGCAGGCAGGAGTGATCTGTTTGGGAGTGATCTGGGTGGGAGATCAAAACCCACCAAGGCAGGCCGACCAGAGGCAGGAAAGGAAGAAGGCTCATGGAGTCCGGGCCAGAAGCTGTGTGGCTTGGTGAGAGCCCACCCCTGGTGAGTGAGGCTGTGGCGTGCAGACTGGGAGCCAGAGCCTGCAATTCATGGAGGACCACGGAGCCGCTTGACACCACAGGGGAGACAGGCCACGAACCCAAGGCCCACAGCAGCGCCTGTCTTACTGCGACTGAGCATCTGCCCACACGCCTGCAGTGCAGGATGCTCAGCTGCCTGAAGGTCCCTCCTCCCTGTGACACCTTCCTCCTGCTGGGCTCAGAGCTGCCTCTGGGAATAGCCAGTTTACAGTGCAGCTGATGAGAGGCCCTGCTTTAAACAGACCAAAAACCTACTGCCCTCCCTGCCAAGAGGTGACGGGGGCACAGAGGGGGTCCTGGGTCCACCTGACAGTCAGCTGTGGCCCCGGACCCCAAGTCTGTTGGGCTAAAATGTGGGCTGAAATGTTCTGGAAGGAGCTGGTGAGACCCCCTCTGGCAGCTCGCCTGTCACTGGTCAGAGGCCCTTGCTGAATGCCATGACTTCCGTGCAAACTGGGGTGACCAATGCCCGAGGCTGGGTCATCAGGAGGTCAGCCTCCCAATGGGTGAGTGCAGCAGGGCCCCGAGCACCATCCCTGTACAGCAGCAGCAGCAGGATCGCCCAGGAGCTCGTCAGGAAGGCAGTCCAGGGCCCCTCCCTGACCTGCTGATTCAGACCCTCCAGGGCTAGCCCCAGTGACCCCCGTCCACAGAGTGCCCCAGGGACTCGGATGCATGTCACCAGGTGAACACTTTGATCTCTAACCCGAAGAGCTTGTCAGAATCACCTTGGAGCTCAGAACCAGAAAAGCCAGGAAGCCCACGCCGCCAAAGATGCCTGACCCCAGAGCGGCCCCACAGTGCCCCAGACAGCTCGGAGGTGCAGCCAGGGCTGAGGATGATGGGTACCGCCTGGGGAGACCAGTGAGAGCCACCTGACCACACCAGAGGGTCAGCTCCCTGAGGCTTTCTTCAGTGCTTCGTCCCCAACACTTGGGCGCTGCCTGCCATCTTGTGGGCACTTCAGAAATGTCTGACAAATGGGGAAACTTCTTGACGGTGAGATGGTGCGCCAACATACCAGGTGTTCTAGCTGGAGCTGCCTCGGATGGTGCCTGTGTGAGCTCCTGGGGCTGCTGCAACAAACTACCACAAACGAGGCGTCTTAAAACAACACACACTTCTCTCACAATCCGGAGGCCACAAGTCCAAAATCAAGGTGTCAGCAGGGCCACGGCTCCTCCCGACAGCTCTATAGGAGGATCCTTCTTTGCTTCACCCAGCTTCTCGGGGCTGCGGGCGTTCCCTGGCTTGTGGCTCATCACCCCAATTTCTGCCTCCATCTTCTCTGCCTGTGTAACCTCTCTCTGCCTCTCTTAGAAGGACAGTTCTCATTGGACTTAAGGCCCATCCTAAATCCTGGAGGACTTCATCTAGAGATCCTACTTAATTACACCTGCAAAGACCCTTTTTCCAAGTAAGTCACGTTCACAGGTTCTGGGTGGACATATCTGTTCAGGGACACCATTCAACTCAGTACAGGCTGCCCAGGAGGGTTTAGGTGGCCTGTGGACCAGAATTAAATCATATCAACTGGCTCAGCAGGGAAAGGACTCCATTCTTCCGGATGCTTCAGGGGGAATATCTTGGTTTGGTGGCAGCACATCTTTATTGCATCACCCAGGAGGGTGCAGGTCCCAGGCTCAGAGACTGAGCAGTGTGCCTCCAGCCAGAGTGACCACTTATCTGGCTTCTAAACCTTCACTTCCAGTCACTCTCTACATACCGTAGGTCACACTGATTCTCTCTCTCAGCAGCAGCCTACAGTCTGCATGTTGTGACGAGAAGACTCAAAGAACACATCATATGACATAAGCAGAACAGACACACGGTAGAAGCCAAAAGGTGGGGCCAGCCCCGTTGGCCTAATGGTTAAGTTCGGCACGCTCTGCTTCAGTGGCCCAGGGTGTTCCTGGGCATGGACCTATACCACTCATCTGTCAGCAGCCACACTATGGTGATGGCTCACATACAAAAAGAGGAAGATTGGTAACAGATGTTAGCTCAGGGCGAATCTTCGTCAGCAAAAAGAAAATAAAGAAGCCAAAAGGTGGAACACGAGTATAATGCTCAATCTCACAGTTACCCTAATGAGACAGGTGTCATTTTTCCCATTTGATAGGAGAGGAAACTGAGGCTCAGAGAGGTGCAGTGACTCAGCCGTGGTAACAGAGCCGAAATCTGAGCTCAGGTCTGTCTCGATCTTCTCACAGCCCTCACTACCCCAGCCAGGAGGCACATACAATTGTGGTGGTGAGCTGAAGAAGGCACCCCATCCTGCCCAGAGATGTCCACACCAGTCCCTGGAACCTGTGAACAGCTTATGTCACGTCACAAAAGGGACTTCACAGTTGCAATTAAGGTTACACACCCTAAAATGGGGAGACTATGCTGTGTTATCTGGGAGGGCAGAGCCTAACACAGAAGGCCCTAATAGCAGAGAACAGACAGAAGGAATGCAGAAAGGGAAATTCGAGAGATTCCAAGTGTGAGGACCTCGTGGCTAGTTCTGAGATGGGGGGCCACAGGCAAGGCTGTGGATTAGAGAGAAGCTTCTAGGAGCTAAGTGTGGCCCCAGGTGGAAAGTCCTCAATCTTAACGAGTTTGGAAGCAGATTCTCCCCCTGAAACCTCCAGAAAAGATACAGCCCAGCCGATAACTTGATTTTAGCCTAATGAGAGCCGTTTTGGACTTCTCACCTACAAAACTGTGACATAATAAGTTTGTGTTGTCTTCATCTGTTGTTTGTGGTAATTTGTCACCACAGCAACAGAAAACCCACACAATCATGCAAATATTATTTCAACAAATCCAAACCACTTCCTGAAATCTGTTTGAGGCTTTATCCCCATTATACAGACAATGCTCAGGGAACTCAGGTACAGCGCCAAAGGCCAGAGGCACAGAGAGCAAGCCATCTCTACTTCAGGGTCCAAATTCCTCCCAACTCTCTGGCTGCCTCTGTGAAGACACCTGCCACTTCCTTGCTAGGTGGCCTCCTGTGCCTTTGGAATAAAATCTAAAGCCCAGCTGTGACCCCCCCAAGGCCCTGCCCACCTCATTCTCCAACCTTCCCAACGCCTGCCCCACTTCTGCTGCACCAGCCTCTTATGACTTGACTACGCGGAGCTCATCCCTGCCTCAGCACTTCTGCAGCCATTTACAGGGTCAGCTGCCCCACGAGGTTCAGTCTCAGGTTCAAATGACAATCAGAGGCCCCGGCCTGACCTGACCACTACCACGTGAAGCAGCACCTCCTTTCTCCATTCCCAGCACTTTTTATCTCCTCCCACCCCCACAGCGCTCAAGGTGTACTTATGTATTCACTGGCTTCTTTACCTGCTCCCCTTTGGAACGCTAGACCGTGAAGGCAGGCGAGAACTTGCCATGCAGGACCATTTCCTAGCTCTCAACCAGCCAAGCGCATTCCCACCACTCTCCACCACACCACCTCTTGACTTCTTCATTTACTCCGCTACTGTCTCCCTCCCTTGCAAGGCTGAGGTTTCCGAGAGTGCTGGGGGTTTTGTCTATTTTACCACTGCTTGGCCCACAGAGGTACTCAATGAGGAAAGAATGAATAAATGAACGAACACATCTGCGGAGAAATAACCAGGCTAGTGGGGCAGGATTAACACCGGGGAAGCTCTTTCTCTCTTGTGCCTCAGTGTTCTCCTCTGTAAAATGGGGATAAACAACAGTCCCTACTTCACGGGGATTGAGGGTCTGGCGGCACAGCGTGGGCTGCTCGACAAATGAGAATTATTATTACCACACAGGTAGAAACGGCTCTT
This sequence comes from Equus caballus, assembly GCF_041296265.1. Lineage (NCBI taxonomy): Eukaryota > Metazoa > Chordata > Mammalia > Perissodactyla > Equidae > Equus > Equus caballus. Next base: position 17,974,734 of record NC_091704.1, read on the forward strand.
ACTCCAACGCTTCCAGGGCGCAGAGTGAGCGCTCTGAGCGAGAAGCACCGCAATCTGTCGCTGCTCTGAGATCTGCTGTGGGACAAGGATCGTTCCTCACTGCGCTCTCAAGGGACGCGTGGTGGGAAAACGCCGCGAGAAGACGACCAGTTTTTACAAACGGCACGCGACCCGTAGCCACCAAGCAGCGTCCGCCGCCCCCGCCCCCAGCGTCCCCGCGCCCGGAGCCGCCGCACCTTCACCCGCTGCGCCTCGTTGATGCACTGCTGGTAACTGCCAATGTAGAAAGCATTCTTCACGTCGAACAGCTCGTCCACCTCCCCGGAGCCGCTGGGGGCCGGGGGCGCCATGTCGCCGTCGTCTCACCCGGTCCTCTTCCTGAGAGACACGTCGGCCGGAAGCAGGGAGCCACTGCGGGGCACGCCGGGAAGTGTAGTTTACCCCTTCCAGCCTGGCGATGAACCAATGGGAGACTCCTAAATGGGAGTACAGGAACGAGAGGCGCAAGTGCGTCTCGCAGGGCATCTCGGGAATTATAGTTTGATTCGATACTGCGAGCCGACGGGATTCGGGGAAACAGGGGAAAGACGCGGTCGAGGCTGGGAATGGCGGAGTGAGCTGCTGAGAGGGCGGGGTCACACAGGAGGCGGATCCAATAAGTGGGAAGGGTTCGTGACGTCATCGGCACGCGCCGGAAGCGCGGCTACACACGGAGGCTCACACGGGGCTGGCGGCGAGGATGGCAGGCTTCGCGGAGCTCGGGCTGTCATCGTGGCTCGTGGAACAGTGTCGGCAGCTGGGTTTGAAGCAGCCCACGCCCGTACAGCTCGGCTGCATCCCCGCCATCCTTGAGGGTGAGTGTGGTCCGGCCTCTTCCCCAGGAGGCATCTCCGCTCCTGTCGCCTGTCATCCCTTTGCCCACGCCGGTCCTGTGAGGCGAGGGGCATACTTGGGCTTTACGGGCGAGCCTAGGTTCCGGAGGCAGACTGAGCAGTGTTGGCTTTCAGGCTGTGTGTCCTCGTACAAATGATGTAATCTCTGACACATTCATGGCCTAAGAACACAGCGAGGATTTGATGAATGACTAATCGATAGTACTGGGAAAATTTAGTAGCGTTTGCGCTACTGGCCTTCATTTTACAAATGAAAAGTGAGGCTGTCAACATTGCTGGGCAAATCCAGGACTCTGGTCCCGTGACTGCTCTTCTTCCCACTCCTCCAGCCCCACCTAATTTGCCATTACAGAGTGGCCCTCAAGAAGCCTAGGAGGTGACAAGTTGAAGGATTGAATTACCAAAGATGGGAGAATAAACAGGGAGCATAGAATGCAGATTGAGGAAGGGCATTCCAGGTTCCCCAAGCTCAGATGCTCTTGGAGGGAGTCAAAATGAGGTAGTGATTAGTAGCAGGCATCTTGGGTTGGATGGACGAGGGTTCCAGTCCGGCCTGCTATCCACCAGCTGTGTACCCTGGGCAGATCTCTAAGACTCATTTTCCCCTTCTGTTAGATGCAGATGATAACGGCCTTCCCTCCTAGAATTTGTCAGGTACCCGCAATGGAACATTGTCAGTTTGTCTGGAGTGGAAAGGGCATAGGCAGTGCTGAGCGTACAGGAACTGCTCATTGAATGTCAGCTGTTGTCACCTGTACCTGATGGAATACCTGTCTACACCTAAAGTGTGTTGATGCTGCTTTGCCCTCTGTCCAGGTCGGGATTGCCTGGGCTGTGCCAAGACGGGCAGCGGTAAGACGGCTGCGTTTGTCCTGCCCATCTTGCAGAAGCTGTCTGAGGATCCCTACGGCATCTTCTGCCTCGTCCTGACACCCACCAGGTGAGCCCTCACAGGCCTCCTGGGTGAGTTAACCAGCAGTGTTCTCTCAGGCAGGCACCTTACCTCTCTGAGCCACACTTTCCCTGTGTGCAAAATGGGGACAGAAATCATGCCCACCTCTTAGGGGTGCTGCAGAATTAAACAAGATGCTGTGCAGAAAGTGCTGGCACAGGGCTTGACTCAGGCCAAGCGCTGCCGGAAAGGAGCCATCGATAGTCATATGGCCCAAGAAATACCATCGTGTGCCGTGTAGCGACGTTTCGGTCAACGATGTACGGCATATATAGCAGGGGTCCTGTAAGATTAGTACCACATACCCTAGGTGTGTAGTAGGCTGCACCATGTAGATTTGTATAGGCACGCTCTGTGATGTTCGCACAGTGACAAAATCGCCTAACGACGCCTTTCTTAGAATGTGTCCCCATCGTTAAGCAACGCCTGCCTGTAGCACATCTCTGGTTCTTGGGCAGACACATGTGGCAGTTGAAATGACAAGTCCTGTGATGGCCGTCGAAGAGGCAGGCACTATATGCTGTGAGGTCATGGCCTGGGAAGGGGGTCAAGGAAGGCTTCATTAAGGGGTGCCTTAAAGGATGGAAAGGGTCTCTCAAAGAGACAAATTTGGGAAAAATGTTTTAGGCAGAGGGACCTGCTAATGTGTTCACGCAGAGGTGTGAGACGCAGGGAACAAAAAGGATCCTGCAGGCCGGGCATCTCAGAGCCAGCTTGAGAAGGGCCTTGAAGGCCAGGTTAGAATTGGTTCTGAAGGCGTGTGAGCAGGAAAGGGCAAGATGGGGGGCCAGAAAGTGGGGACGGGAGCTGAGGGGAGGCCTGGGTGGAGCTGGGCTGAGAGGCAGAGAGGAGGGGACTTGGACACTAACCAGCCCCAGGGAGGCTCTGGTGACTGTGGTGTTGAGGCCATTGCTGAGGACGTGGGAGGGGAAGAGGCCAGTTTGGGTAGGACCGGCAGGGGCAGGGCCATGGGCTGTTCTGGGGCCCGGCCTGGTGAGGGTGCAGGGGCCACAGTGGGCCTCCAACACTCAGCATCAGAGCTTTTGACCAAAGGGGCCTAGGAGCCCTGGAGGCTGTGTGAACAGGAGAGGGTGAGTCAGGAGGCCCTGGGGACGGACATGGGAATGGGAGGCAGGCACAGAACCTCTCTCTGACCCAGCCCGGCCCCTTCACACCCACAGGGAGCTGGCCTACCAGATCGCAGAGCAGTTCCGGGTCCTGGGGAAGCCTCTAGGCCTGAAAGACTGCATCATTGTCGGCGGCATGGGTATGGAGGGCTTGGGGAGGCTCTGAGCTGGGCCTCTGCAGGCTTAGACGACCTGCCCAGCCCCACTTCTCGCCCTCCACCCACAGACATGGTGGCCCAGGCCCTGGAGCTCTCCCGGAAACCACACGTGGTCATCGCCACGCCGGGGCGCCTGGCCGACCACCTCCGCAGCTCCAGCACCTTCAGCATAAAGAAGATCCGCTTCCTGGTGAGTCCGCCTGGGGCACTGATTCCTCCATTTGGGAAATGTGTGTGCCACAGGCCATGCAGTAGAGAGTTAAGATCGGCGACAAGGACAGCTCAGGGACCAAGAAGAGGGGACCTGTACTGAGAAGATGGTTGGGGGCAGGGTCTCTCTGAGGAGGTGACGTGGGAGCTGTGACGGGTGAGAGAACAGGCCTCTGAGGCCTAGAGGGAGAGTGTTCGGGCCCACGTCCAGGGCGGGAGAGATGGGCCAGGCCCCAGATGGCACCCTCACCCCAGACCCGACCCCTGATCCCTGCCCCCCCCACCGCCGCTGCAGGTGCTGGATGAGGCGGACCGGCTGTTGGAACAGGGCTGCACTGACTTCACCGTCGACCTGGAGGCCATCCTGGCAGCTGTGCCAGCCCGCAGGCAGACCCTGCTCTTCAGCGCCACACTGACCGACACGCTCAGGGAACTGCAGGGCCTGGCCACCAACCAGCCCTTCTTCTGGGAGGCTCAGGCCCCGTAAGTCCACAGCCACGTGTCAGGGGAGCAGAGCAGGCAGGGGGTGGGAGGTCTACCTAACCGAGGCTGTTAGCCGTGGGCAGGGCAGGGCACTGGCCCCATTCAGCAGAAGGGGAAACGGAGGCCCGCCTATCCCCAGGGTGCGCACAGTGGAGCAGCTGGACCAGCGCTACCTGCTGGTGCCTGAAAAGGTTAAGGATGCCTACCTGGTCCACCTGATCCAGAACTTCCAGGACGAGCACCAGGACTGGTCCATCATCATCTTCACCAACACGTGCAAGTGAGCTCAGGCCCCGCCCCCCCCCCAGCCCTTCCTGGAGGCCCGAGAGGGGGCCAAGGTCGCAGGTGTGAGGCACACAGCCAGTCTCGGTGCTCTGGGGCCTCTGCTCAGACCAGAGGTTTCAGAGGATTCTCTCAAGGCTGCTCAGGGAGCTCGAGGGATTTGCCAAGGTCACTCTTCCTGAAGGCAGAGCCCGGATTTGGGGTTCCCCAGCCCTGCCCTTAACCAGAAGGGCTAGGGGCCTCGGGCTGTCCCAAGGTAACTCCTGCAGCAGCTGGGAAGGCCTTGGAGCAACCTGTTTGCTGTGGTCTAGGGTGTCACTGAGGCCTGGTGCACCAGCACCAACACCCAGGCTGTTGTCTCTGCAATCCCAGGGGCTCCGAGAGCCAGTTCGAGTCGGTTCCTCCTTTGAAGCTTTTGGGAGGATGTCAAAAAGCTGTAGGCTCTTCCACCACAGGGCGCGGTAGAAGGGCAGTCCACACTGCATGGAGGAGGCCTCCTAACTGGCTACCAGGAGAGAAAAGTCTGGATGTAGGGCCGACTCTCATTGGCTTAGGCCAGGGGAGGGGTCAGCAGAGAGGATGTCAGCAGGCAGGACACCTCGCACCCCTGCTTCTCCATCCCCAGCTGTGCAGGGCCACCTGCTTGGGGTCTCAGGGGTAGGCAAGGGCAGGGGCACCTTCCCAGGACCCGGGCACTGGAGGGGCTGACAGCACATCCTTCCCGCCAGGACCTGCCAGATCCTGTGCATGATGCTGCGCAAATTCGGCTTCCCCGCTGTGGCTCTGCACTCCACGATGAGGCAGGTGAGGCGTCGGCTGCCCCCGAGACCCTGCGGCCCGTCTGCCTCCCCCGGGGACTCCTCTCTCTTCCTGCCCCCCGTCTGCCCTGTTTGGTCTTCTCGTGTTGTCTTCCTCACTGGACTGTGAACCCTGTGAGGGCAGGGACTGTCCTGGCTTCCGCCTTGTCCCCAGGCCTCACACAGTAAGTGCTCAAATATTTGCTGAGATGCTGCCTGACCCCCAGCTCCCCCCAATTCTCTCCCCAATCCTGCACAGAAAGAACGCTTTGCCGCCCTGGCCAAGTTCAAGTCTAGCATCTACCGGATCCTGATTGCGACAGACGTGGCCTCCCGGTGAGCCGCCCCCGGCTACTCCCTCCCATGTGCTGGTCCCGTGATGCACCCCCAGAGGGGCCAAAGTGGGAGGCTGGCCTCAGGCAAGAGTTGGGCGACCTCAGCTTTGCTGCTGAGTGACCTTGGGTGTGTCCCAGCCTCGGTTTCCCTATGTGGGCGGTGATGCTGACCTGCCTCTGCCTCCAGGGGCCTGGACATTCCCACGGTGCAGGTGGTCATCAACCACAACACCCCCGGGCTCCCGAAGATCTACATCCACCGAGTCGGCCGGACGGCCCGTGCAGGTGAGTGGACAGGGCAGGGTGGCCTCTGGGCACCTGTCGCTCCAGCCAGCCCACACCACGAGGAGTCAAAGTCACAAGCTGGTGGGACATGGGGCAGATACAGCCCACAGACGAGCAATCCTAGAGGCAGCATTTGCAAGTTGCAGGAATTGTCCTTTCAAAAGCAAAGGTGGGTGCTTTGGCTTCTCCGCACAACCTATGCTGTGATAGCTGAGCAGCGTGCACATCCCCTGGGGACATGGTACCCATTGCCCCAGTCCCCACCACTCCCTGCTGGCTCATGCCAGCCCCCTTTGCCTCTCAAAGCTGCCAATCAGAGCCCGGCAGCAAGTGGGTGTGTGAGCCCTAGCAGGTTTGCTGCTGCCCCGTAGGATCTGGTGTCCAAGTTCAACCTCTCACTGTAAGCCTGGCCAGGGGCCAAGGACACATCTTTCTGTCTGCTCCCTAGCCCACCAGGGAAGGGCATGGGGTTCGTGAGATTCTCTCACTCCTGGAGTCGGGAGAGAGATGGTTTCTGGGGCTGGGCTGGGCCTGGCCCTTCTCTCCTACCCTGTGACCTTGGGCAGGTCACATCAGCTCTCTGGGCCCCATTACTTCATCAAACGATGGGTGACGAGAACGTTGACACCTGTCTGGGGCTGCTGCAAGGGTCACGGGCGTTGTCAGCTGTCAGGGCTGCCCCAGCACCAGCCACCATCACAGATATGGACAGTGGAGACTGGTGTGCAGAGATCTGGGCTGAGGCCTGTCAGGGCTTCGTGCTGACATAACTCAGCCTGGGCTCCCTGGCAGCCACACCAAAAAGGGAAATCAGCCCCTGTGTGAGGCCGAGGTCCAGCAGGGGGTGAGCCCTGATGCCCTGGGCTTCCTTCCCCTCCCCCCACCTTCCCACTGAGCATTCCTCTGCTCCCCTCAATCAAGAGGAGCCCTGACCTGCCTAGCAGTCAGGACTGCCTTTCTTGGCCCCTTGTCCCCAGCCTCCAGCACACACAAAGTAACTGGTGTGTCCCCACAGGGCGGCAGGGACAAGCCATCACACTGGTGACGCAGTATGACATCCACCTGGTACACGCCATCGAGGAGCAGATCAGTGAGTAGGGAGTGGGGGTGGCAGGCACCTCTGGGTGAGATGCCCCCTAGCCTCACACGAGCAGGCTAAAATGCACTCTCCTTCCTACACAACCCCAAAGGAAGTTTCTTTTGCCCAGTTATCAAAACAGAAGGTCCCACAGTGGCCCTCAGCAGCTGAAAGCCACGTCTGGTGGGAGGCGCTGAGTGCTCAGACCGGGATGTGCAGCTGGTCCCGGAGGGGAGGGAGCTCCAGGGAGGGGCCTGGGCTTGGGCGTGTTAAAACCCCCTCGGGTGGTTGAATGTGTGGCCAAGACAGAACTACTGACTGGGCCTCTCCATCACTGCATGCCCTGTCCTAGAACCCAGAAACACCCGCCTTTAAGGCCACTGTTTCCAAGGAGTAAGTACCCCCGTCACAGTCAGAGTGTTCTGACAACAAGAAAGAGCAGTACTTCATCCTTCGGTCTAAGGAAGCTTCAGACCTTCCTCAGGTCCGAAATCTCCGAGCTTGCCCACCTGACCCTTATCTGATATGACTTCGGCTGGCCTTGCATGCCCCACCACACGGGGAGCTCACTACATGGCTGAAGTCCCTCTCATGTCCGTCCTCCCCTGCCCCCCGGCCCCGCTGTCCCCACAGAGAAGAAGCTGGAGGAGTTCTCGGTGAAGGAGGCCGATGTGCTGCAGATTCTCACACAGGTCAACGTGGTGCGGAGGGAGTGCGAGATTGTGAGTGTCGGGGAAGGGGCTGGGCACGAGGCCCAGCTGGTCCTTGGGGCCCAGAGTGCTCTCTTCAAGATGGGGACCCCTGTGACAGCCTCTCCCTCCCCCCCAGAAACTGGAAGCAGCCAACTTTGGTGAAAAGAAGGAGATCAACAAGCGGAAGCAGCTGATCCTGGAGGGGAAGGTGAGGGCTGAGCCGGCGGGGGATGGGGTGGGCAGGGTTCCCCAGCGGGGTGACCAGCTTAGCCTCCTCCCTCCCGGTCCACCCCATGCCAGGACCCTGACCTGGAGGCCAAGCGCAAGGCTGAACTGGCCAAGATCAAGCAGAAGAACCGGCGCTTCAAGGAGAAGGTGGAGCAGGCCCTGCAGCGGCAGAAGGCCAGCAGGGCAGACCACAGGGGGCGTCCACCCGGGGCCCGGCCTGAGGCCCGCTCGGCCCCAGCACCCACCCAGGGCCCTGCCTGAGCCCACATGGCTCCCACCTGCCCAGCCTGGGACTCCTTCATCGAGCTGAGGCTCAGAGGGTCCCCCCTTGGAGACAGTCCCCCTCAGCGGAGCCCATGGACACCCACATTGTGCAGCCCCCAGCTGGCCCCTTCTCAGAGCCTTGGCCGGGGGTCAGACTGCAGGGGAGGAACGAATGCTGGCTATGGGGTTGGGCCCAATTCCACAGAGTGACCCTGGCCCAGGGTCACCTCAGGGGCATGCCATAGGGCCCACGAGCAAAGGTGTGTCACTTGCAGGAGGTGCTCAATAAATGGGTCTTTCGACTTCCTCCACCTGACTCTCGGGGAGTGGGGGCCGGAGGGGAGGGTTCAGCTGCTTGTGCTTCTCAAGCGCCCCAGAGCATCATGTCCCCCACCCCACACCCAGTTCTCCATTCCCACCCACCAAGCCCAAAGCCTTGAACTGCTGTGCTGGCCGTTCCTGCCAGGCGACCTTGGGTTGGTGAAGCCATCTCTGGGCCTGTTTCCCGGGCAAAGCAACTGCACCTCTCTCCAAACGTGGCTGTGAGGGGTGCTGAGCTCACTCCCAGGCCCAATGAGCACAGCCGTGTTCCAGGAACTTCCCTGCCTACTCTCCTGGTCACATTTGGGATTTGTGGCCACAGTGAATGGGGGCTCAACCAGGGGCCACCTAAGTCCAAACAGTACGGGCTGAACTCAAGGGGATGGGGCAGCAGTGCCGGGCTCCTGGCTGTGTGGCCTGGGCACACCCCTCAGGCTCTCTCAGCCTCACTCCCCTCACCTGCAAGTGGCTTGCCCAGCCCTACAGGGATTGATGGCGGCTCAGGGACACCCAAGAGAGTAGGTAGGGGCCCACACACCACACGCACACAGCCAGGCTTACAAATGTAATCTGGGCACCAGCACGCGCCCCGGGGATTCTAGAAATTCTACACAATGGAAAGCTCAAAAACAGCCCCTGAGCCGTGAGTGGCCAGGGCCAGCTGGGGCGCCGTGGCCAGGCCCTCCCGGCTGAGTCCACCCCCGGTCCCTGCCAGGGCGAATGGCCCACTGTGCCGCCGGCGGCCCGGCCCGCACCCCAGGCGGGAATCGTTCGCGGAACACCAGCTCCCACGGCCCGGCTCCACGGGGCCAGCACCCAGCTCAGGGCGCGCCCTCGGCCAGGCGGGCCAGGCCCTCTCGCAGCTCGCTCAGCTCGAACAGCCTGACGTCCAGCAGCTGTGCAGCCCGGCCCACCTCGGCCCGCGCCCGCTCCCGCTCGGCCCGTGCCTCCTCCAGGCTTCGCTCCATTGCCCGCAGCTGGTGCTCCAGCTCTGCGTTGCGGGTCTCCAGGTCCTGCAACAGGGAGAGGGTGGGCAGAGTTGGGGGCCCCAAAGTCTGAAGGGTCACCAACGCTGCCTGGGGCGTCCAGCGTCTGAGTGCCATCCCCACAGTTCCCACTCTGGGCCAAGTCCCTTCTGTCTCCAGGCCTCCTCCCTGACACCTCTGCCCAAGACATTCGCCAGCCCCCTGGCCAATCTGAATAGCATAGTACTAATCACATCCCTCTTCTGCTCAAAAGCCTCCTGTGAGCCATCAGGCTGAAATGAAATCCACACCCTCTCCCTCCTTTCCTTGGTCATCCCAACTTAGCCTCACCAGCCTCCTTGCAGTTCCTTGAACACACTGACTTGTGCCCCACCTCAGGGCCTTTGCACATGCTGTGCACTCTACTGAGGAGACAATAAGAAACATTTCCTCAACTTCTCTCTCGCCTGGACACTTTTGGGCACACCAGATCATTTAACATCTCCACCTGCTGGACTCACAGCACATGCCCCACGATTGTTTCTCAGATAAAATCTCCAGCAAAAGCCAGGCCAGTCAGACCTGGGTTCAAATGCAGGCTCCTGACCTCAGGCTGAGGAGGTGTGAAGACTTGATGGGGTCAAGTATGCAGATTCAGCGGGGACTCAAATATTGCTCATTGAATGAACGGATGGCTATGAAACATCGTACTAACAACCATAGCTTACAAGCCGCCTGCTGTGCCTCAGACCTTCCATGCACCTAGTCTTCTCAATCCTTCCCAACCTTAAGCAGGTATCTTTCCAACCTCGTTTATAGGTGAAGAAACTGAGGTTCAGGGAGTCATAACGATCCCAGGTCTGTCCCACACCCAGGCCTGGCTGCCCATGCGCGGTCACCCCACCCCATGGCAACCACACACACCTGCACCTTCTGCTGTGTCTCCTCGCGCTCGGTGGCGTCCGGGGCCTCACGGGGCCCACTGGTCTGGCTCTTCAGTGTCTGAATCTCCTGGAAGAGAAGAGTTCCCAAGGTCTGTTCCGGGGGTCCCAGCTCCCTTACAGACACGCTCACACACTCAGTGCTCACCTGGTCCTTGGTTTGCACCAGGGCCTCCAGCTGCTCCAATGATTGGCCCGGCCCCTCCTTCTCGCTGCCTGAGGGTGGCTCGGTGGCTGCCTGGGCCTCCAGCTCAGCCACCTGTGTAGACAGTAAAGTCAGCACCTGACACCCCAGCCTGCACTCTCCTGACCCCTGGGCAATCAGCCTCCTGTTCACTCACCCCCTCCAGTTGGGACCACCACCCCACCGCTGGCAGGTAGGACTTCAGGGTCTGACAACCCTCTGAGGCTGGCATTATTTCAGACCCATGTCACAGAGCAAGAAACTGAGGCTCAGGAAAGTGACCGGCTGAGATCACACAGCCAGTCGGTGAACTCAGGACACAGAGGACGTGCCGGCACGTTGTGGCCAGGGCCACCTGGGGCTCAGCGAGGGCCGGGTCTCCTCACCCGCTGCCGCAGCCGCTCGGCCTCTGCACGCTGGGCCTCCAGCTGCTGCCTCCACTGGGCGGCGGCCGCGTTGGCCTCTCGCAGGGCGCCCGCCAACTTGTTGTTGCTGTCCTGCAGCGCGAAGAACTCGGCCTCCCACTGCACCTCGCCCACCGAGCTGCGGGGACGCGACGGTCGGCGGCGGGGGGCGGGGTCGGGAGAGCGCGGGGACAGGGGTGGGCGGCCCCGGGGACGCGGGGTGCTGCCGGGGCGGGGTCCCAGCAGGCGCACGGTCCCAGCTCAGGGTGACAATCGGAAAGCGCGGTGGGGCGGCCCTTGGGGACGTGGTCAGCCACGGGGTCAGCCTCCTCCCCTTCCCGGGGCTCGGGTCCCCAGGCAGATCCGCCGCCCGTGCCACCCCGGCGGCTCCTCGCAGCCCCTCCCCCGCCCTCCGTCCTGCCCCGCCCTACCCCCCTCACCCCTCGGACAGCATCTTCTTGAGCCGCTCTCGCTCTGCCGGGCCGGGGACGTCCGCGCTCTGGCTGCGGAACAGTTTCTCGTCCCCGGGGCCGTTGGCACTGACGAGGGGGCTAGGGGGCACCTAAGGGTGTGGGCAGAAGTGGGGTCACGGTGGGAGTGGCTTCAGTCAAGAACCAGTTAGGTCACGGTTGGGGGTCAGGGCTGATGTTAGCGGGGTCCTGACTGAGGACAGGGAGGTCCTCCAAGACACTGGGATCCAAGTGTGCCCCTCACCTCCTCATCCACCCTCCATGGCTCCCCATGGCCCCTGGGCCGGAGTTTCAGGCTCTGCCCCCCACCTTGTCTGCTTCTCCTCTCACCACCCCCAGGAGCCAACCTGATGTAGTCTGGTCTAAACCCACTGTGATAGTTGAAATCTGCAAAGGGGGAGCAATCTGACACCCCCCTGCTATCCCCCAACATCAGTGCCCTTTCCTGGGGCCACATGTCAATATCCACTTAAGATGCCGATGGGAAGCCCTTTCCACCAGCCAAATTCTTTATGAACCCACCTCACTGCCTAGACCAGGAGCCCTGAGGGCAGGGGCCAGCCTACTTTTTCATCTCTGTAAGCCCTGTGCCCAGCCCTGGGCCCGGCACACAGACGGTGGTCAATCAATTATGCTGAATACATGAATGGAAGAGAACGCCCAGGGCCAGTTCTTCACTCAGCCCTCTACTCAGCCATTTCAACTTCCAGGTCTCTATTCCACCATCTAGGCTGGTCTTCTGGCCTTCCCTGACGCAAGGCCGCACCAGACCGCCTATGACACGCTCCCACAGCCCCCCCGCCCTCCTCCATAGTCCCTGCCATGGTCTAGTTTTACGTTGTCATTTGTGAGCATTTGGTCCTGGGCACTGGCACAGCATCTGGACCCCCCAATATCAGCTGAGTGCCTGGCGCCACGGGACAGGGAGTGCTGACCTGGTGGGCTGGGAGCCCCAGGGCCGGACTGGTGAGCTCCCCCCCATCCTGAGATTTCTCCCGGGCCAACCTCGCTGCTTCCTTCACTTCCTGGAACTTCTCAGCAAACTGAGGAAGGGGGGGCAGGAACAGACAGTCAGCAAACCCCCAGCCTCCTCCCCGAGGGCCCCCCCAGGACACCCCCATCCCGCACTGTCACTTTGGAAGCAACTTTAGGAACTGTGCGCATCTTCTCCTCTCATGAACTGGAAAAATGGGAAGAAGCTTTGGAAAATGACGCCCCAATGAGCAGAGCGGTATCAGTGTCAGGATGGGATGTCCACAGAGGTGCATGACATTGAGCCACCTTGAGAAAGAGATCCCTTTTCCTCTCAGTCAGGCTATTCCAGCAAGGAGGGCCCCAGCTGGGCGCTGCTCCGTCTGGAAGGCCTGCACGCTGTGAACACCCCTCTGGGATGGAGGGAAGGCAGGGTGTGGGCTCGGAGCCCGAGCGGCACCACAGCCAGTGAGAAAGTGACACCCGATCCTCATTTCTGTCACACTGATGTTTATGTCTACCACCCGCTCCAGTTCCAGGTAGGGCAGGAGACACTTTTTTTCATTTTAAAGTAAATTTCCTTCGTTGGAAAATAATTTTTTAAAGAAAATATTCACAGACATCCAGCCACTTTTTTGTGCAAACTGGGGGGAAATGACCTTTTCAAAAAATGGCCCAAGAGCAACGAATACCCACAAGGGAAAAAGCATTCCTATCTTATACCACTCACAGAAATCAACTCAAGATCCCAATGGGAAAAGAAAACTAAAGTTTCTAGGAGAAAAGAAGAAAATCATCATGACCTCAGCAGGACTCAGAGCGCCAGCCACACAGGGAGACAGTGGGTGAGACATAGCGAAGTCTAGAGAGGACACAGGGTGGGGCGATGGCGGAGGGAGTGCCAGGGTGTGTGGGGAAGCGCCCAGCCCAGCCCAGGCACCCAGAGAGGGCAAGGTGTGTCCTGAGATGGAGCAGGTGGCCAGCAGAGCTGAGACGTGACTCAGGGAGAGGGGAAGGGGCTTCTGGCTTGTCTGATTCTCTATGCCCATTCTGCAGGTCGGAAGATGGAGGCCCAGCCCCTTCCTAGAGTCCCCAGTGCATTCAGGAGAAGACCCAGGCACAGCCCTGTCCCTCCCACCACACACCCCCGAGACCCACCTGGGTGAGATGCTGCTCAGAAGCAAAGCCCAGGCCGTAGACAGTGTTGGCACGACTGTCTGCCCACTGCCCAAACTTCTGGGAGGTTTTGGTAAAGGTCATGTTGGGGGTGACAGTGCTGTTGATGATGGCCTGGGGAGGGGGGAGCAAAGTTCAAGGTCGATGGGACTGGTAATAATGAACATGAACCCCCCTGGGGTATCACTTTGCATCAGCACCTTGGAGGTCCTTGCTCTGAACTATTTCAGGAGGAAGAGATAAGGCCCAGAAAGGGTCAGGGCTCCCCCTGGCACACAGCAAGGTAGCGACCATACCCAAGCCTGTCACGGGACCCCTGGCACCTGCCGCCCCACCCAGGCCCTGCCGGGACCTTGGCACCCCCGATGCTGATGATTCGGTAGACATTGCGGGTGGCATCATAGAAGTAGGAGACGGTGAGCGCGTGCTTGCCCGCCGGGATCCAGTTCCGCTTGGTGGCCGGGTCGATCTGGAACACATGCGCCCGTGTGCTGAAGATGGGCTGCTCCCTGCACAGGGAGAGGGTGCTCAGTGGGGCCGGGCGCCACCTAGGGGGCTCAGGGCCCAGCAGGTGGAGGCGGGGGCTCACCTGGCTGTGGACATTGGTCAGGTTGAGCTGGGTTCCAAGGGGCAGCCAGAGGGATGGCAGAAGCTCCTGGTTTCGCCTCTGGAGGGAGAGGGGGCCTGTGAGTGTCCCCCACAGGCCAGGCTGAGGGAGGCCATGCAAGTCGGACCTCAAGACCCACCACCAGGAGCACCATTCATAGAACTTCAATGAAAAGGGTGAAGGAGTTAGTCGCTCACTCAGAACGTAAAGACCCCGTGTCTCTCCATCTGGAGGCAGCCCCACACCCTGGGCAGGAGCCAGGGGGCCCCTGACACCCCAGGCAAACCTCTCCTCATCCTGGTCACTGGACCCCAGAGAAGCCCCCTCAGTCTCGGAGCTGGGCAGAGGAGGCCAAGGCCAGCTCCTACTTTCTGCCGCATTTGCCCATCACTCCCCAAACCAGGGCCTCCGTCAAAAAGTGGGGCCTGGCCAGGCACCAAGTGGGAAACCAGTCCCCCAGTGGACCCACGGAGAGACCCCTCAGCCTCCAATCTGGGGCAGAGGCACACCTTGGAGACAAAGTCCAAATGCCCAGGACGCCTCCAGCCTAGTTCAAAAGACAAGATGTAGCCACATAGGTCCACCCTGGTGCCCACTCTAGACGCCCGTCACCACTCAGTCTCGACACCATGGGGGCTGGGTGGGACCCTAGGTCCAGGAGGGACCTCGGGGAGGGGGAGGCAAAGCGGGGGAAGGAAGGCCCCGGCCCAGCCCTGTCCTGGGCAGCTGCTGTCCCGGTCACAGGGTCTGAAACCCGAGCCCCTGGGCGGGGGTGGGGCGGCAGCTTCGGCGGGGTTGGGGGTGGGTCCTGGGTCCCAGGAACTCAGGCCTTTCCGGCGGCACGGACGCTCCTGCCGCGACTTGCGGCGTTTGGCGAAAGTTACTCACCAGCTAGTCATGCGCTTCGGGTGCGGCGGGGCTCCCGGAGGGCCCGACCCCGCCCGGTGCCGAGGGTCCCCAATCGCGTGCGGGGGCGAAGCCCCACCCCATGCGCCCCAGTCCCGGGGGCCTGACATTCAGTCACGATTGAGTCCCCACCGGCGTCAGGAGAGGGGCGCCCTGAGCGTACCCCAACTTCAGGAAGTGCAGCCCCCGACCCTGGAACTTCCAAGATCCCCGCGACGCACCCCGACTCCAGGTCCAGAACTTCGGGGACACATTATCTGTCTCCTCCAACCCCAGGTCCAGAACTTCGAGGATCCTCCGCGCCGTCCCCGACTCCTAAACTTCGGGGACCCCCTGCCACCCTTCCATCTCCAAGTCGGGAATTTCGGGGTGCCCTCGTGCCGCCCCCGCCTCCCAGATTCAGAACTTCGGAGACACCTTCGCAGCCTCCTCCAACGCCGGGCCCGGAACTTTGGGAACCCCTCGCACGGTCCCCTCCCCGACCCCGACTCCGGAACTTCGGGGCCCCCGCGCCCCCTGAAGCTCTGAACTTCGGGGCTCGCCGAGCCGCCCCCAGCCTCTGTGTCCGGAACTTCAGGGACCCCCCCGCCCTCCCCCCGGCCCGAGAACCTCAGGGCCCCCGCGCCCCCGCACAGGCTCGGCTGGCCCGGCTCACCCTGCCAGCTCGGCGCCCAGCGAGTGTCCGGGCGCGAGTCGGGTGGGCCCCCGGCGCCGACTCCCCGCAGCCCGGCGCCCCGCTCGCTCGCTGGCTCCGGGGCCCGCGCCCTCCGCGCCGCCCTCCGCACCGCCCGCGCCTTTGTCTGCGCCGCCGCCGCCGCCCGCGCCGCCTCCGGTCCCATCGCGGCCGGTCCCGACGCGGCCGCCGCCCGCCCCGCCTCCCCGGGCCCCGAGGCCGCCCCGCAGCGCCCCCTGCCGGCCTCCGCGGCGGGGGGGAGGGGAGAGTCGAGTGGGGAGGGGGTTAAGGACGGGGAAGAGGCCCAGACCCCGAGACAGAGAGACGGGGAGAGACACAGGAGACGACAGACAGAGACAGAGGTGGACAGTGGGGAATGTGGCCTCATTCTCTCGTCAAGGGTGGCCCTAACCCTCCAGATCACTGCTGCCTTCTGCCCTTAATGAGAGTCAGGTCGCTCTCCACCTGAGGGAGGTCCACGGGCAGGAGCACATCTGTCACTTTGGTGGGTGCAGGGCCTGCACACAGTAGGTGCTCAGTGCGTGTCGCCAGGAAATGGAAGACGGCTAGGCAGAGAGGGGGCTGCAGGCGGCTGAGAGAGGTGAACTACTAATGGGCGTTTAATGGGGCTTGATCCCGGGCGCTGGCTCAGAATGCTTCCTGCCTGCCCAACTGCCCTGATCTCCAGCCTGGGGCTTCTGTCTCCCCCTGAGACCACCGCAGCAACGGCAGTGATGGTTAGATTACGATGACTGTCGCTGTATCACAGGGTCCCGGAATCCAGGACGGAGGGAGAGTGAGGGTCCAGTTGCCGCCCAATGGGTGAGTCCCCTGGGTCTGCCACCTCTAGCTAGAGGAGCCCACCCCTCACACATTTGCCAGGAGGGGCTCTTTCTGAACCTGAGCCAGGCATGGGCTCCCCAGGCCCCAGCCCTCCTGGGGGCCCACTTGTCGGTCCTGCAGCTGCCCTCTCTCTGGAGATTCCTCCAGAGCCACAGAGAGCCAGGTCGTCAGGGCGGTGGGCAGAGCCCGGGGCTCCTCATGAACCACGGCCTGCAGTTCCCACAAGCTCCGAGCCTCGGTTTTGAGCTTTCCAACAACTTCGGAGGGTTTTGCTCTTCATGTCCTCTGCTCACATCCCCTCTCCCTGTTCTTTTATTTCCATTTCCCCTGACGGGAATCACACGTCTGAGCTGCTAGCTGCCTTCAGATGACCTTGAGGGAACTCCAGGTCCTGACATTCCTGGGGACTTGTTCCAGGCCGAGATCTGAACTTTGCTCCCTCCAGGCCTTTGCCCAAGCTGTTCCCTCCACCTGGAATGCCCCTCCCACAGGTGTACATTCTTCCTAGTCCTTCCGGGCTCAGCTCCACTGCCCCCTCTCCTGGAAGCTTCTCTGGCTGTCCTGGGCTTAGAAGGGATCTCACCCTCACCTGCCTCACAGCCCCATCCCTTTCTGTGAGATCCCTGATCCGTGTTACGTGGTTATTACCTCTGGGTGCTCCTAGAGCCCCAGCCTCGCCTAGCACAGGAAGGAAACTGAGGCACCGACTCAGTTTCCCCAGCTGCTTCTAACTTCACAAGGCATCTGCACAGGCAAGGGATTTGGCTGCGCTCTCAGGCCCAAAGCCACGAAACGCTTGAACACTGTGGGGAACAAAGAAAATACCGTCTGTTCTGTGTAGAGAGTGACTTTTCCTTATTACCAAAAAAATGATTTAAAAAGAAGTAACTGGAAAGGTCCCGGCAGGGTTAAGGCTTCTGGAAGCCACTCAGGGTGTACTGAGTGCTGGCAGGCTGCAGAGCTGGGGCCACATGGCTATTCTATGGGGGCAGCTGGGGGAAGGGCAGTTGCCTTCCTGCTTGTGCGGGCAGAAGGCAACAGCATGAGGGGGAACGAGCCCTCCTCTCAGACCTCCAGGAGAGGCTGGGATGGGGTTGGCCTTGAGCAGCCCCAACCTGAAGTTGTCTTAGTCAAGTCTAGACCGAAAGAATGGCTTTATCAGTATGGACCTCAGTTTTCTTGCCTGGAGAATGGGCTGATGCTCACAGGGCTGGGGGTTGTGGGGGAGGAGGCAAGGAGGATCCAAGCAACAGTGGCAGCTCCTCGCTGTCCCCTGGGTATAGATGGGTATGGGGCTGCCTGAGCCCCCTGCTGCCTGGGCGTATCCTTGCAGGGTGGCTGGCTAGAAGCAACAGCATTCCCTTGGGGTTGTGGAAGAACATGAGGGAAAGAGCTCTGTGTCACAGGAGGAGCCAAACAGGGACTAGGACAGCTTGTCCAGCTGTAGGGAAGCTGCATTTGTGGAGCGGCTCTTACGGGTCAAGCACTGGCCTCTGCCCAGTTAAATCTGACCCAACCTTTGGACTAAAACTAAATCCTCTGTCCTCTCTGGGGAGTTCCTATCCCACCAGATCAGGGTAAGTCTGTCACTCTTCCCAAAGCTACATGCCCGACGACATGGCACAGGTCACAGCGGCCACTTGGATTTGTTATGGCCTGATTTGGTTACTCTCCACCTCTTCCGTGGCTCAGCACCCAGAGCAGGTCTGACCTGCAGCAGGAACTCTGTAAACACTTCCAGAAGGAGGGGCTCCCGAGGCTCAGCCTTGGTCCTTGGTGTTCTTAAGTCACATAAGCCAGGGAGTGAATCCCAGACTTGCCTCTTACCAGCAGTGTGAGCCTAAAGAAGCCGCTTTCCCTCTCTGTGCCTTAGTTTCCCCATCTGTAAAATGTGCATAAGAATGGTGCCCACTTCTGAGGTTTCCTGTCAGGATCCAGTGAGTCCTTGCGTGAAGAGAGCATGACTCTAGGAGTTTAATAAATACTTGCTACTATAAACATATGTATTCTTGGCTGTCTGGGCGTGTGGTATTGATCCTGGACCAAATTCTTTTTTTTTTTTTTTAAAGATTTTATTTTTCCTTTTTCTCCCAAAGCCCCCTGGTACATAGTTGTGTATTTTTAGTTGTGGGTCCTTCTAGTTGTGGCATGTGGGATGCCGCCTCAGCAGGACTTGATGAGCGGTGCCATGTCCGTGCCCAGGATTCGAACCGGAGAAACCATGGGCTGCCAAAGCGGAGCATGCGAACTTAACCGCTCGGCCACAGGGCCAGCTCCATGAGCCGAATTCTTAATATTTTCTCTTTCAGGAGTTGACGGGTCCCAACCAGGCATGAACTCTTGAGGACAGAAATGGGTCCAACCTGGTATGATATCTTCTAAATCTTTAGCTATGGTCCCCTTATGTGCCCCTCCAGCCATCTTCCTCTTTCTCCCCATTCCCCTAGCCATGGCCAGTTGGACCGGCCACCAGACCTTGTCCTCCTGGAAAACTCCTATTCATCCCTAAAAGCCCCACCTCCAATGCCTTCTTCTCCAAGAAGCTCCCCCCTCCTCTCCCTCTGGACTCTTCCTTCCTTCTGGTCTAACCCTGACCCCAAGAGCCTGGGGGTGTCTGTGTTCAGCTCTGACTCTCCCAGCAGGAGTGCACCTGGAAGTGTGCAGGCACTGAGGAAGCCTGAGGCTTCCCTTGGGCTTGGCATCTCCCCGCATTGGACGGACACATGGGGCTCATGGCAGAGGAGAGTTAGATGACTCAAAACTGGTGATTCTTCATTATTTGAAAGTGACCCCGCCTTAAATTTAGATCCAACTCAACTTCCGCCCAAGGCCAAGTTTAATTCATTAAACAAACAGCCCCCAGGAAGTGACAGAGCCAGGCCTCTCAGGCCCAGGCATGAAGGGGCTGGGGGTGGGATCCGGCTCTGGGTTATGGACTTGAGTTCCAGGACCAGGGCGGGTTGGGGGTGGGGGAGGCCACCCTCAAGCCCCCTCCAAACTCCAGACCTGGATCTGTGGTTCGGTTCCCACAGACCTCATTACCCTAATTCGCCACATGCACTAATTACCTCCACGGTGCCAGGTGGCTGGGCGGGGCTGCCCCACTTTGGGGAGGTAGGTCGGCCCAATTATTTTTGGCTCTGTCGTCCTTGAGGGCTCTGCCACCCGCCTGCGTGAAGGGCAGAAAGTGGGGCGGCGGAATCGCGGTCACATCAGGAGAGACACTGGGAGACTTGGGGGTCAGTCGTGTTGGCCCAGGAGCTCCCTGAGCAGGGGGCTTTGGACCCGAGGCCTGAGGGTCTTTGGCATCCATCTGGAGGCAGCAAGATCTGGAAGGGCTGAGAATCATCCAGCTCCACAGGGGACTGGTCTGGAGGCCTGTTTTAAGTGTGGCACCATTGGTGGGAGAGGGTCGGCGTGCAAATCCTCACTCCCACCAACTTGATGGGTGTTCCTGGGCATGTGACCTTCTCTTTTTGCACCTTTTCTGAGGAATCAAATGAGGATAATAACTTAGAAAGAGTGCTCTGGGCAGAGGGCATAGCATGTACAAAGGCCCTGAGGTGAGGATGGGCTGGGTGTGTTGGCAGAACAGCAGGGAGGCCAAGATAGCCAGAGCAGAGTGAGTGGGAAGAGAGTAGGGGACACTGAGGGCTAAGGGAATCCCAGAAGCCGGGTGGGACCTCACAGGCAGTGGTGAGGTTCATGGGTTTCCCTCTGAGTCAGGATTCTCCTCTCTGGGTACTGGGGAGCTATGGGAGAGTTTGGAGCCAGAGAGGGAGGGAAGTGATTAGCTTTATACTGCAGGCTCCAGGCCAGGTGTCAGCTCTTGGGAGAGAACTAGATGTCTGTGCATGTGCAGAATGCGGACAGAGCCTCCCTTTCTCTGAACTCTGTTTCCCCATCTCGGGTAGAGGCCTGAGGCTTGGACAGCCCCAGGACACACTGGACCCTCAGCCAGGGAAGCTCCCCTCCCCCCAAACTCCCAAATTCTGGCCCAGCATTCTTCATGGCCTCCCCTTCGCCTGCCCTCTCCTCCTACTCTCCTTCTGGGGCCTCGAAGGAACAGCTGTGGGAACAGAGAGCGGGAGGCCTCAGGGAAGGCGGCACGGAGGGGCTCCGGGGGCCGTGTTCCCGCTTGGTGACAGCCCACGCGGGGCCGCTGGGTGCCGAATGTTCTTGCAGGAACGGGGTGACTCAGATGCTGCAGTCTCCTCCCTCGGTCTGCTAAGGGAGGCCATTCCTGGTCCCCAGGCGCAGGCTGGAGGCAGGATTCGCCTCTCCAGGCTGCCCCGGACCAGCGCCCCCCAGGGGTCCCTTCAACTGGCATTGTCCCCTTTCCTGCTCCGGTGCCTCCCGCGGCTCTCCTGTGGGCTTTAGAAGAAAACCCAGCTCCTCATTGACGTGGCCCAGCTGCTGGACCCCGCTCTGAGCCTTTGCACCAGCCTCTGCCTACAGCCTGGAATGTGAGCTTCGACGCTCCCTCTTCCCTGAAGCCTTCCCAGACTCGCTCCACTCTCTCGACCCTGACCCCACAGGATGAGGTGGCATCTGCATCTGGCTTTGCCCCCACCCCAGACGGGGGTCTCCTTGGAGTCCCGGCTCAGGCAAGGCCTCTCAGGGGCCCCACTGTCACCCGGTGTGGGAGGGCACAAAGAGGACACTGGGGGAGGAGGACACCTGCCGTGGCAGCCCAAGCCTGACGGTCTGCCTCCTTGGCCCAACCTCTAACCTCATTTTTATAGAAGATGAAACTGAGGCTCAGGGGGCTTAAGCCAGTTTCTCAAATTAAAAACTGGCTGGGAGGAAAAACTGGACCTCAAACCTGGGCCCGAGAGGCCAGGCCTGGCGCCCTGCAGCCTGCGGAGGCTCAGCCGCCCATAGGAGCGGGAGGGGGCATTCCACCTGGCTGCAGGTCGACCTGTGCAGCCGGGGCTCAGACCCAGAGGTCCCACAGCCCGTCTCCATGGACACACTGGGGGTCTCCCTGCGCCCCTGTTTCCTCCTGCATAAGATGGAGGTTCTTCATCGCTAACTTGTGTTTACTGAGCACCTACTAGGCGCCAGCCCTGTGGGAGGCCCTGCCTCAGCGCACTCTAGCTATCTGGGGGACAAGATGGATGACAAACAGGACCAAGTAGGATGACTTCTGACAGCATTTTTTGAAGGAAGGAAAACTAGGCAAAGCAACAGGCAAAGAAGAGTGGTCGGCAAAGGCTGCTCTGAAGAGCTGGTGATTTGGGGGAACCGCATGTGCAAGGGCCCTGTGGGAATATGCTCAGTCCTTGCAGCAGCACTGAGGAGGCCCGTGTGGCCAGAGCAGGGTGAGTTGGCGGGGAGAGTGTGGGGCCATGTGGGCAGGGAGCTTCCCAGGATGGGTCACAAGGAGCCTTATGGGCCCCAGAGAAGAGTGTGGACTTTATACTTAGAGCACTGGAGAGCCATGGGAGGCTTTTGAGCAGGAGAGGAACATGATTTGCTTTTACACTTTTAGATAAGATTGACCAGGGCGCCACACGCGAATGGACTGGGGTGATTCTGACGCTTTCCTCCTCGGTCGTCGCCGTGCAGAGGGCATCCTGGGCTGTGCTTGACAAGCAGATGACGTTGTTTTTAGCACTACTGTTACATCTTTGCAGAGGGCCGCAGGCTCGGACCTCGGACCCCTCCCAGGGAGGAGGCCCCTCTCTGTAGCTCCCTCGTGCCTTGCCTGGCTCCGTCTCTCTCACAGGTCCTCGATGCTGGCCCCGGCCTTATCGCTGAAATCTCACGCCTCCCGCCCCAGGGAAACATCTGTTTCCCTGAGCGAGGATCCTGCAGCCCCAAGGGAGGTCACAGAGGAGGCTGCTGTGCCGCGGGCTGGAGGAGGAGAGCCACTGATGGACAGAGAGTGGGTCGCACATTGGGCACCGCCCGCACACACAGGGGAGACACTCTGCACAGGCTGCAATCAGGGGCCTCGGTTAGAGTCCTGCCCTGTCTTATTCTAGCTGGGGGGCCAGAGAGCAGCAGCCAGGCCTCCGGGGCCTGAAGATTCCTCCTGAGAGGGGAATGACAGCATGGCACCAGAGAAACGCTTCTCGCTGGACGGAGCAGGGCAGCATAGCCCACATGACTTGCAGGGCCCGGTGCAAAAGGAAAATGCAGGATGCCTTGTCAAAGAATTATTCAGAACTGTAAGTCAGTGACATCAGAGCACTGAACTCAGAAGCTGGCCCCTGGTGGAGCTTCTGCTGCCCCCTTTTACAGCTGGGGAAACTGAGTCTGAGAGAGGAAAGGGTGCCCAAGAACAGAGGGACCCATGGAGACCCTCCTACCTCCCAGAACAGTGGCAAGTGTGTTGAGTGTAGGGGGCAGCTGGGACTCAGCCTCCTTGTCACATCTTGGGAACACCAAAGGTTGGGATTGCAGAATTCTGGGAACTGTGGTTCCTGCTTCTTGAGACGCCTTAATTCTCTGTTATAACTAATCCCAAAGCGAACAGGGACGAGGGAGCTGAGTCTGGGGAAGGGGTGTCAGTCCCACCACATCTCAGGGTCCCCGTCACATCATGGGGTCCCTGAGGCTTGGCATTTGTCCTTGGGCCCAGCAGGATATGTCTGGTGGCTGGGCTGAGTCCTTGGGGTGTCCCCGCTGGTCTGGGGGCACCTTCTAGGGAGGCGATGAGCAAGGGCAGGAGGGAGGAGGGGCTGAGGGGCCCCCACAGGGCCTGCCAAGGGGTGACTGGTCCCGAGTCGGCTGTGGGGGGCAGGGCCTTCTCCAGGGCCTGGGGCGCGCAACTCCTGGTCCCTGCACCAGGCTCCGGGTCAGGGACTGAGGAACAGGAAGGCAAACACAGATGTGTAGACCTTGGAGAGCAGCCGCTCCTGGGACTGCCCTGCGGGCTGGGCCCTCTCTCAGGGGGACCTCTCGGAGCCCAGCTGGGAAACCGCAGTGGTGCCCATGCCCAAGACAGACAGGGTGCAGCTGGCCAGGGAGACCTGCAAGTCACACCTGCCGGTGCCCTCCACCGCCTGGCCGTTGTAGCACTGGTCTCCATGGCGGTGAGCAGGTGCCTGGAGTCACGTGGGAGGAGGAGCCAGCCCTTGAAGAGCCACCTGTAGAGGCCAGGCTGGAGAAGGGGCTGCGATGCCCAGGGTCCTGTGGCCCGCCACCACCCTGACATTCTCCACTGGGCTCTGGGGAGTAGGCTGAGAGGGACACCTTAGAGATTGTTGAGGCCCAAGACCAAGCTCTGTCTTTTTACCCCTGGATCGTTCACCCGCTCACCCATCTGCCCATCTATCCATTCGTCCATCTAACCGTCCACACACCCGCCCACCCATCCACTACCAGTCTACCCCCACCCACCCACCCATTCACCCACTTATCCACCACCATCCGCCTCCCTCCCACAGGCGCAGCATCATCCATCATCCACCCCCGCAGCTCCAACCATGCGGTCCACCCAGCTCTTGCCCCACTTCTCAACCTAACACACTTCTACTCATTCTACAAGCCCCAACTCTCTGTCCCCTCCCCCATGCAGCCCTCCAGACAGAGCGCCTGGCCCAGGCCTGACTCCATGGAGCTGAGAGCGAACCTATCTGTCTCGGCCCCCCCAGACTGTGGGCTCTTTGAGGGTCATGGGATGATGCTTCCTGGGGGCCCAGCAGCACCAGTGTGAGGTGGGACTGAGGAGAAGCCCACCAATTTCTGCTCACGGCCTGTTGAGGAGTCACACAGGCATCTGTGTAGGGTGCAGTCCCCCCACCAGTAAGGAAGACACAGTCATAGGAGCCCAAAACATGGCCACAGGGAAGGAAGGGATCCAGGCTCGGCCTGCATCCACTCAAGGGAGCAGAAGGAGCTCCAGGGGCAGACATCTTTCACTGTCACTTATGTGCTGTGTGACATTGGGCAGGTTACTTTACCTCTCTGAGCCTCAGTTCCCCATCTGGAAATCTCTTCATCTCAGCTGCATGTTTTGCAGAAGCCCAGCTCAGTGCCAGACCCCAGGAGCTGGGCTGTATCAACTCCACTCCGTGCGAGGCCAGGAGGAGCCGGCTGGAGGGCAGAAGGGGCAGCTGGGAAGAGGGACTGCCGTGATGGGAGGTGGGGAGGGCCTGGGACACACGCATACGGTTTCTAATAGAATCAGCTTTACGTGTTTTCTCTCCTGATTGCCAAAGTAGTATGTGCTCAGTGCAAAAACAGTTTCAGAAAACAGACAAGCATAACATAAAGAATCTAAATAGGCCCCTTGTCATAGCATTTAATTCCCTGAACACATTTTTATTACTCACTTATGAAGTGTCTTGTGCTCACTGGTAACTTAAAAGACATTGGCAGGGCCGGCCCCGTGGCCGAGTGGTTAAGTCCATGCGCTCCGCTTCAGTGGCCCAGGGTTTCACTGGTTCAGATCTTGGGCATGGACATGGCACTGCTCATCAGGCCACGCTGGGGCAGCGTCCCACATGCCACAACTGGAAGGACCCACAACTAAAATATACAACCATGTACTGGGGGGATTTGGGGAGAAGAAGGAGAAAAATAAATAAATAAATAAAAGACATTGGCAAAGGAAACCGGTGACCTTCAGACAGCGGCCCTGCCCTTGGCCGGCTGGCCCACGCCAGGTCCTCCATCAAGCTCTGTTGAGTGCATGAAATTTTAAAAATAAAATCAACACACAGAAATCACTGATCCTAGCATGATGGTCTATTTCATTCTAGATTTTTTTATTTCTCTTTTCTTTTCTTAGCCAAAGTGGAATCACACTGTACACGATTTGTCAGAGGAGGCCCACTTCCCACACCCAGCAATACCAGTCTCCCCTCTTGTGCTGAAAGGCTTCATAATCGTCCGTCTGGGGGGCTCTTCCTTGATTTATTAAACTGATCCCTTATGGTTGGGCATCTAGGTTGCTTCCTTGAGGAACACTTTTTGGGGAGAGCCTTCAAAGTGGAATCACACATTTTCAAGGCTTTTGATGGAAATTTGGGGCCACGTCACCTTCCATACTTCCATTTGGGATGCCCATATCTCACCCTGCTCCTAGCAGCCATGCGTGAATGTGTCCATTTCTCTGAATGTCGGACATCTGCAAATAAATATTAAAGACATTTGCTTTGCAAGATGTGAATTAAAATTAGAGGCCCCCCAAGGCAGGGATGGGGAGTGACTGCTTAACAGGTATGGGGTTTCCTTGGGGGTGGTGAAAATGTTCTGGAACCAAACAGAGGTGGGGGATGTACGACATCATGAATGTGCTGAATGCCACAAAATTGTACACTTTAAAATGGCCAATTTTATGTTATATGAATTTTACCTCAATAAAAAAAAATCAGAGACCCCAACCTGGGGTCTCTGGCTTCCAGAAAGTTCCCAAAACTCTGCTCAAATGTCACCTCCTCCAGGAAGCCTCCACTCATCCCCACAGTCAAACCCCCATACCCCTCCAGCATTCTCCATTTGTCCTCTAATTTATCTTCATAGTGCTGATCACTCCCCGGCATCATTTCACTCATTCATTCATTCATTCATTCACTTATTCACTAGCCCAGCTGGGCACACAGTAGGTCCTCAGTAAATACTTGTTGAATAAATAAACGTTTACGAAACAATAGTCACAACCCAATTATTGCTATCATGTCCAACAAAAAGTCCAGACACAATCCGTAACCGAGGGGTCCCAGCCAAGCACGAAAATGCAAAATCCACCAGAAAAAGGCATTCCGGCAAAGGTGGGGTCCCTGAGGGCGGCACACAGTCCTCACCTCTCTCCGCTTGTCTGTATTCTCCTCAATTTCTGTCTGAAAAGCTGGAGGGCAAATGAACCGTGCGTGTTTAATCATGTAGAGCGCGGCAGGTGGACAGGAGCTTCCCCAGGCGGAGGGAGCGGCAAGGGAGGATCCTCGGCGATGACCAGTGGGGCGCCCCAGCCCCAGGAAGGGGCCTCTGGGCCTTGAGTGGCCAGGCAGCAGGGCTTGGCAGGGGGAAATGGCCGGAGGGAGAAGGGTCACCCTCTCTCGTGGCTTGAACCACACCTGCAGTTGTCCCCAAACACAAAGCCGCAGCTCTGGGGGCCCCTCGGTTGGTCTTCCTGGTCCCTGGGCAGCATCTACACTGTCTGGACAGAGCTTTTTTTAACCCAACATAAGCCCTTGGTGGGGACTGGCATGGAGGTAGCAGGGGCGCCTCTCCATCCTGTGTCCACCTGCCAGCCGGAGGACAGACAGACGCGCTTCCCTGCTGTACGCCAGAATTAACCCGCTGAAAAACAGGGAGGCTGCGGGCTGCGGGGCCTGCTGGCCTCCATCCTGCCCTCGTCAGCTGCAGGACTGAGTTTCCGAGGAGTGGTCAATAAAAACAGCACTCAGTGCCAGGCGGCCTGCGTGCAGTAGGTGCTCAATAAACGCTGCTAGTGGTTGTGGTTCTTACAGGCCCTGTGTGACCCAGCTCGGCCCTCTCTCCTGCCGTCCCCTCCAGGGCAGTGACACGGGCCAAGGGCGCACCTGGAAATCCCCCCAGCCCCTTCCCACCTTTGCCCTGCGGGTCCCTCCTGGGGACGCCCTTTCTCCTTCCCCACTGGCAAAACCATGCTCAGCCTTTGAGGCCACTCACCGCCTGCTCCCGAGCGGGACAGGGTGACCCTGGCTTTCAGGCCACTGGACACTGGTCAGTTATCCTTGTGGGCGCACAGGAGAGAGTGGTTAAGACAGCTGAGGAACTGAACGCAGCCCGAATGCCAGAGTGCTGGGAGGCCTCGTCCCTGCTGTGACCGGGAGTGGGACGCCCTGGGTCGCTGACTCAGCGGGCTGGCCAGGACTGGGGGAGGGGGCTGCGTGTACCTGGCCGCCAGGCCGGGGCGCCTGGTCAGGGGAACACAGTGGGCAAGGTCCGGGGCCCAGGAGCAGTGAGGACGGGTCTCAGGCCAGCGCTTGTCAGGGCAGAGCTGTGGCGGCCTCAGCACTGAAGGAAGTTATGCGCTCAACCCTGAGGACACCAACAGGAGGCCTTGGCGGCCAGGGCTGGGACTACTGAGACGCAGGCTGCCTCTCATCTCCAAAGTCGGGCTCCCTCTGCGGCCAGGCAGCCTTCGGCAAGGTGGGTGAGCAGTGAGCACAAGGACCTCAAGCCTCCTGTCTGGCCTCCCCCGGGCCTCCCAGCCTTGGTGGGGCCCTGCACAGGGGACAGGCCTTGAGACGGGCAGGGCCGGGACAGAGCCCTTTTGTCATCCCTGAGGGGGCTGGGGAGCCACGAAGGGTGTGAGAAGGGGAGGTCGGCCAGGTGTGGCCCTCTGGGGTGAGCTTGGCCCAGGGACCAGGGAAGGAGGCCAGGAGGGGTCTGGGTGGGAACTACAGAGGCTGTGGGAAAAGCAGGTGGCATGTAGCCAGAACTGAGGAGGCAGATTGGCAGGATCAGGGTCCTGAGTGGACCTGGGATCAGGAGGGAGAGACATCGGGGCTCTGCCTGGTGACCAGTTCAGGGGCCCGGGAGCAGGCAAGGAGGATGGCCTGAGACCCAGGATGCTTTAGGCACATGTGGCACTGAGAGAGGGACACTCAGGGAACTTCAGGGCTGAGATTCTAGCAGGCAGGTCCCTTCCCAGCCTGCAGGCCTGCAGACCACATCATGGGGCATGCAGTCGGTATTCAGTAAGTGTTTGCTGGGAGACAGCCAAGAAGGCTGCACACACAGGGAGGTCCCGGCCCGGGGGCCGGGAGGGTTATTCAGCATGCATTGAGGCCTACTGTGTGCCAGCCCTGGGCTGAGCCTGCGATGCTACTGGGGACAAGTAGAGACCTGGACCTGTCCTCATGGAGCAACAATCCAGTGCAGAAGATATAGTCAGAAAAATGAATGTCTAAGTCTGAACAGAGCTATTTGGAAAGAAAAGAACTGGTTCTATGAGATCTTCTGTTAAGTGGCCTGACCTCGGCTGGCGGAGCTGGGGAAGGCTCCTGGCGGGTAGCTGGAGCTAAGGGATGGAGGAACTGGGTGAAAGGGGCAGACATAGGAGAAGGTGCTCCTGGAAGAGGGCAGTGGACGTGCAAAGTCCAGCAGAGGGAACCAGGTGCACGTCAGTGGGACCAGACAGATCGAGAGGGGCCTGAGCTCCTATAGGGGTGGGGGCAGCGGGAGGGCCAAGATGGGGCAAGGTCTTGGCAAGGAGTTGGGGTCTTTTTCCTATTGGGCTGGGGGGGGTCACAGGAGGATTTGGAGAAGCCCCCTGCGGCCCAAATAGGGAGTTGCAGGAGGGTTGGAGGCAGGGCTGGGGGCCTTGGGGAGGACCCTGGGCAGCACCGGGCAGGGGTGCGGGGAGGAGAGAGGTGGGCAGACTTGGGGTGTCTTTGGACTGAAGGGATCAGTTGTGCTGAGGGAGAGACTGGCCATGGATCAAGTTGATGACCGAGGAGGTGGTAGCCTTCCCTCCTGGGGAGACATTTCCATGGAGCCCACAGCCTGGGGGCCACGCAGCCTCTCGCATAGTGGCCATCTCTCGTTGGTGGCGTGGGCCTTGGGCAGACACCCGTCATCTGGGGGCAGGACACAGCAGTGGGGAGGTGCTTGGGACTTTGCTGAGAGCCAGCCTGTCCCACAGAGACCATGGGGGGAACCTGGGCCCACCCTGTGCTGGCTGTGTGACTGGGACAGCTGCACACCCTCTCTGGGCCTCAGTCCTTTCAGCTACATGTTGGCATTGACGCCAAGAGCCAGGGTCGGGGAGCATTCACCAAGATGAAGTGTGAAGGGCAGCCACTGGCAGGGGCTCCTCTGTGCTCCTAGCAGCTGTCCAGCTCCCAGAGCCATCGCTCTGGCCTCAGCCCACTTTGTCCACCTGTGGGGCTGGCTGGAAGTGCCAGGTCCTCCCTGGGGTGGGACCATTCTGCCAGGTATGCTCCACGCTGTCTCCTGGAGGTCCTCAGTGGGACTGAGCGCCTGTTGCCCAAGGAGTCACCTGCAGGGCTCCCTCCCTCCTGGTCTTGGGTCCCCACCCCTCACTGGGGCTTTCTGGGGTCAGCTTCTGGGGGTCCCAAACTAAGACAGGCTCCAAAGCCACTACTGATAACGAACAGTTAGCAACTGAATGCCACGGGCCTGGATTGCTCATTCATCCTACAGCTGTTTAAAGAGGACTCCCCGCGGGGCTGGCCCTGTGGCTGAGTGGTTAAGTTCGCGCGCTCCACTGTAGGCCGCCCAGTGTTTCCTTGGTTCGAATCCTGGGCGCGGACATGGCACTGCTCATCAAACCATGCTGAGGCAGCGTCCCACATGCCACAACTAGAAGGACCCACAACTGAAGAATATACAACTATGTTCTGGGGAGGCTTTGGGGAGAAAAAGGAAAAAAGAATTTTTAAAAATCTTTTAAAAAAATAAAGAGGACTCCCCGCCCCACCACCCGGGCTTTGGGGAGGAGGGGGGCGGGGCAGAGCTGAACCTTTCGGCTCCCCCAGCTCTGCCCAGCGGCCCAGGCTGTAGGTTTGGGCTGTGGGTTGGGAGTGACGTGTATTTTGGGGGCAGACTGAGGAGAGCCAGGCCCACCCCAGCCAGCACTCGGTTTCAGGAGAGTTCTAAACTGCCCAGCTATGGGGCGAGGATTCCAAGTTGGCTTCTCAGCCCCTCCCTCCGCCAAGTGCCCCATAAACGGCAGGTAAGTCGCATTCTGCTCCTCCCCCACCCAGCCCCAGGTAGGCCCTCAGAGGCCCAGGTGGGGAGGAGTCTGCTAACTGGAGGACCAGGGCAGCTCCCCACCCACGCACACACCTCCTGGGCGTGGGCTGCCCAGCCTGCCCCTCCCGGGGCCTCCCACTCCAGCCAGGCTCAAAACGCTCCTCAAAAGCGCCAGCACATGCCAGCCTCCAGGCCCCGACCGGGCAGTGCCCTCTGCTGGAACGCCGGAGGTCTGGCCGGGGCCGTCGGTGGCTTAGGATGAATGTTCCCAGGGTAAGGGGGGACCAACCAGGGATGACTGAGTAGGTTCCTGATGCTGCCGAGGGAAACCCTCATTTCTAAAGCACCCACTATGCGCTGTCTTCAAGTCCAGACGGGTGATTCCCCTTTGGCCTCGCCACAACCTCAGGGGCCCATTTTGCAGATAAGGAAACTGAGGTTCAGTGCCCGCCCTGGGCCCTCGACCTATTGGCTTCTCCTTCAGCTTCAGCCCCCTTCGCCCACGGCCTGTTTCCTCCCGGACGAACTGAGCGAACAACCCCGAACATCTATTGAGCGCCGGTTGCATGCTGAGCGTTCAACCTGCTTCCTCAAAGTTCGTCCTCCCAACAGCCCACAATGAGTGGGTAAACTGAGGCACGGAGCAGTTAAAGAGCTTGCGCAAGCTGACACAGCTGGGAAATGAGGGGCCAGGTTTTGAGGAGGGGGCTCCACCCGCATCCATTGTACAGAGGGGAAAGCTGAGGTCCCGAGAGGTGAAATAACATGCCCGAGGTCACACAGCAAGGAGGTGCAAGGGCAGGTCTTGGGTGAGGCTATTCCTGTGTCCACTATATAGAGGGAGAAGGAGAGGCACAGAGAAGGTCAGCGGGATGCCAGGAGAAGACCTGAACTCGGGACGCACCTGGTGGGGCGGGGCTACTGGCGCCTGGTGGGCGGAGCCATGGGGGAGGCTGGGGGCGTGGTTGCCCCATTTGGTGGGCGGGGCTGGTGGAGTTGCACCGCGCCTGCGCGGGGGAGGCTGTGCTGGGGCGAGGGTAGGCGGGGTGGCCGCGGATGGTCGCGCGCTGCGGCGTCAGCTCTGGCAGCTCAGTGGAGCGGTCGCAGCAGGGGCTGCCAGGCCACGCCGTCCACGCTGGGGGAGGGGAAGAGGGCCTGGCCTCGGCTCCTCGTCAGGGAAATGCCGCCTCGATCTTCCCCTCCTGTCTGCGCCCCACTCCCCCTTGCCTCTCTAGGTCTCAGTCTTCACATCTGACAAATGGGTGCGCCGTACCCAAGCTAGAGGGGAGCTTTTGTGCACCAGAGCTGGTCCCTTCCCTGCGCCCCGGTGGCCTCAGAATAAAGTCAGACACCCCCTCCACCCTCACCTCCCTTCACTCTCTCGCTCAATCACTCCGGTCCAGCCACAGGCATCCCTGCTGGTCCTCACACAGAACAACACACCCATCTCAGGACCTTTGCACGTGCTGGTCCCTCTTCCTGAACCGCCTCCCCTCAGCTCTTCCTCCTGACTGGCTCCGGAGGTCTCAGCTCAAATGCCACCACCCTGGCCAAAGTAGCCTCCCCTCCCCCCAGTTTCAAATCCATGAGAGGAAAAAGGATGTAGGGTTAACTGGATAGTCATACAAAAAAGTGTAAAATCAGGTCTGTACCTCACCGGGTGTAGTAGGATAATTCCTAGTGGATCAGAGAGTCCTTGTAAATACGCACCCTACAGGCATTAGAAGACGACATGTGCATATTCCCTTACAGTCTGGGAATGGAGAGCACTTTCCTAGTGACCATTCAGAGCCCAGGAATAAGAAGGGAAAGTATGAATGTGTCTGTGATTGTGTAAAATAAAGCTTTTTCATGTCAACAGATATCATTAGTAATGTAAAGTGATAGATGATTGATGCGGGCTCGGCGAGCCGAGGAGTCGAAAGAAAGATTTCTTGGATTCTCAAGGTCTGGCAATAGTGCTCTTTTATTCAGAGAACAGCATGGAGAAGCATGGGGACAGGACCCATGGGCAGGAAGAGCTGCAGTGTGTTGAGGGTTAGAGCTAAATTTATAAGGCATAGGTGGGTGAATTATTTCTTTACAAGACAAAGGAAAGATCATGAAAAAAATTGTTAAAATGGTATCAGAGCAGGTTTAATCTGGTTATTGGGTGGTCCTATTAACTTTGGCAAGGAATCAGGTCGGATCAGGTCAGGACGTCCTATGCTTCCCAGAGGATGATATAGATCTGTACGTAGGGCAGGACGCCTTGAACTTTTCTCCCTGGGGCAGCCTTGATCCTCATCAATGATGAAGTAGGAAAAACCTTTGCAACTTGTATCACAGACAAAGGGTTAAT
Organism: Equus caballus; assembly: GCF_041296265.1. Taxonomy (NCBI): domain Eukaryota; kingdom Metazoa; phylum Chordata; class Mammalia; order Perissodactyla; family Equidae; genus Equus; species Equus caballus. The sequence goes on from NC_091704.1 coordinate 18,006,980, forward strand.
ATGCTTAATATATAGTTTCCAAAAATGAAGAAAATCAACTATGCTATGCAGAAAAATGGTAAAGATCACAGTAAATAAATGCAATAGCCCTGAAAACATGCTCAACCTCGCTCTAATAAGAGAAATGCAAATTAAAACTACACAGAGGGCACCCTCTTTGCTACCTTCTCTATCCCTTCCTCCTTCTTGCTGCCTGGAATGCAGATGTGACAGCTGGAACTGAAGCAGCCATCTTGGACCATGAGACATTAGGCATGGAGGCCAAGATAAAAGGAGGCTGAATCCAGAGGACTTTGTGTAGCAGTTACCATGTGTGCCCTGCACCATCTACCTCTGGAATTTTATAAGACAGAAACTAATTTTTCATTTTGTTTGGAAAAAACCCCATGGAGATAGAAGTGTGACCCTACATCCTTGGTAAGGCTGTGCAGAAACAGGTACTCTTGTTCATTGCTGGTGGGAATGTAAAATAGTATAACAGTGTGGTGATGGAGGGGAATGTGGAAGTACGTAACACATCTACGTGTTCATTTACCCTTTGAATCAGCAATCCTATTTCTAGGGCTCTATTCCAAAGACGTGTGCAAAATGCACAGTAATAACAGAGACTGGAAACAATCTAGAGGGGTGGGGGAATAAACTCCCCCTATACCCACCCAGCAGGGTGCATGGCTGTACCATGGAGTGAGGAAGAGCTCATATTACCAGAGTCATCGCAAAGGTCCGTTAGAAAGTGCTGGGAGCAAAGTAGAGAAAAGTTCATGTCCTATGTTGTCATTTATCGGATGGAGATTACAAATGTATATTCATGGGTTTATCTTTAAAATGGAAGAATAAACCTCAAAATTTTAAAGGAAGAAACAGGATGAAAGGGACAGGCGCTAAGCTGACTTCTCAGAGTTCGTCTTGTCATGTAAATGTGACTTTAGGACCCTGTAAATGTTTTACACTGTTACAAAACAAAATCAAATGAGAGAGAGACAGGGAAGCCGGAAAACTTGAAATCAAAATGCAGCAAATGAACATAGCTGTGTTCTGAGTTGGTGGCTCAGTCCCACAGGCAGGAATTATTTCAGACGAGTTTAAAACACAGTCATTTGAACGCAGAACACAGTACGTTCCCTCGTGGGCTGTACCCCAAGGACAAAAAGAACTGTGAAAAAATCTTAAGCTGTTCTTGACAATCATTGTATTAGTGACAATATTGCTGTTGCTATTCTGAAACTATTACATGTATTTTAAAAATAAAGCAATAAGTAAGTTTGTTAATGTTAGGAACCAAGATTTTCAGTGTTGGAGGAAGATGTACAAATGTAAAAGCGGGAAAGTTAAGTAAAATTCTGCAAACCTAAATAATTGAATTGAAAATTAGTGGGAACACAGAATGTACTGTCTCTTAAGCAGCAGCAGCCGCCCTGGCTCTGTCCTCTGAAGAGGCCTGGAGGCGGCAAGCACTCTGCTGCCGGCGTGGCCTCTGAGCACCACTGCCCACCGCCCACCACCGGAGCTGGAGCCTCGGCTGCTGGAGGGAGGGCTGCTTCGGGCAGGAAATGGGCAGGAAATGGGCCAGAGGAGTCGGGAGCACCTCATGAGACCAGAAAGCAAGGAAGCTTCTGCAGATCAGGGTCGTGTCAAAGGAGCGAACCCTGAAGGGTGCCCGCTAGCTAAGATGGGACAAGTTAGCAAGGTTGGGAATGAGGACCCCGTGGACTGAAGCATGTCAAATGTGTTAAAAATCCACGTGTTACTACAACTAGAATATTCAACTATGTACTGGGGGGCTTTGGGGAGAAGAAGAAGAAGAAGAAAAAAGATTGGCAACAGACGTTTAGCTCAGGTGCCAATCTTAAAAAAAACACAATATCCAGGAGGTCATGTTGTTGCTCAAAGGAAAGAATCAAGGCTGGAGGGAGGGAGAGAAGGAAGAGAGGAGGGAAGGAGGGAGGGAGGGGAGGGAGGGAGGAGGGAGGGAGGAGGGAGGGGAGGAAGAGAGGAGGGAGGAAGGAGGGAGGGGAGGAGGGAGGGGAGGAAGAGAGGAGGGAGGGAGGAGGGAGGGGAGGAGGGAGGGGAGGAAGAGAGGAGGGAGGGAGGAGAGAGGGGAGGAGGGAGGGGAGGAGGGAGGGGAGGAAGGGAGGAGGGAGGGAGGAGGGAGGGGAGGAAGGGAGGAGGGAGGGAGGAGGGAGGGGAGGAGGGAGGGGAGGAGAGAGGGGAGGAAGGGAGGAGGGAGGGAGGAGGGAGGGGAGGAGGGAGGGAGGGGAGGAAGAGAGGAGGGAGGGAGGAGGGAGGGGAGGAGGGAGGGGAGGAAGAGAGGAGGGAGGGAGGAGGGAGGGGAGGAGGGAGGGAGGGGAGGAAGAGAGGAGGGAGGGGGGCTGGGAAGGAACAGGGGAGGGAGGGAGAAGGGAGGGAGAGGACAGGGAGGAGGGAGGGAAGGATTTCCGGTGTCTGACGGAAGGTTCAGAATCGTCTCACTTCTCTACAGTCTGGGCCCACGCGCCTAGCACTTGTGCATTCAGAAGCAGGCGTGTTTGGGAGCTTTCGCTGTTGTCCTGAAGGGCGTGGTGCCTGCCTGTGCCCCCATCCCCCCCACCCCGCCCCTCCCCACCTCTCCTCTCAGGAACACCCGGGCTTTTCCCCTCCCCGCTCTGTGCCTCAGGGTGGGCAAGGTAACCGTCCTGAGCCTAGGGCCCCCTGGGCCCATCCTCAGCCTGTCCTGTGAGGTCCCAGAGGCGTCACTCAGAAGACCCCAGCCTCAGCTCCCTCCTCAAGGCTGGGCAGCTAGGGAAGCCTCTCTTGGCATCTGGGCTTCCATGACACTCAAGATCCTGTAGGTGTTCCCTCCCTGGGGTAAGGTGGGGGTGGGAACGCGGAGGCCCAAATTCCCTGTCTTCTTTCCAAGTGGGGGTTCCGGAAGGGCAGTGGGGCCCAGACAGATGAAGCATCCCCCTGGGGCCGGGGGAGGGGTGGCGGAGAGGAGCGCGGAGCTCTGCAAACTAGGAGCGGAAAGGAGGCCTGGAGCCTGGAGCCGGACCACGGCTTCATTCAGCATCCGTGAGGCGTCAACAGGCCTCCTGGCTCCCCAGCCACCCCAGCCAGCACGGGTGGAGGAGGGCGGAGGAGGTCACACTTATCATTAGGCCTGTCTTCCAGAGAAGGAACTGAGGCTCACAGGGCTAAGCCAGCAGAGTCGGGCCTGAGCAGCACCCTGCCCCTCCCGCCCTGGCCCTGCTGGAGATGCCCAGCAGGCGTAGCCCCAGGGACTTCTCTGAATGGGGAAGGTGTCAACAGTCCAGCCTGTAGCTGGGCCTCCATAGGGATTCTTGTCACTTCTGGTCCATTAACTGCTACAGTCCATTCACTCATTCATCCATTCACTCCTTCATCCTACAAAGATATTTTGAGGCCTAACCGTGTCCTGGGCCCTGGGCTGGAGGGGCTGGTACAATAAACATAAAGGGCAAATATATAAACAAGGAGAGGTCACAGGGCAATATGTACTGAGAGAGACATCCAACAGGACATGGGGGATGGAGAGCACTACTGTCTCCAGGATGGGCAAGGAGTCCCCTCCAAGGAGGGGACCTTTGAGCTGAAACCAAAAAGAGGCAAAGAAGTCAGGCGCACTGAGATCAGGAGGCAGGACATCTCACGTGGAGGGCATAGTATGTGCAAAGGTCCTGAGGTGGAAAGGATCTGGACGTGTTTGAGGAATGTTGAGGAGGATGCTGAGGCTGCAGCAGGGTGAGCGAGGTGGAGAAGAGGCCAGGGAGATGGGCAGGGGCCTCTTTGGGGGCTGGAGGGAGTGGGGGCTTCTATTCCAGGATGATGGGAGCCACAGGCAAGTTTTGAGCAGGGGAGTAACTTGGTGTGTTTTGTTTTGTTTTGTTTTTTGAGGAAGATTAGCCCTGAGCTAACTACTGCCAATCCTCCTCTTTTTGCTGAGGAAGACTGGCCCTGAGCTAACATCCATGCCCATCTTCCTCTGCTTTATATGTAGGACGCCTGCCACAGCATGGCATGCTGCGCAGTGCCATGTCCGCACCGGGATCCGAATCGGCGAACCCCAGGCTGTCAGAGCGGAACGTGCGCACTTAAGCGCTACGCCACCGGGCTGGGCCCCTTGGTGTATTTTTTAAGTTCTGGAAAGCTCCCTGTGGCTGCTGTAGGGAGAAGGCACTGGGGGGTGGTGGTGTCAGGGAGACCAAAGATGAGCTGGGGCAGCCTCGAGGGAGAGAAGGCCTGCGTGAATGGGGCAAGGGGTCATGAGAAGTTGGCTAAGAGGTGGAATGTCCTGGAGGCCGAGGGAGGAGAGGAGTCTAAGGGGACTCCTGGACGTCAGGGTGTTCGATGAACCTCTCCCTGATTTAGGGAGACTTCAAGGGCACTGAAGGGGCAGGTTTGTGGGTGGCCTGGGAGTCTCACCCCCATGTGTCCCAGTGGAGGAAGGCACTGGACGTGGGCATGACCTTGAGCTTCCCCTTGGCAAGACATGTTGGACCTTCCACACTGGGAACACACAGAGCCAGATGTTCACCTTTCCCGTCGGAAGAAGGCAGGAAAAGGAAAATATAAAAAAAGGTGGGGTCTGGGTGGGCAGGAGCCAGAGGGAGCTGTTTCACCATCCCTGCAGGAAGGAAGCAGGTCAGAGCTGGCCGGCGCCTCCCCAGCCTGCTTCCTTTGGCAGACGCTCTGAGCGCCACCGCACTTTGCTGACAGGGCACAGCCGGCTGGGCTGGCGGGCCCTGAGGATGGGCCCGGGGGACCTGCAGGCTGCTCTGGGGGAGTCAGATCTGAGTGGGAATCCCTGCTCCATCCCTGGGTCCCTGTGTGAACTTGGACATCGACCGGCTTTTCAAGAAAGTGTTCTGGAGCAGCCAGATAGCCATGTGGGACAGAATGAACCCTGATCCCTACCTCACGCCCTATACAAACTCTCAACCTTGGGCAAAGCCTCTTCTTGCCCCGAGCCTCTTCTGGGTGACGGTCCCCACCTCGCAGAGCTCTTGTGAGATTGGGTCCCCGCTGGCCTGTTGCGCAGCTGGCACTCAAACAACTGCTGCCGTGATTATTGTTTCTTTAAGATTCTATGAGGCACACACATCACTGCATGGAAGATTGGAGAAATCTGAATAAGGTCTGTCGACGTATCCATGTCAACATCCTCATTGTGACAGTCATGCAGGATGTTCCCATTGGTGGAAGTGGGGTGAAGGGTACCTCAGAGCTCTCTTTTTATTTTAAGTGCTTTGAGATATAATTGACATACCATAAAATTCACCCTTGTAAAGTGTTCAGTTCAGTGGTTTTTAGTGTATTCATAAGGTCGTACAACCGTCAGCACTATCTCATTCCAGAAAGTTTTCATCACCCCCCAAAAGAGACTTTGCGCCCATTAGCAATCACGTCTCATTCTCCCCTCCCCCACCTCCTGTCAGCCACTAAGCTTTCTGTCTCTATACTTTGCCTCTCCTAGGCATTTCATAGAAATGGAACCATATGTTATGTGGCCTTTTATTTTATGGCTGGCTTCTTTCACTGAGCATCATGTTTTTAAGATCCATCCGCTGTAGGGGTCGGCCCCGTGGCCCAGTGGTTAAGTTCACGTGCTCCGCTTCGGCGGCCCAGGGTTTCTCTGGTTCGGATCCTGGGCGTGGACATGGCACCACTCATCAGGCCACGCTGAGGTGACATCCCACGTGCCGCAACTAAAAGTACACAACTATGTACTGGGGGGCTTTGGGGAGAAAAAGGAAAAAGGAAAATCTTTAAAAAAAAAAAAAGATCCATCCACTGTAGCCTGTACCAATATTTCATTCCTTTGTGGCTGAATAATATTCCACTGTATAGAGATTTCACATTTTCTTTATCCATGCATCATTTGGCAGACATTTAGATTGCTTCTACTTTTGGCTGTTATGAATAATGCTGCTACAATCATTCACATACACCTTTTTGTATGAATAAATGCTTTCAATTCTTTGTCTTATTTCTTACAACTGCACAAGAATCTAGAATTGTTTCAAAATAAAAATTTTAACGAAAGTGATACAAAGACTTGCATTGCTGGGGGATTAAGATCACAAATTGAAAATAATGGAAAACAGAGCCAGCCCTATTGGCCTAGTGGTTAAAGCCTGGCACACTCTGCCTCAGGGGCCTGGGCTCAGTTCCCAGGAGCAGAACCACACCACTCGTCTGGCAGTAGCCATGCTGTGGTGGCAGCTCACACAGAAGAACTAGAAGGACTTAGGACTAGAATATACAACTATGTACTGGGCCTTTGGGGAGACAAAAAAAAAAAGGAAGATTGGCAACACATGTTAGCTCATGGCAAATCTTTGCAGCTAAAAAAATTATGTATATATATATTAGAAAATAATAGAAAACAACAGATATTATTTTGCAAAGTGGGGAAAAGCTCCATGAAGGCAGTGGAATGCGCACAGCTATTTGAAACAAGATAATGTACAGGGAGGGGCACAAGGGAACCTTCCAGGTTGCGCTGGGTGGTGTTTACCTGGGTGTGCCTGTATAAAAAATTAAGCAAACTCCACACCTAAAATTAATGCACTTTACACATGTTCCCAGGTGTATGCTACATGGCAATAGAGAAAAAATGAAAAATGTAAATTTACGTTTTGCAACAAATTTGAAGAAATATTATAAAAAAGGCGAGTAGAGGGCTTAACATGGTCCATTCAAGGAAAAAAATGAGGTAGATCTATGTGTATGGATGTGTATCTATATTCACAACACAGGGTTGGTGAATAAAACCATTAGCAGATTAGCAGGTAGGATAGAATCGCATTTCTGTAAAATTAACAGTACACATCTATATTTCTGCGTCTGTGTATTTGTCCCTGGCAGGTGTGAACGACTGGAAGGATGCTTGTCAAACTGCTGCCAGAGGCAGGTCATGGGCATTCTCACTTTATTCTGTAAACTCTGTAAGTTTGAATTTTTCACACTAAGCACACATTATTTTTTATCGAGATATAATTGACATGTAACGCTATATTAGTTTCAGGTGTACAGCATAACGGCTCAGTATTTGTACATGCTGTGACATGCTCACCGCAGGAAGTCTGGTTGACATCCATCACCACTCATAGGTATACATGTTTCTTTCTTGTGATGAGGACTTTTCAGATCCACTCTCAGCAACCTTCAAATACACAACAAACTACAGTCACCATGCTGTACGTTGCGTCCCCAGGACTTATTTATGTTAACTGGAAGTTTGTGTCTTTTGACTCCCTTCACTCATTTCGCCCATCCCCCTATTTTTGTATTTAAAATAAAATACAAGGAAAAACATTTTTTTAAGAATTAATTTTTGTCCTAATCATTTGACTCTTTCATCCCTGACAGGGATCACGTCTGCATCCTGGACAAATCACCTACGCCTTTCTGTGTCTCAGTTTCCTCTTCTGTAAACTGGAGAGAACTAGCCCCTGGGAGGGCCAATCTGGATAGGCGGGCCAGGCTCCTGCCTCTGGGTGAACAATCTCTGGGCTGCTGTTCCTGCTCCAGGCTCCTGGTGGGATCAGGCTGAGGCCGGCCGTCAAGCTGGGCTCCCCTGGGTGGTGCTGCCACATCAGCTGCTGCTACTTTTGTGTGTGTGTGGGTGTGGTATGAACATCTTATTTTTGTAAGCAGAGAAAAGAGGTATAAGAATAAAGTTTTGGAAAATGCCCTGGCCACAGTAAATGCATTATCTCAATCTTCACTGTGCCCTTGGAAGTTAGCATGATTATCATCCCTCCTGTTGTACAGACAAGGAATCTGAGGCCCAGAGAGGTGAAGGTACTTGTCCAAAGTCACACAGCCAGCAGGCAGAGCTGGGAGTTGAACTTGAGCTGCCTGAGTCCAGAGTCTTTGCCCATCACCACTCACTGTTCATCTCATGAGTATTCATAGTCTGGAAAACCACAGAAGCAGAGTTAACAGGGCTGCTCTCTGGGTGGAGGAATGAGAAGAAAGAGCTCTGCCTTTCTGAATGATCTGCGCTTTCTAAAGCTGTCTGCAGCAGATGCAGCGTGTTGTGTACTGAGATTTCCTCTCAAATATTAACAGTTCTTGTTTTGGAAATGATGGGTAATTTCTGTTTATTTGTTCCTTCCGCTCATCACGTCGGTTGCTTTTTCTCCAGTAGAGTCACATTACTTGGAGAACAGCAAAAATACAATGAGTCCATTTGTCAACGCTGGACGGCAGCACAGGAAGGTGCCCCGTGCTGATGTCTGCGCCGAGCAACCCCGGGAGAGGTGGTGTCTGTCTTTGTTTTCTTTTCTGCTTCTTTGATTCTCTGTCAGGAAATTGCCCAACCCTTTTATAATTAGGGGAAAATGATCCTGTAAAACCCCGGTGGGGCAATTGCCTTGGGTCAGCCTCCTGCCTGAGGGTGGGTCTCGGCCCCTGCCCAGCTCCAGCTCCCCAGGGCGACGGGCTGGCAGGCGGGGCCTGCTCTCCTGGGAGGCGCTGTCTCTGTGACTTCTGCAGCAGGAAGCCCCTCTTGGAGGCCCAGTAGACAGAGGTCACACTCCCTCCTCCCAAGTGCTGGGCTGAAGATTAAGTGAGGCAATGTGGGAAAGGGGCAGGTCAGAGCATCCCCTGCAGCTGCTGAGGGTCCAAAGCCAAAGCCCTGAGCTGCCCTGAGCCACTGTTTGTGCCCCTGGCAATGGGGGCTGGCACGCAGTGGGCATCACATTACTGTTCTCCAGAGGTGCAGAGATGATGCCCACTTACCGCTGAGGCAGAAGGATCCTGCAAGAGAAAGTCTCTCTCTAGTCTTCAGTCTTGCAGGAGGTTGAAGTAGAAGCTGGTCCGGGGCCAGAGCAGAGCCAGCTGGCGGTGAGGAAGGCTGTCCATGCCTCGCAGGAGCCGCCCCGTCGCTCAGTGGCCCTGCCTGCATGCCCACCTGCGCACAGCTGCCCGCACCTGCCCAGTGTCGGTGCGTTGGTGCTCCTGCAGATGCTCTATCAGGTTCCCACCTGCTGAACTCCTGTTCAACGCCCAGCATCGTTGCCCCCTCCTCCCGGGAAGCCTTCTCTGAACTCCCAGGCAGGGCCCAGCTCCCCACTCTGGGGTTCCCCAGCCCCAGTTCTTCCCTCTGGCCCAGCCCTGACTCCATGGGGTTTGTGTTTGTCTTTGCTCCCCAGACTCGGGCGATCTTGAGGACTGAGGCCTTTTGTGGGTCCAGCATCACCTAGAGCAGGGCCACGCACAGAGTGGCTTCATTATATTTATTAACAAAACTTACGCACACGAGCATAGGGGCCTCAGCTCCTCGGAACTCTCTTCCCTTTCAGAGAAGCTCAGTGCATTCATTTATCCAGGCTCAGTTCAGAGTGCGAGTGGCTCTTAATTTTGTAGCTAGAAGTGGAAGATTTGAAGAGAAATCAGCATGCAAGAGCCCTCTGGAGCTGGCTGCTGGGGAATACCCGGTGGCACTGGCAGATGGTGGTGGGCATCAAGGGCCCTCAAATACCCCTGGCCTTGTCATTCTGCAAAGCTTTGGCGTAGCAATGCACAGCTCAGCGATATTTCCAGTACTGGGGAAAATTGGGAACAGCCCTTAGACCAAACCCAAGAGGTCTGGTTAAGTGAGTGTCTACATGACATCCCATGACGTGGCAGGGGGAGGGCTGGAATCAAAACAGTCCTCATTTGTACGAGAACACACCCAGCCCAGCAACTCTGATCCTGGCACGTGCCCCACATAAACACGACACAAATGTGCCCTGCAGCAACATTCCTAGTCACCCCAACTGGACACCACTGAGACGCCCATCACAGGAGAATGAAGACACCGTGCTGAGTCACACTGTGGAATACTATATGGTCATGAAAAAAGAGCTGCTGCTGACCCACAGCCATGTGGATGGATGGCCTTAAGCTGAAGAACTGATGCTTCCAGTTCTGTGAGATCTTATCACAGGCAAAACTAATCCACACATGAAAATCAATCAGTGTGAGACGCCACCTTAACAGAATGAAGGCCAAGGATCACATGATCACCGCAACTGATGCAGAAAAAGCATTTGACGAACTCCAACACTCTTTTATGGTCAAAAAATTCAACAAACTAGGAACAGAAGGGGACTTCCTCAGCATGACAAAGGCCATATATGAAAAACCCATGGCTCACATCATGTTCTATGGGGAAGACTGAGAGCTTTTCCTTTACTATCAGGAACAAGACAAGTGTCTTAGTCTGCTTGGGCCGCTGTAACAAAGTACTGCCGACAAGGTGGCTTATGAACAACAGGAAGTTATTTCTCATAGTTCTGGAGGCTGGAAGTCCGAGATCAGGGTGCCAGCATGGTGAGCTTCTGGTGAGAGTCCTTTTCTGGGTTGCAAACAAGCTGCCTTCTTGTCATGTCCCCACAGGGTGGGAAGAGGGTGAGAGAGCTCTCCGGGGTCTCTTTATCAGGGCGCTAATCCCATTCACCCTCATGGCCTAATCACCTCCCAAAGGCCTCGCCTCCTAATGCCATCACCTCGGGGGTTGGTTTTCAACACAGGAATTCTAGGGGGACATACTCAGTCTATAACAACAAGGTTGCCCACTTTCACCACTTCTTTTTTTTTTTTTTAAAGATTTTTTTTTTTTCCTTTTTCTCCCCAAAGCCCCCCGGTACATAGTTGTATGTTCTTCGTTGTGGGTCCTTCTAGTTGTGGCATGTGGGACGCTGCCTCAGCATGGTTTGATGAGCAGTACCATGTCCGCGCCCAGGATTCGAGCCGACGAAACATGGGCCGCCTGCAGCCGGGCGCACGAACTTAACCACTCAGCCATGGGGCCAGCCCCTTCACCACTTCTATTCAACTTAGTACTGGAAATTGTAGCCAGAGTAATTAGGCAAGAAAAAGAAATAAAAGGCCTCCAAATTGAAAAGGAAGAAGTAAAATTGTCTGTTTGCAGATGACGCTTTTAATGTAGAAAACCCTAAAGTTTCCACAGACACAAAAACTGTTAAAACTAATAACAAAGTCAGCAAATTAGTAGGATACAAAATCAACATGTCAAAATGAACTGCGTTTCTTATTTATTTATTTATTTATTCTTAGGAAGATTAGCTGTGAGCTAACTATGGCCAGTCCTCCTCTTTTTGCTGAGGAAGACTGGTCCTAAGTTAACATCTGTGCCCATCTTCCTCTACTTTATATGTGGGATGACTACCACAGCATGGCTTTTTCCAAGCAGTGCCATGTCTGTACCTGGGATCCGAACCGGTGAACCCCGGGCCGCCGAGAAGCGGAACGTGCGAACTTAACCACTGCGCCACCAGGCCAGCCCCCATCAGTTGCGTTTCTATACACTAACAGTGAACAATCCAACAAGGAAATTAAGAAAACAATTCCATTTACAATAGCATCACAAAAGAATAAAATACTTACGAATGAACTTAAACAAGGAGAGGAATGATTTGTGCACTGAAAACTACAAAATGCTGCCAGAGGAAATTAAAGAAGACATAAATAGATGGAAAGACATTTCAAGCTTGTGGATTAGAAAACTTAATATTTTTAAGATGACAATACTACCCAAAGGGATCTATGAATTCAATGCTACCCCTATCAAAATCACAATGATGTTTTTTGCAGAAATAGAAAAATCCATCCTAAAATTCTCATGAAATCTCAAGAGATCCTGAATAGCCAAAGCAGTCTTGAAAAAGAAAACCAAAATTGGAGGACTCACATTTTCTAATTTCAAAACGTACTACAAAGCTACAGTCGTCAAAACAGTGTAACACTGGTACAGGAACAGACATGGACCAATGGAACAGAATAGAGAGCCCAGAAATAAACGCTCACATATATGGTTAAATGATTTTTGATACAATGCCAAGACCATCCAATGGGGAAAAAACAATCTTTTCAACAAACTGTGCTGGAAAAACTGGATCTCCACATGCAAAAGAATGAAGTTGGACCCTTACCTAACATCCTATACAAAAACTAACTCAGAATGGATCAAGGACCTGAATGTAAGGGCTAAGAATAAGAAAACACAGGGCAAAAGCTTCACAGATTTGATCTGGCAAAGATTTCTTAGGTATGACACTAAAAGCACAGGCAACAAAAGAAAAATACACAAATTGGAATTCATCAAAAGTAAAAACTTTTGTGCATCAAAGGAAACAATCAAGAGAGTGAAAGGGCGACACACAGAATGAAAGCAAATATTGGTGAGTCCTAAACTGATAAGAGATTAATACACAGACTATGTAAAGAACTCCTGCAACTCAACAGCAAAAGGCAAACAACCCAATTTAAAAATGGGCAAATAATTTGAATAGACATTTCTCCAAAGAAGATATACACATGGCCAACAAGCACAGGAAAAGATGCTCAACATCATTAGCCATCAGGGAAATGTAAATCAAAACCACAGTGAGAGACCACTTCACGCTCTTTAGGACGGTTACAACAAAAACAAAGGGAAAATAACATATTGGGAAGGATGTGGGGAAATTGGAGCCCTTGTGCCTTGCTAGTGGGAAAGTCAAATGGTGCAGCTGCTAAGGAAAACAGTCTGGGGGTTCCTCAGCAAATTAAACACAGAATCACCATACAATCCAGCACCTCCACTTCCGGGTATTTCTCTGAGAGAACTGACAGCAGGCCCTGCAGAGACATTTGGACACCATGCTCACGGCAGCCCTGTTCACAACAGACAAAAGGTGGAAGCAGGCCAAGCGCCCATCAGTGGAAGAACGGATAAACAGTGTGGTGTGTGCATACAGTGGAATGTTAGCCTTAAAAAGGAAGGAAATTCGGACACAAGCTGCAACATGGACGAACTTCGAGCACATTATGCTGAGTGAAATAAACCAGTCACAAAAAGGACAAATTCTGTGTGTTTCCACTTATATGAGGTCCCTAGAAGAGCAGATTCGCAGACACAGAAAGGAGGATGGAGGGTGCCGGGGGCTGGGGGAGGGGTCGGCGAATTGTTGGTTAATGGGGACGGAGGTTCAGTTTGCGAAGATGAAAAAGTCCAAGAGATGGATGGTGGGGACAGCTGCACAACAACGTGACTGTACTTAATGTCCCTGAACTATACACTTAAAAATGGCTAAGATGGTTTTTTCTTTTTAGGAAGATTAGCCCTGAGCTAACATCCGTGCCCACCTTCCTCTACTTTATATGTGGACGCCTACCACAGCATGGCTTGCCAAGCAGTGCCATGTCTGCACCCGGGATCCGAGCCAGAGAACCCCAGGCCGCCAAAGTGGAACGTGCGAACTTTTCCGCTGTGCCACCGGCCGGTTCCTAAGACAATAAATTTTATGTTGTGTATATTTTACCACCGAGGGAAAAAAATGTTTAAAAACTAATAAGTAACAGTACATGCAGATTCAGGCCCTGCTGTGTGTCGCCTGGTGCTGACCTCCACGCATCTCCTGTTCAGGTCTGACCACAGCCCCTGTCGCTCAGGGGACGGACGCGAGGCTCAATAATGCCCTGTGTCCCACAGCGGGTGGAGGCAGAGTCCCGTCTGGGACCCCGCCCTTGGGGGCACCATCGGGCAGATGTGTCGCCCCTGGCCTCCCTGAGCCTCTGACTTCTCATCTGTAAGACGGGCCCCAGTGGGGCTGCTGTGAGGGCTGCAGACTCGTGCCTTAGGCCCCGTCATTAACACAAGCTCCCGCAAGAACGGGCAGTGTTCTGATCACCCTCAGTGTTGCAGAGCAACCACACGTTAAAAACACGGAACATTCCTGCGAGGAAATGCATCCTCTAGAACATGTTCCAACGGTTTCCTTTTTCACGTGGGGCTTCTAAGCTTTTTCACATTCCTTGGGGAAGAGCTGCCAAACCTTCACAAGCCAGAGAAGAATCACAACTTCTCAAATCTCGTCCCAACTGCCACCTGGAGGGACACGCTTAGGGGCTGCGTAGCAGCAGTTGTAAGATTTGCAGTCTTAAGTCTGTGTCGAAATGTGAGAAGGCTTTCCAGAATGGAACAGAGGCCGGCTGCAGCTTGGGGTCCCAGGGACACCTGCCCCGGCTCTCCTTGGCTTGGCTGGCCAGATGCATGTCCATGCAGTTGACAATTGGGACTCCACACAGAAACCAAATGGGGTGACTTGGAACATGACTCTCAGACTTCTAACTGCATGATTGCCAGTGTTCGCGATGGAGTGTGTACTGGTCTTTTTGTTAAATAAGTGATGACAGTGTGATCAGACTTTCATAGGTGATGGTAAGGCCCCCCAAAAGACCCCGGCCTTGGGGAGACAGAGCTGGAAACAGACATCCCCAGAGGAGATTGAGGGCTCTGTCTGAAGAGTAGGGAGGACTTCGTGGGGGAGGCGCCATTTGAGTGGGGTTTTGAAAGGTAAATAGGAGTTCACTAAACAGAGAGGTGGGGAAGGGCAAGCTAGGCAAGGGAACAGCTTGTATTTGGAAAAAAGTGAGCAATGAGACAAGACCCATTCAGAAGGGCTCTGGACAATGGGCAGAAGGCCTACAGTGTTTACCTAAGGGAAGTTGGGAGCTATAGAGAATATGAGAGCAGAAGAGGCCCATAGCCAGAATTGAGTGTTAAAAAGATTCCTCTGGAGGCTGCTGTGGCGGATGGACTGGAGAGAATGAGGGTGGAGGCTGCAGGAATGGTCCAGGAGAGCAATAGGAGAGAACCGGGAAAGCAGTGGGATCAGTGGCTCCATGATACTATCAGAATTCTGGGGTGAGGAGGGGAAGAAGTCCATGAGCCCAGAGTTGTGGCTGAAAGGGTGAGAGGAGGATGAGAAGGGAATGCGACTCTTTATTCATTCACTCAATAAACAGTTCCTGAGAAATGGACATTTTTGTGGGAGCTGTGGATATAGCAGTGATCAAGGCAGAAAATATCCTGCCTTCATTGCCCCCACACTCTAGAGAGGGAAGCATACAAGAAAATAAAATTGTTTCCAATCCTTAGAGGTAAAACAGGTGATGTCATAGAGACTGACAATGGCAGAAGGAGCTTCCTGGAGGAGGCAAAAGTTAAGCTGAGCCTGGGGGATGAGGAGGAATGTGCCATGGGGAAAACGGTGGGAAAAGCATTCCAGGAAGAGGGCACTGCCAGTGCAAATGCCCTGGGGTAGGAGAAAGCTTTGCGTGTTTGGGGAATGAAAAGATGGAGACTCTTTTCCCTGCCAGGCTGTCTGCTAGGGGAGGGGTGTGGGCTTTCCAATGGGAGCAGGGAGAGGAGTCAGTCATCTCTAGGCAACAGCTCCCCAGTGGTCCCACAGCGGTGGGAGGTATTGGTGCCATAGATGTTCACAGTCAAGTTGTTGACCTTGTGCAGCCCAAGGAGTTCTTTCTTTCTTTCTTTTTTTGAGGAAGATTAGCCCTGAGCTAACTGCTGCCAATCCTCCTCTTTTTGCTGAGGAAGACTGGCCCTGAGGTAACATCCGTGCCCATCTTCCTCTACTTTATATGTGGGATGCCTGCCGCAGCATGGCTTGACTAGTGGTGCCATGTCCGCACCCAGGATCTGAACTGGCAAACCCCGGGCCTCCAAAGCGCAATGTGTGAACTTAACCACTGCGCCACCAAGCCGGTCCCAACCAAGGAGTTACTTCTGGCATGGTGCCTGCAAGAGGGGGGAGCCTGCACCTGCGGCTCAGAGCTCAGAATGATGGCTTAGCAACTCATACTTGTACCTCCCAGACTGACCTACTCTATCCCCACAGCCCTTTGGCCCAGGCCTTGCCGTCTTCTGCCTGGACTGTGGCTCTGACTCCCACTGCCCTGCACCTGGGGATGCTGACAGACCGTAACAGCCAGTGACAAGTCTTGCAATGGTTGGTGTATCTAACCATACCCCTCCCCTGCTCCAATGCCTGCTATGGCTCCCCATTGCTCTGCAGCAAAGTCGAGCTCCTTGGCTGGCCTCATCTCCACTGCCCTCCCACAGGTACCCCGCTTGCCTGCCCTGCTCACTCCCCTTCTGTCTCCCTCTGGTCAGATGCATCCTGTCAACACGCCTCCATGTTCTCTCCTTTGTTGGGAGGGCACATCACAGAAGGCTTCTCAGAGGAGGTGGCATTCTAGCGGGTGGATTTGTAGGGGTGGGGGACAGGGAAGCATACTGATGGTTAAAATTTATGTGCCAACTTGGCCAGGCAATGGTGTTCATTTGCTTGGTCAAATGCTAGTCTAGATGTTTCTGTGAAGGAATTTTCTAGACGTGGTTAACATTTCCAATCAGTTGACCTTAAGGAAAGAACATTATCTTCAATACTCTGAGTGGGCCTTATCTAATCAGTCAAAGACCTTAAGAGCAAAAACTGAGTTTCCTGGGGGAAAAAATTCTCCTCAAGACTGCAAAATAGAAACCCTTGTTGAGTTTCCCACCTGCTGGACATGCATTTCAGACTCACTGCCCCACAATCACGTGGGCCAATTCCTTAAAACAAATCTCTTCATATGTGTGACATCCATCTCCCGTGTTGGTCCTTTTCTCTGGAGAGCGCTGACTGATGTGGGCACCCAGAGGCCCGGCAGTGGGAGGAGGCAGGGCTTGCTTTTCGGAGGCGGATTTCCCTGACCAAGTGAGAGTGTCCAGCGGCGGGACCTTGCCCTTTCCCGGCTGGACTTAGGCCAGGCTCTAGGCCTCGGATGCCGCCCAAGACCCCAGCAGGCCAAGGACACTCATTAAAGGCCTCAGGTTTCACGGGCCCAGGCAGAGGCACCCCCAAGGTGCTGACCCAGCCCGCCACCCTCGACCGAAATAAATCAGGGCAGGGTGCCACGAGACCAGTCGCCCCGAAAACCCCATGGCTGGACTGAGGTCACAGATCTGGGTGTCCTCGGCCCCACGGACAGGGCTGTCCTCGGCCCCGAAAGGCCTGAGAGGTGGACCAGTTGGCTTCAAAGAACAAAATTTCATTTTGGAGAGACCCAGGAGAGAGGAACTGATGCTGGCAGCTGATGATGAAAAGGCACCTTCTAGTCACGGGGCCCTGAGGTCCCTCCGAGGCGACTGAAGCGGCTAGGAGCCTGCCCAGTGGGGGCAGATGCCGGCCCACACTCCTGATTTCAGTCTGAGGGGTGGGACCTCCAGTCTACCCAACCCAGGTAATTTTTCGGTTGCAGTTTAACAGGGTTCAAAACTACTACTAAACATTTACTGACAGGAGCCAGCCCGGTGGTGCAACGGTTAAGTTTGTGCTCTCTGCTTCGGTGGCCTGGGGTTTGCCGGCCTGGATCCCAGGCGCGGACCTCCCATCGCTCATCAAGCCACACTTTGGCAGCGTCCCACATAAAATAGAGAAAGATTGGCACAGATCTTAGCTCAGGGCCAGTCTTCCTCACAAAGAAAAACCCGAAAAACATTAACTGACAGTCCTCAGTACGTACCCAAGAGAAGTGGGGACATGTGTCCACACAGACACCTGTCACAGCAGCACTGCTCACAATCACCAAAAGGGGGCACAACCCGAGTTGAACGAATGAACCCGGATGAACGAATACACAACACGTGGGCCATCCACACAACGGAACAACACTCAGCCACAAACAGGACCAGGCCCCAACCCGCACCGCCGCGCAGACGGCCCTCAAAAGCCTCGTGCTGATGGGAGAAGCCGACCCAGAGCCCACAGCGTGTGAGCCTGTCCATCTGAAGCTCCAGAACAGGCACGCCCACAGCGACAGAAGCAGACTGGTGGGTGCAGGGGCTGGAGGAGGGGGATGGGGAGGGATGGCTCTTGGGGACGGGGTCTCCTTTTGGGGTGAGGGAAACTTTCTAAGATCCACTGTGCTGATGGCTGCACACATCGAATATCCTAAAACGCACTGAATTGTATACTTTAAATGGGTGGATTGAGTGGTACGTGAATTATATCTCAATAAAGCTGTGTTTTAAAATGTTCCCCACATGGGGCTGGCCCCATGGCCGAGTGGTTAAGTTCGCGCACTCCGCTGCAGGCGGCCCAGTGTTTTGTTGGTTCAAATCCTGGGCGCGGACATGGCACTGCTCATCAAACCATGCTGAGGCAGCGTCCTACATGCCACAACTAGAAGGACCCACAACGAAGAATATACAACTATGTACTGGGGGGGCTTTGGGGAGAAAAAGGAAAAAAAAAATCTTTAAAAAAAAAAAAATAAAATGTTCCCCACAAACCCCACACTTACTGAGCGCCCACTGTATATGAGGCACTGAGCTGGCTGCTAGAACACAGCCCAGCAGCAGAGAGAGTCATGAACACATGACTGCAATGCCAAGGGTTCCTGTGTTACAGCACACAGAGGGAAAAGATGAAGCGTTTGTGTGGATGTATGCAGGACAGGGCAGAGTGTATGCATGTATTGGGTTTTGAAGGATGAATAGGAGTTTGCCGAGTTGAAGGTGGGTGCTGATGATGAACTCAACTTTATAAAATCTAATAAACAGAATAAAATAAACATAATTTTAGAAATGTAAGTGAAAATTAGTGCATTGTGATTCGTCTGCATGAACTGAAGCAGTGTTTATATTTGGACACTTCATAACTCACCCGAACCACCCAGGTCAGTCCCAAGGGATGTTCATGTCCACCACAAAAACAGTGCTGTAAACAGCATGTCAGTCCCTTGGTTCATCAGAAGCGTGGAGAAATTGGAAAATGCAGGCCACCCACACCCCCTTGTTGCTGTCTCTGAGCATAAACAGAAGGTCCAAGGCCAAGCCTGCCCAAGAGCATCCACTGAGGACAGGCCTACCCGAAGCTCGGCTGGAGTCTCTGCGACCTCCCTTCTCCTGGTGTGGCCAGCATGTGGCTCTGGCGGGTGGCCACAGAGAGTGAGGAGGACAGATGTTCTCATCCAAAAATAAAGCATGGCCCTGAATAGGTAAACAAGAAACTAGGGTGGAGGAGGGGGCCGGGAAGGGTCTGAGGGAAAGAGAACTGCACCTTTCCTCGGGGATGGATGCAGCCTTCGGTGGCAGGCCTCCTCGGGCTGGCCCGGCAGCCGTGCGCTCTGCCTCTGCTGGGCCTCCAGCTGCTCCCAAGGGCCTCATGCCCACTGTACCTTCCCTGCTGAGTCTCGACCCCGGAGCTGACACCCCTCTCCACGTGGACCCCATCGTCTCTCAGAAAAGTCCTTTGCTTACACTCTTAATGTGCATCTTGCTTTGTGTAGACCCAGTGTGACCTTTGACCGTTCACTGCATGCAAGATGCTCCCTCCCTATGACCCATTTTATAGATGAGGTAACTGAGGCTCAGAGGAGGGGAGAGAGGAGGGATTGGGATTCAGTGGGGAGGCTCCAGGGGTCCTCCCCAGGCCTGATTGATGGCGGTTTTCGAAGCTAGAATCGTCTGAAAGGGTGAATGTGCCAGGTCAAAAGCAGCTGAGACCAGCATAGCTCCAGGGTGAAGGCCTGGGTTCTGATCCTGGCTCTGCCCACCTGCAGGCCATGGTCCTGCTCCCTCTGGGAACAGCATCTCAGTGTGCGTAGGGCTGACCTCTCCCTTCTCTGCGAGGCCGCCCAGGCCCTGCCAATCACTATATTTTAGCCCTCTGGTCACTGTGATTAGTTCAGAGATAGGCATATGCCCCGGGCTGGGTCAATAAGACATAATCCTGGTGCTTCTGCTATAGCTATCAGACAAAAGAGCTTTTTTCATGTTGCTTAAGTGGATAAGGGTCAGCTCAGAGTTGCTGGATGCCATCTCACCTTCCTGGGAATGAAGTTGACATAAAGACAGCAGAGCCAAGAGATGGAGAAAGACACTGCTCTGGCGAGGTTGGTTGAGCACCTTGATCCAGCTGAACCTGAGGCCATCATGTTCAATTCCATTAACCAATTAGTTTCCTTTTGGCTTTATGTAGCCTAAAGACTTTTCACAGATACAGCCCCTATTAGTGTGTAATAAAGGTTGTTAAACAATCTCTCTGGTTCTTGGTTTCCTCATCTGTAAAATGGGTTGTAATTGTCTAAGACAAAAGGAGCTTGCGTGGTGAGTGCCCTGTGCTGTGCCTGGTGTTATAAAACATCCAGCGTTATCTAGGACACTCCCAGCTCACTCTGGGCTCCTGTTTACTCGGATATGGAAAGGTTTTCTGAGGAACAGAGTTGAGCCCAGCCATCCCTACCCACTGCAACAATCCTCCAAGAATGCTGAAGACCAGAAGGATGGAGGGAGTATCTCAGATCTGGCCTCTGGGCTGATGGTCTGTCTCCAGGGTGAGCAGTGGGAGAGACAAGCCATTTCCAGAAAGGACAGGCTGGCTCTGGTTTCCTTGGAAGTGACATCGCTTGGGCTTGGGGCTGGGGTGGAACCTACAACATGGTCTGCAGCCCTGTGTTAGACAATGGCCTGTGGTCCAGGTTGTTCTGACACAGCCCCATTGAGACAGGAGCACCAGGGTACTGATGGAACTGCTTGCTGAAGACACCAGGTCATTTTGGCGAACAGCAGTCCAGCACCCGGGGTCTGTGCCTCTGTGGCCACAGAGCCTGCCACAGCATGGCTTGCCAAGTAGTGCATAGGTCCATACCCAGGATCCGAACTGGCAAACCCTGGGCCACCGAAGCAGAACGTGTGAACTTAACCACCGCACCACTGGGCCAGCCCCTGGGAGGTTTCTTAAAAAAGCACTTGCCCACAAATCCTTGCCTCGGGCTCTGCTCTGCGGGCCGGCCATAGATTTGGAGAGGCCAGGGCAGTGAGTGTCATGTCCTCCTGCCCTGAAGTGGGCCAAGTTTAACAAGAGGCACCTACGTGACTGTTGGGGGGCAGGGGCTGCTCTGGGCTGCTGGAGTGCCCTTTGCCTGCATGCCCACCAGAGGGCCAGAAGTGTCTGGAATTGATGTCTGGCCCTGACCAATGGGTGACGAGTGTGGGGAACAAGAACCCCAGCTGTCTTGCCCCTCATCTCCCAGCAGGATGGAGCCAAAGTTGCCTTCTGCGAGACTCTGCTGGATGAGTGCGCTCTCTCAACTTGCTCCACAATTTCCCTCCCGTTCACCTGGGAGTTTTCTTTTTTTTTTCAGGAAGATTAGCCCTGAGCCAACATCTGCCACCAATTCTCCTCTTTTTGCTGAGGAAGACCGGCCCTGAGCTAACATCTGTGCCCATCTTCCTCTATTTTATATGTGGGACGCCTGCCACAGCATGGCCTGACAAGTGGTGTTTAGGTCCGCACCTGGGATCCCAACCGCGGTGAACCCCGGGCCATGAAAGCAGGATATGCCAACTTAACCTCTGCGCCACTGGACCAGCCCCTGTAATTTTTATCACAATAAAAAAAGTATAAATAGGGCTATGCCCGTGATGTGCTCTAAAGCCTCCCATGGCTCCTCATTGTCTTGGGACAAAATCTCCTGCCCCAGAAACCCCCATCCTTGTTTCCCTCCCTCTTCTCCTTCCTCTTTCCACAACCAAGGGCATTTGTACCTCAGGGACTTTGCACATGCAATTCCCTCTGCCTCGCATGCTCTTACATCTTTTAGGGTTCCAATGACATTTCACCTCCCAGACCAGGCCCCAGTACTGCCCCTTCTTTTTTCCTTGGATGTTTCCTTCAACTCTCTGACTGCAGTTTCACTGTGGTTTTCTATGTTGAATAGAAAATTCCACCAGGAAGGAGCAGTTAGGTGTTCCTCAAATGTGTGGTGAGTGAATGAATGAGTAAATGAATGAAGGAGTGAGCGAATGAGTGAGTGAGTGAACCTACGGACAGATGGAGGAAGGCCATGGAGAGACTGCCAGGAGATGCTGGCAGGACTTTCCCAGCAGCCTGCAAACAGCCGTCCTGGGAGGAAGCGATGCTTACTCATACGTCTGACACAGGGAGAGACTGTCTCCGTTCAAATCTGGTGTTTTTCTCCTAAGACCACAGGTGCCTCCGAAACCAAGACCGGCAATTGGCGCCTGCATGTGCTTCGGCGGTTTTACTTCCTTTCAATATTCTTCAAGGGGTTTCTTTTCAAGCTGCTCAGGGTGCGTTCGCAGCACATGGCGGGGGGAGGGGCAGGAAGAGCCCCACTCGCCCAGCACACAGACAGTTGGGAGTGGCCCAAACTTCTCTGTGCTCAAACACAGCTGAGCGTCCCTGTACATGGGCATCTGTCCACATTTCACAAAATTTCTACAGAAACCACCTCACACTTTGCAACTGGATTTTATCCTCCAGGATCGAATTCCTTTGTGAAAAGCTCCATCATATTTCACATCTGAAGGCCCCTTAACTTTCCCTTCCTTTCTTTTATTTGCTTTGTCCCCAGGATTCTGTCAGTACGAGCAAGGCTCCCGACACATCTGTGGATATCGAGAGTCACGACTGGGGTTGACCTCAGTGGGTTTGCCCCATGAGGAAGAGGACCACAGCTTTTACAGACACCAGCCCAGAGTGGTTAGCAAAAAGCCCGGAGTGCAGCACAACCCCGGTGGAGAACAGCTTGGTGGTTCCTCAACAGGTTAAACATCAAGTCACCACATGATCCAGTAATCCACTCCTAGGTAGAGACCCAAAAGAACTGAAAACAGGTGTGCAAACTAAAACTTGTACATGCGCGTTTACAGCAGCACTAGTTACAATCACCAAAAGGTGGAAACAACCCGTGCCCACCAACTAATGAAGATAAAGTGTGGTCCATTCAGACCCGCAAGCCCACCGCCCCATTTCAGGGGAGGAAATGGAGGCTGTCTCTCCCCGCCCAGTAGCCTCAGGGAGGGCCCCTCCCTGGCCACCGATCCCCATGGTGGGTGTGCAGTAGTCACTAGATGGAGGGGAATCAAAGCCTGGAGGGGCACGGACCCCTGCGCAGGCCGGCAGCCCCCTTGGGGAACCTGGTCACCCAGGGTGGTCAAGGTTTGGGAGATTGGGGCTGGGATGACAGGGTCAGAGTGGAGGGATTTGGGGGAAGCAGAGAGGGGTGGCAGCCAGGCCTGTGCCCCAAGTAGAGCACAGGGATGTAGGCTGGAGGGGTCAGGGACTGCAGGCTACAGTTTGCGGTGGAGGCTTCGAGGGGTCAACAGCCCCATCACGTCAAGGCAGTTGTGGCTGGGGAAACAGGGATGCCAAGAGAGTGGCCCCCCAAAATCAGATGGCACAGGAACACTGTGGAGGGAGGCAGTGAGGTGGAGAGAGCCTGGGGAGGACGCTTTGGTCCCAGAAATGCTGTTTCTAGGGCCTTATCCACAAAGAGAATGTTCTAGCATGTAGGGGCCAAAGCTTGGGAACAACCCCAGTGGCTATTGGTGGGGAGCTTGTGTGACAAACGACAATCTATCAAATATAGATAGAAATTTTGGGAAGAAAATGTTTTGGTGAGAAAAAGCAACGGAAGAATAGATTGTGCAGTGAAGTGTAATTTGCATTTTTAAAGGTTATATTTAAAGTAGGCCCGTATATACAACCGTCTACACGCAAGGGGTCTGAGACCTGTGTCCTGTGGGTGGGGGAGACTTCTTTTTCCACAGAACACATTTCCGTGTCTTTCGATTTGGGCCAGGTATTACTCACTCACAAACAGTACTTGAACATTTCCCTCACATGGAAAGGCTGCTGAGACCTCCAGTCATGTGAAGTGAGCTGAGTCTCCAGGGAGCACACGTGGTGTATCTTGTTATTTTTTAAAAATTGTATTTGGGGGGGCCGGCCCAGTGACACAGCTGTTAAGTTCACACGTTCTGCTTCGGCGGCCTGGGGTTCACCGGTTTGGATCCTGGGTGTGGACATGGCACCACTTGGCAAGCCATGCTATGGTAGGCGTCCCACATATAAAGTAGAGGAAGATGGGCATGGATGTTGGCTCAGGGCTGGTCTTCCTCAGCAAAAATGAGGATTGGCAGCAGTTAGCTCAGGGCTAATCTTGCTCAAAAAAAAAAAAAAAAGTATTTGGGCCCAGCCCGGTAACCTAGTGGTTAAGTTTGGCATACTCTGCTTCAGTGGGCTGGGCTCAGTTCCTGGGCACAGACCTACACCATTCACCTGTTAGTGGCCAAGCTGTGGTGGTGGCCCACATAAAAGAAAAAAAGAGGAAAACTGGCAACAGATGTTAGCTCAGGGCAAATCTTCCTCAGCAAAAGAAAAATTGTATTTAATTTTATTTAGTTTATACTTTATTGATCTGTGGGAGTGGGGAAGATGGGAAATTTTCCTCTGTGCTTCGTTCTGCATGTATCTGGGGTTTGTTCATCTTTTACAAAGAAAATGTACTTGCGTTGCTTGAATGTGCACATTTGTGTGAAATACGCACACGATGCACACTCGTCCAAGCACACACACCAAAGGCCTGCTTTAAACCCCGCGTTAGTCTTGGTGCCACTGCACCTTCCCTGGCTGCACCCTCTGCCTCTCATGCGGTCCTGAGGTGTCCAGGAGGGGAAGCTAGGGAGCAGGAGAAGGGGAGCTCCAGGCCGAGAGTGGCATATTTAGGTTCCAGTTAGTCCAAAATGACAAGGTTCTGGAGGCAATTTTACCTTCCAAACTGGAAGAAAACATTCCCAGATTGCCGAGGGGAAACCGAGGCCTGTAAAGCGACCTGCCAGGGGTCACAGCCTGGACAGGTATCCTAGGCTGGAGACCTCTCGTCTGTGTGTCCTCCTCTAAGTGACCTTAACCAGCCCCAACTGGTAATAAGAGGAGCTGGGGTGGGGGCCGATGGGGAGCAATGCCCACTGCTGCTCACCTCACCTCCAGTTTCCCAAGAGGAGGTGGGGGGCACAGTGAGGTCCTGCAGGTTCTGGGAGACTTCCTCAGGGAGTGGCACTAACGCTGGCAGTCTTGACACACACCTCCTGGGCTCTCATGAAGATGAAGGTGAAAGTGTGGCAAGTTTGTGGCTGATGAAAGCTCCCATCATGGTCAAATGGGTCCCTGCCACTCCTGAGTGTCCTCTGGGACACAGCAGAGAGCTCAAGTCCCACATCAGCTTCCTAAGGGGCCCTGTCTCATCTGTCCACTCTAACCTACTGACAGACCGCCCCCCCAAACCCTTCCCAGGCTCCCTGCTGTGGGGCACAACGGGGACACCACTGCCCACCTCCTGCTCCACCACCCGCACCAAGGTAGAGACCCCTCAAGTCCCGTAGGAGCCAGGCTCGCCCACCTGCTGTGCCCTTTGCCCTCACTCCTTGCCCGAAGGGACAGGAGCTGCTGGTGGAGGGCTCAGAAACAGGCCAAGCTGCACAGAGGAACAGCAGGGAGCTTAGAAGATGCCCCAGAGGCTGGCTTCTCAGACTGGGGAGGCCCAGGTGGGCCTTGAGCTAACTCTGGTAGCTGGAATCTCAACCCTGAGAGCAGGCAAGGCCTTGAGGGCGGCAGGCGAGTCGTGGGCGGCTAATGCGAGGCTCCCACATTACTGTGTTGACAAAGGCGGGTTTCTGTACCCAGCAGTAAATTCCCCTCCCCAGAGAACAGGGCCCGCCTGCCCCACTGTGCTTGGCCCTGATCACAGCCTGCTCTCTGGCACCCTCCGGGCTTTGCTGGTGACTCACCAGGCCCCCCGCTGGGGTGAACCAGTCAGAGAGGCCCTGGCAGGAGAAGACATGGTGGGGAGGCAGCAGTGTTTACAACATGGTTCCATGTAGCCACTACAACATTTACTATGCATTTCCTGACTGGTCTGATTTTAAAAACACATCAACGAAGACAATGGAAAATTGGGTTTCCTCTACATTTATTGCAACTGCTAAATGATTAACAACATTCACAACTTCTTAGATTAAAAAAAGAAAAAAAAACCCAAAAACTTCCATTTTGTAACATCACAAATGTCTTCTAGGTTTTACCAAGGACCAAAAATGCTAAAATTCTCTCTATGATTTCCAGTGATGGAAACAAGCCAGAGACAGTAAGCACCCAAAGTGATGAGTTAGCACTTTCCGGATGCCTGTTGTCCTCACGGAAGAGACCCTGGAACTAGAATGACAGAAAAGACACTGTGACTTTGACAAGACCATGCACCCGCACATCGCGTTCGCACACATGCTCCCTGCAGAGCAGCCTAGGCCAGAGAGAGCAATAGTGGGCACAGAGGGCCAGCACACTGGTCCCTGGCCGAAGACAGGCACAGGGACCCACCACCACGCTCCACTGGCTCCTGCAATGCCTTCACTGCCTCAACGTCGACTCCACAGGAACAGCATCACCTGAGTGCTCAGAGGACTTCCAGGCTCAAGAAGAAGGTGTTTCCTTTGATGTTTGCCAAAGGCTCACAATCAGTGTCAGCTCAAAGTGGGATGACTCCACGAGGAGTGGCAGGAGGCTGCAGGGGCAGGGCTCACACCCTGGGAATTCCTAAAGCATCTCACTTATAAATAAAAGTGGAGAAAGCCCAGAATGAAAATACTAGGACAAAGCGAATATGATGGGCAGAGGTATCCATGCTCCAACGAAAGCTAGGACCTGTGGTGGGATGTGTGCCTCACTCAGGCTCTGCAGGCACACTGCCAAAGGCCACCGGGGACTGAGGCCCTATTCTCAGAGTTCTGTCCTTCCACCTGACCCTTGGCCAGCACAGAAGGCTGGTAAAAGAATTAGGAAAGAAAGGAGCAGAAGACAAACCTCCATAGCTGTGGTTCCCCTAAACTACACCCCCTCCTGTGGGCTGGTTCAACTCTGCTAAGGGACCTCCAGCATATCCATGGCCAAAAAGACCCGCCAGTTGCCAAAGCAACAGAAGCAACTAGAAGCAGAGCCTTGGGGGCTACACCTGACATGAAGAAAGGCGCCACGGGGCAGGCACGTGAGATGCCGGCACAGGCCTGAGTGCAGACGAGGCAGACAAGACAGAACCAGAGGGGCTGGGACTACAGCCCGGGAGAGCTGCGGCTTTGAGAAAGCAAACATTTCTTAACAGCCAATACAAGCGGCTGACATAGTAACTCACTGCCTGTCCCCCAAGCTTGTAGTGTCAGCAGGATCCCAAGTTTTTCAGATTTTAGCACGTATTTAAAACTTCAACACTGCTGCTTTATGAGGAAGGGCTGAGATTCCCACAGCCTGAGAATTTCACATGTAGCTGACAGAAGCAGAGCACTGGGAGAAGCTGGAAGGGGCGGCGATCATATGCCTTGAAATAGCAAACAGCTGCTGAGCCCACCCCAAGAGGATCCTTTCCGTTCTGTACAAACGCCCTAAAAACAATTCTTTATGCTGCCCCACATGCAAAAAATAAAGACTCCTGAAGAGTTTACACCATCCCCCTTTGTAGGAGACTCCATGTGTGGTTTAAGAAAAATCAAACTACAGTTCGCTTCCTTTGTGGATTCCAGAGACATGTAAATTTGGGGAAAATTTCAGCAGTGTAATGCTTACTCCCCACTAACGAGAGCTATATTATACCGTTGCTAAAATTTGGTCAAGTCTCTTGGGGGTGCATTTAAGCAATGAGACTCCATAAATAACATGTTCATCCAAATCAAGGTTTTCCACCTATTCAAAGAGCTTCATTACTCAGACCAACAGGCTGTGGTACCAGAGCACAGACTTTCCTATTATTGATTTATAGCCCCCGTTGAAATTCTAGAAACAAGAAGAGGATCTGCGATTGTTCCGGCTTCAAGTTTGCTAACAGAGCACTTCTGGAGAGCAGTGTGCGCTGGGATGGAAGATGGGCAGGAGCTGTTCCTGAGCACTAAGCGGGCAGCACCACCTCCTGAGGGGCACTGGCAAAAATCTGGAGGGGACTTGTGGCCCAAAGCATTCGGAAGAGGGGGAAAGGCAAAAGCAGATCGGAAATGGTGAGTTCTTTTTTTCTTTAAGAAAAAGAAAAGCCAGTGGAACCTCCGCCCCAGAAACTGCAGAGACATTTGTTTTTCGTGTACACACCAAACCTACTTGGGCACTGGCTCCAGGGCAGATCCAGGGCAGAGGTGGCGTTTTAAGAGTAATTGCTGCTTCAAGCCTTATCTTTCTCACCCATGGTTCTGATCTATTCGGGGAGAGAACAATTTTGTTCAAAACTGAGTTGGAAATTATGGGTGGGGAGGGAAAGTGAAAAGAGTGGAGAAAGACGAGGATATTTATAGGCCCATGGCCCTACAGAAGGGAAAGGGCGTGAAGACCCTCAGAAAGGGACGTGCGTAGCATCCTCTGCAGTGCCGGCTTCCAGCTCGCCCCTACACCTGTGGGACGCAAGGCCACTCTGTGGCGGCCTGTTTCCAGGTGAGCTGGCAAGGGGCGGCCGTGTACAGTCCACGGTGAGCCCTGCGCCCAGGCCCTGCTGGTGGGCTGCAGCTGTGTTTGGCAGGTATGGGGCTCACTCCTTCGGCCAAGCCTGGAAGGTGAGAGGTAGGACACATCTGCAACCAAAGACTCCTCTGTTTCCCTCACAGACTTTTTTTTTGTGGTGGTGGTTTTGATGCTTGGAATACCGACTTTTCAGAGGTAATGTCTCTGTGTACCAGAACCTCAGCTTAGGCAGAATGCCCCACACACTAGCTCATGTACATACCTATTTGTTGGCCCGCTTGTGTCTGTACATCTGCATCATCCTCTGACGGAACACATCAAACGTGTCTTCTTTGTGCTCCTGCCCGTCGGCACCCAACCCCTCCCCTTCCGAGGCAGTTCCCCTAAGGAGCAAAATGGAGAGTTAGCCACACCTGTGCCCCAGAGCCTGGCCACCGGAAGGCTGGAAATGGCAGAAGCAGTCAGAGTGGGATGGAGGTATGTGGGACACACAAGAGACACGAAAAGGAAAGAAAAATGCAATCCACAGTGGGAACAAGGGGTACTCACCTGTGCAGGTATGCGGACCTTCTGAGAGTGCTCAGAAGCCCGATTACAGCAGAAAGCCTCCCCTAGCCAGTGCTAAGCTCAGTTTTAAATGAAATGCCTGCCGGATGTTAACAGGGCTTAACACACTGGGCCGTGTTCTAGCCTGTGATGGGTTCACGAAAAAGGGAAAGTGGCTCTTGGTGTAACTACCCAGATTCACCACTCAGCTTTTATGACAACGTAAACGTGGCCAGAAGGCCAAGGCTCAAGCAGCCATTTAAACAGTCTACGCAAGCACAGCAAGGAGCCGTTTGAACACCTGCATATGTAAATAATCTGCTTCTCGTCTCATCTGAAGACTCCTTTTGTTAAAAAAAATACTACCAACTTTAAGCAACGGTCATCATGAAGGGCACCAAGAATCAGGCTGCAGGTCGAAGGACTTTGGGACCTGAATCCCAAAGAAAGCCCTGTCTCCCCAGGCCCTGATGCCCAGCCCCAGCCCTGGCCCTGAGTCCTGCCGCATACACGCTGACGGGCTCCCTGATGCCCTTCCCACAGGAGCCCAGGCCGTGGCCCTCCTTCCAGCCCATCTTCTGTAGCATCTGGAACCCCAGGTTCTTGTCGGTCAACTTCTGCTGGGCGAAGTCAAAGTCCTTGGATTTCTGAGGAAAGAGAAGAGTGTGGGACGTGGGCTGCAGCAAAGTGCCTGGAGTGAGGGTCTGCCCTGGACTGTGCCTGGACATAGTCCAGCACTGACACCCCCTAACGCCTCCCTGACTCTCCAGACTCTCAGGAGCAAGCCATGGTCACCTCCCCAGTTCTACCCCTAGAAGGAGAAAAACCACCCAGAGAGGTACTGAGAGTTGAGTGACATGACGTGAGTTGGGCCTGAAGGCATGACGCAGCGTGTGTGTGTGTGTGTGTGTGTGTGGATGCATGTGCGCATGAGCATGTGTTCATGAGCTACTGAACACAGCCCAGGGAGCTGGGAGGCGAGGGTACCGGGGGTCTTGGCAGGCCAGGGTGGGCCAAAGTCAGTCTGCAGGGCATTTAGAGGGACTCAAGGAGGAAGGAGCTATGCTATTGCCTGGGGCAGGAAAAGGGGACAAACAGCTGTGCAGGAGAGACACGCACAGGCTGAAGGCTGGGGTAACAACAAGCAGGAGTGCTAGCCCTAGGGGGCCCCTCACCATCAGGAGGAGGCCTAGAGAACAGAGGAGGTGGAACCTGCCCGCTGAGATGACAACAGGGCTGTCTGTCATGCCCTCCCGGGCCCAGAGAAGAATAGCTAAGACAAATGGAGGGGTGGGGAAGCCAGGGCAAAGGCTGGCAGGCCTGCATCCCTTTCAGGAAAGCTGCTAAGGTGGGAACAACAGGAGTCGTCAGCTTGGTCAGACAGGTCCTTGTAAGTGTTCAGTTTGTGTCTAGGAACCAGCGTGTCCAGTTTCCTGGAGCTGGAGAAAAGCCGTGTGCTGTGCTGAGGTGTGCACCCGCTGTCTGCCTGCAGTTGCCTCAAGGAGGCACTCAAGTTTGCAGGATACCCACCTGCTATGCACCAGGGTAACACGCATCTTGTTTACTCCTCAAGGTATCTACTACCTGCAGGGGAGGTGCAACCGTCCCACTTCACAGATGTACAAACAGAGGCTCAGGAGTTACGGGCCAAGATTAGGTGGCCAGGCTGAGGCTGAACCTGGCTGCCCCCTTACCAGGCTACCCTTTCACCCAGGCCTCCAGATGGGCACCTGGGTGCTGGCATACCAGTTAGGACCACAAACTCTGGGTGCAGGAAGGTCCCTCCTCCCTGCTGTACCTGGGGTCACACTGATGTTTCACCTGGCTGTTGAGACTGAGACGGTGCACTTGGAACAGATCTGACCCACTGGGGTGCCGCCACACGGGCTTTCCTTACTGCCGGACACCGGCTGCCCACTCACCTGTCCCTGACCTCTAGGGACCTGTGATGTCTCCATGTGTCCCAGGTGACTTTGCCTGGCCTCACCTGCCCCCGCACATCTGCCCAGCCATCTGGAATTCTCCTCCATCTCTTTCAAATGATCTGCTCCCCATTCCAGCCATGGCAGCTCCATCCTCCTAACTGCCCAGGCTGACAACCCTGGAGTCACCCTGGACTCCTGGGGTTCGCCGTTCCATATCCAATCCATCCTTGAGTCCCACCAACTCCACCTTCACCCCTCCTGGCCCCCTGGCTCTGCATGGCCCTCCACCGCATGGGCTGTTCTGAACATAGCAACCATGGCGGCCACGTCTTCTACCCAAACCCCACCTCAGGTTCCCTAGGGCCTCCCCCACAGAAAGGCATCCATCTCCAGGCACCACATGACTTGGGTCCACGCTGCATTCACTTCTCACCTCCCCACTGCACTCGGGCACAAAGGGCTCCCTGCTGACCTGTAACCCCCTTGGGGCCTCTCCCAGGCCCTTCCCAGATCTCCATACAAATGTCACCTGTCAGGGAGACTTTCCCTGGCCTCCCTGATTAAATGGCACCCCCTGAGCCCACCTTATTCCTGATCTCCTGTCAATCTGCTTCTCTGTACCCAGGGCACCCCTAAGACTGAGTTCGCCCATTTCTCTGTCACTGCCAGCTCTCCTCGCTGCTGCCTCAGAGTGGGCAGATGGGGCCTGGAGCAGAGGAGGTGTAGACAGGCCAATGAACACACATACACTCAGCTTACAGGAAATGAGCGCACTCTTTTAACCATGATCATATTCCACTAAATCTGAACTTCTCAATGGCCTTGGTCATCTCCCATCCAGTGCACGTATCAGACCTCACCTGTTACATGGACTCGTTATCGCCCTATAACAGTTTTAAGAAGGACCCCAGAGAAAAGGCTGTTTGTCGTGCTTTGTACATTAACACCCAGTCTGAAGTACGAGTCTAGCTTCAGCACAGCCAGTGTCCCTGAAACCAACAAATTCCAACCGACTACATCCTGGTGTGGATTCACAAATGGTCACGCTCACCTTCTTTTTGGACATGGGACGACCTCGAGGCCTGTCGTAGGCGATGCGAACTGGTTCGTGAACTGGAAGACAAAAAAAACACGAACATACACATATATGAACTGCCCCGCTGGCAGCAGCCTGGCCCCTCTCAGGACGGTGTGACCACGGAGCACAGAGGCCCAACATGTGGGCTCCATGAAGGGCTGCCCCGCTGTGGGGGTCTGCTTAACTTACACTCCCCGTGTTTATGACAAAGGACTGATGTGTGGATCCGTTACTGTGACCACAGGAACATACCTGGCTTCAACAAATGATCTATCTGAAACGCCATGACCTCCTAGTGTCTCTGTGACTACTCCACTGATGAAGAACTAAAGTCCCCTTCTAGGGGCTCAGAGGCTGGGCACCCCCAAGGTCATGGAGAGGATATGGTGGAGATGATCCAGGCCTGTCCCCTCCACGGCCAGGGCTCTCTCACTGGAATCTGAGCAACAGTGGAAACAATGAGCAGCATGTGGGGTGCTACAAGCCACAGACTGACACAGCAGCATCTCCTTAGAGCACCAACTTTAGACCAAGTGGGAACGTGAGCTACACATGGACATTCTGGAGCGGTATGCAAAACCACTAAGACTACTGTAGTTTAAAAACATAAGACCAAAGAAACTCATGTTTGCTGGCAACTGTAGGGCATGCACAGATTTAGATTTTCTGCTGTGAGGGCTGGGGGGATTTGGGGAGGTATTATTCAGGTTGGTGTGTGTAATTACAGGAGGGAAGGGTGACAGGGGCCAGCTGGTCATCTTTTGGCTGAGCTTGGACTGAGGGCTAGTAAATAATTCCAAACAGTCAAGCAACATCTCCACCCATCTCCACTACTTTCTGTGGCCCACAACTGAGCACTGTGACTCCCTCCTCGGGTGCTCAACGGAAGCCAGTGCTAAGGCATTGTGCTGACAACCAGACACTCACCTTTGGGCTCCTGTATGAGGCACAGCCTCTTGGGAGCTGGAATCATGCCAACCTTCAACGACTTGCTGCTGACCCTCTTCCGGGGGAAGCAGGCCCCTGAAGAGGCCTGTGACAGGGCAGGCGTGCCAGCTGGTCCATCCTCAGCCACCTCACTCGGAAGGCCATCAGCACTGGGGCTGCCCTCGGAACCCTCAGACTTGGCGGCCCCTCCTGCTGGCCTGGAGGCCCCTCTGGGAGCGAGGGCCCCGTCACCTCCCTCCTCATCGTCATCCTCCTCCTCATCATCGTCCTCCTCCTCCTCCTCAGGAATCAACTCTGGGTTCTCCAGTTCAGCCTCATGCTGAAGGGGCTCATCCTCAAACTCTTCTTCCCCTTCCACACGCTCTAGGGTGCTCTCACCAGCATGGAGGTTCAGTGGAGATGATGTAAAACAAATTGATGGGCACAGTTCAAATACTTTCTTTCGATAGAATTTGAAAGCTGAACTATTTTGGTCATGTAGAAACCTGGGATAAAGGTGAAATACACTGGTTAACCAAGGTCCTCTGAACAATCTTATTTGCTGAAACTGTCCAAACGGACCCAATGAAGCTGGGGGCAGGAGAAAAGTATGAATAACCTGACCTCTTTCTATTAGCTATAGTTGATGGCGCAGCTTCACAATGACAGAGAAAGTTTGCGGAGTACTAGTAATTTAACAAAGGCGCCAGAATGTCAGAGGCCTAATTGCTTTTTGGGAGAAGGAGGTGGAGGAACAAGGTATGTGGGGACCACCAGCGGACAGGCTGGAACATAAGCTCCAACACTGCAGCCAGGAGATCCGACCTGAGAATCATCTCAACTCCTTCTAGTGATGGCACTGGCTGCTCTGGCCCTCCATGTGCTCACTGTGAGTCTCGTTTCTCTGACACTCGTCATACGTCTCATATGAGATGGAAGAAGGCATGTCACCTGCAGCACCCTCTGCCTCACACCCTGTAGTGCTGCATGAGTGTGATGGCAATGAGGCCTCTCTGTGCCTCAGAGTATGACAGCCATCTCGACCTGTGGCCACAGCTGGGGGCTATGGCTGGTGTAGGAAACTAAAAACCTGCACAAAAAAACAAAACACACTCAGACCAAGGAAAGACAGCCCTTGTTCTCAGATAGGACAACTCAACCTCAAGAAGATGTCAATTCTCCAAATGTTGGAGAGGTTGTGGAGAAAAAGGAACCCTCATACACTGTTGGTGGGAATGCAAACTGGTACAGCCACTATGGAAAACAGTATGGAGATTTCTCAAAAAGTTAAAAATAGAAATACCCTATGACCCAGCCATCCCATTACTGGGTATCTATCCTAAGAACCTGAAATCAGAAATCCCAAGAGTCCCTTGCACCCCTATGTTCATCGCAGCATTATTTACAATAGCCAAGACGTGGAACCAACCTACATGCCCAGAAACTGATGATTGGATAAAGAAGATATGGTATATATACACAATGGAATACTACTCAGCCATAAAAAAAGACAAAATTGGCCCATTTACAGCAATGTGGATGGACCTCGAGGGTATTATGTTAAGCGAAATAAGCCAGTCAGAGAAAGACGAACTCTATATGACTCCACTCATAGGTGGAAGTTAGTATATTGACAAGGAGATCTGATCGGTGGTTACCAGGGAAAAGGGGGGGTGGGGGGAGGGCACAAAGGGGGAAGTGGTGTACCCACAACATGACTAACAAAAATGTACAACTGAAATCTCACAAGGTTGTAATCTATCATAACATTAATAAAAAAAAAAAAAAAAGATGTCAATTCTCTCTTAATGTGCTAATGTATAAAAGTATCCCAATAAAAGCATCTTTTTTCCTGGATCTGGACAAGATGATTTTAAAGTTCATACAGAAAAATAAATATGCAAGAATGTCTGGGAGAACTCTGAACAAGATCAACGAGAGGTTCCAGCCCTACCAGATAGTACAAGGTACATTAAGCCTCTACGGTTAAAACAGTGTGGTACTGGTCCACGGATAGACCAACAAGCCAAAAGAAAGGCCAGAAACACACTTTCTGATGAAGGTAGTTTATCAAACCACTACGAAAAAGAAGATCTTATCAATGAATGATGTCAGGACAACTGGGCAGCTTTAAAGAAAAATATTTAATTAAATTGGATCTAAGCTGCACCCTCTGCTCCCAAATAACTCCACGCTTATCGGGGATCTAAATGTAAAAAACAAGACAAAGTTCTAGAAGAAAATATAAAAATGTCTTTATAACCTGAGTGTGGGAAGATTCTTTCTATGACTCAGAATCCTGGTACAATAAAATAAGAAATTGAGAAACTTGACAACATGAAACACTTCTGCATTGTAGAATATCCTATACACAAAGTGGAAGATAAATGTCAAACTACGAAGGAAATGCATGTAATTACATTATAGATAAGAGCTCATAAAAATCAAGGAATAAAAAGTTCAAAAAACTCAACAGAAAAAGGGCAAAGAAAATTTTTGCCCTCCAAAAGACACTGCTGGAATGAGAAGAAAAGTCACAGACTAGGCAAAGGTATCTGCAAATCACACCTCTGACAAAAAACTTTTATTGAGAATATATAGTGAACACTCAAAATTCTAATAAGTAAATAAATGACCAAATCAAAAAATGAGCCAGGAGAGTGACGTCAGCATCATGGCAGAGCGAGCTCTCCCGGTGACCTCTCCTCTCCACCGTACAACAAAAAGACACTCATATTCCAACAGAGGAATCCACACAACGCAAAAGATGTGTGAGAGACCCATGCAGCCACATGTCAGAGGGTGGAGGTGCTGGAGGCCCCCCAGGATGAGGCGGAAGCATGTAAGAGAAAACTTCGCTCCCTCCACAGAAGACTGTGCTTGGCCTGCAAGAGGGAAGGAGGGGGAGGGCACGCCCGCTGGAGGGAACATCAAAGATCCCTGAGGTCTGTGGCAGCCTCCGAGGAAGCCCCCTACTGGGGCGAAAGCTATTGCAGGGGGTGACCTCATCAAGCCAACACCACAGCAGAGCAGATAGGGAGAACAGAGCGAGAAAACCCAGAAAGCACAAAAGCACGCAGGAGAAAGTGCCCCTCCCCACCACCCGCTCAGCACCAGGTCCAGTGCCTGCGATCCCAGTGGAACTCAGAGGGCTCAGAACACGCGGCTCTTGACCCCCCACCTGGGGCAATAGGTAGTAGCTGCGATCAAATAATACCAGGATGTGAAAGAAAAAAGCCCTCTAGCAGTATCAAAAATTGTATTAAATCTCCAGACCAGAGAGAAAATGACAAGTACCCAGAAATCAGCCCTGAAGACACAGAAATACGTAATCTAAATGACAGAGAATTCAAAATAGCTATCACCAAAAAACTCAACAAGTTAAAAGAGAATGGAGAGAAACAATTCAACAAGGTCAGAGCTAATTCAGAAAAGAGACTGAAACTATAAAGAAGAACCAGTCAGAAATATTGGAGATAAAAGACACAACTGATGAGATAAAACAAAAGATGGATTTCCTGACCACTCGAGCGGACGCCCTAGAGGAGTGAATCAGCATAATTGAGGATAGACATGTTGAAATGCTACAGATAGAGGAGGAGAGAGAACTAAGACTAAAAAGAAATGAAGAAAGTCTCTAAGAAACATCCGACTCAATTAGGAAACACAGCATAAGAATTATAGGTATTCCAGAGGGGGAAGAGAAGAAGGGGGCAGAAAGCTTGTTCAGAGAAATAAGAGCAGAGAACTTCCCAAAGCTGGGGAAGGAGCTGGAAATTCACGTGAAAGAAGCTGCCCGATCTCCTAAATATGTCAACGTAAAAAGACCTACTGCAAGGCATATAGTAGTGAAACTGGCAAAAGTGAATGACAAAGAAAAAATACTAAGGGCAGAAAGGCAGAAGAAAATAACCTACAAAGGAACCACTGTCAGGCTTTCAGCGGATTTCTCTGCAGGAACCTTACAGGCTAGGAGAGACTGGAATGACATATTCAAATCTTTGAAGGACAAAAACTTGCAGCCAAGAATACTCTATCCAGTGAAAATATCCTTCAGATATGATGGAAAAATAAAAACTTTCCCAGATAAACAAAAGATAAGGGAGTTCGTAGCCACAAGACCCCAACTACAAGAAATCCTCAAGAAGGCCCTCAAACCTGAAAAAAAAAAAGGGGGAGGAAAGGGGTTACAAAGCAGAGTAAGGAGATAAATAGGTAGACAAAATCAGAAAATTGTAGCTATCCATCAGAACAGGTTAGCAAATACTCAAGTATAACATTAAAGATAAAAGGGAAGGAAAACACTAAAAACAAAGATAATCTTGTCATTTTAACCACAAACTCACAACACAAGATGGAATACGATGTGAGAAAAACAACTTAGGAGGGAAAGAGGAAAGGGACTGAATCGGTTTAGTCTAAGGAAATAAGAGGCCATCAGACTATCTTATCTACGAGATTTTGAATACAAATCTCATGGTAACCACTAAGCAAAAAAAGTAGAACAGAGACACAAAACAAAGAACATAAAAAACTACATAACTCAATTGGTAGACTGAAACACACGGGACCAGAAACAAAGGAAATGCAGGAGAACCAGAAAACGAGTGATAAAAATGGCAGCATTAAGCCCTCATATATTGATAATCACTGTAAATGTAAATAGACTGAATTCCCCAATAAAAAGACACAGAGTGGCGAGATGGATTAAAGAACAAGACCCAACAATATGCTGCCTCCAGGAAACACATCTCAGCTCCAAGACAAACACAGGCTCAGAGTGAAGGGATGGAAGACAATACTCCAAGCTAATGGAAAACAAAAGAAAGCAGGTGTCACAATACTTGTATCAGACAAAGTAGACTTCAAGATAAGACAGGTAAAGAGAGACAAAGAGAGGCAGCATATGATGATCAAAGGGACACTCCATCAAGAAGACCTAACACTTACAAATACATATGCATCCCAACACAGGAGCATCAAAGTACATAAAGCAATTATTAACAAACCTAAAAGGAGATATTAATAATAACATAATAGTAGGGGACCTCAACACTCCACTCACATCAATGGATAAATCATCCACACAGAAAATCAATAAGGAAACAATGGAATTAAATGAAAAGCTACACCAGG
This sequence comes from Equus caballus, assembly GCF_041296265.1. NCBI lineage: Eukaryota > Metazoa > Chordata > Mammalia > Perissodactyla > Equidae > Equus > Equus caballus. Next base: position 18,044,725 of record NC_091704.1, read on the forward strand.
TGGACTTAATAGACATATATAGAACACATCATCCAAAAACACATTCTTCTCAAGTTCACACGGAACATTCTCAAGGATAGACCATATGTTGGGAAACAAGGCAAGCCTCAATAAATTTAAGAAGACTGAAATAATAACAAGCATGTTTTCTGACCACAATGCTATAAAGCTAGAAGTTAATTACAAGAAAAAAGCTGAGAAAAGGACAAAGATGTGAAGACTAAACAACATGCTATTGAACAACAAATGGATCATTGAAGAAATTAAAGAAGAAATAAAAAAAATCTGGAGACAAACGAAAATGAAAACATATCATACCAATTCATATGGGATGCAGCAAAAGTGGTACTAAGAGGGAAATTCATCGCATTACAGGCTCACCTTAATAAACAAGAAAAATCCCAAATAAGCAACCTCAAATTACACCTAACTGAATTAGAAAAGGAAGAACAAAGCCCAAAGTCAGCAGGAGAGAAATAATAAAAATCAGAGCAGAAATAAATGCAACTGAAACAAAAAAGGCAGTAGAAAGGATTAATGAAACAAAGAGCTGGCTCTTTGAGAAGATAAACAAAATTGACAAACTCCTAGCCAGACTAACAAAGAAAAAAGGAGAGAAAGCTCAGATAAATAAAATTAGAAATGAAACAGGAGAAATAACAACAGATACAAGGCCAGGCCAGTAGCGTAGAGGTTAAGTTTGCACGTTCTGCTCCGGCGGCCTGGGTTTGCCCGTTAGGATCCCAGGTGCAGAAATGGCACCACTTGGCAAGCCATGCTGTGGCAGGCGTCTTGCATATAAAGTAGAGGAAGATGGGCACACATGTTAGCTCAGGGCCAGTCTTCCTCAGCAAAAAGCAGAGGATTGGTGGCAGATGTTAGCTCAGGGCTAATCTTCCTCAAAAACAAAAAAAAAACAAAACAACAGATTCAACAGAAATACAAAGGATTATAAGAGAATACTACGAAAAGTTATATGCCAACAAAATGGACAATCTAGAAGAAATGGATAAATTCTTAAACTTTTACAACCTCCCAAAGCTGAATCAAAAAGAAATAGATAACCTGAATAGACCAATCACCAGTAAAGAGATTGAAACAGTAACCAAAAGCATCCCAAAAAATAAAAGCCCATGACCAGATGGCTTCCCTGGAGAATTCTACCAAACCTTCAGAGAGGATTTAATACCTATCCTTACCAAGCTATTCCAAAACATTAGGGAAGATGGAATGCTTCCTAACACATTCTATGAGTCCAACATCACTCTGATGACAAAGCCTGACAAGGACAACACAAAAAAGGGAAACTACAGGCCAATATTGCTGATGAACATAGATGCAAATAATCCTCAACAAAACATTGGCAATCTGAATACAGCAATACATGAAAAAGATTATACATCATGATCAAGTGGGATTTATACCAGGGACAAAGGGATGGTTCAACATCCACAAATCAATCAATGTGATATACCACATTAACAAAATGAGGACCAAAAACCACATGATCATCTCAATAGATGCAGAGAAAGCATTTGACAAGATCCAACAGCCGTTTATGATAAAAAACACTCTTAACAAAATGGGGACAGAAGGAAATTACCTCAACATAATAAAGGCCATATATGACAAAGCCACAGCCAACATCATACTCAATGGGGAAAAACTGAAAGCCATCCCTCTGAGAAAAGGAACAAGACAAGGGTGCCCACTATCACGACTCTTACTCAGCATAGTACTGGAGGTTTTGCCAGAGCAATTAGGCAAGAGAAAGGAATAAAAGGAATCCATACATGGAGTGAAGAAGTGAAACTCTCGCTGTTTGCAGACGACATGATCATATATATAGAAAACCCTAAAGAATCCATCAGAAAACTATTAGAAATAATTAACAATTACAGTAAAGTTGCAGGGTACAAAATCAACTCACAAAAATCAGTTGCATTTCTATACTCTAAAAATGCACTTACAGAAAGAGAACTCAAGAATACAACTCCACTTACAACTGCAACAAAAAGAATAAAATATCTAGGGATAAATTCAACCAAAGAAGTGAAGGACTTATACAATGAAAACTATGACATTATTCAAAGAAATAGATGATGACATAAAGAAATGGAAAGAGATTCCATGCACATAGGTCAGGAGAATAAACATAATTAAAATGTCCACACTACCCAAAAAAATCTACAGATTCAATGCAATCCGAATCAGAATCCCAATGACATTCTTCATGGAAATAGAACAAAGAATTCTAAAATTCATATGCGGGAACCAAAGACCTCAAATTGCTAAAGCAATACTGGGAAAAAAGAACAAAGCTGGAGGCATCACAGTCCCTGACTTCAAAATGTACTACAAAGCCATAGTGATCAAAACGGCATGGGACTGGCACAGAAACAGGCACACAGATCAATGGAACACAACTGAAAGCCCAAAAATAAAACCACACATCTATGGACAGCTAATCTTCAACAAAGTTGCCAAGAACATACAATGGAGAAAAGATAATCTCTTCAATAAATGGTGTTGGAAAATCTGGACAACCAATTGCAAAAGAATTAAAGTAGACCATTGTCTCAAGCCATACACAAAAATAAACTCAAAATGGATCAAAGATTGAAGATAAGTCCTGAAACCATAAAACTCCTGGAAGATAATATAGGTAGGACACTCTTTGACATCGGACTAAAAAGGATCTTTTCAAATACCGGGTCTTCTCAGACAAGAGAAACAAAAGAAAAAATAAACAAGTGGGAGTTCATCAGACTAAAGAGCTTCTGCAAGGCAAAAGAAACCAGGATCAAAACAAAAAGACAACCCACCAATTGGGAGAAAATATTTGCAAATCATATATCTGATAAGGGGTTAATCTCCATAATATATAAGGAACTCACAACAGAACACCACCAAAAAAACCCAGCCCAATCAAAAACTGGGCAGAGGATATGAACAGACATTTTTCCAAAGAAGATATACAGATGGCCAATAGGCACATGACAAGATGTTCAACATCACTAATCATCAGGGAAATGCAAATCAAAACTACACTAAGATACCACCTAACATCTGTTAAAATGGCTATAATCACTAAGAGTAAAAATAACAAATGTTGGAGAGGGTGTGGAGAAAAGGGAACCCTCACACACTGCCGGTGGAAATGCAAACTGGTGCAGCCACTATGGAAAACAGTATGGAGATTTCTCAAAAAACGAAAAATAGAAATACCATATGACCCAGCTATCCCACTACTGGGTGTCAATCCAAAGAACTCAAAATCAACAATTCAAAGACACTCATGCACCCCTATGTTCATTGCAGCATTATTCACAATAGCCAAGATGTGGAAGCAACCCAAGTGCCCACTGACTGATGAATGGATAAAGAAGATGTGTTATATATATATGATGGAATACTACTCAGCCATAAAAAAGACAAAACCGTACCATTCACAACAACATGGGTGGACCTTGAGGGTATTATGTGAAATTATGTGAAATAAGCCAGACAGAGAAAGACAAACGCTGTATGATTTCACTCATATGTGGAAGATAAACACACAGACAAAGAGAACTGTTTAGTGGTTACCAGGGGAAGGGGGGGTGGTGGGCACAAAGGGTGAAGGGCAGCATTTATATGGTGATGACAAGAAATGTACAAGTGAAATTTCACAATGATGTAAACTATTATGAACTTAATAATAATAAAAAAAGAGCTGAAGATCCAAAGAGACACCTCACTCAAGAAATACGGAAAGCACACAAGCACAGTCAAAGATGCTCAGCAGCGTTAAGTCCTCAGAGAAAGACGACCACATTGTGACATTCCCTCCCAATGTCATGGGATGAGAACATGAAAAAGATTGACACTGTCATGTGCTGGCAAAGATGGGGGGAACCAAGACTCCTGGCTGCTGGTAATGCAAAATGATGCAGCCACTTGGCAAGGCAGTTTGGCAGGTTCTTCAGAAGTTAAGCGTGGACCCACGATAGAGCCAGCCTTTCCTCACCTTGGTATTTACCCAAGAGAAATGAGAGCAGGCCTTGTAAGTGAATGCTCACAGCAGCTCTATTTGTAATTGTCCCAAACTGGAAACATCTCCAATGCCATCAACAGGTCAACAAGTGACTAACTGGTCCAGTCATACAAGGGGACACACTCAGCAGTGAGGACGAATGAACTACGGATACATGCAACGACATGGCTGAACCCAAATAGTGACGCTGAGTAAGAAGCCAAGTGAGAACAAACTGCATTTACACAAAATTCTAGAAAATGCAAACTATTTACAGTGAGAGAGAGCTAAGCAGCAGCTTCCTGGGGGAGGGATAACAAAAGGCACAAGGAAACTCTGGGTCACGGATGTGGTCACCATCTTGATTGTGGGGATGGTAGCATGGGTACAGACGAGTCAAAATTTATCAAATATGTGCAGTTTACAGTAGTCAATTATACTTCAACAAATGTTTTTTTAAAAAAGGTCAAATAATAGGAATAGTTACAGAAAGATACACAGAAGATATTTAAATTTATGAAAAGGTGTTCAATTTTACTCCTAAGAAAAATGCAAACTAAAACTTCAATGAGAAACTTAGAAATTTCTCACCAATCCTACTGGCTCAAAGGTAACATGCCAAAAGGTGAGGGGTGGGGACAAACATTCCTGACAGTGCTGGGGAGTCTGCACTATCAAACAAAACTTCCTTTGCATTGACCTTGGACCCAACAATCACCCTTCTGGAAGATACTGAAGACTCTCTCCACAAATACAAAGCCCACGTGATGCCGCCAAAGGCTGGGGAGTGAGCCACACTGTACAGGTAGAACAGGCAGGGGGACTTCTGGACAAGTTGTTATAGGGAAGAGGCAAGACGTGAAGGAATCTGTTACATGCAGAAGGCTACTTGTGGTGTCAGAAATAAGGGAGAAATATATATACACACACACTAGAAAGGAATGAAAATGGTTTCCTATTGATAGTGAAGGAGGTGAGACTTCTCTGAGCTTACCTTTTTGTAATTTTTACTTTAGAACCAGGCTGTACTTATTTTTTCTATGCAATTTAAAAGAATAGGGGAAAAAAGCCCTAAAACAGAATTTTCAGAAATAAACGAACCTGATTGTATGTCAAACTGATAACAGAACCACACAGACAAAATGAATTAACTCAAGCAACTGCTGAGCACATTAGAGCTGTAATTTTTCTAAGGGAAAAGAAACACAAAGTCATCTTGGCCGTTATGAAACAGGCATGCTATTGGGTGCAGTCATTTTCATTCTCTTCTATGAGCACTGGGGGAGGGAGTGAGTCACCCCACCTCATGTTGCTGTAGGATCCAGGGCTCTTGCTATGGGGAAGGAGGGGACAGCGCTTTCTGAGGAACACTGCTCAGAAAAGGCTGTCACAAAGGGTGGGAATAACCCTAAACCCGGGCAGTGCCAAGTGCCCAGGATAACGCAGAGTTCCTTTTCAAGCCGTAGTTTTCATTGGGGGAAAAAAGAACCGATGAAATGCTCCCGGCTGCCCTGGACTGAGCTGAGCTGTCCCCCTTGCCTGGTCCTGCCAGGGCAAGGTCCCCCATGCCATGGGCAGGCTGACTCTGAGGTCTGCAGGGCCCAGCAGCCCCTGAGGTCACCAGGCCTATAAAAGGCAGGATCAGGCTGAGCGCCTGCAAGGCTCTCAGCACTCTCCAGGGCTGGTCAGGGTCTTGAGTCGTTTGGGACCATTCAAGGTCCCAAACAAGCTGGAACAGCATGCTCTGTCACCACTGCATCCCAGAAATGCTCTAGGAAATGTGACTTTTGTTTTTTTTTTTGAGGAAGATTATCCCTCAGCTAACTACTGCCAGTCATCCTCTTTTTGCTGAGGAAGCCTGGCCCTGAGCTAACATCTGTGCCCATCTTCCTCTACTTTATATGTGGGATGCCTACCACAGCATGGCGTGCCAAGCAGTGCCGTGTCCGCACCTGGGATCTGAACCAGCGAACCCTGGGCCGCCGAGAAGCAGAAGGAGTGAACTTAACCGCTGTGCCACCGGGCCGGCCTGTGACATTTTTAACTATATTTTTAATTAGACTAAGGCATGACTCTCCAGCACATTGGAAACAGGGTAAGATCCAGAGCCCTGAGAGGACTGTACAACTTGCACAGCAGGTGCACCCCATCAGCTCAGAGCAGGAGCCCAGAGGGTTATGCCTCAGTAATAAGAACACTCGGCCTCCAGGCAGCCTCTCACTGAAGGAGGAGAATCCATCCCCACAGGCAGAGTCACCTCTGCCTCTGGGCTGTGTGGCGTTGAGTTTGAGGAAAGGACAGAGTAACGGCGCCCCCTCCTGGCATGAGGGTGCCAGGCCATCACCACATGGAAGAGCTTGTTGCCCACAGCTGGCAGCAAATTCTCATGGGTCCAGAGCAGCTGCGTGACCAGGGACCATGCCCCCTCGTCCTCTGGCTCTCGGGCAAGGACATGCCCTCCTCCCCCTGCTGCCACCGATCTGCCTCTGCTCAGGTCCTGGGGAAGCCATCCCTCTGCTCAGAGCACTCTCTCCCCTTTCCCTGGCCAACTCGCACTTGGCCTTCGGATCCAGCTTAGTTATTCTCCATCCCTGCCGGGAGCTTCTCCTAATGGCCTAGATGAGGGCCGGTTCCCCCAACAGTCCAGAACAGACATCTCTCCCCCACAGCCCTGAGCTCAGCAGAAGTGAAGCCATGACTCATCCCGGGGTGATCCCCTGGACAGGATGCATCTGCCAGGCCAGCTGCGAGTTCTCAGGACACTCGTGGGCTGAACATACTCAAATCAAAAGGGTGTGAAGGGCACGTACCACAGGTCAGGGTTGTCGGTGCTATTTTCTATGCTGAACTGTTCAATCTCTGGTCCCACCTGAGCAACAAATTTGGCCAGTTTCTCCGCAGTCTCCATTGTCTTCGTGTCAACTACAAAACAAAGCAACTATCATGCATTGGTTCTGAGCTGCCACTTCCCATGTGAATACCCATGGGGCTTTGGAGACTGATTACAAAGATGGCCCCTTGTGTCCCCTCACTGTCTCCTCGCCCTTTGCTACATGACTCTGCAGCTCTGTCCAGCAGAGACCGACTCTCTTCTTTCCCCTTGAATTGGGGCTGGCCCCGGGACTCCTGCTGGCTGGCAGAATGTGGCAAAGTGTGGAGCCTGGGCCTCAGAGGCCTTGAGCACCTCCACTACCTCTCCTGGAGGCCCAATTCTGACTGTCAGGTGAACAAACCCAGGCTGGCTGCTAAGGGGTGACAGGCATGTGGCCTAGTCACCCCCATCACCTCAGCTGACAGCCCCAGACAACCAGCCATTCCTGCAGACATAGATGTGGGCTGAGCCCAGCTCAGCAGACTCAGGGCAACACTAGATCCCTCTGACTGAAGTCACAATTTCAAGTGGCTCGTTGTATAGCAACAGTTAGAGAATGCAGCAGCCATGCAGATTTTTTCCCCCTCTACATTCCCACCTGGTGGTGAGGGGGAAGCACTGGTGAGGAGGAGGCCTACTGCAGAGGGAGAAGGTTACAGCCAGGAGAAACAGAAGAAACTGCAGGTCAGTTAACCCCGAAGAGGGAAACACAGAGACTGTGGGGAAGGGGAAGCATAACAAGAGACAAGGGCAGCCCTTTGGAATGTAAAGCAGGCAAGAACAGAGAGAAACGGATCAAGGACTGAAGCCCCAGGCACAGGCACGTGGCACGCTCTGCTGGCCAGAAGTTGGACCTTGCAGGGAGGTGCAGAGTCACAGGGCAGCATTTTGCGTCAGCTCCACCCTCAGGACAGGAGGAAGGTGGTACAGACTCACAGGCCTCCCCCTTGAGGAGGGAAGAGGAGAGAAAGTGCCTCCCTGCACAGCAGTTTGGGCCAGGTCCCTGTTGCTACCACCTGCTGCCCAGCCCAGACCTCCAAGGTTGTCCCCCTTCCTGCAGAGACCCCTGGAGATTGGAGAGTTGGGACTGGGGTCCAGAGGAGGGAGACAAGAGTGAGCACCAACTTTCAGCAGACAGGCAGGGAGAGGAGGTCTGAGGGGCTTCAGAGACGTCCATTCCTCCTGGCTTGGGGGATGGGCCTGAGGCTTCTGGGCTGGGGTCCCGAGAAGAGGGTCCTGCTGGGTCTGGCGGGCAGTCCTTGGCAGTATCATTTCCATCTGGCTGGGGCAGCTTTCCCTGCAATGAGCCTGTAGCCTGCCGGCTGTGGTGTTTCAGCCTGGTGCCCGAGGAGAGGAGGGTCTGGGTCCCGGTGGTCGCTCTCCTCATCTTCCAGCCCCGGAGCCCTTGAGCTCGGAGCAGCCCCCGCCGACGGCCTGGGAGGAGCCTCTTCTTGAGGCTCCGGACTGCTCGAGCATATAGCATGGCTCGGACTGCACACTCGGCCGCCATTGGCTTCTGATCCACTCCTGGCAAAGTCTGGCTCATGCGCTGTGTTTCTGCTAGCTTCAGCTTGTAATATTTATACTCCAGACTACTGTCATCTGACAAAAACCTGTAAAACAAAACAGGCACAGCAGAACATTTGTTAAAACACCAGCATGACCAAATTGCTGCTGCAAATAGACTTCTGCAAACACTTTCCAAGTGGCGCCCTTCCTGCTGTTGGAGAGGCTCCACCGGCTCCATCGAGGACCAGGAGCCAGGCCCAGGTTACCCTCCTGTCCAGAGTGACCACTGTGCAACCAGGCGCTTTGACTGAGCACTGGTTGAGATTCTTCCTTGATTTCTGTCATCAGCAGCCATGAAGGAGCTCACAGCTCCTGGTGGCCGCAAAACACAAACCAGTCACCCTGGAGCCATAGAAGCACTCTGCTACCAGCACATAGCAAGCATTGCCCCTGGACCTTGTTTTCATGGTGGGCACTCAGTGAACTTTCAACTGCATTACTGAGGCCAGCATGCCACTACTGTGGAATCACGTGCCAAAGTCTTAACGAGAACAACACAGAAAAGAGAAGGAGTTTGAGTCACATTTACTGACCCAGAAAGACATCCATGATATGGCCAGTGGAGAGCAAGCTACAGAAGAATACCAACAGTGATAACACCATATGAAACTGCTCGGTGTACACACATCCACGTCTATTTCCTTTTTTCATAGGTGGAAAGAACATAAGGCAAACTGAATAATTTGCTCTGGGGTCTGGGATGCAGAAGGGTGTGGAGGGGGACTTTCACATCATTGATTTCATTTTCCATTTCACTAGCACCTTCTTTCAACTCTACTAGCCCTTCTCTTCCAGGGTCTGGACTTTCTCACTATTTCCTTCTATCTTCATGTACTGAAAGCCTGTCTTCACTCTTGACTTCTGGTAAACGCATCCAAGGTGGCACCTTCACCCCAAGTGTCGTTGTGGATGTGCGTGGGGTCCAGTGATCTCCCTGCTACTTCCTTCTGAAGATTTGCTAATTTCACTTTGGATTCCTCTTCACTTGGAAGTTATTTAGAAGCATGTTTTATTTTGGCTACTACTGATTTTGACTTTTACGCATTATAATGTGGCCCACATGATCTGCCTTCCTTGGGATTGCTACAATTTTCTGTGTGACCTCAGACATAACAGGTTTTTGTGAATGTTCAATTTCAGTTTGTATTAAAGAAGAATGAATGTTGTTTGGTAAGAACAGCAATATTTCAGGTGGCTTTCAGACTGTTTGACATTGAGGCCACATATTAGATGAAGTTCCTCATGATCAATGACAGAAGCCAACTGGAAGCAAGGTGGCAGCGCATAGCAGGGTGCTAGTAGCACCATGTTGACATGGCGTGTCCCTGGTGGGAAGCTCCATACAAAGCTCCTGCTGATTTGCACAGCCAAGGTCTGGCTGAGTCTGAGGAAACAGGCTGCAAGCTGGCTGCTCCACTGCCCTGGACCCTCTGCTGGGTCAACAGCAGCATCTTGCAAGACTGTACCCTAACAAGCAAGAGTTCCCGCAAAAGGGAACCATGGCCAACACGGACACTCAGGTTCTCAAGTTGAACGCAGCCCCAGCAAGGCCACCCCTCATCCAGGGCAAAAGTGGAGTCATCACCCAGGTGACCGAGATCCCTTCGATGTAAATCCTTTTCCCCTGGATGGTCTGATGCCAAGGGCAGTCTGAGGATATCAGCCACAAATCCATCTTCCCCAGTTCTAGTGGAGTATAATATCAAGAGCAGAGAATACCCCCCGACTCTAGCCTGCTGGGTTCAAATCCCAGTGCAGCCACTTATTAGCTGTGGGATTTTACTGAAACTTTCTGTGCCTCAGTTTCTTCATCTGTAAGATGTGCAGATGATAAGCAGCAGCTACTTCATTGTTTTGTTTTTAGACTTGAGTCACACACTTTTCATTATAAGGAAAATGCTTTGACTACTGCCTGGCATTTGTTAACTGCCCAAGAGATATCAGCACCTCCTCTTTATCTGTTCCTGCCCGTTTGCCGTGTTCTAAATCCTCTACAACCATATTTGGATGACATCATCTACCCATTTCAGAGAAATATAGTCAAGTCTCTTCAACCATGGTAAGGACTTAACAATGCCTCTTCTATTTCTAAATGCTGTTTATTTACATAGCTCAAAGCTCTGTGGTTCTGGCATGGAGAGTCCCAAGTGTTGTAGCTTCTGATGACTTTCCCTTGTTAGTAATCTCTTTTACCCCTCTGAATGCTTTTCTCTGTTTGATCTAAAGGAACATTTCCACACCTCTCTCTCTCGTAGCATTTGCCTGGTATGTAATGTTCCGTCTTTGTTTTCCACTCCTTGTGTTTTAAGTATCTTTGAGATGAAGCAACAGCTCGTGCTTCTAAACCCAAGTCTCTGGCTAGTAAAGGTAGCGTCAACCCACAGGACACTTATGGATTACTAATAAGGTTGAATGTACTCAAACTTGTTTCCTGTCTGCCTTTCTTTCTTCATGTTTTTTTTCTTTTATTGCTTTTCATTGGACTGAATTTCTTTTTTTGCTCCCCTGCCCATAGTGGTACAGAAATTATAATCCCATTTCCAAGCCTTTAATGGCTAATCAATACACATTAAATTCTTATTTTCTGTCAATATCCAGAATTACTCACTAGCTATATCCTCATTCTGAACGAGACAAGAGCCCCAGCACCCACTTCCCTCCTTCCCCCCAGCCACCTTGCATATTTAGATCATCTGGGATTTTAGAGTTCTTTCCCCAAGCATCAATTATTCAGATTTTGTGCTCACTTCTGGGCACTTGGACAATCCTGCTGAGGCTGGCTGAGGGATTGCTGGCCACCTGCTTTTCCCTGAGTCTGCAAACATGTCGACCTGTTGGGCTCTCCCTGGAGAGCATGGTCCAGCAAAGGTCAGGGCCATCCCACTCCTAGGGGACAATTCAGAAGCTGGGAAAAACAAAGCATGACATGTTCCTTCAGCTCTATGTCTGGCACTTTCGGGACCATTCTATAGGTTTGTTTCTTTGCAGGCTCTCACAGAGACTAGAGGAAGACCGCCAACTGGTGTTCCAAATGAGGAAGCAAAGTCGTAGTGGGTGTCTGTCTGCACTACTGACATTTTAGTGCACAGAAGGAGCAGGCTGCCTTGGTGAGAGGCTGTGGTCAGTTCTGTCCACAAGGCTCAGCTGTGAACAAACGCATGTTTGCCCCTCCTTGGGGGGAGGCGGAGGTCTCAAATCTCTGCTGGATCTCGGAAGGCGAAGATAATGGAAACTCTTCTTAGATCTGTCTCTGAAGATCTGAACCTTTCACTCACTCACTAATAAAAAGAACCTATTTGCATTGGGGCCCAACAAGAAGTGGGTCTTCTGATCAACCACTGAGAATTCCTTAAACACTGACAGGAGAGTGAGCTAAAATCCTCATTTATCTTGGTAGTGTCAACAATAATGCATAAAACTGAAAGAGCAACATAGGCTTATCATCAAGAGATACGGAGGTAAGTGTGAGAAGTAGCTTAAAGAACTAAAAAGTGACTGCCTCCAAGGAGTGGAACTAGCATGGGAACCAGCCACAGCAGAAACATTTTGTTTTTTCTGATTAGTTCAATGGATTTTTCTGGTAAACCACAGATAAGTACTACTTTAAGAATTTAAACATACATACCAAAAACCTAAGCTTACTAGTTTCTTATCACTGTTTTTTGACAGCACACTCTCTCTCTCATAGTCACTGGGTAATTCCTTCTGAAGGAGTTCATGGGCAATCAAGTCTTAAGTCCAGCTCCCTGCTCTTCATCCGGGTTTATTCTATCTCCCAACCACTGAGATTTTTATCTCAACAATCAGATTTTTCTTTTCCAAGATCCTTAATAGGTTTTTTCCCATAACAAGTAGCTCCTGTTTCATGGATACAATATACTATTATACACCTAAGACTACTAGTTACACAAACACATTTTTAGATTACAGTAGTCCCCCTTATCCTTGGGGTATACGTTCCAAGACCCCCAGTAGGTGCTTGAAACTGTGGATAGTACCTAACTGTATACTATGTTTTCTCCTAAACATACATACCTGTGATAAAATTTAACCTTTAAATTAGGCACAGTAAGACAATAACTAATAATAAATAAATAACAGTAACTAATAATAAAGTTGGCTTTGAAACCATTATTAAACAAAATAAGGATGATTTGAACACAAGCACTGTGATACTGCGAGAGTCGACCTGATAACCAGCTACGAAGTGACTAACGGGTGGGTGGCGTATACAGCATGAACAGGCTGGATAAGGATGACTCACATCCTGAAATGTGAAACTGCAATAAGGGGGGGACTACTATAAGTCTCCTTTTTCTTACAGTAACTCTGTCTTCTCAGGTGTCAGCTCTGTTGAATGTGGTGACTCTCCTTCATGATGCTGATTTTCCTCAAATATCTGATTCCTAGTTAAACGCTTATTTCTAATTTTGTACCCCCTCTGCCCATATGCACACATAACTCTGGCTGTGGTTCTATCTGCCACCCACGGCTGTCAGTGATCATGAGCCTGCTGGGCTGTGTGCAGTAGTCATGGGGCGGAGGCACACGCCTCCAGTCCTCTCAGGGCCCCTCTCCCTCCAATCCAATCACCTTGTCAATCACCTGGAAATTGCCCCTGGGCCTTCTAAGTCTAATGGCACCTTACTTAGAAGGTTTGGTCTGTGCTTTCATCTGTCAATCTGAGGCTATCTAGCTTCCTTCCTTCAGAATACACACTGGCTGAGAGCAACAGCCTGGACATGAATCTCAGCTCTGCCTCTTACTAGCTGTACATCCTTGAGGCAAGAGCCCCTTTATTCTGTAAAATAAGGATGGCAACATACCTACCTCCAAAGGCTGTTTGAGGATTTGGCCAGCTAGTGCTTAAATCAGTAAAGAACTGAGAATAGTACCACATGCACAGAAAACAAAAGTGTTTGCTAAATAAAAGTATTTCATAAACAACGCTGGTACAATTAGGTTATTGGGTTTTTAAAAAATTTTAAGTTATATGCCTACCTCATTCTATACATGAAAATAATCCAGATGAATTCAAGACTTCTGTAAAAATAAAACCATATAAGTTCCAACCCTTTCCTGGTAAATCATGCTGGTTAAGACAAAGCTCTGGTACTCTTCATGGAAACTTACACCTTTCTAACATCTTTAGTAATTATGACAACAGGAATCCTGAGTTCAGCATGGTTACAATGTTGACTACACAAATGCTAAATAGATCACTCAAAAAGAGGAACTGTATGAGGCTGGCCCAGTGGCACAGCCTCAGCAGTTAAGTTTGTATGTTCCACTTCAGTGGCCCACGGTTCACCGGTTTGGATCCTGGCTGCGGACTTAACGCACCACTTGTCAAGCCATGCTGTGGCAGGCGTCCCACATATAGAGTAGAGGAAGATGGGCACGGATGTTAGCTCAGGGCCAGGCTTCCTCAGCAAAAAGAGGAGGACTGGCAGCAAATGTTAGCTCAGGGCTAATCTTCCTCAAAAAAAAAAAAAAAAAAGAGGAACTACAACTAGATGTCCTATGAGAGAACATGCAATCTCATTAATTAACAAAGTTACAAAGTAGAACATCACAGTATGAAATTCTCTTTAAATCAAACACTCAGGAGAGGGAATGGCACACTTAGAGTGGCAGTGAGAGTGTCAATCAATGGGGACAAATCACTCACAGAAAGTAACCTAATGATACAGATCAATGGTCTCCACCAGGGCAACTCTGTACCCAAGGGACACCAGGCAGTGTCTGAAGATATTTTTGGCTGTCATAGCTGGTATGGTGGATTCCACTGGTGCCCAGCGGGTAGATGCCAAGGATGTGGCTAAACATCCTGCAATGCCCAGGACAGTCCCTACCACAGAGGATGATTCAGTCGCAAATGTCAATAATGCTGCAGCTGAGAAACTAACATAGATCAAAAGCCTCTAAAGTGAGCCTCCCCTTTAACCCAGCAATTTCACTCCTAGATATTATCCTAATAAACTGCCAGAAACGCAGACGGAAATACAAGCAAAACATTGTTCACCGAAATGTTACTGATAGCAGGAAAAAACTAGATAGAATCTATGAATCCACCAATGGGCAATGGTCAAGTATGGTATGGCACCTGTGTGCAATGGAATTGCATGCTATCGCTGATAACAAGGACAATTATGCCAACTGTAAAACACAGGACACACTACAGGAAAGTGGTGGGTCTCTGAGTGACTACATCGTTGTCTTTTTACTCTTTTACAAAGGGCATATGCCACTTTTATATTAAAAAAAAAAGTATAAAACTTTTCCACTTCCTCCAATCTACTCTAGTGATCATCCTAAACACACAAGAAAATGTAATGCATTAAGCTATGCACTGAAAAAAATTAAAAATTGCATACAATCAAAAACATTTCAGAGTCCAACAAGAAAGAAATGACTACATAAACTCTGACCACGACTCTGCGGACTAGTAAACACAGTGTCTGAACTAATGTTTACAAAGAGTAGGGAACACATTTTTCCCTGTCATCTAAAAGAGGAGGCTGTATTATATCGTAGCATAATCACACTTACGTTAAAAACAAAAAACACCAAACAGCCCATGGTGAGCAGAAAGACTGGAAGCAAATACCAAAAATGTCAGTGGTTGTCGGTGGGCACCAGGTGGCTTCCCCTGACTTTGCTCCTCTTTACTTTCTCTAATAAGTACTGTATTTATGACAAAAGCTTTAATTTAAAAAAGTTGTTCTATTCATGTGAAGAGGCAATAAGGCAAAAGGAGAAGACAGTTAAGCAAACAGTAGCAATAAAACACAAAGAGCTATTGTGCCATACTTTTCAACTGACAAGCACTCTGTACACACCTCTCACCCCTCCTTAAACCAGCACGGCAGGGCGAGGAGCTCCAGGCCTGAGTGAGAGACGGCCACACGGCAGGTCTGCAGCAGGGTAAACCTACTCAGGTAAACCTGACCCACCCTCACGCTCCTTCCTCTGGCAGACACCATTGCTCAAAATAGGCATCATCTCCTCTGCTCTGGACACCATGAGAGCAACACAAACGTTGCCATGTGCTCTACCACAGGGATTCGCTCTATGGGAGGCATCTGCAGGGCCGACATTTAGACCTACCAGTAAGCAGGGTCCTCCTTGAGAAGAGCTCTCTCTTTGGGAGACAGGCTGCCTCCGACGACACGTGTGACCAACTGGTCGATGGTGTCCACCACTTTGTGATCTGCTCGCTGGGGGACTGCTGGAACACACAGAAGGGCTTTTCTGAGAAACACACCGGACCACATGGGGCTTGGGAAGACCAGGACAGAGTCAGTGGCTTAGAATGGAGCCTAAGCAGGCACCAGACACCAAAATCCTCATTCACAAGAGATCAGCATTGAAAAAAGGAAAGTGGTGTGTTATTCTAGAGACCAGTATGTAAAATATCTTCCCAAAAGCTTTAACAGCATAACCACTAGGACAGAAACAGTCACAAGCTTACAATGACTGGGCAAAACAATGTGTGTATATATATTCTATAGAAGGAAGTGGTATGTAGCTTAACTTGAATGCTCTCATTATTAAGAGGAAACTATAAAGATATAAAATGTATCTAGGTATAAAACATGTAAAGAGAATACCTAGGTTGTGATTCTCAATATGAAAGAGGGGGAAGATACATAAATACGGATACATAGAAAAAAGATTAGAAGGAAATACACCAGAAAGTTAACGGAGGTTATCTATGGGTGCTAGATTAATCAGGGATTTCATTTTCTTTGTGCTTTATCTATAAAAAATAAACATACATCTGTTTTCTGTAATCAGAAGACACATACACACACACACACATAAACTTAGAAAGAAAAATTTCCCAATTAAAAGTCAATGGTCCCAAGATAAGTGTTCACAAAAAATACTTGCTAAACATATGAAAAGGAAACATAAAGTGTGAATTTTCTTCCATATGAATTGTAACTTACAATGCCACCAGCAACACAGAAGAGCACCTGTGTCCTCAAATAATAAGGTTGCTTAGTTTTCTGATGTTTGCTAGTTTTAATAGCACGGAATGGCTTATCAGTTTACTTAATAAAAATCACCCCTGAACTGATATTATGTTAAGTGAAATAAGCCAGATAGAGAAAGATGAACTCTGTATGACTCCACTCATGGGTGGAAGTTAAACATAGAGACAAAGAGAACTGATTGGTGGTTACCAGGGGAAAGGGGGGGTCGGGGGAGGGCACAAAGGGTGAAGTGGTGCACCTACAACATGATTAACAATAACGTACAACTGAAATCTCACAAGGTTGTAAACTACCATAATCTTAAAAAAAGTTTAAAAAAAAAAAATCACCCCTGAACTGGAGAGGTCTTCCAGTTTGTTCTGTGGAGTAACTGCACTGTCTTGTCCTTCCCCGTGTCGGAGTTGCAGCTGTGAGTTTACCACTGTGAGCTCTTTACACAGGATAAATTGATCCTTCAATTGTCATGTTATTGCAAATATTTCCCCTTTGAAATTGCTTTCCTTTTTTTTTGTTATTGGCTCACATCTTATAGAACTGCTAGTTTTACATGATTTTACAGAAGAGTAAGAGTTCAAAGTCAGAAGCTTTCCAAGACAACACAATTTGTGGATCACCACAACCATCTCTAGAGAAGGTGACTATAAGCAAGGGCCGGAAAGTGGGTCCCAGCCTTTGGCCCAGAAACCCTCCTTCTGACACCATAGCCTTTAAAGGAGGATTTAAAAATAAAAAATAAAAATAAGAGTCATAATCAATACCTTCAATGAAAGATCTCATCCCAGCATTTCTAACAGTAATGGAAGTAATGAGACATGGGCACTGCTGCCGTCCACTTGCTGCCCAGACAGCCGAGGCTTGCAGATGCCAATTACAAGGGAACTCAGCTCTGCTCAGCCTCAGAAGCCTCTAGTAAAAGGCAGCATGAGTCCAACATCAAGGGAAAGGTGAGGTAATTCACGTGAGGTCAATATCATAATGTAGCAAATGCTGCAGAAACACATACAAGGGCCTTTGATAAGCCTGTAAAAGAGCAGACTAGAGCCTGTGTAGCAGCATGGCAGGGGACAGTGGTGGGCAACTTCAGGTGATGGACGACTTTTCCCTCCTTCATACAAAGTTCTTTAGTATTGTTCTTACACTGACTTTCCACTCTGCCACTTTGTGGGGCGTGGGGAAGAGGGGTTCCGCTGCAGCCCTAACGAGCCCACTTCTGGAAGACTCCCCCTCCAGGAGTAGGTGTGGCCACCCACCCATGGTGGAACCTACCTAGTGCCAAATGCAGTCAGGGGTTGGAGAGGGGGTAGAGGAGTGAAGAGATTCAGGAACAAATGAGACTTCCCCACTCAGCTGGGGCAAGAGAAGCTGAAAACTCCATCAGGAGGAAAAGGGACTTCTTCCTAATGTAAAGGGGGAAAAGTGCTTCCTTGCTGGTCACATGGCCACTACGTCTGCTCACGACCGCTGGGATGTCTGGGCTGAGAGAGCATCCATCCTGGGAGCTAAGGAGGAGGGAAAAGGGACACCAAACAGCCAGTTGTTTCTATTTCTATTTACGTCTTTCTTGGCCTTTCCTCTCCCCAGTAAATCGACTTGTTAACACCAGGTTACCAGCTGTGCCTAAGTTATCTGTCGACCTTTAGCCAGTCTAGAAAAGCAAGCAGGTGGAAAGGTGCCTCCACCACTTGGACTGACTGGCTGATCCCTGTCTGTCTCTCAGCACAGCTCAAACATGGCCTGCTGTGGCCTCCGTGACTCCCCAGGCTGGGCTGGGGCCTCTCCTATGTCCCCCTAATTCCAGCACAGGAGGGGCTGAGTTTTGTGATTTCTTTCCCTCAGGAGCCTGGAGACGACTCAGAGACAGTGCCCAGTGTTTACTCTTCCTTCTGGTAATACCTAGGGCAGGGGCAGGGGGACACCTGTTGGAACAAGCCTTCTTAACCTTGGCTGCAGGACTGTACAAACCCCCAGATAGTGCAAAATTGTGTACAAATATATGTGCATTTTTCCCGGCAAGGGCCACAGCTTTTCATCAGATTCCCAAAGGAGTCTGTGACCCAAAAATGTCTAAGGACTTCTGTGGTAGACAGATTTCTAACATGTTTACAGAATGAATGGAAGACATGTATATGGGCCAATCAGAGTTTTCTGCTAAAATTCTGATTCTATAGTTGGCTAAAGAACCTCTGTGTAAAAACCTCAAAGAGAATAAGAAATGTTACAAGAAAACATGGAAAACAACAAATCACAACAAATAGAAACTTTCGCTGCTTTCCTTACCATCACTCAAACCACAAGGAGCCTTGGCTTCAATCTCGGGTTTGGTAGGAGGAACGGTTTTCTCATCTTGAGTGGGCTCGGGTTCAGCTTTCTTGACCTGGAGTGGACATCCGCTGCTAACCAGCCAGGCCTTCAGGTGATCGATGTACTCTCTCCCAAACAGAGTGGAGTCCTCGAAGTTTGGAAATGCGGCAGGAGATGGAGCTATATCTTGGAGGCCAACAGCTTCTAAGATTTTCTCTTGCCGGAAAGAAGAGGCCAAGGAAAACGTCTGTCCTAAAAGGGCCAAAGACTTCCGGCAGAGAGAATTGGTGGTCTCCAGGGCAACAGCCAAGTCCAGGGGGTTACTGAGGGTCTTCATCTTGACACTCAGCTCATAGGCATTGCAGGCCATGAGCAGGGGTGTGACACTCTTCAGAAGCCGGTCTTGAAGCCTCATTATGTACTTGTCAAAGGGCTTTATGATTTCAAAAAAGCAATTTTTGGTCTTCACAGCACCTTTGTCTAAAAGCATGTTTAAAAACTCGTTATCGACTCTGGGTGTTTTCAAAGCAGAGTGCTTTAAAAATTTGATAGTAAAAAAGCAAAAATCTCTGTGCTCTGGTTTTAAGGAGCATTTGAACGAGGCGAGCATTTTAGCGCAGGTTTCAGTTTCGAGTTCGAAGAGAGTCTGGAAAAGCTGGGAAAATTTAACATCATCTTTTATGGTGTGGAATCCTGCCCATTTGATTATTTCTATCCCAAATCTTGAAAAAACATCTGACTTATCTATGAGGTCAAAGCTCATCTTTCTTCTGGGGAGCCGAATATCTTTCAGATTGAGCCCCAGAGGGATCTTCTGAGTGGGGAATTGGATATCTTCTGTACCTGGGTTTGTCCCTAGGGTTACATCAGGACTTGGAGTGGTTTTCTGGATTTGGTTAGTCCCCTGAGTTTTGGGAGTAATACGATTTATAGTGGGTACTTTCTTCATGCTCACGCTTCTCAGGGTGACAAGTTTCCCAACCCCCACTTTAGGCGTGAGCAGACCTTGAGTCTCTCCCTTTCCTAGGAGGGCACCCTCCTGGTCAATGATGTTTAGACCTTGGCCTCTGCCCTGGACTTGACCACTGCCCCTGAGCACAGAGTCTGCTTCCCCTGGACGGTCCACGTCGAAATCCCGACTCTCTTTCTCCAAACACTCTTTCTCAATCAGCCTGGAAGAGCCAAAGTCCCCCAGTAGCGCAGAAGGACCAAAATTATACTCCTGTGACCAAGAGGATTCTTGAGAAACTGGGTGGCCAAAGTCTTGTTCCCAAGAGCCACGGAGTGCAAATTTCCAGTCCTGAGAACGGAAATGTCCCAATTTCCGGTGGCCAAAGACCTGGTCTCGGGAGTCAGGGTGGGAAAATTCCAGATCTCGGCCACATTCCTTACGAAAGTAGTTGTCGTCACTTACAGAAGGGTTGCTTGATCTGAAGGAAGGTCCTGGAAATACATCACTTCTCAGGCCTTCCCTGGCAGTTTCTCGAGAGTGAGCTACAGATCCGCCCAGAGTGTATCTGCTGTCACTGTGAATGTCATCATACATATCTGCTCTGGCTCTTGGGACTGTCCTTAGAAGATCTGAAATAAAAGATGCAAAAAGAAACACACAGGTACTTTAAACCTGAGGCTGCAAACGGACACGCCACAGACCACCAGCCAGCTGCAGTGCTTTATCTGCCTAAGAGCATTTTACAAATTCGTATTTGTTGCCAACCTTTAAAATGTGTGTGGTTTCCCTGAAAAATGTGGACTTACTCCTTATAAAAACAGAGACCTACAAGTACTGGGCCTGCATCTGCCCTGACGTCAGTGTCCCAAGGCTGGGCAGCAGGGCCCCTCTCTCATTCAGACTCCCTGCCCTGGCTCTGCGGGTGTCTGGTTTACTAGGCCTCTTTTAGACTCAGGGAAGGGTGTTTGGTGCTCAAATAACCTAGACTTGTTTACTGCGACTAGATCACTTTGTATTTCGACCTCTATCACACAGCACATGGCTCTTCCCATCCTCCCTGCCTCCCACGAGGAACTCTCTGCCTACAGTGCCACTGAGGTAGGAGCCACTCTGAACTGTACCCACCACAGCTGACCGGGCCACAGCTGAGCACTTGACCCAAAGCTGGTTGATACGCTCCCTCGTAAAGGTCCACTGGGCCAACCAATCCTTTGAATAAAACAGAGACTGATGCAGGTAAGAGAAAGGCAGAAGTGAAATAAGCCACATCAAGAGAGGCTACAATGGAAACTGAATACTGCGTGTTTTCGTCCTCCTCCATGTAGAAATGAGGAAAATTGAAAGCTAAATTGGCATTTGCTTGTTCATGTATAAAGAATCTCTGTAAGAAGCTAGGAACATAAGGGAACTATGGGGGTATGGAAACAGTGGGCCTCAGAGAGACTTTTCATGGAGAACCTTCTTTCTAGCTTTGAATCAGAATCTATTACCGAGTCAAAAAGTGAAATGGAAAGGGAGAGAGAGATGCCAGGAGTACGGAAGTAATGGGCCGAGAGGCCACAGGAAGCCAGAACCTTGTATAAATTCTCAACAGGTACTCACTGAGCACCTACTCCAGGCACTGAAGTGACAGCAGGAAAAGGAGACAGCAAAGCCCTTGCTCTCCAGGACTCGTCAATCGAAGGAACCAAACAGTGAACAAAAATCCATCAGGTGTAAGGAAGTGCCCATAAGAAATATTAAGCGGTGGGAATGTGAAGAGGGAAAGCCATTTTTAGATAGGCTGGTCAAGGAGGGCAGCTCTGACAACAATGTATCTGAGCAGTAGAGGCCTGGCATGAGGGGCCAGACCCTGCGGTTATGGGGGAAGCCTTCCAGGCAGAGGGAGTGTGAGAACAAAGCACTGAGGTGGGACCAGCAGGGCACAAATATGGCCAGAAGGGAACAGAGGGAACGAGGGGCAAAGTTGTAAGAAGGCAGCTCCTAAACTCTGCTGCACACTGGAGTCCCCTGACTTAATGAATCAGGTGGGGTGTGACCTGGGCATCAGGGTTCTTAAAGGGTCCCCAGATGATTCTACCATGCAGAAAAGTTAGGGAACCACTATGATACGAGATGCAAACAAAAGGCGGGTACTAGATCAACTCAGGCCCTTGATGGAATGCTGGAGTTCTCTCTAAGTGAAACAGAAAGCCACAGAAGGGTTCTGAGCAGAGGGATGACCTTACTGGCCGCTGTGTAAGGAACAGACCAAAAGGGATGAGAGTGGCTATGGATGTGCCAGCAAGGAATCCACTGGGGTAATCCAGGTATTGATGGCCTGGTCAGGGCGGCAGCATCAGAGTAGAGCGGTGGCTGGATTCTGCACAACAGGATTTTCTGATGCCTTGGTTTACAAGGCATCAAGGCACCAGAACTGTTCAGCGTAGAGCAGAAAGACAGAGAAAGCCTGACCAATGGACCATGCAGCTCTGTGACAGACAGATGGTTCTAGAACTGTCTAGCATCCTGCTGGGATTCTAGTTTCCCCCTCCCTAATCTTTCTTGATGTAACTAAGATATGTATTGGTGTTTGAGTCTCTAGATAAAGATAAATCAAGATTTAAATCTCCATATACACATACATATGTATTCACGTATACGTATAGGTATGCGTGTATATACATAGACACACACCTAAGTGTTCAGGGTTACAAAAATATATCACTAAAAGAATTGAAGGATGCACAAATCACCACAGATATGCTTACCTCTGAGGTGTAAGGAAGCAGATGAAAGGCTTTTTTATGTTTTACTCTTAAATATTTCTTAATCCTTCCAATCTTTTATAACAGGAACATTTTCCTAATTTTTGTACGTTCACAAATTTTTTGAAAACTTGTAATTTCCGAAAATTACTACTTATGTAATTTTGAAAACTCAGAACCCAGAGACAGCCTCTGAGGCTCAGTTTCTATAGGTCCAAAGCATGTAATAACAGTTATCCCTACTCCATCCAAGTGTTTAGACTCATTCAACCAACACTAAGGAAGCCTCTCCCGCAGCAAGGATGGCTCAGGGGCTAATGCAGCAGTGAGGAGAGCAACAACAGGCTGAAGGAGGACTGGAGGAGGCAGGTGCCCAGCAGATTCCCCGGGGGTTCGCCTGTGCCAGGAGGGGCAACCAAATCAACCTCAAGGCCTGCAGGGCCTTCCTGTGAGCTGGGTCTTAGTGCCTGAGGGAATTACCAGGCAGAGCTGGGATTCAAAGCACAAACAGACGGCAGAGCTGAAGCACGAAGCCCCAGGCAGGGAGTGAGGGTCAGAAGCCTCGTGTGCAGTGGTGAGGGACTTCCACGTCTTCCTGCCATCTGTGTGGGCACCATTTTTTATTCTGCTGGCATGATGTTTCAAAACCTTCCCAAGGGAATGTTTTCAGGCAGGGCCTGCACTTGGCAACTCCACAGGGCGCCCCCTGTCACAGCCTCCTGTCTTGCACACACCACTGTTACCTGGATGCTCCTGCACTTGTCTGAGGATGTAACCCTGAAATGAGGAGCCCTAAGAGTCCAAGCAGGGCCTTGGCCCAGCTATGTTGGCATTAATAGATCTGTGGGGAGGACAGGTTTGCAGGGAATGAAGCCAGAAGCTGAGAACTGTTCAGGAGGAGATTGTTACAAGAATACAGGCCAAACCTGGGCAGCTGTAGTGGGGATGGAGCCAAGAGATGGAGTCAAGAAGCCTTCTTTAGGTGGGGGAGGGTGCCTGGGGAGTAGAGGCTCCAGATATTGACAATACCTACTTCTGCATAATGATTTGACAAGTGGACCCAAAGAAAACTTTATCTCCCCTTAACAAATAAAAGAAGCTGCATACTTCTGCCCAAGGCACTGAAATCCTCCACCCTCAAAAAACAAGCATTTTAATTTACCTTGAGCTTTAAACTGAAGAGCTTCGCCTACAGCCTCACTACTGGGGTCCATGTGATATCGGTTAGCTTTTTCTTGTAATACAGCATCAAAAGTCTCCTGCGCAATTCGCCTTGCTGCCATGTTTCTCTAACCTGTAGTGAGAGGTGGAAAAAAGACACTAAGAATGACAACTAATGCTCCCAGAGCCTGCTCTTTCTACTTCACCTAATCCTCAAAGGAACAAGGCAGTGATCCATAATCCCACACGGTACTTGAGAGGGAAGTCGGGTTATTTTAAGGGGGCCTCTGCCCTCACCAAGCTCACAGATGTGTGTTGGCTTAGAAGGAACAAGACAAGCATAGTGATCTCGGACAAGTTATTTTGCTTCTCATTTCCTCGGAAGCCCTTACAAGCTCTATCAAAGCAGTCCTATCTTCTTGGGGCCGCTGAAGACTGCACGAAGCAACACACATCACTGGACGTAGTGCAGGGAAGCAGGACCATAACCCTTGCAAATTGTGGTTAGGAAAGACATCATCACTATTTTCCCATCTCACAGACAGAGCCAGGAAGCTCTGAGAACCGACCTCCCCTCTGAGAGAAGCCCCTCAATGAGTGAGTGGAGGAAGCCCTGACTAGTGACAACGAGCTAGTGACAGCTTGCTCTGTACTAGGTCCTGTTGTAAGGAAGGGACTCCCTACAGGGACTCCCCTTTACTTCTTGCAACGACCCACTGAAGAAGTGGGTCCTGTTGTGAACGACATTTTTCCGAAGAGGAAAAGGAGGACTGAGGCTACGTGACCCATCCAAGGTCAGCCAGCCCGGACTGGAACCTGGCAAACAGGACACTAGGAGTGGGGACAAAGCCCTGAAGACCGAGTAAAAATGACTGCGAAGCAACAGTGAGGAACCCAGCGGCGGCATCCTTAACCGCCAAGACATCCTTTCATCTTGAAAGCTCCAACCTCAAGATCCAAGCCTGCCCCCGCGTTATAGTCTTTCTTATACCCATCACTCCCTTTTCCCATCTTTCAGCCCTTTTCCTGGGGCGCCCCCTGTTCTCTGTAGCGAAAGGCAGGGTCTCCGGGCCAGGAGGCCCCGGATCAAATCAAGTGAGCTACCCTTGCTGTGCCTCCGTTACCCCATCTATGGAATGGGCAGCTACGGGGACCGAACCAATTAAAAAACGGCAAAGGGCCCGATGCAGCGCCCGGCCGCGGTTATCGCCACAAGAGCGGGGCCGCTCCGAGTTCGGGGGAAATGAATGAACGACTGAACGAATGCACCCGTCGGGCGTGGCCCGCCTGCTACCCGCCTCCGAGGACGAAGAATAGGGGGCGTTGGGCCCGGAAAGCCGCAGACCGCCCCCCAGGCCGACCCAACCAGGCCGTGGCCACCGCGCAGCCCGAGGGCCGAGCCCGCGGCGCCATAGCGGAGACGCGGGGCCTTCGGGGCCGAGCCTAAGCCCCCCACCCCTGGGGCCGCCCACCGACGACGCCCGGGCCCGGGCCTCACCCCGAGCCCACTGCGCGCGGAGACACTCCCGCCGCCGCCTCAGGCTCTTCACCTGCTGCCCCTGCTGCCGCCGCCGCTGCCGCCGCCGCTGCCGCCGCCGCCGCTGCCGCCGCCGCCGCCGTCGCCGCCGCCGCGCGAGGCGGGGACATGCAAATGAGCCAACGGTCTCCGCAGCGCCGCACCGCGCAGGCGCAAGCCGCCGCCGAGCCCTTGTGCGCAGGCGCAGGTGGCCGCGGCGGAGCCCTCTTGCGCAGGCGCGCTGCCCGCTTCTTCAGGGAGTACGCTCCCGAAGCGACAAGTTTCCCTGCGGCGGCGGCACCAACCGTGAGCGTCCCGGAAAAGGTGGCAGAGACGCCGCCGCCGCCCACCTGTTGGACCTCTTGGCTTTACCTGCGCTCGCGGTCACCTTTGGTCACCCTAGGAGCTGTTCGCCCTGCTGTGGGAAGGCCGAGGCAAGGCGGAGCCAGCGCGTCTGCGCGGGTACGGCAGCCGGAAGGGACCAGAGGCGGTGCCGCCGGTGACAGCCCCGAGCCCCACCCTTTCCCCACGTGGCCGCGGAGACCGGGTGAGAAGTGGCGGCTGCTGAGCCTCCTCACGCGCGGGGCAGGGAGTGGGCGCCGCGGGGGCGGGCTGGTGACTGTGGCGCCGCCCTCGGGGACTTCGTTTTAGGGAGGGAAATACTCTTACAGAAGCCGCTGGGAAACAAAATCGCCCACTTCCTGGCCTCCGCTTTCTTTTCATTCATTTACTCATTCAGTCATAGCCTATGTCATGAGTGCCTGCTGTGTGTCCGGCCCCATCCTAGGCAGTGGGGGAAGGTGGTGAACAAAACAGATTGGGCTCCAGCTCTCATGGAGGTTACATTTCGTTGGTGAGGAGACTGACCATTCCCAGGCTCTCTTTCTCATGAGCTCCAGGTCTGTACTTTCATCCCATCACCCTCAAATAGATAAATGCACCGTGTGGCTCCAAGTAGAGGTAATATGTAAATGATAAAAGAGAGTGATGCGATAGGAGAGTGGGGGTTGCTCTAACCAGAGTGGTTATAAAGAATGTCCCTTGGATAGCTGGGAAGGATGAGAAAGAGGTGGGGAAGCACAGGTGAGAAGGTCTAGGTAGGGAAAGTGCTGGTTTGGAGACTGGGTTTTGTCCTTGAGACAGTTGGAAAGCCGCTGCAGGATTTTGGGCAGGTGAGTGACTTGGCCTCTGTGCTTTCAAGTCTCCCTTAGGCTGCTGTGTGGAAAATAGAGGCGCAGGGTGTGGCAGGGAGGAAGCAGGTGACGCCACCCATCCAGGAGGATGGTGCCTGAGCCAGGGAGGATGTGGCAGATGGAAGATGATGAAGAGTCATTCAGCGTCCGTGGCATGTCAGGGCACTGTTTTCCTGATGAGCAGAACCCTGGCTTAGAGAGGGAAACTGGTTGTCAGTTGGGGGCCTTGCTAACTCCCTTCCCCCAGGACATGTTGGATGCATCTCAGGACTGGTAGTGCTGTCTCTCCCCTCTCCTGGCCTGGGCTGTTCCCCATGTGGCTCCCAGATGCCCATTTCCAGGCACTGTCTTTCTCATGAGCTCCAGGTCTGTATTTTCATCCCCACCACCCTCAGCCTTGTGCTGCACCTAGGGGACCCTGGAGACTTGCCTTAGGGGTGGTCCCAGAGCCAGACACTGACCTCTCCAGCTCAGGGAGCTCAGGACTAGGCAGAGGGAGGTTCATGGGGGTGGGGGAGCCAAGGCCAGAGAGCACAGGTTCTGCCTGAGTGACCAGGGAGGGTTCCCAGGGGGAAGTGGCCTGGAATAGCTAACGGAAGCTCCACAGAGGGTCCAGGTGGAGGGAAAGTGTTAATGAGGCAGGATAGTGTGATGGCTAGACCTCTTACTGCCTATGTGACCTCTCTCAGGTTCTTCCCCTCTCTGACCTTCAGATTCTTCATCTGTAAAATAGGTGTAATGACATTCCCCTTTAAGACTGTGCCTCTGTGACAGAGTGGCCACTCACCCTTGGCCCACTCCGGTCTGGAGCATGGCTAGAGAGGTGGAAGCAATGTCTAGTGGCGGAGCCAGGAGCAGAGTTCCTCCAGCAGCCCCCAGCTGGGAAGCTCCTGCCCTTTGAGCTGGCCAGGAACACCCTTCACACACACACCAGCCTAGGTGCCCCACTGAGAAACTCTTCATCTTATAAACAGAAAATCCTTACTCTTTTCCTTCACGTTTGACCTTGGAAATCCTTAGTAACCCCTAAACTGGCTCCTGGTTCTTCTGGGGCAGAAAGGAGTGGGGACAATCTGCAAGGGAGTGGGGTGGGGTGTTTGATGCCCTGATGCTTCCCCCAATAAACTGGCTGGATTCCCTCTTAAACAACAAAGGAAAGGAGCTTTTACTCTGTGCCAAAGCCTATGTAGTAATTAACCAGCCCAATTTTCACTGCAGGCCTGAGGTAGATTCTGTATTGATCCCTGTGTCACACATGAGGGAACTGACTAATGTGAGGTTAAGTGGAGGGCCTGGGATTTGAGTCCCCCTCCTGGCCCTGGAGCCTGTTCCCCACGCCACCACCCCCTGAGTATCTGCACAAACACCAGTGGAATATTCACCTCCTGTGCCACCTCCGCAAAGAGACCTGTACACTATAGTGGCCTGTTTCCCAAATTGCACGTGGATTTTTGCCACATTCCCCTACTGCTGCCCTAGTACCCCTTTGTCCCCCGAATACCCTTTCTATGACGTGTGATTCTAGAATGGACCTGGGACCAGAGAAAAACAAATTGTTTTAAAAGATGATATTAGGACTATCAAGAAAGTCGATCAGGGACTCTATATTAGAAAATAGTATTGTATCAGTGTTCGATTCCCTGTGTTAAATTTCAGTTGTGCTGTGAATGTGTAAGAGAGTGTCCTTTTCTTGGGAGAGTCATGCTGATGTCTTTATGAGGAAAGGGATGTGATGCCTGGAACATAATCTCAAATGGCTTACATTTCACACACTTGCAGGCACACACACACTCGCCTAGAGAGATTAACTGGCAAAATGTTAACAGTTGATGAAGCTCGGAGAAGGACATACAGTGTTCTTGTACTGTTCTTGCAACTTTACTATAAGTTTAAAAAGTGATGTATTTTAAGTGGAAACTTGATGCAATTCCAAAATGGAAGTGTAGTGTTACTACAATAGACAAGGTAGACATAGTAAAACAAGTAAAATGAAAAAAGTTGTTAACCTCTGCTAGTCTCTGGACCAGAGGCCTGTTCCCCCTTTGTTAAAAAGAGAGGGTGGCACATATTCGGTGTTAACGAACCGCTTGCACCCTGGAGACCTTCTTGTTGAGATCACTGACTGTTTTTGCTGAGCGTTTTGTCCGTGATCTGCCCCATCAGTGCAGAGGAGAAGGCACTTCCCCAGCTCAGCAGGTCCTCTAACTGCTGATTCTGTCCCTTGGCCTCAAGACTGCCTGTGCTGGGTTTCATTTGTTTTTTTGTTTTTAAACAGAAAAGTACTTTTTTTTTTAATCTATAATTTACGTATTCTAGTATTCACCTATTTAAAGTGTGCAATTTAGTGATTTTAAGTATATTTATAAAGCTGTGCAATCATCACCAGTGTCTAATTCCAGAACATTTCAATAACTCCAAAAGGAAACCCCGTCCCCATGAGCAGTCACTCCCTTTCTCCCTCCCCCACCCCTGACAACCGCTAACCTCCCTTCTGTCTGTATGGATTTCCCTGTTCTAGACATTTCCTGTAAATGGGATCACACACTATGTGGCCTTTTGTGTCAGCTTCTTTCACTCAGTGTGATGTTTTTCAGGTTCATCTACGTTGTAGCACGTGTCAGAACTTCATTCCTGTTTATAGCTGAATAATATTCCATTGTGTGGGTGGACCACATTTTGTTTATCCTTCATCTGTTTTATTTTTTTAAAGATTGGCATCTGAGCTAACAACTGTTGCCAATCTCCTTTTTTTCCCCTGCTTTTTTCTCCCCAAATCTCCCCAGTATATAATTGTATATTTTAGTTGTGAGTCCTTCTAGTTGTGGCTATCCTTCATCTGTTGATGGACACCCCTGCTTTCTTTTTCTTTGTGATTTATTTGTTGAAAACCCTAGGTTTTTGTCCTGTAGTTGAAGTTCCCTTCCCAGTCGAGATTTTGCAGGTCACATCCCCGTGGTGTTGGTTGACTTGTTCTGTGTCTTCAATTTCCTGTAAAGTAGTCGTTAGCTCTAGAACCTTGCTGTCCAATATGGTAGCCACGCATCACATGTGGCTATTTACATTAAAATGAATTAAAATTAAATAAAAGTACACATTCAGTTCCTCAGTTGCACTAGCCACATTTCAACTGCTCAATCCCATATGGGGCTGGCAGCTGCCCCATTGGACAGCACAGATACAGAACATTTTTTCATCACAGAAGGTTCCATTGGATGTGTGGTCAGATTTGGGTTTGAGCTTTCAGCAAGATGACTTCACAGGTGCATTTCATTCTTATCAGGAGGCAGGTGGTGCTGGGTTTCTCTTTTGATGACGTGAAATCACGCAGTGGACGCAGGTACTGTCCACTTGTCAGGTTCCCTGTCAGTTTTGCGCTTCGTGTTTTGCAGCTGTGGCCGTGATTATCTAGACCTGGTCTGTCTTGGTCAATTAGCTGGAATTGATCTACAAAGCAGAACTTTCTGTCATTCTGTCTTTACAATCTTGTGCCCACTTGTACGAGGGAGGCAGGATAAATGCTGGGTTCTTTATTTGGCAGTTTTCAGAAGAATAAGCTGGGTTTATAGATTTTGATTTTGATATCTATTGGTTTTTGGGTTTTTTTAATGCTCACTTGTTCCATCTTTAGCTAGCGGGCACCCCTTAGGGTTTGCTCCTCAGTCTTTTGACTTGACCCCGATGGTCTTTAGAAGCTTCCTTGCATACTGCTCTCACAAGATGCTCCAGCCCCTCTGGCCTGTTTCCTGCCTGGTCCTGGAGTCAGCCATTTCTCCGGGAGCCCTGACTCTTCACAGGAGATGGTATTTACAGACCACAGTTGGTGTTTGGGGTGCTCACTGCTGCTATGGTATCATTTCCTCCAGGCATTTTCAGTTGATGTAACTAGAAAATTGGTTTTTTTGTTTGCTTAAGATGAAATACAGCATGAGTTCATATTGGTATTTTCAGTTCAAATTTAGGAGTCCTGAGTTTTTACTTCCTTGATTTTTCTTTTGTAAGAATCTTTTTTCTTTTATACTGGTTCCTAATGACAAACATTATTACTTATTTGCTGCATCTGTCTTAGTTTCGGAATAACATTGCTTACTATTTCCAATAACAGGATTACTGAAAACAGTTGAAGATTTTCTTTTGCAGTTCATTCTGTCCTTGGGGCGTACCCCACTAAGAATGTATGGTCACATCACTGTTTTTGAAGACCACATGAAGTGACCCTATCCACGCGGATGCGCTGCTGGATTCATGGGTTTCATTCTGCTCTTGAACCTTAGCGATTGCTTTTATTTTTATTTTGGTTTCCATTGGTTTATTTCTTTTCCTAACTGCGTAAAGAATTTACATGGGTTCCAAATTCAAACCTGTAAAACAAGGTATATTGAGAGAAAATAATCCAGCTTCTAACCCTGTCCTCACCACCCTTTTCCCTACCTCCTCTTATAGGTAACCATTTCTATTAATCTTAACTTAGATGTCTTTTTTATTTGCTTATTATTATTATTAATTTTTATTTTAGAAGTTTTATAGCAGTATACTATTATAACATAATATTGTTTTATTATATAACCATACATAAAATACATAACCACGTAATAAAATAACACGATTATAATATTATATATTATAGTATGTAGTATATATAAAACATACTATACTATATATAATATTATAAACATATGTAACTTTATTATGTGGTTATGTATTTTGTGTGTAATTATGTTTTAATATATAATATTAAGATATCCTTTTATCCATATTTTATTTATTTTTCTCACTATAAGGACATACATTATATTAGCATTTCTCCTTTCTTAGATAAAGTGTGGTAAACTTCCTGCCCTCTTCTGCACCTTTAGAAGCTCTGTGGTTGTTGGGATATCACCCTGGCCTGTGATCCAGGTTGTAAGAATTTTTCCGGGGTGGTTGTGGGCTCTGGCCCCTGGTAGATGCTCCCTAAATGGTGGCCAGGCCCCCATCTGCCCTCTCATCCTCAGTGAAGCTTTCTTCTCACCTTAACTTCTCAGCTCTAGAGCGTCTGCTGGGCAGCTGCGGCCCCACGCAGAAGGGCGGGAGATGGCCTCCAAGCGCATCACCCAGGAGACCTTCGATGCGGCTGTTCTTGAGAACATTGAGGAGTTTGAGATGGGATCGGAGGAGGCAGTGAAAGAGGCCGTGGAGCAGTTTGAATCCCAAGGTAGGGTGGTGTGGCTTTGGTCCCAGCGCTGGTTCGGGTCTTTGCCTGACAGTCACTTCTGGTCCACCACTCTTACCATGAGAGTGATGTCCTGCTGGGGCCCCATCTAGCCTGGCGTGGGAGCCTAGGCCCTGTACCCTCTCCATGCTCTGCCACAGGCAGGCTGGCCACCTGCTCCCACCTCGCTGGCACCCACCCTCTACTTGCCTAGACCTCACCTAGACATCTGCAGGGCTGGATCCTTTGAGGTGGGTCTCATTTTAATTATCACTTCCTTTTCCTGACCACCTCCCGAGAAACAGGGCTCCCTGCCTCACCCACAGCCCTGCTCGAGCTCGTGATGGCAGAAGGGGGTGTCACTCACCAGCCTGTGGGAACAGGTGACATGCTCAAATCAGGCTGTGGTGGAGAGTGGTTCAGAGGGGCTGTTTGCAGTGGTGTGGCAGGGTTAGGAGACCATGCTGCCATACAGGGACCCCCCCCCAACAGTGAGGGTGAGGGTCACGTGATAGAGGCAGGGAGCTGGGGATGAACACCCTACCCTCCTGCTCTTCCTGCCCCTGCTCTTTTGTCCAGCTCCCATTAGCCAAACCCAGTCAGACACTGGAGGGCAAGGGAGCCCGGGTGTCTAGCTTCAGAGTCAGAGGCCGGCATCCTGGGCACAGAGTGGGGTAGACACGGACAGGGGCTAGAGGGGCACCCAGAAGTGTCCTGCACAATGGGGGCTTCCTTTAGGGGTACCACTGAGGGCAGGGATGCAGCCAGAGTGAGGAGCATTGGGATCCCCAAGGGAAAGGGCCATGAGGTCCCCTCCCCTCTGAGCCCACCAGGCAGAATGTGTCCCTCACTCCAGTGATGGCGTGCAGCCTCACTACTGCTCTGCTCCCATTGACTGGACAGGGCTGAGGAGCAAAGAACCCCCCACACCACACATCCCCTTGTGGACATGGCTGCTGGGTCTGGCCCAGATGATGAGTGGGGCAGGGTGGGGAGCTAGGCAGACCCCCGAGGGCCTCTGGAGTAGTGTGGTCCCAGCTGAAGGGACAGACGGTGTGACTCCGGCAGGCCCATAAGGATGATGGCTGTTGCTTGTTTCCTGACTCCCCCACCCCCCACAGGGGTTGATCTGAGCAACATTGTAAAGATGGCGCCCAGAGTCTCTGCAGATGGACCCCAGGAGCCCACACACGACATCCTGCAGGTAGGAGGGGGCAGCCCCTGTGGGCAGGGCTGACCTTACACATGTGATCCCACGCACATCACCTCGTCATCGTCTGTTAGGGGCATCTTTTCCTTGGTTCCTAGATGGCATTGTGCTAAATTAGTAACAAACAACCCAAAACAACAGCCATTTTATTGTTTCATACAATTCTGCTGGGTTGACCTAACTCAGCTGGATGGTTCTGGGTCTTACTTGGGGCCTCGCATGCAATGGCAAATAGGGCTGGAACATTTAAGAGTCTGTGCTCGTGTATGGCTCTTTGGCGGGGACACCGAGATGGCTGGGTCTCTCCCTCTCTACGTGGCCTCTGAAGCTCAAAGCTCCGTAAAGCACAGATGTGGAAGCTGCCACAGCTGGACTGAACTTCCACTGCAGGCCTAGATCCCAAAGGAGGGACTCTCACAGGGGTGCAGCACTGCCGCTGTGGCCCTTTTGGAGCTGAGCTGACACTGGCATTTCTCCTGTGTCCCCTAGGCCCTGGACAACCTCCAGGAGTCCGTGGCCCACTCTGGCCCTCAGGAGGTGTCAGCGCACCTTGCCCGCTTTTGTGAGCAGTGCAAGCAGCAGAAGGCCTGCCGCTTCCTGGCAGCCCAGAAGGGGGCCTACCCCATCCTCCTTGCTACCTGGAAGCTGGCTGCAGTGGGTGACCAGGGCCTCCTGCTCCAGGCCCTCAATGCTCTGTCAGCCCTGACCGATGGCCAGCCTGACCTCCTGGATGCCCAGGGCCTGCAGTTGCTTGTGGCCACGCTGGCCCAGAATGCTGATGTGGCTGATCTGACCTGCTCTGGGATCCGCTGCGTGCGCCATGCCTGCCTGAAGCACGAGCAGAATCGGCAGAGCCTGGTGAAGGCTGGCGTGCTGCCCCTGCTGACTGGTGCCATTGTCCGGCACAGCCACTGTGCCGATGTGGTCAAGGAGGCCTGCTGGGCCCTCCGCATCATGACCTTTGATGATGACATCCGTGTGCCCTTTGGCCACGCCCATGACCACGCCAAGATGATTGTGCAGGAGAATGGAGGCTTGAAGGTGCTCATTGAGGCCGCCAAAGGTAGGAGCAAGTGTGGCAAGAGTAAGAGTCAGGGCTTAGGACTGCTTCAGGCGTGGCTGGCTCCAGGCTCCACTTGCCTTGGCTTAGTCCTACCTGCATGGTAGCCGTAGTGAAGCAACGTCCTTAGTCCTGGTTGCTCCAGGAGGGTTCCAGGCCAGCACCCATTGGCCAGGACCAGGTCCCATGCCCATCTCTGGAGCTATTAAGGGAGGGGGCTCAGCTCTGTCCAGATACACAGACCAAGAGAGGGGAAGGAAGAGTTTCCAAAGGGAAACGTGAGGGTGCTGTTTCCCAAAGATGAGGGAGTGTTGCCAGCACTCACTGGGGTCAGTCCCTGGTGGAGGTTTACACTTTGGTTCATACTTGGCCCCAAATTCTTGTGCACACTCATGTGCCTGACTCCAGCTGACCATGCTGAGCTGATCACAGGAGGTCACAGCGCTGACAGATGGATCCCAAAGCCCCTGCCCACTATCCACTGCACCCACCAGAAAAGGTATGACTGGGGTCCAGTGCACAGAAGGTGCCAGAAGAATGAGTTCCCCCTCCATGGCCAAGCCTGTGTGTGTGTCTCCAGCCCTGTCTGTCCGAGAGGTGGATCTGCCTCAGTCTCCCCTCTGTACCTCCAGAGACAGGGAAAACAGGTCCCAACTGTCTGTGCAGTAAGGCTCCTTGTTCTGAGAGGTAGTTTGCATCTTTCTTATTTATTTATGGGAGCCTGTATCAGTCAGGGTTCCACCAGAGAGACAGAATTGGTAGGATGTAAATATGTATGTATATCTGTTTATGTGTGTGTGTATATATTTGTTATATAAAGAGAGAAAGAGATTTGTTGCAAGGCATTGGCTCACGTGGTTGTGGGGCTGGTGAGTCTGAAATCTGTGGGGAAGGCAGGGGGCAGCACCACGGTCTACAGGCAAGCTTCTTCCTCCCCAGGGAAACCTCAGTTTCCCTCTTAAGGCCTTCAGCTGATTTGACGAGGCCCACCCAGACCATCGAGGGTCTCCTCCTTCACTTAAAGTCAGCTGGTCGTGGATGTCACCATGTCTAGAGAATATCTCTAGGACATACCCAGATTAGTATTCATGGCGTCACAGGGGGCTATGGCCTGGCCAGGGGGACACATGAACTGACCATCCCAGAGTTCTGTATAAATTATGGCTATTCGACCCCCCGACCCTGGGTGGGCCTCAGTGCAGGCCTCTCCCTCATGCCTCTGCTCTTCGTCTTGGGTGTCTCTTTTCAATTTTGCCTGAGACAACTCTATCCATGTGTCCCTCTATAGTTTCTGGGTTTCCTGTTACACTTAGAAAGGTCATTCCCACCCCACGATCATAGAAATAGTCTCGGATGTTTTATTATAGCGCTATTACGGTTCTCTTTTTTTAGTTGAGATCATCACTTGGTCTGGAATTTATCTGGGACACGGCTGGAGGGAGGGTGCGTACCCGTGTCTTCCCCGGCAGCCAGCAGGGGGCGCCGCAGGCCCGGGCAACCCTGGTGTTCTCTGGGGCTCTCCTGGCACAGGCGGCCACCCCGCCAGGCAGAGGGGCCTACTTCGCGGTGGAGCAGGCTTCCTGCCAGGACCTCTGGCTCTGAGCCAGGCCTGGTTCTCTGCCTGTCCTCACCCCAGCAGTTCCTCTTCCCCCATCTCCACAGCATTCCCTGACAACCCCAGCGTGCTGAGCGAGCTCTGCAGCACCCTGTCCCGCCTGGCCGTGCGCAACGAGTTCTGCCAGATGGTCGTCGACCTCGGGGGCCTCAGTGTCCTAGTGGCCCTGCTGGCTGACCGCAGCAACCACCAGGTGGGCGTCCAAAGCTATCTTAGGGTGAAGCCCCCTCACCTGGCTTTTGATCTGTTATTTTTCTTGATGCCTGGGGAAGGCTCCAGGCCTCCCAGAGGGCCCTGGCCAGCCAGACAAGCTTGAGTCAGGACATACCAGTTCTGTCTCCTGAGCCCGGCACCAAAGTATGGTTTTCACTTCCTGTTGACCTGCAGGCAGGAACTAAAGTTTGTGGGGAAAACAGACCCACCCACCCTCTCTTACTGTCCTTTAGCACCTTTGTATTTTCTAGCAGGAGTGGGAGGAACAGGAGTGGGTGTTAGGGGGCTGGCCTAGACCACAGCTCAGGTATGTGATGCTTGAGTGAGGCCCACCCCTCGCTGCCTGGGTGTCCCCATCTGTAAAACCTGGCGAAGACCCCTACCTGTCATTCCTTCATCTAACAGTCACTTATCAACCCCCTCTCCATGTGCCCAGGCTAGGGCAGGGATGCCTGGCCTGTGGCAGCTAGGGTGCTACTACCCCCAGTCTTGCTGATGATGTCAGCCAGGCTCCTGTGCAAGTAGCAGAAAGCTGAATTTGAACTGACTTAAGCAAGCACTTTGAGGAAACACTTTGCTTGTACTCCTGGTCAGTCGGGGGGTGGGGGCTTGGTTTCTCTCTGTCTCTGTCTCTGTCTCTCTCTCAGCTCTGCCTCTCTGCCCCTCGCTGGGGCGGTCAGCAGTTCCAACAGTGTATGGTTGACTGTCCTCAACCCAGGTTGGTCAGTGCCCATCTGGGGACTCGACTGGCTGGGAGGTCCGTGCTCTGATTGCTGACCTGAGCCACATGCCCCCTCTGTGTGTGGGGTTGTCAAGGTCGTCCAAATGCCTGGCCTGGGTGCTGGTGGCCTGAACCACAGGGTCCACCTCCCTGAGCCTCCCCTGTCTTCTCTATACAGCAAGTAATAACCCTGCTCTTGCGTGCAGCCTGCGTGCCCCAAGGTGGCCCCACTTGTTGTTCAGACAGTGGGTGAAACAGCCCCCAGACCCTCCCTTGAGACACCCCCCCCCACAACCCAGCAACTAAACAGTGCCTAGTGCAGTGTGGGAGGGGGGCTGTCAGGGCGTGACCCACACATCACTCTCCGTGCAGGACCTTGTGAAGCAAGTGCTGAGCGCCCTGCGGGCCATCGCGGGCAATGATGATGTGAAGGATGCCATTGTCCGTGCTGGTGGGACGGAGTCCATCGTGGCTGCCATGACTCAGCACTTGGCCAGCCCCCAGGTACCCATCCCAGGGGGCACACAAGGTGGAGTGGAGGGGCTGGAGTCCCAGGTCAGTATCCATACCTGCACGATCACTTTCCAATTTCTTCAAGCAGGGTCAGGGCTAGGGTGAGGCTAGGGGGTCAGGGCGAGTGAGGGGGCCAGGACCTGTCTGTCCATCTGCCTTGTCTCAGCCATCCCCATGACTGACCCCGCAGGTGTGTGAGCAGAGCTGCGCGGCCCTGTGTGTCCTGGCTCTGCGCAAGCCAGAGAACAGCCGGGTCATCGTGGAGGGCGGCGGGGCCCTGGCTGCACTGGAGGCCATGAAGGCACACCCACAGGAGGCTGGCGTGCAGGTGGGCATGGGGGGATGGCGGGCAGGAGGCTTGTGGGCATGTGGGGGCCAGGACGCAGGCCCTCCTTGTCCCTGTCCCCTCATGACGCAAGCCTTGTGGGATCTCTTTCCTCCCCAGCCCATGTGGTTCTGCATTTACTTCCCATCTTCCAAGCTGTGCTCAGGGCTGTCTCCTTTCCTGTTCCTTTGCTCTTCCGGCATTTGATCTTTTCCTTTCCTAACAGTCCCTTTAGACGGATCTGGGAAGGAGGAGGAGGAGACGGGGGAGAGCAGATGATCTGCTCGTGCTTTTGGAAGATTCTCTGCCCCGCCTTGGGCTGCGCCTTTGTGTTCCGTGTGTGGGAGCCACTGCCCACGTACTGCTGGGGAGTCGGCAGAACTGCCCTGTAGACAGGGCCACACGCACCCCACCTGAAGCCCCTGCTCCTGCCTGCAGCCCCCCAGGGCTCTCCCTGCTCCCTTCCTCGCACCCTCCCAGCACAGGGGCCTCCTCCTTGGTCCTTAGACTCACCAGCCTCCATTACCACTGCTCTTGCTGGTCCCTCTGGGATACTGTGCCGTGGGCTCGCCCATCACTTTGTCTTCTCCAGACCGCTCTGGCCAGGCAGCCCCTCACCTGCAACTCACATGCGCTCCTGCTGATGGTGGATGCCATGTTGGGATGCTTCGCGGTACCCACCCGCACACAGCAGATAGGCAAGGCACAAACGTTGACTGAGTAAGGATGTTAACTGACAGATGGGCCCTGTGCACAACCCCGCTCTTCCCTCTGTCTTGCTGCCCTCCTCGCCTGGGGCCCCTGACCAGGCTCTTGCCACCGTCAGAGAATCTTGCTCTGAGACTGAGGGTCCCACACCTGAGGGATTGCCCCTACCTGCCAAGCACTTGGCCACCCTCAGGTTCAGTTTTCTTGCCTGGAAGATGGAGGAATTAGCCCTGCCTCCCAGAGCTGCTGAGAGATGAAGTGTACAGATGAGCCAGGCTGATGAGTCACAGCATAGGCACCCGCTGAATGTTGGCTGCAGTCGTCATTGTCCCATTGTGTAAAGATGAGGACCCCAAGGTCAGAGTGGACCCTCCTCAGGGTTCCACTTGCCACCTCACAGCTGCTCCTTTTCTGCTCTCCCTTCCAGAAACAGGCCTGCATGCTGATTCGTAACCTGGTGGCCCGCAGCCAGGCCTTCTCACAGCCCCTCCTGGACCTGGGGGCTGAGGCGCTCATCTCGCAGGCCCGTGCCACTCACCGAGACTGTGAGGATGTGGCCAAGGCCGCCCTGCGGGACCTGGGCTGCCATGTCGAGCTCCGAGAGCTGTGGACCGGCCAGAAGGGCAACCTGGCACCATGACCCCAGGCTCAGTCTGGGCTGTGACTCTGGGTGAGCCGTGTGACTCAGGAAGTGAGGGGAGAGCCATGCCTGCTGCTCTGCACTCCAGATTCCTTCCTCCGCAAGAGGTATTTTCTGATGGGCCCCAGGTACAGAATAGGGGGTAAGTGGGGGCATCGGTGAGGCATCTGCACAGCAGAAAGCAGTTCTGGGTCCCGGCCTCCTCTCCTCCTGCTCCCCTCACCAGCTGACAGCGTTGGCATCATTCATCCTGCCTCCCCCAGGTCCTTTCCTGCCAGAAGGGCCTTCTCAGCACTGCTTGGGGGTGAAGGACAGTCTGAAATGTGGGAGCCATCCTGGCCAGTCTCAGAGCAGGACAGGGATCCCACTTCTGTTCCTGCAAGTCCATTCTCACTCCTGCTCCTGTTTTTCTCACCTATAAAATGGCTCACAGATGCCTTGCTTTGCTGGCCAGAGGCCGGAGATTGAGGGTCGTCCATCTCTGGGGGTCCCCAGCCAGCCAGTGGTGCCCAGTAATAAAGGACCAGACTGTTGGTTGAACGACAGAGGAGTCTGTTCTGTTGCGCAGCTGGGCGTGGGGGCTGTAGCCAGTGGCCTCAGAGAACAGGAGTGGGGCAGATGTTTGGGGAGGCCATGGAAAGTGAGGAAAGTGGAGGGGTTTTGAGAACGACCTGGGATATATGATCTGCCATCGCCCTCCATCAGGCAGGCTCCTGGGGCCATGGTTGGCGTAAACCTGGAGTCTGCAGGCGCCGAGGTCGCTGTTTCTGAGAGCGTGTCACTGAGAGGGGCTGGAGAGCTCATCATCCAGCCCCCACTCAGCTCTGAGGCCTTGAGCTTGTGATGTAACCTCTCTGAGCCTTGATTTGATCTTCCATAAAATGGGGAGAGGTATTGGAGCAGAGCTGGGCACGTGGGAGGCCCCTGATCTTAGCTTCAGCATCTCGGTCACCCTGGAGGACCATCCTGTACTCCCCCTGTCCAGCCACATTGAGGTCCTGGCTCGCTGAGTGGCTTGACCTTCCCTCTCTGAGCCTCAGTTTTCCCACATGTAGAATGGACATCACTGTTGCTGCTGCCATTGCCCACCCCACCCCCTAAGTGTTCTGGGGTTCTCCAAGGTGCTTTGCCACAGCAGACCCCAGCTCTCCTTCTCTGCAGTCACACTCAGGGGTCATGTTGTGGTCACTTGGCAGCTTGTGCATCCTCCGTGGCCCAGTCAGGATCAGGGTAGCCTCCAGACCCCTGGTGGGCTCCAGATGCTGTGCCTTACCCCTCCAGCCCATACATCAGGAGCCCCTCTCTCTTGGAGCCCCCACCCTCTGCTGTCTTTCGCACCCCCAGCCCAAGGAGGGCCTGAGTTCGGTACTTGATGTCAATTCAAGCTCTTTCGCAGAAGGCTCCTTCCTGGTTTCCGTGGAGATTGGCTGGTGCACAGAGCTGTGGGGGGTATCACCTGGTTCCACCTTCCTGTGGTGTCCAGATCTCCCCCACCCCCAGCTGAGAGGGCACCTCCAGCTCAACCAAGCTGATGTGAACCTCTGACCCTCCTCAGTGGGGACTCAGCCAGGGTGTAGGAGAAGGATCCCGCACCTGCTCCAGGCTGCCCTGACTTGACGTCTGGGTCGGTCACATCCTGTGACCTTGGAGCAGTCCTCAGGCTCTGTGAGCCTGTGTTTCTTCATCTGTCACATGGGGGCTGGGTGCTGCCAGCCTGTTTCTGGGGAAGCCTCAAATGCCAGCCCTGTAATTCCTGCCGCAACTCTGCTTTCAGTCCACCCATGGCTCCCCATTGCCCTTCCCATAAAACCAAACTGCCCACCTCCCACTCTCATCTTCCCCAGGCTCCCTCTTAAAGATTTTTTTTTCTTTTTTCTCCCCAAAGCCCCCCGGTACATAGTTGTATATTTTTTAGTTGTGGGTCCTTCTAGTTGTGGCATGTGGGATGCCACCTCAGCGTGGCCTGATGAGCAGTGCCATGTACATGCCCAAGATCCGAACCGGCGAAACCCTGGGCCACTGCAGCAGAGCCCGTGAACTTAAGCACTCAGCCACGGGGCCGGCCCCTCCAGGCTCCCTCTTAATCATGGTTCCAG
Organism: Equus caballus; assembly: GCF_041296265.1. Classification (NCBI taxonomy): domain Eukaryota; kingdom Metazoa; phylum Chordata; class Mammalia; order Perissodactyla; family Equidae; genus Equus; species Equus caballus. The sequence continues at coordinate 18,085,343 of NC_091704.1, forward strand.
CCCCACCTGCCTCCCCACCTCAGGGCCTTTACACATGCTGTGCACGCTGCTTGGAGTACACTTCCCCCGGCCCTCCCAGGCCAGCTCCTTCCTAGAACCAGGTTCCAGCTCACATGTTGCCTCCTCAGGGAGACGCCCCGCCATTCCCCAGTGCCTGGTCCCATCACTCCTTGTGCCGTCTCTCTGACTCTGACCCCATCTGAGGTCTCCTTTCTTAACCTGCTTTCCTGTCTGCCCCCCACGCCCATGAGCTCCCTGTGGGCAGGCACCTGTCTCCTCACTGGGTTCCAGCTTCCTGTAAAGTGTTTTTGAATGTACACTGAACAGATTAAGTACACAGACTGGTTGGAGGGAAGGCTTCTGCCCCGCAGCCCCAGTGCCCTCCCCTGGGCCCATGGCCAGCCTTCTTGCAATGCAAGGTTCTTCAGGGAGGGGCAATTCCAGTTTATCAGTCCTTCCCACCTTAGCCTGTGAAAATGGGCAGCTTCAGTGGGTGCAGCTCAGGGCCGTTTAGACATCACCAGGCTGGGTGTGGCCCTGCGCCCAGCTGAAGACCCCACATTCCATGGAGGTTGGCCATACCTGGGTTCCAGTGCCCACTCTGCCACCTCAGGTGAGCCTCAGTCTCTTAACCTGAAAATGGGCTGGGTGTGTCGCCTTCCAGGGCCACAGCACCCAGCAGGGCTTGGCTCAGGGATGCCTGGCACACAGCGCCCCTCTAAGAAATCTTTGCTGTCCTTGTTGATAATGTCGAAACATGGGCTGAGGGCGAAACCTCTGCAAAGTCAGGGGCGGGGGCAGCATGTTCAGACTGTGGCTCTGTTGCTGTGTGCTCTTGGATGAGTTGCTTGACCTCTCTCAGCCTCTGGGAGTCTGAGTGAGACCACTTGAGACCAGTCGGGCTTGGCTGTTGCTGTCCAGGATGTGTCCTTCCAGTCAGGGAAGAGCCCAGGGTCCTGGGAAAGGGACACTGATGCTTTTTCATTGCAAACACCTCTCTGAGAGGCAGGGCCAATAAGTCCAGTTTTTCCAGGTGATAAATAGACGTGCTGGCATTCGAGAGGCTGCAGCGGGATGAGAATCCCGTTCGGCCTGCCTCCACAACCCTCCTGTTGACAGCATTACTAACCTCACCTTAGGCAAATGGCTCTCTGGCCTTGGTTAATTAAGCCCTGTCGCTGTGCCTGAGCCTGGCTCACAGCCCTTGTGTCAGATGATTCCTGAGATCCCTGAGAGGCTAAAGAAATGGGTGCAGAGAGGCAGTGTCCTGCCCAGGGCTAGCCAGGCCACCTCAGAAGGGCTGGGGTCCCAGGCACCCTGGCTGGGTACAGCCAACGTGCCCAGTGTGGGGGTTTCAGTTGCTGATGCCAAGGGGCATTGCCTGCTATTGTTGGAAGGCGCCAGGGAGGTTGGCTGGCACCAGCCTGCTGACCAGCCAACAGAAGCCAGAACCCAGCCAGCACCTCTGGCACCATCAGGAGGGGCAGCCCAGCACTGCCCAACCCTTGCCTTAGTTGGCACTGTCCCTTGGGGTACCGTGGAACGTTCCAGGAGCTTGCTGCCTCCCTCCCAGGCCCTAGCAGGTGGGTGCTATTGGTGGGGACTTCTCCAGCACAGATATCTCTCACTTCGCATGGCAGACCATGCCCATGCCCATAGTTGGTCTATGTCCACATTCCACGAAGCGCTATTTGTGGAGGGGAAACAGAGGCACCAGGAACAGTATATCCCCCAAGAACAGTCATATCCATCACCAGCACTCAGTGAGCACTCACTGTGGACCAATGCAGTTATGTTTTACTTCTATTCATTTTGTTAATGCTGCCCTCAACCCTTGAAGGTAGTTGGAGAAACTGAGGCAGGGAGTTTGAGTCACTTGCTGAAGGTCCTGTGGGCAGCAAGTAAAAAAAGAGCAGGCATTCAAACCCAGCCCTGGGCTCCTCAGCAAGGAATATCATCCTGTTAGTCTCAGTTTTCTCATCTGCAAAGGGCACCATCACCCCCATCTGGAAGTCAGGCTGTGAGATGGTGCTCGGGAAGTGCCCAGCCTGGCAAGGACCTGATACTCGGTAGGTGTTCAGCAGACTTCAGCTTCTTCCTCTTCTCCAGAGGGCAGAATGGAGACTGGGGCCTGGAAGTTGCTGGGAAGCAATCCACAGCTGGGAGATATGGGAAAGGATGTGGGAATGTCCTGGGAATATCAGGGGTCAGTTGGTGGCCTCAGGCTAGTACCTTCCCTTGTGTGAGCCTCTGTTTCCTCCTCTGTACTGGGAACTTTGAAACTTTGTGTATTAAGCACTTAGCAGGGCGCTTGCACAGCCCTGAAATGTGAGCCCTTATTAAGGCCTAGCTCAGGTTGCTCCCTCTGAGAATCCCCTGGTTCTGAACTTGATCTCCACCAACCCCAGCCTGCACTTACAGGATATAAGAGCCAGTATCTGGGAACATTTGTAACCCTTTCCACCCTGGACATTAAGGGAGTGCACTTGTTGAGTCAGAGAACGGGGTGAACCTGGGGGAGGCGCCCATGCCACAGCCGAGCACTGGATGGCAGGTGTCTCCTGAAACTACCGGCGTTTGTCTGCAAAGAATCCCATGAACTGCACGTCGTGGAAAAGCTTAGGCTCACAGGCCGGATATGACCGCTGAGCTTCAGATGCCTTCAACAGGTCAAGGTGAGGGCTGGGATATAAGTTCTCCCAGGGGAGCAGCCCCAGAAAGGAAAGATCAAAGTGTAGGAATCATCCCATGAGGAAACAGGCTCACAAGCGCCTTGCCCAAGGTTGTGCAGTGGGCTGGACAAGGATTCGAACCCAGGTCACTCGGGTCCCTAGTGGCTGTTCTTTGACACTGCCTTCCCCTCCTTCCAAAAAGCAGGCTGCTTTAAATTCATACCCAGATTCGCCACTCAAGTGCTTTGTGACTTTGGGCAAGGAGCTTGACCTCTCTGTGCTCCAGTTTCTGTAAAATGGGGCCTGTGGTCGCTTTGACCTCATGGGATTGTAGTTAGGATTCAGTCAATTCACAAAAGGCTTAGCAGGGAGGAGAACCGACAGGGATGTCATTGGATCCCATGGAGGAGAAGGCTTGAAGAAGTCCAACTCTCAAAGAAGCCAAACACTTCCAGAAAATCACAAAGCGCGTGAGTAAGACTCCACCTATTTCCACGTCTTCACAGGACCCGGAGCAGCAGAGGGGGAGCCTGAGTGACCTCCAGCGAGTCTGCCTCTGGCTTTCGCAGGGGAATAGTGGGGAGTGAAGGGATGGAGAATTATCCACGAGTCTTTCGGCCTTGGCCCGAATTGGAGGTGGTGCTCCTGCGCTAGGTGGCCAGGGTCCACACTCTTCGACACAGCCTCAGGGGACCCCGCGCGAGGGGGTCCGAGGCCACCTACAGCCGCTGCACTCAGAGCCAAACTTCACCTTGTACGCTCCCGCCCTGCCGGGGGAGGCACCGCCCACGGCCCCTGCGACTGGCCGCCGGGCCTGCCAGTCTTCGGTTCCGCAGCCAATCCCCATCGCCATCTAGGCCACGCCCTCTATTCCTCTTGTGTCAGTCGTGCCAACTTCCTCGGAGCCCCGCCCTTGTTCACCAGCGATTGGTTATTAGGGCTGCCCGTCTTCTCCTAGGGCTCCAATCTTCGCCTGCCCCCAGGCGCTCTCCTCAGCTCCTTGCACCCCGGAGGATCACCGCGGGGCACCCAGAGCCTCTCCCGGTGGCCCCGCCTCCACCCCTCAGTGATTGGCTGCACGGGCTGCCCGTCCTCTTCATGCCCACCAGTCCCTGCTGTCACCAGCGATAATTGGCTAACGCACAGCCAACCAAGGTGCGGCGTGGACGCCTCCTGCGGCGCGTCTTGGGGTGCGCGAGGCGGGGCCGTGGCTGCGGCTGGAGGCGGCGGCGGCGGCGGCGGCGGCGGCGAAGACTCGTCCTAGCCGGTGAGGGGGTGCTGGGGACGCGGGGCGGCGCAGGCGTCGGGGGCCCCGCCCCCCTCGGGCCCAGCTAGGGCGAAGCGCGGTCCTGTCATGGGTCCTCGGGCGGGGGCGGACTAGGCGGGCGTGACGGCAGCGTCGCGGGGGCAGGAAGAGGTTAAAGCCCCCCCACCCACACACCCAGCTTCTGGAGCCCCCACATCCAGATGTGAGCCCCTGCCGTCAGCCCACGCACACCTAACACCACGTCCCTTCTCGTTGACCACCCCCCTATGTACGAGGCTGTCCGCCTCGCCGACATCCCCTACCCGCCCCGGGCCCTGCCCAGAGGCCTCGCACCGGTGGGTTTGCACCCCCCACGCGCACCTCAGCCTGTGCCTCCACTGATACTCCCCCTCACACGCCTGACACCGCGTCCCTCCTTGTGGACGTCCCCCACATCTCCTGGACCGTCCCTTTCTCCATGACACCCCTACACCCCAGGGCTGTGCTCCCCACCCCGTGCGCCTCCACAACTGGGCCTGCACACCCCACACCCACACCTAAGCCTGTGACCCCAAACTTACGGCTCCACACCTAGGCCTGTTCCTATCCCCTCGCTGACTTTGCTCATCTCTAGGTCTGCGCCCCTCTCACTGTCCCCCCTCTTCAGTAATATGGGTCACTGCCCTCAGGTGCTCCCCCCACGCACCTGCTCTGTGCCCCAGCAGCCCCTCTCACTCACACACCCCGCAGTCTCTGTCTACCCACCCATACTTTCTTAGACGTGCACCTGTGTTTGAGCCCCTCTCTAATCCTCGAACTCCCCAGGTCCTCCAGCATTCACCCAAGCCTTGGTGTCTCGGAATCACCGCACCCCCACCACCACCACCAAAGAAAAGCCCATCGAGATGTTATCATTTTATTGATGACTGTCTATAAAGTGATTTCCGGGCTTCGATTAATCTCATCAGTCAGACAAAACCAGAATTATCTCCATTTTACCAGCAACAAACCTAAAGCTACTTGAATTGGAGAGGCAGAACCCACCCCTCCCTGAGCATTGCTGACCCTTTTCTGTGGCCCTCCCTCACTTTGCTCATCTGTTGTGTTTGTCTCTGACGGGTTGGCAGAGGAGGGGACCCCCCACCCTCCCTACAGCTGTTCCTCAGGAGTCATGACTTTGACTGGGTTCAGAAAGGCTGAGCTGGAAGGGGCGGCCCCTGGACGCTGCCTGAGCACACGTCCTGAGCCTTGGGGCTGGGTGGGGGTGGGGGTGCCACAGGAGTGCTGCTTCAACACCTGGGGTGCCACCTGGCCGGCAGGGTCACCTGGGAGGGAGTTGCCGGGCCTCTGGCTCCAGCTCTTGCAGACCGAGGCTGCCCACTGGCCTGCAAGAACTCTTGGGGCCCTTGAAGCTGATAAACGGAGAGAGTAAGGAAACTCTTTCGAGTGAGGCAGGCGAATGTTGCAGCTGCTTAGAGCCAAACCACAAAACTGGAGCCTGTCATGGTGCTGCGATAATGATTTTTCTGGAACTTTTCAAGTTCCCAGGAGTGTGATTTGTAAGTGTGCAGCATAGAAGGACGCGAGTGGCTTTGTTGTTGAAAAGCAATAATGTGGTGCTGTTTCCTGTAAGGCTTGCATAGCACCTCTTACCACTCTCCTGTCTCTCCCTGCAAAGATGGTGCTGGAATGTTCCAGAGGGTCACATCACCTTCAGCTTCTCCTGTGGAAACTGAAGCCATTGGGGTTCTCTGTCCAAATTCAAAAGGAGCCATTTAAAACTTGTGTGTGTATGTGTGTGTGTATAGGTGTACATATATACGTATACACACATTTATATGTACATACATACACACATTTGTATATATATATATATGCAAATACATAAATTAACTTTGACAAGGTAATTGATGTACATGGTAAAAAAAAACAAACAGTACAAAAGAGCATACAGTAAGAACCAGGCAGCTCTCTCCCTGTCTGCACCCGTTCCCCTCTGGAGGCACCCCTTTCATAATTTCTCCTGTTTCCTTCTAGAGATAGTCTATGGCTGGTGGGGGGGGGGGGGGCGGTGTATCGCCCACCCCTTTTAAACCACAGGTAAATTTGCATCGGATTTTACCAAACAGGTGTGTTGATGTCATGACGAGTCCCTTACTGATGACTGTTTCAGTTGTTGCTCTTCTGTAAACCGAGCTGTGATGAATAGGTAGAATCGTGCATGAGCAAATACATAGTGAAGATGTGGGGGCTCCAGCAGTGCACAGACACTTCGAAACCTCCCTGTCTTCATGGAGTTTACATCCCACACAGCAGCTTCCTAGGAGTGGCCAGGCCAAAAGGCATACCTTTTCAATGGTTAATGTTCCTCTGAAGAGGCTGTGCTGTCAACAGTCTTCTCTGAGCTGTGAAGTTGGAATGCTTATTTCCTCCCCCAACAGCCAGGACAGTTATTATCAGCTCTTCTGGTCTCTCCAAGCTGATAGGTAAAAAACAGCCCACGAGATCTTTTTGATTTTTTTTTTTTTTTGGAGGAAGATTAGCTCTGAGCTAACATCCGCTGCCAATCCTCTCTATTTATTTACATATATATATATTTTTTTTTTTGCTGAGGAAGATTGGCCCTGAACTAACATCGTGCCCATCTTCCTCTATTTTATATGTGAGACGCGTGTCACAGCATGGCTTGATAAGCAGTATGTAGGTCCATGCCCAGGATCCGAACTGACAAACCCCATGCTGCTGAAGCAGAGCGTGGGAACTTAACCACTGCACCACTGGGCTGGCCCGTCAAGAGATCTTTTTGAACATTGCTTCCATGCTTCCTATCCATCTCTTAGGTGTTCCGGCTTGTGTGGTGGTGATTAAACGTTAGATTTCTGTTTCTCTTCCACAGTCAAACTGAAGTTCAATCCAAGAAATATTGAGTGTTTCCTTTGTGAAGCTCTGAAGGAAATGTTGGGTTTGGAGGGTCCTTGCAAGAGAGAGACACAGGCATCACCCAGAGTCCCAGGAGGGGGTTCCTGAGATGTTGGCACAACAAGAACAATTGGCTAGAAGAACTGTTTAGCTGTTGGCTAATTTTTTTTTTCACTTGGATCCAGCCAAAGAACGAGCGTATCTGGTGAGATTGAGACAAATCAGACATTAAGTCTGTTTGGGAAGCTGTGTTGAGATTCTCCTGAGTTGTCCAGGATTCCCCACTGCTGGGGCCAGGTGGGAGGGTGTCATCAGCCTGAGGTCAGGTGTTTTCCACACGTCGTCCCATTTTTTGTTTTTCTCTTCTCTCTTGGCAGTTAGACATTAGAGGAATACTGAGAGGATCAGAACTGTTAGATTGTTTGGGTTTTGCAAACAAGCTCTTTTAAGAACGCATTGTATGTTTTATTTTAAATATGAAGTACTTCTTAATAAAAAGTATAGTGTACCTGTGAAAAAAAGAAGGTAGAAAGAATAATAAAACTAACAGCTGGGTCAAGAAGTAGAACGTTGCCCCCAGCGGCCCCTCCCTGGTCACTGTGCTATTTTTAAAATATACTTGTCAACATTTGTTTTCTTCTCTGAGTACCTTTTGCTGCAGCTGAGCACTTGGATTCCAGGGTCTCAACAAAGAGCAGCAGAAGCCAGGTTTTGGTTGAAGCTCTGCCAGCGGGACAGCCTGTAAGGTCCAGAGAGGAGAGCAGTGACCTCAGGACCATGGGCAGGTCACTAGCCGCTGGACAGGCTGCACTGGGAGGTTGCGTCACAGAATCCTGCTGTATTGGTCTCCTGGGGCTGCCGTAACAAATTATACCACAAACCGGGTGGCTAAAACAACAGAAATTTATCCTGTCATAGTTGTGGGGCCAGAAAGCCAAAATCAAGGTGTTGGCAGGTGCTGTAGACTAAATGTTTGTGTCCCCTTCAAGTTCATATGTTGAAACCTAACCCCCAACGTCTTTGTGTTTTCGAGGTGGTGGCTTTGGGAGGTGATTAGGTGTTGAGGGTGGAGCCCTCAGGAAACGGGTTTAATTCCCTTACAAAAGAGGCACAAGAGAGTTCCAGTGCCCCTTGCACCCTGTGAGGACACAGTGAGAAGTCGGCCATCTGTGAACCAGGAAGAGCGCTCTCACCAGGCACCAAACCTGCAGGCGCCTTGGTCTTGGACTTCCAGCCTCCAGAACTGGGAGAAATACATTTCTGTTGTTTATAAGCCACCCAGTCTGTGGTACTCTGTCACAGCAGAACAAATGGACTAAGACAGCAGGGTTGGTTCTTACTGGGGTCCCTGAGGGGGCATCCGTGTCAGGCACTCTCCCGGCTTCTGGTGGCTACCGCCACCCCTTGGGGTTCTTTGGCTTGTGTCTGCATCACCCTGATCTCTGCCTCCGTCTCCACACAGCCTTCTCCCTGTGTGTGTGTCTTCTTATAAAGACACCTGTCACTGGATTTAGGGCCCACCCTAAATCCAGGATGATTTCCTCTTGATATCCCTAACTCATTATATCTGCAAAGACTCTGTTTCCAGATAAGGTCACCTTCTGAGGTTCTGGGTGGACATGAACTGTGGGGGACACCATTTAACCCCTACAGCTGGGAAGCCAGCATTTCTGTCAGGACGTTATTTGAGGAAGTGCTTGTCCAGCTACCTCTGCTGTTTTAGGCAAGACAAGGCCAGCAGGGTTGGAGCACATTACCCAACCCCTCTGGATAGCCTGTGTACGCGGGCCCTGTGTGCTCCCACTCTCCTGGAAGATAGAGGCATCTGCTCAGAGCTGGCAAGGACCCGGACAAGTGGTTGTGTACGTCTAAGTTTTGCTCTTTGCCACCCCTTGGCTCGTGCTTACCAGGCTAGAGCTTGGTGCTAGATCATCCTAGTTTTACAGAAGAGTGACCAACACTCAAGGGGCCTTTGCCCAAAGACACACAGAAAAAGATCTGGGGGAGCCCGGATGGACCTATGTCAGCCTGAATCCAGACACCTGTCCTCCTCCAAATAAGTCACCAAGAGTGCCATGCTTTCAGCCGCCATTAGCCATAGACATCTGTAAGCCATTCCAGAACGCAGCCTCCAGCATCACCCCAGGAGTGGAACACACTTGAAGCCTTATGATACAATCATTCTGCAGTCTGTAAATATCTGTGTGCTGGTGCAGAGGAGACAGAAACACTGGGGCTCAGAAGGGTGGGGGACATAGACGTGGATCAGACATCACCAAGTGATTAGGGCACTGTAATTGATCAGTCCTGAGCGCAGACTGGGGCTGCTAATTCAGGGGGCCAAGAAAGCTCCTGGAAATCTGAAAGCCAGCAAGGAGCTCGATTGCAAAGCAATTGTGAGCAGAGGGAATGAGTAAACCTGGACATTGTGGGATCCAAGAGAAGGCTGAGGGCTGGGGAGCAGGAGAGGAGCCTGAGGGGATCGAGGGACCTGGTAATAGTGCTAGTGCAAGACGCAGGAGAAGCTGGCAGAGGAGAGGACTCATGTCAGGGCCTCTGTGGGCAGGGCATGGTCAGTAGACCCAAGCTCAGAACCCCTGACCACCTGTGTCTTCCCTGCTGTGAGATGAGGACCAGGCCAGGAGACCTGCCTCATGAGTGGTTATGAGCTTCCATGATGAAATGTGCCAGCACAGAGCTCCTGACAGATGTTAGAGCCATTGCTCCATCTCCACGCCCTATGCCTTTGCCATGGGATGAGTCAAAAAAGTGAATATGTACGTTTCAATTAAGTATGATTACAGCCACGCTGACCCAAGACCTAACCAGTTTGCAGTGTTGGTCAGCACAGCTCATCTCGCCCTCATCCTGTCTGAAGGGCAGGTTCCCAGGCCTCACTCTGCAGCAGCTCTGACTTAATAAGTCTGGGGAGGAGTCAGGAGTCCTGCACTAGTGTCCCCGGAGATTCTGGGACAGGTGCTCCTGGATACACTTGGTGGAGGGCTCAGAGCTGGAGGAATATGAGGACCCTGTCCCTCCCCTGCTGTGGTGTTCCTGCCGCCTCGAGAGGGGAGGGGACTAGGTGGGTCGCCTGGCTTCCAGCACAGTGGGGAGACGGACCTATTGCTGGTCAGGCCTCCTTAGTCTTAGCCAGTGGCTCGCCTAGCGTGGGGCTGGTAAGGGATGTGTAAGAGCCAGATCTTGAAGTCCAGGAAGGTGTAGGGCTGTGAGCAGCACCTTTTGCCTGGAGCACCTTGGTCAGAACCAGATGACAGTCAGCCCTGAATGTGAGAGTTGGAGATTGCACTGCCAGTGGTGGCATGGCAGAGTGCTTCGTGGGGAGTAGGCACTTCCTAAATGACCATCATTTGTGGGCAGTGAGGTGCTGCCATCCAAGTTTTGTCCAATACTTTGGGGAGATGAACCTGGAGGAGGAGGCGTGGGGGGCTGGATGCCAGGGACCGATGCTCAGCCCTTTTGGAGGCCCCACTGTCGGGGGCTGTGGGCCGAATGGTGAGATCTGGGAAGTGAGGACGCCTGCTCAGTAGGGCCAGGTGGTGGTAGATGGGCTCCATCCCAGCCCCATGTGATGCCTTATTAGGGAGAATGATACTTAGCAACACCTCTGACCCACCTGAGCTGCGCCAGCCTGGGAAGATAGTGACAGATTAGGAAACTGAGGCCTAGGGAGGTTTAGTGACGTGTCCAAGGTCACATGCTGGACCCTGTCTTCCCACAATGCCAGCATGGCATGGCAGGGAGCCTGTACATGCTCCAGCTTGGAGAATGAGGCAGACAGTGATTGAAGAGGTGTGTTCCTGCTGCCATGTGAAGGATGCCTGAAGGGCAAGAAGACGGATGGCAAAGGCACCTGTCTGCAGTTATATGCCTCTACTGCCTTGCTAGGCACAGACACTGAGCGTGACCCAGGCCCTTGCCTTCCAGGGACCCCCAGCCTAGCGGAGGAGGGAATGGAAAGCGGTCCCTCCCTGCGTGGCAGAGAACCACACATCTTAGCTCGGGGCAGAGCAGCTAACTTTGGGAGGTGAGGCTGGGACGATTAGGATGAGCTTTGAAGGATTCAGAGGAGTTTGCCAGGCATGGGGGAAGTGCAGCCAAAGCACAACTTAGCGCATCCAGGGAATTAGTTCACTCATCCTGCAAATAACTGAGTAGGTGCGAGCGCCATGTCGGGCTCCATTTGGCAAGAACACAAGGCTTTTGGGGTGAGGATGTTACACAGTACACCCTCTTAGCAGAGAAGCGTGAGAACCGTTGAGTGCCTCCGTTTGTTTCAGGTCACTCCAAGGGCACTCGATGGCAGTTGTTGGCAGCACTGTCTGCAAGAACCAAGGTCAGTGATTGACCATAGGATGTTCCGGATCTTTCAGGATGTGGATGCCTGCATGTCTGACCCATAGAGACTGCAGCACGGGGTTACAGTGACCCGAGTTTGTCTGAAAGGCATACACAGAAGCGAATGCAGCGGGGAGAAAGGTGCAGCAGCCGGTCGGGCCGGGGTTAACAGGGAACAGCCGTTATGTAAGACGCTTCAGCTCTCTTAGGCAGAAGTTGATGCCCGGTAACCAGAAAGGAAAACAGCCTTTATCAACAGGCAGATAGGATGTTAATTGGCTTCCGTTTACCGAGAGATTATGGGAACTGTGCCATGGCTGCTTGTAAACTCCATCGAGCGAGAAACTGCCCCTGTTTGTGCAAATATTTCCCACATCCCCCAGGTGGAGCACCCAGCTCTCTGGTGCCCCTGCCACACACTGGCGTGAATCGTGGCCCCAGCCAGGGAGCTTCCGAGCGAGTCCGGCATGCCTGTGTGTGTGTGTGCATCCGTGTGTGTATTAGAACAGCCGCGCACCTGGCGTGGCTGCAGCATTAGGCTCAGAGACTGGGCTACTGAAGATCCTGTGGCTCCTGGGTCAGATTTCCCAGACAGTGCTGTTCAGTAAGTTATATTGCCGAATTGCCCCCACTCCTGCTTCACTTCGTTTTCGGTTTGATGAGTGGAAGGATTGCCTGAACAGAAATAGTGTGTGAAGAGGTGAACGTTTGTTATTTGGGGCTGGCCTGTGAATGCCGCCTTCCATGGCATACAGGGGTGGCCCCTCCACACCTGCCCCCAGGTTCTCACCCCACCTCCGGGGAACATGCTGGTGCCTGAATCCAGTTCATGGGTACTTGTTAAAGGTACCTCAAGAGAGTGCTGAGGCTGGGCCCACTGGAGCCGCAGGACATTGTCCGTGGTTGGAAATACAGCACAGGGCTGGAGGAGCATCAGGGAAACACTGGGTGTCCCTGGGCTCTCGTCAGGGCTCTGGGCAGTGCAAGGGACAGAAACCCATCCCAAACTGGCTGAACTGACAAGGGGGCTTGGTGGGCTTCTGGCAACTTCCAGATTCTTCCAGCACCGTTGGGCCCTGAGACACCCTGAGTCTGCAGACATCCGCCTCCCCGTCCTGGCCTTGGCTCTCCCTGGAGAGAGAAAGAGCACTTCTCTGGCCCAGTGGCTCCCTCAAAAATTTCACTCTTTGGGTCTGGCTCCCCAAACCCAGGAATGTGAGCTGTCATTACTTGACCAGGGTCACCTAGGTCATTGTGGAGTCAAGGGGAGGGTCAGCCCCCCTTCTCCAAGGTGACAGAGGGCAGAGTGGGTGGCTGACGAGGGTGCTGTCTCCAGAAGGGGGCCAGATATCCACTGCATGTGGTACCCTCCTTCCAGGAGCTTACCCGTCTCCTCTGGACTCGTAATCATGGGCAGGTCATCAGCAGGTGATCTCCAGAGGTGAGGAGGAGGACACGGATAGCAAGCAGTGCAGGCCTCCCCCGGGGCTGTCAGAGTCCCCTGGGAGTTAGGGACACAGTGCTCGGACTCAAGGCCAGTGGCTGGGAGGGGGTGGGCAGGTTTGTTTTTGTTTTTGTTTTACTATTAAAAAAAATTTTTTTTGAGGAAGATTAGCCCTGAGCCAACTACTGCCAATCCTCCTCTTTTTGCTGAGGAAGACTGGCCCTGAGCTAACATCCATGCCCGTCTTCCTCTACTTGATACGTGGGATGCCTACCACAGCATGGCTTTTTGCCAAGCGGTGCCATGTCCGCACCCTGGATCCGAACCGGCGAACCCTGGGCTGCCGAGAAGCGGAACGTGCAAACTTAACTGCTGTGCCACCGGGCCGGCCCCTAAAAATGTTTTATTTTGGTGTCACATACAGTAAACTGAATTACTCCTAACTGTACAGCTCAAGGAATTTTTACACGTGTGTTCACGCCTGAAACTTGATCAAGATACAGAGCATTTCAGGCTCCCCACTGGTTCCTCTACACCCGCTTCCCGCCATACTCTCTAAAGTAACTCCATTCTGACCTTTACCACTGCTAATGCATTTTATCTGTGCTGGAATTATTTTTTAATTGTGATAAAATATAAACAACATAAAATGTACTGTCTTAAGCTTAGCGTACAGTTCAGGGGCATTAAGTACCCCCACATTGTTGGGCAGCCGTCACCACCATCCATCTTCAGAACTCTTCATCTTCCCAAACTGAAGCTCTGTCCCCATCAAACATTAACTCCCCAGCCCCTGGCACCCTCATTCTACTTTCTGTCTCTGTGAATTTGACTCTTGTAGGGACCTCAGTCCTTTTGTGACTGGCTTATTTCATTTAGCATGATGTTCTTAAGGTTCAACCATGTGTCAGAATTTGCTTCCTCTTTAAAGCTGAATAACATTCCACTGTGTGGACGGACCACACTGTTACTGTGCCTGGATTTTACTTAGACAGAATCGTTCAGTGCAGTCTTCTGTGTCGCCATCTCTCTCTCCACTGTTCTGTGAGATGCAGCCCTGTCATTGCACATGGCAGCACCTTGTCCTTCTGTGTTGTCGTGTAGTCCTCATTGTAGACACAACACACTGAGGGGTTGTGTCCACAAGGGTGCTTGTCATCGCCATGAGATATGGCATCCTGCCAGGCAGGTGTTCAGAGCTCCAAGTGACATCACCAACCCCAAGGAGAGGCCCGGCGGGAGGAGTGTGGGGAGGCTTCTGGCTGGGACAGGCAGAAGCCAAGGTGCAGAGGTGGCAGAAGCAGCAGGGGTGCAGGGTGGGGTGCTCTGTGCCTCCCTGCCAGCCCAGGGACACCCAGCCTCTCTTTGTTTCCCTGGTTGACCTGAGCTTGCTCCAGCCCAGGGAGGGGGTCCTCCTCCTTGCTGCTCTGCTGCGTGGGCTGCTCCTCCCCACTACCTCCCACCCTGTACACTCCTCGGGAAGCCTCCCTGGATCCCAGGACAAACCCCCACCCCACCCTGCCCCATGTCTCTCCTCCCACACAGCTCCACTCACCATCATCCATATGTGGGTCGTCTGCCCACACCCCCTACCTACTCAGTGGTGCTGCCGCCTCCTCAGAGTGTGTACACAGCAGGTACACAGTTCATCTGACTCAAAATAACCCAGTAGGGAGGGTAGGGTCCATGAGAAAAGGGAGACCCGAGGCGTTACCAGGTTCTTCCCACCCCACGATCCTGCTAGAGCAGAGGACGGCCTCCCAGGGCAGGTGGGTAGCCGGGGGAGGTTTTTTGTGCAAAATGCACATTTTTACCATTTTCCCCCTTTTTGAAGTGTACAATTCAGTGGCATTTAGTGCGATGACAATGTTGTGCAACCACCACTTCAAAAGGAACATTTCCATCACCTCAAAAGGAAACCCCACCCCCATTAACAGTCACTCGCCATTCCCTCCTCCCCCCACCTCTGGCAACCTGCTTTTTGTCTCTCTAGATTCACTTGTTTTGGATGTTTCATATAAATGGGATCACGTGGTATATGGTGTTTTGAGACCAGCTTCTTTTACTGAGTGTATTTTTGAGGTTCATCCACATCGTAACGTGTGTCAGAGCTTCAGTCCTTATTATGGCTGAGTAGTATTCCAGGGTGTGGATGGACTACATTTTGTGTGTCCATCATCTGTTGATGGACATTTGGGTTGTTTCCACCTCTTGGCCATTGTGAACAGTGCTGCTGCGCACAGGCATGTACAAGGATTTGCTTGAATGCTTGTCTTCAGTTCTTCTGGTGTGTGCCTAGGAGCAGAATTGCTGGGTCACATGGCAACTCCACGCTCAGCTAGTTGAGGAGCCCCCAGACTGATTTCCACAGTAGCTGCCCTGCCTCACATTCCTGGTGGGTGAGGACTCCTGGTTCTCCGGGCAAGTTTAGGCAGACTGTGGGAGGATGGGGTCAGACGTGGTCCTGTGCTCGGGCTCACTCACTCCAGGTGGAAGCCTCCAGCCCAGCTCACAGGCCTGAAAGCCTAGGTCCCCTGGAGCTGGGGACCTGCCCAAGGGTGCGCACCTGGTGAAGGGCAAAGCCGGCCATAAACCTGTGACTCTGCCTTCCCGATTACGCAAGGAGATACTTCCTTGACAGGAGACTATGCGGAGGGCAGGGTGTGGCTCTTCACTAAGGGACCTGTAAGGAGCCACACCTGGCTGCAGGTGATGAAGCAGAGCACAGGGCAAGTGGGTGAGAGGAAGCACAGCCTGGACAGGCTCTCCCCTGGGTGGTTTCCAGTGCCAGTCAGCTGGATCTGTTTTTAATTAAACTTGGGAGTGTTGTATGTTTTGCCCTCAGATCCTCCCTGGTGGTGTAATGGAACCACCAGGTGGGACCAGAAATCCTGACAACCTCTTCTCATTTGGGAAACTTGGGGTGGCGGGTGGGCAAAGACCACCCATCCCTGTGGATGAGAATGCTGCCGAGGGTGGGGGGAGGGGCCCTCGGATGGGGGCCACCCACCCTGCTGGCCTCTTCCCTGCACATTGGCCCATCCCAGAAGAGGGCCCCACCACCCCCAGGTCTCAGGCAGAACTTGGGTGGGCTCCTGAGTCCCCTTCTGCTTCCCTCCATCAGACCCCATCCTGTCACCTGAGGGACCCCTGCCCCCCTCAACCCGTCTCTCTCACTGGCTGGCTGGTTCCTGCCCTGAGGCCTTTGCAGTTCCTGTCTCACTGCCTGGAATGCAGCACCTGCCAAAGCTCCTGCCTGCTCCCTGTTATTCTGGCCTCAGCTCTGATGTGGCCCCTCGGGGAGGCCGGCCTGACTACCCAGTCTTGAGTCTGGGCCCCCATCATGCACCTATCTCTCTGTTGGCTTCCTTCATAGCATGTGTCACTCCATGAATTGTCTTGCTCGCTGCGGGAGGGCGGGCACCTTACCTGTGCACGCATGAGCCTCTGGGCGCCTACCACCGTGTGAATGACCACACTCCCCAGGGGCAGTGGTTGGACTGTGGGCAGCCCTGGCATTCTCAGTCTCAGGTTGTCCTGGAATAGGCCTCCCTGTGACTCACCTGAGCTGTCCCACTGGGCCACTGCCTCAGCGAGCTGCCCTTCCCTGTGTCAGTTTCCTGTGGCCACTGTAACAAACTGCCATACCTGTGGAGGACGAAAGCCACGCTTTCTGTTCTGGAGGTCAGAAGTCTAAAATGGGACTGCAGGGCTGCGTTCCTCCTGGAGACCCTACAACAGGGTCCATGTCCTTGCCTTTTCCACTTTCTGCAGGCCACCTGCATGCTTCAGCCTGTGGCCCCTTCCTCCACCTCCAAAGCCAGCATTGCAGCATCCTCAAATCTCTGAAATTGGCCTCCACTGTCGCATCTCCTTCTCTGACCCTCCTGCCTTCCTCTTTTAAGGACTTTGTGATGACTTTGGGGTGATCCAGGACAGTTTCCCCTTCTCAAGACCCTTAACTTGATCACATCTGAAAAGTCCCTTTGGCCATGTAAGGTAACATGTTCACAGGTACCGGGGCTTAGGATAGTCATCTTTGAGGGTCATTACTTAGCCCACCACAGCCCTTTAAATATTGGACCAGGGTGGTCCTCACATCTACCCTTTCCAGGACTATCACTCCAAGTGTCAGGATGATAGGATTCCAGGACCTTTGGCTCCCACTCATGGGATCCCAACTTGGTATTGACCTTGCCCAGCAACACCATTCCTTCTGTCTGGGCTCCTCCTACTGGGAGCGACAGGGTGAATTCCCCAGTACCCACTGCACAGGTACGGGCAGCCCTGAGGATCCTGCAGAGAGCTATCACACAAGCCAGGGCAGCACAATGAGCCTGGGGTGGAGGGAAGATGTGGGAGCAGCAAGGACCAGGCTGTGGAGCTGTGGGTGCTTGGCCTCAGACAGGAGCACACGCCGCTTCCCCCGCCGCCCCACCGTGCCCCTGTGCACAACCGCACAGCCCCCTGTATCTCCACAGTCGCTTTCAGGCCCACATGCGCATGTTGATATCTGTCCCTTGCTGCCAGGATCTTTTGGACGACCGCTTCATCGTCCTCAGGTCTCCGTCTCTCCTCCCTCCCCAAACCTGCCTCTCCACCTCAGTGAGTGGAAAATGGCTCGCAGCCCGTGGCCAGCACTGGAAGATCAGAACAGTAAATAACAGAGCATCTGATTTAACCCAGAGGGTAAAGTGGACATCCACGAGACCAGACTGATCCAAATAAGTGACTGAATAAGTAAATAAATGGGGGAGAAGAGACCGTGGTTCCTGTGGAAGAATTCCAAGTCCTGTATGTCGATTCTCCCCCTCCAGAGGTGGAGCTTAACCCACCCCCGAGGGTAGGCTGATACCAAAGAAGAGTCTGGAAAGGGGAAAAGGTCACTTGATGGAGACACCTGGCAGACCCCACCTTAAGCAAGAGGCCTGGGTTCATCTCACCTGGATTAAGTCTGTGCACTCAGGTGTAATGTGACTGGGAGGGCTCCTCACCTCTGTGGTCCCTCTGAGACCTCACAACCCCTGGCTAGTGGTGAGAAAATACTTCGGACGGGGCCAGCCTGGTGGCATAGTGGTTAAGTTTGCCTGCTCCGCTTCGGCAGCCTGGGGTTTGCGGGTTCGGATCCCAGGCACAGACCTACACGCTGCTCATCAAGCCACTCTGTGCTGGCGTCCCACATCTGTAGTGGAGGAGGATTGGCACAGATGTTAGCTCAGGGCCATCTTCCTCACCAGAAAAAAAAAGGAAAATACATCAGACAAACCCAGATTAGGGGGCGTAGGGGTGGCATCCTGCAGGACTGAGAAGACCTCGGGCTCATAGATGAGATTCTGGGACAGAAAAGGGAGATTTGGGCAATAACTGGTGAAACCAAATAAAGCCTGGACTTCTGTTGATGGTCATGTTGGAAAAGGAGTAATAACAGTCTTGCCGACCAGGTCAGCCTAGGCTCCCTTTGCCTTGATGCCACAGGCCAAGCTCCCATTACATGGTCGTCCTTCTTGGAACTGCAGCCATGACATTTGGGGGTCTCAAGAGGCCCCTGCTGCTTATTTATCTTATCAGTACCTCCACGTGTCACTGCCCACTGTTCCTAATCCACCTGCCCTGCCAGGAGCCCTCCACCTGAAGCCCCACAGCCAGAAGGGGTGTGGCCGGGGCTCTTCCAGCACACTCCCATCAGCCTTTCAGATGCGGTGTCTGCCCAGCCCGTCTGTGTGTCATCGTTTCTCCTCGCACGTGGCATGTGGTCTCCCATGTGCCTCGTTACCTTAGGTTGGGTTCAGGATATTCGATTTTTAAAATCATGCAAGGCCCAGTGTATCATCTCCCAGACATGATTTACACTGGCTTCTTCCAGGCTTGCGGGAGCCAGCAGGCCAGGGCCACCTTCTTCCAGCTGCAAGACTGGAACGTGTCAGGCCCCCAGACACTGGGCCATGGTCCCTCAGAGGCTTCCATCTACCAAGTAGCCATTTGGTGTCAGCCAACAACAGGGATGAGTTACCCAGGATCCCACCTAGGTGGTGTACTCTGACTTGCAAACCTGCCAGTGCTCAGCGGGCCCCTTGACTGCCTCTTCCAGGCTTCTGTTCCAGAATGGAGCCTCAGGCATTGGGATCGGCCAATGGGGCTCCCAGCCCACTCGGATCTCAGCCTGGCAGTCCATACTGTCACCTTTGTCCTGCAATGCTTCGGTGGACAGGTTGTTTGTGTTCTGTGTGGCTTTGCAAGTTGCGTTCAGGGGATATCCGAGTGCAGCCAGACCCTCCCCCTGCCTTCCCGGCACTGTTGTTCCTCAGGTTAAGCAAAGTCTTGATTAAGAGGCTCATGGTTCTCTAGGAGAATTGTTCAGGTTGAGATGGTGTTGAGGCTGGCCATGGGGCTGGGGCTCCATGGAGGAGGACGTGGCCTTTGCTTTGGAGTCCTGCTCCGGGGCCCAGATTCCCTCTGTCCTTGGTCTGGCCAAGCTTCTCCGTGTCTCCTCGGTAAAATGGGGAGATAAACCAGCGGCTATGACACTGCCATTTGGTGATTAATGATGATGTTTATCACCCTCGGGCGAGGACTCACACTGCCTCAGCTTCCCCATCTGTAAAATATCACTGATGCTCTGGTTAAGGCTGGCCAGTGAGAGAGCACAGGGCAGAGGGAGGTAATAAACAATAGGTGGTGTTGTGCCATTGTGTTGAGTGTCTGTCTTCACCCATTCTCACCCACATGTGCAGTGAGAGACAGGCCCCAGCTGGAGACCCCACAGCTGCTGACCCCCAACACCCAGCTCTGAGGAGCAGCCAGGGTCAGAGTGTGCCTGCCAAGAAGAGCACTGGTCCCCCCACAAACCGGGCAGCACAAATCCCTGAGATGGGGCGTTCACGGCTGCCAGCACCCTTCCCCAGCTTGTGACCATGACCCCTGGCTCTGAAACACTGACTGGACAGGGACAAGCCAGGTCACCGGCAAGCCCCTTGATGGCAACAGACATCTGAAATATGTTTCTCTGAAACTTTTGGCACATCCCAGAAGCTCCTGGATTTCTCAAGGCATTTTTGTTTGTTTGTTTGTTTGTTTTTCAGCTTTTTATTTTGAAATAATTTTAGACTTATAGCGAAGTGACAAAAATAACTGAGAGTTCCTGTGTACCCCTCACCCAGCTGCCCCCAGTGTTAGCATCTTGCATCACCACATGGTGACCAGAACCAGAGGTTCTCAATTTGCATTGAGGCAACACTGGGAACTCATCTCCAGACCGAAGTCAGATTCCCCCGTTTTTGCCCTCATGCCCTTTTTCTGGTCCAGGCTCCCTCGCTGCATTTAGTCCTCACGTCTCCAAGGTCTCCTCTGAACTGTGATGGATCCTTAGTCTTTCCTCATCGTCCACGACCCCCACATGGTTGCTGAAAACTGCTCAGTGGTTTGTAGCAGGTCCCTCAGTGTGCTTTGCCCAAAGTTCCCTTGTGATTAGATTGGGGTTGTGCATCTTGGGCAGGAATCCCACAGAAGTGATGTTGTGTGTTTCCTGGTGTATCAGGTTGGGGGTACGAGCCATCACTGGTGCTGACCTTGATCACTTGGGTCAAGGTGAGGTCTGCCAGGTTTCTCTGCCCAGAGAAATTATTAAGTGTTTTGTGGGGAGATGCTCAGAGACCACTGGATACCCTGTTTCTTGTCATGTTTTCACTCCTTCATCTTAGCGTCCATCCACCTGTGGTTCTTGATGGCAGCAGTGGATTCTGGCATTTGCCTAACGATGACTTTGTGTCCATCATTTCTTGTACGTTTATTGGTTGAAATTCTACCATAAGAGAGAGCTGCCTCTTCTACCCATTCCTTCAGTTACCTGTGGAAATAGAGGAAGACCCCCCAAATGAGAACAATAGAGCCTGCTTATTCAGAGTGTGCTAGAGCAAGCGGGCAGTTGCCATCACTGCGTTTGGCAGAGAATCAAAGGCAGGCAGGGGAGAGGAGAAGTGAAGGCGCAGGTGTGCCCACCAGAGGCTGTTGGCATGTGGAAGCTGGGGCAGCTGACGAGAAGCAGGTGTCCTGTGTCGCTGGTCAGGAGGGCATATTTGGCTTTCTCTCGGTCCTAAGTTGGAAGCAGGAGCCGAAATTAGGGAGGCTGCAGTCACTGACCAAGTCCTAGCTGTTTGGGGTTGATTGCCTCAGGGGTTGTGGCTTGCCTCCCTGGCTGGTGGCTGCACAGGTGGTGGGTCAGAGTTCCAGCGTCGTGTATGGTTTGGCCACTGTCTCAGTGTATATTCTCTCTCTCTTACCTGAAGAGTTTTTGGTTTTTTTGTTTGTTTTGCATTTTTTATTGATATAATTGACATATAGCATTATATTAATTTCAGGTGTACAACATAATAATTCAGTATTTGTGTGTATTGCAAAATGGTCGCCAAATAAGTCTAGTTAAGGTCTATCATCATACACAGTTACAAATTGTTCTTTTCTTGTGCTGATGGTATTTTGAAGGAACAATCCCAGACCCCCCAGCCCCTCACAGCAATCCTGTCCCCACCATCGTTCCGCGTAGGCACCTGTTCTCTCTTCACCACCTGAGACCATGCAGGTGGCTCACTTCAGAGGTGGCTCAGCTTCCACTCTGAATTGAGGAATGTGCATTTGAATTTTAAAACAGATTCTCCTCTGGAGAGAGAGCCACAGGGCAGTGTGCTCAGTAGAGTGGCTGCCAGGGCATCGTCCACGTAAATATTGACAGACATAACGTGTAGGCAGAAAGCCACCACTGGTCATGGGATGTTCACCAGCTACAGAAGGAAGCCAGAGCACTGAGAGCGAGTGCAGGTCTCCCTAGGGAGAAGAGGCGTCTAGAGTGCTGGACCGAGAGTTGGGCTCCCCAGCTGAACACAGAGACCCTTGGAGAGCCAGTGTCGCCCGCACGCAGAGTGTGGATGTGTGTCTTTGGGTCCATGAGATCCTGGTGGTCATGCAGAAGACACAGTCTCGGGAGGTCAGAGATTCCAACAAAGGAGCCAAGACTGAGGCATGGCAGCAGGATGTCCATATCGCTGGGGACCCTGGGGGGGATGCTGAGGGTCAGAGCTCTGAGCTCTCCCCCATCTTTTTCCAGAGATTGTCTCTTTTTCACTTGAGATATAATTGACATATAACGTTAATTTCAGGTGTACAACATAATGATTTAATGTTTGTATATATCAGAAAGTGATCATCACAATAAGTCTAGTTAACACCTATCACCACACACAGATATTTCTCATGGGGAGAACTTTTAAGATCTACTCTCTTAGTTGGGGCCAGCCCTGTGGCCGAGTGGTTAAGTTCACGCGCTCCGCTTTGGCAGCCCAGGGTTTTCGCTGGTTCAGATCCTGGGCATGTACATGGCACTGCGCATCAGGCCACGCTGAGGTGGCGTCCCACATGCCACAACTAGAAGGACCCACAACTAAAAAATATATAACTATGTACTGGGGGGTTTGGGGGAGAAAAAGGAAAAAATAAAATCTTAAAAAAATAAGAAGAAGAAGATATACTCTCTTAGCAACTTTCAAATATGCAATACAGTCTTATTAAGTATAGTCATCATGCTGTACATTGCATGCCCAAGACTTATTTATTTTATAACTGGAAGTTTGTACCTTTTGACCCATTTCACCCACCCCCACCTTCCACCTCTGGCAAACACCCATCTGTTCTCTGTATTTATGAGTTCACTTTCTTGGTTTTATTTTTTTTAGATTCCACATATAAGTAAGATCACATGGCATTTGTCTTTCTCTGACTTATTTCACTTAGCATAGTGCCCTCTAGGTCCATCCATGTTGTCACAAATGTCAAGATTTCATCTGTTTTATGGCTGACTAGTATTCCATTGTATTTATTACCACATCTTCTTTATCCATTCATCCATTGACAGGCACTTAGGTTGTTTCCATGTCTTCCTATTGTGAATAATACTGCGGTGAACATAGAGGTGTGTATATATTTTTTCAAGTTAGTATTTTCATTTCCTTCAGATAAATACCCAGAAGTGGGATAGCTGGGTCATATGGTAGTTCTATTCTTAATTTCTTGAGGAAACTTCATACTGTTTTCCATAGTGGCTGCCCCAATTTACATTCCCACCAACAGTGCACAAGGGTTCCCTTTTCTCCGCATCCTCACTGACGCTTGCTGTTTCTCATCTTTTTGATAATAGCCATTCTGACAGATGTGAGGTGGCATCTCCTTGTGAATTTTTTTTAAACATTGGCACCTGCACTAACATCTGTTGCCAATCTTCTTTTTTTCTTCTTCTTCTTCTCCCCAAAGCTCCCTGGTACATAGTTGTGTATTCTAGTTGTAAGTGCCTCTGGTTGTGCTATGTGGGATGCCACCTCAGCATGGCCTGATGAGCGGTGCCATGTCCGCACCCAGGATCCGAACCAGCAAAACTGGGCTGCCAAAGCAGAAGGCACAAACTTAACCACTTGGCCACAGGGCCAGCCCCGTCTTGTGATTTTGATTTGCATTTCCCTGATGATTAGTGATACTGAGCATCTTTTCATGTGCCTATTGGCCATCTGTATGTCTTCTTTGGAAAAATATCTATTCAGATTCTCTGCCCATTTTTTAATCAGATTCTTTGTTTTATTTGATATTGAGTTGTATGAGTCAAAGATTGTTTTTTTAGGAGCAAACATTTACAACTGGCCTAATCTAATGTTCCATCCTCCCAATACTATTTTATATAAGTACATCTTTGACCTTGTGAGTGTCTTACATTTTGAGAAGTCCAAGTGTGGGTTTGGAGCAAAACCAAAAGTATTTGTTCCCTGCCAAATGATGCCTATGAAGTACTGTCTTGGTTTCGCATCTTCCTGGAAGTCCTGGCCAGGTGTGCAATTGCTTATTAAGGAGCAAAAGTGTCACCCTGAGCAAGTGGCACCCTGATCTCACCCTCGTCCCCAGGGCCAGGCTGTGACTTCGTTTCTCCTCTTCGCATACCTGAGCCTCAGAGAACACAGGGCACTTCTGACCCCAGAGAGCAATCCTTTTGCTGTGATGAGGGACCCAGGGTGACTCCTGGGACCGGTTCCTCTGAGATCCTGGGGACCTCCTCCCCCCGTTCTGCTGGCTGCACCCCCGGTTCTAGGATTCACTTCACCCTTCGGTTTTCTTTCTTTCTTTTTTTTAAAGATTTTATTTTTCCTTTTTCTCTCCAAAGCCCCCCAGTACATAGTTGCATATTTTTAGTTGTGGGTCCATCTAGTTGTGGCATGTGGGATGCAGCCTCAGCATGGCCTGGATGAGCAGTGCCATGTCCGCGCCCAGGATCCAAACCCATGAAACCCTCGGCTGCCCACGCAGAGGGTGTGAACTTAACCACTCCACAGGGCCGGTCCCACGGTTTTCTAACTTAATTCATCTAAAGGATATTTTGTGTTACTGCCTCAAAAGGAAATTTGTATTTAACTCTGAGGTTAGAGCTTCAAATGCAGGCATATGTGTTTGTGTGTATACCCATATATTCATATGTAATATAAAATATCCAAGACATGAAGATATAGAAGGATATGAAGAGCTCCTCTCAAACCACAGCCTGGGACACAGTGTTCCTTCGGCCTGCTGATTGAGACCCAGATTCATGCAATCAGTTTAGGTGGTTATGATCAGCTTTACTGAAATCGAACTGGGGCGGGGGTGGGGTGGGGAAGAAGGCAGAGCACATTGCGGCTAAAAGGGCTATCAGCTACTTGCTGAAATTTTTGTTCTAGTTAGGACATTCAGGCATGAGTGTGTGTGAGTGTAAGTGAACCTGTGATGCAAAATGTGTTTCCTAATGTAGGTTATAATCTAGAAGATTTCTTAAATAACTGGTCAGCTAATAAATATATGAAAATTGTTTTAACAAGAAAGAAACTTGGTATTACTAGCAACAGTGGAAGAAACAAGGTACAAAAGAAACAAAAGAATGTTATGAAACCCTCTTGGTCCAGAGGTGCAGAGCCCGGGCCTGTGCCCTGGAGAGAGGGAGAGAGCCCGTGCTGCAGGCCGGGACCAAAGGAAGCCAGAACCTCCTGCAGACCCGGGGCAGGCGGCTCTGGCACGGTGGAGGGCATGCACCAGTTGAGGCCATCCTGCCACATTCCAGGCCTCATCCTTGTCCACATGGGCTGTCAGTCACTATCAGTCACTGACAGATGAGGAGCTCCAGACTCTGAGAGGTGAAATGATGCCCAAGGAGCCCTTGTTCTTGGTCCCGACCTAGGGGGCTGGGTACAGAGAAGTCCTGGCCAGGGTGTCCCCACATTGGTGGCACAAGGGGGCCTGGTGCCCGTTCTGAGCTTGGACACTGTGCAGGGCAGTGGGAGGCCCCATTCAGTGAGGTGGGACCTCCCTGGGGTGGGGGTGCATGAATCCAGAATCATGTGGCAGTTGCAGGGGTTGGGGGCCAGCAGGGAGTATAGATGGGATCCCTGAGTTCAGTGGGAGGGGTCTGACCAGGGAAGGGCACTCCGGGGGTAGGGGGAGCAGGGTGTGTCCTGTCCTCTCTCTGTTATCAGTGGATAGGTAAGTGCGGGGAGGAGAAGTGCCGACTGCAGGGGAGTCTATACTTCACAAGTCAGGCCCCACCTGCCCTCGGCCCCTCACTTGTCCGCGAGTCCCCATTACTGTGGACAGCACACAGTAAAACACCTGGTCTGCTTCTGCTCTTTAGCTCCAGACAGCATCCCACACAGGTCCAGGTCAGTTCGCCCATTAGTAATGGGCTGGGAGGCATTCTCACATGAGGGCTTAGGTCACCTCTCCCCTCTTCTCACCCACCTACAGCTCCCCACCAGACCTTCAGACCTTCACTGCGACCAGCAGTGGGCAGTGGCCTTACTGGCCCACAAGTCTGTGCTCACGTGTTGGGGGCACAGCACACATTCCTAGGCGTTTGCCAATTCACCCACAAAGAGGTGCCACCCTCGGCCTCCCCTCATCTCATCACGCAGTTGGGTTACTGCCCCCATCCAGACAAACAGCCCCTCACCAGAGGGGAAAACCACCTTTCTCCAATTTGAGCGCAGTCAGCACCTGTCATATTTTTAAGTTATTTGTTTCCTTCTCCACGAGCTGGTTGTTTCTTTGCCTTTTTTTGTCTTGGGTTTTTTGTTTGTTTGTTTGTTTACCAATTTGAAAGAGCAAAGAGCTCTTTATTTCTTAGAGAAATCAGCCTTTGGCCCAAGGGACAAAATCTTGAGGACCGCCCCCCCCCCCATTCCCCCAGGACAGGAATCTCCTCCTCCCACCCTGCAGGCCTGGGAGCTGCCAGGAGGCGGCTCTGCTGGAGCAGTGCACAGGCCCAAGGCCCGCTCTGCTGGGTGCTGGGAACTTGGCGGCCCCCGGTTTACCCCTGCAAAGGGCCCTGTCTTAGTTTCCTGGGGCTGCTGTAACAAATCACCGCAAACTTGGGGGCTTAAGACAATAGGGGATGTGCCGGGGGTGGGAGTGATAGAGCCTCAGTGAATCCCACTGACCTGTACCCCCAGCAACGGGCTTGAAAAGATTGCTAGGGCCTCGTGTCTCTTTGTGAGCAGTTTTAGATTTACAGAAAAATTGCGAAGGTGATAGAGATTCCCCCATGCCCCACACACCCAGTTTCCCCTCTCAATGACATCTTATGTTAGCGTGTACATTTGTCACAACTAATGAGCAAATTCTAGTATATTTTTATTAACTAAAGTCTCGACCTTATTTGGCTCTCCTCAGTTTCCCCCAGTGTCCTTTTTCTGTCCCAGGATCCCACATGACATTTGTCATCACATTAGCCTCCTCTGGGCTGAGACAGTTTCTCGGACTTTCTTGTTTCTGATGACCTTGACAGTTTTGAGGAGGACTGGGCGGGTATGTTGTAGGATGCCCCCAGTTGGGGTCGGTCTGGTGTTTTTCTCGTGGTTAGACTGGGGGACGGGTTTGGGGAGGAGGAGCACAGAGGTGAAGTGCCCCTCTCATCATACCGTGTCCAGGGCACATGCCATCAACACAGCATCACTGTGATGTGACCTTGATCACCTGGCTGAGGTGGCATCTGTCAGGTGTCTCCACTGTAATGTGACTCTTGTGCTCCCTTCCATGCTGTACCCTTTGGAAGGAAGTCACTAGGTACAGCGCACAGCTAAGGGGTCAGGGGTCACGCGCCCCTCCTCAAGGGTGGAGCATCTGCACAAGTCATCTGGAATTCCTCTGCGTGGGAAATGTGTCCCTTCATTTACATCAGTATGGACTTGTGGCTATTTTACACTTTGGAGTTTTTATAATCCAACACTGCTTTATTGATTTTGTTGCTCAATCTGTTCCAGCTTTGGCTACGTTGATTCTGCTCCCTTGTCCCCCTGTCACACCCCCATTGGTTTTGGTTACTCCCTGGCACTTCAGGGTGCTCCAGGCTCATCCTCTATTCCTGCTCCATCTTGGAAGCTGCTGTTTCTCCCAGAGCCAGGGCCTGTTTTAGGTGGGAAAACAGTCAGTGGCAGAGGGCAAGTGGAGCAGAATCACACTTGCGCATTCTAGGACATTCCGCATAGGCATTGATACGGGGTGCCTGGGAGGACCTGCAGGTCCTGAGGGGCTTCCACGGCCCGCTCAGGGTGCATCTGCATCATCTGCATCATTTTACAGTCAAGTGTATTGATTTATTGGATCATTTAAAGCATAGGAACCCAGACTTCAAAGGACACTGGTGCATGGAGGCAT
This sequence comes from Equus caballus, assembly GCF_041296265.1. Taxonomy (NCBI): domain Eukaryota; kingdom Metazoa; phylum Chordata; class Mammalia; order Perissodactyla; family Equidae; genus Equus; species Equus caballus. The sequence continues at coordinate 18,112,686 of NC_091704.1, forward strand.
CTCGGTGACACCTGTCCTTCGTCCTTTTTTCCTTCTGGTCCCCTCACTGTGGTTTGCTGAGCTCTGCGTGCACTTCCACCGGGAGGATAAATGTAGGTTTCCAGAGAGGAATCCTCAAGTATTAGAGCCCTTTACTGTAAATTTGGCCACAAAAAGCAGGCAGCCACGTGGTAGGAAAAAGATTAATTTTCTAAAAGTATTTCTGTGGACGGAAACTCAGGTCCAAGCTGACATAAGCCAAATGGGCCTTTGACTCCAGGCAGGCAGGGCCCTCCGGCCTCCATGCCCCCCCACAGCCCACCCCACAGCCCACCACATCCGTACCTCCTGCTGTGACTTCACTGGGGTGGTTTAACCTCTCTGAGCCCATCTACCTGTTTGCTGCTAGGTTTAAAAAAACAGACAACTCAGAGACCTGTTTATGACGATCAAATAAAAGAGCCGATGAGAAAGGCCTTTGTAAATGATTAAGTGATCAGCACTGAGGACTGCCGCATCTGGATGCCAGTGTGGGCGTCCTTCCCCTGCAGGGGGACAGAGGCCAGGTTAAGAAAAGCACTCTTGCACAGGCAGTTCTGGCTTCAGGTGACGAGGATGAGTCCCGGGCCCGAGGCGGGTGAGGGAGGCCCCCTTCTCACCTGGTCTCCCCACACCCCCTCTCACTCCCCAGGACCCAGTCTCGCCATCCTGAGCAGGCCTGGAATGGGTAATGGTGTGAAAGAAGGTGCGGTGCGTTTGCGTGAGGATGCCGAGGCTGTCCTGTCCTCACCCGTCTCTTCAAAGGCAAGTACCTGGCCTCCTGGATGGGCGTTATCACAGGGTCCCTCTTCAGTGCTCCTGCACCTCGTTACAAATCGCTTCCCCCACACTGAGGTTGGAGCTGCATCAGTGCGCCATGTGGCAGGGGGTGGGGGGAGGTGGGACACAGGCCGGCCACCTCCTTTTCCATTTAGAGCCCCATTTGTGATGTGGATCCAGCTGGCCCAACCACTTGCCAAGAAGCCAGAACCTCGCCCAAATTTGGAATGTCAAAAAGTGTCCTTGAGCCCCTTTTCTCACTCAGATTTGCAAACACAAAAGAATTAGCCAAAGGCGGGGCCCGCCGTGGGGGAGGGCGCTCTGAAGTCCATCTCTGATTCCACCCTTCAATTGAATGTACATTCCCTTTTAAAGAAATCAGATCAGCCCTGTCCTTGTTCACTGTAGAAGCAGATAGAAGTTCACCGGGCTGAACCTGGAACGCAGACTGACCCAGCCCCACGCAGAAACCTATCCCCGCTCCAGCGCCGCGGGCACGTCTCAAAGTCCACGGGGTCAAAGGCTGAAGCGTCATCTTCAGTCCTCCCAACCTTTCCCCGAATTCCAGGGGAAGTGTCAGGTGCCCTGCAAAGTGCCAGCTGGGTGAGAGGACTGGTTCGCTGGGCCAGCAGGTGGGGCCACTGTCACCACGTGGGGGGGGCGGGGTGCGGGGCTGCCAAACCCCAGATCAGGCACGGCCAGCCCTCACAGTCTAGTGAGCTTCCCGGCAGAGCATGAGGGAGACGCATCCTCCCTCCGCTGGCTGGCTGGCTGGATCCTGCCAAGTGGACACGCGCAGCACAAGGCCCCGGTGCCCGTGTGCACAGGAACAGACAGCGCGGGTTTTCCTCTCTCCTGGCTGGCACAACCACATCAGCTTTGGTCTGCTCGGCAAGCCTAATGTGCAGCGCTCACTCTGTAAAGTCCCGTTTCTTTGGTTGAGAAGCCAAGCATCTTCTTGTGGTGTTCACAGCCAGTGTGGATCCTGTCTGTGACTTGCCCACTTTCTCTCTCCTGGGCTGTCTCGTCATCCTTCATTTGCAGGCTCTCTCTATATAGTGGGTATGGAGACTCTGACCATTCGGTGATGCCTGTGCCCAGCTCTTTATGAACACACCAGCCGTGGTCACTTAAGAGTCACTGGAAGCATCAGCCCAAGGCAGCAGCCTCCACTGAGCACGGCAAGTGGGCTCACAGCATGTCCCCGGAGTACGACCTCGCAAGTTAGGGGTTAAGGGCATATGTGTCCCGATGTGCCTTGTGATTTAAGAACCGCAGACTGCATAGGAAGTAACCTGGGGAAGGAGATGGAAGGGACACGTCAGCTCCACCTCTAGTGCCCACAGGGCCCAGGGAGGGCCCGTGCTTGGGGTGTTGCCTCTGCTCACAGTGGCCCACGAGGGCAGCGGTCACTGCATTGATTCACAAAGAGGAAATGGAGGCAGGGGGCCCGTCGGGCCTTGGAGTGGTACCAGGAACACGACTGAGCATTTGAGCATCTGACATCCATACCCCTCAAAGCCAACAAGACCAGATGTCCAGAGCCTTGCTGTGTGACCTGGAAAAGGCAGCCGTCCCCAAAGCTGGGCCTCTGGGAAGCAAGAGGATGGAAGCCTGTGCTGAAGCTCAGGCTCAGAAACTTGGAGGGGAACACTACCATGGAATCTGTTCTTTGCGGGGGGAGTGGGCTGGGCTGGTTGGAGGGGGCATGGGGGCATTAGGGAAAGGCCAGAGCCCTACAGGGGCAGGGCCAGGTGGCGGGGCAAACAGCCCCTGGGAGTATCTGAGACTCTCGGGAGAGCATCTGGGAGCTGGACCCAGACCAGAGAGGCCATGTGGTCACTGTGGTCGGTCGGGCAGAACCCACACTCAGGCAAGGTATGTGGACAGACTTGGATGGAGCCCAGCTCTTCACCCCTGAGCCACCCACTGAGCTGAACGTGCTCCGGGGAGACCTGCCAATGCCCACTCAGACTCAGGCTGCCACTTGTACCCCCTAAAGGCTCCCACAGCCCTTCTTGATCCCAGCCTCTGCCTGTCCATCCTGGGTTTCTGCAGGAGTCACCTCTTCTGGTTACAGTTAAAATGGCCTGTCCCCCTTCCATGCTTTTCCATGTCTCTTTGGGCAAAGACCAGCCTCCTTGTGGGGCCCCCAGGTTGTGTCCAGCCCCCACCCACCTTTCATCTCTTCTCCCTTCCCTGTCCCCCTCCCTTTCCCTGGGTCAGCCACCCTGCCCTCCTTGTGGTCCCCCAGGGCCACCTGCTCCTTTTCACTGAGGCCTCTGAGTATTCTGTTCTGCCCCCCTCTAATACTGTCACACATACGCCAGTTACTTACACCTCAGCCCCTCACCCCCTATCCTGTCTCCAGAATCCTGAGCCCCCCTCCTCACATCCCCTCCTGGGTTGGTGACTGTGCATATTTGTCTGAAGATTTAATTCACGTCTGGCTCTCCCTGTGGACTGGCAGCCCCATGGGGGTGGTGGGAGCTCATACATACCCCTACCCCATGCTGTGTGTCCCCAGGCCCCTCAGGGTGCCTGGTCCACATCAGACTTCACAGATTTCTGGGATTATTGAATGACCCGCCCCTCGCCTTCCTTACTCATTTCGGAGCCAGGAAAGATGGATGTGCTTCCACTCTAGAACATTCCAGAGTGCTCCCCACAGTTGCTCACTGAGAGTTCTGTAGCCAAGCCCGCTGGGGTAATGGACACTCTAACTTGATGAGCAGGTGGCTTCCTTAAGGCTCAGATGGACCTGCGAGGGAAGGAGGGCTGTGCAAGTGGGAGATCAGGGAGCCTGGAGAAGATGTGAGAAAGCACTGGCCCCACGCCCAAGGATGGTGGAGGGAGCACTCAGTGTGGGTCAGCGCCATCACCATCAGTAATCCTCGCCTTGGCTGGATGAAGAGCCACAGATGCTGGCCTCTGAAGTCCTGACAGAAAATTGTGGAAAGAGGATGCATTGCCACAGAGTCCATGTGCTTTCCTGACCCCCCTGCCTGGTCCCCAGACCACCAGGGCCCTCCTGACTGCTCTGAAATGCTGCAGCGCAGGAGTGTGGCTCACATGGGTGGTGGGCGGAACCAAAGTTTTCGCCTTGGATGGGTCAGGTGACTCTTCTGTTTGGGGTCAGTCCTATTATGGGACCGAGAACTTGGAACCTCCTGGGATGGCCGAGATAGCACGTCACCTCTCATGTTGCCCGGGCCGTCTTCACTGTGTCCTTTGAAGGCTCTGCAGCCGCTGGACTCAGCACAGCTTGCCTCGTGCCCCATGGCACCAGGGCCCAGCAGGGCCACACTGCTCTGGCCACTGTGCACCTCAAGGCCCTGGACCAGGGGTGGGGGGAAGGCAGTCCTCCTGGGTACTGGGCACCGTCCCCAGTAGAGCAGGCCCCTCTCCTCCCTCTCTGACCCCACGCGTTTGGGTGTTTTCTTGCAGAGCGATCACAGGCAAGTTCTCAGCTCCCTCCTGTCCGGGGCCCTGGCTGGTGCTCTCGCCAAAACGGCAGTAGCTCCCCTAGACCGAACCAAAATCATCTTCCAAGGTAAACGTGGTCTGTCCGTCTGTTCCGTGCAGTAGAGATGCTGCCAGGCAGTCACCGTCCTCCTCCACAGCCCCCCCAAACTGCACTGCAAATTGGCTTTAAAAATGCCTCTTTAAAACCCACTTAGAAACTCTGTTAGTGTCCAGGGGCTGCCATCGCAAAGCACCCCCAATCAGGCAGCACAGAACAGGAATTTATGGTCTCACGTTCCGGAGGCCAGAGGCTGAAATCAAGGGGTCACCCAGGTTAATTCCTTCTGGGGGCTCAGGGGAGGACACTACCTCGCCTCTTCCAGCTTCTAGGGGCCCCAGGCATCCTTGGCTTGTGGCTGCATCACCCCATCTCTGCCTTGCCCTCTGTGTCTGTGTCCTCTCCTTTTCTTATAAGGACACCTGTCATTGGATTTAGGACCCACCCCACTCCAGTATGACCTCATCTTAATTTAATTACATCTGCAAAGACCCTGTTTCCAAATAAGGTCACAGTCACGGGTACCAGGGTGAGGACATGGACAAATCTTTTTGGGGGACACAGTTCAAGAAGCCATCTCCCTCCCTCCTCAGGGTTAAGCAGGCAGAGGATCCCCTGAAGATGAGGCCTTTGCATCTGGCAGACGGTGACTGCCTCTGTGGCACCAGGCAGGAGGACGGTCACAGCCCAGGACCCCTGCCTTTAGCTGTTTGGGAGGAGAGGACTGCAGACTCGAGCTGGGTCCTCCCCACTTCCTCCAGCGGCTCCCCTAGCCTCTCTGTGCCTCAGTTTCCTCATCCATAGGACAGGACATGAATATCACCCTCCTCCCTGAGGAGTGAGCTGAGGTGAGAGAGGGCAGGCTGCGGCTGAGCAGGCATCTCCCTGTGCCTCCCGGAGCAGATGCCCAGGGTGGCGCCCTGCAGGGAGCTGGGTTAACTCTGGAGGCTGTAGGTGTGCACACATGTTCACACACAGTGCAAGGACGTCCGGGAACACAGCAGATGCACAGGAGTGAGGAGGGGAGGCTGCAAGACTGCCACCCCTCGTGGCCTATATTTCTAGGTCCTTGTGGCCACTATGGCAGAGCACACCATGGAGCAAGGGAGCCAGCCAGGCTGCCACAGAGGGTGGGAGAGGTGGGTTAAGGGCGCCAGTACCAGGCCTGTTACCAAACCAGGTTCGTTTTTGCCTGCTGCCCAGAAAGCCAAACACTGAGACAACAAGATCACAGCAGAGAGAGGGTTTACTCACAAGGCAGCCACGTGAGGAAGGGAGAGCATGAGCCTCAAATTCGCTTCCCCGAAAATAGGGACTCAGGGATATTTATGGGATGGGGGGCAAGGTGGTCTGAAATGTGGAGAGAGGTGATTGGAGGTGAGGAGAGGTGAGGGAATTGATGACCTGCGCAAGTGTAGTCAGACTCCACGCCTCTTCACAGGACGTGTGCTCACAAAATGGCGGCATTAGCATGATCTGAGGGGGGAGTCTTTAGCCTCTTGATGTCAAAATGTCACTTATCGGACGTCTCCATGGGCCCGGTTGATGAGTTGGTGGTCTCAACCAGCTTGGAGTGGACAAGGGGTTCTAATTTCTGAAAAACAGCTCGCACACCCCTTACCATGGTGACCCAGGCTCCAGGGGATGTTACCTGTAGGAACCTAGTGGGAGTCAGATAGCATATTGCCTAAGCGCACTTATCAGTGGGTGGGTAAACAGCTAAAAGTCATAACCAGTAATTGCAAAAAGGAAAAAAAAGTTTAGTTCCTAGCTACTTATCAATCGCTAACTCTGCCGGTTTCAGGCCTCCCAGAAGAGAGGGCAGACCCCAGACCTGGAATGCCCCCTGGGCCTTGTCCTGAGGGAACCAGAGCCCCTTGGCTGATCCCCACATGGCTGGCGGCTGGCACACCTTCCCCAAAGGGTTTGGTTAGACTGGAGTCCAGCCAGCGTAGGGCTGCTGAGTGTCGACCCTCCAGAGGCACCTCTTCCCACAGGCCCCTGCTGAAGACTCTTACTGTCTCCGGAGGTCAGATGGCAGCTCAGCTCCCCTTCCTGGAGACAAGCTGGTGTGCAGAGAGGCCCTGGGTGTGGTATGGTGTGGTGTGGAGGGGTGACGTTGCTGAGGTTGCCCCTAACTGGGCCGTTGAGAGGGGTGGTTCTCCAGGGCTGCTCTCATTCCGCAAGGCACGCTCAGACCGGACCCCTGTGGTGGAGGTCAGGCAGACTGGGGGTGCTGTCCTTTACAGCTAACAATCTTTGTTGTGTTTTTGTTTTTTTCCAGTGTCTTCAAAAAGATTTTCTGCCAAGGTGAGCCAGTAGGTTACCGTCTGCCCTGCTGGGCTGGCAGGAGGCGGTGGAGGAGGGGTGGGGGTGGGGAGACGCTTTTTCCCATTGGTTCCCAACCCCCAGGCCAGTTCCCAGGCTGCTGCGCTGCCAGGCCCCACACCCTGCGCTCTACCTGGCCTCAGCCCACCCTGGGAATTGATGGGACCCCCTGTACCCATGGGGCAGGGACTCGATGTTCTAAATCCACGTTTTCATATTGGATATATTTTTAAACACAGAGCAGGCCGTTACCTTCTTGATAAAGGAAAAGATAGAGTATTTTTAAAAGCTAGACTGCCAGACATCAACAGAACTCCCTCTGAGCGCGTTCTGGGCCTGGTTTCCCCCAGCTCACTGTGCAGTTCCCAGCGTCGGGGGACTGAGAGGGGTTCCCAGTGCGGGGCCCAGGGAATGGGGGAGGGTAAGGCGCAGTTGGATCGACTGGGTCGCCCCCAGGCGCGGGGCTGGACAAAATAAAGCAGGTGTTCACCAGCAGCGGGACCGAGGCTGGCGGTGGGCGGTGACCTTGCGCCTCCCCCACCCTCCCCCAGGAGGCCTTCCGACTCCTCTACTTCACCTACCTCAACGAGGGCTTCCTGAGCCTGTGGCGCGGGAACTCGGCCACCATGGTGCGCGTGGTGCCCTACGCCGCCATCCAGTTCAGCGCGCACGAGGAGTACAAGCGGGTCCTGGGTCGCTACTACGGCTTCCGCGGAGAGTGAGGCCCCACCCCCGGCCCCGCCCCACTCCCCCCTACTGGAGTGAGGCCCCGCCCCCTCCTCCTCCCCCCAACCCTCTTCACTCCCTCACGTCACCCTGTTCTCCGTTCAATACAAGCACACCGCGTCAGACACTGAGTCCCAGGAGGGCCCGTGATCCCGACTGTGCCCCAGAGCCGTAGGGACGGTCCATGTCATTCAGTCATTCATACAAGCAGAGGAAAGAGAAGGCAGCCATAGGCATCCCAGAATGACCTCTACCCATCACCCCCTCAGCTCAGCTGCCAGCAAGCTAGCCGTGGCAGTCCTGCATCCCCCGCCCCTTTCCGGCTGACACCTGTGGGTCTGGGGGTCTCACCTTCTCCCCGCCTTTCAGAGCTCTGCCCCCTTGGCCCCGCCTCCTCGCAGGCGCTCTGGCTGGAACGACGGCTGCTTCCCTGACCTACCCCCTGGACCTGGTCAGAGCGCGGATGGCGGTGACCCCAAAGGAAATGTGAGTCCTAACGCGGTGATGCTTCTGGCAGCAGTAGAGGCTGTGTCTCGTGGGGCTCCTAGGTCGGATGCCTCTACTGGGCCCCTGAGGTTTGAGTCTGGGCCTCTGCATCCAGCGGAGAAGAAGCTGGAGGCTCAGTGCTCTTCGGCGTGGAGCCCGGCTGGCACAACAGGCCAGGCCAGGCGTGTGGTGTGGCTGTCCCGCGAAGGCACTACGGTGGTCCCCCCTCATCCACAGGGGATACCTTGCAAGACCCCCAATGGATGCTTGAAACCACAGATACATCCAACCCTGTATATACTGTTTTACCCTACACATGCAGACCTATAAGGTTTAATTTATAAATTAGGTGCAGTAAGAGAGTGACAACAATGATAAAATAGAACAGTTATAACAGTATACTGTAATAAGAGTTACTGTAGATCTTAGCTACCTCAGCATACGATTTTTTGAGAGCTTTCACCTTTTCACTTAAGCACTTTGCGGCTTCTCTTTAGTGTATCCAAATTGCCAGCATCACTACTCTCGTGCTTTGGGGCCATTATTAAGTAAAATAAAGGTGACTTGAACACAAGCCCTGCAATATGACACAGTCGATCTCGGACGACAATGACCAAAACAGCCACTGAGTGACTCAGGGCAGGTAGCTGATACAACGTGGACATGCAGGACAAAGGGATGATTCACACCCGGGTGGGCCGGAGCGAGGAACCGAAGCCTGGGAAAGCAAAACCGTGGATAAGGGGGCACCGCTGTAATTGGTTTTCTTAGTCTGGGGGTCGGTTTCTGCTTCCATCAAACCAAGAGTCTTCGTTTTGAGTTGGGCACAGAGGTGTTAAAAATGCGTCCAAATAAAAGCCCCCAGCTGAGCCCCACCCAGCGACCCCAGTGGTGAAGGTGGAGAAGGGTCTTAGGTGCACATTCCCCTCGAAGGCCAAAGCTTTTGCTCCACAGATATGTCAGCATCCAGCCCCGGCCCTGCTGGCTGACTGGGAGGAGCTCAGAATTACTGAGTGGAGGCCAGGGGTCCTGCCCCGTGCCGGGAGGCCTGCAGCCCACCCTCTCGTCGCAGGTACAGCAATATCTTTCATGTCTTCATTCGCATCTCCCGAGAAGAGGGGCTGACAACCCTCTACCACGGGTTCACGCCCACCGTGCTGGGGGTCATTCCCTATGCCGGGCTCAGCTTCTTCACCTACGAGACGCTCAAGAGCCTGCACAGAGGTAAGGAGCCGGAGCCAGGGCCACATCACCGGGGTCACACAGACCTGGAGGTGGGGCTTGAGGACCCCCTTGGGTGGGGCCGGCCGGGAGCCCAGGCCTGAATCAGGAGGAGGAACCTGGACCCCTGACCTTTAATGCCTTACTGTAGGAGCAACCCTGTGCAGTCCAGTGTGTCACCCAGAGCACCCAGACCCACGTGCACAAAGCATAAGGATAAAACCGAGCTGGAGGGAGGAGTACCCTCTGGCGCTTTGGTAATTTTGAGAAACTCCAAAAGTACAGAAACATACGGAGAACGACATAACCCCTCCCATGCCTGCCACTGGGTACAAACAGGTGTTAATAGGTGTTAATGTCCTGCCACCTTTGCTCCAAGGTGTTTTTTGGTAAAGAAAGAAAACGTTGTAGGTAAAGCTGAGGTTCCACGTGCCTCCACCCCAGGCCTCATTGGAAGCGCGGCTGCGCCTCACTGTGGTTGGCAACCCTTCTAGTGCTTTTCTCTGTCGGGACTGGAACCACAGGGCCTCCTGGGGATGAAAAGTAACTGAGCAGAGGCGGCCCGCACCTGCACCTCCGGCAGCGAGGCTGGTTGAGTCCCAGCCGCCCGTCCTGGGCTCTGGCCCATTGTTTGAGTGGAGGGGTGGGCCGCCCCCTACTGGGGGGACTTCGACTGTTTCCAGGTTTTCTGTGATCAGCTGATACTCAGGCGTCAGGAGACAGTCAGGCGTGGCTCTGGTGTGGGTGTGAGAGCCCTTTTGGGGTGTTACTCTCCCTGCCGGCTCTGTCCCCTGTCTCCCTTCTCCCGGGACTGGCAGTTTCCTTTATTGTTTCCAAGTTCCAGTTTTTAACTCTTATATTTAAATTACAGCACTTTTTTTTTTTGAGGAAGACTGGCCCTGAGCTAACATCCATGCCCATCTTCCTCTGCTTTATATGTGGGATGCCTGCCACAGCATGGCTTGCTGAGCAGCGCATATGTCCCTGCCCAGGATCCCAACCGGCGAACCCCGCCCCTGAAGCGGAACGTGAGAGCTTAACCGCTGCCCCACGGGCCGCCCGGATACAACACATTTTCAAAGAACCTCTGTGGATGGGTTGCTGCCCCTTCCTCTGTCCCACCCACATGTCCTTGGTCCCTCTTGGCCGCAGAGGCAGTACCAGTGGTGTTCACTGTTCTGTGGAGGCCGAGGTCCAGGGTCGCCCACCACCCCCACGGGCTGGCTGGCCGTCAGGGTCCCCGACACGGGTGACGTTTTCTTTCTTTACTAGAGAGAAAACAGGAGCGAGTAGATGGGAGCTCCGTCTGGGTCTTAGGACTTGCTTATATGATTCTCTGTGCTTTTCTGACATTTTTAAAACTTTTATTCCTCAAATTTGATTAAAAAGGAGGGACTGGGAAGTGAGGAGGCAGAATAGCCATGACCCAGGTGAGAAGGCCCAGGCGAGCCGGTCAGGTCCTGAGAGCAGGGGTGGCAGTGCGGCGTGTGTCGTGGCGCGTGGGGGTGCGGGCGCCCGCGTCGCCCTCACAGCCCGCCCGCCCCTCACCCCGCAGAGTACAGCGGCCGCCGGCAGCCCTACCCCTTTGAGCGCATGATCTTCGGGGCCTGCGCCGGCCTCATCGGGCAGTCGGCCTCGTACCCGCTGGACGTGGTGCGGCGGCGCATGCAGACGGCCGGAGTCACGGGCCACCCGCGCACCTCCATCGCGCGCACCATGTGCACCATCGTGCGGGAGGAGGGCGCGGTGCGCGGCCTCTACAAGGGCCTCAGCATGAACTGGCTCAAGGGCCCCATCGCCGTGGGCATCAGCTTCACTACCTTCGACCTCATGCAGATCCTGCTGCGGCGCCTGCAGAGCTAGGGGCCCGGCGGGTCAGCCCTCTCGGGACAGGGAGCCGAGCTCAGTGCGCGGTGGCCGGCTGACCCCTTTTGTTTCTGAGCCGGTGGAGCAAGGGTGTGTTTGGTTCTACCCCTGGGAACCGCGTCGGAGCACCTTGTGGAACAAGCTGGCGGCTCAGGGGGGCTTGGCCTCAGCGCCCACAGGTCCGAGGAGAAAGCCAGACGCCCTGGCAGTGCAGTGTTGGGACAGGTGGGCCAGCGCCTCCTGCGCTCTCCTCTTCCCTCCCCCCTAGGGCTTACCCTGCCTCCTGGAGGTGGTTTCCTAACTGCCTGCGCTGCCTCCTGGCGCTCTGTGTCCTTAGACATGCTCCTGGTTCTAGGGACCCAGTCCTCACTGGGCTCACAGCCAGACTTCTCCTGCCCCTTGTTCTGAGAGGACACCCAGGGGAAGGAGGTGCGCAGAGTGCAGACGGCCTGGCCTGTGCCCTGCGCCCTGTCTGGGACGGGACCAGCCTCCTGCCCCACCCCACCCCACCCCGCCTGTCCTGCCTCCGCCATTGCTTCCTAGGTGACATGACTCTTCTGTCCCCAGAGCCCCCTGTTTGGGAACAGCCTTCTCCCCAGAGCGTTGTCCCGATCCTGGCCCTCAGATCAGGTCTTCTTCTGTTGCCTGCCCACCCAGTTTGTAATGTTCCCAGGAGGGCCACGTCTCCTTCCAGGCAGCAGGGTTGGAGGAATCGCCACGGGTTTGGGTCTGAGCCCCACCTGGAGCATCTGCCGAAAACTGGGTACCCAGGTCGCCTCCTGGGGCCAACAAGTTCCCGCCCCACAGCCCTGACCTCTGCCTGTAGGCACTGTGGCTCCTAGGGAACCCATAGCATCTGGCACATCCTCAGCTCCCCACCTGAGCAGACGTTTGGCAGAATCACAGGGCAGTTTCAGGCTCAGTGTTGTCTGATTTCCATGAACAGAGCACATGGAGGTGGCTGGCAGCCTTGATTTTCCCAAAGGGGGAGCCCTGAGACAGTGTACGGCCTGGGGACTGGAAGCTTAGGAGGAGCTGGGGTACTCCGGGGCACACCCAAGGAGCTGGCTCATGGAGAAGTCCCCTGGCCTGCCAGGTGTCACAGGGACTCAGAAATGCCCGGTTTCTAATGACATTTGGAGTTCCTTGATTTTTTTTGGTTTTGTTTTTCAATTTGGCTGACCCTGGGTCTATTCACAGCAAACTGACTCACCCTATCTGGTTCCAGGATGAGGGGAACCAGGGGTCGGTTTTCACAGTTGGCTCAGCAGCCCGGATGTGTAAAAGGATTTGAGAGGGTGTGTTTACCCCACGCCCATTTCAATCATGACTTTCTTTTTTCCCTCCGTTGTGCGTCGCCTCAGACCTGTGGATGTGAAGACCCCTCTTTCTGCCCTTTCTTGTACGTGTCCACTGGCCAGCCTCGTCTCATCCCCATACTCATCCCTGGGGAGCCAGGCAGCCTGTGATGGCTGTCCTGTTGGGTGAGCATCCCACGCCCTCGCCAAGCCTTGCCCAGTGCCCAGGCTTAGCTGGAGAGGAGGAGAGGCGGGGTGACCCCACAGGGAGACAGGATGGGGACCCGAGGGGCCCCAGGTGAGAGAGAGCAGCAGGGACTGGGGTCCACCCCGGGCAGCTGAGACCACATGGATGGTTGGGCAGCATCCTCCTTTGAGCCTCAGGCTGAGCAGGGCGGGGAGGGTCCCCCAGGTCCTGCTAGCCGCAGTGTGCCTCCCCTAGCTGGCTCAGCCGAGTGGGCCTCAGCAGTGCCACCCCCACCCCCAGCCTGCACTCAGCCGGGCTGGTGCCCTCTGCTGTCACACCCCTCCCCAGTGGTAGCCTGTCCTGGTCTGGAGTTACATTTGATGCCATGAAGACACTTTGTTTATATATAATGTTTATATATTTTAAAGATTTGTGCCAAGAGAGTATATTTAATAAAAATCAAAGTGACTTTTTCTCCTGCCTCTGACCCCCACCCTCCATGAACCAAAAACAGGGTTGAAGTTACTTTGACAGATTTTTGAATAAAGTCTTGAATAAACTTTTTAAAAAATGTAACTGTTGTTTGAATTGTTAATACATAATGTGATTTTCTAGAAAACACAAATTGCACAGAAGGGTTTTCACGGTGAAGAGTTTCACTCCCTCCGCTGGGCCCCCTCCGGGTACCAGTTTCTCGCGTGTCCTTCCAGAGAGATCCTGTGGATGCATACCTGTCCCACGGCGTTGGTCGGGATGGGCGGTGTCCTGCCTGGGTGAGCCCTGCCCAGAACCCCCATGGTTTCTCCCTCCCGCGCCCTGTGTCTGTCGCCTGCTCTGGGCTCCGCTCCGCCGCTGGCTGAAGCTGTGGGCACCAGTGTCGCTGTCTGCAGGGAGGGCCAGGACAACGAGGTCTCCTGGTGGCCTTTGAGACTCACCTCACCTGCAACCGGTTGCCCACAAAGACTTGCAGAGCTCCCACCCCCCCTTCCCTCCCCTCTCCACGCCGCAGCTAGATGCGGGAAGCGGAGCTTCTGTGAGCCTCCGGTACTAGGGGAGCGCGTGTGCCTGCAAGTGCGCATGCGTGCGCGGGCACGAGCCGTGCTAGGATGACGTACAGCGCCGACCCGGAGCTACTCTGTCTGCTGCTTTGGTCCGACTGTATTTCTTGCACATCCGTCCCTGTTGTGAACAGGTCTGTCTCACTGTTTAGTGGCAGTTTCCTGTTCCCTAGGGGACAGCCATGATGAGACCCACCCATCCCTTACTGATGGGCAGCTAGGTTTTTAGTGAGGCGTTGAGGACAATGTGGCAGTGACTCCTGGTGGCTGCTGAGCGTGCCCCCACGTCCATCCCAATTTCTGGTCAGTCCCACCTCTTGAATCAGTTCCTGAGCCTGGGGGATGAGGGTCAGCCCTACCACACTCCCCCGAGCACTATGGCATCCCCTACTATAGAGAGGTGGGCACTTGACTCCATCTGGACCTGTGACAGTAAAGATGATGTGTGCTGGCCTCTCCAGGGAGAGCTTCCGGAAGCAGCCGTCCTCTCTCCCACTGGCCCCAGGGGAAGAAACCCCAGTCCTAGTGGTTGTTGGTGCTATCTTGTGTCTGTGAGGTAGGAACGAACCCCATGGGGAAGCTGACACTGCAGGAAGTAGAGCGGAGGTGAGGAGAGGAGTTGGATTCTTGGTGACATTGTCTAGGCTGCTGGATCCAGATTTTCCTGAAGCTTAACTGCCTCTCAGTTTCCAGCAACATGAGTCACTTTATCCTCTTTACTAAGAGTTGAGTTTCCTGGCACTTTCTGAAACAAAACTCCTTATATGTGCCTCTTTGGGTTCATGTGCTAGTGTGTCTGTGGTATAAGTTTGTAGGAACAAAATTGCTTGGTGAAAATCAAGAGATATATTAATGTAGCTAACGCTACCCAAAGAGCTGATGGGGCCTGCCCAGACCCAGCACTCATGGTTATCACCAACGGCTTTTCGCTGTTGGGAAATGCTCCCCAGGGTGGGCTTCCCCAAAAGAGCAACACCCAGCAACCGAGGAGCAGCCCTCAGCCAGCCATTGAGGACAGTTGGAGGGTAAATGGTTAGGCTCCTCGCCGTCTGGGTGGGGCCACGCAGGTGCGGGCAGTGCGCTGTCTCCCCGAGGTCCCCAGCAGGACCAAGCCCAGCTTGCCCATGGGAGTCACCTGCTCACTGGCACCACCTACAGCGTTCCTTCTCTCCCTGTCTCATGTCCTCACTTCCATCAGGGCTCCCCGTAGCATCACCTCTCAGGTAAACGTCGTTTTAACTGAATCCTTGTGATAGGATCATCTTTTGAGGGAGTCTATCCAAAGACGGGTGGAAATGCCAGACAGTCCTGCAAAGAGATGGTGTCTGTTTACAGCACTTACCCTCAGGGCATGAGTTCCTGTGGCCACCGTAACAAATTCCCGCAGACTGCTGGCTTAAAACAACAGGAATTTGTTCACAGCTTTGGAGGCCGGAAGTCCAAGATCAAGGGGTGGGCAGGGTTGGTTCCTTCTGGGGCCACGAGAGAAGGATCCGTTCAGGCCTCTCTCCTTGGCGTGTAGCTGGCCGTCTTCTCCCTGTGTCTTCACGTCATCTTCCTTCTATGTGGGTCCGTGTCCAAGTTTCCTTTTGTAAGGACACCAGTCCTACTGGATCAGGGCCACCCTAACGACCTCACTGTAACTGAATCACCTCCTTAAAGGCCCCATCTCCTAATACAGTCACATTCCGAGGGCCTGGGGTTAGAACTTCAGCCTGTGAATTTGTGGGGCACACAATCCAGCCTATAAACACCAACGGCCAGTCACCAGCCTTTTTGACCTTCACTAATCTGACAGGTGAAAAACGGCATCTCATGATTTCACACTACCTGCTTTTCTGCTTATTTCTCCCCCAACTCCTCCTGGAGATCTTTCCTCATAAGAACTCAACATTTTGTGTCTTACCTGCTATGTAAGTTTCCACAATTTATTCATTTATTCCTGGGCCAGCTTTCTGCTGTCAGAAATAGTTTGGTGACTGCTGCCCTTGCTCCTGCTCCCATGAGCCAGCACCTCCCTGGCAGGTGTCCCTAAAGGATCTGCCAGCTGTGGGGTCACTCCTTCCAGGTGCTGCCAAAGGGCTTCCCAGCTCGGTCGTGCCAACCTGGGCGCCCACGGGTGGCCTGCGGCATTCCAGCTTGCGCCTGGTGGCCTCCGACTTCTGCCATTTGGGGGTGTAACATGGCAGCTCCTTGCTGTCTTAGTTCACATCTTGCTGTGGTCTCTTGCAGGATGAGGCAGCTTTCCATGATTCTTGGCCGCTTATTCTTCCCCCTCCTCTTGGCACGCTGTATATTGCAGGCCCAAACACCAGGCCTGGTAGGAGAGGCATGAACAGGAATTTTGTAACTGTGTCGTGTTGCGCCCTGACGAGGCAGGAATGGAGGTGACACTAACACACTGGGGAGTAGCGAGTTACACATCTTATTCACACAGGGCCCCTCAGAGCCCCTGTGCAGGATGGGCCTTGTGCACCTCTGGAGAGGGGGGAGTTGGGGTTCCCAGACTTGTGTCTACCTTGGGGGGCTTCCTTCAGGATGGGCAATGTGGATAGGCGATGCTGTTCTGGCTCTTGCCACAAAAAATTTAAAAGACGTGCCATGGAACTGAGGGGAGTCAGGTGGGGATCCTGGAAGGTGTCTGAGGGAGGGAAAGATCCTGCCTAGGGTGTTGGGAAAAGCCCCTGGAGAGGCCTGGGGATTCCCTGCAGGGTGGGTGTCAGGCAGCAGCCCCTGAGTCTGGCACTGGGGAGCCATGGAAGGTGCTTGAGCAGAGGAGGAAGGATGGAGATGGGAGCTCAGGTGGGAAGCCGGGCCAGGGTCTGAGCAAGGAGAAGGACGCAATGTCTGCGGGCTGAGAAGATTCTGCAGGACTCTAGGTGAGGATGGGACCAACAGCCCCCCAAAGCCTGGCCCCAGGCACCTACCTTCAACCTAGGAGAGGCCAGACCCAGATTTAAATTTCCTAATTTGTGTCTTCCTAGGAAATTGTCACCTCCATATGATTTCTAATAATTCCTAGAATTCCCTTAAGATCTTTGTTGTCTCTGCCTCGTTTGTGACTCTTCTGCCTTCTCAGATTGTTTGTTATCCATGACGTCATGGGGGACCCAGCTGCTGGCTCTTTTATTTTCCTGGACTGAACGTTGGTGTCCCCCCATAATCTGCATGTTGAAACCTAATGCCAACGTGGTAGTGTTAGGAGGTGGGGCCTTTGGGAGGTGAGGAAGGTTAGACGCGGTCATGAGAGTAGGGCCCTCAGGATGGGACTGGTGCTTTCACAAGAGTCACGCATGAGAGAGCTGGCATCCCCTCTCTACCCTCCACCGTGTGAGGGTGCGACCCAAAGTGGCATCTACAACCCCGAAGTGGGCTCTGACCAAAACCCAACCTTGCCAGTGCCCTGATCTAGAACTTCCAGCCTCCAGAACTGTGAGAAATCAATGTCTGCTGCTTGTCAGCCACCCAGACTACAGTACTTTGTTATAGCAGCCTGAACAGATGAAGCCACTGGCAAGCTGGCCCTTCTCACTACGTCGTGACCCAGTTTGCTGCTGACAGTGCCTTTCACCTCCCCCTGCTTTGTTCCAGCACAGTCCGTGTGGCAGAGGTCTGGATTTTCCTCTCAGGATCTGGTGCCCTGTGAGGCCCTCATACTCCCTAGTCAGGGGGCTCCACAGAAGGACGGGGCTCGGGTTGGCATGGACTCTCTCACAAAGCCTCTGTCAGGCTGCCGGGCAGAGCCACGTGGGAGGGGATGAGCCACAGGCTGGACAAGCCACAGCCACCAGCCAGCAGGGGACGAGGACATTCAGGTGAGGGCAGTTTTGAAGGTGTTACTGACATGTTTCCCAACGGGCTGGGTGTGAGGAGAAAGAAAAAGGGGTGGGGGTTGGGGGTCAAGGTGACCCCTTGTTCTGATGTAACAGGAAAGATGGAGCTGATGTGACTGAGGGGGTGGGAAGGGAAGTTCAGGGGCTCTGGTCGCGCTGGCTCAAGCTGCCCGAGATGCCAAGGGCTATAGAACTGAAACGGATTTGTTGGTGAGCAAGTGGGGCCCAATGAGTAAGGATGGAGAGAAGGGGAGGGAAAGGGGAGCCTCCATGGGGAGGGCACGAGGGGAAGCAGCAGGGTCGGCCAGGGAGCTGGGCGGTGGGTGATCAGGTGGTGACAGTCTCCAGACACTACCTAATGTCCCCTTGGGGCAGAATCATCCCCTCCCATCAGAAGCACTGGAGTGGTCATTACCACGGACGTGTCAATTAACAAAAGTTAAACACAAAGTATTTCTCTTGGACCCCCCCATCTTCCCTATTTTTGTAATTCTTACTTTTTTTAAATTGTGAAATGTGTCACAAAAAGTCTGTAAAAGTTTATGTAGTTTCAGGCACTGCTGCCAGGGCCATCACCAGCTCTTCCTGCCTTGGCCGTCTGTGTGTGCTGCACTGCCTCGCTTCTGTTGGTTTTCCCACCTTCCTCTGTGTCCCCAAACCCATGGTGTGGAGCTCTGAGAGCGACCGGAGGGCAGCACAGCCCCGGCGGAGCAAGCCAAGGGCTGGGGCTGAGGTGCTGCTACAGGAGAGGCTAGGCCCAGGGGCCTCGGCAGCTGGGGTGCAGCCGAGGGGAAGTCTTTGGTGACTCTCTTCAACTTAAAAAGCAAATTTGTCTATTTTACCCTCAAAATGAGTTTATTTGGGAATAGCCAAAAGAATTGCATTTGGGGATATACATGCTATGGGGAACTACAGGCAAATCCAGAAAGAAAGGAGGGGAGCTGCATTCATAGGGAAAGAAGGGGACAGGAGAGGCTGTTCTAAAGGAAAGTCCATTGGGGGAAAAGTAGCGGTTCAGGGCAGCAACGGCTTCTCATTGGCTGGGCTGTGGTGTTTCTCACTGGCTGGGCTGTGGGGTTTCTCACTGGCTGGGCTGTGGGGTTTCTCACTGGCTGGGCTGTGGCGTTTCTCACTGGCTGGGCTGTGGGGTTTCTCACTGGCTGGGCTGTGGGGTTTCTCACTGGCTGGGCTGTGGCGTTTCTCACTGGCTGGGCTGTGGGGTTTCTCACTGACTGGGCCGTGGTGTTTCTCATTGGCTGGGCCGTGGGGTTTCTCATTGGCTGGGCTGTGGGGTTTCTCACTGGCTGGGCTGTGGCGTTTCTCATTGGCTGGGCTGTGGGGTTTCTCATTGGCTGGGCTGTGGCGTTTCTAATTGGCTGGGCTGTGGCGTTTCTCATTGGCTGGGCTGTGGGGTTTCTCACTGGCTGGGCTATGGCGTTTCTCATTGGCTGAGCTGTTGCTGGGTGGGGAGAGAAGTCTTCCTTTAGCAGTAGTTTTACTTTGCGTCCAAGATGCAAATATCTAGCTCTCCCTGTTTGGTGTAATTGATGATGTGTGAAAGGGCTTGAGAGCACCTCCTACAGGCCTTCCAGACTCCAATTTAGTTAAGATTTCTTCTGTTAATTTCCACGCTCCTGGGACACCAGGGGAATGGTGCAGGGACCTGCAGAGCTGGGAGATGATGTACCTGTGTTTTTACTGGAGTTTTGAGAAGGATCAAAATCTGATGATGAGGTTTAGTTCATGTTAAACCAGGTCTTAACCTTTTTTGTTTGTTTTTGTTTTTGTTTAGTATTATCTCTTCCTTTAACTTTTTTTTTAAGATTTTATTTTTTACCTTTTTCTCCCCAAAGCCCCCCAGTACATAGTTGTATATTCTTAGTTGTGAGTCCCTCTAGTTGCAGGATGTGGGACGCCACCTCAGCGTGGCTTGATGAGTGGCGCCATGTCCGCGCCCAGGATTCGAACCAATGAAACACTGGGCCACCTGCAGCGGAGCGTGCGAACTTAACCACTCAGCCATGGGGCCGGCCCCCCTTTAACGTTTGATAGAGGTTTTTTTTTATAACTTTCATCATTTTTTTATTGAGTTCATAATAGTTTACACCATTGTGAAATTTCAGTTGTACATTTCTTGTCTGTCACCACATAAGTGCTCCCCTTCACCCCTTTGCCCACCCCCCACCCCCTTCCCTTGGTAACCACTGAACTGTTGTCTTTGTCCATGTGTTTGTTTATATTCCACATATGAGTGAAATCATCTGGTGTTTGTTTTTCTCAGTCTGGCTTATTTCGCTAAACATATACCCTCTGGGTCCATCCATGTTGTTGCAAATGGGATGATTTTGTCTTTTTTATGGCTGAGTATCCAGTCATTGGTCAATGGGCACTTGGATTGCTTGGCTATTGAATCAAAATTGGATAATGTGTTTAGTTCATGTTAAACCAGGTCTTAACTTTGTTTTAAATATACTTTTCATTTTTATCCACGTAACGAGAGCAGAGCTTCCAAAGTCAAACCCCACTCTAGGACACAGCATTCTCTGCTGCTCCAGCTCCTGTTCTCGGAGCTGCTTTCTACCGTGTCCGGTTATAACCTCACTTTACTAAGTGGAATCATGCTCCCTTTGGGTTATTGTTAGCTGGCAAGTCAGTGGAGAGATGACAGCTAGGGGGAGTGGTGAGGGCGCTTCTTGCCTCAGGTGAACCACACCCGACACAGGTGAGGGAGCCCGGAGCAGGGGGCCCTGGCACAGGAACATCCCTGCAAGGAGCAAGGTCCCCAGGTGGGTCACATTTGCCGGTTGGCAGGGCATTGACAAGGGGCCCCAGAGGTGGGCCTTGGGGCCCCAGGCGATCACGGAGGACTTTGGCTCTCACCTGGTCAGGAAAATGGCTGTGACTCATCTTTTTTATTCTTAATATACATTTTATAAATACCAAAAAGGTTCCATAATCCACGTTTGGGTTATGATAACGTACATGCACACACACTGGGTGTGGCCACAGCAACAGGAAAATTCCCGGGTCACTGCCGCCCCTCACCCTCCTTCCCTGGGTCACCACGACCTCAACAGCGTACCCATTTTTCTGCGTGTGACTTTTACCTGGAAGCAGCCCCTGCATCCCTGTGGCAGAGGGCCTGGGTCACCCTCTTCCCCTCCCTCCATTCTCCCCCTGGTTTCCCCTCCCATCCTTGCCCTGCACGTTCCCTTCCCTGCGCGCTCCCTCCCCTGCAGTCTGTCGGAGGGCTTCATTCTCTGGTCCTCACACTCCCCTCTCCCAGTCTTTTCTCCTCCCTCCCCCTCATCACTTTCCCTTTCACAGGTGACTCCCCTCCTCTTTCTGGTCTCTTCCTTCTCCCCCTAACGTCTCTCCTCCAGTCCCACTGGTGGCTTTTCCTCTTGACATCGGTCCATTTCCCCCCCTTTCCTCATCTCTGCACTTCTTACTCCCCACACGGACACACAGGAGGCCGCCTCCCAAACCACTTGAATCCTGTTGTAAAAAGCGGCCTGCTCCTTTATTTGTTCAGAAGATTGCCCCTCCCTCTGTCGTCAAACCGCAATGGCCATGGGATCCTCTGCCACCTGGCCCAGAGGAGACAGTTTCGAGGCCGAAGCTGAGGGTCAAAGGGGGTCATGGCTCAGGCACTGCGGTGAAGGGACGGGCACAGAGGGGACTCCCAGGCCCCCTTGCACCTGGGCAGTGAGGCGCACGCGGAGGGGGCGCCTGTGTCCCGCAAGCGGTTAGGAGCCCGCCAGGTGCTGGTGGAAGTAGAGGCCGAAGAGGCTGGAGAGCAGCTGGCAGGCGGCGGTCCACCAGATGAGGAAGGCGAGGACGCCGCGGAGGAAGAGGGGCGTGAGCAGGCCGCCCAGGGCCCCGGCGATCCGGGCCGCCGTCTGCTGGGCCTCGTCCTCCCACGGGCCGTCCGGGCTATCACTGCCGGAGGACGGGGCGGGAGACAGCGGGGGGACCGGGCCCAGGCCCCAGGAGTAGCCACCTGCAGGAGGAGGAGCGGGGAGCGAAGGATGGGTGGAGGCACAGACGGGGTGGGCCTCCAGTCTCGCAGCGGAGCAGATTCTCACCTGCCGCCCCGCGCCCCAGGCTCGGCTCCGCACCCATCCAGGCTCCGCGCCTGCCCAGGGCTCTACCTCCCGCCCCACTTCAGGCCCCGCCCCGGCCCCGCCTTGCTCTAGCTCCAGGTCCTGCCCACCCTATCCGTGGGCCCCCTCCGCTCTATCTCCAGGTCCCGCCCCCACTTCAGCCCCGCCCTGCCCCGCCCTGCCCGCTCCTTCTCACCCAGCGTCTTGAGCAGCAGCGTGCAGTTGAGCGTGAGGATGAGCGGCGTCAGGTACTGCAGACTTACCACCGTCACGTAGCAGTAGACCCGCACCACCTGGTGGGCAGGTAGCACTGGCTGCAGCTGGGGACCATCTGGGCTCCGGGTGACCCCACGCCCGAGGGACCCGGAGCCCCGCCCTGAGCTTCGGGTTCCCTCCCCCCCCCCCGGGGCGCCCGTACCCGCCGCTGGATCTCACGGGCCTCGATGCGACCGGCCTCCCGCCGCAGCTGCTCCACGCGGGCCTTGGCCAGGCACAGGTAAGCCTGCAGGTGGGGCCGGGTCACCGCCAGCCGCAGCAGACACAGCACCACCAGCACCCAGAGGCGCAGCGAGTCGAAGACAGAGTCCGACAGCCTGCCCAGAGGGAGGGGCAAGGTGCTAGAGAGGCTACCCCGACCAGGGATTTTCCCCCAGGGCCCAAGCCTCCTCCCTGAGCTTCGGAGACTGGAGTACACACAGGGGTCCCCAGCTGCCCTCCCTCCCAGCACCAACCCATACGCACAGGGAGTAGGGTGTTCCCCCAAAGGGCGCCTGGTGCAGGAAGTCCCGTGCAATGGGCTTGGTCCAGAGCCACAGGATGAACAGAGGGGACAAGAAGCTGGTGTGCAGAAGGAGCCTGGGGGCAAGGGCGCAGAGGGGTGAGGCCTGGGCACCCGCCATCTCCCTAGCCTCTCCCTCAGGCTCCCTAAACCCCACCCATCCTGGCCCCCAAGTAACTGCAGCATGGGCCGATCTTCTGACATGGTCAGGGCGTCCCGGTGGGTCTGGGCCAGCCGCAGGCCGGGGAAGGTGAGGAAGGCGCCCAGCATGGAGCCCATGACCGCTAGCCCCACGCGGATGGCCAGCTTGGCCAGAGGGAGCCTGGGGAAAAGAGAAGAGTCAGGCAGCCCCAGACCTGTCAGCACCCTACCTGCAGGACACAGCCTGCCCCTGCTCCCCTCCTTTCCCAGCACTCACGCCCAGTCCCAGCCCTGCGTCTTCAGAAGTGGCTCCAAGTTCTGGGTCATGCTGGCCAGGCCTGGGGAAGACAAGAAGAGGGCAGTGTTCAGTAGGCCACTGGGGCCTCAGAGCCTGCTCTGCCCCCTCCCAAGACATCCTTTTGCTCTCCAGGTAGGAACACACCAGTGGCAGCCAGGCCCTGTGCCAGGCATGAGGACTTTTCTCGGGTTACGTGCAGCTCTTTTCAAAAAACAGGAGAATGCACCAGGCCGACACCCTTCACTGGACTAGGAGAATGCACCAGGCCGACACCCTTCACTGGACAGGAGAATGCACCAGGCTGACACCCACACCCTTCACTGGACTAGGAGAATGCACCAGGCTCACACCCTTGATTGGACAGGAGACGGAGTTGGGGGCACTGAGTCTGAGCTGCCTGGATTATCCTAGGAACCTGGAAGGGCATGAAGGGTTCCTGCAGGAAAAAACCAAAGTCCTGGAAGGAATCCTCCGTTCAGGCCCCCAGATTTCCCACAGAGTAAAAGTGAATAAATATGAGTCACAACCAAAATCACCAAACACACAAGGAAACAAATCACCATAAAGGAGAGTCAGCAGAAAGGAAAAATAGACAAGTTTAGACTCCAAGGACTTCAGAAATTGGCATTACCAATTATGTGTGAAATCCCTGAGGAAAATAAAAGCTGGAATCACAGAACAGGCGACATGAGTACCTCAGATGACCATTGGATTTGCAAAGGAACCAACTAGGCTTTGCTAAAGGAAAACTATAATTACTGAAATGATAGGTTGTTAAACAGCATATTAGCAGCAACCAAAGGAGGAATTAATGAATCAGATATGAAGAAGTCAGATTCCAACTCAGAAGGACAAAGTGGGAAATATGAGGAGAGATTGAGATAAGGAAGACAGAATAGAAAGTCCAGCGTAAGTCAAATCCCAGTCCCAGAGAGAGGGGAGAGAGAATGGAGCAGAGGAGATGTGAGAATGGTTGAAAAGTCTGCAGAATGGTGACACATACAAAGTATGTCAAACCAGATACATGCAAAGGAATCCATACCTAGACACACTGTGGTGACGCTGTGGAATACCAAAAAGAAGGAGATTGCAAAGCAGCCAGGGAGTTAAGACAGATCACCCATAAAGGAAGGACAATTAGGCTGGCAGCCAATGTCAACAGCAACAAATAGAAAGCAAAAAAGTAAGATGGCAGAAACAAGGCCAAATATGTCAGTAATCACAACAAATGTAAGCAGACTAAACTTTGAAATTGAATGATACAGATGGTCAGACTTGATTGAAAGTATCCAGCTATATGTGTTTTAAAGGAGGCATACCTCAGCATAAGGTCACTGGAAGGTTGAAAGAAAAGGGATGTTAAAAAGATACAACAAATACTAATCAAAAGAAAGCTAGAGAGGATATATTAATACAAGATAAACTAGACTAAGACAGAAATATTAAAAGAATCAGGAGGGGTCAATACATCATGATAAAGTGGCTGATTTGCCTCGAAGATGTTCTAAATCTAAACTTGTAAACACCTTGTCAATTAGCCTCAAAATATATAAAGAAAACACTGACAGAACAACCTGGAGAAATTGAGAGCTCCAGCCTCCCAAAGGGAGATTAACCCTTTAATGGCTGATGAAAAGTTAGGAAAGATGGAGATTTGAATTTACTGACCGAGGCCAGCCCGGTGGCGCAGCAGTTAAGTTCACATGTTCCACTTCTCGGCGGCCCGGGGTTCACTGGTTTGGATCCCGGGTGCAGACATGGCACCACTTGGCACGCCATGCTGCGGCAGGCATCCCACATATAAAGTAGAGGAAGATGGGCACAGATGTTAGCTCAGGGCCAGTCTTCCTCAGCAAAAAGAGGAGGACTGGCAGTAGTTAGCTCAGGCCTAATCTTCCTCAAAACAAAACAAAACAAAAAAAACCCTTGAATTTACTGACCCATAGAGGCAGGGAATATATGTTCTTCAAGAACATGTGGAATAGTCACAAAAACTGAACACATTCTAGGCCATAAGACAAGTCTTACCAAATATTAAAGAATTTATTACAAATAGACCATCTTCTGTAACCACAGTGCAATTAAGCTAGAAATAAATAAGAATTTTTTTTAAGTTCTGCATTTGAAGTTTTTAAAAACACATATATTGATGCATAAGTCAAAGAAGAAATCACAACAGAAACTTTAAAATACCTATAAATGAATGGAAATGAAAATACAAGTCAAAACTTATGGGGTAGACAAAAGTGGAACTTAGTAAAATATTTATAGCTTCAAATGTTATAATAGGAATAGAAGAGGCTGAAAATGAGCTAAGTAGCAAAGTAAGAAGTTGGAAACAAGAAAAGGAAGCCTATCACAGTGCTGTTCTAGAATCCAGCGATGCCAGCCACACTAAAGGAGAAGGATTGAAAAGGATGAAAGAAACCAGAAGATTCCACAAGTCACTAAAAATGCAATTGCTTAGCAAGGTTATTCCATGGAAGACACTCAATGTGATGCCTACCTCATAACACAAAAGTGAACTCCCAGGAGTCTGAGGGTTTGTGTAAACAGCAAAAGTTGAAATATTGTGGAAGAAAATACAGAATGTCTTTCTGATCGTAGGGAAGCGAAGGGAATTTCTTCAAGACAAAAATTAACTAAAATAACAAATTCCTTTCATCAAAAGACACTAGAGGCAATGGCTGTAACTATGTTCAATGGCTCAGCCAAAAAAAAGTGTGATGCATGTGTGTGTGGAAATGAAAATAATGCAAACATGGTCAAATGAATATAGGTCAAGGGTGTATGAGGATTCATTAGGGGATTCTTCCAACTTCTCTGTAGGTTTGAAATCTTTAAAAATAAAACATTTGGGAAATTTTTTTAAAGGAAAAACACCACAAAGAAATTGAAGACACACATGTCAAATTGGGAATTTTTTTTTTTTTTTTGAGAAAGATTAGCCCTGAGCTAACATCTGCTGCCAATCCTCCTCTTTTTGCTGAGGAAGACTGGCCCTGAGCTAACATCCGTGCCCATCTTCCTCTACTTTACATGTGGGACGCCTACCACAGCATGGCTTCCCAAGCGGTGCCATGTCCGCACCTGGGATCCGAACCGGCGAACCCTGAGCTGCCAAAGCAGAACATGTGAACTTAACTGCTGTGCCACTGGGCCGGCCCCACAAATTGGGAATTTAATCAATTCCAAGATACATGGTTTTTTTTTCACATTTTAACTTTTCTGAAATTGGGATACATGTGACAATTGATGGCATGCAGTAGTTTAAGTGACAGTATTTTTTAAATCTCTTTTCAGTGGTTCATGAAATAATGGTGTCAGATTTGATAGAAGGAAGTGTGTGCAACACATGTAACAAAGGATCAGCATTCAGAACATATAAAGAAACCTTACAAATCAACAAGAAAAAAAAACATACAGCCCCAGAAAAGCTTCACAACGTTGGATTTGGCAATGATTTACTGGATATGACACCAAAGGCAAAGGCAACAAATTAAAAAATAGATAAACTGGACCTCATGAAAAGTAAACATTTTTGTGCATCAAAAGATACTATCAGTGGGAGCTGGCCCGGTGGTGTAGTGGTTAAGTTTGCATGCTCGGCTTCAGGGGCCCAGAGTTCACAAGTTCGGATCCTGGGTGCAGACCTGGCACCACTTGTCAAGCCATGCTGTGGAGGCATCTCACATAAAGTAGAGGAAGATGGGCACAGATGTTAGCTCAGGGCCAGTCTTCCTCACACACACACACACAAAAGATACTGTCGACGGAGTAAAAAGGCAACCCAAAGAATAAGAGAAAATATTTACAAATCATATATCTGATAAGGGATTAATATCCAGTATATATATACAACTCCTAAAACTCAACAACGAAAAAACAAACAACGTGATTCAAAAATGGGCAAAGAACTTGAACAGACATTTCTCCAAAGAAAATATATAAATGGCCAACAAGCAGATGAAAAGATGCTCAACGTTACTAATCATTAGGGAAAGGCAAATCAAAACTGCAATGAGATACCATCACACCCATTGGGATGGCTATTCTTAAAAAAAAACAAACCCAGAAAGTAATAAATGTTGGTGAGGATGTGGAGAAGTTGGAACCGTTGTGCATTAGTTGTGGGAATGTAAAATGGTGCAGCCACTGTGGAAAACAGTTTGTTGGTTCCTCAAAAAATTAAACATAGGATTGCCACCTGACCCAGCAATTCCACTTCTGGGTGTGTACCCAAAGGAACTGAAAGCAGGGACTGGAAGAGACATTTGTATGTGTGTGTCCATGGCAGCATTGCTCACAACAGCTAAAACATGGAAGCAATCTAACTGTCCACCAACATGTGAATGGATAAGGAAAATGTGGCATAGCCACACAATGGAATATTATTCCCCCTTCAAAAGGAAGGAAATTCTGACACATGCTACAGCATGGATGAACTTTGAGGACATTATGCCAAGTGAAAGAAGCCAGTCACAAAGAGACCCATGCTGTGTGATTCCACTTATACGGGGTCCCTAGAGGAGTCAGATTCATAGACACAGAAAGTAGGATGCAGGGCACCAGGGGCTGGGGGAGGGGCACGGGGAGTTAGTGTTTAATGAGACAGAGTTTCAGTTTTGCAAGATGAAAAGAATTCTGGAGATGGATGGTGGTGATGGCTGCACACCAATGTGAATACACTTAATGCCACTGAAATGTACACTTAAAAATGGTTAAGATGGGGGGCCAGCCTGGTGGCACAGCGGCATGTTCTGCTTTGGTGGCCCGGGGCTCACTGGTTCGGATTCTGGGTGCGGACATGGCACTGCTTGGTGAGCTATGCTGTGGCAGGCATCCCATGTATAAAGTAGAGGAAGATGGGCACGGATGTTAGCTCAGGGCCAGTCTTCCTCAGCAAAAAGTGGAGGATTGGTGGCAGATGTTAGCTCTGGGCTAATCTTCCTCAAAAAGAAAAGATTAAGATGGTAAGTTTTATGTTATGTGTAAAATAAATTAAAATTAAAATTTAAAAAGACACACAGCCAAAAGAAAAATGGGCAACAATAGGAACCGTCTTTTCACAGAAGAAGAAACTTGAATCCCGTTCATAACAGGAAAACATGGCCAGCCTCCCAGGCAACCAGAGAAATGCATGTTAAGACCACAGAGGCCACATTTTACATAGCCAGATGGGCAAAAACCAAGCATCTTCCACAGATTTTGACTCATTTGAACCTTACTGCCCTGCAGGTTGGCGCCATCAGCACCCGACCTCACAAGCAGGGAGGCTGAGGCAGGGAGGGTTGTGCGGCCACCCAAGCTCACCCTCGGCACGGCCAGGAATCAGTGGGCAGCCTGAGCCCAGTGTCCACACTCTGGATGCTAGGCCACACAGGTGGTGGCCAGGCTGGGAGAACTGCTCTGAAAAACGCTGAGGCACCATCTTATAAAGGTGAACATGATCCCATGGTCCCCAAGTCCTGTGCCTGAAAGAAACACCTGCACGCATGTATGAGCAAACGCATGTAAGAGTGATCCCTGTAGCACTGTGAGAGAGCTAAATGGCCATCAACAGGAGAATGGACAAGTAAGGACAAGAACATCATACATCCGTGACGAGAGATGAACCGAAGGCCCCAGGCCAACACAGCCCAGTTTTGGAAACAGTATCAGAGAGGAAAGCATGAGCTGTGGAGCACACACTGCAAAACTGAACAATGAATTCTCTAGGGGCAGAGACATCTGAGAGGAAACTATTTTTTAAAAAGGCAAAGGAGAGTGACGTCAGCAACATGGCTGAGTGAGCAGTCTTCTTTGTCT
Source organism: Equus caballus (assembly GCF_041296265.1). Classification (NCBI taxonomy): domain Eukaryota; kingdom Metazoa; phylum Chordata; class Mammalia; order Perissodactyla; family Equidae; genus Equus; species Equus caballus. Next base: position 18,141,141 of record NC_091704.1, read on the forward strand.
CTCCCCCTTCGAATCTACATCTAATTGGACATTCATCATCGGTCAACAAAGGATATCCACACAGCATCTCAGGATGCCTGAGAGACCCATGCTGCTATACATCGGAAGGTGGATGGACTTCCCCCCAGGCAGGAGGTGGAGATAGGTGAAAACTCTCTGACCCCCGACCCCCAGACAGCCTAGTACCTGCAAGTGACTTTCTTCCAGCGGACACGCTCATAGCACCACTACGCACCAAGGCAGGTGTGTGAGTGCACCGGTGGAGTGACGGTGGAAACAGGTGACCACAGTCCTACCTAAGCCCCCCACGATTGCCCCTAAGCCCAGGGGGAAAATCCACGGTCCCACAGCAGCCACAGGGCAAGCCTCTACTTGGCATTAGCAGAGAGGCCCCACCCAGCATTCAGAATGCTGGGAGGCTCTGGGACAGGGGGATCCTGGGCGGTGCAGCAGCCCACCAGCTGCCTCTGACTCACAGACTCCAGCAGTGTCCCAGAGAGGGCAAGGGACACCCAGTGGGCCCATGGGACTGGGTGGGGGAAGGTTGATGCCCCAACGGCCCTGCTCCGTGGTCCAAGGGGAAATTCCATGGTCCCACAGCAGCCGCGGGGCAAGCCTCTACTCGGCATTAGTAGAGAGGCCCCACCTAGCATTCAGAACGCTGGGAGGCCCCAGGGCAGGAGGATCCCAGGTGGTGCACCAGCCCACCAGCTGCCTCTGATTCACGATCTCCCGCTGTGGCCCAGAGAGGGCAAGGGACACCTAGTAAGCCCGTGTGAGTGGGCGGTGACAGGTTGGAGTCCCAGCAAGCCTGCTCCACGGTCCAGGGGGGAAATCCACAGTCCCACAGCAGCCACAGTGAAAGCCTCTGCGCAGTGTTAGCGGAGAGGCCCCGCCTGGCACTCACAAGGCTGGAAGGCCCTGAGGCAGAAGTAGCACAGCTGGGTGAGCTAAGCACAGACTGCAGTAGATACCCATAGCTCTGCTGCAGCCCACAGTGAACAAGCGAGATCTTGCAGGCCCTGATGGTGACAGAGCTGTGAATCTACGTGAACCTGGTCCAGGCCACTGTGAAAGCCCATAACACCGCTGCAGACCCTAAGGAGGGAGCACGTCTAGGTGGTCTGCAACAGTAGGCACCAGCAACCTGAGGCCCCCTTGCAACTGTCCCCACAGCTGACAAGAGACCCCACAGGACCACTGTGACTAAGAGGAGGGGCCCAGGTCCAGTCAGCAACAGCTGACAGGGTTCCTGGTTGGTGCAGATTAAACAGCTGCTCCCCTCACTCCAGTAGAAGCAAGTGGAAGCAGTAACTACATTCTATCTCTATGCGGAGGCACAAATCCACGCCATCAAACAGTATGAAAAATATATTAAATCTCCAGGACAGAAGAAAAATAACAAGTACCCAGAAAACAATCCCAAAGACAATGAAATCTGTAACCTAAATGACAATGAATTCAAAACAGCCATCATTAAAAAACTCGATGAGTTAAAAGAGAATACAGGTAGACAACTCAATGAGTTCAGGAGCTATGTCACAAAAGAGCGTGACACTATAAAGAAGAACCAATCAGAAATATTGGAGATGAAGAACACAATGGAGGAGATTAAGAAAAATCTGGACTCTCTGAATAGTAGGGTTGATAATATGGAGGACAGAATTAGCAATTTGGAGGATAGGAATATAGAAATGCTGCAGATAGAGGAGGAGAGAGAACTAAGACTAAAAAGAAATGAAGAAACTCTCTGAGAATTATCCGACTCAATTAGGACATGCAACATAAGGATTACAGGTATCCCAGAGGGAGAAAGTATCCCAGAAGGAGAAGGGGGCGGAAAGCCTGTTCAAAGAAATAATGGCTGAGAACTTTCCAAACCTGGGGAGAGAGATGGAACTCCATGTGACAGAAGACAATAGATCTCCAAACTTTATCAATGTAAAAAGACCAACCCCAAGGCATATAGTAGTGAAGCTTGCAAAGGTCAATGACAAAGAGAAAATACTAAGGGCAGCAAGGCAGAAGAAAATAACCTACAAAGGAACCCCCATAAGGCTGTCAGTAGATTACTCAGCAGATACTTTACAGGCTAGGAGAGAGTGGAATGATATATTCAAAACTCTGAAGGACAAAAACTTGCAGCCAAGAATACTTTATCCAGTGAAAATACCCTTCAAATATGATGGAGAAATAAAAAGTTTCCCAGATAAACAAGTTAAGGGAGTTCATTGCCACAAGACCTCCCCTACAAGAAATGCTCAGGAAGACCCTCATACCTGAAAAATCAAAAAAAGGAAAGGGGTTACAAAACCCAGAGCAAAGGAGATAAGTGGAAAGACAAAAACAGAAAGTAGCAGCTTTCCATCAGAACAGGTTAGCAAAAATTAAGTATAACATTAAAGATAAAAGGAAGGGAAACACCAAGAATGAATATAATCTTGTCATTTTAACCACAAACTCACAACCCAAGAAGGAAGAGAAAAAAAAATCTGACAATAACAACCTAGAAGGGGAAGAGGAAGGGGATGGAACGTCTTAATCTAAGGAAATAAGAGGCTATCAGAAAATGGACTATCTCATCCATGAGATGTTTATACAAACCACTTGGTAACCACTCAACAAATAACAAGAATAAAGATACAAATTACAAATAAGAAGAAAACCAATATAGAAATCTACCTACTTGAATTAGTAGTCCAAAAATCATGGGACAAGAAACAAAGGAAATGCAAAAGAACCGGAAAACAAGTGATAAAATGGCAGCATTAGGCCCCCACATTTCAATAATCACTCTAAATGTAAATGGATTGAACTTTCCAATCAAAAGACACAGAGTGGCAGGATGGATCAAAGAACAAGACCCAACAATATGCTGCCTCGAGGAAACACACCTCAGCCCCAAAGACAAACACAGACTCAGAGTGAGGGGATGGAAGACAATACTCCAAGCTAATAATGAACAAAAGAAAGCAGGTCTCGCCATACTTATATCAGACAAAGCAGACTTCAAAGCAAAACAGATAAAGAAAGACAAAGAGGGGCAGTTTATACTGATAAAAGGGACACTCCACCAAGATGACATAACACTTATAAATATATACGCACCCAACACAGGGAGCACCAAAATTTGTAAGGCAACTGTTAACAAAACTAAAAGGAGACATCAACAACAATACAATAATAGTAGGGGACCTCAACACCCCATTAACACCAATGGATAGATCATCCAGACAGAAAGTCAACAAGGAAATTATAGAATTAAAGGAAAAATTAGACCAGATGGACTTTATAGATATATACAGAACACTCCATCCCAAAACAGCAGGTTACACATTCTTCTCAAGTGCGCGTGGAACATTCTTAAGGATAGACCATATCTTGGGAAACAAAGCAAGCCTCAATAAATTCAAGAGGATTGAAATAATATCAAGCATCTTTTCTGATCATAATGCTATGAAACTAGAAATCAACTACAAGAATAAAGCTGGGAATGGGGCAAAAATGTGGAGACTAAACAACATGCTACTGAACAAACAATGGATTATTGAAAAAATTAAAGAAGAAATCAAATATTATCTGGAGACAAATGAAAATGAAAACACACCATATCAACTCATTTGGGATGCAGCAAAAGCGGTCCTAAGAGGGAAATTCATTGCAATACAGGCTCACCTCAGTAAACAAGAAAAATCTCAGATAAGCAATCTCAAACGACACCTAACAGAATTAGAAAAAGAGGAACAAAGAAAGCCCAAAGTCAGCAGAAGGAGGGAAATAATAAAAATTAGACCAGAAATAAACAATATGGAAACAAAAAAGACAGTAGAAAGGATCAATGAAACAAAGAGTTGGTTCTTCGAAAAAATTAACAAAATTGACAAACCCTTAGCCAGACTCACTAAGAAAAAAAGAGAGAAATCTCAAATAAATAAAATTAGAAATGAGAGAGGAGAAATCAGAACAGATACCACAGAAATACAAAGGATCATAAGAGAATACTATGAATAACTATATGCCAACAAATCGGACAACCTAGAAGAAATGGATAAATTCTTAGACTCTTACAACCTCCCAAAACCGAATCAGGAGGAAACAGAGAATCTGAATAGACGAATCACAAGTAAAGAAATTGAAACCGTAAATCAAAAACCTCCCCAAAAATAAAAGTCCAGGACCAGACGGCTTCTTTGGAGAATTCTACCAAACATTCAAAGAAGTTTAACACCTATCCTTCTCAAACTATTCCAGAAAACTGAGGAAGGTGGAGCACTCCCTAACATATTCTATGAAGCCAACATCACCCTGATCCCCAAACCTGACAAGGACAACACAAAGAAGGAAAACTACAGGCCAATATCACTGATGAACATAGATGCAAAAATCCTCAACAAAATTCTGGCAAACCGAATACAGCAATACATTAAAAAGATTATACACCATGATCAAGTGGGATTTATACCAGGGACACAGGGATGGTTCAACATCCGCAAGTCAATCAACGTGATACACTACATTAACAAAATGAGAAACAAAAACCACATGATCATCTCAATAGATGCAGAGAAAGCATTTGACAAGATCCAATAGCCATTTATGATAAAAACTCTCAATAAAATGGGAATAGAAGGAAAGTACCTCAACATAATAAAGGCCATATATGACAAACCCACAGCCAACATCATACTCAATGGGCTAAAACTGAAAGCCATCCCTCTGAGAACAGGAACAAGACAAGGGTGTCCACTATCACCACTCTTATTCAACATAGTACTGGAGGTCCTGGCCAGAGCAATTCTGCAAGAAAAAGAAATAAAAGGAATCCAAATAGCAATGAAGAAGTGAAACTCTCGCTGTTTGCAGACGACATGATCCTGGCCAGAGCAATTCTGCAAGAAAAAGAAATAAAAGGAATCCAAATAGCAATGAAGAAGTGAAACTCTCGCTGTTTGCAGACGACATGATCCTGGCCAGAGCAATTCTGCAAGAAAAAGAAATAAAAGGAATCCAAATAGCAATGAAGAAGTGAAACTCTCGCTGTTTGCAGACGACATGATCTTATATATAGAAAACCCCAAAGAATCCATAGGAAAACTATTAGAAATAATCACCAGCTACAGCAAAGTTGCAGGGTATAAAATTAACATACATAAATCAGTAGCATTTCTATACTCTAATAACGAACTAACAGAAAAAGAACTCAGGAACTCAATCCCATTCAGAATCGCAACAAAAAGAATAAAATACCTTAGGGTAAATTTAACCAAGGAAATGAAAGACCTATACAATGAAAACTACATGACTTTCCTGAAAGAAATTGATGATGACATAAAGAGATGGAAAGACATTCCATGCACATGGATTGGAAGAATAAACATAGTTAAAATGTCCATACTACCTAAAGCAATCTACAGATTCAATGCTATCCCAATCAGAATCCCAAGAACATTCTTCACAGAAATTGAACAAAGAATCCTAAAATTCATATGGGGCAACAAAAGACCCCAAATTGCTAAAGCAATCCTGAGAAAAAAGAACAAAACCGGAGGCATCACAATCCCTGACTTCAAAGCATACTACAAAGCTACAGTAATCAAAACAGCATGGTACTGGTACAAAAACAGGTGCACAGATCAATGGAACAGAACTGAAAGCCCAGAAATAAAACCACACATCTACGGACAGCTAATCTTCGACAAAGGATCTGAGAGCATACAATGGAGAAAAGAAAGTCTCTTCAAAAAATGGTGCTGGGAAAACTGGACAGCCACATGTAAAACAATGAAAATTGACCATTCTTTTTCACCATTCACAAAAATAAACTCAAAATGGATCAAAGACCTAAAGGTTAGACCTGAAACAATAAGTTTTCTAGAGGACAATATAGGCAGTACACTCTTTGACATCAGTTTCAAAAGAATCTTTTTGGACACCATAACTCCTCAGATGAGGGAAACAATAGAAAGAATAAACAAATGGGACTTCATCAGACTAAAGAGCTTCTTCAAGGCAAGGGAAAACAGTATTGAAACAAAAAAACAACCCACTAGTTGGGAAAAAATATTTACAAGTTATATATCCGACAAAGGGTTAATCTCCATAATATATAAAGAACTCACACAGCTCAAAAACAAAAAATCAAACAACTCGATCAAAAAATGGGCAGGGACATGAACAGACATTTCTCCCAAGAAGATATACGGATGGCCAATAGACACATGAAAAGATGCTCATCATTACTAATCATCAGGGAAATGCAAATCAAAACTACACTAAGATATCACCTTACACCTGTTAGAATGGCAAAAATATCCAAAACAAAAAGTGACAAATGTTGGAGAGGTTGTGGAGAAAAAGGAACCCTCACACACTGCTGGTGGGAATGCAAACTGGTGCAGCCACTATGGAAAACAGTATGGAGATTTCTCAAAAAATTAAAAATAGAAATACCTTATGACCCAGCCATCCTACTACTGGGTATATATCCAAAGAACTTGAAATCAGCAATTCCAAAAGTCCTATGCACCACTATGTTCATTGCAGCATTATTTACAATAGCCAAGATGTGGAAGCAACCTAAGTGCCCATCAAGTGATGAGTGGATAAAGAAGATGTGGTATATATATATACAATGGAATACTACTCAGCCATAAAAAAAGATAAAATCGTCCCATTCACAACAACATGGATGGACCTTGAGGGTATTATGTTAAGTGAAATACGCCAGATAGAGAAAGACGAACTCTGTATGACTCAACTCATAGGTGGAAGTTAAACATAGAGACAAAGAGAACTGATTGGTGGTTACCAGGGGAAAGGGGGAGTGGGGGGAGGGCACAAAGAGTGAAGTGGTGCACCTACAACATGACTAATAATAATGTACAAATGAAAGTTCACAAGGTTGTAAACTATCATAATCTTGATAAAAAGTTAAAAAAAAAAGGCAAAGGAATGGTAAACACAAAATTTGAGAAACTGGTTGGGTTGGGAGTAGGAGAGGAAGGCAGTGGGATCAAGGAGGTTGCACAGCGACATGCTACAGGAGCATTGGGAATGTTCTAGTTCTTATTTGAGAGATGGGTTCATGGGTGTTTATATTATTATTTTGCTGTGTAATTTACATATATACGTTCTTTTGTATATATCAAACATTTTATAATTTTAAAAATTGAAAAGTGGGGAGAACTGGAAAGATAAACTCTAGGAGTCAGCAGAGTTATATGGGCCATGGTGAGGATTTTGGTCTTTATCCAAAGACCACTGGAGTCTGGTGTCAGGCAGAGGAGTGATGTGATCCAAATTACGTTTTTAAAAGGTCATTCAAGGAATAGAAAAAGTCAAAAGAAAAATGGGAAACTAATAAAAAATAGTTGCAATTCCTATCCCATACAAAGGCTAGTTTCCTTAATATATAAAGACCTCCTACAAATCAATAAAAGGGTCAAGAACCCAGTAGAAAAGTGGGTAAAATAATAGCTCTGAAAGGGAGATAGAAATGGCTCTACAACATATGAAAAGATGCTCAACCTCACTTACATTTTTACCCATCAGATCACCCAAGATGGAAAAGCCTGAGCAAACACATTGGAGAGGATGAGGGGGGAACAGGCACGTTCATACATTTTTTCCTGAAGGGCAATTTGCAACATTATCAAAATTACAAATGCACTTTCTTGCACAGGGCCACATGCACAAGGCTGTTCCCATACAACACGGTTGTGTAACAGCTTGGTTTTGTGTAACAATATTTGATAACAAAAGAGTTAGATATCCATAAATAGTGACCTGGTTAAATAATCATAGAACATCCATAAAATGAAATATCACGTAGCTGTTACAAAAAATGGCACTGTATGTAGTGTCAAGGGACAACTTCCAATATTTATTGTTTTTAAGGGAAAAAGACAAGGTGTAGAGCCATATGCACTACTGTTTTACATGAATAAAGGAAGTGGGACCCTAGGTTTCCTCTGGGGAAGAGGACCAGTGTGGAAGGGTGATTTTTACTGTGTGTCTTCTTATACTTTATGAATTTTATACCATTTACCTATTTCCTCCCCAAATTAAATTAGAATAGGTAAATATTAAGTCACTGTGGCTGCCGGGTAGACAGCAACTGGAGGGAACGGACGTGCCCAGGTGACGAGCTGCAGCCGCAGGCGTCCATCAGAAACAGTGAGACAGGGTGTCCTCTCATCCCCAAAGCCCAAGGAGGCAACCAGGGTAGCAAGCACCCATGGAGACTGCTCGGGCCCCAGAAGCCCCCTCCTTCACCTACTATGTGGAACAAGCCACTTAAACCCCACCCTCGACAGCTTACACGAGGGAGTGATGGAGGTGTCAACCCCAGGCCCCCCACTGCACGTACCTGGCTCCAGGCCCAGCTCGAGGGTCTCCTCCCGCACCACCTGCACCAGCATGGCCAGGAGCAGGAAGAGGAAGGCGAAGGTGAGGCAGACGGAGCGCTCACCCCCCTCCTCCGCACTGAAGTACAGCCGGGTCACGGTCAGGAACACCTTGCTGGGGACGGGGCTAAGGAGGCCTTGAGCGCCTGTAGTGCCCCTCCCCTGTTCTCCCCACCCCGCCCCTGCCCCCCCCCCACCCCCGGCCAGTGATCCCTCAACTCCGGACCACAAATACCAGAGTTTGGGTTTGAAGTCCCAGGGAGCAAGTTAGTGATGAAGGAGAGTGAGCCACTGAACAAGCCCAGAAGACAAGACCCAGGGCTGCTCACACCTGTGTCACTGGCATGGGGGTGTGCAGGGGCAGGTGTGCCTGGGCCTCCAGCTTGATTCATCATACTACGTGTGGCCAGTTAGAAATGGCCACCAAGTCTGTCTCCTAGGGGTCCCGCCTGCCTGACCCACCTAGTCTCCTGGCGGCATTCACAGCAGGTGAATTTCCTGTTCCTCTGAGACACTATCATAAATACAGGCTGTACCTGAGAGTCTGCCCCAAAAGAGACCCATGGGGCTTTCCAGAACCAGTGTGGGCATCAAGATAGGCTTCGCTTCTTCACAAGCCCATTCCACGACATTTTCCCTGGCTAGGGTCCTCAAAGTCATCAGTTTGCCTCTGCTCTCCAAGCAGCTTAATTAAAAGTTGCAGAATGGGCCTTCTCTTTTCCAGCCTCTCCATCTGGGCTGCTTGGTGACTTACTTTGACCAAAAGAATGGACAAGGATGGGGTGGCTGACTTTGGGCAAAGACTCAGGTGGCCTGCAGAGGCTCCTTTTCCTTGCTGGCCTTTCTGCTCCTGCAGTGAGGAAGCTGGGGCTAGCCTGCTGGATGGCTGGACCACATGGAATGGAATGGAGACTAGCCGACCCAGCTGAGCCCAGCCCAAAGCCAGAGCCAATGCAAAGCGGCTGCTTTATCCCAACAAGATTGCAGAGGTTTGTGGCACAGCAGTCAGTAACTGATATACCAGTTTAGGGGGAGACAGGGGACTTCAGATCCGGCTCCCACATGCCTCCCCCTGCCCCACCCAGGGAGCCTGGAGGAAGGATACACGGAGAAGGCAACGGTGAGCAAACACCAGAACACAGCGATGTTGGTCTCCTTGGCCGAGCCCAGCACGTAGTAGTAGGCCTCTGTGAAGAGGTACACGCCTCCCGAGTACACAGCGAAGTCCACGAACCACTGGTACTCCAGGAAGAAGCGCAGGACTGCATGGACAAGCTGCTCAGTGCTGGCCATCCGCCCAGGCCGCTCCCTGCCCCATCTCATCCCATTAGGGTGTGGGCCGAGAGGGGAGTTGGGGACCCAGTGGGCCTGTTACCGAGGGCATCGACGGCTGTGAGGGGGCAGGTCTCCAGCTGGAAAGGGGCATCTCGGGGCACAGACAGCGGCTTCTCCTCACTATAGCCATTGGCCCACCTGGTGGGGAGGGTGTCAGAGCAGCATCTCCCGGTTCCTCCTCCCCCAGTCAGGCATGGCAGGCCACACAACCCCAGCACCCCAGCACAGAAGGAGCTGGCCCAAGAGACACCTTCTCCCCTAGCCTGGGTCTCCTCTGCACTCCAGGGTGCTAGCACCAGTTGCCCACAAGGCTGGCCCAGAGCACATTCCAATAAGCATTAGATGCTGACTGGAGGCAACCAATGAATGCCGGTGCCCCTCTCCTCCTCCTTGGGTGTCCTGATTCTCCCAGGTGCTGCCCCACCCCACCCCCAGCCACTCCCCGAAGGCTGGGGCTCACTCACCGCTCCTTCCTGCCTCGGGGTCTCTGCTTCCCCACCAGGGCGCGAAGCTCTTCATCGGATGGGTGCTTGTATCGGAAGAGACTGAGGGCAAAGACAGGCAGTCAGGACAGCTGGGGCATGGTGGGTCAAGGCAGTGAGCCCCAATATCTGGGACTGGAGTCAGAGGGAGGGCTGGCTCTGAAACGGCTGGGGACAGGATGGGCAGGGGCCATTGAAGGCACGGGAGGTGGGCTGGGGTTGGCTGGGGGCGTGCAGGGGGGTGCTGGACACCCCTGAATGTGCTGGCTAACTCTCTTAGCCGAGCAGGTGTGGCACTGTCCTGGGGAGAGAGTTCGTTCCACCAGCTCTCAGGAAGCAGCTGAGACCCAACCGGGGACAAAAAGCATGGCGGGAAAGGATCGCAGGGAGAGGCGGGTGGAAGGGGGTTGGATTACAGGCAGGCAGGAGTCGGGGAAGCAGCTGCTCTTCCCAGGGAGGGGACAGTTTCACGGGTGTACATCTGTCAGCACTGATCCAACTGTGCGCTTCAAATATTCGCAGTTGATTGTACACCAATTACGTCTCAATAAAGTTGTGTTAAAAAACAACAAAAATGCCATGCAGGGCGAGGCGGCTGGGGGAAGCGGAGGCGGGGGTCTGTGGGCCCCTCCCTCTGCCCGCGAAGGGCTGCGGCTCCTGCGGCTCACCTGCCATCGCAGAGCAGCCAGCGCGCGAAGGAGCAGTGCGGCGCCAGCCTGTGCATGAGGGTGGCGGTGAGCAGGGTCACCACCAGCTGCACTCCGAGGACGGCCTGGGGGGAGGGGATATGAAGGGCAGTGCCTGCCAGAGGGTGACAAGCTCACTCCTTCCGAAGCCGAAGCCGGGCTATTTATAGAGACGCCAGGGGGCAGGTGGGGGAGGGAGGGCCCTTCCCGGCTCAGGCTGCATCTTGGAGAAGAGGCCTGGGATGAGCTTGGACCCAACCCTGGGAGCCCCTGCTGAGGGCGGATCCCCCCACCACCTCGACCTGGCTGGGGTGTAGGGTGGTGCAGGGCAGGCACTGGAGCAGAGACTGGGGTTCCCCTCCAGCCTCTGCTATGGATTTCAGGTATTAATCTCCCTGAGCCTCGGTTTCCTCATCTGGAAATGGGGTGCTTCCTCTTCTGTTTCCTGTACCCTCACTACCACCCTCCCCATGGAGGAGGAGCTTGGCACACCCAGGGAAAGCGGCTTCTCTCCTACTGTCCCACCCACGCACCAACTGTCTCTGGTGAGCTTCAAGCTTCAACCTTCACCCTGGCGGCTGGGTCCCCCAAAGTCTTTCCCGTCTTAAATTATGCCTGGGGGCTCCATCACCCTCTCCTCCTCTCCCTCCTTTTGTAATCAACCTCCTTGGAAAGCATCTATTTCTGGCCACTGCCTGTTTCAGGAGCAAGATATTTGAGTGGAATGACTTTTTTTTTTTTTTTTTTTTTTTTTGCTGAGGAAGATTTGCCCTGAGCTAACATCCATTGCCAGTCTTTCTCTTTTTGTATGTGAGCCCCTGCCACAGCATGACCACTGACAGACCAGTGGTGTGCAGCTGCCCCCAGAACCAAATGCAGCTGCTGAAGCAGAGCGCACCAAACTTAACCACTAGGCCATCAGGGCTGGCCCTGGGATAACTGTTTGTTAATTAGGAATTTTCTCACCAAGTTCTGTGTAATGGCCTTTTAAACAACAATTCACAACACGTTTTCATATACCTACTTTAAAAAGTTTTGGAAGAAATGATTTTGGTAATCAGTCTGAACATGAAGCTGGGTTTACCTGCTTGAATGCAGGAAATACCCATTTGCCATCAGTAATTATGTAATATTATGTGCTCAGGAGAGCTGCCTACGGGTATTATGGTATTATAATTAACAACTAAAATTAAATAAAGATTAATATTAAAATTAATTATTAAAATTATTTTTTAATCAGGCAAGAATAAGCTAACTTTAATGGGAAAAGCTCTGGTGTGATGGATATCGACCTAGCACTGTAATTCAGAATGACTGCTGAGAAATTTACCCTTCAAATAACCCTCTAACAGGATATTCTCTCTATGCCTGAGCCTCGTAAACCGAGACTAGAATATGTTTTCAATAACGGGGTTGGGAGGTCTCACCAGTCTCCTAGTCTCACTGCTTACCTTCTCCAACCCCCAAGTGCAGATTGGCTGGCGGGCACCAATGACCAGGGACCGTGGGCCCCTCCAAACCCAGTGTGCCGCGGGGTCCGCGGCCCGCCATTCCTCCTAGGACCCCTCCTCCGCCGCCCCCCAGCGCCTTCCACTAGCCGCTCTCCAAACTTTAGAGCCTGGGGAGCCTCTCCCCTTGTGACCGCATCCTCTGCCAGGGTTTTAACCACCGACCTGGCCCAGCACACGGGCACCTCCAGCCCAGACCTCTCTGCCGAGCTCGCCGACCGTGCCTCCTCCACGCCCTTCCCGGGAAGCCCCAGCAACCGCCCATCCCTACGTCAGGTTGGACCGACGGAGGGAGAGAGGGAAGGAGGAAGGAAAGGAAAGAAGAATGGAAAGAGGAGGAAAGCAAGGCAATGGAAAGGAAGGAGGGAAAAAAGGCACGCGTCCCTCCACCTAAAGCTCCCAAAGTCCGCCCAGGCATGTTTCTCAAGTCCCGCGACCCAGCAGCCTCCAGGCTTGGGGTCCACGCTCTGCAGATCTCCAAAGATCTTCTGGAGCCTCCCATCAGGCCACGGTCCTCCTCTGCTCAAAGCCTTTCCCCGGATCTTTGACCCGAGAGTCTGAGAATCCTACTAATTCACGTCAATGCGACTTTCCTCCATCCTGTTCCCGAGAGCCCTTCCCTCCTCTCCCACCGAGACCCGCACCCCGGCCGGGAACGACCCCCACTTCCAAGCACCCCTCCATCAACTCTCTTCCTTCAGGCCCTCCGCCAACGCCCCTCCTCGGGGAACCCCTCCCCCCGCCCCAGGCAGGGTGAGGCCGCCTTCCAGTCCCCTTCAGGCTGCCCCTTCCTCTGCCCAGTCCGAACCCCTCGGGGCTGGGGTCCCCGCCCTCGCCCCGCACCAGCCTCCCCACGAGGGGCCGGGCGAAGTTGGAAGAACTGACTCAAGGGGTTGGACCCGGAGCCGCGTGAGACCTGAGGGTTTCAACCGTGCTGTCTGCAATTCCGGGACCTTCGCGCTCCCTGAGCCACCCCGATCCCGGGGCCTGGCGCCTCCTCTCAGGGCTCCCTGGCCCGTCCACGCGCCCCGATACCCTCGATGGACTACGCTTCCGCAGGACCCTGGTCCGCAGAGTCCCCAGATCTCCCTCGCGAGGGACGAACATGCTCGGGTCCCTATCCGCTCCGCGGTGCCACTACCCCTCGGCAGGACCTCAGGTCCTAGAGGGTCCTGAGAGACTTGCCAGAGCCCCAGAATGCTCAGGCGGTTCCAGTCCCGGCGGCTCGACCCCCGGACCCTCACAGGTCCTGCTGCGAGACTCTGACCCCAAAGAGAGACACACGGTCCTCAGCGCGACCCCGAGTCCCTCCGAGCCCTCAATCCCCACAAAGGGACCCCCGTCCCTTCGGCGTCTCCCCAGACGCCCCCGGCCCCTGAGGGGCCCCCACGCCGCAGCCGCCGGCTCACCATGTCGGCCGCAGGAGCGCGGTGCGCGAACCCACGGGCCTAGGGCTCAGGGCGCTTCGTGGGAACTCGACCAGTCAGAGCCCGACCCTGGTCTGACAAGCAGCCCGTGCGACCAATCATCAGGCTTGGAGCTGGGGCAAATCACGAGGGACAAGGGATCGCTCGCGTTGCATGCCGGAAATTGTAGTTGGAAGACGCTCGACAAGCTCAGACTGTAGTTGGGTCAGGACTGTCTCTGGGACCCCTGTGTGGCTGCCCTCTCCGAGGTTCAGTCTCCTCACCTGCACCTGGCTCGCAGGTCTGTAGCGACTACATTCATCTATCCATGCACTCTCTCCCGCTGGGTAGTTCTGAGCGTGGAACTACCCTGATCAAGGACATTCAATGACTCCCACTGACTAGACTCCTAAGCTTGCCACCAGCCATGCTATCATACTTCCAAGCCTCTGTAAATGCTGCCTTCCATCTTGAAACAACTCCTTCTTCAACTTTTTCACCTGGCAAAAGTCTTATTCATCTCTACAGACAGGACTCTGGAGACAAACAAACAAAAAACGCCAACTCAAATGAGCTCCAGCAAGAAAGGGAAAATTTTGGCTTATGTAACAGAAAACTCTAGAAGTAGTGTCAGCTTCAGTCATGGCTGGATCAAGGACCAAATGTCAGCCTCAGGAATCTGATGTTCTGATGTTTTCTGTTTCAAGGCTTGGAGGAAAGGGCTTCTAGCATAGGTGCCTAAGTTTTGCCATCTGTGTTTGTATGGATAAATGTGTCTGCCTGAGTGTGGACGTGTATGTGGGTGCCACGATGTCGGAGGATCTTTATGGGATGGGAGCTGTGGGTGGGGCCCGTGTAGTTGATTGCCTCGTCTCTGTGGTGTTTCTTTGTTTATAAGCATATGTAGATGTCTGTTTGCAGGGGATTCACGGTGACTTCGGTCCTCTAGATTCAGAATACCCCCTTGAGAGAGGGTGAGTGACAGCAGGAGTGAGGGTCACTGGGATTTTTCAGGACCCACATGGGGGCCATGAGATGCCCCTCAGGGCTACAGTATACAGATGGGATCCAGGGAAGCTGGGATTTAGAGAGGGTGTCAGAGAAGGGAGACCAAGAAAGAAAAGCATTTGCTGCAGGCCCACTGTGCACTAGGCTAGGGAAGGGGCGACTGACTCATATGCTCCCTCCAGCAGGCTGAGGTGGCTGGACAATCGTCTCCACTGAATTGATGAAGATACTGAGGTTCCCAGAGGCCCAAATTTCTACTTCACATCCTGTCTTCTCCTCTGGGCACGAGGCTTATGAGTCCAGGTGTCACAGCACCCCCATGTGGAGAACCACAGGCAACTCACCAAAGCCCAGCCCCAGGAGCTCCACATCTTCCCTCTGCAGCCTCCCCATTGCAGAAAAGGCAGCTCCATCCTCCACGTGCTTATCCACAAATTCTGGAGTTGGCCTTGACTCCTCTTCTGCCCCACACTTGATCTGTCACCTTACAAGTTTAATCACACTCCCGCCTGGCTTCACAGCCTCCACCCAGTCCAGCCTCTATCATCTCTCACCTGCAGTCCCCTTCCTCCCTGGCCTCCTGTGGCTGCCATCCCCCATCCCCTACCCCATGCCCCACAGTCTGTTTGCCCTTGAGCAGCTAGAGGGCCCCTGTTAACACTTGAGCCAGACCATGTCCCTCCTCTGCTCACAACCATCCATGGCTCCCATTTATGCTGAACAAATGCCAATGTCTTCTCTTGGTTCATGTACTTCATCTTCATTGCTCAACGTCTCTGTCCTGCATTGGATGTTCCCCACTCTGTTCCACACTGGATGTGCCATGTTGTCTGTGCTACATTGGACGTTCCTCATTCTCTATCCTCTACTGGGTGAATCCACATTCTGTGTCCTCACTGGGTATTCCACATTCCCCGATCCTCACTGGATGCTCCCTATGTCTGTCTACACTAACATCCCACATTCTCTGACTACACTGAGGTCCATGCTCTCATTCCACGCTGACGGTTCTCCCATCTCTGTTTATGGTGCTCTTGCAAATGCAGATCTCAGATCTCCGACTTCCATCATCATGTTTGTGCCCAGGCCATGCTTCTCATGGTGCTTCCAACCAGTGACCGAGCTCCTGGGAGATTCAGGACCCTTCTGATGGTGACAGTGGCCCTGGCTGAGGTCACCATGGTGTCCTTAGAAAGACTGGTGATTGAACACTCCCACACAACCCTCCCTGCTTCCTCCCCAAACAGCCAGCAGGAGCAGAGCTGGGGTCTGGACCCAGAGGCATTTCTAGAACCCAATAGCCTGCCCACTGTCCCCTTATGGCCCAGGGACACCCCAAGCTGTACATGTATAATCACACACACACGGGTGACATGTGACACAGCCCCTTCTGCATCTCCAGGCTCAGAGCCTGAAACCATAGGGTGGAGTCCCTGGAAACCAAGATGGGTTTTAGTTATTTATTACTATTTCTATTTTGTTTTTATGTTTTGAGTGGGATGCACAGAATCCAAAGCAGACCATTGGTTGCCACCTGATGGCAGATGGCGAAAGTGCGGCCTCTGATGGTTGGGGAAGCAGAACCACACCCACCGGCCCTGGGCAAACCGCTCCCCCACCCCCACCCCGGCACAGCTTTTGAAAGCAGCCCACATTTTTATGAACCCCACACTTAGCTTAGCCTGTGGGCACTGACTTCAGGGACTGGCCCATTTTCCTGTCCCCCATGAGGGTGAGATCCAGAGGCTGAGAAGGCCGTGCCTCAGTTTCCCCCAGGGGTCCTGTGTCTGGTTGTGTGGGGAGCCATGACTGCAGCACTGTGGGGGCAACCACGTGGGTAGTTCATCCACCCATGTGAATGGCCAGGATTCTTGCAACCTGAGCAAGATCCCCAGAAGGGTAACCAGGTGGAGCATTTGCACCCTCCTGGTGACCACCGTGCCCTCGGCAATGGTACTGCCAGGGGTGGCGGGGTCCATGTGCACCCCGGAGCCTGGAGTCCACTGTCATGGGCTGGAGCTGGGACAGCGACTCACCCTCCTCTGAGGGAGGGTGGGGACAGAAGGGAGCTGGTGGGGAGGATTTAGGACCCGAGTCTGACAGAACCCTCCAGCCTCACTCTGACACTCTACAGAGGTCTTGAGTTCACCCCACATCCTGCATGGAGGGGGCTCCCCCATCACCCCCATCCAGGTCAAGGCTGCGAGGCACCCACGGCATCCTCTTCCCTTTACCCCCACATCCAAGCCATTGGGGGTCCTGGTGGCTCTACCCCCAAACACACCACGGAGTATCCCTCCAATGCCCCTGGCCTCCTGTTGCTCTTGGCCCTGGACCCTGCCCCCACCCCCTGCCACAGAAGCCCCAGGGAGGGGAGCTTTATAAGCTTTGATCATGCCTTGTTCCTCCCGTAGAAAATGGGCCCCAAAGCCCCAACTTCACTGCAGATGAAGGTGTCGCAGACTGGGAAGATCGTGGAGGACAAACCCCAGCCTGTGTCTCGCATGTGGATGGTGCTCCAAGCACAGCCACTTAAAAGAGTGCCCTCACCTCACAAAAAGGTCTGTCACTTCACAGTTTTTGCCCTCTCCCCCTGCCCCTCAAAGGAGTCCACTCAAAGTCTTGGCTGGGGAGGGAGGACTACCGGAGGAGGGGAGGCGCCAGGGAAGGAATCCCCGGACTGACGTTGAAGCCGGTGACGCACACGCTTCACCTCTGCATCTACCATCTAGGGCAGTGTGCGATAATGGTGGAATCAAGGCACTGCGTTTTACTGACAAAGCCCTTCTGCGGGGCGCTGGGGTGACAAGAGTGGATAAAGGTCTTGAAACTGTTGGTCAAGCTGACTTGCCCACCCCTGGCTGAGCTGGACTGGTCAGCTTTGGATCTTGGTAGAGTGACTGTGGGGGAGGGGGCAAATCTCATAAGGGCTGATGCGGACACTCCATGTTTTCCACATTCCAGTCCAAACCCATGATCTCCACTCAACAAACCCTTTGTCTGCTTCAGTTAGCAGTCAGAGCTAGTTTCTCAGCTGGGGGCAGTGCAGAGGGCTTCCTGGAGGAGAGGACATGGAGTTGGGCCTTGGAGGGTAGGAAGCAGTCTAAAAAGGAGACAAGTTGGGGGTTGAGGGAGGTGGTCCAGGAGCAAGGACCAGCATGGGAGACAGGGACAGAGTGGGGTGGGGGCAGCTGAGTCAGGGGTCAGATCTGAGCGTTATAAAGATCCCACTGAGATCACCGCGGGGGGGTGGCTGGACGCGGGATGAGCCCATGGTGCTCCCTCTGGCTCCTGGACCCCTAAGTGGGCCCTTACACACGGGACAGGCTCGAGCCATGGGAGTTTGCACCCCCCGAAGTGGATGGATAAACCCCTGGCTCCCCCCTCCCTCCGGTAGAACGGAATTGCTGGGTCAAGGGGTCAAGGGATACGCCCATTTAAAAGATGAACAGCTTAGCTTCTTGCTGCAAGCGATGGCGCCCGGGCTGGCTGCTTCCCCTTGAGCCCACCACCCGACACCCCCAGGAGCTGGCGGGTAAACGGCCCAGCCCCTCGTCCCTGACGTGCAACCACTCCAGGCGCCTGATCTGCGCGGTCCCCAAGGACCCCCGCGGGCTGAGCACCCACGCCCCACGGTGTAACCTGCTCGTTGGTGCCCCCTGCAGGGCTCCTCCCCTCACGTCCCCACCCCTACTCGCCGTCCTCCCGGACACCCCACCGGCCCTGGGGTCCCCCTCTCAGGGGCGGCTTCTGGAGAGGCCGCTGGGGAAGAGAGGGGAGGACCCGGGTGGGGGATGGCTCTGCGCAGCGACAGACAGTTTCTTCCACGGACGCCACGCGTGTTTTATTGGTGGATACACGCCCAGGAAGAGAGAAAGGAGCCCCCTACCGTGGATCCCAACCCAGCCTTCCCCCTCCCGAGCCCCACCCCGGAGGGGCTCGTAAGTGCTGGGTCTTCTCTCAGGATGCGGGGAGGGAGGTTGGGACCCCACGTTGCCTCGTCCCACCTGGAATGGGGGGGCAGGGCCGGTGCAACGCTGGGTCCACTACCGGGGCCAGCTGTCAGCAGTGGGCAGCCGGCGCAGGGGGGGCCCGGGCCGTAGGGGCTCTGCCAGCGGCCGGGCCAGGAGCAAGGGGTAGGGGAAGGCCTTGGGAAAGTCGCCGGGGCCCCCGGGGGCGGGCGAGAGGCGCTCTGATTTGATGCTGACTGGGGGCGTTGGTGGGGAGGCGCCGCGGGTGGGGGGGCCCTCCTCGCCCAGGCTGCGGCCCCCGCTGGAGGGAGGGAGGGAAAGAGAGAGAGAAGGGTGCCGTGAGCTCCGCGAGGGCGGGCGGGAGGGAAGCCAGGGAGGTGGCCCGGCCTGGGCAGAGGCTCGGCCGGAGGACCTTGGGAAAGGAGGGGGTGGCGGTCCCCCTTGGGGCCTCCAAAATAGCTGCTCATCTCCACTGGGAACAGTCGCGAGGAGCTGAGTGCAGAACCAGGGGTGGCCACCAGGGGTCAGCAGTGGCTAGGGGCTTCGGAAGACTTGGAGGGGCCCCACGGTCGACCCGGACTGCGGCGGGGGTGGGGAGGCAGGGGGGAACAGTCGGGGTACTTACCTGGGCTGAGCGGGGCCGGCTGGGGGCCCATCACCCCTCGAGGGCTGCCAGGGGGCCAGAGTGGGGGGCTGCAGCAAGCCGGGGGGTGGAGGAGGGTCTCCCAGGCCATATTCTGGGGGGCGGGGGGCAGGAGGCATAAGCTGAGGCCTACGCCACCAGCCCGTTTTCCGTTCTGGTGGGCGGGGGAATGTGGACCCCCCAGCAGGCAGGTGCGTGGATGGGTGCCGCCCACAGCAGGGTCGGTCGGGGCTCATACCTGGGGGGCCTGCAGGGAGGAAGGGGAAGCTTCCGAGCGGAGGGCCTGGGGCTGCCGCGGAGCCTGGACTCTGCAGGCTCCCATAGAGGCCTCTCTGTGGGGAGACAGGGCGAAGCGGAAACTGAGGCCCACACCCAGACCACCCTCCCTCCCCAACAGCCCTGCCACACCTTCCCCTCACTCACCGAGGTACTCAGTCCCCCCCGGGCCCCGGCCAAGCCACCAGGCAGGTCTGGCCTCCGCCCGTCCGCTGCCAGGTACAGGGGAGGTGGTGTCTTGCTGGCGAGGTGGCTCGGCGAGAAGAGAGGGTGTGCCAGGCCTGGGGAGCAGGACAACCCCAGAGAGAGGGCAGGTGGCCATGTCATCTGAAGTCTGGGCCCCAGAGGTAATGCACACCGCCAAGTAGTGCCCGAGCCAAGACCCACTGCCAGCCCCGCTGGGAGCCCCATCCCTCCTCCCCCAGGGCCTATGCCCCATGCTCACCTGGGGGCCCCGCTTTGGGGGCTGCTGGCCTGAAGGGGGATGGGCGGCTCTGAGCGGACAGGGCCTCTCCGAGCCCACTGGGTTCACAGCCTGGTGGGGGCAGGGCCCCATAGACCATGTCCGGGCTGGGCATAGTTGGGGCTGCTGGCTGAGGGCAGAGACAACGGGATTGGTTGGAGGAATGTGGAAATGAGGGCATCAAGTCCAAGACATAAAATGCCCATGAGTTCAGGGGCCAGCCTCCACCTTCTGGAAGCCCTCCCTACTCCTCCCTCTGGCCTAACCCCACATGGCTAGGGGAGTCTGTGTCTGGCTCTGTGGCTTCTCAACAGCAAGGTCCAGAGCTGAGGCTTCTTACATAGCATGGGGTTGGCACTGAGGGGGCTTCTCAGGGTGTTTGATAAAGAAATAAAGAAAAAAGGAATTGTCTACCTGTTGAACTCTTATTCATCCTTCAAAGCCCCAACAACAATGCCTACTCCTCCAGGAAGCCTTCCCTGCCCACTCAGGCAGAGACCTGCCCCAAACTCTAGGCTTCCTGGCCTTAGGTCCTTCTTTCAGTCTCAGCCTTGACCACTTGGGCCTAGGAAGTGGGGGGTGGGCC
Organism: Equus caballus; assembly: GCF_041296265.1. Taxonomy (NCBI): domain Eukaryota; kingdom Metazoa; phylum Chordata; class Mammalia; order Perissodactyla; family Equidae; genus Equus; species Equus caballus. The sequence continues at coordinate 18,161,910 of NC_091704.1, forward strand.
CCATTCATGGCAGGGCAGGGAGTCACTTACATAGAGTCGGGGTCGGGGCAAGGCTGGGTCACCCCCATCACCTGCCAGCCTCCGCAGCTTCTCTCCTGGCCCCTCAGGCCCCTCATCTGGGTCCAGCTCTGGTCCATCGAGGCCCACACCCCTCCGCTTCAGTGTCTGTGGGGAGGGGAGACAAGAGCGTGGACCCTTCCTCCCTACCCCAGCCAGGGAGCCTGGTTTTATGGGAGAGGGGAAAGACTCAGTTCTGTTACTGGGGTGGAGTGCAGGCACAGCCTGCTCCAGCCAAACCCCATTCACCAAAACCCCCAGTGAGTTACCATCTAGTAAGTTCCAAGTGTGTGCAAGGGAGGGACTTCCTGCCCTGGGACCAGAGAAGCCAAGAACCCACCCAGGTCACATAGCCGGGGCTCAAGATCCACCCAGGCCTACTGGGTGCTGTCCTGATGCGCCTCCTGAATGCGACTCGGAGCCTCCATTCTGCCCTGACAAGCAGACTCCAAGCCAGGCATGCAGGAGGTGCTTCATAAATGTCAGCAGACAGAGTGCCTGAGGTCAACTTTATAGGCTTTCCTGAGCTGCCTTCCCCCTGGGCCCAGGGACCTGCACCCTCCTTGACCCCTGCCTCTCCTTTGCCAGCTTCTTCCCACCCTCCTGAAATATTAGGGGCCCCTAGGCGCAGCCCTAGGCCTGTGCTCTCTCCAGCCCTGTGGCTGTCGCATCCTGTTCCGGGCAAAGATTCTCTCAGCCAAAGGGATGGCAACCCCGCCCATCCTGGTGGCCAGTGTGGGTGCTGGACCAGCCAGTGCAGGGGCTGCTCAGCCTCCTTCTCCTGAGAACACAGCGTCTCAGACAAAAACACTCCCGGACCTCAGCGAGGTCGGCCTGCTTCCCGGTGCCTTTGCTTCTCTGTTTCTGTCCTCACCAAATGGGTGACAGGATTAAAGCAGATGATGTATGAGGGGCACACGGGGCAGCCCTCAAAGCGCAATTGTTGATTTTTTTATTTCTACTATCCAGGCAGCTGCCCCTGGATTATCACCTGCTTTTACCGGCAGCAAAGCCAGATTGCAACACTCATCTTTTGTGCAAACCAAGAGTCCCTGGGCTCTAGTGGGCAGAGTGTGCTGGGCTTCCCAGGGCCGGGAGGAGGGCCCCAGGGTACCTCGAGGATGTCGGTGTTGGTGCGGCTCTCGTGGGGCTCACTGTACTCCGTGTACTTGAGGAGCACGCGGTCCATGTCTGTGCTGGCGTACTGGAAGAGGCGGTTGGCGCTGTTGAAGATGATGAGGGCAATCTCACAGTCGCAGAGCACGCTCAGCTCGTAGGCTTTCTTCATCAGCCCGAACTTCCGCTTGGTAAATGTCACCTGGACCCAGGACCCACGGGCAGGGTGGAGAAGACAAGGCTTTGGGGTGGTGTGGGGGAGGAGGAGGAGCCTAAATGGTCCCCGAGCACACCTCATGATTCTGTGCCTTTGCACGTGCTGTTCTTCCTGGCTGTACTGCTTCTCCTCACGTCTCAATCTGGCAAATTCCTATTGATGCTTCAAAACCCAGCCCAAATGTCCTCTCCTTTGGGAAGTTTTCCTTGGCCTCCCAGGCAGAGCCCACACTCCCTCTCTGAGCTTCCCCAGTTCTGTTCCTCCCTCTGGTCCAGCCCTCTGAGTTGGGTGTGTTTGTGTCCACTTTCATCTCCCCTATGATTGGGGCTCCTGTCATCAGAGAGAATAAATGAATAAATCATCCTGAAAATGAGTAAATGCTACATCTCAAACTCCTGACATCGCATCAAGATTCCTCATCCCCTTGCAGTTCCCCCAAACGGCCAGGCCTTTGCCCAGAGCTGTCCCCGACCAGGAACACCTCTCCATCAACGGCTGCTCCACCCAGCGAACTCACCTGCCGATTCCTTTGGTCCAGAATGCGTGAAATCTGGATTTTTTTCCTCCCCATTGTCTCAGGCTAGGTGGAGCAACCTTGTTCTGGCGGAGGAGAAGGAGAGAAGGACAGAGCAGCTGGGTGGAGAGTGGGGTCAGGCTCTCCAGCGTCCCTTCTGTCCTCCGCCTGCCCCTGCCAGGCACTGAGGGGGAGATGACGAGTGAAATCAAGGAACACTGGGTCACCCCCATCACCCTCACCCTCAGCCAGCTCAGCACGCAATAGATGCCCGATGAACACCTTTGGACCAATTCCACACGAGGAGAAGGCTGACCAAGGGCAAAAGAGCCAGGTACAGATGCCCCCTCCCCAAGCTCTAACACAAAACAAGACAATAATTGTGGGACCTCGGGGGTGCCTGGCTTCCCTGGGCCCCCAGTCGCAGTGTGGATAATAGTGTCACTCACCGCCCAACGTTGTCAGGAGATAAAATGAGCTAACACGCATGAGGCATTCACATCACCACAGCACACAGCAGGTGCAACCTATGTGCTGCTATTAGGCATATTGGCTGCAGCCTAGAAGCCCTCAACAGGACAGGTTGGAGGGACACCCTCTGCCGGCACCCAGCAGTGCTCAGTGATCGTGAGCCGCCGACAGCGAGCCTGCTGCAGGCATCGGACACCTTTCAATGCATTCAAGGCCACAATGCCCCCCGAAGAGCAAGATCGAGGGCTGTGCTTACAAGAAAACATGAAATAACTGCACTGAGAGTGGAAAAACGACCAGAAGGAAATGCTCGATGGGAGTCACCACCGGATGGAAATGTATGGGCACTTTTTTTCCCTTTTTGAAAACACTGAGATGCAATTCACATAACATAAAATTTACCATTCTGAAGTGTGCATTTCAGTGGCATTTAGTACATTCACGATGTTGTGCAACTATCTCTTCTATCTAGTTCCAGAATATTCCATCGCCCCAAAAGGAGACCGTGTCCCCATGAGCACTCACTCCCACCCCTCTCCCCAGCCCCTGGCAACACTGATCTGCTTCTGTCTGTGTGGATTTGCCTGTTCTGGACATTTCAGAAATGAGATCACACCCTGTGTGGTCCTTTGTGTCTTTTTGATTATCTCAATTTTCTAACCTTCCTCCATCAGTCATCACAGATTATTTCTGTTTGAAAACACTTTTTTGGAAAAGAAAAACAGAACCCCCATCCCTACCCCACTTCCCTGGAATGACCTCAGGCTCAGAGCCCTCAGATTGGGGTTTGGGCCCAGGGTGACTGGGGGGAAACCCCGACCCTCCTCACATGGGTCTTGGATCTCCCTGGCGGGGTTCCCAAGGGTCAGAACGGGCAGTTCAGGGAGGGCAGTATGTCCCCAAGGCATGCAGCATGCTGGGGCCCAGGCCCTCCCCAGTGCCCTATGCAGGGCTCCTCAGAATGAAGGCCTCACACCGCCTGTCCTGCGGCATCCGCCCCACTGTGCATACAGCCACCCTGAGACCCTAGGGACCCGTCAACCCTATGACCACATTTGACCTTCCAGCCCCTCTCATGTCACAGGGGACTGAGGCCCTGTCACAGGCCTGCCTGGGGCCAAGTGGGCCTGTGCTGGGGTCCCAGCCAGCCCTGACCCGCTGTGCGGTCCTCAGTAAGGGAGGCCTGTCCCTAGGTCTCAGTTTGCTGTTCTGTGAACTGAGTGGGCATGAAATGCAGACCCCCTGGCCCAAGGCCCGGGAATGAGCTCTCAGGAAGTGTGGGGAGATGTAGGTTAGTCTCCGGGAGGAGCCACACCTGCTTAGACCCCACCTCGAGGGGTCTGGGCGGGAACCCCATCATCCCAGAGTCCCAGGGCCCAGCAGTGTGAGATGCCCCGGCTATCATATGCGGCCCACTCTGTGACTCCAGGTGCTCCCTCCACCCTCTCTGGGCTGGGTCTCTGAGCCGTCACAACTACGCAGAGCCCAGGCCAACAGGAGCCCCCGCCCGGGCCCCCCAGCTCCAGCTTGTCTAGCTAAATTTAACCTGCACGGCTAATTTTAACCCTGGGCCGGAATCGGGCATGTTCCCACGGCTGTTCCCTGTCGGCTCCCTGGGGACAGGAGAGGCGCACTGGCCCGGAGGTCCCAGTGCCAGGATGACTCCGGAAACGCCCCCCACGCCTGGGGTCCCATGGGAACCTGGGACTTGGATATGAGTCTCTGGGCCTGGAATATCCAACTCTGGCCCCTTCTCCATCTGTCCCCATTTTAGACAAGGACATCCCGGCTAGGGCAGAGTTTACACAATGGGGGAGCCCCAAGAGCCAGAAGGTCAGGGGCGTCTCTCTGAACTGAGACCCAAGTGCCAAGACAGGAAGTGAGTTCCAGGCAGAATGAACAGCAGGTGCAAAGGCCCTGAGGAGGGACGAGACACAGCAAAGAGGCTGGAGTGAGGAGGCTGGGGGGAGAGGCCATGGGGGCAGGGCCACTCTGGGCCCTCTGAGTTGCTGGGGTCTGTGGGTTTGGTCTAAGAGCAACAGAGAGGCATGGGAGGGTTTTGAGCAAGGAGGGTTTGATTCATCATTTAAAGACTTGGCCATGGCTGCCATGGGGAGCAGAACTGTTGGGGGCTAGGGTAGAGATGGCAGGAGACTGGAGGGGAGGCCAGGGCTGTGTCCCTCTGGGAAGAAACTGGGGGTGTTAGTCATGCACTTTAAGTCACTGTACTCCTTGGCTCTTTGGGTCCTCCAGAAGCCACCAGATCCCCTGCCATCTCTGGGCCAGGCCTGACAGGGGCAGATGGGCTCACACAGGGGTTTGACTCTTCTAACCCCTGATGACCTTCTAACCCTGGAACCCCGAATCCCCGCCCAAGACCCAAAGTCATCCCCAGCTCTAGCCCTTCAGGGATCTGCTCAACACAGCTCTGATCATGCCCCTTCCTGCTCACACACTCTCCATGGCTCCCTACTGCCCTCAGAAGAAAGTTCCAGTCTCCAGTCTGACATTCCAGGCCCTGCCCCAATCAGCCCCTGCCCATCTTTCTCTACCTTCAACAAAATGTCTCTGTCTGGAAAGCCCTTTTGTCCCTTCTTCACCTGGCCTCCTATTCACACTTCAAAACCCAGCTCAAAAAACCCATTCCTCCAGGAAGCCCTCCCTGACCTCACTCTGGACTCCCACAGTCCTTCCCCTCCAGTTCTGACCCCATGAGGTTGTGAGTGTGTATATTCAGCTCTGTCTCCCCAGACTGGAAGCACCTCAGGACCAGACACAGAGGTGGCTGGGGAGATGTGGTGAATGGAGCAGGTCAAGAGAGACACATTTGAACTACCCCCAGCTTCCCTCAACAACTTCCTCTCAGACTCCCCCAGCTGACTCCCTACCCAGAAATACACGCGCATGCAAATCCAGCCACTCAGCGTTGACCTGTCTCGGGCCCAGGTGTGAAGAGCCAGCCAAGGAACGCGGAGGCGGAAGGCCCAGGGTGTGCATATATATTTGTACTCACATGCAAATCCCCACCCCGAGCCGCAGACAGAGCCGGTGGCCCGTTCTCCAGATGTTGGCGTGATCGGAACTGCTGGGGGGAGGTGGCGGCACATGCTGAGTGTGCTGGGCATGAGGGGGGAGGCTGAGGTTTGGGGAGGCCTCTTCTGTGCACACATTTCCCGCCCACCCAATGTCCATCTTGTGCCATCTGCCCAGCAGAGAGATGGACTCATCGACCAGGGAACGGAGAAGGAAGAAGAATTAGGAGAAATCCAAGAGGGCATCTCAGAGGAGGAAGCATGTAGTCAGGCCTCAATGGAGAGGCTGGATGGGGGCCTGAGCAGATGGTAGGGGGTGGGCACTTGAAGCCAGGAGTCCAGCTCCTCCCACTCCGTTCTCTGCACCCTCATCCTGGCATTTATTAAGTATCAGCCATGTGCCAACTACTGAGAGAAACTGACCTCAAAAGAAGTTGAAAGCTTGAGCAGACCAGTGAACACAGATTAGAAAAGAGACCTGCCACGAAGAAGGCACAGGCCCAGAGGGCTCACCGCTGTTTCATCAAACCTCTATGCTTGGGAAAGTCCAATGTTATTTCAACTAACTCAGACCTTTGAAAACGAAGGGAGCTGCCCAAGTCACTTTTATGAAACTCCTGTGTGTCAAAACCTGAGTCCAAAAAGAGAGAAATCCTGGGGCCTGCCCGGTGGCACAGTGGTTAAGTCCGCACGTTCCGCTTCGGCGGCCCGGGGTTCACCGGTTCCGATCCTGGGTGCGGACATGGCACCGCTTGGCACGCCATGCTGTGGTAGGCGTCCCACGTATAAAGTAGAGGAAGATGAGCACAGATGTTAGCTCAGGGCCAGGCTTTCTCAGGAAAAAGAAGAGGATTGGCGGCAGCAGTTAGCTCAGGGCTAATCTTCCTCAAAAAAAAAAAAAAGAGAGAGAGAAATCCTGACCACCAAAGGGACGGTGTCAGGCTAGGTCTTCAAGGAAGACCTCTCTGAAGAGGTGACACTTGAGCTGAGACCTGAATGCGAGAGAGACAGGCAAGGAGGGGACAAGTCAGGGGTGGGAGACCTGGAGGAAGGGTGTTCCTGGTGATCAGGAGCTTGGCATTTTGAAAAAAATCAAAGAAGTTTGTGTGGCTGGACAAAGTGGCAAGGGGGAGGGGAGTGGTGGTGGGAGGACTGTGGGGTCGGATCACGTAGGTCCTTGTGGGTCACAGTGACGTGTGCGGGCTTTACTCTGAGGGCAATGGGGAGCCATGGAGAGTCTGGGGACAGGGGAGGGTCAGAATAGAATTCTAGTTTTAAAAACCTCCTTGCACTCACATGTGTTGCTGGTGGGAGGAGGTACCTATGTCTGAACATACGTCTACCATAACCAAGGGATCCCTCTCCTCAGTACTCACCCAAGAGAAATGGGTCCACAGAGAAAAGGACACAGACAAGGATGTTCTCAGCAGCTTCATCCATCAGAGCCCCAAACTGGAAATCACCCAAATGCCCTCAATAGGAGAATCGATAAATACTTTCTGGCAGTTTCTAGGATGGACTACTACACAGGACAGTAAAAGGATGCACTCCAGCTCCATGCAACCACACGAGTGAATCTCCCAGACCAGGCACCGATTCAACAATGCTAACTCCACAGGGGGACACGCCATATGGTCCCATTTACACGAAGTTCCAGAACAGGCAAAACTTACCTACGGTGATGGAGGTCAGCCAGCGGCCACCCTGGGCCGGCGCCAGAACAGGGCAGTGGGAGTCCTTGGGGCTGGGTGTCCTGCTCCCTGGCCCAGGGTCTGGGTACACAGGTGTGTCTGGTTTGTGCACACTGGTGAGCCCTACTCCAGTGATCGGTACATTTTTCTCTATGGGATTCATTGCAACCAAAAGATTTTTTTTCACAAATCTCCCACTGCTCATGGCTGCTGAGGGGAGCAGCGTCTGTCCTGGTAGGAGTGCAGTGACAGGGAGAGGCTAGGGCAGGTGGCCAGCTGGGAGACTTGGGGCCTGAACCGGGATGGGGGCTGCAGGTGAGCAGAAGTGGACAGATTGTCCAGTTACTAAAGGTACAGGATACGCTGGTAGCACACACCTGGGATTGGGGAGGAGCCTGGGGTCCCAGGCCTGAGCCCAGTGCCGGGGAATGAAGGAAGATTTCACGAGTGCCTAGAGCATCATAACTCTCTAGGGTGGTACTTGTGGTCATTAAGTCAATCAACAAACACACCTCTGGTCCTTCAGGCCATAGACTGTCACTTCCCTGGCCTAGAGAGGCCTCTTAGTCCCCTGGCAATGGAGATGGGGGGCTGGAAGGAAGCCCACCTTCCCACTGACCCTTTACTGCTGGCCTTTCCCATGGGAGGACTCAATTTCCTGCCAGCAAATAGGAGTGAGAATCCTTCTTCCACCACCTGGGGAGGAGAGTGGGGCTGGAGGGGTCTGTCGACCTTTCTTCTGGCCTCCCAGAAGCCAGAAGAGGGCCAGGCCTTGGAACTGGGGATGCTGAGTCAGCATGCCATCTTGTAAGACCACAGCGACGTTCATGGCGACACGCTGGACCACATCAAGCCCCCACTTCCTCCCCTATTCAACGGGTCACGGAATCCTGACTTCAAAGGTTTTGCAGTGATGGTTTGAGAGAAAAGATCAGGAAGGAGTCAGGTTCCCCTTCTCGCCTCCTAGCAGGGCTGAGATGGGGGCACGGGTGGCAGACCCCTGAGCCCAGATGCCACAGCCTGGCGGGCGACCCAGGCCAGGAGAGGAGGGGAGGAAAGGAGAAGTGAGAGGCAGGTGGGTGGCAGGGGGAGGTGAGGGCCCGTGGGATGCGGCGAAGCGGGGAGGGGGCGCTGCTCCTGGGCGGCTGCAGCAAATCAGGCCAGTGGCCCCGCCTCACGCAACCCAGGCGGTGGTTTCATCACCTGCTCCCCAAGTACCTCATTACGGGCAACAGGAAGAGCCCCTTGGAAAGCCGGGACCCCCCCTCCCCTCTCTTGAGGGTTCCAGCAGCTCTGACCCCAGCTGCTGGCGACCCTCCCCCTCAGCCCGGCCCTGGGCCCGCCTCCTTCCCTGGAGGCCTGGGGGGATGGTGCCCCAGGTGGAGGGGCACTGTGGGTGACCTGGGGGCTGGCTCAGCCCACAGTGGCCCCTGGAGCCCAGCATCTGCCCTGGGGAGACAGTGGGCTCTGGCAGTGACTCCTGTGTGGCCAAACTAGTCAATTCTCTCCCCAGAAGATGGGGAGTCAGGGGCGCCTCCCCAAGTTGGGGGCGCTTCGCAGGAGGTGCTCTGTAGATACTCCATCCCTCCTTCCCCTGTGCAAGCAAACTTCCTGGTCACGGGTCCTGACCCCCCCCCAGAAGGCCTTGGGGGTCACCCCTCCTCAACCCCGGGGGCATCCCGGCTCAGAGTGAGGGCCCCAGGCAGATTCAGGCAGGGGTGCTAGAGGGAGAGGGACAGAGAAGGCCCTCTCCTCATATGGATAGATGGGGGCAGGGAGATTCTCCACACAGGGAGACCCCCAAACACTGGTAGAGCCCCTCAAAATCCGCAGATGCCTAAAACACACACAGACCTCCCAGACATATGCACCACCCCAAACACATGTGGACCCTTGCATACAAAGTCCTCAAAACACATACGGTCCACTGTGCATCTAGAACCCCCAAATCCATAGTCCTCCAAACACACATATCCCCAAACACACTCAGATCCCCTACACATGCAGACTCCTCACACAGACCCCCAAACACATACAGAACCCTCAACACATGCAGACTGCCCAAATCCATGCTGGTCCCCCAATACATGCAGGCCCCCAGACACAGGTAGGGCCCTGGAGCCTGCAGGGTGTCGCCTACCCTCTGGCTGCCTGAGGCAGGGTGGCCAGCATGCCCCGGGGGAGAGATGTTGGCTGGAGGCTGGGGGGGTCTGAGGATGGGGTGTGAGCATCTGGGGGGGTCACGTGTATGGACGCTCCACTGGGGCCACAGGCTACATTGGTGCAGGGCAGCATGGGGATCTGCAGGCTGTTCCTGGGGCCTGAGGGTGAGGTGTGTCACCCACCTGTGGCTCTGAATCCTGGAAACCCAGAATGTTCCAGTTGGAGAAAGTGCCTTGGGGGTCCGTTTGTCCACAGGTCCCTCTACTACCCACAGGGAAACTGATGCCCGGTGGGGAACCTTCAGACCCACCTCCATAGACCCCTCCCCAGGCCTGTTCCAGCGAGGGCCCAATGTGGCCACGTGCTGAGAGGTATGTGGGCCCAGCCAGACCAGGGTTCAAATTCTGGCTCCACCATACACTCATTGCCTGATGTGCTCTGAGCCTCAGTTTCCCCGTTTGTACAACAGGCCACCTCAAGCTCCCCAGGTGCCCACCCACCCATCTTTCCTCTTTAGGAAGGCTTTCTCTACCAGCAAATGCCCAGCCCACCTTCTGCCCCTTTCCAGGTACTTGATACACCAGCCCCCGAGACAGACCGGCCACTTCCCGATCGCCAGGTCTTTGCCCAGGCTGTGCCCTCCCCCTAGAATGCCCTTTTCAGGTTTGCCCAGGTCTGAGAAGCTGCTGCCCATCCCTCAAGGCCGATGGGCAGGAAGCCTTCTTTCTGGGGACAGCAGTTTCCCAGGTGAGACGTCTCTCTCCCTGCGGCACTGAGCCTACCAGATATTTTTTGCACTTGTGACTTTTTTTCTTTTGAGGAAGATTAGCCCTGACCTAACAGCTGCCGCCAATCCTCCTCTTTTTGCTGAGGAAGCCTGGCCCTGAGCTAACAACCATGCCCATCTTCCTCTACTTTATATGTGGGACGCCTACCACAGCATGGCTTGCCAAGCGGTTCCATGTCCGCACCCGGGATCTGAACCGGTGAACCCTGGGCCGCCGAAGCAGAACGTGTGCATTTAACCACTGTGCCACCGGGCCGGCCCCTCTTTGTTACTTTCTTTGACGATCCTGTCGGCCCATCAGGATGTCTGGTCTACGAGGGCAGGGATGGAGCATCCCCAGTGCCCTACACACAGCAGGCCCCAATCACCCTTCCTTGAATGAATGAGCAAACAACTGCTTAACAAATGAAGAAACGTCGGCAACTGGTTCAGTTTTCTTTTAAACACCTGCTGGCCCACAAAACAAATTTGAAGCCCCATCTGGCCCACAGGCCACGTTCGAGACCCCTGCTCTAAACAGCCACCAGCACAACAGCCAACCAGACGGTGTTCCTACTCCTCTCAGGTCAAGGGGCTGACCCTCCAAAGGTCCCACTGCCGACCTCAGAAGGAAAGCACCTCCCGAGGATGTGCAGGACGTGGCCGCCCTCACTGCCCACCGCTGGCCCAGCCTGGCACACGCTCACCTACTAAGAAGCCCAGTTTCTCCGTCACAGCCACTGCAAAAGGAGGCAGGCTGCCCCATCTCACCTCCCCAGGAGTCTTGGGACCCTGACACCCAGAGCCAAGAGAGACTCAGCATTCCTAACCCAACCCTGCCGCCCCATATAGCTCAGAGCCCAAGGCCACCCAAGGCCCCCATGAGCCCCTGAGTCGCAGTGGCAGCTGCAGGGACAGCCCAAGCTTTTCTTCTCTTTGTTCCAGAGAAAGATCTCCCTGTGGGGCCCCAGAAATTCATCCCCAGAGGCTCTGGCCTCCCTGCTTGGGAAATTAGCACATCTGTCAATGCTGGCCGGAAGGGACTCGGCCACAGCCAGGCAGACCCAAGACGCAGCCAGTGGGGACCCCGAGATGAGGCCTTGGGGCATCCCTGGTCCCCACTCTCTTCCTCCAGAAATGTCTGGGAGCTCAGCAGGTGCCAGGGACATGGGGCAGGGAGTGGACAGACCCAGCTGGCCTCCTGCATCGCCCAGGGGGAGACAACTACAGACACAACTGTCAGGGACGGAGGCCTCTGAGGAAGAAATTCAACAGGGGGAGGCAGTGAGGTGTGGTTGGGGAGGGAACTGCTTTGGTCAGAGGGGCCAGAAGGGGCTTTCTGCAAAGGGGGGTCTTAAGGACGAAAGTACACAGCCAGGTAGTGATGTGGAGAGACTGCCTGGTGGAGGGAACAGCAGGTGCAGAGGCCCTGAGGTGAGAACATGCTGGGTGGATTGCAGGTGTAGGGATGGCTGGGGCAGGGTGAGTGAAGGGCAGATGGAGATACAGGAGGGCAGGGAGGCCAAAAGGGGCCTTGAGGTGTGGGGTAATAGGGGGAACTGTAGAGTAATGGGGAGCCACAGAAGGGTGTGTGAGCAGAGGAGGGCTGTGGTCTGATTCAGGATTTTCAAAAGACCCCATGGCTGCCGTGAGGAAAAGTCCTGTCAGGGAAGGCGGCCAAGACAGCATGCAGCAGTGGGAGACAGTAGGGGCTGTGAGTGTGGAAAGTGGACAGGGGCAGGCCTGTGCCACAGCAGAGACTCCTGAGGCCAACCTGCCTCGACTCTCCCTTCCGAGGGCCCCACGTTGACCTTGGGTGAACCTGGACTGGAGGAGATGGGGACAGGGAAGCCGACAGGCCTGAGCCCTCCTCAGCTCCTGGCAGCGGGTGGGGTTGGGATGGGCCTGGACGGGCTCACGGGCACCTCTGCTGGGTCACAGTTCAGGTGGCACCTCCTGTTATGGAGCACCTACCGTCTTCCTGGGCCCACGTGCCACCTCATTACACACGGGACCTGCCTGACACACAGACAGCCCGGTGAAGCAGAGAAGCTGCCCCCAGTTTACACAGGAGGAAGCGGACTTCTTCCTAGGGCCACGCAGCAAGACCTGACCCCTAGAGCCCCACTCAACCTTTGGCTTGTCCCCTGGGTCATCCTGCTGTGCCCCAAAATCACCGCCTCCACCCAATCTGAGAAGTGGGCCTGGGCTCTGTTGGGCTTCCTTCCTGAGCCTGGGGGCCATGGGGCAGCCTCACAAGCCCCCGAGATGCAGGCCCAGGGAGGCCCTTTTGGGGCTGAGAAACAGGACTCGATCTCTGTGTGCACCCCACAGGGATTCACAGGCCAGCACTGGGGTGAGCTCTCCCCTCCAAATGGGACCCCAGGCACACGATAAATCCTCTTCAAAACATGACATCCATCTCCAGGCACATGTGTGCCTCAAATCTTCCAGAAGGACAGATCCCCAACATGTCTATATCCATTGCATCTGAGTTGGGGTGACAAATGATTTTAATTCCCTTTCTCCTCTTAATTTGCATTTTTGAGATGTCTGCCTCATTGGGTCATGATTTAATAACATTAATCCTTAGTTGGAGATGGGAAGTAAGATTGAGCTCAACTTGCTCGGGTCACAGGGCTGGCCATGGAGCTCAGAGAGGGGCAGTGATCTCTCTGAGGTCATACAGAGAGGCGAGAGAGGAAGCTGGGGCCCTTCAGTCCTGGTTTTTGTTCTTTGAGGGGCTGAGGGGCAGCCTTGAACCTGTCCTTTCTCTGAGGGGGCATGGATGTCTCCATCTGGCCTCAGTCTTCTCTTCTGCAAAGCAGAGACTTCGGACCAGATAACCAACTTCCAGATTTTGCAGGTGAGACCCCGGAGTCCCAACTGTCCCCAAATTCCATTCCCTGGAGGCCAACATTTACTCCTCAGCTCAGCCAGGCAGTGTGAGGGAGGTATGGGGACAGGAGGGAGCGGGGCTGACTTCCCCCAAAGTCCCTTTGATGTTTGGAATCAAATCTCACACACTAGTCCTTCCGAATCTAAATACATTTTTGAACTTAGTTTCCTTCACCCCAAGAGATTGAGAGTTCTTGCCCCCGGATGCCAAAGGTCCAGAGGCCCTGATCTTCCCCAGTGAGGATTCTCGGCCAGGCATGAAGCCTCAGCTATTTCTGACTTCTTGGGTCTGCAGCTGGAGGCTGGGAGTGGCCAGGGACCCCGGTCGCTGACCAATATCTGCAGCCCTGGACCCTGAGAGAGGCAAAGAGGGGGGATCATGACCGTAAAAGTACTGCAGCCACCAGGTTGTCATGTGCTGAAAACTGTGAAGGGCTATGACTATTGTTCCTGTACTCATGTCCCAGATGGGGACACTGAGACACAGGGAGGAAGGTAGCTCAGGCAGCTATGACCCCCAACTGTGGGGCTCCGTGCCCTCTGCCCTGTCCCCAGCCACATGGGCACCCTGTGGGCCCAGCTGAGGCCCCACGTTCACTACATGAGGTGCAGACTCCATGGGGCCAGTGAGGGTCATGGTGGTCACAGGCACATGTGGATGGTCATGCCACACGAGGGTCTGGGGCTGTGACACACCAGGGCACATCCACAGCAGGATGGCATGGGGTTGTGCACAGGGGCCTCCAGGATGTGCAAAGGGGTGGGCCCAGGGAAGGGAGGACACTGCAGCTCACAGACACACAGCTCAAAGACACATAACAGGGGCTCACGGCACCACGACTTTGGACACACAACTCCCTAAGTGACATCAAAACCCTCAGACACACACCATTTGGACACACAACCCCTGGACATACGATGTCTCAGAAACACAACCCTTGGACTCACAACCCCTTGGACACACCCTCCCCCTCGGACACACACCCTTTGGACACAACCCCTCGGACACACAACCTCTCAGACTCACAATCTTAGGACACACACCTCTTAGACACACAACTTTCCGACGCACAGCAGCACACTCAGACCTCCAACCCAACCCATCCCACAGATGCAGTTCAAAGGACACCGCGCAAGCCTCGGTCCGACGCGACACGCACCTGCTCGGCCTGGGCCCGCGGAGGCTCGCGCACCGACCGGCGGCGGCACAGAGCTCCGGATGCCGGGCGGCCGCAGGTGCCTCCAGAGCGGGAGGCCCCGCCCCCGGGAGCTGATTGGACGGGGCGGGTTCATTTGCGTAGAGGGCGTGCCCGTGGGCTGTGGTGGGCGGCCACTTGGGCGTGGCCCCGCCCCTGGAGTTAGGGGCCCGGGACTCACACGCGGGAAGACTCTGAGATGGGAGTTGAATAAGGAGGGAGGAGGACTCAGAGGAGGGAAGCTGGATCAGACTCGCCAGGCTTTCCTTCGCCCTCACTGGGCGCCCCTGACCTTACTGCTGACCCTGACCCTAACCCAACGGTGACCCTGACGCTTATTTGAACCCTGTCTCTAACTACTGCTGGCCCCAACCCCGGACTTACTCCAAACTGATTGAAATATAACTCCGACCCTGGACCCTGACGGCCCCAAGAGGACCAAGCCCTTCTCGCAGCCAACACTGACCCTTACTCTCACCCAAATGGAGAGACTGCAGAAAGGGGCCCTGGGGTCACCTGTGTGGCCTTGCCCAGCTGTGCCTTCTGCGGGATGTGTGACCCTGTATGCCTCAACAGGAGGGTGACAGACCCCGGGCTGCTGAGTGCCCTCCTCCACTTCAAAGGTCAGCTGGGGCAGGGGGAGGCTTCCAGGACTGGACCTCCTCCCTAGGATGCCAGAACCACCCAGCAGGGGTCCAGGCCCAAAGTGGGATGGGGTGAGGTTGTGGTCGTGGTGAGTGAATCAATGTGAAAAAAATTACAGGATGAAGATTATTTTGGACTGGGTAATCCTGAAGAAGCCCCCAGTCTGGAGGAGGCAGAGCCACCACACACTCCCTGCAGCCCTGTGGAGTCAGGCCTGGGCCAGAGGAGGGCTTCCCAGAAAAGGGGGTATTTGTACTGGGCCTTGAAGTATGAAAAGGAGTTTGCCACTGGGAGAAGAGTTTTCCAAGAGGAAACAGCATTTGCAAAGGTGCAAAGGAAGACTGCAGAGCATTCTTTGGTGGAGGGAGATGAGAGTGGTGAAGCCAGAGCAGTAAGTGGAGCTGATTGGGCTGGGTGCACAGGTAGAGGCTTGGGGATAAAGAGGAAAGGGTCGATGTGGGGCAGATGAAGGGGGAGAGCAGGCAGGTTGCAATGGCTGTGTGGTGTCCACCTTCTCAGAAGACAACAGGAAATGGCTAGACCCCTGGACTCAGGAGGGAGCATGTGGAGATGTCAGTGTGTGGGGGACACTGAGGAAGGGAACAGGGGTACTGAGACATTTGGTCCTCTCCCCACAACTCAATTTACCCATCTGTGACACGGGCAGTTTGGATCCCTAGTCTGGGCACAGCTTTCTCTTTGGACATAAAAACTAGGGTTCACACTCTGTCATAAGGAGGTGGAGATCAGGGATCCTACGTCCCCTCCCCCCCCCCGCCCCTGCCCCTCAGGGCCCAACGCCAGACAATCAGTGTCCCAAGGATACACCAGAGCCCAGGCCTGGCTGGGGGCTTCTGCCTCAGCTCCAAGGTGCAGAACGAAGCTTGGGGAGCATGGAGGTGGCTGGGGAGCCCCAGGCCCCCCGAGGGCTGCTCTGTTTACCTGCGGCCGCCTGCCCGCCTCTGATGCAACAGGCAGGCTCTGGTTACGTGAGGGTGGCAGCTGGAGCAGCTCTGGGAGCAGCTGGGGCATGGCAGGAAGGGCCCCCCATGAGTCGGCTGAGGTTGCCCCCCATGTCCTCTACCCGCTGCCCCTCCCACCATTTGGGCTCCCTCCTCTGTTCCTACCCTCCCACGTCACCCCCTCCCACCACTCACACTCCATGCTGCCTTCCCATTCTGATTGATTCCATCTTCTATCACTCACACCGTTTCCTATAACGGCTCCTCCTTTTTGCCTTTGCCCCTGTTCCTGTCCCATAACCTCCCATGTCACCAGCTGTGTCACTCTGCGTGGACCCCTGTCCCCCATCAGGGCAGTTAGGAGTCTTCTCAGATGAGGGGATACCCTAAATTGCTGGAGTAAGTGGTTGGAGGGTGGAGGGGAGGTTTGGGGGGAGAAGGGGGTGGAAGGGCCAGAGGGTGGTCCTGGGAAGGGGACTGGGAAGATGGGGGAGGTGAAGGAGGAGGCAGGGGTGGGAGGGTGGGGAAGTGGACAAGCTGCTCCCCCCAAGCCTCCTCCTCCAGATCTTCTCCCACACTGCAGCAGGGGAAGGCTTTAAAGGACCCTCCATGGCAGGGACAGTGTAGTACAGTGGGTAGGGCTTCAGGGTCAGACAACTTATCCCATCTCTGACTCCCACTCACTGTGTGACCTCAGGCCAGTCACTTCTCCCTTCTGAGCCTGTTTGCTTATGTGAAAAGTGGGAACAACAGCAGCCCTTCCTCCTGGGGGGGGGGGGGGGAGTGTTTCAAGGTCCACCTCCAATGTCCCCTCCTCCAAAAGCCTTCCCTATCCCCCTTCTATTTGGGGTTCCTCCACCCCGTCCCTCCTTCCAGCCCAGTGCTGACCTAGGGGCTTGGGGATGTCTGAGTCCCATTCCGTGTCTGTGTCTGAGGGGGACTACTCAGGGCCAGGCCCAGTGTGTGGCAGCATCAGAGGAGTGTCTTCATGGGTTTCTTGAAGAACTAGCGCCCTGGAGAGGACCTGAGGGGTGGAGGGGCATGGGGACCAAGCTTGGGGCATCCAGAGGCCCGGCTAGGGGATGTGGCAGGGTTAGGAAGGGGCTTCCCAGGGGCGGAACCCTCTGGGACTACAAAGCAGAGCTGAAATAAAAACCAGGACAAAAGTTTCATTTCCGTCCTGACCACTGCTGACTAACCAGGCGCCAATCACTGCCCTTTTGGCTTCTTTTTACCTCATCCATGGATTTGAAAGGGGTGGGGGGCACATTTTACACAAGTCTGGGATCCCTTCCAGGTGGCCCCCACGCTCGTGGGTGCTTCAGTGCCCCAGGGCACGGGGAGTTCACTGCCTCTCTCCCAGCTATCCACCTATCTCTGCAGCTCTGAAGGGAGCAAGTCCTCGCTTGGGTGAGGAGGGGAGGCGTCCAGCGAGCGTCCAAGAGCACGTGAGGGCAGATGCGAGCTCCTGCTGGGTAACCTGGCCTCGCGGAGCCTTAGTTCGCCCTCTGAAAAATGGGAGTGAGGATGTATGGGGTGAAAAAGGGTGCAGGGTCACAATGCTCCCACCGCGACCGGCGGCGAGGGCGGCGAGGCCTGCCGACAATGACCGCTCCGCGGCCGAGTGCCCGGCCACGGCTTTGTCTCTTGCGCCCCCTGGCGGCAGTCCAGGGCAGGGCATTCTCCAGGCGGGAAGGCCGAGAACCAGCATGCAAACGAGATGCAAATTAGCCAGCACCCGCGCTAGCCCTCGTACCCTGGGGTTGTGCAGAATCTGGCAGCCCCGAGTTCTGCTCAGACCTCTTTGCGCAGCTATTAACCGCTGGCTGAGGTCTCTTCCAGTGGGCTTCCGGTGACAGGGAGCCCTGGGAGGGTTTGGGGCCTCCCACTAGCTCACAGCACCTGGGATGTAGCATACAATTATCTCACTTAGCTGCCCGTCTGTCCAAGGTCTGAGCCCTGGAATCAGGGCTGGCCCGTCTTGCTCACCAGGGCATCCCCTGGGCAGGGCTACATCCACAGAGGGCAGTCAACGTTTGCTGGATAAATGGCTGTATGGTGGACAGGTAGAAAGACTGATTGACAAGGAGAGGTGCTTTCAGAGCAGGCGAGGAGAGGCAGAGTGACACTGCAGAGGCCACACACCAGTCAGGGCTTCAAATGGTGTGGACCCGAGGCTCCTCCCTCCCCCTAAACTGAGCTGGTGGAGTGGGGAGGCAGGATGGCGGCAGAGAGGCCCCCTATATACCCTAGAAGGAGAGGGAGAGGACTGACCCCCACTCCCTGGTGGTGCAAGGCAGGCCTTTCTTGACATCTCCTGTGTCCCTGAACCCTCTCCCAGGCCCTCAGGCCCCCTCCACACCCCTGACACCCCCCAGGACCCTCTCTGTCTCTCCTAGGGTGCCCCCAGCCTTAGCCGCCCCTCTCCCAACCACCTCACAGTGCCAAGCTGGGGGATCCTCCCAGATCAGTGGGCCTGGGACCCACCCTGGCTATACCCCACACAACTCCATTCTAATCTTCCTGATACATTTTGTTGGACACTTCCTTGGCACACAACTGGCCTTGGAGGTGTGCAAACTGTGGACCATGATCTCCTAGGCTCAGAATTTGCAGGGATCGGGGTGGGCTCTTCTGCAGGCAGCAGAAACGGACTCAAAGCAATTTTGGCAAATATAGTAATTCAGGGACTCATGAAACTAAAAATTTGAGATTTTCTGGTGTCAGGTACAGCTGGATCCAGGGCCCCATGCAATGTTCTCAGGTATCCCCTTCCGTCCGCCCAGCTCAACAACCCTGATGAGAAGATGCTAACTTTCCCACGCTTCCAGCAAAATTCTCAGGGAAGAACTCTCATTGGGTCATACGCCCATCTCAAACCAGTCACTGTGACCTGGGAGATGAGGGGCTCTGATTTGCTGGCCATCTACCCCTGCAGCTAGAGGTGGTCTCTGTATGACCTGAGCCTGGGCTGGGCATTTTTCCTCAAGGCAGGAAGCAGGCCAGGTAGGCAGGTGCATGAATGTCCACCTCAGCTTGTAGAGAAGGTCCAGGCCAGCCTCCCTTGTCCTGATGGAGAAATGGAGGACCAGAGAGGGTAAGCATATGTCACATAGCATGTCAGAGGCAGAGCTGGGACCAAACCAGGCCAGGGTCCACTTTTCTCTAGCTGTGTGACCTTGCACACGTCATGTAACCTCTCAGAGCCTCTCTTTTCCCATCTGTATTTAGGGGTGACACCTGCCCTACAGGGCTGTCTGAGGATGACAGGTGACCCTTGCCCCCAGTGCAGTGCTGGGCACATACTGGGTGCATGCTCGGGATTATCATGGTGGCAATTATTGGTCCAAGGGGCCACAGCTGTGTCCATGCCGATGCGGGGCAGGTAAGAATCCAGGGGCAGCAAAGCCTTGTCTCAGGACATTCATGGCTGGCCTGGAGGCTCTGGTCAGGAGCAGGAGAAATGTGCTGGCCACACGTGCTCAGTCTTCATTCCCTGCCAGGTACCACAAGGCTGCGTCCAAGGGCCCAGCTTTAGTCAGGCTGGGGGGCGAGGGTCAGGGTGAGGTCTGAGAGACCCCCAGGGCTGCAGGGTCGCCCTGATGAGGCGGTACCTGAGGCAGGAGGTTGGGCGGGGCCTGGGGAAGAGGTGAAACCTGAGGGTTAGAGGGTCTGGATGTGATTTCTGGCACTTCCAGTCGAGAGTGGTGACCTGCCTTGCCTCTTTGAGGCTGCTCCTCTTCTGTAAAATGGGGCTGTGTTCAGGGCTCTGGGACTGAAGAGGCAGGTGAGATCAGAGGCCAGGGGAGGCCGCCACTTGACCCAGTGAAGGTCATCACCCACGGTGATGGGTCAGGGGACAGGGGGCAGGGGTGCTTTGAGGAAAAGTGCGGGTGGAAGGCCCTGAGCGGGGCGTGGGGGGGGAGTGGGGTGCAAGGTCTGTAGGGACAAAAGCATGATCAGGAGGCATAGAGCATTTGTTTTGTTCTGAGGGGGCACAGCAGTAGAGGAACAGCAGATGACCCAGGGCATGGGGAGGGCAGCATTCTTGAAGCGTGAGAGGGGGAGCAACCACCGTGAGGGGGAGGGGATGGGGGAGTAGGTGGGGTATGGGCCCAGGGCTGGTGGGCAACACTGTGTGCAGCATTGAGGTGGCCCGCTGACACCCTTGGCAGCCCCTCCTGCTCCAGGCCCTCCCAGATGCCCACCAGGTGGTCTCACAGCCTGCAGGATTCCTCACCACTCCTAGGCCTGGAACTAAGCCTGGCCCAGAGCAGGTGCTGTATAAGCTCTCTCAGACTGCACACGTGAACTCTGCTGCCTCTTGGCCCTGCGGGCTGCTGCTCTGGGGCTGTGGGGCCCCTGTCCCCACCCATGCCTCCCTGACCCTCTGAAAGGGCATCCACAGCACACAGCACCATCACAACACATGGGCAGGGGGCTCAGAGTGCGACACAAGCCAGGAGCTCACTAAGTCCCTTGGGCACCCCAGATCTGCGGGGTCTGCCCTGCACGGGCACAGAGTGACAATATGCCAGGCCTTTCTTGGTGCCACACTCTCCTCATACAGTCAATCACACCTCCCAGGACTGACACCCTCCTGCAGTCCTCCCCTGTCTGGTCCTGGGCCAAGCCACATGACTGGCCTTGAGCAATGGGACATGGGCAAACAGGAAGCCAGCAGAGGCTGGTGAGCACATGGGCACTGGGTGCCCAGCCACCAGGAGAAGCCCGGGCTGGCCTGCTGGAGAGGCCACGTGGAACACTG
This sequence comes from Equus caballus, assembly GCF_041296265.1. NCBI lineage: Eukaryota > Metazoa > Chordata > Mammalia > Perissodactyla > Equidae > Equus > Equus caballus. The sequence continues at coordinate 18,182,406 of NC_091704.1, forward strand.
GACCCCACACCCAATAGCACTGGTCAAGAGCCAGATGTGTGAGCAAGGCCACCCCTGCCTATCCAGCCCCTTTGAGCTCTGATTAGTGCCACATGAGTGGCCCCCAGGTGAGACCAGCAGAACTTCCCAGCTCAAATCACAGAATCGTGAGCAGGCAATGATGGTGCTATATGCCACTAAGTTTGGGGACAGTTGGTCACGCAGCAGTCACTGACTGCTACAACACACACCACTGTACAGAGCAGCCCTTCTCTGCCGCCGGATGAGCCACTCTGACAGAAGGGAAAAGCAGAGACCAGAGTGGGGAGGGGCTTGTTCAGGGTCACACAGCAGAGTCATTGCTGGAGCAAGGATTCCAGAGCTGGGTGGGTAACCACCATGCTGGGCTCTGCCTGAGATAATGTGTGTGGGTAAAGCAAGCAGGTGGCACATGGCAGAGCAGGGGAAATGTGGGCTCCCCTCTCTGTCCTGGTGGTGTCCTTGGGATGGGACAAGACTTGTGGCCTGATAAGGGGCAGGATGTTGGCAGACAGAGCACAAGGGAGATGGGCTGACGACAGCCCTAAGCAGCAGAGGGCACAAGGTCCCCCTGACTGCAACCTCCCACTGATGAAACCATCCTACAAGCTCAGCGAGAAAGCCCGAGTGGTTAGACAAGCCGGTCCTTCTTGGGCACCGAGGGTGGGTTAGTTCAGAGGCCGCAGCACAGGGAGGCTTGCAGCCCCATCGGCACTGACCTGGGTTGGAGGGGCCGAAGCACCTCCGAGTCTCTTCTGGGTTCAGGTGGAAGAGGGCGGGGGCAGTTCCTCAGGGCTGGAACAAAACATGTGCAGCATCCATGAGGCCCAGGTGAGAGGCCATGAGGCCTGCTCAACTAGACTGGAGGGTGGGTTCAGGCACCCTCTGGTCCCCTAGGACTCCTGGCTTCAGCCTTCAGGGCATCCTCTGGAAGAATGGGACCAGCCACCCGCTAGAGAGGTCATGCCTGGGACTCACGAAGGACTGGGTGCTTCAAACCCACAGGGCTTGCAAAGAGAGGTGTTAGCAGCACCTCAAGCTGCTACTAGCATCTTTCAGAAGCACAGTGCATTTTTGCAACAGCCGGCACAAACAGGGCATTTGAAAGCACTTGGGAAACCATGAATTGAAAGTAAAAAGCTATAGCTTTTTGAGGCCCTACCATGTGCAGGGCGCTGTGCAAGCTGCTTTACACAGTGAACTCTGGTTCTGATGCTCTCACCAACTCATGGCAGAGTGGCCAGAGCCAGACAGTCACCGAATGCAAACGAACCCAGGTGAACCTCGTCACACCACTCTCAGAGGGAAGAGTGGTACACATCCATTCCTACACATTCTCAAGGCCCTTTTGTTTTTGACAGTTCTCATGTCTTAGTTCTCAGAAACAGTGCCACAGATTTTTTTTCCTTCTAAATGCCTCATAGGAGACAGGCACACCAGAACTCAACTGCAGGAGCCAGACACATCTCAAGGTAGAGTTATGGCTTACAGCATGTGCATGCGTGTTCAAACGTGTTTATTAAGTTATAATGATAACCTCTTTCCCCACTGTGCAAGGACTGTGAGTGCTTTTCATTTTCAGACCATCTGGTCCTTGGCTCAAAGCCTCCTTCAGCTCTGGGCACCCTTCCCTGCTGCTGGTGAGGCCCACCTCCCGACCCCGTCTCCCCCTTGCTCACCGGCTCCAGCAACACCCACCTCCTAGATGTTCCTGCAACACACCCAGCTCACCAGACCCAGGGCCCTGCCCTCGCCACTGCCCCACCTGGAACACCGTCCCCTGGTCATCTCCATGCACATGTGGTTCAGGCCTCTGCTTGCACCTCTGCCGCCTCTCATGGAGACCCCCACATCCCTTTTCCTCCTTTACACATGTCTGAAATGCTACTGTCTGTTCTATGTTTATCTGCTTGTTGTGTGTCTCCCCGTGAGACCATGAGCACATCTGTCTCGGTCACTGCTGTGTTCTCAGCGCCCAGCCTAGGGCTAGGCACAGAGCAGAGCTTGGGACCTGCGTGCTGAGTGACTGAACTCCCGCACAACCCTCCCACTACAGACGCCAAAGGACAAGAGAAGTCACCAGACACCAGGAAACAAGGAAAGGAGCAAGAAGTGGCAGTTCCTGGCTGAGCGGTGAAGGTCCTTACAGTGAGGAGGCTGAGAGCAGCAGGGGCAGGTGGTCCTGGGAGCTACCTGTGGCCCTGGGTGGCGGCGTTCATGTGGTCCCGGATACTGATGGCCTGTTTCAGGAGACCCTCCACGCTGCGGAAGTAGACGCTACTGTCCACAAGGTTCTTCACGGCGCTGAAATGGGAGGATGGAGCCGGTTGGTGCTGCCCTGCTTCACCCTCCCCTCCTGGCGCCTGCCGGTGTATCCCCCCACCAGAGCTCAGTGGGGGCCCTGTATGGGCTGGACGCTCAGCAGGCTCCTCGGGGAGTTCTGCAGGACTCCCTGAGGGCTCACCATGGGCTTCAAGTTTAGACTTCCCTGCTACGCCCAGATGACAAGTGACAGAGCACTGGGTAGCAAGACGCAACCTTTACCTCACCACCACTAGCCCATCTATCATCCCTGAAGGAGCTGTAAGCAGGCAAAGATGGGCTCAAGCACATCCTGCTTTCCTCTTAGATAACCTATGCCTGCCCCTGAAGGAAGCTGGTTAACTCGACTGTGAAAAGCTCTGGAGCTAAGTTACGAGGAACCGGGATAACTCATCACCCTCAGGGGGAACTACTGCCGAGCTGCGAGAGCCCCGTGCTGGTGCCACACTGCCGACTGTCTAATGCAAACATCCCTTCCAGCGGCACTCGGGGCCTGGCTAATGCCAGAAAGTCACCGGGCAACAGCATCTGCAGCAAAAATAGAAGTGTTGTTTTAAAGTCCTATTAAAGACAGAAGAAAAATCACTCCCATTTGTTATCAGTCAGGGACTCGTGCTTGATGGCCCACCTCGACAACAAGCTCTCCAATATAAGCTCACTGTTGAATAGTTTACCCCAACAACCTACCACTATAACATCTTTCAGTTTTACACCAACCATTAACACTGCGTAAGGCACTTCAAACAACTAAAAGATAAGGGCTCTTTCATGTCCACAAAGGAAAACATGGTCTTCTAGCATTAGAGAAATTCACATCTCCCTAAAGAGAGTGCCCAGAGCACACTGGCCCCCTGCTGAGCCCAGTGCAATCTAGTGGAACTTTCTGGAATATGATGTTCTTTACTGAGAGGGCTGCTCAGTACTTGAAATGTGGCTAGCAAGACTGAGGAGCTAACTCTTTCATCTTATTTCATTTTAATGCGTTAAAATTTTAAATGTGAACACCCACCTATGGCCTGGGGCTCCTGCACTGGACAGTGCAGCTAGAGAAAATGGGAGAAAGTACAGACTTTGACATGTCCTTCCTTGAACCTGGGCCTTGCTGATGAGCTCACAGCCGTCCAGGAGCGGTCCAGCAGCCAAAAGAGAGACACTCATTTCTTTTCTTGAGCTAAGGAAGGTGTCTGTGACCACCATCCTCAGGAAGACGGCATCTGTCTGGGTCACCCCCAGGCCCAGTGGAGGGGCCAAGGCTGCTGATGGCAGAACACCCAGCTCAGTGCCACCAGCAGGAGGACTTCCTGTCTAGGAACCTTTGTCCACACAACCAAACAGCAAGAGGCAAGCAAACCCCATGGCTCCCCAGCTGCATCCAGCTTCCACCAAAATGACCCACAGCCCAAGCCAGAGGCAGTTGGCACTTCTACAGAGTCACCCAACTCCCGAGGCAAACAGCCCAGCCACGGCGTTAAATACAGGCACGGGGAATGGACGGCAGGGCAGGAGGCCAGGCCGGCACGGCTGCAGTAACAGAAAGAAACACCAGCGACTGCTTCTCACTGGCAGGCACACCTTTCCCTTGGGAAAATTAAAAACAATCTGGAGATTCTGAAAAAGTTAAACAAAAATAAATGGTATACCCATGTTCACAACAGCTCTATTCACAATAGCTAAAACATGGAAGCAACCCACGGGTCCATCGACAGATGAACAGATAAACACAACTCGGTCCATCTATACGACAGATTATTATTCAGCCTTAAAAGGGAAGAAAATTCTGACACATGGTATAGCATGGATGAACCATAAGGACATTATGCTCAGGGAAATAAGCCAGTTACAAAAGGGACAAATACTGCATGATTCCACTTATACAAGGTCCCTAGAGGAGTCAGATTCACAGAGAGAGAAAGTAGGATGGAGGCTGGGGCTGAGGGAGGTGGATGGGGAGTTAGTGTTTAATGGGGACAGTTTCAGTTTGGGATGATGAACAAGTCTTGGAAATGGATGGTGGGGATGGCTGCACAACATTAGGAGTGCATTTAATAACACTGAATTGTACACTTAAAAGTGGTTAAGGGGCCGGCCCCATGGCTGAGTGGTTAAGTTTGCGTGCTCCACTTCAGCGGCCCAGGTTCACCAGTTCGGATGGTGGGCGCGGACATGGCACCACTGATCAGGCCATGTTGAGGCGGCATCCCACATGCCACCACTAGAAGGATCTACAACTAGAATCTACAGCTATGTACTGGGGAGATTTGGGGAGAAAAAGCAAAAAAAAAAAAAAGTGGTTAAGATGATAAATTTTATGTTTATGTATTTTACCGCAATAAAAAATTGGAAATAAGTATAAATTAAAAAATAAACAGCCGTATTCATTCTTTGGCCCGGCCCCCAGCTGCCATCCACCCTAGCAGCCAGTCTGTGGTCCGGGCTATGAGGGGGAAATGCCAGCCCCTAGTGGGGCCAGCTCCCTGCCTGGGTGGCACCTCCCAAACTACTTATCAGCCATTCTTGTGACAGATAGGGAGGGGCTCAGTGCAAGGAAGAAGCCTGCCAGAGGCACACGGGTGCAGGGCAAATGGTAAGAAGCAGGCTGGGGCTGGAACCCACCACACAGCCAGGTGAGTTGAGATCCACATGCCTCCACTCAGATGGGTTTGGAAGGGCAGGGCTCACTGGACAGCTGGCTGGGGGCCCTGAGCATCCAGGAGGCTAGGGCATGGTGGGGAGTCTGCGGTGCTCACCTGCAGGCATACTCCACTGTATAGATGGCGCCCTGGCTCTGCTCCTCCCATCGCTGCATGTCGGCCTGTGGGGAGGGGGAGTGCTTTTAGCAGGAAGGGCTGCCACTCAGAAGGCTATCCTCCCAGCTCTGTGGGATGGAGCACCCAATCACTGAAAACCACGGCCACAGAGATAGGTCCCCTCCAGCTCCTGACTTTTCCTCCTACAACTCCCCTCCCACACCAGTTGGGCTTGCTGTGAACACTTGGCCGTCACCCTTCAGGGCCTTTGCACTGGCTGTTCCCTCCGCCTGGCATGCCCTTCCCTCTGGTCTTTGCATGGCTGCCTCCTTTGTACACAGGTCACAACTAACACAGATCCTACTGTCCTCTCCTTCAAAATCTGCCCCAGATATGTCTACCCATGACCCCAACTTGGCTCAATGACCATGTGCCTCCTTGCTGGTGTCCCAGCCTTGACTCTTAACCCAGTAGCCCTTGCTCCACACTGCAGGCCCCAGCTCATGAGGTGCGGACCCTGGGGGAGGTGGGAGGCAGGGGCAGGCAGGGCTCACCTTGTGCTGGGCCAGCTCAGGCAGTGAACGGCGCACGTGCTCCTGCAGGCGGTACAGGGCCACCGACGGCTCATTGGCCAAGACATAGATGCTCTCGGTAAACTTGTCCGTGACTGGATCCAGGATTGAGAGTCAGCCAGCAGGTGGGGTGTTGGGGAGGGGGACACAGGAACAGGGAGGACAAAGGGACAAAGCATCAGACTCCTGATTCCTCAACCTATGAATCCAGCCAGAGCAGACAGGAGTGTCCAGTGTCTCCCCCAGCAGCTGGGTCACCTGTGTCCCCAGTGATGGGTTGAAGGAGATGGTCACAGCAGAGCTGGACAAGTCTGTCTGGGAGTCACAGAAGGATCTCAATCTCGATGATGTTAATGCACCGAGTGAACTCATAATCTCTCCCCGCCCGAACCCACTTGTAGTGGACACTGCTGCCACCCACTCAGATGCCCCCAAATTCCATTTACCCCAGTGACCACATCTGAGATTCTTCTTCAGAGGATGCCCACTGGTTACTGGACCTGAAAATGCCTGAAAGTTTACATCCCTGGGTGGCCTCTGCCATGACTGACTAGGGAAGCGTATGAAAACCCGTGACCCGAGCTGTGTATCAGAGGCATGACTCATGCCCCTGAGCTCCCCTCTGGGATCAGGCTGAGTCCTCCCGCCATGGAATTTTACCTGAGGTTGCTCATTGCTCAGCCTCCTCCCTGGCCCTGTCCTGTTTCCTACTCTCCCCTGTGGGGTTCTCCTGGTAAGTAAATTACACACAAATCCTCATCCCAGGGTATGCGTCAACAAACGGCATTCCCAGCCAGCTGGTCATCTACACCCTCCCATCCAAGAGCAGATCCTGCTGGTTCTGCCACAAAACAAAGCCTAAATCTCACTCATTCTTACCATTACCCTGTCCCCACTGGTCCACCTCCCACCTGGATGCCAGATTCAGTTCCTCCCTGGTCTCCCTGTGTCCCCTCCTGCCAACAGTCTGATCTCCAGACTTCAGATGGAGTGAGCTCCTAATGAACATATCAGATATGTCCCTTCCTTGCTTGAAACTCTCCCATGGCTCCCATCAGCCAGAGAATAAAATCCACCTACTTAGCATAGCCCACAATGCCCTGCATGTTTTGCCTGCTGTTGACCTCCCTGCCCTCCTCGCCCTCCACCCCAGGCACAACGGCCTCCTGGCTATTCCTCGGACACTCTCAGCACTATACAAAAGCACTTTCTGAGATGATGGAAAAGTTCTATAATCTATACCGGCCAATTTGGTAGCCGCTAACCACGTGTGGCTACTGAGCACTTGAAACGTGACTCAGAAATCAAATTTTACCTAATTTTAATTAAATACCCACAAATACTGTGACTAGTAGCTATAGAGTGTGTTGCAACACAGCTCTAAACACTTCGCCACCTCAGGGCCTTTGCATCTGTTTTTCCCACCACTCATACACCCTCCCCCCACTGGGTTCTTTTCATCCTTCAGCTCAAATGTCACCTGGGCAAGGCCTTCCCTGATCTGATCACCAGGCTTAATCAGATATCCCTTCCACCTCATTCTTGACCTCAACACCTTGTTCATTTCTCTTATACTTAAATTCTCATTCTTTATTAGGTTACATGTTTACAGAAAAAAAGAAATTAAAGCTTGGATTCATGAGGGCAGGGGCTTCTCTGAGCCTCAGTTTCCTCATCTGTAAAAATGGGATAACGGTACCCATCTCGAGGTTTGCTGCAGAGATGGACCGGGTGCTATTGCCCAGTGCAGTGTGGCTGGCAAGAGACAGCACCCTGGTGTGTCTGGGAGTCGAGAGAGGCAGGGAATCTCTCCAGCTCACTGCTGTAACGAGTGGGGCAGAGCCCACCCTGCCACCTCCAAACTGTGCCCCCTTACCCTCTTAGGTTTCCTCGGTGTGAAATTGCGCATAGTAATACCTTACACCTCACGGTGTTGTTAAGAAGGAGATGGAATTCGGTGTACTTGAGCCTTCTAAATAATTAACTAAAAAAATAACAAACACCTGTATAACTTAAAAACAGTTCGTGGCATTTTGTAATTTGTAACTCTGTGACTTACAAATATTTGATAAGCCAACGTAAACATACACAAACGCGTAAATACGTAGGAAACAATACACAGGCCATGGCCACGCCCCAGGCGTTCCTCCAATGCTTTACAAATATCGGATTATTGAATTCTCACAACAATCCTATGGGAGGTGGGAGGAAGACTATTGCGCTCCCCTTTCTAAGATGACAAAACCGAGGCACCGAGACTTTCTAAAGGTTTCAAAACTAGTCAGCGGCCAAACCGGGATTCCACAGCAGTTCAATCACTGCCCCGCACGCTCCCTCCGCGCCTTCGCCCCTTCCCGCCCTCCGTCCGGCCGCCCCTCCGTCCCTCTCGGGGCCCGCACCACCTTTCTTCCCCTTGAGCTGCATCTCTGGTTCCTCCATAGCGACAGCACCCCGATCCCGAGGACTGCCACCGGAAGTCTGGGGATGGAGACCGCTGCCTAAACCTTCCCCTGCAAAACCGGACGCCGCCCTGACTCAGTTCCGGTAACCAAGTGGCCTACCCTCCCTGCTCCTCCGTCTACCCAGACAGAAGAGGGACCGTGAGTGGGAGACTGGGGAAGGAGCCACACTCGGAGGCGGGTGAGGAGGGGGCGGAGACCTCCTGAAGCTCCAGGAGGGACACCTAGGCGGGGGAGGGGTAAGGGTGTTCTCGCTTCCCGAATCCCCTTTTCTGGAAGCAGACGAAATGGGGGAACACGCCACACAGCGCTCACTTCGGGCTGTATAAACGCCCTCCTTGTACCCTCCCCGCTGCCACCAAATCCCTGCACATCCTCATGAGCGCCCAAGACAGCACAGGGAACATTGTTATGGGAGGCGCCGGCAATGGCGTCGCCCCTTTAAATCCCAGACGCCCTGCCTGCTTCCCTCCCGCCCTCCGCCTGAAGAAAGCCCCGCCCATTCGCCCGAAGGTGGAGCTGATTGGCTCCCTCTGGAAAGACGTGTGGGCGGAGCTGAGGGTGAGGGAAAACAGTGGCCGTGAAATCCTCTGAGGTCCAGCCCACCCCTCTCCGACAGAGAGGGGCTCCCATCTGAGCCACGGGGACAAGAACGCGCAGGCGCAACTGCATTGCTCGGGCACAGGCGGAAACCACGCCCCTCCCCCAAAACTTAAAGGGCCAGAAGCAGCTCCCGCTCCTCGGCCCTTCCGCACTTTTGGGGGACGGGGGTGCGCAGGCGCAGTGGGGGAGCTCTGGGGTAGGGGTAGCGGTCGCGTATCAAGTTGCTCTCTGTCCTGGCAGAAGAAGCTAGGGCGCTGAGGGTCCAGGCGCCAGCTCGCTCTCCCCTACAGCAGTTGGAGGAGAAAAGTTCGTGAATTGGGCCCCCAAGTTTTGGGGGACCCGGGCTTGCTGCGCGGAGCGACAGAGGAGGCCCGTGGGAGGTGAGTGGACCTCCTGGATCTGTTTGGGAGGGGCAGATGAGATGGGACCGGTCACATCTTTGTTGAGCCCTCACTCATTCTGCGAACAGCCCCCGCAAAATAACCACAGAGAACATTTATCAAGCTGTGCTCGTGCCCGTATATAAGGCCCCCTGCTCACCTGTTTACTGACATGACTTCTTTTAGACCTAATTTCCCCACTTTATTTATGAGGAAACTGAGGCTCAGAGTAGTTAAGTCACGTGCCCAAGTTCTCACAGCCTGTAAGTGGAGGGATTCGAACCTAGATAGCTGACCCCAGAGCTAGGGCTTTTAAGTAGTGTATGTTATATGTGCCCTGGTGGTGGAGAGGAGTGGACCTGAAAAGCAGTTGGACTCTGGTCTCATTTCCCTGGCTGACCCCTTTTACCCACCCTCACTGTGCAAGGCCAGGTATGCGGTCGGTGCTTACTTAATAAAAGCTGTTGATAATTATTGCCATCTCTCCCCTTTTGGCGCTTCCCCCAGCTTCTCCCATGGAGCCCACCCAGCCTGCAGAGGACCTCAACCTGACCCAGCAGCCCCCCACCCCAGAATTTGGAGACCCTGAAGACCCTGGGGATGAGGCCCCCGATGGCTCCGACACTGTAGTCCTCAGTCTCTTCCCCTGTACTCCGGAGTCTGGGAATCCTGAGCCCGATGCTGGCGCCTCCTCACCTCAGGGTAGGATACTGTCCTGGGCTCCAGCCTCTGGGATGTGCAGATGGTGGAGTGTCAGACCTAAGACGGGATTTCTGTGTATGGCCCGCTACCCAGTGCGTGTCTTTCCTCTCCACCCAATGAGGGATCGCTTATTTGTTTTTTTCATTGTGGTAAAATCCACATAACATAAAAGTTACCATTTTAACCAGAATTACATTCAATTTAGTGGCAGTAAGTACATTCACAATGTTGTGTAACCCCCACCTCTATCTGTAGTCCCAGAATATTTTTATCACACCCAAAAAAGAAATCCCATATCAACTAAGCAGTCACTCCCATCCCTCTCTCCCGTAAGTCCCTGGCAACCATGAATTTGTTTTCTCTTTTCTATGGATTTCCCTGTTCTGGACATTTCATGTAAATGGAATCACACACTATGTGACCTTTTGTGTCCGGCCTCTTTCACGTACCATATTGTTTTTGAGGTGCGTCCATATTGTAGCATGTGTCAGAGCTTCATTCCTTTTCATGGCTGAGTACTATTCCATTGTGTGGATGGACCACATTTTGTTTATTCATTCATCCATTGATGGACACTTGGGTTATTCCCCTTTTGGCGATAGTGACTAGTGCTGCTGTGAACACTTGTGTAAAGTTTTCTTCTAAACACCTGATTTCAACTCTTTGGGGTAGACTCCTGGGAATGGAATTTCTGGGTCAGTTGGTAATTCTGTGTTTAACTTATTGAGGATCTGAGGATTTGTTTTGACTGGAGCCCTTGACTATGTCTAACTCAGTCCTCCCAGGGCCTTTGTCCCTGCCGTTCCCCCTGTGTGGAATGCTCTTCCCACACCTCTTCCCAGGGCTGGCTTCTTCACCTAGCTGAGTTCAGTTAGTGTCGCCTCCTTGGAGAAGCCCTCCCTGACCACCTTGTCTAAAATGGACTCGCTGCCTGCCCTCCTTTCTTGCTACCTCCTTCCACCTGCTTTCCATTTCTCTTGAACATTGTTTCAGCTTGAGCTTTCATTCTGTTTCTCTGTTTCTCTCTGACTCCCTCACTCATCCACAGGCCCCTGGAGAGCAGCGGCTTGGTCTCTTGCCCAGAACATTGCCCAAGCGGAGGAGAAATGCACACCCTGGGCATCCGGGAGAGTGGAAGAAGTGGATGGTGGATGGTGGGGTCAGGCACTGTCTTTGGCAGCTCCAAGCCCCCAGGTTCTGGCCTGAAGCCCCAGTGACATATACTGAGGGGAAACTGAGGCCCTTCCTCTCTCTCAGCAGGCAGCTCCCTCAAGCACTCCACGACCCTCACCAACCGGCAGCGGGGGAACGAGGTCTCAGCCCTCCCGGCCACCCTGGACTGTGAGTGGGCCCCCAGTCCCCAAGGGGAGGAGGGGTGGTGGAGGCAGGGGCTGGGAGGAGCAACTTCAGACAGGGATAAACTGAGGCACAGAGCGGAGATCGGAGGGGTGAGGACTCTGCCTCTCTCTGGCCCCCAGCCCTGTCCATCCACCAGCTTGCGGCCCAGGGGGAGCTGAGCCAGCTGAAGGAGCATCTGAGGAAAGGTGTGTGTGCATGTTCGTCGCCGTTGTGTCCGTGCCTGCCTGACCATGCATGCTGTGTGCATGTCGGTGCTGACATGGCCTGAGCCTCCAGGTGGGCACCTGTCTAGACATGTTGGACCTGTCCATATTTTGCATCTACATGTGTGCTTCCCCTACCTCTGACCCCAACCGCCTGCGCCGTCCCACTCCCGCAGCACTGGGGAGAGTGGGCAGGGTGCAGCCCAGTGGTACCACCCCCTCCTGCCAGGCGACAACCTCATCAACAAGCCGGACGAGCGCGGCTTCACTCCCCTCATCTGGGCCTCGGCCTTCGGAGAAATTGAGACCGTCCGCTTCTTGCTCGAGTGGGTGCGTCCCGGCCCAGCTGGTGACTTCCCAGGGACTCAAGGGCGGGCCAGGTCTCGGCTGAGTCTGCTGGTGCCATGTCTGTAAGACGAGGCTGCCATGGGGACACCAGGATTCAGGGGATGCCCTCACTTCTCCCACCACTGCTCCCTCTGCCCTCCCTTCTGTCATTGCCCCCTCTGCTTGCCCCAGGGTGCTGACCCCCACATCCTAGCCAAGGAGCGGGAGAGTGCCCTGTCACTGGCCAGTACAGGTGGCTACACGGACATCGTGGGGCTGCTACTTGAGCGTGACGTGGACATCAACATCTACGACTGGGTGAGGTGCCCCCCCCACCCTGTCCTGGGCACTTCAGGGGTACCAGGGTTGCTGAGAACACAAGACAGACCCATTCCCAAGCCTCACAAAACTCCCAGTTTGGGGCGGGGAGCCAACACATAAACAGTCAGCTGAGATGTAGTGAATAACACTGTGATGGCAGGCGCACAGACAGCTGCAAAAGCCCAGAGACGGCCTGTACCGCCAAGGGAGGTCAGGGAGGGCTTCTTGGAAGGGGGAGTATCTAAGTTGAGACCCAAAGGAAGAGCTAGACAGGCCAGGTGATGAGCAGGAGGAGGAACCACATTAAATTGGAGGGTGCAGGGTGTTGTGAGAATCTGGAAAAGACAGAGTGTTGGTTGCCCCCGCCCCTGCCCCTAACAGAATGGAGGGACGCCACTGCTGTACGCCGTGCGTGGGAACCATGTTAAGTGTGTCGAGGCCTTGCTGGGTGAGTGGGAGTAGAGGCTGGCTCTGCAGAATCCTGAGGGCCAGGGAGGGGTCCGAGCTCTACTTGAACAGCTCTTGGATGGACAGTCACTGCCTACTTTTCCCAGAGGATGGATCTGGGGACAGGAGGTGGTCGGATAGCATAGGGGTCTGCCTGCCTGGCTCGAGCACCTACACCCTCTGTGCCTCAGGGACCCTGGAGTGGGGGGATGCTATTGGCCACATTCTTTGGAGAGCTCAGGCTCTGTCCAAGGCCATGCAGACAACCAGCAGACTTGTGGCTGCATCTTGTGGGGCAGTTACTGGTCCTCCTGAGCCCCGCTGTAGCACCTGCTTTGTTTTGCAGCCCGAGGAGCTGATCTCACCACCGAGGCTGACTCTGGCTACACCCCGATGGACCTCGCTGTGGCCCTGGGATACCGGAAAGGTTGGCCTGAGACACACAGGGCATTGACAGGGTGCTGGAGGCAGGGTGACCACAGAGGGGTACACGGGATATCCCCCTCGGCTGTCAGACGTTGGCAGTGAGAATGTTTGTGTTAGCAAATGTCGAGTGCCACTGTGCACCTGGCCTGGGCATGTCCTAGTCTCAGCTCTCAGGGCAACCTGGGCACTGCGGGTGGGAGGCTCAAAGGAGCCCTGGCCCAGCCCAAGGAGGGGTGGGGGGCAGGGAGGGCTTCCTGGGGACCCAAGGGGAGGGAGGGGATGGTTCAGGCTGGAAGAACAGGGCACTCAGAGGCCTGGCAGGGTGAGGACGCCAGGAGGGAGGGGGCTGGGCCACTGTGCCTGAGGCCATGGGGGCAGCCCTCTCCGTGGCAGGAGGTGTGTGGGAGCCAGGGCCGCAGGCAGACCCCAGGCTGATTCTCCACTTCCCCCTTCAGCTTCCCCATCCATAAAAGGGGGCATCTTCACTAGAACCGACCCTCAGGGTCGTGGGGGAAATGGAGGGCTTGAGAAATTTCCCCTCCTCCCTTCGAGGAGTTTATTGGGGCAGAAGTCATTTCTCACAGCCCCTCTTGTCTTTTCATAAAAGTCACAATTTGGCAATTGTTTGCTAAGAAATATTTTTATGACTCTGAAAAGCCTCCAAAATGCATTTTTACAAACTTAGGGGAAGTTGAGGTTTCTGGGATGGGGGCCTCTGTCTTCCCAGCTGTGCTCTGGGAGTGGCGTGTGTTTCCCAGTGCGAGTGGATCCTCCATCCAGATTCCAGGGCTGGGAGGCTCCAGTTCGCCCCCAAGGGGAGGCTGCAGGTTGGCCTGTGCCTCCGCAGCCCTCAGTCAGTCCATGGCCCACCTTCTGCCTGTCCTGTTTCCAGTGCAACAAGCGATCGAGAACCACATCCTTAAACTCTTCCAGAGCAACCTGGTACCCACCGATCCCGAGTGAAGGCCACCTGCCGGGGACTCAGACATTCAGGGAACGAAACGGTTGACCCAGAGCTGGGGGAACCCAGAACTGGCTTCAAAGGCAGCTCCTGGACAGACGGTGGGAGGGGGCCCTTCCCAAGAGGAGCCAATAAACCTTCTGTGCAGAACTTGAAGGACTTGGCTGTGCTTCCCCAAGGGCTTCCAGGAAGAGGCAGTGGCCCAGTGGGTTCATACCTTCTCCCCCAGCACCCGCAGGTGGTAGATGACCACACGGCCAAAAAAGTCAGTGGCGTCCTCAAACGTCACCTTCAGCCGGTCTACGTCAGCAGCTGGCACAGGGAAGGTGTGAGCGCGGGCAGTCAAAGGAAACAGGTGGCTTGTCATATCCTACCTACCCTCAGCCCTCACCCAGTCCCAATTCAGACACTACTAATGAGCTGGGTGACCCAGCATGGTGTGGGCCCCTCTGAGGCTCTTACACAGAACAGGTGATTATCAGCCCATTTTACAGATGAAGCCTTGGAGGCCCAGAGGCCACTTGCTCAAGGTCATATGCCAGGGCCTACAGCTTTCAGAGGCACAGACCACCCCACCCCAGAGGCTGGGGCAGGATATCTGAAGTGAGTTGTTGTCCTCCGGGTAGAAGTCCACAATCTTGCCAAGAGCCTCACTCCCCTGGGAACCTGCAGTGGAGAAAGAGGCAGACTGTAAGGCCAGGGTACCCCCTCTAAACCCCCACCTTCCAGGGCATTCCAGTACCTTCCAGGCAGCCCCGGCGACTGGAGAAGCCCCCCTGGAACTGGATCTGCAGCTGGGAGACACAGACGCGCTGGGGAAACTCCAGTATCACCCACTGGGAGGGGCCCTAGAAGCCGACAGGAAACTGAGGCCCAAGGTTACTCCAGGCTCAGGGCCCTGCTATACCTGTCTCATTCACACAGTTGATGCCGGGGAGGAGGAGACGCAGTTAGCACATGTTCCCTCTCTGGCCAACCTGACTGTACCCAGCTGGGGCACCCCAAAGTTCTCAAGGTACCCTGGACCCCAGAATCTGATTCACACGAGGGATGGAGGGTCCAAGGAGAGATGCCTCACCTGGTCCGAGTTCCAGCACGTCTCCTCATCCTGGTCGAACAGGTGCTTCTTTCCAAACTGCCTCGTGTTGCGATTCAGCACAGAACTCACCCTGGTGGTACCAGAATTAGGACGAGGAAAGGGCCTGAGCCCAGCACCAAGGGCCCCACGGCCCCCCGCCGGGCCGCACCCTCGGCTCCCCCTTCCCTGGCTCTGTCCACCGGAGACTCAAGCCCAGGCCAAGAGCCCCGCCCGCCACTGCCCAGGCCCCCCAGGCTCTCACCTACTCACTGTGTCTGGACAAACCAAAGAGTGGGTCATCTGGGCTCCACAGGGCATCGAAGGTCTGAGTTGGGCTGTCCCGGGTTCAAATCCCGGAGCCAACGCAGCCGCAGCGGCGCGACCTTGTCCACGTCTCTGAGCCTACTCGTCCTCACCTAGAACACGGGGCAAGAACCGTCACTGCCCCGCCGCTCCAGTCCTAAATGTCGCCTTGATCACCCACTTGCCAGAAAAATTGGGGGATTCGGGGTAACTGCCAATGACCAGGGGTCAGGCCTTTCACAGCAGGGCCAAGAAGGGAAACAAGTTTCCCGTGGGCTTACGGGGACGATCGCTTCCTCTCCGAACCTCAGTTTCTCTGCGAACAGCTCCGGAAACCAAGAGCTGGACCCGGAACCGCGTGGACACTGCGCAGGCGCACTGAGACTCGGGCCCGCCCCACCCTCTCTCCCGGGGCGGGGTTTGACTTGAGCCCTGCCCCCGTGTTCGCCTCTTAAAGGGCCCGCTCCCCTCGATTGAGTTGCCCGTTGGAACTGGAGGAAGACTGGCGCCAAAAGCCACTACATGCGGGGCGCTGTCCTTTGGTGCCCGCAGGTATAGAGCACTGGTTTTGGAGAGACTTCCTATAGCGATGTCTTCCTACCTGGGGAAATCTACTGAATCCATACCCTAACTACTAATGCTGGCTGGGAACCCCCGCACCTCACTGCCTCCCAGAGGCCAAAGGAAGACTCGGGGAAGAGGCCACGATGTTGGGAGTACAGGGAGTCATCGTAAGCCCTGTGTGTCCTGTCTCAGCCTCCAAAATTGTCTTCCCAGTAAATGCTGCCTGGAACATGGAGGAAGGCATGTGACATGGGTTTTTTAGGATGAATACGAGTTTACCAAGTCAGATTACACCAGGCCTCAGATACCAGGCTAAAGATTTCGTTCACTAAACAACTCCTGTCATCCCCTACTGCCCA
Organism: Equus caballus; assembly: GCF_041296265.1. Classification (NCBI taxonomy): domain Eukaryota; kingdom Metazoa; phylum Chordata; class Mammalia; order Perissodactyla; family Equidae; genus Equus; species Equus caballus. Next base: position 18,198,557 of record NC_091704.1, read on the forward strand.
GCCTTGTGTTAGGTAATGCTGGGGGTGGTGAGAGACCTCAGATTCAGCCCTATACCTGAGGGACCCCCAATCTGGGCAAGACAGAGCTAGACACAGACACTCCCAGCCCCATGGGGCCAGGGCTGAGCCAGAGGGAGAGATACCGCTGGGAGAGGAGGGCCTCTCCCTGGAGGGCGGGCTTCCTGGGAGAGGGAATATTGTGCCTGCACCTTAATGGTGGGCAGGATTCACCAGGGTGACAAAAGTGGGGAGTGGGGGGACGGTGGGTGGTCCAAGCAGGGAGAACAGCATAAGCAAAGGCCTGGTTGGGTGAAAGATCATGAATTTAAATAAAATATGTGGAGCCAGATCCTGCTGGGCCTGCAGAGTCATGAAAGGTGGTTAAGAAAGGCAGGAGAGCATCCGAGCTGCGTGAATGGAGGGTTCTGAGACAGAGTGGCACTGGCAGGATGCTGTGGTTCCTGGCTTCAACTGAATGGTCTGAGGTCCAGCCTTTTTCTTCAAGGGCTGGGGGAATGGTCCTCCTGGCATCCTACTAGCTTCTGCCCAAGCCCACTCTGGGACAGGGGGTGGGGAGCTGTCTGGGAAACTGGGTTACCAGCAGAAAGGCTGCCCCATGAGCCCCTGCCTGCCAGGACTTCCTGCGTTCAGTCATGGTCTGCTGCCATCCACACCCCGCCTGCTGGGCTCAGGGCTGTGGCTGGGGGTGGCAGGAAACACCTCTCTAGCCCCAGAGGAAGTTAGGAAGAGCATGGACTCTGGAGGACTCAGATCCAGGCCACTCACTGGCTGTGTGACGTTGGACAAGCATCTTGACTTCTCTGAGCCTCAGTTTCCTCATCCGTGAAAAGGAGGGAATTCTATTTATAGGACTGTTGGAGAATTCACTGGGCTCTTCGGGTTGACACATAGCAACAGTGGCTGACCTTTGTTGAGAGCCCACCTTGTGTTTCACTTGAAGCCACGTTTTGTCTCCATCCACTGGCTCATTAAACCTGCTGTGCTGGTCCATGTCACCGCCATTTTACAGCTGAGGATGTGGCCACTGGGCCAAGGTCCCTCAGGGAGGATATGGATGGCTCCAGGGCTCCCCACGCCACTCCTGGTCTTGGCATGGAGCCCTCTTGCCCACTGGGATCAGGCCAGCTCCAGTACCCTCTTCCCGCCTCCTCACCCCACTGGCGCCTGGGCATGAAAGAGCCTCCTGTTTCTCCAGGGAATTAGCTGCTCTAAGCTCCCAGCAGGGCAGCCAAAAGTGGTCCATTCATTTGCCTGAGTGAGGAGAGACTAGGCACTCCCTCTCCCCTCACCCCAGGGGATGGGGCAGAGGGAGCTTCAGAAGAGCCAGGAGCTGCAACTCTCTTTTGCTGAGGGAAACTGAGGCACAGAAAAGCAAAGTCATTTGGCTAAGGTCACCCAGGGGGACTGGGATTCAAACCCCGGTCTGACTCTGGAGTTCCCTCCACCAGGACGAGTTCTGCATTTCTCAGGAAAGAAAATGGAGGCTCAGAAAGGCTCAGGGATTTAAAGTCACACAGCAAGCGTGGGTCAGCGAGGACTCTCGCTGGGGAGGCAGCCCCACCCATGGCAGAAAACAGGTCCCACGTCCCAGGAGCTTGTCACCCCGGAGCAGGGCAGGCAAAGGCCCTTGGCTAGCTTCGAGCCTTGGTTTCTGCTGAAGAGTGGATGCAACGGAGAGTCTGCTGTGGGGGGTGTGACAGGGCCCCCAGCCCGCGGCCCTCTCTGGGGCAGCCCCAGGTCTGATTTCTCCTCTGGGGTTGCCTGGGTCCACAGGGTCTGGCTCAGAGCAGACAGACGCTCCCTTGGTGCCAGCTGGACTTGTAGGTCCCGGCAGGGTGGGAGCCTGTGTGAGGGGAGGCGAAAACGGGAGTGGGAGTGGGTGGCCAGGTGTGAAGGGACTGAGGTGAACTCTTGTGGGAAGACTGAGGGCCAGCACTGGGTGTGTTGGTTGGTGAGCACGAGTGGCTGTGAGTGTGGCCCCGCGAGGACTGTACGTCTCTGTGTCGTCAACATGGTGCCAAGCGATCGTGGTCGGGTGCTGGCTGTCTGTAGGTGTGCCCATGGCTGTAAATGTGGTTGGGTGTGAACAACGTGGGGCAAATGTGGGCTGTTTGTGGCTGCCAGGAAGGCTAAGCTGCGCTGAATGTGAATTGTGGTGGGTGGGTGTGTTTGAGTGTGAAGGGACTTCAGGTGCGCCCAGGCTCACCGCTGTGAGTTTGGTTGTGCAGAGGCATGACTTGTGTGTGAAGGGTGAGGTTGTGTGCGGCCTGTGTGACTTATATGTGGCCTTGCTGGGCATCATTGTATATGAGCCACCTGTGCTGTCACTGTGTCTGAGATGTGACTGTGTGTCAGTCGTTGTTGGTGAAATTGTGTGTAACCAATGTGAATGTGAATGCATCTGCCATGTCTGTGTGTCACCTTGGGTATGCTGAGAGGCACTTTGGGGGATGTTGTCCACCCCTGAGATCCAGCTCTCCTGGAGGGTCCAGCCTCCCCACTCCTGCCCTGGCCCACAGCCTCCTCCCCTGCTCCCTCCCCCGATTTGCAGCAGCCCCTGGCCGAGGCCCCAGTGCTGGGGGGACAGAGAAGGCACTCAGGGCTGGGGGTGGGGGGGTGCTTGCCCAATCCCAAGGCAGGCCTATAAATAGCTCTTTGAGCCCAGCAGATTCCCAGGCAAGGTTGCCTCATTCAAGCCCCCGGCAACCGCCGTCCCCGGGCCCCAGGCCAGCCCCTCTAAGCTCAGCCCTGGCACCAGCCAGGGGGGCTAGGGGGTAGGGCGGAGGGGGGAGTAGAGGGATGGGGACGGTTGGGGTGGAGGTCAGCTTTGCTCTGAGGCCACAGACCTGGGCTCCTACTCAGCCCCTACCCATACTGTGCAACCTCAGGTAGGTGGTCTCATCTCCCCAAGCCTCAGTTTCCCCAGTTGGAAAGTGGGCAGCAGCACATAGCAGCCCCCATCTCTTGTGTTTACTTCCCATTTCATTCTCCCAGCAACCTTGTAAGGTAGGGACTCTTAATTATCCCTGTTTTAGGTGGGGAAACTGAGGCACAGAAAGATGGAATGGCTGGCCCAGAGTCACTCTGTTAAGGTGGCAGAGAGGGGTTTTGAATCCTGGACTTGTGGAGGTCAAGCTGCTTGGCTCCCACGCACATCACACAACCACACTCAGACGCCGCTGTCACTCACCACTGCTGCAACCACCACGCCCCTCACACCAACCTGTCACCTGCAGACACTCAGATCTGCATGATCCCTGACCTCCGCTCTTCCTCTGTGACCAGGCGTTGGACAGGAAGCAGAGCTCCCTGGTGTGTCACTTTGGCCCTAGGGGTTCGCACTCGCCTGCCCCCAGACCAGCAACTGAGTCTACACGCATGAGACACTGACACGTACAGAAGCCTGTGGCAACCTTGCTCCTCTGAGGTCTCCCCTCGCTCCTACACTCTCTTTGTAATTCTGAAGAAACTATCTTGTCCCTTGCTTGTCTATGCCCCCACCATACTGAGTCCGCTCCTCAGAGATGCACAAACACATACACACACACACACACAGATGCAGGACACTGGGTGGAGCATACTACCCTCTGCCCAGGGCAGCCCATTCTCAGCTGAGAGACTAAGGAAGGACGGTGGTGCGAGGGCCTCATCTCTTTAAGTTTTCGTCCCCTCTCACTGCCATTTCTCACTGTGGTAAAATACACAGAATATGAAATTTACCATTTTAAAACTGTATAATTCAGTGTATTCATATTATTGTACAACCATCACCTCTATCTAGTTCTAGAACATTTTCATCATCCCGTCCTCTTTAGGAGTCATTTCCTATCCCCCCCGACCCAGCCCCTGGAAAACCACCAATCTACTTTCCACCTCTAAATTTGTCTGTTCTGAATGTTTCATATAAATGGGACCACACAGTATGTGGCCTTTTGTGTCTGGCTTCTCTCATTCAGCATGAAGCTTTTTGAGGTTCATCCACGTTGTAGCATGTGTCACAGCTTCATTCCTTTTTATGGCTGAGTAATATTCCATTGTGTGGATCTACGCCTTTTACAATTGGGGTCTCCCTGCAAAGACACCCACATGCCACCTGCTCAAAGCAAAAGTATTCCTGTGACAACAGGACCTGCTCCACAGCAGGTGCTCCAGAAATGCTGAGTGGACAAAGGCATGATTGAATGAATGAAGACACGTCTGGCTGGAGCTAGTGGAAACAGCTCTGGGTGTGACACACCTGGGCTTCCACCCTACCAGTTTCTTACCAGCTGTGTGACCCAAGGATTTTCGTCCCCTCTCTGCACCTCAGCTCCCTCTCCGTACATGGGATACAGCAGTCATTGTAGCCCAAACTGCTTCAAGTGCGAGCCCTGGAGAGTCAGCCAGGCCAAGGTTAGAATCCCAGTTCTGCCCTCCCCTCTGCATGACCTTGGGAGCGGCTTGTCTCCCTGGGGCTCAGTTTCCCCATCTGCAAGATGGGGCAGTCCCCGCCGTGGGGCGTCTGGGGACATTTAACGTGGCTCCTGGGGCGAAGTGAATGCGGGGAAGTCAGGCGCAGTCTTTGCTGGGTGGAGTTAGCGGTCGAAGGAATGGGGAGAGGGTTTTGGGCAGGGGGAGTCCCCTCCCGCGCTCAGCCGGAGGCCTCGGGCTGGCAGGGGCGCATGCGCAGAGCAGCCCCGTGGCCCCTTTATAAGCGCTGAGGCGGCGCTGGGGCGAGCCGAGCGCAGGGCGCAGGGGCCGGACCCCGCGCCGTGAGAGCAGAGCTGAGCAGGAGCGTCCTTTGTGCCGGGCGACCGCCCCGCGATGCATCCGAGATAGAAGCCAGGTGGGAGTCCGTCGTGGGGAAGGGGCGGCGTTGGAGGAGAAGTCCTCGGGATTAGAGGCGGAGCCCGGGATTGGGGAGGGGACCTGCGATCAGAGAGAAGCCCCCAGAATGGGAAGGGGGCTGAGAGGGGGAGGGGAGCCCCGGGTTGGGGAGGGAACGCAAACTGGGAGGGGGCTTGGGAATGTCAGGGGGACACGGATTTGGGGGTAAGGTTGTCCGGGGAATGCGGAGACGACCTCACGGTGGGGAGGGGGCCAGGTTGGAGGTGGGTCTCAGAATTGAGGAGGGAGAACTGGGGACCGAGGCTACAGGAGGGGCACCTCGAGTTTAGCGAGAAGAAAGGGACACTCAGATGCTGCATGGGCGACTCTGGAACAGAGCACCCCGGTGTCTGAGACACCCCAGGATTTTAAGTGGGGATTCCCAATTTGCAGATGAATGGAGGAATCCAGGCTGGATTGCAGCTGGGAGGGGGCCCTCCAGATCAGCCTGAACCGGATGGAAGGGGGGGTCTGCGCTGAGAGTGAACGGCCACGGCCACGGGGAAGCAGCGCCCTGTGGTCTCCCTGTCCTTTTGGCCCAGGTCCTGTCACCACCTCCTGACTCAGGGAGGAGGCTCTAGGGGACTCCATCCCAAGGTGGTCCTTGTTCCCTCAGACCTGAAGTTGGGGTGCTGTCCCTTCTCCCAGGGAGTGCACTGGGTCTCCCAGGTGAATGCTGGGTGGGAGCCCCCTAAAGCCCCCAGTTATGGATCCCCAGGACCCATGAGGGCACCCAGTCCCAAGAGGGGGGCCATCCCCAGCACCTCCTCATCTGACCATGTCCTCACAGCGAGACACAGATTCTTGCCTCACCCCTTCAGTGCCGTCTGTCCATGTGGACACGTGTGGAAGTCCTAGCTTGGTTTAGGGGCACAGGCACTGGGAAGTCGGAGGCTGGGACCCCAGGCCCAGCCTGGGCAGGAGTGACCCCCATTGCTGCACGTGGGGCTTTGTTCCTCTAGGCAGCATTAATGGGAGACAGCCAGCCAGAGGAAGGATTGGCACTGGGCCCCAGCAGGGGACGTGGGGGAAGGGCAGGGAGGGAGAGGTGGGCAGACCATGGGACCCCAGAACCCAGCAGCCTTGATGGCTTATGGACATTCCCACATGGAAGGTACCTCCCACAGGAGGTGGGAGCTTTGTGTGTGTGTGTGTGTGTGTGTGCTGGGAGAGGGTTTGTGCCCATGGGGGGGGGGGGCGGGGATGCTGGGGTCCTCTGTGAGTCTAATGTGACCGAGGTTGTCTTTGTCAGGAAACTTGTGCCAGGGGCCACATCAGCAGGTGGCAAAATGATGTGTACCCACCAGTTACCAAGGCCACCTTTATCCAGCCTGGTCTGCACCAGGGGCTGGCCTCACCTTGTGTGAGTGTGTGTGAGAGACTGTGTCTAACTGTGTGGCCTCATCGAGGGGTTTATGTTGGGAGCCTGAGGCTGTGGGTGTGTGTCTTTGTACAGAAGACGTGCTGCCTGCCTTCTAAGTTGCCCATATTGTCTCTCTTTGTTAATGTCACTATGAATCTGTGTGTGTGTGTATGTCGGCCTCTGAGTCTGGGGTATGTGGCTGCATGTGTGTCCCATGGGTACAGCAAGGGTCCTATCCATGTGATTGGCAGTGTGGAACCTGGGCATGGCGATGTGAAATGTGGTCTGTGTGCAGAGTTGGGGAGCTAACCAGGGAGGGGAGGGGGAGACGTTGGCAGGCAGTTCAGGTCCCCAAGGGGCAGCCTAGGATGATTTACTGAACCCAGCTTCCTTTCTTCTCCGAGAAGTTCCATGCTCGCACCCATGCACAAAAATACGCCCTGACTCCCAGGCCAGAAAAGCACACGTGTGCTCACAGCCCCCGCCAAGGGGCACTTGGACCCACACATCCAGAGACCACTTTGGGTTCCCTGTGCTCCACCCAGTGCACAAAGCTGCTGTGGACCTGTGTACACATCCACACACCACAGGACACAACCTCACGGACATCCTTGCCTGGACACAGCACCCCAATACACACCCAGGCACAAACACACAAAAACGCCTGCTGGCAAACTCACCCTCACTCAGTGCCCACTGAGACAGGAGGTGGGTGTGTGGGAGGGGGAGATACACACACATACACATACACAAGCACACACCCTCCTTCCGGGCCGCCCCTCCCCCAATGCCCCGCAGGCCCCTACTTGCATATGTATGAGGTGCATGCATTATTCATGAGGGGACGAGCCCCAGACGGCTGTGTAAATGCTCACCTCTGGTGGCCCTGGGGAGGAGGTAATTTAAGAAGAGGGGTGTGGGTGCAAGTGGAGGAGATCGTGTGCATGTGGGAGGGCAGGTGTGTGCATGGCAGGGGGTGCACCAGAAACTGTGTCTGTCTCCAACACGGAGACAGACAGACCTCTGCATATTTGAGTATGTATACAAGGCTTTGTGTACAAAAAAACTGTTTTTAAATTTAACATTTCTAGGACTTCACAAGTCTTAGCTCGTACCATCCTTACAGTAACCCTATGAGGTACGTGCTGGGTGATCCCTATTTTTCAGGTGGGGAAACTGAGACACAGAGTAATGAAGCAAGCTGTCTAGGGTCATACAGTGTGTAGGGAGTAGAGGCAGAGTGTGAAGTCAGACCATCTGGATGGAGTTTGAGCTCTTAACCGTACAATGTACGTGTGTGAGTGAGAATTCTCTGAATTTGCCCCTCCTAATGCCCTCCTGGGGCAAGTGCAGCCCAGAACACTGCCCCTCCCTCTAGTACCCAACCAGGCCTTGAACAGCCATCAGGGGACCCCACAATTGCTGGGGGTTCAGGGTGGGAGAAATGAGGACAGCCTGGGATGGAGGCAGAGGTTGCTGAGTTTTACAGGTTGGTAGTTTGGGGCACCGTCCCAGGGCCTGGCCTCTGCTCTGCTGTGCAGTCCTAGGCAAACCACTAGCCCTCTCTGGGCCCCGAGGCACTTTTCTAAGAAGGCAAGGAGGAGACCCAGTGGGCAGTGCAGCTACATTGCAGCCCCAGAGTTCAGCACCACGGACAGGTCCCATGGCCGGCCTCCCGACGGGGGCCTCTGGGAGCTGGGAATGGGAGCTGGGGAGGGTGCCGGATGTCCCCCACAGCCCCCTATTCTGGACTGCATTAACAGTCCCTTCCTCAGGGCTACTCTTTTATTGGGGGGGGGGGGGGCGGAGGGTGCAAGGACTGGGTTTGTAGGTGATGTTCTAACTTCCTATCTGCTCCCATCTCCTGAACCCTGGGGAGGAGGCAGTCCAGAGGCGCGGGAGGCTTTGGGGAGGGGCCACTTCCCCAGGGTTTCTAGTCTCTGGAAGAATGTGAGGTCTGGGAGGGCACTGCTGTGTCCAAGTGCCTGGAATGGGCCTTACAGTTGGCACTCAATAATTGTCCACTTTATGCCCGTGGCCACAACCTCTGTAGAAGGCTGGACCCACAACTGGAGTTTCTCTGTGGACCGAGGAGGCATCTTCAGCGCGTGGTGTGAAGTCAGGGGGAGGGTGGGATGGGCAGGGGCGAGGCCCCTTCCTCCAGCTGGGGCTTGGCAGCTCCTCAAAAATCCCAGAAACCAAGAATAGAATCTTGGCGACAACCAAATCCTGGAATTGAAGCTGAGAATCGTGTCAGTCAGCAAACCCAGATTAAAGTCTGACTTGGAGGCCAGCCTGCTGCTGGAACTGAGGTCCCCGGGCAGACTTGGACTGGCTGCTTTCCTCTAGGAGCACCCAGTCTGATGGGGAAGACTAACTTGAAAAATGAGATTTTGATCTTTTCTATGTTAAGGTCAATAATAATAATAACAACGGCTGAAATTTACTCCGTCGTACCAGGCAGTTCTAAGCATTTTATATGTGACTGAGTTGACTCATCTATTCCTTCCAACTTCCCAATGTTATCCTCATCTAACCTGTGAAGAAATTGAGGCACAGAGAAGCTAAGCTACTTGCCCAAGGTCACACATCAAGGAACAGGCAGAGAGACAACCCCAAATCTGATTCACTCCAGCACCCGTGCTACTGACCATGAGACTTCACTGCTGGGATTCTGAGGTCAGCTGGTACTGGGTTCAGATCCTGGCTCAGCCCTTGCTTGCTGACTGTGTGACTTTGAGTGACACACTGGCTTCTCTGAGCCCCAGTTTCCAGATCTGTAGAGTGGGGGGACTTGGTTCTTCCATGCCAACTGTCTGGGAGGGTTGTTCTCACCTCCCCTCCCTCCACCTCCATCTCATTCCAGGTCCAGGATGGCGGCCGTGTCTCTCTGGGCCTTGGGCCTCCTGGTGCTCCAGATGCTGCCCTTTGTGGCTGGGGAACAGGGTGAGTTGCTTTGGGCGGGGTTGGGGTCTGGGGGATTGACAAGATGGGGCAGCTTTTTAACTCGAAAGCCTGCTCCTGCTGGTTCCCTGGCTTGGTTTGGAGAATAAAACGAGAACAGATGAAAAAGGTCTTTGAACACTCAAAAGTGAACAAGACACCTGAGAGGTTATTTTTAGTCATTGCCAGCAGAGGCTGGAGGTTCCCGCCTCTCACCATTTTGCTGAGATGAGCTGGAGAGAGAGAGGGAAAAAAAAGCAAGAATAGTGCAGAGATTGATTAGTGATGCCTGCCATGGGCAGGGCAATAGAAATAAAAGTTTGTGTGCCTCTCCCTGGCATCTCCCCAGTGGTGGTCAAAGCCCATGTTTTAGAAGTGCCTCCTGATTTGCTCTGTGGCCTTAGGCAAAATCAATGATGTCACTGAGCTTCAGTTTCCTCAACCTCCCTAAAAGAGGATGAGACATGGCCACCTCTGCAGATGGTTATGAAAATCGAATGAGCTGATTGCCATCTATAAAGTGCCTGTTTTATAGAAGGTACTCCGCAAACACAATTTCCCTTCCAATGGTTGCCTCTCTTTTAACCTTTGGGGAAACTGTGGTTTAGAGAAGGACAATCACTTTCCCATGGCCACACAGTGAGTCAGTGACAGAGAGTCAAATTCCTGGCCCCTGGAATCTGGACTTTGAGCGGAGGCAGAGCTATGAAGGGAGTCGACCCGTTCCTCCTCTTCCACTCAGAGACTGGGGTGCAGACGTGTGCACTGCATTCTGATGTGGTACAGGCCATCCAGCCTCTCTGGCCTCAGTCTCCCTATCTTTAAACTGAAGGAAATAGCAGTCTTTGCTGGTCCTTGCCTCTGAATCAGGCTGTCTCTCCACCCCAGGCACACAGGACACTGTTCCTGCCACTACCACCACTGAAAACGGGCTCCACATGCAGAAGGTGGGGTCTGGGTCAGTGCGGGCCGCGCTGGCAGAGCTGGTGGCCCTGCCCTGTCTCTTCACCCTGAGGCCACAGCAGAGTGCAGCCCGGGAAGCCCCTCGGATCAAGTGGACCAAGGTGCGGACTGCATCAGGCCAGCGGCAAGACTTGCCTATCCTGGTGGCCAAGGACAACGTGGTTCGAGTGGCCAAGGGCTGGCAGGGACGTGTATCACTGCCTGCCTACCCCCGGCACCGGGCCAATGCCACGCTGCTACTCGGGCCGCTGAGGGCCAGTGACTCCGGGCTCTACCGCTGCCAGGTGGTGAGGGGCATCGAGGATGAGCAGGACCTGGTGCCCCTGGAGGTGACGGGTCAGTTGGGGGCAGGGGAGGAGCCAAGGATGGCAGGGGGAGGGGCTGAGCCTGAATGTCACCTTAGAAATCACTCCCTTTTTGGTGGTGAACACTATGCAGTCTATACAGAAGTTGGAATACAATGATGTACGCCTGGAACTTATATCATGTTATAAACCAATGTGACTTCAATAAAAAAGTTTTTAAAAAAAGAATTAGGATTCAGAAAAAAAAAAAAAAGAAATCACTCCCTGAACAGTGATTCCCTTTCAGTTCTTCTGATGAAGTCATGAGGTCTCTGTGGGGCTACTCCCTCTTTTTTTTTTTTTTAAGATTGGCACCTGAGCTAACATCTGTTGCCAATATTCTTTTTTTTTTTATTCTTCTCCCCAATGACCCCCAGTACATAGTTGTACATTCCAGTTGTAGGTCCTTCTGGTTGTGCTATGTGGAATGCTGCCTCAGCGTGGCCTGATGAGTGGTGTCATGTCCGTGCCCAGGATCTGAACCAGCGAAACCCTGGGCTGCCAAAGGAGAGCTCGCGAACTTAACTGCTCAGCCACAGGGCTGGCCCCTACCCTCTCTTTAACACCTCTCTCTCTTTTAGCTAAGAGAGAGTAGCCTCTGGCTCAGTCTCCTGTGAACCACAGTGCTTCATAACTTTGTTTTAAATCCATTTTATGGTTACCTACTTTCACATAAGGCAAAGGACATTGGCTTTCTATTTAAAATGGAAATACAAATTTCCTTTTAAAATAAATTTGGTTTTAAAAAGGAGGTTCTTTTTAAAAAAATCGAAAATATATATTAAGTAAATAACACTCCTCAAATATCTGTTTAACCAATTCCTGTATTAAATTCTTTCTGTTGAAGTATCCAGTGTAGTTTCTGTTTTCTTAACTGATCATGGTAAACAAAGCACAAATTTTTTTTTTTTAATTCTTAAGGCCAAGTCCTAGAACAGGGCCTGGCACACAATGTATGCTCCCTAGATCTTTCAGAAATGACCCAGTGGATGGATGGTTGTGTGGAAAACCTCCTGTGGGCTCTTGTTGGGAAGTCGGTTTCCCTTACCCTGTGTTGGCTGTGAGTCAGTCCCCGCACCCTCTGTCCGGGCTCAGGCTTCCCCCGCCCAGCAGTGTCTCAGTGCATATTTTATGAGCTCTCCAATCATCCCCTTCAGAAGGCCTAACTTCTCAAAACCGACAAACCTCAAAGAAAACTGTTAAGTGGTGAAAGAAGTGAATTCCACCTCTGTTTGTTCAATTCATTCATTCAGCCGAACATTTATTGAGCACCAACCACATGCCAGCCGGGTACTGGGGACAAAGCCAAGACTGAGAAGCTGCTGCCACCTCCCAGGAACTCTCAATTTGAGAAGATGGGGCAAAATATTTCATTCCTTTGTCTTGCTCAGCTGTTTCTTTCATCCCTGAATTGGAATTTGAGCCACAGTGATCCTGTTATTGATGCCTCATATCCTGGCTTACATGTCACCTCCTCCAGGAAGCCTTCTGTGACTTCATGCCCAGGCTGGGCAAGAGCCACATTTGATCTCCCATTGCTGCCTGTGCTTCCCTTATCAGTGCATGTATTTAATTCCTAAAAGGCAAAATCCCTCTCTCACTCTTGTCCATGCCTCCATGCCTCAGGGCCTAACCCTGGGAGTGAAGAGTCGGATCTTCCTGGATATGAATTCTGGCTCTGCCTCATACTGGCTATGTGGCCCTGAACATGTCCCTCAACCTCTATGAGCCTTAGTTTCCTCCTCTGGAAATGGGGATAATCATAAAGTTGTAAGATTTCCATGAGATAATGCTTATAAATGCTTTTTACATTGTAAATATTTGACAAGTTCTAGCCCTTTATGGTCATTGTTATCAGTTTCCTCATCTGTAAAATGGGGGCATATCAGTCTCGCGCCCCACCATCACCCTACTGCTATGCCTGGTGCTGAGTGAATGGACATGGCACAGGGCAGTGCAGGGCAGCAGGTCTATTATTATCAGATGGGGGGGCACTCTGCAAGAGGGAGATCCGTTCTTGAAGATTCCAGCGTAAATCGGCCCCCTCTCCTGGATGTTCCCCCACAGGTGTCGTGTTCCACTACCGGGCAGCCCAGGATCGCTATGCCCTGACTTTCGCCGAGGCCCAGGAGGCCTGTCGTCTCAGCTCCGCCACCATTGCAGCCCCGCGGCACCTGCAGGCTGCCTTTGAGGATGGCTTTGACAACTGTGACGCTGGGTGGCTTTCGGACCGCACTGTTCGGTGAGGTGGCACACAGGGTGGGGAGACAGAGACCTAGCCCCTGGGGAAAGATGGTCTGTGGGGGCCCCAGGAGCACACATCTGAGAGGGACCCCCTCCTTCTCTTGCCAGGTACCCTATCACTCAGTCCCGCCCTGGGTGCTATGGCGACCGTCGCAGCCTTCCAGGGGTGAGGAGCTATGGGAGGCGTGACCCACGGGAACTCTACGATGTGTATTGCTTTGCCCGTGAGCTGGGGGGTAAGTCTGGGGCTGGCAGGACGCCCCCTTCCCTGAGCCCCTATTACCCCGCCCACCCCTCATCCATCCCTAAGTCCTTGCCTGATGCCTCTCTAAACCTGCAGTCAAGACCCGGGCCCACGCCTTCCGAGCCTTCCTTCCCTTCATGAGCCCCTCCTCTCTGCGCCTGTCTCCCTGCCTGCCCCCATCCCCTTTCCTACCCCCCTGTTACTCTCTGAGGCCCCCTCACCGAGCCCTTCCCTCTCTCTGAAGACCGATTCGCTCAGGAGCCTGAGTTACCTCTTTTGTAAAAAGAAGCTAAAGATCCCTCTTAGCAATGCGTGGGAAGTAACGACAACGCTGCTCTGGCAAGGGGGGGCGCACAGCTGCGGCTGTTGCCGCCTTGTTTAGCCACCACCCAAACCCGGCCAGGTCGGGGCTATTTGGAGTGGCACCTCCTTCCCGGGCTCTGGAGGAGGGTCCTCCAGGCCCCTCTGACCTCCGTCTGCGCCCTCCCGCAGGCGAGGTCTTCTATGTGGGCCCGGCCCGCCGCCTGACACTGGCTGGCGCGCGTGCCCAGTGCCGCCGCCAGGGCGCCGCGCTGGCCTCGGTGGGACAGCTGCACCTGGCCTGGCACGAGGGCCTGGACCAGTGCGACCCGGGCTGGCTGGCCGACGGCAGCGTGCGCTACCCGATCCAGACGCCGCGCCGGCGCTGCGGGGGTCCAGCCCCCGGCGTGCGCACCGTCTACCGCTTCGCCAACCGCACCGGCTTCCCGGCGCCTGGAGCGCGCTTCGACGCCTACTGCTTCCGAGGTGCGTGTGAGCCCACGCCCCCAAGGGTAGGCACCTTGGTAAAGGCCACGCTGCTGGGGGCTTTGCTGTCTAGTGGAGGCGGAGCCCTGGCCGGGGAAAGAAGCAGGAAAACACATTCCGCGATAAGCCACGCCCCGGGCGAAGGCCACGCGCCTGAGACGGGTCTTTCCCTAGGAGCCTCGCCCTGGGGGAAGGACCGGGCCCCAGATAAGGTCAAACTCTGGCGGGGAAGTCCTCTTCAGCTGGTGGGCTATATCTCCTGAGATCCCTGAAAGACATGCCGCTTGATGGAGCATATCTTACCGGGAGCCATGCCCATAAGCACTCCCTGGGGAGGAAGTGATGCCTCGACTAGCCACGTCCCCTAGGCAAGGCCACACCCCCAGGGACTGGACCACGGATGACCCTCGCCCTTGGGGTGGGGCCACAGCCTCAGAAGCTGCAACCTCACCTTCAAGAAGCTAAGTCTTCCGTTTGTGGGGAAGAAAAAAATCCTTTCGCAATAAGGGCACGCCCATTAGGCGCTTCCTTCCCAGGGGGAGGAGCCACCGCCCAGGTCTGACCTCCCCACGAGAGTTGACCACTGCCTGAGCTTCACCCACAAACCAAGCTGTCCCTTGACCCCTAACTGTGACCACTTGACTCTGACCTTAACGGTGGACCCCGACTTGAACAGTGGGGGTGATAATTTTGTACCTACCTCTCCCAGTCTGGAGGATTCCAGAAACCATCCAGAGACACAGAGTCACGGAGAGACAAATACGTAGAAGGTCTGGGCTGCAGCATGCTGAGATGTGGGTAGACTTCAGGCGGAACTTTCCAGCCAGCCCCTAGGCCTAACACAACCTCCTCTGCTTGCTCCCACAGCTCATCACCCTACGCCACAACATGGAGACCCAGAGACCCCCTCGTCTGGGGATGAAGGGGAGATTCTGTCAGCCGAAGGGCCCCTGGCCCGGGAACTGGAGCCTAGCCTGGGGGAGGAGGAGGTGGTCACCCCTGACTTCCAGGAACCTCTGGTGTCCAGTGGAGAGGAAGAGCCTCTGATCTTGGCAGAGAGGCAGGAGTCTCAAGAGACTCCCAGCCCTGCCTCTGGGGGTCCCATGCTAGCCTCAAGGCCTGCCCTGGAGGCTGAGGAGGTGTGGCTGAGCACCGTGGCCCCCAGCCGCAGTAGCATGGAGGCAGGCACTGCCCGAACCACGCACAGGGAGGCAACCCCAGCCAGCGCAACACCTAGGAAGAGGGGCCGCTTTAAAGGGTTGAATGGGCGCCACTTCCAGGAGCAGGAACCCCAGCAAGGGCTGGAGGGGGGGCTTGAGGCCAGTGCCCATGCCCCTACCTCAGAGGCTGCTGGGAATCAGGTGGAGCCTCCCCTGGCCGTGGAAACCACAGATGCCTTGAGGACTGGACCGAACCAGAGCCCCTGGGCCGTTCTGACTAATGAGGTGGATGTGCCTGGAGCTGGTGAGTGGGGTCCCAAGGGGAGGTGGGACTTACCTGGGGGTCCGAGGGGGACAGGGACAAGAGGCTCTGAATCCCTCCTGGGTCCCCTGGCCACACCAAGCCTCAGAAGCCACCTCTTCCTCGGGCCTGGAGCCCGGGAGACACTCAGCAGAAGGAGCTGCTGAGACAGAATTCTAATGACTGTTGTTGATCTTGTTGCAGGTTCCCTTGGTGGCAGGAGCCCTCCAGAGCCCTGGCTGTGGCCCCCAACCGTGGCCCCACCCAGCATCCCAGGCCCCAGCAGGGCCCTTGGCCTGGAGCTGGAGGAAGTTGAGGGCCCTAGTGTGAGGCCAGCCACCCCCAACCTGCCGTGGTCCCCCTTGGAGGCCACTGCCCTGGGTCCCAGACCCTCAGAGGGGCCCAGCACTATCCCCTGGGAGGCACCCCCCATGATCTCTTCCCCAGACCTCCCTGTCGTGGCCATGCTTCGTGCCCCCAAGCTGGGGCTCCTACCACACCCTACGCCCTTCACCACCCAGGCCAATGGGATCAAGAGGCATGGTGAGGCCATGGTCACTGCCCCACCCTCCCCTGCCTCAGAGATCGAGGCCAGCCCCCAGGACCCCATCCATCCAGAGCTGTATTCCTTGCCCCCCTCCTTGGACCTGAAAGAACAGGGTGGAGAGGCCACATCCTCAACACTCAGTGGCCACGGAGCAGGAATTCCCACAGCCCCTTTGCAGGCAGCCTCAGACGCACAAGGTGGAGCCAGTCCTAACTCCCCCAGGGCAGACCTTGGAGAAACTGGGGGGACCAGCCCTACTGGACTCAGCAAAGCTGAGCACCCCAGATCCAGCCCACAAGCTTCTGTGGATGGGAATGAGGTGGTAGATTTTGCCCCCACTGAGACTGCCACTGAGCCTACAGGAGTGACAGGCATCTTGGGGTCTGAGTCTGGGGTCTTCAGCACAGCAGAGAGCCCCACTTTCAGCTCACAGGCCACCGTGGATGAGGCGCAGGGGACATGGCCCTCACTGCACAGTGGAGGGTTGGACCTCCACCCCCCGTTTGCATCCTCAGGGGGCCCTGGAGTCTCCCTGATGCCCAGGGTCACCCCAAGTTTGGAGCCTTGGGCTGCTACAGAAGCGACAGTGGGTCCCACAGATTCCGTGGCCACGCTGGGTCCCAGGAATGCCGGTGGGATTTGGGATTCTGGATCCTACGCGGTTGAGGGAGCTGACAGCCCCACCTTGAGCCTTCAAGTGGCTGTGGATACAAGTGTGGTGACGTCCCTCATGTCCCTGGATCCAGGGGACAAGGTTAGGGTCCTGGCCATGTCCACAGTGGCCTTCTCAAACTCCCAATCCCACCTGGAGCTGGAAGGCCAGATGGTGACGCAGGGAACGCTGGGAGCGTCGGCCCCTCGGCATGAGGGCAGCCCCCTTGGGGAGCCCACTTTCCCTCCTTGGACACCAACGGCAGCCAGCATGGACGAGCCTGTCTCAGTTTCCTCGGGGGAGCCTACAGTGCCTTGGGACTCCCATAGCACCCTGCTGCCTGCCTCCCTGGGCCCAGATGAGTTTGAGCTGGAGGTCCTGGCAAGCAGCCCAGGTGTGGAGGGCTTCTGGGAGGAGGCAGCAAGTGGTGAGGAGCCGGCCCTGCCAGGGACCCCTGCAAATGGGAGTGCGCAGGAGGGTGAGTTCAAAGCTCGGGGCTTCATCCAGCTCACCGTGTCGGGGAGCCCAGAGCAGGGAGGAAGGGTTGTTCCTGGGGGCCTAGAAAGGTTTCTAGCAGGCGGTGATGGAGGTGGGAGCGTGTCAGGCAGAGTTGAATGGCTGAAAGGATGTTCTGCAGAGGCACCAGCACAGGCAAAGGCCAGGATGCAAAGTTGTGCTTACTGTGTTTTGATGCACAGTGAGTAATGGGGGGATGAGGAGGCGCTGGGTGGAGTTTGATTTGGGGCATGAGTTTAGTCAACAATTCACGTTGATGTCCACTCTGAGCCAGACAGTGCTGTGTGATGCTGGGGGCCTGCCTTCAGCGAGCCCCTGGTCGGGGGAAGATGGGTGGGGCAGAGGGAAGAGGTGTGGCAGGGAGGATTTCCCAGACAAGTGGAATTTGCAGCTGGAATTCAGTGATGTGGATCTTGGGGGACCTTGAGCCACATGGAAGGTGGGTGCCAGGAAGGGGTGGGAGTGGTGGGCATCATTCCTATTTTATAGACAGCAAACTGAGGCTCAGGGAGATATGTCACTACCAGCCGTCTGTGGCCAAACCTCAATCAGAGCCCAAGTCTGCATAAGCCCTAGCTGTTTTGGCCATGCCCAGTGGAGGCCAGAGAAAGCCCCGCCCTGCTCTCCTGGGGCCAGGTAGCCTGCAGCTCAGCCTGCAAATTCTGGCCCTTTTTCTTTAAGGTCCTGCCATAAAGAGCTGGGTTTTATGGTCAAGTGAGCTTTAAAAGAAAAAAAAAAAGCAGCTAATTAAAAGGCACCTTTTCTGAGTTGCAAAACACTCATTACCACAACTGGTTTTTCACTTGCTCCTTTTTTGAAGGCAAAGTGTCACAGTGATAGAAATAGCAGATTCATGGTTTCGTTGCCCACCTTGTCACCTGTGGGCTGTGTCCTGGGCGCATCCTCTTTTCTTAGATGCGCAGGAGGCAAGTGGACCCCGGTAGGGGTGCATGCATCGATAAAGGCTTGCTTATTCATTACTGCCCATGTGCATGTCTTGTTCTGAGCACTTTACTGGAGTCATCTTGGTTAGTCCTTATATTGTACTTGTGGAACAAGTTCTAGTATGGTCCTCACTTTACAGATGGGGACACTGAGGCACAGGGAGTTCAAGTGACTTGGGCAGAGTCATGTAGCTGGGGAGTGTCAAGCATAAGGTTTGAATCCAGCCTGTCTGACAACAGAGTCTTTGTCTCAACCACTAGGCCGTCCGATGCTTATTTCATTGGTGTAAAAAACCCCAAAACAAACCCCAAGGTCTTGGGGAGGGGATGAGCTTGCCCAGGGAGGGAGCAGAGGAGAGACTGGTTGTGGGGGATGGGCAGAGGGGAGGAGACTCGATGCTGCCAGGGGGCGGGAGGTTGGGGGGCAGTCAGAGAGGTGGAAGGGAAATGACAGAGGCAAGTGCTAAGGAAAGTGCGTTTGGGGGAGCCCCCAGGGCCACAGCTGGGTCTGTCTTGGACTTTGCTGGATCCTCAGCTCCAGACTGAAGCCAGTGGCAGCCGGGTTGGAGGGAGGCAGGTGGCACTGGGGGAGACCCGGGCGCCTACCACCCGCTGCTTGCAGCAGAAATGCTAATGAGGCCAAAAATAAATGCAGCACCAGCAAGCTACTGAGTCACCACTGCCAGTCCGTGGGCAGGTGTTGGCAGCTCAGGGCACCTGGTGGGGCTTACACGTTCTCGCTCCCGGCAGCCCCACGTGTGTGCACACATGTGCTAGAGCGGCACCAGGGACAGACACTGCCACAGGCCCCTCTGGCCATCCGTGGGGGCACATGCCACCACCCTATGGGCAGGCCTCAGCCACTGCAGGAGGGCCAGCAGCTACCTGCATTCAGTTAGCAGGCAGTTATTGAGTGCCTGATGTATTCCAGGCCCCATGTTGAGACCAAGTTCCTTGTCCTCTGGAAGCTGCTATTCTAGATAGAGTAACTCTCTAGCACTTTCCCAATGATGGAAATGTTCTTGAGCTACACTGTCTAATGAGATAGAAACCAGCCACGTGTAGTTACTGAGCCCTTGAAATGTGCCTAGTGTGACTGAGGAACTGCACTTTTACTTTTATTCCATTTTAATTAATTCACACTTAAATAGCTCTATGTGGCTGCCTTGTGGAACATCACTGCTCCGGGGGAGGCAGGGACAAGAAACAATGATCCTGGGACCAGCCCGATGGTGTAGTGGTTACATTAGCACACTCCACTTCAGTGGCACAAGGTTTGTGGGTTCAGATCCCAGGTGCAGACCCACACACCACTCATCAAGTCATGCTGTGGTGGCGTCCCACATACAAAAGAGAGGAAGATTGGCACAGATGTTGGCTCAGGGACAATCTTCCTCACTAAAAAAAAAAGAAATGATGATCCTAATAAGTTATTTTGGAGGTTAGAGAATGATGAAGGCAGAAGAGAAAAATCAAGCAAGGGGTGGGGGATGCCAGGGAGTGGTTTGTGGTTTTGGAAGAAGGTCAGGATGAAATTTGAGCAGGACTGAAGGAGGTGAGGGAGGAGCCATGCAGTGGTCTGGGCAAAGCTTGCTCCAGGTGGAGGGGATAGCCCCTGCAAAGGCCCTCAGGCAGGACCCTCAGGAGGAATTCAGTTCCTGAGGAGGAACAGGACGCCAGTGTGGCTGGTGCCGAGTGAGCAAGGCCGGGAGAGGAGGAGGTAAGGTAGGGAGATGTTGGGAAAGATCACGCAGGGCCCTGTGGGCTGTGGTTTGGCTTCCTCCTCTGAGGGCAACGGGGAGCCATGGGGGAGTCTAGGCAGAGGAGGGACATGACCTGACTGAGGTTTACATAGGCTCCCTCTGCAGCTGTGGGACAACTGCCTATGGAGGGTGAGGGTGGAGGCCAGGAGAGCAGGGCGGAGGTGACTGCTTGTTACCACCTCAATTTCTTGTGAGGCCCCAGACCAGGACAAAACAGAAACAAATTCTAGGTTATAGGGGCTACAGAGAAGGCCTTAAACTGGACTTCTGGAGCCTCTGAGGCCAATCTGGGCTCTTGAGCTGTCCCGCTATGTGCCTTTGAGCCAGGCCCTGCCTGTCTCTGGGTCTCAGTTCTAATGTCTGTGCAGTAGAAGGGTTGAACACTGCCCTTACAAGGGATAGGGATCAGCTGGGGTAGGATGGGGGTTCTTACTCTGCAGCCCCAGGCTCCAGTGTGGAGACCACCAACCAAGGCATCTGGACCCCCAAGATGGGGAGGGGAGACCCTCTACCTCCAGGGAAACCCAGCTGATGGGGAAAATGGTGGGGAGGGGGACAGGGACCCACATTCCTCAATGCCTCCTGGGTGCCAGGTTCATGCTGAGCAAGGCTGAGACCTTCTCAAGATGCCCCAGGTTGATATAGACAGAGCTGCACGTGGCATTATGGTCAGGACTGGGAGCAAGGGATGACCTGTTTTTATTTCTGTTGTGTAAATGAGGCAACTGAAATTCAGAGAAGCAGTTTGTCCAGGGTCCTCTAGAGGGTGGCAGAGCCAGGGACTGAACTAGCCTCTGACTCCAGAGTCTGTTATTATAACCACTATAATCCACCACCTTTCTACACTGTAACCAATGAGTTTCTGCAGCAAAAAAGGTTGAGCCACCAGAATGAAGGAGGTGACGGTTCACACTCTTCCTCGTGCAGTTCATACCCCGCCTAGAACCTTATGTCCACTTACGTGCTCCAAATTGTGAGAAGTACAATGAGCAGCAGGTCATGTCCAGAAGAGGGGGACAAGTCAGGAAGGGCATTTAAACTCACGTTCTAGGAGAAACTTCCTAAGAGAAGCTTCAGGAAGCCCATTCCAGCTCAGTCCAAGGAAGGACATTGCCATAGGCGGGACAGTTCCTGCAAGAAGTAAGCTCCTCATCACAGCAGCGTGTGAGAGGAAGTTGATGACCGTCTATTGGGAAGTTACAGAGGGGACTCCACAGACAGGGTCTCTGGGGTCTGAGGTCTAGATTCCGGGAAGGCAGACAGCATGGTGGCCTGACTAGTTCCCACACTGCCTGTCCATGCTGCAGCCCTCTCGGATCCCTGCGAGAACAACCCTTGCCTGCATGGGGGCACCTGTAAAGCCAACGGCACCATGTACGGCTGTAGCTGTGACCAGGGCTTCACCGGGGAGAACTGCGAGATCGGTGAGTGTCCCGGACTCAGGATCTGAACCAAGACTTGTTTGACCATCCCCAGTGGCCATCCCCATGATGATTCAGGGATCACAAAATGCTCACACCAGAGGGTCCCTTCCCCTCCCTACTCCTTGGATCTAGTAAATCAGCCCCAATTAGCTGAGCCAGCACCAAACAGCTGAGCTCTCATCCTGCGGGCTGAGGCTCAGTTGTGCTGCCTCCTATCACTACCAGGGAGGGGAAGACAAATGACAAAGCTCAGGTTCCTCCCAGCCAAGGGCCCCAGGGGTTCCTACCCTCTCCTGGTGGGCAGGAGTATAGGCACCACTACCAGAACCATTGGATGCTAGCGCCAAAGCCCAACACAGGAAACATGACAAATTATGAAATTATAACAATACATGTAAATGACAGTTTCTTGAGCTCTGTGCATCACCTCCCTGACGTCACAACCACACTAATTATAGAATTATAACAGTAAATATAAGCAATATAATTTCTTGCGCTCCTCTACTGACTCTCCTCTCAACCCCTTTGAGAAGGTGCTACTATTATTACCATTTTTCAAAAAAAGAAACATCTCAGAGAAGGGCAGTGGCTCTTCTCGGTGTCACCCGGTGTCACACGTGCCTCAGGCACCCTCTACACAGGGACTGGCAGAAGAGGAGCTCAGCTGATATCTAGTTCTACCTACAAACAGCTTCATTACTCTGCAAGTCCTTGCAAATGTACTGGCACCCAGTTTCCCGAGGTTCCACATCCCAAAAAGACCCTCCAGGGGGGCCGGCCCGGTGGCACAGCGGTTAAGTGCTTTGGCAGCCTGGGGTTCGCCAGTTCGGATCTCAGGTGAGGACATGGTGCCGCTTGGCAAGCCATGTTGTGGCAGGCGTCCCGCATATAAAGTAGAGGAAGATGGGCAGGGATGTTGGCTCAGGGCCAGTCTTCCTCAGCAAAAAGAGGAGGATTGGCAGCAGATGTCAGCTCAGGGCTAATCTTCCTCCAAAAAAAAAAGACCCTCCAGGTTCAACATTCTATAGATCTGTTTGCCTGAGGATAATCTTCACTGCTCTGGAATCAGGTGGAATGTTCTGCACACTCTGGCCCTCAGCCTTCCCAGTGGCATCTGCTCTCATTAACGCTAATTCATGTTAATTGTGTGAGGTTCCACCCCCTTGACCTCCAGAGTCATTGGCCCCTCTGTGCAGACCCCCACTGCTGCACTCAGATGCAGGATGGATGGTAGGATGGCCCCATCTTCTGCCTGTGAGGACTGGGAGCCAAGGGGAGGCTGACCTCTGACTTGGCCCCTCTCCTTCCCCTCCAGATATCGACGACTGTGTCTCCAGCCCCTGTGAGAACGGAGGCACTTGCATCGACGAGGTCAACACCTTCATCTGCCTTTGCCTCCCCAGCTATGGGGGCAGCCTCTGCGAGAAAGGTGAGTCTCTGTCAAGACCCCAGAAACACTACCAGGAGTGAGGGCGAGTGCTGTGTTACAGGCTTCCCACTCATGCTCCAGATCTCACTGGTTCTGTGGCCCTGAGTCCAACAGGAGGCATATTGTTTTTTTGAGATAAAATTCATATAACATAGAATTAATCTTTTTAGAGTGGCATTCAGTACATTCACAATGTCACAGTGTCATGCAGCCACCACCTCTAGCAAGTTCCGAGATATTTTCATCACCCCAAAAAGAAATCCTGTACCCATTAGCAGTCACTCTTCATCACCCCCCTCCCCTAGCCCCTGGCAATCTCCTTTCTGTCTCTATGGACGTTTTTCTGCTCTGGACATTTCTTTTTTTTTTTTAATTTTTTTTTTTAAAGATTGGCACCTGAGCTAACATCTGTTGCCAGTCTTCTTTTTTTTCTTCTTCTCCCCAAAGCCCCCAGTACATTGTTGTATATTCTAGTTGTAAGTGTCTCTGGTGGTGCTATGTGGGACGCTGCCTTAGCATGGCCTGATGAGTGGTGCCGTGTCCGTGCCCAGGATCCGAACTGGTGAAACCCTGGGCCGCCAAAGCAGAGTGCACGAACTTAACCACTCAGCCACAGGGCAGCCCCTGGACATTTCATATAAATGGAATCATACGCTTTTTGTGTCTGGCTTCTTTCACCCAGCAAGGTGTTTTCCGGGTTCATCTACAGTGTGGCATGTATCAGTGCTTCCTTCCTTTTCATGGCTAAATAATATTCCATTGTAGGGATGTACCACCATTTTTTAATCCATTCATCATTTGATGGATATTTGGGTTGTTTCCCCCTTGTGGTTAATGTAAATAGTGCGGCTATGAACATTCATGTATAAGTTTTTGCTTGAACACCTGTTTTCTATTCTTTTTTTCCCCTCCATTCTTTTGGGTGTATACCCAGGAGTAGAATGGCTATGTTTAACTTCTGAGGCACTGCTAGACCGTTTTCTACGATGGCTGCACCATTTCACATTCCCACCAGCAGTGTATGAGGGTTCCAATTTCTCCACATCCTCGCTAACAGTTATTTTCCTTTTTTTTTAATTATAGCCATCCTAGTGGGTGTGAGGCTGTGTCCCATTTTGGTCCTGATTTCTGTTTCCTAATGACTAATGGTGCCGAGCATCTTTTCATTTGCTTGATGCCCCTTTGTATATGTTTTTGGGAGAAGTGTCTGTTTGAACCCTTTCCCAGGAGGTAAATTTTAGGCCTCTCTGAGACCGTTTCCTGAGTTCCCAGGTCCACACGGAAGGTGTGGTCCACAGAGCAGAGCAGGAGACATCAGGATTGGGACAACAGCGGGTGCATGTAATGATCTTCCAGCTGAATCTCTTCCAGCAACAAAGAAAAGAAATGAATATGGGAGAGGGGAGGTGAAAGGGTGGTGGGGACAGAGCCTCAGGGGGAGGGGGATGGACCCAGGAAGAGGGTGACCTAGCTGCACAGTGACCTTGGATTGGGTCCTCTCCCTGGTGGGCTGGCTTTGCTCACGGCCAGCCCCCCTCATACTCCCTTCCCGCTGCCCAGACACGGAGGGCTGTGACCGAGGCTGGCACAAGTTCCAAGGCCACTGCTACCGCTACTTTGCCCATCGGCGGGCGTGGGAGGACGCCGAGCGGGACTGCCGCCACCGAGCCGGCCACCTGACCAGCATCCACTCACCTGAGGAACATGGCTTCATTAACAGTAGGCACTCTGGGGTGGGCAGGGGTGCCCCTTGCAGTTGCTTTGCCGGGGCATCCCCCCAGGATTCTGAAGATGCCACCTTTCTGAAGCTGTGTTCACTAATGCAAGCCCTGACCATTTATTAATTTGCGTGTCCATTTGTTCACTTGTTATTTCATATATTCACTTTATTCATTCACCAGATATTTACTGAGCATCTGCTATGTGCCAGGCACTGTTCCAGGCACTGGGGGACAGCAGTGAGCGAGTCACACATTGTCCTGTGCTCAGGGTGTGATGTTCTTGTTGGGGATATAGGCAAACAAGTAAATATCTAATTAAATAAGTCTATACTGTAATTTAGCTGGTCTTAAGTGTTCTGATGACAAATAAAACAGGGCCAGGGGATGGAGGGCGATGGGGGGGTGAAGGGGGTGGGGGTGACATGAAATGAAAAAGGAGCTATGCAGAGACCTAGGAAAAGAGAAGAATGTTGCATTAATTAAATCTGGCATTTATTGACTTTTTCATTATCCATTCTGCTGTTTGTTCATCCATCCATTTCTTCACGTTTCCCCCATCCCATCCCATCCCCTGTTAATTCCGTCATTTGTTCATTCCCTGGCTCGCTGGTTTCTTTTTACTCCCTGCAATCAAACCCGTGCTCCTCCGGCCGAGTCCTGGTCATCACTGGCTGAGGCGCTCACTCACTGTCACCTGCCTGCCCCGTCCAGCGCCGGCGCTGGCTCTCCTATCCCTTACTCTCTCATTTCTGCAATATCTGACATGCCTTTTGTTTACTTCTTCCTCCGGCCATTTGTTTAAGCTGCAAATCGTCTCAAGGCCAAGTGCCTAATCCCAGCCCTCTCCGCACCCCACTCCCACCTCGCGGGGTAAGAGGGCAGCCAGCGTCCCACTGCTGGAGAAGGGGGCGCGGCCTCCAGCCCACGCCAAGGCTGAGGGAGGAGCTCTGGGCCTCTCCCTCACCCCTACCTCCATCCCCTTTCTCCCCCAGCCCACCTCAGGGCTGGGGAAGAGCTGGTTCCTCCTCTCCCCTCCCCCCGCCCCCCCCCCTCCCCCGTTGTGGGGAGGGGCAGGCGCCCAGCCCTCACGACCCCTGCCCTGCAGGCTTCGGGCGTGAAAACACGTGGATCGGCCTGAACGACAGGATCGTGGAGAGGGATTTCCAGTGGACGGACAACACGGGGCTGGTGAGTAGTGGGAGCCCGGGGCCTGGGTTCCTGGGTTAGGCTGCTGACTGGCCCTGCCTGGAGCCTGGAACCGAGGGGTCTGGGTGAGCCACATCAGCCCGTCCTGTGGCCTCACTTTTACCCTCTTGTGCAAAACGACCGGCAAAGGTCCTCAGTGGCTCTGAGATGCTGGAGTTGGCCAAGGAGCTTCATCTCTGACTTCCTAGCCCTGTAAACGGCCGGTGCACCCATTCATTGACTGAAGTACAAATGTAGGACTGGGGTTCGAGGCCTCCTATTGCTCACCCCACCTGGTCCTCCACCACGACTCTCAGATACTCCCATTTCCCTGCATTGCCGGCCTCCCTTGTCACTCACTGGGACCCCTGCAGCAGCTCCCCACTCCCCTAAACACACACTTGCTACCTACACTTCTGCCTCTCCACCTGGTGGCCATGGGGACTTTTTTTAAAATTGAGGTGTAATTCAAATAACATAAAATTAATCATTTTAAAGTGTATAATTCAGTGGCATTAAATACCTTCACAATGTTGTGCAAACACCACCTCCCTCTAGTTCCAGAACATTTTCATCACCCCAAAATGAAGCCCTGTACGTGGGGACCTTTTAAAAGTCATGCATCAGATCAGGATTTCTCTGCTTCAAGCCCTCTCGGATGCTCCTTTGCTCTCGAGATAAGAATCTACTTCCTCCTGCTGTGGAAAACAGTCTGGTGGTTCCTCAAAAAGTTAAACAGAGAATTGCCACATGACCTGGCAATTCCGCTCCTAGGTAGATGCCCAAAAGAAGTGAAAACAGGCACTCAAACAGATACTTGTACACCGTGTCCAGAGCAGCACTGTTCACAGTTGCCAAAGGTGGAAACAAGCCACATGTCCATCAACAACGAAAGGGTGAACAAAACGTGGGCCTTCCATACTGTGAATACTACTCAGTCATAAAAAAGAATGACGCTCTGACACATGCTTCGATATGGATGAACCTTGAAAACATTACACTGAGTGAAAGAAGCCAGACATGAAGGGCACATTCTGTATGATTCCACCTATATGAAATATCTGGAATAGGCAAATCCATAGAGGCAGAACGTAGATCAGTGGTTGCCGGGGGCTACGGGGAGGGCAGAATGGGGAGTGACTGCCATGGGTACAGAGTTTCTGTTTGGCAGGGTGAAAGAGTCCTGGGAATAGACAGTGGTGATGGTTGCACCACACTGTGAATCTAAGTAATGCCAATGAACTGGACACTTAAAACAGGTTAAAGTAGGGGCCAGCCTGGTAGCACAGTGGTTAACTTCATGTGCTCCACTTCGGCAGCCTGGGGTTTGTGGATTCAGATCCCAGGCACAGACCTACATGCGGCTCATCAAGCCATGCTGTGGCGGCATCCCACATACAAAATAGAGGAAGGTTGGCACAGATGTTAGCTCAGGGCTAATCTTCTTCACCAAAGGGGAAAAAGGGGGTAAAGTGGTAAATTTATGTTATATATATTTTATCATAATTAAAAATACCTGCCTGTCTTCTACCACCAGAGCTGGCCCCTGCCCACCCTCTGACCACACTCCAACTTGATCAAGTAGCTCTAGCCCCACTTGCCTCCATTCTGTTCCTCAAATAGGACAAGCTCAGTCTTTGACGCTGAGCCTTTGCACTAGCTGTTTCTTCTGCTTGGAACTCTGTTCCCTGCCTGCGTCATTCCTATCCTTGAGTCTTCAGATCTCCTGTTGCCTCCTCAAGGGAGCCCTCCTGGACTTCTAGGCTAAGGTCACCTTTTGTTCAACTATTTCTCTAACAGTGAGTGACCCATGTAGAAAACAAACTGTCAGGGAGTGAGTCAGTAGGCAGAAACACCAGGGAGGAGGGCACTGCAGTCTTGTAGCCAGAAGAGGGGTCATTTGGACTGCAGTGGTAGCTACCCTCAGGGTCAGCAGAACGGTGCCCATTGTAGAGATGGGAACACCGAGTCTCTAACAGCTTGCGTGGTCTGGCCATGGGAGTCCTTCAGTGGGCAGTGACAGAACCTGGGCCAGGATGCAGGTCCTCTGAGCATCCCCTGTCCCCCATTCCTGCAGCAATATGAGAACTGGCGAGAGAACCAGCCTGACAATTTCTTCGCGGGTGGGGAGGACTGTGTGGTGATGGTGGCGCATGAGAGCGGGCGCTGGAACGATGTTCCCTGCAACTACAACCTCCCCTACGTCTGTAAGAAGGGCACAGGTAGGCTGCCACCCTCCCCACTTCCGTGCCGCCTCACACTCACTAGTGGGTCATTTCATTTCAGTTTGTAAGTGTGAGAGTCAGCCCTGCCCAGTGTTCACTCTCCAGCACGGTGGGAGAGCTCCTATTTTCCCCCACCCTTGCCAGCTCTGTGTGTTCTGAAGCTTTTTGTTCTTTGTTCATCTAAGTTGTGAAAAAATAGTATCTCGTTCTTATTGTAGTTTGCAGGTCTTTAAGGATGAGAATAACCTACTGTTCATATGTTGATAAGCTGTTTGTATGTATGTATTTTCCTGTGACCTGCCGGTTCATCTCCTTTGCCTAATTTTCTACCAGTTTGCTGGCCTTATTGACTTGTAAGAGCTCTTTACCTATTAAGGATACATTTGTATGCATGTTCATGTCTGCTTTTCTCTTATACTTTTGTTCATTCTTGCTCCTGTTTCTTTGCCAATTTTCATATCCTTTCTTCCTTTCATTTGCTCAGATTATTCTTGCCTCCTATCTCCTTCATTCCCATCATGTGTAAGAATTAGGGGGCAGCATGTGTCCAGGAGGTTCCTGCCTCTACAGGGCTCCTGGCTTGGGTGGCGGAGATAGACACAATCACTTCCAGCCCTGTGAGGTCACAGCTGGGCAAAGGGCAGGGCCTGCTGAGGGTGTATTATTCCCAGGAAGAGAAGGGAACCAGTTTATCCCAGACTTGGCCCCTTCCCTAACTGGAGGTTCCTCTGTCCTCAGTGCTGTGTGGACCCCCCCCAACAGTGGAGAACGCCTCGCCCATTGGTGCCCGAAAGGCCAAATATAATGTGCATGCCACTGTACGCTACCAGTGTGATGAAGGATTTGCCCAGCGCCACGTGGCCATCATCCGGTGCCGGAGCAATGGCAAGTGGGACCGGCCCCAAATTGTCTGCACCAAACGTAAGTGGCTACCCCCAGACACCCCAACACAGGTTTCCATATATTTTTAGTCTCCAATTAAAACATCTTATTACTACACACACCGATCTGGCTGAATGCCTGATAATACAGCCTTACAGGTGAATGAGAACTTCCCAGCCTGCCTGGTGTTTCCTCCATTCCCTTCCCCGCCAGGAGGCTGCTGCATCAGGCCTCCTGCCCCTCTTGGGGTCCGCCCGGTGGTGCAGCAGTTAAGTGCGCATGTTCCGCTTCAGCGGCCCGGGGTTCGCCAGTTTGGATCCCGGGTGCGGACATGGCACCGCTTGGCAGGCCATGCTGTGGGAGGCATCCCACATATAAAGTAGAGGAAGATGGGCACAGATGTTAGCTCAGGGCCAGTCTTCCTCAGCAAAAAGAGGAGGATTGGCAGCAGTTAGCTCAGGGCTAATCTTCCTCCAAAAAAAAAAAAAGGCCTCCTGCCTCTCACCACCTCTTGCCACTTCCCTGTCCTCCCTCAATTCCCTGCAGCCAGACGGTCCCACCGAATGCGACGACACCATCACCACCACCAGCACCACCACCAGCATCGCCACCACAAACTGCGCAAGGAACGCAGAAAACACAAGAAACACCCAGCGGAGGACTGGGAGAAGGAAGAGGGGAATTTCTGCTGAAGAACCAGGCAAAAGAAAGCACAACCCCCTTCCTCCACCTCCTCTGGAGTTTTCACTTGGGGAGACAGAGCCCAGAGAGAAGCAAGAGGGTTTGGAAGTCCCTGAGTCCCAAGCCACATCCCCCCACACATAATCCTTTGTAAAAAGCTCCTCTCCCCTCTTTCTTACACACACAGGTCCTCTTGGCAGGCACAGCCACGTGTCTGAAAATCCAGTTCCAGTCAGGCTGAACTCTGGGAGCGTCTCCCAGTGGAGGGAAGCACAATCGGCAAATACCCTTCTTTGCACTGGTTTAGTCTTTTGTTGACCAGGCTGATCACCACTTGTTGAAATAAGGCTTTGATGAGAATGCAAGAGTGTGTGTTTGGGTTCGCCCTAAGGAATTGCTTTTCACACCAGAGATCCAGGCTTAGTAAACCATCAGATGTCCTAAGTGCAGCCTGAAGCCTTCAGTTAAGGTCACTGGCTTTGGGAGTAGAAATCTACGTGGAAGCACACTGTTGAACTTGCCAGTGGCTCTTCCTTCACCTTGGGCTTCAGCCCAAGTTCGGTCTTCGGTCTTGGTGGATAAACAGAGTGTAGAACTCTTATGTACTGAATTTTAGGAATGTGTTTAGAACAGCCTCCCTCTCTGCCCTCAGAGTTAGGGGTCAGAATCGTCAGAGCAATAGGTGGGCAATGGAAGGAAGGTGTATTGCTTGCCCTCCCAGGTCTAGTCCAGTGCTGAGATTTGGTTCTGCATGTGTGGTGAATCTCACACATGCAAATGAGAGGATGTTTAGGGCTCAACGAGCCCAGATTTCTTCCCCCTCCATCTCTCAGGGAGACAAAGAACCTCCTTCCTGGACCAAGGAGGTGCCAAGTTTTCTAGCTCACTGCCCGTACGTCCCCATCCCTCGAGCAGACATTGGTAGTGCCCCTGCCCTGGGCCCTGCCCCTTCCCCCTCCCCATCCCTATCTCCATCCATTGCCTGGTGGACTAGAAACGCTTAAAACTTGAAGTAGTGACATCTACCTGAGGTCATGTTGTAGAGAGATGCACAGTGTTAAAACCGAAACCCACACACATTTTTCTCTCATGGTTTTTAAATTTTTTAAGTGGGAAAGAACTCACCTGGCCTTCCTCCCTTAAATCAGCAGCCTGTAATAGGACTTCCAAGCCAAAGGCCAGGATCCAGCTCCCTGATCTCTGGCAGGAAAGATCCAGTTTTTCCTCCATATTTTGTCCACTCTCAACTCCTCTAGTCTCGATAAAAATCTATGGATTAGTGTTAAAAACCACAGTGGAGAATGGCCCTCTGCAGGAAAGAAAAATAGGCCAATATACGGTCCATCTAATGGTTTAGTAGAGAAGGAAATTTGTTGACTGAGCCTATATCCCTCCTGGGAAATAAGAATTTTAGTTGACAACTATGGAGTAGGTACCATGCTAAGGACTTATGCACGATCTCCTTGAAGCTTCTCAACAGCCCAGCAACTTAGGAACCATTATTTTCACATTTTACACATGATAAAACTGAGGCTCAGTTAAGGGAATGGCATTGACTTGAAGTCACAGCCAAGACAGGAGTAAGGATTTGGTCCTGCCTCTGTCTGACTCCAAACACTGCTGTCTACTTTGAGGGGAAGGGACTGAAACACGATTGCATGTGCTCTCTCACACACAGGCAGATTTAGGAAAAGAGTGAGAGGTGCAAACTAGACTCTCATCCTTGACTTTGGTCTTCCGTCTTCCCTGCTATAGACATCCTCCACTGCTCCACCTGGTGGTTATTGTTGAGAAACCCTGGGGATGTAGGTTTGCCTTCTTGCTTTGATAATTCTTCTTGGTTTAAAAAGTGTAGTAATAATAACACATCTTCACTCGTCCATGTCACAAAAGAATTTTTTATGTTTGGGGGGGTTGCTGGGGATACAACTTTTTCTGGGGTCTTGGTTTATGCTCCCTGCCCTTGGCCCCATCAGCCCCTTGCCCTGCCCCCACCCCAGCTCCATGGTGGGAGAGGGCTCTGGTCTTTTCTAAAGTGGGTGGTTTGTCTTTTGGTCTTTCCCTTTGGGATGTGCGTGTGTGTTTGCGTGTGCCACATGTGTGGCATGCGTGTGAGTGTGTGTACCGTGAACAGCTTCAGGTTCTGCTGGTTTTGCTGTGAGCTACAGTGTTCCGTGGGTCTGTGCTATCTGACACTGTGGACATTAATGTACTTCTTGGACATTTTAATAAAATTTTTTAACAGTTCAATTTGCCTGTCGCCTCCTGATACCTTCTTTCATTCATTCACTCAGCGAGTATTTACTGAGCAGTTATTACGAGCCATGCACTGTTCTGGGTACAAGGGAGATAGATGTGAACAGGACAGACATGGCCCCTGGGAGGTGGTCAGGGAAGGCTTCCTAGAGGAGGTGAATGAAATCTAAAGGAGGAGTAGTGTTAACTAGATGAGGAGGGAAAGAAAGGAAGAGAGTTTCAGGGAGAGGGAAGAGCAAAGGCAAAAATCCTCTTGCAGAAGGGAACATGGCTTATTTGAGAAACAGCTAGGAGTCCATAGTAGCTGGAGTGGAGTGGTAGAGGTAGAGAATGGAGGGAGGTGAGATCAGAGAGGCAGAAGATGGACCACTGAGGGCCATATGGGCTATAGTGAGGAGTTTGGGCTTTATGCTAAAAGCAATAGTAGCAGCCAACACCACAAACAAGGTCAAAAGGCACATCCCAAGCCTGGAAACAATTTTTCAAATCAGAGATAAAGGACTTGTTGCCTTAATATACAAAGAGCTACTACAAATCAATAGGAAAAAGACTAATAATCCAATAACCAAATGGGCAAAGGGTATGAACAAAAAGTTCACAGAAAAGGAAATACAGATGGCTAAACTACAACATATGCTCGACAAAATAATACACATTTTTCAAGAACACCAAGATATACAAACAGGGGCATACAAATAAAAGGGAATAAACAAATAGATCTAACTAGAAGAGGGCCTTCCATAGATCAGTGATGACGATGTACCTGAACTGAGAATGATTTATGACTTACTCAAGCAGTTGCACCTAAGGTCAAAGTGGAGGATGTGCAGCTTCACACATAATAAGAGAATTGCAGGTGACAACCACGATGAGATATCACTTTTTACCTGTCAAGTGGGCTAAAGTAAAAAGTGATAACACACAATGCTGGTGAGGTGGTGCGGAAACAGGCAAGTACATCTACTATTGGTGGGGTATAAATTGGTTCCACCTCTAAGAAGAAGTGGAGATCACTATCAGAATGGCAAGTTTTGACCTCTTGATCAAACAACTCCTGATACCATCCTCCAGTTATACTTGCCCTTGTGTGAGATGATGTTGGTACTTATTATTCACAGCAAAATATGAGAAATGATCTAAATGTCCACGACTAGGAGACTGGCTACAAAAAATGATGGCGCATCCAAACAATGAATGCTCTGCCAACCCTCAAAAGAACGTGTGTGTGTGATCTTTTTATGCTGATAGAAACTATCTCAAAGATATATTATTAAGCAAAAGAAGAATTACTTTAAAAGTATACATGGCATGTGAACGTTCATAGCAGTGTTATTCACAATAGCCAAATGGTGGAAACAACCCAAATATCCATCAACTGATGAATGGATAAACAAAATGTGGTCTATATATATACCATGAAATATTATTCAGCCATAAAAAAGACTGAAGTCCTGATACACGCCGCAACACAGATGAACCTCAAAAACCTTATGCTGAGTGAAACAAGCAAGACACAAGAGGACACATATCATATGATCCCATTTATATGAAATACAAGAATAGGCAAATCCATAGAGCAGAAAGTAGATTAGCAGTTTCCAGGGCAAGGGAATGGGGAGGGAGGAACGTGGAGTTGTTGCTTAATGAGTACTGGGTTTTCTTTTGGGGTGATGAAAATGTCTTGGAACTAGAAAGAGATGATGGTTGCACAACACTGTGAATGTACTAAATGCCACTGAATTGAACATTTTACAATGTTTTCAATGGTGAATTTTATGTTACATGAATTTTACAATATAAGAAAGTGTATGTTGCACACTATCATTTGTGTAAAAATGGGGGAAAGAAATACATATGCATGTTTGCTTGAATGAACATAAAACATCTCTGGAAGGACATGTAAGAAACTTTGGATGTCTCTGGGAAGTGAACTGGGTGGTGGAAGACAGGAGCAATAGACATTTTCCTGAATCTCTGGATTCAGGGAGGGTTTTATCCAGGTTGCCATGGAACAGATGAATCCTTACAACCTCCACTCCAACAGCACAGCGACCCCAGCAGAAGGAAGGTTCCCTCAGCATGTGGGTCCACCAAAATCCCAGGGACTGAGTCTCATTGGTCTGCATGGGTCCATGTCTACTCCTGGGCCAATCAGGGTTGCCCAGGGAGATGAGTCCCAGCACTCATTGGCTGAGCTTGAAAGGAGTGGAGTCAGCTCCTCCTGACTCTCATAGAAGGAGAAGAGAAAGTTACACACTGATGGGAAAACCAGGTGGCTGGAACCCATGGAAGAAAGGATGCCAGCAGGGAAAAGATGGGATGAAAGAAATCCTATGCACTCATCTCTGGAAACATGCCCCTTACCATTCCCCTTTTCAAGGAAGCTAAGGCCCAACTGAAGCCCCTGCTTCAGATGAGTGATTTCAGTCTGTCACAGCTGATATTGAAGGATGAGCAATGAAATCGACCATCCCACTTCTACATCCTAATCAGACTTTTACACATTTTTCTTGTCTCCCTTTGTTTGTATCCCAGAAACTTTCAATGCTCCTCAGCCCACACTCCTCCCACCCCTACTCCCAGTGAAATGTTGCAACTTCTCTGCCTTCCTGGTGCAGGACTCACCTTCTAGTTTCACACACTTCATGCCCGGGGGGATTGAGAGGAACCACTGGATTTGTCAGTTACCCCATCAGGACAAGGCTGAGAAGGACAGGCTGAGACCCACAGGTGGGTGAGTGGGGACAACTCAAGGGAGAGAGTGAGGGCAAGATGGGGGAAGGGAGAGAAGAGAGAGATTGGGGGGGGGTGTAGTCAGGAGAAATGAGGGGAGACTTCACATCTGGATCATTACCAAGCACTCCCAGCTGGGAAACATTTTGTTCACCAAAATGCATTTATGAAGTAATTACCCACTGGCTGCCTCATTTACTCATTCATCAAAAAAAAAAAAAAAAAAAAACCCCAACAAAGATTTATTGAGCCTCTGTTATATACTTTGCAGTCACTGGGACCTCAGAACAGCCCTGGTGCAGAGGAGGAAACAGCTCAGGGGTTTTGTCACCTGGTTACAGAGGCAGGATTCGAACTTAAGCACATCTGGTTCCAAAACTCACAGAAGGGTTTCCTTGAGGTGGAAGTGACCATAAGGAGGGCTTCGGAGGGACCCCGGTGTTATCCAGGCAAGACCTCAGAGCTGGGGTCTCCCACGGTTGGGGTGGCCTTGTTCATGGACTGTCTCCCCAGGTGGCTCTCAACAATGAGGAATTTGACTGGGTCCTGACTCCTTAGCACAAATTGCCCCTTAGAACCTAGAGCTCAGGGTGGATTTTGAGATTTAAGGATGTTCCATCTTTCCTGGATCTCTAAGGAGGGATGTGTGTGTGCCTGTGTGCGTGTGGCGGGGGGGAGAGGGGTGTTAGGGAAAGAGAGAGGAGCTCGGTGAGAATGGGTATGTGGTCTCAGAGAGGAAAAGGGGAACTCAGTGCTTGCCCAGCTCAAAGGACCAGAGCATGCCAGTGCCTCAGTTTGCTCGTCTGTACAGCGGCAATGAAAACCCCTGGGTGTTGCAAGGGTGTCTCATGCACTGCTGCTGTCTGCGGTATAGTGAGTGCACAAACGGAGGATGTCCAGCAGCTCCAAAAGTCCAGCTGTGTCTGGGGATGCTGCCTTTGGCTGGGCCCATCTGGTGAAGGGGCAGCCATTAAGCCCTGATGGGGCGCAGTTCCAGCCCATGGTGAGAAGTTCCTGAAAGCTAGGAAGTCAGTTGTCATGGGGACAACGTTGACAGTCTCTATGGTGACAACTTGGTGGGACAAAGGAAAGCCTAGGGGACAGGTGTTCTGTTACCTCAGATACCAGAGTTTTGTTTCCATGGCAACAGCTATGGGGTCCAGGCTGCCTGGGGGTGGAGCTTGCAGGGTAGCAAGGAGCTGGGGAACAGGGCAGCCTGTTTCCATGGTGAGAGCTGGAGAACTGAATGTTGGGTCTCTCTCTGGATAGTTGCGGGGGAGGGTGGTTCCCCTGGCTGTTGGTCAGGATGGGGACGGCAAGAAGTGAAATTGTAGGTCTCTGGGGTGCAGGCGGTGAGATGTGAAATGTGTGGTATCCATGGTTACAGCTGAGGAGGGAGGCACCACCTCCACGGGTGTGACTGATGAGGGAAGGGCTGTGTGACTCTAGATGGCAGGTAGAAGCTGGGCTGGTCACCTTCGTAACAATGGCAAGAGGGGTGGCTTGTCCATAGCAAGTGACATGGATTTTATGGGTCCCTGGGCCCAAGGGGATGGTCTCTTTGGTGACAGCCAGGAAAGGGGCCATCAGGTGGGGGTGGATTTGCTCCCTTCAGAGAGATACCTGAGGGGTGGGGCGTGGCCGCCAGTCATGCAGGCCAGATGGGGGCGTGTCAGTCTGTTTTCAGGTGA
The DNA here is from genome assembly GCF_041296265.1 of Equus caballus. NCBI lineage: Eukaryota > Metazoa > Chordata > Mammalia > Perissodactyla > Equidae > Equus > Equus caballus. The sequence goes on from NC_091704.1 coordinate 18,234,441, forward strand.
CAGACAAGGGTGGTCTCCCCTGGAACTGGAAGAGTGGGGCTGTTACTCAGGAAACTTCGGGGGACTCACGACGACGGGGGAAGAATGGGAGTACCCAACGTACAGTCACCGTAAGGGAGAGGACAGGGGCTCACAGCCTCCATGTGACCACGGAGGCATGGTCACCTGGCGAAGTCTGAGGTTTCCGGTTTCTCTACAGGCGATGGGGAGGAGGATCCAGTGTCCAGGTGACTGTTAGGGGAACTGTCTTCAGTCTCCAGGGAGATGCAGAGGGCTTGTGGCCAGTCTCCAGATAACCCCGGGGGTCCAGCCTCCAGGAGACCTCAGGAGTGGTTCCATCTGTTTCCAGGTGACCTTACGAGGCCTGGCAGATCTTCAAGGGACCTCAAGGGTCTCTTGGCCTCCAGGGGTGTGTCGAGGGAGGAGGGGAAATCCACTGTCTAGGAGAGGTGGGGCTTGGTCAGTTTCCAGGGGACTTGTCTCCCAGGACTGGCTAGTCTCTGGGGACCTCAGGGGGTGTGGCCAGTGTTCAAGGCCCTCAGGAGGCACCGCAAGGGGCGTGGCCAATCTCCAGGGGCGGAGTCCGTCTCCAGGGGACGGCAAAGCATTTGGCAAGCCGCCGAGCGCCCGCCCCAGCGGTCCGCACCAGCCATCTGCGCCCGGGGCCTAGACGCGCAGCGGGGTCCAGGCGGCGGGATCGCGCGCGCCTCCAGCCCAGCCACCGCCTCCGGCCCAGCCCCAGCCCCAGCCCCCGGGTGCAGGGTCCGGCGCGCCGGGAGCCCGGTAGCAGTAGACGCCGAAGAGGCGGCGCGTGGCGTCCGGAAAGCCGAGGCTGCGTACGCCTGGCCGGCGGCCGCCACAGCGCGCGCGCGGATTCACGATGGGGTAGCGCGCGCTCCCGTCGGCCAGCCAGCCCGCGGTGCAGCGGTCCAGCAGCTGCAGCTTCCACGCGGCGAACAGCTGCCCCACCTTGGCTACGGCCGCGCCGCGCGCAGCGCACGCGCGCGCTGCTCCTGAAAAGGGCACTGGCCGCAGCGGCTTCAGGAAGAACACGCGCCCTGCGATGGGGTGGGAGAGTGGTTAGGGCCGCTACCCGGACCCCGCCTCGGGATTCAGGACGCCCTCCACCGCCTGCAGCCCAGGACCCCAGCCTCAGGATTCAAGAACACCCCTTCCCCTGCGGCCTGGGACCTCAGCCTCGGCCAGGGCAGTGTTGGTGCCAGGCGATGCCTGATTGCTACGCCGTGGCTGTCCTGGGGGAGGGATCTCCTGGTCCAGACCCCGGAGGGCCGGTGTGAGGAGGAAGGGCAGAAGAGAGATAATTGTGGGGTGGAGGGTGGGAAAGGGAGACTGAGAAGTAGCGGGACCCAGGAGAGGCCAGTCTGGGGGCAGGGCCTCATGGCCGGGGCCCGGGCTTGCAGTAGGCGGGGCCTACGCACCCGGGAGGTTGGAGGTGAAGCAGAAGGCGTCGTAGCGTTCCTCGGCATTATGGCGGTAGCCGTAGTTGCGCACGCCCCCGGAGGCGCCACCGCCGGCCCCGGCGCTCCCGGCCCCGCCCAGGCCGCCGCAGGGCTCCCGGGGCTGGCTCACCGGGTACTGCACCGAGCCGTCGCGCAGCCAGCCCGCGTTGCACCAGTCCAGGCCGTCGCGCCAGGCCGCGTGCAGCTGCTCGGCCGATGCCAGGATGCCGTCCTGCTCAGCGCATGCGCGCTGCGCCTCCATGAAGGTCAGCTTGTAGCGGCCTCCACGGGGGTGGTAAGGGAAGACCACACCTGGGAGGACACACGGGCGTCAGATCCGGCCCCCCAGCTCGCTACCCCCCGACCTGACATCTGGGGTGCTGTGTGAACTCTTCATCTTAGACCTTCCAGTCCTCATGGCCCCCTTTGTCTTAAGCTTGGGATTCACTTGACCCTCCTCCTTAACGTACTTAATCATGTCCACTGCCTTTCCCTTTGCTTATGTTCTCTCCACCTATTGAACTCCTATTCATCCTTCAAAACGCAGCTCCCACAACCCTCCTCCATTCAGTCCAATGTGCTTCTGAGATTCTCCCAGCACTAGGACCTTCCATCTTGTTAAGCCTTGAGTCCATGGAGCTGGGAATGTGTATGTCCAGTGCTGACTCCCCAACACTGGAAGCCCCTGAAATGTTGACCCTGGGGAAGGATCCCTTTGATCCTCAGCATTGTCCAGAACAATTGGTTTCCCTTCCACCTTCAGTTCTTACAAATTGTCCCTCATCGGACTCACAGTCAACTCTGCTCACAAGGGTTCTGTGTATCTGTGCTGGAAGGGCAGACCTTGGGGGTGAGTTGGGTACTCTCAGCAGATGAAGGAAGGAGCCGAAGAGGGCCAGAGAGAAGACCTGGAGCCTGACAGATAAGAGTTTGAGTCCTGGCTCTGCCACTCACTAGCATGTGCCCTGAGTAAGGCTGTCACCTCTCTGAGCCAGTTGCTCATCTGCTCGTAATAGTGTCTCTTTCAGGGTTTTTGGGAAAATTAAATGAGAGACTGCAGAGAGCTCTTCAAGCACCGGCACATAGAAAACGCCCAATAAAGGAGAGCTGCTGCTGCTGCTATTGTTGCTATTTGCTATTGTTTGGAAGTTCAGCAAGTGAGGACTCTGAAATCTTTCCTAGCATCTTCTAAGGTGGACTGAGGAAGCAAACTAAGTGGGAGAGAATTCTTCATAGAAAGCCCACCTCCCAGCTCCACGGTCAGCCAATCAGAGCATCCCATCTCCTAGCCACAGTGATTGGCTCGTGGGTGGGCATGTGACTCAAGCTGGGCCTATGAGGGACAACTCTGGGACTCTGGCTAGCACTAGGAAATCAGTTGCTAAGCTGGGAGGATGGAAGCCTGGCCCTACTTTTCTGTTCCTTCAGGGGAAAGCTGCCGGAGGAAAGCGCATCCAGGGTAGCAGAGCTGAGGGAGGGATTCCTGACATAGAGTGAGTGCCTGGATCCCACCTACCCCTGGATTTTCCAACGTCCTCACTACTGACATTTTGGACTGGATCATTCTTTGCTGTTGGGGACAACATTCTTTGCTGTGTGTTGTAGGATGTTTTGCAGCATCCCTGGCCTCTACCCACTAGATGCCACCAGCAACCTCCTTCTAGACGATGCCAATGTCCCTGGCGAGCAAAATCACCCCACATCAGAACCATTACCCTACACCTGCCTCCCCCCCCACATCCTCTAAATTCCTTCAGGCCAACTTGATTTGGTTTCTGTCCCGTGCAATACTCTCCCTCTCTCCTCCCTTAGAAACGCGTGGCATCCTGCTCACGAGCTGGTTACCTTCCAGGTCGAGCTTGACCATACCAGTGTCATCCTCCAGCTCATTGGTGACCTCGCACTCATAGCGCCCATAATCCTGCAGTGTGACGTTTCGGAGAACCAGAGAGGCGTCCCCGGGCCCGTCGCCCTGCAGCTCTGCCCGCCCGCGGTAGCTGCCAAACGCCCGGTGCTGGGGGCCCAGTGCCACGAAGACATCAGCAAAGGCCAGTGGGTCCACCACCTTGGTCCACTTGAGGCGGACACCGTCGTGGCCGTGGGCCGCTGCCTCGTAGTGGTAACGGCATGGCAAGACGATGGTGCCACCTCGATGGCTGACCACCTGCCCCGGCGCTGTCTGCACCACCACCGAGCCCGACTCGCCCTCTGCGGGCGACCAAATAGGGTTCAGAAGAGGTCCCGGGGGTGGGGCTGGGGACCCTAGGGAGGGGGACCCTGAGGAGGGGATGTAGGAAGAAGACTCGGGTGGGGGTCAGGAAATCAGCTGGATAAAGGAGTTTAGGGAGGGAACTGGGGAGGGGCAGGGGACTCAGAGGGGGAGGAGCTGTGGGGGACTGTGGCCGTGAGGAACGCCCAGCGCCCTCCCCCCTCCATGCACCCAGGCGATCACACTTGGCCACGGCTCCTGCGGGGCAAGACCCGCTTCAGCGTCCCTGACTCACCAAGCACATGCACGACCTTCTTCCGGCCGCGCTGCGCCCCCGCGGGGGCCGTGAGCAGCAGGACTCCCCAGGCCGCGGCCCAGAGCGCGCCGGGACCGAGGGCCGCCCGAGCACACACCTGGGGGCAGCGGGGGGCTCAGTCCAGCCTCCTGGCCTTTGCCTGTCAGAGGACCAGCCCCCTGGCCTTCCTTCCCCGCGGCGAGGACTTCTCACCTGCCGAGGCTCCCAGCCGGGCCAGGACCCCAGAGGACTCCCCCAAGGAGAAGGCTGGCAGGCCCACCCTCAACCCTCCCAGGATCTCTCACCCTCGCTCCTGCGCAAAGCCCACGCCTCAGACTCACCCTCCCTTAGTCCTGCGCGGGCAACCCGCCTGACCCCCTAACCCCAACGTTGAAGGCTTGGAGTCCCGCCCCTTCTTTCTCCGGCCCAGACCCGGGACTGGGGGCGCTGGGGAGGAGCTGGAGCAGCGACAGCGGCAAGGTTATCCGTGCGCCAGGAGACTGCAGCAAACCGAGCGGGGGCGGGGTGGGGGGGGGGGGCGAGGGAATGGGAGAGACAGGGGGAGGGAGAGATAGAGGGCGAGAACAGGGAAAAAGAGAAAGGCAGGGAGAGATGGAGACAGCAGGGAGAGACAGAACAGAGAGAACCAGATGGAAAGAAGAGGAAGGAAAGACGGAGCGAAAGAGATGCAGAGGGGGACAGAGATGCAGAAGGACAGAGCCTGGAAGGGAGAGAGAGAGCAAGAGGGAAAGAGACACAGAGAAGGAAACACGGGAGTAGGGAGAGACAGAGAGACTCAGAGAAAGGGAGAGAAAAGGAACCAGGAAAAAAAAAAAAGGGAGAGAGAAGTCGGGAGAGACGGAGAGGGAGGAGAGGCAGAGAGTTCGAGAAAGAGGTATAAGAGGATGAGAAGGGATGGGAAAGATCGAGACGGGGAGAGAGACTGAGGAGAGAAACACCAAGGGACCTGGATTCAGAGACACAGAGAGACAGAATCCCAGAGACGGACCTATAGGGACCCGCGCCCGCCGCCGCACTCACCATCTTGCGGGTGCGGCCCCCACCGAGCGGCCCCTTCGCGCCGAGACTGCGCTCCCCCGCACACCCAAGGAAGGACTGGGCAGGTCCCTGCGGGCGGCGCAATCCCGGCGTCTGCCTGCAAGGGGAGGAGGGAAGCGGCGGGGGGGGGGGGGCCGTTAAAGGGAAAGCGGCGGCAAGCGCTACACGGAAAGGAAACCTGGGTGCGGGCGGCGGACAAAGGACCTCGCTCGACAGTGAGTGCAGAACCAGGTCCCTGCTGGCTGGACTTGGGCCCGCGGAGGTACTCTCTGGGCCTCGGTTTAACCGTCTTTAAAATGGAGGAGGGGGCCTGATGGAGTCTTCCAACTTGGACGCCCGGCGTAGGCAGGGGGCTGAATAACCTGGGAAAGGAGCTTGGCCTGCAGATCTGTTTTCCTGTTTGTCACTGGGTGACAACGCGGGGTCCTGGGCTCTGGCACCCAAAAGGTGCTCACGCTGCAGGATGGGGGCCCCACAACAGTCACACACTCTGCAGAGGGGACACACAGCAACAGGGCCAAATCGGACTCTGCCCCTCACTGGCTGTGGGCAGTTGGAAGAGATGCTTGGTCTCTCTAAGCCTCAGTTTCCACTTCTGGGCTATGGACTGCTGGTTCTTTGGTGAAGATCCAATGGCCATGGGGTCGGCCCCGTGGCCAAGTGGTTAAGTTTGCGTGCTCTGGTTCAGCGGCCCAGGGTTTCCCGGGTTTGGATCCCGGGAGTGGACATGGCCTCGTCAGGCCATGCTGAGGCGGCATCCCACATAGCACAACCAGAAGGACCTACAACTAGAATATACAACTATGTGGGGCCAGCCCCATGGCACAGTGGTTAAGTTCAGCACATTCCACTTAGGCGGCCGGGGTCTCCGGGTTCAGATCCCGGGTGCAGACCTACACGACTTGTCAGCCATGCTGTAGCAGCGCACCACATATAAAGTGGAGGAAGTATGGCACAGATGTTAGCTCAGGGCTAGTCTTCCTCAGCAGTAAAAAAGAATATACAACTATGTACTGGGGGCTTTGGGGAGAAAAAGAAAAAAAAAAAAAGAAGATTGGCAACAGATGTTAGCTCAGGTGCCAATCTTTAAAAAAAAAAAAGATCCAATGGCCAGACTACAATAGGTGCCTAATAAGCGTTGCTAGAGTGTTACTAGAGGTGGGGAGCAGGGGAGTCTGATCAAGCCCTTGACCCACTCTGCGACCCAGTCACCCCTGAGCCTGGCCCTTCGCTCAAGTTCAAAAATGGAATCAGGAAACAATGAGCCCTTCCCCTGACCCTCTGGCTGCCCCTTCACCCTCAGTTTTTCCAAAATATGAGCCAACTAGACAGCAGAGGCAAGGTTCTGGGCTCTGTGGTAGAACTAGCTGGGCTGAGACTTGGTCCCTAGCTCAGCCAGGACCTTCAACTCCTGCAGCTCAGTTTTCCCATCTGGAATACGGGTTGAGATCCAGCGTGCAGCACCCAAGGTTAGCCCCTGGCATGGTATGCAGTGGGTGGTTAATAACTGTGCCACACTATTAGTTATTATAATTTATTGACAGAGCTTGGATTTCAAAGTGACCTCAGGCAGGTCTCTGGTCCTCTCTGAGCCTCAGTTTTCCCCATCTGGGAGATGGAGCCGTGCACACCAACCAAAGGCAGACTTCTGCTGTCCAGCACCTCCAGCTCCTGTTGGGCACGCTGGCAGTGATAGGTAGGCCCTCATGGGGTCAGAGAAGCAGGTCCCTCGTCCCTACATCCTGAAACTCTCAGGCAGCAATATTTTGGGCATCAAGAGGGTTTTTACTAAAAGCATCCATGGCGGGGGATGATGGGTAAATTCTGGGAAAGAGTAGAAGAATCCATGTGGGATTGGTGTACCCTGACAGTTCAGCGTGGCTGTGGCCCTCTGTGCTTGGGTCTCCCATCCCACCCACAGGCCTGAAACCACCATAGCCAGGACCAAAGACACCCAGAGACATACCTCCTGCCTCTAAAAAACCCAACCCACCCTTCCTGGGGCAGGGCCTGCTAAGCATGTACACGGAGTCCTGGGGAGTCCCACGGCCCCCTCAGTGCTGCTTCTTATGGTGGGCTGGGGGGCCGGGGGGTGGGCGCAGGAAGAAGGCAGGCCACCGCAGGCAGCGATAGGCCAGCAGGTGGGGGCCCAGCGCATACAGCAGGTTGCACACGAAGAAGCAGGCCCAGGTGTCATCAGGTACACGGTAGGTGAAGGGCGTGCGCAGGTGCATGGAGGCACCCATGTGCGAGAACTGTGCCTAGTGGCCATACAGGGAGGATGGGTGTCAGGAGCCAGAAGAGAACAAGTCCTAGCATCACTGACATGCCACCCCGGGGAGCCCTGAGCGTCCCTGTCTTTGTTTCGCTGGCTCTGCTGACCTGTCTCCCCTCTCCAGTTCATCTGTCTGTCTCTAAATATCCTTGTCCCCACATGTCCTGTCTTTGTCCATCTGTCTGTGAGCCTCTCCCCAGCTGCCTGACAAGGACCATCTTCAATCCGTCTGCTGGGCCCTGTACCCAATCTCTCTGACCTGGGTCCACCTCCTCCTCCTGCTCTTCCCCGCCCCAGGTAGATGCCCGTGACACAAAAACCTGTGGAGTCTACCTCATAGATGTCCTCCAGGTCCCCACTGTACTGGCCTGGGCCCAGGCTTTATCACTTCCCATCAGGAATCCAGAAACAGGACCCCAGCTCTGATGGGGCCCTCCACTGCTCAAACACTTCCCACAGCTCCCCATCATTCTCAGCACAAGCTCCCAAGCTCAGAGTTCAAAGCCCTCAGCATCTAGCTACCAATTTCTCTTGCCTCTGCCTTTAGCCATATTACAGTTCTGCTAAGTCATTGTCCCTGTCTGTGCCTTTCCTCATGCTGTTCCCATTCCTGGAATGCCCTTCCCTGCTGGGAGAACTCATACCCATACGTCAAAGCCCACCTCTATGCTACCTCTTCTGGGAAACCTTCTCCCTCTGGAATTCCTCTCAGCCCCTATCCCTTTCTCTCTCCAGTTCTGATCCCAAGAGGTTGGAGGTGTCTGTGTCTAGCACTTTCTCTCTCAGATTAGAGAATCCTGGGATACTGAGCTGTGGCTGGGGCCTCTGAGGGGCCCAGCATCACCTTGCCTAGGGGGTGAGCACAAAAGCAACTGATGGGCAGGTAGAAACTTTCTTCCCTAAGCACCTGCCCACCCCACCCCCGCCCCACCTCACCTGGCCAATGGCTCCAGCAAACACTAAAGCCCAGTCAGGCAGCCAGGAGCAGCCGGGAAAGATGAGGGCATAGGCAGCCAGGCCATGGAAAGGCAGCACGTAGAACATGTTCACTAGCATCTGGTGGGCACAGAGCCAATGAGTGAGCAGCTGTCCCAGCCAGGTTTCCAGAGACCCCTGAAACGGGGGCCTCAGGAAGGATCTGGCCAACCTCATACCCCACCCAGGATGGAGGCTCTCTGCACATCCCAACCCTGTGCAAATTGTTCCTCTCTTTCCCTTGGGTATCCTCCCACATACACATACATACACTGAGCCCACTCACCTTACTCCTGAAGTGGCATGTGACCCTTTCCTGGCCAATCAGAACACCCCAGCCCCCTGGCCATAATCATCAGCTCAATGGTCAGATGATAATGGGCATGTGATTCAAAGTGGGCCAATGAGAGCCTGCCTGAGACTTGTGCTTAAGCTCTAGGGAAATAAGGGCTCATATTGCTCTGTGGTGGCTAAGTAGGGTAGACGGAGGCTTGGAGCTGCTCAAGGCTGCCTCTGCCATCCCACAAAGGGACTACCTGGGAGTGGAGCCCATACAAAGAAAGCAGAGCCCAGAGACAGAGCTATCTTTGATCTCCTGGATCCAGCCATACCTGAAGGTCATATCTGTGCTTTTTAGGTAGAACAATAAATTCCATTTGTGTTTCTGCCAGTCTGACTTGTGTTTCTGGCACCTGCTTCAAAGAGGCCCAGTGGATCCCCACCTGTGGCAGGACTGTGACCCTCTCCTCCCACCCGCCCTCTCACCTGCACCTTTGGATAGGCCACAGGGTCCCGCAGGTATGGCTCATACTGATAAATGTAGACAAAGCAGGCATCTGTGGGGCAGTCAAGAACCACCTGGGGTAGACAGATGAACCAACAACTGACAGACCTCACCTCAAACATCCCTCCTACAAGAAGTCTCCACCCTCCCACCCCTTGCTCCGGCCCCCCCCCAACCCTGGTTCTCTCCCTCTGGCTGGGAAATCACAGATATCTTTGCTCCCCCTGGATACACTTTGGGGTTCCTCCTGCTCAGCCATCCCCACATCCTGGGCTGCCTTCTCTGCTCGACCTCCCAAGACCTTCCTATGAAGCTTTCACTCTGCCTCATGGATCCGCCTTAAAACCCCCTTCCTGTGTCAAGAGCATTCTGGGCCAAATCCCTGGGGTCAGGAGCCTAGCAGCCTAGGGAGGAAAGGGGGACATGGGAAGAAGGCTACAGGGAATGGAGTTTTGCATGGAAGACTCAGGTGAGACTCGATGAAGAACTTCTGTGGATGATCAGACAGGACAGCAGTGGCCTTTTTTCACTTGGTAAAGGAACATGTGTGGGAGGGGTGGGCTGGGGAGCAGGGCTGGAGGTGGGCGAAGTGTAGGCTGGCCAGCACAGACTCACCAGGCCCCGGAAGAGGGTAAAGAACCCAGCAAGAGTGAGGTAGATGATGAGGGCCAGGTCAACTGGGCGCTGTAGGAGGCCCTTTCTTTGTTCCTCCTGCACCTGCACATGGGGAAGCACCAGCATGAGAAGTCTGGTATCCAACAGGCACTCAATAAAGGCCCATCCCTTCTTTCCTAATGACCAAGGAGATCATTCCCAAGAGACAATGTTTTTGACCAGAGACAACTCAAATGGGGGACATTCTGGCATGTTGGCATGAGGCCTGCTAGGGGCAAGGCACTCACCACATTGGGGGTGCAGCAGGTTGGTGCCTGGGACTGGCTGAAGACCCTCACACCAGCCCAGCATGGGACCAGCACATAGGGGATGGCAAGGAAGAAGGCGGGCCTAATCTCTGAGCTGTATTTGCCTGTCATGGTAGGAGAGAGGGCGTGTCACTCAGCGAGGATCTCCCAGGCCTGGCCAGACCTGTTAGCTGTAAGTCTTGATTCTTAAATGCCATCCTTGCAGATGCTCTAACATCTCTGACGCCCCATTGCCCATAAGATGATGTCCATGCTCCTCAGCCTGGCCTGCCTCAGTTTACCTTCCAGATATGGGTACACTTCAGCTGTTCTTTGTTCCCCCTGGATATACCTTGGGGTTCCTCCTGTTCAGTCATCCCCACATCCTGGGCTGCCTTCTCTGCCTGACTTCCCCAGACCTTCCAGTGAAGCTTTCACTCTGCCCCATGGATCTGCCTTAAAACCCCCTTCCTGTGTCAAGAGCATTCTGGGCTAAATCTCTGGGGTTAGGAGCCCTGCAGCCTAGGGAGGAAGGGGGGACACGCTTCCACCCAAGAGGAAATGGGGAAGGCGGGGGCAGGCTGCTGGCTGAGGTTGTGCATAGACAGGCATGGGGGGGAGGCCCTCTACAGGCACTGGGGAGGGGATGGAGGACCCAGTGGGGACCTCCAGGTGCAGAGCAGTGACCCAGTCTGCGGGGATGGGATTCCTCAAAGCTGAGTCTTTACCAAGGATGTTTCCTGGGAGGAACACCAGGACGCTCATGACGAAGGATCCCAACCAGTAGAGTCCAAGGTTCCGGTACCTCTTCCTGGGTGATGGATGGAGAGGTGACCAGTAGACACCCGTCCCCTGATCTCAGAGCCCCAGCCAGGGCTCAGGGACCACCCTGGGCTCCTCAGCTCTGGGTCCCTCCAAGATTTGCCCAGGACAGAAGGGACAACAGGTAGTTGAATGAGGGAAGGAACAGTCACATCCTCTATCCAAGGACAGAAGTGTCTGCCCAGGCACCAGGTGGTACAAGAGAAGAGAGCTGACCGTCACTTACACCTGCAACATTCCCCACACCCTTCTCCTGCCACCCCTGGCTAGAGCCCTGGAGAGCCCTCCTGATTTCCCCTACAGACACTTCTGCCTCCACCCTGGCCTGGACCCCACCTGAGGAATTCACCTCCTTCCCAGGGTCTAGGCGCGAGCCCACCCACCCCGCACACCTTCTGCGGATGGCGCCGGCCATGGCCAGGTAGAGGAGGTAGTGAACAGTGCCGTCCCAATAGCAGATGAAGACTCCATGCGCGGTCCGCAGGTACGGATCGCCCTGCGAGGGCAGGCCCAGGGCTCAGACTGGCAGCGGGGCAGGGGGAATCCCAGGCCGCCCGCTACGTACCTCCTTGGTGTAGAACTCCATGAAGCCCACCGCATAGCCATCTTCCTGGAGAGCGATAAGGAGGTCTACCACCGAGGTGAAGGCGAAGACAGCGAATACTATGGGGAGAGTGGGCGTGGCACGGCCCGGGTTGGGCGGGGCCTGAGGCTGCGCTCAAGGACCCAGATTCCAAGCAAAGACTGCGCCCAACTGCTCCCAGTCCCCACTCCGTAGGTCACATGACCCACAGCCCAGCCTCATGGGGAGGCACAGTCCCTGCCTTTGGGGGTTCCCAGGTTGGGAGAGGCACTGTCCCTGCCGTCAAGGAGATTCCAGAGTGATGGGGAGGCACGGTCTTCAGGGGCTTCTGGTCTGATGGGAAGACACAGTTCCGGCTCTCAGGAGCCACAAAGTCTGAAAGGGGAGGCCCTCTGAGGTTCCCCAGTCAATGCGGGTTCTCCAATGTCTCTGAGGTTCTCCAGTCTGATGGGAGCCCCTTCAAGGGCCCTCAGTCTGATGGAGGAGGCCCTTGCTCACACGGTTCTCTTCCATAGGACCCTCCCACTGACTCACCAGCATAAAGCGGGTCGTAGTAGATCTCACCGCGGGACAGGCTGTAGATAGCCACAAATAGCAGACCCAGGATCAGGGCGCTCATCAACACCACCCCCAGGGGGCTGTGGAGGAGAAAACCAAGTCAGGGACGCCGGGCCCAGTGCTAAGGCCCCACTCCACCCTGGTGAGGGCAAGAGCAGCCTCTGGGAAGCTCCAGGTGTCAAGGCTGAAGTGTCTGTCTGTCCAGGAATGCCATTCCCTGAAACTGCCCTTTCCCATCACCAGGCTCTTGCCCCAGCTGTTTCCCTCTCCTGAAAACTCCTTCCAGAAGTCTCTTTACCATTTGGTAAACTCCTACTCATCCTTCAAGAGCCGTCTTTCATGGCTCCTCCTCCAGGAAGCCCTCCCTGACTCCTCAAAAAGAATCATTGCCTGACTTGGGCCAGGTACAAAGGGGGCATCTGTCAACACCTTCTGAGTGTATGATTTATCCTATCATTTGCTGGAATATGTTTGACTCAATTTGCTCAGTCAGTGGTTCAACAACGTGGATCCCCTCTGTGGCCAGATCCAGCTCTCACGCCTGCCAGAGGGTCTCCAGTGCTTGGCTCTGTACACCTCACTATCTGAAGCTCCCGACTCCTCTGGGCTAAAGTCCAAATGCCTCCATCAACTCCACCCCACCTCTGCCCTGATCTGTCCTCACCAACCTGATAAGGCAGGTCACCCAGTTGTACAGATAATAGAAGCCAGGTCTCTGGGCAGCCCCCAACAGGTGGGTGAACCAAGGCCCAGAGAGGGCAGGAGACCTATCCAGGGTCACACACTCTCACCTACACTCTCTCCAGGCTCCTACCTTGTGAACCCCTCTGATCCCCAGGATCCCCATCCTGCCCCCTCTGACCAACAATGACAATTATAATAACCAGATGAGACTGCACCAGAGTCTCTGCACACAAGTCGTAATCCTTAACCATAACTATGGGATGAGATCTAGGACTATGTTCATTACACAATCAAGAAACTGAGGCTCCCAGAGGCAACCTGGCTCACCCAGGGCCCACAGGGACAGAGCCAGGAATTTGTCCCTAAGGAGCCAACCCCACAGTCAAGACTCCCTCTACTCCATGTCTTAGATTGAGCTGGGTTTGGAAGTGTGAGGAGCTTGCAGATGCCTGGTACACACTGGCTGGATCCACAGGGCTGGGGTTTCGGGTTAGGAGTCAGGGACAGGGGAGGTGGCAGAATATAGGGGAAACTGAGGCTGGGACAGGCTGTGCCAGCCCTTAAATGAAGAAAGTCTCAGACCTGAGACAGGTAATGGAGGGACCGTCTGGAAGGGGCGGTGGAGCAGAGCATATGTGTGGCAAGAGCCAGGTCACTGGAACCTTGTCTGGGGCAATACTTTGACCCTTGGCGACTTTGGAGCCGGTGCTGGGCACATCCCTGGGAAAACCCCAGAAACCCTCCAAACCCTGCCCTGTGGGGGGCTCTGCTTCTCAACTTCCCTTCTCCCCAGGCCTCAAACGTGCCACGAGCGCCCTCACTCCCACCACACAGCATCCTGGCCCGCGGGAAGGGGACTTCCGGGTGAGGGGGTTTCCTCTAGCTCAGCCTCCACCTTCTGGGGCCAGAGGCGCGCGGGGTCGCAGGGTTCGAGAGAGCCAGGCCCGCCGCCCGCGCATCCTCCCTCCCCGCCCCCACGGCCCGGCCCCGCCGCCCCCCAGGAGGCCGCCCTCGCCCTCCCGGCACGCACTGCGAGAGCGCCGAGACGTGGTTGAGCGCGTAGGACACCGGGAGGGCGCCGAGCGACAGAGCCGCAATCTTGCCGGCCAGCGGCGGGATGTCCATGGTGGCGGAGCCCGGACCACGGCTCAGCGTCGGCGCGGCCTCTAGGGCTCTCAGCAACTCCGCGGCGGCGCTCTAGGCGGGGGGGTTGCCAGGGACCCAGCCTGGCCCGGCCCCGCCCCGCGCAAAGGTCGCCCCCCGCTGCGCCCTGGTCCGGTCGCCGCAGCCGTGACCTCCCTGAGCGCTCCCGCGGAGCCTCCGAGGCCCCTCCCCCTCTACACCCTCGTCCGGCTCAGCGCGGTCCACACTGGCCTGGCCGTTTCTGCGGCCCAGGCTCAGTTTCCCTCTTATTGAAGGCTAGAAGACGACGCCTCGGGATGCTTCTGCTCTGAGGCCCGGGGCTGCGTCCTAGAGACCCCGGGCCAGCAACCTCATTCTAAGGGAATTCGTTCTCCAGGCCTCGTTTTGCACTTCTGCTTTCTTCATCCTAAGGCGCCAGCGTCCCAACCTTGACCCCGAAGGGGACCCTTTTTAACTCCCCACACCTCTTCCCCCCAGGATCAAGTGGTCATTATCCGTGTGCGCTGATGGAGGAACCTGACCTAGTTGGGTGCAAGTCCTCTTCAGTGCCCTTGGATTTGAGATTTCATGCCTGGCCCCAAACTGAAACACGTGTCTGCGTGTGAAGCTTTGACTGGTTCTGGGGCCATCTCAAGGCAGGTAGCCATAGTCCTGGGTTGAGGGTCCCTTAGAGGCAGTGATTCTGTGCTGTGTTCCTTCCATGTAGCCTCCACACCTTGTGGGCAGCTGAGGCTGGGCTCACTTAGCGGGTGGAGGGAGGGGGCTCAAGAGGCAGGCTGAGATTAGGTGGGGATGGAGCCACCTTGGTGAGGAATTTGGGAACAGTGTTCCTGGCAGGGAGGAGCTCAGGCTTGTGGCTGAAGCAGCAGAAAGGAGGAGCCTGGGGTTGGGGTGTGGTGGGGACTTGGGAGGGTTCTGAACAGCTTAGAGGAGGGGGAGATGCAAAGGGGGCAGGGGAGCTGGACCAGGGAGAGGGCTGTAGGGTGGGGAAAGGTGGCCCAATGTCTTTGTCACGCCCTCCGACCAGCCTTGGACTCTGATACTTGTGGCTGCTGGAAACAGGGTGAGCGGTCCCCACCTGATTCCTGCCCCGGGGCACCCACAGTCTGGGGTCAGGAAGATTCTAACCCTCACCACCACCTCCAACCAGGGCCCTTTCTCCATGCAGCCCCTTAGCCTTTTGTCAGCTGGGTCCCACCTGTAAGCCTCAGTGACAAGATGGTCTTCTGGCCACCTGCCTGACAGCCTCCCTCCCCAGGTGAGCGTTGCCCGTGGGGTGAAGTTCAGGTTCCTCTGGGCTGACCTGAGGCTCCAGTCTCATTTCTTGACCTTTCCCAACTCTAGCGGTGCCAACACCCCACAAGCCTCTCTCCTGTCTGCCAGATGGACCCTCTCATATTTTCTCACCCCTTAAGGCAGATCCCAACATCCCCTCTTCCAGGCAGCCCTCCTTACCACCCCAGCCTCACTTCTCCCCCTGCAGGGCCAGGGGTGTCTGGTCCAGCCCTGTCTAGGGGCCTGGCCTCACACTCTGTGTCTGGGAGGCGCTGGTACACACACACACAATTTGGAGGCCTCCTTTTCCAACTTTCCCCATGGCTGGAGGTCAAAGTCCATGGGCTGAGCCTGGCAAGCCTCCCGGACACTGATAATTCAATGGAATGGTGACCTTGACCTAGATGGCAGGATGCCTGGGACTGAAGCCTAGGGTCCCCATCATTGGAACCTCTGGCTGCCCAGAGCTACACCCTTGTGCTTGGGACCCAGGCCCCCTGTGCAGCCTCCACACACAGGCTTGTGTTACCCCTTTACCCTGTGCTGGGCACAGCAGCCACGCTGGGGAGAGAGGGTAGCATGTGTCACCCCAGCCTGGGCTCTGCTGCTGAGACTCCCAGTCCCTGGACTCCCCGCTTTGGGACACTCCTCAGGCTGCCTCCACCAGAGCTCCTGGTTCCTCTTTATAGCATTTATCAATTCAGACTATGTTAGGGGTTCACTGCCACGTCCCCAGCAGACTGTGGCTGCCCAGGAGCACATCTTGTCCATCTGGTTCACACAGTTGGTGTTCAGTATTTGCTGAATGACTGTGTCAATGCAAGCGGGCCCAAGAGCCTGATCCCAGCTTGTGTCCTCAGAGCCCATGATCCTACAGGAGTTGAGCAGGACCCACTGGATACGTGTGTGGGGCAGGTGAGTGAGTTGTGGGGGCCCCTTGGGCCTTGATACTGCAAGCATGGCTTGCAGGTTCCTGAGACCCGCCTATGCTGCTCACTCAGCAGCTGCAGCTGAACAAGATCCCCAGGTGGCTTCTGCACAAACATGAGGCACCGACTGGAGCCGTGGGGAGCTCTTGATACATACCTTGGTCTGGGCCACCCACCCACCTCCCCTCCTCCAGGAAACAAGTGATGTCTTAGCATGGTATATCTGTCCATGAAGCTATCCTCCAAAGGCACAAGCCCCAGGGACTCCTGTGTCCCCGACACTGGCGGGACCCAGGGCAGTTGGGGCAGCCTGGGCTGCAGCCATCACCAGCAGGGCTTGCTGTGTGTGGGGCCTTGTCAGTGCCACCTGCCGGTGAGGCAAGGAGCACAGGAGTGCCCTGCTCCAAGACCCCTCCCCAACCTCCTGCAATGCAGTGCTAGGCTGGGAGGTGCCTGATGCTCTGGGCCCAGCTGCAGCCAGATTTGAGCTGGCAGGCCTGCCACCCCACCCCTTGCAGAGGAAGCTTCGTGGGTCTAGCCCCCAACTGCAACCCAGGCCAACGGGGGAACCCACAGGCAGACAAGGGGCCAGGCCAGGTGGTTCTCCAGGATTCCCAGGGTGCTGGGGCGCCTTCACAGCAGCAGCCCGTCCTCATCTGCCCAGCCTGGCCCTGCTGCTAAGGAACAGGAGGGGCTTCTGGCAATGGCAGGACCAGGCTGCCATGGCGGGCAAGCACTGGGGCTTTTAATACACGGCACAACACTCAAGACAACGGGAAGGACAGGCAGAAATGCAGGCTGGAACAATCCACAGTTCAAGGACGGTCAGTCGTTTGGAAAGTACATTTGTGCAGTTTCTCCAGAACACTCAGTAGTAAGGCCGTCTAGGATTGTTCTTTAGGAGGAAAAAGAGATAAAAAAGGGGAATAGGTTAATAATGCTAAAGACAAAGAAGTTCTTCCTGTCCAGAACCTTGCAGGGGCAGCTGAGCTGAGATGAGAGGGCAGGCTCTGGGAAGGTGTGGAGGCTCTAACGCAGGCGGAAAAGTGGAGGGGTGCTGGTGAGACCTGGCCTAGCTGGCCCAGGGAAGGAGGGACCCTTCTGTTACCAGCACCGCTACCCACTAAGATAACTATGAAGAACCATGTGGCCCAGCCAGACGTGGTGTGGGGGGATGGGGACACGCACCAGGGGGTTGGGCCGGAAGCGGTAGGCCAGCATCATCCTCTTGCGGAAGGCCTCGTACTCGTCATCCTCCTTAGAGAGCTCGGCTGGCCGGTCAATGCCGAAGCCGGCACCGTCCACCGTGGTGGTGCCCCTGCAGGGAGGCGACAGTACAGTGTAACCAGGGGGGCCAGGCTGGTGCTAGCTGGAGGGGGGTGCAGGCCCTGGGCTCAGTGGCAATGCCCCAACACAGCTCAATGTGGGGGCTGTGCCAGGCTGGGTGGCACTTACATGGGACACACCTGGCACTGTGGGAGGATGGGAGAGCCCGAAGTGGCCCAGCCACCAGAGTTCACACCCCTGACTCCTACCCAGCAGGACTGGACCCGAGCCCTGGGCCTGTGTCTCCAAGTGGGACTCCCCTGACCCCACCCCCAGCATCAGAGCTGCACTCACTTGTTGACCGGGTTCTTGATGCCCTGGCCCTCTGAGCCCAGCCCGTCACCCTCCTTCCAGCCCATCTTCATCAGCATCTGGTAGCCGATGTTCTCCACCGTCAGCTTGAACTCCTTGTACTCTGAGTAGTCAGGCTCACGGCCCTCCTGCAGGGCAAGGAGGCAGCCGTCATCCATCAGGGCTGCAGCCATCCCCAGTCTCAGCTGGTGCCTGAAACCCCCTCCACCTATGGCCTCACTGGCCGCTAGGACCACTTGTCCATCTGCTTCCCCCCAAACAGTGAGACTCCTTGAGAAAAGACCAAGCTCCTCCTTCTCAGGGCTCCCAGGGCCAGATCTAGTGCTGAGCTCTGTGGTGGCCAAATCAAAGAGGGCAAGGTGACAGGTCACACAGGCCTTGTCCACCATGAAAAAGATTAATGGTTCATCAGTAAAGAAAAGCCCTACGTTCTGAGAGCGATTTGTTACAGAGTGTGAAAAAGAAGGTGTGGTCAACAAGATGACTGGCTTGTTGATGATGAGGTTATGTGGTACAAAGCAGTTTTACAAAAAAACCCCAAAAGACGATGTGGGATGTGCCACGTCAGCTGTCAGTCCTCACGAGTCTGATGGCAGCACGGGAGGGATGTAAGCTCTCATTCTGGAGAGCCCAGTCTGCAGGGGCTTCTGCCTGAGAAACGCTTTGCCTGTAAACTGCACTTAATTGGCTCCACTGGAAGCAGAATTTCCCTGAAGTCCCAGGAAATGTTTCTAAAGTGGCAGCTGAGCTGCTATTTGCTAATTCCCTACACAGATGGCGTCTGTCATAAACAGATGCCTTCTGCAGCAGGAGGGCCCACCTCCTCCTGTGAGCAAGAGGGGGTCCGAGGCCATTGCAGGTGCCTGCCGCAGGAGGGGACACTGTACAGGCTGCCTGCTGGACGGGCCCACAGCAGGGGGTGGTGCTTGGGGGCCCTCTTAGCTCACCTTCAGGGCCTTGAAGGTCTCCATGAACTTCTCCAGCTCGTCTGGTGGCAGAAAGTCTCCAATGAAGTGCTTGCCCCGGCCCATCTTCGTCAACTGCTCGGCCCACTCTGCCCAGAGAAGCAGGAAAGGTGAGAGGAGGAAGGAGGAGTGCAGGGAGCAGGCCAGGTGGCCCCACAGGACAGGTATGAGTCTTGGGGGGAGTCTGGGGCCACAGGGGAATGAGGCAGCTGGTTGAGACTCCAACTTGAGCCCCTGTCCCCAAGTAGCCCTGCTGAGCACCATGTTCAAACACCAGTGAACACTCAGAGGACCACTCCTTTTACCACTGAGGAAACTGAAGCACAGAGAGGCTGTCTCTTGCCTCTTGCTCAAGGTCTTACAGGCTGGGAAGGTGGCTTAAGACCCCAGCGCAGTGCCTCCAGGCGCTTTCCTGGGCAGAAGAGTGGGGCTTCCTGAGCCCACAGCACCCTGAGGGCAAGACCCAAGGCACCCCCGTTCCCGTGACTTGCGCCTTGGCCCACCCCGAGTCTTGTCCATCTCCATGCGCCGCAGCTGATGCTCCCAGGTGCCCAGCTCACTGTCCACCTCCTCATCACTGTCGTAGCCATGCTGGTGCTGCTGCAGTGCCTTCTCCCACAGCAGCTGCATGTCCTGCATCGCACGCTTGTGCTGCATGATCATGTCATACATCTGCTGCATCTGTGGGTGGCACACAATGCCAGTGAGCAAGGACGTGCACCACGTGCAGGAGGTGGCCCCTTTACCTCCCCTCTGCATGTCAGGGTCCCCCCTTCCCCGCTTCTGCCCTCCCTGGGGCAGGCACATGATCAGGGCTTGGAGCCAAGTATGCAAGAAGGCAGAGAGTCTCATGTCAGGACACACCCTGGGTTCCTGAATCCCTGTGTTGAGCAGAGAGGACCCACTTCTGCCTCAACCAGAGCCTGAGGCCTGGCCTGGAACCTAGCACATCCTGGGCACTGTAACTGTGGACTGAATGAGGGTGTTGCAGGCTTCTGACCCCTGGGAGGGTTGAGGGTGATGTGATGGGGCTGCTGGCCTGGAGGAGGTGGACGGGTGAGCTGTCCCCAAGGACTGACAGGTAAGTACCTCTAGTTCCCCTGGGAAGCAGCAGAGAGGCCAAGCCCCTGGCTGCAGATCTCCCTGCCAAGCTGGCCCTCACCCCAACACTGCCCACCATCAACATCACATTGCTCAGGGCACCCAGTGCTGGCCAGGCCTGTCCTATACTGGATGCTGCAGGGAACTGGAAGGAAAACTTAAATGGAGACTATCCAGTTGGACCAGCCCATGAGTGTGGTGGGGAGCAGCTGTGGAGCAGTGGCCACAGGGGCTGCCCAGGCAGTGTGAGAAGGCCTCTGGGCCTGACTGCAGGCTGGGGAAGGCCCTCAGGGGGTGGCATGCTGTTGACAGGAGACCTGCTCACCCAGGAGCCTCTCCCCTGACCTTGGGATCTGCCCGGCACAGGGAG
This sequence comes from Equus caballus, assembly GCF_041296265.1. Lineage (NCBI taxonomy): Eukaryota > Metazoa > Chordata > Mammalia > Perissodactyla > Equidae > Equus > Equus caballus. The sequence goes on from NC_091704.1 coordinate 18,254,468, forward strand.
GCTCAGAAAGAATACACTGTGACCACTGCACCAGGGGGCGGGGTGGGCGACAATACTCCACTAGCGTCTGTGGAACCTGCCCGCCCTGCCCCCAACAGCCTTACCTCTTGTTGCTCCTTCAGCTGCTTCTTCTGGGCGTCTGACAGCTCCGTGACACCCACCAGACCCACAGGCTTCCCCTTCTCATAGCCAAGACCCTTGAGGTCCTGAACTGGAAACAAGACACAGGCTGGTCAGCAAGAGACACATGAGCCCAGCTCTGCTACTGAGTGTGGCACAGAGCCCGTGCACTGAGAACATCTGAGACACCCGGTGCACATGGCAGGGCCCTCACATCAGGACAGTATCTCATGTCACTGATGACTGCAGAGGCCTCACCACACTCTATCACATGCATCTACTTTCATCCCCATGTGACCTCTCCAGGCAGGCTCTATGTTCCCATGTTGCAGAACCAACACCAGAACTCAGAGGTCTGGTGCCTCACTCAAGGTCACATGGCTGATGGGTGGCAGGGATTTTGCAAAGCCAGAGACATGAGAGTGAGATGAGCTTGTGTGTGCGTGCACTCACGCACATGGGCTCTGGGAAGCAAGCTCTGCAGTGAACAGACACCCGACGTAGACACACATGAGGTTCAGAGTCTGGCATAAGACACAGCTGTGGAGCTCTGTTAGTTCCTTCCGGGGAGGCAGCTGATTGTCCTCAAAGCAACTGACATGTAATTTGGCATCAGCCTGGGCTGAAGCCCGCAACACTAATTCATGTGAAGATGCTTGTGATGGCCCCATCTGGGTGGCGGAAACAACCACCCCTCAGGCAGTAGCTCCCTGGGGGAGAAGCTCGGCAGAGGAGGGTACAGAGGCCCCTCTGGGAAGGTGGGAAGAGCTCACTGGGGCTCGGGCTTCACTTGCAAGAACCACCCACAGGTGCTCCCTGACCACACGACTGTACGCCAATCCCTCCTTGAAGGTCTGTGGTGGCTCTGAAGGGTGTGGGGAAGCCCTGTGGAAACGGCAAAGGAGCCAAGGTCTGCGCAGCCTGCTGAGTGCCTGGGGTGTGCCCACAGTTCCCCCTTTTCCTCAAGACACATTCACCAGTGAGCAGCTGGGTGGGGGCTGCCCATGCTCCCCTGGGGACGACATGGGCCAGTGGGACTTGAACAGGGTCTGAGACTTTGGAGCCTGTGCCTGTCCACTTGACCATGAGGTAAGCTTCTTTACCAGCTGGGAGTTGGGGCCAGACCTCAGAGACATGGACTCAGAGGTGGGGTGTGCATGCATCAGAGCAGCATCCAGATCTGAGCACCCTCCTTTACAGATGGCACGGGTTCAGCGCTCAAGCAGTAATCTGATCCTAGGCACCCTCAACCCTGGGTGGAGAGGCTATCTGGAGCCCCAGTGACTACTGGAATATTCAATCGGTAGCTTTTTCCCTTGGGCCAGGGAGGCACTGGGCAAGAAACTAAACTCAGAGCTGGACGGGCAGAGCCAACAGACTAACCATGTGACCTGGGTGAACTCCCTTCCCTCTGGCCCATACTCATAAGGCAAATGCAGATACCAAGTACCAGGGCATGTCTGACTCCTCTATACACCCCCATGTCCAGCTCCAGTCAAGTTGGGAGTGAGAGAGGTGAAGACAGTTCCACCGGTGGTGCAGGCTGCACTGGGGGGCGGGGTGGGAGTCAGACAGATGACAGAAGACAGCCTCTCTCAGTCACCGATTATTATCTGCAGATTATGATGACACAGACTCCCCCGACCCTTGCGGGTGTACGGTAGAAAATGAGAAATGAGGCCACATGTTGGCCATCGCTAAAACTGCTGTCAAGGAGGGAGAGATTAGAGGTAACTGTGCAAAACTGACCATGGCAATTACTATGTTTAACATCATGCATTTCCTAAGCTTTCTATGACAAGAATGAGTCCAAGTACTTGAAAGCTTAAGGGAGATAACAGGATCCATTTACATGCCGTCTACAAGAGACTCACTCTAGATACAAAGACATAAATAGGCTGAAAGTGAAAGGATGGAAAAAGATATTTCATGCCAATAGTAACCAAGAGAGAGCTGGGATGGCCATACTAGTATCAGACAAAACAGACTTTAAGTCAAAAAAGGCTACACGAGACAAAGAAAGACATTATGTATTAATAAAAGGTCTAATACTCAAAGAAGATATAACAAATATATACACACCTAACAACAGAGCCCCAAGATATATGAAGCAAAAATTGACAATACTGAAGGGAGAAATAGACAGTTCTGTAAACAGAGGACTGAACAACACTATACTCCAACTAGGCCTCACAGACACAAACAGAACATGCAACCCAGCAATGGCAGCAGACATAGTCTTCTCAAGTGCACATGGAACATTCTGCAGGACAGATCATATGTTAGGCTACAAAACAAGTTTTAATAAATTTTAAAAGATTGAAATCCTACCATGTATCCTTTCTGATCACAATGGAAAGAAACTAGAAATCAATAACAGAAGGAAAAGTGGAAAACTCACAAATATGTGGAAATTAACATACTCAATGAATGGGTTGAAGAAGAAATCACAAGAGAGATTAGAAAATACTTAAGAGATGAATGAACACAAAAGCGCAACACATCAAAACCTATGGGATGCAGAAAAGCAGTGCTAGGAGATAAATTTACAGCTGTACTTGCATACATTAAAAAAGCAGAACTCGGGGCTGGCCCGTGGCCAAGTGGTTAAGTTTGCACGTTCCGCTTCAGCGGCCCAGGGTTTCACCAGTTCGAATCCTGGGCACGGACATGGCACTGCTCTTCAGGCCATGCTGAGGTGGCATCCCACATAGCACAACCAGACGCTCTCACAACTAGAATGTAGAACAACGTACTGTGGGGCTTTGGGGAGAAGAAGAAGAAAAAAAACGAAGATTGGCAACAGTTGTTAGGTCAGGTGCCAATCTTAAAAAATAAAATAAAAAATAAATTTAAAAAAAAGAAGAACTCCTGGGGCCGGCCCAGTGGCGTAGTGGTTAAGTTCGCACGCTCTGCTTTGGCGGCCCAGAGTTCGCAGTTCGGATCCCAGGTGCAGACCTATACACCACTCATCAAACCATGCGGTGGTGGCGTCCCACATATAACATAGAGGAAGACTGGCACGGATGTCAGCTCAGGGACAATCTTCCTCACCAAAAAAAAAAAGAAGAAGAAGAAGAAGAAGAACTCCAGTCAATAACCTAACTCTGCCTTAAGGAACTAGGAAAAGAAGAGCAAACAAATTCCAGAGCTAGCAAAAGGGAGAAAATAAAGATTAAAATGGAGATAAATGAAATAAGCAATAGAAATACAATAGAGAAAATCAGTAAAACCAAAAGACGGTTTTTGGAAAAGAGCAACAAAATGGACAAACCTTTAGATAGACTGCCGAAGGAAAAAAGAGAGAAGACTCAATTACTAAGATCAGAAATGAAAATGGGGATATTAGTAATGACTTTACAAAAATAAAAAGGATCATAAGAGAATACTGTGAACAACTGTACACCAACAAATCGGATAACCTAGATGAAGCGGGTGAATTCCTGGAAATGCACAAACTACCAAAACTAACCCAGGAACACAAAGAAAATCTGAATAGACTTATAACAAGTAAGGCGTTCAATCGATAATCAAAAACCCCTCAACAAAGAGAAGTCCAGAACCAGATGGCATCACTGGTAAATTCTACCAAACATTTCAAAGATGAATTAACACCAATTCTTCTCAAATTCGTCCAAAAAATTAAAGTAGGGAACATTTCCTAACTCATTCTATGAGGTCAACATTACCCTGATAACAAAGGCAGACAAACGCACAACAAGAAAACTATAGAACAATATTCCTTATGACTATAGATGCAGAACTCTGCAACAAAATACTAGCTAAACCAAATCCAGCACCACGTTAAAGGATGATTCGCCACGACCGAGTGGGATTTATCCCAGGAAAGCAAGGGTGGTTCAACATACGAAAATCCATCTACCGAATACTCCACATTAATACAACGAAGAAAAAAACACACTTGACCATTTCAATTGATGTAGAAAAAGCATTTGAAAATCTAACACCCTTTCACAATAAAAACACTCAATAAACTAGGAACAGAAGGGAACTTCTTCAACATGATAAAAGCCATATATAAAAACGCACAGCAACCATCACACTCAACAGTGAAAGACCAAAAGCTTTCCCCCTAAAATCAGGAACAAGGCAAGGATGCCTGCTTTTTTTTGAAGAAGAAGAAGAAGATTAGCCCTGAGCTAACTACTGCCAGTCCTCCTCTTTTTAGCTGAGGAAGCCTGGCCCTGAGCTAACATCCGTGCCCATCTTCCTCTACTTTATACGTGGGACACCTACCACAGCATGGAGTGCCAAGCAGTGCCATGTCCGCACCCAGGATCCGAACCGGGGAACCCCAGGCTGCTGAGAAATGGAACGTGCGAACTTAACCGCTGTGCCACCGGGCTGGCCCCAGGATGCCTGCTTTTGCCACTTGTGTTGAATACAGTACTGCAAATCCTAGCCAGAGTAATTACGCAAGAAAAAGAAATAAGAGGCATCCAACTGGAAAGGAAGAAGTAAAACTATCTCTATTTGCAGATGACATGATCTTACATGTAAAAACCTCTTACGAATCTACAAAAAGACTGTTAGAGCTCATAAATGACTTCAGCTCATAAACGAATTCAAACTTGAAGGATACATAATAAGCACACAAAAATCAGTTGTATTTCTATACACTGTCAACAAATAATCCAAAAGGAAATTTAAAAAAAATTTAATTTACTAGGGCCAGCCCGGTGGCGCAGCAGTTAAGTTAGCACGTTCCGTTTCTTGGCAGCCCGGGATTCGCCAGTTTGGATCCTGGGTGCGGACATGGCACTGCTTGGCGAAAGCCATGCTGTGGTAGGCATCCCACGTATAAAACAGAAGAAGATGGGCATGGATGTTAGCTCAGGGCCAGTCTTCCTCAGCAAAAAGAGGAGGATTGGCAGTAGTTAGCTCAGGGCTAATCTTCCTCTAAATAAATAAATAATTTGAAAAAAAATTTAATTTACTACAGCATTGAAAAGAATAAATCACTTAGGAATAAATTTAAACAAGGAGGTATAAGACTTGTACGATGAAAACTATAAAACATGCTGGAACAAATTAAAGAAGACCTAAATAACATCCCATGTTCACAGGTTAGAAAACTTAAATATTGTTAACATGTCAATAGTACCCAAGGCGATCTACAGATTCACTGCAATCCCTATCAAAATCCTAATGGTGTTTTCTGCAGAAATGGAAAGGCTCATCTGAAAATTCCAAGGACCCCAAATAGTCAAAGCTTGAAAGAGAAGAAAAAAGTTGGAAGACTTATATTTCCGATTTCAAAACTTACTACAAAGCTACAGTAATCAAAACAGTGTGGTACTGATATAAGGACAGACATATACACCAGTAACAGAACAGAGAGTCCAGAAATAAATCCTTACATCTACGGTCAAATGATTTTTGACAAGGGTGCCAAGACCATTCAGTAGGGAAAGAACAGTCTCTTTCTTCAACAAATGTGCTGGGACAACTGGATCTCCACATGCAAAAGAATGAAGTTAGACCCTTTCCTTGTATCATATATAAAAAGTAACTCAAAATGGATTGAGGACCTAAATTTAAGAGCTAAAACTATAAAACTCTCAGAATAAAACATAGGGGTAAATCTTCAAGACCTTGGATTTGGCTATGGTTTCTTAAATATGACACCAAAATCAAAGAGAACAAAAGACAAAAATAAATTGAACTTCACTAAAATCTAAAACTTTTCTGCATCAAAGGACACCAATAAGAGGGTGAAAAGACAATCCATGGAATGAAAGAAAACATTTGCCAATCATATATCTGAATGGGGGTTAATATCCAGAATATATAAAGAACTTCTACAACAAAAAGATGAACAACTCTACTAAAAAAGGGGCAAAGGACTTGAATAGACATTTCTCCAAATAAAGTATACAAATGGCCAATAAGCACAGGAAAGGATGCTCAACACCATTTGTCATCAGGGAAATGCAAATCAAAACTACAATGTGGGGGCTGGTGGCGCAGCAGCTAAGTTCGCACGTTCCTCTTTGTTGGCCGGGGGTTCGCGGGTGCGGACATGGCACCACTTGGCACGCCATGGTGTGGCAGACATCCCACATATAAAGTAAAGGAAGATGGGCATGGATGTTAGCTCAGGGCCAGTCTTCCCCAGCAAAAAGAGGAGGATTGGCAGCAGATGTTAGCTCAGGGCTAATCTTCCTCAAAAAACAAAAAACAACAAAAAAACTACAATGTGATTCCACCTTACACCTACTAGGATGGCTATAAGAAAACGGTGAGGATGTGGATTACCTGGAACCCTTGTGCACTGCTGGCAGGAACATAAAATGGTGCAGTTGCTACAGAAAGCAGTTTGGCAGTTCCTCAAAAAGTTAAACACAGAATTAACCATATGACCCAGTGATTCCACTGGTAGGTATATACACAAAAGAATCGAAATCAGGGATCCAAACAGCATCTATAGGCCAATGTTCACAGCAGCGCTATTCACAATCACCAAAAGGTGGAAACCACCCAAGTGTCCATCAACTGATGAATGGATGAACAAAAGTGTGGTCTATCCATACAGTGGAATACTATTCAGCCATAGAAATGCATGAAATTCTGACACATGCTACAACACAGATGAATCTTGAAAACATCATGCTCAGTGAAAAAAGCAAGACCCTCCTGACAGCCTGGCAGAGGGGGTCAGCCCACCTGACAGAGGCGAGGGAGAGGCATCCACATCCCTCTGCACTAGCTCGGCAGGCGGGAGCTCCACTTTGTCCTCTTCGGGCCCCCACCGGCTCTTTCGCTTTCTCTTCACAGTGGCTGTGGTAGCCGGCTTCCCGGGGGCAGCTGGAGCTGGGGTGATGGCGGGTGAGGGGGCAGATGAGGTGGGGCAGGCAGTGGGGGGCATGGACCCCGACTGGGTCTCAAGAGGGGATTTGCGCTTCAGGCCAAAGTCGGGCGCTGTGGGGGTGCCTGTGGGGCCGGCCTTGGCTTTCCGGAATTCCTCCAGCTTCTGGCGGTAGTACTTGTACCCTTGGCTGTTGGGTTCGTACAGAAAGCTAAAAAGGAGAGCAAGGGGCATATTGTCAGCTGGGCCCCATGCCCCTGCCCCTGAGCAGCTTGGGCCTTGCACAGGCACACCCAGGTTGGCCAGGGTCACATCAGGGTCAAGGTCTCCACCACAACCTCCTGCCCTGCCAGGCCTCAGAGGCTGCTGGCTCTGGTGGCCCAAACTTGAGGGACAGTGTGACATGCCTACAGCCTGTCATGATGCTGTTCCCATGAGCCAAGGGTCACTCCAAGCCCCCACCTCTTCCTTATCAAGCACCCATTGCACCATCATCAATCTCCTGCTTTGAATGAAAAGGGGCAGGGTCCCTCAGACCTTCCCCAGGCTCTGTGGGGCTTCTTCCTCTACCATTCCAGGCCAGCACACCAGTGCCTTCAAACCAAGGAATCCTGAGTTTCGAGACACCTGGCTTCAGAAAGGGCAGGATCTGTCCCAAGCCTGACAGCTTGACACATTTCTGCTTCTCTCTGACGCATCCTTGGGAGGCATCAACAGCGGATGGAGCCAAAACAGAGACACTGAACACAGGAATGGACAGGGAGCTAGACTCCAATCCAAGGGCAGAAGCCCCTGCCTTGCTGGAAGCCACTGGTCCCTTCAGTCTTTTCCAACCCCAGCCCCAAGCATGGAGCAGGAGGTGCTGGGTTCAGAGCTGGAAGAGGCCACAAATCCCTCTGCATCTGCCCAGCATCTCTCAGATTATGCATCTCCTGAGCCACCTCTGGGGTCCACACCAGACGGAAGAGTCACAGCCAGTTCTACACAGCAAAACATGTGCACAGCATGGGTTTCACAGCCGCTGACAAGAAGGGGCTAGATCTGCACTCGCAAACCTGTGCTACAAAAGCAACACGTGGGCTCAAGGATACTGTAAATTCCTTTCCCATAAAAGAAAGACAGCAGAAAGAAACCCCATATACCATTTCTATGTGTCTAGGTGAGAGCCAGGAGAGGGGTGGGAGGACCCCCAGCCCTGCTAACATTGGTACCTAGGGTAGGATGGAAGGATGGGGAGATGGCGGCATCTTCTTTGTACTCCTGGGTCATGGTACAAGCATGTACACCCTTCAGAAAACCCAGTGAGGAACATTTGTAAAAATTAAAAAAAAAAAAAATCAATAAAATCATTAATCTTCTAGCCAGTCTAAGCAAAAAGATAGAAAACACAAATTAATATCAGAACTGAAAGAGGAGACATCACTACAGATCTCTTGGACATTAAAAGAATACTAAAAGAATATTATGAATAAGTCTATGCCCACAAATTTGATAACCCGGATGAAATGGACCAATTCCTTGAAAGACACAATCTGCCAAAACTCTCACATGAAGAAACAGACAATCTGAACAGGCCTATTTCTATTAAAGAAATTGAATCAGTAATTAATAACCTCCCAAAACAGAAAGCACCACACCCATAAGAGTTCACTGGTGAATTCTACCAAACATTTAAAAAAGAAATTACACCAATTCCCTACAGTCCCTCTCAGAGGATAGAAGCAGAGAGATACTTCCTAACTCATCCAATTACCCTAAGACTAAAACCAAAGACATTACAAGAAAACTACAGACTAACATCTCTCATGAACATAGATGCAAAAATCCTCAACAAAATACTAGTAAACCATATCCACCAACGTATAGAAAGAATTATACACCACAACCAAGTGGGATTTACTCCAGGCATGCAAGCCAGTTCAACATTTGAAAATCAAGTAGTGTAATCCATCATATCAACAGGCTAAAAAAGAAAAAAAATCACATGATCATACCAATAGCTGCAGAAAAAGCATTTGACAAAACCCAGAGCCTATTCACGACAAAAACTCTCAGTAAACTAGAAATATGAGGGAACTTCCTCAACCTGATAAAGAACATCTACAAAAAGCCCTACAGCAAACGTCATACTTAATGGTGAGAAATCTGAAGCTTTCCCACTAAGAACAAGAACAAAGGAAGAATATTCCGACCTCAGCAGTGCTTTTCAACATTGTACTGAAGTCCTAGCTAATCCAGTAAGATGAGGAAAGGAAACAGAAAGTATACTGATTGAGATGGAAGGAATAAAACTATCTTTGTTTGTAAGTGATATAACTGTCTATGTTGAAAAAATAGACAAAAGAATAGACAAAATTACTCCCGGAACTAATAAGCTATTATAGCAAGGTTGCAGGATATAAGGTTAATATACAAAAATTACTTTCCTACATACCAGCAATAACCAAGCAGAATTTGAAATTGAAAACACAATACGATTTACATTAGCACCCCAAAAAATGAAATACTTAGGTATAAGTCTAGCAAAATATGCACAAGATCTTTAGGAGGAAACTACAAAATTCTGAGTAACGAATTCAAAGAAGAACTAAGTAAATGGAGAGATATTCCACCTCATGGATAGGAAGATCCAACACTGTCAACAGGTCAGTTCTTCCCAACTTGATTTCTAGATTCAATGCAATCTCAATCAAAATCCCAGCAAGTTATTCTGTGGATACTGACAAACTCATTCTAAAGTATATATTGAAAGACAAAGACCCAGAATAGCCAAAACAACATCGAAGGAGAGCAAAGTTGGAGGACTGACACTACCTGACTTGAAGACTTACTGTAAAGCTACAGGAATCAAGGCAGTGTGGCACAAACAGATCAACGCAACAGCACAGAGAGGCCAGAAACAGACCCACGTAAATATAGTCAACAGATCTTTGACAAAGGAGCAAAGGCAATACAGTGGAGCAAAGATTCGGGTGCAAAGACTCTGCTGGGAGATGTCGATAATAGGGGCAGGTATGCATATGTAGGGGCGAGGGGCATTTGGGAAAGCGCTGTACTTTCCCCTCAATTTTGCTGTGAACCTAAACCTGCTCTAAAAAAACAAATCTTAAAAAAAAATTAAGAGACAAAAGCAAGGAATTGTTCAAAGAGGGAAGGGAGGAGGGAGCAGTGGCTAGATTTGAAACACATAGTTGGCAACCAGAAAGGGTCAGACAAGGATTTAGAGTTATTTGGTTTCTCCAAGAGAAGTCAACCTGGGGGATTCACCCACTGGGACAGGTGGGCAACTCCTGATGGGGGGTATTTCCTCTAGGCTCACAAGCTGCTTCCTGGCCTTAGCTGCTGGTTCATGCTGAGTCTCCTCTATGCTGCTGCCCTGAGCGGCAGTATCTGAGAGCCCTCTGTGACTCTGTCCATCTATGAGGGGGGTAAAACAGCTGCCACCCTACCATGGGCCCTGGGCACAGATGCAGGGGATTCTACAACAAAAGACCCCCTCTGGTAGGAGTGATCCTGTCCCCGGGGTTAACCAAAGTTAACACTTCCAGTCTTTTTTCAGTGCAGATTTATTTGAAGAGCTGTGATTCTATTTTCTGTACCTCGATTTAAGAAATATTTCTTAACGCAACAACATAAGGCTTTCCCGTGAGAATGCAGCAGAGTGTGATGGCTAAAGCACCTCCACCAACCTGCCTCTTGCCTCTGTTTCCTCACCTGCAAAAGGCTAGCAGGCCAGGTTGTTGTAAAGAACAACATGGCTCACACGGGTGATGTTAGAGCTGCACGTGGCCCATGGTGGGTGCTGTGCTGGCTGCTACCACCTTCGCCCACATGTCTTCCCATGGCCTTGATTCCATCAGGGAGCTGCAGTTATAGGAGCTTAGCCCACTGGGACTGGACAGTCAGTGTGTTACTAATTTTTCATGACTACAGATGGTGCTTATGATTTCTGGGGACGGCATCTCAGAAGTGGGACGACTGGGGGCCGCCCCACGGCCGAGTAGTTAAGTTCCTGTGCTCCGCTTCGGTGGCCCAGGGTTTCACCAGTTCAGATCCTGGGCACGGACATGGTACCACTCATTGGGCCATGCTGAGGTGGCGTCCCACATGCCACAACTAGAAGGACCCACAACTAAAATATGCAACTATGTACTGGGGAGGAATTTGGGGAGAAAAAGCAGGAAAAAAAAAAAAAAGATTGGCAACAGTTGTTAGCTAAGGTGCTAATCTTTAAAAAAACAAAAGAAGTGGGATGACAGGTCAAAGGACTGGAAGTTTCTGACTTCTTTACAGATGAGCACAATTGTTACAGATTGTTTCCCAAAACACAGAGTGGCCAGGGTGTGCCTGGCCAATGCGAGGAATCAGGAGGGTAGGGAAGGACTGAGAACAGGAGGAACATAAGGTGGCTATTAAATCTTGGGGAGAGAGGAGCTGCCTCACACCTGACTCCACATGGAAATTAAACAGTCTGCTTGGTACAAACTCTGCACACCTTGTCCAGGCCCAGATATCCAATCATCTCCCATTCATTCCTCCCCAAGGTGTGGAGTGCCAACCGTGGTTTGGCTCTGGCCTGGTCATGAGCATGGGGATGAGTTCTCCCAGACCATATCACTCACCCTCAGCCACTTCTCCCCCGGGTGCCCCAGGCTCCTTCCTCGCCCCCTGCATTCACTCCCTGGCCTCCATCACAGCTATACTGACAAGTTGGGTGTCCACCAGTGATGCCCCTATGTAGGGGGACAACCACACAGAGGGCCCAGAGCCACCTGAGACAACAGTGTCTCTCAGTTATGACCCCAAGGGAAGAGCCTGGCCAAGGCCGCTGAGCCCTGGACCCCTCTGACCAGAGAGAGTCCCCTGGGTTTGAGCCTTGGATAGAATTCTATAATCTGACTCGCTTTTCCTAAGATAGATTTTTGCAGTCAGCTTTACTTCTGATGAGTAACAGTAAACTAAGTTTCCTGTTTAAATAAACTTACTTAGGTAAATAGAAAAAACAAGGTGTAGATACTTAAAGTAAACTAATAAGTAAACACCGCTTTGGGTGGTGCAGAATGGTGGCTGATAAGATATTGTTAGGAGATCCCAGGTGGGCCTCCCACTCATGCAGACCCTTCTCCTGATCTCCAGACCCAAACACCCCACAGCCCCCATGAGGGCTCCAGGCCACCCAGGTACCACACGCTGGGACATCTGAACCCCCTCAGCAGCCCTCCTCCCCAGAAACCCTCCCCCAACAGCCTCCATAGTTCCACCGGCCCCACCTCCTGATGGTTCCCCTCAACCCCTATCCGCCTAGACATGGAGTATCTGACCACCCTACATGACTGTGGCCAGTGACCCTGGAAGCACAATTGACCCGGTCACTCCCTATGCAGACTCTGCTAAGGCTCTCAGTGAACACCCTCCGGGACCTGGCCCTGCCCAGCTCCACTGGCCATCTGCACTGCACCCTGACGCTCACCCTGCACCCCAGCCATATTAGCACAACACCTGCCATCTCTACTGCTTCGCTTCCCTCTGGATGCCCTTCACTTTACTCTGCATGTAGCACATACTAGGGCTCACATGTAGTAGATTCGACTGGCTGCCTGCCCAGCATCCATTCCCACTTCCTTCTTCCTGAGTCCCTGATAATGTCTAGAGCCGCTGAATCAACCAACCTAGACTGCTGTTCCTGTACTTTTTGTTATGTGTACTGTCATATCTCCTCACTGACTGAGTTGGGACTTGTGTTACTCATAGCCAAAAGTGTCCTCATGGGTGCATCACCCCCACACCAGGTTCAGCATCCATCTCACAAGCCTCTGCAACAGCAAATGCTCCACTCCCACCCCAAAACCCCACCTCCCACCAACCGCCCCCAGAAAGATGAGGTGCTAAACATGCCGATTGAATGAATGAATGGGTGAACACAGACCCAGACTGAAGGGTTGGGATGAGTGGGTGGCTGAGGAAGCAGGGAGGCAAGGCTTCTTGTCCCACCCCCTCCCTGGAACACACGCACAGGCTGGGGGTTCCCACTCCTCAGAGCCTAAGGAACCACATTTCCTGATTTCCTGCCATTCCCTTTGTCATAAAGATGGGACCCTAAGAACGCATACAGTGAACAACGGTTCTGTGAGTTTCTGCCTCAGAGCCTGGCCTGCCCCCAGCCTGGGCTGTGTCTCTGTTACCAAGGGAGCTGGGCAAGCACTGGAGACTTTCTCTGTGAGGTACATGGCAAACACAAGGCTTCAAAGGCCTCTGTATGCCTGCCTCAGAGATGATTCGGGGCACCAACGCACACTTGAGAAATACCCAGGGGGTGGTAGAGCTGGGCTCAAGGGCCAGAAACTCCTGGACCTGAGTCCTGGCCCTGCCAACTGCTGGGCGTGGGACCCTAGCATGTCTCAGGACCATTCCGAGCACATTCCCTCAGCAGGGGGCGCTGTGACCAGGGTGAGGGGCCACCTCCCTTGGTAGGTGCCCCCCTTACCTGAATGCCTGGTTCTCACGGTTGTTCTGGAAGGCGATGGTTTCTACCTCCGGACCCCCATCCGCTATGAACCTGGCCAACTTTTCTGCAAGGTTCTTGGCCTCTTCGTCCTCTGGGGGTGAAACTTTAAGCAGGCTGTCAGTACTGAGTTCAACTCACCACACCCAACAGCCTAATTTCTGCTAAGAACCCCATGGACAACAAGAGGGGTTTATTTTAGGAACAATGCAAAGAAAAACAGGCAAATGGGAATCAGATTACTGCACTAGGACCAAACACTGGAGTTAACATTACAACATACCTCGAGCCCCCCACCCCCCACCCCTTACCACCTGGAGGTCTCAGGGGCCTTGGACACAAGCTGGGACACAGGAACAGAATGTGAGGCAAGGTCTAGGTCTGGGCTAGAGGGGAGATGGGAGTCCCCACTTCAGTCTTTCTGGCAGGTGCTGCCCCCCAGGTTACATGGGGGATAGGCCTGGCCCTCCTCTCCAGGGGAGGAGGTCAGGATGAAGGGCCACAGGCAAGAGACACAATGAAGCGACCCATGTTCAGAGGGCTCATGGTCAGGGGCCCATCTTCAGGGGGCCCACGTTCAGAGAGCTCACATTCAGGAGCCCATGTTCAGAGGGTCCATGCTCAGAGGCCCATCTTCAGGGGCCCATCTTCAGAGGGGTCATGTTCAGGGGCCCATGTTCAGAGGGCCCATGTTCAGCCTAAACATCTATTTCCTTCCTACCCCTCCACTACTCCTGCACCTGGCTGGGATTTTACATCCTCAGAGCTGGAGAACAGCTAGCATCCCCTCTCCCCACATTCATCCCACCAGGATCTCATCAGTTGATTGTGTCTGTCCTCTAGGCTCCCCTCCCTGAGTGTTAGGCACTATGTTTGTCTCTAGGTGTCTTCAGTGCCCAGCATGCAGCTGGCGTTCATCAACACTTGTTAAAATGACCATGAACCAAAAGGCAAGCATTCCAACCCTCTGCCCCCTTTACACACACAGGGCTGAGTTCCTGGACACAGCCTTGACCTTGGCCCTCAGACTTGCCCACTCCTCAGAGCACTGAAGAGGAGGGTGATGCAGGCCCCAGTTTGACCCCAGCTACCTTGGAGGCACAGACCTCGGCCGTTGGCACCACCTCACACCATGGCGGCCTCCAGGAATGCCAATTCCACATGGGGCATGGTTTGTCCACATGCCTCCCCAAACCTACCACCCTCTCCACCCACCTACCTTTCTGAGAAGCTGCCTGCGACTTCTGCGCTTCCTTTCTTATCTCAGCCACCTTCTTTCTGTAGTAGAGGAATTCCCTGCTATTCTTATCATGCAAAAACCTAGAGGGGAGTTTTGCAAATAAGAGAGAGAGGAAGATGAGTGACAAGGACATGTGGACCCATGCAGTTTCTGAAGATGTGTTGAGCAAAAGCAAGCTGACAAGCAGAGATGCCTTGTCAGGGCCCAAAAGTAAGTCTCTGCGCCACTTGAGAGCCTCTTGCAACCTCTGGTGTAAATTAGAAAGCGCATGGAACAGCGTCTGGCCCACGCAAGCAAGCACCCAGCCCCGGCCAGCCTCAGTTGCTACCAGGGTTTTACTAAGAACATCTGCACATACTACCGTGTGGTAAGAATATTAAGTAGCAGTGGCCTTACCCTCCCAGAAATACTTACGAAAATGCCGGATTATCCTTGTAGTTCTCCATAGCTACTTTTTCTAACTCGGGGCCTCCTTCTGCCACAAAGCGGGCCAATTTCTCTATCACTTTCCGAGTCTCGGCTCCCTCTGGGGGTGAAACTTTAAGGAGGCTGTCAGTACTGGGGTTCAACTCACACACCCCACAGTCAACAGGCACACTCTCTCTATGGACCACAACGACAGAGGGGTGGGGGGAGAAGAGGGTGAAATGCAGGAGGTTGTCGGGCGTCCCGGGTCCATGCACACAGCACCGTGACGAGGGGGGAGTCAGTCTAAACAGTCTTTGCGAGACACACTGGGCGAGAGAGAAGTGTTTGTGCCTCTCAGAGGTTGAGCCGGTCCCCAGGCTGGGGGGTGACACGTCGGAAAACATAGTCAGCCTCCCCCATTTTTTGGAATGCTTGATTCTTTTCTTTATTTACCAGTGTTCAGTATAATAAATTGGTTCCCTTTCATCCTTCAGAGATGACAAATTCTTTTTTAAAATATCATTACAAACTCTGATTTAAACACATCGGGTGGGTTTCAATCCATTGCAATTAATGTCATCACAGAAGCTCAATCGTCCCCTCTGGTGGCCGGTGGAGCCTCTTCAAGCTGGCTCCTGAGGCTTTTGGGCATGACCCCAGGTGTCTCTGACGGCCTCCTCGCTATCTGCTGGGACAGGGCGCTCCAGGATCATCTCATACACTTCCTGCCCAGGCCTAGAGCCAGCCATTTCTCCAAGAAGTCCTGGTTTCCGTGAGTAAGTGTTTCCAGACCACCATCTGGGCGCTAGGGATGCTCACTGCAACAGGCTTAATCATTACCTCGGGGCCTTTTCAGTGAATAGAGCTATAAAGATATATTTTTGTATTTGTATTAGCCTCTGCTTTGAGCCACATGGAACTTGCTTTTGTATTTATCACTGGCCTGTTTCTGAGGCCATCTGTCAGCCACTATACAGCTCATGTCCCTTTTAGGAGAAGGAGAACTCCCAGGAGAAATTTCTCACTGTCAGTCAGTGCCTAGGAACGTTTGCTCCTCTTGGCAACAGGACTAGACACTGAGCCTACAGCCAATCTTATTTCCCTGATTGCTTGGGCTGCCAGGAAGCTGAGGGTGGGGGATATTGCCTGAGGAGACCCTCAAGAGGTCCCAGGGACATTCTGTGCCCACCTTTCCCTCTATCCTTGCCCTCCTCCCATGAGCCTGGCGATGACCCTGACCTGGGCTCTGTTTACAAGCACAGGTACTTTTCTGAGGCCACATCAACAGCAGGCCATAACAGGCCTCAAGAGCCTTGAGACACCTGCTGACCCTCGTAAAGAGGCGATTCCCAGCAGGGTACTCTCAGAGCCGCCAGGGCACCTCTCTGAGGAGACACCACCTTCCTTGGCTCTGTTGTGACTAATACTCCAAGGTTCCAAGTTGACTACTGGTCTGCTCATAGGCACGGCCTGACGGCAGCACCCTCATAAACAGCAAGGGGTCTAGAGGCTGTCATGGTAGGATAATATGGTCATCTCAGCCTATCCTCATTGTCAAGGTGACATGACCATGCCAGCCAGCCTGGAGTAGAAGTGGTTCAGGCCCAGGACTCCACAAGGCTCAGATGGCACCGAGGCCTTGTTATAAATGTGGATGGGGCTAGAAGCACTAGGAATGCTGCCACTACCACCTTATGCCTTCCTACACCACGGGGCCTGTTCTAGCTCACCCAAGGCCAATGATCGTCCTTCCCTGGGCAGGAGCGTGCACCCTCCAACCTGCAGGCTTGTACCTCTGGCCCAAACTGGAGGAGACAGGTAACCTGCATTGAGGAGCAGCACCTCTGAGCCTCAGAGGGCTTGGAGGGTGCCTGCCAGGCGGGGGAGTGGTAGAAGCTCCTCCTCTCATGTTGGACAAGGAGGCACAAGTGAATGCTCCCCCAAGAATAGCCCTGCCCTGGCTAGACATCAGTGGACAATGGGTCCCACAGCTCCCAGGATGAAGGCCACACTGCAGCCCCTCCATGTTTCCCTCCCACCCTCCCCACCCCTTCCTTCATCCCTCTCACCCCGGAGGGCCCCACCCTAGTCCCTTGGCTCAGCCTGGAGACCTGGTAGTTTCCCTGCCTGCGGTCCCAAGCACCCACACCCCTGGCCGTGCTTTCCTCTCTGACCATGACCCTGCCTGTGGAGCTGGAGGGGTGGTAGAGGAAGCACCCTACCTTTGATCTCCAGCCACTGCTCATAGTCCTCCTCCTCGTCCTCATCGGGAGACTGGAAGACGCTCGGGCGGCTGGCCACAGGCAGCTGCTTGGCATGCACATAGTTCTTCACCTGGCCTGGTGGGCTGCTGATGATGGGGGGCCTCTTCACGGTGCGGGGGAGCACACGAGGAGGGGCACTGGGCACGCTGGGCGGGGCATCTTGGCATGGAAGGAAGGATACCTGCGTTTGAGATCTGCAGCACACATTTCCCCGTCTTCCTGCCTAACCCATATGCCCTGAGCACCGAGGGGCTGGGTCCCTGGCTTCCAGCACAATGCCTGGCAGGTGGTGGGTGCTCATAGATGAGGACATTGAGGCTCAGAGATGCATGACTTTTTGTGGTCACTCAGACCAGGGAGGACACGTTGGGGCTCTGTAGGCAGCAGCCAGCAGCTCTGGCCAGAGGTGCCCCTAACGCCTGCACCCGCAGCCCAGGGACATGCTAGCTCTTCTGGATAAGACCTGAATCCCCACACCCTGCTTACAACCATTCCCTCTGTCAGTGGCAAGCTGAAGCCAACCTATTTGGGGCTTTTCAAACACAGTTCGTGACCTGAGACCCTGCAATGAAGGGCTCATACAGCCCGGGCTCCCTCTCTGTGGGCAAATTTGGCCTTGGGTTAACTTTTTCAGCTGTTCCCCAGAAAACCTGACAAAGGTCAACTGTTTCACCACGAACTTTCTCACAGTAAAAATGAGCTCTTATAGGAAAGTGCACAACCACACATATGTGTAGGTTCCCTGTGGGTGGTGATTCCTGCACCTGGCATGTGCCATGGGGCTCCTGTGGGGCAGGCGGCCCCCCAACTATATATGCGGGTCCCCGTTCCTCACACCTGGGGCATGCTTAGTCACGGCCCCTACTCCCCTCGAGTGAAACCTGGCTTATTTGTCTCCACTCTTACAGGGTGAGCACTTTGAGGGTGGGGTCTGTGCTTTCCCCCTGGCTGTTTAGGATGGGGAAGGGTAGAAAGAAGGCACTCAATGAATGTGAGATGAGAAGAACGAGTTTGAGGAGGGACCTGTCATTTCTGAGGTGCCCAGGGACCCCCACAGGGAGAGAGCTAACAGGTGAGCCTAAGCAGGAGACAGGAGGGGGGTGACCGCACTCACCTGTGCTGGTCTGTGCCTTCTGCAACTTCAGAAACTGCTGCAGGAAGCTGCCATCATTGGCAAACTTGTTGGAAATGGAAGAGTTGTGTGCATTCGCAAGCCTAGACCCGAGACAGGATACAGAGGGTGAGCCTCGGGTGGAGGGGGGCACGCCTCACCTATCCCAGCCCCACACCCATCCCAGCGTTCTTGCCTAGTAGCACCCAAAACCAGCCCACCAACATG
Organism: Equus caballus; assembly: GCF_041296265.1. NCBI lineage: Eukaryota > Metazoa > Chordata > Mammalia > Perissodactyla > Equidae > Equus > Equus caballus. Next base: position 18,273,170 of record NC_091704.1, read on the forward strand.
TCTGGGGACTACTAAGTGCACAAAGCAGCCTTCAGAGTAGTAACTTGAGAACAATTTTGTTCTAGTCAAAGCAATACTACATGTATTGATGTTATCTCAACCCGAACATTGACTTTCCAGGTCCAAACGGCCTCCCCGACAAGATGGCTCAGAACCACCCACTCTCCTCCTGCAGAGGACCTGTCATACCTGGTGTTAACTAATTATCTGGGCTGTTACTGGCTCCCATATCTATCTTCCCAGCTAGACTTTAGAGTTCTCCAAGGCAGGGCCTCTGTCTGTCTGTCCGTGTGTGTGACTGTGGCTCCAGGCCTGGGTCAGCCAGCACTTCTGTGGGTATCACACATGCACAGGAAAACACCCAAAGCAATCTCTTGGTGGGAGAATTACAGAGGAATTTTATTTATTATTTTTACTTTCTTTTCTTTTTTTAACGAGTTTTACTTTAAAAATTTTTTTAAAAATCTATTTTTAACAAATCAGCACAAAAGCAAACCTAGGGCCTACATGTTTAATTCAAATTCATTTGTCCCTTTCACAGAAGTAATAGAGGCTCATTATGAGCAAATGAGAATGTAGAAAAATAGAAATATAGAAAGCAAAGGGAAAACCCCCCAAAAATCTGCTCATCTCACAATAGCCACTTTTTTTTTTTAAAAGATTGGCACCTGAGCTAACAACTGTTGCCAATCTTTTTTTTTTCTTTTCTGCTTTTTCTCCCCAAATCCCCCCACTAGATAGTTGTATATATTTTTTGTTGTGGGTCCTTCTAGCTGTGGCATGTGGGACGCCACCTCAGCGTGGCCTGACAAGCGGTGCCATGTCCGCGCCCAGGATCCAAACCAGCAAAACCCTGGGCCGCCGAAGCAGAGCACACGAACTTAACCACTCGGCCACAGGGCTGGCCCCGTCAATAGCCACTATTAATACCTTGGTATATTTCTTTGATTTGCCCCCTAAATTAGAAATGGAAGAAAATAAGGCTGTGATCATAGTATATATCTCGCTTCTCCCATACCATCCTGCCCCAACCTCAGAAATTCCTTGTACATACTCCTTCTCAAGGCTGCACAACATTCTACCGCACAGACACGCTCAATAATCAGTAAAAGCTCAGGGAGCCCACAGGTCCTGCCTTCTTCCTTTAAAATTAAGTTTTATCCTCCTAGAAATGTGTTCTAATGAATTAAAAATGGAAACAACCCAAGTGGTCAACAAGGCGTACTGGTTAAATAAATTATGAGAAGTCCAGAGGACAGATGAGGTGGCCCTAAAAAGTTAACATTTGAGAGAGAAAACAATCAAGTACAACGATAAATGAAAAACAAAAAGGCAGGATATAAAACAATACCTACCTACAATGTGGTCCTACTTATGACAAAATATATTTGAATTAAAAATTGTTAGAAAAAAACATGAAAATGCACCCAGCACTTGTCTCTCAGTTGCAGGGTTATAATTGATTTTGGTTTTTCCTCATTTTCTTCTCTATTTCCCGGATTTTCTATCACATATATGAATTATCTTTATTTATTTATTTATTTTTTAGGAAGATTAGTCCTGAGCTAACATTTGCCAATCTCCTCTTTTTGCTGAGGAAGACTGGCCCTGAGTTCACATCCACGTTCATCTCCCTCTACTTTATATGTGGGATGCCTACCACAGCATGGGTTGCCATATGGTGCCATGTCCGCACCCGGGATCTGAACCGGCGAACTGGGCCACCGAAGCGGAATATATGCCCTTAACCACTGCGCCACCAGGCTGGCCCCTGAATTATCTTTAATGTTAAAAAAAAGTCAGTAAAAGTTATTTTATATGAAAGAGAAGGTTCTGCTGATAACTAGCCTTGGCATTAAACAAGCAGGGCCTTCTAGTGACCCTGATCCTGTTCTCACACTGTGTGCACCTCCCTCAGGAGGGACGAGAAGAAGGTGGGCACAATGAAAGATAAGAAAATACCTCGAAGCAGCAGCAAGTCAGCAAATGAATCCCACTTGAAAACCACCCATAGTAGGAGATACTAGGCAGCTGTTAAAAATGCTGGCTCTTGCTCAACAACAAAAAAACCAACAATCCAATTAGAAAATGGGCAAAAGATCTGAACAGAGATTTCTCCAAAGAAGAAATACAGATGGCCAACAGGCATATGAAAAGATGCTCAACATCATTAGCTATCAGGGAAACGCAAATCAAAACTACAATGAGGTATCACCTCACTCCGGTCAGAATGGCTGTAATTAACAAGACAGGAAACAACAAATGTTGGAGAGGGTGTGGAGAGAAGGGAACCCTTGTTCACTGCTGGTGGCAGTGCAAACTGGTACAGCCACTATGGAAAGAAGTTTGGAGTATCCTCAGAAAATTAAGGATAGATTTACCATATGATCCAGCTATTCCACTGCTGGGTATTTATCCAAAGAACTTGAAAACACAAAGGCATAAAGATACTTGCACCCCTATGTTCATTGCGGCATTATACACAATAGCCAAGACTTGGAAGCAACCTAGGTGCCCATCAAGGGATGAATGGATAAAGAAGATGTGGTATTTATACACGATGGACTACTACTCAGCCATAAGAAATGACGAAATACAGCCATTTGTGACAACATGGATGGACCTTGAGGGTATTATGCTGAGTGAAATAAGTCAGAGGGAGAAAGTCAAATACCATATGATCTCACTCACAAGTAGAAGATAAAAACGACAAAAAAACACACAAACACATAGCATTGGAGATTGGACTGGTGGTTACCATTGGGGAAGGGGGGTGGGGGGAGGGCAAAAGGGGTGATTAGGGTCACATGTGAGGGCATGCACTATAATTAGTGTTCGGGTGGTGAACATGATATAATGTATCCAGAATTTGAAATATGATGTACATCCAAAAAAAAAATTAAAAACAAAATGCTGGCTCTTGATGAACAGATAAAATATGGTCCAGCCACACAATGGAGTATTATTCGGCCATAAAAAGGAAAGAAGTCCTGACACATGCTACAAAGCAATGAACCTCAAAAACATTATGTCCAACAAAAGAAGCCAGACACAAAAGGCCGCATATTACATGAAATATCTAGAATAGGTAAATCCATAGAGACAGAAAGTAGATTAGTGGTTGCCATGGGCTTGGAGATGGGGGATGGGGAGTGACTGCTCATGGGGGTGGGGTTTCTTTTCAGGGTGATGGAAATGTTTTGGAATCAGATAGTGGTGATAGTTGCATGACACTGTGAATATGTCAAAAATCACTAAATTGTACAGTTAAAAGGTCAATTTTATGGCATGTGAATTATATCTCAATAAGAATAAATAAAACAAAGACTATGATGGTTCTAAAGAGTTATAATACAAGGAAAACTTTTCTTTTCTTTTTTTTTTAAAGATTGGCACCTGAGCTAACAACTGTTGCCAATCTTCCTTCCTGACCACCCCAGCCCCTCCCCCCACCCCCGCTTTTTCTCCCCTAATCCCCCCAATGCATAGTCGTATATCTTAGTTGTGGGTCATTCTAGTTGTGGCATGTGGGATGCTGCCTTAAGGTCGCCTGATGAGCGGTGCCATGTCCGCGCCCAGGATCCAAACCGGCGAAACCCTGGGCTGCCGAAATGGAGTGCACAAACTTAACCACTTGGCCACAGGGCCAGCCCCAGAAAGCTTTTCTTTTAAAAAGCGGGGTGGGGGGGGTGGGGGGGCGGCCCTGTGGCCGAGTGATTAAGTTTCCACGCTCCACTTCAGTGGACCAGGGTTTTGCCAGTTCAAATCCAGGGTGCAGATGTGGCACCACTCATCAAGCCATGCTGAGGCGGCATCCTACATGCCACAACTAGAAGGATCCACAACTAAAAATACACAACTATGTACCAGAGGGCTATGGGAGAAAAGGGAAAAATAGAATCTTTAAAAACAAACAAACAAAAAGACAAGAAATATTGTAAAAGGAAAAAAAAAAAGTGGGGTGGGGCGGCCAGCCTGGTGGCACAGTGGTTGAGTCCACATGTTCCACTTCAGTGGCCCAGGGTTCGCCAGTTCAGATCCCAGGTGCAGACATGGCACCGCCTGTCAAGCCATGCTGTGGCAGGCAGCCCACATATAAAGTAGAGGAAGATGGGCAAAGATGTTAGCTGAGGGCCAGTCTTCCTCAGCAAAAAGAGGAGGATTCGTAGCAGATGTTTGCTCAGGGCTAATAGTCCTCAAAAAAAAAAAAAAGTAGGGGGAAAGCGGCACATGAAATTGATCACAACTTGGTGAAATAAAGCAAAGACAAACAAAAGGAATATATCAAAATGCTTGTCTTAAAGCAACTTGAATGTTTCTTATTCAGCAAGAAATTCTAAATTTTGGTGTTCTATGCTTTTACAATGGGGAAAACAACCTTATTTCCAAAGCCACCTGTATTATGCATCCACCCATGTGATGTGCCCTTTCAGCTGTCTGATCCTGGTGGTGGGATGCAGCTGCCTCCTGCTTGGAAGCAATCCTACGTGGCCCTTCTCATCTTGGTCCAAGGCGTTCCCTAACCCCAGGGGCAAGAGCCCATGAGCCCACCCACTGAAAGATCACTCAACAACTAGTGCCCACATTCCTGAAAGCCCTGAAGGTGCCCCGCCCTGGGTTCCTTAAGTCTGGCCCTCAAGGAGAAGCCACAGACTCTTAAAAAAGGTGAGAGCTGGAGTGACATCAGCATCATAGCAGAGTAAGCTCTCCTGGTGATCTCTCCCCTCCACGATACAACAAAAAAGACACTCATATTCCAACAGAGGACATCCACATAACACAAAAGACATCTGAGAGACCCCACACAGCCACATGTTGGAGGGTGGAGAGGCTGGAGCCCCCCTCAGAGGAGGTGGAACCAGGTAAGAGAAAACTTTCCTCCTTCTCCAAAAGACTGCAATCCAGGACTGCAAGTAGCCTCTGAGAGGGAAGGAAGAGGGGAGGGGGCACCCATTCACAGGAACATCAAAGATCCCTGAGGTCCCTTGCAACACAGGCCAAAGACCCCTACTGAGGTGAAAGCTATCGCAGGGGTGATTTCATCAAGCCAAGAACCCAGGAGAGCAGATAGCAAGAGCAGAGTGAGTAAGCCCACGAGAGCACGCAGAAGAAAGCACCCCTCTCCCCCACCTGCCCAGCACGAGCTCCAGCGCAGGGGATCCTGGTAGAATGCAGAGGGCTGAGAATATATGGGTTCTGAACCCCTACCCCGGAGTGATAGGTGGTAACAGCAAGCAATAATACCAGGATGTGGCAGAATAGAGCCACACCCTCTAGCAGTATCAAAATTTATATTAAATCTCCAGACCAGAGAGAAAATGACAAGTACCCAGAAATCAATCCTGAAGACACAGAAATATGTAATCTAAATGACAGAGAATTCAAAATAACTATCATCAAAAAACTCAACAAATTAAAAAAGAATGTAAAGAAACAATTCAATGAGTTCAGGAGCTACTTCACAAAAGAGATTGAAACTATAAAGAAGAACCAATCAGAAATATTAGAGATGAAAGACACAATGGATGAGATAAAACAAAATATGGATTCCCTGAATGCTCCAGCAGACATCAAGAAATACCCAACTCAATTAGGAAATGCAACATAAGAACTATAGGTATTACAGAGGGAGAAGAGAAAGAAAAGGGAGCAGAAAGCTTGTTCAAAGAAATAAGAGCAAAGAACTTCCCCAACCTGGGGAAGGAGATGGAAATCCATGTGAAAGAAGCTGCTAGATCTCCTACATATATCAATGTAAAAAGACCTACCGCAAGGCATATAGTAGCGAAATAGGCAAAAATGAATGACAAAGAAAAAATACTAAGGGCAGCAAGGGAGAAGAAAACAACCTACCAAGGAACCTCTATCAGGCTTTCAGCAAGTTCTCAGCAGAAAACTTACAGGCTAGGAGAGACTGGAGTGATATATTGAAATTTTTGAAGGACAAAAACTTTCAGCCAAGAATACTGTGTCCAGCGAAAATATCCGTCACATACGATGGAGAAATAAAAACTTCCCCAGATAAACAAAAGCTCAGGGAGTTTGTAGCCACAAGACTCACCCCCCTGCGACCCTCAAGAAATCCTCAAAAGCCCTCACAGCTGGAAAAGAAGAGGTCACAAAGCCCAGAGTAAGGAGATAAGTAGGCAAAGTCAGAAAATTGTAGCTATACATCAGAAGAGGTTAGCAAATACTCAAGTACAGCATTAAAAGTAAAGGGAAGGAAAACACCAAAAACAAAGATAATCTTGCCATTTTAACCACAAACTCACAACAGAAGATGGAATAAGATGTGACAAAAACAACATAGGAGGGGAAGAGGAAGGGGACTGAATTGGTTTAGTCTAAGGAAATAAGAGGCTGTCAGAAAATGGACTATCTTATCTACAACATTTTGCATACAAACCTCATGGTAACCACAAAACAAAAAAGCAGAACAGAGACACAAGTAATAAATAAGGAGAGAACTAAGAAACCCAACATAAAAAACTACATAACTATCATCACTAATCATCAGGGAAATGCAAATCAAAACTACACTAAGATATCACCTTACACTCGTTAGATTGGCAAAAATATCCAAAACCAAGAGTGACAAATATTGGAGAGGTTGTGGAGAAAAAGGAACCCTCGTACACTGTTGGTGGGAATGCAAACTAGTGCAGCATTAAAAGTAAAGGGAAGGAAAACACCAAAAACAAAGATAATCTTGCCATTTTAACCACAAACTCACAACAGAAGATGGAATAAGATGTGACAAAAACAACATAGGAGGGGAAGAGGAAGGGGACTGAATTGGTTTAGTCTAAGGAAATAAGAGGCTGTCAGAAAATGGACTATGGAAAACAGTATGGAGATTTCTCAAAAAATTAAAAATAGAAATACCCTATGACCCAGCCATCCCACTACTGGGTATCTATCCTAAGAACCTGAAATCAGCAATCCCAAGAGTCCCATGCACCCCTATGTTCATCACAGCATTATTTACAATAGCCAAGACGTGGAACCAACCTAAATGCCCAGAAACTGATGATTGGATAAAGAAGATATGGTATATATACACAATGGAATACTACTCAGCCATAAAAAAGGAAAAAATTGTTCCATTCATATCAACATGGATGGACCTTGAGGGTATTATGTTAAGTGAAATAAGCCAGAGAGAGAAAGACGAACTCTATATGACTCCACTTATAGGTGGAAGTTAACATATAGACAAGGAGAATTGATGGGTGGTTACCAGGGGAAAGGGGGGGTGGGGGGAGGGCACAAAGGGTGAAGTGGTGTACCCACAACATGACTAACAATAATGTACAACTGAAATCTCACAAGGTTGTAATCTATCATAATCTTAATTAAAAAAAAAAAAACACTACATAACTGGGGCTGGCCCGGTGGCACAGCAGTTAAGTTCGCACATTCCACTTCTTGGTGGCCCGGGGTTCGCCAGTTCAGATCCCAGGTGAGGACATGGCACCACTTGGCAAAAGTCATGCTGTGGTAGGCGTCCCATACATAAAGTAGAGGAAGATGGGCATGGATGTTAGCTCAGGGCTAGTCTTCCTCAGCAAAAAGAGGAGGATTGGCAGCAGTTAGCTCAGGGCTAATCTTCCTCAAAAAAAAAAAAAAAAAAACTACATAACTCAATTAGTAGACCGAAATATATGGGACAAGAAACAAAGGAAATGCAGGAGAACTGGAAAACAAGTGATAAAATGACAGCACTAAGCCATCATATGTCAATAATCACCCTAAATGTAAATTGATTGAATTCTTCAATAAAAAGACACAGACTGGCAAGATGGATTAAAGAACAAGACACAACAATATGCTGCCTCCAGGAAACATATCTCAGCTCCAAGACAAACACAGGCTCAGAGTGAAGGGATGGGAGATGACACTCCAAGCTAATGGCAAACAAAAGAAAGCATGTGTTGCAATACTTCTATCAGACAAAGTAGACTTCAAGATAAGACAGGTAAAGAGAGACAAAGAGGAGCAGTATATAATGATCAAAGGGACACTCCATCAAGAAGACATAACACTTATAAATATCTATGCACCCAACATAGGAGAACCAAAGTACATAAAGCAACTATTAACAAACCTAAAAGGAGATATTAATAATAACATAACAATAGTAGGGGACCTCAACACTCCACTCACATCAATGGATAGATCATTCAGACAGAAGGTCAAAACAAGAAACAGTGGAATTAAACAAAAAGCTAGACTAGTTGGACTTAATAGACATATATAGAACACTCCATCCAAAAACAGCAAAATACATGTTCTTCTCAAGTGTACACAGAACATTCTCAAGGATAGACCACATGTTGGGAAACAAGGCAAGCCTCAATAAATTTAAGAAGATTGAAATAATAACAAGCATCTTTTCTGATCACAATGCTATGAAGCTGGAAATTAATTACAAGAAAAAAGCTGAGAAAGGGACAAAGATGTGGAGATAAACAACATGCTATTGCACAAGCAATTGATCATTGAAGAAATTAAAGGAGAAATCAAAAATATATGGAGACAAATGAAAACGAAAACATACCATACCAAGTCATATGGGATGCAGCAAAAGCAGTCCTAAGAGGGAAATTCACTGCAGTACAGGCTCACCTTAACAAACAAGAAAAATCCCAAATGAGCAATCTCAAACTACACCTAATTGAATTAGAAAAAGAAGAACAAACAAAGCCAAAAGTCAGCAGAGGGAGAAAAATAATAAAAATCAGAGCAGAAACAAATGCAATTGAAACAAAAAAGGCAGTAGAAAGGATCAATGAAACAAAGAGCTGGTTCTTTGAGAAGAAAAACAAAATTGACAACCCCTAGACAGGCTTACAAAGAAAAAACAAGAGAGAGTTCAGAGAAATAACAACGGATACCACAGAAATACAAAGGAATATAACAGAATACTATGAAAAGCTATATGCCAACAAAATGGACAATCTAGAAGAAATGGATAAATTCTTAGACTCTTCTAACCTCCCAAAGCTGAATCAAGAATAGATAATCTGAACAGATCAATCACAAGTAAAGAGAGTGAAACAGTAATCAAAAGCATCCCCCAAAAGAAAAGCCCAGGACCAGATGGTTTCCTTGGAGAATTTTACCAAGCTTTCAGAGAGGATTTAATACCTATCCTTCTCAAGCTATTCGAAAAAATCAGGGAAGATGGAATGCTTCCTAACACATTCTACAAAGCCAACATCACTGTGATACCAAAGCCTGACAAGGACAACACAAAAAAGGGAAACTACATGCCAATATCACTGAGGAACATAGATGCAAAAATCCTCAACAAAATAATGGCAACCTGAATACAGCAATACATCAAAAAGATCATACACCATGATCAAGAGAGATTTATACCTGGGATACAGGGATGGTTCAACATCCACAAATCAATCAATATGACACACCACATTAACAAAATGAGAAATAAAAACCACACAATCATCTCAATAGATGCAGAGAAAGCATTTGACAAGATCCAATAGCCATTTATGATAAAAACTCTTAACAAAATGGGGATAGAAGGAAATTACCTCAATATAATAAAGGCCACATATGACAAACCCACAGCCAACATCATACTCAATGGGCAAAAACCTAACGCCATCCCTCTGAGAAGAGGAACAAGACAAGCATGCCCACTCTCACCACTGCTATTCAACACAGTACTATAGGTTTTGTCCAGAGCAATTAGGCAAGAGAAAGGAATAAAAAGAATCCAAATAGGGAGGGAAGAAGTGAAACTCCCGCTGTTTGCGAATGACATGATCTCATATATAGAAAACCCTAAAGAATCCATCAGAAAATTATTAGAAATAATCAACAACCACTGTAAAGTTGCAGGGTACAGAATCAACTTACAAAAATCAGTTGCACTTCTAATCCTAATAACAAACTTACAGAAAGAGAACTCAAGAAAACAATTCCACTTACAATCACAACAAAAAGAATAAAACATCTAGGAACAAATTTAACCAAGGAGGCAAAGGACCTATACACTGAAAATTATAAGATGTTATTGAAAGAAATAGATGATGACATAAAGAAATGGAAAGAGATTCCATGCACATGGATCAGAAGAATAATCATAGTTAAAATGTCCACACTACCCAAAACAATCTACAGATTTAATGCAATCTCAATCAGAATCCCAATGAAATTCTTCACGGAAATAGAACAAAGAATCCTACAATTCATATGGGGCAACCAAAGACCTCAAACTGCTAAAGCAATCCTGAGAAAAAAGAGCAAAGCTGGAGGCATCACAATCCCTGACTTCAAAATGTACTACAAAGCCATAGTGATCAAAACAGCATGGTACAAAAACAGGCACAAAGATCAATGGAATAGAACTGAAAGCCCAGAAATAAAACCACACATCTATGGACAGGTAATCTTCGACAAAGGTGCCAAGAACATACGATGGAGAAAAGACAGTCTCTTCAATAAATGGTGTTGGGAAATCTGGACAACTACTTGCAAAAGAATGAAAGTAGACCATTATCTCATGCCATATACAAAAATAAGCTCAAAATAGATCAAAGACTTGAAGGTAAGCCCTGAAACCATAAAACTCCTGGAAAATAAGACAGGTAGGACACTCTTTGACATTGAACTTAAAAGGATCTTTTCAAATACCATGTCTTCTCAGACAAGGGAAACAAAAGGAAAAATAAACAAGTGGGACTTCATCAGACTAAAGAGTTTCTGCAAGGCAAAAGAAACCAGGATCAAAACAAAAAGACAACCCACCAATTGGGAGAAAATATTTGTAAAGCATATATCTGACAAGGGGTTAATCTCCATAATATATAAGGAACTCACACAACTGAACAACAAAAAAACAAACAGCCCATTCAAAAATGGGCAGAGGTTGGGGGCTGGCCCTGTGGCCAAGTGGTTAAGTTCGCGTGGGTGTGGACATGGCATCGCTCATCAGTCCATGCTGTGGCGGCATCCCATATGCCACAACTAAGAATATACAAAGATGTACCGGGAGGCTTTGGGGAGAAAAAGGAAAAAATTAAATCTTAAAAAAAAAAAAAGAAAAAAGAAAAAAAGGGCACAGGATATGAACAGATGACATTCTTCCAAAGAAGATATACAGATGGCCATTAAGCACATGAAAAGATGTTCAACATCACTAATGGTCAAGGAAATGCAAATCAAAACTACACTAAGATACCACCTTACACATGTTAAAATGGCTATAATCACTAAGACTAAAAATAAATGTTGGAGAGGGTGTGGAGAGAAGGGAACCCTCATACACTGCTGGTGGGAATGCAACCTGGTGCAGCCACTATGGAAAACACTATGGAGATTCCTCAAAAAACGAAAAATAGAAATACCATATCACCCAGCTATCCCACTACTGGCTATCTACCCAAACAACTTGAAATCAACAGTCCAAAGTAACATATGTACCCCTATGTTCATTGCAGCACTATTCACAACAGCCAAGACATGGAACAATCCAAGTGCCCATCATTGATGACTGGATAAAGATGTGCTGTATATAAATATAATGGAATACTACTCAGCCATAAAAAAAAAAAAGACAAAATCATCCCATTTGCAACAACATGGCTGGACCCGGAGGGTATTATGTTAAGTGAAATAAGCTAGACTGAGAAGGACAAACACCAGATGTTTTCACTCATATGTGGAATATAAACAAACACATGGACAAAGAAAACAGTTCAGTGGTTACCAAGGGAAAGGTGGTGGGGGGTGGGCACAGGGGGTGAAGGGGAGCACTTATGTGGTGACAGACAAGAAATAATGTACTACTGAAATTTTACAACGAGGTAAACTATTATGAACTCAATTTAAAAAAAAAAATGAGAGCTAGAACAGAGGTTTGTGAAAGGTTAACATTCCACACTTCAGACAGCAAAGGAAGGGGCCCGCCTCTTTGATTGTCAATCTCCAGCCTGAAATTCTTGGATCCTGTCACCCTGATCACGTCACCAATGCTCAAAACTTGTGGGTCCCTCAGCATTTCTCAGGACAGGCAGAAGGAAACCCTGCCTGAGCCACCTCCTGCCTATCTCCGGAACAGTCCCTTTGGAGCAGCAGCTCAGGTTGCCTGACACATGAGGGCTCTCTCCCTTTCCTGCCCTCTGCCTAGCAGGCCTGTCCCTGCTTCCTCAACGGGCTGGCTCTGCCTGGCCTTCAGAATGTAGAGCCTCTTCTGCACCCCTTCGGTGGACGCTGCATCTGGGAACACACTGCTTTCTATTATCACCAGCAGTTCTAGGAGTAGAACTGGCACCCCTTTGCTAGGAGACCGTGAACAAGTCAGGTAAAGGCAAAAACAGAGTCTAGGTTTTTGCTCCATGCTACACCCCAGCCCCTGGCCCACAGCTGGTCAGCAGTAAATAACTGCTGGGTGAAGGAGTTGGCATGCCATCTTCTGGGCTCCCACACACCCCTTGTTTGTCTCCTGCCACACTAAGCCTCCTGAAAGAGAGCACCTGTGTCACTCCTTGCATTACCAGGCTGTGGCTGGGTGAAGGTAGCCCCTGACTGCTCTCAAAGCGGAACTCTCTGCTGGTGACCAACTAAGACCTCAGTCTGGCCTCAGGGGGCACTTACTCGCCAGGATGCGGGGGCTGAGGACCGGCCACCTGATTCTGCTTGGCTTTCTGTTCCATTTTGGCTTCAATTTCCCGTTTCTTCTGAGCAATGAGCTCTTCCTGATGAAGAATGTTCATGTTCATTTTTCCAGACTTGGGAGGAGCAACCCCAAACCACCGGTTAGCCTTTCCTGCAGAGGGAAAAGAAACACATCTGAAATCACTTTTGCTCCACAGACATGCCCTGCAGCAACTGACATTCAGATTGACATTCATACGTCTTTCCATTCATTTATTCAGCAAACATGTACTGAACTATGTATCAGGTGCTGTACTAGGTGCCAAACGAGACATGGGGCCTCTGCCCACATGGGACTCATCTCTGGCTGGGGAGACAATAGATTTGTTAACAAAAATGTAGCTGTAAAATTGTGGTAAGAGCTCTTTGCTGAAAACCAAAAGGGGCAAGAAAAAATAGTAGCAGAACACCAATACAGCTAGGGCAGCCGGAAAATAACTGTTAGAAGACGGCACTTTTAAGCTAAAACCAAAAAGACAAAGAACCAGCCTCATGAAAAGCCACATGGGGAACGATCCGGGCAGAGTAAGGAGCGGATGCAAAAATCCAAGGCTAGAAGAAGCCTGGTGCATCCAAGGACCAGCAAGGGTTCAGTGTGACCAGAGTAGACCATTCCAGGGATGGGCATATAGGGGGCAAGATAGGGAGTCTGTGTTCTACTTTAAGAGCTTCAGAAAGCGACAAGGAAGTATCAAGCTAACAAGACTCAATTGGTATTTTTATTTTTAAGATACTGGGTACTGATTTGAGAGAGTGCATAGGCAGCAAGGAGACCAGTGAGGAGGCTTGCTGGCTCCAAGCAAAAGACAATGGTGTCTTCAGAGGAGGGTGGTAGCTGTGGAGTTGGAGAAGACATCTTGAACGTTCCCAGTGGGAAGTGGACTAAAATCAAAATTCTGAAAGTTGATTTCCAAGGCCCTGCCAGAGATGGCTCCCCTCCCCACTTCCATTTCATCCTTGACTTTTTTTTTTTCCAGAAGATTAGCCCTTGAGCTAACTTCTGCCACCAATCCTCTTTTTGCTGAGGAAGACTGCCCTGAGCTAACATCTGTGCCCATCTTCCTCTACTTTATATGTGGGATGCCTGCCACAGATGGCTTGACAAGTGGTGCCACGTCCACACCCAGGATTCAAACCAGCGAACCCTGGGCCGCCAAAGCAGAACGTGCGGACTTAACCATTGTGCCACCCGGCCAGCCCCTTATTCTTGACATTTTTCAAAACGACAAGGCCATCCCAGCCCAAAGCCTTCGTACGTGCTGTACCCAACTCTGTGTGGAAAGCTCTGCCCTCCAGGCCTTCCCATACCTGGCATCTTCTTATCCCATATGTCTCCTGTTCAAAAAGGCCTTCCTTGACCACCCAGTATCAGCAGACTCTACCTCTACTCTCTCACATCATTAAACTCCTCTCTCTCTAAATATTTCTTTTTTGGTGCATTGTCTGACACCCTAGTAGAAAACAACCTTCAGGAAGGCAGGTCACTGTTTTGATTACCACTGCATCCCCAGCGCCCAGCACAGTGCCTGGCACACAGTGACTATTTGCTGAATGGGTGAATGCATCCCAGCCTAGGGGACTAGGGCTGGGAGAGAGGGAAGGGTAAGGCTTGTGGTAAAGCGAGGCCTCGAAAGACCCAGGACGGTGTGTACAGGAAGTCCGAGAGCATTTTGGAAAAGCAGCTTTTCCAGAAAGCGGGAGACTGGCCAGACAGCACCTGCTACGGAGAAAGGAGGGCGCGGGACAACCCAAGGTTGCCGCCGTTTCGGGGAGCGGAGCGCTCAGAGCAGCCCTCAAGGTGGTTATTTGGGAAAGCTGGCGCAGGGCAGACCCGGGCGACCTCAGCAAACCAGGCGGCGAGGTGGGGGGCTAGCAACTGGGTCTGGGGTCTCGGGAGTCGGGGGAGGTGCAAAAGCCACCACTTCGAACGTCCCAGAGGCTTAGATGAAGGGCCGGCGGTTACGGCAGGCTCGACAGGAAGGAGAAGCGGCGACGCGGAGCCCAGAGGTCCCAAGCCAGCACTTGAGGGGAGGCGGGGGCTGTTACCTGCAACATCCCGGTTGTCCATCTTGAGACTCATCCAATCCCACAATGCTCCGGCGCCACCGGGAGTGGGGGTGGGGCTGTTATACTGCGCATGGCGTGATGGGAGATGTAGTCCGCGTCGGCCAGCCACGCCCTACCACTACGTGGACATCGGGGGTCTTCACCCCGAGGAACGCAAACCTCAACCTATCAGCAATGTCTGATCTCAGTCCCGCAGACCAGAGGGCGTCACCTTTTCTCATACCTTTCCGGAGCACAGCCCCTCCAAATACAAACTACATGTTCCGGGATGCTCTGCGCGGCAGCTCTCGCGAGAGACGCGGGTAGCGCCCGGCCCCGCCCTGCTCGCTTGCTTCCGCCTCCTTGTGGCGGCGGCTTGTTGTTGTGGAGGCCAAAATGGCGGCGCAGGCGGCGGCGGCGGCTGCTCAGGCGGCGGCGGCCCAGGCAGCGCAGGCTGAGGCGGCCGAGTCGTGGTATCTGGCTCTTCTGGGCTTCGCCGAGCACTTCCGCACTTCCAGCCCGCCCAAGATCCGCCTGTGCGTGCACTGCCTGCAGGCCGTGTTCCCCTTCAAGCCGCCGCAGCGCATCGAGGCCCGAACGCATCTGCAGCTCGGCTCGGTACTCTACCACCACACTAAGAACAGTGAGCAGGCGCGCAGCCATCTGGAGAAGGCGGTGAGCGCGGGCCGGGCCGCGAGGAAGGAGGCAACGCGGGCTCCTCGCGGAGCCGCCGGGGTTGACGGGCCGCGACCCCAGCGGGCGGGGGCGCCCGGGCCGGTCCTCGGGGACTTGGGGCGCGATCTCCGCGGGGGCAGCGGGACCCAAAGCCGCCTGCCTCTCAGGGGACCTGAGTGCCTCGCCTCACATCTTATTTAACGTCTTTGGTGACAGGCAGGGCCCCAGGACCCCGCTCAGATGCTCCGAGAGTTGCCTCGTTTCAGGAGAAACAGGCCCAAATTCTTCAGGTTTTCAGGAGGATATCAACAGAAGGATGCCTGTTCGCGCCTATGGGGACTCCCCATTTCGGCCAGTGGGCCCTGCAGCTTCCACCTCCTCGGGGCTCTGGGCTCAGTTTCGGGAGCATCAGCCTGAACGCTCTCTCCTGAAGTGATTGGGCATAGGGGAGGCATCCCTTGGGAATCTGAAGCCTGGTCTCTCAGGAAACCTGGGAAGGCGTCTCCAACCTGGACCAGGAAGTGTGAAAAGGGTTTGGAGGGTCTTGTACCCCCGTCAGTGATGCAGGGAGTCATAGGTGGGAGGCAAAGGCCTAGAGTTGGTCATTTGAAGTCCTGTAAGGAGGTGGAACTGAGGGGGCTCTGGATTCCAGGACCAGTTGCTCAGTAGGAGTTGGGGAGGTGGGGAATCTCACAGCTTCTGCTTTCTCTGTATCCGCGGCGACTTCTGTTCCTCCCACCATCCACCAGTCCGTCCCATTCAGGAGGCAGGCCCCATCCCCCAGTCTTGAGTTGTGGGATGTCTTTTTGGCTGTGGAGTTTCTTCTCACAGCAACACTGTGCTCCTGTCAGACCACGCCAGTGTTTGCCATTTATCTAGCTTTATCCTGTTTAAAGGAGAGACTTCTTCAATAGAATCAACTGAGATTTTTAAAGTTTATTGATCTGAGATAAATCTGAACCCACAAGGCTAGTGATGGGTTGCCTTCCAGAGAATATCAGATCTTTGTTTTGTCAAGGAGACTTTAGTCCTTGCTTCATCAACTTGATTGTTTCAGGAGTGAGGCAGTATGGGTCCAGAGAGGTGAAGGGATTTGCCCAAAGCCACGCAAGTTATTAACAAAACTGGGCTCAAACCTAGGCTCAGGATCATCAGCTTCCATGCCAAGACAATAAGTCACTATTGTTTTTGTGAAGGTTTTTGTCTTTCACTCATTCAGTAGATATTTAATCAGCTCACACCAGGTGCCAAGCCAGATTCTAGGTGCTAGGGATCAGCGATGACTAAGACAGTCCCAACCCACGTAAGCTTGTTTTAGTGAGGGAGACAAGCAATGAATATATAGTAAAAGGTTAGGCTGTGATAGAAGAACCATGAAAAATATGGACCAGGGAGAACGGATGGAGTTGACAGAGAGCTATTTTTGGCAAAGGTAGCGAGGGAGTCTGTGGGAGTGACCTGTGAGTAGAGGCCTAAATGGGATGGAGGAGGGAGCCTGGAGAGCTGCTCACGGTGTCAGGTTGATCCCAAGGAGTGCCCAAGCTGTCTGTTACTGGTTGGTGTCAGGGTCTCTCCTGGGCCATGATAAGGCTGAGAGCAAATGAACTGCCAGGCTTCCTTGGGTGTGGGGGAGCTGGAGGCTGTGACTGTCCTGGCCTGGTGGCCCAGTGCCTTCAGTGAATGACTCTGTTCTGAAGCTCTCCCTTCTCTTGATTAACAACAAATCCTGCCACCTCCCTTCCCGAGAGGGCGAGGGTAGATGGGGGCGGAATTCAGCCAGTTGCTAGCAGTGGTTCACAGTTGCTGTGTCGTTATCACATTTTGCCCACTCAGCGCTGTAGAGTGGAAGCACCCATGCCTAAGATTGCTTCCCTGTAACTGCTTGGCTTTTGGAGCCATAATTTAACCCCTTATCCTTGCAAAGTGCCTTCCCTCGATTTTACAGAACCCTGAATCTTGTGGGGTCTTCCACAGAGCCACAAGGTCCCCTCCATGGCTCACACTGACATACCACCTGGAAATCCCTTTCTTTCTGTCCGTTGCATGCCCAGCTGGGAATTTGTCCAGATTTCGACTGAAATGTCGTTTTCTGTGCTGTTTTCCTTCTGCAGTTGTTTGTGATCTCCTGTTGGGTTGCAACACAAGCGTGCTTTCTTTAAGCTTCGTTCTTTATTAGTTGTGCGTTTTTCCCAAGTCAGCCAGCTATCAACTTTTATTCTTTCCTTTCCCAGGCTCACTTGATAAAGAAGCATAACATGTTCTCCTTTTAGAAGTGGTTTACTAATTTCTAGTCCTAAAGAGCAAATAAATGGCCACAGAAGTTCCAGCTTCTTTTCAGGGAGCCAACCCAGAGTAACAAAAAAAAATTTTTTGTAAAGAAAAATGGCAAGTTTTTTTTTTTCTTTTTTTTTTTTTACTATTTTTTCCTTGATCGTTCCCCCTGCTATTCTTTCCTGATCTCATTTTCTCTAACTTATAAGTGCTATAGGAAAAACTTTTAATTGGCCTCTGAACTCAGTACTGTATTCCGCTCCCCTGTTCTTTTCATCGTCTTTTGCTTTGTCTCGGGGAGACCCTAACCTCCTTGGTAATCACTTTATATATATATATATATACATATATATATATATATGGTTAGATTATTTATCCTCCTATTTGCTTATGTCGGTTTCTAACTACCTCCTCAGCTGCATTTGTAAGCTTTCTAGAAGGAATGTATAAAATCCTTACCCATCTGCTTAATCAGTTCTACCAACTTTGAAAGAATCATCTGTTAAGTGCTCCCATCAGAGGCATGGAGGGTGTTTCTCTCTGTCCTCAGCAGCTTTATTGAGGTCACAGCCGTTAGTCTCTCAGTGGTACCTGCCTCTGCAGGCCTTCGGAGTCCCTGCTGGCTGCCTCACTCCCTGGATCTCCTCAGCAGATCCTGTAGCTATCACAGTGCAGGACAGGACATTCTCCCTTAGAGCCTTCCTTCTTTGTTCGTGGTTTTGGCAGTGATATGGCTATGTCAGAATTCTTGGCTGCTCTGGGACTCCTTGAATAAATAGTTCATAATTATAAGGGGTGTTGCTTTACTCTGAAATCTTTTGGCGAGAGAACTCGTGAAGCTGTTTCTGCAGATTCTGTCAGATTGTGTTCTTTTTTATTTCATTTTCACCTTATTATCTTTCCTCTTGCTGTACACCTATTCCTGTGTGAATTTTCAGTCTTGTCTTATTTTCACACTGTCTTTGAAGTAGACTATTCCATTTCACTCATTTGCACATCCATTGCAGAATCAAGAGAGTCTGCATGTCTGTACTTAGATGTGTATCTCTTTACCTTTTATCTTTCTGACTTCTGATCACTTTCCTGTTGGGATGTTGAACTCCAAGGTACAGTCGTCCTCAAGTGGAGTATGTCGAGTGTGTCCCAGCATGTGCTTGAGAGGGACAGCGAGCTTGGGTCTCAGAATCATCCCCGCCCCCTGGCCAGGCTCTACCCACACTGATCCTTCCTGAAGCACTCCTCCCTCCTCTCTGAGGCTACCCTTGCTCATTTTCAAGCATCTTTTAAATATCATTTCTCCAGTAAGGGCTGATACCCCTAGACTCACTCTTCTGTTATTAATTCCTGTGACATGATTTGCTGACTGTTGGCATACTGCAGTGAGTGGCACTTGGGGGCCCCTCTGCACTCCTCCTTCTGAAGCATTGCCGCCTAGTGGGAGGGGCTCCGATTCTCACTCCTGCTCTGGCTCCAGCACCCGGGGACAGGAAGACCACGTCAGTTGGGGAGCATGTTCTGATTTCCTCTCCCCCAGATGCACTCTGGTTGCTGGGTTGCAGGGAGAGTGAGCCCACCCTCTCAGGCGGAACAGGCCACCTTCTCGCTTGACTGAACACCTGCAGCCTCTGGTGACAGCACAACGTGTATAAACTCCAAAGTGATACCAATAAGCAGGCACCAAGCATTTGACTGAGAATTAATCCTTTTTTTTTTCCTTTCAGTGGTTGATATCTCAGCAAGTATCCTTTTCTTGTTGCTTCTGTTCCCTTTAAAGAATGCTCCATTTGAAAGAAAGAACATGTTATAAACTTCAGTCCCCCCATGACACTCCCCACGGATTGAGGCTTTGCTCTACAGACCACCTGGAGAATCCCTGCTCGGCTGTGGCTGCCCCTTTGGCCCAGTGGCCTCTCCTTGGGTGCCGTGCTCCTCATTGTGCCCCAGCGTCCAACTCTGCACCTGCTGGCAGCAGGCTCAGGGGTTGCTGGAGAATACATGAACTTGGAGTCTCAGAGCAGGAGAGGATGCGCCTGTCCCAGCAGCCTCTGCTGTGTAAGAACCCCAGTAGTGGCCTTTTAAACTGGCCTTTTTGCAGCATCTGTATTTCCTTAACTGCATGTCACTAGATCCCCCAGTTTGAAGATGTCAAATTTGAAGCAGCAAGTCTTTTGTCTGAATTATACTGTCAAGAGGTAAGAACATATGAAGATTTTTGAAAGCAAAGTCCCTCTCCCTGCAGCGAAGGCACAGTGACAAATTGGTGCTGTCAGGAGTGGACTCCCTTCTGGCTTTTAACACTTCCCATTACTTTCCTACTTCCTGCACTGTGGCATGGGGTGTCTCTGGGTGATCACTTGCTATCGAGGGCTGGCAGAGTCTTCTAAAACTTTCTGAAGACTGTTGGAAAACAGCCTTATTCCTAGGCTGAAGGTGATTAATTCCTAAACAAGTCCCTGTAGTTTACCTTCTTAATCTGGTTCCTGATCTCAGATGTAGCTGAAAATCACCTTTCCCCACTTTGGGCAGCTATGTGTGAGGCTCCCTGGGCAGGAGGCAGTGTATGTTTCACACCCCTGACCCCTCTTTCTGGTTGCAGAACAGGAAAGGTGGCACTTGTCATCCAATTTGACTGTTCAGGATTTTGAACTAAAGCTGCTTGCAGTTTAGTTGAATGAGGTGTTATTTTAAGAGCAATGCAGAAACTTTCCAGACAGTGAGTCCAATAAAATATCTTTTTCTCTTTTAATAAAGTAAATTGGCAACCCACAAATCTTTGATGAGCCTGAACAGGAGTGGCCTTCTGGCACCACAGCTGCTGCGTAAGGAATCCAGCTTGCTTGCTGGCTTGTTTTTTCCTCCCCAGACTCAACTGTTTCCTTTCAGAATTCCGTCGATGCAGCAAAGCCGCTGCTGCGGAAAGCTATCCAGATCTCACAGCAGACCCCGTACTGGCACTGCCGCCTGCTCTTCCAGCTTGCTGTAAGTATTGTGGGCCTGACTGAGACTTGTGAGTGTCTAATGGGGCCATGACCTTGCGGCACACCTACCCTGAGTACAAATAAAGGCAGACTCCGGGACACACAGGCCCTCCTCAGGCTGCTGCACCAAGTACATGGAGATGTTTCTTTAAGCTGCTCACAAACCCCCTCCAGCCTCTGTCTTCAGCAGTCCCCCCAGCATGGGCCTCACTCTCAGCAGCCCCCAGGGTGATTGGTAGGAGTGCCCATCTCCCCAGTGGCTGACACAGGGCCTTGTCTTCATGTCCCTCTCCTTCCTGGTGCTCCCTTTGGCCTGTATTCATTTGAATTCAGGGAGCATTTCTTGCCAGCAGCCCACTGTGCTTTCTCAGAGCTGTGCTGAGATTCCAAGGGACTGCCTATTGGGCAAGAAATGCCCAAGTCAAGCCTTTTCTCTCAGGGCCCTCAGAGTGGGGGCTGCTGAGGCCTTGCCCTAGGTTCCACATGGTCTTTGCCAGTCTCCCTTCAGCTCCCTCAGATAGGTAGTGTTCCAGTCCCTGTGCTCCAATATGCTCAGGCTGGGGGGCTCTCTAGGCTGGGCCACCTTGGCTGCAGTGGCAGGGCCAGCAGGCCTAGGGCAATGGGTAGGCTCTACCATGAGGGGCCCTTCTTCCATCCTAGGCTCTGCCCATACCTCCCCCTCGCTAGCCGACCTCCAGCCTCTCCTTTCCTCAACCTAGCCTGCCTACCAGGCTGCCTCTCACCCACCTTCCATGACACAGCCACCTCACCTGCCTGTGCATGTAGTGTGTGAGCCCTGAGCTGGAAGTGCCCCCTGTCCTGTGGGGGACCCCCTCAGAGGATTCCCCTGCTGGGAAGAGCTCACCCAGCCAGAGCTCCTGAGGCCCTTCCCCTCCCCCCCCAATCCCACTGCTGCCCCATACGAGCACTGCCTCCTTTAATCCTCCCATGCACACTTGTGCTTGTTGGCAGGCCAGGATAGAAACAGGCCGGGCGGTGAGTCACCTGCCTCAGGTCACAGAGTTGGTGGGCTGTGTGTGCACACAGGAGCCCAAGTTCTTGACCAAGCCTTCGTAGCTGTTCCTTCCTTTCAGCCTGTTAAGTCTTCTATGTTTGAAACTCCTATAGACACCTGTCCCTGAGGGAGTCCCTTCCCATTTGGGGCCCCTCTGGCCACCCCTCCTGGTGCCCAGCCCCCAAAGGCAGCCCACAAAGCACACAGACACATGCTAGCAGCCCTGGGAGTCTGTGCCCATGAGTGTTACCTGCTGGCTCTATGTGCCATTGAGCTTAGATGATGTACACTGCAGGCAAAGTGGAGTTCTCTACCCAAAGCAATTAATGTTGATGAGATTCTTTGGTTAGTTTGGCTCAAAACTGACACTGAGTTGAACTTGCCAGCAAAGCGCTATGGTCAGGTGCTGTAATACAAGCAGTTTGAAAGTGAGGGTCATTGCTCTCTCTCCTTTTCAGCAACTGCACACACTTGAGAAGGACCTGGTGTCAGCCTGCGACCTCCTGGGCGTGGGGGCCGAGTATGCCCGGGTAGTAGGATCCGAGTACACGCGGTAGGCACCTTCTCCCCACACTCTTCCCCCTCTTACTTACAAAAAGCTTGGCCATCTTGATCCTGGACAACAAATAGAATTTCACACTTCAGCATGAAACCCTGGTCATCCTTGTGCACAATAAGAGACATGCAAATTAAAGCAGCACTGAGATCCCTCTTGCCCCATCAATTCATAAAGTCAGAAGTTAGAGAGTCTACTGTGAGGGCGAGGAGCAGCCAGCATTCTCAGCACCATTGGCCCTTGTACATTTCTAGTATCTCTTGAAATAGAAAGTACTTACGTGGTTTGCTGGGCCATTCTCCTTTGTGGCACAGATGCGAGAGCAGTGCTCACTGAGAATGTGGGCTTTGTGCTTGGCAGTGCCGTAGGCAACCCCAGTATCCCTGCTCAGGGGACGCCTAGGATCTTTTGGATGCACAGAGTAAGTGGACATTTGTGTAAAAGAAGGGGCGTAGATTCATATTATGCACAAAACTGCTTAGACCATACAGAGACTGGTGCCCTAGGGTTAGGGGTCAGGAGTCAAAGGCGCTGGCACTTCACCCTCTGTGCAGGCCTCCGGTCTGTCTCTTTTTTTCCCCCAAAAGCAGAATCTTCTACAGTAGACAGACTCCAGGCAGGGGTGCTCTTATTCTGTTGTGTGCATTGGGATTCTGGAAAGTTCTGTCACATGAGGGCTGAACTTGTCCCATGGAATTGTTGAGACAAAACAGTCCCCAACTCCGTTCTCTGAGCTGTAGATTTGCAAGCACCCTTGGGGGCCACGCAGCTCCCCGCAGGCTATCCTGGTCCCTGAGCCACCCTGCCCTGGGATTGAGGCTGTCACACAGTCTAGCCCTTCCTGTCCCTCTCATGCTGCAGCCGTCACTGGGTCCATGGTGACACTCACCCCTTGCAGGCACAGGAATGGCTGATCGCTGCACATTTTCATTCATTAGTGTCCCCAGACAGGCCTCCATGCCACCGTGGGTGGGTGGCCTGGATGGGCTCCACCAGGGCAGGGCATTTTCAGGTCACCTGGCCCAGAACCTCTGACAATGGACATAGGGCCTCCAAGTGAGTGCTTCTGTGTGGCAACATGGGAACCTTCATGTGAAGTTCTGGGCCTAAGATTTGAACAGTCAAACAATGGACAAGTAGATCCTAGAGTCTCCACGCCATGAGGTAACAATAGAGGATGGCACGGTGGCCTAGAGCATAGACTTATCTCGCCCGTGTGACGGTGACCTCGGTTTCCTCACTTGTAAAATGGGGAGAATGCACCCACTTGATGGCCACAGCACACGAGGACTTTGCCAAGACTGGTGGGACAAAGACTTAGGTGCTGAGCAAACTGGAGGCCTTTGGGCTCTGCACAAGCACAGCCCCAGAGCCGTTTGTCAAGGCAGTGACCACCTCCTCAGCTCCCTCACCTCTTATTTTGCCTATTATCTGAACTTCTTAATGTGCTTATTTTATTATTTTTCTTGCTGGTGACAGCAGTACGTGCTCATTTAGAAAGTGCAGAAAGATTTAAGAAAGACAATAGGAATCTCCTGGCCTTGCCGCCTGCTGAAGGTGGAGATAGCCAGTGCTGAGGCTTCCCTAGTTCAACCCCTTAGCCCTCAGGAGAGCCCGAGAGGGCTCAGGCAGTCCCAGGCGAGGAAGTGGAGTTGTGGAGAAGCCTCGGTGACGTGCAGATTTGGGTTCAGGTGCCCCAGCCTGCCCACTTGCCCCCACCCTCTGCTGTCCACCAACTAGAACCCACCATCTGCTGTGTCTAGTTGGTGGATACTTGCGCCCAGCCTGTGCTGTTCACCAACTAAAAGCCATGATCTGCTGTGTCAGTGAGAGTACAGTCATGGCAGACAGGCCGTCCTATACCCTGCCCCTTCATGCTTTCTGAGCACCCATTTATGCCTTCGTCTTTTGAACCACGTGACTTTCTAAATTAGGCAAAAAAAAAAAGTAAAGAAAGATAAATAGGACAAAGTAGAGCAGTCTTGTAAATAAAACAAACCTCCCTGGGGGCCTCTGAGGGCTGCTGTTATCTGCGTAACAGACTCCTGAGGTGGCACATTAGTTCCTTATGAACATTTGGGCCGCACGGTCATCCCAGGAGGCTCCTGGGCCTCACAGACTGACTTCTCTTCTCTGTTTTCCAGGGCACTGTTCCTCCTCAGCAAAGGGATGGTAAGTTGAGGCTGGGTGGAATGGGGCCAGTGTAGCGGACAGGAGGCCAGGCCCCCTCAGGGTGTGGAAAGACCACTCCCGCTTGCCATGGTGCGGCACCTCGGACACCCAGACCCTCACGCACGTCAGGCAGCCTATAGGACAAGGCTCTGGTGCCCTGACTGGGTTCCAAGGTGAAACTCAGATTCTAGGTTGTGAGATTTGTGCTGAAGAAGGAGCAGCCTGGGTTGGAACTGGGTGGACCTGGGTTCCAGCCCAGCTTTGTTCCCTTCTTGTGTGGTGCCAGAGATTCCTTGGCAGGTGGGCAGCCCTGTGCACTGGGAGGGACTCCTAGCACCTGCGCTTCTCCTTCCCTAGCTGCTGCTGATGGAGCGCAAGTTGCAGGAAGTCCACCCGCTGCTGACCCTCTGTGGACAGATAGTTGAGAACTGGCAGGGGAACCCCATCCAGAAGGAGTCTCTGCGCGTCTTCTTCCTGGTTCTCCAGGTAACCCACTACCTGGATGCTGGGCAGGTATGTAGCACCTCCCAGAGGACGGCTGCTGGGGAGTGGGCGGGCTGTGGGCAGCCCTTGGGCTGAGACGACAGCTGTGTAGTTGTCTCCTGACCCTCACCACAAAGTGGATCTGTCATCTGGGGCTCAGCTCCCTCTATACACCCCATGGTGTATGAGTACTATGCTGCTGCGTTCAGAGGGTGCTCCAAGAGTGGGTCTGTCCTGTTCCTGCCCTCATGGCGGGAATAGTGGCCTCACACATTCATAAGTGCATGAACAGTGGAAGACCTCTAAGAACAGTTGGGGAATTCGTGAGAATAAGCTGTGAGGATTCTGGTAGGGTGTCTGGCACATGTCAGGTGCTCAAGCATTATCTCTCCACCACCCCCGAGCTGATGACAGCTTTGTGGGGTGCAAGTAGGGACTGATGGGATTGGCCGTGTCTGAGACTCGACTCCATAACCCTTGTGTAATTGGGAGCGGCTGTACCTGTTTGAGGGTGAACATTTTGGCCTTTGAGTGGGGCTGCCCATCCACCTTACCCCACTCTGTCCCAGTGGCTGACCATAGGCAGGGTCTCTCTGGGGTGCTGGAAGGCCAGGTGGAGCCTGGTGGCAGAGAAGGCCCCAGAAAGCGCTGAGTGGGCCTCTCATTTGTAAGGGGCTTTCTCGGTTCCCCCACCCACACTCACCTTTCCCTATTGGACTGAGTGCCATGCTCAGCATGTAGGATCACAGTGCAGACTCTCATGGGGTGCTTATAGCACGGAGATGGCCTGTGGGGCTTAGGGATGGGGCTCCATGCTATGGAGAGGCCAGTCTATATGAACCATGGCACCTGCAGACCTCCCAGGCCTGGGAGGCAGCCTCCCACCCTGAGGTTGACTGCCAGCTTCCTGGTGCTGTCCTGCCCCCTCAGGGTCACTGCAGGAAAGAGGAAACGTGGCTCATGCAGGGTCAGGCCTCTCCTAGGCCTTCATGTCAGGCCCACTGGGCGGTGGCTGAGTCTGAGTCCCACAGATGACCCACCTGGCCCTTCCCTTCACCCTGATAGCCAGCTGATCCATTTGAGGGTGGGCTTCTTGCAGGTGGTGAGTGTGGTGGGAGCCCCCAGGAGGAAGGGGCCCAGGGGTCACTGGGCAGGCAGGGCCTATTGAGCCACCACCGTGGGGGCCTGGCACCAGATGGGAGTGGGTGGACGCTGAGGTATGTGGTGCCACCCACCCACTGCAGGTGAAAAGCGTGAAGCCATGCCTGAAGCAGCTGCAGCAGTGCATCCAGACCATCTCCACACTGCACGACGATGAGATCCTGCCCAGCAACCCTGCCGATCTCTTCCATTGGCTGCCCAAGGAGCACATGTGCGTGCTTGTCTACCTGGTGAGTAGACAAGGGGGGCCAAGGCGGGAGGCCAGGTGGCCAAGGAAAGGGCCCCAGTGACCGCCACCATCTGGTCTTATCGCCAGGTGACCGTGATGCACTCCATGCAGGCTGGCTACCTGGAGAAGGCACAGAAGTACACGGACAAAGCCCTGATGCAGCTAGAGAAGCTCAAGAGTAAGTCAGGCTCCAAGGGTTGCTTGCCTACAGCACCCACTGCTGGTGGCCTGACAACTGCCTCCTGTGCTGGGTTTGAAGGACCCTGAAATACCACAGCCCTGAGCAGTTGCCATTAGTCCCTGCTCGGTGGGTCTTGTTACTCCACTTGGCAGATGGGGCAACTTGGGGTCAGGGCAGACCAGGCCAGGCTTGAGCTTGACCCTTGATGCCTGGCTGGGGGTCTTCTGCCATCTCTATCCTGTCCCCCCCCGCCCCCCCAACTGCATAAGGTGGCTGTGACGGTTAGCAGGGCCCCTCTGGCTCAGCAGTGCTCAGCTGAAACGGGTGGTGGCTGCTTTTGCCATCTGTCATCAGTGTTGTAACGTGAATCGTGCTCAGGGTGAGGCTGGGATCAGAACTCAGCTCTCACTGACCAATAGTAGATCCCCTGGAGGCCTTGGGTCTTCCTGGGCGCTCAACTAATCTGTCCTGTGGTACCAGAGACCTTTGACTAGCAGGAACCCAGAGCTACATATATCCTTGGCTGGCTCAGTGTCCCTGTTAACCTGCTTGTTCACTGCCTGTGCCCCCTTCAGCACTGCTGGGGGAAGAGCTGTCAGAGCCAGAAAACCGAAGCCTGCGGGCACTGTGATTCTTTCCCTGTGGCCAAGTTGGGAAAGGGCTGTGCTGTCTGATTCCAATGGGAGAACAGCCACTTGGAGGCCCACATTGCTGACTGAGGCCTGTCACATGGTCTCACTCTCTTGGGCAACTTCACCATTTCTAGAACCTGGCGTGATTGGGTGTTCTTGAGTACTTGCTGGGTCGAGGTGGGGCAAGAATGGAAGACAGATCCCTCCAGGGATTTCTTAGAACACTCTGGTCACCAAAACCTGGCTGTGAGCCCATCTCCCCACCTGGACAGGGAGATGAACCCCCTCGATTGAGAGTGCATTGGGCACCAAGCAAGGTGATCGATCAGCTGCTGGGCCAGCGCCCAGCAGAGCAGTTGAGCTCGGACCCAGGTAGCTGAGGGGCCAGTGTGGTAGGAGATGGGAGATGAGGCCAGGGCTCAGCGTCTCCTGTGCCATCTCCTCCAGCTGCGCCCCATGTGCTCACCCCTGCCTGTCGCCCCCAGTGCTCGACTGCAGCCCCATCCTGTCCTCCTTCCAAGTGATCCTACTTGAGCACATCATCATGTGCAGGCTTGTCACAGGACACAAGGCCACCGCCCTGCAGGAGGTAAGGCCAAGGAGCGGGGTTGGAGTTTGCTGCGTCTCAGAGGCGGTCACGTGGGTAGATGTAAGTTTGCCCAGTGCATGTTGGCAGGACATTTGTCCATGTCATTTCACTGTAACTGGCAGTTCATGACCCTGCACAGGAACGACTGATCAGAGAATCTGATACAAACATCAGTAGGTTTTTTCCTAAAAGTTCTTTTGCCCAAGGAACATGAGGTCTGGGGATTTGGGGTCCCATGACAGCAATCCTAGCACTCTTCCTGTCCCACGATCTGTAACCCCTGGTGCCCACTTTCCTGAGACGGCACGGGGGCATTAAGTTGGGTGAAGGTGCTATTTGGCTGAGACACATGTTAGAAAGGGAGTAGAAGGCAGGTAACAGACAAAGGTCACCAACCACAAGGAGGTCAGGGCTGCACTTTGCCCTCATGGGCATGTCTGCTGGGACTTCGTGCCCATTGTTGGTGTGGGTGGAACATGGGCACACTCGCCAGCTTTGGGGTCTCTCCCCAATGCTGTTGGAACACCGGGTCCCAGGTTACGGGCCATGTGACGTCAGACATGCTCTCTCCCCGCAGATCTCCCAGGTCTGCCAGCTGTGCCAACAGTCGCCCCGGCTCTTCTCCAACCATGCAGCGCAGCTACACACACTGCTGGTGAGTGTACAGGGGCCGCCTGCCTCTGGCCCCAGGCCACTTAGTAACCCCATGACCACCACCCCAGGCAGGATCCAGAATGTTCCCAGTGGGCTTCATTCTGACAAGGATCTATCTCATCAAGTCTAAGTTGACCTAGCTCCCGGGAGGCAGGAATAATTAAGCATGCCATCTTTCTCCCTTATAGTCAGGATAAAGCTCAGATGTAGCTGGCTCAATAGAGTCACTTGTCAGGTTCGTCTGGGTGCAGCCATGTGGCCCAGGGTGAGTTGCATATGACTCCAGGCCCTCAGTACCTTCTTCTTCCAGGGCCTGTACTGTGTCTCAGTCAACTGCATGGACAACGCAGAAGCCCAGTTCACCACAGCCCTGCGGGTAAGGTGACGGCCCTCACTCCCCTGGGTGGGTGGTGCTTCTCAGTAAGGAGTCAGGTGTGATGAAGACGACAGCTGCACAAAACCATGGTCAGCAGGCGACTCCATAGTGTTTAGCCTGATGCTGGTTGTGACAATGACGTGCCATTTATCCAGGGCTCTCTGTGGCAGGTCTTTTGCTGCTTGGGTGGGGACAAGGCCAATGCTGGCAGCACAGTGTGACAAGGGATAGTTGTGGCAAGGTGCTCCTGGCCAGCCTCAGGTGGGGCTTCCCCGTCTAACCCAGACGGCAGCCACAAGGCAGAACACAGGGTGTCCAGGCCAAGGGGATGGCACCACATGTTAGCCACTTTCACTCATGATTCCCAGCCCTCTCAACAGCCTGCCAGGCTGGCATTGGCTCGTGTCACGTCCACTGCTGCCTGCCACACTGGTGCCAGGACACGCCCCACACCTGCCCCACATTACCTATAGCCCCATGAAGGTCTCTCGGTTCCTCCGTCCCTATCTCACTTTACACAAGTGGCTGCCGCTGCTTTAGTTCAATGTCACAATCCGTGATGGATGATGTGTGCTCCAGGGAGTCTTTACCCACCAGGCCAGGAGGAAAGTGGTGCAGCTGGGACACGGATCCAAACCCCCCTGACCCCAAACATGTCCTCTTCCTGTGGTCCCAATGACAGACATCTTAGCATCTTTACTCAGGTCAGAAGACCCTCAGGCTGGCCCCATGGCTGAGTGGTTAAGTTCGCACGCTGCGCTTCGGCGGCCCAGGGTTTCGCCAGTTCGGATCCTGGGCACAGATATGGCGCTGCTCATCAGGCATGCTGAGGCAGCGTCCCACATGCCACAACTAGAAGGACCCGCAACTAAAGTATACAACTACATACTGGGGGGATTTGGGGAGAAAAAGCAGGAAAAAAAAGACGATTGGCAACAGTTGTTAACTCAGGTGCCAATCTTTAAGAAAAAAAATAATGATTCTCTGGACCTCTTTGACACTTGCTGGGGTCATGCGGGCAGGGTCTCTGTTCTCCAGGCATCCTCGGCCTCTTGCACAATTGCGCTTGCTCAGCCTGCGAGGAATCAGGGTCTAGGTAGTGGCTTGGGCCACTCATATCATTCCTACTCTTGGCTATTCTTGTTCCCCCAAAAGAGCTGGGACAGTGGTCCATCCACCACTGGCTGTTGGCAGCATCTTGTCTCCAACAGCTTCATCCACCTGGGCAGGGTGTCCCCCATGACCAGTGCATTCCTCTGCTGTGTCAACACGCACTGAAGTTCCCGGTCACTGACTGATGTGGAGGGAGGGGCTGCTCCGGTCTGAGTCCTGAGAGACAGCAGAAAATAGGCCAAACTGCGGAGTGTTCTGAGAGCAGGATCAGGGCAGGTGGTTTTCCTTTTCTTTCTTTCCTGAATTTCCTATAAGGTGGATGATGGTTTTGTAATGAAAAGAACTGATAGTGCTGTTGTCCTTGGTGTAGGAGGCGAGGGGGATGTGTCTGAAGTGAAAAGAATAAGGAGAATCCAAAGTAGCCACTGTGGAGCATTTGGGTGGCTCTGATGCCACCAGGTGCCCCCAATGTGATGAGTCTGTACTCTGCCCAGCCCCCTAATGCCCTGTGTCTCCTGTTCCAGCTCACCAATCACCAGGAGCTATGGGCCTTCATTGTGACCAACCTGGCGAGTGTGTATATACGGGAAGGAAATAGACACCAAGAGGTAGTAGGTGACATGCTTCATATTTGGTATCCTTTCTTTCAACTCTTATTCAGGGGTGGGTGGAGGGTGTTGCCCTGGGCACCAGCAAATCTCAGCGGCTCCAGGGTATCCGCTGTCCAATGGAGCGGAGTCCCACACTGTCCGAGCGCAGGTGTGGCTGGGGGAAGGCCAAGTTTGGGATAGAAACCTTCCCGTAGCCAAATAGCACTTCTCTCTGCTAAAAACAAGCCAAGCTTTTTTGAATCCCACAGAAGAAAAACAATTTTCTCTACCCTGAGCTGTCTGTTCTAGAATATCAGCAAAGCCTCATGGTTCAGTTCTGAGGAGCAGCAGCTCAGGCAGTCATCTGCACTAGGCCCCTAGGTTGTTCTGATGCCCCAGCTTCCTGGGGGCCGTGGGGGGGCGGGGGGGGGTCCAGGGCGCGCCCTTGCAGGACAAGCATGCTCACACCAGGTTCCCCTTGTATCCTCCCCCTCAGCCCTGGGATTCCCCCCGAGCCCTGGGATCCTGCCTCAGGAACATCTCAGATTTGACCAGTTCTCTCCACCCTGCCAGCATTCATTTTAGTTCAGGCCACCGTCACTTCTTTTCTACAAAAAGCTTAGTTAACCTCCTAGATTCTGGATTAGTTAGAATGCTTTGGGCTACAGGGAGCAGAAAGCCCAGCCCAGCTGCTCCGGCTATCAGGAAGTGCAGTGGGCAAGGTCATCTGAGGGCCAGCTGTGGCTTTGGTGGGTCACAGAGGAGCTCAGCTTCCCTGTGTCTCCTCACCCCCGTGTCTGTTTCCTGGAGGGGCTGTGGGGGCACTGGGAACAGCCTCAGCCTGCTTCAGCTCTCATCCTGCAACCCACCCTCCACACACATCCAGAGGGGACATAAAGTGTCAGTCATGCTGCAGGTCCTGCCCCTTATCCCAGCAGGTTGCTCACAGTCGTGGGATTCAGGGTATGGGCCCTCACCGTCAGATCGGATCAGGAAGTTGCAGGCAGCCCTAGTTAATTTTGTAGCATATTCCTCTCACGTTTAGAAATGCAAAATGATCCTAACTGATGTTTCCTCCACAGCTGTACAGTTTGTTGGAAAGGATCAATCCAGACCACAGCTTCCCTGTCAGGTAGGTGGCCCCAGAAGAGTCTTATGCTTTCTCTGCTCTTTGGGGTGGTGTGAGCACCCATGGGCCCCAGACTTCACTGTGTACCCTGACACCTCACCCTCTACACTCCCCTTTTATAAATCTGCTGCTTTCACAAAAACCCCCCCAAGCTGTGATGTTCTGCTTTTCCCTCAGCTCTCACTGCCTCCGAGCGGCAGCTTTCTATGTGCGTGGGCTCTTCTCCTTCTTCCAGGGACGCTACAACGAGGCCAAGTGAGTACTGGGTGAAGGTGAGCTGCCCCATGCCTGAGGCCTCCCAGGCTGGCCCTCTGGGTGGTTCTCTTCCCCCAACAGCATGTGTCCAGGTCCTCTGTCACCCCACCAGGCGGGCTCTGCTTGGGGCTGTGAGGGCACTGCTGCCTCTTTCTCCCCAAAGGAATCCCGACAGGGCTTCAGTGTCTATTCCCCTCGCATAGGCGATTCCTGCGAGAAACTCTGAAGATGTCCAATGCAGAGGACCTGAACCGGCTCACCGCCTGCTCCCTCGTCCTCCTGGGCCACATCTTCTATGTGTTGGGGAACCACAGGGTGAGTATCTGGGGCCAGGCCAAGGAGCAGGGGAGCAACATGGTGCTTGGGGGAGCATCACTGAGTACCACTTTGCATCCTGGGCCGCTTGATGATCTTGTCTCAGTTACCCCTCTCCCCCCCACTGCTCCAAGAGGCTCAGTGAGGGCAGGGGCACCTTTGGGGGTGTCAGGGGAGCTTTGGGTCCTTAGAGGGTGGGTCTGTGGCGCAGACGGTCCCAATGCCAGCCGCTGACAATGGTCAGGCAAAGCCCTAGTGCTTGGTGGGGCTGAGGGCAGGTTCCTCTTCCTGTGTGTTAACACATGGGAGTGGAGAGATGTGTCCTCTCAGCCAGAATCTCTTGGGTCCATTTCTTTCCAGCACACACAGTGCCCTCAGGGCACCCCATGTTTTCACCCACACCCAGAGCACCCTCAGGCTTGTCCCCAGTGGGATCAGCTGACTCTGAGTCTCCCCATCCAGGGTATGCATTGTCCCCTACTCCTGCCCATCCATCTCACAAGGCCTTTAATTTTTTTTTTTCTTTTTAAGATTTTATTTTTTCCTTTTTCTCCCCAAAGCCCCCCGGTACATAGTTGTATATTCTTCATTGTGGGTTCTTCTAGTTGTGGTATGTGGGACGCTGCCTCAGCGTGGTTTGATGAGCAGTGCCATGTCCACGCCCAGGATTTAAACCAACGAAACACTGGGCCACCTGCAGCGGAGCGCGCGAACTTAACCGCTCGGCCACGGGGCCAGCCCCCACAAGGCCTTTTAATTTTTTTAAGGAAATGTTTGTCTGTGTTATAAAATATGGTGTGTTCGTCATGGAAAGTCTGAGAAGCAAAGGAGAAAATCATCACAAGTCCTCTGTCTTCTGGCTCTTTCCACCACTCGCCCCTGCCCACACATAGGTTTTGTTTGTCAGGCTGTTTTATAATTTTATCTCGTCTTTCTCTGCACCTCTGTGTCGGAGCTGTTTTTAATGGCAGTGAGAATTCTGAAGCAGCATCTGCTCTGTAGTTTAGCCAACCTCACTTGAGCTGTTTTCACAAGATGGATAACACAGGGCACATGTCTTGGCCCATAAAGTTTCATCTGATCAAACCCCAGGGCTCCCTAAGAATGAACATTACTAAGGAGCCTGGCACATCCCTCTCCCCATGGCCGTATGACAAGACATGTGTTTGCCAAGGCCAGCAGGCCCTACAGCTCAGGTCCTGGTGGCCGTGGCCTGAGTGCTGGGGATGTCACCACCCCCAGAGGAGGACAACTTCAGGTTCCCCTTTCTGAGTGTAGTTCTGTTCCTTCTAGAACACTGTCACCCACTCCTCAACCTCTGAGCGTGATGTGTGTGTCTAGGGGCTGGATGGGGACCAAGGGCTCAGCTTGAGGACCCTCTGAGTGCGGGCTGCCCACCTCGGGTCTCAGTGTGGTGGCTGTTTTCTATTTGGAGAGATTAAGGTCACACAGCCCCAAACGGCAGGCTTAGGCGTAGAATCAGACCTTGCTGGCTCTCGTTTGTCTAAACGTCTCCAGAAGCCAACTTGAATGGGGGCTGAGTGGGCAAAGCAGTTCTTCAGCTGCAGCTCTGGTTCATGTTTTGGGTGATCTCAGGGCATCTTACAGAGCTTATTTGTGGAGCTCTGCTGCTCGCTGTGTGTATGGGGCCCATGTAGGGCCCCCAAGAGCCCTCAGACCCAGGCCTAGCCTCAAGTAGTTCTGGGTCTGTGGGGGAGACAGCTGACCCTACCCTGGGCCTACCAGGCTGGAGTGTCCACAGGCACTTTGTGAGTGGCCTCCGGCAGGATGCTTCTCAGGATCACACGGATCTTCAAAATCTAATTCTGTAGGGGCGGCCCCAGGTGGGCATGAGGAAGCCTGCCTAGGAGCCAAGGGGGACTCTCCCTCCTAGCAGCTTCCAGACAGAGGCCCAGCCCCAGGCCTAGAGGAGGGGAGTAGTTTTTCCTGTTCTGCTTTGCATTCTGAGGTCTTGGAAGGGCTTGGTTCAATTTTGGAAAGCTTTGAGACCCACTTGGAGCTCATCTTCAAGGTGCCAGCCACGGGCGGTGTGAAGTCACTGGGCTTTTGTGTCTCTGAGGAGGCACACCCTGCGCAACCGTGGCTGTGTTAAAGCTGGGCCTCAGGAGTCGGTTTTGAGGATTTGTAAGTCTCTTGGCTGAATGACAGGTGTCCCCTGGGCTGCCAGGGGCCACTGTGTAGGGAGTTCTCCCAGTGCCACCCTGAACCCAACATTCAGGCCAGTGGGGCTTGTGATCCCTGGGCTGAGCAGGGTTGGAATAGTGCTGTGGGTCACTGTGGTCAGGGATAGGTGTTTATGGCTCCAACAGCTCTTAATCAGCTCATTCTGGGCATTGGGGGTGGGGGCGGGGTGGCGATGCTGTGCAGTCACAGGGAGTCAGAATTGGAGGGTTGTCACATCCTGGTGCCTCACGACCCTGCGTGTCTGAAGCAGCCTCCCACAAGAGTGGGCTCGTATGTAGAAGAGAAACCTCTCTTTCTCCCTCTTTTGTTCATTCAGCCCTCATCGCTCCCACCAGGGCAGACTGCTGCCTCCTCCCAGGCTCTGGGACCCCTGAATCTTCATTTCTAATGGGTTCCTGACCTAGGTCCAGAGCTGACTGCTGCCAGTGGCTTTTTCTCTGGTTAGAAAGACAAAAGCACATAGAGTTGCCCCTGGCTGTACCCCAGTGAGAAGGCACATGCATAGCTAAGGAGTAGGGACAGTTTATTTTTCCCCAAGGTGGTTGAGGAGTACTTCAGAGAAGGCCTTGAGCTGGGCTCTGAAGTAGGAGTAGGAGTTTGCCAAGCAGCAGGAGGAGGGCACAGCCTGGGCTTGGTATGGCAGGTGGGGCCAGGGCTGGCCCTGCCACCAGCCCCAGCCACACACCTGACTCCTTGGCTGTTCTTGGTCAACAGGAGAGTAACAACATGGTGGTGCCCGCCATGCAGCTGGCCAGCAAGATCCCAGACATGTCAGTGCAGCTATGGTCATCAGCCCTGCTGAGAGGTGAGTGCAGCAGCCGGCCCTTCCCAGAGATTAGGGCTACTGGGTAGAGCCCAAGGCTAGAAGATGCTTGGTAAGCCCTGCTCAGCCTCTGCTCACACTGGGCCTCTATAGCCCATAGCCACAGTTGTAGCACATTCTCAGGCTTGTCAGGAGGCCCTCTTTGAGGGCAGTGGGCACTGGGCTCATTCATGGCATCAACTCGACGCGGGATCTGGTTCAGTTTCTCTGGGACCCAGAAGACTGGTTCTTGGCATCTGGGTAAAGACTTGGGCTGTGAGTCTTGTTGCTCAGCCTTGGTTTCATTCCCGCTGAATGGTGGGTGACAGCATTTGTCCCTGTCAGGCAGGACCGGCTGGGATGCTCTGGGTGCTGGGCAGGTGCTCAGCAGATGTCAGTGTTGTTGCTGCTGCTCCTGGATTTGCAGATTGTGAAACTGAGGTCCAGAGATTCACCCAGGGCTCTGGGAAGGAGGAAGGGGGTGGGGCTGCTCCCATCTGCACTGGGCTTTGGGGCCTGTCCAGTCCTGCCTCAGAAGTAGGTGTTGGGTACTCTGCTTCCAGCGAGCTCCTACGTGCCCAGGGGTTGACCAGGAACTCCCTGGGAAGGCCAGCATCCACAGGGAGCCCCACGAGCTTCCACTCACTGTCCAGGCCTTGTATCTGCCCCTGTGGGCCTCACTGCTCACCCACCTCCAAAGACATCTGATTCAGACACTCATGAGGGCATGTGTGAGGGCTCCTGGCAGCTCGGCTTTGCTGACCCCAGACAGGCCTCAGGGCAGGTGACATGCCAGGTGCACAGGCCCAATGGTGGAGCTGGGGGCGTGAGCTTAGGCCTCTGCCCGCATCTGAGAGAAGGATGTAGGGGCAGTGGCAGGGCAAACTGGGCCCACCCTGTATATGTGTCCCACCTTCAGACCTGAACAAGGCCTGCGGGAATGCCATGGATGCCCATGAAGCTGCCCAGATGCACCAGAACTTCTCACAGCAGCTACTCCAGGACCACATTGAGGCCTGCAGCCTCCCTGAGCACAACCTCATCACGGTACAGGCATGGGGTGGGAAGACAAAACGGGGGTGCTGGTTGGCTCCTCAGGGCTGGCTCACCTGGTCTGCAGCCCCCCAGGGGCACACTCCCTAAGGAGAAAAGTATACACTTCGCTGCCATGCCCCTGCATTTCTCCAATAAACCCTAACGGCCTGGCCTCAGGAGCCCCCTCACGTGGGGGAGACAGTGCCAATCACCCAAGCAGGTGATGCAGGGTGCTTCCCAGGGGCCCATCTGACTTGGGTCTGGAGGAAGAGGGCCCTGGCTGAGGAGGGCAGCGTTCCAGGTACAGACGGCCTAGCACACCTCTACTCCCCAGGAAGGACTTCACCTGTGTGTCCTCTCCCCCCACAGTGGACAGATGGCCCGCCCCCTGTGCAGTTCCAAGCTCAGAATGGACCCAACACCAGCCTGGCCAGCCTCCTGTGAGGCCCCTGGAAGGGACTGCCCAGCTTCTCAGGGCCTCCTTGGGGCCTGATGTGTCCCCAACTTCCACCCAGACAGCTCTTGAGCTTTCCTTGGATGCGTGCTGGTGTGGATATTCCCAGCTTCCTTCCTGACTGTCTCCAGAGCTTCCAAGTCCCTGGGGAGTGTGCGGGGCTGATTTCCTGCCCTCCCAGGAAGGGCCGACCAGCTGTTCCTGCTGTGCACCAGGCCCCTGGTGTTGAGCTTCACAGGTGGGATGTTGGAGCCGATTTTTCAGAGTCATCCTTTAAAGTGGTCTTGAACTGTCAGTCCTGCTTCCATGTCTGAGTCACACCTTGGAGGGAGCATGTCTGGGTGGGAAGTGGGCTGCTGGCCACCAGCCAGGTCCTGATCCTGCGTGCTGGAGTGGGCACTATTGCCAACGTGTCACCACCTGACTTCCATTACGTGGGCCTCCATGTTGGGCTGGAGTGTTTACTCTGTTCACAGCATCTTCCGGAAACCAGAGACAAGACGCCAGTTTCTGGCCCAAAATTGGAGGGAAGAAGTGATGGCACACTTCAGGGACAAAAATGCACAACCCGCCACGACACTTTTCCTAGCTTGCCTTTCTCTCCAGCATCTGCTCTTCTGACAGTGGGGGCTCTGGTCAGGACCTTGGAGGATCTAGGAACTCCGCTTCCAAACACCTGCACCTTGACTGGATTCACCATCTGGCCATGTGAGTGGCCATGCTTTTAGACACAGGTGTGCGTGTATGTGCACGCATGTGTGGTGATTCACAGAGTTGGAGCCAGGAGCAGAGACTCTTGTGTTTGCACCAGCCGCCTTCCCTGGTCAGCATTGATACAACAGGAAGCAGAGGAAAGGGGAAAGGACTCTCATCAGCCCAACTCAGGGTGTTGGAATGAAGGACTTGCTTCCTGGCAGCCCTGTGGCCTCCTCAGCAGAGGATGTTTGCGGATGATGCTCAGCAGGCCTGCAGGCAGCAGCTCCCCTCGCCCCCTGCCCTACCCACAGGAGCAGAGAGGAGGAGACAGAGGAGACCTACCTGCCTTGGGTCTTAGGATAGTTTTGAAACGTATTCCTGAGCTGGACCCCAGGAGGCTCTGCCAGGCCCAGACAGCCATGCTCAGTTCTGTACTCCTCTTGGCTTGTTGGGGAGATGCCCCAGTGGTGATGGTGGCATTGGGGGCAGTCTAGGTAGCCAGCCCTTCCAGCTTCTGGCACCTGAGAGTGCCTGGGGTGATGAGTGGTCTTACAAGTAAGAGTGGCTTGTTGGTTTGCATCTCATTACCCTTGGCACTGTGAAGGCTGCTTCTGAACATTGGGATCGTTCAGGTCAGCTGCTCAGGCCCTGAGGCCTGGGTGTGCCTTAGCCAAAAGCAGGGCTGTCAGCAGACCTCCCTGTGCTAGGCCACTGCCCTCTCCAGGCTAGTGTCAGTGCTTTGCTGCCCACTTCGGGGTCAGTGACAGGTGTGCAGGTGAACCGTTGGTCAGAGGGATGGGCCAGCCAGGGTTTGTCTTAAGAGGACCCACCATCTCTGTGTTATCCTAGGTCACCCAAGGAAGGCTGGCCCTGTCTCATGCTGCTCTGGGCTGCCCCCTCGGCTAATACCCCCTGGGCCCATGAGGCCTGTAGAGGAGGGTGTGACGCCTGGCCATAAGCTGTCCCTGTCCTGTCTTCCTCCCCCATCGAGGGTGCCCCCCAGGCCTTCCCCTCTACATGTGGGACAGAGTCCCCATCTCGCCTCAAGCTGCACCTGCCGGCCTGGACCCTACACTGTCCGACCTCTCCAGACCCACATTACTTCCATCACGCTGTACATCATGTTTGTCTCTGCCTATTTATTTAAATCTTTCTTTGCTTCTAGGGCATTTTGTATGTAGAGCAGTTGAAATAAGAACCTCAAAACTTAATGTCTGTCCTGAAGTTAAAGTGCTTTTAGTGATCACCCTGTTGTCTCTGTGTATATAAAGTTAAGGGTAAGTTCTTAAGTTTACAGTGAAAAATTTCAGTACTCGATATTTAATATTCTACTCTAGCTTTATGGAAGCCAAACTGTGTACATGAGTGCGTGCCTGTGTGAGCTTTGACCCTCCCCTTCACCATAGCATCTTCCAATTACATAAAGTTTTCGATAAGTACCTTCCTGTGAGTCTAAATTTAGTGCCTCACAATTTCTCACGCAATCATAACAATTCAAGACAGGCAGCAAGCAAGCGCCCAGGGAGATGTTACACACAGTGTCATATAGCTAAGTATTCAGGAAAAACAGATAAATAAAACCTCCACACTCTTACGTATACAGGGCATGAGGGAGTAGCAGAAAGATTCCTGCTGGCAGGTAAATTACTGAAAGCTGGTCAGACCCTCGTATGTTCCTCCTGCTGCCTCCTGTCAGTGGTGGCTCTCAGGGCCTGCAGGACTCAGGGGCTGGTCCAGGAGGTGCTGGGTTCCCTTGCAGCCAGACAGCTGTCTCCTCCTGACTGGGTCCCTTCAGTGACCCGTGGGTGAGGCGAGGATCCTCTCCCTGGGGCAAGGGCTCCCTGTCCCACTCATTAGGAACACAGGCAAGGAAACCGGAGAAGGGCTGCCTGGCATGGTGGGTAAATTTGTTGGTTGCATTCTCTCTCTGTTTCATTAAGGGGTTTTAATAAGTATGTTTGGCATAATGTGTTTCAGTGGGTATAAGCAGCCTGTAACTTCAGCTGGTGCTTTTAATCAGGAAAAATAAATTTGTAAATACAAAGCATTGTTTAAAAGACATAACCATAGAACCTAGCTTCCCATTTGTGGATTTCTTTTCCTATATATTCAAAGTAAAATAACTTGCAGGAGCCATCACTGGCTGTGTCTTTGTCATGCCATCTGACCCTCTTGTGTGCTGCTCTAGAGACAAGCTCTCTCCCTTGCTGTCCGGCCAAAGGGGCCACAGGGACTAACCTACAGGGTGTGAAAGCGCAGAGCCCTGGACCCTGGACCCAAGGACCCGGTGGAAACCTGAGTATTCTTCCCTTCTATTGATGTTCCTCCAGTCCATCCCTGCCTGGAGAGGAGGGAACCCCAAGAATTGCGGCCCTCACCACAGACTTGCTCACACACCTGGTGTCCTGTTCCGTGTGCTCTTAGAAAACACATGGGCTGGCTTCCATGTGCCTGGGCGTTTTTTTTTTTTTTTTTTTTTTTCTTTTTTGAGGTGAAAGTCCCATAACATAAAATTAACCATTTAATGTGTACAATGCAGTGTCATCAAATATATTCACAATGTTGTACATTATCTCTGTATGTTGTAGAACATTTCATCACCCCAAAGGGAAATATCCCATACCCCTTAGCAGTCACTCCCCATTCCCCTGCCCCCAGCTCCTGACAACCACTAATCTGCTTTCTGTCTCTGGATCCAGTTCCCAATAAGTGGACATTTCATATAAATGGAATCATATGCTATGTGACCTTTTGCATGTGGCTTCTTTGACTCAGCATGATGTTTTTAAGGTTCACCCACATTATGACGTGTGTTGAGCTTCATTCCTTTTTGTGGCTAAATAATATTCCATCATATGGATCAAGCACATTTAGGGTTTTTTTTTAAGATTTTATTTTTCCTTTTTCTCCCCAAAGCCCCCTGGTACATAGTTGTATATTTTTAGTTGTGAGTCCTTCTAGTTGTGGCATGTAGGACGCCACCTCAGCATGGCTTGATGAGTGGTGCCATGTCTGCGCCCAGGATCCGAACCGGGGAAACTCTGGGCTGCTAAAGCGGAGCGTGCAAACTTAACCACTTGGCCACGGGGCTGGCCCCCACATTTAGTTTATTCAATTGGTGGACATTTGGATTGCTTCCCCCTTTTGGCTATTTTGAGTAGTGTTGCTGTGGACGTGCCCATGCACATTTTTGTTTGAACACGTGTTTTCAATTCTCTTGGGCTGTGCAGTATTTTTAACACGCGTGGATGGTCGTCAGGCTGCTGCCCACACTGCATCAAGGCCCTCATGTTGCTCTCATCACTGTGCCCTGAGGTGACACCAAGGTGGCCCCAATTCCAAGAACACATCTGAGGACTCCTTAGGCTGTGGTCCTGGGGCAGTACTACTGGCCACTGGATGTGTGAGTGATTCTACACAGCCCTGCCTAGAAGGACCCCCAGCATGGTGACCCTGCTACCCCCACATCAATGCCTTCCTCCCTCTGCCCCATCCCAACCAACTCAGCGTCAGGCAGCTTTATCCTTCGAGATGGACTCTGCCTGTCCCTGTCCTCAGCTTGGACGTTATTTCTTCCACTTCGAGCCTCACAGCCCCTGTGCAGGAACTGCATCCTGAGCTCATTCAATCAGAACATGGCCACAAGCCGACCATGTGACAGGCTGCCCACCAGCAGGCACGTGGCCCCCAGCTGGTAGGAATGAATCGTGTGCAACCAGCAAGCCAGTTCTCAGATGGGCACGTTTCACAGAAAGTGGCCCTGGACACCTGGAGCTGGGCTCCCTGCAGCCTCCCTGGGACCTTGGACCTTACCTGCACGTGGAAGTGAGCAGCTTTCTCCCACAGGCAGTATCCACATCTGTCTTGCCCCCGTTGTCTAGTGCAACTTCCACCACCTGTCACCTGAGGGAACATTCTAGTAGAAACCCTGTCAGTGGCCACCTCATGTCCCCAAACAGGTCTCACAGACAACATCGCAGAGCATGTCACCAGCCAGGTCTGTTACAGGAGTGCAACCAAGACAGTCTGGGACCCAGCGCTTGAGATGCAGAAAAAGGCTGCTGGGAGGAGATGCATGTGGGGAAGATGTGTGTGAGGGAGACATAGGCAGGAGCCACCCAGGCTGACAGGCAGGGAAGGTCCTGAGGAAGGAAATGCAAAGGGGACAGTGAGAAGGAGCTGGACAGGAAAGGGCCCACATATGCCAAGAGACCTGCATGTTGTGGCCAAGGTGGGCAGAGCAGTCTGGGCTCAGGTGGGTGCCGCAGAACACTGCTTTTAGCACCTGATCACAGAGGTGGGACCTCTTCCAATAAGCCAGCAGTTGCCAGAGATTCCGACAGAACACTGGATGTTGATGAATGAAGATCGGGTGCTGTGGTTGTAGTGTTTGGGGAACCTCTCTGGTAAAGCTAAACAGATTCCTTCTGGCAGGACTCAATACAAACGGACACCATGCGGAGAAGCTCTCAGGGTCTGCAGGACACACTTGGGAAATGGACAACAGGAACTCGGCCAGGAGGCAGCCACAGGGCTGGGGGGAAAACAGGAGAGGGCCTCACAGAGACCGGCAGGTGGCCAGGGCAGAGGTCATTAGTCATCCTTGAAACACACACACACCCTGGTCCTCAGAAATCCTCCCTGTCACTCTCTTTGCCATCTCCACCGCCCCTCCTGGAGCTCCAGTCAGGTTTCTCACCTGAATGGTATCCAGCCTCCTCCCTGAATGGTCCCAGAACATTCTGCATTTATTCCCCACCTGTCCCTCTGCCAGGGGCACTCTCCCAGTGGCTGCTCAGCATCACCCAGGGACGTGCTGGCCCTGGCCTGGCACATGGTGCAAAGGGCCAAGGGGAAGAGCACACGGCCCAACTCCAGGCGGGTCCTGCAGACGCTGCTGTGAACACCTGCCTTTGCAGACTCAGCACACCCAGTCACTGTGACCCGCCCCCTCCCCCCCAGAAATGCCAACAGGACCCTGCCTAGACCTCACATGTCCCATTTGATGGTCTCTGGGGGACCTGGGAATTAAAAATATTTCCATGTCTATGGGCCGGCCCGGTGGCACAGCAGTTAAGTTCGTACGTTCTGCTTCTCGGCAGCCCGGGGTTCGCCGGTTTGGATCCTGGGTGTGGACATGGCACCACTTGGCAAAAGCCATGCTGTGGTAGGCGTCCCACGTATAAAGTAGAGAAAATGGGCATGGTTGTTAGCTCAGGGCCAGTCTTCCTCAGCAAAAAGAGGAGGACTGACAGTAGTTGGCTCAGGGCTAATCTTCCTCAAAAAAAGTTGTTTTCCTTGTCTATTGGCTTCACGCCTTGGGCTCATGGAGCAGTTTGGGTTTACATTTTCACCACAAAGAAAGCTATTCCAGGAGAGGTGGACAGACCAGACCACAGACATATGGTCCGGTCTGTCCAGCACCTGGCATTGCTTCCTCCACTTGAACCGTGCTGGCCTCTTCCCCCAGTACAATCCCGGTCAGCTCAGAGCTGCCCACTGGGCCCCAGAGGCAAGGTGCTGCTGGGGTCAACGGAAGATGGGGACATCTACCCCACCAGGGATGAGGGATGGAGGCCAGCAGGCAAGGAAACTTGACCTGAGGGCCACAGAGGCCACTTACCCCCTTGGAGAGGCTGTTGCTGGTCCCCAGGGGCCAGGGAGGGGGAGGGGGAGAATTGCAGACAAGTGTAAAAGCTCAAAGCTCATTTCACCCCAAATTGATGCTCATTTGATGAGATTACAATGCAGCTGGTTGGCAAAGGAAAGGAAAAGATTCATTTCTATGTGAATTTTATTTCCTTAGTACTTTGATATTTCTGATACTTTTTTCAAGGATCAGAAAATCAAGGGACTATTACAGCGATGCTTTATGAAAAATACCATACTCCTGACTCGTTATGGCTGCTGCAACAAATGTCATTTTAAATCAGCATTCTCACACTGGATAAGGAGTTTGTGGGAGACAGAGCAGCACCCATTTGCCCCATCCCTGTCATGCATGCTGAAAAGCTCTGAAGCGCAGCTCTCTATAGAGATGGGCCACTTTGTAGGCGTGTGTCTGTTTTGTTTTGAGTGTCGTTCTAACCACGATTCTGAACACTTAGTGTTGATGCATCGTGGAGTTCAGGCTCCATCTGCAGTTAGTCTCTGTGTGGCCCTGATGATGTCCCACTATTACAGAGTTCTGAGCACAAATACTTTCCTAAAGGGTTAAATACTAACTGCTCAGAAGTATCCTCGTGAACCGGAAGTGTATCTCCTACTCTGTTTTCATCTGCATGTGTCACCAGTTGCTGCCGAAGTGGCCTGGCCTGCTCTATCCTTGGCCACCAGGGGGCGAGGGCAGCCTGAGCAGTGTCCTGGCAAGATAGGGCCCATGGGACCTCCAGCCCAGCTGGGAAGGCTGGACTAGACGTCGCCAGACCCCAGTATGGCCAGGCTCTGCGCTCATCTGCAAGGATGTGGGATGACCTTCACCTCAGGGCCTCTGAGTTCCCTTCCTGTAACATGCGAGGCCAGACTCTCCTATCCCCAGCGTTCTCCGGGTGTCAGGGCTACACCGTTACCCTCATTTATTTGCCAAACATGTATGTGGCACCTACTGGGTGCTGAGGACACAGCAAGAACCATGTCAGACAAAGTCCCCGCCCTCAGGGAGTGGACATTCTACTAGGGGCCCGATAATGGGCCTCAAAAAGAATGAGCGCTGTCCTACCTGTGAGAGGGGAGCAGCACTCTGTAGGATGGGGACGGGCCGTGTGACAGGACAGAGAGGAGACCTCCCTTAGCCCAGACAACTCTTGCTACATGGCCACTGAGACAGTGGGGAGGGGGTAAGCCAGCCCTTCTCTCTGGCCACTCCAGAGAGGATGCTGGATGGGCATGTGGGCCCTGACAGTGGCATTCCGGAGGGTGGAGACTGCCACATGTGCCCACCGCCACCTTGAGCACAGCTGACACCTGGGTCATGTCCAGGAGGACACTGATGGATGGGGA
The DNA here is from genome assembly GCF_041296265.1 of Equus caballus. Lineage (NCBI taxonomy): Eukaryota > Metazoa > Chordata > Mammalia > Perissodactyla > Equidae > Equus > Equus caballus. The sequence goes on from NC_091704.1 coordinate 18,317,468, forward strand.
AAGTGGCTGAGCCCCCTCATCCGGGGCAGGGTTCAAATCTCAGGATCCTCTCAGGTCCTTCTCCTCCACCATACTCAGGCCCACTTCCCAGAACTGAACTCGAGGGTAGGGGAGGTGTAGACAGGGCTGAATGTGCAGCAGGGGCGTGGGTCAAAGGGTGACAATGACAAAGATAGGGTCACTGGCCACCTTGTATAACATGGACTCCAACAGCAAGTGACCAAGAGCCAGGGCACTCCTGACACCACCATGAACCAACCTGAGCAGATGCCTCAGAGCCAGGTCCCCAGTCCGAGTGCCTCTAACACCCTGCCCAGCAGCCATGGAGCTGTTTCCTAAGGCACCCTCTCCCCAGGAAAAGGGATTTCATCTCTCCAAGAAGTTGTTCCTGCCTCCTGAATGTTCCTCTGTCCTCTGGCACCAAGAGAAGAAAGTCCCAATTGGGCCACATCCAAATCCCTCATTCACAGGATCTGTTTCTCTCTCAGCATCTAGTTCTCCTCAGATCCAAAACCTCCACTTAAGGAGACTATTTTTCAGGGATTACTAGCCCCTCCCTGGCTGTGTCCTGGAATGGCCACAGGCCACACCTGGGGTTGGCCTAACTGTGGGACACCCGTGTGCCTTGTCTGCAGAGTGCAAGTTCAGGTGGCTTTGCACACACACAGACCCCACAGTGGCGTCAACTCAGACCCTGTGACAGGACGAACAGCCCACAACCACATCATGTTTCTCCAGCTTCTTCCAATCTTCACTCCTCACGTCAGTGTTTGTGGCCAGTGAAGACAGCAAGTGCTGAACACACTCCTGTCCCTTCTCTTAACTCCTGTGAAAAGGGTGAGAACCTAAGTTGGGCCTCCTGAGAAACCAAACATCAGGCTCAAGTCCATAGAGCATGACACACATTTGTGATGCCGGGGACACCAAAGGCATTTTGATTGATGCGGTGAGAGTGTTTAACAAGAGCTAGGGACACCCAAAGTAATCACCAGTTCAAGGTCACAATTTGGGGCCAAAGTGGATTTTTGAACCCAGTTCATTTCTTTCTCCCAAACCACACCAGACTCTAACCTTCATGTTCAACCAGTTTCTCAGAAGGCACCAGACCATGGGGTGGTGTGAAATGGTTAATTAAAAGGGGCTGATTCCCAGCAGTGGCCCGACACATGGAAGATACTCAGACATGGGGAAATACTTATACGAAAGGAGTATTTGTCACTGATCTGAAACTCAAATCTAATGGTGTCCTGTATTTTCATTTGCTAATTCTGGCTACTCTAGAGGCTTAATAACATCTTTGAATAAAGGAACATAGGAATGAAATCAGAGAGCTGGAATATTACTGAGCCCAAACAAGGAATTTTACTGGTGGGAAACAGAGCTCACAGCTTTGCAGCATTCTTACTTCTTCTTCCCATCAGAATAAAATTCTGCCTCCTCCCAGGCCCACAGTATTAGCCAGACTCTCTCACCTCATCCCCTCCCGCCACTATCTGCTCCATGCCCTGTGCCACCTTAGAACTATGCCACCTGCTTTTCCCCTCTGCCCAGAATCCTCATCCCCAGGCTGAGTCCTTGTTAAGATTCAGATCCTCAAATCCACCTGCTTTCAAGCCCCCAACTCCTGCCCTGGCCAGAGGCCTCCCAGTCAGTGTGTCACACCTCTGATTACTTTTCTTCATCGTCATCGTCACCATCAGTAGTTGAAATCACCGTGTTCATTTTCTTGTCAGTCTGTCCCTCCCCACAAGACTTGCTCACCCCAGCATCCAGACACGTGACCACAGGCCTCTGAGTAGCCATGGGTAACAGCTCCAGTGGGGAACCTGGCTCTTGCACTGAAACTCCTATCACCAGCTCCATCTCCCCCTGAGCTGCAAGCTCCTGGCTCTCAGCATCACCTGGAGAAGGAGTGAGACTGTTTGGACCAGGGGGTCCTAGTGACACCTGCACTAGTAAGAAGGTAAGTTAGTCTCTAGATGTGGGCAAAAGGTGATTCAGCCTTTCCTAACCCATGACATATGGAAATACCCCTCCCCAAGGATCTTAGGACCTTCTTCCTGTTTTGAAGGCCCCAATGCAGAGGATTCTAGGGCTTTCTTCTTATGCAAGACAGCAATGTTGAGCTAAAGATGCTCAGTTCTCGGGAACCTTCTAGAAGCTGGAACCAAACCCCAAAGGACAGTCACTGATTGAGATTAGTGACTTGCATCTGTGGTGAGAAGCATCACCCTCTAGAACACTTGCTTTCAGTTTAAAAGATCAGAGAGTGTGCACTGTGCCTCTGTGTGTGCACAGAATTAAAGTGGGCCTCATACGTCTGCGTGTGGAATAGAACCTGTCTGGAGGGATATGCAAGAGACTGATGTCACAGCCTGTGGGCGAGGGGACAGGAGGCCTGAGTGTCAGGGTGAGAGAGAGACACTTCCTCCTGGGCGCCCTTGCCTACTGCTCTACCCCTTGGTGCCTGGCCCTTATTAGGAGCTCATTAAATATTTGTGGAATAAATTAATATACCAGTGAATGAGCGAACTCTTGAAAAGTTACTCATCCAAAAGAACAAAATAAGATGGAGGCACTAGGCATCCTCTTTCATTCTAGGCCATTCTTTCACCACTCACCCTGCCATCCACCAAGTGCTAGCCCCATGCCCACCTACGGGGGGAGGAAGAAGGGACAATCTGTTTAGACCAGACACATTTCTATAGTTTCTTTTTTTTTTTTCTGCTTTTATCTCCCCAAATCCCCCCTGTACATAGTTGTATATCTTAGTTGCACGTCCTTCTAGTTGTAGGATGTGGGACGCCACCTCAACATGGCCTGACGAGCAGTGCCATGTCAGTGCCCAGGATCCGAACCCTGGGCTGCCGCAGCGGAGTGCGTGAACTTAACCACTCGGCCACGGAGCCGGCCCCTATAGTTTCTATACATCTAGGGGAAAGTTTCCCCCATCTCTTTTGTCTATGCTTTGGCAACAATCTAGGAGAAAATTCTCATAAACAGGACCAGAACCCTGGTGAGCAGATGTGTCAGAGGCTGAGTAGCAGCAAGAAGGACAAGGCTGGCCCCATTTGGGTGGAAGCCAAAGTCAGGGAGCCCTGATGACTGTTTTCCTGTAGCCTGGCCAGGAGGCCTTAACATGGAGGCCGGAAGCAGCTGGGCAGTGACAAGGAAACTTCCCTCATTAAGGCACATGCGTGACCCATGGGGCGTGGCCTCTCTCAGTACCCAGAGCTCCTTGGGGAGTCCTGAATTTCACCTGAGACAGGAGCATAAACACTGGATCCTGATGCTGCCTGTTCTGCCACTGGAGTTTAACAATCATGAAGGTGCAGGGAGACCTGTGGCCTCTGAGACTCAGGCAGGCTCGGCCAAGAGATTTGGCTCTCGCCTTGCTGCCTAACTTGCTCAAGTCACACCCTCTCTGGGCACTCCTCATTTGGGAAATGTCCAAGATGGACTAACTGATTTCTTAACTTCCTCTTGGCTCTGACAGTCCCCGACATGGGACTATCTACACCAAGAGGAGACACAGAGGGGAGAAGTGAGCAGGCATTCAGAAAAGGCAAATGACCCAGGTGTTTACTGTTTAAATGTAATTCACCATGTGTATATTACATGTTTATGTGTATTTACTATGTGTATATATATATATACTTTTTTTTCTTCTTCTTCTCCCCAAAGCCCCCCGGTACCTAGTTGTACATTGTAGTTGTGGTCCTTCTGGTTGTGCTATGTGGAACGCCGCCTCACCATGGCTTGATGAGCCGTGCTAGGTCCGTGCCCAGGATGCGAACCAGTAAAACCCTGGGCTGCTGAAGCAGAGTGCTCGAACCCAACCACTTGGCCACGGGGCCAGCCCTACTATGTGTATATTGAAGAATGTTCTATCCTCTGGGAATATATTATCTAGTGGAGAGAAACAAGAAAGAGAGAGAGAGAGAAAGAAAGGAGGGAGAGGGAGGGAGGGAGGAAGAGAGGGGGAGAAGGAAGGAAGGAAAGCCAGCCTATGCACATTACATGGTAAGTTAATACCAAAGGCACAAAAATGAGGATTATAAACAGAAAATGTTAGTTACCAATACATCCGCTCTCACTGCAGCAGGTGGAAAGGTTCAACTGGAGTTGGAGATTTTGTTCTTTACTCTTTTCACTGGAACACCTTTCTGCCTTTCCTTGCTGCAGCCCGAAGAGCTGTGACCACACCCAGGTCTAATTTGAAGTGGCCAAAAGGACTCTGGGGAGAGTGTGGACAAGTGCAAAGAACTCAGGAATGGAATTCAGACCTAGGTTCTGGATTTATTTATTTGCGATGCTGGCTGAATAAAACACCCTGAACTTCTATTGTCTTCCCTCCAAATTGGGGCAATATCCCCCGACCTTATACAACCACTGAGAGATAAATGCAGTAAGGGAGGCAGAAACTGGCTTGGCCAAGGGCAACGTGCTGAACCAGCCCTTTTCGAACCATGAACCACATTCCACTGAATGTGAGTTTGCCAAGATGTTAATGAGTGTTCTTAGGAAAAAAGAAAGCATCACATGGTCATGGGGGTTTGCGATATACTGCAACGACATGCATTATTAATATTAAAGGTTTAGTGAAATCCTCTTGTTCAAAGACATTTTTTTAAGCAGGGAAACTCTTTCATCACAGAATCCCCACTGACATCTTGAGGCATTCTGTGTCCCATGGAATCCAGTATGGGAAATTTTGCACTAATCAATGTAAGACATACTTTGGGAATAAAGCATCCTAGGAAGAAACTGGAGTGAAGGGAAGGGAAAGGAGAGGACTTTGAATGCCAAGCCATGATTCAGCCTTTACCTTTTGGTGATGGAGGTCTTCAAAAAAATTTTTTTTTCTCTCCTGATCACAAAAGCAGTACAATACAGCCTACTTAAAGACTGAAGTTTTTTGAGTAGGGGTGTGATATGGTCCATGATTTAAGAGAAATAAGTCTGACAGTTTGAGTATAATAGTCCAGGCATGGGTGGTAGCAACAGAAATCAGAAGGAATAGATAGAGGAGGCCGGCCCCATGGCCTAGTGTTTAAGTTCAGTGTGCTCCACTTCAGGGGCCCAGGTTCACAGATTCGGATCCTGGGCATTGACCTAAAACACTCCTCAGCCATGTGGTGGCAGTGACCCACATACAAAGTAGAGGAAGACTGGCACAGATGTTAGGTCAGGGCTAATCTTCCTCAGCAAAAAAAAAAAAAAAAGAAGAAGAAGAAAAAGAAAAAAGGAAAAAGAATAGATAGAAAGCAAGTGAGGGAACGAACATAACATTTAGCAACTAGCTTTGAGCCTGAAGAGTGACGTTAAAGAAACCTCCAAAAACTTAAGTGCTTACAACCTGGAACACTGGGAACGTGACACTAGTACAGAAGAAAAGAGAATGCAGCTAGTTTAAAGAATAGGGGATGAGTCAAAGAAAGAGATACTAAATTTGGTCTGAACTCTTTTTTTTTTTTTTTGAGGAAGATTAGCCCTGAGCTAACATCCATGCCCATCTTCTCCTACTTTATATGTAGAACACCTGCCATAGCATGGCTTGACAAAGAGTGTGTAGGTCCACACCTGGGATCCAAACTGGCGAAGGCCGGGCCGCCAAAGCAGAACATTTGAACCTAACCGCTGTGCCACCAGGCTGGCCCCTAAATTGGGTCTGATATTTGGTCAGGTTTGAGTCACATCCATGTGGAATCATCTAGAGGGGAAGGAAATCCTGGACGGGAACTTGGGTGGACTGGAAATACAGATCTGGGAGTTCCTAGAGGGTCATACTCCACAAAGGGATTCATTCTTTGAAGAAACGTAGAGGGCAAAGGGTGGCAAGAGATGAGCAGCCTAGCAGGATTTCCAGGTAGAATTTGGACGGACACTGGACAGGAGACCAGAAGAGGCAAGTTCCAGAAAGCCAATGGAAGGCATTTCAAGGAGGGGAGAGTGACCTCTAGAGACTGGAGACTGGAGAAAACGCAGACTGAGAAAAGTTCCTGGCAGGGGAACCACTGAATGCTGTGTAACTTGACAGAAAAATTTTAGTGGTAAGATTGACAGAAAGGAAGGAACGATGAGGGAATGAAAACAGTGGGCTTGAGCCACAGACGTGATGTGCATGCCACTTGCGGGCAGAGAGGCAGTCACTTCAGTCTTAGGGCCTAGGGCGGTTGTCTCAAGGCAGAAAAAGGTCAATGGAGGGGTCTGAAACGCAGCTGCTAAAGGCCTTCAGATCCAACAGAACTTCAAGGTGAATTCTCTGCAGGTGGCAGTAAGGTGTCTCTTTCCCATCTGGCACTGGGATTGGCTCCTCCCTTCTGCACACAAAGTGGCCTTACATGTCTAAAATGAACTCCCTCCCATTCAGAAATGCTTTCCTTCCTAGTTGAGGAAGTCATCGTTTTGACTTAGAAGTCTTCTAGGCTATAAGCATGTAGGTATAGACGACACTTTTTGCCTCAGGAAAGTGTTATCACTAATCCCACTATCTCTCATGTCAATAAGAACCAGGTAAGATTGCTATTAGAGTCCAGGTTTTTGACCTAGAGATTTCAAATAGCCTGGCTGAAAGGAATCCTGAGCTCCATTTGGACTTGATTCCAGATTTTCCAGCCAACCAACACCAATAAAGCTACACTCTGCTCCCCACCCCTGGATAATTCAAGTGCTACCTGACTTTCTCTTGGGGAAGCAGGAGGACTACTTAGGCCACCGTCTTGATCTAGTGGTGTTTATTTCTCTCTGGAAAGAAACATTGACTTTTTACCACCTTTCCTGGGAGAACCAAGGCCAGTTCCAAAGGATCTGCCAAAGGACGCACGTTTCACTAAATTAGCAGTTTGCATATGTGAACCTTGAAGTGCTTGGCAAACCCAAATGAATTATGCAGTCCCACAATCTTAGGAGGCAATGATGGAGGGGCACTTTGCTCTGTGCACCTGAACTTCCAGTGTCATCCAGTGACACTGGAGAGCTTTAACATTTGTACTTAGTACACTTCCCACTGGTATTAACCAGCTGTCATTCTTCATTGTCAGTGAGCACTCTTCCTTGTCCAAGGCCACAACACCAACAGGAGGTCTCTGTGGGCTGGCACCCACCAGCTCTCATTTTTCTAACTACCACTGAGGCCCTGTCTTCCTTGCTGCCTGTGTAGTCACCTGGCTCAGTTCCAGTTTCTCTATTTGGATGTGAATGTCACTTAGCCAGTTTGCCCACATGATTTCCCAGACCCAGGAAGGGACACGCCTTGATGCAGAGAGATGCAATCGCTGATACCACCGTGAAAAGGAAAGTCCATCCTTGGTATGGATTATGCGCTTTTCTTTTCATTTTTTGTGTCAGAAGCTGTGGTCATGTCATCTGTTTTGGTGGGGCATTTCATTCCCTCTGATGAATGCCCATTTGCCTTGGATTCTTCGAGGATACAATTTTCTAGCCAAATGGGTTTATGCTTATTTATGCTTAGGATTCCAGACTTCACAGAGGTTGCTTAATCCAACATCTCTGCCTCCAGGCAATGCCTTTTTCTAGAGAATCAAAGAAATTCTGTGCATTCTTAAAATAAAAAGGTGACATATAATTATAGGTCCTGACATTTCCAGGGATCAGTCTGGAAATTACATAGGGTAGCCCTGAAATAACCTCAGTTCATTAGCAATCTCTCTTTGACAAAGTTAACTTAGGTAGCCTTGACCCTGGTCAGGGCCCCCCACTTGCCATTTGCTCTTGAGTTTGGGGACTCTGTTAGTCCTGTGTCCAGAACCTTCCCACAGCTTGCCTAAGAGAGAGATAAGGTTCAGGGAGTTTTAGGTTCTTAACATGGCTCTGCTTTGCACAAGGACTCAAGGGCACAGGTCCCTCTTCTTCTCCCCTTTCCTGCACATAGGCCCAAAGTGAGATTAAGGCAATGCAAGCTTAGGAGCCAGCCACTAAAGTAGGTGGTGGGATGTGAACAAGTCACAGTTGCCCTCTGGGCCTCTCAGGTTCCCATACACAAAATGAAGGGGTTGGACAATGAGCTGTTCTTTGATCCCAGTTCAATCTAGCAACTATAAAAGCACTGAGGGATTACTTAAATGAATAAGGCTGGACTCCTGCTCTTGGAAAGCATCCTGGTTAGTGACTGGAATGAAATGAAAATCTCCTGAGCCCCTACTGTGTACAAGGCACAGTGCAAGGTACTTCGAGCTCATAATCCTCAGCGTAACCTTTAGAGACCAGTGTTCTCATTTCTGATATGGTTAAGGAAAGTAACCGGCCTAGCTAGGGAGTGGCAGGCAGACCCCAATTCTGCTAGCCACCAAAGTCCAAGTGTTTACTGTCCATCCATCAGACACTTGCAGAATGAGGTAAATGCTACAACAGAGGTGCAAAGGAGCTCTGGGAACACGTTGTCTTCATGTTTCCAGTGGCTTCCTTCCCTAGCCAAGGACTCTGTTAGCCTTGCCACTTGGGTCCAGGCTGAGCTCACTCAGGGAGTCAGGCCCTACAGGACTCGCTGCCAACCTCCCACCACCCTAACTCTCAGAATTTATTCTTTACTCCTCTTCTAGGAATGTCAGCCCATTTGTAACAATAACAATAATCCTTTCCACACCAGCACACTGCTTCATGGTTTACAAAGCATTTTCACATCCATTATCTCATTTAATCCCTTACTCCTCTACACTCCTACAACATTTTTTTGGTATCTCTTTTTTTTTTTGAGGAAGAGTAGCCCTGAGCTAACTGCTGCCGATCCTCCTCTTTTCGCTGAGGAAGACTGGCCCTGAGCTAACATCCATGCCCATCTTCCTCTACTTTATATGTGGGATGCCCACCACATCATGGCGTGCCAAGCGGTGCCATGTCTGCATCTGGGATGCGAACTGGTGAACCCTGGGCCACTGAAGAGCAACTGCTGTGCCACGGGGCCGGCTCCTTGATATCCCTTTAGTATAACATTCTACCTTGCCTAACAGGCCTATTTCTCTTTACTGTGTTCATCTTGGCTCAGAAGTTCCATCCTATAATTTAGGTATCTCAGCACCTTGCACACTTCTGTGCACAAAGTGGGGGTGACAAAATTTTGCCATATTGAATCCTCACGGTGTTGTGGATCATTCTCATTACTGCCTTCTTCACCCCTTTGATACAATTGACATTTGGTTGCCTACTAAGGGCAAAACTGGGTTCTTTGGGGATAAATCAGGGGAGGAGATCAGATCAATCAGGGGAAGACAGAAGTGAGGGCACCTGGTAGGCCACCATGCGTGCTACAGGAGTCTAGAGTGACTGATTAGTTTTGTCTGGGGGTAGGTAGGAAGCAGGAATTCTTCTTGGGAGGGTCCTACTCTGCAGAGAAGGAAATGGGCTGAAGAGTCTGACAGGTGACGGAATCAGAAAGGGCCACAGGCTTGACTCTTGGGAAGGAGTGGATGTTCCTCAGAAAAATTCTCCTCAAAGAGGAAGGAGGGCTAAATGGGTAGCTTTTCCAGAAAGGAAGTATACACTCCTCACAATTTTCTGGAGCAGAGGAGGCAAATGGTCGCAGTTCTTAGGAAAAGAGGAACACTTTCTGCAACACTCAGATGCTGTTTAGAAAAAGTGCAGAGAGCACAACTCCCTGGCATTTCTTGAGTAAAAGGGCTGAGGAAGCCACAACCTCCTGCAATTCCTCTCTGCAGAGAGAAAGTGGGTGCGTGAAGTTCCAAATTTCTCCTTTGGTGGGGGTAGGGACATACAAGGCAGGAATTTCCCGTTATCTTCAGAAATGAAGGCCAGGGGCACACAGCCCCTACTGCTCAGACAAGGGAGGGAGAGGGCCAGTGGCCCCCAATAGTGCTCCCCAAATATTCCTCGGGAAAGGCAGTGGGTCCGGAATTCCCCAAAGTCTCCTTAGCAAAGGGGACAGGGGCCCGAGCCCCGACAAGTTTTCTTAGAGAAGAGAGCTGGGGTCCCGAATCTACAAAGTCATGCTTATCCTGGCAATTCTCCTCAGAAAAGCGGGAAGGGTAAGAATCGCCAAAACTCTTCTCAGCAAAGAGGCCAGAGTAAGAGCCTCCAAGATTCTTTTCAGAAGAGGGGCCACGGGCAAGATTCCTGAAGATTCTCCTCGGAACAGGGACCAGGAAAAGAATCCCGAAGATTCTCCACAGAACGGGGACCAGGAGCAAGAATCCCCAAGATTCTCTTCAGAAGAGGGTCGAACTCAAAGCTCTAGTCAGAAAAGAGGGCTGGGGCAACGAACCCCGCCCCCGCCCCACCTCGGAAAGGAGGCCGAGCCACGGCTCTCTCCGTCCCCTCAGAGCGCGCCTCACGCGGCCCCGCCCACCGCCTGGCGTAACCATCCCACGCCCGTTTGGCCCAGGCCGCCTCCGGTGCATTGTGGGTGGGGCGCCCCTGCTGAGCGCTGCGTGGAACCCCCAGCCCAGCCAGTTGTCGGCCGCCCGGCTGCCCAGCCGAACCGCCCTCCCGGGTCCCAGCGAGCCGGCCACGGATTGACGCGTCCCCAAGCCCCGCCCCTCGCGGCGTTCCCGCCCCGAAGTCTTAGCCCCGCCCCTGAAGGACCCTGACTGGCCCTGAGGCCCGCTCCACTCTCCTATTGGTAGGCCTCCTGTCAGTCACCCCGTTCCACCTCCTCGGGCCCGCCCAGGCCTCCGGCGCGATCCCGAGGGCCAGCCGGCCCGCGCGCTCATTGGCCGCCGGGCACTGTCCGTCGTGAGGCCGGTCACGCCCTCTATGGGGCGCGGATCCCGGGAGCCCTGGCTGGACCCCATTGGCCTGCCGTGCCGCCACTCGCCGAGACGCGCCTCAACCCGGAAGTGTGTGAGGCGAAATCTGCCTAGCAACCGGGGAAGCCAGGCTGGGAAGCGGGCAATTTCAGTGTGAGACACAGCGGCGAGACCGAGCGGCGGCTCCAAGCGCGGCGCGGCAGCTCCTCCCGCCCGGGGTCAGTGCCCCGGCGCGCGCACGCGCACCCCCGCCGCCGGAGCGCGCCTCGCGCCGCCCGCTCAGTCGATCGGTCGGCTGTCTGTCGCCCTGTCGCCGCCACCGTCGCCGTCGCGTGCGCCACTTGAGGGAGCCGCCGCCTCGGGACCCGAGCGGACCGGACCCGACCCCGCCACCCGGGGCCGCCCGGAGCCTAACAGCCGCCAGCGGGGGCGCCGAGCAACTTCGGTGAGTGAAGGGCCGGCGCTGCTGGTGGCGGGTCCCCGGCTTCCGGTGTCCCGGGCTTGTCTGGGGCTTCCGCTTCTCCAAGGGGACCGCCTCCAGTGCGTGGACCCCCTTGTCCGAGGGGACCCGCCTCTCTGAGGGGAGCCCACTTCTCTGAAGGACCCCACCTCTCCGGGAGCCCCGCTCCTCTGAGGGGAGCCCCCTTCTCTGAGGGAGCCCCCACCTCTCTGAGTGACCCCACCTCTTGAGGGGAGCCCCTTTCTTGAGAGACCCTACCTCTCTGAGAGACCCTCACTTTTCTGAGGGGACCCCCTTTCTCTGATGGACGCTTCGCTTTTCTGAGGGCCACCCCTCTCTAAGGGACACCCCCATCTCTTTGAGGGACCACCTACTTCACTGAGAGACCCCTCCTCCCTTCTCTGAGACTCCCTCTGCCGACTTCTCTAAGGCGACCCCTGCTTCTCTGAGGGACCCCTGCTTCTCTCAGGAGACACCTCTGCTTCTTGGGGACCCTCCCCCTCACTTCTCTGGGGGACCCCCACATCTCTGAGGAGATCCCTGCTTCTCGGAGCTGCTGTCCCCTTTTTCTGATGTGCCCCTTCTCCCCTTGCTTTTCTAAGGTGCCTCCCACTTTTCCTAGGTCCCCTTTACCCCCCTTTTCTGAGATGATCTCCCTGTTTTTCTGTCCCCACTTCTTTGGGTGATCTTCTCCTTCTCCCAAGTGACCCTCAACTAATCTGAGGTGTTCCTACTTCCGTCAGAATCTTTCTTGGAGATGTTCCCCACTTTTCTGAGCTGTCCCCACTTTTGTTGGGACCCCCTCTTTGTTGATGAGTTCCTTCACTTTCCTAATGGGTTCCCCACTACTCTGAAATGCCCATATGTCTGACTGGATCCTCAGTTTTCTGAGGAAAAGTTCCCCACTTTTCCAAAATATTTCCCAGTTCTTTTGGATCACCTACTAATCTGTGGATGCTGCAATGTTTAGAGGCGTTTGCAGAGGTTCTCCCCCTAATATATGTCCTGCTCCTACGGGCCCCTCATATCTCTGAGGCATGCCTCCACTTTTCCAAGATATCCCCTCCTGATGAGAGACAGGGTGGATTTCTCCACTTCTCTAAGGGGTCCCCCTGCATTCCAAGGGGTTCCCCTCCCACTTGCCTGAGGACATTCCCCCTTTCTTGAGGTTTTCCTTCTGATTCTCTAAGGGAGAAACCAATTCATTTCTCCTTGGAGCCCCCGACTTCAAGATTCCCCTATTTCTGTTTGTTGCACTGACTTCCCTCCATTCTGGAAGGAGAGGCCAGAAATGTGCCCCCTCTTCCAGTCTTCTTTCTTACCAAATTTGGGGTCTTTTCTGAACTTTTACCTGAGCTTCCAGGGACCTGGTGGATTTTGTGGCTGGAAGGGAAATGGGAGACAGGCAAAAAACACTTTTTCTCTTGTCCTTTAAGACCTGCTAGATTGGGGGGAGCGGGAGCTGTTGCCAGATGACTACCTTGGTTACTCCATTTTTGAGCTATAGGCCACCACAGTGTTGTCAGGCCAGTGTGAAGGCAGGAAGGACAAGGCTGGAACATTGTCCCCAGATTATCACACTCTCAAACTGTGGGACGACCCACTTCCTGTCCCATCCCTCTGTCCTCCCCGCCCCGCCCCCCCCCGCCCCCCCCGCCCCCCCCCCCCCCCCCCCGCCAAAAAAAAAGGAGAAGAGAAATGCTCCTTCAGGTCTTTCTGCTGTGTTTTCTCTCACTAGGCCTTCTGATTTACTCCTTGATCTCTAGAGGATCCTCAGTTTGTGGGCCGCTCTGGTTTGAAAGGCAGAGCAAGAAGCAGGAAATGGGTCACCTTAGAGCCAGGAAGGGTGGAAGGGAGGCAAGGCACAGGGATTTGACTTCATTTCTCTTAAGTTTTAGGTGACTTCAGCCTGGCTGAAAGGAAGTTTTTACGTGGCTTTTACAAATCTCATATGTACCTTTTTTTAATGGCCCACCCTGGATTCCAAGTTCACTCCAGTAGCTAATTTTATCTGCTTTGCCAAATGCAAAGCTCTCTGGAGCCCAAGTAGATGAATGCTGGCATTGAGAGATGGTCCAAAAGACAGGAATGAACTCAGTTTGAAACCTGAGTAACTCGTAACCACTTCATGTCCACACACAAGTCTCAGGCTAAAAACGTGGGGAGAACGTTCCTGAAGTGGAGTTCTGAAATGTAGGCTGAACTCCTGTTTGGTTTAGCATTTCAACAAGTTCTTCCCTCTGACTCTGCTAGAACAGCAGTTCACTTTACAGTTTTACTTAAGGCTGTCTCTCTCCTGTTCATTTCCATCTGGATCTTGCTTAATTTGAGTCCTTTGTGAAGACTCCTGCTGAGGCTATAATTTGAGTTCTAAATCTGTCGATGGACCATGTGGACACAAGTTTCAACTCGAGCTATTTTCTTCTGTGGAGAAGTGTTTGGAGAGTTTCCTGGGCCCTCTGCTCCTGGAGTAGTCAAGTCCAGGCAGGAAGCTGCTGCAGACCTGGTTGCTCTTCTACTGCCTCTTCCTGGTCAGCTGTACACACTGCCCTGAGGGGAAGGGGAAAGATAGTGGGAGCTCAGGGCTTAGGGTGTCCTGAGACAGGGCAGAGACGTGCCGACACACATTTATTATTTTAAATGAAACCCACAGGACCAGCAAAGTGGAGTGTTAGAAAGGGAAGGGGGAGCTTTGAAGTCAGAAGGACCTGATTCAGATTCTGGGTCTGTCCTTCCTAGTTGTGTGGCCTTGGACAAGTTATGGCACAGAATCGGCATTTACTAAATATTTGAGGGGTCATATCTCTGTAAATGTATGTGAAGGTGCCTACACATGGGATGTGCTTCCTAGACATATGAATGAATGAATCTGAGATAATGAACGGGAGGCGGCCAGCGTAGCACCTAGCACACGTGCAATAAAGGTTTGTTGTTGTACGCAGGAGATTAGGATTTTGGCCTGGGCTCCCAGACTAGGAAGCACTTGACATTCAGCCAAGGCTAAATATGCCCAAAGAGAAAGAAACTTGGTATGTCTCTTGCAAAACCCACTGTCCTCCTGGGTCTTGTAGCATTTTCCTGTGTTCAGATAGCAGATGTGAGATGCATTTGCTGTTTGGCAGCCGTTTGTGTTTGCCTTGGCCTTGCCTTTTCCCTCTGTAAAATGGAGTAATTTGTGATTTAAGGGCAAGTAGGGAGATGTATTACTATAATTAGACCATAGGCAAACCAGAAGATTATAATGAACTTGAAGAATTGTGAGAAGAAAAAAGTGGGTGAACCATAAACCTAAAGGGTTATATCTATATTTTGAGACTGCTTGAGTGAGTGATATGCAGCAGTTACCTGGTGATTGATCTCTTCTTATGCATTAGAACCTTGAAAGAACAACTGTTTTCTTAGGGTAATGGATCAGATTTGGGGACAAAAGAATGAGAAAGTGATGTACAAAGGCATTTGACACCACACAATAATAGAACATTGAGAGGGCCAGTGTGTGGCTTAGTGTCCACAGGAGATCAGGATTCACCTTGAACTTCCAGTATCTAGAGAGCTGTGGAGATGCTAACTCAGCTTCTGGGGGTTGGGGGTGGGCAGGACATTTGTTTTTTTGAGAGGATTCTTTCTTAGCAATTAATGAAAGCCCTAAAATCAGGGCCAGTGAGTTGGGCCCAGCCTTTTTCATTTACTAGTGTGGAGATGGATGGCACTTGCCCCTGATAGCTAAAACCCAGGGAGAAATAATGGGTGAAACTCTGAGCTAGGGCCCCACTGGGCTGCTCCCAAGTTTGAAGAAAAGGTTTCTTTCCTCCCCCAACCCCTCTTGAAACATCCCCTCTCCCACCCTCATCTCTGTCTGTCTGTCTGTCTGTCTGTCTCTCTCTGTCTCTGTCTCTCTCTCTGTCTCTGTCTCTGTCTCTCTCTCTCTCACACACACACACACACACACACACACAAAGTGACTTTACTGGTGCTGGCCCCGTGGCCAAGCGGTTAAGTTCGTGAGCTCTGCTTCGGTGGCCCAGGGTTTCGCCGGTTCAGATCCTGGGCACCGACACTGTAGTGCTCATCAAGCCACGGTGAGATGGTGTCCCACATGCCACAACTAGAAGGACCCACAACTAAAAAATATACAACTATGTACTGGGGGGATTTGGGGGAGAAAAAAAAAAAGAAGATTGGCTACTGTTGTTAGCTCAGGTACCAATCTTTAAAAAAAAAAAAAGTGACTTTATTTAAATTTTATTTAAATTTTTCTTAATTCTTTTAAGGATAGTTATTCCATTATATGAGAAAAGAGCAAAGTTTATTATTTTTAAAATATAAAAAATAAAGTAAACAACTTTAAAGGGATCACTATCCCTTTTGAAATTATGCTGTGTCTCTTGTGTGCTACAGACTTCACTCTGGTGGATGGTGGCGCCACCACCAAGTCTCTTTTATCTAACAGGAAGTTTTTTAAACTTTTTTTTTTTGATTGAAAGATTCTTACAGCAATAAAAACCCTTGGGTAGTTAGAAATGATATTGATCTAGGTACATTTATTAGATGTAATGTAACGTGGTTATCCATTGGTGGGCAGCTCTAAAAGGCATGTGGGTCCCAACACTGCCCAGCATCTAACTCTGGATGATAAACTGTTGATTTATATAACTGAAATAGCTAGGGAAGTCAGGGTTTCCTTCCTGTTGGAGACAGCACTGGGGGCGTTAAATCCCTGTGGGATCTTGATGATAAGAAAGAAGCTGACCTCTTTTGGAATTGGGAAATATCTACTGTATGGAGTGGTTCCATCCAAATGAATGGACGGTGTTATTTTAAACTTCTAGTATTAAGTTTGGCTTTATCTTCTCTGCAGCCCAGTAGCCTTTGTTTATACTGGTACTTCATTTGAATATGAATTTATCCCTCCAAACTGGCCTATAAGGGACATTTGAGCACTCAAGTAAGGACGTTACTTACCACAGGTTTTCCTGTGTGGCCATAAGGTAGGTTTTTTAAAAAATGCAACTTAAATTGGATTGAAAAATAGAAAGTGTTAAATCTTCTGGCACATGTAACTTCCTGTGACAGCAAGTAATTCAGCAATGAATGAGTGCCTGTGATGACCCAGGTGCACCATGCTGGGTGCTGGGAACCTAGCAGGACGGATGCAGTTGGCCCTCCAGGAGCTTATATCCCAGTTGCAGACAAGTAAACAAAAGAATGAAAGAATATCCCAGGGCTTTTTTTGGGAATATCTCTGGATGTTGGGAGCTTAGGGTGGAGTTTCTTCCAGGTTTAGAAGTGAAACCTCACTACTCTTCTAATTTCCTCACTGGGCTCCTTGTTTCTGTTTCCTGTCTCTAAAAAGAGGCAGAAATTATGGCATTTTTCCAGTTGATTGTTGGCAATTGGCACTAGTTGATCCAAGATGACTGTGGCTGTAATCTTGGAGAAAGGAGAGAGTCTGGGATGGTCACTGCCAGGAGCATTTTTAGCTTTGCTTTTCTTGAAGTCGGTGGCAGTGTGTTTTTGGAATCCTGTGCATTTGTTCATGGCAGTGCATATTTTGCAAAGAGATAAACAGCTCTAAAAACCCTTCCCACCTTGTTTGAAATCTTAAAAAAAAAAAAAAAATTCAGACAAAAGGAGTGCCTGGCTGTTGTTTGTGGCATAGGAAAAGTGAGATTTCAAATAGACTGCTTTGTTGTGTATTAGTAGGTTCTTGGTGCACGGAGTTCCTCCTGCCCTAGGGTTCCCTCTTACACTCAGACTGGTTGAAGTGCTATTTTGACTTTCCTATGTTGTGGCCAGATTTGATGTTAATCCACATATCAATTATGTGACAGGTGCTTTTCTTAAGTGTATCTGTGAGGGGTGGAGCCAGAGAGCAGGAGTGGGCATACGCTCCAGCAGAGGATGAGGTTATTATGAGGAGAGTTTCTGGTAGTCTGTCTTCTTTTTCTTTCCTTCCACCCAAGTACTGACTCCGGAGGTGAAGAGGCAGGCCCAGGCCGGAAGTGGGCGTGGACAAGTAATGCAACTCTGCACATGACCAGGCTCCCACCTCTAGGCTCTGTTGTCCTTGGGAAGTGGATGCTTGCTCCCTCTTTACTTCCTGTTCCTCCGCCCTCCAGGCTGAGTTCTTGGGCCTCAACTTGAGCATAGAAAACACGTAAGCTGCTTTGTCATAGCTAGAAGCCGCCAGTGGACGTGCATTTGGCAATTCTGGGGGCTAAGCTAATGTACCCACAAACTCAGGATTATCTGGCAGGGTGGCCAACAGGATGGTTTCCTGTTGCATTGTCAGTATTCCCTGCTGAAGCTTGCCTGCAGAGGGCTGCTCTGGAGATGTGTATAGAACTTAAGGAAGCAGATGGTAGATTGGTCCTTCTACAAAAGTGTGCTCTTGAAGAATAGTTTGCTATTATTTGTCTTCGTTGCTTTGTAAAACTACCATGGGAGGCCCTGTATGCAGTAGAAACTTTAGAGCCCTGAGTTAACATCTGTTGCCAATCATCCTCTTTTTGCTTGAGGAAGATTGTCTCTGAGCTAACATCTGTGGTAATCTTCCTCTATTTTGTATGTGGGACGCTGCCACAGTATGGCTTGATGGTGGTGTGTAGGTCCATGCCTGGGATCTGAACCCGTGAACCCCAGGCTGCTGGAGTGGAGCACGCAAACTCAACCATTATGCCACCGGGCTGGCCTCAGTCTAAAATTCTTAACACAGCAGAACAATTTTTTAACTTGCATGGCATTTTCAAGGTTTAGGCTATATTTATATTTATATTTATACTTAAAAGCTTCCAAGCTTTATATTTAGCCTCTCAAAGCATCTCTATTGAAGGTTGACTTTTGATGTAAATTTGAAATAAAGATCTTACTCTTCCCAAATCAGGAGTTGGTAAAATGTAGGCCTGACTAGGTCAGCATGCTAGAGGGCATGGTGTTTGCTATCAAGCTGAAGGAGACAATTACAAAGACTTGCCACCTGTATTTTCTATAGTGAAATGCTGGGGACCAGCAGAGGAGGGGAGTACCCATCTTATTAGGAAAACTTTTGGCAGGAATATTTTTCCTCCTTCCTATGTCAAGTTGGAAGATCTGCCATTTAACACCTGGGGAGTGGGGTGTGAACTGGATACCAAGTTTTTAAAACATAGTTTTCTTCTTGTCTAAACGAAGGATGTTTTTTACCAGACTGATGATGTGACTAACACTGTTTCTTTGCTAAGCAGACTTAAGACTGTCATATAGCCTTTTTCTTTTCTGGTAGTTTTCTGACTTTATTTTCCTTTTAATTCATAGAAAACGTGGTTCACTTACTAATTTTTCAAAGACTTAAAATTGATGTAAATTAGATGGGCATTTTTTTGTAAGTCTTGTATAGATACAAAAGAGATATTCCTTGCCAACTGGTGACACATGCAGATGAAAACAGAGTGGGAGATACACTTCCGGTTCACGAGGATACTTCTGAGCAGTTAGTATTTAACCCTTTAGGGAAGTATTTGTGCTCAGAACTCTGTAATAGTGGGATATCATCAGGGCCACACAGAGACTAACTGCAGATGGAGCCTGAACTCCACGATGCATCAACACTAAAGTGTTCAGAATCGTGGTTAGAACGACACTCAAAACAAAACAGACACACGCTGACAAAGTGGCCCACCTCTAGAGAGCTGCACTTCAGAGCTTTTCAGCATGCATGACAGGGATGGGGCAAATGGGTGCTGCTCTGTCTCCCACAAACTCCTTATCCCGTGTGAGAATGTCATGATTTAAAAATGACATTGATGGGGCCAGCCCCAGTGGCCTAGTGGTTAAGTTTGGTATGTTCTGCTTCGGCAGCGCAGGTTCGGTTCCTAGGTGTGGACCAACACCACTCATCTGTCAGTGGCCATGCTGTGGTGGTGGCTCACCTGCAAAAAAAGAGGAAGATTGGTGGTGGATGTTAGGTCAGGGTGAATCTTCCTCAGCAAAAAAAAATAAATAAGTAAAAAATGAAAATGACATTTGTCGTAGCAGCTGTAATGTGTCTGGAGTATCATATTTTTCATAAAGCAGCATTATAATAGTCCTTTTAACTATTTTCTGGTGTTTGAAAAAAGTGCCAAAAATATCAAAGTACTAAGGAAACCAAATTCACATAGAAATGAATCTTTTCCTGTCCTTTCCCAACCAATTGCATTGTATCTCACCATGTGAGCATGAGTTTGGGGTGAAATAAGAAAATTTAGAGGACCGGCCTGGTGGCACAGTGGTTAAGTTCACATGTTCCACTTCGGCAGCCCAGGGTTTTCTGGTTTGGATCCCGGGTGCGGACATGGCCCCACTTGGCAAGCCATGCTGTGGTAGGCGTCCCATATATAAAGTAGAGGAAGATGGGCATGGATGTTAGCTCGGGGCTGGTCTTCCTCAGCAAAGAGAGGAGGATTGGTGGCAGATGTTAGCTCAGGGCTAATCTTCCTCAAAAAAAAAAAAAAAGAAAGAAAGAAAATTTAAAACAATTCTCTTTGAGAGATTGTGGTTATATTGTCCCTAAACTCAGTGAAAACAGTTTTAGACTTTAGAGTACTAAAAATGCAAAGTATGGAAAGCAGCCAATGCTCTTTTTCATAAGGATACTTTTTTTTAAAACTTGGTACACTTTTGAGTGAACAACCTGTTTATTCTTTAGAGAGCTTCTCAGAAAACAAGGGGCATTCTGGTATCACTATTAGATAGCAGTAATCTCAAAATTAGTTAAAGTCTACATAACTAGTTCTGCTTAGCTTGTGAATTTAAGTAAGTAGTCAACAATTCATTATGTGTTTTGAGAGAGAAAGGCATCTAGAAAGTTTAAAGGATAATGACTCCATCCTTTTTCAGCCTTTTCTGCCCCAAAGCCCCCACACTCCAGGTGTAACCAGCTCTGGCCTTTCCCTCTGCTGCTCTGGATGCCTCAGATGCTCATTCATTAAGACCTGGCTCAATTGTCACATCCACAAAGATTTCCCAGACCCTTTCTGAGCAGGAGAGCAGCCCCTTCCTCTGTGATTCCTCAGTCTTTCCCATGAATGAATTTTCTGCATTGAAATCATTCTGTGTTTCTGTGCCACCAGCCTGTGAACTTGTGGAGCCAGTGCCTGCAGGTTCCCTTGCAAAACCCTTGGGACGCATGGTTTCTGACAGTTCTGTTGATCTGTGTTCATCCTGTAAGAATCTTAAATTTTATCCACCAGAAACTTTAAAGAAATTTTCTGATCGAAAACAAAAAAGTACAGTACCTCAAACATTCAGTAGATGATGCTACTCCTTTTCAGTCAGTTTCACACTACTGTGGAGCCTTTGACCAATTTCTGCTGTAAAAGAGGACACAAACATGGAATTTGGCCCAAATTTCTTTTCTTCAGTCCCTCTGCAGGAACAGGCTCAGATGGTGTTTAGAAGTGTAGCTAGGGACCTGCCCCGTGGCTGAGTGGTTAAGTTTGCGCGCTCCGCTTTGGCGGCCCAGGGTTTCTCTGGTTCGAATCCTGGGCGCGGACATGGCACTGCTTGTCAGGCCACGTTGAGGTGGCGTCTAACATGCCACAACTAGAAGGACCTGCAACTAAAATATACAACTATGTACTGGGGGGGATTTGGGGAGAAAAAGCAGAAAAAAAAAGAAGATTGGCAGCAGTTGTTAGCTCAGGTGCCAATCTTAAAAAAAAAAGTTTAATAGTACGTTAGAAAGATAATTAGAATATTTTTGCAGTGGTTAATGTGGAAGGAGGCTTGGTTATTATGAGCAAGGATCTGGTGTATGAATGATAGGAAGTTTAAAGTGAATTTGAAAGAAAATTTTGTTTAAATAACAAGTGTTTTTTAAAATATTAACGGGTATTCATAAGTATTCATTGACTGCCTTATTCTTAGGGCAGAGGAAAAACTTCAAGAAAAACTTGGTTCTGGCCTTCGTTGTCTCTAATTAGAGTTTCTTCAGCTTTAGAATGGCATCTGAAGGTGATTGCATCATATTTCATAATCACCCAGCTGAACTATTTGCTGTTTAGTCCAGTACTAGGCACCAAGGCGGCAAGGTCTTTAGTCTAAGCAGCCTTAGCATTTGCCTGCCTGAGCCTTGGGGACCCCAAACGGGTCTGCATTCACTGTTGCTTTTTCCATCTACACACCTGGCCTTCTCTTCCTATCACAAAAATAAACCCTATGTTTCACCTCACCCCCGCCCCTGCTTTCCCAGCTGGAGAAGTTGGTACTGCCCTCTGGAGCAGCCCACCTGTCACCAGTGCACCTCTCAGTCCACAGGGGTGTGTCATTAATATGTTGCAGCTGATGCCTCCCTCTTTAAAACAGAGTGGTTGTTGCCTTGGTGACACACAGGGCTTGTCAGCTCAGACTCTGGAATCCCTACATCTATCTCAAGTCTGTGGTCTCCCATCTGACCACACTTTGCTCCGTTTGTAGTTAATTAAGTTGGCATTAATCAAGACCCAGGTGAGGAGCTGAGATAATATTTTGCTTGTATTGCTTTAATATACATCATCTGATTAATTGTTATGGTGTAAAGCAGTTCTCAAAATATAAGGCTGCTGAATTAGAGAGAAAATCCTGGTAATTGCTTTAACCCATTCCTGCACATGGGATCAGGGAGCTTCCTGCTTCTCTATACCAAGTCACTTGTTTGAGAATAAGACTGTTCTTGTTTGGTTTTTGAATTTGAACATTTGAATTTCTTTGTAGCAAATCAAATCCCTCACCAAACTTGGTTAAGGAAGGCGTTTGGGGGGTCAACAATTTATATTTTGTATCATTTTTAGTTTGAGGAATGCTTCTCTTTTCCCCCAGGGAGGTTGTGCCAGATCTTGCATCAAACAGTTGAAAGATTTTGGTGGTGGTGTGGGGGGACAGCGGTGGAATCAACGACAAAAAGTTACTGATTATGTGAGAAACGCAGCACAGAATTAAAATGGCCTTTTTTGAACTTCTTGTTGGGGGCTGGCCACATAGCAGAAAAACAATTTTATTTGTAAAACTTGTTCTACATTAAGTGTTTTTCAAGGTTCCCCTCAAGACCAATAGTGGGATGAGATTACATTGATTCTCTTTTTAAAAATGAAATAGAAAATATCAGAGTACATTGTAAGTGGTAAAGGTATGTTTGGTGAAACTTTTGTTTCAGTTGTATGAATATGTATTAGGATGTGTTTTGAAAAAATTAAAAGCCACTGTTTAGGAGTCTAGGTGTCTCATCATGAATTATTTGTTTTAATGCTGGAAAAAGAATATGAAAAGGGCCTTATCTGGTGATTTTTCAGAACGTGATCTTGATATTGAGAGCCTTGTAATACTAGATTTTTTATTTTCCCTATTGAAATTGTGTTTCGCTTTATGTAGTTTAACATCTCCAAAGCTCATCCTCTCTTAGGTTAGACTATGTCCTGTTTCCTCTATGTCACTGGAGAGGGAAGGGTGCAGATTTGCCTCCTGGGGGGTTTCACCTTCTCCCCGAGGCACGGGGACAGACGGGGATAACTGGAGAGGGAGAGCAGTCATCCCCCAGGTGTCTTCGAGTGGGTGGGTCTGGAGCTTTCTTCGTAGAACTTTGTTCACGGCGCTGGAGAAGTGATGGTTCAGCCGATTCCCTGTAGGGGAGCTTCTGGGTGTCGATCCCGCGGGGGTGGCATTCTAACCTCCGTTTTCAGAAGCAGCTGAGTTGCCTGAGGTCGCGCAGCTCAACTGGAGCGAGGTCAGCAGTGAGCGCGTCGTGAGTCAGCCCTGGGCGCAGCCCGCCCTGTTCTGCCGCTCGTGAGCTGGCGACGACCTCTCGGTCCTGCGGAGAGCGCTGGGGTTCCGCGGGACGGAAGCCCGCCCGAGCCCGCGTGGGAAACCAGCGAGCGGAGCTGGGCGTCGCGTGAACCGCAGCTGGGAGGGGCGGTGCTTCCGGGGCGGTCCTGGCCGGCCTGGTCCCGCCCTCCCGCCACCTGGCACCGCCTCTCGCACTCAGGCCCCGCCCACAGGCCGCTTGGCCCCGCCCAGCCGGGCGCGGGCGGGCGGCGTCGCCTTTAAGAGCTCCCCGGTGTTTTGGGGGCCGCGGGCCGGGCGCGCTGACCTGGTGCGCATGTCCCGGGCGGTGACGCCGGCGCCGGGCTCCATGTGTGCGGCCGAGGGGCGCATTATCTGGCCGGCGGCGCGGGCGGGCGGGCGGACCGGCGGAGCGAGCGCCGCGGGCCCTGGCGGCCCCACAGGCGGAGCGAGCGCGCGCGGCCCGGCGCCCTCGGCCCCTCGGCCGCCCGGCCCGGCAGGCGACCCCGGCTCCACGGCCCGGCGAACCCGCGCGCTGCCCTAGGGCCCGGCCGGCCCGCGGCCCGGTAAGTTCCGGACCAAACTTGGCGGGGGCCGGGGTCAGATCCGGGGCGCGCCGTGGAGACTGGAGCGGCGGTGGCGGCGTGGGTCAGGCAGGGTTGGGGAGCTGGGGGATCGGGGGGCTGCGAGGGACCCCCGCGTCAGTGTGGAAAAGTGAGAGCAAGCGAGTTCTACTCCTTGTATTCCGGGAGCGTCTTCCTCGCGCTGCCCTGGAAAGTTCCGCGCTCCGACGCCGCCCGGGCACGTGGGGGCCGGGCCGGTTGGGGGTCCCGGAAAGTCGCGGCGACGCCCCTTTTTCTCCTGCTCTTCCTCTGGGGCCTGGGCAGGGGCCGAGCCTCAAGGCGCCGCTTCAGAGCGGCCGGGACGGACGGGCGGGAGGGGGGACGACGGCGGGCGGCACGTGGGCGCGCGGGCTGAGGTCTGGGGCGGGGGCGGGGGTCCCAGGCGGGCCGGGCCGCCGCGTTGAACCCCGCGGCGGCGGCGGCGACGGAGGCAGCGGATCCCGTGTCAGAATAAGAGTCCCCGCGCGCCCACGCCTGCAGGGCCAGCCCTCCCCCGCTCGCGCCGTTCCTGCCTGACCCCCGGTAGCCGCGGGACCCTTCCCCTCCCTGGGCTCCACCCCTTCACAGGGCCCTACACTTTAAATTTGCTTCCCCATCTAGGCGGTGGGCTGTATTGATTTCCTTTTTCGCACCTGGAATGGGTCGGCATCAGTGACTAGACAGCAGCAGCTGGCCTTTTAAAGGGATTATTGCCAAGAATCGGAATTGATCACTTCAACAAGGAAAGGCTTGTGGGCAGGGCCCCAGCCTACAGCGTGACTGACATTTGGAGTGTGCGCACTGCCCTGGGACCCAGAAATGAATGGGGGCCCCTCCCTTAGAAACTGAATGACAACTGTTGGGTGCGCGTTTCTGCCCTGCCCTGGGAATTTTACAGGGACTGCTTAATTTTCTGTATCTGACACAACGTCTTTAGGTGTGTAGTTCATCCTTATCTTAAGAGCTTTGAGTTCTTTAGATCAAAGTCCGAGTTAGTTACTTGAGCTTTTAATTTTCTCTCTTCCTCACCTTTTCACTTCTTTGAGTTTTCTTGGAGTACACAGTGCTTGTTAAGTCTCTGGTTCTGTGTCCATTTCGCACAGTGACACCTTCTGGCTGGGGCAGCACACAGAAACTGACGGACAAACAGCCTTCCGGGCTGCTCCTTCAGTCTTGGGCTGACTGTCCTGTTGATGTTTTTTTTCTTCTGATGGTGGTTACAAGTTTTCTTTTAAGTTTGGTTACATGAAATAGTGTTTGCTGGCACAAGATCAGTAGCTTGTTAGACCTGACAGCAAACTGTGGAGGAGGACTAATAGATCATATTAGTCTCCGGATTTGAGTGCCTACTGTGTGCCAAGCTCAGTGCAGAGATATCTTCCGTGCCTGTAACAATGCCATGGGCAGGGGTAATATAATCACCACTTTACATGTGAGGATACTGAGGCTAGTGGGAGTCAGGCTGCTTCCCCAAGGCTGCTGAGTGGTGAAGGTCAGAGCTGGACTTAAGCCTGCCCTGTGGGGCACCAGAGCTGACCAATGCTCCTGTTTGCAAACCCAATATGTGAGCATTT
Source organism: Equus caballus (assembly GCF_041296265.1). Classification (NCBI taxonomy): domain Eukaryota; kingdom Metazoa; phylum Chordata; class Mammalia; order Perissodactyla; family Equidae; genus Equus; species Equus caballus. Next base: position 18,342,597 of record NC_091704.1, read on the forward strand.
CCTGGGAGCTCCTAAAACGCGAAGTCATTTACTTGTCCAGGTTCCAGTGTACCTCTGCTGGGAGCTGGGAGATGACCTGGTGACTTGGGGACACCGTTCTAGCCCTGCTTTGTCCTCGGAGAACTGAGTTACCAGCTGGCCTTGAAGGAGCCAAGCCTCTGTGCATTCACTTCTTCAGCTTTCAACTCAGAAAAGTTGGCCCTTTTCTAGAGGAGGCAGTTGAAAAGGGGGCTTTTAGGAGCAATTTGCTTGACCTTCTCCTTACTTATTCTTCTGCTCTTCATCTTTTATCCCTTATTCCTCCCCTAAAATTCTGAGGCTGATTTTTACAGAGGATTGCCTGTCGTCTTGGATGTGATGTAGAGAATGGGATAACTGCCATATTACTGATTTGGATGCATTATTTCCACTCAGATGACATCATTTTTTTTAATGTCAAGTCATCTCTATTAATGCAGTATCATTTGGCAGAGCCTACAATGTTATATTTTAATAGTGAGGAAAGAAATAATGCTACTCTTGGTAGAAAAAATCCTGGAAGGATTTGTACCAAAATGTCAACAACAAAATCTCTGGATTAGGGTTAGCAGTAGTTTTTTTCCTTAAACTTTTTGGTATCTCTGTATTTTATGATTATTTTAACAATGAGGAGCATTTTTTATTTCAGTAATAAAACACATTTTAAAGACTCTAATTCTCAACTCTTCAGTAGCTCCTCTCACATGTTTTGCATCATTTATTTTGTGAATTTTTGGCGTTGCAAGTAGTGATTTCTGGATTGACTTATTCAATAAATGTCGGAGTGCATACAGTGCCTCCAGCACTGTGCTAAGAATCCCTGCTCAGCAGAGTTTACTGTGAGATTAGTGGGAGAGAAGTCATAATTAATCTCATAAACGTGGGGAAATTTACAAGGGCCAAGGAGAAAAGGACGCCATGACCTGGTGAGCAAAGCTTGAGGGGGCCTTCCACCAACTGGGATCTGAGGACAAGTAGGAGCTACATATATAAAAGAGAAAAGAGAGAGCGTTTCTGGCAGAGAGAGTGCTTGGGACTGAAGGAAGGTCGGAGTGGTTGGAGCATAGCTGAGCGGGCGTTGGGTCTGAAGGGTTCTGGGATTTACCTTGAGAGCATTGGGACCCCTTTGAAGAGGCTCAGCCAGGACCTTGTTGGGCCTTAGCAGACAACTGAAGGATAATTCTGAAGGACGTGGGTGGGGAAATAGCAAAGCCTTTCGGAAATGGTGGCATTTTCTGGTGTTTGTTCTCTTGGGAGAAAATTAAGAATGACCCACAGAGTTTTGGATATGTCAGTTCTCAACAGAGACAGAAATGTAATGCCCTTACCGCTGAATTCAGTTAACAACTGTCAGTGTGCTAGCCTCTAAAAGCATGGGCAACTCAAATGCTTGTCTGGAGAACTGCCTGCTTGAGCTTGGGGTATTTCTGTGCCATTAAATGCAGCGGCCAAGGTTATTGTGCCTAGACTGATAATTGAGTTAATTTATGCTCATTGTAGAAAACTAGGAAGATTATGAAACAAGTGAGTAGGTGAGGTGTTCATGAGCACTCATCCTGGGGTAATAGTAACAGTTGTAGGGTTGGGAAGTGCAGCAGAACCAGAAGAACGAGTTGGCAGTGTCATAGTTTGAGGCTTACAGAACTGTGCAGGGTCGTTTGTTAAAATGGATGCTCTTGAGTTAGCTAAACTGTTTTAGGAAGTGAGTTAGGCAGTCTGGCCTCAGATTGCTGTTCTCTCAGGTAGCGAAACTTATTTGATGTCCTAACTGTGCAAAGCTACATTTTTGACTTGAATTAGGAAGGCAGCATGTTAAGGTTGAGATAAAAAAAAAAAAAAAAAAAAAAGGTTGGGGGGACTCAAATCATGGCAGTGAGGTGGAAGTAGTGAGACTTAGAAACAAAGGTACCAGCTCGGGACAGATCTTGCACACGAGTGGATTCCAGCAAACATGATCCAGGACTTTTTAGTCAAGAGGAATGTCAGACCGTGGGCTTCTTGCCCCTCCTCTTGCTTGCTAGGCTGTATTTGTGACCTCTTTTTGTCTGATGAAAATGTAGGTTAGTGTTTTAGAAGACAAAGGAACCTAACTCTAATTGAATACCTGCAGGTAGCCTTAGAAAGTGGCTGGGAATCTTTCAGAACCCCCAAAGGTGTGGGGAAAAGGGCCCTTGCAGCTTCTCAGTGCACTACACCCACTTTCTCTTTCTTGATCCTCTCAAAGTTACCCCTGTTTCACAGATGAATTTATCAGGGGCCTTGCCTTCCTGTTCTCCTGATTCCTGGTTCTTGGGCTCCTTATATGAAAGGACTGAAGACTTGATATCTGTCCGAGGTGCGGAGAGGTCAGCATCTGAGATAGGATGTGCTGGCAGGGGATGGACAGTTCCTGAAAGCAGGCTCCCAGCAAATTGAGGTAGGAGTTTTGGGGAAGATTTGAGGCTGTAGGACTTGGAGGCTGCTTGGCCTCAAAGATAGCCAGGTGCACTTGCAGCTGGGGGAGGAGGGTGAAGCAGCTTGGGGTTGGTGAGAAAGTCTCTACTTGTTTGAGGTTGAGGAATCCTTCAGCCATTCTTCTTGCAGCTCCATCTCCAGACCCAGCACCACCTGACCTGTCTTGCTGGTCAGATCTTTTGATTTGAACCTTCAAACTTAATTCGGCCTAAATCAGGTGCCACCTTTGAGCACACTTTAAAAAATACTGCTGCATTATAGTGGCTGACCAGCTCCTTCGGGTGCCAGGGAGGCTGCTCCATGTCCAGTGCTGCCTGCTGTTTGCTGAGTGAGGCCCTGGGCCTGTTCCTGGGCAGCAGGTCCCTGCAGCAGTTGTGGCCCAGCCCTGGCTTTGCCTCTGACAGGTTGGGTGTGAACTCTGCTGGGCCACTTCCTAGTGAGGTGACCTTGCTGAACCTCACCCTCTGTTTCCCATTTGTAAAAAGGAGGTGGTAATGTCTGCCTTGAATGGCTGAGTTGGGAGTAAGATAATAAATTCAAGTGGCTTAGCACAGTGCCTAGTGCATGTGCCTGCTCCATAAATTGGAGTTCAGTGAGTGTGCTGTTATGATAGGACGAAGCATAATGGCTGCTCTGCTTCTCCCATGTGGAGCACCTGCATGCTTGTGGAGGGACAACAAACCATCACTGTTTGCTTGGTGCCCCTTGGAGCCACAGCCTGTCCCCATGTTCTAGATGGAAGAAGGCGAAGGCCCCTATAGAGGGTGACACTTGCTAGGGTCACCTTGCTGATTATTCCACAGCTAGCTGGGAGTGGGCCCCAGGCTTTCTGATTTCAGACTTTGCGTGTTTTTCCCACCAACCTTGGCTCTTCTCTAGAGATACAGAATAGCTGGGTTGGTGGTGCCCCACTGGAGGCAAGGAGGCAGCCCTTTTCCTGGCCCTGGGCTTGCTAAACCCCACATTCTGACTTTCAGGGGCAGCCCCTCCGTCTGTGAGATGGGAAGATGTTTGACAGGCAGATATGTCATGGGGGTCTTCCATTTGAGAATCAGAAGGCACTTCTGGTTTTATCCCTGAGTAGACTCTGGCAAATGAGGGGAAGTGGGTTGCCTGATGGTACCTACAGCAGTAAATGGGAGAGCCTGGGTCCTAATGTCATCTTCTTTCTGGATTTACAGCTTCTAGCCAGCTTGGGAATTGGACACATCTGGCTTTGTCATTGATTACAGCTTCTGCTGTTCAACCTTGAGCAGGTGGTGTGGCCACTTTGCCTCAGCTTTCCCATCTGTAGATAGGGAAATGTATCTGACCACATAGGGATGGCTGTGAGGACAAGTGGGAAATGGTTGCAAGTAGCCAGGTCTATCCCAGCCCCTGCTCCTCCCTTCACCTCTGAGACAAAATTCTTCTCCCCTTGGATGACAGCTACATGATGATCCCCCTAGGGTCTCACATTTCAGGTTATCACACATGATGAAACACTCAGATTGAGGAGCTAGATTTTCTGTATAACAAAATCCCACCACAGCCTAACAATTTGGAGTTCTTTGGAGCTCTTTGTAAGGAGATCTCACCTAAAAGATTTGGTCAGATTATCCCCTAAGGAGATCTCACCTAAAAAATTTGGTCAGATTATCCAGAAGGGAAGTGAAAAGCCCCGGTGGCCTTAAATTTGCATATAATCCCAACATAACATTTCCTCCGATCCTAGTTGTTCTATGCAATTAGCCTTTGAGTCAGTGGCTGTTAAATTCTCAACACATTCATACCTTAGAGGCAGCTGCTCACTGTGTTCTTGGAGCAAGTTTTAGGCCACTATTCTCGTCACTTGAGTTTCCAGTTGGTGGATTTTTGTGGCAATGACAACAGGATTTTAGTCTCTTGTGTGTTTGGGGCAGGCTCACTCTGCTAGCCAGTTGTGAAAACTTTGCTGCTACAACCTTCATTCACATCCAGAGGAAACATCTGTCCCCAGTTTCTCAATGGTTTTGGGAAGTAGGAGCATGGCTAACTGAATTCTCGGTTTGCAGGCATTGATTAAATTGGTTGAGTCACTCCAGTCCTTTGGTGTTCTCAGGACTTTCGTATCATTGACGGAGCACCTGGACTTCATTTTCTTTTGTCTCATGTATTATCCCTGTGCATTTAAAGGGTTAGGGCCCACCGCCTTCAGTGGTGGTGGTTTTTTCAGAGAATTCTGTAGTCAGATCCCTCCCTGGGATTCACTTAGACCCACTGGAACTGTGGGAGATTTTGAGGGTTCCATTAGTGTTTTCCTTAACACTTTTGTGTGATTAACTGACATTCTCAGCAGTTTGTATGTGGGTCATGTGTCTCCTGCCTCCCATCCCTAAATCTTTAGTGAAGGTTTTAATGTTGAGGCTTTTTCTCTCTTTCCAGCCATACAAGTGAGATTTCCTGCTGCTGAAGTCTGGGGAGGAGTTGCGAGTACTAGGAGTTGCCTGGTCTGCTTTTGAAGTTTTCTTGGGCTAAGATATTAACCTACTGAGTCTGAATGGAAATGTAATTGCAGCCTTACTGTCAATTTATATTTGTCAGTCAAAGCATTGGAAACGTAACTATTTTTGGTTTTGGGCAGCAGACAAGTTTAGGATTCACCTGGGGACTAGCTTGCTTCTCTGTGCTGTTATGCAGAACCTAGCACATGGCACACAGACTTCAAGATGAGCAGGGCAGCCCTTGATGTTACAAGCTGGAAACTGAGGCCCAAGAGGAGTGGCCTGCCCCGAGTTAATTTGCAGAAGGAGGAGAACATAACTCTCTGTTCCCTCCTGGAGCTCCTCTCTGATCCCTGTTATCCTTATTTCTTCATGGCTTGGTTAGTTTTGTTTTAGGTTCCTCCTCCCTTTATTTATGTAGGTCCGTTGGCAGGTTTCCTTCCTCAGGGCCTTGTCTTTTTTTGAGTCTTGAGGTCATTGTGGTGTCTGTAGTGTGGGCATGGGACAGGACACAGGGAGGAGGAACTTGGGGCTGCTTCTGGAATCTCAGGGCTGACTTTTTAAGAAAACTGTGGCAGTGTTTCCTGTTCTGGAACTGAGAGGGTGATGGTTTTCACTTTTATGAGCATAAACCTGCTTTTCCCCATGTATTAAAAAAAAGTTACGGCACTTACTTAACTTGTAGATATCCTTCAGGTGCTTATGTGGGTGACCATTTCAAGGTCCAAAAAAGCAACCGATGGAAATAAAGTGGAACAGGCTGAATCTCGGGTCCTGTGCCAGGCTCCAGCAGTCAGTTGTGCTGTCCAGGGTGAGAGAGAGGGTCCTTAACACTCAGCTAAGGGTGCTGGATGATTCTAGAACAGCGTAAACTGGCTGCTAAAAAGCTCTAAGGGAGATTATTTCTTGCATATCCCTTATATCTGGGGGAGTCCTTTCTGGTTGCTGGAGTGGTCTTTAAACTGCATCACAGGAGAACTGGTTAGAGGGATTGAACATGTTTTGTTTGGAGGAGAGAAGATTGGGGATGAGGGGCAGCGAGGGGTTCCAGTGGGCCCATTGATGAGTTAGAATCTCAGCTCAGGATCCAACAGACGGCCTTTCCTGCTGCTGGCACCATCGGGCACCTGCTCACCCCCTTGGGGAGTATGGAAGGTGTTCCTCTTACTTCCCAGAGATAAGATCAGGTGACCCTGTCACAAAGGCAGCAGAAGTGGACATATTCTCACCTGGGGCAGGGGCTCAGCATTGGTTGAGCTCAGAAACGTGTACCCCACCTTTATGAAGGTGAAGGTGGTGGGAGCGTGTCCACTCTGTTGCCTTGGTTTATTGCTTAAGGGCAAAGGATACTTAAATTGCTTAGAAAAATTAGGGTAACTTTGATCTGTTTAACCAGTCTTCTGAGTCTGTGAACTGCTGTTGGCCTTTTTTTTTTTTTAAGTTATTTTAAAAAGTTAACCCATCGACATTTAAGATGCTAAGCTACTTCTGTAAGTGCTCCATGGCATGAAATGCAGTATGGGCTTCTTATTGTTGCATGATAAATGAACAGAGCAGGAGATGCATTGCTGGCTTTGGAATTCTCTAAGCAGATCTTCTTAGCCAGGAGGCTGGGATGGGTGACAGGGATGCAGAGGTGTCCTTGTAGCCAGGTGGCCCCAGCCCCAGGCTGTGAGTAGCTCTCATTTTACTCCAGTGCACTGTGCAAATATCATTTTAGTTACATACCATAACATGAAAAAGATGGGGCATCTGATCTGTATCTTCCCTGCCCAGTCCCAGCACACTATTCTAAGAAGAGATGGTTTTCTTGGTCTTGGGGCTGTCCACAGGTCTTGTGGAGAGGGTTTGTGACACACTAGACTAGACCATTCACAAGGAGCGTTCCCTTGCACTGGAGCATCAGGGAGGGATGGAATTGGCAGATCACCCTCCCAGACATCAGGGTTTATGGAAAGTCATAGTGGAAAAGAAGGTTGAAAAATGCGGGTTGTTCTGATTATTGTTGATGACCTTAAATAGAAGGCTGTTTACACTTCGTCCTTAAAGCATGGAGAGTCCTCAGAGATTTATAAGGAGGAAAGTGTCCACTTGAATTGGGCAGGGAGGCCACTCAGGAAAAAAGGCCATTGATAAAAGGCAGGCATGAGCTAATACAGCCTTGAATTTGCCTGGTGGGGAATAAAAAGCAGGGACAGGTGCCAAAGACACTGCAGGGAGATTGGGTGGGGATTAACTGGACACCCGGGGCCGAGGACAAATCGTTTGTGCATTCAGCAACTGGGATCCCTTCCTTGCTTGGCCTGTGCTTTGCCTCTGGGTTCTGGTGATGGGTGAGACAGCCTATTCCTGCCCTCAGGGGTCTTATGTCCACATCGGGGAGACAGGGCAAGGTGCCCTAAGAAAGAGGAAGGGCAGGCAGGCACACATCTGAGAGACAGGTGACAGCTGAATGAGGACTAGAGGGTGACACAGGCCCTAACATTGTGGGTCTTTGGTTTTAGGGGTGCTGAGTTTGAGCAAAGATGAGGTGAGCTGGGTCCTGGAGAGGGTGGTCCAAAGTTGTATGTACTGCCTGGGAGAAGGTGTGTGTTGATGAAATAACCTGGCCTATGGCCTTGGATGGCTGCTCTCTGCTTCACTTTCCTGGGAGGACACAGTGGGTTGAGGCAGGGAGGCCCTGTGTGACCATCAAGACCCTCATGAACTCAAGGGGCATGTCTGTGACCCTACTGGATTGTGGCTGGCTCCAGGGGCAGTTGCAGAATTTGATTTATCCTTGCATCTCCTCCTCCCCAAACTAATAGTGTTTTGTGTTAGGTGAAAATTCGATGAAAGGTGAAAGAGGGACCATCTCATATATGTAGGAGAAATTTGTTCCGCTTTGCTCCCAAGAGTGAAGTAGTGCTGGATAGATGGAAATGAGAGGGACACGGTCCTCAACTTAGCCTGAAAAAAGCTTTGTAGCAATTAGAGGGGCCAGGAAGAGGCTTGATGTGATTCCACTGCTCTGGGAGCTTGTTGGTAACCAGCATTTTCTAGATGCTGAGGATTTTCCAGCTTGAGGTTTTGGACACTATTACAGAAAGATGGAGAGAGATTAAGAAGCTTCTCTGAAACATCTGCATGAATTATTCGAACAGCTGCTGCTTACTGGTTTGAGAAAGTTTTCTTTTTATTTTATTATTTTTAATTTTTTATTTATTTTTATTTCTTGAGGAAGATTAGCCCTGAGCCAACTACTGCCAATCCTCCTGTTTTTGCTGAGGAAGACTGGCCCTGAGCTAACATCCATGCCCATCTTCCTCTATTTTATTCGTGGGATGCCTACCACAGCATAGCTTGCCAAGCAGTGCCATGTCCACACCCGGGATCTGAACCGGCGAACCCCGGGCCGCCCAGAAGCAGAATGTATGAACTTAATCGCTGCACCACCGGGCTGGCCCCTTGAGAAGGTTTTCTTGTTTCATGCATTGCTCAAATGTTTTCAAACCTTGGCTCTTTTGGCAGAGTCCAGGGGAGAAGACCAAGTGGGTGTCCTGCTGAGTGACAACGCTGGTTTTGAGAGTGGGGAAGGGTTGTAGTTTCAGGAAGGAAAAGGGCCTTGGGGATTTGGCACTTGGAAAAAAAAGACTTGGGTCCAAGAGTGGCTCCTGGCTGGTGATGACCATGATGCTGTTGGGGTCCTGATTTTGGGGTTGAGGGTGGGAGTGAGGAGTTGGTGGGGTAAATGAGAGCAGCAGCCTGGTGCCTCGTGTACAGAGCTGGGAGGGCCGGGGTGTGCCCTGCCTGCCACCCACCCTGGAAACCTTTCCCTGCAGGACCTGAGCTGTCCCCTGGGCCATGTGTATTCTGCTGCTCTTGAACTCTCCTTGCTGGCTTAGAGGCCAGGGGACTGGTCTCCTTCTCATTAGTCTGTCTGCTCTATTCCCTGCCTCACACTGTGAGCACTGTGCTGTTCAAGTGGGAGGAAGAAGGCAAGTCTGCATACGTGCTCCTTGCTGAGGGACCCTGGTTTGCTCCTTTGCTGCACTAAGAGTTGTGGTTGGCATGTGTGTACATCTCATTGGAAATGAAGATGAAGGCCCTGGTTTATGATCCAGGCCGACAGTGTTGATCAAGTCCTTTAAGCCCTTTCCCTTGACTTGTACCTTGGCAGGTAGGGACTCAGAAATACGTGCTTCGTCAACTTCTGAGGTTTTTGTGCCTTTTACAGAAGGTAAGATTGCACCTGAGTCATTGAATTTGCTGTGTGGTCCGTGGGATGTGGCCTTGCACAGTGAGACTCACTCTTCCAGGAGGTTTCCAGCAATCAGTAAAGGGTTAAGTTAGTGTGTTCTTAGAAGAGGAGTCAGGGGTGTGCTGATCTTTGTTCTGGGAAGTTTTCTCAGAACCTTGGGAAGGATCCAGCCCTAATATGGTCTCGGAGTCAGACTGTCCCCGATGGTGCAGTGGTTCAGATTTGAGCCTGGGCGATGTCTGGTCTGAGTCTGGATCCCCATCTGACTTCTTAACCCTGTGACTCTGGCCAGTTGCTTTGACTTCTCTCAGCCTCAGTTTTCTCATCTGTCAGGTGTGGGCATCAGTGGCAGTCCCTTGTGTGAAGTGTAGGTAACAGTGGTAGTCCTCCATGTGAAGTGTGGGTGACAACGGCAGTCCCTTGTGTGAAGTGGATGTGACAGTGGCAGTCTCCCATGTGAAGTGTGGGTAACAATGGTAGTCCCACATGTGAAGGGTGGGTAACAAAGTCGGTCCCTTGTATGAAGGGTGGGTAACAATGGCAGTATTTCATGTGAAATGTGGGTGATAGTGGCAGTCCCCCGTGTAGAAGTGATGATGTGACAATGGCAGTCCCCAGTGTGAAATGTGGATAACAGTGGCAGTCCCCGTGTGAAGTGTGGGTAACATTGGCAGTCTCTCTTGTGAAGTGTGGGTAACAGTGGTAGTCCCCTGTGTGAAGTGTGGGTGACATTGGCAGTCCCTCAGATGAAGTGTGGGTAACATTGGCAGTAATCCATGTGAAGTGTGGGTAATAATGGCAGTACCTGTGTGAAGTGTGAGTAACATTGGCAGTACCCTGTGTGAACTGTGGGTAATAATGGCAGTACCTGTGTGAAATGTGAGGGACATTGGCAGTACCTTTTTCTGTGGTTATGAGGATTAAATGAAATCGGGCATGTAAAATGCTGGCACTGTGCCTGGCACCAAATAAAGAATTCCGTAATTGTTAGCCACTGTTAACGCTTTTCTTTTCCTCCTTTGGTAACAAAATCTCTTGTCAAGATGTTAAAGATGATTTTCTCGATGTCCCTGAAGTAGTTGTCAATGGGCTTTTCTCTAGCAGTTTGAATTTGTGTGTCTGGCAGTAGCTTTCTCAGTGAAGAGCCAGGCCCTCCCCTTCCCACCCATGAAAGCCCGATGAACGTTCAGGAGGAGGCCTGGACCATGGGGACAGCAGAGCCCTCCCCCTGGCAGTAGTGTCACTGGGGTCTTGGGCACAGACCTGCTGGGTCTCAGGCTGATCTTGGCATTGGATGGTTAGGTAGGACCTGGGTCTGTGTGTGGCAGCTGGAGACAGAGCAGGGCAGTGGGGTGGGCCTCAGAGGAGGCAGGAGGGTCCCCTACAGGACTGGCCCAGTAAAGGTTAGGTGAGTGAATGCCCCCGCCCTTGTGACCCTGCCCCTCCTTGCTCCTTCTAGCTGGTGCCAGCCTTGCAGCCTCCCTGCAAGGCAGGCTGGTGGCCTGGGACCCTGTGTGACTTCCGAGGGGATGTCTTGCTTGGAGTTGGGTTGTCTTGGCAGGGCTGTGCTTCAGAGACACTGGAGTGAAGTGGGCTTTGTGGGTCGTTTGGGAACCTGACCCTTTTTACGACAGTGTTTCTCTGAGATGTGTGGTCTGTTTTCTTAACAACCAATGGCTTAGAAGTGCACCTTTGCCTGGAGGACAAAGTATGTGCTGGCCTCATGTGTACCTGTGTGGTGGCCTGAATGTTTTGGTCTTGTGTGTGCACATGTGCTGGCCCTGTGAGAGTGTGTGTGTGTGTGCGCGCGTGCGTGCATATGCACGTGTTTGCTGGCTCTACCTGCTGGAGTGGAGCCTGACCCGTGCAGTCACTCAGGTGTGTGCAGATAGAAGAAAAACATTCCGGTCTGTGGTGGACGTGCACTTTGTGTGTCAGAGTCCTGTTTTTTGTGGGGCTCTCAGCTTACTTTGGAGTGAGTCTTAGGCACAGGTGAAGTACCACTGAGGGCACAGCCTGTGCTTTTGTGGCCCTCACAGGTTTCTTCAGACCTTCTTATTTTAAGGCAGAGATTCACAGACGTTTATGTTGCACCTCATAACACATCAGAGCTTTAGTACTAAAACCTCTTACCAGCAAGGAAAACTTCGACTCCAGGCAGAAGTGGTAGATGTGAGATTCTGGGGCCTCACTATTGCACCCTGGGAGGTAGGCCCTTCACTCTTCTAAAGCTTCCGTGGGGTCAGTTTGCCCTTTGCTGCCTTGTTCCTCTTGGAGTGGGGTTCTCCAGGTCTGACCCCCAGTGCAGTTTCCTTCTGGCTTGCTCCCCAGATGCTGGCTCTTCAGCTGCATCAAACAGAACTCCCCACAGCTGGCAGGCCCCATGTCCACCAGCACCTCCTCTCTATGAGGATAAAGTGATGGGAAGTGTCTGTGCAGGGCACTGGGAAGCTCTGACAGCTGAGTGAAGCCAGGTGCTACCCACCTTCACCCCCTCCCACCTTGTCTGAGACCTCAGGGAGGCTCTACTTCCTCCTTCTCAGCCTCAGTTTACACTGTGAGGGCTGGGACGGTGAGGACAGTTGACACTTCTGTGAAACAACCTCTCTGAGGAGCTCCTCTGATCATACTTTTATTGTCGGGTACATTGTTGGGAAGGTGTGGCATCTCTTCATGTAGTTTCTCAGTTTGGTCTTAATTGGCATGTGTAGTGCGAGTCACGATTTACTGAGGGATGGTGCCATCTTTATAGATTCTTCCTTCGCCGTTTGCAGTATTTTACAGTCAGTCATGTGATTTTTGTGATTACTGTGGTGCATCGTTAGCTTTTGCAAAAGTAATCAAGTGTCTGTGGCTGGGAACCAGCTCGTTGGCCTAGACCTAGTGGCAAAGCCGTGGGACCTCTGGGCTGACCATGTGGCCTTAATCAGGGGTATTGGGACCACGGTGTGGTTGCTGGACAGTTCCAGGCATGTCTGAGAAGTTATCAGATGGTGTTGACTGTTTGACCTGGTCCCTGATGGTCACAGAAACTGAATTCTGTCCCTTAGGGAAGCTTGGTTGGTCAGATGGTTGTAGGTTTTGTATGTGAAGACCCAGTATCAGACTGGATTTCCAGAATTCTACCAAGTCCACTCTTCTGTCTGGAACTTGGCTTCGGGGCATCTGGAAGATTTGTGGGTGGATGACACGGACCTTGCGCCTGCCTAGGTACTCACTAGCTGCTCCTGATTTGGATCTTGGTGGACCATTTAGTGTTCTGGGAACTACCAGTTTACTTAGACCTCAGTCAGTTGTTCTGGTCTCCTGTTGCCAGCCTGGAGGATGAGACCTTTCCTGGGGATCAAGGTGGCAGAGGCTACCTGAGGATCCAGGTCTATCCAGCTGCCATGGGATGGTTGGTGGGCGCTTTCCTCAACAGTGAGCAGGCAGCTGGGGGGTGGGGGTGGGGGTAGAGGTGAAAACTGGTGGTCCTCCCCCATTTACATTCTTTGGTGAGATTTCTGCCATCCTACCTGCTGCTGCTAACTGACCAAAATAATCTGATCTTGGACATTACAAGGATAAGTTATGTAAACTACTGTGGGGGGGTTTTGTTTGGATTTTAGGATCATGAAGTTGTCTTCCTCTAGGCCTAGGTCTTCATTTGTATACAGTGGGGCCAGCCCCAGAATGCTGCTCCTTCTGGGTACTCTCGAACAGCAACAAAAGTTTTCCCTTCTCCCTTCCAGTGAAAAATATTCTGGAAAGTAAGGTACAGTTCTTAAACTTTGGGGGAGCACCTGCCGTACCTTATGAGATTGCACCGGTTCTAGCTGCTTGTTCATCAGGACTGCCTGTTTAAAGATGGCTGGTGGGGATGTAAACTCTGGACTTAGCAGATGGTATTTATGCTGCCTCTCAGAGAAATTTGGGGTAATTCGCTGGTCTTTGCCCTGCCCCTGAAGGTGCAGCTCAAGGTTGGTGCTTGTATTATCACCAAATGAGGGAGTGACTGGGCTGTCAAGTTGGGGGCTTTCTCCATAGCATGGAGAAGGTGTTCAGCTGGTGGCTTCATCCCACTCTCATGGCACATCCAGGCCCTCAGCCACCCGGACTTGGGTTGAGGCAGCACATGGTACCTGTGGCCAGGGCCCGGGACCCCTCAGAGGCAGTGGAGGACACCCTGTCCATTGGCAAATGAAAGATTCTTGCTTCTCGGAGGTTGTCTATGTAATGAGTAAGGTGCTGCTGCTTTAAAAACAAACTCAAGAAAACTTGCCACGAGAATAGGACAGCTGGAGGTTTTATTTCTTGACATGAAAATAAACAACCCAGCAGCCAGCTATAAAGCTAATATAGCTGGTTGAGATGCTGCACCACATGGAGGCTGCCTGGATGGTGCATTCTTGGGAATGGAGCTGGCTGCTGTTGGAACCTCCTGTTGGGTGCCTGCTACAATGAAGGTGATGTCTTCTGCAGGTGGGATTTTTTGTGATCTTCACTCCCAAATTTTCGTGTTTCAACTCATGCTAGAGACTCCACTGCTCCCTCCCCAACCTTCCCCCTGTTAGTCGCCCCAGGAAGACTCTCTGCGTGTATTGCAGTCATTGGTTACACAGGAGCATGTATGTTTGCAAAGGAGACCACCTGCTTGCCCAAGCCAAACTAGACGAGGAACCGCAGACAGAGGGAAGGACTGGTTGATGGTGGAGCACATCAGGGACATGGTTGGACTGGGAAGCAGGGTTTTTCTAGAGCCATACTTTTGGCTATGGGCTTTGTTCTCTACATACTTTGGCCTCCAATGGTTAAAATGACGTGTGTGGTCTACCTTGAAGAGATACTGTGCTAAATGAAATAGGCCAAATAGAGATGGACAAATACTGCATGATTCCACTTATATGAGGCACCTAGAACAGTCAAATTCTCTTTTTATTTTATTTTATTTTTTTTGAGGAAGATTAGCCCTGAGCTAACTGCTGCCAGTCCTCCTCTTTTCACTGAGGAAGACTGGCCCTGAGCTAACATCCATGCCCATCTTCCTCTACTTTATATGTGGGACGCCTGCCAAAGCATGGCATGCCAAGGGGTGCTCTGTCTCCACTGGGATCTGAACCGGCGAACCCTGGGCCTCCGAAGCCAAACATGCACACTCAACTGCTCTTTTTTTTTTTTTTTTTTAAAGATTGGCACCTGAGCTAACGTCTGTTGCCAGTTGTCTTTTTTTTTTTATTCTCCCTGAAGTGCCCCTAGTACATAGTTGTATATTCTAGTTGTATATCCTTCTGGTTGTGCTATCTGGGATGCCGCCTCAGCATGGCCTGATGAGTGGTGCCATGTCCGCACCCAGGATCCAAACCGGTGAAGCCCAGGGTCACTGAAGTGGAGCATGTGAACTTAACCACTCAGCCACGGGGCCGGCTCCCAGTCAAATTCTTAGAGACAGAGAATGGAATGGTAGTTGCCAGGGAGTTTGAGGGAGGGAATGGGGAGTTAGTGTTTAATGGGGACAGAATTTCAGTTTTGCAAGGTGAAAAAATTCTGGAGATGGATGGTGGTGTTGGCTGCACAACAATGTGAATGTGCTTAACACCACTGAACTGTACACTTAAAAATGGCTAAGATAGGTGGCTGGCCTCGTGGCCGAGTGGTTAAGTTCGCGCCCTCCACTTCGGCAGCCTGGGGTTTTGCTGGTTTGTATCCAGGGCGCAGACATGCCACTGCTTGTTGGGCCACACTGAGGCGGCATCCCACATGCCACAACTAGAAGGACCCACAACTCCAGTATTCAACTATGTACTGGGGGGGCTTGGGGAGAAAAAGCAGAAAAAAAAACCCCAGCTAAGATGGTAAATTTTGTTATGTATTTTTTTACCACAATAAAAAAATTGAACCTTCTTGAATTCAGAAATATCCTGCATCCTTATGAGAGCATATATTTTTATCCTCCATGAGTTAGCTTGGGGAGAAAGGAATAAAGGCACTCACATTTTGATGGCCCACCTTGTGCCAGAAAATACGGGATTAAAAAAAAAAAAGGATACGTGTGGTTCTAGAAGGCTTATTGTAACATCATCTTGGAAGCATTGGAGCGCAGAGGTTCCGTGGGTGTTCTTTGGTCTCCAGAGGGGTGGGGCCTGGAGGCACTTCCTCTAGCTTGGTGGGGTGACACAGGACTTCTGGAGAGCAGTGTCCAGGAATATCCTTGGTCTTCTCTGCTCCAGTGCTTGGCGCAGAGATCGAAGGTATTACTTGTTTTCTTGTGCCTATTTGTCAGAGAATTCCCTTAATACTGCCCGTATTGGTGTGTGTATACAGAAGGGGAGACACTAGTTCCTATGTCCTTGTTATTAACAGAGATAGTATTTCCTCTTTTGTTCTTGTGACATTTTCTTCAGGATATCCTTTAATATCGTAACGCACCAAGCATCCTCAGTGCTAAACACTTCAATACTTCAGACACTTCCCAAAGTCTCTGACTTGTCTAGATGTGCACATTTGATTCCTGGTGCATTTTAAATATGGGGGTTTATCTGAAGTTTTGAATTGCCGAGAGGACTGTTGCTGGGGACTGAGGGTGGAAACACTGAAAGGAACCTCAAGATAGGAATCGAAATATTTTGTGGAACAACAGTAATCATAGTAGTAAAAGTAAGAACTAGTTGCTTCTGTTTGAGAGCCTGCCTGGTGCCAGGGCCTGTCACTTGCTCCTCATGATGGTCTTGAGGCCCGAGGGGCTGGGCCGGTGGGTGGCCTCCCACAGGCACAGTTGGATTTGGAGGGTCTGGGCTGAGCAGCTGGTCCTGATTCATTAGGAGGAAGTGCTGGAACATTTGGGATGGTTTGGTGATGTGAAAGGGAGGGACTCCTGGAATGCCCAGGAGAAAGGAGGGGTGTGGTGGGATCGAGTCTTGGAGTGGGCAAGGATCTATTGGAAGGACCTTCACTGGGTGTTTTAGAGCAAGATATTGAATCTTGCTAGGAGGAAGGGAGAAGGGGAGTGTGGGTGCATGGTGCTGGGGTAGCTCACGTTTCTCAGCGGTGGCTGGGGGAGGCCCTTCTACACACAAGGCTGCTGAGGCCTCTGGAACCTCCTAGCGCCTTTCTCCCAACAGGCCTGTGAGGGAGGTGGGGAGAGGCCACCCCTCCTTGGGGAGGCGGGTGGCTGTGGTGGTGCTGTGGCCTTGCCTATCTCCATATTCCGACTTCCTGGTGTTGACTTGGTATTCTAATTAAAGATAGAGTCTATATTTATAATATGTTTTTGCCTCAAGTCCGTGGTAGAAACACAGTGATTGGGTATTTATAACTCATGAAGGATGCCATTTCTTCATTTCCTCCTCTCTGCCTCATTGGGCCCTGGATAATGAGATGAGCTAAGAGCCCTTTCTATTATAAAGCATAAAGCGTTTGGGGAAGAGAACCTAATGAGATACTTGATGTCAGATGTCAAAGATCTGCTATGCCAAGTGATGGAGCTGTAGTTCTTGGGGATGGAAGGAGGCTGAGGAGAGGGGCTGTTTAGGGAGAGCGTGCCTGAATAACAGATGCTTAAGTCTGAAGGAGGAGTAGGAGGAAGGCAGGCTTTTGCAGTGGTGGGAACAGCATGTGCAAAGGCCTGGTGGTGGAGGCAGGCAGATGTGATGGGTGTGAAGAATCAAGGCGAAGCCAATGTAGTTGGAGCTAAGAGCATGGTGTGTCTGTGTATACATGTACATACATGCATGCCAGATGACTTCACATGGTCACCTGGGCCTGAAGCAGGCAGGGCCTTGAAGACCATGATGAAATGTTGTAATCATTGGGGGGTTTTAAGGGGCTTTAGGAACAGCTGCACTGGCACAGTGTGGGGAATGGACGATCTGTCCCTCAGTGAGGCTGTGGTTACCGTGGCTGAGGGAGGACAGGCAGGGGCAGACTAGGGGCCTGGAAAGCACATACTGGCTTATACCCAGTGGATGCGTCAGCTTGACAGTGGAGACCAGGCAGCTGTGGTTGCCAAGGACAGGCTTGTGCAGTGGCCTTAACTGTCAGCTCCTTGGCTCTTGTGGGGCTGATTCTTTGCCTCTCTAGTCTGCCAAGTCATGCTTTCCTCTGGTCCATGGGGACAGAGGGTTAATGGGGCACTGTGCCTTGAGGAGAGCAGGTACTGCTTTGTCCCCTGGGGCTGATGTGGGGCCAGAGCACCTCCTTGGTTTACCTCTGCCCTGACTTTTTGTCGTGGGTGTGCTGCCACGCCTGGGTCATCTCTGTCCCTTTAATGCTCAGCACAGCCCGTTAGGGCTGTGGTTTCCTCCTGCTTTCAAGGATCAGGTAGTCGGTATTTCTGCTGTATTGTCTCTGTCGCTACTACTCAGCTCTGCCTTGTAGCAAAAGCAGCTGTAGATAGTGCACATTCGTGTGGACGTGGCTATGTCCTAGGAGAAGCATTCAGCAGAATAGACTCAGGCAATAGTTTGCCGACGCCTGGATTAGAAAACCAAATCTTCTGCCCAAGTTAAACCTTTCCCTACCAGCCAGCACATGTTGGAGCAGCATGACCTCTGGGCTTCCTTGAGATGCTTCGTGCTTGCTTCAGCAGCACATATACTAAAATTGGAATAATAAAGAGGTGCTCCACTGTTACTCTGCCTCAGTTTCTCCCTTTCTGATAGAGCCAGCAAAGGAGTTACCCTCCTTGACAGTTAGCAATGCAGTTGTTAAGACTTTTGGCAGGGGCCAGCCCCGTGGCTGAGTAGTTAAGTTCGTGTGCTCTGCTTTGGTGGCCCAGGGTTTTGCTGGTTCAGATCCTGGGCACGGACCTAGCACCGCTCATCGAGCCATGCTGAGGCAGCGTCCCACATAGCAGAACTAGAAGGACCTACAACTAGAATATACAACTATGTACTGGGGGGCTTTGGGGAGAAGGAAAAAAAAAGGAGGAAAATTGGCGACAGATGTTAGCTCAGGGCCAATCTTAAAAAATTTGGCAGAGAGGGTCTAGGTGACCCTGGTCTTTGGGGTGCTCAGTTTGTGTGAAACAAGTGGATTTTGTGGACCTAGGGGTGGTAGAAGGTGAACGGTATTGTTGGGTTTCACCTTGGACTTTTTTTGCCCTAATGTCGTTTTCCCAGGACTGGATTGGAGCCACGTTAGTAAATGTTTGAGTGCAGACACAGTTGAAGAATTTTAGAGACCGCACGAGTGTTTGGTGAGTGCAGACAGTGGTAGGAGGAGACCCAAGGTATGCAGCTTTCATAGGGCTGGGCCTCAGAAAGGATGATGGGGCCTTCTTGGGCTCCTTGGTACCCATGGCTCCAGAGACCCGTCCCTGCGCTGGCTGTGCAACCCGAGTGAACTGGAGCTCCAGATGGTGCCCATGTCTGGCCAGATCTCCTCCCCTCAAGTTATTTTTTTTTGTTTGTTTTTTTGTTTGTTTGTTTGAGGAAGATCAGTCCTGAGCTAACTACTGCCAATCTTCCTCTTTTTGCTGAGGAAGACTGGCCCTGAGCTAACATCCATGCCCATGTTCCTCTCTTTTATACGTGGGATGCCTACCACAGCATGGCTTTTGCCAATGATGCCATGTCCGCGCCCAGGATCCGAACTGGTGAACCCTGGGCCGCTGAGAAGCGGAAGGTGCTAACTTAACTGCTGCGCCACCGGGCCGGTCCCCTCCCCTCAAGTTAAAAGGGAGCTGACCTCACTTGCCTGAGCTCAAGAGGATGAAATGGCAACGAAGGACTTCTCTTGCCCAAAGTGCAAGTCACTTGATTTCATTGTAAATCACCATGGCTGTTTTCTCATCAAGTCTGATCTCCCTCAGATTGGGAAATCATATTTTGTTTGGGTGGGTCAGAGTCGGGAAGGTGGGGGCGGGGGAGTGTGTGTGTGTGTGTAAGTGTAAGTGTAAGTAGAGTACCCAGGTGCAGGGTCAAAGCCAAACCATAATGATTTATCAAGGGAGTGGAAGAGTCTCTTGTGAGTTGATAATTGTGTACTTAAGGGTTACTTGATACTGTTTTAAATGTATGGGTTGGAAATAAAAACAGTAAAAGCTCTCTAAACTCAGCCAGTGCAGGATGGCTGCCAAAATAGTCCAAATGATGTATCAGAGACAAGCGATTACAGTTTATTTTAGAGATATGCTCCCAGTTCTGGTGGTGCTAAGTGGTCTTTGCTTGGTTTCAGCTCCTTTGTGAATTTCGCACTAATTGTATTGAGGGGCTGCTGCTGTGTGGGCTCCTCAGATCAGTTCCTTCTCCTTCAGTGTTAAACCGTCCCTGCTCATTCAGTCCATAAATATTTATTGAGCACCTGGCATGTGTCAGACACTGTTCTAGGTGCTTGAAATAAAATCTAGTTTTAGCAGGAAGACACCCCTTTTCTTGTGCCATTTACAGGTGAGAAAGTCCATAGGCATAGTAGCTGTGTTTTGTAGAGTATGTGGAGGGGCCAGGGCTGTGGAAGAGAAGGGGCAGGGGTGAGCAGGGTGGGCCTCTGAGAGAAATGGTCATTTGAGGGGACACAGGTCAGCCATCTGGGGGGTAGAGTGAGGCAGAGAGAGCAGCTAGCACACATGCTCTAGCAATTACCATTAGAACAGACCGTCTAAGGATGTTTCTGAGAAATTGCATGAAGCTGAATATGGACTGGGCATTTGACATTTAGGAATCACTATATGGTAGTTATCTTTTCAAAGATCATTTTCAATTTGGGATGCAAACTGGAGAATTGATTGTTAAAATGATGAAGTATCTGGGATTTTTTTTAAAATATAAAAAGGCCCCAAGGAAGGAAGTTGCCTGGTGTGTTGGAGGCTGGAGCAGGGTAAGCAGGCGAGTGGTGGCAGGCAGGTCTCCAGGGCCGGGAGAGGATGGGGCTTCACTCTGAACGGATACAGAGCCTTTGGAGGGTTTTGAGCTGAGGAGTGAAAGCAGGGGGTCCAGTTCGCAGGCCTCCATCCTAGCAGGAAGGACAGTGTTGCCAGCGGAGGTGTGAGAAGTGATGGACCCCAGATGTGTTTGATGGCAGAACCTACTGGATTTCCTGATGAACTGGATATTGGAGTAATCTTCTTCTCCAGATTAAAATCTAAGCAGCTAAAAGACTGGATTTGCCATGAGCTGAGATGGGGAAAGCTGTGTTGGAATGCGAAAGTCTGAGGTGACTTTAAAACTTTTTGCATATTGCACTCTACCCCATGATGCATGTGTATGTTGTGATAATAGATTAAGATGACCTTCCTCCTTGCAGGGTTAGCCCTCCAGGAAAATGTTGTCCTGTGTGTCTTGTGGTCTCATGGAGTAGGGCACTTGGATCTTTGTTGAAAACCAGTTGTCCATATGTGTGTGGGTGCATTCTGTTTGTCCATCTACTTATCTGTCTATATTCATATTACACTGTCTTGGTTACTGTAACTTGAAAGTAAGTCAGTCTTGAAATCAGGTAGGGTAAGTCCTCCAAATTTGTTCCTCTTTTTAATGTTATTTTCACTATTCTAGGTCCTTTGCATTTCCATAAATTTTAGAAACGTAAAAAAGTATGTTGAGAATTTTTGACTGGGACTGCGTTGAATCTCTGGATCAGTTTGGGTGAGAATTGACACCTTCTGGCCTAGGGATAAGGCATGTCTCTCCATTTGGTTAGGTTTTCTTTCATTTCTCTCGGTGATATTGTAGTTTCAGTTTATAGGTCTTGCACAATTTTTTAAATGAAATTGATCCGTAAGTATTGCACATTTATGCTATTGTAAATGGAGCTTTTTCTTTCTTTTTTTTTTTTTTAAAGCTTTGAGTTCTGGTGGTTTGTTGCCAGTATGTAGAGATACCTCTGACTTTTGTGTATTGACCTTGATCCTGAAGAAAGCAGGTGCTCGGAAAACTCAGGGTGCCGGCTTCTGAGGCTTCTCCCTCCGTGGCAGAGAGGCCTCGGCTTGGGAGGTATGGAAGAACTAGGAGTAAGGGCGTCCACTGCGTTTCCGAGCCTGAAAGGGATCAAAAAGAGTGGCAGAAGAGTCCCCCTTCCTGGGAGCTAGCCTAGTGGTGGCTGTGGTTGGCCCTGGGCCTCACTGAGGAGGGTGCTGTGTGCTCCTTGGTGCGCAAAGTTCTTTCTATAGAGTTCATTGATAGTTGCTTTTATTTTATTTTATTTTTTGCAAGTTCTCCCCTGGGAGTGTTTGTCACCATCTATGAGCTGTGAATTACTCTGAACTCAGTTTAAAAATAAAACTTTCATATCAGAGCAAGCTCCTGGTAGTCATGTGGACGCAAAGAATGACAACAGAGGTGATACTGATAATATTCGGCAAGCTACAACTGACAGCACTGCTTGGGAGTCAGGGGTTTGGCTAATTTGCTGGGTTCAGCCTCTTGCGCCCACAGTCCTGGGCGTCTGACGTCAACAACGGAAGGGAATTACTGGGGCCACTCTGTCTCTGTGACCTTGGGAGAGTTCCTGAACATTCTTGAGCCTTAGTTTTCCTGACTGTAAACCAGGCAGCCCGTTCCTCCCTCTGTGATATAAGCTCAGGAGATGATGCTTGGGATTAAACTGCGAGTTGCCCTATGGGGTTGAAGCCTGCCTATCCCCAAGCACATCCGCCCTCAGCTTCTCGAGGGCAAACTCAGCAGGGCCTGGAATGGTGGGTGGTTTCCTTGGGGTCTGGTCCGTGTGAACGGGGACCAGGGAGTGAAGAGATCATGTCTGCAGAGGGAGACCTGGATGACCCTGGGCAAGTTTCTGAATATCAGACATGCCAGATCTCTTATCTGTAAAATGGGCATGATATTGTAATCTACCCCTAAGATTATCTTGGGGATTCAAGAGATGCTGAGTGTTGGCATAGTACTTGGACTCACTACTAAGTACCTATTAAATGCTAGGTATTACTGGGTCTGCTGTTAATGTTGTTATTGTTATAATCAAACCTTGAACCATTTTCTGTGTTTATTATGTCAGCATGTGGCTGTGTACCACCTCATGTCTTCATCCAGTATGGCTGAAGATGGCTTCTGGTTTATTGGTTGACACCATATCAGGTCATGTGTCAGAGACTGGTAAAAATTTATTTCCTCAGCTTGCCCCCCTATGGAAGGTAGCAGAGACAGAACTCTGGTTGAAATCTAAAATTTTGCTAAGTAGTTCCAGGGGTTGGAGATATTTGAAATGGTTGGTACATTCCAGAAACTTGCTTTGGAAACTCAGTGTTCCTTTCTCTGTCCTTTGCTTTAGGTTGGTCAGCACGTTGATGCAAGTTGCCTTTTGCCATAGCTGCCACCATGGCTGGCTGGTAGGACCAGCATTCCCAGCTCAGATAGGTGAGTGCTTGGGGTCGGTGCCTCTGGAGTGAAGGATCTCATTTGTCCAGCAGACCTCGGTCAGCAACTTGGACATTTGAAACTGAACACTGCTTCAGAAGCTGATGGCCACCTCCTAGAGAAGATGGAGGGAGGCAAGTCCCTCCTGGATTGCATGCTGAGCTGTCTCCGTGAGGTTGCTGAGGCCCTGCCCTCTACCTCCAAGGTGGCCATTTGCTCTCCCCTGGACTCAGCGGTCACTTGTTTGAAAAGCCCAGGTCTAAATAGGATGAGCTGTCCTCCGTGAGGATCAGGGGCAGAAGATAATCCTGGCCAGGTGGCCTTTGCCCTTTGGTCGTTTCTGTGATTTTCCAACACTCACTGAAATGAGCAGAATTTTTTTCCTTAAGTATCTTCAGCGATGCAGGCCCCCTCTTCCCCCCCGCACTGGTGCTTAGAGCTGGTTGACCCTACTCCGCACTGTGCCTTGTGGGAAATTGAGCTGGTCTCCCTGTTTAGGGCTCTCAAATGGAGACTGTCCAGGGCTGTCAGGACCCAGTAGGGCAGAGCCCAAAAGCTGGGTAGGATTTTGTCTGTTACCATCAGGGGCTGGGCAGTGATGGTTTGGGCCAGGGCCACCTACCTGGAGAAGAATGTAGAACTGAGATGTCTTAGAACTGGGAAGCAGCTTGGAGACCTCCTGGCTTTGTCAGCTGCTTCGTCTTACAGGCCAGCCAGTAGGTGACTTGGCGAGGGGTGCATGCCCTTCTGACAGCTTCACAGCTGCACAGGGTGAGAACTGGCTGCTCAGACTAACCTACTGGGCTGAGCACAGTATGTGACAAGGGTTGGGGGTTGGTTTTGTGAGATTTCAGCTCTTACCTGCATATAGCAAGACAATATGGGCATGGTCAAGTAATCCTGGTGTCAGGAAAACACTTCAGAATGTTCTCTTAACAAAAAGGAACTTTACTGGTGTTTAAAAAAAATTTTTTTTTAATTGAGATAATTTACATACAGTACAATTCACCCATTTATAGTGTCTAAGTCAGTGATTTTTTTTTTTTTGGTATATTCAGGAGTTCCTGAATATCTAGTTCCAGAACATTTTCATTACCCCCCCAAAAAACCCCACATCCATTAGCAGTCACTTCCCATGTCCCCTTCCCCAGCCCCTGCCAACCACTATCTATTTTCTAACTCTATGAATTTGCCTGTTCTGGACATTTTTTTTTTTTTTTTAAGATTTTATTTTTTTCCTTTTTCTCCCCAAAGCCCCCCATACATAGTTGTATATTCTTCGTTGTGGGTCCTTCTAGTTGTGGCATGTGGGACGCTGCCTCAGCGTGGTTTGATGAGCAGTGCCATGTCCGCGCCCAGGATTTGAACCAACGAAACACTGGGCCGCCTGCAGCGGAGCACGCGAACTTAACCACTCGGCCATGGGGCCAGCCCCGAGTTCTGGACATTTTAATGTCGACAGAATAATACAATATATGACCTTGTATGTCTGGCTTCTCTAACTCAGTACAATGTTTTTGAAGTTCTTCCACCTAGCATGAATCAATGCTTCATACATTTTTATGGCTGAACTATATTCCATTGCATGGATAGACCACATTTTGTTTATCCATTAATCTGGGATGAATCTGGGCTGTTCCCACCTTTTGGCAGTTGTGAATAGTGCTGCTATGAACATTTGTGCGGACATGTTTTCACTTTTGGGTATATCCCCAGGAGTAGATTGCTGGGTCATGTGGTAGCTGTTTAATGTTTTGAGGAACTGCTGAACTGTTGTCATGGCGGCTGCACCATTTTGCATCCCCC
The DNA here is from genome assembly GCF_041296265.1 of Equus caballus. NCBI lineage: Eukaryota > Metazoa > Chordata > Mammalia > Perissodactyla > Equidae > Equus > Equus caballus. Next base: position 18,366,857 of record NC_091704.1, read on the forward strand.
TAGCCCTACTCAAGGGCCCCAGAGCTCTTTGGAGACAATAAGTGACTCAAAGTCTGTGCCAGTTTCCTAGAGCTAGTTGAAGATTATCATGTGTTGACAGTGCTGGTTCCTGGTGCGCATTACTTGGTGCTCATGGCAGCATGTAGTGGGGCAGCCATGAAGAGGTAGGCCTGTCACTTGGCTGTCAGTTGTCTCTCTTTAGACATTAGCGTTTAAGATTAGTGGTTTACATCTGGAAATGGTTTTACCTGCAGCCCAGTGGAGTGAGTGACTGTCCCTCATGTCTGAGGGCAGTGGCCAGCTCAGAGTTTTTCCAGGTCCTTGGCTGGGCACCCCACCTCTGCCTGGCCCTTTAACTCAGAAGTACATGATCTGAGTAATAAGTACTTGCTGAATGAATGAATGAAAAAATGAAAGCAAGAAACCTCCCCTGTCTCTGTCACAGGGCCAGGTGGAAGACATAGCCATAACATTACAAACAGTCAGTTTAGGGGTTTGGAAGAGTACTTCCAAAAGCCATCCCAGGTGTTCCTTTAGGCCCTGTCTCTCTCCACCCAGTGTGTGAAGGGGCTTGATGGGCAAGGACAGTCTGAACAGTTATGGCAGGTGGTGGTCAATGTCAAACAGGCAAAAAAACAACCTTGAGTGATTATTTTTTAAAGATTTATAAATGTGTCAGCCTGTGTATTTTTGTCACGGGTGTAAGTCAGCCCAGCAAATTGATTGGTTTTAGGTTTTCTCTGGCTAGCACCAGTCCACACCCACTTCAAGTTGAACCATGGCCTGTAGTCAGCTGGGGTCTCATTGTTCCTGCTACATAGGACCCAGCGGGCACAGAGGAGGAGCAGAGTGGGAGGAGGGCTGACTCCCAGAAAGCCCTGAGGCATGCACACAACCCCCACACAGCGCCTCACATTGTATGCAGTTGGTGGTGTGCACACTGAGGCTCAGGCTAATGGACATGGTATCCGTCCTTGAATTTTGCCTGTTGGAATTGTTCAGCAGGTACGCACTGTTCATATGCTGAGACTGGCCCTGCACTGGGTATTAAGGATCAAAACTGGGTGTGACTTATAGAAAAACAGACAATTTACAGAAAAAGTGAATGCAAATGGCCCTTAACCAAGGTATGAAAGATACTCAGTCTTTCTGATACCAAGAATAATGCTTGTTGCAGCTTCCCTGAGACATTTCTGACCTTTTGTCCTCGGAGATGGACACTCTTCTATTGATGGGAGTCAGGCACTACCATACGTTGCTTTTAGGGGTTCACAGCTCCTCAGAGGGGGATTGCTTGCCTTTTGCTCCAGCAGTGCCACTTCTAGAAATGTGTCCCAAAGATACACTGTCAAAAATAAGGATTGTGACAAGGCTGTGCATACAACATTCTGAAGCAGCGAAGCTGGAAATGACTTAGAAGTGTTTCTCAGTTGTGGCTGGGAGTGATGTGGCTGGATCTGCCTATGGGTTGGGAGCCGAGCCCCTAAGTGAAGGAAGGAGGGATGTCTTCATGTCATGGTGACAGGATTTCTGCGGTGAAATGATGAGTAGAAAAAAGAACAAAGTAAATGATAAAGAGGTGTAGCACACTCACTTTTATCCCCCATGAGGAAAAGTGAGGCGGATATGGATATATGTGTATTTGCTTATATTGTATTTTTAAAAATGGAAGTATAAACCATAAATGAACCACATGGTCAACTCCAGAAGAAAGGATGAGAGGGGTTAGGGTTACCTAGAGACTTCTCTGGGGTTTCCTCTCTGTGTAGCACCTGATGGGTGTTTTACATAATTATAAAAGTATGTCAAATGTGTGTTTGTGGGGGCAGTCCCTGAAAACCAAAAGCAAAACAAAATAAATGAATCTAAGTGCGTGTAAGTTGTGACTCAACTTGGTGACTTAACCTCTTGGAGGATTTATTTCACATGACTTTAAAAACACAGAAGTTTGACAGTAAATGTTTTAGTGACTATGCCGTAAGAGGAAAATTTGTTTAAAAATCTTTAACTGGGGGGCTGACCCTGTAGCCGAGTGGTTAAGTTCATGCGCTTCGGTGGCCCAGGGTTTTGCCAGTTTGAATCCTGGGCGCGGATGTGGCACCGCTCATCCAGCCATGCTGAGGTGGCATCCCACATGCCACAACTAGAAGGACCCACAACCAAAAATACACAACTATGTACCGGGGGGCCTTAGGGAGAAAAAAGAAAAATAAAATCTTAAAAAAAAACCCACAAAAAAATTTAACTGTTTTCTTTCTTTTTTTTTTTTTTGGTGAGAAAGATTCACCCTGAGCTAACATCCATCGCCAATCTTCCTGTTTTTTTGCTTGAGGAAGATTAGCTCTGAGCTAACATCTTTGCCAGTCTTCCTCAACTTTGTACTGATGCCTTCACAGCATGGCTGATGAGTGGAGTAGTCTGCACCTGGGATCCGAACCTGCGAACCCCAGGCTGCCAAAGCGGAGCACGTGGAACTTTAACCACTTGACCACAGGGCCAGCCCCAAAAATCTTGAACTGTTTTTAGGAGTTATTTTTCGTTTCAGGTAAACGATATAAATATTCTTACTGTTACATATTGTAAGAGAAAACAAATAAGTACTTAATGTCTTTAAGAACTAGAATTTTCAGGGTGAAAGAAATATGAAAATATAAGGTTGAAGCACTTAAGTTAAAATGTTTTAATTCTAAATCTGCATTGGGAATGGCTCGATTGTGTAAGATGGTACCGTGGTTGTGTCAGAAGGACCCACAGGGGCACCCCTGGCCAAGGATGAGACAGGTGAGTGTGAATGAGAACGCATCCCCAAATTGGAGCATGAAATGTGTTAAAAATCCACAGGTTCGTGTTGGTGCTCAAAGGAAAGGAAGGTACTAGCTGGTCCCCATTGGAAGGTGTTAGGGAACTAACTCATTTTGAAAATTGGTTAATAGAGGGAAAGAAGCAAACATTTATCCGACCTCTTCTCTATGGACTGACTTGAACAAAATAGTGGGTGAGGACAAGTTTCCCTCACAGATCAGTGCTGCCCTACAGAACTTTCCAGAATGCTCTGAATCCTCACTGTCCAATGTGGTACCTGGAATAGTATGAATGAGGAAGTCAAGTTTTAATTTAATTTAAATCTATTTAAATATAGCCACATGTGGCTAATGGATAGAATATTGACATATTTTGACTAATTAATATGAAATGATGGAATTATAAGTTTATACGTTTGCAGACATCTAATGAAATGGTGGGTCCAGACAATGATCCTCAGTGGCTGCCAGCCCCAGAAGAGGGCACAGGTGCTTTTGGAGGGACGTGTGCTGGTCACACCTCAAAATCTAATTTATAGAAAATCAGGGTGTGTTGTTCCACCATAGGGATGCCACCCGTAAAACCCGCCTGTGGGAAACAAGATAAATGATCTAATTTCTTCAACGTATGATTGAAAGGAAAGTGGGGGGGGACCTATAGGTTTCAAACAAGTATGACTCTGACAAAGATTGAAGACTGCTTGTTCAGTTGTCGAAGGTGTGATTGTGGTTTGTCCTGTAGAGATAAATACTGACCCGTTCATTCATAAATGCACGTTGCATAGGATTTGCTTTCCAGAAGCTGGTGGGCTGTGGGAGAAGGGAACAGTGTGTGGAAGGCCAGGCTTGGTTGCCTGATGACAATGGAGCCTGGGTGGTAGGTGCATGCAGTTAGTTATTCATGCTATTCTCTCTACTTCTGTGGGTATGTTTGCAATTTTCCATAATCAAAAGTTTAAAAAATGGGTTTGACCCAGGCATTCCCTCAGGGAGCTTTATGATGCCTGTCACCCAGGGCAGGGCAAATGTCCATTTGCAAAAGTAAGGGTGGTGGCCACTTGTGGTAAGTTGAACTTCAAGCAGAAAACCATCTTCAGAGATTCTGGAATTGCCATGAGGGGCTGTAGTCTGTGGCCTGTCGGGAACAGCCTGTTATTACAGCATTCTTATTTTTTGTAATAGCAACAGTCACAGCTACCCTTCAGGGAGCCCTTGGAGAGCTTTAGTGATAAAGTGGGTGGTGTTCCCATTTCATAGCTGAGGAAGCTGAGGTGTGTGTAGGTGAACCAGGCATCATTCTGGTGCCGATGGCACCTTCTGTTCCCTGCCCCCAAGTACCTGGAGTGCATCCTATTACCACGTGTGTTTCTTCATTTCACTACTCTGACTCTCTGTGACATCCCGTACATTGTTTTCAGACCTAAGTTAATATATTCTTGACTAGAGACCAATCTTACCTCCCCATTGATGTTTGTCAATAGTAGCCATAGCCAGTCAAGAGAGTAGATAAAGTAGATGGTTAACTGGTCTTCAACATGATTTTGTCTTATAAAAAGTAGTGCTTTACAAGTTTGATCCTGTGTGCAATCTGGGGATCGCTGCAACTCCCAGTATAGGAGGGACCTCGCCTCGTGTCTCTTGGCCTGCTGTATGTCCATTGTCTACCCCTACCTCTGTGTGTGTCCTCCTGCTGTGTGTCCACGGCCTATCCCCCCCCCCCCCCCCCCCCCCCGCACCTCTCTGTGTGTCCTCCTGGGGCCTATGCTGCTTGGGTGGGAGGCCTTTTGTTGGAATCCCCCAAGGATGTCCCTGAGGCCCAGTCAGCTCTGGTCCCTGGTAGAAACTAAGCAGGTGTTTGGATGAATGAGTGAAACACCTAGGAGACTGAGGTAAGGTGGCACATTCCCATTGTTAAGTCTGTGATGGGCCTGACTTGAATCCAGCTCTGCCTTTGGTGGCCTGTGTGACCCCAGCTATCTGAGGCTTTGCCCTCTCTCTGCCTTGGCTCTTCATTGGTAAATTGTCTCTTGTATCTTCCATGTGGTCACATTCCAAGGCATCAGCTCCTTTGCTGAGATATAGTTCTTAGTTCCCACCTGTATGGTGGGCTTGCTGTGGCCTCCTTGGTCACTATGAGAACTAGATGGTTGATGTGTGAGGAGGGGCTGCGCCCTGGTGGATGATGGCTCTTTGGTCGTTTGGGATCTTGTTGCTCAAAGGAGTCTTTCCTTGAGGACCTGTTTCTGTGCCATTGGGGTCAGAGTAAGTCTGCTTTTGTGTTTTAGTAATTTAGCAGCTTTAGAGGGGTTGTGCTTCTTGGGATTACGATTTTGTTTTTGTTTTTTCTGCCTTTTTTTTTAAAAAAACAGAAAAACAGGGGCCGGCCGCATGGCTGAGTGGTTAAAGTTCGTGTGCTCTGCTTCCGCAGACCAGGGTTTTGCCGGTTCGAATCCTGGGCGCAGACATGGCACTGCTTGTCAAGCCATGCTTGGGCAGCATCCCACATGCCACAACTAAAACCGCTCACAACTAAAAATACACAACTATGTAACCCAGGGGCTTTGGGAGAAAAAGGAAAAATAAAATCTTAAAAAAACCAAAACCAAAACAAAAACCAAACTGAGCTAAAATTCATATAATATAAAATTCACATTGGGGCCGGCCCAGTGGCGCAGCGGTTAAGTGCGCACGTTCCGCTTTGGCGGCCCGGGGTTCGCCGGTTCGGATCCTGGGCACCAACATGGCGCCGCTCATCAAGCCATGCGGATGTGGCATCCCACATGCCACAAGTAGAAGGACCCACAACTAAAAACCTACAACTATGTACTGGGGAGCTTTGGGGAGAAAAAGGAAAAATAAAAGCTTTAAAAAAAATCTCCATTTAACTATTTTAAAGTTTTCAGTTCATTGGCATTTAATACATTGACAATATTGTACAACCATCACCTCTAATTCCAGAACAATTTCATCACCCCAAAAAGAAATTGGTACCCATTAAACAGTCACTCCTCACTCTACCACCTCTGTACCCCTAGGGCCCTAGCAACCACTAATCTACTTTCTATCTCTATGGATTTGCCTGTTCTGGGCATTTCAGATAAAGGGAATCATACACTATGTGGCCTTTTGTGCCTGGCTTCCTCAGCTTAGCATGTTTTTGTGGTTCATCTGCATTGTGATGTGAATAAGAACGTCATTCCTTTTTATCACTGAGTAATATTCCGTTGATGCATATACCACATTTTGTTTATCCATTCATCCATTGGTGGACATTTGAGTATTTAATCGTTGGCTATAGTGAATAGTGCTGCTTTTAACGTTGGTGTACATGTTTTTGTTTGAATACATTTTCGCATCTCTTGGGTGTATACCTAGGAGTGGAATTGCTGGGTCAATGGTAATTCTGTATTTAACTTTTTGAGGAACTGCCAGACTGTTTTCCATGTCATTGCACAATTTTACAGTCCCACCAGCAGTGTTATGAGGGTTCCAATTTTTCCACATCCTCTACAACACTTGTTATTTTCCTTTTTTTTTTTAGCCAGTTTTTAGTGGGTGTGAGGTGGTATCTCATTGTGGTTTTGATTTGCATTTCCCTAATGACTAATGATGTTGAATATCTTTTCATGTGCTTGTTGGCCATTTGTATATCTTCTTTGGAGAAATGTCTATTCAAGTCCTTTGCCCATTTTTGAATTGGGTTTGTTGAGTTTTAAGAGTTCTGTATATATTCTGGAAACTAGGCCCTAATCAGATATATGATTTGCAAATATTTTCTCCCATTCCGTGGGCTTTTTCACTCTCTCTTTTTTTTTTTTTTAAAAGATTTTATTTTTCCTTTTTCTTCCCAAAGCCCCCCAGTACATAGTTGTATATTTTTAGTTGTGGGTCCTTCTAGTTGTGGTGTGTGGGACGCTGCCTCAGCATGGCTTGAGCAGTGCCATGTCTGCACCCGGGGTCCAAACCCGCGAAACCCTGGGCCGCTGAAGCAGAGCGCGCAAACTTAACCACTCGGCCATGGGGTAGCCCCTCACTCTCTTGACAGTGTCCTATGCACAAAAAATTTTAGTTTTCATGAAGTCCAATTTATCTTTTTTTCTTTTACTGCTCTTGTGCTTTTGGTGTCATATCTAAGAATCTATTTCTAAATCCAAGGTCATGATTTACTGTTATGTTTTCTTCTGAGAGTTTTACAGGCCTAGCTTTTAATATTTAGGTCTTTGACCCATTTTGAGTTAATTTTCATATGTGATGTGAACAGTTTTGTTCATTATCTTTCCTGTTGCCACGAAGACGTTTTGGCTTATTTAACTGAGAAGGAGAAGATGATAGCTGGGAGTTCTGAAAGTACTTTTTCTCGTCTGTTTAGCAAATCTGTATTGGGCACCTATTCTATCCTGCGCCCTGGGACGGTAGGACTAAACAAAGGTATTCCCTGGTTTTGTGGGGGATGGGGTGGGCACACAAACAGAAAGATGAGTAAATAAATAGAATGTCTAGTGGTGATGAGGTGGGAAAAGGGGTAGAGACCCATCGAAGGGCATGTGTGTCACTTTGCTGTCTCAGTTCAGACCTGAAGGAAGTGTGTTACACAGAGATCTGGGGGAGGAGCCTTCCAGGCAGAGGGAGAAGAAAGTGCAGAGGCCCTGAGATGGGAGTGAGCTTGGCTGTCAGAGGAGCAGCTGGGATGTCAGTGTGGCTGGAGCTGAGAGAATGGCGTCAAGGGGTGGGGGATGGCAGGAGATGAGGTCAGAGAGGCTGGCGGACCTGGAGGCTGGAGTGAAGCCTTGGTTTTACCTTGAGTAGTATGTTTCAAAAAAGCACCGCTAATGTGGTGCCCCTCAAACTCAGCTCAGCTATTTCCTGGAGGTTGGTGTAAGTGTCTATACCCAGAAGAACGCCCTGCCCAAGGGGAAGATTTCTATTTAACAAGGAGGAGGAGAGAAGTAGGATTTCTGTTCCAGCTCTAACAGCTGTGCAGGAAGTGCTGCGAGAACTGTTCTTCGGTAGGAACTGTTTCTTAGGCCCATGGGCTTCCTTGAGACCAGAAACTTACTTTAGGCCTAGAGGTAGGTTTCCCTGCTGGCTCTGATCCTCCTGGGGTGGCTCTGCCACCGCAGGACGTGTGCAGGGAGGAGCTTGACAAAAGAAGCCCCGGTAGGGCCTCTAGGCGATGGCGTCACCACATTTCTTGGCGCCCTGATGAAAGTGACAAAAGATGCACACTTGCTTCTCCTACTTTCCACTCATGTTCCCTCCTGGGAATGGAGAAAGCTTTTCTGGCCCTTCCTGGAATTTTCCATGGAAAACCTCCCTGCCATGTCCAGCCACAGGCCTCAGTGGAGCTGGTGGTTAGCGCTGTGTCTTGGCTGGGCCCTTAGGGAGTTGGCCCTGGAAGGGTTAAGGCCTCCCATTTTGTGATGTGACACCTGCTGGGCACATTGCAAATGGCATGAAAATGGCAGGTGTAACCCTTTGTGAGATAAGGAGGCTCAGCCCAGGAGGCAGCTGGGAGGGGATAGAGGACTGGTCCTTTCCCGTGGGAGGGAGATTCAATCTGCTAGCCCTCATGCTGATGTCCTACACCAGGTGACTCCTGATCCCTGGTTCCCTGTGGACATTTAATATTGCTCAGATTCCCTGCCACAGGCGGCACCTTTGTTTCTGTGTTGTGTTCTCCCTCAGCATTTGTTTCTCTGTCTGAGGCTGCAGGGTTGGGGTTTGGGCAGAGGCCCTGGCCATTAGAGGCTCAGATGCCTACATGGGGCCACTTTCACGTGGGGAGCATTGGGTGCTTACTGAGCACTTTGGAGAGAGCAAATAGAAATTCCAAGTCCTCATCTCCAAGATGAGCCTCGGGGAGCTGTTGACAGTTTTAGAGACAGTTAGTTGCTACCAGTCTCTCCCCCTCTTAAAATATGATCATTTTGGGGCCGGCCCGGTGGTGTAGTGGTTAAGTTCGTGCTCTCTGCTTTGGCAGCCCGGGGTTTGCAGCTTTGGATCCCAGGGCAGACCTAGCACTGCTGGTCAAGCCATGCTGTGGTGGCATCCCACATAAAATAGAGGAAGGTTGGCACAGATGCTAGCTTGGCGACAGTCTTCCTCAAGCTAAAGGAGGAAGACTGGCAACAGATGTCAGGTTAAGACCAATCTCCCTCACATACACACACACAGAAAATAGTGATCAGTTTAGGTGTCTTTTTCCTACTGTGTGCCGTGACTGGAGATGAACACAGGCTTTCATCTCATGTCACCAGGAAGGGATGCTCAGAGGCCAAGGCATGGGGCCACAGTGTAGACGGAGCTGAGTGAGATCTGTGTGGCTAGGTAGTTGGTGGTGGTCCCTATTTTAAGGAGATAGGCTGTGTTTGGGGGAAGAAAATAACATAATCCCTACACCATTTTCCCGGGATAGAGTCTTTGCTGTCTCCAATCTCCCCCCACCCCACCCTACCTCATGACTCCAGGGAGGGAGGTGAGGAATGGGGACTTGGCTGTTCCACGCCAGGCCCTGCACATCTCCTGAATGAGTTTGAGTGGTGGGGTGCACCGTCAGAAGCTGGCTGTTCCTGTGGCATGAGCCTCATCAAAGGCAGTGACTGTCAGTTTTCTGGAGATGACTTGTCCTGAAACCTGCTTTGTTCCCACACAGAGTACTGTAGTGCGATGCTACCAGCTCCTTTCTCACTGTGTAGGAGTCTACGTGAGATTTGCCTTTAGGAATCTGAACACCATTAAGGTTTTATTTTTAAAATGTTGATGGGGGGCCAGCCCGGTGGCGCAGCGGTTAAGTTTGCACATTCTACTTCTTGGCAGCCCCGGGGTTTGCCGCTTTGGATCCCGGGTGCGGACATGGCGCCTCTTGGCAAAAGCCATGCTGTGGTAGGCGTTCCATGTATAAAGTACAGGAAGATGGGCATGGATGTTAGCTCAGGGCCAGTCTTCCTCAGCAAAAAGAGGAGGATTGGCAGTAGTTGGCTCAGGGCTAATCTTCCTCAAAAAAAAGAAAAAAGAAAATGTTGATGGTTATGACTTATGTTAAAGTTTCTTCTCTCTAGGTTAATTTTGTTAACTATATCCCCAAAAAGCATTATTTTGGAGGCATAATTTACAAGTCCTCTACCTTAAAAAAACAATCAACAATCAGATTGTAAATGTGTGTTTATTTCTAAATGTGAAAGCCAGAGGTGCCAGTTCTTTTTACTCCTTTCACTCTTAACAACCTGCACCTCTGGGTAGTTCTTGAAACAAGGACTGAAAGTGACTGGATAGGATGAATGTCTTGGTCCGACCTTACCTTGGATGACAACCCTCCCGGGTGGTGATGGGCTTAAATTTGATGGGTCATTCCTATTTTAGATGAAGAGCAGGGAAGGGACACCACCATCTAGCAGTGTAGTGTTTGGGAACACCTAGGATGTTAGAAGTGCCATGTTGGGAGGAGGCTGAGATGCTCCTGAACATAACCTTCCCCTTTTGACTCCTGCAACTGAGCTGAGTGCAGCACTTACAGATGGTGTCTCTTCCTGGAAGGGGTAGGTAGAGAGTGCCTGTCGGGGCTCGGGGCAGAGAGGTCACCGGAGGAGAGCACTAGTGCTGAAATTGATTTATTTGATGGAGTGGCTGGAGGCACTTCATTTAAGTTGTGTGTGTGCATGTCTTTTTGGAGTCTACTCTATATCATTTCATAGCTCTCAGTGCTCTCCTCATCTGTCGTTCAGGACCCAGTTAAAGGTTTCAGCCTTCCCCACTCTCACAGGCTGATGGCCTGTCAGGTACTCACCCCACCCACCCTGCATTCCCTGGACTCCTGCAGGGCACCCGGTGCCCAGGGAAGCCCATGGGAGGCCCGGTCTTGGTCTTCACTGCTAACCTCTCACACTGAGTAAGTGGCCTCTCTGTAGTGAGGATGCTTCTTCCTTCCAAGTGACCTCGTTCCATTTAAAAAACAAATGTTAAAAGTTGTAATCTCCTTTTATTTGGCTTTGTCTACTTTTCTTGGAGATGGGTTTTCGTATGCCTGTCTAATTTTTGCCACTTGACCTTTCCTGCTGCCATTTCTTCCTCCCTCTTCTATTTGTAAGAATCCAGATTCTACCCTTGGGGCTCAGCTCAAATGAAACATTTCTGGATTCTTCCTCTCCTCCTCTAGACCAGCAGGGTGGACTCCTTTTCTGGTGTTGACTTGTAATAAAATGATGATTTGCACATTCATCTCACAGCCCTTTCTGGCTGTTTGCTCCCACAAAGGTGGGGACCCTAAGCTGCTTGTCTTCCACCCTCAGCAGAGGAGATTCTCCATGATCACTGGCCCCTCAGAGGTCACTGTCTGATGCAGGATCAGTTTGTCAGGAGCCCATCAGTGTCCACATCCTTCTGGGCCAGATGGGCTGTGAACTAGGAGAAGGAATGTCCTGGGCGGTTAATAACTGACTAGGCTCCTCGTGCTATAGAAGTTTCCTTCTGGGTTCACGCATCACCCAGATAAGCAACAGTAAACAGTGGTCAGTTCTTTGCCTTCTCTGGAAGCTTAAATTACTATGTGCACAAAGTAGTGGAAATAGGCATGGTTGCAGTGCTAGTGATTTGAGAGTGGTCTGCTGCTCCAGCTGGGTGTGAAATCGTTTGTCTGTGACTGGGCTCAAGGAACTGTGGGTTGAAGTGGTAGAGGTGCACAGGAATCCGTGCGAGGCCATGTAAGACTCTGGGCTCCTTCACATGCTTTAGATGTTGTGATTCTGGCAACTGTGTCTAATCTCATTTCTGTACTTTATGGTTTTCCTTCTACTTGAGACAGGTGGATCAGGAGCCAAGTGGACACTGATCACCCATGAGAATTCTTGTCCTTTTGCTCAGAAGTGGATAGAGAAGAAAGACCTTTTCTGAGATAATTGGGCAAGATTTGGCAGTGGGAGAAGGGGATGAAAACTGTACACATGTGTGAGTGCAGGTGGTGTGCATGTGAGCAGGCACACGTGTCTGAGTATGCACCAGTGTGAGTGCACACACACGTATATTTGTGTGTGGTACATGGTTCCTGGTGTGTAGCTAGACTGGTGTGCTGCTGCTTTGGGGAGTGAGGAAGTCTGTTGACACCCCAGCTTTCTGCGTCGGTCCTCTGCCAATAGGGTGTCTATTGAGTGGGGTCAGATGCTCCCAAGTTGGGTTTGCTGTGTGTTCCTTGTCTCTTCCTCTTTTTCTTGATGCCCTTGGCCTCCTGAGAAGAGCCCAGAGCCCAGGCACCCTGGCCAACGGGGGCTGATGGTGAGACCTTCAAAGGAGCAACTGAGCCCCTTCAACAGGACAGAATTTCTTGGTCATGTCTCTCATTTTTGTAAAGTGACTGTCCACCCGGTGAGCTGCATTGGCCTCTCTTAACACCAGGCAGAAGGCTCAGAAAACCCTCATTGGTTCCCCAGGTCCAGGGAGCCCCACTGTTGGATAGACAGGACATTCAGGGGTGAAGTGATGTGCCCACCAATCAGGCCTAGTGTTCCTGTAAATGTTAGCACAATTGAAGGACCAAGGCCCTCACTAGGGGGAGGCTGAGCTGCAGGCAGCATACACTGAGTGCAGACCTTTGGCCACCCAAGAGGATTGTTCTGGAATCTTGATCCATCGCATAGGACAGGGTTGCAGAGCTGTGATGCTGCTGCTTGCCTTCCCAGGACCTGGGACAGTTGAGGTGGTCTGTTGTGGACCTCTGTCCTCCTGAATCCACTCATCCCACCCCCTGCCAGGTAAAGTGCCCATCTCAATATTTTCCTGGCACAGATAATTCCTCTTTCCCCAGCCCTCAAGAGTAAAGGCGAGTCCTGGTTACCTGGAGAGGCTGGGCCCTGCGGCTTCCTTCCTACTGCAGGGTGTCCCTGGGGCCCCCAGGTCTCCAGCCACTCAGCCCAGTGTGCCAGTGCCCTCAGGTCCTTCTCAGACTCAGCCCCTGCGCTTTTCCTCAGAGCTTTGGTTTGTTGCTCAGGCATATGTGCTGAGGGAACCGCTTGTTTCTGTAACTGGGTTAAAGTTTCATCCACTGCAGTAATAGAGTTTATAGCATGCTATTTCCTTGTACGAGGGGACTTATTTATCTTGAGTGTGTGTAGGGCTTTTAGGATGGTATAAAATTGACCCATGCACTGAGACAGAATGACCCTGCAGTGAGCTGTCTGCACTTGACACTTTTCAAAACTAAATTTCTTTTGACTTCGTCAAAGCAGTTAACCTTGAGTCTTGGGCTTGGATTGAATTTAAATGTTTAAGTCTTTGTTTTAACTGATTTTTCTCTGTAGTCAGTTCTGCTATAATGCTTGTTTTGGAAAAGCAGATTTGTTCCAATGCTACTGATACATTAGGGCACAGTTGGATATATACTGATATATGGATATATATTGATATATATATATATATATATATCCAAAGTTGATATATAACACACAGGTTGCATCTGGTTGAGTGCGGTTTTGTCCAGGAGAAATGCTAGGTTATGGGTTGGGAAGCTGTGGCCCTCAGGCTGGTGGCCTGTTTTTGGTAAATAAAGTTTTATTGGGACAATCCATGACCATTTGCGGACATACTATCACAACTGCAGAGCTAAATAGTTGGGACAGAGACTGAATGGCCTACAGAACTGAAAATATTTACTGTGACCCTTTAAGAAAAAGTTTGCTGACTCCTGCACTAGGTGAATCCAGAAAACTACTCTCAGCTAAACAGAGCACCTGCAAGTACACAAAATCAAAATGCACATACTTGGGCCTCCTCCATCCCTTTCTGGGGTCAGACAGCCTCCTCGCAGCACTTCAGAGAAACTCAGAAACCACAGCCCACCCATAGTCACAGCAAACAGGCAGCCCTTCCCCCAGGTGAGGGGTGAGGCTTCAGGAAGCACTTGTGTATTTCTTAGCCATTTAACATGCTACCATTTTTAAAATCAAGTTCCTGTCTTTTTTTATGTCATCGATGACGTCTTGGGATGTTGTGCACCTAACCATGTTCCCAAAAGTCCTGTGTTTTTATGGCTTGATTTTTGCGTGGCAGTTTTTAGGCATGCGTGTGTTATACTCCAGCAGAACTTACTGTACTTTGAAAGCAAACAGCAAAAGGTGTGGTCTCACTCATGACACTCAATAAAGCTGTAATCGTTTCATATTTTGTCTGGACCCCGTGAGGTGAGTGTGACAGGTCAAACCCAACTTTCTGCTTATGAGGAGCTCCTTGTGTCCTTTGGAAACTTCATGCCTGACTCTGGGTGGTTGACACAATATTTTGATGGGCACTGCCTGGAGGAGCATGGGCTTCAGTTCCCAGAACTGTCCTACTCATTCTCTCTGTGACCTCTGCCTACCTCAGTTTCCCCACTTATAAAATGGCAGCTGATGATAGCACTTACCTTGCAGGTGGTTGTGAGGATCATCGGAGCTGATCCATGAGGAGTAGCTGCTCAGTCAGTGTTAGTATTATGCCCTTAAAAGTAAGAAGAATTTACATTTCTGTTAATCACAAAGGAGCAATAAACTTGGGTCAAGATCTGAGGACCCCAGTATCAAAAGGGGGCCTGAGGCGTCTGGTCCATCCCACCCCATCTTGGAGAGAGCTCCTCTTTGTAAAACCTGTGTTCATCTAGTCGTCAGTTGTTTGCCATGCACCTGCTGTGTGGCCGGCACTCTTCTAGGGCTAGGGACACACCAGGAACATTGATGCTGAGGCCCTGCTGTCATGTAGCCTCTTACCTGGTGGCTGTAGGTGACGTCTGACTGCAGGGGGCTTATACCTGCTGGCTTTGGGGTCTTGTCTGGCCTTGCCCTAGGGAGATCAAATCTTAGTTTTCTCAGGTGTGGCCACCATGGAGGCATTTGAGAATGGCTGTTCCATCCTTCTCCTCACTGGCATGGGCATCATTTTAGTCTCACCATGTGCTTGTCACTCCAGATGGAAACAAACCGTTTAAACATGATTAGCAAAAAGCCTATGCACCATACATGGAATGTTCCACAGTGGGCAGCCTGGGAGAGTGCCAGGTAGAAAGAGGACTGGTGGACCTGGGTTTCAGACCCAGACCCTTAGCCCACCTCGTGGGGTAACATTCCCATCTTCAACACACAGAGGCTCTGAGTGAATGGCAGCTGCCCTCCTGGGCATGTATGGGTGTGGCCCTCTGCCCCAATCACTTGCTGAAGAGAAAGTCTCTCTCCTGAGTCTTCTCAGTCCTGGTCTTTGGAGGCCCACGGAGCTTCGAGCCAGATGGCTGGGCTAGGGCCCTCCTCATGGTGTACAAGAGAGAAAACGCTTGTATTTCTGGAGCGTCTTAAATTTTCAGACCACTGAGGGTTAAGAACCTGGGTTCAGTCGGTCAGTAGTCAGACTTTGTTCTTTCCTTGAGAAAACCTTTGGCACAGGACTCACTGTGGCCTCTCGTCCTCTGCCTGAGACCCTCCCTGCTCAGTGGCTTGGCCCTTGTTGTTCCTCTGCCTGGACCATCTCTCTGGATTCCTGTTCCCGCATCAGCCTCAGGTTGTGAGTCTCCATCTCAGCACACTTGCCTTCCAGAAAGCCTGAATGCAGGAGTTTTTAATGATAACACTTGACTTGTTACCTTCATTTTTCTGTATAGGCAAAAAAAAAAAAAAAAAAATCCCCAGGAATCACACACTTCATGAGGTTCATTTACAGAAATGTAGGTTTAACTCAGTAGTGCATACAAACTTGTAATGTTTGCCCCACTCTGAAAATGAAGATGAATGGGAAAAAGAAGTTTTTGCCATGGAAGAGTTGAACATCGATCCAGGAGGAGAGATGAAGTATAGGGGTTTTTGCTGTGGGCAGTCTTGGTGAGGGACCATGTGGGATGTGAGCCCTCTCAGAGTGAGCTCACACTGGTGTTGTAGCTTGGCAGCCACTCGGGACACCTGATGGCCCAGGTAGAAGGTCGGCTGGGGGAATGAATCAGGGGGTTTGTGTCTACTCTTTAGAGCTTGAGAGTTGCTGTAGTAAGTGACACAGAAGGGGATCTTTAAGTTGTGTGGAGATTTGGCAATAACAAATGGGAAAGTGGCAGTGGTGTCCCCTCTCACTCCACTGAAGGTTACATGTTTGTCTTGTGTTCTTGGTTTTGCCGGTTGGAGGAGCAGGCCATGTGTCCTCCCTACGTCACCAGTGCCCTCTGATCTGGGAAGTGCCTCCCTCCCACAGGGCCTTCTCCGCTTGCCCTACCCTCAGCTGACACTTGTCCTTTCACTTCTCAGCCTCTCTAGGTAGGAGTGTTATTTCGTCTAACTTGCCTTTTTGTTTTCTCTGACTACAAGACTGATATGTAGTCACTGCTAAGAGATATAATACAGAAATGTTTAGGAGCCGGCTGCGTAACCGAGTGGTTAAGTTTGGGCACTCTGCTCCAGCGGCCCAGGGTTTCGCCAGTTCGGATCCCATGCCCGGACATGGCACTGCTCATCAGGCCATGCTGAGGCGGCATCCCATGTAGTACAACCAGAAGGATCAGAACTAGAATATACAACTACGTACTGGGGGGCTTTGGAGAGAAGGAGAAGGGAAAAACAAAGAAAAGAAGAAAAGATTGGCAACAGATGTTAGCTCAGGTGTGAATCTTTAAAAAAAAAAATTTAATACGGAAAGTGAAAGTTCTTAATCCACTCTTCAGAGGTGAGTGCTGTGGATTTTAGCCCAATTTCTATCAGTTTTGATTTTGGTAAACATTCTTTTGGTATTTTTTCTGCAGATTATAAGCATTTTAAAACCATGTGAATGGTATTCTACAATTCTGCAACTCGGTTTTCTCATTCAGGTTATTTCTGATAACCTTGTTTCTTCACATAGCAGGTCTGTGAGGTATGGTTGGGGAAACTCAGGCTGAGAAAGTGACAGGTTTCCCCAGCCAGTTGTTCCCTGAGGTCTGGCCTCTGTTCTCTGCTCTATGTGGTGGTGGAGGCTGGCTATTTTTGGCGTGAGTTTCTTCCAGAACACAGCTGCTGCATCCCTGCCAGTCAGTCAAGAGATATGTGTCAGAAAGTGGCTCAGACCATGAGCAGAGTGAGGTCTCTGTTCTGGAAGGGAAAGCATTTGCCTGTCAGCTGGGGGCTACCAGCACCACAGTGCACCTTAACTCTTCTCTCCCCAGGTGCCTGAGTTTGACTCTCAAGAACATGGGGAGCCTCTGGAGGGTGTGCAGATCTGGACTCGGCCTTGGGAGCTTCCTCAGGCTGGTGTCTCTAGGAGGGTGGATAGGATTCCTGGGTCCAGGCAGGAGATGAGTCCATGCATAGAGGTGGCACAGCCCCAGCCTTGGGACCCAGGGCGCAGAGACCCATCTGTACTGTGCGTTTACTTGGTGGGCTATGGGCAGCTGGCTGCAGGCCTGGGGAGCTGCCCATTGGTGGGGCCTATGTGTCGAGGGGTGTGGAGGTTGGCCAGTGGCTAGTGAGGCCAGCCTCTGGACTCTGTTATCACCCAGCTTGGCATCTGTTGCTTCACAGGCCCTTCTTTCTTTCTGACAAGAAAGGGTGCTCCACACCACTCTGAGGACAATGGCTGCCCCATGTGCAGGCCTCCACCTGTGAGCAGACGTTTCTCAGCCTCTCTGTGTTGACAGCTCACAATCAGGATGTCCAAACTACCCCACTCCCAGCCTTCTTCCCCCAGATCTGCTCCTTCCTTATCTCAGAAAATCACTTCCATCTTTCCAGTTGCTCAGGCCAAAACAAACAAAACAAAGCAAAGCAACCCTCTCTGGCCTCACGTCCAGCTGTTGGCATGTTCTGTTTCCTGTATCCTCTAAAGTACACCCAGCATTTAGTCCCCTCTCTCTGCACTGCTCTGTCTCCTTCCCTTTCTGAGCCACAAGATACAGATACCCCGTGACTCTCCCTGCCACCCCCTACCCCACTCTGTCCCCAAATCAATCAGATGATCCTTCAGAACACATCGCATCCCCGCCCCCAGACCTCTCCGTGCTCCCCCTGAGGTCAGGCCACACACAGCATCCTCCTTCCGTCACCACCTCCTCTGGGCTCTGGGAAAAGCACTCCAAGTCCACTTTCAGATCATTGGCTCTGTCACTTATCCCAAGCACATATTGCTAAGCTTCCCTTTCCTCATGCCTAAAACAGGAGTATTACTAGTAGTGTTCCTGCTCATGTGTTAGTCACAGAGTGGTATAAGTAGCATTTCCTAGTGCCAATAGTATTAATGATGATGCCTCAGGGTCTGGCTCTGTGAGTTGTGTATGTTTACTCTCTCCCCTCTTTTTCTTCCCCCTAAATAGGGTCATTTGTTGTGTGGGATTTTTTTTCCTCCCCAAAGCCCCAGTTCATGGTTGTATATCCTAGTTGTAAAACTTTCTAGTTCTTCTGTGTGAGCTGCCACCACAGCATGGCAACTGACAGATGGATGGTGTGATTCGATGACCGGGAAACAAACCCGGGCTGCTGGAGCGGTGAGAGTGCCGAATTTGAACCACTAGGTCATCAAGACTAGCTTCCCTCCTCTTTTTTTCAATTATTGAGAGACATTTACTGGCCTCCTGGGCCCGGCCTGTGTGAGGTGCTTTATTTTGGTCTCCCGAGTCCAGTTTAAAAATTCTGGTTCCTGCTATAGCGTAATTTATCCTTTTGGAGTTGTTTTAGAACAGGTTTTCCTCCTGAGGTTCTCAGATGAGTGGCCCGTGCTCTTTCACTAAAATAAAGGAGCTTTTGGTAGAGGCAGTTGAAATCTGCATTTAACCCAAAGCCCTGCATCAGCATTCTGCCCAGGGCTCAGTGGCCCCATAGTCCTGGAGTCTGTCTGTGTTGTGCCTGTGTAGCCTCTAGTGTGGCTGGAACCTGCCCTTCTTGGAGCTGAGGAAACCTGGGTTGTGTCTTGGTTGTGTTTGGAGAGAGTGAGGAGGGGCTGAGGCCGCCTAGGTTCTTGCCCTGCTCCCCTGTAGCCAGCAGCCTATGCCTCAGGCAGCCTTGTGGACCTGGTGGCCTCGTCTTTCCAGTGGGCATGCTGCTGTCGGATCTGCCCTGGAGGCAGCAGCCAGCACTGGATACTGCCTTGGTAAGAGGGACTTGCTCTGTGGGCCAGCAGTTCCCCAGCGGGCCTGTGCTGGAACTTCTGCTGTCGTCACTGCTTTCCCTTCATTCTCCTCTCCTCACTCACCAGGAATTGTGAAGCAGATCCTAATTTGCCAGTCGAGGTCATCCAGCCTCTTCACCTGCTCTTTAGAAAGTATTCTAATGCACCTCCTCACTGCTTTTTGCATCAGCATCGGTCATGCTTCACTCCTCAAGGCTGGCTTCTTCCCCACAAAGTTGTCTCTGTCCCTGGATCTGTGCCTGCAAGGTGGTGGCTGCCAGCCCCGATGTGCTGGGGACATGGGTCCTTCATGTTGAGAGGAGGGAGGAGCCACTTGTTACCAGCACCTGCCCTCTTTAGGAGCAGCTGCCTCTCGGTGCTGGAGATTGGTTGGTAGTAGGCTCCATGGGGGTGCTAAGGAAGCCTTCTCTCTGGAGGAGCTTCCACCCATGGAGGGGAGATCAGAGCTGGAGGTGCCATCCCCCATGGCTGGCCCCACCCCCTCCCACTGTGCTTGTCCTCCCTGTGGTGAGGGAAGGGTGCAGCAGGTCCCCCCAAGAGTGGCCCACCAGAGGTACAGGGCATGTGTGTGGCCAGGCTGGCCATCAGTTCTGGGCCCAGGGTTGGCAGAGTTTCAGCCCCTCAGCTTCAGAGTGAGCTGCCCTGACGCTGCACACAGAGCACAAGCAGGTGGGCTGTCTCCTGGGCTCTTTGCTGGGGACCCCAACCAGCTACCAGAACTGGGGTTCTGTGAGGGCCTGCCGCCTGGGGTGGTCCCCACGGCTGGAGGGAGCAGCCCTGTGGGTGTGAAGCTCTGCTTTGGCCCCTTGTGACTGCTTGTCCTACACCAGTGACAACGAAGTGAGATCACTTGGGCGCCACCTCGCTGGTCTGGTGACCTGGCACACAGCAACCTCGTCTTTGTTCCCCTACCCATGTGGGTGGTTGGGAGCAAGGACTTCATGCAGGGTCTGGGGTTTGGATGAGCTTCATGGATTGGGACTTGGGATTTACCAGGCTGGAGACTGCCCTGGGAGGGGCAGTGGGGCCGCTGGGCTGGATCAGAGGTGGAGTAGGGAAGCATAGGGGACGGGTCTGAGTGCAGGATTAGGGGTGCAGCGTCATGCTGTTTGAGGGTATGTTCTCCCTGCCTACCTCGGAGCCTCCTTCTCCCCTAGGGGGCACCAGGCCAGACTGGGAGCTTCTCCCTTAGGAACAGAATTTCCTCTGACTGTAGTTGGGGCTCTCCTTGCCTGAGGTCCTGGTCTCCCCTCATCTTCCACCCTGATAGGCGCCTCCCTGGTTCTGGGAGTACACATACCTGCCATCCAAGGTGGCTGCCAAAATCCCTCCTCTCATCTAGTTTCCTCAATATTCAAGGAGCTCTTGTTTCAGGCAGTGCCCAAAGGAAAGATGACCCACCCCTCCCACAGTGAGGGAGAGGGCAGGGTGACTGACACTCAGGGCAATGACTTGTCTGCAGTCTCACAGGGAGATAGGATGGACAAGCTGACCGGATTTGTGGTCAAGGCCTGTTCAAGAAGGACATAAAATGTAGAACTTTACGCTAAGAGGGACCTGGGAGCATCCCTTGCTTCCCTCTGGGGCAGTAAGGAAACGACCTCCGCATAGGGTCGAGGAGGGGTTAGGGAGATCTGGGCGAGAGCAGAGGGTTGGGGGTTTGTTAAGGGGACGGCTGGGACAGAGCAGTTGGTAGGGGATGGGTGGCAGGTGCAGGCTGAGATACCAGGAGGGGTTGGGGGCAGATGTAGACCAAAGAGATAGCCCATGCCCTTGAGCTTCAGAGTTCTCAGACCCCGCCCTCCATCAAGACATGATGGGGAGCACCCCAGAGGTGACATGGCCACAGGGAGACCTGCTCAGTTTTGCCCTTTGGGGCTGCCTCTAGGAGCGGATGTCTGAGTGCCCTGGCTGGGCCACACTGGCCTAAGACATATACAGAAGGACTGCTCTGCCTCCCATACCAGGAGCACAAAGCAGCTGTCACTCTCCCTCCTTTCAGTCTAAGTCCACAGAAGGGCTCTTTGGAACAGGGCCCTGCACTCTTGATCATTTGTGAAATGAGCTCCTTTAAGATGGTTGTGAGTCAGTCAGTTTGGGAGCACATCCAATACATGGTGAGGTGGCCCCTTTGTTGTCCTGTGCTGTCCCCAGCCTCCCAGAAAGTGGTCTCCAGGGCTGGGTCTGCCCAA
Organism: Equus caballus; assembly: GCF_041296265.1. Taxonomy (NCBI): domain Eukaryota; kingdom Metazoa; phylum Chordata; class Mammalia; order Perissodactyla; family Equidae; genus Equus; species Equus caballus. The sequence continues at coordinate 18,387,933 of NC_091704.1, forward strand.
GACAGGTCTCCCAGTGTGTTTGCTAGTGAGGAAACTGAGGCCCTGGGTGCTCTGCCTGTGTGGACACAGAGCTGGGAGGCCTTCAGTGTAGGCACGCCGCAGGTGTGAATTGGGATTCTCTGAGGGGCTCATGTGGTGTGCTCCTCCCTGGGCCCTGTGTTGGTGGACATAGGCACTGACTGTCTTGTGGAGAACTGGCACTTCGGGAATTCTACTAGAGCCTGGCAGCTAAGTGGTTTTTTGTCCCCTGGTGAACTCTTGCATGGCTTTTTACATCCTGATGCTGGCAGTCTTCTTTCCCGTATCCTGCCCTGTTGGAACATCGAGGCTGGGTTCCGAGCGGCTCCTTTAAGAGCAAGCGCCCGTGTCCCAGACTCTGTTGTGGAATGCCAGCAGCCTCCCTGCAGACAGACATCACTGCGCTGTCGTCTGTCCTGTCTCTGTGAGGGTTAACAGCACTTCAGCTTGTTGTCTGGAACCGGTTCAGACTGGTTTTCTGGAAAGTGCTTTGTCTCTCAGACTGAATCCTGGGAAGGGTCATGTGGAGCCCAGTGATGTCATGGGATCAAAAACTGACTCAGCTGTTTTTTTCTTCTTTTCTTTCTTCTTTAAATCAAGATATGTACGTGCTGCAGGTATAGGGCGCTGGTGTGGTGATGGGCCAGGCCTCACCCCACTCAGTATACCTTGCCAGCGGTCAAAGGGTTAAGCGTGATCCCCACTCCTCACCCCACTGAGGTGAGCAGGGAGTGAGGAGGCCACCCCTCACTGAAGCGGAGAAGAATGGTTAGCCCAAGTCATTGCAGTACACAGCTGGACCCAGGCAGTGACACTCCTCCTGAGACAACATGGTCCCCCTTCCCAGATTCTAGACACCTACAGTCCAGTGCAGGTGCTCAGAATCCCATAGGCAGGGAGTTCAGATCTAGAACAGTTTTTCTCTGTTTGTTCTTGAGTCTGGAGTGCAGAGAATTCCTCTTCTCTCTGATAAGCAGCCACCTTCCATTGTTCTTGTCCAGGTCCCTTCAAGTCTCTGGCCCCAGATGGGGTGGCATGTAGCTCAGCTCCCCAGATGCTCCACTGCTGCTCTCTTAGACTTCCCCAGTGAAGAAATGTCCCAGACACACTTTCTTGGTCCTCTGTTTGTTGTACTTACTTCTGCCATCATCACGTGGTGAGGAAAACCAAGCTGACACTTTGAAAAGTTTCTAAGAAGGTAGTGTATTTGTTGTGCCAAGTCTAAATGTTGTACTTTCCCCTTCCCCCCAAGTTCAGAATGACTGAAGAAGCATGCCGAACACGGAGTCAGAAACGAGCACTTGAACGGGACCCAGTGGAAGACGATGTGGAGAGCAAGAAAATAAAAATGGAGAGAGCATTGTTGACTTCAGATTTAAATGCTGATGGAGACACGAGAGTGACACCTGAGCCAGGAGCAGGCCCAGCGCAAGGGTTGCTCAGGGGAGCAGAGGCGACAGCCATGGGCAGAGGCGAAGGGCAGGCAGGCGACGGGCCTGTGGATATGCGCACCTCACACAGGTGAGCGGGAGGGGCTGGGAACTGGAAACAGGTCCCAGTGTAAGGAGGTGGGGGCAAGGCCCTCCCTCACCCCCACAGGAAGCAGGTTTTGGTGGGTTGTCATGGAGATGGCTGTGACCCCAGCCCTGGCATCAGTGTGCTATCCTGGCCAAGGGACCTCACCGCTGTGGCCTGGACATCAGTGGCACAGTGTGGATCTCACAGGAGGGGGTGTGATATCCTCTTATCAGCTCCCTTGCCTGCAGCATGTCTTCATTAAACATGTACCTGCTGTCTGTCCAACTGGGTGCTTTTGGTTTATAGGAAAACTTGCATTTTTCCTTTGGTCCTGCCTCCCTGCTTTTCAGATCTGGAGCTCAGGAGGCCAGAGATGCTATGCCCTGCCTGGGTTGCTTGGCTAGGGGCAGAGTCAGGAGCCCAGTCCAGGGTACTCCTCATAGGTGGCACATTGCAGAGGAAGGGGCCACTCTGTTTGGGTCTTCCATGATGTGCTCTGTTGGTTTCTCCTTAGTTGCTACTTACTTTAAGAGTAACTTTTCTGATCTTCTGTTTTTGTGAGGTTCTTAAGGAAAAAGCTTGAAAAAAAATAAAACTCTGTACTACACCATTTCTTCACTCAGAAACCTTTTCTCCCACAGTTCAGTGGTTACCAGGGGAAGGGGGTTGCAGGGTGGGCACAGGGGGTGAAGGGGAGCACTTATGTGGTGACAGTAAGAAATAATGTACAACTGAAACCTCACATTGATGTAAACTATTATGAACTCAAAATAAAAAAATAAAAAAGAATAGAAACCTTTTCTCCCTGTAAAGAGAAATTCAGGCCTAGCTTCTGCTCCTGTGGTCATCCCTCTTCTCAGAGCTCTAGTGAGAGCTGTTCTCCAGAATATTCACACCCAGATGTTCCATGGGCCAGATGTCCCACCATGGGCATGTGGGTGTGGCCGTGGCTCCTGGCCAGCCCCACAACCTCTCTGTGGTCTACCCCTCGTCTCCCTCACTGTCTCTCCTGCAGATCCCTTCTACATCTTTGTACAGGGGTGGGGTTGGAGGGCGGTAGGTGCAGAGCTGAGGAAGCTGGGGGCTTCTCACATTCTCACTGAGTGTTGACCTGCCCCAACCTGCAGTCTTTGTGTTAAATTGATTATGGAGCCCAAACTGCTAGCATTGTAAGGACTTCAAAGCTTATCTGCCCTAGCATTTCTCAGCTTTAAAAATTCTTAACCTTCTCGAGATAAACGGGAAAATCCAACTGCATCCTACTGGGGAAACATCCTAGTCTGGGGGAATGTGCTTTGTGTTTCTGCTACCCGGAAAGGTCTTTTCTGTCTGGCTCTACTTGCTGCAATCCCTGTTCTAAAACCAGAGGATTCAAGTTCCAGAAAAAAATTGTAAGTCCAGGTCTCCTTTCCCTCCCTCTGACTGGTCCTCAGCAATATCTCAAGTGATGTCCAGATGGGTGAGGAAAAGGAGGAATCCATGGTTTTTTAGTTTTGTTTTTTTTTTTCTGAGGAAGATTAGCCCTGAGCTAACTGCTGCCAATCCTCCTCTTTTTGCTGAGGAAGACTGGCCCTGAGCTAACATCCATGCCCATCTTCCTCTGCTTTATACATGGGATGCCTACCACAGCATGGCTTGCCAAGCGGTGCTATGTCCACATCTGGGATCCAAACCAGTGAACCCCGGGCCGCCAAGAAGCAGAAAGGAATCCATATTTTTAGAAATCTGCTGGGTCTCTCTTGTGTTCCTCGTCTCCTGGTACACATTTTCTCCTGTAATCACCATGCTCCCCTTCAGGGCAGGCTGCTGAATTGCAGGGGAGAAGTTAAGTGTTGAAGGAGCTCAGAACTGGAACTGAAGCCCAGATCTTTCTGTTGCCAAAGCCTGGGGCTGCTTGTGGCCTCTAGTCTTCTTGGTCCCAGGCTTTTCCCACGTGCCCATTGGCTTCCAACCCAGGGTCATTTAGATGATATGACATTGTTTTCTGAAGTTAGTGGGGATGATATCCTTATGACTCATAAAGGACACAGGCAGCGAGGCACAGAGATTAACCCAGGCACATGGGACAGAGGTCTTTCTATAGGACTAGAGACACCCCAGGGCATTTGTGAAGCAGTGTGAGAGTGTGGAAAGAACCCAGCTTTGGAGGCCAGCAGGCAGAGTGGGAGTCAAATCATACTCCCTGACTGATCTTGAGCAAATGATTTTAGCCTGTGCTTCTTTAATTTGTAAAATGGGCAATAATCACTGCCTGCTGGTTCATGGGTGACAGATCAGAATTGGCCCCAGGGTCAGGGGAGGAAGTATTGGTGCATCTGCTCTTCATTCTTTAGTTTCACTCAAAACAAGATGTTGCCTGTAGAGCTAGTGTCTCCTTAGCTAAGTAGAATGTTCTGTCTAGTTCATTGGAGAAGTCCAGTTGTCAGTTTTGACAGAATTATAGGATCAGGTCCAGCCCAGAGCCATTCCAAAACTGTAATATGTTCTGAAGTGAATGGCCCTGGCTTCTGTGTTAGAAACAGGCAGTCTTTGGAGACTTGTTGAGAACGTCTGGCTTGGGACATCCCTTGGGAACCTGTCTATAGCTTGGTGTGGTTGCTCCATTGGTTTCCAAGGTTGGTGTGAAATCCCCCATAGGGCAGATCAAAAGGCACAGCTATATATCTAGTCACAGTTTAGGTTGGCTGCAGCAAAGAGGCTTCAGGTTCACTGGTCTTGTAAGACCAACTTGCCAATTTTAAATTGTCGTGCCAAGAGAATTTTATTTTTTTCTTTACCTTTTTAATTGAGGTATAACGTATATAATGATATAATGAAAAGTACACGTGTGTGCCACTTGATACATTTCACAAAGTAGACGTATCCTTCTAGCTCAATCAAGAAACAAGGGGCCGGCCCCGTGGCTGGGTGATTAGGTTTGCATGCTCCACTTCAGCAGCCCAGGGTTTCGCCAGTTCATATCCTGGGTGTGGACATGGCACTGCTTGTCAGGCCATGCTGAGGCGGCATCCCACATAGCACAACCAGAATATACAACTGTGTGTGTGTGTTGGGGGGTGTTTGAGGAGGAGAAGAAGAAAAAAAGAAGATTGGCAACAGATGTTATCTCAGGTGCCAATCTTTAAAGAAAAGAAAAAAAAAAACATTACTAGCACCCCCAAGATCCCCTTGTGCCCACTTGTTATACCTCCAAGGGTAGCCACTTTCTTGACTTCTAACAGCATTGACTAGTTTTTCTTATTTGTTGTGCTTTAAATAAATGGAATTATATAGTCTGTATCCTTTGCTTGCTTTCAGTCAACATAATGTTTGTGAGATTTAGTTATGTTGTTGTGTTTAGCAGTAGTTAATTCATTTTCACTGCTGTATAGTATGCTGGTTCTAGACTTTGTATTTGGGTTTTGTTTTTTTTTAAACTGCCTCATTTTCTTTCATGCTTTCTTATTCTTATGACCTAGTCTGAGCATGTTGAAGATTAGAGGGGTTTCTGGTGGCTTCTAAGAGAGAGAATTTCCTTTTTCTTTAAGGAAGTGGCTGGTGAATTGGAATCACCAAAATAGAACTTTGTTTTACTGCATTGGGGCAACCTGGAACAGGCAGAGGCAGAAGAAGCATAGGATTGGTTCTCTCCTTCTCTACAGTCCTCCTTCTTGTTTTTCTTTGGCAGTTTTTCTGACTTAGTCTCCCAATGTGTGTTGTGTTTTATTTTCAAAATAAAGCAAGACTGGAGGGCAACTTCCAGCAGTGGTTGAGTGGGGAGAGACTTAATTCTTTCGCCTCAAAAAACAACTATAAAGCAGGGTAGGATTGACCAGAAAAACCAACCATTTCACAGCACTCTGGAAATTGACCAGAGGCATATAACAATCTGAGCAGTGTTTGTGCTTAAGCAGCCGCTGACCTTCAGGTGAGAACAGTGAGATTCTGTGGCATTTGGCCTGGGGTTCCTCAGTTCTGCTGGTAGGGAGGTGCTGCCTGGCTGATGTAAGCTGTCAGGACCAACAGCTTCTCCACAGGAGTGAGAAGGGCTCACTCAATTTAAAGTGGTGGGTAGCAGCCCTGCCTGTTGCCTTGTGTGACAGTCTTGGAGATAGGCAAGTGGGGAGGGACAATGGCTCTATTAGCCCAAGGTTGCAGTCATGTTTGGGGCAAGACAGAAAAAGGGTTTTGAAGAAAAAATGGCCAAATGTTTTTGAGGAGAAGCTCACCCAAGAAGTTCAACAAACCTCAAGTAGCGTGAATACAAAGAGATCTATACCTAGACACATGATAGTCAAACTGTTGCAAGCCAAAGAAAAAGAAAATCTTGAAAGTAGCAAGAGAAAAACAACTCATCACATACAGAGCACCATTAATACGATTAATAGCCAACTTCTCACCTGAGACAATGGAAATCAAAAGGGAGTTGAATGATGTTTAGAGTACTCAAAGAAGAAAACTGTCAATCCAGAATTCTATATCTAGCAAAACTTTTTCAGAAATTAAGATGAAAAAGACATTTTCAGATAAAGACTCAGAGAATCTCTTGCTGGCAGACCTGCCAGCTCTTCAGGATGAAAGGAAATAACTTATTAGTAACTTAGGTTCAGAGGAAGAAATAAAGAGCACTGGAAATGGTAAATATGTGGGCTAATATAAAAGACTATTTTTTTCTCATTTCTTCTGACTTAAAAGACATAACAGTGTATGAAGTATTAACTATAACACTGGAAAGAATTGACAAAAACAGCCATTTCTGCTTTCTGGAAATTGACCAAAGGCAAACAACAATCTGTTGTGTTTATAACATATATAAGTATAATACATGGGACAATAGTAGTACAAAACAGGAGGAATGAAATGGAGCTTTATTGGAGTAAAGTTTCTTTATCTTACCAGGATCAAGTTAGTATTAATCTGAAGTAGATTGTGATACATTAATAACATGCTTATTTTAATCCCTAGGAAACTATTAAGAAAATAACTTTAAAATATAGTAAAAAAAATCAACAGATCAACAGGAGAATTTAGTGGTACAATAAAAAAAAAATTCAACACAGAAGAAAGCAGTCAGTGAGTAACAGAGGAACAAAAAAGGAGGAAGACATGTAGAAAACAAATAGCAGAAAAACCCCAAATAGCAAATGTAAATCCTACTGTATCAATAATTGTATTAAATGTGAATGGTCTGAACACCCCAATCAAAATGTAGAGATTGTCAAACTAGATAAAAAAGCAAGATCTACCTTAATTATGTGTTGTCTGTAAGAAGACACCCCTTTGATCCTTAGGTAAAAGGATGGGAAAAGATATACCATAAGTAACCATAAGAAAGCTAGAATGACTGTATTACTATCATAAAGTAGACTTTAAGATAAAATATATTACTAGAGCCAAAGAAGGACACTTTATAATGATATATCAGGAAGATATAATAGTTGTTAATGTATATGCACCTAATAGAACCCCAAAATACCTGAGGCATAAACCGATGGGACTGATAGTAGAAATAGACAGTTCATCAATTATAGTGAGAGATTTTAATACTCTGATCTCAATACATGGTAGAGCAACTAAACAGAAGGTTGGCAAGATTCTAGAAGACTTGAAGAGCACTGTTGACCCAATGAGCATCTGTACAACACTCTGCCTGGTGACTGCAGCATATATCTTCTCACATGCACATGGAACATTCTCTAGGGTAGACCATGTGCTAGTTCATAAAACAAGCCTCAAGGATGGCTGTAATAAAAAAGACAGACAATGATAAGTGTTGGCAAGGATCTGGAGAAACTGGAACCCTCATACATTGCTGGTGAAAATGTAAAATGGCATAAACAGTTGACAATCTCTTACAAAGTTAGACGTGAACTTACCATATGACTCGGCAATCTATCCAAGGATTGTACCCAAGAGAAATGAAAACATGTCCACATAAAGACAAGTACATGGGTGTCCATACCAGCATGATTCATAATAGCCAAAAAGTGGAAACCATCCACTTATCCACAGGTAGACAAGACATGCTATGTCTATACAGTGGACTACTATTCAGTAATAAAAAGAACAAACTATTGACACATGCCACAATATGGATGAACCTCGGACTTATCATGCCAAGGAGATGACACCCAATCCAGAGACTACTGTATAATTTCACTTACAAGGAGCGTCCAAAAAAGCAAACATAGTCTAGGGATAGAGAGAAATCAGTGGTTGTCTCGGGCAGGGGGAGGGGTGGTGGGTGGTAGCAGTCATTAACAGCTCATGGGCACAAAGGAACTTTTTGGGGTGATGGAAGTGTTCTAAAATTGGATTGTGCTGTTGGTTGCACAACTCTAAATTTGCTAAAAATCATTCACTTGTACTCTAAGAATGGATGAATTTTGTGGTATGTAAACTATACCTCAATATGGATGTTAAAAAAAAAGAGAGATTAAAATAGTTTGGTTTCCATTCTGGCATTCATAAATGTGCTCATGGAAAAACAAAAATCCACAGAGGTGAAAGTTGTGAGCCTTTTGGTCTTGTGAGGCCTACCCAAAGGTCGTAGGCACATGCTGACTTTCTCTCACCCCAAGTCCGGACTGTTGGATGAGGCTGTGAGAAGTAGAATCTATTCCTAAGTCTCTGTTACAAATTGTTAATCTTCAGAAATAATCTAGGCCACACACAGGTGAGGACAACTTGCTTTTTAATTTTTTCCTCTTGGGTGAAGGAGCATTCAAATTAGTAAAACATGAGCCTCTTCTCTAGAGGTTCTGGCGTTGGAAAGTTAAAGACTGGGTGCCTCGTCACTCTGGGCCTCTGCGGGGGTTCTGTGAACGGCCACCTCCCTGCTTCACTGAAAATGTGTTTGTGTATGCCTTTTTTTGAGGCACCAACTCTCCTTGGATTGTCAGCAGACCAGGACCAGGCCAGCTCTGTGACAAGCACCACGCTGGTCCCAGGGGACAGAAATGGTTGGATAGGATCTGATCACTCAGCTACTTTCTGGGGTACCATATTATGAAAGAATGTGCAGGGGTCGTGGGGAGACTCTTGAGGGGTGTGGGTTGCTAGGGGTGGAAGTCACTGGGTGCCTAAGCAGGCCATCTCTACTTCCTCATTTTACCTGGAGGAAATATGGCCAGGGTGCCCAGGGTTCCATGGGTGGGGCAGGGGTAGACTAGGGGGACCGTTTCTGCTTTTTAACAGCCTTCCACATGGGTCTTGGTGAATGTGGGGCAAGTGTCGTGGTGACTGCCTGTCCCTGACTTCTGTTGGGGTGTGTGGCCTTGAGACAGTTGTGTGTCTCCCTCCTCTCTCCCCTGTCCCCTTTGCATCACACGTCTCATTTGCTGTGAGTTAGGGCTTCACTTGGACCAAGAGCCTGCCCTGTGGTGTGGATAGGAGGGGCTCCTATCTCCACTGAGGGGCCTTTGGCCTACTGGGAATTGGCAGTAGCATCTGAGCTGTTCGAGCCGTTCTTGGCTTCAGTTTTTCTGGCTTTTCACCTCCCTGGTCAAGCATTTGGGAGCTTTAACAGACTGTAAAATTCACTAAAAGTGCCGTCTGTTTATTGGGCCTTCAAAGCAGGGCACCTGTGTTGAAGCTGGTGTCCTTGATGACAGAATCACTGCTTGTCTTTCTTTTGAGACTTTGGCATTCATCAAGGGGGTAGTAGGGGGTGACACATCCATATAGAAACCAGTCCCCTCTTCCTCTCTTAAGGGTCTCACTGGCTGATCATTTGGAATTAAGACAGGTCCTGGTGGCCTACAGTGGTGAGTGTGGCATGTGTGGCACATCACCCACGTGTACATTAATGCCCGAGTCCTCTTCCAAAGCGAAAATGAATCTGAAAGTAATGTGCTAGTGCAGCTGCTTGTTGTCTGTAATGCGGGACTGTGTGGACGGCCTTGTAGTGTGTAGAAATGGGGCCTGCCGGAAAAAAATGTTCATCACTAACTTTTCCAAGACAACTCCACAGGTCTTAGGTAGAGTCTTTGTTGTTTGGGCAGACATTCTTTACAAGTGGCCTCTTGGGAGAGGAAGGATAAAGTAAACACCAGGGTTGCCAACCCGCCCTGCAAGGAGGTAATGCTGGAGCATGCTGTGTGAGTCTCTCCTGGTACGATTTTCACACATGCATCCACCTGTGTACCCCAAAGCCTTATCAGGATGCAGAACCTTATCATCACCTAGAAGGTTCCCTGGAGCCCTCCATACATTTCCTGCTCTCCCTGATTGGGTATATTCTCCTACTCTAGACTAATCTTGCTGCTTCTCAGACTTTCCCAGAAGTGGAATCATGCAATATGTGCTCAGTGGAGTCTGGCTTCCTTTACTCTGCAGGCTTTGGGATTCATTCTTGTTGTGTGTATCAGTGTTCTGCCAAGTGACTCCTGTGTATCCAGTCACCTATCCATGACACTGGGTGGTCTCCAGTTTGGGGCTGGTGTGAACACGGCTGCCATGATTATTCTTACAGCAGTCTTTGAGTGGACGTCATCGGTCTTCATTTCTCTTGCTAAATATGTAGGTATTAACATGTAGGGATTGACTTGCAGGGGTCCCAGGGTAGGTGTGTGTTGAGTTGTTTTAAAGAAACTGCCAGGCTTCTCCTCTAAAATGTCTAGGCCATTTTACTTTCGCAGGTGTGGGGATCTAGCCGCTTCATCCTCACATGATGTTGTCAGTCTTCACAGTTTTAGCCACAGGGTCTCCAGAGAAGTCTAGGTCCAGGTCCTGGCCTGCTTGTGTGACTGTCACCCTTTTCTGTTCCATGACAGAAGGGTGAGGCTAGTGATTCTTGCTGCACTGGCTGCCTGTGGGTGGGGGTTCTGGCTGGCCATGTGTAGACCTGAGCCCCCACCCACCCTCTTCTCAGGACCATGCCCTACCGCAGCTGTGCGTGGCCCACCAGCCAGCTGTCTGCTGGAATCTGCGTCTTTGATTGAGGCAGGCGAATGGGCCACAGCTGTGGGCGTGCTGGCCCTGGAAAGGGCTCAGGTTATCACATGGCCTGGGTGGGTGTGGTTGTGGCCCTTACCCTTACCCTGGCTCTTCTGCAGTCTTCCTAGCGGGGATTGACACCTTTCCCTTCCCCCACAGTCATGGGTGAGAGCTGTGGCAGTCCTGCATCCAGAAGCCAGTTCCATTGCTTCCTTGAGTTGGGGGCTCTGCACTCTGTGGGAGGCTCTCCAGAGGCCCAGCCTCTCCCTAGCACCTGTTGTGGGCTAGCTGCTGCCTTTCACTTGCTAATTATCTATCTGCTGCTGGGCAACGTCCAGGAGAGGCTGGGCAGTTGGCAGTCTCAGGGAGTGTCTCCCTCAGCTCCAACTAGAGAGCTGTAGCCTGCTTGCGTTTCTTAGAGTGTTCAGCACGTGGTAACAGAGAGGTATGTTCCTTCAGAAATTGGTCCCTGGTACCATGCTCCCTTCCCTGCCTCTGCTGCTGCCTCTCCAAACCTCCGTGGTCTCTCGCCGTCTCCTCATTCTTCGCCGTGCCTCTTCCCTGTGGGCTCCTCATTCCAATTCTGTCTTTCTGTCCACTTGCCTTTATTCTGGACCATATCTAATCCCAGATTTGAAATAACTGAAATTTGAGGGCCTCACCTATACTTCTGGAAGTCATTAGATTATTTTGGGATGGCAGGGTGACAGACTCTGGATGTCCTGTTTCTAACTCCCAAAGTGACCCAGCTCACATGGGACATAGCATGGGCCAGCCTGGTGACAGGTAAAGAGCTCCACAGTTTCACCACTTCCCTGTGTCTTCACGGTGCCCTCCTCTGGCCTTGGAGGGGGTGGTTTCTTGGCAGTGCTAGCCTTCTGCGGATGTCGCCATGTGGTGGCCCCTAACAGGAACCAGAAGGCCACTGTGTACCATCATCAAGGTAAGCACCTGTAAGCGCTCATCCTTGAGCAGTCAGTTCTTCTCTTCACACATATGTAAATTAGGCAGATTTGCAGATTAAGCAGATCATTTCCATATTTTGAAATTATTTGGTATAGTTCTGTGGCTGCAGTTTCTGATACCTCTTCACAGCACATATTCCTGCTAGTGCTTTGACTGTCACGTGCTAACAGGCTCCTCATCCTGTAACCAGTACCCTGGCCACTGTAGCAGGTCATTTAAATGTTCTGCCTATGGGAATAGATGAGGGAGAGTCTCCGACCAGTCCTCCACTGTGCCAGTTAAAACTGCTTTTATATGCGTTGCTTTTTTATGTTGCGGCAGGTTTCTCTACCGTTTTGAGAGCACTTGTGCCAGAACCATAAACAACCCAGGGGGCTGGGTGGCAAGTGTGCTGGAGCACTTGGCCCAAGGGATCCCATCCTGTCCTTCATGGCTACCTCACCTGGTGAAGGAGTAGGGTGAAGGGGCCCCTGGGTGTACAACAGGTGGGAACACTGGCGAATACTGAGGACCTTCCAAGGGTATGTGTGACCCTAGATGGGGCATGCAGGAGTCAAACTGGGAGAGGAATATATTCTCAGTGGAAGGTGCCCTGGAGGAACAGGAGAGCTGGCCTAATTGCTAGAGATTTCTGAGGTTTTTTCCTCAAGAGGACAAGCACATGAATTATAATTTGTGAGCCTGAGGGGGGAAGCAAGTAGTGGAAAAAGAGCGTGGGTGTCCAGCAGCCCAATACCACTCACACCCCCACGTGGCTTGGGACAGTTCACCCGACTCTCAGAGCCCACTGTCTCCTCTGAAGTGAGGCTGGTCATTCTTGAGTCTCAGAAACTCCTGGTGCCATCCAGTAAGATTTGTCACAGTGCTGATGGGAAGGAGCCTTGGGATTCATGAGTGTCTGAGAACGAGGAAGAGGAGAGCATGTGGATGGCCACAGACCCCTGTGGGAGGAAGGCGGGTGACACACAGCCAGGTGGGGACAACTGCCTTTGGAGATGCTGAGATCCTTTGGCCAAGGTGGCCTCCATGCTACTGCCATAGAGGGGCCTGCCTGGGGGTGGGGTGAGAAAAGAAGTCAGGAGTGTCTGAGGGGTAGAGTGATGGGAGACATACCAGACGTTGCTACGTGTCCCCTTCCTTGGGTCCCAAGCCAGAAGACTGCCTTTTTTGTGTGTGTGTGAGGGAGATTGTCACTGAGCTAACATCTGTGCCAGTCTTCCTCTATTTTGTATGTGGGATGCTGCCACAGCATAGCTTGATGATTGGTGTGTGTGTCTGTGCCTGGGATCTGAACCCATAAATCCTGGGCCACCAAAGCGGAGCATGCAAACTTAACCAGTGTACCCCCAGGCTGGCCCCAAGACTGCTTATTTTTAGAGCTTAAATCTTAAAAATAGTTGTGATGTAACCACGTTGAAAAACTTTGGGTCTTAATGGGACTGAGAGCTGGTGACATGCAGAGCTCCTCAAGGCAAGTCCTTGACAGTTTTCAGAAGTAGCTTTAACATGGCAGCACACTCTAAGTAGAATGACCAGTCTCAGCACGCAGCGTTTCCTTCTTTCAGGAGGACTTGCAGTGTCTGGACAGTGTGGGAAAGCGCATTTTAGGAAGTACTTTCTAGGGCACTAACAGCCCAGAGATTGTGGTGCTTGGAGGTTCAGGTTCCTTGAGTCATTGGGTTTGGTCAGAGTCAGGGCCTGAGAAGGTCGACCGTGGTGGGAGCAGGGCCAGGTTGTTGGGCTGGGAAGAACGGGCCATGGGGTGCCCTCTGGAGTGGGGAGAGTTGTGTTCTGGGCTTCAGTGGAGCCTGGGGACACCTGGACTTGAGGGTGGAGGTAGACATGCAGAAGGAGGGAAGTGATGCCTTTGCCAGGGAGCAGTGGTCTGGGGGGAGTGGGGCATGAGGTATAGGGTCCTGGCCTTGGGGACCTGGGGCACCCGGTCGGCCACTGGGAAGTCTGTGCTTGGGCTCCCCATCCGCAGATGCTAAGTGTCCAGGTTGCCTAGATGGGGCTGTATAGTTGCTGCTTTAAAGGCCACAAGAGCAGGGTTACCAAATTTTGTTGGGTTATAATTGAATAGATTTTATAGGAAAATTACAATGTATCTGTGGGGTGAGTTCTACTAAATTTTTAGTGTGTCTCGCTTTTCAAAACACAACTTTGGCAGGAAGAGAAAGCCACTGCGCCATGACATATCAGGAGGACTCCATTTTGGGAGCCTTTGCTCAGGCTGGTGTCTGTGAGGGAGATGGGAAACTGTTTGCCACAAGCACTGGTGCCACCCCTTTTCCGTCTCTGGGCCCCAAAGAACATTTGATTTGTGTGTTAAGCTATCTATTGATGTTTACTGTGTTAGAAAATTTGAAAATATTCATTAAAAGATAACTATAGTAAACCCATCACATAGTAGCATAAACATTTTTTATGAAAAATAACTATTTTGCAAATCTCTTTAAAACTTGGCTTAATAAGTACACAGTTGGATTCTCCTATCTCTTCTGCATCCAGTCTCTTGTGATATGTTGTTAGGGTCTAAGCATGTGAAGAAAGTCCAGCCTCACAGAGAGAAGCAATTGGAACATGGAGGAGTGTTTGGTTAGTCTTTTTGGGTAATTGTATTTCTTCCTTTGACGTGATACCAAAACGCAAAATGGCCTTTTCCTAACAGTTAGTTGCATGTGGATTCTGAAACCTCTTCAGTGAACTTTTTGCACTTGGTTACATTAAAATCTATTAGTCTCTCTTGCACTTTGAACAGGACAATCTTTTTTTTTTTTTTTTTTTTTCCTGAGGAAGATTCTCCCTGAGCTAACATCTGTTGCCATTCTTCCTCTATTTTGTATGTGGGTTGCCACCATAGCATGGCCACTGACGAGTGGTGTAGATCCACACCCAGGAACCAAACCTGGGCCCCTGAAGCAGAGCACACTGAACTTCACCGCTAGGCCACAGGGCCAGCCCAGAACAATCTTTTATTTAAAAAGAAAAAAAGTACAACTCTTAATTTTAGGATCATTTTAGATTTACAGAAAAGTTGCAAAGATTGTTCCTGCATACCCTGCCCTCTTCTCCTCCATTAACAGATTACTGTGGAACATTTGTCACAAGTAGTGATCCAAATACCTATATGTCACTATTAACCAAAGTCAGATTTCCTCTTTTTTTGTTTGTTTGTTTTTTTGAGGAAGATTAGCCCTGAGCTAATATCCACTGCCAATCCTCTTTTTGCTGAGGACGATTGGCTCTGAGCTGACATCTGTGCCTGTCTTCCTCTACTTTGTATGCGGGATGCCTGCCACAGCATGGCTTGATAAGTGGTGCGTAGGTCTGCACCCGGGATCTGAACTGGTGAATCCTGGGCAGCCAAAGTGGAGCACACAAACTTAACTGCTATGCCACCGGGCCAGCCCCAAGATTTCCTGTTTTTTACCCTTTGTGTCCCAGGATCCCACATGACATTTAGTGATCACATCTCCTTAGGTTCCTCTGAGCTGAGACAGTTTCTTGAACATTCTTGTTTCTGATGACCTTGACAGTTTTGAGGAGGACTGGGAGGGTATGTTGTAGGATGCCCCCCAGTTGGGATCAGTCTGGTATTTTTCTCGTGGTTAGACTGGGGGACGGGTTTGGGGAGGAGGAGCACAGAGGTGAAGTGCCCCTCTCATCATACCGTGTCCAGGGCACATGCCATCAACACAGCATCACTGTGATGTGACCTTGATCACCTGGCTGAGGTGGCATCTGTCAGGTGTCTCCACTGTAATGTGACTCTTGTGCTCCCTTCCATGCTGTACCCTTTGGAAGGAAGTCACTATGTACAGCCCACAGCTAAGCAGTTGGAGGTCATGATCGCTCTCCTGAAGGGCAGAGCATCTGCACAAATTTTTTGGGATTCTTCTACCTGGGATATTTATCTCTTCTCCTTCTGAATGGTCTTTTCCTCATGTCTGAGTTGGAAATACCATTGAACATTAGAAAATGATAATTTACTGAGTTATAAAGATCTTTCAAATACTGACACATTTCGTTATTCAATATTGCAAAATAGTTAGTATCTGATCTGTTGGGAAGCTTTGGGCTCACATTGTGCAAACAAGTTTTCCAAAATTCTACATTTTGCTTGTCAGAAACTCGGACTTTATCGTTGGCAACAAATACTGTTGTTTTTCCTTGAAGTGACAGGCTTTGCTTTGACCATTTTGGGGAAAATGTCTGCCAAACACCCAAGGTCTGAATAACAGCAGTGTGTCTTTCAGTCCTTCCTTCAAGCATTGTGAGTGTTCACACAAGCGCTTTTCTTCCAGACAGCTGTCTTGCTTCGGGATGCAGTGCTTTACCTTGTCACAGAATATTAAAGCTATGTGTACTCGAGGATTGAGGTGTAATAAAATCAGTAATGGCTGTACTTCTTCATCCAGGGCATTGCCTACAGCGTGATGACACCGTGAGTCCTGGCACGGTTTGGCACTGTTGTCCCAAGTTGGTGAAAAGGGCATATGTCGTCTCAATGTTTTTACCAACCTCACAGAGCTCCGGAAAGGGTCCCAAGGGCCATGCTGGGAGAACTGCTGCTGTAGAGTAGCCTAGCGCAACACTGAGAAGCACAGGCATACAGGAGCGGGCTGTCCAGCGTGGGCAGAGGCAAGGACACCCAGCAGGACTCTGCTCACTTCTCAGGCAGCACAGTGGTTAATGGCCTGCTGCGATGAGACATTGGAAGGAAGAGAAGCCCTCAGCCTGGGCCCTTGTTCCCAAGGACCTCCGATTAAAGAGTAGGTGGCTAGATGAATCAATTCAGAGCAGAAAGGGTAATGGGGGCTGCCCTGAGTGTGCACATTACATTCTGTGAGGATGAGGAAGAGAGGTGAGGCTGTTAGCCACTGACTAGGTGCACTAGAGTCTTTTGCATTTCGTGATGTCCCCTCAAGGTGAGTAGCATCCCATTCTACAGATAAGAAACCAAGACTCGGTGACTGGGCCAGGCCCCTGCAGCCACAGAAGTGCACCCAGCCCTTTCTGGTCCTCACAGCTGACTGGGCAGAGTCCTGTGGCTGCTGAGCTCAGAGCAGCTGGAGAACATGTCTGGTAGAGGGGGACACCTGAGGACACCTCAGGATTTGCCAGGGGAAGGCCGGGGAGAATCCAGCAGTTTGAAACAGAGATATTTAAAAGGGGGCAGGAAACTTCAGGCAAAGCAAGGGCTTTCCATTTATCACCAAAGTTGTAGTTGCAAACTGGAAAGCAGTGTTTCTTGAGTGTGGTTTTCATCTGCACAGAAGTGACTTTTCTCTTGCTATGAGTTGGTGAGGAAGCTTGCAACCCAGGGGCTGTATTTGGGTTCATCTGATTTAGGGAGTTCCTCCACGCTACAGAGTGTTCCTGGGTTCTTGCCGTGTTCCTCCCTGGAGGAAGGTCAGCCTAGCACGTTGGTACTGTGGCCAGCAGTTAGGGTCCCACACTTCTTTTTCCTTCACTCTCCCAGGGCCTGGGCTCTTGGGGAGCCTGAATTCCCAAGTAGCAAAACCCTACCCAGCTTCCTCGGGCAGGAGGCAGTCCATGAGTAGGAGAATTGTTTTCCAGTCAAGTCCAAGGACCACATCCATGTTCTCACACTGTCATCTCTTTATCACCCTGGGGACTTGGCATGTGGATGCTGCTGACTGTCCAGGATCCTTCAAGTATAAATAAAAACATTTCCCCCTTTAACCTAGTCCAAAAATGGTATTGGAAAACCCAAGTTAGAGGCTGTCAGAGTTGACATTCATGTAGGACCCATCCTCTGTCACCCTGTGCCTTGTTTTCTGAGATGCCATCAAACCCTCTGCAGGCCATGGGCACCCAGCTGGTCTGACCAGGAGGGGAGGCCCAAGTGCCAGCACACTGCAGGTTGCACTCAGCGGCCCTTGGTGTCCCAGAGTTGGGCAGGCTTGCCAAGGCTGCACAGAAGCCTGGACCTGGTGTGGGCCCAGATAATCTGCAGGCCACGGGTGTGTGACCTCGGGAAGTTACTACCTTCAGATTGTCTCCGTACCTGTGGACTGTAGAGATGATCAAGCAGCTGAGAGGATTACATGGAAGTGTGTCTCTTGGTGGTTGGCGTGGGGGTGGCAAATGTCCTGGGTGATTTTCTAAACCTGACGTAGGTCAGCCTTTCACTTGTATGATTCTGGTCGTTTCTGACAAGTGCCCCTTCCACATTTGTGAGCAGAGTCTGCTGAGTTGGATTTAGTGTTCCTGGTGCTACTGGGTCCTGGCTAGACATGTCAGCTGCTGTCATGGTTGTGCTGCAGTGACCTCCCTGGGCAGCTACCTGCCCTGCAGGCTGCCCTGTTGCCTTTTGGTACTGGGGTCTTTCCATGGGGCCACTGCCAGCTCCTGCCTGAGGGAGTGCTCTCTCCTGCCCATCCTTGGCTTGTCTCTACAGCCCTTGGAGACTTCATGCCCCTCGTACTGGCCCCTGTCACTGCTTCCAGGCATAGCAAGGTCCTCTGGCCCTCCCTGGCCAAGCCATTTGACTTTCAGGGGCTTCTGTGTTCCTAGAAGGAGCCCCAGCAGGATAGGCTGGGTGCCTCCTAGTCTTGCTTGATGACACAGTGCTGCTCCACTCTGACCCTGCACCCTGAGACTGCCTGCCTCTGCTGGGGGCCCTGAGGGGGATGGGCTCAGAGGGCCCGAGCCTGGCCCCTCATGCTCCCTCCTTTTCTTCTGAAGCAGGGCACACCATAGTGGAGTCTCAGAGTGATAGTTGGACCTGAAGTCTCCAGAAAGAATGATGGCTGGGTTTCAAAAATCCCATCCCAGCTGCTCACCTCCATGGCCTCTGTGGCCAAGAAGCAAAATATGTTCTAACTTCCTGACCCCCACAAAGCAGGCTCTGGGCTTTTCTCTTGCTATCCCAGCCAACAGGGTGTCAAGTTACAGGGCTAGGAGAAGTGGTAAGGGAGTCCAGGGAATTGCAGAAGGGCTGGGACAGGCTGGGAAGCAGGTGGGCTCTGGGAGGTGGGAGTGGGGTCTAAGGAGAAAACCAGCCACCGCTCAGCACCCAACTTCCGCCCAGGGCAGGCAGGTCTTGAGCTTTTGGGTGCAGCCTGTGTTTCTGTGCAGCAGAGCCCCCTCTCTCATCACACCTAGTGTCTCTGAGTGAATGGCTTCCCTTTGGACAAGAGAGTGGGGTGTTGTGAAGTCCCAGTGAACAGCCCCCATGCCCAGGTGACTTTGAAAGACCCAAGAAGAAGCGTGTGTTTGTCAAGATGCCTAACGTGCAGAGGCCTGTGAGCAAGATGTTGCCAGATGGTAGGACTAACCCAGGAACTGGTGGTAACTGTCTTATTTTTCTCTCTTGTGGGACTTTTCTAGAAGTATTTCTGGAATAAGGGGGCTCATTGGCATGTGGAATTGCTTTCCAGCTTTGACTCAGACACCAGGCAGTCTCATCCCAAGTCTGTATCTGCCGCAGGCAGATTTTCTCTCCCCACTTCTCTCTCCCTGCTTTGTCCCAGGTGGTGTCTAGGGTGGGTGGCCTTGTTGGGGACAGTCTGAGGGAGGATATGGATTACAGTGGTATGGGCTATCTCCCTGGGGCCGGAGCTGGGCTGCCGGCCCCATTAGCCTAATGGTTTAAAGTAACGACGGGTTGGTGTAGCCTTGTTTGTCAGGTCTCCTGGTTGGCTGGTCCCAGCTGGGTGCTTGCTTCTCTTATCCTTGCAGTCCTGCATCTGCTGGCCTGGATGCCCCTGGTGGCTTTGTCACTTATGTGGGATCACTGGGCCCATCTCCCTGTCTGTCTCTGATCCTCTTTCCATGCGGCTAGCTTGACATCCTACACCAGGGTGGTCTTAGCACAGTTAGACCCCCAGAGTGTGCTTTCTGAGGGCCCAGGTGGAAGCTGCAAGGCTTCTGTGACCTTGCCGTGGAAGGTTACAGTGTTGCTTTCTCCACGTTGTTGTAGTTCACAGAGTAAGCCACAAAACTAGCCTAGGTTCTCAGGATAGGGCTGAACGGGGGTGTGAGCACTGGGAGGTACAGGTCAGGTGGAATGAGCTGCCTCCACGAGGCTGTCAGGGCTGGGCAGACAGCTTGTCAGGGTGTAGCACCGTGATCCTGTGTACAGGGTTTTTGTCGACCCATGAATTTTAGGGCTCCTTTTTAACATCCACTGAAGTCCTGCACTCATAGGTTAGGGGTTGGATGTCCAGGGCGTATTGCTTGCAAAGACACACAATGACACAGAATTCGGAAGTCCTTTTAAGTTAATTTTCACATGCTTTACCAGCATCTCTCTACATGTGGAAAGAGATGCCTATGTGTGCAAGGTTATCAGTCTGTCTTCAGGCATTACTGGATTCCTTGTGAACTCACAAATCCCTTCCTGGAACCAGGTGCTGGGGAAGAGCAAGTGGTGGGCGCACACCAACTGTGTGGCCTGAGCACCCACCATACCAGGCGTTGCTCCTGCTGCTGGGATGTAGACACAGTGCAGACACAGTCCCTGCCCTTGTTGGTTTGTGAATATTCTAATGTGACCCTTCAGGGCCTATTGTCTGCTCTGTGCAGGCTGGCCTCACAGCGAGCAGCCCATTACTGTTTCAGGAAATGTCGGGCCTGGACCTCCCTGATGGTCTCCTACAGTGTCTGAGCCTCCTTAGCGCTAAGGGGCAGCACGGCAGGGATTTCTGTCCATGTTGTTGTAGGAGGCACAGAGAGGGAAGTGTCCTGCCCTCGGCTCCTTCTCTTGCAAGAGGCACATCCAAGTGAGACCTGGGCGGCTTTATGGGGGAACAACTCCAAGTCTGCAGGCTTGTTGCTTACTTAGTAGGCACAACCACAGGCTCTGGGAGGAAGGAGGTCCTATGACTTCTCTCCCACCTCAGCCAGCATGGCACTAGGAGGAGATTCCTGTACTTCTGGCTCTGGGGAGGTGCAGATCTTACCCCATTTTCTGGGGCTGTGGTGTCAAGTCAGGGCTGGAGCCCTCTCTCTTGTCCTTTTCTTGTTGGGTCACCCTGCGAACATCCTCACCCTCACTGGGAGCCACAATGCCTGGACTTTGTGGAGACAGGCTCCAAGTAGGATGGCAGGTCCCTGGCTGCTATGCCTGTGATGGCCTCCAGCCCCAGCTTGGGGTGCGGGAATCCCTGATGACAGCTGCAGGAGGATGGGAGGCTGCTGGAGGGTGGGCTGACATGGCACAGGGCCACCATGCTGGTGCTGTGCAGGAAGGTGAAGGCACTTCATTGCATGAGTTTGCTGGAGTGATAGCGAACTGGTCACTGGCAAGGGGGTATCTGCTCAGGCCTGTGCTGCCTGTAAGTAGAACCCACAGAATTCTGCTCTGATCTCCCCATTCCCAGGATGGACAGCAGGGGACAGGGCTAAGAAGGCTTTCCCAGGCATGTAGGCTGTGGGGCATTCGCTGTTGGGGGCTCCCCATGAGCACACTGAGGGAGCTCTGACCATCTCTCAGGGCCAGGGTATAGAGGCGCTGGGCCAGCCATGGACCTTTCTGAGGGCACAGATGGTTTGAAGGGTGAGTTGGGGCTCACGAGGGGAACCTGGGGATGTGGAGGAACATGGAGATGGGAGGAGCCCACGGCAGGATGTGTCTGTGGGCAGGAGCCTGGGGTACGGGCGCTGGGGGCCAGAGAGGCCTCAGAGGTGTGAGGGCTTGAATTGAAGGAACACCCTTGGGGGAGGGTCTGGTGGGGTCAAGGTGAGTGTTTGCAGAAGGTGCAGGTGAGGCTGGAGCTGGGTCTAGTGAAGCCCCCCACCCCACCTTTAAACCTGGCTAGCAGCCACCTGCCTCTTGCCACCCAGCCAGGCCCAAGAAATGAGGGGCAGAGGGAGGGAATGGTTGAGGCTGGCTCTGCCTGTCTCCCCGGGCCAGCCCTGAGGAGGAATTTGTTGTCCCGAGGCCTCATTAGGCCATAGTTCACAACCATCGCTGACTTCCTTAGTATGTGTAGGAATCTCAGGGATCTTGTTAAAATGCAGACTGTGAGCAGGTCTGGGGCCGCAAGATGCTGTTTTTCTTTGAGCTCCAGGGAAGCTGCTCCTGGGCCAAGGTGCATAGTAGTCCATCCCTACCTGTGGGCGCACCCCCACCTGCCCCTCCCCATCCTGGTTTTGGGTCTATCCCTTCTGGTGGACGCTAAGGACAGAACTGCCTTTTATCCAGGGGTTTATTCCCACTGCCTGGTACAGCACCTGCTTCTTAGGTAGGTCTTCAGCAAATGTGAGTGAGTGAGTGAGTGAATGAATGAATGAATGTGGATGAAGTTTACCTTCCTCAGGCAGAGAACAACAGAGGTCAGAGCCCCCGAGCACAGTTGCTGCATTCCGTCGATGAGACTGCTTCCTCTGGCACAGGCTAGGAGGACACTAAATATTAACCTTGCGCTGACCACTGGTTGATGAGCAGCTGGGATGGTTGCCTGGTGCTGTGGACGCGAAGTCCTGTCTTGAGTTAAGTTTATAATCCTGGCCTTCCCTCCAGGAAACTTGACGGAAGTTCCTGGCAGGTAACAGAACTTGGGTGTTTGCTTAGCCAGGGCCAGCATATGGGGAGGAGGAGGCGGTGGGACTGTTTTCACTAACAGCCTGGTTTACTTCCAGGGATTTTCGTAGGTCATGTAAAATCTCTTTTAATCATAGTATTTTATATAAAGGTTCCTAAGATGGGCAGGATGGTCTTAGTGGATTTGCCCTGAAATCATGTGGCTTCCAAATAAACTTTGTGCCCAGGTGGCTGCCGTGGGCTGAAGCCGTGCATCTGGCCACAACACTGCCCCCCTGGCACGTTGGGCTATATTTCTTTTGCTTTTGTTCTCCTGGCCTATAAATGGTTTTATAATTTAAAACAATATTTTAAAAAAGAATGCCCATGATAATTTTGAGCCTGTGTTAAAGAGGTGTTCTTTTTGCTGAATTAAAAGAACTCTCTGGGAAAGTACTGAGCAACTTGAAGCACCTTTGCTTTAAAAATTTAGCTTAGGAAAGTTTTTCATGTTGGAAAGTAGAGGGGCTGGTGTGGCCTCTCTGTGTTTGGAAGAAGTGATCTGGGTCCCTGTAACAAGCCAACAGTCCCCTATGGGCCTGCGCCACACAGGAAATGCCTGCAGCCCGGCAGCCCCAGGGTGAGCTGGGCGCCTCCATTTTCTGACAGCACCTGAACTCTACCTCACTTCTCAAAATGAAGGCTGCGTGTCACAAACCGGTTAGAACTGGCTGTTGCCATGGTTTTCACATTGGAAGGCACAGTTAAAGGGTCACATGACCGAGGAGGGAAATGCCTTTGTCACATGACTTTTTGGTGGCCTGATTAGCATACAGGAAGTTCACTCCCTGCT
Organism: Equus caballus; assembly: GCF_041296265.1. NCBI lineage: Eukaryota > Metazoa > Chordata > Mammalia > Perissodactyla > Equidae > Equus > Equus caballus. The sequence goes on from NC_091704.1 coordinate 18,410,699, forward strand.
GGCTGCTGGGATGCTGAGTGATCATTGATAGGAGGTGACGTCATCTCTTGGACGAGTTATTGATTAGTCTCAGGCCAAGATGGGACCTGGGAGTGCTGTGGTCAGAGTGGCCATCTCAGGCAGCTTCAGCCTCCAGATGGTCTCGATCCCTAACCTCCTCTTCCCTCAGGCAAATTTGAGTTTTATTAAACATCTCACCTTTAGAAGAAGTACATGCCCTCAGTGAGCTGATAAAAAGTGATAAATCCCTCAGCCACATTTTCTCAGAAAGCGCCTGCAGTCTGTAACTGTAGATGTGGTTCTGCCTGGGTGACTGCTCTGCCTGTGTGCAGCCACCTGGGAGCCCACCTAGCTTGGGACCAGTGGCTGTAGCTCCCGTGCTGGGGCCTTGCGTCTGCTTGGTGTCTGTGCGCGAGTCCAGAGAACCTGGAATTGGAGTCCCAAGATCACCTTGAAAGTCAATCTTCGGTGGAGTGGGCAGTCAGCAGGGAGACACACAGACTTGAAAGAGTGGTAGTTTACGAATTGTATTGGTCTTTGGTGAGGCCAAGTGAGACGTCCTAGGTTACTTCACTTTATAAACAGCCAGTTTCTGGACCTGAGAATGCAGGCTGATACCCCAGTGAATGGATTATATACCTTGAAATGGCACCTTATTTCCCATTCCCCTGGTCTCTTGTGAGAAGCCGGCTGGCAGCTGTGCTGGTTAAATCAGGTCAGGGCTAGGAGTGTTGCAGTGCAGCTGCCGTGCAGCTCTGGGAGACAGGATTAGGAGAGGCGGGGAAGGGGTGTGTGTCAGCAATGAGGGGGGTGTCCTGGGTCCAAGAGGAGTCAGCAAATGTCCTTCCTTAAAGACACAGCTCACTCCAAGAGTGGAAAAGGCAGTTCTGTGGGCTATTAAAGCACCAGTTCTCCTTTTATAACTGTGTCTGCTTGACTGGGGTCTAGTGGAAGTAGTGTGACAACTTTGAGCTGATACTCTCAGTTAACTTAGTTGAGTTTGTTCTCTGGGTCACAGTGCCACCTAGCGGATACGTTTAATCCTCAGCTGGAATTCCTGCTGACAGAAGGATCTGATTCCTTCAACTCAAGTGCTAAGGCCAGATCTTAAGGGAAAGTTTACATTATGTCCTTAGCAAACGGACCTACTTGGTCAGGGTCAAAGCACCCTCTCTGGGATCCATTGGTCCTTGTGTGTGGAGTCAGTGCCACCCATAGCAGAACGTCAGCAGCACTAGATGTGCATCTCCAGCCTAGGGGACTTGTGGGTGGGCAGGATTGGGGTAAGAGGGCGAGAAGGTAACGGGCAGGTGTGGCCTTGGCACCTGACCAGTCCACCTACTATAGATCATGGGAGGTGGGGGTGGCTGGAAACCAGTTTGTGAGCAGATCAGGCAGGTGGAGAGTACCCAGATTTGCAAGAGAAAATGTGTTCTTTGTTCTAGTCAGTTTCAAAACTTGTGGCCACTGCTGCCACATTGCCACTGGCAAGACAAAGAGGCCACGTGTGGCCCAGGAAGGACTATCCAGCAGGCAGTCTTGGCCACCTCATGAGGTGGTAACACCCCATGTCTGGGTGCCAACAGAGGCTGACAACATGTGGATTAGCCCCTCCATCTTCTGGGGGCAGGTGGGCTTACCAGGTGTGAGGGCTGTCAGTTTGGGTCGAGCAAAGATGGTGATTTGTGTGGGGCCAGGCTCTCCGTTAGGTGGCTTTCAGCATGGGCAGGTGGCACCTTCTGGTTTGTGAGGCACACACATTCTATTACACCAGCATGCAGGAGCCCCAACCTAGCCTTGGCCCCAGGATCCCAGGCCAAGCGTTTTTATCCAACATACAGCCACATGGTAGAGAAAGCTGTGGTGTTTTCCAAAATGGGTGTGTCAGACACACAGTTGTCCTCAGCCCTGGGGACATGAAGGTAGGGAACATGAACAGTCCTGGCTGTTGTGGGGCCCACCCATAAACTGGTGGGTTTGATTTCTGTATGGTGAGTACAATGAGAGAAGGCAGCCTGGGTGGGTTGTGGGGAGGCCCAAGAAGAGAGGCTGTGGAGGCCTGGCAGGGCAGTTGTACTCCCACCTTCTTGCTGTGTCTGTGGCTGAATCCATGCATCCGTGGGGTGTGGGCACAGGGCCCTGGGGAAGAGTGTCTGGCAAAGTCAGGGCACCCTGGTAACAAGCTGCTGTCCCTGCTCCACAGTGACATGAAGTCCGAGAGGAGAACCCCCTCACCTGATGTGATCGTGCTGTCTGACAGTGAGCAGCCTGCGAGTCCACGAGTGAATGGGCTGATGAAGGAGACCTTGAAGGAGACCAGCACCGAGGCCCTCATGGTGAGCCTTGTCCCCATGCTGGGTGAGAACCTGCCCAGTGGCACCCCCAAATAGAGCTGGTGCCAGTGGGGCCTGTGCTCCCCAGCTGCCATCCATCCCTCTCAATCCTCGTCCTCTTGCCCTTGCAGAAAAGCAGTCCTGAAGAACGAGAAAGAATGATTAAGCAACTGAAAGAAGAGTTAAGATTGGAAGAAGCAAAACTCGTTTTATTGAAAAAGTTGCGGCAGAGTCAAATACAAAAGGAAACCACGGCCCAGAAGGTGTGTGCGAATCTGCTCCCTCCTCAAGGGTCAGAAGCACAGTCATTACTTGGCCCACCTCAGCGCCAGGAGCCAGAAAGGCTGGTTGTGAGGGGACAGATTTCCTTAAGAGCATGAGAGCCAACGTCTGAAATGGAAATTTTCAGACTCAAGTTTGCATTTTGGATTTATCTGAAAGCATGTCAAAGTAAGGGTATATCAGAATACATTTGAGTCTAGAATGTTCCAGATCTACGTATGTAAAACTCACTCCCTGTAGACTAAAAGCATCAGGGAAATGGAGAGCAGATATCTCTGAAGCTGCTGGAATCACTTTTCTGGGTTAAGAGCTCTGTCCTGAGCCTGTTTCCAGAAAGGCCTCCTGCCTTGTGGATGGCTGTGCTGGCCGGCAGGGGCTGCCATGGTTTAGTGGACAGATTTCTGAATGCCTCAGGGGTGTGCCACAAAGCTGCCTAGGACCCAGAGGCCCAGTCTTGGGGCTCCTGCTATCTCCCCTCGTGCCCCAGGCTCCTTGTGCTGTTTCTAAACACAACTTACCATGGAAAGCAAGGTCAGGTTTCTTTTGTTGGGCTTTTTTGGTGCCCCATTCTGGGAAGGTTTCTGGTTGGTGATGAACCACCCTTCCTTTTACTCTAACCACTGTCTCAGTAAACCAGAAAGTAAGTGCATCTCGGGCAGTACGAGCCCTGACAGAGTGTGTGAAACATGTGTCACCTTAAGGAAGCAGGACAGGAGGACACTCACTGGTTCAGCTTGGGGGTTTGCTTGAGCTCCCACTTTTAATCACCAAGTAGACACAGTCTGACGTCTGTTAATCTCCTGATGAACAGGGCCTGCCTGTTACTCATTTCCTTGTTAGCTGTTTAAGACTTGGTGAAGTGAACCAGGTCTGTCACTGTCTCTTCTCTAGTGAAATATGTGACTTTACGAAGTGCCTGGACCCAGCATTTTCTCACCAAGTTTGGGATTATTTTGTCCAGCCCGAGGTCCTTTGCCTTAGCCACTGCCGCCAGCCTTCCTGTTCCTTGGAGAGCAGAGCCGGCACCTGAACCAAGAGTGATGCTAATAGTCCCCGGAGGGTGAGGGCTGCTAGAAAATCTCTCTGCCCATTGCGAATATGTCATTTCCTGCCACAGATGGACTTAGCAGGCTTGAAAGCAGAATCTTTGAGAGCCTAATGCCTTTGGAAGAGAAGGAAAACCAATCCTCTACCATCAGCATTTTGTGTAGGGGGACTGGGGCTGGCAGCCCTCTCATCTCCCATGTGTCCTGCTCTCTTGCAGCCTGCAGGCTCTGCTGGGAGTGTTGTGACCACCCCTCCCCCGCTAGTTCGGGGCACCCAGAACATTCCTTCTGGCAAGCCATCGCTTCAGGTCAGTGTTCCCTCTGCATCAGGGTCCTGAGCAACCCCAATCCAGTTCTTGCAAAAGGCTGCTCATTCCTTCTAACTAGACTGGAGTGAGGCTTTCTGGCCACAGCTCACAAAATAAAGCATGTTCACATTTCTGAACCTCTAGGCCCAAATTAGGCTACCGTTGACATCATAAACAAATCATGCTGATGCTGGGAGGGCCCCTAATGAGACTGGAGAGAGGACTTAAGATGCTAGGCAGACCAGGGTCTCTTCGTCCTGACTTTCCCCAGGGCAGTTGTGGTGCCTGCAAGGGCCTTGTCCCAGCATGACTCACAACCTCCTCTGCCCATGGGGTAAGACTGGCAGAGCTCTTGCTCTTTGGCACAGGACTGAGATCTGGACAAGGGCCCACCTCCTCTCAAACAGGCCTGAGCCGCCTGCTCAGACCAACAGGCAGGCAGCACTAGTCCTGGTTAGTGGAACTCTTGCTGTCGTGGCCTCTGAGTCCTGAGTGAGCCCGGGTTTGCATGGCTCTTGTCAGAGTCCATGTTCCTTGTTCTTTCGTGTTTAGAATAAATATGCATTTTACCTTTTTATCTCTATCCCTGTGTTTTTAAAACAAGTATATGCTTTTACAAAAATAGTGAACTCATTTGTTAAAGCCATGAAAGATCTGGGGGTTGGTGTCGTTGACAGACCACTTCGACTCGAATGCCTGGCAGTGTCATCCCGCCGCCCCTGGTCCGTGGTGGACAGCAGGCATCCTCGAAGCTGGGGCCACAGGCGAGCTCACAGGTTGTCATGCCCCCGCTCGTCAGGGGGGCCCAGGTGAGCAGAGTGTGCACTTATGGGACAGGAGCGCATCCAGCAGCCCCAAGCAGCCATCACCTCACAAGAACGACCCTTCCTGGTCCTCCCAACCCCCTGGTGTTGGGGGTCTGTGGGGCCCATCCCTTCCCTGTGCCTCTCTCCATCATCCCTCTCATCGTCTTGTCCCCTACCCTACCCTACCCTGACAGCAAATCCACAACATCAGACAACATTCCAGCACGGGGCCACCCCCGCTCCTCCTGGCCCCCAGGGCATCCGTGCCTAGTGTGCAAATTCAGGGACAGAGGATCATCCAGCAGGGCCTCATCCGCGTCGCCAACGTCCCCAACACCAGTCTGCTCGTCAACATCCCACAGGTGAGGGCCTGGCATGGGGCATGTGCCCTGTGACTGGCCCCTTAAGGGTTCCTGGTCCTGGGGCAAAGTCAGATTTCCAGGTGCAGCATGACCTGCCTGCTCCCTCAGAGCTGAGTGATGCCTTGGATATTCCTTGGGGTTTGGACTTGAGCTCCTCTGGGCCTGTTGGGGTGTGAAAGTCACGGGCAGGAGTCCTGTGTTCATAACTGCTGTCTAGCAGAGGTGGATGGCTGCTGAGAGGGTGAGGGGTGCAGTCCTGAGCTGAGCTGTGAGGAGGATGAGGGGTAGGGAGAGGCAGTATGTGGGACACAGCAGGTTTGTGAGTAGAGATGAGGCCAGGTGAGGTGTCTAGAGCCCCTTTACTCCCCTCAGCAAGAGCACGTATGGAGAACACGTCTGCAAATGTCTTTGCAACACTGTGCTTCTATTCTTAACCATGTGTCCCCTTCACCTCTGTACAGAATCTTTGAGATGGGGAGGGTCTGTCCCCGCCCAGCAGAGCTGGGAAGATGGGTACCAGAGCTGGAAGCAAGAGCCTCATTGACAGATAAAATTACTGGGTCTGCAGGGGTTTTTGCTGACTGCGAGTTATCCTTCCTTGCTCTTTTGGCATGGTGCGTTCTTGCCTGCCTTCCTCAGATAACAGCCTGGCCAGCAGGGCTCTGGGCAGTGTCCCTGCCTCCTCTAAAGTTGAGTTAAAGTCTGCCACCCACATGAGGATGTCCTAGGCAGAGCAAAAGACTGACCTGTGCAGGCAGTTTCATCTACTCTGTAAATGTTGATCAAATTTCTACTGTGTGCCAGACCCTGTTCTTGGCTCGGCATGCTATAAGGATAGGAAAAGGGAAGGCAGTGGTGGAGTGTGTGGCTCTGTTCCCAGCGGGGCTGAGGATGCTCTTCAGGGGAACAGGAAAGAACTGGCTAGTCAGAGGGGGGTGGCCAGGCCAGGGTGTTGAGATGGCATCCTCTGCATTGAGGAGTCTTGCTTGGCTCTGGAGATCCTTTGTGGGGGGTGGGGGTCCTGTGAAAGTGACCTGGGCTCCCTGAGCCCTGTGATGTGTTACATGCAAGTTATCAGGTGTGTGCATTTTCCTGGGGATGGTGTATGCTACTTTCCTCCAATTTCCAGAAGGGTCCTCAATCCCACAAAGCTAAGGGCACTGGCATGGTCAGCTCTGAAGTTTGGGGAGAGCACTTCACAGGGTGAGGGAATGGGTAGACTGGAGCAAGGAGACAATGGAGAGTCAGCCACTAGGGTCCAGACAAAGATGATAAAGTAGGCCAGGAGCAGTAAAGATCGAGAGGAGTGAAGGGACGGGGGTTGGTCCAGGAGCCGCTCTCCCCCTAGCTCTGATGACGACATGTGAACTGACTTAAGACATTAGCATCTCCAGACAAGCACACGCAAAGATGCTCATGAGAGAAATGTCATCGATGCCACAGTGAGCCACCATTTGCACCCTGTGAGGAAAGAGGGTGCCCAGATGTGTGTTGGGAGGAGGGTGAGGCCATAGTGATAGGACAGTGGCCATGCTGCCTGGGTGCGGGGCCCACTGTCTTGGTCATGGTGATGACTTCATGAGTGTCCTCAGGTGGCAAGAGATAGCAAATTGCAGATTTTAAATGTGTGAAGTTTATTGAATATCAGCTAAACCTCAACGAGCATGTTTACAGGATTGGTTATCTCATAGGGCAATGAGTTTAATGCAGCTCTGCCTGCTGCTCACTGATGTCAAGCAGCTTGGAGCTGCTCTCTTAAGGACTCGTTAGTCAGTGCAGCTAATGGTGCCATCCTGGGCTATAGGTGTAGCAGTGGAGCCTGCCTCAGGGCATGCACCCTAGCATACTGACCAGATTGTTGTCTCCTGAAAGCCCTCCCCAGCATCACTGAAAGGGACGACGGCCACCTCTGCTCAGGCCAACTCCACCCCGACTAGCGTGGCTTCTGTAGTCACCTCTGCTGATTCTCCAGCCAGTCGGCAGGCAGCCGCCAAGCTTGCGCTGCGCAAACAGCTGGAGAAGACGCTGCTCGAAATCCCCCCTCCCAAGCCACCTGCCCCAGAGATGAACTTCCTGCCCAGCGCTGCCAACAACGAATTCATCTATCTGGTTGGCCTGGAGGAGGTGGTGCAGAACCTGCTGGAAACACAAGGTGAGCAGGCCCTGGGCCTATTTTCCTCTCTTACACTTAAGTTTCTGTTACCTAAGTTTTTTTCAATGCACAGCACATGTTGGTGCACCAGTGGTGTACCCAGAGTTGTCTTGGGGAGAGCATCTTATGGGCAACATTACATTATCAGTACTTATTTGCTGTGAGGTTTGGATAACTCCTTAAACACATCACAGGTACCTTCCTTCTCCTGTTGGGGACTCCTCTGAGAGCTGGGCCCCACTGACATTCAAGGCTCCACATGTGTGGTCCAAGGTCACAAGCAGCAGTAGCCTTGTGACATTACTGTGCCATGGGGGTGAGCAGGGGAGGGTGAGGAAGAAAGTGTGCGGGAGGCTGACAGGCTTTGCTTCTAGATAGGGCTCTTGGGTGAGAACTTTCCAGAGCATTGAGTGCCCTGAGCCCCCATGGTGGAAGAAGGACATCCATGCCTGGGCTAGACTCGTTTTATCACCCTCCTTAGGAACAGTTTGGAAAGTGTACCAGTGTGTTAGGAGATTTTAGGAATAAAAGGGCATATACAGGGTAGTGATTAAAAACAATATTGGAAACAGAGGTGAGAGGCTGAGTTGGCCCTTAGGGGGTTTCTGCCCTGAGATTGAGCTGGTGGTAACATTAATTGGGCAGTCAGCCTGAATCCTCCCCCCACGTCACCTCATCAGATGCTCAAAGTTGGAGGAGGCCAAGCCATAACCACTCCGGTGCAGGGGAGGGCCCGGTGGGCTCCACCTGTTAGGCTGCCTCAAGGGACCACTGGGCGCCAGAGCCAGGCCCAGGTGGGAGTGGTGCAATCTCTGACACAGCCTGGATGTACCTGGATCCCTTTGGTGTCTCCTTGATGGTGAAGTGAAGTTGGCACAAGAGCTGCTGCAAGGCGGGCAGTATAGGAAGAAGGGTTGGGGAGGCCTGAGACAGGACGAAATGCTCACCTGTCATGCACCTGCCTGCACGGGGCGTTCTGCTCTCTAAGACTAGCCTGTTTCTGCTGTTTCTCTTACCAGCAGAGACGGGCTGGGGTTAGTCACCCTCTCCTGTTGCCAAAAACAGGACCTAATTGTGGGAGGAGTCTCTGAGCCCTGCTTCAGGCATCTTCTGACACCTCCCAGAGCCCCAGGCTGGGTGCCAAGTGTAGCCTCACACCTATGTCTTGGCTCTGACACTGGTCACACAGGCCACAGCTGCCTAGGAAGCAGGTACTACTTCCTCCAGGGTTGGATGTGTGGAAGGAGGTGTGCTCTTGTTACCAGAGCATGTTAGCTACCGGTGGGGACCCAGAGCTGGGGGCCTGAGGTAGACCCTGGGCAGCAGGCGGCTTGGAAAAGTGACATCCCATCTGCTCTGGGGGGTGACAGGTCCACCCAGAGTTGGATCCTGCACAGCCCTTCACTGTTCAAGGGCAGCTCAGGTAGGCCCAGGGCTGGTGGGGAGGGGGTAAAGGCCAGGGTCTCTTAGCACCATGGTCTGTAATGCTGAAGAGGCAGTTAAGTCCCTGAGTGCTGGACACAGAAAAGATAAGAACAAAATGTGAAAAACACCTCTTACTGAAGATTGAATGGCAAAAATATGTAAGCTGAAGAATAAAGACAAATATTGACCCCATGCCTGAGTAGGCACTTTCTATGGTTTCCTCAGTCACCCCTCCTCTGGCTGACTGAGGAGACACCGTGTTCTCATCTCCCAGACAAGGGCACCGAGGCCCCAGAGCAGCCATGTCCCCTCAGCCAGGCAGCAGCTGTGAGTCCTGACCCTCCCTGCCACTGACTGGCCATGTGACTCCACAAATCATTTCATCTCCCTGGCCTCAGTTTCCTCCTCAGGACAATGGGGTTGGGGATACCCCCTCAGGAGGTTGTTGTAAGATTCAGATACCTCGATACCTAGAAGGCATTGGGCACGGTGCTTGTCGATATGAACACTCACTGGATGATCAGTCCTTAATTAAATCGCCCACTAGCCAGGGTGCCCATCCCAGCGAGGTGGGGGCCTGGAGTGGTCACTGACTCCTCTCCACTGGTGACGAGGTGTGGGAGGGTTAGAAACGTTTGCCTGTGAGATCTAATACTGTGCTGCAGGTGGGAAAGGTGATCAGGAGAAGCCAGTCTGCACTAATGTCTTTGAGAGTTAGTACCCAGGACCCTAACCCATTGGCGTTTTCCAAAGCCCTTCAGCTTTGCTTCTACCTGCAAACTTTCCCTGAGGCTGGCCTAGTGTCCGCACACAGTCGGCGCCCAATATATGTTTGCTGAACAAACAGCCAACATCGACTGGGGCTTTGGTTTCTTGATGCTGGCTGAGCCACGCTCCTGCTGTGTCTCGAATCCCTGTCCTGCCCAGAGGTGATAGAGGCTCTGGCTCGGGCATCCTGTTCCTCTGACATGAGCTCACCCATCTCTCCCTGCAGCGGGCAGGATGTCGGCTGCTGTTGTGCTGTCCCGAGAGCCCTACATGTGTGCGCAGTGCAAGACAGACTTCACGTGCCGCTGGCGGGAGGAGAAGAGCGGTGCCATAATGTGTGAGAACTGCATGGCGTCCAACCAGAAGAAGGCTCTTAAAGTGGAGCATACGAGCCGGCTGAAGGCCGCCTTTGTGAAGGCACTGCAGCAGGAGCAGGAGATCGAGCAGCGCCTCCTGCAGCAGGGCACTGCCCCGACACAGGCCAAGGCTGAACCTGCCGCCGCCCCGCACCCTACGCTGAAGCAGGTGATAGTCCTTGTCCAAGGGCCAGAGCTGTGGCCCTGCAGCCTGGGAACGTGGGCTGGGTGGCCTCACCTTCTGGGAGAGGGGCCTCGTTCCCTTGGCAGGGAGTTGTCACTAGCAGTCAAGATGTTCTGACCTTCTGTCCCACACTCGTTGATCATCTGCCTGGTGGTTAACTGTGCGTCTAAATTACATTTAATGGTGGCATTTGGCGGTGAAAATACTAATTTGCAGTTTGTTTAGATTTTGTAGCTTTCACTCACAGTGTGCCGACTGGCAAGTACTTCTTGTCTTAAAGGACTTTTCTGAAAGCCACAGTGAGATACAAAAGGGGCGTTTAGAAGAACTGTTCTAGCTAAATTAAGGAGAGAAGCAAGTTTGAAATCAAGTTGTTTTTGGCTGCTTTTTTTAATGCTTTGCTTTCCCACCCCCTATAGACCCAAAGCTCCCCGTTGGCAATTTTTTGTGTCCTTGGAAATCATTTGTAGTTCACTAATAAACACATCTTCTCAAGATCCCTATGTAGTGGGTGGCTCTGCGGCCCTCAGGAAACGGCTGGTCCCATGGGGACTGGGCCACGTGCGGCCACAGCTGCTGCCCTTTGGTCACTTTAGGTCACCCTAGGCTGGCCTGTGGACGGTGCTGACCTCGATTTCAACCCCCATTTGTGTAGGTCATAAAACCCCGGCGTAAGTTGGCGTTCCGCTCAGGAGAGGCCCGCGACTGGAGTAACGGGGCTGTGCTACAGGTCAGAACTGCAGTGCCGGGAGTTCCCTGCACCAGGCCACCAACCAGCCCTCACGTCCCAGACTGTGACTACATCAGTCGCCGACTGTCATTCTGCCTGCGTCTGTCTGTCTCTCTCCCTCCCCTCCTCCTCCCCCTTTGGTGTAACTTACCTGGTCTCCTGATTTTGGACTTTAGGGACCCTGTGTGGGTGGGAAGAGGTCAGCCAGAGCAAGGAGAGGCTGCGCTGAGCGTCTCACCCTCTGCTGCCCCCTTCCCCATGTGAGCCGCTGCACCCTCTCTCTGCTCTAGGCCTCCAGCCAGCTATCCCGGGGTTCAGCCACCACGCCCCGAGGTGTCCTGCACACGTTCAGCCAGTCGCCCAAACTGCAGAATGCAGCCTCGGCCACAGCCCTCGTCAGCAGGACCAGCAGACATTCCGAGAGAGCCGTGAGTGCCAGCAAGGGCAACGCCACCTCCAACTGGAAGAAGGCATCTCTGAATACAGGTGGGCAACCCCCATGGGGCTCAAAGTAGGGACCTTGCCATGCTTGGGTCTATCCCTTCCTTATTTTTAACAAAGACGTGCACATGCACAGGGTGAAGGGAAGCAGCACCAAGGGCCCTGAACCCCCAGGTCTGCTCTCTGAGGGTCGCTCCTCTGACTCTTCAGCGCACTCTCTTCTGTTCACTAACTAGGACACCCTGAACAAGTGGTAGCCCTGGGTAGGTAGTAATTGCCTTCATTATGTGCACGTTCTGTACCAAAAATCTCAGGCCTCAACCCAAAACATGGGGCAAACCCAGTTCAGGCAGCATCCCCCCAACCATCTATTGGACTCCTGTCAGCACAGATGCTCATCTTGCCAACTTATGCTCCCCCTGTCCTTTCCTGCTGTTGGAAATACCTTTGTTTGCTGTTATGTTGTACCTTTCGTCATACACTAATTTCATTTCTTGCTCACCCGGACAGTGTCCTTCATTCCCTGCTCTGTGAGACACTCTCTTCCCACCCTCTGGCTTGGACAGGTCAGGTGGTGCGAAGTACAAAAGAGAACAAGAATGCAGGGATGAGGAGGGGGACCCTGGGACAGGGATGGGGATCAAAAACGGGAAAGTGAAGGGTAGGCACAAAAGAGCTGAGAGGAGACAAGCGAGTGCTCTTATTGTGGGAGCAAGTCTCCCCCTGTGGTTGCTGCATCCCTGTAGGAAGAAGAGTCATCATCATAAGATCCGTCTCCCTAGTCAGAACTGGGAAAGCCTTGCTACCTATGCAAACAAAACACGGGAGCCTGCTGTGCATGCAGCTGACCATGAGTTAGAAACATGCCCAAGTATCAGAGCCTGCCCCGAGAGAGTGAGCTCAGGAGAGAGAGGACGTTCATTCAACTCAGAAGAATCCACACAGCCTGGAGAGCGGAGAGCATTTGTAATCATAAACCAGGCAGAGATACTTTTGCTCAGCATGTTAAGATACACCTAAGCACGCATAGGCCGGTTGGAAATTCCTCTCATGGGAAACTTGAAAGTATATGAAATCAGTGGGAAAAGTCAAATACAAGTGTGCGTCTGTGTATGCAGTGATGGCACCAATGCAAAAACTGTGTGTATGTGTGTGTGTAAAGGTAATGTTTGGAAGGGAATATGAAGGAATAAATAGTTGCTGTGTTCAGCAGTAGGATTAGAGGTAAAAGTGTCATAGCTTAAAAGCAGCATTTTCCAGAAGAGTTCTGCCAGCACTCCTGGTCACCTTGGGTTTCTGGGTGGTGGTTTGAGGGAAATGACAGGTTTCTGGAGTGCCAGCCTTCAACACACAGGGAGGGTTCCCTACTGCATTTGACCTCGGAATACCTGTTCCACAGGATGTATTAACCTCCACCAAAAATAATTTTGCAGTAACAGTGACTCTGGAGGGCCCTGCTACAGCTGGGGGTCTGGGGCAGTCCCTCCTCCTGGCCAGCCAAAAATCTGTGTGTGCTGGTGTGTGTGGCAGTCATTTCTTCATTTTCCAATTATAAAAGTGACACTTGTTCATTGTGGAAATTTGGAGAATGCAAAGAGAGAAGAAAGCTGCAAGGAGAAGATAATGGTACTTTCCACCACAGGAGAACCAATGCTGTACTCAGAGGCTTGTCCCCAATCTGCCTCTTCACTTGAGTGTCCCATGTGTAAATGTGTGCCTTATTGAGGGCTCATGCTGTATCTGCCATTCCATGTCCCTCTTAACATTTTCATAAGAGAACGTTACAGTATCATTAAAAACTCTTTGAGGACAGAACTGTTTTTCATGGCTGCATAATATTTCGTCATACTGGCTTGCCCAGTTGCACAGTTCTGTCATTTGTGGTTTTTCACTGTGCTCAACAGCACTGTGGTAAACACCTCACTTTACAATGTAGCGCTTGGGTAGCTGACAGAATGTGATCATTGGGGTTACTGTGGCAGAGGCTGGGGATGTTGGGAAGGCGGTTGGACTATGTCTTACGTTCTCTTCAGCTCTGAGGCCTAAGATTTACCCCGCCTGTGCTTAGTTGGCTCAGCTGAGGCTGGGCTCCTCCTGGGAGCTTTCACAACTGGGGCCATCTTGGCTTGTCACTCTGTTCTGTTGCAGGCGGGCCCCTCACGTTTGTCAGCCCGAGCTTGGCAGTGCACAAGACCTCCTCCGCCGTGGACCGCCAACGGGAGTACCTCCTGGACATGATCCCGCCACGCTCTATCCCCCAGTCGGCCACATGGAAATAGTGCGAGCCGGGCCCACTGGAGAACAGGCTCCCTTCTCCCTCCCACCTGGCCCTGCTACCCTCCATTTGGGAAGACACCGTGCTCCCCAAGAGAGCGAGCAAGCACCAGCCGCGCTGCAGAAGGGAGAGCTCCATTTTTGGCTGCAAAGTCTCATCGCGGCTGGGGGCCCACTTTACAGGTGGATGAGGATTATCACTGGGGGACCTTTCCCATGGGCTTTCCTCCTTTCTTTGCCTTTAGTTTGCCCAACACCAGCAGAAAAGCAGACCTCGGGGGCTGGTTCTGTTCCCGGCCCTCCCCTTGCCCCCAACAGGGTGCATGTACGGCTCACCCTGGACACTGTGACATGCTTGGGCAAGACTGGCGCCCTGGGCTTCTGAAGTCGAGCGGACCGTTGTTTTGTTTTTGCTTTTCCCCATCTTAGCCTCCCAGTCTTCGACTGCCTTCCTTTACGGCAATCTCTAGGTTAACAGATTTTTTTTTAAATCACCTCATGATGATGGAGTTTAAAGTAAACCTTGCAGACCCAAGGGTCCCTGCCGAGCACGGCCCCCCTGCCCGGTGAGTGGGCCGCTGATCAACCCTCGCTCCATCAGAAGGCCTTTGCTGCTGCTCGTCCCAGAGACCCCTGACCTCCCACACTTCGTAGAAGAACAAACCGCAACCCAGACCCAGCCTGGGAGCTTGGGAGCCCCATGTTGCTGAATGAGGAGGCAGGAGAGAATCGGCAGCAACGTCCAGAGCCTGAGCGGGAAATTGGAGGGGCAGGCTGTTGTGTTTTTGTTATTATTGTTGTGGTTTATTTTATTAAATGTTTTCCTTTTCTTTTCCTACTTATTTTGATGGACAACATCCTAAGCTGCCCTGGCCTGTGCTCCTGTCAGGTGTGTTGGCGTGGGAAAGCACCACCACCACCACCTCCCCCACCCCCGACTTCAGGGTTTCCATTGGGTCTAGTTTAGAACCTTCCTTTAAAGCAGGGCCATGCTGCCAGGGATTGCTTTCAGACTTTTTTTTATCCTCTTTAGAGTCTACAGAAATGTCTTACAAAGGATCAGGTCTGCTCTCAGTTTTGTTTTGTTTTGGTTTTTCCCACTCCTTAGAAATCGGTTCCATGAGGAAAGGCAGAAGCTGTTGTGTGTGTGCTGTGCACAGGCTGGCTCCACGCAGGTGCAAGGGTGTCCCATGTGTACGCACATGTGTGTGGAGATGGGGTACGCTGCTCCCCACTTCAGCCCCAGCCCTGGTTTTCCTATTCATGCAGTTAGGGACTTAATTTAAAATCTTTATTTTGTAGGGCTGCCTTCTTCAAACACACTGCTACAACATTCTAATAAAGGCTCATTTAACCCCTTCTCTCATGGTGTGTGAATATCAGTGTTTAGAAAACATTTTTGACACGCGGTAGAAGACCTAGTTTTGCAAAATGTTCTAATTTTTTGTTGTGTGAAGCCCCAAATTTCTCATAGATTTTTGTTTTGAGTGCATAACTTAGATGGGCTGAAGGAGGGGAGGGCGGGGAAAGGTCACTTCCATTCCAAGATCCAGGGATTTTGGGGAAAGGGGGGAAATTGACATTCAGGAGCAGGAGGGGGCAAGGGTGTGTTTTTACACCAAAAAATTAAGAGTATGCAAGATTTCTACTCCTTGCATTTTTCTGTGTGCCTGGCAAATAAATACCTGTCTCATACTACCCTGAGCTGTTAGCCTTCTCTGTTCAGTAACATGGGCCAGATTTTCCAAATCCTCCAAGAAGGAGCATCCAGGCCAGCCTCTTCTGGCAAACACGTCAGTTCTATGCAGTAACTTGGGATCAGGCATCTGGGGCAAGGTCACCTCTGCACTGGAGGGATGTGCCACAGCTGGGGTTAAGGGGGTCTGTGACTCAAGGGCCCTGAGCCAACCTGCGTACATTGGCCCCCAACCCTGGCCCCATCAGAATCTCACTCGTCACTGTGCTCAGGAACCACCTCTCCTCGCCTTGCCTGGCTGTACTTTGGGCCTCGGGCTGTTGAATAGGCCTTGTGAATTCAGTGCAAACCTGACTGCCACTGTCAGAGGATGGGATGGCCAGGCCCTGGCCCTGCCTCCTCCAGCCCAGCATCCCTGGGAACAGTCCCATCAGGGGCGACTTAACTGTGATGTAAACATAGTTTTTAGAGGGGGGCGAGAACGTGAGATGCCTTAATCTTTAGTTCATTTCTACTGTCTCAAAACTCCTGTCCCCTTTTTTTCTTTAGTTTCCCCCTTTGCAGTGTAACTTCTGTGATAAGCCCCAGAGGGGTGGTCGTGTGATGAAATTTATGGTGTTACAGGAAAAGGCATTCTTAAATACCTCTGGGTGTGGAGTTTGGACATACTAGGAAAGGATATTGACATTAATGGTGTCCTCCCAGCAGCAAAGCTCACTCCTCAAAATTGACCAAGGTGCTGGAGTCGTGGGCTCACCCTGGGATCCTCGGGGGTGAGAGGACCTGGTTCCCAGGAGCAGTGAGAATGTGGGAGTCGCCAGTCCCAAATAAAGATTGTAATGGTCCTGAGTTATCTGTGACACAAACCCCTGACGACAACTGGAAACTTCAAAATGTCAGCTGCTCTGTAAATTGTGGTGGGGGGATTCCCAGCTCATTCCTCCCCACCTTGATGGCCATGTGTGTGTGGACCCACAGGTACACATGCATATGCTCACACAGATACACGTGTCACTTGGAGCCACCCATGGCTCTGGCCATCCTGACCACGTCAGGGGGACTCCGGTCCCCAGTGTCCCATCTGTGACAACTGAACTTGCACCTTTAACAAGGTCAAGAGTGGCCCTTCTCCCAGGGGTGGCCTCTGGTCCTGTCTGTATCCGAACACCTTTGTGAAGCAAAAGCTCACCCCAGTGCAGAGGGAATGAAAGAGGCTACTGAGTACAGTCCTGCTGTTTCTTGTGGCTCCTTGTGTCCCACACCTCACTCCTGTAGACAGACACAGGGCGTAGTTTTCTATATAAATAATATATTCTCATCACAGGGGTGTAAATAATGGAAAAGACAGTCATTGCTGCTCTGCCATAGGGTTTTTCTTTGATGCTGAATTATGCTGCACATGACATTTGCCTAAAGAACTTGGACTGAGATTTTTTTAAAAGGACAGCTAAAGTTTTATAATCCTTAACAAAGAAAGTGTAATAGTTACACTAGTGCAGGGTATTTGGGAGGTGGTTTGTTGGGGGGGGGGGGTGGTTGTTGTCACTTGTATTTATTGTGACTCTCATTCTTTGATAATAAATGTAAAAAAGAAAAAAATGGCCACCAAACCGGAATAAAAGTTCCAATAAACAAAGAGGCTGGAATCAATGGCTATACATTGTGTCATGAGGAAGTTTTAGAGTCTGAAGGACAATAAAGAAATGGACGATGTGTCGGCTGTATTTTTCTTTCATCCCCTTGGCCGTGGGTTCCCTGCCTTATTTCATCCCAACCTTGGGCAGCTTGGAGACTTGGGATGGTGCAGTAGGGTGACCCTTTGTTAACAGGGAAGCAAAGGATGAGACACCTGCTGCTTAGGCTTCTTTCAGATTTCACTTCCTGCAGGGATGAGTCCTCCCCAATTGGGCACCATGGCCTCACCTCCAGGCCTCCATCTCCTCCAGAACCTGGGGCTTTGTGGCCTGCTTACCCGTGGAGCTGGAGGACTGGGATGAGAATCAAGTGGGTTTTGCTCGTTGGGCTGGCTACTAGCCCCCATCAGTCTCTACCCTGGTGTGGCAGGTTTTCTGGGAGTGCTTTGCAGGCTTGGCACCACGTTGGGTGTCTTTGCTGCAGCATGTGATGTTACAGATGTGGATCCTAAGCACAGACAGAGCCAGGAGCCATCAGCTGGCTCTAAAATGAACAATTCTTAGTGAAAATTCGTTTTCTTCAGAAAATTTGTTGACATAGTGTTTCAAGTTTCATTCACAAAGTGAGACCTGTGATCATTCTGCTGAATTCCATTGTGCACAAAATATGATCCTGTTTTCCTAGGCGCTTTTATTTTTTTGCTGTTTCATGTTTTTGTTGTTGGGGCATCCCTGCCTCAAGGCTGGGGGCTGACAGCCCTCCCCAACGCCACAGTCACCTCGGTCTCACGTGGGCAAGGCACAGAGCTGGTAGAACCCATGACAAATTAAACCCAAGCCTGCCCCACTCCACCCATGACATATTCTGACTGGTGCCCCACACCCCAACACTGGCTGTGAGAAGTGCACTTATAGGGTGCTTTCTCAAGGGCTCCCGCACTCAGCCCTCAGGTGAGTATTCGCTGGATCAGGCACAGGCTCCTCAGTGGACCAGGGGTGAGTCTCAGGCAACTTCTCCAGCTAGCAAATGGGACACTCGCCCTGGTCCTTGAGACCTTGTCCCCTCTAAACTGAGCCATGAGTCTGTGGTCACAGGGCAGGAGGAGACCCGGGCCTCATTGCTCACAGATTCATCAGTGGACAGAAAAAGGCACATGCCACCCCTAGGTATTGAGACCGCACCTTACGACAAGGGCAAGGAGGGAAAAACGAGATGTCAGGGAGGAGGTGAACTTTAGGCCAAGTCTTGAATGAAGAGAGGGGAAAAATGGTTCAAGGAGTAGGAACAGACAGTACAAAGGCTTGGAGGTGAGACCAAGTGTGGCAGGTCAAGGACAAGGAGGACTGGCTGGATGGTGGGAGAAAGGGGCAAGGATGTGGGTTTTATTCTGAGTGCAGTGGGAACCTTGAGAAAGTTCAGGGCCCAGGCCTCCAGTGAGCCATGTCCCTTCCCAGCAACCCCTAGAATGGGTTCCTGCCCCCATTTTCCAAGTGGGGAGCCTGAGGTGTGGCCCAGGTCAGTAGAGACACCCTTCTAATGTAAACCAGAGGAGTTGGGTTTTCTCTCTCAGCCTTGAGGTGAATCAGTCAGAACTGGAGACAAGGCACTTCCCCTCTCTTAGCTTGTTTTCTCATCTGCAAAATGAGGGGGTTGGGGCCACAGCCTGTTAGAAGGAAGTGAGGGGAGAGCTGGCACTTAATTCCGAGGGCACCTGAAAGCCATGGAGGGTGAGAGAGCAGGGGTGGGATATGGTCAGACCCACAGTGGGCAGCTCCTTCAGGGACAGTGTGGGGCTTAGATGGAGGCAGGTAGGATTAGGACTTAGGGAGACGTTTCCCATGCACCCCAAACGACAGACATCCACTGTCACTAAACCCAGTAACCTCAATGCAAGCAAAATAACCCCCAGTCTCCCCCAGACGCTGTGGGAGTGCCCTCTCCAGGACATATATATTTACCTCTTCAACTCCTCTCCCTCCCTCTCCATTTCAGCCACAGGAGCTCCATTCAGTCTTGGGAACAGTGCTTCTGCTGTTTCCAGTGTCTAATTCTTTTAGGGCTCAGCTCAAATGTCGCTGCTTCAGTCCCTCCTTGGTTACCCCCCACCTGGCATTTAGTACAACTTACAATTATTTTATTTCTAGGCCATTCTTTTATTTTACTTGACTTTTCACTTGCCTCCTCGCAGAGGGCAGGGATGGATCCAAGCTTCTTTGCTGAGTCCCAGAGCCTGGCACATACCAGGCGCTCCATAAATGCACGAGTGAACAGAGGACTGAATGAACCAGCTTGCCCAGCTAACCCATGCTCCACCCTTGACTCTCCCCCAAGACTCTGACCTCACCAAAAAAAGCTCCCACCACCTCCCCACCCTACTTCAGCCACATCTGAGTTCAAAGCCCAGCCGTGTTCTTGGGCAAGTGACATCTCTGTGGGTCTCAATTCCCTCATCCGTAAATGTTCAGTTTATGTTGAGACAGATGGTCCCCACCCCCCGCCATTCCATTCTTAAACACAGGAAGGGTGCTGGGGTCCTTGCTCCCCAGCCCAGCATCTCCATCGCCCGCTAATTTACATTTCAAATTCACACAGCTTTTTTCACAGTGTATTTATGTGGGAAGACTAGAGGTATGAATCAAAATGTCTTTGGGCCCATGAATTAATGAGAGGTGTTACAATATCCTGGCATTAAATTAGTGACTAGCAGCAGTAATTATCTATGTGAAGATCAATACTGCTATTAGACTTGATGCCAGGACCATCACGACCCCAAAGACCCTTCGAGTCTGCCCAGGCCGGGGAGTCCAAAAGGTCCAAGTTTGAATCTTCTCAACTCCCTTTTGAGACCTAGAGCAGGAACCTCAACCAGCCTTTCTCTAAAATGGGGTGCCTGCGCCTGTCCTCCTCAAGGAAAGCGACCCTCCCTCCCTTCTGATCTGTAAAAGGAGGCCATCGCTAGAGGCAGGTGCGAGGAAGAGCGAGTTTATTGCAAGTTCCAAGGAGGCGTCTTGGGGGTGCTGTCCCCACCGACGTGCGTGGCTGGTTGGGGAAGTCACCGCCGGCTGTGCAGCCGTCGCTCATTCCGCGCAGGCGCAATGCTTCCGTCTCCTCTCGTGCCGCCCCCTCCCAGGGCCTTTTCACGAAGAATCAAGGAAGAACATGCACCCTCCTACTCTCGGGATCGTGGAGGAGGAACCAGATTCCAAACAGGGACGACTGCGGGTCCCCGCCGTCGAGGGAGAAGGGGAAGGGGAAGGGCGCGTGCGCAGTGGTGCGCGGCGGCTTCGCAGGACCCGCGAAGCTCGCCTCTCGCGTGTGCGCTGCGCTTGCGCAGTGCTCGGGACGGCGGGAATGGCGAGAACCCCAGCTTCTAGCCAGAGTTCCCGGCGCGCAGCCAGCCGTTGCGTGCTACCTGACCCGCCGAGGGCCTCGCCGACGGGCTGAACTGCAGCAATTCGGCGATCAGGGCCTTGCAGCGCTCGGACAGCTCGAGGCCGTCGGGGTAGAGAACGCCGCGCTTCTGGCGCCGCGGGAGGCCAGCGATGTCCGAGTCGTCGAAGGGCATGCACCCGGTGACCATGACGTAGAGCACGACGCCCAGGCTCCATACGTCATACTTCTTGGGGTCGTAGGGGATGCCCAGGAGTACCTCGGGCGAGGCGTAGGCGGCAGAGCCGCAGTAGGTGGTGCTCAGGTCGGGATAGCCGTGTGCCTGGCGGCCGAAGCCGAAGTCGGTGAGCTTGACGCGGCGCTCGTCCGGGCTCAGCAGCACGTTTTCGCACTTGAGGTCGCGGTGGACCAGGTGGTTGTCGTGCAGGTAGCGCACGGCTCCGGCGATCTGTGCGAAGAGGTCTCGCGCCTGCCCCCCGGGGATGCGCCCGTTTCGCTGAACGGCCTGCAGCAGGTCGGTGGCGGCTGCCTCCATCACGATGTACAGCTTCCCGTTGCACACCTCGATGAACTCAAAGACGTGCACGATGTGCGGGTGCCGCACTCCCCGAAGTATGGACAGCTCTCGCGGCAGGAACTTGTTGAC
Source organism: Equus caballus (assembly GCF_041296265.1). Taxonomy (NCBI): domain Eukaryota; kingdom Metazoa; phylum Chordata; class Mammalia; order Perissodactyla; family Equidae; genus Equus; species Equus caballus. Next base: position 18,431,533 of record NC_091704.1, read on the forward strand.
GAAGTCCGGCGGCGCGCGGCGCCGGTCCACCACCTTGATGGCCACCGTGCCCTTGTACTTCTTGGACGTGGCCACCTTCACCTTGGAGTAACTGCCCTCGCCTATCGTGCGGCCCAGCTTATAGCCGAGTTCGCTCAGAAGTTTGTCGCCCGACATGGTGGCGCCTGGAGTGCGCGGGGAGCAGGAGGCGGCTGCTGTCGGGGGGCGGCCGGACTCCACTCTCGGGCCTAACCCATGGTGCTCGGCACCTGCACACCTGCACCCCCATGTGCCCACTCCCGGGCCTCCGCGCTGCGGTGCCTTTTATTGCCCAGGTAACAATTTCTGCCTTGTGAAGTGACCGCGGGCGTCACCCTGCCTCAGGGTAGGGGCCGCCTGGACCCCGCCCCGCGGGGCCCCGCAAGGCCCTCGGGCTTTGTGACTCATAATCGGTCTGAATGGCCCAGTTCCCAATGAGGGGCCACTAGCAAGGGATCGCTAACACCACCGAGTAGCGGAATACGTGCCTAGCATTGGGGCAGCTCCTCGTGAGTCTGAATCTGAGCAGCAGCCGCCCCCTAACTTGGTGTACCCAACCGTTACCATGTGGAGCCCCGGGCTGCCCGCAGAGGCCCCAGGGGGAGGAAAACAGGAAGGGGGGCTTAACTTGGTGACCTGGCTCCCTCGGAACCTTGGGGATTTTGACTGGCCAGCACATCGCCCCAGAGGGAAGGTGAACGGGAGGTCCTTTAGTGCAAGGACCGGGGCGACCGGGCGGGCTCCAGGCGTAGACACCGACTGAGCCACGCCCCGCCTGGGAGAAGAAGAAATAAGGACCCCTCAGCCGCAGCCCGGCCGCGCAGTCAACCCCAGGCCCGGCCACCGGCGTTTCACTACGCGCTGAGGTCGCTGCACCAGCGCCCTAGGTTTCCCAGCCGTGCCTGAGACCTGCGCGGCTGCTTCCGCCACACTCAGCATGGCCGCGGCCGCCGGTCGCGTAACGTCCGCCCGCGACCGGAAGTGCAAGGTCCTGTGAGAATGGCGGCGTCGAAGGTGAAGCAGGACATGCCGCCGTCGGGGGGCTATGGCCCCATCGACTACAAGCGGAACCTGCCGCGTCGGGGACTGTCGGGTCAGTGTCGCCCTGCGCCGGGGTGTCAGAGTCTGGGTCTTGTGGGTGCCGCGGCGGGGGCGGGGCGCCGGGGAGGCTCGCGGGCCTCAGTTTCCCCTGCGGTATGACGGGAGGCGGAGCCCTGGGATCACCGATAGCTTCACTAGTGACAGTAGCGACTGCTGCAATATGTCGAGCGCTTACTAAACTCATTGCTTTCTTCTCTGACAGCCCAGGAGGTCGATCCCATTAATCATTCCCATTTTACAGTTGATTAAACTGAGATTAGTGTAGCTTGCACCCGGAGCCCTCCTCCGCGCTTTCGTTTCACAGGTGGGGAAACTGAGGCTGGAGAGAGGCTGCGACCTCCGTTTAGGGTCACCCAGAGCAAAGCTGGGGCCGAAACCCAGAACACTGAGGGAATTTAAAAGATGTTCTGTGCGGTGGTTCCTCGCTGGTGGCCCCCACCTGGAGGATGTCCCGGGAATACGTATTCTTAAATTTTTCAAATGTTTTAAGTAACATTTTAAAATTTGTTATTGCGTTGCACACAAAAAAATGTAAGAGAGAAAATAGAAGGCACCGATAGTCTGCACCCAAGGTTAACAGAGAAATACAAAAAATTTAAAACAGTAAAGGGTGAACACATTTGCTGTAACTCATGAAACTTTACATTTAAACTTGGGAATGTTATGCACATCATGCCTCAGTTGAAAAACAAAAAAATTCATGGGCATGGTAAAAAAAAAAAAAAAAAGTAATAATTCAGTTAGTAGAAAAGTTAATGTCAAGTGAAAACTAAAAGCTTTCCCTACCCCTTCTTGGCTTTTTTTGTATCCTAGAACAGAGGTTGGTGAACTTTTTCTGTAAAGGGCTAGATAAATAGTGTAGGCTTTGCAGGCCGGATGGTCTCTGTCCACTGCTGCCGCTTTCTTACAACTGTTTGCAAACCTAAAAGTGTTCTTAGCCTGAGGGCCCTACAAAAAAAAGTTACAGGCTAGATTTGGCACCACAGGGGCACTCTGCTCATCCCAGAACAGATTGAAGGAATATAACATGATCTGAGTCTCTTCATTTCTTTTCTCGAGCTATGACTACACCCCCAGGCCAGTGCACCCCTCAGGTGTGTGGCACAAGGTCTGTTTATACATGTGCACCCATGTGACCTCTGTCCAGACCAGGCTACGGAAGGATCCCAGCCCTCCCACCTCCCTGAGCTCCTTCCAGTCAGCATCTCTCTCTCTCTCTTTTTTTTAAAGTCACAAACGTGCCCTTTATCTTGGTCCTCTTTCAGTTCATGATGCAGCAGTGCCTCCTGTGTGCCCTAACTACCACTGCCTGGGCTTTGGTCTCCTCATCCCATCGCTTGATGCCAGCTTGCTTTGTGGCATGTATAAAGCCACCCCAGTCTCTGCTGGCTGCAGAGGGCTGAGGAAGCTAGCCCTTCTGGTGGTGGGGTCTTGTTTGTGTACCTGTATTCAGTATCTGCTTGAGGGTGCATGTGGCACTGGGTGCTGTCCCAAGAAGCTCACAGCCTAGCTGAGGAGACAAACGTCTTGCCAGATTTTCCCGTTGCGACAAGGCCCGGAATAACCAGGGCCTGCTTTAGCCAGGGTGGGCCAGAAGAACATCTCTTAGGAGCCCCTCAGGCCTAGGGAACAGCGAGTATAAAAGCCCTGTTCTCCATCTGGAACCCCACCCTCAGCTTCTGTCCTCCTGGGTCCTCCTCCAGCCTTGCTTCTGAGCCATGGTCCACAGTGGCCCTCTCCCATCAGTCTTTCCCTCTTCTGCTCCTGTCCAAAGTGCTGTGGCCCCAAGCCTGGTACTCACTCCCCTTCTCTGCCTGGACCGCTCACCACCAGCGTCCTGGAACATCCTGGCAAGCCATCAGGCCACCTTTAATCCACACTGCTTCCAAATGACTGCTATCCCCGCCTTTTCCCCTCATCTCTCACACTCGGCTCTCCTCTGTCCACTCCCCCTGCCCCAGCAGGTGACTCTTTTTTCCTTATATCTTTAACATTTTTATTGATAGTCATGTACCATACCATACAATTCACCTATTTCATTTGTTCAAATCACTGATTTTTAGTCTATTCACAGTTGTGCAGATTTAGGATCACCATAATCCTAAATTTACAACACTTTCATTAGTCCAAAAAGAAACCTATTCCCATTAGTAGTCACTCCCCATTCTCCTCTCCCCCACCCCCTGACAACCACTCATCTGCTTTCTGTCTCTGGATTTGCCTCTTCTGGTCGTTTCATATAAATGAAATGACTTGCTACCTGTCCTTTTGTGTCTGGCTTCTTTGACTTAGCATGATGATTTTAATGTTCATTTTGTACCATGTGTTGGTGCTTCATTCCTTTTATGAATGAATAATATTCTTGTATGGCTGGATTACATTTTGTTTATTCATTTACCACTTGATGGACATTTGAGTTGTTTTCACCCTTTGGCTTCTGTGAACATTCCTGTGTAAGCTTTTGTGTGGACATGTGTTTCATTTCTCCGGGGCGAAATTTTACCTAGGAGTGGAATTGCTGGGTCATATGGTAGCTCCGCATTTAATGTCTTAAGGAACTGCCAAACTATTTTCCAAATTGGTTGTACCGTTTTACGTTTCCACCTGCAATGTGTGGAAGTTCCAATTCTCCACATCTGGACAGCACTAATTATTTTCCATGTTTTTGATACTAGCCATCCTAGTGGGTGTGAGTAAGTATCTCATTGTGGTACCTCATTGTGGTTTTTCTTTGCATTTCCCTGCTGACATGGTGTTGAGAGCATCTCTTCAGGTGTTTATTGGCCATTTGTATAGCTTCCTTGGAGAAATGTCTTTTCAGGTCCTTTACACATTTTTTAATTAGGTTGTTTTTAATCATCTTTTTATTATTGAGTTTTAAGAGTTCTTTATATATTTTGGATACCATTCCCTTATCAGATACATGCTTTGCAAATACTTGCTCCCATTCTGTGGGTTGTCTTTTCAGCTTATAGAAGGTGTCAGCACAAAAGTTTTTAATTTCAATGGAGTCCAGTTCATCTATTCTTGTTTTTGTTACTTGTGCTTCCACTGTCATATCTAAGAAACCATTGTCTCATCTAAGGTCACAGAGACTGACTCTTCTGTTTTCTAAGAGTTTTATGGTTTTAGCTCTTACATCGAGCTCTTTGATCCATTTTGAGTTCATTTTTATGTGGGGGGAAGGAAGTAGTACACTTTATTCTTTTGCATGTGGCTATCCAGTTGTCCAATTTGTGGAAAAGACTATTCTTTCCCCATTGAATTGTCTTGGCACCCTTGTCCAAAATCAGTTGACCATAAACGTGAGGGTTTATTTCTGGACTCTCAGCTCTGTTCTGTTGATGTACATGTCCATCCTTTTGCCAGTCCCCCACTGTCTTGTACACACAGCTGCGTGATAAATTTTGAAATTGTGAAGTGCGAGTCCTCCAACTTTGTTCTACTTTTTCAGAATTGTTTTGGCTATTCTGCATTTCCATATGAATTTCATGATCTGCTTGTCAATTTCTGTGGGAATGTTGGGGGAAGGTTGGCATTCTGATGGGGACTGCGTTGAATCTGTACCTCAATTTGAGGAGTGCTGCTGTCTGAACAAGGTTAAGTTCTGATCCATGAACACAGGATGCGTTACCATTTATTTAGGTTTTCTTTATATGTGGCCCACATATCCTTCTGGGCATGCTCCTCACCAGCCTCCTCCACCATATTGGTAGCTCTGGAGGCACAGACCTCCCTGAGGGCCTGGGGTCTCAGCCTCTCAGGAAGAGACAAGTTAGAGCCCTATCATCGTAAAGGAATTTCTCTTACGGGTGGGCCCACACGTGGGTGTCTGGTGTAAGGGCAAGGGGTCTTCACAAGGACCGTCCAGGTCTGTCCCCTGGGGCTGAGTGAGAAGAGGAGGCCCCTGGGCCTCTCTCCAGCTGTTGAAAAGAATGGAGGCAGCTCTGATGAGATGCTCCTGCCCAGTGGAGAGGACATGGAGTGCCCAATGCAGGCGGCCACCCACTGTGAACAAGCCATCGGTGACTGGGAGCTGGTCCTAAGCACTCCGGCCTCTCGGGAGAGGTCCTGCCTCTCAGCACAGGAACCAGGGTGTTGTCTCTACCCTGTCCCCTGTTATGTGGAAGTGTCTTACCCGAAGCTGGTGTTTTTCACAGGTTAAACTAAAGGGGTAAAAATTGAGCCAGTTTCTCCTTTATCTCTGAGTCCAGTAGAGGTGCCGGATGACCCTTGTGCTGGAGGTGAGCTAAAGAAGAGAGAGCCCCTCTCTGTCCCCCAACGAGGCTCAGGGAGTGACCTCAACCACCGTTTCCTGGTCCTTTACTGGGTGTTAACTGAAGCTCGACCTGGCTGAGCTTGTCAATTTGTCCCAGCAACCATGAGGTCTGTCCAGAGAAGAGACTGAGAGGCTGGAAAGATGACGGGGCAGAGCGAGCCAAGCCCAGCCAGGCCCCAGGCAGTCTGGGCCTCCCAGAAGACCCAGCAGGCCCACAGCCTGTCAGTCAGGATTAGAACGCAGGTGCCCACAGGTGCTCAGTAAATATTCATGGCAGCTTCTGTCCCCTGGGGTCCTGGGCAGGGGCTTGACCCTGCTGGATGGGGAGGCACCAGCACCCTGGGAGTCCAGAGGGTGGTTGGGTGGCCCCTGCAGGGCACTGTCTGCCTCTGGCAGCCCTGTCCAGCCCCCCGTGAGCAGCACGCAGGGAGGTGACCCAGGCAGCCGGGAACCTCCATGGAGTTGGGACCCAGTGTGGATACTGTCCTTCCTCATGGGGACCAGCCAGTTGACTGGGAACCAAACAGCCTTCTAGAAGATGATGGGGCCAGGGCCACCCAACATAAACATCTAGACCCTCAGGCTTTTCTGCGGTCCCCCCATAGCCTGCACCTTCCAGAAACCCCAACTTGGGGGCAGAGGTGTTGCAGCCATAGGAGCCTCACCTGTGAGAGAGAAGCTGAGGCAGCTTGGTGTCCCCTGTGTGCTGAGCTGGTGAACGCGATAGAGTGGTCTGCAGCTGTGGGGGAGGGGGCTGTCTGAGGGAGGGGGCTAATCGACATTCCACAAAGACAAAAAATAGAAGAAATACGCACTAGAGTTGGTCCTGGCCACCTCTGGGCAGGGATCGTGGGGGCTTTCACTTTCTCCCTCGCCCATATTTCTGGAGTATTTGCACAGCAAGTGGATTGTGCTTCACGAGAAGAAATGACGAGGGGTGGCCTGTCCTGTGTGCAGGTACTGAGCCCGCTCCCCTTCTCCCCACAGGCTACAGCATGTTTGCTGTGGGCATCGGGACCTTGCTCTTCGGGTACTGGAGCATGATGAAGTGGAACCGTGAACGCAGGTAGGCTCAACTGAGGGTTGGACAGGACGTGCGCCTGTGGACTTGGTGTAGTTGGGATCCCCTTGTCAATCCCCTGGGCCTCAGTGAGTGCGAGCCCTGACCCAGCAGGTTCATCTCTGGGCTTTATCCTCAAGAAATGACTAGTAAGCGAGGAGCTTGCCACCAGGCATCCCTCGGCCTCCACTACTGGGGACCAGAGGGTCCAGGTTAGGATGGCCCATTGGATAGAGGTGAAGGTGGAGAGGCAGGCCCAGTACGTGCTCTCTTAGTAGGGTTTTGTCAGTGGTAACCAGGCAGTGAGGATAATAAGGGCTTAGAAACAGGCCGTGCAAGACAATGGCCGTGCCAGCCACGTGGGGCCTGAGGGACCAGGGCCTGTGGTGACCTCAATTTAGACTCTGGCCTCCTCTCAGCTTGCCTGGATGCCCTGCCAGGAGGCTTCTTCTCATTGGCCCCTGACAGGCTGGGCCCCTTGACCCTGTCCCATCCTGTGGCATGTGTCCTTAGCATCCTCCCTGAGCTCACTCACCCCCCACGGGACCAGGAATCCCTTGAGGGCGGTATTGGAGAAGGCACAGCATGTGGAGGGCGCTTGGCATTATTAAGTGAACTGAGGAGTACCTGGTGGGTACCAGACACTAGGGCCCTGCACTGGACAGAAGAGACCAGGTCCAGCCTCCCGAGGCACACCGCCCACAGGAGATGGACATGGTAGGTGACAGCAGTGTGCGGCTGTGGTGAAGGCAGTAGTCTGGAGCGCGGGTGCTGCTCTGGGTCCTGGGGGATGGGAGAGGGTGGGGACTGAAGTTCACCCAGACCCTTCCCGGTGTGAGATTCCTGGTGATGAGGGGAGACAGCCAGAGGCCACTCCCTGAGCCACATCACTGGACGCCGCTCCCTCCACTTCCCCCAGCCCAGGAGTGGCTGGTGGCTTGGAAGACGTGAAAAAGTAGGGAGAAGAAAGGAGCCGCCTGTGATACATGGACTCCACCCAGCCGTTATTTTGAGATGAAGGGGACAGTAGAGGGAGTTTTTGTAAGGCCCAGAGCCCCGTGATGAATGTGTGTTGGTGAATCAACGTTGTCTCTTCATCATCCCCCGCCCTGTTTCACCGCAATCATCAGGCCCAGGCTGTTTTTAGGATTAGAAAAGTTTTTTAATTGAAAAGAAAGTGTGAAACCAACAGTCTTTTGGACTGATGCCTGTGCCAGCTCTGTGCCCCCCACGCTCACCCTCATCTTGAGCTTCTGGGGGGCGGATCCCACTGCCTTAGGCCTGCCCCACTCACTTGCCTCTCTCCCAACCCCCTTCCCCATGCATCACCCTGGGTGTTTGAGGGCCACGTTGTTTACCAGTCATCCCAGCCTGGTCTGATCTCGTTGTTGCTTTGGGGCTTTTACAGGCGCCTGCAGATTGAGGACTTCGAGGCCCGCATTGCACTGATGCCGTTGTTGCAGGCAGAGAAGGACCGGAGGTGGGGCCACGGGGGCCAGGGTCGGGAAGCCATAGGCCTGAGTGCCCCAGCCTGCAGCTCAGGACACGGCCAGAATTCATGTGGGGACTGGCAGCCTCGTCACACATACAGGGCTACTGTTACCCTTAGAGAGGGCCCTAGACATGACTTATAGCAGAAACCCAAGGGGGAGAACAGGAAGGATTCCTGGTGGAGAGGGCATTAGGGCTGGAGCAGGAAGACAGTAAGAGTTTACCGAGGGGAGGAAAGGAAAGGAGAAGAGGGGTCAGTGTGTACAGAGTTAAAACTGGCAGGAGGTAATGGGGGCATAGAGCATGGAGGGGTCTGGCAGGGACTCCTCAGGGTGCTCAGGCCTGTCCCCCACCTCCCATTCTGTCCCTCCAGGGTCCTGCAGATGCTTCGGGAGAACCTGGAGGAGGAAGCCATCATCATGAAGGACGTGCCCGACTGGAAGGTGGGTCCTGAAGTCCTGGAGAGGGCTGGAGTCCAGGCAGCTGCAGAAATGCAGCCTGTAACAGGAAACCTGGGGCTGAGGCAGGTGGTGGTGCCAGCTGTGTGGAGGGGAAGGCAGCAGCTTTTGACACAGTGGTCAGCAGGCTATGTGGGCCTGAGGGGACAGCTGCACCCCTACCCATACCCCGCTGTCCCCACAGGTGGGTGAGTCTGTGTTCCACACAACGCGCTGGGTGACCCCCATGATGGGCGAGCTCTATGGACTACGCACGAATGAGGAGATTCTCAATGCCACCTACGGCTTCATATGGTACACGTAGGGATCTGCGCCCCTTGGACCACTGGACCCCCGCCCCCTCCCCACCGGGAAAGAATAAATACTCTTGAGACCCGCCTGTCAGTGTCCCAGGGAGTGAGTGACTGGGGCAGGGGAGGGTGCTACTGGGTCATACACGGCCTGGACACAGGGACTAGACCTGGGGGACTCCTCAGAAGACGCCAGCTGGCAAAGCCTCAAAACACACCCAAAAACTGCCCTTGGATCCACCATCAGCCTCTGCTGCCAGATATGCCTGGACTTTCCTACCTCTCTGTTGAAACCCTGCTTGTGAGCAGCCTGCCTCTGCAGGCTCAGAGCCTCTCTGCTAGGGGCACAGGGGTGGTTGGGCGCCCTGGAGAGGAGAGCCCCGGGTTTGGGGGGGTGGTAGAGGGGAGTCCCCTTGATCCCAGGCCAGGATCCCATGGTAGGAGTAAGCGGCCCATCGCTGCCGGACCAGACTTCATTTCTCTGCCAGTATCCGCCACTCTGGGCTTCCCTCCGTCCCTGCAACGGCTGCACGCCTGGCAGGAAAGGGTTAAGTCCGCCTGCACCCACCGGCCAATGGTTGCGTGCAGCGCCTTCGCGGTGCCTCCTGATTGGCGGGCACGCAGAGTGGGCGGGGGGGCCGCCCTCGGCCCAGGGATGCACTTAAAAGGCCGTGGCGGCGGTGGCCCTCTGCGCACCAGCTCACCTCCGCCATGAGCGGCGCAGCGGGCCCGGACCCGGAGGAGGCGCCCGAGGAGCAGCGTTTCCTAAGGTCAGCCGGGAAGGGGACGTCGGAGACTGCGTGGCTGGGATGTGGCCCGGGAGTCCGGGGACCCGAGGCAGGGGCATGGCCGGGATGGGACCCGGGGGAATCCGAGGCCCACCCTGCGTTTCGCTGGAGAGACTAACCCTGCCTCCGCCAACGCCCCCGAAGCTGCGTTGTCTGGGAGACTGCATCCGCGGCAGGCCCGCCCCTCATGAATTATTCATCACCAATAGCCACCGCCCCGCCCCCCCCCCCCCCCCCCCCCCCCCCCCCCGCCCCGCAACCCAACCCTGGCCCGCATCCCCTTTCCATCTCTCCCAGGGACCCTGGAGCACCCGCCCTTCCTTCCCCATCTGGCAAGAGCTGAGCTCTTTTAACTCTTGACTCAAACATTCACACCTCCCTTGGTGGTCCCCCTGCCACTATCCCCTTGTCCAGAGAAGGAAACTGAGGCCTGGGGAGGGAAGCCACTGGCTGAGCCAGCGCTAGGGCAAGTTTTGAACATATGGACCACTTGCCAGCGGGCTGATGAATTTGGGGTCGGAACTGGCAGCTGTGGCTGTGTCTCCCACCTCGTCCTGAGTCATCCTCCTGTGTCCTCTAAGCTTGTGTGACATGGGACCCCAAGCAGGGCTGTGGACCTCACTGTACACAGATTCATTTAGAAGCCCCTTGTGCAACCACCTGCCTCCTGTCCACTCAGCCCCCATTCTCAGGGCAGTATGTCCAGTGACTAGCTGATGCCCAGACTCAGCCTGGAGACCCAGCAACATCCTAGGCAGGGGGAGAAGAATGTTTTAGAAGCTGGAACTGTGACTTCACCTGGCGTGGGGGACAGCAAGGCCAGTTGTGTGGGGCCTCAAATGGCAACTGAGGAATGAAGGGGTGCTGTCAGGTGGGTAGGAGGGGAACACAGCGAGCAAGGGGAGAGGAGGCAGCGAGGCTGGAGACATGATGGGGGGCATGGAGGCGGGATGAGGAATGTGAATATTCTCTGAGGGCTGGGGAGCCATAAGAAGCTTTGGGATGGGGAGTGATGTGATCTCGTGTTCAAGTTTTCAAAGCCCCCATGTCGCGTGTCGAGGAGTTTGGGGGGCATGAAACTGCTGTAGGCAGCCAGGTGAACAGTGATGGCAGGCTGGTGGGCAGAGGCGTGAGGGTGGAGAAAAGCAGAGGGAGCTGAGAGAGCAGGGAGGGTCTGGCACAGGCACCCTGCCCTCAGGGCTTCACCTCCAAAAGAGCCCCTCCCCTACTTAGGGCCCTCCTTGCCCCCTCCCAGAAGCATTCTGGGAGTGTCAGTCCCAGTTCCCTTTGAAACCAGATCACCTCAGCCCTTCTGGGGCTGGCGGCCAAATCCTTGGGCCTTGAAGCCCCTCTCGTCTGGGGGCTGAGATTGGGAGAAGCAAGAGGCACCCTCATAACTGAGCCCCTCACCCCCAGTCTCACAACTGCCTGAGTCTCCCTCCCCCACCAGCTCAAATTTCCTGCTGCCCCCACCCCCAGGCTCCAAGCCTGGACCACCTTCTAGCCACGAGTCCCCATTACCACTCTAATGACCACTTAGGCAAGAAGATGATGTTTCAAAGGCCAAACCTTTGGGACAGAGGAAGAACAGGAGGAATGGATACTCTCCCACTCTCCTCCCTCCCTCGTGTGGGGGCAGCAGCCAGAGCTGTCACAAGATGAAGGTGGAGGAATGAGCCACATTCCTGAACGTGCACCTTCTCCAACCTTCTTTCCTGGGAGGTGGGCCGGGCTGCCCTGGGGGCGGTCTTCATCTGATTCCACCGTGAGCTCCTTTCCCCCACCTGGTCCTTCAGCCTCTTCCAACGTAGGTGGAAGAAAAGCCCAGAGTGGAATCTGGCTCTGGTTGCTGAGGTGACTCAGGGCATGTGGCCGCCCTGTCCTAAGCCTCCATCTCCCCCATCTGCATGGGCCCCCAAAGTGTCTTCCTGACCCAGTTTCTCAGTCTTGCTTGCTCTGCTTCAGCCACACCAACCTCTCTTCTGTCCCTTGAGCCTGCCAAACTCATTCCCACCACAGGGCCTTGGCCCTCACTGTTATTGCAACCTGGATTACCTCCCACAGTGCTCTAGACCTCCTCCTCCAGGAAGCCCTCCCCGACCCCCTATCCCACAGCAGTCCTCACACCCCATCTCTGTTCCTCCTGCTGCCTGGCCTGATCATGCTGCAAAATTGGCTGGAAAGTTGTGGTCTCCTGCTCACAGAATTGAGGAAGGGAACCTCAGGATTCATCCCACCAAATCTCTGCTTCTCCTTCTCTGGTCACATGCTGTGGCTCTGGAGATGGACACCAAGGGTGGAAGTCCTGGTTTTCCCACTTGCTTCCTGCATGACCCTGGGCAAGCAACTTAGCTTCTCTGAGCTGTTGGGTGTTCTTCCAACTCCTCTGGGCCAGGTTCTATCATAATCATCATTGTTACACTCTCTAGAGTCTGCTGAGCTAGGGGCAGGTGCTGTTCCCCAGCAGGAAGGGGTCCTGCCTAGGAGAAGCTGGCATCAGGTCTTAGACCCTGCCCAGCTGCCCCAACCCCTGACTTGGGTGAGGAGCATCTTCTGATCCTCAATGCCAGCTCTCCCTCTCTGCAGCCACCAAGCCGGTGCCCTTTGGAAGCCATCTAGGCCAGGGCCAGCTTGGTCTTGGCACTTAGAAGGGCCCAACACTTGGTTTAATCTGCTGTCACTACCTTAAAATTCTTAATAATTTTTGAACAAGGGGCCCCACATTTTCATTTTGCACTGGGCCTGGCAAATCATATAACCTGTCCTGCCTTCACTTTGCAAAGGAGGAAGCAAGGTTCAGAGAGATGAGATAGACCCAGTAACTCAGCGAGTTGGTGGCAGAGCTTTACCTCAAGCAGAGGCCACAACTATAACTGTCCTTGAAGAAGGGTCACCAATGGATCTCAGAGCTGTGGGCCCCACATCCACCCTCCTAAGTGAGCCATCAATCCCCTCTGCAACCTTCAAAACCCACTTCCCCAGCCACCCTTCGTCCAGTCTACCCACTCCAGCGTCCTGAAGCTCGCTCAATGGTTTCCATTTCCTGAAATCCGTCCATCGCGCCCATCAAAGTCCTTCACGCTGCATTCCGCTTTCTGGGTTCCTCCCGCCTTCCCGGCTGGGGGCGTCAGTGTCACGCTCTGTCTCCCACGCTTTGGGGCAATAGAACCAACATGCGCCGCCACGCGCTTCTTCGACCACCAGAGGGCGCCCGTACCTCAGGTTTTGGCTCAAACCGCCCGCTGCTTAGGCTTCTGTTCAACCGCGTGCGCGTTGAGTGGGGAAACTGAGGGAGGATCCCCGGCTCTGGGCTGCGGAAGCTGCACGAGGGTGGCTCGGAACCTCGGTGGAACATTTCTGGCTCCATCTGAGTCTCTGTCTCTAGGTCCTTTCTCCATCTCTCTGTGTCTCTGAGGTTCTCTCCCCACTCTGTCCCCCAGCGCCGCGGAGGCGGCTGCTCTGGAGCGGGAGCTGCTGGAGGATTATCGCTTTGGGCGGCAGCAGCTGGTGGAGTTGTGCGGCCATGCTAGTGCCGTGGCTGTGACCAAGGTACCTGACTTCTCACCCTCAACCTTGACCCCAATAAGATGGCCAGCCTACCAGAGCCAAGGCTAGCTGCATGACCACCATGGCTAGGATGGGCTTGTCCTCAGGAACCCTCTTTGCTTGGGGCCACCTCAGCGCATCACTCAGATGGGGAAACTGAGGCCCAGAGAGGATCATCAATGGGACAGGCCAGGGTGACATTGAGCATCAGGGCAGAGACAGGGTCCCCAGAGATGTGAGGCTGGGGAGCAGAGACTGAGCCATCGCAGGGACAGGTCTGGGGCCCTTGAGGTGCAGACTTGACTGCTTGTGTCTGCCACCTCCTGAGTCTCAGGCACAGGGGACATCAGCTCCCACAGTCTGAGCACCCCCCAAACGACCCTGTGCCACAGGTGGGGAAATTGAGGCCCAGAGGCTGGGAGGGGCTGCCCAGGGCCCCAGGGGGTGGGAAGCAGAGCTGTATCCAGCTTTGGGGCAAACCTGCAGCCCTCGAGGGACCTCCAAGAGACTCATGCTATCCAGGGTTTCCAGCCATGTTGCCATACCATGCAGGGCCTCAGTTTCATCCTCTCAAGAAAGGGTTATAAATTGACTCCAGTTAAACTCCCGCCTGACCCTTCGTGACCAACTGTCCGGTTTTTGCCCTGAAAACCCTGCTTCCGTCCAGGAGCCCCTCGGTCCCAGCCACCCAGACGCTATCACTCTCCCTCACTTGCGTGTGGGACTCGGCTCTGGGCCTGGTGTGGTGGGGGCACAGGCATCATCAGGGTTGGGCAGGGCCTCGCTGAGACCTTGGAGTGGAGACTCAAAAAAGGGAATAACTTCCCCTCTGTGTAGTTGGAAGTTAGAACCTGGCTGGGCCCCCCTGCACACCCCCCTGCCCCCCCAGCCACCTCACATGCCTGGCAGCCATTGTAACTCCCATTTGATGGAGGCAAAATTGAGGCTGGGAGAGGAGAGGGGGCCGAGGCGACGCAGAGTCAGGGCAGGGCTGGGTCTGGAACACCGGGACTCTTACCTCCTGTGTTAAAGAGAGACACACAGGCCCACAGAGACACAGAGAGTCTGAGAGAGAGAGACTGACAAAGAGAAAAACAGAGACGAAGACAGAGAGAGACTAGATGGAAAGGGACGGCTGAGAGATGGAGAGACAAGGTATGGCAGGTTGGAAAAGTACCCTCCTCCCTTCCTTCCCCCCGCCAATTTGGGGCCTCCAGGAGGGACTGAGTCCTGGAAACATGGGCGGGGGAGGGGCAGCCACTGCGGTGGAAAAAGGTGGAAGAATGTCTGCAATTTGGGCCGAGAATAAACAAACCACAGTCTGGGCGCCAGGCGGTGGCAGGAGGCACGTTTTCCTGGTCAGGCTTGGCAGAGCCTGAGGCAAGGACTCTGCATCTCCAATGAGGAAACTGAGGCCCCAAGAGGCCCCACCCCTCACCCAGAACCCCGCCTAGGATGCCTCTGTTTCTGTCCTATCCTCTTGCCTCCCAGGCCCAAGTCCCAACCCTTCCTCTACTCCAGGGCTCAGTTTCCCCACTGGAGCAAGAAAGAATTCTGAGCCCTGTGCCTTTGACTTTGTTCTGCCTCCTGCTAGGTGTTCCCCTTGCCTGCTCTCTCTCGGAAGCAGAGGATGGTGCTGGTTGTGTGCGGCCCGGAGCAGAACGGTGCAGTGGGGCTGGTCTGTGCCCGGCACCTGCGGGTGTTTGTGAGTAGCATGCATGCCCTTCGCCTCCCAGGGTCACCCCTGACCCCGTCCCAGAATTGCTTCCTCCTCTTGATAGTGTCCCGGGGAACATTGAGGCTGGAAAGGTTACAGGATATCCCCACTGTTTGCCCCAGGCAGGGTCTGCTACCTGGTACCCAGGTCTGAGGTCTAGGCCCCAAGGGGAGCCTGGGAGGGTTCCCAGTGCAGACTCCTTCCTGCCCACCCCCGCAGGAGTACGAACCGACCATCTTCTACCCTACACGCTCCCTGGACCCGCTGCACCGGGACCTGACTACCCAGTGTGAGAAGATGGACATCCCCTTCCTGTCTTATCTGCCCACGGAGGTCAGCGTTCCGTGGCAACTGGGATGGGAGGTGGGGGACGGTGCCCTAAGGCTGCCCCCTGACCCTGCCTGCCATCCCAGGTACAGCTCATCAACAATGCCTACGGGCTGGTGGTGGACGCCGTGCTTGGCCCCGGTGTGGAGCCGGGCGAGGTCGGGGGCCCCTGCACGCGTGCGCTGGCCACACTCAAGCTGTTGTCCATCCCCCTCGTGAGCCTGGACATTCCCTCAGGCATGCCAGGTGGAGGGGGCACATCGGGGCCTGGGGGGCTTGGGTGGGGGCCCCCGTACTCTGTCTTCCGGTAGCCCTGCCCACTCTGAGCCTCACTTGCCCCAGTGTGGATGGCTCGTGCACTCTGGGTGAGGCTGAGGGTCACGTCCATCCCTCAGATGAGGAAGACTGAGGCTGCTGCCCAGGTGACCCCGAGTTCCCTCCCCCCCACACCCAGCCCAGTGTGCCCGCTGCCCACCCTGGCCCAGTCGCCTGGGCAGACGTGAGCTCACTCGGCAAAAGCCTCGCCTGTCCTGGCTGCCGCCCCATGCCTGCTGGAACCATTAGGCAACGGGCAGACGGAACAAACAGCCGCTGGCCAGCCGGACCCTCCACGGGGGTGGCCAGACTCAGGGGGATGTCCTTCAGCTTGCAAGACCCCAGGGCCATCCCAGTAGGGTGCTGCAGAGCAGAGGGGTTGGCTATGAGGAGGTGGGCTGTCTGGTCTGAGGGTGGAAGCTAGGGTAATGGAAGGAAGGATTAAAGTCAGAGGGTGGAGGCTTTTAGTTAGTGGCCCCAGACTCGGGCCAGAGGCAGGACAGAAGGCAAGGCCCCTGGTCTGAAGGAGGAGGCTCATCTGAGAGGTGGCAGAGGCTATGGCCCAATGAGGGAGGGGGTGGGGTCCTGCTAAGTCAAAAGGCAAGATCTAGTCTGAGGGTGAGGGCAGGGATGTCAGGTCACAGGGAAAAGGCTCTAGACACAGGAGGATGGACAGATGCTCAAATTGAGTGAAGAAGGGGCACATCCCATCAGAGGCAAGAACCTGGGGCAAAGAGACAAGTCTGATGGGGGAGGCTTGCCTGAGGATGGAGGCAAGTCTGTCCTCTGAGTGGAGAGTGGGGATCTGGTCCGGGGGTCGGGGAGAAGGCTGGCTGGGGAGTCTGGGTGAGAATAGGTGCTAGTCTAAGTGGGGAAGCTCGGGGTTGGTCAGGAAGCGGATATGGGGACAGGCCGCTGGTCAGAAGGCAGAGGCATAGGTCTGACTGGGAAAGGGCAGCAGGTGGAAATGATGTAATCTGAAGGCAGAGACTGAGTCAGACGGAGGAGGAAGATTAGGCAGCAGGATGGGAGCACGGTAAGAAAAGTATGAGGGTAGAGGCTGTGGTCAGAGGGAGAGCGAAATGCCTTCCAAGGAGGGGGAGAGACTGGTCTGAGGGCGGAGGCTCAGTTCTATGGGGAGGCAGGTATGACCAAGACTCCCTTGCAGAAAGCAGAGGCTGCGTCTGACGGGGGGAAGAGGGAAGTGGGTGGTGGCGCGGCAGGACTCTCATCCCAGGGCAAGCACCCCTCCCAGCTCCCGATCCGCCTCCCCCTCCTCCCTCAGGCTGGGACGCGGAGACCGGCGGCGACGCCGAGGACGGGCTGCGGCCGGACGTGCTGGTGTTGCTGGCGGCGCCCAAGCGCTGCGCCGGCCGCTTCTCCGGGCGCCACCACTTCGTGGCCGGCAGGTTCGTGCCCGACGACGTGCGCCGCAAGTTCGCGCTGCGCCTGCCGGGCTACACCGGCACCGACTGCGTGGCGGCGCTCTGAGCCCGCGCCCCCGCGGCCGGACCCGCGCCAATAAACAGCCGTCCGCCGCCACCTCGCCTCCGCGTCCTCTGTGCGCCGGGCCCGCGCTGGGCGCGCAAACTCGGGGTGGGGGGTCCTTCCCACCGGCCCCCGGCGGCCCAAGGCGGGAGAGCTAGAGGGTAGACACAGGGTGGGACTTCCCGCTGGCCTCCGAGAAAACTGGAGCCAGAAGAGTGGTGGGTAGGTAGATTCAGGGTGGGACTTCCAGCCTGCTCGGGGTAGGGGGGGCCTAAAACCAACTGGATCGAAGTCAGACTCGATGGAAGACTTCGAGCCGCCCAAAGGGCCGCCTAAAGCGCGAAGATTGGGGCAGCTTCAGGCTCGATTCCAAGAGGCACCTCCCGCAGGCAGCTTGGGACCCAACGTGGAGAGTGGAGGGTGGGCTGAGGGAGGGACTTCCAGCCGGCGACGGGGGAAGCAGGCCAGCCAGCCTGAGGGCGGAGGCACAGCCAGACTCACCGAGGGGGGCGACCCAGAGAGGTTGCTCGCACACCGAAGTCACCCAGGGCCGAGGAGGGTCTCTTGGACGGGGCGGGGCCTGGACGGGGCGGGGCCTGCGGTCGCGTTCGCCCCCACTCTCAGCCCCAGCGGCAGCCAGACCTGCAGGAGTCAGACCCGAGCGCGCCGCAGAGCCTAGACCCTTCCTCGGACGCTCAGACCCAGCCATGGCGTCGCTGCCGCCACTACTCTGCCTCTGTGTCGCTGCCGCGCACCTGGCGGGGACCCGAGGTGAGGCGCCCCCAGCCCCCAGCCCAGCCCAGCCCCCTAAGCGCCCCACCCTCTGGCAGCGAGCCTGGCATGCAGCCACGCCTGGAGAGACAGCCAAGGGACCCACTCGCTTCCCTAGACCTGGGTCCACTTCGCCAGCCCGGGGTTGAGGGAGGGGGCGACGAGGAGACGGAGCCTTGGAACCAACTAGGGCGGGGAGGGGTCCTCCTCTGCTCCCTGCCATCCTCGGAGAGACGATAGGCGCACCCAGAGTGGATCTGAACTTCAGGCTCCTCTGGGTTCCCGGGGAACGCTGGGCGCCGGTCTCAGCCCCAGTGTTTGGACCCCAAAGCACCTGGTCCTGGCTCCGGGATGAAGGGGTCAGAGCCGTCCCCTCTCACCTAACTCGTCCCCTCTTCCACACACACACCACTCAGAAAAGAAATTCCCATCTCTGGAACAATCGGCAGGGGAGCGGGGGTAGGGGGGTGGGGGGAGGCTGGGCCCATTTCTCACATGAGGAGACTGAGGCTCTGAGACGGAAGGGACCTGTCTGAGGTCATTGCCCAGTCCAGCTATCTCAAATAACTCGAGCCTAGAGCAGCCAGGCTAGATTCCAAGGACTTCCCATTGGCAGCTTGGGCCCCAAGTGCACGAATGGAAGGTAGACTGAGGGAGGGAATTCCAGTTGGTAAATGGATGAAGCGGAATGCAGCTCAACGTGAGGACAAAGGCACAGCCCACAGAACTCATGGCCGCTGAACACACCCAGGGAGAGAAGTGGATCTGGGGGAGCAGAGCGGACACAGACTTCCCCAGCCCAGGGAGTTGGGGCTGGGTCAGAGGGAGGGATGGGGCTGCCAGAGACTGAGGACGGAGGAAAGCCATGGGGAGGCTTCCTGGAGGAGGGGGTGCTGCAGTCCTTGGGATCAGCCAGAGCTGGGTTCTGGCTTCTAAGAGGCTGTTTTCTCCCCTGTGACATGGGGATGATCCTGGCAGCCCCTTGCATAAAAGGGGCGCAAAGTGGTCCCTATCAGCACATGTCCCTCCCCTCACTCCTCACCCCTTCCACAGGCACCATTTCCACTGAGGAGCCCACAGAAATTGCATGGGGCCTTGAGGGTCCATCGTTGCGCCCTGGCCAGCCCTCAGCAGCGCTGGAGGACTGGGAAGGTGAGTCAGCCTGGGTTCAGGTCCTGGGTCTGCCATGGACTTGCCGTGTGAGCTCTGGCTCGTGGGGCCACATGAGGAGAGGACGTAAACTGGCTGAAGAGACAGAGTCCCTGGACATGGCAGCCCCTCAAATGGTGCCCCAAGAGGTCTAAGTTTTAGGAGCTGGGAGGTGAGCATCCAGGCTGTTTGTCAAGGAGGAAACCGAGGTGGGGCGGGGTGGGTGGGACAACCTGCCCAGGTCAGTCAGGGAAGCAGGAGTTCTGGAACCTGGGTCTCTAGTTTCCCGGCTAGGAAGGTTGCTCTTGAGTCAGGAAGGGAGTGAGCACCTCCTTTCCTGGGTAGATGGAAGCAGGAGTTGACCTGTGGGAGGCTTTCTTCCCACCTGTGGCTTCAGTGAAACAGAGGTTGCCCTGTGGGTTCAGCGAGCAGAGAGCAAGGTCCCAGCTGGTGCTAACGGGGAGCAGCCAGGCAGCAGAAAGCCACAGCTAGGGCTGGTCTCAGGCTCCTCCTGCTGCCTTTGTATCTCTTCACACCTCAGGGGTTCTGAATTCTGAGGCCGGGGGCTGGGGAGACCTCAGCGTGCACTGATGCGCCAGCTCCGGCACTGGGCAGCAGAACTAGGACTGGTGCAAGGGGAGGCCAACGTTCCCGTGACCTCTTTACAGCTCCTTCTGCCCTAGAGGGCTCTGGTTCTGGGAGGGGTCGTGGGCAGGCTGAGCTACCCTGTGCTCCTGGAGGGCGGAGGGACCCGGCTTAGACAGCGGGTAAGGCCCTTACCAGGCAGACAGGGGTGGGCAGGCCACAGCCCGGGCCCCTGCATGCACTGATGGGGCCCGGCAGGCTGCGGCCCGGGTCCCAGCGCGTGCGGTGCCCACAGAGGCCAGCGAGTGGACGTCCTGGTTCAACGTGGACCATCCCGGCGGCGACGGAGACTTCGAGAGCCTGGCCGCCATTCGCTTCTATTACGGGCCGGCGCGCGTGTGCCCGCGGCCTTTGGCACTGGAGGCACGCACCACCGACTGGGCCCTGCCGTCTGCCGTCGGCGAGCGCGTGCACTTGAACCCCACGCGCGGTTTTTGGTGCCTCAACCGCGAGCAGCCGCGCGGCCGCCGCTGCTCCAACTACCATGTGCGCTTCCGCTGCCCGCTCGGTGAGGGCGGGGCCATGGGGGCGGGGGCCTTGTTGGTGGGCGGGGCTACGGAAAGGGCGGGACCGAGATAAGTGATGCTGGGGAGTGGGCAGGACCGGATTGGGGTGGGACTTTGGAAGGGAGGGGCTGGCAGGGATCCCCAGGAGCGCAGCTCCCTCTCGCTGCCCTCGTTTGCTCATCTGTAACAGCTCTGTTCTGTGGGGGCGTGTTTTGAGCCCCAAATATTTGCGAGGCGCGGGGAAAACAGCAGGGCTAACCTCGGGAGCTTATCTGAGGGGCGGGGCGGGACCTCAGCTGCCCCTTCGACAGGTGCGCCTGGGGGAACACTGATGGCGGCAGTGGGCAGGACTTCTCTCTGGAGTACCTGCCCTCGGAGGCACGTGGCGGGGGGCGTCCTTCAGTCTTGCACTGTCACCCGATTTCCAGGAGGCGCAGTCCCCAGGGTGGGCGGCCGCCTGACCCTCCCTCTCTGTCCTTCCCGCAGAGGCTGCGTGGGGCTCGTGGGGCCCGTGGGGTCCCTGTTCAGGGAGCTGCGGGCCAGGCCGTCGTCTGCGCCGCCGCCGCTGCTCAATCCCGGCTGGGGACGCGTGTCCCGGGCGTCCCCAGGAGGCGCAGAAGTGTGTGCGGCCTCCGTGCCCAGGTAGGAGGGGCGGAGCCTGAAGGAGAGGGTTGGGTAGAGGCGGGGCCTGGATGTGGAGGGGAGGGGCCTGTTGAGGGACGTCCCTAAAGGGGAGGGGCTAGTTGAGGTGGATGCTGACGGGGCGGGACTTGGCGGGAAGTGGCCCAGCTTTGGGTGCAGGGCCGGGGCCTGGAAAGCCTGAACTTGGTCCACATGGAGACTGGCCCTTCCCTTCTGGGCCCCCGGAGGAGCATTGGTGAACGTGTACATCTGGCTGGGAAGACGCCACAGGGGTCCTGTCCAGGAACGGGCAGATCTGAGGGGGGCACTTCCTCTGTGTGTACGGCCGAGTATGTGGATGTCCCGGTGGACGCGGACACAAAGAAGCCTGCTCACGCTCACTCGGGGTGCACACACGCGTGGCATTCGCAGCCCCGCCCGTCCCCTACGCCCACGCGGACACGCGCTCACACCCTGGCAGACACGATGCCCAGGCCCTCCCAGGGCCAGACATCAGGCCAGCCAGGAGGCGACTGGAAATTCCGATCCGGCCTGGGCTCCACAAACACGGTCTGGAGACCGGGCCGGCAGAGCCGGCAGCAGGGTGGGGGAGCACAGTGGCCAATGGGGTGGTGGGATCCCCACCCTGCCCCGCCTGGCTTTGCCCTCCGGCGCCTCTGCCCTGAAGTTTCCAGTGGAATTTTCCATTTTATGGAGAAACCGCGGGATTGGGAGGGGAGGGAGATGTTCTGGGCCCAAGACCCAGTCCCCCGCTGGGCCCCCAGCCCACGCCTGGACATTTTCTCTCATGCTGGGAGGAGTCTCTCTGCCTTGAGAGAGTCACCTCTCCTGTCCCCTCCTCCAGGGCATTTTCCTCACCCTTCTGCCCCAGGTCCCTCCCCTTAGCCCAGCCCTGACCACTGAGTCTCATGTCCCCCTCACACTAGGGGCTGCTCCAAGCCGTGTCATGCTGAGGGACACAAGAGTGGGGGTGTCTAGGTACCTTTGCTGAGTGACTGACAGAGTGGAAAGCCCTCCCCAGGAGGGAGTGAAGAAGCTTCTCTGCTCCTCTGTCTCCCTGTGTTCCTCCTCCCAGGGTGCAGCTCCAAAACGTGTGGGTGCCCTGACCACATCCTCCTGGGCTCAGTGGTCACCCCATCTGGCCGACCACTGCCAGGAGCCAGGGTCTTCCTGCGAGACTGGCCTGGCACTGTGGCCACCAGCGATGCCCATGGAACCTTCCGGATGCCTGGAGTCTGTGCCAGCAGCCGGGCCAATGTCAGTGCTCAAATGGATGGCTTCTCTGCAGGCATGGCCCAGGCCCAAGCCAATGGCTCCATATCTGCCGTGGTCACTGTTGTCCTTAATAAGTTGGGTAAGAGCCTCATGACAAGGAGGATGAGGGGGGCTGAGAAACTGAGGAGGAAATTCTGGGTGACACCAATCACTTGGGATGAGGTGATGCAGAGTGAGGTCATTGGGAGAAGAAATAAGATGTGAGACAGTCACTGGAGAAGGCGCAAGGTGAGACATGGAGTTGCAGAGGGAAGTGTTAAGATGGGGCACCATCTGGAGCAGATATGGGGTGAACTCGAAGGGGAGAGGGTCATCAGAAGAGGCACAGGTGAAATAGATCATCTCTGGAAGGGAAAGGATGGGCCCTACTCTTGGGAAGGGTCATTGGGAGAAGCTGGGATGGGGCAGGGCCCTGACCTTTGCCAACTTTGTCCCCAGAGAAGCCCTACCTGGTGAAGCACCCTGAGTCCCGAGTGCGAGAGGCTGGCCAGAACGTGACCTTCTGCTGCAAAGCCTCCGGCACCCCCATGCCCAAGAAATACTCCTGGTGAGTGCCCACCCCGTGCTCACGGGCCTCGCGCCCAGCTCTGGGCATGGACTGGATTCCCGTGATATGTGGTGCCTCAGAGACCTGAAGGAAGCTGCTCTGCAAACTCCTGGGGCTGTGTGTGGGGTGGGGGCGGGTGCAGTTCCCCCCCTGTGCCAAGGGTACCCATAGTGTTGCTCCTCCACCATGCAGGTTCCACAATGGGACCTTGCTGGACAGGCGAACACACAGGTACGGGGCCCATCTGGAGCTGCGGGGGCTGCGCCCGGACCAAGCAGGCACCTACCACTGCAAAGCGTGGAATGACGCGGGCGCCGTGCGCTCGGGCACTGCCCAGCTCACTGTGCTTGGTGAGCATCCTCGGCCCCCTAACCCTGAGCAAGCCCTGCCACCGAACTAAGTCCCGACTTTAGCTAAAACTCAACCCCAAACGGAGCCCCAATTTCAGACTGACCTCTGACCTCACTGAGTCTGATCCAAGGCCCCACTGAGCCTCTGGGTTGAACCCTTGACCCCAGTCCAGGCCCCCAACCTTGGGCTCAGTGGAGCCCTCCCCTTTACCCTGATCCGGCTGATTTCTTGCTCCCCAGACCCAGGCCAGCCTGCCTGCGACCCCAGGCCTCATGAGCACCTGATTAAACTCCCAGACGACTGCAGTCAGCCAGGCAGCAGCCCTGCCTACCTGGACGTGGGCCTCTGCCCCAACACCCTCTGCCCCAGCCGTGCAGGGTCAAGCCCTCGATGTGGGGATGTGGGCTCCCGCTGCTGCTCTGTGCGCCGCCTGGAGAGCAAGGAGATCCACTGCTCCAGCTACATCCTCCCGGTCAAGGTGGTAGCTGAGTGTGGCTGCCAGAAATGCCTGCCCCCTCGGGGGCTGGTCCGGGGACGTGTGGTGGCTGCTGACTCTGGGGAGCCCCTGCACTTCGCCCAAATCCTGCTGGGCCAGGAGCCCATAGGATTCACATCCTACCAGGGTGACTTCACTATCGAGGTGCCACCCTCCACCCAGCGGCTGGTGGTGACTTTCATGGACCCCAGGGGCGAGTTCATGGACACTATCAGGATCCTGCCTTTTGATCCTCGAGGTGCTGGTGTGTACCACGAGGTCAAGGCCATGCGAAAGAAAGCCCCAGTCATCTTAGATGCCACCCAGAGCAACACGATCCCACTCGGGGAGCTGGAAGACCAGGCCCCCTTGGGCGAGCTGGTCCTTCTGCCGGGAGCCTTCCGCAGAGCCAATGGTGAACCCTACTCGGGGGCTGTGGAGGCCCGGGTGACATTCGTGGACCCCCGAGATCTCACCTCTGCCACTGCCGCCCCCAGTGACCTGCGCTTCGTGGACAGCGACGGTGAGCTGGCGCCGCTGCGCACCTACGGAATGTTCGCGGTGGACCTCCGCGCCGCCGGCTCTGCGGAGCAGCTGCAGGCGGGGCCCGTGGCCGTGCGCGTGGCTGCAGGCCAGATCCACATGGCGGGGCACGTGGAGGCCCTCAAGTTGTGGTCCCTGAACCCCAACACGGGCTTGTGGGAGGAGGAGAGTGGCTTCCAGCGCCAGGGGTCAGCGGCCACTCGGGTCCGCCGGGAGGAGCGGGTCTTCCTGGTGGGCAACGTGGAAATCCGGGAGCGGCGTCTGTTCAACCTGGACGTGCCGGAGCGCCGCCGCTGCTTCGTGAAGGTGCGCGCCTACGCCAACGACAAATTCAACCCCAACGAGCAGGTGGAGGGCGTGGTGGTCACGCTGGTCAACCTGGAGCCCGCCCCCGGCTTCTCGGCCAACCCTCGGGCCTGGGGCCGCTTCGACAGCGCCGTCACCGGCCCCAATGGCGCCTGCCTCCCTGCCTTCTGCGACAGTGACTCGCCCGACGCCTACACGGCCCTGGTCACGGCCACCCTGGGCGGGGAGGAGCTGGAGCCCGCACCTTCCCGACCCCGCCCGCTCCCGGCCACTGTGGGGGTGGCCCAGCCCTACCTGGACAGGCTGGGTTACCGCCGCACCGACCACGACGACCCCGCCCTCAAACGAAACGGCTTCCGCATCAATCTGGCCAAACCCAGGCCTGGCGAATCCACTGAGGCCAACGGCCCCGTGTACCCGTGGCGCAGCCTGCGGGAGTGCCAGGCGGCCCCGGTGACGGCCAGCCACTTCCGCTTCGCGCGCGTGGAGGCGGACAGATACGAGTACAACGTGGTCCCATTCCGCGAGGGGGTGCCGGCCTCCTGGACCGGGGATCTCCTGTCCTGGTGGCCCAACCCACAGGAGTTCCGGGCCTGTTTCCTCAAGGTGAAGATCCAGGGTCCCCAGGAGTACATGGTCCGCTCCCACAATGCTGGGGGCAGCCACCCTCGCACCCAGGGCCAGCTCTATGGGCTCCGGGATGCCCGCAGCGTCCGGGACCCGGAGCGCTCTGGCATGTCGGCTGCCTGTGTGGAGTTCAAGTGCAGTGGGATGCTGTTCGACCAGCGACAGGTGGACAGAACACTGGTGACCATCATGCCCCAGGGCAGCTGCCGTCGCGTGGCTGTCAACGGGCTCCTGCAGGATTACTTGGCCCGGCACCCACCGCTAGCGCCGGCCGATGACCCTGCTGCCTTTTCCATGCTGGCCCCATTGGACCCTCTGGGTCACAACTACGGTGTCTACACAGTCACTGACCAGAGCCCAAGGCTGGCCAAAGAGATCGCCATTGGCCGCTGCTTTGATGGCTCCTCCGATGGCTTCTCTAGGGAGATGAAGGCTGAGGCTGGCACCGCCGTCACTTTCCAGTGCCAGGAGCCACTGGCTGGCCGGCCCAGCCTCTTCCAGAGGCTGCTGGAGTCCCCGGCGGTAGCGCTTGATGATATCCGCAGGGAGATGGGTGAGGTGGCCCGGGCACAAGCCCGAACCACGGGTCCACTCCGCACCCGCCGGGGCAGGGCCCGGCAGTGACCTGGGCCCCAGCTTCACTCCTCTGCCTTGCTCTGGGCTCCTCGGTCCCCAGAAGTCTTATCCCCTTCTCCAGACGCTCCCTCCCCAGGTTTCTGGGCCCCCTTTGCCCCCTGCCCAGAATTCAGAGTCAAGTCCGATGGTGGAAACGCCAGGTGTGACATGAAATGGAGTTTGCCCTGACTGTGGGAGCCAGCGTCCTGAGAGGCCATCGGGCAGGCGTCCGGCTGAGGCCCAGAGGGAATCGCTCCCAGCTCACGTGCCTGCCCTGATTGCATGTGTCTTTCGACCCTGATTTCAGATCTTCTGCCCCTTGGCATTTCTGGCCTTTGGCCTGAGCCCTCTCTGCATGTCGCTGAACTGGGTTCTTTATTGGGTCCTCTGCCCCAAGCTTTGCTCTTGGGGTTATTTATTGAAACAAAGCCTGTGAGGCTGGTCATGGGCGTGAGTGGGGGCTCCGGGCCCAGTGAAGGTCTGGGGCAGGGGCTTCTTGGCTCTGGGGCTGGGGGGCACAATTCTCACATGTTTGGTGCTTGGAGACCCCCTACCCAGGGGGGTCAGGGCAGGGAACCAATTAAAGATGCTTCATTTCCAACTCATGGTGTCAGTCTCAGAGGGCAAAGGATGAAGGCAGGGCTCCCGGACCCAGACGCACCTTGGCAGGTGGAAACAGGCCCGAAACACAAATAGTCATGAGTGTGCAAGGAGCTCTGGGGCCCCATGAGGCCCTGAATGCGTCTCAGGTGGGTGTGTGGGCCCCAGCTGATGCACACAGAAGTGTGTCTGTGACATGTGTGTGCAGAGCCCGCCTCTGAGTGGCCCGAGCCTGTGCTGCTCAAACCACTGAACACAGCGGGAGCTACTGCCCTGGCCTTCTTGCCGGCTCCCGCCTGGCTGTGTGCCCGGGGGCTGCAGCGGGTAGACAAGGGCCCCGGCAGGGGTGCATGCCACCAGCGGCAGGAATCGAGGCTGCCCTGGATTTCGTCAGCCGGGGCCACAGCTGCCCTGCCCTGGGCCCCACTCCACTAAGGCCTGGCCACGCCTTGGCCACGTAGTGACTGGGCTGTCCCAGGCCACGGTCCTGGGCCCTTTGACCTTGCCAGGACTCAGTCTGGAGGCGGCGGAGCCATCGCTTGCTCGTTCTCTATGTGGGAGCGGCCAGGTGAGTCCTCCTGGCACCCCGCTGGGCAGGCGCTGTTCCAACCACACTCTCATTTTACAGAGAGAAACTAAGACCCTAAAAAGAGAGGCAAGGGGCTACCTGGGCGCTGGAGTGAATCCGGGTATGAGCAGGGTCTTGCTGGATGGCCCAGCAGCCCCCTCGAGCACATGTGTGAGACTCCCATGGCCTGGAGACGCTGGCCCCAGAAGGCACTGATGTGACATTGCTGGGGGCCTGGAATAGGAGGTATTGTGCCTGGCTGATGGCCCCTGGGGAGGACTGATGGCAGGAGGTGGGGGTGCAGGGTGTCCCCTGAACCCAAGGCATGCTTGGGCCTTCTGTACACCCACTCTCTCACTTCCTCCTTGATCACCCACCTGTCCACTTGCCCACCTGCCAACCCCCCCATCTACCCTACCATCTGTCTGTCCAGCATTTAGAGGTGCCAACCGCAGAGGGCCTGGGCTTTCCCGCACAGACCCCAGCATACCTGTGGGGTCAGCACTCTGCCCTTGTGGCCCACTGGCTCTTGTCCATCTGACAACTCCCAACCTCGCCAGCCCTCCTGCCTTTGCTCAGGCCACTCCCTTCATGGGTACACCTTCCCCTGCCCAGGGGGCGGACTCGGGGGCCTGGAGGGTCAGGAAGAATCTGGCAAACCCAAGGGTATCAGCCCCTGTCTCTGAGGGTGGGCCCCCAGGCTCTGCTGGAGTCAAGGTTTGGGAGGACCCTGCTGCCAGCACCCCAGCCTCGCCCTGGAGAGGCTCTGAGGGACAAGAGAGGGGAGTTGCTTTGAGGCCCGTTGGGAGCCAGAGGGCATGTGCACTTATCCAGAACATACTGTGTCTACACCCCCAGCTGACAGGGAGACTCAGAGGAGCAAGCTCTCCATCCAAGGCAACCTGGACTTCGGGCCTGCCTGCTCCAGAGCCCTACTCAGGGCTGCCTGCTGGGGTCCTGGGGAGCAGCAGGCATGGGGGGCCTCCCCCTACAGCTGGCGGGCAAAGCTGGCTTCCAGGCGGAGGGTGATGAGGTGTCAGGCCCCATAGCCAAATACCTTTCATTGAGAAAGTGTTGGGGCCGTGGCTGCTGCCAGGCCTCGGCAGCTGGGTTTGGGCGGGCAGCTGGCCCCCCTTCCCTAGGGTGGGGCAGAGGTGGGTGGGCGTCATCCTGAAGTCCCGTCCCAGCTACTGCGGCCGGGCCAGGAATGAGCAGGGGCTCCTGGGGGGCAGCGGGCCAGGGAGGGCGTTCCTGGCAGAGGGCACAGCCCAAGCAAACAGTTGGCACAGGCAGGGCAGCGGCTCAGCACCTCCTGACCCTGCTGACAGCTCGTCAAGAGGGCAGCGTTTGGCCCCAACATCCAGATGAGGAAACTGAGGCTCTAAGAGAAGGAAGCCAGCACCCTGAGCTGACAGCCCTGTGCCTCTTGACGCTGCCCTGGGACCCCACTGTAGCCACGCAGCCAAGAGAGCCGCCCCCTCCCTCCTGGAACGCTGGCCATTTGTCCCTCAGTAAATCCATTGCTCTCCCCACAAACTGGGGCTGTCAGACCACAGCCCCTCAACCTGGGGGCAGTGAGGGGCATGAGGATCCCCAGAGACCCTGGCTTCAGCCACCCTGGGGTCAGCTCAGGGCACAAGGAGGCCCCTGGTCCCACCCACAGCATTTTAGACTTTTATAATTTTAGAACCAGGGGTTCTTAAAATTCCTAGCACCACGCGTGGGAGAAAAATCTTGGAACAATGCTTAAAACAAGAGTTTTAAAACTGCAGAATCCTAGAGGAGGAAGATAAAAATGGACACACATTGAGCACTGACCGGATGCAAGCCCTCCCTTCTCCCCCAAGGCCCAACTCACTTGAAGGTCATGTAATGTATGTGATGTTGGGACTTAAAATAGGCTTTTAGGGAGGGTGATTTTCACACACACAATTCCCATTTCATAGCTGAAGGGACTTGTCCAGAGTCACACAGCAAACAGGGACACCATGGGCTCAGGGGAAGGGCAATGTTTCCCAGAGAAGGAGACAGAGGTGCTGGGTCTTGAAGGATGTGTAGGAGTTTACCAGGTGGGCGAGGCAGGAAGGGCATTTCAGGCAGCTGGAAAGGTATATGTGAAGGCTGGAGGAGGGACACCTTGGGAGGGCATGGAGAGCAGCAGCAGCAGAAGAAGAGAGACATGCAGGGGAGGTGAACAGGGCCTTGAATGCTGAGCAAGGAGCCTGAGTTTTCATGGGGTGCTGAAGGAGGTGCTGGAAGAGAGGAAGGTCACACCATTTCTTGGAACAAAGACTCCCCTGGAGCTGGTGCAGGATTCAGCTTGTTGGAAAACATTTCTTTTATGGAACTGGGGTTTGCTCTCTCTCACGCGGCAGCCCTCGCAGGGTCCAAACCCTGCAGCCCAGCACCCCCTCTCCCCCGGCTGCCTCCTGTCCTGGCTGAACATTGCTGGCTCCTCCACCAGGGCCTCGTGGACCTGGCGCGGCCACCCACCACTTCCCCAGCCCCGTCTGTCTCTCTCATCAGCCCTCGGAGTTGGGTATGACCCAGACTCAGACCCCGAAGACTGGAGCCAGCCTGGCGGGGTGACCTGGCTTCAGTCAGGTAAGGGGAATGCTCGGGCTTCGATGATGGAAACACAGGCAGGGGGCCAGCAGAAAAAGAGCAGGCCAGGTGAATGCTGATGTCCCGCTGCCTGACCTCTCCCGGGGTAGGGGCTGAGACCAGACCCAGGGCCTGGGGAGGTGGGTCTGGGCAGGTAGGAGGGAGGAGACTCCAGGCATGAGGGGAGCAACAGACACCATCATTCTGGGGTGGATGCAGAGGAACACCCACTGCCCCGCCCAGGTCACAGTCACCATGCAGCACTGCAGATGTGGCACATGGAGCCAGACGTCCTCGTCCTCAGTCCTGAGGTCACATCGTCCTCGTCATGCCCTGTCCCCATCCTCCCCAGACACTCCCTCCCACACAACTGGGGCCACCTTCTTCTCACACATTTGGCTATACTGTCCCTCTCAATTGCAGCCCCACATGCAGTCATCCCCCAAGGTGCACGTGGCTGGACATGCTGGACACATCGGACACACCGGACACTGTCCTGTCCCTCGCAGCTGCATGGGTGGCCGCATTCCCTACACCTGGGTCACGTGGTGACACGTGCAGCTGAGGGCACCCGTGCGCTGTGGAGCATAGACACACCCACAGTTGCCCTATGCTGCCCCACATTTGGAGTTACACTGACCCCCAGATGCCCAGACTGTCAGAGTCAGGGCTGAGTCTAACACCTTGTGATCCCCACAAATTCAGTCCCACCAAGCACGCCGGGACTACAGCCGGGCACACACGTCACCTCCCACCCTCCTGGGGCCCTGGGGGGGTGGGCGTGGGTTGGGGCCGGGGGCTGGGGGCGGCCCTCAAGGTCCCAGCTGCTTTTCCTGGGAAGTCCTGAATCCCTTCCTGCTGACTCAGCTCTGGCGGCAGGCCGGCCGCGTGCTGCCAAACCTCAGGTATGTCCTCGAAGGCTGTCTGGTGGGGCTGCCGTGGAGGCTGGCGGTGAAGGGGGCTCCCACTCAGGACTCAGCCCTCCCTGGCCCTGGCCTCCCCGCTTGCCCCAGATGGAGCTTGAACATACATGGTGGAGCTCGAGGCCTGGTGCCAGCACGGTGGAGGCTGAGGCCGGCTGCTCACACCCCCAGTTCTTCCCGGCTGAGGGTCTGGGGACAAATGAGCTCCAGCCGAGCTGGGCTCCCTCATAAAGAGGCCCTGCTCAGCATACTCTCCTTGCCTCGTAAAGATGCCACTGTCTTGGGTGGTCTGTGGGGAGTAGGCCTGGCTGCCCATTCTGGGGCCCAGCACAGGGAAGGGGACACACACACACACACGTGCACACACGTGCTCCTATGTGATGTCTACATGCGGACCTGTGGGTACAGATATGCTGGATTATGCTCAGGCTCAGCCCTGGAGTGATGCTCCCACAGCCACATTCTGAAGAGGGAGGCAGAGCCAGGCACGGATACCCCAGCCTGTGGGGTCAGGCTTGGGCCAGTGGGAGGGCCCACAGCTGGAAAAACTCAGAGAAGGGCCCAGGAAAGGCTTTCAGGAGGAGAGGGCATTTGATATGGGTTTCAAAGGGTGAATAAAAGTTTGCCAAACCAAGATCAGATGTCCAAAGGTCTTGAAAGCTGGTTTTAGACTTTAGTTTTCGTCTCTGAGGATTTTGAGCAGGGGAGGGACACGGTCAGACAAACCTCAACTCACTGCCTCTTCTTGAGGAGCCAGCGTCTGTCCTCAAGAACTTGCAGTCACAGGCAGGGGGCAGAGCCAGACCCAGTAGGGAGGCGCAGAAGAGACAGGGGGTCTGTGCAGCACCTGCTGTGTGTGGGGCCGGATCCTGTAACAATGACTGAGGGCAGCCTGTATGGTCATCTCCGTTCTACAGCTGAGGAAGGCGAGGCAGGGAGAGGAGAGCGCCTAGCCCAGGGGCGCACAGGGAGGCAGGACTGTTCACAGCCAGCCCTGGCTTTGACCTTCAGTTGTGGCTGCTGACCCAGTGCCAAGCTGACCCTAAAGTTTGAAGGCCAGAATGGTGAGGCTTGAACAGGTCAGCTTTGTTGAGGGTCGTGTCTTTGCTTGTGGGGTCCTGGCTGGGGAAGGAGGTCGCTGCTCACGGGACACACAAGCTCCCCCTGGGCCTCGTCACAAGATCGCCCCCCACCCTTTGTCATTTGGCTGCTGAGTGGCCTTAATGGGGGGCTTCTAGGCAAAGGGATGTCCGACTAGGGGCGTGGGGTGCTTCTCCAGACTTGCTGGGAAGCCAAGGCCATGGGCTTGCTGTCTGGCCCAGCTGAACACAAACACTTGGAAGCGGCTGAACCCAACGGAATCTAGGTTGTGGTCAGGCCGTGGCTGAAGAAGCCACTGGAAAAACACGCCGTCCACGGGGCCAGGCCCAGCTTACGTTTCACCAGGCAGGAGTGGCCTGCCTGGTGTCCAGAGCTAAGGAATGTCCACTCTCCAGCCCTTTGAACCCGCTGTCTGACTGGGGAATCCAGCCTCTGGGTGGTGCCCCACCTCCGTCTCCTGTCCTCAGGCTATGACCTGCCTCCTAATGTGTCCTTGGAGAATCAGGCCTCTTGGCTTGGCTTCCTGATCCAACTGCTGTTGGAAACCTCTTGTCTGCTTGCATGCCCCTGACGATGGGGAGCTTACCCCTTTATGACTGTCATACCCGGCAGCC
The DNA here is from genome assembly GCF_041296265.1 of Equus caballus. Taxonomy (NCBI): domain Eukaryota; kingdom Metazoa; phylum Chordata; class Mammalia; order Perissodactyla; family Equidae; genus Equus; species Equus caballus. The sequence goes on from NC_091704.1 coordinate 18,463,273, forward strand.
AGGAACCTATAATTGGGTTGATTTCCTACAGGAAGCTCTGGCTCCCTTGATGGTATGGAGGGGAGGTGAGCGCAGCCTGAATGCTCCATATCCCACACTCCTCTGCAGGTCTAGCCCCTTCCTAGGCCTCTGGCCCCCCAACCCCCAGGCCCTTTGGGCTCAGCGTGAACCAAATGGACCTGTGTCTCTCCCCAAAATGTGCTCTTCACCCCGTGGCCATATTTCAGCGCCATCTGTCTGTCCACCTGTCCTGAGCCACACGAGCTGGGCAGGTGGCCCCCACATCCACTGAGCGCCTGGATGTTGAAGCACTTTACCTGCATCTCTTCACTGACCCCTTCCATTTAGGCTGGTCTTGTATTGCCCCACTTTACAGATGAGGAAACTGAGGCTCAGAGGGTTTACTTGGCCTCCTGGGGTCACAGGGACAGATTCTGGAAGTAGGAGCCTGTCCCCTGCTGGTGCCAAGATAGGGGCCTGGGTGACCTTGTCGTTTGGGTTGGGGCGGCCCCTGGAGGCCAAAGGGGGAGCTGCAGCCTGAGCCACATGGGTGGGCCTGACTGTCTCTGGTCACTCCCCTGCTCACAGGTACTCCATGGCTCCCATGGTCCCTCTCAGTGGGGCAAAGGGGCTCTGTGTGAACCCCTGCTGGGTCACCATGGGGACCCCTGAGCGCAAAACCAAGTTTTTTCAGTCAAACGCAGGCCCTGTCCCCAGTCAACCTCACAGCCTCAGTTTCCCCAGCTGAGTACTGGACCGACAATGGCCTCTGCTTCTTCAGGTCTTGGTGAACGCAGGCTGGCATGCAGTAGGTGTCAGTAACTGCAATTGTCTCCTTCAGTAACACGCAGGAGAGGGGCAGGGATCTGAGCTGGGGTGTCCCAGGCAGCCCCAGTCCCCCTCCCTCAACTACTGCCACCCACCAGGGCTTCACAGTGGTGTTGGGTGGGGGAGGCTAAAAGTCCCCAAACTAAACTAAACCAGAGCCTCAGTTTCCCCCCAGGGCCTGAGGACCTCCTGACTTACTCCGGGGTTCTGCTGTGGCAGGCCTTGAAAGGCTTTCTGGAATCTTAGGGGAACAGACATCTTTACCAAGCACTGATGAAGGGGAGCTTGGAATTTCCATCTTGAAACTTGATGTGAGAGACCTTGAAACTGCATGTGGGGGACCTTGAAGCTGCCACAGCACACCTAGGTTGGTCCCGGACATACCTCTGCCACTTGGACTTGGGGAGCCCTCTAAATCTTCCCAGGCACTGGCCCAGAGGGTCTGGAAATTTTTCCTAGGGCTTGGGCATGGGGAGCCTCCAAATTCTCATGACGGGGGGTCTCAAAACTCCCATTTCGAGGCTCACACCCTTCTGGGTGGCCCTGGGAAGGTGGGAGGTGTGGCCATTCTTGAGGTGGGAGACTGAGGTACAGAGAGGAGGCCTGAAGGGGGTTTGGGCCTGAGCTCCTCTGATCCCAGGGCCTAGGGAGGGGCCCAGGGCCCAGGGCCAGCAGCCAGCCCCCCCAAGGACGGAACTCCAGTTTCAGACCCCCACCCCTGTCCCAGGTGACCCTGAGGTCTTCCCTGGAGATGGCGAAAGTTCAGGGCCCAGAGCTGCAGACGCGAGCAGAGGTGCTACCCCGTGAGAAGGGGCGTGGCCAGGATCGGGGGTGTGGCCAAGCCGCAATAAGGGGTGGGGCCAGAGCTGGGGCGGGGCCAGAGTCAGGGTCACCAATTGGGGGACGCGCCGAGGTCCCAGAGAGGCGGTGGGTAGGTGGGGGCGGGGTCCAGGTGGACAGAGACCACGTGTCTGTCCAGTCTTCTGATTCTACCTCGCCCCAGGAGAGATGGTGAAATTAAAGCGGAAGCTTCGGGAAACTTCGATGAATTATCCACACGGGTGAGTGAGGTTGGAGACCTCCCCGCAGCACAGACCACAGCTCTCCTCACCTTTCAACCCTCCCCGGGACTCGTTTCAGTCCGGAAAATCCCCATCTGCCAGGCAGGCGAAAGGTTGAGGCCCAGAGAGGGGCAGTCTCCTTCCTAGGGTCACACAGCTAGCCCCGTCCCCTGTGACTGGGGGCTACTGGAGGGGTGACGGGTCTAGAGAGAGATCAGCCAGTCAGGCTCGCAGTTGCCAGAGCTGCCCCATCTCTACTCTAGGGGAGAATGAGGTGCCAGGAGGGAGAAACGATAACGACCCCAGCCCTTTGGGTGCCCCTAGCCAAGGGGCTCAGGTCCAGGACGCTGGCTGACCGTTGAGGAGAGGGCGGCTCAGGGGAGAAGAAAGCTGGGGAGGGGGCAGTAGGGACTCAGGGACTCTGAGGGGTCAGGGCCTGGGAGCAGAGGAGAGGTGTCCCAGGGAGGGGAGGGCAGTTAGCCAAAGAAGGGAAGGGAGGGTGCTCAGGCCGAGGGAACGGCCAGTGCAAAGGCCCTGGGGTGGGAATGTGCTTAGGGGAGGGTAATGAGGGGGCCTGTGAAGACGGAGATGACGTCAGAGACGGACCTCGTAGGGCCTGGTTGGGGAGGAGGAGGGGAGACTGGATCCTAAGAGGGAAGGGAAACCAGGGCTAGTAAGTAAACATGTCTGGATCCGATTCACGTTGTAAGATCGCCCCCTAGCGGCCACGTGGAGAACGAGCCAGGAGGTGGGGCCTGTCCACCCTCAAGTTTACCCTCCGACCCTCACAGCCAGGCAGATCTGTCAGACGACCCGCCTCCTGTCTTCCCGTGTCAGTGTCCCTTCTGCCTCCGGGAGCGCCTCCTGCGTGGACGGCGTCCTCCGCTCTTTCGTGGGTGTGTTCACATGGTTCCCATGAGCCCTACAGGGCAGGAGCTGCTTCTATTCCCGCCTCCCAGAGACAGAGGCGTTGCGAGAGACACGCTGAAGAATACCGCGGACGTCTGGCTGTCTGCCCTGAGCGCGGCCCTTTAGTGGGTCAGCCCTTGGACACCACGCCGCAAGGTGAGGGGGTCTTAGGTTCCTGCCCCGGCCCAGGAGAGGCAGGTGTCCAGGCCTCCGGCTCTGTGCTCTCTGAAGGGTCTGCGGGCCATGGCGACCCTTGCTGGCAGGTGGTGGGACACAGCGGCTGGCCCTCTCACCTCCACCTCAATCCTGATCTCCTCCCTGTGCCATTCCCTCCTGATGGGCCCCTCTCAGGTGAAACCCCTGATCCCACACCTCCAAGCCCAGGTTGATGGGAGGATAATGAGCAGGACTGGCTGAGGGGAGCTGTCAGAGTTCCAAGGGCTCCCACACCCATCCCTACACCAGCCTCTTAGGGATTTTTAAAATGCAAACTGCCCAAAGCTATCGCCAGAGACTGCTTCCCCTGCCAATCTCCAGCTCCCTGGTTGCCCCCCCAGAGGCCACGCTATGACCTGTGACTTTGGATAAAAGTCCCCCACCCCAATTTCAGAAATTTACACAAATTGTTGTCCTCCTTACTCTTTAAACTAATGCATCACGGAGAAAAGTCGCTTCAGCCTTTTCTTGGTTGTATAGTATTCCATCGTATGGCTGGACGACCACAGATCAAAACAGTACCAAATTGACAGACGTTTGTTTTCCCATTTTTGCAATTACAAAAAGTGTGGCAAGACGTGGGTCATTTTGCACTCATATACATGTATCTGTAAAAAAATTATTAGAAGTGGAGTTGATGAGGGGAAGGGTGTGTGCATTGTTAATATTAATAGATTCTAGAAAATTGCGGTCTGGAGCAGGGGTCCTGATGAGCAGTCTCACCAGCGCTGCCTTCAGGCTCGCAGCCCTGGCTCTGCCTGTCTCTCCTAACTGGGTGCCGGGGGTGCAGGTCATGAAGCCTCTGAGCCTCTACGTCCCAGCCCGTCGCGTGGACGTGCCATCAGTATCCCCTCTGCCAGCAGGGCGGGCTCGGGGGCACCAGCCGACTCCTCTGTGCTCCCGTAATCTTTATGGCTCCGTTACCGTCATGCGGCCACAGTGTAGGCATTTTTGAATCGTGTAATATAAAACGTTAATAAAGTGCGACTTTACGTGCAGAATTTGACCTAGGGAGGTTTCCTCAAATTAACCCCCCAGAGAGCCAGCGCGAAGCCTTCAGCCAAGAGAATGCAACCCACGGTCACACCACGGCCAGGAGAGGGTGCGCCACACGTCCGTGTCCGCGCCAGCCTCAGGCGGGCAAGTTGCGGCTTTGTGTGTTTCCCTGCGGACCACCTGGTCACTGTGGCCTCTGGCGCCCACACCCTCCACTCCTCTCCAGTGACCAGATGACCTGTCCTGGCACATCCCACCTTCTCCCTCCCTCAGGACCCGCTTGGCAGCTCTCTGCACTCGCTGCCTCAGTTTCCCTCCCACACCCCGCAGCCCCTGGCGACCTCTTTGCTCTCCTTGAGAGGGGACTGTGCCGGAGTCTCTGATTCTCTCTTGAATCAGTCGGCGGCCCCACTGCTGCACCGAAACTGTCACACCCCACGCTGCTCTGTCTGGTGGGCACTTCTTGGTGCTGGTGGAGCTTCGCTTCCTGCTCCTGGGACCTGCCCTGGTTTCCGTGACATCCTCTCCTGGTTTTCGTTTAGTATTCCGGCCTCTCCCGCTTCCAAACTTCTCTCTCCAGAGCAGACCTCTCTTCTGAACATGAGTCACACATTCAGCCCCAAGCCTCCGTGACAGACGTCCCCATCTGTTCTTCCTGTGGCTCAGGCCACCCCACTCCCACTTATGAGCAAGTCCTGCAGTTTCACCTTCGCCTATGTCCGCCCACCCTGCCCAACCCTGCCTGCACTTGACCACCCGCCGCCGGGTTGCAGGTCCCTCCGACCCCCCCGCCTGGCAATCTGTTATCGTCTCAGCAGAGGAGTGGCCTGTCAAGACCTGAGTTCCTCCGTGGTGCCCACTGCTCACACCCGGCCCGGCTGCCTCCAAAGGCTGGCGCCTCTTGCCCCTCCCACCTTTGCGGGCACCTCAGGCAGTGCCGGCCTGTCCGCCCCAAGTCTCTGCACGCTCCCTTGCTCACCTCCCTGAGGTTTTGTCTCAAAGGCGCCTTCTCCAAAGGGATGTTATTAGGTTATAAAGAGGAATGAAGCACTGGCACATGCTGTAATGTGATGAACCTTGAAAACATCAGGCTGAGTGAAAGAAGCCAGGCTCAATAGCCCACATGTTCTATGATCCCACTTACATGAAATGTTCAGGACAGGCAAATCCACAGCGACAGACAGCAGATTAGTGGTTGCCAGGGGCTGGGGGCATAAGGGATGGGGAGTGACTGCTCATAGGGACGAGGTCTCCTTTGGAGAGATGAAAATGTTCTAGAATTAGATATAAGCGGTGACTTCACAACATCATGAATGTAATTAATGCCACTGCACTGTTCACTTAAAAATGGTTAAAATGGAGCGGTCAGCCCGGTGGCACAGCAGTTAAGTTTGCATGTTCCGCTTTGGTGGCCTGGGGTTCACCAGTTCGGATCCCGGGTGCGGACATGGCACTGCTTGTCAAGCCATGCTGTAGTAGATGTCCCACATATAAAGTAGAGGAAGATGGGCACGGATGTTAGCTCAGGGCCAGTCTTCCTCAGCAAAAAGAGGAGGATTGGTGGCAGATGTTAGCTCAGGGTTAATCTTCCTCAAAAAAAAAAAAAAAAGGTTACAATGGCAAATTTTATGTTATATGTCTTTTATCACAATTAATGGAAAAAAAGCCACCTTCTCCCGGAGGCTGACCCCAAACCCACTGCAGACTTCTGCTCATGTTTATTCTCTCTTTTCTCTCTGGAACATAACTTGACGAGAGCAGAGCCCTCATCTATTGGTGAGTCTGAGGCCACAGGGAGCCATGTGGCAGGGCAACTGGACCCAAAGACAGGAACGGAGGGCATGGGGAGGGAGTCGGCTGCCATCTTCTGGCTGCAAATGATAGAAAACCCAAATCAAGAGGCACGAGGAGGAAAACCCACTCAGTGGAAATGTCACTGGTGCACTGGGGTCTCTGATGGCTGTCCCCTGCCCACCCTGAAGGTTTGCATGGCAGTGAAGAAAAAGGACAGCCATCCTGGTGACTGTGAAGAGCCAGGCTGGAGGCAGGCCCCCAGAGCAGCCCCCCTGGCACCGAGCCGAGGGGGCGTTGTGGGCACATGCTGCAAAGATGGGAACCAAGCACATGTCCAGAACCAGGCTGAGGGGCTCTGGTCATGGCACCTCCCTCCTGGGAGGAAGACCCTTGCCAGACACAGAGGTGGTGGCTGCTCCAAGATGCATTGTGTGGAAAAAAGCGGTGTGTGCAAAGTGGGGACATGTATAGGCTGGGACATGCCAGGGACCATCACAGACCATCTCACAGGACAGCCTGAGAACTGGCTGCAGTATCACCTGTGGAGAAGGGCCTGGGCCAGGTGGGCCGGGGTACTTCCCTCACCTGCCCTTTTGTGCTACCTGTTTGAAATCCATTTCCTGGTTCTTAAAAGCAGCAGAAGTGGAGGCGTGGAGGACATGGTGTGGCAACAGACTAGGCGACGTGGGCGTGATGGGTCTGAGTGGGCAGGAGCCAGAGGGGCTGGGGCTGGGCAGGAGTCTAGGGAGGACCAGCAGCAGAGGCGAGCACCTCCCATCCTGTGCAGCCATCGCTCTCAGCCTTTTGGGGTGCAGGCCGGGACCTGGAATGTGCTGCCTGGCGGTGGCCTACACCTCTCGGCTGTGACACAGAAGCCCCTCACTCCTGCACCTGGTTCTCATCTGTGATCCTCACAGGACCAGGCGAGGTCACCCGTCAGCTTGGCCTTGTATCACTGCTGCAGTGGTGGCACTTGCAGGGGTTGGAGGCAGGATGGAGGGATCTTTTGGGCGTGGGGGGCTTCGAGGCCAAGAACCAGGAGGATGATGATGCATCCAGCGGGCCAGGATCTGGGGGCAAGTTTGTCTCTCTGGGACATGTCAAGGGACGGAACACTCAGACAGGAGCTCAGATACTGGTGGTGGTGGCAGCTGACATGTGGGGTTAGGGCCCCAGTGACACTGACTGACAGGGATGTGGAATGCCTGCTCAGGGCCCTGAGCTGTCCTGAGCCGGTGGTTTGTTTAATTATCCCAACAGCCACACTCTACCATCTTCATTTCCAGTGAGGGGAGGAGGAGACAGAGGGAAGGTCCCATTTGAGGGCTCAAGTAAAGGAGGAACTGGCTGAGGGGACAGAGGACACCCAGGAATTGGGGGGATGCCAAACGCCAAGGCTCAGGCTGAGCCCTCCTGCCTCTACTTTCTACCCCCTCTGACCCCACCAGGCCTAAGACCCTGCCCCTCGCCCCCCTTGTCTCAGCTGTTTCCTCCCACGTGTCCCAAGGAGCTGTCATGATGCCTGCATGTCAAAGGCCAGTGTCAGGTGAGCAAATCAACGACCCTCGGCTTCCTGCGAGGGACCTCATCACGTGACACGGGGGTGCTGAGAGCAGCTGGGAGGAGCACAGGCCTGGGGGGACACACTCTGCCCTTGGATGGAGACCTGCAGGCCTATGTTCCCAGAAGTGGTGACGGGAGGTGTCCATCTGAAGGACTGGGAGGTGACAGGCTGGTGCCTGCGTGTGGGACTGGGAGTCAAGGGGCAGCTCACATGTTCCTTGGGCGTCAAGGGCTGAGGCGATGGCTCCCAGCTGGGGCAGCCTCAGCCTCCCTGACTTGCTCTCTGAAAGGGCATCTGTCCTGCCCAGGACAGGGGACAGTGCATGCTGGGTGGGATACGGGCGGCACAAGTGGGGTGCCTGCAGCGTGTGGGGTCCACACCAGAACCCTAACATTCCTGCTTACTACTTAGGGTTGATAGGACCCCACCTCATGGTCCAGGGAAGCTGCATGAGGACTTACGCAGCTCCAGATCTCCCTTGGTCTCCCGCCCGGGGACCCTCACCCTGATTCACTCTCACCCACTATGCTAAAGGCGCTGAGCTCTGGGTAGGCACAGAGCAAGATGAGTTCTGGCCACATGGTGGCACCAGAGCTCCCTGCTCTGCCCAGGTACTCATTGTGGGCTGTGGGGTTGCCATGGTGATGAGACGTGCACTGCCCTGCGCCAGGCCCTGCCAACGGCACCAGGAGGCATCCGTTCTTGTGGCCCCACTAGGGGCTGGGGGTAAATCAGTGGGAGTCAACGCTGGAGCTGCAGGGAACACTGGTGTGAAGGAAACAGGTGGGCTGTGTAAGGCCCCGCCTGATGCCCCACATCCTTGCACCTGCATGGCCGCAGCATAGCTGTGCCTGTGTAAGCTCTTTAGGAAGATCCTCTGTGTGGGGTTGGGCCCCTGTGACTGTCAGTGGGATTCTGGGGAGGCCCTAGGCACTGCAAGAAGGATGGGCCCCCCAATCCTGGCTGGCCCGGCATGTTGCCCAACACCCAGAAAGTTCTGGTGGGTGTGTCCCGAGATGCCCACGATCTTGGCTCATTTTCTTCCCAATCACCAAAATCCATCTTCACTCTGGCCCAGGTGGGCACCGACAGAGGGGGCAGCTGGGCTGGCAAGGCTGCAGCATGGACATGGTGGAAGGTCTGAGCTCAGTAGGGATCCAACTGGCAGGGCCTCATTTGCCTGCCCCCACACACCCCCGTGGGGTACACAGACACCCCCCTTGGAGGGAGGGCTCCTTCAAAACAGCCAAAGCCCTTGCCTCAGGCCCACTACTCAGCAGCTGCTCTGGGTTATCGGGTCCTGGGAGGGGGAGTGAAGGACTCAGGTCTTTGCAGAGTGGGCCCCACAGAGCTGTGCTCCGAGGTGGCTCCACCAACCTGTGGTCGTCAGATGATGGTCGAGTGCACAGATGGGCCCCTCCTTGTTGCCAGGACATCTGAGGGAGCCTTGGAGAGGTCAAGAGATGGCCAACAAGATCACCCGTTCCGAGGACCCAGCACCCACCCAGGCTCTGCATCTCTGCCCTGACACCGAGTCAGGGAACCCAAGTGAGGGACCCCAAGAGTGTCCTTAGGATTGTGCCCTGAGACTCACCTGAGACCACAGGCTGTCTCCCCCAGGGGCAGGCCAGTGAGAGGCCACTGTCTGCAGGGTGATAAGCACGTCCCTCGTGCTAGTCAGTGGGGACGGACCAGAGGAACCTGGAAGGGGTGGGAGGACTCAGGACGAGTGTTCCAGCCCTGAAAGTTGCAGAAACTCCTCAGGTGGGATCTACCAGCCCCTCGGCTGGGAAGAGGCAGTGCATGTGGCACCCACAGGTGTCTGGCTCTCCCATGGCTCCCTGTCCCTTCTGCAGCCCCACGTGTTGGGGGACACCAGCTGGGTTGGGAGGGCACACTGCACATGGCCTTTCTCATTGGTATTCATGTTTCCGTCCCCATAGCACCAGCACAGCCTGCAGGGGTCTATTGACTTGATCAGGATCATCGCCAACAAGAACAAAAATCTCACATCTATATAAAGAGGTGTAAGTGGTGACTAGTCGGAAGGGGCCGTGCTGTCCTCTTGCTCCTTCCCCAGTCACAGCTCAGGGGGCCCGGCCACACTTGAGTGACTGTCCCTGGGCTGGGCAGCCTCACTCACTGGACCTGGGCATCGATGGGTAGCTGGCCTGCCTCCTTGTACCCCCGACTTTGGTGGTGTCTGCTGCCGTTTTAGCCATGTAAATGGAAGTCTCTTTTTGAAACTTCATGTTCTTTTTATACAAGATTCTTTTGTTGCCGAACCAGCTGGAGACCTGTGGACACACAGAGATAGCGGTCTCTAGAAAAGCTGACTCAGTAATGAGATGATGGGAACAGACAGCAGGCTCCCTGAGGTGTCTGTACTCCCACTGCTTGGGAGGATCATCTTTGAGTGACAGCTTGCAACCCTGGGGCTGGGTGAGAGGACAGGGCTGAGAAGATGGCACTGATTGAACTGTGGACCCAGGGAAACATCTGTGGTGGGTCGAGGACACCCTGGAGCTGGCATGGCTTACAGGAGAGGGTGCAACCTTGCTGCCTAAGAACCAGGTGCAGCTGGGACCTGGAACAGGGAAGGAGCTGGAGGGAAAACAGGCCTGTCTGTGATGTGCTCAGAGTGCATGCACTCAGGGCAGGGGGCGCAACAGACTCAATTCTGGATTCCTCTTTAGGAGAAGCAAAAGCCAGGGAGACACGCATCCCTTAAGACCCAGTAACCCCATTTCTGGGAATCAGTTCAAGGGAAGAACATGATCGAATTCAAGACTTATCAAAGGATAACACGGGTGAACTGACAGGGGCGTGGGAAGGGGCCGAGCACTAAGCCAGCCTGTGTTCAGCCTTGGAGCTGGCTGGGAGGGAGCCGTTACCACTCCCGTTCCACGAGCAGGCAGTCCCGGCGGCGGAGGAGCTGGCCCAGGGCTAAGTGGTGCCAGCCCAGCTCTGACTCCAAACCTGCACCGAGACTCCCAGGGCAGCGCTTCTCCCCACGGGGTGTTCACCGTGGTGGGGCCGTCCTGTGCACGGTAGGTTGCTGAACAGCGTCCCTGGTCTCCACTACCAGATGCCAGGAGTGCCCCAGCTAGAGTTGTGAAAATGAAAATGTCCCCTGTGGGCAGAAGCCCCCAGGTGAGACCCTGGGCCAGTGTCTCCCTACGAGCATGGAGATGTGCACAACCGGAAACACTTCAATATCCCAAAGTTAGGCACGTGTCCCTGCGGTGGAGTATATGTGTAGGTTAATAAACAGAAATAAACGGTTGAGTTGTGGTGGCAGGACTGTGGATGGATGACCTTTCCTCCTTTAAAAATTTCTTTCTGTAATGTCCCTACATCATCCTCGCAATGTTAACCATGAAAAGAAACAGCCCCTGTGTGTGCTCCCTGCTCCTCAATGTGTCTCTCCTCTCCTGGGTGTCCTTCTGCCCCTGGGTGTGAGGGTGACCTTCTCTTAACCAAGCCAGAGAAACACCTGGTTCCCACTCACCTACAAGGGATGTGCCGGAACATCTTTGTGGACTAGGTTTGCAGAAGAATGGTGGCAAGCGGTTTTCCCTGTTGAATTCAGCTGGCATTTTAGAGGGACAAAGAGCAAACTTCCTGAGGGGGTGAGGGAGGGGGCTGGTGGGTCTGGGGGAGGTCTGCTGCCTGGGGGAGGGCAAGCTCCAGCAGGGTCTTCCCTCTGTATGGGGAGCACTCCAACACAGGCCCCTGGCACAGGGCGGGGCAGCACGGGCTCCCAGATATCCCCCTGTGGTTCAGAGCCCCTGGCCAGCGCCTCTGGCCCTTCCAGCCCCTTTGGTGAGCCAGCTGCAGCTGCCCAGATTTCCACCCCATCCACCAGCTCAGCTCTCCTGCCCCTTCCTCCTCGGGCCTCCTCAGCCTGGAGTTGCAGCTGATTCTGTTCTGAAAACATCTGTGGCCTCATCTATGACGCCCTTTGCCTTAATGGTGTGCTCCCCTCTCACAACCTTCTCCTTGGGGTGAGCCTCACAGCCTGCACAACATCTGCAGCCCAAATCTGGAGCCCCTTCAATTAACTGTCAGTCATTTCAGGTTGTCTCGGGACCTGGCCGACCCACCAAAGTGGGGAGGGGCTCCCAGCCCAGAATTCTGCTGCGGGTGGGTGGGGTCTCAGGGCCCGGGGAGAGCGGGAGTCACTGGAACAAGGCCAGTGCTGGTCAAACTTTTGTTTGCAGTGAACCGTCTCCTCAGATCAAGTCGAGACCCAAGACTCATCTGCCCTCCGGAGGCGCTGGTCCTGAAGTGAATCTGGCAGTTCTTCAGACAACTGTCTGTGGTGGCAAACAAGCCACCACGCCTCACGCTTCTGTCAGGCCCTGAAGCCCCAGATGCCTGGCCTCTTCCTTCAGCTCCGGCCGTGGTGCTGAGGACCCCACAGCAGCTCCAGGGTGACTGAAGTCAGATGTGCCTGAGACAACTGCAAGGTTTTCTGCCTGTGTGGCCCTGAGGGGCTCCTGAGTGCCCTCATCATGAAGTCACAGTGGACTCAGCCTGGGCCGGGGCAGAGGGTGGGGCTAAGGGCACAGGCTCTGGAGGCAGCCTGATTGGGCTGGGCACTCCGCCCCTCCGACTGCACAGGGGGGCTGCCACTATCTGCCTTGGGCGGTGGGGTGGGGTGGAAGGGAAAGCGGGTGACTTTCAGTGAGCCAGTATGCATCAGTGTCAGCGCCAATCCTCCCGACTGCTAGAGGCAGGGGTGCTGCACCCAGACCCCCTCAGGACACTCATGCTGCCCCATGGGTGTGGCCAGTTTCCTCCTCGAGACTTTGGGCCGCCTGGACTTACCGTTCCCACTTTAAAACCTCCTGAAATGTTTCTTGGGCTCTCCCCTTAGCTTCCCCTCCCTCGCCCCCAATTCCATTGAGAACACAGGCAGCAGTGACTCCCAGACTACCAGGATCTCCGGGGGTCGTCCAGGTCCCACCTCCAATCTGCACCAACATTCCCCATCTGGAGCCAGATGCTGCCTGTCTTGTACCCCCAGTCACACACGTAGACCGTGTGAGAAACACTCAAGCCTGCGTGCACCCCGGCCAACCCCAGTATAACTGAATTGGCACGTTAGCACAAGAGCTAGTCTGTCATTTTAAGTCCTGATTTTGCTCCAAGTTCTTTTTTGTTTTTTTTTTTCAGAGATTTTATTTTTTTCCTTTTTCTCCCCAAAGCCCCCCAGTACATAGTTGTATATTCTTCGTTGTGAGTCCTTCAAGTTCTGGCATGTGGGACGCTGCCTCAGCGTGGTTTGATGAGCAGTGCCATGTCCGCGCCCAGGATTCGAACCAACGAAACACTGGGCCGCCTGTAGCGGAGCGCATGAACTTAACCACTCGGCTATGGGGCCGGCCCCTCCAAGTTCTTTTTCTTCTCCTAAGCTTATACCCCCACCTCTCTTATGCAGCACAGCATATCCCTCTGATACAAGAATGATGTTAAATAGTAATGCCGACAATTCACCACATGCTACACTCTACCTGCCTTACCCCCGGGACCTCACACCCCATGCCCATTGCCTCAGGGACCTCATGCTCCACATCCATCATCTCAGGGACCTCACACTCCACCCGTGTGCTCCACACATTTAATGAACTTCACACAGGGAAGTCCTCCTCACTGGACTTAACCTTCTCCCCTTCCAGGTTCAGGGGGCATGGCAGGAGAGGACCGTCACCTGGGAGACTGTGATGCCACCCTTCCTAGCCAGCTCTTCTTTGGCTTCTTCACTGCGGTAAGGGTTGCTCAAATGGGAATAAAAATACTCATTCAGGAATTGTGTGGCCTGCTTGCTGAAATTCCACCAGTTACGCCTGCAAACATAGACAGACTCAGCCAGCATTAATACACTGGCTCTCTTGTAATGTCCCCTCATCCCCATCTATGATTTTCTAGAGGTTATAAAACCAGTCAACACTTCAATCGTCTTCCAAGAGGCTGTGTAAGGGCTACACCTGTGGCCACAGCGAGAGCCCGTGGACAAGCTTGGAGGCTCCCAGGACTTAAGCCCAAGCCAGCACTTGACTTGATTCTTCCTAAGACCCGACCTTGGGGTCACTGGCAGCAGATAGGGTCTGACCTGGCATCGAGGAACTGTGAGCACAGGGTCATCATGGCCTCACAGGTGCTCTGCTTCAGCTGCATCTGGATGGTGCTGAACTTGCCATGATGTCACTGACCATGCGCTTGATTTCCTGGGGTGAGACAGGCCTCATCCTGCTCTGCTACCGGAGGAGGCTGGTGACGAGTGTGGTGAACTCAAGGCAGGCCTGGGGCGGAGACACGCACGCCAGCCTGGGACTACCCAGCAGGCTCGCTCAGGGCTCCACACAGAAGAAACGTTCATGGCTGTAGAGAAAGGGAAGGTGGAGGACGGGGTGTGGGGGCTTCTGAGGGGATGGAGGCAGGGGGCAGGCAAGACGGGGACAACGTCCACCTAGTTCTGACTTTCTGGAAAACAAAGTTTAAAGTGTTTTCTTGGAAACAGGTTCTCTTAATACTATCAGCTACTAAGTGGCTTAAGTGCGCTAATATAACTCAGTTTAATCATTTCGTGTGGATATTTATTCATTAACCACTTGTCCCTTTCTCGTTCCCTATATAAGAGAGTAACCTTTTCTGGCAAAAATTCTCTAGTGAAAACTGAAGGAGCTCAAAAGATATCCTTGTAGGAATTTTCCTCACACACGGGGACCCTCACCATGTACTCAGACCCACTGGGTTGCAGCGAGGCTCTTTCTGAAGGAACTGAAAGAAAAGAGCCCCTTTTACCAGTTATCTGTTAGCCTTCCAGCTCAGAGACCCAATTCTCTAACAATCTTACTTGGTCTTCAAGAAGCACCAAATGTAAACTGTGGTTCCTGTGAGCCAGGGCAGCCTGAGCCCAGCGAGGACAGTGCTTGTGGGGCTGCGGACCCCTGCATCTGGTCCTTGCAGACTCTGGGCAGAAGCTACAGCAGCTGGGCCCCAGGGACAAGCCACTAGATCCACTCCAGAGTTGACTGCACTGACTGTTCCTTGTAAAGGCCCCTCCCCGGTCTGACCTCTCCTAGCCCAGAGTAGATAACGGAGGTCCTCCTCCCCGAGTCCCTCTGTTGATTCCATCTCCACAAACAACCCACCATCCGCCCCCTCCCTTAATGCCATTCCTGGACCTCTGCTGCACTGATCCCCCTCCTGCCCTCCATGATCTGCAGAGGAAAACCTTCTCCCCGCTGATCCATTGTGCACACCTGCAAGCCGACTACCTTCAAACACTATGTTTATCACACCAGTGTCTTGTGCAAAGACTTCAACACTCCCCGGCACCCACAGGTAAAACCTAGAATCTGACAGCTGGCACTCAGGGCTTTTCCTGACATCCTTCCAAACCCACCCTCATGAACTCTCCCTCTGCTGGGTCCTGCATGGCCCTCTGTCGGCACAGCAGACGCTCTGCTCCTGTCTCAGGTCTATTCAGCAGCTCCTCCCTGAGTGCCCGTGGTCTAGGCTGAGAATTAGGAGTGGGCCGAGAGGGAGACACAGGACCCAGTCCTTTCCCACAGGGCCCGAGCATGCCCTGACACCTGGGGGTGGAGAGGCCACCTCCACACCTTCCATTATAGCTTCAATTGAACTAGGGAAAGGAGTGCTCAAGGTGGGAACATGCGGTTTAGTGAAGGAGTGTGTGCGTGTCCGTGTGTGTTCATGCATGTGTGTGCATGAAGGGGTGTGGGCTCGTGTGTGTGTCTGCATGCACATGTGTGCACGTGTGGCTCTGGGCTGCTGTGGAGCGTGGGGCAGTCTTTCTCTCATTCTTTTATTTATCCAACAGCAAGCATCTGAGAGCCCATCACAAGCCAGGTACCACATCAGGCGTTGGAGATTTTTAAAAATACGCCAAAAAAACCGTGGAACTTATTGTTTCCAAATGAAAACTCTCAAATTACAAAAAGAACACTGGAGCCTTTTCTCATTTCTCTTTGTGGAGTATGCGTTGGTGCAAGAGTTTGGAAATGCTGATTAACAGTGAAAAAGTGCATCTCCTCTGATCTCCAAATTCCTGTTCTAAGCATTTGTCCTACAGAAACACTGACACCTGTGGAGGCTGTATTTACAGGACGCACACGACCACACCGTCACTATGAAAAACTGAAACCACCCGGATGTCCATGAACAAGCAGACAACATGCCCGTCACATCCCAGGCCCTGTGGTGTTAACTGTGCGTCTTCTTGAGGTGCTGTTACAACAGGCATTCACGTGCCACAAGCTTGCTTTCTTTAAGGCTGTACACATTTGCAATATGTACATGTGTGAGTAAAAGCAAGACCTAAAACACCAGAAGTGACCCCGTGCCTTGGTCACCACGACCAGTCACAGCTGTGGACTTGGCCGAGCCGAGCGTATGTTGGGCTTCACCTTACCTGCTCACAAAGTGCCGAGTGCCCCCATCACCTGCTGCTCACTCGCAGCCCTGCGCCTCTCAGTACCGTGCATCTGTCCTCCCAGTGCACCAGCCTGGCCTAATTATTCTCATCAGACACTCATTACCATCAATTACAACAAGCTCATTTCTGGCTGATGGTTCCAGAGCATCTCAAATGTGCTCCTCAGCTTCCCCAGGGACCTCGACTGGCGGGCAGGCAGGCGGCTGTGGGAACCAGGAGCTCAGCTCAGGGACACCATCCATCAGAGGTGCTCAGAAGAAGAGGTGGAACTAAAATAAAGGCACCCCCGAAAACCATCAGATTTCCTTCTGTTCCCAACTTACTGAGGGGATAAAACCCCAGTAAGCCAAACAATGAAGTAAAATAAAATTGTGAATTTCAACATACTGTTTTTTGTAAGAAACAATATGGAACTGCTATGGACTGAATTGTTCCTTCCCCACTAAATTCACTTCTTGAAGCCCTAACCCACCCTGTGACTTGTGGAGACAGGGCCTGTGAGGAGATAATTAAGGTTAAATGTGGTCATAAGGGTGGAGCCCTGACCCGTAGGACCATGGCCTTCTAAGAGGATGAGAGCCCTCTCGCTCTCTCCCGACACCCACCGTGTGAGGCAGCCATCTGCAGACCAGGAGGAGAGCCCTCACTAGGAACTGAATCAGCTGGCACCTTGATCTTGGACTTCCAGCCTCCAGAACTGTGAGAAAATAAATTTCTCTTGTTTAAGCAGCCCCGTGCAGACTAAGACAGGAACATGACCCCAAGACGTTTTTATTTTTCTCCCCTAATGGAACAAAGACATGGCTGTTTGGGGGGAAGCCTCCTTCGCCCTGACCCCCGCCACTGCTGCCTGTCCCCTTGCCCATTCAGGAGTGCCCTTGCTTGGCAGCAGGACTGTGCTCCAGCTTCCTCCCATGCCAGGGTGGGAGGCTGGGCAGAGCCATCTCCAGGACCCCTACTGCACACAAGGGAGGAAGTCTAACCCATGGGTTGAGTGCCAGAGACATTCGATGTCCCGACTGGCCCCTTGGATCAGCCACCTCATGACTCTGTGGCTATAAAAGGGTCAGGCCACCAGCCACAGCCCTGGCTGTGAATAGAGCTGCTCTCAGCACCTGACGGGATGGGATAACATGGGACAGGCCTGGCCCAGAGCCAGCCAGGGCTTGGGCTTTGGAAGCCGGCCCCCCTCACCTGCACAGTGGGGTGGTCTCCATCACCTACCACCCGAGATGGATTAAGCTGTGAGAACCTGCCGCAGAAAGAGGCATTGAAGCCAAGTGAGAGGTGACCAAACTGTACTCCGAGGAGCCCTCCGATGACACACAGTCTGAGACTGGTGTTTGGACCTCAGGGTCAGGGTTTCGAGCCCCTGAGTTGCAAGTGTGTGCTGGGCACCCACATTTGCCACTTGTTCCGGTCACACCAGCCCCCACGTCCATCACCCTGCAGGCCAGTCCACAGCACCAGTCTGGAAGCAACAGCACCAGTGTCTCTTCATTTGAGGGTGAGAATAATTATTAGGGAGAAAAGCTTGGGGACTCCTTGCTTCCAGAAACCTTTCAATGCTTCTTTGATCACTTGCTGAGCGCTGACTAAGTGCCGGGCATAAGCTGGGGCTCTGGGGGGTGGCAAGTAGCTGCTGCGGCCCCTGGGGAACCAGTCTCCTGCTGCTCTGTCTTGACAGGAACGGGGCCGCAGGGGTGGACCCGGCGTGGTCATCGAGACCTGTGCTGAGGTTAACGTTTCCTGTCCTCATTCATGAACTTGAGTGCAGCTTCTCCCAGCTCCAGTTTCTGTTGTAGTCAAAGCAGAGGTAATAAGGTAATTGTACAAGAAATTCTGGCAAGGAGCGAGTCCCAGTAACCACTATCATCTTTTGTGAGGGTGTTTCCTCCCTACACGATGCCTGTTAACAGAGGATGCGAAAAGGGGAGCAGGTGGTAAATAACTTTTTGTACTTGGACCCCAACTGCTTAAGAAAAAAAATGCTCCAGCTATTGGGAAGGTCTCAATGGCCTGCAATTGCTCTTTCTGATTCTGTCATTGTGTCTATTCCCTAGGGATGGACGCCAATGGAGCGTGTGCGTGGGAGTCTTTTCCTATCAGGGTCATTTCATCGATAGGCCAGAATTTTCCCAACGAACCTGACTCACCTGGGGAGCAGGAAAACTGCACAGCAGCCCCACACCCCCCAGAGGGCTCCCAGAGCTGGCAGGGGCTGCAGATCAGAGGCTTGGTCACTGTTAGGGAGACCGGTTTGATTCTGACTCGGTCAGTGCCAGTTATTGGTAACGGGGAGTTTCTGAGCCTTAATTCCTTTAAGTTGGGAATCATATGCATGAGGATTCAATGAGATCACCAGGGAAGTGTGGGACATGCTGTCCCCAGCACAGAGGCATCTTCGTACACAAGAACTCCTGCTGCTGGAAAAACCCCATCAGACCACGACTTGGGGGCCTAGGGGTGCCCCCCACACCCCCACCTGCATCCCACGAAGGTGCAAGTCTGTCTCTATTATCACTGTGTGGAACCACCCTGCTCTCTTGGGACTGTCGCTGTCGTGTTCACTGCCATCACCCCAGCTCCTGGAATGTGCTTGGCCTTGCAGAATCATGCTCCAGAAATAGGAATCTGTGCTAAGAAACGGCTCCCTGAAGGCCACCAGGTCACTATATGGAATGGCACTACTGGGCCCTCAAGGAAGAGAGAGCCCCTTTCCTCAACAAACTGCTTTGGAGGAGAGACCCAGGAAAAGCCACCCACCCACCACATGGAGAACTCAGGATGGGAGCTCCATGAGGAAATCACACCCCAGCTTCATTTGTTTAAGCCACTTTGGCTTAAATAAGTGAACTGCAAATCAATGTCAGCAGCATCTCTGTGTGTGTATGTGCATAAATATATGAATCATAACCACAAGGATTTATCTCCGCACACATGTGCTTTCAAACTCTGTCACTGTAAATCAATGAAAGTGAAAATTCTATGTAAATGAACGTTCATGAAAATCTATCAATGTAAATCATCTCAGTAACCTAAAGGAGAGAACTCAAAAGATACAAAAAGAAAAAAATCTATTAAAACAATACCCATTAGTGATAAAAACCCTTAGCACACCAGGAATAGAAAGAACCCTCCTTAGTGTGATTAACAGGTCTCTCCAAACCACACAGCACCCTCAGGCTTACTGGGGACCTTTAGAGGCACTGCTTCAAGTCAGACACAGACTTGACTCAGCTCTGTCCTCAGGTGCTGGTCAAGAGGATGAGACCAGGAGCCCAGGAAGGACAGACGGGCAAGGCAAGGATGGGAGACGTGATCCACGTGCAGGCTAAAGGGTGTCCCTGTGTTGGGGAAGTCGCCCAGGGAGTCACTGATGTCACCAACAACTCCCTCCTAACCCTCTACCCCAGCCCTAAACTGGCCCCTAGGCGGGGTCAGTGCTCAACAATGGCATTCTATGTGGCTGGCCCCCGACACCATCAAGGGCCATTTCACATTCTTGTTTCCTGGAGATGACGAGTCCTTAACCTAAATGAGGAGACTTTGGGAACACAGACTGTTAGTGTTGAAAACTGCCTGCATTGACCTTTCAAGCGACGTTCTCTAGGTCAGTTCATTCAAGCAGCGTTCTAGATGAAGCCTCATTTTAAGTCACTTTGTCTTAACTTTGTCTTAACTGAACTTTGTCAGTCCCACAGGACTTTACGCAGAATATTCAACAGTCGTCAGCTTCTGAAATCATGGATGCCATGCACACTAGATACTCGCCAACCCACGGGAGTATCACACCGTGCAAATTGCCATCATTGCTAATTAATCCTTAATTAAAATACATCACAATCTAAGTGCTGAAGCCTCAACCAAATATGCAAATTAATTTTTATTTCAGTATACTTATGCATTTGTTCATTAAAGCTCTGCAATTCTGTAATAAAGTACTGTATGAACTGCTGATGCAAAGTAAAAATGATATACAGTTTAAGTTTGTTTTCCTTGCGTGTGGCAATGAGGCAAAAGGAAAAGCGAGCAAAATGCTTTAATATAAAACTTGGCCAGGTAAAATGTCTAGAAAACTAGTCCATACTCTCCTATGGGCTTTGAGAACATTTAAGAGCAAGAGCTAAGAAAAACACCACTTATGGACAGTTTCTATCTATATTAAACAATTTTATTTCTCATCCAAAGAAATCCTCTGATTTCAACTGAACAATACCTAATGGGAGCCATGAGGAAAGGCCTAGAAGCTTCAGAAGCTGGGCCACCATCACCCAACGTGTGACCTTTATTTTTCTGAGTCCTGCTACACAGGGAGGTGACCAGTCCAGCAACACGCATGTCAACTATGTCCCACCCGTTCCCAGGCTGGGAATCAGATTTTTAGGCTGGCCAATGCCCTAACTACGCTATTAGGAATTGTCCCAGGAACTGGTGTTAAGCAGGTTCTAGGTGACAGGACAAAGGAGCATCTTCTGTCAAGAAAGATTAGTCACTCCCGTGCTACCACCAAGTTTACTGACACCTACCGTGAGCTGAGACGCACAGCAGGCATGCCTGTGTTTTCTTGGGCTGTCGCTCTGGGGAGAGAATCAGAAAACAAGCCAGAAACAAAAGCACAAGACAATTTCAGTTGATGGTTAGGCCCTAAGAAGAAACCTGAACAGGGTAAGAGAGGCTGCAAGAGAGTGCTGCTTCACGAGTCCCTGTGTGTACTGAGGCCGTAAGCTACAGGCTCACTCTGTATTAGAGACGTGGCCCTGCCCAAAACCCTGTGGTCCTCGAGCTGTTTTTATAACAGTCTGATTGAGACATAATTCAAACGGCATAGAATTCACCCATGTAAAGTATAATTCAGTGGTTTCCAGTAGATCCACAAGGTTGTGTAACCACTACCACTACCTAACATTTTTACCACCCTAAAAAGCAACCTCGTCCCTGTTAGCAGTGACTCCCCATTCCCTCACTTCCAGCCCTTGGCAGCCACTAATCTCTTTCTGCCTGTTCTGGAAACTTCATATAAATGGAATCATATACTCTGTGGCCTTCTGTGTCTGGCTTTTTTCACTCAGCATAAAGTTTTCAAGGTTTATTCACGTTATAGCATGTATCAGAGCTTCGTTTCTTTTTACGGCTGAATAATTTGATTATATAGATGGACTACGTCTGGTTTCTCCAGTCATCATGGACGTTGGGTTTTTTTCATAATGCTTGATCTGTACGTTTGTTTAAAATAATCCACCTGTCTGTTCAACAGAACTTTCCTAATGTTCTGGACCTATGCTGTCTAATACAGGAGTCACCAGCTATATGAGGCTACTGAGCACTTGAAATGTGGCTTTAATTGTATTTAATTTTAATGATTTCAAATGTAAATAGCCCCCGTGGAGACCAGCGGCTGTGTGGCAGGGACCACAGCTCCGCACAGTCTACAGCTGCACAGGAGCAGTTAGGATTGGAGGCTCAATTCACCAGTCACCCTGAGACTCGGGGCTGGGAAAGGACGTTCCAGGCAACCTGGGAAATAGCTCCCCAGCTCTAGGAGATCCACTCCCAGCACAGCCCTAAGGAAATGTGGTACATGGGACTCAGCCCTGGGGAACAGTCAGTCAGAAAAGAGATCCGAGTTCCAGAAGTCACACGCTGGCCCAAAGGGTAACTGCTGGGACAGACCCAGCCAGAAGGCTGGACCTACAGATCATGATTTTGCAATTGCAACAGACCTAACTAGCTGATGAGGAAGGGAAACAAAGGTAAACAAACCTGCCGGATTACTTTTGCCTGACAGCTCCTAGCTGGGCCAGTGAACACTGGTCAGTAAATAATAGGTGTTCCCTATTATATTATGAATTATTTACATTCTTTCCTCTGAAAGGCAGCCATTGGTTCCCCCGCGGCACAGCAAGGGTTCCTTGGCCCGAGAGCAAGGCTGGTGGAGCTGGGACTTCTCGTTCCTCAGTGACACAGTGACCCCAAAACCAACCAAACTGAGGCACAGATGTGCTCTTGAGACCAGCTTGGGGGACAGTCACAGCCAGAAGACAAAGCAGGTCCCTCTGTGTGAACTGCCCTGATACCCAGTGGCTCTTCAAGGGGCTTCCTGCACACACAGGGTCCAAACTGCCTGCACACCCGCAATCCAAGGTCCAAAGGCTTTTGTACAAGTTAGCACGCAAGTGCATCTGGAGGCAGAGCCTGTGTAAGAATGTTCCTGCTCTGTGCTAAAAGCCATCGTTTGAATGCAGGCTCTGCCTCAGTCC
This sequence comes from Equus caballus, assembly GCF_041296265.1. Lineage (NCBI taxonomy): Eukaryota > Metazoa > Chordata > Mammalia > Perissodactyla > Equidae > Equus > Equus caballus. The sequence continues at coordinate 18,485,368 of NC_091704.1, forward strand.
TCATCAACATAATGTAGCTAAAACCCAAACAATTCCGAATCCTGTAATACACCTAGCCCCTACGGTTTCGGGAAAGGGATGGGGCCAGTATGCATTTGGTCTTCCCAGCTAAATTCAGAACTCTCCAAAAAGGATTTATTTTGTACTCCTCAGGACAACTCCTCTAGATACAAAGAAAGACTGCTGTTTTTCGGGGTTTTTTTTCTTTTTGCTGAGGAGATTAGCCTTGAGCTGACATCTATTGCCAATCTTCCTCTTTTTGCTTGAGGAAGTTTAGCCCTGAGCTAACATCTGTGCCCATCTTCCTTCGCTTTATATGTGGGTCACAGTGACAGTATGGCTGACGAGTGGTGTAGGTCTGTGCCAGGGATCCGGGCACTGAAGCGGAGTGTGCCAAACTTAACCACTATGCCATGGGGCCCGCCCCAGGACGTCTGTTTTAAGGGAAGGATTTTGGAGGGAGGGGCCACTCCTAGAATGCCCTTGGCTTTCTTAGACTGCCTTAGGCAGGACCACCCAGACACTGCAGAGAACACAGGTGGAGCGCCTGCCTGCACACCGACCTGGAAGATGCACTCGTGTCCCTCCCACAGGCTGGAGGAAGCATCGGAAGGCAACTCACCCTGGAACTCATGAGGCAGTGCTTCCAGGAACATCTGCCAACACTAGGTCTACGTGGCAAGTGGCTTTCTTTTCAGAATGATATGAACAATAAGCCTTGTGTTCTCAGTCAGGCCCCATTCATTCAGTCTTCCTGAACCTCGTAAAGTGAACAGGATGAAAAGGATTTCACTTAATAGGTATCATCAGCAGAAAGTCTTCATTCAACAAAAACGTGAGGGACTTGCACTGCATGCCAGGAACTAAGACAGTCCTAGATCACAGGACACCCTAGACCTTGCGCTGGCTAAGGGAGACAGATGGCAGAGGCCAGGAGCCATCATGGATGCAGTGAGGGCAGTGGACTCAAAGACAGCCTGCAGGGTGGGGGGTGGGATGGGAGCCACAGGCAGTGAAGCACAGGGAGGGTTCCCTTCCTGAGCCAGGACAGGGTGCAACTTGGTTGTGGCTTAATGGGGTGCAATGGTCTGTCTCTGGAGCTTCACTCTGCTTATCTGTAAAACAGGAGTAAGTGTCTGCTCCCAGGCCGCTGGAAGGTTGGGGCGTTAATGCAGGGAAGCATGGAGCTCCAACAATGGCCACTGGGGGTGGGGGGTGTTCAAATGCTCTGCGCAGGTTTGGTCTTTAATGAAATGCCGAAGACTTTAGCCAGAGGGGAAATGTGATAAATGTGAGTTAAATCAAGAAGGAGACGTGCGATCTTCCCTTGTGGGGCCATCCCCGCACCTGCAAGCTCAAAATGCACCCACACCCTGCACACTGATGTTTGAGTCAGTTGGAGGAAAGGAAGCATGACTTTTGGAAGCAATGCCCAGATGTAATGTGTGTGGCTTGTGCTCTGAGCCCCACAGCCTCCTTGGGACTCAGCCTGGGGTGAGTCAGAAGCCCCAAGCACGGCCCTTGCGCCCTGGGAGGATGGGACAGGGTGACTGAGTGGCTAAAATGGACACCTCAGCCTGCTCTGGTGGTAGCAGGTATCAATCCCTTCTTTTTCTCCTGAAACTGCTGAGTCGGAAGCTGATGGACAGCTGCAGTCATATATGTACATACAGAATCAGACGGAGCAAAGAATGAGATGTGCCCAGACTGCGCATCCACAGCTCTCCAGTTTCCTGTTCAGGTCCAGCGCTGCACTGATAGGAAAAAGGTCATTAAGAACTAAAGCTTTCTGAGACAACACTAGATTAAATTACTTTTAAATATCACTTTTCAGGGGCTGGCCCCATGGCCGAGTGGTTAAGTTCATGGCGGCCCAAGGTTTTGCCAGTTCAGATCCTGGGCGCAGACCTAGAATGGCTCATCAGGCCACGCTGAGGTGGTGTCCCACATAGCAGAGCCAGAAGGACCTACAACTGGAATATACAACTAGGTACTTGGCCGGGGGTGGGGGGGGCGGGGGAGGGTTGGGGAGAAGAAGAAAAAAGATTGGCAACAGATGTTGGCTCAGGTGCCAATCTTTAAAAAAGAAAAAAAGACTTTTTATTACTACTAATTCTGTATTTTGCAAAGCTAGTTGTTATCAATAAAAACCTTAGGGGCTCACACATCCAAGGAGCTATGATGACACAGCCAACTGCTGAGGGCAGTGGGGAGCCCCCAAAGGGCTGTTTTTTCCTGGGGACCAGTGGGGATGAGGCCAGGGGACAGCTCACCTCAGTGAGAGGCACCCATGCTAGCCAATTTTTATCAGGGTGATCAACATCACACAGTGCAACAGTACTAAGGAGCATGTGGCTATGGTTGGTGTCTCCAAGGGCTGGGCGTGTCCCCTGCAGGCACTTTCTTCAGCCTACAGGACTTGGGTTTTGCTGCCCAGCGGTTGCAGGAGCACTGCTCATCCAGTTCATACAGAACTCTGAAGGGAGTGCTGCAAGAGGCTGAGGGCAAACTTACCTAAACTAAAAAAAAGCCCAACCTTCGTACTTCCATTTACTGGAAGCCATAATATCTGCTCCTCATCATTTAAATAAGGAGGGGCCGGCCCGTGGCTGAGTGGTTAAGTTCGTGCGCTCCGCTTCAGCGGGCCAGGGTTTCACTGCTTCAAATCCTGGGCGTGGACATGGCACCACTCATCAAGCCATGCTGAGGTGGCATCCCACATGCCACAACTAGAAGGACCCACAACTGAAAATTCACAACTGTGTGCCAGGGGGCTTTGGGGAGAAAAAGGAAAAGTAAAATCTTTAAAATACATACATACATGCATACATAAATAAATAAATAAGGAACAGACATGACAGGCTGTCAGACATTCAAACGCCCTGCAGGGCGAGAGGGTGTCTGTGGAGGAGGATGACCTGGCTTTGGGTGTTAGAGGCCAAGAAAGGTGAGGAGGGTGTCACAGGGCAGCTGCCTGCAGAAGTGGGCTGGTTGGTGGGGGACAGGGGTCAGGGGCCGAGGGGGCGAAGAGTGCATGTCCGGGAGGAGGATTTGGTGTACATGAGAAGGGAGGGAACGACTAATTAAATAAGCAAAAGTTCTGAGGATAATGGGAGCAGAGTTCTTGCTATCAGAGAAAGGAGATACAAATCTGGGAAGAGAGAAAAACAGGATGACCCTGTGGTGTTGAACTAGAATTAAAGATATTGGAATGAACTCATGGTTTTCAATATATACAGATATAGAAAAAATAGATATGCATGTGTGTGTGTGTACACACAGGAAGTTACTACCCACAAATATTCCTTAGCTGTGTCTTCTGAGAGTGACTAGAGTAGCAACACCTCAATAGCACTGAGCACACTGAGGGCCAAGATCTACTCTAAACGGAGGCTGGGCTCCTGGAGAAATGGCTACTTCTGGCTGGGGCAGAGAGAGGAGAATAGGAGCCTGGAATGTGTTATGGCAGCAGATAAGGGAAAGCTCAAAGGATGACAGAGACATGTCAGAGGGACACGAAGCCAGCTTGAAGGGGCTCCCACTAGCCACATCTGGGACAGTCTGAGCATCAAAATGAAGGATGATAGTAACTGACTGTGATAAAATAGGATTCTATAATCTATACTGATACAAAACACAAAAATGAATAAATGAAAAATTTAACGAGGGATGGAGTCATTTACATAGTCTCAGAGTACCTCCCAACAGAACGCTTATCACAAAGAGAAAGGGAGCAACTTCAAAAAGGAGAAGTCTGGCAGAGACCATCTCACTTGTGTGATCAAAGTTAATGTCCCTAGTAGGGGACAGACTGAATGTGGGTACCACTGACCAGCCTCTGCATGACAACAGGGTGTTGTCTAATTTTGAGGATGCACAGAGGAAATGTAACCTTAAGGAAACATCAGATAAGTCCAAATGGAGCGGCCTGCCTGTGATCTTCCAAATGGTCAAGGTCATGAAAGTCAAGCAAAGATGCGGGCTTGTCACAGATGGAAAAAGACCAAAGAGACATGATGACTAAATGCAACATGAGATTCGGACCTGCATCCTTTTCCATAAAGGACATTATTAGGACGAGTGGCAGAGCTTGAATAAGGTCTGAGGATTCCATGGGAGTGGCGTATCAATGTTCCTTTCCTGACCGTGAGGGTTGTCCTGTAAGCAGGAGAATGTCTTTGTTCTGGACACACACTCAAGCGTGCATGGGTCATGGGGCATCATGGTAGCAAGTTACTAGCAAATAGTTCAGGAAGAAAACTTATTTGCACTGTTCTTGTAAATCTTTGATTGTTTCAAACTAAAAAGTTAAACACACAAACAAACCTATGAAGACAAATGTGGACGACTCAAGCTACAAGACTGAGGAACTGTCACGTATCGATAGAGATCAAGCAGACACGTGGACTAAATGCAACATGGGAGTCTGGACCAGAATGAGAACATTAAGGGAAAAAGTGGGGAAAGCCGAGTAAGATCTGCCGTGCAGAGATAGAGCATTGTACCGAGGTTCATTTCCTGATTTCGATCATTGCAGTGTGGTTCTGAAGGTGGTTGACCTTAGAGGAAGCTGGGAGAAGGATACAGCAGAACTCTCTATACTATTTTTTCAACTTTTCTGCAAATCTAAAATTAATTAAAAATAAAAAGACTTTTTTTAAAAACAAAAAGGTTTGCAGTGGCAGAAGCCATTCAAGGGGATGACTTTGGATGCTTCAAACAAACAAAACAAAATTGTTATGATACTACCTTTTTTTATCATCTTTTCCTTTTCCAAAACAACTGAATGCCACGGTGCCTCTTAGGTATTGCTTAAGACGAATGCAGCTGCTTGTCACACATTGGCAAAAGTACTTCTCCAGTTATAAACTGCAAAATAAATGCATGTGATGCACCAAAAAGCAGGGCACTGACAAGACAGAAATGAACCATCTGAACCATCCACGGCCAGAGAGAGATGGATGAACAAGAAGGCTCATGATGCACATTAGGGCCAAGCCAGGACCCGAGGTGCGTGGTTGTCGACTTCCTGGATCCATGCAGGAAGTGTCTTCTCAACCGCCTACCTGTCTTTTCCTTGATCTCACAGAGCACACTGAAGACAGCAGGCTTCATCCGATGGCAATTCAGAGCATACTTTCTGAAAGAAGGGCAACAGAGGAGCATATGAGAGAAAGAGTGACACTGTCCACCAGGGTAAAGCTCCTCCATATTGAGCCTGCCAGTTCTGTTGAAAATCCTTTATGAAGGTACAGTACAAGAGCATTTCATATGAATTCAATCTGTGCAAGATTCAAATACAGCAATATACAAAAATTCAAAACATTTCCCTTTATATGTAGAATTTTAAACAATGCAAATAATGCAAATTTAAACAATGAAGTAACTCACTAAGAACTATGAAATTTCAAGGTCCAATGATCTGAGAGCAGCACACTTTGGAGCATAAGCAGACACCAGCCATCCTATCCCAGTGGTGTGCAACGTTAATGTAGCAGGTGTTCACTGAGCAGCTACTACATGCCACACACCATTCTAGTGTCACAGAGACAGACAGACAAGGTTCCTACCCATGTGGCAGTTAAGATGGAGTAGGTGAGAGACACCAAACACACACACAAACAAAACCATCAGCCGTGCCAGGTACTTCGTGGTGACTTTACTAGAGTGATGACTAGAAGACATCGTAGTTTGCATGTCTCTAAGGTGACATCACAGCTGAGATTGGAATGACAAAAAGTCACGCCAGAAAAGGGCTGAAGAGGGTAATAATTTAAGCAGAGGAAACAGCCAATGCAAAGGCCCTGAGTGAGAACACACTTGGCTTTTTAAGAGACCAGTATGCTGTAGGGTAAGGGGTGAGGGAGAGAGCCACGCGGTGAAGTTAGAGAGACAAATGGGGCCGACTGAAAGTCTTGTAAGTCAGGGGAATGACTCTGGCTTTTTTTTGCCTGTGATGGGAACTGTGGTTGGCAGAATGGTCCCCAAAGACGTCCATGTGCTAATCCTCGGAACCATGAATACGTTACCTTACAAGGGAAAAAGAACTCTGCAGACATGATTCAGGTCTTGCCCAGCTGTGGTCAGCAAAAGAGATGTGATGACATAGGATCAGAGAGGCTATGCTGTTGACTTTGCAGATGGAGGAAGGGATTACCAGCCAAGGAACGCTGGGAGCCTCAACTAGTTGGAAAAGGCAGGGAAACGGATTCCCCCCAGAGCCTCCAGAAGGAAAGCCCTGCCGACACCTTGATTTTAGTCCAGTGAGATCCATGTGGGATTTGTAACCTACATAAATGGAAGATAACAAGTTTGTGGGGATTTTTTTGGTGAGGAAGATTGGCCCTGAGCTAACACCTGTGCCAATCTTCCTCTATTTTTATGTGGGATGCTGCCACAGTGTGGCTTGACGAACAGTGCTAGGTCTGTGTCTGGGATCCGAACCTGTGAACCCCAGGCCGCCAAAGTGGAGCGCATGAACTCTACAACTATGCCACTGGGCTGGACCCAAGTTTGTCTTTTTTAAGCCACTACATCTGTGGTCATTTGTCACAGTGGCAACAGAAAACTAATACAGGAAGCAATGGAGGATTTTACAGAGTGGTTATCACATGACATGATTTGCATCTTTATTAGTGATTTTTTTTTGGAGGAGATTAGCCCTGAGCTAACATCTGCCACAAATCCTCTTTTCTTTTTTTTGCTGAGGAAGACGGGCACTGAGCTAACATCTGTGCCCATCTTCCTCTACTTTATATGTGGAATGCCTACCACAGCATGGCTTGACAAGCAGTGTGTAGGTCTGCACCTGAGATCCGAATCCGCAAACCCCGGACCGCTGAAGTGGAATGTGCGAACTTAACCACTGTGCCACCAGGCTAGCCCCTATTAGTGTTGATTTTTTGAGATGTAATTCACATATGATAAAATTCAATCTTAAAAGTATACATACAGTTCAGTGGCAACCTTCACCAACTATCAAATTCCAGAACACTTTCATCACCCCCAGAAGAAACCCTGTCCCCATTAGTAGCCACTCCACATTCTCCCCTCCTCCCATCTGGCAACTAATCTTCCTGTCTCTACAGATTTGTCTCTTCTGGACATTTCATATAAATGGAATCATACAGAATGTGGTCTTTTGTTACTGACTTCTTTCACACAGCGTGTCCTTTGTATGGATATATTTTGTATTTCTCTTCATCAGTTGACAGACTTTTGGGTTGTTTCCACTCTTTCGCTTTTATGAATAATGCTGCTACTAACATTTATGTATAAGTTTTTGTGTGAGCATATGCCTAGGAAGAATTGCTGGGTTATATGGTAACTCTATGTTTAATTTTTTGAGGAAATGCCAAACTTTCGCAAAGTGGCTGCACCATTTTACATTCCCATCAGCAACTTACAAGGGTTCCAATTTCTGCACATCCTCACCAACACGTGCTATTGTCTGTTTCATTATGGCCACCCCATTGGGTATGAGGTGGTATCACTGTGGTTTTGATTTGCAATTCTCTAATGGCTAAAGATATTGAGCATCTTTTCATGTGTTTATCAGCCACTCTTTTTGGAGAAATGTCCATTCAAATCTTTTGCTCACTTTTTAATTGGGTTTTCTTTTTATCATGAGTTGTAAGAGTTCTTTATACATTCTGGATACTAGACCTTTCTCAGATATATGACTTGCAAGTCTTTTCTCCCATTCTGTGATTGTCTTTTTACTTTCTTGACAGTGTCCTTTGAAGCACAAAAGTTTATCTTTTTTTTTTTTTTTTAAAGATTGGCACCTAAGCTAACAACTGGTGCCAACCTTCTTCTTCTTCTTTTTTTAATTCTTCTCCCCAAAGCCCCCCCCATACATAGTTGTATATTCTAGCTGTGAGTGCCTCTGGTTGTGGTATGTGGGACACCACCTCAGCATGGCCTCATGAGCAGTGCCATGTCCGCCCCCAGGATCCAAACCCATGAAACCCTGGGCCACTGAAGCAGAGTGCACGAACTTAACCACTTGGCCATGGGGCTGGCCCCCAAAATTTATCATTTTGATGAAATCCAATTTATCTATTTTTCCTTTTGCTGCTTGTGCTTAAGGTGTCATATCTAAGAAACTGTTACATAACTCAAGGTTACAAAGATTTATGCCGATGTTCTCTTTCAATAGTTTTATAAGTTTAGCTCTGACAGATAAGTATTTGATCCGTCTGAGCTAATTTTTGTATATGGTATTAGGTAAGGGTCCAACTTCATTCTTTTGCATGTGGAGATCCAGTTTTCCCAGCACATTTGTTGGAGAGACTATTCTTTCCCCACTGAATGGTCTTGGCACCCTTGTAGAAAATCAGTTGGCCACAGATGTATGGGTTTATTTCTGCACTTTCAATTATATTCCATTGATCAATTTGCCTATCCTTAAGTGAACTGCATTTCAAAAAGATCACAGTGGCTGCTCTGTGGAAAATGGACTAGAAGGCAAACGTGGAACCAGGAACACCAATGTGGAGGCTACTACACACTGGAATAGTCCAGAAATGGCGCTGGCTTAGTTAACAGTTATGGTAGCAAACATAAAAAGTAAACAGATCTTTGACTTGGGGGATGGAATTAACAAGACCTCCTGACAAACTGACGTGGGGTTTTAGGGAAAGAGGAGATTCAATGATAGCTACTAGTTTTAGGCCTGAGCAACTGGATGGATGGAGACACCATTAACTACAATAAAGGAGACTGGAGGACAGCAGGTTTTGGGGAGGAGGGTCTGGAAAGGAGAGCTGTACTTTGATAAGGTTACACTTGAGTACCTATGGGCTACCCAAGAGGACGTATCAGATAGACAGCTGGGCACATGGACATGGACTCAAGGCTGAAGATAATACAAAGATGGGGAGTCCTGGGCATAGAGATGGCACTTAAAGCCCTGAGACTTGAGGAAATCACCATAGGAGAATGTAGACAGAGAGGGGCCCAGGCACACAGACTTGTAGAGATGAAGCAGAGAAGAGTCTGCAGAGGAGACTGGGACCAAACTGCCGGTGAGGAGGAACCAAGAAAAACAGTTTCAAGGAGAGAAGAGTACTCTGTGAGAAATGCTTCTGAGACGCGAAGCAGGAGAAGAACGCAGAAGAGATCTTGGATTTAGCAACATGGAGGTCACTGGTGACTCAGCAGTGGGAGGGAGAAGGGAGGAGTAGGGAGAAGGGAGAAGAGGGAGGAGAAGCTTGGGAAAGAATAGGTGGAGGAGGAGAGGAAGCGGAAGCAGCAACCACAAACTCTTTGAGATCTGATCATAATGGAGAGTAAAGAAATGTAGCAGCTGCTAAAAGAAAGGGTGTGTAGTAATCATGTTTTTTATTTTCTGTATTTTATGATGCTTTGACCTCTTAGGGCTAGCTAATTCCAGATATAGCAAACAGCTTGCCTGAGAGCGTGCCTTTCACATGCAAACCCAAATCCAAAGGCAATATGCCCAACCACCTCCTTTCTCTAACTCTCAGCACCAGCCAATATTCTCCCGGCTGTAAATCACCCCAGGGCCAGGTACCAGACAACTAGAAACCACCCCTATAGCCCAGAGCCTGCAGAAATTATTTAAACTATTCCAATTTAAACTTGCTTAAACTTGCCAACTCTGCCTTGTCCAGTCCTTCCTGCAGAAATCACAATTAAAGCTCTGGGCCATGCTTCCCCTCACTCCTGCCTCCTGACAGATTCAGGTGCTTCCCCATGTGGCCCTGCACACCTCCATGGGAACTGTAAGTAATAAACTCTTTTTTCAAAGTTGTCTTGATGTCTCTCATCTTACCATACCTGATTAAAACAAATCCCAAGTACAGATCAAGGTAGGGTGAGTCAAGGAAGATTTTTTGTTATTGTTGTTTCTTTGTGTGTTTTTAAAGACAGAATACACTAGCACATGTTTACACGCCAAAAAGCCAGCCTAGAAGGAGAATTTTTATTTATTTTTATTTTTTAAAGATTGGCACCTGAGCTAACAACTGTTGCCAACCTTTTTTTTTTACCCCTCTTCTTCCCCAAGCGCCAGTACATAGTTGTATCTTCTAGTTGTGAGCGCCTCTGGTTGTGCCATGTGGGATGCCGCCTCAGCATGGCCTGATGAGTGGTGCCATGTCCGCGCCCAGGATCCGAACCCATAAAACCCTGGGCTGCCCAAGTGGAATGTGTGAACCCAACCACTTGGCCATGGGGCTGGCCCCCTAAAGGGAGAATTTGATAATGCAAAGAGAGAGGAAAGATAACTGCAGTCACGATGGTGTGTCCATGTGTCAGAACTTCTGTGAACAACTTTGATGAGTGCTATACCATTATTTTAACATTTACTGTTGTTATGATTTTAAATCCTGTAATGCTGTCATCCAAGCATTCATTATTAAAAGATGCTGCCATGGCTGGATATTGTACCTGAAAATCAGTAGTTTCACAATGGAAGTCAAATGGGATTAACACCATGAGGAAGATCAAATACTTGCCACAATGCCCTATACTGTTAATCTATGAGAGAGTGTCTTATTTCCAAGTGTCTTCCAAATTCACCATGCACTCCTGTGGGATGCCTTTAAAAAGGCTAGAGCCTTTTTAGTGCAGAACTAAGACCCAGGTCTCTGAACCCCAAATATCAAAATGTTCGTGGGAGATGAGATTTGATCTTCTGTAAATCTAAACCCAAACGTTAGTCTTTCTTATATGGTATACAGTATTTGATCACATAGGATATTCAGCCTAAATTGTTGTCTTTCCATAGAAGCAGTATTACCATTAATGAAAAGGGACACCAGTTAGAGCTTGCTACCTTCTGTAAATGTAATTCTAAACACATGAGGGGAAACAATGAAGTGGGCTGTTCTGCTTCCCAAAGGGGTCTCAGGACTGTTTATTCCCAGGTCATTTTTCTGCTTATAAAACATCTTACTTTAGATACAGTATGAAGCATCTTTTAATGCATAGAAAGCAATTTCACAGGATGTCTTTACGGTTTACTATGAAAAGAAAATAAATGCCTAAGCTTTGAGCATGTTCTTGGCCTCCAGGTGATTAAGCAACTGACAGCAAACTATCAATGATGACATAAAGTAGGACAGACCAGTGAGTTCACAGCATCACCAAAGGGGATGAATTCACTTATGCGACGGACACATCCTAAGGTGACCCCCACTGCAGAATCTGTGACTTGCAAAGTGATAAAGGTGATGGTATAGTCGTATAGTCTCTCCTGTTGTTGTTATCTATAACTCCACCTTAGTGGTCCAGAGAGTGTCATCTGCTGGCCTTGAAGTCAGCTGTCATGTTGTGAGAGGGCCCAAGGCAGGGAACTGCAGGTGGCCTCTTGGAGCTGAGAGTAGCTGCCAGCTGACGGCCAGCAAGAAAACAGAGACCTCAGTCCTTTCACTGCAAGGAACCGAATTCTGCCAAGAACCCTGCAAGACTGGAAGAGGACCCTGAACTCCAGGTAGGAACATAGCGTGGCCAACACCTTGACTGCAGCCAAGCTCAGCTGTGCCCAGATTCTTGACTCATGTAAACTGAGATCATAGATGTATGTTGTTTTAATCTGCTAGGTTTGTGGTAATTTGTTACATAGCAATAGATAGCTGAGACAACTGAACAGATTGTAAACCAGTGCATGGGGACCGTGGAGAGAAAAACGGGATCTGTGCCTAGCAAGTACACGACCTGTTTTATCTGATCCAAGTATCTGCATTAAAACAAAACAAAATGTTAGTGTTTATGAAGAAGTAAAACTCCAAAGAATGAAAAATAATAAATCCTTTATACAAATAGAGTTCCAAGGATTCTTCTAAACTAAAAACAAAGTAAAACAAAACTAAATATCCTTTTAAAACCAATGCAAAGAATCTGTAGCAAAACTACTGAAAGTCATTAACAATCATGCCGGAAAAAGAAAGCAGAGAGTTTTATCCCCTTTCAATTTCACTTGTTGAATAGTCACAGGACTATCATTTATTGAGGAACTACTATATGCTGATCACTGTATAAGGAGAAAGGAACATGGGAACGAACAGAACATAAGCCACATTCTGCCTTCTACCAACAGTGTATTATAGCTCCTAATTTTAGCTATAATTTACGTTTCCAAATTATGGAACAACCTGCTTTCCTGAATAAGGTAGCATTTTAAATTACCAGAGAACTTGATTTAGATATATATTCAGAGGTCTCGTCCCTGTAGAACAGGATACTTGAAAAAGCTTCCCTGAGAGCCACAGTGATTCTAACACTTCAGCCAAAGATGGAATCAAATCCCCTTAATGATTCTCCTTTCTAGAAGGATTATTTTAGCTGACAAAAACAGTCAACAATATTCTGCACCTCCTGGAAACAGACCTAGGTACACAAAAAAAATTAGAAGACATGTTCCCTACCCTGAGGAAATAAAACCTGGATGGAAAACCTTGAAATTCACAGAGGGTGCTGAGCTCCACAAAGGAATACAGCCCAGGAGTCAGACGCCCCCAGCATTTCAAAATACAGTGAAATAAATATATTCAAAATAAATATATTCAAAATAAAGTGAAACTGGGAAGAATCAATCCGTAATGGATGCCATCAATCATCTGTAGAGGTCACTCTAAAAATAAACCTACAAATAACAAAACAAAAACAGTCAAGTAAATGGGGGTCAAGCATATGTACGGATACCCAAGTTCAACCATGGAAATTATTACAGTGATTTCAGCAAGACGAGGCCTTGGATCACGAGCTAGTTTTGGCACCAGGAAAAAAGGAAAATTCTTTAACATGACGCAAGAAAAAGTCTGCAGGACTTGAATAAACGAGCGATCTTGGAGCCGGCTCAGTAGCTCAGCAGTTAAGTTCACATGTTCCGCTTCAGCAGCCTGTGGTTCAGCAGTCGGTCCCAGGTGCGGACCTATGCACTACTTGTCAAGCCACGCTGTGGCAGGCATCCCACATAAAATAGAGGAAGATGGGCATGGATGTTAGCTCAGGGCCAGTCTTCCTCAAAAAAAAAAAAAAAAAAAAAAAAGAGCAATCTTTAGATGGAATAAATTTAAGTCTACAAAAAGCTCTTTGTAATGTCATTTCCTAATTTGTCCATGAATTGGTCACATTCAACACTAATGCTAAATTTCTTGTTTAAAAATACGATTTCTCATCTCTCTCCTGATCAGAAAGGTGAAATGGCTTCTCACTGTCTGCTTCAATAAACTCCAATCCCTTCACAAGGCATTCAAGGCTCTTCGCCAGTGTCTTTCTGACCCCCTCCCTCCTCTGAGTTTGGAGAAGTCCTACTCCTCTGTCAAGCCCACGACTCTCAAGGGTTGGCCTGTCCCAGCCTGGATTCGTTACTCTCCACTCTGTTCCCTTTAAAGTTTTTAACCACAGCTGAACTGGGCATGAGGAAGGCCTCAACTTCTTCATTTTGGAAACTCCAGGCCAGCACCATACTTGGGACACTAGCTGAGAAAGGACCTATTGAACTGAACTGAAGAAAAGGCATAAGCTAGAGATGTCAACCTGGCAGAGAGTAGAAATGAACAGTGTGAGGGCAGAGCTCTAACGTCTCCAGACTTAACTGTGGCAAGTGGAGAAGTAAAAAACTGGGGTGATAACTGCTGGGTTCCACAATCAAAGAAGGGAGCAGAAGCCAAGGGCACACAGAGCTCAGCCGGGAGCCCCGCTTCTTGGTTTCTATTCTAGGGCCGAGCACACAGTGGGCACTTACCCTCTCTAGGAATGAAGGAGATGTGTTAAGGGGTTTAATAGTGCTGCATGAGAAGAGAGAAATAACATCAAAAAGAATAATGGCCAATAGATAGTAGATTTGAGCAGGAGGAAGTTAAGAATAAAGGAGAAAGCTGCATTAGTGAGAAATAAGAGCAGGAGCCCTTAAACCACTGGGGGGGCTCAATCTGAAAGTTGATAAAAGAGTTATCTCAAGACATTCCTGAAGAATGGTAGAGAGGAGCTAAGGACTATTGATTTTTCTTCTGATCTAAGACCAATACCGTAGAAAGGTCGAGTACTTCAAGAAGTACTTACATAAGGAACAGAACAAACTGCATGCTCACTCCTCAGCTGACAAGGCACTCAAGGGCATGCTTGATCGGACAGCAGCTAAGGCCGGCAGTCACCCCACTGAGTCCCCCTTCAAAGGCCGTGCCCTCTACTCATGGCTGATAGAACCACACTGCATGCTTTCACGCTCTGAGCCTTCCCTGCACAGATGCTTGTCCCCAGACCAGAATGCCATGCCTTCTTTCTCTGTCTACGCAAAGGCTCTCATCCAGATCATGGTCCTTTCTTAGGTGCATCCTCCTGTTCCCCAGCCTGACTTTGGCTGGATTCTAGGGTCCCATTGTCCACACTCCACCAGCTCTTGTCTTGTTGACAGATGGCCTCAGTCACCCCGGCTTATTCCTCATTGTCTTCTCTCTGGTCCACCCCTCCCCACTGCATCGCACTTTCCATTGTCTCTCTCTCCTGAAACCAGAGCTTTTTAGGACCCATTGCTGAATCCCTAGACATGGCACAAAATGAAGGTTTACTGAGCAAATGAGATTAAATCCATGACAATGAACATAAAAAACATCCTCTCAAGCCTTTAGCCCAACTGTCTCCCACAGCACCTGATCACCTCTGAGCTCTCTGAGCAGTAAGCGATGCTGTATGCTAGTGAGTCCGTGGGAGCTCTGGAGAAAGCAAGGAGGGAGGCAGGTCAGCACCAGATTTCAAGAGAACACAGCCAAGTATCTATCCAACCACCCCCTAGTTGTCTGACTTCAGGCAAGTTCTTACTCACTCAAGACCAGTTCCTCATCTAGAAACTCAGTGAAAAACCACCCACTTCCTAGGGTTTCTGGGAGGTTTAAATGGGGGAAATCATGGTTGTTGTCGTCATCATCAACCACCATATTCTGACGGAGGTGCTCGGTAACTGCCACTTGAGTGAATGGTACTTGCTCATTTGTGAAACTTTTCTGAAACATTCTGTGTGTTGCTTTACTTATTAATAAAACCACTTCAAAAGAGATTTCACTTGGATTTTAGATAGCTTGGCGATACTAGATTTTAGATAGCTTCAGGAAATTGTTTTAAAACCAACAAAATTCAAATCTTAGAAAAGTACACTAAGGACAGCAAGACTCTCCTTTGGCAGTAGACCAAGCCAAGTTAAGCATGTTAGCCTAAGAGCAAAGCTAAATCCTGCAAGCAGGCTAAGAACAGAGACTGCTGGCACTAAGCTGACTGGTATCTAATGAACCTCCTTAAGGATAATGAAAAAGAAAATTTCAACTCTGAAATTCTCCTTCCAAGGTTTGGACTAATAGATCTTCTCTTGCTAACGTTATCTGGCTTTGGGAAATTCCAAACCATAAATTCTTCTTCTGACTCCTCGCATTCTTTGAATGGGTGTGCTGAAAGCTGAATGCTCCCTGACAGACATTAATGTGCATACTTCTAAAGGTCTGTGTCTCCATACTTAGTATTCCAGAGGTACCAAGATGAGGGCCACATCATTCAGTTGACAGTTTATGCCTTGCTACTTGGGTAAGTTCCAAGGATAGTCAAAATTACATCATCATCTCCCTTTAATAGTTATAATTTAATCCATATTATAAGAAAAGTCGATCTGCAGAAATACTGGAGGAATTAAGAAAGTCATGAAAATTTCTACTAGTGGAACATACCTAACAAGTCATATATGAAAAAAAAAAAGTTCAGAGAAATATTTTCCTCCTAAGAAAAGTTATGAAGGCCCTAATTGTAGTATCTGATATGTTGCCTAAAAGCCAACTTCTAAATATAATCTTTTTAGTTTCAGGTACATCACCCTGTTTACATACTGCTTGCTTCTAAAACATATATTACAGTGACCATTCTCCATCATATTTTTACTCATTATATGTAAAATTTTTTTGCCCTAAAAACCTTATTACCATTCCCCAGTAGTCATTTTCTATTACACTCAGGTTCTACAAACTAACACAAATTTGGGCTGTGGTTTCATAAACTATGTAAAGGAAATACACAAACAACCCTGGAACCTCTAAAACGCGGTTTCCTTAGATTGAAAATGTAAACAGACTCTGAAACAACAGGGCCCTGTGGTCCCAGACCAAGTGTTTCATTTAGAGAGAAAAAAAAAATCAACTATTTTCTGAATTTTATTTGTTCATTTTTAATTTTATTTCTTTATTAAGTATGTATAATGCTAATATGTGATCCTTGTGATTAATTTAAAATCCATTATGCCCACAAATATAACTTAGGCTCAAAAATAATTTCTGTTTGTCAGATTAACCATCTACTAGGTAAATTGATGGATGAAAATTAAATAGGACACTGTCATCTCTACTCTTGAGAACCCAACCTTTCCATGTGTGGTCTGGGATCAGCAGCATTGGCATCCTTGGGAGGCTGTTAGAAACACAGATTCTTGGGCCCCACGAGACCTGCTATATCAGAATTTTACATTGCAATAAGATGCAGAGATTTGCTGCACCTCCAGCGGAGAAGCAATGCTCTGGAGCACCATTGTCCAGCATTTTCTGCTATAATGGAAATGTTTTCTATCCAAGCTAATATGGTAGCCACTAGCCATACGTGGCCGCTGAGCACTTGAAATGTAGCTAGTGCAACTGAGGAACTGAATATTTAATTTTATTTAATTTTAATTCATTTTAATTTAAAAAGACACATGGCAAATGGCTACCACATTAGACAGTGTAGCTCTCTAGCATATCTGCATGTACTTGCAAGCAAGGGGTCAAGAGGTGACCACTACAGCCATATCCACAAAGCCTGCCAAGACAATCCGTCTGTCATTCCAACATGTAGAATGACCTGAAGAAGGGCCAGTCCTCTTCAGCTGCCTCTCCCAGAATATCAAGTATGGAACCTGAGTCTCCAGGTTGACACTGCTAACCATTCTGGTTCCTCTTTTGATTGGGTTTCCAAAACCCACCCCTCAGTCATTCCCAGCTCTCTAGAGTTTTCCTAGTGACTTCTTAGGAATCTCACTGCTAGACAAAAAAGGAGTCCACCAACCTCTGATGAGTGGCAGCTTCCAGGTTCCAGGGCACCTGAAGCCTGATGATTCTCAAAGGTGTGGTACAGGGGCACACTGATCTGGTGAGGGGAGGGCCCAGAGCTTGCAACAGACTTTCAAAAGGGCCTATGATTCAAACATGGGTTAAGGACCCTGAGAGGAAGGAAGAACTTTGGAGCCTGCCAGTCCTGACAGAGGAGTCCTCAACTCTAGTCTGATAACCCTCATAAACTCCTCAAAAAGGTAGTTGAGAGAAGCAAATGAAATAACCTGTGAACTGTATATAAACTGTAAAATGTTGTAAAATTTATTATTATAAAAAAATAAGACTACGCATGATAGAGCAAAATACTCAGACAATCCTTGGCAAATGAGATAAAACTTTCTGCTTTACTGTCCCATACAAGAAAGGAATGAGAACGTGATGAGTGAAAGGTCCAAATCAGAAGACATAGAGCTGTCCCTTCTCCAGGAAGAGCTCAGGGTGTAGCTGACGAAGGTCAGAAGATGGAGCATTCCCTCCCCCAGGAAGCCTCCAGCTGACTTGGGCTGAATCTAAACTAAGATGGTGCCTTCCTAAGTACCCGACGTCTCTCCACTATCTGTGTAGCCAGACAGAAGAACAATACAGAGTTCACTATTCTGACTATTCAGCTATAATGACAAAATGAATTATAATAATGCAGAAAGGTGTACGTAAGACTCCAAGTTTAAGGAGAGTAGGTGCGTTTTCCTTCTTTAAACACACTTATGGTGACAAAACAGGTTGAGAAGAGGGCCTCACATCTGAGACGAACAATGCCTTCTTTCTAGATAGTCGAGTTTAACTGTCTCCAGGGGCTACAGGGGTCAGCAGGCACATTGAGAGAGGGCAGAGTCAGAAGAACTTGCGAAGGCCTCATCCAGTCAGCTGATCAGGAGAGACACAATCTGCTTCCCCTCCCAGGTTGATAATCCACCAGGCTGCAGAGTCTGCTGTGAGGAACAGACCCATCCAAGTTGTTTTCTCCAGAGTGGAGTAAGTGGCCCACCTGAAGAGTGAAGACTATTGTCGGGATTTGGGTGACTTTTAGGGCCCTGAATTCATCTAAAGCCTATGTCTGAAGAAGTGGGACAGATTTGAAGCTTCTAACATCTCAAAATAAAAGCCCAAGGGGTCTTTGTACCTCAGAAAGAAACCAGGAACCAGCTACCTAACAGCTATGTTGTCAAGCATGTATATTCAATTTCTTAGCCTTAAAAGAAAAAGAGCTCTCTTAGAACAGCAAAGAAGAGATGACTGCATTCCATTCTAAAGCCTATCTAGGGGAGTCTAGAATCTCAAGATTGCTATAAGAAAAAAGCAGCAGCCTCGGGGCTGTGCTGGGGTGACAGATGCCTGAGGAAGGCCACATCTGAGCAGAGCTCACTCTGTAAGCAACTCCCCGCCTAGAACAGAAGGAACACAGTAGTTCCATAAACACCCAGAGCTCTGCCTCTGTAGTTCCTGGGTGTAAAGAGCCCATTTCCCCTAGCACAGCTCCTACTTATCCTTCCAGCATCTCCTAAGTGCCACAAAGCTTCACTGAATGCTAAGTGCCTGGCATTGCGCACAGCCCTGGGGATACACAGGAAACTACAACCAAGGCCCTGCTCTTAGACTAGACAGTGCATCACAGAAGGGCACCTTCTCCTGGCCCAGCTCTTTTCTGCCAGGAATTATCTTTACTCAGCATACTGCTGTTATGACAACTATTTATAAATTAGTCACCCCCACACACTATTTCTCAATGAGCTCAGAGAACATCTTAGCCATCTTGGTTTCGCTAGCACCTAGCACAATGCTCCAAAAAGTAGAAGGAACATGGTGATGATGGTGGTGGTGCTGGTGGTGGGGTGATACTCCTAACTTTTCAGATAGAGGCTATAAAACTGCAGGAAGAGTTGACCCTCCTCAAGAAGCAAGGGAAGGAAAGTTTGAAGAACAAAAACATGCCATATCTACCTTTTACTTTGCCTCTTCCTTCCTGGGGCTGCTATTCACCTGGCTTTGTAACCTCTCCTCACTAAAGGGCTCTAGTGACTGCACAGCCCACACCACCAGACCCTGGTCGCATCCCCAGGACCATCCTTCACCCCGAAACAGACCCCAATCAACAAGGCCTCATCCTCCAAAAGGACTTCCTTCAGTCCTTTCCTATTTTCTAACAATTCAAGCAGGGCCCAAACACGATGGGCTGCCTTGTGAAGCAGATTTTACTAGTTGCGCCTGGCTGACAAATGGTGGCTGGAGGCAAGTGAGACAGGTGGTTTTAAAACTGCTGGGATTTCCCCACCGCAACTGAAATAAAATCCAAACTCCTTCCTGAGACTTGCAGACTCAGAGTGATCTGATTCAAGCCTCTCTCCAAAATCACCCTGGGATGTTCAGTTCCTGATCCTGCTTTCTTCCCACTCTTTCATCCCACCTGAGGGCCTCTGAAGGTGCCATGACATGCCCTCTCCACAGCCTGCTCTTCTTCAACTGACTTCCAACTGCATGCCATCCTCTTCCTTACAGTTTTTCTCACGACTTATTTTTTGCTACTTATTTTCTGAGCTTGAGAGCAGCGACTATGTCAGCACCAGGCTCGGCGCCCTGCACATAGTAAGTGCCTAAGTAAACATTTGCCAAACTAATAAAAAAGGGGTCCTCCGTCCCCACCTAGCTCCCCCACTAACCATTTTACCTGATGGTTCCCACACCAAGTCACCCCATCTCTTCATTCCCACAACTCACTCTCCATTACTCTCTGCCCTCAAAACTTCCCACCCTCATAAAATCCCACTCACCCACTCGTCCATCCTTCATAAATCCCGTGTACAAGCATCTCTCAGCCCTTACACCCCCTTTCACCATGAACTTCCCCAGCCACAAACTCCCCTTAAACCCCCTCCCTGTCGCCCCAGGACGCGCTCCTAAAACCCATCACACACTGCTCAGCCCCATAAGCCTTCAAGTCGTTCCATTTACACCCCAGAAATCCATTCGGCCGCAGACCCTCCTTCAGGCCTCCCCAAGACCCCAGATCTCCACCCCCCTGAGACTCACCCATGCTCTTACCCCGCGCCCTCCTCACCTCTCGCGCCCCGAGCCGACCCGGCCCTGGCACCCTCGGCCCGCCCTCTTCACTGCGGCAACTTTGGTGGCCCCCGCCCCCGCCGAGCCTGCTCAGCACCTGGCCCACGCCTCGTCCAGGCTCTGGTAGGTGAGGGCCTCGATCGGCTGCAGGACGTCGCCTGTGTCGGGGCCCGGCGGGGGCCCGGGCGGCGCAAGCCGGGGGGCGGAGCGGGGTGCTGCCGGCGCGGCGGGGCGCCCATGGGCGGCGGGGTCCCGCAGGCGCTAAGGAGGAGGCGCCGGGAAGGGGCGCTAGCTCGTGCCCCGCCGCCTCCAGCCAACGGCCGCCAACCAGGCGGCCGCGCACCGCCCACGGACAAGCTCCACCATCGCCGCCAGCCAATCGCAGCGGCCCAGGGCGCCGCGCACCGGACACGCCGCCACCAGCCCCCCTCAAAGGCCTAAGACTCGGTTGGGGGTTGCCGAGGCAACGGTGCTTCTCACCGCCACCGTCCTCCCGCCCCAAAAAGGGCGCCGCCGGCTTCGCTTTGCTTCAGAGGCCCACACCCCGACGTCTCCGCCTCTCGCTCCTCCTCAGAGCAGCTACTCCTGCTCAGAGACCTTACTCCTCCTCAGAGCCGCACGCTTCTGAGAGCCCCACGGTTCTCCTCAGACCCCCACAGTTCCCTTCAGAGCCCCACAGTTCCCCTCAGAGTCCCACCGTCCTCCTCGGGGCCCCACAGTTCCCCTCAGAGCTCCACCGTTCTCCTCGGAGCCCCACGGTTCCCCTCAGAGCCCCACCGTTCCCCTCAGAGCTCCACCGTTCCCCTCAGAGCTCCCACACCTCCTCAGAGACCCCCCATATCTCCTCACAGCTCCCCACTCCTTTTCAGAGCCCCCCACTCCTCAAAGCCCTCACTCTTCCTCCTTAGAGCGCCCACTCCTCAGGGACCTCACTTCTCCTCAGAGCCCCCACTCTCCCTCAGAGCCCCTTACTCTTCTTCAGAGGCCCTCATATATCAGAGCCACCTACTCCTCTGGGACCCACACAACTCAGAGTCCCCAATTCTCAGAGCACCCCACTCTTCCTCCAAGCCACCCCTTCCTTCTTAGAACTCTCCATGGCTCTGAGAGCCCCATCAACACGTCCTCCCTCCCCTGCCATTCATCTCCAGAAGCCTCAAGCCCCAGACCCCTGCTCAGTCCCCTAATGTTACCCTCAGCCTCAGCCCCATCAGGTGGGTCACTAGGGCTCCCAGCTTCCTGGATCCACCTCCACCACAAGCGTTCCATGAGGGGCACAGGTGTTTGGTGCTGGTGGCTGGGTTAGAACCGAGTGATTTTCTCAGCTGCAGAAATCAATTCTATTTACCTTTTGAGGTTTGGCATAAGAGTGACCTCACCTGTTTATTCATTCTCTTGCTCTACAGCATTCCGGGCCTAGAAAACTGCTAGCGTGTGGTTACCCAATGAATGAACGATGCTTCCTGAGAATCTACACTGCAGTGCACCCCAAGTCAGAGCAAATCTTCACAGGTCTTTGTTTCTAGCCGTTGGGACTCAAGGCATCAGAGAAGGATCCTCGCATGAGAGAAAAGGGACAGACTGGGCATTAATCACTTTTCCAAAGTCATGGGACCTCCTAGAGCCTGTTTGCTCTGAGGACAGACTCCAGATGCAAGCTCATAAGGGGTCCTCGCTGGGAACCCTTCAGGACAGGGCCCAACTTCTTCCCATTGTTGCTGGAGAGGAAATGCAAACACCATCTGGTGTGATTGGATTGGGAAGACTCCAAGAGACAGCAGGGAATGGAAATGAGTGATGTGAGCCAGTATAAGAACAACCTAGAAAGCTCCCTGATGAAGGAAACCTAACACTTGGCCCCAGTAACACGAAGTACTAGAACATGTGGGCGCTATGGTGAGCCTGTGCAAAAGGTCAACTGCTTGTGCAGCACTGCACAGCACGCCTGAAAAGTAGTGGGTAAGTTTGGTCTCCTTCAGAGAACAGTAGTGGGGAGAGAAAGTTGAAAGCTTCAGGGACCAGCAGAGACAAAAACATGAAGTCACTTGGTGTAGAGGAGAGACCTCCAAGAGAGGAAAAAATGTTGGGCCAAAATCCCAAAGAAGATCCGAGTGTGGGTTAGAACCTGGAGGATGCTGATCAAGAGCAGCCAGCTCAGAGCAGGTGAAACACAGAGCTGCCTTTTGGAGGCCAGTGGGGGTCCCCACCCCATAGAAATTGGTCGGCTGCCTTGGCACCCAAAGTTGCACGTGTGTCCAACAGTCCTGGAGCTCCATGGAGGCAAGGACTGCATCTTTCATGGGCGTGTGCCTGGGCACATGGTGAAAGGTGCTGGCCTGGGTCATCACCCCTGGAGATTCAGGCCCTAGGCCTTAGGAGCCATACCGCCCACCTTGGACCCTGGAGAAGTACCTAGCACCCCAGTGCATTCTTGCCTCCTCATGGAGTTGCCTTAGGGCGGGGGGAGTTTTCTCAAAGAGAAACCCAGCCCCATTTAATGTAGAAAGACTCAGATGTTTTTGGTTCTTCAGGAATGTGTGCTTTTGTAGTTTAAGAAATGGCCTCTGATGGGATGACTGAGTTCAAATTCCAGCTGTTATTTAGCATGTGAACCTGAAGTAGAGATATAACCCTGTCTCCTCCCTGGTGAGGCAGAAGCAGAGAATCTAGATCCTGGTCTACATCGAGTCTAGCAGCGTGCCTCTATGAGCATCTGAGATGGGGCTTATCAGGGGTCTAGCATGTCTGAGGCCTTGCGGGGCTGTGGGTGAGGTGGGGAAAGCTGGCCTGAGCTTGTGACCAACTCCAGACTTTGTGGGAATCTGAAGCCTTTCCCCAGGGGCCTCTAGTCCCTCGATGCATCTCTGTGCCCTTTCAAAGCTGTGTAACCATGGGCCAGATCTCAACCTCTCTGAGCCACTGTCCTCACATGAAAATAAGTGTAATACCTGTGCCAAAAGATGCAGGTGATGATTAAAGAATCCATCTAAAGTGCCTATCAGTGTGCCAGGCACATCAGAGGAGCCTGAGAAATGGCAACTCTCAAATCCTGCATCCTGCTCCATGGACCCCACTATGCTTGGCTCACAGGTGTGTATGTAGGTGGTGGGGTGGGCAATGGGATGGACATACCTGACTATTCACAACCTGGACTCAGACAAAAGGGCAGGCAGGAGAGGGTGGGCTCACACAGGTCAGAGAGCACTCTGGACTCCAGAGGACGGAAACAGACAGGTGAGTGGCGAGATGAGGCAGAGGAACAGGCAGAGGAGACAGAGGCAAAAGGAAATGGATGCAAGAATCCAACAAGAGAGATGGAGTGACAGCCACACAGAGACTGAAGACGAATGAGAACAGAGCCAAGAAAATGCCACTTTGAAGGATCCCAGCCCAGCCCAAGCTAAGGTGGACAATTCTGGGATACAGGGACAGAGACTAAGTTGATGGCAGAATGCTTTAGAGATCTCAAAGCAGAAAGAACGGTTTTCTCCTTATATCATGCCCTTCCTGTGGACCCCCTCAATTCTAATGGGGACAGGCAAGACCCCCAGAGGCTGCAAGGGGCCACAAGTCTTTCCCAGCTCACTCTCAGAACCCCTCAGTCTGTGCCCCTAAAGAATCAGCCTCAGGCAGATGGTGCATCTCCGTTCCGTCCTTGTTACTCTGCTGCACTGGGCAGTGAGGCCTGAGAGTGCCCTCATCTTTTCCACCCTTAACACCCATACCACCACGGACGAGATAGCAGTCCACAGAGTTTACCAGGGATATGCAGTAAAAATAGAAAAATGTCCATTAAAAAAACCCACAACCTGAGATGATTGAAGACCCAGATTTCCGCTCCCCATCCGACTCTCTCTGGAGTGCTTAGAGATGACCCCAAACACCAGGCCCTGGGGCAGGCAGAGCTGTTGCCTAGGAAGGGCTGGCAGTGGTGCCGTGCCACGTCAGACTGAGGGTCCGCCTTTCAGTCTGTCCCGCAGATTGGGTAGGGCCAGGTGCATCCAGAAGTGGTGAGGTGCTGCGATCTGTTGCTTGCTGCACCCTGCTGAAGTCTGAGGTTGGCTAAAGGGTGGAGTCCATCAGGGGGTGGCCATTTTCAGGAAGCATGATGCGAGTGCTAGGGCCTGTCCGGGTGGAGGGTGTGTAGCTGGCAGACTCGTGGGTGGACCGGCGGAGGCAAAGACAGCAGAGGAGGCGGCGGAAGGTGCGACGCATCTCAGCATCACGGCACGAGTACACTACAGCGTTGACCAGTGAGTTGGCCTCAGCTAACAGTAGGAGATACTTCTCCACAGCTAGAACATTGCAGGACTTGCAGCCCAGACCATCCAGGAGCAGTACCACCTGGCCCGGCGTCCAGCAGACCACGAATGCCCCTGTGGGATGGAGCCTGAAGTGAGAGGGGCTAACCGTTGGGGGGCCCAGCACCCACAGCTCTGAGCTCAGGGCTGGAGCCGTCTCCAGGGCTCGGGCAACAGCTGTGCAGTTTGCGGGGTAAGAGCTTCCTGTCTGGCTGCCTGGGCAGTGTGATGGGGCAGAACTGCTAAGAGGGGACACCTTTCTCTGATTTGTCTGCCAGAAGGGACACCTTTTCTAACTGGTACAAGGTGGCCAGGGCCCTGGACATTTCTACATGGACGTTTGTTCTATGGGGGAAGGAGGTCACCGTGGGACAGGCTGGTTATTTGAGGGGGAGGGGATCTTTGGGAAGAGTCGCTCTTTGTTCTTGGAGGCAGGGGTGGGTATCCCATGACGAGAGGATCTTACTCCCTCCCCCACTCAGATCATCCTACTTTCAACGGCCAGAGTGAACAAACACACTACTCTCTGCTAAAAATCCTTAAGGGCTTCCCGTGGAACTCAGAACAAAATCTGACTCCTGTCTGTGTCTTTTGAGGCTGTGCTGACCTCTCCTGTGCATGGGCCAGCCACGCCCGCCTCCTCTCTTTTTTGAAGGTGCTGCCCGGGGCTTTCACTTTCTGTTCCCTCTGCTTGGAACTCTTTTCCCTTCCCCAGCATGTAGGTCTCTGCTCAGATATCACCTCCTTGGAGAACACTGCCCACCCAAACCATCCCCTCCCATCACACTCTATCAGGTCCCTGGGAGTTGGGGCAAGTGGGCTCCCACTCACCCAGGATGATGACAACAGTCTTGACCAGGTTGAGTGTGGTCTCGCGGTAGCGGGGGTGGCAGCTGACATGCTCTGCCATGCGCTGCACTCGCCGCCGCACGTAGAAGAAGATGCGAGTGTAGACAGCCACCATGAGCAGGAATACAAGCAGGCTGGACAGGGCCCAGACGGCCAGGTAGGAGCGGCTGAGCAGGGGGGCCATGCGTGAGCAGCTGTCCAGAGCACAGAGGCAGTGCCAGGAGTGGGCAGGCAGCAGCCCCAGGCCCAGCGCGGCCACCCACACGCCCACGATGAGCATGACCACCCGGCCGCGGGGAAGACGACTGTGCAGCTGGACGGCCATCACGCTGCGGTGCCGCTCCACGGCAATGGCCAGCAGTGTGGCCACCGATGCTGTTAGGCTCGTGTCCAGCAGGCCCTGCCGCAGGAACCAGCCCTCGAGTGAGAGCCGGGCTGTGCGAGGGCCTGTGTGGAACATGAGGAAAAGGTAGGCCACTCCAGCAAAGAGGTCAGCTGCAGCCAGGTTGCCGAGTAGGTAGTAAATGGGCTGATGGAAGCGGCGGTTGGAGGCGATGGCCGCAATGACCAGCAGGTTGGTCAGCAGCACCAGCACGCTGACTGTCAGCCCCAGCGCCACCACAACTACATCCTTGGGCCGCCAGTGGGAGCTGAGCTCCTTGCCACTGTTGTTGTAGAAGAAGCTGATGGTCTCGTTGTAGTAGCACTGGCCCATGGTTACCATCTGGGGGCACAACCGGAGAGGTCAGTGTGGGTGGTGGTGGTTGGAAGAACACAGAAAGGGGCAGCACAGAAAGGAGCAGCAGCCAGAAGGGAGGGTCTCAAACTCAGATACCTGGGGCAAAGTGGTCATAGTGGGGACCAGGGTGACCTGGAAAAGCAGGCGGGATGGGGGAGTGGGGGTGTTGTTTGGGCACAGCTGTTGCTTATTTACTAATAAGATTCCTACAAAGACATCTCCCAAACCTTTTTGCCCACCCGCTGCCAATCTGTGACACGTGTGTGTTGGGAGGGTTTAGGGCAAGACAAGTAGGGGCGTGAGCTGTGAAAGTAGGTGAGGGAGGGTCGGTTTGGTGCTGGGGTCAGTGCAGGGAGCAGAGCCGAGGGGGCGTGTGTGCGCAAGGTGGGACCATTGCTGGGACCCTGAATGGGGTCAGTGCTAGGCCATGGAGGTGACCGGGGCGACCAGAGTGGGCAGCGGGCTTTGGGCGCGATTGAGCCCAAAGCGGGTGGGACGGAGGAGCCTGGTGGCCTCCGGGACAAAAGGGGCGGTCAGGGAGGCGGCGGCTGGCGGGCCTCCCGGCGCCCCCAGGCTGTGGGAGGAGCAGTGGGATAGGAGGAGGAGACAGCACCCGGGCCCTGCGGGCACGTGCCGCGCCCTGCCCGGGACCCGCACCCACCCGCCCCGTCCGTGCCGCCTCACCTGGGCCACCCGTCACGCCGCAGAGCCGGCAGCCTCGTGGGGGGTTGGGGCGCGCCCTAGACCCATGGCTCGGCGACCGCGGCTAGAGCGAAGGAACGTCCCGGTGCGCCGGCGCGGGCGACGGAGAGAGCGCGGGAGGAGGTGTCCTGCCCACAGCGCCCCGCCCTAGCCCGGGCCACAGCGCCCCGCCCCCGCCACCTGGGGAGTCCCGCCCCTACCACCTGGGGACCCCAGCCTCCGCGGCCGTGGCGAGGACAGGGTCGCCCGGAACCGCAGCCCCCCCATTTCCTCCTCGCCTGGCGGCCCCTCGTCTCCCCTCTCCACTTCCGGCGCGGGACCCCCATCCCAGTCCCCGCGCACCTCACGCGCCCGCAGTCTTGGGCCTCCGAGGGGCTGAATCCCTCGCGGCCGAGAATCCCTCCGTGACCTCGCGCCGCCGGGGCGCAGCTCGGGGTGGTCTCAGGGTACGCACCCCCGCCCCACCCCACCCGCCCGCTCCTCGCGGCCAATCCGCCGCGATGTTCCAAGCCACGCCCTGATCCGACCCGGCTCCCACCGCAGGGACCCCAGCCCCGCCTCGGCTTCCCCAGCCTGGAGCTACTGTGCGCCTCGGCCTCCTTGCCCCGCGGACCCCTCTGGCTCCAGCTGACAGTCTGGCCGGCCACACTCAAGTTGCTTGCAATCCCGATGCCCCCGCACCCTGCCCCTGGCAGCGCTGCCCCTTGCCAGGCCCAGGCCTGTGGCGGCCCTGGGCTCCCACGGCGGGAGCACACAGTCCCATTGTCTCAGTTATCTGCACTTTGTTACATTTGTTTGATTGTGCAGGTCTGGATCGGAGACACGGAACTCCGGGAGGGCTGAGCCAGCGTGACTCAGCCTGGTGCCTGGACTGCCTGTATGTAGGTGCTCAGGGGTATTTGGGGATGCACGGGGGCCTTGGTTTCCCTGGTGGGGCCAGAGGATGCTGCCCTCACCGACCTCTCCCCTGTCACCCTTCCCTGGCAAAGAAAGACATTCAAGGGTATAAAGGACACACAGTTTATTCAGAGGCCATCAGACCCCAGGCACCACCAGGATGTGCCTCCTGAGCTGGTCACTTGGGGTCAGCTAGAAGCAGGTGGAGATGGGGGCGTGTCCACAACCAAAGTAGCCAAAGGCACCCCTGTTCCAGGGGTCAGAGACTAGGGTGGACCCCAAGGATCCTGTGACCTGTATTGACCCTGAGTATTGACCCTGAGTATTGACCCTGAGTGACCTCTGATCCTGAGTGGCCCTGAGGCTTGGTAGCGACCTGTGTTCAGTGGGGGAAATCCTGGTACATTGCCCCAGAAAGGGTTTTAGTCTTCCCCCAGGCTGTGTAGTCTTTCCTTATAGGAACTCTCCAGAACCTCCAACATTGAACTCCTGGGGAGAAGTGGATCCATCTTCTCAGTCCTTGGCCCCTTGGTCAGAGTGCTGGGATGGTCAGAGATGGTCCTCGACTTCCTCAGGTTGGGGGTCCCGGCTACAGGTGGCCTTGGGCACAGCCTCGTTGTGCATCTTGGAGAGGAGCCGGGCTGTCTCCTGGGTGATCTCAAAATGCTTGGGCAGCGGCGTGCGGCGCAGGGGGCTGCCCTCAGGGGAGGCGGCGGCAGGGCCAGGCCCCCGCCTCCGCAAGCTTCCTTGGGGCACTGATGTGTCAGGGGTCTCTTCGCACAATTTGGAAGCCACCAGCGCCAAGCTGGACAGTTGGTGGGTGACAGGCCGCACGCCCCCCCGGGGATACTTCACTGGCTGGCGGCTGAAGTGGCCACGGGACTGTGTTCCCAGGGATGAGTCCTCAGGGCCTTGGCTGGGCGCTGTGGGATGGGATGGTCAATGCTGAGCCACCCTAAGTGCTCTGGATATCCCCCAGGGAGTCTCTCTCAGCCAAGCTACCCTGGGGCAGGGGCACCCCCAGAATTCCTTTGCTACTCCCTAACACACTCACCTTCCCTTCCTTCATCTTTGGTGTCTTCGGCCACTTCCTCTCTCTGGTCACTCTGCGGAGTTGGTATCTGTAAGAAGAAACCCAAGACCAAGACCCCAACAATAAAATCCCAGTTCTTCGAGACACTTGGAGAGCTGAAGGTTTGTTCCTGGATATATAAAAGTTTCTTTGCAGTTTTGGTGTCTAGGAAGAAACAATGCCCTTCACTGTGTACTGCTTGTCCCCCTGTGCAGAGGAGCATCATTAATCTTGATTGTGGGCTCCGGGAGGACAGCAGACGACCAGCCCAGGGAGCCATCTGCGAATTAGGACCTGGTGAACTACCCATCTCCATCCTGCTCTGCTCTCTGCAACATTACGCCCGATTTTTAGCTGTAGATTCTCACTGTTCTTCCTTTAGCTAAACGTTAACGGCAGCTGGATTTCTTTGTTAAGTGTCAGACATTGTAAGTGTCCTGAGCACTTCCCGAGCCATTCCAGTTCTCAGAGTCCCACAGCTCACCGTGCCCCTTTCCCAGGTCTGGGCTGCTGTGGGGGAGGTCTGTCCTGTCAGGAATGGTGGGTGTAGCAGGATCTGAGGGATGGCAAAGCCCCCTTTGGAAGACTCATCTGTACATGGTTTTCAATAACAGTATCTATGTTTTAGGGCTGTGGTGAGGAGGACAGGAAGCCTATAAAGCGCCTGTGCATAGGAGATATGCGGTCAATGGCTGCCGCTAGACCCTTCTTTGGCCTCACTTCCTACCATCTTCCCTTCACTCATTCATTTATAGTGCGGGGTTGTGCCCTGAACACACCAGGCATGCTCCCACCAAAGGGCCTTTGCACTGGCCGTTCTCTTTGCCTGGAACTCTTCCCCTGATTTCTACCTGGCTTCCTGCTCCCTCACATCCTTCCAATCTTAGCTCAAAAACCACCTTCCCCATGAGACTCACCCACACCATTCTATTTACTGCTACAAACTGCCTTCCACCTCTCACCTTGGTGCCCTTGAGGTCCCTTAATTTATGCTACTTTCTTTTCTCTATTATTCTTGTCACCTTGTAATATCCTATGTAATTGATTCTGTATCATATTTCTTGTTTGTTGTTGATTTCTTTCCCACTAGAATGCAGGCACCAAGAAGATGGGTTCTTTGAATATCCTGCTCACTGATGGATCTGTAAGGCCTAGAACAATGCTTGACACATAGTAGGTGTTCAAAAATATTCTGTTGAAGGAATGCACGATCACCCACGTTGTTACCTCTGCAAGGCTGTACCCTGCCATTCCTCCCTTATTACCCACCACTCCATTCCTCACTTTTCCTTCCAAAACAAGCGCAGGGTAAATAAGGAAGGGAGGGAGGGAATAAAGGAGAAATTTTTAGAGAGAGGAAGGCAGGCAGACAGGAGAGAGAGAATTAAATGGAGAGAAGGCTTTCCCCATGTCAGTGGACCCAGCAGGTTCCTACCTTGGGGGGCATGGCCTCAGGATGCTTCTCCAGGGTACCATGGGGCTCAGGGTCTGGGTCAGGGTCTGAGGTAAGGGCTGGGGGCAGGGGCTCTAGGGCAAGATGTGGGGGTGGTGGCTGGGGGCTGGTTGTGAGGGGCCCAGGGGCTGGGCTGGGGTCTTGGGGTGCGGGCTGGGTGGCCAGGGGGAGTTCATCCATCCCGAAGATCTGCTCGTAGTACACAATGAGGAGCTCCACAAGCTGGGCCTGGTGCCCAGAGTCCAGCAGGCAGGTGACAGGGCCGGCCCCCACTGCTCCTGGACCATCTGGCGGCCGCAGCAGTGTCGGCCCAAACACAATGCCCAGGTTGTTGGCAGACATCTTGTTTTCCTCAAACTGTGCAGCCACCCTAGGGACAGTGTAAGGAGAAGGGTCAGGGCATGGAGTGCATAGTCACTGGTCATTGAGTAGGACCTGCAGGCCAGGCTAGTGGCAACTTGCCCAAGTCTTGGTCATTGTTTGAGACCAGCAGCCACATGCCCGGCGATGGAGGTCAGGCGTCAGCACCCAGAGTTAGGAATCAAAAGGTATTAAAGTTCAGAGCTCAGAAAACACATGCAAAGGTTAGTCTCGGGGTCAGTCTCAGGGGTCAGTAGTCACAGATCAGGGGAAGGGGTCACAGATTTGTGCCTCAGGTCAGAAGTCACATTTCATGGTCAAGGACAGTGCACACCTGAACAGATGGGCCACCAGGTGCCGCAGGGTGTTGTAGTTAGAGTCAGGCAGCTGCACCAAGAGGGTCTTCAGCGAGCGGATAACCTCAGGGCTGGGGCTGGGGGTCCTGGGGTCGAGCCCAGGTTCTGCATGCAGGGTCTTAGCCAGAGAGATGAAGGCGTCGTAGAGGTGGAAGGGGACCACGGGGTCAGTGAGCTGGCGGTGGAATGGTGGGGGGACAAGGGTGTGGGTGGGCTGCAGAGGGTCCTCAGCCTGAGCCCGCCCGGCCCCTGCCCCCTGAGCTTCTGAGCACTCACCTCCTGGAGGAATCGCTTAAGGACACTCGAGACATCGTGAGGCGAGTTCCCGGACAGGTCCACCAATGCTCGGCCATTCTCTAAAGCCTGGCACAGCCGCTCCACGCGGACCCGAGACCCGCTGACCCGATAGATGCCCTGTAGGGCAGGGGCAGGAAATGGACACCTGACTTGCAATCTGGCCATCGAGAGGGCGGGTCACTACTGGGGATGGTCAAGGGCCAAGGGTCAAAGCAGCACCTGCACACCCAGGGCGCGCTGTTCTATCTCAGCTGTGCACCTGGTGATCACAAAGGGTACCTCCTCCGGGAAGTCTCTGGGCAGCTGCAAGAAGTCAACCCCAAAGAGGGGGGTCCGGGCTGGGAGCCGCCTGTGTCCACAGAGGATCAGCAGAGTCTCGAGGCAGCGCTTGTGGCAGGTCAGAAAGCACTAGGGGGAAGGTCACAGGTCAGAGAGGTCACTGGGGGTCATCAGGGAAGAGAAGGTCGTAGGGATCCTCAGGGGACTAGGGGCTCATAGGAGATCATCAGATCAGGGCAGGTCCCAGGGGCAGGAGGGTTGTGGGGATCTCAGGTCAGGGAGGTGGCTGGGGTCAGGGACGTCAGTGGGACATCAGTGAGGGTCAGCCAAGGTTGTTGGGTCATCAGCCCAGGCCACACCTCCTCGCACTCTGTCCCGCTGACCATGAAGGCCTCACACTCTCGGCACTTGGCTGGACCGCGCAGCCGTCGCAGCCGATGGGTCTGGGCCGCACTGGACAGTGTCCACTTCCTGAAGGGGCTGCCTGTCCCGTTCTCCAGCCCATCTCCAAGGTCTGCGGGGAGACAGGGTCAGGGATGCCTGGTCCAACCCCAACCCCACCCTGCCTGCTTCTAGCCTCACCAGGATCTCGCTCCTCAAAGTCGTCTGAGGACTCGGTGCCTGTGGACGAGACCTTCATCAGCCGTCTTGTGCCAGAGCCTGCAGAGAGTCAGAGACGTCAGGGATCATAGGGGTCACAGGGAGGCTCCAAGGCTAAGGGGACATTTCCAATTTTCAGGCCTTCTAGCATCACCCACAGATGCCCTTGTGGAAAGGGTCAGAGGTCAAGAGGGAGGTCAGAGAGGTCAGAGGTTAGGGGTTAGAGAATTGGTCAGCAACCTTGGGGGGGTTGGTTCAGAAAAGAGTGGGTCAGAGGTTGAGAAAATAGAACAGGGGTGTGGGGTAGGTCAAAAGTCAAAGGACAGATTAGAGATTGAGGGTTAAAGGCTGGCCAGGGGCTGGAGGATGGTCAGAGATTGGGAGGGTGTCAGGGTGAGGTCCTGGTCCCACCTGGGCTGGAAGTAGGAGAGTCCAGGGACCGAGACTCACTGCCACCTCCCACGCTGTCCACATCACTCCCTGGAGTGGGGCCAGGAGTCCCTAGGAGGGGACAAGTGAATTAGGACGACCCCCTGCACGGCCACCATTCCCGCCCATCCCTCACTGCACTCACCCTGCCAGCCAGTGCCTGCGTCCTCCCAAGGGCCTGGCTCAGCCACAGTCTCATCCAGCTGCGGAGGCAGGGGGCCAGAGAGCTTCTTTCTTGTGTCCAGAGGGGAGGTAAAAGGAGAAGTTTGAGGGCTCTGATAACCAGGAAACTGGGTAGGAGTGACAGCACCCAGGCATCCCATCTAAGACCCAGCTCCAAGTACTTGGGTCTGCAAGCCCTGATGCCCATGAGCATCAGACCCCAGTGCAGTAAGCCCCAAGTTCTGACTCTCCCAGGGCTGGGACAACTCCTCCAAAATGAGAGCCCTGGGTACTAAATTACAAGCATCAAGACTTTGAGTTCTCTCACCCCGAGGACTCAGCCCCACTGTGCCAACAGCCTGGCACCGCGTCTCCGGGGATCCTTCCCACCCTGCTCCCAGGGGCCCACCTGTGCACTGTGGGCACGAACTCCTGGAAAGAGAAGGCAGGAGGCGGGGGCGGTGGGGCCTCCGGCTGAAGGGTCCGCACGAACTCCTGGTAGCGCTGGCCGGGCTCGAAGGGTTTGCAGCACTCGGCCAGGGTGGCAAAAGTGCGGGGGCCACGCTCCGCCTGAGCCCCACGCAGCCCAAACAGCCCCAGGGTCACCTGCGGGGCGGAGACAGCCTGTGAGAGAGGCTCCAGGCCAGACTGTGGTGGGACCTGACTCTGAGAGACTCGATGGTGGTCAGGATTGGGGGCGGGACCGGGCAGTGGGCGTGGGCGGTCCGTCTGAGCCGGGGTCACGGTGGGAGCTGGGTCGGGTCTTCCCGCAGGACCCCAAGGGGGTGGGTCCGAGACGGAGGTGAGGTCAGAGGCTGGGAGCGAGAACTGGCTGTCTAGGGAGATGGAGCGAGTCCTGGTTCCCTGGAGGCAGTTTAGGGGCAGAGGGCGCTCAGTGGGGAAGAGTCTCACCCGCCTCAGCACTTCGTCCCCCTGCAGCACCAGCTTGCGCACGTGCGACACGATCCGCCGCTTGGCGGCCTCCAGGTCTTGCTGCCGCGCATTGGCCTCGCGGACGCAGGCCTGGTACAGCGCCTCCGCCTCCTGCGCCTGGGGAAATCGAGGCCGGGGCGCGTGTGGGAGAGAGCGTGGGGCGGGGGCGGAGCACCGAAGCGCTGGGTGGGGCACGAGGCTGCATCTCCACCTTGGCCTGGGCCTCCTCTCTCGAGCGCCGCCGCCGCTCCTGTTGCTTGCTGGGTCCCAGCGAGGCTTGGGGGGTCATGTCCTCGGGGGACGCCTGGGAGCGCACTCGCAGGTCCTCGCTGCGCTGCACGTACTGGAGCTGGGCCCTCCGCAGCGCCTGCACAGCCTCGTTCTAGGGGCGGCGGAGGGATGCAGTCAGCGTGCTTTCCTCTCTTCCCCCAGCCCACCCCGCCTTCCCCTGCTCGGCCTCACCATCCGCTTCTGCTCTTTCAGCCACTGCTCCTTGAACTCTTTCCGCCACTTCTCAATCTCAGTCCGTTTGGCGGCCAGAGGCTGGCAAGGATGGGGGATGGGGATGCTGCCTCAGGGCCACTTGGTCCCTCCATTCCCCGTGGCCACATGCCTTTCACCCTCTGAACCCTCTTCTGGGTCTGCACTCTCCCTGGGGGTCTTTTCACTCAGACCTGTTCTCTCCCACCCTGGTCTCTCTCTCCCCACAAAGAGTCTTAGTGGTCACCTCATCCTTTCTGCTGGGACCCAGAGATGCCAAGGCTCTCTTCCTGGGAACACTCAGCACCTTGCCCCGCACCAGGCAAACAAACAAAAGCAGTTTTGCAATTGTACAGGAAGCCTGGTTTGAATCTCTGCTGGGTAACCTTAGGTAAGTTCCTCAGCATCCCTGGGCCTCAGCTTCCTCATCAGCAAAATGGTGCTGCTGATTGTAACTTGCCTTCCTCCTGGGTAGTTATGAACGGAATGACGCGTGAAGGACAGCAGCGTCCCCTCACCTGGTAGTAGTCTCTCTTCTGCTGGGCCACCGTCTCCATGGCTATGGTTCCCAGGTTGAGGTCATGCTCCAGAAACAGGGTGTAGACGTATTGCAGTGGCATGTGGCTCTGGGAGGGGGAGTGTTGGAGGATGCTGAGGATTTAGAGGGGCCTGGCCAGGGTTCTGGAGGACTTGGGCTCTGGGGGGGTCTGGTCATGGCTACCTGCTGGTGGATGGACACCTTGCCAGCCTCGGCGATCTTCATGATGCTTTTGGCAAACTCCAGCTCTAGGGGGAGACAGCAGGGGTCTGAGTCTGTCCTGGGTGTGGGTGCTGCTTGGGGCCTGGGGCCAGGCAGTTGGGGACCTCACCGTAGCTCGCTCTCTTCTCGGTCCAGGCCAGCAGCTCCTTGGCATAGCGGCTCCAGGTCTTGGCATACTCCAGGGCCGCATCCACACCCCCCTTGGTCCGAATGAGACGCAAGTCCAGTTCCTCCCCTGGGGCAGACGGGTAGACCTCTGACCTCTGACCCCTGACCTCCTGTGGAAGCCTTCCCTGAGCCCCCAGACCAGTAGCCCCTATTTACACCCTATGGCTCCCCAAAACACCCCTTTGTAGATTTGTACACAATTGTCCATCCAGACTGAGGGCAGGTACTCAGATCTGTTGTGTGCACCACCATGTCCCTGGTGCACAGAACAGGCAGTTGGTGATGTCCGGTCAAGGGAAGGCTTCCTTTCTGCCCCCACCCCTCTGGCCTCAAAGCCCCCCTACCTGTGAGGGGTGCAGGACCTTCTGAGGAGGGGCCACTCCAGTGGCTGGTTTCGCTAGTCTGAGGGGAGGGAGACAGCAGTTCAGGAGCAAGCAGGACAGGCGCCCACCTCCGTACAGCCCCTTCTCCCGGAGGTTCCCTCCTCCCTGCCCCTTTGGCCCTGCCCCTCACCACAGTGGCTGTGGGGGTCTTGTCAGGCTCTGGGTCTCCTGAGAGCACAGGGTCTCCAACCAGCATCTCAAAGGTCCTGGGAGGTAAGGGTGTCAGGATGCCTCTCTCCACCCAGTCTGTCCCACTCAGGGGTGCTGGGGACCCCAGGATAGTTTGGGGGATGGTGCTGGATGTCACCTCTGTGACATCTCTTGTGTCTGGAAGGTCTGAGGGATGGGGTTTTGGAGGGAAACCAGGTGAGACTTTTTATGGGACTTGAGACACTTTGAAGGGTCTGAGGTAAGTTTGGGGCTAATAGAGTGGGATTATAGGGATCTCAAATGTTTTAAGAGGTCACAAGAAGGATATGTGGGGGTTCTAGGACCACTTTGGGGATTTCCAGTGGATTTGAAAAGTTGAATTTTGGGATTATTCAGGTGTTTTGGAGGGGCCCATCTTAGACTTCTCAGGTTATTAGGTAAGTGGGTCCAGATGTTGCAGGTTCCTAATGGGGCTCCAGGCACCTAAATGATTACGGCTTTGGGGTATCCTAGCAGGATTTGGGGGTGACCCTGGCTCAGACTCACACATTCCCCAGTGAGATCTCGAGGTTGTCCAGGCTCCGGAAGATGTCACTGTACCTCTTCCTGCTCTCAGGAGCCGGGGTTAGCCCTGGGGGAGTGGAGTGTCACATGGACCAACCAAAGGCTCCCTCCACCCACGAAGCCTCACCTCAGCCTGGCTGTTTGGAGGGTAGGGAGAGAGAGAGAGACAGAAAGAAGGGGGAGAGAGAGTGTTCTGGCCCCCTGGCCCATGGGGAGTGCAGGATGGGGACAGGTGTCTGAACCGGGATGGAGGGAGTGGGCTTGAATGGGGCCGACTCAGGGCAGGCAGATAGACTCAGGCACAACCCAACAAAGAGACAGCTGCTGAGAGGAGCAGGGACACCCACACATGCTCCAGCCCAGAAGAAAAGTGACAAAACAGAGATGCCCCAGATGCAGCCACAATGTCTTCAGGGAGACAGCCCGCTGGACAACGGAACCACATGGACCTCAGGCCAGACAGATGGAAGTACAGACTGGCACAGAGCCTGGGGCAGAAGCACGCACGGGGAGACTGCAACCACGAGGGATATAAAGGCCGAATGACACTCAACATGCACAGCGGAGACACAAAGACAGCCGGAAACAGAAGTCGGACCTTGCCACATTTCTGCTGCAGCCCCCTTCTGGGGAGCCCAGATCAGCACTGCTCCCTCCCCGGGCTATGGAGGAGCCGGGTGGGGATCCTGCCGCGTCGCCCCTCTCCATCAGCGGTCCTGACACCCTGCCCCCATCACAAATATCAGAAGCAGAAGCGGCCACTTCCCCTTCCTGGGCCCCCTCCCCCAGGCATCCGGGGTGAAGACTCCAAAGGGGGAGGGGGTCAAGGACTGGTGCCCCGGGTCCCTCTCGGCTCGGGGTTCCCCACAGTGGAGGATCTCTCCATCCTCCCCATTCAGGAACTCCTCTCCCGGTTCTCTGGACGGAGAGAGGTAGGCAGGGCCCCTAGATGTAGGAAGTGGGGTACGGTCGGGGGAGGCCACTCTCGCATCCCGTATCCCGGACCGCCTACCCGGCTCTGCTGCATCCATGGCCCGGCCCGGGGATCGCTCGGCGGGGACGGGGCTGGGATGGGATCGCGCGCCGCCGGGGCCCGGCCCCGATTTCCTGCCTTGGCGGCCGCCGCCCGGGTTCCGCGTCGCCCCGCCCAGCGGAGGCCCCGCCCCGAGTCGACCACGCCCCGCCGCGGAGGAGGCCCGGCCCGTGGCCACGCCTCGGCCTGCCGGGCCCCGCCAAGGCCCAGGAAACGAGGACCACGCCTCCTGCCGGAGCAGCGGTAGATGGGGGTTGCGTGGACGCGGATGCCGCAGGACTCCATACTGGCGAAGGTTCCCCCCCCCAGATCTTTGCGCGACCCCAGAGCCCCAGCACACTACCCCCTCAGTGACCCCTTACAGTTCACCTGGCTCCGGGAGCCTGTCCCCGAACCTTCCACTCTGTGACGCCCTTGCCCAGGGAACTCTTTGACCCCTGACCCATGCCGTCCCGACTGGGGCCACGGAGCCCCCTGGTGGAGGCCTGATATCTTGCCCGATTCCAGCTGTATCTGGAGTCCCCTAACGCTCTGGGCTGGAGACCCCTGGCCTGGGGTACCCCCAGTGACCCTCAAAGCTGGATCAGGCTCTTCAGGTCCTGATTACAGCACAGCCAGAAGTGCGCCTGGTGCCTCTCTCAGGCACAGGGCAGAGACGCCAGCCCTGAACTTCCCAAGAATCATCCCCAGCAAACGCCAAGTCCAGAGTGCTCCCCTGGGGGTGACCTGAAATTGTCTCAAGGATTCCACATGACCACAGTAGCCTGTGTGCTGGGTGGGGTCTGGCACCTCTACTGCTCTAGACTTAGCTGGTCCTGGCCCCTTCCTGGCTTCGGCTCCCAAAACTTTCCTTGGGCTGCGGGCCACACTGCACCCAATGGGGAAGCTAGACAGGGGGAAGGGTGGGAAATGGTTAAGAACTCCCCAAAGTGGATTGGCAGGGAGGGGGAGATTGTCTAGAAGCCTGGGCCTGGGTCCCCTGGTCTGAGGTGGTCACATGCAGCTTATCAAAGTTATAAAAATGTCCCCACACCTTGCACTCAGTGGAATTTCTGGCTGGAAATAAACACTTCATGTTTATAACTTTGCTTCCTAAAATTTTTGGCTGGTGAGAAGGCAAATCTCCCACCGGCCGTGACTCTCAGCTCTCATGCTGCGTATTCTGCAATTCCTGAGTTGTTAGTGAGAACCCTTTAACAGGAAGGACAGCGTCAGTACGAGGGCCCAGCCAGGCCGCCAGGTCAAAGACATGAGATGGCGACGGCACCTGCGGGGTGCCAAGACCTGAGTATGACCTGAGCCAGTATTTGTAATGATGTGGATTGAACTCCGTCTCATCTAAGGCACTCTGAGAGGAAAACATGCTATTATTTTGTGTATTATTAAAAAGAGAAAAATGCCATCGATCCTAAGACTTCTTCCAGTGCCTGATGTTAAAATGTGAAGCTGAAATCACAGAAATATGGGAGTGCTTGTTAAACTAGGAAATATGCAAAGCTCCCTGGGCTGGGAGCTTAGCCTGTCCAAGTGCTGAATGCATTCCAGATGGTGTGGTTAATGACCTCACACAGCCCATGGGGAGGCTGCTGGGACCTTCCTCGGTGACTACCCAGCCCCCCAACAACCCCTTGCGTGGTGCAAACAGAGGCAGAGGCTTGGCTTCTTAAAATCATTGGATGCTGCTTTATTTACCAAAGGTGCCGGCCTAAGGCTGGTTCTGCCAGCCAGACCTACACAGGTGGTTGTACGGGGTCCCAGCTCAGTCTTGGTAGGCAAGGCTGGGTCAGCCTTGCCATGGGGGCAGTGTTCCCTCCTGGGGCCCTCACAGGGCCTGCCTGGTGGCAGCAGGATGGGCAGTGAATGTGGCACCATCGTCTCACGAAGGCACTTTCAGCTTTGGGGTCCCCAGGAAGAACTGCAGGATGCGGTCGGCCAGGAAAGCCAGGCAGAAGTCCAGGAGCAGGACCTGGGTGATGACCAGCTTGAACTGCAGGGCAGGGAGTGATGATGAGCTAGGTGCCTGCAGATGAGCCCAGGCCAAGTCCCAGGGCCATGTCCACAGGGCCACTCACCTCCACGGGGATGTCCACGAGGCCAAACTGGCTGTTGAAGTCGGGTGAGGAGCCAAGAAGCAGGCCGATAATGGCCAGGAGTGACAAGGCCAGGCTCCATACTAGGGGCCTGTTCTCAGGCAGGCTCTCCATGAAGGGTGGGCCCTGCAGGGACAGATGGACGGATGGCTGAGTGTTATGAGGGCCAGGCAGGTGAATAAAGCATGCTCAGGTAGGAGCTGGGCCTCACCTTGTAGTTGATGGCAAAGGTGGCCATCTGCATGGCCATGGCCATGATGTACACGGTGCTGTTGACCAGGCTTGGCTCAAACTCCTTGTACAGGTCCACAAATTGCTCCTGCCTACAGGGATGTGTGGGGATCAGGGCCCCTCTGTAGCTCCCGCTGCCCTTGCACAGAGCCAGGGATCTGCCTGGCTGACCCTGCTGGCCTGGCCCTGGTTACCCTAGGGCTATGTCTGTGTGCACGTCCTCGTGCCACCTCCCACCGCAGGGACGTCGCCTCCTCTGGGAGCACCCTGTCCGTCCCCATGCCAGAGCAGCACTCACTTCTCAGGGCTCCGGGCCTGGGCCTCACTGTACAGGTAGACGAGACTCAGGAAGTGCACGCAAAACTGAAGCACAACCGTGAGGATGGTGTACAGGTTGAAGATGTTGGGCAGGGGCCGCTCCCGGGAGAGGGTCTTGAGGGGCTGCAGTGGCAGGGTAGGGGTCAGGGCCCAGACTTGCCCTGGGGCCCCCAGCCCACTCTGCCTCCTAGCAGGCCAAGTGCAGAGAGGGTCTCCAAATCCTGGGGGTCACGGGTCAGCACCGGTCCTCAGAGACCTGCTCACCCCCGCAGCCCCTCAGCCCAGATGCCACACCACCCTCGCTTGATGCCCACACTCCATACAGTAGTCACAAGGGTCTTAAAATCCACACCCTTTCCCATTCCCCTTGCTCTAGAACAAACCCAAAGCCCTCTCGGGGGCCCATGGTTAACCCAGCCCACCTCCTGCCCCCTCTAGCCACTGAGGCCTTTTTGAGTCAGCCCACGTCTGTCTGTGACCTTCTGCCTAGTTCCTGGCTGACTCCCTTGTTCTTTACACATTGGCTTCAATGCCAGCATCACACAGGCTTCCCCAACCAACCCCTAGGTCTCCCGCATAGTCTGGGACCCGCTTTGTTTTTTTCACAGCACTGCATTCTCTGAGTGGTCTTAATAATTGTTTGTCCATTTGTCCCCAGCTCACCTTGGGGCTCTGTGTGGCCCACCTGAGACCCCAGGCCATGGACAGTGCCAGGGCCCAAGTTGTGTCACTGGGCGGAGCCTCAGCGCGCACCTGCCCTACCTCCTCATTCCCATCTGTAATGTGGGGACGATAGTTCCCACCCCAAGGGCTGCAGTGATAAAGAGCAGGGATGACACATGGTGGCACCTCTAATAGCCTGCCCTGGCTGGCTTGAGCATCCCTACCCATCAATCTGAGAAGCCTCTTAGCACCTCCAGGGTGGGTACTGTGGCTCAGAGGCAGAGAATACCCGTGGGCTGGGGCAGAGCCCCTGCTTTGTCTCGAGGCCCAGCCCACCTTGGAGCGGGAAATGAAGAGGAAGCAGCCGGCCAGCAGCAGCCCCTGCAGTGTGGCCTGGAAGTCGCTGAACTTGACGCCTTCCAGGTAGAGTACACTCTGACTGTATGCCAGGATGAGGGCGTTGAGTGCCAGAATCTTGAACATCTGCAGTGTGGTCACCAGCGTGCAGCGGCCCTGCTTGATCACGTGGCAGACTGGGGTGGGGGTGGGGGGGGTAGGTGTGGGCCTGGGTGCCAGGAAGGGTGGGCAGGGGGATGGGGTGGGTGGCAGGACTCACTGCATTGGATGGATGAAAGCTTGGAGGTAAAGGGTGCCGCGATGCTGGCATCCCCCAGCTTCACGATGGGCGTGCTCTCGTCCTCGAGGTCCCGCAGCACCTGGCTCAGGCGGTCCTGTGGAGCAGGTGGCAGGGGTGAGACCTGGCCACAAGGGGGTGCTGGTGTCCCCGTCCCATGACTCACCCGCTGGGAGGTTGGCTGCTCCTCAGGGGTTGGGAGCCCCGACCTGTGCCTGGCCACCCTGGAGGTGACCCTACTGCTGCTGTTGCTCAAGATGGGGCTGTCCCGGGGCCGTCGCCGCCGCTCGACAACCCGCTCAGGGGCATTGGCCAGGAGTGCCACACCTGTGGGGGACAGGGGCAGGGCGTGTGTTTGTGTCAGGATCCAGTGGGAGCCTGCTGGCCCTACGCTGAGGCCCAGCACAGAGCAGGATGTCTGCTCAAGGCCAAGGTGGAGCTGCTGGCCTCGTGGCTGAACCTCCCCAATGAACCTCAGAACATCTATCTTACCTTCTACAAACTAATACTCCATAAATGCTACAGTCGATAAATAAATCAAATAAATATTTACAAAGCACTAAAACTGTTACATTAGTCTTTAAACGTCAATTTGGCATCTGTCCGAGGGTATGAACCCTTAGCAAATGCTTCAGCTCCAACTGTGTCCCCTGACTTGTCCCATCTCTCAGCCTCTGGCCTCAGTGCCTCCACGCAGCGCCTGAGCAAACCAAGCCGGGTCTGCTCCACACAGCTGCCCCAGCCCTGGTGGCCCGGGCTGCACTGTTCCTCAGACACCTGTGTCCCTTCCTGCCTTTGTAGCCCCCTTGGATCTCCAACGCCAAGGGCCCCTGCCTCATCCCCTCACTGTCTTGTCATGCTTGATGACATGTCTCTGATGCTAAGCCTGTGTTGGCAGAGCAGTGAAGGAAGGACAAGGCCCCAGCCCGTGGGGCTCACCCACGTCAGCATGCTTCAGAGCACCCACGTCGTTGGTGCCATCCCCACACATGAGGGTCACGTAGCCCAGCTCCTTCAGACTGGTGATGACAAACTCCTGTATGGGCAGAGATGGGCTGAGTGAGGGCTGCGTGAAGCACCAGGGCCCTGCCTACCTCCGTCATCCCCTGCACTCACCTTCTGTTTGGGGGCCACGCGGGCGAACACCTGCACATGGGGGATGAGGCGAAGCAGCTGCTGGGGGTCCTCAGCCTGCAGGTGTGCCAGGCCATCGCCAGTGAGGCACAGTGCGTGCTCCAGGGCCAGTGACTTTGGGGAGCCCTGGGCCAGGGGTAGCACAACGCTGCCGTCGATGGAGTGCCACTCACAGGATCGACCTGCAGGGTCAGTACCCAGGGTCCAAGATGGGGTTCAGCCACCCAGATGGACCCCCAATACCCAGTCGGAGTCTCTCCTCTCTGGAGGACCGTCTCGGTCCCCACTCTTCCTCATCTTTCCCAACCCGGATTTAAGAACCTAGGGCCTGAATCACTGAGACCATGTAACAAGCCAGATTCGAACCCAGGTAGCTGACCTCAGAAGCCAGGCATTTCCCTAAGCCTCCCACTTAATGAACTCCCAGCCTTTGGGCCTGCTTAAAACCCCGCTCACCCAGGGCCAGGGCACCCCGAGTCACTTCCTCACGCCAGACACTTGCTATCTACTTCCTCTTTCTGGCTGGCTGGCCCAGGCAGGGACTCTTGAGCACCAAGGATGGCTGAGGGGGGCCCACTAGCCCTCCTGGCACTGGCTGGCTTCCCCGGTAGGACAGTAACTTTCACCTAGCTTTTGTTGTGGCCATTTTGTTAGGGCAACTTTGCCTGCCAGTCAACAGTACTGACAGCCACTTTGGGCCACCTTCCCACAACCTGTGGGCTAGGGCAGACAGCTAGGACCTGCAATGCAGACTGGGGGAAGGGCTGGAAGCTTCCAGAAGCTGTCCTAGCTGGTGAACGTCACTCCTGAGGCAGACTGCACTGGGCGCCATCCCGTGGTGTCTGACAGACCCCACCCCACCAGCGAGGATGTGCAGCAGCTGGATTTGCCCCTCAATTGGTTTGACTCCAGGGCACTACTTGCAGCCCACTGAGTGATCAGTTCTTGGTCACTCAGGAACAGCCTGTGGCCATGAGCTCTGGAGTTAAGACACCTGGGTTCAAATCCATGGTGACACCAAGGGACCCAGGCAGCAGATTCATTTCCGTTTCCTTGTGTATAAAGCAGGAGCCCAACAGCTAACCTAGTCGGCTTCCTCCTTTGTGGTGTGAGGATGGCAAGGCCCCCTTGAGGGCCAGAGGGACCAACATGGTAACAGGCACCAAGCCCTCTGCCCGGGGTCTGGCCATGCTGAGCACTGGCAGGCCCTGCGCTCAGCAGAGGAGCCCTTGCTGTACGCAGGCAGCCTGCCAGGCCCGAGGTGCGTGTGAGGATATGAAACGTGGGCAGATGTGACTACAACCAACCACCTTGTG
Source organism: Equus caballus (assembly GCF_041296265.1). Classification (NCBI taxonomy): domain Eukaryota; kingdom Metazoa; phylum Chordata; class Mammalia; order Perissodactyla; family Equidae; genus Equus; species Equus caballus. The sequence goes on from NC_091704.1 coordinate 18,528,865, forward strand.
ATTGTAAGTTGCTGGTGATCCAGGAATCAGTGACCACCTGCATGCTGCTGGGCATGTGGGTCTGGAGCTCTGGCCAGAGGGCCCAAGTATGCCCAGAAGACAGGGCTGTCTCACAGGTGCTAGATGAGGTGGGGCGTGTTCACCCAGGCCTGGCATACAGACAAGCTGCCAGATGGGAGCTGTCCTTGGACTCAGGGTCCGCTCAGCCCCTGGCCACACAGGGCCTCACCTTTTTCCATGGGAGGCTGCAGGATCAGCGTGTGTGCCTTTTCAATGAAGTGCAGCTCCTGGGCCACATGGCAGGCAGTGAGCGGGTTGTCACCTGTGATCATGACCACCTGAGGAGAGGGTGGAGTCTCAGTGGGGCAGGGCCCAGTGAGTTATTACTGCAGCCTGGAGACCTGGTGTCCGAGTCCTTTTAAGGAAAGCTACAGAGAAAGGTCCTGGCCCCCTTATAGGGAATGGGCTTCCAGGGACCACAATCCACCCCTACTTGGGGCGTTTTATGCATACAATACACACATGTGTACCTTCCTGAGAATGGCCATAGCCTCTATTTGCAATACAATCTAAGAATCAACCCTTGGCGTGGATCCTCTTGGCTTGGTAGCTTCCCCAGGTGCAAGGACATAGGCTCTGGCCTCCTGGCTTAGAGCCCAGTGACGGGAAGACAGGTTGTGACTGCTGAGGGTCAGGTGTGGACTAATTATGTCACCACCCTCTGAGATGGCTCACCTCCCAGACTCTAAACTGCATCCTGAGTCCCAAACTAGAAAACACAAAACCACAAGACAGATGGATGTGGCCTCAGTGTTGCCTCCACATCCCCTGAAGCAGCCTCAGTTTTCTCCTCTCTAGGATGAGATAGAGAGTCAGGGAATAGACCTCACCTCCCAGGAACACTAGGGGTCGGAGGAGATGTGAGGAGGGTGGGCACAGGTCAGGTCCCAGAGCATCCTCAGGCCCAAAGCAGTGTGAGCGCCCGAGCAATGATGGCACTCGGCCAAAATCTAAGACGTCCTTGCTGCTGACACCTGGACACCCAAGCCTGGTTGTACCACTGAAGATAGAACTGTCCCCTGATGTCACATCCCCCTCTCTGTAAGGAGATGTGACCACTCTGCCTCCCTTGGGGCCCAGTGGGGAGGGGTCTGGCAGCCATACCCGGTGGGATGCGTTCTGGATCTCACGGATCACAGCCTTGGAGTCGGCCTTGAGTGGGCAGGAAACCACGATGAAGCCGACGAACTTGAGGTTGCACTCCAGGGTCTCCCGCTTCACCTCCCGGGCCTGTGGATAGATGTGGGGCTGCCCTCACGACCTGTCCCCACCCATTCCCATGCTTGGGGTGGGGGAGGTCAGGGAAGGCCCTGTCCTCACAGGAGGAACACTTGAGGACAGAAGGTAAGAGGCAGGGGTAGGGCGCTAGGCACCCTGGCGCCAGAGGCTTGGCAGTGGCTGAGTGGTCCCAGCCCCCGGATGGTGTCTCTACTCGCTGACACTGACAACAGCACAGCATGGAGCCCCTGTGGCTCAGCTTCTGAGATGATAAGGTCGAGACTCTCCTTTGTTAACCACTGAGCAGACGCTCATCCTCTGCTTCACATCAGAAACCCAAAACTCCCTGCCCTCACGGAGCTTGTCTTCTACTGGAGGAGACGTGTAATAAAGCAAATCACAGAGATCTGAATGCTGAGTGCCTGAGGAGAGATGAAGGTAGGGGAATGAGGCAGAAAGGGTCGGGGGCCAGCACTGAGTGGGCTGACTCTGAGAGGGGCTGTGACCACTTTCAGGAATGGGCAGGGCTGTAAGCCTCAACCTGGGCTCTGAAAACAGGGTGGTGACCTGTCGTTTTTTCTGGAAGAAATCTCGCACCCTCTGGGGGCAAGTAGACTGGATGAGGACTGAGAGGAGAGCAGGTGAAGGAGCAGCATTGGTAGTGGAGATGGGAGGAGAGCTGGTAGTGGGAAGTGGGGTGTGAGCGAGAGCCAGGGATGCCCAAGACAATGTGGTGACCAGGTGGTTGGGCAGGGCAAGGGTGGAGCTGGGCCAGAGCTGGGAAATCCAAGATGCCTCCTGTGTAAGGATCCAAGGGTGAAGAGGTAGGAGGCTGGGAAAAGGCTCTGTAGGAGGTGCCAGGATGGGATGGGGTCCGATGAGGGGCGCGGCGTGAAGCAGAGAAGGGACTGAGGACTGAGCGCCACTCAGGGCCTCCAAAGGTAGAGGCCAAGATGAAGATGAAATCACGTCCACTCACGCAGCACTGCGGGTGACAGGAGGCGATAGAGCCGAGGGGCTGGCAGGGCAGCAAGTAGGGAACCTGGGCCCTTACCTGCTGGTGAGTGAGGTGCCCCAGCTCCTTGTACCCCAGCGCCAGGACGCGGGCTCCTTCCCGGGAAATCTCCGTGTGGATGTGATGGTAGTCGGGTGGGCACTGGGAGAACTGCAGAGAACGCAGGGGGATGTCACTGACTGCTCTGTGCCCACCTCCCTTCCCTGGGCTGCGGCCAGCTCACCATGGAGTGCAGGGTTTCAGGGGCCCCCTTCACAGTCGCGATGTAGCAGAGGTCGGTGGAACCGAGCTTCTCGTAGGAGGCGAGCACGGACATTCGCTTTAGGGCACTGGCAAAATGAAAGCGCTGGTGAATTTTCAGCCCCTGAGTTTTAATACTTCGGGGGAATACTTTCTCATCTGGAAACAAATAAGTACGAGTCCTGAGGGCCTTCGCTCCAAAGAGGCAGCCAAGCCCCCCCTGCCCTCTCCACCCTCTTCCTCCCCCAGCCCCAGGCCCGGAGTCTGAGGGGGCTCCTGGCTCCAGGAGGGGTCAGAGCTGCGAGACCTTGGCTTGGAAACCCCTGCCCCGAGCCTTCAGGTGGAGTGGGCTCCAACCCAGAGAGACACACAAAGGCATGGCCTGTCCCAGGTCAGAGCTGAGCCTGTGCCCACCCGCCTGCTGCTGAGTTGGACACACAGGTGTCTCTGAGAGGTGAGGCCCTCCTGGGAGGGGGTACAAGAGCTGGCGGTGTGTCTGCACTGGGCCTGAGGCTCCAGCCCCTCACCTTTGGTCAGTGTCCAGTCTACGGCTGTCAGCATAGCCTTCTCCAGGGGGTCACCCACAAGGGTGCCATCATCCAGCTGCATAAGGGAGTGGCATGAGGCCAGGGCTCGGTGTGTTTCTACAGGGATGTTGGACACAGGAGTCACCTCCTTCCCATCTCTGCAAGGATGGGAAATAATTGGTTATAGGGTGGAGGCGAGCCAAGTGGAGGGACCCCTGGGAATTGCCAGCCAGGATGACAGAGGAGCCCCCAAACTCTGTGCCAGTCACTATGTGGGGCTGGGGGGAGTGTTGTCTTGGTCCTTGTGACACCTATGTCCATCTCACAGATGCCCCTAGAATTCATGCAGCTGCTTGGGGCCCAAGCTGAGCCCCCATGCCTCTGTCACTCACACTGAGGACTGCATGGGGAGCCCTCCAGATTGGACTTCTAATAGGCCCTCACTTCAGGGGATTGGGCTGGGCAGCTGTGTGTCCTCTGAGCTTCCAGAACACCCTCTGCTGAGCGCCTTGTGGCCCAGGCCCCCAATGCTCACCTGAGCCCAGCCACGCCTCGCACCACCAGGCTGTCACTGGTCAAGGTCCCCGTCTTATCGAAGCAACACACTTCCACCTTGCCGGCAAAGGGGATCCGGAAGGGCTCTGTGCAGTACATGTCTGCGAGGTGGGAGCCAGGGTTAGGGGTCCCACCAGGCCCCAGCCTGCTTGGCACCCCGGCCCTGTCCCAGAGACTCACAGAGCTTAGCCAGGGCGATGAGGGAGGTGTTGACGGCCAGAGACAGCTCGATGGGCAGCTCAGGGGGCACAACTGAGGTGAGAATCAGCGTGCATTCCAGAAACAGCTTGTAGCGGTTCCGGCTGGGGTCCTTAGTACCTGTAGAGACAGGGCTTGCCAGCCTGGGGCCGTGGGTGTAGGGCCAGCAGACAGGTGGGGGGGGGCCATGGCGCTCACCTTCAATCCACACATAGGCGGCTGCTGCGATGGCAAAGACCAGGAGAAAGAGGATGAAGATGAAGGTTTCTAGGTTGTTCGCAGTAACCCTCTTGACCCCAAATAGGATGGTGCGCAGCAGCTTGCCCTAGAGAGATGGAGGAACAGAGATTTTTCTTACGGGGGTGGCAGCCTGAGAACAAGGGCCAGTTTCTCCCTCTGCTGATGGGGAATGCCTGCCCTATGCCCACAAGTGAGCCCTGTAGCCAATGACGCAGCTGTCTCAGGGACCACACAGCTACGTGGGCAGCTGCCACTCAGCCAAGAGCTACGGAGCTATGGAGACCAGCAGCTGAGGCCTGCGGGTCAGGGAAAGAAGTGGGTGAGATATGAGACGAGCTTTCTGGAAGGAAATTTGATTATCAGTTCCATCAGGTAGTCCTCAGCCTGCTTTAGTGAAGAGTTTACAGTTAAGACTCTGTTCACACCCCAAAATGTGTGGTAATAGCCCATATGCTGTCTGTGCTCACTACTAGCACCTCAGCTTGGGAGAACGAGCTTGGCCTGGGGCTTACCTCTGCACCCTGGCCCTCATCCCCAGACCTGCTGTCAGAACGAGCCTGTGGGGTGGACGTTCTGGGGTCTGAAAGGGCCTCCGTCTCAACTGTCCACCACCCACCTTGGGCCCACCGTCTCCAGAACCGGGTAAGGCACCATACCTGGGATGTGTTGAATCCAGTCCTCAGGACGTAGGCCACGCACCCGTTGTCAACCGCTGGGGAGACAAGTAGAGACAGTGTCACTCGTGTCTGCTTGTCCCGATTCCCTCATGGGCAAGCACACATGGGGATAGTGGGGGTGGCAAGGCCAAGACACCCCCAGATGCCCTGAGGCACCTACGCTTCAGGCCTGTGGTGGCCTTCTGTGGGGGAATGTGCTGCACCACCTTGGTGCCCCCGAAGATGACGTGGAGCCGGGAGTCGGCCTGGAGGTCCAGCACTCGGTTGGGGCTGAGATCTTCAATGGGCTCCTGGGGAGGAAAGTAGTATGGTAAAGCTGATGCCGGTCCCACCTCAGCTTCCTCCTCTGTCCCTAGTCTCTGGAGAGCTAGACCCTGGGTCTGGGAGGAGCTCACCTGACCCTCATAGAGCTCCCTGTCCAACCCAGTGCATCTCGCCAGGTACAGGTGCCTCTGCCTTGTGTGCTCTACCTGCATGTGCAGTGACGACTCCCGTGACTCCACACCTGGCCACACCCAGGATTCACACCCTCCCCGTTTCTCAGCTCACCTCAGTCTGACACCCCAGGGTGCCTGGCCATTACCCTGATGCTCTTGGCCTCTTATCTCCTTCCCTCTCTCCATTGCCACCCAGCTGCCCTTTGCCTAGGCTTCTGACTGGCAGGAAACTCAGCAGCTCCATCGAGATGCTGCACCCACTTTGCCTCCTACAGCCTCCGGGGCCAGGGGCTCCACCCTCCGCCATCTGTGCCTGGGTGGGATCCCGGCCCAGCCATCAGCCCTCTCCTGGCCTGTTTCCTCCTCTGTGAATGGGACAGCAACGTGTGTGAATAGACTAAGGACACCCCCGAACCCCCAAGCACCTTCATCTGTGGCACTGACTCCCCTGTGAGCATGGCCTCGTCCACAATGCAGCGGCCCCGCAGCAGGAGCACATCACACGGTACCAGGTTCTCCTGTGGGGAGCGGCCTGCAGGGCAGGGGCAGGAGGGTTGGACAGAAGCCCAAGCCAGGGGCTCCCACTGGGACAGAGTAGAACTGAGTCTCACCGATGGAGACGATGTCCCCGGGAACAATCTCGTCGCTGGCGACGGGCCTCCACTTGCGGCTTCGGTAAACCTGGGTGAGAGCAAGGTGTCATCAGCTCTGGGTGTTCAGGCGCACATGGTGTGGGGACATCCCCAGAGCTGACAGCACCCTGCTTCTGCCCTGTGCCTGCCCCAAGACCAACAGGAGCCCTCCCCATTCGGTCTCCCTGCTGGCCACACCTGGATCATGTGAGGCTTATTGCCCATCTTCCGGATCTCTGACATGTTACGCATCTGCTGCTGCACCAGAGAGGCCTCAAAAGCCACCAGCATGGAGAGTGTGAAGACGCTGTAGTACCAGTATTCGTCCAGACACCAGAGCCCCACGCAGAACACCTGTGGGACATGGGCCAGTCTGTCCCTGCACCCACCCATCTGTCCATGGGAATGCCATATATACCCCTGCAGAGGCTGGGATGGCACACCAAGATTCCACCCATGGGCTTGGACCCATGAGGGGAGGGAAAGGTTTTTGGGTTTAGAGGTGCATACGGGTTGCTTTGGCTGTGAAAGCACTAAGGAACAGGGTGAGGAAAAGGGCCAGAGCTGCTGCTTTACCTGGAACACAAAGAATGGTGCTGTGGCTCTCTCCTTGAACAGCTCCGAGAAGTCGGGCACCACCATCTCAGCCCTACAAGAGACCAGATCCTGTTCTCTACTCGTGGTGGAGACCGTGGAGGCCCTACTCTGACACTGCTACCTGGGGGCACTGCAGGCCTCCCTGGGAAATGAAGTGCTCCAGGAACCCTCTAGACAGGACGCTCCACTCAAATATGGCTTTCCTGGTTCCCAAGGTACCGGGGTAGACTTGCTGCCCACTCCCAGCCTTGTGCTCCACAGAACCCAGATGAAGTTTCTGAATCAGCAACAGGCTCTTCAGGCAGCCATCCACCCAAGCGGGGCTGGTGCGAGACAAGAACCCATCTGGTCGGGCGACAAGGCAACTGGAGAGTGAATGTCTGACTGTGGGACAGGAGCCCTGAAGCTGCACAGAGGCGGCCAGCAGCTGGGTGCCAGGGAGTCCCCTGGGGCCTAAAATATGGTGCCTGAGTCTCACTCCACTTTGGAGAGGGGAGGTCTGGAGCCGCTATTTGCTAAAAACTCCCTGAATAAAAGCCCTGGAATATGAAGAACTAGGCCTAAGGTGTGTTCTATGACACTGTATAGTGGGCCCATGTGGCCAGGTGACCGGCCAGAACAACTAGGGCCACCGTCACGCTGCCCTTGAAGTGGAGGGATGTCCTGGACATGGGATGTGAGAAAATAAGGGGCCCCACTGTGAACAAACAACAATTGAGCCTCATCCTGTATTGCGTCGGGCACATCTGCATGAGTAGGGATGGTATGAAAGGGAATGTGCCAGGCTGCCACTGTGGTTGACCTGGGTGGGGGGGATGGTAAATGCTTCTTAAACATCTTCATAGTAGATCGATAGTTGTGATAAACATGTTTGTAGTTCTCTGAACAGCAATTAACCCAGGAAAGGTTCCCTAGAGGTTTTGAGGATTTTTGGTTGAGGATGATTGTCCTGGTGGCCAGGACAGGGGCTCTAGAGCCCAGCTCTGTCCCCTCTCAGCCACATGTCAGCATGGGTGGTTTTGGTGATTAAAGCAGAAAGCTCGTACAGAGCATCTGCCATTCCACATGGTACAACTGAGAACTTTTCTGCTTGCTGACATCGTTTTATCACCATTCCTGAAGTGCAAGGATATGGACGGGGAAAACATCGAAAACTTACGCTTAATGAAAAAATTCAAAACAAAGAGGAGAACTAAATAATAACGAGATAAGGAACAGCAGTCAAGCCTTGTGGGCCACAGGCCAGGCTCCCACCAAGAGATGCCCCTGCCATGGGGAAGCGCTCTCGCCTGCGAGCCCTCCAGGAGTCTTGTCACAGGTAAGTTCAGGGTACACTAGACTAGAGCAGGTTTCTCAGAGGGTGCTGGCCACCTTCATCTAGGAGGTTTTGCTGAAAAGGTGGACTCTTCCGTCCTCCTTCGCAGGCACCCAGACTTGGGAGCATGGCCAGGCAGCTAGATTGTAACCATGGGCAGAGCCCAACTTCTGCCAGCAGGGGCAATGCATGGGGACATGGGGACTCACTTGTTGCTCCCAAACTTCTTCTCGGCTGCGCGGATCTCCGAGTCCTCCTGGAACCCTCTGTTGCTCTGGTAGTATGAGAAGGCATTTCCCACGGGAAAGGCCACTGGGAGGAACCGCTTCTTCTCTAGAGCGTCGTAGGAATACTTTATTTTCTGGAATTCAAAGGACAGCACCTCCTGCCCATCTTCGCCCTGTGGGAGAACATGTGTCTGTGGCACAGGCCCCTGATCTGGGCGTGTCAGCGCCTGGGAATCCCACCCAAGCCATGCTAGGGCAGCCTCGCAGGCAGTCCCTACCTCATTGCGATGCAGGGCCACAAGCTCAGTGGAGCCATTGTTGGGGGTTGGCACCACCTTCACGAAGGTCACTTTGCTGGGGTCATACTCCTGCAAGAGGCAAAGCGCTGTGCTGAGCCCTTCTTAACCCCCAGCTCCACAGCCCTCACTGGGGAGGCTGCAGGTACAGCAGCTCTGTGCACATGTTCCAGAACATGCCACTGGGCTCCAAGTGCTGGCTTGGCCACTCCCTAGTCTGTCACTTGGACAAAGAACAACACCTTGCCACACCTTTGGTCCCATATCATAAAACTGGGGTCATGGACAGCAACCAACACCGAAGACTGCTGAAGATGACAGGAACTCAAACAGGAAGAATGCCACCTGGCAAGAGGTGTGCCCTCAATCCACGTGAGACAAGCTCTGTGACAGCCTACCTGGCCTGCTGCTTCCTGCCCTCCCATCCCGCTTCAGGCTGTATCCTCAAGGGATTAGGAATGATGAGGCTTGAGGCTTGTCCATGCCTTGACTAAGGGCCTTGGCACGAGCTGTTTTCTCTGCCTGGAGTACTTACTCATACAACCAGCTTCAGGCCTTTGCTCAGATGTCACCTTCTCAGGAGGCCTTCCCTGGCTGCTCCATCTAAAGTTCCCTCATGACATTCCTATCCTCGTCCTGATTCTCTCCCTCTTTAGCATCGTCAGCTGAGGACAAGTTCTATCCCCCCCACCAATACCACGAAGGTGAAGGGTTTCGTCTGTTTTGTTTACTGCTGTTTCCTCAGCACCTAAGACACGGAGGCATGGAATGGGGCTCTGTTAGCACTCCTTCAGTCCTGAGCTGTATCCATCCACCACTCTCTGGCAGACCCTGTGACGTGTGTTTTTGGGGTAGGGGGGCCACCATGGTGACCCCAAGAAACAAGGCCCCACCCCTTGGGGAGTCTATGGGCCACTAAAGCCGGCAGAAAATAACAACAGAAGACATATCTAGGAACTCTGGTGACTTCATAGAAGAAAAGTGCAAAGTGCTACATGGGGCAGCCCCATGCCAGGTGCTTTGCAAATGTCATCTATTTCTTCTCACGATGGTACCCTGAGGTAGGCACTATGGTTCTCACTTTACACAAGAGGAAATTGAAACCCAGAGAGCAGCGCACCCTGAGAGCTCTGAAGCAAACTCAGATCTGCCTATCCTAACCCCACAGCTGCTTAGCTCCTCCTTGTTCTCCATCCCTGGAGAGGAAGTTAACAGTCACACTTTTTAGGTGCAGGCCAAAACACAGCTAAGAGTTTGGGGGATGTCACACTCTCTTCAACTCCCCTTCATTTTTTTGTCCCTCACTAGGGTCTCTCACTGTACTGACTTGAAGCCACCAAGCTCAGAAGTTTGAACCCGTCCCCTGGGATAAGGGAGTGTGGCGGGGGGGCTGTTCTGTCTCTCTCTGCAGCCCTTGGTGCTGTTCCCTTTCCCTCTTCTTTCAGCAAACACAGATCTGGGATCAGAGGGGAGGCTGGCTGCAGGTTGACCTCAGCATTCCTGACTCCAACCCTGCCATAAGTCACTTGCTAACAAATAGCTCCTGCTTCTCTTAAACACTGCGATTAACTGCATTCCAAGCTCGTTTGGGTTGTACTACCCGAAGGCTTCTGAGCACTGGACAGCAGAGTTCTCAAACCAAGCTTCACAGACAGGGAAACCCACCCTGCAGGTCTGGCCTCCCACTTTAAAAACCAAGGTAAGACACAGAAGAAAAACAAAGCAGGAGTGTTTCCAGGAGAAACAACCCAGTACTCGCTATTATGGAAGCTGGCATTAACAAGCTCTATCAAACAGCGCCATACGCCAAGCCCCACGTTAACCTTCCTATAGGTATTACCTTATGGATCTAAATGACTGCACCAGGGGGAAATTCCAGAGGAGGGAAGAGAGTCAGACCACGCCAGGTCGCACAGCAAGTCAGCAGTGGGTCCAGGATTTAGCCAGCGCAGAAGCGCAGAGGACGCCCCTGGGAACCCAAGCCCAGTAGATGCTGGGCCCGGGCCGAGCCCAGAACCAACCCGAACGCCGTGCTGCGATTCGCGGCGAGGCCCGGCTCGTGCCCGTGCACTTACCGGAGTGCAGGTGAGCGCGCAGTGCGCGTGCACGGACCAATGCCCCGAGAGGACAGTGAGCGCGTGCGCGAGGCAGATGGAGGCAAGCACGAGCAGCGCAGCCTCAGGGACCTGCGCCCAGCTGTTGCCCCAGCCCCAGCAGCCGGCGGCCGCGGCGCCCAGCCAGGCCGGGTAGAGCAACCCCGCGAACGGCAGCACCGTGAGGCGCCGCAGCACCGCCAGCCGCCGATACGGCCACACGGCGGCCACCAGCTCGTCGCCGCTCGCTATCAGCGCTGGCCCGGCGGCAAGGAGCGTACGCGGCTGCGGCCCGGGCTTGGGCTGCCCGCCGGGCCGGGCCCCACAAGACACCGCGTTGCCTGCCGCCGCCGCCGCCGCTGCCGCCGCCATCTTTCCCAGCGCCGCGCTCGCTTCCGGGCAGAGGCACCGCCTCACTTCCGAGGTTTTACTTCCGGTGAGCCCTGGGCGCCGCTGTGGCAGCCGGGAATGGGAAGAGCCAGGGTAACGTAAGGGGCTGAGTCCGGAAGTGGCTACTCAGGGCGCCGCCATGACAGGCTGTGGCCGGAAGGAGAGGCAGGAGGCCGCCATGACAGAGAGGGCTTGAAAGGACTCAGGTGGCCTTCCGCCCAGCCACGGCCGACTGAGACCGGAAAAGGCGAGACAAGGCGGACGGGGCGCCACCACGACAAACTGAACCGGAAGAGGTGAGCCCTCCTCCGAGAACACATCCGGCTGTCTGGGTCACAGGGGCGGAGCCTGGACTCTGCGGAGGCGGGGCCAATCAGGGAAGGGCCCGCGTACAGGGGCCGAGGCCTGGGCACGCCGAAGGGGCGGGGTTTGCCGTGGGGGCTTGGGAGGGGCGGGGGGCGGTGGTTTCTGGGTGGTTCTCCGCCGGCCGGGGAAGCGCTTCCTGCGGGGTCCTGGGCAGGCGGCTGTGCTGGCTGGCTTAGAGAGCCAACACGGGACACAGCCGCATTGGACGAGAGCCATCATGTAATAGGTAATAATTACGCACCCAAAGTGCTACTTTAACATAAAAATATGCAAAAGTGGTGTTTATTTGAAATGAGATATTATTTTGTGCTATTTACTTTTTGTTACATAAATGCTGTTTGAACAAAACAGTAGCAATGTGTATTGTATATAGTACGATATTTTTGTTTCTTTGTTTTTTGACTCAGCAATTTGAACTAATTTTTAAACTTTTTATTGGATATTTGAATTTTGTAGGCTATATTGTCGCATATTCTTAAGATACATAAGTAAGACTTTGTAAAAGGAGAACATAAATGCAATAGGACTTAGATATACTATAATAAAAATGACGATGACATTGCTTTCTGTCCCATTACACAGTAGGATATTTTTATTTACAGTTTTCTTTTCCAATAATACTTCTCTGAAGGGACTGCAACCTTTAGGACATCCTTTTCTTTTATGAAGTGATAAAACTAACTCAAAGGAGCATTTGTCAAGTAATTATCAAGCCCACAATTACTCTGATTTTTGGTGTCATTCCAAGCTAAATATCCTCTCAACTAGAAGCTTTCAGTATGGATTTTACTTACTAGTAACAACAGGCTTTTTTGACTTGTAGGAATTAATTTCTAGCTCTCCAAATTAGATTTATTTTGCAGACCAGCTATTTGTCAATCAGGTCTTTGCATCTATAAATTCATCATATGCCAAAATGTGTCCAAAATGTTCATTATTTTTGAACACTGTGAAGCACATTGGATGTCATCATAAGTTAAACCTCCCTTTTTCAAGGACAATGGTTTTAAAACATAGAGGTAATTTGAAGTTGTGAAATCAAAGTTGAATTACAAATAGTTACATTTTTAGGCAAGAAACTGAGAACATACTGTTTAATTTGACTGCCGCTTTCTGGTGACATTTTGAATTCAGAAGCAGTCTTATTTTAAAACAGGAGTCATTTTTCATGGTATGAGTTTTTGTCATAACTTCAAACAGTTTAGGGGCAGTTAGTTCATCCTTGTCTGGCCTCCTTATGGCCACTTCAAAGATCACCAAAGAGTTTTGGAGAAACAGCATGTCAATTTCTGCTTGACTGTAATTGTTTTCTCCATTTGAATCTTCAATGCCAAATTAGAGGAGGGCAATTTTCTTTTCTCACACTTTGAAAATATGATTTTATGGCCGGCCAACTTAAAAAAACTCTTGTATTAGAGTAGTTTTAGGTTCAAGCAAAAGTGCAGTGAGAGAAAAGTACAGTGATTTCCTATATATCTCCTGCCCCCATGCATTTATACCCTCCCTGGTTATCAGCTTCTCCCACCGGAGTGGTACATTGTTACCAAAAAAAGAAAACCCAAAAAAACAAACCAAGTCATTGTCTGTAGTTCACCCCTGGGTCACTCTTGGTATTGTACATTCTGTGGGTTTGGACAGATAAATAGTGACATGTATCCATCATTATGGTCTCAAACAGAGTAGTTTTACTGCCGTAAAAATCCTCTGTGCTCTTCCTCCCCCCAACCCCTGGCAACCACTGATCTTTTTACAATCTCCATAGCATTGCCTTTTCCAGCGTATCATACAGTTGGAATCATACAGTATGTAGCCATTTCAGATTGGCTTCCTTCACTTAGCAATGCATTTAAGGTTCCTCTGTGTCTTTTCATGGCTTGATAGCTCATTTCTTTTTAGCACCAAATAATATTCCGTTATCTGAATGTACCATAGTTTATTTTTCCATTCACCTACTGAAGGACAACTTGGTTGCTTTCAAGTTTTGGCAATTATGAATAAAGCTGCTATAAACATCCATGTGCGGGTTTTTAATTTTTTAATGGTGACATGATAACATACATTTCTTTCTTTCCTTCCTTTTTTTAATTCATGTTTTCCAGTTTTATTGAGATATAATTGACATATAACATTGTGTAAGTTTAAGGTGTACAACATGATGATTTAATACACGTGTGTATTGTGTAATGATTACCTCAGGAAAGTTAGTTAACACCTCCATCACCTCACATAGTTACCTTTTTTTGTGGTGAGAATGTTTAAGATCTACTCTCTTAGCAAACTTCAAGTATACAAAACAGTATTACTAATTACAGTCACCGTGCTGTACATTACATCCCCAGGACCTTTGTAACCTTTGACCAACATGTCTCTATTTATCTCACCCCTCAGTTCGTGGCAACCCCCTTCTGCTCTCTATGAGTTCCATGTTTTTAGATTTCGCATGTAAGTGCGGTCACATAGTGTTTGTCTTTCTGTGTCTGACTTCTTTCACTAAGCATGATGCCCTCAAAGTCCATCATGTTTTCACAAATGGCAGGATTTCCTTCTTTCATATGGCTGTAAATCTGTCATCCATCTATCTATCTATCCATCCATCCTCATCTCACATTTTCTTTATTCGTTCATTGGTAGATGAACATTTAGGTTGTTTCAATGTCTTGGCTATTGTGAATAATGCTGCAGTAAACATGGGAGTGCAGACATCTCTTTAAGATACTCATTTCATTTCCTTAGAGATAGTGATTTCTTTTGCTTTGGATATATAACCAAAAGTATGATTGCTGGATCATATGCTAGTTTTATTTTTAATTTTTTGAGGAACCTCCATACTGTTTCCCATAGCGACTGTACCAATTTACATTCCCACCAACAGAGTGCAAGGGTTCAATTTTCTCCACATGCTCACCAGCATTTCCTATCTCTTGCCTTTTTATTTATTTATTTATTTAATTTTTCATTGCGGTAACATTGGCTTATAACATTATATAAATTTCAGGTGTACACCCGTTAGATTGGCAAAAACATCCAAAACCAAGAGTGACAAATGTTGGAGAGGTTGTGGAGAAAAAGGAACCCTCATACACTGTTGGTGGGAATGCAAACTGGTACAGCCACTATGGAAAACAGTATGGAGATTTCTCAAAAAGTTAAAAATAGAAATACCCTATGACCCAGCCATCTCATTACTGGGTATCTATCCTAAGAACCTGAAATCAGAAATCCCAAGAGTCCCTTGCACCCCTATGTTCATCGCAGCATTATTTACAATAGCCAAGATGTGGAACCAACCTACATGCCCAGAAACTGATGATTGGATAAAGAAGATATGGTATATATACACAATGGAATACTACTCAGCCATAAAAAAAGACAAAATTGGCCCATTCGCAGCAACGTGGATGGACCTTGGGGGTATTATGTTGAGCGAAATAGGCCAGTCAGAGAAAGATGAACTCTATATGACTCCACTCATAGGTGGAAGTTAATATATTGACAAGGAGATCTGATCGGTGGTTACCAGGGAAAAGGGGGGGTGGGGGGAGGGCACAAAGGGGGAAGTGGTGTACCCACAACATGACTAACAATAATGTACAACTGAAATCTCACAAGGTTGTAATCTATCATAACATTAATAAAAAAAATTTCAGGTGTACATCATTATATATTTTTGATTTCTGTGTAGATTACATCATGTTCACCACCTAAGGATTAATTACCTTCCATCACCACACACATGTGCCTAGCCACCCCTTTCACCCTACTCCCTTCTCCCTTCCCCTCCAGTAATCACCAATCCAATCTCTGTTTCTATGTGTGTGTTTGTCGTTTTTGTCTTCTACTTATGAGTTAGATCATACGGTATTTGACTTTCTCCCTCTATTTCACTTAGCATAATACCTTCAAGGTCTATCCATGTTGTCACATATGGCTGGATTTCATCCTTTCTTATGATTGAGTAGTCTTCCATTGTGTATATATACCGCATCTTCTTTATCTGTTCGTCCCTTCATGGGCACCTAGTTTACTTCCAAGTCTTGGCTCTTGTGAATAATGCTACAGTGAACATAGGGGTGCGTGTATCTTTATGCATTCGAGTTTTCATGTTCTTTGTAAAAATACCCAGCAGTGGAATAGCTGGATCATATGGTAGATCTATTCTTAATTTTCTGAGGAATCTCCATACTGTTTTCCATAGTGGCTGCACCAGTTTGCACTCCCACCAGCAGTGTATGAGGGTTTCCTTCTCTCCACATCCTCTCCAACACCTATTGTTTCCTGTCTTATTAATTATAGCCATTCTGTCTTGTCTTTTTGATGATAGCCATTCTAGCAGGTATGAGGTGCTATCTCATTCTAATTTTGATTTGCATTTCCCTGATGATTAGTGATGTTGAGCACCTTTTCGTTTACCTGTTGGCCATTTTTATGTCTTCTTTGGAAAAATGTTCAGATCCTCTGCTCATCTTTTAATTGAATTGTTTACATTTTATTACTATTGAGTTGTATGAGTTCTTTTTATATTTTGGATATTAACCCCTTATCATACATATGGTTTGCAAATATTTTCTCCCATTCTGTAGGTTGCCTTTTTATTTTGTTGATGGTTTCTTTTGCTGTACTGAAGCTTTTTAGTTTGGTGTAGTCCCACTTATTAATTTTTGCTTTTGTTGCTTATGCTTTGGTGTCATATTCAGGAAATCACTGCCAAGACTAATGTCAAGGAGCATATTATCTATGTTTTCTTCTAAAATTTTTATGGTTTCAGGTTTTATGTTTAAGTCCTTAATCCATTTCGAGTTAATTTTTGTGAGTAGTGTAAGAAGTGGGTCCAAACTCATTCTTTTGCATGTGGATATCCGTGTGGATTTCCCAACACCATTTATTGAAGAGACTATCCTTGCCCCATTCGTGACTCCCTTGTCAAGTATTAATTGACCACGTATGCATGGGTTTGTTTCTGGGCTCTTGATTCTGTTCCATTGGTCTGTGTCTGTTTTTATGCCAGTACTATACTGTTTCGATTACTATAGTTTTGTAAGATAGTTTTAAATCAGGACGTGTGATGCCTCCAGCTTTGTTCTTTCTCAAGATTGCCTTGGCTATTTGGAGTCTTTTGTGGTTCCATACAAGTTTTAGAATTGTTTTTCTATTTCTGTGAAAATGCCATTGGGGATTGCACTGAATCTATAGATGGCTTTGGGTAGTATGACATTTTAACAATATTAACTCTTCCGATCTGTGAACACAGGATATCCTTCCATTTGTTTTTGTCTTCTTCAATTTCTCTTATCAATGTGTTACGGTTTTCAGTGTATAGATCTTTCACTTCCTTGGTTAAATTTATAATTAAGGCGTTTTATTGTTTTTGATGCTATTGTGAATGGGATTGTTCCTTATTTCTTTCTCAGATAGTTCTCTATTGGTGTATAGAAATGCAACTGATTTTGTATGTTGATTTTGTGTCCTGAAACTTTACTGAATTTTTTTATTAGTTCTAACAGTTTTTTGGTGGAGTCTTTAGGATTTTCTATGAAAACATCCTATCATCAGCAAACATGACAAATTGACATCTTCCTTTCGAATTTGGATGCCTCTTTCTTTCTTTCTTTCTCTTCCTTCCTTCCTCCCTCCCTTCCCTCCCTCCCTTCCGTCCCTTCCCTCCCTCCCATTCTTCCCTCCCTCCTTTCCTTCCTTCCTTCCTTCCTTCCTTTCTTTCATTCCTTCTTTCTTTAATTCCTTCTTTCTTTATTGCCCTGAGCTAACATCTGTTGCCAATCTTCCTCTTTTTGCTTGAGGAAGGTTGTCGCTGAGCTAACATCTGTGCCAACCTTCTTGTATTTTATGTGGCATGCTGCCACGGCATGGTTTGACGAGTGGTGCTAGGTCCACGCTTGGGATCCGAACCTGCAAACCCTGGGCTGCTGAAGCGGAGTGCACAAACTTAACCACTACACCATTGGGATGTCCCTGTTATTTCTTTTTCATGCCTGATTCCTCTGGCTAGGACTTCACTATTTGAATAGAAGTAGTGAGGGTAGGCCCTCTTGTCTTGTTCCTGATCTTAGTGGGAAAACTTTCGACCTTTCACCACTGAGTATGCTATTAGCTGTGGGTTTGTTATATATGGCTTTTATTATGTTGACGTATGTTCTTTCTATACCTACGTTTTGGAGAGCTTTTATCATGAAAGTATGTTGAATTTTGTCAAATGCTTTTCTGCATCTATTGAGATGATCATATGATTTTTGTATTTCATTCAATTAGAGGTGTGCCTCATTTTTTTTTTCTTTTGAGGAAGATTAGCCCTGAGCTAACTGCTGTCAATCCTCCTCTTTTTGCTGAGGAAGACTGGCCCTGAGCTAACATCCATGCCCATCTTCTACTTTATATGTGGGACGCCTACCACAGCATGGCATGCCAAGTGGTACCATGTCTGCACCCGGGATCTGAACTGGTGAACCCCGGGCCGCCAAAGCAGAACGTGCACACTTAACCGCTGCGCCACCGGGATGGCCCCCCAGGCATACCTCGTTTTATTGCACCTTGCTTTATTGCACTTTGCAGATATTGTTTTTTACAAGACCCTCCACCAGTAAAAAGATTGGACTGCTGAAGGGTCAGATGATGACTAGCAATTTTTAGCACTAAGATTTTAATTAATTAAATGTATGTTTTTTTTAAAAGGCATATTGCTATTGCACACTTAATAGACTACAATATAGTGTAAACCAAACTTTTATATGTGTTGGGAAACCAAAAAATTCATGTGACTCACTCTGTTGCAGTATTCACTTTATTGTGGTGGTCTGATACTGGACCCACAGTATCTCTGAGATAGGCCTGTAATATAGTGTACCACATTTAGTGATTTGCATATCTTGAACCATCTTTGCATCCCAGGATGAATCTTGCTTGATCATGGTGTGTGATCCTTCTAATGTACTGTTGAATTTGGTTTGCTAATATTTCGCTGAGAAATTTTGCATCTATAATCATTAGGAATACTGGCCTATAATTTTCTTTTTTGTAGTGTCCTTATCTAGCTTTAGTAATGGGGCAATGCTGGCCTTGTAAAATGAATTTGGGAGTGTTCCCTACTCTTCAATCTTTTGGGTAAGTTTGAGAAGACTTGGTGTTAGTTTTTCTTTCAATGTTTGGTGGAATTCACTTATGAAGCCACCTGGTCCTGGAGTTTTCTTTGTTGGAAGGTTTTTGAGTACTGATTCAAACTCCTTGTCGTAGGTCTATTCAGATTTTCTACTTCTCCTGATTCAGACCTTTTAGGTTGTATGTTCCTAGAAATTTATCTGTTTCTACTAGGTTGTTCAATTTGTTGGTGTATTATAGTTTATACTAGTCTCTAATGATCCTTTGTATATCTGTGGTATCTGTTGTAATGTCTCCTTCTTCATTTATAGTTTTATTTATTTGAATCCTCTTTTTTTCTTGGAAGGTATAGCTTAAGATTTGTCAATTTTGTTTGTGTTTTCAAAAATAGAGCTCTTAGTTTTGCTTGTCTTTTCTATTCTCTGTTTCATTTATTTCTTCTGTGATCTTTGTTATTTCTTTCCTTCTACTAATTTGGGCTTAGTTTGTTCTTTTACTAGTTCCTTGAGGTGTAAAGTTAGGTTGTTTGTTTGAGATCTTTCTTTTTTCTTAATGTAGGCACTTATCGCTGTGTGGTGTAAGTGCCTGACATTAAGCTTTTTGATTGTAGTTTTAGTGCCTGACATTGTTTATTATTTATTTTTTATTTTATTGAGATTGTAATACTTTATAGCATTGTGAAATTTTGGTTGTACATTATTATTTGGCATCACCATATATGTGAGCCCCTTTATCACTTATGCCCACCCTCTAACTCCCTTCCACTCTGGCAACCACTTATCTGTTCTGTTTGTCCATGTGTTTGTTTATTTTCCATAAATGAGTGAAATCATACCATGTTTGTCTTTCTCTATCTGGCTTATTTCACTTAACTTAATACCTTCAAGGTCCATCCATGTTGTTGCAAATGAGACAATTTTGTCTTTTTTTATGGCCGAGTAGTATTCCATTGTGTATATGTACCACATCTTCTTTATCCATTCATCAGTTGATGGGCACTTGGGTTGCTTCCACCTCATGACTATTGTGAATAATGCTGTGGTGAACGTAGGGGTGGGTAAGTCTCTTTGAATTGTTGATTTCCTGTCCTTTGTATAAATACCCAGTAGTTGGATAGCTGGGTCATGTGGTATTTCTATTTTTAATTTTTTGAGAAATCTCCATATTGTTTTCCATAGTGGCTGCACCAGTTTGCATTTCCACCAGCAGTTTTTGAGGGTTCCCTTCTCTCCACATCCTCTCCAACATTTGTTGTTTTTTGTCATGGTAATTATAGCCATTCTAATAGGTGTAAGGTGATATCTCGTAGTTTTGATTTCTATTTCCCTAATGATTACTGATGTTGAACATCTTTTCATGTGTCTCTTGGCCATTTTTCTTTGGAAAAATGTCTGTTCATATCCTCTGCCCATTTTTTGATCAGGTTGTTTGTTTTTTTCTTGTTGAGTTGTATGAGTTCTTTATATATTTTGGAAATTAACCTCTTGTCTGATATATGATTTGCAAATATTTTCTCCCAGTTGGTGGGTTGTCTTTTCATTTTATTCATTGGTTCCTTTGCTTTGCAGAAGCTCCTTAGTCTGATATAGTTCCCTTTGTTTATTTCTCCTTTTGTTTCCTTTGCCTGAGTAGACATGGTGTTTGAAAAGATCCTTCTAAGACTGATGTCAAAGAATGCACTGCTTATATTTTCTTCTAGGCGAATTATGGTTTCACATTTTACCTTCAGGTCTTTAATCCGTTTTGAGTTATTTTTTGTATATGGTGAAAGATAGTGCTCTACTTTTACTCCCTGCATGTGGCTATCCAGTTTTCCCAGTACTGTTTATTGAAGAGACTTTCCTTTCTCCATTGTATGTTCTTGGCTCCTTTGTCAAAGATTAGCTGTCTGTAGATTTGTGGTTTTATTTCTGGACTTTCAGTTCTGTTCCATTGATCTATGTGTCTGTTTTTGTACCAGTACCATGCTGTTTTGATTACTATAGCTCTGTAGTATCAAAGTCAGAGATTGTGATGCCTCAAGCTTTGTTCTTTTTTCTCAAGATTGCTTTAGCTATTTGGGGTCTTTTCTTGTTGCATATGAATTTTAGGATCCTATGTTCTGTTTCCTTGAAGAATGTCAATTGCTTTAGCTATTTGGGGTCTTTTCTTGTTTCATATGAATTTTAGGATCCTTTGTTCTGTTTCCTTGAAGAATGTCATTGGGATTCTGATTGGGATTGCAGTGAATCTATAGATTGCTTTAGGTAATATGGACATTTTAATTATATTTATTCTTCCAGTCCATGAACATGGAATATCTTTCCATTTCTTTATGTCATAATCAATTTGTTTCAATAATGTCTTACAGTTTTCCTTGTATAGGTCTTTCACCTCCTTGGTTAAATTTATTCCTAAATATTTTATTCTTTTTGTTGTGATTGTAAATGGGATTGTATTCTTGACTTCTCTTTCTGTTAGTTCATTGCTATAGAATAGAAACGCAACTGATTTTTGTAAGTTGATTTTGTACCCTGCAACTTTGCTGTAGTTGTTGATTATTTCTAATAGTTCTGATGCATTCTTTAGGGTTTTCTATATATAAAGTCATGTTGTCTGCAAACAGTGAGAGTTTTACTTCTTCATTGCCAATTTGGATACCTTTTATTTCCTTTTCTTGCCTAATTGCTCTGGCCAAAACCTCCAGTACTATGTTGAATAAGACTGACAAGAGTGGGCATCCTTGTCTTGTTCCTGTTCTCAGATAGATTGTTTTCAGCTTTTGTTTTGGGAGGTTTTTGATTACTGTTTCAATCTCTTTACTTGTGATTGGTCTATTCAGATTCTCTATTTCTTCTTAGTTCAGTTTTGGGATGTTGTATGAGTCTAAAATTTATCCACTTTTTCTAGATTGTCCTATTTGTTGGCATATAGTTTTTCATAGTATCCTCTTATAGTCCGTTGTATTTCTGTGGTATCCATTGTAATTTTTCCCTTTTCATTTCTAATTTTACTTATTTGAGCCTTCTCTCTTTTTATCTTAGTGAGCCTGGCTAAGAGTTGGTCAATTTTGTTTATCTTCTCAAAGAACCAGCTTTTAGTTTCATTGATCCTTTCTACCATTTTTTGGGTCTCTATTTCATTTATTTCTGCTCTAATTTTTATTATTTGCCTCCTCCTGCTGACTTTGGGCTTTGTTCTTTTTCTAGTTCTGTTATATATAGTTTAAGATTGCTTATTTGTGATTTTTCTTGTTTGTTAAGGTGGGCCTGTGTTGCTATGAATTTCCCTCTTAGGACTGCTTTTGCTGCCTCCTATATGAATTGATATGGTGTATTTTCATTTTCTTTTATCTTCAGATATTTTTTTGATTTCTACTTTAGTTTCTTCAATGATCCATTTGTTATTCAGTAGCATGTTGTTTAGTCTCCATGTATTTGACTTTCCCAACTTTTTTTTTGTAGTTGATTTCAGTGGCACAGCATTCTTGTTGCAAGGATGCTTCATATGATTTCAATCTTAAATTTATTGAGGTTTACCTTGTTTCTCAGTAGATGATCTATCTTTAGAATGTTCCATGTGCACTTAAGAAGAATGTGTATTCTGCTGTTTTTGGGAGGAGTGTTTTGGATATATCTATATATCCATCTGGTCTAATTTTTTGCTTAATTCCACTATTTCCTTGTTAACCTTTTGTCTGGGTGATCTATCTATTGATGCAAGTGGGGTGTTGAGGTCCTCCACTATTATTGTGTTACTGTTAATTCCTCCCTTTAGCTCTGTTAATAGTTTCTTTATGTACTTTGGTGCATCTGTGTTGGGTGCATATATATTTGTAAGTGTTTTGTCCTCTTGGTGGAGTGTCCCTTTTATCATTATATACTGCTCCTCTTTGTCTCTCATTGCCTTTTTTTTTTTTACCTTGAAGTCTACTTTGATATAATTATGGCAACACCTGCTTTCTTTTGCTTGCCATTTGCTTGGAGTATAGTCTTCCATCCCTTCACTCTGAGCCTGTGTTTGTCTTTAGAGCTTAGATGTGTTTCCTGGAGGCATCGTATTGTTGGGTGTTGTTTTATAATCCATCCAGCCAGTCTGTGTCTTTTGATTGGAGAATTCATCCATTTAAGTTTAGAGTGATTATTGATATATGAGGGGTTAATAGTGCCATTTTATCTCTTGTTTTCTGGTTGTTCTGGATTTCCCCTGTTTCTCATCCCATGTATTTCTGACTGCCAGTTCAGTTTGGTGGTTCTCTATGATGTTTTTCTCAGTTTTCTCTTTATTTATCATTTGTGTCTGTGTTCTGATTTTTTGTTTAGTGGTTACTGTGAGGTTTTTATAAATGATCTTGTAGATGAGATAGTCTCTTTTCTGATAGCCTCTTATTTCCTTAGTCTAAGCAGGTTCCATTCCTTTCTTCTTCCCCATCTAAGTTATTGTTGTCACAACTTATTCCGTTTTGTGTTTTGAGTTTGTGATTAACATGAAGTGATTATAGTTATTTTTGATGTTTTCCTTCCCTTTATCTTTAATGTTATAATTGTTAGCTAACCTGTTCTGATAGAGAGCTTCAATTTTCTGATTTTGTCTGTCTATTTATCTCCTTGCTCAGGGCTTTGTAAACCCCCTGTTTTTTTTTCTGGTATGAGGGCATTCTTGATTATTTCTTGTGGCTGGGTGGGGGGTGGTCTTTTGGTGATGAACTCCCTCAGCTTTTGGTTATCTGGGAAGGTTTTTATTTCTCCATCATATCTGAAGGATGTTTGTGCTGGATAGGATAGTCTTGGCTGTAAATTTTTGTCTTTTAGAATTTTGAATATATTATCCCATTCTCTCTTAGCCTGTAGGGTTTCTGCTGAGAAATCCTCTGAAAGACTGATATTGGTTCTTTTGTAGGTTATTTTCTTCTGCCTTGCTGCCCTTAATATTTTCTTTGTCATTGACTTTTGCTGGTTTTACTAATATATGCCTTGAAGAAAGTCTTTTTACATTGATGTAGTTAGGAGTTCTATTTGCTTCATTTACATATAATTCCAGCTCCTTCCCCAGGTTTGTGAAGTTCTCAGCTATTATTTCTTTGAACAATCTCTCTGTTCCCTTCTCTCTCTTGTCACCCTCTGGAAAACCTATAATCCTTGTGTTATAATTTCCTAATTGAGTTGGATATTTCTCAGAGAATTTCTTAATTCCTTTTTAGAGTTAGTTCTCTCTCCTCCTCCGTCTGAAGCAGTTCAATATATCTGTCCTCTAAATTACTAATTCTGCCCTCCATAATGTCAGCTCTGTTATTTAAAGACTCCAGATTTTTCTTTGTCTCATTCATTGTTTTTCATCTCCAACATTTCTGATTGTTTTTTTTTAGTGGTATCAATCTCTTTTGTGAAGAATTCCCTCTGTTCATTAATTTTATTCCTGAGCTCATTGAACAGTCTTTCTGAATTTTTTGTACTTTATTGAGTTTCTTTATGATAACGATTTTGAATTCTCTGTCATTTAGATTGTAAATTCCTGTGAGTCAGGATTTATTTCTGGGTACTTGTCATTTTCCTTCTTGTCTGGAGTATTAATATACCTCTGCATACTATTTGATGGCATGGACTTATGCCGTTGCATAGTGGTAGTATCTGGTTGCAGATTTCACCGGTTGCTACTTGTGGGATGGGCAGGAGCTGTGTATTCTGAGCCTGCCGTGATCCCTGGCAGCTGTACCTGTCTGTTGGAAGCCATGCCAACAGGACCCATCTGCTTTTTCCCTCTGGCTGCCATTGCCTTACACATGTAGATGTGCAGGCACTCTGGTGGGGGTCCCCTGCTCTGGCCAACCAGCTGAGCTGGTGTGCCAGGCAGAAGGGAAGGAGGGTTGCTTTCTTTTGTGTCCATGATCCTGTGTGCCCCCACTCTGCACTGCTGTCTGACCTCCTGGGCTGCTCAGCTTGGTGAAGACAACCCTGTGATTTCTTTGCCTCCTCAGTGTGGAGCATTCTCAGAGTGGCAGAAGGCCACTCTGAGAGTGAAGGCGTTCCTGCAGAGGTCTTCTCTTTCCCCTCCTCCTCTCGGAGTCACATGCTGCCATGTGAGGTCCCATGCCCTAGATTGCTGCCATTCAGGAGGGAGAGGAGATTCCCTTACCTCTTTCCACTGCCTCCTGGGAGGTCCAGCACCTTCACCTTCAGATATATGACTGCATGGATCTCTCAGACATCTGCTATGTTGTGTATATGTCCTCTGTTGGTTTATGAATGTCTTCTTCATTATACCTTATGGGGGAAAGACTAAGGGAAGAGCTCACTCTGCCATCATGCTGACGTCACCCATGATATTAAGTTTTTGATACTGAGGCATCCATTTCAAAAGACATCCATCCTGAATAAGCATCTTACCAGCTGTATTACACTGCTGCTAGCAAAATGACCAGATAAGGAACTAGGTTGCCCCCACCCATGAAGTTCTCTCTTTCAGAAAGCGCTGGGTTACTTAAATAACTGACTATTTGAGTGACCCCACTTCTCCTTTCCTGTACCCTTATTCCTGCTCTTATGCTGCAAATTAGCCAATAAAGAGTGAACTCATGAGACTCTAGACATTCCATTCTCAGACCCTAAGAATGGTAGAGCCCCAGGTCTGTGTGCACTTTCTCCCTCTACATGCAGACTCACTGTGTGGCCCTCACGTGTGGTGTGTGTGCTCCAGGACCTGTGAGTAATAAATCTTGTTCCTCAGAGTTCCCTGATGGTTGTTGCTAAAGTATGTCCTACTGTCATCATAAGAACCACGAAGGCTGGTCCAGCTGCAACATTGGCTCTGGTTGAGGAATGTCTCTGGGGGCTCATTAAGAGTTACATGACCAAGGTGAGTGCTGAGGCATACCTCGCTGGGAGCATCACCATCAATAGACTGGGAGCTAGCACGCTAGAAACTTCCTTCTTAACACTGCTTTTGCTGTATCCCATAAGTTTTGTTATGTTGTGTTTCCATTTTTGTTTGTTTCAAGATATTTTTGGATTTCCCTTTTGATTTCTTCCTTGATCCATTGGTTGTTCAGGAGTGTGTTGAATTTCCACATATTTGTGAATTTTCCAGTTTTTTTCCTCTTACCAATTTCTATTTTCATTCCACTGTGGTCAGAAAAGATATTTGGTATGATTTCAATCTTTTCAAATTTGCTGTGATTTGTTTTGTGACATAATGGTGATCTATCCTGGAGAATGCTCCATAAATATTTGAGAAGAATGTATTTTCTGCTGCTGTGTCATGGAATGTTCTGTGTATGTCTTATAGATCCATTTGGCCTAAAGTATAGTTCAGGTTATGATTGTGCATCCAGTTTTGATCTGTGGGTTTTTTCTCAATGCCAAACAATTCTCAGACACCAGATGGGTGTCCTACAAGTTAACTCAATTCTGACACTATTTACCTGGAGACAGCATCAGATCCCACAGGTAAAGGGCTCAGTCCTACAAGACTGCACCCCCCACCCCCCACCTTCAGATCCTAGAAGCACCTCCTGAGTCTCCTAGCTGGATGGGGGCCTGAATGAGACTTAGAAATATTTTTGAGGAGTGCCTCCCACTAGGCCCCATGTAGGACTGCAGCTGGGGCCAGGGGTACCCTCTTGGCTTCTCTTGCTGGCCTGAGCTGATCCCCACTGGAAGGAGACAGAAGAATTTTTGAGAGGGCTCATCTGGTGACTGGGCCCGCAAGTTACCCTCCTTGGGCCTCCGTGTCTGGCCTGAGCTGGTCCAGGTCTCAGGAGGTAGACTAAGAAAACTTTTCAGGAGGTGCTCCCAATGACCGGGACTCATGAGGGACCAAGACCAGACTCTGGGTGCCCTTCATGGCACTCCCTGGCTGGCCTGTGCCAGTGTGCCCACTCCAGAGGGTGGAAATAAAGGAAGACCACCCAAATGCGAAGAACAGAGCCTGCTTATTCAGAGCATGCTAGAGCAAGGGGGGCAGCCACCATCCCTGCATTTGGCAGAGACTCAAAGGCAGGCAGGAGAGAGGGAGAGCTTTATGGTGGAGAAGGGAAGGCACAGGTGTGCCCATGGGAGGCTGTTGGCATGAGGAAGCCAGGTGGCTGACAGGAAGCAGGTGTCCTATGTGATTGGTCACAGGAGCTTATTTGGCTTTGGTGGCAGAAATTAGGGAAGCTACAGTCACCGACGAAGTCTTGACTCTCTGGGCCAACTGCTGCAGAGGTTGTGGATCAGAGTTCCATTGTCATGTATGGTCTGGCCCTCATCTTTTTGTATATTCCATCTCTCAAAGGTGACTTGAAAACCTTTTGGGAGGCACATCCAACCCTCAGGTCCGGCATGGTTCTGCGGTCAGGCCCAGGGCCTTCTCCCTAGACTTTCTTGACTGGCTGTTTGGTCCCCACCATGGAAGGGGAATTGAAAAGCGTTTCCAGAAGCGAATGTGATGAATGGTACTCACGTGGGACCTTGGTTGGGTACAGAACACCTCCTTGGTTGGCCCTGGATGGCTGCCTCCTCTAGAGGGAGACTTAGAAAAATTTTTGTGGGGGAGCCAGCCTGTGGCTGAGTGGTTAAGTTCACTCACTGTGCTTCAGTGGCCTGGGGTTCACCGGTTCAGATCCTGGGTGTGGACCTATACCCCACTCATCAAGCCATGCTGTGGTGGCATCCCACGCAGAAGAACTAGAATGACCTACAACTAGGATATACAACTATGTACTGGCACTTTGGGGAGGAAAAAAAAGAGGAAGATTGGCAACAGATGTTAGCTTAGGGCCAATCTTCTTCACCAAAAAAAAGGGGCATACTTTGAAAGATTTAGAGGATGTCCAACAAGTAGGCCCCACATGGGATGCTGCCAGGCCCAGGGGACCTTCTGAGGGCATCTTACCCATCCAAAGCCAGTGCCCTTCCTCCAGAGGGGGACTTTGAAATGTTTTTGAAATTTTATTTTTATATATACATTTTTGATTATAGTAGAATATACATAGTATAAAATTTTGTATCTTAATAATTTTAAAGCATCCAGTTCAGTAGTGTTAAGCATATTCACATCCCTGTGCAAAAGATCTACAGAACTTTTTCATCATCCCAGACAGAAACTCTGTACTCATTAAACCCCGTTTCCCCTTCCCTCCGGCCCTCACAACCACTAGTCTACTTTCTGTCTCTTGGATTTACCTATTTTGGACATTTCTTATAAATAGAATCATACAATATGTGGTTTTTTGTTTGTCTTCTTTCACTCATCGTAGTGTCTTCAAGATTTATCTACGTTGGAGTATGTGTCAGAGTTTAATTCCTTTTAAATATATATCTAGAAAGAGATTTATTCTAAGGAATTGGCTCATGTAATTGTAGAGGCTGACAAGTCCCAAGATCTGCAGTTGGCAGGAGAGTGCATGAGGTACTTCCATTCTGAATGCTGACCAGGGAGACCCAGGAAGAGCTGATGTTTCTGTCCAAAGGCAGGAAAAAACCCCATGTCCGAGCTGGAAAGCAGCCAGGCAGAAGTTGTTCCCTTTTGTTCACAAAGGATTAGCCTTTTTGTTCTACTCAGACCTTCAACTGATTGGATGAGACCCATGCACATTAGGGAGGGCCATTTGCTTTACCCAGTCTCCTGACTCAAATGGTAATCTCTTCCAGAAACATCCTCGCAGACGCACCCAGAATAATGTTTGACCAAATGTCTGGGCACCTCTTGGCACAGTTGACTTGACGTGTAAAATTCACTATCATGCCAGACTTACCTAATAGTGCAATTGGTTGGAGTTGGAAACCTATTAAACATGACTAGGATGTTAGCAGTGGGGGAAAGAGAAGCATTGTAGAAGGATAAAGCCCTTTATCGGGCTTATGTCCAATGGGCTGTGTTGGGAATCCATGCCAGTGCAACATTGTAATATGAAACAGGCGAATAGCTCTGCCCACAGGAGACTTGGAATCCAGAAGTAACTAAGACCTGGCTTGTGGTTTACACTCCAGTCCATGACAATGTCTGTGCAAGGACCAACTGTGTGAGAAGGCTGAGAGAATGCTACTGTAATTCTAACTGACATTT
This sequence comes from Equus caballus, assembly GCF_041296265.1. Lineage (NCBI taxonomy): Eukaryota > Metazoa > Chordata > Mammalia > Perissodactyla > Equidae > Equus > Equus caballus. Next base: position 18,557,078 of record NC_091704.1, read on the forward strand.
TGTGTGGATCTTAGACTCACCCATGTGTAACTGCATTTTGGTGTAATACTGGTATAATTGGTAAAGTTAATTTGATTTTACTGTTATACTGATATCAGTGATCAAATTTATCGAGAGAATGAATTAAACTCCCCACAAGCTGTTTTTCTGATGAAAGTTGATTGGCTAGAGAAAGAACAGATTTTGTTAATAATCATTAACTTTCATTAAATCAGTCTATTGATACTTTTCATAAAGTTCGTATTTAGTGGTGGAGGGAGGTAAAAGAGTTGTCAAGTTTGTAGATGGTTGTGAACAAGTCTGTGCTGGAATGGTTGGTAAACGGAAATGTTTCTTTAAAGCAATACGTATCCCTCAGTGGAAGATACAAACAATTAGCATTTGGTGTGTATCTTTCTACTTTTATTTTATAAATGTTGACTGATGCAGAAGGAAGAATTATGAGTGGTTTGTAATTCAGAATGCTGGACTAAAGGTCAGAGGCTTGCACTGTTATGTACAGGTCTAATCTCAGTTGCTCTGTTTCAACCCTGTGCTTATCTTTGAGACACCAGGAGCATGGTGCTGACTCTTGGCCAAGCGTGAATGAAATCTGGCTAAGTAGTGATTGATATAGACCTGTGCTAGAGTCTGCAAGACACGAGGGGGCAACCTTAGCAGTTTATGAGCATTGGTTTTAGAAAACATACAGATTGATGGTTTGCACCTGGTTTCAATTATGTTCTTTGGTTTCTACTATTGAGACTGGTCATGAAACCTGCTTTTGGCTGTGTGATCAGAAGGATATTAAAAACTCTTCCTCAGATGATGCTGTGGCTCCACTGACACGAAGATGTCTTGCACAATCTTGGTGATTCGTGATCAGAAGATGAAGTCTGTTCTATGGGACTGAGAAAGGACCCTGAGAGTTACAACTGGAAGTCACAGGTCTCTCTGATGTTGGCTTGTGCCTTATTTTTCTTGCCGTACCAGATAATGTCTTCAAGGTTCATCTACGTCTTAGCATGTGTCAGAATTTCATTCCTTTTTAAGGCTGAATAATATTCCATTGTATGGATAGACCACATTGTATTTGTCCATTCATCTATCACTTGGGTTGCTTCTACCTTTTGGCTATTGTGAACAATGCTGCTATGAATGTGGGTGTACAAATATCTCTTTGAAACCCTGCATTTAATTGTTTTGGCTATATACACAGAAGGGGAATTGCTGGATTATATGGTAATTCTATTTTTAATTTTTTGAGAAGCTGCGGACTGTTTTCCATAGTGGCTGCACCATTTTACCTTTTCACCAGGAGTGTATAAAGGTTCCAATTTCTCCACATCCTTGTCAACACTTGTTATTTTCTACTGTTCTTTATAGAGCCATCCTAATGGGTGTGAAGTAGTATCTCGTGTTTTTTTTTTTTTTTTAAGGAAGATTATCCCTGAGCTAACTGCTGCCAATCCTCCTCTTTTTGCTGAGGAAGACTGGCCCTGAGCTAACATCCATGCCCATCTTCCTCTACTTTGTACGTGGAACGCCTCCCACAGCATGGCTTTTTGCCAAGTGGTGCTGTGTCTGCACCCTGGATCTGAACTGGTGAACCCCGGGCTGCTGAGAAGCGGAATGTGCGAACTTAACCGCTGCACCACCAGGCTGGCCCCGTCTGATTTTTTGTTTAGTGGTTACCGTTAGGTTTGTATAATAGATCTTGTAGATGAGAAAGTCCATTTTATGATAGCCTCTTATCACCATTAGCCTAGTCAGGGTCCATCTCTTTCCTCTTCCCTAAGTTATTGTTGTCACAAATTATTGTTTTGTGTTGTGAGTTTTTGATTAAAACGAAGTGTTTATAATTATTTTTAATACTTTTCCTGGGGGCCGGCCTGGTGGTGCAGTGGTTAAGTGCGCACATTCTGCTTCAGCGGCCCAGGGTTCACCGGTTCAGATCCTGGGTGCAGACATGGCACTGCTTGGCACGCCATGCTGTGGTAGGCGTCCCACATATAAAGTAGAGGAAGATGGGCATGGATGTTAGCTCAGGGCCAGTCTTCCTCAGCATAAAGAGGAGGATTGGCAGCAGTTAGCTCAGGGCTAATCTTCCTCAAAAAAACCCCCAAACTTTTCCTTCACTTTATCTTTAATGTTATAATTGTTTGCTGATCTTTGCTGATAGAGAGCTGCAATTTTATGATTTTGTTTGTCTATTTATCTCCTTGCTCAAGGATTTCTAAACCTTTTCCTTTTTGTTTCAGGTATGAGGGCCTTCTTGATTGTCTCTTGTAGTGGGGTCTTTTGGTGATGAACTCCTTCAGCTTTTGGTTATCTGGGAAGGTTTTTATTTCTCCATCATATCTGAAGGATATTTTCGCTGGACAGAGTATCCTTGGCTGATAGTTTTTGCGTTTCAGTATTTTGAATCTTATCATCTTGTTCTCTCCTAGCCTGTAAGTTTTCTGCTGAGAAATCCACTGAAATCCTGATAGGCATTCCTTTTTAGGTTATTTTCTTCTGCTTTGCTGCTCTTAATATTTTTTCTTCATCATTGACTTTTGCCAGTTTTACTATCATTTGCCTTGGAGAAGGTCTTTTTGCATTCATGTAAGTTGGAGTTCTGTTGGTTTCATGTACTTCTAAGTCCAATTCCTTCCCCAGGTTTTGGAAGTTCTCAGCTATTATTTCTTTGAACAAGTTCTCTGCTCTTTTCTCCCTTGCTTCTCCCTCTAGAATACCTAATCCTTATGTTGCGTTTCCTAATTGATTAAGATATTTCCCGAAGAATTTCTTCATTTTAAAAAAATCTTAGTTCTCTTTCCTCCTCCACCTGGAGGATTTCTATATTTCTGTCCTCTAAATTACCCATTCTGTCCTCCATGATATTGGCTTTGTTTTTTAAAGGTCTCTAGATTGTTTTTTTGTCTCATTCATTGTTTTCTTCATCTCCAGAATTTCTGTCTGGTTGTTGTTTAGAATTTCAATCTCTTTTGTGAAGAATTCCTTCTGATCATTAATTTTATTCCTGAGTTCATTCAATTGTCTTTCTGAGTTTTCTTGTAACTCATTGAGTTTTTTTATGATAACTATTTTGAATTGTCTGTCATTTAGATTCTGACTTTCTGTGACTTCAGGATTGGTTTCTGGAAATTTGTCATTTTCCTTTTGCTCTGAAGTGTTAGTATAGTTAGTATAGTTTTTCATAGTGTTTGATGAACTGATCCTTTTCCGGGGCCTTTGTAGTAGCGTCAGGTTACAGATTCCACCTGCCAGCTCTGGAGGTGGGGGCTGGGCCGGAGCTGTGTTTTCTGAACCCGCTGTGTATGCTGGAAGTCATGCTGGTAGGGCTTGTCTGTTTGCCTGCTGGCCACAGCTGGTGACCTTACACACACATGTGCAGGTGCTCTGGTGTGGGACCACTGCCTTGGCAGGGGACTGACTGAGCTGGTGCACTAGGTGGGAGGAGAGGGGTGCTTTCTTTCCCACGTAGGCTGGCTCTGCACTCATGGACAGTTCACTTGAGTTGCTGTGCTTACTAGGGGCTCTTTTGTGGGGCCGAGCCACACCACTCGGTGGAGAGCATTCTGTTCCCATGGGCAGGGCTGCTGAAGCATGATGGGTGCTCCTGTGGCCAGACTGCAACTCTGAAAGCGGAAGTGTTCATGCACAGGCTTGGCTGCCCCCCACTTCCTTTTACAGTCATGCACCAGCTGCTGTGTGAGGACCTGTCACCTAGACGGCTGCTACTGGGGAGGGGGAGGGATTTGCTCACCTCTTTCCATTGCTTCCTGGGGATCTAGTCCCCCCACCTTTAGATGTATGGCTGTGTGGATCTCTCAGACATCCTATTGTATTGTATAGGGAATCCTCTATTGGTTAATGAATGTCTAGTTAGTTGTAACTTAGTGGGGAGAGACTAAGGGAACCACTCACTCCACTATGATGCTGATGTCACTGCCCACTTCATTCTTTTGCTCGTGGAGATCCAGTTTTCCCAGAACCATTTGTTGAAAAGACTATTCTTTCCCCATTGAATGGTCTTGGCACCCTTGTAAAAAGTTATTTGACCATATATGTGAGAGTTTATCTCTGGGCTCTATATTCTAGTCCATTGGTCTATATGTCTGTCTTTATGCCAGTACCACACAATTTTGATTAGTGTAGCTTTGTAATAAGTTTTGAAATCAGGAAATGTGAGTTCTCCAAATGCTTGGCCCTGCTGTGGCTCCTCATGTGACTCAGTCACTGGATATGCTTCCTGAAAAATCTTCTAAGTCTCTCTTTGTGGGGATGGCCAGAAGTCTGGGACCCCCAACCCTGCCATGGGCCCACATGGGGCACGGTTGCTACATGTACATACTGAAATTCTTTCTAAGTCTCCTTTCAAGGAGGGGACCATTCCAGGCCAGCCACTTCAACTTTCCTAGGACAAAAATACGAGAGGGACAGCGCAAGGCCAGGTACTGGTAAGTCGCAGAGCTCCTGCCTAACTCAGGGGTCTGGATAAGTCATGATCCTGGTCAAGTTGGCTGTTGGGAGTTGACTGGCTGCTGCCTTTACAGGGCTTCTCCAGAGCTCTGGGCATCCCCGGAATGGAATTTAATCTGGCTATGGTACCTGAGGTAGAGTTCCAGGAGGCCAGCAGTGATGGCAGTCTCATTCTGCTGTGCCCAGTGTGGCTGAGGAAAGCATTCTCCATAGATTTACTTGCAGATAGGGAAAGGGGCCACTGCCACTATCCAGGTGACATCTGGGGATGGTGTACGAGGGTTAACTGGCATCCAGAGGACCCTCCACTGGGCAGGACTGTCCCAGGCAACCAGGAGTAGGATGTGTGGGGCTGGATCATCTGATGAGCTTCTTGAAAAATTTTTCAAGACCTCTTCTGGAGGCCTGGTCATTCCCCGCCTGGGCCTTTTGGACACATGGGGATCCAGGCCCTCCTACTACACCATATGAAGAGTAGATCAGATGGCCCGTGGGGTCCTGGGTCTCTCATGATGATGGGGTTCTTGTGGGTCCCTGTTGCCAGACTGCAGTTTCAGGAAGTCAGCCTGAGGGTAAGATTGCCCATGCTGACTGGAGTGTGTGTGTTCTGAACTGGCAGGCCAGATTGGGCCACCAGAATGGTGGTGACATACTGATCTTTGGTTCCTCTGAAAGATGTCAGACTTTAGATGCATTCATAGTTCTGGGCTTTACAATCTGTCACCCAAGACCACTCCTGCTTGAGTTGCACATGTGGGCCTATGTGCTGGCTCTTGCCTATGCACATGTCCTGACCACACTGCTACTTAGGGTCTGTGGTACCTGAGGGTGTCATCGGTCCTTTATCCAGGGTATGAGTCTGAAAAGCATCATGCCAATGTCAACCCAAGGTCAAATTCAAGGTATTGTTCTAGGCCACACTCAAGATAGAAGTCAAATTTCAGGCAGTGATAGAAATTGTGAGGATGATAGTCAAGGACAGTATATGGATCTGCAAAAGATCAAGGTCAGGGTCAAATTATCAGTCAGTGATAGAAATAAACATTGATTATAGTCAGTGACAGGATTTGGTCTGAAACAGAGGCAGTGTGAAGTCCAGGTCAAGATAAATAATCAATCAGTAATAAAAATTGTCAGGATGATAGCTGATACAGGATATGGGTCTGAAAAGAGTCAAGGTCAAGGTCAGGTTCAGATTAAGTTCATGGGCAAGGGCAAGGACAGAGTTAATGTTTAAGTCAAGTATAAATTATCTGTCAGTAGGAGAAGATCAAGACAATTCTAAGGGACAGGATATAGGTGCAAAGGGTCAAAGTTAAGGTTGTGGTCAGGTTACAGTCAATGTCAGATCAAGGTCAAATTATTGGTCACAGAGCGAGAAAGTCAGGAAGATGGGGTATGTTAGACAAGGGTCTATATCAAATTCAAGATTATGTCAAATTCAAACTCAGGTCAACAGCAAGATCAAGGTGAAATTCTCAGTCAGCATTAGAGATGGTGGGGATAATATTTTTACAGAGATTATAGTTTTGAAAAGGGTAACAGTCAAAATCAGGCCATGGTCAAGTAGAGTGTCATGTAAAATTCAAAATCAAGGTCATATTTTGGTCTTAGCGATATCTTTTTGGATGTCTCCTCAGGCAAGGGAAACGAAAGCGAAAATAAACAAATGGAACTACATCAATCTAAAATGCTTCTTCACAGCAAAGGAAACCATTAATAAAACAACAAGACAACCTACTGAATGGGAGAAGATATTTGCAAATCATATATCTGATAAGGGGTTAATATCCAAGATATATAAAGAACTATACAACTCATCAACAAAAAAATAAACAACCCTATTAAAAAAGAGGCAGAGGATCTGAATACACATTTTCCAAAGAAGACATCCAGATGGCCAACAGAAACATGAAAAGATGTTCAACATCACTAATTATTGGGGAAATGCAAATCAAAACTACAATGAGGAGACAAAAACATACAGACCATAGCAGAAGACAAGGGTCTATGTTAAGTTCAAGATTATGTCAATGCCAAGATCAAGGTCAAATTCCCAATCAGTGAAAGAAATGGTCAGGGTGATATTCCTGTGGTCCTAAAAAAAGGTCAGGGTTTGGGGTTGGTCACACCAAGTGTGAGATCAAGTTCAAGGTCAAAATTATATTATCAGTCAGTGATAAAGATGGTCACGATGATAGAATCAAAGTTTAAGGGTAGAAAACGTTCTAATGAAAGGTCAACGTGAAAGCAAAGTTTAAGACAAAGTTAAAAATCATGATTAAGTTCAAATTCTCAGAGATAAAATGAACAGAATGATAGACAAAGATAGGATTTGTTCATAGTTAAGGTCAACATAAAGGTCATGTGCAAAGTCAAACCAGGGTCGATTAAGGTCAAATTATCTGTCAATGATAGAAAATGTCAGGATGGTAGACAAGGACAGGATGTAGGGTAATAGGTTCAAGCTCAAATTAAAAGTGAGGTAATGGTCAACTTCAGGTAAATTCAAGGTCATAGTAAAGGTCAAGTCAGGTTCAAATTTGATTTCAGTGATAGACATTGATAGGATAATCAAAGGTGGAATATTGTGAATCAGTGTCAAGATCAAGTTCAAGGACAAAGGATATGGACAAACTGATGTCAAAGGAAATGTCAAGATCCTGTCAAGTTTCAAATGACTGGTTTGTAATAGAAAAACAAAAACCAAAAGGACAGAACAGAGACTAAAAATGATCAGTGTCAACTTCAAGGTAAAAATCAAGATCAAATTATCAGTGAGGGATAGATCAGAAAGTCCCATACATAATATGCATCTGAAAAAGGTCAAGGTCACCTTCAAGGTCAAGATCAAAGTACCAAGTTTAGGACAAATTCTCATTAAGAAAGTCAGTGGCAGTATTTTGATTATCAGGGTCAAGGTAAAAGCTAAATTCAAGTTCGAGATCAAGATAAAGTTCATGGTCTAAAAGACCTCCATAGACATATGAGGTCAAGGTCGTGGTCAAATTTTCAGTCAGTGATAAAAAAGGTCAGATAATAGGGACAGGATAAGGGACTGAAAGTACCAAGGTAAAAGGCGGTACTCACTTTCAAGGACAATATCAAGGTTAAAATCAAGGTCAAATTTTGAGGGTTAGGGTCAAGATGAGAATTAAAGTTAGAGGATCAGGGTCAGGGTCAGATAAGGATAAAGTTAGATTTAGTGTTATGGTTTGGGATAGATGTTAGGGTTGGAATAAGTATTAGGAGCAGGGATGCGGTCAGGGTACAGTGCTGGGGTTGGGTCTGGTTTGGGTATATGTTCATTCGTGTTCATGTTCTTGTTTGTTGTTGGATTTGAATTCAGGCTCAGGCTCAGGCCAGGAGTTGGGAGAGTGTATAACATGCAGAAGAGACTGGTGAACACAGTAGTATTTGACTGAAATAACACTATCTGCATTTATTTGTGCACCTAGCAGTCTTCTAACATGTTTTTTACATGTGTCTTTAGAGAGTACACAATACGCACCCCATAGACGTAAATACAGTGTTCCACTGAAGTAACACTTTCCTGATTCCTTCATGCAACTAGAATTTTTAGATCCATCTTTTACACATTTCTTTACAGAGCTTAGATCATGCAGCACAGTCTTTCACAGAGAACGAACACAGTCTTTCAATGAAAAAACACTATCCTGATTCTTTCATGCAAGCAGCTCTTCAGAAGCTTTTATGTGTGTCTTTAGAGTGTATAATGTGCAGCACAGTCTAATGTGAACACAGTATTTCACTGAAAGAACACTATCCTTGTTCTTTCAGGTGACTAGAACTGTTTTAGAAACATCTTTCCTAGATGTGTCTCTAGGGAGCTATAATGTAATGTGCAGCACAGGGTACTGGACACAGTGTTTCACAGGAATAAGATTCATGGACTCAGCCATTGCCTTGGAAATGACTCTTATGCATTTGTCTTTAGAGTGTATAACATGTAGCAGAAAATGATGAACACAGAGTTTCACAGAAATAACACTGTCCTCATTTGTGTAACTGGTACTCTTAGAAGCATCTTTTAGACTGCGTCTTTAGAGTGTGTACTACATGCAGCACAGATTTGTGAAAACGGAGTTTCAAAGAAAAAACACTATCTTAATTCTTTTGTGTAACTAGCATCTTTACAAAGATCTTTTGTAGTCCAAACTGGGGGATGAAAGTCCTTTAACACCTGACCCCATCACACAGAGTCCACGTACACTCTAGTCCCAAGGAAACAAGATCCATGGGGCTTCAGGTCCCTTGGACCTGCTCTTGGCCACTGCTTTAGGAAGCAGGCCAGGTGGATGGGAAAAAACGGATGCGCACACGCACGTGCGCGCACGCACACACACTCACACTCACTCATCCTAGGGGCCTGTAGGTCTTCCCACCAGGGCCTGGCAGCAAGGGGAGCAGACAACATCCTAGGAGACAGTTGCTGCCAGTTCCTGGCTCATCCCCCTCCCCCAAGGCCAGCCTCAGGGCAGCACTCTCACTTCTTGGCCCAGCCCAGGTGCTGCCTCCACCAGAACAGTTCTCTTCTTTTTCATGCTGGGGGTGCAGTATGGGTGGAGGGTCCAGGTCTGGGTGGGTAGACTGGAGCTGGAGTACGGAGGACCACTGCAGGGCTTCACTGGAGCCAGGTGGGCCAGTTAAGTTGGGGTGAAGGAGGGGCGCTGGCTGCGCCAAGGGCCTAGGGCTGGAGGTAGCCAGGAGGCCTTGGGCCTGGGATGTTCTTGGGACGCCCAGCCGAGGGCCCCACTGACAACAGCCGTACCAACCTGAATGTGGCCAGTCTTCTCTGCCACCAGAAGGTAAGTGGGGTCCAGCCCTGAGAATACTGGGTGCCTTTGCCACCTTCCCCTCTCCATCCCCGCCAGTCACCTGTCCCTCCTCTTGCCGCAGACGGGAGCAGGCTCCCTCCAAACATCATCTGCCCTCCGACTCCTGGACATTACAGTCCCTGTCACCCTCAGCTGCCCAGGACCTCTTATTGCACTGGCACAGTGGCATCCAGCCCTGCAATCTCGCGGCAGTGGGACGCGCTGGCAGAGGGGCATCAGCGTGTCCTGGTCGACCCCCGTGGGTGGCTCCACACCCCGCCGTGCACCTGCACGTCCATCTCCGGCGACTGGGTGACGCGCCGACGCCCTGGCACTGGCGGGACGATCCTGCCAGCGCCGCTAGCTTCCTAGGACTTCGCCTCCATCACAGCCGCCAAGCGCTTGTTGGTTTCCGGGGGCTCCGGAGAAAAACTACGTAAAAGTTTCCGCCAGGTGGCGCCTGACAACTGGTGCGAACGTCTCCGGGACGGACCGGGGTTGCCTGCTGTTGTGGACACGCCGCCGGCCGCCCGTCCAAACGCCCGACCTCGGAGCGCCGTCTCTCGTCCCGGGGCAAACGCAGGGCGTCCCCCTCGGGGCTCTTGGCCGGCGCGGCGCGACCCCAGCAGCAGAAAGGGGACTTGGAAATGTTCTCAGGATGTCCCTTGAACCACTGTTCCCCTCCAGGGACGGCTGCTGGGAGCGGACAGGCTCCGGACTCTGGAGAGGACGCGGGAATGTCCTGGAGACGCGCCCAGGCAGGGGGCCCTGCTGGGCCTCCCAGAGCGGTACCGGGCTCCCCGCGGACGTAGAAAAGTCTGCAGGACTCGGGCAGGCGTGGACTGTAAACCCGAAACCGTGAAGGTACTCGTAGAAACATGGACGAATCATTTTAATTCTGTGATTTCAGAGCGGAGAAGGTCTTTCTAAAGCATAAAACAAAGCCCAGAAGCCGTAAAGAAAATGCCTCCGGGAGGGGCTCACGCCATCCTCAGAGTCACTGAGCGCGCTGGGAGGCCGTGGCAATTCACGCCTCGGTGGTCCAGAACACTGGCTGCCGCCCCGACCTATGGCAAAGCAGACCTCTCCATGGACCGGGACGGCTGACCCGTTGAATGAAATGGTCTTCCCAGCTCTCCTCTGGGCCAAAGGAAGAAACGGCCCTTAGACCCGGAACCCAAGGTACAATCCCGAGTCAATAGTATGCAGCTGGGTCTCGGGCCCTTTGGGTCAGCTCATCACCGCTTCTCAAGAAAGAGTGAGGTGCCTAAAGTCCATGGGCGTTACTGCAGAAAGGGGAGAAAGAGTGACCAAAACCCACAAGGACACAGCATACCCCCGCCTCTCCCGCCCCCCTCGCCCTGGGTCAACTGCTCCTCACCGGGCCCAGCCGTGAGGGGAGGAGAAAACGTCTCAACAGATCATCTCTCCTGCCTCCTGGTTCCTCTGGCCTGTTGCCTGGGTCATTCAGATTCTGGGGGTTTCTTGATGTGACTGTGGGGGTGTGAGAGCTTGGAGCTTCCTAGTCTGCCATTTTGCTGACCAGTACCTGACATTTTATTCTGTCTGCTACATTCCTCCTCCTCAGTACTCAGTCAAAATTAAGGAAACAATACTCTCCAGACATTGCGTCCAGTTTTCAAATGTGAACAAGGTTTAATAAGACAGAGGGAAACAGTGGTTTGAACAAATTTGGGAAGGGATTGCTAAGAGAATTTTATCTTTTTTGGAATGTATCAAAATGTTCAAGTGCATTCCATGAAAACTTTAGTATGTTTAAAAGTAGACAAAGAAATGACTCCTCATTGCTCCCTCTGGCCCAACCCTCTCTCTTCTCCTACCTGACGCTGCGCAGCCTCCACTTTGGCATCTGTCACCATGGGTTGCTTGAACTCACCTGATGAGATACCTGCCTCCGGCTGTCCTGTGCACGGCTGTTTGCACTCGTCTCTATCCTCGCGTTCACTGGAGGCCCGAGCCCATTGCTCAGTTAGAGAGTGGAAGCCTTTCCCCACGGAGGCCAAGGGGCGGATGAGAAAATCACAGTCTTTTACATTTCTTCTCTGCAAGAACATCCTTAATGGAGAACAGGATAAATGAATCAGTTAGTGGAAATGTAAGGAAGGAGGTAATTTCTTGATTAATCCCTAGTCTGCCCTATGCCTGACGGGGTCTTGGTGAAATGTAACTGGAACTGATATTTCCTGGGTGCACTTAGAGGATCCGAGCCAAGAGGAGAAACCTGCCCGACTGGCAAAGACTATCAATTCGGTAGTAAGAACAATCCCCTACTCACTTGCGTGTCATTGTCAGGAACTCAGCCACCACCTGTCTTCCTCTGTGTTCTCATTGAGGGACAGTCTGAACACTAAGCAGATAAAACTGAGGAAAGAGAGAAAAGCTATGAGAATCCAGTCTTTTAAAATATTGCTGGAGACACCAGTCTTGAATCCCCAGACACACACCTGCCAGCGACCCTGCCCAACCTGTGTACTTGCAGGGGGACCTAAGACAAACGAGGGAGCCCTCTCCTCTCCCAGGGCTGAAGGTACTAAGGCTTGGATACTGCTGATCATAAGGAAGATAGTAATAGTCCCATTTTGTAGATAACAAAATAAAAATCGTGGGGTTTTATACTTTAATTACACCTTCTATTTAGAGTTATTATTTAATTAATATTTAATTCCTTGGATTAATACCAACTCCTAGGAAACCCTCGTAACTATCACCTGAGGATTCTTGTCTCCACAGCAAGGACACCACTCTGGAATTTCTGAGTTATTAATTCTTGGTTAGGTGCACACACATTACTTCTCTAATACCAATCCCAGCCCTTTAGAGCTTCCACCCTCCCTGCTGTACCCTGCCCCCCACTCTCTGGACACACTTGTCCTCAAACATTTGGTCTCCTCTGCAGGTGGGATTCAGGCAACATCAGGACATTGACCCTGACTCTGCCCCACGTGACCTTGTACATGTGGCAGGCTACTTTGGAATCTCTTTAATGGTGGACGGGACAATCCAAGGACTCACATCTTATTGGTCTTGTTCAATGACTCTCATCATGCATGTCAGGCACTAAAAACCCCTTGCACAGGCAGGGAGCAGGAGTACACGTGTTATAAGTCTGCTGTCGTGTCCCACAATCCCCACACAACAGATAGGCTCAGCAAATGCTGAGTGCAGGAGTTTAATTTGGGGAGAAATCGAGTTGACTTCTTCAGATATCTTAGTGAAATGGTATCTGGAATTCTGTCTTAATAATTATCATCAGCAGGATCATTTCACAATTTATGTATATGAAAGCATTTGTCGCCTCCAAAGTATTACCTAAATCAATGTTAATAATTCAGTGTACAGTCTGGACAAATAATGCAATGTGTCAGGAACGGAGGTGGATTACAACCCTTTGATCCTGAGTTCCTGAAAAGAGAAACCATTTCTGGTAGTATGAATTGAAACCCTGTGGGTGGGAAATACATATACTGGCTTATATAATCCTATTTCCCTGATGTTTATGGACTTGTTGTCTGCTTAACAAGTGAAGCGAACTGTGTTCAGAGACTTTAGTAATACAACAAAATTCCATGCTAGAAAATGACAGAACGAGAATGTAAATTTAGCTCTGTTGTCTCTGAATCTCAAATTCCTAAACTTGCTTGTCTTGGGGGATATATCCCAGACCGAAGTTTTACCTGGATGGCCCCTCAGATGAATGATCTGAGACTCTTATCTCTTAGCATGCCCCTTCTCCTTTCAGCAAGTTCACACAATTACTCCCTGTGTTAAGTTTCTCCTAATTCAGAGGAACTTTCAGTGCATTGACCCCAATTCCCAAACGTCAGCCCCTCCTCTCTTCAGTTTTGCAGATGTTTCACCTGCATGTTCTCATTTCAACATATACACACCAGGAGCAAACATTATCCATCCCTCCAACCTTTCACCACATCTGGTGATCAAGACCTCAGTCCCAGATGACTCCAAATACTGTATTGCCCTTTCCATGCCTGCATCTGTCACAGGACATGGCATGTCACAGACACTGACCAGGTCTAATTACAGAGTCACCAATCTCCCAGTGGCTTTCCAAATTATCAAGTGTCCTTCTATGCTTTGGTACTTAATTAATCTTTCCACGCTTCATAAATATTTCAGACTTTCACCAAGCCTTTCAAATATAAAAATTCCTCACCTGTCCTCTCAGTTTCCACAAATGGGATCATCTTCTGCTGCACTGATGAATTTGATGATTTGAAGTAATACTTCAGCTCACTGCCATGAAGTCTACAAATATCCCTGCATTCTTACCATTAGTGACTCGTCTCCTGATTCAATTGAAAAGTTATCTTGATCCTTGGTTTAGTCCAGTTGTATCCCTTCCTTTCCTGCTTTCTAGAGAAATTTTATTATTGATTATAAACGTCATGTTCTTTACTAGTAACCACCCCACCCCTCCTCCATCAAACCCCTTTAACTCATTCTGTCTCTTCATTACTAAAACAAAAACCTCTCCTGAGCCAATTTCTCTCTTGTTCTTGCCCCATGACTTCCTTCCCCTTCACAATGAACCTGAACGATCAGTACTCATGGAATTACAGTCTTCTCATTCCCTGACTCCTCAGACTTACTAAGATCGCCAACGATCTGTATGTAAATAAATCTTGATAAGATCACAGTTATCTGCCCATCATTAAGTCCAAGGAGTGTTTCTGTGTTTTTATCTTGGAACAAAAGCAGAATTGGAACATGATCTCCTTTTTGGGTGATTACTTGTCCTAGGCTTCTTGACATCTCAGGCTCCTGATTGCTTGTAAATATGACCACACCCCCCTGGTGTTTTTCCCAGGTCCTTTTCACACAACACTATTGGGACAACTCAGGACTCAATTCTAGCTTTGTTTTCTCTGATTACTTTATACTGTCTTGGAACTCTTATGCATTTCCTCCATTGTTTCAATTTCTTCTATTGTTATCTCAATGATGACAATGTCTAAAACCACGTCCAGATTTCATTTCTGATATATAATCCCTGCACGTGTATGTTTTAGGCCCCTAAATAAAACTTGTCTCTACTGAAGCCATTAACTCCCCACTCACCAACTAAATACTCCTTCTCCTCTTAGTCTCCGGTCTCATATGATAGCTCCAGTCGCTATCCAGGGAGTAACGTTTAACACAAGCTCTCAGATCACATAAACAAAACCAAGCAGTGCTGTTGTCAGTACACTGAGCGCCACTGTCATCCCTCATTTCCACACCAGAATCCAGACTTGTATTCCCACCCTATACTCAGTTTCAGTTTAAAATGTCAATTCTGCAGAGATCCCCTTTTAAACTACTACTGGAGTAAGCATTTTCTCCGCCTCTTATCTTGAATAGAACTTGACTTTTCCTTTAGGCCACTGTGAAATAAGTTAAGACGTGTTCTTTTGATTTAATATGATGTAACCTTTGAAATTGTTTCAAATAATTGTAAAATGATTATAATCACATTGGATCTTTGAAAAGTGAGATATAAAAGTATAGAGTATAATCTTTATTTTATAAAAACAAATGCATGTTTACCTCACATGGGAAAGTTGATTCTCTGGGACATGCAACAGCAGTTATACCTGTGCTGAGATTATGAGGCATATGGTGTGTTCTCATCAAACAGCAGTGTTTCTGCCAGGAACCTAGTAGATTTGTTTTTCCCTTGTTTGAACTGACAGTTAGATGCTTTGCATGCTTTAAGTAAGGAACTCAAGCTTTAACATGTCTTCTCTGTCTCTCTCTCTGGGTTATCTTGTTTTGGTTTTGATGGGGTAAGGGGAGTAAGGAGAACATGCCCGAGGAATCCCCTTGTTGAGTGGACGCGTATGGTCTTGGTGAAAGCCCTCATCCAGTGGAGCTCCTAGAGATGTGGCCAACAGGCACTAATTCCCTTTCGGTGCCTGACAAAGCAGGATTGACCTCCCTCTGCTGTTGGTTCTGTTTTGTTTGATATTATGTCTGGTATTTTTCAAGCCAAAAACTTGTGTCAAAAGGAAAGTTCCGGAAATGCTTCCAAGGATGATGATGAGAATTTGATTTCGAAGTGACTATTCCCGGCATTTGATGAAACTTCTTCATCATTAATCACCATCTGGATTGTTCTGGATCCGTTCCATCATTTCACAGTGATAGTGCCATCCTCTACATTCCTTACCAAAAATTATTCTTTTGTTTAGAAGCCACTAGTGTGTTATTACTTTATCATCTTAAAAAAAAAATTCATGTTTCTGGGATTTTGTTTTTGTTTTGGAGTTTTTTAAAGCAGCTAGGTGTTTTTGAGCTGAAAATGAAAAGTATTTATTATGGAAATCCTCTTGATGTACCCATAAGGATGAAACAGGTCAGACTGTTTGTTATAAGCTATGAAAATTCTAGAAGGTTTTCCTCTGATGTGACCTGTAAAATTTTCCCTTTCAACAAAGATTTTCTTTCTTTGTGTTCTGTAGCTTATTTTAAAAGACCCGCTGGGGCATGTCCAGTGAGATAGTTCTGTTGGAGTGAGGATAGTGCTGCATACAACCTGTGCTTCATACCGTCTGGGCCTTACCGTACTCTGCACAAAAGGCCAAGGGCTGGCCTTTTGAAGACAGGGCTATTTTTGCATTATGAGTTCTGAGATGCTGAAAAGACCTTCTGTGGCTTTCCTTATATCCTAAATTTCACAATTAGAAACTTATTCTTTTAAATCTTGAAGACCTTTCACCATGAGTTTCTGTTAAAAGATGACTATCTAGGATGGAAAGCAGCTGTCATTCAGAATCTTACCAGAGTTTCCTGCCAGCCTCCTTGGAGGATGGAGCAGAATAACCTGGTGGGGGAAGGGCTCATGACTGCTAGGCCTTGGGGAAAAGCTAGGGGGGAAGTTCTTTTACCAGGGACTTTCCATGCTGGGCCTGGATTGCAGTGACAGCAGCTGAAAGCAACTTAAATGATTTTAATTTGAATACAGCTTTGTACAACTTCCTTCCATTTTACCTCATCCTCTTTGTTTCTTGTAACTCTCATATGGGAATGGGGTGGTTTCAGGGATTCACTGAACTTGTTTACAATATTCAAATGGTCTTATATCTTGTGGGTTTTTTTTATAGAGGTATGATTGATATATAACATTATGTTAGTTTCAAGTGCATAACATAATGATTCAATATTTGTGTTTATTGTGAAGTGGTCACCACAACAAGTCTAGTTAACATCTGTCCCCAAACATAGTTACACATTTTTCTGTATGCGTGTGATGAGGATATGGTGTGTGTTAAGTTGCAGAGGAATCAACAATGATGTCATACATTTCCATGTACAACTGGATGAATTTGGACATAAGTATATACCCATGAGACCATCACGGCCAGAAACACATCCATCACCTCCTGAAGTTTTCTCCCACCCTGTTTATTACTATCATTGTTCTGTGGTAAGAACTCTTAACATAATATCTACTCTATTAGCAAATGTTAACTACATAATACAGTCTTGTTAGCTATAGGCACTATGCTGTATATCGATCTCCAGAACTTATTTTTCTTGCATAACTGAAACTTTGTACTCTTTGACCATCAGCTCCTCATTTCTCCATCCCCCAGCCCCTGGCAACTACCAGTCCAATCTCTGCTTCTATGAGTTTGACTATTTTTTTTTTTCTGCTTTATCTCCCCAACCGCCCCCCACCGTACATAGTTGTATATCTTAGTTGTGGGTCTTTCTAGTTGTGGCATGTGGGACGCCGCCTTAACGTGACCTGACGAGCAGTGCCATGTCCGTGCCCAGGATCCGAACCCTGGGCTGCCGCAGCAGAATGGGCGAACTTAACCACTCAGCCACGGGGCCGGCCCCTGACTATTTTTTTTTAATTTTTAAAGATTTTATTTTATTTTTTTTCCTTTTTCTCCCCAAAGCCCCCTGGTACATAGTTGTATATTCTTCGTTGTGGGTCCTTCTAGTTGTGGCATGTGGGACGCTACCTCAGCGTGGTTTGATGAGCAGTGCCATGTCCACGCCCAGGATTCGAACCAAAGAAACACTGGGCCACCTGCAGCGGAGCGCACGAACTTAACCACTCAGCCACGGGGCCAGCCCCCCCTGACTATTTTTGATTCCACATATAAGAGATCATATGTATTTGTCTGTTATATTTCACTTAGCATAATGTTCTCTAGGCCCCTTCATGTTGTCACAAATGGGAGAAATTCCTTCTTTTTAAAGGCTGAATAATATTCTATTATACATATAGATGTATTTATATCTATCTATCTAGTCTATCTTTATCTATCTATCTATCTATCTATCTATCATCTATATCTCAAAAGAGACATTTTCAGCATCAGTAATGTGACAATAAGCCACTGCTTCTTGGGATTTCATTGTCTATTTGAATGATGGCTTGAGGTATTATTAAAATCCTCTTCCTAATTACTTACCTTTGTCTGAAAGATTTACCAGTTTCTGGGAGTGATGTGTTAAAAAATAATATAGTATCTGTAGTAGTTATATTTTCCCTCAAAATGACTTATTTTTAAATTGAATCTTCTCTCCTGTCTTTTCCCATGTGGCAGTCATCTGGAATTTTAGTTAGAATGTGTTTTAATGTCTTGTTTTAAAGCTAATATAATTTAGATACACTAATTTTTTTCTTTCCCTCATAACTCTTATTTTTTCCTGGGTTTGCATTTCTTCTTTTTGGTGTACATTCCTCATTGTTTTTTTCACTGAAGGCCTGTGGGAGGTCAGCTTAGAGTCTGCCTGTATATCGGAAAATGTCTTTACCTCTTTCTTTGACACGTAGTTTGGCAAGATATTTAATTTTGGTTCCAAGTATTTTTTTCCCGTTCTTGTCAAGTCATTTAATATGTCTGATCCTCCATATATTTAGCTATAAAATGGGAATAAAGCCCTCAAGGATGGTGAGTATCACTGAGGTAATGCATGTAGAGCTTGCCAGTCATGTTGCTTAGCAGATATTAAGTAATCAACTAGAATAGCTGTTATTATCATTATTATAACCTTTGGAGAGGGCATTCTTGGAGAGTGCCTGCTTCAGACTGAGGAGGCAAAGCTCACACCAAAAAAATGGGAGCAATGGAATAGGTGATTTTAATTCTTAGCCCTTGGCTGTCTTCAGCATTGGTGGTCTGCAAGCTGTGTAGAGATAATGTGTCTATTCCCCACACCCTTGGCAGGACAGCCCAGCCTGCCTCATGCCTGGGTGCTTTGGCCTGCTTTTTGGGGAGCCTCTGCTGTGACTGTCTAGGTGGATTCAGTGCAGAGAAGATGAAAAAAAGACTGCCTTGCTTTTCCCTCAGGCTTTTCCTCTGAGTCTTCTTCATCTTTACATCCAATGCAGACATTGCCTATACTCTTGGTATTCCTCTGGGCCTTAGACTTCCCTCTGCTACTCAGCAATGGAGGTTAGGAAGCCTATACCTGGAATTCAGGAGATTCCTTAGAGCATTTTTTATATCTCCATGCCCTGTGACTAAAGTCAATGGAAAACTACAAGAAACCAACCCAGGCAGGACCACCTATGTCCCAAACCCTTCAGGAATGTAGGCTGTGGTCCCCCAAATAGGCAGAGAACCATGACCAGCCCAGGTGCTTGCTGAGGTCAAAGGGGATATGAAATGGGTAACGGAAGAAGGTAGTTAAAAATACTAGCTATGAAAAGGGGATCAGCTGCAAAAACATGGGTTTGATGCTTATGAGTATTTTTTTAATTCTGTTTTGAATAAGTGTGAGTGCATGATGTATTTGTGTGTGTGTGTGCATATATATATGTTAAATTTATGTCAAAGTGAAAAAAAAGAAAGTGATGAAATAGTTCTTGCTGCAAATGTGGGCCTCTTTTTGTTGAGTATCAGTTCATTTTTGGCCCTTGGAAGCCCAAATGTACAATAAATTGTTACCTCTGCCATATAGTAGGCTCAAGACTTATTAAATATTGGTACATATCGAGTCAGCTCTCAGGAGCCTCATAGCTCTGTGAGAGAAACCCCTTGGACATAGTGCCTTCCTCCTGGCCCTGAACCAGCCCTGGGACCTCGCACTTCTCTTTCTCTTTGGAGGGGAAGTGCAGCCCTCCCTACTTTGCTTCAACAAATCACTTTCCTTGATGGCTGTGCTGCACCAGGAAGTGCCCTGCCGGGAACCAGGATTTATCCCCAGCTTCTGGCTGTCCTGAAATGGCCTCCTTGACAGAATCCAGCCTGTCGTGTGTCTGGGTGACACTTGTAGCCACTGGGAAGGAGGGGATAACTCAGAAGTGCCAAGAAATTCACCTGGCCCTTGTCTTACAGGATATTTTCAGGGGATGGTGTTCAAAATGCCAAGTGGTAACCTTTATCTCCTGGTCATGGGGTGGGTTCTCAGGGTGAGCTCAGAGCAGCGTCTGTTTAATACCTGATGGGAAGCATTTCAGGATTTTAATTGGTCAGGCTGTGTCCACGCATGTCTCTGAATCATCAGTTTGATGGCATTCCCTGCTAGACCCCTCACCCACATTCCTCTTATGCCTCCTCTTTCAAAGGTCCCAACAGCAAAGGTTCACAGCCCCCCTGACAAAACCACAGCACAAGACTAGGGAAAAGAACACGGCTCTCCCAGGGGCTACATTCTGTGCGCTTGGGCCCAGCTACCCTTTAGAATGAATCAGTAACCACATGACTGAGTGTGTAAACTGGTTATTGTTCGAGACCATGGACCTCAGAACCACAGGGGCCCAGATATCACCCTGGACAGTAAGGGAGAGTGTGGGTCATTCAGTTGCCAGGATTATGGTCCCTTATTCTGGCAAACTAGAGCTCACCCATGATCTATGAGGCTCAGCCAGGGAGAAGCAGCCACAATGTACCTAACAGAGAGGCTGGGGGCCTCCTAGGTAATTTCTGCCCTAAAAAGAATTGTATAAGGAAGTGCAGAGGTGCTGAAAATCCTAGTTCACAGGGAGAATGATGTTTATGGAATGAAGCCCAGATGTAGCCTTAAAAGCTGCATCGCAGATCTTTCCCTTGGATGTGAAACCAGCAGGAAAAGAAATTCTGAGGTCATAGACCAAGATCCCAGGAGGAGTCCCATCTAGGGAAACAGTGACCATGGAGTCCCAAGAGGAGGCCTGAGGAGAGAAAGTCCTGCTTGCCCTTGTCCATCTGTAAATGACCTTCCGCTGACCTTGTCCTCTCCGCATGCACATTTTGAGTTTTTACATTGTTTTCCCCACTTAGTGCTGCTGTAATCCAGAGACTGAAATAGAAAACTAAAAGTTCCTAATATTTGGTCAAAAGAAACTGCAGCAGGAGAAGCAGAAAACATTCCTTCTTCCTCGAAAGCTGTAGAAAGGCAGCCACTGTCCCTTAGCAGGATATGGTCCTGGCAAGTGCCATCTGAAAGACACCCACATTTCAGTGGTTGTCTCTGTGTCTGTGAAAGTCCCAGGAGTTCTGAGAGGCTGTGTCTGCTCCTGGCCCAGGTGAACCACACTGAAATGACCCTGTCCTCTGAGGAAAGGGGACTTGGGGGTGTCCTTCAGCAGCCAGGGAAGGGGGCTGGCTCTTTTCACTTCCCCCTTGTAAAGTAAGCTGTGACCCCGCGAGACTCCTTAATTCGAGGAGGAATGTGAGATTCTGTGTCTCATTTACATGAGCTGAGGAAGTGAAAGAACCATACCGTGACTCCCAGGCTATCAAAGAAACGGGATTTTAATATAATATTCAAATCTAATATTTACTACTAACAACAAGTAAGTATTGCCCCTCCCCAGTGAGTAAATAGGTGCTGGGGTGCAGATGTCAGGGAGTTGGGGCAGGTCGTCCTCTCTCTCTCAGGCTTCAGGGATCCAAGGAGAAGGCTTACCATGTTCTCCTTCCCATCAGGGTGGAAGCTGGCCCAGTGCACCCTGAGTGTCTCAGCTGTGTCCCCACTACTGAGGAAGAGGCTCCACTTGATCTGGTCTCAGGAGTGTTGTCTGCCTCTTGTCCATGCTCTGTGCTGAGGGCCTGGTGACTGAGTAGAAGAGACTGATTATTGATTATCATGACCCACCTCCCTGCCCTCTCTGCACTGTGCTCCAAACCCTGTGCTGAGTGCTCAGTCAACAGTACCCCATTTGTCCCTGATGTGGGAGCTGGCACTTAGCCTCACCCATTTCCCAGAGGAGGAAATCAAGTCCCAGAAAGGTGGGGGGAATTGTCCATCGCAGGACTGCTCAGTAGTGGAGTTGGGATCCCAGCACCAGCTGTCCAACTCCCCAGGCCTATGCTTAGCCCAAAGCTTTACTGAGCCCCTAGATTCAGTCACAGCTGATCTGGATACTCAACCCTGAGCTTGAAATGGAGGGTTCTTCTTGGCCTTGAAGAACAGTCAAATCTTGCTGGCCCACTGGAATGGGGGCTCCAGCTGGCAGGACAAGGCTGTAGCTACAGGACAGAGTGGACCTGTGAACTACCAGAAGCCACACCTCAGGTGTCCGTCTCAGAGCCTGCCAGCAGCTGGAGTCCCGGTGCCCCCGGGGTCACCATGAAACAAGATCTGGGGCTGACCAGACAACCATGGCCACGGGCATTGGAGCTGGCCATCAGACAGAGTCTGCCCTGCCCTCACCCAACTCCTGCCCCACCTCACCTCTTATCCTCACTAAGGGGCTCCGTGGGCTGAAACCAGGACCCAAATTGCTCCTGGGGCTCAAGGTTGTAATGATGCTCAGTCTCCTGGAGTAGCGAGATGTCTTCAATTACTTTCAATTGCTGGGACACAGGAAGGACAGGATGCAGACAGGGCCTGCAGGTAGGGGATCCTGCAGGGGTCTTGTAGGGATTGAGGAGAGGGGCAGGGAGCCAGTCTGGGGTCTTTGCCCACTTGGGAACCCTCCTTCCCCCCAATTCCATCCAGGACTTGCCTGTGCTCATCGTTGGGTTGAAATAGTTCCTCCTCAGGAAAATGTCCTTGATCCAGCCCCTTCCCCCACCCGCCAATGTGATGGGATCCCCAGCCCTGTGTATCTAACTCTCCCAATAAATATAAGACCCAAGGGATGGGGCCAGAGAGGGTCTTGTCCAAGAGGGTCTCTGATTTTCACACCCCCACTGTCCCACAGTGAGGCGACAGCTGCTTACCTCATCCCTTTTCTGAAAGTTGATCACATTGTTCTGGAAGGCAGACAGCCAAAGTCCATGAGAAACAGCTCACTTAGCCCATAACGAGCCCCCATCCCCACCTCTTCTCATGTTGCACTACTGCTGGGGGGCAGGCACTTCTGGAAATAGGACTGGGACCTGCACCAGCCTCTGGGCTCCACAGCAGGGGGGACAGGGGAGCCGAGGCCAGAGACCTTGTAACCCAACCCTCTCTGATGACGGATGGGGAGACTGAGGCCTCAGGCAGGAAGGGACAGCTCAGCCACTGATGTATTTCCTGACTTGGAGGGGCCTGACTTCACTCACTCCATGAGCGGGGCCTGAGGGAGAGACTGAGTCCAGCTCAGGCACAACCTCCTGCAGCTCTGCAGTCAGGCAGCTCTGAGCTTCACCAGCCCAGAGAAGCTGGATGGCAGCTTATGTGGGTCCTCAGTTCATTCATTGCTAAGATGGTCCTGAGGCCCCGGCTCCCAGGGGTGGCTGTGAGGCTTTCGTGAGAGGAGGTTTGCCAAGTGCTGAGAGCTCAGGGCTCACTGTGGGGCTCTCTCCTCCCAAACCTCAGGATCCTCATCTCCTGGCCCCACCTCCAGGCTCACTCATCTCCAGATAATCCTCCATCACATTTTCCAGCAACTGCAGGTAACTGAATTATGTGCCAAGGAAGGGGGCAACACCCTGTGCCATTGGGGTGGGGGTGGTGATGAGCCTCTGCTCTCAGGGGACCCCAAAGACCCTCCTCTAAAATCCCTCACTCAAGCCTCCTGGCCACCCCAGGCTCCCACTTAGAGCACCGCAGGACCTTTAGCAGCCTCCCCCCAATTCTCTCCTCCTCTCCCCTCCAGAGGCACCATGCCGCTCACCTCCCAGGGCTGGCTTTTGGCAAATCCCAGGGTATATGGTCCCTGCCCCTCCCCACCCCAAATCCATCCTGCACCCAGCCCTTCCAAACCTCCTCCTGGTCACTTCAAATGCAGGCCTTTCAGGCTCTGTGGCACCAGGAGCTGGGCTGGCGGAGGAAGGCCTCTCTCCTGGTGGACACCTGCAGCTTAGAGGGGGGGAGCCCCCTCTCCTCTGACTCCTGGGCCCCTCCCCCACAGGTACCCTCACGTGCTGCTGCTGCCTCTCCTGGGCTCCTTGGGGGGCCGATCTGCAGGGTGATCATCATGGAGGTTGCCTCCTGCCAGGGTCAAGGACAGGGTCAGTGAGGTCATACTCTCCTCCACATGTTCCCTCAGGCCCCTGACCTCAGACCCTGGACATCTGACTTGGGTCACCTGGGCCCTCTGCTGCTCCCATCTCCAGGGTGCTCAGAACCTAGATCAATCCCAGCTCCAACACTGCTGTGTGACATTGGGGCTGCCCAGGCCTCCCTGGGCCTCTTTCCTCATCTGGAAAGTGTAAGAACTCTGCCTGCCTCCCAGGGTCTCCTGAGGGCTCAGTGTCGTCTGACTGTCATCATTGCTCTCCCTTCACCTCTTGAGAAGGAGCCAGCGCAAATCTCCTGCACATGCCTCTCCTCCCTTGAACCTCATCACCCCCCGACCCCTTAGAACAGGAGAGAGTTCTATTGCTGCAAAGTAAACACATGAAAATCTCCAATTTGGCTCAAGCCAGGATCTGACATTTAAGGAAACTAATTCCTGAAGTAGAATTGCTGGCCTAAGGTCCCAGAGAAACTCAGAGACCTGCCAACCAGGTTAGTCCCTGTCTTCCAGGTTCACTGTCTCCCAGGTGGTCCCAGCTGACTGAGGGGGCAATGCCAGCCCTATGTAGGGTGTCTGGCCCACCCTGGTGCTGCTCAGAGAGTGGAGTGCCCACCTGGAAACCTGTCTTCTTCAGACCATGAATCGAGGGGTTCTGCAGAGCAGAGACGATGGCATGCAGTGAGGAGAAACTCCTTAGGACTCAGCACACCTGGGGAAGGGAAGAGAGTGAGCTGTGAGGGGGAGCTAGTGCCCTGCTTCCTCTGGCCTCTGTCCCCTCGTGGACATCTCCTGTCCTCAATGAGACAGATGCCCAAGGAACCCAGGGAGGGCAAACCTGGGACCTGATGAGTAACACTCCCAGGGATAGCTCAACCCAAGGAGGAAGCCCAGGAGGGAAGTGAGCTTGCCACCACTGGGACCAGGAGTCAAGGTCAGTGTGGCCTTGGCAGGAGGGACCTAGGGACTGTGCAGGGGCTCAGACCACAGACTCAATCCTGAGAGTTGAGAAAGCAGAAGAGGTGGAGAGGGCCTTCCTGGCCTCCCATGACTTACCTTGGCCATCTGCATCCAGAGCTCCACCACCCTGGCCGTGTCCTGGGTCATCATGCTCGGGTCCCTGAGGCCAGTGGTGATGATGCAGTTGGCCACAGTGATGAAGTGTGTAGGGTGGCATGGATGGTGGGCGCCAAGTACTCATTTTCCCTGACATCCTGCCAGAACCAGATGATGTGCAGGTAATGGCAGGGCACTGCCTTCTTGAATGGTTCCTGAGGAGATTGGGGAGTGTCTCCCGGCCCTACCACACCCCAGCTCAGCGTCCAGAGTTCTCCCACAGTCCCAGGCAGGGTAAGTGGTCAGAGCTGGAGCTCAGGAAGCTGAGGATGTGACCTGAGGCTTGTGGGAGTCCCTGGATTTTGCCTCTGTCCACTGAGGGTACCCAGCACAGGATGACCCAGGACACAACACTGTGGGGATGGGAAGAGGCATTTGCTCCCAGCCCAGTCTCACTTCCTCCAACGACCAGAACACAGCTCACACCTGCCCGTGTCAAGGGGCATCTTCCACCCATTCTGATCACCCTCTTGTCTGACTCCCCATTCAGATACACATTCCCCCGAGGCAGCAACAACCATGGGCTTTGTTTGTTTGTCTTCCATGTAGGAAAGTACATATCAGGTGCCTAATAAATGCCGAGGCTGTTGAGGCCTCCTGGGCAAATGGGTGATGGACCCAAGGATCTGGCAGCACTTCAGTGAGCTCCCCTCCCCGACCAAAGGGCCAGACTGCCCAACTCCCTCTCTGTTGTACCTCATTCATCTGCACAGCCACTCTGCAGCAGGTGCTCATAGTGTCCATCTCTACTGTCCACGTAGGGACAGCAAAGGCTTGGGGGTTAAGAAAGCTGCCCAGGTCCTAGGGTTGGTAAGTGGAGGAGCTGGGATTTGGACCCAAATCATTGTATTCTGGATCAGGGAATGGCAGGTCTGGGGCAGCTGACGGCACAGGGAAGGCAGGCCCCACCTGCCCTGAGAGCCCCACTGTGCACCACATCCATCCTCGTCAGCTGCTCTGCCACCAGCTGGGGAGGGAACTTCAAGAGGTTAGGCTTTTCCTCCCTCAGCAGTTTCTTGGTGGTCACAGCCCAGAAGCAGGTGGGCTCCGGGGCTGGATCTGGCTCTCTTATTATTTCTGCAGCTGGAGGTGTAAGTCACAGGAGAGTCCATCGTCCATCTGGCTCCAGCTCAGGAGCTGGCACTGGGGCTGAATTTAATGGTGGTGCTTGCTCTAGCCCAGGAGGGGCTGATGGAGGCCATGCTCGCTCCAGCTCTAGTACAGGTGGGGAAACTAGAGCTGGAGCTGGCTTTAACCCAGGAGCTGGGCCTTCCTCTGGCTCTGGAGCTGGCGGGAGCTCTGGAGCTGGCACTGGAGTGGGATAAAGAGAAGTTTCACCCACATACCTGACTTTCCTTGTGCCTTTCCAAAGAGAAAGACTCCACTGCCTTTAAGGGAACTGCAGCTCCTGCACCCCAGCACAGATAGTCTTCCCAGACTGCAGTCCTCTCTCCTTCCAGCTCTGCCTCAGTAGGCTCCAGATGCCCTAGCTGAACCCAGAGAAGGTCAGCATGGCTCTCCAGGTCCAAGCCAGGCAAATTGACACACACATAGGCCAGCTTCAGCTTGAAATAGGGAAAGTGCAGGGGCTCCCAGAAATCCTGCACTTGGTTCAGCCAGGTTCCCACCATAGAAAGGATAGCACTGGGGGAAGGCAGTTGGGCTGCCGAGTCAGAGGCCTGGCCTTTCCTTCCACACGGTCCTCCCAAGGCACGCTTGTTTGGGTCTGGGCCCCTATGCCTGCCCCTTCCCATCTAGGAGAGAGCCCCATCTCAGCCCCGACCCCTGTGTGGCTGTCCTGGCAGTGGCAGGCCTGTTCATCCAGCAGGTTGAACACAGAGTCTGTGTGAGTCTCTTCTCCCACTGACACTCTTCTCCCGAAGGGCCTGGAGAAGGCCCACCTCAGCCCTCCATGCACTTGGGCAACTGGACTGCGGACTCAGGCAGATTTGTGAGCAGGTTGCTCACACACCTTCTGTTCTGGACCTGGTGGTGGTCAAAGAGGTGGATGTGGAGAAGGGGAGGAAGATCGAGATGCGACTGTAGTGGGGATGGGTCTCTAGGAGACAACCCAGCCCAACCTCCTCTCTGGTTCCTGATGGACTGGGAACCCATCCACAATTCTCTTTGACTCCTGTCCTCCTGGAATGGAAGCCATCAGACCTCAAACCTCTCATGGGAATCAAAAGATGCGAGCAGGTTTCTGCTAGGTCCACCCCAGCCATAGCCCCCGTACACTCCCCTACCTTGTTCTGTAGAAACAGAAGGTCTTCCTTCTGGACCCAAACACCGCTCACTTTTTCAGGTGGTCCATGGTCTGTCATCCTGGTCAGAATATGGGAAGATGCTTCCAGATGTTGAAGAGGCTACAAGGGCATCACGTGGGATGTATGGTGGACAGGACCTGCGAATGGTGTTGAGTGTGACTGTCTGACAGACCAGAATTGAGGCCCAGGGATCGCGTCTGCTTCATTCATGGCATTATGCTAAGTGTCTCCAAGAGTCCTGCATATAGTAGGTACTTAATGTATTGTTGAGTGAATGAAGTCCAACCAGAACCACCCTAGATGTCTGAGTGGGCCTGGGCCCCTCTGCTTCCCTAGTGATCCCTAATTGGCTACCCCAAGGACAAGGACCAAGACCAGCTGGATGGAATCTCAAACTCCTTGACAGGGTGCTTTTCCATATGTTTTCCAGACTCAGAAAGGCCACATCCCAGTGATGGTAGAGGCCGACTGCTTTTCACAGGGGACAGAGAAATAATAACCGTGAGCAACCACAGCACATCCTGCAGCCCCTTCTGCAGAGCCAGGCAGCAAGTAAGCACCTGCCGTGGCTGATCCCATGATTTCCTACAATAACCCTAAGAAGTTCATCTTCCTACCACTCCACTTTTCAGAAGAGATAAGTGAAGCTCAGAGAGGTGTGTTGACATTTCACAGACACACAGTTAGTAGGTGAGAGACTCACCACTGTGCTATGGAGGGGCTGGCACTCACCTGTGGAACACCTGGTCCAGGACCTGTTGGGTGGTGGTGAAGGTGGCGATGGTACGTGGATGAGAAGGTGGTGATGTAGGAGATGTCTCCATCCAGGAAGGCTGGTACCAGGGCCTCTGCTAGCTTCTCTGTTATGCCTGTCTTGGGGGTCAGCGTTGTGCAGGTCTCATCCTGTGCCAGAGTTGACTCCTTTTCACACCGAGTGGACAAGGAGGGACATGTAGTCAGTGGCATCACCATGAGCCACCAGGAAGATCAGGGTTTGGAGTTCAGACCAGAAGCTCTCATCACCTCAGGAACTTGGGCAAGAGGAGGGACATGAGAGCCCACACAGAAAAAGGTTCTAGGCTTTAACAGCATCATTTGATTTTGGGGAGAATGATAAACAACTGGTACCTTCCAGGCATTTTTTGAGCTGAGAAACAATAGCACGTCCCAGTATTAATAGCCTGTGTTAAGTGCCTTATCCCAGTGAATCATCAACAAACTTCCCCACTGTAGATATTGGAAAACAGAGGGTTAGAGATTTTAAGTGGCTGCTCCAGATCACGCAGGTCAGAACCTAGGACTGTCCATAGCATGGGCTACATGACATTCCCTCTCAACTGGAGGCTTGGTCTGCTCCTGACACGGAGGGGAAGGCTCTGGGGAAACTGCATTCCTGGGAGGATCCCAGGGGAGTCACCAGATTCCAGTCTGGGTTCTGGGTCCACCCCAGTCACCTGGGGGTCCTGGATGTGGAGACCCCGTGTGCCCCTACTTACCCAAGACCACGGTTGGCTGTTGTTGGTTGCCAGATGCATCTGCCCCTTGTCTAGGGAGGTGGAGTAGTTGAAGCCGTCAATCAGCTCCTCGACGATGTCCTGGGTGGAGCTCTACTAAGGCAGAGCCTGGTGCTGGGCCAGTAAGCATCAGGGACTTTCCACCCAATTGGTGGTTCTATGTTATGGCAGACCTAGTAAACTAACAGACTATGAGGACACACTTCAGATGTTCCCTGCAGCACTGCTGAAATGGCAACAGAATTGAATCATGTCAAGGTCCAACAACATTGAAAGGTTGAATTGCTGTGGCAAATGACTTCCTTTATGAGATATTGTGAAGTCACATAAAGCCACAGCTCCTGATCTGACAGACCTACAATGATTAGATGTGTTCTGTGAGGTGACAAGTTGCAGAGAAATGTATAGAATCAAGTAATCCCACGCCCCTCCTTTGTGTAGAAGTCACCCTCTGAAGTGTGATGATTTGTAAGGCTTGGAGAAGCTCTGCAAGGACAGTGGAGCTGATTGTTCCACAGGATACCTGGAGTGAGTCATTAAAAAAATCAAAACAGTGGCAAAGTGCTGATGCTCATAAAAAGCGGCCTTGTGAAAAGTGAAAGCAACATTAAATATTTTCTCTACCATTCCAACAAGAAAGTGAGGAGTATATTTCTACTCTACCACGTAGTGGGTGAGTTACATGTGGAGGTCCAGATTCCTTTGGGATCTGGCCTGTGGGACACTCATGTTGGAAAGGCCTGGGAGGGCCCCAGGGGAGTCCCTAGCTTTGAGTCAGAGTTCTGGGCCACCCTGATCATCTCAGGGTCTTGGGTATGGAGATCCCTCTCCACCCATTTTCACCTCAGACCAGTGGATGGTGTTGGCGGCCTGGTGCACCTGCCCGTTGTCTAGGGAGTTAGAGCAGTTGGACCCATTGGTCAACTCCTTGATGATGTCTGAGTGGAATTTTGCAAAAATACTGCTCAATAGAGAGGCTAGGAGGCATCGAGGCCTGCCTGGATATTGTCACGGTGGGGCAACCCCATGAGAATTTCTGTTTCCTAGTTCAGGCACAGAGTGGCATCTGCAAAGAACTCTAGTCAGGGAGGGAATAGTATGAAACCTCTTGGACTTGGGTCACATATGAGTAGAGGAGCTCACCTTATGCTGTCAGCCATGACCTGGGGGATGAACACAACAGGTCCACCAGGCCTCCAATACCTAACAACCTGCTCCTGCCCAAGAAGAGCATGCCATTCATCCCTTGCTTTCCCTCCTCCACTCACACACACACAAACACACACACACACACACACATGATGAGGGGCACGGGGTGTGGGGCTGCTCCACTGGGATCATAATGTGGCCTGTCCCACATTGGCTTGCCCTGGTCTGCCCTGTGTTACCTTTGGGTACCTCCTGCCAAATGGCCAGTGGTATCAGGGATGAGGGCTGAGCCAATGTCTACAGCAACAGAAGAGCCTTTCACTCTGGGCTTTCGCCAGCCCAGTGCCTCTGCAATTCAGGACACAACAGCAGAACATCTTGTTCTCCTGAGTGTGTCTGGTCAAGTGAGTTGGATAGGGGGCTGTGGGTTCCTGGTGACCAGAGTTCTAAGTTCTGTTGGGGCTATCACCAAGAAAGTGAGGTCACTCTCTCAAGATTCCATTACCTGACCCATTCCTTCAAACAGACTACCCAAAGCCCCTGCTGGGCTGTTACTACTCACCCTTCTCCCCTATATCATCTCCTTAACTGTACACAGTGAGCCAGCACAGCGCTAGCCACAGCTCCCTGGAAATGTAATTAGGGTCCTAGCTTTGAGGAGACAGAGCTGAATTCAGACCTCCTTTTTCTGACCAGTTCTCTGTCCTGGAAACCTCATTGTGCCTCTCAAGTCCTTCCCAGTCTCCTAACATGTACAGTGGGGATCAGGCTAGAATCTGCTTCCTAGGGACATCGTCGGGCATATAGGAGATAATATCTATCACACCTGAGGGCTAGTGTCATGTATATCTAAGGCATAAACTTAGAGATGGAAGAATAGTGAGAAGGGGTGGGACACAGCTTGGGACACCACTCAAAACAGGCCTGGGTTCTGGCAATGTGATATTGGAACACTCACTTCTACCTTGGCCTCATTTTAATGTCAGAACCATGAGGGACTTAATGAACGAATTCCAGACACTGTCATCCTCTGGATTAAAACCTTTCAATTGTTTCCTGTTACATTTAGAATGAGACCCAAGTGCCTCATCTTAGTCTTTGAGGTGGGAAACCTCTACAGTGGCAGCCACTGGTCCCACCCTTGGTATACCCATCCTTTCCACATCGCTGTGTAACCACTGAGTCATTAGTTACTCGCTTCTGACTAATAGAATACAGCCAATGTGAAGGGATGCCATTTCTGTTTTAAACACAAGAAGTCTCTCACTTCCTTCTTACTCCCTCTCTTGTGTTCCACTTTTCTCTCTGTCTCTCTCTGTATCTCTGTCTCTCTCTCTGTCATATCCCTGAACTGGGGAATCAAGCACAGATATTTTGAGCTGCTCTATGTAGGGGCCCACCAAGGAGAGAACCGAAGCAGTGCCCAGGCAGACAGATAGAAAGGAACTTGTGCTCTGAGCCCAAACTGCATCCTGAATCCTTTGAGTGAACTTGGGAGCAAATCTTATGTCAGTTGAGCCTCAGTTGAGGCTGCAGCCTCAGCCTGTGAGACAGCTTGAGCACAGGAACAGAGCTAATACGTGCCTGGATTCTTCATCCACCAAACTTGAGATGTTAAATACTTGTAGTTGTTTGTTTGTTTGTTTGTTTGTTTTTTGAGGAAGATTAGCCCTGAGTTAACTACTGCCA
This sequence comes from Equus caballus, assembly GCF_041296265.1. NCBI lineage: Eukaryota > Metazoa > Chordata > Mammalia > Perissodactyla > Equidae > Equus > Equus caballus. Next base: position 18,588,471 of record NC_091704.1, read on the forward strand.
ATCCTCCTCTTTTTGCTGAGGAAGACTGGCCCCGAGCTAACGCCCATGCCCATCTTCCTCTGCTTTATATGTGGGACGCCTACAACAACATGGCTTTTGCCAAGCGGTGCCATGTCTGCACCCGGGATCCCAACTGGTGAACCCTGGGCCGCTGAGAAGCGGAACGTGCGAACTTAACCGCTGCGCCACTGGGACGGCCCCAAAATTCTTGTAGTTTTAAGATGCAACATATTGGAGCAATGTTTCCAGAGAGGAAGGGATAACTAACAGTCTACCAGGCCCCAAGATCTGGCCCTGCCCTCCTCCTGCTCCTCTCTCCTCCCAGGCTCTCCCCAGCCACACTGGCCATGCTTCTAACCTCCTCTTGTCAAACTCACTTCTGCCTGCAAGTCTCTGCACCAGTGATGTCTTCTCCCTGACACGCTGCTCCCAGACTTGTGCAGGGCTGGCTCCCTCTTGTCATTCTGGTCCCAGCAAATGTCACCCCAGTGAGGCCTTTCAGACCCTCCTACCCAGTGACACCCCCCACCCCCAGCCCTCCCTCATATCACCCTGCTTTATTTTTCAGTTAGCACTTACTCTTTCCTTTCATATGTTTTGCTTCTGTGCTTTTGTCCTTCTCTCCTCCAGACTGGTAGCTCCTGGAAGACAGAGACCACTTGGCCATTTTCAGCACTGGACTTGGACACTCCAAGGTACCTGGCATGGGATGAGTTCTCAGAGCATCATCTCTGAAGAAGTAAAAGGGAAGATCTTGGAGCTCTTCTTCCTTCCTCTGACCAGGTCGTTCCATAGAGATGATCACTAACAACAAGAGGTGCATGTTGTTTCCGAGGCAGGGGCATGGCCAGAATGACCTTTGCGTGACTGTTTCTGCTTCAGTCGCTCCAGGAAAGCTCAGGGGGCACCACTGACACAGGAGGCTGTCTTTCCCTGATGGCCAGCACTATAACGGCAGCCCCTGGCAGGAAGCTTTAGTTGGGTGACCTGGAGGCAGAGGCCCTCCAGAGTCCCAGGGGTAAAGGAGCAGGACCTGCAGGGTTTCAGGGCTGTGTAAGGGACCTCAGAAGACACTCTTGCCCTCTCTTTGCCTCTCTATTCTGCGGTGTCTAGTTTGCTCAAAAGTCGTCTTCACCTCAGCCAGGGCAGTGATTCCCCCTACTTCCAAATGAGGACTCCCAGGATCCGATTATGAGTGATCTTGCTCTCAGACCCCTGACTCTCAGTCCCTGGCTCTGCCGCATTCTGCCCTACCCCAAATCTTTAATCCCCGAGCTCCTCTCTGCCCTGAAGGACATTCAGGCAGTGAAAAGCATATACCCATTGTCCTCAGAGCACAGTGGGTCATTGGTAGAGAACCAAGGTCTACAGACTTTACAAGCATGCAGAACCCTTGGGACCAGCCACTGCAAGCACCCAATTTGTAGAGAAGGAAACAGACCTTCTCTCCTGTAGTCCTTGTCTATACTAGAGGATAGGGTGTGCTCAGCCCAGTTCCAGGGGCCCAGAGTGGTGGAGTGCAGGACCCTAGACCTTGTCCTCTGGAGACTACTGTGGAGATGGCCTCTGCCCAGGCAGGACGGTGGAAAATTTAAGGATCACCCTCATGCTATGGACCCCTGGACATGTTGGCAGGAGAATGGATGCCCTATTCCATTGCAGAGCTGTCTCAAGCCCCTTTCTTCTCTTTCCCTTGTCACTTACAGGGTCTATGCTCTTCTTAACTACCCTCCCATGGCCCCCAACTGTGAAGTTGGCTTCTGTTTGTGCATGCCTGTGCCTCATGAGGATACAGGAAGGAAAATGGCCCAAACTGGGAGGGGCTGGGCAGAGTTCACCGAGATCTTAGGGGCTGTCATTTCAAAATTAAATGTGATTGGAGGGGTTGAGCCAGTGTCCTCATTTTTCTTCTTGACTGTGCCCATGTACTGTTCTCTGGGCCAGTCCCTGCCCCTTTCTGGGCTTCAGTTTCCCAACTATACAAAGAGACATTGAATGCAGAACTTCATAAGTGCATGCACAGCAGGACACGTTGTCAGGCTCCATCAACACTGGATGGGCTGTTGGAGTGCCAGGTTCCAGTGGGCACAGGTGCATTGGCCTCCTAACATGGGTTGATGCTGGTGGACATGGAACAGGAGTGTCCAGGTCTCCTATCAAGGGCCCAGTGCTCACAAGTGGCCAGGTGCAGGCCCCAGGACAAAGAGTGCACCTGAGCCCTGCCTTGTCTCTGCACCAGCATATGCACTGCACCAGCTGTTCTGCTTATGAGTGAGTTCTTTGCCATCCCCACCTGCAACTTCTGAGCACCAACATCTTCTGGAGCCCCATAGGTGCCCCCAGTGCAGTCAGGTGGGTCCTCAGGGTGCTGGACCTGGTGGGCCTGCAGAGCCTGGAAAGAGAGAATCTCTTTTCTATTTTCTCTCTCAGCTTTGTCACATTTTTGAATTCAATAATTTTGTCATAGTATGACTGAGCTTGAGCATATTTTCATATATTTAGGGCTATTTATATATCTTTTCCCATAAACTTTGGGTTCATGTGTTTTGCCAATTTTTCTACAGTGTGTGTTCTTTTCCTTATTAATTTCTAGGAACTTTTTATATATTGGGGACATGAACCCTTTTGTGATATGAATTGCAAATATTTCTTCGCAGTTTATCATTTCTTCCTTGTTATTATGATGTTTTGCTTTGGCTCAGGTTTTTTTTTTTTAATGTTCTTGTTTGTTTTGCTATGTGTTGCTAAGATGTCACTTGTCTCCTAATTGATCTAAGATTCATACAATCGCAATAAAGTATCTCAGCAGATATCTTGTGGACACTGACAATCCAATTTCAGAATTTTCATTGAAATACAAGTGGTAGCATATAGTCAAGACAATCTTGAAGGAGAACACACTTGGAGGGCTTCCACTAGCCGGTGTGAAGTCTTAGTATAAAGCTACACTCATCAGGGCAGTGTGCTCATAGTGCAAGGATGGCCCCAAGGAGAAGTAGAAAGAATAGAGAGTCCTTCTGAGACTCACAGATATGAATATTTGTATGTGACAGAGGAGGCAGGCAGAGCACTGGGGAGAAGATAGTCTTCTCAGTCAATGGCTCGGGGGCACTGGCTATCCATACAGGAAAGAAATTCATCTTGACTTCTACCTCACACCATAAACAAAAGTCAGTTCCAGGTGGATTTTACAACCAAATGTGGATGTTTAAAACAGTGACATTTGCAGTAGATGACACAGGAGTATATTTTCATGATTTTGGGGCAGGCAAAGATTTCTTAGATAGGTCACAGTGTACACTAAACATGAAGACAAAAATCAATAAATTGGACCTGATTACAATTAAGAATGTCTCTTCATCAAAAGACACCTTCAAGAGAGCAGGAAGGCAAGAACAGAATGGGAATAAACATTTGCAATATTTTATCTGGAAAAATCTTCTTATAGGATATGTAACTAACTCCCACAAATTATTAAGAAAAAAAGACAATCTACCAGAAAAAATGGGCAAAATATGTGACTAGGAATTTTACAAAAAAGATAACCAAATGACCAACAAGTATTTGAAAAGGTGTATAACATCGTTACTTGTCAGGAAAATGCAAATTAAAACCACGATGTGATACCAATACACAGTGACTAACATAAAAACCACCAACAATACCAAGCATTGGTGTGGATAGAGTCACTGGGCTTTCATACACTGCTGTGGGTGACAGCTGCTACAACCACTTTCAAAAACTGTTAGGATCTCCTAAAATGGACTTACACATACTCTAGGACCCCAAAATTTTTCTCTTAGGTAGATACCCAATAGAAATGCCTACACATGTGCATGATTGCAAAAGAATGTTCGGAGCAGCGTTATTTGGTAATCCTCTAAACTTGAAACAACCCAAACTTGCATCAACAATAAAAGGATAAATAAAATGGGGTACATTTTTTAATAAGGTTATATGCTACAGAAATAAAAATGAACTACAGCCACATTCATAAATATGTTTGAAATTCACAAACGTAATGAAAGCAGCCTGACATAAAAGAGTAAGTTCTATATGATTCCATTTAAATAAAGTTCAAAAACAAGCAAAACTAATAAAGAAATAATAATATTTGCTACCCTTGGGGAAGAGAGGGCAGTGACTTGGGATGGGCACATGAGGGTCTCCTGGAGAGTTGGTAATGTTCTATTTCTTATAGGTACTGGTTAGCAGGTGTGTCTCCTTTGGATAATTCATTAAACTATACACTTAACGATTTCCATACTTTTAAGTGTGTATGCTATGGTTTAACACACAAATCCAATCAGTTGGATCCAGAACTTTCTTTTTTGGTTAGTCTCATGGCCAGATAGCATAGTGTTTGCTTCAAGACTCTGGAATTACATAGTGTAGACTCATATCCTGGATCTCAGCACTTCCTATTTCAGAGATCTTGGCTAAGTTACTAACTCTCCGAGCTCAAGGCTTCATCAGTAAAATGGGCTAATTATGGTACTTTTCTCATAGTTATTGATTATTAATATTAATAATCCTCTTTAATAAATATTAGCTCTTGGGGTGGTCTTTGTTGCTTTCTCTATGGACCATGGAGAAGATGGTCCATATGGAGAAGCTGGACGATGGCATGTGGAAGGAGGAGAATGATTAGGTTTGAGTCAAGAAACATTTTGAAGTTGAAGAGTAAGTGGAAAGATATGATTTTGGGGTGAAGGAAAAACAAACCAAAGGCTTGGCTTCACCCCTTCCACTTCCTATCTTGGGCTTCCTGCCCATCTCTAAACACAGAAGGTAGGCTAACTAGGTGACCTCTAGCTGATTAGTCTTTCCAGCTACATTGTAGAGTCAGCAGGGCAATGAAAATGTCACCCAAAAGCCAAACACAAATGTTCATGATTGATCCAAACTGAAACTCAAAGACCCAGAAACTTGGGAGTGAAAGGAGGTCAATTCCCAGAGGTGAGATTATGGGGTATTTTGTTTTCTCCATTGAATTTTTTCTATGTTCTAATTTTCTGTCACAAGTGTGCCTCTTAATCAGAACAAAACTCCAAACATGATATATCCATGCCTATATATTTATATCCATACATTTTAAAATATAAGCACCTGCCAAATTATAGATACCAGGAAGTAGAGCGGAGAGACCATCTGGGCAGGAAAACACTATTTCTGAGGTATAAGGACCAAGCCAGCACCTGCTTGGTCCTTATACCTCGGGTCAGGACAGGTCACCCTAGGTCAGGACAGAAGTGTCACTGACTCCTCATCATTCCTGGACATTTCCTACTTTGTATTGTGCTTTTCACCCCTGCCCTCAGTTACCTACACTTTTTATTTTTCAAGCTAAAATTAGTCCAATCTTCTGTTACAATATTTCACCTTGTTCATAAAACCCAGGACCAAAGAAGGAGAATAAAAGAGTTGTATACTCACTGTATATTTCTGAAACTAGTCTGGATGTAATGGTCACTTGCTCCAGGAAGTTGGCATAAGCAGCATTAATTAGCAATTGGAACAGGGATCCCTGCCAAGGGGAGGGATTCTCTGAGGAGCTGACTATCTCATATATATGGGAAACCCTCAGTCAGGTTCAGTGTCAACCACAAGTGTTTTCAGCTCTGACCATGCAGAACTCTGGCTGAGTGTGTGGGAAAAGATCCAAACTCTGGGAGAGTCAGACCAGGACATTCCTAGTATTCATGCATTTACCCAGGGAGTGCTCATTGTGTCTGAATTATGTACAAGACACTGTACTAAGGGCAATCGAAATGGAATCAAAATTAGTAAGTAATATGTGTGCTTCATGAAACACATTCCAGTTGGATTCTCTGAACTCCTGTATTTGATAGCAAACAATGTCCAGAGAGAGGAGGGGTGACAGTGAGTGAGGAAGGTGAGATGAGGGGTCAGGCTGAGTGGATGGGATACTTACTACTGGTATCGGACTGGAAGATTGGCTGGGTTTGGCCATGTGGAGACAGAAGGATCCCCACAGAGGAGGAGAATGAAGAAGGGCAGGTGGGCGGGGGGCATATGTAGGAAGAGTGAGGAGTTTGCTGAAGCAGAGAGAGTCGGGGTGGGAACCAGAGTGTGGGGGCCTCTGTGGTCAAGTAGGGACTGTGGGTTGGATTTGGTAGGAGCTGCAGAGTTGGGAGGGACTTTTGAGCAGAAGAGTGGGTAGGTCAGAGCTATTTTTTAGGAGGGTTCTGTGGCAGTGGTGGGTTGGATGAATGGAACTCAAATTGTTATATAAATGAGCCTTTCCATTATAATTCCATCCAAGCCTTGAGCCCTGAATTCTGAGCCCTCAATTTCTTTTAAACAGAGAAAGAGATGGTCTCCTTTAGAAAGACTTTCAGCTTCTGACTCCTTGATGTTCTGACGTAGATTCTAGCTCTGCACGGATTAGGGAAGGTGTTCGAAGTCAAGGCAGCTCAGAACTTGAAGTCATCTTCTCCTTCTTGCTTCTTGGTGATTTTCTGGGATTTTTTGTATTCGTCTTTATATCTGTTTAAAGATTTCATGAACAATAAGTGTCTGCTGAGAGTGGAGCTGTAGGCATTGAATTCTTTCAGTATGATCACTAGGGACTCAATTACTTCCTTTGTCAGGAGAATGTGAAAACATTCTTACCTGTGAGGTAAGTAGGCGAGACCCCTGTTTATGTGGGGCTTGGCTGAGTGTGAGAGACCCCAGCCAAAAGCCACACCCTAATCCCACTGAGCGGGCTGGAACCTGGCATTTGGCTCTACCCAGCACTGCTGAGTGTGTTTCCTTTCAAAATAACAGTCCTTGGTTGGTTTTGCAATTTTTCTGATCATGCAAAACATATATGCTTTTTGTAGAACATTTGGTAAACACACATGAGAGCGGTTTCTGCTTGTTGTGATATGAGTTTCCATTTCCTGTCCACTGTCCTAATCCTGTCCTTGAACTTTACCTATATCATCCCATCAAACCCTCCAGTGCCCCAAGGCCCAGATACTTCCCTCTTTCCCAGGTAGGAGACCAAGGCTCAGGAGTTACCCATTTGCCTCAAGTTATGCTTCTGATTCTAAGTACTGCAAGCAATTGGCAGTGCAATTCCATTTCTGTGGATGGTCTTTACAGAATTAGTTGTACAAAGACACAAACACACTAGGAAGTTCACAGAGAACTATTTTTCATGTTGAGAGATTAAAACCAATCTTAAAAAGCCAATCAGTTGGGGGATGGTTAAATCTTTATGAAGCATCCATATTAATGAATTCTTTTTTCATTGAGGTAAACTTAGTTTATAATGCTATGTAAATTTCAGGTGTACATTATATTTCGACTGCTGTATAGACTACATTGTGTTCATCATCAAAAGTCCAGCTGCTAGTTGTCACCATACAGATGTGCCCCTTTACACCTTTCACCCTCCCTCCATCCCCCTTCTGCTCTGGAACCACCAATCCATTCTATCTACGTATTTGTTGTTGTTTTATCTTCCACATGAGTGAAATCACACAATACTTGGCTTTCTCCTTCTGACATTTTGCTTAGCATAACCTCAAGGTACATCCATGTTGTTGCAAATGGCAAGATTTCAGATTTTTTTAATGGCTGATTTTATTTTTTTATGGGTGCTAGTATTCCATTGTGTGTATATATATATATATACCACATTTTGTTTTGGCTGAGGAAGATTCGTCCTGAGCTAACATCTGCTGCCAATCTTCCTCTTTTTTCTTTTAATTGAGGAAGATTAGCCCTGAGGTAACATCTGTGCCAATCTTCCTCTACTTTATATGTGGGTCGCTGCCACAGCATGGCTTGAGTGGTGTAGGTCTGTGCTTGGGATCCAAATCCATGAACCCAGAATGCTGAAGTGGAGAGCGTCGAACTTAACCACTATGCCATGGGGTGGGCCCTGTACCTTTTTTTAAAAAAAATTATTTTATTGAGATCATAATGGCTTATAACATTGTGTAAATTTCAGGTGTACATTATTATATTTAGCTTCTGTATAGACCGCATCATGTTCACCACCAGTAGTCTAGTTTTATCTGTCACTGTACATATGTGCCCTTTTACCCCTTTTGTCCTCTCTTCACCTCCTTCCCCTCAGGTAACACAAATCTGTTGTCCTTATCTATGCATTTGTTTATCTTCCACATATGAGTGAAATCATACAATATTTGTCTTTCTCTGTCTGACTTATTTTCTTAGCATAATACCCTCAAGGTCCATCCGTGTTATTGAAAATGGGGCAATTTTGTCTTTTTTATGGCTGAGTAGTATTCTATTCTATATGTATATATACACAAACCAAATCTTTTATGCATTCATCCCTTCATGGGCACTTGGTTGCTTCCACATCTTGGCTATTGTGAATAATGCTGTGATGAACATAAGGGTGCATATATCTTTTTGAATTGTTGATTTCATGTATTTTGGATAAATACCCAGTAGTGGAATAGCTGGATCATATGGTATTCCTATTTTTAATTTTTTGAGAAATCTCCATCCTGTTTTCCATAGTGGCTGCACCAGTTTGCATTCCCACCAGCAGTGTATGACTGTTCACTTTTCTCTACATCCTCTCCAACACTAGTTATTTCTTGTCTTGTTAATTATATCCATTTTGATGGGTGTGAGGTGATATCTTATTGTAGTTTTGATTTGCGTTCCCCTCATAATTAGTGATGTTGAACATCTTTTCATATGCCTGTTGGCCATCTGTATATCTTTGGAAAAATGTCTGTTCATATCCTCTGTCCATTTCTTGATTGGGCTGTTCATTTTTTGGCTGTTGGGTTGTATAAGTTCCTTATATATTTTGGAAATTAACCTTTTGTCAGATATATGATTTGCAAATATTTTCTCTCATTTGGTGGGTTGTCTTTTGGTTTTGTTGATGATTTCCTTTGCCTTGCAGAAGCTTTTTAATTTTATGTAGTCTCATTTTTTTTTTTTCCATTTGCTTCCCTTGCCTGAGTAGACATGGTATTTAAAAAGACACTGCTAAGAGTGATGTCAAAGAGCATAGTGCCTGTTTTTTTCTGGGAGCTTTATGGTTTTAGGTCTCACATTCAAGTCTTTAATCCATTTTGAGTTAATTTTTGTGTATGGTGTAAGATGATGGTCTACTTTCGTCCTTTTGCATGTGGCTGTCCAGTTTTCCCAAAACCATTGTTGACGACACTTTCCTTTCTCCGTCATATGGTCTTGGCTACTTTGTCGAAAATGAGCTGTCCATAGATGTGTGGGTTTATTTCTGGGCTCTCAATTCTGTTCCATTGATCCTTATGTCTTTTTGTGCCAGTACCATGCTGTTTTGGTTACTATAGCTTTGTAGTATATTTTGAAATCAGGGAGTGTGATACCTCCAGCTTTGTTCTTTTTTTCTCAGGATACCTTTGGCTATTTGGGGCCTTTTGTTGTTCCATATAAATTTTGGGATTTTTGTTCTATTTCTGTGAATAATGTTATGACTTTGAGACAGCATCGATCTGTAGATTGTTTTAGGGAGTATGGACATTTTAACTATGTTAATTCTTCCAGTCCAAGAGCATGGACTGTCTTTCCATTTCTTTGTGTCTTCTTCCATTTCTTTCAACAATATTTTACAGTTTTCAGTGTACAGATCTTTCACCTCTTTGGTTAAGTTTATTCCTAGATATTTTATTCATTTTGTTGCAATTGTAAATGGGATTACATTCTTAATTTCTCTTTCTGCTAGTTCATTATTAGTGTATAGAAATGCAGCTGATTTTTGTATGTTGATTTTGTATCTTTCAACTTGACTGTATTCACTTATTATTTCTAAAAGTTTTTTAATGGATTCTTTATGGTTTTCTATATATATATACACAAAATCATGTCATCTGCAAATACTGACAGTTTCACTTCTTCCTTTCCAATTGGATCCCTTTTATTTCTTTTTCTTGCCTAATTGCTCTGGCTAAGACCTCCAATACTATGTTAAGTAACAGTGGTGAAAGTGAGCATCCTTGTCTGGTTCCTGCTCTTAGAGAGACTGCTTTCAGTTTTTCTCCATTGAGGATGATATTAGCTGTGGTTTGTCATATATAGCCTTTATTATGTTGAGGTACTTTCCTTCTACACCTATTTTATTCAGAGTTTTTTTTTTTTATCATAAATGGATGCTGTATCTTGTCAAATGCTTTTTCTGCATCTATTGAGATGATCATGTGATTTTTATTCTTCATTTTGTTAATGTGGTGTATCACATTGATTGATTTGTGGATGTTGAACCATCCCTGCATTCCTGGAATAAATCCCAGTTGATCATAGTGTATGAACTTTTCAATGTATTGTTGTATTTGGTTTCCTAATATTTTGCTGAGGGTTTTTGCATCTATGTTCATCAGCAATTTTGGCCTGTAATTTTCCTTTTTTGTGTTGTCCTTGTCTGGTTTTGGTACCAGAGTAATTTTGGCTTTGTAGGATGAGTTAGGAAGCTTCCCTTCCTCTTCAATGTTTTGGACGAGTTTGAGAAGGATAGCTATTAAGTCTTCCTTGAATGTTTGGTAGAATTCACCAGGGAAGCCACCTGGTCCTGGACTTTTATTTTTTGGGAGGTTTTTGATTACTGTTTTGATCTCCTTACTGGCAATTGGTCTGTTCAGATTCTCTATTTCTTCTTGATTCAGTTTTGGAAGGTTGTATATTTCTAAGAATGTGTCTATTTCTTCTAGATTATCCAATTTGTTGGCGTATAGTTTTTCAATGTATTCTCTCATAATCTTTTGTATTTCTGTAGTATCCATTGTAATTTCTCCTCTCTCATGTCTAATTTTATTTATTTGAGCCTTGTCTCTTTTTTCTTAGTGAGTCTGGCTAAGCGATGGTCAATTTTGTTTATCTTCTCAAAGAAGCAGCTCTTTGTTTCATTGATCCTTTTTACTGTTTTTTTGTTTCAATTTCATTTATTTCTGCTCTAATTTCTATTATTTCCCTCCTTCTGCTGACTTTGAGCTTTTTTGTTCTTCTTTTGCTAATTCTGTTAGGTGTGGTTTGAGATTGCTTGTTTGAGATTTTTCTTGATTGTTAAGATAGGCCTGTGTTGCAATGAATTTCCCTCTTGTGTGTACATATTTTGTTGAGTCCAAAGAAAATGTTCAAAGGTAAAGTTGTGGGTATGTATATATGCGTGTGTGTACTTGTATCCACATTTTAACTTTAAATAAACATACACACATATAAATACACAAACACGGCCTCATTTATAATCTCATATTTTATGTTGAAAGGAAACTTGAGAGAAAGTAGGAGATGATAGAAATCAAAAGAATGAATGTTTGAATTGACATGAAATTAAAAGAGAATAAAAATATAGACACAAAAATTTAAATTAAACATAGACATAAATTTAAATTATAAATTACTTTTCTATTCTTAATGCCTCAAAGGCATCAAAATCTGAAGCACATTTACTTTGGTGCATGAGAAATTCTCCATTAACTAAAGAGACTGAATGCCTCCAAATTGATTCCAATTTCTTCTACTTATGGTGCGATTACAGCAGAGTATGCCTTTCTCCAGGGGAAGCTAAATGAATGAATTGATATGCTTAATCTCAGTTTCCTGAATAAAATTTTATTGGATAAATGTTTCTATTCAATTCCTAATGCTAATGTAAAATTACCACACTGGTGACTTAAAACAAACACATTTATGCTCTTACAATTCTGGGGGTCAAAAGCCTGAAATGGGTCTCATTGAGCTAAAATCAAGATGCTTGCTTGGCTGGGTTCCTTCTGGAGGCTACAGGGAAGAATCAATTTACTTTCCTATTCCAAGCTCATATTATAGTACAAAAATATCTAAAGATATTTCTTATAAATAACAAATATTTCATAATGAGGGAGAGCTCTTAACTTGTGATATAAATGTGAAATTTCCTAATTGTTTTGGAAATGTGTCACGAAGCCAAGGTATGTGGCACTCAAGGTTTATATCAAAGGAACTTAGTTCTACCCTTTGTCAAAAAGGAAAATAGCAATTCTATGTAAATATCAGGGACTGTGTCTCCACCACAAGTCGATAGTTTGAAGATTCAAGGGATCTAATCCAGATGGGTTGCTCAGTCTTAGACTTTGGAGAAAGTTTTAAATCAGGATTGAGATAAGGGACTGCTGCAACGTTAGACTTCTGGAAGCCAGCAGAAATCATGAGAAAGAACTAATAAAAACTGAATTCACTTAATTCTAACCTGGTCTAATGGGAACACAAAATTTAGAGACAAACTTTTCTTCTCTTCAGACTAGTTTCCCATGGAGAAATCAGATGTCTGGAGGTTGGGGTAACAAGAAGGAAATGTGACAAATAAGCAGACATAAGGAGCTGTAAATATCTCCTCTGCTGTAGTCTCTTGGTGTGTGCACATGTGGGCCGGAGCAGACCTGGTTGTTGCTTTTGGAGTTCTAAGTTTGGCTGGGGGACTGATGCTTCACTCCTTTCTGCTGTCTTGTCTGGGAGAGAGCTTAAGTCTCCATCATCAATCATCCAAAAGGAATTCGGACTTCCACACAGTGGAGACCTTCCCTTCAGACTACCCATCCAGGTGAGTCTGAGAGCCTAGTATGTACTGAAAGAAGGGGTCAGAGAGAATCACCTGACAGCTGCCAGCCTAGCCCAGAGCCTAGAGATCTCTATAGTTGTCTCCTTGTCTGATTAAGTAAATATGAATTTATTTATGATGGAAAAAAGGGAAGTGAACTTTGAACTCACAACACATGGGTAATTGTTGATAATTAGGAGATGGAAGTCCTGTTAGGGGAGGGAATGGGAGGCATAAAGTGCTTCCAGTAAAAGTAGAACATATCCAAGGAGCTGTGAAATTAAAAGGAGTAGAAAAATAGGGTACTATGCATGGAAGAATGTCCAGTGCAATGAGGACATTTCTTTTTTATATTTAAGATGGGGTATATTCAAATATGTTTCCATATTGATAGGAAAGATCTAGACCAGTGTATTGCTTGTGAATATTGCCTTGCAATAGTAATTCATGAGACATGCATTTCATGGTATCTTCTTTCACTCTGGGTATTCACATAAAAAAGTTTTTATTTGATAGGTAAAAAATGGTATGCTAAATCCTTTATTTTGCAATTATTTCATTACCCGTGACCAGAATATATTTGTGGGTTACTTATTCATGTATTTTCTTTATTGTAAAATTGTCTGTACAAATGCTTTACATTTGTATAATGGGGTCAGAGGGTTTTTATTCCTGTTTTTGGTTGCATTCTTCCAAACAAGGAATTGAAGTTTTTTTCACCAATTTTGCTGTTAGTCATTGAGTTCTTTTATGTATGTATAGATGTATATGCAGGGATTTGTGGGTGTTTATTAATAAAGTGAAGTCAAATCTATCACTCAGTCATTTTGTGTCCTCTCTATTGTTTTTTTAGATTTTTCTTCTTTTTTTCTGAGGAAGATTCGCCCTGAGCTAACATCTGTTGCCAATCTACCTCTTTTTGTATATGAGCTGCCACCACAGCGTGGCCACTGACAGATGAGTGGTGTAGGTTCACACCCAGGAACTGAACCCAGGCCACCAAAGTGGAACACACCAAACTTAACCAGTAGGCCACCAGGGCTGGCCCTAGATTTAATTTTTTTTTTTTTTGCTGAAAGAATTTAGCTGTCACTTTAATATTCTTCACTTGCAAATCCTTTCTATAAACAAAAAAAAGAAGTGAATGTTCTTCTGTATACTTAGTGCTAATAAATCACCCTTTACACATATTGCCAACTAGTTTTCACATTCTGTCATTTCTTATTCCTTTTGGCCTTAGATCTATTTCTAAAAGTGGCATCGTATTTAACTGTAATCTTGAAAGCATGTTCTTTACCTCTGACTAAGAATTACCTCTGCCTCCCATAAGCATATTTGAATCCACATAGCTTTATATAAGATGAAATTATAACTTAGATGCTGCTTCCTCTGAATTTTAAAAGCCCTTCTATTATATTCTTTTATTTCCAAGTAATTGGAAATTTATTCTGGAATTAGTGACCCATATTCATATCACTAAATTATATTTTATGTTTTTATATAGGGAAGTTTTAGACTGTCATTCAATTTTGTTTCCTACAACTGTTTTGATACCACTATACTTAACCTTATTTCATTCCTACTGACAATCTTTATTGCATAAGGTTTTAGCTTTTTAAAAAACTTCTCTTCCTGTGCTATGCATGTGTACATACTCATATACTTTTATACAAAATCATGAACAGTATCTTGTACCCATCATAAATCGTCTTTTTGTTTCAGTGCAGTCTTTTTTCTCTTTTTCTTTTTATGTTAAAACTCTTATTCTCCACCACAGGCAATGCTGTTCCCCCAGGGGACATTGAACAGTGTCCAGAGACATTTTTGGCTGTCACATGGGGAGTTGTCAGAAGAGGCCAGGAATGCTCTAAACATCCTCCAATACACAGGATACAACCCACCAAAAAGAATGATCTGATCCAGAATGTTGATAGTGCCAAGACTGAGAAAACTTGAGTTAAAAAAAAGTCTGTATTTTAATATTTATAGCTGGCTTCAGGTGGTTTCCCAAATGTGTAACACTTCACATTTCTGCCACCAAAATTAGAGAATCTTCTTCTGCTACCTGTTTAAAAATTTCACCCCCATTAAATGAGAGAGATCTTTACGTTGTCTCACAGGCTGATGGATGTGAAAGAGATTTCTTGTTGTTTCCTGAAAGTATTACTCAATTTGGGCAAATATTCATACATTTGATCACCACGTTCATTATTATGCACCCATCATTACTATATGTCCATGAATTATATGCCTATGGTTCTACAGTTACTAGCGTTTCAAGTAATTTTTACAAATTATGGTTTATTGACTTTTGGTTGGATATGTTGTCCATAAAAAAGTTTGAAATTTTATATAGTTAAACATGTATACTTCTGATTTTCTTGCCTTAATTATGATGGATTTACCTACTTAGCTTTTATATGTATTTTTTTAAACATGTTCACCTACAATGTACTGTTTCCCTTTACATTGAGGTCCTTAACCCCTCTGAATTTTTTAAGTCATGTGAGATAGGGAACCCCTTCCTTTTGTTCCAGATGGCTAGCCATTTATGGTAGCTTTTATGAAATAATCAACCTTTATGCTCTAAATTGAAGTATACCATGTCATATATTAAATGTCCATATGTACTAAGATAAATTCAACAAATAACAGAGTATCTGCTACATGCCAGAGAGTTCTAGGTACATTTGATGTTATATTCTCTTATGTCAAGGTCTTTGATAAATTAATTATTGATTCATATTGATATTGTTCAATTACTGTTATTTTACATCATATTTCAGTTAGTTTTCAATGTTCCATTCAATTTTGTATAATACAGTTGTATAAACCACTCTATTTAACTGGTTTTATTATCTATGCCAATCCTTTTATTTCATGACTCCTCATTTTCTTAAATTTTTTTCTATACAAGTGCGCATATATTCACATACCACTTTGGAAAACTGCAGTGAACAATGCAAGGAAGGCCTTTCTTCTTTAGTACTTACATTATACCGGTAAAGTCACAGTACAATGACATAAATGTGTGTATGACATAATGTCCTCAGGCATAAAGCTTATGGAGAAATTTATTCAGAGTCAGAGGATGGATTACCATGGCATGTGCAGAATTTTATAGAGTATTTGTCAAAAAAAGAGATCAAAACTCAAAGCCCAGGAAAAAGAAAGAAGCCACATTAGAAAAGTGAAAGGACATGGCTCACACTATAAGATTGTATAAAATCCAATTGTTCAAATAAATATGAAATAGGCAGAGAAAAAACAAGTCTTCTACTGCATCATAAATAACATGTCCAACTTTTGTTGCTCTTTGCATATTTCCTTTGGTAAAGTGTTGGTTTATTCTCTTAGCACATTTTTCTCTTGGAGTGTTCAGTTGTAAGGTGATTGACACCATAAGGATGTCACTACTTTTGTCTTCTGGTCAAATTTATTTTTGCTCCTTTATTATTTTTGCTGATCATCAAGGTCATATCAGGTTGGTGTATTTATTATAATATGTCTTTCAATGAAGACTCCTCTTTGAGATATGTGTTTGATAATCATTTTGTCAGTGACCAAGGTAGGCATTGTGAGCACCAAGCTGAAAGAGAAAAGGATCCCACTGGTATGTTAAAGTCTATATTATGAAGAAGAGCAGTTAAGATGGTGATATACAATGAAATGTCAAACAGAAAAGTGAAAAACAGTGGTCTCACAATTTTTTCTATTGTAAAATTATAGAAATTGCCTTGGTCGTCAAGTGTAGTTTTTTCCATAGGAGTAGTACAACTCATGACATTGCTTCTAGTAAAACAAAAGAAAAATTATTTGGTATGATATACATCATTTGAGAAAAATTATTCTGAATAAATCCATATTGTCGCATTAGGTAAATGGGAATTTCCAAATATTTCTGATCCATGGTTGGAAACAAATTTGGCCAATTAGGATAACAACAAAGAGAAAGCTGTTGGATATCAGAGAGAGCAGAAAGCTTAGTAAAGTGAGTTACATAAATCGAGTAGAGAAGTCAAGGTCAAAGAAATGGAAATTCCAGGAAACAAAGAAAGAGCAATATTCTTCACAGTCTGATCAAATAATCACCATTTCTGAATCTGAGGCTTTGACCTCTGCAATCATGGGACTTCTTCAGTCCTAAGATAATTTTGTGGTTTCCTTCACAAAGAAGGCTTTCAGGGCCCTCTTTATGTCTTTATTCCTCAAACTGTAGATGAAGGGGTTCAGCATGGGTGTGACCACAGTGTACATCACTGAGGCTGTTGCACTTGAGTGTGAGCTGTGAGTAGCAGCTGAGCTAAGGTATACACCTAGCATTGTACAATAAAATAGGGAGACAACTGAGAGGTGAGATGCACAGGTGGAAAATGCTTTATACTTCCCTTGAGCTGATGAGATTCCACGTATGCAGGAAACTATCTTAGAGTATGAGTAAAGGATACCAGCAAAAGGACCACCACCCATCAGGACAGCTGCAAAATACATCACCATGTTATTAATAAATGTGTCAGAACAGGCAAGTTGGACCATCTGATTCAGTTCACAGAAAAAGTGAGGGATTTCCAAGTTGGTACAGAAGGAAAGCTGCAACACCATTAAGCTTTGTAACAAGGAATTCAGGATACACATGATCCAGGACACCAGAACCAGCAGTCCACAGAGCCGGAGGTTCATGATGACTGTATAGTGCAGGGGATGGCAGATGGCCACAAACCGGTCATAGGCCATTACTGTCAGGAGAAAGATGTCCAACACTGCAGAGAGTGTGAAAAAATAAATCTGCGTGATGCAATCTTCATAGGTGATAGCTTTACTCTCTGTCTGGATGTTCCACAGCATCTTTGGGATGGTGGTGGAAGTGAAACAGATGTCTACAAAGGACAAGTTGGAGAGGAAGAAGTACATGGGTGTGTGGAGGTGGGAGTCTGAGATGGTGGCCAGGATGATGAGCAGGTTTCCAAACACAGTGATCAGGTACATGGAGAGGAAAAGCCCAAATATGAGAGGTTGCAATTCTGGTTCTTCTGAAAATCCCAAGAGAAGAAATTCTGAAATTTGTGTATCATTGCCTGGTTCCATGTGATTGAGGTGACTTCCAGGAAAGAGGAAATAACATGACTACTTTTCAAACAAACTTGCATTACTCACATATTTGAAATTCTACAATTTATATTCTACCATCAAGAAATTAATTTTAATATTTTGTGTATTCATCTGGTTCCTTTTAGGGTATCCTCCATACCACCTATGGTATGGAATTCTTATTCCAGTCAGCTTTCCCCCTAAGTAATCATGTTTTCTACAGTTTTAATGAGAAATTCTTCATGTATTTCAGGAATATATATTTTTCTTTCTTTCTTTCTTAGTTCTCTATTTTTTTAATTGCAGTAACATTGGATTATAACATTATATAGCTTTCGGATGTACATCGGCCATTTGTGACAATATGGATGGACCTTGAGAGTATTTCAGGAATACATTGAGTGCTGTCCATGAGGCACTATCTAGGCAATAAGTATAGGGTGCTGAAGAACAAAAGTCCTTGCAATTCATTCATGGAGAAAGAATATATAAGTAAGCAATAAAATTATATAACATTCATATGGTAACAAGTGGTATAAAGAAAAGGAAAACAGATATAAAGAAGAGAATGATTAGAGTGTTCTATTTTTCATGAGTATTTAGGCAAGATATGCAAACAAGGTGACATGTGAACAGAGACTTCAAGTAAGAGGGAGAGAAATGCAAGGTTGTGTGGGGAAGTGAATGCCTTGTAGAGAGAATGGCTGGTGTGAATACCCCGAGGAAGGTGCTTATTTCAAATGTTCAAGTCAAAAAAAGTGAAGCCAGTGTTGCAAGGTGAATGAGCATGAGTAAGAGTGAGGGGAGATGGTGTCAGACATGTTGAGGAGTGAAGTGGCCTCTCTGCTGCTGCTGAAACCTCAAGGCACAGGGACTCCCTCATCCATACTACCTCATTCACTTTATTAATCTTGTTGCAAAGGCATCCCATGAATTGAAATCGATCCCCTCCTTAGTACCTTCTTTTGATTGAATACTGGCCCCTGTATTGTAAGAATCACCTTAGAATGTATGAGTCCTTCTACCCGTGTTCTGCGGACTGCTCACACTACACAAGTCACACACACAGCACACCATGGCCTCTTGGGTTGTGTTATTTCCTTGTTTTTCTCAGCGTCATCTATGCTAGGAATAGATACAACCCAAGCTGGCCAGGTCAATGATCTTTCCCAGTATAATGTAGAAATGATTCCCAGAAATTCCAATTCTTAAGCCTCCCACAGACAAATAAACTCGGTGCTCCACATTAGGATGACTATTTTTTGCCATGTATTTAAACAAACATAAAAAAATCTGTTCAATAAATGGAGAAACAGAGTGAGAGGAATGAAATGGATGAGGAGGAAAAAAGGTCTATGAGCTCAGATGGTCCCTGGGAGACTGTGAGGAAGCATAATCTCCCTTGGTTCTGGCAGCGTTCCAACCCTGATTACATTCCTTTGATGCCCAGCAAAAATAATAAGAGGACAAAAATTAACTTGTCCAAAAGACAAAAGTAGTGATATCGTTATGGTGTCAAACACCTTACATATTGTGCACCCAAGAGAAAATGAGCAAAGGGATAAACCAGTACTTCACAAAAGAAAATGTATACAATATAACGAAGTTGGGCATTTTTAGTATCAAGCACAAGTCTTGCTTTTCTTGTGCCTTATTCCATAATTATTTGACCAATTAGTTTTTGTATGGTCCGATAGGGGATGAGATTAGCCCATCTCTCTCTTTTCTTATGTGGCATCTTTTCTTTGTTACTTTTGGGCTTTGGGTTTTGATCTCTCTTTTGACAAACCCAATGGGCACACTCTAATCTTGTTTCTAGACTTTATCCAATGTGCAAAGGCCTATCAGACTATACTTTCTAAATCCTGCACATGCCGTGACAATGCTACCTTTTTATACTGAATAAGATTCTTCATATGATTACACCTGAGGACATTACATCATATACACATTTATTTCATTGTGATGCATGATCCAAAAGAGCAGGGACTTTTCACTCTGTTCACTTTTCTATTTTTCACAAAGGTATGTGAGTATATGTTCACTTGTACAGAGACAAATCTAAGAATATGAAAAGTGATAAAATGAAACAAGTGAACAGATAATAAAACCAAGTTAAAATGAGTAAATTTTTTTTAAAGATTGGCACCTGAGCTAACACCTGTTACCAATCTTCTTTTTTCTTCTTCTCCCCAAAGCTCCCCAGTAGGAGGTTGGATATTGTAGCTGCAAATCCTCTGGTTGTGCTAAGTGGGATGTCACCTCAGCATGGCCTGATGAGTGGTGCCATGTCCATGCAAGGTTGTATTTCAATTTAGTTATAAAAGCCTAGATTGTTAAATAAAAGCTTACATAAATGACTATCTGTTTGGAAGAACATGAAATTAGTCCCCTCTCTCAGACATTTTACAAAAAAATCAGAGGGATTACAATCTCAGTGTAACAGTACCCAATACATTTTAGATGAACATCTCAAAAAAAATACATAAAAATATACAGGTGGGCCAAACCATCTTCAATAAAGAAAGAAACTCAGTAGTAAGAGGATAGACATATTTAAATAAAATTAAAATTCTGTATGGTCAAAAATATGCTCCAAAAATCAGTTGAGAAACAATGATCTGTAGAAATCATTTGAAATGGTGGTAACTGTAGGAAAAAATGGGCAAATATGATATGGGAATGTAAAAGTAATAGGTGAATCAAAATGGTGGTCAAATATATGAAGTTTGGTGAAACTGAGTAATAGTTTAAGAAAACAACAAGAAGTCTGTTTCATACCCATCAGCCTGGGAAAAAAAATAAAGAGCTGTCACATTGATTGGGGTTGGAACTTTAAACTGGTTACAAAAGGGTTACTCTGTTAGTTTGCTGGCAGAGAAGTGTTACAAGGTTCAAAAACAACCTGAACACGCCTATAAATATTACAAATAATGATATTCATCAACTCGAGTTTTTTCAGTCTCAGGACTATTGACATTCTGGGACAGATTATCCTCTGTGAAGAGGTGTGTCCTATACATTAAAGAATGTTTAGAGCATCTCCGGCCACCACTCATGACTCTCCAGTGTGACAGCCAAATATGCCTTTGGACATTCCTCAATGTGCCCTGGGCGACAAAATTGCTCCCTTTTAGTACTACAGTTTAAATTTAACAATATTAAATTTTTTTAAGCATTGATATACTAGCAATTTAGTGATAAAGAATAGGAAAGATCATCAAAAGTGTGAGTAGCACAGCTACACTATGAAATATTATGCAGCCACTGAAATAAATGCATTAATTAATTAAGCAAAGAAACACAGCGATCTCTTCCTTCTGGACTAGGTTCAATTGGCTTTCAGGTGACAACAGGTGAATGTTCTTGGCTTCCATTCTGTCTGACCTTCTCATGCAAGGTCAACTGGGTTGTTGGACTCACCTGGATGGAAACTCTAAGAAAAAGGTCTCTGTAGGGAAGTCTGAATTCCTTCCTGGATAGTTATTGATGGAGACTAGAGCTCTGTCCCCAGACAAGACAGCAGGAAGGAATAAGGCATCAGTCCCCCAGCCCGAAACAGGACTCCAAACAAACAGAAACCATGTTCCCTCTATCCCAAGTTTACACACACTGAGAGACTGAAGATGAGGAGATATTTACAGCTCCCCATATCTGCTCATTAGGCACATTTCCCTCTTGTTACCAAAACCTCTAAGCACATGATTCCCCTGTGGAAAACTGTTTTAGACAGAAAGAAAATTTTCCTAATGGTTCTCTACTCCCAAGAGATCAGTTAGGAGTCAAGTGAATCCAGTTTTTTTTTCACTCCTCCGTGAACTTGCCTTCCTTCCAGATCTCTAAATCTCCTATCACTTAATCTCAGCCCGGAGTTAAAGTTCTCTCCAAGATGAAGACTGAGGAACCTATCTGGATTAGGTCTTTTGTGTCTTCAAAGCATTGACTTATGGTGAGGGCAAAACCCTGACATCTCTAGAAAATTTCTGTTTTCCTTTTTAACAGAGAGAGAATTGTGTTTCTTTCTCTTTCTTTCTTTCTTTTCTTTTTCTTTCTGTCTCTTATTTTTAAAAATTATTTCAGAGTTTACATTGGCTTATAATTTTTGTAAATTTCAGGTGTACCTTATTCTATATCAGTTTCTGTATAGATTGCATTGTATTCTCCAACAATAGTCTAGGTTTTATCTGTCACCATACCTATGTGCCCCTTTACCTAAACTTTTCACCCTTCCCCTACCTCCTTCCCTTCTGCTAACCACTAATCTGTTTTCCTTACTCGTGTGTTTATCTTCCACATATGAGTGAAAACATACAGTGTTTGTCTTTCTCTGTCTGACTATTTTGCTTAGCATAATACACTCGAGGTCCATCTATCTTGTTGCAAATGGGACAATTTTGTCTTTTTTTTAAGGCTATGTAGTTTTCCATTGTATATATGTGTGTGTGTGTGTGTGTGTATATGTATACATATGTACCACATCTTCTTTATCCATTCATCTGTTGATAGGCACTTGGGTTGCTGCCATATCTTGGCTATTGTGAATAATGACGTGGTGAACATAGGAATTCATAAATCTCTTTGAATTGTTGATTTCACGTTTTTTTGGATAAATACTCAGTAGTAGGATAGCTGGATCATATGGTATTCCTATTTTTAACTTTTTGAGAAATCTCCATACTGTTTTCTGTAGTGTTGTACCCGTTTGCAGTCCCACCAGCACTGTATGAGGGTTCCCTTTTCTCTACATCCTCTCCAACGCTAGTTATTTCTTGTCTTATTAATTATAGCCATTTTGATGGGTGTGAGGTGATATCTCATTGTAGTTTTGATTTGCATTTTTTTACTAATTAGTGATGTTGAACATCTTTTAATGTGCCTAGTGGCCATCTGTTTATCTTCTTTGGCAAAATGTCTGTTCATATCCTTTTTGATTGCGTTGTTCATCTTTTCGTTGCTGAGTTGTATAAGTTCCTTATATATTTTGGAAATTAACCCCTTGTTGGATATATGATTTGCCATTTTTTTTCTCCCATTTGGTGCGTTGGCGTTTTGTTTTGTTGATGATTTCCTTTGCCTTGCAGTAGCTTTTTAGTCTGATGTAGTCCCATTTGTTCATTCTTTCTTTTGTTTCCCTGCCTGAGTAGACATGGTATTCAAAAAGATACTGCTAAGACCGATGTCAAAGAGTATACTGCCTATATTTTCTTCTAGGAATTTTATGGTTTCAGGTCTTATGTTCAAGTTTTTAATCCATTTTGAGTTAATTTTTGTATATGGTGTAAGATAATGGTCTACTTTCATTCTTTTGCATGCGGCTGTCCAGTTTTCCTAACACCATTTATTGAAGAGACTTTCCATTTGCCATTGCATGTTCTTGGCCCCTTTCTGGAAAGATAGCTGTTCATAGCTATGTGGTTTTGTTTCTGGACTTTCAATTCTGTTCCACTGATTTGTGTGTCTATTTTTGTCACAGCACCATGCTGTTTTGATTACTATGGCTTTGTAGTATAATTTGAAGTCAGGGATTGTGATACCTCCAGCTTTGTTCTTTTTTTTCCTCAGGAGTGCTTTGGCTATTCGGGGCCTTTTGTTGTTCCATATAAATTTTAGGGTTCCTTGTTCTGTTTCTATGAAGAATGTCATTGGGATTCTGATTGAGATTGCATTGAATTTGTAGATTACTTTAGATAACATGGACATTTTAAGTATGTTTATTCTTCCCATCCATGAGCATGGAATATCTTACCATTTCTTTGTGTCTTCTTTGATTTCTTTCAATAATTTCTTATAGTTTTCAGTGTATAGGTCTTTCACTTCCTTGGTTAAATTGATTCCTAAATATTTTATTCTTTTTGTTGCAGTTGTAACTGGATTTGTATTCTTGACTTTTCTTTCTGCTAGTTCATTATTAGTGTATAGAAATGCAACTGATGTTTGTATGTTGATATTATATCCTGCAACTTTACTGTATTTCTTGATTATTTCTAATGGTTTTTCGGTAAGTTCTTCAGGGTTTTCTATATATAGAATCATGTCATCTGCAAAGAGTTTCACCTCTTCCTTTCCAGTTTGGATCACTTTTTATTTCTTTTTCTTGCCTAATTGCTCTATCCAAAACATCCAGTAATATGTTGAATAAGAGTTGTGAGAATGGGCATCCTTCTCTTGTTTCTGTTCTCACAGGAATTGCCCTCAGTTTTTCACCATTAAGTATGATGTTCCCTTGTTTTTGTCTTATTATGTTGAGGCATTTTCCTTCTATGTTCATTTTATTTAGAGTTTGATCATAAATGGATATTGGATCTTGTCAAATGCTTTTTCTGCATCTATTGAGATGATCATGTGATTTTTATTCTTCATTTTTTTAATGTGTTGTATCACATTGATTGATTTGTGGATGTTGAACCATCCCTGCATCCCTGGAATAAATTCCAGCTGATCGTGGTGTGTGACCCTTTTAATATATTGCTGTATTTGGTTTGCTAATATTTTGCTGAGGGTTTTTGCATCTATGTTCATCAGCAATTTTGGCCTGTAATTTTCCTTTTTTGTGTTGTCCTTGTCTGGTTTTGGTATCAGGGTAACATTGACATTGTAAAATGAATTAGGAAGCATCCCATCCTCTTCAATTTTTCAGAATAGTTTGAGAAGGATAGGAATTAAATCTTCTGTGATTGTTTGGTAGAATTCATGAGAGAAGTTGTCTGGCCCTGGACTTTCGTTTTATTGGAGGTTTTTGATTGCTTTTTCATTCTCTTTGCTTGGGATTTGTCTATTCTGATTTTCTATTTCTTCTTGATTCATTGTTTTAAAAATTGAGATTCATAATAGTTTACATCGTTGTGAAATTTCAGTTGTACGTTATTTCTGGTCTGTCACCACGTAAGTGCTCTCCTGCATCCCCTGTGCCCACTCTCCACCTCCCTTCCACTGGTAACCACCGAACTATTTTTTTTGTCCATGTGTTTGTTTATATTCCACATATAAGTGAAATCATATGGTGTTTGTCTTTCTCAGTCTGGCTTATTTCGCTTAGCATAATACCGTCTAGGTCCATCCATGTTGTTGCAAATGGGATGATTTTGCGAGAGGTTGTATGATTCTTAGAATTTATCCATTTCTTCTAGGTTATCCTGTTATTGGTGTATAGCTTTTCATAGTATTCTCTATAATTCTTTATATTTCTGAGGTGTCCATTGTAATTTCTCCTCTTCCATGTCTAATTTTATTTATTTGAGTTCTCTCTCTTTTTTTCTTAGTGAGTCTGGCTAAGGCTTGCCAGTTTTGTTTATCTTTTCAAAGAATCAGCTCTTGGTTTCATTGATTCTTTCTGTTGTTTTTTTAGTCTCTATTTTATTTCTGCTCTGATTTTATTATTTCCTTCCTTCTATCGACTTTGGGATTTGTTTGTTCTTCTTTTTCTAGTTCTGTTGCGCATAGGCTAAGCTTGTTTATTTGAGATTTTTCTTGTTTCTTGATGTAGGTGTGTATTGCTATACATTTCCCTCTTAGAACTTCTTTTGCTGCACCCCATAAGTCTTGTTATGTTGTGTTTCCATTTTCATTAGTCTCCAGGTATTTTTTGATTTCTCCTTTGATTTCTTCATTGATCCAACAGTTGTTCAGTAGAGTGTAGTTTAATCTCCACATATTTGTGATTTTCCCAGCTTTTCTCTTGTAGTTTATTTTGAGTTTCATAGCATTGTGGTCAGAAAAGTTGTTTGATATGATTTCAATCTTCTTAAATTTATTGAGGGTTGCTTTCTTTTCCAGCGTATGGTCTATCTTTGAGAATGTTCCAAGTGTAATTGAGAAGCATGTGTATTCTGCTGTTTTTGGATGTAATGTTCTAGATATATCTATTAAGCTCATCTGGTCTAGTGTTTCATTTAAGGCCACTGTTTCCTTGTTGACTTTCTGTCTGGATGGTCTGCATGCTGATGTAGTTGGGGTGTTAAAGGCCCCCTGCTATTATCGTGTTGCTGTCAATTTCTCCCTTTGGGTCTGTTAGTTGTTGCTTTATATACTTTGGTGCTTCTGTGTTAGGTGCATAAATATATTAATAAGTGTTATGTATTCTTAGTGGAATGTCCCTTTTATCACCATACAATGGCCATCTCTGTGTCTTGTTATCTTTTTTATCTTGAATTTGGCTTTGTTTGATATAGCTATGGCTACATCTCCTTTCTTTTACTTGCCATTTGCCTGGAGTATCATCTTCCATCCCTTCACTCTGAGCCTATGTTTGTCTTTAGAGCTGATATGTGTTTTCTGGAGGTAGCATATTATTGGGTCTTGGTTTTTAATCCATCCAGCCACTCTATGTCTTTTGATTGGAGAATTCGATCCATTTACATTTAGAGTGATTATTGATATATGAGAGCTTAATACTGCCATTTTATCTTTTGTTTTCCAGTTGTTCTATATCTCCATCATTTCTTTTCCCTTGAATTTCTGTCTGCCATTTCAGTTTGGTGGTTTTCTGTGATGGTTTTTCTCTTTATTTATGATTTGTGACTCTGCTCTGATTTTTTTATTTTGTTGTTACTGTGAGGTTTGTATATAAGTTGTCATAGAGGAGATCGTCCATTTTCTGTTAGTCTCTTATCTCCATTAGCCTGTGCAGGTTCCATCCCTTACCTCTTCCCCTTCTACGTTTTTGTTGTCACAAATTATTCTTTTTTGTGTTGTGACCAAATTGAAGTGGTTATAGTTATTTTTGATGCTTTCTTTGCTAGCCTATTCTAATATAGAGCTGCAATTTTCTGATTTTCTCTCTCTATTTATCTCTTTGCTCAAAGCTTTGTAAACTTTTGCCTTTTTCCTTCATGTAGGAAGGCTACCTTCATCATTTCTTGTAAGGGAGGTTTAGTGGTGATGAAATCCATCAGCTTTTGTTTGTCTGGGAAAGCTTTTATTTCTCCATCATATTTGAAGGATAATTTCACTGGATAGAATATTCTTGGCTGATAGTTATTTTCTTTCAGTATTTTGAATATATCATTCCACTCTCTCCTAGCCTGTAAGGTTTCTCCTGAGAAATCTGCAGAAAGCCTGATGGGGGTTCCTTTGTAGGTTATTTTCTTCTCTCTGTCTGCCCTTAATATTTTTTCTTTGTCATTGACTTTTTTTTTTTTTGAACCTAACAACCATTTTTATTTTGGCTAGAATACTTCTCTCCACAACCATGTGGGTTCTCTCCCCCAGCATCAGCTCCAGCACATAGGCTTGTTTTTTTGTCATTGACTTTTGACAGTTTTAATATTATATGCCTTGGAGAAAGTCTTTTTGGATTGGTGTAATTAGGAGTTCTATTAGCTTCATATATTTGCATGTCCAGTTCTTTCCCCAGGTTGGGGAAGTTCTCAGCTATTATTTCTTTGCATAAGCTCTGTGCTCCTTTATCCCTCTCTTCTCCCTCTGGGACACCTATAATCCTCATATTACTTTTCCTAACTGAGTCAGATTTTCTCAAAGAATTTGTTCATTTAAAAAAAATATTAGTTTTCTCTCCTTCTCCACCTGTATCATTTCTAGGTTTCTATGATTGAGCTATATGATTCTTTCCTCCATAATATGTACTCTATTTTTTATGCAGTCTGCATTTTTTTTATCTCATTAATTGTGTTCATCATATCCAGAATTTCTGTTTGGTTTTTTTTAGAGCTTCAATCTCTTTGGTGAAGTATTCCTTCTGTTCATTAATTTTATTCTTGAGCTCATTGATCTGCTTTTGTGAGTTGTCTTGTATTTCATACAAGAAATACAGCTGTTGTGAATTCTCTGTCAGTCAGATTTTAATCTTCTGTGACTTCAAGTTTGGTTTCTGGAGAATTGTCACTCTTCTTCTGTTTTGCTGTGTTACTGTAATTCTTCATGCTGTTTGATGAATTGATCCTCTGCTTGCACATTTGTGGTAGTAACCACCTTTCTTATTTGGTTACTTTGGTTCTGAGCTGCTTCTAATTGTATTTGAGAGCCTGCCCTTTCCACCTTCCACTGCCTCTGCTTGAGGCATTGTCAGTGCCCTCCTTGTGCCACTTGTGCCTCTGAGGTTGCTGGTGTCTTCCTGCTTTTGATATCACTGTAGTCTCAGGTGTTGCCACTGGGGTCACCAAGCTGTGAGCATCTCTGCTGCTTTTGCGGTCTTTTGGGCTTCATGTTCCTCCACTTGGTCTTCATGGGCTTGAGGGCTGCTGCCCCATGCATCACCTGTGCTGCTGTTCCTGGGTTATTTGGGGCTGATAGTAGCACCTCTGAGTGGTGCTGGGGCAACATGTGTCACTGTTGCTGTCAGGGGCCTGGGTTCTTCTATGTATCCCCTGCTGCTAGTATAGCCAGTGTGGGGTGCCACCACAGGGGCCTGGGACATGGATTCTGCTGTGGTTCCTGGAGGCTGAGGTCGTAGCTGCCACATGCCGCTGCTGAGGGAGGATTAGAGGATGTTGTTGCTGGCCCTGCAGTCTCTGGACACTGGTGCCTGCCACTGTGCTTTTTGAGACCTCAGGTCAGGGGACCCTGTTCCTGCTGATGAAATCTGTGTTTTATTTTTATTCTGGTAACATTGATTTATAACATATGACTGTCAGGTGTACATTGTTGTATTTCGATTCCTGTGTAGATTACATCATGTTTACCACACAGAGACCAATTAAAATCCATCACCACACACATGTGCCTAATCACCCCTTTTGCCCTACTCCCTCTCTCCTTCTCCTCTTTTAACCACCAATCCAATCTCTGTCTCTATGTGATTGTTTGTTGTTGTTTTTATCTTCTACTTATGAGTGAGATCATATGGTATTTGACTTTCTCCCTCTGATTTATTTCAGTTAGCATAATACCCTCAAGGTCCATCCATGTTATCACAAATGGATTTCATCATTTTTTATGGCTGACTAGTACTCCATTTTGTACATATACCACATCTTCTTTATTCATTCATCCCTTGATGGACACTTAGGTTGCTTCCAAGTCTTGGCTATTGTGAATAATGATGCAGTGAACCTTGGTGGTGCATGTATCTTTATGCATTCATGTTTTCATTCCTTTGGATAAATACCAGGCAGTGGAATAGCTGGATCTTATGGTGGCTACACAAGTTTGCACTCACAAAAGCAGTGTATGAGAGTTCCTTTCTCTCCACATCCTCTCCAACACTTCCTTCTATCTTATTAGTTATAGCCATTCTAACAGGAGTGAGGTGATATCTCATTGTAGGTTTGATTTGCATTTCCCTGATAGTTAGTGATGTTGAACATCCTTCCATGTGCCTGTTTACCATCTGTATATCTTCTTTGTAAAAATGTCTATTCAGATCTTTTGCCCATTTTTAAATTGGGTTGTTTGTTTTTTTGTTGTTGAGAGGTATGAGTTCTTTATATATTTTGGATATTAACCTCTTGACAGACATATGGTTTGCAAATATCTTCTCCCAATTGTTAGGATGTTTTCATGTTTTGTTGATGGTTTCCTTTGCTGTGCAGAAGCTTTTTGATTTGTTGTAGTCCCATTGTTTATTTTTTCTATTATTTCCCTTGCCCAGTCAGACATGGTACTTGAAAATAGGCTGCTAAGACCCATGTTGATGAGCATACTGCCTATGTTTTCCTCTAGAAGTTTCATAGTTTCAGGTCTTACATTCAAGTCTTTAATCCATTTTGAGTTAATTTTTATTATGGTGTAAGATAATGGTATATTTTCATTCTTTTGTATGTGGCTGTCCAGTTTTCCCAACATCATTTATTGAAGAGACTTTCCTGTCTCCATTGTATGTTCTTGGCTCCCTTGTCAAAAATTAGCTATCCATAGATGTTTGGGTTTATTTCTGGGCTCTCAATTCTGTTCCACTGATCCTTGTGTCTGTTTTTGAGCCAGTGCCATGCTGGCATTATATAGTTACTGTAGCTTTGTAGTATATTTTGAAATCAGAGACTGTGGTACTTCCAACTTTGTACTTTTTTCTCAGGGTTCCTTTGGCTATTCAGGATCTTTTGTTGTTCCATATAAATTTTAGGATTCTTTGTTCTATTTCTGGGAAAAATGTTGTTGGACCTTTGATAAGGATTGCATTGAATCTGTAGATTGCTTTAAGAAGTATGGACATTTTAACTATGTTAATTCTTCCATTTTAAGATCACAAAACATCTTTCCATTCTTTTGTGACTTCTTCAATTTTTCTCAACAATATTTTAGAGTTTTCAGTGTACAGATCTTTCACTTCTTTGGTTAAGATTATTCTTAAGTATTTTATTCTTTTTGTTGCAATTGTGAATGGAGTTGTATTCATAATTTCTCTTTCTGCTACTTTGTTGTTAGAGTATAGGAATGCAACTGATTTTGTATGTTGATTGTGTGCCCTGCAACCTTATTGTATTCATTTATTATTTCTAAAAGTTTTTTGGTGGACTCTTTAGGGTTTCTGTATACAAAATCATGTCATCTGCAAATAGTGACAGTTTCACTTCTTCCTTTCCAATTTGGATCCCTTTTGTTTCTTTTACTTGCTTGATTGCTCTGGCTAGAACTTCCAGTATTATGTTAAATAAGAGTGGTGAAAGTGGGCATCCTTGTCTGGTGCCTGTTCTTAGAGGGATAGCGTTCAGTTTTTCTCCATTGAGAATGATATTAGCTGTGGGTTTGTCATATATGGGCTTTATTATGTTGAGAGACTTTCCTTCTATACTCACTTTATTCAGAGTTTACATCATAAATGGATGCTGTATATTGTCAAATGCTTTCTCACATCTATTGAGATGGTCATGTGAGTTTTATTCTTCGTTTTGTTAATGTGGTGTATCACATTGGTTAATTTGAAGATGTCGAACCATCCCTGCATCCTGGGATTGAATCCTACTTGATCATGATGTATGCTCTTTTTAATGTATTGTTGTATCGATTTGCTAGTATTTTGTCGAGGATTTTTGCATTGACATTCATCAGTGATATTGACATGTAATTTTCTTTTTATGTGTTGTCCTTGTCTGGTTTTGGTATCAGGGTAATGTTGGTTCATAGAATGATTTAAGAAGCTTCCTCTCGTCTTCAATATTTTTGGAAGAGTTTGAGAAGGATAGCTATTAAGTCTTCTTTGAATGTGTGGTAGAATTCACCAGGGAAGCCATATAGTCCTGGACTTTTATTTTTTTCAGAGGTTTTTAATACTGTTTCAATCTCCTTACTGGTGATTCGTCTATTCAAATTCTCTATTTCTTCTTGATTCAGTTTTGGAAGGTCGTATGATTCTAAGAATTCATCCATTTCTTCTAGATCATCCAATTTGTTGCCATATAGCTTTTCATAGTATTCTCTTATAATCTTTTGTATTGCTGAGGTGTCCATTGTAATTTCTCCTCTTTCATTTATGATTTGGTGTATTCGAGCCTCCTCTCTTTTTTTCTTGGTGAGTCTAGCTAAAAGTTTGTCAATTTTGTTTATCTTTTCAAAAGACCAGTTCTTTGTTTTATTGATTTTTTCTAATTTTTTTCAGTCTCTATTTCATTTATTTCTACTCTGATTTTTATTACTTCCTTCCTTCTACTGATTTGTGGCTTTATTCCTTCTTCTTTTTCCAGTTCCTTATGCCCACTGTTAGATTGTTTATTAGAGATTTTTCTTGTTTGTTAAGGTAGGCCTGTGTTGCCATAAACTTCCCTCTTAGAATCATTTTTGCTGTATCCCATAAATTTTGGCATGTCATCTTCTCATTTTAATTTTTCTCCAGGTATTCTTTGATTTCTCCTTTGATTTCTTCATTGACCCAATTGTTGTGCAGTAGCATTTTGTTTAATCTCCACATATGTGTGGCTTTTCTGATTTTCTTCCTGTAGATTTCTAGTTTCATACCATTGTGGTCAGAAAAGATGCTTGGTATTATTTCAATCTCCTTAAATTTATTGATACTGGTTTTGTGGCCTAATATGTGATCCATCCCAAAGAATGTTCAATGTGCATTTGAAAAGAATGTGTATTCTGTGGTTTTTGGATGGAATGTTCTGTATATGTCTACTAAGTCCATCTGGTTTAATGTGTCGTTTAAGTCCAATGTTTCCTTATTGATCTTCTATTTTGATGATCTATCTGTTGGTGTATGTAGAGTGTTAAAGTCCCCTACTATTATTGTTACTGTCTATTTCTGCTTTTATGCCTGTTAATAATTGCTTTATGTATTTAGATGCTCCTATATTGGGTGCATAGATGTTTAGAAGTGTTATATCTTCTTGTTGGATTGTTTCTTTTAACATTATGTAGTGTCCTTGTCTTTTATTAGAGTTTTTGTTTTAAAGTCTATTTTTTCTGATATAACTATTGCTGCTTCAGCTTTACTTTCTTTTCTATTTGCATGAGTATCTTTTTCCATCCCTTCACTTTAAGTTTGTGAGTGTCTTTAGGTCTGAAGTGTGTCTCCTATATGCAGCATATTTTGGATCTTGCTTTTTTTAAAATCCAATCAGCCACCCTGTGCCTTTTGGTTGGAGCATCTAGTACATTGACATTTAAAGTAGCTATTGATAAGTACGTACTTATTGCTATTTTGTTACTTTTTTCTGGGTGTTTTAGTGGTTCTTCTCTGTTCATTTCTTCTCTTTATGTCTTCCCTTGTGGTTTGATTGCATTCTTTACTATTATGTTTGGGCTCCTTTCTCTTAATTTTTTGTGTATTTATTATAGGTTTCTGGTTAGTGGTTACCATGAGGTTCATATATGATAACCTACATGTATAGCAATCTGTTATATTGATGGTCTCTTTAGTTTGATCTCTTGCTTAAAGCTCTACTCTTTTACTCCTCTTCTCCCACACTTTATGTTTCTGGTATCATATCTAACCTCTTTTTTTGTGTGTGTATCCATTACCCTCTTATCATGTAAATAGATAATTTTAGTACTTTAGTCTTTTGACATTCATATTAGCTTTATAGGTTGTTGATCTGCTACCTTTACTGTATATTTACCTTTACCAGTGATTTTAGTCCCTTTAGCATTTCTTGTAAGGCTTGCCTCTTCGTGATAAACTCCTTTAGTTTTTGCTTGCCTGGGAAGTTCTTTATATCTCTTTCCATTCTGAATGTTAAACTTGGCGGGTAGAGTAATCTTGGCTGTAGGTTTTTTCTTTAAGCACTTTAAATATATTGTGCCACTCCCTTCTAGCCTGCAAGGTTTCTGCTCACAAGTCAGCTGATAGCCTTATGGGGTTTCCTTTGTACGTCACTTGTTGCCTTTCTCTTGCAGCTTTTAGGATTCACTGTTTATCTTTAATTTTGGACATTTTAATTATAATGTGTCTTGGTGTGGGCCTCTTTGGGCTTATCTTGTTTGGTGCTCTCTGTGCTTCCTGTACCTGGATGTCTGTTTTCTTCTTTAGGTTAGTCAAGTCAATAAAACAAAGAACTGGTCTTTTGAAAAGATAAACAAAATTGACAAACTTTTAGCTAGACTCACCAAGAAAAAAAAGAGAGGAGGCTCAAATACACCAAATCATAAATGAAAGAGGAGAAATTACAATGGACACCTCAGCAATACAGAAGATTATAAGAGAATACTATGAAAAGCTATATGGCAACAAATTGGATGATCTACCTTTTTTCTCTCTCTTCTCCCCCGGGACACCTATAATACAAATGTTAGTGTGCTTGATGTTGTCCCAGAGGTCCCTTAGACTCTCCTCATTCTTTTTAATTTTTTTCTTTTATCTCTTCAGCTTGGGTGATTTCCTGTAGTCTTTCATCCAGCTCGCTGATCTGTTCTTCTGTATCATCTACTCTGCTATTGAGTCCCTCTAATGAATTTTTCATTTCCAGTATTGTATTCTTCATTTCTGAATGGATCTTTTAATATTTTCCAATCCTTTGTTGATGTTCTCACTGAGTTCATCCATTCTTCTCCCAAGATCAGTGAGCATCCTTATGACTTTTTGTTTGAACTCCTTGTCAGTTAGATTGTTTATTTCTGTTTCATTTAGTTCTTTTTCTTGGGTTTTGTTCTGTTCTCTTACTTGGAACGTGTTCCTTTGTCTCCTCATATTGCCTCTTTCTCTTTGCTTATATCTGTGTATTAGGTAGGTCAGCTATATCTTCTGATGTTGGAGAGGTGGCCTTATGTAAGAGCTGTCTTATGAGGCCTAGCAGTGTGCTTCCCTCTTGTCACCAGTTCCAAATGTTCCAGGAGTGGCCTCTGTGTTTCCTTCTGTAGTGGCAGGGTTCCTCTTGCTGCAGGTACCCATGGAGGCTAGGCTGTCCTCCTATCTGGATTGGTGTAGTGCTTAGCTGTGTGTGCCTGCTATGGACCCTTCAGTCATTTTATTGGGTGTGGGGAGCCCCAGCACAGTTGGCTGCAAGGCCTAATAACACATTCCTGTTGCAGTTTTTCTGTTAAGTGAGTAGGTCCACAGCATTGCTGGTTGCTGGGCTCGGGGGCTTACAATTGCTGCAGGCCTCCAGCCTGCAAGGCTCTTGTCAGCTCCGTCAGGATTGCAACTGAGTAGGGCTTGCCCCAGGCACAGGAGCACCCAATTGTTTCAGGCTTTGGAAGGTGGGGCCAATCACCTATGTGGCTGTTTGAGAAGCACAAGTCTTCTGCCGCTGACAAGCCCCACTACCACGGGGCCACACATACCATCAACACAGTCCTGTCCCATGCCTGTGCCCTGACTCCTTGTAGCAGACCCTCTCGCCCCACTGCAGAGGCCCCACACACTGCACCTGCTCCTTGAGCATGCCCTTCCCCACAGAGGTAGACCCACTCACCTGGCTGCAGAGGATCCAGGCACCCAGCCTCTTCAGGCCCACAAGGTGCCCAAGGGCTTCCTGTTGGGTGGGGCCTGTCCCTAGGGTCAGCTACCTGCCCCGGCTGAGCTGGATTAAAATGGTGCTCTAGTGGGTGGGGCAGACCCTGGGCTAACAGGCAGGAGGAAGAACTCCAATTGTCTCTGCCAGCATCTGTGTCAGCCCACCTGCAACAGGTCACAATAGTGGCTGCTACCAACGCCTCAGTCCCTAGAGAGGTCTCACCTCTCACTGAGATGTACCCACAGCTTATCAGGTGAGTCTCTTTTCACCAAAGGACAGTGCACCTTTTTTTTCTGGTGATTTTAGGTTGCTTTCTGAAATAGGTGAATTTGTGCAGGGCCCTTTAAAAACCATCTTTTACCCCCTTATATCAGATTGCTTTTCTAGGGGTATTCCCCATTGTTATTAGTAGCCAGCAAAGACAGATGTTATGATGCTTGTCTAAGTTGTGCTGAATCCTAAAGCTGAATATAGCAGTCATTTTCCCTGGTCAGATTCCCAGCTCATCCAGGGAAGCTCGAGTACCTTAGGATTGCTCCTGGCCGGCCATGAAGCTCTGTGGCTTGCAAAGATGGCTTTTTTCTCTCCAGAAGGGAATTCCTGTCTCTTCCACCTCAGTTAGGACTGTCCCCTTTTGCGGGGATTCTTTTTATCCAGTTTTCAGTTCTTCCCAGGGGTAATTTATCCCAGAGTAGTTGTAAATTTGTTGTATCCATGGGAGGAGGTAAGTTCAGAGTCCACCCACACAGCCATCTTAACACGTCTCCAAAATCTGTGTTTTGATTACTTTCTCCACTGCTGGAGAGACCAGCTGCACCGACAGGGGAGGAGGAGGGTGTTGGGTCACCAGTAATGCTCTGTGTCCTGAAGCCTCAGGATGTGTGTGCCACTGGCCACCACTGAGTGAGGGCAGGGGACACAGCCTCTGGTTGTTGGTGCTGGTGTGTGTGCTGATGACCTGCTCTGAAACCTCAGATCAGGGCACCCTGCCCCTTCTTGGGAAATTTACACCTTGGATGTAGTCCCTACTGCTGGGAAGACTGGTGCCACTGCTGGGGGAGGGGGAGAGGACCAGGTCACTGCCTCTGTTCTGTGTCCCGAAGCCTCAGGATGTGTTTGCCACCTGCCACTGCTGGGGGTTGGGCAGGGGAGAAGCCATGGGTGCTCTGTTTGCCCTTAAAGCCTGTGGTCACTGGTGTGTGTGCCAGTGTGGGGATCTGCATTTTGGACCACTGCTGCTGAAGGAGAGGGAGGGGGCTGCTCTCCTAGTTCCACTGCCACCCAGAGGTCCAGTCCACTTACCTTCGGATGTATAGATGAGGGAGTCTTTTGCTGGTCACTGGATGTCTGACTGGTTGTAACTTAGGGGGGAAAGATGAAGAGAACAACTCACTCCACCGTGATCCTGACATCACTCTGAGTTCTTTTGATAATAAACCTTGGGCACTGCACACATTGGCTTCTTGACTATGTTGCCCTAACAATTAGGAATTTCAAACATATCACAAGCTAAGTACTGTCATTTAGTCCCTCATTAAAAAAATGTTTGTTAATTGTAAGAGATATATTTAGATCTTTTAAGTACTATAACCTGAACTTAGCACCTTATAGGGATTGTCTGATTTAATTTTATAAATGTATTATCTTGAGGAAGTAGATTTATGAACTCCTTCTCCATTGCGGAAATGGTGCTTGGAGGGGTTTAGTGATCTGCTCAAAGTTAATATCTGAGTATGTGATGAGCCTTGATTGTAATTCTGTCAGGATGCTCTTAGTTCTTAAACTCTGGGGAAGTGATTCTCAACCAGAAATGATTTTTCCCCTGGGGATATTTGTCAAAGTCTGAATGGATGCTGCTAAACACCTATGATCCACAGGAAAAACATCCCAAAGGTATTATTATTCTGTCCCAGATGTCAATAGTAAAGGTGAGAAAAACTATTCTAGACCAGCACTTCTCCAACTTTAATGTGTCTATGAATAAACAAGGATTCTACTACAAATGAAAAATCTGATTCAGCAAGTCCTGGTGGGCCCAGAGATTCTGTATTTCTAACAAGCTCCCGGGTGATGATGCTGCTGCAGGTCCTGGTGTGTGGACCGCTCTTTGGGTAGGAAGGCTGTGATCCTGTGTTAGACATAGGTGTAGGTAGTTTAGGTATTCTGCACCAAATGTCGTCTTTGCACATAATTTTGAAGGAATAGTGTAATCACTCACTCCAGAAGCTGTGGTAAATTTTGTTTGTTTCTTTTACGTAAGGATCCTTAAGTGACACAAAATAATACACTTCTGAAAAAGACTTTGTAGAAGGCAGAATAAGGGCCTCCAAAATATGTCCACATCCTAATCCCCAGTACCACTGAATATATTATTTTTTTATAGCAAAGAAGGATTAAGGTAGCAGACCGAACAAGGCTGCTAATCGACTGACTTTAAGATAAGATTAGTCATGGTTATCCAGTGGGACTAAGGTAATCACAATAGTCCTCTAAATGTTGAATACGGAGACAAAGAGTTGGTGTCAGAGATTTTGAAAATGCTACACTGCTGGCTTTGAAAATAGAGGAAGGGCCCAGAGCCAAGGAACACAGGTGGCCAGCAACACAAACTTGAATTGGAAAGAAAACATATTCTCCCCTGAGCCTCTAGAAGGAACCCAGCCCTGCAGACATCTTGATATTAGCCCAGTGAGACTCATTTCAAGCTTCTAACAGCCAGAACTGTAAGAGCATGTTGTTTGTTTTAGGAAACTAATGTGGGAATATTTTAAGCAGCAATAGCAATGTCATATAGATATTTATTCAATAAAATTTGTTTGAGTAAAGTGATTTTAAGCTTCTCAGTTCATTCATTAGCTTCCCTAGGGTAAGGACATTTTACTTTGAAAACCCACATTAAGTAGAAAACAAAATTAAATTTATTTGGAGATATTCTGCCCCAGTAGCTGGTATAATAAATTCCTAATTGCATAAATGTAAATGTGGTTCTGACTATCATGCCTTTGTGGCATTAAGATGGAAAAAGTAATTCATATCAAAATTAAAGTTACCCATTTTACTTTAAAGCTTTGTGTCTATATTTTTACATTCTTTTATTTCTTATTAATTTATGCATTCCTTATTTTCATTTATATCCTCTCCAACGTTCCCTCAAGTTCTCTTTAAATGTAGAAAGTGGAATCATAAGTGCATCTGTGTATGTACATATATGTGTGTGAGTATGCTTATTTGAAACAAACTTTTACACAAACACACACACATGTACATAGACACAACTGTACCTTTGAATGTTTTCTTTCGACTAAAAAGTGAGTTTTCATACATATCATTTATTCCTCACAACATCTGTATAAGCTATGTTTATTATCCCACATTACCTTCAGATAAGGGAAATGAGGCTCAAGGAGCTTAAAATTTTAACTGTTACATAAAGTAGTTAAATCTTACGTGCACTGTCTTAAATTATACACAAATGAAAACATGCACTATGTACTCAATTTTTGTACAGTTCCTCTCATTCATCAAATTGTACACTTTATATATGCAGTTCATTTTGTGTAATTGTACTCCAATCATAATTAAATGGAAAAAATCTAATGATGCATGGCTAATGGTAGGATCTACACCACAGGTAGCTGATTATCACTTAAGAGGGGTGGGAGATATCTCTTCTAACTGGGAAGAAAGCTGAGTGCAATATATATGGGTATAGGAACAGTGGAGTTTAATTAATTCACATGATAAGACTCATTTTTTTCTGTAAATAGAACATTAACCTAGATATAGAGTTGGAATAAACTTACCATAAATTGGCTAAAGACAGAAGAGACTACAGCCTCTCACAAGATCATGGATGAGCCTTAGAAACACAGTGTAGAGCCTGTCAGCTGACTACACACTCATGAAGAGCCCAGCAGAGATTAGAAACCCTCCCCAGCATATAATTGTATTTGAAAATGAAGTAATATAGTCTCCCGTTTGATATGTGATGGCTTGCTATGCAGCAATAGCTAACTGATACAATAATCAGGGAACAGAACTGATGGTCTGTGCTTTTCATTTTTGGCATATGTTATGATACTCGAAGAGTGCATTCATGATTCTTAGGCTATGCAAGTTTACTTCAGATAACTGCATTAACAAGTGCCTACCTTGGGTCTCCCTTCCAGGTAACTAGGAGAGTTTGGAAGGACATGCATGTTTGTGCAGAAAAACTGGTGACCCTGAAAACATGACTGGGCAGGACATCAAGCTCTCTTGTGAATATTCCTCTCATCATAACAATGAAGAAATTCCTGAGCATGAAGGAGATATGAAGTGAATGATATTGACATTGTTCATTCATTGTCCCTTTAGTATTTAGGACAAATGTTTTAAGAGAGGGAGCTATTTTTTAGAGCAATAGAATCATATTTGTAGGTAGCATTAGAAGTTTTCATGCAGAAACAGGAAGATAATTCAGTAATGAAACAAAATACACTAACCAATTCTTTACCTCATTGAATAAACCCCCTCACTCATGGACACCAATCTGCCATGCTTTCATAAATAGATGCACAGAATAAAAAAGAAATATTTTGCATAGTAATAAAATGAATGATTTGAAATTTTGCTTCCTCATATTTATGATCATCTCTGACATTAAGATCATACTAGGTCACAAATCAATCAACCTGAAACACCACATTAACAAAATGAAGACTAAAAATCACATGATCATCTCAATAGATGCAGAGAAAGCATTTGACAGGATACAGCATCCATTTATGATATAAACTCTGAATAAAATGGGTATGGATAGAAAGTACCTCAACATAATAAAGACCATATATGACAACCCCACAGCTAATATCATTCTCAATGGAGAAAAACTGAAAGCTATCCCTCTAAGAACAGAAACCAGACAGGGATGCTCACTTTCACCATTCTTATTTAACATAGTACTGGCAGTTCTAGCCAGAGCAATCAGGCAAGAAAAAGAAATGAGAGGGATACAAATTGGAAAAGAAGAAGTGAAACTGTCACTATTTGTAGAGGACATGATTTTATATACAGAAACCCTAAAGAATCCACCAAAATCTTTTAGAAATAATAAATGAATACAGCAAAGTTGCAGGATGCAAAATCAACATATGAAAATCAATTATGTTTCTATACACTAACAATGAAGTAGCAGAAAGAGAAACTATGAATACAATCCCATTTACAATTGCAACAAAAAGAATAAAACACTTAAGAATAATCTTAACCAAAGAAGTGAAAGATCTGTACACTGAAAACTATAAAACATTGTTGAAAGAAATTGAAGAAGACACAAAGAAATGGAAAGATATTCTGTGCTCTTTGGTTGGAAGAATTAACATAGTTAGAATATGCATACTTCCTAAAGCCATCTACAGATTCAGTGCACTCCCTATCAAAGTTCCAACAACATTTTTCACAGAAATAGAACAAAAAATCCTAAAATTTATATAGAACAACAAAAGACCCTGAATAGCCAAAGGAATTCTGAGGAAAAAGAACAAAGTGGGAGGTATCACACTCCCTGATTTCAAAATATACTACAAAGCCATAGTAACCAAAACAGCATGGTACTGGCACAAAAACAGACACAGATCAATGGAACAGAATTGAGAGCCCAGAAATAAACCCACACATCTATGGACAGCTAATTTTCCATAAGGTAGCCAAGAACATATGATGGAGAAAAGAAAGTCTCTTCAACAAATGGCATTGGGAAAACTGAACAGCCACATGCAAAAGAATGAAAGTAGACCATTATCTTACACCAGGTTCCCAAACAGTGATCAGGGACATGGAGAGAACACCACCAAATATGAGGAGATGAAGTTCTGCTTCCTTTGATAATCCCAGAGGAAGAAATTCTGAAATTTGGCTATCATTGCCTGGTATCATATGGTGGTGGTGATGACTAAGAATGAAAAAAATAACATGATTAATTTTTACACAAATGGGCCTAATAATATAGTTGAAATGCTACAACTTGTCTTTGCTGTCAGGAATCCAATATATATGTTTTGTACAGATCTGATTCCCTTTAAGGGATCTTCTGTGACCTCTCTGCCTAGAAGTTCCTGTCCCACTCTGAGACTTTTCCCTAAGAGCTCTTGTATTACACAGTTTTAATGAGGAATGCTGTCACGTACTTGAGGAATATATGTTGAGTACTGACTGTCTTCTAGTCAAAGGGTATAGGATGCTGAAAAAATGAGCATAAAGATATAATTGTGGTGAAAGAATATAAGCAAATAAATACCACATATCTTATCAGATGGTGACATGTGCTATGAAGAAAAAAAGTAGGTATAAACAAGAGTAAATGAAGATTTTATTTTTTACTGGGAATTCAAGAAGCCCTGCAAACAAAGTGACATTTGAATAGAGACCTCAAGAAAGATGGGATGGGAGACACAAAGCTATCTAGCGATAGTGTGTGCCGTGCAGGGGAAAGAGCCAGTGCAGCAACCCTGAGGAAAGTAGTTTTTCTAGAAAATCAGGAAGCCAGTGAGTTGAGGGTAATGAGCAGCAGGGAGATTGATGAGAGATGGTGTCAGAGAATGTTGAGGTACAAGGTGGCCTCCCTGATACAGCTGACACTTCAAGACATGGGGAGTCCCTTGTTCACATGTTGTTCCATTCACTTTATTAATTCTGTTTCCAAGGAACCCTGTAGAAATGATTTCCATCTGTTGGTTAACATTCTGGGGTCTGTCTTTTAAGGGTCACATTTTGGAGTATGTGGGCTAGATACCACTGCCCTGAGAACTGCTCATGACTACCCAAATACACAGGCTCACTCACAACCAATACACACACAGTACACACACACACACAGTGCACTATGACCTGCTGGGACCATGTTACTATCAGGCTCTTCTCACCATAGCCACAATTGGAAAAGAAATGATACGAGGAAGCTGTCAACATTGGATTATCTAATTGTAAAGAATTTAGAAATAGTGTTCACATTCCTGTTGGTAAGCCTCCATGGACATGTAGACATGGGGCTTCATATTCATATGACCATTTTGTGTCCTGTATTTAAGGAAACATAAAAAGCACTTCAAAAACATATAGAGGGACAATATAAACATGATTGGAAAAAAGACCTAATAAGTTCAGGTGGTGTCTGAAAGATTATGATGAAGAGAAATACTCCTTGGTCCTGGCAGCATTCCAACCCCAGTTATATCCCTTTGGTGCCTAGAATAACTAATAAAGCAGAATAAAACAATTTATTTTCAAGAGAAAGGACTGATATCTTACAATGTTGACACCTCACTGATTGAACATCCTACTAGAAAAATAAGCAAAGGGAATAGACCCTCAATTTATAACAGAAAATATACAGCATACAACAATAGTGGGGGATTTTAAAGATGAAATGGAAGAAGACTTTCTAAATGATATTAAATGCAAAGCTTTTGGAATCAGAAAAGCAAGTTTTGAATCTCTGATCTACTGCATGTTAGCTGTTTGTCCAGGGGAAGCAACCAAATTATTCAAAATGTTAATATCCTCACTCAAATAGTGGGGATAGCAGTATCCACTCTCTGGAGGTGGAGGGCAGATTTAGTCAATATACATAAGAAGGTGAACATAGTTTCTTCCAGTTAGTAAATGAATGGTCATCACTGGTGATGAGGTGAGGATGAATTCCTCTCACATGTCTCCATTGTTTCCTCACCTCTAGGAAAGGAAATAATTTTTAAGTAAAGCTCATTAACATACCTCTTTTTGCATATTACATACATTATTTTCATGTGAATAGCCAACAAATGAGATGATACTGTGAAAGGTATGTCTCAAGAACTGTTGTTGCAAAGTAATATCTAACTCCTCGGTCAGGAATTTCTAATAAATACAGAACATGCTGAAATACACTCATCTTAAACATTTAAAAAAATGCCCCCAGCTCACTGCACAGGCCTCCACACTTAAGACTGTATTTTACAACTCCTCTTAACTTCAAAACTCTGATATGTCTGATTTATCTAATTTTCTGATATGTCTAATTTTACCTGAACCACTTTATGCCTCCCATTCTTTTTTCATCACTTAATTGTAACAATGATCCTTGTATTTCTGAGCTCCAAATGTGCATTTAAAAACATACTAAATAAATTCATTACAAATTAATTAGTCTCGGTAGCAAACAACCGTGGCATTTTCTTGGCTCTTGGCTAGGCTGGTCAGGCTCTCAGGTGACCTCAGATAAAAGTCCTCCACATTTTTTTTTAAGATCGGCACCTGAGCTAACATCTGTTGCCAATCTTCTTTTTTTCTTCTTCTCCTCAAAGCCTGCTAGTACATAGTTGTATATTCTAGTTGTAGGTCCTTCTGCTTGTGCTCTGTGGGACGCCACCTCAGCATGGCCTAATGAATGGTGCCATGTCTGCGCCTAGGATCTGAACTGGCAAAACCCAGGGCTGCTGAAGCAGAGCGTGTGAACTTAACTACTTGGCTGCGGAACAAGCTCCTGAACCTTTCTTGAAGTAACTACTGGGCACCTGGATTCACCTGGATGGGGTCTCTGAGAGGAAGGTCTCTGTATGGAAGTCTGAATTTCTCCCTGGATTGTTGACAA
Organism: Equus caballus; assembly: GCF_041296265.1. NCBI lineage: Eukaryota > Metazoa > Chordata > Mammalia > Perissodactyla > Equidae > Equus > Equus caballus. The sequence continues at coordinate 18,631,504 of NC_091704.1, forward strand.
TGGAGAATGAAGCTCTGTTCCCAGAGACGATAGCAGGAAGTAGTCAAAATTCAGTTCCTACCCAGTCTTAGAAATCCATAAGGAACAACCATGACTTGTTCAGCTCAAGGTTGCACACTGAGGGACTACAGCAGAGGAGATATTTACAGCTCCCTATGTCTGCTCATTAGGCTCTGTTTCCAACATTACTCCCACCTCTGAGCATATCATTTCCCCAGGGGACTCAAAGAAATTATTCCTGCTGATGCTCTGTTTCTAAGACCAAGTTAGAAGTCAGGTGAATTCAGTTGTTATTACTCCTCCATAAAGTCTCCTGCCCTTGAGAGAGAGAGAGAGATCTACTGTCTCACAACTTATCACAATCCTGAATTTAACTTATGTTCAAAGTCAAAGACTGAAGACCTGTGGGTTAGATCCATTGGATCTTCAAACACTGAACTGTGGTGGGGACACAGCCCCTGGCATCTCCGTAAAATTGCTATTCCACTCTTCAACAAGGGGGAGAACTTTGTTCCTTTGGTAGAAAATCTTGGGCACTAAATTCTTTGTGACACATTTGCCTAAACAATTAGTAGTTTTGTACTTATATCACAAGTTCAGAACTGTCATTTTATCCCTCATTATGAAATATTAGTTAATTGTAGGAGATCTATTTAGATCTTTTCATGCCAGATAACCTGAACTTAGCACCTTGTAGGGATTGCCTCATTTAATTTTTACAAAAGGCCATTTTGTGAGGTAGTATTTTATGAATTCCATTCTCCATTGTATAAATGGGGCTCAGAGGGGTTTAGTGATCTGTCCACCTTTACAAAGTGAGGAAGGCATGAGGTCTTGTTTGGAACTCTGTGAAAATGCTTTCAGTGCTGAAACATTGGGCCAGTGGTTCTCAATCAGAGATGACTGATAGTTGGTACTTGGCAATATTGGAATGCTGCTAATCACCTAAAATTCACAGGACAACACACTACACAAATACTGATCCATCCTCAAATGTCAATAGTGAGAAGGTAAGAAAGCCCACTCAAGACCAGCGTTTCTCCAACTCCAATGTGCACATGAGTCCCCAGGGATTCTAGTTCAAATGCAGATTCTGATTCAGCAGGTCTCCTGTGGACCCAGATACTCTGCATTTCTAACAAGCTCCTGGGTGATGTTGATCCTGCAGATCCAAATCTGTGGACCACTCTTTGAGTAAAAATGCTGTGGTCCTGTATCAGGGTCAGATGTAGGTTGTTTCAGGACTTCTCCACCAAAAATAGTCATTGCATGTAATTTTGAAAGAAAAGTGTATTCACTCACTCCTGAGTCTGTGATAAATTCTGTTTCTTTCTTTGTATAAGGGACATTGAGTGACACCAAATAATATACTTCTGAAAGTTACTTTGTAGGAAGCAGAATAAGGACCTCCAAAATATGTCTAAATCCTAATTACAAGAACCTTTGATATGTTATTTCATAAAGCAAGGGGTATTTAAGGTGGCAAATGAAATGATTGCTAGTCAGCTGACCTTAATAAAGATTAGGCATGATTATCCAGGTGGGACTAAGTTAGTCACCTGGTTCTCTAAATGTGGAAGAAAGAGGCGGAAGAGTTGGGTTGAGAGAGAGATCTGATGTTCAGCTGCTGGTTTTGAAGTTAGGGGAAAAGACCATGAGCCAAGGAATGCAGGTGGTCCCCAGAAAATGGTATAGGAATGTAATCAGACCCTCACCTGGAACCTTCAGAAGGAACCCAGATGTGCAGACTTCATTATTTTCACTCTATAAGACTCTTAAAATCTTCTGACACCCCAAACTGTAAGACGAGAATTTTATTTTGTTTTGTTTTCATTTCAGTGTGGTAATTTGTTATAGCAGCAATAGGAAACTAATACAGATTTTTATCCAGTAAAAGCTTGTCTGAGGAAACTGAATTTAAGCCTCTCAATTCATTCATTTAGCTTCACTTGGGTAAAGTCATTTTGTATTGGTATCCTACCTTAAGTAAAAGTAGAAATCTAAAGCCAATTTGGAGCTATTCAGCTCCATTAGCTGATATAGAGAATTCCCCATTGTAGAAATGCAAATGTGGTTCTGACTTTGAATCCTTTGAGGCATTAAGATAGAAGAAGTAATTCCTTGTTAAAATTACTCATTCTACTCCAAATTTTGTGTCTAAATTCCTCCATTCTTTTAGTGTCATGTTAATTTAAAGATTTAATTTTTTCCTTTTTCTCCCCAAAGCCCCCCAGTACACAGTTGTATACTTCTCGTTGTGGGTTCTTCTAGTTGTGGCATGTGGGATGCCGCCTCAGCGTGGCCCGATGAGCAGTGCCATGTCCGCGCCCAGGATTCGAACCAACGAAACACTGGGCCGCCTGCAGCGGAGCGCGCGAACTCAATCACTCGGCCACGGGGCCAGCCCCTAGTGTCATGTTAATTTAAACAATAGACTTATTTATTCTTTTTATATCTAGTCTCTCCAACCTCTTTTCTAGTTTCCAATAAACTTAAAAGGTAGGATTAGAAATTCATCTGTCTGTGTACATATGTGTGTGTGAGTGTGGTTATTTGAAAGAGAATGTAAACACACACACACACTTATACACACAAACATGTTTTACCCTTGAACATTTTCTTTGAATTCAACATAGTGTCTCCACACATTTTATTTATTCCTTCAGACATCCATATGATATATTTATTGTCCCACATTACATTCAGAAATAAGCAAACTGAGGAGAGTCTCATCAGAAACATGGTGGAGTGAGCTCTTCTCTTTATCTCTCCCACCTCTGAATTACAACTAAGCAGACATTCATTGACCAAAGGGGATACCCATGCAGCACAACAGGATGCCTGAGAGATCCATGCAGCTATACACATGAAGGTGGGTGGACTGTACCCCTGGAAAGCAGTGGAGACAGGTGAGCACTCCACTCCCCCTTCCTTGCAGCAATGATTCAGCTTGCGGATCTTCACATGGTGGCTGGCACTACTGTAAGGTGAAGTGGGGACAGCCCAGACTGCAGGCAAACACTATCCTGCCCAGCAGGAGTGCCCACTGAGGCACCACAGCCCTGCCACTGGGAATGTGCCTCAGTACAATTGTGAGAAGAGGCAGTGGCAGTTCTGCATGCACGTGCATGAGCACTTTCCCCACTGGTGGAAGTGCCCACTGTGTTGCTGAAGCCCCACCAGGGGAAACATGCCTTGGTGTGAGTGTCAGAAGAGGGGGCAGTACACCTGTGCGTGCACATGAATGCTTTCCTAGCTGGTGGGAGTGCCCAATATGCCACCATGGCCCTAACAATTGGCCCCAGCTCATACCCCCGTGAAGAAACACCACCCACCAAGCACAGTGGCTGATGTGACTGTAAACAGATGTGGCGGCAATCCAGCATGTGTGTGAACACTAGCCCAGCCTACAGGATCACCCACTGTACCTGCACAACTTCCAGCAGGTGAGGTAGGATCAGAAACACAGCTCTTGCTGCCTCCTACTTGTAGCAGGTGGAATCTGCAACCTGATACTGCCACAAATGTGCCAGCAAAGTATTAGTTGATCAAAGAACATGAAAAACTAAGTAACAATTCAGAGCAGAAGGAAAATGACAAGTCTCCAGAAACCAACTGTAAAGTCACAGAAATTTACAATCTAAATGACAATGAATTCAAAATACCTGTCTAAAGAAACTCAATGAGTTACAAGAAAACTCAGAAAGACAGTTCAATGAGCTAAGGAATAAAATTAATGAGGAGAGGAAATATTTCACCAAAGAGATTGAAACTATTAAAAAAAAACCCAAACAAATTCTGGATATGAACACAAACAATGAGATAGAAAATAATCTAGAATCCTTAAAAAATAGAGCTGACTTTATGGAGGATAGAATTAGTGATTTAGAGGATAGAAATATAGAAAGGCTTCAGGTGGAGGGGGAGAGAGAACTAAGATTTTTAAAAAATGAAGGAAATCATGAGAAATATTTCACTCAATTAGAAAAAACAATATAAGGATTATAGCTATTCTAGAGGGAGAAGAGAGGGAGGAAGGAGCATAGAGATTGTTCAAAGAAATAATAGCTGAGAACTTCCAAAACCTGGGGAAGGCACTGGCCTTACAAGTACATGAAGCCAGTAGAACTCCTAATTACATCAATGCAAAAAGACCTTCTCCAAGGCATACAAAGTAAACAACAAAGAAAAAATAGTAAGGGAAGCAAGGCAGAAGAAAATAATCTACAAAGAAACCCCTATCAGGCTTTCAGCAGATTTCTTGGTGGAAACCTTACAGGCTAGTTGAGTACAGAATGATATATTAAAAATACTGAAAGACAGAAACTTTTAGCCAAGAATACTCTACTCAGTGAAGCTATCCCTCAGATACAATGGAGAAATGAAACCTTTCCTAGATAAACAAAAGCTAAGAGATTTCTTCACCACTAGATCTCACTTACAAGAAATGATAAAGAAAGCCTTTATCCCTGAAACAAAAAGGCAAAAGATTACAAAACTTTGCACAAGGAGATAAATAGGCAGATAAAATCAAGAAACTGCAGCTCTCTATCAGAACAGCTTAGTAAACACTTAATTATAACATAAAAGATAAAGGGAAGAAAAGCATCGAAAGTAACTATAAAGACTTCAATTTAGTCACAAACTCACAACACACAGAAAGAATAATTTGTGACAACAGTAACTCAGAAGGGGAAGAGGAAAAAGATGGAATCCTCTTAGGCAAATGGTGATAAGTGACTATCAGAAAATGGACTATCTCATCTATGACATCTTTTATGCAAACCTCATGGTAACCCCTAAACAAAAAATCAGAGCAGAGTCACATTCATAAATAGAGAGAAAACTGATAAAACCACCAAACTGAAATGGCAGTCAGGAATACAAGGGGAGAGAAACAATGGAAATATAGAACAACCATGAAACAAGAGATAAAATGGCAATATTAAGCCCTCAAATATCAATAATCACTCTAAATGTAAATGGATGGAATGCTGTAATCAAAAGACACAGAGTAGCTGGATGCATTAAAAAACAAGACCCAACATAATACTCCCTCCAAGAAACACATCTCAACTCCAAAGACAAACATAGGCTTAGAGTTAAGGGATGGAGGACCATACTTCAAGCAATGGTAGACAAAAGAAAGCAGATGTTACCATACTTATATCAAAAAGCAGACTTCAAGATAAAAAAGACCAGGAGAGACAAAGAGGCACAGGCTATAACGATAAAAGGGACTTTCCACTAAGAGGACATAACACTTATGAATATATATGCACTTAACACAAGAACACCAAAGTACATAGAGCAACTGCTAGTAGACTTAAAGGGAGAAAATAACACCAATGCAATAATAGTAGTGAACCTCAACATCCCACTTGTATCAATGGGTGGATCATCCAGACAGAAAGTCAATAAGCAAACAGTGGATTTAAATGAAACACTAAGCCAAATGGGCTTAATAGACATATCTAGAACATTCCATCCCAAAACAGCAGAAAACACATTCTTATCAAGTGCACATGGAACATTTTCAAATATAGACCATATGTTGGGAAACAAGGCAAGCCTCAATAAGTTTAAGAAGATTGAAATCATACGAAGCATCTTTTCTGAGCACAATGCTATGAAATCAGAAATCAGCTACAAGAAAAAGCTGGGAATGTCACACATATGTGGAGACTAAACAACATGCTACTGAACGACAATTGGATCAATGAAGAAATCAAAGGATAAATTAAAAAATTCCTGCAGACAAATGAAAAGGAAAATATAACATACCAACTCTTATGGGATGCATCAAAAGTGATCATAACAGGGAAATTCATAGCAAAACAGGCCCACCTTAACAAACAACAAAAATCTCAAATAAGTAATATTAAAATGCACCTAACAGAGCTAGAAAAATAAGAACAGACAAAGCCCAAAGTCAGCAGAAGAAGGGAAATAATAAAAGTCAGAGCAGAAATAAACAAAATAGAGACTAAAAAAAAAAAGTAAAAAAGATCAATGAAACTAAGAGCTGGTTCTTTGAGAAGATAAACAAAATTGACAAACCCCTAGCCAGGCTCATCAAGAAAACAAGAGAGAAAGGTCAAATAAATAAAATTAGAAATGAAAGAGGAGAAATTACAACAGATACTGCAGAAATAGAAAGAATTATAAGAGAATACTATGAAAAACTACATGCCCACAAATTGGATAACCTAGAAGAAGTGGATGAATTCCTAGACTCATACAACCTCCCAAAACTGAATCAAGAAGACACAGAGAATCTGAACAGACCAATCACAAGTATAGAGATTGAAACAGTAATCAAAAACCTCCCAAGAAACAGGCCTCAACACCCCACTCATATCAATGGATAGATCATCCAGATAGCAAATCAAAAGGAAACAGTGGAATTAAATGAAGAGCCTGACCAGATGGCCTTAATAGACATATATAGAACACTCCATCCCAAAACAGTAGAATACACATTCTCCTCAAGCGTGCATGAAACAGTCTCAAGAATAGACCATATGTTGGGAAACAAGGCAAACCTCAATAAATTCAAGATTGAAATAATAACAAGCATCTTTTCTGATCACAATGCTATAAAGCTAGAAATTAATTACAAGAAAAAGCTGAGAAAAGGACAAAGATGTGGAGACTAAACAACATGCTATTGAACAACCAATGGATCATTGAAGAAATTAAAGGAGAAATAAAAAAAATATCTGGAGACAAATGAAAATGAAAACATACCGTACCAACTCATATGAGATGCAGCAAACTTCTATTAAGAAGGAAACTCTTCACAATATAGGCTTACCTTAACAAACAAGAAAAAACTGAAATAAACAATCTCAAACTACAGCTAATTGAGTTAGAAAAAGAAGAATAAACAAAGCCCAAAGCCAGCAGAAGGAGAGAAATAATAAAAATCAGAGCAGAAATAAGTGCTATTGAAACAAAAAAGGCAGTAGAAAGGATCAATGAAACAAAGAGCTGGTTCTTTGAGAAGATAAAATTGACAACCCCCTAGCCAGACTTACAAAGAAAAAAAAGAGAGAAAGCTCAGATAAATAAAATCAGAAATGAAAGAGGAGAAATAACAACAGACTCTGCAGAAATACAATGGATTATAAAAGAATACTATGAAAAACTATATGCCAACAAAATGGACAATCTAGAAGAAGTGGTTAAATTCTTAGACTCGTATAACCTCCCAAAGCTGAATGAAGAAGAAACAGAGAATCTGAATAGACCAATCACAAATGAAGAGATTCAAACAGTAATCAAAAGCATCCCAAAGAATAAAACCCCAGGACCAGACGGCTTCCCTGGGGAATTCTACCAAACTTTCAGAGAGGAATTAATACATATCCTTCTCAAGCTATTCAAAAAAATTAGGGAAGATGGAACACTTCCTAACACATTCTATAAGGCCAACGTCACTCTGATACCAAAGCCTGACAAGGACAACACAAAAAAGGAAAACTACAGGCCAATATCGCTGATGAATATAGATGCAAAAATCCTCAACAAAATATTGGCAACAAAAGTACAGCAAACATCAAAAAGATCATACCTCATGATCAAGTGGGATTCATACCAGGGACACAGGGATGGTTCAATATCTGCAATTCAATCAATGTGATAAACCACATTAACAAAATGAGGAATAAAAACCACACGATCATCTCAATAGATACAGAGAAAACACTTGACAAGATCCAATAGCCATTTATGATAAAAACTCTTAACAAAATGGGGATAGAAGGAAATTACCTCAACATAATAAAGGCCATATATGACAAACCCACAGCCAACATCATACTCAACTGGGAAAAACTGAATGTCATCCCTGTGAGAACAGGAACAAGAGCAGGGGGCCCACTATCACCACTCTTATTCAACATAGTACTGGAGGTTTTGGCCAGAGCAATTAGGCAAGACAAAGGAATAAAAGGAAACCAAATAGGGAGTGAAGAAGTGAAAGTCTCACTGTTTGGAGATGACATGATCTTACATACAGAAAACCCTAAAGAATCCATCGGAAAACTATTAGAAATAATCAACAACTACAGTAAAGTTGCAGGGTACAAAATCAACTTACAAAAATCAGTTGCATTTCTGTACTCTAATAACCAACTTACAGGAAGAGAATAAAGAATACAATTCCATTTACAATCACAGAAAAAGAATAAAGTACATAGGAATAAACTTAATAAGGAGGTGAAGGACTTATACAATGAAAACTATAAGACATTATTAAAAGAAATAGATAATGACATAAAGAGATGGAGAGAGATTCCATGCACATAGATTGGGAGAATAAACATAGTTAAAATCTCCATACTACCCAAAGCAATCTACAGATTCAATGCAATCCCCATCAGAACTCCAATGATATTCTTCACAGAAATAGAACAAAGAATAAACAAGTAATAAAAATTAGAGCAGAAATAAATGAAGTAGAGACTAAAAAAGCAGTAGAGAGGATCAATGAAACTAAGAGCTGGTTCTTTGAAAAGACAAACAAAATTGACAAACTCTTATCCAGACTCACCAAGAAAAGAAGAGAGAAGGCTCAAATAAATAAAATTAGAAATGAAAGAGGAGAAATGACAATGGATACAGCAGAAATACAAAGAATTATAAGAGAATACTATGAAAAACTATGCCAACAAATTGGATAACCTAGAAGAAGTGGATAAATTCTTAGACTCATACAACCTCCCCAAACTGAATCAAGATGAAATAGAGAATATGAATAGACCAATCATAATTAAAAGAATTGAAACAGTAATCAAAAACCTCCCAAAAAGCAAAAGTCCAAGACCAGATGGTTTCTCTGGAGAATTCTGTTGCATTTCTATACAGTAATAATGAACTAGCAGAAAGAGAAGTCAAGAATACAATTCCATTTACAATAACAACAAAAAGAATAAAATGTCTAGGAATAAATTTAATCAAGGAGGTGAAAGACCTATACTCTGAAAACTATAACATTATTGAAAGAAATTGAAGACATAAAGAAATGGAAAGATATTCCATGCTCATGGATTGGAAGAATAAACATAGCTAAAATGTCCATATTACCTAAAGCTATCTACAGATTCAATACAATCCCAATCAGAATCCCAATGACATTCTTCAGAGAAATAGAACAAAGAATCCTAAAATTTATATGAAACAACAAAAGACCCCAAATAGCCAAAGCAATCTTGAGAAAAAAGAACAAAGCTGAGGCATCACAATCCCTGACTTCAAAATATTCTACAAAGCCATAGTAATCAAAACAGCATGGTACTGGCAGAAAAACAGACACAGATCAGTGGAACAGAAGTGAAAGCCTCAAAATAAAATCACACATTTTTGAACAGCTCATCTTTGACAAAGGAGCCAAGAACATACAATGGAGAAAGGAAAGTCTCTTCAACAAATAGTACTGGGAAAACTGGACAGCCACATGCAAAGAATGAAAGTAGACCATTATCTTATACCATACACAAAAATTAACTCAAAATGGATTAAAGACTTGAATGTAAGACCTGAAACCATGAAGCTCCTGGAAGAATATATAAGCAGTATGCTCTTTAACATCGGTCTTAGCAGTATCTTTTTGAATATCATGTCTACTCAAGCAAGCGAAACAGAAGAAAAATAAACAAATGGGACTTCATCAGACTAACAAGCTTCCATAAGGCAAAGGAAACCATGAACAAAGTGAAAAGGCAATCCACAAAATGGGAGAAAATATTTGCAAATCGTATATCCAACAAAGTTTAATTTCCAAAATATATAAAGAACTCATACAACTCAGCAATAAAAAAACCAAACAATCCAATCAAAAAATGGGCAGAAGATATGAACAGACATTTATCCAAAAAATTTTTTTCCAAAGAAAAATACAGATGGCCAACAGGCACATGAAAAGATGCTCAACATCACTTATCATTAGGGAAATGCAAATCAAAACTATCACAAGGGGCCAGCCCTGTGGCTGAGCAGTTAAGTTCACATGCTCCGCTTTGGTGGCCCAGGGTTTCTCTGCTTTGAATCCTGGGCTTAGACATGGTACTGCTCATCAAGCCATGCTGAGGTGGCATCCCACATGCCACAACTAGAAGGGCTCACAACTAAAAATAGACAACTATGTACCTGGGGGATTGGGGAGAAAAAGGAAAAATAAAATCTTTAAAAAAAACCCCTACAATGAGATGTCACCTTACACCAGTCAGAATGGCAATAATTACCAAGACCAAAAACAACAAATGTTGGAGAGGATGTGGAGAAAAGGGAGCCTGCATACACTGCTGTTGGAGTGGCACCTGGTGCAGCCACTATGGGTAACAGTATAGAGGTTTCTCAAAAAATTAATAATAGAAATACCACATGATTGAGCTATCCCACTACTGGGTACTTATCCAAAGAGCATGAAATAAACAATTCAAACAGATTTATGCACCCCTATTTTCATTGCAGCATTATCACAATAGCCAAGACGTGGAAGTAACCCATGTCCTTCAACTGATGAATGGATAAAGAAGATGCGGTATCTATATATTCAATGGAATACTACTCAGCCATAAAAAAGATGATATCATCCCATTTGCAACAACATGAATGAACGTTGAGGGTATTAGGTTAAGCAAAATAAGCCAGACAGAGAAAGAAAAATACCACATGATTTCACTCGTATGTGGAAGATAAACAAACACATGGATAAAGAGAACAGATTAGTGGTTACCATGTGTGAAGAGGGTTGGAGGTAGGCAAAAGTGATAAAGGGGCACCTATGTATGGTGATGGACAAAAATTAGACTATTGTGGTGAGCATGATGCAATCTATACAGAAACTGATAAACAACAATGTACACCTGAAATCACAATGTTATAAACCACCATGAACTCAATAAAATAAAGAAATAAGGAAATTGAGTCTGAGGGATTTTAAATTTTTCACATTTAAATAATGAAATAGTGAAAGCTTACTATTCACTCCCTTGAATATGTACAAAAAGAATCAAGCATTATGTGCTCTCAATTTTTGTATGACTCCTTCAATTCTACAAATTATATATTTTATTTTATTTTGTGTTTTCCAGCTCTACTGGGATAGAACTGACATACAACATTGTATAAGGTGTACAGTTGGTGGTGAGCAGGATTCATTCTATACAAAAATTGATATATAATAATGTACACCTGAAGCAACACAATGTTATAAACCATATGACCTCAATAAAATAATTTTAAAAAGTTCTTATTTGAGGATAAATAAACCTGAAAAAGTTCAATTAAAGTGAATCCACTTAAAAGTAGAAGAAATGGGGGCTGGCCCCGTGGCCGAGTGGTTAAGTCTGTGCGCTCCGCTGCAGGCGGCCCAGTGTTTCGTTGGTTCGAATCCTGGGCACGGACATGGCACTGCTCATCAAACCACGCTGAGGCAGCGTCCCACATGCTACAACTAGAAGGACCCACAACGAAGAATATACAACTATGTACTGGGGGACTTTGGGGAGAAAAAGGAAAAAATAAAATCTTTAAAAAAAAAAAGTAGAAGAAATGTTAGTAAATATTTGATTTAATATCTTTTTTTGACATGAATTTTCTTGAATAGAAGATGTATAATCCAAAATTCTAATATTTGCCAACTTTGAATTCATCATGGCCAGATGGGAGGTCACAATAGTACATAACAATCTCAAAATATTTTTTTATAATGTTATAATAGCAATATAGTGAGAAAGTATATGTAACGCCTTCAAAGTGTGAATAGCACAGCCACACATTGGAATCTTATGTAGACACTGAAATTATGAGTCAGCATTACTCAAAGTGATTGGGGTTAAGTCCATGAGATATCATTGTGTAAGAAGGAAGAGTAGACACAAAGAAAGACTTAATCTAATTTCATTCCTACTGACAATCTTTATTGTGTAAATTTTTAGCTTTTTAAAAAACTTCTCTTCCTGTATTATGCACATATACATATTCATATGCTTTTATACAAGATCATAATAGTATCCTGTATCCATCATAAGTGCTCCTTATATTTAAGTATAGTGGTATCAAAACAGTATTGAATGACAATCTAAAACTTCCCTATATAAAGACATAAAATATAATTTAGTGATATGAATATGGGTCACTAATTTCAGATTAAATTTCCAATTACTTGGAAATAAAAGAATATAATAGAAGGGCTTTAAAATTTGAGAGGAAGCAGCATCTAAGTTATAATTTCATCTTACATAAAGTTATGTGGATTCAAATATGCTTATGGGAGGTAGAGGTGATCCTTAAGAGGTAAATAAGAATGCCTTCAAGATTACAGTTAAAGGTGATGCAACTTTTAGAGAGAGATCTAAGGCCAAAAGGAATAAGAAATGACAGAATGTGGGGCTGGCCCAGTGGCGTAATGGTTAAGTTCACACTGCCTGCTTTGGCGGCCCACAGTTTGCAGGTTTGGATCCCAGGCGCGGACCTAGCACCACTTGCCAAGCTACCCTGTGGCAGCATCCCACATAAAATAGAGGGAGATTGGCATAGGTGTTAGCTCAGTGACAATCTTCCTCAAGCAAAAATAAGAATATTGGGGGGCCTGCCCAGTGGCACAGCAGTGAAGTTCACACGCTCTGCTTTGGCGGCCCAGGGTTCACCAGTTAGGATCCTGGTCATGGACCTACCTACCACTTCTCAAACCATGCTGAGGTAGGTATTAAACATACAAAATAGAGGAAGATGGACACAGATGATAGCTCAGGGACAATTTTCCTCTGCAAAAAGAGGAGGGTTGGCAGTGGATGTTAGCTCAGGGCTAGTCTTCCTCAGAAAAAAGAAAAAAAAAGAGGAAGATTGGCAACAGATGTTAGTTCAGGGCCAATATTCCTTATTAAAAAAAGGAAATAACAGAATGTGAAAACTAGTTGGTAATATGTGTAAAGGGTGATTTATTAGCACTAAGTATACAGGACATTCACTTTTATTTTTGTTTATAGAAAGGATTTGCAAGTGAAGAATGTAAAAGTGACACCTAAATTCTTTCCATAAAAAATAAAATCTAAAAAAGCAATAGAGAGAACATGAGATGACTGAGTGATAGATTTGACCTCACTTTATTAGTAAGTAGTCCCAATTCCCTGCATACACATCTATACATACTTAAATGACAAACAGAAAAATTGATGAAAAAACTCCAATTCCTTGTTTAGAAAAATGCAATCAAAAATAAGAATAAAAACCCTCTGACCCCGTTATACAAATGCAAAGAACTTGTACAGACAATTTACAGTCAAGAAAACTTATGAATAACTAACCCACAAATATATCGGAGTCACAGGTAATGAAATAATTGCAAAGTAAAGCTATTTAGCATGCCCTTTTTAACTTAACTTTAATTTTTTTATTTGAATGTCCAGAGTGAAAGAAAATACTGTGAAATATATGTCTCATGAACTATTGCTGAAGGTATATTTGCAAGCAGTACATTGGTCTAGATCGTTTCTATAAATATGGAAACACATTTGAATATGCCCTATCTTAAACATAAAAAAGAAATACCCTCACATCACTGGACATTCTTCCACATATGATACTCTATTTTCCTACTCCATTTAATTGAAAAACTCCTTGGATATGTTCTACTTGTACTGGAAGCACTTAATGCCTCCCATTCCCTCCTCTAACTAGGCTTTCATCCCCTAATTTTCAACGATTACCCATGTGTTGATGAGTTCAATGTTCACTTCTCTTTTTTGCATCATAAATAGATTAATTAATCAGACCAGGAAACAATTGTAGAGATCTCTAGGCTCTAGACTAGGCTAGTGGCTGTCAGGTGGCCTCAAGTAAATATACCTGACTTTGATTCTCTCTGATCTTTTCCTACGGTACCTACTGGGTCTCAGACTCACTTGGATGGGTAGTCTGAGGGGAAGGTCTCTACGTGTAAGTCTGAATTCCTCCTGGATGGTTGATGATGAAGACTGAAGCTCTTTCCCAGACAAGACAGCAGGAAGGAGTGAAGCACCAGTTATCATAGTCAAATGGACTCAAAAAACAACAACAAGGTCCCATGCAGTTCAAACTTGCACATGCTGAGGGACTCCAGCAAGGAGATACTTACAGCTCCCAAGGTCTGCTCATTAGGCACATTTCCCTCTTATTACTCCAACCTCTAAGCCAACGATTTCCCTGTGGGACACTAGTCTGAACAGAAAAAAATGTTTCCCTGGAGATTCTGTGTTCCCAGTAGACCAGGTTAGGATCAAGCAAATCCAGTCTTTATTAGTCCTTTCTCATAAACTCTGCTGGTTTCCAGAGATCTACTCTCCCAGCCCCTTATCCCAACTCTGATTTAAAATTTTCTCAAAAGTCTAAGACTGAACAATCTTTCTGGATTAGATCCCTTGAATCTTCAAACTATTGACTTGTGGTGGAGACACAGCCACTGATATCTACAGAAAATACCATTCTCCTCTGCAACAAAGGGGAGAACTTAGTTCTTTTGATATAAACCTTGGGCACTACACGCTTCAGCTTCATGGCACATTTGCCGTAACAATTAGGAATTTCATACTTATATCACAAGTTAGGAGCTGTCATTTTGTCCCTCATTATGAAGCATTTGTTAATTATAAGAAATGTATTTAGATATTTTTGCACTATAATATGAGCTTGGAATAGTAAAGTAAATAGATCCTTCCCTATGGCCTCCAGAAGGAACCCAGCCCTGCAAGCATCTTGATTGTAGCCCAATGAGACCCACTTCAGGCTTCTGACCCCCCAGAATTGTAAAAGCATAAGTGAATTTGTTTTAAATCACCAGTGTGGTGATTTTACATTAGCATTAAAAATGGAATACAAACATTTATCCTATAAAATTTTGTTCAGGAAACTGAGATTATGTATCTCCATTCATTTAGCTTCCTCTGGGTAAAGGCATTTTGTATTGTAATCCCGCCTTAGGTAGAAGAAGAAATTTAAAATCAATTTGGAGATATTCAGCCTCTTTAACTGTTAGAGAATTTCTCATTGCATAAGTGCAAATGTGCTTCAGATTTTGACACGTTTGCAGCATTTAGAATGGAAAAATAATTCATCGCTTACACTTACATCTACATTGACTTTAAATCTTTGTGTCTAAATTTCTACATTCTTTTAATTTCACGTAAACTCAAATGTTCATTCTTTCCATTTCTATCCTCTTGAACTTTCTCTCAAGTTTCTTTTCAATGTAAAATATGAAGTTAAAAATAAGTCTGTGTTTGTGTACCTATATGTATGTGAGCATATTTATTTGAAATAAAAGTGTATAGAAATAAGCGCACACATATACATACACATGAGCTTTACTTTTGAATATTTTCTTTGGACTCAACAAAATATGCCCAAACATTTCATTTGTTTCTTGTAACATCTGTCTGAAGTTATGTTTACTATCCCACACTACTTTCAGAAATAAGAAAGTTGAGGTTCCGAGTAATTAAATTAGGAACAATTTCATTAAAACGCCATTAACGTTTATTGTGCACTTTCTTGAATTATACAGAAATGGAAACATACTGTACTGTGTGTTTTTACGGCTGTAATTTTTTTAAAAGATTTTATTTTTTCCTTTTTCTCCCCAAAGCCCGCGGTACATAGTTGTATATTCTTCGTTGTGGGTCCTTCTAGTTGCGGCATGTGGGACGCTGCCTCAGCATGGTTTGATGAGCAGTGTCATGTCCATGCCCAGGATTCGTACCAACGAAACACTGGGCCGCCTGCAGCAGAGCGCGCGAACTTAACCACTCAGCCACGGGGCCAGCCCCTTTATGGCTGTAATTTTGTATGGCTCCTTTAATTAATCAAATTGTACTTTTCAAATATGTGCAGTTTATAGCAGCTAATTATATTCCAATAAATTACTTAGGAAGAAAAAAGTCTAGCAGTGCATGGATGAGTGTAAGGTCTAGAGCACAGGTAGCTGATTCACACTGAGAAGCGGTGGGAGATATCTCTTCTACCTGGGAAGAAAGAAAAGTGTCATCTATGGATATAGAAACAGTAGTAGTAAATTAAAGCAATTCACACATGATACTTTTCATGCCTATAAAACGGAAGATAAAACTAGATAGAGAAATAGAGCAAACTGATCATACATTGGTTCAAGTGAGAAGACCAGCATGGCCTCACGCAACATCATGGATGAGCCTTAGGAACACAGTGTAGAGACTCACAGCTGACTATAGACCCATGAGGAGATCAGCAGAGCTTAGAACAATTTTTCACCATACAATCTCATTTGACAACAAAAGTGCTATATTAAATCATTTACTTTTAGAATGGCTTGTTATGCAGCAATAGCTAACTGAGACAATAATCAAAGTGAAGAGAGATGAGGACAATTATAATAATCTGCTGCAGATTATTCTTGGCATTTGTTCTTATATTTGAAGATAGCATTCATGATTACTTTTTAATTTCAGTTTATTTCAGACAACTGTATTTAAAAATTCTTGGGGCCAGCCCCGTGGCCTAGTAGTTAAGTTCACATGCTCCACTTTGACAGCCCAGGGTTTCACCGGTTTGGATCCTGGGTGCAGACCTAGCACCGCTCATCAGGCCATGCTGAGGTGGCGTCCCACATAGCACAACTAGAAGGACCTACAGCTAGAATATGCAACTACGTACTGGGGGACTTTGGGGAGAAGAAAAAAAAAGAGGAAGATTGGCAACAAATGTTAACCCAGGGCCAATCTTTAGAAAAAAAAAAGAAACCTCTCATTGGGGTTCTTTTCCAGGTAACAAAGAAAAGTTGAAAGGGATGCATGTTTGTGTAGAAAACTGGTCACCTTGATTTACATGTCTGGACAGGAATGCATACTCTCTCTGGAGTCATTCTTTGATAATAAAAAATAAATAAAATCCTGAGCACAATGGAGATATATAATAGATGATAATGATCATTCATCATCCTTTTCATAATTATCGCAAAATTTAGAAGAAGGGATATATTTTCTTTACAGCAATGAAAGGAGTCATATTATAGGTAGCATTGGATGTTTTCAAGCAGGAAAAAGAAGGTAATTAAATAAAGAATAGAAAACACCAATCTATCCTTCATCTGTACGTATAAATGCCGTCACACATGGGCAGCAATCCTCCATACTCCAATGAATACATGTATGGCATGAAGAACAAATATTTTTCATAGTAACACAATGTGTGATTTAAAATTTTGCCCCATCGTATTGAAGGTCATCTGAGATTCTAAGGTCATATTAGGTCAATATGTTTATTAAAATTTGTCTTTTAATGAAGACTCATCTTGGAGACGTGTGCTTAATAAATATTTTGCCAGTGACCAAGGCAGGCATTGTTGACATCAAGCTGAAAGAGAACAGGATCCTTATGAGGAGAACAAAACCCAATGACCAGCTATAAAACACAATTTAAAGTCCACATTATCAAGAAGAGAGGTTTAGATAGTGATATATAAAGGAATGTCAGACATAAAAGCCAAAACCAGTGGTATCACATTTATAAAATTATATAAATTCCCTTGGTCAGTAAGCATAGTTTTTCCAGAGAAGTGGTACAACTATGACAATTGTTTTAGTAAAAAAAAAAAAACTTGGTATGATATATGTCATTTTAGAAAAATTATTCTAAAAAATCTATGTTGTCTTATTACTTAAATGAAAATTTCCAAATGTTTCTGATCTGTTGTTGGAATAAATTTGGGAAAGTAGGAAACAACCAAGAGAAAAACTATTGGATATCAGAGAGAGGAGAGAGCTTAACAAAGTGAGGTAGTTAAAGTGAATAGAGAAAGTTGTGGTCAAAGAAATGGAAATTCCAGGAAATAAATAGAAAGATGTTATATTTTCACGGTCTGATCAAATAATCAACATTTTTGACTCTGAGACTTTGACCCCTGTAATCATGGGCATTTCTTCAATCTAGGACAACTGGCCCTTTAACAGTTTCCTTAAGGAATGTTTTCAGAGGGCCAGCCTGGTGGCTCAGCAGTTAAGTGCACATGTTACACTCTGGCAGCCCGGGGTTCGCTGGTTCGGATCCTGGGTGCGGACACAGCACCACTTGGCAAGCCATGCTGTGGCAGGCATCTCACATATAAAGTAGTGGAAGATGGGCATGGATGTTAGCTCAGGCCAGTCTTCCTCAGCAAATGGAGGAGGATTGGCAGCAGATGTTAGCTCTGGGCTAATCTTCCTCAAAAAAAAAAAAAAAAGCTTTTTAGTTTGATGTAGTCCCATTTGTTTATTTTTTCTTTTGTTCCCCTTGCCTGAGAAGATATGGTATTCAAAACCGGGCTGCGAAGACCAATGTTGAAGAGCCTGCTACCTATGTATTCTTCTAGTTTTATGATTTCAGGTTTTACATTCAAGTCTTTAATCCATTTTGAGTTAGTTTTTGCATATGGTGAAAGACAATGGTCTAATTTCATTCTTTTGCATGTGGCTGTCCAGTTTTCCCAACACCATTTATTGAAGATACTTTCTTTTCTCCATTGTATGTTCTTGGCTCCTTTTTTGAAAATTAGCTGTCCATAGATATGTGGGTTTATCTCTGGGCTGTCAGTTCTGTTCCATTGATCTGTGTATCTGTTTTTCTGCCAGTACTATGCTGTTTTAATTTCTGTAGCTTTGTAGTATATTTTGAATTTTGGGAGTATGGTACCTCCAGCTTTGTTCTTTTTTCTCAGAATTGCTTTGGCTATTTGGGGTCTTTTGTTGTTCCATAAGAATTTTAGGATACTTTATTCTATTTCTGTGTCATCGGGGTTCTGATTCGGATTGCATTAAATCTGTAGGTTGCTTTAGGTAATATGGACATTTTAACTATGTCTATTTTTACAATCCATGAGAATGGAATATCTTTCCATTTCTTTATATCTTCAAATTCTTTCAATAACGTCTTACAGTTTTCAGTGTATAGGTCTTTCACCTCCTTGGTTAAATTTATTCCTAAGCGTTTTATTCTTTTTGTTGTAATTGAAAATTGGATTGTATTCTTGATTTCTCTTTCTGCTAGTTTGTTATTAGTGTGTAGAAATTCAACTGGTTTTTGTATATTGATTTTTACTCTGCAACTTTACTGCATTCATTAATTATTTCTTGTTTTTTTTTGATGGACTCTTTAGAGCTTTCTATATATAGAATCATGTCATCCACAAATAGTGTAAACCAAAACTACAATGAGATATCAACTCACACCTGTCAGAATAGATGTTATTAAAATGACAAGAAATAACAAGTGTTGGAGAGGATGTGGAGAAAAGGGAACCCTCACACCCTGCTGGTGGGAATGCAAACTTGTGCAGCCACTATGGAAAACAATATGGAGATTTCTCAAAAAATTAAAAATAGAAATGCCATACCATCCAGCTATTCCACTTCTGGGTATTTATCCACCGAATGTTAAAACACTAATTCAAAAAGACATATGCACCCCTATGTTCATTGCAGTATTATTTACAATAATGAAGACTTTGAAGCAAACCAAGTGCCCATCAGCAGATGAATGGATAAAGAAGATGTGGTGTATATACATGTACTCCGAAATACTACTCAACCATAAAAAAGGCAATATCATGACATTTGCAACAACGTGGATGAAGCTTGAGGGTATTATGCTAAGCAAAATAAGTCAGAAAGAGAAAGACAAGTACCATATGATTTCACACATATGTGGAAGATAAACAAACACAGAGATAAGGAGAACATATTGGTGGTTACCAGAGGAAAACGGGGTTTGGAGGTGGGTAAAGGGGCATATATATATATATATATATATATATATATATATATATATACAGTGACAGATGGAAACTAGACTTCTAGCGGTGAACATGGTAAAGTCTATACAAAAGCTGAAATATAATAGTGTACACCTGAAATTTACACAATGTTAGAAGCCAATGTGACCTCAATAAAATACTTAAAAAAAGTATATAAAACCTACTTGATCATGATGTATAATCTTTTTTACTGTATTATTGTATTTGATTTGCTAGTATTTTTTTGAGGATTTTTGGATTGATTTTTATCAGTGCTGTTGGCCTGTAATTTTCTTTTTTTTGTGTTGTCCTTGTCTGGTTTTGGTATCAGGATAATGAGTTAGGGAGCCTCCCCTCCTCTTCAATTTTGAGGAGAGTTTGGGAGGGATAGGTATTAAGTCTTCTTTGAATGTTTGGTAGAATTCACCAGGGAAGCCATCTGGTCCTGGACTTTTATTTTTTGTTTATTTATTTATTTTTTTTTATCAAAGATATATTTATTATTTCTGTTCCAAGGTCTATTTTTTTTAATTAATGTTATGATAGATTACAACCTTGTGAGATTTCAGTTGTACATTTTTGTTAGTCATGTTGTGGGTACACCACTTCCCCCTTTGTGCCCTCCCCCCACGCCCCCCTTCCCTGGCAACCACCGATCAGATCTCCTTGTCAATATACTAACTTCCACCTATGAGTGGAGTCATATAGAGTTCGTCTTTCTCTGACTAGCTTATTTCGCTTAACATAATACCCTCAAGGTCCATCCACGTTGCTGTGAATGGGCCAATTTTGTCTTTTTTTATGGCTGAGTAGTATTCCATTGTGTATATATACCATATCTTCTTTATCCAATCATCAGTTTCTGGGCATGTAGGTTGGTTCCACGTCTTGGCTATTGTAAATAATGCTGCGATGAACATAGGGGTGCAAGGGACTCTTGGGATTTCTGATTTCAGGTTCTTAGGATAGATACCCAGTAATGAGATGGCTGGGTCATAGGGTATTTCTATTTTTAACTTTTTGAGAAATCTCCATACTGTTTTCCATAGTGGCTGTACCAGTTTGCATTCCCACCAACAGTGTATGAGGGTTCCTTTTTCTCCACAACCTCTCCAACATTTGTCGCTCTTGGTTTTGGATGTTTTTGCCAATCTAACAGGTGTAAGGTGGTATCTTAGTGTAGTTTTGATTTGCATTTCCCTGATGATTAGCGATGATGAACATCTTTTCATGTGTCTATTGGCCATATTCATATCTTCTTTTGAGAAATGTCTGTTCATGTCCTCTGCCCATTTTTTGATCGGGTTGTTTGTTTTTTTGTTGTTAAGCCATGTGAGTTCTTTGTATATTATGGAGATTAACCCTTTGTCGGATAAGTGGCTTGTAAATATTTTTTCCCAATTAGTGAGCTGTTTTTTTGTTTCAATCCTGTTTTCCCTTGCCTTAAAGAAGCTCTTTAGTCTGATGAAGTCCCATTTGTTTATTCTTTCTATTGTTTCCCTCAACTGAGGAGTTATAGTGTCCGAAAAGATTCTTTTGAAACTGATGTCAAAGAGTGTACTGCCTATATTCTCTTCCAGAAGACTTATTGTTTCAGGCCTAATCTTTAGGTCTTTGATCCATTTTGAGTTTATTTTGGTGTGTGGTGAAAAAGAATGGTCAATTTTCAATCTTTTGCATGTGGCTGTCCAGTTTTCCCAGCACCATTTGTTGAAGAGACTTTCTTTTCTCCATTGTAGGCCCTCTGCTCCTTTGTCAAAGATTAGCTGTCCATAGATGTGTGGTTTTATCTCTGGGCTTTCAATTCTGTTCTATTGATCTGTGGACCTGTTTTTGTACCAGTACCATGCTGTTTTGATCACTGTAGCTTTGTAGTATGTTTTGAAATTGGGGATTGTGATTCCGCCGGCTTTGTTTTTCTTGCTCAGGATTGCTTTAGCAATTCGTGGTCTTTTGTTGCCCCATATGAATTTTAGGATTCTTTGTTCAATTTATGTGAAGAATGTTCTTGGGATTCTGATTGGGATAGCATTGAATCTGTAGATTGCTTTAGGTAGTATGGACATTTTAACTATGTTTATTCTTCCAATCCATGTGCATGGAATGTCTTTCCATCTCTTTATGTCGTCGTCAATTTCTTTCAAGAAAGTCTTGTAGTTTTCATTGTATAGATCCTTCACTTCCTTGGTTAAGTTTATCCCAAGGTATTTTATTCTTTTCGTTGCGATTGTGAATGGGATTGAGTTCTTGAGTTCTTTTTCTGTTAGTTCATTGTTAGTGTATAGAAATGCTACTGATTTATGTATGTTGATTTTATACCCTGCTACTTTGCTGTAGTTGTTGATTATTTCTAATAGTTTTTCTATGGATTCTTTGGGGTTTTCTATATATAAGATCATGTCATCTGCAAACAGCGAGAGTTTTACTTCTTCGTTACCTATTTGGATTCCTTTTATTTCTTTTTCCTGCCGAATTGCTCTGGCCAACACCTCCAGTACTATGTTGAATAGGAGTGGTGAAAGTGGGCACCCTTGTCTTGTTCCTGTCCTCAGAGGGATGGCTTTCAGTTTTTGTCCATTGAGTATGATGTTGGCTGTGGGTCTGTCATATATGGCCTTTATTATGTTGAGGTACTTTCCTTCTATACCCATTTTATTGAGGGTTTTTATCATAAATGGGTGTTGGATCTTGTCGAATGCTTTCTCTGCATCTATTGAGATGATCATGTGGTTTTTGTTTTTCATTTTGTTGATGTAGTGTATCACGTTGATTGACTTGCGGATGTTGAAGCACCCCTGTGTCCCTGGTATAAATCCCACTTGATCATGATGTATAATCTTTTTACTGTATTATTATATTTGATTTGCTAGTATTTTTTTGAGGATTTTTGGATCGATTTCCATCAGTGCTGTTGGCCTGTAATTTTCTTTTTTTTGTGTTGTCCTTGTCTGGTTTTGGTATCAGGATAATGAGTTAGGAAGCCTCCCCTCCTCTTCAGTTTTGTAGGAGAGTTTGGGAAGGATAGGTATTAAGTCTTTGAATGTTTGGTAGAATTCACCAGGGAAGCCATCTGGTCCTGGACTTTTATTTTTTTGGGAAGTTTTTGATTGCTGTTTTGATCTCCTTACTGGTGATTGGTCTATTCAAATTCTCTACTTCTTCTTGGTCCAGTTTTGTAAGGTTGTATGGTTCTAAGAATTTATCCATTTCTTCTAGATTATCCAATTTGTTGGTGTATAGCTTTACATAGTAGTCTCTTATTGTCTTTTGTATTTCTGAGGTGTCCGTTGTAATTTCTCCTCTTTCATTTCTGATTTTATTTATTTGAGCCTTCTCTATTTTTTCCTTGGCGAGTCTAGCTAAGGGTTTGTCAATTTTGTTTATCTTCTTTTTCAACCAGCTCTTGGTTTCATTAATTTTTTCTATTTTTTTAAGTCTTTATTTTGTTTATTTCTGCTCTAATTTTTATTATTTCCTTCCTTCTGCTGATTTTTGGCTTTGTTTGTTCTTCTTTTTCCAATTCCTTTAGATCCATTGTTAGATTGTTTATTTGTGATTTTTCTTCTTTGTTGAGGTAGGCCTGTCTTGCTATAAACTTTCCTCTTACAACTGCTTTTGCTTTATCCCATAGATTTTGGCATGTTGTATTTTCATTTTCATTTGTCTCCAGGAATTTTTTTATTTTTTCCTTTGATTTCTTCATTGACCCAATCATTGTTCAGTAGCATTTTGTTTAATCCCCACATTTTTATGGCTTTTCTGATTTTATTCTTGTAGTTGATTTCTAGTTTCATACCTTTGTGGGAGCCATTATTGTGACCAGTACAGGCATGCTGACACAGACACTGGCATACACCATTGGAGTTCTTCCCCTGGCCTGTTAGCCCAGGGTCTGCCTGACCCACTACAGTGCGAATTTAATCCAGCTCAGCCAGGGCAGGCATCCCATCCTAGGGGCTGGCCCCACCCAAGAGCAAGCCCTTGGGCAACTTGTGGGCCTGCATATGTGGGGTTCCCAGAACCTCTGCAGCTAGACAAGGGGGTCCACCTCTGCAGGTCAGGGTGTGCATGAGGAGCTGGTAGATTGTGCAAGGTGTTGGTGGAGTGTGTGGGGGCTCTGCAGTGGGGTGACTGGGTCCACATCAGTGGGTTTGGGCCAGCACATGGGACAGGACTGTGTTCAAGGGGTGTGAGGCTGTGTGGGCAGTGGGGCTTTTCAGTTGAAGCAGACTTTTTGTTATCAAACAGTTACATAGGGGATCAACTGGAACTTCCAGATTCTGAAACAATTTGGCATGCCCATGCCTGGGGCCAGCCCCACTCACCTGCAATCCTGAGAGAGCAGACAACAGCCTTGCAAGCCAGAGGCCTACAGAAATTGTAAGCCCCTAAGCCTAGCAAGCAGCCATGCTGGGAGCCTACTCACTTAACAGAAAATCTGCAACATGAATGTGTTATTAGATCTTACAGCCAACTGTGCTGGGGCTCCCCTTGCCCAATAAAGTGAGTGAAGTGTCCATAGCAGCCACACACTGCTGAGCATTACAACCAACTGGCCAAGTGACAGCCTAGACTCCCTGGGCACCTGCAGCAAGAGGAACCCTGTTACAACAGGAGGACACAAGTAGCCCACACAGAGGACATTGGTGACAAAGGGGAAGGAAGTGGTGAAGAGAGGGAAGTACACTGCTGGGCCTCATAAGGCATCTCTTACATAAGTTCACCTCTCTAAGATTGGGAGACATAGCTCACTTACCTAATACATAGATATAAACACAGAGAAAGCGGGACTATGAGGAGACAAAGGACCATGTTAAGTAAGGGAATAGGACAAAACCCCAGAAAAGTAACCAAGCAAAACAGAAATAAACAATCTACCTGACAAAGCATTCAAACAAAAAGTCATAAGGATGCTCATTCATCTTGGGAAAAGAATGGATGAACACAGTGAGAACATCAACAAAGAATTAGAAAATATAAAAAAGAACCATTCAGAAATGAAGAATACAACACTGGAAATCAAAAATTCACTAGAGTGACACAATAACAGAATAGATGATACAGAAGAACAGATCAACAAGCTGGATGAAAGACTAGAGGAAATCACCCCAAATGAATAGATACAAGAAAAAGTATTAAAAAGAACAAGGACAGTCTAAGGGACCTCTGGGACAACATCAAGAGCACTAACACCCATATTATAGGTGTCCAAGAAGTAGAATAGAGAGACAAAGGGCCAGAGAAGTTATTTGAAGAAATAATAGCTGAAAAATTTCCTAACCTAAGGAAGGAAACAGACATCCAGGTACAGGAAGCACAGAGAGCACCAAGGAAGATAAACCCAAACAGGCCCACACAAAGACACAATACAATTAAAATGTCAAGAATTAAAGATAAAGAAAGAATCCTGAAAGCTGTAAGAGAGGCAACAAGTGACATACAAAGGAAACCCCATAAAGCTATCAGCTGACTTCTCACCCCAAACCCTACAGGCTAGAAAGAAGGGGCATGATATATTTAAAGTGCTGGAAAGAAAGAGCCTACATCAAGAATACTGTACCTGGCAAGGTTATCATTCAGAGTGGAAGGAGAGATAAAGAGTTTCTCAGACAAGCAAAAACTAAAGTTTATCACCAAGAAATCAGCCTGATAAGGAATACTAAAGGGACTTGTTTAAGCGGTAAAGAGAAGACCACAAATAGGAATAAGAAAATTATTTTTAAAAAGAAATAAAGTCACTAGAAAGGCAAATACACAGTAAAGATAGCAGATCAACAACCTATGAAGCTAATATGAAGGTCAAAATACAAAAGTACTACAATTATCTATTTCACTGATAAGAGGGTAACGGATACACACACACGAAAAAAAGAGGTTAGATATGATATGAAAAACATAAAATATGGGAGGAGGGGAGTAAAAGAGTAGAGCTTTTAGCAAGCAGTCAAACTAAAGAGATCATCAACATAACATAGATTGATATATATGTAGGTTATTATATATGAACCTCATGGTAATCACAAACAAGAAACCTATAATAAATACACAAAAAACTAAGAGAAAGGGACCCAAACATAATACTAAAGAAAGTCATCAAAACACAAGTGAAGAGACCAAAGAAGAGGAAAGGAATAAAGAAGAGCTAACACACTCAGAAAAAAGGTAACAAAATGGCAATCAGTACATACTTACCAATAGCTACGTTGTTTATTTACTTTTTGTTGAGGAAAATTGGTTCTGAGCTAACATCTATTGCCAATCTTGCTTTCTTTTTTTCTCCCCAAAGCTATAAACATAGTTGCATATCCTAGTTGTATGTCAATCTAGTTCTTCCATTGGGATGCTGTCATAACATGGCTTGATAAATGGTGTGTAGGTCCACATCCAGGATCTAAACTCGTGAACCCTAGGCTGCCAAAGTGGAGCACATGAACTTAACCACTTGGGGGGTAGCTATTGGGTGCCATGGGGCTGGCCCTCAATAGCTACTTTAAATGTCAGTGGACTAAATGTTCCAATCAAAAGGCATAGGGTGGCTGATTGGATAAAAACAAGACCCATATATATGCTACATACAAGAGACACACTTAAGACCTAAAGACACTCACAAACTGAAAGGGAAGGAATGGAAAAAGATACTCCATGCAGACAACAATGAAAAGGAAGCTGGAGCAGCATTACTTATATCAGACAAAATAGACTTTAAAACAAAAACTGTGACAAGAGACAAAGAAGGGCACTACATTTTGATAAAAGGAGCAATAAAACAAGAAGATACAACACTTGTAAATATCTATGCACCCAACATAGGAGCACTTAAATATATAAAGCAATTATTAACTGACATAAAAGGAGAAATAGACAGTGACACATAATAGTAGTGGACTTTAACACTCCATTTACCAATGGTTAGATCATCCAAACAGAAGATCGATAAGGAAACACTGGCCTTAAATAACACATTAGACCAGGTGGACTTAGTACATATATACAGAACATTCCATCCAAAACCCACAGAATACACATTCTTTTCAAATGCACATGGGACATTCTCTATAATTGATCTCATATTAGGCCCAGAACAAGTCTCAATAAATTTCAGAAGATTGAAATAATACCAAGCATCTTTTCTGACCACAATAGTATGAAACCAGAAATCAACTGCAAGAAGAATATCAGAAAAGCCACAAATATGTGTGGATTAAACAAAACACTACTGAACAATGATTGGGTCAATGAAGAAATTAAAAGAGAAATCAAAGAATACCTGGAGACAAATGAAAATGAAAATACAACTTGCAAAAATTTATGGAATAGAGCAAAACTGATTCTAAGAGGGAAGTTTATAGCAATACAGGCCTACCTCAACAAACAAGAAAAAATCTCAAATAAACAATCTCACAGTAAATCTAAAGGAACCAGAAAAAGAAGAATGCACAAAGCCCCAAATTAGTAGAAGGAAGGAAATAATAAAAATTAGAGCAGAAATAAATGAAATAGAGACTAAAAAAAAAAAAAAAGAAAAGAAAAGAAAAATCAATGAAACGAAGAGCTGGTTCTTTGAAAAGATAAACAAAATTGACAACCGTTAGCTAGACTCACCAAGAAAAAAGAGAAGAGACTCAAATAAATAAAATCAGAACTGAAAGAGGAGAAATTACAGCAGACACCTCAGAAATACAAAAGATTATAAAAGAATACTAAAAAAAGCTATACACCAACAAATTGGATGATCTAGAAGAAATAGATAAATTCTTAGAATCATGCAATCTTCCAAAACTGAATCAAGAAAAATTAGAGAATCTGAGTAAACCAGTCATCAGTAAGGAGATTGAAACAGTAATCAAAAACCTCCCCAAAAGTAGAAGTCCAGGACCAGAGGGTTTCCTTGGTGAACTCTACTCAACACTCAAAGAAGACTTAATAACTATCCTTCCCAAAACTATTCCAAAAAGTTGAAGAGTGGGGAGAAGCTTCCAAATACACAGATCACTCAGCCAGCATTTCCCTGATACCAAAGCTAGACAAGGACAACACAAAAAAGAAAAATACTGGCCGATATCACTGATGAAGATTGATGCAAAAATCCTCAACAAAATACTGCCAAAGTGAATACAATACATTAAAAAGTCCATACACCAAGATCAAGTGGAATTTATTCCAAGGATGCAGGGATGCTTCAACATCCACAAATCAATCAACATGATACACCACATTAACAAAATGGGGAATAGGAATAACATGATCATCTCAATAGATGCAGAGAAAGTGTTTGATGAGACACAGCATCCATTTATGATAAAACTCTGAATAATACGAATATAGAAGGAAAGAACCTCAGCATAATAAAGGCCATATATGACAATTCCACAGCTAATATCATTCTCAATGGAGAAAAACTGAAAGCTATCTCTCTATGGACAGGAACCAGAGAAGGATGCCTGCTTTCACCATTCTTATTTAACACAGTATTGGAAGTGCTAGCCAGAGCAATCAGGCAAGAAAAAGAAATAAAAGTGATCCAAATTGGAAAGGAAGAAGTGAAACTGTCACTATTATATGTAGAAAACCCTAAAGAATCCACCAGAAAACTTAAGAAATAATAAATGAATATGGTCAAGTTGCAGGATACAAAATCAATATACAAAAATTCGTTGTGTTTATATACAATAACAACAAAGTAGTAGAAAGAAATTAAGTATACAATCCCATTTACAATACAAGAAGAATAAAATGCCTAGGAATTAACTTAACCAAAGAGGTGAAAGATCTGCACACTGAAAACTATAAAACATTGTTGAAAGAAATTGAAGAAGACACAAAGAAATGGAAAGATATTCTGTGCTCTTGTATTGGGAGAATTAACATAGTTAACATGTCCATACTTCCTAAAGCAATCTACAGATTTGATGCAATCCCTATCAAAGTTCCAACAACATTTTTTCACAGCAAAAGAGCAAAGAATCCTAAAATTTACATGGAACAACAAAAGACCCTGAATACCCAAAAGAATCCTGAGAAAAAAGAGGAAAGCTGGAGGTATCACGCTCCCTGATTTCAAAATATGCTGCAAAGCTATAGTAACCAAAACATCATGGTACTGGCACTAAAACAGATACACAGATCAATGCGACAGAATTGAGAACTCAGAAATAAACCCACACATCTGTGGACAGCTAATTTTTTATGAGAGAGCCAGGAACATACAATGGAGAAACGAAAGTCTTTTCAATAAATGGTGTTGGGAAAACTGGCCAGGCACATGCAAAAGAATGAAAATAGACCATTATCTTACACCATACACAAAAATTAACTCAAAATGGATTCAACACTTGAATGTAAGACCTGGGACCATTAAACTTCCAGAAGAAAACATAGGCAGTACGGTCTTAGACATTGGTCTTAGCAGCCTATTTTCAAGTACCATGTCTGTCTGGGCAGGGGAAACAATAGAAAAAATAAACAAATGGGACTACATTAAACTAAAAAGTTTCTGCACAGCAAAGGAAGCCATCAACAAAACATAAAGACAACCTAACAATTGGGAGAAGATATTTGCAAACCATATATCTGATGAGGGGTTAATATCCAAAATATATAAAGAACTCATACATCTCAACAACAAAAAACCCAACCCAATTAAAAAAATGGGCAAAAGATCTGAACAGAAATTTCTCCAAAGGAGATATACAGATGGCCAACAGGCACATGAAAAGATGTTCAACATCACTAACTATCAAGGAAATGCAAATCAAAACTGCAGTAAGATATCACCTCACGCCTGTCAGAATGGCCATAATTAACAAGACAGGAAATAAATGTTGGAGAGGATGTGGAGAAAAGGAAACTCTGATACGAACTGGTGCAGCCACTGTTGACAACAGTATGGAGATTCCTCAAAAAATTAAGAGTAGAATTTCCATATTATCCAGCTATTCCACTGCTGGGTATTTATCCAAAGAACATGAAAACATGAACGTGTAAAGATACATGCACACCTATGTTCATTGCAGCATTATTCACAATAGCCAAGACTTGGAAGCAACCTAGGTGACCACCAAGGGACGAATGGATAAAGAAGATGTGGTATGCATACACAATGGAATCCTATTCACCCACAAAAATGATGAAATTCAGCCATTTGTGACAATGTGGATGGACCTTGAGGGTATTATGCTAAGTGAAATAAGTCAAAGGGAGAAAGTTGAATATCATATGACCTCACTCATAAATAGAAAATAAAACAACAACAAAGAATCACTTAGAGATAGAGATTGGATTGGTGGTTACCAGAAGGGAAGAGGGGAGGGAGGAGGGCGAAAGGGGTGATTAGGTACATATGTGGGGTGAGGTATTGTAATTAGTCTCCGGGTGGTGAACATGATGTAATCTACTCAGAAACCAAAATATAATGATGAACACCTGAAATTTATTTAATCTTATAAACCAATGTTACCACAATAAAAAAAAGAAAAGAAAAAATTAAAATTATTCCAAAGTAAAAATATCAAAAGAAGTGGATGCAAGAGAAAAACACTGTAGTGTTCATCAGTACAGAAAAGTTTTTTAGAAAACAGATCACAATCATTTCAAATATTAACAAAAATAGAAATCTCCTGGAACAGGGACTAGAAACTTGCAAATACACAATAAACAACAGTAGTAAATTTACTCAATAGGCTAAAATTTCTTAAAGCCCTTCATGTGTCAAGCACTTGTGATGTGTTTAATGTGCCTTAGCTCATTTTATCATGATTTTAAAAATTGAGGTATTATTAGCATATAACATTACATTAGTTTCAGGTGTACAACATCATAACATCATAATTTGATATTTGTATATATTGCAAAATGATCATCACAATAAGTCTAGTTATCTGTCCCATTTATAGTTAGAAAATTTTTTTTTCTTGTGATGAGGACTTTTAAGATCTAGTCTCTTAACAACTTTCAAATATGCAATACTGTATTATTAACTATAGTCTTCATGCTATACATTACATCCTCATGACTTATTTATTTTAAAACTGATTGTTTTGCATTTTGACCCCCTTCACCCATTTCATCCACCACCCACCCCCTGCCTCTGGCAACCATTGATCACTATTATTTTTTTATTTAATGAATGTATATATGTTTACAGTAATGCAGTGATAGTAATTAATATGTATAGATGCTCACTACATGTTAGCACTGATTTAAAAACTTCCCATGCACTATTCCTTTTACATTAATCTTCATATTAACACTATGAAGCAAATACTATTCCTATCCTCAATTTAAAAATGTTGAAACTGACACCCAGAATCATTAACTTCATATCAAAAGCTGTATGAAGGAATTGTAAGTACTAAATATGCAGAATCCCAGGGAATGTTTTTTGTTTGAATGAATGAATAAATGAATGAGTGAATAAATAAGAAATATTTTATAGATAAAAGGATACAGGAGCATCTTTGATAGAGAAGAACAGAGGCACTTGTAGTGGCTCCTGAAAAGCAGCTAAGATGGCTGAGTAAGAAACTCTGGAGAGATGCTGGGGGCTCAGAGAAGGTCAATTTCATTAGAAAGGTGAGAGACCTTCAGAACTGGGTTCCAGAAGAGACAGGAAGGAAAATGAGTGGAAGAGAAATTGACAGAGCCACAAGAATTGAGTTGTGCAGAATGTTTGAAGTAAGTGGACTCCCATATCATGTTATCCTCATTTGTGACACCCATATTTGTCCTCTGAGAGCTCTGCCTGCCTCCCTCCCTGTTTCCCCCAGCAGGTACTCTGATGGCATTGCTGAGCCTCCAGTTCCCTGGGTCCTTTCTTCTCTGAGTGATAGATATTTAACAAGAAAGGGCAGAGAGGTGGTGTCAGGTATCCATTCTCTGAAAGGGCATAGCTGAACTCCCTCCTTCCTGGGGTAGTTGAGTTGTAGGTGAGAGACGTTAAGGGGCATATTTATGTTTCTGCAGCCTCAGATGTTGAATTCTCATTATCTGCATTAAATCAATTGTTCCATTTTTACTCTATTCACTGAAAAATTTGCTTCCCATGACTGAGGGAGCCAAAATAGAAAGGACCTTCTTTTCTGCTAGTTTTGTCCCCAGAGGAACATCCTGGATGTTAGATATGTGCATGTACTCCCCTGAGCCCCTTAGTCATGTGTTCTTTCCTCCATGGATCTAACTTCCACTGTCCTCTCTCATGAGCATTTCCCCAACATTTGAGAGGGAATTTGTCTCTCAGAGGCATGATGGCGCATTTTTTAAAACCATGTGAGTCTCAAGAATCTTGACTTGGATTTGGGAACAGGGATCTGGACCACTCCCAACAAACTATTCCAATGACTTTGCCACAACTTCTGTTTTTTAAAAAAATTATTTTATTGAAATCATATTAGCTATACCATTGTGTAAATTTCAGGTGTACATTATTACATTTCAGTTTCTGTATAGACTGCATTGTGTTAACCACCAATAGTATAGTTTTTATCCATCACCATACATACTCCTGTTTTTACTATTGAAGATGCAATCTAGAGAAACTTCCAGGCATACAGTGCGGGAATTATGGTGGGAGGAGGATGGCTGGCTGAACAGGCAGGACTCTGTGGGTAACTACACCTTTACAGGGTCAAACCCAGTCCATCAGATGGTCCTCAGTATTCAAGCCCAGAGGGAACAGCCTATATCAGTTCATAAGGGGCTGATTCTAAAGTCATAATCAAACATCATGAAAACATTTTCAGAGAATGGGCAGGCACTTAGAGTGACTATTTTGAGAGACCATTTTCAGCCTGAGGGGTCATCAACAGGATGAGTCCTTTACCACCAGAAGGGCAGACCTACTATGGGATCCACCAGGTTCATATCATTCTATCAAGTTTTCCTGGATTAGCCTCCTACTTCTCTTCCCCACAGTATCGCCATTCCTTGATCATGCTTGGTAAGAAGGCTTTAGTCTCTACTAAAGTATGTTCCAAGGAAACAGCCCTGTGAAATCCACTTTCAATTAAAAACGTTTTTGAGGTTGTTGTGGAGTACAACGTGCAGTGACTTCTGTCTGAGAACAATTGTCTATGTGTCTTTATTGTCCATGGCTCAAGAATAGTTGTTCTTTGAATAATTGATTTGTGTTTATTTTTTCAATGTTGTAAGTCTTGTGATTAATCCAGTCTCCCTTCCTTCTTCTGGCTGCTATAGGACATAGGGCCAGATCTGGGGCTCCACTTTAGCATTTGTACAAGGATTTATGTTTTATTATTATCATGCATAAAAATGTTTGAAGGAAGAGAGTTAGGACATGAATCAGAGAGGAGAGTCGGGACCACCTCATGTATAGTTTTTTAAGCCACTGGGAAGTCTGTGACTTTTAATGATATCAGAAACTATTAGGGGGTTTTTGAGTGGAGAAATTATTGATCAGCATTATATTTTAAAAAAATTGTTCAGTTACTAAAGTGAGAATTACCTGTGTGCTGGAAGAGACAAGGAAGAAGCATGAAATTAATTAGAAAGCTATTGCAATATTCCAGTATGAAGAGCGACCATATAACTTATTGCCTGTTATGCACTGAATGTTTGTGTTCCCCCAATATTCAGATGTTGAAATGCTAACCCCGAGTGTGACTATAACTTGAGTTAGAGCCTATAAGGAAGTGATAAATGTTAAATGAGGTCATAAGGATGGAGTATCTGATAGGGCTGGTGCCCTTGTAAGAGGAAGTGACAATAGAGCTTTCTCTCCCTCCCCACAAACATGCACCAAGGAAAGTACACATGAGGGTATAGTGAGAAAATGGCCATCTGCAAGCCTGGAAGAGAGCTCTCACCACAAATCAAACTCTGCCAGACCTTGATTTTGAATTTTGCAGTTTCCAAGACTGTGAGCAAGTGAGTTTTTGTCATTTAAGCCTCTCAGTATGTGGTATTATGTTAAAGCAAGTCAAGCAGTCTATGACATTGCCCCCAACAAAATTGGAATTAAAGTTGAAAATTTTTAAATGGAAAAAGGTGCTATTAAAAATTTTTATGGGACAACAGATGTAAATTGGCACCATTCCACGTAAATTGGTATGTGTGATCACCTAACCAGGAACAATGACGGTGGCTGAGAACAGAGTGGCAGCAGTGGAGGTGGTAATAGGGGGTCAGATGCAAGATGTAGTTTGAAGGGAGAGCAGATGGGTTTTGCTGAAGGATTTGATGTGGGGTGATAGAGGGAGGAGTCAAGGGCAACTCAGAGGATTTTGGCTTGAGATATTAGAGTAATGGTTTTTTGTTTTTAATTTACAGACATGGGAAGACAGTGAGTGGGACATATTGGGGAATAATCAGTGTTAAAGTTCAGGACTGGTCAAGTTTGATATGCCTGTTTAACTACCAAGTGGATATTTTCAGGAGGCAGGTGGACCTAACCCTCTGGAGTGAACCTGTATGAAGATATGAATTTTGGATTCATTAGTCTTCACATATGATTCTAAAGCTATGAGACAGCATGAAATTACCCAGAGTGAGAACAAACAGGAAAGAGGAAAGTTTGAGGACTGAATCACAGAACATTGCAGCACTGAGAACTTGAGAAAATGAGAAGAAGCCAGCGAAAGATGGAGAAGGAGCTGCCAGAGAGGTAGGAGTGAAACCAAGAGAAGAAAATGATCAAGAAGGAGTGATTGATTGTATCAAAGAGAGCTGAAGAGTCAAGTAATATTAGAACTGAGAATTGGCCATTGGATTTGCATTCTGAGGTCTCTGACAAAATTGTTTAGGTGGCATTTTGAGGAAGAAAGTCCTGTAGAAAAAGTTTAAAAGAGAATTGAGGAGAGAAAGTGGAGATAGTGTATTTGGAATGCTCTCTTGTGGAGTTTTGATGAAATGGAGAGTAGAGATAAAGCGGCAGTATCTGGAGGGGAAAATGGGGTTAAGAAAACAAACTTATTTATTAACATAAAATTCACACACTACAAAATTCACCCAAGAAACATTTTAGATGGAGAAAATGGCAGTATGTTTACATAATTCAGGGTGTAATCTATCAGGGACAGCAAATTTGATGTTGCAAAGAGAGATTTTCTGAGGGTGTGTTTTTGGGTAGGGGCAAGGGGATGGATCTAGGGCGCATATAGACCTATTGGCTTTCACAGAAGCACAGTGGGAAGGTGGAGTGTTTAGGGGCAGAGTTGGTGGGTGGGTTGTTATGGTGGTGAATGTGAATGGAAAATTGTTTCTGAATTTTTCAGATTTCTCAGTGAGTGAAGAGCCAAAGGAATCAGTTGGGAATGAGAATAGGTGAGGAGGTTTTTGAGGTATGAGGAGACAGAAGACAATAAATAGTCATCTAAGGGTGAAAAGGAAAGAGGTGGGTAGGCAGGACGTTAAAGGATGGAAGGAAGGAGGAAGGGAATTTGGGGGTGAGTGAAAATGTGCATTAGAATTCTAGTGCGATGAAGAGATTTTGGAAGGAAAGTCATTTGGATCGTAGCATCTTCTTGAATCCTACCCTCTATTATCCTACTCTTTTTTCAAAGCCTTCTATCAGTTCTGTTTTCTCACCTCATGACTTGGCTGCAATTCAAAATTGAGAGTTTTCAAATTTTTCTTTTTCCTCATTTCACCATTCACCTCCTAGTTTCATTTCTTTCCCATCTGGTTCACACACTTTGGCAGGGCATCCATCCTATTCTGTTCACCTTATCTTGTCAATTTACCTCAAATAAATCCATTCCTACCCAGAAGATATGCTCAATTTGTTGCCCAATATTCTCCTCTGTAGGTACTATCCTGCATGCCTGTTGAGATTTTACTTTCTTTTCTCTATTCATTGGGGAAGAGCTATTTTTTCTTCTGTTCATAGTGGATTGGAACTCCCAAGCTTTATAACCACTGGGTCCTTCCTACACTTGGAAAATTTTCTTCATCTATTTTCTCCCCTAATCTGGCTTCCACTTTTAATACCAACTAATTTGTACCTATTTATACCAATAATGATCTACTAATAGTGAAATCTCATGGTCACATTTAATTATTCTCTGACATTTGACCTCTCAACAATTCTTTTTTCAAATTCTTTACTCCTTTTACTTCAGTTCTCTCACTCTTTCTGACCTCCCATCACTCTAACCTTTTCTACTTGTACACCTTCACTAATTAATGTTTAACATGTAGCTTGTAAACACACACACATACACGTATACACACATATGCACATACACATACATGCACCCAGGGATCTTTGGCTACAGATTATCCAGGGTATAGGAAGCATATTCTGTGATTTCAGTACACAACTAGAGTGTTATGTACACTTTCATGTCCCACAGTTTAGAAGCAGTAATGATAGACCTGAGGGTATAAGAGGACATTAGTGGAACAGAAATTATAGGTAAAGGAATTCATTCCATCTCTTAGGGAGAATGGAAGATTCATGAGGCTGAAGACAGGAACACAGTTGTTGCTTAAGAAGTGATGGGTTGTTACATAGGAGAGGGTTGAAAATTGATATATTCCTTCAAAAGAACTAAACCAATCATGGGCATCATAGGAAAGGTAATTTTGACTTAGAATAAAGAAAAGTCTTTAATATTGAGAGCTATCCAACAATAGACTGGCTTCCACCATCCCTCTTCTTTTCAGGTAAAGACAGAAAGATCATTTCCTTTAATTAAGTGGGTTATATGAAAAGTTGGTCATTCATCCAGTCCTTCCCATATCATGCACCAGTCCCCTTGAAGCTTATAACACTGCCTTTGCTTTAAAATGTGCATGATGTCAAGTTTATAATTTCACAATGAAGACTTCACATCATGACATTACTTATAATCACTGTGAAGTTTATACAATACCTAAGAATTTTACCAGCTTCAGAGCTTTGGAAATTCCATTTATTAATTTACAATTTGCATAGACTAGTTTAGATCTATTCATTCAACAAGAATTTATCACATTTTCCTTCTGTGTCAGAATTTTTTTAAAAAGATTGGCCATGAGCCAACATCTGTTGTCAATCTTTTTTTTTCTTCCTCTCCCCAAAGCCCCCAAGTATATAGTTGTATATTCTGGTTGTAGATCATTCTAGTTCTACTATGTGGGACACTGCCTCAGCATGGTTTGATGAGTGGTGCCAGGTCCGCACCCAGGATTGGAACCATGAAACCCTGTGCTGCTGAAGTGGAGCGGGTGAATTTAACCACTTGGCCACGGGGCCAGCCTCTAAGATTTTCTTTTCTAAGCAGAGGAGATATGAAGATTAAGAAAAGATAAGTTCCAGTGGGCGGAGCAAAATGGCGGGGTGAGCTGACCCGGGATTCTCTCCCCTCCAAAATACAACAAAAGATTGGAAGAACTGAATTTCAGAGAATAAACATAATGCCAGCTCGCTAGAGACCTACAATACCAAGAAGGCAGAGATCATAACCTTGCTTACACCCTCGGAGGCACTGGAACAGTAGGAGAGAACATCGCTCCCTCCCCTAGAGTCTGCGATCGCTGTGGCGCGGGTCGGGAGGGAGTTGGGGAGGGGCCGCGCGATCGGGAGATCATCCAGGACTCCTGCCGCTGATTCAGTGGAGACCCGCTGATGGGGGGAAAGCTTCCGTCTGTGGGGACCCCATAAATCAAGGGCCTTGGGAGACCAGAGAACAGAACTGATCTGAACCCAGACCGGCGCGTGTGAGTAACAGCCCCTCCCCCCTAACAAAGCCAGTGGGCGCAGCCATCTTGCCCCAAGGCGGAGAGCTAACACGCCGCTCTCGACCCCCATCTAGTGGTGACAGGCTGTAACTGCAACTGAATTCTACCACCATGAGAAAAAACCGCTCCTCTACCATCCAGCAATTTATAAAAGCCCCAGACCAGAAGGAAAACAATAAAAACAGAATTAAGTCCTGAGGACTTGGAATTAGGTAAACTAAGTGATAATGAATTCAGAGCAGCTATAATCAAAAAACTCAATGAGGTAGAGAGAAAGATAGAGAAACAAGCCGAGTTCTGGAGTTACTTCACAAAAGAGATTGAAATCATAAAGAAGAATCAAACAGAATTACTTGAGATGAAAAACACAATGGACCAGATAAAACAGAATACGGATTCCCTGAATGCCCGTGTAGACAACCTAGAGGAGCAAATCAGCATAATCGAGGACAGACAGGCTGAATGGCGCCAGAAAGAGGAAGAAAGAGAACTAAGAATTTAAAAAAATGAGGAAAATCTCCGAGAGATAATGGATTCAATGAGGAGTAAGAACATAAGGATCATAGGAATTCCCGAGAATATGGAAAAGGAAAATGGAGCAGAAAGTGTGCTTAACGAAATTATTGAAGAGAACTTCCCAAATCTAGGGATCAATGGAGAAATGTGTGTAGAGGAGGGTTTTAGATCTCCTAGATTTGTCAATGTAAAAAGACCCACCGCAAGGCACATAATAGTAAAGTTGGCAAATAGGAATGATAAGGAAAGAATTCTCAGGGAAGTAAGAAAAAAAAAAAGAGAATAACCTATAAAGGAGCCCCTATCAGACTGTCAGCGGATTTCTCTACAGAAACCCTACAAGCTAGGAGAGAATGGAGTGATATATTCAAAACTTTAAAGGATAAAAACCTTCAGCCAAGAATACTCTATCCAGCAAGAATTTCCTTCAGATATGAGGGAGAAATTAAATCTTTTCCAGACAAACAAAAGTTAAGGGAATTTGTAACTAAAAGCCCTCCATTACAAGAAATCCTCAAGAAGGCTCTCATACTTGAAAAAAGAAAAAAGGGAGAAAGGGGACACAATCCACAGACTAGGGAGACCGATGGATAGAACCAGAACAGGATAGCAAATATTCAACTATAGCATTAGGGTAAAAATAAGGAAACTACCAACTACGATCTTAGCACTCTAACTACAAATTAATAAGATGAGTTGGAATAAAAAATGAAAATGAAAAATGAAAATAATTATTTAGGAGGGGAAGAGCAAAGGGTCTAAATCAGTATTGGTCGAGTAAGTAAGAGACCACCAGAGAATAGACTATATTATACACGAGATTCTAAATACAAACTTCAAGGTAGACACTAAAATAAAGTACAGAACAGAGTCACAAATCATAGATAAGGAAAAATCTAAGAAACCCAGCATAAGAAATTGCAGTATTAAATGGGTAGTCTAAAGCACACAGGAAAAGAAACACAGGAAAACAAGATAATGAGCGACAGATTGACAGCATTAAGTCCACATGCATCAATAATCGCTCTCAATGTGAACGGATTGAACTCTCCAATAAAAAGACACAGAGTGGCAAAATGGATTAAAGAACAAGATCCAACAATTCGTTGCCTCCAGGAAACACACCTCAGCCCCAAGGACAAACACAGACTCAGGGTGAAGGGGTGGAGGACAATACTTCAAGCAAATAGCAAGGAAAAAAGGCAGGTGTTGCAATTCTCATATCAGACCAAGTGGATTTCAAAATAAGACAGGTAAAGAGAGACACAGAGGGACAATATATAATGATCAAAGGGACACTTCATCAAGAAGAAATAACGCTTATAAATATCTATGCACCCAACACAGGAGCACCAAGATTCATAAAGCAACTATTAACAGACCCAAAGGAAGATGTTAAAAACAACACAATAATAGTAGGGGACCTCAACACCCCACTCACATCAATGGACAGATCATCCAGACAGAAAATCAACAAGGAAATAGTGGAGCTGAATGAAAAACTAAAACAATTGGACTCAATAGACATATATAGATCACTCCACCCTGAAGGAGCTGAATACACATTCTTCTCAAGTGCACATGGAACATTCTCTAGGATAGACCATATGTTGGGAAACAAGGCAAGCCTCTACAAATTTAAAAAAAATTGAAATAATAACAAGCATCTTCTCAGATCATAGTGCTATAAGGCTAGAAATTAATTACAAGAAAAAAGCTGAGAAAGGCACAAAGATGTGGAGACTAAACAACACACTACTGAACAAGCAATGGATCATTGAAGAAATTAAAGAAGAAATAAAAAAAACCTGGAAACAAATGAAAATGATAGCATGCCATACCAACTCATATGGGATACAGCAAAAGCTGTATTAAGAGGAAAATTCATCACAATACAGGCACATCTTAACAAGCAAGAAAAATCCCAAATAAGCAACCTTAAAGCACACCTAACTGAACTAGAGAAAAAAGAACAAATGAAGCCCAAAGTCAGCAGAAGGAGAGAAATAATAAAAATCAGAGCAGAAATAAATACTATTGAAACGAAAAAGGCAGTAGAAAGGATCAATGAGACCAAGAGCTGGTTTTTTGAGAAGATAAATAAAATTGACAAACCACTAGCCAGACTTACAAAGAAAAAAAGGGAGAAAGCTCAAATAAACAAAATCAGAAATGAGCGAGGAGAAATAACAACAGACTCTGCAGAAATACAACAGATTATAAGAGAATACTACAAAAAACTATATGCCAACAGAATGGATAATCTAGAGGAAACGGATAAATTCCTGGACTCCTACAATCTCCCAAAGCTCACTCAAGAAGAGGCAGACAATTTGAACAGACCAATCACAAGGAAAGAGATTGAAACAGCAATCAAAAACATCCCAAAGAATAAAACCCCAGGACCAGATGGCTTTCCTGGGGAATTCTACCAAACTTTCAGAGAGGATTTAATACCTATCCTTTTCAAGCTATTCGAAAAAATTAGGGAAGATGGAACACTTCCTAACACATTCTATGAGGCCAACATCACGCTGATACCAAAACCTGACAAGGACACCACGAAAAAAGAGAACTACAGGCCAATATCACTGATGAACATAGATGCAAAAATTCTAAACAAAATTTTGGCAACCAGAATTCAGCAATTCATCAAAAGAATCATACATCAGGATCAGGTGGGATTCATACCAGGGACACAGGGATGGTTCAACATCCGCAAATCAATCAACGTGATACACCACATCAACAAACTGAGGAATAAAAACCACATGATCATCTCAATAGATGCAGAGAAGGCATTTGACAAGATCCAACAGCCATTTATGATAAAAACTCTGGACAAAATGGGCATGGAAGGAAACTACCTCAACATAATAAAGGCCATATACGACAAACCCATAGCCAACATCATACTCAATGGGCAAAAACTGAACCCCATCCCCCTGAAAACAAGAACGAGACAAGGATGCCCTCTATCACCACTCTTATTTAACATAGTACTGGAGGTCCTGGCCAGAGCAATCAGGCAAGAAAAAGGAATAAAAGGAATCCAAATAGGGAGGGAAGAAGTGAAACTCTCGCTGTTTGCAGACGACATGATCTTATATATAGAAAACCCCAAAGAATCCATTGGAAAACTGTTAGAAGTAATCAACAACGACAGCAAAGTTGCAGGGTATAAAATCAATTTGCATAAATCAGTAGCATTTCTATACTCCAGTAATGAACCAACAGAAAAAGAAGTCAAGAATACAATACCATTCACAATCGCAACAAAAAGAATAAAATACCTTGGGGTAAATTTAACTAAGGAAGTGAAGGACCTATATAATGAAAATTACAAGGCGTTTCTGAGAGAATTGGATGACGACATAAGGAGATGGAAAGACATTCCATGTACATGGATTGGAAGAATAAACATAGTTAAAATGTCCATTCTACGTAAAGCAATCTACAGATTCAACGCCATCCCAATCAGAATCCCAATGACATTCTTTACAGAATTAGAACAAAGAATCCTAAAATTCATATGGGGCAACAAAAGACTCCGAATTGCTAAAGCAATCCTGAGAAAAAAGAACAAAACGGGAGGCATCACAATCCCTGACTTCAAAACATACTACAAAGCTACAGTAATCAAAACAGCACGGTACTAGTACAAAAACAGGTGCAGAGATCGATGGAACAAAATTGAAAGCCCAGAAATAAAACCACGCATCTATGGACAGCTTAGCTTTGACAAAGGAGCTGAGGGCATACAATGGAGAAAAGAAAGTCTTTTCAACAAATGGTGCTGGGAAAACTGGAAAGCCACATGTAAAAGAATGAAAATTGACCATTCTTTTTCACCATTCACCAAAATAAACTCAAAATGGATTAAAGACCTAAAGGTGAGACCTGAAACCATAAGGCTTCTGGAAGAAAACGTAGGCAGTACACTCTTTGACATCAGTATTAAAAGGATCTTTTTGGACACCATGCCTTCTCAGAGAAGGGAAACAATAGAAAGAATAAACAAATGGGACTTCATCAGATTAAAGAGCTTCTTCAAGGCAAATGAAAACAGGATTGAAACAAAAAAACAACCCACTAACTGGGAAAAAATATTTGCAAGTCATATATCTGACAAAGGCTTAGTATCCTTAATATATAAAGAACTCTCGCAACTCAATCACAAAACATCAAACAACCCAATCAAAAAATGGGCTGGAGACATGAACAGACATTTCTCCAAAGAAGATATACTGATGGCCAATAGGCACATTAAAAGATGCTCATCATCGCTGATCATCAGGGAAATGCAAATCAAAACTACACTAAGATATCACCTTACACCCCTTAGAATGACAAAAATATCTAAAACTAATAGCAACAAATGTTGGAGAGGTTGCGGAGAAAAAGGAACCCTCATACACTGCTGGTGGGAATGCAAACTGGTGCAGCCACTATGGAAAACAGTATGGAGATTCCTCAAAAAACTAAAAATAGAACTACCATACGATCCAGCCATCCCACTACTGGGTATTTATCCAAAGAGCCTGAAGTCAGCAATCCCAAAAGTCCTGTGCACCCCAATGTTTATTGCAGCACTGTTTACAATAGCCAAGACGTGGAAGCAACCTAAGTGCCCATCAACAGACGAATGGATAAAGAAGATGTGGTACATATATACAACGGAATACTACTTAGCTGCAAAACAGAACAAAATCATTCCATTTGCAACAACATGGATGGACCTTGAGGGAATTATGTTAAGTGAAATAAGCCAGCGAGAGAAAGATAATCTGTGTATGACTCCACTCATATGAGGAATTTAAAACTATGGACCAAGAACAGTTTAGTGGATACCAGGGGAAAGGTGAGGTGGGGGGTGGGCACAAAGGGTGAAGTGGTGCACCTACAACATGACTGACAAACATTAATGTACAATTGAAATTTCACAAGATTGTAACCTATCAATAACTCAATAAAAAAAAAAAGAAAAGATAAGTTCCTGACCATTAGGAAAATTGATATTTACATTATTAGGAAAAGGATCACTTATTGTTTGATTTAGCATCTCTAACCACATACATTAATAGTAATAATGAAGTTTTGTGGAGAATTTCACCTCATCGTTAGGGGATTTTGATGGTGTTCTGAGATGCTTAAAAATCTAACTACCTGAACTGAGAACAATAGTTAATTCAGGGGCCTGCAAACTTTTACAGTGAATGGCCAGATAGTAAATATTTTAGGCTTTTTAGGCAACAACTCAAACCTGCTCTTGTAGCATTAAAGTAGCTATCAAAAACATGTGCACAAGTGAGTGTGGCTATATTCCAATAAAAATTTATTTACAAAACCAGAAAAAGTGCTGGATTTGATGTGCTGTGCATACATTGCATTTGAAACTACTCCTGATAAAACTGCCCTTTATGGGTTGAATTGTGTTCCCTAGAAATTCATATGTTGAAGTCCTAATCTCCAGAACCTTCGAATTTGCACTTATTTGGAAATAGGGCTGTTGTGGATGTAATTAATCAAAATAAGACAAAGTCTATAGTGGAGTAGATTGGGTCTCTAATCGATATGAATGGTATCCTTATAAAAGGGGAAAGTTGGACACACACACACACACACACTCACACACAAACAGGAAGAACACCATATGAAGATGAACGCAGAGATCAGATAATGATTCTACTTGCCATGCAATGGCAAAGATGACTAACAAACAAACAGAAGCTCAGGTTGAGGCGTGGAACAGGTTATTCCTCACAGCCCTCAGGAGGAACCAACCCTTCTGACACCTTGATTTCAGAATTCCAGTTTCTAGAACTGTGAGACAGTAAATTGCTGTAATTTAAGCCACCCAATTTGTGGTACTTGGTGATGGCAGCCCTAGAAAATTAACACACTGTCTTTAAAAATAATAAAAATCCAGACACAGTAAGATATAGTGATTCCAGGACTAGAAGAGGATAAACTGATGTTCGGATTCATCCAAGATCCATGAAAAATGCCTCCTAATGGTTTGAGCCTTGATACTTATGAGAGTCCTGCAACAGCCCCATCACTGAGAGGTGCTTCCCCGCTGAGGAGTCTCCCCAAGGCACTCTTCATTTTCCTGTTCCTCAGACTGTGGATAAAGGGGTTTAGCATAGGAGTGACCAAAATGTATATCACTGATGCCACCAGACTTGTCCTAGAGGATGAAGGGGATGAGGAACTGAAGTAGACCCAAACTCCTTGCCATAGAACAAGCAGACCACTGAGAGGTGAGACCCACAGATGGAAAAGACTTTGCATTTGTCCCCAGCTGAGGAAATCCTCAGTATGGAGCAAGCAATTTGATAGTAAGAGAAAAGTATTCTATTGAAAGGAATTGCTTCCAGAGGGCTAGTT
This sequence comes from Equus caballus, assembly GCF_041296265.1. Classification (NCBI taxonomy): domain Eukaryota; kingdom Metazoa; phylum Chordata; class Mammalia; order Perissodactyla; family Equidae; genus Equus; species Equus caballus. Next base: position 18,675,869 of record NC_091704.1, read on the forward strand.
GCAAAATACACCACTAGGTTATTGATGAGGGTGTCAGAACAGGCGAGCTTCAGGACTTTAGGAAGATTACAAAAAAAGTTTGGGGTTTCAATGTGTGTGCAGAAGGACAACCTCAAAAGGGTCAGGTCTTGAGCAGGGAGCCCATGACACTGATGCACCAGGACCCTAGGACCAGCAATCCACAGAGCAGGGACTTCATGATAACTGTGTAGTGCAGGGGGTGACATATGGCCACAAAGCAGTCATAGGCCATCACGATTGGGAGTAAATTTTCCAGGCATCAAAACACAATGAAGAAAATATTTAGTTGAGGCAGTGTGCGTATGTTATGACTTTGCTCTCTATGTGGATGTTCAGCATCATCTTTGGGATGGTAGTGGAGCTGAAACAGACGTCAGTAAAGGATAGGTTGGAGAGGAAGAAGGACATGTGTGTTTGGAGGTGGGAGTCCTAGCTGATGGCCAGGATGACGAACAGGTTCTCAGTGAACATGACCAGGTCCATCAATAGCAACAGCCCAAAGAGAATAAAGTGAATCTCCAACTTTGCTGAAAATTCTAGGAAGAGAAACTCTAAAGTACATGTTTGATTTCCTAATTCCATGAAGATGAAATAACTGCCAGGAAAGATAAAAAACAATATTTAATTATCATCACAATGACAGCACAGCGATATGGTTGCCTTTAATTTCAGGTGAAGGAATTGATAAAGTACTACCTTTTTCTAATTGCCTTTAGTTGGAGAATTTTCAATTCTTCCACCCTTCTGTTTGCTGTCACTACCATCTGGAAGTGTCATCTTAGATCCAAAGTAGGTGTGCCCTTTATAGCCTCGTTGCTCAAAGTGTGATCCATGAACAAGCAGGATCAGCATTACACAAGAGCTTCTTTGAATGCAGAATCCAAGGCCCCACTCAGGCCTGCTGAACTAGAATCTACATTTTAACAAGATCTCCAGGAGTTTCACATGTACATTAATGTTTGAGAAGTGTTGGTCTATGTCTATGGCTTCTAGTCCTTCAGCTTTTGTCTCCTCACTTTTATTTTCCTTCACACCTATCCTCAAACACCATTGCTTAACATGTAGGAAAAAATAGGAGCTTAATAATTATGTTTTTTCTGCCATCTCTTTAGAGTCAATACGTTTTATACTTTGGTGTCAACTATTCCAAGCATTGTTTATGAATCCTATGTTTAATTTGTTATTGCAAATATCTATAACTTTCATAATGATATGCATTGCTTAGATGATTATCTACTACATTATTTTATGTGTTTAATTTTTTACATTCTGTGTCATTGGAAAGCCTGATAGCCATTATGCCTTTTTTCTTTTTTATTTCAGTAAAATTTCTTAAAATACAGTTTTAAAAAGTAATATAGGCACTGCATATTAGGCTAATGTTGTATTATTGCATTTTTTGTTTTTAAGGTTAAAATTCAGAGTTGTTATGCAAGTACATATTTACATACATATACTTTCAAAAGTGCTTAGAAGCTTGTTAGAGATTGATGTCAGAGAAAATGGTGGAGTAAGGAACTCCAAAGGCCCAACACTCCACAAAAACATTAAAAATACTGGGAAAAACTGTCAGTATCAATTTTGTCAGAGATTTGAAAAAGAATTGATGGTTTAGAACAAGGAAGGAACACTTAATCAAGAAAAAGATGACTGAAAGTTAGAAAGCTTTGTTGTGATTCAGCTTATTGTTTTCCCCAAACCCCCTCCCTGGCTCAGTGGCAGTGTTGAAGATGAACATCACAGTTTCTGTGTGGATTCCTGGGGTAGGAGGGAGCAAAAAATTTTGGTTTTCTGTTTTGCCTTGTCTTATTGCTCCCTGGAGGACAAACACAAAGGGTTTGCCTTTACTTTGCGTAACTTGGAACCTCTCTCAAAGTGAAAAAGCAGCTATGTGGAGTGTGATTGGTAAGCATATTTAAAGGCAAATGAATTACCTGCTGGTGTCTGGGCAAATGATTTGAGTTGGGGCAAACAAGAGACACATTGAAATGCCTGGGAGGAAAGAGTGGGGAGTGAGGTGCTTTGGGTATCTGTCTTTGAAAGTTGTCACATATTCCTGAGAAGTTAGAAGGTCAGGCACATATCAAGGGTAGGAAGCATGCTCAGAAAAGATCAGAAAAGCCCTGATCTCTTACCTCTGGCTGATATTCAATTTCTGCACAAAAAATGTGAAGGAAATCGTGAGAAGTTACAAAATGTCCAGCTGAGTATTAAGGGCATGCTCTGACACACACACACACACAGTGCCAATCTGCAAAGACTGGGGAATTTTGATTTTTGGCTCAAGAATTTAAGAAAATCTCTTTATCACTAACTGACTGTTTAGCTAAAACAACAGAGACTTCAGTGAATACACATGACAAAAAAATAGTCTGTACAAAATTAACTTAGAAAATTCATTAAGAAAACAAACAAACAACCCACAACAAGTCCCAACAGTAAACTCCAAGGAGGAGGGAGAGTACAATCTCTGGAGTTATCACATTATAACATCCAAAATATCCAGTTTTCAACAACAACAACAACAACAAAAATATGAGGTATGCAGAGAAATAAAAAATAATTGGCAAATTCACAGGAAAAAATAAAATAGCAGACTCTGACCCTGAGGAAGCCAAGACATTGGACTTACCAGAGAAAGTCTTACTATCAACTGTCTTAAATATGCTCAAGGAACTAAAGGAAACCATGTACAAAGAGCTAAAGGAAACTAGGATGATGTTGTCTGATGAAAGAGAGAATATCTATAAAGAGCTAGAAATTATAAAAGGAATCAAATAGAAATTCTGAAGTTCAAAAGTACAGTAAATGAAATGAGAAACTCATTACAAGTCTTCATCAGCGTATTTTATCAGGCAGAAGAAAGTATCAGTAAACTTAAAGATAAATCAATTGAAATTATGTATTCTGAGGAGCACAAATAAAAAAAGAATGAGGAAAAATGAATAGAGCCTAAAAAACCAGTGGGACACCATCAAACATGACAACATATGTATAATGGTCCTCCCAGAAGGGGAAGGGAGAGAAGTGAGCAGAACAAATATTTGAAGAAATATTGACTGAGAAGTTCCCAAATTTGATGAAAGATATGAGTCCACATGTTCAAGAAACTCAACAAATTCCAAGTAGAATAAACTCAGGTCTATACTAAAACACATTGTAATGAAACTGTGAACACAAAGAGTGCTGAAAGAAAAAAATGATCAACCAAGAATTGTATATCCAGCAAAGCTAGCCTTCAAAAACGAAGGAGTGAAAACTTGGAAATAAATAAATGCTACAAAATGGGTAAAAATCCAAAATATTATGCTGAGTGAAAGAAACCTGATACAAAAGACCACATATTGCTTGGTTCCATTTATCTGAAATATTTAAAATACATAAATTCATAGAGACAGAAACAGAATGATGTTTGCCAGGGACTAGGGCAGAGGAGAATGGGGGGAGAAACTGAAATTATAATGTATAAGTGGTTTTACTTTTGAGTATTGGAAATATTTTGGAACTAGATAGAGCTGGTGGTTGCACAACATTGTGAATGTATTAAACAAAACTGATTTTTTTTGCTTTAAAATGGTTAAAGTTATGTGAATTTAAACTCAATAAATTGTTTCTTTAAAAGAAGAAATTAAGACAGTCCCAGAAAAACAGAAGTTGAAAGGATTTGTTGCTGATACCGACCCTGATATCAGTTTCCCCACATTAAACCCAGCGTATATGGGGTTAAAACCAAAACACCCATTCCCTGCTTACTCTCTGGCTTCCTGGCTCCAGAATCCACTATCCTCCATGGAGACAGACACCGTCAAGGACAAGCACGTGGACTATCTCCTCCCACAAAGAAATATGGGCTGGTGGGAAAGCTGCTGACCAGCAAGGTCATGAGCTCCCTCCTCTCTGCAAGTAGTCTCAAGGCCAAAGACAGGCTGGTGGGAAAGCTCTGACCAGCAAGGCCATATGCTCCCCCTCCCCTATCTAAAACCCCAAATAAAAACCCTTCCTTTTAGCTTTTTGGGGAGTTTTGGATTTCAGCGTTAGCTGCCCTCTCTCCTTGCTCAGCACTGTGCAAAAATAAAATTCCTACTTTCTTCCACCACACTCGGTGTCAGAGATTGGCTTGCTGTGCAACGGGTGAGCAAACTCACTTCAGGTTCGGTAACATTGCTAGTAGATCTACCCTATAAGAAGTGTTAAGTGGAGTCCTTCAGGCTGAAATGACAGGACACTAAATATTAACTTGAAAGCATATGAAGAAATAAAGAACATTGATAAAGATAACTACATAGGTAAATATGGAAGTTAGTATTATTGCATTGTTGGGTAGCAACTCCTCATTTGTATGTAAGAGAGAAAAAATGATGAGAGAAGAGAAGCTGGCTCTTGTGTGAAAAATATAGAGTAACACTGTAGAGAGTAGAAGTTCAAGATCCTGAGGAAAAACCGTTGGAATTGAAATTATGAATGAGAAATTCACAGAACAGGAGTGGAGAGAGAATGGAGAGAGAATGTAGTGAATGCAAAACCCCACCAGTGCTAAAGGCTTACATGTTGTAGAATTCTTAGAAATGGGCTTTTCCTCTCTTTTTGTCCTCCTCTATCTTCCCAGAGATACTGCTCACCAAAGCCTCCTTTTCCTTCATACCTGTAGATGAACATTTCTCTATCCTTTTTCATTTTTACCATTAAGAAGATTTTTTAATGATTGCTTTATATACTTTGGTGCTCCTGTGTTAGGTGCATATATATTCATAAGTGTTATGTCTTCTTGGTGGAACGTCTCTTTATCATTATATGGTGCCCATCTTTGTCTCTCATCTTTTTTTATCTTGAAATTTGCTTTGTCTGATATAAGTATAGCTACACCACACTCCTTTGCTTGCCATTTGCTTGGAGTATCATCTTCCATCCCTCACTCTGAGCCTTTGTATGTCTTTAGAGCTGAGATGTCTTTCTTGGAGGCAGCATATAGTTGGGTCCTGTTTTTTAACCCATCCAGCCACTCCATGTTTTTGGATTGGAGAATTCAATCCATTTATGTTTAGAGTGATTATTGATATATGAGGGCTTAATACTTCCCTCTTGTTTTCTGATTGTTATGTATTTCTGTTTCGTTGGATTTCTATCTGCTATTTCCGTTGGGGCTTTTCTTTGATGGTTTTCACTTTGTTTATGCTTTGTGACTCTGCTCTGATTTTTTGTTTTGTGGTTACTGTGAGGTTTGTATAAAAGATCTCATGGATGAGATATCCCATTTTCTGATAGCCTCTTATCTCCATTAGCCTAACAGTTTCCATCCCTCTCCTCTTCCCCATCTGTGTTGTTGCTGTCACAAATTATTGTTTTTTGTGTTGTGAGTTTGTGCCTAAATTGAATCATTTATAGTTATTTTTGATACTTTCCTTCCCTTTATCTTTTATATTTTAATTAAGTGTTTGCTAACCTATTCTGATAGAGAGCTGCAGTTTCCTGATTTTGTCTCTCTATTTATTGCCTTGCTCAAAGTTTTGTAAACCTTTGCCTTTTTGTTTCAATAGAAGGGCTGCCTTTATCATTCCTTTAAGGTGATTCTAGTGGTGATGAACTCCGTCAGCTTTTGTTTATTTGGGAAAGCTTTTATTTCTTCATCATATCTGAAGGATAATTTCACTGGATGGAGTATTCGTGGCTGAACATTTTTGTCTTTCAGTATTTTGAATATGTCATTCCATTCTCTCTAGCCTATAAGGTATCTGCTGAAAACCTGATAGGAGTTCCTTTGTAGGTTCTTTTCTTTTCTTTTCTTTTTTTGCTAATGGAAGATTAGCTCTGAGCTAACATCTGTTACCAATCTTCCTCATTTTTTTTAAGATTGGCACCTGAGCTAACAACTGTTGCCAACCTTCTTTTTTTTCCTACTTTTTCTCCCCAAATTCCCCCAGTACATAGTTGTATATTTTAGTTGTGGGTCCCTCTAATTGTGGTATGTGTGATGCTGCCTCAACATGGCCTGACAAGCGGTGCCATGTCCACACCCAGGATCTGAACCAGCAAAACCCTGGGCCACTGAAGCAGAGCACGTGAGCTTAACCACTGAGTCACAGGGCTGGCCCGCTGTAGGTTATTTTCTTTTGCCTTGCTTCCCTTAATATTTTTTCCTTGTCATTGACTTTTACCTGTTTTAATATTGTATGCCTTGGGGAAAGTCTTTTTCAATTGATGTTGTTAGGAGTTCTATTGGCTTCATGTACTTTAAGTCCAGTTTTCCCCAGGTTTGGGAAGTACTCAGTGTTATTAATTTGAATAAGCTCTCTGCTCCTGTTCCCTCACTTCTCCCTCTGGGATACCTATAATCCTTCTGTAACTTTTCCTAATTGAGTCAAATATTCTTCGAAGAATTTCCTCACTTTTTAAAAATCTTAGTTCTTTCTCTTCTTCCACCTGAAGCTTTTATATATTTGTATTTTCTAAGTTACTAATTCTCTCCTCCATAAGGTCTGCTCTATATTTATGGTTTCCAGGTTTTTTTTTTTTTTTTTTGGTGAGGAAGATTTACCCTGAGCTAACATCTGTTGCCAATCCTCTTTTGTTTTTTGCTTGAGGAAGATTAGCCCTGAGCCAACATTCATGCCAATCTTCCTCTACTTTGTACATGGGATGCCTCCACAGTATGGTTGATGAGTGGAGTGGGTCCACACGTGGGATCTGAACCCATGAACCCAGGCCACTGAAGCAGATTGCATGGAACTTTAACCACTTGGCTATGGGGCCAGCCCATCTACATTACTTTGTATTTCATTAACTGTGCTCTTCATATCCAGAATTTCTTTATAGGTTTTTTTAAAGGGCTTCAATCTCTTTGGTGAAGTATTCCTTCTACTCATTAATTTTATTCCTGAGCTCATTGAACTGTCTTTCTGTGTTTTCTCATAACTTGTTAGTTTCTTTATAACACGTATTTTGAATTCTCTCTCATTTAGATGGTAATCTTCTGTGACTTCAGGTTTGCTTTCTGAAGACTGGTCATTTTCCTTCTGTTCTTCATTGTTAATGTAGCTGTACATGGCATTTGATGAATTGATCCTCTGTCAACACATTTTTGGTATTATCAGGTCACAGATTCCACCTGCCACCACTGGGGAGTGGCGGGCCAGGATCTGTGTTTTCTGTTCCTGCCTAATCTGCTGATAGTTGTGCCTGGTCTGGCTGCTCTGTTTTCCTGTGGGCTGGGCAGGTTGGGCTCACATGGGGGCTGCTGTGTTTGGGAGGCGGGTCCAGCTGAGATACTGCACTAGGTGGGTGGGGTGCCTTCCTTGTGGGCCAGGTGCTGCACTCATAGGCAGGTTTGGCTGAGCTGTTGTGCTTGGCAGGTGGGGCACCTTCATGTGGGCTGAGCTGCTGCCACTCGGTTGGGAAATTCACGTGAGTGGGGCAGCTGTTCTTGGTGGGTTGAGCTCATATGGGTGGGGCACTTTCACATGGGCCAGGCACTTTGCTTGGTAGGTGAGTCCAGCTGAGCTTCCGAGTTTGGAGGGCAGGGCACCTTTGCTTGGGTTGAGCCACTGCCCCTTGGTGGGGAGCATTTATGTGGACAGGGCTGCTTCTGTAAGTGGGTGCTCCTACTAGCTGGGGTACCACTCTGAAAGCATTCCCATGCAGGTGGGCTACCCCAGTCTCCATTCACAGTCATGCTGGCAGCTGTGTGAGGATCTGTAACCAGCATCACTGCCATCAGGGAGGAGGAGGGGTACATTCATCCCTTTCCACTGCTTCCTGGGATCCAGTCCACCTAGCTTTAGATGTACAGCTGCACGGATCTCTCAGGTGTCCTGTTGTGTTTTGTAGGGAATCCTCTGTTGGTTAATGGATGTCTGTTTAGTTATAACTTAAAGGGGAGAGAAAAAGGGAACTCATTCTACCATGATGCTGATGTCACTCCCATTTCTACTTTCTTTCTGATAAAGATAACATGATCTGGCCAGCTTGAAGTGTACCCACTACTGGCATAATTAGTGTGACTGGGGATGAGAAAGGCATTGTAGTAAATAGCCCAGGAGGCCTTGATGGGCCATGGTGTGTGTGTGTGTGTTTGTGCACATGTGCATGTGTATATGCTCTTTGTGGAGTAAGACCAGTCCTCAGAGCAGGGTTATCTGGGCTCATATATTCCAAGGTGGCTCGTAATATAGAAGCCAGAACTCAATCAACAGAAATAACTAAAGGGGGTTGTCCATTTCAATTCAAGGGACACCATTATAACAAAATGAATAAAGTCCTACAAAAACTTGTGAGTGAGAGAATCCCTGTGTCTTATAGCTTCCACTGTAGCAGGGCAGCTGCTTCATTCATCAACTTTCTCTGACACCATCTTTCATCACTCTCCTTCTTGTTCATTTCCCTCAACACACTGGATTCCTTTTGAGACTTGATTATCTGAAACAATCCCCATCTTCAGGTTTAAATAAATTAATTATAAATTAATTAGTTGACGTAACAGACAAACATCGCATTCTCTTGGCTCTTGGTTAGGCTGTTTATTCTCTCAGATGACCTCAGATAAAAGTTCTCCACTTCTGTTCTCTCTCATCCTTTTCTGAAGTAACTACTGGGCTCCAAGACTCAGCTGGATGGGGACTCTGAGAAGAAAGTTTTCATGTAGAAGTCTGAATTTCTCACTGGAAGGTTGATGATGGAGACTGAAGCTCTCTTCCCAGATAGGACAGCAGGAAAGAGTCAAACATTGGTTCCCATCCAGAGTTAAGAATCCAAGAACAATAACCATGTCCTGCCCAGTTCGAGGTTGAACATACTTAGGGACTGCAGCAGAGGAGATATTTACAGCTCCCCATATCTGCTCCTTAGGCACTGTTTCCACTGTCACTCCCACCTCTGAACACATCATTTTCCCAGGGGGCATTCATCTGGACACAATGGAAATTATTCCTGCTGATTCTCTGTTTCCAAAACCAAATTAGAAGTCAGGTGAGTCCAGTTTTTATTACTGCTTGTCCATTAACTCTCCTGTTTTACAGAGGTATACCCTCTCACACCTTATCACAATCCTGAGTTTAAGTTTTGCCCAAAGTCAAAGACCAAATAGCCTGTCAGTTAGATCCCTTGGATCTTCAAACATTGAATTGTGGTAGGGACACAGCCCCTGGCATCTCCAGGAAATCACTGTGTTTTTTGCCACTCTCTCTCTCTCTCTCTTTTTAAAAAAAATAACAACTTTTCTGTGAGAGTTTATTATGGTTAGACACAATGTAATGTTTTTCAACTTTTTAACAATAGTTTTCAACATTGATTTTTTTGCTATGGTAACATTGGTTTATAACATTATATAAATTGCAAGTGTACATCATTATATTCCGATTCCTGTGTAGATTATATCATGTTCACCATCCAAAGACTAGTTACAATACATCACCATACACATGTGCCTAATTTCCCCTTTTGCCCTCCTCCCTCTTCTTTCCCTCCTGGTAACCCCCAATCCAACCTCTGTCTCTATGTGATTTTTTGTTGATGGTTTTATCTTCTACTTATGGATGAGATCATCTGGTATTTGACTTTCTCGCTCTGACTTATTTCTCTTAGCATAATACCCTCAAGGTCCATTCATGCTGTCACAAATGGCCAGGTCGCATCATTTTTCATGGCTGAATAGTATTTCACTGTGTATACATCCCACATATTCTTTATCCGTTCCTCATTTGATAGGCACTCAGGTTGCTTCCAAGTCTTGGCTATTGTAAATAACGTTGCAATGAACAGAGGGATGCATGTATCTTTACATATTCATATTATCACGTTCTTTGGAAAAATACACAGCAGTGGAATAGCTGGATCATATGGTAGTTCTATTCTTATTTTTTCGAGGAATCTCCATACTGTTTTCCATAGTGGCTGCAACACTTGGCACTCACACCAGTGGTGTATTAGAATTCCCTTCTCTCTGCATCCTCTACAACACATGTTGATTCCTGTATTGTTAATTATAGCCATTCTGGCGGAAGTGAGGTGATATCTCATTGTAGGTTTGATTTGCATTTCCTGATAGTTAATGATGTTGAACATCCTTCCATGTGCCTGTGACCATCTGTATATCTTATTTGTAAAAATGTCTATTCAGATCTGTTGCCCATTTTCTAATTGGGTTGTTAGTTTATGAGTTCTTTATATATTTTGGATATTAACCTCTTGTCAGACATATGGTTTACAAATATCTTCTCCCAATTGTTAGGTTGTCTTCATGTTTTGTTTCCTTTGCTGTGCAGAAGCTTTTAGTTTGATGTAGTCCCATTTGTTTATTTTTTCTATTGTTTCCCTTGCCCAGTCAGACATGGCACTTGAAAACATGCTGCTAATACTGATGTCAAAGAGCATACTGCCTACATTTTCTTCTAGACGTTTCATGGTTTCAGGTCTTACATTCAAGCCATTAATCCATTTTGAGTTAATTTTTGCGTATGGTTCAAGATAATGGTCTACTTTCGTTCTTTTGCATGTTGCTGTCAAATTTTCCCAAAACCATTTATTAAAGAGACTTTCCTTTCTCCATTGCATGTTCTTGGCTCCCTTGTTGAAAATTAGCTGTTCATAGATGTACGGGTTTATTTCTGGGCTCTCGATTCTCTTTTATTGATCTATGTATCTGTTTTAGTGGCAGTACCATGATGTTTTGGTTACTATAGCTTTGTAATATATTTTGAAATCAGGGCGTGTGATACTTCCAGCTTTGTTCCTTTTTCTCAAGGTTTCTTTGGCCATTCGGGGTCTTTTGTTGTTCCATATAAATTTTAGAAATTTTTGTTCCATTTCTGTGAAAAATGTTGGAACTTTGATAGGGATTGCATTGAATCTGTAGATTGCTTTAGGAAGTATGGACATTTTAACTATGTTAATTTTTCCAGTCCAAGAGCATGGAATATCTTTCCATTTCTTTATGTCTTTTTCAAGTTCTTTCAAGATTGTTTTATAGCTTTCAGTGTACAGATCTTTCACCACTTTGGTTAAGTTATTCTTAGGTATTTTATTCTTTTTGTTGCAATTGTAAATGGGATTGTGTTCTTAATTTCTCTTTCTGCCACTACGTTTTTAGTATATAGAAAAACAACTAATTTTTGTATGTTTATTTGTATCCAGCAAATTTAGGGTATTCATTTATTATTTTTAAAAGTTTTTTGGTGGATTCTGTAGGGGTTTCTATATATAAAATCATGTCATCTGCAAATTGTGACAGTTTCCCTTCTTCCTTTCCAATTTGGATCCCTTTTATTTCTTTTTCTTGCCTGATTGCTTTGGCGAGAACTTCCAGTACTGTGTTAAATAAGAGTGGTGAAAGTGGGCATCCTTGTCTGGTTCCTGTTCTTACATGGAGAGCTGTCAGTTTTTGTCCATTGAGATTGATATTAGCTGCGGATTTGTTGTATATGGCATTTATTATGTTAGGTACTTTCCTTTTAGACCCATTTTATTCAGAGGTTTTTCATAAATAGGTGTTGTCTCTTGTCCAATCCTTTCTCTGCATCTATTGAGATGATCGTGTGATTTTTATTCTTCATTTTGTTAATGTGGTGTATCACATTGATTGATTTGTGGTGGTTGAACCATCCCTGCATCCATGGAATAAATCTCACTTGATCATGGTGTATGATCTTGTAAATATATTGTTGTATTTGATTTGATAGTATTTTGTTGAGGATTTTTGCATCTATGTTCATCAGTGATATTGTCCCATAATTTTCTTATTTTGTCTTGTCCTTGTCTGGTTTTGGCATCAGGGTAATGTTGGCCTCATAGGATGAGTTAGGAAGCTTCCACTCCTCTTCCAGTTTTTGGAAGAGTTTGAGAAGAAGAGGTATTAAGTCTTCTCTGAATGTTTGGTAGAATTCACCAGGGAAGCCATCTGGTCCAGGAATTTTATTTTTTGTGAGGTTTTTGATTACTGTTTTGATCTCCTCACTGGATTGGTCTATTCAAATTCTCTATTTCTTATTGATTAAGTTTTGGAAGGTTGTATGATTCTAAGAATTTATCCATCTCTTCCAGACTACCCAATTCGTTGGTGTATAGCTTTTTCTAGCATTCTTTTATCTTTTGTATTTCTGAAATACCCATTGTAATTTCTCCTCTTTCATTTCTACTTTATTTGAGCCTTTTTTCTTTTTTTTCTTGGTGAGTCTAGCTAAAGATTTGTCAATTTTGTTTGTCTTTTCAAAGAATCAGCTCTTGCTATCTTGATTTTTTCTATTGTGCTCTTTAATCTCTATTTCATTTATTTCTGCTCTGATTTTTATTATTTCCTTCCTTCTACTGATTTGAGGCTTTGTTTGTTCTTCTTTTTCCAGTTCTTTTCTGCACACTGTTAGATTATTTGGGACTTTTCTCTTTTGTTGAGGTAGGCCTGAATTGCTATAAACTCCCCTCTTAGAAACAGTTTTGCTGAATCCCATAGATTTTTGCATGTCATATTTTCCTTTTCATTTGTCTCCAGGTATTTTTTGATTTTTCTTTTGATTTCTTTATTGACCCAGTCATTTTTCAGTATCACTTTGTTTAACCTTCACATATTTGTGGCTTTTCTGATTTTCTTCCTGTAGTTGATTTCTAGTTTCATACCTTAGTGGTCACAAAAGATGCTTAGGATTATTTCAATCTTCTTAAATTTATTGAGACTTGCTTTTGGCCTAATATGTGATCAATTCTGGAGAATGTTCCACGTGCATTTGAAAAGAATGTGTATTCTGTGGCTTTTGGATGGAATGTTCTGTATGTATCTACCAAGTCCATCTTGTCTAACGTGTTCTTTAAGGCCAGTGTTTCCTTATTGATCTGTTTTGATGATCTATCCATTGGTGTAAGTGGAGTATTAAAGTCCCCTAGTATTATTGTGCTACTGTCTATTTCTCCTTTTATGTCTGTTAATGATTGCTTTATATATATATATAAGAATTTATATGCTTCTATGTTGAGTGCATAGATATTTACAAGTGTTATATCCTCTTGTTGTATTGTTCCCTTTATTTTTATTTAGTGCCCTTCTTTGTCTTTTGTTACAGTTTTTGTTTTAAAGTCTATTTGGTCTGATATAAGTATTGCTACCCCAGCTGTCTTTTCATTTATACTTGCATGGAGTATCTTTTTCCATCCCCTTCACTTTCAGTTTGTGAATGTCATTAGGTCCAAAGTGTGTCTCTTGTATGCAGCGTATACATAGGTCTTTTTTTTTTTCCATCCAATCTGCCACCCTATGCCTCTTGATTTGAGCATTTAGTCCATTGAATTTAAAGTAGCTATTGATAAATATGTATTTATTGCCATTTTGTTACTTTTTCCTGGGTGTTTTAGTCATTCTTCTCTGTTGCTTTCTTCTTCTCTTTCTCTCTTCCCTTGTGGCTTGATGGCTTTCTTTAGTAATATGTTTGACTTATTTTCTTTTACTTATTTGCGTGTTTATTATAGGTTTCTGGTTTGTGATTACCATGAGGTTCATATATAATAATCTATGCACATAGCAATCTATATTGAGTTGCTAATGTCTTTAGTTTGGTTTCTTTCTAAAAGCTCTACTCTTTTACTCCTCTCCTCCCACATTTTATGTTTTGATATCATATCTAATCTCTTGTGTATGTGTATCCGTTACCCTCTTATCATTGAAATAGGTAATTTTAGTACTTTTGTCTTTTAACCTTCATAGCATCTTCATAGGTGGTTGACCTGCTACCTTTATTGTATATTTGCCATTACCAGTGAATTTATTACTTTCTTTTGGATAATTTTCTTATTCCTATTTGTAGTCTTCTCTTTCCAACTTAAGTCCCTTTAGCATTTCTTTTTTTTAATTTATTTTTTAATTTTTATTTTTTCGGATGTACATCATATTTCGAATTCTGTATACATTACACCATATTCACCAACTTTTTTTTTAAAGGAAGATTAGCCCTAAGCTAACTGCTGCCAATCCTCCTCTTTTTGCTGAGGAAGACTGGCCCTGAGCTAATATCTATACCCATCTTCCTCTACTTTATATATGGGATGCCTACCACAGCATGGCTTTTGCCAAGCGGTGCCATGTCCGCACCTGGGATCTGAACTGGTGAACCCCAGGTCGCTGAGAAGCAGAATGTGCGAACTTAACTGCTGTGCCACTGGGCTGGCCCCCCTTTAGCAATTATTGTAGAACTGCTCTCTTGGTGATAAACTCCTTTAATTTTTGCTTGTCTGGGAAACTCTTTATCTCTCCTTCCATTCTGACTTATAACTTTACTGGGTAGAGTATTCTTTGCTGTGGGTTTTTTCCTTTAAGCACTTTAAATATATCGTGCCACTCTCTTCTATTTTGTAGGGTTTTGGATGAGAAGTCAGATGGTAGCCGTATGGGGCTTCTTTTGTATGTCACTTGTTGCCTTTCTCTTGTGGCTTTTAGGATTCTCTTTTTTCCTTTAATTTTGGACATTTTAATTATAATGTGTCTTGGTGTGGGCCTCTTTGTGTTTATCTTGTTTGGTGCTCTCTGTGCTTCCTGTACTTGGATGTCTGTTTCCTTCCTTAGGTTAAGAAAGTGTTCAGCTATTATTTCTTCAAATAGATTCTTTGCCCCTTTGTCTCTCTCTCTTCTTCTTCTGGGACACCTATAATATGAATGTTAATTCACTTGATGTTCTCTCAGGGTTCCCTTAGACTGTTCTCATTCTTTTTAATTTTGTTTTCTTTTACCTGTCCAGCTTGAGTGATTTCCTCTAGTCTTTTGTCCAGCTCGCTGATCCGTTCTTCTGTATCATCTACTCTTCTATTGAGTCCCACTAGTGAATTTTTCATTTCCAGTATTGTATTCTTCATTTCTGAATGGTTCTTTTTTATATTTTCCAACTCTTTGTTGATGTTCTGACTGTGTTCATCCATTATTTTCCCAAGATCACTGTGCATCCTTATGACTTTTTGTTTGTACTCTTTATCAGGTAGATTGTTTATTTCTGTTTCATTTAGTTCTTTTTCTAGGGTTTTCTCCTCTTCCCCTGCTTGGAACATATTCTTTTGCCTTCTCATTTTGCCTCTTTGTCTGTGCTTACATCTGTGTATTAGGTGGGTCAGCTACGTCTCCTGATCTTGGAGAGGTGGCCTTACATAAGAGACACCTTATGAGGCCCAGCAGTGTGCTTCCCTCTCATCACCAGTTCCTAATGTTCCAGGAGTGACCCCTGTGTGGGCTACATGTATTCTTCTGTTGTGGCAGGTTGCTCTTGCTGCAGGTGCCCAGCGAGTCTAGGCTGTCCTTGTGGCCAGCTGGTTATAATGCTCAGCTGTGTGTGGCTGCTACGGACCCTTCAGTCACTTTTATCAGGCTTTGGGAACCCCAGCACAGTTGGTTACAAGGTCTAATAGCACATTCCTGTTGCCGTTTTTCTATTAAGTGAGTAGGTCCCCAGCTTGGTTGGTTGCTAGGCTCAGGGGCTCACAATTGCTATAGGCCTCTGGCTTTCAAGGCTTTTGTCAACTCTGTCAGGATCGCAGATGAGTAGGCCTGGCCCCAGGCACAGGAGCACCCAGTAGTTTCAGGCATTAGAAGGTGGGCCTGACCCCCTATGTGGCTGTTTGAGAACCACAGGTCTTCTGCCACTGATAAGGCCCAGGTGCCACAGGCCCACACACACCGTCAACACATTCCTGGCCTGTGCATACGTCACAACCCCCTTGAAACTGCCCAGTCACCCCACTGCAGAGGTCCCCACACTCTCCTCCAAGGGCCCCCACACTCCACCTGTTCCTCATGCAGGCTCTGCCCCACAGAGGTGGACATGCTCACCTGACTGCAGAGTATCCAGGCACCCAGTTTAGGCCAACTGACAAGTAGCCTAAGGGTTTGCTCTTGGGTGTGTTGGGTGGTGCAAGTCCTCAGGGCAGGCTGCCTGCCCTGGCTGAGGTGGATCAAATTGGTGCTTTAGTGGGTGTGGTGGAACCTGGGCTAACAGACAAGGGAAAGTACTCAAATGATGTCTACCAGCGTTTGTGTCAGCACGCCTGTACTAGGTCACAATAATGGCTGCTTCCTATGTCTCCATTCCCAGAGAGGTTTCATCTGTCACCAAGGTGCACCCAGAGCCTACCAGGTGAGTCTCTTCTCACCAAAGGACTGTGCACTTTTCTTTCTGGTGATTTTAGGTTGCTTTCTCAGATGGGTTAATTTATGCATGGGCCCTTTAAGAGTTGAGTTTTTCTGCTCATGTCTGAAAGCTTCTCTGGGGGGTGTTCCCCATTGCAGTTAACAGCCTGAAAATGAATATTTTGAGACTCATCTCAGTTGTTCTGAATCTGAAGGATGTTTATGGCAGTAATGTGCCCCTGTTCAGGTCCCTGCTCCTTCATGAAAGACTGCATACCTTAGCTTTGCTCCTGGCTGGCTATGAGGCCCCACAGCTCACAGGTAGCTTTTTACTCTCCAAAAAGGAATTTCTGCCTCTTCGCCTTAATTAGGCCTGTCCCTTGTTGTGGGGGTTCTTTCTATCTAGTTGTCAGTTCTCTCTTGGGGTAATTTTTCCAAGAATAGTTGCAACCTGGTTGTGCTCATGGGAAAGAGGTTAGTTCAGAGTCCACCTACACCACCATCTTGATGAGATCCCCTTCAATCAGATGGATTAAAGACCTGACTATAAGAGTGACCAACACATTTTAGATGACTATGTAGAACTAAATATAAAATCTATGAATGGGCAAGTTCATCATTATTATGGCAAGAAATTCAGAAGTAAGAAGACAGACATATTTAACTAAATAAAATTTAAAAATTTTAAGGCCACAAATATCCCCCAAAAAGTCAATTGAGAATCGATAATCCATAAAATTAATTTGAAAGGCTGATAACTATAAAAATAGGCATATAATATAATAATAATTAGTAAATAAAAAAGTTGATCAAATATAGGAATTTTGCCCAAACTCAGTAATAGTTTAAGAAAACAAGAATTTTCTTTTACATTCATCTGACTGGGAAAAAACTTGAAGAATTCCCACATTGCTTGGGGTTGGAATTTTTAAACAGGTAATAAAAGAAAAGTATTCTCTAATTTTACTGACTAATATGTGAAGAGTTACAGCTTCTAGAGGAAACAACCTGAAGACAGGTATAATATTAAAAATACAAATATTCTTTAACTCAAGTCTTCTCAATCTCGGCACTATTGACATTCCAGGCCAGATCATTCTCTCTGGTGGGGTCTGTCTGTGTATTGTAAGATATTTAGAGCATCTCTGGCCTCCACTCTCCTTTCCCCAGTGTGACAGCCAAAAATATAACTGAACAATGCTCAATGTCCACTGGGGACAAAATTGCCCCTGATTGACAACCATTTTTAACTTAACAAAGTCAAAGTATTTTTGCAGCATTGATATAATAGTAATTTAATAGAAAAGAATACAAAAGACCATCAAAAATATAAATGATATAGCCACATCTTGAAATGTCATTCAGGCATCGAATTAGTGAATCAGCATTAAACTAGTTGATTAGAGGGATGTCCACAAGATACTATTGAGTAAGAAGAGAAAGCAGAGAAAACTTAGAAAACAGGATATCCTAAAACATAAAGAGTACTTATGATGTGTTAGGATTCTATTTATGCATTTGATTTAAAAGTGAGTAAACTGAATAGCCAAGAGTTGGAAACAACCTGAGTGCCCATGAAGGGACTAATGGATAAAGAAGACATGGTATATATACACAATGGAGTATTACTAACCTATGAAAAAAGATGAAATCTTGCCATTTGCAACAACATGGATGGAACTTGAGGATATTATGCTAAATGAAATAAATCAGATGGAGAATGTCAAATACCATATGATCTCACTCATAAATAGAAGATAAAAACAACAACAACAAATAAATACATAGAGACATATTAGATCGGTGGTTACTAAGGGGAAGGGGGGAGAGAGGAGGGCAAAAGGGCTGACTGGGAACATGCATGTGGTGATAGGTGGTATAAGTCTTTGGGTGGTGAGCAGGATGTAGTCTACAGAGAAATCAAAATATAATGATGTACACCTGAAATTTATATAACATTATAAACCAAAGTTACTTCAATAAAAAATAAAAAAATAAAGTAATTCAGTTAAATGCCTTAAAAGAAAGTGTGTGAATTGTATGTGTGCATAATATATAAATAACAGTTTTGAAAGAAACTAAGAACTTTACAATGAAAAATGTCAGGAAGATGGAATTAGGTTTAGTAGTTTCAAAACAACTCTATGAAACAAAATATATTGAAAATCTAAATCTAACTATATTTAAAGATATAAATAGTAATAATTTGATGACTTCAACAAGTGTCACTAATCCATAAATGAAATGCCAAGGACTTAGAAATAAAAGACTATAACAGAAAGGCTTTTAAAATGTGTGGAGGAAGCAGTAACTAAGGCTATAATTACATCTTATATAAAGATTATGGATTCAAATATGCTTGTGGAAGATACAGGTGATCTATGGTCAAAGGTAAAGAAAAATGTCTTATAAATTATGGTGGAATGTGTTGCAGCTTTTAGAAATAGCTCTAATCATAGAAAGCCAAAAGGAACAATAAGGAATAAGAGAGATCTGGAAACAAGTTGGAAACATATATAAAGGTGGTTAGCAATAAGTAGGCAGGACATTCACTTTTGTTTTTGTTAAAACAAGCATTACTAGAGAAGAATATTGAAGTGGCATCTCCACTCTTTCAGTAAAAAATAAAAAGATAATGGAGGAATGACATCAGCATCACGGCAGAGTGAGCTCTCCAGTTAATCTCTCCCATCCACCATACAATGGAAAAGACATTCATACTCCAACAGAGGACATCCAAACACAGCAGAAAAGACGTCTGAAAGACCCATGCAGCCATACGATGGAGGGCAGAGAGGCTGGAGCCCCCCTTGGAGGAGGTGGAATGGGGTAAGAGAAAACTTTGCTCCGCCCGCAAAAGGCTGTGTTCTTGGACTGTGTGCAGCCTTCAAGAGTGAAGGAAGGGGGAGGGGATGCCTGCTCATGGGAACATCAAAGATCCCTGAGGACACTCATGGCCTAGAGGGAAGCCCTTTACTGGGGTGAAAGTTGTCATGGCAGTTGATCTCATCAAGCCAACACCCCAGGAGAGCAGATAGTGAGGCCAGAGCGAGAAAACCTGGGCAGCACGCAGAAGAAAGCACCCTTCCCCCGCCCCACCCAGCATGGGCTCCAGTGCCTAGGATCTCAGCAAAATGCAGAGGGTTCCGAATATGGGGTTCTTGACTCCCACCAGTGGTGATAGGCGTAACTGCAACCAAATAATACCATGATATGCAAAAACAGAGCCACGCCATCTAGTAGTATCAAAAATTATATTAAATCTCCAGACCAGAGAGAAAGTGAAAAGTACCCAGAAATCAGTCGTGAGGAAACAGAAATATGTAATCTAAATGACAGAGAATTCAAAATAACTGTCATCTAAAAACTCAATGAGTTAAAAGACAATATAGAGAAATAATTCAGTGAGTTCAGGAGGTACTTCACAAAAGAGATTGAAACTGTAAGGAAGAATCAATCAGAAATATTGGAGATGAAAAACACAATGGAAGAGATAAAACAAGATATGCATTCTCTGAATGCTCGAGCAGACATCATAGAGGAGTGAATCAGCATAATAGAGGATAGAAATGTTGAAAAGCTCCAGATATGGGGAGAGAGACAACTAAAACTAAAAAGAAATGAAGAGGGGCCAGCACCATGGTGCAGCAGTTAAGTGTGCACATTCCACTTTGGCAGCCCAGGGTTCGCTGGTTCGGATCCTGGGTGCAGACATGGCACCACTTGACAAGCCATACTGTGGTAGGTGTCCCACATATAAAGTAGAGGAAGATGGGCATGGATGTGAGTTTAGGGCTAGTTTTCCTCAACAAAAAGAGGAGGATTAGCAGTAGATGTTAGCTCAGGGCTAATCTTCCTCAAAAAAAAAAAAAAATGAAGAAAGTCTCCAAGAAATATCCAACTCAATTGGGAAGTGCAACATGAGAATTATAGGTGTTCCAGAGTGATAGGAGAAGGAGAATGGAGCAGAAAGCTTGTTCAAAGAAATAATAGAAGAGAACTTCCCAAACCTGGGAAGGAGATGGAAATCCATGTGGAATAGGCTATCAGATCTCCTACATATGTCAGTGTAAAAAGACCTACTTCAAGGCATATAGTAATGAAACTGGCAAAAGTGAATGACAAAGAAAAAATACTAAGGGCAGCAAGACAGAAGAAAATAACCTGCAAAGGAATCCCTATCATGTTTTCAGCAGCTTTCTCACAGAAACCTTACAGACTAGGAGAGAATGGAATGACATATTCAAATCTTTGAAGGACAAAAACTTTCAGACAAGAATAAGCTATCCAGTGAAAATATCCTTCAGATATGATGGAGAAATAAAAACTTTCCCAGATAAACAAAAGCTAAGGGAGTTCATAGCCATGAGGCCCTCCCCTACAAGAAATCCTCAAGAAGCCCCTAATATTTGAAAAAAAAGGGAGAAAGGTGTAGAAAGCACAGAGTAAGGAGATAAATAGGTAGACAAAATAAGAAAATTGTAGCTATACATCAGAACAGGTTAGCAAATGCTCAAGAGTAGCATTAAAGATAAAGGGAAAGAAAAAGACCACAAACTCACAACACAAGATGGAATAATATGTGAGAAAAACAATTTAGGAGGGGAAGAGGAATGGGATTGAATCAGTTTAGTCTAAGGAAATAAGAGGCCATCAGAAAATAGACTATCTTATCTATGAGATTTTGAATACGAACCTCGTGGTAACCACTAAACAAAAAAGCAGAACAGAGACACAAAGAATAAATAAGGAGAAAACAAGGAAACACATCATAAAAAATACATAATTCAATGCGTAGACCAAAACACACAGGATGAGAAACAAAGGAGATGCAGGAGGACCGGAAAATGAGTGATAAAGTGGCAGCATTAAGCCCTCATATATTGATAATCACCCTAAACATAAATGGATGGAATTCTCCAATAAAAAGACACAGAGTGGCAAGATGGATTATAGAACAAGACCCAACAATATGCTGCCTCCAGGAAACACATCTCAACTCCAACGACAAACACAGGCTCAGAGTGAAGGGATGGAAGACAATACTCCAAGCTAATGGAAAACAAAAGAAAGCAGGTGTCACAATACTTGTATCAGACAAAGTAGAATTCAGGATAAGACAGGCAAAGAGAGACAGGGGCAGTATATAATGATCAAAGGGACACTCTACCAAGAAGACATAACACTTATAAATATCTATGTACCCAACAGAGGAGCACCAAAGTTCAAAAAGCAACTATTAACAAACTTAAAAGAAGATATTAATAATAAGACAATAATAGTAGGAGACCACATCACTCCAATCACATCAATAGATAGATCATCAGAAAGAAAATCAACAAGGAAACAGTGGAATTAAATGAAATGCTAGGCCAATTGGACTTAATAAACTTATATAGAACATTCTATCCAAAATCAGCAGAATACACATTCTTCTCAAGTGCATGGAACATTCTCAAGGACAGACCACATGTTGGGAAACAAGGCAAGCCTCAATAAATTTAAGAAGATTCAAATAACAACAAGCATCATTTCCGATCACAAATGCTATGAAGCTAGAAATTAATTACAAGAAAAAAGCTGAGAAAGGGACAAAGATGTGGAGACTAAACAATATGCTATTGAAAAACCAATGGATCATTGAAGAAATTAAAGGAGAAATAAAAAAATATCTGGAGACAAATGAAAATGAAAACGTACCATACCAACTCATAGGGGATGCAGCAAAAGCCATTTAAAAGGGAAATTCATCACAATACAGGCTCACCTTAACAAACAAGAAAAATCCCAAGTAAGCAGTCTCAAATTACATCCAATTGAATTAGAAAAAGAAGAACAAACAAAGCCCAAAGCCAGCAGAAGGAGAGAAATAATAAAAATCAGAGTAGAAATAAGTGCTATTGAAACAAAAAAGGCAGTAGAAAGGATCAATGAAACAAAGGGCTGGTTCTTTGAAAAGATAAACAAAATTGACAACCCCCTAGCCAGACTTACAAAGAAGAAAAGAGAGAAAGCTCAGATAAATAAAATTAGAAATGAAAGAGGAGAAACAACAATAGATAACAGAGAAATACAAAGGATTATAATAGGATACTATGAAAAGCTATATGCCAACAAAATGGGCAATCTAGAGGAAATGGATAAATTCTTAGAGTCTTACAACCTCCCAAAGCTGAATCAAGAAGAAATAGATAATCTGAACAGACCAATCACAAGGAAAGACATTGAAACAGTAACCAAAAGCATCCCCCCAAAATAAAAGCACAGGACCAGATGGCTTTCCTGGAGAATTCTACCAAATTTTCAGAGAGGATTTAATATGTACCCTTCTCAAGCTATGCCAAAAAATTAGGAAAGATGGAATGCTTCCTAACACATTCTATGAGGCCAACATCACCCTTCAATCAAAGCCTGATAAGGGCAACACCAAAAAGGAAAACTACAGGCCAATATCACTGATGAACATACATGCAAAAATCATCAAAAAAATATTGAGAACCCGAATACGGCAACACATCAAAAAGATCATACATCATGATCAAGTTGGATTTATACCAGGGACACAGGGATGGCTCAACGTCCACAAATCAATCAAGGTGATACAGCACATTAACAAAATGAGGAATAAAAACCACATGATCATCTCAATAGATGCAGAGAAAACATTCAAGAAGATCCAATAGCCATTTATGATAAAAACTCTTAACAAAATGAGGATAAAAGGAAATTACCTCAACATAATAAAGGCCACAAATGACAAACCAACAGTCAACATCATACTCAATGGGCAAAAACTGAGCGCCATACCTCTGAGACCAGGAACAACACAAGGATGCCCACAATCACCACTCTTATTCAACATAGTACTGGAGGTTTTGGCCAGAACAATTAGGCAAGAGAAAGGAATAAAAGGAATCCAAACAGGGAGTGAAGAAGTGAAACTCTCACTGTTTGGAGATGACATGATCTTATATATAGAAAACCTCAAAGAATTGGTCGGAAAACTATTAGAATAATTAACAACTACAGTAAAGTTGCAGGGTACAAAATCAACTTACAAAAATCAGTTGCTTTTCTATACTTTAATAACAAACTTACAGAAAGAGAACTCAAGAATACAATTCCATTTACAATCACGATAAAAAGAATAAAATATCTCGGAATAAATTTAACCAAGGAGGTGAAGGACTTATACAATGAAAACTATGACGTTATTGAAAGAAATAGATGATGAACTAAAGAGAGGAAAAGAGATTCCACGCACATGGATTGGAAGAATAAACACAGTTAAAATCTCCATACTACCCAAAGCAATCTACAGATTCAATGCAATCCCAATCAGAATCACAATGATATTCTTCACAGAAATAGAGCAAAGAATCCTAAAATTAATATGTAGTAACCAAAGACCCTAAATTGCTAAAGCAATCCTGAGAAAAAAGAACAAAGCTGGAGGCATCACAATCCCTGACTTCAAAATGGACTACAAATAGTAATCAAAACATCATGACACTTGTACAAAAACCGGCATGCAGATTAATGGAACAGAACTGAAAGCCCAGAAATAAAACCGCACATCTACGGACAGCTAATCTTCAACAAAGGTGCCAAGAACATACAGTGGAGAAAAGACAGTCTCTTCAATAAATGGTGTTGGGAAATCTGGACAACCAATTGCAATAGAATGAAAGTGGACCATTATCTCACGCCATACACAAAAATAAACTCAAAATGGATCAAAGACTTGAAGGTAAGTCCTGAAACTATAGAACTTCTGGAAGATAATATAGGTAGCACACTCTTTGACATGGAACTAAAAAGGATCTTTTCGGATACCATGTCTTCTCCGACAAGGGAAACAAAAGAAAAAATAAACAGGTGGGAGTTCATCAGACTAAAGAGCCTCTGCAAGGCAAAAGAAACTAGGATCAAAACAAAAGACAACATACCAATTGGGAGAAAATACTTGCAAATCATATATCTGACAAGGGGTTAATCTCTGTAATATATAAGGAACTCACACAACTGAACAACAAAAAAACAAACAGCCCAATCAAAACAAGGGCAGAGGATATGAACAGACATTTCTCCAAAGAAGTTATACAGATGGCAATAAACACAGAAAAGATGTTCAATGTCACTAACCTTCAGGGAAATGCAAATCAAAACTACACCAAGATGCCACCTAACATCCATTAAAATGGCTATAATCACTAAGACTAAAAATAACAAATGTTGATGAGGGTGTGGAGAGAAGAGAACCCTCACACACTGCTGGTGCAAATGCAAACTGGTGCAGCCACTATGGAAACAGTATGGAGATTCCTCAAAAAACTAAAAATAAAAATAGAAATACCATATGACCCAGCTATCCTACTACTGGGTATCTACCCAAACAATTTGAAATCAACAATCCAAAGTAACATATGTACCCCTATGTTCATTGCAGCACTATTCACAATAGCCAAGACATGGGGCAATCCAAGTGCCCATTGACTGATGATTGGATGAAGAAGATGTGGTATATATATACAATGGAATACTACTCAGGCATAAAAAAGACAAAATCATCTCATTTACAACAACATGGGTGGACGTGGAGGGTATTATGCTAAGTGAAATAACCCAGGCTGAGAGAGACAAACACCAGATGATTTCACTCATATGTGGAATATAAACAAATGCATGGACTAAGAAGACAGTTCAGTGGTTACCAGGGGAAGGAGGGGTGGATGGACACAGGGGGTGAAAGGGAGCACTTACGTGGTGATAAACAAGAAATAATGTACAACTGAAATTTCACAATGATGTAAGCTATTATGAACTCGATAAAAAAAGTAACAGGGGAAACACAATACGACCAACTGATAGACTGTGAACAAAGTTTATAAAGTTTCACACATTTCCCACAAATACACCTAAACTTACATGAAAACAAAGGGCAAACAACAATGTCCATGAAAAAAACTCCTCCAAGTCTTTCTTTGAAAGAATGGAATCAAAGATAGGAATAAAAAGACACTGAATCAATATACAAGAGCAAAGGACTTGCACAGATAATTTGTAATAGGGAAAGTAAATTGCTAAAAATACTCACAATATATTCATCCTCACAGAGAATAAAATAATTGCAAAGTAAAGCTTGTTGGCATACCCCTTTCCATACATTAAATTTTTTTTATATGAATACCTAGCGTGAAAGAAGACACCGTGATTTGTATGCCTCTTGAACTGCTTTTGCAAGCTATATTTCCTAGCATTCCCTAGTCAGGATCTTTCATGACAATATGGAAACATAGTTGAATATGACCCATCTTAAAAATAAAAGTGAAAGGTTCTCACTTCACAGTACATTCCTCAACAGCTAATACCCGCCCCCCCCCTTTTTTTTAAATATTGGCACCTGAGCTAACAACTGTTGACAATCTTTCTTTTTTATTCCTGCTGTTTCTCCCCAAATCCTCCCAGTACATAGTTGTATATTTTAGTTGTGGCATGTAGGACACCGAACATGACCTGACGAGCAGTGCCATGCCTGCTCCCAGGATCCGAACCAACAAAACTCCATAGCCACAGAAACAGAGTGCAGGAGCTTAACCACTCTGCCATGGGGCCCGCCTTTTTTTTTTTTTTATACCACTCCCATTTACTGCAAAGGTCTTTGGACTTATGACTTTTTACTGGTAATACTTTAAATATCCCATTCCCCTTTTCAATTGAGCTTCCATTACTGTCGTTTAATTGTCAACATTGCTGACCCTTGCATTGCTGAGTTCCATGTTCACGTCTCCATTTGGCCTCATAAATAAATACACTAATTAATCAAACAAGCAAACAGCAACAGCAATCTCTCAGCTCTGGTCTATGCTAGATTGGCTCTCAGGTCACTTCAGGTAAATGTTCTTGGCTTCCATTGTCTCTGATCCTGTCCTGCAGTGTCTACTGGGCTCTTGGATTCACCGATGGATAGGAACTCTGAGATGAAGTTCTTGCCATGGAAGTCCAAATTCCTCCCTGGATGTTTGATGATGGAGGGTAAAGCTCTATCCCCAGACAAGACAATAGGAAGGGGTCAAGTGTTAGACCTTGAGCCAGACTTAGGACTTCAAATTTATCAATCATATCTCATTCAGCCCAAGGATGCACACAGAGGGCCTTCAGTAGAGGAGGTATATACAGCTCCCTATATCTGCTCATTAGATACATATTACTACAACCTCTAAGCACATGATTTCCCTTGGGGACACTGCTCTGGACAGAAAGGAAGTTTTCCCTGCAGATTCTTTGTTCCCAAGAGATCAGGTTAGAAGTCAGGTGGATCCAGTTTTTATCACTCATCCATTAATTTTCCTGTCTTCTGGAGGCCTAACTTTCCAGCACCTTATCCCAACACTGAGCCAAAGTTTTTTCCAATATAAGGCTGAGAAATCTTTTTTATTAGGTCCCTTGGATATTCAAAGAATTGTCTTGTGGTGGGGACACAACCCCTCATATCTTCAGAAAATTACTTTTTGCCTCTCCAAGAAAGGGGATAACTTTATTTCTTTAATATGAAACCCTGGTCAGTACACTGCTTGGCTTCATGACAGTTTTGCCAACTCAATTAGGAATTTTATATGCATATCACAGCTTAGAGCTGTCATTTAGTCCCTCATTATAAAAGGTTAGTTAACTTAGATTATCTGATTTAGTTTTTAGAAAGGTCCCTTCTATGAGTTTGTACTATTATGGACTCCATTCTCTGTCCAAGAAATGGGGCTTGGGAGGTTCAGTGATCTACCCAAAGTTATATCTGAGTAAGGGATAGGACATTTTACCAGAATTCTGTAAAGTTGTTTCCAGTTTTCAAACTCTGGGCTAGTGGTTCTGAACTAGAGATGATTTTGCCCATGATGACATTTGCAATGTCTGAAAGGATACCACTAAGCATCTAAAATATACAGCACAGCACCCAACATGAATAATTATTCTGTCCCAAATGTCAACAGTGAGAAAATGAGCAAACTTATTATAGACCAGCAAGCTTCCAACTTCACTGTGCATACCAATTACCTAGGATTCTAGTACCAATGCAGATTCTGATTCAGTGGGTGCTGGTGGGCACAGAGACTCTGCATTTTAAATAAGCTCCTGGGTGATGTTGATGCTGCAGGTCCTAGACTGTGGATCCCTCTTTGGGTAGCAAGGTTGTGATCCTGTGGTAGATTTAGGCGTAGGTAGTTTTAGGTCTTCTGCACCAAAAATCATCTCTGCATGTAATTTTGAAGGACTAGTATATTCACTCATTCCGGAGACTCTGATAAATTATGTTTTTTATTCTTTTATAGAAGGGCCCTTTAATGACATCAAATAAAATACATCCAAAAAAGACTTTGCAGTAGGCAGAATAAGGGCCTCCAAAAGATGTCTATGTCCTGGTGCCAGAAATCTTGAATATGTTAGTTCATATGGCAAGGGGGGATTAAGATAGCTGGTGGAATAAGGTTGCTAATCAGTTTACCTTAACGAGATTAGCCATGATTGCCCATGTGGAACTAAGATAATGAAAAAGTTCCTCTAAATGTGGAAAGCTGTGGAAGAGAGAGGAAAGTGTCAGAGTCAGGGAGAGATTTGAAAATGTTACACTGGTGGCTATGAAGATGCAGGAGAGGCATGAGGCAAGGAATGCAGCTGGGCCCTTGAAACTGGAATAGCAAAGTAAATGGACTCTCTCCTGAAGCCTCCAGAAGGAACTCAGCCCTGAAGACACCTTGATTTTATCGCTTTTCATTTCAGGCTTCTGATTTCCAGAATTGTAGGAGCATAAATTCATTCCTTTTCTGCTAAGTGTGATAATTTGTTACAGCAGCAATAGGAATCTAATATAGACATCTATTCAGTAAAATTTTGTCAAGGAAACTGAGTTTAAGCCTCTCAGTTCACTTATTTAGCTTCCCTTGGGTAAGAGCATTTTATGTTGAAATCCCACCTTAAGTGGAAGAAATTTTAACTCAACTTGAAGATATTCTGCTCAGTAGCTGGTGTAGAGAATTACCCATTGCATAAGTGTAAACATGGTTCTGACTTTGAGGCCTTTGAGGCATAAAGATAGGAAATGTAATTTGTTATTAAAATTAGGGTTATCCATTCTAATTTATATCTTTGTGTCTAAATTTCTACATTCTTTTAGTTTCATGTTAATTCAAACATTCATTCTTTTCATGTCTATCCTCTCCAACTCTCAGGGTATCTTTCAACATAAAAGGTGTTTACATATATATTTGGGTGTTAAAATGTGAAAGAAAATATATACAAACATAAACACACATTTACATAAACATACCTTTTACCCTTGAATGTTTTATTTGACTCAATAAAGTATTTCCACATATTTCATGTACTCCTTGCATATCCATCAGAAATAAGGAAATTGAGTCTCAGAGGCATTCTTTTTTTAAGAATTACATAACAAAGCAGTTAATGATCATTGTGCACTTTCTTGATTATACCTAAATGAACCCATACAGTACGTACTCTCAGTTTTTGTATGGCTCTTTTAGTCCAGCAAATGATACATTTTAAGTATGTGCAATTTTTGCATGTAATTATACTCAAATACTTTAGTTAAATGGAAAAAAAACTGGGGATCTCATCAAGATGGCGGTGTGAGTAAATGCTGAACTCGTCTCCTCCCACGAACAGAACCAGGTTACAACAATTTTTGGAAGAACTACCCTGGATTGAAAACTGAAAACGGATAAGAAGAACCCCCACGACAAGGGACAGTCCTGACGAAGGCAGAAGAGGCAGTAATTACTGCTGGAGAGGAAAAAAGCCACCTTTGGGAGCAGTGGAGCTTCTCAGCTGGCCAGGCGGGAGACACCCCAAGGTACGAGCCCTCCCTGGAGGAGTGAGGTCTGGAGCGGGGGCAATACTGCTGTAAGCATCCTTCAGACTCAGCCCAACTGAGATGGGGGTCTTACCCTCTGGCTTTGCGGCTATTGACTGCAGCAGGGACACCCCCAGAAAAGCTATCGGCCGAAAGCCGAAAAGACCCGGGTCTTAAAGGACCCATGCACAAACTCACTCATTGCAGCAACCTAAAATCACCAGAGAGAAGTCTGACAGTCCTTTGGTGAAATGAGACTCACCTGGTGGGCTCTGGGGGCATCTTGTTGAGAGAGGGACCTATCTGGAGACTGAGACATTGGTGGGGGCTATTGTTCTGAGCTGGTCCAGGGGTGCTGATATGGACACTGGTAGGGGCCATTGAGGTCCATCCCTTGGGCTGTTAGCCCAGGGGTCTGCCACACCCACTAGAGCACAGGTTTAATCCAGTTCAGCCAGGGAAGGCAACCCGCCCTAGGGACTGGCCCCACCTAACAGCAAGCCCTCAGGCTACTTTTCAGCCTACATTGACTGGGTGTCTTGATCCTCTACAGGCAGGCAAGGGTGTCTGCCTCTGTGGGGCAGGGCCTGTGTAAAGACCAGGTTATCTGTGGGGGGCATTGGTTGAGAGGTGGGAGCCACCGCAGTGTGGCATTGGGGTATGCTCCAGGGGGTTGAGAAGGGTGCATGGACCAGGACTGTGTTGACAGTGTATGTGGTCCTGTGGGGGGTGAGGTTTAGCAGC
Organism: Equus caballus; assembly: GCF_041296265.1. Classification (NCBI taxonomy): domain Eukaryota; kingdom Metazoa; phylum Chordata; class Mammalia; order Perissodactyla; family Equidae; genus Equus; species Equus caballus. The sequence continues at coordinate 18,705,580 of NC_091704.1, forward strand.
AGCAGCAGACCTGTGCTTCACAAATAGCCATAAAAAGGATCAGCACCACCTTCCAAAGCCTGAAACAATTGAGTGCCCCCATGCCAAGGGCTAGCCCCACTCAGCTGCACTCCTAAGAGAACTGACAAGAGCCTTGTAGACCTGAGGCCTATCACAACTGTACGCCCCTGAGCCTAGTAACCAGCTACATTGGGTACCAACCCAATTAAGAGGAAAACTGCAACAAGAGAGTGCTGATAGACTTTGTAGCCAACAGGGCTGAGGCTCCTCAAACCGGATTTACAAACAGCTGGCCAGGGAAGGAAAGGTTAGACTCCCTGGGTACCTGCAGTGGGAGCAACCCTGCCACAGCAGAAGAACACAAGTAGCCCACAAAGGGGTCACTCCTGGTTCTTATGGATTGGTGATGAGAGGGAAGCACACTGCTGGGCCTCATAAGGCATCTCATATATAAGGCCACTTCTCCAAGATCAGGAGACTTAGTTGACTCACCTACTACAAAGAAAATAGTACAGAGAAAGAGGCATAATGAGGAGGCAAAGGAATACTTTCCAAGCAAGAGAACAGTAGAAAACTCCAGAAAAAGGACTAAGTGAAACAGAAACTAGCAACCTACTTGATAAAGAGTTCAAGCAAAATATAATGAGGATGCTCACACATATGTGGAGAAGAATGGATGAACACAGTGAGCACATCAGCAAAGAACTGGAAGATATTAAAAAAATCCAATCAGAAATGAAGAATACAACGCTCGAAATGAGAAATTCACTAGAGGGACTCAATAGCAGAGTAGAGGAAGCAGAAGAATGGATCAGCAAGCTAGACGAAAGGCTAGAGGAAATCACCCAAGCAGAATAGAAAAGAGAAAAAAGAATTAGACAGAATGAGAACAGTGTAAGAGAACTCTGGGACAATATCAAGCATGCTAACATTCAGAAGGAAAAGAGAGAGACAAAGGGGCAGAAAATTTATTTGTTGAAATAATAGAGGAAAATTTTCCTAACCCAAGGGAGGAAACAGACATCCCAGTTCAGGAAGCACAGAGAGCTCCAAACAAGACAAGCCCAAAGAGGCCCACACCAAGGCATATTATAATCAAAATGTCCCAAATTAAAGACAAAGAGAGAATCCTAAAAGCAGCAAGAGAAAGGCCACAAGTGACATATAAAGGGAAGCCCATTAGGCTATCAGCAGACTTCTCAGTCAAGACCCTACAGGCGAGAAAAGAATGGCATGACATATTTAAAGTGCTAAAAGGAAAAAACCTACAGTCAAGAATACTCTAACCATTAAGGTTGTCATTCAGAATGGAAGGAGAGATAAAGAGCTTCCCAGACAAACAAAAATTAAAGGAGTTTATCACCAAAAAACCAGTTCTGCAAGAAATGCTGAAGGGACTTATTTAAGTGGGAAAGCAATAACCACAAATAGAGATTAAAAAATTATCAAAAAACCCCAAAACAACAACAACAAAAACACCAGGCAATAAAATCACTTTTAAGGTAAAAATATATTAAAGGCAGCAGATCAACTACCTGTGAAGATAATATGAAGGTTAAAAGAGAAATGTACTAAAATCACCTATTTCAATGATAAGAGGGTAATGAATAGACATACACTAAACAAGAGACTATATATGATGTGAAAAACATATAATGTGGGAGGACGGGAGTGAAAAAGTAGAGCTTTTAGAAAGAGGTCAAGCTAAAGAATCTATCTACTCAATATAGACTGTTATACACATAGTATATTAAATAGGCTCCTCATGGTGACCACAAATCAGAAACCTATAAGAAGCAGGAAAAAAAGTAAGACAAAAGAAATCAAACATATTACTAAAGATACCCATCAAACCACAAGGGAAGAGAGCAAGAGAAAAAGAAAGGAACAGAGAAGAACTACTAAAACACCAGAAAAAAAGGTGACAAAATGGCAATAAATACACATTTATCAATAGCTACTTTAAATGTCAATGGACTAAATGCTCCAATCAAATGCCATAGGGTGGTCAATTGGATAAAAAAACAAGACCCATGTATATGCTGCATACAAGAGACACACTTCAGACCTACAGAGACTCACAAACTGAAAGTGAAACGATGGAAAAAGATATTCCATGCAAAAGGCAAAGAAAAGAAAGCGGGGGTAGCAATACTTATATCAGACAAAATAGACTTTAAAACAAAAACTGTAATAAGAGACAAAGATGGGCACTACATAATGATAAAGGGAGCAATCCAACAAGAAAATATAACACTTGTAAATATCTATGCACCCAACATAGGAGCGCCTAAATATATAAAGCAATTATTAATAGACATAAGAGGAGAAATAGACAGTAACACAATAATAGTAGGGGACTTTAACACTCCACTTACACCAATAGATAGATCATCCAAACAGAAGATCAATAAGGAAACACTGGCCTTAAAGGACACATTAGACCAGATGGACTTAGTAGATATATACAGAACATTCCCTCCAAAAACCACAGAATACACATTCTTTTCAAATGCACATGGAAGATTCTCTATGATTGATCACATATTAGGCCACAAAACAAGTCTCCATAAATTTAAGAAGCTCGAAATAATACCACGCATCTTTTCTGACAACAAAGGTATGAAATTGGAAACCAACTAAGAAAGAAAACCAGAAAACCCACAAAAATGTGGAGATTGAACAAAATGCTACTGAACAACGATTGGGACAATGACGAAATTAAAGAAGAAATAAAAAAATTCCTAGAGACAAATGAAAATGAAAACACGACATGCCAAAATCTGTGGGATACAGCAAAAGCAATTCTAAGAGGAAAGTTTATGGCAATTCAGGCCTACCTCAACAAAGAATAAAAATCCCAAATAGACAATCTAAAAGTGCACCTAAAGGTACTGGAAAAAGAACAACAAACAAAGCCCAAAATCAGCAGAAGGAAGGAAATAATAAAAATCAGAGCAGAAATAAATGAAATAGAGACTAAAAAAAAAAAAAAATAGAAAAAATTAATAAAACCAAGAGCTGGTTCTTTGAAAAGATAAACAAAATTGACAAACCCTTAGCTAGACTCACCAAGAAAAAAAGAAAGAAGGCTCAAATAAATAAAATCAGAAATGAAAGAGGAGAGATTACAACGGACACCTCAGAAATACAAAAGATAATAAAAGAATACTATGAAAAGCTATATGCCAACAAATTGGATAACCAAGAAGAAATGGATAAATTCTTAGAAACATACAACCTTCCAAAACTGGACCAAGAAGATGTAGAAAATTTGAATAGACTGATCACCAGTGAGGAGATCGAAACAGCAATCAAAAACCTCCCCAAAAATAAAAGTCCAGGACCAGATGGCTTCCCTGGTGAATTCTACCAAACATTCAAAGAAGACTTAATACCTATCCTTCTCAAACTCTTCCAAAAATTTGAAGAGGAGGGGAGGCTTCCTAACTCCTTCTATGAAGCCAACATCATCCTGATACCAAAACCAGATAAGGATAACACAAAAAAAGAAAATTACAGGCCAATATCACTGATGAACATCGATGCGAAAATCCTCAACAAAATACTAGCAAATCAAATACAACCACACATTAAAAAGATCATACATCATGATCAAGTGGGTTTCATTCTAGGAATGCAGGGATGGTTCAACATCCACAAATCTATCAACGTGATACACCACATTAACAAAACGAAGAATAAAAATCACATGATCATCTCAATAGATGCAGAGAAAGCATTTGACAAGATCAAGCATCTGTTTATGATAAAAACTCTAAATAAAATGGGTACAGAAGGAAAATACCTCAACACAATAAAGGCCATATATGACAAACCCACAGCAAATATCCTTCTCAATGGAGAAAAACTGAAAGCTATCCCTCTAAGAACAGGAACCAGACAAGGATGCTCACAGTCACCACTCTTACTTAACATAGTATTGGAAGTCCTAAGCAGAGTAATCGGGCAAGAAAAAGAAATAAAAGGGATCCAAGTTGGAAAAGAAGAAGTGAAACTGTCACTCTTTGCAGACGACATGCTTTTATATCTAGGAAACCCTAAAGATTCCACTAAAAAACTTTTAGAAATAATAAAGGAATACAGTCAAGTTGCGGGACACAAAATCAACATACAAAAATTAGTTGATTTCTATACACTATTAACGAAGTAGCAGAAAGAGAAATTAAGAATACAATCCCATTTACAATTGCAGCAAAAAGAATAAAATACCTAGGAATAAACTTAACCAAAGAGGTGAAAGATCTGTACACTGAAAACTATAAAACATTATTGAAAGAAATCGAAGAAGACACAAAGAAATGGAAAGATATTCCATGCTCTTGGATTGGAAGAATTAACATCGTTAAAATGTCCATACTTCCTAAAGCAATCTATAGATTCAACGCAATCCCTATCGAAGTTCCAACAACATGTTTTACAGAAATAGAACAAAGAATCCTAAAATTTATATGGAATAACAAAAGACCCTGAATAGCCAAAGGATTCCTGAGGAAAAAGAATAAAGCTGGAGGTATCACACTCCCTGATTCCAAATTATACTACAAAGCCATAGCAACCAACCAGCATGGTACTGGCACAAAAACAGACACACAGATCAATGGAACAGAATTGAGAGCCAGAATTAAACCCACACATTTATGGACAGCTAATATTTGACAAGGGAGCCAAGAGCATACGATGGTGAAAGGAGAGTCTCTTCAATAAATGGTTTTGGGAAAACTGGACAGCCACATGCAAAAGAATGAAAGTAGACCATTCCCTTACACCATGCACAAAAATAAACTCAAAATGGATTAAAGACTTGAATGTAAGACCCAAAACCATGAGACTTCTAGAAGAAAACATAGGCAGTATGCTCTTTGACATCAGTCTGAGTAGCATATTTTCAAGTCCCATGTTTGAGAGGACAAAAGAAAAAATGAACAAATGGGACTACATCAAACTAAAAAGCTTCTGCACAGCAAAGGAAACCATCAACAAAAGGAAAAGACAACCTAACAATTGGGAGAAGATATTTGCAAACCATGTATCAGATAAGGGGTTAATATCCAAAATATACAAAGAACTAATACAACTCAACAACAAAAAAACTAACAATCCAATTAGAAAATGGGCAAAAGATCTGAAGAGAGATTTCTCCAAAGAAGATATATGGATGGCCAAAAGGCATATGAAAAGATGCTCAACATCATTAGCTATCAGGGAAATGCAAATCAAAACTACAATGAGGTATCACCTCACTCCGGTCAGAATGGCTATAATTAACAAGACAGGAAACAACAAGTGTTGGAGAGGATGTGGGGAGAAGGGAACCCTCATACACTGCTGGTGGGAATGTAACCTGGTGCAGCCACTATGGAAAGCAGTATGGAGTATCCTCAGAAAATTAAGGATAGATCTACCATATGATCCATCTATTCCACTGCTGGGTATTTATCCAAAGAACTTGAAAACAGAAAGACATAAAGATACTTGCACCCCTATGTTCATTGTGGCATTATACACAATAGCCAAGACATGGAAGCAATCCAGGTGCCCATCAAGGGACGAACGGATAAAGATGTGGTATTTATACACGATGGACTACTACTCAGCCATAAGAAATGACAAAATCCGGCCATTTGTGACAACATGGATGGACCTTGAGGGTATTATGCTGAGTGAAATAAGTCAGAGGGAGAAAGTCAAATACCATACGGACTCAATCATAAGTAGAAGATAAAAACAACGACAAAAAAACACATAGCATTGGAGATTGGATTGGTGGTTACCATAGAGGAAAGGGGGAGGGGGGAGGGGAAAAGGGGTGATTAGGCTCACATGTGAGGGGATGGACTATAATTAGTTTTCGGGTGGTGAACATGATGTAATGTACACAGAATTTGAAATATGATGTACATCCAAAAATAAAAAAAGGAAAAAAACTAATGATGCATGATCAAGGTAGCATCTAGAGCACAGGTAGCTGATTCACTCTTAACAGGGTCAGGAGACATGTCTTCTAACTGGGAAGAAAGAAAAGCGTTATATATGGATATAGAAACAGTGAATTAAATGTAGTAATTCACATGATATTTGTAATTAGAAGATTAACATAGAAATACTAAATAGAAATGCACTAAACTGACATTAATTGGTTCAAGACAAAAATGCACTATGGCCACATATAACATGATAAATGAGTCTTAAAAACACAATATATAGATGGACAGCTGACCACAGACTCATGAGAAGCTCAGGATAAGTTAGAAAAACTCCACACCATATAATCCCATTTGATAAAAAGGTATTATTCTAAATCACTTGATTTTAGGATGATTTGTTATACAGCAATAGCTATTTGATACAATAATCAAAGCAAACAGAAATGAGGGCAATTTAAAAATCTGTTTCTCTTTATTTTTGGCATATGTTCTAATTGAAGACAGCCTTCATGATCATTCTCCTTATTCAACTTAATTTCAGATAATTGCATTAACAAGTGACATATTGAAATTCCATTCCAAGGGCCATGAAGAGGTTGGAAGGACATGCATGTTTGTCGAACAAACTGCCCACCCTGAGTCACATGACTGGGTAGGAATTCAAGCTCTCTTGTGAGTCATCCTTTGATTATGAAGATTGAGGAAATTCCTCAGTTATAATTGTAGGCAGCACTGAAATTTTTCAAACAGAAACAGAAAACTAGCTCAGTAAAATCTATAAAGACACCAACTAATCATTCACTCAAATGCATAAACCCCCTTACACGTGGACACCAATATTCCACACCTCAATGAGTAGATGTATATCATGAAAAGGAATATTTTGCAGAGTAACAAAATGTGTGATTTAAAATTTTGCTTCCTCATATCTAAAGACATCGCTGACTCTAAGACCATATTAGGTCAATCTATTATTAAAATCTGTCTTTCTGTGAAGACTCTTCTGGGAGATCTATATTTGATTATCAATTTTTGCCAAAGATTATGGTAGGCATAATCTAGACACTGAGCTGAATAAGAGAATAACACCGGGAGGCTGGTTACTAAACTCAGTAGCATGTAAAGTCTACAATATCAGCAAGAGCAGTTAAGGCAGTGAAATAGAAGAGAATAATGGACTCAAATGAAAATATAGTTTCAGATTTTTCTCTGCAATAAAATTATATAAATGGCCTCAGTTGCTAAGTGTAGTTTTTTCCACATGAGTAACACAACTCATAACTATTCTTTCAGGAAAACCAGAAAAAATATTCCTTGGGATGATATGTATTATTTGAGAGAAACTTATTTAAGAAAAAATTCTTGCCCCAAGAAATAAATAGAAATTTATAAATATTTCTGATGCAAGTTTGGGAAAAACTTTGTGAAAGTAAGAGGATGGATAAAGGGGAAAACTTTCTATAAATCAGACAGAGCAGAGAGCTTAATCAAGTGAGTCACTTAAATTGTACAAAGAAGTTTAAGTCAAAGAAATGAAAATTCCCAGGGCCAGCCCAGTGGCATAGCAGTTAAATTTGAGTGGTCCGACTTGGCAGCCTGAGGTTCACTGGTTCGGATCCTGGGCACAAACCTAGCACCACTCATCAAGCCATGCTGTGGCAGCATCCCATATAGAGGAGCCAGAAGGACTTACAACTAGGATATAGAACTATGTACTGGGGCTTTGGGAAGAAAGGAAAAAGAAAAGAGGAAAATTGGCAACAGATGTTAGCTCAGTGCCAAGCTGCCTCACCAAAAAAAAAAAAAAAAAAAAAGAAATGAAAATTCCAAAAATAAATAGAAAGAGGAGATTCTGTTTCCAAAATCTGTTTAAAAATCACAATTTCTGGCTCTGAGGTTTTTTTTTAAATTGAGTTCATAGCGGTTTACATCAATGTGAGATTTTTCTCTTTCTGTAAGTTCATTATTGAAGTATGGAAAAGCAACTGATTTTTGTACGTTCATTCTGTACCCTGCAACTTTACTGTAGTTGTTAATATTTTTATTAGTTTTCTGATGGATTTTTTGTTTTTTTCCATATATAAGATCATGGCATCTGCAAACAGTGAGAGTTTCACTTCTTCACTCCCTATTTAGATTCCATTTATTCCTTTCTCTTGCCTAATTGCTCTGGCCAAAACCTCCAGTACTATGTTGAATAAGAGAGGTGAGAGTGGGCTTTGTCTTGTTCCTGTTCTCAGGGGGATGGCGCTCAGTTTTTGCCCATTGAGTATGATGTTGGCTGTGGGTTTGTCATATGTGGCCTTTATTATGTTGAGGTAATTTCCCTCTATCCTCATTTTGTTAAGAGTTTTTTTTTAATCATAAATGGCTGTGGGATCTTGTCAAATGCTTTCTCTGCATCTATTGAGATGATCATGTGGTTTTTATTCCTCAGTTTGTTGATGCAGTGTATCACCTTGATTGATTTATGGATGTTGAACCATCCCTGTGTCCCCGGTATGAATCCTACTTGATCACAGTGTATGATCTTTTTGATGGATTGCTGAATTCGGGTTGACAAAATTTTATTGAGAATTTGCATCTATGTTCATCAGCAATATTGGCCTGTAGTTTTCCTTTTTTGTGCTGTCCTTGTCAGGCTTTGGTATCAGAGTGATATTGACCTTGTAGAATGTTAGGAAGTGTTCCATCTTCCCTAATTTTTTGGAATATCTTGAGAAGGATAGGTATTAAATCCTCTCTGAAAGTTTGGTGGAATTCCCCAGGGAAGCTGTCTGGTCCTGGGCTTTTATTTTTGGGGATACTTTTGATTACTGTTTCAATTTCTTTCCTTGTCATTGGTATATTCAGATAGTCTGTTTCTTTTTGATTCAGCTTTGGGAGGTTCTAAGAGTCTAAGAATTTATCCATTTCCTCTAGATTATCCATTTTGTTGGCATACAGTTTTTTGTAGTATTCTCTTATAATCCTTTGTACTTCTGTGGTGTCTGTTGTTATTTCTCTTCTTTCATTTGTGATTTTGTTTATCTGAGCTTTCTCTCTTTTTTTCTTTCTAAGTCCTGCTAGGGGTTTTTCAATTTTATTTATCTTCTCAAAGAACCAGCTCTTTGTTTCATTGACCCTTTCTACTGCCTTTTTTGTTTCAATAGCATTTATTTCTGCTCTGATTTTTGTTATTTCTCCTCTTCTGCTGACTTTGGGCTTTGTTTGTTCTTCTTTTTCTAATTCAGTTAGGTGTAATTTGAGATTGCTTACTTGGGATTTTTCTTGTTTGTTAAGGTGAGCCTGTATTGCGATGAATTTCCCTCTCAACATGGCTTTTGCTGCATCTCATATGAGTTGGTGTGGTACGTTATAATTTTCATTGGTCTCCAGACACTTTTTGATTTCTCCTTTAATTTCTTCAATGACCCGTTGGTTTTTCAATAGCATATTGTTTAGTCTCCACATCTTTGTCCCTTTCTCAGCTTTTTTCTTGTAACTCATTTCTAGCTTTATAGCATTATGATCAGAAAAGATGCTTATTATTTCAATTTGCTTAAATTTATTGAGGCTTGCCTTGTTTCTCAACATATGGTCTATCCTTGAGAATGTTCTATGCGCACTTGAGAAGAATGTGTATTCTATTGTTTTTGGATGGGGTATCTATATATGTCTATTAAGTCCAACTGGTTTAGCTTTTCATTTAATTCCACTGTTTCATTTTGATTTTCTGTCTGGATGATCTATCCATTGATGTGAGTGGAGTGCTGAGATCCCCTACTATTATTGTGTTGTTATTAATATCTTCTTTTAGGTTTGTTAATAGCAGCTTTATGAACTTTAGTGCTCCTCTGTTGGGTGCATAGATATTTATAAGTGTTATTTCTTCTTGATGGAGTGTCCCTTTGATCATTTTTACTGCCCCTTTTTGTCTCTCTTTACCTGTCTTATCTTGAAGTCTACTTTGTCTGAAAGTATTGTGACACCTGCTTCTTTTGTTTTCCATTAGCTTAGAGTATCATCTTCCACCCCTTCAGTCTGAGCCTGTGTTTGTCATTGGAGCCGAGGTGTGTTTCCTGGAGGTAGCATAGTGTTGGTTCTTGTTCTTTAATCCATCTTACCACTCTGTGTCTTTTATTGGAGAATTCAATCCATTTACATTTAGGGTGATTGTTGATGTATGAGGGCTTAATGCTGTCATTTTTCCACTCATTTTCTGGTTTTCCTGCCTTTCCTTTGTTTCTTGTCCTGTGTGTTTTGGTCTACCCATTGAATTATGTAGTTTTTTTTTTTATGCAGTGTTTCCTTATTTATTCTTTGTGTCTCTGTTCTGCTTCTTTGTTTAATGGTTCCCCTGAGGTTTGTGTTTAGAATCCCATAGATAAGATAGTCCATTTTCTGATGGCCTCTTATTTCCTTAGTCTAAACTGATTCAGTCCCTTTCCTCCTTCCCTCCTAAGTTGTTTTTCTCATATCTTATTCCATCTTGTGTTGTGAATTTGTGGTTAAAATGACAGGATTATCTTTGTTTTTGGTGTTTTCCTTCCCTTTAGCTTAATGCTATAGTTGAATATTTGCTATCTTATTCTGATTTTGTTTACCTATTTTATCTCCTTACTCTGTGTTTTGTGACCCCTTTCTCTCCTTTTTTTTTTCAGGTATGAGGGCCTTCTTGAGGATTTCTTCTAGGGAGGGTCTCATGGCTATGAAGTCCCTTAGATTTTTGTTTGTCTGGGAAAGTTTTTATTTCTGCCTCATATCTGAAGGATAGTTTTGCTGGATAGAGTATTCTTGGCTGGAGATTTTTGTCTTTTAAAGATTTGAATATGTCATTCCAGTCTCTCCTAGCCTGTAAGGTTTCTGCAAAGAAGTCCACTGAAAGCCTGATAGGGGTTTCTTTCTAGGTTATTTTCTTCTTCTGCCTCACTGCCCTTGCTATTCTTTCTTTGTCATTCATTTTTGCCAGTTTTACTTCTATATGCCTTGCAGTAGGTCTTTTTATATTGACAAATCTAGGAGATCTGGAAGATTCTTCCACACAGATTTCCCTCTCTTTCCCTAGGTTTGGGAAGTTCTGTGCTATTATTTCTTTGAACATGCTTTCTGCTCCATTCTCCTTCTCTTCTTCTTGAATACCTATAATTTTTATGTTGCATTTCATCATTGAGTCAGATATTTCTTGGAGACTTTCTTCATTTGTTCTTAGTCTTAGTTCTCTCTCCTTCTCTATCTGGAGCATTTCAACATGTCTATTCTCAATTATGCTGATACATTCCTCTATGATGTCCACTCAAGCATTCAGGGAATCCATATTTTGTTTTATCTCTTCCATTGTGTCTTTCATCTCTAATATTTCTGATTGATTCTTCCTTATAGTTTCAATCTCTTTTGTGAAGTAACTCCTTACCTCGTTGAATTGTTTCTCTACATTCTCTTTTACCTCGTTGAGTTTTTTTAAAAAATTGGCACTGGAGCTAACAACTGTTCCCAATCATCTTTCTTTTTTCTTCTGCTTTTTCTCCCCAAGTCCTTCCAGTACATAGTTGTATATTTTAGTTGTAGGTCCTTCTAGTTGTGGCATGTGGGACACCACGTCAGTGTGGCCTGCAAGTGGTGCCATGTCTGTGCCCAGGACCTGAACCAGTGAAATCCTGGGCTGACAAAGCAGAGTGCATGAACTTAACCACTCAGCCACAGGGCTGGCCCTTGACTTATTTGATAATAGCTATTTTTAATTCATTGTCATTTGATTTACATATTTCTGTGTCCTCAGGACTAAATTCTGGTTGCTTGTCAATTTCTCTCTGGTCTGGAGATTTGATGTAGTGTCTGGTGTTGCTAGAGGTAGGTTGGGTCTTACACATTCTGATATTATTTGCTTTCAGTTACGGCCTATCGCCACTAGTTGGGGGTCTAGAGCTGCATATTATGAGCACTCCACCTTCAGCTGAGATGAAGGGCTGTGGAGTGGTGGGGGGCGGGTGGGGAGAAGGGCGCTTTCTCCTGCATGTACTCCAGGCTTTTTCACTGTCGCTATCTGTCTCCTGGGGTGTTGGCTTGATGAGCTCACCCCTCATGAAATCTTTCACCCTGTTAGAGGGCTTCCCTCTAGGTTGCAAGGGCACTAGGGAGTCCTTGGTGATCCTGTGAATGAGTGACCCCTCCCCTGCTCCTTCCCTCATGGAACCTCCCATGGTTGCGATTGCAGTCTTTCTGGGAGGAAGCAAAGTTCTCTCTTACCCCATTCCAGCTCCTCTGAGGGGGGCTCCAGTCTCTCCACCCTGCATCGTGTGGCTGCATGTCTCTCTGAAGTTTTTGTCTTGTTAGGATATCTTCTGTTGGAGTATGTATGCCCCTTTTTGTTGTATGTTGGATGGGACAGAGTCCCGGGCAAGTTCACTCCACCATGATTCTGGCTCTGAGCTTTTGAGCCCTGCACTCAAGGGCTCTCTTTCAGCCCCAGGACAATTGTTTCTTTTATAGCTTTCTTCCCATAGAATCTTTTCAGAGCTCCCCTTATGTCTTCATTGGTCAGACTGTAAATAAAGGGGTTCAGCATGGGTGTGACCACAGTATACATCACTGAGGCTGTTGCACTTGAGTGTGAGTTGTGGGTAGCAGCAGAGCTAAGGAACACTCCAACACTTGTACAATAAAATAAGGAGATGTGATAAGTGAGATGCACAGGTGGAAAATGCTTTATACTTCCCCTGAGCTGATGAGATTCCACATATGGAGGAAACTACCTTAGTGTATGAGTAAAGAATACAAGCAAGGGAACCACCACCCAGCAGCCCAACTGCAAGATACATCATAATGTTATTAAGAAAGGTGTCAGAACAAGCAAGTTGGACCACTTGATTGGTTTCACAGAAAAAATGGGTGATTTCCATGTCTGTAAAGAAGGACTGTTGCACAACCATTAGGATTTATATCAAAGAATATAGGACACTCCTAATCCAGGACACCAGAACCAGGAGGCCACAAAACCAAGGGTTCATGATGACTGTGTAGTGCCAGGGATGACAGATGGCCACAAACCAATCATAAGCCATCACAATCAGGAGGAGGACGTCTAATCCTGAAAATAATACAAAAAATACATCTGTGCAATGCAGCCTTTATAGGTTATGACTTTGCTCCATGTCTGGATGTTCCACAGCATCTTTGGGATGGTGGCGAAGGTGAAACAGATCTCTACAAAGGACAGGTTGGAGATGAAATAGTACATGGGTGTGTGTAGATGGAGTCTTAGCTGATGGCCAGAATGATAAGCAGATTTTCAAAGACAGTTATCAGGTACATTGAGAGGAAAAGCACAAATATAAGGAGTTACAATTCTAGTTCTTGTGATTATCCTAGTAGAAGAAATTCTGAGATCTGTGTATCATTCCCCAGCTCCATGTGGTGGAGGTGACAACTAGGAAAGAAAAAATAATATGATTAATTTTCACACAATGGGCATTACTAACATAGTTGAAATGTTACAATTTATACTTTTCAGTCAAGAAACCAGTATATATCTTTTTCATGCATCTGATCCCCTTTAAAGGATCTCCTCTGATATATCTGATTATGATTTCCTATTCCACTCTAACTCTTTCTTCCAAAAGGTCATGCATTATACAGTTTTAATAAGAAATTCTTTAATGCATTTGAGGAATATATGTTGAGTACCGACCATCCTTCTAGGCACAGGTTATAGGGTGCTGATAACAAAAGTCCCTATAATCCAGTGATAGAGAAAGAATATAAGTAAATAAAAAATCATGTATCATGTCAGGTGGTGTCAGGTGTCACGAGGAAAACAAAAATAGGTATAAAGGAGAATGGATGGGGTATTATTTTTTTTTTTACTGGGAATTCAAGAAACTTGCCAACAAGGTGACGTTTTAATAAAGCCTTCAAGGAAGATACAGCAGGAGAGAAGAAATTGTCTGGGAAAAATGTGTGTCCTGCAGGGGAAAGAGCCAGTGCAAAGACCCTGAGGGAGGTCTTTCTTTCAGATATTCATGGCTCAAAAGGGAGCCAGTATATTGAGGGGAATGACCAATAGGGAGAGTGATGCTAGATGGTGTCAGAGAATATTGAGGAATGAGGTGGCTCCCTGTTACAGCTTAAACTCAAGACACAGGGATTCCCTTGATAACATGTTGCTCCTTGAACTTTATTATTTTTTTCCCAAGGAATCCTATGGAAAAAATGGATATCCTCCTTATTTCAATCCATAGTTAATATTCTGGCTTCTGTATTTTAATCGTTACATTTTAGAGTATATGAGCTGGGATATCCCTACCCTGAAAACTGTTCATGCCCCACAAAACACACACGTACATACAGAGTGCACTATGAATTCCTTGAGCCTTTTAGCTGCTAGGATCTTCTCACCCCCAACCATGATAATTAGGAAAAAAAATGACACAAGACATGTAGTGAACACAAAATTATCTTTACCCTAAAGAATGTAGAAATAGTACCCAAGTTCCAGTTTATAAGCCTCCCAAGGATATGTAGACATGGTACTTTAGAATCAAATGACCATTTTGTGCCCTGTATTAAAAGAAACATAAAGAATAGTTCAGAAACAGAGAGAGGAGAGAAAGAGATATGAGGGTGAAAAAAGACCTAATAAGCTCAGGTGGTCCCTGAGAGATCATGATGAGGAGAAAGTTTCTTTGGTTCTGGCAGCCTTCCAACCCCAGTTATATCCCCTTGACACCCAGAATAATGAATAAATCAGGAAAAACCAATTTACCCAAAAGAGAAAGGAGTGATATCTTTACAATATCAAGATATCTCATTGATTGAACATCCCACTAGAAAAATGAGCAAAGGGAATAAATCCACAATTTACGAAAGGAAATACACAATATACAATAGTGGGAGATTATTAAAGTGAAATGGTAAAGGGAACTTCTAAATTATATTAAATGCAAATCTTTTGGAATCACAAAACCTGGTATTGAATTTTGAATCTACCGTATAGTATCTGTTTGAACTTTGAGAGGCAAGTGAATCATGATAAATGTTTATATCCTCACCCAAATCATAGGAATAGGAGTATTGATCCTCCTGAGGTGGTTGAGGATATATGTAAAAAGTTTATCATTGTTTCTTCGTGTTAGTAAGAGGATGGTTACCAGTGATGATGATTCTCTTTGTTCCTTTTTGTGGAATGGTCAGTGCTAAGGCCCTGAGGAAGCTGCTTGCTTCAGTTGTTCAAGTCAAAAAAAGAAAGGTGATGTTGCAAGATGAATGAGCAAGAGGGAGTGTGGTGAGGCATGGTGTGAGTGAATGTCAAGATGTGAAATAGCTTCTCTGTTACTGCTGAAACTTCAAGACATACACAGTTTGTCATTCACACCATGGACCTCTTGCACTTTATTAATCTTGTAAAGGCACTCCATCAATTGTAATAAAGCCTGTCTTTAGTAACTTCTGTTTAGTGAGTTGTGGCCTGTTTTATAGGAACCAGCTTGAAACATATGAGCCCAGGTACATCTGCTCTGAGGGCTGCTTTCACTCCCTAATGGGCATACACACACACGCACACACACACACACACACACACCATGACCTATTTGGCTTCCATGCCCTTTCCCCCCCAGCCACACTGATTAGACTAAGAGTGGATATGATGCAAGCTGGCCAGAGCAATTATCTTTCCCCTAAAGAATGTAGAAATGGTATCCAGAATTTCCAAATTGTAAGCCTCCCATTGAAAAACAAATTTGGGGTTCTATATTCTCTGCACTGTATTTAAAAAAACATTAAAAAATCTGTTCAATAAATAAAGGGAGAGAAAGAGATAGAGAAATGAAATGGATGAGGAGAAAGAAATCTCATAAGATTAGGTGGCCCCTGAGAGACTGTGAGGAATAAAAATCTTCCTTGGTTCTGAGGGCATGCTAATCCTTATTAAATCCCCTTTATACCCAGAAAAATAATAAAAGAACAAAAATAAATTTGTCCAAAATCCAAAGTAGTTATGTATTTACGGTGTCAAACACCTTATAAATTGAACACCTCAAGAGAAGAATGTGTAAAAGGAATAAATTGAAACTTCACAAAGGAAAATATATAAAGTACAACAAAAGTTGAGCATTTTTAATATCAAGAAGACTTCTTAGGGCCAGCCCAGTGGTGTAGTAATTAGGTTTGCACCCTCTGCTTTGGCGGCCAGGAGTTTGCAGGTTTGAATGCCAGGCACGGACCTACACACTGCTCATCAGCCCATGCTGTGGTGGCGTCCCACAAATAAAACAGAGGAAGATTGTCATAGATGTTAGCTCAGGGCCAATCTTCCTCAAGCAAAAAGAAGAGGATTGGCAACAGATGTTAGCTCAGGATCAATCTTCCTCACCAAAAATACCCCCCCAAAAACCCCCCCAAAACACTTGTTTATCCTGAGCATATTCTGTATTTACTTGACCAATTGGTTTGTATATGATCTGAAGGCATACGAGGTAAGCCCCTTTCTCACTTTTTTAATGTAGCACTTTTTCTTTGTTATTCTTGAGCTTTTGGGTTTGATCTATTTTTTGACAAGCTCAATGAGCATGCTCTAATCCTCATTCTGGACTTCACCCAACATGTGAAGGCCTCTCAAGACCATGCTCTATAAATTCTGTGCACACCACGACATTTTATCTTTTTACACTGAATAACTTTATTCATATGATTATGCCCGAGGACGTTATGTCATAACACATGTACTTCATTGCACTCTGTCTTTGCTGCTATAGTGTATGATCCAAAAGAGCAGGGGCTTCACTTGCTGCATTCACCTTGGTATTTTCACAAAAGTATGTGAATATATGTGCACTTGTATGCAACACATTTAAGAATATAAAAAGTTATATAATAAAAAGAATGAAGGGAGAATGAAATCAAGTTTAGCATTGTGATTTCAAAAACAAATTTAGTAAGTAAAATTGAATGGAAAATCACACACTAACTGAAACAGTATACAAAATGGTAATAATCTATCTGGAAGAAAATGAATTTTTGCCCAACCCTCAGACATCTTCCAAAAACTCAGAAAGATTACGAACTCAGTGTAAGAATAACCAACATATTTTAGATAAACATCTAGAAAACTACATTTAAAATGTAAAGGTGGACAAATGCATCTTATATAAGGCAAGAACGTCAGAAGTAAAAAGATAGACATATTTAAACTTACACACAGTTTAAGATGGACACAAAACTTTTTTCTTGGCTAAAAAAATGCAACTAAATGTCAATTGGAGATTTTTTTTTATTAATGTTATGATAGATTACAACCTTGTGAGATTTCAGTTGTACATTATTGTTAGTCATGTTGTGGGTACACCACTTCCCCCTTTGTGCCCTCGCCCCTCCCCCCCTTTTCCCTGGTAACCACAGATCAGATCTCCTTGTCAATATGTTAACTTCCACCTATGAGTGGAGTCATATAGAGTTCGTCTTTCTCTGACTGGCTTATTTCGCTTAACATAATACCCTCGAGGTCCATCCACGTTGCTGCGAATGGGCCAATTTTGTCTTTTTTTATGGCTGAGTAGTATTCCATTGTGTATATATACCATATCTTCTTTATCCAATCATCAGTTTCTGGGCATGTAGGTTGGTTCCACGTCTTGGCTATTGTAAATAATGCTGCGATGAACATAGGGGTGCAAGGGACTCTTCGGTTTTCTGATTTCAGTTTCTTAGGATAGATACCCAGTAATGAGATGGCTGGGTCATAGGGTATTTCTATTTTTAACTTTTTGAGAAATCTCCATACTGTTTTCCATAGTGGCTGTACCAGTTTGCATTCCCACCAACAGTGTATGAGGGTTCCTTTTTCTCCACAACCTCTCCAACATTTGTCGCTCTTGGTTTTGGATGTTTTTGCCAATCTAACGGGGGTAAGGTGATATCTTAGTGTAGTTTTGATTTGCATTTCCCTGATGATTAGCGATGATGAACATCTTTTCATGTGTCTATTGGCCATATTTATATCTTCCTTTGAGAAATGTCTGTTCATGTCCTCTGCCCATTTTTTGATCGGGTTGTTTGTTTTTTGTTGTTAAGCCATGTGAGTTCTTTGTATATTATGGAGATTAACCCTTTGTCAGATAAGTGGCTTGTAAATATTTTTTCCCAATTAGTGAGCTGTTTTTTTGTTTCAATCCTGTTTTCCCTTGCCTTGAAGAAGCTCTTTAGTCTGATGAAGTCCCATTTGTTTATTCTTTCTATTGTTTCCCTCAACTGAGGAGTTATAGTGTCCGAAAAGATTCTTTTGAAACTGATGTCAAAGAGTGTACTGCCTATATTCTCTTCCAAAAGACTTATTGTCTCAGGCCTAATCTTTAGGTCTTTGATCCATTTTGAGTTTATTTTGGTGTGTGGTGAAAAAGAATGGTCAATTTTCAATCTTTTGCATGTGGCTGTCCAGTTTTCCCAGCACCATTTGTTGAAGAGACTTTCTTTTCTCCATTGTAGGCCCTCTGCTCCTTTGTGGAAGATTAGCTGTCCATAGATGTGTGGTTTTATCTCTGGGCTTTCAATTCTGTTCCATTGATCTGTGGACCTGTTTTTGTACCAGTACCATGCTGTTTTGATCACTGTAGCTTTGTAGTATGTTTTGAAATTGGGGATTGTGATTCCGCCGGCTTTGTTTTTCTTGCTCAGGATTGCTTTAGCAATTCGCGGTCTTTTGTTGCCCCATATGAATTTTAGGATTCTTTGTTCAATTTCTGTGAAGAACGTTCTTGGGATTCTGATTGGGATAGCATTGAATCTGTAGATTGCTTTAGGTAGTATGGACATTTTAACTATGTTTATTCTTCCAATCCATGTGCATGGAATGTCTTTCCATCTCTTTATGTCATAGTCAATTTCTTTCAAGAAAGTCTTGTAGTTTTCATTGTATAGATCCTTCACTTCCTTGGTTAAGTTTATCCCAAGGTATTTTATTCTTTTCATTGCGATTGTGAATGGGATTGAGTTCTTGAGTTCTTTTTCTGTTAGTTCATTATTAGTGTATAGAAATGCTACTGATTTATGCACGTTAATTTTATACCCTGCTACTTTGCTGTAGTTGTTGATTATTTCTAATAGTTTTTCTATGGATTCTTTGGGGTTTTCTATATATAAGATCATGTCATCTGCAAACAGTGAGAGTTTTACTTCTTCGTTACCTATTTGGATTCCTTTTATTTCTTTTTCCTGCCGAATTGCTCTGGCCAACACCTCCAGTACTATGTTGAATAGGAGTGGTGAAAGTGGGCACCCTTGTCTTGTTCCTGTCCTCAGAGGGATGGCTTTCAGTTTTTGTCCATTGAGTATGATGTTGGCTGTGGGTCTGTCATATATGACCTTTATTATGTCGAGGTACTTTCCTTCTATACCCATTTTATTGAGGGTTTTTTTTATCATAAATGGGTGTTGGATCTTGTCGAATGCTTTCTCTGCATCTATTGAGATGATCATGTGGTTTTCGTTTTTCATTTTGTTGATGTAGTGTATCACGTTGATTGACTTGCAGATGTTGAACCATCCCTGTGTCCCTGGTATAAATCCCACTTGATCATGGTGTATAATCTTTTTGATGTATTGCTGTATTCGGTTTGCCAAAATTTTGTTGAGGATTTTTGCATCTATGTTCATCAGTGATATCGGCCTGTAGTTCTCCTTCTTTGTGTTGTCTTTGTCAGGTTTGGGGATCAGAGTGATGTTGGCTTCATAGAATGTGTTAGGGAGTACTCCATCTTTCTCAATTTTCTGGAACAGTTTCAGAAGAATAGGTATTAAGTCTTCTTTGAATGTTTGGTAGAATTCTCCAGAGAAGCCGTCTGGTCCTGGACTCTTATTTTTGGGGAGGTTTTTGATTACCGTTTCTATTTCCTTACTTGTGATTGGCCTATTCAGATTCTCCATTTCTTCCTGATTCAGTTTGGGGAGGTTGTAGGAGTCTAGGAGTTTGTCCATTTCTTCCAGGTTGTTCAATTTGTTGGCATATAGTTTTTCATAGTATTCTCTTATGATCTCTTGTATTTCATTGGTATCTGTTGTGATTTCTCCTCTCTCATTCCTAATTTTATTTATTTGCGATTTCTCTCTTCTTTTCTTGGTGAGTCTGGCTAAAGGTTTGTCGATTTTGTTAATTTTTTTGAAGAACCAACTCTTTGTTTCATTGATCCTTTCTATTGTCTTTTTTGTTTCAATATCGTTTATTTCTGCTCTTATTTTTATTATTTCCCTCCTTCTACTGACTCTGGGCTTTGTTTGTTCTTCTTTTTCTAGTTCTGTTAGGTGTCGTTTGAGCTTGCTTATGTGAGCTTTTTCTTGTTTAGTGAGGTGAGCCTGTATTGCGATGAATTTCCCTCTTAGAACTGCTTTTGCTGCATCCCAAATGATTTGGTATGTTGTGTTCTCACTTTCATTTGTCTCCAGATAATATTTGATTTCTTCTTTAATTTCTTCAATGATCCATTGTTTGTTCAGAAGCGTGTTGTTTAGTCTCCACATTTTTGCACCTTTCTCTGCTTTTTTCTTGTAGTTGATTTCTAGTTTCATAGCATTATGATCAGAAAAGATGCTTGATATTATTTCAACTCTCTTGTATTTATTGATGTTTGCTTTGGTTCCCAAAATATGGTCAATCCTTGAGAATGTTCCATGTGCACTTGAGAAGAATGTGTAACCTGCTGTTTTTGGATGAAGTGTTCTATATATATCTATTAAGTCCATCTGGTCTAATTTTTCATTTAATTCTATTATTTCCTTGTTGATTTTCTGTCTGGATGTTCTGTCCATTGGTGTTAATGGTGTGTTGAGGTCCCCTACTATTATTGTATTGTTGTTGATGTCTTCTTTTAGTTCTATTAAGAGTTGCTTTACAAATTTTGGTGCTCCTGTGTTGGGTGCGTATATATTTATAAGTGTTATGTCTTCTTGGTGGAGAGTCCCTTTTATCATTATATACTGTCCCTCTTTGTCTTTCTTTATCTGTTTTGCTTTGAAATCTACCTTGTCTGATATTAGTATAGCGACATCTGCTTTCTTTTGTTCATTATTAGCTTGGAGTATTGTTCTCCATCCCTTCACTCTGAGTCTGTGTTTGTCTTTGGGGCTGAGGTGTGTTTCCTGGAGGCAGCATATTGTTGGGTCTTGTTCTTTTATCCCTCCTGCCACTCTGTGTCTTTTGATTGGGGAGTTCAATCCATTTACATTTAGAGTGATTATTGAGTTGTGGGGGCCTACCACTACCATTTTGTGTCTTGTTTTCCGGTTTTCTTCAATTTCCTTTGTTTCTCGTCCCATGGTTTAATCTGTTTTGATGAAGAGCTGCTACTCTCTGTTGTTGTCCTTCTACTTATCTCCTCTGCTCTTGGTTTTGTAGTCCCTTTCCTTTTTTGGATTTTTCAGGAATGAGGGTTTTCCTGAGGATTTCCTGAGGATTCCTGGGCAATGAACTCCCTTAATTTTTGTTTATCTGGGAAAGTTTTTATTTCTCCATTGTATTTGAAGGATATTTTTGCTGGGTAGAGAATTCTTGGCTATAGATTTTTGTCCTTCAGATTTTTGAATATATCATTCCACTCTCTTCTAGCCTGTAAAGTTTCTGCTGAGAAATCTGCTGATAGCCTGATGGGGGTTCCTTTGTAGGTTAGTTTCTTTTGCCTGGCTGTCCTTAGTATTTTCTCCTTGTCGCTGACTTTTGCTAGCTTCACTACTATATGCCGTGGGGTTGGTCTTCTTGCATTGATAAAGTTTGGAGATCTATTGGCTTCTGTCACCTGAAGATCCATCTCTCTCACCAGATTTGGGAAGTTCTCAGCCATTATTTCTTTGACTAGGCTTTCTGCCCCTTTTTCCTTCTCTTCTCCCTCTGGTATACCTATAATCCTTACATTGCATCTCCTAATTGTGTCTGATAATTCTCGGAGAGTTCCTTCATTTCTTTTTAGTCTTACTTCTCTCTCCTCCTCTGCCTGCAGCATTTCTATATTGCCGTCTTCCAAATTGCTAATTCTTTCCTCCATATTATTGGCCCTACTGTTAAGTGCATCTAGATTTTTCTTAATCTCTTCTATTGTGTTTTTCATTTCCAATATTTCTGTTTGGTTCTTCTTTATCGTATCAAACTCTTTTGTGACATAACTCCTGAATTCGTTGAGTTGTCGGTCAGAATTCTCTCTTAACTCATTGAGTATTTTAATGATGGCTGTTTTGAAGTCATCATCATTTAGGTTATATATCTCATTTTCTTTGGGATTGTTTTCTGTGTATTTGTTATTTTCCTTCTGTTCTGGAGATTTAATGTATTTTTTCATATTGCTTGATGTTGTTGATTTGTGCCTCCACATAGAGATAGAGTTTAGTTGCTCCTTTCACTTGTTTCTGCTGCTGCGGTGGGGGAGCAGCTGTTTATACTGCACCAACCAGGAACCCTATCCGCAGTTGCTAACTGGGCCTGGGCCCCTCCTCATAGTCACAGTGGTTCTTTGGATTCCCTCCTCTGCCGTGGGGGCCATCACAGGGGGGCTTCAGGCTGCTGGTGCCTACTGCTGCAGCCCACCTAGATGTGCTCCCTCCTTGGGGTCTGCAATGGTGTTATGGGCTTTTCCAGCGGCCAGGGGTAGGATCATTTATATTTGTTGCTCCGTCACTGTCGGCACCCACAAAATCTCACTTGTCCACTATGGGTCGCAGGAGAGCTATTGGCATCTTCTCCAGTCAGTGGTTAGTTCACCTAACTATGCTACTTTTGTCCTGGGGTCTTCCAGCCTTGTGGCTGCTGGCTGGGTGCTTTCTACTAGTGCTGTGCAGAGGCTTTCCCTGAGGCTGCTGTGAGCCTGTAGGGTTTCCCCCTAGGCTATGGAGCTGGGTCGCTGGAACTCCACCCAGCCCCAGTCCTGTTCCCCAGGAACTCAGGGAGCCCTTTGCCCTGTCTTGGGGGATAGCCAGAGATACTGATTTCAGTGGTAGCTGGTCAGCTGCTGCCCTGCCTGATATTCTCCTCTCTGGGACCCTCCCAGTGTTGTGGATGCTGGGCGTTGCCCCTCCGCTAATAGCAGACAGAGAGTTTTGTCTGCTGCCCAGGCAGAACTCTGGAGCTTCCCCTCTGGGCCACAGGGCCGGCCGCTGCAGCTCCCCCTAGCCCCAGTCCTCTCTGAGATCTCCGGCAAACCCTTACCCCATGGGGCGGGCAATGGCAGCTGGGGGTCACCTCGCCCTCTGGGGTTCTCTCCGGGACTTTCCTGGAGCTGTGAATGCTGGGCGTGGCCCCTCCGCTAATGGCAGACAGAGAGCTTTGTCTGCTGCCCTGGCAGAACTCTGGAGCTTCACCCAGCCCCAGTCCTCTCCGAGATCCCTGGCAATCCCTAGCCCCACGGGGCAGGCAACGGCAGCTGGGGGTCGCCCCGTCCCCTGGGATTCCCTCTGGGACTTTCCTGGAGTTGAATGCTGGGCATGGCCCCTCCGCTAATGGCAGACAGAGAGTTTTGTCTGCTGCCCGGGCGGAACTCTGGAGCCTCCCCTCCAGGGCGTGGAGCCGACCTCTGCAGCTTCACCCAGCCCCGGTCCTCTCCGAGATCTCCGGCAATCCCTAACCCCACGGGGCAGGCAACAGCAGCTGGAGGTCCCCTCGCCCTCCGGAACTCTCTCGGGGACTTTCCTGGAGCTGTGAATGCTGGGCGTGGCCCCTCTACTAATGGCAGACAGAGAGGTTTGTCTGCTGCCCTGGCAGAACTCTGGAGCCTCACCCAGCCCCAGTCCTCTCCGAGATCCCCGGCAATCCCTAGCCCCATGGGGCAGGCAACGGCAGCTGGGGGTCGCCCCACCCTCTGGGATTCTCTCCGGGACTTTCCCGGAGTTGAATGCTGGGCGTGGCCCCTCCACTAATGGCAGACAGAGAGTTTTGTCTGCTGCCCAGGCGGAATTCTGGAGCTTCCCCTCCGGGGCACGGAGCTGGCCTCTGAAGCTTCACCCAGCCCCAGTCCGCTCTGAGATCTCCGGTAATCCCTAGCCCCACCATGCAGGCAGTGGCAGCTGGGGGACCTCCGTACCCTCAGTGATTCTCTCTGGGACCCTCCGGGTGCCGTGAACACTAGGGGGGATCTCCCCGCGGGCTCAGGTGTGTAACTCTAGAGTTTCTCTCTGCGTTTAGGAGTAATTGCGGGGGGTTTAGGTAGGGTTCTGGTCACCTGTTTCCACCGTTGCTCCTCTGTTGTGTGCTCGCTCCTGCCCTAGATGTGTGTTGATCTTCTGGGGGCATCCATTGGAAGAAAGCCGCTTGCAGGTACTAGGCTGTTCGGTCGGGGTCAGAGAGTTTTCACCTATTTCCACATCCTCCTGGAGGAAAGTCCATCCGCCTTCTGATGTATAGTCACGTGGGTCTCTCAGACGCCCTGAGATGCTGTCTGGATATCCTTTGTTAAGTGATAAGTGTCCAAATAATTGTAGACTCGAAGGGGGAGAGACAAAGAGGACTACTCACGGTGCCATCTTGGATCTGTTCAAAATACAGTCTTTTATATTGTCCACATATTTACCTTTCTTGGTGCTCCTCATTTCTTTGCATGGATTCCTGTCATGAACTTACTCTCTGTTGTTATTTTCTTTCAACGTAAAGGACTTCCTTTAGTGTTTCTTGTAAGGCAGGTGTGCTAGCAACAAATTATCTCAGTCATAGTTTGTTGGAGACAGTATCCATTTCACTTTTATTCTTTGCGGGATAGTTTTAATGGATATAGAATTCTTAGTTGACAGCTTTTTCCTTCACCGTTTAGAATATGTCACTCCGCTGTCTTCTTTCCTCCATTGTTTCTGATGAGAAGCTAGCCATTAGTTATATCGTTGTTCCCTTGTTTGTGATCAGTCATTTTTTTCTTGCTGCTTTCAAGATTTTCTGTCTTTAAACTGTTTGAATAGATGTGTCTAGGGTGGATTTCTTTTTCATTTATTCTTTTTGTGATTCATTGACCTTCCAGAATAAGTCATATTTTTCATCAAATTTTGGAACTTTGGGCCATTATTTCTTTATCCCCTCCTCCTTCTGTTTATTTCTCCCTCTCTCTTTTCCTTCTAGGATTCCCGTTACACATATATTGCTATGTCCCACATATCTCCAAGGCACTGATCAATATTATTAATTTTTTCCTCTTTTCTTCAGATTAGGTGATTTCTATTGATCTATCTTCAAATTTGTTGATTCTTTCTTACGTCCATCTCAAATCTGGTGTTGAGTCCCTCACATAAATTTTTCAGTTCAGTTATTGTACTTTTCAACTCCAGAGTTTGCATTTGGTTCTTTTGTTGTGATTCCTATCTTTGTTGATATTCTTTATTTGTTGAGCCACTGTCATCATACATTCTTTTAATGTTTTTAAAAAGATGGTTTTCTTTAGTTTTTTGAACATATTTATAATAGCCCTTTGATGTTTTTGTCTGCTAATTTCAACATCTGGGCACTCTTGGACAAAGTTCGTACTGATGGCCTTTTTTTCTTTCCTTAGTATGGCTCAACTTTTCTGTTTCTTTGCACAGCTCATAATTTCTTGTTGAAAACTGGATATTTTAAGATTATATGTTTTAGCAACTCTGGATTCTAATCTTCCCCTTCTCCCCAAGGGTGATTATTGTGGTTGTTTGATTGTTGTTTAATAATAACTTGCCTAAATTAAATTTGTGGAATCTATTTTCTTCTTTTTTATTCAATTATTTTATTGAGGTTATGGTTTATAACATTGTGTAATTTCAGGTGTACATTATTATATATCAGTTTCTGTATACTGCATTGTGCTCCCCACCTATAGCCTATTTTTTAACCACCATACATATGTGCCCCTTCACCCCTTTTGCCCACTCTCCCACCCCCTTCCTCTCTGGTAATCACTAATCTGTTCTCTTTATCTATGTGTTTGTTTATCTTCCACATATGAGTGAAATCATACAGTGTTTGTCTTTCTCTGTCTGGCTAATTTTGCTTAACATAATAGCTTCAAGGTCCATCCATGTTGTTGCAAATGGGAAAATTTTGTCTTTTATATGGCTGAGTAGTGTTCCATTGTATATATATACATGGCATCTTCTTTATCCATTCATCAGTTGATGGACACTTGGGTTGCTTCCACATTATTGTGAATAATGCTGTGATGAACACAGGGATGCATAAATCTCTTTGAGTTGTTGATTTCATGTTCTTTGGATAAACACACAGCAGTGGGATAGCTGTATTGTATGTTATTTCTATTTTTAATTTTTTGAGAAATCTTCATACTGTTTTCCATAGTGACTGCACCAGTTTGCATTCCTACCAGCAATGTGTGACAGTTCCCTTTTCTCCACATCCTCTCCAACATTTTTTATTTTTGTCCTGTTAATTATAGCCATTCTG
This sequence comes from Equus caballus, assembly GCF_041296265.1. NCBI lineage: Eukaryota > Metazoa > Chordata > Mammalia > Perissodactyla > Equidae > Equus > Equus caballus. The sequence goes on from NC_091704.1 coordinate 18,731,884, forward strand.
ACAGGTGTAAGGTGATATCTCATTGTAGTTTTGATTTGCATCTTCCTAATAATTAGTAATGTCAAATATCTTTTCATGTGCCTGTTGGCCATCTGTATATCTTCTTTGGAAAAATGTCTGTTCATATCCTATTTCAATTTTTTGATAGAGTTTTTTTTTTTGTGTTGAGTTGTGTGAGTTATTTATGTTGGAAATTAATCCCTTGTTGGATATATGATTTGCAAATATTTTCTCCCAGTTGGTGGGTTCTCTTTTTGTTTTGTTCATGGTTTCCTTGGCTTTGCAGAAGCTTCTTAGTCTGATGTAGTCCCATTTGTTTATTTTTTCGTTTGTTTCCCTTGCCTGACTAGACGTGATATTGGAAGAGATACTGCTAAGACTGATGTCAAACAGTGTACTCCCTTTATTTCTTCTAGGAGTTTAATGGCTTCAGGTCTTACATTCAAGTCTTTAATCCATTTTGAGTTAATGTTTTTGTATCATGTAAGATAATGGTCTACTTTAATTCTTTTGCATGTGCCTGGCCAGTTTTCCCAGCACCATTTATAAAAGAGACTTTCTCCATTGGGTGTTCTTGGCTCCTTTGTTGAAGATTAGCTGTCTTTAGATGTGTAGTTTTATTTCTGGGGTTTCAATTCTCTTCCATTGATCTATGTGTTTCTTTTTCTGCCAGTATCATGCTGTTTTGATTACTACTGTTTTGTAGTATATTTTGAAGTCAGGGATTGTGATACCTCCAGTTTTGTTCTTTCATCTCAGGATTGTTTTGGCTATTCAGGGTCTTTTCTTGCTCAGTAGAAATTTTAGGATTCTTTGTTCCGTTTCCATGAAAAATGTCATTGGGATTCTGAATGGGATTGAATTGGATCTGTATATTGCTTTAGGTAATAAGGACATTTTAGCTGTGTTTATTCTTCCAATCCAAGAGCATGGAATATTTTCCCATTTCTTTGTGTCTCCCTTGGTTTCTTTCAATAATGTCTTATAGTTTTCAATGTATAGGTCTTTCACCTCCTTGATTAAATTTATTCCTAGATATTTTATTCTTTTTGTTGAGATTGTAAATGGGATTGTATTATTGACTTCTCTCACTGTTAGTTCACTATTAACGTATAGAAATGCAACTGATTTTTGTAAATTGATTTTGTACCCTGCAATTTTGCTGTAGTTGTTGATTATTTCTAATAGTCTTTTTGGTGGATTCTTTAGGCTTTTCTATATATCAATCATGTCATCCACAAACAGTGAGAGTTTTACTTCTTCCTTTCCAATTCAGATCTCTTTTATTTCTTTTTGTTGCTTAATTGCTCAGTCTAGGACTCCTGGTACTATGTTTAATAAGAGTGGTAAGAGTGTCTTTTTCCTGTTCTTAGAGGGATGGCTTTCAATTTTTCACCATTAAGTATGATGTTGGCTGTGGGTTTGTTATATATGGTTTTTATTATGTTGAGATACTTTCCTTCTATATCCATTTTATTGAGAGTTTTTATCATAAATGGATGTTGGATCTCGTCAAATGCTTTCTCTGCATCTATTGAGATGACCATGTGTGATTTTTAATCCTAACTTTGCTAATGTGGTGTATCACATTGATTGATTTGTGGATGTTGAAAAATCCCTGCACTCCTGGAATAAATCTCACTTGATCATGGCATATAATCCTTTTAATGTATTGCTGTATTCAATTTGCTGATATTTTGTTGAGGATTTTTGCATCTATGTTCAACAGCAATATTGGCCTGTAATTTTCTTTTTTGTGTGTTTTCCCTGTCTGGTTTTGGTATCTGGGTAATGTTGACCTCACATAATGAGTTATGAAATGTCTTATTTTCTTCAATTTTTTGGAATAGTTTTAGAAGGATAGGTATTAAATCTTCTTTGAGTGTTTGGTAGGATTTACCAGAGAAGCTATCTTGTCCTAGACTTTTGTTTTTTGGGAGGTTTTTGATTACTGTTTCAACCTCTTTACTTCTTATTGGTCTATTCAGTTCTCTATTTCTTCTTGATTTAGTTTTGAGAGATTGTATGATTCTAAGAATTTATCCATTTCTTCTAGGTTATCCAATTTTTTGGCATATGGTTTTTCATATTATTCTCTTATAGTCCTCTGTATTTCTGAAGTATCTGCTGTAATTTCTCCTCTTTCATTTCTAATTTTACTTATTTGAGCCTTATCTCTTCTTTTTCTTAGTGAGTCTGTCTAAGGGGTTGTCAATTTTATTTATCCTCTCAAAGAACCAGCTCTTAATTTCATTGACAGATTCATAACTTTGTGGTCAGAAAAGCTGCTCCATATGATTTCAATTTTCTTAAATTGATGCTTGTCTTGTTTCCCAACAGTTGATATATCTTTGAAAATGCTTCATGTGCTCTTGAGAATATTGTGTTTTCTGAATGTGTTTTTAGATGGAATGTTCTATACGTATATCTATTACGTCTATCTGGTCTAGTGTTTCATTTAAGTCTGTGGGCTCAGATGATGCTGTTCCTGGATTGTCTTCGGTTGCTGCTTGCACCACTCTCAGGGGTTCTCGGTTCACAGGTATCACTGTAGCTGATGGGGGCTTGAGGCCCCAGGGACTTGTATACAGCCCCCTTTGCTGGTGGAGCTGTTGACTGGGTTGCTGCCACTGGGGGCTGGGCCACAGGTTCTATTGTGGTTCCTGTTGCTTCCAGTTGTAGATTCCACATGCCACTGCTGGGGGTGCTGGGGCTGTTTTCTTTTCCAACCCCATCTGCTCATAGTTGTGCCTGTCAGTCCACTGTGCATTTGTGCAGGCAGGCTGCAGCCACTTGGTGGTTCATGCTCATGTGGGCAAGGCTACTGTGCTTCGTAGCAAGTTGCAGCTGGGCTGCGGTGTTTGGTGACTGGTTCTAGCTCATGCAGGCAGGGAGCCTTTGCATGGGCCAGGCTGCTGTCTTTGGCAGGTGGGTCTGGCCAGGCTGCTGCACTCAGTGGGTATGGTGCCTTTGTGTGGGCTAAGATGCTGCCACTCAGTGGGGGGCATTTGCTTGGGTGGGGTCACCGTGGTAGATGGGTACTCCCATGGCCTGGGCTGTCACTCCAAAAGCATTTGCACGTCTGCCAGGCTGTCTCCACCTCCACTCACAGTCATGTTGACTGCTGTGCTGACCAGGATCACTGTTGCTGGGGACAGAGAAGAGGGATCTGTTCCCTTAGTTCCAGTGCTTCCCAGGGGTCCAGTCTGCTCACCTTCAGATATACGGTTGCGTGGACCTCTCAGGCATCCTGTTGTGTTGTGTAGGGAATCCTCTGTTGGTTAATGGATGTCTGTTTAGCTGTAATTTAGAGGGGAGAGACAATGGGAACAACTCATTCTGCCGTGATGCTGACATCACTCCATTTTTTTCTCCAGTATATTTACAATGTTGTGCAACCATCACCACTATCTAATTCCAGAGAATTTCCATCCACCCCAAAAGAAATTCCCCGTCAGCAATCACTACAAATTCTCCCCATCATCCATCCTCTGGAAGCCATTAATCTACTGTCTGTCTCTGTGGATTTGTCTTTTCTGGAAATTACCTGTGAGTAGAATCATATAATATTGGTACTTTGTCTTATAAGAATAAAATATTCTGGTTTTTATTTAACTGTTATGGCCAGAAAGGTATTGTTATCTAACCCATTGTGGGGCATGAAGCAATAATGATTATCTTGTCAAAGATAGTTGTATAATTCCTTCTTTGGTTTTCAACAATCTCTTCTTGACCAGAATATTCACTCTAAAGATGTCTCCATGATATCCTCATCTCTCTCCCAGTGATAATCCTGGAATCCAGATGTTAGGTCGAATTCTAGAAACCTAACTATTCTTTGGCTCCTCTTCTTGTCCAGGTTACATTACTTCTCTCTCTAATGGGTTTGTTTAGTCCTGGTTTATCAGTATCCTGGCTGCCAAGTCAGCTTATGTCTCAGTGGGTGGTGAGTCTTTTGACCATCAGCCCTGGCCTCTGTTTCTCTTGCTCTGTATCTACATTTACCCCAGTGCCTCCCCTTCTGCAGGGATGAAGACTACTCTATTCCTGGTAGTCATTTTCAGGCCAGGTGCAGCTTTCATAGGTATAACCTCCTGAATTTTCTGCCCTTTAAGAATTCTGTGATAGTAGAGTACTCTCTCACAAAATCTACTGTGTCGGTGGTATTGTCAGTGGGGTGCACTGAAATTCCAGTAGTAGGACTTACGTTAATAAAGAGCCAAGATTACTTAACAACTCAAGAGGACTTTTGGTGAAATCTCTAAGGTCATCATCCACTCACGTTCCTTAACGTTACTGTTCACTCCTAATTGTGTTTCCATGTCCCTCTGGGAGGAGAGAGTTGGAACCTTTTTTTCACAGACCAGCTGGATGGTGAGAATGGAGGTCACCTGGACCTGTACACAATGAGGCCACTTCAGAGATGTGTCCCCAAGTAAAGGAACACTCAGTCATCCCAGCATCCACACATAGTAGATATTCTACCTAAGTCTAGTATCTAATAGGAAATTCTCCATTCAAATTTGAAGACAGGATTACTCTTGTATTTGGGGGTACTTCTGTATGGTGTATGCTGGATAGTCTCCACTTGTATCTTTTACAAAAAATAAATTAAAGTTTCCAATTCAGAGATATTGTTATCAGTCATTTCTGGGGTCCTGGCATGGATTTAATAATGCAGCCCTGCCAGAGAGTTGGTCAGACTCCACTCCCTCCTTCTATTTATAGTAGTTTGAGTGTTCTTTTTTCTGCAGTTCTTTCTGATGCTGCTGCTGCTGTTGCTGCAAAGCATTTGGAGCAGTAAGGGATTTGGCCTGACCATCCAGGTGTTGGCGTGTATGGCCTGTTGCTTGTAGCAGGGACCAGCCTACAAGCTTGAAGTATGCTGGTAGAGCAAAGAGCACTACCCCACCCAATCAGACTTTGGAGGATGGCACTCTGGTACTGGAGAGGCCCAGCTCCTTCTCCTCAGGGATATCCCACATACCTGATATTCTTCCTAAAAATGAAATTCCACCAAATTCCTGCCTGTTCCCTGGGAGGGGCTCCATGAGGCCAGATGGAAGTAACATCCCATACATCCAAGAAGTCCATACCCTTTAGCACTTGGTACTAAGAGGAAGCCTGTGACATTACAAAATAGCAAGGTTTGTCTTTTTCTCCTTCTAGAAGCACGGATCTCCCAGCAGCACCTGGAGGTTGTGGGAATGTTTTACTGGGGTTTTGTTCAGGTACCTGAACTCAGGGCCTACTTACCCTTTCCAGATGGCCTGGGTTGGGTATTGATGGAGGTTCCCAGGTGGGATTTGGAGTGTATAGGTTCAGTCTAGACTGTATCCGTGACCTGCAGAGAGGTCTCGCGCCAGGGTCTGTCTTACATCCATGGAACTGGGTGGAGAGAATCCAACCAATGGGTAACCCAGTATACTCTTATTTACCATGGGACCCTGAGCATCCTTTGCAGTAGGAAGAGACAGAGTCATGAACAACTAGGAACGTGGTGGTGATCAAAGCAGCCCTGGTCCCTGTCCTCATGGAGCTCTAATTCCAGTAGAGTGCCAGACTCATCCTCAGATGACTCAGACATAGACAACCCAGAATGGGCAGCTCAGGGATGGGGCATGCAGAGGCAGCTTGTTTGAAGATTGTTTATATGGGGTTTTTAGTGCCCTCTGGTGCCTACTGTGCAGATGCCTGCCCAGGAATTATGATGAATGGCAGAATGACACTCAGGAACCACTGTATGTGAAATAATGCTTATCCTTCACCCAGGAAGCAGCGACAGGACTCTCCTAAGGAGATGAGCTCAGGTTCACTCCTGTTTGAAGCATGTATCAAGTGAGAATCTTGACTTTGGAATTCTTTTTTTTGTTATTGAGGACCTTGGGTCAGGGTGAGGTTCCTGCATGTGAGCTGAGGTAGAGGGTTTGAACTTCCTTCTTCCACCAAGGGAGGGAGCGCACAGACTGCCCAAATATGCAATGGAAGTGAGAGAGGTGGGGCTCAAAAGTTGTCAAAGTCAAACATGAAAAATTGAATCTTCCTCCTATACAGGGAAGTGAATGGTGTTACCTGTAAATGGACTATTTGGCTTTTTGAGAAAGTGTAAAGATTCAAACTCAGGGTTGTCTGATCCCAAATCCTCATCACTGTTGAGTCAAGGGCTCTCAATGTCCATGAAGCCCTGGCCTGGCCCTCAACTTCTTCCAATCAGCACAGCCTCCAAGACCCTCTGCCCTGCCCTTATCTCACTCCACTTTTCCACCCAGGTCCTGACTCAGCCCCTGGAAAGACCAGGCTCCAGGCCCAGGATGGTGGGCTGGGCTCCTCCCTCCTCAGAGATGCCAACCCCAATCCTGTGCCCAGGGGAATGTGCTTTTCTCTGTCACCGGCTGGCGTCCAGGCCAATCTCATTCCTCTTTTTGGCAAAGACACTGGGCTGGGTGCTAAGCGTACTTCAACCTCCCCAGGAAGCAGCTGGGAGGGAGGATGTGAGAGATGAACCGTGTTTTTGGAGGATGCGATAAGACAGCTAAGTCAGTGTCTCTTAAGAGAGGAGAAGGTGAGCCTGTGCCTGGAGCCTTTCCAGTCCCATGTTTATTAACTATTTGTATGTGACTCACTAGGAAAAATAGATATTACATCATTAAGTAGCTTACACATAGTCCAAAGGAAAGCTTAATTATACAGTAATGGTTATGATTCTTTGCAGTGCACACTACTCTATTTTCAATCAATTCTATTTTAATTTTTTAAGTACCCCTTATGACAAACTCATTGGTTTTACCAGAAAGAGTGTCATGATCCAGTTTGGGGAACACTATTCTGCCTGCAGCTGAAGGAGAGGGGAGGCCTGAGGAGCAGGGGGAGAAGTGGTTCTGGGAGGGAGCGTGTTGTCCTCTACCCCCTTGGGAAAGAGTGGACATTTAGGACTCTGACAATTGCACAATTACTTCTGTGTCAGGAGCCTCCTCCCTGGTCTCCTGTCTCCTGTTTCAATCCTCCTGTCCACCCCTCTCACAGGAGATGGATACTAGGATCTTCCAAAGACCCACATCTCATCACTTCCATCCCCTGCTTAGGACCTGTCTGTGGCTCCCAGTGCATTCAGGCTAAGTCCAGAATCTTCATTGAAGCCCACAGGGTGACTGGCTCTTCCCTTTCCCCTGACCTCTGCCCTCCCAAGACTGAGTTCTGCTGAAATAGTTACAGATCTTGCTCATTCTCAAAATCACATCTCAGATGTCCCCTCCTCCAGGAAGCCATCCCTGATGCCCTTGGCCCTCCTTCCCAGCCTTCCTCACTCTGGGTCATTATTGTCTGGGATGGTCTGTGTCCTCCGTTGGATACGAGAACTAGAAGGACAGGGCCTGGGACTAAGTCATTACTGTGTCCTCAACATCAACTAGTACAGGGTTGGTGACAGATAAGGTGCTCAGGTAATACTGAATGAATGAATAAAAGAATGAATAAAATAATCAATGGATGAATGCATGGGTGAATGAATGAACGAAAGTGCTGTGTTTGGAGTGTGTCTATCTCAAAATGACTGCCTTGACATACTGAGTTTCTGAGAATTGGTGCCTGAAGTTCAAACACCTCCCTCTCCAGGCAGCCTCCCTGTCCTTCTTGTAATGCTGTTGCTCAGCTGTACCCTGTGGGATCTCATCCCCTTGGGAAGGCCTAAGAACCTCCCTCCCAGCCACCTCTCCCATGGTTCCCACCCCACACACATAGGACCCAACCCTGTGCTGGGGGCTGGAAACAAGGCTACCAGCACCATCTGGGCCCTGCCAGGAGAGTACAGGTTGGGTTGGGGCTCAGAGGCTTCTCTATTTCTGATTTTACTAATCCCTTGGATGCATCTACTAAGAAACATAGATATCACATCATTTGTGCAGCTTACACACAGTCTCAAAAGAAAGTGAAAAGAAATAGACAAAATAGTGCACTGCCAGCCTCCCTCAGGGGACCGGGTCCATCACCTTCTCATCCCAAGTGACTTCTCTCAGAGGAAAATCTACCCCCTCTCCCTCAGATCAAGCATATTCAAGAAGGAAGGTTAATTCCTGTGAAGAAGACAAGTGTAAACCTTTCACTGGTTCTGTTGTCTTAACTCTTATGGGGTCGTGATTTACTTGAGGGTCTCCAATCACCTATAAAGTCATCAATTGCTCACCCAGCGCCAGGCACAGCTTCTCCCATTATCTCATTCATAATCTCCCCTCCCCTCCCCTCCTCTCCTTTCTCTTCCTCTCTTCTGATCTCCTCTCCCCTTCTCTCTCCACAAACCAAATGAAAACAGTGGCTTTTGCAGGGCAGCCACAGCACTGAATCTCAGACCCTGAAACAGTGCCTGGGATGTGCAAGTTGTGTGTCCTTGAATAAGTGACGACTAAAAAGAAACAGAGTAGACACTTGTTCTTGTGACATTTGAGTTCCTGTCTTGGTTTTGTAAGTGACCTGAGAAGCCTGGAAAATTTCGCACTTTTCCAACTTATTCAAATTGGAATTTCCAAATCCATAAACAAAAGGTCACTGCCTATCACAGCCACTGTTGCCTGAATGACATCAGCTGTGGTTAAGTGAGCAGGTACTACGCTCTGGTCCTTGGACTTAGAGTATGAGGTCAGGGAGCTGACAAGTCCCTTCAGGAGGGTTCTTAATGTACAAAAGAACATGGGGAAAGTAGAAGACTTGTAAGGTCATATGGATCAGGCCTAATTAGCTATTTCAACTTGGGAGAGTAGGGATGGGTCCAAGGTGTGTCCTATGCCTTCCTTTTGCTACAGTGAGAGGAAGAGAGGCAGGCATTTGGCAGAAGGGAAAGGGAAGGGAGCATCGGTTCTCTCCTGCCTCTTACAGGATCTGACATCAGGTTTCAAGGTGACAGATACCCCGTGTGAGGCCTGCCCCAGCTCCAGACCCAAGCAATGCCCCTGGAGGCCAGGGAAGAGGACTGGAGATCCACTGACATCACCCACTCCTCTCTAGAGATAAAAGGACCTGCTGAATTTGTTGCTTTCCCATCGACTGAACTAAAGCAAATCCCAGACAGGACTCCCCAATGCAGACTCCAGGGTAAGGTAATCCCATCTCCAGTTACAACCACAATCTGGCCACAACCCCACCCAATGTCCAATAACCACATGAAAAGATGCTCAACGTCATTTTTAACAGAAATTCTAATCAAAATCACTAGGAATTACCACTTCATATCCACTATAATGGTGATAATTTTTTTTTTTTGGTGAGGAAGATTGTCCCTGAGCTAACATCTGTGCCAGTCTTCCTCTACTTTGTATGTGAGAAGCTGCCACAGCATGGCTTGATGAGAGGTGTATAGGTCCACACCTGGGATCCGAACCCATGAACCCTGAGCTGCCTAAGTGGAGCATGTGTACCCAACCGCTACGCCACTGGGCCAGCCTTGATAATTTTTTAAAATGGAAGAAAAGGTGTTAGCAAGAGTGCGGAAAAATTGAAACACTCCACACTTTGCTAGTGGAAATGTAAAATGGTGCAACCATTGTGGAAAACTGTTAGTGTGCTCCTCCCTAAGTTAAACATAAAATTACCATGTGAACAAGCATTTCTACTACTGGGTGCATACCCAAAAGAGTTGAAACAGTTGTTCAAACAATCACTGTACACAAATGTTTGTAGAGGCATTATTCACAACAGTCAAAAGGTGGAACTATCTCAAGTGGCCATCAATTTATGAATGGGTAACTAAATGTGGTATATCCATATAATGAAATATTACTTCTCGTAAGAATGAAGTATAGATACATTCCACAACACGGATGAATCTTGAAAACCCTGTGATGAGCGAAAGAAGCCAGATATAAATCACCACATATTGTATCATTATATTTATATGAAAAATCCAAAGTACATAAATACATTGAAACAGAAAGCAGATTAATGGTTTCTAGGAGCTGGGAGGAAAGTGGAATGGGCAGCAATTGCTTAATGAGTCTGGGGTTTCCGTATGGGGTGATGAAAATATTTTGGTGGTGGTTACACATTTTGAATGTGCTAAATGCCACTAAACTATAACAATTTACAATGGTTAAAATGATGAATTTTATGTTATGTGTATTTTACCTCAAACATAGAAAAGAAAATTAAAAGCATTTGAATGGGGGGCGGGGGGGTGTGGGTGGGGGCTGGTCCAGAGCGCAGAAGGAACTGTCCACACCTTTGGTGCTGACCAACTCGATCTGTTTCATTATTTCTGTTGCTGGAATGATACTTTCCCTGAGTGTCTTCACTTTATAGTGTGATTCTGATTCCCATCTGCTTGTGCAGAGTGTAGGCTGGTTGGGTTCAATTAAACCTAAAATCCTTGATCTATTTGGTCCCTGAAACAACTTCTTCCCTTCTCATTGAAGATCAAAAGCCACAACTGGGCTCGATTCTCAGGTGTCTTTCTTGACTGCAAAGCCACAAAGAGCTATGATAAGTGCTCAGCAGAAGACATCCAAGGTGCTGTCAGGATGTAATGGGGTGACTGACCTCAGCCTCGGAGTTCTGAGATGTTTCAGGGAGGGTGAAATTTAAACTGAAAGCTGGAGAATGCATAGAATGCACGGGAAGCGAGTGGGGAGAGAGTTAGACAGGAATCATCATGATTGAACCTTGAAACATGTGGATGCAAGGGGAGAACAGACTCTGAAGTTGACGAGCAGAAAGTGGGGAGAGGGTGGTGAGGCCTGCATCTGGGGGACATGGGAGTTGAGTCATGGGAGACATTTGGGGTTGTAATAAGGAGCTGTAATAAGTTGAGGGTGATTGGGAGCCATGAAGGGTATACAGGACACTTGGCATCGATCCCACACACTCAGGGCCACCCTGTCTGCAGAGGCTGGGCAGCTTCAGATGACCTTTCCTGGATGGACTTGCAGCTGGGGTTCTGGATGCATCTGAAGCTTGAGGCACCACAGCCATGGGGTCAGCAGGTGTTTCTCCAGCAGCAACCATGAGTTCAGGCTATAGCTTTGAGGTGCTGATAGGCTGCTGGGGCTGCAGAAGTGATATTCACATCCCTGAGTCGCATCAGCAGGCTGTTCTGGACATCGTTCCTGGAGGCACAGCCTAGAGCCTGCTCTTCCAGCTCCTCCTGTGACAAGTAGGCTCTTAATTCACTGTTTTACTTGGAGGATTCAACCAGGGCTGGGATTGGGACAGACCATCCATCCTTTGGTCACCAGGAGTCCATATACAGGGAGCAGGGGTCAATTCCAGAAATCTTGATAATGTGGCTGGAGTAAAGGAATGACACAGCCTTCTCCTCAGCCAGCAGGGGAGGATGTTCTGGCTCTGGGAAGCGCCAGCCCCTCCTCCTGCATACCTGACATTCTCTCTGTACACTTCAAAGTCCACAACATTCCTGCCTGTCCCCTGGGAGGGGCTTCCTGAGGCCATATGGAAATAACACCCAGATGCTGACAGGAGAGATATTCAGTCAATTTATTCCTGGGGCAAAGGAGAAGCCAGTGGGGAATCCAGTAAAAGCAGAACATGACGGTGTTCTCCTGGATTTCACATCTAGGAGCCCAGCTCTGCCAGCCTCGACCAGAAGCTGTGGGAACATCAACCCGGCTCTTGTCCAGGGGAGACTGTGAGCAGAGCCTGCCTGTCCTTCATGGACGGACTCGTCCAGGGGGCTTTGGAGGCTCCTGGACTGGAATTCAGGAATCCTGGGTTCTGTTCTAGCCTGTGTCACTGACCAGCATTAGGACATTGTGTCAGTGTCTTCCTTGGATCAAGGGAGCAGGATGAGAGAGTAAAACAAGTGACTGGTCAGGATCTTACACGTACTGCCAAGAGAGCCAGAACCTTCTTTAACCATAAGTAGAGGCTGAGTCCCAACACCTAATGATGGCTTCAACCAAGACAGGCTGGGTCCTGCCTCATAGATCTGGGCTCTTATGCAGAAGACAGAGCCGTCCTCAGACAGTGAGGTCCCGTGGTGCACACAGTAGGATGTGGTCTCTGAGGGAGCTGATGGTGGGATTAGACAGGATTGTGTGCAAAGGCTTTTTTGATACCTTGAGAAGAGACAGAAGCAAGATGCAAACTCAGGGCTGTCTGACCCCAAAGCCTCAATGCTGTTGAATTAGTGGCTCTCAGTGCCCACATCTCAGGACTGGCCACCGTGCTCCCACCAGCACAGCCTCTGACCCCCTGCCCTATTCTGACCTGCCCTTTGGTCATTCATCTCCCTTGAGAGATGAGCCTCCAGGCCCAGGAGTGTGGACTGGGCTAAGCCTTTCTCAGAGAAAAACCTCCAGCCCCGCCCTGGGGAATATGACTTCTCTTCACCCTGGCTGGTGTCCAAACCTCTAATGCACAGGCCTGTGTCCTGGCCTACCTCAAGCCATCTCAGAAAGTGAACAGAATCAAGGTCATGAGAGATTAGCCCTGAACTGGAAAACATGATGAGGCAGCTAAGTGTGTAGCAGTCAGCAAAGGATGGAACTAGCCCTCGCCTGGGGCCTCTTCCACTCATGAGTTTACTAAGCAATAAATAAGTATTACATCATTACATGACTCCCAACATTCTTGAAGGAAAGTTTCAGGAAACAACATTTGACAAGATTCTGTTCAGCACACACTAATACATTTCCTAATATAGTTTTTAATTAAAAAATATAGTTTATGAGCAACTCAAGTGGTTATATAACCTACTAAAAGGTTGCAATTCAGTTTGGAAAATATTGCTCTACTGTGAGGCTGTGAGAGAAAGGAGGCCAGGACACAGGGGAGATGTGGGGCTGGAAGAGGAGCATGCTGTCCCCCTAGCCCTTTGGAGAAAGAGGACATTTAGGTCTCTGGTAATTGCACAAATATTTCTGCTATGGATCTCCCGTGGTCTCCTACTCCAGTCTCAACCTTCTTGTTCATCCTCCTCACAGCGCACAGATACAGAGATATTCATAGACACAAATCTGAACTGTCCTCTCCTGATCAGGACTGAGCCATGGTGCCCAGTGCACTGAGGATGAAGTCCTGAGTACTCCCCGAGGCTCCAAAGGGACTGACTGTGCCGCATCCCTCCAGCCTCCTCTCTCTGCCCTGCCCTCCTCTCTCTCTGGGATCAGACTGAAATAGTCACAGTTCTGGCTCATCCTTGAAATCTTAGCTCAGACATCTCCTCCTCCAGGAAGCTCTCCCTGAACTCCCAATGTGAGTGATGACCCCCCCACCCCGGGTTCCCACACCCCCTGGGTTTCCCCAAACCAAACCTGACCTCTCTGAGCCATTATGGTCTGAGGTGGTCTGTGGCCTCCAATGGTGGGATGGCACCTGCTACTGGGTCATCACTGTGTCCCCTTCGTCTAGCACAGGGCTGGGCACACAGCTCATCCTCAGTTAATATTTGTTGCCAGGCCCTTAATTGTGTCATCTCTGTTAGACCAAAAGACAATGGGTCAGGTGAGCCTGGTTATCTCCATTTTACAGGGAAGGAAACTGAGGCTCAGAAGGCAAAGTCACATCCAAAGGTTTACCCTGGGAAACCTGGTGAGAGGGTACCAGCATCAATCTCCATGGCACCCTCAGAGGTGATCTGTGACAATACCTGTGTCCCCAACAGGAAAACACCAGAGCTTGCGCTGAGGACGCTCCTGGAATTGGCCTGGATGTTTCCCTGAATCCTCCACTTCTGCTAGGTCTGGACACTGATGTGGTTCCCACCTTACAGTGAAGGATGTGCTCCATTCCTCTTTCACTTGGTCCTCACCCTGGTTTCTGTCTGGAGTGGGTACATTTCATGAAGGAGCTGAGTCTGGGCCTGGGCTCCAGATGGAGGAGAGAGCAAGCATTGCAGTCTCCCTTAGAGAAGCAGAGATGCAGAAGGTAGGACCTTTGCAAACACAGGAAAGGGTACACCAACTGCCTACAAGATGGACAGGCCACCTTTTTCAGATCCTGGAGAGAACCTTACCAAAGTGCAGGCTGAGTGCTCCTGAGACAGATTCCTGCAGAAGCTGTGGGAGGAGCCTCCCAGTCCTCACTGCACGGGGTGACCTGGACCCACAGAACTAACCCCACGGTGTCCCTCTGGGAAGGGGATCCTTCACCTTCTGTTTTCATATCCTGATCCCAAGGTGGTTCTTCTCAGGGGAAATCCCACATCCATCTCCCTCTGAACATGCATGTTAAGGATTAAAGACTTTGAGAATCTACCCATGTGGTGGAATTTCTCCCACAGAACTTCACAGGCAAGTAATATTGATAATGACATTGACCACAACCACGAAACTAAAATTTACGTTATCATTCTCTCTTTCAAACTCAGTGAAAATTGTCAGTTTTGACTGTCCTCCTCACCACTCCCCCATCTGTGTCTGAAACAAAGCCTGGGGCATGCAAAGTGCTAAGTGGACAAGTGCTCCTGAATAAATGACCATTAATGAAGAGGCAGAGCAAGAGATGGAGAAGAGCACTGTGGGGGACTGTGAGCCCCAAGGGTCCTCTAGGGCCTTTGTCATGTTCGGTTTTATGAGCTACCTTAGCATCTTCCCCACACATTCCCCTTTTCCTCAACCTTGTTCAACCTGAAATTTTCAGATGTGCAAAAACTGGTCTCTTTCACTTGAATACACAGTTTGGTGAGCCCTGGGCTGGGGGTGTGAGATCAGGGAGCTGACTGACCCCCCTGGAAGGATGGAAAGGATAAGAATACTACACCCCTAAGGGAGAGTGGGAATGAGGCCCTCATGTTACATGTGAGAGGAAGGCATTGGGGGAGAGGATGGTGGTGGGGCATCTGGTCCTGCCCCAGGGCCCAGCGTGTCTCTGCAGGCCAGGCAGAGGATTGATGACATCACCAGTTTTTGAATAGGAATAAAAGCACCTGCTTCAATCTGGTGATCTTCTCTCAACTCCACTACAAGTAACCCAGAGCATGGTTCCCTGATGCTGCATCCTGCGTAAGGAGGACCCCAGTTCCCAGCGAGCCCATCTCCAATCTCAGCCACCACCCCATCCTTACCTCAACCTAGTCCTCCTCCCTACTCCATGCCCTACAAATGATTCCATCAGAGTGATACCCATTCCACATCCCCAAGATCAGCCCCATCCACTTCTCTGATTGTTTCCAAACTCACACCCAATGCTATATATATCCTGGGTTTCCACGCCAAACCTAATCTTCTCAGTTTTAATGTCAGTCATGTATACAAGACAACAAGAGTGTCAGCTCAGCTCCCTTGATGGCCTGACTGTATCTGAGCCTCCTGTTCTAAACTCCTCACCCAGGAAGTATTCACATTTTCCAGAACCCTAAACCCACTTCTTCCAAGTGTCCTGCCTGCATCCTTTCACTTTCCACAGGCCCATAATCCAAAGACATCTGAACACGGGTGACTGGATCCCACCCTGGACTGCTCTTAACATTTCCATGTGCCTCATACAGAACAGACACCCCCTCAGACCTTCCCTTTGGCGCTGGCTGGGCTCCCCAAGGTGGACTCATGGCTACCCTGTCGGCCTCACCTTATCCCTCTCCTCTCCTACAGTTGTCCCCACTACTCTCTGCATCCTCATGCTCCTCTGTTCACACAGAGTTCCAAATGAGCCCAGGAGGGGCACTCAGGTGTGGGGGGTGGCTCCCAGAGGGTCCCACGTTGGGACCCCCTGCCCTGCTGCCTGGGTCACACCAGCTCTGTCTCTACCAGTATCCCCCAGAGGAGCTCATCAGATGCTGTGCCAGCTGCACACGACATGTGGGGATAAGTTCTATGACCCCCTGAAGCACTGTTGCTATGATGATGCTGTAGTGCCCTTGGGCAGGACCTGAAAATGTGGAAAGTGCACCTTTATGGTCTGCTTCAAGCAGTGCTGGCCCTGGTCGTTCAGATCCCAGGAGTGCTTTGTGGTGAAGGTGAAAGGCCAGAACTGGCCCTCGGCCCTGTCCTCAGATGACAGGGTTTGTCACAGGTAAGGCCCTGTCCCCTCCGTGAGATTAGGGGGTGCAGGGGAAGGGGGAGGGTCTGGATGCCTGTTCTGTCCAAAATGCAACCCCCTGGCCCTGTCTACCTGCTCTGTTCCATTTACCTCTGCTTTTGTTTTTATTTCTCTCAGCCTCCTTGCTGTCATTCTTGTGTCTCTCTTTTCCATTCCTCTGCCCATGTTCTGTCCATCCCTTTGTCTCTGTCCATCTCTTTCTTGCTTACTCTCTCTGTCTCTCTCTTCAGTATCAGCTGGCAGAGGACCAGATGACCAGATCACTGCTGGATTCTGCTTCCTGAATGAGCCCAGAGAGATGCACCTGGTGTAGACATGTCTGGGACACGGAGTGGGTATCTGGGGACGGGAGACACTCAGACTCAATACTCCTTTGTTTTTCTTTCTCCTCTATAACACTCAGTCTGAATCCATCCTACGCAGGGTGATCAGTATCCTCTAGGACCTGTGAGTGATAAATCTTATTCTTTAAAGTTCCCTGATGGTTTTTGATGAAGTGTGTCCTATGATCATAAGAACCACAAGGGCTGGCCCAGCCACAACATTGATGCCAGTTGGAGAAATATCTGTGGGGCTGCCACAAGTAATATGGGCCATGGTGAATGTCTCAGGCATTTCTACCCTACAGTATCACTATCAATAGGCTGAGACCCACACAACACCCGTTCATCCATTGATAGACATTTGGGTTGTTTCCAATTTGGGGCTATTATAAATAATTCTGCTATGAATATTCATGTACAAGTGGGTGTGGAGAGGTATTTCATTGTGGATTTGATTTACATTTCCCTAATGATTAAACATGTTGATTATCTTGTCATAGGTTTATTGGTTAATGTATATCATCTTTGGAGAAATGTCTTTAAATTCTTTGCCTGTTTTTTAATTTTTTTTTGGCTTTTTATTGTTGACTAGTAAGAGTTCTTATTGTATTCTGAATGTTTTGCTATCAGGCATATGAATTGCAAATATTTTCTTTCATTTTGATGACTTTTTGCTTTCTTGATGGTGTTCTTTGAAGTACAAAGTTTTTAATCTTAACGAAGTCCAATTTAGCTATTTCTCTGTGGTTTTGGTGTCATCTAAGGAACCATTGCCTATCTCCACATCATGAAGATTTAATCCTATGTTTCTTCTATGAATTTCATAGTTTTAGCTCTTACATTTATTTCTCTGATCCATTTCACGGTTAATTTTTAATATGATGCAATATACAAGTCCACATCATTGTTTTGCATGTCTATATCCAATTGTATAAAACTTTATTCTTTCCTCTGTTGAATTGTCTTTGCACCCTTGACCATTAATTGACCATAAAAGTAAGAGCTTATTTTTGGAGTCTCAATTTATATTCCATTGAAATATATGTCCATCCTTATGCCAGTACCACACTGTCCTGATTATTCTAGCTTAGTCATAAGTTTTGAAATCACGAGGTGTGAGTCCTCCAAGTATTTTCTTCTTTGTCAAGATTGTGTTGGCTATTGCAGGTCCCTAGCCTATCATGAATTTTAGGTTCTGGTTGTCAATTTCTGTAAAAAGAGTGATTGGATTTTTTACAAGGATTATGTTTAATCTTTAGATCAGTTTGGGAGAGTAGTGCCATCCAGACAATAATAAATTTTCTAATCTGTCACCATGGGAAGTATTCCCATTTATTTAGTTCTTCTGGAAGCATAGTTTTGTTTTATAAAAAATGTCACTTGACATTGTCCAAATAGCTCTTTGTGTTACAAGAATAAAATAAAATATTCTGTCTTAAATTTTCCTGTTATGGCCAAGAAAGTATTGATATGTAATCCATTGGAAATGAGAAACAGTCATGATTAACTTGTACAAGGCTGTCCTATCACCTGAGCTTAAATCTTCAACATGCTCTGTAGTCTCCTGAATATTCACTCTAAGATCGGGCAGTTTTCTGTGATGACCTCCTCTCACCCCCAGTTAGTAACTCTGGAATCTAGCTGTTAGGTTGAGTTCTAGATGCTTGACTATTCTTTGGCTCCTCTGTCTTGTCCAGTTTGCATTACTTCACTCTAATGTTATTAGTCCTAGTTTATTGATTCCCAGGTTGTCGAGTCACCATAGATCCCACTGGTGGCGAGTCTTTTGACCATCAGCCCTTGCCTCCATTTCTCTTGCTCTGTATCTGGTGTGTCTACATTGCTCCTAGCCCTCCCCACCCCAGCCTCTCTACCTGCTGCTAATTCATCCTCTTCTAAGGGGACAAGGGCCACACTCTTCTTTCCAGTCATTTTCTGGCCAGATCAAATTTTTATGGGTATAACTCCCTGAATTTCCTTTCCTTTAAAATTATTAGGCACCTGTCAACAATCTGTATCAGTAGTATATTCTTTCATAAAACATGATATGCCCTTGGCTTGTAAGGAAAATGTGCTGGAAGTCCAGTCATAGAACTTGAGATAGTAAGTCCCAAGCTTACCTATAGGCTTGAGAGGACTTTGTGTGCAATCTCCAAGGTCATCATCTGCCTGTGTTTTCCTGTGTCACTATTGCCTCCTAATTGTATCTCCTTATATCCCTCTGGAAGGAGGGAGTTGGAGTCTCTCTACAGAACTGGGGCTGAGTCCAGTTTATAGTGATGGTGGAGATCATCTAAACGTGTTCAGAATGTGGCCACTTCCAAGACACATGCCCAAGGATGGGACACCCCATCACCCAGCATCTCTGCATGATGCAACCTCCACCTCATCTGGGATCTAATTGTGGTTGCCCTGGCTACGTTGGAAGATGGGGTGACTCATGCACTTGGGTATTGCTT
Organism: Equus caballus; assembly: GCF_041296265.1. Taxonomy (NCBI): domain Eukaryota; kingdom Metazoa; phylum Chordata; class Mammalia; order Perissodactyla; family Equidae; genus Equus; species Equus caballus. The sequence goes on from NC_091704.1 coordinate 18,750,644, forward strand.
TATTGTTTTTCTGGGTAAATTCAAGTTTCTAAAAAAATTACAAATGTTAAATCTTCCCAGTTCAGCAGTGTTGCACTGGGGCACATCTGGAGTCCCAGCGTGGAGCACGTACAGCCCTGCCAGAGAACTTGTCAGCTCCTCCTTCTAAAATGCAAAGAAGAGATCTGTCTTGCTCATCCAGGTAGTGGTCATCTAATTGCCTGTTGCAGGTACCAGAGATCAGGCCTGAAACCTACAGTATGACTGGGGACCTCCCCAGCCAGCATGTGCAGGTGGGCCCTCTGGCCTGGGAGTCCCAGCCCCTACTCAGTGACATCCTGCATACCTGACTCTTTCCTTACTTGGCTGATACTCCACTGAGGTTCTGCTTTTTGCCTAGGAGGGCTTTCTGAGAACTGATAGAAATAACAATCTCATGATTCCAGGAGGAAGATTCAGTCTGTTTGCTCCTGGGACAAAAGCGGAAGCTATTGGGGAAGCCGGTAACAGGAAGAAATGTCAATTTCCTTCTTTGTTTCACATTCCAGAAGCACAGATCTGCTGATACCATGCAGAGGCTGTGGGAACATAGTACCTGCGGCTTCTCCAGGAGTGTCTGAGGCGCTGGCCAGGGACTGGTGGAGCAGGGCTGGGAGTCAGGGAGCCAGTCCAGACCATGTCTGTGACCTGTAGTGGGGCCTCCTGTCAGGGTCTTCCTTGTATCCTGGGACCCAGGGGGAGAGAACATGACCAGTGGGGGTTGGGGATACTCTTATTTCCTGCGAGACCCTGAGCATCCTCTGCAGGGGAAGAGACAGAGTCTCCAACAAGTGGGCACAAGGTGGTGACCATGGCAGTACTGCTCCTTGTCCTCGTAGAACTCTAGGACCAGTACAGATGGCCAACTTGTCCCTGAATGGTGACAACCAGAGTGGGCAGGGCTGGGATGGGGGATGAAGAGGCAGCTAGTTGTTGGAATGTTTTACTTGGATGTCTAGCATCTCCTGTTGGAGGTCGGGCAGCCCTTGCCTAGAGATCTATATTGATGTGGGGTGAATGACACACAGGCACCATCATGTATGAAATAAAATTGATCACACATGCAGGAAACAGCAACTGGACTCCCCAAGGAGCAGGGCTCGTGATCAGTCTGGAGGGAAGTCCAAGTGAAGTGAGGTGGGTGGCTTTGACCTTTCTTTAGGTTAGGACGAGGTCAGAGTGAGAGTTCCTGGATGTGTGATAGGTTTATGTGGTTGGAACTTCCTGCTGGTGTCAAGGGAGAAAGGGTGTTGGCTCTTTTACAGGTCTGGCCATGTGGAGTAGGAATGGGAGGTGATGGGCTGAACCCATCAGTCTCTAGCATCAAAAATGGAGTCTTTGTCCTTATTACACAGAGGTGGAAAGTACTACCTGAAAATAGCTTCTTGGTACCTCTATGGAGGTGCAGGGACAGGTTTCAAGCTTAGGGTTATCTCACTTTAAAGCCTCATCGCTGTCAGTTTAGTGGCTCTCAGTGTCGACGGAGCCCTGGCCTGGCCCATGCTGCCTTTCCACAAGCACAGCCTCTAAGATCCTCTGCCTTGTCCTGTCCTGATCTCCTTCCTCTTTTCTGCCCTCAGGGCCTGACTTAGCTGCCCTGAGAGATCAGGTTCCTCCCACCCTGGAGATGCCAGACCAAATCCTGCCTTGGGGAACCTTCTTCTCTTTTGCACCCTGACCCCACCCACCTTTTTGGTAGAGACAACCAGGCCTGGGGCTCAGCCTACCTACAGCCTCCCCAGAAATGCCTGGGACCGAGATTATAAGACCTGAACTCTTTCGGGGGGAAGACTTGACTGTAAGTCAGTGGCTCTTAGCAAATGAGCTGGTGAACCCTGGCCCAAAGCCTTCCCCATTCCAGGATTCACTAACCTTTTAGCTGTGACTCACTGAGAAATGATCAAAGTGGTTGTTTGTGAGCACTAAGTGTAGGGTGGATTGTTATGCAGCAGGAGGTAACTGAGATGCCATCGAGGTGTTATTATTGACATCAAGTGAGGGTGGCACCTCTTCAGTCCACTGCTCCTTCCCCAGGGCCTGGGGTCTCCATTGTGGTTGTCAAGAACATGACTTACAACCATGATGGTGCCCTCATGCCTGACAATTGTAGGAGGGTCTTGTCTCTGGTCAAGTTTTTGAGTGGGAGACTTCCTAAATCCTGTGCTGCCTGTCATCCTCCATCCCCTGAAGGGAGTGGAGGCATTTATCACATAAGTTCAGGGAGTGACTATGTACTAAGTGCCCTTCAAAACACATTCACTTCGAGCCCTTTAGTAGGTTCCATGTGATCTCTGCTTTCCAGAGGAGGAAACTGAGGGATGAGGAGGTCTCTCAGTCCTCTGGGATCCAGATGAGAGGCCTCTCTCCAGAGCCTGCTCTTCCCCAGGAGTCTGCCCTCAGGGGGTCCCACTGGTCTCCTGGGTTCTGGGGAACTTCATGTCCCACGGTATTTTTGCAAGTCTCAAGCCAGCCCCATTCTGCATGGGACACTGCCGTCTCCCCCAGCCTGCAGTGCTGCCTCCTGCTTGTTTTTTAGGGTTTTTTTGGACCACTTTTCATAATGCTGACCTGGTCCCCTCATCCTGTAAGCAGGAATAGGGCTTGTCTATGCTTCTCCTGGAGGAAAGAAATGTTAAAAAACAAAATTCAACTGAGTACAGTTTAAAGATATTATTGGCTTCATTCAATGATTTATGAACTGGGCAGCACCCAATCTAGCAGATGGAAAGGAGCTCCAAAGAGTTATTTAAGAGAAGAGATTTTAAAGGCAGAAGGGAGCAGGAAAGAGGAAGTTACACTAGGCAAAAAGGCAGGTTGGTTATTGCACGGTCACTTTCCCTTTTAGGGGATGGCAGGGGTCTACCAGGTAGATTACCTAACTAATGCTGATCAGGCAATTTCTGATTGATAGGTTTAAGATTCCATTTCTGGGAGAGCCAAATCTGCAATTAATTTAAGTCTTGCTTTGGTGAGGTGGGACTTAGCATAAGTGACTCCGTTTGGGACCCGTTGCCTTGTTTTTAACAGAAGAGAGCTGTCTCCACTCACCACCCAGAGAAAAATCAGATCTGTCCTCCTCACTGTCCCATGTGCTTTTCACCTGGACTCTTACATCCCGTGTCCTTCCTTGTCTAGGCATCGGTCACCACCAAATACAGTACAGCAGCAACAGGACACAGTGAGAGGAGCAGCAGTAGGAGCAGCTGCACAGACAGTGCTCTGATCTTGATGCCCTGGAGGCCACTGTGAAATGGGCTGCAGTTATGACCAGTGGCCCCTTATTCATATGAGGCTCCTACACTGACTCTGCCTCCAGCTCCCTGGACCCCGAGGGCTACCACAGGTACTCACCAAATACTACAGGGAACGTGATGTTCAGCCTGCAGTGTCCCATGTGGCAAAGTGAACCTCTGCTCCTCTCCAGGGAGAATCTGAGTGGCCACCCAGATCTCATAGGTCCCATCCCCACTGGGCAGGATGGGTCCAGGCCCAAAGGTGCCATGGTGCACAAGCTCCCCATGCCAAAGCCAGGTTAGGGTGGCACCCTGAGGATAGAAGCTAAAAGCCCAGGACTTCAGGGTGACTGTGCCCATTGGGTTCTTACTGTGAGTCATGGTCACCAACAGGGGGTCTGGGGGAAGCAAGGAAGAGTGCAGTGAGGCCGAGGACCCTCCCTCCTTGCACTGAAGTGAAACCAAGAGCAGGAACCAGTCAGCCCTGAGAAGTCACCCATGCACATTGGCCCAGGCCCCCCTCCAGGGAGGCTCTGTCCCCAGTGGAGAGAAGACTGTGGGAGGCACTCACACTGCCCCAATGGTCCCAGGACCCTACGAGGGTGTCAGGTTCTTGCCCACCTGGAAAACCTGAGAGGAGATGAACTCCTGCTCCCAGGGACCAGCGCATCCACCTGAGGATGCTTGGCACACAGTGTGGAAGAATTTGTAGGTAGTAATGGAACAGAGGGGCTGCTCTGGTCTACGGTGGGGTGAGAATCTGCTCTACGTGTGATGTACCTCCTTCTTCCATGACAAAATTGGTTTCACATGCTCCAGGGGGCAATGGGAGGACTGTCCACAAGGAAGGACAGCTGACTCTGCAGCGCTGATCTTTTTGTCCTGGGCCTTGCATTCCTCTGGGGACCTCTGGCTGATTATAGGTGTTTTCATCCTCCTCCCACACACATCAGTATCCCAAAACTCTGTCTTTTTTTTCTATCACAAGACTTAGGCAAGGAGGAAATTTTAAACTGGACTCTTCTATAATAACAAGCAGAACAAAAGTGGAATTACCCTCATAATATGATTCTGGGTGGTTTGGGTTTGAATATGTGACCCTCGCTCCAGAGCTGGAATATTCTGTTCTCTCTTACCTCCCAGCCAGGTTGGCCCTATCTTAGAACCTCCACCAAGCAGTTCAAACTTAGATGCCTCCTCTCCTCAAAGTCCTCATCCCAGGGAATGAGGGTCTTACAGAGAAAAAGTTTCCCTCTCCTGTCTGCCTATGCCCTGAGGTCTGAGATCTGGGCCCACATCTGGGGACTCTCTGCTTCTCCAGCTGATGGACCAGCAATGGGTCCAGAGGAGATCCCTCACCGACTCACATGGGTGTGCATCCTCCAATATTTGGTCAGAACTCAGCACCCAACCTAAAGGCAGAGCAGGACCCCCACTCAGAGAACAACAGGGAAGTTCTCTTCCTTGTAGGAACCAGGGGAGAACTCAGTTCATGGACTCTCCTGCCAGGGTCAGTACCTGAATTCTCCAGGAAGCCCCTCCAGGAGGCCAGGTATCTCCAGAGTTGTGCAGGACAAGTCACACATGGGAAAATCTTAACCAGATCAGCCCTGGGGCCTTGGGTCTCCCAGAGCTTCTTGATGCACTGGGCTGACGGTGCAGCCACCATCCATGTGAGGGTCTCTGGGATGAAAGCGAGGAAGTCCTGCCCATTATAGCCCAAGCACCAGAAGCCTCTAGTGTTGAGGTCTTCCTGGAGCTCACAGCCCAGCGTGACCTGGAGGGAGTGAAGGCCTGGCCCACCACAAGCAGTGAGTGACCTGTCACCTCACTGTCCCTGAACTTCTCCACTGAATGGGACTCCAGCCCAGAGGGGCATGTCTCCTCCTTCATCCATGGTGAGGTACCTGGTACAGTCTCAGGAGGGCTTCATCTCTCTGCGCAATTCCAGACTTTCTGTGTCCCGCCTTCCCTCAGCTGCAGGACGAACAGGGCAGGGACCAGACTTGGACCCACACTCCCCTGGCCCTGCCTCACTTATCCAAGCCCTGGCCCTGCTGACCCGTGATCTTTCCAGAGTCTGTCTGAGGTGCCCCTCCTTCTCCTTCAGGTCCTCAGTCTCTCTTCCTGGGCCTCAGCTCCTGGGTTCATCTTGATCCCTAGATAATGGTGCTCTGCCCTGTGGCTCTTGCCACCATGGCACAAGAGAGCTCATCATCAAAGTATCCCAGGGCCAGGAACTGGGGCTACCCAGGCCTATCCAGAGACAGGGCAACAAGGTTGTAGCAGAAAGAGTGGGTTCCTGAGGGAGGAGGGCATGTGGGTGATTCACCCTGCCACATTCAATGTTTCTAACAGCTGCCTCTGTCTTGAATTACTTAACTCAGGCTATTCTGTCCTGACCCATCTGAGAGGTGAGTGCAAGGAACCAGGCAGAGTGTTTTATGATGGACAAGATGAGAGAAGGAAGGGTCAGGCGAAAAGGTTAGGGTGGAAAGAGGAAAGGTTTAAGACTTGGAAGAGAAAGCAAAAGTACCTTAGGGCAGAGAGACAGAAGCAGAAATGACTGAGAGACCCACAGCTGCACAAGGCAGGAGACTGAGAACCTCTGAAAGGCAGAACCCAAATCTCCCAGGATCTTTCAGGACTGAGAAGAACTGGCAGGCTCTCAGCTGAAACCTCTAAACTGAGGAGGTCACAGCTCAGATGACTGAATCTTACGAGACCTGTGCCCTTGTGCTGACCCAGGTCGATCCTGATTGAATTGAGGTGGCGAGGCTCTTGTAGTGTCTGCTGAACTGAGGAAAAGGGTAAACTGTCCTGGGTGGAAGTTAATATCAACCAAAAAGATGGATATGTTGTACACAATGTCTGGGACAGAATGAGAATGTCTAGACTTCCAAAAAGGTAAGAATTCAAGACTGGTAATCACGAAGGAGAGAGGGTTCCAGAGAACTGGAGCCCACCTGCAAACGATCCTGATGTTGGTAATAGCAGAAAAAAATTTAATATTAATATTGATATGTTTCAGAAAATGGGCAAAATATTTGAAGGGACAGAGGATTTCACCAGAGAACTGAAATGTATAAAAATAAAATAGGGGGCCAGCTTCGAGGTCTGGTGGTTAAGTTCGTGTGCTCTGCTTCAGTGGCCCAGGGTTTTGCTGGTTCGGACCCTGGGTACAGCATGGCACCACTCATGAAGCCATGCTGAGGCGGCGTCCCACATGCCACAACTAGAAGGACCCACAACTAAAATATATGACTATGTACTGTGGATATTTGGGGAGAAAAAGCAGAAAAAAAGAAAATATTGGCAACAGTTAGCGCAGGTGCCACTCTTTAAGAAAAAAATAATAAAATGGGACTTCTAGAAATGAAACATACAATATCTGAAGTTTTGAACTCACGAGATGGGATTTGCAGCAGATTAGATAGAGAAAGACAGGATTAGTGAGCTTGAGGATGAGAAAATGGAAGATACAAAAACAGAAGCTTAGAGAAATATAAATGGAGAAAAAGGGAAAGTTAATCTTAGGTGAGTGACCTTCTCATCTGTGTAACTAAAGTTTCAGGAGAGAAGGGAGAAAATGCAATGTTGGCATTATTCAAAGAGATAATAGCCAAGAATTGTCCAGAACACGTGAAAGACATCAACCCCAGGTTTAAGAAGCTTGGCAAGCTTTAAGAAGGATAAACAGAAACAAAGCCACCTGAGGGATTGGCCCAGGGACGTAATGTTTGAGTTTGCGTGCTCCCCTTTGGTGGCCTGGGGTTCATGGGTTCAGATCCAGGTGTGGACACAGCATGGCTTGTGTCTAAAAAAAATAGAGGAAGATTGGCACAGATGTTAGCTCAGGGACAATCTTCCTCACACACACACACAAAAGAAACAAAGCCACCTGAGAACATCATGGCCAAAATATTGAACAGCTGAGACGAAGAGAAACATTGAAAATAAAAACACCAAAAGAAAAGAAGACATAGTACTTTAGGGAGCATTTTATAAGACTGTGAGAGCTGACTTCTCAACAGAAATGATGGAAGGCAGAACACAATGAAATGACATCTTTCAAGTGCTGAAATTAAATCATCACCAACTTACAAATCCATAGCCAGTAAAAACACTATACTTCCAGAAAGAAAGTCAAATAAAGATGGTTTAAGGGAAAAAAATGTGCACGGTCGCTACTATCAGGTCTGCACTAAAGGAAAAACTAGCCAAAGTTCCTCAAGGAGAGGAGATATTCTCCCAGAATGAAAGAAGCAAATGCGGGCATGAACACCAAAGAACAATTACGTGCAGTTACGATGAATACTGAAGCTATAGAATAATCATTTTAATGTTCTGTGGAATTTAAAGTATATGTACAACTAAAACTTATGAAAACAATAATGTGAGAGTTTGAGGGAGTGGCAAATGGAATTTAAAGGTCTAGCCATATTTGGCAATTGTTAAAAGTAATAATTAGGTGCTGGCCCAGTGGTGCAGAGGTTAAGTTCACACGTTCCGATTCTCGGCAGCCCAGGATTCGCCGGTTCGGATCCCGGGTGTGGACATGGCACTGTTTGGCAAAAGTCATGCTGTGGTAGGCGTCCCACGTATAAAGTAGAGGAAGGTGGGCATGGATGTTAGCTCAGGGCTAATCTTCCTCAAAAAAAAGTAATAATGAGTTCTTGACTAAAGTACTAATACATGTTATAATCTCTAAAGAAATTAACCCTGTGAAAAGAGTAAGAAATGTATAATTAACAAATTAATAGGAGAAAAAAATGGAATGTTGAAAAAGCTAGATATCCAAAAGAAGGGAAAAAAGAAGAAAAAAGGAATAAAGAGGTTGGCTAAATAGAAAATATAGAGTGAGATGGTAGAAATAAACCGAAACGTATCAGTAATTACATTAATGTAAGTGGACTAAAAACCCCATATAAAAGAGTAAGGTTATCAGATATGTTTCAAAGAAAAAGACACGAAATCAAATTTTGTTGCTTGTAAGAGTCATACTTTTAACACAAAGACATTGGAAGACTGAAATGGAAAGGATGGAAAAATGATATAAATGTAGGCTTTAACCAGAAGAAGGCTGGCAAAGCTCTTCTAATATCAGAGCAAGATTAAGACAAAAAGCACCATTAGAGATAAAGAGATACCAATGCAACAGGAGATATCGCCATCATAAATATTTCTGTTTCCACTTACATAGCTTTAAAATACATAAAACGACATTAGCAGAACTAAAAGTAGAGACAGACTCAAAACACTGAAGGAGATGTTAACACATCTCTTACAATAACCATAGTACACGCAGGCATGAAATCTGTAAGGTACACGGTTTAAAGGACAGAATTAACTTGACATAGTTGACACGTATGAACAGATGACATTTCACATTATTTCCATGTGCACATGGAGCATTTGCTAAAATAAGCCACGCACTGAGGCATAGTGACTCAACAATTCTCGAAGACCGAAATCTTTCAGAATATGTTATCTGGCCACTGTGACAGTACACTAGAAATCAATTTTTAAAAAAGTTATCTAGAAAATCTCCAATTGCCTGGAAATTAAACAGTACACTTGATATAATCCATTGGTTGGAGAAGAAGTCATACTGGAAATTACAAAATATTTTAAACTGAATGAGAATGAAACCAAGACATATCAAACCTTGGGAGTGCAGCTAAAGCAGTGATTAGAGAGAAATTAACAGTCTTAAATGCATATATTAGAAAAAAAGAAAGATGAAATAGTAAATGCTCTCAGCTTCAATCTCAAGAAATTAGAAAAAGAACATGAAATACATAAAAGTCAAAAGAAATAAAGACAAAAGGAGAAATCAATGAGATACAAAATTACAGATAATAAAAATGGACAAATTTCTCAAAAAAAAAAAAATTTCACCTTACCGAAGCTTTTAAGAAAAAGTCAATAGCTCCTGAAATATTAAGAAATTAAGATCATGATTAAATATTTCCCACCAAGAAAACTCCAGGCCCAGATGGCTTCATTGGTTAATTCTTAGAAATGTTTAAGAATAAAACAAAAATCTATACAAAGTGTAGCAGAAAATGGAACATGGTGGAACCCCCTAGGTATGCTTCATCAGGCTAACACAAATCTGATGACCCCTCAAGACCAGCCTCCCTGCCAGTCCCCCCAGACCCTTACTACCCTCATAATGCAGCCCCTCAGACATCAGCCCCCTTCCGTGGACCCTAGATACTCACCACCCCCCACCATGGCTCGCAAATACCGGCTTCCCTGTGGGTCTCCTTCTCCTCAGACACTGCCCCTTTACCAGGACCTCAGACACTGCTATCCCCTTCCATGGCCGCTCACATACTCCTTGCGGCTTCCCCGACTCGCTGCTAGCTTTATCGCAGCCGCCCTCCCATACTTACCGCCCACACACTGCCTCCTCCAGACCCTCACCTGCCGCCCTGCCACCCCCAGAGACCCCCGCTGTCCCCCCACCTTAGACACCCTTCTCATGGCCTCCCACACACTGTCCTCCACCACGGTCCCCAGGTAGTCCCCTGGCAGACATCCCCCCCCGTGGAGTCCCTCAGACACTCACTGTCCCCCTTTTCACGTGTCTCTGGGGAACCCTCGGCCTCCTCCCTGCCTGTGCCTCCAGGTCCTACAGACACTTGCTGCCCCTCCACCCCAGGAAACATGGCGCTCACGTCACCAGCCCGCGGATACCAGCCCGACACTCCGCACATGCCCCTCTCCCTGCCCCTCAAGCACTCCCGCCCCCTTTTGTAGAGCCCCCTGCAAGCAAGGCCTTTGCAAGCCCCTAACCTCCTGCTCTCCCTCCCCTGAGCCCCACTCAAAGCCCGGACTCCCCAGTCCCCCACCATCACCTAGGCTCTCACTAGCATGGGACCCCAGCGACTCCTCCTGTAGTAGCAACAAGAGCAGCAGGTGGTTCCAGCACGGTCTTGGGACCCAAGGCGACCCCATCCCCAACCCTGTCCAGAGGTCTTGGAGCCCTGTGTGAAAGCCTGCTGTTTCTGGCATCCCCTTTCACTTTCAGGTCTGTAAAGCTGAGCTTACTATGATTAGAGTGTATAGTCAGCCCCAGAGCCTCCCAAGGACCTGATCCCACCTGGAAGGCAATCAGGTTAGCCAAGAACCCCAAGTATGTGCCTCAAGGATCCCAGATTCCCTCTGGCTGAGGAGGTAGAGGGGCTGAAGTCTGTCTATTAATCAAATTGGGGTGAGTTTATTATGAGCTCGTCTGACGACCATATAGCCCAGAAGAACCTTCTCCAAGTAAGCACTCCAAAGAAGCAGAGTGTATAGTGCGCTTATATATTGTCTTGGAACAACGAATATACTTAAAATATGACAGGAATATCTTTTATTACAGTCACAAGAGGTTTTGCTGGCACAGCAGGGCAGTGGTCACAAGGTGAGCACAGCAAGTCAGTGGTCAGAAGATGAGCATAACAGGTTAGTAATTAATCCTTAGATTCTGGGAAGAAATGTTCATCTTTAAAGAAATGCTGACATGGGGGAGGCATACATCTCTATCTTTAAAAGCATCCTTCTTGGCTTTGGGGCATTGTAAATGTTTAAAGCAGTTGTACAACGCATACTCAACAGGCTGCATCAGGCCTTTCTGGAAAAATAAGGTCAGGCTGAATTAGTTTTAAAGCAAATGGCTTCCTCATGCACCTCAATATATCTTATTGTTTTTCATTTATTCATCAGTGTTCAGAGTCTCAATCCCGCCCCCCCCCCCACCCCCACCCAGGGGTCCATCTGTGTCCATGCCCTGTGTCTGTCCAGCTGTGGCTGCCCCTGCTGAAGAGAGACCCTATCGCACAACAGGGTGGGGTGACAGTGCAGAAATGATAGCCACATGGGGTCCACTGTGTTTGAGGCTCAGAAGCCCCTTACCCACAAGCTGAGTTATGTAACCTGGGTTCCCGCCCTCCACCTCCCTCCCCTCAGACTAAGCCCCTCCTCCTTCTCTTTCTTCCTCAGATAAAGGGGTCAGAAGTGTCCCAGCCCCCTAAGGAGGTCACCAGTCAGGGCTGAGGCTTTTCTGCCTGGCAGGGTGTGAGCAGAGCAGGGACTTGCAGTGTCACCCAGGACAAGATCCTGCTGCCATGGAGGAGGGTCTCACCCATCACAAGGTCCACCTGTGGGGCTGTGGGAAAAGGTCCTCCCTTTGAGACAAGATCCTGCTGTGAGAGAGGGTCTGGGACCTGGTGAAGGCCAGGAGGCCATGGAGGAGGCTGCAGAAGGAATGTGGTGGAGATGCTGTTGCTTGGGGGGGGGGGGGTGCCCCAAGGGAGGGATTCTGGGGAGCCTGAAAGAGCCCCAGTAGGAGGGCATGGTGCAGGTGGAAAGGGAAGGCATCTGGTGCCTGCAAGCCCAGTGAAGCTGACAGTGAGCATGGAGGTGTCTCCATAAGACTCATGCCTCAAGAACAAAGTGACAGGATCAAGTGGATGCCCCTGATGGCAAACCTCTCCAGGCCCAGAAATCATCCAAGTCCCTTACAGCCAGATTCATGGTGATCAGGTCGGGAGGACAGAAATGCAGCTCATGTCAGAATGGGAGGCTAGGACCCTTCCCCAGTGCTGGGGCTCCATGGGGCACAGCTGTGTAGAAACATCACATGAGGAGGACGTAGGGGTTGGGGAGTCAACTGTAAGGGAAAGAGGTTTGCAAAGATCTTCCATAGCAATTCTGGGAAGTTACTATGCGACGATCCAAACATCCAGTCAGATACACATTGAAAAAGTGCTTTCATCCATGCATCCATCCATTCATCCATCCTTCCATCCAGTCATCTATCCTTCCATCCTTCTATCTATCCGTCCATTCATACATCCTTCCATCCATCCATCAATCTACCTATCCATCCCTCCATTCATCAATTCATTCATTTAACACTCCCTTAGCACCTGTTCTGTGCTCAGCCCTATGCTAGATGATGCTGGGGATGCGTGATGACTTAGTCCCAGGCCCTGTCCTTCTGAGTCTTACAGACCAGTGGAGGATACAGATCATCCCAGACAATGATGACCTAGACTGAGCAGGGCTGGACAGGATACACAGGGGTCAGGAGTGTCTAGCTGGAGGAAGGGACTTGTGAGCTGAGATGTTAAGAATGGGAGAGAACTGTGACTATTTCAGTGAGGCTGAGCATAGGGAGGGCAGAGGGTGGGCAGGGAGAGGGGGCAGCCAGGGCGCAGGGCCAGTCACCTTGTGGGCCTCTGTGAGGACTTTGGAGTTTATCCTCAGTGCACTGGGAGCCACGGAGGGGTCACAAACAGGAGTTGCAAGTGGTCAGATTTGTGGAACATCCTCATGTCTGTCTGCTGTGAGGAGGGTGGACTGGAGGGTTGATACAGGAGGCAGGAGACCAGGGAGGAGGCTACTGTAGCAGAAATAATTGTGCAATTACCAGAGTCCTAAATGTCTGAGTTCTCTCAGTGGGGAGTGGGGGCAGCACACGCCCCTACTAGCACCAGAGATCTCCCTGATCTTTTAGCCTCCTGTCTCTACAGCTGCAGGCTAGAGCAGTGGCTTCCAGTTCTCCAGTTGGTTGTAAAAACAATTGAGTCATTCATAACTGCCATGTTTTCAAAATCTGAAAGGAAAAAAAGATTAGAAAATAGAATAGTGTACATTACACAGAGTCTTGTCAATTACTGTTTAATGAAACTTTCTTTTGGACTGTGTGCAAGCCACATAACGATGTAACATCAGTTCTTCCTAGTGAGTGGAAGCCGAACAGTAAGCGGAAGAATGGAGACTGTTCTAGCCACAGGCTCACCTGCTCCTTTCCTAAGAGCCGCTGACTTAAACTACCCATCATATCAATCAGCAGAGGTCCAGCGGTCATTTCCTTGGTTCCAGGTGTTTCCTGGGGAGGTTGAAGCAGGCTTGGCACCCTGCCTGGTTGTCCGCCATGAAGAGGGTGAGGTCGAGCCTGGAGCCAGGGTGAGAGAGAAGAGCGTGTTCCCCAGGGCAGGTTGGGGTTGGTGTCTCTGGGGAGGGAGAAGCTCAGCTGGAGCCTGCAGCCTGGTCTTTCAGGGTGGCTGAATCAGGCCCTGGGGCAGGAAAGTGGAGGGAGATCAGGACAGGGCAATGGGGTCAGAGGCTGTGCTGGTGGGAGCGCAGTGGCCAGTCCTGAGATGTGTGGGCACTGAGAGCCACTATCTCAACAGCATTGAGGCCTTGGGGTCAGACAGACTTGAGTTCAAATCCTGCCTCTGACACCTTCTTAAGGAGTCAATAAAGCCCTTTACAGATAGCCCCATTCAGCTCTCTGTAATCAGAGGGAAAACACCCCCTGGATGTCAGACAGCCTTTAACCCTCATGCCCTCCCTCAGCCTCACGTCTGGGCTAGCTCTTAAGAAAGTCTTTGGGCTCCCTGCCTTTACCCCTACAGGAAGTTCAAAGCCTGCGAAACAAGCCCTGTCCCAACCCCGAGCCAAAAGAATAGCCAAGCAGCGACCCTGCTTTCCTCTTACTTCACTCTGGGTGAAATAGCCTTCTTCTTGGGAAATCCTATTGTCTCCTGCGTGTGTAACAAACTTTATTAAACTTTATTTCATGTTCATTAGTGCCCGTGTGTCATTCCTCCTGATATCCATATAAATTCCTGCTGAGGGGCGGTCCTGCATCCAGCAGGGGTTGCTAGGCACCCAGAACCACCACCACCAACAACAAAAATCCTAAAATCTAGCTGCCTCTGCACTGCTCAATCTCGTTGTCACTGTCTGGGGACCAGTCTGCTGTTTCTACTGGACGTAAAGCTCTGTGACATCAGGGACTAGTGCTGCTGTGGCCACAGCCATATGCCCAGTTGTTGGAGACTCTGTCTCTTCTAGAGACCAGAGGACACTCAGGTTCTCATGGGAAATAAGAGACATTGCAACCTCATTGGTTGTATTCTCCTCACCATGTTTCCTCTGTGTAGGGAAGACCCCAGCACAAGGCCCCTCTTCAGGTTACAGACATGGTCTGGACTGGACTCAGACACCCAGCACCCAGCCAAGGGCTTCCATCAGTCCTGGGACCAGCACTCCAGAAAAGGCAAGCAGGCCCTGGTCTCAGGCAACCCTGGACAAACCCCAAGTAAGCTTGAACTTAAATGTCCCAATTTCAAGACACACTACAAAGCTACAATAATTAGGACACTGGAGTGCTGGCATAAGGACTGACATGTATATCAATTGAATAGTATTGAGATTCCAGAAGTATATCCTCACATGTATGATCAAGTGACTACTTTTTTTTTTTTTTTTTTTGGTGAGGAAGATTGGCCCTGAGCTAACATCTGTGCCAATCTTGCTCTCTTTTTTTTTTTTTTGAGGAAGATTAGCCTTGAGATAACAACTGCCACCAATCTTTAACATCTGTTCCCCTCTCCCTCTATTTTATATGTGGAACGTCTGCCACAGCATGACTTGATAAGTGGTGCATAGGTCTGACCCTGGGATCTGAACTGATGAACCCCGGACTGCCGAAGCGGAGCATGTGAACTTAACAGCTGCGCCACCAGGCCGGCCCCAGTCTTCCTCTATTTGATATGTGGCACGCTCCCACAGCATGGCTTGATGAATGGTGTGCGTGCCTGCACCCAGGATCCAAACCTGCAAACCCTGGGCTGCTGAAGCAGAGTGCATGAACTTAACCACTATGCAACCCGGTCGGCCCTACAATTGACTTTGACAAAGGAGCCAAGACATTTCAAAGAAGAGTATTTTCAAGAAATGGTACTGGAACTGAATATTCACATGCAAAACAATGAAGTTGGACTGTTTCCTCTCACCATATTAAAAATTACCTCAAAATGCATCACAGAACTAAATGTAAAACCTAAAAGTACAAAATTCTTAAAGAAAACTAGGAATAAATCTTCGTGACCTAGAGTTAGGCAACTGTTTCTTAGATGACATCAAAAGCACAAGAGAAAAAAGTAAAAATAGGGGCTGGCCCCGTGACCAAGAGGTTAAGTTCATGTGCTCTGCTTTAGCACACCAGGGTTTGCTGGTTCAGATCCTGGATGCAGACCTACACACTGCTCATCCAGCCATGCTGTGACATCATCCCACGTAGAAGAACTAGAGTGACGTCCAACTAGGATATACAACTATTTACTGCGGCTCTGGGGAGAAAAAAAGAAGTAAAAATAGATGAACTGGATTTCATCAACTTAAAACTTCAAAGAACATCATCCAGAAAGTGATCAGGGGCCAGCCCAGTGGTGCAGTGGTTGAGTTCGGAGCGATCTGCTTTGCTGGCCCGGGGCTTGCAGGTTTGGATCCTGGGTTCAGACCTACATTTACATCACTCATCAAATCATGCTGTGGCAGCATCCCATATACAAAACAGAGGAAGATGGGCACAGATGTTAGCTAAGGGGCACTCTCCCTCAAGCAAAAAGAGGAAGATTGGCAAGAGATGTTAGCCCAGGGCCAATTTCCCCACCAGAAAAAAAAAAAAAAAAAAAGAAAGTGAACAGACAACTCCCCCTATGGGAGAAAATGTTTGCAAATCACATGCCCAATAAGGGAAATGTATCTAGAATGTAATAAAACTTTTACAAGTCAACAATTTTAAGTAAAATAATTTAAAAATTGTAAAGGATCTAAGCATATTTCTTTAAAGAAGATACAGAAATAGCCAATAAGAGCATGAAAAGATATTCAACATTTTTAATCACTAGGGGAATGGAAATGAGATACCACTTCACACCACTCGTACAGAGATTCACAGCAGCATTATTTTTAATAGCCATAAGCAGAAATCAAAAAATCCCAATTTCCATCAACTGATAATGGATAAATAAAATGTGATACGTCCATACAGTGGAATATTACTGACAACAAAGAGAAATGAAGTAGTGACACATGCTAAAACATGCATAAACCTTGAAAACTATGCAAGGTGAAAGATGCAAGTCACCAAAGACCACGTATGATTCTGTTTATATGGAAGATCAGGCAAATCCATAGAGATAGAAAGTAGATTCATGGTTTCCGGGGGCTGGGAGGAGGGGGTATTGGGAGTGATTGCTAACAGATATCGGGTTTCCTTTGAGGGTGATGGAAATAGTCTGGAATTAGATAGCAGTGGTGGTTGTACAACGTGTTAAATATACTTAAAAGAACATTGAATTTATACACGTTAAATGGTTAAAATGGTGAATTTAATGTTACATAAATCTTACCTCAAAAAATTACTGTTGAAAACCTAAGCAATGAAGACAAAAATCAGCCCTAAACATGTTAGTTACACAGCACTCTCGTCCCAGTATTTTGGGGTCAGGCAAGTTCCTACGCTTCACTGGCTCTAAAGGAAAAACTGAGTCAATGTGAGCACGCGTACATTGCTGAACACTTGCGCTGTTGGCTCATAGTTTCTATACAATTTTGACTCTACTTTTTTCCCCCTTTAACATGATATTGTGAACCTTTTCCATGTCATTAATATATTTTTGAAATATAGAAACAAAATTAGGATACTGGTTAAATCAATCTTGGTAAATTCAGACACTGCAGTAATACTCAGCCATTAGAAAGCTTGAGATGAATCTAGGGGTCCTCAGACAGAAATATTTCTAAATTATATTTAAAAGGCAAGAGTGAAAGATAGATGTGTGTAAGTTTAAAGCAAACAAAAACTTTATTTTTCAGTAAGCAGTTACACTATGTTTAATATATTCCAGGTATTGATCAAAATCCTGTATAAATATTGATCCATTTTATCTGTTTTTCACCACCATTTTGCAAATGAGGAAACCAAAGCACAGAAGGACCTGTCACTCACAGAGGTCACGCAATTAGTGGCAGAGGCAGAATCTGACCTGGGCACTCCAGCCACAGAGTTCCTGTTCCCCCTGCACCCGCTGCCTCCCATCCTGTCTATGCAGACATGCTCTTCTATGCACAGAACCTTCTGGAAAAACACTCTAGAAACTGTTGATAGTGTGTTCCTCGAGGGGAGGAAGCCACTGAGGATGGGGAGGAGCTTTGCTTTACATTTTATTTATTCCTGTGCTGCTTAAGTTTACAACATGCATTTAGTATAAATAAATATAAATATAAAATAAAATAATAGAAATCACCAGCTATGCCAATATGGAAAGAATGTAAAAATTCGAAAATTAAAGATAAAACACTTGGGGGCAGCCCCCTGGCCAAGTGGTTAAAGTTCTGGGCACTCCACTTCAGTGGCCAGGGTTCATGGCTGTGGATCGCGGGTGCAGACCTTTTCCGCTCGTCAGCCACACTGTGCAGGCATCCCACATGCAAAATAGAGGTGTCAGCTCAGGGCGAATCTTCCTCACTAAAAAACTGAACAAACAAACATTAAATAAGGCTACAAAAGAAAAATAAACAGACTCAAACCAAATATTTGTGAATTCCATTATTTATGAACAAAGAAAATAATCAAGTCACATCTGGAGAGAAACCTAAGTATAGAAAGTTACTCTGCTTACAGAGTATCCAATGAGGATGGTGACTTGAAATTTTTACTGTTAAACGCTTTTGGCAAATATTTTGTAAGAAGATTTAAACATTAAATCTCTTAAAAATATTTTTGAAATGTTTTAACTTAAAAATTTCTACTGTGTAAAAGTATGCACATGAAAGTTAGTAAATTGGGTGGAAACTCAGTTTCCACAACTTAAAAGTACTTTGACATTTTTGAGATCTATAGTTCCAAAATATTTCCTGAGCGCAGGCTTAGACCTATATATGTATAATCTGAATTGAAAAACAAAAAACAAAAACCTCACTCTGATGATCCCTAAATACTACTCAAAATCCACCGTATCCCCGAACGCGGACCGTGCCCGCCCTCTGCACCAGCAAACCTGTGTCTGCTCCCTGTCCCACCACAGCCCAGGTCGCCTGCCTCCGTGTCGACTCATTTAGGATCTTTCCAACTGTCCATTTTCACGGCCAACCCCGGTGGACACTCCTTCCCGAGACCCTATGGTCGTCCCAACTACAATACACACAGAGGAACCGCAGTCTCAGGCGTCGGGCTCTGCGAACCTCCGAAGGAGGGACCTGGGTTAGAGGAGGACACTCGGGGGGTCCAGGACACACTCTGCAGGGCATACGCAGCAGGAAGGAACAGAGGTCCCAGAAGCCAGGAGGGTCAGGCCTTGGGCAGGACAGAGGCCCTAAAGTGCCAGAGTCTTCTCCAGGTCACGGTGTCCTGGGCACTTTGAGCTTCTCTGGGGTTGAAACCTGAGTGCCACCTGCCCCACGGGTCCTGTGACCCGCGCATGCGTGAACCAGTGGGGCGTCCTCTCCCAGCCCCACTCCCAGACCAGACTAGGGTCCTCAGGGAAAGGGTGGGAACACTTCCCTCCATCACCACCACGCCCCTTGTGCATGCGCCCAGCGGTTCCTGGCAAATTCCTCCCCATCTAAGGCCAACAGTTTGCAATAGCTCTTGGTCCTGAAATGACGTCGAGTCCCTGGACAACTAGCCCATTTTGCAACGCAGCCCCCCACCACCCGGTACTGAGTTATGAGAGCTACTTCTTCTGGGACAAGAATCCAGAAGACACAATGAGCCTCTATCAACCCGGTGCAGCCCCACACCTGCACCTGGAATCCATGCCCCAAGGCTTACGTCTGGTGTCTGGCTCAAACACACATATCTGGGCACACAGAGCCCACGGCATCCACGCAGAGACGGGAATCTCATCCTTCACAGAATCACTAGTTCCCTTGCTTTATTTACTATGACATCAATCAGAAAAGAAAAAAGAGCTTTGAGAGTTCACCAAGTTTAATAAAATGTTCAACCTTGTCATTGTCTGGTGGAGGCAAGAGAGTCTGTGTCAGAGTGACTGTCAGGGTGAGGAACAGTTGCTGAGGTGACCTTGTACCCAAGTCACCCCAATCCTCATGTGAATCAGCACTGAGTCACCAGAGCTAATCACCACGTCTGACACAGGTGGAAGCTGCAGCCCTGGAATTTCATGCGTTTACCGAGCCACCAGTCCCCAGTTCCAGACCCAGACCCCAGCCAGGCTTGCGGGCCCCAGGCTGGGGAAGGCCCCTGTCTCCCCTGTGCGCTGTCCTGAGGAAGAAGAGCCCCTAAAACTGGATTTAGAAACTGGGGCTCAAAGTGTTCATACAAACATCATGAATTTAGGATGGCTGTAATAATTTTTGACTAAGCAATGTTTATAAACAATAAAATTATAAACACTAGAATAATCGAATTCGTCCTAATATTTGTAGCATTGTTTTGTTTGCTGGTTTCCTAATGAATAATAAAATTTGTAGTGAACAAAATAACGTTTCATAATTTAATAATATTCTGTTATTTAATTTCCATTTGGGACCTGAGTCTTTTAGGAAAAAAATCTTATTTGGCTACTTTCAGAAAATGAAGGAAGAGTAAGAGAAAATGAGGAACGTACAATGTCCTTTGTCTTCACCAATCAAACTTCAGAACAATGGACATGATGAGAGAACTTTAGGTACATATTTCCTGTACAGTATGGTGTCTTCAGGCCACAGTGTTATACAAACAACAGGCCGTAATTACTGCTCGTGATGCAAGTACTTCAGTAGCTGAGAAGAAGGAATATTTGAAATTTGCCCAAATCATGAATCCTGGGTAAAAGTTCATTTTTGAGAATATGGTACTAAAAAGTGTGCTCGGGATTTCATTACCCTGGACCAGAGAGTCAGTGCTGTCCTTCAAGTGTCCTGTGAGAGGGTTCATCTCTTCAGTGTGTCCCCAGGCAGTGTGGTGACCTAGGGGAAGGGATTCTGGGAAGCTGATAGCATAGGAGGAATTACTGATCTGCCCAACGAGCCAAAGTTTAAAATGGACTACTAATCATAGTAAAATAAATTTTATTAATAATTTTAAATTATCTGATAGAATTTCACATTCGTCCTTCTCTTGTGGAAGTTCATCCCATGGTAGTGAGAGTTGGCTACAGTCTCTACAATAGAGATTTTAATCCTCAAGAATTTTATCACTGATCCAGATTTCTGTATGGTGTTTGTAGTGGGGAGTGTGTACCCGGACAGACTGAGAAGCTGCCATGATAAGAGGGGTAGGACAGAAAGGCGGACGAGGAGTCAATGCAGTGCGGGAGAAAAGAGGACTCGGGGTTGGGCTCAGAAGGGCAGGTAGGATGGTGCTCAGATAGAGAGGAGAAGCTAGGCTGGGTAGTCTGTGTGAAAACAATCAGAGAGAAAGAGCACACACAAAGCATGGTACAGAGGATGTGGAAGGGGTAGAAGGTCTGAGTGGGGCTGGAGGACAGACCACAAATAAATTAAAATTGAAAAGAGACTGGAGAATGGGAGAGGAGACGCTGACACAGAGGGAAAGGTGGGGCAACAGGTAAATGGATAGACACAGAGTGGGTCACATAAAGAGCTCAACCTTTAGCTCCTTCCCTGGGCAAAGGGAGAGAAGACCCTGGCCTCAGGCAGAGGCACAGAGCAGTGATGGAGGACATCAGAGAGAGACCAAGGCAGGGGGAGAGCAGAGCGACTCGGGGAGGCCAAATGACAGTGGACAGATGGCTTGAAGTTGTGGGAGACACGGAGAGCATGAGAGGTGGTGTGAAGGGGAGAAACAGGGTGACAAAAATAACAGCCTTCTTCCCAGAGAGGCAGACAATCAGGAACCAAAGGAATCAGTGAAGCAGTGACCCAGAGACATCACCACTCTATCCAAACCCCTACACGAAGGGACTTGACCAAACTCTAGCATGGCTTCTAGGGCATAAGGCTGTGTCCTGGGATGACCCCAACCCCCTCCTCCATAGGAATGCCTGCCTGGAAAAGCTCAGTGCTGCCAGGATCACTGACTATTTGTTCTACTCAATACTTGATGACAGGCTTCTGATGTCCCTTCTTAGAGCATTTCTTAAAAAGGGCTTATAATACTGTAATTGTGAATATGTATCATTTGCAACTCAGAAGCCTCTCTGTCGAGGACCTGAGAGCCCTTCCTTTGAAATGGAATCATGAAGAAGGGAGAGGCCTCTTTCCTAGTCCCTGTTTGCCTTCACCTGGGAAAATCAGCAGTATCGCTGGACTTTATGCCAGAAGGATTCACTGAGGGCCTTGCCCAAACCTGGCACACCCTAAACGCAAATTTGAGAAACTGAAAATTCCCAGGAAATTCCAACTTAATCCAGTCTGTGAATAATCTCTTATTAAGTTCTGACAGTTATGCCAGCTCTCTTCTGGACACTGAGGACATTCTGAAGTCACTAGCAAAAAAGGGCACAAGGTGGCTAAAGACAAAAGTCAACTACTGCCCCTGTGTGTCTGTCATCTGGGTCATGACTTCTCGGCTGCAGGAAAACCTCTCCACAGACCGACCTTCCACCATCATATTTTCCTCTCATGGAAACAAAATGACAATTGAGAGGTTTTTGGGGTCTTGTGGGGTGTCGTAGGATGTGGATACCTAATTTCCCTATGATTGCTTCACCTCTTTAAACCATGACTAGGGAGCTGTTTCCAGACCCAGGAGTCTGGAATCCCCCATCCAAAGATGCCTTCCACAACCTTAAGGGCTCTGTCTTCACCGCCCACACATGGACTTCCCCATTCCTCCCTACCCTTTTCCTTGTTTCTGCAAGAATGAGAGGCTCATGCCTTTGGAGGGTTATCCTCACAACATAACACACACCAGAGACCCCTAGGGAGCTTGAAGTTAGCCCTGCACCCGGGAGCTCAAGCATATCCCCCTTACACCTGAGCCATTGCTGCAACTGCCAAACTTTTCCAAGCCACCTGCGAATTGGTACTGGGTTATTGCTGGATAGACATCTGTTCTTCATGCTGTACAAACCTATTGCTCCATGAAAACACACAGCACTTCTCTGTGTCTGGCTTATCTCACGTGAAATTCTACTACCCTCCCCCTCTCAAGTCACCATAAACCACTGGCAAAACCTTAACCCTGCTGCCTGCTTCACTGACCCACTGATGGGACCCCCAGTATTCTGTCAGATCATTGTCTCATCCTAGATTAGACTTCCCCAAGAGGATGCTTTGTGTCCAAGACTCTTTTTGTCTGAGTTACTCTCTATGTCCAAGGTTCCCACCTCCAGGGGAAGGATGCGACCTTGAAGGTTGGATATGCCATCAATAATCAGCACACCCTCTAAAATATTAAGTCCTATCCTATGACAAATGAGCTTAGGTGGTTAAATTATTCGCTCTCACTCTGGCTGGCATAAGAG
Source organism: Equus caballus (assembly GCF_041296265.1). Lineage (NCBI taxonomy): Eukaryota > Metazoa > Chordata > Mammalia > Perissodactyla > Equidae > Equus > Equus caballus. Next base: position 18,773,124 of record NC_091704.1, read on the forward strand.
CAGGAGGAATGAAGGTTAACATCTGTACTGACAGCCTCTGTGCCTCTGGGGTAGTATAGGATTTGCATCCCCTATGGAAACAGAGAGGATTTATGACAGCAGCCAGGACTCCGGGCAGGAACGGACACGAAATAGCAGGAGCTTCTGAGGCACTGTTAACACCCCCGTCAATTGCTTTATTAAAACTGAGGGATGTTATATAAAAAACTCAGGAGGCTCGGGCAAGTAAACTGGCTGATAAATATGCCAAACTGGCAGCCTCCTCCACAACCACTCGTGAAATCCAAGCCCCTTTATGCCCATGTCTGTCTTTCGCTCTGCATCTGGTCATCTCTGTATTTCCCATTCTCTGTCTCCCGCTTCACTGTCAGCTGACGGAATATCAGGCGGCCAGATGATGCGGGAGCTGCATCCTGGACGAGCCTGGAGAGAGGGACTGGGGGCTGATCTAGATATGGGACATGGAGTGGGTGTTTGGGGACAGGAGAGACTCAGACTCAATCTCCCTTCTCATTCTGTCTCCTCCTTAACACTCAGCAGGGAAATGCCCGGAGTAGAGTCACCAGGCCCCTTTCTATGATTCTGAAGAAGTCTGAGGGCCCCTGACCCTAAACGATTACTCCTATGGCCAATAGCAAGGCATAATCCCCAGGCCGGCCGTGTGGCCCTTTTCTGAGAAATTTTCTTTCCCTACGCCTTTCTGCAATCAGGAGGTAAAGCACAAAACACTTCTTCACGTTGCACATCAGATCTGCTGTAATTATGGGAGCTTGGAGTTTGGGAAGAGTCACGTAGGGAGCATTTGAGACCCTTCTCTGGAATCGAGTGGGTGTAAGACACACCCACTTGTTCTCCGTTCACGAGTTTCAACATGAACACTCAGGATCTCCAGGGTTCACTAAATAAAAATCTCATCACAATCAGCGAGTTCAAGGTCTCGCATCAAATTCGCCAGGGCATGGGACAGAGACGAAGAGCCACACCACAGGGTGGGAGGGAGGGGGCTTCAGCGCTGAGCTTGAGCCCAACCTGTGTTCGCCCAGCGGGCGAGCTTGGGGCCGGCACGCCCCCTGGCGGGCGGAGGGCGCAGAGCGGGGCGGGGTGGGGCTGCGCAGTGTGGACCAGGGGGCCGTCGCCCGCCCTGGGGACAGAAAAGTCGCCAGTGCTGAGTCCAGGTAAGAAAAGTTAAGACCATTAGCAACCAAGACCAGGTCTCCAGAGCGTGATATTTGCAGACCCCGTAGTAAGGACGTGAATACATCATCTTTTACTTTCCAAAACCCTGGGGGTCAATGCAGTGATTCCTTCTCTCTTACAGAGGAGAACACTGAGGAGTCGCATCCCAGCTGAGTACTCACACTCGACTGCTATCCTCACGCCCTTCCCAAACTGGACTGGGATACAGATCTATCACAATCAATCTATATTTGTGTAAAGAAGTAGAAGTTTTATTTTTTCAGTGCGGAAATAGAAAATTACAGTTGGATGTAGGTGGATGCTGTGTACAGGAAGGTGCCCTGGAGAAGGAGACATTGATACAGAGCCCATCAGAAGCATGCTTGGTGTGACCCGGGGGAGAGAATTTCAGGCAAGTGGAAGAGCAGGTGAAAGATCAGAGGCAGAGAGCAGATGATCACGCAGTGGGACAGAGAGGCACCGAGACTGGGGTGAGGTGTGGAGAGTCAAGAGATGCGGGGAGTCAGGGCGTTCACTCCCTCAGGGCTGAGGACCTGGAAGGATAGTAACAGTACCTCTGAGTCCTTGTTGGTGCCTGACCCTGTCCTCAGCACATTATATACATCCATCCATTTCATCCTGTCTAAAATCTCATGATCCTGAGACTACTAATATCCCCTCTTGACAACTAGGGAAACTGAGGCACTCAGACTAAAAGAAGTGACACAGTTTCATCCAGATCACCCTGTTTGTCCCTGGCAGAGCTGGGGTTTGAAACCAGGATGTGTGTGGGGCCAGAGTCAGATCTTGACTACCGCACTCTTCTGTTATCAGTGCCTATCACCATGACAACAGTGGGGCTGGTCCCCGACATGGACATCTAAGTCGTACCAAGACTTATAACTCCTCTGTTTCCCCTGAATCCTACACAGACATTCTAAGAGCTTTTCTCCCTTTCTGAATCGAAGCCCAGAGAATTTCTAGCACCCAGTCCCTTTTAACAAACACCCCCTGAGTACAGAACCACCAGTCATCTCATTCAGCAGCTAAAATGTCATGATTTTCTTCTAAAAAGTTATGGAAGAGCAATCTTTCCTCTAGCTACCTAGAACTACAAATCCTAGGTCAATGAGAATCAGTCTTTCCATGACCAATTTGTGTAGCTACCCCTAATCTCACCATTATCAAATAGAAAGTAGCTCAAAAAATCATATACTATTTGTTTAAAAAAAAGTAAAACTATATTTAGTGCTTAGTCATGAAAAACTAAGCATTCACAAGACCTCAAGTAGAATCAATAAAGTAGTGAATGAATGAAGAGTAACTTCCTAGTTTAAGAATGAAGTTTGGAGGCAGAGGATCACATTTCACCCAGTGAAGAGTCTACTCATGACCTGAGCTTGAATTTCTGGCCTGGTGAACCTGAGGCTGTGAAAGACTCTTTGTGCAATGTTTCTGGCAATGTGGATTGACAAGCAACTTTATCACCCAAACAGTGACCACATATAAGGGGAGCCAATAGTGGACACTCTTGACTGATGAGAAGCACCTCTCTCCTTGCATGCCTTCTGACCTCCACAGTCTCTTGACCTGACATGAAATCTCATCTGCTTCCAAGCACATGGATGGGGAGACATGGTCAGAACTGTGGACAGAGCCCGCTGTCATCCTGGTGCAGGTGACATCTCATTGTGTGGGGATGAAGGCAACTGAGAAGTCTCCCACTCTAAGGTGCAGAACCCCTGGGGAAATGTCTAAAGAACATGTTCTGGGATGTCAGAGTAGGATCTGAGTAAGAAGCATGAATAAGCTCTGACTGAACTGAAATCAGGGAGGTCTGCTGGGACCCCGAGGTCTAGAACCCAGCATAAAACTCATGTAGTGTGTTTGCTGGTGCCGCAGAATTAACTTCCCCTATATTCACCAGCATGAAACAACCACTTTATGATTTCTGGTCCACAGGTCACGTCTTCCTCAGAATGGAACCAGAGTCCTCACCCTGGCCCGCAAGGCTCTGTGCCTTCTGGCCCCTCTGACCCTCTCCTCCTCATTAGAGATCATTCTCCCTGCCCCCTCCAGCCACCCTGACCTCTGTCCTTCAGCCATGACCCACCCACTCAGCCTCAGAGCCTTTACCCCCACTGTAGCCCCAGCTTACTACACTCTTTCCTTGCTCTGCCATCCTGGAGCCGCCTCAGTCACTCTGTTCCTTTTTATTGTCGCTTCTGTCACCATCTGAATTCATCTGGTTGGCTTTGCTTGTTTCTCCCTGCTAGTCTTTAAATCCCATTGGGCTACATTCCCACTGTTCATGCCTGTGTCCCCATGCCAGCATCTGGCACACGGCGGGACACATAGTAGTTGCCTAATGGCAATAGTCCATGCGTTCTGGGGCTCTGACTACATGCCAGGCAGTGTCCTATAGGCTTTGCTGCCCCTACCTCCTCCAAGCCCTGAGGAAAGACAGTCTCCCTATTGGACCACTCCAGGTGGTGGGGCTGGAAGGCTTCCCTCAATGGCCGCTGCTGAAGGGAGGGAGTAAGCAAGGACCAATGGGAGTCTGTGGCACCTCCCACCATGCCCTCCTCCGTGATTACAAGGCTCCAGACTCCAGCACCCAGTTTCTCTGAAAAAGACTGTTCCCAACATCCCCAGACACCCATTTGGAGGCGGTCCTCTCCCCCAGCCCAATATATACCCTCTAGGGAGATATTTAGAGAAATCCTCCAACTCGCTGCAGGAGCTAAAGGACGAACAGCGGCTGCGGAAACCGTCCACTAGAGGAAGGAGTGGGTGAGCCTCCTGCACTCGCCAGTCCCGGCCAGGCGCCTGCCAGCCCCGCGTGCTCCAGCCCGCTTTCTCCAGGAGCTGCGGTTCCGGGAGCGGTTGGCCACCTCCCCGAGCCTGTCACGGCAGCGGGGAGCCGACTCTCGTGAAGCCAGGAGATGGACGGACCGTTCCCGCTTCCTCTGCTGCCCAGTCAGTTCTGCTGAGGTATGGGAAACTTGAAGACAGAGTGAAAAGAAAAAATAGAGAAAGAGAGAGCACCTTCCGAGGAGATCCCCTGGCTCCGAAGACCCCTACAATTACCCCGACTCCCCAGGGAGCTCCTTCCCGGTATAAAGAGTGGAAGCCAGAAGACGAAGTGCTGGAAGGCGAAAACAGCTAAACTGCAAGCGAATCAGGGATGAATTTGCCATCCAGTCTGCAGCTGAGTCAGATCCCGTTGTTCCGGAGGGACTTTTCTCTTCTCGATCATAGCGCTATGGTGAGGTCAGATTTTAACACTGGGGAAGCGGGCCGGGGGAGCATAGAGCCATAAGCACCTTCTTGGACCTCTTTGAGCACCTTTCCTGAAAATGTCAAATGAGTTCCTGATAAGGGCTTCCCGCGATCTTATGTTTGGAAAAGCGTCTCTCAGGATGGAGAGAGGCTTCTTCCAAATGCCAGTCCGAAGCCTTGGCCGAGCAAGAGACATCTTCAGGACACCCAGGAAAGACAACAGGGAGGGAAAAAAGAATCACACTCAGTCACACAGCTACAAGGTCAGCAGGAGGAATGGGACGTGCAGGGAGGCCCAAGCAGATGCAGGCAAGCCCCAACCCTCCACGCGCACAGGCAGCTCCACGGGCTCCGGCTGTGGCTCCAAGTGCTGAAGACCCTGATTTAGTAAAGCTGCCCAGAAGCTCACAGGCAGTCCTATCCCAGAGTCACAGAGCAGACCCCTTCCATGATAGTTCCAGGCAAACCCTCAAAGATGACCTGAGGAAGGGAAATCAGTGCTAGTCTCTTGATCCTGCTTGATCAGCCTGGCCCTGTCCAGCCACACTCCACCTTTCAAGCCAGAACCGTCTGTCTTTCCTTCTTTAATTCCTTCTCCATTCATTCATTCTTTCAGTCATTCATTCATTTGCAGATCCCAATGACACAGGCAGGGCACAGAATGCACCTGCACAGGCACGTGGCCACCGCCAGAGGGCGAAACGCCGCTTTCAGAACGCGGTGGATCCGTGGCTCAGCAACTGCGTGGGTCTCAGTGAGGCTCCGGCAACGGTTGCGGCGCATGCGCAGTGGGAGGGCCGGCTGCCCTCCCAGGGTCCTGGGCTCTGGGAGGGGAGGAAGAGGCCAGGATGGGAGAGGCAAAAGCAGGTGAGGAGGGCGCGCCCACTTTCCTCTCCTCAGGTCCCTGAGAACCCAGATCTCTGGGTCGCTGCTGCGGCTGCCGCTGCCATTTCTCCCGCTACCGCCACTGCGGCCTCCGCCCCTGCTGATTGCCTAGCTGCCGCCACCACCACCACAGTGTGGGCCGGCCCTGGCGGAGAGACGTGGGCTCGCCAGTCACCACTGAGGCCTCAAACCCAGCCCCTCGTGGGTTGGCAATGGATCAGACGGGGTGGCGGGGCAGGATAAAATCCGGCGAGGTGGAGGTGCTGTGTCCCGCTCTAAATGACGGTCGTGGCAAGCAAACGTCAATCCATTGATCCTGAGGCTGATTCCTCCGCTAGATGTGGGCAGAGGAGGCCCATTCCCTGGCCACAGAGCACAGGGGCCCCTGTCTCTCCCGGTGCCTTTCAGGAATCTGTTGAATGCCACTCTGGCTGACGGCGCCCCTCTACCAGCCACCCCCAAGACCATCGTCCTCCCTCAGGTACCTGGGCATGGCCAGTGAGGACCCTGGTTTGGAGGGTGCTGCTCCCTGTTGGGCACAGCAGTTGCCCGCGAGCGTCTCCCTTCTGCAGAGGCAAGGACGCTTCCCAGAAATCTCTCAGTCCTCACGGCTCTTTCCTCCAGAGTTGTCCTGCTGAGAGTCTTGGCCCAGGTGGCAGCCACGGCCAGCCTCCTTTGGACAGAGCAGCAAGCCATGTGGTGCTCGTCTCTGTGTGCCTCGCATCCGTGCACTCAGGGAGAGGGCCAGGGGAGGGCCTTTCTTAGTGCCTAGTTGCCGATTTCTCACAAACGAGTGCCCTCCGCAGCAGGGAAACATGGGTGTCCTGACTCGAGAGAAGAGGGTGGGACTTGCTGATGGAAGAGCCTGCCCGGTGCGTTCTTGTGGCCTGTGGGGCCTGCCTTGTGTGGCAAACTCCTTTGGCGGGTCATTCTCAACCTTCTGGCTTGACAAGGGTTTTCCTCGCCCTGGAGTTTGAAGGTCCAAGTTGTGTTGTGAGACCGTGCTTTTCTTTGGCAGGACAAATGAGGCCTTGGGGCAACCAGGTGGCAGAGGGATCACCTTGATCTCCTCCCCAGTCCGGTTTTGGCAGACAGGGCCCTACCTCGATTTCCAAAGAAGGATGCAAGGACCCGAGCAGAAGGATTTCAGAGGAGCTTAGACACAGCTGAAGGGAGTGGGAACCCTGTGCCGTACGACACGTGCGCCCTCGAGGAGGAGGAGAGAATCATGGAGCAAGCACAGAGAGCAGAAACGTCAAGATGGGCATGTGTGGATTTGGGGTCCAGGAAGGAAAGATGGAGAGAGAGCCTGAGTGTTTCTGAGGCAGTATTTCGAGATTCCAAGACTGACAGGGACCCCAAGCCATCCTTTGGGCCACAAGAACCACCCCCGCAGGCGTCACCACCAAGAATATCCCATCTGAGATTGGAAGAGGAAATGTGCTGATCGCTACCTCAAGGTCTGAGACATGTACAGAGAGGGTGAGTTGAAAGAAAAATGCAGAGAGAGCCCCTTTGAAGGAATGCTCCCCAACACGAAGACCTTCCACCGACACGCACCCCCCCTCCCCCAACCCAGGGACCTCCTTCCCAGTCGAAAGACTGGAAGAAGGGACGTGAAGTGTTGGAAGGACAAAACAAAGAGCTGAACTGCAAGTGAGTCAATCGTGAATTTGCCATCCAGTACGCGGATGAGTCTGTCCACTTGTCCCAAAATGATATTCCTCTTCCTGATCATGGCACCATGGTGAGCTGAAGTTTGAGCACTGGGGAAGGGGGCTGGGGGAGCATGGCGCCACAGCACCTTCTTGGACCTCTTTGGGCCCCTTCCCTGCGAGTGTCAAAAGAGTTCCCGATAAGGTCTTCCGGCGTTCTTGGGTTTGGAAAGGTGTCTCTTGGGATGGAGGGGGCGGCTCTTCCAACTGCTGGTCCGAAGCCTTGGCCAGGTCAGGCGCACCTGCAGGACCCCCAGGAAAGACAACAAGGTGGGGAAAAGAAGAATCATACTCGGCCGCACGGCTGAACACAGCCACTTGGCCACACATCCACAAGGTGAGCGGGAGGAATGGGGAGTGCAGGGAGGCCCGAGCCATGCAGGCCAGCCCCATCCCTCTACTCGCAGGGGCAGATCCGGAGGCCTGGGCTGGGCCTCCAGGCGCTGAAGCCCCTGATTCAGCAAAAGTGCCTGGAACCACACAGGCAGTCCTGTCTCGGGCTCACAGGGCAGACTGTATCCTCCACTGTCCCAGGCGAGCCTTCAAAGATGACCTGAGGAAGGGATGTCAGTGCTAGGCTCCTGGTCCACTTGGTCAGCCTGGCCCTATCCGGCCAGCTCCATCTTCCAAGCCAGAACCATCCATCCTTGCTTCTTGCCTTACTTCCTTCTCCATTCATCCTGTCAATGCTTCATCTGCAGGTCCCACTGATGGACGCAGACCACAGCATGCGCCTGCACAAGCACCTGGCCAGCGGCAGAGGGCGTGCCGACTCTCTCCGAGCCAGATGGACCCGTCGCTTAGCAACCGCGTGGCTCGTTGTGAGGCCAGAGGCGCTCGTTGCGGCACACGCGCGGTGGGGTTGGAGGGCTGGCTTCCACTCCAGGGCGCTGGGCTCTCGGAGGGGTGAGGGAGAGGCCAGGATGACCAATGGGAGCGGTGAGAGGAGGTGGGGAGGTGAGGGCGTGCCCACTTTCCTCTGCTCAGGTCCCTGAGAACCCAGATCTCTGGGTCGCTGCTGCGGCTGCCGCTGCCATTTCTCCCGCTACCGCCACTGCGGCCTGCGCCCCTGCTGATTGCCTAGCTGCCGCCACCACCACCACAGTGTGGGCCGGCCCTGGCGGAGAGACGTGGGCTCGCCAGTCACCACTGAGGCCTCAAATCCAGACCCTCGTGGGTTGGCAATGGATCAGACGGGGTGGCGGGGCAGGATGAAATCCGGCGAGGTGGAGGTGCGGTGTCCCGCTCTAAATGACGGTCGTGGCAAGCAACCGTCAATCCATTGATCCTGAGGCTGATTCCTCCGCTAGATGTGGGCAGAGGAGGCCCATTCCCTGGCCACAGAGCACAGGGGCCCCTGTCTCTCCCGGTGCCTTTCAGGAATCTGTTGAATGCCACTCTGGCTGACGGCGCCCCTCTACCAGCCACCCCCAAGACCATCGTCCTCCCTCAGGTACCTGGGCATGGCCAGTGAGGACCCTGGTTTGGAGGGTGCTGCTGCCTGCTGGGCACAGCAGTTGGCCGCGAGCGTCTCCCTTCTGCAGAGGCAAGGACGCTTCCCAGAAAACTCTCAGTCCTCACGGCTCTTTCCTCCAGAGTTGTCCTGCTGAGAGTCTTGGCCCAGGTGGCAGCCACGGCCAGCCTCCTTTGGACAGAGCAGCAAGCCATGTGGTGCTCGTCTCGGTGTGCCTCGCATCCGTGCACTCAGGGAGAGGGCCAGGGGAGGGCCTTTCTTAGTGCCTAGTTGCCGATTTCTCACAAACGAGTGCCCTCCACAGCAGGGAAACATGGGTGTCCTGACTCGAGAGAAGCTGGTGGGACTTGCTGATGGAAGAGCCTGCCCGGTGCGTTCTTGTGGCCTGTGGGGCCTGCCTTGTGTGGCAAACTCCTTTGGCGGGTCATTCTCAACCTTCTGGCTTGACAAGGGTTTTCCTCGCCCTGGAGTTTGAAGGTCCAAGTTGTGTTGTGAGACCGTGCTTTTCTTTGGCAGGACAAATGAGGCCTTGGGGCAACCAGGTGGCAGAGGGATCACCTTGATCTCCTCCCCAGTCCGGTTTTGGCAGACAGGGCCCAACCTCGATTTCCAAAGAAGGATGCAAGGACCCGAGCAGAAGGATTTCAGAGGAGCTTAGACACAGCTGAAGGGAGTGGGAACCCTGTGCCGTACGACACGTGCGCCCTCGAGGAGGAGGAGAGAATCATGGAGCAAGCACAGAGAGCAGAAACGTCAAGATGGGCATGTGTGGATTTGGGGTCCAGGAAGGAAAGATGGAGAGAGAGCCTGAGTGTTTCTGAGGCAGTATTTCGAGATTCCAAGACTGACAGGGACCCCAAGCCATCCTTTGGGCCACAAGAACCACCCCCGCAGGCGTCACCACCAAGAATATCCCATCTGAGATTGGAAGAGGAAATGTGCTGATCGCTACCTCAAGGTCTGAGACATGTACAGAGAGGGTGAGTTGAAAGAAAAATGCAGAGAGAGCCCCTTCGAAGGAATGCTCCCCAACACGAAGACCTTCCACCGACACGCACCCCCCCTCCCCCAACCCAGGGACCTCCTTCCCAGTCGAAAGACTGGAAGAAGGGACGTGAAGTGTTGGAAGGACAAAACAAAGAGCTGAACTGCAAGTGAGTCAATCGTGAATTTGCCATCCAGTACGCGGATGAGTCTGTCCACTTGTCCCAAAATGATATTCCTCTTCCTGATCATGGCACCATGGTGAGCTGAAGTTTGAGCACTGGGGAAGGGGGCTGGGGGAGCATGGCGCCACAGCACCTTCTTGGACCTCTTTGGGCCCCTTCCCTGCGAGTGTCAAAAGAGTTCCCGATAAGGTCTTCCGGCGTTCTTGGGTTTGGAAAGGTGTCTCTTGGGATGGAGGGGGCGGCTCTTCCAACTGCTGGTCCGAAGCCTTGGCCAGGTCAGGCGCACCTGCAGGACACCCAGGAAAGACAACAAGGTGGGGAAAAGAAGAATCATACTCGGCCGCACGGCTGAACACAGCCACTTGGCCACACATCCACAAGGTGAGCGGGAGGAATGGGGAGTGCAGGGAGGCCCGAGCCATGCAGGCCAGCCCCATCCCTCTACTCGCAGGGGCAGATCCGGAGGCCTGGGCTGTGCCTCCAGGCGCTGAAGCCCCTGATTCAGCAAAAGTGCCTGGAACCACACAGGCAGTCCTGTCTCGGGCTCACAGGGCAGACTGTATCCTCCACTGTCCCAGGCGAGCCTTCAAAGATGACCTGAGGAAGGGATGTCAGTGCTAGGCTCCTGGTCCACTTGGTCAGCCTGGCCCTATCCGGCCAGCTCCATCTTCCAAGCCAGAACCATCCATCCTTGCTTCTTGCCTTACTTCCTTCTCCATTCATCCTGTCAATGCTTCATCTGCAGGTCCCACTGATGGACGCAGACCACAGCATGCGCCTGCACAAGCACCTGGCCAGCGGCAGAGGGCGTGCCGACTCTCTCCGAGCCAGATGGACCCGTCGCTTAGCAACCGCGTGGCTCGTTGTGAGGCCAGAGGCGCTCGTTGTCGCACACGCGCGGTGGGGTTGGAGGGCTGGCTTCCACTCCAGGGCGCTGGGCTCTCGGAGGGGTGAGGGAGAGGCCAGGATGACCAATGGGAGCGGTGAGAGGAGGTGGGGAGGTGAGGGCGTGCTCACTTTCCTCTGCTCAGGTCCCTGAGAACCCAGATCTCTGGGTCGCTGCTGCGGCTGCCGCTGCCATTTCTCCCGCTACCGCCACTGCGGCCTGCGCCCCTGCTGATTGCCTAGCTGCCGCCACCACCACCACAGTGTGGGCCGGCCCTGGCGGAGAGACGTGGGCTCGCCAGTCACCACTGAGGCCTCAAATCCAGACCCTCGTGGGTTGGCAATGGATCAGACGGGGTGGCGGGGCAGGATGAAATCCGGCGAGGTGGAGGTGCGGTGTCCCGCTCTAAATGACGGTCGTGGCAAGCAACCGTCAATCCATTGATCCTGAGGCTGATTCCTCCGCTAGATGTGGGCAGAGGAGGCCCATTCCCTGGCCACAGAGCACAGGGGCCCCTGTCTCTCCCGGTGCCTTTCAGGAATCTGTTGAATGCCACTCTGGCTGACGGCGCCCCTCTACCAGCCACCCCCAAGACCATCGTCCTCCCTCAGGTACCTGGGCATGGCCAGTGAGGACCCTGGTTTGGAGGGTGCTGCTCCCTGCTGGGCACAGCAGTTGGCCGCGAGCGTCTCCCTTCTGCAGAGGCAAGGACGCTTCCCAGAAATCTCTCAGTCCTCACGGCTCTTTCCTCCAGAGTTGTCCTGCTGAGAGTCTTGGCCCAGGTGGCAGCCACGGCCAGCCTCCTTTGGACAGAGCAGCAAGCCATGTGGTGCTCGTCTCTGTGTGCCTCGCATCCGTGCACTCAGGGAGAGGGCCAGGGGAGGGCCTTTCTTAGTGCCTAGTTGCCGATTTCTCACAAACGAGTGCCCTCCGCAGCAGGGAAACATGGGTGTCCTGACTCGAGAGAAGAGGGTGGGACTTGCTGATGGAAGAGCCTGCCCGGTGCGTTCTTGTGGCCTGTGGGGCCTGCCTTGTGTGGCAAACTCCTTTGGCGGGTCATTCTCAACCTTCTGGCTTGACAAGGGTTTTCCTCGCCCTGGAGTTTGAAGGTCCAAGTTGTGTTGTGAGACCGTGCTTTTCTTTGGCAGGACAAATGAGGCCTTGGGGCAACCAGGTGGCAGAGGGATCACCTTGATCTCCTCCCCAGTCCGGTTTTGGCAGACAGGGCCCAACCTCGATTTCCAAAGAAGGATGCAAGGACCCGAGCAGAAGGATTTCAGAGGAGCTTAGACACAGCTGAAGGGAGTGGGAACCCTGTGCCGTACGACACGTGCGCCCTCGAGGAGGAGGAGAGAATCATGGAGCAAGCACAGAGAGCAGAAACGTCAAGATGGGCATGTGTGGATTTGGGGTCCAGGAAGGAAAGATGGAGAGAGAGCCTGAGTGTTTCTGAGGCAGTATTTCGAGATTCCAAGACTGACAGGGACCCCAAGCCATCCTTTGGGCCACAAGAACCACCCCCGCAGGCGTCACCACCAAGAATATCCCATCTGAGATTGGAAGAGGAAATGTGCTGATCGCTACCTCAAGGTCTGAGACATGTACAGAGAGGGTGAGTTGAAAGAAAAATGCAGAGAGAGCCCCTTCGAAGGAATGCTCCCCAACACGAAGACCTTCCACCGACACGCACCCCCCCTCCCCCAACCCAGGGACCTCCTTCCCAGTCGAAAGACTGGAAGCAGGGACATGAAGTGTTGGAAGGACAAAACAAAGAGCTAAACTGCAAGTGAGTCAATCGTGAATTTGCCATCCAGTACGCGGATGAGTCTGTCCACTTGTCCCAAAATGATATTCCTCTTCCTGATCATGGCACCATGGTGAGCTGAAGTTTGAGCACTGGGGAAGGGGGCTGGGGGAGCATGGCGCCACAGCACCTTCTTGGACCTCTTTGGGCCCCTTCCCTGCGAGTGTCAAAAGAGTTCCCGATAAGGTCTTCCGGCGTTCTTGGGTTTGGAAAGGTGTCTCTTGGGATGGAGGGGGCGGCTCTTCCAACTGCTGGTCCGAAGCCTTGGCCAGGTCAGGCGCACCTGCAGGACCCCCAGGAAAGACAACAAGGTGGGGAAAAGAAGAATCATACTCGGCCGCACGGCTGAACACAGCCACTTGGCCACACATCCACAAGGTGAGCGGGAGGAATGGGGAGTGCAGGGAGGCCCGAGCCATGCAGGCCAGCCCCATCCCTCTACTCGCAGGGGCAGATCCGGAGGCCTGGGCTGTGCCTCCAGGCGCTGAAGCCCCTGATTCAGCAAAAGTGCCTGGAACCACACAGGCAGTCCTGTCTCGGGCTCACAGGGCAGACTGTATCCTCCACTGTCCCAGGCGAGCCTTCAAAGATGACCTGAGGAAGGGATGTCAGTGCTAGGCTCCTGGTCCACTTGGTCAGCCTGGCCCTATCCGGCCAGCTCCATCTTCCAAGCCAGAACCATCCATCCTTGCTTCTTGCCTTACTTCCTTCTCCATTCATCCTTTCAATCCTTCATCTGCAGGTCCCACTGATGGACGCAGACCACAGCATGCGCCTGCACAAGCACCTGGCCAGCGGCAGAGGGCGTGCCCACTCTCTCCGAGCCAGATGGACCCGTCGCTTTGCAACCGCGTGGCTCGTTGTGAGGCCAGAGGCGCTCGTTGCGGCACACGCGCGGTGGGGTTGGAGGGCTGGCTTCCACTCCAGGGCGCTGGGCTCTCGGAGGGGTGAGGGAAAGGCCAGGATGACCAATGGGAGCGGTGAGAGGAGGGGGGGAGGTGAGGGCGTGCCCACTTTCCTCTCCTCAGGTCCCTGAGAACCCAGATCTCTGGGTCGCTGCTGCGGCTGCCGCTGCCATTTCTCCCGCTACCGCCACTGCGGCCTGTGCCCCTGCTGATTGCCTAGCTGCCGCCACCACCACCACAGTGTGGGCCGCCCCTGGCGGAGAGACGTGGGCTCGCCAGTCACCACTGAGGCCTCAAATCCAGACCCTCGTGGGTTGGCAATGGATCAGACGGGGTGGCGGGGCAGGATGAAATCCGGCGAGGTGGAGGTGCGGTGTCCCGCTCTAAATGAGGGTCGTGGCAAGCAACCGTCAATCCATTGATCCTGAGGCTGATTCCTCCGCTAGATGTGGGCAGAGGAGGCCCATTCCCTGGCCACAGAGCACAGGGGCCCCTGTCTCTCCCGGTGCCTTTCAGGAATCTGTTGAATGCCACTCTGGCTGACGGCGCCCCTCTACCAGCCACCCCCAAGACCATCGTCCTCCCTCAGGTACCTGGGCATGGCCAGTGAGGACCCTGGTTTGGAGGGTGCTGCTCCCTGTTGGGCACAGCAGTTGCCCGCGAGCGTCTCCCTTCTGCAGAGGCAAGGACGCTTCCCAGAAAACTCTCAGTCCTCACGGCTCTTTCCTCCAGAGTTGTCCTGCTGAGAGTCTTGGCCCAGGTGGCAGCCACGGCCAGCCTCCTTTGGACAGAGCAGCAAGCCATGTGGTGCTCGTCTCTGTGTGCCTCGCATCCGTGCACTCAGGGAGAGGGCCAGGGGAGGGCCTTTCTTAGTGCCTAGTTGCCGATTTCTCACAAACGAGTGCCCTCCGCAGCAGGGAAACATGGGTGTCCTGACTCGAGAGAAGAGGGTGGGACTTGCTGATGGAAGAGCCTGCCCGGTGCGTTCTTGTGGCCTGTGGGGCCTGCCTTGTGTGGCGAACTCCTTTGGCGGGTCATTCTCAACCTTCTGGCTTGACAAGGGTTTTCCTCGCCCTGGAGTTTGAAGGTCCAAGTTGTGTTGTGAGACCGTGCTATTTTTTGGCAGGGCAAATGAGGCCTTGGGGCAACCAGGTGGCAGAGGGATCACCTTGATCTCCTCCCCAGTCCGGTTTTGGCAGACAGGGCCCAACCTCGATTTCCAAAGAAGGATGCAAGGACCCGAGCAGAAGGATTTCAGAGGAGCTTAGACACAGCTGAAGGGAGTGGGAACCCTGTGCCGTACGACACGTGCGCCCTCGAGGAGGAGGAGAGAATCATGGAGCAAGCACAGAGAGCAGAAACGTCAAGATGGGCATGTGTGGATTTGGGGTCCAGGAAGGAAAGATGGAGAGAGAGCCTGAGTGTTTCTGAGGCAGTATTTCGAGATTCCAAGACTGACAGGGACCCCGAGCCATCCTTTGGGCCACAAGAACCACCCCCGCAGGCGTCACCACCAAGAATATCCCATCTGAGATTGGAAGAGGAAATGTGCTGATCGCTACCTCAAGGTCTGAGACATGTACAGAGAGGGTGAGTTGAAAGAAAAATGCAGAGAGAGCCCCTTCGAAGGAATGCTCCCCAACACGAAGACCTTCCACCGACACGCACCCCCCCTCCCCCAACCCAGGGACCTCCTTCCCAGTCGAAAGACTGGAAGCAGGGACGTGAAGTGTTGGAAGGACAAAACAAAGAGCTGAACTGCAAGTGAGTCAATCGTGAAATTGCCATCCAGTACGCGGATGAGTCTGTCCACTTGTCCCAAAATGATATTCCTCTTCCTGATCATGGCACCATGGTGAGCTGAAGTTTGAGCACTGGGGAAGGGGGCTGGGGGAGCATGGCGCCACAGCACCTTCTTGGACCTCTTTGGGCCCCTTCCCTGCGAGTGTCAAAAGAGTTCCCGATAAGGTCTTCCGGCGTTCTTGGGTTTGGAAAGGTGTCTCTTGGGATGGAGGGGGCGGCTCTTCCAACTGCTGGTCCGAAGCCTTGGCCAGGTCAGGCGCACCTGCAGGACCCCCAGGAAAGACAACAAGGTGGGGAAAAGAAGAATCATACTCGGCCGCACGGCTGAACACAGCCACTTGGCCACACATCCACAAGGTGAGCGGGAGGAATGGGGAGTGCAGGGAGGCCCAAGCCATGCAGGCCAGCCCCATCCCTCTACTCACAGGGGCAGATCCGGAGGCCTGGGCTGTGCCTCCAGGCGCTGAAGCCCCTGATTCAGCAAAAGTGCCTGGAACCACACAGGCAGTCCTGTCTCGGGCTCACAGGGCAGACTGTATCCTCCACTGTCCCAGGCGAGCCTTCAAAGATGACCTGAGGAAGGGATGTCAGTGCTAGGCTCCTGGTCCACTTGGTCAGCCTGGCCCTATCCGGCCAGCTCCATCTTCCAAGCCAGAACCATCCATCCTTGCTTCTTGCCTTACTTCCTTCTCCATTCATCCTTTCAATCCTTCATCTGCAGGTCCCACTGATGGACGCAGACCACAGCATGCGCCTGCACAAGCACCTGGCCAGCGGCAGAGGGCGTGCCCACTCTCTCCGAGCCAGATGGACCCGTCGCTTAGCAACCGCGTGGCTCGTTGTGAGGCCAGAGGCGCTCGTTGCCGCACACGCGCGGTGGGCTTGGAGGGCTGGCTTCCACTCCAGGGCGCTGGGCTCTCGGAGGGGTGAGGGAGAGGCCAGGATGACCAATGGGAGCGGTGAGAGGAGGGGGGGAGGTGAGGGCGTGCCCACTTTCCTCTCCTCAGGTCCCTGAGAACCCAGATCTCTGGGTCGCTGCTGCGGCTGCCGCTGCCATTTCTCCCGCTACCGCCACTGCGGCCTCCGCCCCTGCTGATTGCCTAGCTGCCGCCACCACCACCACAGTGTGGGCCGGCCCTGGCGGAGAGACGTGGGCTCGCCAGTCACCACTGAGGCCTCAAATCCAGACCCTCGTGGGTTGGCAATGGATCAGACGGGGTGGCGGGGCAGGATGAAATCCGGCGAGGTGGAGGTGCGGTGTCCCGCTCTAAATGAGGGTCGTGGCAAGCAACCGTCAATCCATTGATCCTGAGGCTGATTCCTCCGCTAGATGTGGGCAGAGGAGGCCCATTCCCTGGCCACAGAGCACAGGGGCCCCTGTCTCTCCCGGTGCCTTTCAGGAATCTGTTGAATGCCACTCTGGCTGACGGCGCCCCTCTACCAGCCACCCCCAAGACCATCGTCCTCCCTCAGGTACCTGGGCATGGCCAGTGAGGACCCTGGTTTGGAGGGTGCTGCTCCCTGTTGGGCACAGCAGTTGCCCGCGAGCGTCTCCCTTCTGCAGAGGCAAGGACGCTTCCCAGAAAACTCTCAGTCCTCACGGCTCTTTCCTCCAGAGTTGTCCTGCTGAGAGTCTTGGCCCAGGTGGCAGCCACGGCCAGCCTCCTTTGGACAGAGCAGCAAGCCATGTGGTGCTCGTCTCTGTGTGCCTCGCATCCGTGCACTCAGGGAGAGGGCCAGGGGAGGGCCTTTCTTAGTGCCTAGTTGCCAATTTCTCACAAACGAGTGCCCTCCGCAGCAGGGAAACATGGGTGTCCTGACTCGAGAGAAGAGGGTGGGACTTGCTGATGGAAGAGCCTGCCCGGTGCGTTCTTGTGGCCTGTGGGGCCTGCCTTGTGTGGCGAACTCCTTTGGCGGGTCATTCTCAACCTTCTGGCTTGACAAGGGTTTTCCTCGCCCTGGAGTTTGAAGGTCCAAGTTGTGTTGTGAGACCGTGCTATTTTTTGGCAGGGCAAATGAGGCCTTGGGGCAACCAGGTGGCAGAGGGATCACCTTGATCTCCTCCCCAGTCCGGTTTTGGCAGACAGGGCCCAACCTCGATTTCCAAAGAAGGATGCAAGGACCCGAGCAGAAGGATTTCAGAGGAGCTTAGACACAGCTGAAGGGAGTGGGAACCCTGTGCCGTACGACACGTGCGCCCTCGAGGAGGAGGAGAGAATCATGGAGCAAGCACAGAGAGCAGAAACGTCAAGATGGGCATGTGTGGATTTGGGGTCCAGGAAGGAAAGATGGAGAGAGAGCCTGAGTGTTTCTGAGGCAGTATTTCGAGATTCCAAGACTGACAGGGACCCCGAGCCATCCTTTGGGCCACAAGAACCACCCCCGCAGGCGTCACCACCAAGAATATCCCATCTGAGATTGGAAGAGGAAATGTGCTGATCGCTACCTCAAGGTCTGAGACATGTACAGAGAGGGTGAGTTGAAAGAAAAATGCAGAGAGAGCCCCTTCGAAGGAATGCTCCCCAACACGAAGACCTTCCACCGACACGCACCCCCCCTCCCCCAACCCAGGGACCTCCTTCCCAGTCGAAAGACTGGAAGCAGGGACGTGAAGTGTTGGAAGGACAAAACAAAGAGCTGAACTGCAAGTGAGTCAATCGTGAAATTGCCATCCAGTACGCGGATGAGTCTGTCCACTTGTCCCAAAATGATATTCCTCTTCCTGATCATGGCACCATGGTGAGCTGAAGTTTGAGCACTGGGGAAGGGGGCTGGGGGAGCATGGCGCCACAGCACCTTCTTGGACCTCTTTGGGCCCCTTCCCTGCGAGTGTCAAAAGAGTTCCCGATAAGGTCTTCCGGCGTTCTTGGGTTTGGAAAGGTGTCTCTTGGGATGGAGGGGGCGGCTCTTCCAACTGCTGGTCCGAAGCCTTGGCCAGGTCAGGCGCACCTGCAGGACCCCCAGGAAAGACAACAAGGTGGGGAAAAGAAGAATCATACTCGGCCGCACGGCTGAACACAGCCACTTGGCCACACATCCACAAGGTGAGCGGGAGGAATGGGGAGTGCAGGGAGGCCCGAGCCATGCAGGCCAGCCCCATCCCTCTACTCGCAGGGGCAGATCCGGAGGCCTGGGCTGGGCCTCCAGGCGCTGAAGCCCCTGATTCAGCAAAAGTGCCTGGAACCACACAGGCAGTCCTGTCTCGGGGTCACAGGGCAGACTGTATCCTCCACTGTCCCAGGCGAGCCTTCAAAGATGACCTGAGGAAGGGATGTCAGTGCTAGGCTCCTGGTCCACTTGGTCAGCCTGGCCCTATCCGGCCAGCTCCATCTTCCAAGCCAGAACCATCCATCCTTGCTTCTTGCCTTACTTCCTTCTCCATTCATCCTTTCAATCCTTCATCTGCAGGTCCCACTGATGGACGCAGACCACAGCATGCGCCTGCACAAGCACCTGGCCAGCGGCAGAGGGCGTGCCCACTCTCTCCGAGCCAGATGGACCCGTCGCTTAGCAACCGCGTGGCTCGTTGTGAGGCCAGAGGCGCTCGTTGCCGCACACGCGCGGTGGGGTTGGAGGGCTGGCTTCCACTCCAGGGCGCTGGGCTCTCGGAGGGGTGAGGGAGAGGCCAGGATGACCAATGGGAGCGGTGAGAGGAGGGGGGGAGGTGAGGGCGTGCCCACTTTCCTCTCCTCAGGTCCCTGAGAACCCAGATCTCTGGGTCGCTGCTGCGGCTGCCGCTGCCATTTCTCCCGCTACCGCCACTGCGGCCTCCGCCCCTGCTGATTGCCTAGCTGCCGCCACCACCACCACAGTGTGGGCCGGCCCTGGCGGAGAGACGTGGGCTCGCCAGTCACCACTGAGGCCTCAAATCCAGACCCTCGTGGGTTGGCAATGGATCAGACGGGGTGGCGGGGCAGGATGAAATCCGGCGAGGTGGAGGTGCGGTGTCCCGCTCTAAATGAGGGTCGTGGCAAGCAACCGTCAATCCATTGATCCTGAGGCTGATTCCTCCGCTAGATGTGGGCAGAGGAGGCCCATTCCCTGGCCACAGAGCACAGGGGCCCCTGTCTCTCCCGGTGCCTTTCAGGAATCTGTTGAATGCCACTCTGGCTGACGGCGCCCCTCTACCAGCCACCCCCAAGACCATCGTCCTCCCTCAGGTACCTGGGCATGGCCAGTGAGGACCCTGGTTTGGAGGGTGCTGCTCCCTGTTGGGCACAGCAGTTGCCCGCGAGCGTCTCCCTTCTGCAGAGGCAAGGACGCTTCCCAGAAAACTCTCAGTCCTCACGGCTCTTTCCTCCAGAGTTGTCCTGCTGAGAGTCTTGGCCCAGGTGGCAGCCACGGCCAGCCTCCTTTGGACAGAGCAGCAAGCCATGTGGTGCTCGTCTCTGTGTGCCTCGCATCCGTGCACTCAGGGAGAGGGCCAGGGGAGGGCCTTTCTTAGTGCCTAGTTGCCGATTTCTCACAAACGAGTGCCCTCCGCAGCAGGGAAACATGGGTGTCCTGACTCGAGAGAAGAGGGTGGGACTTGCTGATGGAAGAGCCTGCCCGGTGCGTTCTTGTGGCCTGTGGGGCCTGCCTTGTGTGGCGAACTCCTTTGGCGGGTCATTCTCAACCTTCTGGCTTGACAAGGGTTTTCCTCGCCCTGGAGTTTGAAGGTCCAAGTTGTGTTGTGAGACCGTGCTATTTTTTGGCAGGGCAAATGAGGCCTTGGGGCAACCAGGTGGCAGAGGGATCACCTTGATCTCCTCCCCAGTCCGGTTTTGGCAGACAGGGCCCAACCTCGATTTCCAAAGAAGGATGCAAGGACCCGAGCAGAAGGATTTCAGAGGAGCTTAGACACAGCTGAAGGGAGTGGGAACCCTGTGCCGTACGACACGTGCGCCCTCGAGGAGGAGGAGAGAATCATGGAGCAAGCACAGAGAGCAGAAACGTCAAGATGGGCATGTGTGGATTTGGGGTCCAGGAAGGAAAGATGGAGAGAGAGCCTGAGTGTTTCTGAGGCAGTATTTCGAGATTCCAAGACTGACAGGGACCCCGAGCCATCCTTTGGGCCACAAGAACCACCCCCGCAGGCGTCACCACCAAGAATATCCCATCTGAGATTGGAAGAGGAAATGTGCTGATCGCTACCTCAAGGTCTGAGACATGTATAGAGAGGGTGAGTTGAAAGAAAAATGCAGAGAGAGCCCCTTCGAAGGAATGCTCCCCAACACGAAGACCTTCCACCGACACGCACCCCCCCTCCCCCAACCCAGGGACCTCCTTCCCAGTCGAAAGACTGGAAGCAGGGACGTGAAGTGTTGGAAGGACAAAACAAAGAGCTGAACTGCAAGTGAGTCAATCGTGAAATTGCCATCCAGTACGCGGATGAGTCTGTCCACTTGTCCCAAAATGATATTCCTCTTCCTGATCATGGCACCATGGTGAGCTGAAGTTTGAGCACTGGGGAAGGGGGCTGGGGGAGCATGGCGCCACAGCACCTTCTTGGACCTCTTTGGGCCCCTTCCCTGCGAGTGTCAAAAGAGTTCCCGATAAGGTCTTCCGGCGTTCTTGGGTTTGGAAAGGTGTCTCTTGGGATGGAGGGGGCGGCTCTTCCAACTGCTGGTCCGAAGCCTTGGCCAGGTCAGGCGCACCTGCAGGACCCCCAGGAAAGACAACAAGGTGGGGAAAAGAAGAATCATACTCGGCCGCACGGCTGAACACAGCCACTTGGCCACACATCCACAAGGTGAGCGGGAGGAATGGGGAGTGCAGGGAGGCCCGAGCCATGCAGGCCAGCCCCATCCCTCTACTCGCAGGGGCAGATCCGGAGGCCTGGGCTGTGCCTCCAGGCGCTGAAGCCCCTGATTCAGCAAAAGTGCCTGGAACCACACAGGCAGTCCTGTCTCGGGCTCACAGGGCAGACTGTATCCTCCACTGTCCCAGGCGAGCCTTCAAAGATGACCTGAGGAAGGGATGTCAGTGCTAGGCTCCTGGTCCACTTGGTCAGCCTGGCCCTATCCGGCCAGCTCCATCTTCCAAGCCAGAACCATCCATCCTTGCTTCTTGCCTTACTTCCTTCTCCATTCATCCTTTCAATCCTTCATCTGCAGGTCCCACTGATGGACGCAGACCACAGCATGCGCCTGCACAAGCACCTGGCCAGCGGCAGAGGGCGTGCCGACTCTCTCCGAGCCAGATGGACCCGTCGCTTAGCAACCGCGTGGCTCGTTGTGAGGCCAGAGACGCTCGTTGCCGCACACGCGCGGTGGGGTTGGAGGGCTGGCTTCCACTCCAGGGCGCTGGGCTCTCGGAGGGGTGAGGGAGAGGCCAGGATGACCAATGGGAGCGGTGAGAGGAGGGGGGGAGGTGAGGGCGTGCCCACTTTCCTCTCCTCAGGTCCCTGAGAACCCAGATCTCTGGGTCGCTGCTGCGGCTGCCGCTGCCATTTCTCCCGCTACCGCCACTGCGGCCTCCGCCCCTGCTGATTGCCTAGCTGCCGCCACCACCACCACAGTGTGGGCCGGCCCTGGCGGAGAGACGTGGGCCCGCCAGTCACCACTGAGGCCTCAAATCCAGACCCTCGTGGGTTGGCAATGGATCAGACGGGGTGGCGGGGCAGGATGAAATCCGGCGAGGTGGAGGTGCGGTGTCCCGCTCTAAATGACGGTCGTGGCAAGCAACCGTCAATCCATTGATCCTGAGGCTGATTCCTCCGCTAGATGTGGGCAGAGGAGGCCCATTCCCTGGCCACAGAGCACAGGGGCCCCTGTCTCTCCCGGTGCCTTTCAGGAATCTGTTGAATGCCACTCTGGCTGACGGCGCCCCTCTACCAGCCACCCCCAAGACCATCGTCCTCCCTCAGGTACCTGGGCATGGCCAGTGAGGACCCTGGTTTGGAGGGTGCTGCTCCCTGTTGGGCACAGCAGTTGCCCGCGAGCGTCTCCCTTCTGCAGAGGCAAGGACGCTTCCCAGAAAACTCTCAGTCCTCACGGCTCTTTCCTCCAGAGTTGTCCTGCTGAGAGTCTTGGCCCAGGTGGCAGCCACGGCCAGCCTCCTTTGGACAGAGCAGCAAGCCATGTGGTGCTCGTCTCTGTGTGCCTCGCATCCGTGCACTCAGGGAGAGGGCCAGGGGAGGGCCTTTCTTAGTGCCTAGTTGCCGATTTCTCACAAACGAGTGCCCTCCGCAGCAGGGAAACATGGGTGTCCTGACTCGAGAGAAGAGGGTGGGACTTGCTGATGGAAGAGCCTGCCCGGTGCGTTCTTGTGGCCTGTGGGGCCTGCCTTGTGTGGCGAACTCCTTTGGCGGGTCATTCTCAACCTTCTGGCTTGACAAGGGTTTTCCTCGCCCTGGAGTTTGAAGGTCCAAGTTGTGTTGTGAGACCGTGCTATTTTTTGGCAGGGCAAATGAGGCCTTGGGGCAACCAGGTGGCAGAGGGATCACCTTGATCTCCTCCCCAGTCCGGTTTTGGCAGACAGGGCCCAACCTCGATTTCCAAAGAAGGATGCAAGGACCCGAGCAGAAGGATTTCAGAGGAGCTTAGACACAGCTGAAGGGAGTGGGAACCCTGTGCCGTACGACACGTGCGCCCTCGAGGAGGAGGAGAGAATCATGGAGCAAGCACAGAGAGCAGAAACGTCAAGATGGGCATGTGTGGATTTGGGGTCCAGGAAGGAAAGATGGAGAGAGAGCCTGAGTGTTTCTGAGGCAGTATTTCGAGATTCCAAGACTGACAGGGACCCCGAGCCATCCTTTGGGCCACAAGAACCACCCCCACAGGCGTCACCACCAAGAATATCCCATCTGAGATTGGAAGAGGAAATGTGCTGATCGCTACCTCAAGGTCTGAGACATGTACAGAGAGGGTGAGTTGAAAGAAAAATGCAGAGAGAGCCCCTTCGAAGGAATGCTCCCCAACACGAAGACCTTCCACCGACACGCACCCCCCCTCCCCCAACCCAGGGACCTCCTTCCCAGTCGAAAGACTGGAAGCAGGGACGTGAAGTGTTGGAAGGACAAAACAAAGAGCTGAACTGCAAGTGAGTCAATCGTGAAATTGCCATCCAGTACGCGGATGAGTCTGTCCACTTGTCCCAAAATGATATTCCTCTTCCTGATCATGGCACCATGGTGAGCTGAAGTTTGAGCACTGGGGAAGGGGGCTGGGGGAGCATGGCGCCACAGCACCTTCTTGGACCTCTTTGGGCCCCTTCCCTGCGAGTGTCAAAAGAGTTCCCGATAAGGTCTTCCGGCGTTCTTGGGTTTGGAAAGGTGTCTCTTGGGATGGAGGGGGCGGCTCTTCCAACTGCTGGTCCGAAGCCTTGGCCAGGTCAGGCGCACCTGCAGGACACCCAGGAAAGACAACAAGGTGGGGAAAAGAAGAATCATACTCGACCGCACGGCTGAACACAGCCACTTGGCCACACATCCACAAGGTGAGCGGGAGGAATGGGGAGTGCAGGGAGGCCCGAGCCATGCAGGCCAGCCCCATCCCTCTACTCGCAGGGGCAGATCCGGAGGCCTGGGCTGTGCCTCCAGGCGCTGAAGCCCCTGATTCAGCAAAAGTGCCTGGAACCACACAGGCAGTCCTGTCTCGGGCTCACAGGGCAGACTGTATCCTCCACTGTCCCAGGCGAGCCTTCAAAGATGACCTGAGGAAGGGATGTCAGTGCTAGGCTCCTGGTCCACTTGGTCAGCCTGGCCCTATCCGGCCAGCTCCATCTTCCAAGCCAGAACCATCCATCCTTGCTTCTTGCCTTACTTCCTTCTCCATTCATCCTTTCAATGCTTCATCTGCAGGTCCCACTGATGGACGCAGACCACAGCATGCGCCTGCACAAGCACCTGGCCAGCGGCAGAGGGCGTGCCGACTCTCTCCGAGCCAGATGGACCCGTCGCTTAGCAACCGCGTGGCTCGTTGTGAGGCCAGAGACGCTCGTTGCCGCACACGCGCGGTGGGGTTGGAGGGCTGGCTTCCACTCCAGGGCGCTGGGCTCTCGGAGGGGTGAGGGAGAGGCCAGGATGACCAATGGGAGCGGTGAGAGGAGGGGGGGAGGTGAGGGCGTGCCCACTTTCCTCTCCTCAGGTCCCTGAGAACCCAGATCTCTGGGTCGCTGCTGCGGCTGCCGCTGCCATTTCTCCCGCTACCGCCACTGCGGCCTCCGCCCCTGCTGATTGCCTAGCTGCCGCCACCACCACCACAGTGTGGGCCGGCCCTGGCGGAGAGACGTGGGCTCGCCAGTCACCACTGAGGCCTCAAATCCAGACCCTCGTGGGTTGGCAATGGATCAGACGGGGTGGCGGGGCAGGATGAAATCCGGCGAGGTGGAGGTGCGGTGTCCCGCTCTAAATGACGGTCGTGGCAAGCAACCGTCAATCCATTGATCCTGAGGCTGATTCCTCCGCTAGTTGTGGGCAGAGGAGGCCCATTCCCTGGCCACAGAGCACAGGGGCCCCTGTCTCTCCCGGTGCCTTTCAGGAATCTGTTGAATGCCACTCTGGCTGACGGCGCCCCTCTACCAGCCACCCCCAAGACCATCGTCCTCCCTCAGGTACCTGGGCATGGCCAGTGAGGACCCTGGTTTGGAGGGTGCTGCTCCCTGTTGGGCACAGCAGTTGCCCGCGAGCGTCTCCCTTCTGCAGAGGCAAGGACGCTTCCCAGAAAACTCTCAGTCCTCACGGCTCTTTCCTCCAGAGTTGTCCTGCTGAGAGTCTTGGCCCAGGTGGCAGCCACGGCCAGCCTCCTTTGGACAGAGCAGCAAGCCATGTGGTGCTCGTCTCTGTGTGCCTCGCATCCGTGCACTCAGGGAGAGGGCCAGGGGAGGGCCTTTCTTAGTGCCTAGTTGCCGATTTCTCACAAACGAGTG
This sequence comes from Equus caballus, assembly GCF_041296265.1. Classification (NCBI taxonomy): domain Eukaryota; kingdom Metazoa; phylum Chordata; class Mammalia; order Perissodactyla; family Equidae; genus Equus; species Equus caballus. The sequence continues at coordinate 18,798,072 of NC_091704.1, forward strand.
CCCTCCGCAGCAGGGAAACATGGGTGTCCTGACTCGAGAGAAGAGGGTGGGACTTGCTGATGGAAGAGCCTGCCCGGTGCGTTCTTGTGGCCTGTGGGGCCTGCCTTGTGTGGCGAACTCCTTTGGCGGGTCATTCTCAACCTTCTGGCTTGACAAGGGTTTTCCTCGCCCTGGAGTTTGAAGGTCCAAGTTGTGTTGTGAGACCGTGCTATTTTTTGGCAGGGCAAATGAGGCCTTGGGGCAACCAGGTGGCAGAGGGATCACCTTGATCTCCTCCCCAGTCCGGTTTTGGCAGACAGGGCCCAACCTCGATTTCCAAAGAAGGATGCAAGGACCCGAGCAGAAGGATTTCAGAGGAGCTTAGACACAGCTGAAGGGAGTGGGAACCCTGTGCCGTACGACACGTGCGCCCTCGAGGAGGAGGAGAGAATCATGGAGCAAGCACAGAGAGCAGAAACGTCAAGATGGGCATGTGTGGATTTGGGGTCCAGGAAGGAAAGATGGAGAGAGAGCCTGAGTGTTTCTGAGGCAGTATTTCGAGATTCCAAGACTGACAGGGACCCCGAGCCATCCTTTGGGCCACAAGAACCACCCCCGCAGGCGTCACCACCAAGAATATCCCATCTGAGATTGGAAGAGGAAATGTGCTGATCGCTACCTCAAGGTCTGAGACATGTACAGAGAGGGTGAGTTGAAAGAAAAATGCAGAGAGAGCCCCTTCGAAGGAATGCTCCCCAACACGAAGACCTTCCACCGACACGCACCCCCCCTCCCCCAACCCAGGGACCTCCTTCCCAGTCGAAAGACTGGAAGCAGGGACGTGAAGTGTTGGAAGGACAAAACAAAGAGCTGAACTGCAAGTGAGTCAATCGTGAAATTGCCATCCAGTACGCGGATGAGTCTGTCCACTTGTCCCAAAATGATATTCCTCTTCCTGATCATGGCACCATGGTGAGCTGAAGTTTGAGCACTGGGGAAGGGGGCTGGGGGAGCATGGCGCCACAGCACCTTCTTGGACCTCTTTGGGCCCCTTCCCTGCGAGTGTCAAAAGAGTTCCCGATAAGGTCTTCCGGCGTTCTTGGGTTTGGAAAGGTGTCTCTTGGGATGGAGGGGGCGGCTCTTCCAACTGCTGGTCCGAAGCCTTGGCCAGGTCAGGCGCACCTGCAGGACACCCAGGAAAGACAACAAGGTGGGGAAAAGAAGAATCATACTCGGCCGCACGGCTGAACACAGCCACTTGGCCACACATCCACAAGGTGAGCGGGAGGAATGGGGAGTGCAGGGAGGCCCGAGCCATGCAGGCCAGCCCCATCCCTCTACTCGCAGGGGCAGATCCGGAGGCCTGGGCTGTGCCTCCAGGCGCTGAAGCCCCTGATTCAGCAAAAGTGCCTGGAACCACACAGGCAGTCCTGTCTCGGGCTCACAGGGCAGACTGTATCCTCCACTGTCCCAGGCGAGCCTTCAAAGATGACCTGAGGAAGGGATGTCAGTGCTAGGCTCCTGGTCCACTTGGTCAGCCTGGCCCTATCCGGCCAGCTCCATCTTCCAAGCCAGAACCATCCATCCTTGCTTCTTGCCTTACTTCCTTCTCCATTCATCCTTTCAATGCTTCATCTGCAGGTCCCACTGATGGACGCAGACCACAGCATGCGCCTGCACAAGCACCTGGCCAGCGGCAGAGGGCGTGCCGACTCTCTCCGAGCCAGATGGACCCGTCGCTTAGCAACCGCGTGGCTCGTTGTGAGGCCAGAGACGCTCGTTGCCGCACACGCGCGGTGGGGTTGGAGGGCTGGCTTCCACTCCAGGGCGCTGGGCTCTCGGAGGGGTGAGGGAGAGGCCAGGATGACCAATGGGAGCGGTGAGAGGAGGGGGGGAGGTGAGGGCGTGCCCACTTTCCTCTCCTCAGGTCCCTGAGAACCCAGATCTCTGGGTCGCTGCTGCGGCTGCCGCTGCCATTTCTCCCGCTACCGCCACTGCGGCCTCCGCCCCTGCTGATTGCCTAGCTGCCGCCACCACCACCACAGTGTGGGCCGGCCCTGGCGGAGAGACGTGGGCCCGCCAGTCACCACTGAGGCCTCAAATCCAGACCCTCGTGGGTTGGCAATGGATCAGACGGGGTGGCGGGGCAGGATGAAATCCGGCGAGGTGGAGGTGCGGTGTCCCGCTCTAAATGACGGTCGTGGCAAGCAACCGTCAATCCATTGATCCTGAGGCTGATTCCTCCGCTAGATGTGGGCAGAGGAGGCCCATTCCCTGGCCACAGAGCACAGGGGCCCCTGTCTCTCCCGGTGCCTTTCAGGAATCTGTTGAATGCCACTCTGGCTGACAGCGCCCCTCTACCAGCCACCCCCAAGACCATCGTCCTCCCTCAGGTACCTGGGCATGGCCAGTGAGGACCCTGGTTTGGAGGGTGCTGCTCCCTGTTGGGCACAGCAGTTGCCCGCGAGCGTCTCCCTTCTGCAGAGGCAAGGACGCTTCCCAGAAAACTCTCAGTCCTCACGGCTCTTTCCTCCAGAGTTGTCCTGCTGAGAGTCTTGGCCCAGGTGGCAGCCACGGCCAGCCTCCTTTGGACAGAGCAGCAAGCCATGTGGTGCTCGTCTCTGTGTGCCTCGCATCCGTGCACTCAGGGAGAGGGCCAGGGGAGGGCCTTTCTTAGTGCCTAGTTGCCGATTTCTCACAAACGAGTGCCCTCCGCAGCAGGGAAACATGGGTGTCCTGACTCGAGAGAAGAGGGTGGGACTTGCTGATGGAAGAGCCTGCCCGGTGCGTTCTTGTGGCCTGTGGGGCCTGCCTTGTGTGGCGAACTCCTTTGGCGGGTCATTCTCAACCTTCTGGCTTGACAAGGGTTTTCCTCGCCCTGGAGTTTGAAGGTCCAAGTTGTGTTGTGAGACCGTGCTATTTTTTGGCAGGGCAAATGAGGCCTTGGGGCAACCAGGTGGCAGAGGGATCACCTTGATCTCCTCCCCAGTCCGGTTTTGGCAGACAGGGCCCAACCTCGATTTCCAAAGAAGGATGCAAGGACCCGAGCAGAAGGATTTCAGAGGAGCTTAGACACAGCTGAAGGGAGTGGGAACCCTGTGCCGTACGACACGTGCGCCCTCGAGGAGGAGGAGAGAATCATGGAGCAAGCACAGAGAGCAGAAACGTCAAGATGGGCATGTGTGGATTTGGGGTCCAGGAAGGAAAGATGGAGAGAGAGCCTGAGTGTTTCTGAGGCAGTATTTCGAGATTCCAAGACTGACAGGGACCCCAAGCCATCCTTTGGGCCACAAGAACCACCCCCGCAGGCGTCACCACCAAGAATATCCCATCTGAGATTGGAAGAGGAAATGTGCTGATCGCTACCTCAAGGTCTGAGACATGTACAGAGAGGGTGAGTTGAAAGAAAAATGCAGAGAGAGCCCCTTCGAAGGAATGCTCCCCAACACGAAGACCTTCCACCGACACGCACCCCCCCTCCCCCAACCCAGGGACCTCCTTCCCAGTCGAAAGACTGGAAGCAGGGACGTGAAGTGTTGGAAGGACAAAACAAAGAGCTGAACTGCAAGTGAGTCAATCGTGAAATTGCCATCCAGTACGCGGATGAGTCTGTCCACTTGTCCCAAAATGATATTCCTCTTCCTGATCATGGCACCATGGTGAGCTGAAGTTTGAGCACTGGGGAAGGGGGCTGGGGGAGCATGGCGCCACAGCACCTTCTTGGACCTCTTTGGGCCCCTTCCCTGCGAGTGTCAAAAGAGTTCCCGATAAGGTCTTCCGGCGTTCTTGGGTTTGGAAAGGTGTCTCTTGGGATGGAGGGGGCGGCTCTTCCAACTGCTGGTCCGAAGCCTTGGCCAGGTCAGGCGCACCTGCAGGACACCCAGGAAAGACAACAAGGTGGGGAAAAGAAGAATCATACTCGGCCGCACGGCTGAACACAGCCACTTGGCCACACATCCACAAGGTGAGCGGGAGGAATGGGGAGTGCAGGGAGGCCCGAGCCATGCAGGCCAGCCCCATCCCTCTACTCGCAGGGGCAGATCCGGAGGCCTGGGCTGTGCCTCCAGGCGCTGAAGCCCCTGATTCAGCAAAAGTGCCTGGAACCACACAGGCAGTCCTGTCTCGGGCTCACAGGGCAGACTGTATCCTCCACTGTCCCAGGCGAGCCTTCAAAGATGACCTGAGGAAGGGATGTCAGTGCTAGGCTCCTGGTCCACTTGGTCAGCCTGGCCCTATCCGGCCAGCTCCATCTTCCAAGCCAGAACCATCCATCCTTGCTTCTTGCCTTACTTCCTTCTCCATTCATCCTTTCAATGCTTCATCTGCAGGTCCCACTGATGGACGCAGACCACAGCATGCGCCTGCACAAGCACCTGGCCAGCGGCAGAGGGCGTGCCGACTCTCTCCGAGCCAGATGGACCCGTCGCTTAGCAACCGCGTGGCTCGTTGTGAGGCCAGAGACGCTCGTTGCCGCACACGCGCGGTGGGGTTGGAGGGCTGGCTTCCACTCCAGGGCGCTGGGCTCTCGGAGGGGTGAGGGAGAGGCCAGGATGACCAATGGGAGCGGTGAGAGGAGGGGGGGAGGTGAGGGCGTGCCCACTTTCCTCTCCTCAGGTCCCTGAGAACCCAGATCTCTGGGTCGCTGCTGCGGCTGCCGCTGCCATTTCTCCCGCTACCGCCACTGCGGCCTCCGCCCCTGCTGATTGCCTAGCTGCCGCCACCACCACCACAGTGTGGGCCGGCCCTGGCGGAGAGACGTGGGCCCGCCAGTCACCACTGAGGCCTCAAATCCAGACCCTCGTGGGTTGGCAATGGATCAGACGGGGTGGCGGGGCAGGATGAAATCCGGCGAGGTGGAGGTGCGGTGTCCCGCTCTAAATGACGGTCGTGGCAAGCAACCGTCAATCCATTGATCCTGAGGCTGATTCCTCCGCTAGATGTGGGCAGAGGAGGCCCATTCCCTGGCCACAGAGCACAGGGGCCCCTGTCTCTCCCGGTGCCTTTCAGGAATCTGTTGAATGCCACTCTGGCTGACGGCGCCCCTCTACCAGCCACCCCCAAGACCATCGTCCTCCCTCAGGTACCTGGGCATGGCCAGTGAGGACCCTGGTTTGGAGGGTGCTGCTCCCTGTTGGGCACAGCAGTTGCCCGCGAGCGTCTCCCTTCTGCAGAGGCAAGGACGCTTCCCAGAAAACTCTCAGTCCTCACGGCTCTTTCCTCCAGAGTTGTCCTGCTGAGAGTCTTGGCCCAGGTGGCAGCCACGGCCAGCCTCCTTTGGACAGAGCAGCAAGCCATGTGGTGCTCGTCTCTGTGTGCCTCGCATCCGTGCACTCAGGGAGAGGGCCAGGGGAGGGCCTTTCTTAGTGCCTAGTTGCCGATTTCTCACAAACGAGTGCCCTCCGCAGCAGGGAAACATGGGTGTCCTGACTCGAGAGAAGAGGGTGGGACTTGCTGATGGAAGAGCCTGCCCGGTGCGTTCTTGTGGCCTGTGGGGCCTGCCTTGTGTGGCGAACTCCTTTGGCGGGTCATTCTCAACCTTCTGGCTTGACAAGGGTTTTCCTCGCCCTGGAGTTTGAAGGTCCAAGTTGTGTTGTGAGACCGTGCTATTTTTTGGCAGGGCAAATGAGGCCTTGGGGCAACCAGGTGGCAGAGGGATCACCTTGATCTCCTCCCCAGTCCGGTTTTGGCAGACAGGGCCCAACCTCGATTTCCAAAGAAGGATGCAAGGACCCGAGCAGAAGGATTTCAGAGGAGCTTAGACACAGCTGAAGGGAGTGGGAACCCTGTGCCGTACGACACGTGCGCCCTCGAGGAGGAGGAGAGAATCATGGAGCAAGCACAGAGAGCAGAAACGTCAAGATGGGCATGTGTGGATTTGGGGTCCAGGAAGGAAAGATGGAGAGAGAGCCTGAGTGTTTCTGAGGCAGTATTTCGAGATTCCAAGACTGACAGGGACCCCAAGCCATCCTTTGGGCCACAAGAACCACCCCCACAGGCGTCACCACCAAGAATATCCCATCTGAGATTGGAAGAGGAAATGTGCTGATCGCTACCTCAAGGTCTGAGACATGTACAGAGAGGGTGAGTTGAAAGAAAAATGCAGAGAGAGCCCCTTCGAAGGAATGCTCCCCAACACGAAGACCTTCCACCGACACGCACCCCCCCTCCCCCAACCCAGGGACCTCCTTCCCAGTCGAAAGACTGGAAGCAGGGACGTGAAGTGTTGGAAGGACAAAACAAAGAGCTGAACTGCAAGTGAGTCAATCGTGAAATTGCCATCCAGTACGCGGATGAGTCTGTCCACTTGTCCCAAAATGATATTCCTCTTCCTGATCATGGCACCATGGTGAGCTGAAGTTTGAGCACTGGGGAAGGGGGCTGGGGGAGCATGGCGCCACAGCACCTTCTTGGACCTCTTTGGGCCCCTTCCCTGCGAGTGTCAAAAGAGTTCCCGATAAGGTCTTCCGGCGTTCTTGGGTTTGGAAAGGTGTCTCTTGGGATGGAGGGGGCGGCTCTTCCAACTGCTGGTCCGAAGCCTTGGCCAGGTCAGGCGCACCTGCAGGACACCCAGGAAAGACAACAAGGTGGGGAAAAGAAGAATCATACTCGGCCGCACGGCTGAACACAGCCACTTGGCCACACATCCACAAGGTGAGCGGGAGGAATGGGGAGTGCAGGGAGGCCCGAGCCATGCAGGCCAGCCCCATCCCTCTACTCGCAGGGGCAGATCCGGAGGCCTGGGCTGTGCCTCCAGGCGCTGAAGCCCCTGATTCAGCAAAAGTGCCTGGAACCACACAGGCAGTCCTGTCTCGGGCTCACAGGGCAGACTGTATCCTCCACTGTCCCAGGCGAGCCTTCAAAGATGACCTGAGGAAGGGATGTCAGTGCTAGGCTCCTGGTCCACTTGGTCAGCCTGGCCCTATCCGGCCAGCTCCATCTTCCAAGCCAGAACCATCCATCCTTGCTTCTTGCCTTACTTCCTTCTCCATTCATCCTTTCAATGCTTCATCTGCAGGTCCCACTGATGGACGCAGACCACAGCATGCGCCTGCACAAGCACCTGGCCAGCGGCAGAGGGCGTGCCGACTCTCTCCGAGCCAGATGGACCCGTCGCTTAGCAACCGCGTGGCTCGTTGTGAGGCCAGAGACGCTCGTTGCCGCACACGCGCGGTGGGGTTGGAGGGCTGGCTTCCACTCCAGGGCGCTGGGCTCTCGGAGGGGTGAGGGAGAGGCCAGGATGACCAATGGGAGCGGTGAGAGGAGGGGGGGAGGTGAGGGCGTGCCCACTTTCCTCTCCTCAGGTCCCTGAGAACCCAGATCTCTGGGTCGCTGCTGCGGCTGCCGCTGCCATTTCTCCCGCTACCGCCACTGCGGCCTCCGCCCCTGCTGATTGCCTAGCTGCCGCCACCACCACCACAGTGTGGGCCGGCCCTGGCGGAGAGACGTGGGCTCGCCAGTCACCACTGAGGCCTCAAATCCAGACCCTCGTGGGTTGGCAATGGATCAGACGGGGTGGCGGGGCAGGATGAAATCCGGCGAGGTGGAGGTGCGGTGTCCCGCTCTAAATGACGGTCGTGGCAAGCAACCGTCAATCCATTGATCCTGAGGCTGATTCCTCCGCTAGATGTGGGCAGAGGAGGCCCATTCCCTGGCCACAGAGCACAGGGGCCCCTGTCTCTCCCGGTGCCTTTCAGGAATCTGTTGAATGCCACTCTGGCTGACGGCGCCCCTCTACCAGCCACCCCCAAGACCATCGTCCTCCCTCAGGTACCTGGGCATGGCCAGTGAGGACCCTGGTTTGGAGGGTGCTGCTCCCTGTTGGGCACAGCAGTTGCCCGCGAGCGTCTCCCTTCTGCAGAGGCAAGGACGCTTCCCAGAAAACTCTCAGTCCTCACGGCTCTTTCCTCCAGAGTTGTCCTGCTGAGAGTCTTGGCCCAGGTGGCAGCCACGGCCAGCCTCCTTTGGACAGAGCAGCAAGCCATGTGGTGCTCGTCTCTGTGTGCCTCGCATCCGTGCACTCAGGGAGAGGGCCAGGGGAGGGCCTTTCTTAGTGCCTAGTTGCCGATTTCTCACAAACGAGTGCCCTCCGCAGCAGGGAAACATGGGTGTCCTGACTCGAGAGAAGAGGGTGGGACTTGCTGATGGAAGAGCCTGCCCGGTGCGTTCTTGTGGCCTGTGGGGCCTGCCTTGTGTGGCGAACTCCTTTGGCGGGTCATTCTCAACCTTCTGGCTTGACAAGGGTTTTCCTCGCCCTGGAGTTTGAAGGTCCAAGTTGTGTTGTGAGACCGTGCTATTTTTTGGCAGGGCAAATGAGGCCTTGGGGCAACCAGGTGGCAGAGGGATCACCTTGATCTCCTCCCCAGTCCGGTTTTGGCAGACAGGGCCCAACCTCGATTTCCAAAGAAGGATGCAAGGACCCGAGCAGAAGGATTTCAGAGGAGCTTAGACACAGCTGAAGGGAGTGGGAACCCTGTGCCGTACGACACGTGCGCCCTCGAGGAGGAGGAGAGAATCATGGAGCAAGCACAGAGAGCAGAAACGTCAAGATGGGCATGTGTGGATTTGGGGTCCAGGAAGGAAAGATGGAGAGAGAGCCTGAGTGTTTCTGAGGCAGTATTTCGAGATTCCAAGACTGACAGGGACCCCGAGCCATCCTTTGGGCCACAAGAACCACCCCCGCAGGCGTCACCACCAAGAATATCCCATCTGAGATTGGAAGAGGAAATGTGCTGATCGCTACCTCAAGGTCTGAGACATGTATAGAGAGGGTGAGTTGAAAGAAAAATGCAGAGAGAGCCCCTTCGAAGGAATGCTCCCCAACACGAAGACCTTCCACCGACACGCACCCCCCCTCCCCCAACCCAGGGACCTCCTTCCCAGTCGAAAGACTGGAAGCAGGGACGTGAAGTGTTGGAAGGACAAAACAAAGAGCTGAACTGCAAGTGAGTCAATCGTGAAATTGCCATCCAGTACGCGGATGAGTCTGTCCACTTGTCCCAAAATGATATTCCTCTTCCTGATCATGGCACCATGGTGAGCTGAAGTTTGAGCACTGGGGAAGGGGGCTGGGGGAGCATGGCGCCACAGCACCTTCTTGGACCTCTTTGGGCCCCTTCCCTGCGAGTGTCAAAAGAGTTCCCGATAAGGTCTTCCGGCGTTCTTGGGTTTGGAAAGGTGTCTCTTGGGATGGAGGGGGCGGCTCTTCCAACTGCTGGTCCGAAGCCTTGGCCAGGTCAGGCGCACCTGCAGGACACCCAGGAAAGACAACAAGGTGGGGAAAAGAAGAATCATACTCGGCCGCACGGCTGAACACAGCCACTTGGCCACACATCCACAAGGTGAGCGGGAGGAATGGGGAGTGCAGGGAGGCCCGAGCCATGCAGGCCAGCCCCATCCCTCTACTCGCAGGGGCAGATCCGGAGGCCTGGGCTGTGCCTCCAGGCGCTGAAGCCCCTGATTCAGCAAAAGTGCCTGGAACCACACAGGCAGTCCTGTCTCGGGGTCACAGGGCAGACTGTATCCTCCACTGTCCCAGGCGAGCCTTCAAAGATGACCTGAGGAAGGGATGTCAGTGCTAGGCTCCTGGTCCACTTGGTCAGCCTGGCCCTATCCGGCCAGCTCCATCTTCCAAGCCAGAACCATCCATCCTTGCTTCTTGCCTTACTTCCTTCTCCATTCATCCTTTCAATCCTTCATCTGCAGGTCCCACTGATGGACGCAGACCACAGCATGCGCCTGCACAAGCACCTGGCCAGCGGCAGAGGGCGTGCCGACTCTCTCCGAGCCAGATGGACCCGTCGCTTAGCAACCGCGTGGCTCGTTGTGAGGCCAGAGACGCTCGTTGCCGCACACGCGCGGTGGGGTTGGAGGGCTGGCTTCCACTCCAGGGCGCTGGGCTCTCGGAGGGGTGAGGGAGAGGCCAGGATGACCAATGGGAGCGGTGAGAGGAGGGGGGGAGGTGAGGGCGTGCCCACTTTCCTCTCCTCAGGTCCCTGAGAACCCAGATCTCTGGGTCGCTGCTGCGGCTGCCGCTGCCATTTCTCCCGCTACCGCCACTGCGGCCTCCGCCCCTGCTGATTGCCTAGCTGCCGCCACCACCACCACAGTGTGGGCCGGCCCTGGCGGAGAGACGTGGGCCCGCCAGTCACCACTGAGGCCTCAAATCCAGACCCTCGTGGGTTGGCAATGGATCAGACGGGGTGGCGGGGCAGGATGAAATCCGGCGAGGTGGAGGTGCGGTGTCCCGCTCTAAATGACGGTCGTGGCAAGCAACCGTCAATCCATTGATCCTGAGGCTGATTCCTCCGCTAGATGTGGGCAGAGGAGGCCCATTCCCTGGCCACAGAGCACAGGGGCCCCTGTCTCTCCCGGTGCCTTTCAGGAATCTGTTGAATGCCACTCTGGCTGACGGCGCCCCTCTACCAGCCACCCCCAAGACCATCGTCCTCCCTCAGGTACCTGGGCATGGCCAGTGAGGACCCTGGTTTGGAGGGTGCTACTCCCTGTTGGGCACAGCAGTTGCCCGCGAGCGTCTCCCTTCTGCAGAGGCAAGGACGCTTCCCAGAAAACTCTCAGTCCTCACGGCTCTTTCCTCCAGAGTTGTCCTGCTGAGAGTCTTGGCCCAGGTGGCAGCCACGGCCAGCCTCCTTTGGACAGAGCAGCAAGCCATGTGGTGCTCGTCTCTGTGTGCCTCGCATCCGTGCACTCAGGGAGAGGGCCAGGGGAGGGCCTTTCTTAGTGCCTAGTTGCCGATTTCTCACAAACGAGTGCCCTCCGCAGCAGGGAAACATGGGTGTCCTGACTCGAGAGAAGAGGGTGGGACTTGCTGATGGAAGAGCCTGCCCGGTGCGTTCTTGTGGCCTGTGGGGCCTGCCTTGTGTGGCGAACTCCTTTGGCGGGTCATTCTCAACCTTCTGGCTTGACAAGGGTTTTCCTCGCCCTGGAGTTTGAAGGTCCAAGTTGTGTTGTGAGACCGTGCTATTTTTTGGCAGGGCAAATGAGGCCTTGGGGCAACCAGGTGGCAGAGGGATCACCTTGATCTCCTCCCCAGTCCGGTTTTGGCAGACAGGGCCCAACCTCGATTTCCAAAGAAGGATGCAAGGACCCGAGCAGAAGGATTTCAGAGGAGCTTAGACACAGCTGAAGGGAGTGGGAACCCTGTGCCGTACGACACGTGCGCCCTCGAGGAGGAGGAGAGAATCATGGAGCAAGCACAGAGAGCAGAAACGTCAAGATGGGCATGTGTGGATTTGGGGTCCAGGAAGGAAAGATGGAGAGAGAGCCTGAGTGTTTCTGAGGCAGTATTTCGAGATTCCAAGACTGACAGGGACCCCGAGCCATCCTTTGGGCCACAAGAACCACCCCCGCAGGCGTCACCACCAAGAATATCCCATCTGAGATTGGAAGAGGAAATGTGCTGATCGCTACCTCAAGGTCTGAGACATGTATAGAGAGGGTGAGTTGAAAGAAAAATGCAGAGAGAGCCCCTTCGAAGGAATGCTCCCCAACACGAAGACCTTCCACCGACACGCACCCCCCCTCCCCCAACCCAGGGACCTCCTTCCCAGTCGAAAGACTGGAAGCAGGGACGTGAAGTGTTGGAAGGACAAAACAAAGAGCTGAACTGCAAGTGAGTCAATCGTGAAATTGCCATCCAGTACGCGGATGAGTCTGTCCACTTGTCCCAAAATGATATTCCTCTTCCTGATCATGGCACCATGGTGAGCTGAAGTTTGAGCACTGGGGAAGGGGGCTGGGGGAGCATGGCGCCACAGCACCTTCTTGGACCTCTTTGGGCCCCTTCCCTGCGAGTGTCAAAAGAGTTCCCGATAAGGTCTTCCGGCGTTCTTGGGTTTGGAAAGGTGTCTCTTGGGATGGAGGGGGCGGCTCTTCCAACTGCTGGTCCAAAGCCTTGGCCAGGTCAGGCGCACCTGCAGGACACCCAGGAAAGACAACAAGGTGGGGAAAAGAAGAATCATACTCGGCCGCACGGCTGAACACAGCCACTTGGCCACACATCCACAAGGTGAGCGGGAGGAATGGGGAGTGCAGGGAGGCCCGAGCCATGCAGGCCAGCCCCATCCCTCTACTCGCAGGGGCAGATCCGGAGGCCTGGGCTGTGCCTCCAGGCGCTGAAGCCCCTGATTCAGCAAAAGTGCCTGGAACCACACAGGCAGTCCTGTCTCGGGCTCACAGGGCAGACTGTATCCTCCACTGTCCCAGGCGAGCCTTCAAAGATGACCTGAGGAAGGGATGTCAGTGCTAGGCTCCTGGTCCACTTGGTCAGCCTGGCCCTATCCGGCCAGCTCCATCTTCCAAGCCAGAACCATCCTTCCTTGCTTCTTGCCTTACTTCCTTCTCCATTCATCCTTTCAATCCTTCATCTGCAGGTCCCACTGATGGACGCAGACCACAGCATGCACCTGCACAAGCACCTGGCCAGCGGCAGAGGGCGTGCCCACTCTCTCCGAGCCAGATGGACCCGTCGCTTAGCAACCGCGTGGCTCGTTGTGAGGCCAGAGGCGCTCGTTGCCGCACACGCGCGGTGGGGTTGGAGGGCTGGCTTCCACTCCAGGGCGCTGGGCTCTCGGAGGGGTGAGGGAGAGGCCAGGATGACCAATGGGAGCGGTGAGAGGAGGGCGGGAGGTGAGGGCGTGCCCACTTTCCTCTCCTCAGGTCCCTGAGAACCCAGATCTCTGGGTCGCTGCTGCGGCTGCCGCTGCCATTTCTCCCGCTACCGCCACTGCGGCCTCCGCCCCTGCTGATTGCCTAGCTGCCGCCACCACCACCACAGTGTGGGCCGGCCCTGGCGGAGAGACGTGGGCTCGCCAGTCACCACTGAGGCCTCAAATCCAGACCCTCGTGGGTTGGCAATGGATCAGACGGGGTGGCGGGGCAGGATGAAATCCGGCGAGGTGGAGGTGCGGTGTCCCGCTCTAAATGAGGGTCGTGGCAAGCAACCGTCAATCCATTGATCCTGAGGCTGATTCCTCCGCTAGATGTGGGCAGAGGAGGCCCATTCCCTGGCCACAGAGCACAGGGGCCCCTGTCTCTCCCGGTGCCTTTCAGGAATCTGTTGAATGCCACTCTGGCTGACGGCGCCCCTCTACCAGCCACCCCCAAGACCATCGTCCTCCCTCAGGTACCTGGGCATGGCCAGTGAGGACCCTGGTTTGGAGGGTGCTGCTCCCTGTTGGGCACAGCAGTTGCCCGCGAGCGTCTCCCTTCTGCAGAGGCAAGGACGCTTCCCAGAAAACTCTCAGTCCTCACGGCTCTTTCCTCCAGAGTTGTCCTGCTGAGAGTCTTGGCCCAGGTGGCAGCCACGGCCAGCCTCCTTTGGACAGAGCAGCAAGCCATGTGGTGCTCGTCTCTGTGTGCCTCGCATCCGTGCACTCAGGGAGAGGGCCAGGGGAGGGCCTTTCTTAGTGCCTAGTTGCCGATTTCTCACAAACGAGTGCCCTCCGCAGCAGGGAAACATGGGTGTCCTGACTCGAGAGAAGAGGGTGGGACTTGCTGATGGAAGAGCCTGCCCGGTGCGTTCTTGTGGCCTGTGGGGCCTGCCTTGTGTGGCGAACTCCTTTGGCGGGTCATTCTCAACCTTCTGGCTTGACAAGGGTTTTCCTCGCCCTGGAGTTTGAAGGTCCAAGTTGTGTTGTGAGACCGTGCTATTTTTTGGCAGGGCAAATGAGGCCTTGGGGCAACCAGGTGGCAGAGGGATCACCTTGATCTCCTCCCCAGTCCGGTTTTGGCAGACAGGGCCCAACCTCGATTTCCAAAGAAGGATGCAAGGACCCGAGCAGAAGGATTTCAGAGGAGCTTAGACACAGCTGAAGGGAGTGGGAACCCTGTGCCGTACGACACGTGCGCCCTCGAGGAGGAGGAGAGAATCATGGAGCAAGCACAGAGAGCAGAAACGTCAAGATGGGCATGTGTGGATTTGGGGTCCAGGAAGGAAAGATGGAGAGAGAGCCTGAGTGTTTCTGAGGCAGTATTTCGAGATTCCAAGACTGACAGGGACCCCGAGCCATCCTTTGGGCCACAAGAACCACCCCCGCAGGCGTCACCACCAAGAATATCCCATCTGAGATTGGAAGAGGAAATGTGCTGATCGCTACCTCAAGGTCTGAGACATGTATAGAGAGGGTGAGTTGAAAGAAAAATGCAGAGAGAGCCCCTTCGAAGGAATGCTCCCCAACACGAAGACCTTCCACCGACACGCACCCCCCCTCCCCCAACCCAGGGACCTCCTTCCCAGTCGAAAGACTGGAAGCAGGGACGTGAAGTGTTGGAAGGACAAAACAAAGAGCTGAACTGCAAGTGAGTCAATCGTGAAATTGCCATCCAGTACGCGGATGAGTCTGTCCACTTGTCCCAAAATGATATTCCTCTTCCTGATCATGGCACCATGGTGAGCTGAAGTTTGAGCACTGGGGAAGGGGGCTGGGGGAGCATGGCGCCACAGCACCTTCTTGGACCTCTTTGGGCCCCTTCCCTGCGAGTGTCAAAAGAGTTCCCGATAAGGTCTTCCGGCGTTCTTGGGTTTGGAAAGGTGTCTCTTGGGATGGAGGGGGCGGCTCTTCCAACTGCTGGTCCGAAGCCTTGGCCAGGTCAGGCGCACCTGCAGGACACCCAGGAAAGACAACAAGGTGGGGAAAAGAAGAATCATACTCGGCCGCACGGCTGAACACAGCCACTTGGCCACACATCCACAAGGTGAGCGGGAGGAATGGGGAGTGCAGGGAGGCCCGAGCCATGCAGGCCAGCCCCATCCCTCTACTCGCAGGGGCAGATCCGGAGGCCTGGGCTGTGCCTCCAGGCGCTGAAGCCCCTGATTCAGCAAAAGTGCCTGGAACCACACAGGCAGTCCTGTCTCGGGGTCACAGGGCAGACTGTATCCTCCACTGTCCCAGGCGAGCCTTCAAAGATGACCTGAGGAAGGGATGTCAGTGCTAGGCTCCTGGTCCACTTGGTCAGCCTGGCCCTATCCGGCCAGCTCCATCTTCCAAGCCAGAACCATCCATCCTTGCTTCTTGCCTTACTTCCTTCTCCATTCATCCTTTCAATCCTTCATCTGCAGGTCCCACTGATGGACGCAGACCACAGCATGCGCCTGCACAAGCACCTGGCCAGCGGCAGAGGGCGTGCCGACTCTCTCCGAGCCAGATGGACCCGTCGCTTAGCAACCGCGTGGCTCGTTGTGAGGCCAGAGACGCTCGTTGCCGCACACGCGCGGTGGGGTTGGAGGGCTGGCTTCCACTCCAGGGCGCTGGGCTCTCGGAGGGGTGAGGGAGAGGCCAGGATGACCAATGGGAGCGGTGAGAGGAGGGGGGGAGGTGAGGGCGTGCCCACTTTCCTCTCCTCAGGTCCCTGAGAACCCAGATCTCTGGGTCGCTGCTGCGGCTGCCGCTGCCATTTCTCCCGCTACCGCCACTGCGGCCTCCGCCCCTGCTGATTGCCTAGCTGCCGCCACCACCACCACAGTGTGGGCCGGCCCTGGCGGAGAGACGTGGGCCCGCCAGTCACCACTGAGGCCTCAAATCCAGACCCTCGTGGGTTGGCAATGGATCAGACGGGGTGGCGGGGCAGGATGAAATCCGGCGAGGTGGAGGTGCGGTGTCCCGCTCTAAATGACGGTCGTGGCAAGCAACCGTCAATCCATTGATCCTGAGGCTGATTCCTCCGCTAGATGTGGGCAGAGGAGGCCCATTCCCTGGCCACAGAGCACAGGGGCCCCTGTCTCTCCCGGTGCCTTTCAGGAATCTGTTGAATGCCACTCTGGCTGACGGCGCCCCTCTACCAGCCACCCCCAAGACCATCGTCCTCCCTCAGGTACCTGGGCATGGCCAGTGAGGACCCTGGTTTGGAGGGTGCTGCTCCCTGTTGGGCACAGCAGTTGCCCGCGAGCGTCTCCCTTCTGCAGAGGCAAGGACGCTTCCCAGAAAACTCTCAGTCCTCACGGCTCTTTCCTCCAGAGTTGTCCTGCTGAGAGTCTTGGCCCAGGTGGCAGCCACGGCCAGCCTCCTTTGGACAGAGCAGCAAGCCATGTGGTGCTCGTCTCTGTGTGCCTCGCATCCGTGCACTCAGGGAGAGGGCCAGGGGAGGGCCTTTCTTAGTGCCTAGTTGCCGATTTCTCACAAACGAGTGCCCTCCGCAGCAGGGAAACATGGGTGTCCTGACTCGAGAGAAGAGGGTGGGACTTGCTGATGGAAGAGCCTGCCCGGTGCGTTCTTGTGGCCTGTGGGGCCTGCCTTGTGTGGCGAACTCCTTTGGCGGGTCATTCTCAACCTTCTGGCTTGACAAGGGTTTTCCTCGCCCTGGAGTTTGAAGGTCCAAGTTGTGTTGTGAGACCGTGCTATTTTTTGGCAGGGCAAATGAGGCCTTGGGGCAACCAGGTGGCAGAGGGATCACCTTGATCTCCTCCCCAGTCCGGTTTTGGCAGACAGGGCCCAACCTCGATTTCCAAAGAAGGATGCAAGGACCCGAGCAGAAGGATTTCAGAGGAGCTTAGACACAGCTGAAGGGAGTGGGAACCCTGTGCCGTACGACACGTGCGCCCTCGAGGAGGAGGAGAGAATCATGGAGCAAGCACAGAGAGCAGAAACGTCAAGATGGGCATGTGTGGATTTGGGGTCCAGGAAGGAAAGATGGAGAGAGAGCCTGAGTGTTTCTGAGGCAGTATTTCGAGATTCCAAGACTGACAGGGACCCCGAGCCATCCTTTGGGCCACAAGAACCACCCCCGCAGGCGTCACCACCAAGAATATCCCATCTGAGATTGGAAGAGGAAATGTGCTGATCGCTACCTCAAGGTCTGAGACATGTATAGAGAGGGTGAGTTGAAAGAAAAATGCAGAGAGAGCCCCTTCGAAGGAATGCTCCCCAACACGAAGACCTTCCACCGACACGCACCCCCCCTCCCCCAACCCAGGGACCTCCTTCCCAGTCGAAAGACTGGAAGCAGGGACGTGAAGTGTTGGAAGGACAAAACAAAGAGCTGAACTGCAAGTGAGTCAATCGTGAAATTGCCATCCAGTACGCGGATGAGTCTGTCCACTTGTCCCAAAATGATATTCCTCTTCCTGATCATGGCACCATGGTGAGCTGAAGTTTGAGCACTGGGGAAGGGGGCTGGGGGAGCATGGCGCCACAGCACCTTCTTGGACCTCTTTGGGCCCCTTCCCTGCGAGTGTCAAAAGAGTTCCCGATAAGGTCTTCCGGCGTTCTTGGGTTTGGAAAGGTGTCTCTTGGGATGGAGGGGGCGGCTCTTCCAACTGCTGGTCCGAAGCCTTGGCCAGGTCAGGCGCACCTGCAGGACACCCAGGAAAGACAACAAGGTGGGGAAAAGAAGAATCATACTCGGCCGCACGGCTGAACACAGCCACTTGGCCACACATCCACAAGGTGAGCGGGAGGAATGGGGAGTGCAGGGAGGCCCAAGCCATGCAGGCCAGCCCCATCCCTCTACTCGCAGGGGCAGATCCGGAGGCCTGGGCTGTGCCTCCAGGCGCTGAAGCCCCTGATTCAGCAAAAGTGCCTGGAACCACACAGGCAGTCCTGTCTCGGGGTCACAGGGCAGACTGTATCCTCCACTGTCCCAGGCGAGCCTTCAAAGATGACCTGAGGAAGGGATGTCAGTGCTAGGCTCCTGGTCCACTTGGTCAGCCTGGCCCTATCCGGCCAGCTCCATCTTCCAAGCCAGAACCATCCATCCTTGCTTCTTGCCTTACTTCCTTCTCCATTCATCCTTTCAATCCTTCATCTGCAGGTCCCACTGATGGACGCAGACCACAGCATGCGCCTGCACAAGCACCTGGCCAGCGGCAGAGGGCGTGCCGACTCTCTCCGAGCCAGATGGACCCGTCGCTTAGCAACCGCGTGGCTCGTTGTGAGGCCAGAGGCGCTCGTTGCCGCACACGCGCGGTGGGGTTGGAGGGCTGGCTTCCACTCCAGGGCGCTGGGCTCTCGGAGGGGTGAGGGAGAGGCCAGGATGACCAATGGGAGCGGTGAGAGGAGGGGGGGAGGTGAGGGCGTGCCCACTTTCCTCTCCTCAGGTCCCTGAGAACCCAGATCTCTGGGTCGCTGCTGCGGCTGCCGCTGCCATTTCTCCCGCTACCGCCACTGCGGCCTCCGCCCCTGCTGATTGCCTAGCTGCCGCCACCACCACCACAGTGTGGGCCGGCCCTGGCGGAGAGACGTGGGCCCGCCAGTCACCACTGAGGCCTCAAATCCAGACCCTCGTGGGTTGGCAATGGATCAGACGGGGTGGCGGGGCAGGATGAAATCCGGCGAGGTGGAGGTGCGGTGTCCCGCTCTAAATGAGGGTCGTGGCAAGCAACCGTCAATCCATTGATCCTGAGGCTGATTCCTCCGCTAGATGTGGGCAGAGGAGGCCCATTCCCTGGCCACAGAGCACAGGGGCCCCTGTCTCTCCCGGTGCCTTTCAGGAATCTGTTGAATGCCACTCTGGCTGACGGCGCCCCTCTACCAGCCACCCCCAAGACCATCGTCCTCCCTCAGGTACCTGGGCATGGCCAGTGAGGACCCTGGTTTGGAGGGTGCTGCTCCCTGTTGGGCACAGCAGTTGCCCGCGAGCGTCTCCCTTCTGCAGAGGCAAGGACGCTTCCCAGAAAACTCTCAGTCCTCACGGCTCTTTCCTCCAGAGTTGTCCTGCTGAGAGTCTTGGCCCAGGTGGCAGCCACGGCCAGCCTCCTTTGGACAGAGCAGCAAGCCATGTGGTGCTCGTCTCTGTGTGCCTCGCATCCGTGCACTCAGGGAGAGGGCCAGGGGAGGGCCTTTCTTAGTGCCTAGTTGCCGATTTCTCACAAACGAGTGCCCTCCGCAGCAGGGAAACATGGGTGTCCTGACTCGAGAGAAGAGGGTGGGACTTGCTGATGGAAGAGCCTGCCCGGTGCGTTCTTGTGGCCTGTGGGGCCTGCCTTGTGTGGCGAACTCCTTTGGCGGGTCATTCTCAACCTTCTGGCTTGACAAGGGTTTTCCTCGCCCTGGAGTTTGAAGGTCCAAGTTGTGTTGTGAGACCGTGCTTTTCTTTGGCAGGACAAATGAGGCCTTGGGGCAACCAGGTGGCAGAGGGATCACCTTGATCTCCTCCCCAGTCCGGTTTTGGCAGACAGGGCCCAACCTCGATTTCCAAAGAAGGATGCAAGGACCCGAGCAGAAGGATTTCAGAGGAGCTTAGACACAGCTGAAGGGAGTGGGAACCCTGTGCCGTACGACACGTGCGCCCTCGAGGAGGAGGAGAGAATCATGGAGCAAGCACAGAGAGCAGAAACGTCAAGATGGGCATGTGTGGATTTGGGGTCCAGGAAGGAAAGATGGAGAGAGAGCCTGAGTGTTTCTGAGGCAGTATTTCGAGATTCCAAGACTGACAGGGACCCCAAGCCATCCTTTGGGCCACAAGAACCACCCCCACAGGCGTCACCACCAAGAATATCCCATCTGAGATTGGAAGAGGAAATGTGCTGATCGCTACCTCAAGGTCTGAGACATGTACAGAGAGGGTGAGTTGAAAGAAAAATGCAGAGAGAGCCCCTTCGAAGGAATGCTCCCCAACACGAAGACCTTCCACCGACACGCACCCCCCCTCCCCCAACCCAGGGACCTCCTTCCCAGTCGAAAGACTGGAAGCAGGGACGTGAAGTGTTGGAAGGACAAAACAAAGAGCTGAACTGCAAGTGAGTCAATCGTGAAATTGCCATCCAGTACGCGGATGAGTCTGTCCACTTGTCCCAAAATGATATTCCTCTTCCTGATCATGGCACCATGGTGAGCTGAAGTTTGAGCACTGGGGAAGGGGGCTGGGGGAGCATGGCGCCACAGCACCTTCTTGGACCTCTTTGGGCCCCTTCCCTGCGAGTGTCAAAAGAGTTCCCGATAAGGTCTTCCGGCGTTCTTGGGTTTGGAAAGGTGTCTCTTGGGATGGAGGGGGCGGCTCTTCCAACTGCTGGTCCGAAGCCTTGGCCAGGTCAGGCGCACCTGCAGGACACCCAGGAAAGACAACAAGGTGGGGAAAAGAAGAATCATACTCGGCCGCACGGCTGAACACAGCCACTTGGCCACACATCCACAAGGTGAGCGGGAGGAATGGGGAGTGCAGGGAGGCCCGAGCCATGCAGGCCAGCCCCATCCCTCTACTCGCAGGGGCAGATCCGGAGGCCTGGGCTGTGCCTCCAGGCGCTGAAGCCCCTGATTCAGCAAAAGTGCCTGGAACCACACAGGCAGTCCTGTCTCGGGCTCACAGGGCAGACTGTATCCTCCACTGTCCCAGGCGAGCCTTCAAAGATGACCTGAGGAAGGGATGTCAGTGCTAGGCTCCTGGTCCACTTGGTCAGCCTGGCCCTATCCGGCCAGCTCCATCTTCCAAGCCAGAACCATCCTTCCTTGCTTCTTGCCTTACTTCCTTCTCCATTCATCCTTTCAATCCTTCATCTGCAGGTCCCACTGATGGACGCAGACCACAGCATGCGCCTGCACAAGCACCTGGCCAGCGGCAGAGGGCGTGCCCACTCTCTCCGAGCCAGATGGACCCGTCGCTTAGCAACCGCGTGGCTCGTTGTGAGGCCAGAGGCGCTCGTTGCCGCACACGCGCGGTGGGGTTGGAGGGCTGGCTTCCACTCCAGGGCGCTGGGCTCTCGGAGGGGTGAGGGAGAGGCCAGGATGACCAATGGGAGCGGTGAGAGGAGGGGGGGAGGTGAGGGCGTGCCCACTTTCCTCTCCTCAGGTCCCTGAGAACCCAGATCTCTGGGTCGCTGCTGCGGCTGCCGCTGCCATTTCTCCCGCTACCGCCACTGCGGCCTCCGCCCCTGCTGATTGCCTAGCTGCCGCCACCACCACCACAGTGTGGGCCGGCCCTGGCAGAGAGACGTGGGCTCGCCAGTCACCACTGAGGCCTCAAATCCAGACCCTCGTGGGTTGGCAATGGATCAGACGGGGTGGCGGGGCAGGATGAAATCCGGCGAGGTGGAGGTGCGGTGTCCCGCTCTAAATGAGGGTCGTGGCAAGCAACCGTCAATCCATTGATCCTGAGGCTGATTCCTCCGCTAGATGTGGGCAGAGGAGGCCCATTCCCTGGCCACAGAGCACAGGGGCCCCTGTCTCTCCCGGTGCCTTTCAGGAATCTGTTGAATGCCACTCTGGCTGACGGCGCCCCTCTACCAGCCACCCCCAAGACCATCGTCCTCCCTCAGGTACCTGGGCATGGCCAGTGAGGACCCTGGTTTGGAGGGTGCTGCTCCCTGTTGGGCACAGCAGTTGCCCGCGAGCGTCTCCCTTCTGCAGAGGCAAGGACGCTTCCCAGAAAACTCTCAGTCCTCACGGCTCTTTCCTCCAGAGTTGTCCTGCTGAGAGTCTTGGCCCAGGTGGCAGCCACGGCCAGCCTCCTTTGGACAGAGCAGCAAGCCATGTGGTGCTCGTCTCTGTGTGCCTCGCATCCGTGCACTCAGGGAGAGGGCCAGGGGAGGGCCTTTCTTAGTGCCTAGTTGCCGATTTCTCACAAACGAGTGCCCTCCGCAGCAGGGAAACATGGGTGTCCTGACTCGAGAGAAGAGGGTGGGACTTGCTGATGGAAGAGCCTGCCCGGTGCGTTCTTGTGGCCTGTGGGGCCTGCCTTGTGTGGCGAACTCCTTTGGCGGGTCATTCTCAACCTTCTGGCTTGACAAGGGTTTTCCTCGCCCTGGAGTTTGAAGGTCCAAGTTGTGTTGTGAGACCGTGCTATTTTTTGGCAGGGCAAATGAGGCCTTGGGGCAACCAGGTGGCAGAGGGATCACCTTGATCTCCTCCCCAGTCCGGTTTTGGCAGACAGGGCCCAACCTCGATTTCCAAAGAAGGATGCAAGGACCCGAGCAGAAGGATTTCAGAGGAGCTTAGACACAGCTGAAGGGAGTGGGAACCCTGTGCCGTACGACACGTGCGCCCTCGAGGAGGAGGAGAGAATCATGGAGCAAGCACAGAGAGCAGAAACGTCAAGATGGGCATGTGTGGATTTGGGGTCCAGGAAGGAAAGATGGAGAGAGAGCCTGAGTGTTTCTGAGGCAGTATTTCGAGATTCCAAGACTGACAGGGACCCCAAGCCATCCTTTGGGCCACAAGAACCACCCCCACAGGCGTCACCACCAAGAATATCCCATCTGAGATTGGAAGAGGAAATGTGCTGATCGCTACCTCAAGGTCTGAGACATGTACAGAGAGGGTGAGTTGAAAGAAAAATGCAGAGAG
This sequence comes from Equus caballus, assembly GCF_041296265.1. Classification (NCBI taxonomy): domain Eukaryota; kingdom Metazoa; phylum Chordata; class Mammalia; order Perissodactyla; family Equidae; genus Equus; species Equus caballus. Next base: position 18,820,280 of record NC_091704.1, read on the forward strand.
AGCCCCTTCGAAGGAATGCTCCCCAACACGAAGACCTTCCACCGACACGCACCCCCCCTCCCCCAACCCAGGGACCTCCTTCCCAGTCGAAAGACTGGAAGCAGGGACGTGAAGTGTTGGAAGGACAAAACAAAGAGCTGAACTGCAAGTGAGTCAATCGTGAAATTGCCATCCAGTACGCGGATGAGTCTGTCCACTTGTCCCAAAATGATATTCCTCTTCCTGATCATGGCACCATGGTGAGCTGAAGTTTGAGCACTGGGGAAGGGGGCTGGGGGAGCATGGCGCCACAGCACCTTCTTGGACCTCTTTGGGCCCCTTCCCTGCGAGTGTCAAAAGAGTTCCCGATAAGGTCTTCCGGCGTTCTTGGGTTTGGAAAGGTGTCTCTTGGGATGGAGGGGGCGGCTCTTCCAACTGCTGGTCCGAAGCCTTGGCCAGGTCAGGCGCACCTGCAGGACACCCAGGAAAGACAACAAGGTGGGGAAAAGAAGAATCATACTCGGCCGCACGGCTGAACACAGCCACTTGGCCACACATCCACAAGGTGAGCGGGAGGAATGGGGAGTGCAGGGAGGCCCGAGCCATGCAGGCCAGCCCCATCCCTCTACTCGCAGGGGCAGATCCGGAGGCCTGGGCTGTGCCTCCAGGCGCTGAAGCCCCTGATTCAGCAAAAGTGCCTGGAACCACACAGGCAGTCCTGTCTCGGGCTCACAGGGCAGACTGTATCCTCCACTGTCCCAGGCGAGCCTTCAAAGATGACCTGAGGAAGGGATGTCAGTGCTAGGCTCCTGGTCCACTTGGTCAGCCTGGCCCTATCCGGCCAGCTCCATCTTCCAAGCCAGAACCATCCATCCTTGCTTCTTGCCTTACTTCCTTCTCCATTCATCCTTTCAATGCTTCATCTGCAGGTCCCACTGATGGACGCAGACCACAGCATGCGCCTGCACAAGCACCTGGCCAGCGGCAGAGGGCGTGCCGACTCTCTCCGAGCCAGATGGACCCGTCGCTTAGCAACCGCGTGGCTCGTTGTGAGGCCAGAGACGCTCGTTGCCGCACACGCGCGGTGGGGTTGGAGGGCTGGCTTCCACTCCAGGGCGCTGGGCTCTCGGAGGGGTGAGGGAGAGGCCAGGATGACCAATGGGAGCGGTGAGAGGAGGGGGGGAGTTGAGGGCGTGCCCACTTTCCTCTCCTCAGGTCCCTGAGAACCCAGATCTCTGGGTCGCTGCTGCGGCTGCCGCTGCCATTTCTCCCGCTACCGCCACTGCGGCCTCCGCCCCTGCTGATTGCCTAGCTGCCGCCACCACCACCACAGTGTGGGCCGGCCCTGGCGGAGAGACGTGGGCTCGCCAGTCACCACTGAGGCCTCAAATCCAGACCCTCGTGGGTTGGCAATGGATCAGACGGGGTGGCGGGGCAGGATGAAATCCGGCGAGGTGGAGGTGCGGTGTCCCGCTCTAAATGAGGGTCGTGGCAAGCAACCGTCAATCCATTGATCCTGAGGCTGATTCCTCCGCTAGATGTGGGCAGAGGAGGCCCATTCCCTGGCCACAGAGCACAGGGGCCCCTGTCTCTCCCGGTGCCTTTCAGGAATCTGTTGAATGCCACTCTGGCTGACGGCGCCCCTCTACCAGCCACCCCCAAGACCATCGTCCTCCCTCAGGTACCTGGGCATGGCCAGTGAGGACCCTGGTTTGGAGGGTGCTGCTCCCTGTTGGGCACAGCAGTTGCCCGCGAGCGTCTCCCTTCTGCAGAGGCAAGGACGCTTCCCAGAAAACTCTCAGTCCTCACGGCTCTTTCCTCCAGAGTTGTCCTGCTGAGAGTCTTGGCCCAGGTGGCAGCCACGGCCAGCCTCCTTTGGACAGAGCAGCAAGCCATGTGGTGCTCGTCTCTGTGTGCCTCGCATCCGTGCACTCAGGGAGAGGGCCAGGGGAGGGCCTTTCTTAGTGCCTAGTTGCCGATTTCTCACAAACGAGTGCCCTCCGCAGCAGGGAAACATGGGTGTCCTGACTCGAGAGAAGAGGGTGGGACTTGCTGATGGAAGAGCCTGCCCGGTGCGTTCTTGTGGCCTGTGGGGCCTGCCTTGTGTGGCGAACTCCTTTGGCGGGTCATTCTCAACCTTCTGGCTTGACAAGGGTTTTCCTCGCCCTGGAGTTTGAAGGTCCAAGTTGTGTTGTGAGACCGTGCTATTTTTTGGCAGGGCAAATGAGGCCTTGGGGCAACCAGGTGGCAGAGGGATCACCTTGATCTCCTCCCCAGTCCGGTTTTGGCAGACAGGGCCCAACCTCGATTTCCAAAGAAGGATGCAAGGACCCGAGCAGAAGGATTTCAGAGGAGCTTAGACACAGCTGAAGGGAGTGGGAACCCTGTGCCGTACGACACGTGCGCCCTCGAGGAGGAGGAGAGAATCATGGAGCAAGCACAGAGAGCAGAAACGTCAAGATGGGCATGTGTGGATTTGGGGTCCAGGAAGGAAAGATGGAGAGAGAGCCTGAGTGTTTCTGAGGCAGTATTTCGAGATTCCAAGACTGACAGGGACCCCGAGCCATCCTTTGGGCCACAAGAACCACCCCCGCAGGCGTCACCACCAAGAATATCCCATCTGAGATTGGAAGAGGAAATGTGCTGATCGCTACCTCAAGGTCTGAGACATGTATAGAGAGGGTGAGTTGAAAGAAAAATGCAGAGAGAGCCCCTTCGAAGGAATGCTCCCCAACACGAAGACCTTCCACCGACACGCACCCCCCCTCCCCCAACCCAGGGACCTCCTTCCCAGTCGAAAGACTGGAAGCAGGGACGTGAAGTGTTGGAAGGACAAAACAAAGAGCTGAACTGCAAGTGAGTCAATCGTGAAATTGCCATCCAGTACGCGGATGAGTCTGTCCACTTGTCCCAAAATGATATTCCTCTTCCTGATCATGGCACCATGGTGAGCTGAAGTTTGAGCACTGGGGAAGGGGGCTGGGGGAGCATGGCGCCACAGCACCTTCTTGGACCTCTTTGGGCCCCTTCCCTGCGAGTGTCAAAAGAGTTCCCGATAAGGTCTTCCGGCGTTCTTGGGTTTGGAAAGGTGTCTCTTGGGATGGAGGGGGCGGCTCTTCCAACTGCTGGTCCGAAGCCTTGGCCAGGTCAGGCGCACCTGCAGGACACCCAGGAAAGACAACAAGGTGGGGAAAAGAAGAATCATACTCGGCCGCACGGCTGAACACAGCCACTTGGCCACACATCCACAAGGTGAGCGGGAGGAATGGGGAGTGCAGGGAGGCCCGAGCCATGCAGGCCAGCCCCATCCCTCTACTCGCAGGGGCAGATCCGGAGGCCTGGGCTGTGCCTCCAGGCGCTGAAGCCCCTGATTCAGCAAAAGTGCCTGGAACCACACAGGCAGTCCTGTCTCGGGCTCACAGGGCAGACTGTATCCTCCACTGTCCCAGGCGAGCCTTCAAAGATGACCTGAGGAAGGGATGTCAGTGCTAGGCTCCTGGTCCACTTGGTCAGCCTGGCCCTATCCGGCCAGCTCCATCTTCCAAGCCAGAACCATCCATCCTTGCTTCTTGCCTTACTTCCTTCTCCATTCATCCTTTCAATCCTTCATCTGCAGGTCCCACTGATGGACGCAGACCACAGCATGCGCCTGCACAAGCACCTGGCCAGCGGCAGAGGGCGTGCCGACTCTCTCCGAGCCAGATGGACCCGTCGCTTAGCAACCGCGTGGCTCGTTGTGAGGCCAGAGACGCTCGTTGCCGCACACGCGCGGTGGGGTTGGAGGGCTGGCTTCCACTCCAGGGCGCTGGGCTCTCGGAGGGGTGAGGGAGAGGCCAGGATGACCAATGGGAGCGGTGAGAGGAGGGGGGGAGGTGAGGGCGTGCCCACTTTCCTCTCCTCAGGTCCCTGAGAACCCAGATCTCTGGGTCGCTGCTGCGGCTGCCGCTGCCATTTCTCCCGCTACCGCCACTGCGGCCTCCGCCCCTGCTGATTGCCTAGCTGCCGCCACCACCACCACAGTGTGGGCCGGCCCTGGCGGAGAGACGTGGGCCCGCCAGTCACCACTGAGGCCTCAAATCCAGACCCTCGTGGGTTGGCAATGGATCAGACGGGGTGGCGGGGCAGGATGAAATCCGGCGAGGTGGAGGTGCGGTGTCCCGCTCTAAATGAGGGTCGTGGCAAGCAACCGTCAATCCATTGATCCTGAGGCTGATTCCTCCGCTAGATGTGGGCAGAGGAGGCCCATTCCCTGGCCACAGAGCACAGGGGCCCCTGTCTCTCCCGGTGCCTTTCAGGAATCTGTTGAATGCCACTCTGGCTGACGGCGCCCCTCTACCAGCCACCCCCAAGACCATCGTCCTCCCTCAGGTACCTGGGCATGGCCAGTGAGGACCCTGGTTTGGAGGGTGCTGCTCCCTGTTGGGCACAGCAGTTGCCCGCGAGCGTCTCCCTTCTGCAGAGGCAAGGACGCTTCCCAGAAAACTCTCAGTCCTCACGGCTCTTTCCTCCAGAGTTGTCCTGCTGAGAGTCTTGGCCCAGGTGGCAGCCACGGCCAGCCTCCTTTGGACAGAGCAGCAAGCCATGTGGTGCTCGTCTCTGTGTGCCTCGCATCCGTGCACTCAGGGAGAGGGCCAGGGGAGGGCCTTTCTTAGTGCCTAGTTGCCGATTTCTCACAAACGAGTGCCCTCCGCAGCAGGGAAACATGGGTGTCCTGACTCGAGAGAAGAGGGTGGGACTTGCTGATGGAAGAGCCTGCCCGGTGCGTTCTTGTGGCCTGTGGGGCCTGCCTTGTGTGGCGAACTCCTTTGGCGGGTCATTCTCAACCTTCTGGCTTGACAAAGGTTTTCCTCGCCCTGGAGTTTGAAGGTCCAAGTTGTGTTGTGAGACCGTGCTATTTTTTGGCAGGGCAAATGAGGCCTTGGGGCAACCAGGTGGCAGAGGGATCACCTTGATCTCCTCCCCAGTCCGGTTTTGGCAGACAGGGCCCAACCTCGATTTCCAAAGAAGGATGCAAGGACCCGAGCAGAAGGATTTCAGAGGAGCTTAGACACAGCTGAAGGGAGTGGGAACCCTGTGCCGTACGACACGTGCGCCCTCGAGGAGGAGGAGAGAATCATGGAGCAAGCACAGAGAGCAGAAACGTCAAGATGGGCATGTGTGGATTTGGGGTCCAGGAAGGAAAGATGGAGAGAGAGCCTGAGTGTTTCTGAGGCAGTATTTCGAGATTCCAAGACTGACAGGGACCCCGAGCCATCCTTTGGGCCACAAGAACCACCCCCGCAGGCGTCACCACCAAGAATATCCCATCTGAGATTGGAAGAGGAAATGTGCTGATCGCTACCTCAAGGTCTGAGACATGTACAGAGAGGGTGAGTTGAAAGAAAAATGCAGAGAGAGCCCCTTCGAAGGAATGCTCCCCAACACGAAGACCTTCCACCGACACGCACCCCCCCTCCCCCAACCCTGGGACCTCCTTCCCAGTCGAAAGACTGGAAGCAGGGACGTGAAGTGTTGGAAGGACAAAACAAAGAGCTGAACTGCAAGTGAGTCAATCGTGAAATTGCCATCCAGTACGCGGATGAGTCTGTCCACTTGTCCCAAAATGATATTCCTCTTCCTGATCATGGCACCATGGTGAGCTGAAGTTTGAGCACTGGGGAAGGGGGCTGGGGGAGCATGGCGCCACAGCACCTTCTTGGACCTCTTTGGGCCCCTTCCCTGCGAGTGTCAAAAGAGTTCCCGATAAGGTCTTCCGGCGTTCTTGGGTTTGGAAAGGTGTCTCTTGGGATGGAGGGGGCGGCTCTTCCAACTGCTGGTCCGAAGCCTTGGCCAGGTCAGGCGCACCTGCAGGACACCCAGGAAAGACAACAAGGTGGGGAAAAGAAGAATCATACTCGGCCGCACGGCTGAACACAGCCACTTGGCCACACATCCACAAGGTGAGCGGGAGGAATGGGGAGTGCAGGGAGGCCCGAGCCATGCAGGCCAGCCCCATCCCTCTACTCGCAGGGGCAGATCCGGAGGCCTGGGCTGTGCCTCCAGGCGCTGAAGCCCCTGATTCAGCAAAAGTGCCTGGAACCACACAGGCAGTCCTGTCTCGGGCTCACAGGGCAGACTGTATCCTCCACTGTCCCAGGCGAGCCTTCAAAGATGACCTGAGGAAGGGATGTCAATGCTAGGCTCCTGGTCCACTTGGTCAGCCTGGCCCTATCCGGCCAGCTCCATCTTCCAAGCCAGAACCATCCATCCTTGCTTCTTGCCTTACTTCCTTCTCCATTCATCCTTTCAATGCTTCATCTGCAGGTCCCACTGATGGACGCAGACCACAGCATGCGCCTGCACAAGCACCTGGCCAGCGGCAGAGGGCGTGCCCACTCTCTCCGAGCCAGATGGACCCGTCGCTTAGCAACCGCGTGGCTCGTTGTGAGGCCAGAGGCGCTCGTTGCCGCACACGCGCGGTGGGGTTGGAGGGCTGGCTTCCACTCCAGGGCGCTGGGCTCTCGGAGGGGTGAGGGAGAGGCCAGGATGACCAATGGGAGCGGTGAGAGGAGGGGGGGAGGTGAGGGCGTGCCCACTTTCCTCTCCTCAGGTCCCTGAGAACCCAGATCTCTGGGTCGCTGCTGCGGCTGCCGCTGCCATTTCTCCCGCTACCGCCACTGCGGCCTGCGCCCCTGCTGATTGCCTAGCTGCCGCCACCACCACCACAGTGTGGGCCGCCCCTGGCGGAGAGACGTGGGCTCGCCAGTCACCACTGAGGCCTCAAATCCAGACCCTCGTGGGTTGGCAATGGATCAGACGGGGTGGCGGGGCAGGATGAAATCCGGCGAGGTGGAGGTGCGGTGTCCCGCTCTAAATGAGGGTCGTGGCAAGCAACCGTCAATCCATTGATCCTGAGGCTGATTCCTCCGCTAGATGTGGGCAGAGGAGGCCCATTCCCTGGCCACAGAGCACAGGGGCCCCTGTCTCTCCCGGTGCCTTTCAGGAATCTGTTGAATGCCACTCTGGCTGACGGCGCCCCTCTACCAGCCACCCCCAAGACCATCGTCCTCCCTCAGGTACCTGGGCATGGCCAGTGAGGACCCTGGTTTGGAGGGTGCTGCTCCCTGTTGGGCACAGCAGTTGCCCGCGAGCGTCTCCCTTCTGCAGAGGCAAGGACGCTTCCCAGAAAACTCTCAGTCCTCACGGCTCTTTCCTCCAGAGTTGTCCTGCTGAGAGTCTTGGCCCAGGTGGCAGCCACGGCCAGCCTCCTTTGGACAGAGCAGCAAGCCATGTGGTGCTCGTCTCTGTGTGCCTCGCATCCGTGCACTCAGGGAGAGGGCCAGGGGAGGGCCTTTCTTAGTGCCTAGTTGCCGATTTCTCACAAACGAGTGCCCTCCGCAGCAGGGAAACATGGGTGTCCTGACTCGAGAGAAGAGGGTGGGACTTGCTGATGGAAGAGCCTGCCCGGTGCGTTCTTGTGGCCTGTGGGGCCTGCCTTGTGTGGCGAACTCCTTTGGCGGGTCATTCTCAACCTTCTGGCTTGACAAGGGTTTTCCTCGCCCTGGAGTTTGAAGGTCCAAGTTGTGTTGTGAGACCGTGCTATTTTTTGGCAGGGCAAATGAGGCCTTGGGGCAACCAGGTGGCAGAGGGATCACCTTGATCTCCTCCCCAGTCCGGTTTTGGCAGACAGGGCCCAACCTCGATTTCCAAAGAAGGATGCAAGGACCCGAGCAGAAGGATTTCAGAGGAGCTTAGACACAGCTGAAGGGAGTGGGAACCCTGTGCCGTACGACACGTGCGCCCTCGAGGAGGAGGAGAGAATCATGGAGCAAGCACAGAGAGCAGAAACGTCAAGATGGGCATGTGTGGATTTGGGGTCCAGGAAGGAAAGATGGAGAGAGAGCCTGAGTGTTTCTGAGGCAGTATTTCGAGATTCCAAGACTGACAGGGACCCCGAGCCATCCTTTGGGCCACAAGAACCACCCCCGCAGGCGTCACCACCAAGAATATCCCATCTGAGATTGGAAGAGGAAATGTGCTGATCGCTACCTCAAGGTCTGAGACATGTACAGAGAGGGTGAGTTGAAAGAAAAATGCAGAGAGAGCCCCTTCGAAGGAATGCTCCCCAACACGAAGACCTTCCACCGACACGCACCCCCCCTCCCCCAACCCAGGGACCTCCTTCCCAGTCGAAAGACTGGAAGCAGGGACGTGAAGTGTTGGAAGGACAAAACAAAGAGCTGAACTGCAAGTGAGTCAATCGTGAAATTGCCATCCAGTACGCGGATGAGTCTGTCCACTTGTCCCAAAATGATATTCCTCTTCCTGATCATGGCACCATGGTGAGCTGAAGTTTGAGCACTGGGGAAGGGGGCTGGGGGAGCATGGCGCCACAGCACCTTCTTGGACCTCTTTGGGCCCCTTCCCTGCGAGTGTCAAAAGAGTTCCCGATAAGGTCTTCCGGCGTTCTTGGGTTTGGAAAGGTGTCTCTTGGGATGGAGGGGGCGGCTCTTCCAACTGCTGGTCCGAAGCCTTGGCCAGGTCAGGCGCACCTGCAGGACACCCAGGAAAGACAACAAGGTGGGGAAAAGAAGAATCATACTCGGCCGCACGGCTGAACACAGCCACTTGGCCACACATCCACAAGGTGAGCGGGAGGAATGGGGAGTGCAGGGAGGCCCGAGCCATGCAGGCCAGCCCCATCCCTCTACTCGCAGGGGCAGATCCGGAGGCCTGGGCTGTGCCTCCAGGCGCTGAAGCCCCTGATTCAGCAAAAGTGCCTGGAACCACACAGGCAGTCCTGTCTCGGGCTCACAGGGCAGACTGTATCCTCCACTGTCCCAGGCGAGCCTTCAAAGATGACCTGAGGAAGGGATGTCAGTGCTAGGCTCCTGGTCCACTTGGTCAGCCTGGCCCTATCCGGCCAGCTCCATCTTCCAAGCCAGAACCATCCATCCTTGCTTCTTGCCTTACTTCCTTCTCCATTCATCCTTTCAATGCTTCATCTGCAGGTCCCACTGATGGACGCAGACCACAGCATGCGCCTGCACAAGCACCTGGCCAGCGGCAGAGGGCGTGCCGACTCTCTCCGAGCCAGATGGACCCGTCGCTTAGCAACCGCGTGGCTCGTTGTGAGGCCAGAGGCGCTCGTTGCCGCACACGCGCGGTGGGGTTGGAGGGCTGGCTTCCACTCCAGGGCGCTGGGCTCTCGGAGGGGTGAGGGAGAGGCCAGGATGACCAATGGGAGCGGTGAGAGGAGGGGGGGAGGTGAGGGCGTGCCCACTTTCCTCTCCTCAGGTCCCTGAGAACCCAGATCTCTGGGTCGCTGCTGCGGCTGCCGCTGCCATTTCTCCCGCTACCGCCACTGCGGCCTCCGCCCCTGCTGATTGCCTAGCTGCCGCCACCACCACCACAGTGTGGGCCGGCCCTGGCGGAGAGACGTGGGCTCGCCAGTCACCACTGAGGCCTCAAATCCAGACCCTCGTGGGTTGGCAATGGATCAGACGGGGTGGCGGGGCAGGATGAAATCCGGCGAGGTGGAGGTGCGGTGTCCCGCTCTAAATGAGGGTCGTGGCAAGCAACCGTCAATCCATTGATCCTGAGGCTGATTCCTCCGCTAGATGTGGGCAGAGGAGGCCCATTCCCTGGCCACAGAGCACAGGGGCCCCTGTCTCTCCCGGTGCCTTTCAGGAATCTGTTGAATGCCACTCTGGCTGACGGCGCCCCTCTACCAGCCACCCCCAAGACCATCGTCCTCCCTCAGGTACCTGGGCATGGCCAGTGAGGACCCTGGTTTGGAGGGTGCTGCTCCCTGTTGGGCACAGCAGTTGCCCGCGAGCGTCTCCCTTCTGCAGAGGCAAGGACGCTTCCCAGAAAACTCTCAGTCCTCACGGCTCTTTCCTCCAGAGTTGTCCTGCTGAGAGTCTTGGCCCAGGTGGCAGCCACGGCCAGCCTCCTTTGGACAGAGCAGCAAGCCATGTGGTGCTCGTCTCTGTGTGCCTCGCATCCGTGCACTCAGGGAGAGGGCCAGGGGAGGGCCTTTCTTAGTGCCTAGTTGCCGATTTCTCACAAACGAGTGCCCTCCGCAGCAGGGAAACATGGGTGTCCTGACTCGAGAGAAGAGGGTGGGACTTGCTGATGGAAGAGCCTGCCCGGTGCGTTCTTGTGGCCTGTGGGGCCTGCCTTGTGTGGCGAACTCCTTTGGCGGGTCATTCTCAACCTTCTGGCTTGACAAAGGTTTTCCTCGCCCTGGAGTTTGAAGGTCCAAGTTGTGTTGTGAGACCGTGCTATTTTTTGGCAGGGCAAATGAGGCCTTGGGGCAACCAGGTGGCAGAGGGATCACCTTGATCTCCTCCCCAGTCCGGTTTTGGCAGACAGGGCCCAACCTCGATTTCCAAAGAAGGATGCAAGGACCCGAGCAGAAGGATTTCAGAGGAGCTTAGACACAGCTGAAGGGAGTGGGAACCCTGTGCCGTACGACACGTGCGCCCTCGAGGAGGAGGAGAGAATCATGGAGCAAGCACAGAGAGCAGAAACGTCAAGATGGGCATGTGTGGATTTGGGGTCCAGGAAGGAAAGATGGAGAGAGAGCCTGAGTGTTTCTGAGGCAGTATTTCGAGATTCCAAGACTGACAGGGACCCCGAGCCATCCTTTGGGCCACAAGAACCACCCCCGCAGGCGTCACCACCAAGAATATCCCATCTGAGATTGGAAGAGGAAATGTGCTGATCGCTACCTCAAGGTCTGAGACATGTACAGAGAGGGTGAGTTGAAAGAAAAATGCAGAGAGAGCCCCTTCGAAGGAATGCTCCCCAACACGAAGACCTTCCACCGACACGCACCCCCCCTCCCCCAACCCTGGGACCTCCTTCCCAGTCGAAAGACTGGAAGCAGGGACGTGAAGTGTTGGAAGGACAAAACAAAGAGCTGAACTGCAAGTGAGTCAATCGTGAAATTGCCATCCAGTACGCGGATGAGTCTGTCCACTTGTCCCAAAATGATATTCCTCTTCCTGATCATGGCACCATGGTGAGCTGAAGTTTGAGCACTGGGGAAGGGGGCTGGGGGAGCATGGCGCCACAGCACCTTCTTGGACCTCTTTGGGCCCCTTCCCTGCGAGTGTCAAAAGAGTTCCCGATAAGGTCTTCCGGCGTTCTTGGGTTTGGAAAGGTGTCTCTTGGGATGGAGGGGGCGGCTCTTCCAACTGCTGGTCCGAAGCCTTGGCCAGGTCAGGCGCACCTGCAGGACACCCAGGAAAGACAACAAGGTGGGGAAAAGAAGAATCATACTCGGCCGCACGGCTGAACACAGCCACTTGGCCACACATCCACAAGGTGAGCGGGAGGAATGGGGAGTGCAGGGAGGCCCGAGCCATGCAGGCCAGCCCCATCCCTCTACTCGCAGGGGCAGATCCGGAGGCCTGGGCTGTGCCTCCAGGCGCTGAAGCCCCTGATTCAGCAAAAGTGCCTGGAACCACACAGGCAGTCCTGTCTCGGGCTCACAGGGCAGACTGTATCCTCCACTGTCCCAGGCGAGCCTTCAAAGATGACCTGAGGAAGGGATGTCAGTGCTAGGCTCCTGGTCCACTTGGTCAGCCTGGCCCTATCCGGCCAGCTCCATCTTCCAAGCCAGAACCATCCATCCTTGCTTCTTGCCTTACTTCCTTCTCCATTCATCCTTTCAATCCTTCATCTGCAGGTCCCACTGATGGACGCAGACCACAGCATGCGCCTGCACAAGCACCTGGCCAGCGGCAGAGGGCGTGCCCACTCTCTCCGAGCCAGATGGACCCGTCGCTTAGCAACCGCGTGGCTCGTTGTGAGGCCAGAGGCGCTCGTTGCCGCACACGCGCGGTGGGGTTGGAGGGCTGGCTTCCACTCCAGGGCGCTGGGCTCTCGGAGGGGTGAGGGAGAGGCCAGGATGACCAATGGGAGCGGTGAGAGGAGGGGGGGAGGTGAGGGCGTGCCCACTTTCCTCTCCTCAGGTCCCTGAGAACCCAGATCTCTGGGTCGCTGCTGCGGCTGCCGCTGCCATTTCTCCCGCTACCGCCACTGCGGCCTCCGCCCCTGCTGATTGCCTAGCTGCCGCCACCACCACCACAGTGTGGGCCGGCCCTGGCGGAGAGACGTGGGCTCGCCAGTCACCACTGAGGCCTCAAATCCAGACCCTCGTGGGTTGGCAATGGATCAGACGGGGTGGCGGGGCAGGATGAAATCCGGCGAGGTGGAGGTGCGGTGTCCCGCTCTAAATGACGGTCGTGGCAAGCAACCGTCAATCCATTGATCCTGAGGCTGATTCCTCCGCTAGATGTGGGCAGAGGAGGCCCATTCCCTGGCCACAGAGCACAGGGGCCCCTGTCTCTCCCGGTGCCTTTCAGGAATCTGTTGAATGCCACTCTGGCTGACGGCGCCCCTCTACCAGCCACCCCCAAGACCATCGTCCTCCCTCAGGTACCTGGGCATGGCCAGTGAGGACCCTGGTTTGGAGGGTGCTGCTCCCTGTTGGGCACAGCAGTTGCCCGCGAGCGTCTCCCTTCTGCAGAGGCAAGGACGCTTCCCAGAAAACTCTCAGTCCTCACGGCTCTTTCCTCCAGAGTTGTCCTGCTGAGAGTCTTGGCCCAGGTGGCAGCCACGGCCAGCCTCCTTTGGACAGAGCAGCAAGCCATGTGGTGCTCGTCTCTGTGTGCCTCGCATCCGTGCACTCAGGGAGAGGGCCAGGGGAGGGCCTTTCTTAGTGCCTAGTTGCCGATTTCTCACAAACGAGTGCCCTCCGCAGCAGGGAAACATGGGTGTCCTGACTCGAGAGAAGAGGGTGGGACTTGCTGATGGAAGAGCCTGCCCGGTGCGTTCTTGTGGCCTGTGGGGCCTGCCTTGTGTGGCAAACTCCTTTGGCGGGTCATTCTCAACCTTCTGGCTTGACAAGGGTTTTCCTCGCCCTGGAGTTTGAAGGTCCAAGTTGTGTTGTGAGACCGTGCTATTTTTTGGCAGGGCAAATGAGGCCTTGGGGCAACCAGGTGGCAGAGGGATCACCTTGATCTCCTCCCCAGTCCGGTTTTGGCAGACAGGGCCCAACCTCGATTTCCAAAGAAGGATGCAAGGACCCGAGCAGAAGGATTTCAGAGGAGCTTAGACACAGCTGAAGGGAGTGGGAACCCTGTGCCGTACGACACGTGCGCCCTCGAGGAGGAGGAGAGAATCATGGAGCAAGCACAGAGAGCAGAAACGTCAAGATGGGCATGAGTGGATTTGGGGTCCAGGAAGGAAAGATGGAGAGAGAGCCTGAGTGTTTCTGAGGCAGTATTTCGAGATTCCAAGACTGACAGGGACCCCGAGCCATCCTTTGGGCCACAAGAACCACCCCCGCAGGCGTCACCACCAAGAATATCCCATCTGAGATTGGAAGAGGAAATGTGCTGATCGCTACCTCAAGGTCTGAGACATGTACAGAGAGGGTGAGTTGAAAGAAAAATGCAGAGAGAGCCCCTTCGAAGGAATGCTCCCCAACACGAAGACCTTCCACCGACACGCACCCCCCCTCCCCCAACCCAGGGACCTCCTTCCCAGTCGAAAGACTGGAAGCAGGGACGTGAAGTGTTGGAAGGACAAAACAAAGAGCTGAACTGCAAGTGAGTCAATCGTGAAATTGCCATCCAGTACGCGGATGAGTCTGTCCACTTGTCCCAAAATGATATTCCTCTTCCTGATCATGGCACCATGGTGAGCTGAAGTTTGAGCACTGGGGAAGGGGGCTGGGGGAGCATGGCGCCACAGCACCTTCTTGGACCTCTTTGGGCCCCTTCCCTGCGAGTGTCAAAAGAGTTCCCGATAAGGTCTTCCGGCGTTCTTGGGTTTGGAAAGGTGTCTCTTGGGATGGAGGGGGCGGCTCTTCCAACTGCTGGTCCGAAGCCTTGGCCAGGTCAGGCGCACCTGCAGGACACCCAGGAAAGACAACAAGGTGGGGAAAAGAAGAATCATACTCGGCCGCACGGCTGAACACAGCCACTTGGCCACACATCCACAAGGTGAGCGGGAGGAATGGGGAGTGCAGGGAGGCCCGAGCCATGCAGGCCAGCCCCATCCCTCTACTCGCAGGGGCAGATCCGGAGGCCTGGGCTGTGCCTCCAGGCGCTGAAGCCCCTGATTCAGCAAAAGTGCCTGGAACCACACAGGCAGTCCTGTCTCGGGCTCACAGGGCAGACTGTATCCTCCACTGTCCCAGGCGAGCCTTCAAAGATGACCTGAGGAAGGGATGTCAGTGCTAGGCTCCTGGTCCACTTGGTCAGCCTGGCCCTATCCGGCCAGCTCCATCTTCCAAGCCAGAACCATCCATCCTTGCTTCTTGCCTTACTTCCTTCTCCATTCATCCTTTCAATCCTTCATCTGCAGGTCCCACTGATGGACGCAGACCACAGCATGCGCCTGCACAAGCACCTGGCCAGCGGCAGAGGGCGTGCCCACTCTCTCCGAGCCAGATGGACCCGTCGCTTAGCAACCGCGTGGCTCGTTGTGAGGCCAGAGGCGCTCGTTGCCGCACACGCGCGGTGGGGTTGGAGGGCTGGCTTCCACTCCAGGGCGCTGGGCTCTCGGAGGGGTGAGGGAGAGGCCAGGATGACCAATGGGAGCGGTGAGAGGAGGGGGGGAGGTGAGGGCGTGCCCACTTTCCTCTCCTCAGGTCCCTGAGAACCCAGATCTCTGGGTCGCTGCTGCGGCTGCCGCTGCCATTTCTCCCGCTACCGCCACTGCGGCCTCCGCCCCTGCTGATTGCCTAGCTGCCGCCACCACCACCACAGTGTGGGCCGGCCCTGGCGGAGAGACGTGGGCTTGCCAGTCACCACTGAGGCCTCAAATCCAGACCCTCGTGGGTTGGCAATGGATCAGACGGGGTGGCGGGGCAGGATGAAATCCGGCGAGGTGGAGGTGCGGTGTCCCGCTCTAAATGAGGGTCGTGGCAAGCAACCGTCAATCCATTGATCCTGAGGCTGATTCCTCCGCTAGATGTGGGCAGAGGAGGCCCATTCCCTGGCCACAGAGCACAGGGGCCCCTGTCTCTCCCGGTGCCTTTCAGGAATCTGTTGAATGCCACTCTGGCTGACGGCGCCCCTCTACCAGCCACCCCCAAGACCATCGTCCTCCCTCAGGTACCTGGGCATGGCCAGTGAGGACCCTGGTTTGGAGGGTGCTGCTCCCTGTTGGGCACAGCAGTTGCCCGCGAGCGTCTCCCTTCTGCAGAGGCAAGGACGCTTCCCAGAAAACTCTCAGTCCTCACGGCTCTTTCCTCCAGAGTTGTCCTGCTGAGAGTCTTGGCCCAGGTGGCAGCCACGGCCAGCCTCCTTTGGACAGAGCAGCAAGCCATGTGGTGCTCGTCTCTGTGTGCCTCGCATCCGTGCACTCAGGGAGAGGGCCAGGGGAGGGCCTTTCTTAGTGCCTAGTTGCCGATTTCTCACAAACGAGTGCCCTCCGCAGCAGGGAAACATGGGTGTCCTGACTCGAGAGAAGAGGGTGGGACTTGCTGATGGAAGAGCCTGCCCGGTGCGTTCTTGTGGCCTGTGGGGCCTGCCTTGTGTGGCGAACTCCTTTGGCGGGTCATTCTCAACCTTCTGGCTTGACAAGGGTTTTCCTCGCCCTGGAGTTTGAAGGTCCAAGTTGTGTTGTGAGACCGTGCTATTTTTTGGCAGGGCAAATGAGGCCTTGGGGCAACCAGGTGGCAGAGGGATCACCTTGATCTCCTCCCCAGTCCGGTTTTGGCAGACAGGGCCCAACCTCGATTTCCAAAGAAGGATGCAAGGACCCGAGCAGAAGGATTTCAGAGGAGCTTAGACACAGCTGAAGGGAGTGGGAACCCTGTGCCGTACGACACGTGCGCCCTCGAGGAGGAGGAGAGAATCATGGAGCAAGCACAGAGAGCAGAAACGTCAAGATGGGCATGTGTGGATTTGGGGTCCAGGAAGGAAAGATGGAGAGAGAGCCTGAGTGTTTCTGAGGCAGTATTTCGAGATTCCAAGACTGACAGGGACCCCGAGCCATCCTTTGGGCCACAAGAACCACCCCCGCAGGCGTCACCACCAAGAATATCCCATCTGAGATTGGAAGAGGAAATGTGCTGATCGCTACCTCAAGGTCTGAGACATGTACAGAGAGGGTGAGTTGAAAGAAAAATGCAGAGAGAGCCCCTTCGAAGGAATGCTCCCCAACACGAAGACCTTCCACCGACACGCACCCCCCCTCCCCCAACCCTGGGACCTCCTTCCCAGTCGAAAGACTGGAAGCAGGGACGTGAAGTGTTGGAAGGACAAAACAAAGAGCTGAACTGCAAGTGAGTCAATCGTGAAATTGCCATCCAGTACGCGGATGAGTCTGTCCACTTGTCCCAAAATGATATTCCTCTTCCTGATCATGGCACCATGGTGAGCTGAAGTTTGAGCACTGGGGAAGGGGGCTGGGGGAGCATGGCGCCACAGCACCTTCTTGGACCTCTTTGGGCCCCTTCCCTGCGAGTGTCAAAAGAGTTCCCGATAAGGTCTTCCGGCGTTCTTGGGTTTGGAAAGGTGTCTCTTGGGATGGAGGGGGCGGCTCTTCCAACTGCTGGTCCGAAGCCTTGGCCAGGTCAGGCGCACCTGCAGGACACCCAGGAAAGACAACAAGGTGGGGAAAAGAAGAATCATACTCGGCCGCACGGCTGAACACAGCCACTTGGCCACACATCCACAAGGTGAGCGGGAGGAATGGGGAGTGCAGGGAGGCCCGAGCCATGCAGGCCAGCCCCATCCCTCTACTCGCAGGGGCAGATCCGGAGGCCTGGGCTGTGCCTCCAGGCGCTGAAGCCCCTGATTCAGCAAAAGTGCCTGGAACCACACAGGCAGTCCTGTCTCGGGCTCACAGGGCAGACTGTATCCTCCACTGTCCCAGGCGAGCCTTCAAAGATGACCTGAGGAAGGGATGTCAGTGCTAGGCTCCTGGTCCACTTGGTCAGCCTGGCCCTATCCGGCCAGCTCCATCTTCCAAGCCAGAACCATCCATCCTTGCTTCTTGCCTTACTTCCTTCTCCATTCATCCTTTCAATGCTTCATCTGCAGGTCCCACTGATGGACGCAGACCACAGCATGCGCCTGCACAAGCACCTGGCCAGCGGCAGAGGGCGTGCCGACTCTCTCCGAGCCAGATGGACCCGTCGCTTAGCAACCGCGTGGCTCGTTGTGAGGCCAGAGGCGCTCGTTGCCGCACACGCGCGGTGGGGTTGGAGGGCTGGCTTCCACTCCAGGGCGCTGGGCTCTCGGAGGGGTGAGGGAGAGGCCAGGATGACCAATGGGAGCGGTGAGAGGAGGGGGGGAGGTGAGGGCGTGCCCACTTTCCTCTCCTCAGGTCCCTGAGAACCCAGATCTCTGGGTCGCTGCTGCGGCTGCCGCTGCCATTTCTCCCGCTACCGCCACTGCGGCCTCCGCCCCTGCTGATTGCCTAGCTGCCGCCACCACCACCACAGTGTGGGCCGGCCCTGGCGGAGAGACGTGGGCTCGCCAGTCACCACTGAGGCCTCAAATCCAGACCCTCGTGGGTTGGCAATGGATCAGACGGGGTGGCGGGGCAGGATGAAATCCGGCGAGGTGGAGGTGCGGTGTCCCGCTCTAAATGACGGTCGTGGCAAGCAACCGTCAATCCATTGATCCTGAGGCTGATTCCTCCGCTAGATGTGGGCAGAGGAGGCCCATTCCCTGGCCACAGAGCACAGGGGCCCCTGTCTCTCCCGGTGCCTTTCAGGAATCTGTTGAATGCCACTCTGGCTGACGGCGCCCCTCTACCAGCCACCCCCAAGACCATCGTCCTCCCTCAGGTACCTGGGCATGGCCAGTGAGGACCCTGGTTTGGAGGGTGCTGCTCCCTGTTGGGCACAGCAGTTGCCCGCGAGCGTCTCCCTTCTGCAGAGGCAAGGACGCTTCCCAGAAAACTCTCAGTCCTCACGGCTCTTTCCTCCAGAGTTGTCCTGCTGAGAGTCTTGGCCCAGGTGGCAGCCACGGCCAGCCTCCTTTGGACAGAGCAGCAAGCCATGTGGTGCTCGTCTCTGTGTGCCTCGCATCCGTGCACTCAGGGAGAGGGCCAGGGGAGGGCCTTTCTTAGTGCCTAGTTGCCGATTTCTCACAAACGAGTGCCCTCCGCAGCAGGGAAACATGGGTGTCCTGACTCGAGAGAAGAGGGTGGGACTTGCTGATGGAAGAGCCTGCCCGGTGCGTTCTTGTGGCCTGTGGGGCCTGCCTTGTGTGGCAAACTCCTTTGGCGGGTCATTCTCAACCTTCTGGCTTGACAAGGGTTTTCCTCGCCCTGGAGTTTGAAGGTCCAAGTTGTGTTGTGAGACCGTGCTATTTTTTGGCAGGGCAAATGAGGCCTTGGGGCAACCAGGTGGCAGAGGGATCACCTTGATCTCCTCCCCAGTCCGGTTTTGGCAGACAGGGCCCAACCTCGATTTCCAAAGAAGGATGCAAGGACCCGAGCAGAAGGATTTCAGAGGAGCTTAGACACAGCTGAAGGGAGTGGGAACCCTGTGCCGTACGACACGTGCGCCCTCGAGGAGGAGGAGAGAATCATGGAGCAAGCACAGAGAGCAGAAACGTCAAGATGGGCATGAGTGGATTTGGGGTCCAGGAAGGAAAGATGGAGAGAGAGCCTGAGTGTTTCTGAGGCAGTATTTCGAGATTCCAAGACTGACAGGGACCCCGAGCCATCCTTTGGGCCACAAGAACCACCCCCGCAGGCGTCACCACCAAGAATATCCCATCTGAGATTGGAAGAGGAAATGTGCTGATCGCTACCTCAAGGTCTGAGACATGTACAGAGAGGGTGAGTTGAAAGAAAAATGCAGAGAGAGCCCCTTCGAAGGAATGCTCCCCAACACGAAGACCTTCCACCGACACGCACCCCCCCTCCCCCAACCCTGGGACCTCCTTCCCAGTCGAAAGACTGGAAGCAGGGACGTGAAGTGTTGGAAGGACAAAACAAAGAGCTGAACTGCAAGTGAGTCAATCGTGAAATTGCCATCCAGTACGCGGATGAGTCTGTCCACTTGTCCCAAAATGATATTCCTCTTCCTGATCATGGCACCATGGTGAGCTGAAGTTTGAGCACTGGGGAAGGGGGCTGGGGGAGCATGGCGCCACAGCACCTTCTTGGACCTCTTTGGGCCCCTTCCCTGCGAGTGTCAAAAGAGTTCCCGATAAGGTCTTCCGGCGTTCTTGGGTTTGGAAAGGTGTCTCTTGGGATGGAGGGGGCGGCTCTTCCAACTGCTGGTCCGAAGCCTTGGCCAGGTCAGGCGCACCTGCAGGACACCCAGGAAAGACAACAAGGTGGGGAAAAGAAGAATCATACTCGGCCGCACGGCTGAACACAGCCACTTGGCCACACATCCACAAGGTGAGCGGGAGGAATGGGGAGTGCAGGGAGGCCCGAGCCATGCAGGCCAGCCCCATCCCTCTACTCGCAGGGGCAGATCCGGAGGCCTGGGCTGTGCCTCCAGGCGCTGAAGCCCCTGATTCAGCAAAAGTGCCTGGAACCACACAGGCAGTCCTGTCTCGGGCTCACAGGGCAGACTGTATCCTCCACTGTCCCAGGCGAGCCTTCAAAGATGACCTGAGGAAGGGATGTCAGTGCTAGGCTCCTGGTCCACTTGGTCAGCCTGGCCCTATCCGGCCAGCTCCATCTTCCAAGCCAGAACCATCCATCCTTGCTTCTTGCCTTACTTCCTTCTCCATTCATCCTTTCAATGCTTCATCTGCAGGTCCCACTGATGGACGCAGACCACAGCATGCGCCTGCACAAGCACCTGGCCAGCGGCAGAGGGCGTGCCGACTCTCTCCGAGCCAGATGGACCCGTCGCTTAGCAACCGCGTGGCTCGTTGTGAGGCCAGAGGCGCTTGTTGCCGCACACGCGCGGTGGGGTTGGAGGGCTGGCTTCCACTCCAGGGCGCTGGGCTCTCGGAGGGGTGAGGGAGAGGCCAGGATGACCAATGGGAGCGGTGAGAGGAGGGGGGGAGGTGAGGGCGTGCCCACTTTCCTCTCCTCAGGTCCCTGAGAACCCAGATCTCTGGGTCGCTGCTGCGGCTGCCGCTGCCATTTCTCCCGCTACCGCCACTGCGGCCTCCGCCCCTGCTGATTGCCTAGCTGCCGCCACCACCACCACAGTGTGGGCCGGCCCTGGCGGAGAGACGTGGGCTCGCCAGTCACCACTGAGGCCTCAAATCCAGACCCTCGTGGGTTGGCAATGGATCAGACGGGGTGGCGGGGCAGGATGAAATCCGGCGAGGTGGAGGTGCGGTGTCCCGCTCTAAATGAGGGTCGTGGCAAGCAACCGTCAATCCATTGATCCTGAGGCTGATTCCTCCGCTAGATGTGGGCAGAGGAGGCCCATTCCCTGGCCACAGAGCACAGGGGCCCCTGTCTCTCCCGGTGCCTTTCAGGAATCTGTTGAATGCCACTCTGGCTGACGGCGCCCCTCTACCAGCCACCCCCAAGACCATCGTCCTCCCTCAGGTACCTGGGCATGGCCAGTGAGGACCCTGGTTTGGAGGGTGCTGCTCCCTGTTGGGCACAGCAGTTGCCCGCGAGCGTCTCCCTTCTGCAGAGGCAAGGACGCTTCCCAGAAAACTCTCAGTCCTCACGGCTCTTTCCTCCAGAGTTGTCCTGCTGAGAGTCTTGGCCCAGGTGGCAGCCACGGCCAGCCTCCTTTGGACAGAGCAGCAAGCCATGTGGTGCTCGTCTCTGTGTGCCTCGCATCCGTGCACTCAGGGAGAGGGCCAGGGGAGGGCCTTTCTTAGTGCCTAGTTGCCGATTTCTCACAAACGAGTGCCCTCCGCAGCAGGGAAACATGGGTGTCCTGACTCGAGAGAAGAGGGTGGGACTTGCTGATGGAAGAGCCTGCCCGGTGCGTTCTTGTGGCCTGTGGGGCCTGCCTTGTGTGGCGAACTCCTTTGGCGGGTCATTCTCAACCTTCTGGCTTGACAAGGGTTTTCCTCGCCCTGGAGTTTGAAGGTCCAAGTTGTGTTGTGAGACCGTGCTATTTTTTGGCAGGGCAAATGAGGCCTTGGGGCAACCAGGTGGCAGAGGGATCACCTTGATCTCCTCCCCAGTCCGGTTTTGGCAGACAGGGCCCAACCTCGATTTCCAAAGAAGGATGCAAGGACCCGAGCAGAAGGATTTCAGAGGAGCTTAGACACAGCTGAAGGGAGTGGGAACCCTGTGCCGTACGACACGTGCGCCCTCGAGGAGGAGGAGAGAATCATGGAGCAAGCACAGAGAGCAGAAACGTCAAGATGGGCATGTGTGGATTTGGGGTCCAGGAAGGAAAGATGGAGAGAGAGCCTGAGTGTTTCTGAGGCAGTATTTCGAGATTCCAAGACTGACAGGGACCCCGAGCCATCCTTTGGGCCACAAGAACCACCCCCGCAGGCGTCACCACCAAGAATATCCCATCTGAGATTGGAAGAGGAAATGTGCTGATCGCTACCTCAAGGTCTGAGACATGTACAGAGAGGGTGAGTTGAAAGAAAAATGCAGAGAGAGCCCCTTCGAAGGAATGCTCCCCAACACGAAGACCTTCCACCGACACGCACCCCCCCTCCCCCAACCCAGGGACCTCCTTCCCAGTCGAAAGACTGGAAGCAGGGGCGTGAAGTGTTGGAAGGACAAAACAAAGAGCTGAACTGCAAGTGAGTCAATCGTGAAATTGCCATCCAGTACGCGGATGAGTCTGTCCACTTGTCCCAAAATGATATTCCTCTTCCTGATCATGGCACCATGGTGAGCTGAAGTTTGAGCACTGGGGAAGGGGGCTGGGGGAGCATGGCGCCACAGCACCTTCTTGGACCTCTTTGGGCCCCTTCCCTGCGAGTGTCAAAAGAGTTCCCGATAAGGTCTTCCGGCGTTCTTGGGTTTGGAAAGGTGTCTCTTGGGATGGAGGGGGCGGCTCTTCCAACTGCTGGTCCGAAGCCTTGGCCAGGTCAGGCGCACCTGCAGGACACCCAGGAAAGACAACAAGGTGGGGAAAAGAAGAATCATACTCGGCCGCACGGCTGAACACAGCCACTTGGCCACACATCCACAAGGTGAGCGGGAGGAATGGGGAGTGCAGGGAGGCCCGAGCCATGCAGGCCAGCCCCATCCCTCTACTCGCAGGGGCAGATCCGGAGGCCTGGGCTGTGCCTCCAGGCGCTGAAGCCCCTGATTCAGCAAAAGTGCCTGGAACCACACAGGCAGTCCTGTCTCGGGGTCACAGGGCAGACTGTATCCTCCACTGTCCCAGGCGAGCCTTCAAAGATGACCTGAGGAAGGGATGTCAGTGCTAGGCTCCTGGTCCACTTGGTCAGCCTGGCCCTATCCGGCCAGCTCCATCTTCCAAGCCAGAACCATCCATCCTTGCTTCTTGCCTTACTTCCTTCTCCATTCATCCTTTCAATCCTTCATCTGCAGGTCCCACTGATGGACGCAGACCACAGCATGCGCCTGCACAAGCACCTGGCCAGCGGCAGAGGGCGTGCCCACTCTCTCCGAGCCAGATGGACCCGTCGCTTAGCAACCGCGTGGCTCGTTGTGAGGCCAGAGACGCTCGTTGCCGCACACGCGCGGTGGGGTTGGAGGGCTGGCTTCCACTCCAGGGCGCTGGGCTCTCGGAGGGGTGAGGGAGAGGCCAGGATGACCAATGGGAGCGGTGAGAGGAGGGGGGGAGGTGAGGGCGTGCCCACTTTCCTCTCCTCAGGTCCCTGAGAACCCAGATCTCTGGGTCGCTGCTGCGGCTGCCGCTGCCATTTCTCCCGCTACCGCCACTGCGGCCTCCGCCCCTGCTGATTGCCTAGCTGCCGCCACCACCACCACAGTGTGGGCCGGCCCTGGCGGAGAGACGTGGGCTCGCCAGTCACCACTGAGGCCTCAAATCCAGACCCTCGTGGGTTGGCAATGGATCAGACGGGGTGGCGGGGCAGGATGAAATCCGGCGAGGTGGAGGTGCGGTGTCCCGCTCTAAATGAGGGTCGTGGCAAGCAACCGTCAATCCATTGATCCTGAGGCTGATTCCTCCGCTAGATGTGGGCAGAGGAGGCCCATTCCCTGGCCACAGAGCACAGGGGCCCCTGTCTCTCCCGGTGCCTTTCAGGAATCTGTTGAATGCCACTCTGGCTGACGGCGCCCCTCTACCAGCCACCCCCAAGACCATCGTCCTCCCTCAGGTACCTGGGCATGGCCAGTGAGGACCCTGGTTTGGAGGGTGCTGCTCCCTGTTGGGCACAGCAGTTGCCCGCGAGCGTCTCCCTTCTGCAGAGGCAAGGACGCTTCCCAGAAAACTCTCAGTCCTCACGGCTCTTTCCTCCAGAGTTGTCCTGCTGAGAGTCTTGGCCCAGGTGGCAGCCACGGCCAGCCTCCTTTGGACAGAGCAGCAAGCCATGTGGTGCTCGTCTCTGTGTGCCTCGCATCCGTGCACTCAGGGAGAGGGCCAGGGGAGGGCCTTTCTTAGTGCCTAGTTGCCGATTTCTCACAAACGAGTGCCCTCCGCAGCAGGGAAACATGGGTGTCCTGACTCGAGAGAAGAGGGTGGGACTTGCTGATGGAAGAGCCTGCCCGGTGCGTTCTTGTGGCCTGTGGGGCCTGCCTTGTGTGGCGAACTCCTTTGGCGGGTCATTCTCAACCTTCTGGCTTGACAAGGGTTTTCCTCGCCCTGGAGTTTGAAGGTCCAAGTTGTGTTGTGAGACCGTGCTATTTTTTGGCAGGGCAAATGAGGCCTTGGGGCAACCAGGTGGCAGAGGGATCACCTTGATCTCCTCCCCAGTCCGGTTTTGGCAGACAGGGCCCAACCTCGATTTCCAA
This sequence comes from Equus caballus, assembly GCF_041296265.1. Lineage (NCBI taxonomy): Eukaryota > Metazoa > Chordata > Mammalia > Perissodactyla > Equidae > Equus > Equus caballus. The sequence goes on from NC_091704.1 coordinate 18,844,070, forward strand.
AGAAGGATGCAAGGACCCGAGCAGAAGGATTTCAGAGGAGCTTAGACACAGCTGAAGGGAGTGGGAACCCTGTGCCGTATGACACGTGCGCCCTCGAGGAGGAGGAGAGAATCATGGAGCAAGCACAGAGAGCAGAAACGTCAAGATGGGCATGTGTGGATTTGGGGTCCAGGAAGGAAAGATGGAGAGAGAGCCTGAGTGTTTCTGAGGCAGTATTTCGAGATTCCAAGACTGACAGGGACCCCAAGCCATCCTTTGGGCCACAAGAACCACCCCCGCAGGCGTCACCACCAAGAATATCCCATCTGAGATTGGAAGAGGAAATGTGCTGATCGCTACCTCAAGGTCTGAGACATGTACAGAGAGGGTGAGTTGAAAGAAAAATGCAGAGAGAGCCCCTTCGAAGGAATGCTCCCCAACACGAAGACCTTCCACCGACACGCACCCCCCCTCCCCCAACCCAGGGACCTCCTTCCCAGTCGAAAGACTGGAAGCAGGGACGTGAAGTGTTGGAAGGACAAAACAAAGAGCTGAACTGCAAGTGAGTCAATCGTGAAATTGCCATCCAGTACGCGGATGAGTCTGTCCACTTGTCCCAAAATGATATTCCTCTTCCTGATCATGGCACCATGGTGAGCTGAAGTTTGAGCACTGGGGAAGGGGGCTGGGGGAGCATGGCGCCACAGCACCTTCTTGGACCTCTTTGGGCCCCTTCCCTGCGAGTGTCAAAAGAGTTCCCGATAAGGTCTTCCGGCGTTCTTGGGTTTGGAAAGGTGTCTCTTGGGATGGAGGGGGCGGCTCTTCCAACTGCTGGTCCGAAGCCTTGGCCAGGTCAGGCGCACCTGCAGGACACCCAGGAAAGACAACAAGGTGGGGAAAAGAAGAATCATACTCGGCCGCACGGCTGAACACAGCCACTTGGCCACACATCCACAAGGTGAGCGGGAGGAATGGGGAGTGCAGGGAGGCCCGAGCCATGCAGGCCAGCCCCATCCCTCTACTCGCAGGGGCAGATCCGGAGGCCTGGGCTGTGCCTCCAGGCGCTGAAGCCCCTGATTCAGCAAAAGTGCCTGGAACCACACAGGCAGTCCTGTCTCGGGCTCACAGGGCAGACTGTATCCTCCACTGTCCCAGGCGAGCCTTCAAAGATGACCTGAGGAAGGGATGTCAGTGCTAGGCTCCTGGTCCACTTGGTCAGCCTGGCCCTATCCGGCCAGCTCCATCTTCCAAGCCAGAACCATCCATCCTTGCTTCTTGCCTTACTTCCTTCTCCATTCATCCTTTCAATCCTTCATCTGCAGGTCCCACTGATGGACGCAGACCACAGCATGCGCCTGCACAAGCACCTGGCCAGCGGCAGAGGGCGTGCCCACTCTCTCCGAGCCAGATGGACCCGTCGCTTAGCAACCGCGTGGCTCGTTGTGAGGCCAGAGGCGCTCGTTGCCGCACACGCGCGGTGGGGTTGGAGGGCTGGCTTCCACTCCAGGGCGCTGGGCTCTCGGAGGGGTGAGGGAGAGGCCAGGATGACCAATGGGAGCGGTGAGAGGAGGGGGGGAGGTGAGGGCGTGCCCACTTTCCTCTCCTCAGGTCCCTGAGAACCCAGATCTCTGGGTCGCTGCTGCGGCTGCCGCTGCCATTTCTCCCGCTACCGCCACTGCGGCCTGCGCCCCTGCTGATTGCCTAGCTGCCGCCACCACCACCACAGTGTGGGCCGGCCCTGGCGGAGAGACGTGGGCTCGCCAGTCACCACTGAGGCCTCAAATCCAGACCCTCGTGGGTTGGCAATGGATCAGACGGGGTGGCGGGGCAGGATGAAATCCGGCGAGGTGGAGGTGCGGTGTCCCGCTCTAAATGAGGGTCGTGGCAAGCAACCGTCAATCCATTGATCCTGAGGCTGATTCCTCCGCTAGATGTGGGCAGAGGAGGCCCATTCCCTGGCCACAGAGCACAGGGGCCCCTGTCTCTCCCGGTGCCTTTCAGGAATCTGTTGAATGCCACTCTGGCTGACGGCGCCCCTCTACCAGCCACCCCCAAGACCATCGTCCTCCCTCAGGTACCTGGGCATGGCCAGTGAGGACCCTGGTTTGGAGGGTGCTGCTCCCTGTTGGGCACAGCAGTTGCCCGCGAGCGTCTCCCTTCTGCAGAGGCAAGGACGCTTCCCAGAAAACTCTCAGTCCTCACGGCTCTTTCCTCCAGAGTTGTCCTGCTGAGAGTCTTGGCCCAGGTGGCAGCCACGGCCAGCCTCCTTTGGACAGAGCAGCAAGCCATGTGGTGCTCGTCTCTGTGTGCCTCGCATCCGTGCACTCAGGGAGAGGGCCAGGGGAGGGCCTTTCTTAGTGCCTAGTTGCCGATTTCTCACAAACGAGTGCCCTCCGCAGCAGGGAAACATGGGTGTCCTGACTCGAGAGAAGAGGGTGGGACTTGCTGATGGAAGAGCCTGCCCGGTGCGTTCTTGTGGCCTGTGGGGCCTGCCTTGTGTGGCGAACTCCTTTGGCGGGTCATTCTCAACCTTCTGGCTTGACAAGGGTTTTCCTCGCCCTGGAGTTTGAAGGTCCAAGTTGTGTTGTGAGACCGTGCTATTTTTTGGCAGGGCAAATGAGGCCTTGGGGCAACCAGGTGGCAGAGGGATCACCTTGATCTCCTCCCCAGTCCGGTTTTGGCAGACAGGGCCCAACCTCGATTTCCAAAGAAGGATGCAAGGACCCGAGCAGAAGGATTTCAGAGGAGCTTAGACACAGCTGAAGGGAGTGGGAACCCTGTGCCGTACGACACGTGCGCCCTCGAGGAGGAGGAGAGAATCATGGAGCAAGCACAGAGAGCAGAAACGTCAAGATGGGCATGTGTGGATTTGGGGTCCAGGAAGGAAAGATGGAGAGAGAGCCTGAGTGTTTCTGAGGCAGTATTTCGAGATTCCAAGACTGACAGGGACCCCAAGCCATCCTTTGGGCCACAAGAACCACCCCCGCAGGCGTCACCACCAAGAATATCCCATCTGAGATTGGAAGAGGAAATGTGCTGATCGCTACCTCAAGGTCTGAGACATGTACAGAGAGGGTGAGTTGAAAGAAAAATGCAGAGAGAGCCCCTTCGAAGGAATGCTCCCCAACACGAAGACCTTCCACCGACACGCACCCCCCCTCCCCCAACCCAGGGACCTCCTTCCCAGTCGAAAGACTGGAAGCAGGGACGTGAAGTGTTGGAAGGACAAAACAAAGAGCTGAACTGCAAGTGAGTCAATCGTGAAATTGCCATCCAGTACGCGGATGAGTCTGTCCACTTGTCCCAAAATGATATTCCTCTTCCTGATCATGGCACCATGGTGAGCTGAAGTTTGAGCACTGGGGAAGGGGGCTGGGGGAGCATGGCGCCACAGCACCTTCTTGGACCTCTTTGGGCCCCTTCCCTGCGAGTGTCAAAAGAGTTCCCGATAAGGTCTTCCGGCGTTCTTGGGTTTGGAAAGGTGTCTCTTGGGATGGAGGGGGCGGCTCTTCCAACTGCTGGTCCGAAGCCTTGGCCAGGTCAGGCGCACCTGCAGGACACCCAGGAAAGACAACAAGGTGGGGAAAAGAAGAATCATACTCGGCCGCACGGCTGAACACAGCCACTTGGCCACACATCCACAAGGTGAGCGGGAGGAATGGGGAGTGCAGGGAGGCCCGAGCCATGCAGGCCAGCCCCATCCCTCTACTCGCAGGGGCAGATCCGGAGGCCTGGGCTGGGCCTCCAGGCGCTGAAGCCCCTGATTCAGCAAAAGTGCCTGGAACCACACAGGCAGTCCTGTCTCGGGGTCACAGGGCAGACTGTATCCTCCACTGTCCCAGGCGAGCCTTCAAAGATGACCTGAGGAAGGGATGTCAGTGCTAGGCTCCTGGTCCACTTGGTCAGCCTGGCCCTATCCGGCCAGCTCCATCTTCCAAGCCAGAACCATCCATCCTTGCTTCTTGCCTTACTTCCTTCTCCATTCATCCTTTCAATCCTTCATCTGCAGGTCCCACTGATGGACGCAGACCACAGCATGCGCCTGCACAAGCACCTGGCCAGCGGCAGAGGGCGTGCCCACTCTCTCCGAGCCAGATGGACCCGTCGCTTAGCAACCGCGTGGCTCGTTGTGAGGCCAGAGGCGCTCGTTGCCGCACACGCGCGGTGGGGTTGGAGGGCTGGCTTCCACTCCAGGGCGCTGGGCTCTCGGAGGGGTGAGGGAGAGGCCAGGATGACCAATGGGAGCGGTGAGAGGAGGGGGGGAGGTGAGGGCGTGCCCACTTTCCTCTCCTCAGGTCCCTGAGAACCCAGATCTCTGGGTCGCTGCTGCGGCTGCCGCTGCCATTTCTCCCGCTACCGCCACTGCGGCCTCCGCCCCTGCTGATTGCCTAGCTGCCGCCACCACCACCACAGTGTGGGCCGGCCCTGGCGGAGAGACGTGGGCTCGCCAGTCACCACTGAGGCCTCAAATCCAGACCCTCGTGGGTTGGCAATGGATCAGACGGGGTGGCGGGGCAGGATGAAATCCGGCGAGGTGGAGGTGCGGTGTCCCGCTCTAAATGAGGGTCGTGGCAAGCAACCGTCAATCCATTGATCCTGAGGCTGATTCCTCCGCTAGATGTGGGCAGAGGAGGCCCATTCCCTGGCCACAGAGCACAGGGGCCCCTGTCTCTCCCGGTGCCTTTCAGGAATCTGTTGAATGCCACTCTGGCTGACGGCGCCCCTCTACCAGCCACCCCCAAGACCATCGTCCTCCCTCAGGTACCTGGGCATGGCCAGTGAGGACCCTGGTTTGGAGGGTGCTGCTCCCTGTTGGGCACAGCAGTTGCCCGCGAGCGTCTCCCTTCTGCAGAGGCAAGGACGCTTCCCAGAAAACTCTCAGTCCTCACGGCTCTTTCCTCCAGAGTTGTCCTGCTGAGAGTCTTGGCCCAGGTGGCAGCCACGGCCAGCCTCCTTTGGACAGAGCAGCAAGCCATGTGGTGCTCGTCTCTGTGTGCCTCGCATCCGTGCACTCAGGGAGAGGGCCAGGGGAGGGCCTTTCTTAGTGCCTAGTTGCCGATTTCTCACAAACGAGTGCCCTCCGCAGCAGGGAAACATGGGTGTCCTGACTCGAGAGAAGAGGGTGGGACTTGCTGATGGAAGAGCCTGCCCGGTGCGTTCTTGTGGCCTGTGGGGCCTGCCTTGTGTGGCGAACTCCTTTGGCGGGTCATTCTCAACCTTCTGGCTTGACAAGGGTTTTCCTCGCCCTGGAGTTTGAAGGTCCAAGTTGTGTTGTGAGACCGTGCTATTTTTTGGCAGGGCAAATGAGGCCTTGGGGCAACCAGGTGGCAGAGGGATCACCTTGATCTCCTCCCCAGTCCGGTTTTGGCAGACAGGGCCCAACCTCGATTTCCAAAGAAGGATGCAAGGACCCGAGCAGAAGGATTTCAGAGGAGCTTAGACACAGCTGAAGGGAGTGGGAACCCTGTGCCGTATGACACGTGCGCCCTCGAGGAGGAGGAGAGAATCATGGAGCAAGCACAGAGAGCAGAAACGTCAAGATGGGCATGTGTGGATTTGGGGTCCAGGAAGGAAAGATGGAGAGAGAGCCTGAGTGTTTCTGAGGCAGTATTTCGAGATTCCAAGACTGACAGGGACCCCAAGCCATCCTTTGGGCCACAAGAACCACCCCCGCAGGCGTCACCACCAAGAATATCCCATCTGAGATTGGAAGAGGAAATGTGCTGATCGCTACCTCAAGGTCTGAGACATGTACAGAGAGGGTGAGTTGAAAGAAAAATGCAGAGAGAGCCCCTTCGAAGGAATGCTCCCCAACACGAAGACCTTCCACCGACACGCACCCCCCCTCCCCCAACCCAGGGACCTCCTTCCCAGTCGAAAGACTGGAAGCAGGGACGTGAAGTGTTGGAAGGACAAAACAAAGAGCTGAACTGCAAGTGAGTCAATCGTGAAATTGCCATCCAGTACGCGGATGAGTCTGTCCACTTGTCCCAAAATGATATTCCTCTTCCTGATCATGGCACCATGGTGAGCTGAAGTTTGAGCACTGGGGAAGGGGGCTGGGGGAGCATGGCGCCACAGCACCTTCTTGGACCTCTTTGGGCCCCTTCCCTGCGAGTGTCAAAAGAGTTCCCGATAAGGTCTTCCGGCGTTCTTGGGTTTGGAAAGGTGTCTCTTGGGATGGAGGGGGCGGCTCTTCCAACTGCTGGTCCGAAGCCTTGGCCAGGTCAGGCGCACCTGCAGGACACCCAGGAAAGACAACAAGGTGGGGAAAAGAAGAATCATACTCGGCCGCACGGCTGAACACAGCCACTTGGCCACACATCCACAAGGTGAGCGGGAGGAATGGGGAGTGCAGGGAGGCCCGAGCCATGCAGGCCAGCCCCATCCCTCTACTCGCAGGAGCAGATCCGGAGGCCTGGGCTGGGCCTCCAGGCGCTGAAGCCCCTGATTCAGCAAAAGTGCCTGGAACCACACAGGCAGTCCTGTCTCGGGGTCACAGGGCAGACTGTATCCTCCACTGTCCCAGGCGAGCCTTCAAAGATGACCTGAGGAAGGGATGTCAGTGCTAGGCTCCTGGTCCACTTGGTCAGCCTGGCCCTATCCGGCCAGCTCCATCTTCCAAGCCAGAACCATCCATCCTTGCTTCTTGCCTTACTTCCTTCTCCATTCATCCTTTCAATCCTTCATCTGCAGGTCCCACTGATGGACGCAGACCACAGCATGCGCCTGCACAAGCACCTGGCCAGCGGCAGAGGGCGTGCCCACTCTCTCCGAGCCAGATGGACCCGTCGCTTAGCAACCGCGTGGCTCGTTGTGAGGCCAGAGGCGCTCGTTGCCGCACACGCGCGGTGGGGTTGGAGGGCTGGCTTCCACTCCAGGGCGCTGGGCTCTCGGAGGGGTGAGGGAGAGGCCAGGATGACCAATGGGAGCGGTGAGAGGAGGGGGGGAGGTGAGGGCGTGCCCACTTTCCTCTCCTCAGGTCCCTGAGAACCCAGATCTCTGGGTCGCTGCTGCGGCTGCCGCTGCCATTTCTCCCGCTACCGCCACTGCAGCCTCCGCCCCTGCTGATTGCCTAGCTGCCGCCACCACCACCACAGTGTGGGCCGGCCCTGGCGGAGAGACGTGGGCTCGCCAGTCACCACTGAGGCCTCAAATCCAGACCCTCGTGGGTTGGCAATGGATCAGACGGGGTGGCGGGGCAGGATGAAATCCGGCGAGGTGGAGGTGCGGTGTCCCGCTCTAAATGAGGGTCGTGGCAAGCAACCGTCAATCCATTGATCCTGAGGCTGATTCCTCCGCTAGATGTGGGCAGAGGAGGCCCATTCCCTGGCCACAGAGCACAGGGGCCCCTGTCTCTCCCGGTGCCTTTCAGGAATCTGTTGAATGCCACTCTGGCTGACGGCGCCCCTCTACCAGCCACCCCCAAGACCATCGTCCTCCCTCAGGTACCTGGGCATGGCCAGTGAGGACCCTGGTTTGGAGGGTGCTGCTCCCTGTTGGGCACAGCAGTTGCCCGCGAGCGTCTCCCTTCTGCAGAGGCAAGGACGCTTCCCAGAAAACTCTCAGTCCTCACGGCTCTTTCCTCCAGAGTTGTCCTGCTGAGAGTCTTGGCCCAGGTGGCAGCCACGGCCAGCCTCCTTTGGACAGAGCAGCAAGCCATGTGGTGCTCGTCTCTGTGTGCCTCGCATCCGTGCACTCAGGGAGAGGGCCAGGGGAGGGCCTTTCTTAGTGCCTAGTTGCCGATTTCTCACAAACGAGTGCCCTCCGCAGCAGGGAAACATGGGTGTCCTGACTCGAGAGAAGAGGGTGGGACTTGCTGATGGAAGAGCCTGCCCGGTGCGTTCTTGTGGCCTGTGGGGCCTGCCTTGTGTGGCGAACTCCTTTGGCGGGTCATTCTCAACCTTCTGGCTTGACAAGGGTTTTCCTCGCCCTGGAGTTTGAAGGTCCAAGTTGTGTTGTGAGACCGTGCTATTTTTTGGCAGGGCAAATGAGGCCTTGGGGCAACCAGGTGGCAGAGGGATCACCTTGATCTCCTCCCCAGTCCGGTTTTGGCAGACAGGGCCCAACCTCGATTTCCAAAGAAGGATGCAAGGACCCGAGCAGAAGGATTTCAGAGGAGCTTAGACACAGCTGAAGGGAGTGGGAACCCTGTGCCGTACGACACGTGCGCCCTCGAGGAGGAGGAGAGAATCATGGAGCAAGCACAGAGAGCAGAAACGTCAAGATGGGCATGTGTGGATTTGGGGTCCAGGAAGGAAAGATGGAGAGAGAGCCTGAGTGTTTCTGAGGCAGTATTTCGAGATTCCAAGACTGACAGGGACCCCAAGCCATCCTTTGGGCCACAAGAACCACCCCCGCAGGCGTCACCACCAAGAATATCCCATCTGAGATTGGAAGAGGAAATGTGCTGATCGCTACCTCAAGGTCTGAGACATGTACAGAGAGGGTGAGTTGAAAGAAAAATGCAGAGAGAGCCCCTTCGAAGGAATGCTCCCCAACACGAAGACCTTCCACCGACACGCACCCCCCCTCCCCCAACCCAGGGACCTCCTTCCCAGTCGAAAGACTGGAAGCAGGGACGTGAAGTGTTGGAAGGACAAAACAAAGAGCTGAACTGCAAGTGAGTCAATCGTGAAATTGCCATCCAGTACGCGGATGAGTCTGTCCACTTGTCCCAAAATGATATTCCTCTTCCTGATCATGGCACCATGGTGAGCTGAAGTTTGAGCACTGGGGAAGGGGGCTGGGGGAGCATGGCGCCACAGCACCTTCTTGGACCTCTTTGGGCCCCTTCCCTGCGAGTGTCAAAAGAGTTCCCGATAAGGTCTTCCGGCGTTCTTGGGTTTGGAAAGGTGTCTCTTGGGATGGAGGGGGCGGCTCTTCCAACTGCTGGTCCGAAGCCTTGGCCAGGTCAGGCGCACCTGCAGGACACCCAGGAAAGACAACAAGGTGGGGAAAAGAAGAATCATACTCGGCCGCACGGCTGAACACAGCCACTTGGCCACACATCCACAAGGTGAGCGGGAGGAATGGGGAGTGCAGGGAGGCCCGAGCCATGCAGGCCAGCCCCATCCCTCTACTCGCAGGGGCAGATCCGGAGGCCTGGGCTGTGCCTCCAGGCGCTGAAGCCCCTGATTCAGCAAAAGTGCCTGGAACCACACAGGCAGTCCTGTCTCGGGGTCACAGGGCAGACTGTATCCTCCACTGTCCCAGGCGAGCCTTCAAAGATGACCTGAGGAAGGGATGTCAGTGCTAGGCTCCTGGTCCACTTGGTCAGCCTGGCCCTATCCGGCCAGCTCCATCTTCCAAGCCAGAACCATCCATCCTTGCTTCTTGCCTTACTTCCTTCTCCATTCATCCTTTCAATCCTTCATCTGCAGGTCCCACTGATGGACGCAGACCACAGCATGCGCCTGCACAAGCACCTGGCCAGCGGCAGAGGGCGTGCCCACTCTCTCCGAGCCAGATGGACCCGTCGCTTAGCAACCGCGTGGCTCGTTGTGAGGCCAGAGGCGCTCGTTGCCGCACACGCGCGGTGGGGTTGGAGGGCTGGCTTCCACTCCAGGGCGCTGGGCTCTCGGAGGGGTGAGGGAGAGGCCAGGATGACCAATGGAAGCGGTGAGAGGAGGGGGGGAGGTGAGGGCGTGCCCACTTTCCTCTCCTCAGGTCCCTGAGAACCCAGATCTCTGGGTCGCTGCTGCGGCTGCCGCTGCCATTTCTCCCGCTACCGCCACTGCGGCCTCCGCCCCTGCTGATTGCCTAGCTGCCGCCACCACCACCACAGTGTGGGCCGGCCCTGGCGGAGAGACGTGGGCTCGCCAGTCACCACTGAGGCCTCAAATCCAGACCCTCGTGGGTTGGCAATGGATCAGACGGGGTGGCGGGGCAGGATGAAATCCGGCGAGGTGGAGGTGCGGTGTCCCGCTCTAAATGACGGTCGTGGCAAGCAACCGTCAATCCATTGATCCTGAGGCTGATTCCTCCGCTAGATGTGGGCAGAGGAGGCCCATTCCCTGGCCACAGAGCACAGGGGCCCCTGTCTCTCCCGGTGCCTTTCAGGAATCTGTTGAATGCCACTCTGGCTGACGGCGCCCCTCTACCAGCCACCCCCAAGACCATCGTCCTCCCTCAGGTACCTGGGCATGGCCAGTGAGGACCCTGGTTTGGAGGGTGCTGCTCCCTGTTGGGCACAGCAGTTGCCCGCGAGCGTCTCCCTTCTGCAGAGGCAAGGACGCTTCCCAGAAAACTCTCAGTCCTCACGGCTCTTTCCTCCAGAGTTGTCCTGCTGAGAGTCTTGGCCCAGGTGGCAGCCACGGCCAGCCTCCTTTGGACAGAGCAGCAAGCCATGTGGTGCTCGTCTCTGTGTGCCTCGCATCCGTGCACTCAGGGAGAGGGCCAGGGGAGGGCCTTTCTTAGTGCCTAGTTGCCGATTTCTCACAAACGAGTGCCCTCCGCAGCAGGGAAACATGGGTGTCCTGACTCGAGAGAAGAGGGTGGGACTTGCTGATGGAAGAGCCTGCCCGGTGCGTTCTTGTGGCCTGTGGGGCCTGCCTTGTGTGGCGAACTCCTTTGGCGGGTCATTCTCAACCTTCTGGCTTGACAAGGGTTTTCCTCGCCCTGGAGTTTGAAGGTCCAAGTTGTGTTGTGAGACCGTGCTATTTTTTGGCAGGACAAATGAGGCCTTGGGGCAACCAGGTGGCAGAGGGATCACCTTGATCTCCTCCCCAGTCCGGTTTTGGCAGACAGGGCCCAACCTCGATTTCCAAAGAAGGATGCAAGGACCCGAGCAGAAGGATTTCAGAGGAGCTTAGACACAGCTGAAGGGAGTGGGAACCCTGTGCCGTACGACACGTGCGCCCTCGAGGAGGAGGAGAGAATCATGGAGCAAGCACAGAGAGCAGAAACGTCAAGATGGGCATGTGTGGATTTGGGGTCCAGGAAGGAAAGATGGAGAGAGAGCCTGAGTGTTTCTGAGGCAGTATTTCGAGATTCCAAGACTGACAGGGACCCCAAGCCATCCTTTGGGCCACAAGAACCACCCCCGCAGGCGTCACCACCAAGAATATCCCATCTGAGATTGGAAGAGGAAATGTGCTGATCGCTACCTCAAGGTCTGAGACATGTACAGAGAGGGTGAGTTGAAAGAAAAATGCAGAGAGAGCCCCTTCGAAGGAATGCTCCCCAACACGAAGACCTTCCACCGACACGCACCCCCCCTCCCCCAACCCAGGGACCTCCTTCCCAGTCGAAAGACTGGAAGCAGGGACGTGAAGTGTTGGAAGGACAAAACAAAGAGCTGAACTGCAAGTGAGTCAATCTTGAAATTGCCATCCAGTACGCGGATGAGTCTGTCCACTTGTCCCAAAATGATATTCCTCTTCCTGATCATGGCACCATGGTGAGCTGAAGTTTGAGCACTGGGGAAGGGGGCTGGGGGAGCATGGCGCCACAGCACCTTCTTGGACCTCTTTGGGCCCCTTCCCTGTGAGTGTCAAAAGAGTTCCCGATAAGGTCTTCCGGCGTTCTTGGGTTTGGAAAGGTGTCTCTTGGGATGGAGGGGGCGGCTCTTCCAACTGCTGGTCCGAAGCCTTGGCCAGGTCAGGCGCACCTGCAGGACACCCAGGAAAGACAACAAGGTGGGGAAAAGAAGAATCATACTCGGCCGCACGGCTGAACACAGCCACTTGGCCACACATCCACAAGGTGAGCGGGAGGAATGGGGAGTGCAGGGAGGCCCGAGCCATGCAGGCCAGCCCCATCCCTCTACTCGCAGGGGCAGATCCGGAGGCCTGGGCTGTGCCTCCAGGCGCTGAAGCCCCTGATTCAGCAAAAGTGCCTGGAACCACACAGGCAGTCCTGTCTCGGGGTCACAGGGCAGACTGTATCCTCCACTGTCCCAGGCGAGCCTTCAAAGATGACCTGAGGAAGGGATGTCAGTGCTAGGCTCCTGGTCCACTTGGTCAGCCTGGCCCTATCCGGCCAGCTCCATCTTCCAAGCCAGAACCATCCATCCTTGCTTCTTGCCTTACTTCCTTCTCCATTCATCCTTTCAATCCTTCATCTGCAGGTCCCACTGATGGACGCAGACCACAGCATGCGCCTGCACAAGCACCTGGCCAGCGGCAGAGGGCGTGCCCACTCTCTCCGAGCCAGATGGACCCGTCGCTTAGCAACCGCGTGGCTCGTTGTGAGGCCAGAGGCGCTCGTTGCCGCACACGCGCGGTGGGGTTGGAGGGCTGGCTTCCACTCCAGGGCGCTGGGCTCTCGGAGGGGTGAGGGAGAGGCCAGGATGACCAATGGGAGCGGTGAGAGGAGGGGGGGAGGTGAGGGCGTGCCCACTTTCCTCTCCTCAGGTCCCTGAGAACCCAGATCTCTGGGTCGCTGCTGCGGCTGCCGCTGCCATTTCTCCCGCTACCGCCACTGCGGCCTCCGCCCCTGCTGATTGCCTAGCTGCCGCCACCACCACCACAGTGTGGGCCGGCCCTGGCGGAGAGACGTGGGCTCGCCAGTCACCACTGAGGCCTCAAATCCAGACCCTCGTGGGTTGGCAATGGATCAGACGGGGTGGCGGGGCAGGATGAAATCCGGCGAGGTGGAGGTGCGGTGTCCCGCTCTAAATGAGGGTCGTGGCAAGCAACCGTCAATCCATTGATCCTGAGGCTGATTCCTCCGCTAGATGTGGGCAGAGGAGGCCCATTCCCTGGCCACAGAGCACAGGGGCCCCTGTCTCTCCCGGTGCCTTTCAGGAATCTGTTGAATGCCACTCTGGCTGACGGCGCCCCTCTACCAGCCACCCCCAAGACCATCGTCCTCCCTCAGGTACCTGGGCATGGCCAGTGAGGACCCTGGTTTGGAGGGTGCTGCTCCCTGTTGGGCACAGCAGTTGCCCGCGAGCGTCTCCCTTCTGCAGAGGCAAGGACGCTTCCCAGAAAACTCTCAGTCCTCACGGCTCTTTCCTCCAGAGTTGTCCTGCTGAGAGTCTTGGCCCAGGTGGCAGCCACGGCCAGCCTCCTTTGGACAGAGCAGCAAGCCATGTGGTGCTCGTCTCTGTGTGCCTCGCATCCGTGCACTCAGGGAGAGGGCCAGGGGAGGGCCTTTCTTAGTGCCTAGTTGCCGATTTCTCACAAACGAGTGCCCTCCGCAGCAGGGAAACATGGGTGTCCTGACTCGAGAGAAGAGGGTGGGACTTGCTGATGGAAGAGCCTGCCCGGTGCGTTCTTGTGGCCTGTGGGGCCTGCCTTGTGTGGCGAACTCCTTTGGCGGGTCATTCTCAACCTTCTGGCTTGACAAGGGTTTTCCTCGCCCTGGAGTTTGAAGGTCCAAGTTGTGTTGTGAGACCGTGCTATTTTTTGGCAGGGCAAATGAGGCCTTGGGGCAACCAGGTGGCAGAGGGATCACCTTGATCTCCTCCCCAGTCCGGTTTTGGCAGACAGGGCCCAACCTCGATTTCCAAAGAAGGATGCAAGGACCCGAGCAGAAGGATTTCAGAGGAGCTTAGACACAGCTGAAGGGAGTGGGAACCCTGTGCCGTATGACACGTGCGCCCTCGAGGAGGAGGAGAGAATCATGGAGCAAGCACAGAGAGCAGAAACGTCAAGATGGGCATGTGTGGATTTGGGGTCCAGGAAGGAAAGATGGAGAGAGAGCCTGAGTGTTTCTGAGGCAGTATTTCGAGATTCCAAGACTGACAGGGACCCCGAGCCATCCTTTGGGCCACAAGAACCACCCCCGCAGGCGTCACCACCAAGAATATCCCATCTGAGATTGGAAGAGGAAATGTGCTGATCGCTACCTCAAGGTCTGAGACATGTACAGAGAGGGTGAGTTGAAAGAAAAATGCAGAGAGAGCCCCTTCGAAGGAATGCTCCCCAACACGAAGACCTTCCACCGACACGCACCCCCCCTCCCCCAACCCAGGGACCTCCTTCCCAGTCGAAAGACTGGAAGCAGGGACGTGAAGTGTTGGAAGGACAAAACAAAGAGCTGAACTGCAAGTGAGTCAATCGTGAAATTGCCATCCAGTACGCGGATGAGTCTGTCCACTTGTCCCAAAATGATATTCCTCTTCCTGATCATGGCACCATGGTGAGCTGAAGTTTGAGCACTGGGGAAGGGGGCTGGGGGAGCATGGCGCCACAGCACCTTCTTGGACCTCTTTGGGCCCCTTCCCTGCGAGTGTCAAAAGAGTTCCCGATAAGGTCTTCCGGCGTTCTTGGGTTTGGAAAGGTGTCTCTTGGGATGGAGGGGGCGGCTCTTCCAACTGCTGGTCCGAAGCCTTGGCCAGGTCAGGCGCACCTGCAGGACACCCAGGAAAGACAACAAGGTGGGGAAAAGAAGAATCATACTCGGCCGCACGGCTGAACACAGCCACTTGGCCACACATCCACAAGGTGAGCGGGAGGAATGGGGAGTGCAGGGAGGCCCGAGCCATGCAGGCCAGCCCCATCCCTCTACTCGCAGGAGCAGATCCGGAGGCCTGGGCTGGGCCTCCAGGCGCTGAAGCCCCTGATTCAGCAAAAGTGCCTGGAACCACACAGGCAGTCCTGTCTCGGGGTCACAGGGCAGACTGTATCCTCCACTGTCCCAGGCGAGCCTTCAAAGATGACCTGAGGAAGGGATGTCAGTGCTAGGCTCCTGGTCCACTTGGTCAGCCTGGCCCTATCCGGCCAGCTCCATCTTCCAAGCCAGAACCATCCATCCTTGCTTCTTGCCTTACTTCCTTCTCCATTCATCCTTTCAATCCTTCATCTGCAGGTCCCACTGATGGACGCAGACCACAGCATGCGCCTGCACAAGCACCTGGCCAGCGGCAGAGGGCGTGCCCACTCTCTCCGAGCCAGATGGACCCGTCGCTTAGCAACCGCGTGGCTCGTTGTGAGGCCAGAGGCGCTCGTTGCCGCACACGCGCGGTGGGGTTGGAGGGCTGGCTTCCACTCCAGGGCGCTGGGCTCTCGGAGGGGTGAGGGAGAGGCCAGGATGACCAATGGGAGCGGTGAGAGGAGGGGGGGAGGTGAGGGCGTGCCCACTTTCCTCTCCTCAGGTCCCTGAGAACCCAGATCTCTGGGTCGCTGCTGCGGCTGCCGCTGCCATTTCTCCCGCTACCGCCACTGCAGCCTCCGCCCCTGCTGATTGCCTAGCTGCCGCCACCACCACCACAGTGTGGGCCGGCCCTGGCGGAGAGACGTGGGCTCGCCAGTCACCACTGAGGCCTCAAATCCAGACCCTCGTGGGTTGGCAATGGATCAGACGGGGTGGCGGGGCAGGATGAAATCCGGCGAGGTGGAGGTGCGGTGTCCCGCTCTAAATGACAGTCGTGGCAAGCAACCGTCAATCCATTGATCCTGAGGCTGATTCCTCCGCTAGATGTGGGCAGAGGAGGCCCATTCCCTGGCCACAGAGCACAGGGGCCCCTGTCTCTCCCGGTGCCTTTCAGGAATCTGTTGAATGCCACTCTGGCTGACGGCGCCCCTCTACCAGCCACCCCCAAGACCATCGTCCTCCCTCAGGTACCTGGGCATGGCCAGTGAGGACCCTGGTTTGGAGGGTGCTGCTCCCTGTTGGGCACAGCAGTTGCCCGCGAGCGTCTCCCTTCTGCAGAGGCAAGGACGCTTCCCAGAAAACTCTCAGTCCTCACGGCTCTTTCCTCCAGAGTTGTCCTGCTGAGAGTCTTGGCCCAGGTGGCAGCCACGGCCAGCCTCCTTTGGACAGAGCAGCAAGCCATGTGGTGCTCGTCTCTGTGTGCCTCGCATCCGTGCACTCAGGGAGAGGGCCAGGGGAGGGCCTTTCTTAGTGCCTAGTTGCCGATTTCTCACAAACGAGTGCCCTCCGCAGCAGGGAAACATGGGTGTCCTGACTCGAGAGAAGAGGGTGGGACTTGCTGATGGAAGAGCCTGCCCGGTGCGTTCTTGTGGCCTGTGGGGCCTGCCTTGTGTGGCGAACTCCTTTGGCGGGTCATTCTCAACCTTCTGGCTTGACAAGGGTTTTCCTCGCCCTGGAGTTTGAAGGTCCAAGTTGTGTTGTGAGACCGTGCTATTTTTTGGCAGGGCAAATGAGGCCTTGGGGCAACCAGGTGGCAGAGGGATCACCTTGATCTCCTCCCCAGTCCGGTTTTGGCAGACAGGGCCCAACCTCGATTTCCAAAGAAGGATGCAAGGACCCGAGCAGAAGGATTTCAGAGGAGCTTAGACACAGCTGAAGGGAGTGGGAACCCTGTGCCGTACGACACGTGCGCCCTCGAGGAGGAGGAGAGAATCATGGAGCAAGCACAGAGAGCAGAAACGTCAAGATGGGCATGTGTGGATTTGGGGTCCAGGAAGGAAAGATGGAGAGAGAGCCTGAGTGTTTCTGAGGCAGTATTTCGAGATTCCAAGACTGACAGGGACCCCAAGCCATCCTTTGGGCCACAAGAACCACCCCCGCAGGCGTCACCACCAAGAATATCCCATCTGAGATTGGAAGAGGAAATGTGCTGATCGCTACCTCAAGGTCTGAGACATGTACAGAGAGGGTGAGTTGAAAGAAAAATGCAGAGAGAGCCCCTTCGAAGGAATGCTCCCCAACACGAAGACCTTCCACCGACACGCACCCCCCCTCCCCCAACCCAGGGACCTCCTTCCCAGTCGAAAGACTGGAAGCAGGGACGTGAAGTGTTGGAAGGACAAAACAAAGAGCTGAACTGCAAGTGAGTCAATCGTGAAATTGCCATCCAGTACGCGGATGAGTCTGTCCACTTGTCCCAAAATGATATTCCTCTTCCTGATCATGGCACCATGGTGAGCTGAAGTTTGAGCACTGGGGAAGGGGGCTGGGGGAGCATGGCGCCACAGCACCTTCTTGGACCTCTTTGGGCCCCTTCCCTGCGAGTGTCAAAAGAGTTCCCGATAAGGTCTTCCGGCGTTCTTGGGTTTGGAAAGGTGTCTCTTGGGATGGAGGGGGCGGCTCTTCCAACTGCTGGTCCGAAGCCTTGGCCAGGTCAGGCGCACCTGCAGGACACCCAGGAAAGACAACAAGGTGGGGAAAAGAAGAATCATACTCGGCCGCACGGCTGAACACAGCCACTTGGCCACACATCCACAAGGTGAGCGGGAGGAATGGGGAGTGCAGGGAGGCCCGAGCCATGCAGGCCAGCCCCATCCCTCTACTCGCAGGGGCAGATCCGGAGGCCTGGGCTGGGCCTCCAGGCGCTGAAGCCCCTGATTCAGCAAAAGTGCCTGGAACCACACAGGCAGTCCTGTCTCGGGGTCACAGGGCAGACTGTATCCTCCACTGTCCCAGGCGAGCCTTCAAAGATGACCTGAGGAAGGGATGTCAGTGCTAGGCTCCTGGTCCACTTGGTCAGCCTGGCCCTATCCGGCCAGCTCCATCTTCCAAGCCAGAACCATCCATCCTTGCTTCTTGCCTTACTTCCTTCTCCATTCATCCTTTCAATCCTTCATCTGCAGGTCCCACTGATGGACGCAGACCACAGCATGCGCCTGCACAAGCACCTGGCCAGCGGCAGAGGGCGTGCCCACTCTCTCCGAGCCAGATGGACCCGTCGCTTAGCAACCGCGTGGCTCGTTGTGAGGCCAGAGGCGCTCGTTGCCGCACACGCGCGGTGGGGTTGGAGGGCTGGCTTCCACTCCAGGGCGCTGGGCTCTCGGAGGGGTGAGGGAGAGGCCAGGATGACCAATGGAAGCGGTGAGAGGAGGGGGGGAGGTGAGGGCGTGCCCACTTTCCTCTCCTCAGGTCCCTGAGAACCCAGATCTCTGGGTCGCTGCTGCGGCTGCCGCTGCCATTTCTCCCGCTACCGCCACTGCGGCCTCCGCCCCTGCTGATTGCCTAGCTGCCGCCACCACCACCACAGTGTGGGCCGGCCCTGGCAGAGAGACGTGGGCTCGCCAGTCACCACTGAGGCCTCAAATCCAGACCCTCGTGGGTTGGCAATGGATCAGACGGGGTGGCGGGGCAGGATGAAATCCGGCGAGGTGGAGGTGCGGTGTCCCGCTCTAAATGACGGTCGTGGCAAGCAACCGTCAATCCATTGATCCTGAGGCTGATTCCTCCGCTAGATGTGGGCAGAGGAGGCCCATTCCCTGGCCACAGAGCACAGGGGCCCCTGTCTCTCCCGGTGCCTTTCAGGAATCTGTTGAATGCCACTCTGGCTGACGGCGCCCCTCTACCAGCCACCCCCAAGACCATCGTCCTCCCTCAGGTACCTGGGCATGGCCAGTGAGGACCCTGGTTTGGAGGGTGCTGCTCCCTGTTGGGCACAGCAGTTGCCCGCGAGCGTCTCCCTTCTGCAGAGGCAAGGACGCTTCCCAGAAAACTCTCAGTCCTCACGGCTCTTTCCTCCAGAGTTGTCCTGCTGAGAGTCTTGGCCCAGGTGGCAGCCACGGCCAGCCTCCTTTGGACAGAGCAGCAAGCCATGTGGTGCTCGTCTCTGTGTGCCTCGCATCCGTGCACTCAGGGAGAGGGCCAGGGGAGGGCCTTTCTTAGTGCCTAGTTGCCGATTTCTCACAAACGAGTGCCCTCCGCAGCAGGGAAACATGGGTGTCCTGACTCGAGAGAAGAGGGTGGGACTTGCTGATGGAAGAGCCTGCCCGGTGCGTTCTTGTGGCCTGTGGGGCCTGCCTTGTGTGGCGAACTCCTTTGGCGGGTCATTCTCAACCTTCTGGCTTGACAAGGGTTTTCCTCGCCCTGGAGTTTGAAGGTCCAAGTTGTGTTGTGAGACCGTGCTATTTTTTGGCAGGACAAATGAGGCCTTGGGGCAACCAGGTGGCAGAGGGATCACCTTGATCTCCTCCCCAGTCCGGTTTTGGCAGACAGGGCCCAACCTCGATTTCCAAAGAAGGATGCAAGGACCCGAGCAGAAGGATTTCAGAGGAGCTTAGACACAGCTGAAGGGAGTGGGAACCCTGTGCCGTACGACACGTGCGCCCTCGAGGAGGAGGAGAGAATCATGGAGCAAGCACAGAGAGCAGAAACGTCAAGATGGGCATGTGTGGATTTGGGGTCCAGGAAGGAAAGATGGAGAGAGAGCCTGAGTGTTTCTGAGGCAGTATTTCGAGATTCCAAGACTGACAGGGACCCCAAGCCATCCTTTGGGCCACAAGAACCACCCCCGCAGGCGTCACCACCAAGAATATCCCATCTGAGATTGGAAGAGGAAATGTGCTGATCACTACCTCAAGGTCTGAGACATGTACAGAGAGGGTGAGTTGAAAGAAAAATGCAGAGAGAGCCCCTTCGAAGGAATGCTCCCCAACACGAAGACCTTCCACCGACACGCACCCCCCCTCCCCCAACCCAGGGACCTCCTTCCCAGTCGAAAGACTGGAAGCAGGGACGTGAAGTGTTGGAAGGACAAAACAAAGAGCTGAACTGCAAGTGAGTCAATCTTGAAATTGCCATCCAGTACGCGGATGAGTCTGTCCACTTGTCCCAAAATGATATTCCTCTTCCTGATCATGGCACCATGGTGAGCTGAAGTTTGAGCACTGGGGAAGGGGGCTGGGGGAGCATGGCGCCACAGCACCTTCTTGGACCTCTTTGGGCCCCTTCCCTGTGAGTGTCAAAAGAGTTCCCGATAAGGTCTTCCGGCGTTCTTGGGTTTGGAAAGGTGTCTCTTGGGATGGAGGGGGCGGCTCTTCCAACTGCTGGTCCGAAGCCTTGGCCAGGTCAGGCGCACCTGCAGGACACCCAGGAAAGACAACAAGGTGGGGAAAAGAAGAATCATACTCGGCCGCACGGCTGAACACAGCCACTTGGCCACACATCCACAAGGTGAGCGGGAGGAATGGGGAGTGCAGGGAGGCCCGAGCCATGCAGGCCAGCCCCATCCCTCTACTCGCAGGGGCAGATCCGGAGGCCTGGGCTGTGCCTCCAGGCGCTGAAGCCCCTGATTCAGCAAAAGTGCCTGGAACCACACAGGCAGTCCTGTCTCGGGGTCACAGGGCAGACTGTATCCTCCACTGTCCCAGGCGAGCCTTCAAAGATGACCTGAGGAAGGGATGTCAGTGCTAGGCTCCTGGTCCACTTGGTCAGCCTGGCCCTATCCGGCCAGCTCCATCTTCCAAGCCAGAACCATCCATCCTTGCTTCTTGCCTTACTTCCTTCTCCATTCATCCTTTCAATCCTTCATCTGCAGGTCCCACTGATGGACGCAGACCACAGCATGCGCCTGCACAAGCACCTGGCCAGCGGCAGAGGGCGTGCCCACTCTCTCCGAGCCAGATGGACCCGTCGCTTAGCAACCGCGTGGCTCGTTGTGAGGCCAGAGGCGCTCGTTGCCGCACACGCGCGGTGGGGTTGGAGGGCTGGCTTCCACTCCAGGGCGCTGGGCTCTCGGAGGGGTGAGGGAGAGGCCAGGATGACCAATGGGAGCGGTGAGAGGAGGGGGGGAGGTGAGGGCGTGCCCACTTTCCTCTCCTCAGGTCCCTGAGAACCCAGATCTCTGGGTCGCTGCTGCGGCTGCCGCTGCCATTTCTCCCGCTACCGCCACTGCGGCCTCCGCCCCTGCTGATTGCCTAGCTGCCGCCACCACCACCACAGTGTGGGCCGGCCCTGGCGGAGAGACGTGGGCTCGCCAGTCACCACTGAGGCCTCAAATCCAGACCCTCGTGGGTTGGCAATGGATCAGACGGGGTGGCGGGGCAGGATGAAATCCGGCGAGGTGGAGGTGCGGTGTCCCGCTCTAAATGACGGTCGTGGCAAGCAACCGTCAATCCATTGATCCTGAGGCTGATTCCTCCGCTAGATGTGGGCAGAGGAGGCCCATTCCCTGGCCACAGAGCACAGGGGCCCCTGTCTCTCCCGGTGCCTTTCAGGAATCTGTTGAATGCCACTCTGGCTGACGGCGCCCCTCTACCAGCCACCCCCAAGACCATCGTCCTCCCTCAGGTACCTGGGCATGGCCAGTGAGGACCCTGGTTTGGAGGGTGCTGCTCCCTGTTGGGCACAGCAGTTGCCCGCGAGCGTCTCCCTTCTGCAGAGGCAAGGACGCTTCCCAGAAAACTCTCAGTCCTCACGGCTCTTTCCTCCAGAGTTGTCCTGCTGAGAGTCTTGGCCCAGGTGGCAGCCACGGCCAGCCTCCTTTGGACAGAGCAGCAAGCCATGTGGTGCTCGTCTCTGTGTGCCTCGCATCCGTGCACTCAGGGAGAGGGCCAGGGGAGGGCCTTTCTTAGTGCCTAGTTGCCGATTTCTCACAAACGAGTGCCCTCCGCAGCAGGGAAACATGGGTGTCCTGACTCGAGAGAAGAGGGTGGGACTTGCTGATGGAAGAGCCTGCCCGGTGCGTTCTTGTGGCCTGTGGGGCCTGCCTTGTGTGGCGAACTCCTTTGGCGGGTCATTCTCAACCTTCTGGCTTGACAAGGGTTTTCCTCGCCCTGGAGTTTGAAGGTCCAAGTTGTGTTGTGAGACCGTGCTATTTTTTGGCAGGGCAAATGAGGCCTTGGGGCAACCAGGTGGCAGAGGGATCACCTTGATCTCCTCCCCAGTCCGGTTTTGGCAGACAGGGCCCAACCTCGATTTCCAAAGAAGGATGCAAGGACCCGAGCAGAAGGATTTCAGAGGAGCTTAGACACAGCTGAAGGGAGTGGGAACCCTGTGCCGTACGACACGTGCGCCCTCGAGGAGGAGGAGAGAATCATGGAGCAAGCACAGAGAGCAGAAACGTCAAGATGGGCATGTGTGGATTTGGGGTCCAGGAAGGAAAGATGGAGAGAGAGCCTGAGTGTTTCTGAGGCAGTATTTCGAGATTCCAAGACTGACAGGGACCCCAAGCCATCCTTTGGGCCACAAGAACCACCCCCGCAGGCGTCACCACCAAGAATATCCCATCTGAGATTGGAAGAGGAAATGTGCTGATCGCTACCTCAAGGTCTGAGACATGTACAGAGAGGGTGAGTTGAAAGAAAAATGCAGAGAGAGCCCCTTCGAAGGAATGCTCCCCAACACGAAGACCTTCCACCGACACGCACCCCCCCTCCCCCAACCCAGGGACCTCCTTCCCAGTCGAAAGACTGGAAGCAGGGACGTGAAGTGTTGGAAGGACAAAACAAAGAGCTGAACTGCAAGTGAGTCAATCGTGAAATTGCCATCCAGTACGCGGATGAGTCTGTCCACTTGTCCCAAAATGATATTCCTCTTCCTGATCATGGCACCATGGTGAGCTGAAGTTTGAGCACTGGGGAAGGGGGCTGGGGGAGCATGGCGCCACAGCACCTTCTTGGACCTCTTTGGGCCCCTTCCCTGCGAGTGTCAAAAGAGTTCCCGATAAGGTCTTCCGGCGTTCTTGGGTTTGGAAAGGTGTCTCTTGGGATGGAGGGGGCGGCTCTTCCAACTGCTGGTCCGAAGCCTTGGCCAGGTCAGGCGCACCTGCAGGACACCCAGGAAAGACAACAAGGTGGGGAAAAGAAGAATCATACTCGGCCGCACGGCTGAACACAGCCACTTGGCCACACATCCACAAGGTGAGCGGGAGGAATGGGGAGTGCAGGGAGGCCCGAGCCATGCAGGCCAGCCCCATCCCTCTACTCGCAGGGGCAGATCCGGAGGCCTGGGCTGTGCCTCCAGGCGCTGAAGCCCCTGATTCAGCAAAAGTGCCTGGAACCACACAGGCAGTCCTGTCTCGGGCTCACAGGGCAGACTGTATCCTCCACTGTCCCAGGCGAGCCTTCAAAGATGACCTGAGGAAGGGATGTCAGTGCTAGGCTCCTGGTCCACTTGGTCAGCCTGGCCCTATCCGGCCAGCTCCATCTTCCAAGCCAGAACCATCCATCCTTGCTTCTTGCCTTACTTCCTTCTCCATTCATCCTTTCAATCCTTCATCTGCAGGTCCCACTGATGGACGCAGACCACAGCATGCGCCTGCACAAGCACCTGGCCAGCGGCAGAGGGCGTGCCCACTCTCTCCGAGCCAGATGGACCCGTCGCTTAGCAACCGCGTGGCTCGTTGTGAGGCCAGAGGCGCTCGTTGCCGCACACGCGCGGTGGGGTTGGAGGGCTGGCTTCCACTCCAGGGCGCTGGGCTCTCGGAGGGGTGAGGGAGAGGCCAGGATGACCAATGGGAGCGGTGAGAGGAGGGGGGGAGGTGAGGGCGTGCCCACTTTCCTCTCCTCAGGTCCCTGAGAACCCAGATCTCTGGGTCGCTGCTGCGGCTGCCGCTGCCATTTCTCCCGCTACCGCCACTGCGGCCTGCGCCCCTGCTGATTGCCTAGCTGCCGCCACCACCACCACAGTGTGGGCCGGCCCTGGCGGAGAGACGTGGGCTCGCCAGTCACCACTGAGGCCTCAAATCCAGACCCTCGTGGGTTGGCAATGGATCAGACGGGGTGGCGGGGCAGGATGAAATCCGGCGAGGTGGAGGTGCGGTGTCCCGCTCTAAATGACGGTCGTGGCAAGCAACCGTCAATCCATTGATCCTGAGGCTGATTCCTCCGCTAGATGTGGGCAGAGGAGGCCCATTCCCTGGCCACAGAGCACAGGGGCCCCTGTCTCTCCCGGTGCCTTTCAGGAATCTGTTGAATGCCACTCTGGCTGACGGCGCCCCTCTACCAGCCACCCCCAAGACCATCGTCCTCCCTCAGGTACCTGGGCATGGCCAGTGAGGACCCTGGTTTGGAGGGTGCTGCTCCCTGTTGGGCACAGCAGTTGCCCGCGAGCGTCTCCCTTCTGCAGAGGCAAGGACGCTTCCCAGAAAACTCTCAGTCCTCACGGCTCTTTCCTCCAGAGTTGTCCTGCTGAGAGTCTTGGCCCAGGTGGCAGCCACGGCCAGCCTCCTTTGGACAGAGCAGCAAGCCATGTGGTGCTCGTCTCTGTGTGCCTCGCATCCGTGCACTCAGGGAGAGGGCCAGGGGAGGGCCTTTCTTAGTGCCTAGTTGCCGATTTCTCACAAACGAGTGCCCTCCGCAGCAGGGAAACATGGGTGTCCTGACTCGAGAGAAGAGGGTGGGACTTGCTGATGGAAGAGCCTGCCCGGTGCGTTCTTGTGGCCTGTGGGGCCTGCCTTGTGTGGCGAACTCCTTTGGCGGGTCATTCTCAACCTTCTGGCTTGACAAGGGTTTTCCTCGCCCTGGAGTTTGAAGGTCCAAGTTGTGTTGTGAGACCGTGCTATTTTTTGGCAGGGCAAATGAGGCCTTGGGGCAACCAGGTGGCAGAGGGATCACCTTGATCTCCTCCCCAGTCCGGTTTTGGCAGACAGGGCCCAACCTCGATTTCCAAAGAAGGATGCAAGGACCCGAGCAGAAGGATTTCAGAGGAGCTTAGACACAGCTGAAGGGAGTGGGAACCCTGTGCCGTACGACACGTGCGCCCTCGAGGAGGAGGAGAGAATCATGGAGCAAGCACAGAGAGCAGAAACGTCAAGATGGGCATGTGTGGATTTGGGGTCCAGGAAGGAAAGATGGAGAGAGAGCCTGAGTGTTTCTGAGGCAGTATTTCGAGATTCCAAGACTGACAGGGACCCCAAGCCATCCTTTGGGCCACAAGAACCACCCCCGCAGGCGTCACCACCAAGAATATCCCATCTGAGATTGGAAGAGGAAATGTGCTGATCGCTACCTCAAGGTCTGAGACATGTACAGAGAGGGTGAGTTGAAAGAAAAATGCAGAGAGAGCCCCTTCGAAGGAATGCTCCCCAACACGAAGACCTTCCACCGACACGCACCCCCCCTCCCCCAACCCAGGGACCTCCTTCCCAGTCGAAAGACTGGAAGCAGGGACGTGAAGTGTTGGAAGGACAAAACAAAGAGCTGAACTGCAAGTGAGTCAATCGTGAAATTGCCATCCAGTACGCGGATGAGTCTGTCCACTTGTCCCAAAATGATATTCCTCTTCCTGATCATGGCACCATGGTGAGCTGAAGTTTGAGCACTGGGGAAGGGGGCTGGGGGAGCATGGCGCCACAGCACCTTCTTGGACCTCTTTGGGCCCCTTCCCTGCGAGTGTCAAAAGAGTTCCCGATAAGGTCTTCCGGCGTTCTTGGGTTTGGAAAGGTGTCTCTTGGGATGGAGGGGGCGGCTCTTCCAACTGCTGGTCCGAAGCCTTGGCCAGGTCAGGCGCACCTGCAGGACACCCAGGAAAGACAACAAGGTGGGGAAAAGAAGAATCATACTCGGCCGCACGGCTGAACACAGCCACTTGGCCACACATCCACAAGGTGAGCGGGAGGAATGGGGAGTGCAGGGAGGCCCGAGCCATGCAGGCCAGCCCCATCCCTCTACTCGCAGGGGCAGATCCGGAGGCCTGGGCTGGGCCTCCAGGCGCTGAAGCCCCTGATTCAGCAAAAGTGCCTGGAACCACACAGGCAGTCCTGTCTCGGGGTCACAGGGCAGACTGTATCCTCCACTGTCCCAGGCGAGCCTTCAAAGATGACCTGAGGAAGGGATGTCAGTGCTAGGCTCCTGGTCCACTTGGTCAGCCTGGCCCTATCCGGCCAGCTCCATCTTCCAAGCCAGAACCATCCATCCTTGCTTCTTGCCTTACTTCCTTCTCCATTCATCCTTTCAATCCTTCATCTGCAGGTCCCACTGATGGACGCAGACCACAGCATGCGCCTGCACAAGCACCTGGCCAGCGGCAGAGGGCGTGCCCACTCTCTCCGAGCCAGATGGACCCGTCGCTTAGCAACCGCGTGGCTCGTTGTGAGGCCAGAGGCGCTCGTTGCCGCACACGCGCGGTGGGGTTGGAGGGCTGGCTTCCACTCCAGGGCGCTGGGCTCTCGGAGGGGTGAGGGAGAGGCCAGGATGACCAATGGGAGCGGTGAGAGGAGGGGGGGAGGTGAGGGCGTGCCCACTTTCCTCTCCTCAGGTCCCTGAGAACCCAGATCTCTGGGTCGCTGCTGCGGCTGCCGCTGCCATTTCTCCCGCTACCGCCACTGCAGCCTCCGCCCCTGCTGATTGCCTAGCTGCCGCCACCACCACCACAGTGTGGGCCGGCCCTGGCGGAGAGACGTGGGCTCGCCAGTCACCACTGAGGCCTCAAATCCAGACCCTCGTGGGTTGGCAATGGATCAGACAGGGTGGCGGGGCAGGATGAAATCCGGCGAGGTGGAGGTGCGGTGTCCCGCTCTAAATGAGGGTCGTGGCAAGCAACCGTCAATCCATTGATCCTGAGGCTGATTCCTCCGCTAGATGTGGGCAGAGGAGGCCCATTCCCTGGCCACAGAGCACAGGGGCCCCTGTCTCTCCCGGTGCCTTTCAGGAATCTGTTGAATGCCACTCTGGCTGACGGCGCCCCTCTACCAGCCACCCCCAAGACCATCGTCCTCCCTCAGGTACCTGGGCATGGCCAGTGAGGACCCTGGTTTGGAGGGTGCTGCTCCCTGTTGGGCACAGCAGTTGCCCGCGAGCGTCTCCCTTCTGCAGAGGCAAGGACGCTTCCCAGAAAACTCTCAGTCCTCACGGCTCTTTCCTCCAGAGTTGTCCTGCTGAGAGTCTTGGCCCAGGTGGCAGCCACGGCCAGCCTCCTTTGGACAGAGCAGCAAGCCATGTGGTGCTCGTCTCTGTGTGCCTCGCATCCGTGCACTCAGGGAGAGGGCCAGGGGAGGGCCTTTCTTAGTGCCTAGTTGCCGATTTCTCACAAACGAGTGCCCTCCGCAGCAGGGAAACATGGGTGTCCTGACTCGAGAGAAGAGGGTGGGACTTGCTGATGGAAGAGCCTGCCCGGTGCGTTCTTGTGGCCTGTGGGGCCTGCCTTGTGTGGCGAACTCCTTTGGCGGGTCATTCTCAACCTTCTGGCTTGACAAGGGTTTTCCTCGCCCTGGAGTTTGAAGGTCCAAGTTGTGTTGTGAGACCGTGCTATTTTTTGGCAGGGCAAATGAGGCCTTGGGGCAACCAGGTGGCAGAGGGATCACCTTGATCTCCTCCCCAGTCCGGTTTTGGCAGACAGGGCCCAACCTCGATTTCCAAAGAAGGATGCAAGGACCCGAGCAGAAGGATTTCAGAGGAGCTTAGACACAGCTGAAGGGAGTGGGAACCCTGTGCCGTACGACACGTGCGCCCTCGAGGAGGAGGAGAGAATCATGGAGCAAGCACAGAGAGCAGAAACGTCAAGATGGGCATGTGTGGATTTGGGGTCCAGGAAGGAAAGATGGAGAGAGAGCCTGAGTGTTTCTGAGGCAGTATTTCGAGATTCCAAGACTGACAGGGACCCCAAGCCATCCTTTGGGCCACAAGAACCACCCCCGCAGGCGTCACCACCAAGAATATCCCATCTGAGATTGGAAGAGGAAATGTGCTGATCGCTACCTCAAGGTCTGAGACATGTACAGAGAGGGTGAGTTGAAAGAAAAATGCAGAGAGAGCCCCTTCGAAGGAATGCTCCCCAACACGAAGACCTTCCACCGACACGCACCCCCCCTCCCCCAACCCAGGGACCTCCTTCCCAGTCGAAAGACTGGAAGCAGGGACGTGAAGTGTTGGAAGGACAAAACAAAGAGCTGAACTGCAAGTGAGTCAATCGTGAAATTGCCATCCAGTACGCGGATGAGTCTGTCCACTTGTCCCAAAATGATATTCCTCTTCCTGATCATGGCACCATGGTGAGCTGAAGTTTGAGCACTGGGGAAGGGGGCTGGGGGAGCATGGCGCCACAGCACCTTCTTGGACCTCTTTGGGCCCCTTCCCTGCGAGTGTCAAAAGAGTTCCCGATAAGGTCTTCCGGCGTTCTTGGGTTTGGAAAGGTGTCTCTTGGGATGGAGGGGGCGGCTCTTCCAACTGCTGGTCCGAAGCCTTGGCCAGGTCAGGCGCACCTGCAGGACACCCAGGAAAGACAACAAGGTGGGGAAAAGAAGAATCATACTCGGCCGCACGGCTGAACACAGCCACTTGGCCACACATCCACAAGGTGAGCGGGAGGAATGGGGAGTGCAGGGAGGCCCGAGCCATGCAGGCCAGCCCCATCCCTCTACTCGCAGGGGCAGATCCGGAGGCCTGGGCTGTGCCTCCAGGCGCTGAAGCCCCTGATTCAGCAAAAGTGCCTGGAACCACACAGGCAGTCCTGTCTCGGGGTCACAGGGCAGACTGTATCCTCCACTGTCCCAGGCGAGCCTTCAAAGATGACCTGAGGAAGGGATGTCAGTGCTAGGCTCCTGGTCCACTTGGTCAGCCTGGCCCTATCCGGCCAGCTCCATCTTCCAAGCCAGAACCATCCATCCTTGCTTCTTGCCTTACTTCCTTCTCCATTCATCCTTTCAATCCTTCATCTGCAGGTCCCACTGATGGACGCAGACCACAGCATGCGCCTGCACAAGCACCTGGCCAGCGGCAGAGGGCGTGCCCACTCTCTCCGAGCCAGATGGACCCGTCGCTTAGCAACCGCGTGGCTCGTTGTGAGGCCAGAGACGCTCGTTGCCGCACACGCGCGGTGGGGTTGGAGGGCTGGCTTCCACTCCAGGGCGCTGGGCTCTCGGAGGGGTGAGGGAGAGGCCAGGATGACCAATGGGAGCGGTGAGAGGAGGGGGGGAGGTGAGGGCGTGCCCACTTTCCTCTCCTCAGGTCCCTGAGAACCCAGATCTCTGGGTCGCTGCTGCGGCTGCCGCTGCCATTTCTCCCGCTACCGCCACTGCGGCCTCCGCCCCTGCTGATTGCCTAGCTGCCGCCACCACCACCACAGTGTGGGCCGGCCCTGGCGGAGAGACGTGGGCTCGCCAGTCACCACTGAGGCCTCAAATCCAGACCCTCGTGGGTTGGCAATGGATCAGACGGGGTGGCGGGGCAGGATGAAATCCGGCGAGGTGGAGGTGCGGTGTCCCGCTCTAAATGACAGTCGTGGCAAGCAACCGTCAATCCATTGATCCTGAGGCTGATTCCTCCGCTAGATGTGGGCAGAGGAGGCCCATTCCCTGGCCACAGAGCACAGGGGCCCCTGTCTCTCCCGGTGCCTTTCAGGAATCTGTTGAATGCCACTCTGGCTGACGGCGCCCCTCTACCAGCCACCCCCAAGACCATCGTCCTCCCTCAGGTACCTGGGCATGGCCAGTGAGGACCCTGGTTTGGAGGGTGCTGCTCCCTGTTGGGCACAGCAGTTGCCCGCGAGCGTCTCCCTTCTGCAGAGGCAAGGACGCTTCCCAGAAAACTCTCAGTCCTCACGGCTCTTTCCTCCAGAGTTGTCCTGCTGAGAGTCTTGGCCCAGGTGGCAGCCACGGCCAGCCTCCTTTGGACAGAGCAGCAAGCCATGTGGTGCTCGTCTCTGTGTGCCTCGCATCCGTGCACTCAGGGAGAGGGCCAGGGGAGGGCCTTTCTTAGTGCCTAGTTGCCGATTTCTCACAAACGAGTGCCCTCCGCAGCAGGGAAACATGGGTGTCCTGACTCGAGAGAAGAGGGTGGGACTTGCTGATGGAAGAGCCTGCCCGGTGCGTTCTTGTGGCCTGTGGGGCCTGCCTTGTGTGGCGAACTCCTTTGGCGGGTCATTCTCAACCTTCTGGCTTGACAAGGGTTTTCCTCGCCCTGGAGTTTGAAGGTCCAAGTTGTGTTGTGAGACCGTGCTATTTTTTGGCAGGGCAAATGAGGCCTTGGGGCAACCAGGTGGCAGAGGGATCACCTTGATCTCCTCCCCAGTCCGGTTTTGGCAGACAGGGCCCAACCTCGATTTCCAAAGAAGGATGCAAGGACCCGAGCAGAAGGATTTCAGAGGAGCTTAGACACAGCTGAAGGGAGTGGGAACCCTGTGCCGTACGACACGTGCGCCCTCGAGGAGGAGGAGAGAATCATGGAGCAAGCACAGAGAGCAGAAACGTCAAGATGGGCATGTGTGGATTTGGGGTCCAGGAAGGAAAGATGGAGAGAGAGCCTGAGTGTTTCTGAGGCAGTATTTCGAGATTCCAAGACTGACAGGGACCCCAAGCCATCCTTTGGGCCACAAGAACCACCCCCGCAGGCGTCACCACCAAGAATATCCCATCTGAGATTGGAAGAGGAAATGTGCTGATCGCTACCTCAAGGTCTGAGACATGTACAGAGAGGGTGAGTTGAAAGAAAAATGCAGAGAGAGCCCCTTCGAAGGAATGCTCCCCAACACGAAGACCTTCCACCGACACGCACCCCCCCTCCCCCAACCCAGGGACCTCCTTCCCAGTCGAAAGACTGGAAGCAGGGACGTGAAGTGTTGGAAGGACAAAACAAAGAGCTGAACTGCAAGTGAGTCAATCGTGAAATTGCCATCCAGTACGCGGATGAGTCTGTCCACTTGTCCCAAAATGATATTCCTCTTCCTGATCATGGCACCATGGTGAGCTGAAGTTTGAGCACTGGGGAAGGGGGCTGGGGGAGCATGGCGCCACAGCACCTTCTTGGACCTCTTTGGGCCCCTTCCCTGTGAGTGTCAAAAGAGTTCCCGATAAGGTCTTCCGGCGTTCTTGGGTTTGGAAAGGTGTCTCTTGGGATGGAGGGGGCGGCTCTTCCAACTGCTGGTCCGAAGCCTTGGCCAGGTCAGGCGCACCTGCAGGACACCCAGGAAAGACAACAAGGTGGGGAAAAGAAGAATCATACTCGGCCGCACGGCTGAACACAGCCACTTGGCCACACATCCACAAGGTGAGCGGGAGGAATGGGGAGTGCAGGGAGGCCCGAGCCATGCAGGCCAGCCCCATCCCTCTACTCGCAGGGGCAGATCCGGAGGCCTGGGCTGTGCCTCCAGGCGCTGAAGCCCCTGATTCAGCAAAAGTGCCTGGAACCACACAGGCAGTCCTGTCTCGGGGTCACAGGGCAGACTGTATCCTCCACTGTCCCAGGCGAGCCTTCAAAGATGACCTGAGGAAGGGATGTCAGTGCTAGGCTCCTGGTCCACTTGGTCAGCCTGGCCCTATCCGGCCAGCTCCATCTTCCAAGCCAGAACCATCCATCCTTGCTTCTTGCCTTACTTCCTTCTCCATTCATCCTTTCAATCCTTCATCTGCAGGTCCCACTGATGGACGCAGACCACAGCATGCGCCTGCACAAGCACCTGGCCAGCGGCAGAGGGCGTGCCCACTCTCTCCGAGCCAGATGGACCCGTCGCTTAGCAACCGCGTGGCTCGTTGTGAGGCCAGAGGCGCTCGTTGCCGCACACGCGCGGTGGGGTTGGAGGGCTGGCTTCCACTCCAGGGCGCTGGGCTCTCGGAGGGGTGAGGGAGAGGCCAGGATGACCAATGGGAGCGGTGAGAGGAGGGGGGGAGGTGAGGGCGTGCCCACTTTCCTCTCCTCAGGTCCCTGAGAACCCAGATCTCTGGGTCGCTGCTGCGGCTGCCGCTGCCATTTCTCCCGCTACCGCCACTGCGGCCTCCGCCCCTGCTGATTGCCTAGCTGCCGCCACCACCACCACAGTGTGGGCCGGCCCTGGCGGAGAGACGTGGGCTCGCCAGTCACCACTGAGGCCTCAAATCCAGACCCTCGTGGGTTGGCAATGGATCAGACGGGGTGGCGGGGCAGGATGAAATCCGGCGAGGTGGAGGTGCGGTGTCCCGCTCTAAATGACGGTCGTGGCAAGCAACCGTCAATCCATTGATCCTGAGGCTGATTCCTCCGCTAGATGTGGGCAGAGGAGGCCCATTCCCTGGCCACAGAGCACAGGGGCCCCTGTCTCTCCCGGTGCCTTTCAGGAATCTGTTGAATGCCACTCTGGCTGACGGCGCCCCTCTACCAGCCACCCCCAAGACCATCGTCCTCCCTCAGGTACCTGGGCATGGCCAGTGAGGACCCTGGTTTGGAGGGTGCTGCTCCCTGTTGGGCACAGCAGTTGCCCGCGAGCGTCTCCCTTCTGCAGAGGCAAGGACGCTTCCCAGAAAACTCTCAGTCCTCACGGCTCTTTCCTCCAGAGTTGTCCTGCTGAGAGTCTTGGCCCAGGTGGCAGCCACGGCCAGCCTCCTTTGGACAGAGCAGCAAGCCATGTGGTGCTCGTCTCTGTGTGCCTCGCATCCGTGCACTCAGGGAGAGGGCCAGGGGAGGGCCTTTCTTAGTGCCTAGTTGCCGATTTCTCACAAACGAGTGCCCTCCGCAGCAGGGAAACATGGGTGTCCTGACTCGAGAGAAGAGGGTGGGACTTGCTGATGGAAGAGCCTGCCCGGTGCGTTCTTGTGGCCTGTGGGGCCTGCCTTGTGTGGCGAACTCCTTTGGCGGGTCATTCTCAACCTTCTGGCTTGACAAGGGTTTTCCTCGCCCTGGAGTTTGAAGGTCCAAGTTGTGTTGTGAGACCGTGCTATTTTTTGGCAGGGCAAATGAGGCCTTGGGGCAACCAGGTGGCAGAGGGATCACCTTGATCTCCTCCCCAGTCCGGTTTTGGCAGACAGGGCCCAACCTCGATTTCCAAAGAAGGATGCAAGGACCCGAGCAGAAGGATTTCAGAGGAGCTTAGACACAGCTGAAGGGAGTGGGAACCCTGTGCCGTACGACACGTGCACCCTCGAGGAGGAGGAGAGAATCATGGAGCAAGCACAGAGAGCAGAAACGTCAAGATGGGCATGTGTGGATTTGGGGTCCAGGAAGGAAAGATGGAGAGAGAGCCTGAGTGTTTCTGAGGCAGTATTTCGAGATTCCAAGACTGACAGGGACCCCAAGCCATCCTTTGGGCCACAAGAACCACCCCCGCAGGCGTCACCACCAAGAATATCCCATCTGAGATTGGAAGAGGAAATGTGCTGATCGCTACCTCAAGGTCTGAGACATGTACAGAGAGGGTGAGTTGAAAGAAAAATGCAGAGAGAGCCCCTTCGAAGGAATGCTCCCCAACACGAAGACCTTCCACCGACACGCACCCCCCCTCCCCCAACCCAGGGACCTCCTTCCCAGTCGAAAGACTGGAAGCAGGGACGTGAAGTGTTGGAAGGACAAAACAAAGAGCTGAACTGCAAGTGAGTCAATCGTGAAATTGCCATCCAGTACGCGGATGAGTCTGTCCACTTGTCCCAAAATGATATTCCTCTTCCTGATCATGGCACCATGGTGAGCTGAAGTTTGAGCACTGGGGAAGGGGGCTGGGGGAGCATGGCGCCACAGCACCTTCTTGGACCTCTTTGGGCCCCTTCCCTGTGAGTGTCAAAAGAGTTCCCGATAAGGTCTTCCGGCGTTCTTGGGTTTGGAAAGGTGTCTCTTGGGATGGAGGGGGCGGCTCTTCCAACTGCTGGTCCGAAGCCTTGGCCAGGTCAGGCGCACCTGCAGGACACCCAGGAAAGACAACAAGGTGGGGAAAAGAAGAATCATACTCGGCCGCACGGCTGAACACAGCCACTTGGCCACACATCCACAAGGTGAGCGGGAGGAATGGGGAGTGCAGGGAGGCCCGAGCCATGCAGGCCAGCCCCATCCCTCTACTCGCAGGGGCAGATCCGGAGGCCTGGGCTGGGCCTCCAGGCGCTGAAGCCCCTGATTCAGCAAAAGTGCCTGGAACCACACAGGCAGTCCTGTCTCGGGGTCACAGGGCAGACTGTATCCTCCACTGTCCCAGGCGAGCCTTCAAAGATGACCTGAGGAAGGGATGTCAGTGCTAGGCTCCTGGTCCACTTGGTCAGCCTGGCCCTATCCGGCCAGCTCCATCTTCCAAGCCAGAACCATCCATCCTTGCTTCTTGCCTTACTTCCTTCTCCATTCATCCTTTCAATCCTTCATCTGCAGGTCCCACTGATGGACGCAGACCACAGCATGCGCCTGCACAAGCACCTGGCCAGCGGCAGAGGGCGTGCCCACTCTCTCCGAGCCAGATGGACCCGTCGCTTAGCAACCGCGTGGCTCGTTGTGAGGCCAGAGGCGCTCGTTGCCGCACACGCGCGGTGGGGTTGGAGGGCTGGCTTCCACTCCAGGGCGCTGGGCTCTCGGAGGGGTGAGGGAGAGGCCAGGATGACCAATGGGAGCGGTGAGAGGAGGGGGGGAGGTGAGGGCGTGCCCACTTTCCTCTCCTCAGGTCCCTGAGAACCCAGATCTCTGGGTCGCTGCTGCGGCTGCCGCTGCCATTTCTCCCGCTACCGCCACTGCGGCCTCCGCCCCTGCTGATTGCCTAGCTGCCGCCACCACCACCACAGTGTGGGCCGGCCCTGGCGGAGAGACGTGGGCTCGCCAGTCACCACTGAGGCCTCAAATCCAGACCCTCGTGGGTTGGCAATGGATCAGACGGGGTGGCGGGGCAGGATGAAATCCGGCGAGGTGGAGGTGCGGTGTCCCGCTCTAAATGACGGTCGTGGCAAGCAACCGTCAATCCATTGATCCTGAGGCTGATTCCTCCGCTAGATGTGGGCAGAGGAGGCCCATTCCCTGGCCACAGAGCACAGGGGCCCCTGTCTCTCCCGGTGCCTTTCAGGAATCTGTTGAATGCCACTCTGGCTGACGGCGCCCCTCTACCAGCCACCCCCAAGACCATCGTCCTCCCTCAGGTACCTGGGCATGGCCAGTGAGGACCCTGGTTTGGAGGGTGCTGCTCCCTGTTGGGCACAGCAGTTGCCCGCGAGCGTCTCCCTTCTGCAGAGGCAAGGACGCTTCCCAGAAAACTCTCAGTCCTCACGGCTCTTTCCTCCAGAGTTGTCCTGCTGAGAGTCTTGGCCCAGGTGGCAGCCACGGCCAGCCTCCTTTGGACAGAGCAGCAAGCCATGTGGTGCTCGTCTCTGTGTGCCTCGCATCCGTGCACTCAGGGAGAGGGCCAGGGGAGGGCCTTTCTTAGTGCCTAGTTGCCGATTTCTCACAAACGAGTGCCCTCCGCAGCAGGGAAACATGGGTGTCCTGACTCGAGAGAAGAGGGTGGGACTTGCTGATGGAAGAGCCTGCCCGGTGCGTTCTTGTGGCCTGTGGGGCCTGCCTTGTGTGGCGAACTCCTTTGGCGGGTCATTCTCAACCTTCTGGCTTGACAAGGGTTTTCCTCGCCCTGGAGTTTGAAGGTCCAAGTTGTGTTGTGAGACCGTGCTATTTTTTGGCAGGACAAATGAGGCCTTGGGGCAACCAGGTGGCAGAGGGATCACCTTGATCTCCTCCCCAGTCCGGTTTTGGCAGACAGGGCCCTACCTCGATTTCCAAAGAAGGATGCAAGGACCCGAGCAGAAGGATTTCAGAGGAGCTTAGACACAGCTGAAGGGAGTGGGAACCCTGTGCCGTACGACACGTGCGCCCTCGAGGAGGAGGAGAGAATCATGGAGCAAGCACAGAGAGCAGAAACGTCAAGATGGGCATGTGTGGATTTGGGGTCCAGGAAGGAAAGATGGAGAGAGAGCCTGAGTGTTTCTGAGGCAGTATTTCGAGATTCCAAGACTGACAGGGACCCCAAGCCATCCTTTGGGCCACAAGAACCACCCCCGCAGGCGTCACCACCAAGAATATCCCATCTGAGATTGGAAGAGGAAATGTGCTGATCGCTACCTCAAGGTCTGAGACATGTACAGAGAGGGTGAGTTGAAAGAAAAATGCAGAGAGAGCCCCTTCGAAGGAATGCTCCCCAACACGAAGACCTTCCACCGACACGCACCCCCCCTCCCCCAACCCAGGGACCTCCTTCCCAGTCGAAAGACTGGAAGCAGGGACGTGAAGTGTTGGAAGGGCAAAACAAAGAGCTGAACTGCAAGTGAGTCAATCGTGAAATTGCCATCCAGTACGCGGATGAGTCTGTCCACTTGTCCCAAAATGATATTCCTCTTCCTGATCATGGCACCATGGTGAGCTGAAGTTTGAGCACTGGGGAAGGGGGCTGGGGGAGCATGGCGCCACAGCACCTTCTTGGACCTCTTTGGGCCCCTTCCCTGTGAGTGTCAAAAGAGTTCCCGATAAGGTCTTCCGGCGTTCTTGGGTTTGGAAAGGTGTCTCTTGGGATGGAGGGGGCGGCTCTTCCAACTGCTGGTCCGAAGCCTTGGCCAGGTCAGGCGCACCTGCAGGACACCCAGGAAAGACAACAAGGTGGGGAAAAGAAGAATCATACTCGGCCGCACGGCTGAACACAGCCACTTGGCCACACATCCACAAGGTGAGCGGGAGGAATGGGGAGTGCAGGGAGGCCCGAGCCATGCAGGCCAGCCCCATCCCTCTACTCGCAGGGGCAGATCCGGAGGCCTGGGCTGTGCCTCCAGGCGCTGAAGCCCCTGATTCAGCAAAAGTGCCTGGAACCACACAGGCAGTCCTGTCTCGGGGTCACAGGGCAGACTGTATCCTCCACTGTCCCAGGCGAGCCTTCAAAGATGACCTGAGGAAGGGATGTCAGTGCTAGGCTCCTGGTCCACTTGGTCAGCCTGGCCCTATCCGGCCAGCTCCATCTTCCAAGCCAGAACCATCCATCCTTGCTTCTTGCCTTACTTCCTTCTCCATTCATCCTTTCAATCCTTCATCTGCAGGTCCCACTGATGGACGCAGACCACAGCATGCGCCTGCACAAGCACCTGGCCAGCGGCAGAGGGCGTGCCCACTCTCTCCGAGCCAGATGGACCCGTCGCTTAGCAACCGCGTGGCTCGTTGTGAGGCCAGAGGCGCTCGTTGCCGCACACGCGCGGTGGGGTTGGAGGGCTGGCTTCCACTCCAGGGCGCTGGGCTCTCGGAGGGGTGAGGGAGAGGCCAGGATGACCAATGGGAGCGGTGAGAGGAGGGGGGGAGGTGAGGGCGTGCCCACTTTCCTCTCCTCAGGTCCCTGAGAACCCAGATCTCTGGGTCGCTGCTGCGGCTGCCGCTGCCATTTCTCCCGCTACCGCCACTGCGGCCTCCGCCCCTGCTGATTGCCTAGCTGCCGCCACCACCACCACAGTGTGGGCCGGCCCTGGCGGAGAGACGTGGGCTCGCCAGTCACCACTGAGGCCTCAAATCCAGACCCTCGTGGGTTGGCAATGGATCAGACGGGGTGGCGGGGCAGGATGAAATCCGGCGAGGTGGAGGTGCGGTGTCCCGCTCTAAATGACGGTCGTGGCAAGCAACCGTCAATCCATTGATCCTGAGGCTGATTCCTCCGCTAGATGTGGGCAGAGGAGGCCCATTCCCTGGCCACAGAGCACAGGGGCCCCTGTCTCTCCCGGTGCCTTTCAGGAATCTGTTGAATGCCACTCTGGCTGACGGCGCCCCTCTACCAGCCACCCCCAAGACCATCGTCCTCCCTCAGGTACCTGGGCATGGCCAGTGAGGACCCTGGTTTGGAGGGTGCTGCTCCCTGTTGGGCACAGCAGTTGCCCGCGAGCGTCTCCCTTCTGCAGAGGCAAGGACGCTTCCCAGAAAACTCTCAGTCCTCACGGCTCTTTCCTCCAGAGTTGTCCTGCTGAGAGTCTTGGCCCAGGTGGCAGCCACGGCCAGCCTCCTTTGGACAGAGCAGCAAGCCATGTGGTGCTCGTCTCTGTGTGCCTCGCATCCGTGCACTCAGGGAGAGGGCCAGGGGAGGGCCTTTCTTAGTGCCTAGTTGCCGATTTCTCACAAACGAGTGCCCTCCGCAGCAGGGAAACATGGGTGTCCTGACTCGAGAGAAGAGGGTGGGACTTGCTGATGGAAGAGCCTGCCCGGTGCGTTCTTGTGGCCTGTGGGGCCTGCCTTGTGTGGCGAACTCCTTTGGCGGGTCATTCTCAACCTTCTGGCTTGACAAGGGTTTTCCTCGCCCTGGAGTTTGAAGGTCCAAGTTGTGTTGTGAGACCGTGCTATTTTTTGGCAGGGCAAATGAGGCCTTGGGGCAACCAGGTGGCAGAGGGATCACCTTGATCTCCTCCCCAGTCCGGTTTTGGCAGACAGGGCCCAACCTCGATTTCCAAAGAAGGATGCAAGGACCCGAGCAGAAGGATTTCAGAGGAGCTTAGACACAGCTGAAGGGAGTGGGAACCCTGTGCCGTACGACACGTGCACCCTCGAGGAGGAGGAGAGAATCATGGAGCAAGCACAGAGAGCAGAAACGTCAAGATGGGCATGTGTGGATTTGGGGTCCAGGAAGGAAAGATGGAGAGAGAGCCTGAGTGTTTCTGAGGCAGTATTTCGAGATTCCAAGACTGACAGGGACCCCAAGCCATCCTTTGGGCCACAAGAACCACCCCCGCAGGCGTCACCACCAAGAATATCCCATCTGAGATTGGAAGAGGAAATGTGCTGATCGCTACCTCAAGGTCTGAGACATGTACAGAGAGGGTGAGTTGAAAGAAAAATGCAGAGAGAGCCCCTTCGAAGGAATGCTCCCCAACACGAAGACCTTCCACCGAAACGCACCCCCCCTCCCCAACCTAGGGACCTCCTTCCCAGTCGAAAGACTGGAAGCAGGGACGTGAAGTGTTGGAAGGACAAAACAAAGAGCTGAACTGCAAGTGAGTCAATCGTGAAATTGCCATCCAGTACGCGGATGAGTCTGTCCACTTGTCCCAAAATGATATTCCTCTTCCTGATCATGGCACCATGGTGAGCTGAAGTTTGAGCACTGGGGAAGGGGGCTGGGGGAGCATGGCGCCACAGCACCTTCTTGGACCTCTTTGGGCCCCTTCCCTGCGAGTGTCAAAAGAGTTCCCGATAAGGTCTTCCGGCGTTCTTGGGTTTGGAAAGGTGTCTCTTGGGATGGAGGGGGCGGCTCTTCCAACTGCTGGTCCGAAGCCTTGGCCAGGTCAGGCGCACCTGCAGGACACCCAGGAAAGACAACAAGGTGGGGAAAAGAAGAATCATACTCGGCCGCACGGCTGAACACAGCCACTTGGCCACACATCCACAAGGTGAGCGGGAGGAATGGGGAGTGCAGGGAGGCCCGAGCCATGCAGGCCAGCCCCATCCCTCTACTCGCAGGGGCAGATCCGGAGGCCTGGGCTGTGCCTCCAGGCGCTGAAGCCCCTGATTCAGCAAAAGTGCCTGGAACCACACAGGCAGTCCTGTCTCGGGGTCACAGGGCAGACTGTATCCTCCACTGTCCCAGGCGAGCCTTCAAAGATGACCTGAGGAAGGGATGTCAGTGCTAGGCTCCTGGTCCACTTGGTCAGCCTGGCCCTATCCGGCCAGCTCCATCTTCCAAGCCAGAACCATCCATCCTTGCTTCTTGCCTTACTTCCTTCTCCATTCATCCTTTCAATCCTTCATCTGCAGGTCCCACTGATGGACGCAGACCACAGCATGCGCCTGCACAAGCACCTGGCCAGCGGCAGAGGGCGTGCCCACTCTCTCCGAGCCAGATGGACCCGTCGCTTAGCAACCGCGTGGCTCGTTGTGAGGCCAGAGGCGCTCGTTGCCGCACACGCGCGGTGGGGTTGGAGGGCTGGCTTCCACTCCAGGGCGCTGGGCTCTCGGAGGGGTGAGGGAGAGGCCAGGATGACCAATGGGAGCGGTGAGAGGAGGGGGGGAGGTGAGGGCGTGCCCACTTTCCTCTCCTCAGGTCCCTGAGAACCCAGATCTCTGGGTCGCTGCTGCGGCTGCCGCTGCCATTTCTCCCGCTACCGCCACTGCGGCCTCCGCCCCTGCTGATTGCCTAGCTGCCGCCACCACCACCACAGTGTGGGCCGGCCCTGGCGGAGAGACGTGGGCTCGCCAGTCACCACTGAGGCCTCAAATCCAGACCCTCGTGGGTTGGCAATGGATCAGACGGGGTGGCGGGGCAGGATGAAATCCGGCGAGGTGGAGGTGCGGTGTCCCGCTCTAAATGACGGTCGTGGCAAGCAACCGTCAATCCATTGATCCTGAGGCTGATTCCTCCGCTAGATGTGGGCAGAGGAGGCCCATTCCCTGGCCACAGAGCACAGGGGCCCCTGTCTCTCCCGGTGCCTTTCAGGAATCTGTTGAATGCCACTCTGGCTGACGGCGCCCCTCTACCAGCCACCCCCAAGACCATCGTCCTCCCTCAGGTACCTGGGCATGGCCAGTGAGGACCCTGGTTTGGAGGGTGCTGCTCCCTGTTGGGCACAGCAGTTGCCCGCGAGCGTCTCCCTTCTGCAGAGGCAAGGACGCTTCCCAGAAAACTCTCAGTCCTCACGGCTCTTTCCTCCAGAGTTGTCCTGCTGAGAGTCTTGGCCCAGGTGGCAGCCACGGCCAGCCTCCTTTGGACAGAGCAGCAAGCCATGTGGTGCTCGTCTCTGTGTGCCTCGCATCCGTGCACTCAGGGAGAGGGCCAGGGGAGGGCCTTTCTTAGTGCCTAGTTGCCGATTTCTCACAAACGAGTGCCCTCCGCAGCAGGGAAACATGGGTGTCCTGACTCGAGAGAAGAGGGTGGGACTTGCTGATGGAAGAGCCTGCCCGGTGCGTTCTTGTGGCCTGTGGGGCCTGCCTTGTGTGGCGAACTCCTTTGGCGGGTCATTCTCAACCTTCTGGCTTGACAAGGGTTTTCCTCGCCCTGGAGTTTGAAGGTCCAAGTTGTGTTGTGAGACCGTGCTATTTTTTGGCAGGGCAAATGAGGCCTTGGGGCAACCAGGTGGCAGAGGGATCACCTTGATCTCCTCCCCAGTCCGGTTTTGGCAGACAGGGCCCAACCTCGATTTCCAAAGAAGGATGCAAGGACCCGAGCAGAAGGATTTCAGAGGAGCTTAGACACAGCTGAAGGGAGTGGGAACCCTGTGCCGTACGACACGTGCACCCTCGAGGAGGAGGAGAGAATCATGGAGCAAGCACAGAGAGCAGAAACGTCAAGATGGGCATGTGTGGATTTGGGGTCCAGGAAGGAAAGATGGAGAGAGAGCCTGAGTGTTTCTGAGGCAGTATTTCGAGATTCCAAGACTGACAGGGACCCCAAGCCATCCTTTGGGCCACAAGAACCACCCCCGCAGGCGTCACCACCAAGAATATCCCATCTGAGATTGGAAGAGGAAATGTGCTGATCGCTACCTCAAGGTCTGAGACATGTACAGAGAGGGTGAGTTGAAAGAAAAATGCAGAGAGAGCCCCTTCGAAGGAATGCTCCCCAACACGAAGACCTTCCACCGAAACGCACCCCCCCTCCCCAACCTAGGGACCTCCTTCCCAGTCGAAAGACTGGAAGCAGGGACGTGAAGTGTTGGAAGGACAAAACAAAGAGCTGAACTGCAAGTGAGTCAATCGTGAAATTGCCATCCAGTACGCGGATGAGTCTGTCCACTTGTCCCAAAATGATATTCCTCTTCCTGATCATGGCACCATGGTGAGCTGAAGTTTGAGCACTGGGGAAGGGGGCTGGGGGAGCATGGCGCCACAGCACCTTCTTGGACCTCTTTGGGCCCCTTCCCTGCGAGTGTCAAAAGAGTTCCCGATAAGGTCTTCCGGCGTTCTTGGGTTTGGAAAGGTGTCTCTTGGGATGGAGGGGGCGGCTCTTCCAACTGCTGGTCCGAAGCCTTGGCCAGGTCAGGCGCACCTGCAGGACACCCAGGAAAGACAACAAGGTGGGGAAAAGAAGAATCATACTCGGCCGCACGGCTGAACACAGCCACTTGGCCACACATCCACAAGGTGAGCGGGAGGAATGGGGAGTGCAGGGAGGCCCGAGCCATGCAGGCCAGCCCCATCCCTCTACTCGCAGGGGCAGATCCGGAGGCCTGGGCTGTGCCTCCAGGCGCTGAAGCCCCTGATTCAGCAAAAGTGCCTGGAACCACACAGGCAGTCCTGTCTCGGGGTCACAGGGCAGACTGTATCCTCCACTGTCCCAGGCGAGCCTTCAAAGATGACCTGAGGAAGGGATGTCAGTGCTAGGCTCCTGGTCCACTTGGTCAGCCTGGCCCTATCCGGCCAGCTCCATCTTCCAAGCCAGAACCATCCATCCTTGCTTCTTGCCTTACTTCCTTCTCCATTCATCCTTTCAATGCTTCATCTGCAGGTCCCACTGATGGACGCAGACCACAGCATGCGCCTGCACAAGCACCTGGCCAGCGGCAGAGGGCGTGCCCACTCTCTCCGAGCCAGATGGACCCGTCGCTTAGCAACCGCGTGGCTCGTTGTGAGGCCAGAGGCGCTCGTTGCCGCACACGCGCGGTGGGGTTGGAGGGCTGGCTTCCACTCCAGGGCGCTGGGCTCTCGGAGGGGTGAGGGAGAGGCCAGGATGACCAATGGGAGCGGTGAGAGGAGGGGGGGAGGTGAGGGCGTGCCCACTTTCCTCTCCTCAGGTCCCTGAGAACCCAGATCTCTGGGTCGCTGCTGCGGCTGCCGCTGCCATTTCTCCCGCTACCGCCACTGCGGCCTGCGCCCCTGCTGATTGCCTAGCTGCCGCCACCACCACCACAGTGTGGGCCGGCCCTGGCGGAGAGACGTGGGCTCGCCAGTCACCACTGAGGCCTCAAATCCAGACCCTCGTGGGTTGGCAATGGATCAGACGGGGTGGCGGGGCAGGATGAAATCCGGCGAGGTGGAGGTGCGGTGTCCCGCTCTAAATGAGGGTCGTGGCAAGCAACCGTCAATCCATTGATCCTGAGGCTGATTCCTCCGCTAGATGTGGGCAGAGGAGGCCCATTCCCTGGCCACAGAGCACAGGGGCCCCTGTCTCTCCCGGTGCCTTTCAGGAATCTGTTGAATGCCACTCTGGCTGACGGCGCCCCTCTACCAGCCACCCCCAAGACCATCGTCCTCCCTCAGGTACCTGGGCATGGCCAGTGAGGACCCTGGTTTGGAGGGTGCTGCTCCCTGTTGGGCACAGCAGTTGCCCGCGAGCGTCTCCCTTCTGCAGAGGCAAGGACGCTTCCCAGAAAACTCTCAGTCCTCACGGCTCTTTCCTCC
Source organism: Equus caballus (assembly GCF_041296265.1). Taxonomy (NCBI): domain Eukaryota; kingdom Metazoa; phylum Chordata; class Mammalia; order Perissodactyla; family Equidae; genus Equus; species Equus caballus. The sequence goes on from NC_091704.1 coordinate 18,886,567, forward strand.
AGAGTTGTCCTGCTGAGAGTCTTGGCCCAGGTGGCAGCCACGGCCAGCCTCCTTTGGACAGAGCAGCAAGCCATGTGGTGCTCGTCTCTGTGTGCCTCGCATCCGTGCACTCAGGGAGAGGGCCAGGGGAGGGCCTTTCTTAGTGCCTAGTTGCCGATTTCTCACAAACGAGTGCCCTCCGCAGCAGGGAAACATGGGTGTCCTGACTCGAGAGAAGAGGGTGGGACTTGCTGATGGAAGAGCCTGCCCGGTGCGTTCTTGTGGCCTGTGGGGCCTGCCTTGTGTGGCGAACTCCTTTGGCGGGTCATTCTCAACCTTCTGGCTTGACAAGGGTTTTCCTCGCCCTGGAGTTTGAAGGTCCAAGTTGTGTTGTGAGACCGTGCTTTTTTTTGGCAGGACAAATGAGGCCTTGGGGCAACCAGGTGGCAGAGGGATCACCTTGATCTCCTCCCCAGTCCGGTTTTGGCAGACAGGGCCCAACCTCGATTTCCAAAGAAGGATGCAAGGACCCGAGCAGAAGGATTTCAGAGGAGCTTAGACACAGCTGAAGGGAGTGGGAACCCTGTGCCGTACGACACGTGCGCCCTCGAGGAGGAGGAGAGAATCATGGAGCAAGCACAGAGAGCAGAAACGTCAAGATGGGCATGTGTGGATTTGGGGTCCAGGAAGGAAAGATGGAGAGAGAGCCTGAGTGTTTCTGAGGCAGTATTTCGAGATTCCAAGACTGACAGGGACCCCAAGCCATCCTTTGGGCCACAAGAACCACCCCCGCAGGCGTCACCACCAAGAATATCCCATCTGAGATTGGAAGAGGAAATGTGCTGATCGCTACCTCAAGGTCTGAGACATGTACAGAGAGGGTGAGTTGAAAGAAAAATGCAGAGAGAGCCCCTTCGAAGGAATGCTCCCCAACACGAAGACCTTCCACCGACACGCACCCCCCCTCCCCCAACCCAGGGACCTCCTTCCCAGTCGAAAGACTGGAAGCAGGGACGTGAAGTGTTGGAAGGACAAAACAAAGAGCTGAACTGCAAGTGAGTCAATCGTGAAATTGCCATCCAGTACGCGGATGAGTCTGTCCACTTGTCCCAAAATGATATTCCTCTTCCTGATCATGGCACCATGGTGAGCTGAAGTTTGAGCACTGGGGAAGGGGGCTGGGGGAGCATGGCGCCACAGCACCTTCTTGGACCTCTTTGGGCCCCTTCCCTGCGAGTGTCAAAAGAGTTCCCGATAAGGTCTTCCGGCGTTCTTGGGTTTGGAAAGGTGTCTCTTGGGATGGAGGGGGCGGCTCTTCCAACTGCTGGTCCGAAGCCTTGGCCAGGTCAGGCGCACCTGCAGGACACCCAGGAAAGACAACAAGGTGGGGAAAAGAAGAATCATACTCGGCCGCACGGCTGAACACAGCCACTTGGCCACACATCCACAAGGTGAGCGGGAGGAATGGGGAGTGCAGGGAGGCCCGAGCCATGCAGGCCAGCCCCATCCCTCTACTCGCAGGGGCAGATCCGGAGGCCTGGGCTGGGCCTCCAGGCGCTGAAGCCCCTGATTCAGCAAAAGTGCCTGGAACCACACAGGCAGTCCTGTCTCGGGGTCACAGGGCAGACTGTATCCTCCACTGTCCCAGGCGAGCCTTCAAAGATGACCTGAGGAAGGGATGTCAGTGCTAGGCTCCTGGTCCACTTGGTCAGCCTGGCCCTATCCGGCCAGCTCCATCTTCCAAGCCAGAACCATCCATCCTTGCTTCTTGCCTTACTTCCTTCTCCATTCATCCTTTCAATCCTTCATCTGCAGGTCCCACTGATGGACGCAGACCACAGCATGCGCCTGCACAAGCACCTGGCCAGCGGCAGAGGGCGTGCCCACTCTCTCCGAGCCAGATGGACCCGTCGCTTAGCAACCGCGTGGCTCGTTGTGAGGCCAGAGGCGCTCGTTGCCGCACACGCGCGGTGGGGTTGGAGGGCTGGCTTCCACTCCAGGGCGCTGGGCTCTCGGAGGGGTGAGGGAGAGGCCAGGATGACCAATGGGAGCGGTGAGAGGAGGGGGGGAGGTGAGGGCGTGCCCACTTTCCTCTCCTCAGGTCCCTGAGAACCCAGATCTCTGGGTCGCTGCTGCGGCTGCCGCTGCCATTTCTCCCGCTACCGCCACTGCGGCCTCCGCCCCTGCTGATTGCCTAGCTGCCGCCACCACCACCACAGTGTGGGCCGGCCCTGGCGGAGAGACGTGGGCTCGCCAGTCACCACTGAGGCCTCAAATCCAGACCCTCGTGGGTTGGCAATGGATCAGACGGGGTGGCGGGGCAGGATGAAATCCGGCGAGGTGGAGGTGCGGTGTCCCGCTCTAAATGACGGTCGTGGCAAGCAACCGTCAATCCATTGATCCTGAGGCTGATTCCTCCGCTAGATGTGGGCAGAGGAGGCCCATTCCCTGGCCACAGAGCACAGGGGCCCCTGTCTCTCCCGGTGCCTTTCAGGAATCTGTTGAATGCCACTCTGGCTGACGGCGCCCCTCTACCAGCCACCCCCAAGACCATCGTCCTCCCTCAGGTACCTGGGCATGGCCAGTGAGGACCCTGGTTTGGAGGGTGCTGCTCCCTGTTGGGCACAGCAGTTGCCCGCGAGCGTCTCCCTTCTGCAGAGGCAAGGACGCTTCCCAGAAAACTCTCAGTCCTCACGGCTCTTTCCTCCAGAGTTGTCCTGCTGAGAGTCTTGGCCCAGGTGGCAGCCACGGCCAGCCTCCTTTGGACAGAGCAGCAAGCCATGTGGTGCTCGTCTCTGTGTGCCTCGCATCCGTGCACTCAGGGAGAGGGCCAGGGGAGGGCCTTTCTTAGTGCCTAGTTGCCGATTTCTCACAAACGAGTGCCCTCCGCAGCAGGGAAACATGGGTGTCCTGACTCGAGAGAAGAGGGTGGGACTTGCTGATGGAAGAGCCTGCCCGGTGCGTTCTTGTGGCCTGTGGGGCCTGCCTTGTGTGGCGAACTCCTTTGGCGGGTCATTCTCAACCTTCTGGCTTGACAAGGGTTTTCCTCGCCCTGGAGTTTGAAGGTCCAAGTTGTGTTGTGAGACCGTGCTTTTTTTTGGCAGGACAAATGAGGCCTTGGGGCAACCAGGTGGCAGAGGGATCACCTTGATCTCCTCCCCAGTCCGGTTTTGGCAGACAGGGCCCAACCTCGATTTCCAAAGAAGGATGCAAGGACCCGAGCAGAAGGATTTCAGAGGAGCTTAGACACAGCTGAAGGGAGTGGGAACCCTGTGCCGTACGACACGTGCGCCCTCGAGGAGGAGGAGAGAATCATGGAGCAAGCACAGAGAGCAGAAACGTCAAGATGGGCATGTGTGGATTTGGGGTCCAGGAAGGAAAGATGGAGAGAGAGCCTGAGTGTTTCTGAGGCAGTATTTCGAGATTCCAAGACTGACAGGGACCCCAAGCCATCCTTTGGGCCACAAGAACCACCCCCGCAGGCGTCACCACCAAGAATATCCCATCTGAGATTGGAAGAGGAAATGTGCTGATCGCTACCTCAAGGTCTGAGACATGTACAGAGAGGGTGAGTTGAAAGAAAAATGCAGAGAGAGCCCCTTCGAAGGAATGCTCCCCAACACGAAGACCTTCCACCGACACGCACCCCCCCTCCCCCAACCCAGGGACCTCCTTCGCAGTCGAAAGACTGGAAACAGGGACGTGAACTGTTGGAAGGACAAAACAAAGAGCTGAACTGCAAGTGAGTCAGTTGTGAATTTGCCATCCAGTACGCGGATGAGTCTGTCCACTTGTCCCAAAATGATATTCCTCTTCCTGATCATGGCACCATGGTGAGCTGAAGTTTGAGCACTGGCGAAGGGGGCTGGGGGAGCATGGCGCCACAGCACCTTCTTGGACCTCTTTGGGCCCCTTCCCTGCGAGTGTCAAAAGAGTTCCCGATAAGGTCTTCCGGCGTTCTTGGGTTTGGAAAGGTGTCTCTTGGGATGGAGGGGGCGGCTCTTCCAACTGCTGGTCCGAAGCCTTGGCCAGGTCAGGCGCACCTGCAGGACACCCAGGAAAGACAACAAGGTGGGGAAAAGAAGAATCATACTCGGCCGCACGGCTGAACACAGCCACTTGGCCACACATCCACAAGGTGAGCGGGAGGAATGGGGAGTGCAGGGAGGCCCGAGCCATGCAGGCCAGCCCCATCCCTCTACTCGCAGGGGCAGATCCGGAGGCCTGGGCTGTGCCTCCAGGCGCTGAAGCCCCTGATTCAGCAAAAGTGCCTGGAACCACACAGGCAGTCCTGTCTCGGGGTCACAGGGCAGACTGTATCCTCCACTGTCCCAGGCGAGCCTTCAAAGATGACCTGAGGAAGGGATGTCAGTGCTAGGCTCCTGGTCCACTTGGTCAGCCTGGCCCTATCCGGCCAGCTCCATCTTCCAAGCCAGAACCATCCATCCTTGCTTCTTGCCTTACTTCCTTCTCCATTCATCCTTTCAATGCTTCATCTGCAGGTCCCACTGATGGACGCAGACCACAGCATGCGCCTGCACAAGCACCTGGCCAGCGGCAGAGGGCGTGCCCACTCTCTCCGAGCCAGATGGACCCGTCGCTTAGCAACCGCGTGGCTCGTTGTGAGGCCAGAGGCGCTCGTTGCCGCACACGCGCGGTGGGGTTGGAGGGCTGGCTTCCACTCCAGGGCGCTGGGCTCTCGGAGGGGTGAGGGAGAGGCCAGGATGACCAATGGGAGCGGTGAGAGGAGGGGGGGTGGTGAGGGCGTGCCCACTTTCCTCTCCTCAGGTATCTGAGAACCCAGATCTCGGGGCGTTGCTGCCGCTGCCATTTCTCCTTCCTCCGTCGTCCCCTCCAGCACCGCCACTGCCCCAGCTGATTTCCTACCCGTTCCCCACACCCCCGTGGTGTGGGCTGGACTTTCTGCTGAGAGGCCAGCATGTCAGTCACCACTGAGGTCTCAAATGTGGACCAGGGTGGCTTGGCAATGGGTCCGACGGGCTGGTGGGGCACGATGAAATCTGGTGAGGTCGGGGTGAGGAAGATCTCCCAGTCTCGCTCTCAATGATGGTGATGGCAATTGTCAATCCATTGACTCTGAGACGGTTTGCTCCCCTAGATGTGAGCAGGGGAGGCCTATTCCTTGGCCACAGACCACAGGGGCCCCTGCCTCTGCCGGCGCCTTTCAGGAACCTGTTGAATAGCCCTCTCCCCCCAGCGCCCCTCCACCCTCTCTGCCCTAGACCATCTTCCCTCAGGAGCTGGGTCATGACGGGCGCAGACCTGTATGTGCAGTGTGCTCCTCCCTGGTCAGGCACACAAGTTGTCTGGCAGCATCCTCCTCAGACAGGCAGGAGGACGCTTCCCGGAAAACTTGCAGGACTCAGGGCTCTTTCCTCCATTGTTGTCTTGGTGAGAGTCTTGGCTTGGGTGGCAGGTACAGCCAGCCTCCTTTGAACAAAGCATGCAAGCCATAGGGTGCTCCTTTCCCTCAGCCCCACATCTGTGCACTCAGGGTGAGGACGAGCGGATGGTCTTCCTCCGCCCTTAGTCATGGATTTCCTCCAAGATTACTGTCCTAGGCAGCAGGGAAGCATGGCTTTCCTTACCCAGGAGAAGAGGGCAAGACCTGCTGACGGAAGAGCATGAGTGGTGGGCTCCCTGTTCCTCAGGTGGCCTGCCTAGGGGTGGCCAGACTCCTTTTTCAAGTCTTTTTCAGGCTGCTGACTTGACAAAGCCTTTCTTCCTCCTGGAGTTTAAAAGTTTGGGTCGTGCTATGAGGACGTGTTTTTTCAAGGAAAAAATGAGGCCTAGGAGGAACCAGGTGGCAGAGGGCTAGCCTTGATCTCCTCTCCAGTCCAGTGTTGGCAAACAGGTCCAGACTAAGACTTCCAAAGAATGGAAGCAGTGACCTGAGCAAAAGGGTTTAAGAGGAGGTGAGACACAGCTGAAGGAAATGGGAACCCTGTGCCCTGAAACACATGGGCTCTCAAGTAAGAGGAGAGAATCCTAGAAAAGACTGAGGAGCAAACAGAAGCACAGAGAACAGAAACATCAAGACAACATGTGTGGATTTGGTATCCAGTAGGGAAAGATTGAGAGAGAGCCTGAGTGTTTCTGAGGCAGTGTTTGGAGATTCCAAGATTGGCACTGACCCCAAACCATTCTTTGGACCATAAGAAGAACCCCCGGAGGGGTCATCATCAAGAATATCTTGTGCAGGACCACGAGAGAAACTGTGCTGAGTGCCACCCCAAGGTCTGAGAAGCTTGCAGACAGGGTGAAAAGAAAGAAAAAGCAGAGAAAGCACCTTCCAAGGAGCACCCCTTGCCCAGAAGACCCCCCACATCATCACTGCTAACCCCTGGGAACCCATCTAGAAGAGTGGCAGCCAGAGGATGAAGCACTGGAAGGCCAGAACAGACAGCTAACCTGCAAGTGGGTCAGTGGTGAATTTGCCATCCAGTCTGCAGTTGAGAGCCTTATCATCCAAACTGGCTTTCCTCTTCTTGTTCATGCCACCACAGTGAGGTCAGATTTTAGCACTGGGGGCAGGGGGCTAGGGGAGCATCAGAGCCATAAGCACCTTTTTGGACCTCTTTGAGCACCTCTCCTGCAAGTGTCACATGAGTTCCTGATAAGGTCTTCTGGCGTTCTTATGTTTGGAAAAGTGTCTCTCAGGATGGAGAGGGCCGTCTTCCAACTGCCAGTCTGAAGCCTTGCCCAAGTCAGGCACATCTTCAGGACACCCAGGAAAGCCAACAAGGAGGGGGAAAAGAATCACACTCAGCCACACAACTGAATGGATAAGGAAGAGGAATAAGGATGGTAGCCTGAGGAGCCCTAACATTAAGAGGTTACCATAGGAAACTAAGAAGGAGCCACTAATGGGTAAGAGGAAAACCAAGAATGTATAATGTCACAGAAACCAAGTGAAGAAAGTGCATCAAGGAGGAGGGAGTGATCAGTTGTGTCAAGTGCTGCTAATAGGTCAGATAGAATAAGAATTGAAAGTCAACCATCAGGTTTAGTAAGATGAAGATTATTGGTAATCTCGACAAGAGCAGTTTTGGTAGAGTGATGGGTGCAAAAGTCTGATTAGAGTGGATTCAGGAGAGAACAAGAGAAAATAAATTGCAAGCAGGAAACATAGATAATATTTTCTATATTATATTGCTAGATATGGGGCAGTGGTTGATGGGAGAGGGGAATAAAGAAAAGCGTGTATGTGTGCTGTTTGTTTTCAAGGTGAGGGATTTGCTGGAGCCAAGAACTTGAGGGGCTGGCCCCGTGGCGGAGCGGTTAAGTTCCCATGTTCTGCTGCTGCGGCCCAGGGTTTTGCTGGGTTAGATCCTGGGCACACACATGGCAACACTCATCAGGCCACCTGAGGCGGCGTCCCACATACCACAACTAGAAGGATCCACAACTGAAATATACAACTATGTACTAGGGGGATTTGGGGAGAAAAAGAAAAAGAAAAGAACTTGAAAGACAAAAGCGGGTGGGGTCTAGTGCCCAAGTGGAGGGACTACCTTTAGATAATATGTTTGGTTCATTTGTGGGAAGAGAGCAAAAGCGGTGTATATGGGCACAGATGTAGATAGGTGGGTAGGTGAGTGAGTCTGGAAACTCTTCTGATAGCTTCAATTGTCTCAGTGAAGTAAGAAGCAGGGTTATTAGTTGAGAGAAAGGCAATGGGAGTATGTGTTGTAGGTTTTTAAAGTTGTGTATGACAGTGAAAGGACCTAGAAAACAAAACAAAAAAACAGTTTGCAGAGAATCATTAAACCCCACCTGAGGTTCATGGTTATATGTTGAAATCGGGACTAGAGTGACAGCCCCCTTTCCTCTGGCCACCCTTGGGCCCGGGCGCAGCTGGCCTCCTTCGAGAGGGAAGTGAAGGTGTGGCGCTGATGGGAAAGCTCCATCTCTCCACGGGGCTTCCTGGGACCTGTAATTCGCCTGCCGCCTCCACCTTTTCCCTCAGGAACTTTGAGGGGAGAGAGACAAAACACAAGGCGCTACAGACAAGGCACGTTCGAAACTGAAGTCGCCCAACGTCAGTACGTTAGGAGCTATAGTTCCTGTCACCTCCCCAAATACCATTTCCACTCCCGTCTACGTGTCGCAGGCAATATCGGGGAAGTAACTTGGCCCGCCTGGTGGGGAGGTAAAGCCGAGGAGCTTCCCTGCGAGCACAGTGGGAATTGTCGACCTCAAGGCAAGGCGCATTGAGGCCTTTAGTGCCCCGTCGTCTCCCTTCTCTACGATCGCTAGGGGACGCTGGGGAACAGGCTAGGCTGCAGGGAAAGGCGAAACTACGGAACTTGGGAGGGATCGCGCTGGAAACTGCAGCTTCCACATGTTGGGACATAGTCGCAAACTGGAAAAGCGGTCCCCTAGCCGTCACGTTCCCTGGAGCGAGCGAGAGAGGCGTGGCCTGGGGAGCGCACACGGTGGACGCTGGGAAAGGGAGTCCCGCCTCTGCGGCCCAGGCCGAGGGTTGTGGTCCGCCTGCGGTCAGGAGAGTTGTTCCGAGCCCCTAGCCCGGAGGGACAAGTCACTGGCCCGAGGGAGATCCCGCACTACTCCCGCCTCGCCCCCCTTTCACACCCTTCTCCTGTCCTCCCTTCTGGTGTCTGTCTCTGAACTGGACGGGGAGAGAGGCTCGAGACCAACGGAGAAAGAAGGCAGAAGAGCGCGGGAGAGTCAAGGAAGCAGTCGTGGACCGGGAGGGGGCGGGGACAGCCTCCCGGGCTCGCAGGCCGGAAGCCTGTGCGGTGGGAGACCGGGCCCTGGAGAAGACGCCCCCGTCTCGCTGGCGCGCTTGCGCCCTGTGAGTCCCTGGCCCCGGCGGCCGCGAGAGGCCTCACTCTGCCCCGTGCCCGCACGCACGTGTAGGCGATGGGTCTCGCGTGTCTTCCCGCCAAAATTCGGTGGCAACATTTCCCAGTTGAGCAAGGCGGAGGTGAGCCCTTTGCAGAGGTCGGGTGGCCCGGAAGGTTGTGATTGCTTTGGCTCCTACGCGCGTCCCCGCTCCCGACCAGCTGCCTCCAGACATCGCTTTCCCCAGGTCGTCCACACGGAAGGCAAAGGGACGGGGGAAGGTGGCGGGGCAGCCCAGGCGCCCTCTCACGGCTTTGCCTTCCAGCCGCCTCCCTGCCTGCCTGTTTGCCTCGGTGAATCCAGAGAAATGTTTGGGTAATGCTCTGTTTCCTATCAGTTGTCTTTATAATAGATTTTCCTTTGTGGCTTCTTCAGACTTGGTGGGGCTCGGGTGCTGTCATCGTATGGGGCACAAGGAGACCCTTTATAACCACAAAGAGCCAGCTGTGCACCCAGGCCGCTGATGCAGGGCCTCTGTCACCAAGGCCAGAGCCTCATGTGCACGTCTCACAAGTCTGGTGATTATGGCACAATAGCTAAGAACATGCCTGGAGTCTGGCGCTCTGGCCCTGCCACGTTCCAGCTGTGTGGCTGGAGAAGGGTATAGCGGTACCTTTAGGTAGGGCTGCCACGTTCAGCAAATAAGAATGTGGGACATCCAGTTAAGTTTGAATTTCAGTTAAAAAACGGGTAACTTTTTAGTACGAGTATGTCCCAAATATTTATCTGAAATTCAAATTTAACCAGGAATCAAATTCAAACTTAACTCTATTTTATCTGGCAACCCTGATTTAAGGGATGAACATGTCTTTAGAACAGTGCCTGGCATGCGGAAACGTGCAGTAAGATTTATATAAAAAGGCAAAACTCCTCCCACCACACCCCCACAAACACTTTAGTGTCTCTAGTCATCTGGCTGTGCTATCTGAAATGGCCAGCCCTCAGAAATCCACTGTCAAACAAGGTCAGTTTAAATACCCCACTGCACTATAGTGATACCAGTCCACCATCAAAAAGGGCCAGATTCCTCCTGCCTCCCAGTGCTTGGCACATTCATGTGGGGATTTTCAGGTTCTGAGTAATGTTGGTGCTGTGTCACTGGACACAAGGGTGTGTGTAGGGGTTAGGGGAGTCTGACCCATTATGATGCTGGAGCCAGTGACTCTTTCTATAGGAAGCTGTGTCTGGAATCTGTCTCTCTAGAATGAGGGGCATGCTATCTTCCGTGGAGGATAAATGTGTGAGCTAGGAGGAAATGGAGAGGGAATGGGGAGGCCTGTGATGTCGTATGCCGTGAGTAACAGGTTTTCCCAACTTGGAGAATGCATCTTGAGTGGCACTGGTCTCACTGAGCTCATTGAGACGTCTGCCGTATGTGAGAAAAGACTGAGAAGTCTAAAGGAAAAAAGGAAATACCGAAGTGGCAGGACCTAGGATGATAAATGTAAGTCTATTTGAATCTTAAGTTTCTCTTTTTGTCTCTCCTATTCTCTCTCAATCTCAGGATGCCCCTTCACTCGTGTCACTATAATAGCACCCTGAATTTATATTATACATTTTCATTATAAAGCTTTTTGAATTTTATCTCACTTTAATTTTTATTTTTATTTATATTTTAAAATTTATTTTTATTGAGTTCATAACAGTTTACATCAATGTGAAATTTCAGTTGTACATTATTTCTTGTCTGTCACCACGTAAGTGCTCCCCTTCACCCCCTGTGCCCACCCTGCAACCCCCTTCCCCTGATAACCACTGAACTGTTTTCTTTGTCCCAGTACTTGTTTATAGTCCACATATGAGTGAAATCATCTGGTGTTTGTCTTCTCAGACTGGCTTATTTCGCTTAGTATAATTCCCTCCAGGTTCTTCCATGTTATTGCAAATGGGATGAATTTGTCTATTTTTCTGGCTGAGTAGTATTCCATTGTATATATATATACCACATCTTCTTTATCCAATCATTGGTCGGTGGGCGCTTGGGTTGCTTCCATGTCTTGGCTATTGTGAATAGTGCTGCAATGAACATAGGGGTGCATATGTTACTCTGGATTGTTGATTTCAAATTGTTTGGGTAGATAGCCAGTAGTGGGACAGCTGGATCATACGGTATTTCTATTTTTAGTTTTATGAGGAATCTCCATACTGTTTTCCATAGTGGCTGCACTGGTTTGCATTCCCACCAGCAGTGTATGAGGGTTCCCTTCTCTCCACACCCTCTCCAACATTTGATATTTTTAGCCTTAGTGATTATAGCCATTTTAACAGGTGTAAGGTGATATCTTAGTGTAGTTTCAATTTGCATTTCCCTAATGATTTAGTGATGTTGAACATCTTTTCATGTGTTTATTGGCCATCTGTATATCTTCTTTGGAAAAATGTCCATCTCCTCTGCCCACGTTTTGATCGGGTTGTTTGCTTTCTTATTGTTCATTTGTGTGAGTTCCTTATATATTATGGAGATTAACCCCTTGTCAGATATATGATTTGCAAATATTTTTGCCCAATTGGTGGGTTGTCTCTTTGATTTGATCCTAGTTTCTTTTGCCTTGCAGAAGCTCTTTAATCTGATGAAGTCCCACTTGTTTATTTTTTCTATTGTTTCCCTTGTCTGAGAGGCCATGGTATTTGAAAAGATCTTTTTCAGTTTGATGTCAAAGAGTGTACTACCTATATTATCTTCCAGGAGTTTTATAGTTTCAGGACGTATCTTCAAGTCTACCATTTGGAGTTTATTTTCGTGTATTGTGTGAGGTAATGGTCTACCTTCATTGTTTTGCATGTGGCTGTCCAGTTTTCCCAACACCATTTATTGAAGAGACTATCTTTTCTCCATCATATGGTCTTGGCACCTTTGTTGAAGATTAGCTGTCTGTAGATGTGTGCTTTTATTTCTGGGCTTTAAGTTCTGTTCCATTGATCTATGTGCCTGTTTTTGTACCAGTACCATGCTGTTTTGATTACTATGGCTTTGTAGTACATTTTGAAGTTAGGGATTGTGATGCTTACAGCTGTGTTCTTTTTTCTCAGGATTGCCTTAGCAATTCGGGGTCTTTGGTTGCCCCATATGAATTTTAGGATTCTTTGCTCTATTTCTGTGAAGAATGTCATTGGGATTCTGATGGGGATTGCATTGAGTCTGTAGATTGCTTTGGGTAGTATGGACATTTTAACTATGTTTATTCTTCCAATCCATGAGCAAGGAATCTCTTTCCATCTCTTTAAGTCATTATCAATTTCTTTCAGCAATGTCTTATAATTTTCATTGTATAAATCCTTCACCTCCTTGGTTAAATTTATTCCTAGGTACTTAATTTTTTTAGTTGCCATTGCAAATGGAATTGTATTCTTGAGTTCTCTTTCTGTAAGTTCGTTATTGGAATATAGAAAAGCAACTGATTTTTGTAAGTTGACTTTGAATCTCACAACTTTACTGTAGTTGTTAATTATTTCTAATAGTTTTCCAATGGATTTTTTTGTTTTGTTTTCTATATATAAGATCATGTCTTCTGCAAACAGCGAGAGTTTCACTTCTTCACTTCCTATTTGGATTTCTTTTATTCCTTTCTCTTGCCTAATTGCTCTGGCCAAAACCTCCAGTATTATGTTGAATAAGAGTGGTGATAGTGGGCATCCTTGTGTTGTTCCTGGTCTCAGGGGGATGGCATTCAGCTTTTGCCTATTGAGTATGATGTTGGCTGTGGATTTGTCATATGTGGCCTTTATTATGTTGAGGTAATTTCCTTCTATCCCCATTTTGTTAAGAGTTTTTATCATAAATGGCTGTTGGATCTTGTCAAATGCTTGCTCTGCATCTATTGAGATGATCATGTGGTTTTTATTCCTCAATTTGTTGATGTGGTGTATCACATTGATTGATTTGTGGATGTTGAACCAGCCCTGTGTCCCTGGTATGAATCCCACTTGATCGTGATGTATGATCCTTTTGATGAATTGCTGAATTTGGGTTGCCAAAATTTTGTTGGGAAGTTTTGCATCTATGTTCTTCAGCGATATTGGCCTGTAGTTCTCTTTTTTCGTGGTGTCTTTGTCAGGCTTTGGTATCAGAGTGATGTTGGCCTCATAGGATGTGTTAGGAAGTGTTCCATCCTCCCGAATTTTTTGGAATAGATTTAAAATGATAGGTATTAAATCCTCTCTGAAAGTTTGGTAGCATTCCCCAGGAAAGCCATCTGGTCCTGGGGTTTGATTCTTTGGGATGCTTTTGATTGCTGTTTTAATCTCTTTCCTTGTGTTTGGTCTATTCAGATTATCTGTTTCTTCTTGACTTAGCTTTGGGAGATTGTAAGAGTCTAAGAATTTATCCATTTCCTCTTGGTTATCCATTTTGTTGGCATATAGTTTTTTGTAGTCTCTTATAATCCATTGTATTTCTGTGGAGTCTGCTGTTATTTCTCTTCTTTCATTTCTGATTGTTTATTTGAACTTTCTTTTTTTCTTTGTAAGTCTGGCTAGGGGTTTGTCAATTTTATTTATCTTCTCAAAGACCCAGCTCTTTGTTTCATTGATCCTTTCTACTACCTTTTTTGTTTCAATAGCATTCATTTCTGCTCTGATTTTCATTATTTCTCTCCTTCTGCTGACTTTTGGCTTTGTTGGTTCTTCTTTTTCTAATTCAGTTAGGTGTAATTTGAGATTGCTTATTTGGGATTTTTCTTGTTTGTTAAGATGTGCCTGTATTGCAATGAATTTCCCTCTTAATACAGCTTTTACTGCATCCCATATGAGTTGGTATGGCATGTTATCGTTTTCATTTGTCTCCAGATATTTTTTGATTTCTCCTTTAATTTCTTCAGTGATCCATTGCTTGTTCAATAGCATATTGTTTACTCTCCACATCTTTCTCCTTTTCTCAGCTTTTTTTCATGTAATTAATTTCTAGCTTTATAACATTCTGATCAGAGAAGATGCTTGTTATTATTTCAATCTTCTTAAATTTATTGAGGCTTGCCTTGTTTCCCAACATATGGTCTATCCTTGAGAATGTTCCTCGTGCACTTGGGAAAAATGTGTATCCTGCTGTTTTTTGATGGAGTATTCTATATATGTCTATTAAGTTCAACTGGTTTAGCTTTTCATTTAATTCCACTGTTTCATTTTGATTTTCTGTTTGGATGATCTATCCATTGATGTGAGTGGGGTGTTGAGGTTCCCTACTAATATAGTGTTATTTTTAATATCTTCTTTTAGGTTTTTTAATCGTTGCTTTATGAACTTTGCTGCTCCTGTGTCAGAGCATAGATATTTATAAGTGTTATTTCTTCTTGATGTAGTGTCCCTTTGGTCATTATATACTGCCCCTCTTTGTCTCACTTTCCCTGCCTTATCTTGAAGGCTACTTTGTCTGATATAAGTATTGCAACACCTGATTTCTTTTGTTTGCCATTAGCTTGGAGTATTGTCTTCCACACCTTCACTCTGAGCCTGTGTTTGTCATTGGAGCTGAGGTGTGTTTCCTGGAGGCAGCAAATTGTTGGATCTTGTTCTTTAATCCATCTTGCTACTCTGTGTCTTTTTATTGGAGATTTCAATCCCTTTACAATGAGGGTGATTATTGTTGTATGAGGGCTTAATGCTGTCATTATATCACTTGTTTTCCAGTTTTCTGCATTTCCTTTGTTTCTCATCCTGTGTGTTTTGATCTACCCATTGGATTATGTAGTTTTTAATGATGTGTTTCTTCACTTTTTCCTTATTTATTTTTTGTGTCTCTATTCTGCTTTTTAGTTCAGTGGCTACCCTGAAGTTTGTATTCAGAATCTCGTGTATAAGATAGTCCATTTTCTGATGGCCTCTTATTTCCTTAGTCTAAACTGATTTCAGTCCCTTTCCTCCTCCCCTCCTAAGCTGTTTTTCTCATATCTTATTCCAACTTGTGTTGTGAGTTTGTGGTTAAATGACAAGATTGTCTTTGTTTTTGGTGTTTTCCTTCCCTTTAGCCTAATGCTATAGTTGAACATTTGCTATCCTATTCTGATTCTGTCTACCTGTTTATCTCAATACTCTGTGTTTTGTGACTCCTTTCTTCCTTTTTTTCTTTTTTCAGGTATGAGGGCCTTCTTGAGGATTTCTTATGTGTGTGGGGGGCGGTCTCGGGGCTATGAAGTCCCTTAGCTTTTGTTTGTCTGGCAAAGAGTTAATTTCTCCCTCATATCTGAAGGATGTTTTTGCTGGATAGAGTATTTTTGGCTGAATATTTTTATCCTTTAAAGTTTTGAATATGTCATTCCATTCTCTCCTAGCTTGTAAAGTTTCTGCAGAAAAATCTGCTGAAAGCCTGATAGAGGTTCCTTTGTAGGTTATTTTCTTCTGCCTTGCTGCCCTGAGTATTCTTTCTTTGTCATTCATTTTTGCCAGTTTTGCTACTATATGCCTTGCAGTAGGTCTTTTTACATTGACAAATCTAGGAGATCTGGAAGTTTCCTCCACACATATTTCTCTTTCTTCCCCTAGATTTTGGAAGTTCTCTGCTGTTATTTCTTTGAACACACTTTCTGCTCCATTCTCCTTCTCCTCACCTTCTTGAATACCTATAATTCTTATGTTGCATTTCCTCCAGATATTTCTCATAGACTTTCTTTATTTCTTTTTAGTTTTTCTTCTCTCTCCTCCTCTATCTGGAGCATTTCTACATGTCTATCTTCGATTATGCTGATTCACTCCTCTATGATGTCCACACAAGCATTCAGAGAATCCGTATTTTGTTTTATCTCTTCCATTGTGTCTTTCATCTCTAATATTTCTGATTGATTCTTCTTTATAGCTTCAATCTCTTTTGTGAAGTAGCTCCTGAACTTGTTGAATTGTTTCTCTATATTCTCTTTTACCTCATTGAGTTTTTTGATGATAGCTATTTTGAATTCATTGTCGTTTAGCTTACATATTTCTGTGTCCTCAGGACTGAGTTCTGGGTGCTTGTCATTTTATCTCTTGTCTGGAGATTTGATGTAGTGTCTGACGTTGGAAGGTCGGGTCTTTCTCATTTTGATGTTATTCGGTTGCAGTTACAGCCTATTGCCACTGGGTCGGGGTCAAGAGCCACATATTCTGAGCCTTCCGCCTTCAGCAGAGATGGCACAGTGTGGGTTGGGGGAGGGGCATTTTCTCCAGTGTGCAGTCTGGGCTTTCCCTATCAGTTCCCGCTATCTGGTCTCCTGGGGTCTTGCCTTGATGAGGTCAGCCTGCAGGAAAGCTTTGCCCTGTCAAAGGGCTTCCCTCTAGGCTGCAAGTCCTGGCTGATCCTGCAAATGGGTGACCCCCCCCCACTCCTTCCTTCAAGGAGCCAGTGATCCCAGTATTTAGGGGAGGGCAGCTCCAGCCTCTCCACCATCCCTCATGTGGCTGTCTGTCTCACCAAGGTTTTTGTGTTCTTAGGGTATCTTCTGTTGGAGTATCGTTGCTCCTTTTTGTTGTATGTTGGAGGGGAGAGAGTCCCAGGCAAGTTCACTCCATCATGATGCTCCTTAAGCTCCTTATTTTAACTTACCTTTTTAAAGGCCCTAACTCCAAATACGGTCACATTCTGAGGTTCTGACGGTTAGGGCTTTAACATGCTTTTTGTTGTTGTTGGCAGAGGAAACACAATTCAGTTCATAACATTGAGCAATAATGTGCAGAAGTGTTAAGGGCCCGTGGCAGATTGTCTCCCCAAACTGCATATATAAGGCAAGAGTAAAATGAATTTCCCAAGCTAAACAATCCTTTGTAACCAGCACCTGGATTAAGAGTAACGTCATTATCAGCACCCTCAAAGTCCCATTTCATGCTATCCTCCAGTAACTATCTTTGAAGAAAACCATATCCTAATTTTTTACAGCATAAATTAGTTTCCTACTCGGTGCTGTCAAAATGTATAATTGGAATTTATCTTACATAGTCTTCTGTGTCTGTGTTCTGTTGCTCAACATTCCTTGGGGGATTCAGACCTACTGTTGACTGTGGTTTTAGGTGATTCATTCTCATTGCTGTATATTATTCTATTGTGTAAATATATCAGAATTTACCCATTCTACTGTTGATGGGCATTCTAGTACGTCACTTTTGATGCACATATGTATGCTCTCAAGGATGTCTGCACCTTGTGTCTGCTGCCTCAAAGCACTGCCCTATTTCTTATCTCACGAGAAAGGAACCTTAGAAATGATCAGCTATGATGATTTTAAAAGCCAAGTATCAGGTGAATTAGTGATTTTTGTTTTGCAAATATGCTATACTTACATTTTTCAAGGGTTAGTGTTATGGACAGAAGGTTTGTGCCACCCTCAAACTCATATGTTAAAGCCCTGACCCCCAGGGTGGTGGTATTTGGAGATGGCCTTTGAGAGGTAATTAAGGTTAGATGAGGTCATGAAGTGGCACCCACATTATAGTATTAGTGCCCTTATAAGAAGAGATACCAGAGAGCTTGCTTTCTGTGCCATGTGGGGACGTAGCAAGAAGGTGGCCATCTGCAACCCAAGAAGAGAATTCTCACCAGAAACTGAATTGGCTGGCACCCTGATCATGGATTTCTGGCTTCCAGAACTGTGAGAAAATAAATTTCTGTTGTTTTAAGCCACTCAGTCTGTGGTATTTTGTTATGGTAGCCCGAGGAGACTAATACAATTAGGAACATTTAGTTTCTTTCATGAGACTTCCTATCTAGCCCTCTTTCACAAAATAACTAGTAGCTCCAACCAAATAGTAGTGTATTTCCCTATCACATAAAAGACTGGAGGAACTATAATAAATATGGCAAACATACAATGTCCTCAGGGTTATTATATATTATATGCAGGCAACAGCTTGGAGAAAGGGAAGAAAAGGAGCAGAAAACCTGAGCAAGATGCCTTTAAGAAATGTAACCAGAAACTGCTACAAAATTCCAGTGATGGCCCATTGATTATAATTTGTTCTATGGCCACACCTAGCAGCAGTAAATGCAGTCCTTAATCTGACTGGGTATAATCTCAACCATGGAGGATCTACTACCACAAAAGAGGGTTAAAATGAATTTTGCACAGGTTACAAATAAGACTGCCCACTCTGGAAGCCAAAGATATGCTTTAAATTTGACTAAATGCAACTAAGGAAAGTGGGACTCAGTGATTTCCTGGCGACCATTACTGGTACAAAGATTTACAGAACTGAACTTAGATCCTGAAATTGAGGGCATATTGGTTCACTTCCTGAGTGTTGAGAATAATCTGGTCATCTTTTCCCTTTTCCCTCCCCAACTTTATATCCCATCAAACAACATCCAAACTTTGGTTTCTAATGTTGTTCTTTGCTATAAGGAGGAAGGCTAATTCCCTCTCACTATAAAATTAAAAGTGAACAAAGACAAAGGATAGGTCTGCATGTCCTTCTGTTTTCAGAAAAAAATGTAATGCTTTCAAGGAAGTCATGGACAGTGCTGAAGCGAAAGGAGTTAGTGTAATGGGACTGCTACGGGTGAAGTTGTTCCATTTAAGCATAAGATGACAATGATAATTTAATTTTAAAAATTAGTCATAAAATAATGATAACATTAAAATAAGAATAGATGGTTAGAGAAATATTAATATAAAATGAAGATACTTAATCTATAAATATGAATAGATATAATAAGATAACGTGTATTATACTGTTATCAGTAAGTTAGAGGGTGTTAATACAAACAAGTATTTGTTCTCTCATCAATTGTATGTCTGTTTAGAAAGTATAGATAGCAATATCTAATTTTGTTAATCTGTGTAAATAGTGAGAGAAATAAGGAAAACAGGAAATCCGTGAAAGAAATAAGGATTATACAAAGAAAAGGAAAAATAGATCAGCACTGATGGTCATTCAGAATAACCACACAGAGGGTGGTCCCACAGGTCATCAGCACTAGGCATGTTACAAACAAAAACCAAACAGGTGGAAGATTCAATAAGATCCCCAAAAGAAAATAAATTGCCAAATGTCTAAAGAGAAAAATCTAACCACAGACTAAATCAGTCCTCTCCTAGGAGTTGAAATATCTATCAATTATTTTTAAAAGAACTAATAATTTATTAAGAAGCAAAATACATTTTAAAAAACCAAACAGACCTGTTTAATACACTATCATGGTGGGAAAAACATTACATTTATAAAATTTTAATTTACAAAAACAGATTTTGACTTAAATATCCTAAACTTAATCTGTCAATATTTATTATTAAAAAGACACAAAGTCTAAGCTGGTATAAATTCAAATTAGAGTGTTATAATGTTAGGATGTTAAATGCAATCCCTATAGTAACCCCAATGAAAAGAGCTATAGAATACACACAAAAGGAAATGAGAAAGGAATTAAAATATGTCATTGCAAAAAATCAACACAAAAGAAGACAATAATGCAGGGAATTAGGGATAAGAAAAGCTGTAAGGCATATAGAAGACAAATAGCACAATGACAGAAGTCTCTCCCTATCAGTAATTACTTTAAATGTAAATGGATTAAACTCTACAGTCAAAAGACAGAGACTGGCAGAATGCATTAAAAAATTATTAAACTATATGCTGTCAATAAGAGACTCACTTTAGGTCTAGGGACACAAATAGGTTGAAAGTGAAAGGATGGAAAAAGATATTCCATGCAAATAGTAACCAAAAGAGAACAAGGGTGCTAGAAATAAGCCCGTCACAAAAGGACAGAGTATGATTGTATTTACATCAAGTACCTGGAAGAGTCAAAATTGTAGAGACAGAAAGGAGAATGGTGGTTGCCTGGGGCTGGAGGGAAGGGGAAGGGGGAGTCGTTGTTTAATGGGTGTAGAGTTTCAGTTTTGCAAGATGAAAAGAGATGGATGTGGTGATGCTTGCACAATATGAATGTATTTAATACCACTGACCTGTACACTTAAAAACAGTTAAGATGGTAAATTTTATACTATGTGTATTTTACCACAATTTTTAAAATATGTTATTAAATTAAAAGAAAAGACCTAAAGTAGTTCAGGATCACATTGACTCTGACCTGCCTCAGTGATCTGACCAAGAAACAAACGCTTGATCACACAAGACTCTGCCACCTTGTCTGACTGCTCCCATGGGGAAAAAAACATCAAAGAAGAAAAAGTGGGAAGGAATTAGAATATAAATAAAAAACAGCATAAGAATAAAGAAAGAATTGAATCTATGGCAATGCATTTGAAAAACAAATTACTATAAGTTCACTGATCAGTTTTATAAATACTTCTGTCTTTTGTGAAAGTTGTCTCTGCATTTACTGATTTTAGTTGATTTTAAAAAACACTAAGTTTCTGACTTTCAGCAGATGTTCAGAGGTTACATTTGCAATTGATCACTAAATAATTAGAGACATTTAATTCGTTAAATCTTTAAGATTTGGTTTATTAGCTGTCTAAATCAAGTATGTAGAGAAGTGCTAATTACTTGATGTTTAATGAAATACTAATTGATAGATTAAAGGATTAGAAATTGGCTTTAAACAAGGGCGAATATTTCTAAATACTAAAAATCCCTAAATTAGTGAGGTTTTCTAGTTAATGAGTATTTCTAAAGTAGTATTTCTAATATTTCTAATTAGTGAATATTCCTAAATATTAATTATTTATAAAAACTCAGAGATGAAAGAATCTATCAGTACCAGTATGGTTGCTGAGAAGCATCCAAACCTTTTTAAGGAGCCAAACTGCATTGTATGTCCTTCCAGAAAGCTGGGATGTCCTGACTACTATCGCCAAAACACATGGTACCTGACTTTTATTAAGGGGCTCATGTAAAAAATGCTTCTTTTAAAGTGATTAAAGACCTGACATCAAAATCAACAGATAGAAAACGTTTCCTGAGTTTTCAAAGACAAGTTCTATCTTGTCTTTTAAACTTTTTAAGCTTTTAAACTTTTAAAAAACTGATAATTTCAATATCAAACATGAAAAGTATAATACAATCTCACATACAAATGTAAATGTGAACATTCTAAATCAAATATTAACACATGGAATTCAGCAGGTATAAAGAATAATATACCAGAACTGAACAGGATTTATTCCCCAGATGGTTAAAAACCAAGAAAGCTGTCAGTATTAATCAATATATCAGTAAATAAAGGAGAATAGTATATGACTAAAGCAACAAATAGTAAAATGGCATTTGGAAAAAATAAGACATTTCCAATGTAGGAAACTACTTAGATGCAACACAGATTATCTACCCATAACCAAAAGCAAACAACTGATTACCCATGAAATGTTGATATAATTTCCACTAAATTGGAGGAAAATACAGAAAGCCTGGTATCACCATCAATATACAACATAGCCAAAGCTATTCCAATAAAAGAACTAATCCATGTACATATTAAAAAGGAATTTTCATTTTGACTTGCCAGTAGTTTGACTGATTACTTAGAAAACAAAATATTCTGATAAAATTGTGAATAGAAATAATAAGAATATTTGGTCATACTTAAAAATTACTATATTGAAATTAAAAATATTTGTATGAGGGGTATTGAACACAGTTAAAAATAGCATAAATCAGCCTAAGTCTGGAAAAAATAAGGACATGATATAAAACAAGCAAAGGATTTGAATACTGCATATTTTGTAAAGCACTTATAAATCAGTAGGAAACAAGTGAACAAATGGGCACAAAACAGAACTAGGAAAATCATAATAAACAACATGATTGGCGAATAAAAATTTGTGAAAAATACTCAACTTGCCAGCAAGTAGAAAAGTAAAAACTAAACCACATACTAGAAGGACAAATATAGGACGCTTATTTCACCTTTGACCGAGTGGTCAGATGTTACAAAAATATACAAGTTAGCAACACGTACCAAAGCTGAAAATGTACACACCCTATGCCTTAGCAATTAGAGACTGTTGCTCACACATCCTAGTATATAAGAACAAAGTCAGCTGCTGTTTTTGCAATAGTGAAAAACAGTCAACTGTATAATGATCAAAAGGCAGACCACATTCATTGAGGTATATGTATATAAAACTTGGCCTAAGAGATAATTCATTTTGTAGAAAAATAGCTGCCATACATTCAGAAAAAGGAAGTTAATTGCGTGTCGTGATGTCAGCTGTCTGCCATCAAATCGTCACTATACATGAAATAATGACTGATAATCCCAACTTTAGAGTCACTCCCTTTGGATTTGGCAACATTTTCCAGAGATGTTAACTGGTATTTACCACAGGTCTCTATTCATTTGTTTGTCTGATATGAGTGTTTTATTGTTCAAAAGTAGGGATCTAGTGTTTAGTACTTCGTAAATTTAAGTGTAAAAACGTTTTAAAAAATATCAAGTACCAATGGTGTTCCTGGGGCCTAATTTCAAAAATTTGGGCTAAAGGTATGCCTTTCCACTCAACATGTATACATAGTAACCCGGAGAAGTATCAGGCTGGCCTATTGCGATGACATATTTTACTAGAGAACTCAAATTATCCTGTGTTGTGTTATATTTAATTCTAAAACTTAAACTTGTATGGGTCAATGGTTTTAACTATCAGATGGTGAATGATTAAATAGGATATTGGGTTTCCCATCGGCAACAAATGGACATAGAAATGTCGATTATAAGAGAAAATTACATTGACATCCTAGATGGTTGGTTGACAATGTGTAATTTGTGATTTTCCACGATCATTCTTATTTGAAAGGTATTAATTCTTTTATCGAGTTGAATACTAACTATGAAAAAAATCAGTATTTCATCAAAAATAATATGCTTTGATGCTGGCACTTTCTCAACATTGCCGGAAAATACAGTGGAAGGTATTTCAAATGGCTAATTTATGATGGTTATCTGGCTGGTAGTGATTTAAAGTAGTTATCAATTACAAAGAGCATTCTGATTTAGAAAATGGTAAAATGCAGAAAAAAATAACATTCCTTTTAGTATTGAAGCAATCAATTATCTATAATTCAACTCATTCTTAAAGTCAAATAAATACCAGAAAAACTAGTGAATCTAGATCACAGGTCAGCAAACGTTTTCCTAAAGGGCCAATAGTAAAGGGCCAATAGTAAATATTTTAGGCTTATGGAGATACAGGATCTGTTAAAACTACTCAACTCTGCTGTTGAAGCCAGAAGCCTTAGATAATATGTAAATGAATGAGTATGGCTGTGTTCCAATAACACTTTATTTACAAAAAGAGGTAGTGACCATCATTTGCTGATCTCTAATCTTGAAAGTACCAGAGATAGATCAATCTTTTTGTCATTTGTCAAGATTTATAATTAAACTGGAATAGTTAAGTCTTGGATATTCTAGATCAATGCTTTTTAGTTTCATAGTTCTTTTGGGTAGATTCTTAGTATCATTTGATGAATGATGTATTTAAATTTTATGTGCTTAATTTCATAAGTGAAGCACATACAACTTGATTTTTTGGACCTAATCTACAGAGATTTAGTATAATTATACAATCCATGTAGCAATGAGATGGAAAAACTTTGTTAGAAATAATTTCCTTATTTAAGTCTTACCTGAGTATATGCTGCTTTTAAGAGAGAGAGGTTGTTTTCCTTTGATTTTATTAAAAAAATTTTCCAATATCATTTTAGGTTAATTCTTTCTAGGAACATAACTCATTCTCTCTAGATATCTAAATATATTGAAATAAAATGAGGCATTACTTTGTAATTTAAATTTTTTCCTCCATATTTATATCCCCTTTCTTATTAACAATGCTATAATGTAATCATTCTTATTTTTTCTTGACCAGATTTACCAACATCTATTTGATGTTAATATACTTTTAACAGAGAATTTTAAAAGTTAAAAAACGTTGTTTCAAGATTACTGTTCATTTTTAAATCATTAAACTGTACTTCTAGATCATTAGTTTTCAGAGAAAACCCAAATTTTTTAAAGAGTACTATTTCAGTTACTAATCAGTAAGCTCTAATAATTTTAGTTGTATTAGTTCCTTATATTGGCCCAGGATTTATGTTGTTATTTTTCTAGCTTTGTAGGTCAAATTCTTTTTCATTATTTTATCAATGCCTACTAAGTGACAGGCAGTGAATAGGTTTAGGGGATAAAGAGGTGAATGGAAATGAAGTTCTGGTCTTCATTTTGGTTTCCTGCATGTGCTGAAGAGTCTTAAATTTACAACTAGTAGAGGACTGACAACATCCCAGAGTTCTGGTATACAGGCATTTCATTATCATTCTTTCTAAACAAAAGGTCCTAATTTCAATTTTGTTTTTCTATTTAGCTCAGGACTTATACATGAGATTATCAATTTGCAAAAGGAGGTAATAAAATACCACCATGCAGACAATCACTGTAAAATGGATCTCTACAATGCAGAGATCTAGCAGTCACCACTACGAAAAACTGGTAACAGCTAGCATCATTAATAGTGGCAAAACTCAACGTTATATGTTTTCTAACGTACACAACACCAACTTAATGAAATCTCTTCATTTAACTCCAAATTTACTGGAACTATTAGGGATAGAAAAACAATATAAATGACCCATAAGGAAACTAAAAAATCCAGAACATGAGACACTTGATAAGATAAGTTGTAGTCTTCAAAAATCCAAAGTCATGAAAAAAATGGTGAGGATGTTGTTCTAAAGCAGGAATTGGCAAAAATTTTTGTAAAACCAGGCAGTAAATATTTTAGGCTTCGTGGGTCATGCAGCCTCCTTTGCAACTATTCTGCTCTGCCAGAGGAGTACAAAAGCAGTCAGAACGGTATGTAAACAAATGAACAGGGCAGTGCTCCAATAAATCTCATGTTTTAAATCCTCTCATCTTTTTACTATTCTACTAGATTTCATCCAGAAAGAATTATTTAAAACTTAACAAAGGCATAAGTAATTATGTAAAGCTATCTAAATTTATCACACCCATATGGACTTGATCTCATAACTCACCAATATTAATACAAATAATGACAATACTAAAAATAGAATCTAATGCTTACTGAACAGAGACTATGTTTGAGATAGCTTCCGAAGTTTTCTATATTCCAATAACAGCACTGTAATGTTGGTACTATTATCATCATTTACAAATGACTCCCACAGAGATAAATATCTTACCCAATGTCATACACACTGTAAAGAATCAAATGGCAATCCTTATGTTTTTTGACATTTGTTAGGTCAACAAGGGTTTTCTAGGATATGAGTTTTCTCAAGTTTAACAATAATTAACTAGGGCTGGAGGGCTTTTATAAATAAAGCGTAAAAACAAGGGAATTTCCACATTCTCTGAATTTTCCTCCATTATGAATATTTTTATAATCCATAAATAGAGAAATAGTAGTAAAGGCTTTCTTATGTTACCTAAAAATATATTATAAATTCCCTGAATATGAACATTTGGGTTATAAATTTAAAAATATATATTATTTACACTCTGAGGAATTCTCATCAGTCTAAATTATTTAATGCCTTATAAGACCTGAACTGTATCTAAAAACATTCCCACATCCTTTTCATTCAAAGTGTTCCTCAGTGTTATAAATCCACTGACGTTCTGTACATTGTCTATTGCATATATATATGCCCTTCCACAGTCTTACATTCATTAGATCTCTCTCCAGTATGAATTCTTGGATGCGCTTTAAGACTTGAATTAAGCCTAAAGGACTTCCTGCATTTGTTACATTCAAATGGTTTCTCACCGCTGTGAATACTCTGATATCGAGTAAAGGCCTTACTACATTCCTTATATTCATAAGGTTTCTCACCAGTATGAAATCTATGATGCACAATTAGTTGATGGCTGCTACTAAAAGCCTTTGCACACTCTACATTCATGGGGTTTCTCATCAGTGTGAATTCTATGATGCATTCTCAGGCTTTCAACATGACTAAAGGCCTTCTAACATTCCTTACATTCATACGGTTTCTCACCAGTATGAATTCTCTCATGCCTAATAAGGCTTGAGGTGCAACTAAAGGCCTCCCACATTCACGGCATTCATAGGCTTTCTCACCAGTATGAATTCTGTGATGCATTCTTAGGCTTCCACCATGAATAAAGCCCTTCCCACATTCTTTACATTTATAGAGTTTCTCCCCAGTATGAATTCTCTCATGTTGAATAAGTGCTGAAACATGACTAAAGGCCTTCCCACATTCCTTACATTTGTAGGGTTTCTCCCCAGTATGAACTCTATGATGTACTCTAAGATCTATACCATGACTAAAGGTCACCCCACATTCATGGCATTCATAGGGTTTTTCACTTGTATGAATTCTGTCTTGTTGCACAAGGTGAGAGGCTTTCCCATATTCCTTACATTCACAGGGTTTCTCACCAGCATGAATTCTCTGATGAACCCTAAGATCTATCCTACAACTAAAGGTCATTCCACCTTCCTCACATTTATAGGATTTTTCACCAGGCTGAATTCTCTGATGTTGCAGAAGTTTGGATGCACGACTAAAGGCCTTTCCGCATTGCTTACATTCATATGGTTTCTCTCAAGTATGAATTCTTTGATGTACTGTGAGGTCTGTATGTCAAATAAGGCTTTCACACATTCGTCACATTCATAGGGTTTCTCTCTATTACGAATTTTCTTATGTAGAATAAGAGAGGAATATTTTTAATAAATGTGTACTTTTTCATAGCTGATTATTCCATATCTTGACTCCAAATCTAAAAGAAATTAGAAAAACATTTGTTTTCCTGGAAAAAAATGGTGAATGTTCTATAGCAGGTTTTTTAAAAATTAAAAATATCACCCATTAGAGATGAATACTTTACAGAACTCTAAAATCAGCTATTCAGTTTGCAACAGTTACTGACAGTGTCTCCATGACTCATCTGTCACACTTTACTACGATGCCTTAATGTACTCTTTCCCATATCAGTTTCCATATAAAATATAAATATGTTAAAAGCAACTACTTATACCTGGTCTTTCTCCAATTATATTTCCCCTGAAACATACAGATACTGTGTTTCTTCCTCCAATGCACAGCGTGTCTGCATTTCTTTGTCCCCATATCAAATAGAATAATAAAAGTTTTTATTTTCTTATCTTCCTTGAGCTCCTTCTTATTAATTACCCATTCTACAGAAGTTCCATCTGTTGTGTTCCTTCATATCTTCTCTCAGGTCCTCTCTCACTTTTCTTTTTAACCAAGGTTGACCATTCTGACAATTCCTACAAGCGTGTCAATGAATTTTCAGACATGTACTAGGTATACACCCTATGAAAAGTCTTATAAAATTCTGTGAATTTTGGGACTTTGAGAAAAAAAGGGAAACCAAACTATAAAGCAAAGGAGCCTGGAGGAAGAGTGCCAGGAAGTATGTGAAAAAGAATCAATGACATAGCCTGTAAGATAACAACCAATATGAAGGAGTGTCTCAATGAACTTTGAAAGTGCTGGATGAGTGGGATGAGACTGGTGGAAAATAAAATCTGAGAGTAGAGTATGGTAGGTGTCAAAACTCTGAAATAATGCAAACACTCCCTCCAAAAACAAGTAATGATAGAAATTAATAACCATATCAGAAAAGCAAAACACATTCCATGTGAAAATAGAAGTGTCCTCTCCAGAATAAATGCTAGGTAAATGTGGAAATAAAAAAACTGAAATGGAAAAACTACAGTAAACCACAATAGAGAAAATAAGTACATATCAGAATCTTGGGCAATTTCAGCATTCAGAGAATTCAAGGATTTAAGCACTTATTTCAATAAAAATGGAAAAAATAAATGACTTAAGGAACAAATTCCAAACTTAGAAAATAAATGAAGTAAAGGAAAGCAGAATAAATAAATTAAGATAAAACAAAATGTAATGAGTTAGAAAAGAGCAGTGTTAACAAATAAACTGAAGAGCTGGCGCTTTAAAAATTGAGATTTAAAACATTAGCTAACCAAATCAAAAAAGAGTAAAAATAAAAACAAATGATTAAGGAGTAAATGCAAAATTAAAATGAATTTTATTGATATTATGAATATTTTTGAATACATCATTAGTACTTTTGAAAGTATCCATGGAAAATTTTATATAAAAATTCAACAAAATTCATCAAATAAATCACCAAGAAAAGAAAGCCTAACCAGACCTATTGCCACAGAAGAGATAAAACAAGTTGTCAGACAAGACAGTGGTAATGTGCACTCTTTAACTCCTAAATTATAATTTCTAGGTATGAATGTCCACTATATGGATCCAGGATAGTTGGATAAAAATACAGTTTGGGATGGGAGCAAGAAAGATGAGCCTAGAAATCTTATGCTAAAAAGAAATAAAGACATCATGCTTACAGAGGCGTGACTGCCAAAACTATAAAAATAGCATAAAAATGGTTGTGATATGGGGCCTGCCCGGTGGTGCAGCAAAGTGCACGTGTTCCACTTTGGCGGCCCGGGGTTCGCTGGCCTGGATCCTGGGTGCAGACATGGCCCTGCGTGGTATGCCATGCTGTGGTAGGCGTCCCACATATAAAAAGTAGAGGAAGATTGGCATGAATGTTAGCTCAGGGCCAGTCTTCCTCAGAAAGAGGAGGATTGGCAGCAGTTAGCTCAGGACTAATCTTCCTTAAAAAAAAAAAAAAGATTGTGATATGGACAATGTAATAAAAAGCAATGAATCTACAATGATACAAGAAAAAAATGAATGAAAAAATAATTTTGACCACTAAATAAATCCTTAATTGAAGTTCTAGTTCCATCATGGTGGTGTAAACCTCTTAAAGTCCATCTCCCTCTTTGACTGATATCAACTAAAAATGCTTGACTCTATAAAAAAAATCAAACATCTGAGGTCAGCAAATAAGAGTAAACAAAAGAGGAGGATTTGGCAGGGAAGTGAAAACCTTAAAAGTGACCTACCCTAGGCTGAGTTTCTTGCTATTTTCAGTATCACTCACAGCCTTGCCACATGGGTGGGCCCCAGTTATATTGGGGCAAAAATGGGCTACAGAATCTTGCTACAAGAATCATGGCAAGGAACACCACCAAACTGGAAAGTGAAGGAGGAATCCTAGAGGGGAAATATTCCAAGAAGATTTCCTAATTTGGGTGCAAAGCAGTACAAATACAGTCTAAACCTGAATTACACATGCATGAGAAGGACACAAACCAGTGTAGCAAAACCTCAGAGAACCAAACTGAGAATTAAATCACTGCCCACAACAGCAGAACAAATATGTATCTAAATTGTATCGTGTTGATTACTTACTAAAATAAAAATATCAACATGTAAACATATCAGTAGTCTCCAGAGAAATGGACAAAACCCAGAATCAACACAATGTAGCACTCACAATGTCCACAATAAAATAAAATTATTCATCATGAAAAGAACAAAAAATGTAATTCACTCTCAAGGTAAAAGATAAACCATAGATGCTAAACCGGAGACAACCCAGGTGGTGAAATTATCAGACAAAGATATAAAGCAGCTATTTTAGCTATACTCTAAGAAACTTTAAAAAAATTTAAATCCATATATTTGACATTATTGAAAAGATGGGAAATATAACAAGAAAAACAAACTACATAAAGAACAAAATGAAAATTGTATAACTAAAAAATGTAACTTCTAAATTTGCTGAATGAGCTTATTGCAAAATGGAAACAACAGAGGAAGGAGTTAGAAAACTTGATAGATGTATAGAAAATATTCAAGCTGAAATTCATAGATGATATAGGTTAAAAAATTTTAAAGATTGGCAGCTGCAGTAACATCTGTTGCCAATCTTTTTTTTTTTCTTCATCTTCTGCCCAAAGCCCCGTGGTACATACTTGTATATTCTAGTTGTAGGTCCTTCTGGTTGTGCCACATGGGACGCCACCTCAGCATGGCCTGATGAGCGGTGCCATGTCCGCACCCAGGATCCAAACCAGCAAAACCCTGGGCCGCTGAAGCAGAGTGTGTGAACTTAACCACTCGGCTATGGGGCTGGCCCCTAGGTTAAAAATTTTTATAGTAGTTGGGGGCCAGCCCCGTGGCTGACTGGTTAAGTTTGCACACTCTGCTGCAGCGGCCCAGGGTTTCGCTGGTTCGGATCGTGGGTGTGGACATTGTACCGCTTGTCAGGCCACGTTGAGGCGGCGTCCCACATGCCACAACTAGAAGGACCTGCAACTAAGATATACAACTATGTACTGGGGGAATTTTGGGAGATAAAGCAGAAAAAAAAACCCAAGATTGGCAACAGTTGTTAGCTCAGGTGCCAATGTTACAAAAAAAATTTATAATAGAACTTCAGGGACCTGTTGTAATATATCAAAAGATGTAATTAGAATCTGAAAAGAAAAACAGAAAGAGACAAAGGCAAAAACAGTCTGATGACAAGAACAATATTATTAAAGGAAGTTATTTAGGCTGATGGAAAATGATACAAAAGAGAACCCTGAATCATCAGGAATGAAGGAGAGGTATCAGGAAAGGAAAATATCTAGGTAAATATATAAGATCATTTATTCCCCTCTTAAGTTCTTTCAGATATGTATGTTTGTTGAAAGCAAAGCTTATAACACTACTTGGTGGTATTTCCAATGTATGTAGATGTGATAAACATGAGAATTATGAAGGGAAAGTTATGTATAAAGGAAGCTGAAGATGCAAGCTTTCTTCATTTTACAAGAAATACAATATTAACTATGCAGATTGTGAAAGCTTAGGTATATTGTTTACTGTAATCCCTATAACATATATTAAAATAAATATGCAAAGAGAAACAGCCAAATGCCAATAGAAAAATTAAAATGAATAGTAAAAACATTTTAAATATTTCAGTTCAAGGCAGGAAATGGGAAACAGAAGAACTAAAAACAAAGGGAATAGGACACTAGGAAGATGACAAACTGTGAAGACACAGGCCCTTGTTTTCCCCAAGTGACACTGAATTAACAGCAATATATGTACCAAAATACCTTTGAGTGAAACCTAAAAACTAGGTAGGGAGCTACAGCACCCAGGTAAGCACATAAACAAGAGAAGAGACAGCCAAGACAGTTAAGTGTTGGTCATAGTTTGCTCACCCTAGCCCCTTGTGCCACCCAGTGTAACAAGGCGTGGTTGGGAGAATACCTGCTCCCAATTTCTGGCTCCTCTCTTAGGACGGAAAGAAAAGTGGAACTTCTGTCCAGAATTCTGGCTTGTCTTGGGGCTGCCCAAGGGACAAGTTTCTGTCTCCCCTGGTTTGGGGCACCGAAGGAATGGTGGCAGATCAAGTTGGAGGCCATTGAAAACAGAGGTAAGCACCACAGTGTGTTACAGCAGCAGAGAATACACTGTTCCACAGGCAGTTGCCAGGAGAAGCAAAAGATTAAGGATAGAAGAACACAACAGAAACTGAAAGCTCCTGAGAAGAAAGAGGAAATTAAGATAGTCAAGCAGCTGTATATACCAAAATAAAAGCACACACAACTCCAAAAAAGACACATCCCCATAAAAGCTTTGAAAGGTTACAGAACCCTGGCTGGGCTGATTGGGGAAGGTCTTCCCCTGCACGAAGCTAGTCTGTAAAGACTGAGTGGGGTAGCCAGTTTCTCAAATCTAGTATCTCAACAAAATATCACAAGGCATACAAAGAAACAAGGAAACATGGCCCAATCAAAGGATGACAACAAAGCTCTAGAAACTAACTCTGAAGAAATGCAGATCTATGAAGTTTCTGAAAAAGAATTTAAAACAACTGTCTTAAAGACACTAAATGAGCTAAAAGACAACTAGGTGAAATCAGGAAAACAATGCATGGAGAAAATGAGAACATCAACAAAGTGCTCCATTCCTGAACACTCGAGGATGCTTACTTCCAGGGATGTATCCCCCCGGAAGATAGGTAGCTGGGTCCTCTGCTCTGGTAGCTGCCAGTATGATGGATCACAGCCATAGAAGGAACCCTCGGACCCTTTCCACACCACCACCCAGGGAAGAGTGGGAGAGAGGCTCAGGATGGAGAATCTCAGATCTCTCCTGGAGTCTGGGGCTGGGCTCCTCACTGGAAGCTTTTACACTTGGTCACACTCACTATGGCCAGCATAGAACTGGTTGTGTGATGACAACTAGGACTGGACTTGGGTGACAGACTAGGGTGGGATTGCTTTGAGTCAGTGCGGCTCGACAGGTCATCATGAATGTGTGAGTGGCTGAGGAGACCATGCACGTGTGTGTGAGAGTCACCTGCCATCTTCTGGGTCTAGTAGGCAGTTGGAAGACTCTCTCTCCCTACACATCATCCTTCCCCACATGCATAACCATAACAAGAAAATGGTTTGATTCTGAACCTGGCTCCAAGAGGTTCTGGGTACTCCTGAGAGCAAATTAAACTCACAGCTATATGAGAGTTCTACTTCTAGCACAATAGTGCGAAAAACTGCAAACTAGTGCAAAAATTTTTTTAAATATTTAGGTCTCTACAAATGGTCCTAAGGGCATACAGTAAATGAAGAAACAGTTATTCAAGAAAATCTTCTAAAATTTAATAAAAACAGTTCAAACATTATTTGAACCAAGATCTATGCCCTGATCCTCCCCCAGCTCAATGAGATGGAAACTCCACTCCTGACTGGTATAGCCAAGAACACAGGCACCTTCTCACCCCAGCTCGTGGGGCAGGTTTCCATGTCAGGAGAGGCAACCTGAGAAGTTCTGAGGCTGCTGCCAACCACTCCACTGAGCCCTCAGCTCCTAACCCATGAGTGTCCCTCAGAGACAAGCCTGCCATTGTCCCCACCTCCCACCAGAGCCATGGTTCAGACATTTTGCCCAGGGGAAGAAGCAGACCATAGAACAGAGAGAGAAGCAGATGGTAGAACAGAGAGCTCCAAGGTTCTCCCCAAAGGAACTGACTTCATTTGCAACAGAGTGTACAAATGTTTAATCCTAAGAGTTCTCTAAAAATAGAAAGTTATGGTGAAAGGCAGTTGGGAAGCAATTGGTGGATTCATTGGAGAAACAGGCTGAATTGTAGGCCAACCAGTTTGTCAAAAAGAAATAGGAAATGAGACAGCCGTGAAGAGCCCTCCCGGGGTCAGAACAAAGTTCAAAGATTGACTTTGGGAACTATGCCTTCAAAGGATCCTGAATGGGTTTTGCAAGGAGGGGTTGTTTTGGGGGGGTTGGGTTTTTTGGGGGGTATCTTCTCAAAGAATGTAATTTTAGTATTTCCAAGGGCAGATAATGATCCATAATGACTAACATTAAGAATATCCTAAGACCAGGTACATAGGGACACGCCTTACCAGATAAGAAAGATGTGTAAGTTGCATAATATTATTAATAATTGAATGCCCCTCAAGTACTCAAAAAGAAAAACTCTTGTTCTCTTCAGTAACATAATTTCTAATGTTTATTTACTTAGAAAATCTTTAAATATTTTACATTTTAATGAAAGTAATAAATTCACATGTTTAACATATAAAATAGTAGAGGAAAGCTGATGAGAGAGAGAGAGAAAGGAAAAGAAAGAGAAGGAGGGATTTAGGGACCAAGGGAGAAGGAAAGGGAGGGAAGGAGAGAGAGATGGAGGGAGGAAGGCCTCTAAATGACCTTTCCCCCCTCTAGACTGGCTCCTCAGAGGGAACCACTTTTAACTGGTTCTGGTTTCCGTTCTTCTATGATCACCTCCATATCTTTCGGTTAAGTCACTATTTTTCAATTAACTTTAGACAGTGTTTATTTTTCTACTATGATAGATAAGGATTTAGGTCTCTTTACCAATCATCTCCCAATACAGTTATATCAATATTTTTAGCTGTATTTTCAATTGCATCTAATTGCAACAATAATCAATAAACTTAAAACTTTCCACTAACTATAGACAATATCCCTTAGCTCCCCACTATGCAAGTGAAAGTATCAGCATCTTCACCCCTCTCTCCAGCTCTCCTCACCGTTCTCTCACAAAAGGGGACTAAATTTGGTTGGATGAGTCTATGAGGTAATCTAGCCCTGTGCATTATTAAAAATGGTAGAGTTATCAGCCTGCAGTTGGGGTAGTGTTATAGCTGGGTATAGTCAGGAAAAGAGAAAGTCAAATAAAGACCTGCCAAAACCACTGTCATCGCAGGGGAACTGTGGGCATACACAAGGGGCAAGTACATAATGTCCTCTGAGGAACATTATTAGAGGCTTCCCCCTGTAGGAGTGGGGAATGATGGGGGAGAGGTTATTATCATGAAAATAACCCAGCCAGTCACTGCACAAGTAAGCACGCAAATAACAATAACAAGCCCCTAGGGACAGGGGGAGTAGCCTGAGTTGTTACCATATATTATCTAAAATGTGCAAGTTTCCAACAAAAATTATGAGACATACAAAGAAACAGGAGAGTATGACCCATACACTGAAGAAAAAGCAGGCAACAGAAATTGCCTGTATGAATGATGTGTTAGTGTTCTTCAGAGAAGCATAAACAATAAGTTGCATGTGTAGAGAGACAGATTTATTTTAAAGAATTGGCCAATGTGATTGTGGAGGCTCAGCAAGTTCAAAATCTTCAGAGCAAGCCACCAGCTGGAGATCCAGGAGAGAGCCGCAGTTAAAGTCTGAAGGCAATCTGCTGGCAGAACTCCTTATCTTCCTGGGAGGTTGGTCTTTTTCTATTAAGGCCTTCAACTGATTGTATGAGACCCACCTACATTATGGAGGGTAATCTGCTTTATTCAGTCTACTGATTTAAGTGTTAATCTTATCTAAAAAATACCTTCACAGAAAGACCTAGAATGTTTGACCAAATATCTGGGTACCACGGCCTAGCCAAGTTGATACATAAAATGAACCATCACATTTCCACCCTTGTCAACTTGGCACTCATACATATCTCCTTAAACTACATTAAATCTCCAAATAAAGTCAATAACAAGGCCATACTTCCACCTGATTTGATACAACTATCCTACATACAACCAAAAACACACTAAGCCTCTCCCTAGAAGAGGAACCAAAGTCCTTTGGTTATGTTTACTCTTCTCCTTGATATCCCATAACTTAAATACTATGATGTAATGTTAAAAATACTTAAATACTATGATGTAAAGTCAATACATCTTATTCTTCATGGTAAGGGATAATAAAGATAGGGAAGAAAACAAATATATTTCCTTTATATAGATACATATACAGACACACACATATAAACATCTTTCAACAAAATAAGGAAGAAATACTGATGACAATACAGTCCTTTGTTCTGTAACTGGTCACATGGCCGTAGCTGGTATTTATAACTACTTTTTTCTACTACCCATTCAGTGTTCCCTTTGCCTTCAGCTGGCACCTAAGCTGATTGTGATTCTAACTGGTGGAGTGATCCAAACCTTCATTCCTGAAGGGTCTGGGCCATTAATAGTCCTGCCTAGCTTAGGTTGTTGTATTTTCCACTGACCTTAATCACAGGGCATGTTAATACGAAGAAATGTCTTAAGGGATCTCTTCTATTCCAGACATACTCTTTCCTATGGATTGAATGTTTGTGTCCCTCCAACTTGCATAGGTTAAAACCCTAATCCCAGTGTAATGGTATTTGGAGGTGGGGCCTTTGGGAGGTAATTAATATTGGATTAGGTCATGAAGGTGGGCCTTCCTAATAGGGTTAATGCCTTTATAAAAGAGGAAGAGACTCTAGATCTCTCTCTCTCTGCCTGCATGCACCAAGGAAGGCCATGTGAGGACAAAATCAGAAAGAGAGGGTCCTTACCAAGAACCCAACTATGTTGGCAGACTTATGGGCTCCAGAACTGAGAAATAAACATTTGTTGTTTAAAAAATCCTGTCTATGGTATTCCGGTATAGCAGCCTGAACTAAGATACTTTCTTACTTCCATTATGGGATAGTAGTCCAATTTCCCCTTGGCAGTTAGGATCAAATACCTCAACCAGCACAGCAATTTCCTTCTTTGCCTATTGATTCAGAGTCATGAGGAACCCAAAGAGACTGGGCGTCAGTCTTAACTTTCAGTTCAATGGAATCATTGTTTTATCTCCTGGTCAAGTCATTCCTCCCTCTGGAACTAAGGCCTCTAGGCCGTCAAAGTATAAGGTCATTGGGAAAGGAAGCAAAAATTTTGCTAATGGGTCACTAGGGGTAATAGTAAGTGATGCCACTCCCTTTTCATACCTTGATTCCTGGACCTGCAAATCTTGTTTGGGAGAAACAGCACCCTATGTTGGATGCTGATTCAGAGCATATACAGTCTTCTGGAGAACCTTGCCCCAGCCCTCCGAGGTATTGCCACATAGCTGGCACTGGCACTGAGTATTCAAAAAGCCATTCCATTGTTCTATCAAACCAGCTGCTGCAGGGTAATGGGGAACATGGTAAGACCAGTGAATTTAATGAGCATGGGCCCATTGTGTCACTTCTTTTTCTGTGAAGTGAGTTACTTGATCAGAAGGAATGCTGTGTAGAATAAGATATGGTGGCTAAGGCATTCTGTAAGCCCATAGGTGGTACTTTTGGCAAAAGCATTGCATTCAGGGAAAGCAAATCTGTATCCAGAGTAAGCACCTATTCCAGTAAGAACAAAACACTGCCCTTTCCGTGTTAGAAGCGGTCCAATGTAATCAACTTGCCACCAAGTAGCTGGCTGACCACCCCAGGGAATGATGCCATATCCAGGATTCAGTGTTGGTCTCTGCTGCTGGAAGATTGGACACTCAGCATTGGCTGTAGCCACATCAGCCTTGGTGAGTGGAAGTCGTTGTTGCTGAACCCATTGGGCAATGACAAGAGTGGCTGGGGAAAGAGGCTGATATTTACATAACTGGCTATCTTATGCACTTGATTATTAAAATTCTCCTCTGCTGAGAGTACCCTTTGGTGAGCATTCATGTGGGACACAAATATCTTCATGATTTTTTGTCTATTCAGGGAAGTCTATCCACATACCTCTTCCCCAGACTTCCTTGTCACATTTTCGGTCATGTTCCTTCCAAGTCCCTGACCATTCAACCAAATCATTGGCTGAAGCCCATGAATCAGCACATAATCACACATCTGGCAATGTTTCCTTCCGAGCACAGTGGACAACAAGGTGTACTGCCCAAAGTTCTGCCTACTGGAAGGCTTTCTCTTCACTACAGTCCTTCATAGATGTCCCAGAGAGAGGGTGTAGTGCTGTAGCTGTCCACTTCTGAGTGGTGCCTGCATATTGTGCAGAACTATCCATAAACCAGGCTTGAGTCTCCTCGTCCTCTCTCAACTGATCATAGGGAACTTCCAATGAGGCCATAAGTGCAGGCAGAGAGAGAAAAGGCAGTATGCCAGGAGTGTGGACCATGGGCATTTGGGTCACTGCTTCATGTAACTTTCTTGCGTCTTCAGGTCCTGCCTAGGCCTAATCTCATATATATCACTTCTTTTTGGTGATGGAGTGCTGATGTGCACACCCAACTTTATGGCTTAGTGTATCAGATAACACCCAGTTCATAACGGGAAACCCAGGTCACATGGTAATGTGGTGATCCATGGTTAAGCATTCAGTCTACTAAGGCCCAGTAGCAGGCCAAAAGCTTCTCAAAAGGAGAGTAGTTATCCTTAGAGAATGTCAGGGCTTTGCTCCAGAGTCATAAGGGCCTATGCTCTGATCGAAATATAGGGGCCTGCCAAAGAATCCAGATTGCATCCTTATCTGCCAATGACACAAGCACCATTGGATCTGCTGGATCACGTGACCCAAGTGGCAGAGTAGCTTGCATGGCAGCCTGAGCCTGTTGCAGAGCCTTATCTTGTTCTAGGCTCCACTCAAAACTATGAGCTTTGGGGTCATTGGTAAAAAGGCCAGAGCAACACACCCAAATGAGGAATATGTTGCCTCTAAAATCTGAAGAAACTCACTAGGGGTTGTGTCTCTTTTTGGTAATAGGAGAGATGCAACAACTTATCTTTCACTTTATAAGGGATATCTTGGCATGTCCAGCACCACTGGACCTCTAGAAATTTCACTGAAGTGGAAGGCCCCTGAATTTCTTTTTTGATTTATTTTTCACCCTCTGACACACAAATGTACTACCAATAAGTCTAGAGTAGTTGCTACTTCTTGCTCATAAGTCCAATCATCATAATGTCATCAGTATAATGAAGCGGTATGACATCTTGTGGAAGGAAAGGTTATCAAGATCCCTGCAAACTAAATTATAATATGTGGCTCACGAACTGATATAACCCTGAGGTAAGACAATTGAAGATGTACTGCTGACCTTCCCAGCTGAAAGCAAACTGATTCTGATGGTCTTTACTAATAGAGATGAAGAAAAAAGCATTTGCCAGATCAATAGCTGCATACCAGGTAGCAGGGGTGAGTTAATTCGCTCAAGCAATAAAACCACATCTTGTACAGCAGCTGGAATTACAGTCACCAACTGGTTAAGCTTATGATAATCCACTGTCATTCTCCAAGATCCATGTCTTCTGCAAAGAATAAGTGAGCTGAATGCGGATGTGGTGGAAATCACTCCCTCTGCAACTTTCAAGTTCTTGACGGTGGCACCATCTCTGAAATCCCTTCAGGGATGCAATATTGCTTTTGGTTTACTATTTTTTAGGTAGAGACAGTTCCAATGACTTCCGCTTGGTCTTTTCCACCATAATAGCCCTCACTCCAGAGATCAGGGAAACAATTTGGGGATTCTTGCCAGTTGCTGAGTATGTCTATTCCAATTATGCATTCCATAACTGAGGAAATGACCCCAGGATGGGGCCAGGAACCCACTGGGAGATGGAACTGAGCTAAAACTCCTTTGATTATTTGACCTCCATAAGCCTCTACTCTTTTTTTTTTTTTTAATTTTAGAAAGCTTTATACATATGTTAGTAATATTAGCAAATTAACCAGAAAACCAAGCAAAACACATAAGAGGGTGTGTTTCAGGCATGTCAACTGCCCCCAGGAACCGACAGCGAGGGCACAGCTTGAGACCTTGCCTGCACTGTCCGTAAACAGAGGTGCAGGGCTGCCCAGTGTTAGCAGAGGTCTTGACAGAACCACCGTAGGCCACAGCCATCAACCAGTCAGTAAGCAGGGACTCCACTCTCCTCACCAGCATGTCCCCCTCTCTCATCCTTACTATGGAGCTTTTCTTCTTCAACCATCAAGCAAGGGAACACATGATGTGCCCTCACATGTGGGACAAGTTTTTTAAAAACCCAGTCATCTAAACCAGTGCTTCTCAAACTTTCCCATGAATACATTTCCCCTGAGAGTCTGGTTAAATCCAGATTTTGCTTGAATAGTTCTGGGTTGGGGCCCAAGATGGTCCAAAAATCTCCTAGGCGACACCCCTGCTGCTGGACATCACACCACACTTCGAGAAGCAAAGTTCTAAGCCTCTACTCTTATGTACTAGACCACAGCGATATTTTGGATCTCCTGGAATCAGTGTCAGTTTGGAGCCCCAATACACAGCCACCCTGGTAAAATGCTGTATGTCCCTTTGGGGAAGACTGGGAGAAAGATTAACAGTATTAATTTGGGGCAGTGTATCAGACTCCTTCCTCAAAGAGGCCTGGCCTCCCCTTCATTCAAGCAGTTCTGGCTCAAGTCTGGGAATTGATTGAGGGGTCATGACTCTCTGTTTTTATGATTCAAGTTAGACTTTTGTTTACTTGACCTAGAAATTTGCTCATACAGATCAAGTGAAAATGTAGTAGGCTTCCCGTCTAGTTCACCTCTAGGAACACAATGATCAACTAGCCAATACCATAGGTCTCTCTGAAGGTCAGGCTATTCTGATGGCTGCTTTGGCTTTTCTAACCATTATGGTAACCACGCTCACCTTACCTTTTGTTATTGAGTGCTGCCACTTGGCCCATGCCACCTCCTGAACCAATTATTCCAATTACATTTAGTGTTCCCAGTTCAGGAGCAGCAGCTCTCACTATAAGTTCCAGCCTACAGAGAAGAGTAGTAACAGAGTTCTTCAAGGATTCTGGGGGCTTCCCTTACAAACTTACTTCTCACAGTCATGGTGAAATGTGTGTCTTCTTTTGATCCTGCCAGGTAGATGGGTAGCTCTTACATGGCAAATCCACTCTAACATTCCAAGCTCCCTAAGCCTTTGAATCACTCTCTCTATAGTATACCAAGGCAGGTCTAGCATTTCAAGTTCATTCACTGTGGGCCACCTTTTGGTCCATGTTTCAGTCAACAAATCAAACAAACTTCTAACTCCCCAAGCTGCAGGATTAACCCAGAATCTCTGCTTAGTGGACCCTTATCAATAAATTTCACCTGATCCAAGATTACGTTCCTTCCACCATTGTCCCATACTCTTTATATTCATTCCTACATATATTCTCCAGATTTCTGTCTCTATAAACTGGAAAAATCAAGTCGTTCTTTTGGAGTGTAGCACACTCCCTCGTGGATCCCACTTTATACCTCACCTTAAAGGACTTGCTATGACTCGAGTCTAGTTACACACCTAGAAGCAAAGAGTGGTGAGGAGATGGGTCCTGAGGAGAATCAGCTGTGTCTTGCAAGGCAACTATTTCAGGGGAGCCCATTACAGTTTTCTCAGGTATTTCAGGATTGATCTCAGATGGGATTGAAGAGACTGCTTCCACTGGCAAAGAAGACTCATCAGAATTCCTCACCTTCATCAGGGCCTTCCCAATCAATGCCCTCACTTTAATAGTAGACGCCATGGGAGGCTAGAAATTCAATTTGCATTGTAATTCAGTCACTCACAGGATGAGATTCTGGGTTTGGTTTTCAGCAATCTTGACTCTGTGGATATAG
Source organism: Equus caballus (assembly GCF_041296265.1). Taxonomy (NCBI): domain Eukaryota; kingdom Metazoa; phylum Chordata; class Mammalia; order Perissodactyla; family Equidae; genus Equus; species Equus caballus. The sequence continues at coordinate 18,927,111 of NC_091704.1, forward strand.
CAAAGAAGGGTCTCTTTTCAGAGCAGACATGGAAGTTTTTAGGTCATTTATGTGGCACTTGAGCTGGGAATTCAAATCCCTGAACTCATCTCCACCCCCCCCCCCCCAACTTTGTCTAGCAACATTAGGAGCAGTCAATATTACTATACTTGCTAATTTGACAAAAATATTCAGAGCTATCACATACATGGTCACCCAGAAACTTTTCCTCTTATAAGTGCTTGATTACGTACATCCAATGATGATATTTTCCATATCCTTATGCCACATCACATCATGGGCTATCAATATTCTTTTGGCTACTGGAAATAGAGCCATTAGTATCTTTAAATTTAATCAGAGTAGAGAATCAATTCCAGGAACCCCAGAACCAATGCAGAAAACTCATCCTTAAGATTCTGCTCCTCCAAAACCACTCTTGGTACCAAAATCTATATTAGTGTTCCCCAGAGAAACAGAACCAACAGGATGTAGAGAGATTTATTTTTAGGAGCTGCCTCATATGATTGTGGAGGCTTGGCAAGTCCAAAATCTGCAGGGTAGGCTGGCAGGATGGAAACTTAGCAAAGTATGGTTCAAATCCAAAGACAGTCTGCTGGCAGAATTCTCTTTTCTTCTAGGACAGTCAGTCTTTTTCTACTAAGATCTGCAAATGGTTGCATGAGACTCATCCACATTATGAAGGATAGTCTGCTTTAATCAAAGTCTACTGATTTAAATGTTAATCTCACCTAAAAAATCACTTCACAGGAACATCCAGAATAATGTTTTACCAAATGTCTGGGTTTTGTGACCTAGTGAAGCTGACACATAATATTAACCATCACAAGTGACCAGATGTCAGATTTAACAAAAATTCTTGAAAGTAGTCATTATAAATATGATCAAAGAACTAAAGGAAGCCATGATTAAAGAAAGAAAGGAAGGTATAATGACAATGTCACATCAAATAGAGAATATCAGTAGATAGAAATTATAAAAAAAGAACCAAATGAAAATTCTGGAGTTTAAAAGTAAAAGAACTAAAATGAAAAATTCATGAGAGGGGTTCAACAGTATATTTGAACTGGCAGAAGAAAAAAATTAACCAAGTTGAGGATAGATCAACAGAAATTATGCAATCTGAAGAACAGAGAGAATTTTAAAAATGAAGAAAAATGAACTGAGTAGCATAGAAATATGGGTCACTGTTAAGCACACAGACATATACATAATGGGAGTACCAGAAGAGAAAAGACAGGAAGGAACAGAAAAACATATTGAAAGAAATAATGGCTGAAAACATCCCTGAATTTATTTTAAAAGCATTAATCTACACATACAGGAAGTTTAATAACTCCAAATTGGATAAACACAAAGAAATCCATTAACAGAAATGTAATAATAAAAAAGATAAAAGACAATGACAAAGAGAAAATCTTGAAAGCAGCAAGAGGAAAGCTACTTGTCACTTACAAGTGAACCTCAATAAGATTAACAGCTGACTTCTCATCAGAAACAACAGAGGCCTGAAGGCAGTGAGGTAACATATTCAAGTGCTCAAAGAAAAAACTATCAACCAAGAATTTCATATTCAGTAAAGCTGTTTCAAAAATGAAGGCAAAATAAAGATATTCCCAGATAAACAAAAACAAAGAGAATTTGCTGCTAGCAGACCAGCGTTACAAGAAATAATAAAGGTATTCAGGATGAAAGCAAGTGATGCCAGACAGTAATTTGAATCCATACCAAAAAAAGGCCACTCGTAAGTGTAATTATGTAATTGTAAAAGTGTAAATGCATATTTATTCTTCTTTGTTCTCTTAACTAACTTAAAAAGAAGTGGTATAAAACAATATGTATCTATGTTCTGTTGTGCCTATAATATATATAAATGTAATATATTTGCAAAAGAGAGCACAAAGAAGGTGGATGGGAGCAAAGCTGAACCGGGTTAAGACGGCTGTCCAAATCCACAGGAACAAATCAAGAGAAACAGAAATAATAATATATAAATATGTAATTGTTTTCATTTCTTCTCTTAGCTTCTTTAAAAGATATGCGCTTATATAAAGTAAAAATTACATCAATGTTTTGTTAGGTTTGTAACATTTATAGATGTGATACCTATAACAATACTACCACAAAATGAGGGGAAAAGGGCATAGAGCTATGTAGGAGTAATGTTTTTATATGCACTGGCATTTAGTTAGTACAAGTCTAAAGCTGATTCTGAAAACTTAAAATGTACATAGCAAGCATTAGAATAACCACGGAGAAAATAATTCAAAAAAATACGTAGTGAAAAATTCATTAAAGAAATTAAAGTACTACCTTAGAAAATATTCACTTAATGAAAAAGAAAGTAATAAAGGAGAAATAGAAGAACAAAAAAGATATGAGACATGTAGAGAACAAACAGTAAAATGGCTACAAATTCAACCATATCAATAATAACATTAAACGTGAATGGATGAAATGATACAAACAAAGGCAGAGATCATCAGCCTGAATTTAAAAAATAGACCGAACAATATGCTGTATAGAGGAGACACACATTAAATTAAAAAATACACAGAGGTTGAAAGTGAAAGAAGGGAAAATAACATATGGTGCAAACAGAAACCGAAAGAAAGCTGGACTGGTTACACTCACAGATAACGTAGGTTTTAAAACAAAATATATCACTAGAGATACAGAGGGACATTTTATAATGATAAAAGGTCAATCCATCAGAAAGATGTAAAATTATTAACATATATACACCTAACAACAAAGCACAAAAACATGGCAGAAATGAAGGAAAAATAGACAATAGAGTGAGAATAGTTAGAGACTTCAATATTCCACTTTTAATAATGGATAGAAAAACTAGCTAGAAGATCAACAAGCAAATAGAAGGGTTAATACCATAAACCAAATAGACCTAATAGACATCTATAGAACACTCCACTCAACAACAGCAAAATATACATTCTGCTAAAGTGCATGTGGAACACGCTCCAGGATATACCACATGCCAGGCCATAAAACAAACCTCAGTAAATTTAAAAGGCTAGAAATAATACAAAGTATATTCTCTGACTGCAATGGAATTAAATTATAAATCAGTAACGGAAAGAAATTTGGGACACTCACAAATACATGAAAACTAAATAACACGTTCCTAAATAATCAATGGGTCAAAGAAGAATCAAAAGAAAAATTAGAAAATACTATGAGATGAATAAAAATGAACACACAACAGACCAAATATTGGGATGCCGTGAATGTAGTGCTTTCCCTATTGTCCTCACAAATTTTCCCCATGTTTTTCTGGATGTTCCACAGTGACAGTTGGAATCATTAAATCTCTTTCTAACCACTTAGAGCACTGCCTAGGTAGAAAATAATACCAATAAAAAAATCAACAGTTTGGAGCCTCCTTGCAGAATGTTTATGACAGGGTGCTCTGCAGAAACTTGACCCTCAGATTTTCTTTATCGTTAATTGGCAGAAGTTCAAAGACGTCACCTGAAAGCTATGAAAAGTTTTCTGCATTAGCAAACCAAAGACTTCTAAGCTCTTCTAAAGACTGTGACAGCTGCTAGAATGGATGCTTCATCTAAAATGTGGAAAGAAACTCCCACTGAGTACTTCCCTTTTGCTGCCTGAGTTGATGCAGTGTGTGTTGGTGAGAAAGCTTTTCTCACTACTTTTTCCCAGAATCCCTTTGTAAGGCGATGCCAGGATATCTAGGCAGCAGTTTCTTTCATACAGCAATGGGGATGGGAGTGAGGTACACATTACAGGTTTTCACTTTGCTTTGAGGACAGAGAACTTGCTGGGGAAGCAGAAGCAGAAATGAGGAGGTAGCCAGGAACCTTGTGTGAGTGTATGTGTCATGCTTTATACCTTATACATCAAGCATGATTGATGTATCAGAAGGGGCATGTCAAGGTCTGGAGTCTCACTGGTGAGTGGCTCTGCTTTAGCTAATACTAGAGTGTCATTTCTCCTAGACTGTCTCAGCTTACAGAACAAGGAGATATATGTGTGTATATACTGTCTAGAGGAGACATTCCCTAACACGTATATATACATATATCTATAAATATTTTTATATGTAACCATCTGTGTCTATATTAAACTAAACGTGAGTTCATACTGATGTTTTCAATTCTACTCCATTAATATGTGGATCATTCTAGCCTCTTCCCCTTGCTTATCTGCAGCCTCCTCCCAGTCTAAGAGTGAGACTTCCGCCTTTGGCCATCCTTTTTCCTTAATTGTTCAGTTCTAATATACATGTAGGGCAGTATCAGAATTGTTATCACAATGAGAAACAAATTTATCAGCTAGAGTACAGCGCCTGTGAACAGTTCCTTTCCCCTTAGCCTTACAGACTCCACTTATTTCCAAAGCTACTTATCCAGGTTAGCATCTGATTTCCCCACCCCCTTCAGTGATGTTGCCTCATACATTTATAATAAACTTACATTATTTTCTAATGCTCTTAATTTCTTTTAGGAATTCTCCACACCTCCTAAATTATTTTTAAAATTTTCGTGCATTAAGGTTTACTCCTTGTGCTATAAAGTTTTATGGGTCTTGACTAATACTTAATGTTTTTTCTTCACCATTTCAGTATCACAGAAAAGTATCACCAACCTAAAAATTCCCCTATGCTTTATCTATTCAATCTTTTCTTCCTTCTCTGAGCCCCTGGCAACCTCTCATCTGTTTAAGGTCGTTAAAGTTTTGCCTTTCCCAGAATGTCATATAATTTGAAACATATATCATTTAGCCTTTTTTTGACTGGCTTTTTTTCACCTGGCAATATGCATTTAAGATTTGTACATTTTCATGGCTTGATAGATCATTTTTTTAATCGCTGAATAATATTCCATTGTATGGATGTATCAGAATTTGTTTATATATTCACATATTAAAGGTCATGTTGCTTGCTTTCAGCTTTTGGTGATTATAAATCTGCTATAACATTAACATGCAGGTTTTTGTGTGAACATAAATTCTCAAATATGTTGCATAAATACCCTAGGAACAGGACTACTGGGTCATATGATAAGATCATGTTTAGTTTTGTAAAAAAGTGTCAAATTGCCTTTCAAAGAGGCTATACCATTTTGCATTCCCCTCACCAATGAAAGTTTCTTTTGCCCTGCATCCTTTCCATCGGGTGGTATTATCAGTTACTTGTTTTTCAGCCATCTAAGTTTGTAGTGGTATCTCATTGTTGTTTTAATTTGCAAATCCCTAAGAACATGATGTTGAGCACCTTTTAATATGCTTATTTGCCATTTGTATATCTTTTCCAGTGAGCTGTCTGTTCAGATATTTTGCTCATTTCTGGTTTTTTTTCTGTGAGGAAGATTGGCCCTGAGTTAACATCTGTGCCAATCTTCCCCTATTTCCTGTGGGAAGTCACTACAACATGGCTTGATGAGCAGTGCTAGGTCAGTGCCCAGGATCCGAATCTGTGAACCCCGGGCTGCCAAAGTGGAGCGTGCAAATTTAACCATTATGTCACCAGGCCAGCCCCTACTTTGCCCATTTTTAAATTGAGTTATTTATTTACTTGTTAAGTTCTAAGAATTCTTTGAATATTTTGGATACAAATCCTTTATCAAAAATCCATTTTAGGGGCTAGCCCCACATCCTGGTGGTTAAGTTCAGCATGCTCCATTTTGGCAGCCCAAGTTTGGCTCCCAGGCATGGACCCACATCACTCATTGGAGCCCATGCTGTGGTGGTGACCCACAAATAAAATAGAGGAAGATTGGCACAAATATTACCTCAGGGCAGATCTTCCTCAAGCAAAAAGGAAGATTGGCAACAGATGCTAGCTCAGAGCAAATTTTCCTAGCAAAAATACAATAAAATCTGTTTTAGAGTAATGTCAGCATCATAGCAGAGTGAGTTGTTCCCTTTGTCTCTCTCCTTTAAGTTACAACCAGTTAGGAATTTATTGACCAACAGAGGATTCCCTACACAGTACAACAAGATGCATAAGAGATCCACATGTCTATATATCTGGAGAGGCTCCTGTGACTGTAAGTGGAGGCAGCAGGTGGCCTGGCCCACACAACTGCAAGCATCCATGCTTGGAACAGGAAAAACTGCCCCTGCACCCACAGCATTTGCAGGGGGAACCAGCAACCAGAAGCTTCAGGAACCACAGCAAAACCAATGACCCAGCCCCCAGAGGCAGCACCCCTGACACCAGCTCTGCCAGTGGTCAGGGCTACATCAAGTCCCCAGATCCCCAGGTCCACAGCAGCAACAGTGACATTCATGAACACAGCACCCCTGGAAGCAGTGCAACCAGCACCCCCAGACAACCCAGGAACTGTAAGCACAGGTGGTGAATGGGGCACGTGAGCCCATGGAGAGCAAGGGGAGGAACATAAGACCCAGCTGACTCTGGAAGCAGCAGAAGTGTTCATGGTCTAGTGACCTAAGTGGTGACACTTGGATGGCAGTGACATCATAAGCAGCAAGGCACTGGCAACCTCAGAGGTACAAGGCAGCACAAGGATGGCACTGATGATGATTCTAGCAGAGGCAGTGGAAGGTGAGAAGTGCAGGCTCTCAAATACAACCAGAAGCATCCCAGAAGCAAAGTAACTAAAGTTGTACCCACATAAGAAAAGGTAATTACCACCACAAATGCATTGGCAGAGGATCAGTTCATCAAAAAAACAAGAAGAACTACAGTAACATGGCAGAAAGAAAGAGAATGATAACTCTCCAGAAATCAAACTTGAAGTCACAGGAGATTACAATCTGACAGAGAATTCAAAATAGCTGTCACAAAGAGGCTCAATGAGTTAAAAGGAAACTCAGAAAGACAGTTCAATGAACACAGGAATAAAATTAATGAACAGAAGGAGTAATTCACCAAAGAGATGGAAACTCTAAAAAGAACCCCCAGAAATTCTGGAAATGAAGAACGCAATTAAAATGAGATGAAAAATAATGTAAGGGGGCCAGCCTCATGGCAGAGTGGTTAAGTTCGCATGCACTGCTTCCGAGGCCCAGGGTTTCACCAGTTCGGATCCTGGGTGCAGACATGGCACCACTCATCAGGCCATGCTGAGGTGGCGTCCCATATGCCACAACTAGAAGGACCCACAACTAAAAATATACAACTATGTACCAGGGGGCTTTGGGGAGAAAAAGGAAAAATAAAATCCTTAAAAAAAAAAAAAAAAAGGGCCAGCCCCATGGTCGAGTGGTTAAGTTCGTGTGCTCCACTTTGGCGGCCCAGGGTTTCATCAGTTCGGATCCTGGGTGCGGACATGGCACCACTCATCAGGCCATACTGAGGCAGCATCCCACATGCCACAACTAGAAGGACCCACAAATAAAATATACAGCTGTGTACTGGGGGGATTTGGGGAGAAAAAGCAAAAAAAGATTCGCCACAGTTGTTAGCTCAGGTGCCAATCTTTAGAAAAAAATAATAATGTAGAAAGCATTAAAAATAGAGCAGAGCATATGGAGGAGAGGATCAGAGAGCTCAAAGATAGAAACCTAGAAATGATTCAGGTGGAGGAGGAGAGAGAACAAAGATTTTTTTAAAAATGAAGAAATTTTTCAAGAAATACCTGATTCACTTAGGAAAAATAACATAAGGATTATAGGTATCCCAGAAGGAGAAGTGAGGAAGAAAGGAGCAGAGAGCTTATTCAAAGAAATAATAGCAGAGAACTTCTCAAACCTGGTGAAGGAACTGGACATGCAAGTACATGAAGTTAATAGAAATCCTAACTACATCAATGCAAAAAGACCTTCTCCAAGGCATATATTAAACTGTCAACAGTCAATGACAAAGAAAGAATATTAAGAGCAGCCAGAGAAAAAGAAATAACCTACAAAGGAATGCCCATCAGGCTTTCAGAGGATTTCTCAGCAGAAACCCCTCAGGCTAGGAGAGAGTGGAATGACATATTAAAAGTACCGAAAGAAAAAACTTTAAGCCAAGAATACTCTATCCAGTGAAGCTATTCTTCAGATATGATGAAGAAATAAAAGCTTTCCCAGATAAACAAATGTGGAGGGAGTTCATTGCCACTAGACCTGCTTTACAAGAAATGTTGAAAGAAGCCCTCCTACCTGAAACAAAAAGGGAGAGATTTACAAAGCTTTGAGCAAAGAGATAAGTAGACAGACAGAATTAGAAAATTGCAGTCTTATATTGGAATAGGCTAGACAATACTATATTATAACATAAAGGATAAAGGGAAAGAAAGACTCAAAAATAACTATAAACACTTCAATTTAGTCACAAATTCACAACACAAAAAAGAATAATTTGTGACGATAATAATGTAGAAGGGGAAGAGGAAACGGACAGAACCTGAACAGGCTAATGGAGATAAGAGGCTACTAGAAAAAGCACTATCTCATCTATAAGATCTATTATACAAAATTCATGGTAACCACAAAACAAAAAATCAGAGCAGAGTCACAAATCATAAATGAAGAGAAAACTAACAAAACATCAGAGAAAACCACCAGACTGAAATGGCAGACAGAAATACAAGAAAAAAGAAACAATGGAAGTATAGAGCATCCAGAAAACAAAAGATAAAATGGAAATATTAAGCCCTCATATATCAATAATCGCCCTAAATGTAAATGAATTGAATTCATCAAACAAGAGACAGGATGGCTGGATAGAGTAAAAAACAAGACCCAGCAATATGCTGCCTCCAAGAAATATATCTCAACTGTAAAGACAAATATAGGCTCAGAGTGAAGGGATGGAAGATGGTACTCCAAGAAAATGACAAGCAACAGAAAGCAAGTGTAGCCATACTTACATCAGACAAAACAGACTTCAAGGAGAAAAACATAACAAGAGACAAAGATGGGCATTATATAATGAGAAAAGGGACAGTCCACCAAGAAGAAATAACACATTAATATAAATGCATCTAACACAGAAGCACCAAAGCATACAAAGCAATTATTAACAGACCTAAAGGGAGAGATTGACAGTAACAATAGGGAACCTCAATATCCCAATTATATCAGTGGATAGATCATCCAGACAATGTCAACAAGAAAACAGTAGCCTTAAATGAAACACTAGGCCAGATGGACTTAATAGATATAGACAGAAATTCCATCCCAAAACAACAGAATACACATTCTTCTCACAAACACATGGAACATTCTCAAAGATAGAACACATGTTGGGAAACAAGGCAAGCCTCAATAAATTTAAGAAGATTGAAATCATATCAAGCATCTTTTACGACCACAATGCTATGAAATTAGACATCAACTACAAGAAAAAAGCTGAAAAAGTCACAAATGGGGGAGACTAAACAATATCCCACTGAAGAATTATTGGATCAATGAAGAAATCAAAGGAGAAATCAACAAATACCTGGAGATGTTTGAAAATGAAAACACAACATACCAAAACATGTGGGATGCAGCAATGTGGTACTTACAGAGAAATTTGTAACAATAGAGGCCTACCTTAAAAAACAAGAAAAATGTCAAATAAACAATCTAATCTGTGGGGGCTGTCCTGGTGGCATAGCTGTTAAGTGCACATGTTCTTCTTCTTGGCAGCCCAGGGTTCACTGGTTTGGATCCCAGGTGTGGACATGACACCACTTGGCAAAAAGCCATGCTGTGGTAGGCATCCCACGTATAAAGTACAGGAAGATGGGCATGGATGTTAGCTCAGGGCCAGTCTTCCTCAGCAAAAAGAGGAGGACTGGCAGTAGTTAGCTCAGGGCTAATCTTCCTCAAAAAGAACCAAAAAACAAAAAAAATGCCCATCTAATCTTACACCTAAAGGAACTAGAAAAAGAACAAACCAAGTCTAGAGTTGGGAGAAGGAAGGAAATAGTAAAAATCAGAGCAGAAATGAATGAAAAAGAGACCAAAAAATAGGATCGATGAAACTAAGAGCTGGTCCTTTGAGAAGATAAACAAAATTGACAAACCCTTAGCCAGACTCACTAACGAAAAAAGAAAGAAGACTCAAATAAATAAAAGCATACATGAAAAAGGAGAAATTACAATAGATACCACAGATATGCAAAAGATTATAAGAGAATTACTATGAAAAGCTATATGCCAACAAATTGGATAACCTAGAAGAAATGGATAAATTCTTAGACTTATACAACCTCCCAAAACTGAATCAAGAAGAAATAGAGAATCTGAATAGGCCAATCACAAGTAAAGAAATTGAAACAGTGATAAAAACCTCCCCAAAAAAACAAAAGTTCAGGACCACATGGCTTCTCTGATGAATTCTACCAAACCTTCAAAGAAGACAATACTTATCCTTCACAAACTCTTCCGAAAAATTGAGATGACAAGATGCTTCCTAAATCATTTTGTGGGGTGAACATTACGCTAATACTAAAACAAGACAAGGATAATACAAAAAAGGAAAATTACAGGCCAATATTGCTGATGAACATACATGCAAAAATCCTCAACAAAATATTAGCAAATTGAATATGACAATACATTAAAAGGATTATACACCACAATAAAGTTGGATTTATTCCAGGGATGTAGGGATGGTTCGACATCCACAAATCTATCAATGTGAAACACCACATTAACAAAATGATTATTAAAATTCAAATGATCATCTCAATAGATGTAGACAAAGCATTTGACAAGATCCAACATCCTTTTATAATAAAAATTCTCAATAAAATGGATAAAGAAGGAAAGTACCCAACATAATAAAGGCCATATATGACAAACCCACAGCCAACATCATACTTAATGGTGAAAAACTGAAAGCCATTCCTCTGAGAACAGGAACAAGACAAGAGTGCCCATTCTCACTACTCTTATTCAACATAGTACTGGAAGTTTTGGCCAGAGAAATTAGGCAGGAAAAATAAGTAAAAAAGATCCAAATTGGAAGGAAGAAGTACAACTCTCACTGTATGTGGATGACATGTTTCTACATATAGAAAACTCTAAAGAATCCACCAGAAAAGTATTAGAAATAATCAACAACAACAGCAAAGTTGCAGGGTACAAAATCAACATACAAAAATCAGTTGCATTTCTATATGCTAATAACGAGCTAGTAGAAAAAGTCAAGGATACAATCTTACTTAAAACTGTCACAAAAAGAATAAAATATCTAGGAATAAATGTAAGCAAGTAGGTGGAAGACCTATACTTCCAACTGAAAACTGTAAGACATTATTGAAAGAAATTGAAGAAGACATAAAGAAATGGAAAGATATTCCATGCTCATGGATTGGAAGAACAAACATAGTTAAAATGTCTATATTACCTAAAGTAACCTACAGAATCATGCAATCCCAATCATACTCCCAATGACATTCTTCATGGAAATATAACAAAGAATCCTAAAGTTCACATGGAACAACAAAATATCCCGAATAGCCGAAGCAATCCTGAGAAAAAAGAATAAACCTGGAGGTATCACACTCCATGACTTCAAAATATGCTACAAAGCTACTACCAAATCAAAACAGCATGGGGGCCGGCCCCGTGGCCGAGTGGTTAAGTTTGAGCACTCTGCTGTGCAGCCCAGGATTTCACTGGTTCGGATCTTGGGTGCGGACATGGCATCACTCATCAGGCCATGCTGAGGTGGCATTCCACATGCCACAACTGGAAGGACCCACAACTAAGACTATACAACTATGTACTGGGGGGCTTTGGGGAGAAAAAGGAAATAAGTAAAATCTTTTAAAAAACCCAGCATGGTACTGGCACAAAAACAGACACACACAGATCAATGAAACAGAATTGAAAGCCCAGAAATAAAACCACACATCTACGGACACCTAATTTTTGACAAAGCAGCCAAGAACATACAATAGAGAAAGAAAAGTCTCTTCAGTAAATGGTGTGGGGCCAGCCCCAGTGGCCTAGTGGTTAAGTTCAGCATGCTTCACTTCGATGGCCCAAGTTCAGTTCCTGGGCCAGAACCTACACCAATCATCTGTCAGTGGCCATGCTGTGGTGGTGGCTAACACACAAAAAAAGGAAGATTAGCAATGGTTGTTAGCTCAGGGCAAATCTTCTTCAGCAAAATAAATAAATAAATAAGTTATTAAAAAATAAAGAAATAAAAATAATAACAAATAAATGGTGCTGGGAAAATTGGACAGCCATGTGAAAAAGAAAGAAAGTAGACCATTATCTCCATCAAACACAAAAATTAACTCAAAATGTATTAAAGACTTGAATGTAAGCCTCGAAACCATAAAACTCCTGGAAGAAAATATAGGCAGTTCATTCTTTGACATCAGGCTTAGCAGTGTCTTTTTGAATACCATGTCTCCTCAGGCACAGGAAACAAAGAAAAAATAAACAAATGGAACTACATCAGGCTAAAAAGCTTCTGCAAGGCAAAGGAAACCATCAACAAAACAAAAAGACAACCCATCAACTGGGAGAACATATTTGCAAGTCACATAATCAAGAAGGGATTAATTTCCAAAATACATAAAGAACTCATACAATTCAACAAGAAAAAAATGTAAAACTCAGTCATAAAACGGGCAGAAGATATGAACAGACATTTTTCCATAGAAGATATACAAGTGCCCAAGAGGCACATGAAAAGATGTTCAACATCACTAATCATTAGGGAAATGCAAATCAAAACTACAGTAAGATACCATCTCACACCTGTCAGAAGGCTATTATTAACAAAACAAGAAATAAGAAGTGTTGGAGAAGATGTAGAGAAAAGGGAACCACATGCACTGCTGGTGGGAGAGCAAACTGGTGCAGCCACTATGGAAACAGTATGGAGATTTCTCAAAAAATTAAAAATATAAATGCCATATGATCTAGCAATTCCACTACTACATATTTATCCAAAGAACATGAAATCAATAATTCAAAGAGATTTATGCATCCCTATGTTTATCACAGCATTATTCACAATAGCTAAGACATGGAAGCAACCTAAGTGCCCATCAAAAGACGAATGGATAAAGATGTGGCATTTATATATACAATGGAATACTACTCAGCCATAAAAAAGACACAATCATGTCATTTATGACAACATGTATGGACCTTGAGGGTATTATGCTAAGCAAAATAAATCTGACAAAGAAAGACAAATACCGTATGATTTCACTCACATGTGGGAGATAAACACATAGATAAGAAAAACCGAGTAGTGGTTACCAGAGGGGAAGCAGGTGGGGGGAGGGCAAAAGGGGTAAAGGGGCACATATGTATGGTGATGGATGAAAACTAGACTATTAGTAGTGAACACAATTCAGTTTCTACAGAAACTGATATAAAATAATATACACATGAAATTTACACGTTATAAGCCAATATGACCTGAATAGCATAATTTTTTAAAAATCTGTTTTGTAAAGATCTTACAAAATCTTACGAAATATTTGCAAACTTTCTCCTAGTCTTAGACTTGTCTTTTCATTCTCTGAACAATTTCTTAGCAGAGCAGGGGTTTTTAATTTTAATAAGTCCAAATTATTTTTTATTTCATGGATAGTACTATTGGTGTTGTATTGAAAAACATATCATCAAACCCAGTCATGTAGATTTTCTCCTATGTTTTCTTCAAGAAGCTTTATAGTTTATCATTTTACATTTAGGGTTATGATCCATTTTGAGTTAACTTTTGTGTAAAGTGTAAGATCTGTGTCTAGGTTCATTTTTTTGTATATAGATATCCGATTTATCCAGTACCATTTGGTAAAAGAGCATCATTTCTCCATTAAACTGCCTTTGCTCCTTTGTCAAAGATAAATTGACTATATTTGCGTGGGTCTATTTCTGGGCTCTGTGTTCTGTTCCGCTGATTTATGTGTCTATTATCTCATCAATAACACAGTCGTGGTTACTGCAGGTTTATAGTAAGACTTGAAATTGGATAATGTCAGTCCTCCAAATTTGTTCTTCTTTAGTATTGTGTTAGCTATTCTAGATCTTTTGGCTTTTCATATGAAGTTTAGAATTAGTTTGTTAATATCCACAACAGCTTGCTGGGATTTTAATTAGAATTGCGTTGAATATATAGATCAAATTGGGAAGAACTGACATCTTAACAATATTGAGACTTCCTATCCATAAATATGGAATATCCCTCCATTTATTTATATCTTCGACTTTTTTCATCAATGTTTTATAGTTTTCTGCATATGTGTCCTTAAACTATTTTGTTGGACATGCCTAAGTATTTCATTTTTTAGGGTGCTATTATAATGGCATTGGTTTTTTATTTAAACTCCAGTTGTTCACTGTTGGTACATGAGAAAGCAATTCGTATTTTTTTAATACTCTATTTTTTATTATTTTTAATTTTGATAAAGTACACATAACATAAAATTTACCACCATAACCATTTTCAAGTATTAAATATATTCTCAATATTGTGCAACCAATATCCAGGACTTTTTTATCTTGCAAAACTGAAACTCTATACTCAAAAACAATACTTTCCCAATTCCCTCTCTCCCAAGTCCCTGGTAACCACCATTCTATTTGCTGTCTTTATAAATTTGACTACTCTAGGTACCTCATATAAGTGGAATCATGCATTTGTCTTGTTATGATTGACATTTCACTTAGCATAATGTCCTCAAGGTTCATAACTGACTTTTGTATATAACTTTGTATCCTGTGAACTTGCACTACTCACTTAGTTCCATGAATTGTTTTGTCTTGTTTTTTTGGTCAATTATTTGGGATTTTATACTTAGACAATTGTATCTTCTGCAAATAACGAGTTTTATTCTTCCTTTCTAATCTTTAACACTTTCTTTCTTTTTCTTGTGTTATTGCAGCAGCTAGGATTTCCAGCACAGTGTTGAATGGGAGTGCAGGAGGAGAGCATCCAGTTTTCACCATTATGATGTTAGCTGTAAGTTTTCTGTATATTCTTTGTCAAACTGAGAAAGTTCTATGTTATTTTTAATTTGCTGGGAATTTTTACCAGGAATGAGTGTGAAATTTTGTGTTTTTCTGCGTCAATTAATTTTTTTTTTTTAAAGATTGGTACCTGGGCTAACAACTGTTCCCAATCTTTTTTTTTTCTGCTTTATCTCCGCAACCCCCCCCCCTCACCCGTACACAGCTGTATATCTTAGTTGCAAGTCCTTCTAGTTGTGGGATGTGGGATGCCGCCTCAACGTGGCCTGACGAGCGGTGCCATGTCCGCGCCCAGGATCTGAACCTGGGCCGCCGCAGCGGAGTGCGGGAACTTAACCACTTGGCCACGGAGTCAGCCCCTGCATCAATTAATTTGATCATGTGATTTTTCTTCTTAAGTCTGTTGATACGATGAATTACATTAATTGATTTTAGAATGTTAAATCAGCCTTCACGCCTGGAATAAGTCCCACATGGTCATCATGTAAAATTATATATACTTGGAATTGATTTGCTAATATTTTATTGAGAATTTTTTGCATCTATGTTCATTGTTTTCCTTTCTTGTAATGTGTTTATCTTGTTTTGGATAATGCTGCCCTCATAGAATGTGTTAGAAAGTGTTTCTACTACTTTTATTTTCTAGAAGAGATTGTGGAGAACTGGTATGAACTCTTCCTTAAATGTTTGGTAGAATTCACCAATGAAGCCATCTGGAAGTTTAATAATTACTGATTCCACTTCTTTAATAGATATAGATATATTCAGCTTATCTATTTTTCCTTTGTGAGTGTTTCCAATTTGTACCTTTCAAAGAATTGGTGCTTTTCATCAAAATCATGTAATTTGTGAGCATCTAGTTGTTCAGAATCTCTTTATTATCCTTCCATGTCCATGTGATTATTAGTAATGAACACCTTTGACATTTGATATTAGTAATTTGTGTCTCCTCTATTTTTTTCTTGGTTAGTCTGCTTTATCAATTTTACTGATCTTTTCAAATAACCAGCTTTTTATTTCATCGATTTTGACAAATTGTTTCTCATTTTTAATTTTATGAGTTTTTGCTAATTTTTTTTTAAGATTTTATTTTTTTCCTTTTTCTCCCCAAAGTTCCCCGGTACATAGTTGTATATTTTAGTTGTGGGTCCTTCTAGTTGTGGCATGTGGGACGCTGCCTCAGCGTGGTTTGATGAGCAGTGCCATGTCTGCGCCCAGGATTCGAACCAATGAAACACTGGGCCGCCTGCAGCGGATTGTGTGAACTTAACCACTCGGCCACGGGGCCAGCCCCCTGCTCTAATTTTTATTATTCATTTCCTCCTGCTTGCATTAGGCTTACATTGCTTCTTTCTCTAGTTTCCTAAGGAAGAATCTTAAATTATTGGTTTTAGATTTTTTTCTTTTCTAATATATGCATTTAATACTTTAAATTTCCTTCTAAGCACTACTTTCACTGCATACCACAAATTTTGATAAATTGTATTTTTATTCATTAAAAAATTTATTTCTCTTTAGACTTATTGATATAACGGTTATTTAAACGTCTTTTGTTTCATTTCCAAATATATGAGGATTTTCCAGCTTTCTGTTTTGATTACTAATTTAGTCCCATTGTGGTCTGAGACCATACTTTGTATGGTTTCTATTCTTCAAATTTATCAAGATACTGTTCTTTAAAAAAATTTTTTATTGTGGTCTAAATAGTTTATAACATTGTGAAATTTCAGTTATACATTAATATTTGTCAAACACCATATAAATGTGCCCCTGCTCCTCTTGTCCCTGCTTCCCCCGGTAACCACTAAATTGTTCTCTTTGTCCATAAGTTTGTTTATATTCCACCTATGAGTGAAATCATATAGTGTTTGTCTTTCTCTGTCTGGCTTATTTCACTTAATATGATGCCCTCCAGGACCATCCATGTGGTTGCAAATGGGGACAGTGGCATTTGTATACTCTAATAATGAACTAACAGAACAAGAACTCAAGAATACAACCCCATTTACAATCACAACAAAAAGAATAAAATATCTAGGGATAAATTTAACCAAGGAAGTGAAAGACCTATACAAGGAAAACTATAGGACATTACTGAAAGAAATTGATCATGACATAAAGAAATGGAAATATATTCTATGTACATGGATTGGAAAAATAAGTGTAGTTAAAATGGCCATACTACCTAAAGCAATCTACAGATTCAATGCAATCCCAATCAGAATCCCAATGACATTCTTCACAGAAATAGAACAAAGAAACTTAAAATTCATATGGGGCAACAAAAGACCCCGAATAGCCAAAGCAATCCTGGGAAATAAGAACAAAGCTGGTGGCATCGCAATCCCTGACTTTAAAACATATTACAAAGCTATAGTAATCAAAACAGCATGGTACTGGTACAAAAACAGGCACACAGATCAATGGAACAGAATCGAAAGCCCAGAAATATAACCACCTTTGAGAAAGGAGCCAAGAACATACAATGGAGAAAGGAAAGCCTCTTCAATAAGTGGTACTGGGAAAACTGTACAGCCACATGTAAAAGAATGAAAGTAGATCGTTATCTTTCTCCAGACACAGAAATAGACTCAAAGTGGATTGATGACTTGAAGGTAAGACTGGGAACCATAAAACTTCTGGAAGAAAATATAGGCAGTACCTTCTTCGACATGAGCCTTAAAAGGAACTTTACAAATATGATGTCCACTCAGACAAGGAAAACAAAAGAAAAAATAAATAAATTGGACTTCATCAGACTAAACAGCTTCTGGAAGGCAAAGGAAACCAAGATAAAAATGTAAAAGCAACCCACCAGTTGGGAGAAAATATGTGCAAATCATATATCAGATAAGGGGTTAATCTCCATAATATATAAAGGGTTCACATAACTGAACTACAAAAAAATTAACAACCCAATCCAAAAGTGGGCAGAGGATATGAACATATATTTTTCCAAAGAAGATATACAGATGGCCAATAGGTACATGAAAAGATGCTCAACATCACTAATAATCAGGGAGATGCAAATCAAAACTACACTTAGATATCATCTTACACCCATTAGAATGGCTATAATCACCAAGACAAAAAATAATAAATGTTGGAGAGGTTGTGGAGGAAAGGGAACCCTCATCCACTGCTGGTGGGAATGCGAACTGGTGCAGCCACTTTGGAAAACCATATGGAGATGTCTCAAAAAACTTAAAATAGAATTACTACATCACCCCGCTATCTCACTACTAGGTATTTATCCAAAGAACTTGAAATCAATAATACAAAGAGACTTATGCACCCCTATGTTCATTGCAGCACTATTCACAATAGCCAAGACATGGAAGCAACACAAGTGCCCAACGACTGGTGATTGGATAAAGAAGATGTAATTGGGATCTCAACTATAATAGTGGATTTGTCTACTTCTGGTTCTATCAGTTTTGGTTTCACATATTTTCACATTCTTTTGTTACATACATGTTTAAGACTGCTGTCTTCTTAGAGAACAGATCCCATTTTCATTATGTAGTACTCCTTTCTATTCTTGATCCATTTTCATTGTTCAGAATTCTTTGTCTAAAATTAATATAACTACTCCAAATTTCATTTGAGCAGTGTTAGCATTCTATATCCATCCCCTTACTTTTAACTTATCAGAGTCTTTTTATTTAAAGGGATTTCTTATAGATACATATTTGGGCCTTGTTTTTTAATCCAAAAGACAATTTTGTCTTTTAGTTGGTATACTAAAATAATTCACATTTAAAGTGACTATTGATATATTTGAATTAACATCAACCATGTTTGTAATTTTTTTTCTATTGTCAGAGGCTTCTTGTTCTGCCTTCTCTGGTTTAAACCGAGAATTTGAAATGATTTCATTTTGTTTCCTTTCTTAGCATATCATTTCTACTCCCTTAAAAAATTATCTTTTGCTATACAGCTTACAATATACACTTTTAACTAATTTAAGTCCACCTTCAAACAACACTATTCCACTTTATTCATAGTGTTGGAACGTGGATAACAGAATTACCCATATGCTTAATTATCCAATACATTGTTACTATTATTACTTTAAACAAATGGTTATCTTTTATATAAATTACAAAAATAAAATTTCTCTTCATTCAATATATTTCTCCTACAATGCTCTTTCTTTCTTTATGTAGGTCCAAGTTTTATTATCCTTCATTGTCCTTTATCATTTTGCTTCTACTTCAAGAATATATTTTTAACATTTCTTGCAGGATCCTCTCAGCCTTTGGTTGTCTGAGAAAGGTTTCATCCCTCACTTCTGAAGAATAATTTTCTCAATACAGAATTCTAGATTTTTCTTTTCTTTCAACACTTTAAATATTTTGCTCCACTCTCTTCTTGTTTTGTGGTTTCTGCTGGGAAGTCTGCTGTAAGTCTTTACCTTGTTCCTCTATAGGCAAGGTAGAGGCTTTTTCCCTCTACCTTGACCTTGTTCAAGATTTTCTCCTCTTTGGTTTTCTGCAATTTGAATATGATCCCTAAGTGGACTTACGTTTGGTATTTATTCTGCTTGGTGTTCTCTGAGATTCTCGGATTTGTGATGTAGTGTCTGTCACTAATTTTGGGAAGTTCTTGGCCATTATTACTTCAAATACGTATTTTGCTCCAGTCTCTCTTCTCTTTCTAGTATTCCAATTATGCATATATTACTTCTTTTGAAATTGCCTCGCAGTTCTTGGATGTTCTGGGTGTTTTTCAATTCCTTTTCCTTGTTGCATTTAAATTTGAGAAGTTCCTACCGATCTATCCTCAAGATCACATTTCCTCAGCCATGTCAAGACTACTGATGAGCCATTCTTCATTTCTGTTGCATTGATTTTGATTTCTAGCATTTCCTTTTTATTCTTTCTTAAGTTTCCCCTTTTTTGCTGCATTATCCATCTGTTCTTGCATGTTGTCTACTTTTTGCACTAGAGCTCTTAACATATTAATCATAGTTGTATCAAATTCTGTCTGATAATTCCAACATTCAAGTCTGGTTCTGATGCCCATTTTGTCCCTTTACACTGTTTTTCTTTTCTTGCTTTCTGGCATGATTTGTAATATTTTGTAGAAAGCTGAAAACATTCTATTCAGTAATAGGAACTGAAGTAAATCCGTTAGTATGAGGATTTCATTAACCTGACTTTGGAGTTGGGCTTTGTTTAATGCATTCTAAATTAACAGATACCAGAGGCTTCAAATTTCACTAGTTACCTTGTTTTTATGACCTCTTTTACTTTGGGCTTCCCTAACTATTCCTCTTCAGAGAGAGTCTGTGTCTTGCATCTCTTTCAACTGTAAACCACTGGAGCCATGTTGGTGTGCTGGCAAGATGTGGAGGGGAGGAGCATTCTCTAATCTTCCAATTGAATTTCAGTCTTTTAGTGGGCCCATGACCTTCACAAATGTTTCTTCTTTTATAGCTTCAAAACCCTCCCTCCTTAGGGGAGATAGGAATGCTAGTGGGGGCTGGAGTGGGACAAATGACCTTTCCCGGGGGGGATGAGCACCAGTAATGTCTTCTCCCTGGAGAGTAGGCTGTTATGGAAAATTTCCTGGGCATATTTCACAATGTTGACTCTTTCCCTCCTGCTGCCAGAACCATGAGATCTTTCTTGCATCTTCACCATAGAGAACTTCTTGGGGTTCCTGGAAGTGAAGCCCACAAGTGTGAAGGGTCTCCTAAGACAATGGCCCCCCGAGTTCCTCAGTCTCACACTGGTCCACATTCAAACTCCAGCAATTTGTCAAAATTACTACTTAAGTGTTTCTACCAGGGTATAGTTCCAGTGCCTTCCAGGTTAACAGATCTTCCTGTGTCTCACTGATTTGTCTCTCTCTGCAGAATTTGGGGTGGCAGTTTGCTCTGAAACTCAGTTCTCTGATAAGTCTAAAAAAAAGTCATTGATTTTGACTTTGTCCAGCTAATAAGGATAGGAGGTTAAGAACTTCCAAGCTCTTTACACGTCCAAGTTGAAACTGGAAGTCTCCTAGGATGTGGATCTTAATAAAAATATATTGTTATAAATTTGAGAAATTGATTTTTTTGTTTACTTTTAATGAACCACTATGATTCTAAGGATTCTACTAATCTATCAACTTATTTCACAAAATTTTAGGCTACTTCTAAATCAAAATATAATTTTTGGAGGAACAAACCTTAACATGTACTTTGTTCAACATCACATAGCAATTAACTCAATTCTGACATTATTTACGTGAAGATAGCATCAGATCCCACAAGCTAGGGGCTCAGTCCTACAAAACTGCCCCCTTCTTCAGATGCCAGTTCCAAGTCCAGGTTGTCTCCTGTGCTTTCGACCAGCAATAGATTGGTTTCCATGACCCCTTCTTGATTCAATTAATTTGCTAGAGTGGCTCACAGAACTCAGAGAAATATTCTACTTACCAGATTATCAGTTTATTATAAAATGATAGAAGTCAGGAATGGCCAGATGGAAGAGATGCAAAAGGCAAGTTATGTGGGAAGGAGCAAGAAACTTCCATGTTCTCTGGACACACCACTCTCCTTGAATTTCCACATATTCACCAACCTGGAATCTCTCTGAACTCATGCTATTGGGTTTTTCTGGAGGCTTCATTACATGGGCATGATTGATCAAATCATTGGCCATTGGTGATTGAACTCAATTTCCAGTCCCTCTCTCCTCCCAGGAGGTTGGGGGTGAGGGTGGGATGGGACTGAAAGTTCTAACACTTTAAGCACATGGTTGGTTCCCCTGCCAATCAATCCCCAGCCTTAGGTTACCTAAGGGCTTTCCAAAAATTCTCATTAGCATAAAAAAAGACACCTGTCTGGCTCTTATTAGGTAATTCCAAGGACTTTAGGAACTCTGTGCAAGGAATGTGAGGAAGACCAAATATATATATATTATAAATCACAAAAGCACAAAGCCAAAATCAATTTATCCCCCAGGCCTGGGTATTGTTTTTCTTTTGGTGAGGAAGATTGTCCCTGAGCTAACATCTGTGCTAATCTTCCTCTATTTTGTATATGGGATGCCACCACAGCATGGCTCAATGAGCAGCATGTAGGTCTGCACCTGGGATCCGAACCCATGAACCCTGGGCGGCCAAAGTGGAGCATGTAAACTTAACCACTATGCCACCAGGAAGGATCCAGGGCTGGGTCTTTTTAAAAACACAAACCAAACAGTGTGGTGCACGGTTAGGCCGAAGCTCCTTGGGCTTTGCTGCATGCACTCCAGTGGGGGTCTGGAGGGGATAAGGCCTCACTCCTCCAAGTGTGGCACACTTAGGGACTCAGGCCAAGCCCCAGACCCACTAAATCAGAATCTGTGTGTTAATTGTGTCCCTTACATGATTCATGGAAACAACAGCCTCAGGAGCACAGACCAGACTGAAGCCACCTAATATCCTGGACGCAATGTATAGTGCTTGTTTGGGGACCTGAAGGCCACCCACCACTGTAAAGGGACATTTATGAGGCAACTGAGGAAATGTTAATTTGGCCAAATACAATAGCTCTGTCCTTATGTTTCAAAGGCCCTACTTTTCTGACATGCATTCTGAAAATAAAAATAGCACACTCTAGCTTTTGCCACCTCCCCTGATAATGTTCATGGCCATTGTTTTTCCTAAGTGTGGCCCAAAATATAATACTCCAGACTGCCTCCTTCAGGGCACATGGTAAGGTAGCACTTCCCACTCCTTTGAAGTTATTAAGCCAGGTGACCTGCTTTGGCCAATAAAAGGTGAAGTGAAGTGACAAGTCTTAGGAGCCCCAAATTCATTTGCTACATTCCCTGTCCCTGCCTATTCTCAAACTCCAGTAAGCACCAGATTCACCTGGAGGGCTTGTTAAACAGATGCTGGGTGCCATCCCCAGTTTCTGATCCAGTACCTCTGGGGCGAGGGGCCCTGAGAATGTGCATTTCTAACAAGTTCCAGGTGACATTTATGTTGCTGGTCTAGAGAACACACTTTAGGAACCAGGATTCTAGAAGAATCCTCTCTGGGCCAGGGTCTCTGACTGATAGATTCCTATCGAGCCATGTTTAAGATAAAGGATGGGTGAGGAACGAACATCTCTCCTGTCCTCATTTCACTGTGAGATTTTCACACTCATAACTGAAAGAGCATGCCCCATAAAGAAGGATAAAATTCTCAGAACCACAAGTCCTCAAGAAAACAACCGTTATTTCCATTAGAGAGTGGCTTGTTCAGCTTCAGCTGGGTCCCAGGCATGCAAATCCTCATGGAATTAATGGTGCAGAGCTGCCAAGAGGCCTTCAGGAACATCCCCCTTGGTCCTCTTCTACATGGTAATAGGATGGCTACTTCCAAGAAGAAATTCAAGAATTTTCTAGGACAGCAACCCCTTTCCCCTATGCCCCTCATTGCCTACATCTTGAGTTCACTCACAGGATCTGGTTTCCTCTCATGGGATATCAAACACTGTTGGAGCCAATGGAGAATGGGGCATGTCTGAAACAAGACTTAGTAATTTTCCTGACATCAGAACCATAAATCCCTGGCTAGCGAAGAGCTGCAGAATGCAGGCAGCTCCAGGAACAGGCCCACATCTAGGAAACTTGAGACAGGTCAAAATAAGGGAGGGCTATAAATCTGACCTGTGCTGATTCCTGCCTGTCTGGGCACCTCTGAGCACCATTTCTGCCACTAGCTTGGTCTTGGGGTGTTTTCCTCTTCTTATCTCTGACGTCCCTCCCTCCAGCTGAGTGCATTTCTCTTCCTGTCTATCTTCCTCTCTTTTGCTCCACTTCTGTCACTTTCTCCAATTCTTATGGTTTCTCTAGTTGCAGACTGTTTTCTCTCATCTCCCTCCATTTGTGTTTCCAGATAATTTGCCTCTTTCAGATTCTGCCCATTTGTCTGTCACGTTCTTTCTGGATGTGTCTTTAAAATATATTTTTTAGAAAACTAATTCAATTCAGAAAAAAAAAAAGGAGTATATCCAAGGTGGCGGGTGAACTAAATACCTGGTTGCATTTCTTTTTAAAAGCTTGAGTTTGTTTTTGTTGGTGCCACAAAGACATAGCTTCCCTCTCTCCAAGGGAGACCACCCTAAGACCTCGTGGCCCTTGTTATTGACAGGTCCCTTCCAAGTGGGTAGCCACGGTTCCTTCTGCTAAATGCAACTGTTAGAGGGAGAAGGAAGAATTTGTGATTAGAGGCTTTGGAAATCCTGTCCAAAGTGGCAGCAGGGGTTGGGTAATGATAGCTGAAGGAAGGCCAAATGGGAGGACAGCAGGGACTACACACTCCCACCCAGGTCACAGGGGCAGGCGGGCTCCCAGCCTCTCTCTCCAAGGAGAGTGGGAAGAAGGAGGGAGAGGTGACGTTAAGCAACAGCCTCTCATTCCCCCCTAAACGGAGCAACCTGAGAGCCCACATAGCTCTGGGAGCCTCCTGCCAGGAAGCCCCCCATGCCAGCAGCTTCCACTATTCCTCCACTCCTCCCCCAGCCTCCCAACCCCTGTAAGAATTCCTGCCTCACCTGTGGAGAAAGGCAGACTCGGGCACGACTGAAATTCCCTTCTGTTGGGTGTGGAGAGGCCCCTGCCCTTCTGCATGTTATCACAGAAATCATAAGGACAGAGGAAAAGGGACAGGGTGGCTTCGAAGGGTATGTGAGATGAAGCTGCAGTTGAGGGAGGAGGAGTTTGTCTTCTCTTGCCAAACTCCATGGCCTTGATCTCCATTCCATCCTAGATCAAAACGTTTCTCTGTCCTAAATGGGGAAGAAACTCATTTTGACACCCTTTCCTCCCAACTATGTTAATGAATGTCAGCTGGTTTATCCCTCTGTGTGGGGAACAATGCCACCTGCCTCCCCTGTGTAAGCATTCCAAGTTTCTTGACTGCAGTGGACGGTTGTCACCTCGTGCCCAAAGCAGAAACATCAGCAGCCTCCACTGCTTCCAGGCTGGGCCCTAACCAGCCCTGGCCTTAGTTCTCATTCCCTGACCCCAAACCTTCTTTGCAAACACATCCACGATCTCACAACCTCTACCAGAACACCTCTCACAGGCCCCAACCTCCTCTATTGGCCATATCACTTTAGTGCTTTAAATAGCCTGAGAGGTTATCTATCCAGTCCCCGAATCCAGCCCCATTTCTTGCAGACTGGAACACCAAAACCCAGAGGAGCTGAGTGGCTCGTCCACATGCACACTAGCCCTCACGGCAGGGGCAGGCCAACGACAGCCCTCTCTGGATAGTGTGCTTTTCAATCCTGGGTTACATCTGCCTCCTTTCCTACTCAAGTGTCCCAGTTTAACCCATACGTGACATATGGCCAATGTACATATAATGTGTATTGTACAGATGACACCAGGGTGACACTGGGCCAGTCCTGCAGTAAAGTCAAAAGAGCCTTGGGGAACTTGGATGGGGGGAATTGAATTCAGACCTGACTGGAGGGCTGGGGAACCAGAAAGGCCTTTGGTTAGAAGCCCACAAGCCAGGCCTCCAACCAAAGGCAGAAGTCTAACAGGCTACGCAGGGGAGAAACTTAGGCCAAGAGTAGCAGAAGCATAAGCAAGTCAGTGGGCAGGTGTTTGTTGGAGAGTGTCATGTGCCAGGCTCTGAGAACACCAAGGTGGGTGAGACTCAGAGTCTGGCCGAAGGAGCTCAGCACAGATTTCAGGAGTGAGGCACGTGGTTAGGAAGACTTGGGGTGTTCCTGCCACCACCCTTCCAGCCTGAGGCCAGGAGTTGGTTCAGAGCTTCAGAGAACACTCCCCTGCCCAAAGCCCCCAGGTCTCATTCCTAACCTCCCAAAGCCCTTTTTGACTGCAGGCTTCTTCAGTCATCTATTTTTCACTGCCCTGCATCACCTGTTACCTGTTCGCACCTGTGTTCCTCACCTGGACACCCCACCTACGGTATTATATTTTATGGTATTCCTAACAAGCCCTACCACAGTGTTTTGCACTCTGAAAGATCCTGGTAGAAATTTCTTAACAAACTACACACATCTGTTTGCCAGCCAGTGAAATGGTCTGTCGGTTCCCTCAGTTCAGAGTACAGCACAGTGTGGCAGCTTGGGGCTCAGAAATGGTGGCAGGGGGAAGCCAAAAGGATTTCCCAAGAGTGGAATAGGAAGGAGGCTGAGGAAGGGAGAGGGACAGTATACTAGGAAGGACCAGGAAGGAGGCGAGCTCTGAGAACAGGGAAGATCAACAGGCACAGGACATCTGGTCTCAAATGACTGGCTGCCCTGCAGACCTGGCCCAGCTGACACACACAGTGAGCAATTCCAAGAACAGGCAAGATGCCCACGTGGGGACAGATGGAGCTTGATTCTGTGTATACAGCTCCTCTCCCACCCCAGCATTTTCTCAGGCACCCCCACCAAGTGTCAAGGAGGTGAACCTAGCAGGTCTGTGGGTCTAACAATACAGGCGGTAGACCCAGATCTCGCTCTGCACGCTTTCAAGTGGCTGCCGCCCCCTGCCGACACAGCAAGACCATGACAGCCCAAGAAGCCCATCCAGGAGAGGCAGTAATAAGGGTGACTACCAAAATCACATCCAGAAGAGAGAAACCCCCCAACCTTCAGCAGGATCTTTATAAAGAAACTCATTGTCTAGCACAAGGTGGGACTAGGCCTCCTTACGTGACATTCACTATATCCCGAAGCTGGAGAGAAATGCTAACGTGGATCACTGTGGCTAACACCCATTGACCTGGAATCATGCTACAACACGCCTGGATTTTCTCGTTTTACAGGTGATAAAACTGAAGCATAGAGAAATTCGAAAACACCGCCTGGAGGTGTGGAGAATGATCCTCAAACTGTGAATACAGATTCTGACCTCCTAAGTGCAACACTAACAACGTAACCTTGTATAGATTCAGTCTGTGGGGAGAAGAGGGAAGCAAAAGCACGTTTACTGAGCATCTATTAGGTGCCAGGCATGTGCTGGGTGCCACAGAGACGGAGGCCCAGCTGCCCACTTGGGGAGGACATAGTTCAGAAGAACTCATAGTACTAGTGTGACATGTAACATGGCATGGTACAGGAATGAGGAGATGAGAGACTCCACATCCCCCACAACTTGACTATCTCTTCTTCTCTTTAAAACAGAACTCCTTGACCCTCCTGATATTTCTCAGCTCATCCTCCCAATAAAAATTCCTAAGAAGTGACCTACACCCATTCCTTCTTTCTCACCTCTAGTTCCTGTGAGATCCTTCACTCAAAGGTTTGGACTCTATAGTTCAACTGCCTCCATTACCTTCCACAAGGCTAGGAGCAGACTGGGCCCTCCCACCATGCCTGAATTCTCATCTGTGAAAAGGAAATCATGGTGCTACCCATCCTGTAACACTATTGTGGGGATTAAATGGGTAAAAGCATACGCCTGGCAAATGAGACACACTGGGTGAGTACAAGCCACTATAGTAAGGATAAGGCTAGAGGGCACATTGGCCATGCCTGTTTTCTTCCACGTGAAGGAAGTACCATTAGCTCTAACTCTCCTGGTCTCTCTCTACTCTTGCCTTATCTAGCAGGCAACTTTTACAAAGAGAAATTGGGTAGGCACAGCCAGCCTTTCTTTCCTAGGGCTCCTTCATACCAGGAGCCTTACAGGTCCCGCACTGCCAGGGACTGGATAGGGCAGTAGTAATACACTGGGGTGTCATCTCAGAAAGGCCCCTTGCCCAAGGACATAGAAGCATGTCTCAGAGCAGCTCTTCTAGTGGTAAAGGAAATATTTTGGCACTCATCTGCCTTATCACACTCTATTTCTCAATTAGGATAAGAGGCCAGGTCAGGAACGGCAGTCTCACACCTGCTCAGTACCTGTCAAAGGGCATGGAGCGTACATTCAGTCCACAGTGGCACCTGATGGCCCATCTCCCATCTGTGGTCATCAAGGTCACTGCTTTGCCTTCCTGTTCCTCCAACTCCTGGCCTTCACCCTGCCCCTTAAGGGTCTTCAGGACACTCATTTCCCACCAGGTTTCCAGTGGGTCTCCTGCCCTCCTGCCTGGTAGCACCTTCTCCATACCTCGGCTGACTCCCTCACCTGGCTCTAAATGCAGGCATATCTCTGGTGGAGCTCAGTTCAAAGCCTTTGCTCTCCACCTCCATGCTCCTCAAGTTCTCATCCCTTCCCCACCTGAATTCACCAAATGTTTCAGAGGATGTGGGTCCAAACGCACTTAAACCCCTCCTGCCCCACGACAGGTCAAGCCTTGACATGGGAACCATCTCTTATCTATGCCAGGTTTTAATTTCAGGTAGACAACAAAGAACTTAGCATAAGTATGTCCTAACCATTGCAGAGCGCAAAGCACATTCATTGCCTATCTGCAATTCAAGCCTGACTGGGCACCAGTGTATTTACTTGCTAAATCCCGCAACCCTACTTTTGCCCCTCTCCTTCGTTCATGCTCACGTCCAGACACGTGCAGGATTGGCACCCTCACCTCATCTGGACCACGGTGTCCACAACATGCATTCCACCCTGCAGACCCTTACTTGCCCAGCAGGCAGGGGGTGCAACTCCCAGATCACATCCAGACTTGCCTGGTGCATGTTCACCCTGGCCTGGTGGCCATAAGCCTTCCCTCCTCCTGTGGCCTGCTTCAATCCATCTCATCCTTCATCTCCCAAAAGGCCTTCCCTGACTACCCCAACGAACAAAACCCCCACTTCACCCTGCTCTTTCCCCTCTCCCCATACTCACCCCCACCCATCTCCTCCTCCCTCTCCTGACAGGGACAGTAAACATTACTATTACATAAACTATTTTATTTAAATAAATTCAGGGGCAGACCCTTTTCCCACACATACACATCGGCACATGCACGCACGCACACCCATGTCCTCCCTCCTTTTCTTCCCTCCATCCACGGCCACCTCAAACCCAGTGGTTCTCATTGTGACCACCCTACCTCAACCCTAGGACAGGGAGACTCTCTCCATGCCAAGGCCCATTCCTCCCCGAGTTGAACATAGCAGGACACAGGGAGAACATGAGCTCTCCCGCCCAGTGTCCAGCTCTCAGCCTTCCTGGGGTGAGATAAGAGGAAGGACTGGTTCTCCTGAAGCACCCAGATTTGGTGTGGCTTCCCCACCTTTCCCCACCACACAGCCTGGGAACACTCCAAGACACCTGGGACTGCTTTGCTTCCTATGGAGAGCAGGTCCCTTCACCCCAGGCCAACCCCTCCTGACATCAGGGGAGGCTCAGCAGCCAACCTTGAGCATTCCCCAAGGGATCCTGGAGTAGGTACTGTGTGGTTTGGGGAAGGGCGAGGGAGAGCAGTTGAGCACCAAATTCCCTAACTCCACTCTGCAGGAGAGTGCTGAAATTCGTCTCAGCAACCTCTACCCACAATGAGTGAACCTAACTCTGCAGCAGGAATGGCAAGGGCTTCAGCCATCAGGACTTCATTACATCTCCATTCCCCAACATGGACCCTGTTAGAGACCCACTAGCACCTTGGCAATGTTAAGGGCTAAGCCCAGTTGGGAAAACGCCATGCAAATGGGAGTCTGTTTGAAGTTGGTAGTGTCCCCCATCTGTTGATCCTGGAGTTGGGCTTCACCTTCCCTGATACTGGTACCCTTTAAGTCCTGCTCTGGGGCACACGTAACAAAGTGGCTTAGGTCATGAGGAAGCAGCACTGAAGGGACGGGCAGTGTCTTCCTGGAGGCACAGAGTCCCACACTGCATCTTCCCAGTTATACACAGGCAGGCAAGGACAGAGAACTGGGGCACAGGGTTGCCAGGGGGGCTCTACAGCACCCCTAGGGCCCCCTTGGGAGATGGGGAGGTAGGAGAGGCACCTGTCCATTCACTCAAGCTGAGGGACCAAGAAGCCAGGACTCAGTCCAGCACCCACCTTCTTTGATGGGCCCCCCTGTGCCTTCTAGACCAAGTTCCCTGAGGGGAAATGCCAGACAGATGGAAGGAGAGAACCAGAAAGGACTGCAAAGGCTAACAGACTGTGAGGAGCTGGCAAGGGAAGGTGAGACGTGAGAGCCAGAGACAAGCCTTCTGAAGGAGTAAGGCAGACAGCTGTCACCTGCAAGGTGGGAGAGGACAACAGAGAAAAAGCCATGAGAGGCAGTATGTCTCAGACATAACCAACGAGGGAATCAAGGACCCGAGGAGAGGGAGCTCAGAGCCTCCCTGGCCTTGGGCAGGCCAGTGGTAGTAACAGATGAACCAGCCACCCCAAACATGGGGCTACAGGCTAAACCTGCGCTGGTGGTGGCCCTCACGGCCCCCACTGTCACTGCCCCAGTGCCCCCAACTCTGGGGACCCAGATCCATAACAGATGAACCAGCCACCCCAAGCACAGGACTACAGGCTAATGCTGCGCTGATGGCGGCCACGGCCTCCACTGTCACTGGCCCAGCGCCCCCCGCTCTGGGGACCCAGCTCCTGGCCGTCCAGACTGGCGTGGTCCGAGAGGCCACGCAGGTGCTCCACAGAGTCACACTTCTGCAGATCCGAGGCCACAGTGCGCAGGCTCAGCAGGCTCAGTGTGTCCGTGTCAGGGGCCGCGCCAGGCCCCAGGCTACTGCCCTCCTCCAGCCCCCCACCCTCAGCCCCCTCAATGATCCCACTGTCCCCATCCTCGCCGCCATCAGGCCCAGCCTCAGCCCCTACAGGGGAAGAGCGCCGCTGGCCCGGGGTATGAGGTGGCAGGCCCCGGCGCCGTGCATGAATCTGTTCGCTGATCTGCTCCAGGTTGCGCAGGGCGACCGAGTAGCGTGTCTTGGCCTGAGCTACCTGCTGCTCCAGCTCTGTCACCTTGGCCTTGTGTTCCTGTGGAGGGAGAGAGTGAGGTGAACCACTGGGCAACTCTCCATGGGCCTGGACCTGCTGAGTCCCATCAGCCCCACAAGGCACTCTGCGCTGGGGTCTCCTCTCCCAGGCCTTCGGCCTTGCTCACCACCCACCACAAACCTGCAATTCTTCTTCTCTTTCTATGGTCCTCCTCCAGGAATCCTGCCCTCCTCTTGACCTGGGCCCAACTGACCAGGACCTTCGTCAGGCCTTCATTCCCACCCACTGTTCCTCCTCTTCTCACTGTCCCCTTTCCCTGTCTGCTTGGTTTCTCTTCCCATTCTCCCTGGTTTCACCCAATTCTCACTTTTCTCTTGTTTACCCCCCTTTTAACTCGGTTCTCTGCCAGCACCCACCCCTGAACCCCACCCCCGACTCCTGCACGGTCACTCTGAATACATGCACCACCACCTGTCCTACCATGCTGCTCTGGAGTGTCCTCTCTACCTGCCCCCACTTTCCACGCTTGCTGCCTGTTCACCCACTCTCCCCTTCTCCCACTCAGCTACCTCAAGGATTTGGCTGAATTGGGCCTTGAGCTCAAAGTAGGGGCGGCTCTTGCCAATGGCCCGCCGGAGGGTCTTCTGCAGGGCCTGGACCCGAGCCTCAGCCTGCTGGCACAGCCGCGTCACTCGCTGGTGTTCCCGCTCGCCACGAAGCCGCTCTTCCTCTGCCTCGTTCACCTGGCCCAGGTATGGTGGAGGATACACATCACTGAGCTGGAACCTGCCCCTGTTGTCTGCCCCAGGCTGCCACTCCCCACTGGAGAGCCTGGAGAGGGCACCGAGCCCCTGAGACACAAAGGAGAATAGCGGATCCTTGCACCTGCCTATTATTACCTGTACCACTTGTCACTCAGCTTTGCTGCTGCAAGGAGAGGGTGCTGGGGCCTTTGGACCACTCATAAGCGTGTGGGGAATGTCTGTCTGTGAGCACAGCTACCACAGCCATCACCCTCAGGAAGTCCTCAGTGCTGGGGCTGAGGGGATGGGAGGAGCTCCAGTATGGGGAGCCACAGCTCTGCACTGGGTTCTCCAAGTTTCCACGGCTGAACAGGGAGCAGCTAAGGGCTCCAGCCACTTCGTCCACCAGGAGTAGGGGGCCGATCTTGGGCATGCACACCAGAGCCCTGTCACACACGGCTTCAACAACCCCTCCTCCAGTGTTGTGTTCTCTGTGTGAGCTCCAGAGTGGAAGTGAAGCAAGGCCATGGGCCTGGACTAAGGAACACACAAAAAACCTCGAGACACAACAACTCCTCAGGAGCTGACACTTGCTGCTATAGACTAAATGTGTCCCCTCAAAATTCATTATGTTGCAATCCTAACCCTAATGTGATGTTATTGGATGTGGGCCTCTGAGAGGTGATAAGGTCACATGTGGGGAGCTCCCTGAATGGAATTAGTACCCTTATAAAAGAAGCCCTCGAGAGGTCCCATGCGACTTCTGCCATGTGAGAACACAGTGAAGAAAATGGCCAGCCATCTAGGAACCAGGAATCGGGCCCCTAATCAGACATCAAATCTGCCTGCACCTTGATCTTGGAATTCCAAGCCTCCAAAACTGTGAGAAATAACCATTTGCTGTTTAAGCCACCCAGTCTGTTATTTTGATATAACAGCCTGAGTGGACTAAGACACTTGCCCTTTGTACGGTGAAGGTGGCAGACTGGAGCTGATGCCAAGGATCTTCCTGCTCCCTGGTCCCCTTTGAGTAGCTTGGAAATGATACACAAATTATACTTCAAAAATCAAGATACACTGGCAGTGCTCAAAAGCAAGGAAGGAATAACATTTGGAAAACAGAAGTGAGTCGTCACAGATAAACATAACAAAATGTTGAGTGTTGAATCCAGAGCATCCAGCAGGGGTGAACTGTTCGGTTAGTCCCACATCTGGAGGCAAAACCCAGAAAGACATTCTGAGTCAGAAGGAAATGTACATGGGAAGCACTGGAGGCCAAACAGGGCAGAGATCAAGGAACAGGTTTTGCCTGAAACATAATCAAAGCTGAGGGAAGAGTGGAAAGGAAGAAAGAGAGAGAGAGAAAGAGGAATGAGGAAGGTGATGAGATGAAGGGATAGGAAAGGAAATACTGGAACCAGCAAGGGGGACCTGCTGGCACTGCCGGGCTCACCTTGCACGTGGCGTGGTTGAGCATCTCCTGCCATGTGGGGTCCAGGCGGTTCTTGTCAGCCATGACGCCCTGCTCGGCCACAAACACCATCTCCCGGGCAGCGTTGTGCATGCTCACGGCCCGCTCATATCGCAGTGCTGCCTTCTGAGTCTCCTGCTGTGCCTGAGGGGAGAGGGCCATCAGGACACGGTGCCCCAAGGTACACCTGGCCACCCATGGAGGCCCACCCTGGGCAAGGACAAGAGAAGGAAAAGGCCTGTTGCAATGTCGGCCTTACTTCCCAAACTAAGCTATGGATAAAATGCCAAGGAAGAACAGAACTTTTTTTAGAAATTCTAGAAAGAACAGAATCTTTACAGAATTCTCTATAAAGAATATTTTTTAAGGATATGGCCTAAGAGGAAAAATAAACGTAGACATAAAGATTGAAAAGAATGATACTACCAGTGGAGGATGAGTGTGTAAAATGCAGCACTCTCAAAGGCCACTGGCCTTTTGCCCTAGAGAGAACAAAGACAAACCCGCACGACTTTAGTTGAAAGGTGGATAGTAACATGCACTGAGTCATACAGAAAGTACACCCCTGAAACCATCAACTCCAGCCCAGCAGGTAAGCTGAAGGAAATAATCAGATAACTGCTCAGAGATATTCATCACAGCTATGCTTATCCAACAAAAAACTGGAAACAAAACTAAGTTTTCAGTTACAGGGAACTGGTTAAATGAATAATAGTACAGTTAATATATGGAAATATTATGCAGCCTTTAAAAGTGATAGCATGGATGTTTATTAATAAGGAAGCATCTCATAATATAAGTAAAATAAAGAAATAAAAATAGCATGCATTGGTGAGTGATGTCAGCAACATGACAGTGGGAGATGCTCCCTTTGTTTCTCCCCTTCAGTCTACAACTAGTAAAACACCCATAACTCAGTGAAGAGTCCTCTGCCTAACAGACCAGGATGCATCTGAAGGTGGATGGATTGGAACACACACAGGCAGCAGAACCAGGGGAGCAGCAGAGGCAGTGCCCACAATCCTGGATCCCTCAGCCACGGCAGCTAACCCCACAGCCCCAGGGAAGCCAGTAGCAGCAGGAGAGGTGATACAAATGACTCCACAGGCCACAGTGGTGCCCATAGCCACAGGGAACCAGGCAGGAGCAGCAGTGGGGCCTGCAATCCCAGTTCCTCCAGCCAAGGCAGTGCCTGAGAATCCAGCCCCACCCTCTTTCCTTGCAGCAGCTGCGACCGCTCATCTGTCAACCCTGGACACAGCAGAGGGGCCTGTGACTCCAGCTCCCCCAAACTCTCCTACTCCCCCTGCCACAGCAGCAGTCCCCACAAGCGAGGAAACCCCAGATGCAGCAGAAACACTCATCATGCCAGTGCACCCAGCAGCAACACTAGTGAGCACAGTAACACTGGCAGCAGCAAGGCACCAGCAACTTTAGAGGTGCAAGCAGTGATGAGGAGGGCACCAGTGACACTTCTGGCAGAGGACGTGGAGGGTGGAAAGTGCCAATCCTCAAACATAGTCAGAGGCAGCTCAGGTAAGAAAGACCAAAAGTTTGGTCTATAGCTCCACCTACTAAAGAACAAAAGAAAGACCTCTAATTAAAAACCTGTTGAACTGTTAGACTCAAAGTAAACAAAGCTTTACCTAAAGAAGAAAGGTGTTCATCACTTTAAATAAACTGTCAGAGGAACAACTCAGGAAGCACCATGAGAAACCACAGTAACACGTTATCATGAAAAGAAAATGACAATTCTCCAGAAAACAAACTGAAAGTCACAGAAGACTGTACTGAGAGAGAATTCAAAACAGGTGTCATGAAGAAACTCCGTAAGCTACAAGAAAACTCAGAAAGGCAGTTCAGTGAGCTCAGAAATGCAATTAATCATCAGAAGGAATACTTGACCAAAGAGACTGAAACTCTAAAGAGAACCAAACAGAAATTCTGGAGCTGAAGAACTGAATAAGCGAGATGAAGAAGGCATTAGAAAGCACTGGAAATAGAGCAGACCATATGGAAGAGAGAATTAGTGAGCTTGAAGACAGAAACCTAGAAATGATGCAGGTACAAGAGGAGAGAGAACCAAGATTTTTTAAAGTGCAGAAACTCAGCAAGAACTATCTGACTCCATTAGAAAAGGTGACAAAAGGATAATAGGCATCCCAGAAGGAGAAGAGAGCAGAGAGCTTATTTAAAGAAATAACAGCTGAGAATTTTCCCAAACCTGGGGAAGGAACTGGATACACAAGTCCATGAATATAACAGAACATCTAATTATCTCAACACAAAAAGACCTTCTCCAAGACTTGCTACATAAAAATCAACAATAAAGAGAATTTTAAAGGCAGACGGGAAAAAAACCCAGTAATCCCATTAAGCTATCAGCATATTTCTCAGGAAAAACTCTACAGGCCACGAGAGAGTAGAATGATAGACTCAAAACACTGAAAGAGAAACAAAGCCTTTCCAGATAAACCAATCTGAGAGAGCTCATCATCACTAGACCTGCCTTACAAGAAATGCTGAAAGGAGCTCTTTAAATGAAATGAAAAGGCAAGGGGGTACAGAAAACTTCAAGTAAGGTGATAAGCGGACAATCAGAAAATTTCAATTCTCTATCAGAACAGGCTGTTAAGCACTTAATTACAGCACAAAGGGGGAAAAACATTAAAAATAACTATAGCTACATCAATCTGATAACATATTCAAGACATAAAGAGGTATAATTTGTAACAACAAAAACATAAAAAGGAAAGAGAAAAAGGATGGAATCTCTACAGGCAAATGAAGAAAAGACGCTATCAGCAGAAAAAGAATATTATGCCTTGAGACATTTTATACAAACTTCACAATAACCACAAAACAATAATCTAGAGCAGAGATACTAAACATGAAAAAAGAAGAAACTGAGAAACACATCATAGAAAACCACCAAACTAAAAGGGCAGACAGAAACACAAGGAAAAGAGAAAATAGACATAAACCAAGCACAAAAAAAAGATAAAATGGCAGAATTAAGCCCTCATATATCAATAATCACCCTAAATGTAAATGGATTGAATTTGCCAATCAAAAGACAGAGAGTAGCCAGATGGGCGAAAAAACAAGACCCAACTATGTGTTGCCTATGAGAGAGACAGCTCTAAAGAGAAACATAAGCTCAAAGTGAAGGGTTGGAAGATGATATGCAAACCAAATGGCAGCCAAAGGAAAGTTGGTGTAGCCATACTCATATTAGACAGAATAGACTTCAAGCCAAAAAAGGTAACAAGAGACAAAGATGGACATTACATGATAAAGAGGACAACGCATTAGGAAGACATAACATTTATTAATATACATGTGCCTAACATGGAAGCACCAAAATATTTAAAGCAACTGTTAACAGGCCTAAAGGGAGAAACTGATAGCAGCATAATAATAGTAGAGGACTTTAACACCGCACTAACATCAACGGGCAGGTCATTCAGACAGAAAGGCAACCAGGAAACACCAGCCTAAAATGAAACATTAGACCAGATGGACTTAATAGATAGATACAGAACATTCCATCAAAAAGCAGCAGAATACACATTGTTCCCAAGTACACATGGAACATTTTCAAAGACAGACCATATACTGGGACAAAAAACAAGTCTCAATAAATTTAAGAAAGTTGAAATCATAGCAAGCATTTTTTCTGACCACACGGTATGAAAGCAGAAGTAAACTACAAGGAGAAAGCTGGAAAAATCACAAATATGTGGAAACTAAGCAACATGCTACTGAACAACTACTGGATCTATGAAGAAATCAAAAGAGATATCAAAAAACACCTGAAGGCAAATGGAAATGAAAATACAACATACCAAAATCTATGGGATGCAGCAAAAGTAGTACTAAGTGGGAAGTTTATAGTAATACAGGTCTACCTCAAGAAACAAGAAAAACCTCAAACAATCTAACCTTACACCTAAAGGAACTAGAAAAAGAAGAACAAAGCCCAAAGTCAGTAAAAGGCAGGAAATATAAAAATCAGAGCAGAAAGAAGTGAAATAGAGACTTAAAAAAACAACATAAAAGATTAATGAAAGAGATGGTTCTTTGAAACAATAAACAAAATTGACAAACCATTAGCTAAACTAAGAAAAAAAGAGAGAAAGCTCAAATAAATAAAATCAGAAACAAAAGAGAAGTTACAACACATACCACAGAAATACGAAGCATTATAAGAGACTCCTACAAACAGCTATACACCAACAAATTGGACAATTTAGAATAGAAAAACTCTTAGAATCACACAAGCTTCCAAAACTAAATCATGAAGAAATAGAAAATATGAATAGACAGATCACTAGTAAAGAGATCGAAACAATGATTACCATTTCAAAAACCTCCCACAAAACAAAAGTCCAGGACCACGCGGCCTCACTGGTGAATTCTACCAAACACTCAAAGATTTAAAATCTATCCTTCTGAAACTCTTCCAAAAAAAACTGAAGAGGAGGGAATGCATCCTAACTCATTTTATGAGGCCAACATCACCCTGATACCATAACCAGACAAGGACAACACAAAAAGGAAAATTATAGGCCAATATCTCTCATGAACATAGATGCAAAAATCCTCAACAAACTATTAGCAAACCAAATACAACCATACCTTAAAAAGATCATACAACAACGATCAAGAGGGATTTACTCCAGGGATGCAAAAATGGTTCAACATCCATAAATCAATCAACGTGATACACTACATTAACAAAATGAAGACTCAAAATCATATAATCATCTCGATAAATGCATAAAAAACATCTGACAAGATTCAACATCCATTTATGATAAAAACTCAATAAAAAGGGGATAGAAGAAAACTACCTCAATGTAATACAGGCCATATATGACAAACCCACAGCTAACATTATACTCAACGGTGAAAAATTGAAAGCTATCCCTCTAAGGTTAGGAACAAGACAAGGATGTCCACTCTTACCACTGATTCAACATAGTATTGGGAGTCCTAGCCAGAGCAATTACGCAGGAAAAAGAAACAAAAGGGATCCAAATTGGAAAGGAATAAGTAAAACTGTTACTATTCACAGGTGACATACATACAGAAAACCCTAAAGACTCAACTAAAAAGCTATTAGAAATAATAAACAAGTACGGTAAAGTTGCAGGTACAAAAATCAATCTATAGGGGCTGGCCCAGTGGCGCAGCAAAGTTTGCATGTTCCACTTCTCGGTGACCCGGGGTTCGCCAGTTTGGATCCCCGGTGTGGACATGGCACTGCTTGGCAAGCCATGCTGTGGTAGGCGTCCCATGTATAAAGGAGAGGAAGATGGGCATGGATGTTAGCTCAGGGCCAGTCTTCCTCAGCAAAAAGAGGAAGATTAGCAGTAGTTAGCTCAGAGCTAATCTTCCTCAAAAAAAAAAGAAAAATCAATATACAAAACCTGTTGCATTTCTACACACTAACAACAAACTAGCAGAAAGAGAAATTAAGGAAACAATCCTATTTACAATCGTAACAAAAAGAAAAAAATACCTAGGAATAAATTTAACCACGGAGTTGAAAGACCTGTACACTGAAAACTGTATGATAGCATTGAAAGAAATTGAAAAATGACACAAAGAAATGGAAAGATATTCCATACTCACGGATGGGAAGAAGTCACTATTACCTAAAGCAATCAAAAACTCAATGCAGGGGCTGGCCCAGTGGTGTAGTAGTTAAGTTCGTGCACTCTGCTTTGGTGGCCCGGAGGTCGCTGGTTAGGATCCCGGGTGCGGACCTGCACTGTTTATCAAGCCACTCTGTGGCAAGTGTCCCACATATAAAATAGAGGAGGATGGGCACAGATGTTAGCTCACGGCCAATCTTCCTGAGCAAAAAGAGGAGGATTGGCAGTGGATGCTAGCTCAGGGCCAATCTTCCTCAAAACATAAATAAATAAATAAAATCAATGCAATCCCCATCAAAATCCCAATGACATTTCTCACAAAATAGAACAAAAAAATCCTACAATTTATATGGAACCACAAAAGATCCTGAATATTCAGAGCAATCCTGAGAAAAAAGAACAAAGCTAGAGGAATCACACCTGATTTCAAATTATACTACAAAGCTATAGTAATCAAAACAGCACGGTATTGGCAGAAAGACACACAGATCAATGGAATACAATTGAGAGCCCAGAAATAAACCCATACATATACAGACAACTAATTTATGACGAAGGAGCCAAGAACATACAATGGAAATGAAAGTCTCTTCAACGAATGCTGCTGGGAAAACTGAACAGCCACATGCAAAAAAAATGAAACTAGACCGCTATCTTACACCATACACAAAAATTAACTCAAAATGGATTAAAGCTTGAATGTAAGACCTGAAACCATAAAACTCCCAGAAGAAAACATAGGCAGTACACTCTCTGATATCGGTCTTAACAGTATCTTTTTGGATATGTCTCCTCAGGCAAGGGAAACAAAAGAAAAAATAAACAAATGGGACTACATCAAACTAAAAAGCTTCTGTACAGCAAGGGAAACTATCAACAAAACAAGAAGACAACTTACCAAATGGCAGAAGATACTTGCAAATCATATATCCAATCAGGGGTTAATACTCAAAATACATAAAGAACTCATACAACTCAACAAAAAAAACCCAATTAAAAAATAGGCAGAGGATCTGAACAGACATTTTCCAAAGAAGACATACAGACACATGGCCAACAGGCACAGGAAAAGGCGTTCAACATCACTAATTATTAGGGAAATGCAAATCAAAATTACAATGAGATATCTCACCTCACACCCATTAGAATGTTATTATCAAAAAAACAAGAAATAACAAGTTTTGGAGAGGATGTGAAGAAAAGGGAACCCTCATACACTCTAGGTGGGAATGTAAATTGGTGCAGCCACCACGAAAAACAGTATGAAGATTCCTTTAAAAATTAAGAATATAACCACCATATGATCCAGCTATTCCACTTCTGCGTGTTTATCCAGAGAACATGACAATACTGATTTAAAAAGAGATACGCACCCCTATGTCCACTGAAGCACTATTTACAATAGCCAAGATACAAAAACAACCTAAGTGCCCATCAATGGATGAATGGATAAAGAAGATGTAGTTTATGCACACAATGGAATCCTACGCCACCATAAAAATAGAGAATAACAAATACTATATGATTTCACTCCTATGTGGAATATTAAAACAAGCAAAATAAATCAACAAACGAAACAAAATGAAAACAAACACATAGAAACGGAGAACATGTTGCTGGTTACCAGAAGGAAAGGAGTGTGGGAGGATGGCAAAATGGGTAAGGGAGTCAATTGTATGGTGAGGGATGGAAACTAGATTTTGGTGGTGAGCAGTGTGGTGTTCACACAAGTCGAATTATAATGTTGTACACACGAAACTTACATAATGTTATAAACCAACGTTAGCTCAAAAAAAAATTAGCACATTGTGTAATCTTATTTAGGCAGGATATATACCAATTTTTTTTAAAAGGATTTTCTATGCTGTATTAATCACATTTTTTATCTTCTGTATCTTATGATGCTTTGACATCCTGGGAGCCTTGCTGGTCCTCCCAGAACTAGTTAACTCCTAGATAGTAAACTCTGTGAGCACACCTTTCATATGCAAACCAACATATCGAAAGCCCACCACCTCCTTTATGCAACTCTCATACACCAAGCCAATACTGTCCCTGGCCCTAAATCACACCAGGGCCAGGCACCAGAAACTAGAGACCACTCCTACAGCCCAGAGCCCACCACAGTTATTTAAACCATCCAATCCTAAGCTTGCTCAAAGTTGCCTACCCTGCCCTTACCCATTCCTTCCCACAAAAACAATAAAGGCTCTGGGCCAAGCTTTCCCTTTGGGCCTTCTGCCTCTGGACCAACCCAGATTCTTCCCCACGTGTCCCCTTCCTCTTGGGAACTGCTAGTTCCCAATAAACTCTTCTTTCAAGGCAGTTTTCTGTGTCTGTCATCTTACCACATTTGACTAAAACAAATCTCAGGTACAAAAATCACGAAACATGAGCATGGTAGGATTTGGGGTGATTCTGGTCTTCTCTTATATCTTGTTTTACAGTTACAGTTACAATTAGTCTTCCAATAGTGAATGCACATTATTTGTGTAAAGAAAAAAAAAGGGAGGGAGAGGGGTAAAGGAGTGGAGGGGTAAGCAAAGAAAAGAGACATGAACCAAAGGTAAGAGAAGAAAGAGAGAAAAGAAATGAGAAAAGGTGTTGTGTCTCCCACTCTATACAGAGATAGAAGAATCCAGGGCCTGGCTCAGCACGCAGCCCTTCCAGAACGTGGGTCAGCTGGCTGTACCTCCTTAGCCAGCCGTCGAGCCTCATAGTAGGGCCGGGCCTTCTCAATGCAGCTCCCCAAGTGGGAGCCCTGTGTATTCAGCTTCCTCGCCGACTCCTGTAGGATCCTCCGATAGGTGGTCCTGGCCTCCTGGCAAAGGAATAGACACAGGCAGAGGAAAGGTATGCATGGGTCCCAGCCCCTCTTGTTTCTCACACACGCCCCTTCCCCTGCCACTGTACTGAACGGGGAGGGAAACAGACAGAGACACCCCTAGGACCAGCCCAAGGGTGTGAGGAAAAGGAGAAACTCACATCCAGCTGCAGCTCCACCTGATTGATCTCCTCGCTGGCCTGGTTCAGATGTTCCAGCTCCTCCTACCACACAGATGGGCAGAGAGTTAAGAGAAGTGGAAGCCTCATGTGAACCAGGTGGGGTGGGAGCACAGGGCACAGAGGGAAAGCCCACCAAACCAGGGAAGGGAAGAAATGGAGGAGAAGGGCACTGTCGAATGCCTCCTTGTCAGAGACCTAATATATAGTCTCCTGTAATGCTCACAATTCCACCTCTGTAGCAGGTAGTAAAAGCCCCATTTTGAAGATGAAGAAATCGAGGTTGAGAGAATGGAACACTTGTATGCACAGAGAGAAGTGGCAGCAAGCCTGAGTCTCTCCATCAGACTATACCACCTCCTCCTCACACTCCAGCCAGGAGGAATTTCCTTAGAGCTAACAGTCTCTGTCCCAGAGAGAGGATGACCCCCTGGACCATTCACTCAGCACATACTTACTGCATACTTATCATAGCTCAGCACCATGAAACCTGAGAATTTAGAACACAGAGAGGTGGCAGCTCACGGCCCAGTAAGTAAGCAACAGGCCCTCGGTTGTGTGAGGAGCCATGTGATAGGTGATTGTGGTGGAGGTGGCAGGATCACTCACCTGGGCATGGGAAGGCCAGGGCACTTTGCTCCCAGGCAGAGCTTTGATGGATGCACAGAAAAGCATCAGTGACAGGGAGGTGGCC
The DNA here is from genome assembly GCF_041296265.1 of Equus caballus. NCBI lineage: Eukaryota > Metazoa > Chordata > Mammalia > Perissodactyla > Equidae > Equus > Equus caballus. Next base: position 18,969,339 of record NC_091704.1, read on the forward strand.
GGGAATCAAAAGAAAGGCAGGTGCCTGGGGCAAACAAGGTGTCAGGTGAGAAGCCAGCAAGGCTAAGGTACAGGGGAAGGGATACCAGGGCTTTTCCCAATGGCAGGGGGAGCCCCTCAGAGGCTGGCGCCAACTGGTCTATAGTTTAGGAAGGTTGATCTAAGTAACGCAGGGAAAGCTTAAAGGGACCAGAGAGAGAAAGTGGAGGCTGTCTGCAGTTTCCAGGAGGGAGAGGAGAGGGCAGATCCCAGGGAAATGCAGATGCAGAATCACGAAGGCTTTGTGGACAATTAAGGTCAAGATTAGGGAAGAGTGCATAGTTCAAGAGGCCTCTAGGTCTGCTAGGACAGTGGAGTGAAAGCGACCCCAAGTACTCACATAGTAAATACTGTGGGAGGGACAGCCTCAGGGAGAAGTCACCAGACAAGCTGGCTTGAGCACCTCATTGGCCCCAGGGCTGAAAAAAGAAGCAACGGAACCAGCGGGCCTTTCAGTGACATGGCAGAGAGCGGGGAGGCATGCTGCCCTTGAGTATCCTCTCCTACCCTTTCTCGGTCAAGTTCCCAGAGCCCAGCGAGGCAATGACACTTCTGAGCAGGAGCAATACCTGCAGAAATGCCCAGTGCTTAGCTATGGGATCCTCTTCCACAAGCCCTGCAGACCCTGGAAAGGCCAGCAGGACCCAGCATGCTGGGCGTGGCCCAGGAACAACGTGCACTTGGCAGTGAGTGATGTTGCCATCACTGGCTCCTGCGCACCTCATTTGGCCCTTCCAACAACCCAGTGTATGATCCCCTTTCAGTCCTTTTATTTCTACACCCCTTCTCAAGCCCCAAAAGATTTGCCCAGCAAGTAAGAATCCAGAAAACCAAGTTTGCCCTAATTACAGTAAAAGGAAAAACACAAAAGAAGAAATATATAACAGAACCAGGCACAAGGACATGAAAAAATGCACACCTACAACAATGTAGACTCTGCCTCAAAGAGGGCCACAAACTTGCCTCTAAACTTTCCAGAAGAGAGCTGTCCAACAGAAATACAATGTAAACCTTACACGCAATTTTTAATTTTCTAGTAGACACATTTTTAAAAGGCAAAACCAAACAGATGAAACTGTAACAATATATTTCATCCAAATGTACTGGCTATCCAAGTGTATCATACCAAAATGGCCAGCAGCATGTGGCTCCTGTACTGGACAGTGCAGGTCTAGGAGTTGGCGCACATGGGCAAGCTGATTACTTACACAACCCAGTGTCCATAAGATGACGACAAACCACTCTGGAACCACAGGCAGCCAACATGGCTCAGAAGACCCCAGAAGACTCCACCTGACAACACAGAGCTAGCTCTAAGCTTCACAGTGCCTTCCTAACAAGGACATCATCTGCAGCTGATGGAATCACCCGAAAGGGCCCTCAGAAAAGGCAACTCCTGTCAGGATTAGAGGCAACCTCTCCCCCTCTGGGCCCAGCTTCCTGTGGCTTGACTTGGATTACTGTGGGTTTCAGACTAGGAAAGGAGGTGACAGTCCTTTCAGCAGCTTCTGCAGGAATATTTCTTGCTCAGCTAATTCACATTTGATAAACAAGAAGCAATGAGGTGGGCAATCGGGGATAGAGCTGGGACTGGATCCAGGACCTGACCTTTGATCTGGCTTTCCTGCTACTGTGACCTCTGTGTGACGTCACCAAGAAGACAGGAGTACCATAACCTAGGAAAACCACAGCACTGGAAGGAAAAGAACAGGCCTCAGGAGGGCAATAAACATTGATTCTGCAGGAGAAGAGAAGGAGGTGGGTAAACGCCACCCTGCAACGTTCCTGTGGGCAAATCAAGGTCCAAGACTGGATTCCACTCAGTTTCATGGCCTACAGTGCTCCCAGCCCCTGACAAGATCATGAGGAATGAATGGCTCTACATAAGTTATCCCTACTGGAAAAAGGACATGAAGGACTCTGGCATTGGAAAGGGTGGGAATGGACATGTCTTTCTACATGGGACTCCATGTGCATGTGCGAGCACCTCCAGCAATTAAAAAGCCTTCTGTTGATGAAATCTGCCCCTCAGTCACAAAGCTCTTTCTAACAGGACAAAGAAACTGGGGAGCAGAGCATGCTGGAGGGCAAGGTGGGCAAAGGGGTTAAGGGATAGACAGGCGGGGGCAGACCTAGAGCAAGGCTGTGGGGAAGCTGACAATCACCCATGGCTGTTTTGGGCATTTGGCGACACATTTCATTTGGCCTGCTCCACCAGGGACTCCTGGCACCTGGCTGAAATGGAATTCGAAGAGGATGAAGTCTGAGTCAGAGCGCATCATCCATCAGTGAGCCAGCAGCTAGCAGGGCGGGCGACCTTCTCAGAGCATACCCGGCTCATTCCCAGGATGCCAGGCCACTGAGTTAAAGGCATGGGTACTCAGGCTACAGATGCTCCTGCCTATCTTGTGCAAGCCATTAAAACACTCAAGCCCAAGGTCAGTTGGCGGGGCCAGGGTGATGCACAGCCCAAGAAATCAGAAATACAGGAAATAGGACTGTCCTGTGAGAGCTAAACCAACACTTCAGATGAGGTTGCAAAGTCACTCTGCAGAGTCTCAAGGAGGAACAGGTGATGAAAGAATGCACCCACCACAAGGGAGGGGATGAGAAAGTCACAGGGAAAGAGACCCAGGCCCATCGTACCATCATCCTCCTTCACTCCTTCCCTCCGCTGGGACCCTCTCTCTTTCAGAAAGCCGAGGACTAGCCTGGAGACCTCAAAGACCTACACTGAGGTCAAGACATGGAGACACAGAGAGTGGCCTTCCTTGGGGAATAGCACACTCCAGGTAGGCCTGGAGCTGGCCTCCAGCTAGCTTCCCTGCAAGTTCCAAAGGGATCCCACCAGAAAATGGGGACAGAGCTGCATGTCTGCCAAGAAACCCCTTTCCCAATGTCAGAAAGAACCTCGCCCTAAGGGCAATCATCTCTGGGAGTTCCAGAAAATACCTGAACAGGGTCTAGACTGCATGTTGGAACCGGCTTCTCGCCCCACCCAGACCAGGAGAATTCAGATGTCTGGGCATGGCTCAGGAATAGGTATTTTTAAAGCTCCCTGGTGGGCACTGATGGATCTGTGGGTGGAGACCCACTGAATGCACTGAGAATCCAGAAAAATAAACACCCATTTAAAGCTCTGAAATGTATCATCAGGATAACGTGGTCTTGTGCACTGCCAACACTAAAAGGGACCTCAAAAGACACAAGCCCCAATCTTCTTCTCATCCACAAGAGCCCAAACCCAGACAGGTTGAATGCTGCTGGCCTCCTCCATGAAGGGTGCCCCTCACACCAGGCTGCCTCTCCCACAGGGCAAGAAGACACTGCATCCCTGCTGAGGCCAGAGCACCTGTCCAGCCACGAGTGCACCGTCAGTGAGAGAGGCCTCTACAACAAGCATTCTTCCCTACGCAGCCCACGTTCCACAACAGACCTCACAGTTTGGCAAGAGAGATTAGCGGCTGCCTGCCCCTCTTGCTCCAGTAACACTGCAAGCCCACTGGAGGCAAGGTGAATCTTACGCCTGCTCAGTATTCTCCACTTCTCACAGAGCTCCTCTAACAGAACTGTCTGGGATGAGACAAATGTTCTATTTCTGCACTGCCAACAGCACCTGGGGAACTGTATCTTTAATTTTTATTTAACTTTAATTGACTTTATTTAAGCAGCCACACGCAGCTAGTGGCTACTTTATTACGCAGCAGAGCATGAGAGTGACTCTCCAAACTACTGTCTCTCCTATGTGGGTACTGGAAAAATACACAGGAGCCAGAGAAACTAAGCAAAGAAACCACAGAGGGTTCTCTTCCGGAGCAGGCCAAAGAATGCTGCAGGGAGGTATACAAAGGGCATCACACAGCCCTCCTCCCCGAGGAACAGACAAGGATCTCATTCCCAAAGCACCACCTACAAACTTTCACCAAGAGACAAGCAAAAGAGTTTGTGAAAGGAAAGAATAGTAGCACTATGTCAGAGCAGAGCAGGAAGGAGTTGCGCAAATCAGCTAGAACAACCTCTCACTTTACAGATGAAGAAACTGAGGCTTGGAGAGGTTATGTAACTTGCAGGAAAAATCACAAATCACAGGGCTGGAGGTTACTTGAATCTCAGCCCAAAGCTTTTCTCACTACAACTTGTTTCCTTAGTGGAGGACAAATCTGTGGAACTAGCAGGAAGAACTGAGCTGTTTTCAATGCAATACCCATAACACACAGCAGAAATAAATTACTGACTCATGCCAGTAAATGAATGGCTTAACACTGCTCCACTTAAGCACAGACACAGTTCCCCCACACATGTCCTGGGAACCTCCACCAAGAGGGCAGGAAGGATGCTAGGACCAGCTCTGATTTCTTCTTGACTCACTGAAGTATCTAATAAAGGTCTGCTGACAGAGAAGCCCAGGAATGCAAGCCCCAGGATGCTCTTGCTCGCCTGGAGAGGTATGAGTCACCTCTACATCAGAACCTCGGAGATGCCACCAGACCAAACTGCAGACTCAGGCCCCAAACACACAGGAGCCTCCTGGCCCTCACCTGCCCAAGCAGCTTCCCCAGGGAGCCCTTCTCTGCTGCTGCCCGGAAAGCCTCAATCCAGCCTCAGGTGGCCACAAATCTCCTCCGCTTGGTGCCTATCCTCCTCACCCACTGCTCCAAGGTCTCCTTCACAAAGATGTGCCCTCCTACCAACGAGCCTGTAAACGCTCCCAGGCGATAAATCAGCTCTTCCATTCATTTGATGGGTCTAGCATCCTCAGAGCCAGGAATGTGTGTTATTAAGGACTGACCATGACTGATAAAACCCCCTGAAACCATCAAATTTCCTTCTAAGCCTGAACCTGATGCCAACTTTATAAGACGTGAAAGGTCTCACCCTTTATAGATGTGAACATCCCTGGGCGGCACTAATGAAAAGGTGAGAGAGATGAAAAGATTCAAAACTGCCTCCCAATCTCCAAGTCACCCCCTCTCACATCCTACTCACTGCATATCTCTGAGCCAACAGCCTCTTTGCTTATTTGAAAAGAACAACAGTTCTACCCTCCACTGACCTAAAGTGCGCCTCCTGCATCTGCTGCCAATTTGTCACTTCACTTTTTCGCTGAAGCCTTCAGCAACACTCCACAGGCACTCAGGCCTGGCCTTTCTCTGCACACTCATCACACACAACTCTTTTAGCACTTGTCACACTATATTGCAATGAGTTGTTGACAAACTTGTTTTCCTTCCCTGCCCCAGTATCCTTAGGAGAGAGTCAAGTCTAATCCTTCATTTATCTGGCAGCTCTTCAGGAAAGCTGGAATCTGGGCTCCCTGTCTCTCCCCTATTCAGTCTTTTCACCTGTATTCTAGGATCCAGTTCTTCCTCCTCTCTTGGGGACGATTTGGCCTCAGTGCTGTTACTTCCATCTCCTCTGGGCTCCTCTGCGACTGGGCTCCTCGGGACTTCATCCTCTACAATCTCAGGTCGAAGCTCCCCCTGCGGGGTTTCTCGTCCCCCTGGAACCTGCCTGAGTTCAGCCATGCTGACAGGGAGAGGGCACAGCCCTATGCACACGAGAGGACCAACATGCTGGAACCAGAGCCCCAGCTTACGGCTTCCTGGGCTCTGGGTGGCAGGAAGAAGAGATTCTCTTCTCAAAGGGTGGAAAAGGGGCGCAGGAAGAACCTCACACTTGAATACCGGTTAGAGGGCGATATTCAAGTCGTCACTGAGGTTCCTAGAGCTGTAGCCTTGAATGTGCAAAAGTTCTTCCCTCCCCGACCCAGGGAGTCCACCAGGAGAGATCTGGAGCAACAGCTCCGAGGTAGGGGGCAAAGGGGGTTTGGATCCTGGGCCGAGGCCTGCGAGGAGGAGCACCATTCGGGAGAGTGGAGGCAGATGCCTCCAGGCTGTGGTGGCAGCTGGAGAGAAAAGGCTGGACCCAAACAGAGGCTGCGGGAGCTGCAGGGGAAACAAAGGCCAAGTACACGGTCAGCATCAGAACATCGGCTACCAGCCCCTTCCAACCCCTCAGCCTCCCAAGGACTCCATTCTCGCCCTCCCACACCGCCATATTCCGACCAGCCCCCACCCAACTTCTTTCCTCAGCCCCGAAAGACTTGAGCTCTTAACTCTTCCCGCGTTCCAGCTCCTCTCGCCCCAGCCCCTCCCCCACTGGCAGCTTCCAGACTTCCCTCCTTGCTCTCACCCTCCCCTCCACGCCAGCTTCTCTTCTGCCCTCTCCACTCCACCCTCGCCCGGCTTTGCAATTCACCTTGTAACCCCCAGCCCCGCCCCACCTCCTCGTCTCTCTCCAACTCGGCGGACAATCCGAGCCACCCGTGTCCAACCCCACACTCTTCCTCAATCCCTAGGGCCCTGCCCCCAGACCTCCTACACAGCCGGGAACAAAGGCCCCCCTTCACAGCCTTACCTCAGTTTACCTTTCCGTCTGCGGAGCTCCTCCACCGCAAACAATCTTCCCCCTCCCTCCCCGCAGCAAGCCCGTCCAACCAAATACGACCGGACCGAGAGGAAGCGGAAATACATCATCCAGCCACAACACCCTCCTGCCGTCTCGCCCCTCCCTCCCGGCCCAGTCACGTATGGATTCCTCAACACTCGCCCCGGCCCAGCCTTCGGTTTCCGTACAAAATGGTGCCCTACGACGCTCAGGCTCCCTATCCGTTGCCTCCAGCCCATCCTCCACCACAGCTGAATGAGCGTGTTATGCTGAGGAAAACTAGGGTGGGTGATGGAAGGCGAGAGTCCCTGGTGGTAGGAGAGTGCTAGAAATGAAACGGAGATTGGACCATATCCTTAGAGCGCTGCCATCTTGCTTTACGGCACTGCAGCTCTGCGGCTCTGGCTTCACTTCCGGCCTCGCCCGGGAAGACAGAAGCGGCGGCGGAAGTGAGTTTGTGGGCTTCTGGATGTGGCGTTCCTGCTGCCCGAGCCCGGGGACAAGTGGACTCTGTTTGGGGGACGCAAGGTCGTTTTTCCAGCAGTGACTGTCATAACTCCAGGGAGATTAGCGGTACCCTCAGTAACGGTGTCTAAACGGACAGCGCTGATGGGTAAATCTTTCTCCTTGAGGCCTGTGGCCGGCGCCGTCACCACGACCCCTGCGCTGCCCCTAGCCGCCGGCTCCTCCCCGAGCCAGGCTCTCTGCCGCTGAACGCAGTGTGGTGGAGGCTCTGATTACCCCGTGAGCGCTAATTAGAAGCTTAGTTACGTGAGTTCAGTGCTCAAAAGCCCGCGAGGAGGAGTTTGTTGCATGGCCTTGTGTATCAATGAAAAGACCTGACCTGCGCGACCGCTTCTCGGTGTCGCCAGGCGAGGCCTAAGGGTGGACTTCAGGATGGATGTTTTCTTTTTGCAGAAGGCGTAACTTCCTCAGAGCCAGCTCAAGGTTTGTCCCGAGGTAGAGAAGGCAAATGGATTGAATTTTCCTTCTTTTTTAACCCCCCTTGCCCCATGAATAACCACATGAGAAAAAATTTCTTTAAGTAGAGCCAGATACTTTACTTTAAAAGTGTTTTAGGGGCTGGCCTGGTGGCATAGTGGTTAGGTTCATCCGCTTTACCTTCATGGCCTGGGGTCGGCAGGTTGGGATCCTGGGCGCAGACCTAGCACCACTTGTCAAGCCACGCTGAGGGGGCGTGTCACACAAAATAGGGGAAGACTGGCACAGATGTTAGCTGAGGGACAATCTTCCTCAAGCAGAAAGAGGAAGATTGGCAACAGATGTTAGTTCAGGGCCAATCTTCCTCACCAAAAAAAACCCACAAAGTGATTTAAAACAGATATTTTCCCACAAAATTGGAAATTTCATTTTTAAAATTCCTAAAGTGACTTTTCTCCCTCCAGTGAGGCGGCAGGACCCTGAATAAGTGTCTAAGTGGACAAATATGATGGATAATAATGCCTCAGCCTTTTATCACCTTCCTTTTGTTTTTAAGGAACAACTAACATAGTTTCACCCTACAAGAACCATGAAATTGGGGCCGGCCCGGTGGCGCAGCAGTTAAGTTCTCACGTTCTGCTTCTCGGCCCAGGGTTCACTGGTTTGGATTCTGGGTGCGGACATGGCACCGCTTGGCATGCCATGCTGTGGCAGGCGTCCCACATATAAAGAGGAGGAAGATGGGCATGGATGTTAGCTCAGGGCCAGTCTTTCTCAGCCAAAAGAGCAGGATTGGCAGTAGTTAGCTCAGGGCTAGTCTTCCTTAAAAAAAAAACCCATGAAGTTTCATATAGAAATCAGAAACAATTTATTGATTTGTTCCCCACCACTTACTTTAATTTTGTAAAACTGGAGTTTCGCTGTGCTCCATTTTACCCACTATCTTCTGTCTACTCCAGCCTGAAGTCTCCCAACCTTTCCTGTTCAGCGCTACTCCAATATCTGTCATCCTTATACCTTGTCTCACAGCTCCTTTTCTCTTTGCATTCAGCCCTTAGCAGTTAGGAGCTGCTTCTAGTTGTCACATATCTTTGTTGCATTTGGTGGGGAAACATGAATACGTGTAATGAGCACACTGCCCCTAGATCACATCCTGAGGTTCAGTAGCCTCCGTGATGTCTCCGCTGGCCTCTCCCATAGTTGACTCTCATTCCCTAAGACCAAATGTGATCTCATTATGTTATGGATTGTATTATAATCCCCGGCAGTTTTTCTGCTGGGTTTAGATAATGTTTCAGGTAGGAGGAGTTTGAGGAGTGCTGTGCACTGGCTTATGTTTTCCTGCAATGATGGAAATGTTCTGTACAGCTCTGTGCAGTATGGTCACCATTGGCCACATGTAGTCATTGAGCACTTAAAATGGAGCTAGTATTATTAAGGAATTGCATTTTTAATTCTATTAATTCTAATTTAAATAGCTACATGTGGCTAGTGATTCTCTTATTGGACGGCGAAGTTCTAGATCATTCCTTTCCTATATAATCTCATCTCAGCACACACTGAACTTTCACATCTTCTGTACAAAGCAAATATTTCTCAGTCTCCACTTCCTCACCTCCCATTTACTTCTGTAGTCTGGCATCTGCTCCTGCCAAACCACGGAAATTGCAGGGATAAGGTCCTCAGTGCTCTGAATATTGCCAGACCAGACATCTGACACGGGTTGTTTCTTCTCTCTTATCCTTCTTTAGCTTCTGAGTTACCCTTGTTCTGGGTTTCCTCTTACTTCTCTGACTTGTTAATTCATTCCTTCATGCAGTATGTCTTTACTGAGTGTCTACTGTGTGCCAGGATTTGGGGTGATGAGAAAAAGGACACTGTCCCAGTTTACATGTAGCTTATAGTCTGTGGAGCCTATTTTATAAAGAGGTGACATTCAAACTAATTGGACCACAACCCAGAAATATGTTTGGCCTTGCAACCCAGTATGTGTGTGTGTGTGTGTGTGTGTGTGTAAATATATTCATAACAAAAGTGTCAGGAAAGATCTTTACTCATATGCAAAGCAAATTAATAGTTTCTATACTATATTTTTAATGCTGGTGGAGACCTATTTCTGTTGATTTCGTGACCCATTCACTGTTTAAAAACCTGTCCCTAAATGCCAGACCCTGATGCTATCTAGCCATCTCACACAGCCTGCTCTCTGAGAGCCCTCGCCCAAGTGCATGGCTCCAGCCCCAACCCATGGCTGCTGCTCCTTCCTTGGAACTCTGTCTCCACCCAGGCTTCTACAGAGCACATTCTGAGATCTAGCAGCTTCTCAGACCACTGGCCTGTCCTTGGGTTGCCTCTCACTCACTGAGTACAAATCTGATTCCATCCCGTTTTTTCAAATCCTGCTGCTTCTCCTATGTTTGCTTTGTTGGTGAATGGTTCTGCCACGCACCCGTTTACCCTAGGGAGGAACCTAAAGACATCCTAAATGAATATCCCTGTCTTCACTGTGCATCACATTAAGTGTCTCAGAGAAATCCCTCCTCTCCATTTCATCGCCATTGCTTCAGCCCAGACCCGCCTCAACTCCACTCTAGATAATATACCTCAGGAGTCTTCTAAATCGGCTCTGTCCAATAGCACTTTCGGCAGTGATGGAAATGCATTCGACAGCACAGGCCTACGTGATCTCCCCACCACAAGTGTACCCCTTCCAGTCCCTGGCACAAATAAACACTGAACCAACCCCCCTTGACTAACCTAATGAATGACATATCAAGACATGAAAGCCACATAAACATGTTAATAACACTGTCAGTTACTAGGTAGTATCACAAGTCAACTCTTAGTGAAATAAAATTTTCTCAGAAGTTTTTACTGGTAACTTTCATCTTTAATTTCTTCATACAAATACTCTAAATTACCCTCATCTTTGAAAACTACCTTTTTCTTAGTTTGTTTTTTCCTACCAATAAAAGCTATCTTTTTATGTTCTTTGATTTTTTTCCCACCATCAGTTAAATATTTAATAAATACCACCAGCAATCAATACTGCGAATTAAACATCAAGTTAGTTGACTAATGTGCAGTCAGAGCAGATCAGTGGTTGCATAGGGGAGAGGTGGAAGAGATTACAAAGTGGCACACAGAAACTTGTGGGTGGTGGATGTATTCTCTATCTTGACTGTAGTGAGGATTTGATTTGTGTATACATATGTCAGAACTTTTCAAATTGAACATTACAATATGTGAGATTTTTTTATGACAGTTATACCTCAATAATGCTGTTTTTTAAACATCTGGTTGAAAACTTGCTCCCAGAAATATATAATGTAAAATCTGCTAATGTTAATAAAAGGGACTGTCTATATGACTAAAATACCTGAATTATTTCTACCCTTATTAAATCTGCTGGGTTTTCCAGAAGGAAATTATTTTTCCCTGAGTTGCTTATCTCATTTAATAATAAAAACAGCAAACACTTATGCAGTGTTTACCTTGCGCTAGACACTGTTCTGAGTAGTTTATTCATTTGATCTTCATGATAACCAACTGAGGTATATTGTACCTCCATTTTATAAGTGAGGAAAGTGAGGGACTAGAGGTTAAGTAACTTGCCCAACATCATACTGCTGGCAGGTGGTGACACCAGTCTTTGAACTCACACAATCCAGGTCCTTAGGTACAATAATATACTGCCTCAATTAAGCTTTATAAGGAAAAGTATTTAAGATTATTTAAAATCTTTTTAACACATCATATGTTAAGTTTAAATCTACTTAAATTTTAAATGCTCCAATCTGAAAATAACCAAAATCAAAATAGTTTCTAAAGATGCTACAAGTTTGCATGTAATACTAATATTATTTATACTAGCTCTTACCTAGCCTTTAAAGTAGTTTCAATCGTAAAACCTGATTTTATCCTTACCTTGTAGTCTACTTTGAAACTGATTTTCCCCTCAAAGTTTTTCATAATTTTAAAATCATTTTTATACTGATTCCTAGATGTTAATTTTGAGCATATTTTTAATCTAACATAATTTTTAAAAAATGTTACCATTAAGGACTAAGAAATTTTGTCACTAAGGACTACGACATCATTAAAGACTAGGGAAAACTTGCAGTTTAAAGCAAGTTGATCTTTTTTTTAAAATAAACTTTATTTATTGCAGTAACAAGAAAGTTGATCTTTAAATATCCTCTCAACAAATATTCTATTTTTGTTGTGCTATATCAGGTTTATCTAGTTTACTATAGCTCTTCACAATTAGTTTACCTGCATAAATGTAAAAATAAGAAGCAGTCTCTCTGATGGAATCAGTACCCGAGACCTTGAAGTTGGCCACAGACTGTGAGCAGTACAACCTCCAATCATTTTCTAATGAATGCTCTTTAAATTAATTTAAAAGACGTTTAATCCTCTGTGTCACGTCATTAAAATTAACGTGTGTTATTGATGCACTTGGTAAGTTCTCTCGTTTTCTGCTTTCATTTCCTGAAATCTATTTTGATCTGGCTTTACAATATGTTTGCAACTTGAAATTAATAAAAATCCTCATTGCTTAAAAAAAATAAAATCTGCGATTCAGAGTTTCATGAGGTTGATCCATTCTTCCCTGTTATTATTATTGTAGACTGTTAGATTTCACTTTCCTATACTTGGTTTTTCCCACTATTTGAAAACTGGGTCAGTTGACATCTGTGGAATTATTTGAGGAAGCCCTAGAAGCTACCATGTTCTAGAGGTCAATGTTTTTATTGTATGTAGGACTGAAATTGGAATACTTGAAGAATGAAAACATTGTATTCAGTAATATAGGAACAAAGTGAAATTGAAACAGTATTCTCAGTCTTTATATCACTAGTAACACAGCAAGCCTTCCAAATCTGATTTTAGACATTTTGAATATCCATTGGGCTCACATTTCAAACTAGCAATTTGAAATAGTGGTCTATACCCTTAGCTACACTTACTTGCTGTTCAGTTGCCTCTCAACTGCAACGTAAAGCATGTACCATGTGCTTGCTCCAGGTAACTTTTACTTTTATCCCCTCCTTTCTGTCCCTATCTCTCTTCTTAAACCACTGACAGTGCCATCTGGTCAAACCAAACAGACTGATGCTGCCATGATGTTATTTGACTTATTCCAGCATTGGTCACTGACTACCACTTCTTCACATGGGATCCAAAACCTAACCCTGTCCCTACCCTTCTCCTCTTCAAAGCCTTTACTGGTTACCCATTCTGCAGCTGCCTCTTTTTGGAGACTGGTGCTTTAAGGTTCTACCCTCAGCCCCCTTCTTATCCACCTACAGCCTCTCTGGGAAATGTCATCCACTCTCATAGCTTCACTTTTTGACCTCTAACTTCCTAGTCTTTACAAATCCGGTTGCACTGTGGCTCCTCCACTGCCCACTGAGGGAAGCCCAAACTCTTGAGTGTGGCATAGATTCTAACCTTACTCAAAGGGCACATAATGGGCACATAATGTTTTATTCATCTCCATAGTCCCATTACTCAGCCAGGTGTGGACTCAGAGGACCTTGATAAAAGCTTGTGGAAAGAAGGGATTCCTCTAACTACCCAAATTTCTTTGAGTTTCCACTCCGAACACCTCCACCCCCTCCACTTTCTAGAATTCCTACCCTGCCCCACTCAGCATTGTCCACAGAATTCTGACCCTCATCTACTCACACTTTGTCCTCAGTCTAGAGCAAGAGCATGCCCATTCCTTTCCTGTTCGTCCATTCCCTCTGCCCCAACCCAATCCCAGCACCTACATTGGAAGAAAGCTCCCAGGGGTGGAAATCATTGTCACCATCACCCACAGACCCTGATACAAAACCTTGGCTACACATTGAATCTGTGAAATTTGCTGATGACCTATAGCAGAATTATCCTGTTCTTCCCATTCTACCTTTCTACCATTTATACTTGGCACATTGTGGGATGGCAAAGTCTGTGGAGGTCTGTCCTCCCACATGTCCTCAAAGGACTCATCTCTGTTTCATCTCCAGTACTCAGCTCACTTCCTTGCACATAAACAGGCATTCAGAAATGTGTACTCAGTATGACTGCCCTCAAGCTTACAATTTAGTAGGAGCAAAAAGATATGCACATAATTCCTAAGTATATGGTAAAGGATGGTAAATACAGAGACAGTGTCTTATGACTCTTATGGCCTGCAAGGACAACAAATTTTCAATAAATGCTTACAGAATTGCTGGATGAACAATGTTAGTGGTCAGAAACGAAATATGGTTTTCTCTTTGAGGTGGGTTGACATTTGAACACAGTCATGAAGGATAAGCAGGACTTTGACAGACAATGAGAGATGGAGGAGTGGCAATGTATTCCAGGCTGAGAGAAATTTAGAAGGTGGGTGAGGAGTGACCCAGCTTAGTGGAGGGTTGGAGAAAACGGGTTGGAAAGGCAGGTTGGCACAGGTAGAAGAGAGCCTTGATGTCACATGAGGAGAGTAAACTTCATCTGGTGGTTAATACATACCTTTGATAGTTTTTGAACAGGAGTATGACACATTCAGAGCTTACTTCAGGGAGATTCATCTGGCAGTTCACAGCTGTATTTGCCAATGCCTAGAACACCACCTGGCATATACTAGACCATCCATAAGAATCTTGAATATATACAGCACCACATTGGGAGTTGTCATTTATTGATGTAGATTTGTAAGGAACGACAACCATTTGGATCTTATATTTTCAAGTTGACAAATATGCATATAACTTCATCCTTGATCTTTTAACTTTCACTACACTCGGTAATCCTGTTCCAATTATTATCCCCCTCTATAACGACTCTGATAACATAAGAAACAAAAATTCACCTTCCTGTATTTTTTCTCCATTGTTCAAGTTCTTCCCTCCATAGCTACACACAGAAAGTTGTCTAATGCAGCCCTTTTTCACATGACAGTTTGTTAAATTTTGCATACAGTTATCATGTACAGGTTTCTGTTTTCCAGGTTAAATATTCCCAAGCCCCTTCAATTATGTGATGTATTTCTCACCATTCTAGTCACTGCTTTGGAAGTGGCCAAGTGTGTCAGTCGCCCTCAAATACATGACAATACTGAGTCCAGAAATGTCCTAATTAGTCCACTTCTCTGGCTTGAAAGGCTTTGGAATTATCCTCCTCTACATAATACTACCTTATCTGTGTATGGTACTTTACTTCAGGCATGTTTTCCGTTTCGACATCCCCCACCTCCATCCCTTCCTGGTTCAGAGGCCCTCATCACTCCAGGCCTGCATCCTGGGTCTCCATTTTCTGCTTCTTTGCCTGCTGCTGCCAGACCTTGTACTCCTTACACCATGCTGTCATATGAGGGTGAGCAAACACTGATTGAGCATCTGTGATCTGCAAGCACTCTGCTCATGCTTCAGGGCATCGTTTATGAGTAGGACAAGGCCTGTCTCTTAAACTATGAGGGCGACAGCCTTCATCTGACTATAACGTGTAGAGGCTTGCATTGCAGTATGAAGCATCGTTTATGAGTAGGACAAGGCCTGTCTCTTAAACTATGAGGGCGACAGCCTTCATCTGACTATAACGTGTAGAGGCTTGCATTGCAGTATGAATGCACATCCAGGACTGAGGATGAGGGCATCTGGCATGTTTATGGAGATTGCATTTGACTAAACTTTTAAGAATGGGTGGAATTAAAAGAAGAGTAGAAGAGCGTTCCAGGCTGAATCGGGGAAGGGCATGAGCAGTCTAAGTGTACACTGTTTTAGGGGACCCCTAAGCAGAGCAGAAGGGCAGAAGCTATGGATGTGTTTCAGGATAAACGGTACTAGGTGATCTCGAAAGGAAGATTAGAGCAGGTAAAGCAGGGGTCCTGAGGGCTATTCTATGGAGTCTGTTGTGATCATAGGCAGCCCTGCAAAGGGGACAGTCACGCTCCCAATGCATTTCCGGAAAATAACACAAGCATCACTTATCAGTGGAAGACGACATTGGAGTCTCAACACTCGGACAGGGAGCTCAGCCAGCAAGCTCTTGCAGAGGCAGCAGGCAAGCAGGAGAACCCCCAACCGCCCCTCCCACCCCCCACCCCCCACCCCCGACAGTACGACCTTGGGCGAATCATTAACTTGTGGGAGCCTCCTAGGCTGGGCTGTGGCGAGGATTAAGCGAGATAATAGGCCAAGTCTGGCCTCACTGTAAGAAATCACTAGCTTACTACTGGGACGGTTTGGGCGAGCAGCCCCTGCGGCCGTCCCGCGCACGGCACCTGCTACCCCGGCGGCAGCACCCGCAGAGACACCCGTCCACAGCCCTGCGGACGCGCGCTATCCGCGGTAAAACTAGAGAGTGCACCCGGACTCCGCCACCGGTGAGGCGGTGGCCGCGGCTCGGTCCCCTTTCTGCTCTGACTGGGCGGGATGAGCCCCGGGAGGAGGACAAAGGAGGAGGCAAGGATTGGTTAAGTCTGGGAAGAAGGCGGGGCCTTGGCACGGGAGGGAGGCGGGCCCGGAGTCTCTCCGCACTCCCGCTGTCAGCCCCGCCCCCTCACCGGGATTCTGTCCTGGCCCCGCCAGGCTGAGCCGCCAGGGGTGCGTTCTTCCGCCTTCTAGTCTTCCCAGCAACCCGTGACGCGGTCCGCGTGCGGCCCACCACTGGCCAACCCGGGAAAGTGGGGCTGGAGCGTGAGTCCCCATCCCGAGGCACCTCCCTGTTCCCAGCGCTCGGCGACCCGTTCTCCGCCAGCCCCTTCCCTCCTGCGCCCCAGTCTCGCGGTCCGGGAGGCGGGGGTCGGCGAACCCGCTGAGTGGGAGCCGCGCAGTGTCCGAGGAGCCAGTCGGCGACCGGTGAGGGGACCGAGGGGCCGGGAGGGCAGGGTTGGCGCCAGGCAGCGGTCCGCAACTGTCGCCCGTCTTCTCCCCTCCGTCCCGGGCGGCCCGCGGCCGCCACCGTCGGCATCGCCTCCCAGACGACGAAGTGACGCGGAGCCGCGGCGGAGTGAGCGATCGGGCTGCGCACGCCTGCGGCCGCCGAGCAAACTACTCCTCCCAGGCCTTGTCCTGCGCGTGTCTTCGCCCGTCCTCCCCCGGTGACCTTCGGGGCCAGTGTCCCCACAACGTAGACCTTGCCAGGCTGAACCGGATTAAAAGGGCAGCAGCAGCCACTGGGCTCCTTCGGCGTTAAACGCCCACTGCTCCCTACCACGTTTTTGGTGCCCTGTCTTGCCCTCCGGGTGGGCTGGCGCCAAGGGCGTGGAGCTGGGTTGGGTCCGGGCTGGGAAGAGTTTCGCCCAAGGAGAACCTACCCATCAACTCGTGACGAAAGCTGACTAAAGGGTCTGGGATTGGCTGCGCTGCACCCAGGGAAGGCGACCTGCTCAGGTGCGGCCTTCCTCGTTCCTCGAATAGTCGTGCTTACCTCCCGTTAAGTACTAGGCACCAAGTCTTAAAATGAGTAACCAACGTCCCTGCTTACTCCCGAAGCTCTCAGGGTACGGCGTGTGGCTACGGAAGGCTCTAAGGCTCTACGGAAGGCTACGCTGCTCTAAACGTGTGAAGACGATTCTGTAGGGGTCGGGGGGGGGGGGGGTGGGGGGGCGGGGAAGGACTTAAAAGGTCTTGCAGAACGTTTAGGATGCTTCGGAGGTAGAAGTAGGAGTCAGACCCCTTCACGGTCCTTCAGTGGAACTGTCCCGAGGAGAGTAAATCCTAAAAAGTCGGCAACCGCAGTTCTCAGATTTGCACATATTTTGTCCTTCCCTCTTTTCATATGAAACATTATAATAGCTTCTTTTACTGA
The DNA here is from genome assembly GCF_041296265.1 of Equus caballus. NCBI lineage: Eukaryota > Metazoa > Chordata > Mammalia > Perissodactyla > Equidae > Equus > Equus caballus. The sequence goes on from NC_091704.1 coordinate 18,986,552, forward strand.
GTTTTCCAAGGCCGGAGTGTCAAACACTCGAAATCCCCTATCCAAAGTCACACAGCTAGTAATGGGAGAACCAGAATTTGGACACTGCCTCTCTGGTTCCTCTACATAGGTTGCAGTTCTGACTCAACCAAAGCAGAGTATTTGCAGTATATGCGGTGGGTAGGGCAATGGAGGATAAGATGACTAGAAAGAGGTGGTCTCTTCCAGGAACCTAACGTTACAGATTATTCCAGATTAATACATCATTTAAAAAAAGTGTTGAATGCTTTTGTGTACCCAACTTCTTCCTAGGCCCAGGGAGGATGCAAAACACCATGAAGTCACTTCTCTCATCCCAGTTCTGGGATACTCTGGCCCCTCAGGGCTTCAGTTTTGCCCATGTGTCAAAGAGACACAGAGAATAAACTACCCTGCTATATGTGTTCTCTCCCATGCATACCTTATCCGCACTTCCCAGATTTTACAGGAATAGCTTTGTGGAGGCAAAACTTCCAAAAGAATGTATTTGGATCATGATTAGGCTTGGGCGCTGAGGGTGGGAGGGAGCTGCTCTTCCTATTTCCACCAGCTCCTTAAACATGTCAGACTGGATCTGAAGCTGGAAGGGGCTACTTTTGAAGAACTGGGCCTTGTTTTGGGGGGAGAAGGAAGTGAGGAGTGGGGATTTCACACCCCATCCTTACCTAGAAAAGGGCTGAAACCTTTCCAGGGTGGATAGGAATCAGTTTCCTGTTACTTTCACTGATTATTCAGAATAAAGCCAAGTAAGGGGATGAGGTGTGAGGGTGCTTAGTAGTGCTTCTCTGAGGAGGGGTTATTTGAGCAGAGCTCTGAATGAAAGGGAAAAGGGCTTTCCAGGAAAGGAACTACAAATGGAAATGTCCCAAAGCAGGTTCCAGAGGGTCAGGTAAACTTTTCTGTCTCCCCAATTCCTCCCCCACCCCCACAGATTGAGAAGTGGACAATTTGATTCTGTCTGGATGTAGATTTCAGCATCTTCCAGGAGTGTCTCTGAGCCCAGGAGACAACAGTGTATCTTTAGGGCTGGGACTGGGTGGTGCTTAAGGATACACAGAGAGGCCAACAGAAGAATCATCTCGCCCAAATGCAGCTACTGCTCCCCAACCCACAGCTTTTTTTTTTTTTAAAGATTGGCACCTGAGCTGACATCTGTTGCCAATCTTTTTTTCTTCTTCTTCTTCTCCCCAAAGCCCCCCAGTACATAGTTGTATATTCTAGTTGTATGTCCTTCGGGTTGTGCTATGTGGGATGCCACTTCAGCATGGCTTGATGAGTGGTACCATGTCCATGTGTAGGATCCGAGCCAGCAAAACCCCAGGCCGCCAAATCCCAGCACACGAACTTAACCACTTGGCCACATGGCTGACCCCACCACCCCACCCCCACTGCTAACGTGGGCATTTTCCTTTCCCCAGCCAGAGCCTCAGGGGGTCAACATGTCACGCATAGACCGAGCCCTGGTCCTGGCACAGTGGGGCTTCCTGCTGAGCTGCCGCTGGTAGGCTAGGGCCGGGAAGGGTTGGGGGCTGCCTGAGAGAACTAGAGACAGGCTATCCGGCCTGCTGCACCCCTCCTGTCCCCAGCCCTGTCTGCAGCACTTGTGTTGGGTGGTGCTGGACAAGCTCCTGTGAGAACCTCAGGTCTCATGGGGGTAACCAGTAATACCCACCTCAAAGGACTACTGGGAGGACCCAGTGGGAACAAACAAACACTTGAGAGTGGTTATATGTTGATGCTAGTAATAACAGAGAGTAACAGTGAGAGGCATTGCATGAGTCACAACCCCAAGACCCAACCAGGTTTCCTACTCGCAGTACAGATGTCCACTTTCCAGAAAAGCAGGTGGGCACCTCTTGAAGGGATGGGCAGGGCCTGGGGTTTTGGGAGATGAGAGGAATGGTCCCCTTCTCTGGTTACTGAGGCTCTAAGAGTCAGGGCAGTCAGTGACCTCTTCCCAGGCAAACCCTTCCAGGTACTATGAGGTGAGACAATATATCTCTTTGTATATTGTCCAGGATTGGGAAAGGCATTTGGGTAAGCACTCTCCAATAGAAATAAAATGTCAGCCACATTTGTAATCTTCACTTTTCTTAAAAACAGGTGAAGTTAATTTTAACAGTATATTTCATTTAACCCAGTATATCAAAAATCTTATCATTTCAACATATAATCAACATTAGACATTATTAATGAGATTTTGCGTTCTTATTTCATACTAAGTCTTTGAAACTAGGAGTGTATTTGACCCTTACAGCACATTTCAGTTTGGAACAGCACCGCTCAAGTGTTCAGTCACCACATGTGGCTCGTGGCTACTTAGTGTACAGCACAGCTGGGACAGCCTTTAGCCCCACTCCTGCAGCCCAGACCAGTAACTCAGGCTTCAAGATGGAGGAATTGTGAGGATCACTTGCCTCTTCATCATGCCCCAGAAATACCGGCCCAGCAGAACAGATAACCAGGGAAGAAAATTTTCATACTGACTGAAGGACAAAACTCAGAAAAAACTCTAAACTGCTCTCACAGTAGATTGTTAGTAAATATTGTAAATCCTTATTAATTCCAACACTCTTGATTTGTAATATGTGATCGCTTAGGTATGGTGTGGCGTGCCTGCGATATCTATTAAGAAACAAAAATAAAGTAATATACAAAACTCAGAAGTTTATCTTTAATCTATTGTGAATGTTAATCTTTTCCATTAGCTTATCTTCTTAGTACCTGTTTTTTATTAGTTGTACGTACAGTATTTGTAAATATTTGTATTAATTGCTTGAAAGGTACTTAAATACTTCAAAGCATCAAACGATTAGGACTTTTTGCCAACTCACACATAATTACCCCTTCCCTCTTTCCAAGCCTTCCTTATACTTTTTTTTTCCCCTAAGTAAAAGAAATTTGGTGGTACAACGACTTCAAAACTCTCAATCAGGAAAGTAGTGGTTAGGACAGCCTAGAAATCATTCTTTATTTGGCACAGTAATACTTTACTTTTTCTTTCAGATTTCCTTGCAGGCATAGACCCCTTTGCTTCTAGGGCAAGCTCCAGCATGGGGTGAGGTACTGAAGAGAGACTTGAAGGGTGCACCCTGGCACTCAAGCACCAAACCTGCACCCTAGACAGGGTCTCTCTTACTCCACATCTGCAATGGGGGGAAATGGTGTCTTTGTTTATATGTCATTTATGTGTGCATGTTGGTGCTTGTGTGGTTGTCTTACCTTCCTTGGGCATGTGCCCTGGCAGTCAGTGGCCTGGCAGAAGGTGGGTTCCCAGAAACTTGGCCTGAGAAGTGCATGGTCCCCAGAGACCCCTGGGTGAGGTGGAGCATTCACCGAAGCATGAGCATTTGATGTGTGAGCATCTCTTTGGCATTTGGGATCAACCAGTGAGTCTCGAGGGAAGGTTTTACTCACATGAGAGCAAACATGCCTTTGAATTGACAACCAGCTAGAATCAGCAGCCTGTGTCTGGGCTGCAAGTTCCCTCTGGAAGAACTGAGAGATTCCCTCTAAAGTCTGCTCTCACATCTGCAGAGGGGCTTCTGCCCCTGGTTGCAGATTTTGCTTAAAACTCATCTTTGAATAAGATGTCTTGGATTTAAAATATTCCAGACAAAAAAAAAGTGTGTGGGGTGGGGGAAGTCTCATAGATGAAACAGATAGCAAAATATAGATAGACACTGAAGATGAGTGATTCATGATACTATTCTTGTTAGTTTTTTATATTCGAAAATGTCCATTAAAAAATACCCTCCTTCAGGAAATATTTCCCTCTTCTTTCTCTCCCTGCTTCTGTCCCTTCTGCTCAGTTTAAATTCACGTCATCCCTCTTCCTTCACCCCTGCAGGGCACAGCACATCCTGCTCCAGATACCAGAAGAGAACACCCTACACTGGCCACTCCTGCCCAATGCGGAGGGGAGCAGAAGCTCCAGAGCCCACCCCTGCAGGTTTGTGGCTTTCAAGGTTTTTTTCAGTTGACCCCATTTGCACCCAAAAGATGAAAACTCCATCTATGGGATTTTTATTTAAGATTGGCAACTGAGCTAACATCTGTTGCCAATCTTTTTCTTTTCTTCTTCTTCTTCTCCCCAAAGCCCCCCACTACATAGTTGTAGATTCTAGTTGTAGGTCCTTCTGGTTGTGTTATGTGGGATGCTGTCTCAGCATGGCCTGATGAGTGGTGCTGTGTCCACGCCCAGGATCTGAACTGCTGAAACCCTGGGCTGCTAACGCAGAGCGCATGAACTTAACTACTGGGCCATGGGGCCAGCTTCTGTGGGATGTTTTAACCAGAGCTCTCGATATTTATAATGAGTTTTCATCTGCTAATAAGAAAATGACTGCTGACTATTTTGTTTGCTTCCTCTCCCTGATCTTTTGGGTGACATGGCCTACAACTGATAGCAACTATACCTAATCTCCAGTGTCCCACTGAACTGAGCTGGGGACAGATCCATGGGCCTTGAGGGAAGCAGTGATGAGGCTCGCCAGGTGAGGAGGATAGCCCCATTTGTGCTCTAACTAGAGGGCATAGGAGGTTCTGTGCACAAAGGCTGACCCTGCTCCCAGACAACTCCTGGACCAATTTGTCAGAAGGATCCAGGGATACCATTTGAGATAAAGAAGACAGCAGAGCAGAGTCTGTCCCCATAACAGGGCTTCTCTGCTACTCCAGGTTCTCAGATCCCTGGAGCTGGGGCAGTGAGGAAAGTCTGTAGAAGGTCTGCAAACAACTTGGACGGCCCTGAGAATTAGAAAGGATTCCCCTTCCTTCTCCCCAGCCTTCCCTGAAAATGTGAAAAATACTTCTTGGATAATACCATTAACTTTTTTTTTTTTTTTTTTTTTTAAGATTTTATTTTTTCCTTTTTCTCCCCAAAGCCCCCCCGGTACATAGTTGTGTATTCTTCGTTGTGGGTTCCTCTAGTTGTGGCATGTGGGACGCTGCCTCAGCGTGGTCTGACGAGCAGTGCCATGTCCGCGCCCAGGATTCGAACCGACGAAACACTGGGCCGCCTGCAGCGGAGCGCGCGAACTTAACCACTCGGCCACGGGGCCAGCCCCAATACCATTAACTTTTGATAATATTCTTTGTGAATTATCCATGCTCCTTTTTCAGCCCTTTCCTAGATCCTGAGTTGCTTTCTCAAGGCTAGACAAGGGAACTCCAGGGCTGTGTACTCGTATGCAGCGATTGTTTATCAGGTACCATCTGAAACCAAGGAGCAAATACTTAGGCGTTCCTCAGATACCTTCTGTTGCCCAGGCCCCAGCCCTTTCTGAGCCTTTTGCCCAGGCTGCCGCTGCTGGATGGGTTTATGCTTCATCTCATTGCCTTCCTTGTCCTTCTAGCCCAGGCCTGGCGGGGTTCACGTTGGTAATTTAGAAAACCCGGGTGTCAGAAGAAAGTGTTGGTACCTTCTAGGGACTTCTCATTGCCCATGCCTTCTTGGTTGTTTCCTAGTGCATCTCCAGGCCAAGATCCTCAGTCTAAAACCAGAAAACAGGCTGGGCCTCCTTCTCTACTCCCGAGCAGTGTGCTGGAGGCACATTCCCCTCTGAGTCTCTCCTGTCCTTCCTGGTGTCACAAGAACCCCTTTCCCCAAATTTCTAGGACTCTCATCGCTTTGTGTCCTCTTGGAGAACCGAATCCAGGAGATGGCCTAGCTGAGGAAGTTACAGGAAATGGAGAGTCAGTACTTGCCTGTCTATTCCCCAAGGTGTAGCTGTTGCAGCTGTTGCTGGGGCTCACAGTGACCTTCTCCCTACAGGGCTCACGGTGCAGGGTGAGCCTGGCTACAGCCAACCTCTGAACAGCTGCACTACCTGCCTGTGAGAGAAGGAACCCTGGAATCCACAGACTAATTTTCCACACCTTTCCTTCTTTCCTCTGCTATTGCTCCTTTTCCAGGATTTGAGAAAACTGAAAACAACCCGCAGCTCAAGGAGGTGGACCACGGAGCATGAGTGGCACGCTTCTCTGCTGGTCTGGCTCCCAGTCTGCACCCTGAGGGCGCTCTGACTGGGCTGCCACTATGTTTGCTGCATCAGAGGTGGCGGCTGCGGATAAGCCTTACGTGTGCAGTGATTGCGGCAAGAGTTTCCGCTACAGTACGGTGCTGCTGCGGCACGAGCGTGCCCATGGCGGAGACAGCCGCTTCCGTTGCCTAGACTGCGGTGAACGCTGCGCACAGGCCGCCGACCTCCGAGCACACCAACGCGCCCATACCGGCCAGACGCTCTACATCTGCAGTGACTGCGGCCAGAGCTTCTGCCACAGTGGCCGCCTCGATCTGCACCAGAGCGCTCACAGGCGGCACAGCCGCTCCTGCCCCTGCCGTGCTTGCGGCCGCCGCTTCCCACACCTCCCAGCTCTAATGCTGCACCGGCGCCGCCGGCACCCACCTGAGCGGCCCAGCCGCTGTCCGCTGTGCTCCCGCACCTTCCGCCAGAGTGCGCTGTGCTTCCACCAGGCGAGGGCGCACCGGTGGGGGACACCTGCCCCGGCCGCCGACCTGCTCCACCGCTGTGCACAGTGCCCACGGGCGTTTCGCAGCAGCACCGGGCTGCGGTGCCATGAGCGCGTCCATGCGGCCCAGAGCCCTGGCAGCTCCACACCGCGGCAGCCATGCGCTCCAGCCACACACCAGTGTGGCGTGTGTGGCAAGAGCTTCTCCAAGAGCTCCACGCTAACGCGACACTTGCAGACGCACTCAGGTGAGAAACCCTTCAAATGCCCCGAGTGCGGCAAGGGCTTCTCAGAGAGCGCCACGCTGGTGCGCCATCAGCGCACACACACGGGTGAGAAGCCCTACGCATGCCCCGACTGTGGGCGCTGCTTCAGCGAGAGCTCCACGCTGCTGCGCCACAGGCGCAGCCACCAGGGTGAGCGGCCGCACGCATGCTCCACCTGCGGCAAGGGCTTTGGACAGCGCTCCGACCTGGTGGTGCACCAGCGCATCCACACGGGAGAGAGGCCCTTCCCGTGTCCTGAGTGCGACCACCGCTTCAGCGACCGCTCAGACCTCACCAAGCACCGGCGCACGCACACGGGCGAGAAGCCCTACCGCTGCGAGTTGTGCGGAAAACTCTTCACGTGCGTGTCCAACCTCAATGTGCACCGGCGCAACCACGCCGGCCACAAGCCCCACAAGTGCCCCGAGTGTGGCAAGGCCTTCAGCGTGGGCTCGAAGCTGGAGCTGCACCGCAAGACGCACCTGGGCGAGCGGCCAGCAGAATGTGCCGAGTGTGGCAAATGCTTCAGCCACAGCCGCTCACTGTCACAGCACCAGCGGGCCCACACGCGTGCTCGCGCTGCCGCCGCCACCCAGGCCCCACTGGGAGCTGCCCTCATCTTTGCTGGGCAGGCAGGACAGGAAAAGCTAGAAGTTTCTGTGTCCCGGTTGAGGGAGACTTGCTGAGAGACTCCTCTGGAGTGTGCTAGGCAAGCATCAATACACTGCCACAGGGATGGTGGGGCAACTCACAGATGGACGTTGTGGGACGTCGTGGAAGGGCAGCACCGCCTGTCCCCTTTCCCTATCTCTGTTGGTAGCCTTTCACCTGGCCTCCTGCCACACCCCTACAGCGACTTCCCTTGTCAGCTCTTTTCCTGTCCTCAGCCCTTCTGCCCTCTGCGGTGTAGCTGCAGGGAGGGGAAAACCTCCCAGACCCCAGCATGGAAGAGAGCCCAGATACTGGTGTGGTCCTCCACTGCTGCTGTGCTCTCAGGGGTTTCCTGTTTTCTCATCTGTGTTGTCTTCTCCTGTCCCATCTCCTTTTTCTAGTCTGAGTCTCCTCCCTCTCTCCTTCCCGGGGGCTTTTGCTATTGTGCCTCTTCAGGTAATGATCACAGATGTGGTCACACACACCCTACCTGCCCTGTGGTCTTGCCTCTTGGTTCTACTTGACTGTTGGTCTCTCTGCTGCTTTCCTCCTGGGCTTCTGAGAGATGGTGGGAGAGCTCACTTCAATGAAGGACATTTACACACCAGAAGGACCTAGCCTACTGCCTGGCAGAGATGGCCCACCCACATCAAGGTGGGCGGGACACCTCAGCATGGCTGCCTGCCTATCCCATAGGCCAGACCTGATGGTGTCCAGATCCAGGTGCCTCTCAGGACAGAGTTCTCCTGAGAGGCACCACCAGAGGTGGGTGGCATTAGCTCTGGAACCTGGGCCAAGACCACATGGGTCCACAAAGCCAGGCACTGCCAATTTTAGTATCAGAATGTTATTTCTAAATCAAGCCTGGAGCCATGGGGAAACTGAGCTCCACAGAGGTAACAGTGCAGGGTGGAAAATCCCCTGGAATTGGCCAGAGATTTTTTGCTTATGGCTGGTGAAATAAAGAGTTGCTTATTTGGGTTCTGGATCTCCAGAGCTCCCCTTTGTCAAATGTGAGGCTGCTGTCTTTGCAGACTTCAGGAGTGATCCAAGAGCCAGGCCCTTTCAAAGTTCCAAGGTCTTGTCCCTTCCAAAGGTAGCTCAGCCATCTTGCAAGTACGGGCCCCTCTATTTTGCACTGGAAGACAGTACTATTCAGGGGCCTATACATTTGGTTCTCTTGGTCAATGGAGAGTACAAATGTGGCCCAGGATCACATACCTCTTTTCCTGCTCCAGCCCATTTCTCTGGAATGACCCAGCACTCTCCATACGGTCACGGCCTGCCCTGCTTAAGTGCAAGGGTAGGTGTGATACTCCATAGAAAGGGCTGCAAACTGCCAAAGCAAATTGGGAAAGAAAGCTGGGTCCTCAAGGTGGGGGCAGATAGGGGCCTGCAGAGAGAGGAACAGGGCCTACGCCTATGGTGCACTTCAGGCACATGCCAGCAGAGCCTGCTTCCAAAGGAATCAGGTGCCAAAACACTCGCTCTGCCCACACACGTCCATGTAAAATACTGGGTTTATTCTGTCCTTTAGGAAGACTAAAGTAGCCTGGGTCCCCTAGAGCCCAGTCTTGCCCCCACTCTGCTCTTCCTGTCGTTCTAGTTCCAGGGACCAGGCATCTGGCTCTTCTCCTCCTTGCTCCTTTTCAGTCCCTGGGGTCTCGCTCCCCAAAGCCTGGGGAATGCTCACTGCTGAGGGAGCAGGGTCGGAGCCTGAGGAACTGGAGAGGGCCTGGACCCATCACTGGACCCCAGGGGTGTAGGGGCAGAGATGCTGGCACAGGGCTCCAGTAGGCCAGGTGACTCTTGTGGGGCTGGGTGCAGGGTCGGGTGGCTTTTGCTGCGGTGAGCTGCAACACTGTCTGGCTTCTCAAAGCATTTGCCACAGAACTCACAAGGGAAGCGCAGAGTAGCTGCTGTCTCTGCATGCTTGCGCCGGTGCCAGTTCAGGGAGGCCTTCTGGCGGCAGGTGAACCCGCAGATCTCACACCTGAGCCAGGGACATCAAAGGGAAGGAAGGGGCCTCAGTCCACCTTGACATCCCCAGGGGTTCCTTCTGCTCCCAGCTGCCCCTGTCCTGCCAGCCTCCCTGCCAGCCCTCCCTCCCCCACACTCACTGCAGGGGTTTCTCTCCAGTGTGGATGCGCCGGTGGATGATGAGGTTGCTGCTGGTGCGGAAAGACCGAGCGCAGAACTCACAGATGTAGTCCCGGGTATCTGCGAGTGCATGGGGGACACCCCAGCATCCATCCCCAGGCTGTGGCCCCTCCTCAGCCCACCCCATTCCACATACCCAGGAGTACTGTCCCCGTTCAGCCTGCATATCCCACCCTTTCCAGCCCTCAAGAGTGCCTTGTGGCTGTCAGCAGTCAATTTCCTCCCTTGTCTTTTCCCCTGCCCCTGCCCTCCCTGCCAGCTATCACAGCACCTGCCCGTTGCCAGTCTCCAGCAGCTCTCATAGGCCTGCTGTGGTTTTTCTCCTACACCTCCAAGCCTCAGGGCCTGCATGGAGGAGGTATCCTTGCTTGTCATGGCATCCTTTAGACCTCTGTCCCACCACTGCACTGTATATCCTGCCATCAGACCACACATACACCTGCAGCCTTCACCCCCTTCACTCCCCTGTGCTCCACACAACTGTCTCCAAGCCCTCTCCTCGGCCACCCCTCCTGCTGTCGTTTTGTTTTATACATGTCCAGCACTCCACTTCTCTGTTCCCTGACCTTCACTGACCTGGTCCCCCACCATTCTCAGCCACCTCTCCCAGGTCATACCCCATCACTGTACCACCTTGAAATCACAGTTTCAAGCAACCCAAATTCAGCTATGGCCTCCTACTTTTTCCTGCTACAATAATCCCATGACTCCAGGCTGCCAGTCCAGTGGCCCGCTGCCTTTCCACAGGTGTCTTTATAGCCTTTCTTCATTCATACTACCAATTAATCTGTTCCCCTCTCCTTCAGCTGTACCTGCTTGGTTAAAACCCAACTCAGGATAAACACAACCCTTGCCCTGCTTCAGGCCTGAGCATGTGTGCTGAGGAGCCCACAACCACCTCCCTCCCCCAGCCTCTCCTTTCATCCACAACCACAAGTCTCAAGTCTCCTATGCCTCTGCATTTCCCTGGTCAGTTTACTCTCCCACTCTACAATCCAGAAGGCCATTTTCATACCACCTCCTCTCTCCACCAGCCTCGTTCAGCAGTGATCTCGTTTAAGTCACCAAGAAAAGAGAAGCCAGAAGGAAAGGCCCACATCCACCCCTGACCTAATCCACCAGCCAACTTGCTTCTGTGCCCGTATATGTGAATACTCCCTGCTCCCCTGTGGCCACCCTCCAACTGTGCCTGAGACACACCCTTCCTCACTAAATTGAGGTTGCCCATCCTACTCCATCGGCAAGCCTTTCCTCCCTGTGGGATTCTTCCCATCTCTGTGCCAAAATCTCACAGCCCTCCAGTTAAGACCCCATTTCTCTTATTTGTTTTCACAGCAAAACTCCAAAGAGTTGCCCATAGTCACTGTCTCCACTTCCTCAGCTCTTTTCTGCCTTGAACCCACTCCATTCTGGCTGTCACCTCCCTTGTCACATGCTATGTCACCTGGTCAAGGATGGCTTCTCGCTGCCAGTCCAGTGGCCTGTCCTCATCCTCGTCTTACCTGGCCCTGCAGCACTGGCACAACTCACCGCTGCCCCCTCCCTGAAGCACTTTCTCCACTTGGCTCCTCAGAGCCCACTCTCTTTGCCTGCCTCAACTGCCCCTCTGCCGCTGCCCTTCTCACTTGCTCTGCTCGGACTTCTTGTCTAATTATGCTCGCTCCCTCCATGTAAGTACACTCTATTCACAGCTCCAAATACCGCCCATGTTGAGCATGATGAACACATTTTCTTCCCCCACCGTCTTCCCAAACTCCAGATTCACATCTTCTGGGATGCCTAATAAGCATGTCTCAAATAAAAGGACCCTTTCCCAAAGCCTGCTTCTCCCTTGTTTTCGGGAAATCACGTCATCTTCTGCCTAGGTGCTCAGGCCAGAATCTCCTAAGTCAGCCCTGACTCCCCCCGCCCATCCCAACCGAGGCCAATCTGTGCTTCCCACAACAGCCCTTCTGGTTCCACCATCACACTCAGGTCAGCCTCCAGCCACTTCTCACCAACTTGCCCGCACCAGTGCATCCAGGCTACTGTCTGTGCACTGCACATTCCTGCAGTCCCCCATTCTCTACATGGTAGCCACAGAGCTCCTATGAAAGTCAATTGTGTTCCTCCACTGCTCAAGACCCTGAGACGGAGCGCATCTCATTCAGGCAGGAGCCAGGCCATTCTGTTGGTCGTCTTGGAGGCCTCTACCACCTATCTGATCTCTCCTTTCCTTTCTAACCTCCTGGCCTCCTCTCCATTCCTGGAATGCGCCATGCAGATGCCAGTTCAGGGCCTTCCCTGTGAACGTGGATAGGTCTCCATTCCTCCCTTAAGTCTTTGCTCAAAGCACCTTCCCTTTCTAAGAGAGCAACTCCTCTCTCACACTCTCCTCTCTTTCCCTGCTTCACATCTCTTCATAGCCTTGTATCACTAGAGAGGATATCTTAAGAGGTCAGGACTGCCAGCTTTGTTCCCTGCTGTTCGACACAGCAGCACTGCTGTAGAACATCTAGGTGCTGTTCTAGTCCCAGCACCTAGAACAGTCTCAAGCAGGCAGGTGCCCAACACAAAGAGAATGCAAGATGAGCGAGTGTCAGTCATCCCAGACAGGTGTGGCAGGACCTACAGATAGGAGGTGATGGGGCCAACAGGGGAAAGTGAAGGGACCCACACAGAGGTAAAGTGCCCCACAGAAGGAAGCGACAGGACCCATAGAGAGGGAGGTAAAGGGACCCACTGAGGGAGATGACAGGACCCCCAAGGGAGAGGTGAGGAGGCATTTCCACCACTCACCACTATGCAGCTTCACATGCTCCTTCAGGTGTTTCTTAAAGTTGAAGGACTTCCCACAAGCCGGCTCCGGGCAGGAGAAGGACTTTTGGTGGATGTGCTGGTACTTCTTGTGGTGCTAGAGAAGGAGGCAGGTGGTGTCCTCAAGGAGACTGCCAGAACTGACCCCGCAGGCAAGCTCCGCTGCCCCTTCGCCATCCCCCCGCAGTTCTCCCTGTCACCGCCAGCTCACATCATCCTGACTAGTCCTCACCCTGATCCCATCCCATCCTGATCCCCAACTCTGCCCTCAACTTGTGTTATTTCACCTCCTTGCCACACCCTCCCCTGCAATGCTCAGTTCCCTGTACAAAGTGCCACTCTGGTGACAGTCCTGGTTCCTCAATCATGGATTTGCTACCTGCCCGGGATGGAAATACATTTTGGGTGGGTATGATTATCCTCTGATGTCAGTATTAATGTACAACAATATCGCCTAGATTGCCTACTTTTTATTGACAGCTCACCACAGGTAAATATTGTATGATGTTCTCCTAAATCTGCTTTGGAAACACACACCCTCAACCTGAACACGTTTAAGGGTAGTATATTCTTCAACCTTAACTCTCTAGTTATTTCTGGGAAATATTTCTCTTTTTATCTGACCTAATTTCACATCCTGTCTCACTAAATTGCATGGACTTTCCCCTTCTCCATAATCCCATTTTCTCATAGTTAAACTGCTGCTGGGGGCTGCTTCAGTCTCCTCCATCAACAGGCTCAAGTACGTCTGACCAGCACTGCTGAATGTTCTCCTCAGTCCAGAGCTTCAAGGCCACTTGGGGACTTTCCCCCTCCAAAGTCTCTCCGAAATCCCATCCACCTGTGCCTCTCCATCCCTCTGATGTGGGCCCTCTCCAGCCTCTGGACCTGCCCTGTGATGGCTCCAGCTGAGTGTAGAGCTGGGGTCCTTCCCTCTCTGTGCCTCAAACCTTTCCTGCAGTGAGACTGGGGAGAGGACCATCTCCCAGTTCTCCTGGTGCCAGAACCACCCACTCAAGCCAGCAGGGTGAGGTGGGCAGAGAGCAGACTCGGGAACCCCAGCGCTATCACACACGCCAAGGAGCCTTGGGCGATGCTTAACCTTTCTGTGTGCCTTGGTTTCCTCATCTGCAAAGCAGGAACAATATCAGCACCTACTCCATAGGGATGCTGCGAAGATCAAAAGACTTGACACACGTCAAGTGCTTAGAACAGTCATAGCACCCCAAGAGCCTGACGAATGTCACCGTCATCTGTGTGTGGTCCTTGGAGGGCCAGTGCAACAAGCAGTAGCGGACAGCGGGTGCGCACCTGAAGCTTGGTTTTTCTTGGTTTTTTCGCCTTATCTACCAGTCGTCTGACTGATTATTAACTGTAGGCAAGCTCTGCTCGTACCCCAACCCTTCTCTTCCTGGCTTCAAATCCCTCCACGCCCCAGGCTCCATTGCCTGAGCTGCTCCTTCAGCCCTTCTCCCCAGCCCCAGCGGCCACACAGAACCCAACCTGTGCCCCTCACACCCTCACATTCAAATACTGCCGGTTGGAGAAGATCCTTCCACAGCCAGGGAAGTCACATGGCAGCAGCTCTCTTTTGGCAGCTTTCCTGGGGGAGGAGAATAGGGAAGAGCATGAGGACTACAGCAGGCTCTCCTCTACCTCCCTCCTCTCACCCCCTTCCCCAGAACCCCCTACCCCAGTCCTACCTAATTCTCTTAGGGCCGATCTGTGCGGTGTCCTCATCCCAGGTGGAGGCCAGAGCAGAGGGAGACTGACTCCCAGGGCTGTGGGCAGCAAAGAGGAAGCAGAGGGCCTCAAGAGAGAGCCATGTTGCAGGATGCCCCTGCCCTCTGTCTCAGCCATCAGGTTACCTGGCCATGGGCTGACTCTGCTGGGCCACTTGAAGGGTCCCGGTGAGCTCCAGCTGTACCCCGACTTCTGCAGGCAGAGGAGCTCCAGAACCCAATGAGGATGCTGATGAGGGTGGCAGAGCAAAAGGAACTGGGGGAGCTTCGGGGGCCATGGATGTCTCCCCCTCCTTAAGTTCGTGGGTGACAGGGGAAGGGGGTGGGTGTGGGGCATCTGGCTCACTGCTGAAAGGAGAATGAAGAGAATGAGGGCATTCTCTCTGGGCCTTCAGCCCAACCCAGCCCCTACATCGCAAAGATCCCAAACTTGGAACAACCCAACTCCTATCCCAGGATCTCTGTTCACATCTGCTTTCAGCCTTCCTTCTCCCCCAGAGCCTAATTTTACCCCCTTCCACCAAATTCAAAGCCTCCAGTTCTTTATGCCTTCTCCAAAGTCCAGCTTGCCCTCGCCACCAACAAGCTCTCCCATAGAGTCTGCAAAGCTCTGGGTTCCCTGACCAGCTGCCCCCTCCCTCCTCCTGCTCTGCTAAGCATCCTCCCTCAGCCCCAACTTGCTCATCTGGGGAGGAGCTGTAGGTCCATGGGCTGGCATCACTGAGCATCTCCTCTTCATCTTCATCTTCCTCCTTCTCCTCTTCTTCTCCTGGGGGCAGGAAGGTCTCTGGTAGGGGTCCCACCCCCCTGCAGGTTCAAGGAAGGCAAGCTTGAGGTCCTACATGCCCACCCAGACTATCCACCCAGGTCTATCCTGTCTCTCCCACCCCCAACCTCACCTGGGCAACCTGGCCTCCTGAGTCCTCTCATCATGCTCAGATTCCAGACCTGTTGGCACAGGTAGGGTCAAAGGGGAAGGAACTCTGGGCTGGAGGGATGAGGACAGGTGGAATTCTAAGGTCTGAAGTGGTAGGAGGACTCTTAGAAGGAAGAGGAGAGGACAGAGGCTACTGGAGTGGGAGGGGGTATTTTATTTTAGAGATGATATGTTCACATGGTTCAAAAAAATAAAGTATAAAAAGGTACATTGTGAAAAAAACCTCCTTTCCAATACTGTTTCCCAGTCACCTAGCTCTTGCCACAGGCAACCTGATTTCCTACAAGCCCGTCCAGAGATATCTGATACAATCATAAGCACATGCAAATAGACATTCTTTCTCCCCTTATTTTTCCAACAATGGTAACTTACCAATATATCCTATTCTGTATTTTGCTTTTCATACCTAAAAATATATTTCAGGATATATTTCCTTATCAGTATAGAGTTTTTCCATTGAGAAAGGATCATTTTTAGAGAATAGGGTTCCGAGCTACAGAGATGGGAATACTTTTCCCTCCCTTTTCTCCACAACTCTTCTTTTTCCCAGCCTACCTGCAGGCTCCTGCCTGCTCCTGGCCTCTGGGCACCAGCTTCTTGGGGCAGTACTTGGAAGGAGGACTGGCCTGGGCTCCTCTGGAGGTGTGGGGCCTGAAGAGGGGCCCCAGGAGAAGGTGTGGCCTGCTGAGCACTCCCACACAAGCCCCCCTTCTCGGCCCCCAGGCCCCCGCAGCCCAGGCACCAGGCTGCACTCTCGGCTGTGTGCATGAGACAGGAGCACCAGATACTGCAAACCCTTGGGGGGCAAAGGCTTGGGACCTGGAGGGGTGAAGGTGACAGTCAGGGCAAGCTGCGAGGCCCTCTACTCTTGCCCTGGAGAACCATACCCAGATAGCCCTGTCCCCCAACCCACTGGGCAACCAGGTTCTTAGTCCAGTTTACCATTCTTCATAGCCCAGAAACCCAAGGTCTTGAGACATTGCTCCCTTCCCCACAGGCTGCCCCCATGGAACTACCTTGGGCTCCCCAACTCCCCCACCTCTTCTCAAACTCACTCAGTTCCCTCTAATCCAATCCCCTGAGGGAGGTGTTCCCAGGTCACATCACTCCCTGTTGCCCCTTTTCCCTCTCTGGCTCCTAAGCCCTCACCTCCAGCCATTCCCTACCTACCTGCACAGAGCACACAGACTGAAGAAGTGTACCTGTCAAGGGGACAAGAGGCAGGTCAAGTCCGGCCCCAGCTGGCCAACTGCCCTCAGCTCTGGGCGCTCACATACTTGGGAGCCAACCCTAAGGGTCCCCTATTCGCTGGGGACCAAGAGGAGGGGACAGGACCGTGGGAAGCCACAAATCACACAGGCAATCCTGTTAAAGTGAGAAATCTGCCCGTGGAAAGTAGCAGCGGGCCAGCAGCTGGCCCTGGGAATGGGCCTGGGTGTTGTGCGTGGGTGCCCTCCCCCAGAGCCTTGGCCCTGGCTTCTAACCGGTCCAGCAGGAACTTGGCGAGCTGGGAGTGCAGGGAGAAGCCCAGCTGCTCCTTGAGGAGGCACCATTGCTCCATGTGGCCGCCCAGGCGGATGCGGCACTTGCTGCGGCGCGCGTCCAGCTGTCGCCGCTTCTCTCGCCGCGTGCGGCATGCGTCCGCCGGGGAGGCAGCCATGGGCACCAGGGCCTGCAGGATGGAGGAAACACGCGTGTGAGCCAACCTGATGGGGGCCCAGTGGCCTGGGCTCCACCTGCTGCTCGGGCCTGTTTCCTCATCACTGAATTGAGACAGGACTAAACCATTTCAACAGCATTCACTGCCATTGGGCCCAAACCTCTCCTACTTACAGGGCGCGTGAACTAACGCAATGGGGTGGATGTCGTGGGGTAGGAGTTAGGGGGACAGGGTCAAAGTCAGAAAAACGGCCTGACCCCGGGCTCACTGAAGTGTTGAAGCAGGAGGTACGGGGAAGGGATGTGAGATTTTCATGGGGAAATTTCAGCTGGGGGTGGACTGGGGCTACTTAACAGTTTAATCTTGAAGAGGGCATGGGCCTTTACTGGCTGAGGGGGGAAGGAGAGGTCGTGTGCATTGGGGAGCTCGATGTGGGTGGGGCCTGGGGTCGGGGGGTCTGGAGGGCTCCCCCCACCCCCGTCTCGGGCCGCCCCACTTAACCCTCACAATGCGTGGGACGGGCCAATCCCAAAGACAGCTTCCAGGCGGCCCAGAGAGCCCGCCGCGGCCCACCCAAACCCCAGCCTTACCTGCGCACCCCCACCCGCCCTCAACCCGACTGCGCCTGCGCCTCTCCCGCCTCCTCGTGCGCGGGCCCGGAGAGCCGCAGAAGGACAGGGGCCCACCTCGAGCGCGCGCCGCCGCCGTTTCTCTTTTAAGAGGAAGCCGTCCCCCTCCGCGTCGGCGGCTCCAGCCCGGAACTAGGGCCGGGGCCGGGGCGGAGGGGAGAGTCAGAGGCGGGCGGCGTGCGCCTGCGCACTGGCCGCTCCGCGCAACGCCTGCCGGGAACCGTGGTTCCCCACATATTATCCATGTGCATCGCTGAACCCTGCCGGAGTTGTGGACAGCCTGCTTCCGTGGCCGGTGCGTGCGCTTGATGACCAAAGTCTTGTGGAAATGGACTGGATAGGGCCAGGTCCAACTCCTGTGTGCCCAACCCCAGCCCTTCTAGCCTGCCCAAGAATGTCTCCTCTGCAATTGTTCCCATTTTGTACTTCACCTTCAATTTCCCTCTCTCATTTGCCACCAACAAGCAAACACGTGCTGCAGAATAAGCCACCTTAAAAACCAACTAGAGCCTTCTCAAGACCCCAATGTCCCCGCCAGCTACTGCCCATTCCTTCTGTTCGCATCAGAAAATCCTCCGAAAAGTTGCCTAGATTCACTGTGGACTCTTCCTCACTTACCATTCTCTCTTCTATTGACTCCAATGGGGCTTTCCTCTCTACCAAGCTACTGGAATGATGCTTCTCAAGGCCACTTGCGGTGGCCACATTGCCAAATGCAGTGGTTAGTTCTCTGCCTTTCCACCCTTAGAGCAACATCTCACAATGTAGATCTTTCGCTCCACGCTTCCCGGCCCCCAGGTTGGCTTCTGCGGCTTCACATTCTTCTGGATTTCCTCCTTTCTTATTGGCTACTCCTGTCTTTTGTTGGGCCCTCCTCCACTGTCCTACCAAAACACAGAATGTCCCCTGGCTCAAGCTCTGGACCAAGCCTTCTCTCTTCTGTACCAAGTCTTCTTTCTTCTCCCTTCTTGGGTGATCTAATTGGCCCCGTGGCTTTACATACACTGATGACTCCCAGATTTATATTTCCAGCCTAGCCTCGTTTCAGCTCCTGACTCCTACCTAACTGCCCACTTGACTCTCCAGGGATAACTGACTTAGGAACTTAGAATAGTGCCTGGCACATAGAAAGCAGTGACACATGCTAGCTGATGTTTTTCTCAAACATGACCATGGCCAACTCATAACACTTAATAATTCCTGCCCCCTCTCCTGTATTAGGAAGTTGCCATCATCCACCCACTTGTTCAGAACAAAAACCTGGAATCATCCTTGACTCTTCTCCTTCTGAGATACCAACACTATATACACCACTAGTCCTGTTGATACTATCTCCAAAAATACATCTTGAAGTCAGTGACTTCTGGCCCTCTCCACTGGTAAAACCCTGCTCTAAGCCACCTGTATTAGTTTTCTGTGGTTGCTGTAACACATCACCACAAACTTGATGGCTGAAAAAAGCAGAAATTTATTCTCTCACAGTTGTGGAGGCCAGAAGTCTTAGTATCAAGGTGTTGGCAGGGCCGTACTCCCTATAAGGGATCTAGGGGAGAATCTTTTCCTTGCTTCTTGTGGTGGCCAGCATTCCCTGACTTGTGGCCATATCACTCCAATCTCTGTCTCCCTGGTCATATTGCTTCCTCCTCTTTTCTCTGTATCAAATCTCCCTCAGCTTCTCTCTTATAAGGACACACCTGCATAATCCAAAGAATGTCCCCATCTCACTATCTTAAAACAATCACATCTGCAAAGTGTTTACCAGATAAGGTAACATTCACAGGCTTCAGAGACGATGCCATAGATATCTTTTTTTCTGGACCTTTTTTTAGCTTACCAGACCATCACCATCTTTCTTCTGGTCTATGGCCAGCTCCTCCTAATTGATCTGCCTACTACTTCTACTCTTACCCTCACAAAGCAGGGACAGTAACCTCAAAGAGAAAATCTCCTGCTTAAAACCTTTCACTGGTCTCTAGTGCAACCCAAAACCCCAACCATGGCCCCAAGGCTCTTTGTGATCTGGCTGTTGGCCGGTCCTCTGGCCTCCATCTCCACCTTTCCTCACTGTGTCCACTCTGTTTTAGCTATGACAACGTTCTTGCTATTTTTTAAGTGTGCCAAGTATGCTGGAGGGAGTTCCTTCTCTCTGGAGTGCTTGCCTCCCTCTTTGTGTGGTTGTTTCCTTCTTATGTAAATCCAAGCTCCAAGATCACCCACTCAGAAAGATCCTTTTTGTCATTCTCTGCCCCACTGTGCCCTATTCTTTCTCCCTCCTAGGACTCACCATTCTCGGACATCATTTCAGGGACTTGTTTACTTGTATGTTTGTTGTTGATGTATGATTGTTGTCTATCCCAGGATTCTCTGTACTTAAACAGACTAAATGACATGGTGTCCCATCATGAACCACCCTTAGGATAAGCCCTGTATGCCCTGCTCATACTGTCGTCTTGATTTGAGGTACCAATGACTCAACATACTTGTCTACCTAGTATACAGTAGGAAGGAAGATTTCCCACCTTGTTCCAGATAATTTACTCATTAATGAAGGTGTAACACTTACATGAAAAGCGCAGGACTCTATAGGGGAAAAAGAGAAAAAAGCTTTATTCTTTCCCCTCATAGTCCTTTAATAGGCATCTGCAAAATCCTAGCTTCTCGGTCTTGTGGATGAAATCACAAGCAGTTCCATAACCTTGGTTACTCTTAGATCATTAAAGTCCTTTACTCACTTTGAGAACCCAAGAACATTCTTGGTTCTCTGGGTTTGATACTACTCAAAATAATAAAACTTTAAACTCCTTAACCCTCCAATAAACCTCTCCAAAGAAATCCTTTTTTCTCTGTCAACCTCTCTTCAATTTTTTACGTTATTGAAGTAAGAGATGAGCCAAGTCTCTTAAAATAGTCACCAGCTCCCTTCTTTGTAAATTCTGAAGAGGAGCATTAAGTTCTTTGGCACGGAGGAGAAGGGGGATTCTTTATATTTGTCCTCTGCCTTTACTGCTTCCTCAGCCCAATATGAGATTATAGAGTTCCATTTTATCATCCTCTTACAAAGGCTAAATTTGAGCTTTTCTTAGCTTTATCTCTTTGAGTTACATGGAATTTTCCGCATGCTGAAACTGCCAATTCTTTTTCACATAGAAGTTCCTAAATCTCCCCATGATGAACTCGTGTAACAAGCTGTAGGGAGTCCATGTGGAGGACATTATATTTGTCCTCATGACATTTATTTTTCCTGTACTTTACATGGCACCGTAGCCCCCTTTTTATCTCCTCCCTTGGGAAAAGCCACATCTAATATTTCTGTTGCTGTACCCACTGAGTTCTCAAAATCTTCTCCCTAAACACAAAAAACATTTTCCACTTCTCTGGTCCAAAGAAGGGAAGAGACAAATTGCTACAGAGTTGGAATCAACCCGCTGATCTGAAATCCTCAGAAGACTCATTTGGGCTGGAGAAGGAGCAATCCGCAGGAAATTTCAGCCCTAATTTTCGCGAAACCCGCAGACACTCTCAGCCTTGCTCAGGCCCAGTAGGAGGCCCTTTGTCTCCGCCCTCATCCAATCAGCGTTCAGCGTCTCTTCCCTCCAGCCAATCAGCATCGCTGGGAGCAACCTAATTCCTAATTTGCCCTCGTCCCTTGACATTCAGTGGGCGGTGCCGCGCGCTGCGGCCAATCACACCCGACCGTGACCGGCCAGTGCCCTCTACGATGGCATGTGGGCAGGCTGCGACGGTCTGTAAGAGATGCAGGACTGTGCTCTGCTGTGGCTAGCCGCGCCACTCCCGTCGCGTTTGTGTTCTTCGGCTGCAGATTCAGAGGAAGCCGGCAACCAAGAGATTCGCCAGCCAGAATGTTGCAGCAGCAGGGGTGCTCTCCGCGGCTGCGGCCGTGGGCACGGCGGAGCACGCGACTCTGGCCGCAGGGCAACATTATGTTCCAGGTACTGAAGGAACAGCTGCCCAGCGACGCCGTCGTCATGCTGCACGTGGTGGAGCGGGACCTCTTTGACCACATCGTGCGCGAGGCGACCCAGCTTAGGCGGGAGAGCGCTGATGAGCGCGGTGAGCGCCAGGCCGTGGGTTCTGCCAAGACCAGCGCCGCTCTCCTGTCCCTCCTGCTCCCTGAGCGGCGCTTTCTGTCCATGCATCCCCCATCCCGGCAGGTGGATGGCGGGTGTGGGTGGCGCGCCACACGCTCTAGTTAGAGGGGCGGGCCTTGCGTGGGAGGCTCCGGGATAGGCGGCGCTGCCGAATAATTGCGGAAAATCGCAGATTTACAGATATAGCTCGGTTATCATCCAGGCTATAGCAGAGATCCGAGCACCTGGGCCTTGGATGTGTTGCAGACGAAATGGTGTTTCCAGAGTAAAGGCTCAGGGAAGGAGAAAACATTTGAGAAAGCCAGGGAAGTCATGGGCGCAGGAAAAGGTCCAAGCAGTTGTGGGAGGTTAGAATCCAGGCACCTGGACCACTCCTGCTGCCTCACTCCCTGGCGAAGTCAGAAATAAAATCTGATTCACTTTCAGTAGAAGCTGGCTTGTGTGCTGCTTTGTCGGGTGGAAGTCTTCACTGGGTGGGTGTGCTGGGTAAGGAGAGCTCAAAGATGAGGTTCCTCTGATAGATGGAGTGTTCTGACGTTCCCCCCCGCGCCCCCCCCACCCCCAGCCACGCCCCGGACTCTTTCCTTTCCTATTTCTCGTTTAGTCATCTTCATCTCCTGTACCAGGCCTTTGCACTGTTGGGCCTCTGTGCGTTCAAATGAAGTAGGATGTGAAGCCAGACGGGCAAGTAGAAGGTGCTGAGAGAATACTAGTCATATAAGCCAGGCTTATTAGGGGGAAAGGAGCCTAAGATGAAAGATAAAGGGTAAGAAAGAGCCCTCCCACCACCACGCACACCCCCTATATTTTTCTCCTGCTACATCTTGGAGCTAGCACTCAATTTTAGAATTTGCTGCTTTCCTCTCATTCGGCTCTGCTTCCTGTGTTTATTCTTTTCCTCTCATCTTTGTTTTCTCTCATTCCTGTTTTATTCTCTCCATTTACTGACGTTTCTTTTCTCGTTTTACTTCTAACTACCCTTTTTCCTCCTTTCTAGCCCTTATTGCATATTGTCCTCTTTTTCTTTCCTTTTGTCTTCTCCCCTTTTCCTTGCCACATTTCATTTTTCTCTGTACGTAGAAAGTTTTACATTTGGGCCCAAAATAGATGCAACCAATTCTCTTCTGCCATCTTCCAGCGTCAGACTTCAGAAGAATTTGTGAACTACCACCGTTTTGAAATCCTTTCTCCTAATTCTGTTCTTGTTGCATTCCCCTCTGGTCCACTCACCAGATCACATTTGGATGGTTCTCAAAAAAACATGGTTCCATCTCTCCTTGCTTCCATCTACCAGGACCTGGTGAATCTTGTCATCCTCAGACTGCCCATTCAGCTGGTGAGAACTGGGAAACATGGCTGTATTCCCCTATTGTCAGTCTTCAGGTTACTTTTTCCAGAAGCACCACAACAGCTTGTGGTTAAACTTCCCATTTGTAACCCTGAGCAGAGACTGTAGTCTACTGGATTAGAGTGTTGGGCTTCATCAGCCTTGACACCCTTTAGGCTTTCTCCTAAACTCATAAAGAGGCTAGCCACACCATCCCCTTTCTCCTAAGTGAAAACCCTTGTGAAAGATGCTCTGCCTTAAGAGCTAAATGGACAGGACTTGATCACAAAGCATCTCTAAGAATCTCTGAAGATTGCTATAGCTGTGTGTAAAAATGGTCCCCATCAGTGTCCCTCTCATTGCTCTATTTGTTTAGAAGGCCTGGGAACGGAGAAAAAGACGTAGGCTGCTAACAGCCCCAGCAGTAAAATAAGGTGAGAAAACCAGTGGGTTGAGGACATGTGCTGGGAAGAACTTGTGTTGTGAGGCTTGCCTCTGGTTATGCCAACCCTCTCCCTGACCTGTAAAGACACCCAGCATGATGCCCAACACATAAATGCCTGCCCCTCAGCCCTCTCCACCAGGAAAACCTAAATCTGGCTACTACATCTATTGAGATGACTGCAACACTACCCAGTATTTCAAGCTTATTAACTCAAGTCTTGATACTCTGAAGGCAGTAATTTCAGAATAGAAAACAGAACTGAGGTCTGGGTAGATACTGGGAAAAGGAGATGGGATCTGAAAGTTGCTTGGTAGCAGGAAGTGGATGATGTTCAAGGGGCATACAAGAAAATTGTTGCAGAGAAGTGAGGTGGTTCACATCTCCACTGATGATCTAAATGAGGCTATTTTTCCCTGGAGGGCTTTAAGATGATAACAGAATGAAAAATGAAATGGAGGTGGTTATGGCAAATGGCTTGGAGGAAATAGCATCTCCCCTGCCATATGCACTACTGCAATCCAGCATGGAGAGAGGAGGAGGGGTGACAGAGCACTGTAGGAGGCTTTTTAGAAGCTACAGTAAGACCCTCTTTGTGTAACCAGAGCATCTAGACCTCCTGAGTCCCCTCCCTTCAACCACCAACACCATACAGTGGAGCCTAGGAGATGGCAGTGATGATGCTGTGTGAGTTTTTCAGGTTCGCCAAGGCCACCACGAGCTGGGAATCTAGGCCTTGCTGACTTATCAAAGTTCAAAGTTTATCTTGGAGGATTCTCATCTTGGAAGAGGGCAGGACAGGGGAGGGGGAAGTTCAAAGGAGAACAGAGAAACAACTTGGAAGCTTGAGGGAAGGGCCCAAGGCACTAAGAAGACATAGGGCAAAAGGTCCAAGAGCAAGAAGAAAAGACTTCCCCTAAATTTAAATCAGATGATGCTGTCCAAGTGCATCCTCTTCATTATTATTCCATCTTCCACCCTACAACTCTACCCTGCCCTAGCCTGGTGTCACCTCCTCCTCAGCCTGCCCAGACTTCTTCCCCTGTTTGTCTTCTCCCCTCCACCCAACTCCCTATAACAAGGTAAGAAGATTCCTTAACACAAGTCCACGGGCACTGTCACCTCGCACATGTGCAACATGGCAACTACTTCTAGGAGGTGAAATGGAGCAAGAAGACAGCCCAGTGGAGTTAGAATCATAACCAGGGGCAGGGGCTGGCCCCGTGGCCAGAGTGGTTAAGATCGTGCTCTCTGCTGCAGGCGGCCCAGTGTTTCGTTGGTTCGAATCCTGGGCGCGGACATGGCACTCCTCGTCGGACCACGCTGGGGTGGCGTCCCACATGCCACAACTAGAAGGATCCACAACGAAGAATGTACAACTATGTACTGGAGGGGCTTTGGGGAGAAAAAGGAAAAAAAATAAAATCTTTAAAAAAAAAAAAAAATCAGAACCAGGGGCAGAGTCAGGGGCATGGCCCACAAAGAATTTAAATAAAAAAACAAAACCAAACAAGTCAGTGTGATTTTTATTACCACCCACCCTGTCAATCATAAACAATGTCAGTGATAAAATACCTCTGGGTAAAATCTTCTGGTGGTCTAAGTTCTAAACAATTGTAGACTTACAGTTGTAGGTTGAATTAGTTTGTCTATCTCAAGATCCTAATGCTTCAATTAGAACATTCTTTTTTTCTTTAAATATTTTATTTTTCCTTTTTCTCCCCAAAGCTCCCCAGTACACAGTTGTGTATTTTTACTTGTGGGTCCTTCTAGTTGTGGCATGTGGGACACCGCCTCAGCATGGCTTGATGAGTGGTGCCGTGTCCACGCCCAGGATCCGAACCAGCGAAACCCTGGGCTGTGGAAGCAGAGCACGTGAACTTAACTGCTCAGCCACGGGGCCGGCCCCCAGCACATTCTTGTTATTTATCTTTTAGTAAACATTATATTCTACATGGAAATTAATATGGAGAATTTACATTACTGTGTCAGCTCAGGACAGAGGCCCACTCAGCTACACATGCTCACTTCCAAAGTAAGTTCTTAACAGTTTGGTTTGGAACCATTTATGCTCACTTTGGGCACAGACGACCTCTCCATGGCCTAAGGGACCACATATACCTGTATTTAAACGGTGGATTAGAAATACACAATAGCACAGTGGTTGTAAAGATGGAGAATCAACTTGAGTTAAACAATTCTGTCACTCTACATAGCCGCTAGCTTGGAAGCTAAAACAGTAAAACAGTGTGAACTGCAAAGTGTAAGATATTTGTTTGGTAAGTACAAATTTTAGTTTAGGCATGAAATATTTTACTGAATTTGAACATTTTTTAAAATTGAAAAATCTGAGGGGCCCCAGCCCGAGGGCGCAGCGGTTAAGTGCGCACGTTCTGCTTCGGCTGCCTGGGGTTCACCGGTCGGATCCGGTGCGGACATGGCACCGCTTGGCGAGCCATGCTGTTGTAGGCGTCCCACGTATAAAGTGGAGGAAGATGGGCATGGATGTTAGCTCAGGGCCAGTCTTCCTCAGTGAAAAGAGGAGGATTGGCAGCAGATGTTAGCTCAGGGCTAATCTTCCTCAAAAAAAAAAAAGAGAAAGAAAATAAAATAATATTGAAAAATCTAGAGTGAATGTCTCTAGAATATGAAACATGTTACTCAAACGTCATCTTCTTTAAAGCTTTCCACAGTCCTTCCCAGGCAGTTCTAAAAGCTGTATCTTCTTGATACCTGGCAACATTTCAGCACCTCTCAGAGATTATTCCAGCTATTTCAAGCATCTTGCTCTCTAACACCATCTGTCTTTCTAGTTCGCTCCTTCTGATCCACTGTTTTGTTTTGTTTTTTTTTTTTAAAGATTGGCACCTGGGCTAACAACTGTTGCCAATCTTTCTTTTTTTTTCTTTTCTGCTTTATCTCCCAACCCCCCGCATATAGTTGTATATCCTAGTTGCAGGTTCTTCTAGTTGTGGGTTGTGGGACGCCGCCTCAACGTGGCCTGAGGAGCGGTGCCATGTCCACGCCCAGGATCCGAACCCTGGGCCGCCGCAGCGGAGCGCGTGAACTTAACCACTCGGCCACGGAGCCGGCCCCTCTGATCCACTCTTGATCCCACTGGGATTCCAGTCTGTCACTTCATAACTGACTCACTCTACCTCTGTCCTCCCTCCCCTCCTTGCCCAGCTTCTACTCCGGGTTCTACCATTGTAGTCACTCCTCTGGCACACACCCTTATGTCCTGGCCCCTCTCCCTGAGCCTTAATCGCTTGGCAAGAAGCCTTTGCTACTGTCCCTATAGCACTCAGGTGGCAATCTGAGGCCAAGTCGTTCCTAGGCACAACAGCTTTCCCACTCCCCACACCTCCACCCTAGCATGTCCATCTTTTCAATCATCAATTTTCTCTTGACTTCAGGGGTTCTTAGCCTGGGATCCCAGTGGATAGACTTCAGGGGCCCATGAATTTGGGTGGGAAACAATTTACATCATTATCTTCACTAACCTCTAGCTGAAATTGAGTATCTCCTTCCATTAACAACGGAGACAGCAAACCACAGTAGTATGAGCAGGACCCAGTGTCATGAATAAAAATCATAGATATTTTTATATCACATTACAGTTGTTGCAGATATTTCAGAATGTCATTTATACTTATCACTAATTCAAAATGCTACTATATCTTATTATTTAATGTGTTAATAAATAAGCACACATATTACTATATCAGAAATTAATTTTAGCATTTTGATAACAGAATTTCAGCATAGTTTCCTTTGTAATCCTATGTATTTTGTCTTATGCATTTAAAAACATTATGAAGGAACTTCCTCAACATGATAAAGGATATATATGAAAATCCTACAGCTAACATTATCATCAAAGGGAAAGACTGAAGGCTTTGCCTATAAGATCAGAAACAAGACAAAGATGTCCACTTTCACCACTGTTATTCAATATTGTAGCAAGAAGTTCTAGCCAAAGCAATTAGGCGATTAGGCAAATAGAACACATCCAAATTGGAAGGGAATAAGTATAAGTTTTAGTTGCAGATGACATGATTATCCTATATATAAAAAATACCCAAGAATCCACACAAAAAAACTACTAGAGCTAATAAACAAGTTTAGCAAAGTTGCAGGGTACAAGATCAAAACACAAAATTCTGTCGTATTTCTATACACCAATAATTCCATTTACAATAGAAAACAATTCCATTTACAATAGCCCCCAAAGAATAAAATACCTATGCATAAATATAACCAAGAAAGTGAAAGACTTACACATTGAAAACTATAAAACATTGCTGAAATAAACACCCAAATAAATGGAAAGATATCCCATGTTCATGGCCTGGAACCCTTAATATTGTTGAATCAATACTACCCAAAGTAATGTACAGATTCGATGTAATCTTCAATAAAATCACAATGGCCTTTTTTTCTTTTGCAGAAATGGAAAAGCCAATTCTCAAATGCATCTGGAATTGCAAAGGCCCTCAAATAGCCAAAATAATCTTGAAGAAAAAGAACAAAGTTGGGGGAATCACATGTCCTGATTTCAAAACTTACTACAAAGCTACAACAAAAGTCATCAAAACAGTGTGGTACTGGCATAAAGACAGACATATAGACCACTGGAGTAGAATTGAGAGTCCAGAAATAAGCCCACATATCTATGGTCAACTGATTTGGAACAATGGGGAAAGAATATCTCTTCAACAAATGGTGTGAAGACAACTGGATATCATATGCAGGGTGGAATTTGACCTCTACCTCATACCACATACAGAAATCAACCCCAAATGGATCAATGACCTAAATATAAGAGCTAAAAATCATAAAACTATTAGGAAAAAATAGGGGTAAATCTTCATGATCTTTGATTTGGATTCTTAGATATGACACCAAAAGCATGAGCAAGAAAAGAAGAATAGATAAATTATAATTAAAATTCAAAACTTTTATTCATCAAGAACATTATGAAGAAAGTGAAAAGACAAGCTACAGAATGGCAGAAAATATTTGCAAGTCTTCTAGCTAATAAAGATCTAGGATCCACAATATATAAAGAACACTTACAACTCAAGAACAAGAAGACAACCCAATTTAAGAAATGAACAAAGGAATAGACATTTTTCCAAAGAAGATATACAAATGGCCAACAAGCACAAGAAAAGATACTAGTTTTTAGGGAAATGCAAATCAAAACTACAATGAGGCACCACTGCACACCCACTGGGGTGGCTGTAATAAAAAATAAAAGGAAAATAGGAGAAGTTGGAAGCCTCATACATTGCTGGTGGAAACGTAAAGTAGTTCAGCTCCTGTGGAAAATAGATTGGTAATTCTATGTTTAACTTTTTGAGGAACCTGCAATCTATATTCCAACGACCCACCAATTCCGTTCCTAGGTATATACCCCAAAGAATTGAAAGCAGTGAGAAGCGAGTAAGAGAAACCTCAACTAAATTGGAGGTGGGAAGGCCTGTAGGGGGAGCTCTCATGCCATATCATACATCTTCAATTACTCCAAACAGGAAAAGACCTAGGCTTGCATCTCAAACAGAAAGTACAACTACTTTATCACTAAAGGAAGATTTTTCTCCCCACCTGGCAACAGCCCAGCCAATGAGAATTACTGCAGCTCAGCGAATGAAAAGCCATTTCTGCCCTGAACTGTTATTTTCCTCCAATGGACTTTGAGTTAGAACATCTGCTCCCTACTCCCCCTTTTTCTCTATAAAAGCAAGCTCTCTTCCTTTGTTCTCTGGATTTCCCTATGGTTCACCATAGTATTTACATCCTGAATTGCAATTCTTTTGGCTATTCCCAAATAAACTTGTCTTGAGAGTAAAATAACTGGTGAATTTTCTTTTTTAAGTTGACAACAGGCACTTAAGTGTATGTACACACATGTTCATAGGAGCACTATTCACAATAGCTAAAGTTGCCCGAATGTCCACCAATGGACAAATTGTGGTATATTGATACAATGGAATATTGTTCACCCATAAAAAGGGATGAAATACTAATACATGCTACAATATGGATGCACACTTGTGTGTGTGCTAAGAAAAAGAAGGCACACACAAAAGGTCACATATTATATGACTCCATTTATATGAAATATTCAGAATAGATACATTCATAAACATAGCAGATTGGTGGTTGCCAGGGGTTAGGGAGGGTGGAACAGGGAGTGCTATAGACTGAATTTTGACCCTTCAAATTTAGGTGTTGAAGTCCTAATCCCCAAAGTTGAAGGCTTAGGTGTTGATGGTATTTTAAGTTGGGGCCTTTAGGAGCTAATCAGGTTTAGATGAGGTCACGAAGGTAGGGCCCTCAGAACTGTGAGAAAATAAATTCCTGTTAATTAAGGCACCCAGTCTATGGTATTTTGTGATGGCAGCGCAAGCTGACTAAGATAAGGAGTAACTGCTTGACCGGTACAAGGTGTCCTTTTGGGATAATGAGACTATTTCAGAAATTAAATAAGAGACAGTGGTTGTACAACATTGTGAATGTGCAAAGTGCTACTCTGAATGGTTAATTTTACGTTATGTCCCTTTCACCTTCGTGTTTTTAAAACAAACAAACAAAAAACATGAGAAATTTTCTGTGGGCTTCATCACGTGGCCAGAGGAGTTCAAGGAATGTTGAGAAGTCCAGCAACACTGGATCACTCCATCAGTATGCCACACCACGTAACACTTGTTTTCAAACAAACCCAAATCCTTTTTGGATTCCATGGTCTCCTGTAGCTAGCATTCCATTTTGCTGATCCCCTTCACAGCAGAATGCTTCTCAAAGGACATCACTGTGCGCTGTGACCCCCTCCAATCTGTCCTCCATCCTCACCAGAACCCTGCTACGCTGGGTCCTCATCTTCTGCAGCATTGGATGCTCTCCTCCACACTCTTTCTCCACAATACCAGACTCTCCACTTTTTCTCTCTTCCCCACTGGCCATTCTTTCTCAGCCTACTATGCTGCTTTTCCCTCTTCTTTCTTAACTTATTGGAATGTCCCAGGGCCCAGTCCTTGACCCCTATCCCCACTTACTAGTGAACTCAGCCTGTTTCATGGCTTTAAATACAATCTATTGGCCAACGACCTTCTACTTTACATCTCCCACTGGACCTCTCCCTTGTATTCCAGATGCTTGCAGCTGTCTACTTGACTCTTCTAACAGGCATCTTAAACCTGAAGATAGAAAACCATACTCTCCCTCCTCCACAATCTGCCTCCTCCCAGCCTTCCCTAACGGCCAAATGCTCAGGCCTCAAATCCAAGAGTTACAAGCCATTTCTTTACTTCTTGCACATAAATCAATCCTGTTGGCTCCACCTTCAAAATATGTCCAGAATTCAAATATCCCTCATCACCTGGCCTGCTGCCACCCAGTCCAGTCCAAGGGAGCCTGCAGTAGCCTCTCAGTTGCTCTCCCTGCTTCACTCTTGCACTCTACAGTCTACTCTCCATATGGCAGGTAGACAATCCTGTGAAATTAGGCCATATCTTACCACACCTCAGCTCAGAACTCTCCTCTTCACTGAGTGTCAATCTACAGGCTGACACATGGCCCTCTTACTCAGTTCCAGACATATTGTCTGTTTCGCATTCCTTGCTGCCCCTTGATCTGCTCTTCCCTCTCCCCTCAGATATTTTATCTGGTCACCCCTTGACTCTCCTCAAATGTTTGCTCAAAGGGAACATCCCGAGAGGCCTTCTGAACCACCTGCATCTCCCTCTACCCTCCTTTCTCTGCTTTATTGTTCTTCACAGTACTTATCACTTGCACATATAATTATTTTGTTTATTCTAGATCTTTCTAGGCTGGAATGTGAGCTTTTCAGCACAGATCTTTTGTTTTCTTCTCTGCTGTATCCCAGTCCTTGTCCTCCAAGGGCTCAGGTAGAGCCAGGGCATTTTCTGGGCAAGCTAGAGGTAATAAAGGCAAATAAAGCACGTTGAGCAAAAGGCAGCTAGCTCACTGGGGCACAGGGGAGACTGTGAGGTGAGGTCAGGGGGGTCAGAAGGTCCTGAGGGTCAAGTAGGCCACCAGAGGAATTAGGATATTATCGCAAGGGTTATAGAAAGCATACCTCCCATTCTGACAATGCTCATGTCCTCCCTTCAGTTATGGCTCCAATGTGTAAGAAATGATTTTCCAAAACTGGGAAACAGAAAAGAGATTACTAGTGACAAAGACTCTCTCCTTGATCAAACTTTAGCCAGGTTCCTCTGAGCCCTCTTTTCAACTAGGGCCCTCTTTTCAACCTCGGGCTTCCATGTCCATCCTTGCCGAGTCTAGTTTTAATAAGAATCCTGCTAGGTCAGTTTAGCAAGAATCTCCCAACCTTTGATATCTGATCACCCCTCATATCTAATCAAATTTCTCATCCCCCACCATCCTCCAGGTCATATCTGATGACCCTGACTCGCCTTCAGCAGAAATCCTGTTAGGTCAGTGTAGCAAGAAATCTCCCTACCCTTAATGTGTCCTCTTAGTCATTTTCCATCCGTTGACCCGCACCCAGCTCCTTGGCTGTAAATGCTCACTTGTCTTTGCTGTATTTGGAATTGATCTCAGTTGCATATGAGGTCTCTTATCACTTATTATAATAGTTCCTGGATAAAATCTGTTTTTATCATTTTAACTGCTGTCTGGTTCTGGTTCTCTTGGACAGTAGGTGTCCTTACAGTGGAGTGCTTAGCATTGTCTAGCAGCCCCTTGGGGATTATCTGATTCCTGGGCACCTTTGACTGACTTCTATTGACTTGACTATTTTACAATTCTATAGGAGTAGAGGTTAACTTGTAGAAAATTGATAGGAATGCCAATGGTTTCTGTCTGAGAGCAAGGCCAAAAATTCCTGTTTCCAGCAATACGAATAAAATTTGGCAAGAGATGCACCTGATTTCTCTCTGGTAGGAAAAAAAAATAACCTCAAAGTAAAAACCATAATCTTAAACATCACATTTTATTACACTTAGGATATTAATCTGCCATTTGTTTGTTAGCAATCTCTTTTCAGTATTCCTTTGGCTGACTGATTATTTTAAAAATCTCTACAAAATCTCCTTTGAATTGGTTATAACATAGTACAGGGCTCCTCATCAATGAGTTGAATAAAATCTGGATACATGTGCATCATATGTTTGTGTGAGAGTCATGTGTTTTATTTTTTGAAAATTATTTTAGCAAAATTCACCTCAGTGAGGGCTTACTTGACCACCCCAGTCTAAAAAAAGAACTCCACCATTTCATTGCCCTGCTTTTGTTTTGTCTTCGCAGTTTGCAGATATTTGTTTGTGCTGATTGTCTGCCTCCTGAGCAGTCAGCTTGCCAGGGCAAGGGCTACTGTGTTTGTTCACTGCCGTATCTTCAGTGAATCCTCAATAAAGAAAGAAAGAATGAATGAATGAATGAATGAATGAATGGTATGTGGTCTGGAGCAGAGGAGCTGGGCCTTCCCCTTTGATGCTAAAGCACAGTTGCTGTCTTTCCACTCTTGTTAACTGCTCCCCTGAATTCTTTTTCAATTAGGCCTGACTCGGATTTCTGTGTTTGTCTCTGTGTTGTCCAGTTTTAGCCAGAATCTCCCATCCTTGATATCTGATCGCCCTTGATATCTAATGGGGTTCCTCACCCTCCACCTGCCCTCTGCCCCACCAAGTGATGTTTCATCACGGTGGTCTGCCTTCAGCAAGAATCCTGTCAGGTTGGTAGATGGAACTCCTCCCTTACCCTTGATGATATTTTCTCTTACTAATTTTCCATCCACTGACTGCCACGCTGCTCCTTAGCTATAAATTCCCACTTTTTCTTGTATCCGGAGTTGAGTTCAATCTCTCTCTCCCTCCCTGCAAGATCCCATTGCAGTAGTCTCTACACCTATCCTGAGAGCTCCCTTTGAATAAAGTCTTCCTTACAATGCTTTAACAACTGTCATAAACGAATAATATTTCTCTTTAACACTGGTGCCCCATTATTTCTAACCACGGCTGCGTGACTTGGCAGAGGAAGAGGGGTAGACCTTGAAGGACGAGTATGCCCGGGACAGTAAGGCAGAAAGTCCTAATAACAATGAAAACAACAACAGCAATCACTTGCCACTTAAGTCTGTGGCAAGTGTATTTCCACGTGCTTTCCACGTATTAACTCAAGTAGTTGGCGTTTCCTCAGCGAGGGGAGGGGACATGCGGCGGGAGCCAGGGGTCTGGCAGTGGAGGGTGACCCAGGTGGGTAGCTGCCTGGCGCTTTTTCTCTCCCTTTGCTGCTACAGTTTCCTGTCTTTGCAGGGCGGGCGCCTGCGCCGTGGTCACTAACCCCTCTGGTGTTCTAAAGGGGATTGTGCTTGCCTCTGGAGGCTCGGTTCGATTCCCGGCCTGGGAGAGCCAGGCTGAACGGTCCCGGGTGCAATGTAGATGCAGCGTCCTCTAGAGCTCCTCAGGAGAGCCAGGCGCGCAATTGGCGCTTCTTCACGACCCTGGCTAGGTAGGTTGGACGACAGCCTGTCTCGGCGGTTGGGTAGGGCAACGCGGCCAGCCGGCACAGGAAGCAGGCTTTACAAAGAGGGCGGTAGGGGCGGGTGTCAGGATGGCCGAGTGGTCTAAGGCGCCAGACTCAAGGTGCTCACCTTGCCTACGGGCTTTCTGGTCTCCGAATGGAGGCGTGGGTTCGAATCCCACTCCTGACACGTGCGTTTTTTTCTCCCTCTCAGGGACCCCAAAACCTCGAGGGCGCCTGGCGTTTTCTTCTCTTTCCCGAGAAGGCGGCCGTACTCAGACTCTACCCTTTGCCACTGTCCTCCGCTGCCCATTTTTCCGGATTTACAATGGCTGAGCAGCTGCCTGAATAGAGAGGAAGGCGGTTTACCCGACGTTCATCCAATCATATTCATGCGTGCAAAGTACGTCAGGCGTCAAACGCTTAGTCTAGTTTGTTACAGGACGCTTGTTTTCTCAGTTCCCTGGTGGTCTAGTGGTTAGGATTCGGCGCTCTCACCGCCGCGGCCCGGGTTCGATTCCCGGTCAGGGAAACAGGTTTTTTTTTTTCTCTTCCGATTTGAAATAGTCACGTGTTTGATAACTTTGGAAAGTATGAGAGGCGAGCATTATTGCAGTTAATGAGGGCCGGCTGTGTGTTAGGTGTAGTCCTATACCTGCAAAAAAGGTAAGGACGATGCGGGCAGCACTAAGTGGTCCAAAAGAGGAGCCTGAGGGTGCCACAAGTGCCTGGTCTTCTAACGCCTGGGTTTAAAAAGTCGCCCCAAAAATCCAAAAGGCCATTAGAACGGCACATGCCACCTAGAGGGATGGCTCAGGAGGGTCTTAGCTTCTCACAATGCCTCAGGCAGCTGTCGCGATGTAAAGAAGTCAGGTAATTTTCCCCCACTCCAATATCTACCTTTTTATTTTGAAAATAGATTGAAACAATCAAAATAATGACATAACGAGTACTAGTGTTCTCTCTAT
The DNA here is from genome assembly GCF_041296265.1 of Equus caballus. Lineage (NCBI taxonomy): Eukaryota > Metazoa > Chordata > Mammalia > Perissodactyla > Equidae > Equus > Equus caballus. The sequence continues at coordinate 19,021,243 of NC_091704.1, forward strand.
CTACACGCAACATTGGTTACTATTTTGCCGCATTTTCTCTTTGTCCAGAGAGCTTCCCCAGCCTCCCACCCGTTTGAAAGTTGCAGACATCATTACACTACCCTGTGCCACACCTAAGAAAATCAGCATTATCGTGTCATCATATGCCAGTCTACATTAAAATTTCCCCCAGTTGCTCCCCAAATATCTTTCATAGCTGCTTTTTAAAAGTTTTTGTTCTAGGAATTTTCATTGCCCATTTTTCTATTGTGGTCCTATTAAAAATAGCATATTTTAATAATATAACACTTAAATCGCACATTTGAGTTGTATCTTCTTAACATTTGTATAATATTCTGAGCCTATATGCTTAATTTGTTATTTTTCAAAGTATTCACTTCTCCCTGGGCACCTTTTCTAGACCTCCAGGCCGGGGATGCCTTAGGATAGACTCTACTTCCCAATTATAAGCTGACTTTCCAGACGACCCCAGGCCTTGGACAAAGAATTTTCCCACTGCTTTACTGTGCCCTAGCAGTTGGCTTTTCTGTAATCCAGCCTAGTGTGGAGCACAGCCTAGTGAATGATGGCTCGGTCAGTGGTCAAGTTGTGCTGAGTTCAAGTCCTGATGTATCCTTTTAGCTAAAGGCAAGCTGTTTATCCTCTCTAAGCCTTAACTTTCTCATCCCTCAAACTGGTCAACCAAAGGATGAAGAAAAAAGAGAATGAAATTCTATCCAGTCTTTAAGTTTCAGTTTGAAATCTTCACTCATCTTCAAAAGAAATTAGAAGAAATCTAAACACACATAAGAACAAAGGGGCAAAAAAGCTGGAAAGACATTTAAATGGAACTGCAATTTTCTACAAGTGGCAGGATTATGAAAATTTTTAATTTCCTTTGTTGTAACTTCATGCATATGCTGATTTTTCTACCATGGGTATATAGAATTTAGTAGTTGAAGAATAATACACTTTATTTGAAAAACTGCTCACACCTTAGACAAAAATCAACTCAAACTGAATCATAGATTTAAATGTACCACTTAAAACTATAAAACTTCTAGGAGAAAACCTTCAGGACCTAGAGCTTAGTGAAGAGTTCTTGGAAATTACAATGAAAGCACAATCCATAAAAGAAAGCATCATTAAATCAGACCTCATCAAAATAAAAAACTTATTCTGCTAAAGACCCTGTTAAGAGGATGAAAAGACAACCTATAGACCAAAAAAAATATTTGCAAGCCGCATAGCTGACAAAGGACTCATATCCAGGACATGTAGAGAACTCTCAAAATTCAGTGGTAAGAAAGCAACCAATCCAATTAGAAAATGAGCCAAAGACATGAAAAAAAATCGGTGTTCAACGTTGTTGAAATGCAAAATAAAACCACAATGAGATATCATCACACACTTATCAGAATGGCTAAAATAAAAAATAACGATAGCACAATGCCGGTGAGGATGCAGAGAAACTGGATCACTTATGCATTGCTGGTGCGGATGCAAAATGGTACAGCCACTCTCGAAAGACTCTGGCAATTCTTTACAAAACTATACATACACTTATCATATGACTGAACAATTACATTCTCAGGCGTTTATCCCAGAAATATGGAAACTTATGTTGACACAAAAACTATACACAAATGTTCATAGCACATTTATTTGTAACAGCCCAAAACAGGAAATAACTGAAATGCCCTTCAGTGGGTGAATGGTTAAACAAAATGTGGTACCGCCATACCACAGAATGCTATTCAGCAATAAAAAGAAATGAACTATTGATACAGGCAACAGTTTGGATAGTTCCCAGGGAATTATGCACAGTGAAAAGTCAATCTTGACAGGTCACATACTATATGATTCCATTTATATAACATTCTAGAATGACGAAATTGTAGTGATGCAAACAGATTAGTGACTGCCAGGGGTTGGAGATGTTGGGAGGTAGGGAGTGGGGTGGGGGTAACTATAGAGAGGTAGCAAGAGGTAGGTCTTTGTGTTGGTGTAATAGTTCTGTATCTTGATTGTGGGGGGTTATGGGAATCTACACATGTGATAAAATCACGTAGAACTACATACACACATTGTACCAATGTCAAATTCCTGGTTTTGTTGTTATATTATAATTATGTAAGATGTAACCATTGGTGGAAATTGGGTTAAAGGTATACTGGGACCTGTCTATACTCTCTCCGCAACTTCCTTTGAATCTATAATTATTTTTCAAAAAATTACTCGCTCCCTAGATAGTAAGTGACATTAACCCCCAGCAGATATAATCCAGGAAGAAGCCCACCTCCGGCATCCTAAGGTTCTTCCCGTTTTACTCCTGACACATACCATCATCTATCAACTATCATACTTATTTGGACATATGTCAAAGTCTTTGCTTATAGATTGAATGTTTGTGTCCCCCACCCAAATTCATATATTGAAACCTAATCTCCAATATGTTGGTATTTGTGGTGGGCCCTTTGGGAGGTGATTGGGTCACAAGGGTGGAGCCCTTGTGAATGAGATTAGCGCCTTATAAAAGAGACCCAAGAAAGCTCCCTTGCCCCTGCTGCCATGTGAGGACACAGCAAGAAGTTGGCAGTCTGTGAATCAGGAAGAGGGCCCAAATCTGCTAAATCTCCTGGCACCTTGACCTTGGACTTCCCAGCCTCCAGGACAGCAAGAAATAAATTTCTGTAGTTTATAAGCCACCCAGTTTATGGTATTTTTGTTATAGCAGTCTGGACAGACTAAGACAGTCCCTAAACTTGTCTCCAAGTTCACTGAGGGCAGGACTTGGGTCTGATTCACCAGATTTCAGAGCCGCTATCAGAGTGGTTGTTTAATCCATGTGAACTTCATGTGTGCAGTGAGATAGAATGGTGACTCACTGAGACTGAGGGCGCCAATGGCCTCTATGGGGCTGGGCTGCAAGTGAGGAAGGAGACAGATAACCACGCTCTGTAGGGACTTAGTTGGGGTTTCTGTGGGTCAGTGTTGGGAGAGGCAATTGCCAAGCGGCCTGAGTGTCCCTATATGTTCTTGCTGGGTGTACCCAGTATCCAAGGCCCTGACTGCTCTTTGCTTGGGCAGCTTCTCAGAGTTGTGTTTTAGCGGACAAACCCTTGAGGGATGAGGTAATGTGTTCCCTCCAAACAAAGAGCAGGCTTGCTTACTACCTGCTGTACAATTGGTAAATGCTCTGAGCTCAGTGTTTCTCAGTTGCAATGCAAGCCCACTGCATGCATACTGTCCACCTGGGCCCCTTTGTATGCCCTCTTGGGACTTGGGGTGCTCATGCTGCTTGCTGTGTCATGAGCAATCAAGTCCTTTGTCTCTGACCCATACGTCTCATGTCTTCTGCCAGCATCCATGGAACTGCGGCAGGCTAACTTGTTAGCTTGCAAGTATGATAAAATCCCAAGACCCTGCTGGAGTGAGGTTCCTGGGCAGCCTATTGTTCTGACCTAGCCTCAGACTCTAAAGGGAATGGCACTATCTCAGCTGGGTTCTGACGGTCTTCCTGAAGGCACCTTGTTGCCTTTGGTGATGAACTGTCCTTTCACCTGGTAGCCACCTGGACCCTTCCTGTGGCTCTTTGGGTGATTAGTCATATGCCCAAGAGGTCCCTTGGGGATTAAATTCAGGCCAAGTCACTGTCAAATGATGGGCCTCTTTAGATCTCATGCATCTGTCTGCCTGACAGTTCTCAGAAGTATTGACTCCATCTATCTGTCTCCTCACCCCTCAGGGCTGCCAGGCAAAGACGATCCAGGGGCACAGGAAAGGGACAGGGGGCAGAGCATGTAGCCCTGACTTTGTACATTCTGAGAACTTCTATTTATTCAAACATTCAACATATTCATTGCTGAATGTCTCCAAAGTGAACCACTAATTCTTTCAGGAACACAAAAAAGAATAAGACAGAGCCACTGAGCATAGAAGAAGCCAGACGATTTGGGGTTAGATGACTTAGATTTTGACTCCTCTGGACCAGCATTTGTGACCTCAGGCAAGTTAGTTAACCTCTTGGAGAATCAGCTTTTCTTATCTGTAAAATGAAGTAATATTCGAATATATACATTGGGGATTGCTTTAATAACATGGAAAAGCATTCAGCATATTGCTGGCCACAAAGTTGCCTCCATCTAAGGACCTAAGTTCCCAACTTCTCTCAAAATTCACAGTCGTGGGAGGTGGAGGAGTCGAGATGGGGAGGGGAGCTAGTCCTGGACTCAGATTACAGGAACAAGAGAGGAGCCAAGGACCCCAGAGAAGGTCCTTGGAAGTCAATGGCCTCCCTAGCCCTCAGCACTCAATTCTATAATTACTCAGTCACTACCCAGAGTGTAGATAAAACACTTAGTGATAGCCTTAAACTCAATCAATGTTTTATTGTTTTAATCACTGAGTCACATGTTGTTGTCGAGACATTGCTAATAAATCCAAAGTCATGGGTAGCCAAATGTTGGATGGACTCCATTCCTTGGCCTTATGTGGCCACTTTTGGTCTGGCATCTTTGGGAAAATGTGAAGATAAAGTGAGATAGTGGATTTTGAGACTTTTCCTGACTGGAGATCACCCCAATTCCTGGGTGTCATGAAGTTGGCTGTAGCTCAGTTTTAGAGTGGGGCTCTTTTGAGTCTCTGGGGCCTTTCGTCAAAGCCAAGTCTGCAGACTCTTGGATGCTCTGTGCCACCCTGAGCCCTGACTTGATGGCCGTGTCAATCCAGCCGTGGGGCAGGGTTGTGTGCTCGCCAGCAAAATAGACCCTCCCTTCGGGTTTACAGAGTTCCCGGGCATAGTCCACATATTGGTAGGGGGTGAAGAAGGCGAAGCCGCCCATGGAATAGGGGTCCTGGCCCCAGTGCTTTACCATAGAGTAGGGGCACAGGGTCCGCAGCTCCTCCTTGGGGCGGTCATGGACTGCGGCCAGGTCATCCAGGACGACATCGACTGCCCGGGTGTGGTCCATGGCAGCAAAGAAAGAGGAGTCGTCATCAACGGTATAGGAGGCCAGGATGACCCCTGTGCCATTGGGAAAGATGTGGCTGGGATAGTAGATGAAGCGGGAAGGTCGATCAGTGCTGGACTTGCCTCCAAAGATGCCTTCATCTTCCCAGAAACGCTGCGTGCAGGCCAGAATCACTTTGGTGGCGCTGTTATAGTGAACGGATCGCAGTGCATCCTGCTTGCCAGGGGAAAGAGGTGGCTGGAAATGGAGAAGCCGGGCAGCCTTAGCTGTGCTGGCCACGATCACATAATCTGCGGTTAGACGTGCCCTGGGCTGCAGTGGGTCTGGGGTCCGGTAGGTGATATGGACTCGGTCTCCATTTGTCTCTACCTCCTCCGCTGGTGAGTGGAGCCAGACCGTCCCTGGCAAGAGGGCAGCATGCAGGGCCTGGGGGAGCTGGTCAAAGCCCCCAACGATTTCATGGAACCTGAGAGTGAGCAAGCAAAGGAGGGAGACAGAAGTAGGTTGATGGACAAGGCCATACTGAGGATGGGCTGTTTAGACTGGACAGAGGCTGAGCCCTCTAATGGACCTGCTCTGGTCCTGTGTGCTAGGGAGATAAGTCACTGGCAAAAGGAAGACATGCTAGGCAGGGTGGCCCTTAGCACCGGGGAATTAGAGAAAGGCACCACTTTGCGCCAACAAATCAGAATAATGCATCCCATCTGGGCAAATACAATCCCTTGCCGGAGCCCCGGTCTTGGAGCTGGATCATGCTGGCTCTCAGATACTCCCCTCCTGCCCCCTTGGGTGGTCACTTCCATGCAGGATTCCTGGCTATGGGGCCAACAAAGACCCAGGTTTCTTACAGGTCCTCTCAGCCCCTTCCATAATGTCCTTCGAGAGAGCCCAGCACAGCGTGACCCTCGACACATGCAGCACCATTAAGATCCTCCACCTGGCCTTGCTTAAGATCCCCCCTTTTCCTTCCATTTCCCTTTAAGACAGTCTTTGGCTTGAATTTAAATGGATTCACCCTGAATAAAAATTCTGGAAGGAAGGGAGAAGATGCTACTGGGAAAAGAAGAGGCCTGGATGCTCAAATAACTAAGCCAGTCCCCTCAGCCACTGTGGGCTCGCAGTGTCTGTTGCTCTCTTGGAAATGTCTGTAGGCTGTTTTTTTGGAGTTGGATCATAGAACCCACAGGGAGAGTAAATCCTAGTTTATTTTATCTTTGCAGCCCCAGACCATTTGCACAGGAGCCAGGAGTTTGGTGGCTGAAGTCTGGAGTTAACACCCCTGATACAACTTCCTGGGCTGAAAGACAGTAAGTGCCCAGTGTAAGGATCCCTGTCTGTGTAACAGGAGAGGTAAGGCCCACAGCAAAGCAGGCCTGTAGCCTCCGGATGTGACTGCCTCTTAGCCAGAGGGTCTCAAAGTGGGTCTCCTAGACAGAAAGCAGCAGCGGCCTTGGGAACATGTCAGAAACAAAGATTCTGAGGCCCTGGCCCAGATCTACTGAATCTGGGACTCGGGGTGGGCCCCGGCCACCTGTGATGCTGAGGCTCAATGGGGTTTGGAGAACGCTGCTTTCCCCCCTTCCCCATTTCTTTTGAAATTTTCCACCTGATTTGTCTAATCTATCTTTCTATCACTTTTCTGCTTAGTAACTGGCTAACCCATGCCCATTTTCCCACCTCCCTACCCCACTTCCCACCGGGGCTCCTGGAAGAAGGAGATGATGCCTCGCAGGGTTTCCACGAAGGCCTCATAGTAGCCAGCATCTGTGTTGAGCAGGTCCCCGATCATCTGCACGGCCCCGAGGCTCAGGTTCCCCACCTTGATCAGGTACTCCTGCACCGACCGAGTGTAGAGAGAGAAGGTAGGGGGGTCAGAACGTCTGCGAACAGACAGGAGAGCCCTTGATTCCTGCCTAGGGACAGCAAGGAACAGAATTGGGCATGGTAGAATGGGAGGTACATACTCAGCCTGGCCCCGGGCGGCTGCGAAGGCTCGCCCTGGCACGCTAGGCTCTGACAGTGCTCACATTGCTCTCCCTGGTCCTAATAATGGGAAAGCAGCTGACACTAAGTGCCTCTCCCCACATGCACACATTTTTATGAGCCTTTCACTTGTATCACCCCCATATATAATGTTAAGAAGTAGCTTATCACTCCCCTTTTACAGACTGGGAAACTGAGGCCAGGTCTTCATGTCTACCTCAAGTGTTTTGGGCCCAGTCTGGCTTTGCTGACCTCCCTGTAAGGTCTGGGCCCTTATGATGAGCAGGAGGAAATCTGGGTACTGAGTATTTTTTTCTTACTCTGCTTTAACCCCCCACCACCCTGTCGCAGTCTGGGCTAGCCCAACAGCAAATGACCCTGAGGTTCTGCTTCTGGTGCGCCCGCCAGGCGAGAATGTGCCCCATGCTTCACTGCTGCTTCCTTCTCTCGGGCAAGGCCAGAGTGGACTCAACAGAGCTGGCCAGGAGGGATCCGTCAGTTACGGTGCCAACTACCTGTGTGCACAGGTCTGAGGGGTGTCCAGGGCCGAGTTGGTCCCCTTGTTACCAGTACAGGCAGCCCTGGAGGCTTGGCACTTGGGGAACAGGCCTATTACAGGCTGCCAGGATGGCAGGGCACAGCTGGCCTAGCATTAACCTGGGCAAAATGCCTCTATCAAACATGCTGGTTTAAACTAGAAATAAGACTACAGGGCCCCACCATCTCAGGGAAAACATCACTGAAAAGTTCTTGGAGACACATGGGACTGTAAGACCTACAGTGTGGACAACCAGGACCAAGAGAGGTTGCTGGGCTCTCTGCCTCTGGAGTGGGGTGTGGGGTGGGTGGGAGGAGGTACTGGCAATTTGCTGTAGCTTGCCTTATTTTCGAACCTTTTATCTCTCCTCCCTCCCCACGTCCCTCCTTCTCTTCCTCCGTTCCTTCCCTTTTTTCTGCTCCATCCATCCCCACCCTCTCTCGCCCTCCAGGAGCTTACATTCTTGCAGGGGTAACAGAACAGCTATGTGGACATCTGGGGGAAGAGCGTTCCAGGCAGAGGGAACAGCCAGCCAAAGCCCAGAGGGTGCGCTTGACAGAGTAAGAAACAGTAAGGGGCTGGGGTAGGTGGGCGAGGAAGGACTCCTTCTTCCTCTCTGGCAACCCTGAGCCACAGGACCTGGCTCAGGTGCCCGCTGGCTGCTGGTTGGGGACGGCAGGTCAAATGTTAATATCACTTCTCAAGCTGGGAAGTGGGCAAGTGGTCCTGCTGTGGTTTCCGTGGAGGCATGACAGGGTGAGGTGTGGGCCACAAGAAGCGAGGGGTCTCGAGACTGACCTTGGTAGAGAAGGAGTCGTACTTCTCCAGCACCTGGCTGCAGCTGCTGGTTTTCAGCTCCTCCATTATCTGGGCACGGAGGAAGGAGGGGCGCTCGGTGAGAAGCAAACTCCGCCCCACGCCCTCGCCTCAGCCCGGTCCAGCCCCCCATGCTCCAGCTCCTTAGCTTCAGCTTCTATGTGGCTCCCAGCCTTGCTTTATGTGCGTCCCAGGTTCCAGGACTGCGTCCCACAGCTAGTCTGAGTGTCCCCATGGCGGAAACTTCACCTCCACTATTAGACAGACTACGGAGCGTGTACGGGTAGGGGCCAGGGCTGTGCGGTCAGCCTGGGAGTACCGGAGGTGGCAAGTCTACTTCCTTGTCTGCTGTTGGACACGTTTCTGTTGGCCTCTGGGGCCACTGTGAACTGCGTGGGCATGCTGGAGAGCCTGGCGCCAAAGAACCGCTCAGTGAGGCTAGGTGAGGTAGGAGGGCTGGGCATGTATATGCTCGCCCTCTGCTCACCTTCCGCAGCGAGTCTTCGAAGAGCTGTTCTGCCGTCTTCCGCTCCTCGTCAGCCCTGACTGGATAGCCCAGCAGTCGGGGGTCGGCCTGCACCTCCCCCATTCGCCGCCGCACCCCATTGACCAGCACCCAGGTCTGGTTGTTAGAGGGATAAAACTCGTTGAGCTTCAGTCCATACTTCCTGATGAGCTCACGAGAGAGCCTGTGGAGTAAGTAAGGGACGGCTCAGCAGGGACAAGGAAGATGCCAGCCCTCCTTGCTCCCGGGGTTCATTCCACACTCCCTACGGATTCACAGAGGCCACCCCTGGCCTCTATCCAAAGACAAGACACCAGGCCTCTCCCTCACTGTGCTAATGGTGGCAGGGCCATGAGGGAATGGGGCCACTGTAGTGGTCACACTACACCAGGGCCTCCATGCTGGCTGAGATCTCTCACTTTGCCTGAGACCTCTGTCCTCCAGGTCTTGGAGGTGCCATGAGAGCACACTGGAAATGTCTTCTGGATTCATCCTCCCTGGAGGCCATGCTCATCCCTCCCCAGCCTCCAGGCAGCATCCTCCACACCCCTGCTTGCTCCACAGGCCGAGTCCTCCTTCAGGATGGCACTCCATGAGGACACCTGGTGCTAGCTTCTGATCCCTGGGCTCCCACCAGACTCCACACCTTCCTAGAAGGACGCTCATTATTTCCATCTTTAGCAAATCTAGCAGGTAACTTGACTTTTCAAGGTGCTCTTCCATCTCAATTGTCTTTTGGGATCCTCCACATCACCTTTTAGGCAGGCAGGGCAGGAGCCATTATGCCCATTATGGTAGATTAAAACACTGAAGCTTGGAGAGGTTCTGGGACAGGTCTGAAGCCACCAAAATGAGTTGGGGCAATCCAGCCCTGCTGGCTTCCAGGAGAGGACTCCCACCCGTCTCTGTCCCTCTTGGCCTCAGTGCTGATTGCTGTTCTAAGAATGTGTTCTAACTGTATGTTCTTAGATTCTATTTGGCATCCATTAATCATAGGGCTGAACCATCGCCAAAGTGTTTACCTCTCTCCTGCACATCAGCTTGCCTAGAACTCTCCTTTCGTGTGCAGACTGGCTGATCCAAGGCCATGCACGGCCCCATCCACACATCATGCCAATATTTCCCCTGCTCTAAATCACCCAGGACCACGTACCAGGCAGCTAGAGACCACTCCCGTCGGCCAAAGCCCACCACAATTATCCAAACTAGCCAGTCCTACGCTGTTTACTGTGCCCTGCCTTGCCTTTTCCTTGGAAACCCCAATAAAGGCCGTGTTCTGTGACTTCCCCTCACTCCTGTCTTCTGCCTCCTGAGCATCCCAATGCATCCCAGGGGCCCTGTGTGACATGGAGTGTTCCTTTCTCTCTGGAAATGTAAGAAATTCTTCTTTCAATGGCATTAGGCTGTCTGTGGCTACTCATCACCTCCATAAATTAAAATCCCAAGGGTACAAATGAGATAGCTGTCCAAACCCCAGCCTTCCTCACCCATCCCCTACTTCCCCCAAACATACCTGTGGTGGGCAGGGATCCTCATGGCGCCCAGCTCCACGTACCACTGTGCTCCAGGCACTCTGTGGGTCTCTATTCTGCCACCCACACGCCCTGAGGCCTCCAGGACAGTCACCTAGAAAGACAGCCCTTTCCTGGCCTCAATGAAGCCAGCCACTTCCTTTCCTGGCACAGCTCCCACAGCCCTCCTGCCTCTTCCCCAGGTCTCCCTCCGTTATTGGGTCAGATCACTCACCTCTCCCTGTATTTCTACCCCTGCCTAGAGCTCTAGACCTGGCTCCCCAACCCCGCTCTTTGAGGCCATCCACTTCTCTCTCTCCCAAGTCCCCCGTCATGTACCTGGTGGCCAGCGTCCTGCAGGGTCTTGGCAGCAGTGAGCCCAGCCATACCTGCGCCAATCACCACTACCTGTTTCCTTTCTGCTGTCTGCCTCAGCCCATCTTGGGCCAGCCGCACCAGCTCTTCATACTGGGGGTCCTCCAAGCACTTGAGAAGTTGGCTGTTGAAGGCCTGGGTACTCAGGCTGAGCATGGACAGGAGGCCGAGGGCCAGCCAGCCTGGGCACATGGCTGTGGAGATGGCAGTCAGGCAAATGGTTGGGGACCAAGAAGTCCAGCTTGTCTTAACACTTGCTTGAGGAGTGGTTGTATCACCAGACCTGTGATGCAACATCCCAGCACTCCTGAACACCTATATACTTCCTTCCCAACCAGAGGGTGCCTTAGTCATGGAGCCTGCCAAACCTCCTCCTTTCCCCCCACTCATCGGTGCTGCTCCCTCACAGCTCCCACTCAAGGAATGATGGAGACTGGGCCAGCTGGACTACCCTCAGCCCAATGGGGGATGAGTGGAGTGGACCTGCCCACCACGTTGGGTGCCCCATTCCCCGCTTGGGGTTGATAGAATGTTTGTTGCAGTGAGAAGACCTGATTCACTGTGGCTGTGGAAGGATGGGGTGAGGATGAAGAGTATAAAGGCATTGTTTAATAATGCCAACAGTCTCTGAGATGTACATGGCAGGCTACCAGCTTCCTAAGCCCCAGAGAGACATTCTGAGGTCATTTCCCAGACATAGCCAAGGTTCATCAGGGTTAAAGACTTTGCCAGACTGTGAGCCTCCATTTCCACACCTGGCTAGGACAGGGAAGTTGGCACCCATTCTGGCTCAGCTCCTGGAACGGATGGGTCATACCTTCCCTCTAGGAGCCTGTGAAAGGTGTACATTATATGATTGTCATTTTCTTATTGTTGTTATTGTTGAAGCTGTTATCTGTGTTATGGGCTGAATTGTACCTCCCCAAAATTCATGTGTTGAAATCCTAACCCAAATTACCTTAGAATGTGACTGTGTTTGGAGATAGGGTCTTTAAAGAGGTGATTAAGTTAAAATGAGGCTGTTAGGGTGGACCCTATGCAAGCTGACTGGTGTCCTTATAAGAAGAGAAAATTTGGACTCACAGAGAGAACCAGGGATGTGGGCACAGAGGAAAGACCCTCTGAGGATACAGCAAGAAGGCAGCCATGTACAAGCCAAGGAGAGAGTCCTCAGGAGGAACCAACTCTGCTGACAGCCAGATTTTGGCTTTCTAGCCTCCAGAACTGTGAGAAATAACTTTCTGTTAGTTAAGCCACCCTGTCTGTGGCATTTTGTTTTGGCAGCCCAAGCAGACTAGTACAACCTGTCACCGTGTTTCCCTCTGCATCTTTCCCCACAGCAGAGGAGAACAGAGGGCCTGGTTCTGGCCCAGGGCTCTCAGGTCAGACCCACCTCCCCAAAGCCTTTAAAAAATGTGTATTCACTTTTTATGTGTATCCTCACAGGCAAAGCTTGGATGCACTCTTGATTCCAATCTCAGGATTTATGTTTAATTCAAGCCACCTTTTCTCCTTCTTTTATGACTGAGACAGCATAGTGGCATTCAGAAAAAGAAAACACAGAGGGACAAATCATTTGTACCTCTCCTGCCTCATTCTTCCACCCCATTCCACTCATCACCATCAACAGTTGGCTGCAATCCCTTCAATTCTTGCAAAGAGTAAGATATAAGACTGTTGCTCAATAGCCTGTCTTCTCCATTTTGGACCAGAAATCAATCCCTTCTACACAGAGCCTGGCTCTTGGCGAGTTCTCGACACATTTATGGAATATAGGGGTGGAGGGATGGACAGATGGACGGACAGGTGGATGGAAGGATGAGTGGACAAATAAATAAGTGGATGGATGGACAGAGGAAAGGAATGATGAGTGGCCAGACACTTCAGGGCCTGCTGCAATGCCCCCCTCTGGTATCTGCATTTCATCACAGAGTCCAGGCTTGGGGGCAGTGCCCGGCCCAGACTGTTCCTCTCTGTCCTTTAGTTCACCTTTGCCCTGACCCTGGCCACTCTCCTAGGGGCCTCCTGTACTTCTCCAGCCTCCCTCCGAGAACTTGTGTATCTGGCTCTCTAATTCCTTTTACTGTATGCACACACATTTCAGAATTCAGCCTTTCTCCACCATCTGAATTCATCCAACTCTTCTTTCTTCAAGGAAGAGGAGTGGGGCTTATCCTTCTCCCCTCCCTCAAAGCAAGAAAGTGAAATCTGACGCATCCTGAAGTCATAGGTCTTGTCCGTTTATCTATTCACCCTTTTATGATGTTTCTTTTTTAACCACAGAGCTTATTGCTAGAAAATGGTGTTTGAAACTGTGAGCATTTCCAGCATATTGCTCAGCCCTTAAAGCGACGAGAAGATGCACGGTTGAGCCTTCCAGGAAACACAAGTGCTTTGGGTGGAGGAGATTTGCATGGAGTTACTCACACTCTCTCATCTGCTGCAGCCCTGGGGGGTCAGCTCATTAGGGCAGAGGGCTCCTCCCTAGTTAAGAGGAAAGCGGAACAAAATACCTTTGAGCTGAAGGAGCTGTCAAAACAATGCAGTACAGCCCTTGATTTCACACAGAAGAAACCAGACCCAGGGAGCCTGAGTTGGCCCTGGTGCCACACAGGTATTCATTATTTGCAAAGCAAAGTTGACACCAGACCCACAGCTCTGAGCCCCTCCATCCACCCTTTACCCTCCTGAGCTAATCAACCACTGCCTTAAAGAATCACTGTATCTTGTCTCTGGGGTAGGGCACCGCTAAGCAACCCAGATGTCTGCCCTTTGAGCCAGGGACCCGGTCTTCCTTGTCCACCTTGGTTTTGCCCATGCCTGGCACAGCTGCAGCTCCATTATGACTACTTAGTGACTATCTGCTGGATGAATGAACAAATGAGTGAGGATTAGATATGGAAACCACACATCCTAAATCTTCATCTTCAAGAAATTCTTTCCCTTGTCCTCTCCAAAATACATACGTCAGATGATACGTCTCCATTTTTGGTTTGAAAAGCAGGGTCATAGTAGGCCCAAGGTATGGGGGAGGCCCAGCCCAAAGCCCTAGACAGGCAGGCTCCCTGTGGGTACTCACAGACGTGGTTCTTGGGTCCCCAGGAGAGAGCTTGTTCCAACAGGCTGGTCTTGTTGGTGTCCAAGTTCTGTCTGAGAGATATGGGCAGAGTCAGGAGATGTATTCTGTCCTGCCTATGAACTTCCCAGCTTCCAGCCTTCAAATACATTCGGTTCGGCAGGTCTGCTGGGGAGCAGGCCCTGGAGAGGGAAAGCTCGGGGTGGGAGGTAAGCAGATGGAATCCAGTGCTCTCTTCTCCACTTGCTTCCAGACCTCTCCTTTCTTGCCTCCCCCTACCTGGATCGAGTGGACCCTTCCCTCACTAGTTTCCTTGGCTAGAAACCCTGAAGTAGATTTGTGTTCTCCTTCCCCTGAGTTTCCACATCCGGGGTTTCTAGCCCCCTCAGCTCTGCCTCCCTAGGGCCTCTCACACCAGCCCCCACCCCTTCTGCACTAAGGCTCCCTCCCTTACCTGGCGTAGGTGCTCCCTTCACTTTCTCCACAAAGGTCACTGCCTCTGGCCTTTCCCTGTTGGCCCTTTTCTCCCTTGGCTACCATCAGAGTGATGGTTCTAAATGCAAGTTGGGTTATGGCAGCCCCCTGATTTAAACCCCCTTGGCTTCTGAGCTACTTCACTCTCCTCTCTACTAAAGCTCTATCTTTGCATGATTATGCTTTCATTTACTCTTCGGGGCTGTGAACTGAACGATATCAGGGCACTTGCTTCTTAAGTAGCAGGCCTAGTGGAGGGCCAGGCATGCAGTGGTGCTCAAAGAATGCTCCATCAGTGAATGCAGGAATGAGGTGTGGGGCTGTGCTCCCATCTCAGCCAGAAGTGAAGCCAGAGGACGATGACACAGCTGCTTTTCTGAATTCAGGCAGCGTTTTGCTCTTCCCTTCGCCTCTTCTTAGACTTGGCTCCTCCCACAGGGGCCCGCTTCTCACTCCTTCCTCCTGTTCTTTAGGATGTTCAGGACAGATTTCTCCACCTGTGGCTTCATTCTGGATGCGAGCCTCACACTTTCTCATCCAGCTTCCCACAGCATTTTTGTTCTCTGTGCACACCTCCCACTTCCCGGACTCAAGCCTGCTGTACTCCCTACAGCCCTCTGATTCTGGGAAATATTACCCTCCTCTGTCTCTCTCTTTGCTGGGTGGGGAGGGTTTGGAGTTTCTAGGGGCATGGGGTGGGGAGCATGGAGGCCAGGTGCAGGCTGGGCTGAAGAGAAAGCAGAGGTTGATGAGAGAGAGTAAATGTGTAAATGTGTCAGCACCCCTGGCCTCGTGGCCGAGTGGTTAAGTTCGCGTGCTCCACTGCAGGTGGCCCAGTGTTTCGTTGGTTCGAATCCTGGGCGCGGGCATGGCACTGCTCATCAAACCACGCTGAGGCAGCGTCCCACGTGCCACAACTAGAAGGACCCACAACGAAGAATATACAACTATGTACTGGGGGGCTTTGGGGAGAAAAAGGAAAAAAATAAAATCTTTAAAAAAAAAAAATTATGTCAGCACCCCTTCCTGGCACAACAGCCTCGCTCTCTGCAACCCAGAGCCAGAAGAGGTTCCTCAATCTTGGCAGCGTTCACCAATGCGCTAGCCCAGATATTCAGGAGGGATGCTGGCATCCTGTTTCAGACCTTTCTAATCACCTCCCAAAGTGCCCCAACTTCACCACCAAACTCATGCACAGTAACCAGAGACGACAGAGCTTCAAAGTGCTGGAGATCTTTGGAGATAGGCATAGTGCCAGCTAGGGATGTGATGAGAAAAACAACTTTTGTTTTTCTGAGTTGCTGCCTAGGCATTTTACATCTGACAACCCTGCTCACACCCAGAATCTGGACATTTGGATAAGGATCTGAGTTTAGGATTCCTGCCCAAGTTCCTGCTTTGCTTTTCCCAGGCCACCTTTTAAAATAAGCACTTACGGTTGAGCCCGTGAAAAGTTAGTAACCTCTGCCCCAATCACCTTATAATTAATAGGTGCTTTCAACCCTGCTCTCTATCTCCTGCTGGCTCCTGACCTGAGACAGAGGATCCTCCTTTCTCTGACTCATTGCTCCCTCACCGCTTCTAGGATTTGTGAATAATAAACCTTGTAACTCTACTTCCTTTGTATGAGTGTATTGAAATGTGCCTTCAATCAAAATGACCCCAGGGTTTTCACTTCCCCAAGGTTGAGGAAGGCTTGGATGCTGAGGGAGCTACCTGCTCACCCTCTGTGGATGGCTTGTACATCCTCACTCAGCAGGTCATAATCTGCATCTTCTTAAATTTAATATACCAGCTATGGACCCCTAATATAAGAGGTGAGAGTAAGCTCAGTTATCTCTTATTCTGATGGACCTCATTGATTTGTTTATTCATTTATTATTCATTCATTCAGCACATCTTTACTGAATACCCTATACAGACCAGGTACTATTCCAGGTGCTTCGAATCCCTTAGGGGACAAAACACACAGAATTTCCATGAGAGGATGTGCAAATGGTGGGCATCATCATTAGTCATCAGGGAAATGCAGATTAAAACCCCCATGAGATTCCTCTTCACATCCATTAGCCTTTAGAGAATGGCTAAAACTAAACAAGTGACAGTAGGAAGTGCTGGCCAGCATGTGGAGCAAATAGAATTCTCATACAGTCTTGGTAAGTGTGTAGCTTGGTACAATCACTTTGGAAAATTGTTTGTCACTATCTACTAATGCTACATATATATATACCCTATGATCCAGAAATTCCACTCCTTCATACAGACCCACATATTAATTGAGTACATATGTCCACCAGAGACATGGACAAGAATGTTCATAATGGCCCCAAACTTGAACTCACATGGATGAACAATGTATATAAAGTGTATATTCATACAATACTACCCAGCAGAAAAAAAAGCAATTAAACAGGAAAAACGAAACTAATCGCTGATAACACACCACGACATGGATGAATGTCACAGACACACAGTTGAGCAAAAGAAACCAAAGGATACATACTGTATTATTTCATTTACATGATGTTAAAAACAGGCAGAATTAACCAATGGGGATAAAAGTCATAGTAGGGATTATCTCCTGAGGGTGTTGCCTTGAAAGGAGCATAGGAGACCTCTCTGGGATGATGGAAATGTTTTATATCTTCATCTGGGTGGTGGCCACTCGAGTGTATAAATACTGAATGTACAAAATTTCGTTAATTAAGATATCTGAACGATACTCTATATGAACTGTATCTTAGTAAAAATTTAAAAACAAATTCTAAATCATAAGAAAGTACCCATGTGCTAAAATTAAAATAGCTTTTTTTCAGGTTAAAAAAGGGAGAAAGGGAGATACTATGGAGGAGAGAGAAAGCCAACAAAACAACTGTACAGTATATCAGGTGATGAACAGCTCTGTGGAGAAACAGAAGTGGTCACAGGGCTTGGAGAGAGGTAGGCGGGGGCTGGGCCCCAGAGGAAAAGCCAGGTGTGAGGCTGAACAGGACTGAGGCTGACGTCTGCTGAGATCTCCCCATTCTATCCACTGCCTGCATGGCTTCTAGGACTCAAATACAGCCTTAGAAGCCTAAGCACTGGCAAGCAAAATTCTCAGTAAAAGGTTGCCAAACTCCACTAGAAGAAAGTTCAACCAAGTTCTGATTTTTGTTTGTGCTTTAAAAATATCCAATACAGAATTGCTAGGGAGTCCTTGTCCTTTTTTGGAGGCTGCCTCTGGGTTGCCAGGGCCAGGTTTTGGATTTGACATCACTTCTGCTAATCTAGTTCTGATGTTAACTTCACTCATTCCTCACCCACATGCCTAAAGGAAGGTTGTCTTATGCTGTTTCCTGATGAGGAAACCAAGGTTCAAGGAAGTCAGGACTTGCTAAGAAGCCCTGATCACCTTGCATGCATGTGTTTGAGCTAAGAGTGAGTCCTGCTCTGCCTGGCTTCCAAGGACGCATTGTGCAGTGCCTCCTGGGGGTAACTACCACAGGGCTACAGACTAGGAAAGACCTGACCAACATCTGGCTCAAGCTCTGGCGCTGCACTGGCTACACAAGTGTGCACACGGACACCACACACAGGCACACACCGGAGGCCCAGCAAGCGGAGCAGCTTTCAAGGGTGGGTGGTGAGCTGCCAGAGCAGGGCTGCCCCAGGAACCTGTAGCCTGCAAAGTGGACAACCCTTCAGGAAGGTGGGGACCTGGCCCGCCAAGTGTGTCTTGGGACCAACATTCCAAGTGCCGAGTCCTGACTATGTAGGCTGCGGCTTGTGTCTTGATGAGTGGTAAGCTCTGCTCGGGGCAGCGAGAGGTCACGCAGCCTAGACCTGTTGCCCAATCTACTCAGAGCCAGGAGAGGGGAGTACTCAGACTGCCTGGATGTGGAGACCTTGGCCAAGGGAGAGTCTGGCAAGACCTCCAGCCTGTGCTAGGGAAGCTTGTCCTGGGGAGTCTGTCCTGTTGGAGGTAGGGGGAACTGTCCTGGGAAGCCTGTCCTGGGAAAGCCTGTGCTGGGGGTCCTGTGCTGGGAGGGTCTAGCCTGGGGGAGCCTTCCCTGGGGGGAGTCTGTGATGGGGGGTTTTGTGCTGGGGCGTTCTCTCCTCAAGGAGGTTCTCTGCTGGGAGGTGTGAGCTGGGGAAAGAGACTCTGCAAGCTTGGGTTGACAATGAGTTGTCCTCTAGTCCCCCAGGATTGAGTCTGCTCACTGAGGGTGGGTAGAGGCTGGGAGGCGATGAGAGTAGGACAGGAAGGATCTAGGACATAGAAGGTGCAAGACTCTGGGCCAGTGAGGGTGAGACCCCATGAAGGGGCCCTGAGCCCTATGTGGCCCGTCACTGGCCCTCACCTGTACCCTTGCCCTCCTCTTTTTCACCTTCTCTGTCCCTCCTCCATATCCATGCCTCAGAGTGTAAAAGCTGCCCAGAACCCAGCCTGCTCAAGCTCTCTGCATCCCACACAGAAGCAGATGATTACTGAGCCATGCCCTGGCACTGTCCTCTTGGCACAGGTGTCAAATAGAGTCAAACAAACACAGCAGATGTGCTATGTGGGTCTTGCTGCCTCTTCCCGGCCCCCAATGGGTTGAGGACAGGGCAGGGGCACCAGGCACACCACCACTGCCTCTGCCTCTCCCTACTCTCCCTAGCAAGCATAAAACAGAACCTCAAAAATTGCATGGAGGCCTCTAAGGGGGAGGGCATGCAAGGCAGGGATAGGAGGAGAGAATAGGGACCCAGGAGGAGTAGGAGACATGCAGCCCACACCCTGACTTTGAACTGCTCCATCTCAGACCCCCACGGGGGCTGACTGGCCTACGCATCATGCAGAGCCTACTTCCCCAAGACATGTCCTCCTCTGTCTGCATCAGCTCCCAGGAAAATGGGAGACAGGCTGTCCTTTGGGCCACCCCAGGACCATCTCACCCTTATGAGAGGATGTAACCACAGAGGGCAAGTGGAGGGGGTCTCTCCTTTGGACACACAGATGGGGGACTCTGCCCCCACTTCACCTCAGACCTCATACCATTTCGTCTCACTGGAACCCTGGCTGGTTGCTCACCAAGAACCAACCCCCGGGAAGATGTGGCCAGGGGAAGGGTCCTGGTCCAAGTGGAAGGGGACGTGGTCTTGGACCAGGGGGAGGCGAATGCACCCCTTCGGGGGTGGCAGGCTGGTAAGACGAGGCATCACTTACAGGGTCTGAAAAATTCATCCTAAAAGGCTGTGATGTGACAGAAGGTGAGGGACCACTTACCTGAGAACCTGCCTTGGGGTAGGGCATGTACACAATGCCAAGCCTTCAGCATCTGTCAGAGTCTTGCACAAAGATGTGCTCATTGTGCTCCTGTCCCCATGTCATTGGGCTTCCTGGCCTTGGTTCCCTCTGCTTTCCAGGTCTCTGATGACAGGCCCTGCAGGAATGCAGGAAGAAGAGGCTATTAGCCAAAACCAAATGCTAAGGCTTGCTCTCTTTCCCTCATCAGATGTCCAGGGAGAAATCCTCTCCCTGATACAATAGGTGCTTGTGCAAGAGCATTCCAGTCAGTGGCCCAGCAGGACCAGGCAACCTGGGACTGGGTGGATGGGGCAGGCTCTCGGTTTCTACCTCCCACCACCTCCCTCCACCTAGCTCCTGTGTTTGTCTCCCAGCAAATCCCGCCAGGGGTGGGCCAGGGTGACATGAGGTAGCTCCATGTATGACTCATCTCTCCACCTTGAAACCCGGTCTTCCTTATCCCAAGAGCTGCATGTGGAGAGAAAATTCTGGCTTGACCAATAACTTTTAGGTTCCCCTCAAGGGGACAAGGGGGCACAGCAGAGGGTCTGACAGTTGGGTCGTATCTGTGGCCCAGACCCCACTCCACCCTCGCCCATGTGTTTCTAGGCAGCTTTCTTCTTCCTGGAGGTCAACCTCTTCCACCCCACCTGCACATCTGGGGCCAGTGTCATCCTGTTTCATCCAGTGTCATCCAGTGTCATCAGTTTTTGCAGCAACATTTCCCACTTTGCCCAGTAGTGGGAGAAATGAGCATATTTTGGGGAAAACCCCTCATGTGGCCTCTGACTCATAACAAAATTTACCATCTTAATCATTTGTAAGTGTATAGTTCAGTAGCATTAAGTACTTTCACATTGTTGTATGACCATTACCACCATTCCAGAACTTTATCATCTTCCTAATCTGACACTCTGTACCTATTAAACACTAACTCCCCATTCCTCCTTCTCCAAGCCCCTGGCAACCACCATTCTACTTTCTGTCTCTATGAATTTGACTGTTCTAGGTTTCTCATATAAGGGAAATCATATAGTATTTGTCTTTTTGCATCTTGCTTATTTTACTTAGCATAGTATCTTTAAGTTTCATCCATTTTGTAGCAAGTGTCAGAATTTCATTCCTTTTTAAGGCTGAAGCATATTTCGTTATATGGATATACCACTTTTGTTTAGCCTTTCGTTGTTGATAAATATTCAATTTCTCCTTTGGATTAGTAAGTCAGCAAAGCTGTTGATTGCAGATCCCAGGAATGAGGGTGAAAATGTGTCACTGTTGCCAAGCTTCCTTTTTTTTTCTCCCCAAAGCCCCAGAGCATGGTTGTATATCCCAGCTGTAAGTCCTTCTAGTTCTTCTATGTGAGCCCCCACCACATCATGGCAACTGCCAGTTGGGTGGTGTGGTTCTGTGACCAGGAAACAAACCCAGGCCACTGAAGCAGTGAGAGCACTGAACTTTAACCACTAGACCATTAGGGCTGGCTTGTGTCACTGTTCTTGAGGTGGGGGCTAGAGCTGCTTCTGAGGATGGTGATGGGATGGTATGTGGGGAAGTGCTGCCCTGGCAGACCCCAGCTGTCTAACCAATCCCTCTCTTACTCCTTGAACCTCTTCAGAAATGAGGCTGTGCCCCCAGGCCCCCATCATCACTAGCAAGGATGGGGTGGGGGGTGCAGGGTACCCTTCCCCTTTCAAGGCCCTTCTTTGAAAAGAAGGAAGGGCACCTCCAGGTATCCGCAAGACAGGAAAGCTAGAGTTCCATTGGGAGACAGGCTCTAGAGAGACACTGCAGCCATACAGGTGGGTGGTAGGACCAGCTGGCCCTTGGCCTCTCAGCAGGGGCAGCCCAGGGAGTTGTGAGGGCTCCTTCCCTGGAGATAACATCAGTGTGAGTGGAGAGGTGGGCCTCCCTGCCCAGACAGGTGATGGGAGGAAAGGACTGGGAAGAATGATGTGGGACACTGACTCAAGCTCTTATTAGCAAGATAACTGTTCTTATTAGGAAGATAACTCCCCATCTCTCATCTCCACTGACTCCTCCTGGCCTCAGATGCTGTCCTTTGGAGTTCTTGAAGGACCAATTAACTCGGGGAAGACAGGAAAAGTTCTTGTCCTTTCTTCTGGTAGGCTGGAGACAGGCCTGAAGGAGGCATTGCCATCTTTCCTGGACCTGCCCTCTTCCCACCCTCATTCCTTTATTCACAGTTAAGGTTTGATTGAGCAGATCATTAATAAATCCCAGGCTCTGTTATCTTAAATGCGTCTTGGAACAAGGTCAAATTGAAGTGAAGAAAGGAGGGAAGTTAGGAAAGAAAGGAGCCTGTGAGGGAGGCAAGAAGGGAGGAGGAAAGGGAAGGAGGGGGAGAGGGAGGGAGGAGGGGAAGAGGGGATGAGGTAGGGATGGAGGGAGGGAAGAAGTGGCAAAATTGGTGCCAAGTACTTTCCTGACTTATAGACATAGGGTCAATTAAAGAGTAGACAGATAATAGTGTTTGTTAAATCGCTGAAAAGAACAATAAAAAATCTTTGAGTAGTTCCTGTCTGCATACACTAAATAGCTCTACTGAACAATAACTTGACCATTCAGTCAATCCCTCATTCACACTCATTCACTTAGTCACTGTGAAACATGCCCGTGTACCTGTGGAGTACAGACCCCGACTATACAGTGGCGAATGAGGCAGACAGAGCCCGGCTCCTGTGGAATTTACAATCTAAGGACAGGCGAGATAAAAGAGTAAAGTATACCTACCACTTGTTCAATGGTAATAGTGCTAAGGGTTACAAAAAGCAAAAGAGGACAAGGAGTGTTAGAGTAATTGCAATTTTAAATGAAGTGGCAATATTGGTTGGCTATCTGGTGTGTGTGGTGGAGGTGTGTGGTGATGAAGACGTGTGTGGAGGATGTGTATGTGTGTATGTGTGTGTGTGGTGGAGTTGTGTAGTGGTGAAGGTGTGTGTGATGGTGAAGGTGTGTGATGATGTTGTTGTATTTGTGGTACTGGGGTACCCCTACCACAGGCATCCATCCCAGTGCCTCTGGCGGCTGTCCCCATCCTGTATCAGGGACCTTGGGCTCAGCCAGCTCAGGCCTGAGCAGAACCTGAGGATATCCTTCCCACCTTCCTGCCTGCTGCTCCAAGTAGGCCCTGATCAGCTTTTCCCCAGGCTCATATCAGGCTTGTCCACCTTCCTATGCTTCAGGAGAGCTGCCCTGGGGTTGGGCCCAGTATTGAGATTAAGCCTCAGGGCTGCCAGAGGGATCTTTTCAAAAATGTCAAATCAGGGGCCCCTCTGTTTGCCTCCCCAACCCAATGTCTCTTTATTTTGATCATAGGAAAAGCCAAGGGCATTCAGAGACCTCCAAGCCCCCACCAGGCTCTGCCCCTGTTGCTCTTCAACCAGGTCTGTACTATTCTCCCCTTCTTACCTTCAGCTTCAAGCACACTGGCCTCCTGCATGTCACTCAATAGCTCAGGCTGGCTCCAGGCTCAGGGCCTTTGCACAAGCTGTTCTTTTTGCATGGAATGGTCTTCCTTGTGACCATCATCTCCTGCAGTCTTTGCTCAAATGTTATTTTCCCAGTCACACCTTCTATGACCACACACCTGCCCCGTCCCTCACCTCTTTCTGCTTTATTCTCCCCATAGTTCTTGTCATCTTCTAAGAGCCTATATATTTATAGTCTCCCCCTACAGAAAATAGAAACTCCTTGAGGTCAAGGAATGCTGTTTTGGTCACTGCTTTACCCCAGTTCTTGATACGTACTAAGTGCTCAATAAATATCCGCCTCTCAGGGGCAGAAGCTGCAGCCGCAGTCTTGGCTGCCCAGGGCTGGGTGGTGCTGGGCAGTGGAAAAGGAGAGAGGAAATGGCAGGGCTTGCCTCTGCTCAGGGTTGGGTAGAGCCTACTAACAGCTCTACAGGAAGCAAGTGAACCGTCTCCTTCTTCCTTACTCCTCCTACCTCTATTGGAGAATGTTTGGGGCTCATGGCTCCCTACCCTAGCAGCACTGGGTTTGGAGATCCTGTGCAAGATGATTGCTAAGGTCCCGTTCCAGCTGTGCACTCTGTGGCTCAGTCCAATCGCCCCCACTAGCCTCAACCCAAGGAGAGTGATGGCCAGGCCACCCCTGGCCTCTTCCCTGGGCCCTGGATTCCAGGCTCCTTTCTACACTGGCTGAGGGCTGCTCAACTGGCATCAAGTATCTCCTACACTTAACATTTTACTGTGGTGTCCTGCTTTCTACCGACTCTTCTGTCTATTTTTTCCCTTGGTATTTACTTTTTAATGGAGGCATACATTAAATCCTGCTAGTCTGGCCTATTCCTGAACCTCATTTAAACAGCCTTGCACAACTTCATTCGCTCAGCACTGTGTCTATGGGATCCCTCTGTGTTGTTGGTGTAATAAGAGTGCATATTTATTGAACATGATACTGTGCAATTTATTGACCCATTCCACTGTTAATGGACATTTGGGTGGTTTCCACCTTTTGGCTTTTGAGAATAAAACTGCTAAGAACATCCTAGTACATACTTAGCACTTATTTCCATTGGGCATATGCTCATTCCACCTGAATTTTAAAGCCTACGTCATGAAGGCCTGTCCTTCATGTCCAACTTCATCAACAATTGTTTTAAAAACAAATAATCATCTTGTGAATGTGTTATATGAGTTGTCACTTGGGTCTTTGCCCCTAATTAAATTCTACAAGTTCACTAGCCATTTGGAGGATAAAAATAAAGTTAGCTTGCTACCATGTCAAACTGCAAAATAAATTCCAGATAGAATAAATTTTTGAAATCACTTTTATTGTAAAATAAAGCACAAATACAGAAACCGACATATGACTTAATGCATTTTATGAGGTGCCACCTGTGTAACCACCACCCAGGTGAAAAATAGAATGTTGCCAGTCACCCGGCAACCCCTCACATGCCCACCTTAGTCACACCTGCCTCCCTCACCAGAGTGACCTCCAACTGACTTTATAACGATCACTTCTGCATTTTTTAAATAGATTTATCACCCAAGGAGCTTCCTTGGATGCTATGATTTAGTCTCATCCTTCATGCTTGTTACAATTCAAAATGTTTTGTCTCTTTTAATTTGTGGGTTCTCCCTCCATCGCTTCTTTCCCTTATAATTTATCTGTTAAAGGTCCTGGGCTTTTGCCCTGTGGTTTCTCCTAGTCTGGATGTTGCTGTTGAAGTATTCATGGTGCTGCTTAGTCTGCTTCTCTGCCCTCAGAGTTTCCTGCAAACTGGTTTAGAGGCTTGGTCAGATCCAGGTTTGGTCTCTTGGACAGGAATATGGATGGATGGTGGTGTGTTCCTTCATCAGGAGGCAGCTTGTGTCTAATTTGTCTTTTGTGATATTAGCAGCTGTTGATGCTCAATGCCTAAACCCATTAAGTCCATCAATTTATTGGGGGTTAAAAATGTGATATTCTGGAACTATCATTTTTTTTAATTAGTTGAAATACTTTTAAGAAAAGACATTTCCCTTTCTTTACTTTTTGTTTACTCATTGGTATAAGTCACACAAGAAATTCAGGGTAAATGCCTGATTTTCCTCTTTAATTTACTAGTTTTCAAAATGATAAATGTATCCTATTTTATTCTCCAAATGTAGCCACTTTTTTGTATCATTATGAAATTATGATTTTTAAGTATATATGATGGTTTTTAATCCATTGCAATGATTCTTCTTGTTGAAGTTCAAATTGTCCCATCTTTGGCCAGTGGGAGCCCTTTAAAGTTGACCTTTGAGTCTTTTAGCCATAACACTAGTAGTCCTGCTCAATTCCTGGCTATTTGGTGTGACAAGATGTTGCAGGCTCATCTTGCATATTTCTTGTGCCAGACCTGGAATCAGTCATTTGTTCAACTTCTTTGGTTTCTTTAACAGGGAAATGAAACTTCAGAACTCAATCTGTTCTAGGGGCTAGGAATACTCAATACTATTAGGTTGGTCATAATTTCTAAGCCTTGTCAGTGGACAAAGCTGAAACATTAAACACCTCATGAAGTCATACTTCAAAATCAAATTCAGGGCCACAGATTTTTTAAACTGAATCTCTTCTATACTGCATCTTTATCTCCTTTCGTAAACTCTGAGAACCCTGGTTCTAAAGGAAATGGGGACTAGAATTAGCATATTTTATTACTATTTGCTTTTTCCCACATCACATACAGTTTCAACAAAAATAATACGAATACTGCCATCAACTATATAGTTACTGAAAATAGGTTAAATGTTTTTTGTTGTTTTTGTTCTATCCATTGTCCTCCCATTTAAAATACATTTGTACTATATCTGCATGGTTGGACCATATAGCCATTCCAAACTATATTCTCTGTCTCTCAGTCTTCACTTAGCATTACAAGTACATTCACTCAGTTCTACAAGTAGCTCTGCATGTAATGCTAACCACTATTTTTTTTTTTTTTCTTGATGAAGCTTGTGAGAATCTTCCTCTATTTTGTACGTGGGGTGCCATGACGGCATGGCTTGATGAGTGGTGTGTAGGTGCACACTGGGATCCAAACCCGTGAACCCCAGGCCACCCAAGCAGAGTGCAAACTTAACCACTATGCCAACAGCCTGGCCCCTAACCACCACTTTTTATGTCAGTATCTTATCATTTTGTTTGCCTGAAGACTGTTCTCTAGTAGATACATACAAACGGCTCATGGGAACAACCTTTGAGCTCTTGCATGATGTTGACAGTTTGTCTATTCTTTTGTCACAACATATATCAGTTTTGCTGGTCATAAAATCATTGACCCATATTTTCTTTCTTTGACTATCTTAATGTTACTTGATTTCCTTTGGCATGAAGTGTTGCTGTTCAAAAGTTTGATGATAGTCTAATTTATTTCCTTTACAAGTCACTTGCTCTTTTTGCCTGCATGCCCAAATGATATTTTTCTTTTTCTTTCAGGCCCAACAGTTTTACTAGTTTGTATCTTGGTATCACTCATTCTAGGTTGATGTACTTAGGTATTTGGTGCACTCTTTCAAACGTAATTTCAAATCTTTTCTTGAAAATTTTCTTGAATTATAGTTTTTAGAATTTGTTCTGTTACTCTGCTTTATTTTTCTTTATCATGGACTCGTTTTATCCATATTGTGGATTTTCCTTATCTATGTTAAATATTTTTTACTTTCTCTTGAATCTTTTTCGTCTCTTTTCATCATTTCTTTTTTTAAAAATTATTTTATTGAGGTCATAATGCTTTGTAACATTGTGTAATTTCAGGTGTACGTTATTATTTATCAGTTTCTATATAGACTGCATCATGCTCACCACATATAGTCTAATTTTTATCTGTTACCATACATGTGTGCCCCTTTAACCATTTTGCCCACCCTCAACCCCCTTCCCCTCTGGTAACCACTAACCTTGTCTCTTTGTCTGTGTGTTTGTTTATCTTCCACATATGACTGAAATCTTGCAGTGTTTGTGTTTCTCTGTCGGGCTTATCTCGCTTAACATCATACCCTCAAGGTTCATCCATGTTGTCGAGAATGGGAGGACTTTGTCTTTTTTTATGGTTGAGTAGTATTCCATTGTATATATATCCATCACATCTTCTTTATCCATTCATCAGTTGATAGGCACCTGGGTTGCTTCCATGTCTTGGCTATTGCGAATAATGCTGCAGTGAACATAGGGGTGCATACATCTCTTTGAATTATTGATTTCAAGATCTTTGGATAAATATTCAGCAGTGGGATAGCTGGATCGTATGGTATTTCTATTTTATTTTTTTTGAGAAATATCCATACTGTTTTCCTTAGTAGTTGCACCAGTTTGTGTTCCCACCAGCAGTGTATGAGGGTTCCCTTTTCTCCAAATCCTCTCCAGTATTTGTTATTTTTTGTCTTGTTAATTATAGCCATTCTGACAGGTGTAAGGTGATATCTCATTGTAGTTTGGATCGCATTTCCCTAATAACTAGTGATGTTGAACATCCTTTCATGTGCCTGTTGGTCATCTGTATATCTTCTTTGGAAAAATGTCTGTTTATATCCTCTGCCCATTTTTCTTTTTTTTAGATTTTATTTTTTTCCTTTTTCTCCCCAAAGCCCCCTGGTACATAGTTGTATATTCTTAGTTGTGGGTCCTTCTAGTTGTGGCATGTGGGACGCTGCCTCAGCGTGGTTTGATGAGCAGTGCCATGTCCGTGCCTAGGATTCGAACTGAGGAAACACTGGGCCGCCTGCAGCAGAGCATGCGAACTTAACCACTCGGCCACAGGGCCAGCCCCTATCCTCTGCCCATTTTTTGATTGAGTTGTTTGTTTTCTGTTGTTGAGTTGTATGAGTTCTTTATATATTTTGGAAATTAACTCCCTGTCAGATATGTGATTTGCAAATATTTTCTCTGATTTGGTAGGTGGTCTTTTCATTTTGTGATGGTTTCCTTTGCCTTGCAGAAGATTTTTAGTCTGATGAAATCCAATTTGTTTACTTTTCTTTTGTTTCCCTTGCCTGGTCAGACATGGTACTTCCAAATAGGCTGCTAAGACTGATGTCGAATTGTGTACTGCCTATGTTTTCTTCTAGAAGTCTAATAGTTCCAGGTCTTACATTCAAGTCTTTAATCATTTTGAGTTAATTTTTGTGCATGGTTTAGTTTCATTCTTTTGCATGTGGCTGTCCAGTTTTCCCCGCACCATTTATTGAAGAGACTTTCCTTTCTCCATTGTATGTTCTTGGCTCCCTAGTCGAAAATTAGCTGTCCATAGATGTCTGGTTTTATTTCTGAGCTCTCACTTCTGTTCCATTGATGTGTGTGTCTGTTTTTGTGCCAGTACCACGCTGTTTTGGTTACTATAGCTTTGTACTATATTTTGAAATCAGGGACTGTGATACCTCCAGATTTCCTCTTTTTTTCTCAGAATTCCTTTCGCTATTCAGGGTCTTTTGTTGTTCCATATAAATTTGAGGGTTTTTTGTTCTATTTCTGTGGAAAATGTTGTTGGAAATTTGAAAGGGATTGCATTGAATCTGTGATTGCTTTAGGAAATATGGACATTTTAACTATGTTAATTCTTCCAATCCAAGAGCATGGAATGTCTTTCCATTTCTTTGTGTTGGCATCAATTTTGTTCAATGTTTTATACCTTTCAATGTACAGGTCTTTCACCTCTTTGGTTAAGTTTATTCCTAGATATTTATTCTTTTTGTTTCAGTCGTAAGTGGGATTGTATTCTTAATTTCTCTTTCTGCTACTTCGTTGTTAGTGTATAGAAACACAACTTTTGTTTTTAAAGATTGGCACCTGAGCTAACATCTGTTGCCAATCTTCTTCTTGTGTTTTTTTTCTTCTCCTCCCCAAGGCCCCCCAGTACATAGTTGTATATTCTAGTTGTAGGTCCTTCTGGTTCAGTAGAATTTTGTTCAATCTCCACTTACTTGTGGCTTTTCTGGTTTTCTTCCAGTTGATTTCTAGTGTCGTACCCTTTTGGTCCGAAAAGATGCTTGGTATTATTTCACTCTTCTTAAATTTATTGAGACTTGTTTTGTGATCTAATATGTGATCCTATTAGAAGAATGTTTCATGTGCATTTGAAAAGAATGTGTATTCTGCTAGTTTTGGATGGAATGTTCTATATATATCTACTAAGTCCATCTGGTCTAATGTGTCATTTAAGACCAATGTTTCTTTACTGATCTTCTGTTTGGATGATCTATCTATTGGTGTAAGTGGTGTGTTAAAGTTCTCTACTATTATTGTGTTACTGGCTATTTCTCTTTTTATGTCTGTTAATAATTGCTTTATATATTTAGGTGCTTCTATGTTGGGTGCATAGATATTTACAGGTGTTATATTTTCTTGTTGGATTGTTCCCTTTATCATTCTGTAGTTCTCTCCTTTCCTCTTGTTACTGTTTTTGTTTTACAGTCTATTTTATCTGATATAAGTATTGCTACCCCAGCTTTCTTTTCTTTGCCCTTTGCATGGAGTATCTTTTTCCATCCCTTCACTTTTAGTGTGTGAGTGTCTTTAGGTCTGAAGTGTGTCTCTTGTATGCAGCACATATATGGATCCTGTGTTTTATCCAATTGGGTGTGCCACTTGATTGGAGCATTTAGCCCATTGACATTTACAGTAGCTATTGATAAATATGTACTTATGGCCATTTTATTACTTTTTTCTGGGTGTTTTATTAGTTCTTCTATGTTCCTTTCTTCTTCTCTTCCTCTCTTCCCTTGTAGTTTGATGGCTTTCTTTAGTATTATGTTTGGGTTCCTTTCTCTTAATTATTTGTGTATTTATTGTAGGTTTCTGGTTTGTGATTACCCTGAGGTTAATATATAATAGTCTACATATATGGCAATCTATATTGAGTTGATGGTCTCTTTAGTTTGACCTCTTTCTAAAAGCTCTACTGTTTTACTCCTATCTTCCCAAATATTATGTTTTTCATATCATATCTAGCCTCTTTTGTGTGTGTGTTTCCATTACCCTCTTGTCATTGAAATAGGTAACTTTAGTACTTTTGTCTTTTGACCTTCCTATTATCTTCATAGGTGTTTGATCTGCTACTTTTACTGTACTTTTGCCTTTACCAGTGATTTTATTGACTGTTTTTTTTTTTTTTTTATAATTTTCTTATTCCTATCTGTGGTCTTTTTTTTCCCACTTAAATAAGTCCCTTTAGCATTTCTTGTAAAACTGGTTCTTGGTAATAAACTCCCTTAATTTTTCCTTGTCTGGGAAACTTTTTATCTCTCTTTCCATTCTGGATGATAAACTTGCCAGGTAGAGTATTCTTGGCTGTAGGGTTTTTCCCTTCAGCACTTTAAATATATTGTGCCACTCCCTTCTATCTTGAAAGGTTTCTGCTGAGCAGTCAGCTGATAGACTCATGGAGTTTTCTTTGTATGTAACTTGTTGCTTTTCTCTTGCACCTTTAAGGATTCTCTCTTTATCTTTAATTTCGGACATTTTAATTATAATGTGTCTTGGTGTGGGCCTCCCTGGGTTTATCTTGTTTGGTGTTCTTTGTGCTTCCTGTACTTGGATGTCTGTTTCTTTCCTTAGGTTAGGAAAGTTTTCAGCTATTTTTCTTCAAATAAACTCTCTGCCCCTTTGTCTGTCTCTCTTTTCCTTCTGCAACAGCTATAATATGAATGTTAGTGCACTTGATGTTGTCCCAGAGTTCCCTTACACTGTTCTCATTCCATTAAATTCTTTTTTCTCTTATCTGTTCAGCTTGGGTGATTTCCTCTAGTCTTTCATCCAGCTCGCTGATCCATTCTGTATCATCTACTCTGCTATTGAGCCCCACTAGTGAATTTTTCATTTCCAGTATTGTATTCTTCATTTCTGATTGGTTCTTTTTTATATTTTCCAATTCTTTGTTGACGTTCTCACAGTGTTCATCCAGACTTCTCCCAAGATCAGTGAGCACCCTTATGACTTTTTGCTTGAACTCTTTGTCCAGTAGATTGCTTATTTCTGTTTCATTTAGTTCTTTTTCTGGGGTTTTGTCCTGTTTCCTTCTTGGAATGTATTCCTTTGCCTCCTCATTTTGCTTCTTTCTCTATGCTTATATCTATGTATTAGGTGAGTCAGTTACATCTCCTGATATGGGAGAAGTGGCTTTATGTAGGAGACACCTTTTGAGGTCCAGCAGTGTACTTCCCTCTTGTCACCAGTTCCACATGTTTCAGGAGTGACCCCTGTGTGGGCTACCTGTGTCCTTCTGTTGTGGCAGGGTTGCTCGTGCTGCAGGTGCCCAGGGAGGTTAGGCTGTCCCCCTAACTTGCTGGTTGTAGTGCTCATCTGCATGTGGCTTCTATGGACCCTTAAGTTCATCAGGTTTGGGGAGCCCCAGCACAGTTTGCTGCAAGTTCTAATAGCACGTTCCTGTTGCAGTTTTTCTGTTAAGTGAGTCGGCCCCCAGCATGGCTGGTTGTGAGGCTCAGGGGCTTACAATTGCTGTAGGCCTCTGGCCTGCAAGGCTGTTGTCAGCTTTCTCAGGATTTGAAGATGTGTGGGGCTTGCCCCTGGGACAGGAGACCCCAATTGTTTCAGGCTTTGTGAGGTGGGGCCAATCCCCTATGTGGCTGTTTGAGAAGCACAGGTCTTCTGCTGCTGATAAGCCCCACAGCCCACAGGTCCACACCCACAGTCAACACAGTCTTGGCCCTTGCACACTTCCCCTGAAGCGGACCCAGATGCTCCACACACTCCATCAATACCCTACACTCTCCATCCACTCCTCACATATGGCCTGCCCTACTGAGGTGGTCCCACTCACCTGTTTTCTGTTTCTATATTTCCATTGTTTCTCTTCCCTTGCATTTCTGACTCCCATTTCTGTTTGATGGTTTTCTGTGATGGTTTTCTCAGTTTTCTCTTTATTTCTGAATTGTGGCTCTGCTCTGATTTTTCTGTTTAGTGGTTACTGTGAGGTTTGTATAAAAGATCTCCTAGATGAGATAGTCCATTTTCTGATAGCCTCTTCTCTCCATTAGCCTAAGCAGGTTCCATATCTTTCCTCTTAGCCTTCTAAGTTATTGTTGTCACAAATTATTCTGTTTTTTGTATTGTGAGTTTGTGACTAAGTTGAAATCTTCATAGTTATTTTTGATGCTTTCATTCCCTTTACCTTTTATGTTATAATTAAGTGTTTGCTAACCTGTTCTGATAGACAGCTGCAGTTTTCTGATTTGTGCTGTCTATTTATCTCCTTGCTCAAAGCTTTGTAGACCTTGCCCTTTTGTTTCAGGTATGGTGGCTGCCTTCATCATTTCTTGAAAGCGTGGTCCAGTGGTGATGAACTCCCTCAGCTTTTGTTTATCTGGGAAAGCTTTTATTTCTCCTTGGTATCTGAAGGATAGTTTCACTGGATACAGTACTCTTGGCTGAAAGTTTTTGTCTTTTGGTATTTTGAATATATCATTCCACTCTCTCCTACCCTGTAAGATTTCTGCTGAGAAATTCACTGAAAGCCTGATGGGGTTCCTTTATAGATTATTTTCTTCTGCATTTCTACCCTTGAGGATTTTTCTTTGTTGTTGACTTTTGCCAGTTTTACTATTATATGCCTTGGAGACTTCTTTTTGCATTGATGTAATTAGGCATTCTATTGACTTCATGTACTTGTAAATCCACTTCTTTCCCCAGGTTTGGGAAGGTCTCAGCTATTATTTCTTTGAACAAGCTCTCTGCTTCTTTCTCCCCCTTGAAAACCTATAATCCTTATGTTGCTTTTCCTAATTGAGTCAGATATTTCTTAAAGATTCCTTCATTTTTAAAACATCTTAGTTCTCTCTTCTCCTCCACCTGTAGCGTTTCTACATTTCCATCCTCTAAATCATTAATTCTGTCCTTCATAATGCCAGCTCTATTTTTTTAGGAATATAGATTGTTATCTCATTAATTGTGTTCTTCATATCACGAATTTCTGTGTATTCTGTTTTTTTTTTTTTTATAATTTCAGTCTCCGGTGAAGTATTCCTTCTGCTCATTAATTTTGTTCCTGAGCTCATTGAACTGTCTTTCTGAGTTTTGTTGTAGCTCATTGAGTTTCTTTATGACAGCTATTTTGAATTTCTTGTCCTTTACATTGTAATTTTTTATGACTTCAGGGTTAGTTTCTGGAGACTTGTTGTTTTCCTTCTACTGTGAAGTGTTACTGTAGTTTTTCATGGTGTTTGATGATCCTTTGCTGGTGCATTTGTGGCATTATCAGGTCACAATTTTCCCTTGCTACCACTGTAGGAAAACAGGATCTGTGTTTCTGATCTCACCCTGTCTGCTGGAAATTGTGTGGATATGATGGCAGCTCCTGCAGGCTGGGATAGTGCTTGTGTGTGTGCTGGGCTCCTGCCACCTCTGCTTATGGTTGGGCCAGCTGCTTTGCTTGGTGGGTGGGGCTTCTTCACTGGGTCCGAACCATGGCCACTCATTGGGTCCATGGTGGCACAGTTGGTGCTCCTGCAGGCTGGGATATTGTTGGTACATGCACCTAGGGCTGCTGCCGCTTCCCCTTACAGTTGTGCTGGGGTGCGTTCCCACTGGCAGGGCTGTGGAAGCTTGGTGGGTGCTCCTGAAGGCTGAGTTAGTGTTCATGCACACGTGCAGGCCTGCACTCACCTATCTCCACTGCATCCTGGGCATCCAGTCCATCCACCTTCAGATGTATTGCTGCATGGGTCTCTCAGGCATCCTGTTGTGCTGTGTGGGTATCCTCTGTTGGTCAGTGAATGTCCATTTAGTTGTAATTCAGAGGGAGAGGGACTTGGCCATTTTGCTGATGTCACTCTTCTTTCTTCATTTTTTTATTTAAAAATTTTTATTTCTTTTCTTTTTCTATTTCTATTAAGGCATTTTGTGGTATGGTAATTTATTCTTGTATACTTTCTAGTTTAGTCTTCATTTGTAATAGGAATTTTTCTGTTCTTCTAATTCTTTCATGAATAAAAACCTCACTTTGAGTTTTTGTATTTTTGATTTATGTTGTTCTTTTATGTCTTATTTTATTAATGTATTTTAGTTGTTTTTAAACTCATAGGTGATCTGTTTTGTGGGCATGGCTTTCTGGCATGTTTCCATTGTTTGTAGAGATTTTATTCCACTCCCATTCTATTTTTTTCTTATAATAGTATTGTATGGAATTTGACATTGATTGCTTTCTGTTGCTCATTTTCCTCTGAAATTAGTTTTCCTGTACATTAGAAGGAGTCATGGTTCAGGATAGCTTTTCTAACTGCATGGAGCTCCCTCTTCCATGGTTTCTGTGAAGCATTTGGAAAAGCAGAGGCTTGCTCTCTGACATTTCCTGCTCTGTCCCTGCTCTTTCAAAGCACAATCATTGTTGGATTGGGCAAAATCCCTCCCAGTTTTATCTGCTGTGCTTAAATTCGTCTTCCAAACTTTCCAGTGAATATCTATTGGAAATTTTATGGTTCCTCTGTTTTCAGGTTGTCAGATATCCTCTTGCTGCCCTTTGCTCCCCCACAAATATGCTGATACCATGCTAGTGTTGTGACCTGGTATTTTGCCCTCACTCTCTGGTATTTTGGGTTTGTGGCATTATCTTGCGACTTAATTTTGTCATAAATATGTTGACAAGATTTTGCTATCTCATTGCTCTGGCTTTTTCTATGAGGAGATTTGAGTAGAATAAAAACTCTACCACCAACACCAACTTCCCAGAATCCTCTAGACTAAAATTTTAAATGCAAAAAAAAAAGAGGAAACTGTAAAAGTGCTAGTTAAAAATATAGGTGAGTTGTTACCAAAGAGAAAAATTAATATAGTTGACTAAACAAAAATTAGACATCTGTATACAAACACCAGCATAAACAAAATAAAAGACAAAGCATAAATAGGAGGAAATATGTAATTCACAATAAATAAATAATATTCTTAACATATCTGCCCATACAAATTATGTTAAAAATGAACTACCAATTCATAAAAAAGAAATAAATGGGCAACAAACATATAAAAAATGTAAATTAAAATGAAAACCATTTTAACAGCATAAGATTTACACAGTTAGTAAATTGGCATAACTTTTCTGGAGGGCAATTTGGTATTAATATATATGTAATATACATGTAAAACCCTTAAAAATGCATTCCTTCCTACCCAGCAATAACACTTCTAGGAATTTATCCTGGGGAAATAACCATTCAAATGTTACAAAGATCTGTAAAAGCATTATATTTATGAGGAAGTTGGAAAAAAATCTAAATGTGGCTCATCCATTGGGGGATTTGTAAAATAAATAATTGTAAATGAAAATAATGGCTACTTCTCAGTCATTGCAAATGATGAGGTAGAGCTAAATTTATCGACATGGTGAGAAGTCAATGACATATTAAGTGAAAAATCAAAAAATTTTAAAACAGCCATTATAGTGTGGTAATATGAACACATTTCTTGTTTAAAATATAAGTATGTGGTATGGGTTAACATCCAGAAAAAAATATATAAAATGACTGTGTATTATATTTATAATCTGAAAAAATATTCCATTAAAAACTTATGAGGAAAAAAATAATTTACAAAGCCATTTTCTCTAATTACGAGGTCTGATTTATCCACTCCCTTTCCTGAACTCACATTTGCAGCCTGCAGTATCCACCACAAAATTGAAGACTTAATCATATGCCTTAGTCATGTATTATTCGCTAATGATTTTGTGAGCATTACTCAAGTCTCACCCACTTTCAACACAAGCTCTCCAAAACGTAAGATTGTCTTTCTGCTTCTTTTGCATTGGAAGCAGTATGATAATCAATCACCATTTGTGAAAAGGTTAAACCCAGATTTACATGTCTCCTACAGTTCCTTAAAAATGTGTTCAGAGGGATAGTCGGCCTCTCTCCATGAGGGAAAATTTGGAGAGGCCTAAACCGCTTACACTCACTCTTTGGTACCCGTTAAGGGCACAATAGTGATGTCCACATCCTAATTCCCAGAACCTATGAGTATGTACACAACATAGTAAAAGGGGAATTAAGGTTGCACCTGAAATAAGGTTGCTAATCAGTGGAATTTACAATAGGGAGACTATCCTGGATTATCTGGGTGAGCCCAATGTAATAACAAGGATTCTTAAATGTGGAAGGAGGCAGAAGAGCAGCTTAGAGTGATGCAGTGTGAAAAGGACTCCATTCAATGTTGACCCTTTGAACATGGAGGAAGGAACCATGAGCCAAGGAATGCAGATGGCCTTTAAGAAGTTGGAAAAGGCAGGAAAACATATTGCCCCTTAGAGACTCCAAAAGGAACACAGTCCTGCCAGCATCTTGGCTTTAGCGTAGCAAGAGCTGTGTCAGACTTCTGACTTGTAGAGTGGTAAGATAAAAAATTCAGGGCTGGCCCCATGGCCAAGTGATTAAGTTCGTGCACTGCACTCCGGTGGCCCAGGGTTTTGTTTGTTCAGATCCTGGACGCATCAGGCCATGCTGAAGCGGCGTCCCACGTAGCACAACCAGAGGCACTCCCAACTAGAACATGCAACTATGTACTGGCCAGCTTTGGGGAGGAGGAGGAGGAGGAGGAGGGGGAGAAGGAGAAGGAGGAGAAGAGGAAGAGGAAGAGGAAGAAGAAGAGGAGGAAGAAGAAGAGGAAGAAGAAGAGGAAGAAGAAGAGGAAGAAGAAGAGGAAGAAGAAGAGGAAGGAAGAAGAAGAAGAAGAAGAAGAAGAAGAAGAAGAAGAAGAAGAAGAAGAAGAAGAAGAAGAAGAAGAAGATTGGCAACAGGTGTTAGCTCAGGGCCACTCTTTAAAAAAGAAAGGAAAATTTTTTCTCATTAAAAAAAATTCATGTTGTTTTAACTCACTAGATTTATGTTAATTTGTTACAGCAGCAATAGAAAATCAATACAGTAGCTGACAGGCCTACCATTGTTTGAATTCCCAAACCTAGCCTCAGTTCAGAAACAAACCCCTTTCACATTATTAGACTTGGGACTAATGAAGGCACCCCACCACATTCCTCCCCATTTTGGGATGTGAGTGTGGGACTCTCAGGGAGCAACAGTGCTTGACTATGACAATCTCGGCAGTCCTGGTGCACCTATCCCCACCCCAATCATTGTATATTTGAAGCTGATGAAAAGAGAGAAGTGTCAGGGACCAATTTCCTGACTTCTCCTTTCCTAGATTCTGCATTCAGAGATCTGTCTTACAATCAGTGTGGTATCTGATGTCTCTCAGATTAGTAACTCAGTTCAAATTGAAGCAGAAAGAATCTCTTTTAATATCCTGCTATAGATGAAAATAATAGTTGCTACATAAACATGTGCCACCCTTGAGACTCTTCTATATATCAGATCTCCCATTAGAGCACATTTTCTCCATTGTGCAAAGTCCTTGCTCAGCAAGTAGTGTCACAAGTTCTTCTTGTCAGGTCCCCATGAAGCTTCTGTTCTTAATTTTTCTTAGAAACTGATCTCTTCCCAGCAAGCTTTCCTATCCTGTATGTGTACATCGAGATTAATGCGTCCTCTTTGATAATCTGTCTTAAGGTATTTTGTGCAGACAATGGTTGTAAAAGGTCTTGCTGAGGTTACCTCCAGTTTGTACCAACTTGCCCCATGTCCAAACTGGCAAAGCGATGAAGACAGAGCTCATGGCAGCTGCCATGTGCCAGGTTTCTTTAGGAGTGCTTACAGTTTATTAGCATAAATATAAAAGACATAGAGTTTTCAATAATATGCATGTATGGATTATTATTATCAATATCAGCCTGATAGGTGAATGTACTTCTCTTAAATAGAAATAGTGTTGGGGCCAGTCCAGTGGCACAGTGGTTAAGTTCGCACGTTCTG
The DNA here is from genome assembly GCF_041296265.1 of Equus caballus. Taxonomy (NCBI): domain Eukaryota; kingdom Metazoa; phylum Chordata; class Mammalia; order Perissodactyla; family Equidae; genus Equus; species Equus caballus. The sequence goes on from NC_091704.1 coordinate 19,059,056, forward strand.
CTTTGGCAGGCTGGGGTTCACTGGTTCGGATCCCAGATCCCGAGTGTGGTCCTACACACCACTTGTCAAGCTATACTGTGGCAGGCATCCCACATATAAAGTAGAGGAAGATGGGCATGGTTGTTAGCTCAGGGCCAGTCTTCCTCAGCAAAAAGAGGAGGATGGATGGCAAATGTTAGCTTGGGGCAAATCTTCCTCAAAAAAAAAAAAAAAAAAGGAAAGCAAAAAGCAATAGTGTTGTCTCTATCAACCCTAATGTGATCACCTAAATGAGCTCTCACCTCCGGGACTAATCTTTTGTGCTGAGAAATGAGGGTGGCTCTTGCTTTAGTACCAAGGGATTCATTATTGTCAGGGATCCCTCAGGGATTGTTTCTGCTTCCTCTGAAAGTTTTATCTCTTTGAATTCAAGTGTCAATGAAAATAATCCATAACCAATCTATAAATGAAAACTTGGGTGAGTTTATTCTGAGCTAAAATGTGAGGATTATAACCCGGGAGAGTCTTTCCACAAAGGAACAGAGCACTCCAAAGAAGTGGGGGTATACAGGATGGTTATATACCCTCGAAGAGGGTGCTTCACATATGATTGAAATGTCCCTTTTACAACAGTCACGAGGCTGCTCTGTCGGCACAGCAATTGATGGAAACGGCAGACAGGTCTGCTGTCTCGGTGAACATCGCAGGGTGGCAGGTGTGTTGCCTCGAGCTGGGTGGTCACAGATGAGTGCTGCAATCAGTTCTCAGTCTAAGGAAAGATGCTTAATCTTTAAGGAGATGCCAACGTTGGGAGGGGGAGAGAAGTTGCATTTTTATCTCAAAATGTCTAAGAAGATATACAATGCATGCTCAATGGCTACAGTCAGGCCCTTTTGGAAAAAACAAAGTCAGGCTGAATTAGGTTTATACCAAATGGCTTCCTCATATACTCCAATATATCCTATTGCTTGCTATTTTTTATTTGTCACAAGTTATACAGACTCAGGTGTTGAACAAACAGAGCAACTAAAGAGAGGAAAACTGTCTTCTCAGGTGTTGGGATGGGAGATGGGGGTTGAAGGATCTGGTGCCCGTGTTGGGGAAGTGTATTCATGGAGTTAAAAAGTGCCCAGCTTCCTGCAGGCCCATCCTCACCTCTTCCCACCCACTTCCTCTCCTTGGGGAGGCAGCGCTTCGTGAAAGGAGGTGTGGCTGTGTGGCCTGAGCCTGGCCTTCTGGGGACAGGGAATGTTGGGAGGGGCTGAGGGAAAATGAGAATAAGTCCTCGTTTACCAGTGCAGCTTGGAGTCCTCCCTGGAGGGTTCAGTAGGAAACTTAAAAAAAAAAAAGGATGCCTACTTTTCTGAGAAAATGAAAGCAGTCAGCAGGGACCTTAGAGTGGAAGAATCATACTTTTTCAAGGAGCAGGCAAATCAGAAAATCTCAGGAGGGTAAAACCCCGCGGCTTGCTGGCAGCCAATTCACTCAAGATAGATCATATTTATTATGTTTATATGCAGACATATATATATATGTATGTATGTATACACACGTTTACTATTTATTTAGAATGTACTTTATACTTACAGAAAAGTTACAAAAATAGTAAAAGGAGTATATCCTTCACCCAACTTCTACTAATGCTAACATTTTACAGAAGCATAGTACAATTATCAAAACCAGGAAATTAAGTAAACTATGGGTAGGGCTTACTCAAATTTCACGTACTTTTTCACTGATGTCCAGCCAGGATCTCATATTGCGTTTGATTGCTATGTCCTCTTGGTCTCTTTCCATCTCTGACGGTGCCCCAATCTTTTCTAACTTTGATACATGTTGAGAGTACCACTCAATTGTCTTGCTGAATGGCCTTCGGCTTGGGTTTGTTGGCTGTTTTCTCATTATTAGATGGAGGTCATGCATTTTTGGCAAGAATGCCACAGAAGGGATTTTGTGTCTTACCCAGAGCATCATACCAGGGAATACCTGATGTCAATCTGTCTGGTTAATGATGATGTTAAGCTTGATTAGCAAAGACAAGTTTTGAGCTGGGAGATGGTAGGAGAAAAACACGTAACAACAAGCAGAATGTTCCAGACTGGAAAAGTGGCTGGCCATTGCTTTGGGAGGTGTCTGTCCACTCACTGCCAGCAGGGGCCTTACACCTTAAGAGGATTTCCTTCTGTAGGGCCTAGGCTGCGCAAAACCACCATCCTTTCTTCAGGGGCTAAAGAATGATGGAAGGCAGTGACTTTGGCTTCACGAATCCTGTCCTTTAAGTTAGTGTTCTCAAATGTTTGACCATGACCTATAATAACAACAATAACAAGAATGATGACAATAACAAAATAAATGACACTTACTGAGCCAGGCATGGTACTAAATGTTTTACATTTAATATTTTTTATTCACTTCTTATGACAACTTTATGTGGTAGGTAGTATTATTATGTTCATAATTCTTACATAAAGAAATTGAGACCCAATGAGATCAGAAATTTGCCCAAGGTCACAAAGCTCCTAAGAGGGAGGACCAGGATCTGAGTCCAGGCCACTGGGCCCTAGAGTTTGACCCTTCACCACACACTATACTGCCTCCAATCAGCTGAAAGACCGTAAGAGTAATCTATGTCGTGAAAAGACCTAGTCCACTCAAATACACCACACACACCACACACTACACATACCATACACACACCACACACACACAACCACACTCTCTCACACACACTTACAAAACCAGTCACATCCACAGTTACACACACTCACATAGTCACAGAACTGAAACAAAACTTGCACCAGGTGTGACAGAAATTTTGAGTTTTCTTCCATTTCATTTACAAAGGCTAGACTTTGCTGCTATATGAATCATTTGCTAAAAGGTGGGAAAACCCTGCCTGCACCCCACTAGCCTGAGAGATGCTCACACTATCTTCTACTTTATGTGTCAACATGGGGCAAGATAGCAGAGGGACCCCGATGATGAGGACAGTGTGGACTAGCTGTGCCACAGACAAGTTTGAGAAAATCTGCAATTATGAGTGTGGAACATGGGTTACACTTTTTGAATTTCCCCATGTAAGTTTTGAAGATGCTTGATTCAGTGATTTATCATCTCTTTTGCTTAATAAGAAATATGTACTTGGATGGAGAGTCACAGGAGGATGGCCTAAGATACCTCTAAAAAATGTTTTGAAGAAAAGTCCAATCCCTTGTAACCAAAGTCTTTATAGCTAATTTGTACTTTTCTAAGCAATGACCAACAAAATGAAAATTCCTAAGCCCTTTGTGAGGTCTTTGTAGCAGAGAGTTGACTCAGCAGGTCTGGAGTGTCCAAACCCTGCACATTCCAAAAAAGGCTTTGCCTGGCTCCTGGGAAATAATCTATAAGCCCTTGAATATCCTGCCTGATAAGAGTGTCTTTGTTTACCCACAGCTTGGGCCACCCCAGATAGTCTATGCCAACAATTTGACTCATCTTGGAGGCCTTGAGCCATGTGGAATCAGCTTTACCTCTGGAGGGACTGGAGACTACGGTCGGCTACCCAGGCAGTCAGTCATATGCATGTGACTGGCTCTCAATAAACACCCTGCACACCAAGGCTCAGGTGAACTTCCTTGACTGAGAGTACTCCGTGTGTGTTGATCACACATCAGCACTGGGAGAACTAAGTGCTGTCAGTATGACTCCTCTGGGAGAGAACAATTGGAAGCCTGCACCTGGTCTTTCCTGGACCGTGTATATTTTACCCTTGCTGATTTTAATCTGAATCCTTTCACTGTAACAGACCATAACCTTGAGTATAACAGCTTTTCAGAGTTTTATGAGTCCTTCTATTGAAACTTATGGTGGAAAAAAAAAAAGAAACTTAGGGTGGTCTTGGGAACCCCCCTAATAGGCCAATGTTTGGGAACTTAACAAACAGAAAGAATTAAGAGGAATGTGACCATGGCTGCTGTCTGGTTTTGCCTTGCCTCCATGGATGTCAGTTCTGCCTATGCAGTTAGGCCTACTCCATGGTGATTAGTGGCCCCCATAAACGTGGAGTCCACACCACTAGCCCAGCTGGATACATACTGGGGCAATGAGGAGGTGAGTGTGAGCAGGCAGGGGTCTGCTACTCAAGGGAGCCAAGTTGTGGCAAGACTGCCTTTAGGGACATCATGACTGAAGAGCTCTGACCCCAAGAAAGCAGCTGAGAGAGACACAGGAGCATAGGGACAAGGGCAGAGAAAGGCTCTGCTCTGCCCTTGGTGGACCAGGAGAAACAAAGTCAAGGCTTGCTTTCTCAGAACTCCATTAATCGGAACTCTCAACTAATTGGTAAATTGCTTTCTGATATTCCTCTGGGAACAGGGAGTTAAATTACAGGGAAATGGGCTAATTTAGGGATTAGGGAACTGTAGCCTGAGGCAGCCTGGCTTCCATTGAGGGGGTCCAAGTTCAAGGGCCCTGTTATATTAAAAATAAATTATTCAAAAGTAACTTACTGATAGTCACTGTACTCTAAACAGATTAATGTGTTTCAGGAAGAGTTCAACCAGAAGTTTCTGTCTTATCTCCGTGTAACAGAAACTTGAGTTGAATACAGAACTCTGTGCTCCTTCCTTGAGATTTGTCTGAATTGCCTGGGCTCCCAGGCCAGGTTAGGAGGTTTGTGTCTTGTCCTCTCCAGCTTGGCAGTGGAGATCCGGCTGCATGCATGAGCTGGCTTAGGGATCCAGATTTACCTAGTTCAGCCACCCTAGTGGGGAGGACAGGCAGCCTGGAAGGGGCTCCACTCCTCCCTGCAAACCAATCCACTCACCCTCATGGCTGATGCTCTCATCCAGCCTTGCAGCTTTAAATACCATTTATGTTCTGGCCAATTTCTCTCTCTAGGAAGGATCTCCTCCCTGACCTCTAGATGGGTCTATTGGCACGTCTAACAGGCACCTCACGTGGAAGAGGTCAAACTGAACCCCTGATCTCTCCCACCCCAGCCCTGACATGCTCCTCCCATTACCATCTTCCTGCTCTTAACTAATGCTACCTCCACATTTCTACTTGCTCAAGACAAAACCTGGAGGGTCACCCTGAATACCTCTCTTGCACTTACATCAGCAATTTCTCTACCTTCAAAATGTAACTTAAACCCACCACTTGGTAGCACCTCCATTGCTCCCACCCTGGTCCCATCTACCTTCCTCACTTTTCTGGATATCTCCATAGCCTTCCAGCTTCTCTCCTTCTCTCCATGCATCTACTGTCTTTCTCTGTCTAGTGTCAACACAGCAGCTGGAGATCCTGTTTCCTTCACATCTTTACCTAAAGGTAAGAGCACTGTATACTATGGGTTGTAGGACTCCCAATTTGAATTTTGGATAATGAATGTTCTTTTGATATAAGCGACATATACTAAAAAAAATCAAAGGAATGAGTTCTTTATAGTCATTGCAACTCTTTGATGTCTGTATTGAAGACATGGAAATGAATAATTTACTCCTTTGAACACTGCATTTCAGTACCTTTCCCCATTTATATTTGTATCAATACTTTATATTTTTAATTTTACACAGTATATACTGTGTATTATTGTACATAAATATCATGGAGTACATTAATATAAGCATGTACATTGTATTCTTGATATTAGATAATACATATTATGTTTAGTCATGCATACATTTATTGTCCCCACAGATATTCTTTACGGATTGTAATTCTTAACTTTATATAAGACATTAAATCCTTAATTGTATGTAGTGCATCCAATCAATTCAACTCTTGTCAGCATGCATCTCACCTCCAGTATCATTCCTTAACAAGCAAGCTTTGAGAAACCAGCAGCCTCTTCATTGATGTCCCTCTTCTTGCCCTGAGCCCATTCATAGCAGAAGCCCCTAGCCTGACACTCTATTTGGCATCTAGTTCTTTCTTCAGAGCCATCTCACCTAAAATCTCCTCTCATTCCCATAAGTAAGACATCTCAATGAACAGATGACTAATATGCTCATAATCCCACACAATTGTAGTGTCATGCATGTGGCAGTCTTAATTATTAGATAGATTGCGATTTTGTTTATGGCTGTCAAAGGCCTTGATGTAGTCAAGAAACATATCAGTGGCCAGCACCGTGGCCGAGTGGTTAAGTTTGTGGGCACCGCTTTGGCGGCCTGGGGTTTCACTGGTTCGGATCCTGGGCGCATACATGGCACCACTCATCAGGCCATTCTGGGGCAGCATCCCACATGCCACAACTAGAAGGACCCACAACTAAGATATACAACTGTGTACTGGGGGGATTTGGGGAGAAAAAGCAGAAAAGGAAAAAAAATTGGCAACGGTTGTTAGCTCAGGTGCCAATCTTAAAAAAAAAGTAACTTATATCGGAGGTTTAATTGAATATTACAAATATCATCAACCATAAAGTGTTATTTAGCCAATGCTTGATGGACATGAGAATTTTTATACATAAAATTTCACCCCACATATACACATGTACACATGTACACATACATGCACACACGAAATAAACAAAATCATGGCATAGATAAATAAATAAAGGTATAAGTTTAATTACCCAAACCCCTTTTGCTCCTTAAATACCTCTAACTGCATTTTTATAAGCACCTTTTTAAAAAAATTTTGTCAACCCCTTAAAAGCAAGACAGTATTTATAAATAAGCTATCATAAGGCTTATATGAAATTTACTCACAAGATAATAAAGTCAATTTTAATATATTTTTTTATTAATGTTATGATAGATTACAACCTTGTGAGATTTCAGTTGTACATTTTTGTTAGTCATGTTGTGGGTACACCACTTCCCCCTCTGTGCCCTCCCCCCATCCCCCCTTTTCCCTGGTAACCACCGATCAGATCTCCTTATCAATATACTAACTTCCACCTATGAGTGGAGTCATATAGAGTTCGTCTTTCTCTGACTGGCTTATTTCGCTTAACATAATACCCTCGAGGTCCATCCACGTTGTTGTGAATGGGCCAATTTTGTCTTTTTTTATGGCTGAGTAGTATTCCATTGTGTATATATACCACATCTTCTTTATCCAATCATCAGTTTCTGGGCATGTAGGCTGGTTCCACGTCTTGGCTATTGTAAATAATGCTGCGATGAACATAGGGGTGCAACGGACTCTTGAGATTTCTGATATCAGGTTCTTAGGATAGATACCCAGTAATGGGATGGCTGGGTCATAGGGTATTTCTATTTTTAACTTTTTGAGAAATCTCCATACTGTTTTCCATAGTGGCTGTACCAGTTTGCATTCCCACCAACAGTGTATGAGGGTTCCTTTTTCTCCACAACCTCTCCAACATTTGTCGCTCTTGGTTTTGGATGTTTTTGCCAATCTAACGGGTGTAAGGTGATATCTTAGTGTAGTTTTGATTTGCATTTCCCTGATGATTAGCGATGATGAACATCTTTTCATGTGTCTATTGGCCATATTCATATCTTCTTTTGAGAAATGTCTGTTCATGTCCTCTGCCCATTTTTTGATCGGGTTGTTTGTTTTTTTGTTGTTAATCAGTGTGAGTTCTTTGTATATTATGGAGATTAACCCTTTGTCAGATAAGTGGCTTGTAAATATTTTTTCCCAATTAGTGAGCTGTTTTTTTGTTTCAATCCTGTTTTCCCTTGCCTTGAAGAAGCTCTTTAGTCTGATGAAGTCCCATTTGTTTATTCTTTCTGTTGTTTCCCTCAACTGAGGAGTTATAGTGTCCGAAAAGATTCTTTTGAAACTGATGTCAAAGAGTGTACTGCCTATATTCTCTTCCAAAAGACTTATTGTCTCAGGTCTAATCTTTAGGTCTTTGATCCATTTTGAGTTTATTTTGGTGTGTGGCGAAAAAGAATGGTCAATTTTCAATCTTTTGCAGGTGGCTGTCCAGTTTTCCCAGCACCATTTGTTAAAGAGACTTTCTTTGCTCCATTGTAGGCCCTCTGCTCCTTTGTGGAAGATTAGCTGTCCATAGATGTGTGGTTTTATCTCTGGGCTTTCAATTCTGTTCCATTGATCTGTGGACCTGTTTTTGTACCAGTACCATGCTGTTTTGATCACTGTAGCTTTGTAGTATGTTTTGAAATCGGGGATTGTGATTCCGCCGGCTTTGTTTTTCTTGCTCAGGATTGCTTTAGCAATTCGCGGTCTTTTGTTGCCCCATATGAATTTTAGGATTGTTTGTTCAACTTCTGTGAAGAATGTTCTTGGGATTCTGATAGGGATAGCATTGAATCTGTATATTGCTTTAGGTAGTATGGACATTTTAACTATGTTTATTCTTCCAATGCATGTGCAAGGAATGTCTTTCCATCTCTTTATGTCATTGTCAATTTCTTTCAAGAAAGTCTTGTAGTTTTCATTGTATAGATCCTTCACTTCCTTGGTTAAGTTTATCCCAACGTATTTTATTCTTTTCATTGCGATTGTGAATGGGATTGAGTTCTTGAGTTCTTTTTCTGTTAGTTCATTGTTAGTGTATAGAAATGCTACTGATTTATGCACGTTAATTTTATACCCTGCTACTTTGCTGTAGTTGTTGATTATTTCTAATAGTTTTTCTATGGATTCTTTGTGGTTTTCTATATATAAGATCATGTCGTCTGCAAACAGCAAGAGTTTTACTTCTTCGTTACCTATTTGGATTCCTTTTATTTCTTTTTCCTGCCGAATTGCTCTGGCCAGCACCTCCAGTACTATGTTGAATAGGAGTGGTGAAAGTGGGCACCCTTGTCTTGTTCCTGTCCTCAGAGGGATGGCTTTCAGTTTTTGTCCATTGAGTATGGTGTTGGCTGTGGGTCTGTCATATATGGCCTTTATTATGTTGAGGTACTTTCCTTCTATATCCATTTTATTGAGGGTTTTCATCATAAATGGGTGTTGGATCTTGTCGAATGCTTTCTCTGCATCTATTGAGATGATCATGTGGTTTTTGTTTTTCATTTTGTTGATGTAGTGTATCATGTTGATTGACTTGTGGATGTTGAACCATCCCTGTGTCCCTGGTATAAATCCCACTTGATCATGGTGTATAATCTTTTTGATGTATTGCTGTATTCGGTTTGCCAAAATTTTGTTGAGGATTTTTGCATCTATGTTCATCAGTGATATCGGCCTGTAGTTCTCCTTCTTTGTGTTGTCCTTGTCAGGTTTGGGGATCAGAGTGATGTTGGCTTCATAGAATGTGTTAGGGAGTTCTCCATCTTTCTCAATTTTCTGGAACAGTTTGAGGAGAATAGGTATTAAGTCTTCTTTGAATGTTTGGTAGAATTCTCCAGAGAAGCCATCTGGTCCTGGACTCTTATTTTTGGGGAGGTTTTTGATTACCGTTTCTATTTCCTTACTTGTGATTGGCCTATTCAGATTCTCCATTTCTTCCTGATTCAGTTTGGGGAGATTGTAGGAGTCTAGGAATTTGTCCATTTCTTCCAGGTTGTTCAATTTGTTGGCATATAGTTTTTCATAGTATTCTCTTATGATCTCTTGTATTTCATTGGTATCTGTTGTGATTTCTCCTCTGTCATTCCTAATTTTATTAATTTGCGATTTCTCTCTTCTTTTCTTGGTGAGTCCGGCTAGGGGTTTGTCAATTTTGTTAATTCTTTTGAAGAACCAACTCTTTGTTTCATTGATCCTTTCTATTGTCTTTTTTGTTTCAATATCGTTTATTTCTGCTCTTATTTTTATTATTTCCCTCCTTCTACTGACTCTGGGCTTTGTTTGTTCTTCTTTTTCTAGTTCTGTTAGGTGTCGTTTGAGGTTGCTTATGTGAGCTTTTCCTTGTTTAGTGAGGTGAGCCTGTATTGCGATGAATTTCCCTCTTAGGACTGCTTTTGCTGCATCCCAAATGATTTGGTATGTCGTGTTCTCATTTTCATTAGTCTCCAGATAAAATTTGATTTCTTCTTTAATTTCTTCAATGATCCATTGTTTGTTGAGAAGCGTGTTGTTTAGTCTTCACATTTTTGCACCTTTCTATGCTTTTTTCTTGTAGTTGATTTCTAGTTTAATAGCATTATGATCAGAAAAGATGCTTGATATTATTTCAACTCTCTTGTATTTATTGATGTTTGCTTTGGTTCCCAAAATATGGTCAATCCTTGAGAATGTTCCATGTGCACTTGAGAAGAATGTGTAACCTGCTGTTTTTGGATGAAGTGTTCTATATATACCTATTAAGTCCATCTGGTCTAATTTTTCATTTAATTCTATTATTTCCTTGTTGATTTTCTGTCTGGATGTTCTGTCCATTGGTGTTAATGGTGTGTTGAGGTCCCCTACTATTATTGTATTGCTGTTGATGTCTTCTTTTAGTTCTATTAAGAGTTGCTTTACAAATTTTGGTGCTCCTGTGTTGGGTGCGTATATATTTATAAGTGTTATGTCTTCTTGGTGGAGAGTCCCTTTTATCATTATATACTGTCCCTCTTTATCTTTCTTTATCTGTTTTGCTTTGAAATCTACCTTGTCTGATATTAGTATAGCGACACCTGCTTTCTTTTGTTCATTATTAGCTTGGAGTATTGTTCTCCAACCCTTCACTCTGAGTCTGTGTTTGTCTTTGGGGCTGAGGTGTGTTTCCTGGAGGCAGCATATTGTTGGATCTTGTTCTTTGATCCATCCTGCCACTCTGTGTCTTTTGATTGGGGAGTTCAATCCATTTACATTTAGAGTGATTATTGAGATGTGGGGGCCTACCACTACCATTTTGTGTCTTGTTTTCCGGTTTTCTTCAATTTCCTTTGTTTCTCGTCCCATGGTTTAATCTGTTCTGATGTAGAGCTGCTACTCTCTGTTGTTGTCCTTCTACTTATCTCCTCTGCTCTTGGTTTTGTAGCCCCTTTCCTTTTTTTGGATTTTTCAGGAATGAGGGTTTTCCTGAGGATTTCCTGTAGAGGAGGTTTTGTGGCAATGAACTCCCTTAATTTTTATTTATCTGGGAAAGTTTTTATTTCTCCATCGTATTTGAAGGATATTTTCGCTGGGTAGAGAATTCTCGGCTGTAGATTTTTGTCCTTCAGATGTTTGAATATATCATTCCACTCTCTTCTAGCCTGTAAAGTTTCTGCTGAGAAATCTGCTGATAGCCTGATGGGGGTTCCTTTGTAGGTTAGTTTCTTTAGCCTGGCTGTCCTTAGTATTTTCTCCTTGTCGTTGACTTTTGCTAGCTTCACTACTATATGCCGTGGAGTTGGTCTTCTTGCATTGATAAAGTTTGGAGATCTATTGGCTTCTGTCACCTGAAGATCCATCTTTCTCACCAGATTTGGGAATTTCTCAGCCATTATTTCTTTGAATAGGCTTTCTGCCCCTTTCTCCTTCTCTTCTCCCTCTGGTATACCTATAATCCTTACGTTGCATCTCCTAATTGTGTCTGATAATTCTCGGAGAGTTTCTTCATTTCTTTTTAGTCTTGCTTCTCTCTCCTCCTCTGCCTGCAGCAATTCTATATTGCCATCTTCCAAATTGCTAATTCTTTCCTCCATATTATCGGCCCTACTGTTCAGAGCATCTAGATTTTTCTTAATCTCCTCTATTGTGTTCTTCATTTCCAATATTTCTGTTTGGTTCTTCTTTATCGTATCAAACTCTTTTGTGACATAGCTCCTGAACTCGTTGAGTTGTCGGCCAGAATTCTCTCTTAACTCATTGAGTATTTTAATGATGGCTGTTTTGAAGTCATCATCATTTAGGTTATATATCTCATTTTCTTTGGGATTGTTTTCTGTGTATTTGTTACTTTCTTTCTGTTCTGGAGATTTAATGTATTTTTTCATATTGTTTGATGTTGTTGATTTGTGCCTCGGCATGGAGATAGAGTTTAGTTGCTCCTTTCACTTGTTTCAGCTGCTGCGGTGGGGGAGCAGCTGTTTATACTGCACCAACCAGTAACCCTGTCCGCAGTTGCTAACTGGGCCTGGGCCCCTCCTCGTAGTCACAGTGGTCCTTTGGATTCCCTCCTCTGCTGTGGGGGCTGTCACAGGGGGGCTTCAGGCTGCTGGTGCCTACTGTTGCAGCCCACCTAGATGTGCTCCCTCCTTGGGGTCTGCAACGGTGTTATGGGCTTTTCCAGCGGCCAGGGGTGGGATCACTTATATTTGTCGCTCCATTGCTGTCGGCACCCACAAAATCTCACTTGTCCTCTATGGGTCGCAGGAGAGCTATTGGCATCTTCTACAGTCTGTGGTTAGTTCACTTAGCTATGCTGCTTTTGCCCTGGGGTCTTCCAGCCTTGTGGCTGCCGGCTGGGTGCTTTCTACTGGTGCTGTGCAGAGGCTTTCCCTAAGGCTGCTGTGAGCCTGTAGGGTTTCCCCCTAGGCTACGGAGCTGGGTCTCTGGAACTCCCCCCAGCCCCAGTCCTCTCCGAGATCTCCGGCAATCCCTAGCCCCACGGGGCGGGCAATGGCAGCTGGGGGTCGTCCCGCCCTCTGGGCTTCTCTCCGGGACTTTCCCGGAGTTGAATGCTGGGCGTTGCCCCTCCGCTAAAGGCAGACAGAGAGTTCCGTCTGCTACCCGGGCAGAACTCTGGAGCTTCCCCTCCGGCGCGCAGAGCCGGCCTTTGGAACTTCCCCCAGCCCCAGTCCTCTCCGAGATCCCCGGCAATTCCTAGTCCCACGGGGCGGGCAACGGCAGCCGGGGGTCGCCCCGCCCTCTGGGATTCTCTCCAGGACTTTCCCGGAGCTGAGTGCTGGGCGTGGCCCCTCCGCCAATGGCAGACAGAGAGCTCTGTCTGCTGCCCGGGCAGAATTCTGTAACTTCCCCACTGGGGTGCAGAGCAGGCCTCTGGAGCTTCCCCCAGCCCCAGTCCTCTCCGAGATCTCCGGCAATCCCTAGCCCCAAGGGGCGGGCAATGGCAGCTGGAGGTCGCCCTGCCCTCTGGGATTCACTCCGGGATTTTCCCGGAGTTGAATGCTGGGCGTTGCCCCTCCGCTAAAGGCAGACAGAGAGTTTTGTCTGCTGCCTGGGCGGAACTCCAGAGCTTCCCCTCCGGGGCGCAGAGCCGGCCTTTGGAACTTCCCCCAGCCCCAGTCCTCTCCCAGATCTCCGGCAATCCCTAGTCCCATGGGGCGGGCAACGGCAGCTGGGGGTCACCCCGCCCTCTGGGATTCTCTCCAGGACTTTCCCGGAGTTGAGTGCTGGGTGTGGCCCCTCCGCTAATGGCAGACAGAGAGTTTTGTCTGCTGCCCGGGCAGAATTCTGTAACTTCCCCTCTGGGGCGTGGAGTCGGCCTTTGGAGCTTCACCCAGTCCCAGTCCGCTCGGAGATCTCTGGCAATCCCTAGCCCCACCGTGCCAGCAGTGGCAGCCGGGAGACCTCCGTACCCTCAGCAACTCTCTCTGGGACCCTCCGGGCGCCACGAACACCAGGCGGGGTCTCCCCGCCAATGGCGGGGAGAGACTCTCCCCGCGGGCCCAGGTGTGCAACTCCAAAGTTTCCCTCTGCGTTTAGGAGTAATTGCAGGGGGTTTAGGTAGGGTTCTGGTCACCTGTTTCCACCGTCGCTCCTCTTTTGTGTGCTCGCTCCTGCCCTAGATGTGTGTAGATCTTCTGGGGGCGTCCGTTGGAAGAAAGCCGCTTGTGGGCTAGGCTGCTCGGTTGGGGTCGGAGAGTTTTCACCTATTTCCACATCCTCCCGGAGGAAAGTCCATCCGCCTTCCGATGTATAGTCACGTGGGTATCTCAGACGTCCTGAGATGCTGTCTGGATATCCTTTGTTAAGCGATAAGTGTCCAAATAATTGTAGACTCGAAGGGGGAGAGACAAAGAGGACTACTCACGGCGCCATCTTGGATCCTCTCCTCATTTTAATATTTTTTAATAAAAATTTTTCTTTAAAACTTATTTAGCCTATTTCTCAATTAAAGACAATTTCAAAATTTTCATTTTTAGAAAGAATTCTGGTTTAATGGGCTGAATTTATTAATTCCTAGTATGTAGGGTTTTTTCTTTCCTTTCTGCCACCAATTTAAAATCTTTGTCTAAAGATTTGACTTTTTAAATTGTTGATGTAGCTTAATTCAAAGCAAGCCACTGAAAATGCATAGATGGGTGCTTCAAACCTCCATAAACATGTAGACTTGGTCCTGATCTTTTTATTAATTTTTGATAAAATTGTATATGCTAGAGTCCACATTGCAGCGAGAATCATTTCTAGATCATAAAGATCTGAAAGGAGCAGGCACTGAGCACACTATTTATGTAGCTCATTATTCCTTGCTCAATTGACCCCTATGGAAAACAGCAGCGAAAAAAATTAAGCAATGAATGAAAGTTTGACTGACTTATACTAAGCAGCATATATAAGGGTTGGTAAATTTTATGCCAGTCACTGTGGTCATATGATTAACTCAATAATATTTGGCATAAACTGTATTTAAGGGAAATAAGAAATAAAGTTAAATTTTAACCAAAGATGTAAAAAGCTCCAGCTGAAATAAAAGCAAGCTGCAAAAGTGACTTTAACATTTCTAAATACATGATAACTAAGACCCCACTATGCTGAGCCCTTAACTTAAACAACTAATAGAACAATTTTTTTTTTTGCCAGAATACTATGAGCAACAGCTTAAAATACAAAGATGGGAAGATCGGTGCCCTTATAAGTGACAGAAAAGGAGAAGATACCCAAAGACACAGGGAGAAGGCCATGTGAAGACCGAGGCGGAGAATGGAGTGATGCAGCCACCAGCCAAAGAAAACCAAGGACATCCATCATTGGATTTAAGGCCCACATTAATCCAGGATGACCTCATCTCAGGATCCTCATCTTTATTACATCTGCAAAGGCTCTTATTCCAAATACAATTACATTCTGAGGTTCTGGGTGGATATATCTTCTGAGGCGGCACCATTCAACTCACTACAGGGCTGGCTAACATCTCTAATACCACAAGCAAAGCAAGGATTTCTTTATTCAAAAAAATTATTTCAATGCCCTCCAAGGAAGCAGCCCAGTCGAGGAGAAATCTCCTGAGTCACTAGAAGGACTCACCTCGAGGACACTGGCACCAATTCCATCATTCTCCTCTTCCTTGTCTTCTCCACCTTTAGTCCATCTTTCCATGACTATCTTATTCTCCATCTATTTTTGGCCTATATTTATTTCTCCCTATATCTTAAACTCCCCCTTCCCCAGATATCTATAATCCTTAATAGTCCATAAAAGGGACTTGAAATTTCTGGTGGTTGGTATGCTTATTTATTCTATGTCAGCACAAACAATCCATAATCAATCTATAAACCAAAATTGGGGTGAGTTTACTGTACGGCAGATCTGAGGACTACAGCCTGGGGGCTCCCTTCCCCAAGGAAAGAAGCACTCCGAAGAAATGGGGTGTACGAAGTGGTTGTATACCATCTTGGAACAAAGAGCATAACTCACATATGACAGGAATATCTTTTTTACAACAGTCACAAGATGCTTTGTTAGTACAGCAGGATAGTGGTCACAAGGTGAGCACAGCTAGTCAGTGGTCAGCAGGTCAGTGGTCATGACATGAGTTTAAAGTAGGGCACTAGTTAATCCTTAGTTTCAAGGAAGAAATGCTTATCCTTAAAGTAATGCTGATATGGGAGAGGCAATATCCCTATCTTTAAGGGCATCATTCTTGGCTTTAGGACATTATAAGTGTTTAGAGCAGATGTACAATGCCTGCTCAACAGGCCACATCACGCTTTTCTGGAAAAACAAGGTCAGCCCAAATTAGTTTTAAACCACATGGCTTCCCCATATACTACAATATATTCTATTGCTTTCCGTTTATTCATCATCTGGAGGAGTGTTGGCCTCTCACTTCAGATTCCTCCCTCCTCTATTTGGGGTCATTCACGAATGAAGAGCCACAGTCTCCAGCACATGAGTTACCGTATGAATAGTGAAGTCCCTCCACCTGCCGTTTCTATTATCTGAGAAGGAGGGAAGTGAGGAGCTCGAGTGGAGGGTGAAGGTTCAGTGTAATCCCTCCCCAGGTTAAACTCTATGAATTAGCCAGGGGTTGTGAACATTTACATTATTCATATGGGGGTGAAGAGCCTTAAATTCTGAATGGAAGAATCCAGTCATTCAAACAAGACCTCACATTTTTTACTGAGCACTTATACAGGACAAAATGGCTTAGGCTGGGATCCTATCTACTAATTAAGGCAAAGGTGGGTATGAACTAGGTAGGTATTTCTCCATCTAGAAAAGACAAGCCTGTCAGTCACCTCCTCTAACCTGCTAAGCAAGATCCCAAAAGAATGAGGATTCCAGTACGTATCTAACACATCTAACACCAAACTCCTGACCTCCCATCAAATCTGCTCATTCTGCCATTTTCCCCTTCTCAGTTGATGGTGTGAACATGAATAAATAGAAATGTCATTTAAAATGGAGTTGGGAGGCCAGAAGAGAGAACTCTCACATGTGTCACTTACCACACACTACTGACCCCAACAGGAAGAGACTGTACCTTGCAACTCCAACAGAAATGATACTGCTTACTATCCAAGCAGAAGGAAGGAAGGAATTCCTCCTTGCCCAGCAACAGCTCAGCCAATGAAAGACTGACATAATTCAGTAAATGAAAAGCCACTATGCTTTGAACTCCCAGTCTCCTCCAATGGACTCTTCATTTATAACAGCCGCTCCCAACTTCATAAAATAACGGGTTTCTCTGGACTTGCCCATGGTTCACCATAGATGGCGTGTCTGAAATTGCAATTCTTTGCTATTTTCAAATAAACCCATTCTGCCCAAATAAGCCCATTCTGCTAGTAAAATATTCTACTTGCAAAGGCCAAAACCTTTGAGTCTTCTTCAACTCCTTTCTCTCACATATTACATCCCATCTATGAGCAAATCCTCTTGTCTCAACCTTCAAAACTATATCCAGAAACCTCCTACTTCTCTCCACCTCCACCATACTCAGCCTCATACAAGTCATCATCATATCTGATCTGAACCATGACAGCAGCCGCCTGTCTGGCTCCTTGCTTTTGCTTCACCCCAGAGGGCACTTGTAAAAGCAACATCAGACTGAATTCCTCCTCTGCTCAGCACCCTGAGTGAATGCTGAGGCAAGCAGTGGCATACAAAGCCCCATACATCCGGTACATTATCTATCACCTCTCCCACCTCATTTCTTTGATTCTCCTTGTTCACTAAGCTCCAGCCTTGCTATTCCTCAAACTTGCTAAGTTTGCTCTCACCTCAGAGCCTTTGAACATGCCATTCTCCTTGCCTCAAATATTTTTCTTCTTGAATTCTGCATGGTTTGCTCTTCACATCTTTTGCTTTTCCCTCAAATATAGTCTTCTCAGTGAGGCCTTCCCTCACCACATTGTTTAAAACTGGATTCACTATCCCGCTTCCTTGCTTTATTGTTCTCCATAGCACTTTCCACTTTGACATACCATATATTTTACTTGTTTGTGTGTTGTCTGCTTCTCTCACTGGAACGTAAGCACCATCAAGACAAAAGGTTTTTTTGGTCTCTTTTTCCCCACTGTTCTAACAGCAGTGCCTGGAGCAGTAACTGTCACAGAATGGGCACTAATTAAGACATTTGTTAATTGAATGAATGAATGAGATGCAGTTTCTGGGGAAGAAAGCAAGGTAGGAAACACTGCCCCTACATTACCTGAAACCAAGGATGAAGAGGTTAAAAAAATCTTCTCTTGGCTAGCAGAAGAGAAAAAACTTTGAAATAAGCTTTGCTAACTGAAGCTGTGCATATTCAGCATAATCAACTGTTGTTTAAAACTAACCAGGTCTTTCTCCTTAGTATATGACTGAGCTGTCTTTCCCAGGAAGTCAAGGTCCAGACATCAAGATCAAGCCTTCACAAGGCCAAAAGCAGGTTGAAAATGAAAACCAACCACAAAAGTCTAGACGGTCAAGGGAAAGAAATTTAGCCTTCAAGGCCAAACACAGACTGGTGGGAAGGTACCAACCAGCAAGGCTACATGCTTCCCCTCCCCTACCCAAAACCCCTGTACATGCTCTCTGTCCCCTACCCAAAACCCCAGATAAAAACCTTTACCTTTTTCCCTTTGAGAAGGTGGATCTGAGTTCTAACTCCCATTTCCTTGTCTGGCTGCCTTTCAATAATAGTAAAAGTAAACCTCTTTGCTTGCCACAAGCCTGGTGTTTCATTTTTTTTCTTTATTGGCCTTACTATGTGGCAGAGAAACAAACTCGTGTTTGGGTCCAGTGACATACCTAAAATAGTGCCCTGTTTTCCCA
The DNA here is from genome assembly GCF_041296265.1 of Equus caballus. NCBI lineage: Eukaryota > Metazoa > Chordata > Mammalia > Perissodactyla > Equidae > Equus > Equus caballus. The sequence goes on from NC_091704.1 coordinate 19,077,263, forward strand.
GGGCTCATCTTCTCTCACCTTAATTTGCTTTATTTCTCCTCACAGCAGCTATAACCTTTTGACACATCACATACTATTTGTTTCCTGAGTGCCTCCCCCATGAGAAAACAAATCCCAGGAGAACAAGAAATATTTGTTCTCTGCTATATCTGGTGCCCAGGGCCTCCATAAAAACACATGGAATGAACAATGACAAACTTGAGTGTGCCTTTGGCTCCAGAATCTCACAAATGGGAGCGATGATTTATTTTTCTAACCTGGGTGTTTTGAAACATATTTTACAGTGACCAAAAATCCCTCATGCAGAAGTGCCGGGGTGGAGAAGCAAATATGAAGCCTTCACTACTTGACCCTGTTCTTGGATGTTTTATGGTTTGGTCCCAGGAATTTTTGCGTTTAGGCAAACCCTTGGAATTCAAGGCATCCTTTTCTGTGAAGTACTCTGTCCTATATACCTGATAGAGCAACGACTCTCATTGTGTGTGTGGGAGGAAAGGGTATGGGTGGGCTAGAGTGTAAAGGAGATTTTGCCCCCCAGGGGACATTGTCTGGTGACACTTTTAGTTGTCATAACTGGAGGGGTGGGGGTGTGGTGTGCTACTGGCACCTAGTAGGTAGAGGCCAGTGTCAACTTATAAAAGTCAGAAACCAGTTTGAGAGGCAAGCATTTACTTAGAATCAAAGAATTACAATTCAACATACACAGATTCATGTAGAAACCCAAACACTGTCCCAATCACAGGACAGGGACTCAGGGTTTTTATGGGAAAAAGGAGGAAGATGAAGTAAGAAGTTTTAAGAAGGGTTCATTGGTATGCAAGCTACCACACAAAATCGGGATTCTCTGCCCAATGCACATAAACAAGCCTACTAATTATGGCATCTGCCTTTGGGGGAGAAATGAGCTTTTATTCTGCGAGATCAATCTGCAGGAAGACAGGGGGCATGTGCCTTCAGATCCGTCTACCCAATTCAGGATTTGGGATGAACTTTAAGAGGTTAGAGAGAACAGGCTGGCATGTGGAAATGCTGGTGGGACAAGGTTTGATTGGTGGGCTTCAAGAATTTATGGTAAGGTTTTCAACATTTATGACAGGGTTATACATTTATGATGGGGTTCTACACATTTTTGATGAAGAGGGGGAGAAATTTTAACTCTAGTTCTTTCTGAAGGACCCCTTGCTTCTGATAAGAATCCAACTTTCAAATTCCGGTCGCGTCCTGGTCCTTGAGTTCCATGGGGAGGAGGATATTTAGTTCTGAGATTGTTTCAGGTCACAATTTCTTCTTTTACGCATGCTCTGACTTCTCAGAATTTCTGAAAGGCAATTCTTAATCACTCTGTTGATAAGAGATGGTGTTGGTTGAACTGATCCTGGAGGGCCTGCAGTTACACACAAAAGATGACATGAGTGGGGCCATAAAATAGAGCCAGAGCAGCCATTTCAGAGCAATTGCCTTGCATGTCTTGTTTTCTTCATCTTCCAAACTGGACCAAACCACCAACATTCCAAGTCAGTACGGACAAGAGTATCCTGTGACGGCGTTTAGGACAGGCTGCCCCAAGAATCCCCACTCTGGTGCAGATTATTTTGAGCTGAAGACAATTGTTGACACAAATAATATATAACCAACCTATAAATCAAAATTGGGATGAGTTTATTATAAGCCAGAGTGAGGATTATAACCCAGGAAGGCTTTAGAAGGCATTCCAGAGAAGCATGGGTTTCAGTACAGTCTTATATCTTTTTAGAAAAAAGAAGATACATTAAACACACCCAGGATACATTTTCAAAGAGGTATTTGGTTGCAAATTAGCAGGTCAGCTTGACCAAGATGCCAGGAAAGGGACTAATCTGAGTATTACCGATAGAGTGTTATCAATAGGGCATAGGAGGGGAAGTATGCATTCTTATCTTAAGAGAGTACATTCTTTACTTTAATGGTTAAGCAGATGTACAATGTATGTTTGACAGGCTATAAGTCAGGCTTTTTAGTTCAAGCTGAGTCAGTTTTGAACTCGAATAGTTACCCTATACGCCTCAATATGTGAAAATGTCTTGTCACAATAAAGGTTCAGAAGACTCAGGAAGAACATTTAACCTTCTCCCAAACTGCCTGAAAGAATTTAACGTATAAGGCCAGTTCCAGGAAGGAGCTAATACCGTGAGACAGCTATAGTATGATGTAAAACAGGTGTGACAGAAAGGCACCAACAAGCCCATTTTTGGTCCAGCAGAACTTGTTTAACAAACATTTCTATTTCTATCTCCATGTAAACTGTCTTCCTCCCCCCGGAAATCCAAAACCACTACATCCAACATCCTCCTTTGCCTTTAACTGAAGATAATATTTAAGATGGTAGCTTTGGCCAGATGGCCAAATTGCTCAGTATTCCTGGGTTTCCCCCATATATACATGTTATTAAACTTCTTTAATTTTTCTCCTGTTATTCTGTCTCATGTCAATTTAATTCGTATCCCAGCCAGAAGAACCTACAGTGGATAGAGGAATTGTCTTCCTCCCCTATACCTGTTTGTAAGGACTGATGAAATTGGACTTTCCTGATGAATGAATCACTAACCAAACAATGAAGTACTAGTCTAGCCTTTTGCCTGATGATTGAATCTCAAGCCAATCTATGTAGTACAAACCTAGCCTTACCTCATCCAGCACCAATGAACTCTTCTTTAATACAACTCACCTCATGCTCCTCCCTTTTCCCCACAAAAACCCTGAACCCTTCATCGAGACACTGTTTAGGTTTCTACCTGAATCTGTGCTCCCTGAATTGCAATTCTTTGATCCCAAATAAACGATTTGCCTCTTAAACTGGTTTTGTTTTTGAAGGTTGACAGATGAGGTCAAACAGGATATTCTCATTCTTACTGACGTCTTGTAATGTTGGCAGTTTGGTTCAGTTTGGAAGATAAGATGTGCAGAGGAATCCCTCCGAAATGGCTGCTCATCTCTGTTTTAACATGGCTCCACTTATGTTATCTTTCACACCAGGGATGCTTAATAGCCTATGATGAGGGCTGCCAGATTTAGCAAATAAAAACACCTGTGGGTAGGGTCTCCGGATGAAATACATGACTACCAGTTAAATTTTAATCTTACTTTAACATCACTGTTTATCTGAAAGTCAAATTTAACTGCTTGCCCTGTATTTTATTTTGTGCACCTACAACGCATAGGACTGAAACTAGCTTAACACAAGGTTGACATAAGTGAAGCCATATTGTAGAAAATAGACCATATTGTAACCTCGAATGAACTCTACTAACCCAGCTGGATTTGCACCCTTCAGGAGATCCATCTGCTCTCTAGATTTTATGACACCCTGCTTATGCATATACCTCCTAGCTGCGGTAAAAGGATAACTTCATTTTTTTGAGTTCCTTAGCAAAATGATAACCACCAAACAGAGAGTGTATGGAGATAGCCATCATTGATGAAAAGTAAAGATCTGGTGTGGCGACTCCTGGGTTGACATTCCTAACTCCCTCCCCTATAACCTACCCGCTTATACAACTGCTTCAAGATTCTGTGCCTCCCTTAAGATGGTTCTTTCAGACGTGAGTGGGCCATCTTCCTTCTTACTAGTAAGCTGTATTAAAATGCCCTTTCTCTGCCACCATCTTGCCTCTTGATGATTGGCTTCAGTCTCCTGGTGAGCACTGTGCCCTTTGTGCCGTAACAAGATAGGCCCCCACAACAAAGAATTATCCAGGCCAAAGAGTCGAGTGCGCAAGCTAACAAACTCTGCCACAGGACAGACGGTTTTCTAACCTTAGTTTGCGCCACAATCACCTCTATTGTTGGGCCTGCCCTCAGTTTCTTTTTGTTTTGGTTTCTTTTGAAGATTTTTTTCCTTTTTCTCCCCAAAGTGCTCCCTCCCCCGCCACCGCCGCCCCACATAGTTGTATATGTTTAGCTGTGGGTCCTTCTAGTTGTGGCAAGTGGGATGTCCCCTCAGCATGGCTTGATGAGCGGTCCTAGATCCGTGCCCAGGATCCAAACCGGTGAAACCCTGGGCCGGGAATTTAGTAGCTCTGGGGTGAGGACCCAGGATTTGCGTTTCTATCAAGTTCCCAGGTGGAGCTGCTATTGATCTGAGGCCACACTGGAGAACCACTACCCTAGAGACAGAAAACGCTTCGCGCCTCCCTAAGTAGGAGCGAGTAAAGCGTGTGGGCTAGCATGGACGGTAGCAGGGTGAGCAGACGTGGCGGGAAGACCGAGGCGCACTTTGGCCGTCCCGGTCCGTGCCCAGAGGCACTTCTGGGTTCCCTCTAGGCTCCGTGGAGGTCCTTGCGTCTCGATGGTCGCTCGGGTCGGGGGCGTGGCCTGGCCGGGGCGCGGTGGGCGGACCAAAGCAAGCCAAGCGCTCTCGTGCCGGACGTTGCGCGGCCGCGACGTCCGACGCCGGCGCGGACGCGGGGTTCCAGACTCAGCCCTGCGCCTGGTGTCCGGTGCGGCACCGCAAGGCTCCGCCCGGCCAGAGCAGGTAGGCGTTGTTCAGCTTGCGCCACCGACCGGGCCCAGCATGGGTGCGGGAGCGGCGAGGCCTGGCGTTGCGTTTTCTCAACGGCGTCCCAGGCACTGGCCCTCAAAGCTGTGCGCGGACGGTAGGCAGGCGGGACCGGGACGGGGACAATGGGCCTCTGGACGCCGAGCTCCGAGGGCCGCACCGGGGCGCTTCTGCTGCGGGACGGGGAGGCGAGGCGGGGGCCGAGGCGGGCTCAGCCCGGGGCTAGCGTGGATGGGGTGGGACTTCGGGTAGGGTAGGGGACGGGGCCAGGGGGCCAGGCTGAGGCAGGCGCTCACAGCCCTATGGGCGGGACCCGTTAGCCTAGTCGGGGGCGGGGCCGGTTGAGAGGACGAACTGTGGGCGGGGTTGGGGCCGAGGCGGGCTGCCGCGCGATGGGCTAAGGGCGGAGTGGGCGGACGCCTGTGGGCGGGGCCGGGGCGGGCTGAGTGGGCGCGCACATTCCCCGCCGCGCCCCCTTGGGAGAGGCTCCGCGGGGGACGCGCTGGGTGCAGGGCATTTCTGGCTTTTCTGCCTTCTTCTGGGATCCTGGCATCGCCGAGGTTGCGGAGGGTCTTGGTTTTCCGCTTTTCGTCTGTGTCATTTGGTATTGAGATAGAGAAGAGAAAAAGGGAGGGGGCCTATTTATCACAGAGGCCTTTCTTGAGCAGTTTTACACCATGCTCAGTTTTGAGATGTTCACACTTGTAAAGTGTCTTATTTGAAACAAAATCATTTTGAAATAATTTCAGAATTAAAAAAATGTTAAAAAATTAGTCAAAGAATTCCCACATCCTATTCACCTGCTTCCCCAAATGTTAATATTTTATTTAACATAATAATTAGCAAAAACAGGACACTGACATATACAAGTTTCACTTAGATTTGTCTGCTAGTGCCACCCATTTCCTTTCTGTGGTATAGGATCCAAGTTAGGATTTAGCTGCATTTAGTTGTAGTGTCTCACTGGAAAAATTTCCGTTTGAAACAGTAGAGGTCCCCCTCCCCCACCTCGCCCCCCAAACCCTTCGGATTGGTTCTGGGAGCACCAGGTCTCCAATCAAAGAACCTTTTCTTCCTGGGTGCCAGGGCCTGTTTAGAATGTCCAGCTGGGGCCTCTGGGCAGCTTTGGCACAGGAGGTTACTTTTTGCGCCTTAACCCATCTGTCTCAGGCCACTTGCTCAGCCTCTCCTTGGTATCCTACCTCTCAGGCCTGTCTCTTTCTGCCCTTAGATTTCTGAAGGCATCTTCCTTGGCCATTTTCTCTTTCAGTCTAGGCTTCCTTCTTGGTCATGTCTTGTGGTTTCTAGGGTTCTTGCAGCTTTGAGCGTTCCATGAATACTCAGGAAACTCACTCTTTTATGACTCCAGCCCAGGCCATTTGTCTGTTCCAGACTCGCAGAATCTCTGGCCTACTGATGTATTTCTGCGTTATCTCGAAAGCATTTCCCTCTCAGTACTTGCAGGACATAGCTCGAGCTCACCCACATCTGGTCCCCTTCTTGTGCTCCCAGCCTCTGTGAATGGCACCACCCTATCCCAATCACTCAGCAGGAACCCCAGGATAAGCCCTTCCCCTCCTCCCCAATCAATTCAGACTTGGGGGTTTACTGTTTGCCTCCCCCTTGGGCATGCCCACTTTCCTCTATAGGCACCACCATCCTGCCTTGCTGTCTGTCTCCCTGTGTCCCTTTTGGTGCTCTTACTCAGTTGTCCACACCACGATCAGACTAAGCTTGTTAAAATACAAACCTGATTGTGTCATGCTCTGCTTGTAATCTTTTTAAATTTCTTTTTGCTTTAGGATAAAGGCAAGTCTCCTTAAAGGTGCCTTCAAGGCCCTGCACGGCTGGTCCAGCCTCTTCTTGTACCCCTTCTCCCTTGCATTCCCTGCTCTAGCATGACTGGCTTTGCTTTCCCCCTCATTTGCTGTTTCCTCTCCCTGGGATTCTGTTCCCTGCCTACCCAGGGAATTCTTACTCTTCCCACAGATCTCTGTCTAGTCATCCCTTCCTTAGGGAAGCATTCTGTGACCTCCCTGACTAGGTCCAGGTCCTGATCTCTCCTCTCTTTGCTACCCCTATTATAGTGGCAGTTTTATACATATGTGCTTGGGACCTAGTAGACGCTTTTGATGTTTGCCAAATAAGTGAAGAAATGATGGGGTACTTAATATAGCTGCCCAACAGTCTCTATCTGGACATCATTCCCTTTGGGAATTTGCTTAGCCCGCAGGGGACCTGCTTGCTCTTGTCCCATTCCTCTCTTGGTTCTGTTAGGCAGGGCAAGAAGGATGGAGGGCCTGGGGAGCACAGCCCAAGGACCACTGAAAGGGAGAGATGGCTGCTGCCGCCCGTCCAGCCTAGCTACTCCTTTTACCCTGGTCGAGTCTGCTGTATTAGTTGACTCTCCATTGACAGACATTTCCTGTGCAGGGTTTCAGAGAATCTTTAGGAATATGTTTTGCTTAGTATCAATCGTATATCAAGAGTTCCTAGTTCTGTTCTAAATAGCTGCCTTAAAGCCAAAACGTGGAGATGAAAATGAAGCCCTGCAGGATGAGGTAGATGGGTTTGCCTGGACTGTGGCCATTTGCTCTGCAGCATGACTTGTCAGTTCAGCAAGCATTTATTGGGTGTCTCTTGCATCCCTGGAGCCATATTGGCTTCTGGGGATACAACTGAATAAATTCTGCACCTATCCTGCCATCATAGGGCGTGTGGTGGGAGTCAGCATGCAGTAATCAAGGTGAAGCTGTGACAGAGGAAGCCTTGACTTGGAGAAGGACATTGCAGGGCGTGAGGTGGCCAGAGCTGAGGCAGGGACTGGTTAGGGGGAGGCTGGGGACCAGGCTGTGAGTGGCCTTGACCTTATTTCAGGGCCTGTGGGGTTATGGCCCAGGGAGGGTCTGGTCTGCCCAGGCTGTGAGGATAGGCTGGTGTCAGAATGACCGGTTGAAGACTGTCACTGAAAGTTATCAAGTGGATGAGGGACAGCTTAGGGCACAACAGAGGAAAAGGTGACGAAATGAGCTGCTGAGGGTAAGAGTGACTGTGAAGTGGCGACACAGGTCTCTGACCCAAACCCGGCCGGACATGGGAAAAAGAATGTTTGAATTTTGTCAGAGTTACACTGAAGCACCCTTTAATCAAACAGAATTTTCGCAGCCAGATGTATGGATGTCTACAGTAAGTAATATAAACAGATCATAAAGAGCCTCAGATCATTTCAGATTTTGCTGCCAGAGTTTGTCACCAAGTTTTAAGAAATTGTTCATTTTTCACAACGTTTTTGACTTCTGAAAATTGTGGGTATGGGATAGTGGATCTGAAATGGTAGCTAACACTTGTAGAGCCAGGGCTGTTGTATGTGTTTCCCGTGCATTGACTTTTGTCCTCACGACAACAACTGTCAGAGTCACTACCCTGAAGATCCTATTTTACAGGTGAGGAGATGAGGGCACAGAGAACGTAAGTGACTTGCCCAGACTCGCATAGCTCGTCACTTATGGCTCCAGAGTCCACATTCTTACCAGACGGCAGACTCGTGAATGCGAGGGGAGGTTGTTGGAGAACCGAGGTCTTTCTCCCACGTTTCAGACACCTCGCCTCTGCAGCCAGCCTGCCTGAGTGCAAGGAAGGTCAGAAGAGAAGGGAGATGGGAGCCGCATAGAGGTCACGGTCACGTACTCTGATTTACTGAGGGCCTGTGGGGACGCATTTCCGTGATGCCTGCATCTTGTGGTCTGGTTGGGCAATGAGGTTTTCTCACAAGCTGTAGAGGAATTTAAGTGCAATGTCAAGGGAACAAGCTAGGATGCAGGCTGGCTGGGCTTTGAAGAAATTTGGGTAAACAATTTCACAAGGATTTTATAAGGAGATTTTTCCTGAGACTGTAGAGTGGAGAGATGACCGTGTCCTAATTTTCTTCCTTTAGTGGTGTAAGATATGTGTGCTCTGGAACACCACAGACGAACGCCTTCTGCCTGCCATTCCCCGTCTGCAGACGGCGGTCTGCCCAAGGGGTGGTGAGTGCGTCAGCTTAATAGTATTTGCTCATTTGTGTGCGAGTATCCCTGTGCCTTAGTCTGTATCTGTGTGAGTGTGCCAAATATGCATTCAAAAATATAGAAAATGCATGGGAACAGTTTAAAGAATAATGAAACAACTTTGAATATCCTGTCAGTTTAAGAATAGAACCTTATCAAACCTTAGAAGTCCCCTGTGTGTCTGCCCTAACTGCATCTTTTCTCTTCAAAGGTAACCACAGTGCTGCAGCTCCTGTTAATCATTCTTTGCTTTTCTTTATAGTTTTACTGTGTGTATATGTATGTATCTCTAGATTATATATATATGTATGTCTCTCTATTTTTTTTTTCTTTTTTTTTTAGTTTTGTTTAACCTTTTGGTCCTTATAAAATGAAATCGTGTAGCAAGTTTTCTGGGTTTCTTCTCTCAGTGTGGTTTTGAGATTTATTCAGTGGTGTGTGGCTGAAGTTCTTCATTCCCTCTTTCTGTTGTATTCCATTACATCCCTTCTATCGATGGCCATTTGGGCAGTCTCTAGTTTTTGCTGTTGAAAATAAACAGTGCTGTAGTGGACATTCTGGTCCCGGTCTCCTGGTGCACAGGTATAGTAGTTCTCAAATGGTGTTGGGGGGGTCTGTGGGGAGGGGAGGAAGGGAGACGCTTTTGGTTGTCATAACTGGGAGGTGGGGTGTTACTGTCTTTAGTGGCTAGAGGCCCGGGATGCTGCTAAACATGGTACAGTGCGCAGGTCAGCCTCCCTACCTCCTCCTCCAACCTTCCCACGCACCAAAGACCTTAGTTTGTCTAATCCCGAATGCCAGTGCTGAGACTGAGAACTCGTGCTCTGGGGTAAATACCTGGGGTGGACCACTGGGTGGGAGGGGAGTTCAACTTTAGTAGTTACTAACGCCCTGTTTATACTTCTGTCAGCAGTGTATGGCCTCTTGTGTTACTCATTGTCCTGTCCAACACTTGATAATTCCTGCCTTTAAAATTTTTGCTGGGGCCGGCTCCGTGGCTGAGTGGTTAAGTTTGCGTGCTCCACTGCGGCGGCCCAGGGTTCGGATCCTGGGCGCGGACATGGCACCGATCGTCAGGCCACGTTGAGGCGGCCTCCCACATCCCACAACTAGAAGGACCTGCAACTAAGATATACAACTGCGTACAGGGGGGATTTGGGGAGATAAAGCAGGAAAAAAAAAAGATTGGCAACAGTTGTTAGCCCAGGTGCCAATCTTTAAAAAAAATTTTTGCCAACTAGTATATGTGAAATGATATCTCACTGTAGTTTTACTTTTCATTTCCTGAATAGTAATGAGAGTGAGCATCTTTTCATGTCTCTCTGCTGTTTGTATTTCTTTTGAGAAGTGCCTCCTGATATCCTTTTGCCCGTTATCTTGTTGTGGTGTTTGTTTTTCTTAGTTGTTTCTGGGATTTCTTTGTATGCCGTAGATTCTTTATATATTCTAGATGCTAAGCCCTTATATTTGTTGCAAATAATTTTTCCTATTTATGAATTTTTTCTGATGAGAAAAGTTCTTAATTTAAATGTGGTAGAATTTATCAATCAGTTTCTTTATGGTGAATGTTTTGTGGGTAGATGTTCCTGCCGGATCCCAGGTGGACCAGTCTGCCTCTGGGACTGCACTCGAGCAGGGCTGGACCTGGTCACGGGGCTGCTTCAGGGTCCACAGCTGGGGCTAAGGTCATCAGGCCTGCCACTGGGGGCTCGGATGGGCATGTCTCCCACTGGTTCCCTGGGAAGGCAGGACTTCCCCTAGGCCGTGGCAGAGTGGGGCTGAAACAAAGTCTCAGGGCCGCTTAGGTTCCGCAGCCAGCACTGAAGTCGGTGGGCCTGCTACCAGGGGCATGGATGGCTGTTGCTGGGTCCCTGCTTGAGCAGGACTGAGAGCAGGGTTAGAGCCAGGTCACAGGGCTACTTTAGGATCCGTAGTCTGGTCCAAGGCTGGTAGGCCTGTTACCGGGGGTACAGACAGCATGCCTCCTCCCGGATCCTTTGGCAGGTGGGCCTGGTTGCAGCACCATGGCCAAGCAGGCCTGGAGCTGAGTCCATCGGGAGTCAGGGCTGCTCTCAGTTTGCAGATGGAACCACGTTTGGTGAGCTTGGTGCAGATCTGGCTTTTTGAAGCAGTTCTCCTGGGTCTTGAGATTCACTGGGGTTTTGCAACCTCCTTCCAGATCCCAGAGCTCCTGCAGAGACACTTTTCTTCATTTTTGACTGCCAAATCATTGCTTGTGTAGGGAGATGCAAGCGGGTCACTTGCTATTCCACTACCTTGCTGACATCATTTCCTGTCTTTGTTTATTTAGCATGGATCAAACATGTCTGCTTGATCATTAATCACTGAAAGAGATGTGTTGTAATCTCTCTCAATATTATGGACTTGTTGGTTTCTATAGTTTTGTTAATTTTTACTGTATTTTGAAGTTATATTATTAGATGCATAAAGTTTAAAATTATTGAGTCTTTCTGGTGAGTCAAAACTTTTTTCCCTGTGAAGTGACCCTGTTTCTCTCTGATAATGCTTCTGTTTTTTGGTCTTATTTTATGTTATTTTTAACTGTAAAAACATAAAATAAAGTTTACCATCTTAACCACTTTTTTGGGGGGGGGGAGGTGGTGAGGAAGATTGGCCCTGAGCCAACATCTATGCCAGTCTTCCTCTATTTCGTATATGGGAAGCCACCACAGCATGGCTTGATGAGTGGTGTGTAGGTCTGCACCGGGATCGGAACCCTCAAACCCTAGGCCTCCAAGGCGGAGCGTGCAGACTTAACCACTACATCACTGGGCTGGCCTCTTTTCCATGTGTTTTTTAAAAATTGCTTTTATTAATGTTTTGTAGTTTTGTGTACAACTCTTTCATCTCCTTGGTTAGAATTGTTTCTAAATAGTTTATTCAGTTCAATGCTGTGGTAAACAGAGTTGTTTTCTTAATTTCCACTTCAGATTGTTTGTTGTTAGTGTATAGAAATACAACTGGTTTTTATGTGTTGATTTTGATTTCTGCAACTTTGCTGAATTTGTTTATTCTAATGGTTCTTTTTTTAAAATCCTTATCGATTTCTACGTATAAGATTATGTCATCTGCAAACAGATAGTTCTACTTTTTCCTTTCCAATTTGGACACCTTTTTTTCCTTTTTATTGAGGTCATAGTGGTTTATAACATTGTGAAATTTCAGTTGTACGTTATTACTTGTCAGTCACCATATAAATGTGCCTCTACCCCTTGTGCCCAACCCCCATCCCTCTTTCCCTGGTAACCACTAAACTGTTCTCTTTGTCCGTAAGTTTGTTTATCTTCCACCAATGAGTAAAATCATATGGTGTTTGTCTTTGTCTGTCTGGCTTATTTCACTTAACATAATACCCTCAAGGTCCACCCATGTTGTTGTGAATGGGACGATTTTGTCTTTTTTTATGGCTGGGTAGTATTCCATCATATATATATACCACGTCTTCTTTATCCAGTTGTCAGTCAGTTGGACATGTGGGTTGTTTCCACATCTTGGCTGTTGTGAATAATGCTGTGGTGAACATAAGGGTGCATAAGTCCTTTTGTGTTGTTGATTTCAGGTTCTTTGGATAAATACCCAGTAGTGGGATAGCTGGGTCATATGATATTTCTATTTTTAACTTTTTGAGAAATTTCCATACTGTTTCCATTGTGGCTGCACCAGTTTGCATTCCCACCAGCAGTGTGTGAGGGTTCCCTTTTCTCCACACCCTCTCCAATGTTTGTTGGTTTTTGTCTTGGTGATTATAGCCATTCTAACAGGCATAAGGTGATATCTAAGTGTAGTTTTGATTTGCATCACCCTGATGATTAGTGATGTCGAGCATCTTTTCATGTGCCTATTGGCCATGTGTATATCTTCTTTATAAAAATGTCTGTTAGTATCCTCTGCCCACTTTGTGATTGGGTTGTTTGTTTTTTTTGTTGTTCAGTTATGTGAGTTCTTTGTATATTATGGAGATTAACCCCTTGTTGGGTATATGATTTGCACATATTTTCTCCCAGTTGGTGAGCTGTCTTTTCGTTTTGATCCTGCTTTCCTTTGCCTTCCAGAAGCTCTTTAGTCTGATTAAGTCCCACTTGTTTATTTTTTCTTTTGTTTCCCTTGTTCAAATAGACATGGTATTTGAAATTCTTTAAAGACTGATGTCACAGAGCGCACTGCCTATATTTTCTTCCAGAAGTTTTATGGTTTCAGGTTGTACCTTCAAGTCTTTGGTTCATTTTGAGCCTATTTTTGTTTATGGAGAAAGATAATGGTCTACATTCATTCTTTTGCACGTGGCTGAGCAGTTTTCCCAGCACCATTTATTGAAGAGACTTTCCTTTCTCCATTGTATGTTCTTGGCTCCTTTGTCAAAGATGAGCTGTCCATAGATGTGTGGTTTTATTTCTGGGCTCTCAATTCTGCTCCCTTGATCTGTTTGTCTGTTTTTGTACCAGTACCATGCTGCTTTGATTACTGTAGCTTTGCAGTATATTTTGATGTCAGAGAGTGTGATGCCTCCGGCTTTGTTGTTCTCTCTCAGGTTTGCTTTGGCTATTCGGGGTCTTTTGTTGCCCTATGTGAATTTTAAGATTCTTTTTTCTCTTTCCATGAAGAATGTCATTGGGATTCTGATTGGGATTGCATTGGGATTGCTTTAGGTAGTATGGACATTTTAACTATGTTTATTCTTGGAATATGGAATATGCATGGAATCTCTTTCCATCTCTTTATGTCATTATTGATTTCTTTCAGTAATGTCTTATCATTTTCCTTGTATAGGTCTTTCACTTCCTTGGTTAAATTTATTGCTAGATATTTTATTCTTTTTGTTGTGACTGGAAATGAGATTGTATTCTTGAGTTATCTTTCTGTTAGTTCATTATTGGAGTACAGAAATGCTGCTGATTTTTGTAAGTTGACTTTGTAACCCACAGTTTTGCTGTAGTTGTTGGTTATTTCTAATAGGTTTCTGATGGATTCTTTAGAGTTTTTTATCTTTAAAATCATGTCATCTGCAAACAGAGTTTCACTTCTTCACTCCCTATTTGGATTCCTTTTATTTCTTTTTCTTGCCTAATTGCTCGGGCCAAAACCTCCAGTACTATGTTGAAAAGAGTGGTGAGAGTGAGCACCCTTGTCTTGTTCCTGTTCTCAGAGGGATGGCTTTCAGTTTTTCCCCACTGAGTATGATGTTGGCCGTGGGTTTGTCATGTATGGCCTTTATTGTGTTGAGGTACTTTCCTTCTATACCCATTTCATTGAGAGTCTTTATCATGAATGGATGTTGGAGCTTGCATCTATTGAGATTATCATGTGGTTTTTGTTCCTCATTTTGTTAGTGTGGTATGTCACATTCGTTGATTTGTGGATGTTGAACCATCCGTGTGTTCCTGGTATAAATCCTACTTGATCATAATGTATGATCTTTTTAATGTATTGATTTATTTGACTTGCCGATATTTTGTTGAGGATTTTTACATCTATTTTCATTAGCAGTATTGGCTTGTAATTTTCCTGCTTTCTGTTGTCCTTGTCAGGCTTTGGTATCAGGTTGATTTTGGCCTTATAGAATGTGTTAGGAATTGTTCCATCTTCCTCAGTTTTTTGGAATAGTTTGAGAAGGATAGGTAATAAATCTTCTTTGAATGTTTGGTAGAATTCTCCAGAGAAGCCGTCTGGTCCTGGACTTTTATTTTTTGGGAAGTTTTTGACTGTTCTTTCAGTCTCTTTACTTGTGTTTGCTCTATTCAGATTCTCTAGTTTTTCTTGATTCAGTTTTGGGAGGTTGTAAGAGTTTAAAAATTTATCTGTTTCTTCTAGATTGTCCAGTTTGTTGGCATATTTCATAGTATTCTCTTATAATCTTTTGTATTTCTCTGGTATCTGTAGTAATTTCTCCTCTTTCATTTCTAATTTTATTTAGCTTTCTCTCTTTTTTTCTTAGTGAGTCTGTTTGTCAGTTCAGTTTATCTTAAAGAGCAAGCTCCTTGTTTCATCCTTTCTACAGTCTTTTTTTTGTTTCAGTTTCGTTTATTTCTGCTCTAATTTTTATTGTTTCCCTCGTCCTTCTGAATTTGGGCTTTGCTTGTACTTTTTCTAATTCTGTTAGATGTAGTTGAAGATTGCTTATTTGAGATTTTTCTTCTTTGTTAACATAGGCCTATATTGCTATAAATTTCCCTCTTAGGATCACTTTTCCTGCATCCCATGTGAATTGACATGATGTGTTTTTGTTCTCATTTGTCACCAGATATTTTTTGTTTCTCCCTTAATTTATTCAGCGATCCATTGGTTGTTCAATAGCATGTTGTTTAGTCTGCACATTTTTGTTCTTTTCCCAGCTTTTCTCTTGTAGTTAATTTCTAGTTCATAGCATTATGGTTGGAAAAGATGCTAGATGTGATTTCAATCTTCTTAAATTTATTGAGGCTTGCCTTGTTTCCCAATCTATGGTCTGTCCTTGCGAAGGTTTCTTGTGTACTTGAGAAGAATGTGTATTCTGCTGTTTTTGGATGGAGTTTTCTATATATATCTGTTAGTCCATCTGGTCTAGTTTTTCATTTAATTCCACTATTTCCTTGTTGACTCTTTGTCTGGATGATCTATCTGTTGATGTAAGTTGGGTGTTGAGATCCCCCACCGTTATTGTGTTGTTGTTGTTAATATCTCCTTTTAGTTTGGTTAATAATTGCTTTATGTACTTTGGTGCTCCTGTGTTGGTGCATCTGTGTTTATAAGCGTTAAGTCTTCTTGGTGGAGTGTCCACCTTGTCATTATATACTGACCCTCTCCATCTCTCTTTACCTGTTTTATCTTGAAGTCTACTTTGTCTCATATAAGTTTGGCAACACCTGCTTTCTTTTGTTTGCCGTTAGCTTGGAGTATCATCTTACATCCCTTCACTCTGAGCGTCTGTTTATCTTTGGAGCTGAGATGTGTTTCCTGGAGGCAGCATATTGTTGGGTCTTGTCCTTTAATCCATCCTGCCACTCTTTGTCTTTTGACTGGAGAATTCAATCCATTTACATTTAGAGTGATTATTGAAATGTGGGGGCCTAATTCTGCCACCTTATTGCTCACTTTCCAGTTCTTCTGCATTTCCTTTGTTTCTCATCCAGTGTATTTTGGACTGTCAGTTTGGTTAGGTGGTTTTCTCTGAAGGTTTTCTTACTTTTGTCCTTGTTTATCATTTGTGTCTCTGTTCTAATTATTTGTTTAGTGATTTCCGTTAGGTTTGTATAAAAAATCGCATAGATGAGATTGTCCCTTTTCTGATAGCCTCTTATTTCCTTAGACTAAGGGAATTCCATCCCTTTCTTCATCTCCTTTTAAGTTATTATTAATATCTTATTCTATCTTGTATTTTGAGTTTGTGGTTAAAATGACAAGATTATTTTTATTTTGGTGTTTAGCTTCTTTTATCTTTAACATTATAGTTAAGTGTTTACTAACCTGATCTGATAGAGAGCCTCTATTTTCTGATTATTGCCTACATATTCATCTCCTTGCTCAGGGCTTTGTGGCCCCTTTCCTAGTTTTTTTTCAGGTATGAGGGCCTTCTTGAGGATTTTTTTAGGGGCGGTCTTGTGGTGATGAACTCCGTTGGCTTTTGTTTATTTGGGAAACTTTATTTCTCCATCATATCTGAAGGATATTTTTGCTGCATAGAGTATTCTTGCCTGAAAGTTTTCATGTTTCAGAATTTTCAATACGTCATTCCACTCTCTTCTGGCCCCTAGGTTTCTGTTGAGAAATCTGCTGAAAGCCTGATAAGGATTCCTTTGTAAGTTATTTTCATCTGACTTTCTGCTCTTAATATTTTCTCTTTGTCATTGACTTTTGCGAGGTTTAGTTCTCTATACCTTGCAGTAGGTCTTTTAACATTAATATAGTTAGGAGATATGTCAGCTTCATTCACCTGTATTTCCAGCTCTTTCCCCAGATGTGGGAAGTTTTCTGATATTATTTCTTTGAACAAGCTTTCTTCTCCATTCTCCTCCTCTTCTCCCTCTGGAATAACTATAATCCTTACGTTGCATTTCCTTATTGAGTCAGATATTTCTCTGAGAGTTTCTTCATTTCTTTTTGGTCTTAGTTTTCTCTTTTTTTCCATCTGAAGCATTTGTATATTTCTGTCCTCTAAATTGCTAATTCAGTCCTCTATAATGTCAGCTGTGTTGTTTAGGGAATCCAAATTTTTTTAATCTCATCCACTGTGTTCATCATCTCCAACAGTTCTGATTTTTTTTTTTTAATGCTGGCACCTGAGCTAACATCTGTTGCCAATCTTTTTTCTTCTTCTTCTTCTTCTTCTTCTCCCCAAAGCTGGCCAGTACATAGTTGTGTATTCTAGTTTGAGTGCCTCTGGTTGTGCTATGTAGGATGCCGCCTCAACGTGGCTTGATGAGTGGTGCCATGTCTCTGCCCAGGATCTGAACCAGTAAAAGCCTGGGCCACTGAAGTGGAGTGTGTGAACTTAACCACTCAGCCACAGGGCTGACCCTTGATCGTTTCTTTATAGTTTCAGTCTCTTTTGTGAAGATACTCCTGATTTCGTTGAATTGTGTTTCTGTATTTTCTTGTAACTCATTGAGTTTTTTTATGATAGCTATTTTGAATTCTTTGTTGTTTAGGTTATGAATTCCTGTGTCTTCAGTGTTGGTTTCTGGGTACTTGTCATTTTCTTTCTGGTCTGGAAATTTAATATACTTTTTCATACTGCTTAGAGGTGTGGATTTTTCCCTCTGCATAGTGATATTTTCTGGTTGCAGCTTCCTCCTACCACCACTTGGTGGGTGTCAGGCCCTGTGTATTCTGGGTCCGGCATGGTCCGTGGCTCCCTGGCTCCAGCTGCTGACTCCTGTTTTGTCTGTGCTGCACTCTGGCAGATGGCATAGCTGGAGTGCTGGTAGGGGAGGGGGCTTTTTCTTTCATGTGCATGCTTCCCCCAGCCGCTGACTCCTTTTATCTCTGTGATGCTCTGGCAGATGGCAGAGCTGGAGTGC
The DNA here is from genome assembly GCF_041296265.1 of Equus caballus. NCBI lineage: Eukaryota > Metazoa > Chordata > Mammalia > Perissodactyla > Equidae > Equus > Equus caballus. The sequence continues at coordinate 19,094,857 of NC_091704.1, forward strand.
TGGGTGAGGAGAGGGGCACTTTGTTTCACCTGCACTTCCTCCAGCTGCTGCTTTCCTCTCTGTGCAGCGCTCTGTCAGATTGTAGAGCTGGAGTGCTCAGCTGGGGGAGGAGCACTTTCTCCTGCACAATCCTGGGGCATTCTCCCTCGGCTTTCACTAACTGCTCTCCTAGGGTGCCGTCTTGATGAAGACACTTCCACAATAGCTAAGTCACCTCTGTGTGTTGGGTTATCTCATGGGCTGTGAGGGAACTCAGAGAGCAATGTTCTCGTGGAGGGCTGCCCCTCCCCCCTTTCCTTTCAGAACCACATGCAGTCCTGGGGTCGCTGCTGTGGGGAAAAGTCAAGTCCCCCTTACCACCTTCCATTTCCTCCAGGGGATCCAGCACCACTACCTTCAGACATATGGCTGCATGGGTCTCTCAGACGCCTTTTGTGTTGTGTGATTATCTTCTGTTGGTGTATGAATGTCCTTTTGGTTGTATTTTAGAGAGGAGAGTTCAAGGGGAGAGCTCACTCTGCCATAATGCTGACATCACTCCTCCCAGGTGCCTTTTCTTTCTTTTTCTTGCCTAATTGCTCTGGGTAGGACTTCTAGCACTATGTTGAATAGAATGGCCAGAGTGGGCATCCTTGTCTTGATCCTATTCTTAGAGGAAAAGCTTTTAGTCTTCCACTATTTCATATGATGTTAGCTGTGATTTTTTTATATATATCCTATGTTCTTTATTATCTTTAGATGGTTTCCTTCTATTCCTAGTTTATTAAGTGTTTTTATCATGAAACTGTGTTGAATCTTGTTAAATGTTTTTTATGCATTAACTGATAGTAACATATGGTTTTTGTCTTTCATTCTGTTCGTGTGGCATGTTACATTGGTTGAATTTTCATATGTCGAACTATCCTTGCATTCCAGTAATAAATCCCACTTGGTTGTGGTGTATAATCCTTTTAATGTGCTGTTGAATTTACTTTGCTAATATTGTGTTTGGATTTTTGCATCAATATTCATCTAGGGTATTGGTCGTTAGTTTTCTTCTAGTGTCTTTGGTTGGCTCTGGTATCAGGGTAATGCTGGCTCAGTTATTGTACTTTACAGCTCCCAAATTTCTGTTTTGTTCTTTCTTATAGTCTGTTGACACTCTCTTTTTGTTCATGCATTTCCTTATTTTATTAAGTTGTCTATCAGTACTCTCTTTTAGCTCATTGAATATCTTTAAGAAGTTGTTTTGAATACTTTGTCAAGAAATTCAGCAATCTGTTTTTCTTTAGGTTCCATGCCTGGAGTTTTATTTTGTTTCTTTGATTGGGCCATGTTTTCCTGTTTCATTATATGCTTTGTGATCTGTTGTTGAGATTTGACCATTTGAAAAAACAGCTTCCTCTCCCAGTCTTTATGGACTGGCTTCATTCAGGGGAATCCCTTCACCAGTCAGTCCACATAGAAGTTTGGGACCTCTCCAACATTTTCTGGTGGTGTCTTCTCTGGAATTGAGTGTACTTTTAGTTGTCTCAATTTCCATAAGCTGCTTGCCCCATTTCTTCTCAGGAGCTTGTAACCTCTTGCTCTCTCTGGCGTCTGCCTGTAGAACTGCGGAATCTCTGCAGCACTACTGCGCTGTGGCACTCACCTACATTTTCAGTGGTTTCCAAAGTCTGCCACCATTTCCATCAGTGCTCCGAGTCCAGTGAGACAGCAATCTGTCAGGAAGCCCCTAGACAAGCCAGAATGTTGGACACATGATCCATTCTTGTTTCCATCCTGAGGGAGGAGCTCCCATATGGAAGGTTTACCCCAGTTGTACCTACTTACACTGAGTAGGGGGAGATGGATGTGTGTGAAAATTGCCATGAACTTTCCTACCCTTTTCTATGGAATCCCTTTTTGGCTTTCTGTTGGCCTGGTACTACACCATCTCAAGTGGTCTCTGTAGTTCTCACAAAAGTATCCTGGTCCATATATTGTTAACTTGCATTTCTATGAGGAATGAGGAGGTGGAGCTTCCTAGTCCACCATTGGCTGGCATCACCTCCCCATATCTGCCTTTTGATTGAACAGTTTAATCTATTTTCATTTAAAATAATTACTCATAAGGAAAGACTTATTTTTGCCACTTTTCTATTTGTTTTCTATATGTCTTATAGCTTTTTTCCCTCTCATTTCCTCCATTACTGCCTACATTTGTGTATAGTTAATTTTTTTGTAGTGACATCTTTTGATTTCCTTTATGCATATTCTTTAGGTATTTTTTGTGTTTACCATGGGATTGCATAGAATATCTTAATGTTGTAACTGTCTCATTTCAACTTATACCAACTTTATTTCAATTGCATACACGAATACTTCTCTTAGAAATTTCTGCCCTCATATTACTGACGCCACAAATTACATTATTTATAGTTTTTATGCTTTTATTTTTTAAATCCTGTAGAAAATAAAAAGTGGAGTTACAAACCAAAATGACAATAATATTGTTTTTTATATTGGTCTATATATTTACTTTTACTGGTGGACTTTATGTTTTCTTAAGTATGGCTTTGAGTTACTGTTTAGTATCCCCTCATTTCAACTTGAAGGACTCTCTTTAGCATTTCTGGTATTGCAGGTCTAGTGGTAATGAAATACCTCAACTTTTGTTTGCCTGGGAATGTCTTAAAGTTCTCCCTCATTTTTGAAGGACAGTATTGCTGAATATAGAAATCTTGGTTGACAGTTTTTTTCTTTCAGCACTTTAAATAGAGTATCTTACTTCTTTCTGGCCGTCAAGATTTCTGATAAGAAATTGGCTGGATATCTTATTGCAGATCCCTTGGTATGTATAGTTGGTTCTCTCTTCCTGCTTTCAAGATTCTTGCTTGAGTGTTTGGTAGTTTGATTACACTGTGTCTTGGAATGGGTGTCTTTGAGTTTCTCCTACTTCAGTTTCATTGAGTTTCTTGGATTTGTAGATGCGTGTCTTCCCTCAAATTTGAGAAATTTTTGGCTATTATTTTTTCAAATAATCTGTGTGCTCTTTTCTCTTTTCCTTCTGAGATTCCAAAAATATGTATGTTGGTACAGCTGGTGGTGTCCCACCAGGTTCTCAGGCTCTGTTCACTTTTTTTCATATGTTTTTCTTACTGTTGATAAGAGTTGGTAATTTTAATAGTCCTATGTTCAGTTCTTTTCTCTACCTGCTCAACTCTGCTGTTGAACTTTTCATTTCAGCTTTGTTCATATATTGTTTGCCTGAGTTCTTTTAGTTTTTTGGTTGTGTTTTCCATTAACTCTCTAAACATATCTAAGACAGTTATTTTAAAGTCTTTGTCTGGTAAGTCTGATGTCTAGGCTTCCTCAGAGTTGATTCCGTCTGTTTTGTGCCTTTGAATGAGCCATGCCTTTGTGTTTTTTATGCCTTGTGATTTTTTTTGTTGAAATTTGAAATATTTCTATTATAATGTGGTAACTCTGGAAATTAGATTTTCCCCTTCCTCAGGGTTTGCTTTTTTTTTTTGGATGGTTGAAGACAGTAGTAATCCATTTGTTTTGAGAGTTTTCCAAACTATTTTTACTGAGTCTATATCTTGTCATGTGTGATCACTGAGGACTCTGTTTCTGTAGTTTATGTTCAGCTAATCTTTTGACAGATTTCCTTGAATCCCAGGAGCTGAAACAAACAGAACACTGATAAAAAGAGAAAAGAGCAGCCACCTCTCCCTGCCTTTGCATATTTTCTCTGCTGGGGCACTCCTTCATCACTTAGCTAGGGTACTTTTTTAAATTTGGTTTATTTTTTTCTTACTGAGGTAACATTGCTTTAGGATTCTCTTAATCTTGGGATTAGCCCCAGGTGAAAGTTTAAGGTCTTCCCAGGAGTTTTGAGAGCCTGTGTCTTGCCTGGGCTTGTGTGTTGCTTCCTAAATTCTCCCATATACGTGGCTGCTTTTGAATGTCCTATATTCCCAAATAGTCTCATCCCAGCTTCTCCTTTGGGCCTTAGATGGCCTATTATGTGTTTGCACCTGTAATCTCTTGTTCCGTTTGTGGATTTGTATTCTACCTCATACCTTTGATCAGTAGTACCTGCCACTTTTCCTACATCTGTTCCAAGTTATGCAAAACAGAGACAAGTGCCTTTTATGATTCTTTCAGGTATCCCCAAGACAGGTTAGAACAGAAATACACAATTTGCAAATAAGGTCTGCTCCCTCTGGTTTGAGGGGAGAACTGGGAACTGGGCTTCTGCCTGCTCAAGACTAAGATTGCTGCAGTGCTGGGGAACGGGTAGGTCAAGGGTGGGAACTCTATGAAACTTTCCTGTCATTTTGAAGATGGCTTTTTATTTATTTATTTTCAGTTTTATTGAGAGGGAATTGATATACAGCTCTGTATAAGTTTGAAGTGTACCACAGAATGACTTGAAATACATATATTGTGAATTGATTTCTATAGTAAGTTTAATTAACATCCGTGTCCTCATATAGGTACAAAGAACAACCCTGTTTTCCTTGTGATGAGAACTTTTAGGGTTTACTCTCTTAGCAACTTTCAAATATTAGATATAGCAGTATTATTATAGTCATTATGTTGTCCAGTACTTCCCCAGTACTTAAATCTTATAAGTGGACATTTGTCCCTTTTGACCACCTTCATCGAATTCCCTCTCTCTCCATTACCTGCCTCTGGTAACCATAACTTTAATTTCTTTTTCTGAGTTTGGAGTTTTTGTTTTTTGTTTTAGATTCAACATATAAGTGAGATCCTACTGTATTTGTTTTTCTCTGTCTAACTTATTTCACTTAGCAGAATGTACTCAAGGTCCATTTATATTGTCAGAAATGGAAGGATTTTCTTCTTATTTATGGCTGAATAATATTCCATTGTATATATACCATACTTTTTTGTTGTTGAGGAAGATTCACCTTGGGGTAACATCTGTACCAGTCTTTATTTTGTATGTGCACCACTCCCACAGTGTGGCTGCTGGCAAGTGGTGTAGGTCTTCACCCAGGAATCGACCCATGGCTACTGAAGCAGATTGCAGCTAACTTACCCACTAGGCCATGGGGCTGGCCCTTATACCAGACTTTCTTTATCTATTCATCTGTTGATGGACACTTAGGTTGTTTCCACTTTGTGGCTATGGTAAATAATGCTGCTGTTAACATGGGAGTGCAGCTATCTCTTTGACGTAGTGTTTTTGTTTCCTTTACATCTATTCTCAGAAGGAGAATTACTGGATCACATAATAGTTCTATTTTTTTATGCCCTCTCCTGCCCTTTTTTTTTGGCGAGGAAGATTGGCTCTGATCTAACATCTGTTGCCAGTCTTTCTCTTTTTTTTCCTTTTCTCCCCAAAGCCCCAGTATATAGTTTTCTTTCCTAGCTGTAGGTCATTCTGGCTCTTCTTTATGGGATGCTGACAGCATGGCTTGATGAGCAATGCATAGGTCCATGCTCAGGATCTGAAACCCGGGCTGCTGAAGCAGTCATTTGAACTTAACTGCTTGGCCGTGGGGCTGGCCCCTGATAGTTCTATTTTTAATTTTTTGAGGAAACTCCATGCTGTTTTTTTACAGTGGCTGTACCAGTTTACAGTTCTACCAACAGTGTGCCAGACTTACCTTTTCTCTACGTCCTTGCCATCATTTGTTATCTCTTGTCTTTTTGATGATAGTCATTCTAATAGGCGTGAAATGAAATCTCATTGTGGTTTTGATTTGCAGTTCAGTAATGATTAGTGATGAGCATGCTTTCATGCACCTGTAGGCTGTTTAAATATCTTCTTTGGAAAAATGTTTATTCGAATCCTTTGACCATTTTTGAAGTGGCTTATTTGTTGTTTTGCTGTTGAGTTGTATGATTTCTTTATATATTTTGATATTAACCCTTTATCCAGTATGTGGTTTGCAAATATTTTCTTCTCTTGCGTAGTTTGCATTTTCATTTTGTTGATTGTTTCTTTTATTGTGTAGAAGCATTTTGGTTTGATGTAGTTCCTCTTGTTGATTTTTGCTTTTGTTGCTGGTGCTTAGATGTCTTATCCAAAAAATAATTGCCTAGACCCATGCCAAGGAGCTTTTCCCCTCTGTTTCCTTCTAGGAGTTTTATGATTTCTGGTCTTACACTTAAGTCTTTTATCTCTCTTGAATTATTCAGTTAGTTTTTGTGAGTAGTGTAAGAAAGAGGTCTATTTTCATTCTTTTACATGTGACTATCCAAGTTTCTCAGCACCATTTGTTGAAGTGACTTTCTTTTCTCCATTGAATATTCTTACCTCCCTTGTCAAATATTTGTTAACTGTTTATGCATGGATTTTTTTCTGGTCTTTCAGTTCTGTTCCAGTGGTCCATGTGCCAGTACCATACTGTTTTGACTAGTATAACTTTATAATTAGTTTGAAATCAATAATTCTGATGTCTCGGGCTTTTTTTTATTTCCTCATGATTGCTTTGGCTGTTAAGCATCTTTTGTGGCTCCATCTGAATTTTAGGACTGTTTTTATTACTTCTATAAATAATACCATTGGAATCTTGATAGAGATTGCATTGAATCTACAGATGGCTTTGGGTAGCACGGACATTGTAGTGATACTAGTTTTTCAAGTCCATGAACATGGGATATCTTTCAGTTTATTAGTCTTCTCCAATTTTTTCCATCAATATCTCATAGTTTTCAATATGGAGCTCTTCTACCTCCTTGATTAAATTACTCCTAAGTATTTTATTGTTTGATGCTATTGCAAATGGGATAATTATCTTTATTTTTCAGATAACTTGTTAGTGTGTAGAAACAGTACTGATTTTTTAATGTTGACTTTGTATCCTGTAACTTTACTGAATTCATTAGTTAGTTATGACAGTTTTTATAATCTCTTTATAGAGTTTTCTATATTTAAAATCATGTTTTCTGCAAATAGAGATAGTTTTACTTCTTTCATTCTAATTCTGATGCTTTTTATTTTTCTTGACCTATTGCTCTGACTAGGACTTTCAATACTGTGTTGAATAGGAGTGTTGCAAGTGGGTATCCTTGTCTTGTTCCTGATCTTAGAGGAAAAGCTTTCTGTCTTCACGATTGAGAGTCATGCTAGCTGTGAGTTGTTATATATGGCCTTTATTATGTTGAGGTACATTTCTTCAATACCTAATTTCTTGATAATTTTTATCATGAAGGATGTTGAATTTTGTCAAATGCTTTTTCTGCATCTATGGAGATGATCATATGATTTTTGTCTTTCATTCTATTAATGTGATTTATCACTCTTACTGATTTACATATGTTGACCCATCCTTGCATCCCAGTGATGGGTCCCACTTGATCATGCAGTATGGTCTTTCTAATGTGCTGTCAAATTTGGTTTGCTAGTTTTTATTGAGAATTTTTGCGTCTATATTCATCAGGGATATTCTTGTAATGTGCTTATTTGACTTTGGTATCAGGGTAATGCTGATCTTGTAAAATGAGTTCGATGATGTGCTTTTCTCTTTGATTCTTTGGAAGAGTTTGAGAAGGATTGACATTAATTCTTCTTTACATGTTTGATAAAATTTACTAGTGTATCCATGTCATCCTAGGCCTTTTTTTTTTTTATTGGGAGATTTTTGATTACTGATTCAATATCCTTATGAGTAATTTGACTGTTCAAATTTTCAGTTTCTCCTGATTCAGTCTTGGTAAGTTGTATGTTCTAAGAATTTATCCATTTCTTCTAGGTTGTCTAGTTTGTTGGCGTATAATCGCTCATAGTAGCCTCTATGATCCTTTGTGTTTTTGTAGTATCAGTTATAATGTCTCCTCTCTCATTTATAATTTTGTTGATTTGGGTCCTCTCTCTTTTTTTCTTGACTAGTCTGGCTAGAGGTTTGTCAATTTTGTTCATCTTTTCAAAGTACCAATTTGTCTTTTTTTTATTGTTTCTCGGTTCTCTATTTTTGCTGTAATCTTTCATTTCCTTCCTTCTGCTAACTTTGGGCTTAGTTTATTCTTCTTTTTCTAGTTCCCTGAGGTATAAAGTTAGTTTTATAAATTTGAGATCTTTCTATTTCTTTATGTATGTGTTTTTAGCTATAAACTTCGTTCTAAGAGCTCCTTTTGCTGTATCCCATATGTTTTAGTATATTGTGTTTCTATTTTTATTCCTTTCAAGATATGTTTTTATTTCCCCCTCAGTTTCTTTGGTCCATTGGTTGTTCAGGAGAGTGTTGTTTAATTTCTATATATTCCTGAATTTTCCTCCTGTTGTTGATTTCTCTTTCATACTGTTGTGGCCAGAGAAGATAATTGGTATGATTTTAGTCTTTTTGAGTATGGTAAGACTTGTTTTGTGGCCAAACATTATCTATTTTAGAAAATATTCCATGTGTGCTTGAGAAGAGTGTTTATTCTGCTATTGTCGAATGAAATGTTCTTTATCTGTTTGCTCCTTTCAGTCTATAGTGTTTAAATACAATGTTTTCTTATTAATTGTATGTCTGGATGCTCTGTTGAGAGTGTTAAAGTCTCTGTTATTATTGTATTGCTGTTTATTTCTCATTTTTGTTTGGTTAGTATTTGCTTCATATATTTAGGTGTTCTTGTGTGCATAAATATTTACAGTTGTTATGTCTTTTGATGTCTTGGCCTCTTTATCATCACATAATGGCCTTTTTTTCTCTTTTTACCATTTTGAGTTAAAAGGTGGTTATGTCCAAGTATTACTATCCCAGCTTTTTTTTGGTTACCATTTGCTTGAAAAATCTTTTTCCACACCTTTACTGTCAGTCTATGTGTGTGTTTAAAAGTCAAAGTGAGTAGGTAGCATTTTTATCCATTCGCACATTCTTTGTCTTTTGATTGGAGAATTTAATCCATTTACATTTCAAGTAATTATTGATAGATGAGAACCAACTATTTCCATTTTGTTAATTGTTTTATGTCTGTTTGTAGGTCCTTTGTTCCTTTCTCCTTATCCTGCTGTCTTCTTTTGCAATTTGATGACTTTTTGTATTCTTAAGCTTTGACTTCATCATGCTCTTTTGTGTAACTACTGTAGGTTTTTCTTTGTTGTTACCATGAGGCTTACATAAAATATCTTAAACTTATAACTCCTTATTTTAAACTAACAATTTAAGTTTGATAGCATTCCTAAACTTTACATTTTTATTTCTCCTCTCCTCACATTTTAGATTATTGATGTTACAGTTTACTTATTTGTTATGTGTGTATCCAATGAACAGATTATTGTAGTTATGGGTTATTTTAATACTATTTTTTTTGGTGAGGAAGATTTGCAATGAGCTAATATCTGTTGCCAATCTTCCTCTTTTTGCTTGAGGAAGATTCACTCTGAGCTAACATCTGTGCCAGTCTTCCTCTATTTTGTATGTGGGTTGCTGCCACAGCATAGCCACTGATGAATGGTTTAGGTTCCAACCCGGACCACCAAAGCGGAGGGTGCCAAACTTAACCACTAGGCCATGGGGCTGGTCCCCAGTACATTTGTTTATTTAACTCTTAAACTGGAGTTGTAAGTGAATTATGTACTACAATTAACATATTAGAGAATCTGACCTTTGACTATATAATCACCATTATGGTGAGTTTTACATTATCTTCATATGTTTTTGTGATGTTACTTAGTATGCTTTTACTTCTACTTGAAGAACTACCTTTAACATCTCTTGTCAGGCAGATCTAGTGGTGATGAACCCCCGTAGCTTTTGCTTGTTTGATAAAGTCTTTATATCTCCTTCATTTCTGAAGGACAGTTTTGCCAGGTATAGTATTTTTGGTTGACAGTTTTTTCATTGAATATTTTAAATATATCCCATTCTCTTCTGGCCTGAATCGTTTCTGTAGAGAAATCTGCCTTTAGTCTTATGAAGGCTCCCTTGTAGGTAACTTCTCTCTTTTCTCTTGCTGATTTCAAAATTCTCTTTGACTTTGACTTTTGATAATTTAATTATTATGTGTCTTGGTGTAGTCCTATTCAGGCTCAACCTATTAGAGGTCCTTTGGGCTTCTTAGATCTGGATATCTATTTCTCTCCACAGGTTTGGAAAGGTTTCTGCCTTTATTGCTGTAAATGTACTTTCTCTCCCTTTTCTCTTTCTCTTCTCCTTTTGGGGTTCCCATAAGATGGTGTCTTGTAAATCCTGTAGACTTTCTTCACTCTTTTTCATTCCTTTTTCTTGTTACTTCTCTGATTGGATAATGTCAATGCCTGTCTTCTAGGTAGTTGTTTCTTTCTTCTTCATGGTTAAGGCTGCTGTTGAAGCTTTCTGTTGAATTCTTCAGTTCATTTATTGTATTCTTCAGCTGTGGGATTTTTGTTTGTTTGTTTGTTTGATGGTTCCTATTTCTTTGTCCAGCTTCTCATTTTATTCATGTGTTGTTTTCCTAATTTTGTTTATTTGTCTGTCTTTGTGTTCTTGTAATTCATTAAACTTCTTTAAGGGGATTATTCTGAATTTTTTGTCTGACAACTCATAGATTTACATTTGTTTAGGGAGTGTTATTGTAGCATTATTAGTTTCCTCTGGTGATATTGTGTTTATCTGATTCTTTGTCATCCTTGCTTCCCTAAGTTGATGTCTATGCATTTGAGTATGTGGTCTCCTCTTCCACACATTACCAGTTTACTTTGACAGCATCTGCCCTTTACACTTAGGTCATCTTGGGGTTATGGACATGTTAGCTGGTAGCATCCTTGGGCAGCTGGGGCTGGCTATCAGGGTCTATTTTTGGGTAAGGCCACTGCCTGAGCTCTGAGGTCAGGAGATGGGGAGTACTGCTGGCTGAGGACAGTTGGATAGGACTGCTGGCCTGGTTCTTGGTCCAAGTGAGGCTGTAGATGGGCTCCATGGTTTCCTGGGTTCTCCAGTCAGGCTTCTTAGATAGTTGGGAGTGGGTCCTGTACTTGACAATAAGCAGGGGTATGAATTAGCTTTCCTACTTGAGTGAGGCAGCAGAATGGGCCCAATCATAGCTCATTGTCTGGGGACCCAAATCAGGTAGAACCATGCACTGAATTACTTGGCCAGATGCGGCTACCAGTTTTGCTATGTAGACAGAGTTGTGCTTTCTGCTCTTGTGTCACTGTAAGTGTGCCTGTGCTCTGGTTAGATTTCCTGGTCCTGGAGGCTGAAGGCTGTAGTCAGCAGTGGGTGGGCTACAAAGTAGTTTTCCTGCCCGGTAAGTGCCAAGATGGCTTTTTATTGATTGAGCGTTTGCTGGTTGCTATAAACCTCTGACTGTTTTCAGAGCTCCTACAAGTTTGGTTTAGACAGTTTATGGTGGTTTTTTCAGTTTGATGTGGGGGTGAGAGCTTGGAACTTTCTAGTCCTTTGTTTTGCCCATGTCACTCTTGTTTTTGATTTTTTAATATGCTGTTATGTATTTTTTTTAAAGATTTTTTAATTTTTTATTATTTTTCCTTTTTCTTCCCAAAGCCCCCCAGTACATAGTTGTGTGTTCTTCGTTGTGGGTCCTTCTAGTTGTGGCATGTGGGACGCTGCCTCAGTGTGGTTTGATGAGCAGTGCCATGTTCGCGCCCAGGATTCGAACCAACGAAACACTGGGCCGCCTGCAGCGGAGCGCGCGAACTTAACCACTCGGCCACGGGGCCAGCCCCAATATGCTGTTATGTATTTTTAAATTTTGATTTGGCTTTTGTTTTTATTGGTTTCTCTTTTTTGTTTGTTTGGTATTGATTATTTGGTATTTTGGTGTTTTTTTGTTATTTGGTTTTTATTTCCTTTTCATTTCTTGGGGGAGGTCTTTTTTGTTTATTTTCATTTTTGCTGTATTGTTTTTATTTGTTTTTGGCTTTTTCCTTTTTAAATTTTTATTTTGTCCTTTTTAATTCTAGTAGATCTTTTATTTCATTTAAAATTCCTTGTTTCTTGTTCATCTGTTTCTTTCAACTTATTAAGTGTGCTTATTTTGTATTATTTTTCTGGTATTTACAGTATCTAGAGTCCGTGAGTCTGATTCTGCTGTGTCTTGTTTCTGCTGGCTCCTATTCATGGTGCTTTGTTCCCTTGGTTATTTTGTGATTTTTTTTCAAGGTTGTCAGTTCATGTTCTTTGGAACTGTTATCAGTGGAGTTCCTTGAAGTTTTGTTTAGGATATAGTCCTCTTGAGAGGTTTTGTTTGTCTCCACTATTCCCCTGGAGGGCATTACCAGTGGTCATTTTCAGTTCACATTTTCACTTGAGGTTATTGGGACTACTAAGAAATGTGAATTGACCTCATAAATGTTCCTGGTTACAAATTCTTAGGAGATCTGGCCCCCCTCACCTCTCTATGCAGTGCTAAAGTTAAGTCAGCATGTTTACTGTGTGACCACTTCTACAGAATGGGATTATCTTTTGTTTTTTTTTTCCTCCTGAGGAAGAGTCACCCTGAGCTAAGATCTGTTGCCAATCATTCTCTTTTTGCTCGAGGAAGATTTACCCTGAGCTAACACCTGTGCCAGTCTTCTTCAATTTTGTATGTGGGTCGCCACCACAGCATGGCCACCGACGACTATTATAGGTCTGTGCCTGGAAACTGAACCTGGGCCACCGAAGCAGAGCACACCAAGTTCAACCACTAGGCCGCGGGGTGGGCCCTCACAATGGGATTATTTATCATTTATCTTTATATCCTAAGTGTAGCTCTTTGGCAGGGTCTTAATGTAGTCCTGTTTCATTAACCCTTTATTTAAGTCTGTTTCTACTCTCCTCTAGACTTTAAATTCCATGTAATCCTCAGAAATAGAAGCTCAGTATCACTAGGGTTCATGAGAGCTCCTCAGGGCAAAAGGTAGCTAACAAATTAATTTGCCTATTAGGATTGTTTATCTTTTTCTCATTGTTTTGTGGGCGTTCTTTATATATTCTGGATACCGGCTCTTTGCTAGCTATAGGCATTGTGAGTATCTTCTGACCGCTATGGCTTTGACTTTTGATTTTGGTGCTTTGTTGTGTAAATATTACATTAGTTATCTGTTACTGCATCACAAATTATCCCACAACAAAGAAGCTTAAAATGACAGACATTTATTATCTTTAAGTTTTCTGCCAGTTAGGAACCCAGCTATGATTTAGCTGACTTCCTGTGGCGTAGGGTCTTATGTTGCAGTCAGACTGTCAGCAGGGGCTGTGGTCTCATCAGACGGCTTGACTGCGAGGGGTGTTCCTCAGGATTCAGTTCATTGTGGGTGGTTGGACTCAGGGCTCAGTTCCCTCTGGTGGTGGGCCAGGGAACTCCCTGAGTTCCTTGCCTCATGGGCCTTTCCCTTGGATAACTGAGAATATTGTAGCTGGCTTTCTTTGGAGTCAGTGAATGAGAGAGCAACAGAGAGAGCGTGCACAAGATGGAAGTCCTAGTCTGTTTGTAGTGTAATCTCAGAAGAGACATCTCATCACTTTCACCATATTTTGTTTGTTAGAAGTAAGTCACAAGGTCCACCCCACTCAAGGGGAGAAGATTGCACACAGGGCATGACTACCAGGAGGTAGGGATCTTTGGGGGCTATCAGAGAAGCTGCCTACTATAGATTTGTTAGAAGTTTGATATGGTTAAATTTATTCATTTTCCTTTAAGTCTGTGTTGTCTACACAGAAGGCTTCCCTATTCTGTGGTCCTTAATATACTTTAAAAGTTTTGCTTTTTCTCAATTAGTTCTTAATATGTCTAGGATGTAACCATCTCAGACAGTAGCCATCAGCCAGCCACATGTGACTATTTAAGTTAAAATTAATTAAAATTATACAAAATTACAAAGTCAGTTTCTCTGTCACACTAGCCAAATAGCGAATGCTTGATAACTACACGTGGCTCATGGCTACCATATTAGACAGTGTTGGTACAAAATATTCAGAGTAAGTTCTGTTGGTAGCACTGATCTTAAACAGTAGCTGTCAACAGAGGATGACTTGCCTCCTGTGGGCACTTTGCAATGTCTGGAAACATTTTTGGCTTTCACAACTAGGGGTGGGTGTTCTACTAGTATCTAGTGGGCAGAGGCCTGGGAGCTGTTAAACATCCCATGATACACAGGACAGCCCCACACAACAAAGACTCAGCCAACCCAAACTGCCAGTGGTTCTGAGGGTAGGCGACTGTGCCTGTGATGAAGTTTGTTGCGAGGTGTGGGATGGGGAGCTTGTTCTTTTTCTCTCTGACCAGCCGGTCAACTTGATAACCATTTCCTGTGTGTGTTCAATCCATTTCCCTCTGGCTGCTGGTGAACCATAAGCCAGAGATGTTTTCCCTGTAAATGGTAGAGAAGATCCTTTTTAAAATTGACTCCCATTGTCTTACAGATTCTCCGACTCTGCGCTTAGAGACAACCCCATGTCCCCAGTTCATCATGGCTTCCACCTCAAGGTAGGGGTGCTGTTTGATGACAGGCTTTCTGCAGGTAAATTACTCTTCTGTTTTTGGAAGGCCAAGCCAGGACACTTTTTCTCTTAGTCTTGCTGGTCTCAGTAAGCACTTGGTGTCTAGGAAGCAAAAAGGAGAAAGAGCAAGGAGACAAAGGAGAAAATTAGAGAAAAGGTGAGGCAGACAAGGGAGTATGTGTGGTGTGGGTATAGCTGTGTAGCTTCAGTGTCTACACTTCATCTAAAAATGTGATTTACTTTCCTCCTTTGTTTTATTTCTTTTTTTTATTTTTTTTTTTTAAAGATTTTTTTTTTATTTTTTCCTTTTTCTCCCCAAAGCACCCCCGGTACATAGTTGTGCATTCTTCGTTGTGGGTTCCTCTAGTTGTGGCATGTGGGACGCCGCCTCAGCGTGGTCTGACGAGCAGTGCCATGTCCGCGCCCAGGATACGAACCGACGAAACACCGGGCCGCCTGCAGCGGAGCGCGCGAACTTAACCACTCGGCCACGGGGCCAGCCCCTTTGTTTTATTTTTTGAGGAAGATTAGCCCTGAGCTAACATCTGCCACCAGTCCCCCTCGTTTTGCTGGGTAAAACTGGCCCTGAGCTGACATCCATGCCCATCTTCCTCTACTTTATATGTGGGACGCCTGCCACAGCATGGCTTGACAAGCAGTGCTTAGGTCCGCACCCAGGATCCGAACTGGTGAACCCCAGGCCACCAAAGCAGAACATGCGAACTTAAACCTGTGATACTGGGCTGGCCCCACTTTCTTCATTTTTAAGACACAAGACAGTTGCCCCTAGGGCTGCCTCAGTCCCTGCAGGCTTTCTCATGACAAGGGATTGCACAGCAACGTACAGAAGGCGTGAAGGCCTGCTGATGAAGAGCAGCTCGAGTGGTGAGGCTAGCAGAGACCCTGGCTTGGCAGGCCTGGATATGAACCAAGCAAGGCTGGGGGAGCCGTGAAAATGGCTGCTGTCCTCTAAGAACCTGTCTTAGTCCAAGGTCCATGGGGAGGGCTTTGGGTTTCCTCTCTCTCAAAGGCTGGGCTCTCTTCCTGGCCCATGCAGAGCCTGAGGAGTACCTTACCTCTCCAGAATCAGACCTCCTCCACCTTAGCCTCTAGCACAGGGCTGGCAGAGTCAGTGTCCAGGAGGTGAGGTTGGAGTGAACCTCGAATGCAACCTGAACTCCAGAGTCTAAGGCTAGGTCCACAGGCAGTAGTCTCTGTGGTAAGACCTGTGTCCTCCCTGGCTGGGGCTCTTCTGACATACAGGTCGGGCTCAGAGAGGGGCACAGAGCAGTAGTAGTGCCTGCTTTCCCCGTCCGGTCCGTTCTGACAATCAGAGTGACGTATCTGACCCTTCACTGCCCTGCTCCATCTCCCTGGAGGACTTCCTGTGATAGCTGAACACAACCAGAAGTCCTCATCAAGGCGTCTGGAGCCCTCTGGGGCCCAATCTCGGCCACTTCTGCTCTGCTCTGCTCTGCTCCCCCACTGCATCTGCAGCTTTACTGGCATCCTTACTGTTCACAGATACCAAGTCCCTTCAGGCTCAGGCCCTTGTGCCTGTAGTTTTTTCTCTTTGCTTGGGGCACACTGTCTCCAGCTGTCTGCAGGGTTCGTTCCCTCACTTTCGGGCTGTCTGCCCTGTGAGCCTTCGCTCATCATCATCTGAAACAGCACCCTAGTCCTGCGCCTTCACTGCAGTCTCTGTCCCTTGTCCAGGGTGGCCCTCCTCGCTATCTGATGCTGTCCTGCCTAGCTACTTGTTTTTTGATCTATCGTCTGTCTCCTGCAGTTAGAAGAAGTGCTGTGCAGGTAGGGAGTGGAGTGTGCCCAGTGCCAGCCCCTGGGCATTCCCTGGGCCTCCCCTGCTCGTGGTTGGTGCTCATTAAATACAAGTATCTCTTGCCATCCATTTGGTTGCCATGTGGACAGGGAAAGTTGTAATAGTAGGGTTTCCATGTTTCCAAATCTGTTTGCCTCCTGAATTGCACTTGGTATGCAATAAGATATCAGATATTGATGGAGCCATCTGAAAATCTGTCTGAATCTCTTCAGGTCCTGAATTTGGGTAGTGAGTTCAAGTAGGGAGAGTTTGAAAATTTGAGAAGTGAGGAAACTTATATTTGCCAAATGAATAAGAGAAAGGGAAAAGATAAGTAGGTCAGAAGCATGAAAACAGAGCTGGAGCCCCTGAGTCAGGGGACATCGGTAGGTGTACTCGAGTGGCCCAGACTTCCTATCAGTGGTGTGAAAATTAATAAACAGAAACCTCATTTAAAATGGAGTCGGGGGCCCAGCCCTGTGGCCGAGTGGTAAGTTCATGCGCTCCGCTTCAGCAGCCCAGGGATTCGCTGGTTCAGATCCTGGGCGCAGACATGGCACTGCTCATCAGGCCATGTTGAGGTGGTCCCACATGCCACAACTAGAAGGACCCACAGCTAAAGTACACAACTATGTACTGGGGGGATTTGGGGAGAAAAAGTAATAAATAAATAAATTGGAGTCAGGAGGCCAGAAGAGAGAACTCTTATGTACGAGCCACTCAATGCATGCTACAGACCCCAACAGGAAGAGACTGTGCCTTGTGTCTCCAGTAGGGACTGATACTACTTACTACCCTGGCAGAAGGAAGGAAGAAATTCCTTCTTGCCCAGCAACAGCTCAGCCAGTGGGAGACTGCCGTAACTCAGCCAATGAAAAGACGCTACACTTTGAACTCCCAGTCTGTTCCAGTGGACTCTTCATTTACAGCAACCCCTCCCAATTCATAAAAGAACGTTTTTCTCCATTGTTTTGCTGGACTTGCATGTGGTTTGCCACAGACTGCATGTCCCAAATTGCAGTTCTTTGCTGTTCCTGTAGAAACCCATCCTGCTGGCAAAATAACTGGCTATTTGTTGGTCTTAGGTCATCAGTAGTTACCGTTATCTGGGTGATGACAGTGGCACCTGGATTCATCACTAGAGGGGATCCTCTATTCAGAATACTTTATTTAAGCGGGAAAGGAAGAATGGAATGCCTCTTTAGAATGCCTCCCAACATTAAAATACATCTGCATTTGTGTTTGTCTGAAAAATTCACTTATCTTGCACTGTGCCTAATGAGGCCGGGTCTGAGATGCTTTTGCAGCGGGAGTCCCTGCCTCTCAGGCAGTGTTTTAACGGGGTTTTCTGCTGAATCACTGGCTCTCTTTCATGGCCTCTCCCCATTCCGTTTCTTGTCATTGCAGCGTCCTCACTGCCAGGAGATGTGCCGGCTCGAATCTGAAGTCCATGAAGCTGCTTGAGGTTCTGAATGCTCTGGAGGAGGAGGAGTCCGGTTGCAGCAAGGAGGAGATCTTCATTGTACCGCCTGATAATGCTGCAGGTGACTTCACTGATGAGGACTCAGGTGATGAAGATGGCCAGCGAGGGGCCCACCTTCCCGGCACTGTGCTGCATGCCTCTGTTGTGCCTGAGGACTCCAGCACTGAGGAGGAGGAGGATGACCTGCAGCTGCAGCCAGCCACGAAGAGGTGGAAAGCAGGAGTGGCACCTCAGCGTGTCTGGACCAAAAGAGATATCCGACCAGACTTCAGCAATTGGACAGCATCAGATCCTCATATGGAGGATCTCAAAAGCCAAGAACTGAGTCCTGTAGGCCTCTTTGAATTGTTTTTTGATGAAGGAACAATTACTTTCATTGTTAATGAAACCAATCGTTACGCTTGGCAGAAAAACGTCAACCTGGGTCTCACAGCCCAGGAATTGAAGTGTGTTTTGGGCATTTTGATTTTAAGTGGGTATATCTCCTATCCGAGGAGAAGGATGTTTTGGGAAACATCTCCTGATTCACATCATCATCTTGTGGCCGATGCAATTAGAAGGGACAGATTCGAACTGATCTTCTCATACCTGCATTTTGCAGATAACAGCAAGCTGGATGAAAGCGATAGGTTTGCCAAGGTCAGGCCTCTCATTGTGCGGCTGAACCGCAATTTCCAGAAGCACGCGCCCTTGGAGGAGTTCTACAGCTTTGGCGAGTCCATGTGTGAGTACTTTGGACACCGGGGGTCCAAGCAGCTGCCTGTGGGGAAGGCTTTGCGGCTGGGCTATAAGATCTGGTGTGGGACGACCAGCAGGGGATATTTGGTATGGTTCGAGCCCTCGCAAGGCACGCTGTTCACTAAGCCAGACAGGGGCCTGGACCTAGGAGGCAGCATGGTGGTAAAGTTTGTGGATGCGCTGCAGGAGCGTGGCTGTCTGCCATACCACATATTTTTTGACAAGGCTTTTACAAGTGTCAAACTGATGTCTGTTTTGAGGAAAAAGGGGGTGAAGGCCACGGGAACTGTTTGTGAGTACAGGACTGAGCGCTGTCCCCTCAAAGATCCCAAAGAACTGAAGAAAATGAAAAGGGGTTCATTTGATTACAAAGTTGACGAGAGAGAGGAGATCATCGTGTGCCGCTGGCATGATAGCAGTGTGGTCAACATCTGCTCCAATGCCATAGGCATAGAGCCGGTGGGGCTGACCAGTCATCACTCAGGAGCAGCCAAAACACGGACCCAGGTCCATCAGCCGTCCCTGGTGAGACTGTACCAGGAGAAGGTGGGGGGTGTTGGCCGGATGGACCAGAACATTGCCAAGTACAAGGTGAAGATCCGTGGCATGAAGTGGTACTCAAGCTTCATTGGCTACGTCATTGACGCTGCCCTTAACAACGCGTGGCAGCTGCACAGGATCTGCAGCCACGATGCCCAGGTGGACCTTCTGGCCTTCCGGAGGTATGTAGCCTGTGTGTACCTGGAGAGCAATGCTGACACGTCATCCCAAGGGAGGCGAAGCAGGAGGCTGGAAACCGAGAGTCGCTTTGACATGATTGGGCACTGGATCGTCCACCAAGACAAGAGGACCCGGTGTGCCCTCTGCCACTCGCAGACCAACACCCGCTGTGAGAAGTGCCAGAAGGGCGTCCATGCTAAGTGCTTCAGGGAGTACCACATCCGGTGATTCCCACTGGGCAGAGGGAGCCCTGTGAATGTTTGGTTTATAATGAGATATTTACAGCTAATTACATATAGTAGTTGGAGCACTTGAATTTTGTTGTGTTGGAAAAAAGAGACCTGAATCCCTGATGATTCGATCTTGTATTTTCTCCCCAACTCCGTTACAATTATCTTTTTATTGTCTTCTGTTACGACAAGTTAATATAATATTTATATTAGTAATTGTAAATGTTTGTAAATCTGTATTTTATTCTGTTATTTGTTTCAACTTATAGCCCCTTTTTACTCAAATAAAAATCTTGCTTTGAGGTATAGCTGAGTCCTAGTAAGGACAATCAAGTGTAACCAGAAACTTTAGGAAACTTTGGTGAACAGTAAAGAGATTTTACAGTTGTATGTTATCAATTGTAATCTAAGACATAGGCATTAGTATATAAATGTTGTATCAGTATGATGAAAGTATCTTAATCATTTACTTCAGTTTAATCCAATGTTAGCAAATTGTCCAGGAACAGATAATCTGCCTTGTGTTTATCCAGACAACTGGATTTGTAGAGTTTGTATTTTCTTGATAAAAATATTTTCCTAATACCCGTGTATCCATGTGGAATCCATTTTTATAAAGAGTGTGGTGTAAGGATCTGGTTTTTCCTCCAAATGGATAGGTCAGCATTTTGTATTAAAAGTTATATGTATTTTCCCACTGATTTAGATTTTGTCTCTATAAATTCCTGAACTTTGGGGGAAAGTATTGAAACAAAGAAAAAATTTTATTTTGGAAAGGCTAGTGGAATATAATCCAGAATAAAAGAAAAACATGTAAAAATTTGGACCTATCAGAAATCTAAGACAATATGTTGAATATCTTCTCTTTATTTGGGAAAGAACTTTCTAGTACAGCACTATTAAAGAGGACCACAACAATATATTTAACTATATAAAGTGTAAAATTGATAGTCATTATTAAAGTTAAAATGCAAAGAATTTGAGAAGCTATATTCCACATTATTACATTTGTAATAGTATCCTCAGTGAATAAAGATCTCATAAACACATGGATGGTTGGGGTAAAATGTACAATGTTATATGAAAAGACGAAAGATGGAAGATAAAAAACAAATGAACAGTGAACATGTGTAAGAGGCTCCTCTCTGGTGGTAGTAAGATGCCAAGAGAAGCAATTACTAGATCCCCTTTTTTAATCAAACTAATTTGTTATTTGTACTTATTACTGTTGGTGTGGGTGTAGAAAGGTGGCAGAATCATGCATTACCTGAAGCAGTGTAAATCTGTGCAACCTTTCTGACAATTTAAGGTCCATCCAAAATCTTAAAAAATGTTCATATCCAGAGAATAAAGCAAATGTTTAGTCCATAGTGATATAAATATATAAAAGGGGAGAAGGGGTAGATCCTCCCTTCAGTAGAATCCCAATTAATAAATGTAGAAGGAAGGATGGAAATAAAATACTTTTGGAAAACACCACAGTAGTAATTTTGCAGCAAGAAGTATCAGTGGCTGCTAAACTTAGTGGGGCAAAGCATTTCCTCAAGATACCCCTCAGTTACAAAAGGAATAAACAGTAACTCCTCTGGATAAATCAGGCAGACACCACCTCAACCAAGCAATCAAAGTGAATATCACCAATGACGAGACCTATAGACGACAGATGTTCATCCCAACCCCAAGTATGGTGCACCGTGGTGTTCCTGCCCAGAAGATGCAATCTGAATTCCAAATCATGGGAAAACATGAGAGATCCAAATTGAGGGACGTTCCACAAAAACAGTTGGCTAATACCCTTTGAAAGTGTTAAGGCTGTAGAAGGCAATAAGAATGAGGAACTATCCAAGATTAGATGAGACCAAGGAGTATGACAAAATGCAATGTGTGATCCTGGCCCGGGTTCCACAAAAAAGATTTCAAAAAAGGACATTAATGGTGCAACTGATGAAACTTGAATAAGGTCTGTAGGTTTATTAATTTTATTTTATAAATATTAATTTTCTGCGTTCGACAACTGTTCTGTGGTTATGCAAAATGTCAGCATTTGGGGAAGATGGATAAAAGGAACGGTGCGTACTGTTACAACCTTTTTGTAGGTCCAAAATATTTTCCAAATGTACGTTAAAAAAGTGTTCATACTTTTGGTACATCATTTCCATCTTTAGAAATCTAGCCTGGTCACTTTAAAATGTTTGTTCTAAGAAGAAATTGTTGAGCAAATTTCTTTCTGCTTTTCAGTTTTCATCCCCTGCATCATGATGATCCGTAAATATTAGATACTTACCAGCTATTTTTTACCTTACTGATAGTCCAAAGGAATTAGTTGAAATGATTGTGAAAACAGTCTGTAAAGCTTCCAGAAACTACAGAATGGCCAATTGTGACTCCTGCCTTAAGAGCTAAAGAAAATACTGCCACTGGGAAAGATATATAGTTACAGGTTGTAAAAACAGATGCGGGACTGTGCAGTTTTCCCCAGGCCACTAACTCAAGCCAAAACTAACATTCGGTAGAAGACTGTGTAGACAGTATCAAGGATCATAGCTGGCTGTCAAGGCCAGATGACATTCCATGCTGGCATATTCTCAGAGGAAGATTTTAAGGTACCAAATGAAACTATGGGCGGTCACTAACCCTACAAGCGGGGAAACACTTGTACAGATTATCTGCCTTGTCTACTAAGTACCACGGAACCATTTATGAATCTTTTAACTGGAAACAATATGAAAGTTGTCCTGCTTATTCTAGATGGTGTTTAAAGTATTTTTCTTTTGCTAAGAAACTAGACACAATAAAAAAACTTAGTATATGTGAAGCCTGGATGACTCTGAAGCTCTTCAAAACCATGAATGTGTCTACAGGACTTAGCGATTGCCAGAGAGTTGTCTTTAAAAAGAATTGTGGTAAAACACATAACATAGAATTTACCATCTTTACCATTTTTAAGTGTATGCGTCAGTAGTGTTAAGTATATTCATGTTGTTCTGCAAAAGATCTCTAGAAATTTCTCATCTTGCAAAACTGAAGCTCTATACCTATTAAACAGCTCCTCGTTTTCCCCTTCCCCCAGCCCATGGCAATTACTATTCTTCTTTCGATTCTATGAGTTTGACTTCTTTAGAGACCTCATATAGGTAGAATTTGTCTTTTTGTGACAGGTTTATCTCACTTAGCATGTCTTCAGGTTTCATCCATGTTGTAGCATCTGACAGGATTTCCTTCTTTTTTAAGGCTGAATAACCTTCCATTGTATGTATACAACAACCTTCTTATCTACTCATCTGTTGATGGACACTTGAATTGCTTTCATCTGTTGGCTATTGTGAATAATGCTGCAGTGGACAGAGGTGTGCAAATACCTGTTCGAAATTCTGCTTTCCATTCTTTTGGGTATATAGCCAGAAGTGGGATTGTTGGATCATATGTCAAATTTGACATACGTCTTAAATTTTGAGGAGCCTCCATCCTGTTTTCCATAGTAGCTGCACCATTTGACATCCCCTCCAACAGTGCACAAGAGATCTAATTGAAGAAGGCATATAGTAGGTTTTTTCTTTTTATTCCATTTAGCCACCCCATGTCTTTGGATTAACGAGTTGAGTCCACTTATATTTAAAGTAATTATGGATAGGTAAGTACTTACCCTTGCCATTTTTTTTAAAGATTGGCACCTGAGCTAACAACTGTTGCCAATCTTTTTTTTTTCTGCTTTTTCTCCCCAAATCCCCCCAGTATATAGTTGTATTTTTTTTTAGTTGTGGGTCCTTCTTGTTGTGGCGTGTGGGACGTGGCCTCAATGTGGTGTGATGAACAGTACCATGTCCGCGCCCAGGATCCAAACTGGTGAAACCCTGGGCGCCGAAGCGGAGTGCGAGAATTTAACCTCTCGGCCATGGGGCCAGCCCCTACTCTCGCCATTTTGTAAGTTCTTTTCTGTCTGCTTTGTAGATCTCTTGTTCGTCCCTTCTGTGGTTGACTTTCTTTGTGGTTTGATGATTTTTTTAATTTGTGTGGACTGCTTTGATTCTTTTCTGTTTGTTTCTTTGTGTATCTACTGTATTTTTTTTTTGTGGTTACCATGGGGTTTGCATTGAATATTTTGTAGTCATAGCAGTCTATTTTAAATGGATGACAACTTCAATCACATACAGATATTGTACACTTTAATCTCCCCACTCACCTTCTGTAATTGAAATCAGATTTTACTGCTTTCTCTAATGTGTTTCCATTAACAAGTTTGTTGTTATAGTTATTCTTACTACTCTTTTTCATTGAGGTCATATTGGTTTATAACATTATGTAAATTTCAAGTTTCAACTTCTGTGTAGACTGCATCATGTTCATCACCAAAAGTCTAGTTTCCATCCGTCACCATACATATATGACCTTGTACCCCTTTTGGCCTCCCCTCACCCCCTTCCCCACTGGTAAACACCAATGTGTTCTCCTTATGTATGTGCTTGTTTCTGTGTTTATTAGCTACATATGAGTGAAGTCATAGGTATTTATATGTCAGACAGGAAATAAGTCAGGTCTTTCTCTGACTTATTCCACTTAGCATAATAGACTCAGGGTCCATCCATATTGTTGCAAATGGCCTAATTTTGTCTTCCTTGTATGGCTGAGTAGTATTCCATTGTATATGTAAAACATATCTTTATCCATTCGTCCGTTGATAGGCATTTGGGCTGCTTCCAAGTCTTGGCTATTGTGAATGATGCTGCGGTGAACATAAGGGTGAATATATCTTTTCAAATTAGTGTTCTTTGGATAAATACCCAGCAGTGGAAGAGCTGGATCATATGGTACTTCTATTTTTAGTTTTTTGAGAAATCTCCATACTTTTTTCTGTAGAGGCTGCACTAATTTACATTCCTATCAGGAGTGTATAAGGATTCCTTTTGCTCCTCATCCTCTCCAACACTTGTTATTTCTTGTCTTTTTAATATTAGCCATTCTGATGGGTGTAAGGTGATATCTCATTGTAGTTTTAATTTGCATTTTTCTAATAATTAGTGGTGTTGAACATCTTTTCCTATGCCTGATGGCCATCTGTATATCTTCTTTGGAAAAATGTCTTTATATCCTCTGCCCATTTTTTGATGGGGGTATTTTGTTGTTGTTGAGTTGCATAAGTTTTTTTTTTTAATATCTTTTGGATATTAACCCTGTATAACATTATAATTTGCAAATATCTTCGCCCAGTTGCTGGATTGTCTCTTCATTTTATTGAGGTTTCCTTTGCCATGCAGAAGCTTTTCAGTTTGTTGTAGTCCCACTTGTTTATTTTTTTTTTCCTTGCCTGAGGAGACATGATATTCAAAAAGATACTTTTAACACTAACGTCAAAGAGCATACTGCCTGTATTCTCTTCTAGGAGTTATATGGTTTCAGGTCTTACATTCAAGTCTTTAATCCATTTAAAGTTAATTTTTGTGTATAGTGTGAGATAATGGTCTACTTTGATTCTTTTGCATGCGGCCGTCCAGTTTTCCTAGCACCATTTATTGAAGAGACTTTCTTTTTTCCATTGTTTGTTCTTGGCTGCTTTGTCGAAAATTAGCTGTCCATAGATGTGTGGGTTTATTTCTGGGCTCCCAATCTGTTCCATAGAAGTATGTGTCTATTTTTGTGCCATTACCATGCTCTTTTGATTACTATAGCTTGGTAGTGTATTTTGAAATCAGGGAATTTGATACCTCCAACTTTCATCTTTTTTCTCAGAATATCTTTGGCTATTCAGGATCTTTAGTTCCATATAAATTTTAGAATTCTGTGTTCTATTTCTATGAAAAATGTCATTGGGATTCTGATTGGGATTGCATTGAATCTGTAAGTTGCTTTAGGTAATATGGACATTTTAACTATGTTAGTTCTTCCAATCCCTGAGGACAGTATCTTTCCATTTCTTTATTTTGTCTTTAATTTCTTTCAATAATGTCTGATAGTTTTCAGTGTTTAGATCTTTCGCCTCCTTGGTTAAATTTACTCTTGGTATTTTATTCTTTTGTTGGGATTGTAAATGAGTTTGTATTCTTGATTTCTGTTTCTGTTACTTTGTTAGTAGTGTATAGAAGTGCAACTGCTTTTTGTACGTTGATTTCGTACCCTCCAACTTTACTGTTATTTACTGGTAATTATTTCTGATAGATTTTGGTGGATTCTTTAGAGTTTTTTATATATGGGATCATGTCGTCTGCAAATAGTGACAATTTCACTTCTTCGTTTCCCATTTGTATCCCTTTTATTTCTTTTTCCTTGTGTAATTACTCTAACTAGGACTTCCAATCTTGTTGAATAAGGGTACTGAGAGTGCACATCCATGTTTTGTTCCTGTTCTTAGAGGAATAGCTCTCAGTTTCATCACTGAGTGTGATGTTTGTTATGGATTTGTCATATATGGCCTTTATTATGTTGACATACATTCCCTCTATACCCATTTTATTCAGAGTCTTTATCATAAATGGATGTTGAATCTTGTGACATGCTTTCTCTGCATCTATTGAGATGATCTTGTGTTTTTTAATCTTTTTGTTTATGAGGTATATCACATTAGTTGATTTGCAAACATGGACCATCCCTGCATCTCCGGAATAAATCCCACTTGATTGTCATGTATGATCCTTTTAATGTAATGTAGTGTTTAATTTGCTTATTTTTTGAGGATTTTCGCATCTATGTTCATTAACGATAGTGGTCTGTAGTTTTCCCTTTTTTTGTTGTCCTTGTCTGGTTTTGGTAGCAGGGTACTGTTGGCCTTGTAAAATGAGTTAGGAGGTGTCCTGTCCTCTTCAATTTTTTGGAAGAATTTGAGAAGGATTATTATCAAATCTCCTTTGAATATTTGATAGAATTCACCAGAGAAGTTTTCTGGTCCTGGACTCCTGTTTTTTCAGAGGTTTTTCATTACTCTTTCAATCTCTTTACTTGTGATTGATCTATTCAGATTCTCTATTTCTTTTTGATTCAGTTTTGGGAGGTTGTCTGATTCTAGGGATTTATCCATTTCTTCTGGGTTATCTAATTTGTCAGTGTGTAGCTTTTCACAGTATTCTCTTACACTCCTTTGTATTTCTTTGGTATTTGTTGCAGTGGCTCCTCTTTCATTTCTGTTTTTATTTATTTGAGCCTTCTCTCTTTTTGTCTTAGCAAGTCTAGCTAAGGGTTTGTCAATTTTGTTTATCTTTTCAAAGAACCAGCTCTTAGTTTCATTGATCCTTTCTCATGTCTTTTTAGTCTCTATCTTTTAAAATTTCCTTCCTTATACTGGCTTTGGGCTTTTTTCTTCTTCTTTCTCTAATTTTTTAATGCATAGTGTTAGATTGAAGTTTTTCCTGTTGCTCAAAGTAGGCCTGTATTGCTAAATACTTCCCTCTTAGTACTGCTTTTGTTGCATCCCATAGATTTTGCTATGACATATTTTCATTTGTCTCCAGGTATCTTTTGATTGCTTATTTGAAGTTTTCATTGATTCAGTAGTTGTCCAGTAGCATTTTGTTTATTCTGCACTTATTTGTGACTTTTCCAGCTTTCTTGTAGTTGATTTCTAGTTTCATACCATTGTGGTCGAAAAAGATGATTGATACAATTTCAATCTTAAATTTATTGAGGCTTGTTTTGTTTGCCACCATATACTTTATCTTTAAGAATGTTCCGTGTACTCTTGAGAAGAGTATGTATTCTGATTCTTTTGAATGTATATCTATTAAGTCCATCTGGTCTAGTGTTTCATTTAAGGCCAGTGTTTCCTTGTTGACTCTGGATGATCTATTCATTGATATTAATGGGATGTTAAGGTCCCCTACTATTTTTGTCTTGCTGTCAGTTTCTCCCATTGCATCTATTAACAGTTCTTTTATATACTTTGATATTCCTGTCTTACGTGTGTATGTATTATAAATGTTCTTTCTTCCTGGTGGAATATCCCTTTTATTGTTATATAATGTCCATCTTTGGCTCTTATCTTTTTTGACTGGAAGTCTATTTTGTCTAATATGAGTATGGCTACACCTTCTTTTGATTGCCATTTTCTTGGAGAGTCATCTTTCATCCATTCTTTCTGTTTCTCTTTGGAGCTGAGATGAGTCTCTTGGAAGCAGCATATTTTTGGGTCATGTTTTTTAATCCATCCAACTACTCTGTGTCTTTTGATTGGTGAATTCAATCCATTTACATTTAGAGTGACTTTTGATATATGAGGGCTTGATACTGCCATTTTATCTCTTCTTTTCAGGTTGTTCTTTATTTCCATTGTTTCTTTTTCCTTGTGTTTCTGTCTGTCATATCAGTTTGGTGGTTTTCTGTGATGTGTTTCTCACTTTTCTCTTTTCTCATGTTTGTGCCTGTGCTCTGTCTCTCTTTGTTTTGTTTTGTGGTTACCCTTAAGTTGTGTAAAAGATCTCCTAGATGCGATAGTCCTTTTTTTGCTGATAGCATCTTATCTTCATTTGCCTTTACAGAGTCCATCCTTTTCTTCTTTTCCATCTATGAGTTTGTTGACACAAATTATTCCTTTATGTAGTGTGAGTTTGTTACTAAGTGGAAGGAGTTACAGTTATTTTTGATACTTTCTTTCCCTTTAGCCTTTATGTTATAATAAAGTGTTTACTAACCTCTTCTGATATAGAGTTGCAATTTTCTGATTCCTTTTTTTAGTTTGTCTTTTTAAAAAATATTATTACTTTTTTTTGAGCTTACATTGGTTAATAACATTATATAAATTTCAGGTGTACATCTTTATGTTTCAATTTAAGTTTAGACTATATCATGTTCACCACCCAAAGACTAATTACTGTCCATCACCATACACATGTGCTCAGTGACCCCTTTCATCCTCCTCCCTCCTTCATCTCTGGTAACCATAATCTAATCTCTGTATCTATGTGTTTGTTGTTACTGTTGTTATTGTTTTTATCTTCTGTTTATGAGTGAGATCATATGGTCTTTGACTCCCTCTATCTGTATTATTTCACTTAGTGTAATACACTCAAAGTCCATCCCTGTTTTTTCAAATGGCAAGATTTCCACCTTTTTATAGCTGACTAGTATTCCATTCTGAATATATACCACATCTTCTTTCTCCTTCCATCCCTTGATGGACACTTAGATTATTTTCAAGCCTTGGCTGTTGTGAATAATGCTGTAATGAACATAGGGACACATTTATCTTTCTGCATTTGTGTTTTCATGTTCTTTGGATAAATACCTAGCAGTTGAATAGCTGGATCATATGTAGTGCTATTCTTAATTTTTTGAGGAATCTCTGTACTGTTTTCCATAGTGACTGGTTTCATTCCCACCATCAGTGTATGAGAGTTTCCTCTCTCCACATCTTCTGCAACAGTTGTTATTTCTTCTCTTCTTAATTATAGCTATTCTGACTGGTGTGAGGTGATATCGCATTGTAGTTTTGATTTGCATTTTCCTAATAACTAGCGATATTGAACATCTTTTCATGTGCCTGTTGGCCATCTGTATATCTTCTTTGGAGAAATGTCTGTTCATATCTTTTGCCCAGTTTTTAATTGGGTTGTTAATTTTTTGGTGTTGAGATGTATGAGTTCTTTATATTTTTTGGATATTAACCCCTTGTCTGATATATGGTTTGCAAATATCTTCTCTCAATTGTTAGGTTGTTTTTTCACTTTATTGATGGTTTCCTTTTCCATACAGAAGCTTTTTAGTTTTATGTAGGCCCATTTGTTTATTTTTCTTTTTGTTTCCCTTGCCTGGTCAGCCAGGTATTCAAAAATATGCTGTTAAGACCAATGTCAAAGAGCATACGGCCTGTGTTTCTTTCTAGAAGTTTTATGATTTGAGGTCTTACATTCAAGTCTTTAATCCATTTGATTTATTTTTTGTGTATGGTGTAGTACAATGGTCTACTTAAATTCTTTTGCATGTGGCTGTCCAGTTTTTCCAACACTATTGATGAGACTTCCCTTTCTCCATTGTATGTTCTTGTGCATGGGCCCTTTAAGAGCAGGCTTTTTTACCCTTATGTCCAATAGCTTTTCTGGGGGTATTCCCCATTGTTGTTTGTAGCCAGCAAAGCCAGATATCGGGACAATCATCTTGATTATGCTGAGTCAAAAGGCTATTTATAGCAATAA
The DNA here is from genome assembly GCF_041296265.1 of Equus caballus. Classification (NCBI taxonomy): domain Eukaryota; kingdom Metazoa; phylum Chordata; class Mammalia; order Perissodactyla; family Equidae; genus Equus; species Equus caballus. The sequence continues at coordinate 19,124,310 of NC_091704.1, forward strand.
TGCTCCTCTGCTCAGGCCCCCCCTCCCCCAAAGAAATCTTCATACCTTAGGATTGATCCCAGCTGGCCATGAAGTGCTGCATCTTGCAAAGGTGACTTTTTCTTACCAGAAAGTAATTTCTGCCTCTTCCACCTCAGTCAGCACTGCCCTTGTGGTGGGGGTTCTTTTTATCCAGTTTTCAGTTCTCTCTCAGGGGTAATTGTTCGAAGAGTAGTTGTAAATTTGTTGTCTCCATGGGAGGAGGTGGGTTCAGAGTCTGCCTAAGCCCCCCTCTTGACACTGTGCTGGAAAACCCTTTATCTCTCCTTCCATTCTGAGTGGCAACCTAGCTGGGTAGAGTATTCTTGGCCGTAGGTGTTTTCCTTTCAGCACTTTAAGTATATCATGCCACTCCCTTCTATCCTGTAAGGTTTTTGCTGGGAAGTCAGCTCATAGCATTCTGGGGTTTCCTTTGGATATAACTTGCTGCCTTTCTCTTGCAGCTTTCAGGATTCTCTCTTTATCTTTAATTCTTGACATTTTAATTATAATGTGTCTTCGTGTGGGCCTTTTTGGGTTTATCTTGTTTGGTGCTGTCTGTGCCTCCTGTACCTGGATGTCTGTGTCTTTCCTTATGGTAGGAAAGTTTTCAGCTATTATTTCTTCAAATAGATTCTCTGCCCCTTTGTCGCTTCTCCTTCTAGGACACCTATAATACAGGTATTAGATAGTATGCTTGATGTTATCCTAGAGGTCCCTTAGACTGTCCTCATTCTTTTTAATTCTTTTTTCTTTTTTCCGTTCAGGTTGGATGATTTCCTCTAGTCTTTCATCCAGCTCACTGATCTGTTCTTCTGTATCATTTGCTCTGTTATTGATTTCCTTTAGTGAACTTTTCATTTCTCTTGTTGTATTCTTCAGTTCTGATTGATTGTTTTTATATTTTCCAATTCTTTGTTGAAGTTCTCAGTGTGTTCATTTCTTCTTCTCCCCAGATCAGTGAGCATCATTGTGACTATTAGTTTGTACTCTTTACCAGGTAGATTGTTTATCTCTGTTTTGTTTAATTCTTTTTCTGAGAGTTCTTCTTGTTCCCATATTTGGAACATATTCTTTTGTTTCCTCATTTTACCTGTTTCTGTCTGCTTATATCTATGTGTGAGGTAGATCAGCTATGTCTCCCGATCTTGGAGATGTGGCCTTATGAGATGTCTTATGAGGACGAGCAGTGTGCTTCCCTCTTCTCAGTTCACTTGTTCCAAGAGTGTCCACTGTGTGTTCTTCTATTGTGATGGGGTTGCTTTTGCTGCAGGTGCCAGGGAAGCTAGGCTATCCCCCGGCCAGCTGTTTGTAATGCTCAGCTGCATGTGACTGCTATTTTCCCTTCAGTCACTATTGGGTGAGGGGAGCCCCAGCACAGTTGCGTGCAAGGTCTAAATAGCACATTTCTTCTGCAGTTTGTCTGTTAAATGACTAGGTCCCCAGAATGGCTGGTTGCTATGCTCATGGGCTCACAAGTATGGATGGTTTTGTCAGCTCTTTTAAAAGTGCACCTGGGTTGGGCCAGCCCCATGTGTGGCAGCAGAGTTGTTTCAGGAGTAGTTGGAAGGTGGAACAGATCCCTATGTGGCTGCTTGAGAAGCATAAGTGTGCTGCAGCTGACAAGCCCCACTATTTGTAGGCCCATGCACCCCATCAACATAGTCCTGCCCCATTTGCATGCCCTTCTCTGCTGAAGCAGATCCAGTCGCCTTTCTGCAAGGGCCCCACACGATCCCCAATGCAGACCTGCCCCTTGTGTATGCCCTGCCTCACAGAGGTGGGCCCACTTGTCCTGCTGTAGGGGTCTCAGACACCCTGCCTATGCAGGTCCACAGGTTGCCTGAGGACTTTCTGGTGGATGTGGCCAGTTCCTTGGATGGGCTGCTTGCCCTGGCTAAGCTGGATTAAATTTGTGCTCTAGTGGTTGGGGCAAACCCCTGTGCTAACAGGTCAGGGGAAGGACTCCAATGGCGTCTGCCATCATCTTTGTCAGCACGCCTGTTCTAGGTCACAATAATGGCTGCTGCTGATGCCTCAGTCCCTGGGGAGGTGGCTCCAGCTGACTCCTGCCTCCCTGAGATACACCCAGAGCCTGTCAAGTGAGTCTTTCGCCAAAGGACTGTGTCCCTTTCTTTCTGGTGATTTTGTGTTGTTTTCCAGAATGGGTGAATTTGTGTGTGGGCCCTTTAAAAGAAGGATTTTCTTTTCCTTGTTTTTGATGGCTTTACTGGGGGTGTTCCCCATTGTTTTTAATAGCCAACAAAGCCAGATATTATGACACTTGTCTTGGTTGTGCAGAGTTCAAAAGCTGCTTATTGTGGTAAAGCTCTCCCATTCAGATCCCCTGCCCCTCCAGGAAAGCTTTGTACCTGAAGATTGCTCATAGCCATGAAGTGCTGTGGCTAGAATGTGACTTTTTCCTCTCTAGAAGTGTATTTCTCCCTCTTCCACGTCAGTCAGTGCTGTAAATTGTTGTGAGGGTTCTTGTGTCCAGTTTTTTGTTCTCTTTCAGGGGTAATTGTTCCAAGGGTAGTTGTAAGTTTGTTGCGTCCGTGGGAGGAGGCTGAGTTCAGTGTCCTCATATGCTGCCACCTGCCCAGCAATCTCACAGTTTTATGCTTCTGTGTCCATTTGTCACCTTCCTCAAATCTTTTGATACCTTTGCCTTTTTGTTTCATGTAGGAGAGCTTCTTTTTTCAATATTTCTTGTAAGATAGGTAGTGGCAATGAGCTCCCTCTTTTTTTTTTTTTTTTTGTCTAGGAAAGCTTTATTTCTTTTTCATATCTGAACAGTAATTTAGCTGGATACAGTGTTCTTGGCTGACAGTTTTTATCTTTAAATCTTTTGAATATATCATTCCACTCTTTTCTGGCCTGTGGAGTTTCTGCTGAGAAATCTGCTAATAGCCTAATAGGGGTTCTCTTGTAGGTTATTGGGTTTTTTCCCCCTGGCTGCCTTTAACATTATTTCTTTGTCATTGACTTTTGACAGTTTTATTTTCATGTGTTTTGGAGAAAATTTTTGCATTGAGATAACTGGATTTTCTGTTAGCTTCATAGATTGTATATCCATTTCCTTACCAAGGTTAAGTTCTCAGCTACTATTTCTTTAAATAAGCTCTCTGCTCCCTTCTTTCTCTCTTCTCCTTCTAGGATATTCTTTACCCTTATGTTACTCTTTCTAATGGAGTCAAATAAATTTCATTGAATGTATACATTTAAAAAAAAATCTTAGTTCTCCCCCTGCATCATTTGTAGGTTTGTATCTTTGAGCTTTCTAATTTTCTCTTCCCTATGGTCTGCTTGCTTCCAATGCTTTCTAGTGCATTCTTCATCTCATTTTTTGAGCTCCAGAATTTCTTTCTTTTTTTTTTTTTACAGTTTAAGTCTTTTGGGTAAAATGTTCCTTTTGTTCATTGGTTTTATTCCTGAGCTCCTGAAACTGCCTGTCTGACGTTTTTTTGTAGCCTGTTGGATTCCTTCAAGACAGCTATTTGAATTCTTTACTGTTGGATCACAGCCTTCCATGACTTTATGTTTGGTTTCTAGAGAATTAGTTTCTTTTTTGATACTATGTTACCATGGCTGCTGTGGTGCTTGCTGAGTTATTCTTGTGCTGGTGCATTTGTTGTAGCAAACACTTTTCTTGTTTAGCACAGCTTTGTTTGTTTTGAGTCAAACTTACTAGGGGCTTTTTTGTTCGTTTGTTTTTCAGTAGGTGGCACTATATTACTAGTTTTTTGATTCTCTTGACTAAGCTCCTTCTGCCTATATTTGAGGATCTTCACGTTCCACCTTCCACCACCTGTTTTTGTGGTGTCTCCAGTACTCATCATTTCCACCTGTGCCCCTGGGGGGTCACTGATGGCTTTCTGTTGCCAGAGTCACTGTGGTCTCTGAGTTCACTACTGGGGGTACAGGGACGGCTAACAGCTCCACCGCTTTTGGGTTGGAAGTTTCACTGCCATGGAGGTGGGAAGGGAAGGGGATGGAGGGAGCTGGGTTCATGAGACATTGCTTCTGCTATTGCCCGTTACTTTGTGGTCACAGGCGTCACTGAATTTGGGTTGTTGGAGTTCTGTGTGTGCTTCTGCTGCTGCTACAGGGTCTAAACTGTGTCCAGGGGCCTAGGATCATGGGGCTCCACCTTTGCTGCTGCTCTGCTCCCCGTGACCACAGGTGCCACTGCAGCCAGCTGGCTGGAGTCACACACATGACTTTGCCACTGCCTGTCAGTTTCCCTGGGCCTAGGAGCAGCTGGGTCAGCTGCCACTGCTGGGGTTCCAGGGTCCTGGATATCACCTCTACTCTTCCCCCATTTAGCCTCCTGTATGTGCTCCCATCGTCAGACTTTTTTATGTACAGATGTGTAGATATCTCTGGCATCCTGGTGTGTTGAACAACACAGCCTTTGTTGGGTTATGGATATTTTACTCAGTGTAGACTGAAGGGGAGAGATAAAGTGATTCTCTCACACCACTATAATTATGATGTCTCTGGTCTCCATTTTTTATGATGTGAAATCAGCTGTTAATCATATCCAGAGTCCCTTATACCTGCTGAATCACTTCTTCCTGCTTTCAAGATTGTTTCTTTGTCTTTTGATAGTTAGGTTATGATGTGTTTACATGTAGATCTCTTTGAGTTTATTCAACTTGGAGCTTATTGAACTTCCTGGATGTATTGATTTATGTTTTTTATCAAATTTGGGAAGTGTTTGGCTATTATTTTTTCAAGTATTCTTTCTGCCCCTTTCTCTTTCTCCTCTCTGCGAGGACTCCCATATGCATATATGAGTATACTTGATGATATTCCACAGGTCTCTGTTCATTTTTCTTTATTCTTTGTATTCTTCAGACTGTACAGTCCAATTGATCTGCCTTCAAGTTTGCTCACTCTTCTGTTTCATCAACTGCTGTTTAGCTCCTTGAGTAAGTTTTTCATTTCAGATATGGTACTTTTCATTTCTAGAATTTTTATTTGGTTCATTTTTTATTTAATAATTTCTGTCTCTTTACTGATCTTCTCTTTGGTTAGATATCATTCTCATACTGTTCTGTAGTTTTTAGACATAATATCCTTTAGGTCTTTGAACATCTATTTAGAAGAGCTTATTTAAATTCTTTGTCCAGTAAGCCCAACATGAGGGCTTCCTCACAGATAGATCTGTAGAGTGGGGTTTTTTTTGCCCTGTGAATATGTCTGACTTCCTTATTTCTTTGCATACTTAATATTTTTGGTTGAAAACTGGACACTTTAAATAATACAGCTTAGAATATTGGGACATCAGATTTTTCTTTGTCCACTGGGTTTGTTGTTGTAGTTGTTTCTTATTGTTGTTAGTTTTTAGTGACTGTCTTGAACTGACTTTGAAAAGTCTGTATTCTTTTTCATAAGTCACCACTGAAGTCTGTTTAGGTAGCTTATTGGTCAGCTAATGTTTTGGAGAGTTTTCTTTAAGTGCCTGTAACCAATACTTCCAGTCTTCTTTGTGGGCCTCAGTTTGCATATTGGGACAGTCCTTCAACTTTCAGGCCGGCAGTGTACAACTCTACTTCAGCGTTCACTTCCTGCTTGTGTTGAGCCTCAGTGTTAGCCAGAAGTGCATGCTTAGGGCTTTCTCCGGTCATTTCTGAGCAAGCACACACCTCAGGGGATGTACAGAGTCCTGTGAATGCACGTGGCTTTCAAGAGTCCCAGGAATATGTTTGAACTTTTCAAATCTGCCATGGACATCTCATTCTTCATGTTTTCTTTTTAAGCTTTTTGGTCAGCCAGTTTTCCCCCAACTATTATCTATTACCATTGGCAGCTGTGATGTTCTACAATTGCCTTTGATTTTTTTTTTTCAAATTCTTCTGGGGCCTATTGGTACTGGATGAGCACAGAGTCAGATCATGTAGACAGTATCGCTAGTGGGCTCTTCCATGCAATCAACGAACAAATAATGGTAATTCTCTGGGCATGGGGCTTTGAAGGAAATCCTATCCTGTCCTGCTCCTTCACTGCCCAGCTCCTATTTTTCACCTTCATTACAGGCTGTTGGTTTTTAAGGCTACAGCAGAACAGAAGGGAAGATAGGAGTAAACAAGTTAAAAAGACAGAAATCTCACCAATTTTTTTACTAAGATTCAGCCATTTTTTCTCAAATAAATGCTCCCCAGATTGCTGAAAGGCTTTATTTAATTTCCACAATTCTGACAAAAAATATCCAGTGTTTTCGTTGCTTTTATGGATGTAAAACTTATTTTCAAGAGTACTTACTTTGCCAATTTTGTTAACATTATGTCACCTTTTTTATGGAAAAGTTGTTTTTGCTGTATATAGAACTCTAAGTTGGCAAGTTTTTCTTTCTGTACTCTAAAGTTATCTGCCCATTTTCTCCTGGATTGCATTGTTTTTTGATGAGAAGTCTCTTGCAATTCTTATTCTGTTGGTTCTGTACATAATGTGTCTTTTTCTCTCTGGGTGCTTTAAGATTTCTGTTTATCACTGGTTTTAAGAAATTTTATTATAATGACCCTTATGGTTTTCATCTTTCTTCCTGTTGGTTGAGGTTATTTGAGTTTCTTGAGTATGTGCGTTTATAGTTTTCATTAAACGTTTTGTTTAATACTCTCTTCAGAACTGTCAGCAGCTCCTTGTTTCTTGGTTGATAGATGAGGGATATTGACCTGGGGGTGAATATAGCATCAAAGAGAAAAAGGTGGTGGTTTCCACTCGGGAGATGGCTGGTCTCTGTGGTTGGAGATTTAACAGTGGCTGGACAAGAGGGGCTCAGCACACTGCAGGGCAGAAAGGGTTAGCCAGTTATGTTCCTGCATTTAGGGGAGTGCTTCTCAGTGTGGGAGGAATCTGAGTTATAAAAGAAAAATAAAGCCTGAAATTCATAGCTGTATCTAGTAGGGGTATATTCAGATGTGAATTTCAGAATGATAAATCTCCTTCAAGGCACAGATAGAGACAATGATGTGCTGGTAAATTAGCTCTCAAAAAAATCCCCAAACAAAACAAACAAACAAAAAAGCCCTGATTGGTAGTTTTTACCAGTTCCCATGGTCTAAATACTTCCACCATGGTGAATTTTTAGCTACCAGTGGTTAAACAACCAACTTGCAAAATTATTGAAAATTTAACAATTGGTTCTTGTGAGTCAGTATGAGCCAGCTCCGCAGGACTGGTAGTGGAATATATGGCACAAAGCATGAGCTTTGGGAAAACAAGCCACTTCTAACCTAGCACTTGGCCGGTGTTTCACTCATACCCTTGGAAGGGTGACAGTTAGCCATAGATCAATCAGAAGACACAGGAGCCAAGAGGAAATGTTTAGCTGGTAAGATGCCAAATGAAAGAAAATATGTGCTCCACGGTCCTTTTGTGAGTGCTTCTTCTTTCTTGAGAAGTTGGAGGCTGTCTTGTAGATGGTGGAGGATGAAGCTAGGGCAGGGGAGGAGGTGCAGGTTGCATGTAGGAGGATCAGAACCGTGTTTCTAGTGACTCAAACAGCCTGCAAAGATGAGTGGTAGTGGGAGAGCAAAGAAGTCCTTAGAAGATAATTCTGGAAAATGAAGTCTGTGTTAACTTCTGTTTCCTTGACCCAGGTTTTAGCCTTAGTTAATTTCACCTGAAAAATTATGGAAAGGAAAACAAGATCCTTTGCTTAGGGAAAGAAAACCAGAGTCTGTACTTTTATAAATTCTTGCAAAACTTTTGCTTTGTTAATATATACATTTTACTTGTGACACTATTATATATATTCATAAGGTATATTCAAATGTGTGGCAACATTTTGAATATGTGGATGAGTCCATTTCACTTCTTATTAAATAGCTGCTTGGTTTGGTGAACACAGGAACCTAGGATAGGGAAGCTCTGTTCTTGGCACAATGCTTGGAAAACCCCAAGAATGTAATAACAGCTTTGATCTTTGTGATAATGCTCCAGCCATTATTCAGGCATGTCAGGTACTCTGGTAATCCAACATGTGGTGGGACTGAGTTAACAAAGAGTATAGAAGACTGGATGTGCCAGTCTACACCTGGGTGCATCCTCTGTGGGTGCCTGAGTGTGCAGAATTAGCTATGACAGCAACTTGGTTGCTATGTCACTATAACTCTAGGGGCTTTGATTTACATTCTTGTTGCTGGTGTCATACATATTAAATCTGAGAAATTCCAGTGTCAGATCTTTAGAAGAAAGTTATCTGGTGTTACATTAAATTAGAGGAAACATCTGCAACCTCCCTAACCTTCTTCCTTCCTTCAGTCTCTCTTTCTCTGTTTCCCTCACTCTGAGTCTTTGACTTTCCTCCTAGTTTTAAATTAACTTCTTGGTTCAAATCCTTTCTGACATTGATGGGTTTGTTTTTCTTGTCTAAAATTATGTCACTGCATCTCTGGAATTGTAGGAAACCTTCAAAATTAAAGATGCTGCAAGAAAAATTGGGGAGAAAGTGTAACGGTTGCTCATAGAAAGTCTGAGTTATCATGCAGTTCCGAGGGACTATTTATCCTCCTTTCCCCAGATGATTTTGTGCTTGTTCCATCACTGAGCAGCTCTAGCTGTACAATACTTGAAAGTAATGATGAAGCTTGAAAGATTCATTCAATTGACTGGCTATTTTGTTTGCATCATAGCAAATATTTACATAGCTGGAATCATTCATGCTTGGAGTGCCGTAAATGTGCAGCATTAGAAAGTTCTTAGCATTTATATTGCCTAATGAGAACAGAGATAGGACAGGACATAAGAGCTTTCTAGAAGTAAAGAATGTGATTTCAGTTCCGAGATTCCAGTGAAAGGATAAATTGCTTGGATTGTTGGCATTCTTAACTGTTGACATGGGAATGGATTAAGATTAGGCATGAGAAAATAATTCTCTAACTACCAAATGCCAGAAGATAAAGTAAAAAATGATAAAGAGCCCCAAACTAAAACGCTATTATTTTCCTTAAAGTGAGAAATATAAAAGACTCAATTATATTGCTCTTATAAAATGAATAAAAAATGTAAAACTTTATTCAATGAGCATAAACATTTTTAGGTTTTGTATTTGCAACACTTTAAAACAGAAGTGAGACTTGGGTTGCAAAGTAAAATTGCAAAAATATTTGGAGAAAGGAATGCAAAGGATACACACAGCAAAATAATTGAGAAGGGTCAGTGAGAGACACAGGAGAGGATGGAGAGAAGGGGAAGAATAGGTGGCGAGAGAAAGGGCTCAGGGATGCTGAAAGACATGGGAGACCTGAGATGGAGGGGTAACTACACATAGAGACAGAGATATTAAGAGATGGATGAAGAAAGAGGACGAATAGGGAGGGACAGAGGAAGAAAAGAGAGGTAGGGATGAGGTTGGTATTGAGACTATAAAATGCATACTCTTGCTTTCTTTGACTTTGGGCTTCACATAGGTTTTCTTTGAAGTTGAGAAAGCTATATAGACACTGATTTTAGCTCTTCAAATTCCCTTAGCTATAAATACTCAGGAATCCTCAGTGTTAATATGTGAAGACCAGGATTTTCTCAGCTCTAGCCTAGATGATTGTACAGTATTTTTATTTAAAGACTGGGATAGGCTTATTCCAGTTCTACCTTAGATTTGAGTGTGATTTGGCCGATCTCACATAAGAGAGCAGGAGCCACTTTCCTGACAATTAGGAAAAAGAGGAATCATTATGATGAAAATATTTCTAGAATCTTCAAACCCATAGGAATAATAATGGGAACCCAAACCAAGGCAATCAAATGGGGTGTTGGAATAACATCTTAAAAAAATAAGGCAAAACTTCTTGTGGGTTAGAGGAGGGAAAATCATAATAAAAAATAGAGGTGGAATCCTAATAATTCATGGAGAAAAAAATTCCGTTAAAGGAACTGAAATTGTTGTGTTAGAACTTTTAGAATTTAGCAGTGACTTAATTACCATATTCAGTGATGAGATTTGGTTGGATAGTGAGGGTGCTGGTCATCTAATTGCTCATTTCAGAGAAAGAGGGCGATAAGGGCAGTGGCAGTTTCAGTCATCTACACAGAGTAGTTTTTGTTTCAGGGAGGCTCAAGTTTATTTTAGAGACCATTTATAGTTTCCCTTCCAAAGAAATTCTAATCTAAGAAAAAAGAAGGGTTAGTTTCCCAATCTCCTTACTCCTACTCTTTACTTAGTTTTATATTTTATCTTTTGAAGTGTAAATGAATAGCCAAACCAAATCTCTCTCTGAATTTCAGGAGGTTCATTGTTTGAATCCAAATATGTGGCAAGATAGTTGGAGTGGATGACTATTCATGGTTTGTGATCCACTGTTAATTATCCACCTACAATGGTGTTCAACAGAAATTGAGAATAACACTTGGGCTACCACTGTACTGAACTGCTTGGAATAATGCCTGCATCCTTCCATGTGGATGACAGCTATAATTTTCAGTCAATATGAAAACCATGATCCATCTCTGGTCAGACAGCGTGTATTTGTGTTCCATTAAAGAAAGGGTTCCTCATGAGCAACAACTGCCATGGTCTGGAAGACCTGCATGCCTCTTGCTTCTAGATGGAGTCACTATCTAGAGGCAACCTAGAGGCCTGGCTGCCTGTGGAAATGGTGTGATCAGTGTGGCTGTGGATTTCACAACTCTGCCTAAACTAGCCAAATCTGCCTGTGGGTGTCTGGGACTAGTGCTTATTAGTCCAACCAGTCTGTTCAGGGTTCCCATACCCTCCCTATTCTCTGTTTGTCACTATTGTGTTAGAAAGCCACATCTTTTTAAGGAAATACTTCCAAAATATTCTTTGTAGGATATTCTAAAATGTCGTCCTTGTAAGTCTTAAATCAAATGTACCGTCTCTCTGAATTTGAATGAGGCAAGAAAAAATGAGGGCAAAGAAGAGTTTTGGTTTAGAACTGAAAAAAATAATAAAGTTAATAAACCTAAATTGAAATGCTCATTTTTTTGCAACTGGGTGAATTTTATCTTGGCCAGTCAGCATGCACATGTAACAGGATATCTGGTAAATTTCTAGAAAAAAAGCATTCAATTTTCTGGACTTTTTTGAACATACTTTCTAACAGCTGTGTAGGTGGAATCATTCAGATTTGAGGCATCAAGAAAAAAATGCCAAGAATCAGAAGAGATTTTGCTGTTAATGTTTCTACTGCTCCATTTTTAAAATAACAAAGCAAGAGTAATTAAGTATTTTCTAGAGGATCATCTTCAGAACACAGATCCTAGGGAAGAGACTTTAAAACCAATTTCTGATCTCTTCCTTTGATATTAAATAATTTGGGAATTTCTGCCATTTAAAATAAAACTATTTAGTTTTTAAACCTAGAATTCTTCATGCTTATTTATCCTCTCAACCGATTTCCTCTATTATGTTTATTCACATCCTCCTGGACCAGAGGGTGCATGGAACACTGTTTGGGAAATGCTGAATTGGACATAGGAAGAAGGGGGCCAGTTTCAAGAGTGCCCCAACCTTGTCCAGTCCCTGACATGTAAACAGAAGTTCTTAATTAAATGGTAATATTTCATTTCTGATTCAGTTTTCTCTGTCAGTGTTTTTACATTTTCATGCTGGGACGAATTGTTCTAAAGAGGTAAATTCCATGTTCTAATATGGATAAATGACAAGACAACCAACAACAACTAAAGAAACCAGCACTCACTTAAACAACTACATTTAGATGTTTGCATTAGAATAGGAAAAAATGTTTTCCATTTTTTGAGTAAAGAATAAGGAGCTCAAAACTTTACTCAAGGTGATGTCATTGTCATGGTGGTGTGAGATGCTCCCTTGGTCTCTGTCTTTCAGTCTACAACAGGTAAAACATCCATAATTCAACAAAGGCCACATTGATCAATACACCAGGGCACTGGAGAGATTCATACATCAGTACATCTGAACGTGGGTTAACTGGAACACATAGAGAAGGCAAACTGGAGGTACAGTGGAGGCAGTGCCCACAATCCTTGCCCTGCCAGTCATGGCGGCTAATCCAGTTGTTCTCAGCCTCAGAGAACCTGGTGGCAGCAGCAGAGGCATGCACATGACTCCAGCCTCCTGGCTGCAGCGGTGCCTTTGACTAAAGGGAATGGACAAATAGCAGAGGTGGAACTCCACAATCCTAAAGCCCTACTGTGGCTCAGAGCTTGACAGCAGCAGTGGAGGCATACACTTGACTTGGCTTCCCATCCACAGCAGCACCAGTGTCTGCATGGAATTGGACAATGGTGGAGGCAGTGCCCTATCAACCCACCTTCTTCCCCATCCTTCCCCTTCCCCCACCACAGTACTGTGCCCTTGGCAGCAAAACCAGCAACTGCAGCAACACTGGCAACAGCAAGGCATCAATGATGCCCGGAGGTGCGTGCAGCTCAGGTAAGAAAAACCGAAAACTGGTGCTATAGCACCACCTACTGAAAAATGAAAGAAAAGCCTCTAATCTCCAACCAGTTGAATAGTTAGAATCAAAGCAAACAAAGCAATACTTAATTAAGAAAAGCGTTTGCTACAACAAATGCACTGGCAGAGGAATAACTCATCAAACCCCAGGAAAACCCATAGTAACATGGCATTACAAAAGGAAAATAGCAATTTTCCAGAATCCAAACATGGTCATGAAAGATTGTGATCTAACTGACAAAGAATTCAAAACAGCTGTCAGAAGAAACTCAGCTACAAGAAAACCCAGAAAGGCAGTTCAATGAGCTCAGGAATAAAATTAATGAACAGAAGGAATACTTTACCAAAAAGATTGAAACTCTAAAAAAGGAACCAAACAAATTCTGGAGCTGAAGTACTCAACAAATGAGAGGAAGAATGCATTATAAAACATTGGAAATAGAGCAGGCCATATGGAAGAGAGAATTAGTGAGCTCAAAGATAGAAATGTAAAAATGATACAGGTAGAAGAGGAGAGAGAACTAAGATTTTTAAAAAATGTAGATATTTAATAAGATTTATTTGACTTCATTAGAAAGGGCAACATAAGGATAATGGGTATCCCAAAGGAGAAGAGAGAAGTGAGCAGAGAGCTTATTTAAAGAAATAATAGCTTAGAACTTCCCAAACCTGGGGAAGGAACTGGATATATCAATCCATGAAGCTAATAGAACATTCAGTTATCTCAATGCAAAAAGACCTTCTCTGAGACACATGACAATCAAACTGCCAAAAGTCAATGACAAAGAAAGAATATTAGAGGCATCCACGGAGAAAAAAATGCAGTAACCTACAAGGGAACCCCTACTTGGCTATCAGCAGATTTCTCAGCAGAAACTCTACAGGCCAAGAGAAAGTAGAATCATATATTTAAAATATTTAAAGATAAAAACTATCTTCCAAGAATACTCTAACCAGTAAAGTCATCCTTCAGATATGAAGTACAAATAAAGGCTTTCCTAGACAAACAAAAGCTGCAGGAGTTCATGGCTGCTAGACCTACCCTGTAAGAACTGTTGAAAGCAGCCCTCCTTACCTAAAACAAAAAGGCAAAGGTATAGAATACTTTGAGGAAGGTGATAAATAGAACAAGAAAATTGCAACTCTGTACCAGAATAGGTTGGTAAATACTTAATTATAACAAAGGTTAAAGGAACAGGAAGCATTAAAAATAACTATAATCACTTTGGTAATGAACTGACAACATGAAAAGGGATAATCTGCGATGATAAAAACATAGAAAGGGAAGAGGAAAAAGAACATTTATAGGAAAATGAAGATGTTTTCAGCAGAAAAAGAACTAATTTATCTGAGACCTTTTATACACACTTCGTGGTAACCACAAAACAAAAATTCAGAGCAGAGACACGAAACATAAAAGAAGAGCAAACTGAGAAAACGCACCACAGAAAACCACCAAACTGATATGACAGACAGAAACACAAGGAAAAAGAGACAATGAAAATATAGAGCAACCAGGAAACAAAACATAAAATGGCAGTACTAAGTCCTTACATGTCAATAATCATCCTAAATGTAAATGGATTGAATTCACCAATCAAAAGACACAGAGTGGGTGGATGGATTAAAAGACAAGACCCAACAATATGCTGCCTCCAGCAGACCCATCTCAACTCAAAAAAACCATAAGCTCAAAGTGAAGGGATGGAAAATGATACTCCAAGCAAACAGCAACCAAAGGAAGAGGGGGTAGCCATATTTATATCAGACAAAATAGACTTCAAGGCAGAAAAGATAACAAGAGACAAAGATGAACATTATATAATGATAAAGGGGAAAATCCATTAATAAAACATAACATTTATTAATATATATGAACCCAACATGGTAATTTCCACGTGGTAATTTTCCAAAGGCAGAGGAGCCATAAAGGAACCCTGGCAATCTGATTCAATACTGCACTCTACCTACTGAATAATGTTTCCCAAAGTTACCTGCTCATTAGAATCAAAGACGACTTCTGAAAAGTACAGATTTCTGAAGTACAACCAAAACCTGCTGGGAGAGAGCCTGGGGTATTAACAAAGGCCTTAGTTGAGTCTCAAGATCAGATGAGTAGAAATTCATCAGGGAACCACAATGCTTCAATGCCGTCTAATACATGTTTGATCTCAGAGAATACGTTTACCTCTTCAGTTACCACAATTCATGTATTGAATCTCTCCTTTTTATCTGTACTTCCTTCTAGGTACTTGTCCCTTGAGTGTGTCAGATCAAAAAGCCAGGTAGAAGGAAGCATGTCTCTATTGTACCATCTGTTTTAGAATTGACAACTAACATGTCCTGGCACCTTTTGGCCCACCTGCCAATGAAATGCTGTTTGTTATGGTGTCCAGAAACCCTCATGAGACTTCTCCATCTATTGCGGCCTTTTCCTCAGGAACCCAGCAGAATGGAGAGGGATTGGACGCTCCACACTCTGCAATGGCTTTCTGGCTGTACAGTTCTTGCCTCCTTAGATATCAGCTTTGCCTGTGCTCAGCTTCAAAGCAGTCCTGCCGGTGTTATCCATGAGCACAACTCCATCCATGGGCACAATGCTGTCCCCCTCCTTGATGTCAGAAAAGCTCACTGATAGGAGGAACACCTGTCTGTCATTTCTCTTCACCCTGGATGAGGCAGGGACAGAAAGAATTCAAATCATATCATGGCCCCATCCATGATGTCTTTGGACTTCTCATGACTTTCCAAATGTTTTCTCTCAGAAAGGAACTGTTGGACTAGATGGCATAAACTCTAAGGGACCTACTGGTGTGATTCTTACACAACTATGCTTTCATAAATCAACTTTTTTTTTTTAACATTTTGGATGATATGGTGATAATTTACTTTGATTTATGTTGTAATATTTATTTTTATTGGGTAGAATTTTTAATGAATTCTATTTTTAATGTTTTCACCTCACTATGAAAAATCAACCAAAATATAAAACTTGGGGAAAAACTAGAAGAAAGTTATGTAGATCCCACTGTGTCAGTACATATTTTGTTGACTAGAGAAAATGACGATCCTTAGCCTTCCTTTATTGAATACTAGTGATGCCAGGTAGTGTGCTCAGCTCTTCACACATATTGCTGCATTCAGTACAATGACAGTCCTCAGAGAGGGGAGCCCTTGATACATCCAGTGTAGAGATGTCAAAAGCAAAGTGTAGAAAAGTTAACTCTTTGTCCAAGGTTGCAGAGTAGATAGGTGGTGGGGATGAACCTTTAACCTAATTTTATCAGGCTCTGGAGCTCATAAGATTCACCATCATTAATATAAGATTTTGTACCTAAGGATACACTTAACTTTCTCTATTATCTAACTTATGAGGACAAACTGTTCTAGAGATGGAAAATCAAAATCAAGTCTAAATACCATGAAATAAAAACCATTATACAGAATGTGAAGATTGGCATTGTTTATTAACCACCCATACAGGCATCCCTGTGTCTCTACATTCTCAGTATGATTTGACTATTTTACTTGCTTGACCCATCAGAGTTAATACATACTAGATAATTAAAATTATATTCAATATCCCATGATTATCATTAATGCAAATCAACTGTTAAAGTATCGATATGATTAATTTCTTTTCAGAAATATTTAGGCGACTCTTCTGTTGTTTTATACCAGAGTAAATGCTAAAGTTGGCTACCTCACAACTTCTGTCATTCCCCTTTGTCGTTGCCACCTGGAAACCTGGGTGTCATCAGTGCTGTGCCCCGGGTGAAAAGTGCTAGGTTCTCCTTTCCTGTGTCAGAACTTAGACTAAGAATTGGTTTAGGGGATAAGAATTGGCAGATAGAGGCTCATTTTATCTTCCCAGATCAGGTTGCATCATATCATTAATATGAGGAGCGACTATAAGTTAAGGTTGCTGGTCAGAGGCAGCACATAACTGAATGGACATAATTCAGACTCTTTGCTAATTGAGGACCTCAAGGGAAAATGTCTTGGCAGCATCTTGTCCTCATCCTTTAATTAGCATGACTTTGTATCATCAGGTCTGAATCTTTACAGTTATTTTCCAAAGAAAATCAGACACCATTCATGAGATCACTGTCTTTTCCTCAGGTTACCACAATCTACCCAACATTTTTACTTAGCTCTGCCTCTCCTCTATCCCAGCCCAGGACTCATTATTGTGGCAAAGGGTGAAGGGAGGCTGGAGGGACTCATCTAGAGGCTGTGTTTGCAGTGTGTATAACATAAAACTGAGAAAATATTCATTATCCAAACCCAGAAATGGAGGAGAAGCGCTAAAGGGAATTATAGGAAGAAGATAAAGCTCAGCAAGGTGTTTGTAGGTGCTGTCACTGTTTTAAACTGTATTCTGTAGTCTGGGCTACGTTTATCTACACGGGCAATTTTCTGAGTAGTTATCGTATTAATGATTGAGTTGATGATATCATCACCAGCACTAAGTATTATTAGTTTCTTAAATTGTGGCCATTCTGGTGAGTGCATAGTGATATCTTTTTTTTTTTTTTGACCATTTATTTTTCATCTCTGTGGAAAAAGAAAGGTATCACTAAGCTCTAATATTTTCTATCACTAAGGTCTGTATTTTCTAAGAGGTTCTAAATAATGGAAAATATTTTTCTGAGTGAATGGATGAAAGGAATCACTCAACCAATTACCTTCATGCATGCTCATATATGACTTTCAAATCTTCCTCTGTAGCCGTTATAATCCCTGGAGCCTTTCTATTTCCAATCCCATGTTAGCAATTGAATATTTCCTCTTAAATTTTATTTTTTCCATTGCCCTATGTATTTTTTAATTCTTGGAAACTTTTTGTTTTGACACAATTGCAGTCTTAGAGAAGTTTCAAGAATAATGCAAATAATTCTCATTTATCCTTTATGCAGATTCTACAAATGTTAACATTTTATCACATTTCCTTTATCCTTTACCCTGTCTCCTCCTGTTTTGTTGTTCTGACCCTTTTGAGAGTACTTTGAAGATATAATTTCCCTCTACTGCAAATGTTTCATGAGCATTGGTAATATCTTATTGTGGTTTTAATTTGCATTTCCTTGAAACTAAAGATGTTGAACATCTTTTTCTATGTTTATTAGACGTTTTTATGTCTTTTGTAGTGAAGTTCCTGTTAAAATATTTTGCCTACTTTTAGTTTTATTTTGTCTTCTTATAAATGATTGTTGTAAGTGCTTTATTGTTTGGATATACACCCTTAGATCGATCTCTCTCTCTCTCTCTCTCTTTATGTATTGTGAATATTTTCTCCCAATTTGTGTCATGTATTTTTATGTATTTAATAGTCTCTTAAAGAGCAGAAGTTTCAATTTGATAACGTTTTAAAATCAATTTTTACTATTTTTTTCTTTTATGAGTTGTGATTTTTGTTTTCAGTCTAAGTAATCTTTGCCTGTCTCAAAGTTGTGAAAATTTTCTCTTACGTTTTCTTCTAGAAGATATATGGCTTGGCCTTTTATGTTTAGGTCTGTAATCCACTTGGAGTTAATTTCTGTGTGTGCTGTGAGTTATAGTTTGAGGTTCACTTTTCTCAAAGTGTATATCCAGGTTTTCCAGTGTCATTGTTGAAAAGACATTCCTTTTCCCAAAGAATTATCTTGGCATCTTTGTCAAAATTCAATTGACCATATATGTGGATATATTTCTGTGCTCTCTGCTGTGTTGCCTTGATGTAAAAAGTCTGCACCTATGCCAAGAGTACATCCTAAAGAGTACATCCTTAGGTAGTATAAATTCTTCACCTGCTTCCTTCCTTCCTTCATTTCTTTCTTTTCATTGAGGTAACATTGATTTATAACATTATATAAATTTCAGGTGTACATCCTTATATTTCACCTTCTGTATAGACTACATCTTGTTCACACCAAATGTCTAGTTGTCTGTTACCTTACATGTGTGCCCCTTTGCTACTCCCATCTCCCTTCCCTGATGGTAACCACCAATCTGTTCTCTGTATTTATGTGTGTGTTTCTTTGTTTATCTTCCACATATGTGTGAAATCATATGATATTTGCCTTTCTCTAACTTATTTCGCTTAGCAAATACCCTCAAGGTTCACCCCATGTTGTCACAACTGGCAATATTTCATCTTTTTAATGGCTGAGTAGTATTGCTCTGTGTGTGTGTCTATGTATGTGTATATATATATATATATATATGTATATGTGTGTGTGTATATATATGTATTTATATACCACATCTTTATCCTTTCATCTGTCAATGGGCACATAGGTGGCTATTGTGAATGATGCCGCAATGAACATAGTGATGCATGAATTAGTGTTTTTGTGTTCTTTGGCTAAATATCCAGAAGTAGAATAGCTGGATCATATGGTAGTTCTATTTTTAATTTTTTGAGGAATCTCCATACTGTTTTCCATAATGGCTACACTAATTTACATTCCCATCAGCTGTGTATGAGGTTTCCACTTCCTCCATAGCCTCTCCAACACTTGTTATTTCTTGTCTTTTTAATAATAGCCATTCTGACGGGTGTGAGATGACATCTCATTGTGGTTTTGATTTGCATTTCCCTAATAATTAGTGATATTGAACATATTTTCATGTGTCTCTTAGCCATCTGTATTTCTTCTTTGGAAAAATGTTTGTTCAGATCCTCTGCCCATTTTTAATTGGGTTGTTTGGGGTTTTTTTGTTGAATTGTATGAACACTTTATATATTTTAGGTATTAACTTCTTATCAGATATATGATTTGCAAATATCTTCTCCCAATAACTAGGTTGTCTTTTTGTTTTATTGATGGTTTCCTTTGCTGTGCAGAAGATTTGTAATTTGATGTAGCTTTATTTGTTTATTATTATTTTTTGTTTCCCTTTCCTGAGGAGCCATATTCCAAAAGATACTGGTAAGACTGATGTCAAAGAGCGTATTGCCTATGTTTTCTTCTAGGAGTTTAATGGTTTTAGGTCTTACATTCAAGTCTTTAATCCATTTTGAGTTAATTTTTGTGTATGGTGTAAGATAACTGCCTACTTTCACTCTTTTGCATGTGGCTGTCTGGTTTTCCCAATACCATTTATTGAAGAGAATTTCCTTTCTCTGTTGTATGTTTTTGGCTCCTTTGTCAAGAAATAGCTGTCCATAGATGTGTGGTTTTATTTCTGGGCTCTCAATTCTGTTCCATTGATCTGTGCATCTGTTTTTGTGCCAGTACCATGCTATTTTGGTTACTATAGCTTTGTAGTATATTTTGTAATCAGGGAGTATGATACCTCAAGCTTTGTTCTTTTTTCTCATGATTACTTTGGCCACTGGGGTCTTTTTTGTTCCATATAAGTTTTTGGATTCTTTCTTCTATTTTTGTGAAAAATGTTGTGGAGATTTTGATAGGGATTGCATTGAATATGTAGATTGCTTTAAGTAATATTGACATTTTAACCACATTAGTTCTTCCAATCCATTATCATGGAATATCATTTCATTTCTTTGTGTCTTCTTCGATTTCTTTCAACAATATATTATAGTTTTCAGTGTACAGGTCTTTCACCTCCTTGGTTAAGTTTATTCCTAGGTATTTTATTCTTTTTGTTGCGATTGTAAATGGGATTGTATTCTTGATTTCTCTTTCTGCTAGTTTTTTGTTAGTGTATTGAAATGCAACTAATTTTTGTATCCTGCAGTTTTATAATATTTCTTTATTATTTCTAATACTTTTTGGTGGATTCTTTAGGATTGTTTTATGTATGAAATCATGTCATCTACCAATAGTGACAGTTTTACTTCTTTCTTTCCAATTTGGATATTTTAAATTTCTTTTTCTTACCTAATTGCTCTGACTATGACTTGAAATACTATGTTGACTAAGAGAGAGTGGAAAAGTGGGTATCCTTGTCTTGTTTCTGTTTTTAGGGGGATAGCTTTCAGGTTTTCACCATTGAGTATGATGTTAGCTGTGGGTTTGTCACATATGGCCCTTATTAAGTTGAGGTATTTTTCTCTATACCATTTTATTGAGAGTGTTATCACAAATGGATGCTGAATCTTGTCAGATGCTTTCTCTGCATCTATTGAGATGATCATGTGATTTTTATTCATTTTGTTAATGTGGTGTATCACATTGATTGATGTGTGGATGTTGAACCATCCCTGTGTCCCTGGTATGAATCCTTCTTGATCATGGTGTATGATCTTTTTAATGTATTGCTGTATTTGGTTTGCCAAGATTTTGTTGAGGATCTTTGCATCAGTGTTCATTAGTGATATTGGCCTGTAATGTTCCTTCTTTGTCTTGTCCTTGTCTGGCTTTTGGATCAGGGTGATGTTGGCCTCATAAAATGTGTTAGTAAGTGATCTGTCTTCTTAAACTTTTAAGAATAGTTTGAGAAGGATAAGTATTAAATCTTCCTTGAATGCTGGTAGAATTCTCTAGTGAAGCCATCTGGTCCTGGACTTTTGTTTTTTGGGAGGTTTTTGATTACTGTTTCAATCTCTTAACTTGTGATTGATCTATTCAGATTCTTTATTTCTTCTTGATTCAGTTTTGGAAGGTTGTATGAATCTAAGCATTTATCCATTTCTTCTAGGTTATCCAATTCGTTGGCATATCATTTTTCATAGTATTCTCTTATAATCATTTGTATTTCTGTGGTATCTATTTTAATTTCTCCTATTTCATTTCTAATTTTATTTATTTGAGACTTCATCCTTTTTTTTCTTAGTGAGTCTAAGAGTTTTCCAATTTTGTTTATCTTCTCATAGAACCAGCTCTTTGTTTCATTGATCCTTTCTACTGTTTTGTTTGTTTGTTTCAGTTTCATTTGTTTCTTCTCTAATTTTTATTATGTCCCTCCTTCTGCTGACTTTGGGCTAAGTTTGTTCTTCTTTTTCTGATTTTTTTGGGTGTAGTTTAAGTTTGCTTATTTGAGATTTTTCTTGTTTGTTAAGGAGAGCCTGTATTGCTATAAATTTCTCTCTTAGGGCTGCTTTTGCTGCATCTCATATGAGTTGGTATGGTGTATTTTCATTTTCATTTGTCTCCAGATATTTTTTGATTTCTCCTTTAATTTCTCCAGTGATCTATTGATGGTTCAGTAGCATGTTGTTTAGTCTCCACATATTTGTGAATTTTCAGCTTTTTCCTTGTAGTTGATTTCTAGTTTTATTG
Organism: Equus caballus; assembly: GCF_041296265.1. NCBI lineage: Eukaryota > Metazoa > Chordata > Mammalia > Perissodactyla > Equidae > Equus > Equus caballus. The sequence continues at coordinate 19,145,904 of NC_091704.1, forward strand.
TATTAGGATCAGAAAAAGTGCTAGATATGATTTCAGTCTTCTCAAATTTATTGAGGCTTGCCTTGTTTCCCAAGATATGATCTATCCTTCAGAATATTCCATGTGTACTTGAGAAGAATGTGTATTCTGCTGTTTTGGGCTGGAGTGTTCTATATATACATCTATTATGTCTATCTGGTCTAGTTTTTCATTTAAATCCATTATTTCCTTGTTGACTTTCTATCTGGATGATCTATCCATTGCTGTAAGTGGGGTGTTGAGGCCCCCTACTATTATTGTAGTGTTCTTAATATCTCCTTGTAGGTTTGTTAATAGTTGTTTTATGTTCTTTGAAGCTCCTGTTGGGAGCATACATATTTATACCTGTTAAGTCTTCTTGGTGGAATGTCCCTTTTATCATTATACACTGTTCCTCTTTGTCTCTCATTGTCTTTATAATTTTGTAGTCCACTTTGTCTCTTATAAGTATGGCAAAACCTGCTTTCTTTTGCTTGCCATTATCTTGGAGTGTCGTCTTTCATCTCTTCACTCTGAGGCTGTGTTTATCTTTACAACTGAGATGTGTTTCCTGGAGGCAGCATATTGTTGGGTCTTGTTTTTTCATTCCATCCCAGCACTCTGTGTCTTTTGATTGGAGAACTCAATCCATTTACATTGAGAGTTATTATTGATATATGAGGGCTTAATACTGCCACTTTATCACTCATTTTCCAATTGTTCTCTATTTCCCTTGTTTCCCATACCATGTATTTCAGACTACCAATTCAGTTTGGTAGTTTTCTATGATGATTTTCTCAGTTTTCTCTGTATTTATCATTTATGTCTCTTCTATTTGTTTAGTAGTTAACATGAGGTTTTTATAAAAAGTCTCATAGATGAGATAGTCCCTTGTCTGATAGCCCCTTAGACAGAATCCTCTGTCTAAACTGATTCCATCCCTTTTCTTTTCCCCTTCTAAGTTGTTGTTGCAACTCATTCCAGCTTGTGTTGTAAGTGTGTTGTTAAAATGATGAGATTATATTTATTTTTGATGCCTTCCTTCCCTTTATCTTTAATGTTATAATTAAATGTTTGCTAACCTGTTCTGACAGAGAGATGCAATTTTCTGATTTTGTCTGCCTATTTATCTCCTTGCTCAAGGCTTTGTAAACCCTTTTCTCCCTGGTGTGAGGGCCTTCTTGATCATTTCTTATTGGGGGTTCTTGTTTCATTGAACTTCCTTAGCTTTTGTTCATCTGGGAAACTTTTTATTTCTCCATCATGTCTGAAGGATATTTTCACTGGAGACAGTACTTTCAGCTAAAAGTTTTCATCTTTCAAAATTTTGAAGGTATCCTTCCACTCTCTCTTAGCCTGTAAGGTTTCTGCTAAGAAATACCCTGAAAGCCTGTAAGTTATTTTCTTCTGTCTTGCTGCCCCTAATTTTTTTCTCTGTCATTGACTTTTCCAGGTTTACTACTGTATGTCTTGGAGAAGGTCTTTTTGCATTGATATAATTAGGAGTTTTATTAGCTTCTTTTACTTGTATTTCCATCTCCTCCCAAGGTTTGAGAAGTTCTCAGCTATTATTTCTTTGAACAAGCTTTTTTCCTCATTTTCCCTCTCTTCTCCCTCTGGGACACCTATAATCCTTATGTTGCATTTCCTAATTGAGTCAGAGATTTCTCAGAGAATGTCTTCATTTCTTTTTAGTCTTATTTCTCTCTCCTTCTCCATCTGAAGCATTTGTATATTTCTGTCCTCCAGACTGCTAATTCTGTCCTTCATAATATCAGATATTTTATTCAGGGACTACTGATTTTTCTTCATCTCTTCAATTGTGTTTTTCATATCCAACATTTCTGATTTGTTTTCCTTATAGTTTCAATTTCTTTTGTGAGTAATTCCCTCTGTTCCTTAATTTAGTTTCTGATTTTATTGAATTGTCTGTATTTTCTGGTAACTCATTGAGTTTTTTTAGGATAGCTATTTTGAATTCTCTGTCATTTAGATTGTATATTTCTGTGCCTTTGGGATTTATTTCTGAGTGCTTGTCATTTTCCTTCTGGTCTGGAGTATTAATATATTTCTTCATTTTATTTGATGACGTGGATTTGTGCTTTCACATAGTGGTAGTATCGGGTCACAGCTTCCACCTGCCAGCACTAGGGCAGGTCAAGAGCTGTGTATTCTGAGCCCACCACAATCCCTGGCATCTCTGCCTGTCCTTAGAATGTATTTTTACAGGGTTCATCTGCAATTTCCAGCTCACTCTCTTGCTGCTGCTGCTTTTCTAATTTACGTACAGGTACTCTGGCCGACCAGCTGAGCTAGAGTGCTGGGTGTGGGGAGGGGCACTTTCTTTCCTGTGTGCAATCCCAGGGGCCTTATTGCTCTGCCCTTGTTATTTGTTCTGCTGTGGTACTGGTTGATGAAGATATCCTGGCAATAACTTAGCCACCTGTGTGTGGGGCTTTCCCTCAGGCTGTGAGGGAACTTGGAGAGTGAAAATGTTCCCGTGGAGAGCCACCCTTCCCCCATCTTTTCTCAGAGATGCATGAGGTCCCACACCCTGGGTTGCTCTGGGGAGGGAGAGGAGATCCCCTTACCTCCCTCCACTTCCTCCCAGGGGTCCAGCACCTATGCCTTCAAAATTATGGCTGTGTGGGTCTCTCAGACATCTTTTGTGTTATTTGAATGCCCTCTGTTGGTTTATGAATGACTTTTCATTGTATCTTTGGAAGAGAGTGTGAGGGAAGAGCTCACTCCACCACTATGCTGACATCACTCTGATATTTTCTTTTTTTTATGTAGGTTTTGCTTGTTATAAACTTCTTTTGGAACTGCTATTTCTGCATCCATAGTTTGGGTATGTTGTGTTTTCATTTTTGTTCATCTCAAGATGCTTTTTGATTTCACTTTTTATTTCTCCTTTGACCTATTTTTTGTGGTTGTTTAATTTCCACATATTTGTGAATTTTCCACTTTTCCTCCTGTTTTGGTTTCTGAAAAAATCATCAGTATGATTTTAGTCTTCTTAAATTTTTTAAGGCTCATTTTGTACCCTAAAATATGATCTAGTCTGGACGATGTTCTATATGCACTTGAGTAGGATGTGTATTCTGCTGCTTTGGGATGGAAAGTTGTATAACTCTATTATATCCATTTGGTCTCTAGTGTTATTTAAGTCCAATGTTTCCTGATTGACTTTCAGTCTAGATGATCTATCCATTGCTGAAAGTGGGGTATTGAAGTCCTGAACTATTATTGCATTGCTGTCTATGTCTCCCTTTAGCTCTGTTAATGTTATTTATATGCTCTAATGTTGCATTCATATATGTTTACAATTGTTGTATCCTTTGATGGATTGATTTCTGTATCATAATATGATTACCTTGTTGTTCTCTATTGAAAAATTTTAGTTAAAGCCTACTGTGTTTAAGCATAGTCACCCCTAGCTCTTTTGCTTACCATTTACATGGAATATCTTTTGCTGTCCCTTCACTTTGGTCTAAATGTATTCTTAAACCTATAGTACATCTCTTATAATCAGTATATTGTTGGATCTGTTATTTTTTATCCATTTTAGCATTTGGTGTGTTTAGATTGAATAATTAAATCAATTTACATTTAAAGTAATCATTGATAGGTAAGAAGTATTCTCATTTCATTGTTTTCTGACTGTTTTATAGTTACTTTTTTTTGCTGTCTTTCTTTGTTAATGATGATTTTTAGTAATGTTATGCTTTGATTACTTCCACTTTATCTTTTGTGGATCTACCAAATGTTTTTTCTTTTTGGTCACCTGAGAACTACTTAAAACATCATTTAGCTTAATATTCTATTTTAAGGTGATAATAACTTTATTGGCATATATAAACTCTACCATTTAACTTCCATTCTCCACATTTTATGCTATTAAATCACACTTTACATCTGTTTATATTGTTTCCATTTACAGTATATTTAGCTATAATTATTTTAAATAATTTTTTCTTTTAATTTTTATACTAAAGTTAAAAGAATTTTATATGCCACCATTACAATTTTGGAATATTCTGAGTTTGAGTATATATTAACTTTTACAGTTGACTTTTTAAGTTTCACTTGTTTTCATGTTCTTATAGTGTTATTTTATTTCCACTTGAAGCACTCGCTTTAGCATAATTTGTAAGGCAGGTCTACTGGTGATGAACTCCTTTAGCTTGTGTTTGTCTGAGAATGGCTTTATCTCTTCTTTATTTTTGACAAACAGCTTTGCTGAGTATAGTATTTTTGCCAACAGTTTTCTTCTTTCAACACATTGAATATGTCATTCTATCCCCTCCTATCCTGCAAAGTTTCTTCTGAGAAATCCACTGATAGTCTTATGAGTGTTCCCTTGTATGTGATGATTTGCTTTTCTCTTGCTGCTTTCAGAATTCTTTTTATTAGACTTTTGACAATTTCATTATAATGTGTCTCAGGGTAATCTTTTTTCATTGATCTTCCTTGGAGACCTTTCAGTTTCATGAATCTGGATGTCCATATCCCTTCCACATTTTGGGAAGTGTTCAGCCTTTATTTCTATAAACTATAGTCTGCCCCTTTCTCTTCCTTTGTACTGTCTGGGACTCACACAATGTGTATATTAATTTTCTTATTGTTTCCCATATACCCTGTATGTTTCCTTCTTTCTTTTTTGGTTCCTTTTTTCTCTTAAAATTGGCTAATTTCAAGTGACCTGTCTTCCTGTTTGCTAATTTTCCTCTATGACTGAGTCTGCTTTTTAAGCTCTCTATAAAATTTTTCAATTCTATCACTATATTCTTCAGCTACAAGATTTCTGTTTGAATCTTTTTATGGTTTATATTTCTTTATTAGATTTCTGATTTTGTTCATCCCTTGTTTTCTTTAGTTTAGTTGTCTGTATAATCTTGCATCTCACTGAGCTTCTTTAAGACAATTATTTTCAATTATTTTTCAGGTAATTTGTAGATCTCCATTTCTTTAGGGAAGGTTCCTGGAGCTTTATTACTTTTCTTTGCTGAATGTCATGTTTGCCTGATTCTTCATCATCTGCATAGCCTTGCAATGGTGTCTGCCCTTGAAGGAGCAAACACCCAGTCTATACAGACTGGTTTCAGTAGTTAAAATCCTTCTTCTATCAGGTCCCCAAGCTGATGAGATTGCCTCCAGGTTTGCAGTTAAGCAGGGTTGCAGCTGGCTTACTTGGCAGCTGCTGGGTCTGCAGTAAAGTCTACAGTTTGTGGGCTTGTTACCAGGAGCTCAGGTGGGTGTGGATTCTTACTGATTCCTGGGCTGTCAGGACTGCTTCTAGGACCTTGTCTGAAATGCTGGAACTGGGACAGAGTCTACCTTAGGATCCAGAGTTTGGAACACAGTTGGTGGGCCTGTTATAAAGTGCACAGGAGGGTGAGGCTCCTGCAGGGTCATTGGGAAGGTCCCTGGGCAGACAAGAATGGCTCCAGACCATGGCTGAAAAGGACTGGAACCCAGTCACAGCACTTCTTCAGCCCCCACAGCTGAGACCAAGGTCTGCAGGCCAGCCTCTGGAGTCATAGATGAGCACGCCGCCTGCTGGGTTCCTGGGCAGGCAGGACTGCACAAGAAACACTTGTTGGTAAGTCATGCCACTAAGTGCAATGTCACTATTTTTTAGGGAGAATTATAAGTCATTTAGCTTGTTTTCATCCACTGAATACTTAAAAATATATACCAAAAAAAAGACTGGTCTAAAACTGATAGAGTGAAAATTATCACAGACTGAAAAAGAAAAAAGCAACCCTGCCATTAATTGGGATTGGAAAACAGACACAGATGAAAAAGATGTAAAATTCACAGGGAATATTGTTTCTCCCATGTTTTAACAGCTATTATAAAATATCTAAAAATTTCCTATTTTGAGCAACTGCTTTTTTTTTATTTTACCAATGACATCTAGACCTATTTTACTATTTTAATTTATTCTTGGAGATATTTAATTGCTAAGCCAGTTGTGCCTCATGATAGCACTAAGTTCATGTTAGTTTCCTATTGCTGCAGTAACAAGTTACCACATAGTGGGCTTAAAATGGCAAACATTTTTTTATCTTGTAGTCTTTCAGGTTAAAAGTCAAATATAATCTCACTGGACTAAGATCAAGGGGTTGGCAGGACTGCTTTCCTTTCTGGAAGTTCTATGGAGAAAATAATTTTTTTTGCCTTTCCCAGCTTCTAGAGATCACCCACATTTCGGGGTCCATGGCTCTTTCCTCCATATTCAAAGCCAGCATCATTGGGCTGAGTCCCTCTCAAGCTATCATCCCTTTCGTTTTCCTTTCAGCGTCCCTCTTCAACTTTTGAAGACTCTTCTGATTACATTGGGCTCACCTGGATAATTCAGGACACCATTCCTATTTTGAGAGCAGCTGATTAGCAACGTTAATTTCAGCTGAAACATAATTCCTCTGTGCCGTGTAACCTAACATATTCACAGGTTCTGGGGACTAGGACATGGACATCTTTGGAAGGTCAATATTCTGTTTACCAAACAATTCCTTGCTAATCTTCACTTCTTTTAATTTTGTCTCAGACACAAGAACCAATCCACAGCTGGTCTCACTTCCCTTACACCCTCTTGAAAATGCTTTAGTGGAGACCCAACCCTATAAAGGACACTTCACTTCTCTCTTTTGTGGAGTGGCATTCCAAGGCTCCTCTAGAGTGTCCTCCCTTGCTGTTGTGGCAATAAATTTGATTACATCACTTTTTTTAAAGATTGGCACATGAGCTAACAACTATTGCCAATCTTCCTTTTTTTCCTTCTTCTCAAAGGCCCCCAGTATATTATATATTCTAGTTGTGAGTGCCTCTGGTTGTCCTGTGTGGGATGCCACCTCAGTATGGCCTGATGAGTGGTGCCATGTCCGCGCCCAGGATCCAAACTGGTGAAACCCTAGGCCGCCGAAGTGGAGCACATGAACTTAACCACTCGACTATGGGGTCGGCCCCAATATAAATCACTCTTTTTACACCATCTACATAATATACTGCTGGTGTAAATACTGATGGTACAAGATTTCTAAAGAAAGATAATTTTAAAAGATAATTACCTGATATGAAATAAAGTAAATATTTCACTTATATAGTGCATGTAGAAACAGAAAATGCTAAATTCTACTTCTAAATCCCTGCCTCAGTTACTGATTTTTGGGAGGAACAACGTCTTTCTTGTTCCTAAGGAGCTCATCTCACAACTGCAAGGGCTCCAAGTTTCCACTTTTGCTTGCCTGTCCTTGGAGATGTACCCTGCATCCAGCCCCCCACACTCCTGAGCTCAATTGTCCAGTTTTGGAGTCCTGTAGTCATTTTGAGCTAAATCCTGCAACTACCTCAGTTCTGTCCCATTGCCCTAAGTACCTAAGTGCCCTAAATATCTTAAAATCCCATCTCTGTTCTCCATTCCTCATGTGTTCTTATATGAAAATGCACCCATTTTATGCTCACCTTTGCCAAGAAGCTTATCAGATTTTCTTTTTGAAATATTCACCTATGAAATAAGAAACTAAATTATTCTACTCCATAATAATAGCTGAGTAAATTTCAACAAGTACTATACACTATAATAATTCATTAACAGTTCTGCTACTTGTAAAATAGATTACATGAAAATTTACTTCAAATCTTGACATAATTCTGGCCTCTATTTGATATATATTAATGGACATAACATTTTAATTACATAGATGAGAGACTGGAGCAGCAAAATACCAGCTGCAAATACATTCTTCAGATTTTCATGACCTGGAAAATATAATTACCCTTTAAAGATTTTTTATTTTTTATTTTTCTCCCCAAGGCCCCCCCCCCATACATAGTTGTATATATTTTTTAGTTGTGGGTCCTTCTAGTTGTGGCATGTGGGATGCTGCCTCAGCATGGCTTGACAAGCGATGCCATGTCTGTGCCCAGGATCCGAACCAGTGAAACCCTGGGCTGCCAAAGTGGAGCACACGAACTCACCCACTCAACCATGGGGCTGGACCCTGATTACCCTTTAAAAGAGAAAACACACAAAAATTAAAGGCTTTTCTTTCTCACCTGAATACATGGGATGGATTATTTTGCTATTGTAGTGTTCTGATCTACACAGGCATCATGAAGATAGGGGCTGCCTGACAATGGATTTGGGCTCTTAAGTCTGGGGTGGAACTGAATTCTCTAATTTCCCTTGTGTACCTCATGTAATTGCCTTTTTGTAGTCACAAAGGAGTGCATCATTTCTTCTTGAGGAAATCTTTGAAGCTTTCCTGTAAGAATACTCAAACTTTAAAATAATGTCAATAGGCATGCCATTCATTTTCTCTTCACACAGCTTCCTTACACCATCATTTTCCTCACTGTTTTTCACATCGGTTCCCCTGAGGGAAGATACAAAGCTGTGGCACATGCTCTTCTTATTTGCTTTTATCCCCCATTTCTTCCACATACCTTACCAAGGCTGGGCTACATTTGTATTGTTTATCATTGTCACCTCCATTTTTAGAGATCAATAAATTGCACTGTAAGATGTGGTACAAAGATACTATGTCCAGAGAAGAAGAAGTTCAACTCACTTAAAGAATAGAAAAACAAGTTCTCTTAGAAAGTGTCATAATAAAGTCTAGTTGGGTCAGAATCCCAAAAAACATTGTTTGCATTTTTATTAATCCATTAATTATCAACCACCACTTGATATAGAAAAAGAATGAGCATAGCATCACCAGGAGATATATTTTTATTTAATATGATATACTATCTCCTCTATAACACTCCTGGTGACCAGCTGTTAATCTCACCAACAACATTTTGGCAACCACCTTATTAGAAATACACGTATTTCTCATATCTCTACTTGAAACAGACCCCAAGGGCTCTCATTCTAGTCCTTTTTGGCTTATACCAAAATGGCCTTAATCTTGAAGGTCCTTAAATTAGTTCCTCATTAAGAGTTTTGACTTTACAGTCTCTAATTATATTTACAGATATGAAATTTTGGGCTTTATTTTCATGAGCATTTCATAGGGGCCTCGGTCATAGAAGAAACAATGCCTATTTTGACCACGAGAAGAAAATATGTCCTAGGAATAGTTAATATCCTTAGAAAGGAGTGACTCTTTAAAGTATAAGGTTGAATGAGAGTATTTTTCTTTCCAAATACTTTAAAAATTCGTCAGGGAAACTAGAGCCTAGAGTTGATTAATGTCTGGGGACAAAGTTCTCTCATGACATAATCCTTGTTCCTGGATTTCACAGTGCGGTAGAGTCTTACTATTCAAGATCTGCTCTTCATCTCCAGCTTCATATTTAAACCCAAAGACCACAATGGAAGCGTGTACACATTAGAATCCTGTCTAAACCATTTGGACCTGTGAATGGAGATGTGACCATCTCCTTAGAAAAAAATCAACTTTTTGGGGCCAGCCCAATGGTGCAGCGGTTAAGTGCGCATGTTCTGCTTTGGCAGCCTGGGGTTCGCCGGTTTGGATCCTGGGTGCGGACATGGCACTGCTTGACAAGCCATGCTGTGGTAGCCATCCCACATATAAAGTAGAGGAAGATGGGCATGGATGTTAGCACAGGGCCTGTCTTCCTCAGCAAAAAGAGGAGGATTGGCAACAGATGTTAGCTTAGGGCTAATCTTCCTAAAAAAAAATTCAACTTTTTGTCTTACATTTGATGAATAGCACATTAAAGAGCTGCAAAATTATAAGGGGAAAGAAGCTTGCATTATTTTAAAGAGAAAGTGATTACAGAGCACATGGGATTTTAAGGTAGCTATTGTTTTGGAAAATTCAGTTCATGCAAAAGAAAGCATGTGGGAATGTCATAATAATGGCAAAAACAAATAAGAGTTCATTATAATAAAAGGATATAAGCAGAGTCTACATTCTGTGAGGATTTAATCAAGTGACCAGGTAGGGTACTTTAAGTACTTTGTGTAGATGGTTTACTCTCTAATAAGATGTTTACTTCAGAAGTGTATCTGTTTGAATCTGTGAATCATTGAGCTTCTTTGGCTTTCCCAACTTTGAAACCTGTAGTTAGGTCAGCAAAATAACCCAGTCAAAAAATAGAATATATTTATTCTTTTATGTCATATAGTTCAATTAATCCATTGCTTGACAGAACTTTGCATTTTTACCAATTTTTCTTCTTCACGTAGAAATTATCTTCAAATAAAATGGTCAAATGTCAGTGTCAAGATGGTGGTGTAGGCAGACTCTGAACTCACCTCCTCCATGGACACAACAAATTTACAACTACTCCTGGAACAATTACCCCTGAGAGAGAACTGAAAGCTGGATAAAAAGAACACCCACAACAGGGGACAGTGCTGACTGAGGTGGGACAGGCAGAAATTACTTTCTGGAGAGAAAAATGTCACCTTTGAGCTGCAGCACTTCACAGCTGGCTGGGAGCCATCCCAAAGTATGAAGCTTTCCCTCCAGGAGTGGAGGATCTGAGCAGGGTAGCATTACCACAATAAGCAGCTTTTGGACACAGCACAACCAAGACAAGTGTCATAATATCTGGCTTTGCTGGCTATTAACTACAATGGGGAATACCCACAGAAAAGCTATTGGACATAAGGGGAAACAGCCTGCTCTAAAAGGGCCCATGTACAAATTCACCCATCTTAGAAAGCGACCTATAATTACCAGAAAGAAAGATGCGTGTTCCTTTGGTGAAAAGAAAATCACTTGATAGGTTCTGGGAGTATCTCAATGAGAGATGAGACCTCCCCAGGGACTGAGACATTGGCAGCAGCAATTACTGTAACCTAGTAGAGGCATGCTGACATAGATGCTGGCAGATATCTTTGGATTTCTTCCCCTGGCCTATTAGTTCAGGGTCTGTCCCACCCACCAGAGCACTGATTTAATCCAGCTCAGCCAGGGCAGGTGGCCTGCCCTAGGAACTGACCTCAACCAACAGTGATCCCTCCAGGCAACTTGTGGTCCCATATAGGTGGGGTGCCTGGAACTTCTGCAGCTGGGTGAGTGGCTGGGCATATGAAGGGGTGGGCCTGTGTTGGTGGAGTGTGTGTGGCCTCTGCAGTGGGGTAAGTGGGTCCATTTCAGTGGATTAGGACACAGGAATGGGGCAGGACTGTGTGGACAGGGTGTGTGGCCTTGTGGGTGGTGGGGCTTGTCAGCTGCAGCAGACTTGTGCTTCTCAAAGAGCAACATAGGAGATCAGTCCCACCTTCCAAAGTCTGAAATAATTGGATGCTCCCATTCCTGGGGCAAGCCCCAATCAGCTGCCATCCTGAGAGAACAGAAAAGAGCCTTGCAGACTGAAGGCCTACAGCAATTGTAAACCCCTGAGCCAGCAACCAGCCATGATGAGGGCATACTCACTTAATGGAAAAACTGCAGGAATGTGCTATTGCCTTGCAGCCAACTGTGCTGGGACTCCCCACGTCTGATAAAGTGACTGAAGAGTCCATAGCAGCCACATGCAGCTGAGCATTACAACCAGCCAGCCAGGGGACAGCCTAGCCTCCCTGGGAACCTGAAATAAGAGCAACCCTGCCACAACAGAAGGACACATAGCTCACAAAGGGGACACTCCTGGAACATTTTAAACTGGTAATGAGAGGGAAGGACACTGCTGGGCCTCATAAGGCATCTCTTACATAAGGCCACCTCTCTAAGATAAGGAAATGTAGCTGACCTACCTAATACATAGATATAAGCACAGAGAAAGAGGCAAAATGAGGAGACAAAGGAGCATGTTCCAATTAAGTTAACAGAGAAAACTTCAGAAAAAGAACTAAATGAAACAGAGATAAACAATCTACCTGACAAAGAGTACAAACTGAAAGTCATAAGGATGGATGCTCACTGATCTTGGGAGAAGAATGGATGGACTAATTGAGGACTTCAAGAAAGAATTGGAAAATATTAAAAAAAAAACAATCAGAAATGAAGAACACAATACTGGAAATGAAAAATTCGCTAGAAGGACTCAATAGTAGAGTAGATGATACAGAAGAATGGATCAGCAAGCAGATCAACCACCTGTGAGGCTAATATGAAGGTCAAAAGACAAAAGTACTAAAATGATCTATTTCCATGATAAGAGGGTAACAGATACACACACACACAAAGAGGTTAGATATAATATCAAAAACATAAAATGTGGGTGGAGGGGAATAAAAGAGTAGAGGTTTTAGACAGAGGTCAAACTAAAGAGACCGTCAACTTAATATAGATTGCTATACACGTAGGTTACTATATATGAACTTTATAGTAATTGCAAACCAAAAATCTATAATAAATACACAAAAAATTAAGAGAAAGGAACCCAAGCATAATTCTAAAGAAAGCCATCAAACCACAAGGGAAGAGAGCAAGAGAAGAAGAAAGGAACAGAGAAGAACTATTAACACAACCAGAAAAAAAGTAACAAAATGGCAATAAGTACATAGTTATCAATAGCTACTTTAAACATCAATGGACTAAATGCTCCAGTCAAAAGGCATAGGGTGACCAATTCAATAAAAAAAGAAGACCCATATATATATATGCTGTATACAAAAGACACACTTCAGACTTAAAGACACTCACACACTGAAAGTGAAAGGATAGAAAAAGATACTCCATGCAAATGGTAATGAAAAGAAAGCTGGGGTAGCAATACTTATATCATACAAAATAGGCTTTAAAACAAAAAGTGTAAGAAGAGACAAAAAAGTCAATACAGAATGATAAAGGGAACAATCCAACAAGAGGATATAGCACTTGGAAATATCTATGCACCCAACATAGCAGTACCTAACTATATAAACCAATTATTAACAGACCTAAAAGGAGAAATAGACAGCAACACAATAATAGTAAAGGACTTTAATACTCCACTTAAGCCAATGGAAAAATCATCCACACAGAAGGTCAGTAAGAAAACATTTGCCTTAAATGACACATTAGACCAGGTGGACTTAGTTGATATATATAGAACGTTTTATCCAAAAATTGTAGAATACACATTCTTTCCAAATGCACATGGAACATTCTTCCGGATAGATCATATATAAGGCCACAAAACAAGTCTCAATAAATTTAAGAAGGTTGAACTAATACAAAGCATCTTTTCTGAAACTAGAAGTCAACTACAGGAAGGAAATCAGAAAAGCCACACATATGTGGAGATTAAACAAGATGTTACTGAACAACGATTGGGTCAATAAATAAACCAAAGGAGAAACCAAAAAATACCTGGAGACAAATGAAAATTAAAATGTGACATGCCAGGATTTATGGGATACAGCAAAAGTGTTTCTGAGAAGGAAGTTTATAGCAATACAGGCCCACCTCAACAAACAAGAAATATCCCAAATAAACAACCTAACAGTGCACCTAAAGAAACTGGAAAAAAAAAGAAAAAATAAAGCTCCCAATAAGTGGAAGGATGGAAATAATAAAAATCAGAGCAGAACTAAATGAAATAGAGACAAAGAAACAATAGAAAAACACAATGAAACTAAAAGGTGGTTCTTTGAAAAGATAAACAAAATTGACAAAGCTTTAGCTAGACTCACCAAGAAAAAAAAAAGGCTCAAATAAATGAAATCAGAAATGAATGAGTAGAAATTACAACAAACACCTCAGAAATACAAAAGATTATAAGAGAATATTATGAAAAGCTGTACATCAACAAATTGGATAATCTACAAGAAATAGATAAATTCTTAGAATCATACAACCTTACAAAACTGGATCAAGAAGAAGTAGAGAATTTGAATAGACCAATCACCAGTAAGGAGATTGAAACAATAACCTCCCCAAAAATGAAAGTCCAGGACAAAACAGCTTCCCTGGTGAATTCCACCGAACAATCAAAGGAGACTTAATATCTATCTTTCTCAAACACTCCCCCAAAATTGAAGAGGCGTGGAAGCTTCCTGATTCATTCTACAAAGCCAACATTACCCTGATGCCAAAACCAGACAAGGACAACACAAAAAAAGAAAATTACAGGCCAATATCACTGATGTATATTGATGCAGAAATTCTTAACAAAATACTAGCAAATTAATACAGCAATACATTAAAAAGATCATACACTATGATCAAGTAGGATTTATTCCAGGGAAGCAGGGATGGTTCCACATCTGCAAATCAATAAACATGATATACTACATTAACAAAACAAAAAATAAAAATCACATGCTCATCTCATTAGATGCAGAGAAAGCATTTAACAAGATACACCATCCATTTATAATAAAAACCCTGAATAAAATGGGTATAGAAGGAAAGTACCTCAACAAAATAAAGGCCTTATATGACAAACGCACAGCTCATGTCATTCTTAATGGAGAAAAACTGAAAGCCATCCCTCTAAGAACAGAAACTAGAGAAGGATGCCCACCTTCACCACTCTTATTTACTGTAGTATTGTAAGTCCTAGCCCAAGCAATCAGGGAAGGAAAAGAAATAAAAGGGATCCAAATCAAAAAGGAAGAACTGAAACTGTCATATTTTCAGATGACATGATATTATATATAGAAAATCCTAAAGAATCCACTGAAAAACTTAATAATAAATGAATATATTAAAGTTGCAGGATGCAACATAAACATGCAAAAATCAGTTGCATTTCTATACTCTAACAATGAAGTAGCTGAAAGGGAAATGAAGAATAAAATTCCATTTACAATTGCAACAAAAAGAATAAAATACCTAGGAATAAACTTAATGAAAGAGGTGGAAGATCTGTACACCGAAAAGTATAAACCATTGTTGAAAGAAATCAAAGACACAAAGAAATGGAAAGATATGCTGTACTCTTGGATTGGAAGAATTAACATCGTTAAAATGTCCATACTTCCTAAAGCAATCTATAGATTCAGTGCAATCCCTATCAAAGTTCCAACAACATTTTTCACACAAATAGAACAAAGAATCCTAAAATTTGTATGGAACAACAAAAGACCCCAAATAGCCAAAGGATTCCTGAGAAAAAAGAACACAGCTGGAGGTATCACACTCCCTGATTTCAAAATATAATACAAAGCTATAGTAACCAAAACAGCATGGTACTGGCACAAAAACAGACACATAGATCAATGGAACAGAATCGAGAGTCCAGAAGTAAACCCACACATTTATGGACAGCTGATATTTGACAAGGGAGCCAACAGCATACAATGGAGAAAGGAGAGTCTCTTCAATAAATGGTGTTGGGAAAACTGGACAGCCACATGCAAAAGAATGAAAGTAGACCATTATCTTACACCATGGACAAAAATCAACTCAAAATGGATTAAAGACTTGAACGCAAGACCTGAAACTATGAAACTTCTGGAAGAAAACATAGGCAGTATGCTCTTTGACATCAGTCTTAGCAGCATATTTTCAAGTACCATGTCTGACTGGGCAAGGGAAACAAAAGAAAAAATGAACAAATGGGACTACGTCAAACTAAAAAGCTTCTGCACAGCAAAGGAAACCATCATCATAAAAAAAGGCAACCTAACAATTGGGAGAAGATATTTGCAAACCATATATCAGATAAGGGGTTAATATCCAAAATATACAAAGAACTCATACATCTCAACAACAAAAACACCAACAACCCAATTAAAAAATGGGCAAAAGATCTGAACAGAGACTTTGCCAGAGAAGATATACTGATGGCCAACAGGCATGTGGAAAGATGTTTAACATCGTTAGCTATCAGGGAAATGCAAATCAAAACTGCAATGAAATCTCACCTCACTCTGGTCAGAATGGCTATAATTAACAAGACAGGAAACAAAAAGTGTTGGAGAGGAAGTGGAGAGAAAGGAACCCTCATACACTGCTAGTGGGAGTGCAAACGTGTGCAGCTACTATGGAAAGCAGTATGGAGTATCCTCAGAATATTAAGAATAGATCTGCCATATGATCTAGCTATTCCACTGCTGGTTATTTATCCAAAGAACAGGAAAACACAAAGGCCTAAAGATATATGTACCCCTATGGTCATTGCAGCATTATTGACAATAGCCCAGACTTGGAAGCAACCTAGGTGCCCATCAAGGGACGAATGGATAAAGAAGATGTGATATATATACATGCTGGACTACTACTCAGCCATAAGAAATGATGAAATCCAGCCATTTGTGACAACATGGATGGATCTTGAGGGCATTATCCTAAGTGAAATAAGTCAGAGGGGGAATGTCAAATACCTTATGATCTCACTCATAAGTAGAAGATAAAAACAACAACAAACAAACACATAACAACAGAGTTTGGTCTGGTGGTTACCAGAGGGGAAGTGGGGGGGGGGAGGCAAAAGGGGTGATTAGGCACACGTGTGGTGATGGGCTATAATTAGTTTTTGGGTGGTGAACATGATGTAATCTACACAGAATTTGAAATATATTATGATGTACATCTGAAAGCTGTGTAATGTTATAATCCAAGTCACGGCACTAAAAAATAATATATGACATAAAATATGCCATTTTAAAATTTTTTAAGTAAGTGTACAGTTCAGTGGCTTTGATTACATTTACATTGTTGTATGGCCATCTCCACTGTCTGTTTCCAAATCTTTTTTATCACCCCAAAGAGAAACTCATTAAGCAATAACTTCCTATTTTCCGCTCCCCCTAGCCCCTTGTAACCTCTAATCTACTTTCTGTCTCTGAATTTGACTATTCTAGATATTTTAGATAAGTCAGATAAACAATATTGGTTCTTTTGTGACTAGCTTATTTCACTTAGCATGTTTTCAAGGTTCATCCATGTTGTAGCATGTCTCATAATCTCATTCCCTGAATAATATCTAACTGTGTGTATATACTTCTTTGTTTACCCATTCATCTGTTGATGGATAATTGAATTGTTTCTACCTTTTGGCTACTGTGAATAATGCATCAATAAACAAATATATAAATATCTGTTTGAGTCCCTGTTTTCAGTTCTTTTGTGTATATACCCAGGAGTGTAATTTCCAGATTGTATGGTAATTCCATGTTTAGCTTTTTAAGGAACCCACAAACTGTTTTCCATAGTTGCTGCACCATTTTACATTTCCACCATTGATGTAAGAGTGTTCCAAACTCTCAAATCCTCAACACCTTATTTTTCATGTATTTTTTTTATTATAGCCATCCTAGTAGGTGTGGAGTGATATGTCACTGTGGTTTTTCTTTGAATTTCTCTAATGATTACTGATGGAGAGCCTCTTTTCATGTGTTTATAGGCTATTTGTATATCTTTTCTTGAGAAATACCTATCCAGCCCCTTTGCCCATTTTTAAATTGGATTGTTTGATTTTGTTGCTGCTGAACTTTAGGGGTTCTTTTTAAGTTCTAGATATTAAGCCCTCATCAGATATATGATTCCCCAATATTTTCTACCGTTCTGTAGGTTCTAGTTTTACTTTCTTGATAGTGTCCTTTGATGCACAAAATATTTTAATTTTGATGAAGTCCAATGTATCTGTTTTTTCTTTTGCTGCTTGTGCTTTCAGTGTCATGACTAAGAATCCATTACTAAATCCCGGATCCTGAAGATTTCCATTTATGTTTTCTTCTAAGAGTCTCAGGTATTAAAAAACCTTATGTGTACGTAATCACTTATTATCAATTGCTGTTACTATGACATCCAAATGCCTTTTTTAGAGAGCTCTGGGCCAAGAAGCTATGAGATGAGATGTGGCTATAATACTTAGTATATGCCTTTTATAATATCCTAAACCAAAATTCAATTTTGCACATACCAAATAACCCAAATATATACTCATGTGTTACAAATACAGAGTAAGTGTGCAAAGACAAAATTCTCTAGCAGATATTAAATATTATATTTGTAAGTATGACTTGGTCAAATTAGCTAGATACTCACTGAGCATCTAGGCAAAGGTATTATATGATAAACATCAGGCCACAAAGACAAGTAGGAAATGGTCAAGGGTATAAAAGGGCTTATACTTTGATAGGGGAGAAGACACATAACCAAACGATTACAATACACACACACACCCACCTCAGGATGCTGGGGATGGTGGTAATTTGGAGACTAAGGAAGACTCCTGGAGGAAACAATTCCTGAGCTAAGAATTGGAGTATTGACAAGGAATTATGTGAATGAAGGAAGATGGGCAGAGGGTATCCTATGTTGAAAAGTGCTATGTGAAAATTTTCAGGGATATAAGAAAACCAAAAGCATCACCTAACAGTAAGTTGTTTAATATTACAAAGGGATGGTGGAGAAAATGAGAGCTCTGTATGTGAGCTAGAGTCAGGTCTTAAAAACCAAGATCAGATGATTTCTCAAAAAAACTTTTATTGAGGTTTCATGCGTACACACACACACACACACAGAGTGTATACAAATATATATGTATATATAGAAGCATATATATACATATACATATACATATATGTATGTTTTTCTGTATCTTACTCAGATCAAGAAACAAAACACACCAGCACCTCAGAAGGTGCTCTGACACTCTTCCTACCAATATTACCTCATTCAAGGGGTTACCACTATTCTAACTTCAAGTTTACATAGATTAGTTTTGCCAGTTCTTGAAATTCATTTGAAGAGAATCATCCAATGCATATGTTTTTAAAAATCACTGGCCTTCTTTTATTCAACGTCATTTTTCTGATCTTCATCAATGTAGAATGCAGCTGTGGCTTACTCATTATCATTGCTGTATAATATTCCATTTCATTAAACTACCACATTTCAAAAAGCCCATTCTACTGTTGTTGAATATTTGTGTAGTATCTGGTTTGAGGATGTTACTAATAGTGCTGTATTTATACTCAATCACAGGTACTTTGGTGAACTTTATGTTCACATTCCTGTTGGAATTTCTGAGTTATATAACATGCATATGTTCAGTTTTAAAGCATAGTGGCAAACTGGTTTCCTAAGTGGCTGTACCAATATGCGCTCCCACCAGCAGTGTCTGAGTGTAGTTTGAGGAATTTTCAGCAGGAAAGAGACAAGTTATGACTGAACATTCTGGTATGTGGAGATCCATTTTAGAGGGAAGAAGTTGGAGACTCTTGAAGAAATCAAGGCCAGGACAAGATAAGGTAAGTGACTCACTCACTTCAGGTGCATAATTTAAAGCCACACCAAAAACTCAGGATTCAAGATAAAGGTTTTAATGTAATATTATAAAAATTATATCCGTAATGCCTATTTTTGTAAATAAAGTTTTTATTGGAACCAGGGCTAGGATTAAGTGAAATGAGTGAGAAATAGTCATACAAGTGCAGGGCAATATTCTGTATTTGTTTAAAATTTGGATATTTTGTTTATCATTGATTATTAGCATCGATTTAGATTTTAAAAAATAATACATTAAATGTTACTTATCTCGATTACTGAACTTTTTGGCATCTGTTAAATTTTAAAGCTTGTGTGAATGCCTTACCCAAGTCTTGGCCCTGATAGAAATGACAAGGTCTTGAACAAGGGAGGAGTAGAGGTAACCGATAAAAGCAGACAGGAGAGGATGAGGAAAGAAGCAGGATTTACAGGAGTTGGGATTGTATTGTGTGTGTCAATTCTGTTAGGCCTGGAGTTAGCCTGAGTTATTCTACTGGAATAAGAAATGTACCTGCATGGACTGACCCCTGGTCAAGGCATAAAACATACTTATTAATAATGTTGTTATGTAAATATGAGTCTGAGGACTGTTAGTTGTACTTTTCACCACCTTGTCAGCAATGCTTATTGATAATAGTGAGAATAACAACTTGCAATGCATGAGATTCCTAGAGGGTTCACTTTTTGGCACTGGCTATGTAGCAAGAATATGCCTCCAAGACAAGTGGGATATAAGAAATCCCAAAAGAGATTCCATTTTGAGCTTCCTAGTTCTGAGATGTTCCATGCACATGTTGATGGTACCTGATCCAAAACAGAAAGTGCATCCTGTGAGACTCTTAGAGGAAGGGCAATTAGAGTTTGTGGCTGGCCCCTATAAACCCATTGCTTTGAGGCAGGCTTTGGCTGTGATGCATATCTTATTTTAAAATGTGGTTATGACACTCTATCCTTTTATCTTCAACAAAGTATGAATTTGTAAGCATTGTCATTTTGGGTCCTGTGAGTCTTCTTGAATGAGAGTGGAAACACTGATAAGGCATTTTCAAGAAATGATGCTGGAACAATTGGATATCCATATGTAAAAAGTGAACATCTATCCACATCATTGTCCATATACGAAAAGTAATTCAAAATGGACCATAGACGTAAAACCTAAAACTGTAAAACTTCTAGGACAAAACACAGGAGAACATTTTGTCATATTCGATTTAGCAAGTATCTCTTAGTAATAACATTAAAAGCATGATTCATAACAGAACAAATTGATAAATTGGCCTTCAACAAAATTACAAACTTCTGGTCTTAAGAAGACACATATAATCCAGTCATTCCATTCCTAGGTATTTACCCAAAATAAATGAAACCATATGTTCATACAAAATACATTTTCATTGTATTGACTGATGATTTTATTGGGAAAAAGCATTAATTTTTCAAACAGCTAATTCACAGCTTTAGTATAATAGCCCAAGACTGGAAAAAGGTCATGTGAATGGATTAACAAACTGTGATATATTTATACCATGGCATCCTACGTAGCAATAAAAGGAATGAACTAGTGATACATGGAACAACAAAGATGAATCTCAAAATAATTATATGGAGCAAAAGAAGTCAAAAAGGGGACGTACTCTATGATTATGTTTATTTAAAATTTTGGAAAATGGAAACTAGTCTTTATTTACAGAAAGCGAATTAGTGTTTGCTAAAGAGGGCAGACAGGAAGCAGCAGGAGGGAGCGATGATGCCAGAACAGAAAGGATCTTCCGGGAATGGTATATATGTTCACTCTCTGACTTGCTAAGATGCTTTCATGAGGTATACTTATATCATTTATCAGTTTGTACATTTTAAATATGTGCAACTTGTTGTATATCAATTATATCTCAATAAAGCTATAAAGATACATTAAAATAAAAAACATCTGATGCAGCAGTGATGACTTCCATATTTCTTGTTTGAGCAGTTTCTCCGATGGTGGCATCAGTCCCAAAGATTGTCACGAATGGAGAAAGAGGAGTGAGTTAAAGAGAAAGGCCATTAGTTCAGTTTTGAATCAATTGAGAGTGATGTCTAAAAGTCTATCCAAATGCAGATCAGACTTCTATAGATTTTGGATAAATGTGGATTTTTATTCCTGGAGAATTAGATTTGAGTCACTAGACTCCTAAAATATCTTCTCTTGAGGCTACTTCTTAATAAGAATTCCTTCTTATTAGTATATGGTTGTCTTGTACATTTCTAGTGTACTGACATGATTTTAATGGGAAAAACAATTAAGTTTTCACACAGCTAATTTCAGTGTATTAGGGGAATCCATAGATCTTCTACTCATCATCAAGGAACACAACCCTAGAGAATCTCGAAGTTGAAAACAGGCTTGGCGTCCCAAGGGGCGTGAGATTGTAAGCATCTTCCAGGGTCCTGTGGGAAGGAGTGGCTGTTTTATTTGGAGACACCTTTGACAGTGCAGGCAAGTGGAAGATCCTGTTAATAAAAATGAAAGAACAGAACTCCCACAGGCCATCTGAAAGGAGGCACTGTGCCATTACTAAATCACCGCCTCAAAGGGTTTGCTTCCTTTTATGAAACACCTTATTTGGTCTCCCTCAACCCCAGCTGATTTAACTCTCAGTTTGTTTTGGAGTCACACACTGGCCTCAGGGCCAAGCCTGTGAACCGATCGAAGTGGAGAGTGTCCATCTCTATCAATATCACGTTAGATACGTGCATTTTCATTCCTTAGAGTTGCCAGGGTCTCCTTGTGAGAATAGTCACCATACACTGAAAAGAATTTTTGAAACCAGCATTTATAAGGAAAAAAAGATCGACTGGACAACCGGACTTGAATAAGCTTACAAGGTTGTCAACTTGCTACAATAATAGCCAGAGGTTTGATCTTTTTTTTTTTTTTTGAATTTTCTAATAATTATAAGCATTCTGTGATGTATAAAATTCCAATAACTTGACACAAAAAATTGAGCTGGGGCTTGGGGATATAGGTACAAATATGTGAATGTCTGTAACAATAATGAATCAACCTGCACTTTGTTTTCAGACTTTCCTGTAAGTAGCTATACCTTTATAAAAGAAATCCCTGCCACTTTGTATCTCTGTTGGAAAATTTTCAGAATTACAGCTTTGAAGGGACATGGAAACCATCTCGTTCATCTCCTTCCCATGCTATGTTTTACAGCATAGTGGCAAATGAGTCATGTGAAGTCCCTTGACAGCACAAGCAAACTTTGGGCCACACTCCTGGTATTCCCATCACCTGTTCCGGGTTCTTGGAAATAGAGATGAAACATGGAATCACGCCATAGCACAGACTAGGGACGCAGGATATGTCACATACTTGTGAAAATTTGGGCAAATCTCTGCATCTTTAAACATCAGCTTCCTTGTCTGAAAAGTAGAGATAATATTATTTTCTTTATAGAGTTGTGGTCTACTCATTCTTAAATCATTTATTAGCATCTTCTATGTTCCAGGAATGACACTACATATGGAAATTATCAAGCTAAATAAGACATAGTCACAGCACTCAAGAGACTTCTGGGCTAGTGGTGGAGACAGATGCACAGATAGAAATTAAAATTCAAAGAGGTTAGAATAATGAAATATTACAAAGGACTGCTTAAAAGCTGTTAACTTCTTTGTAAATATTAAGTAACTAATGGTTCCTCATAATGGTCGACACAATCACCCCTTTCTTAGCCATCTATCTAGTCCCATTATCAACGTTTCTGCGGCCTCTCCAATTTTATTTCTGTCCCTCTTTAGTGTGTGTCCTTTGCACCATCCTCTCCCTGCCCTGCCAACCTTGGACATCACTGTTGATATCTCTGCTATTTATAACCAGCCTGTAGCACACTCGACTGTCCCAGCACCTCAATTCCTTACCCTCTTGTCTTCAGCAAGCAGGTATCCCTACTCATTGTGGGTCCTTGTGATAGCAGTTTATAAGAAGAAGAGCAGCCCTGAACTCTATGGAATTTGAGAGGCAGTAAAGCCTACCTGTAGAGCTGCCCACTGTCCTGGTTTGAAAACCTGACTCTGCTCCCTGATAGCTGCATGGGAAATTACATAGCCTCACTGTGCCTGTTTCATTCCTGCATAATGGAGATTGTACTAACATTATGAACCTCTTTCTTGAATTAATATCTGTGGCATCTTAGTATGTGCTACTTTATGTTTGGTAAGTGAATCCTTGCGATTTGCTTTCTTGGGTCTGTTGCAAAGATTACCTTCTTTGGTGGGAGGTTGGATTGGATGACTTTTAAAAGCCCTAGAAATGTCTTATGTCCCATCCCATTTGCTGCTCCCGTTAGGTCTCCTGGAGCATCAGGCTCCAGGGCCTCATCTTACATGATGGAATTGTGATGAGAAGAAACTCTCTTCACCACCTCCCCACACTCTGCTCTCCCTCCGGTGGAAATTGAGATGGCTTGGAGAGGAACTCAGCTCTTGATGAAGTTCAGGGGAGCATTATAAACATGTTTTCCTTCAGAAGCAGGCGAGTGACAGCTACCCTAGGATTCTATAGAGAGAGCACAAAGACTGCTGATACTTGGGATAGCATTTCCTGGTTTTTAATTCCTGTCTGAGGTCATTGCTGACAGATTTAGGATGGTGGAGGTGGTGATGGTGTGTGTAGTGGTAAAAACAATGAAAGAGCTGCAGCTAACAATCATTTTTCTCCTCTTTTCCCTACTCAAAAGTAGTGTTATTCCCTTATTTCTCCCTTTCCAATTTGTTCCACCCTTGTGTTTTCCTTTGTCCAAAACATAAAATGACTAACAGGAATTAATCTCAATTTAAAAAAAAACCAGTGATCCAAGGGCAGAAACTTCTTTGGTTTTATATTTGTTCATGATAAATGGCCATTGGTTTCAATAACACATTTTAGTTCTAAAGAGGTCTGCAAACTGAAAACATCATTTCTACCGCTTTTGAAAGTAGCATCTGGCTGCATTCCAGAATATAGACCAGATTTAGTGCTAAGCTTGGATCCAGGTGGCCAGTTGGAATGCGGTTGATGAAGTCTCTCAGCCAATTTGAAGATTTGAGTGTGTATTTTTCTAACTAAGCACTATCTCCACCTGTCCTCCTAGAAGGATCAGATTTCTTGGTAAACAAAGTGTAATTAAACCATTAGGAGTAGTAAAATTTTGTTACAGTTTAAGTTCTGATTGTATAATTCTTTTGTAACTTTGAGAAAATCCCTTAGCAAATCTCTAAACTAATTCACTATTCTACATATTAGAACAAATATGTTTCTCAAACTGTACTTTGATTATGGCAAAAAGATATGAGGACAGTTTGTTAAAACAAATCAATTAACCCGTTGACTGATTCACATAAATGATTACCACTAAGTGATTAGAGAGACTGAGTTCTTAGAAGCCTCCAAAGTGGCCCCTAATTAGAGTTTTTATAATATTAATAACTATGTTATGTGCTGATAATATCATATCATACAAGAATAAAATTGGACATTTCAGTTGACAGTTTTTCCTCTTCTTTATCCTTTTTCTTTTTCTAACATCTTTTCTTCCTCCTCTTCTTTTTAATTTTATTTTATTGAGGTATAATTGATATATAACATATTGGTTGTAGGTGTACAACTTAGTGATTTGATATTTGTATATATTGCAAAATGATCACCACAATAAGCCTAGTTAGCATCTATCCCAATGCACGGTCACAAATATTTTTTTCTTGTGATGAGAACTTTTAAGATCGACTGTCTTATTAACTTTCAAATATATAATACAGTATTATTAACTATAGTCACAATGCTGTGTATTACATCCCTATGAGTTACTTATTTTATAACTGGAAGTTTGTACCTTTGGACCTCCTTAACCCATTTTTCCCACCCCCAAGCCCCGTCTCTTGAAGACACCAATCTGTTCTCTGTATCTATGAGCTTGGTTTGGGGTGTTTTTTTTTGGTTTGTTTATTTTTTAGATTCCACATATAGGTGAGATCACATGATATTTGTCTTGCTCTGTCTGATTTATTTCACTTAGCATAATGCCCTCAAGGTCTATCCATGTTGTCACAAATGGCAAAATTTCGTTCTTTTCATGGCTGAATAGTATTCCATTGTGTGTGTGTGTGTGTGTGTGTGTGTGTGTATTATATATATATATATATAAATAAATAAATAAATATACCACAACTTCTTTATCCCATTCATCCATTGATGAACATATAGGTTGTTTCCATATCTTGGCTATTGTAAATAATGCTGCAGTGAACATGGGGGTGAAGATTTTTTTGAATTATTTTTTTCATTTTCTTCAGATAAATACCCAGTAGTGGAATTGCTGGATCATATGGTAATTCTATTGTTAATTTTTTTTTCCCTGAGGAAGATTCACCCTGAGCTAACAACAGTTGCCAATCTTCCTCTTTTTGTATGTGAGTCACCACCACAGCATGGCCACTGACAAAGGAGTGATGTAGGTGTATGCCCAGGAACCAAACCCGGGCCACTGAACTGGAGCATGCTGACCTTAACCACTAGGCCACTGGGGCTGGCCCTATTTTTAATTCCTTTGTTGTTGTTGAGGAAGATTCACCCTGAGCTAACATCCATTCCCAATCTTCCTCTTTTTGCTTGAGGAAGATTCACCCTGAGCTAACATCTGTGGCAGTCATCCTCTATTTTGTATGTAGGTTGCTGCCACATCATGGCTTGTGATTGGTATAGGTCTGTGCCCAGGAGGCCAAAGCAGAGCACATTGAACTCACCACTACAATCTGGGGCTGGCCCCCTTACTTTTAATTTTTAAAGAAACTTCCATACTGTTTTCCATAGTATTTGTACCAATTTACATTCCCACCAACAGTGCACAAGGGTTCCCTTTTTTCCACATCATTGCCAACACTTGTTATTTATTGTCTTTTTGATAATAGCTATTCTAAGAGATATGAGGTGATATTTCATTGTGGTTTTGATTTGTATTTTCCTGATGATTAGTAGTGTTGAGCATCTTTTTTTTTATTGAGTTCATAATAGTTTACATCAATGTGAGATATCAGTTCTACCTTATTTCTTGATCATCACCACATAACTGCTTCCATTCTCCCCCATGCCCACACATGACCCCCTGTCCCCTGGTAAGCACTGAACTGTTTTCTTTGTCTGTGGGTTTGTTCATATTCCACATATGAGTGAAATCATCTGGTGTTTGTCTTGCTTAGTCTAGATTATTTCACTTAGAAAAATTCCCTGCAGGTCCTTCCACGTTGCTGCAAATGGGATGAATTTGTCTTTTTGTATGGCTGAGTAGTATTCCGTTGTATATATACACCACATCTTCTTTATCCAATCATTATTCAATGGGCACTTGGATTGTTTCCATGTCTTGGCTATTGTGAATAGTGCTGCAACAAACATAGGGGTGCATATGTTAATTTGGATTGTTGATTTCAAATTGTTTGGGTAGATACCCAGTAGTGGGATAGCTGAGTCATATGATATTTCTATTTTTAGTTTTTTGAGGAATCTCCATACTGTTTTCCATAGTGGCTGTACAAGTTTGCATTCCCACCAGCAGTGTATGAGGGCTCCCTTTTCTCCACACCGTCTCCAACATTTGTTATTTTTAGTCTGAGTGATTATAGCCATTTTAACAGGCATAAGGTGGTGTCTTAGTATAGTTTTGATTTGCATTTCCCTGATGATTAGTGATGTTGAACATCTTTCCATGTGTTTATTGGTCATCTGTATATCTTCTTTGGAAAAATGTCTGTTCATATCCTCTGCCCATTTTTTGATCGGGTTGTTTGTTTTTTTATTGTTCAATTGTGTGAGTTCCTTATATATATTATGGAGATTAACCCCTTGTCAGATATATGATTTGCAAATATTTTCTCCCAATTGGTGGGTTGTCTCTTTGTTTTGATCCTGGTTTCTTTTGCCTTGCAGAAGCTTTTTAGTCTGATGAACTGCCACTTATTTATTTTTTCTTTTGTTTCCCTTGGCTGAGAAGACATGGTATTCGAAAAGATCCTTTTGAGTTCGATATCAAAGAGTGAACGACCTATATTATCTTCCAGGAGTTTTATCGCTTCAGGAATTATCTTCAAGTCTCTGATCCATTTTGAGTTTATTTTTGTGTATGGCATGAGATAGTGGTCTACCTTCATTCTTTTGCATGTGGCTGTCCAGTTTTCCCAACACCATTTATTGAAGAGACTATCTTTTCTCTATTGTATGTTCTTGGCACCTTTGTCAAAGATTAGCTGTCCATAGATGTGTGGTTTTATTTCTGGGCTTTAAGTTCTGTTCCATTGATCTGTGTGCCTGTTTTTGTACCAGTCCCATGCCGTTTTGATCATTATGGCTTTGTAGTACATTTTGAAGTCAGAGATTGTGATGCCTCCAGCTTTGTTCTTTTTTCTCAGGATTGCCTTAGCAATTTGGGGTCTTTGGTGGCCCCATATGAATTTTAGGATTCTTTGTTCTATTTCTATGAAGAATGGCATTGGGATTCTTATTGGGATTGCATTGAATCTAGGTTGCTTTGGGTAGTATGGACATTTTAACTATGTTTATTCTTCCAATCTACGTGCGTGGAATCTCTTTCCATCTCATTATGTCATTATCATTTTATTTCAGTAATGTCTTATAGTTTTCATTGTGTAAGTCTTTCTCCTCCTTAAGTTTATTCCTATGTACTTTATTCTTTTTTTTTTGTAATTGTAAATGGAATTGTATTCTTGAGCTCTTTTTCTGTAGGTTCGTTATTAGAGTACAGAAATGGAACTGATTTTTGTAAGTTGATTTTTAACCCCGCAACTTTACTGTAGTTGTTAATTATTCCTATTAGTTTCTGGTAGATTATTTAGGGTTTTATATATATATAACATCATGTCGTCAGCAAACAGCAAGGGTTTCACTTCTTCACTCCCTGTTTGGATTCCTTTTATTCCTTTCTCTTGCCTAATTGCTCTGGTCAAAACCTCCAGTACTATGTTGAATAAGAGTGGTGATAGTGGGCATCCTTGATTTGTTCCTGTTCTCAAGGGTATGGCATTCAGTTTTTGCCCATTGAGTATGATGTTGGCTGTGGGTTTGTCATATATGGCCTTTACTATGTTGAGGTAATTTCCTTCTATCCTCGTTTTGTTAAGAGTTTTTATCATAAATCTTGGATCTTGTCAAATGCTTTCTCTGCTTCTATTGAGATGATAATGTAGTTTTTATTCCTCAATTGGTGATGTGGTGTGTCATGCTGATTGATTTGCAGATATTGAACCATCCCTGTGTCCCTGGTATAAATCCCACTTGATCATGGTGTATGATCCTTTTTGATGTATTGCTGAATTCGTGCTACCAAAATTTTGTTGAAGATTTTTGCGTCTATGTTCCTCAGTGATATAAGCCTGTGGTTTTCCTTTTTTCTGTTGTCCTTGTCAGGTTTTGGTATCAGAGTGATGTTGTCCTAGTAGAATGTGTTAGGAAGTGTTCCATCTTCACTAAATTTTTGGAATAGCTTGAAAAGAATAAGTATTAAATCCTCTCTGAAATTTGGTAGCATTCCCCAGGGAAGCTTTCTGGTCCTGGGGTTTTATTCTTTGGGATACTTCTGATTACTGTTTCAATCTCTTTCCTTTTGATTGGTCTATTAAAATTGTCTGTTTCTTCTTGATTCAGCTTTGAGAGGCTTTAAGAGTCTAAGAATTTATCAATTTCTTCTAGATTATCCATTTTTTTTGCATATAGTTTTGTGTAGTATTCTCTTATAATCCATTGTATTTCTGTGGTGTCTGTTGTTGTTTCTCCTCGTTCATTTCTGATTTTGTTTATTTGAGCTTTCTCTCCTTTTTTCTTTGTAAGTCTGGCTAGCAGTTTGTCAATTTTAGTTATCTTCTCAAAGAACCAGCTCTTTGTTTCATTGATCCTTTCTACTGCCTTTTTTGTTTCAATAGCATTTATTTCTACTCTGATTTTTATTAATTCTCTCCAGCTGACTTTGGGCTTTGTTTGCTCTTCTTTCTCTAATTCAGTTAGGTGTAGTTTGAGATTGCTTATTTGGGATATTTCTTGTTTGTTAAGTTGTGCCTGTATTGCCATGAATTTCCCTCTTATTATGGCTTTTGACACATCCCAATGAGTTGGTATGGTGTGTTATCATTTTCATTTGTCTCCAGATGTTTCTTGATTTCTCTTTTAATTCCTTCAATGAGCCATTACTTGTTCAATAGCATGTTGCTTAGTCTCAACATGTTTGTCCATTTCTTGGCTTTTTTCTTATAATTAATGGTAGCTTTATAGCATTGTGATCAGAAAAGATGCTTGTTATTATTTCAACTTTCTTAAATTTATTGAGGCTTGCCTTGTTTCCCAGCATATGGTCTATCCTTGAGAATGTTCCATGCACACTTGAGAAGAATGTGTATTCTACTATTTTTGGATGGAGTGTTCTATATATGTCTATTAAGTCCAACTGGTTTAGCTTTTCATTTAATCCCACTGTTTCCTTGTTGATTTTCTGTCTGGATGATCTATCCATTGATGTGAGTGGAGTGTTGAGGTCCCCTACTATTATTTTGTTATTAGTAATATCTTCTTTTAGGTTTGTTAATAGTTGCTTTATGAGCTTTGGTGCTCCTGTGTTAAGTGA
Source organism: Equus caballus (assembly GCF_041296265.1). Taxonomy (NCBI): domain Eukaryota; kingdom Metazoa; phylum Chordata; class Mammalia; order Perissodactyla; family Equidae; genus Equus; species Equus caballus. Next base: position 19,175,626 of record NC_091704.1, read on the forward strand.
TAGATTTTTTACAAGCATTATTTCTTCTTGATGGAGTGTCCCTTTGATCATTAAATACTGCTGCTCTTTGTCTCTCTTTTACCTGTCTTATCTTGAAGGCTACTTTGTCTGATATAACTATTGTGACACCTGCTTTCTTTTTTTTGCCATTAGCTTGAGGTATCATCTTCCATCCCTTCACTGTCAGCCTGTGTTTGTCATTGGAGCTGAGATGTATTTCCTGGAGGCATCATATTGTTGGGTCTTGTTCTTTAGTCCATCTTGCCACTCTGTGTCTTTTTATTGGGGAATTCAATACATTTACATTTAGGGTGATTATTGAGGTATGAGGGCTTAATGCTGTCACAATGGTCTACCCATTGAAATATGTAGTTTTTTATGATGTGTTTCTTTGTTTTCTCCTTGTTTATTATTTGTGTCTCTGTTCTGCTTTTTTGCTTAGTGGTTACTCTGAGGTTTGTATTCAGAATCTCATGTATAAGATAGTCCATTTTCTGATGGCCTTTTATTTCCTTAGTCTAAACCTATCCAGTCCCTTTCCTCCTTCCCTCCTAAGTTGTTTTTCTCATATCTTATTCCATCTTGTGTTGTGAGTTTGTGGTTAGATGACAGGAGTATCTTTGTTTTTGGTGTTTTCCTTCCCTTTAGCTTAATGCTGTACTTGAGTATTTGCTATCCTATTCTGATTCTGTCTACCTATTTACCGCCTTACTCTGTGTTTTGTGAACACTTTCTCCCTTTTTTTTTTTTCAGGTATGAGGACCTTCTTGAGGATTTCTTGTAGGGGGGGTCTTGTTGCTTTGAAGTCCCTTAGCTTTTGTTTTTCTGGGAAAGTTTTTTATTTCTCCCTCATATCTGAAGGATATTTTTGCTGGATAGAGTATTCTTGGCCGAAGAGTTTTCTCTTTTAAAGATTTGGATATGTTGTTCTATTCTATCCTACCTTGTAAGGTTTCTGCAGAGAAATCCACTGAAAGCCTGATAAGGGCTCCTTTGTAGCTTATTTTCTTCTGCCTTGCTTCCCTTAGTATTCTTTCTTTGTCATTCATTTTTGCCAGTTTTACTACTATATGCCTTGCCATAGGTCATTTTGCATTGACAAATCTAGGAGATCTGGAACCCTCCTCCACACAGATTTCCCTTTCTTTGCCTGGATTTTGGAAGTTCTCTGCTACTATTTCTTTGAACATGCTTTTTGCTCCATTATCCTTCTCTTCACCTTCTATAACATCTATAATTCTTTTGTAGGATTTCCTCATTGAGTTGGATATTTCTTGGAGACTCTCTTCATTTGTTTTTAAAGTCTTAGTTCTCTCTCCTCTGTCTAGAGCATTTCAACATGTCTATCTTTGATTATGCTGATACACTCCCCTATGATGCCCACTCGAGCATTCAGGGAATCCGTATTTTGTTTTCTCTCTTCCATTGTGTCTTTCATGTCTAATATTTCTGATTGATTCTTCTTTATATTTTCAATCTTTTTTGTGAAGTAGCTCCTGAACTTGTTGAATTGTTTCTCCACATTCTCTTCTAAGTCTTTGAGTTTTTTGATGATAGCTATTTTGAATTCATTGTCAAATCTAAATGACATATTTCTAAATCTAAATTACATCTAAATTACATATTTCTGTGTCCTCAGGACTGAATTCTGGGTGCTTGTCATCTTCTCTCTGGTCTGGAGATTTGATGTAGTGTCTGATATTGCTAGAAGTGGGTTGAGTCTTATGCATTCTGATATTATTTGTTTGCAGTTAACCACCTATCACCACTGGGTTTGGGTTGACAGCTGTGTATTCTGGACCCTCTGCCTTCAGCCAAGATCCCAGGCAGTGGAGCAGGCACAGGGTGGGTGGGGGCAGCAGCTCTATCTGCTGCATGCTTTCAGGGTTTTCTCGCTTTGCTCTTGCTATCTGGTCTCCTGGGGTGTTGGTTTGATAAGGTCACCCCCTGCAAAATCTTTCACCTCATTGGATGGCTTCCCTCTAGGCTTCAAGGGCCCTATGGAGTCCTTGATATTCCCACAAATGAGCATTTCCTCCCCCACTCCTTCCTACTTGTAGGCCTCCTTTGGTTCCAGATTACAGTCTTTAGCAGAGGGAGTGAAGTTATCTCTTACCCCATTCCAGCTCTTCCGAGGGGGGCTACAGCCTCTCTGCCCTCCAGGGTATGGCTGCGTGTCTCTCCAACATTTTTGTGCTGTGTTAGGATGCCCTCTCTTGGAGTATGGATGCCCCTTTTTGTTGTATGTTGGAAGGGAGAGAGTCCCAGGCAAGTTCACTCTGCCATGATGCTGACATCACTCTGAGCATATTTTTATGTGTCTGTTGGCCACTGATATATTTTCTTTGGGAAAATCTATTTAGGCCCTCAGCCCATTTTTCAATCAAATTGTTTGTCCTTTTGCTATTAAGCTATATACATTCTATATATATTTTGGACACTAACCCCTTATTGGATTGTCATTTGCAAATATCTTATCTTATTCAGTAGTCTGCCTTTAAATTTGGTTGATAGTCTCCTTCACTGTGTAAAAGATTTTTAGTTTGATGTAATCCCATTTGTTTATATTTGCCTTTGTTGCCTTTGCCTGGAGAAACAGATCCAAAAAAATATTGCTAAGACTGATGGGAAAGAGCTTACTGCCTGTGTTTTCTTCTAGGAGTTTTATGATTTCAGATCTTAGATTTAATTCTTTAATTCATTTTGAGTTTATTTTTGTATATGATGTAAGAAAGTAGTCCAGTTTCATTTTTTTGCATGTAGCTGTTCAGGTTTTCCAACACCGTTTATCGAAGACACTGTCTTTTCCTCACTGTATATTCTTCTCTTCTTTGTTGTAGTTTAATTGGCCATATAAATGTGGGTTTGTTTCTGGGTTCTCTATTCTGTTGCATTGATCTATGTATCTGTTTTTGTTCCAATACTATACAGTTTTGGAGTGTACTTTGAAATCAGGGTGCATGATACCTCCAGCTTTCTTCTTTTTCAAGATTTCTTTGGTTGTTTGGGATGTTTTGCAGTTCCATACAATTTTAGGATTATGGTTCTAGTTCTGTGAAAAATGCCATTGATATTTTGATAGAGATTGCATTAAATCTGTAGATTGCTTTGGGTAGTATGTATATTTTAACAATATTAATTCTTCCAATCCATGAGCATGGCATATCTTTTGATTTATTTGTGTTGTCTTCAATTACATTCATCAATGTCTTTTAGTTTCCTTGTACAGGTCTTTCACCTTCTTGTTTAAATTTATTCATAAGTATTTTATTTTATGCAATTGTAAATTTTTTTAATGCAAAATGTAAATGTTTTCTTAATTTCTCTTTCTGATTCTTTGTTATTAATCTATAGAAACACAACAAATTTCTGTACATTAATTTTGTAACCTTCAACTTTACTGAATTCATTTATTAGTTCTAATATGTTTTGGTGGATACTTTAGGGTTTTCTTCATAGTATCATGTCATCTGTAAATAGTGACAGTTTTACTTCATCCTTTTAAATTTGGATGCTTTTTATCTCTTTTTCTTGTCTGATTGCTGTGGCTAGGACTTCCAATACCATGTTGAATAAAAATGGTAAGAGTGAGCATCCTTGTCTTGTTCCTGAACTTAGGGGCTATGCTTTCAGCTTTTCACCATTGAGTATGACGTTAGCTGTGGGTTTGTCATACAGAGCCTTTATTATGTTGAGGTATGTTTCCTCTATACCCATTTTGTTGAGAGTTTTTTTAAATAAATGGATGTTGAATTTTGTCAAATGCTTTTGCTTCATCTATTGAGATAATCGCATGATTTTTATCCTTTATTTTGTTAATGTGGTGTATCATATTGATCGATTTGTAGGTATTAAACCATCCTTTCATCCTTGGGATAAATCCTACTTGATCATTATTCTTGTAATGTATTGTTGAATTCAGTTTGCTAATATTTTATTGAGGATTTTTGCATCTATGTTCATCAGATATGTTGACCTGTAATTGTCTTTTCTTGCACTGTCCTTTTCTGGTTTTGGTATCAGGGTAATGCTGGCCTCATAAAATAAGTTTTTGAAATGCTCCCTCCTTTTCTGTTTTTTGGAAGAGTTTGAGAAGAATTGATATTAATTCTTCTTTGAATGTTTGGTAGGATTCACCATTGTAGCTGTCTGTCACTGAACTTTTTTATTTAGGAGGTTTTTGATTACTAATTCAATCTCCTTACTAGGAATCTGTCTATTCTGGTTTTCTATTTCTTCATAATTCTATCTTGGAAGGTTGTATGTTTCTAGGAATTTATCCATTTCTTCTAGATTGTCTAATTTTTTGGTGTATAATTATTCATAGTAGTCATTTATGATTCTTTGTATTTCTGTGATATGAGTTGTAATGTCTTCTCTTTCATTTCTGATTTTATTTATTTAAGACTTCTCTCTTTTTCTTGGTGAGTCTAGCAAAAGGTTTGTCATTTTTTTTTATCCTTTAAAGAATGAGCTATTAGTTTCATTTATCTTTTCTGTTGTCTTTTTAGCATCTGTATCATTTATTTCTGCTCTGATCTTTGTTATTTACTTCCTTCTACAAACTTTGAGCTTCATTTATTCTTCTTTATCTAGTTCCTTGAGGTGTGAAGTTAGGTTTTTTATTTCTCCTGTTTTTTGAGGTAGGCATTTATAGCTGTGAACTTCCATCTTAAAACTGCTTTTGCTGCATCTATAAATTTTGGTATGTTGTATTGCCATTTTCATTTGTATCAAAGTGTTTTTTGGTTTCCCTATTGATTTCTTCATTGTTCCACTGGTTTTTCAGTAGTATGCTGTGTACTCTCCACATATTTGTGAATTTTTCATTTTTTTCTTGCTACTGTTTCATACATTGTCAAAAAAATATGCTTGATATGATTTCAATCTTCTTAAATTTATTAATACTTATTGTGGCCCAACATATGATCTTTCCTGGAGAATGTTCCGTGTGTACTTAATAAAATGTGTATTTTGCTGCTTTTGGATGGAATGTTCTGTTTATAGCTGTTAAGTTCATCTGGTCTAATGTGTTGTTTAAAGCTGATGTTTCTTTATTTTCTTTCTGGGTGATCTATCCAGTGATGTAAGTCAGGTGTTAAATCTCCTACTATTATTGTATTACTATCTAATTTTTCCTTTAGGTCTGTTAATATTTACTTTATACATTAGGTGATCATATGTTAACAACATAAATATTTACAATTGTCATCTCTTTTTGTTGGATTGACCCCTTTATCATTATGTAACACCCTTTTTTTGTCTCTTATCACAGTCTTTGTTTTAACATGTATTTTTTTCTGATATAACTGTAGCTACCCCAGCTTTCTTTTGGTTTCCATTTGCATGGAATGTCTTTTTCTAGCACTTCACTCTCATTCTGTGTGTGTCCTTATATTTAAAGTGAGTCTCTTGTAGGCAGTACATATATCGGTCTTTTTTTTTTAACATCTATTCAGCCACTTTATGTCTTTTGATTGGAGGAGTTAGTTCACTTACATTTAGAATAATTATTGATAGGTATGTACTTACTGTTATTTTATTTGTTTTCTGGCTCTTTTGTAGTTCCTCTCTGTTCCTTTCTCCTTTTTCTCTCTTCCTTTGTGGTTTGATGATTTCCTTTATTGGTGTGCTTAAATTCCTTTCTCATTATCTTTTGTGTATCTATTACAGGTTTTTGCTTTGTCATTTCCATGTGGCTTGCATATAACCATATTTATAATAATCTATTTTAAGTTTATAACAACTACATTAGAATGCATTGAAAAGCTCTACAATTTTACTCTCCTTCCCTCCACATTTTATGTTTTTGATGTTACATTTTACATCTTTTTATTTCATGTATCCCTTAACTAATTATTATTGTTTTAGTTATTTTACCACTTTTGCCTTTTAGCCTTATAATAGCTTTAGAAGTGATTAATCCAATATCTTTACTATATATTTACTTTTACCTGTGAAATTTATATTGCATATATTTTCTTGTTACTAATTAGCCTCCTTTATTCTCAGCTTAAAGAAGTCCACTTAATATTTCTCATAAGGTTGGTTAAGTGGTGATGAACTCCTATAGCATTTACTTGTCTGAAAAACTCTTTATCTCTCCTTCAGTTCTAAATAACTTTGCCAAGTAGAGTAGTCTTGGTTGGAAGTTTTTTATTTCATCACTTTGAATATATCATGCCAGTCTCTTCTGGCTTACACAATTTCTGCTGAGAAAAATGCTGATAATCTTATGGAGATTGTATGCATGTAACAAATTGCTTTTCACTTGCTGCTTTTAAGATTCTCTCTTTGTCTTTAACTTTTGACATTTTAATTATAAGGCATCTTGGTGTTTGTCTCCTTGGGTTTTTCTTATTTCGATCTCTCTTTGCTTCCTAAATCTGGATGTCTATTTTCTTCCTCAGGTTAGGGAAGTTTTCAGCAATTATTTCTTCAAGTACGTTTTCTGCACTTTGGTCTCTCACTCCTCCCTGTGGACCTCTATAATGTGAATGTTAGTCTGCGTGATATTGTCTCATAAATTCCTTAGGCTATCTTCACTTTTTAATTTTTTTTTTTTTTTTTTTGCTGTTCTGATTAGTTAGTTTACTGCCTTGTTTTTGAGTTCATTGATCCTTTCTTCTGCTTCATTTCTTCTACTGTTGAACCTCTCTGGGGTGTTTTTTAGTTCAGTTATTGTATTCTTTGGCTCTGTGACTTCTATTTGGTACTTTCTTGCATTTTCTGTCTCTCTGTTGAAATTATTACTGTGTTCATCCATACTTCATCTCAGTTTGGTGAGCATCTTTATAACCTTTTCTTTGATCTCTTTATCAGGTGGATTACTTATATCCATTTCACAAAGGTTTTTTTCTGAAGTTTTCTTTTGTTTGAAACTTATTCCTCTGTTTCCTCATTTTGCTTGACTCTGTGTTTGTTTCTGTGTATTAGGTAAAATAGCTACCTCTCCTAGTTTTTAAGGAGTGACCTCATGTAGGAGATAAGCTTTATATTTCAACCTTGTCCTAGTTCTTGATTGTCTCTCAAACCATTGTGATTGTCCACACAGGCTATTTTATTTTAATAGTTCCCAGCTGTTGAGGGTGTGATAAGACCTGTCAATGTCTCAAAGCAGGGATCTCAGTCAGAACCTGGATTCTGGCTGATTGGAAGCCAGACCCTCAAGCATCAGCTTTTAAAGTATGTAAATATATACAGTCCTGTAGGACCACAAGCATAAGTCCTGCTGGCCACCAGACTAGCAATCTGGAAGTGTCCCCTGGTGGCATTTGAAAAAATTGGGGCTCCAGAATAGCATCTAAGCTACTTTCTGTGAGATACTCATGAGCTGTAGTGAGGCTGAGGGAGAGCATCAAGATGGCATCTCCCAGACTATATTCCCTAAGACTGCCTCCATAGGCCTCTAGATATGTGTTAAACCTGAATATTGCTCCTCAGCCCAAAGCTCCAGGATAAGCAAATAATCCTCTTTCACAGAAAGACTATGGGTATGTTTCATTCTGCTGTCTGTGCAGTGCCCTGGGCATGATGGCCTGCCAAGAATTGTCTCTCTGATTGTTATAATCCCATGGAACCCAGGAAAACAAGCCCCCCCCCAGCCACCAGAGCTAGGCAATCAAAGGGTATCTCCTGGGCAAGAGCCACTGCAAAAGTTGGGGCACCAGACACGTTTAAGAGTTTCCCTCTGAGATATGCTGGTGCTCTGGAGTATGAGAGAGAGAGATTGTGAAGATAGTACCTACCTTCCAAAGTCCCTGGAAAGGTTTATAGTCCGTCTTTAGATGTGCATTTAAGTAGAATCCTCCTCCCATGCTACAGCTATGATGATAAGCTTATACTCCTCTTTCATGGAAAGACTGAGCTCCTGGGTCTGTTGTCTTTTGCTGTGCTCTGAGGATGGTAGCTGTTTAATTTTTTTTTCTCCATTGGTTATAGTCCTATGGAACTCGCTAGTGTAAGCCCACTGGCCACCAGAGCCAGGCAATGTAGAGCTACCCCCTGGCAGCAGCTGTAAAAATTGAGGTGCTAGAAAAGGATATAAACTCCTTTCTGGGAGATACCAGTGAGCTGTAGCAAGGCAGAGGTTAAGTGCAAAGATTGTATCCACTGGCTTTCATTCCCTGAGAGCACCTCTCTCTATATGTGTGTTCTTCATATCCAAAATTTCTGGGGTTTTCTTTATAGTTTCAATCTCTTTGATGAAGTATTCCTTCTGCTCATTAATTTTATTCCTGAGCTCATTGAATTGTCTTTCTGAGTTTTCTTGTAACTCATTGAGTTTCTTTATGACTGCTGTTTTGAATTCCATGTCATTTAGACTTTAAATTTATGTGACTTCAGGGTTGGTTCCTGGAGACTTGTCATTTTACTTCTGCTTTGAATTGTTTCTGAAGTGTTTCAAGGTGTTTGATGAACTAATCATTTGCTGGCACATTTGTGGTAGTATCAGATCTTAGATTCCACCTGTTACTGCTGGGGCAAACAGAATGTGTATTTATGATACCATTCCATCTGCTGGAAGTTGTGTGAGTATGGTGGACCCCCCACAGGGTGGGAAAGTGTTCACATGTATGTTCATGGCTGCTGCCACCTCTTCTTACAGTCACACCAAGTTGTGTTCCCTCTAGTGGGGCTGCAGTGGCATGATGGGTGCTCCCACAGTTCAGGGAAGTGTTCGCATGTACACACAGGGCTTCTGCTGCCTCTTCTTAAGTCATGTCGAGGTGCATTCCCTCTGGTGGGGCCACAATGGCAGGGTGTGCACTCTCATGTTCCAGGATAGCATTCTCCCACCATCTGGACTGTCCCTGCCTCCTCTTAGAATACCGCCAGCTACTGTGAGAGGACCCACAGCCTGGTTTGCTGCTGTCAAGAAGGGATAGGGGAGTGTTCATCTATCTCCTATTTCCTGGGGACCCAGTCCATCTGCCTTTGGATGTATAGGTGAGGGTCTCTCAGCTGTCCTATTGTGCTGTGGAGGTATCCTCCTTTGGTCAGTGAATGTCTGTTTAGTTGTACTTTAGAGGGGAAGAGACAAAGGAAACAGTTTACTCTGCCATGTTGCTGATGTCCCCAACACTTTTTAACACAGTCACCTATTTTATGATTCACTTTATAAAATTGTATTCATGGGGTACTACATACAGATTATAAAATACATTTATCAAAGTTGCTTCTTGATTACAAGTGTTGCAGTTCAAGAGGAACCAAACATTTAGAAGAGAAGGTAAAATCTGTTGTGTGCAACTGGTAGAAAAGGGTAACATACGCTGTCAGAATTTAGAGGAAAAAGAGATAACTTTTTGATATCACAGGGAATGGAGAGAATTTTGAGAAGGGTTCAGAAAGATGCTGACATATGATCAGGAAGTTAAATGGTGGGAAGGATTTCATATAGGTTGTATTGGAGGAAGTTTGGCTTAAATGGAAGAAAAACTGCGTAAGTAAATGCATGGAGGTGGAACAGCATGATGAACTCTCTGAAGTCTGTGGTTTGTTATAAGAAAAAAGTTTATTATAATGCAAAAAATCAGCCAGTTAAATTAGTGATGAACTTGTTGAGTACAAAATCCCATTATAAGCAGTCGAGATTTATTAGGTAATTTAGAAAGGACACTTCAAATGTTGCCATGGTGAGTGACTTGATCATAATTATGTTTTAAGATGATTGTGGTTTGAAGGAGAAGGAGACAGAACAGTTAGAAGAAGGGGCATTGGAGACACAGAATTGAGTGAAATAATATGTTTGGAAAGGAAGGACATGTCTGAGAGATACTGATAGTTTAATATGGCTGGGCCAAATAACTAATTAAATATAAAAGAAAAAAAATTAAAGGTGGCCTCCAGGTTATAAGCCTAGATGTTTGTGGTAATGGAGTGGTGATGGTAGAAATAATCAAATAGTAAGAGATGGGAATTGAGTTCAGTTTTGGCATGATGGATTGGAAGTGTTGGCAGGATATCTGATAAGGGAATTTAAGAAGCTGTTGGGAATACAGAAATCATCTCAGAGGAGGCCAGACAGATCAATATGTTGTTTTGAAAGCTTGAACCCATAAGATGAGGACCAGTTCCATTCATGCAGTCATATAGGATTCTGTGTTCAGAAAAGCCCAAGCTTGGTTAAATGATCTGATGTTGCTATCTTGAAATTATTACTGATTTTAAACAAAGGGCCCTATATTTTAATTTTTCCATGCAAAATATATAGTTGGTCCAGCAGGGGCTATACAAGATTGACAAAGGAGATAATATAGACAGAGGAGAATAGGGTCTGCATGAGACACCTGGGGCGATGGTTCCATTGACGAGTCAAACACCAAAATGAAACCAAAAAATCTGGAGACTCATGGTCCCAGGAAATTCCAAATAATAGGTTTTAAATTCTTGGGTGAATACTATAATTGTGTAGACATGAAGCCGTTTTTAAATAGTGGAATAAAATGGTCAGTACACAGTATTTATCAAATAATAAGTTTAAGACTTGAAAACCTTAAGATGTATTTTTTTACTGCATTATTTGTTTATTATAAAAAGATATGATAAAGGATATAGATGAACATTCAGGTGGAAGGGATATGTAAGGCAAGGTATGTGGGAAGGGGTATGGAGCTTCCATGCCCTCTCTGAATGAAGCCTTCTCCCCAAATCTCCATGTGTTCATTAACCTGGAAGCTCCACAAGATGTTTTAAATGCCATTTGTGTTGTCTAAGATGTAGACAGAAGAATGGATAGGAGAAAAGCAAGTCTAAAATAAAAGGCTCATAACTGGGCATAAGACTTAACAGACGGCCTATGTTTTCTTCCCACCACACATCAGCTGCCACAGATGAGGCTGAGATATGGCAAAAAGAAATGGCACAGCCACTACAGATTTCATTCTTTTAGGCCTCTTCCCTGAGTTTCAATATGCCAGCTTCCTGGTCTACCTCATCCTTCTGGTCTACCTCATTGCGCTCATAGGGAACTCCATCCTCATCTTCCTGATCTGGATGAACTCCTACCTCCACACCCCCATGTACTTCTTGCTCAGCCAGCTCTCCCTCATTGACTTGTTCTACATCTCCAGCTCAGTTCCTAATATGGTCATCAACCATTTCTTAGGAAAGCACAGTATTTCTCGCATTGGCTGTGGTGTCCAGATGTTCTTCTGCCTGACTCTAGGTGGTGCCGAGTGTCTACTCCTAACCCTTATGTCTTATGACCGATTTGTGGCTGTTTGTAACCCCCTGCACTACGCAATCATCGTGAACCCTAAGGTTTGCTTGCTAATGACCGTGGCATCATGGACTGGAGGTGCTCTGAATTCACTCATTCAAACCATCTACACCATGCATTTCCCTGTCTGTGGTCTGAAGGAGATAAATCACTTCTTCTGTGAGATGCCTGCCATCCTGAAGCTATCCTGTGAGGACACATCAGATTATGAGATGGTAGTGTTTGTGGTAAGTATAGTATTTATTCTTATCCCCTTTACCCTCATAACGGCCTCCTACATTCACATCTTCCTCACTGTTCTCAGAATGAACTCTCCTGAGGGGAGAAACAAAGCCCTGGCCACATGCTCTGCTCACCTGACTGTGGTGAGTTTCTACTTGGGGCCAGGCATAGTGGTGTATATGACACCTGGCTCCTCCCACACCACAACACTGGATCAAGGTCTCTCCATGTTCTATACCATCCTCACCCCAACGCTGAACCCCCTCATCTATAGCCTGAGGAACAAGGAGGTGGTGCGGGCTCTGAAGAAGGTCCTGAGGAAAAATCTCATATCAAAATAGTCTGGGAAATATCACTGCAAAAACTTTACATCTAAAACTAATTGCAGTGTGGAAGTCAAGTCTCTGGCTTGCATCTTTCTTTAGCTATACAGAATTCCTTTTTGGGCACATAGATTATTTTAGGAATGGGTCATTGAATCTCCAGTCACCTTATTGTCTTTGAGACAAAATGACTTAGTTCGGTAAAGAGTTGCTTTCATTGAGACATTTGGGGAAAAGTCTTTGGTAGCAAATAGGTGAAAGCAAATATACTCTTTTTCTGAATCCACCCACAAGAGTGGATGAGGACTCCTGTCATTCTTTTTTTATCATCATAGAGACAGATAGAGCTGTGACTGCTTATTCTGATTTTTGACTGAGTGTCAGCCTAGTCCCAGAGTAGAACGGAGGAAGAGACAGGGTCATTCATTTTCTCCAGGAAAGACTGTTTCCTCCAGGTTGATGATGTTTCTTTTGATTGAGTGGGACATAAACTGAAGTTCAAAACACATTTATTTCTTCGACAAATATTAAGAGGCAAATTATCTATTGACTTTATTTTATATTTTTGTTCAATCTAATAAAAATTTGTTCTGACCTCGTAGTTACACTGGAATTTTTCACTGATTTGTTAGCATCCCATCTACAGTTTGGCTCCTCTGTTAGTCCTATGGCTCATCTCCCATCATTCTTCTTCCCTTCACTCCGTTCCAGCCACAGTGAGCACAGGATGTGTTAAGTATATAACACCAACCCATTTCTTCCTTCATTTTTCCTATAGCCTAGAATCACTTCCCTTCTCTTCCTTTGGGTCTTTATTAAAAAGTCCGGGCCGACATATCTAAAATTTTAATCTTTTAATACTTTATATCTCTCTTCCTTGACATTTTTTTCATCTAATTGATTATGTCTCTTTATTTATTATGTTCATCTGTCTCTCCTGAACAAAGTAAGTTACTTGAGGGCAGGGATTTTCCCTTTTTTGTTCACTGCTGTATCCTCAATGCTAGCAGAGTTTGACACATGGTATGCAGTGTATAAATATTTATCAAATGAATAAATAAGTATCTATTATAGATTCAACTGCTTCCAGATATACTGAAACTTGGCTTTAAAAGGTTGGATTGTTTTCTTCTTCAGTGTTAAGTTGATACTATATCAGACAAGAGATTCATATGACAATTTTCAAACTGAACATGAACTGAAGAAAGCTCTTCTTCTTTCTGAGTAGACTGTACACATTTCTCTTCCCACATTGGTACAGCACAGCATGATGGATGCATAAATTGTCCAAAAACATGCAAGTAATCCTGAGGCAAAGGATAAACATAGCCAAGATATTTTTGAGAAAGAAGTTCTGAGGAGAGATGGATTATGCGTCCCACCCCACTTCCTATGACGAAAGATTGGGGGTGAAGGTGAAGGAAAGCTAGGAGACAGATGAGGAGAGTATAGTGTTTTGTTAGTAGATTGTACCTCAATACCATAGTAGTATCTTGTGAAGGTGACAATATTTTGGCAAACAAATGAACTATGTCTTGCTTTGCAGGGTAAAAATTCCCATTATTCTTTGAAGACCTCAGAAAGAATTAGTATTAGTAAAAGTATTGCTAGCTGATGTAACAGATACCACTCCCAAATCTCAGTGTCTTAATACAATAAAAGTTTGTATTTTTTCATAGAAGTCCAATCTGTATGGATGTGGTGGGGTGCATGGTTCTATTCCTTGCAGGTACTCAGTGATCCAGGCTGACAGAGGCTCTGCCATCTTTAACATGTGACTACTGAGCTTAACTGGGCCTTGATGTACATCTAGCAAAAGAGAGTGAAGGACTGTGCGAGAGGTTCTTATGAGCCAAGTGTGAAAGTGGTGAACATCACATCCAGCCATAACCCATTTATCAGCACCTAGTCCAATGCCATATCTTACTGAAAAAGAGGCCAAGAAATATCTAGCTGCATCGACAAAGGGAGAGAAAATGGATTTGGTGAACACTTAGCCAAATGGTTTGTAGTGTGTCTTGTCACATGGAACCAGTGACACAGTCACTGGCCCCAGCAGAACAGTAAAGCAACAGAATAGAAGGCACACTCTTGAGTATTGAATAGCAGCAGCTCCTAAAAGGACCATGTCCACAGGAACAAGGTACAATGAGAGGGTAATTACATAAATTACTAAAAATAGTGTTTCATATCCAGCCAGCAACCAGATTGAGTGTCAACCAATTTATTCATTTTCCATGGGAAAAAAATTAAAGCTTTTTTCTTACTGTTTGCTACTCCTCAATTCTGTTATTGTATAATAAAAATAGTTTAAAAAATTATTTTGTGTTGACAGCATCCCAGTAATACTTTGTCATATCCATGATGTATTTATTAGCTGCAAAAGTTGCAAACCTGTTCTAATTAGAACCCAAATAACATTTATTATGTGGTTCTCTAGAATAGTTACTCTTTAGCACATCCTAACTATGTTAAATACCAGCCTTAAATAAAGACAATGAGAGCTAAGATATATTTATATTCCAGTCATTGTGTCACAGCACCATGTAGCAACCTTTGATTCAATACGTAGATCACATCCTAGAGGACTACACCCCACCCTGTTGTCCTTGAGCTAGTATCTCAGATGAAACTTCAATGGACATTTCATTGTTCTATCAGGTAGACAGATTCCAGGTGAAATCTCATATGATGGGATGAGTGAATCACATGGTCATGCGTGTATTACCGCATGTCCATCACTATAAAATAGATACCTTTGCCTAAGGCAATGTTAATGCAGGATTCACTGTTTCTAAATCAAGTATTTTGCAAACTTTCGAAGGCTGGCAGTGGAAGAGGTGCCACAGAAAGGAAAAAAGCCACAACCATATATGCCAATTCCATAAAAGAGACATCATTGTCCTCTCTGAGGCAGTATGATCTGATGTATCAGTTTACCACAAAGTGGCTGATTGGTCATGTTGAGGATTCAGCACTGCTTTTTACTGCTGACAGCATAAATAGTCAGCAGTAGATCAGTTTTGATTCAAGGGAATGCACGCTTTTGGGCCCACACATAGCCTATTTCTTTGCATTCATAATCATTCCATTCGTGGTCCCATTACACAAGCACTGGGTTGGCCACTGACGAAGTCTACCTGACCTCTACTGGATTAGTCATCCTATTCATATTTTTGTTCAGTGTCCATTCAATGGTATGTGATCTATGGTGACGATGATATGCAATATATGAATATGCCCACTTTATTCTCATCCTATGGGTCAGTCTATCCATGCCTCATGCCCCTTCCATAGACTTCCTTGGTTCTGATCTTCCAATTATGCTTCTCCAGGCCACTAAACAACTAGCCGCGCCATTAATCACTGCTCGTGAGTCCATGCATGTCCTTACCTCAGTCCTCTTCTCCCAATATACAGAATAAATAATCAAATCTCTGCCCTCAGGAAAAATTTTCCATACCGCTTTCCTTCAGAGTCTCCTAAGAATGGGGTCATAGTTTAGAAACAGTCCCATTTTGGGGGCTTAAATCAACATATTGAACCAACCCGTCAATGAAGTATGTTCACACGTTTGCGTCTTTCATAATTTAATCTTAGATGAGGGACAGGTTTGAGCTTAGGAAGAGGCATTTGTTCAACAAACGTAGATGTCTTTGAAGACTTACTGGGCTGCTGTTTATGGACATTACTTATGATCTCTGAATCTGCTTAAGTCAATTTCCAAATCTATCATTTCCATTATATGTTGGATTGCTTCTGCACCTGGTTGACCTCATGATTTGATAAATCTGAAAAAAACAGCTCATGACAGGCAGCTCCTGTTGCAAAATCACTTGATGTTCCATAGGCAACTTCTCAGGTTTTACCAGGGGCTGTTTTTCAAATGATAAGCCATTCTCTGCTGTCGAAGACCTGGACCACTTAAAAATCCTAGGGGTCTGAATTGTGAGTCTCCTTTAGGTTTGTCTGAGAGTACACACAGCATTCTTATTTACTTCTGTGAAAATGAATGCACATAACATAAATGAGGGCAGCAAAGCATATTTATTCAGAGCTTATATAGTAAGAGAGTCAGCTACCATCACCTGTGTTTGGCAGAGACAAAGGCAGGCAGAGAAGTGGGAAAGCTTTACAGTGGAAAAAGAAAAGGCTTCAGGTGTGCTCTGATTGGCGGTTGTTGACTTAGGGAAGCTGTAGGTGGGATAACTAGAAAAATGTCATCCTATGTGATTGCTTAGGGGAGGATATTTGGCTTTCTCCAGTTGATCCAAAGATGGACATGAGGACAAAAACTAAGGAAACTGACAATTATTAATCAAGCATTGACCGGTTTGGGCCAAGTTTAGCATACTGACATAATAGAAATAAAATTAACTTTGAGCCAATTGATATAGGGTAATTGTTTGATTTCCTGGACTGGTTACCAGAGAGAGTAGGCTGGCTTTCTGGGTTGGCTGCTGCAGGTTGTGGGTAAAAGTTCTAATTTTATACATTTTCTGGTTCTTATTCATTTGTATATTTATCTCTCACCTCTAGCACCATTTGAATATCTGGTGGGTTATAACATTGGCCTACAACAAGGCTGTGAATACGTACTTCTATGTACATCCCACATAATAGTTGAACAGTTTTTGATTCTATTTATTGATGGGGATTAAAAAGAACACTTTTACCAGCTTAATGGCCACATACCAATACTAGAGGTTGTGGTTCTTTCTTTCACCAAAATATATCACATTTGGAACAAGGACATGCCAGGCAATATCACTACCCACTTATCCCTTCATCCCTGAGAGGACAAAATTAAATACAATGTTGCCTTATCTTTCATATTCAGAAAACAGTTATTTAAAACTTATGAAGTGCAAATTAATGAAGACTAGAAGTTGTCAAACTTTTTTAAAGGGCCAGATATTAAATATTTTAGGCTTTGTGGCTCATAATCAACTCTGTCACAACTAATCAACTCTGTAGGTATAGAAGCAGCTGTAGCTAATGTGTAAATTAACGAACATGGCTGTTTTCTAATAAACCTTATTTATGGACACTGAAATTTGAATTTCACATAATTTTCTTAGCTCATAGGCCATAGAAATATAGGCAGCAGGCCAGATTTGGTGGTAGTTTTCTCACTCCAAAAGTATATGATATACTGATAAATTAGTATTCTCTTTGTCCTCAAGAAGCTGCATTCTAACTTGAAACATAAGCACATATACAAGTAAGTAATACAATGTAACAAAGCAGAGATTTTGCTCAAAACTCCAGTAAACAGTATGTGGTATGTTTGTTCACAAAGGTTGTACAAATTAAACACTTGTTGATTTATACATCTATATACAAACAGTTGATATTGCCTAAATGCTGCATATTGCTTTCTTACTGCATTTTTATTAATAAACCAAAAATTCTGCTATTACTTACAACTCTTTTCAGAATCTCACGTGTTATGAAAGAACTGGAAAATGTTTAGAACAAGCTTACTTTTTTACTAAGGTACTTTATTTCTCCAAATTTTTTCTAAAATATATTTGTCTACTTTTTGATTTACCTTGATAATTCTCTGTTGTTTTTTTTAAGAAATTCAACTGAAAATTTTTATTTTCAAAATAATTGTTTTCATGCTAATTATTTTACAAAATGGTTTTTATGTGTCCATGAGCAAATATTCAGTCATGGTCATCAGGTTGCTTTTAAAGAAAGAAAATGTTGGTTCTTCAGATGCTGTGTGTTGGTCTAAAGGTATACAAAAGAAAAACTACCCTTAGAACCAGGTAATAATTAACCAAACAGTACATCATGCTGACTTGCTGAGCAGCAAAAAAGACAAAGGACTCCATGCTTTTTTAAATTCAAATTTATCATATAAAGCACAACCTAGTGAGACAGATATTACTATGCCCACACTAACAGACAACATCAATGAAACTGAGATTTAAGTTACTTGAATAAAATTGTAATTGGCAAGTTGGAGAGCTTAGATTTTGGTTTAGGTATGTCAGAGCTCAATGTTTATTTTATTTATATTATGTCAGTATGCTAAAATAAAGGTATATAATTATCAAGCTGCTACAAAAGGAAATCTTTTATAAGACATATTTGCAAAAAAGAATCATACACAAATTGGGGCAAGTACTTTTGGGGGGAGTTAAATATGGAGATACTGCATACTGACCATCCTTCTACTTTTGAAGTTCAGCACAGGGAAGGTTGCATGTCCCTGATGGCATTTGGTCATTTACCCTATGGTTTGTCATCTGAAAACATTTGAATATTTTCCATGGTGAGGAATATTTGTTTCACACAATTTTACCTAATTTCTAAGATTCGCTTATGTTCTGAGATCAAAGTTAATTAAAGCCTGGGCACTGTGTTCCCCTAGGACATTCACTATAAAGGTCTCTAGACCCTTGATGACAAATTACTAAGCAGTCTACCAAGTTAGATCTTGGCTGATATGCCAACCAGTACTCAATATACATAGTATTGCAGAATCACAGTCACTGGGCTCATGCCCAACATGTATGATTCTCTATCAACATCAAGCCAATTACATTCATTTTTCAACGCAAGAAAATGCCTAAGCCTGCATAGTGGGAAGGTACATCTGGTCACTGACAATCTAGAAGTTGCCAGCAATTCCAAGAGGCAGAGGTGACTGGAGATAAATAGAATTTAAGGTAGATACCACACTGGTTGAAAAAAGTATCTTGAACCTTGACTGGTAATAGAAATTCTGTAGAGAATCTGTATGCTTATTGTTGTCTCACAGATGACAGACTTTGGTGATTGTACTTGTAAAAGAAAAAAAAAATCTGTGACAGTCTTAGATGTGTATTTTGTAGACTTCCCAGGATTCAGGTCTAGGGCGAAGCTTCTGTTCTGTCAGAGGATCATTACTATGGGGGTTCCTGAGTGTAAAAACCCCTGAGAACTGGTTAGTGGTTCCTAGAGGGGAGGGGGTTTGGGAGGTGGGCACAAGGGATGAAGGGGCACATTTATATGATGAATGACAAAAATTAATGTACAACTGAAATTTCTCAATGTTGTAAACTATTATGACCTCAATAAAATAAAAAAAAATCACTTATAAAGCGGCATACTCTACAAATTGTAAAAAAAAAAAAAAAAGCAGTTCAATTCTATTGCTGTGGTCTTCCTTCTCTTTTTATATGAATAGTTACAATTCTCTACATTCATATTGTATTCCTCTCCTTTCATTTTAGACCAGATCCTATCTAGCGTCTTCTTTTTTTGAGCTCCTATTACCTATTTATTCCTAGACTGTAAAAGAGTGAGTTTAACATAGAAGTAGAACATTGTAGAACAAAGAGATAGCCTGCTTTGCTGTGGGGTATGCCAGTATTGAGGTATCAAATAAACGAACATGCCTGGACCCATGTAGAGACTCACCGCCATTAGGTGGGTAGAGCCAGTGACCAGGGCTTTGTTCTTCACTGAAGAAGATGAGGAAACAAGAGGCCATGATACAACCAAAAAGGAGGAGAAGAAATACAATTACTGCTACTAAAGTAACCAGTTCATAGTCTATAGTGTTTTCACAGGGGAAATATCCAAAATAATAATTGTATGAAGCAATAAAATGACTTGTTTTTCTCCATTACTGTTACCCAAGAATTGCAGTTTATATTATACATTATTGTTTGTAACAAGCTTCCTAAGCACCTTCTTCATCAAAAATACACACACACACAGGGGCCAGCCCCATGGCCGAGTGGTTAAAATTCCACAAATCCCGCTTCAGCAGCCCTGGGTTCGTGGGTTCAGATCCTGGGTTTGGACATAATCCGTTCATCCGATGTGCTGTGGAGGCATCCCACATACAAAGTAGAGGAATATCGGCACAGATGTTAGCTCAGGGCTAATCTTCTTCAAGCAAAAAGAGAGAAGGGTTGGCAACAGATGTTAGCTCAGGGCAAATCTTCCTCACACACACACACACAAATACACACACACACGCATCTGACATATATTTGTAAACACAAATATATACACATATGTGTGTACCTATATTATGAATATACATTTTACCTGTGTGTGTGGAGCATGTATGCAGAGTCACAGATCAAATAAATATGTAGTATGTACAAATTTTTTAGATAGAGAAGATTTAAAGTAATTCTATGGAAAATATTCCTTGTGAGATTAATTGAGGTTGAGTATAACATTGGAGAGTCTTCCTATGGCTTGGATAGGGGTACAATCAGTGAAAACTTTCAGTGAGAATGATGCACACACTCATGCATGGGAAAGAAAGTGAGACAAACATCAGAGGTGACAAAAATTTTCATAAAGCTTTATCTGCCTAGCAGACACAGATTTTCTGCCAGAACTTATATAATTAGTAAAATCATCCCAAAGGGGCAAAAATTGTTCTAGAAGTTGAGAAATATCTCAGCTATTGCAATAGTGTTTGGCCCTCCAAAGGGCTATAGTACATTGACAGAGACAGGATATTATATCTGTGGCCTTAAAATTTCAGGGGGGTAGTGTGCTCAGAACAAAAATATTTAAAAAATATTTTTGAGGACAGTGATAATTAAAAATAGTTGAGAAATACTAATTAGACAATGGAGCAACAAAGGAAAGTATAAAATATTGTACATGACAAAGTTTTATTCATTCCCACTGATGGATTTCGGGATGCGCTACCCCAAAATATGGCCCCTTGGCATATTGAACATCTTAAGTTGAAGAAGTTTGAAAGAACAGCAGAAATAGGAAGGTCACTCTGACCTCCCACCCACCCCCCCCATCTTGCCTTTTTTCCCTGAAATCAGGAACTAAATCTCCCATATGAAGGAAACTTCCCTGTCCCGGGAGGAAGGGAGACATAGACATTCTTATAATCTATTAAAAACAAGATGACAGACCCAAAATGGAGTCTCTTATACTAAGCTCCAAGTCACCAAACCAAGAATTAACTTAATTACGGTTTCAGCTCTCCCGGAAATGGAATCTTAAACTCGTCAATCAGGAATTGCGTGACCAGCGCTAGATAGATAATCCGCATGACAGACCCCTACCATCCCCTGAAGAAAAGTAGCGTTGCAGTAACTCACCCACTTTTTTGCCAGTATAATTTCCTTGTTCCTGCTTCCTTCTGCCTTTAAGTCCTTTCATTTTGTACAGCTCTGTGGAGCTCCTTTCTGTTTGCTAGATTGGATGTTGCCCAATGTGAATTGGTTTTTGCTTAAATAAACTCTTAAAATTTTTAATATGCCTCAGTTTATCTTTTAACATGCCAGAGACAGGGAATTTAAGGTTGAGAAGCCTGTATAAACAAATCTTGCTGCTTCTTTACCATTTCACCACCCCTACCTGAAACCCCTTTGACTTGTCAATTCTTCACAAATTTATTATTTCTTTGTCTAAAATATATAAAAAGCTTCCTTCTCTAGTCACTTCTTTGGGTTTTCATTCTCTTGTGAAGGCTCCTGTATACATGGAAAAATTCAATAAAATTGACATGTTTTCCTCCTGTTAATCTGTCTTTGTCAGTTTAATTTTCATACCCAGTAAGGGACTCAGAGAAAGTCAACAAAAACTTTTTTCTCCCCTACGCCACAAATTTCCATATATTGAGAAATATTTAGAGGATTCAGTAGAGAGTATTGAAGGTGGGAGGAGGGAACATTATTCTGGTTAAAAACGAAACTACTACCTTCCTAGGTGAGGAAACACTACAGTTCTTTCATATTCTGGACCCCGCAGAAGTTACTAGGACTTGGCCTTGTAGGAGAGGAAAAAGTTTTCCTGGACCCTCTTAGAGTCCCTAGCTGGGTCTGGTAATGAAACTGACAAAGACAGATTAACAGGAAAAAGGCACACAAATTTATTTCAATTTTACACAAAGACCTAAAGAAACAGACCTGTGTATTTTTACGCTAGGTTTGAAGAAGGTTGGAAAGTCATGAGGAATAGGATAGGTTAAGGAGTATAGAGTAATTGTGGTAAACTAGGGAAAACTTAGTAGGTCCTGTTTGTTAGGATTCTTCTTCGTGTCCCTTTGTCTTTGGAGGTAAGGATGCTCCTTTCCTCCAGATATGGGGAGGGCACCTCTCACATGGGGGCTTTGTCACCTGACCTTCCTGCTTCTGCCATTCTCTCAAACACCTTCAGCTTAAAATATTAAATATGCCAGTGCCATATTGTGGGGTAGCATTTCCTGAACCCAATCAGCCTGCTCAGGGCTTCATATAAGTAGGATAGCCAAGTGGCTACACTAATGCATTCCCACTCTCCCGCTGATGAATAAACGAAAAGCAATAAGAAAAGCTGATATATTGAGGTACATGAGGAAGCCATTTGGTTTAAAACTAATTCGGCCTGACCTTGTTTTTCAGAATGGCCTGACGTGGCCTGTCCAGCATGTATAGGACATCTGCCTTAAACATTTACAATATCCCAAAGTTAAGAATGATACCTTTAAAGATAGGGATGTCTACCTCCCACCCATATCAGCATTTCTTTAAAGATAAGCATTTCTCCCCAGAAACTAAGAGTCAAACTGACCCAGTGTGTACATCATGTGACCGCTAACCTACTGTGCTCGTCTTGTGAATACTGACCCGCTGTGCTGGCAAAGCATCTTGTGACTATGGTAAAAAGAGACATTTCTATCATATCTGATGTATGTTCCTTGTTCCTGAACAGTACATAACCATGCTGTACACCTCGCTTCTTTGGAGCACTTCCTTCCTTGGTGAAGATCATTCTCCCAGGCTACATAGTCCTCAGAGTGGCGCATACAATAAACTCATCCTAATTTTGATTTATAGATTGATGATTGATTATTGATTATTTGTGTTGACACCAGAAACTGGATCTTAAAATCTCTGAGCCTTAACTTTCTCACTTGTAAAATGGGTATAATATTTCCCACCTTGCTATCCTTCTTGAGGATTCTGTGAGTAAATACAGGTAAAACCCTAAGAGAGGCAGCCACATACCAAGCACCCCAAAAGTGCTATTACTAGTAATGTAAAATAAAAAGTTGTGTTTCAATGGAAAACTATGCATTATTGATGGCACACCCTTCTGGCTATTAGATTCTAGCCCCCTTTCCTTGGGTTTGAGCTATTTTGCAATTTTTGTGAGTTGTAGACTATTAATAGGTATGCAAATCATGCCGTGTCTAGTAGAGATTTAATTGGCTTTCTTTCTCCCTTGGAAAAACCAGTTTTGCTTCATTTACAATTCAGCTCAATATTCCTCCTTTATTCAGTAAATTTATACCGGCTTGACTTGTCCATTGAGCTGGTTATAGCACCTGCCTGATTGCCTCAGATCCTATGAGTTAAAACAAATTCTTGAACATGAGTTCATATTTATATTGTATGAGTCACGATTTTACTTTTTTTTGAAAATTATCTGTTAATGGCATACATGTAGAACTGGTCTTAGCAGAAGAGGAAGCCATGGCTGTAAAAAAAGAAATAGAGTTGAGTAGGCAGTAATATCAAGAGGGATTTAAAAAAAAGTAGAGAAAAGAGAGATGAGGCAAAAAATAAAACTCAGTGGCTATTCAAGGAAGAGGAACACAGAGGATTAAGAGAGGAACAGAGCACCTGAAGAAAGAGCAGTAGTCATCAAGCAATGATTGGAACAGAAAATCACTTACCTAAAGGAGAGGACAATTCTCTTCCTTCTGTTCTGCCTCAGATTTTGACACAGTTTTAATCTTAATGTTTTAACATGGCGTAGGAAAAATTAGTGTGACACAAAATGCACTGGACAACTAAGGAGATGACTTTACCTGGGCTATCACAGTAGAGAGAACATTCCTTAATGAGTGTCAAAAGACAAAAGTAAAACAATTTGGTAATGAGTTTAATGCCCTTTACTCAAGAGCAAACAATGCATGGATTGGGGGAGTACAGTGCCTCACAAGCAGTGGAGCGTTCTTCCCGGGTCTTTTGGACAAGAGCAAGTTTTATAGAGCATTAGATGTTGCAAGGTGGAAACAGGGCATGATTGGCTGGGGTTGCATATCTGACCTTATCTAGAAAGATCAAGGAACAAGGAAATAAGTATAGAGCCCAAAGCTGGGCTGACGTTTGGGGATTGGCTGACTGGATAAACTGCATTTCTGGTCAAGCAGAAGAATTTACAGGAACACGAAAGTTCGGTTTACCGATGTGGCATGCCAGGCAAAAGCGGCTCCTTCTTGGGCCTAGAAATGTATTTCAATATGAGAAATGTCTCCTAGAAAAGGAAGGGGCCTGGGGACTTACAGAGCAACTAAACAAGGGAGTCGTGAGTCTGAGGAAGTGGAGAGAAGGGACTTATTTGAGCCATGTGAGGAAGAGCCATTCTTCAAAGTTAGCTCTTTCCTGGGGCACAAGAGCAGGAGGAGAGTCTTTACCTGCTGCTGTTTTCTTGGAGCATAGCGCTCAGTTAAAATCAACTTTGCTCTGGCTTAGACCCATTAAGTTGAGTCTCTTACACAATTCCACAGTGACTATCTTTATTGGTGACCCCGTGGCATAAGATGATCAGAAGTGTTAAAGACAAGACAACAGGCCCAAAATGAAGTCACTTATGCTAAGTCCTAGGTCACCAAATCAAGACTCAATGTAGTCACAATTTCAACTTGCCCAGAAACGGAATCTCCTACCAGCTAACCAGGAATCACCTAATTAGCATTAGCAAGGTAATCTGCCTGAGAAACCCTGACATCTCCTGCAGTGAAAGCAACCTTGCAATAACTAATGCACTTTTGCCTAGTATGACTTCCCTGTTCCTGCTCCCTTCTGCTTATAAGTCTTTCATTTTGTACACCTCCTGGGAGCTCCTTTCAATCTGCTAAATCAGATGTTGCCCAATTCATGAATTTCTGAATAAAGCCAATACAATCTTTAAAATTTATTCTTTTGAATTTTGTTCTTTAGCGGAGTAAACACAACAAAAATCACTCACCATTGTGCACGTCAACCACTTTCATTTCTTAGAGATATGTAAACCTTCTCTGCTCTCTCTGGGGCATTTTTCCAGAGGTAGGAACACCAGCAACTTCAGAGCCCATGAGGCTGCTCTGCCAATGCACTCAGGGTGTCCAGCAAGTTCTTTCCAAGAAGAAGATAAATTCAGAGAAGCCCTAACTTACAGAAAAAAATTAGGCAGATGTGTATTAAGCAAATTATCGTATTCTAGAAAGATGATTTAGAGCTGATTCTGAACCCAGGATATGAGGATTAGAGTGTTTATCCTTCACTGCTAGTACTGCCTTTAATTCCAATGACAGGGAAGATAAATCCTGCCACAGCCCATTTATTCTTCTTGAGACACAAGCTCCTAAACTCCTGCTAAACCCTCAGAGGCCCAAAATGGAGGCACAGAATAATCGATTAATAGTATTTAGGAAATAGCCATTATATGCAAAATAATTTATCTACTCTTTATCTCAAAGATACATCTCATTCTTCTATTTTTTTTTAAAGATTGGCACCTGAACTAACAACTGTTGTCAATCTTTTTTTTTTTTTTCCTGCTTTATGTCACCAAATCCCCCTGGCACATAGCTGTATATCTTAGTTGTGGGCCCTTCTAGTTGTGGCATGTGGGACGCCGCCTCAACGTGGCTTGATGAGCGGTGCCATGTCCGGGCCCAGGATCCCAACCCGCGAAACCCTGGGCCCCCAGAGCGGAGCGCATGAACTTAATCACTCGGCCACTGGGCCCACTGCACATCTCATTATTCTTAAAGCACTTGTAAAGTACCTAAGAAGATAAATAATATACGAGACAATAGAATATTACTAAAGCAGCATACGCAGAAAGTTAATCACTCTCTCTCTCTCTATTGGGTCTGGTATTGAAGAAATAGAGTATCTTTTTTCTTCTGAGGTACTATATACTTCTCAAGGAAAAAAAATCATAAAATTTTGTAACAGATAATACTTTAATGCAGTAATTCACATACATATGCAGAAACGGCTAGCAAATTGCAATTCCAAGAATGCATTACATTCAAAGCAAAGTATGTTTGAGGCTATAAACCATACGTCTTACAGACTGATATAGAGGAATAGATTTAAAATACCTTGGGCTACAGCCCCAAGCTCCCCTGTTACAATCCCTTAGCCACCAAGGTACCGCTATGGGATCTTGGAAAGCTCATTTACATTTTCATAGTTTTCTCATCTAAAATGGTAATAATCAAACTACGTTATTTATTTTACAGATATGTTTTGAGATCTTTATAATATGAAAGACAATTGGTAAATATGAAAGTTTATATGTATGTTACATAAAGCTTACGTGTCATAAACAGGGAATGGGAAAACAAGCCCATGAGACTAGGCAGGGAAATTTGAAGGACAAAAAAAATATCTAATGAGGAGAAACTATACTTAACATATATGCAAACATACTTTAAAATATAATAATTAAAACATAATCATTGACAAGGTGTTTGGGGCAGGGAGAGTGTGGGCCCCTAATTCACTCTTCTCACCCAAACTAATTACAAATTGAATATTTAAACATTAAAAAATACAACTACTGTAAGAAAGTATGATAGCTGTTCTCACTCTCTTTTTTTTTTTTTTCCTGATCATCTTGGAGTTAGGTAGATCTCACTAAGCAAGTGGAATTCTTAAAAGCTATGAAGCAAAATACAAATAATTTTGATTGCATATTTTAAAAAAATTCTATACTATAAGAAATACTACTAAAAAAGTCTAAAGAATAATGTAGATACTAGAGAAATTCAACCTGACAATTGAAAGGCTATCTTGTTTAATGATTTTTTCGAGAAATTGGCAAGAAAATATGTAACAAAAATAGGTAATGACTTGAAGAAGCAATTCACAGGTAAGCAAATGATTTACAAAAACATGACTTACAAACATTAAAGTGTCTCCGCTGATGATTAAGGATATAAATTTAGAATATAGATAATAAAGATATTTGCTTTTTAGAAAGGTCAGTATTTAAAAATGTGGTATATACAGAACTGGGAAAAATGTGGGGAAATGAGCCCATTAACTCTTGACAGGAATTTAAATTGGAATAGTATCTTTCGAAGAATGTTTAAAAAGGTCGTTCACTAAAAATACACATATATCTTGACATTGTGCATGTTATTTTAACAAAAGGAACATCTGTCTTGCATAAAATTTAAAATTACATGGGTTTTTTGATCTATTAATTCTGCACCTAGGAATCTGTATTGCGTTTATTAACCCAAATCATGTATATATACAACCTCAAGAATCTTCATTAAAGCATTGATTGAAATGGATAATACTCAGAAACAATGTATATGTTTAAAGTTATTGAAATGATAATAAATAACGACAACTTTATGAACTGGAAACAAACTACCACTAAATGGAAATAAGTATACATTTGGGTTCACTTGGAATTTTTCCCAAAAATTATATTAATTTCAAACAAGTGGAAAGTAAAATATAATGTATAGTGAGATTATATGTAGTGTGAACCCATTTTTTTGTTACAAACCCTCTCTATATATGTATATTTATATTAAAATAGAAACTATCTGGAAGTATACACTGAATTGTTAAAAAGATTCACTTCTAGAGAGTGAGATGGGATTTAAGGAAGATTTTCATTTTTACGTGATCCCTTCCTTATTTAATAATAATTAATATTCTGAATTATGAAATTTTACAAATACATACATATCTATGCATATAGCATTATATAATATTTAGGAGATTTCCCTATGAACAATTTTGTTTTTTCTGAATCTGTTGCTAGATCCTTTTAACTTTGTCACTCCTCTTTTACAGAGATAATTACCACATCCTCGTTAATAAATCTTTTTTTTAAATTAACAAACTAAAAAAGGAATAAAAGTAGGAAAAAAGGAAGTCAGGAAGGAAACAAGACTGAAACAAATTTTTAATCACCATAATAAAGTCAGTGTTTTACAACAAACTGCACATGGTCCTAATTTTGTGGACCAAATTTCATGGTCCTAAAATTGTGAACCCTGTGAAATAAGAGAAAAGTGTGAACGAGTTGCTGAAAATAAGTCAAATGAGGTAAAAGGACTTGAGTTTGGTTTTCAAGATAACTTGAGTTCCAACTTCCATCTGAATTGGTTTTCTCAACTTTGATGTGGAGGTAACAACAGTTTCTTCATTGGAAAATTTGCAACTATTAAATGTTCTTGTTATTACCTCATATCCTGCCAGCTCTTAACCAAGATGCTGCCTGCCTCTTTTCTCCTCTTAGAACAAGGTAAGAGCGCTTGTCTTGCCACTGGGGCTCTGAGAGGGCGTGTCCACAAGCCCAGCTACTAGTACACGCCTCTCTCTATGGAAGAAAGGGGTCTCTCAGATGTAATACACATTACCTTCACTTTCTGAATGGTTCAGGGAAGGGACAAATATTTTCTCCCCTTAAATTCAAATTTTGTCATTAATATAATCAGGTTTTTTTCCTCTGTGTAGAGGTCTTTCTCAGCATACAGGTCCAGTATTAACAGCCTCTCCATCCTCACCATCTTCCCACCAGCAGTTTAGAAGTATCTTCGACAGCCGCTGTGAATATCTTCATATTTAACCTAATTGTCCACCTGTTCTTGCACATAGCAAATTTTACCGTATGTCATGTAAGTTTGTCACCACTTTCCTGGTAAGGGGAGATATTGGGCAATATCCATCCTTTTATCTCTTATACATGGACACAGTATAGGAGCTCAAGGAATGAGCAATTAATTGCTTAATGTGGCAGTTCAAGTCTCCCCTACTTTGAGGAAGAATTTCCTCTTCATTACCCAAAGCAGAAAAACTAAAGGCAGCATCAAGCACTAAACTGGAGAGATCTGAGCTCTGCCTACACAAATGTGTGGTGACACATGGGAAGGTCAGGAAATGAACCCAATGACTAACAACTCATGGTTTTTCAGGCAGGATTGTGCATGGAGTTGAAGCTAGCAGAGCAGCTCACCTGCACAAAGGGGACTAATGCTTTGTCAAACGTTTGTTCAACCTGTGTGTTTGGGAGTGTGTGTGCTGAAAATGCACCACAAGATAAAATCTAATTCTTCCTGTAGGTGCTGGTCAAACAGTGTGAACACTATTGTCCCTAAGTGCACCTGCCACCTCAGAAATCCCCACGCTCAAGTCAAAGTGTACCTTTTCCAGTTCCTGGAGGGCAGGCGGTCATATGATTAAAGATTTTAGTTTATCTTCAAAGTATTTCTAATCTTAAAGATTAAAGAATTTTAAATTCATAAAAAGTGTGGCTACAATGACAGATGATAGGAAATGGGATCGATGTTTTCAGAGCAGGGGGCAGGCCCGGATTGTCCCAGTCATGAGCTGATGTTTTCCCTTCTTCCCCCATGAGGCTGATAATATCCTTTTCAATGATATTTTTTTTCAAAAATGAAACTCATATCTCAGACCTCCTTTTCTTATTTCTGCTTTACAAATTTCCCGGTTTTTCTTAACAAATTCCAGTCTCAACATAAAAAAAACACTTTTGTTTCCTCATATTTTGTCTCCTTAGCACTTTTATATTTCATCCTTAAACATCATTTTGCTTTGGTAAATTTATTGTTTTGCTATGATTAAATAACATGAGTTGTGACGTATTCATTTGTGTATAGATTTGTGTCTTGATGTGTCTGTCATCATCCACAAACTTTTCAAGATCGAGGAGGAATTTCCTTATTTTCTGTTTTTCTATTCCTTTGAGGAACTCCCTATGGCTTTTTGTATTTAAAAAACCAACAGAAAAAAATGAAGACTTCTGAGTTGAGCTCCTAAATCCAGAAGTCTACTCATCATTTTTACTTGTATGCTGCCAGGGGCCATTAAAGGACAGAAGACAGAAGACGCAGATCTAGCTGGAAGACCTTGATGGGAACATGCAATGTTTCTCTCCTCCTGGGTCACACAGACGCTCCAGCCAGGTACAATTCCAGATGCGGGAGGAAATGAGCCCCTGGGCTTGGCCCATCCCTCTATAAATGCAATGGATCATAATATTTGTACAGCGGTGTTTATGGCAATAACAGTATGATGCAGCTCTCCTGAGGAAAGACAGGAGAGGGACTCTGAGGGTGATCTGGGTTCATCAAGAGCCCCAAGTTCTGTGGACCCACAAGGACCATGAATACACACACTGAGGTGTGCTGTAGGCATGAATCACGTCACACTCTCCACACTCCTGTAAGGGCCAGACAGAAAATGAGGACCGTGAGAATTTGTTCCTTGATATAAAAAGGATTTATTGCCTCATATTAGCAAAAATTGGGGACTCAATCCATTGTTGTTCTAAAAACATAAATACTGATGGCCATGTGCCCCCTTCTCCTGTTTCCGAGAATTATTTTGTCTAAGAAACAACTGAAGCATAATCAGTCCCACTCTACCAAGATAGGATCCTGCTTTGTTTTTCTGCCTTAGATCCATTGAAAATAGGGCAAAAAGTATTTTGACACATTCTTTTTGCTAAGAATTTTATGTATGAAAAAGAAACCCGTTGTTCTAGATAGTGGAAGAATTTCATAGGTGCATAAATTAATAGAAAGTGTATTATTATCTTAAGGAGCTAACAGCGCGAACTATTTTGTTTCGTTTGTTTTTATTTTTTGATTTGGAAGGATGATGTCAGCGTACACGGATTTATATTTTAGTTTCAAAAGCCAAACAGAGGGAAATTGAGCAAGCATCATGAACCACTGATTTATTAGCTTGTGTATATATGACCCCATTTCTAATGCTCTGGTAGAGGCAAAAATGACACCAAAAGACTGAAAATT
Organism: Equus caballus; assembly: GCF_041296265.1. NCBI lineage: Eukaryota > Metazoa > Chordata > Mammalia > Perissodactyla > Equidae > Equus > Equus caballus. The sequence continues at coordinate 19,206,167 of NC_091704.1, forward strand.
TTAAAAATAATAATCAAACAAATAAATAAATAGCAATTGAGTCCCTGCAATCAGCCAGGCAATATCAGAGAAAAATCAGACTATTTTGAGTCAATCGAATAAGGAATTTGTCAAAATGATTATCTGGGTACTTTTGAGTAGACATAGTTACAGAATCAGGGAGTAAAGAGAATATTCCATACAGGTGAATGTGCAGAACTTGCAGATTTGTAGACTATGTATTCTATTCATATGCAGACCACCCCCATCCTTCCCTCTTTCCTGTATAATGAAAGAGCAGATCCACAGCGGGCCCCAGAAGCACGCAGAAAACGTGCACGAAGGGGGCAGTGCTTGGAGAGCAGAGGGGCTTAACAAATCCCAGTGTTCCCAATATCTCTGCCCTTTGGGACATCAAGAATTGAAATCATCAATCTAAATTTGCTTAGCTCCTTCTGCCTGCTAACAAAACTCTTTTACTTCCTGCTCGCTCACAGGCCCATCTATCACCCTCTTCCCAGCTTCCTTCATTCAGGCCTTCCCAACATGCTAGAATAATTAGCTTCTTTACTTAGTTTACTTGACAAACTGGTCACCTGATTGGGAGGGTGGTGAGCAAAATGATTAAATTAGTTATTTGAATAAATCATCCAGTATTCTGCTAAACTGTAGAAATAGCCCTGGAGAGTTACAGCTTCAGAAAAACTAGAATCTAATGTTGAGGGCTGATTTTTTAATCATTCTTTATTATTTTAGTTACTACAATTATTTGGCCTAGAAAAAAGTCCAATGTATAGTAACACAAGGATGCATGGTAATAAGGAAGTGATGGGGAAGAGAGAAGACCCAAGACCCCAGGGAGAAAAAGCGGCTCTACTGTGCAGCTCAGATGCAGAGGAGCACATAAGGCAGGAAAGTCAATTTTTTAAAAAAAGCTTTTAGTCCATATAATTTTGTATAACATTCCCTATATTCCTGGCGAGCATAACATTTTGAGAGGTGGTATATGGAATGCATATGAGGCAACACGTGATTCAAAGATGTTATTGTGATGTCACAGGGAAGCTACAGAAGGATCAATGAGACTACACCTGGGCACAAGAAGTCATCGTGTCACTGGAATCCATCACCTCTACAAACTTAACCTTCTATTCAAATTTTCTCTATATCTAAAAATTGATGTTATTCTTTTAGCACTTGATGTTAACTTTATTGGTCAGTGATTGTCTATTTATAAATAATGATAACACCACGACTGTAATATATTATATTTCACAAAACACTTTCACATCCATCATTTAATTCTTCCCCCAGAAAGTCAGTCATTTATTCATTCAACAAATATGGACTGAGTGATAACCATGTACAAACCAGTGTTTGAGGTGCTTGGTATATGTCAAACATATTGTTATCGATAGACAAAGATCCCTCCCAACAGAGTGTTTACATTATTCCAAGAAAAGGCAAAAGCAAACCAACAAAATAAATAATAAATAACAATGTAACACATTATATTTCTTATTAACTAATACATTATAGTTGATAAATACTATATTGGAAAAAAAGAGCCACCACTGGCCTTGTGAAGGGGACTGGGAGGGTGGGTTCTGAGTGGAATCTGGGATAGGTAGGGCTGTACAGTCCTCACTGAGAAGCTGGATTTGAACAGGCTTAAAGGTGGAAAGAGAATGAGGAAAGGTGACATCTAGGGAAGAATTGCAGGCAGAGGGCAGAGCTGAAAGGACAGATGGAGTGAAGGACCCAGCTGGGAGCCCAGTGTAGAGGGAGAAAGATGAAAAGGCAAGTAAAAAAAGGGAGATGGAAGCAGAGAAGGAATTGGTGTTCACACCCTCTGGAGTCTGAGGGTTAATTGTAAAGATTTTGGCTTCAACCTTAGGTCGAATGAGAGGTCATTGCAATGGTATTACCATCTTGGGCACTAAAAGGATCGGTCCAGCTGCTGCATTGAGAATGAACATGGGAGGGGCTGGAGTACAGTGAAGATTATTATACTCCATAATTCTCCTCCAAATGCAAAGTCTAGAAAGAAAAATGTTTAAAAATCTAGAAAGAAAGCTCCACCGGTAATATTATTCAAAAGTAAGTGAAAGATTTCAGTCAAAGAAATCTCCCTGGAAGAGAAAAACACCTTAAAATTAAGGTAGAGTTAAAGAGGAGGATCAAAAGTTTGGCAGATTATTAGCAGCATAATGTTAACTAAATTTGCAATTAATTAATAGTTGGTTAGCATTTAAAAGTTTTAGCATTTGGTTAGCAATTATTTATTACACACAGATACGGAGAAAGACAGCAGTGAAGTTAGCTTTCAATGACAAGAATTTTGTTGGGAAGGTACAGAATATACTTTAAAAATAAGCCAAATATTATTATGTTTCATCATCATCATATTTAAGTAGCAAAGTTGAATTTAAACCAATAATATCAATCATGACCTTAAACATTTACCATCACATTTACAACATTTGTGAGGTCAATATCATTGTTCCGTGTACAGGAACCATATTAAGTAGCTGAGACTGACACAGAGAGAGTTGTTTGTTTGAAGTCTTACAACCAGTAAGTGGCTAGGTCAAAGAACTAGTTGAACCAGAATTCTGAGAAATTTCTACTCTAAAAATTATATCCAAAGATAAAGGAAAAGTTGCAATCCCAGAGGGGTATGGTGTAGAAATCAATGATATTACATTCAGGGGAATGAACCTCATAATCCTCAAAAATCGGTCCCAGAATAAAAAGGGTTTAAAAAGTAATTGAATATAGTCATAGGAATTGGGAATATATACAGGAATGATTCTGAATACAGTCTCACATCACTTAGCGATGAGGATATGTTCTAAGAAATGCGTTGTTAGGCAATTTCATTATTGTGTAAATATCATAGAGTGCACCTACACAAATCTACATGGTATAGCCTACTACACATCCAGGCTATATAGAACTAATCTTATGGGATAACCATTGTATATGCAGTCCGCCATTGACCGAAACATCATTATGTGATGCATGACTGTATATTAATCTAGAAGAAAATAGAAGGTTACAATAAAAGGTATAAAGCAAAAAAAAAAAAAGTAAGGATCAATAAAGAGAGAAAGGGAGAAACAAACAGAAACAAAGCAAAAGACACAGAGGCAGAGAGAGAGAGAGAATGAGAGAGAAGGAAAATGAGGAGGAGAAACAGAATTATGGATCTGATGCTGGAATGATATCGGACTCTTCTGAACCAATTTAAGAATTGCCATTTCGAATTCTTAATATATGGAAGACTTGCCATGAAAGGATATTAAAAGGAGTGAGAAATTATAATGAATGTATAAAAGTCTTTGTTTAATATAAAGTCTATTCATTTGAAGAAAGACTCATCAAGAAAGCGTATGGAGAGGTTATCTGGTGAAGTGTGTGCCCTGCAGGGGAAAGTGCCAGTGCAAAGGCCCTGAGGAAGGTGCTTGTTTCAGCTATGCAAGGCTCAAAATGTAGCCAGTGTGGTGAAAGGAAGGAGATAGAGGGAGTATAATGAGAGACAGTGTCAGAGACTATTAATAAAAGAGGTGGCCCCCCTGCTACAGCTGAAACTTTAAGACACAGGGAATCCCTCATTCACATGTTGTTCCTTGCACTTTACTAATTTTCATTTCAAGGAGCCCTGTGAATAGAAATGAATCTCCTCCTTATTTCCATGTGTTGGTTAACATTCTGGCATCTGTCTTATAAAGGTCACATTTTAGGATATATGAGCTCAGGTACCTCTGCTCTGAGAACTGCTCATTCTCCAAAACAAACACACACACACACGGTACACTTTGGCCTCCTGAGGCCATGTTACTACTAGATTCTTCTCACTCTCAGCCACAATAATTAGGAAAGAAATGATGCAAATCAAGCCATCAACATCAAATTATCTTTACTCTACAGAATAAAGAAATGGTATCCAAATTCCAGCTGGTAAGCTGCCCGTGTACATGTGAAACTTGGTGCTCCATTTTAATACGATCAGTTTCTGTCCTGTGTTCAAAGAAGTCTAATAAAAGACTCAGTTCAAAAAATAGAGATGGGGGAAAGAAATGGACATGGGAGATTTAATGATCTCAGGTGGTCCCTGAGAGACTGTGATGGAGAGAAAGCGTCCTTGGTTTTGGTGGCATTCCAACCTCAGTTCTATCCCCTTGATGCCCAGAATAACTAATAAAGCAGCAAAAAACAATAATAATAAAAAAAAGAATGTATGGAGCCATTTGGAAAAAGAGTGATGAGAGTGCCCCATTTCTAAAATTATTATGTTCTACAACGCTCCTCCAAATGCAAATATTTCATATTTTCTGTTTTGTCCCTATGGGAAAATTTCCACAGCAATAAAGATTACAGTCATGATCTAAATGGGGGTATTTGTTGAAGCTTAGCATATTTGTATCCCCCACTCCACTCCAGGAAACTTTGCTAGGCTTAAAATTGTCAAGAACAGAATTTTAGGAATGATCGTCTCTAACACTAGAGGCAGAGTCAAGAAGACACCTGGATGCCCAGTCTCCTGACTCCGCTTCTGTTATAGGTGGCAAGATAAGAGGCGTCGTGTCACAGATGAAAAAATAAGGTCTGAGGAGACCAGAGAACAGTTGGCTGAATGAGTAGATGTAAGACCCATTTGTGACATTGTAAAAGGAGATTTCGCCTGCTTCGTAGTCCAAGAAAATCCCAATTCGGCGAGGCCGTTCCAGGTGGAGGAGAGGCACTGACGGTGAGGCAAGGACCATATATTCATTCCCTTTCAGCAGCCACATGGCCCAGACCCCGTTCTCCGGAGACGGTGTGGCCTCCCCTTTTCTTGGCATGGTGTCTTGACAGACACCTAAACCCCACTCTGCTCTTTCTCCCACGACAACTTCCCAGTAATGCCTCCCTGATGAGAAGTTCTGCAAACCTAGGATACAAGGCCATGTGTCAAATCGCTCGGGGTTGTTGGGGACAACCTTCCACAGTTCTCCTTCCTGCACACTGCGCAGGTCAGCAGTCAAGAGGAGACTAGGGTGGGCCGTGGCAGGGTCCAGCTTTACATCGACTGCGGAAAGAATTTTGTGGGACATGTGAAAGGACAGAAAAGACTGGTAAAAACTTAGAAAGCCATGATATTGAGAATAGTCACACTCTTCCTCACTTTCCTCTCTCTAATAATTCCTGGAGAAAACAAAATAAGTATTTCACCTTGCAGGTCACTAAGGATATTCTTCATTACCTTCGGGTGTATTCCACTGCTGCCTCTTCTTAATTCAGGGCTCCTTATTGCTCCAGTAAAAACATAACGTTGATAATATGACAAACCAAGTGCATGATCATTTAGAACCCTTTCATCTACATCCAGAGCACTTGGGTACTCTTGGGAAGATCTTCCGCATTTAAAAATAAAATTTGCAGGGGCTGGCCCAGGGCAAGTGGTTAAAGACACCTCATATCTAATCCAACAGCAAGTTTTGCCAGCTCTACCTTCAAAATACACCAAGATTCTGTCCATTTCTCAGCACCTCCAGCACTACTACCATCATCTGATTGAATTATTGCAAAGGCTCCTAACTTCACACTTCAAACCTTGCCCATCTGTACATTGTTTTCAATAAAGCATGCAGAGTGATCCCCACAGAACATTAATCCACTCGTGCTATTCCTCTGTATACAACTTTTCATTACTTTCCTATTTGACTCAGAGGTAAAGCATCCTGTTCGCAGTGGCCTGCCTGGAGGGTCCTGCACTGTTGACTCTCCTCTCACTCTGCTGCAGCTGCACAGCCTCCTCATAGCTCCCAGAACACATCTTCCACACTTCCATCTCAGGCCTTGACACTCCTTCTTCCTGCTACTGGAATGCTCTCCTCCAGACAAGCTGTTTGCTAAGTTATCCTTTACTGGATGAGGTCTTCCTTGATCACCAAATTCAAAATTAGATGCTTTATCCCCAGAATTTCTGGTCACCCTTACCATATTTTGTTTTTTCAATATTCTGTATCATCTGACATTCTGTGTATTTTGAATAATTTAAATAACCATTTGTAACATGAAGCTGCAGATTTGTAGGATTTTTGTCGCCGTTGTTCAAAGATATATTCGAATGACTAGAAAAGTGGCTGGCATAAAATAGACAATTTTGTTGAATTGATTAATTACTCAATTCAGTAAAAAGAAACAGGAAAATGAGGACACAGATTCTGAGAGTGTAATGACCTGCAACGATTCATGCAGTTAGTGTACATTCATCTGCCCATCAGAATGTGGATTAAATCACTGAATAGGACTGCTAATGTGGGTTTTCTCACTATGGGACGAGGTTGGTTCCCTGTAAGTAGTGAAACCACTATTTAGCCACTATTAGCCACTGTTTTCATTACTTGGTATAACTGGATTAAAAAAAGAAATTTTAATAATATTGAATATATACTGTTTTAAAGAATAACATAATCAAACCAAACAAATTAATTTATGACATTACAGTAATTCCTATATAAAAATAATTGATTGAATATTTTTGGCTTTATTGACTCTCTAATTTAAGCAACTTATCAAATTAGATAATAAAATAAATCGAACTTCTTATTTGATACCCCACAATGTTTTCTTATTGATGATTTTTTACCCTTTTTTAAATATGTTTCATTTAGTCCTCCAAACAATAATTTTTTTCACATTTTATAAACAAGAAAATGGAGATTTATTGGAACTAATCTTACTCATATCACAGCTAATAAGAGATGAACTACACTTTCAAGCCCATTGTTCTAACCAAATGCAGCTTATGTGGATGTCAGTGACTCAGATATTCTTTAGGACTGATCACAAATATCCCAGTCCTCTTTCTTTTGGGCACAGAGCTCTCTCTTATGTCCCTTTATAGTTATTTTTTTGGTTTTTTTGAGGAAGATCAGCCCTGAGCTAACATCCATTGCCAATCCTCTACTTTTTTCCTGAGGAAGATTGGCCCTGAGCTAACATCTGTGCCCATCTTCCGCTACTTTACATGTGGGGTGCCTGCCACAGCATGGCTTGATAAGCAGAGTATAGGTCTGCGCCTGGGATCCGAACCGGTGAACCATGGGCCGCCAAAGCAGAGTGCACAAACTCAACCACTACACCATCAGGCCGGCCCCTACCCTTATAGTTTTTTATGGCCGTGCAACTCACTTCTATCAATAAAATCTTGAGGGAAGCCACATGGGCCACTTCAGTGTGGATGCCTTTAGGAGCAGTGCGTGATTCACCGTAACCTTCCCTTTCCTATGGCTACCAGCAACAGGAAGGATGTGGATCTCTATCTGCACAGGTCCCACAGTGAGACACAATCCAATAATGAACCAATAACATGATCTCAGAATAAACCTTTGCTGATTTTAGCCCCTAAACTTTGGGTTCTGTTTGTTGATCTAGCCTGTAAGGTAACAAACTGCAATAACAGCCAATTTCCAGGCACTATAGTTCCCCAAGCTCTACGATGCAACCTACCTTGGAACTTCCTCAACATTTCCCTCATGCCAGGGATACGACACATTGTCTTCAGCTCCATGGGGATGGTCTCTGGTTCCAGCCTTGTAACACTCTCACTTCTGAGAAGAGCACAGAATCAATAGTTCTCAGTGAGGTAATCCACCAACCTCCTTGGACTATCCCAACCCCCTCTGTGATTCTGAAAGCGAACGTACCGGTTCAAGGCTCCTCTCACACCCTGAAAGCGAAAGAAAAACACAAGCAGGTGTGAGTTAAGTTCTCTAAACTGCTTTTGACACATTGGGGACAAACCACGACCATCTGTTGAGGAATTAGTAGAAATTGTTAACTATTAAGATAAAACTATAGGAGACGTGAATCTCTCTTAAGAAAAGCCAAAAATAGGCTGTCGTTGAATTTTCCTGTGAATTTAAAATGCTAGAATCAGTTTTCCTCTATTAGAATCGAATCAGATTACACAAGGTTTAGGTTAGTTCCTAGGATATCTACCAATTTAACTATTTTCTGAATTGATAATTCTGACATTTGGATATATTAACAAAGAGTTACCTTCTGCACCAAATAGATGCACCAGGTAGATGGAATTAGGGTAAAAACAGATCCTAAACATCTGCATAATTTGAGAAACAGTGAAAGGTATAGACACAAAACATTACTCTCAATGTCTCTGTAAGAAAACCCCAAATTCCTCATTCTCTGAACCAACACACCATAGCTGTGGACTCATATGTGAGTGTTACTTAAGTGGATAAAATTAGAAGTCATCAATATCTGGCAGCAGTTTATCTCAAAGTAGATTATTAAATAAATCACCTGCATTATATTTCCCCTCTCCCTCTAAAAATAACCACTTGTCAGATTAATTTTTAAAAACAAGGAAATGATTAGTTTTACTTTTTATGGGAATGGCAGGCCTTGGTCTTGGCCACTGGGGGTAAAGTGTAGCTCATGATACTGGGGAAGAAAGGAAAAGGTAGGTATAAAAATGGAAGTAAATTATTTAAGAATATATTCTCCCTAAGATTTGCATTATAAATCATTTTAACATTTATTTGGTGCTAATAAATGCTCGTTTTAAATGTTGTGTTTTGAGATACAGTAAGATAAGATAATGAATGTTATTATTGAAAATGCTGAAGTTCCTCTGTGTATTTACTGTCTGGAATTTGGAAAATTAATTCCTTTCTGACTCTTAGTTTGCTCACAAGGAAACTGGCATAACAATAACAATAATAATGATAATAATAATTTTTTACTTATATATAGCTATATTGAAGATAAAATTGGACAAATGAAATACAAATGCTTTGTAAATTCCTTCATTTAATGACCCTCACTATGTGCCCAGTGCTGATTAGTCACTGTACTTGTATGAGGATATGAATTGTTTTTTTTAAAGATAATCTAATTTTTTATTTATTTATTTATTTTTTAAAGATTTTATTTTTTTCCTTTTTCTCCCCAAAGCCCCCCGGTACATAGTTGTATATTCTTTGTTGTGGGTCCTTCTAGTTGTGGCATGTGGGACACTGCCTCAGCGTGGTTTGATGAGCAGTGCCATGTTCGCGCCCAGGATTCGAACCAACGAAACACTGGGCCACCTGCAGCGGAGAGCGCGAACTTAACCACTCTGGCCATGGGGCCAGCCCTGAATTTTTTTTTTTTTTTTGAGGAAGGTTAGCCCTGAGCTAACATCTGCTGCCAATCCTCCTCTTTTTGCTGAGGAAGACAGGCTTTGAGCTAACATCCATGACCATCTTCCTCTACTTTATATGTGGGACGCCTACCACAGCATGGCTTTTGCCAAGAGGTGCCATGTCCACACCTGGGATCCGAACTAGCGAACCCCTGGCCACCAAGAAGTGGAATGTGCGAATTTAACCGCTGCGCCAGTAGGCCAACCCTGAGGATATGAATTATTTAGTTCAGAAACCCCTGAATAGGTGATTGAGGATGAGATAGAATGAAGTGTGCCCAGAAAATTTTTATTGTAGTGGGTTCTATCATGATAACATACATCCATCAATGACAACTCTTCCAATTCACTTGGGATCTTAATGCCTTAATGGAGAATTAAAAACAAATATTTCCTTTTCCCTGTTATTTGTCTGCTCTAGAATCTCAAACAGATTGTGAGCAAGCTGCATGGAGCCCATGTAATTCCTTCCCATTGTGCCTGGAATAGGCATGCAATAGGGGCAAGGAAATTAGCATGTACCTTAAAATTTAACATTAAAATTTCAAGCTAGACAATTTAAAACATTATTCATATGCTTGGCTATTGACTGAAACAGGTTACCAAAGACTTTTTGGATTGGCCGTCACTGAATATAGCACTCGAGTTATTTACAGATTGACTGTGAGGTTTTAAGAAGTGTTTTTCAGCCAACATAGTGCATGTTGTCCTTTTCCTCTTTAGTCTTACGTAAATCATCAAATTAATTTTAATTTTTAAAAATATTTAGGTTTTTGTCTTCAATACGAACTATTTTATATGATTCTCCAGGGTTCCTTCTGATTCTGATGGTAGGATTTAGAATTAAGATGCCTTCCAAGAAAGTTCTAGGATGCCCTTTTCCTAAAGAGCATAAATGCCTAAACGGTTTTTCTCTGAAAGGTGCTGTCTGCCCCATTGGTCTCACATCCACCCTCGCTTCCCCCAGGCACCCAGCCTCACCTCCAGCAGACCCAGGGCTGGGCGCTGGCACCTCTCCTCCAGCTCCTCAGCCAGCTCCTTCAGGGCCCTGCTCTGCTGGACTAGCCGGCTCTTGCTCTCCCGCAGCTTCTGCAGAGTGGCTCGCTCCTCCTCCTCCAGCCGCCTCAGTTGCAGTAGCTCCTCCTGGGCCAGGAAGCCTCGATACTTCTCAAACTCCAACCTGAAGCGCTGCCTCCGCATTTCCACTTTCTCCTGGAGTGACACAGTGGATCAAATCATCAGTGACGGGGGCACAGCGTCTGGCTTCCACCTTTGTGTATGGAAGGGTGAAGCTGGGGAAGGCAATGTCCCGAGTGATCTCAGCTCCATAACTCTGCAAACTGACTGGGTGCCTTTTAACAACATGCAGAAACCAGAGGCCACTCATATGAGAAGCAGCCTGGTAGAGTTCTCAAACTCAGAACTTGAGAAAGACTGTTGGGTTTGGGTTCCCATTTTGCCATGGACTTGGGGGCAAGGCACTTTTATATTCAAGTTTCAGTACCATACATAAAATGTGAGAAAGAAGAGCATGGGAATTAGAATTAAATGTCTATTAAACTCTTGAGCAAAGTGAGCAGCATAGAGTACTTGTACAATAGCAATTAAAATTTACTATTAGAATAGTCATTGAAATGAGCATTGTGTAGGTACAATTGAATTACGAAAAAAGATTAGAGAGACGTGGATTTAGAAATGTGAATAAGAAAAGGCTTCGAGATTAGAAAATGTGAACATTCCTTAGTAATACAGTAATCTTAAAACCATAAGGCTAATCTTTTCTGCAGAGCCAAGAAAGAACTAAGTGATCCTCAGGCCACTTACTGCAGAGTTAACTTCAGGGAATTAATTCTGATTTCTACCCAAATCTCACATCTACAATTTTTGGATAGGCCTAAGGAAGATATTTTGCTACAGCGTTATTATATATAAATTTTATCCTCTTGAGACTGGTATCCAGAAAACTAGCTTTCAACTGAGTATAAGAGGCAAATTATTCTCTCACAGTCTCTCTACATTTTGGATTCCCTGGTCCATTATTAAACATTATAACATCTTGGTTTGATTAAACAGCATAAGCTACCACCTTAAAAAAATTTTAAGGGGCTGGTCTGGTGGTGTAGTGGTTAAGTTTGCACACTCTGCTTCAGCAGCCCAGGGTTCACAGGTTCAGATCCCAGGCATAGACCTACACGCTGCTCATCAAGCTATGCTGTGGTGGTGTCCACATACAAAATACAGGAAGACTGATGCATATTTTAGCTCAGGGCCAGTCTTCCTCACCAAAAAAAAAAAAAAAAAAAAATTAATGATGGTTTATGAATCCCAAGAGATTCATCTCCTTCCTCCAATTACCTGCCTCTACCTCTTTCTACCACTTTCTAAACCACTAGATTCATAGAATTCTGACTTCGTTAAAAACAAACAGCTCTGAATTCCATATTCAGATCTGAAAGGTACAACTCATGTAGTTTCTCCCCCATGTTGGAGGCTGGGCTATTGAGGAGTGAGGCCAATAACTCAGTCATTGAAAAAGAGTGCAGTTATCTTTGGGGCATGACGGATAGTGTGGTAAGAAGGGGTTTGGGTGCACTTCTTCTTTCTCTTACATCATCCTTTTGAGTACTACAATTATATCTGCAGATAGAGAAAGGAGAAGGGATTTTGTAGAATTTAGAGTTCATTTTATTAAACCCATGCCTATCGCATATGGCTCACACGAATACATTCTCAATGGTAAAGATCACGCAAGTTTATTTGGCTTAGCACAGGAATTTAGCATCATCTCTACTTTAGAGTAATCAGTGGAAGTTTTAAAAAAATGCGAGAACCAAGACCTTGGACATGGAGTTTCTGATTTTGTAAATCAAGTAAGAATTAAAAACAATTGACTTGGATTATTAGCCTAAAAAGAACAAAAATTATCAATAAATGTTTAGCTTTACATATAAATATATAGCTGTGGCAAAAGATAAGACTTATGTCAGAAGACAAATGTAGCAAAAATGGTCCCTATGGAAATAACTGTCTGAGGATAGAGTGTAAGACAAAATTTTCAAGGAAAAAATTAGGAAAGAATTAGGAAAATGTAAAAAATTATCAGAGAAGAAGGGTTGTTTGGAGCAGAATAAAGAATAGAAATATTTTATAAAATAAATTCTCTCTCTTATATAAGTATAGTATGTTTTACATATAATTTCTATATATAGTTTCTCAGTCTAGACCCTACTGATATTGGCCAGGTTATTCTTTGTTGTGAGTTTTGGGGGGCTGTCCTGTGCACTGTAGGGTATTAGCAGCATTCCTTGCCTCGCTGTACCCATTAGATGCCAGTAGCACGCCCACCCACCTCCAGTTGTGACAACTAAAAATATCGACAGATATTGCAAAATGTCCCTTCGAAGGCAAAACCTCCCAGACTGAGAACCATACTGTGTGTGTGTGTGTGTGTGTGTGTGTGTGTCTGTGTAAATGGGTAAGAGAAAAAAGGGGCTGATGAAGTATAGAAGAGAGATTATATACATGGATGGCTGAAAATGCCGATTATCCTCCTCTATGTAAGATGACCACTATTAGCTGTATTTCATCAACATCAATGCTATGAAATATTTCTTATTTCATTCACCCAACATACATATTTTTGAAACTCATATTGGCAGTAGGAGACTTTGCTCGAGGTACCAGGAATGCAACAGTGAGTTTCAGTGAGATCAAGATTAGCAAAGCTATTAATAATTTGGGTCGGGGTAGTGCTGGTAGTGTTAGAGATAAAAAGAACACAGATCCACAATTTAATTTGAGGGGATGGGCTATCCAGGATGACACTGAGAAGTTTTCCTTGAGCGCCTACGTAGATAGAACAAAAGTTTGGAGCAGGCAAGATGGCTGAAGAATGATTTAATGACTCAAATTTTTATTCTTCAGACAGGCAAGCCTCCTGAAGCCCCAATATGCTCTTACCTTCCAAATTACAGTTTTCTTCCCCACATTGGCCTCCTGAGTCAAGGCCTCCTCCATCTCTTCCTTCACATGTTCCAGGGCCATCTGGAGCTTTACCTGTTTGGGAAGATATGCTGAAACACTATGGATGCCTCATCCAGTACCGAACCAACCAGGTGTGTCAGGAAATATAAGGATCAACTAAAACAGGCCCCAGCAAGCACATAAAAACATTCAACTTTATTCATAACTAAATTAAGCATAAATATATTTTTAAATGTCAATAGTAGATACAATCAAAGATTTATTTAAAATTATGTTCATTGCAGAATTAAAATAGTAAAACTATAAACTAACCAAAATGGTAAAAATAGGTAAGAAAAATTTATTTTATATTAACAGGATGGAATTAAAATAAAGTATTGCAGAATACTTAACAAGAAATGCTCACAATTATAAAGTCAATTAAAATAAGTACATTTTATGTAATGTGACCCAAATTTTGAAAAAAAAGTGCTTGTAATGAATATAAAAAAACTAGGCACAGATCAACGAAAATGTTCAGTAGATGAAACCTCATCTACCAATGCTTGGTTGAAAAGTGATGTTATCCCTTGTATCTATGTATTTCAACTTTCTAAAATTATTTATTACTTTATAATCGGAAAAGTGTTTATTATTACTTGGCCAGAAGAAACCTTGTTAGTATTTATTAAATGAAAAAGAAATATAGAACATTGTAAATCTCACAAGGAGTAAAAAAAATAATTTAATGGAAATTAAATCTCCTTTCAACCCTATGACCCCTGCTAGAGGTAAACACATATATTTTATTTACAAAGAACACATGCAAAGATAGACACATACACACATTTTTAAACTTAGTCAAAGTCATTCAATAAGTCTCAGAAAGAGTAGAAAAAAAACCCAAAAACTGTTATCAAAATCATTCAATAAGTCCTACATACCAATTATTTTTAAAAAGAGATATTGTAATGTAATGCATATAAAAAGCAGTATAATTCATGGGAGCATTTAACACGACAAGGGAAGTGGTATTTGCTTTAGCATTTGCAAGGAATAAAACACGTTGACATTTATAGATGGAGAAAAACTCCCTCAGAGAAAAGAAACTGTGAGCAAAGGGAGGAGGTGAGAGCAGTGTGTCCTGTTTGGGGACAACAGTGATTAGGCTACTTTTACTTGGTCTCATGGTTGGTTAAGACAAGAGCTGTGGAATCAGAACATAGGGCCTCAGAAAATCTTGACTGACAGGCTAAGGAGTTTGGAAGATACTTCTTTGGTATTTAATTGAAGGGCTACTGAAATACAGAGAAATTCTCTAAAAATATTACACTAGCCATGCTAGTGTATCTATATGGTACTTCCTGGATAAAAAGAAGGCAGGAGCATACTGCAAAAGTCTAGCTAGAATATCGCTAGCAGCTGAGTTTTGTAGATGACAACCAAAACCACGAAGTAAAACTAAAAGAGATATTTTCAGGTAGATCCAGAGGGAAGTTGAGGGGGAGAAATATCCCAAACCTTGATTTAAAACAATCAAAGTTAAAAAATAAAAATAAAAATTTTAAGAAAGTTAATATGTATTTGCAATTAATTTCACTGTGATAGCACTTTAAACATGTCAGTAGCTTAAACATGACTTTGGCCTTCTTTGTGTTACCAGCGGTTCCAGGTGTTGGGAATCTAAACGTGTTCAGAACATGCCCCAAACTTTTGAAGACCACAAGTAGGGAGAATTCTATTTACAGAGTTTCACCAACGTTACTTTTGGGGGCCAAATACTCCAGGATGAGGCACCTCTTCATTGAATATGCTCACATTATAAGTTCCCAGATATTTGTTGAATATAGAACTGGCCTGTGCACTTAGCTGCTGGATTCCCACTTCAGGGTACACACGCACTGAAAGGCTTTAAATGTGAACATAGCCGTGTGCCCGCTCAGAAGCTATTCTTAACAAATGCTCAAACCCAGAGTTATTTTGGTAACAATTTTAACGTAAGATGAACACCATGAAAAAGCAAGCTATTATACAAATGATAGTTATTAGTTTACTGTAAAAAATGTACACCTGAACCAAGAACCAATTGGACAACACAGCCCTCCATACCAGAGCTCCAGCCGTAGCATCCAGACCATCAGCATCAGGATAAATGAGACCAGCATAAAATTAAGGACCAGGGAAGGCTTCGTGGGAGAGGGGGCCAGTCTAAAACAATGAGTGAGTCTGGGCTTCTGAACAGGAGTTCTAAAAAGGGGGTTACCGCGGAGCAAAGTCAAGCAGACCTCAACTTGAATGTGAGCTGAGGGAGGCGGGCGCAGAGCTATTCAGATCAGGTGACATCATTTGGTTCTGTCTCTGGGCAAGGCACTTAACACCTCTGGCTCAGCTGCTCCTCTGTTAAAGTAGCATTTCCGGACCCCGAATCAGGGACCTCCACCCCTGCCCTGCGGAGCGCTCGCAGCGGCTCTCACCTGGTAGCACCTGGCGGCCTCCTGCAGCGGCTTGGTGTGGTGGCTCCTGTGCTCAGGGGTGGTGTCACAGATCCAGCACAGCGCCACCTGGTCCTCCTCGCAGAAGCAGCTCAGCTCCTCGCCATGCCGGGGGCAATGGCGCACCCCGGCGAGCCCGGCGCCCAGCCCCAGCTGCCGCACGCTGTCCACCAAGCTGGCCAGTTGCCTGTTGGGCCTGAAGCTGTCCATCCCAAAGGGACCCCGGCATTGCGGACAGGCATACAGGCCACCCTGCGTGCTGTCCGACTTCTCGCAGAACTCGGAGATGCACCTGAGACAGAAGCTGTGGCCACAGTCCACGCTGACCGGGTCCTGCAGGAAATCCAGGCACACAGGGCACCTGGCCTCCTCGCGCAGCCGCTCGCCGGGCGCCTCCGAGGCCATGGCCAGCAGGGCCTCGCCTGGCCCAGCCGATAGCTGCTCTGCCTTCCCCAGCTACCCACGCTATCTCTCCTCGTGGTCTGGCACAGAAGGGAGGAACCCCAGAGCCTCAGGAGAAGCAGGCACAGGACGGGTTTTATCCTCTGGCTCGGCTTCAAGAGTCCAAATGAGCCACTCCCGGTGAAAAGTTACAACTCAGACACCCTAAACCACAAGGATAAAATTAACATTCTCGGAACCCTGGCCTCCCAGGAAACAACATTTCTAACGAAATCTTTCATAGTGCACCTTAACGGAGCCTCTACTCTCTTATTTTCACTGTTACTAAATTTGGAGAATTGCTGAGCTCCTTCCCTCCATAATTTTCTGAATTCCCCTCCCCCCCAGCCCGTGGCCTTCTCCTCTTCATACAGCATGATGATTTCTTAAGATCTTTTTCCAAACTTCAGTTTTTCTACCTCCTGTTAATTAGCTCATGACAAAGAAATGAGTAGATGAGTTGATAAGGAGCTGCCTGAATAGATGAGTGCATAATAATGATAAGTCTGTAGGCAAGCAACAATTCAGAACATTTAAATAAACATCTGGCCCTGTTCCGTGAGGGCCTTAGAATGACTGCATACGTGTTATGATTGTTGTAGAGCGTATCTGGCAGCTGACAAAGCTGTAAGCTAAAACACTTGTTAGATGGAATAATTCAAGCATAGCCCATCAGTGCAGCTGCGCCTTTTGAAATGGGAGAGGCTGAGAGAGACATAGGAGGGAGCAAGGTGATTTGACAGAGAGGATGTGATTCCTTCTCAGGATGAGTATGATGAGGTCACTAGGTCCTCCGGAAGGTAGACAAGTGCCGGGAGAATCTGTCATCAAGCAAAATGTAATTTCCATTTTGCTGAATTTGAGGTGGTGATGGGCATGCCTGTGGCAAAGCGTTCAGTCTGTCCCTTGGCACGTTTGTTAGTAGCTGGAGTCTCAGACACAAGAGTGAGCAAGAGACATAGGACCCAGCTCTCAAGGAGCCTTAAGATCCATCAGGAGAACTCATACAATTACAAACTAACTGGGAGAAAGGGCACTCACCCATGCTGCAAGATTGTAATAGAGGACTCTGAACTAGCCCATGGGGTCAGGGTTGGGCCCTTGGAGGTCTCCCAGCTAACAACTGAAAGGTGAGTACAAGCTGCAAGCAGGAAGATGACATCTAGCAGGTGGGACAGCCAGAGGGCACAGAGAACACAAAATGAATTGTGGCAAGAGGGAGCAGGATGTGCCTCAATGAGTGAGGCTGGCCAGGCAAGCTGGTGTACGGGGCCAGATGAGGACGAGTGGCAGCAGATAAGAAAGGCGAGGACAGATGACTCAGATCCTGGTGGCTCATGTGAGGTTTGTGGGTCCTTATTCTAAGGACAAGGGTTTGGCCTGGAGCTTTGTAGGAAGGCAGGGTCTAAAGGGTTTTGAGGCCATCTGATGAAAGGTTAGGTGGATAATTAAGATGGATTCTTTGAGACGAAACAGAGACAGGTATGAGCAAAACATCAAAGACGTGAAGCTAGAAAAGCAAGCAAAAGGGCAGAGGGCTCCTCAACAGAAAAGGAGACCCTGGCCTCAGGCTGAAGACTGTGCCACTTGCTAGCTAAGGGGCTTTAGATGAGTCTGTGTCACCTTTCTGTGCCAAATTTCCTCTAAAACACAGAGATCTTGTTAGTGCCACTCAAACAGGGCCATTCGGAGGATTACATGAGCTAACAGATATCACATATTTGATACAGGTCCAGGTATGTAGTGAGTGTATTTAATTGAAGAAAAAGAGAAGAAATAGCAAAATGAATGGAAGAATAGTGAGACAGAATGTAAGCTACATTAGGACAAGAAGACTTTCTTTCTATTTTGTTCAATGCTGTATGCCCAGTACCTTGAAGAGTGACTGGCGCATATGGGCATGCAATAAATACTACTTGAATAAATAAGTGAATAAATAAACAGAATCAGTATAGTTTATCCTAGAAGCTAGAAAGGAAAGAATTTCAAAGATGACCATATTATGTCAAATGTGAAATTAATATTTTTCTACATTTTACATATATAATTTTGCTTGTTTATATCACTGCGACTCTCAAAGAAGCTAGAACACATTTTTGTTTTATTTGGAGACACAATAAAGCAATATATTTGCTCAAATGTATGGACAAATTGATAGACAGCTCACCTGAATGTGGATTTCCTAGTATCTAGGAGGTTAAGAGGAGGTTACTGGCTTCTGGTGCAGGGGTTACAGTGTTTTCAGGAAAGTGAGTTGAAGTGGGTGAGCTGACATCAGATGACACTTCTTCCCCGACTGGTTCTGGGATCACTGAGCTTAAGCTCTGTTTTGTCTCCAGCGTTGGTAGGCTAGGAATGAGGTCGGTGCCACCGTTCTTAGAAAACAGATTTTCCTTACAGCCCATCTGTGCAAGTAAGTAGTGGCCTGGGTTATAACTGGATGTTGTTCTATTTACAAAAACTTTGTGAAGTGGCTCCCGGGGCAATTTCTTGTTTAACAGGGGTGGTCTAACTTAAATTTGTATTTTCTCATGATCTTTATTTTGAGGTGAATAAAACACCTCTGTGTTTGTGCTGATAAACCACTTTTTGACGTACCTCCTCCTGATCTTACCCCGACTCCATCGTCTGACTCATTTGCAGGTTGCAAAGTTGCAGATCTTTTAGCTAATCCCCTCGTCCCCCACGACCCTCCTCCTCTAATATTCGTCTCCATATGTGTCTTGTCTTCCCTGACAATATGGGATTCTCCATCCTCTGACCATTCCTCCCCGCTCACCTTCCCTAACTTCTTTGGCATCGTGGCTTTGGGCTCTTGAAGCTGTTTCTTCACGGCATCTATACTTCCTTTCCTAGCCTGAGCCCTTTTTACCAAGGCTCTAGCTCTCTACAGCCACATCCTTTGCCTCAGCTTTGGGGATTCACCATCTCCCATCCCCCAGCTCAGCACACTCCACAATGAAAATAAAAACAGCCAGCACAAAACTCAAAAGCAACAACCACTGACGCAGCACTTTCCTTCCTATCTGTGGTTTTTAAAAGGCTCTCTGTTGGTTCTCATATCAGCAGTTGAACCCTGCATTTTTATTTTTTCTTTTTCCCCAGAGACTATATTGGTGGTTCATTGAGCAAAGGCTGTCTCAAGTTCTCTGTGGGCACAGTCTCAGCTTTCCCTGGCTGGATATGGGGCGCCCACATGCAGCAAACCTCTGTGCTTCCGTGGAAAGGGTTCAGAGAGAAAGCTTGAAGCAGGGAGGACCCGTTGTGACTGTGAGGGAGAACCAACGGTCTCCAAGAGACTGATTGGTCCAGTGGGACCAATGCTGGCCTTTGGCTTCCTTTCCACGCACAAGAGCATGTGCATGTTAACAAAGGTAGATTTATGTAGCAATGTTACATTTTGGGTGATTTACATTAAAGTTTTCCTTTAAGTAATTTGAAAGATTCAAGAACAAGAATGCATCCTGTTCATATTTTTATTCCAAAGTCCCTTCACTCTGGGCCTGCACAGAGTAAGGACGCAGTATAACTTCTAGAATAAATTAAGAAATACAATTTCCCAAGTGAAATTTGCAATCACTCTCTGAAGGAGGAGTTATAAGCCCCATTTGTATATCAGACAAGAGACATTCAAGAGTTGACCAAATGCAGTGAGCAAAAATGAACTTTGCCTTACATTTCAAGGTGTAGTGTTCCATGACGCTCCTGGTGTGATCTGCAGACCAGCACAGGAATCTAATTCTTCCTTCAATAGACCGTTTTAGGAGTCAGGCACCAGACGTCAGACTCAAAATGCAGAGCTAATTAAGAGCCAAGAGCTCACTCCAGCTGCAGGGAAGAACTGGCATGTGGACAAAATAATGGCACAGAGGAAGCACATATTACTGGGTACGCTCACAAGGATGGACAATGGGGACAACCAGAATGAAGATATCGTGTGAGAATGTGCAGAAGAAGGGGTCTGAGAAGGTTCTCAAAAGAACTGCTATTGGAATACAGTGTCCAGGGAGGCCTGGAATTGCCAGTTTGCTTCCGGAGTTCTAGCAGAATTCAGTCAAAGCAGATAGCACGTGCAAAATCCAGCAGGGGACAAAAGAATGCTGTGTCTTGGAACCTCCCGAAGTTTGGTATGGCTCCTGCTCAGACTGTAAGTGGGGAAAGACTAGATAATTATCAATTTTACATGCTATGCAAAAATGTTTAGATTTTTAGTGGCAGGTAATGGGTACCAATGACAGATTTTCAATGATCTTCACTGGATGTGATTTCCAGGCCCTGCTGTTGTCTTTCCCGGTGGTTTGGGTATTGAAGCCCTATGGGTCACTGGTAGTAGAGGCTTTGGCCATCCTTAGGGATGCTGTAATCTGACTGGGGGAATGGGAGGAAATGGAACAGCAAAGTTGTGGGGTTTTCTGCCAACTTCTAAAGGCAGCCCAAACTTAACTGCTTTTGCATAGATCCCATTGTTCTCTCTGATAAATAGAAAAAGAAAACATTCTAGGCCTCTCTGGCCACTCGTCCAAGCAAAGCCTATGAAGGGTTCTCCAATGAGTTTGCGGTGATATCTCAACTTCCTGTTCTGTCTCTATTGTATGTATAATACATGGGAGAAAGGCACAGAGGCATTTCTCCATGTATATAGACTTTCACGCATCCACAATGAATGGTCTAGTATGGAATCCAGTGTTTCATATCGTGCTATTGTTATAAATCAGTTTGATAGGAAATATGGATTGGCACTCAGTGCTAATATGCATACCCATGCTAAGAATGTCTGTGAATTCAAGGGTCTCCTACAAACACACCACTACAGCATGAGGTAAAAAACATGTCATAAGAGAGGATTTTTTTCTGCCTTCTATAAGACTTACAGGATGGGCAGGCACATATTTATTATACTGATTGGTGGCAGGGTAGGAGGGAAATCAGTAACAATTCATGATGATATTTGAAGAGGGTTTCCTCGGAGAGCAAACAGCAGGAGGCAAAGCACTCCATAAAAAAATTTACAAAGGTTAGTCTTATTTTCTTTGTAGAAATGAATGCATTTTTAAAGTTTTAAGTAAAGAAGGTATATGATAAGAACTTGGCCCTCTGTAAGTAAAATTTCAAAAAAATTTTTTAAAAAGGTAAGGTAAAACTCGTTTGAAAAGAGATCTCCCTACATGAACAGGGTGGTATCAGTCTCAGCTGCTACACCCAACACTCTCCCCAGCCTTGCTGAGCTGGGCCCTCCTTGCCCGCATCATCACTTCTGTGGGGGGAATTCTCTTCAGGGCAGGTGTTAGATCTCTTCCTCATTTGTCTCTCTTGCTAGCTGCTGAATCACCAGCAGGATCAGAAACCTGACATCACTCATAAAAACATTTGCTCATTGCTTTTGATGCCCCTTTGAGCTTGATTCCACTACCATAGCAACTGCAATTCCCAGAATTGCCCTGAAGACAGGGCACTGTGGTGGAAGACAAATGGATTTGAAGCAGAAATCAAACACCTGTTTGAACTTCATTCAAACACCAGTTTGATATGAAATATGGCGACTTCCTCTCCATTAAATCTTATAGAAAGCAGAAAAAAATCCTCTTTTATGACTTTCTTTTTTCTCATGCTGTAGTGGTGTGTTGGTAGAAGAGCCTTGAATTCACAGACACTCTTAGCATGGGAATCCATATTAGCACTGAGTGCCAATGCATATTTCCTATCAAACTGATAGGTTATTTATACCATATATACTCCTTATGTGACCTTGGTGAATTTTGTAAGCCTCTCTGCCTATGTTCTCATGGGTAAAATGGATCCTTTTATAAGGCTTATATAGGATATTGTGCATGGAGAGTCTGGCAACTAATTTGTATTCAACAAATGCTTGCCCAAACCCCTCACTCCTCAATCACATAATGCCCCTGAGAGAAAGGGTGTCAATCTTTGTTCAGTTGTGTGCAGGGGCTAATTGTTCTGAAGTTTCCTTATCTCCATTGTGTACTCCACATACAGATGTTCAGAAATGAAGATTTTCTTCCTAATTATATATCAGGATGCTTATTAAGGTAATAACAAATTATCTGCTAATTTCAAGATGCAGGTGTTTTGAAAAAATAATCAGTGATTCCTGGATTGGTTATTTATTTTCTGTGGCTGGTTGTTTCAGTTACTTCACAAGCTTTAGTCAGTTACTTGATTGTAGACAGCAGTTTTAAATTATAAAGAACCATCTTGCTCAAGTTTGCCCTTGGATATCAAGGAATTCTAAAATTACAATATCATCAATCACTCATGCCTTATACTCATAATGGCCCCACCACATCATATAAATACATAGAAAATGCAGCAAGCAATGGGATGTAATGTTTAAATAGTCCTCATTCTTACTTTATAAGAAAATTAAAATAAAGATAAAATATTTGAAAATTACCAGAAATCAGTTAGATTGCTGAAATTAGAATTCTGCCTCTATGCATCGTATATCAAGTCTCCACCAGTGATAAGCAATGATAAGGCATTAGAATGGGTTTTGAGAGAGATGATGACTCGTCTTTGAAAATAAAACCCTATGATTAACGCATCCTGGAAAATCCCCTTCTCGCTGTCCCTCTACAGAAGTAATATCTATGCTGACAGAGTTGAATTTAGATTTTGTCAAAAAACTATGCCCCTAAGTTAATTCAAAGTAACTTCTGTCTATGAAATCATAGACTTAAATTTTTTAAAATACTTGGATGTCTATCCTATCTATAGAATAATTATTTCCTTATTTAATACCTAACAAAGTGATCATTTTCCTTGTGTTTGAACAACATAAAAAATGAGTTTTAGAATTTCCTTCTTTTCATTGAACCAAAATATCTTCTCCTAAAAACGCTGCCTATTAATGGCATTTCTACTTTTACGGTGAAATAGAGCAATTTTAATTTCTCTTGTGAAATTATTTAATACCTCCTGTATAATCGTCCATATTTGTCTTCTCCAAATCCAGTGAAATACCTCCACTTCTTTTTCATTACTTTTCTCTTGGCATGATTCTAAAACCTCACAACATTCTCCACTGAGCATGCGCCACGTTATCTAGGAGCTTCTCAAGCACAGCCCTCAAAAGCAAAGGCAGTATGCTGTAGGAAGGCTGCAGATAAAGTAGTCTGTTCCCATACTTACTGTGTGAGACTTCTATCAGTTTAAATACACTTCCTTCCCCTTCATTATTTTGTAAACAAGTATATTTGGTAAGGCAGTGCTCTACCACTCTCTGCCTAGAGAAGCAAGAAAAAGCTGTGTATACAAAGATGGCCTCTATGGTGTCACAGTTACCTTGAGCTGGGTGACCTTGAGTGAATCACTTACTTTCTAGGCTTCGATTTTCACTTTTGTAGATTGACGCTCAACATGTAGAGCTATTCTGAAGGTGAAATAAAGGAATGCATGTAAAACACAAAGCATGTGATTCCAACTAAATAAATGTTCAAGAATTCAGGGCTATCTTATTATAATAAAACCACCATTACTTTGCACTTACAATGAAGTTAAATTGTTATTACAATGAAATACTATCACTTCTCTTTAATTGAAATGACTTTTAGTAATATTTTGTTAGACTTAAAGTTACTGGTAAACATCTAGATTTTTCAAATAACCCATAAAATCATAATGATAAATAATAAAGGAACTTAGAATTTCTCTGTGCACCGGTAAATGAATTAATCATATGCCTCTGAAAAAAACTTAAAAGCCAACTCTACTGGGAAATACAAAAGAGAAATTTAAAAATATTATTTCTAGATGAAAATTTGAATATTTAAAAATATCTGTAAATTTGGTTTGATATGATACACATAAATGGATGTTTATTTTTTATGCATCAGCATAATTCTTAATTAATATGCAATAAACTATACTAAAAATAAGTTTATAATGCTTGAAATGAAAAATCAATAACAGGATTCTTGCTGAACTATAAAATAAAATACTCAGCAAATGCCCTAACTGAACATTCCTTAGGATATATTGTATATTGCATTATTAGAAGCCAGGGTGCTCGTGGGAAATAAAGGCTACTGGAAAAAATACCCAAGTGAAGGTATCCATTTGTAGGTTTCTAAGAGTCTGTATTATTAACACTGTTTGAAACTTACAAATGTATACCATGGCTTGTAATTTACATATTTGATGATATATGTTTTTAATCATCATTAGGCAGCTCACTCTTAGAGGCAATATTTATCCACCTTTCCTATAATATCTTCTTGCCACAGAGAAGAGACACCCATCCCTGTCACCACATGAATGAGTATTAGAGGAAAGCTTCCTGGCGCGCCCTAGTGACCATAGCTTGCTCTTGCTGGGTTGCTTAGCTGACTTGTGAAGCTTGATGCTTTCTGGTTGTGGCTATGTATATTGTTCATGCTCCCTGTGCTCTCTTGCTGGCTCTTCCTCATGTGTAGGCAGTGATGGTCTTGGTAGCCTGGGCACCCTCTCATCTCTATGTATCCAGCTGTGGCTGATGTGTACAGATTTTCCGTTATTTCTGAAGCCGTCAGAGAATGTGGATGCATAATCTGCTTTGCAGGCCTTATCATGCCTCTTGTTTTCTTTCTGAAAACAAGCAGGAATTACAAGATCTAGATTTCAGATCAAAGATGAAGAGCCCACTCCAAACTATGGACTATTACACAGTCCATAAACAGTGTTTAATTATTTTTTTCAAAATTTAATAGGATGAGAAAAGATCTATGATGGAATTAGCTGTAAAAATAACTGCTAAAAAAAGCTAAGATTCAGGCTATGTAAAATGAGCTGCAAAAAAAAAAAAGGAGTTATAGGCTATCCAGTATTAATCCAATTACACTACCCCATACGTGGGACACACAAAAAAAGTTTGTAAGGCAAGATATCAGGTGTCAAACTCTGAGAGACAGTACTGTAGTTCCCACCCCCAAGTAACTTGGATATCCTTTTTTCAGTTTCTTTTTGCTGAGGAAGATTTGCCTTGAACTAACATCTGTTGCTAATCTTCCTCTATTTTGTTTGTGGGTCACTGCCACAGCATGGCCGCCAACAAGCAGTATAGGTCTGCCCTGGGAACGAACCCAGGCCACTGAATCAGAGCACACTGAACTTAACCACTAGGCCAATGGGTTGGCCCCTCTATAGCCACTTATTTTCTATAAGCACTATGGCTTCTGATAGTACAAAATGCAATGTACCCCAAGGAACACTCAATTATGGCTATTTACTGTGTATATTATGTCATCGTGGTTTCTCACTTAAAACACTACAAACTAATTTTTGACTATACTTTATTGCATGTTAATTAAGAATTACATTGGTGAATTAAAAGTAAACATCCAGAGTGACGTTGGTGACATGGTGGGGTGAGCTCACCCGGGACTCTCTCCCCTCCAGACTACAACCAAGAGGAACAACTGAATTCCAACCAAAAATTCCTAGTGGCACAGAGATCGTCGGAGACCCACAGCAGCCAGATGATGGAGGGCGGAGAGGCTGGAGCCGCCCTTGGAGGAGCTGGAAGGGGATAAGAGAGAGCTTTGCTCCCTCCCCTAGAGACTGGGATCGCTGCCATGGTTGAGGGAAGGAGTGGGTGAGGGGCCGCATGTCCACAGGATTGTCCAGGACTCCCACCACCTGTGCAGTGGAAACCCTCTAATGGGGGAAAGCTTTCACGTGGGGGGACCCCATCAAGCCAGGGCCCTGGGAAACCAGAGAGCGAGTGCTGAACAGAATCTGGGTCTGCGCACGAGAGAAAGTGTCCCTCCTTCCCCAACCTGCTCTGCATGCCGCCATAGCAACTGAAGGCCACGGGCTCAGAAAACGAAGCTCTCAACCCCCATCTAGTGGAGACAGGCTGTACCTGCAATTGAATAATAGCATCATGTGCAAAAACCACTCCTCTACCATCCAGCAATTTATAAAAGCTCCAGACCAAAAGGAAGACAATAAAAACACAGAATTATGTCCTGAGGACTTGGAAATAGGTAAACTAAGTGAAAATGAATTCAGAATAGCTATCATCAAAAAACTCAATGAGGTAAAGGGAAATATAGAGAAACAAGTCATTGAGTTCTGGAGTTACTTCACAAAAGAGATTGAAAATATAAAGAAGAATCAATCAGAAATACTAGAGATGAAAAATACAATGGATCAAATAAAACAGAATACGGATTCCCTGAATGCCTGTGTAGACACCATAGAGGAGCAAATTAGCATAATCGAAGATAGACAGGCTGAATGGCTCCAGACAGAGGAAGAAAGAGAACTAAGAATTAAAAAAACTGAAGAAAATTTCAGAGAACAGCTGACTCAATGAGAAAATGCAACTTAAGAATCATCAGAATTCCTGAGGGCGTGGGAAAGGAAAATGGACCAGAAAGTGTGCTCAACGAAATAATAGAAGAGAACTTCCAAAATCTAGGGATTGAGGGAGAAATGTGTGTGGAGGAAGCTTTCAGATCTCCTAGATTTGTCAAGGTAAAAAGACCTACGGCAAAGCATATAGTAGTAAAAATGGCAAAAATGAATGACAAAGAAAGAATACTCAGGGCAGCAAGGCAGAAGAAAACAACCTACAAAGGAACCCCTATCAGACTCAGCAGATTTCTCTACAGAAACCTTACAAGGTAGTAGAGAATGGAATGACATATTAAAAACTTTAAAGGATAAAAATATTCAGCCTAGAATACTCTATCCAGCAAAAATATCCTTCAGATATGAGGGAGAAATTAAATCTTTTCCAGACAAACAAAAGCTACGGGACTTTGTAGCCAAAAGACCTCCACTACAAGAAATCCTCAAGAAGGCTCTCATACCTGAAAAAGAAGAAACAAAGCCCTAAATCAGTTTAAAGAAGGAAATAATAAAAATCAGAGCAGAAATAAATGACATAGAGTCTAAAAAGACAATAGAAAGAAATCAATGAAATCAAGAGCTGGTTCTTTGAAAAGATAAACAAAATTGGCAAATGTTAGGTACACTCACCAGGAAAAAAGGAGATAAAGCTTATAAAATCAGAAATGAAAGAGGAAAAATGACAACAGACACTTCAGAAATACAAAGGACTATAAGAGAATACTATGAAAAGCTATACACAAAGAAATTGGATAATCTAGAAGAAATGGATAAATTCTTAGAATCATACAATCTTCCAAAATTGAATCAAGAAGAAATAGAGATTTTGAATAAATCAATCACCACTAAGGAGATTGAAACAGTAATCAAAAACCTCCCAAAAAATAAAAGTCCAGGATCACAGGGCTTCCCTGGTAAATTCTACCAAATATTCAAGGAAAACATAATGCATATCCTTCTCAAACTCTTCCAAAGATTGAAGAGGAGGGAAGCTTCCTAGATCAAGCTAGGAAGCCCCAACATTACCCTGAGACCGAAACAAGAGAAAGAAAAAAGAAAGTTACAGGCCAATTTCATTGATGGAAATTACTGTGAAAATCCTCAACAAAATACTAGCAAATCTAATACAAAAATATATTAAAAAGATCATACACCATGATCATGTGGGATTTATTCCAGGGATGCAGGGATGGTTCAACATTCACAAATGAATCAATGTGATACACCACATTAACAAAATGAAGAATAAAAATCACATGATCTTTTCAATCAATGCAGAGCAAGCATTTGGCAAAATACAGCATATATTTATGATAAAAACTGAATAAAATGGGTATAAAAGGAAAGTACCTCAATATCATAAAGGCCATATATGACAAACCTACAGCTAATATCATACTCAATCGAGAAAAACTGAAAGCTATCTCTTTAAGAATAGGAAGAATACAAGCATGCCCACTTTCACCACTCCTAATTAACATAGCATTGGAAGTGCTAGCCTGAACAATCAGGCAAGAAAAAGAAATTAAAGGGATGAAAATTGGAAAAGAAATGAAACCGTCACTATTTGTAGATGACATGATTTTATATAGAGAAAATCCTAAAATATCCACCAAAAAAACTTTAGAAATAATAAATGAATACACTAAAGTTGCAAGATAAAAAATTAATGTACAAAAATCAGTTGCATTTCTACACACTAACAACAAAGTAGCATAAAGAGAAATTAAGAACACCATCCCATTTACAATTGCAACAGAAAGAATAAAATACATAGGAATAAGCTTAACCAAAGAAGTGAAAGATCTGTACACCAAAAACTATAAAACATTGTTGAAAGAAATTGAGGAAGACACAAAGAAATGGGAAGATATTCTGCGCTCTTGGATTGGAAGAATTAACATAGTTAAAATGACATTTCTCCAAAGAATAATATACAGGTGGCCAAGGGGTACATGAAAAAATATTCAACATCATTAACTATCAGGAAAACGCAAATCAAAACTACAATGACCAACAACAAAAAAACCAATAATCCAATTAAAAAATGGGTAAAAGTTCTGAACAGAGGTCTCACCAAAGAAGATATATGGATGGCCAACAGGCATACGAAAAGGTGCTCAATATCACTAGCTATCAGGGAAATGCAAATCAAAACTACAATGAAATATCACCTCACTCCGTTCAGAATGGCTATAATTAACAAGACAGGAAACAAAAAGTGTTGGAGAGGATGTGGAGAGAAGGGAACCCTGGTACACTGCTGGTGGCAGTGCAAACTGGTGCAGCCACCATGGAAAGCAGTAGGGAGAATCCTCAGAAAGTTAAGAATAGATCCACCATACAATCCAGCTAGTCCACTGCTGAATATTTATCCAAAGAACTTAAAAACACAAATGCATAAAGATACATGCACCCCTATGTTCATTGCAGCATTATTGACAATAGCCAAGACTTGGAAGCAACCTAGGTGGCCACCAAAGGACGAATGGATAAAGAAGATGTGGTATATATACACAATGGAATACTACTCAGCCATAAGAAATGATGAAATCCAGCCACTTGTGATAACATGGATGGACCTTGAAGGTATTATGCTGAGTGAAATAAGTCAGAGGGAGAAAGTCAAATACCTTATGATCTCACTCCTAAGTAGAAGATAAAAACAATGACAAACAAACACATAGCAAAGGAGACTGCATTGGTGGTTACCATAGGGGAAGGGTGTAGGGGAGAGGGCAAAAGGGGTGATTAGCCTCACATGTGAGGTGATGGACTATAATTAGTTTTTGGGTGGTGAACATGATGTAATCTACACAGAATTAGAAATATACTATGATGTACATCTGGGAAAAAAAAACTACCATAAGATATTACCTCAATCCCGTCAGAATAGCTATAATTAACAAGACAGGAAACAAGTGTTGGAGAGGATGTGGAGGGAAGGGAAATCTCATACACTGTTTATGGGAGTACAAAGTGATGAAGCCACTATGGAAAACAGTATGGAGATTCCTCTAGAAATTAAGAATAGAACTACCACATGATCCAGCTCTTCCACTGTGTGGTATTTATCCAAAGAACATGAAAACATGAATTCATAAAGATATATGCATCCCTATGTTCACTGCAGCATTATTGACAATAGCCAAGACTTGGAAGCAACCTAGATGCCCAACAAAGGATGAATGAATAAAGAAGATGTGGTGTATATACACAATGGAATACTATTCAGCCATAAAAAATGATGAAATCTGGCCATTTGTGACACCATGGATGGACCTTGAGTGTATTACGCTAAGTGAAATAAGTCAGAGGGAGAAAGTCAAATATAGTATGATCTCCCTCATAAATAGAAGACAACAACAACAACAAACAAAGACATTGAGACAAATATTGGTTTGTTGGTTACCAGAGGGGAAGTGGGGCAGGAGGTGGGTGAAAAGGGTTGACCAGGCACATGTGTATGGTGATGGCTTGTAATTAGTTTGGGTGGTGAACATGATGTAACCTACACAGAAATCAAAATATAATGGTGTACACCTGAAATTTACATAATGTTATAAACCAATTTTTCTGCAATAAAAAAAGTAGCAAGGCACCAGCAATCTCAGAGTTGCAAGCAAGACAAGGAGGGCACTGATGATGCCTCTGGCAAAAGCAGTTGTGTGAAAAGCTCAGGCTCTCAGATACAACCAGAAGCAGCTCAGAACCAAAGTGAACAATTCCTTACCCAAATAAGAAATGTGTTTTTCACTACAAATGTGCCATCAAAGGAACAATTCATCAAGCACCATGAAGAACTGCAGTAACACAGCAGCACAGAAAGGAAATGACAACTTTCCAGAAACCAAGCTTAAAGTTATGGAAGACTCTGATATGACAGAATAATTGAAAATAGCTGTCATAAAGAAACTCAGTGAATTACTAGAAAACTCAGAAAGACAGTTCAATGAGCTCCAGAATTAAATTAATGACAAGAAGGAATACTTCAACAAAGAGATTGATGCTCTAAAACAAACACCAAACTGATATTCTGGAACTGAAGAGCACAATTAATAAGAGTGAAAAACAAGTAGAAAGTATTGGAAAAAGAACAGACCCTATGGAAGAGAGAATTAGTGAGCTCAAAGATGGAAATCTAGAAATGATTCAAGTGGAAGAAGGGAAAGAACTACGATTTTTCAAAAATGGAGAAATTCTATAAGAAATATCTGACTCAACTAGGAAAGCAACATAAGGATAAAATGTACCCCAAAAGGAGAAGAGAGGGAGAAAGGAGCAGAGAATTTATTCAAAGAAATAATAGTTGAGAACTTCCCAATTCTGGGAAAGAGGATATACAAGCACATGAAGTTAATATAACACCTAAGTATCTCAACACAAAAGACCTTATCCAAGGCATATTAAATTAAAACTGTCAAAAGTCAATGACAAAGAAAGAACATTAACAGTGGCAAGAGAGAAGAAAATACAAAGGAACCCCTACTAAGCTATCAGCAGATTTCTCAGCAGAAATTCTACAGGCTAGGAGACAGTGAAATGATATATTCAAAATATGGAAAGATAATAGCTACCAGTCAAGAATACTCTATCCCAAAAAAGTTACCCTTCAGATACAAAGGAGTAATAAAGCCTTTCTCAGACAAATAAAAGCTGGCGGAGTTTGTCGTCACTTGACTTATCTTCCAAGAAATGATGAAAGGAGACCTCTTACCTGAAACAAAACAGCAAAGGTATACAAAGCTTTGAGCAAGTAGATAAATAGACGGGCAGAATCAGAAAACTGCAACTCCATATCAGAATAGGTTAGAGAAACTTAATTATAAGGTTTAAAGGGAGATAAAGCATCAAAAATAACTATAACCACTTCAATTTGATAACAAACTAACAATTAAAAAAGGACAATTTACAATGATAAAAACATAGAAGAGAAACCTACATAGGCTAATGGAGTAAAGACACTTCAGCAGGAAAAGGACTCTCTCATCTATGAGATCTTTTATACAAACCTAATGGTAACCACAAAACAAAAATTCAGAGTAGAGTCACAAAACATTAAAAAAAGAGAAAACTGAGAAAAACTTCACAGAAAACCACCAAACTGAAATGCCAGACAGAGATACAAGGAAAAGGAAACAATGGAAATATAGAACCAGTAAAAAAAGAGAAATGGCAGTATTCAGCTCTCATATATCAATAATCATTCTATATATAAATGAATTGAATTCATCAATCAAAAGACACAGTGTGACTGGATGGATTAAAAAGATTCAAGAATTTGCTCCCTCCTGGAGACCCACTCAGCTCTAAAGATAAACACAGGCCCAAAGTGAAGGATGGAAGATGATGCTTCAAGCAAACGGCAATCAAAAGAAAGTGGGTGTATCTATATTTACATCAGAGAAAATTGTCTTAAAGCCAAAAAATATAGTAAGAGACAAAGAAGGACATTATATAATGAAAAAAGGGACTTTCCACCAAGAAGACATAACACTTATTAATATATGTGCACCCAACATAGGAGCACCAAAGTATATAAAGCAACTATTAACAGACCTAAAGGGGGAAATTGACAGCAATACAATAATAGTATGGGATTTTAACACCCCACTTACTTTAAGGGATATGTCATCCAGACAGAAAGTCAACAAGGAAACATTGGCCTTACAAGAAACACTAGGCCAGATGGACTTTATATATATATAAAACATTTCATCCAAAAGCAGTGGAATACACATTCTACTCAAAGTGCACATTCTACTCAAGTGGAACATTCTCAAACATAGACTATATGTTGGGAAAGAAAATAAGCCTTAAAAAATTTAAGAAGGTTGAAATTATATCAAGCATCTTTTTAACAACAATGGTATGAAACTAGAAATCAACTACAAGAAGAAAGCTGGAAATCAAAAATATGTGGAGATTAAACAAGCTACTAAACAACTATTAGATCAATGAAAAAAATCAAAGGAGAAATAAAAAATAGCTGGAGATAAATGAAAATGAAAACACAACATACAAAACATTAAGGCAGTACTAAGACGAGAGTATAGCAATGCAGGCCTACCTCAAGAAAAAAACAGCCCAACAACAAAAAAACCAACAATCCAATAAGAAAATGGGCAAAGAATCTGAACAGAGATTTCTTCAAAGAAGATATTCAGATCGCCAACAGGCATATGAAAAGATGCTCAACATCATTAGCTATCAGGGAAATGCAAATCAAAACTACAATGAGGTATCACCTCACTCTGGTCAGAATGGCTATAATTAACAAGACAGGAAACAACAAATGTTGGAGAGGGTGTGGAGAGAAGGGAACCCTTGTTCACTGCTGGTGGCAGTGCAAACTGGTGCAGCCACTATGGAAAGCAGTTTGGAGTATCCTCAGAAAATTAAGGATAGATCTACCATATGATCCAGCTATTCCACTGCTGGGTATTTATCCAAAGAACTTGAAAACACAAAGGCATAAAGATACTTGCACCCCTATGTTCATTGCGGCATTATACACAATAGCCAAGACTTGGAAGCAACCTAGGTGCCCATCAAGGGACGAATGGATAAAGAAGATGTGGTATTTATACACGATGGACTACTACTCAGCCATAAGAAATGATGAAATCCAGCCATTTGTGACAACATGGATGGACCTTGAAGGTATTATGCTGAGTGAAATAAGTCAGAGGGAGAAAGTCAAATACCATATGATCTCACTCATAAGTAGAAGATAAAAACAACAACAACAACAACAAAACACATAGCATTGGAGATTGGACTGGTGGTTACCATTGGGGAAGGGGGGATGGGGGAGGGCAAAAAGGGGTGATTAGGGTCACATGTGAGGGGATGCACTACAATTAGTGTTCGGGTGGTGAACATGATGTAATGTATACAGAATTTGAAATATGATGTACATCCGAAAAAAATAAAAATTAAAAAAAAAGAAAAGAGAAAAAAACTCTCAACTAAACAATCAAACACTATACCTAAAAGAACTAAAAAAGAAGAAACAAAATGCAAAGTCAGTAGAAGTAAGGAAATAATAAAACACAGAGCAGAAATAAAAGAAATAGAGACTAACAAGACAATAGAAAGGATCAGTGAAACTAAGAGCTGATTCTTTGAAAAGATAAATAAAATTGACAAACCCTTAGCTAGACTTACTAAGAAAAAAGAAAGAAGGTTCAAATAAATAAAATCAGAAATGAAAGAAGATAAATTAAAACAGATGCCACAGAAATATAAAGGATTAGAGAATATTATGAAAATCTACACACCAACAAATTGGATAGCTTAGAAGAAATGGATACATTCTTAGAACCACACGACCTTCCAAAACTGAATCAAGAAAAAAATAGAGAATCTGAATAGACCAACCACAAGTAAAGAGATTGAAATAGTGATCAAAAACCTCCCATAAAACAAAAGTCCTGGACAAGGCAGCTTCTATAGTGAATTCTCTGAATAATCAAAGAAGATTTAATACCTATTCTTCTCAAACTCTTCCAAAAAATTGAAGAGGACAAGATGCTTTGTAACTGATTTTATGGGCCAACATCACATTGATAGCAAAACCAGACAAGGACAACACAAAGAAGGAAAATTACAGGCCTACATGGCTGATGAACATCAATGCAAAACTCCTCAACAAAATATTAACAAATCAAATACAACAATACATTAAAAGGATCATACAACATGATCAAGTGGGGTTTATTCCAGGGATGCAGGGATGATTCAACATCCACAAATCAATCAATGTGATACATCGCATTAACAAAATGAAGAATAACAAATACATAATCATCTCAATAGATGCATAAAAAGCACTTGACAAGATACAGTATCCATTTACGATAAAAACTCTGAATAGGAGAGTATGAAGGAATGTACCTCAACATAATAAAGGCTGTATACGACAAACCTTCAGCCAACATCAGACTCAATGATGAAAAACTGAAAGCTATTCCTCTAAAAACAGGAACAAGACAAGAATGCCCAATCTCACCACTCTTATTCAACATAGTATTGGAAGTCCTAGCCAGAGTAAGTTGGCAAGAAAAAGAAATAAAGTTATCCAAGTTGGAAAAGAAGAAGTAAAACTGTCACTATTTGTAAATCACATGATTCTATATGTAGAAAACCCTAAAGAATCCACCAAAAAAAACTATTAGAAATAATTAACAAATTCAGAAAGTTACCTTTCAGAAAGCATACAAAATCAACACACAAAAGTCAGTTGCTTGGGGCTGGCCCGGTGGTGCAGTGGTTAGGTGAGCACATTCTGCTTCAGCAGCCCAGGGTTCACTGGTTCGGATCCTGGGTGTGGACATGGCACCGCTTGGGATGCCATGCTGTGGTAAGCATCCCACATATAAAGTAGAGGAAGATGGGCACAGATGTTAGCTCAGGGCCAGTCTTCCTCAGAAAAAAGAGGAGGATTGGCAGTAGTTAGATCAAGGCTAATCGTCCTCAAAAAAAAAAAAAGGTCAGTTGCCTTTCTATGCACCAAGAACAGAACAGCAGAAAGAGAAATCAGGAATACAATCCCATTTACAATTGTAACAAAAAGAATAGAATACCTAGAAATAAATTTAACCAAGGAGGTGAAAGACTTGTACACTGAAAACTACAAGACACTGTTGAAAGAAATCAAAGAAGCATAAAGAAATGGAAAGATATTTTATGCTCATAAGTTAAAAGAATTACGATAGTTAAAATGTCCATTTTACCTAAAGCAAGCTACAGATTCAATGCAATCCAAATCAAAATCCCTATGACATTTTTTACAGAAATAAAATAAAGAATCCTAAAATTTATATGGAACAACAAAAGAACTTGAATAGCCAAAACAATCCTGAGAAAAAAGAACAGAGCTGGAGGTATTACCCTCCCTGATTTCAAAATATACTACAAAGCTGTAGTAACCAAAACAGCATGGTACTGGCACAAAAACAGACACAAAGATCAATGGAACAGATTGAGAGCCCAGACATAAAAGCATATATTGATGGACAGCCAATTTTTGACAAAGGAGCCAAGAATACATAATAGAGAAAGGAAAGTCTCTTCAATAAATGGTGTTGGGAAAACTGGGAAGCCACATGCAAAAGAATAAAAGTAGACCATTATCTTATACCATGCACAAAAATTAACTCAAAGTGGATCAAAGACTTGAATGTAAGACCTTAACAGGTAAAACTTGTAGAATAAAACATAGGCAGTAAGCTCTTTGACATCTGCCTTGGCACTATGTTTTTGAATACCATGTCTCCTCAGGCAAGTGAGACAAAAGAAAAAATAAACAAATGGGACTACATCAAACTAAAAAGCTCCTGCACAGCAAAGGAAATTATCAACAAAACAAAAAGACAACCCACCAACTGGGAGAAAATACTTGCAAATCAAATATCTAATAAGAGATTAATATCCAAAATATATAAAGAACTCATTCAACTCAACAACCAAAAAATGAACAACTCAAACAAAAACTGGGCTGAGGATATGAACAGACATTTTTCCAAAGAAGATACATAGATGGCCAACAGTCACGTGAAATGATGGTCAACATCACTAATTATTAGGGAAGTACAAATCACCTCACACCCATTGGAAAGGTGATTATTAAAAACACAAGAAATAACAAGTGTTGGAGTGGATGTGGAGAAAAAGGAACACTAGTACCCTGCTGGTGGGAATGTAAATTGGTGCAGCCAATATGGAAAACCATATGGAGACGTCTTAAGAAATTAAAAATAGAAATGCCATATGATCCAGCTATTTCACTCTTAGGTGTTTATCCAAAGAATCCAAAAACACTATTTTGAAAAGATAATATGCACCCTTATGTCGTTGGAGAATTATTCACAATAGCCAAGACTTGGAAGCAACCTAAATACCCAGCCATGGATGGATAAAGAAGATGTGAGATATATAATATACATGTATACATAATGGAATACTACTTGGCCATAAAAAAGACAAAATTTTGCCATTTTTTACAACATGGATGGACCTTGAGGGTATTATGCAAAGCAAAATAAGTCAGACTAAGAGAATAAGTCAGATGGAGAACAACAATAATCATATGACTTCACACATATATGGAAGATAAACAAACAAGCAAACACAGAGAACAGATAGGTGGTTACCAGAGGGGAGGTGGGCGTGGGGCAAGCAAAAGGGGTAAATGGGCTTATGTGTATAGTTATGGATGGCAACTAGTCTTTTGGTGGTGAATATGATGTGGTCTATACAGAAGTCAAAATATAATGATGTACACCTGAAATTTATATAATGTTCTACACCAATGTGACCTCAACAAAAACAAATGGATCATGGACTGCAATATAAAATATGACTATAAACCATTTGAAAAAAAAAATAGAAATCTTCAGGACCTAAGGCTAGGCAGAGTTCTTAAACAAGACACCAAAAGGGAAAATGTATAAATTGGATCTAATCAAAAGTAAAAATGTTTTTAAGTAAAATACCCTATGATGAGAATAAAATGACAAAGTAT
The DNA here is from genome assembly GCF_041296265.1 of Equus caballus. Classification (NCBI taxonomy): domain Eukaryota; kingdom Metazoa; phylum Chordata; class Mammalia; order Perissodactyla; family Equidae; genus Equus; species Equus caballus. The sequence continues at coordinate 19,243,122 of NC_091704.1, forward strand.
AGCTTGGGGAAAATATTTGCAAACAATGTATCTGACAAACAACCATACAACTAGAAAATAGGCAAAAATGAACAGACATTCCAAAGGAGTCATGATGGCCACAGTGGCTAGGTGGTAGTGGTGGCAGCAGCACCAGCAGTGGCAGTGGCAGTGGCAGCAGCAGTGGCACTGGTGATAACTAGAAGAAAAGATGGAAAGTTCAAGTGGTGAGTGAAAGTCTGCCCAGCTGCATGAGCTGCAGCTGCAGGGTCCCTTTGCTCTTCAGTAACACCTGGATTTCTAAGAAGAGACCTCTGTAAAAAGGGGAAGGGAAAGAAAAGGAAAGAAGGTGGACAAAGAGAACTAAAGGGGCACATTTCCTGCCGTCTGCTGCAGAATTTCAGCAAGAGGTCTGCCCATGGACTTCTGGAATTCCTCCACTCAAGGATCCCACTACAGGGCTCTTGGCACATCCAAAACCCCAAGTGCTAAGCACACACCTCCCCCAAGTCTGCCACCATGATGTTTTTAAGGGCGAGTCAGTTTCAGTAAGAGAAATTAAAAAAAACTTGTGCTTATTGTCACCTTCTGTAAAATAAAAGGCCTCTAATTTTCAATCTGTTGAACTGTTAGATTCAAAGTAAACAAAGCTTTAACTAAATAAGAAAGGTGTTCACTACTCCAAATGTGACAGCAGAGGCACATTTCATCCAACACTATGAAAAATCATGGTAATATGGTATCAGAAAAGGAAAATGACAATTCTCCAGAAACTGAACTCAAAGATACAGAATATTGCAATCTAACTAATAAAGAGTTCAAAATAGCTGTTATGAAGAAATTCAATGAGCTACAAGGAAACTGAAACAGACAATTCAATAAACTCAGGAGTAAATTTAATGAACAGAAGTACTTTACCAGAGAGATTGAAATTCTAAAGAGAACACAACAGAAATTCTGGAGCTGAAGAACTCAGTATATTAGATTTTTAAAAAGCATTAGAAAGCATTGGAAATAGAGTAGATCAGATAGAAGAGAACATAAGTGATCTGGAAACAGAAATTTAGAAATGATTCAGGTAGAAGAGGAGAAAGAAGTAAAATTTTTAAAAACTGAAGAAATCCTACAAGAGTTATCAAACTCATAGAAAAGCCAATATAAAAATAATGGGTATCCAAGAAGAGGAGAGAGAGAAGAGGGAGAGTTTATTTAAAAAAATAATAGCTGACAACTTCCCAAATCTGGGGAAAGAATTGGATATTTAAATCCATAAAACTAATAGAACACTTTATTATTTCAATGCCAAAAGACCTTTTCCAAAACACATTATATTAAAACTGTCAAAAGTCAATGATAAAGAAAGAATTTCAAAGGCAGCAAGGGAAAAAGGAAATTAAGCTACAGAGTCTGGGAAGATGGCAGCGTGGGAGGATTCTGAACTCACCTCTTCCCACAGATACAAGAAATCTACAACTACACATGGAAAAATTACCTCTCAGAGAGATCTGGAAACTGGGAAAAAAGAACTCCCACAACATGGGACAACAGTGACAGGGGTGGAAGAGGCAGAAATAACCTCTGCTGAGGAAAAAAAACACATCCTAGCAGTTCCACTTCAATTTTCAAGGTTCAAAGCTTTTCCCCAAGGCGTTGGGGGATGTGAGTTGGGGATCTATGCCACAATCGACATCCCAGCCTTTGGATTCAACACAATTAAGACAAGATCCTGTAATACCTGGCTTGGCTGGCTTTAAAATCCAACAGCAAACGTCCCCAGAAAAACTATCAAACTTTACAGAAAGAAAAGCCTGCTCTTAAAGGGCCCACATACAGATTCACCTGTTCCAGGAACCAACACAAACATACCAGAAAATAAAGGTGTATAGTCCATTGGTAAAAGAGACTAACTTAAGCTCTGAATGCATTTAAGAGAGGCAGCAGGCAACTGGGCCAAGCTCCCCAAGGACTGAGACACTGGCAACAGCCATTTTTGTGACCTAGCAGTCTTGCTGGCATGGATGCTGGCAGATGCCATTGTATTTCTTCTTCTGGCCTATCAGTGCAGGGGTTTGTCCTGTCCTCTAGAGCACTGATTTAATTCAGTGAAGCTAGGGCAGGCAGCCCACCCCAGGGACTGGCCCTGCCAAGCAGCAAGCCCACAGCAAAATTGTGGGCCCATGTTGCCAAGGAGTGTGGGATATCTTCAGTGGGGCAAGTGAGTCTGCCTCAGCAAGGCAGGCCTGTGTTGGAAGGGTGTGTGGTTCTGTGAGCAAAGGGGAGTGTCAGTTGCAGCAGACTCATGCCCCTAGCTATCCCAGGCAGACACACAGGGGATCTGCCCCACCTCCCAACACCTGAAATGACTGCGTACTCCTACATCTAGGGTCAGTAGTCCATTTGCACTCCTGAAAGAGCCAAAAAAAGCTATGTACTGCAGAAAGTCACACCAGAGGCCTGAGAAACTGTGAACCCCTGAGCATAGCAACAAACCACACTGGGGGCTTGAATTCCTTAACAGCAAAACATCAGTCCTGTGATATTAAACCTCCCAGCAAGCCATGTAGGGGCTTTCCCTGCCCAATAAAGCAACCATAGCGGCCACACAAGACTGAGACTTTTAACCAGCCAGCCCTGGGACCAGCCTAGCTTATCTGTGTGCCCATAGCAAGAGTAACCCTGCCAAAACAGAAGTGTTCACATAACCCACACAGGGGACACTCCTGGAATATTTTGGATCAGGTGATGAGAGGGAAGCACAATGTCGGGCCCCATAAGGCATCTCCTACATAAGACCACATTTCCAAGATTGGGAGATATAGCTGATCTAAACAATACATAGATATAAACACAGCAAAGTAAGTAAAATGAAGAGACAAAGGAATATGTTCCAAATAAGAGAACAGCACAAATCCTCAGAAAAATAACTAAATAAAACAGAAATAAACATTCTACCTGATAAAGGGTACAAACTAATTATCATAAAGATGCTTAGTGACCTTGGGAGAAGAATAGATGAACACAGTGAGAACTTAAACAAAGAACTTGAAAATATGAAAAAGAATCAATCAGAAATGAAGAATACAATAATGGAAAAGAAAAATTCACCAGAGGGAATCAACAGCAGAGTAGATAACACAGTAGAATGGTTCACTTATTTGGAAGAAAAAGTAGGGGAAATCTCCAAAGTTGAACACAAAAAACAAAAAAGAATTTCAAGTATCGAGGACAGTCTAAAGGACCTCTTGGAGCATATCAAGCAACCTAACATCCATATTCTAAGTGTCCCATAAAAAGAGAGAGACAAAAGGACAGAGACACATTTGAAGAAATAGTAGCTGAAAACTTCCCTGACCTAAGGAAGGAAAAAAACATGCAAGTACAGGAAGCACAGAGAAAACAAACAAGATGAAACAAAAGACGCCCACACCAAGACACACTATAATTTAACTGTCAAGAATTAAAGATAAAGAGAGAATCCTAAAACCTGCAAGAGAAAGGCAAAAAGTTACATACAAAGAAAATCCCATAAGACTATCAGCTGACTTTTCAGCAGAAACCTTACAGACTATAAGGCAGTGGCATGATATTTTCAAAGTGTCAAAAGGAAAAAAATTACACCCAAGAATGATCTAGCCAACAAGATTATCATTTAGAATGGAAAGACTGATAAAAGAGTTTTCCAGACAAGCAAAAACTACAGGAGTTTATCATCACTAAATCAGGCTTACAAGAAATGTTAAAGGGACTTATTTAAGTGGAAAAGAATAGATGACAAATCAGATTAACAAAATTATCAAAGGAAAAAAATCACTGGTAAAGGCAAATATACAGTAAAGGGAGTGGATCGATCACCTATAAAGCTAGTATGAAAGTCAAAAGACAAAAGTACTAAAAATATCTATCTACATGATAAGAGGTTAAAGGATACACAAAAATAAAAGGTAAAATATGGGAGGAGGAAATGTATAGGATTTATAGTAAGAGGTAAACTTAAGCGACCTTACTTATATAGATTCCTATTTACACAGGTTATTATATATGAACCTTGTGGTAATCACACGCCAGAAACCTATCATAAATACACAAAAAATAAAGAGAAAAGAATCCAAACAGAATAATAAAGAAAGCCATAAAGTCACAAAGAAGGAGAGCAAGAGAAGAAGAAAGGAACATAGAAAAACTACTAAAACAACCAGAAAAAAAGTAACAAAATGGAAATAAGTACATTCTTATCAATAGCTACTCTAAGTGTCAATGGATGAAATGCTCCAATTATAAGACATAGTGTGGCTTATTGGAAGAAAAACAAGACCCATACGGATGCTGCATACAAGAGAAACACTTCAGACCTAAAGACACTCACAAACTGAAAGTGAAGGGGATGGAAACAGATAACTTATGAAAATGGAAACAAAAAGAAAATGGGGTAGCGATATTTACCTCAGACAAAATAGACTTTAAAACAAAAACTGTAATAAGAGACAAAGAAGGGCACTACATAACGCTAACAGGAACAATACGACAGGAGGACATAACAATTATAAATATCTATGCACTCACGTAGGAGCACCTAAATATATAAAGCAATTATTAATAAACATAAAAGGAGAAATAGACAGTAACACAATAATAGTAGGGGACTTTTACACTCCACTTACACCAGTGGATAGATTATCCAAACAGAAGATCAATAAGGAAACATTGGCCTTAAATGACACATTAAACCAGATGGACTTAGAAGATATAGACAGAACATTCCATCCAAAACCACAGAATACAGATACTTTGCAAATTCACATGGAAAATACTCCAGGATAGATTACCCATTAGGCCACAAAACAAGTCTCGATAAATTTAAGAAGATTGAAACAATACAAAGCATCTTTTCTGAGCACATTGGTATGAAACTAGAAATCAACTACAAGAAGAAAATTGGAAAAGCCACAAACATGTGGAGATTAAACAAAATGCTACTGAACAACGATTGGATCAAAGGAAAAATTTAAAAATGCCTGGAGACAAATGAAAATAAAAAATATGACAAACCAAAATTTATGGGATACAGAAAAAGTGGTTCTAAAAGGGAAGTTCATAGTAATACAGGCTACCTCAACAGAGAAGAAAAATCTCAAATAAACAGTCTAACAGTGCATCTACAGGAACAGGAAAAGGAAGAGTAAACAAGGCCCAAAATCAGTACAAGGAAGAAAATAATAAAAATCAGAGCACAAAGAAATGAAATAGAGACTAAAAAAAAATAGCAAAAATCAATGAAACAGTTGATTTTTTCAAAACATAAACAAACGTTTAGATAGACTTACCAAGAAAAAAAGTGAGAATAATCAAGTAAATAAAATCATAAACTTAAGAGGAGAAATTACAATGGACACCACAGAAATATGAATTTTTATAAGAGAATACTAAGAAAAGCTGTACAAGAAATTGGATAATCTAGAAGAAATGGATAAATTCTTAGAATCATACACCTTCCAAAACCGAATCTAGAAGAAATAGAATATTACTAGGCCAATTACTAGTAAGGAGATCAAAACAGTAATCAAAATCCTCCCAAAAAACAAAAGTCCAGGACAAGACAGCTTCCCTGGGGAATTCCACCTAACAGTCAAGAAGATATCACATCTATCCTTCTCAAACTCTTCCAAAGACTCGAAGAGGAAGGGAGGCTTCCTGACTCATTCTATGAGGTCAATATTATGCTGATACCAAAACAAGACAAGGACAACATAAAAGAAAATTCCAGGCCAATATAATTGATTAACATAGATGGAAAAATCCTCAATGAAATACTAGCAAATGAAATATAACAATACATTAAAAGGATCATACACCATGATCAAATGGGATTTATTCCAGGGTTGCGGGTATGGTTCAACATATGCAAATCAATTAATGTGATACACTGCATTAACAAAATGAAGAATAAAAATCACATGATCATCTCAACAGATGTATAGAAAGCATTTGACAAGATATAGCATCCATTTATGATAAAAACGTTCAATAAAATGGGTATAGAAGGAAAGGACCTCAACACAATAAAGGCCATATATGACAAGCCCACAGCTAACATCATACTAAATGGTGAAAAACTGAAAGCTATCCCTTTAAAAAATAGGAAGAAGACAAGAACGTCCATTTTTGTCACTCTTTTTTTTCATTTCAGTAACACTGGTTTATACCATTATATAAATTTCAGGTGTACATCACCATACATTCCAAATTCTGTGTAGATTACATCATGTTCACCACTCAAAGACTAACTACAATCCATCACCACACATATGTGCCTAATCACTCCTTCTCCCTCTGACTTATATCGTTTAGCATAACACCCTGAAGGTCCGTCCATGTTGTCACAATTGGCCAGATTTCATCATTTCTTATGGCTGAGTAGTATTCCATTGTGTACATATACCACATCTGCATCCATCCAACCCTAGTTGGGAACCTAGGTTGCTTCCAAGTCTTGACTATTGTGAATAATGCTGCGACAATAATAAATGCAACTTGGTTATTGTGAATAATGCAACTTAGGGGTACATGTATCTTTATGTATTTGCATTTTCAAGTTCTTTGGATAAATACCCAGCAGTGGAATAGATCAATCGTACAGTAGATCTATTCTTAATTTTCTGAGGAAACTCCATACTATTTTCCATAGTGCCTTCACCAGTTTGCACTCCCACCAGCAGTGTACGAGGGTTGCCTACTCTCCACATCCTCTCCAACACTCATTATTTCCAGTCTTGTTAATTACAGCCATTCTGATGGGTGTGAGGTGATACCTCATTGTAATTTTGATTTGTATTTCCCTGATAGATAATGATGTTGAACATCTTTTCATGTGCCTGTCAGCCATCTGTATATCTTCTTTGGAGAAATGTCTGTTCAGGTCTTTTGCCGATGTTTTAATTGGGTTAGGTTTTTTTGTTGTTGAGCTGTATGAGTTCTTTGTATATTAACCCCTTATCAGATAGATGGTTTGCAAATATCTTCTCCCAATTGCTAGGTTGTCTTTCTGGGGTTTTTTGATGGTTTCCTTTGCTGTGCAGAAGTTTTTAGTTTGATGTAGTCCTGTTTGTTTATTTTTTCTATTGTTTCAATTGACCGGCCAGACATGGTATTTGAAAAAAATGCTGCTAAGATTGACGTCGAAAAGCATCCTGCATATATTTTCTTCTAGATGTTTCATGGTCCCAGGTCTTACATTCAAGTCTTTCATCCATTTTGTGTTAATTTTTGTGCATGGTGTAAGATATTGGTCCGCTTTCATTCTTTTGCATCTGGCTGTCCAGTTTTCCCAACACCATTTATTGAAGAGAGTTTCCTTTCTCTATTGTATGTTCTTGGCTCCCTTGTCAAAAATTAATTGTCCATATGTGTGTGGGTTTATATCTGGGTTCTCAATTCTGTTCCAATGATCTCTGTGTCTGTTTTGTGTCAGTACCATGCTGTTTTGGTTGCTATAGCTTTGTAGTAGATTTTGAAATTAGGGATTGTGATATATCCAGGTTTGTTCTTTTTTCTGAGGACTCCTTTGTCTATTCGGGGTCTTTTGTTGTTCCATGTACATCATAGGATTCTTTGTTCAATTTCTGTGAAAACAATCATTGGAACTTTGATAGGAATTTCAATGAATCTAGATTGCTTTAGGAAGTATGGACACATTAATTGTTCCAATCCAAGAGCACAGAATATCTTTCCATTTCTTTGTGTCTTCTTGAATTTCTTTCAACAATGTTTTATGTTTTCAGTGTTACAGCTCTTTCACCTCTTTGGTCATGTTTATTCCTAGGTATTTCATTGTTTTTGTTGCAATTATGAATGGGATTGTATTCTTAAATTCTCTTTCTCCTACTTTGTTGTTACTGTATAGAAATGCAACTGATTTTTGTATGTTGACTTTGTATCCTGCAACTTGACCCTATTCATTTATTATTTCTAAAAGTTTTTTGGTGGATTCTTTAGGATTTTCTAAACATGAAATCATGTCATCTGCAAAGAGCGAAAGTTTCACTTCTTCCTTTCCAATTTGGATCCCTTTTATTTATTTTCCTTGCCGTATTGCTCTAGCTACAACTTCCAATACTACGTTAGATAAGAGTGGTGAAAGTGGACATCCTTGTCTGGTTCCTGTTCTTAGAGAGATAGCTTTCAGTTTTTTTCCATTGAGAATGAATATTAGATGTGTATTTTTCATATATGTCCTTTGTGACGTTGAGGTGCTTTCCTTCTGTACCCATTTTAATCAAAGTTTTTTTTATCATAAATGGATGCTGTATCATGTCAAATGCTCTCTCTGTACCTATTCAGATGTTCACGTGACTGTTATTCTTCATTTTGTCAGTGTGGTGTATCATGTTGATTTGTGGATGTTGAACCATCCCTGCATCCTTGGACTAAATCTCACTTGAGCATGGTATATGATTTTTTAAAATATATTGTGTTTGAATTGCTAGTATTTTGTTGAGGATATTTGCATCAATATTCATCAGTGATATTACCTGTAATTTTCATTTTTTCTGTTGTCCTTGTCTGCTTTTGGTATCAGGGTAATATTGGTTTTGTAGAATGGGTTAGGAAGCTTCCCCTCCTCTTCAATTTTTTGGAAGAGTTTGAGAAGGATAGGTGTTAAATCTTCTTTGAATGTTTGGTAGAATTCACCAGGGAAGCTGTCTGCTCCTGGCCTCTTGTTTTTTGGGAGGTTTTTGATTACTATTTCAATCTCCTTACTGGTGATTTTTCGACTCAAATTGCTTCAGTTTTAGAAGGTTGTATGATTCTAAGAATTTATCCATTTCTTCTAAATTATCCAACTTGTTGGTGTATAGCTTTTCATAGTATTTTCTTATAGTCTTTTTATTTCTGAGGTGTCCATTGTAATTTCTCCTCTTTCACTCCTATTTATTTGAGCCTTCTCTCTTTTTTCTTGCTGAGTCTAGCTAAAGCTTTGTCAATTTTGTTTATCTTTTCAAAGAACCAGCTCTTGGTTTCATTGATTTTTTTTTCTGTTTTCTTAGTCTCTATTTCATTTATTTCTGCTCTGATTTTTATTATTTCGTTCCTTCTGCTGATTTTGGGCTTTGTTCTTTTTCCAGTTCCTTTAGATACACTGTTAGATTGTTTATTTGAGATTTTTTCTTCTTTTTTGAGGTAGGCCTATATTGCTGTGAACTTCTCTCTTATAACCACTTTTGCTGTTCCCATAAATTTTGCCATGTCATATTTTCATTTTCATTTGACTCCAGGTATTTTTTAATTTCTCCTTTGATTTCTTAATTGGCTCAATCATTGTTCAATAGGATTTTCTTCAATCTCAACATATTTGTGGCTTTTCCAATTTTCTTCCCATAGTTGATTTCTAGTTTCATACCTTTATGGTCAGAAAAAAATGCTTTGTACTATTTCAATCTTTTTAAATTTATTGAGACTTATTTTGTAGCCTAATATGTGATCAATCCTGGACGATGTTCCATGTGCACTTGAAAAGAATGCTCAGTCTGCCGATTTTGGATGGAATGCTCTGTAAATATCTAAGTCCATCTGGTGTAATGTGCCATTTAAGGCCAACACTTCCTAATTGATCTTCTGTTTGGATGATCCATCCATTGGTGTAAGAGGAGTGTAGAAGTCCCCTATTATTATTGTGTTACTGTCTATTTCACGTTTTTTGTCTGTTTATAATTGCTTCATATATTTAGGTGCTCCTATGTTGGGTGCACAGATGTTTACAACTGCTATATCCTCTTGTTGGATTGTTCCCTTTATCATTATGTAGTGCCCTTGTCTCTTGTCACAGTTTTTGTTCTAAAGTCTATTTTATCTGATATAAGTATTGCTACCCCAGCTTTCTTTTCTTTTCCACTTGCATGGAGTATCTTTTTCCATCCCTTCACTTTCAGTTTGTGAGTGTCTCTAGGTCTGAAATGTGTCTCTTTTATGAAACATACATATGGGTCTTTTTTTTATCCAATCAGCCACCCTATGCCTTTTGGTGGGAGCATTTAGTCAGCTGAAATTTAAAGTAGCTATTAATAATTAATAGCTTATTGCCATTTTGTTCCTTGTTTTGGTTGTTTTAGTAGTTCTCTGTTCCTTTCGTCTCTAGCTCTCCTCTCTTGTGTTTTGATGGCTTTCTTTAGTATTATCTTTGGGCTCCTTTCTCTTATTTTTTGTGTATTTATTATAGGTTTCTGGTTTGTGGTTACCATGAAGTTATTATATGACAACCTACAAATAGCAATCTATATTAAGTTGATGGTCTCTTTAGTTTGACCACTTGCTAAAAGTTCTATTCTTTTACTCCCCTCCTCTCACATTTTATGTCTTTGACATCATATCTAACCTCTTTCTTTCTGTGTGTGTATCCGTTACCCTCTTATCATTGAAATAGGTAATTTCAGTACTTTTCTCTCTTGATCTTCCTATTATCTTCATATGCGGTTGATCTGCTATGTTTACTGTACTTTGACTTTACCAGTAATTTTATTGCCTCTTTTGAAATAATTTTCTTATTCTTATTGTGGTTTTCTCCTACCCACTTAAATAAGTCCTTTTAGAATTTCTTGTAAAACTGGTTTCTTGGTGATAAACTCCTTTAACTTTTACTTCTTTGGCAAACTCTTTATCTCTCCTTCCATTCTGATATCCTTGCTGGGAAGAGTATTCCTGGCTGAAGGTTTCTTCCTTTCAGCAATTTAAATATATCATGCCACTCTCTCCTAGCCTGTAAGGTTTCTGCTTAGAAGTCAGCTGAAAGCCTTATGGGGTTTCCTTTGTATATTACCTGTTGCCTTTTAAGGGCTTTTATGATTCTCTCTTTATCTTTAATTTTTGACATTTAAATTATAATGTGCCTTGGTGTGGGCCTCTTTGGGTTTATCTTGTTTGGTGCTCTCTGTGCTTCCTGTACTTGGATGTCTGTTTCCTTCCTTAGGTTAGGAAATTTTTCAGCTATTACTTCTTCAAACATATTTTCTGCCGTTTAGCTCTCTCTTCTCCTTCTGGGACATTTATAATGCAAATTTTAGTGTGTTTCCTGTCCCAGAGGTCACTTAGACTTCTCATTCTTTTTAATTTTTGTCTATTCAGCTTGGGTGATTACCTTTAATCTTTCAATTGTCTCATTGATCCATACTTCTGTATCATCTACTCTGCTACTGAGTCACTCTAGTGAGTTTTTCATTTCCATAGTGTATTGTTCATTTGATTGGTTCTTTTTTATAGTTTCCAATTCTTTATTGATGTTCTCACTGAGTTCATCTATTCTTCTCCCAAGATCTGTAAGCCTCCTTATGACTTTTTGTTTGAACTCTTTGTCAGGTAGATTGTTTATTTCTGTTTCATTAGTTCTTTTTCTGGGGTTTTGGCCTGTTCCCTTACTTAGAACATATTCCTTTGCCTCCTCAATTTGCTTCTTTCTTTGTGCTTATATCTATGTATTTGATGAGTCAGCTATATGTGACCTTGGAGAGGTGGCCTTATCTAAGAAATGCCTTATGAGTCCCAGCAGTGTGCTTCCCTCTTGTCACCAACTCCCAATGTTCCAGGAGTAACCCTTGTGTGGGCTACTCGTGTCATCCTGTTGTGGCAGAGTTGCTCTTGCTGCAGGTGCCCCAGGAGGCTAGGCTGTACCCCTGCCCAGCTGCTTGTAATTCTCAGCTGTATTTGGTGGCTATTGACACTTCCATCACTTTTTTTGGGCCTGGGGAGCCCCAGCACAGTTGGCTGCAAGGTCTAATAGCACATTCCTGTTGCAGTTTTTGTAAGTGAGTAAGCCCCCAGCATGGCTAGTTGCTAGGCTCAGGGGCTTACAATTGCTATAGGCCTTTAGCCTGCAAGCCTGTCAGCTCTCTCAGGATTGTGGCTGAGTGGGGCTGGCCCCAGGATGGGATTACTGGATTGTTTCAGGCTTTAGAAGGTGGGATCAATCCCCTATGTGGCTGTTTGAGAAGTACAAGTCTTCAGCAGCTGAGAAGTCCCACCACCCACAGGGACACACACACTGTCAACACAGTCCTGCCCCATATGCATGTCCCTACCCACTGAAGTGAACTTAGTCACTCCATTGCTGGGGCCTCACACCACCAATGCCCCACATACTCCACTCACTCCTCATGCACAACCTGCCCCACAGATTTGGATCTACTCAGTTGCAAAGCATCCAAGAACCCACCTGATGCAGGCCCACAAGTTTTTCTACGGCTTGCTGTTGCATAGGGCCAGTCCCTATGGTGGGCTGCCTGCCCTGGCTGAGCTGGATTAAATCAGTGCTCTAGTGGGTGGGGCAGATCCTGGGCTAACAGACCAGGGGAAGAACTCCAATGGCATCTGCCAGCATCTGTGTCAGCATGCCTGTACTGGGTCACGATAATGGTTGCTGTCAATGTTTCAGTTCCTGGAGAGGTCTCACCTCTCACCAAGATGCACCCAGCGCCTATGAGGTGAGTTTCTTTTCACCAAAGGACTGTACACCTTTATTTCTGGTGATTTTACATTGCTTTCCAAAATGGGTGAATTTGTGCATGGGCACTTTAAGAGCCAGCTTCGTTTTGCCCCTTATGTCTGATGGCTTTTCTGGGGGGGTTCCCTGTTGTTGTTAGTAGGCAGGAAAGCCAGATATCAGGAGACTCATCTCACTTGCGCTAAGTTCAAAGGATGCTAATAGTGGTAACACTCCCTGGCTCAGCTCCCCCACTTCTCCAGGGAAGGCTGCATAGCTTAGGATTGCTCTTGGCTGGCTGTGAAGTTCTGCAGCTCACGAAGGTGGCTTTTTACTTTCCAGAAAGGAATTTCTGCCTCTCCCACTTCATCAGGACTGTCCCTTGTTGTGGGAGTTCTTTTTATCCAGTTTTCATTTCTCTCTCAGGAGTAATTTTTCCCAGTGTAGTTGTATATTGGTCGTGTCTGTGGTAAGAGGTGAGTTCAGAGTCCACCTACACTGCCATCTTGACACCATGTCTCACAATTTCTTTTAATGTCTCCTTAATGTTTATCAATTTTTTCAAACATTTGATGAAAAGTCTATTTCTTTCCATGCTTTTTTTCATAAATTGTTATAGTACCCTGCCTCTTTTGGTAGGGGAGAATTTTCTTCCCTGAGGTAAGCCATGTGACCTACTTGGGCCATAGTAAGTTAGTGGAAAATATGCAGAGGATTGGAAAGCACTTGTGCAAGCAACCTTGCTTGTTTTTGTGCCTCTATCATTGTTTTCAACTACCTCAGGTAAGCCTGCTTGACTCAGGAATATAACTGGAAAATGAAAAACAAAGCTTCCCCAGGTAAGCTGCTTCAGCCCAGCCCAGAGTATATCAGAGTCTAAAGTCAACCCACAGATGCATAACAAAGTCATGTGGTGGTAGCACATGACTTAGCCTAACCTATACTGGAAGAGTCACTCATTCAAACCTAATGTAGATCAGCTACCACAGACCCATATCAGGTTATCAAGGAGACTCACAGCTTGTGGCACTTGCTGGCTTCATCTGCCTGCACCATTGGTGCTGGGAGAGCTTGTGGTGCTAACTTGTACTCTGCCCTAAATCTGCTGATAGAAACGGACCCAATTTGCACACAGCAGTAATAAAAGCAGAGCCCAGTCTGGCTGACCTAATCACCAACCTACATCAAGAGACAAGTGGTCCCCTCTTCTTGCACATGTCCCCTCTCCTGGTGCTTGATCTGGTATCTCCTGATCCTATATCCAGTGGCAAAAAGCAACCAGGTACCAGGGTCTTTGGCCCTCCACTCAAAGGCAGAAAGCCATATAAACCCAGACACACCTTTCCACCTAGCAACAGAATATGATCCAGGCAAGGGATCTCATGGCCTTCCATCCAGCATCAGCAGGAAACCAGGACTGGAGTCTCCCAACTCTCCATTCAGACCCTGTGGTTCCTGCCCTCTATCAATATCAGAAAGGGACACAGGTCAGAACTTTCCTCCAGTGACACCAGCAGAGATAGACTGAGAAGCCCACAAGTACAGGGTAGTTGGAAATCAGGGAGTAGAAACATCTCCCATCTTGCAAGTCCATCATCCCTCAAACATCATGTAGAGTCACCTGGTAGCAACAATGACAGGAATCCAAAAGTAAGTCAGAATCTACATGTTAAACAGGGTAAATGTCAGCTAAAATACAAAAATCAAATAGGATCAAGAATGTTCTAACCTAATATCCAAAAAGCCCAGTATACAATTGAAAATCACTCATCACACCAAGAACCAGGAAAATCAAACAAATGAGAAGTGTCACTCAACCAATTTCAATATTAAAATGAATCAGATGTTGGAACTATCTGAAAAAGATTTTAAAGTAAGTGTCACAAAAACATGTTAATAAATTATAAATAATCTTAAACATGAAAAAATAGCAAACTTCAGCAAAGAAATAGAAGGTATAAAAAATAACCAAATAGGAATTATGGAAGTAAACAATAACTGGAATAAAAATATACTTCGATAGTCTCAATAGTAGAACAATGATGACTGAAGTTAAGATTAGAGAACATTATAGTAGATTAATATAATTTACTCAATCTAAACAATAGACATAAAACAGAACAAAAAATATAAGGAACAGAGTTCAGGGATCATGCCACAAAAGTAAAGTACATAAATTTGGTCTTATTGGGGTGCCAGAAGAAGAGGAGATAGAATGTGAGACTGAAAGAATATTTAAAGAAATAATTGCTAAAAGAAAATTCCCAAGTTGAGAGAAGGACATAAACATAGATTCAAGAAGGCAAGTGAACTTCAAATAGGAATAACCCAAAGAAATTTATGCCAAGATATATCATCATAAAAGTTCTAGAAGCCAAAAATAAATAAATATTAAAAGCAACCAGAGAGAAATGACAGGCCTTGTAAGAGAAAACAAATTTGAATGAAAGTGGATTCTACTTCAGAAACCATGGAGACCAGAAGGAAGTAGCACATTTTTCAAGTGCTGAAAGAAAACACACCAACCAGGAATTCTACATTCAGTAAAATCATCCTTCAGGAATCAAGAGAGAGAGTAAAGCTAAGAAGATTTGTCACTAACAGCCCTACACTTAAAAAATGGCTGGTGTAAGATTCCCCCCTCTTTAACAACTAAGTAGGCATTCATCCTACTTAGTGCCTCCGTGGGAGGTGTGGGATCCAGGGCCATATAAATAAGGCACCCAGAAGGAGTCTCACCCACTGTGCATATGGAACAGACCTCACTACAGGCTACAGGACCAATAGGAGGCAGCATGCCTGCCCCCAAAATTCTTGGCTGTAGTTGAGGAAAGCCTAGAGGGTATTGACTTAGGCAGACAACCTCAGATGAGAGAGACTTTGTAGAAGTCCAGCCTTCTCAAGGAGAGAATACAGCACTCCGATGGAGCAAATTAGAAATGCAAGTTTGGACGCATTGGACATTGTAAGAGAAACTTTACCAGCACTGCCCCTTCCACAAACAACATAGGACTGAACTAGACACAGGAAACCTCTTTCATGGGGGAAAAGGAGAGTGGTGAGTGAGTCCTGGCTATCCAACTGTGTGGAACAGTGTTGGAGAAACTTGGTTCTCTCCAGCAGCACCCAGAGTACTGAGGCGGACCTTCATTACTAGGTTGAGGGAGGAAATCAGAAAAGAGGCAGATAAGAATATCAAAGGGATATGTTTCCTATTGACTGGGCACAGTACCTCAACAGGAAGCCTGCGTATGAACCTCTGAGGGAACTTCACGTGAAGATCCCATCACCAGGCTTGCAAGAGCCCCCAATACCCTGGGTGCTACCCTCACACCTCCTTCCACTCTGTGGCTGGCTCCTTGTATGCACTACTGAGTGCGGTGGCAAGAGAAAGCTCCAGTGAATGGACTACACTCAGAAAATCAGACCAAGACCACTTGACCATGGGCAAGTGAGAAACCTCAAACTTGAGCTGTTGCACCACATTCTGGAAAACTAAAGAGGTTTCCAGCCACCCATCTGGTAAGTTTTAAGAACCAGGAAAAAACATAAAAGCTTAAGAATTCTGCCACAAAAGGGAGCAAGAAGTGTGCAGTCGGTATTTACATAAAATTTGAGAAAGCCCCAGATATAACAGAACCAATGAACAGTGTATCCCATCTTTAGGCAACCAGTAAAGATTTCAGAAGGTGCCTGCTACTTCAAATGTAAAAATAGAAACACAAAACTCTAATGAACATAAAGAACTAAACAAACATGTCATCACCAAAAGATGACAATAATCCTCAAATAATTAAACTCAAAGACACATAGTTTTGCTATCTAGCTGATAAAGAATTCACAATAGCTATTTTGAGGAAACTCAACAAGCTACAAAAAAAGCCAGGAAAAGACAATTCAATGAAGTCATAAAAATAATACATGAACAAAATGAGATTTTAACAAAGAGAAAGAATTCATAAAGGAGAACCAAACAAAACTTCTGCAGCTGAAGATTTCAATAAATGAGATGAAAAACACAATAGTAAGTATCTAAAACAGAGTATACCAAATTGAACATGGAATTAGTGAACCAAAGAATAGGAACTTTGGGAATAACCCAAACAGAGAAGAAAAATGAAAAGTAGGAAAGAAAGTCTATAGATCTATGGGTTGTTGACAAACATACAAATAGAATCATTGGCATTCCAGGAAAAGAGACGGAGAAAGGGTCAGAAAGTTTATTTAAAGAAATAATGGCTGAGAACTTAACCAAACCTGGGGAAAGAATTGGACATCCAGGTTTACAAAGCTAATAGAGTACCCTATTATCTCAATTCAAAACAACTTTCTCCAAGACATCATAATAAAACTGTCAAATATCAAAGACAAGAGAATCCTAAAAGCAGCGTGAGAAAAAAATATTGTAACCTACAAAGTACACCCCATGAGGCTATCATCAGATTACTCAGAAGAAACCCTAGAGACCAGGAGAGAGTCAAATGAAATATTCAAAGTGTTGAAAGAAAATAATTACCAGCAAAAAGTGCTCTATCTGGAAAGCTATCTTTCAGATATGAAGGAGAAATACAGACTTTCCCAGACAAATAAAAGCTGAGGGAGTTCATCACCACTAGACCTGCCTTGCAAGAAATGGTGAAGTAGTTCTTCAAGCAAAAATGAAAGGACGCTTATCAGCAACATGACAATATAGAACACACAGGTAAAGGTAGATATACAGTCAAATTTAGAAAACTAATTCTGCAATAGAATAGGATGTTATCAACTTAACTATAGTATAAAGGTTAAAATAAAAGAGTTTTAAAAATAACTATAACTATTATAATTTGCAGACAAATACACAATACAAAAAGAGAAACTACTGTGAAAAATATAAAGGGTCAAGCTTTTGTACGTGATCAAATTAAGTTACTATCAGGTTAACATGGACTGTTTTATCTACAAGATATTTTATGTAAGCATCATGGTAAATGAAGAGCAAAAACTTAGAGTAGAATACAAAAGATAAAGAGAGGGGAAGGAGAACATACCACTACAGAAGATCATCAATTCAAAAAGGTATGCAGAAAGAGAAGAAGAAATAATTGAAACAAAAAATAGCCAGAAAGCAATTAAGAAAAATCAAATTAGTAAGCCTTACATATCAAAAATTACTTTAAATGTAAATGAAATAACTAGTCAAAAGGCACAGAGAAGGTGGATAGATTAAAAAACAAGACCCAACTACATGCTGCCTATAAGAGACTCACTTTAGATTTAAGGACACATATAGGACTGAAAGGATGGAAAAAGATATGCTATGCAAGTGGAAACCAAAAGAAAGTGGAAACAGGCAAACTTATGGCAGACAAAATAGACTTCAAGCCAAAAACAGTAACAAGAGACAGAGAAGGTGATTGTACAATGATAAAAGGGTCAAATTGTCAAGAAGATATAACAATTGTAAATATATACACACCCAACAATGGAGCATGTAAATACGTCAAACAAATGTGATAAATCTAGAGGGAGAAATTGACAACATTACAATAAAAGCAGGGATCTTCAATACTCCACTTTTAACAATGGATATATCATTCAAACAGAAAATCACTAAAGAAACATTGAGATTGAACCATACTTCAGTCCAAACAGACATAACAGACAGATAAAGAGCATTCCATCCAATGCAGCAGAACACACATTCTTCTCAAGTGCACACAGAAAATTCTCCAGAACAGCTCATATGATAGGTCACAAAGCAATTTTTAGCAAATATAAGAAGATTAAATTATACCAAGTATCTTTTTGAACCACAATTGCATGAAACTAGAAATCATTAACAGGAGAAAGGCTGGAAAATTCACAACTTTGTGGAGATTAAACAAATACTCCTGAACAACCAATGGGGGTCAAAGAAGAAATCAAAAAGGAAATTAAAAAAATCTTCAAACAAACAAAAATGGAAGCAAAATACATCAAAACCTATCGGAAGCTGCAAAAGCAGTACTAAGGGTGAAGTCTCAAGTGATAAATTCCTACCTTAAGAAACAATACAGATCTCAAAAAATCTCACTTTATAGCTCAAGGAACTAGAAAAAGAAGAATAAATTGAGGCCAAAGTTCACAGAAGGAAAGAAATAACAGAGACAAGAGCAGAAATAAATGACATACAGACCAGAGGGAAAAAATAGAAAAAGTCAATAAAACTTAAGAGGTGGTTCTTTGAAAAGAAACAAAATTGACAAACTTTTAGCTAGACTAAATCAGAAAAAAATACAGTAGATCCAAAATCAAAATGAAACAGGAGACATTATAACTGATACCACAGAAATACAAAGAATTATGAGAGACTACTATGAACAATTATCTACCAACAATTAGAATAACCTAGAAGAAATAGATAAATTCCTAAAAATATATAACCTACCAAGACTGAATCATGAAGAAATAGAAAATCTGAACAGACCAATAATGAGAAAACAGATTGAATCAGTAATCAAAACCTCCCAACACAGAAATGCCCAGGACCAGATGTTTTCACTGGTGAATTCCACAAAACATTTAAAGAATTAATGCCAATCCTCTCAAATTCTTCCAAAAACATTGAATAGAGAACACTCAAAGTCATTTTATGAAGCTAGCATTACCTTGATAACAAAGCCAGATAAGGACATTGCAAGAAAAGAAATTACAGACCAATATGCCTGATGAATAAAGATGCAAAAATTCTCAACAAAATATTAGCAGACCAAGTTCAACAGCACAGTAAAAAAGATCATTCACCATGATCAAGTGGGATTTACCCCTGGAATTTAAGGATGGTTCAACATATGCAAATCAATAAATGTGATATACCACAATAATAGAATGAAAGATAAAAATCATATGATCATCTCAACAGACACAGAAAAAGCATTTGACAAAATACAATATCCTTTCATGTTTTAAAAAAAAGCTCAACAAAACGGCTATAGATGGAATGTTCCTTAACATAAAGGACGTACACAACAAGCCCATAGCTACCCTCACACTCAACAGTAAAAACTTAAAATCAATTCCTTTAAGATAAGGAACAACATAGAAACTATCACCATTCTATTCAAAATACTGTTACAAGTCCTAGCCATAGCAATTAGGCAAGAAAAAGAAATAGAAAGTCTATATTAAAAACAAAGAAGTAAAGTTATCTCTGTCTGCAGATGACATGATCTTATATATAGAAAACCCTAAAGACTCCACTAAAAAAGTTAGAACTCATAAATAAATTTGGTAAAATTGCAAGATTCAAAACCAACATACAGAAATCAGTTGCATTTCTATACACTAACAACAAACTATAAAGGATAAATTAAGAAAGCAATCATATTTATGACAGCATCAAAAACAATAAAATATTTAGGAATAAATTTATGCAAGGAAGTGAAAAATCTGTAGAATGAAAACTGCAAGACTTTGCTGAAAGAAATCAAAGAAGACACAAACGAATGGAAAGACAACCCATGTCCATAGATCAGAAGTTTTAATATTGTTTAAATGTCCATACTAACCAAAGCAATCTACAGATTCACAGCAGTCTCAATAAAAATTCCAATGGCATCTTTCACAGATATAGAAAAAAATCTTAAAATTTTTTGGAACCACAAAAGACTCAACATAGCCAAAGCAATCTTGAGAAAGAACAAAGGTGAAGGCATCCCACTACATGATTCTCAGCTATATTACAAAGCTATAATAATCAAAACAGTATGGTACTGCAATACAACCAGGCACAAATACCAGTGGAACAGAATAGAGAGCCCAGATATAAACCCACATATATATAGTCAACTGATTTTTAACAAGGGTGCCAAGGACAACGGGGGAAAGGACAGTCTTTTCAGTAAATGATGCTGAGAAAACTGGATATCCGCATGCAGAAGAATGAAACTGGACCCCTATCTTACACCATTCACAAAAATTAACTCAAAGTGGATTAAAGACTAAAATATAAGACCTGAAACTATAAAACTTCTAGAGAAAAAGATCCTTGACATTGCACGGTATTGACAATGATATCTTGGATGAGACACCAAAAGCAAAGGGCACAAAAAATAATATAAACAAGTAGGACTATATTAAACTAAAGAGCTTCTATGCAGCAAAGGAAACAATAAATTGAAAAGGCAACCTACATAATGGGAGAAAATATTTGCAAACCATATATCTGATAAGGAGTTAATATCCAAAATATGTAAAGAACTTATACAACTCAATAGCAAAAAAGCAAATAATCCAATTTAAAAATGAGCAAAGGACCTGAAGAGACATTTTTCTAAAGAAGACATGCAAATGGTCAATAGGTGTATGAAAAGATGCTCAACTTCACTAATCATCAAGAAAATGCAAATCAAAACCACAATGCAAATCAAAACCACAATGAGATACCACTTCACGCCTGTTAGGATGGGTTTTATCAAAAAGACAAGAGGTAACAAACGTTGCTGAGGATGTGGAGAACAGAGAATCCTTATATACTGTTAGTGGGAAGGTACAATGGTACAGCCACTATGAAAAACTGTATGGTGGTTCCTCAAAAAATAAAAAATTGAACTACCATTTGATTCAGCAATCCCACTTCTAGGTATATAGGCAAAGAAACTGAAATCAGCCTCTTGAAGAGATAGCTGAATACCCATGTTCATTGAAGCATTATTCACAACAGCCAACATGGAAGCAGCTTAAGTGTCAGTCAATGAATGAATGGATAAAGAAGATGTGGTGTGATACACACACACACACACACACACACACACACACACACACAGCGGAACATTATTCAGCCATGAAAAAGAAGGAAATTCTGACATTTGCAACAATATAGATGGATCTTGATGACATTATGCTGTGTGAGATAAGTCAGAGAAAGACAAATATAGTATGATTTCACTTATATGTGGAATCTAAAAAAGCCAAACTCACAAAAACAGAGTAGAATGATGGTTACCAGGTGCTGGAGAGCGACTGAACTGGGGAAATGTTGTTTAAGGGTACAAACTTGAAACTGGTAAATAAATAAACTCTGGAAATTTAATGTACAACATATTGATTATAGTTAACAATACTGTATTATAAATCATATAACTATATATTTATATTCTATAAACAACCAATTATAAAGTTTCTAAGAGACTAGATCTTAATTATTCTTACTACAAAGAAGAAATGCTAATAATGGGACATGATACAGCTGTTAGCTGATGCTTCAGTGGTATCCATATTGTAATATAAAAATGTATCAAACCACACATCGAACACTTTAAACTTACACAATGTTGCATGTCAAATATAACTCAATAAAGCTGGAAAAAAATAAAATTAAAATAAAGAAGAGGAAAAGAAGATGCACTACGTAGAGAGCGAAAAAGAGGAATTACAGCAGACTAGGCAATGGAAGCAGTGCAAGCCAGAAAATAGCAATTTCTTTAAAGTACTAAAAATAATTTTTAAAAAGTAAACATGAAACTCTTGATCCAGCAAAAATATATTCAAAAACAGATATGATTTAGAGATTTATTCAGACATACAAATGTTGAAAGAGTTCATCACACCCGAAACACAAGAAATTTTAAAAGATATACAATAATCACAAGGAAACTATAGCAGATAGAGATTTGGATCAACACAAGAAGTGAAAAGAACAGAAAATGACAGAAGGGCAGATAACTATATCTTTTTAATTTTACCTGGATTACCATAATATTAGTTGAAATTAGACTATGATAAGTTAAATGCGTACACTAAAAATGTTTTAGTTAAGAACCCATCAAGGAATAAAATGTAATCACACAAAAAATACTTAATCAAAAACAAGGCCAAAATAATAGAAAAAGAAAATAAAGAATAGATGGACCAAATAGAAAAGAAAAAGAAATGTGGTAGATTTAAATGCAAATATATCATCAGTAACATTAAATATAAATGGTCCAAGTGACTCAATTAAAAGACCAAGATTGTCAAATTAGATAAAAATAAACATGACCCAACAATATAGAACCTACTGAAAATATTATGAGACAATGAGGAAACTCAAATAATTACTGAAATATTAAGGAATGATTAATATTTCTGGTAACAGTATTGTAGCTGTGGTTTTATAAATCCATATAGAAATACATTATCTTTTAGAGATATCTAATGAAATACTTGTGGGTGAAATGGTACAATGTCTCACATTTTCTTTAAACTAGTTTAGTTTGTGGCTAGGTGAGTCACGGAGATGAAACCTTTTTAGATCTATCTAGTTGAAGATGGCTGAGTTCACGATACTTGTCTATTTTCATGTTTTGATTTTTTCATAACAAAGTGTTTTTAAAACTTA
Source organism: Equus caballus (assembly GCF_041296265.1). NCBI lineage: Eukaryota > Metazoa > Chordata > Mammalia > Perissodactyla > Equidae > Equus > Equus caballus. Next base: position 19,265,903 of record NC_091704.1, read on the forward strand.
AGGTCAGGCTTTCACTTTCAGTTAAGATATAGTGCGAACGATCCTACTCTCTCTCTCCCAGTGAATGCACTTAAAAATCACAGAAACAATGTACGGATTTGAGGACTCTAAAAAGTAAACAGTAGCAGGTGGGTTGGGGAAGGAAAATATATATTGAAATACCACTTACCGAGCACATTTGTCCTCTTTTCTCTTCTTGTTTCTCTTAGCCTAGATTCAAAAGAAGCTGGAAACCCAGAACTTCACATTGACGTCTAACAGAAAGAGCTCCAGGAGAAGCCGTCCATTTCTGTACTGAGAAGTGGAATTGGGGACCCTTCAGCTCAGAATGAGTGGGGAAAATTCTTTTTTTTCTCTTCTGCCCTGGCCCCTAAGTAATCCTACAGCACCACAGTGACAACAACGGCCAGGCAGGCACCTAAAATGTGATTAAAGAAGAACACTTCTGACTACAGAAGCTGTGATTCTGTAGGGTGTGGGAAGCAGGAACTCCTGCTGGTCTTTTGCTCTATATCGTCTCATTACTTGGAAGAGAAGCAGTCAGAGTCATGAAGAGTGCACACCAGAGTAAAGTAATGAAAGTCACAATTTCTAGCAAAACGACCAGGAAAAGATCCCTAGGAACAGGAGAAAGTTTGGGAGGTAGCTGAGACAGAGGAGCTCAAGAAAGCAATCCTACGAATTTGTGTATAAACTCCTAGGCTCATCTCCAGGCTGCAGATGCTTGAATCTGAATATAAACAGCATATCCCTATCTTTGAGAACAAAAGTATGCAATAGACCACCATACAGACTGCAAACCATCCATCACTGGTACGCATGTGGGATAGATACCAACAGCACTGAAAACACTTTAAAATTGAACTGATAGGGGAAGCAAAGCCCATAGATGGCAGATAGGAACTGTGGCTGAACCTAACTAGGTCAGATACAACTCAAAGATCATCATTTTCCATAGGATGTATTCAAAAGCTAGAGTCCCATAGCATTCAGTTGATCAGAATACAATTCTAAATTGTCTGACATAAAAGAAAGAAGAAAACCTTAACATCTCACGAGAGAAAAGACAATTAATAGACTTTGTCAAAAAAAGATTTTTAAGAAATGATGAAGAATAAAGAGGATCACTCTAAACAAACAGGATCACTTACCAATAATGTCAATAAACCATACTTTCTTCTCTAATCACCCCCAGGTTGTAAGAAGACAATGCTATGGGGGCCCTGTTTCCAATAAAATTAAGGTTATGGTAAGAAAAGCAAGAATGGATATTGGGTCGTCAACTAGCAGTCTCTGCCACAATCCGTCATATTCCCCAATTGAGCAGTCCTAAATTATAGGTATTTGCAGCTTTTCTGTTCCCTGTACAAGATGGAAGTATGAGGACAGACAATAGATTATTATAAAATATACACGCAAAACAGCACATGTACCATAGATGTATGGGTTAAAGAAAAAAACCAGCATTTTATTTGAACTAAGATGCTATCAGTTCAAGATATACCATTATTTTGTACACCATAAAAAAGAAAATGCTGTCAACTAAACTGATATAATGATTTGTCACTGCAAATTTGTATTTCATACTTATTAAAAAGTTGTCCTTCAGACTTTGATTTTTGACACACATACTCTTGTGAATACATGAAAAATAAAGTGACTAAAACAAATTGGTTATTTCTACGACAATGATAACTACATCTCTCAGGGACCATCCTTCCAGAAATGTTAAAATGTGAAAATTAAATACCTATATACTCAACACCTTATGAAATAGGACAATTCCCAACACTACTTAATCTCTTGTGTATACTTTCCAGATGACATCTCTTTTCCACCTTAGAGATATTAGCTTTTCTCAAAACAAACTATTAAATACGTAATCATGTCTTGTTTAGCCTTGTTTTCTAACTGTTCTATAAATGGAACTATATTTCTTCTTCAACTTGCTTCTTCTATTCAGCAGCAGGTGAGATTCACCCACGGCAATATGTCTAACTTCCAATGTTGTATAGTATCCCACTGTATACACACATCATAATTTTTCAATTCTTCAACTGATGGACACTGGAGATATTTCCTGTGCTTTACTCCAAAATTCTCATGGTCTTTTCCTGGAATACATGTATGAGTTTCCTCAGGGTATCGATCTAGATGTGGAATCGTTAAGTGTAGATGATAGCCTTTTTTATTCTGATCACAGAGAAATGCTGCTGTGCTCTTCCTCCCCTCTCCTGAATATCCTGAGTAGACACAAATCCTGTTCTTTCTTAATCTATGGACTGGAATTAACATCTATGTTCATGGACCTTCAGACAGAAGAGGGAGAAGGAGATAGAGGTGCTTCTGAGCCCACAGAACGTGACTTTCGGTCATAGCCTGGGGAACCAAAGGCAGGTAGTGGTTAAAGCAAGAAGCAGCACTCCTCTTGGTTCTGCTGAGCAAACGTATGAGGTGGGGCTGTGCTAGGCAGGAGCCTGGGGTCTCAGGCTTCACTTTAGCTGATGTCACAGAAATTTCCAAGGTCATTACTATGCTGTGGGACATGTAAACTAAAAAAGACAAGTGTTTCATTGCAAAAAGGAAAGTATTATTTATTCGATGTAAAAGGCAAGCAGAGTGGAAACAGCTTGCCCCCCAAGACCTTGTGCCTCTTGTGATGGGCTTCCAAGGTTACTGCCTTCTTGGCTGCACTTGTCACAGTACCAGTGACCTCTAGCTCCTTACCACAATCTGAAGACTGCATGATATGGCCTCCAGGCTGCTCTCCTCCACACTGTCTCCCCTATCTACAGCAGGTTATTATTTCTTAGTAAAGAGCCTATCCCATTGGATCTTTCACTTTCAGAACCTTGCTCTACTGTCTGCGTAGTAAGGAGGGTTTTGAAGTTCTGAAGAAAGAGCCAGTTTTTTCTGGGGCTCTTATTTGAAGACCCTGGAAAAAGAGTCAGGATGATAATCAATAAAGGTACCCCAAGGAAAATGAGAAAGAGGTTTTTATCTTGATTCTCACTTAATTTACTCATGGATTCTGATTCAAAAGTCTACTAATGATCATATCATTTCTTGGCTTAAAAAAAAAAAAAAAGCCCACAATCAAGTGCAAACTTCTAAGTATGTCATTTGAGGCCTGTGACAGTCTGGACCCACTTGTTCTAACCATCTTATCTCCAACTGCTCCCCCATGGGCACACGGTACTTCAGCCAAACTTGACTAGTGACTGCCTCAAACACATTTTCTCTTATCCTCTAGCATGTGGTACTGTGAAGGCATTGCTCAAATTCTGTCTCACAGTGTAGCTTTATATCCTTAATATATCTTATCTCCCTACAGAGACTGTGAGCTCCCTGAGGGCTTTATTCCTAAGGGCTGCATAGCTCACCCTGCTCTGTCCAAAGCAGAGAATCTGGCATACTGTAGGCACACATCAAAGTCTACTTAAAAAGTACTGAGTCACCATATCTTGTCCTATTAAACTGGAACATCTTCAAATACAAAGATCAAGTCAGATCTGTCCAACTGAGCTCATTAATGCCGTATTTGCTCATCTTCTTCTACTTTCCCACCTCTGTGAACAGCACTGCCATCCACCCAGACCCTCAGGAAGGAAACCTGGGGGTCACTTCATATTCTCCCCATCACTCACTCCCTCATCTAATCACTCACCACATTCTATGGGGTCTATGTCCGTGACTCATCTATGTGTCCATTGTTCAGGCCTTTTATCATCTCTTCCTGCATGGCCATCATCCTAACTGGCCTCTCTGATTTCAGTCTCCCTGCACTCACCTGAGCAGGGAGCACTCTAAGCACAGTTGTGGTCAAGTCACTCCTTTGCCCCACATACCTCGGTAGGTTCTGTCCCATGACCTGCATGAGCACATCTTTCCTACTGCATTTCCTGCTGCTCCAACTACACAGAGCTGTGAGTATCCTAAACACACCCAGCTGCCCTTTATGCCTTTGAGCCTCTATGGAAGCTGTACCCCGTATCTCAGCATATACTCCCCACTCTGCCTGATTTGTCTTTATACATACCAGTTGTTAGCACAGGGCAAGGCATGCAGTGGGCATTTAATTGTTTCAAGAGATGAATGAATTGACCTACTTCAGGCAAGTTATGTTTACCCATGTTTGATAGATCGTGATGACATTTGAGATCCAGTCTAGTTGATATCCTCAAGTTTCATGAATGTCTAAAATATGTTCCCTCCTAGACTAGGAAGAGCTGCAAAAGAAGGGAAGGGAACCAATCTCTGGATTACGGCGTCCCATCTGACCTAGTCATGGATCGGCTCCTCCTCAATTTTTGAGAAAACCTGAAAAACAAAACAGAACAAGTTTAGTCAAAACAAATACCACATAATGTCAAGATTTTGATATATAAACACCATTTCCCAATAAAAAGAGCCCGGACTCCTTGAAGAAGTGGTTAATTGCAGGGCTAGGACATGGAAAATGTGAGTTTGGAACATCTTGTAGAAAATGCCAAGAAAGACAGACGCTTGTTGCAGGAACATAGGAGACAAACTGAAAGAGTTACTAAAGGTCTTAGAATAATTTAAGCAAAATAATAATAATAACAGTGGGGGATTATAACCCATAGAATAAATATCCATGTCATAAATAATAATAATAATAAATAAATAAATAAATAATTGAATAAAAACAAATGAGGGAGAAAGGATAATTCTTCCTAATAGTAGAATTCCAATTATTACATGTAAAGGGAATCAGGGAAACATAAAATCTCCACTAGGCAAACACCACAGGAATAATTGCTGCAGACAAAACCCACTGATGAATGCTAAAAGCAGTGAGCAAACACTTGGGGAAAAACAGGTTTTTGAAAAGAAATAACCAGTAAATGCAGTTTGGGATCCTGGAACCAAAACACCAATGAAATTCAAATGTTTAGCTGAGTTAATAAGATTGTACTAATGTTAATCTGGTTCTGATGATTGTATTATGGTTATGTAGGGTGTTACTATCAGAGACAGCCAGGAGAAGAATTTAGGGAAACCCTACTATTTTTTTGCAACTTTTCCGTAAGTCTGAAGTAAGTTTTTCTTTGGGTTTTTTTTTTTAATGCACTTGTTTTTGCCTTTTAAATTAGCAATTAAATGAAATAATTCCTAAGTTCTGCAAAGAGCATAGGTTAGTAACTAGAAAGACATAGGTTGAAATCCTCACTGTATTACTCATCAGTGTGTGTGTCTTTGTCCAAGTTACCGACATCTTCTGAACCTCCATTTCCTTCATTTGTAAAACTGAGATGAATAGAACTTTATCACTGCTGGCTGTGTGAATAAGACACATGCACAAAATGCCAGGTACAGTGCGGCACAGAGCAGGCAAGAAACAAGACTTCCAGTTTTCTTCCCAGAGGAGCCATCTACTCACTGCATGATGGAGTCAACCTCCATGCATGTCCCTATCCTCACAGAGTTTACAGCTCAGAGTGGGAAACAGCCAGACCATATCAGGTTCACACTGCCCCTTTCTTTATATAATGCTTGTTTGCCTGTGCTAGCTATGATTTAGCACCAGTGATTCTCTGAAGCAAGTGACAAAGATGAGAAAAGGAGAAAAGTTTGTAATGCCTTCCACTGGACTGCAAGCTGCTTGAGGGTTAGTGTTTCACTTATCCTAATTTACGGCATACATCTGAGCACAAAATATTTGAATATGAAATAACAAATCCAATAGAAAAGAAGGGAGGGAAATCTGGCCACTCACCTAGACCTCTTTTGGGTGGAGCTGAGGCTGGGGAAGGAGCCATGTTCTCAGCCCCTGGGCTTCTCTGGTCCTTCTCCTTTTTATCTCTCTGAATGATTCCATGGGATTTTAGTATTGACTTATGTTCTCCCATCCTACCAGAAAGGGAAGGCCTTTGAGTGGGAGTTCTCCCCTTTTCCTTTCTCTTCCTCAGGCCCTCAGCCTGGGGTTGGGAGACTCTCTGGCCTCCACCCTGTTCACTCACGTTCTCTTTACTCTGCGAGGCTGAGACAAAGGGTCCCTCTCCTCGACCTTCAGCGGCCTCTGTAACAGGTCTGCTGGTCATCTCCCCTCCTGCAACCACACTCATGCTATCCTCAGGTGTTGCTGCTGCTGCCCCTGGTGCTTCCCCTTGGTCAGGCCCTGGAGATGCCGTAATTACGAAAGAGAGTGGGTTCCTAAGCTCACAGTATGTGTGGGAAGCACGTTGTTGGATTTCTTCCCCACCAGCATAAGCAAGAGAGGTGGCCCCAGACACCTCAGCAACCATGGGAAGGCTCCTGATGCTGACCTGATCTTCGTCTCCTTCTCCATGGAGCTCCACAGTCTGTGCCGGGAAGAAAAACAGGAAAGTAGAAAAGAAAATAAGTGAAACTAGAAACGGCTATCCCCCGTCTTCTTTAAGCTGAACAACACAAGAGCTTATAATTAGACCTTTGAGGTCATCTAGTCATCTCCCAGTGGATGCAGGAATCCCCTCTACAGTACCCCCGCAATGGTCACTCTAGTTTTGCTTGGACAGTCCCAGGCCCCGGGAGAGCACTACTGCAATTCACCAGGGAGCATCCTCACACTTTTATTTTATACACTTATCTTAGCATTTCTGCAAAATAGATTTCTAAAAGTGAGACTACTGGTCAAGAGCTATGCCCATCTGACATTCTGACACCTATTAACAAATTGTGTACATGTGCACAAATCATGCTGCAATGCACAGATATATAGAAAAATTCGTGCATGACTCAAATAAAGGAAAGACTTTCTCATAGTTAAAAATGTCCCGCAACAGATCAGACTGCCTGGGTTGCAGCAGCAAGTGTTCCAGAATAGACTGGACAGTCAGGATGCTGTTGAGGGCATTAAAACATTGGGTATAAGATTAGAGGAGCTGACATCTAAGGGACCTTGAATACGCAAAAGCACTCGGAAGCTCTCCAATGTGACAAGGCCTATATATGGTGGCTCATTTGGCCTGAGCTCTTCCAAATGCAATGTGTTTACCCAGTGACCCTGGGAGAGCAGGCTGGGAGAGCCTCAGCTGCTCTCTCCCAAAGCACCCTGGCCCCATCTCCGAGAGTCTCTGCAAAGGCTTACTGCTGGGCTCTTCTCGTCCTCTGCCTCCAACACAGGTATGTCCATTGTGTCACCAGCTGGTTCAGCCTGGGTACCACTGTAAACCTCCACTGGCGGTCTCAGGAGATACACCAGGTCTTCCCAGCGTGCAAACAGATCTTCCTTTGCATCTGAAGACGGGCACAGTTGTAGGTAAAAAGAGCGGCCAGTGGCAAGCTTCAAGTGGATCTGTTTTTTTACATAATTGTAGACGGATAACTTTACAAACTTCAAAGGAAGCAGCCTATAGGGAGCAAAGGAGTGGGAGATTAGGTGTGGATAAACAGGAAGGAAAAGGCTGTGAGCCTCTTGGCCCGGCCAGTCCACTCTCTCCATTAAGATTTACCAAATCCTGCCCTCTTGACCTCAGCTCTCACATTCACCTCCTCAGCCCTGACATGTGCAGCCCTGATTTGGAGTACACACTAATCCCATCATGCCTCATTTCAACACCTTTATGGCTTCCGACCATGTACCAAAAATGGTAGGTGTTAACCCCTAACTGCCATGCAAAGCCCTCCCACTGGATGTCCCCAAATCCCTTCCTGGTCTTATTCCCACAACCTTCCTTACATAATCAATGGCCACTTTCCCCACAAAGCCTTGGTGAACTGCTGTGGCTGACTCTGATCTCTGCTGCTCTGAAACCACAGTTGCTAGTCATGCTGTAGAAGCTCCTCTTGCTTTGGGTTCTACCTTATGGCGAATTATGTGCCTCACTGTCTTGTCCCTTCTGTATACTCCTCACAGGGAGGGACTCACCTGGTCAACTCCAAGCTCTTTGTCGACTTGAAGCCCCTCCCTGAGGTATCTCGATCATGTCTGGCATTGACTGCACAGCTCACAGCTGGTCGTGCCAGCAGCATGACATCAGGTATTGTGAGGTTGGGGCTGGTGTATGTGATGCCCACAGTCACCATTTGCACACTGTTGTGCACATCGATCACTTCTCCTCTTTTGCTGATCTGTTGTTGGAAGAAAGAGGAAAGCAGCACTCTCTTACATTCTCTTCTATCTGTCCTCCTCCGCTCCACTCGTAAATAAAGTATGTAGCACAGTTCCTGGTGTGCAGCAATAGCTCAAAGGGATGCTAGTTTCCCACACACACACACAGTTCAAGCCCTGTACCACAGCAACAGCTCTGACTCATTTCCTTTCCCATCTGACCTCTCTTTGGGGCCAAACTCTACTTGCTCAGCATACCTGTGATCACGCATTTCCCTGCTCATAAGTGCCCGTGATCAGTATCAAAATAACAAATGCATGTTCAGCCCGAGATCCAGCAATTCCACTTCTGAAAATTTATTCTACATTTACCTGCACACACGCAAATTATGTACAAAGTTGTTCATTACCACGATTTCTGATAGCAAGAGATTGGACACAACCCAAGTCACTCACAGTAAGGGGCTAGGTAAACCATTTTAGAATTTCACAAAACAGACATTTTATTAAAAATAAAAACATCTTTTTCACCTTAAAAATGCCAATGCAAAACACAATCAAATGTGAACAGGTCATTCCAGACTAAAGGAGTAAAGAGTTGTGACAACTAAATGTAATACATGGTCCTAGACTGGCAAAAACATCTACTAAGAACACTATTGGGACAACTGAGAAAATCTGAACATGTACTATATATTTCATAATAGTATTCCATTGACATCAAATTTCCTGAAATTGGACATAAGCAAATGTCCAAGTTCCTAGAAAATACATGAAAAACTTAAGGGTAAAGGGACATGATACTAGCCACTTCACCTAACTCTTAACGGATTCAGAAAGGATAATAGTCTGTGTCTTGTGTCTGTGTGTGCTGATTCTCAATCCTGCCTACACATTACAGTAAACTGGAAGCTCTGAAACATCCTGCTGCCCAGACTGTTCCAAGTCAGTAAACTAGAATCTTGGGGGGTAGGTGGGGGTCCCAGGCATAAGTGTTTTCTAAACTTTCCAGATAATTCCAAGGAGCAGCCAAGGTTGAGAATCAGTGACAGATCTAAAGTCATGGAGCTCCCTGGTTGATTCTCACACGTCTATTCTTCTCTACTTTTCTCTCTCACACTTAAAAGGCATGTGGTTATTTACACCCAAAGTCTGGTTCATACTGCTAGGATAGGACCCACACCATCATCCAGAAAGCAGCGTAGAGTAGAAACTCCCTGAGCTGGATGTCAGAAAGCCTTGGCCTCAGCCACTTTTTGGTCTGGGAAAGTCACTTCACTCTCTGGAACTCAGTTTGCTCCCGAGTAGAATGAGGACATTCATTTTGCCTACATAGTGAGGTTGTGGTGAGGCTCACAGGAAATGGACACCAAAGTGCTTTCGATACTGGACAGCACCATATAAATACAATGGATATACAGAGCCTAAAGTTCCTAAAAAACACACCAAGTGAGAAAAAGCAAGCTGAGCAAGGTACACCCAGTATAATATCACGTCTAAAGTCCACACATATAAAACAAGACTACACTGGATCTACAAGAGTCAGAAAATGTTTAACAAGTGCTCACATATAAAACGACAAAAACCTGCATGGGAATGCTAATGAACATATTCAGAACAGTGGTAAATGGAGAGAAAGGGAAATGCAATCAGGAAAGGGCATCCAGGGAGATTAAATTATATCCTTTTTTTTCTTTAAAAAATATTAATCTGAAGCAAATATGGCAAAGGGTAACCACCTGATAAAATTGGGTGTATAAAGCAGTAAGTGAAAAAAAAATGTCTGTTTCCTCTACCTGGTTGAGGTGTCTGAAGACATCTTTGCACACTCAGCACCCAACAGGTCTTCCATAAATTCTTGTGGAAGGAGAAGAATGAAAAGGAAAGAACAGGAGATTGCAAGAAAGAATCAGGGAGAGGAGGTGGAAGGACCAGATCATTCACCTGGATGAAGTCGCTCTCAAACATGGGTACGTCCTTGAATACAGAATAGTCGCCATTGTACAGTTGCCGCTGCAGTTTCCCCAGGGAGTTGTTGTTGAACACGTGTAATACATAGCACCTTTGGGTGCTGTGATATGATAACGTCCTGTTGCTACCCATGGCTATCTCTGGTTAAGACAATTGAAAAGAGGAGGCACCTTAACTCTGGCCCATGATCTAGCAGCACAGCACAGCCCCCGGGACAAGGAGTTAACCCACACATTACGCCATGTTGTGATTTAGACAAAGGGGTCCTCTGAGCAGACAGGGCCCCCGTGGGAATTAAAGGAAGGCATCTTTGCTTATTTCAGGTGCGCCAGCACAAGGATGACTGCACAGCTTGGTGAATGCCGGGCAAGCCAGAGGGAGACCTTACCCTCACCCCTCAGCCAGCTGCCCCTGTGCAGTGAATAACTTGCACAACTTGGTGGGGTGGCCCTACTGGCCCTTGACTATGTCACAGACCTCAAACTTTCACTTTCCCGCCCTCCCTTGGCTCAAGCCTACAACAGTTCACTACTTTCAGTGAGGGTTCACTGCATCCAGGAAAAGTGGCCATCACGTCTATTCAAGCAAAGACAAGTCATTCTGCCTCACAGCTTTTCACTTATTCTCCCTCTGCCTGGCTCTTCCCTTTAGACTAGCGTCCCCTCCCTCCCTGTTCAGGGCCAGGGTCACCTTTACTCCCACCTCGGTCAACGTCCTTCCTCTGGTCTAGATCAAGATCTGTGCCCTCTCTTGGTCAGGGTCCCTCCCTGTCAGGTTCTCTGCCCCTCACTGTCCTGTGTCCTCCCCCTCGGGGCTCCCCACCTCGCCCAGGTCAGGGTCCCGGCTCCGCCACACTGATCTCACCACATTGCGCAGCGCGCCCCCTCCCCGGGGCCCCGCAGAGGGGACTGAAGACCGACCGCTCGGCCTTTGTGCAGGCACGGTCAGGCCTGGAACAGACCCGCGCTCCGAGAGCAGAGGTGAAGCCCCTGCCCCGAGTCGCCCCCGCGTCCCCATGAGCACGATGCGCACCCGCACGTCCACTCGGGAACTGCCGCCTCCGCCGGACCCCTCCGCGGGCCGCCTTTAAACTTTTCCTGACCATTGTGACCTGTAGCTGTCACATAACACTGTATCCTCATCCCCGCAGGAGCCCGGCAGGAAGACACCGTTCTCCGGCACACACACTGAACTCACAGAGTGCAGACAGTAGGGGGCGCGCATGCACAGTCGCCTCCTTCACAGAGGACGCGTCTCGGAAAACCGGGGTGGGCGGGAGAGAGAGCGCATGCGCAGACACCACCTGCACAGGGCCTTGGCGCTCACGGTGGGGGGGGGGGGAGCGCATGCGCAAACAGCGCCGGCACAGGACTTGGACGCCCCTCTAAGGGCGGGCCACGGGGAACGTGCTGCAGAAGCGCTGCGTGGCTAGAGGGTGGACTCCTGTCTGCTGGCGGACTGGGCGGGACGGCATGTGCAATCATAGACACCGCAAGAAGTGGACCCCATTTTGGGGGAGGAGAGGGAGCGCTCAGGTATAGTCGCCCTCCCTGGCTTCACCGAAATGAAGGGAACAAGTATGATGACGGGAAGGACTCCTGTGCCTGTCATTGTCTCCTGCCACCTTCCATCTGATCCTAGGATCCATCTACCTACGCACGATCTGATCTATAGGACTGCAACCCCATAGTGTAGTCCCACACAAATCCTCCATACATGAAGGTGATGAAATCTTAGGGGAAATAAGCAAAGTAAATCCAAGGGGCCATTGGCTTTTCCTATCCCCAAAGAATGGAGAACATAAAAGCAGAAACAGCCCAGGTTCAGGCTACGTCGCTGAAGAGGTAAAGCCCCTTATCTACTCTTCTTCAGGCCCTTTAGAGCTGAGGCTACCCTTTGGTGAGGAGTGAAGGTGTCTCCGTTGTGCTATCCTCTGGACCCTACTTGGTCAACCTCACAGGCACACCTAGCTCCGGTAGAGGGTAGAGCAAGGTGACATCTTAGGAGCTAGGCCCCAGCGTATTCACTTCTCTTTTGGTTTCCTTGATTTTCTCTATTCTCCATTCTCCATTTATCTTGGTTCTCCCTCAACCCCCATTTTCATTTAATTTATTTAATTTTTAGGTTGTTAAATAGTTTCATACATACAGTTTACTGAGGTAACGTTGGTTTATAATATATAAATTTCAGGTATACATCATTATATTTTGCCTCTCTATAGACTACATCATGTTCACCACCAAAAGTCTAGTTGCCGTCTGTCACCGTATATATGTACCCCTTTGCCTCTTTTGCCCTCCCCTCAACCCCCCTACCCCTCTGGTAGCCACCAATCTATTCTCTGTATCTATGTGCTTATTTATTTATCTTCAACGTATAAGTGAAGTCATATGGTATTTGTCTTTCTCCATCCGACTTATTTCACTTAGCATAAACCCCTCAAGGTCCATCCGTGTTGTCACAAATGGCAAGATTTCATCTTTTTCTATGGATTAGTATTCCATTGTATATATATACCACATCTTAGTTCATCTGTTGATGGCACTTGGGTTGTTTCCAAGTCTTGGCTGTTGTGATTAATGCTGCAGTGAACATAGGCGCATATATATTTTCAAATTAGCATTTTCGTGTTTTGGAATACATACCCGGGAGTAGAATAGCTGGATCATATAATATTTCTATCTTTAATTTTTTGAGGACTCTCCATACTGCTTTCCGTAGTGGCTGTACCAATTTACATTCCCACCAACACGTATGAGGGTTCTCCTTTCTCCACATCCTTTCCAACACTTGTTATTTCTTGTCTTTTTAATAATAGCCATTCTGATGAGTATGAGGTGATATCTCATTGTGGTTTTGATTTGCACTTCCTTGATGAGTAGTGTTGTTGAGCAGCTTTTCATGTACCTGTTGACCTTTAAATGTCTTTTTTGAACAGTGTCTATTTAGTTCCTCTGCCCCATTTTATTTTCAGATTGTTTTTACTTTTTGTTATTGAGTTATGAGAGCTCTTTATACATTTTGGATATTAACCCCTCATCCAATATATGGCTTGCAAATATTTTCTCCCACTCCCTAGGTTAACTTTTCATTTTGTTGATTATTTCTTTTGCTGTGCAGAAGTTTTTTTAATTTGTTGCAGTCCCACTTTTTGATTTTTGCTTTTGTTACTTGTGCTTTAGGTGTCATATCCAAAAAAATCATTGCCAAGACCAGTGTCAAGTAGCTTCTTCCCTGTGTTTTCTTCTAAGAGTTTTAGGATATCAGGTCTTATGTTAAGTCAACTTATTTTAAGTTAATTTTTGTGACTGATGTAAAATAGAGGTCCAATTTTATTTTTCTATATGTGGTAATCCAGTTTTTCCAACCCCATTTGTTGAAGAAACTAATTTTTCCCCATTGAGTCTTCTTGGCTCCCTTGTCAAATGTTGGTTGATCATATGTGCTCGGGTTTATTTCTGGGCTCTCAATTCTGTTCCATTGCTCTATACATCTGTTTTTATGCCAGTACCATACTACTTTAATCACTGTAGTTTGAAATCAGGAAATGTGATGCCTCAAGCTTTATTCTTCCTTCTCAGGATTTCTTTGGATATTTGGGGTGGTTTGTGGTTTGATAACAAATTTTAGGACTTTTTTTTATATCTGTGAAAAATGACATTGGAATTTTGATAGAGATTTCATTGAATCTATAAATGGCTTTGGGTAGTATGGACATTTTAACTATTTACTCTTCAGATCCACTAACATGAGATATCTTTCCATTTATTTGTGTCATCTTAAATTTTTCATCAAAGTCATGTAGTTTTCATAGTAGTTTTATTTCATCTTTTGCTTACTTGGTTAAATTTATCTCTAAGTATTTTATTGTTTTTGATGCTATTGTGAATAGGAGAGTTTTATTTATTTCATTTTCAGGTGTTTTATTTCTAGTATATAGAAACAGAACTGATTCTTTTATGTTGATTTTATATCCTGTAAACTTACTCACTTCCTTCTTCAGTTCCAAGAGTTTTTTGGTTGAGTGTGTAGGATTTTCTACAGATAAGATCATATCATCTGCAAATAAGAATAATTTTAATTCCTCCTTTCCAATATGAATGCCTTTTATTTCTTTATTTTTCCTAGTTACTCTAGCTAAGACTTCCAGTACTATGTTGAATAAGAGTGGTGAGAGTGGGCAACTTTGTCACGTTCCTGATCTTGGAGGAAAAGCTTTCAATCTTTTACCACTGAATATGATGTTAGCTGTGGGTTGGTCATATATGGCCTTTATTATGTTGAAGTATGTTCCTTCTATACCCAATTTGTTGAGGCTTTTTATCATGAAAGGATGTTGTATTTTGCCAAGTGCTTTTTCTACATCTATTGAGATGATTATATGATTTTTATCTTTCATTCTACTAATGTGATGTATCACATTTATTGATTCTCATGAGTTTAACCATCCTTGCATCTCAGGGATGAATCCCACTTGGTCACGGTGTAATTTGTTTTAATGTGTTGTTGAATTTGGTTTGCTAATGTTTTCTTGAGAATTTTTGCATATGTATTCTTCAGGGATGTTAGTCTATAGTTTTCTTTTCTTGTAGTATTCTTTTCTGGCTTTGGTATCAGGGTAATGCTGCATCAACAGCATGCTGGAATCTCACCTCAGCAAGAGTGGACTGCTACAAAATCTCTCTTGTCCATAGGTGTCTTCCCAAGTCAGCACTTTCCAGGCTTTTTCCAACCATAGCCAAGAAGAGTTGGGGAAATTTTGCCTACTCCTGCTGTTTTCAGAGCCCGTTCCTTGGTCTGTCTGCTTATTACTGGATGCATGGGTGGGTGAGACTCCCCCTAGGTGCCTTGGTGTTTGGTACTTGGGGAAACAACTCCCACAGAGGTACTTTTGTTCATGGATGAAGGTCTAATTAGTTGTCAAGAAAAAGAGGAGAAAAGGGCAGACATCTTATACTACCATGATGCTGACTTCCCATTAACATAGATTTAGAATTACTTTAATGAGTTTGAATTTTAAGTGGTGTAGAAAATAGGAAGAGTTACAAACCAAAATTATAATAATACTGGGTGTTATATTTTTCTTTACTAGAGATCTTTATACCTTCATATGACTTAGAGTTACTGTCTATCATCCTTTCATTTCAGGCAGAACTACCTTTAGCATTTGTTGTGGGTCATCTCTAGTGGTAATGTGCTCCCTCAGTTTCTGTTTATCAAGAGTGTCTTAATTGCTCCCTATTTTTGAAGACAATTTTCCCAAATATAGAATTCTTGGTTGATAAGTGTTTCTTTTTAGCACTTCAAATATATCATCCCACTGCCTTCTGCCCTCCAAGGTTTCCACTGAGAAATTGACAACTAATCTTATAAAGGATCCATTGTATTTTACAGGCTACTTCTCTATTGCTACTTTTAAGATTCTCTTTGTCTTTGGATTTCAACATTTGACAATGAGTCTGTGTGAGTCTTTTTAGTTTTATCCTACTTGCACTTCATTGGGCTTCTTGGATGTGTAGATTCATGTCTTTCATCAAACTTGGGAAGTTTGGAGCCATTATTTTTTCAAATAATATATTTGCCCCTTTCACTCTTTCTTCTCCTTCTGGGACTCTAATAATGTGTATATAGGTCAGATAGGTGGTGTTCCATAAATCTCTTAGACTGTGTTCAAAATTTCTTTGTTCTTATCTTTTGCTTCTCACATTCAATAAATGTTTTATCTTAATATTCACAGATTCTTTTCTACGCCTGCTCAAGTTTGCCCTTGAATTCCTCTAGTGATTTTAAAATTCAGTTGTTGTAATGTGCATCTCCAGAATTTCATTTTCCCATTCCTTGGTCCTGATCCCATATTGCTCTCGGGTTTCCTGGTGATGCAATGATATAGAAAAAGCCAAAGGAGACCTTTAATATATGCTTCAATCTGGAACAGGATTGAAATATGTAATTAATTATCAAATGAGTAATTATTTATTTCTATTTATGATGACTAATATGAGAAAATAAAGTGCAAACTAGTATGTGAACAGAGAATACTGAGGTCTGACTTATACAGGTCTGATTTATAAAGAGAAGCTCTCTGTTTTTTAGCATACATGTCAAGAATGAGGAAAATAAGGATGGGAAGAGTGGTCCAGGCAGAGAGAGTGGTGGGAATGGCAGAAGAAAAAGCCTGAGGTACAGTGGGGTAAAGAAATGAGATAAGTCAGAAGAGAGAGGCAAAAGTTTGTCCATGTAGGTCCTTAATAACTGTGAAGGGTTTTTGGAATATAACAGAAATGATTGATTATCTAAGGATATTAATTAGGGAATTAAATGGTGTATTTTGCATTTGCAAGTCTTGTTGCTGTTTGGAGAAAAGGACTGCAAGTGAGCAATAGTTCTGAAGCCATTGGAGTAGTTCACATGTGAGAGGAGATTGGCTTGATTTTAGGTTTGATAATCAGTCCACATGGGAGAGGAAATAAGCTTGATTTTTAGGCTTGATAATGAATCCCTCATAGGAAGAGACTCAATGATGAATCCATCATCAGAAGAGCCTCACAATAAGGAATGGATGCTTGGTCTCACACCCTTAGTCCTATGAAGTGGCAACAATTTGTATTTTCTTCACAGGCTTGCAACATGTTTCATGTCTACTCCTGAGATTCAGGTGTAAGTGCACTCGTGTAATTTCCCTGTGTAATTTTCTCTCACCACATTTTCTTGGTTTCTCTTAATCACTTTCTTCTAAACTTTGTTTCCTCTTCCTCCTGGACTTGACTTTTGAGGACTGTTGTTAGTCCTTATCAGATCTGTCTGGTTCAAATCTTGGATAGAAAGAAAGTAATGCATTGGAATCTGAGATAGGATGGGAATTGGGTGATATAGGGAAGGAGGCATCATTGGTCTGGGCTTTAGGGATTAATGTACGTTTAAAAGTCTAATATCTCACCTTGGAAAAGTTAATCACTGATTAATATATTAATTGTGTTTTATGTTTAACCAGACAAATTATATTATCTAAAGCTTCCTTCTAGAGGGTTAACATTGAAAGTACTTGGCTCTGCATAGTGAGAGAAAAAGATTATTGATCCACATATGAGAGACTTCAAAAAATTATGCCAAATGGGTATTTGTATGCATAGCTCTGGAGCTTAGAGTTGTGGCCTGGTCTAGAGTTAAAAATTTACAAGTTTTCAACATATAGATGAGATTTGAAAATGAGGGAATAAATAAAAGTTCTCAAAGAGTATAAACAACAACAAAAATAAGACAATAAAGGACACAGCACAGAGGAATTTGGAAACATAAATTTTAAGTGAAGGAGGAGAAACCAAAAAAGAAAGGAATAAGAAAGAAGAACCATAGAGGTAGGAGGGCATTCATGAGGTAGTTAAACAGACTCTTTGAAGGGATGAGAGTGTTCTCAGAAGGAAGAGACAGTGAGTAGGGGAAAGTGAAGATTAAAAATTTTTCATCAAAATTCTCAACACACAAGTTATTGTTGTTCCTGGGAAGGGCAGTGTCTTTCAACTTGGGAGGGTGCACACCAGAATAGTGACGGTGAGGGAGGTAATAGTCTATAAAGAAATGGAAGTGATATTCAAAGAAAGAATAGCTGAGAACTTCCGAAACCTGGGGAAAGAACTGGACATGCAAGCACATGAAACTAGTAAAACTTCTAACTACCTCAGTCCAAAAATACCTTCTCTAAGGCATATACTATTAAAACTGTCAAAAGACAGTGACAAAGAAAAAATATTAAGGGCAGCAAGACAGAAGAAAATAACCTACAAGGGAAACCCCATCAGGCTTTCAGTGGATTTCTCAGCAGAAACCCTACAGGCTAGGAGAGAGTGGAATGACATATTCAAAATACTGAAAGACAAAAACTATCACCCAAGAATACTCTACCCAGCAAAATTATCCTTCAGTTTGATGGAGAAATATAGGCTTTCCCAGACAAACAAAAGCTGAGAGAGTTCATCACCACTAGACCTGCCTTACAAGAAAAATTGAAAGGAGCCCCCCATCAGAAACAAAAGGCAAAGGTTTACAAAACCTTGAGCAAGGAAATAAACAGGCAAAATCAGAGAATTGCAGCTCTATATCAGAATAGGTTAGTAAACACTTAATTATACATAAAAGATAAAGGGAAAGAAAGCATAAAAAATAACTGTAACCACCACAATTTGGTCATAAACACACAACAGAAAAAAATAATTATTTGTGATAAGAAAAACGCAGAAGGGGAAGAGGCTGGGGATGAAACCTGCATAGGTTAATGGAGATAACAGGTTATCAGAAAAAAAGGACTATCTCATCTATGAGATCTTTTATATAAACCTCGTGGTAGCCACAAAACAAACAGAGCAGAGTCACAAAGCATAAATAAAGAGAAAACCACCAAACTGAAATTGCAGACACAAATACAAGGAAAAAGAAATAAGGGAAATATAGAATGACCAGAAAACAAAAGATAAAAAGACAGTATTAAGCCCTCATATATCAATAATCTCTCTAAATGCAAGTGTATTGAATTCACCAATCAAAAGACACAGAGTGGCTGGGTGGGTTGAAAAACAAGACCCAACATTATGCTTCTCCAGGAAACACATCTCAGCTCTAAAGACAAACATAGGCTCAGAGTGAAGGGATGGAAGATGATACTCCATTCAAATAGCAACAACAACAAATAGATGTAACTATACTTAGACAAAATAGACCGCAAGATAAAAAAGATAACAAGAGACAACAATGGGCATTATATAATGATAAAAGGGACATTCCACAAAGAAGACATAACACATTAATATATGTGCACTTAACACAGGAGGACTAAAGTATATAAAGCAACTATTAACAGACCTAAAGGGAGAAATTGACAGCAACAAAATAATAGTAGGGGACTGTAACACCGCAGTTACATCACTGGATAGATCATCCAGACAGAAAGTCAACAAGGAAAAAGTGGACTTCAATAAACCAGTTGAGCTTAATAACTATATATACAACATTCTATCCAGAAACAACAGAAGACACATTCTTCTCAAGTGGACATGGGATATTTTCAAAGATAGACCATATGTTGGAATAGTATAAAACTAGAAATCAACTACAATAAAAAAAAATTGGAAAGTCACAAATACATGGAGACTAGACAACGTGCTACTGGATCAATGAAGAAATCAAAGGAGAAATCAAAATATACCTGGAGACAAATGAAAATGAAAGCACAACATACCAACTCTTATGGGATGCAGCAAAAGTGGTACTAAAAGTGAAATTTATAGCAATACAGGACCAAAACAAACAAGAAAAATTCAAGTAAGCAATCTTACACTATACCTAAAAGAAATAGAAAAAAGAATAAACAAAACCCAAAGTCAGTAGAAAGAAGGAAATAATAAAAATCAGAGCAAATTCTTAGAATTATACAATCTCCCAAAACTGAATCAAAAAGGAATAGAGAATATGAATAGACCAATCACAAGTAAAGAGACTGAAATGGTAATCAAAAACCTCCCAAGAAAAGTCTAGGACCAGATGGCTTCCCTGGAGACTTCTACAAAACACTCAAGATTCAATATCTATCCTTCACAAACTATTCCAAAATATTGAAAAGGATGGGATGATTCCTAACTCATTCTACAAGGCCAACATTACCCAGATAAGAAAAACAGACAAGGACAACATAAAAAAGGAAAATTGCGGGGCCTATATTGCTGGTGAACCTAGATGCAAATATCCTCAATAACATATTACCAAATTGAATACAACAATACATTAAAATGATCATATATACGATCAAGTGGGATTTATTCCAGAGATTCTGGGATGGTTCAGCATCTGCAAGTCACTCAAGGTGATACACCACATTAACAAAATAAAGAAAAAAATCATATGATAATCTCAATAGATGCAGAGAAAGCATTTGACAAGATCCAACATCAATTTATGATAAAAACTCTCAATAAAATGGATATAGAAGGAAAGTATCTCAACATAATAAAGGCCATATATGACAAACCAACAGCCAACATCATACTCAACAGTGAAAAACTGAGAGCAGTCCTCTGAGAACAGGAACAAAGCAAGGATGCCCACTTTTACCACTCTTATTCAACATAGTAGTGGAGAAATTAGGCCAGAAACTAGGAATAGCCAGAACAGCCAGTGAACTTAGGCAAGAAAAAAAAAAACAAAAGGGATCCAGATAGGAAGGGAAGAAGTAAAATTGTCACTATTTGTGGATGACGTGATTCTATATACATAGAAAATCTTAAAGAATCCACCAAAAAAGCTATGAGAAATAATCAACGAATACAGTAAAGTTGCAGGGTACAAAATAAACATAGAAAAATTAGTTGCATATCTATAACTAACAACAACTATCAGAAAAATAAATTAAGAATACAATCCCATTTACAGTAGCAAAAAAGAAAAAAGAATAAAATACCTAGGAATGAATTTAACCAAGTAGATGAAAGACCTATACACTGAAAACTATAAGACATTATTGAAAGAAATTGAAACTATAAGACATTATTGAAAGACATTAAATTGACATAAAGAAATGGAAACATATTCCATGTCCATGGACTGGAAGAATAAACATAGTTAAAATGTCCGTACTACATAAAGTAATCCCAGTCAGAATCCCAATGATATTCTTCATGGAAATAGAACAAAGAATCCTAAAATTTATATGGAGCAACAAAAGATCCCAAACAGCCAAAGCAATTCTTAGAAAAAAAGAATAAAGCTGGAGGTATCACAGTCCCTGAATTCAAAATATACTACAAAGCTATAGTAATCAAAACAGCATGGTACTGGCACAAAAACAGACACACAGATCAATGGAACAGAATTGAAAAACCAGAAATAAAACCACTCAACTATAGATAGCTAGTCTTCAATAAAGGGGCCAAGAACATACAATGGATAAAGGAAAGAAGGGATAAAGGGTGAAAGAGGTAAAGGGGCGCATATGTATGGGGATGGATAAAAACTGGACTGTTGATGGTGGACATGATGCAGTCTATTCAGAAATAGAGTGATGTACACCTGAAGTTTACACAATGTTGTAAGCCAATATGATCTCAATAAAATAATTTTTTAAAAAAGAAATGAAAGCAATTGTGCACATAAACAGTTACCCTGAGGAATGCATTGTGAAGATGTGAGAAAAATGCTGATGTATTTCTGTTAAATAGACGATTTTATTGTCTGAGTAAGTTTGAACACTTGTGGTAAGGGTCCTTTAGTGAGGAAAACTCTGGACGAAATATGCAGGGTAATAACTGATAGCCTGAGATTGAAAAGGAAGGGCTCTAGGACAAGTGTGGTGATGTCAACATTCAATAGGAAAAATATTTAATTTACTGTAGGAAGGAAAGAGAGATGATAATTGCGATCTGATGAGGGTCTAAAGAAATGGAGACTAGTTAATGAGCAAGACCTCACCTGGGAACTTACGTGGATTATGTTTCATCTTTCAATTCTGAGACAATGTTAGCTCCTTTTTACCAAAGAGAAGTGAGGATGGGGTTTGAAGGAAATGGTGAAGATAGGTCATAATTCATTTGTAAGTTGGAATTGACAGCTGGCTAAAGACATAAAGGTGTATTTGGGAGCAAAATTAAGTGTTGAATTGGAGTAGGATATCATCGATTTGTTGTGATACTGCCTTACCTGTTTGTGTACTTTGGTTTAAGATCATTCAGCTGTTGTTTGGACTCAGATACATATGTTGAAAGGCAGGGTTCATTTGGGGTTGAGGCTTAGCTCTGTCAGTATAATTGGAAATAGTGGCAAAGGAGTGATGGGTGTTAGAGTCTCAGATTATAAAGAGCAAACATTGAGATAGAAGTCAAAAAATTTTTAAATGCAGTTGTATCAATTATTTGAGCTATAAGGATTGATAGGATGTGACACTTGGAAGTTTCGTTGCTTAAATTAGGAATTTAAGCCATCACTCCATTATGGTGACATTACAGCCCAAAATATGGCTAGGAGCAAATGAGATAAACAGGACATTACAGGAAAGAGTCAAAGACCTGAGAATGAGGTGCCAAAAGGCTGAGGGCAAGATTTAGCTTATGAAAAAAGGTCATTATCCTGTTGTCATCTATAATTGAGAAAATGTGGCCAGTAGTAAAGTGAACAGGTCCAATGAGGGATGAATGGGATGTATACTTCCTTAGCATGACACTTAAAAGATGTTTGAAAAATTGAATGGGGGAACAATATTCTAGGCAGCATTAAAGAGCAAGGAGTATATCATGTCCACAAACTGACCCTGAAGTAGAGTGGAAGAGAGATGTTAAGCAGTTCCACTTGAGTTAGTCCCAAGTTTTTGATTAGGAAAGAAGGTCATAATGTGTGCTTCTGATTACTGATGGATTCTTCTGATAGCAGGAATGCAGACATAGAGGCAGGCCACCATTTTTGTAACCACCATTGGCTTAAGTTGCTTCCAGGGGATTTAAAAAGAAGTATCTGTTTTTATATCTTCATTTCTTTTCCTTTTTTCCCCTTTTTAGAGTCAGCTATTTAAGGATTAGGACATCAAAAGCAACCATATATATGGTAAAATTTAAAAAGTCATTTGCACACCTAGGGAAAGATGCAGGCTCATAAAAGACCCGAGAAGACCTGAAGTTTACATCTCAGGGTGGTTCTCAGCACAGAGCACTTACAAACAAAACAAAACAAACAAAAAAGCAACCTGAAATATTAGGAGATTCTAATTCCCAGATTTATATTATGAACTTCAAATGTCCAGATTTTTTTTTAAAAATTACATTATACAAAGAAATAGGATATGGCCCATTCAAAGGAAATAAGTTTACAAAAATCATCACTAAGGAAGTCCAGATGATGAACTTACTAGACAAAGACCTTAAAACAACTTTTTTTATTAGACAAAGACTTTAGACAACAATTGTCTAAAGATGCTCAAGGAACTAAAAGCAGTTGACAAGGTCAGGAAAATGATGTATGAACAAACTAAATATCAATAAAGATATAAAAATGGAATAAAAAATTCTAGAGCTAGAAAGTACAAGTCAAATTTAAAAATTAGCTCGAGAGATTCAGAAACAGATTTGAGCAAGTCGAAGAAATAATAAACTTCAAGACACAATTGAAGTTATTGAGTCTGAACAACAGAAAGAAAAAAAGATGGAATGAAAGTCAACAAAGTCTGAGGGATCTGTGTGACACCACCAAAGAGACACCTTATGGCAGTCCCAGAAGGAGAGGAGAGAGAGAAAGGAGTAGAAATATTATTTAAAGAAATAATGGCTAAGAACTTCCCAAATTAGATGCAAGCTATGAATCTACAAATCCAAGAAGCTCAATAACTTCAAATAGGGTAAACTCAAAGATACCTACGTGGAGACACATTATATTCAAACTGTTGAATTCCAAAGACAAAGAGAATCTTGAAAGCAACGATAGAGAAGTGAGTAGTCACATACAAGGGATCCTCAATAAGAATATCAGCAGATATCTCATCTGAAACCTTGGAGACCCGAAGGCAGTGGGTTGACATATTTGTGTAGATGGAAAAAAACAAACCATCAACTGAGAACGCAAAACTGTCCTTAAAAACATGAGGGTGAACTTAAGATACTCTATATAAACAAAACTTAAGGGAGTTTGTTACCACTACTTGTATGCTTAAAGAAATACTAAAGAGAGTACGTTAGATTGAAACAAAAGAATAGTAAATAGTAACTCAAAGTGATATGAAATAATGACCTCTGGTAAAAGTAAATTCATGGATAATTATAAGAGCTGGTATAATTATACTTTTAGTTTGTAACTCCAGTTTTTACTTTCTACAAACTTAAAAGACAAATGCATTTAAAAAATTTGTCTATGATTTGGGGCACAAGTCAAGGAGAGAGGCCTCAGAAGAAACTAGACTTACTGAAACCTTGTTCTTAGACTGCTAGCCTCCAGAATTATGAGAAAATAAATTTCTGTTGTTTAAGCACCCAGTCTGTATTATTTTTGTTATGGTAACCCTAGCAAACTAATACAATAACTACAAAGAAGATATCTATAGAATATACACAAAGAGAAATAAAAAAGGAATAACAATTTTTTACTACAGAAAATCAACTGAACACAAAAGAAGACAGTAATGCACAAAATGAGGGGGTAAAGCTATAATGTATATGAAAAACAAATAGCAAAATGACAAAAGTAAGCCCCTCCTTATCAGCAATAACTTTAAATATAAATGGATAAACTCTCCAATCAAAAGACAAAGATAGAATGGATTTTTTTTTAAAGTTGATATAGCTATATGCTTTCTACAAGAGACTAACTTTAATTCCAAAGATACAAATAGGTTGAAAGTAATGGAAAAAAATTCATACAAATAGTAACCAACAGACCGCTGGAGTAGCTATACTAAAATAAAACAAGATAGACTTTAAATCAAAGAAGATTACAAGAGACAAAGATATGATATATTTATGAAAAATTTAATACAGCCAGAATATGTAACAATTATAAAGATTTCTGCATCTGATAACAAATGCTCAAAATATACAAATATGGACAAGAATTAAGAGAGAAGTAATGAGTTCTAAAATGATAATTGGAGATTTCAACACTATACTTTAAATAATAGACAAAACAAGCAGACTGAAGAGCAATAAGGAAATAGATCACTTGAACAACTCAACAAACCAACTAGATCTAATACACATGTGCAGAATCCTCTAAAATAATCTTGTTCATAATTGTAACCACATAACAAAAATAATTGTCTATGTTAGTGGATACAGAGCATGTAAACATGGAATTTGTGACATCAATAACATAAATTGTGAGAGCAAAGCTATAAAGAAGTAGAACTTTTGTATGTGATTGAACTTAAATTGATACCAAATCAAAACAGGGTGCTATAAATTTAGTATAGTATATGTAACCCCCATGTAACCACTAAGAAAATATCTATTGAATACACACAAAAGAAAATGAGAAGAGAATTGAAACATGTCCCAAGAAAAAATCAACTAAATACAAAGGAAGGCAGTATAGACAGGATATGAGAAACAAAAAAGGATTTTTGTTTTGAACTTGAAAGTGTTTAGTTTTATTGAATTCAAATAAAGTGGCAAAAATCCTTCCCTATTAGTAATTGTTTTAAATGTAAATAGACTAACCCCCCCCCAAAAAAGATTGATAGAATGGAAAAAAATAAGGCCCCAGCTATGTGCTGTCTAAAAGAAACTAACTATAAACCTAAGGACACGTGTATAATGAAAGTAAAATGAATTAAAAAGATAATTTAATTAGGCACATGTGTGTTGATGGACTATAATTAATTTTGGGGTGGTGAACATGATGTAATCTACACGAAATTTGAAATATATTACGATGTACATCTGAAAGCTATATAATGTTATAATCCAATGTTACTGCAGTAAAAAATGCAAAAAAGATAATTTATAAAGATATACACTTTACACATGTATATATAATAACGTATATTATATTTATTATATTAAGATACATTATCATTTTGATGTTTGGCATATACTTATTTGGTGTATATATATACATACCAAACATCAAAACTTCAAAACATATGGGGGCCGACCCTGTGGCTGAGTGGTTAAGTTTGTGCACTCTGCTTGAGCAGCCCAGGGTTTCAGCAGTTTGGATCCTGGGTGTGGACATGTCAACACTCATTAGGCCACACTGAGGCAAGGTCCCACATAGCACAACGAGAGGCACTCACAGCTAGAATATACAACTATGTATTAGGGGGCTTCGGGGAGAAGAAGAAAAGAAACACTTTGAAATATATGAAGGACAAATTAAAAGACTGAAGGGAGAAATAGCTCTACAATAACACTAGGTGATTTCAATACCCCACTTTAAGTACTGGATAAAACAACCAGAAAGCAGATTGATAGGAAAAAGATTTGAATAACTCAATGAACCAATTAGATTTAACAGACATATGCACAACACTGCTCAACAACTACAAAACACACATTTTTGTCAAGTGCTTATGTTACATTTTCTACCATAGGTCATAGTTTAGGCCACTGAAAAGGTCTCAATAGATTTAAAAATATTGATATTATACAAAATATCTTCTCTGACTACAACCAGAGGTAGTGAAAAATTCTTAACAAGAGAAAAACTGTAAAATTCACATATTTGAGAAATTTAACAAAATGCTTGGAAACAAAGGGACAAAGAAGAAATAAAACAAATTACAAAATATATAGTGATGAATGTAAACAAAAACACAACATAGCAAACTTTATGGGATACAATGAAAACAGTGCTTAAAGGAAAATGTATAGCTGTAAACATTTACATTAAAAAAGAGCGATTTAAAATCAACAAACTAACTTTATAACTTAAGGAGCTAGAATAAGAAGAACAAATCAAACCCAAAGCTACCAGGTGGAAGGAAAGAAGAAATATTAGAGCAGAAATTATCAAAACTGAGAAAATCAATAAAGAAAATCATCAACACCAAATTAGTTCTTTGAAAATATTAAAAAAATTTTTTAAAAAAGCTTTAGCTAGATTTACTAAGACAAAATGAGAGAAGATTCAAGTAACAAAAATCAGGGGACATTATGACCTATGAAAGAGAAATTAAAAGGAATATAAAATGGTATTGTGAACAATTGTACATCAACAAATTGGAAAATTATAAGAAATGGAAAAATTTCTAGAAACAAAACCTAGCATAGAGAATTATGAAGAAATAGACTATAAGAGAATAGTAAGAAAAGCTATATGCCAGTAAATTGGATAATCTGGAAGAAATGAATAAATACTTAGAATCATACAACCTTCCAAAACTGAATCAAGAAGAAATAGAGAGTTTGAATAGACCAATCACCAGAAGGGAGATTGAAACAGAAATCAAAAAACTCCCAAATAATAAAAGTCCAGGACCAGATAGCTTCCCTGGTGAATTCTACCAAACATTGAAAGAAAACTTAACACCTATCCTTCTCAATCTCTTCCAAAATCTTGAAGAGGACCAGAAGCTTACCAACTCATTCTACAAAGCCAACGTTATCCTGATATAAAACCAGACAAGGCCAACACATAAAAAAGAAAGTTACAGTCCAATATTACTGATAAACATTGATGGAAAAATCCTCAAAAAAATAGTAGCAGATCAAATACAACAACACATTAAAAAGATAATCCACCATAATCAAGTGGCATTTATGCCAGGGACGTAGGGATGGATCAACATGATAAACTACATTAACAAAATGAAGAATAAAAATCACATGACCATCTGAATAGATGCAGAGAGAGCATTTGATGAGACATAGGATCCATGCATGATGAAAACTCTGAATAAAATGGGTATAGAAGGAAAGTACCTCAACATCATAAAAGCCATATATAACAAATCCACAGCTAATATAATTCTCAATGGAGAAAAACTGAAGGCTATCCCTCGAAGAACAGGAACCAGACAAGTATGCCCACTTTCACCGCTCTTGTTTAACATAACATTGGAAGTCTTAGCCCGAGCAATCAGGTAAGAAAAATAAATAAAAGGGATACAAATTAGAAGGGAAGAAGTGAAACTGTCACTATTTGCAGATGACCTGATTTCATATAAAGAAAACCTTAAAGAACCCACCAAAAAACTTTTAGAGATAATAAATGAATGTGGTAAAGTTGCAGGATACAAAATCAACATACAAAAATCAGTTGTGTTTCTATACAATAATAATGAAGTAGCAGAAAGAGAAATTAAGAATACAATCCCATTCACAATTGCAACAAAAAGAATAAAATACCTAGGAGTAAACTTAACCAAAAAGGTGAAAGATCTTTACACTGAAAACTATAAAATATTGTTGAAAGAAATTGAAGATGACACAAGAAATGGAAAGATATTCTGTGATCTTGGACTAGAATAATTGACATAGTTAAAATGTCTATACTTCCTGAAGCAATCTGCAGATTCAATGCAATCTCTATCAAAGTTCCAACAATAGTTTTCACAGAAATACAACAAAGAATCCTAAAATTTATATGGAACAACAAAAGACTC
Organism: Equus caballus; assembly: GCF_041296265.1. Taxonomy (NCBI): domain Eukaryota; kingdom Metazoa; phylum Chordata; class Mammalia; order Perissodactyla; family Equidae; genus Equus; species Equus caballus. The sequence continues at coordinate 19,293,991 of NC_091704.1, forward strand.
TGAATAGCTAAAGGAATCCTGAGAAAAAAGAACAAAGCTGAAAACATCACACTCCCTGATTTCAAAATATACTACAAAGCTATAGTGACCAAAACACATGGTAATGGCACAAAAACAGATGCACAGCTCAATGGAGTAGGATTGATAGCCCAGAAATAAACCCACACATCTATGGACAGCTAATTTTCAACAAGGGAGCCAAGAGCATACTATAGAGAAAGGAGAGTCCCCTCAATAAATGGTATTGGGAAAACTGGACAGCCACATGCAAAAGAATGAAAGTAGACCATTATTGTACACCATACACAAAAATTAACTCAAATTGGATTAAAAACTTGAAGATAAGACCTGGAACCATGAAACTTCTAGATGAAAACATAGGCAGTATACTCTTTGACATCAGTCTTAGCAGCATGTTTTCAAGTACCATATCTGACCAGGCAAGGGAAACAATAGAAAAAGCAAATAAATGGGACTACATCAAACTAAAAAGCTTCTGCACAGCAAGGGAAACCATCAAGAAAATGAAAAAACAACCTAAAAATTGGGAGAAGATATTTTCAAACCATATATCTGACGAAGGGTTAATACCCAAAATATGTAAAGAACTCATACAGCTCAACAACAGAAAAACTAACAACCCAATTAAAAACTGGGCAGAGGATCTGAACAGACTTTTCCCCAAAGAAGATATACAGATCGCCGACAGGCGCATGAAACGATGTTCAACATCATTAGCTATCAGGAAAATGCAAATCCAAACTACAATGTGATATCACCTCACTCCCGTCAGCATGGCTATAATTAACAAGACAGGAAACAAGTGTTGGAGAGGATGTGGAGAGAATGGAACCCTTGTGCACTGCTGATGGGAGTGAAAACTGCTGCAGCCACTATGGAAAACAGTATGGAGATCCCTCAAAAAATTAAGAATAGAAATACCATATGATCCAGCTATTCCACTGCCGGGTATTTAGCCAAAGAGCATGAAAACATGAATGCATAAAGCTATATGCACTCCTATGTTCACTGTGACATTATTGGCAATAACCAAGACTTGGAAGCAACCTAGGTGCCCATCAAGAGACAAATGGATAAAGAAGATGTGGTATATATACACAATAGAATACTACTCAGGCATAAGAAACAATGAAATCTGGCCCTTTGTGATAACATGGGTGGAACTTGAGGGTGTTATTCTAACTGAAATAAGTCAGAGGGAGAAAGTCAAATACCTTATGATCTCACTTACAGGTAGAAGGTAAAAACAACAACAATCACATAGAGACAGAGATTGGATTGGTGGTTACCAGAGGGGAAGGGAGGACGGAGGAGGGCAGAAGGGATGATTAGGCACATGTATGTGGTGATGGATTGTAATTAGTCTCTTGGTGGTAAGCATGGTGTAATCTACACAGGAATCGAACTATAATGATATACACCTGAAATTTATATAATGTTATATACCAATGTTACCACAAAAAATATATTTTTTAAAGATGACAAAAAATAAAATAAAATTCCACGTATAAGTGAGAATATACAGTATTTCTGTGTCTGACTTATTTCACTTAGCAAAGTGCCCTAAAATCCATCCATGCTGTCACAAAATGGCAGGATTTCTTTTCATAGCTGAATAATAACAACAATGATCAATGGTTTCTTTATCCATTCATCCATCAATAGCCACTTGCATTGTTTCCAAGTCTGGCTGTTGTAAATAATGCTGCGATGAATGTGGAAGTACAGATAACTCTTCAATACAGCTATTTTATTTCCTTTGGATATATACCCAGAAGTGAGATTGCTAGATCCTATAGTAATCTTTTTTTTTTTTTTTTAGGAAACTCCATACTGTTTTTCATAGTGTCTGTACCAGTTTACATTTACACCAACAATGCACGAGGATTCCCTTTTCTCCACAGCCTCCCCAACACCTATTGTCTCTTCTCTTTTTGATAGTAGCCGTTCTAACAGCTGTGAAGTGAAATCTCATTGTGGTTTTGATTTGCATTCCATGATGATTAGTCATGTTGAGGATATTTTCATGTACCTGCTGGCTATCTGTATGTCTTCTTTGAAATAATGTCTATTAAAGTATATTGTACATTTCTTAAATGGATTGTTTTGGGGGTTTGCTATTTATTTGTATGAGTTTCTTATATATTTTAGATATTAACCCCTATTAAATAGATGATTTGCAAATGTCATCTCCCATTCCATAGTTTGCCTTTTGTTTTGATGAATTTTCCTTTTCTATGCAGAAACCTTTTAGTTTGATGTAGACTCACTTATATGTTTACTTCTGTTGCTTGCCCCTTTGCTGCTATATCCAAAAAATTACTGGCAAGACAAATGCCAAGGAGTTTTTCCCTATGTCTTTTTCTAGTAATTTTACAATTTTGTGTCTTACATGTATCTTCAATCCATTTTGAGTTAATTTTTGTGTATTCTGTAAGATATAGGTCCAATTCTACTCTCCTGGTTATCCAGGTTCTTCAGCATCATTTGTTGAAGCAATTATCCTTTCCCCATTGACTCTTCATGGCTCCCTTTTCAAATATTAGTTAATTGTATATATGTTTGCTTATTTCTGTGCTCTCAATTCTGTTCCACCTGTCTATATATCTGTTTTATGCCACTATAATACTGTTTTGATTGCTATATCTTTGGATATTTTGAAATGAGAAATTGTGAAGCCTCCAGCTTTGCTCTTCTTTCTCAATATTGCTTTGGCTATTCAGGGTCTTTTGTGGTTCTCTGCAAATTGTAGGATTATTTTTTCTATATCTGTGAATAATGCCATTGGAACTTTGATAGGAATTGCTTTGAATCTATTGATGGCTTTGGGTAGTATGGACATTTGGCCCATGAACACAGGCTTTCTTCCCATTTATTTATGTCAATTTCTTTTATTAGTGTCTTATAATTTTCAGTATACAGATCCTTTACCACCCTGGTTAAATTTATTCCTAAGTATTTTAACTTTGATGCTATCATAAATGTGATTGTTTTCATTATTTATATTTCAGATAGTCCATAGTTAATGTACAGAAACACAACTGATTTTTGTATGCTTATTTTTTGATCCTGAAACTTTACTGAAATTTTTGTCTAGTTCTAACAGATTGTTGCTGGAATCTTTAGGATTTTCACTATGTAAGATTACATCATCTGCAAGCAGAGACCATGTTACTTCTTCTTTTCCAATTTGGATGACTTTTATCCTTTTCCTTGCCAAATTATTTTGTCTTCTTTTATATAAGAGTAATTAGAGTGGGCATCCTTGTCTTGTTCCTGATTATAGCAGGAAAGCTTTCAACCTTTCATAGTTGACTATGATGTTAGTTGATGGTTGGTCATATGGCCTTTTTTATTTTGAAGTACTTTCCTTCTATATACAGTTTGTTTCGTGTTTATCTTATAAAATGATTTTGAATATTGTCAAATAATTTTATGGATCTGTTGGTTGATCATATGATTTTTATCTTTCATTTTATTAATGTGGTATATCACATATATTGATGTGCATATGTTGAGCCATTGGTGCATCCCAGAGATAAATTCCACTAGATCATGGTGTATAATTCTTTTAATGTGCTATTGAATTCAATTTACTAATATTTTATTGACAATTTTTTCATCTATATTCATCAGGGATATTGGCCTGTAGTTTTCTCTTCTTGTGATGTCCTTGTCTGACTTTGGTGTCAGGTAATTCTGACTTCGTATGATGATTTGGGGAATGTTCCCTCTTATTCAGTTTTTTGGAAGAGATGAATTTATTTTAGTTGTTCTTTAAATGTTTGGTAGAATTCTCCATTGAAACTATCTGTTTCTAGGCTTTACTTGTTGGGCAATTTTTACCTGCTGTTTCTTTCTCTTGACTCATTATCTATCTGTTCAACTTCTATTTCTTGAAGATTCAGTGTTGTGGGTTGTATGTTTCTAGGAATTTATTACTTTTTTCTATGTTATCCAATTTTTTGGTGTATAATTGTCCATACACTCATGTGTCACTTAACAATAGGGATCCATTCTGAGAAATGCATTGTTAGGTGATTTTGTCATTATGCAAACATTAGAGTATATTTATGCAAACCTGGATGGTATAGCCTACTACGCACCAAGGCTATCTCTTTTAATTTCCTTTTTTATCCCTTTTACTGTTTAGAAGAGTGTTGTTTAGTTTCCATGTATTTTTGAATTTTCAAGTTTTCCTCCTGTTATTGATTTCTACTTTCATACCATTGTTATTGAAAAAGATATTCAGTATGATTTCAAACTTCTTACATTTGCTAAGGCTTTTATTACCTAACATGTTCTATCCTAGAGAATGTTTCATGTGCTCTTGAGAAGGATGTTTAGTCTGCTGCTATTGGTAAAATATTCTGTATATGTATGTTTGGTCCACTTGGCATGACATATACTTCAGGTCCAAGATATTCATTTTGATTTTCTATCTGGATGATCTACTTATATCTGAAAGTGGGGTACTGAATTCCCCTACTATTGTGTTGTTTTATTATATTTTCCCCTTTAGAAATGTTAGTGTTTGCTGAATACATTCAAGTGCTCATTGGAGAACTTAATGGTGGGTGCATATGTACTTAAAATTGTTATATGGTCTTCTTTCTTTTTGAAGAAGGTTAGCACTGAGCTAACATCTGCTGCCAATCCTTCTCTCTTTGCTGAGGAAGATTGACCCTGAGATAACATCTATGCCCAATCTTCATCTACTTTATTTGTGGGACACCTGCCACAGCATGGCTTGATGAGTGGTGCTAGGTCCATGCCTGGGATCTGAACCAGCAAACCCTGGGCCGCCAAAGCAGAATGCATGAACTTAACTGCTACACCACTGGGCCAGTCCCAAAAATTGTTATATTGTCTTGATGACATCACTTATTTTTATATAACGACCTTCTTTGTCTCTCATTATAGTTTTAAAGTCTATTTCGTCAACATAAGTATAATTAACCTGCTCTCTTTTTTCCATACCTTCACATTGAGCCTACATATTTTCTTAAAGCTGAACTTAGTCTCTTTAGGCAGCATATAATCAGATATTGCTTTTATCCGTTCAGCTACTCTATGCTTATTGTTTGGAGAATTTAATCCATTTACATTTAAAGTAATTATGATAAATTAGGATTTACTAATGATATCTTATTACTTTTTTCTGCCTCTTTTGTAATTCCCTTGTTCCTTTCTTTTTCTTTGCTTGCTTTCTTTGTGGATTGATAATCTTCCATAGTGATATGCTTTAATTCCTTTCTCGCCTTTTGTGTATCTTCTGTAGGCTTTTCTGTTTGTGTGGAATTATCATGAGGCTTACTTAAAACATCTTACATATTAACAGTCTATTTTAAGCCAATAACAACTTAATTTGGATAACATTCAAAAACTTTGTCTTTTTACCACACACACACTTAATTTATATTTTTGATATCAAATTCTCTCTTTTTATATTGTTTACCAATTAATAAATTAATGTAGTTATTGTTATTTTAATACATTTGTCCTTTAACATTTCTACTAAAGTTAAATATTAACACCCCCATATTACAGTATTAGAGTTCTGAATTTGACTATACAATTACCTTTGCCAGTGTGTTTTATATTTTCTTACATTTTCTTGTTACTAATTATGGTATTCTTTCATCTCAGCTCAACTTCTCCTTTCAGCATTTCTTTTAAGGTAAGTCTCATGGTGATGAACTCCCTCAGGTTTTGTTCACCCAGGAAATTCTCTTTCACTTGTGAAGGAAAAGTTTGTCAGGTGAAATATTCTTGGTTGGAGTTCTTTTTTCTTTCAGAACTTTGCATACATCATCCCACTCTCTCCTGGCCTTCAGTGTTTCTGCTGAGAAATCTGCTGATACCTTATGGTGTTTTGTTATATGTGAGAATTTTTTTTTTCTTGCTGCTTTTAAAATTCTCTCTGTCTTTGATTTTAGACAGTTTTATTTTAATATGTATTGAAGAAGATACTTTTGGGTTGAAATCTTGGGTGAGCTAATAGCTTCATGGGCTTGAATGTCTAAATCTCTTCCCAGACTTTGGAAGTTCTCAGCCATTATTTCTCTAAATAAGCTTCCTGCTCCTTTCTCCTTTTTCTCCTTCTGGGACTCCAATGATACATAGTTTTTTGTGTGTGTGAGGAAGATTGACCCTGAGCTAACATCTGTTGCCAATCTTCCTCTTTTTTTGCTTGAGGAAGATTGTCCCTGAGCTAACATCTGTGCCAGTCTTCCTCTATTTTGCATGTGGATGCCACTACAAGCCTTGATGAGCAGTGTATAGGTCTGCATCCAGGATCCAAACCCACAAACCCAGGACTGCCAAAGTGGAGGGTGTGAACTTAACCACCACGTCACCAGGCCAGCCGCCATACTTCTTTTGATGTCCCATCATTCATGTAGACTTTCTTCACTTTTTTCATTCTTTTTGTGTTTGACTTTTATAACCAGATAATTTCAAATTGCCTGACTTCTATTTCATGCATTCTTTCTTCTGCTTGGTTGAATCTGCTGCTGAAGCTCTCTATTGAATTTTCAGTGCAGTTGTTGTATTCTTCAACTCTAGGTTTTCTATTTGATCCTTTTTAATGGTTTCTATTTCATTCTTGAACTTCTAATTTTGTTCATGCATTATTTTCCTAATTTTATTAGCTGTTCTTCTATGTTTTCTTGTAATTCAATGAATTTTTTAAGAGGATGTTTTGAATTCTTTTTCAGACTGTTTATAGATGTCCATTTATTTAGTGTTGGCCATTGGTGTTGTATTAGTTTCCTTTGGTGGCGTCATGTTTCCTTGATTATTCATAATCTTTGTGGCCTTGCATTGGTCTCTGAACATTTGAGGAAGTATGCTCCTCTTCCAGTCTTTACAGACTGACTTTGACAGGCACAGCTCTTTGCAAGTCACTACATCCAGAAATCTGGTTGAGCCATCTGCTGCTGTCCAGGGGTGGGCCTGCTGCTAGAGTCCTTAGGTGGCCTGGTTCTGGGGTGAGCAGGGAGCCTTGGACCACCTTAGCTGCCTAAGGATGTGGATGTGAGTCTGCACTGTGGTGGATTGGTAGTCTTGGTTTGCAGGAGCCCTCTAAGAGCCTGGAGCCAAGAAAGCTGCCCGGAACTATGGGTACTTCATATATCGGCTGATCTGCCTGGGGTCACTGCTACTGACTTATGTCCAAGTCAGCTTGGGGCCTGTACTCACAGCAGCCTTCTGGGAGGCTGGAGTTGAGGAAGGCACCTGGATTTGTTGGGGCTTCCTGGAGCTTCTGGAGCCAGCAGATTCTAGGGTGAGACTACATCTTGGATTTACTGGATCCTGCTGGGAGCCTGCTACCGTGGGAGCTTCCTAGGGCTGCAAGATCTGCCTGGGGCTTCTGGAGATGGTTGGTGCTGGGTGAGCTGGGGGCCTCAGTTTGTGAGAACCTACTGGGAGCCTGGTGCCAGTGAACATGCTTGGGGCTGTGGGAGCTATCTGGGGATGCTAGAATCTGAAGATGCTGGGGTGAGCCAAAGGTCTGATTTTGTAGGAGCCTGCCAGAAGCCTGCTAACATGGGATCCACTTGGGGCTACTGGAGCCATAAGTATCAGAGTGATCTGGGGGCCTGGGTTTATGGGAGCCAAGTGGGAACCCTGCTGTAGAAGCTGTCTGGGCCATGGGAGATGCCTGAAGCTCCTGGAGTAGGAAGACACTGGGGTAAGCCAGTATCTAGGTTCATGCAAGCCCAGTGCCACAGATGCCACTTGGGGCTACTGGAGTCAGCAGGTGCTGGGGTAGGCCTGGGTCCTGGGTTTGTAGGAGCATTCAGGAGCCACCTAGGGACATGAGTTGGCCTGGTGCTGGGGTTGGCCAACTCTCAGGTCTGTGGTGAAGTTGGATGCTCACTTTACTCTCCTCCTGTGAGGAAGGTGTCTCTCTCTGAGCTGGGCTGCCTGGGCTTGGTGGAGGGATAATGGAGTTATGTGAATCTATTTTTCCTACCCTTCTCAATGCATCTTTTCTTATTTCTACACTTTACTCACTTGCTATAATTCCTCCTGGAGTCCTTGGCTCTTGTGAAGGTATTTTCATGCACAGAGAGTGGTTCAAATCGATGTTTTGCTGAAATCACTTCTATATCTGCACATTGGAAGAAGCAGCCACCTCTTTCAAACTTTTAGAACTGATTCTGGTAAGGAAAGGTATGTGTCTGTGGGTGGGTCACACTAGAGCGTGCTGTGATTCCAGGTAAAGCAAAGTGGGACACCAAGTGCAGGGGCATGTGGTAGCTACAATTCCAGGTGGGCTCGATGTCTTGTTGTCTCAGACAGCTAGTGTCCACAGCATCGACAACAGCTTGATCCTTCTTGAGGCCTGAAGGGGGTTCATAGTGGCTGAAAAGGCTGTTGGGGTCCTCAGCAGCATTCCAGGCTCAGCAAATAAGGGCCAAGGTAGGATGCAATGAGGGCTGGAGCCAGTGGTGTGCACAAGGTTGGCTTCAGGGATGAGCTACAGGTACCTGTATGGTGACAGGGACCTAATACAAACACATGCACAGTGGTGAGGGCCAGAGCCAGCAGCAGGGGCCAGTGCCAATTGCTGGTATATGAGCAACTGCAGGGGCCCAGACTATCACTGTCTACTCACATGACTGCAGGGGCTAGACATAGTCATGTGCTTGGCACTGGTGGCCATTGACAGGTGGTTGGAGCAGTGACATGCAGGTGCATGTCTGTAGGGGCTAGCAGCAGACACATGCTGCTATATAGGCCAATAATAGAAACTGGGGCTAGCTCCAGGCACCCAAGAGCTGCAGACACCTGGGCTGTTGATGTACTCATGCAGCTTTAGGAGCTAGTTGTGAGAATAAATTTGACAGCGGAGGAGAGTGAAGAGAGTAAGACCAGTGGCATGCAGGTGTCTAGCTGCAGGGGCTAGTTGCAGGTGCTCACAGTGGTACTGGCCAGTGACAGGAGATAGGGCTGGAACGAAGCCCTCAAGAAGCCGTGTAGTCTTGGCTCTCTGTGTGCAGTACGTGACTGCAGGGACTTTCCACAGGTGCATGTTGGGGGTGGTGGGAGTCAGCCAGCGGGGCCTAGTCTGGCTTCTTGCAAGCACACAGCTGCAGAGGCTGTGGCAGTCTGTCGGTAAGGATCCCGGCTCTGGCAGGAAAAGGAGGGAAAGGAGTAGAGAGGGACTCAGGCAGCTGGTGTCTGCAAACATGAATACCTGTGGGGCAAAAACTCAGCAGCAAAATCTATAGGGGGTCTGTGGTGGCTCTACTGGCTGTTGCTTTCCTCAGGAGTGAAAGCTGTTGGGATCTTCTGGGGTCAGTGAGGAGGATCTCAATGATGAAAGCTTAGGAAGAGGGTGTGCAGCATCTTCAGAGGCTTCTGGGGTCCTCTCCAGAGCAGGCCACTGGAAACCATGGTCACTCCTGTCACATGGCTGATACTGGTAGCCCCTGGCTCTTCTTCCATGTTCTTAGCCATCTCTAGATATTTCCACTGTGCCAGTCTCTTAGTGGAGTCCATGCAGTATGCCCAAAAGGCTATAAAAGGTGCTCACTCACCCCCTCTCTTTTTCCTGGTAAAGGGAACTCTCAGGCCTGGGAGTTCCCTCTTGGCACTGAGCTGTGCTGGCCTGGGGGATAGGGTGATGTGGGAAAAATAAAACTATTCTTCCCACCATTTCTTGGCAGTTATTCTCAGGGTGTTTTTTTTTTTTTTTTTTTTTTTTTTTTTTTTTTTTTTGCTCTATTTTGTTGCTGAAGCTTCTTAAGTGGACCCCTGAGCTCTCCCGGAGCTGTTTTTATTTATAGATAGCTGTATAATTGTTTATCTTTCTGAGGGGATGGAGACTGGGATCTCCTACTCTGCCATCTTTGTGATGTCACTCCCAGAAGTAATGGTTTAATTAGTGAAACACAGTTCTTATAATTTCAAACTTTCTGCCTCTACTCACAATTACACTCAGCATAACCAAGTGAAAACAAAACAGAAGAAATAAAAATTTTTTTTTTACTTTTCTCTCAATGTTTTCTAGTTATTGAATCCTGTTAAAATTAAAATGTTTAAAAAGTAACATACAGGGGCTGGCCCAGTGGCACAGCAGTTAAGTTCACACGTTCTGCTTCAGCGGCCCGGGGTTCGCCGGTTCGCATCTGGGGCATGGACATGACGCCGCTTGGCAAGCCATGCTGTAGTAGGTGTCCCACATAAAATAGAGGAAGATGGGCACACATGTTAGCTCAGGGCCAGTCTTCCTCAGCAAGAAGGGGAGGTTTGGTGGATGTTAGCTCAGGGCTCATCTTCCTCAAAAAAAAAAAAAGTAAAATACAGTAAGCTGTTTAATTTATTGTTGAAGAAAGAAAAATATTTTTATACATTTAGTGTAGCCTAAGTGTACAGTATTTATAAATACTACAGAAGTGTGTAGTAATGTCCTAGGCCTTTCAACACTCACTCACTGACTCATTCAGAGCAACTTCCAGTCCTGAAAGCTCCATTCATGGTAAGTGCCCTATACAACTGTACCATCTTTTATCTTTTATATCATATTTTTACCATACCTTTTCTATGTTTAAATTTGTTTAGATACACAAATACTTACCATTGTGTTACAATTGCCTACAGTATACAGTACAGCACCATGCTGTGGTCTAGGAGCAAAAGGCTGTATCATATAGCCTACCTATGTAGTAGGCTATATCGTCTAGGTGAGTGTAAGTACACTCTATGATGTTCATACAATGACAAAATCACCTAACGATGCATTTCTTAGGATGTATCTCTGTCATTAAGTGATGCATGAATGTGTTCTTTGTTTATATTCTCATTTTCTTCGTGCATTGTTTACCTGAGCTCACTGAGCATCTTTATGATGGCTATTTTGAATTCTTTGTCAGTTAATTCATATACTTTCATTTCTTCAGAGTTTTTTTCCTGGAGATTTATCTTATTCTTTTCATTGAACCATGTGTCTCTGTTCCTTCCTATGCCTTGTAGCTTTGTGTTGGTATATGTATGATGGTTCTTTTCATGTGTCAAACTAACATGAGGTGCCTAGCTATCAGGTCGAACATTTTCTGGTTGTGCCTATGAGGATATTTTTGGATGAAGGTAACATTTAAATTGATAGACTAAGTAAAGCAGATTGCCGTCTCTAATGTTAGTATCTGTCATGCAATCAGTTGAAGGTCTTAATAGAACAAAAAGGCTGACTCTCCTTTGATTAGGAGAGAACTTCTCTTGCCTTACTACTTTTGAACTGGAACTTCAGTCTTTTCCTGCCTTTCCACTCCAAGTGAAACATCGGCTCTTCTTGGGTCTGGAGCCAGCCACTTTTTAGACTAGAACTTACATCTTCTCCTGTCCTGGTGTTCAAGATTTTGAACTGAACCAGAACTATACATGAGTTCTGGGTCTCTAGCTTGCCAACTATAGAGCTTGGGACTTCTAAACCTCCTTAATCATGTGAGCCAATTTCTTATAATAAATCTATCTATCAACTACCATTTATCTGTCTATCTATATATCTTATTGTTTCTGTTTCTGTAGAGAATCCTTAAAATTACAACCCATGTTTTTTAACAAACAGTCACTTCTCCAAGTCTTCAAAACCTGGCTTCACTCTGGGAAAGCTCTTCACGTTAACGTCTGGCTAGAACTTCTGTGGGCCTCTCAAAACTACAGATGCATCTACTTTCAACCCCCTTGTGCAAATACCAAATTAAAGAAATTGTCAGACTTCTTTTTCAAGAGCTCTTAGTCTCATACTTATTGCATCTGTCCATGGCATTGCCATTTCTCTGGAGCTACTTTCAGTGGCTTTTAGGCTTTTAGAGTATGAGGGACCCATCAGTACTCTGAATATGTCAAGACAGATACGTGTACTTTATGCACCACTCTGAAATGCCAGAACATTGTACACATACTCCAACTCTTTCCCTCTCTAGAGAGAATTCTAGAGTTGTAAGTTTTCTTCTGCTTGTTCTGCACTAAGCAAGGGGAGCGACCATGTTGAGTAATGCTCCATCTTGTTACCTTTGTTCTCAGTGGCCTACAATCTGGCACACTTTCCTGTCAGTGTTTAGAATCAGACAAGACAGAAACAATTTCCTCCTGCAGCCTCTCAAAAGGTCAGAACATTGGTTGTGTATTTCAGTCATCTCTTTCTGTCCCCAGGGAGATACTAGGAGCTGAGAGTTTCCTCCTGATCACACCATGCCATTGGGGGAAGGGATATGGTGAGTGTGTGTCTCTTTTATCCAGCATACAGTTGGATCTTGTCTTTTCTCCCGTTCAGCTATGCTATATGTTTTGATCAAAGAGTTTAATAAGTTTGTATTTGAAATATTTACTGATAGAGGACTTATTGCCATTCAGTTAATTTTTTTCTGTATGTCTTCTTTAAAATGTGTCCCTCTTTTCCTCTCTGCTGCCTTCCTTTGGGTTTCATTGATTTTTTTTTTTTTTTGTAGTGACATTCTTTGATTCCTTTCTCATTTTCTTCTGTACATTTTTGTAGGTATTTTCTTTCTGATTACCATAGAAATTACATAAAATATGTTGTAGCCATAACAATCTATTTAAACTGATAACAACTTAACTTCAATCCCAGTGAAAGCAGTGCTAATAGGTAAGTTTATAGGTATAAATGAGTACATTACAAAAGATAAATCTCATTATCAACAACGTAACTTTATACCATTAGAAACTAGAAAAAGAACAAACAAAGCCCAATGCTAGCAGATGGAAGGAAATAATAAAGAATTAGAGCAGAGGTAAATTAAATAGAAAATAGAAAATCAATTAAAAAATTTAATGAAAGTATGAGTTGGTTTTTGAAAAGATGAATAAAATTGATAAAGCCTTAGGTAAATAACTAAAAAAAAAAGAGGAGAGTCTCAAATAACTAAACTCAGAAATGAAAGAGGGAACATTAAACTGATGCCACAGGTAGAAAAAAAGATTATAAGAGACTACTATGACAAGTATATGACAACTAATTGGATAACTTAGATGAAATGCATACATTTCTAGAAACACATCTTACCAAGACTAAATAATTAAGAAACAGAAAATCCAAACAAAGTAGTAATGAGTCAGGAGAATGAATTAGTAATCAAAATCCTCCCAACAGAGAAAAGCCCAGGGCCAGAAGGCTTCACTGGAGAATTCTAACAAACATTTAAAGAAGAATTAACACCATTCCTCCTGACACTCTTTAAAAAAATTGAGAATTACAAGCTCATCCTGTGAAGCCAGCATTAGTGTGATACCAAAATCAGAAGAAAAAAACAACTACAAGAAAAGAAAAATACAGACAAAATTCCTAATGTATTGCAAATTTCTTCAACAAAATATTAGTAAACCAACTCAAACAATACATTAAAAGAATTATACACCCTTACCAAGAGGGGGTTATTCCTGGAATGCAAGAATGGTTCAACATACAAAAATCAATCAATGCAAGCACCACATTACAGGATGAAGGACAATAAAACACTTGATCATCTCAATAGATGCTGAAAAGGCAACTGATATATCTTTTCATAATAAAGATGGTCAAAAAACTAGGAATTAAAGGAAACTACCTCAACATAATTAAAACAACTTATGAAAGCCCAAAGCTAGCATCATACTCAATAGAGAAAGACTGAAAGCTTTTCCTCTAAAATCTGGGACAAGGCAAGGATGCCCACTGTCACCACTTTTACTCAACAAAGTATGGGAGTCCTAGCCAGAGCGATTAGGCAAGAAAATTAAAAGGCATCCAAATTGGAAAAGAAGAAGTAAAAATATCTCTTCATAGCTAACATGATTTTATATGTAGAAAACCCTAAAGATTCCACAAAAAACCTGTGAGAATTAATAAACCAATTCAGCACAGTTAAGGACATAAAATCAACATACAAAAATTAGGTGCATTTCTATACAATAATATTGAGAAACCAAAAGTGTATTAAGAAAACAATTTGGTTTAAAACAGTATAAAAAAAAGAATAAAATACTTAGGAATAAACCTAACCAAGAAGGTGAAAGATTCATACAATGAAACTACAAAACACTGATGAAAGAAATATAAAAAGACACAGATAAATGGAAAAACATCCTGTGTTCATGAATAGGAACACTTAATATTCTTAAGATGTTCATACTATCCGAAGCAATCTACAGATTCAATCAATTTCTATCAAAATACCAATGGCATTTGTTGCAAAAATAGAAAAAAAATCATTGTAAAATTCATATGGAATCTCAAGCTATCCAATATAGCCAAAACAACTTTAAAAAAGAACAACTTTGGAAGACTCACAAGTCCTGGTTTCAAAATGTATTACAAAGGTACAGTAATAAAAAAAATGTGGCACTGGCATGAAAACAGACGAATAGATGAATGGAATATAATAGTTCAGAAATGCATCCTTGTAAATGTGGTTAAATCATCTTTGACAAGTGTACCAGGACTACTGAAAAGGGAAAGAATATTCTCCTTCTCAACCTTCAAAAACAGAAACCAGTTTAAGAGGCAAAGCATTCATCTGGGATCAAACAATTGCAACTCCTGGAGCACAGATTCAAGTAGAAACCCAAATAGTGTCCCAATTACAGGGTGAAAGACGAGGGTTTCTATGGGGAAAGGAAAGGGGCAATTGTATGAAAAGAAGAGGGAAAAAAATCTTCTATAGGTATTAAACTAGGTTATTCTTTATATATGGCTGGTTACAGAGTCTATCTTCAGAAAGAGAGTCCATAATCATCAGCTTTTGTGGTCAGGATGTCTGCGTTCCTGTTAGCTTTACAAACACAAGTTTGGAAAACAGTATTGGTTTTGGCTAAGGCCAAAGATCTGGCCCAGTTCAAACGGTCCAAAGGTTCAAGGAGTCAGACGTGCCGGCAGGTCCTCTGAAACTGCTGCCCTGCCTCTATGCAAAAATGGCTCCACTTATTTTAACTTTTCTCATCTTCAACAACGGTGTTGGAAAACTCAGATATCCACATGAAAAAGAATGAAGTTGGACCCTTAACTTACACTATATATAGAAATTAACTCAAAATGGATTAAAAACATAAATGTAAGACCTGAAAATATAAAACTCCCAAAAGGAAACATAGAGGAAATATCTTCATGGCATTGGACTTGCCCATAATTTCCTGGATATGACATCAAAACACAGGCAATAAAAGCAAAAATAAACAAATTGGATTTTGTCAAACTTTTTGTTTATCAAGGACAAAATCAACACAAAGGAGTGAAAAGGCAACCTACAGAATGGAAGGAAATATTTGCAAATTATCTATCTGAATAGTGATTAATATCCGGGATATATAAAGAACAAGTACAACTGAACAATACAAAAAACAACCCAATTTGAAAATGAGAGGGAGAGAGGGTTTAAGAAGGCAGCGTGGGAAGATCCTGAAATCACCTCCTCCGACGGACACAACAAATCTACAACTATATATGGAATAAATCCCTATGAGAGGGACCTGAAAGCTGGATGAACAGAGCCTCCACACAAAGAATAAAAGGATAAAATCAAGAGCCACAGCAGAGGCAGAGAAATGGTCTAGCTGAGCAAAAAACACACCCCAACCACAGCCATCCCCAAGCAGGAGGGATCGCAACTCTTCCCTGAGAAGCACCGGATTCCGAGCTCCACATCAGGCAACCCAACCCTTAGATCTACACGGGAGAGACAGCCCCCAAAACACCTGACTTTAAAAACCAAAGCGGGGTGGCCCAGCAGTTAAGTTCCCGGTCCGCTTCAGCAGCCCGAACTCCGCTGGTTCGGATCCCCGCGTGGACATGGCGCCACTCATCGGGCCAGGCTGTGGCGGTGTCCCACACAGACAACCAGAATGACCTGAAACTGGGATATACAACTATGTACTGGTGCTTTCGGGAGAAAAAAGAAAGAGGACGATTGCCAACAGATGTTAGCTCAGGGCCATCTTCCTCACCAAAAAATACCCACAAAAAAACAACAAAACCTCAAAGGGGATTAGATCCAGGAAACTATAAACTGAGGAACTGTAGGGAACGGAAATCCCGCTGTTTAAAGGGCTCGTGTACACTCATTGGACCCAGAAGCCAGCGCAAAAACACCAGCTGGAATAAGCGCTAAGAACATAAGTCAAAGAGACCCACTGCTAACGTTAAAGATTCTGCCAGAGAGGCAGGAGTCAGCTGGGATTCTCCCTCCACCCAGACGCGGGCACAGGCCACTTTCGCAGCCCCATTACTGCCCGCTGACTCGGCGGCCGCCACCCGGCCATTCTGCCTGTCACCCCTGGGCGCCCCGCCCACCCCTGCGCCTCCGCGGAGCCTCCAGCCAGGCACGGTAAGAACCCCGCCCACCAGCGCGCCCCCGCGCCCGCAGTCCGCCCCCCCCGCCTCCCGCCCCGGAGCAGCCGCGCCCCCCTACACCCCCCGCCGCCGCCCCTGACCAGCCGCGTCCCCCCAGGCCCCCAGCTCCGGAGTAGCCGTGCTCCGGGTCGACCCCGCCCCAGGCGTTCGCAGCGGTCGCGGGCTGCAGCGTCGGGGTGCCTTGCAGCGGGTCCGGGGTCCAGCCCTGCCCGTCCGCCTGCCCGTCCAAACAGAAAGAGAAACCTGTTTTCTCTTTCAGCTCTGTCCACCAGATATCTTTGGAACACCTGTTGTGCACAAGGAAATGAGACACACATATGCCCTGCACTAGGGGTGTGTGCAACCAAAACCTTATCAGGTAGGAAGTTTGTCGTTAGTGCCATCCAGGGACCCTGGGTACAGCAGAGCGGAACCCAGCCGGACCTTTTTCCGGTCTTTTTTTTTTTTTTTTTTGCCGTCGTCTCACCTTCCGGCGCTCTATCACATAATGCTCCCTGCTGTTCCTACGGTTTCATGGCCAATTTTTTGGAAGTAGGTGGCCAGGTCCTTCGTAGTCTGTGTTAGACTGGAAGCTCTGATGAAACCTGGCCACCGTGGGTGACCCTGCTGGCATTTGAAATTCCCGTGGTGTACTTTCGGCGTCACAGCAACAGGCAGCCGCCACAGTACAGGAGACGTGCTGTGGTTCCGCGACCAGGAAATGAACCCAGTGGCGGTGGTGAGAGAGCTGAATCTTAACTGCTACGCCTGAAAGGTAGGAAGTAAGGATTATTAAGAAAGTACAATACAGAGCTAAGAGGGCTCAGAGGCAGCAGAAATCACTTTTGGCCGAAGGGAGTGAGGAAGGCTGCTGGAGGAAGTGGCTTATGAACTGAGGGGGCCTGAGAGGAGAAAGCATTCTTCCTGTGGAGAATGGTACCAGCAGAGGCTTCAAGGTCACCAAGCTGAGGGCACCTGGGCACAGGTGCAGTCCCTCCTACATGGAAGCACCTATCACGCCCAAGGAGTACTGACAAATGAAACAGGGAATGAAAGCTGGAGTCTCATTGTAGAAAACAGGGTGACACTTACTTTCATTATATATGCCATGGGAGCCATGGGATGTTGTAGCGCCAGAGAGGGGCATCACTGGAGCTGTGCTTGGGGATGATTGACTTGGCAGCAGTGTGTGTGTAGGATGGCTTGGGAGTAGGCCAGATAGGGGACTATTGCTTTAGCCCGGAAGAGCAAATAAGAAATTCAGCCAGAGCTGTGAAGTTAATGTGCAAAGCAGCACATGGTTTTAGGAGATTTTGTGGACCTAGAGGACTTGGCAACTGAAGGGACCAAAGAGAATATAGAGGAAAAACAAATTCCAGAGTTTTGTGCCTGGGTATTTTGGAGCATGGGTGATGCATTTGCAAAAATAGAAGACTCAGGAGTATACAGGGATGAGGTTGGGGAGGATAATAAATTTGGTTTTGAACAAGCTGTATTTGAATTGCCGGCAGTATATCCAGTTGGAGATGCCTGTTTCGGAGTGTTTAAGAGTGGAAGCCAAACTTACACCACCGGGACAGGAAAGGGAAAGGAGCCCGAGCGGGCAGATGTGGCGCAGTCGGGGTTCCTGGGGTTGAGGAGCCAGGGTGGCCAGGCCTGGCTGTGCTGAGTCGGTGGGGCCCCAGCGTCTGCGGAGGAGGAGGAGGCTGAGGAAGGAGATTAGGTCTTGGATTTAGCAATTAGGAAGACACCAGTCACTTTTCAAAGAGTTGTTTTAGTGGAAAAGGAGGAAGATTATCCACAGTCTGCAATCTGTTCATCCTGTGGCCTTTCGCAACTGGCCAGAGCGCCGGGCCAGGAGCCAGAGAGAATGGTTTCTAGTTCTGGCTCTGCCACTGCCTGTGTGGTGTGGGGCAAGTCATGCATGCCTAGACTGGCCTAGGAACACACGTCCCTTAATGACACCAAAAGAACCGTTTATTCCTAGCAACAGCTAATCGTTCATACAACTAGTTCCATGGGACGTATTTCGGAAAATGCTGATATAGAGCCAGAATTTTAGATCCCTAAAGAACCCAAGAATCTTCTCCAGTTTTCTCATTTGACAAGTGAAGAAACTAATACTCAAATGCTAATTCAATAAACATTGATTTCCAATATATTATATCGATGGTGCCCAAAACAACCATACATAGTTATGCTTAACTCATTTTGGAGACTTGAAAATAGGCTCTGAGAAGTTAAACGACGTGCCCGGGACCACAGAGCAGCAAGTGGTGGAGTGAGATCTGAACCCACACCTCCTGAGTCGGCGCCTTCTCTGTCACACATTCTGCTGCGGCCCCGGTTGTCAGCACTGAATGCATTTAAAACTGGTTGAATGGAATATTAGCAACTTCAAATATTTTCCCTTTCTTAGAAGAAATGTATTCCAAAAGTTTAATTTGTGCTGCATTACATATTCATATTACTATTAGTTTATAAAAAGGGGGAGAGTACACGGCCAACAGTTCCTGAAGTTACATTTTAAAAACCAGTAGAGCACTGGACTATGTGAAAGCTCATTATGTTCCACTCTGAACAGCAGGAAGAAGTAACCATGATGCCTGAATGTACGTGGCACATTAAAAAATATTTTTAGCTAATCCTTCGATTGCTTACTCTTTCCTCTTACGGCTTGTTTCCTTTGTGTTGACCAATTCCATTTTCTTCACTGCGGGCTGCCTAACCCTGACCACAGCCTCCTTAACAGAAGTGTAAGGTTGCATTTATAAGGAGTTATTCTTTGATTTGATAAATAATTTCCTGTCTATCTTGACAAATAAAAATAGACAAACTTACTATTTTAGGAAATAACCTCGTAAAAGAACCAAGATGATTTTGCAAAAATTTGAGGAAAACAAGGAGTCCAATAGACTGTGTTGAATGTTGCTAAAACTAGCTATTTTAGACTTACTTTCAGTTCTATTTGATGTCATAAATAATAGAAACTTGGTTTACTCTATGTTCATCTCATTGAAATTCTCCAAGTGATAGAAGCAGTGGCTCAGAGTGTAGTGGTGGCTCTGACATCAGGGGTCTGGATTCAGAATGTGGCTCTTCCTCTCGTTAGCTGTGTTAACCTCTCTGTACTTCAGTTTAACTGTCTTCACTTAAACAATAATAGTATAGTAGTCCCCCCTTATCTGCGCTTTCGCTTTCCACAGTTTCAGTTGCCTGTGGTCTGAAAATATTACATAGAAAATTCCAGAAATAAACAATTCATAAGTTTCAAATTGTGCACCATTCTGAGTAGCATGATGAAATCTGGCCATCACCCTCCATCCTGCCCAGGTTGTGAATCCCACTTTGTCAGTGTCTCCATGCTGCGTCCACTACGTGCGTGTTAGTCACTTAGCTGTCTTGATTATCAGGTTGACTGTTGTGGTATCACAGAGCTCGTGATCAAGTAACCCTTATTTTACTTAATAATGGCCTCGAAGCGCAAGAGTAGTAATGCTGGCACTTCGGATATGCCAAAGAGAAGCCGTAAAGTCGTTTCTTTAAGTGAAAAGGTGAAAGTTCTCAACTAAATGGAAGGGAAAAAAATCATATGCCACTGTCTGGGGGAAGAGCATGGAAAGCAGAGGGAACATAAAGCTCTGGGCGGGAATGCCTGGCATGGTGGAAAACAGCGGGGAGGCCAAGGCCGAAGCCTAGAATGCGGGCAGGGCAGAGATGTGCGATGAAAGGGCCTTGGCTTGTACTCTGATTGCATGGCGAATAGTGCAGGGTTCTGAACATGGGCGTGGCCTGATTTGAGAGAGAGGGAGGTGTGCCTTCTTCTCTCCCACCTAACACTGTCCCAAACACAAAACCTCTGCTCATTGTGTCTGCTCAGAAATAGCGGATGAACCAAGTAGGAAACACTGTAGGAGCCCAATGCTCCTAAGTGGATAAAGGGCCATGAAGGCACAGAGGCAGGATAGTCTTAGTCACTGGAAGTCTGGTTTTTCACAGACTATTCTGAATTTCATACAGCTCTTAGGTTTGTGAAAATCGAGCCTTTTCCTTTATAAGCCTGTATATCAAGAGTGTTCTGTTTCCTTGGCAAAGGCTGATCTGCTTCCATGTGATGAGTAGATTATTGGAATCAATGAAAGCCTTTCCTGCTGCCTTACAGTTCACTGCAATCTTGGAAATAAGAAGTTGGATTTTTTTCTTGCCTAAAAAGTCCTGAAATGTTAAATACCTTGAATTGGATTGCAAGGGGCAGCTGTGTGCTGGTGCATTGCTGGGAGAGTCATGCCTGTATAATGCAGAATCTTTTCTTCCCTGGAAAACCCAACTTTTGTTAGAATGACAGCTTTCTAACTACTGTTTTTCTTAACTACAGATCACCTGTTATTCCTTATGGTAAAGACGGCGTCTGGCTGATGAGCAGCGTGGTGAGGCCGCCGAGGGAGGCGGAGGTGCAGACCTGGGAGACGGAAGAGGATGACATGGCGGAAGGCGATTTAGGGTATGGCCTCGGAAGAAGGCCCGGTGGCATTTATGAAGTGCAAGTTTCACGTTTATTTACATCTAGGAAAAGATCAGATGGAAAGGACTTTAGCCCTCCCCCGTTTGCAAGAAATGAGGAAGAAAAATGTGGTGCCCTTTTTCAGTATCCCAAGCATAAGAGCTTGCGAAACACATCTCCTGAAGGGTCCAGAATTTCCCATTACAGACGACAAAGTAGCGCCGGTAAGAAAGCCTAGTCCTCTCCTTTCTCCTCCCCTGTGAATTTTATCAGTGCTGTCACCCTGACAACACATGGAAACGGATCACTGTAGTGGATTTTAGAAATTTATCTTTATTCACTTCTTGGGATTAGTGATAGTACAAAAGTAATCGATGTTTCTGTTTCCAAGTCTTGTCCACATTGCAAAGTACAGTAGTCACATTCTGCCTTGATACCTATTTGTTAGTGCTGTCAGTAGGTGATTGCCTACCTAGCTTTTTTTGTGGTGTAGTGGTATGCTTCGTTTATCCTTTTTTTTTTCTTATTCCACAAATGTTTATTGGGTGTCCATTACGTGTCCAGGACAGCTGTAGGCTCGGAGAATATCATCAGTGAACAAAGTAGTCAAAGGCCTTAATGTCATGGAGTTCACGTTCTAGTAGAAGAGACAGAAGATAAACCTACAAGTCAACAGCTGTATAGTATCAGGCAGTGGTCAGTGAAGGGACAGTGAGTGACTGGAGGGCTGGGGTGCTGCTGTTTCAGGCGAGGGTCAGGGGAGGCTTCTCTAAGGACATGAGTTTGAGCACCGGAATGAATCAGTGCCCAAGCCAGGTGTTCATCTGAGGAAAGAGTGTTCCAGGTAGAATACGTATGCTTCCATTTATTTTAGGGATATCATGAAATTCTCAAAAATTATCGAAACAAAATTAATCTTAATTTATTATATCCAAAAAATAAATTATGTCTTAACTTAAGGAAAGAGTAAAATTCAGAATCATATTGTGATAGAATGTTACAGCTCCAAAATGATTGGGAACCAAGCACAGCTCTTTTTTTTTTTAAAGATTTTATTTTTTCCTTTTTCTCCCCAAAGCCCCCTGGTACATAGTTGTGTATTCTTCGTTGTGGGTTCTTCTAGTTGTGGCACGTGGGACGCTGCCTCAGCGTGGTCTGATGAGCAGTGCCATGTCCGCGCCCAGGATTCGAACTAACGAAACACCGGGCCGCCTGCAGCGGAGTGCGCGAACTTAACCACTCGGCCACGGGGCCAGCCCCCCAAGCACAGCTCTTTTGTGGCCCAGTCTTTTGTAATCCATGTTGTAAAACTTCTCCCTCCAAAGTGGAACGAACACATATTAGAACAACACAAAAGTAATTTAAGAAACATGGTTTCAGATTTACAAAAAACATGTTGCAGCTGGAGATCTATCCCCATCTTTCAAAATCCTTCGTGAAATTAGGATGGGATTATTTATGTATTTTTCTTCCAGTTCCTTATCATGCATAGGTGATGGATCCTGTTTTGCAAGCAAGATGTTGAAAACTGGACATGATGCTGAGATGTCTTTATAAAAACATGAGGAAACCCCTGGGATATAAACAAGATGTAATAGTGATAGTATGAGCTCCTATTTTGTTGGGTTATGAACTTTTGTCTTTTTATCAAAATTGACCTGATCCTAAGTAAGAATATTGTCTTAGTTTCCTATTACTAGTAGGTAATTTCCAAATTACCAGAAATTTAATGGTGTAAAACAACACAGATTTATCATCCTACAGTTCTGTAGGTCAAAAGTCCAAAAACAGGTTTCCCTGGGCTAAAATCAGGATGTAGGCAGGGGTGCATTCCTTCTAGAGGCTGTAGAGGAGAACCCACTGCCTTGCCTTTTCCAGCTCCTAGAGGCCACCTGTGTTCCCTGGCCTGTGGTCCCTTTCCTCCATCTTCAAAGCCAGCCATGGCTGATTGAGTCTTTCTCAAGCTGCATCACCCTGACACTGACGCTCCTGCTTCCCTCCTTCATTTGTAAAGACCCTTGGGAGTCAGTTGGACCCATCTGAGTCATCCAGGACAATCTCCTATCTCCAAGTACTTAATTCCATCACACCTGCTGAGTCTCTTTGGCCATGTATTCACAGGTCCTGGGGATTAGGATGTGGACATCTTGGGGGGCCATTATTCTGCTCACCACAGGTGTTAACAGAACAGAACCTGTCATTGCCAACCCACTGTCAGTTTTGTCCCTCCTCGGAACCCTGGATCGTCAGAGCAAAAACATGATTTAGATTTTGTCTTGGATGCTGTCATGTTGCTGAAAGTTCAGAATAGCAAAGAAAAAAATTTTGAGAAATTTTTAATGTCCTTCAAAGATATTCTTTCTAAATTGTTTTTTCTTCCTTTTATTTCATCTTATCTTTTTGTCGTAGTTTACCACTTTAATGTTTTTATATTCCCAGTGAGACTGCAAGGAAAATGACGCTCGTGGGAAGCTCAGTTTCATGTCTCAATTGATCACGTTAAGGGGAGGATAACTGAAGTAAAGGAGACTTGTAGTCACTCTCTTTGGAAAGAAATTAAATTCAGGTTATTTCTTAGATATCCATTTCACTATATTGATCAAACTTAAGTCAAACGCCAAAATTTATTTATCTCACTCACCAACATTCATGTTTTTTATATTGTGTTTGGATGTAGTAATTAACTAATTTATTAACAACAGTTTTAATTTAGGGCCCTTTTTTTAGAGTCTTTTTATTCAAAAGTATGTGTCTTGTCATTTGTGAAACATTTTAAGCTACTTATTTTATCATTATTTGGTTTATTACAATTCTTTTCTCTTTGCAATTTAGGAGAAATCTGTATTTGATATTTTGTAAGCAAATTTACTGTATTTAAGTAGTTAAAATATTCAACTTTTTGTCCTAATAGATTCTAATTCAGAATTGTCAAATGTCGAATTGAAGCGACGTCTTCAGGAAACTTTAGAGGTGGGTACTCTAATGGAAAAATTCTCATGTGAATAAAGTCCACCAATAGATATTTTGTGTAAGTAATACTAAAATTGTCTGAAAGGCAATTCTTGATGAACCACAGTGTAAAGTTCATACCTTTCAACTGGCCTCCTCTGTTTCTTATCCTCCTCATCTCTCAAAAAGGCTATTTATGTGTCCTTTTGCCCCTAATCCTCTACTCCTCTAATCTCCTCCTGGAGAAGACACTTATCACTTCCTTCCATCTGTCTTCCCTGGATGTATGGCTTGAAATAACCTGGCGTAATTTCACCCCTTTGAACTTAGAAGACTAGAATGTGTCCCAGGCCGTCTGAGGAGCAGTCCAGCCTGCTGGGAGGAGGGTCTGTACGGGGCGCCTAACCTTCAGGAAGCAGGAAGCCTTGTTAGTGTGTGTGTGAGATTCTTCTGGTGAAAGCTACTTTATCGGTTTCCTAGGGCTGCCTCAACAAAGTACCACAAACTGGTGACTTAGAACAACAAAGATTTTTCTTTCTTCCTCATTTCTGGAGGCTAGAAGTCCAAAATCAAGGTGATGGTGGGCCGTGTTCCCTCTGAAGGGTCTGGAGGAGAACCCTTCTTTGTCCCTTCCTAGTTTCTGGTGGTTGCTCCCGGCAATCCTTGACATTCCTTGGCTTGTAGCTGCATCGATGTAGTCTCCACCTCAGTCGTCATTGGACCGTCTCTCCTGTGTGGCTATGTCCAAATTTACCTCATCTTTAAGGACACCAGTCTTTGGAATGGGGCCCACCTTAATCCGTATGACCTCATCTTTACTTAATTACATCCGCAAACACCCTATTTCCTAATAAGGTCACGTGCACAGTAACAGGGGTTAGGACTGAAACATTTCTTTTGGGGGGACACAATTCAAACTACAACAGCTGCTCTAGCTGTGTGAATAAGTGTGTGCTTATTTTATGTGGTCCAAAGATTTTTTTCAAATTATTAGCTGTGTGGCTTAGATGGGTAAGAGCAAAAGATTTTGGCTTTCAGTCGCAACTGGCACCTGATAGTGAGGCTCTCAGATTTAGCCTTTCTGGTCCACTTATAAAGCCTAGAGGAATTTCCAGCCTCATTCGTAAGGTCAGAGTGCTTGGAATGAAAGTGCGTGTTGAGCTTAAATGTACACCGTGCAAACTGACCATTTTGGGTTGCATATCTTGTGGATAGGAAGGCTAATTTTTATTTCTGTCCTCAGGAGGTAGAAATTTTAAAAACTGAACTTGAGGCATCTCAAAGACAACTTGAAGGTAAAGAGGAAGCAATGAAAATTCTTCAAAGCATGGTGAGAAGTTATTTTTAAACTTTTATCACTCATACATTTCAATAATAAGTGATATGGTTTTAGCTTTTAAAACAAAAGCAGCAGTGCTTAATATAATTAATTTTCTTTTTGAGGTATAGATTTTTTTAAAGCTTTGCTGAGGTAGAACTTACATGCCATGAATTTCACTCATTTTAAGCATACAATACAATTCATTTTTACTAAGCTTAGAGTTGTGCAACCATCACCACAAAGTTTAGAACATTTCTAACACCCCAAAAAAGGAAGCTCGTACACATTAGAAGTCGCTCCCCATCCCATCCTCAACCCCAGACAAACACTAATGTACTTTCTGTCTTAGAGAGTTGCTTTTTCTATTTCATATATATATAGAATCATACAGTATGTGTCTGGATTCTTTTGCATCTGGCTCCTTTCGGTTAGCATGTTTTCAAGGTTTACGCATGGTGTAGCATGTGTCAGTAATTTCTCCCTTTTTATTGCCAAATAATATTCCTTTGTCTGGATACTGTACAGCACATTTTGTTTATCTTTTCACCCCTTCATGGGCCTTTGGGCTTCCACTTTTTGGCTATTATGAATAACACTGCTATGAACATTTATGTGCAAGTCTTTGTGTGGGAAATTCGTTTATTCATTCTCACATTCACTGAGAAAGAGCTAAATAAAAATCTTCTGACTTTTGAACTATCAAACTCTAAAAAACGTGGTCCCTGTGGCAATTCTCAAGTTAATTTCCTCTTGTCTTAAAATAAAAATATGAACGTCACCATGCCTATGGGAGTGATTAGAAATTTGATTTATACTGATGCAATTTTTGTTTTTCTTAGGCAATATTTGGCAAAGCCACAAGTCATACCCAGGCAGTGCTTCAAAAGACTATGGAACAAAAGAGATCCTTGGAGAAGGTATTTGCCACTTTGAGCATGGACTTGTTCCATCCCAAAAGCTTTCAAATAGCACTTGTTTAAAATCATCGTACTAATGGCTGTGTCGTGTGTGCATCCCCTCTGCTAGTTGTGCTTTAGTTTCATATGGCCGCTTCCCTTTTGGTCACTTCACGTTTCAAGTGGTCCTTTTCCTTGGTCACTTATAATCCAAAATAGATTGTCACATGGGCAAAGAATTAAGGTTTATTTCCCCATTTTAAGGTATTAGGAGACCTGCCAAACTGGCATTTCCTATTTTCTTCTTCTTTTCCTTTTTTTTGTCCTCCACTTGCCTGGCAGAGCCTGCCTCTTTCTGACCATCTCCTCATCACTGGAAAGGCAGTGAGGAGTCACCTTAGATGGTCACATGCCTGTGCCTGTCGTACCCTCCCTTGCTGGGACTGTCCTGGGCTCAGACCCCAGGAGTGTGTTTTGCTCATGGGGTCTGCATGGGTTGGGGGCAGGGGCGATGAGAAATCTCACTAGGTTTGAGCCAGCAAATTTTGAAGCTAAACAATCTGAAATTTTCCCTCTAGTAAGCAAGCTTTGGCAAAGGTTTTTTTGAGTGCTAAAGAGGCCTGTTATATGTGTTTACAAATGTCATAGACTCTTTGAACGATAATTTTTTTCTTTTTAACCTATTTCTGTGAAATGATTAAATGACTTATTTCAGCTATTGACATTGTCTTGCAATGATTTATTTCTAATAATTTTCCATGAAAGTGCTGTTTTCTTTCTATAGGAAATAAATGCCTTGCAGTGGGAAATAGAATTTGATCAGAATAGATTTAAAAATATAGAGGAATCTTGGACCCAAAAATATGACAGGTTTGTATATTATTATTCCATAGTTTTTCTTTGGAAATCTTTAAAGTGTGTGTAATTCAAATACAGCTTAGGCTTTCTTCTTCTTTGAGCTAAGTGTAAATATTATAAAATTCTAATGGGTTATTCACTTACCAGTTCCATATTTTTCTGTTAGTGTTAATTAAAAAAAAAATGTATGGTAGAAACTTAAAGTACAGTCTGAGAGTCATGTTTCCCAAGTTATTTTAGCATTGGCACTGTTTTTTCAAATGCAGTCTTTTGAGCAAGACTTTTATTAGTGGGAATTTATTTAATAACTTTAAATTATAACATACATTTATTATAAAGTCAGTCGTTGAGAAATTGATTTGATATCTGGGATTATAGATGGCTTTAGTACCTAATTTTTTAATTAATTTCTTTTTTTTATTGAGTTCGTAATAGTTTACATCATTGTGAAATTTCAGTTGTGCATTATTTCTTGACTGTCACCACATAAGTGCTCCCCTTCACCCCCTGTGCCCATCCCCCACCCCTCTTCCCCTGGTAACCACTGAACTGTTCTCTTTGTCCATGTGTTTGTTTATCTTCCACATATGAGTGAAATCATCTGGTGTTTGTCTTTCTCAGTCTGGCTTATTTCGCTTAGTATAATTCCCTCCAGGTCCAACCACGTTGTTGCAAATGGGATGATTTTGTCTTTTTTTCTGGCTGAGTAGTATTCTGTTGTATGTATGTACGCCACATCTTCTTTATCCAGTCATCAGTGATGGGCACTTGGATCGTTCCATGTCTTGGCTATTGTGACTAGTGCTGCAGTGAACATAGGGGTGCATATGTTACTTCGGGTTGTTGATTTCAAGTTTTTCAGGTAGATACCCAGTAGTGGGATAGCTGGGTCATATGGTATTTCTCTCTTTAGTTTTTTGAGGAATTTGCATACTGTTTTCCATAGTGGCTGCACCAATTTGCATTCCTACCAGCAGTGTGTGAGGATTCCCTTTTCTCCACACCCTCTCCAACATTTGTTATTTTTAGTTTTGGTAATTATAGCCACTTTAACAGGTGTAAGGTGTTATCTTAATGTAGTTTTGATTTGCATTTCCCTGATGATTAGTGATGTTGAACATCTTTTCATGTGCTTATTGGCCATCTGTATATCTGCTTTGGAAAAATGTCTGTTCATATCCTCCGCCCATTTTTTGATCGGGCTGTTTGGTTTTTTTTGTTGTTGAGTTGTGTGAGTTCTTTATATATTATGGAGATTAACCCCTTGTTGGATGTATAATTTGCAAATATTTTATCCCAATTGGTGGGTTGTCTTTTTGTTCTGATCCTAGTTTCTTTTGCCTTGCAGAAGCTCTTTAGTCTCATGAAGTCCCACTTGTTTATTTTTTCTTTTGTTTCCCTTGTCTGAGAAGACATGGTATTCGAAAAGATCCTTTTAAGTTTGATGTCACAGAGTGTATTACCTACATTTTCTTCCAGAAGTTTTATGGTTTCAGGACTTCAAGTCTTTGATCCATTTTGAGTTTATTTTTGTGTATGGCATGAGATAATCATCTACCTTCATTCTTTTGCATGTGGCTGTCCAGTTTTCCCAACACCATTTATTGAAGAGATTATCTTTTCTCCATTGTATGTTCTTGGCACCTTTGTTGAAGATTAGCTGTCCACAGATGTGTGGTTTTATTTCTGGGCTTTCAGTTCTGTTCCATTGATCTGTGTGTCTGTTTTTGTATCAGTAGCATGCCATTTTGATCACTATGGCTTTGTAGTACGTTTTGAAGTTAGGGATGGTGATGCCTCCAGCTTTGTTCTTTTTTCTCAGGATTGCCTTAGCAATTCTGGATCTTTGATTGCCCATATGAATTTTAGGATTCTTTGTTCTGTTTCCATGAAGAATGTCATTGGGATTCTGATTGACTGCATTAAATCTGTAGATTTCTTTAGGTAGTATGCACATTTTAACTATGTTTATTCTTCCAACCCATGTGCTTGGAGAATTTATTATTTCTTAACTTTTAATTTGAGATAATTGAAGACTAACAGAAAAGTTGCAAGAACAGTACAAAAAATTCCTATATATCTTTCTCCAAGATTCTCCAGATTTTATCTCTTTACATTTGCTTTATCGTTCTTTCTTTCCTTCTTTCTCTCTTTGTAGTTAAGTATATAGATATAGATAGAATTTTTTTTCTAACCATTTAAGAGTAAGTTGCATATATAAGCCCTGTTGCTCTAAATCGTTTAGTTTGTATTTTTTTAAAAATGGACATTCTCTTTTATAACCATAGTGTAATTATCAAAATCAAGGCCTTAACCTAATACTATTATTTAATCTACAGACCTTATTTAGATTTGCTGATTATCCTAATTATGCCCTTATAGCAAAAGAGAAAAACACTTCCCCTGCTCCAGGATCCAATCCAGAATCACACATTGCATTCAGCTGCCATGTCTACGTTTTAGTCTCTGTTAATCTGAAACAATTATTCAGTGTTTCTTTGCCCTTGACATTTTTTTGAGGACAGGCCAGTTACTTTATAGAATATTCCACAATGGGGATGTCTGCTGTTTCTGGATTCAATCTGGGTTATGTGTTTTGGGCAATATGACCATGGGAACAGTGTTCTATTCTTAGTGCATCGTACCAGGAGACCTGCGACGTTGCTCTGTCCCGTTCCTAGGGTGTGATTCTTGATCACTTGGTTGGGGTGTGCTGTCTGCCCTCATTCTCCACTGTAAAGTCACTGTATTTCCCCTTGTAATTAATAAGCGTCCTGTGGGGAGACACTTTGAGAGTATGTAAATATACTGTGACTTAGACTTTCACCCACTAGTTTTTACATCTACTGATTATTCTGCCTGAAGCAATTATTGCTACGATGTGCCAATGGTAATTTTCTAATTCCATTATTCCTTCTACATTTATTTGTTTGCATTTTACTGTAAGAAAGAGCTTTTTCTTCTCCCTCTTTGTTTGTTTATACCAATATGGATTCATGGATTCTGGCATTATTCAATGGATTAAAAACCATTACTATCATAATTTCCTTTGATGCTTAAAATTTTCCAACGTCCGTCAATGGGAACCCCTTCAAGTTGGCTCCTCTGGCTTTTGATGCCTTCCTATTATTCTTTGAGCACTTTCTTGCTTACACTTTTTCAGAATTCTGTTTGAAAATCACAGACCTACACTCTTAGGAAGAGGTTGTGCTAACAAAGGTGCTTTATTCTTCAAGGTCTAAAGACCTTGCTTGAGAAACCTATTTCACCATTTTAATTAGTTTGTTAAGTAATTCATGGAAGAAGAATGCCTTAGGTTTACATTTCACTTTTAACTGAGAAGATTTAACATCATGACCACCATTTTAATGATCTGAGGCCAATTCTGAGCAGAGCACATAACATTCCCCACAAACATGATCACAAAATATTTTGATGGGTATTTTATTAAAAGTTGTAAATTGACCAGATGATTTGGCTTCTGTTTTTAATTAGAAAAACAATTTTTTTAAGCCTCTGATCCTAGGCAATTTAGGAACTCTTATAAGTAATTCCAATTTTTATTCAATAAATAAAGTTCCCTATGTATCTTTTTATTTTTTTGCTTTTTTTAAAATTGAGATATAATGGACATATAACATTGTATTAGTGTCAGGGGTAACATAATGATTTGATATTTTTATATATTGCAAAATGATCACCATAATAAGTCTAGTTAACATCTATGACCATACATAGGTATAAATTTTTTCCTTGTGATAACTTTTAAGATCCACTCTCTTAGCAACTTTCAAATATACAATACAGTATTATTAACTACAGTCACCATGCAGTACATTCCATCCCCGGGACTTATGTATTGTACAGTTGGAAGTTTGTACCTACTCTGTATCTTTTTATGCAAGTTTTGAAGGTGGCGTAAGCATATAGTTGGTGTTCAAATGGTTATTAAGTTGATTAAAACTTTAGTAAAGAGAATGAGTATTCAGAATGGATGCCTTAGAGGTATTTCTGATTCTGATTCTCTCTCCACTAGGTATACAGAAGGGTTACCACAAAATCTTACCACACTCCTTTGAATTGTTTTTGTTTTGTGACACATATACATTCAAGACTGTTTTGAAGTAGGAAAAATTATATTTGGGTTTTTGTGTTTTAGTTATGGGATAAAAATATTCTCATTCAACTCTGAAGTGTTAATGTTTTAGTTATTTATTTGGAGGGTACTTTTTTCCTAGGCTAAACTGTGAAAATGAAGTCCTCAAGGAAACTCTGAAACTGAAAACAGAAGAAATTAAAATGCTCAAGTCTGAAAATGCAAGTAAGCGTGGCATTTTGATGATTCTGTAAAAATATGCTACCAGATCAGTTTTATATAGAATGTCCTGTGTTGAGAACACATATCAGTAGACAAAGTGCCAGTATTTCGAAGCAGTTTATTTAAAGGACAAGAGAGAGGAGAAATGCATCAATTAGGTTTAAGTTAAAAAAATTTTGAGGTGAAATTCACATAAAATTAACCATTTAAAAGTGAACAATTCATAACATTCATAATATTGTGCAACCGTGTAGTTCTAGAACATTTCCATCACTCCAAATAAAACCTCATACTCATTGAGCAGTTTCTCCCCATTTTCCTTTACCCTTTAGTTTTTATGCTCATGTCAAACAAAACGGTGGAGCACCTGATGTTGGAGGAACCTGAGTAGGGTGTGTTTCATTGGGACACTAGTAGGAAAAGTTTATAATTGTTTAGTTATTCAACATTATTTTCTCTCAGAAAATGTCCAATGACTTTATTACTAATACAAATATTCTTAATTTTTCAAGATATTTGACTCATTAAGAACTTGAAATTTTTTATGTATATATGTGTGTACACACACATACACACACACACACACACACACGTGTGTCTCTCATATAATGAGCCACCTTATGACAAAAGTTAATGAAAGAATATTAAGGGGTTTTAAGAATATTAAAGTGGTACCAACTTTTTATAGAATTTTAAGAGGAGATGTTGATTCCCTCTTCTTGGCAGAAGCAGAAACTTCTTTAAAATAGAAGAAACT
Source organism: Equus caballus (assembly GCF_041296265.1). Classification (NCBI taxonomy): domain Eukaryota; kingdom Metazoa; phylum Chordata; class Mammalia; order Perissodactyla; family Equidae; genus Equus; species Equus caballus. The sequence continues at coordinate 19,325,945 of NC_091704.1, forward strand.
GGTTTAAAGTGGTGGCTTGAAGGGGTCAAAATAAGCTCTGAATCAGGTCACGGGCCCGAGAGAGGCACTTTCTGCAGTGCAGAGACTGTGGCAGCGCCCCTGGGTGGGAGCTGCACACACAGATGGTGCTTCTCAACGCCAGTGAGTTGAGCTGACGGAGATTTCTCCTGTGTTAGCTTAGTTCTCAGCACAGAAGCTGCTCATGGCCACAACCCGCCCCCTTCCTCTCTACCACTCCATCCTGATGCAAGAGGGGAAAAGTTACTGTTTTCTGCTCTCCAGGAGATAGCAGGACCTCTCTTGTTCTCAAATGATTTATTTTTCGCATAATAGAAAAATCTGATAGTTTGGATAGCTGGTACATTTGACATAATACATGAGATCTTACCTGGTCGTCTCACTAACCACGAAGTCTCTGAATAATTTGCCTTTGTCTAAGTTTTCTCTTTGACAATCCTACAAATTTTCCCAGAGCAAATGAAGATCAGGCTTCGGTTGCAAAGTTAAGATACTTCCACATTAAAAATAACATTTTATCTAGAGTTATATATGTATTATCTCACTTGATACCCACTATTCTATCAGATGGATTTTCTGGATGGAGCTAGATTTTGTGGGAAGCATCAACTGTATATGCATTGATTGTAAGAAATGAGGATATGATGTTGGTGTAACTAGATTAGGTGAGGCCGGAGTCAGACCTCATAACTAACACTTTCTTATATGGCCCTTCCTAGTTTTGAATCAACAGTATTTGGAGGCCCTCGCCATGCTTGGTATCAAACAGCAGAAGATGGCTCAGGAAAACATGTGTCATGATGAAAGTGGCTTCTCAGAAGTTTCAGGTCTTGAGGTAGGTAAGCAGGTCTGAAAGTTTATCAGAAAGGAAATTTTCTACTTTTTTTTCTTTCCACCATTGCCGTCTGCTACGTGTTCTAGGGTAGCACCATGTCTAGCAATTTGAGGCTGAGTGAGAGAGGCCCATGGGTTTGCCCAGGTCAGTTCTTCAGCCTTTCTGGTATCACACCCTTCATGCATGACATTCTTAGACATTAGTGGACGGGGATGTGCTAGCCGCTTTCTGCCCCTTTTATTTCTTATTTTTACAGTTTTAGCAGCAGCTCTGTTAGAAGTGTCTCACATTACAAGATCAGAGAGTAGTATTTTTGGAGTGGAGGGATGACTGTTTTCCTCATTGCCATGAAAATTCACTCGTCATTTCTGAGTATGCAACTCCCCCTGGCAGGGGCTGGCGGTAATGAATGCTGGGCCACAGGGCCAAGCCCACATGGATGTTAATATTTGTTAGGTCAAGTTCCTGCCAGTACTCAGAACTATAGGAAACTGGTGCCAGGTTAAAGGTTTTGGAGAGTGAAAAGAAGGAAAGTAGAATTCCTTTATGTTTTTGATCTAAGTAATAACATTCTTTGCTCATTTGTAGTTAATTTCCATTTGGAAATCCATCCCCAAATCCTGGTCTCAGCTTTCTTCTTTTTGCTTTCCTCTCTAGTTTCTTTGACTCAGATGCTTGAATAGAAATGTGCATCTGTGTGTGTGTGTGTGTGCGCGCGCCCCTGTGTGTGTGTGTGTAGCTAGGCAGTGTGACACTTAGTCACGGGATAATGCTTTTGGATTTGAAGCTTGAGGTCCTCGGAGCCTGCCTCTGTCATGGTCCCAGAGGGAGCCCCTGTTCCTGTGCCAAAATGGCAGCGTCCGCTCAGAAAACGTTTCTGCAGCTCAAACAAGAGGTATCAAATTACCAAACAGTAAAAGCTTTGCTTTTGTTTCTCTGTTAATAGTAGAATAAACAGAAGTATCTGCAATAATCAGCTTTATTTTAGTAGTCATTGGCTATAGAACTTATAATTTTATATGATAGCATTAACATATAAACTGGATTTTGTTTACATGCTTCCAAAATACAAATAGTACTTTGCACAATATCATTGCCATGTAAAGTTGTTTGCTTAAGTTTGTAGTTAATATTTCCAAAATTCTGTTTGTCTATACACAGCCCTAAAATTACTGTATATTAGAGGAAAAGGTGCACTTACGCTTAAAGTCACTAGGATCCAGAACACTGATTAATGGGGAGATAAACATGAAGTTTATTAGCAAAGCAGCAAGGTACAGTGGGAGGAACCTTTATACCAGACAGGCCTAAGTTTGAATCTCAGCTCCATCATTTTCTAGCTGTGTGGCTTTGGACACAGAAGTTAAATAGCGGGTATTAACGAGTGTGGAGGGTTGTGAGAAACAGAGGAAGTAGACATATTTTTAGCACAGCACCACGCACATGCTAGCTTCTAAACAAATGTTAGCTGCCACTATAATTAAGGCTTTAATAACAAATATAGTACATGGACCATAATTTTAAAAATATTTGACCGTTACTGAAGGTATGGAATTTAAAGTATTCAGAGTATATGGGAAAGCTAACAGCTAAACATTAACAATTCATTAGGAAAAGTATAAGATTACATAGATTAGAGTCGAGGTCATCTATCGGGGGTATCTGAAAGCTGATTTTCATTATTTTCAGTGGTATTGTCTGGACTGGCCCAAGGCAGAATTGAAATGCAGCCTTTGGCATCCTCCCTTTTTCCTCGTTGGGCAGGACACACACAGGGCCTGTCTAGGGTGATCTAGTTCAGAGTGGGTAGCTACTGCAGAAGAGAATCAGCAAGAACTAATTACTTTAGGCAGATGAAATAGATCAAAGACAGGAGACTGCATTTGCTAACCTGATCCAGTATCGAGGTGAGAATTGTTCTGGTTTTGCCTCTTACACCTCTCAAACTTTCTTTCAAAACCAGTTGGAACTTTTGCAGAAGAGTAAAGAAGAAGCTTACATAATGGCAGATGCATTCAGAATTGCATTTGAACAACAGTTAATGAGGAAAAATGACCAGGCATTAAGATTGACACAAATGGATAAAATGTGTAAAACATCAACAAAATGGATAAAATGGAAGCACCTTAAAGAGCATGGTAAATATGAATTATAAGGGCAATAATCAGGCATAATTTCAGTTGTTTTTGGTTATAATCAAAGTTGATTAAGCACAGTTAATACGATGGAGAATATAATTGAAATTTTGTATATCACTGTGATTTATTTAAAAATTTAGAAACCATGGGAAAAAGGGGGTCATTGGATGTTACATATGCAGATGAGCAATTGGGATCAACAAAACCATAAAATAACAGGAGAATCTCTTTTTTAGTACTCTTCTATTTCATTGAAACAAGACCATGTTTAGTGGAAAAAACTTATAATTAGAGCCCTTGATGATTAAAGGGCAATTGCCAAGAAGGAAGTAATATTGAAAATGACAGTGAAATCCAACATTAAATGTATCTATCTAATTACATTCTATTGAAATGTGTGATCCTGAAGAGACATGAGGGTTAGAGAAAAAAATCTTAAGTTGGACAAATTAATAAAATATTCTTATAAAAAATGAAACAGAAGTTAAGGTTTAGGTTTTGGTTCACAAGCCTATCAGAAGTCCATGGCCAGGAGGGCCGTCCCTGTGGCATAGTGGTTAAGTTGGACGCACGCTGCTTTGACAGCCCTGGTTTGTGTGTTTGGATCCCAGGCGCAGACCTACACTACTCATCAGCCATGCTGTGGCAGCAACCCACATATAAAGTGGAGGAAGACTGGCACAGATGTTAGCTCAGGGCTAATCTTCCTCAAGCAAAAAAAGAGGAAGATTGGCAACAGATGATAGTTCAGAGCTGATCTTCCTCAGGAAGAAAAAAAGGTCCGTGGCTATTTTTGAGTATCATTGTACTAGTGTAAACCAAGTAGATAAAAATGGCCTGAGAGAATAAAATTACAACTGACGTAGGTCCTCCAGTATAAACAAAGTAGCTATTATTTTCTAGAAATTTTGGTTTCCCTAAATGGTCAATATCAGTTTTCATTTATCAGTATTATGCATAAAATTCATATAGCTTCCATTTAAAATTCCAATTAAATTCCAGTTTGAAACCACTATGAGTAAAGATTAAAGTGAAGTTTATAAGACGTTTAAATGTTTTAATATTAAAATTCTGAGATGACTATATTTCTAAATATTTTCTACTATGTCAAATCTCTAATCCCAATTCCAATGTCTTATTTTCAGATGAACTTCAAAACTAATAAAAATCTTACATTAAAAACAAAACTTTTAATAGCAGATACCTATTCTGTTTGAAATATTTCAAATAGTATATATTAGTAATAGTATATGGGTCAAGTGTTGTGAATTTTAGCTTTACTTTACCCATCTCTTTGCTGAAATGGTTAAGAAGTAGCTTACAGGGATAATAAAATAGAAGTAGTAAACAAAAACTATGAAAGTAGATAAAAGCTGATCCTAAAGGCTATATGTTTAGAGTATTCATCAGGTGGAAGTCAGGGCAAAAAGGGAAAATACATTTCTCAACTCTCATTCTGAAAGAGGCATTTCATGTTGCCTGAAATTAACTCCTAAAAGCATTTTCTGACATGAGACTTACAGATGCCATTGAGCAAATATAATGGCTAAGTCCTCAACAGTCACTTACAATAAATATAAAATCATTATTTATATGTCTGTTTTCTTTAATAATCCCTTGATAAAAGCTGAAGGTATAACCTTCATGTCAAACTCAAGGTAGGTGATTTGCAAGGGAATTAAGCTAACAGTTCGTGTATTTAGCCTTTTAGGAATCAGTGGCAAACATTAAGAATTCTAGTTCTGTCATAGACAACAGATGTGCAGGTGATCTTCCTTAGGCACCCCTTTCCTCAGCGAGGCCCTTGCTGGGAGCTGGACTGCAGAATATTTACAGGGATACTCTGAGGACAGCCTTGGTGTGACTGAAGGCAAATCCCTTGGGAAATCTGATCTTAGTTGTTTTGTTGGTAGGTAGGGAGTGATGGGAGAAAGAAAAGGAGGGGAAAGGTGTGGTTAATCTTATGAAAGCCTATCACATTCTGTCACCCACATAGAAGGCCCCCAACTGTGCATGGAGGTTGGCTATAAGGATAGTGCTATGTAGACAAAGCTGGGTTTTTCTTAGGTAGATTCATATTCATTTCAGCACTTGAGTATGTACTTATTTTATATTCCAGAATTCCTGCCTTTCTTAGCCATTGACAAACCTCAGGAACTTTTCCATAAAAAATATTATTTGAAAGGTATAGCTCCCAATCTTTCTTTTCCATTAAGGTACTGAGAGAGACTAGAAGAAGAATTTAAAATAATTAATTTCTCTCTGAAAAGCCGTTACAAGTCCATGTAAGTTTCATTAGCTCTTTGTGAGTTTCTTAGTGACAAGTCTTTGATTCATTTTATTAGTATAGCTCAATAATCAAGAGGCACAGGATGAGTGTTACAGGTCATCTTCTTTTGTTTGGTTCAAGTCTAAACTTTTCTTCTTGATGTGGCAGCTTAGACAAGTTCTGAGAGGTAGGTAATTAGCATGTTTCTTTTTTTAGACTGAAACTAGAGCACATATGAATCCACTCATCAGAGCTGGTGAGCACGTCAACTTGTCTGGCTGTGCCCTTCGCCGCAGTTGCTTGCAGAAGAGGTCAGGCGTGAGCCCGAGTCACTGTGGTTTATCAGAATTGAAAGGGGATTGTCCCTTATCGCCTCTCAGTTTCCTATTAGGCCATCCAGAGCATTCCAAAGACATTCTTGAAATTTTCTTTGTATAAACCTGTAAATGTTGTACCTTCTGCTACAAACTGCATCCTTTCTGTGGATGAAGGACATCAGTGTACATATTTCAGGGCGTGGACTCTTACACATTATGTCAATACCTGGGCTACATGCTTTCAAAACTATGTATGTTTTTTTATTATGGTAAAATCTACATAAAATTTACCATTTTAACCATTTTTAAGTGACATGAAGGACATTCACTTCATTATGTAACCATCACCGCCTTCCACCTCCAGAACCTTTTCATTTTCCCAGCAACTCTCTTCCCGTGAACACTGTGCTCTATAATTTAATGGCACAGCAACCCTGAGGCACAGGTACTATTATTCTCATTTCAGAGGCGGGGAAATGAAGCTCAGAGAACTTGTCCAAGGTCATGCAGTTAGTATGTGGCTAACTGAGGGTTCACGTCCAGGACTTTCTAGCTCTGGAGCAGAGTTTGCGTAATTCAGAGGCCACCTGCGGCCTGCAGACACATTTGTTGGATCTGCATAAGTGTTCTTAAATAATGTGGATAAGTGACTGACACTTAAAACTGGGATATTTCACATACAAATCTGGATCGCTGGCTCCTCTGGAAGACTGAAATGATCTGTAGCTTGGGCTGCGTTCTCTCCCGAGGGGCAGTGGTTGTTGGGGCTGAGTGACTGTGTGATGAGACAGCAGCAGGCAGGGCGTTGCTCTGGGTTTTCAGTGGCCCTGTCACCTACGTTTGCCATCCTGGCTCTAAAGTCTGGGCTCTTCCCACTACATTGTGCTGCCTGACGCACTCGTGCAAGAGGTCTCCTGAAGAGGGCAGCTTCCTGACTGATCGAGGAGTGAATGAGCCCGGGTTCGTACTTACCTCTTTTCCTAGAAGAACATCTGAGAGTGTCTTTTTATGTCTTAAGTGGATTTTCATGTTTAATTTTAGGATTACCATCACAAAGTAGTAAGAAGACCTTAGGGCAGAAACTATTGGGTATGCTCCCTTCAGAAAACACTTCTAAGAGGACTGAAGAGCAGGATAATCCTCAGGAAGTCTTGAAGATGCTAATAGATTTGGTTAGTATCTTTGCTTTCTTTTTGTTGCAGGTTGTGGTTAAGCTATTTTTTTTTTTGCTTCCTATTAATTCAACTCTTTATCACCCCATATTCGCCTTTTAAGCCCTTTTCCCAGCTGAGGTACCATCCTCCAGAGTCATGATCTCATTTCCTTAAACTCCCTGCATGCTCTTCCCACTTCTCCCATCCATGTTCTTCTTGTGCAAATTTAAAGCTCCACTTGTGAAAAAGGGGGCTCCCCGTCATTAACTCCAGATATCTCTGTCATCTGCACTTAGACATACAGTTCATGACAAGACATCCTTTTTATTCAGGAATTTTTAAAGTGTTCAAGGCACTTCCTCTCAATGATTATATCCTTTAATCATTACCATAAGCCTGAAGTCAGTCCCATTATCCCCATGTCAAAGATAACTAAGAGACTCATGTTATATGAACATACTTACCTAGAGAAGCCTGTTAAAGTTATCTGCATATAAATATATAAAAGTTTTATATAACTTCAACATTCTTTTAGAGAAAATAAGCACATGTTGATATTATGTATACATACATACACACACCATGTATATATTTGTCCCCCCTCTCTTCAGATGACTTACAAAATTTTCAACAGAAGGAATGCTGTTTTCTGTTCTTGCTTTAAAAAAAAAATCCTCAATAACATGCAGCATGCTGCTTGGGAGTTAGTGGACACCTAATTAATTTATTCACATTAATTGATGTGACAGATTGATGATTGAACATTTTGATGAAATATTTCTGACGCTAGTTCTATATTCTGTGATTTATTTACTAACTGGCACATTTTTAATTTCTGCGCATGCAGCTGAATGATAAAGAAGAAGCTTTGGCTCATCAAAGGAAAGTTAGTTATATGCTTGCTCGGGCATTGGAAAACAAAGACACTGCCTCAAAAGAGAATAAAGAAATAAGTCCTATGAAAGACAATTTTCCATTAAGAGACCCTTGGCAGAAAACTTCAGAATTCTCTGTTTTGCATGATCCTGTACATTCAAGTGCTCAAATTTTTAATTCTCTGGGCTGCATTCGTTCAGTCCAGAGCCTTCATACAGATCAAAACTACACAGGAACTCTGAAAAGATCCCATTCTTTGCCACCAAATATCGTGTTTGGAAGACAAACCAGTTGAAATTAGAACTGAGAGCTGTTTACATCAGGAGCCTTTGGAAAAGGATTGTGTACATGTTGCTACATCTCCAGAAGTTATACGTTTTCTGGGTATTTCTAAATTTTAGGAGTAAGCTTAAGTACTGAAAACATTTTCTACAAGAAATTTATTAGTATTCTGTGTTGACATATTTTATTTATATATTACATTACTATACTTTAGGAAATTTTTAGTATTTGCCAACGTCAAAAATAAAGAAACTCACTTTTAAGAAATACAAAAAAGTAGTTATTTATATTGACTATTGGGATCTGTGACTGGCTGGCTTAAGCAACAATATAATAGTAAATTAATGTTCTAAGAAATAATGCCTAGGAGTGACTGATGTTAACTTTTGAAATACATTTATCTTGTTTTATTTTTGTTTTTCAGGACTTTTCATTTGCCATATAAAGTTATAAAATAATTTGCTTAATTTTACTTCAATGAAAAAGTTATTATGGTGGGACTTTGGCAGAAGTCTATTCAAAGGCATTGCTAGTTACCTTCATATCTTCTGTTTTTGTTGGAATGGTGACATTTGGTAGCCAGAGCTCACAGAATTCTGGCACTCAGACCATTCACACTTAACTTCCTGGTTTTGACACTGAATTTTAGGCCATTTAATTTTACTTCTCTTTCAATAAATATTACATAGTAATAATCTTTAATACCTTTTAAGAATATTCCTATATTAATAGCATACAACTATGTCAAAAGAAGTACATTACATTGTCAATAGTTACAATAAAACTTTTGTCTAATTATCATCTCTAGAGAAAACAGAAGATATGGCTATACTTAAATAGATGAGATAATAATAGGGTAATAAGGTAACAACATAAACCATTTATAAAGTGTTAAAGGAACAGCATTCAGTTGGCATTAATAAATAATAATAAAAGCTGAAAACTTGGCAAATAAATTTTGAAAAATGGAGGAATGATAAGGAACTACTGTTACCAGATATTAAAATGTATTGTCCTGATAGTAATATCAAGCTACCTTATTTAAAGCAGTGTGGTACCAGCAGGTCAATGGAATACGATAAAGACCATACACAGATCTAGTATATATAATTTAACATAAAATAAAAGGTAAAGAAAGATTTGGGATGATTTAACAATACCAAAATTGGAAGTGTAAAAAAAAAAAAATCAAATTACAAAAACTAGAAAGCTTCTTTCTTACTATGTGTGTATATGCATGTAATACATGTGTATACAGTCGTGGGCCACACAATGTTTCAGTCAACAGTGGTCCCACAAGATCAGTATCAGATAGCCAAGGGGTGCAGTAGGCTATACCATCTAGGTTTGAGTAAGTGCACTCTATGATGTTCACACAATGACGAAATTGCCTAATGATACATTTCTCAGAATGTATCTCCTTACTGCAATTAAATAAATAAAATTTTTAAAAGAATGTATCTCCATTGTTAAGTGATGCATGTCTGTAGTATATACATAAAACAATATATAAATTGATAAAATTTGTAATGCTCCAGTTGACAGATGGACAATCTGAATCAACGGGTCACAAAAGAGGGATTGTACATGGTTAGCAAACATGAAGAAATATTCAAGCACAGTAGAAATCAAAGAAATGTAAATTAGGAGGAGATATCAAATTAGCAAAGATCACAAAAATTACGTGAGTGCTAGAGATGATAAGGTCAAACAGATACTTCAGCGTTGATGAATATATATATTTGAGATCCTGCATTCAGTTTTTGGGGGTATACACTCAGAAGTGAAATTGCTGGGTCATACGGTGATTCCATTTTTAATTGTTTGAGGAAATGCCACAGTCTCCCTTTGCAGCTGCAACATTTTGCATTCCCACCAACAGTGTACAAGCGTCCTGATTTCTGTACACCCTCAACAACACTTGTTATTTTCTGGAGTTTTTTTGATAGTAGCCATCCTAATAGGTATGAGGTGATATCTCGTGGTTTTGGCTTGCATTTCCCTAATAATTAGTGATGTTGAGCACCTTTTCATATGCTTATTGGCCATTTCTATATCATCTTTGGTGAAATGTCTATTCAAGTCCTTTGCCCTTTTTTAAGTCAGATTTTTTTTTTATTGTTGAGCTCTAAGAGTTCTGTATATATTCTGCATATTGACTCCTTGATATGATTTCAAATATTGTTTTCCATTCCATAGGTTGTCTTTTCTTCATTCTGTTGATTATGTCCTTTGATGCAGTGAAGTTTTAAATTTTGATGTAACCCAGTTTGTCTGTTTTTTACTTTTGTTGCCTGTGCTTTTGGGGCCATATCCAGGAAGTCCTTACCAAATCTAACGTCCTGAAGCATTTCCCCTGTGTTTTCTTCTAAGAGTTTTTATAGTTTTAGGTCTTAGGTTTAGGTCTTTGAGTTAATTTTTGTATATGGTGTAAGGTAAGGGGCTTCTTCATTTTTAAGAACTACTGAACTGGGAGTGTGAATTGATACAACTACTTTGGAGATAACGGCAATATCAATACTAATTGAAAATGCATACTTTATGACCTTACAATTACAATTCTAAGTATGTACATTAGAGAAATGCTTGCATATGTATATAAACATTCCATTTCTTTTAATGTAAAACTGAAAATAACCTAAATGTCCATGTGGCAGAATTCTAAAGACAGCCCTCTCAAAAATTCCATCCTGATTATTTAACCACTAATCTAGGTACTGCTATGAAGGAATTTTTAAGATGTAATTAAAATCCCAAGTGAGTTGACTTTTAATATACAGATAGCCCAATCAAGTGAGCCTTTTTCTTAAAAAAAGCAGGGGCTAGCCCAGCGGTGCAATGGTTAGGTGCACACATTCTGCTTCAGCGGCCCAGGGTTCGCCAGTTCCGATCCCGGGTGCTGACATGGCACCGCTTGGCATGCCATGCTGTGGCAGGCGTCCCACATAAAGTAGAGGAAGATGGGCATGGATGCTGGCTCAGGGCCAGTCTTCCTCAGTGAAAAGAGGAAGATTGGCAGCAGTTAGCTCAGGGCTAATCTTCCTCAAAAAAATAAAAAAGGCAGTTTTCTCTCTTGGTAGCAGATGAGGCAGCCAGACAGATTCAAAGCACATGGGTGATTTGACAAACTATAGCTGGCTTGTAGAGGTAGAGTGCCATGTGACAAGGCATGTGGACTGCCCTAAGAAAATGAGAGGGGCCCCTGCTGACAGTTGGCAAGGACAGGAGGCATGTGCATTAAACCGCATGACCTGGATGAGCTTGGAAGCGGATTCTTCCCTAGAGCCTCGGACACGAGCCTAGTCTGCCTGCCAGCGTGGTTTTGGCCCATGCAGAAAACATTTTGAGCCATGCCAGGTATCTGACTGACAGAAATGTGGGCTAACAAATTTGTGTTACTTTATGCTGCTATATTTATGGTAATTTTTATGCAGCAAAGGAGCATAACACAGTCCATAAATAGAGCATGGGTAAGTAATGTTGCGTACATAAGGTATTATATGACAGTTAAATACACTAAATTTATATGTATTAACATGGAAGGAATTAAGTATTGAGTACAAAAAAAACTTGCATTATGAGATGAGACCCCAAACAATGCTGTACATTACTGCATGCATTCTTACAAAATAGCAGTATAAAATCATGGAAGGACACACTCATTTCCTGAGAGTCATTCAATCCCCTCTGGGGAGGGAGAAAAGGAAGAAATAGGATAGAATGATGTATTAAAGGGACGTCAGTTTTATCTGGAATGCTTTTTTCTGCTTTTCCTATTTAGTATATTAACATTTGTTAAGTCTCGGTAGTAGATATTTGCTACCTTACTACTACTGTTTTTCTATTTTTTAAATACTACCCCCACTACTACAAATTTGTGATGCTATATGGGCCAGATCATCAGAATAACTGATAATTATTTTTATTAAGGTCTCCTTAACACATTTTCAATTCTACATTTCAGAGAACTAAACTTATCTTTTGCACTGTAATCAGAAAAATCAGAATTAAGTTTGTTTTAAAATACATTTAATAAAAATAACCCAGTTTACATATTTTACATGTGTAGAATATTTACAAATTCCTTCTACAGCATTTACTTAATGTTTACTATTTTTCCAATATTTGCCTTTTTGACTATTTCCTTCAGTAGTAAGATACTGTCCAGTGTTCTCTGTAACTAAAAAATTAGTTTCTTGGGTAATCCTCCTAGGTGAAGAAAAAAAAAAAAAATGAGGTGGTTTACATTCGATCTTATGGCAAGCTTGACCAGTCATTGCATTCCAACTACATTTATTTCACCTGCTTTGATTTTCCAGTAGCACTTGTTAAACATTAAGCATTCAGTGTACCAGTAGGAATTTATAAAGAGACTAGGTACACACTGATAGTTTTCCTAACTCTGAGGTATACTCAAAAGTGCCCATGTCCTTTTAAAGAGCATGATCTAAGTATTCTCAATGGAAGCAAATATAGCTAAAATACCACATTCTATCTACTTTATATAATCTAAATTTACAAACAGTAAATAGCTCAAAATCTCCATTTCTTAGCTGCCCCTCAGTCACTAGCTATGCATTAGCTATTTGGAGTTTTCTGAATTCATTTCTTACGAAAATGAGAGTTTTACCTTGTTCCAAGGCTTCTGTTCTCTTCCGTTTTGTTGCCACAGCTGGATTTGGCTGCTCCTTTAAAGTTTCCACTGGACAGTTTGGTCTTGGCAGCTGACATCCAGGTGTTGGCCCTGGCCGATTACTGAAATACTTAGTTTTCAAGGCCTTTTAAAAGAGAAGATACCAAAGAAAGGAAAGAGTATCTGAACTGTGTTTAAGAAAATCTAACCTCCAAAATTGTTGGCAGCATTAAAACTACTATGTGACTACCACTCTCCCAAAACAAAATTAATTTCAAATATTTGGATATGCAAATTACTACAAATAAACATCTAGCAGCCTAAGATTGGCTGATAATTCCATTTCCATAAGAAAAAGAAAAAGACACTTTTTAATTTTTCCACAATAAAATAGACTGTACTAAATATGAAATATCCTTAGTAAGGTATTATATATTCAGCTCTCTACACATTATGGGCTCTATAGTTCAAAACACAAAGAGAGAAAGTTGCTTAAAAAGAACTTCCAAGATTATGTGTCACAACCTCTATATGTATTCAAATTCCAAATCATGTAAATATAAATTCTTAAAAATAAAGCTTTTAAAAAGATGCAATAAGTTGGAAACAATGGATTTCAATTCAACAATCCAGTACAAATCAATAGAAATTTTACATAGAAGGACTTGCCCAAGGTTATTTCTATTTACTATCAGTCCAATGTTCCTAATACCATATTTTCTTCTGTCCAAAATTCCAACAAAAATAATTTTATTCTAAATGACAAATTTGTCAAGTTCATACTTTATTGGCATCATAGTACTATTTAATAGCCACGATAATTTAAGAAATGTCCTTTCAGATAATCCTCTTAGGAACAAAAAGAAGTCCATATAAACTTTTCAAGCAGTTCCCCCCTAACATCGTATTATTTGCAGTAATGATTTAAAGATTCCTTACTTCAAAAGAAGTGCATTTCTAACGTATTACTTCCAAATCAAAGCAGTTCCATAAGTAAATTAAGCTAATTCTAAGCTATACAGAGATCTAAGAAAGGAAGAAGATCTCATTTCAATTTTGAGATAGCCATGAGCCAATCCCATTTTTAAAAATTCATTATATCAAATACAACACAAATAAGTTTCACAACTGGAATTTTTTTTGCATGTTTTGAGTTTTACTATTAATGAAAATTTTCTAGATAATTTGATTTGGTCTCAAGTTTCTTATGATGGAGATAATGTGTGTATACGTATAGGTGAAAAGGTAACAATGAGTTACTTGTTTGAAATTAGAAGAGTAACTCTAATGGTAAAATATCTAGATGTAGGTATTAATGTAGCATGTACTGCTAAAAAGAGAAAGTTTATAGTAGAAAATGCATTAAACAATGATTTGGTAGTCTGTAATAAACTTAAGTGAAAAAGAATCCATTTTGTATCCTTGATGTATTGTGCATTAACGTGTTTTGTTAGATATGAAGACTTGGTGACATTTCATTTCAATCAGTCTCTTCCTGTATGAAGCCAAATTATTGTACTGTATTGTACTCTGCATTTCTCTGCCTCAATTTTAAGCGTTTGTGACTCTACCCTTTTTTGTTTGTGTGTTTTAAAATTTTTTATATTTTTATTTTTTTGGTGAGGAAGATTGGCCCTGAGCTAACATTTGTTGCCAATCTTCCTCTTTTTGCTTGAGGAAGACTGTCACTGAGCTAACAACTGTGCCAGTCTTCCTCTATTTTGTATATGGGTCACCACCACAGCATGGCTTTTGAGTGGTGTGTAAGGTCTGCACCTGGGATCCGAACCCACGAACCCCAGGCCGCCAAAGTGAAGTGCACGAACTTAACCACTACACCACCGGGCTGGCCCGTGGGCTTGTTTTTAAAACAAAGAAATTTTTTTTTTTCCAAATCTATGGGTCTTGGGGCTGGCCCAGTGGTGTAATGGTTAAGTTCACACGTTCCGCTTCGGTCGCCCAGGGTTCACAGGTTCAGATCCCCGGCACAGATACAGCACCACTCATCAAGCCACACTGTGGTGGCAGACCACATAAAATAGAGGAGGACTAGCACAGATGTTAGCTCAGGGCCAATCTTCCCTACCAAAAAAAAAAAGAAATCTGTGGGTTTTATATTTTTGTGTAAGATAACCTTTCCCCTTTCTTTTATAAGAGCAGATATTCTGGGTCTTCTAAATTTTTCTTGAGTTTGATTCTTACTTCGCTTAAACAACTGTCAGTTTCAGTGTTTGTTCTATTTAGAATAGCTTTCAATCTCTTATAAACACACAATTGTATTGGACTATAACATTTTCTCCCCACTATCACTTTTTGACTGTAACAATGACCAGCAGGCATATCTGGATTGCATTTTATGGCAGAAAAAAACAAAACGCTTTTGGCATTAAGCTTGGCACAAGATTTAAATTAATACATAAGAGTTTAATTGAAATATACCAGTATCTTAACAAATACAAAAACCTTATTTTTTCCTAAGTAAACTACTTGAAAACCAATTACAAAATAGATATATATTTATATGTTCCTAAGCAAGAATAAACTCTCCTGTAGTTGTGTGTGCATGATGCAATTTAATACCAGTCTGAACAGTGCTTATAGCTTAGAAAAATATAAAATTTGTTATTCCTTAAAACAAAACAAAAACACATCTTCCCAGTGTTTCAAGAATGTTACAAAATCTTATGAAATTCTATTTTTATTTTTATCAATGCTACAGTTAAGATTATCCTCATATTTCCTAATATAAAAAGATACGCTGCAATACCTGTGTGGCTGTAATTCGAGTACACGGGTTAAATAAGAATAAGCCTTGTATGAGATCTAGCAAGTCGTCTCCTGCTGCAATGAAGATGTGCTGCAGTGGGATTCTAGGGAAACTCTTGAATGTCACGAAATCTGGAAGACTACACATGTCCTGTAAAAAATATTTTTATAATTCAAACTTAAGTAAAGGATTGAAAGGGATCTAGATCTCAAATAAAGAAATAAAACTGTCATATGGCTGACATGATGATCTACATAGAAAATCCCAAGAAATCTACTTAAAAATTCCTAGAACTAGTGAGTAGAAAAAATCAATTGCAGTTCTATATACTATCAATGAACATGTGGACACTGAAATTAAAAATAATGCCATGTGGAATCACTCAAAAAGAAGAACGAAATAGTTGAAAATCTAACAAAAACATTTGTAGGATGCATATACTGAAAGCTACACAACACCAGTGAAATAAATCAATGCTCTAAATAAATGGCGAGACTTATCACGTTCACGGATTGAAAGATGCAATGTCATAAGATGTCAATTCTACTCAAATTGATATACAGGTTTAATGCAATTCTTACCAAAATTCTGGCAAAATTATTATATAGATACATTATTCTAAACTTTATATGAAAAGGCAAAGGAGCTAAAATAACTTTGAAAAAGTAGAAAAGGGGAAGGAATCAGCCTATCTGATTTCAAAACTTAATATGTAGCTACTTGAATTAAGACTGTGGTATTGGCGGAGGGACAGATACAGATTAATGGGACACAAGAGAGAACCTAGAAATAGACCCACACAAATATGCCCAACTGATTTTTGACAAAGGTACAAAGCAATTCAATGGAAAGAGAGTCTTTTCAACAAGTGGTGCTGGAGTAACTGGACATATACAGGCAAAAAAAATCACCCTTGACCTAAGTCTCACACCTCAAACAAAAATTAACTCAAAAAGGATCACAGACTTAAACGTAAAAGTATGAAATTTCTAGGGAAAAAAACACAAGAAAATCATCAAGAAAATCTTTGGGTTAGGGAAAGAATTCTTTGACACCGAAAGCATGACTTATAAAAGGAAAAAGTTGATAAAACAGACTTGATCAAAATTAAAAACTTTAATTCTGGGAAGACTCTGTGAAGAGGATGAAAGGATAAACTACAGTGTGACAGAAAGTATTTGCAAACCGCACAGTAGCATACAACAAAGAACTAGTATCTACAATACATGAAGTGCTCTCAACACTCAGCCAAAAACCAAACAATCCAATTAAGAAATGGGGAAAATACACGAAAAGACATTTCATTAAAGATATAGAGATGGCAAATGAGCACATGAAAAGATCAACAGCATCAGTCATTAGGGAAGTAAAAATTAAAATCACAACGAGCTACTGCTAAACACCCATTGGAACGTCTAAAATAAAAAGGTGACATCACCAAATGCTGGAGCAGAGAAAATGGATTACTCATATATTGCTGGTGAGAATGTAAAATGGTACAGCCGCTCTAGGAAACAGTTTAGCAGTTCCTAAAACTAAACATGCAACTACCATATGACAAATAAAGACTTAATCTTACACAAAATCCTGTAGATGAAAGTTTACATAAGTTTTATTTGTAACAGCTGCAAACTGGAAACAACGCAGATGTCCTTCAATCAGTGAATGGTTAAACAAACTGTGGTCCATTCATTTCAGTCAGCAACAAAAAGGAATGAATTATTGATACATACAACAACCTAGATGAATCTCCAGAGAATGATGCTGAAGGTGAAAAAAGTCAATCCTGAAAGGTTACATATTATATGATTCCACTTATAAGGTTCTTGAAATGACAAAGTTATAGAAGCGGAGAACAGATTAGTGACTGCAAGGGGTTAGGGAGGAAGTGGGAGTGGAAAGAAAGTGGGTATGGCTAGAAAAGGGCAACATGAGGGATCTTTGTGGTGATGTCCTGTATGTTCACCGTGTCAATGTCAACACCCTGATTATGATATTGTACTAATTTTGCAAGATGTTACCACTGCGGGAAGCTGGGCAAAGGGTACAAGGGATACCTCTATTACTTATTGCGATTGCAGATAAATCTACAATAATCTCACAATAAGAAGTCTGATTTTAAAAAATTCAAAGGAAACATCAGTAAACAACTAATATTTAGAAAATCTTGTCAAAGAGAAAATTACAGAATAAATATCAGAAACATTGTTCTGAAGTCAGACAGACCCATACTGCAGTCCTAGCTCTGACACTGGGTGGCCTTGGGTAAATTAACCTCACTGAGCCTCAGTCATCTCATCTGCAAAATGCGAATCATCATACCTACTTAATAGGATTGTTGGGAGAATTACATATAATGTAATTTATTAAGCCTATCATTAATGGCATATAGTAAGTGTTTAACAAATGACAGCTATTAGGGCATGTTTTACATTTAGAACGTACAGCAAACTTTCAATGAGAAAGTTGAGGAAACAAGAGCACAAAAGAAACTCCTTAGACTTAATTTCAGCTTCAGATAATTTCATTACAGTTTTAACCAGAAGGTAGAATCTGATTAAAATTTCTCTTTTCTAGTATTTATTTATTACCCAGGAGATGGGGTTAAAATAAGAAGCAAAATCAAAAAGTCTACAATTTTAATTTAAGAATGAACAAGTGAGAATATTTTACTGAACTGTAATATATAAAATTTAGCAACTTAAATTGTAAATTTTACCACAGACTTAATATTTCTTTTTTGTAGACAATGTCATGGGTTAAAAATAATCATAATACATCTTAACTGTGTAACATTAACATGAAACATCTTAATTGTGTTAGTGAAAATTCTATAAATATACCTAAATCCATAAAGAAGATGTTGATAAGCAAGAAATAGCCATAAAATGACCTATTATGCAGCTGTTGAAAAGGTCAGTAACAAATATTAAGTAAAAAGAGCAAGTTGGTTGCAAAAAGAACTATATGGTGTGATCCCATTTTTGTTAAAGAACAAAGGACAGAAAATGCAACTCTGTATGTATGTGTTTGTGTATCTTCACAGCAACACCTTACACCAAATACACAGTGATTAAGCCTGGGATGGGAATCACTGGGACAGGGGAAAGGCTAATGTATATAGGAGGCTGGATGGTGTATCACAAGTTTAACTTTTTACCTTGTATATATTTTGCAATGAGTATACATTACTAGTAAATTAAGACAATGAACACATTTCTTTAAGTAATATTCATGTGACAGCACGATAAAGAATCCTAACTGAATTTTAAAGAAAATCTATGAAGGCTTACAGGCCACTGTTCCTCAGTTGGTGTGCCCAAAGTTTCAAATATTCTTGTTAGTTGATCAAGGTCTGAATCTCCTGGCAAAAAAGGAACCTGAAAAAAAGCAAGAGGCAGATATTTCAAGGTGGCTTGTGATAGCTATTAAATAAATAATACTATAAACTTAATAAGAAAAACTAAACTGTAACAAAAATTAAAATGCAGTCTGAGGTATGCTGGATGTGGCATTAGATCCTGGCATTGCTAACCAAATCAACAGCACCACACGGCCCATTTCATTCACTCCAAAACAGGTACCATGTAACAGGCACTGTGCTAAAACCTCGGCATTTACATGAGGGAACAAAACAGTCCCGTCTCCCCTGGGGTAGATGTGGCGAACAATGGTGATACAGGTAAAGGGGCATTTACAATGATATGTTCAGCGAGAGCATGGGATCCTAGCCCACATAGGAACAGCACCTACCCCGCACTAGGCAGGTCAGGGAAGGCTTCCTAGAGGAAGTGGCAGCGAAAGTCGATGGGTGAAGAAGAGTTGGTTAGAGGAAAAGTCTAAGATGGAACAAGAAAACTATTCTAGCAAAAAGGCAGGTGTAAAGGCTAGAAGGCAAGAGATCACATCTATATTCCAATCTTACTTAATTTCTTGGCAAATTCTTTCTCTGAAGAGGTATACTGGCAAACTTTAAAAGAGGATAAATAATTACAAGTTAAAAATTAGTAAGCTGATAAGAAATTATCAAAATCCTTGCTATACATAGACATTATTTTCCAATTCATTCTCAGACACCTACATAAATACATAAAAAATAAAAACAGTTTACTCTGTGAATAACAGAGGTATTCGGCACTGTTAAAGGCCCTGAAAAGGTTTACAGGCTTGCTGGGAAGACATGAGATTAAGTACCAGGTCTCCAACATTTTTATTACTGTGAACCTCTACCAGCAAAAAAAGCATCAAACTCTGCCAGGTATCAATTTATTCCAAATTCACCCTTTTTGCTGCTTCTGTGAAAATGGACCCTTTCAAAAACTTTTCCTTTGCCAACTGAAGCTTTATCAGTAGGGGATGCTGGAGAGACATTACAGCAAGAAGAGTTTTGCTTTCCGCTTCCAGTTTGCTTGCCCAAGCAGACTCTCGCAGTACGCAGCTTCCCTGACACCAGCTTGCTGCCAAGTGGGCAGTTTCTCCAGTGTCCAGCTCCAGCTGTGCACAGAGGCCAGCAGCTTCCCTCTAGAACCCCCTCAAGACTCTACAAAGCAGAGTGCCTCCAAAGAAACGCTTCCCCTGAACAACTTTCCTCAGCACCCAAGAGGACAGATTTCCAATACGTTCCAGAGAGATTTCCAGCAAGTTCCACTAGCACAGTTCCACAGCAACTTCTCTGCCACCCAGTGAGCCACACTGTACCCTCTTCAACAAGATCCAGATCTCAGGCCTGGGGGTCATCTTCCTTGGGTTCTGTGTCTCAGTCCTAGAGGAAAAGGGTGGCTGCTCCTCACATCTGCTATTCCTATATTCTTTAGAGTTCTCTTTACTTTTTATTAGTCAAACCCTCACTATTCCAATCTCCTGTCATAGTAAATAATCTTTATATTAAACTTCCCACTTCAAATTAATGTGTGGTTTCTATTTTCTGATTGGATCTAGACAATATAACCCTTACATAAATCACATATTTATAACACTGTGCTATTATGTATATCAAATGTGCACCAAAAAATAGAAACTAGAAGGGATATTAACTAGCATTTCACAAATATTTTTAGACATGCTCACATTTTCTCCTTATACCTCAACGGATTATCTCCTCCTTTGCAGACCACCAATGTAAACTGTACTAGGAGGTCTGAAAAGAGGGACACTCACCATTATAACTTTAGCCTTGCAGGCAAGCTTGCAAATTTAATCAGATTTTAAGGATGAGTGTTTTGGTCTGATGTAAAAAATTTATATTAAAATGTGTTGCCTAATGTGTGAACTATGGATCCCAATTTGAATAAACCAACAATAAAAGATATTTATGAGAAAAATTGGGGAAATCTGAAAACAGACTGGGTATTTAACATTATAAAGGATTTACTCTTCATTTTTTTCAGATGATAATGGTACTGCAGTTATGATAAAAAGAAAAAAATCCTAGGGGCTGGCCTTGTGGCCTAGTGGTTAAGTTCAGCACATTTCACTTTGGCAGCCCCTAGGTTTGCAGGTTCAGATCCCAGGCATGGACCTATACCACTCATGAGCCATGCTGTGGCAGCAACCCACATATAAAGTGGAGGAAGACTGGCAAAGATGTTAGTTCAGGGCTAATCTTCCTCAAGCAAAACAAGAGGAAGATTGGCCACAGATGTTAGCTGAGGGCTAGTCTTCCTCAGCAAAATAAAAATAAATAAATAAGTAAAAATCCTTATGTTTTAAAGAAATAGCAACATATGAATAAAATTCTATCTGAGATTTGTGCCAAAATAACATGGTGTGGGAAAATATTGAGAAAGTAAGGTTGGCCAGGTGTTAAAAACTGTTGAAGCTGGTTGGTGGGTACACAGAGGCTGAGTTTATTACTCTCTCTGCTTTTGCATGTTTGAAAATACTAAATACTAAAAACATTTTTTTCCCCTAAAGGAAGACCTACTTTGGAACTAGAACTTAAGCTTTTAAAAAGTGTTTTATTTGTATGAAATTAATAAACACACTGATCAAACACTGAATAGACTCATGATAAAAATTGGTCCTTTGACCCATCACCCCTCTCTCATTTATAACTATGTAATTTTTGTTCAGTGCAGATCTGATATTAAGTTTCCCTTCTTTTGCAGTAATTTGCTTTTCCTAGAGGGAATGATTTCCTAGCCCTCCTCCCTCAGCTCCTCCCACTGGCCCCCTTTGGTAACTTAGTTTCTACCTAAGGCTAAGATTCCAGTCATTCAATATCATTTTCTACATGATCAAATCTATCAAAACCCATCAGTTTCATTGTTTTCCTAGAGACCTCGCCTGCTGGAGTCCTCACCCAACCTGCTACAATCTGAACTAGCTGCTCTCTAGCCCTGATATATACCTGTTTTCTCAGAACATTCCTTCACTATTTTTTTTTTTTTTAAAGATTGGCACCTGAGCTAACAACTGTTGCCAATCTTCTTTCCCCCCCACTCCTTCTTCTTCTCCCCAAACCCCCCAGTACATAGTTGTATATTCTAGTTGTGAGTGCCTCTGGTTGTGCTATGCGGGACGCCACCTCAGCATGGCCTGATGAGCAGTGCCATGTCTGCGCCCAGGATCCGAACCCTCGAAACTCTGGGCTGCCAAAGCAGAGTGCATGAACTTAAGCACTTGGCCATGGGGCCGGCCCCTCCTTCACTATTAAATGTGAATTCTGTTAGCCTCTTTTCTATGTTGAATTTCATGTTCCCTGGATCCCACGTCTCTCTCTTAATTTACTCTCATGTTACAGTAGAGTTCATCTTCCAATAACTTCCTAAGAAAGGAATTGGATGTAAAATTTTGGGGTAATAAATTGTATTTATTCTCACAGCTAATTGAAAATATGAATGGGCACAGAATTCTAGGTTGAAAATCATTTCCCCTCACAATGCGTTCTATTGTTTTCTAGGTTCAATGTTGCTGTTGAGAAGTGTGATGCCATTCTTTTCCCTAATTCTTTATTTTGGAATCTATGTGAGGTTTCTATGTTTTTCCTCTCTGAGGAAATAAAATCTTTTTTTTATCCCCTGAAATTACTCTGAAATTTCACAATGTGCCTTGGCATGAGTCTTCTTTCATTCACTGTATCGGATTTTCTGGCACTTTGAATCTATTCACATCCATCAACATCAGGATATTTTCTTGAGAATTTCCTACTCTATTTTCTTTATTCTCTTTTTGCTGTATTCTAGGATTAATCTGCTAATTTTCTTTTCTTTTCTCTACCACAGTCCATCTCTTTATGTTTTGATTCTATTTAACGAAAGAGGTCTTTAGCTTACTTTTCCAACCCTTCCACTGTTTTTGCTTGCTTTTAAGTTATCCTATTTGAAAACTTTCAAGTATCCCTGTTTCTTTGATTGTTCCTTTAGTAAAAGAGCATTGTGTTCTTGTTTCACAGATGCAGGATATTCTCTTAGTTCTCTGAAGACTCGGGGAGGGGGTGGATTTTCTTCTGCTACCTCATAGTTTCTATTTTTTCCAAGTGTCTTTTTCAGTTTGTTTCAGTCTGTCTTTCATATTGGACATTTTCATCAAATATATGATTGACGATGCCTGTCAATTCTCTGGTGATCCTTACATGTTGGAAGCATTCATTAAATATCTGAAGATCCTTGATAACTGTCTGCAGATCATTGGCTAACCATTCCTATTTCAGGGAAAGGTATTTAAAAAGCTGATTAAAACCATTATATCTATGAAGAGAGCTTGTCAACTCATGGGCTTTACTCTGGAAAGTTTGGGCAGGGAGTTTAATGCCAGTTATCTGTGGGTCTGTTCTCTGGGAAAATTCAGTCCTTCCAGTGAAGGCTACTCTAATCTTTCACCTGGGTTAAAATGAGCTATTACACTGGCTACCAAGGTTCTGGGAGCTGAGCAGGAAAATAAGTTGAAGATTTTACTGTTCAGTGTGCAGACTTTTACGTAATCAGCACGTTTTCACTCTGGCACTCACCCCCACCCTCCATTGTATCTAAGGATGGCCATTTCTGGAGATTCCTGCTTGAACTTCTTTGGAGAATACACCTTTCTCTGGTGGAGGGATAAGCTAGAGAGAAGCATGGTTGGGGGAAGGAAGTGATGTGGCTGTGTGTGGAACCTTGGTATTAATTGCTCCATATACAGATTTTTCAACCAACCCTTCTGTTTTTAGTCCTCCACCTCATTATCGTCATCAATGATCACAGGTACTTCTCATTACTAAACAACTCCAGGACTCTGTGTGCCAAACCACATTTGCCTCTAGTTGGCATCCTTTCCTGCAGGCTTTTAGCCATCTTCATTCTGGCTTCCTATCTTCCGGCATAGTATTCTAGGCATCTCCTAGTTTCAAAGATGGCACTTGTGTTTGTTTCTTTTAGAGATGATTTCTGAGGGGGCAGATTTTTTTCCCTGCCATCTTTAAAATCCTTGAGATATAATTATCGCTTTATTTGAAATGTCTTCTTTGTATTAAGCATCAATACAATATTGACTAAGAAATCCAGTCATGTATGAACAGGTACTGGGTTCAGCATGTAACCCAAGACAGACAATTGTTTTTTTTTCTAGGGATTGATAACTATTTCTAATTTTCACTTAGTAATGTGAACGGCTAAAGTTAGGAATATGTATAAGCTCATATGGCAGGCAGCTCTTCTACACTCTCATTCTTAACAGCCAATGGTCTTACAGATTTTCATTTGTTAAATACAGAATATGGGTTAGTGGGCCATCCGTATTTAGTTAACACAACTGTACAAGACTTAAGTAAGATCCAGATATTATTGCAAACACAAACCTTACCAGAGGAAGAGCTTGTGCTTCTCATTATTTTCTTTTTCTTGCTCTGTAATAACTTCTTGGAGGATATTGGAATTTCACCAATACACTATTGTGACTAAGCATATGAATGAAAACTTTTTAGTTTTAGGAAAAAGAATCCAAATAATCCTAAACGGAAGAGAGGTACTGAGTTCAACAGTACTAAAATAAAGGAACCCAAGAGGGACTTCTCTCTGGTTCTTTTCACTAGGGCTCCACTCATGAAATCTCTTTTTAAATTGTGTTGAGATTCATCTTTAAAAAAAAATTGATATTGTAGAAATTTATTTTTCCTTTCTCATGTCTTTACAGGGAGGCAGGGATCACAAACCAAATATCAGAAAATCAGCAGATATTTCTTATGCAATTAGCATAATCAACAATATACTTCTTGAATAACTGGAACACTCTAGCCTCTAGCACTCCTGCGCATCCAAAAGTCTATGCAAAAACAACTGATGGAAGCTCTGTTCTGAGCTGATAGAGCCAAACTTAAGTATTGGAATGACAGAGAGCTGAAGTTCAGTCATATGCCAAGCCATTAGCTCTGGATCAGCTGAATGCAGTACGAGGAAGGCAGGCAGGTGCTGGTTAATCAAACCTTTGCATCTCCGCATCATCTCTAGAGAAGGCTCCGATGCAGGTCTGAAGGATGTCCAGTCACCTTACTGCAAGGCATAAAATGTCTTCCCAAACTATGGACTTCTTGTTTACAGACTAAAAGGTTATCTTTGAAACTGTCTAAACCAGATAAAGGCAGTTGCTCAGTAGGTAATATACAAGTTTAGATAGTCTATTAATCACTATCTGCCTCAAATCATGACTAAGAAACAAGAACATAAACAGATCATAAATTAAAAAGTACATTCGTGCTATTTAATGACATAGTACTGAACCTAAGTACTCATTAGTATAAATATTCTAGATTCCTTTTCATTTAACAATAACAGTGGATGTTCAGAAGGCAGATCAATTTGCTTTAAAAGTGATTTTAAAAATATTGATTACTTTGGTTCCATATAGGCTTACTTATTGTTGCACCTCTGTTTTCTAGTTTAAGTAGTTTTTAAACCTACTTTTATACAATTTACATAAAAGAAAAACAACACTTTTAAAAAGGTTGAATGCTTATACTAGCAAATTTTCTGACCTAGCCTGCTTTCGATCATTATCTGTTTGGACTGCAAGATCTCACCACAGATTCAGAACTGTGTGGACAGCATTTCCATGCATCATCTTTTCAAATAAGCACAGGGACAGTTTAAAACAGGAAATATTTTTCTTCAATTGTGCAGGACAAAAAATATGGCAAAACGGTAACAAGTCTTCACCCGTTAGGGCTGCCTGTCAATTTCTTCATAACCTTAATAATATTCCAGCAAGAATGCCAGTGGCTAACAAGACTCTAAGATTTCAACCAGGTCCACGATTTCTTACCCATCTTTTCTCACCTGCTCTCTCTCTCCACTCACCTTCTCAATGGAGTGATCAGTCATAACATTAGGGGATTTGGGATTTTGGGTTCTTTTCTTGGTCATGAATGGACTGTGCTTTTGGGAGTTGATAGATTCTCAAATGTAAACTTCTGGTAAACTTTGTGTTCTTCTGAGTAGCAGAGTTGTCATGCCAGCTGATTCACAGGGACCATTACTAGCACAGGGATTATTATATCATTTTCAAGCCAAATTGTTAGGGTTTCTTCTGCAAGCGCCTGGAGGGATAAGCTTCTCAAAATGATGTACAGAACTTACACTGAACTAAAAAAGACATTTAAGAAGGTAATTTTCTCTCTGGTGTACAGAAGCTATGTTCTGTGTTCAAGGAAATAAATAGCTGTATTTTTGTGTCTTGGGTTCACATTTCTTTAAACACATAGGCTTGAGGAGAGGGAGAGTAGGAGCTAGAATCTGGAACGTTGGGAGAAAAACTCAGATTCAGAAAATTTCCCCAATATTCCTTTGCCTTCATTGTTCAGAAGGGCTAAAATAAACTTCATAGCTAAAGAAAAGTTTCCAAGTCAGCAACTTTCTCTCCAGTGAGGGCAGAGAGAGGATGTTTTACTGAAGACAGTCTTAGAGAAATGCTATAGGACCACCATATCTGCCCTGCTTGAAGGGAACTAAAAAGATCCTCTCACTCGAGGTTTAAAGTTATAGAGAGTTGCAGTTGCAGTGGTTGGTATTACAACATCTCTTAAAGTGTACTTTTAAAGAGTCCCAAACAAAAAAGTCCCAGGAATACAGAAGTTCATCCTAACATCTTTAGTTATTGTAGAGATATTACCATATTACAACCCAATGAATCCTTTATTATAGTTATATTTCAGGACATAGCAATGATCTACAATAAAACATTTACTGTCCTAAATGGGAGGTTTTCTCATCTCACATTAGCATTAATAAAAAGGTTGCATTGGGGGAAATGTTTTGTTTGTTTAACTGGGCTGTTTCTTGGCTTTTTGTTGTAAGGATGGTGCTCCTCTCTGGGAATTCTCTCTGGGAAGATGATTCTTACACAAATTTTAAGAACAAAGACCTGTAACAATATTGAAGTGTGTACAGCAATTCAAGACTTACCCTTAGAAGCAACTCTGCTAATATACAGCCAACAGCCCACATGTCCACACCTACACCATACATTCTAGCTCCAAATAATAACTCAGGGGCCCGATACCACCTGAAGAACAAAAACAAACATTGTCACTTTAGAATGGAATTATGAAAGTATTTCTTAGAGAAAACCACTCAGCAAAACATGACCCTACTGATGAAATTCACTTTTATAGATACATTAACTCAAGAAAAATTGGCTATAACCCCAAGTAGTTCCACATTGCTGCCAGAAACTTACAGACATCCTTGGGCCAATCACTCTCCCGCGCTTTTAGATGATTAACATCTTCTTTCAACTGAAACCCTCAACACCACCCCCTCTTCTCAGCTCATGACCTTGCTCCCTATTTCACCTTTAGAAAAAATGCAAGTAATGAAAAGAAATTTCTACAGACTCTCCTACAGTCATTTGTACTCACACAACCTGCCTTCCCATCTGCAACACAGGTGAACTACCCTTGACTGTTCTTAAAGCCAATCCCTCAACTTGGGCACTAGATACCATGCTTCCTTCCCTATTTCGAAGGATACTGCTCCTCTATTTCTCTCTTCTTTCTCCTACATCAACTTTTTAGTCTTTACTAGACTTTCACTATCAATGTACAAACATATCATTATTTCTCTGGCCTCAAAAAATAACCTGAAAAACAAAGAAATGAACAACAAAAACTTCTTTGGACCATACTTCCCCTAACAGCTGCCTCCTCATTCTCTGGTTAGGCTCTTTTACGTTCTTACTGTCTCCAATTCCTCTCCTCTCATCCTCTTCAACCCTCTTCAATCATACTTTCATCCCACCATTCCATCAAAACTCCTCTTCTCAAGGTTATGAATGATGTCCACATGACTAACCTAATTGTCAATTCTCAGTCCTCATTTTAATTCAACCTTTTAGTAACATTTGATTTGCAAGAAGAGAAAATATGAGAAATTGGTAGATGAAAACCACTGGTACACAACACTCTTGTATGTGGGTCCCTATTTCCTGAGTTCCAAGAGTTCCTGAATAACGGGCTTAATCTTTCCAGAAATTACATAAATAACTACTTATGTCGCTTACTTCTACTCAGGGCTCAGGTGATTGATACTCAATGAGATCTACAGGCATACCTCATTTTATTGTGCACAGATATTGCCATTTTACACAAATTGAAGGTTTGTGGCAACCCTCCATGGAGCAAGCCTATCAGCGCCATTTACCCAACAGCATTTGCTCACTTCATGTCTCTGTGTCGCGTTTTGGTAATTTCACTATATCTCAAACTTTTTCATTATTATTTGTTATGGTGATCTGTCATGAGTCATCATTGATATTACTATTGTAATTGTTTTGGGGCACCATGAACCATGCCCAAAAAGACAATAAACTAAATTGATAATGTTGCGAGTGTTCTGACTGCTCCACCGACAAGTCCCTCCCCCATCTTCCTTCCTCCCCCTCCTCAGGCCACTCTATTCCCCGAGACATGATAATATTGAAATTAGGCCAATTAATAACCCTAACATGTCTTCTAAGTGTTCAAGTGAAAGGAAGAGTCACACGTCTCTCACTTTAAATCAAAAGCTGGAAATGATTAAGCTTAGTAAGGAAGGTATGTCAACAGCCATTACAGGACAAAAGCTAGGCCTCTTCCATCAGTTAACCCAGTTGTGATGGCAAAGGAAAAGTTCTTGGAGGGAATCAAAAGTGCTATTCCAGTGGACACAACAATTATTTAAGAAAGTGAAACAGCCTTACTGCTGACATGGAGAAAGTTTTAGTGGTCTGGATAGAAGATCAAACCAGCCACAACATTCCCTTAAACCAAAGCCTAATCCACAGCAAGGCCCTAACTCTCTTCAATTCTGTGAAGGCTGAGACAGGTAAAAAAGCTACAGAAGAAAAGTTAAAAGCTAACAGAAGTTGGTTCATGAGGTTTAAGGAAACCAGCTGTCTCAATAACATAAGAGTGCAAGGTGTTGGGGCTGGTCCTGTGGCCGAGTGAAGTTTGCACGGTCCACTTCGGCAGCCCAGGGTTTCGCTGGTTTGGATCCTGGGTGGGGACATGGCACCGCTCATCAGGCCACGTTGAGGCAGCGTCCCACATGCCACAACTAGAAGGACCCACAACTAAAATATACAACTATGTACTGGGTGGACTTGGGGAGAAAAAGCAGGAAAAAAAAAAAGAAGATTGGCAACAGTTGTTAGCTCAGGTGCCAATCTTTAAAAAAAAAAAAAGGAGTGCAAGGTGAAGCAGCAAGTGCTGCTGTAGAAGCTGCAGCAAGTTATCCAGAAGATCCAGCTAAGGTAATTACTGGAGGTAGCTACACTAAATAATAGATTTTTAACGTAGACAAAACAGCCTTCTATTGGAAGAAGATGCCAACAGAAGACTTTCCCAGCTACAGAGAAGTCAGTGTCTAGCTTCAAACCTTCAAAGCTTCAAAGGACAGGCTGATTCCCCTCTTAGGGGCTAATGCAGCAGGTGACTTTAAGTTGAAGCCAATGCTCATTTACCATTCTGAAAATCCCAGGACCCTAAAGAATTATGCTAAACCTACTCTGCCTATGTTCAATAAATGGAGCAACAGAGCCTAAATGAAGGCACATCTGATTACAACACAGTTTACTGAATACTTCACGTCTACTGTTGAGACCTACTGCTCAGAAAAAAAAGATTCCTTTCAAAATATTACTGCTTATTAACACTGCACTTGATCACCCAGGAGCTCTGGTGGAGATGTACAATGTGATTACTGTTGTTTACATGCCCCCCCAAAACATCCATTCTATAGCCTATGGATCAAGAAGTAATTTTGAATTTCAAGTCTTATTGCTTACAAAATACATTTCATAAGGCTATAGCTTCCACAGATACTCATTCTTCTGAAAGATCTGCACAAAGTAAATTGAAAACCTTCTGGAAAGGATTCACCATTCTAGATGCCATTAAAAACACTCATGGTGGAAGACAGCCCCATGGCCTAGTGGTTAAGTTCAGGGCATTCCACTTCAGTGGCCTGAGTTTGGTTCCCAGGCACAGACCTACACCACATGGCAGTGGCCATACTGTGGTGGCAACTCACATACACAACAGAGGCAGACTGGCACAGATATTAGCTCAGGACAAATCTTCCTCAGCAAAAAAAAGAAAAACAAAACCACTCGTGATTCATGACTCTCAAGAGGTCAAAATATCAACATTAGAGGAGTGACAACAACATCATGGAGGAGTGAGTTGTTCCCTTGGTCTCTCCCCTTTAAGTTACAACTAAATGGACATTCATTAACCAGCAGAGGATTCCCTGCACAGCACAACAGGACTCCTGTGAGATCCATGCAGCTATACATCTTAAGGTGGGCGGACTGGATCCCAAGGAGGCAGTGGAACTAACTAAGTAGACGGACGCTGCCCCCTCCCAGGCAGCAGCAAACCGCTTCATGCTTCCTCACATAGCAGCCATGCATCACTGTAAGAGGAGGTGGGGACAGCCCATCCTGCCCAAATGCTTTCAGGGTTGCAGCCCAGCCCATAGGAGCACCCAATGTGCTGCAGCAGCCCCATCCAAAGGAACACTATACACTGAGTGGCAGTGGCTCAGCCACTACATGGGCACCCCTCCCTGCTAGTGCAGCACAGACAAGGTACCCCGCCCACTCAGACAATGCCTGACATGCGGACACAGCAGCTTAAGGGATCCACAGACTGATGGCTCAGCCTCTGCGAGGGTGTCCCCCACCCTTACTGCAGCACAGGAAAGAAGGTGCCCCACCCACTAAGGCGCACCCAGATGCGGAACACAGCAGCCCAAAGGATCGACCAAGTGGTAGCTCAGCCCCGACGTAGGTGCGCCTCCTGCATAGGGTGCAGCAGTCCAGCTGGGCCCCTGTCAAATACAGAGGCCCCGCCTACAGTACCTGGCCTGCTCACCCAAAGCAGAGGTCCTGCCCACCTGAGGACACCTTGCAGAGTAACTGAGGGCAACCTGCAGAGTGGCTGCAGCCAGCAAGGGCAAATTTCGAGTAGCCCTACAAGCACAACTCCAAGCAGACAGGGCCAGATCAGAAAACACAGCTCCTGCCTGCCCTCTAGCAGTGGAAGGTGGAACCTGAGACCTGATACTACCACAAATGCAGCAGCAAAGGATTACTTCATGAAACACCATAAAGAAATACATTAACACTTCAGAGCAGAAGGAAAATGACAACCTTCCAGAAACCAATCCTGAACACACAATATTTACAATTAGATAATATTTACAATTAGATATTTACAATCTAAATGACAGAGAATTCAAAATAGTTATCATAAAGAAACTCAACAGATTACAAGAAAACTCAGAAAGACAGTTCAATGAGCTCAGGAATAAAATTAATGAGCAGAAGGAATACTTCACCAAAGAGGTTGAAGCTATCAAAAAAACCCAAACAGAAATTCTGGATATGAAGAACACAATCAATGAGACAAAAAAATAATCTAGAAACCATAAAAAATAAACCTGATGTTACAGAGGACAGAATTAGTGATTCAGACAATAGAAATAAGAAATGCTTCAGGTGGAGGAGGACAAACAACTAAGATTTTTAAAAAATGAAGAAGTTCTTTGAGAAATATCCAACTCAATTAGGAAAAGCAACACAAGAATTATTGGTATTGCAGTGGGAGAAGAGAGGGAGAAAGGAGCAGAGAGCTTATTCGAAGAAATAATAGCTGAGAACTTCCCAAACCTGGGGAAGCAACTGGACTTACAAGTACATGAAAATAGAACTCCTAATTACATCAATGCAAAAGACCTCCAAGGCATATACTATCAAAACTGGCAAAAGTCAATGAGAAAGAAAAAATATTAAGGGCAGCAAGGCAGAAGAAAATAACCCACAAAGGAACCCCTCAGGACTACAGTGGATTTCTCTGCAGAAACCTTACAGGCCAGGAGAGACTGGAATGATATATTCAAAATACTGAAAGACAAAAACTTTCAGCCAAGAATACTCTATCCAACAGAACTATCCTTCAGATATGATGGATAAATAAAAGCTTTCCCAGATAAACAAAAGCTGAGGGACTTCATCCCACCAGACCTACTTTTACAGGAAATGATGAAGGAAACCCTCCTACTGGTAAAAAAAAAAAAAAAAAAGGCAAAGGCTTACATAATCTTAAGCAAGGAAATAGATACATAGAGAGAGCAGAAAATCACAGCTCTATATCAGAACAGGTCAGTCATAGACCACTATAACATAAAAGACAAAGGGAAGAAAAATATCAAAAATAATTATAAACTCTTCAATTTAGTCACAACACAGAAAAGAACAATTTGTGAGAAAAATAACTCAGAAAGAGAAGATGAAAGGAATGGAACCTCCTTAGGCTAATGGAGATAAGAGGCTTCCAGAAAATGGACTATCTCGTTTATGAGATCTTTTATGCAAATCTCATGGTGAACAGAAAACAAAGAATCAGAGCGGGGCCGGCCCAGTGGTGTAGTGGTTAAGTTCATGCACCTCGCTTCACTGGCCCAGGGTTCACTAGTTTGGATCCTGGGCATGGACCTAGGACCACTCGTCAAGCCATGATGAGGCAGCGTCCTACACAGAAGAACCAGAAGGACCTACAACTAGGATATACAACTATGAACCGGGGCACTTAGGAAAAAAATTTTAAAAAGAAAAAGAGGAAGATTGGCAATACATGTTAACTGAGGGCCAATCTTCCTCACTGAAAAAAAAAAAAGCATAAAAATTTGGAGTAGACACACAAATCATAACTGAAGAGAAAACCACCAAACTGAAATCACAGTCAGAAATACAAGGGAAGAGAAATAACGGAAATACAGAACTGGAAAACAATACATAAAAAGTCAGTATTAATCCCTCATATCACAGTAATTGCTGTAAATGTAAATGGATTGAATTCTCCAATCAAAAGACTACAAAGTGGCTGGATGGATAAAAACAAGGATGCAACAACACGCTGCTTCCAAGAAACAGATCTCAGATCTAAAGACATACAAAGGCTCAAAGTGAAGGGATGGAAGATGATACTCCAAGCTAACAGCAAGCAAAAGAAAGTAAGTGTTGTCATACTTATATCAGACAAAGCAGACTTCAAGATAAAAAAAATTCAGTGAGAGACAAAAAGGGGCAGTATATAATGATAAAAGGGACATTCCTCCAAGAGGACATAACCCTTATAAATATATATGCACCTAACAGAGGAACACCAAAGTACACAAAGCAACTACTAACAGACCTAAAAGGAGAAATTAACAGCAACATATTAACAGTAGAAGCCCTCAACACCCTACTTACATCAATGGATAGATCAGTGAGACAGAAAGTCAACAAGGAAATACTGGATTTACATGAAACATGTGAGGAGATGGACTTAATACATATATATAGACTATCCTATCCAAAAATAGCCAAATACACATTCTTCCCAAGTGCACATGAAACCTTCTCAAAGACAGATCATATGTTGGGAACAAGGCAAGCCTCAAGAAATTTAAGAAGACTGAAACGATATCAAGCATCTTTTCTGAGCATAATACTATGACACTACATATCAACTACAAGAAAAAGGCTAGGAAAGTTGCAAATATGTGGAGACTAAACAAGATGTTACTGAACAATCACTGGATCAATGAGGAAATCAAAGGAGAAATCAAAAAATACCCTGGAGACAAATGAAAATGAAAACACAACATATCAACTCTTACGGGATGCAGCAAAAGCGGTTCTAGGAGGGAAATTCATAGCAATACAGGCCTACATCAGTAAAAAAGAAAAATCTCAAATAAGTAATTTTTTTTAAAGATTTTATTTTTTTTCTTTTTCTCTCCAAAGCCCCCCGGTACACAGTTGGATATTCTTCTTTGTGGGTCCTTCTAGTTGTGGCATGTGGGACGCTGCCTCACCGTGGTTTGATGAGCAGTGCCATGTCCGCGCCCAGGATTCGAACCAACAAAACACTGGGCCGCCTGCAGCGTAGCGCGTGAACTTAACCGCTCGGACACGGGGCCAGCCCCTCAAATAAGTAATCTTAATCAACATCTAACAGGACAAGACAAAGAAGAATACACAAAGCCCAAAGTCAGCGGAAGGAGGGAAATAATAAACATCAGAGCAGAAATAAATGAAGTAGAGACTAAAAAAACAATAGAAAGATCACTAAAACTTAGGGATAGTTCTTAGAGAAGATAAATAAATTGACAAACCCTTAGCCAGACTCACTAAGAAAAAAAGAGAAAAGGCTCAAATAAATAAAATTAGAACTTCAAGAGGAGACATTACAATGGATACCACAGAAATACAAAGGATTATAACAGAATACTACGAAAAACTATATGTCAACAAATTGGATAACATAGAAGAAATGGATAAATTCTTAGACTCATAAAACCACCCAAAACTGAATCAAGAAGAAACAGAGAATCAGAAAAGAACAATCACAAGTAAAGAGATTGAAACAATAATCAAAAACCTCCAAAAAACAAAGTCTAGGACCAGATAGCTTCCCTGGAGAATTCTACCAAACATTCAAAGACGATTTAATAACTATTCTTCTCAAACTATTCCAAAAAGTTGAAGAAGATAGAATGCTTCCTAACTCATTCTATGAGACTAACATTACCCTGGTACCAAAACCAGATAAGGACAAAACAAAGAAGGAAAATTACAGGCCAATATTGCTGATGAACATAGATGCAAAAATCCTCAACAAAATATTGGCAAATCAAATACAACAATATGTTAAAAAGATCAAACACCACGATCAAGTGGGATGCGATCCAGGGACACAGGAATGGTTCAACATCTGCAAATCAATCAAGGTGATATACCACATTAACAAAATGAGGAATAAAAACCACACGATCATCTCAATAGATGCAGAGAAAGCATGCGACAAGATCCAAAAGCCATTTATGATAAAAACTCTCAATAAGGTGGCTATAGAAGGAAAGCACCTCAACATAATACAGGCCATATATGACAAACCCACAGGCAACATCATACTCAATGAGGAAAAACTGA
Source organism: Equus caballus (assembly GCF_041296265.1). Taxonomy (NCBI): domain Eukaryota; kingdom Metazoa; phylum Chordata; class Mammalia; order Perissodactyla; family Equidae; genus Equus; species Equus caballus. The sequence goes on from NC_091704.1 coordinate 19,360,662, forward strand.
AAGCCATACCTCTGAGAACAGGAACAAGACAAGGGTGCCCACTCTCACCACTCCTGTTCAACATAGTACTGGAGGTTTTGGCCAGACCAACTAGGCAAGAAAAAGAAATAAAAGGCATCCAAATAGGCTAGGAAGAAGTGAAAAACTCGCTGTTTGCTGATGACATGATTTTTATATACAGAAAACCCTAAAGAATCCATCAGTAAACTATTAGAAGTAATCAACAACTACAGCAAAGTTGCAGGGTACAAAATCAACTTACAAAAATCAGTTGCATTTCTATACTCTAATAATGAACTACCAGAAAGAGAACTCAAGAGTACAATCCCATTTACAATCGCAACAAAAATAATAAAATATCTAGGAATAAACTTAACCACAGAGGTGAAACACCTATACAATGAAAACTATAAGACATTATTGAAAGGAATCGATGATGCCATAAAGAAAGGGAAAGATAGCCCATGCACATGTATTGGAAGAATAAACATAGTTAAAATGTCCATACTACCTAAAGCAATCTACAGATTCAATGCAATCCCAATCAGAATCCCAATGACATTCTTCACAGAATAGAACAAAGAATCCTAAATCTTATATGGAGCAACAAATGACCTCAAATAGCTAAAGCAATCCTGAGAAAAAAGAACAAAGCTGGAGGCACCACAATCCCTGACTCAAAACATACCACAAAGTGATAGTAATCAAAACAACATGATACTGGTACAAAAACAGGCACATGGATCAATGGAACAGAACTGAAAGCCCAGAAATAAAAACCACACATCTACAGACAGCCAATCTTTGACAAAGGAGCTAAGAAAATACAGTGGAGAAAGGAAGGTCTCTTCCATACATGGTGCTGGGAAAACGGACAGCCACACGCAAAAGAGTGAAAGTAGACCATCATCTTACACCAAAGAGAAAAATTAACTCGAAATGGATCAAAGACTTGAATATAAGACCTGAAAACCATAAAAGCCCTAGAAGAAAATACAGGCAGTACACTCTTTGACACTGGTCATAGAAGGATCTTTTCAAATACCATGTCTACTCGAACAAGGGAAACAAATGAAAAAATAAACAAGTAGTGGGACTTCATCAGATGAAAGAGCTTCTGCAAGGCAACGGAAACCAAGAACAAAACAAAAAGACAACCCACTAGAGGCCGTCCCGTGATGCAGTGGTTAAGTTCGCATGCTCTGCTTTGGAGCCTGGGGTTCGTGGGTTCAGATCTCAGGTATGAACCGACACACCTACGCACTCATCAAGCCATGCTGAGGTGGTGTCCCATATACATAGTAGGGGAAGACTGGCACAGATGTTAGCTAAGGGCCAGTATTCCTCACCAAAAAAATACAACCCAACAACTGGGAGAAAATATTTGCAAATCATATATCCGACAAGGTGTTAATCTCCAAAATATATAAAGAACTCACACAACTGAACAACAAAAAAAAAACAACCTGATCAAAAAATGGGCAGAGGATATGAACAGATATTTTTCCAAAGAAGATATACAGATGGCCAATAGGCACATGAAAAGAACTTCAATATCACTAATCATCAGGGAAATGCAAATTAAAACTACACTAAGGTATCCCCTACACCTGTTACAATGGCTATAATCACCAAGACCAAAAATAACAAATGTTGGAGAGGTTGTAGAGAAAAGGGACCTCATATACTGCTAGAGCGAATGCAAACTGGTGCAGCCACTATGGAAAACAGTATGGAGATTTCTCAACAAAAAAATAGAAATACCATACAACCCATTTATCCCATTACTGGGTATCTATCCAAAGAACTTGAAATCAACAATTCAGAGAGACTTATGCACCCCTACATTCATCGCGGCATTATTCACTATAGCCAAGAAGTGAAAGTAACCCAAGTGCCCATCAACTGATGATTGGATAAAGAAAATGTGGTATATATATATACAATGGAATACTACTCAGACATAAAAAAAGACAAAATCATCCCATTCACAACATGGATAGACCTTGAGGGTATTGTGTTAAGCGAAATAAGCCAGACAAAGACAAACACCATATGATTTCACTCACATGTGGAGGATAAACTAACACACGGACAAAAAGCACAGTTGAGTGGTTACCAGAGGCGAAAGGGGTTAGGAGGTGGGCACAGAGGGTGAAAGGGCTCATTTACACAATGACAGAGAAAAAATAACATACAACTGAAATTTTACAATGTTAAAAACTATTATGACCTCAATTTAAAAAGAAGTGTCTTGGAAATTAACAAATGCCATCTTGACAAGAATTATAAAGTGTACTGTCCCTATCTATTTAATGTGGTTTTTAGTTTTCATACATAAAACCTATAAAGAGAACGGGGCAGGCCTGGTGACACAGTGATTAAGTTCATGCGGTCTGCTTTGGCGGACCGGGGTACACCGGTTCTGATCCCAGAAGCAGACCTACGCACTGCTCATCAAGCCATGGTGTGGCAGACATCCCACATATAAAGTAGAGAAAGATGGGCACAGATGTTAGCTCAGGGCCAGTCTTCCTCAGAAAAAGGGGAGGATTGGCGGTGGATGTTAGCTCAGGGCTAATCTTCCTCAAAATAAATGAATAAATAAACAGAAAATACAAGTACTAACAATATGAAAAATCCAAATATCAATGCACTGCTTTGTTTAGAGAATTTTCATTCACACTGAATGATATACAGGCCACCAAAATCAGGTTATGTAAAAGAACAGCCATAAAGTTCCAACCTACCTACCTAAAATGTAAAAGAAGTATAAATTAGTCCCAAAAGTTACTAGGTAAACGCCTGAGGACTGAATTAATTCAACTCCGTTTGAAAAAATGGCTGGTTTTTTTTCATTGTGGTAAGATATACATCACATAAAGAGGGCTGTATTTTTAACAAAACACCAACCATGATTCCTGAACTCTGCCAAGATATTTCAGAGAAACCAAATGATGCTCAGCTGTGATTAATATCCTGCACAACATAAGCTTCCAGTAATTTAAGAGATTCTTACCTGGTCACAACCTGATGTGTATAAGCTCTATTGGGGCTCCCAAATGATTTGGCCAGGCCAAAATCTGCCAGTTTTAGAACGCCATTTTCATCTAGCAACAAGTTGTTTGGTTTTAGGTCCTATATCATAGAGGTTTTAAACAAACAAGTAAGCAGGGTGCGGAATATCATAATGATACATTTAGTTGGCTTTAAACTTAGCAAAAACAGGATGACACCTCAATTTTAAACAATAATATTTTTTTTCACTGATGTGAAATCCTATCAATACAAACTAAGATTGGTCATAATACTCAGTGAGACCTTGGGTCAAGGTACCGAATTTCACTGAGCCTCAACTTACCTACTTCACAGAGTTGCTGTGAGGATTACATTTAATATTTCCTGTAAAGAGCCTAGTGTGATGACTGGCTCAATAAACAGTTGTTGCTATTAACTTAATAACAATAAAATATTTGAACTTTAGTAAATAAAAACATTATGCATTTAGAAAGGATGAGGAACATATTCTTCAAAATCCACGCCAAAATGATATTAGCAATAACCTAAAAGGGATTCCAAGTTTAAGGTATGAGAATTACTAACTATAATTACATATTCTTAGCTTTCTATCTAAACAGGGTGCCTAAAAACATCTATCTAAATTATCAGCTTGTTCCAATAGCTGAATGTTCCTAACAACGACTCAACCATTTCAGAAATTTTATTTCATTACTTCACAGAATTTTAGAGCTACTAGAAATACTATTTTTCCAAAGGTATTTCAGCATTGCATAATTTAAGCCACACTCTCACTGCATCTTTTTCCCCTAACAACAGTATAGCACAAAGAACACTGGACTTACAGCCAAAAGATCTAGGTTCTATTACTCTGTCAGTTATCAGCTACTGACCTTGAAAAAATATATAACCTTGGTCTGGTAACTTAGCAACTTAGCTCCTCATCTATGAAGAAAATGAAGGACTGGGTCTCTTTCATTTCTAAATTTCACATAGAAATTTAGAGTCCTCACAGAACCACTTGGTGGAACAACTGAAGGGAACATGCAGAGGAAGAAGATGGGATAAAATGGTCTAGTTTTACCTTTATTTTAACAATTTACATATTCAGACCGTTTACATATAAATTGGCTACATAAAACCTGACTACAACATAAAAAGTAATCGTACTTGGTTAAAACCCTTACCCTATGTAGAATCCAATGTTGATGTAAATATTCTAACCCTTGAAGAGTCATCAACATGTAGGCTTTGATGTGTGATGGTGTCAGCACAAGACTATTATCCTTTATTATAACCTGTAAATCAGGTATACAATATACAGGTAAACTTTATTAGCCCAAATAAACTCCACCGTATAAAATCATTTATAGACATAAAATGAATATACTCATACAGGAGAATCTCAAGAGATGCTGCCTAACTCTGACTGCTGTGTAGGAAGCATTGTCAGAACATCCAGTTATGTGTTAAGGAAAGTATCTTCGGTTTGGAAAGAAAGCAGTGCTTTGTCTCCTACTTTGATTTTAGGCATCCGTGTAGCGAACATCTGTTGTTTTCACTTGCCCCACAATGTACAGCCTTTTCTGATAATAGCATTATTCTGATAATAGCATATTCCTTTGGGACACCACCTGTTGCCAGCTCAGTCCACATGGACTGACCATCACCTGTGGCCTCTAGAGGTAGATACACGACCCAGGCATAGCCAATCACTATACTGCAGCCTGCTGTCCAGGAGATTGGTGATCCAAGCCAAGCCAATGAACCAGGCCAAGTGCCCATGCCAGAATCAAAGGGAACAAAGCACTTTCTTTCTTAGGGATTATTAAACTCTAAGGATATAAGCCTGGAAGTGTCTGAGCCACTACATCAAGAAACTATGCCCATGAATGAAAGCAACAGAAAACAAAACAGAACTGAGTTAAAGTGCAAGACTGACTTCTGATGGCATTATTTGTGAGCTGTGCCTAAAGCCAATTTATTCCTAGACTTGCCAGTTATTATGAGCTAGAAATCCGCATTTTCTTTTTTTAAAAATCAGATTTAGGTAAAACGTACCCTTTTGACTGCACAGTTCCATGAGTTTTAACAAACACACAGAGCTGTGTGACCACCATCACAATCAAGCTCGAGTTCTACAATCCCTCACAATTCCCTCAGGTCCTCTGTGCTCTATCCTGCCCTCCACTCCCAAACCCAGCAATCTCTGATCTGATTTCTCTTCCTTCAGTTTTACCTTTTCCAAAATACCATATAAATGGAATCAGACAATACATAGCCTTTTGAGCCTGGCTTCTTCCAATTAGCAATAATGCATTTGAGATTCGTCTATACTGTTGTATATATTAGTAGTTCATTTCTTTTTATTCCCAGATAGTATTCCATCGTATGGAGGTACCACAATTTGTTAATACATTCACTAGATAAAAGATATCTGGGTTGTTCAGTTTGGGGAATTATGAATAAAGCTAAACATCTGTGCACCAACTGCTTTCTGAGCAGACATGTTTTTGTTTCTCTTGGATAAATACCTATCAGTGCTATTGCTAGATCACACTTTAAGTATGTATTTAACTGGACAAGAAATTGCCAAACTGTTTTCCAAAGTTCTGTACCACTTTGCATTCTCACCAGCAGTGTATGAGAATTCCAGTTGTTCCACACCCTTGAATTGTCAGTTTTTGAGATTCGATTAATATTAATGAAAAGTATAAGATCTTATTTTTCTCAAAAAGAAACTCAGCTTTTAAAAGGATGATATTCTGTGATAATAGGAAAAATAAGCTCTAAATTTTCAACGGCCTAACACTCATTCCTCTAAAAATAATGTTGTTAAGATTGAGGCTGGCCCCGTGGCCGAGTGGTTAAGTTTGCACGCTCTGCTGCAGGCGGCCCAGTGTTTCGTTGGTTCGAATCCTGGGCGCGGACCTGGCATTGCTCATCAAACCACGCTGAGGCAGCGTCCCACATGCCACAACTAGAAGGACCCACAACGAAGAATATACAACTATGAACCGGGGGGCTTTGGGGAGAAAAAGGAAAAAAAAAATAATAATAAAAATAATGTTGTTAAGATTCAAGGAACTTGGTAAATAGAAATGCTAATGAAATTCAAATCTCTGTATTTGGCACCAGGAATATGAACAAATGATTCAGAAGGGCCTTAAGAGTACACCCAGATTTCAACAAAATTAAGCATTCTTTTTGACTACCAGTATCTTCATAAGTAGAAAATAAACATTTAGCTTCTCTTTTGACAGAGAAAAATACTTCCTCTAGGAATCTTAATCTTACCTCTAAATCAGTTTCCATAAAATCAAAGACAAGGCTAATATTAGATTTATGCCCAAAAGCATCAAGGAGCTGCAAAGCAAAATTAAAAAAAAAAATCAAAATGTGATTGTCTATTAAACACCTGACAGTATTACACCAACTGAAGTAATTTAAAAAAATTTAAACAAGTATTTGGACTGTTGATAATTCCTTGTTAAGCTTAAATAGTTTTATTAAATTTGATATTTATCCTTCTTTTGCTAAGAATTAGTACTTTGAGGCACAAAAACATTAAACTTTACTATTTTTTATAAACCATTAAATATTCAACCTTGCCCATAAAATTTTGGGAGTTACAATTAAGAAGTGAACTAATGAAAATCTCACTTCAGTCTCCAATTCAGAAAAATTCCCAAGCTCGGTGCCAAGAAAGTATTATAAATAGCAGTAGCAGCCACCATTCATTGAATGAGTGCATTCTGCAGGCCAGGCACTATGCCAGGACCTTTACATGTATTCAATTAGCTAGCCTCACAACAACCCTATGAGGTAGGGACTATGGCAGAGAACTGTGAGGGAATTTGCTCAAGGTCGTACACATGTTACAGCTCTCTAGGCTGCATAATGATTTCTAACAAAATAAGCCTGTATGTCAATATTTATTTCATCAGTTGTATAGTTTTAAAGACATTGTCAACAGGAATAATTAGGATAGAAAATACATTTCAGCCTGATAAACTTTTGAACTTTTTGCAAGGCTCATCTAGAAGAACTCATCTTGCTGAGCCTTGAATCAAGAGATTCAGAAAAGGCAGGGAGGGTCCCAAATCCCAGAAACAACTTAGATCATACTCACACCAATTATATTTGGATGACTTAGCTCCTGTAACAATTTGATCTCTCTTAAGGCTGTCCTATTTATACCTACAGAAAAAGGCAAAGCAAAAAGTGAAAAATAATCTGAAACCTCAAAGCTTCTTAAACTTATCTTTTGGGAAAGGTTAAGTCTCTCAGTCGATGGCAATAAACATTCTACAGAAAAAGAAGGGATATTTTGACAATTTTTATGACACATCTGTTTTTCTTTCATATTGTTTTATTTTCAAAATAGCTTAACACAGACTATGATAAATGGTGAAAACAGTATTCACTTCATCTGTAACATATCAGATCTGAAGGCTGCTGGAGAAACAACATGTATAAGTATGTCGCATATAGGCAATAAGTCAACAGCTCCCCTTCCCTTGCCCTATGAATATCAACAGTAGATTTTTTATGCTAATAGGAAACTTATGATGCTAACAGCAAACTAGTGATAAGATAGTATCTTTCCCAATGCAAAGCACAGAAAGCAAAATTAAAAATAAGATCCAGTGGGACTGGCCCCATGGCCCAGTAGTTAAGTTTGGCATGCTCTGCTTCAGCAGCCCGAGTCCATGGGTTCGGATCCCGGGTGCAGACCTACACCATTTGTCAGCCATGCTGTAGCAGGAACCTATACATAAAAAGTAGAGGAAGATTGGCACAGATGTTAGCTCAGGGCTAATCTTCCTCAGCAAAAAAAGATAAAAATAATAAGATCTGGTACTACTTGTTACATAGATGATGTACCCTTTTATAGAAACTATTTCTTGATGACTAAATAGAACTTAGCACTCTAGCAAACAAGGTTTTGGAAGAAAGGATTAAGAAATCTTTTCCTCCATACACCTAATTCCATAGCAAGCCTTGTGTACTTCCATAAAGGCATAGCTTGAATTTTCAAAGTAATTAGAAGCTCAGAAAAAGAAGAAACAACAGCCTGTAACAATACCTAAAACAGTAGTGAAGACAGCAAGACAAGCCACTAACCTTGCTGCCTTTCATTGACTTAGGTGACTTGAATGTTCCTCTGAACGCTCAAATGGTAGAAATCACAGATATCCTGTCTCTATCCTGAGTCTATCTTTACTATTCTGGGACCCTGCAATAACTCTATCCAGAACCACTGTTAACTCTAATACTTTGCTCATTTCCTCAATGAGGATAAAAACCTTTCTTGTTCTGTGAGATCACAAGAAATACATACCATCTTTAGCTTCTGATCTATGTCCAAGTTTGATCTGAGAGAGGAAAAAAAAAACCAAACACATTAAATATGTATTAAAAAATTGAGACTTAATGCATAATATATAAATTCTTCAGAAAATTAGCCACAGGGGCCAGCCCCGCGGCTGAGTGGTTAAATTCATGCACTCCACTTCAGCGGCCCAGGGTTTCACCAGTTCAAATCCTGGGCGTGGACATGGCACCATTCATCAGGCCATGCTGTGGCAGCATCCCACATGCCACAACCAGAAGGACCCACAACTAGAAATACACAACTATGTACCGGGGGCGATGGGGAGAAAAAAGAAAAATAAAATCTTAAAAAAAAAAAAAGTTAGCCACAGCAAAAACATGTAGTAACTCACATGGTGCTGGAATTAGAAGGCAAGAGGGGAGTGGGAATCATGAATCAGAAAGGCAAAATTATCAATATAAGACAGCATTAAGTACCTACCATTCCTTGTTCCTTAAGTTTCTAAACTGCACATTCAAGTAATGGAATTAAGAAAACAAGTATCTCCTTTATCTTTGCAAGCTTAAATGTGGAAAAAAATAACTGAGGGAAAATTGGCTAATAAACAAAAACATAACTTCAAGTTAGCCTATCTGGAAGGAAATATGTAACATAAACATAAATCGACATGTTTTTTGTTTTGGTGAGGAAGACAGGTCCTGAGCTAAGATCTGCGCCAATCTCCCTCTATTTTGAATTTGGGATGCAGCCACAGCATTGCTTGATGAGCTGATGAGCAGTGTGTAGGTCCACACCCGGGATGGAAACCCGCACACCCGGGGCTGCCAAAGCAGAGGGTGCAAACTTAACCACTACATCACAGGGCCGGCCCCTAAAGTGATACATTTAATATGCCCAACAGTATGCTCTCAGGAGCCAATTTTCCAAAAAGCAAAATTACAAATTGTGATAAAACAGTTAAACTGTTGTTACTGTGAAAAAGCATAACAAATTGCATTAACAGGTTCAGTCTTACACAAAACAGATTACTAAGTTAAAGAACATTCTCTTACTCACTACTTTATACAATGATTAAATGTAATCAAGAATTTAAAAAAAAAAGATTACTTCTGGAAAAAACACAGCTATTCTACCTTTAAAAATATCTCCTACCTACATACTACAAACAGAACTTTTTATTTAAAGGTAGGCTATTTATTATAGCACCAAAAAATGTGAGGCACTTAGGAATAAATTTAACGAGAGATGTACAAAGCTTTCCAAGAAGAAAATTTAAAAACACTATTAAAACATGCTTAAAAGTGAGACCAAAATAAACAAATATCATGTTCACAGATAGGAAGACTCAGTATCATATATGTGTCAATTCTCTTCAAATTCAACACAACTAAATCTAAAGCTCAACAGCATTTTTCAGACACTGAGAAATCAATTGTAAATTTTATGTGGAAAAGTAAGGAGCTAAGAATAGACAATTGAAAAAAATATTACTCAGAACAGACAATTTAAAAAATGATTACATTTTCTAAAAATAATAAAAAAGTAGATTACTTTCACGAAGCCATCTACTTCATCACCCAGATTCAACAATTATCAATATTTTGCCACACTTATTTCATTCATTCATCCTCTCCTTTTTGATAGCGAAAATATTTTAAAACAAATACCAGACTTTGTGTTATTTCATCCCTATACAATACTTAAGTAAGCATCTCTAAAACATGGACATTTTCTTATGTAACCATAATGCCATTTTCATACCTAACAGAATTAATAATAATGCCATAATGGCATGCAATACCTAGTCCATATTTATATTCTCCTGCTCTTTTCAAATTCCCAATTGGCTGATAGAGTAGCCAAAACAATTTTGAAGAAGAAAAACTGCTATGTAGCACTTATCAGATTTCAAGGCTTTTTATAAGGCAACAGTAATTAAAGATATTGTAGTATTTGAGTAGGGATTGAAAAAATCAACCAATGTTAAAGAATAGCGTGCCAGAGAATGCCCACCATGTGCCAAGTGCAGTGCTGAGCTCTGAGAACACGGTGATGACCAAAAACAGGTTCCTTAGAGTGATGTCAGCATAATGGCAGAGTGAACTTCCCCAGTAATCACTCCCCTCCAACACACAACAAAAAGGACATTCGTGCTCCAACAGAGAACATCCAAACATACAAAAAACGTTGGAGAAACCCACACAGCCATACGACAGCGGGCAGAGAGGCTGGAGTCCCCCTCAGAGGAGGTGGAACAGGGTAAGAGAAAACTTCACTCCCTCCCCTAAAGACTGCGATCCAGGACCATGAGATGCCTCCGAGAGGGAAGGAACAGGGGAGGGGACGTTCATTCTTGGGAACATCAAGGATCCCCGCTGGGCCCTTACAGCCTAGAGGGAAGCCCTTTACTGGCATGAAAGCTTTCACAGGGGGGTGACCTTATCAAGCCAATACCCCAGGAGAGCAGACAGCGAGAGCAGAGCAAAAAAAACCCAAGGGCATGCAGGAGAAAGCGCCACTCCCCCAACCAGCCCAGAGAAGCTCCAGTGGCTCTAGTGCCTGGGATCTTGGCTGAAGGCAGAGGGCTCAGAATGCAAGGCTCTTTACCCCACCCAGTGGCAATAGGCAGTAACTGCAAGCAAATAACACCAGGATGTGAAAACTCAGAGCCACTCCCTCTAGCAATAGCAAACATTATATTAGAGCTCCAAATCAGAGAGAAAATGACAAGTACCCAGAAATCAGGCCTGAGAACACAGAAATATGTAATCTAAATGACAGAGAATTCAAAATAGCTATCATCAAAAAACTCAACGAGTTAAAAGAGAATGTAGAGAAACAATTCAAGGAGTTGAGGAGCTACTTCACAAAACAGATTGAAACTATAAAGAATCAATCAGTACTACTAGAGATGAAACATACAATTGAAGAAATAAAACAAAATAAGGATTCCCTGAATGCTCAAGTGGACATCATAGAGGAGCATATCAGCATAATCAAAGATAGACATGTTGAAATGCTCCAGATAGAGGAGGAGAGAGGACTAAGACTAAAAGGAAATGAAGAAAGTCTCTGAGGAATAATCCAACTCAAATAGGAAATGCAACATAAGAATTATAGGTATTGAAGAAGGAGAAGAGAAGGAGAATGGAGCAGAAGGCTTGTTCAAAGAAATAATAGCAGAGAATTTCCCAAACCTAGGGAAGGAGATGGAAATCTATGCACAAGAGGCTGCCAGATCGCCTATATATGTCAATGTAAAAAGACCTACTGCAAGGCATATAGCAGTGAAACTGACAAAAGTGAATGACAAGAAAGATACTAAGCACAACAAGGCAGAACAAGATAACCTACACAGGAACTCACATCAGGCTTTCAGCAGATTTCTCTGCAGAAACTTTACAGGCTGGAAAGACTGGAATGACATACTCAATTGTTCAAGGACAAAAACTTTCAGCCAAGAATACTCTATCCAGCGAAAATATCCTTCAGATATGATGGAGAAATAAGAACTTTCCCAGATAAACATAAGCTAAGGGAATATGTAGCCACAAGACACCCCCCCACACACACAAGAAATCCTCAAGAAGGCCCTCATACCTGAAAAAAAGAAAGGGAAAAGGGGTTACAAAACACGGAGTAAGGAGATAAATAGGTAGACAGAACTAGAGCAGGACAGCAAATACTCAACTATGTCATTAAAGACAAAGGGAAGGAAAACACCAAAAATAAAGATAATCTTGTCATTTTAATCACAAAATCATAACACAAGAAGGAATAACATGTGGGAAAAACAACTTAGGTGGGGAAGAGGAAAGGCACTGAACAGTTTAGTCTAAGGTACTAAGAGGCCATCAGAAAAGAGACTATCTTATCTACAAGATTTTGAATACAAACCTCATGGCAACCACTAAACAAAAAAGCAGAACATGGACACAAATAATAAATAAGGAGAAAACACAGAAACACAACATAAGAAACTACATAACTCAACTGGTAGACCAAAATACACAGGACAAGAAACAAACGAAATGCAGGAGGACGGGAAAATGAGTGATAAAATGGCAGCATTAAGCCCTCATATATTGATAATCACCCTAAATGTAAATGGACTGAATTCTCCAAGAAAAAGACACAGAGTGGCAAGATGGATTAAAGAACAAGACCAAACAATATGCTGCCTCCATGAAACACATCTCAGCTCCAATGACAAACAGGCTCACAGTGAAGAGATGGAAGATGATACTTCAAGCTAATGGCAAACAAAAGAAAGCAAGTGTTGCCATACTTATTTCAGAGAAAGCAAACTTCAAGATAAGACCGGTAAAGACAGACAAAGAGGGGCAGTTTATAATGCAAAGAGGGGCAGTTTATAATGATCAAAGGCACATTCCATCAAGAAGAAATAACATTTATAAATATCTATGCACACAACACAGGAGCACCAAAGTACAAAAAGAAACTATTAACAAACCTAAAAGAAGATATTAATAATAACACAACAATAGTAGGAGATCTCAACAATCTACTCACATCAATGGATAGATCATCCAGACAGAAAATCAACAAGGAAACAGTGGAATGAAATGAAAAGCTAGACGAGCTGGACTTAATAGTTATATATCGAACACTCCATCCAAAAACAGCAGAATACACATTCTTCTCAAGTGTGCATGGAACATTCTCAAGGGTAGACCATATGTTGGGAAACAAGGAAATCCTCAATAAACTTAAGACTGAAATAAGAACAAGCATGTTTTCTGACCTCAATGCTATAAAGCTAGAAATTAATTACAAGAAAAAAGCTGAGAAACGGACAAAGATGTGGAGACTAAACAACATGCTATTGACCAACCAATGGATCATTGAAGAAATTAAAGGAAAAATAAAAAAATATCTGGAGACAAATGAAAATTAAAACATACCATACCAACTCATATGGGATGAAGCAAAATTTCAGATGGAATAAAGACTTTAATGTGAAAAGTGATACTTTTAAATTTTTAGAAGAAAATATAGTAGAATTCTTTATAACCTGGAGGTAGGGAAGCACAGAAAAAGGAAACTCATAAAGGGAAAAAACAGATAAATTCAACCAGGTTAAAATTAAAAATTTCTGTGCCTCAAAAGATACCATAAATAAACTAAAAGCTGGGGTCAGCCCGGTGGCTCAGCAGTTAAGTGCGCATGTTCTGCTTGGGCAGCCCAGAGTTCGCTGGTTTGGATCCCGGGTGCAGACATGGCACTGTTTGGCAAGCCATGCTGTGGTAGGCGTCCCACATATAAAGTAGAGGAAGATGGGCACAGATGTTAGCTCAGGGCCAGTCTTCCTCAGCAAAAAGAGGAGGACTGGCAGCAGATGTTAGCTCAGGGCTAATCTTCCTCAAAAAATAAATAAATAAATAAAATAAAAGCCTAGTGAAAGACTGGGAGATGATATCTTCAATGCATATTTCTAACAAAGGCTCAATACCCAGAATATATAAAGAATTACATGAAATCCTTAGGAAAAAAAATTTATAAGCAACCTAACAGAAAAATAGGTAGGAGAAAGTCTAAAAAGCCAATAAATCTAAGAAAAGATGACCAATCCCACTGGTAATAGAGAAGTATTAACTGAAACAACCACCACAGACTGTAAAACAATCTAATTGACAAATGTTGTAAAGTCTGACAATACAAGGATGGTGAGGATGTGGCAAGAGATTAGATGGGTCCAACCATTTGGGAGAGCAATCTGGCAATATCTGGTGAGGCCGATGCTGTGTATTCTCTATGTAGCAATAATTCATATTTGGTCTCAACTACAGATACACTTTTTCTAAAGAAACTCATATGTGTATAGGAATGTCTGTAGAAGGACTATATTGGGGGAAACATGGGGAAAAAACCAGCCTAAGTGTTTACCAACAAGAGTTTGGTTAGACAAATTTTAGTGCAGTCATATAATGGAATCTAATTATCAGTGAGCATGAATAAATTAGATCTACATGTATCAATGTGGAAGATTTCAGAAATGATGTTGATTCAGAAAAACAAGTTGCATAAAAATGTTTTATATACATGTACCTGAAGTTTAAAAGTATGCAATACTATATATTGTTGAGATACATATATTTGAGACAAATACTGAAAAATGAGAAACACTCCAAAAGGCCACCAATAAGAATTGGTTAAATAAACTGGAAAACATAAATTCAGTATGATCTCTTTAAAAGGATGAGGTAGATCAATGATATTTTAAAAGTCCAAGACACAAGAGGTGAAAGAATACAAAATAGTTTGTTATTCCTTTTTGGTAAAATTAAACATAAATGTTAATAAATGAACAGGAGCAGAAATTAGGTGAGTTGGGAGGGGAAGGTGCACAAGCACCAAATCCTCAATGTTTATAGTGGGAAACACAGATAGTGTCTAAAACTGCGGGGGGGGGGGGGGGGGGTAGTGGGGACCACTCAAGAAATAATGATATAAGCATATTACTCAACGAAATGGAGGTAAATACCAGAGGAAAGAGTTTTATAGGAGTTGAAAGTGATTGTTCCAAGGAGTGAAAAGCAGGGGTAGAAGAGTCAGGCATGTTAAAAAGCCTTGGCCTCTTGACTTTTAAAACCACAAAGACGTATTATTTGAAATAAAAATTAAATGTAAAAGAAGATTCCACCATGAGTGACCTTAAAGTGTCAAAGTCTATCACAGAGAAACCGGATGGATTCTAAATCATAATTAATATTAAAAGCAAGCAAACAAGAAACTCACGAGGACTTTCAGACAACTACAGAGCTCAACAGGCCAAAAGCTTGAAGAGATCCTATCAGTCAGTCGCGTCAATAAATTATGAATGAGTGTCTACAAAGGTACTAGCCACAGTCCTAAGTAAACAGACAATAAACTCATAGATAAGAAGATTCCAGATTTTGATAAATGCTATGAAGATAATAAAGAAATATGGCACAGAACCCTAGGGAGGGAGGGAGGCACACCTGTTTTAGTTAGAGTGACCAGCGAAGGCCTCTCTGTGGAGGAGACAATTGCGTGAGATCTAAATGATAAAGGAGTCAACCACCCCAAGTTTTAGAGGAACTATATACTACCGAGAAAGCAAAGCAAATGCAGTGATCCTAGGACTGGAATGAATTTAATGAGCTCAAGGGACAGAAAGATTAGCGTGGCTAGAATACAGTGAACCAGGGGTAGAATCAAAAAAACTTAGATAAAGGGTCAGGAGTTGTAAAACCCTTAACCAAGGGAGTAGCTGGATTATAGAACATAAAGGAAAACAAGGCCACGAGAGAAGTCAGAAAAAGTAAGAAAGCTGACAATGGCAGGACTAACTGTGGAGAGAAAAAGAGGCAGCCAGGTTAAGCGATTAGGGAGATAGGCTTCAAAGGAGGTAGGGATTTCGAAGGAGAGACAGATTCAAAGCAGCAACAGGAACAACAGAAAGGTGGAGGTTACCTACCCCACCAAAAGGCCCAGAGGAGTGAGAAAAACAGCCTCTTTTTGAGAGGGTTAGTGATGTCAGCAGTCTGGGGAAACAGCACTCAAGCTGGCAGCAGGACCCCTGGACTAAATCCTAGCTTCAGCTCACACATACAGACATCTTCAAAAAGCCTCCAGGAAAAACAACAAACTGCAACTCACTTTCTTAATGGCGACGATTTGGTTGGTGTTCTTGTCTCTGGCCTTGTAAACCGTGGCAAACTAGAGAAAAACACAGGAATAACGTTAGGTCTGTGGTAGTTTTTGTGTTTGTGTTTGCCTTTTTACCCTTTTAGATTTGGGGGAAGCAAAGACCCGGGGTTCTGGGGGCCGACTCGCGGCGGCCTGAAGCGGGGGGTTGGAGGGGGTGCAATCCACGTCCCGCTGCAGTCTGTTCCTCAGAACCGGGGGGCCGCTCAGGGGCTCACCGTCGGGCTAGCAGGAGGCCTCGGCGGCCTCGCCCAGAGACAGCGAGCACCAAGGCCAGTCCTGTGGCTTCCACGAGAAACCTGCCAGGGCGTCAGGCGGCAAGGCACTCTCTGCTCAGGTCCCTCCGATCCGCGCCCAAGAGCCCTACCTGTCCTTCCCCGAGGAAGTCTAGTTTTTCGTAACGCTTTGCTCGCGACTTCACGTCCACAGCCATCGGTCGCGCGAACCCCGACTCTAGCTGAAAGGGGTGAGCTCCGAAGACGACAGGAATTTAAAGGAGCCTTAAAGCCCTCTACAGCCACTTCCGTTCACTGGGCTCCGACGCTTTATTAGCTCCGCCCCCACTTCCGGGATGGGCGTGGGTGATAGTCCGTCGGTCCCGCCCCAGCCCGCCCCACGGAAGCTGTGCGAGGCCGGGCTCCCTGGTTCGCTGCTCTACTCCCCGCCCTGTCACGTGGCCGCCTGTGGCTGCCGGAAGCAGTTTATTTATTACGTGGTGCCTGTCTGTGACACTGTGTTACTGCTTTAATTTGGATAGTTTCTTCACTACCGGGGACAGGTCAGCATTTTAATACGATGTTCTGAGTTCGGGATTTAATAGGTGTGTATGAGTGCGCAAGGCTTGGCCTTGTCCCTGATCTCGCTTTCTGGTTCTGGCTCAAGGGCGTCCTGTCGCCACGGTTCCTATGAACGCCTAGCCCCACAATCTCAGATTACTTAGACGAGTCCCCAGTTCTTAAGGGCTGGTCAAGGGGCATTCTTAGCGCAATCCCTTTGTGAAGAAGCACGTCCTGGGAAACAAAATCCAAGTCAACTGAAGAATTTTGTGCTGTGAAACGGACTTCTGGTCATCACTTTTCTACTCTGTAAAATGGAAATAATAATAGACTACATCATAGGTGGTTGTGAGGATTAAATGAGACATGCAGAAAGTTTAGACAAAGTGCCCAATTAAGTGTTAAATGTGATCGGTACCAAACTTTGATTCTCATAAATTTTCATACAAAGCAAAAATTAAAGACTGATTTTTTCGGCAAATATATATTGTTTACTGTGTGCCAGGCTGTGTCGTACGTAGACTCTGAGAAATCAGCAGAGAAAAAGACAAACATCCCTGCCTTCCAATGGGAGGAGAAAACAAGTAAAAGATATCTTGATACATAGAGATAAGTGCTATAGAGATAATAAAGCGGGGAAAGGGTATAGAGATAGTAGGGTTTGCACTTTTGAATAGTGTGGTACAAGAAAGACATCACTGAAAAGCCACTGCAGTTTTGAGCAGACAAGTGATACGATCTGACTTAATGTTTTAAAAGGTTCACTCTGGCTGTAGTGAGAGACTAAACTATACACTTAGAGGGGCAAGGAGAAACAAGAAGCCCTGTTAGAGAATTATTGCAATAATCCAGATGGCTAGATTAGGTGGTACTAGTTTGGCTTCTAGCCAATAGGATTTGCTGACAGTCTGGCTATGGGTTATGGGGGAAAAACAGGATAATTCCAAGGTTTTAACCTCTACAGCATTTGATTTTTCTAAGAATTGAGAATCCTGATTTTCAGAGGTTATGTTGAAGGCAGCAGAATACCAAGACTCATAATTTGATAAAAGTAAAAAAGGTTGAGTGCTTGCTCTGGATCTAGATGCCTGCATTTGAATACTAGCCCCACAAATATTCACTCACAAATGTCTAACTTGGGCAAATTATTTAACCTTTCTGTTCCTAGTTTCCTTGTCTGTAATAGGCCCGACTCATAGTGTTGCTGCAAGGCTTAAATAACTTCACACTTCAAAAACCCTTAAAATAGTATCAGTGCTCATTTTATGTTAGCCATTACATAACTATTTGATCACCTTCCAGCTCTTTGTCACTACTTGGGTCTTTATTGAGCTCTGATGTGTTCCTGGGCAAAATTCTCATACGCTGCAGAAAACACACCATTTTTACCACTTATATCTCTTAATTGTGGCAAGTCATACCCAAGGATACATGGTGTCACATGATTTAGGTCAAAATTCCTCTGAAAGACATCACTGTAACAAGTAATCTAACCTTACTTGTAGTAGAAATAAGCTAAACAGTGAGCTCAACTTGATGGTACACCTGTGAGGCTTGAGGTTCCTAAGTGTGTCATGGCATATGAACTGATAATCACTCCATTACGCCATGCTGCCAACAAGTAAATTCCTATTTGGGGACATTTTATATAGGGTAACAAAGGCAGTATTTAGGTGATATTCTGGGTTCATTAGGTCACTGTAAATATAAAATACCATTCAGCATCTGTATAGAATTTTACAGTTTACAAAGCACTTTCACACATTGGTAGTAGCCAGCTTCCGAGATGGCCCCGATGATTCTTGCCTTCTAGTATTAATGCACTTGTGTAGTCTCCTCCCACAATGAAACAGGCTGTTATGTGTGACCAATCAAATATGCAAGAAGTGAGTGTGTGCAACTTGAGTTTAGACCATAAATGGCATTGCTGCTTCCACCTTGCATGCTTATATCATTTGCTCTGGGGGGAAGTCAGCCATCGTGTCATGAATTAACTCAGGCAGCCCTATGGAGAGGAAGTGAGGCCTCCTGCCAACAGCCAGCATCGACTTGCCAGCCATGTGAGCAAGCCACCTCGGAAGTAGATTGTCCAGACCCCATCAAGCCTTCGGATAACTGCAGCTCCAGGTGGCACCTGATTGTAACCTCATGTGAGACACTGAGCAGAACTGCCTGGCCAAGCTGCTCCAAATTCCTGACCCAGAGAAACCATGAGCTACTAAGTGATTATTGATGTTTGTAGTCACTAAGTTTTGGAGTGATTCATTACCCAGTAATGGACAATACACTAATTTGGTCCTGCCTATCACACTGTAGAGTACTGGAGAGGAAATCCGAAACTTGGACAAATGAAGCAATTTGCTGTTGGTTACATGCATTTAAGTGCTTAACTTCTAAATGAAAATACAGGTTATTTACTCTAAGCCTAGCCAGAATTCTTTCTATGACACAATCCTCCTTGGGGGCTCATCCTATGACAGCAATTCCCAGTGACATGCCTTTTTGCCATAGCTGTACTCAGAGATTCTGTAACAGTGATATATTTTTTCCTTGTGACTTTCATGGCAGCAGCTGTAATAAGGTGGCCTACAAGCAGTTCCAGTACTGGGGTTTCTACCTGCTGGCCCACCGTCTTACTCAAGCCAGTCTTAATTACTTGAACCCACTCTGTTTCTGAAAGCCAAAAAAATGCCCTGGGCCTCCTTTTACTGAAATGAGAATGCTAAGGAGAAAAAAGGGAATAGTGCCAGTCTTTAAGAAAATTTCTCAAATAAATTTCTTAAAAAATTTTTTAAAAATCATAAATCATGTATTTTTCATGAGTCACCAGAACAGCTTATTGCTAGCACCAAACCTCTACCTCATATTTGAGTTGGCCAACATTTATACTAGGCCACAACACAGAATCTAGAAGAGAAGCAGATCAACTCTAAATAGTAAAAACAAGTAAAGATTAACCCACAGGCAATTGGGCAAATATAAAAATGTACTCAACAACAGTTCTACTCTATTGCTCATGAGCTACTTATTATTAGGGATGACTTCTTTAAAGCATATTTTAGAAATCATTAAAGGTGTGGAAGAGAATTTATTTAGCTTTGTGAGGCTTTACTTTCACAATAATACATACCCTTGGCACAGGAAGACTCTATTAAATTGCTCTATTCATAAATTGCCTTAATAAGGTAAATATTTAGGTTGATTTTATGAGGCTTTCAGATAGTAAGTTTGAGAAAATTAACGGTTATCAGGATTTGCATACATGATCACAATCAAAAAGTAAAGTAAACCAAAGAACAAGACTTTCTTAACACTCTTCAAAACATAATAAATTGCACTTTCTACTCCATTTATTCCTATGTTATATTCACTTGATCTCTTAATTTATTTTCCATTTCATACTGACATTTTTTTCTGAATATAGGTTACAAATAACTTTTTAACTCCCCAGTCTTAATAACACAAAGTCACTTGTTTTACTTTGCCTATATTTTTATCATTTAGAGTAGGATATGCTTATTAAGCCAGTTAGACTCCATAACTTGGTGAATGAAAAACATTAAGAGAATTAACAGCAAATAATGGAGTCATTATTTCACTGATCCTCATCCAATTTCAGGAAAAGCAGTTACTGAAAGCAGGAATTTTGCCTGAAAAATTCTTTCTGTGTCTTAACAGAAACTGAAAAGAAAGTGAAATTATGGGAAACCTGATAGTTTACTAGACATTGTGTGCTTTTAATCGTTCAACACTGGTAATACTTGATAATCAAGAGTAAATTAATAGGCTAACATTTAAAAATATATACTTTAATAAGTATATAAACAATTAGGTAAGCTTGTGGAGAAGCTTACCAAGATACATAAATTAGGAGATACAGGCGTCCATCTAAATTTTCGATATTTCATCTTTTTACAGAATATTTATTAAAGTTGTTTAATGTACAATTTCTCATTTGTCATTTTGGAAGTCCTTCACTGTAAAGACTTCTTTTGTCTGACGACAAACTAGCAGCCACGTCGTCAGTGATTATTCTGGACCTCCACGCTGAAAAGCAAAAAATAAAGCAATAAGATTAGGTGTTAAATTTACAGAAGAAATGTTTTCATGACCACTATACAAATTTACACCATTTTAAGTAAATGATCTTTAGTTTTTTTTAAACAATTTCAGGTTTTTCATTGTTTATAGGCACTCATCTCGGTGTTAGAAACAATTTCAGATCTGGAAGGGACTCAAGGTTGACCTAGATCAGTGGTCCTCAAATTTCTTAGTCTCAGAAGCCCTTTACAGTCTGAAAAATTATTGAGGACCCTAAAGAGCTTTTGTTCACTTGGTTATCTCTATTACTATTTACCATATTACACTTCTACACACATATTCCCCTTCATGCACATTTACTGAGGGCTCAGACACGGTTTATTTCTCATAGTCCTGGCCTACCTGACCGTGTCTGTCTGAGCTATGGACACATCTTGACAAGACAATGGGAAGAGCATGTAAATCCACATATGAAATTCCAAAAGCCAAAAAATGTTAAGGTGGTTTTTTTTTGGGTTTTTTTTGAGGAATATTAGCCCTGAGCTAACTACTGCCAGTCCTCCTATTTTTTTGCTGAGGAAGCCTGGCCCTGAGCTACCATCCACGCCCATCTTCCTCTACTTTATACATGGGATGCCTACCACAGCATGGCTTGCCAAGGGGTGCCATGTCCACATCCGGGATCCAAACTGGCCAACCCCGGGCCACCAAGAAGCGCAACATGTGCACTTAACTGCTGCGCCACAGGGCAGGCCCGTTAAGGTGTTTTCACAGTACTGTGATAGAGCAACAACATACCTGGATAAATTCCATTTCTTCTTGTGACATGAGTTTCCTTCTATATTTCTGAGGTAATGTTTTTATTATTTCTGCAGTGTCTGGTGGACCCTGATACATCAGCCAATCTGGTGATTTACTTCCCTTAGAATGCTGTGAAACTGACGAAGAGTGAGACGGTAGTCCTGCTGATCTCAAAACTTCTGATACTGAAATTGAAAAAAGGGGTCATTAGAGAAACTGTTCAGGTGTCTTAAGATACTATTTTGAGTGATCTATTAGTGAATAATCAAGTCAATCTTGAAATGATAAGTACTTTAATTCTCAAAGGTAAGGATTGTAGAGTAACTTAGCTGAGGAGCTATATATGATTTCATAAAATTCTTTTTAAAATAAATAAGTAGTGAGTGAATTACTAAATTGAACGAGTTTGTAAAATAATGAAATTTCTAGGTAGTAGAGTCAAACCCATAAGGATAACCTACATTATTTAAGTTTTGTCATATGGTGGAGTTTACAGGTAATGTCTTACAACGGGGAATAAGAAAGTTGGTAAATTTAGATGAGATTAGTTTTCTCAATACCTTACTACTTGTTTATCACATATATCTTAATTATTCAAGAGTTACAATAAGGTTAAAATATCCATATAAAATTTATTAAAATTCCCCCTGAATTAAAGATCAGGTATCTTTTTTTTTTTTTTTTTTAAAGATTTTATTTTTTCCTTTTTCTCCCCAAAGCCCCCCGGTACATAGTTGTATATTCTTCGATGTGGGTCCTTCTAGTTGTGGCATGTGGGACGCCGCCTCAGCATGGTCTGACGAGCAGTGTCATGTCCGTGCCCAGGATTCGAACCAACGAAACACTGGGCCGCCTGCAGCGGAGCGCGCGAACCTAACTGCTCGGTCACGGGGCCAGCCCCAAAGATCAAGTATCTTATAACAAACACAGGGATAGAGGATCTGGTAAAAAGGAAGGGTCACAGAAAAACAGGAGTTTTTCAGAATCTTTGATTACTTTATAGGCAATGAATGCTAAGATCTAAGGCAATCTAAGAAACATTCACTGATTAAATGAATAGATAAATGAGTGAATGCAAGAAAAAAAGGTTAGCTGGGAGAGAAATATAGGAATGGTTATTATTCCTCACAGTCCGCAAATGTAAGCATAGGAGATTCTTCTATAGGATAGAAGAAAAGAAAGGCAGAACAAAATCACACTATATAAACTCAGTATCATTAAAAATTCAGAGACATCTACTGTTGAGTCACTACCTTTTTAAATGGAGGTAACAAAAACTTAACTTCTACTTGCATGCAACCTAAGGCACCATTTTGATCTAAACTACAATAATCCGGATTTTAAAATGAGAAATATTGCCTGTAATGGAATATTCAACTTACCATTGGGTTTAGGATTGTCTCTTCTGTCAGGGAACCTTATTAATGGAGTATGTGGCTTGACTACCTAAAGGAAACATAAAATGCATGAGAAAAAAAGATAAAGCACTAAAATAACCTCATTAACTATAAAAGAAACAATCTACTGAACTTCAGAAATAGATACTGTCCTTAAAATAACTTAGTATTTGACAGCAACTTTAAATTTTACTATTTTACTCTTCCCAGCCAGGAAAGCTGGTCTGTGAACTATTAACTCGTTTATCTTATCTGCAATTCATAATAACTTCGTACTTCATACATCACAAGACATTTCACCATACTACCAACTGACTTCAAAACAACCCCAGGAAGAAGATGGCAGAGATTTTATGTTGATGACTTATCTATCGCCCTGCTGATTGGTAAGAACTGGAAGTTTCCTGACTTCTCATCTAATGTTGTTTCCCTGCTATGTTAATACCCAGAAGTTTAGAATGGGACAAAAAGAATACTGAAAATTAGGTAACTAAAAAATACTTTCTCTGACTGCAAAAGTAACATATGTTCTGTGTAAAAAATTGGGAAAAAACACAGAAAAGCACAAAGAAAAAAACACTATCTATAATCCCAAAACCCATATAAAACAGATGTAGACATCTGATAGCCCTTTTAGTCTTTTTCCTATACCTACAGAAATACATCTTTTTAGAATACTGTTTTTATAACAGATATTTGAAGAGTAATTAATGTTTTATCCCTAAAATTCCAAATAATGCCATAGAGGACCTTAAATGGAACTTTCAGTATGAAATCTTCTGAATATACAATGCTAAGACTCTAATGAACAGAGTACTATTTCAACTACAGTTATCTATAAGTTGCTGTGTATCTAGTGAGACTGAAGTGTTTGTCTGCAACATACTTGTATATATGCACTAAATATTATACATTTTATATGAGTACAGAAGCAAATAGGCTTGTTGGGACTGGCCAGAAAACTCACCACTTTAACTCTGCTGCCTTGAGAAAATGCTGGAATATAGTTGTCTCTGTCAGCATAAAAGCACACTCAAGTCTTTCATGTTAAAAAACAAAACTTCTCTCTCCCTCTAGCAACTGTTTCTTCCTTTTCATAGCCAAAGTTCTTGAAAGAATGTTCTATCCATCCTATTGTCAATAGCCCATTTAAAAGTTGTAAAAACGTTCAACAGCTTTCAGGATAAACTTCAAACTCGTATTTGGCACTCACAAGGCCCATCATGAACTAGCCTCTCCTACCTCTCCAGCCTCATTCCCAACCACTGTCTTTTACTCCAGGTATTCCAAAGTACTTTTTATTTCCCTAATTTATCAGGCCGTTTCCATCCTCATTCGACCTAGAGCTTGCATCCTTTGCCAGGAAATCGCCCCAGTCTCACCCCACTTCCATGCCTCCGCTTACACCTGACTGCTTATCTTTTAAAACAGTTCAAATATCACTCCTCTCTAAGCTTCCCCTGATTCCAAAATCTGATTTAAATCTCCTCTTTTGTGATTTCATGGTATCCTGAACCTCTTAAAAATATTGTGCAGAGGACAGATAAATGAGCCAATGATTACAGGAGAGGTAAGCTCCTGGAAAGGCAGAGAAAAGCACTTTTGTAATGCCTGGTACATAGTAAATGCTCAGGAAATTTTGCCAAGTGAATGAACAGACCATTGTAAGTTAGAACTAACTATACAGGCATGTGAATACGTATGCACACACTTACACAATGGTAAATACACTGAGGAGAAAGACTCTATTTCAACATTGCTTTTGTACCCTTAAAAATATGATGTAATATCCCCTTATAGATTAAATCCCAGACTTTTTGGTGTCCCCTTTTTAACAGAAATTTAAAAAATAAATAAAAGTAGAGAGAGTATAATAGATTCTGATAAACACGTTACACAATTTCGAGAGTAATACAGTCAACCTTATTTCACCACCCCCTCCATTAAACAAATCCCAATCATCTCGTCTGTTAATGCTTTCCACGTGTATCACTAACAGAAAAGGATTTTTGTTAAACCATAATCCCAATACTTTTACAAGACTTAACAAATTAAAAATAGTTCTTTATCATCTAATACTTAGCTTATGCTCAAATCTTCTGTCTCAAAGTTGTCTTTTTAAATTTTAAATGTAAATACAAAGAGAAACAAATAACTAACTGTATATTAGTTGGATAATATAACTAAGGGAAAAATAAAGGAGCTAATCCAAGTAACTTTCATAGTGCTTGAACTATATACCATCAGTCTAAAAGCAAAGAAATCTTGAACTTTTTCCCTAGTAGGTTGGTGTTGGTAGTTGTATAGCTATAGCTATGCTGAAACCATTCTGTATACACTTTAGGACTGAGCAAATGAATACATACGTAGATTGATGTTTGGGGGACCCAGGGATTTCCCTTTGAGAGAAAGAAAACACAAATATGGAATGGAGGAGGGCAAGGAAGAACGCTGCGGTGTGAAGACTGGAATCAGAGGGGTCAGTATGAACTCATGATAATGCCATGAGTTTATTCACCCAGTCCCGTTAATGGATATTTGGGCTATTTGCAGTCTTTCATCTATTACCATAATGCATAAAGTCAATATCCTTGTACTAATCTTATCTTTGCCAGTATATCAGTGGGAGAGATTCCTAGAAAAGGGATTGCTGGGTCAAAAAATAAAACATAATTTGGGGCTGGCCCCGTGGCCGAGTGGTTAAGTTCGTGCGCTCCGCTGCAGGCGGCCCAGTGTTTCATTGGTTCGAATCCTGGGCGCGGACATGGCACTGTTCATCAGACCACGCTGAGGCAGCATCCCACATACCACAACTAGAAGGACCCACAACGAAATATACAACTATGTACCGGGGAGCTTTGGGGAGAAAAAGAAGAAAAGTAAAAAAAAATTTAAAAAAAAAGGGATCTAAAGACAAGATTTATTTAAAAAAATAAAATAAAATAAAACATAATTTTCAAAGCTATTGCCAGATTTTCCCTTCATAGTGGTTTATTTTGCATTCCTATAGCAACAAATGAGTGCCTGCTTCCTCACAGCCTTCTCAACGGACTTACATTATCTAACTTGTACATTTTTTTTTTTAAAGATTTTATTTTTTTCCTTTTTCTCCCCAAAGCCCCCCGGTACATAGTTGTATATTCTTCGATGTGGGTCCTTCTAGTTGTGGCATGTGGGACGCTGCCTCAGCGTGGTCTGATGAGCAGTGCCATGTCCGCGCCCAGGATTCGAACCAACGAAACACTGGGCCGCCTGCAGCAGAGTGCGTGAACCTAACCACTCAGGCACGGGGCCAGCCCCTAACTTGTACATTTTTAATAAAATCTAATTGATGAAAAATGTTATCTCCATGTAGTTTCTTTTTCTTTCTTTCTGTTTTTTTTTGTTTTTTTTTTTGAGGAGGATCAGCCCTGAGCTAACATCCATGCCCATCTTCCTCTACTTTATATGTGGGACGCCTATCACGGCATGGCTTGCCAAGCAGTGCCATGTCCGCACCCGGGATCCGAACGGGTGAACCCTGGGCCACCGAAGCAGAATGTGCGAACTTAACCACTGCACCACCAGGCCAGCCCCTGCAGTAAATTTTTAAATTAACTTTGGGAGAATTGACATCTTCATGACGATAAATATTCCTATTCAAGAACATGGTATGTCCGTTTGTTGAAGCCTTCTTTTATGATTCTCAGGAGATAGTTTTTCCTCATATAGGTTGTAAACATTTTTAAGTTTATGCCTGGATTTATTTGTTTATTAATTATAAGTAGAGTTTCTCTTCCATTACATCATGTGATTGTTTTCACACATGAAGATATAATTTCTGTAAGTTCATTTTATATCCTTCTACTTTCCTAAAGTCTCTTGTTTACGTGCATATAGAAATTGTTTTCCTTCTTCATTTTTTTTTTTTGAGGACGATTAGCCCTGAGCTAACATCTGCTGCCAATCCTCCTCTCTTTGCTGAGGAAGACTGGCCCTGAGCTAACATCTGTGCCCATTTTCCTCTACTTTATATGTGGGACGCCTGCCAGAGCATGGCTTGACAGGTGGTGCCATGTCCGCACCTGGGATCTGAACCAGCATACCCCAGGCTGCCAAAGCGGAACATGCGCACTTAACCACTGTGCCACCAGGCCAGCGCCCCAAATGTTATGCTTTTAATAGTTTTCTCTTGTTCAGTTGCATTTGCTAACACTTCCAATACAATGTTAAACAAACTGGGCATCCTTATATTGTTCTTGATTTTTAGTAGCAGGGCCACGTTAAAGAACTTTCTATCAATTTCTTTTTGATTGTTTTTTTTTGTTTTTTGGGGTTTTTTTGCTGAGGAAGATTTGCCCTGAACTAACATCTGTGGCCAATCTTCCTCTTTTTTTCTCCCCCCTCTCCAAAGCCCCAGTACATAGTTGCATATTCTTAGTACATAGTTGTAAGTCCTTCTAGTTCTTCTATGTGAGCTGCTACCACAGCATGGCTACCCACAGACAAGCCGTGCAGTTCCACACCAGGAAACCGAACCCTGGCTGCAGAAGCAGTGCACACCGAGCTTTAACAGCTAGGCCATCAGGGCTGGATCTTATTCCTCCATTTTTAAAGTTATATTACATCTATACAGTTGGAACAAATAATATTACCATCAAGTCTTTCACCCTAATTTCCATTATTTAGTCTTAGTTCTACAATTAAATACACTCAATGCTCATACCCAGGTCCTATATCAAAACAACTCTAAGTACAACTAAGTATTTCTTAGTTGTCTGAAACTCCTTCTCTGGGAGATCTGGTTGAAAGGGCTCCAGGGAACAACATTCCCTCAGGTATTCAAGGTTTAGAAGAGTTTGTGGCCTTTATACTTGAAGGCCAGTGTAGCTAGCTAAATCTTGGATTCACATTTTCTCTCCTTTGCTACCTTGCATATGTTATCCACATGTCCTCCTTTATGAAGTATTATTGTTGACAATCTGATAACTTTCATTTTAAGTGCTTGGTCTTGTTGCCTGGATCACCAAAGAGTTTTTTCTTTTTTTCTTTAAAATCTAATGATTAGACTAACCCATCAGTCAACCATCCCGGGCTAATTCCCTCAAGTACAAGGTATACGTTTAAGTCTTCTTTTAGATCAGGAAGTTTTATTAAATCACAGATTTTGAGATTTATTCTATTCTATTTGCTTTTACTTTGTCAGAGACTTACTATACAAAAGTTGCATCTCCTTGTCTTTACCTACTTCTATTCCTTTCCCTGAATCCTTTTAATCTCTTCCTTCTTTATTCTGTGATGTCTTTTAATTTTCATCCACTATTTCCTTTAGCAAAACTTCTGAGTTGCCTACTTACCTTTCCATTCTTTCTAGTTTAGTGTTACTTCTGAAAAATTCTTTTCGTTTATTCTTAATTCTTGACTGAGTTCAGAGCTGTACCATTCCTAAAATCTTAACCTAAAATCTAACTGCAACTACAACCTTTTAACCAATAACTCTCTTCTCTGTTACTCCCACTAGTAGTTGCATCAAGTCCTTCACTTCCTTGATCATTCCCTTTTCTCCCAGTCAACTGGTTCCATCCCGACTTGACTTCCTTTCATATCTAGCCTAGAAGGCACTGTCCATTCAACATTCTCTTACCAATGCTCTCAGCCTGCTTGCTGGAGGCTTATTTTCACCGCACCTGTAAATCTCAAACCCTGAACTAATCCAACCACCCATCTTCTTCCCGTGTCTCATGCAGCCAAATGTTTTCCAAAATGATAAACTATTACCTTTCTGCTTTTACATCAGCCCAAACATACCAAATGTATACTACTTGGCATTCAGCAGGCATTTAATTAATACCTATAACTTACTCTTCTAAAATTATTTCTAAATACCCCATATCAGGTCAAATTTCTCTACTTAATGCTGACACCATGCTTTGTGGATTCTCATCAGTTTGTGCCTGTCAGTCTGTTGAAATACTCCTCTTTCTTCAATAGGGATCAACAGCAAAATTCTGAGCTATATAGAGGCACCATGTCTGTCTTCTTGGCACTGTAGGCCCAGCACTGAGTAGAGGCCTGGCACAGAGGTACTCAATAAATTTTGTTCATGTAATTATTACATAATATTAGCACACGTTGTTTTGTATTATGAATATCTGAATACAAGTCTTTGCAGCTCTGTTAGAAGACAAACCATTCCTGATTGTATCTCTCTCAGTATTTTTTTCACATAAGAGTATTTAGTTCTTTATTATTGCTGCATACTATTCCATTTTAACAAATCTACCACAGTTGGTTTATCCTGCTAATGGATATTTGGATTGTTTCTGGTTTCAGGGTTATTATGAATAAAGCGGCTATGAACATTTTTAAATAAGTCTTTTAATAAGTATATACACTCATTTCTCTTGGGTATAAACCTATGAGTAGAATTGCTGGGTCATAGGGCAGGTATGTTTAACCATTAGAGACTGAAAAAACTTTTCCACAAGTGGCTGTACCATTTTATACACCTATCTGCAATGTATGAGGATTTCTGGTGTTTCATATTCTCATCATCACTTGGTATTCTCAGCCTTTTCGATTTTAATCATTTTGGTGGGTGGAGTAGTACTTCCTGGTTTTAATTTGTATTTTCCTATCAAGTAATGATGTTGAGCATCTTTTCACAGGCTTATTGCTCATTTGGATAGCTTCTTTTGCGTAGTATCAAGTTTTTTACCCATTTTTAAGTTGAACTATATATTATGGGTATATATGGTTACGTACGTATTATGAATACCAGTCCTTTGTCAGATGTTCTCCTTGTCCTCACAGAATCTTTAGTTAATGCTCACTGATGACCCACTCAATGAATAAGGGATGATCATTTGCTGCAACAGGACCAAAGGCTGGTATCTAGGATTATCTTTCAGACTGAAACAACCTTAAGACAAGGTCTTTTAACAGATGCACTTGTTAAAGGGAAATGCACTTCTCATATCAAAGTTAAAAGTTATTCATACAATAAAACATTTTCAGAGCTTAAAAAGATCGTGCAAACCAACCACAAAAGTGGAGGCTGTGTCCCTTTCTATATTGTTACCTCTGCTATTTAAGCTAGACACCACAGGTGGAGAAGCAAATACAAAAGCTATCAAGAGTTAGTAACTGATGTGTGAATTAACAATCAAGTTCCTCTAGCTGCTAATCTAAACTCAGAAAACAAAAAGCTTAGGGAACCAACACTAACACATGTATTACAGATAAACTTAAGTAATATCCTTTTTTCTTCTATTCTCCCCATCCGGCCTGTAACCAGACGCTTGCATTGGCGGGGGAGAAGCGGCAGGGCGAGGAGGCAGCCCGCGGGGCCAGTTCTCCGGACATCCCCAAGACCTTGAAGGGACACTGGGTCAGAGGCAAGGTTCGCTTCCTTTCACCCGCTGCTACCGCCTGCCCTCCGATTGGCTCCTCCGGGACACACGAACAATACTAGACGCCGATTGGCCCGGCTCCTGCCCGGGCAGCCGAGCCCGCAGACTCCGAAGGGGACTGACAAGGGCCTGGTGGAGGGCAGTCCAGGGACCGAGGCAGGTACGGCCTACCTGCTGAGATGCGGCACTCCCGCGGCCTGACTCCAATCCTCAGCTCCGGTCCTCGGCTCAAAGCCCGACCCAAGGGGCTCAAGGTTCAATTCTCACACACACCCCCGGGCGCCGCCGCTGGCCCTGCTCAGGGCCCGGCCACCGCGCAGTCTCCGCCACCGCCTTTCCTCCCCAGCGCTGCTGCTATAGTCAGCACCATCCCTGCCGCCCACCGTGCCGAAAGGCGACCGAATCTCTTTACCTGAACGACCCTGCTGGCAGACGCCATCTTGCTGCCCATCATGACCCCCGAGAAGGGACAGCTTCCGGGGCGCTGAGGAGCTGCTGCGATAACAGCAGCCCGGGGGCGACGGGGGGCGGGCCCTGCCTATGACGTCACGGGGGAGGGGCGAGCGGGTGCTGCGGCGGAGCCCTCCTCGGCTGGGAGCTGGCCGCGCCCCCGGGAGCCCGAGCCCGCCGCCCCTCGTCCCGTCTAGGAACTGACCGACTTGTTTGTCGGTGTTTCCTTTTCTGGGCGAAAGTTTGTGACGTTGGGTTTATTTGCTCATCAGCCTATGAGGGATCTAGGACTTTCCTTTCCAGGTAGCCGGTTTCTAATACTCCGAAATTTAATCTGAAGCCAAATAAGTAAGACAAACTCTTGTGGCTTCCTAAAATGAACAATCTTATTAAAACTTGGGAGTTAGCAGCAAACTCAGAAAAAGTGATTAATTCCAGGTCTGTACAAGGCCGCCTCATATTCCTTTGCTTATTGGCATTGATGGATTTGGTCTTCTGTTTCTGTTTTCTCTGCCAGTTAGTACTGACGTGAAACTGCTGCCTGCTTCAAGTTTGAGAGAACTCAAAAGCTCAGTTTTTTCTTTTTGAAACATAAGCATCCCATATCATTCTCCCAAAGTTATATTAAGTTCTATGGGTAAATACTAATGTTTATATTGTTACAATTTTTAATGCACAATAATGTGGCCATTTAGCATACCTTTATAGGTAATGTAGCCTTAAGCTATTGTAAAATATTTAGAGTGACAATTTTTTTCTTGTCTAGGTTAGTGGTTTCTAAATCTGGAAAGTTTTTAGGAATATAAACTACCAAACCCAAATATGGGCCCTTCTGATTCAGTATGTCTGTGGAAGAGATCAAAAATCTATTTTTTAAAAAGCTTTCAAAGCTTATTTTAGCAGCACATATTCTAAAATCAGATTGATAAAGTGATTAGATGGGCAAAGGACATGGACAGGCAGTTCACATAAAAAAAATACAAATGGCCCTTAAAAATATTAAAAGAATTCAACTTCACTCATCCTACGAAAACGTTAAACTACAGAGAAAAACCACTTTAATCCATCAAGTTGGCCAACATGCATAATTTGGACAACACCCTCTGGGGCAGCTGTAGGAAAAGAGGCTGTGTACATCACTGGTGGGAGTAAAAGATGGTACTTGAAAAAGCTACTTATGGGGCCGGCTCTGTGGCGGAGTGGTTAACTTCACGCGCTCCGCTGCGGCAGCCCAGGGTTCGGATCCTGGGTGCGGATATGGCACCGCTCGTCAGGCCATGTTGAGGCGGCATCCCACATCCCACAACTAGAAGGACCTGCAATTAAGATATACAACTGTGTACAGGGGGCGTTTGGGGAGATAAAGCAGAAAAAGGGAAAAAAAGAAAGATTGGCAACAGTTGTTAGCCCAGGTGCCAATCTTAAAAAAAAGAAAAAGAAAAAGCTGCTTACTGACTGACTCCAACTGTGTGACATTCTGGAAAAGGCAAAACTATGGACACAGTGAAAAGATCTGTGATTGCAAAGGGTTGGGGGAGGGAGTGATAATAGGTATAGCTCAGGGGATTTTTAGAACAGTGAAACTATTCTGTATGCTAGTGTAACGGCGGATATCTGTCATTTTACATTTGTCGAAACCCACAGATTGTACAACCTTTGGATGATGATGACATGTTAATGTAGGTTCGATTGCAACAAATGTTCCACTCTAATGAAGGATGGTGATAGTGGGGGAAGTTGTGCATGTGTAGGGGCCGAGGGTATATGGGAACTCTCTGTGCTGTATGCTCAATTTTGCTCTGTAGCCAAAACTGCTCTAAAAACTAAAGTCTATTTAAAGTATAATTTTAGGTCAACGTTGCTGAAATCAGATAGACTAATGTGTTCTGAAAGCTCAAAAGTTGCAACTATAGTAGATAACACTGTATTGTATGATTGAAATTTACTAAGAGGGTAGAACTTAAATATTCTCTCAAAAAAAAAAAATGGTAAATATGTGAGGTGATGGATGTGTTAACTTGCTTGTGGGAATTCTCGTACAATGTATACCTATATCAAAACATTATTTTGGGCCGGCCCCGTGGCCGAGTGGTTAATTTCGCGTGCTCCACCCTGGGCAGCCCAGGGTTTCACCCCTTCGGATCTTGGGCACGGACACAGCACCAGCTCATCAGGCCACGTTGAGGCGGCGTCCCACATGCCACAACTAGGAGGACCCACAACTAAAGATATACAACTATGTGCTGAGAGGATTGGGGGAGAAAAAGCAGGGGGAAAAAAAAAAGATTGGCAACAGTTGTTAGCTCAGGTGCCAATCTTTAAAAAAAAATCATTCTTTTGTACACTTTAAATATCTTACGATTTTATTTGTCAATGATCTCAAAAAAATTGGGGGGATAAAAGCCCAAAAGCAGCAGCAGCTTAGATTCCGAGTACACAGACTTTTTATTTACATACAGGGAAACAGCAAGCTTCTATGTGAAAATCTATATTAGATTCTCATCCTGAAGTCATTTAAAAGAAACAGACAGACTTTCTTGGCTACTTCTCTAAATAAAATAAACATTTTTCATTTTTCTTTATGACTCTATTTGAGAAAGAGATGAAGAAAATGGGCAAAGAAGTCCCATGATTTAAAGTTTTTATTAAAAGATAAATCCTCTAATACCGAGAAGTCTCCTGGGAATACCTGGTGATACATTCAGAAAATGTCAAATGCAGTGCAAATTACTGGTCATATTGGTATGGATTTTGTTCGGGGGAGTCTGCTAGGAAAATGCTGTCTTTTCTCTGCTTGTGGGTTTATACCTAAGTATTGGCCTTCATACTCCTTCACAGAATTCTTATCCAGGCCCCTCGTGGATTAGTTCTCTCTAGGATGAAGATAATAACAGTAGGTGAAGCTGGGGCAGTGAACTGCCTCGGTCCCCAAATCATGTTGCTCAGTTTCAATCAGCCTCTTGACTGTCATCAAATCATCTGATTACTCACCTAACTCAGGTCCCATGATTTTTGTATATCCTCAATGCTATTATTTGGCTATTTTTGTGGACCCTGAGCACACCATCTGATTCTGCCTCTTGTGTTGTGTCTTCTTAATGTCCCTATCTCACCAGGCCTGTAACTCCTTTCTTGTTCCATGTACCCTGTTCCTGACATCGGCTGTAGATCCTTTAGGCAGAACTCAGCATGCATGACGGCCTCCTGATGTGATACAATGTAAAGTACCCAGCACAATCTGTGAATTTTCCTCATGCAAAAATTTGAAACTGCATTTAATAAAGCAGTTAGATCTAACTTCTAGTTTACAGGAATACAGAGGTGAAACAAGCTACATAAACTACGAGGAAGCAATCAGACAAATCAGAATAGAGAACTTTCTACAGGGTAGCTGGTTTCTTCAAGTGGATGACTGTCAGAAAAATGGGGTGGAGGGGACATATAATCTCTGTTGCAGCTACTCAGTTCCATTCAGCTATGCTATTGTTGAGGGAATGCAGCCACAGATAATGTGTAAAGTATGGGCGTGGCTTTGTTCCAAAAAAATTTAATTTACAAAAACAGGCAGCTGGTAAGCTATAGTTTGCTGACCCCTGATCTAGATGAACCAACCAACCAAAACAACCATCACCAAGGCCAACAACAAAATTTTTGAGAAAAATATATTAACAAAAGCACCACTAACCTAGGGGATTTTAAGACTGACTGAGATGTAAAAAGTTCTTTGGGTCCCCCATTAAGGAAGCTGCTCAGAAAGGCATGCTCTCTAATGCCCTCTGCACATATGGCCAAGGTTAGTAATAGAAACAGAGAACCTCCCAAAGGGCAGAGTGATGAACCACAGATGAAGAACCCCTTTCAGAGAGCAGCAGAAGAGCCTAATCGAAAGGTGTTCCCTATCCCCCAGGGAGGGGCACCTCCTATCATTTACCAAGAAATAGTTCAGAATTGCTACATTGTCCACTATTGTTTGCTGGCTGTGTGAAGCAATACAACTTGTCTTTTCAGTTTATAGGTCTCCAGATCAAGAAGAGACGCATCTGGACCTGATGTGAAGACTATGGTGAGATCCTGAACTTTGAAACTGTTATGATTGGATGACATCCTTAACTTATCCTCCGTGGTGAGCGGGTTTGTCTTTTACATGCAGAAGAGAAGTTAACATTTAAGACCAAGATAGCAGACTGTGGTAGACTGTATTCTTTTCAGCAAAATTCCATTTTTTTTCTCCTACCCTGAAACCCTGCCTTCCCCTGCTGTGGGAGAAGTGTATGTTCCTGTCCCGGGGATGCTGGGCTTGGTTAATGGAACCTGGGTGGAAATAATGTACACCTCTTCCAAGTAGAAACTTTAAATGTCCCTGTGTACTATGACTTGGCCTTGTAAGCCATGAGAACATGTTTCAGATAGTGGCTGTTCCGTTAGCCTGGATCTTAGAATAATCAACCAAACCATGGATCCAAGAGAGAAATAAATGTTTGTTATAAGCCACTGAGATTTGTGGTTGTTACTCAGCCTGATTTCAGGAAAGCTAGACAATTTTTCTCTCAGAGTTAGGCTTTAAGAGGGAACACAGAGGACAATTAAATCCCAGGAAAATGGAAAAAGTTTCTCAGATGACACTGATAACCCACTGAGTTGGCATTCACTGATAAAGTGTACATCTATGATTTATTTAATGCTGTATCTTTCGATCAGGAAGGTATTTTCCAGAATGTTTTTCTATCAGAAAAATTTGACTTGTTTTACAATTTATCTAGACAATTTCCAAGAATACACTGTGGTAAAAAGAATAAAACTACACATAAATTATGATTTATCAAAACAAATGAAGTAAAACTATTAATATTCCAAAAAGTGTTTATAATTCAAATTTAGGCAAAGCTCTGTATTTCTGTTATTGATCTACAGCTCCAAATATGATCAAGAGCTCCAAATTAATAAAGAGCTCAAATTAGAGTTTTCCAAAAAATGGAATGGGATGCTATAAAAGGTTGCAAGTTTTATTTTTTTAATAGGACAGAGTTACATTTATTCATTTTTTTAATTTATAAAAGTAATGCATGATAAATATAGAAATACAAAAGAAAAAGTCACAATTCCTCTATGACGACCATAACTATTAACACTTTGGATATGTTTTTCTTTCTCAAGGTTGAGGTGCTTTATCTGAGTCTCTGTTTAAAGCTATGGATGAGGAGTGGGGGAACTGGGGAGATAGTAGTCAAAGGGTACAGACTTGCAGTTAGAAGATGAGTGTTGGAGATCTAACGCACAGCATGGTGATTACAGTTAACAATACTGTATTGTATACTTCAAAGTTGCTAAGACTAGATCTTAAATATTCTCACCACAAAAAGGAATTGATAATCATGTAACATGATGGAGATGTTAGCTAATGCTACAGTGGTCAATCAACAGGTTGTACATCTTAAACTGACACAATATTATATGTCAGTTATATCACAATAAAAAAGGCAAAAAAAAGAATCTGTAGTGAGATAAATCTAAAATGAGATTTATTTGAATAAAATACAACTGACAGTTGAAAGAAAAATAAAGATATGGATACGCTTTTCTAATTTTTCTAATATCTTACTGACAAACAAATAAATGCACAGAGGTATTACAAATGCAAGTTGGAACTGCCAGGAATGTTGTAGAAAAAATGTCCACATTCAGTGGAAAGCTGGACTAGATGTCTTTCAGGATCCTTTCAAGGCTAAGATTTTCAGATTCTTTTAGAGTATGCCAATCACTTTAATTATCATATTTCAAACAACAGATTCCATGTTGTAGTGTTAACTCAAGCGAAAAAAAGAAAGCAATATTAGAATAATTCCAAAAACAGTGAAAAAACATTTGACTTGAAATTTGCTATTTAAATGACACATCAAAGACAGAAACAAAAAATGCCAAAATAGAATTCTTATTAGATCATGGTGAGATTCTTCTCAAGCTGCAGAACAGTTTCTTTAAAGGCAGAATCCTCTGCCCAATTGGCTTTACTCCCCAAGATGAGGTTCTGTAATTAAAAAAAAAAATTTTTTTAAATTAAAGTTAGTACTTTTAAAACTTTAACAAGATTCTTTTTTCTTTCTTTTTTAATTTTTTTTGCTGGGAAAGATTTGCCCTGAGCTAACATCTGTTGCCAATCTTCCTCTCTTTTTTTCTTTCCTCCCTAAAGCCCCAGTACATAGTTGTATATTCTAATTTTAAGTCCTTCTAGTTCTGTGTGAGCCGCTACCACAGCATGGCTATAGACAGAAGACTGGTGTGGTTCCGTGACTGGGAACCAAACCCAGGCTGCTGAGGCAGAGTGTGCAGAACTTTAACCTCTAGGCCATCAGTGCTGGTTCACAGAAGATTTTAGAAATCCTCTTTCACTGATCTTATCAAATATTCACTGAACTAGGTGTGAACATTTACTCTGTGATCATGAGAAAAAATAGTAATACGTTCTTGTATTCTCATTTCCACTTTCAGTAAGGCTTTAGCCTTCATTCCCTAATGCTAGGGAATATTTACAATGTTTACAGTTGTTTACGCTTCATCCGTTTCTGTGGATAGTTTTTACCTAATTAAGGATCCGCACAGTGGATCCTAAATTAAAGGAAAAAGATTGCAGCTGTGGTTCAGAGTTCATTTTTGCACTTCCATGGTGTAAAACAATTTCAGCATATGTAATATGCCGTATTTTAAAAAGAGGTAAAAGAAGAGCTTGGTTCTCAGCCCTTGCAAAGTTTCAAGACCCTGAAAAAGGTGAAGAATTTTTTTGTGGTAGAAAATGGAGGAATAATTATGGTCATAATTACTGAAAATTCTGGTCATTATTCTTTGAAAAACTATGGCTCAATATTACTGAGTTACTAATTGAAATACTGTTAAAACAGATGTTAGAGTATAAGTATTATATTGTTATATATAAAAATATTAAAAACTTAGGCCTATATAAGGCATATTCTTTTTTTGGGGCAGTAGTTTTTTTTTTTGAGTTCATAATAGTTTACATCATCGTGAAATTTCAGTAGTACATTATTTCTTGTCTGTCACCACATAAGTGCTCCCCTTCACCCCCTGTGCCCACTTCCCACCCCCCTTCCCCTGGTAACCACTAAGCTGTTTTATATAAGGCATATTCTCACTGTAAGTGAAGGAAAGAGCTAGTTTATGTAACTCCAGTCATATTTACAAAGGCAGATAGGAGCAAGCATTCAAACATGAGTGATCTCCTAAGGGCTGATCTTCCTTTAGGAACAAAGAGAGCTCCTAAGTTGACCAAAGCTATGCTCTGTTTAACAAAGCAGTGAGTTCATTAAATAAAAATTAACACTAATTTAGAGGATATGAATAAAATTAAGAAATGCAGAATAATAGAAGTCTCAAAGCAGTAGAAAGGAACATGTGCCAAAGAAAATGTAAATGATTCTGTACTTATGATGCAATCCTCCACTTGAGGTTAGCCCAGGGGATTTGGTTACTCCTAATCAAATCACCCACCCCTACTAAAAAGTAGGCATAAGACTTGGGGAAGAATTTCCTATGGTCAGATATAAGACCTCTTATTCTACAAGGATATGCTTTACACATAACAGGCATTTGTTTTACATATAATAGACTGTTTTAACTGTGTATCTTCAGAGTTGAAAACTGGTAATTTAAGTACTTCATCTCAACAGTTCCAGAGACAATTTATAATTCTAAATGTAATGAAAAAACTCCAGAATAAAGGAACACATAAAATTTAAAACTTGACATAGTAACTGCCAACATTTATTGAGAATTTACTTGGGCCAGACACTGTGCTAAAGAGATTAATATGAATTATCTTCTTTAGTTTTCACAACCACTCCTTCTAAACAAGGAAACTGATGCTTAGAAAAGTTAAATTATTTGTATATGGTCAGCAACTATTAAGTAGCAATCTAGACTCCCATCACTATATGTATGTTTTCCCACCTCCGAACTTGGAGTTTAATGCTCTCAACCATTACACCGTTCTGCCACCACAGAGCTGCTAAAATCATTCCATATAAATGCCTGAGGTTCAACCATAACAAAAAAATCAAAGCCTTAAATATTAAATATCCATGCATTCCAGATACTATCTGTAAACAGACCAATACTGAATTATTTTGTCAAGATCAAAGACTAACTGAAAGTAAGTCTGAAACTAATATAATCAATCATTTAAAAAAAGTTCTTTAGCTCCCTTCCTAATTTATGTAAATGTTACCTGGAACACATGTTGAATAACTGTAGTAATCTGTATCTCCATCTGTAGGTTTTGTTGTATGGTTTTTATCTTGTCTGAATTTTCCATACTGTCCAAATCATCTTTCTGTTTGTTCTTTTCAGTCTGTATTTCTAAAAGCTTACTTTCTGAAGCTTGTTTTAATTCTATGAGTAAAAATAAAACAATATACTATATATGACAAGTTCTACAAATAAGAATCTTGAAATTTATGAAGCAGAAGAGTTCCTGGTTATTTCAGTCAAGAGAAAATTTTTAATAAGTAGCATTTTAAATTGCAGTTCCATTTTGATCTGAAAATGACTTCCCCAGTGCAAAATACCAATATTTTAATTTTATACTTAGTAATGCCCTCCGTGAAATGTTCAACGTGTATGTATGACAATGATAGCTGTCTACAAATGTCTGCAGTGGCATCATGTCAAAGAGGACTACTCTGGGTTGGCAAAAGAATAGGCAGGAGATATATGTAAGGAAATACTTTTTCCTCCTTTATTTACAAAAATGACATATCAATAAGGTAAATTTTCAATGAAAGTAAAAGTCCCTTCTCCAGGGATAAACATCATCAACTATTTTTTGTAATTCCCAAAATGTTCTAAGAATTAAACTGTTTAAAAACATAAATGGGTGTGTCTCAGGAGCTTGGTTCCTTGACACTGATGTATCAAAAGTAGGTTGGAAAGCAATGGAAAAAAATTAAATATCCAAAGGGTTATTTGATCAGATGACCAAAACTACTTGTGACCCTGAGATTACTTCCAAATAGGAAAATCTGTATAATATTTAAAGTAACAAATCATTCCTCTATTGTTAAATGAACAAAGCAGTATACAACAGAATAAAATGATGCCAATTTTATTTTATAAGAAATAAGCATTTAAGACTGATCATCTTTTGATGGTAAAATAAAAAATTTAACTTTTCTATGATCCTTTTCTGTTTCCAAATTTTCTATAGAGAATGTGTACTACTTTTGAAATAAACATTTTAATAATTTCAATGCAAAAAGCCATTTCGTGTTCATTAAGTTAAAAAGCTGTAGAACCATATGTATCAATTGATCATTTAAAAATTATGTATATATAAATATGTTTATATGGCTGTGGAAAAAGGCCCAGAATGAAATATACCTAACTGTAGTCACACAGGAAGGAGGCATCACTTTCACATTATACTTTTCTGAATAATTTGATTTTCTCCCCCCACTGAGAATGTATGAAATTTGTGATTTAAAGTTCTAAAACAACAAAAATAAATCAAGCAAAATACATTTTATATACTACTTTTTAAACTGTCATGTCCAAAATTTAAGAAAATTTGAACTTTAAGAAATTTCTCAGTGACTGAGAGATTTGGCCTTATCAATCTCCATAGTGAGTAAAAATGTGTGTACCAAAAAAACAAACAAAATCTGTTCTACATACGCAATCTCTTCTTCCTAACATCAAGCAATTTTTCCTCCAAATCCCAAGATTCCTGTTAATAGAAATAAAAAGATTAAGGCACATTACCTAAGAACAAATCTTTAATACCTAAGTCACTGAATTTTATCTATTAGTTCATATTTTTGAAAGCTCCAGTTTTCGATTCCTTTATTTCCACCAACAAAGAGAGGACAGTAGCTTAAATTACAAGTAGATAATTAGCAACATTGGACAGAAATAATGGAGTTATGAAAAAGAGAGAGAAAACTTAAGGACAGTGAATTCTAACCATACCAGTCCCTTTGGGTAATCCTATTTAATCATAAAAAATACAGTTACCAGCAAGAAAGTGTTACTGAAAACATGAGAATGCATAAGCAGCCTAATGTGCAAAGTTACCTGCTGTGATTTCATTATTAATTTATTTAGCTTTAATACATGTTTCATGTGATCCATGAGCACACTGAAAAGGAACGAAAAATAGGATTTGTTAACCTTAGTTAAAAAATAATAAATCTCATTAATGAAGAAATCAACTAGTATATATTTACTTTCATTCAATTCACTGTATACTTCAATAGAAAGCCATCGCTTAACAACAGAAATCTGGAAAAGTTTGATATAAACTAAATTTCTGTTTAAAATTAAAGACGCATGTCCCTAGAAAACTTTTTGGTCACAGATGACAAAGAATATCAAATTTAAACATGTAGGAACATTTCTAAAAACCTCATATTTAGGGAGGAAAAACCCTAATAGCTTGCTTTTTTAAAAAATAGATTTTATTCTTTAGAGAAGTTTTAGGTTCACAGCAAAACTGAGTGGAAGGTAAGCCCACGTACCCTCTGCCCCTACACAGGCACATCCTCCCCGACTATCAACATCCCTCACCAGAGTAGCCCATTTATTACAAATGATGAACCTGCGCTGACACATCATTATCACCCAAAGTCCATAGTTTACATGAGGGGTCACTCTTGGTGTGACATGTATCCACCATACAGGACAGTTTCACTGAATAAGCTACTTTTTATCCTCATTTGTTCAACAAATATTTCCGAGTGCTTACTACATTCCAAGAACTGTGCCAGGCACCAGGAATGCAAACTAGACTAAAACACAATACCTGTTTTCAAAGAGGAAAGAATCTGTGGGAGAGAAAAATAAATCCACAACCATAGTGTGGTTTCATTACAACCAATAATCAAAATGAACCACTGTAACAGTTGTGTGCAGAGTAGAACAAGGGAAAGCCCTTGGATCTTAAAGGATGTGCAGTAATCACCTAGACCACCTAGATCAAGTAATTGGCTATGGCAGGAAGAAAAGGGTGTGAAATAAGACTGGACAAGAACAGTGGTTCTCATACTTCAAACTGCCACAAAGTTCCTTGGGAGGCTTATTAAATGTAGCTTGCCAGCTGTTCCCCCATTCCCCTAGCCGCTCCCCATCTTCAGAAATTCTGAGTCAGCAGATTTGGGATGGGACCAGCAATATGATCACTGGTATAATACTAATTATTCTGATAATCAGCCAGCACAAGAAATATTGTAGAATTTTATTGGGGAGGCTGAAAAAAAGGAATCTTTGCACAGACCTGGGAGAGCTGAACTCAGTTCCTACTAGTTACAGCTGTACTTGGTTGTAAACTTTAAAACATGCTAAAGGCACTGCCTCGGCCTACTTGACCTTTCTATCGTCTTTGGAAGTCAGTATGTTGAATCTGTCCTGTACTCCTTTAACTCAAGAATGTTTTAAGCTCTCCTTCTACGGGGGAGCAATAGTGCGAGAGCCTAAATTCAGATTTTAGGATTTATGTAATCCTGGGATTAAATGGAATATGGTAGAATGTGTATCAGTCTGGACTAAGATGCCCCGATAGGGGAAGTGCCCAGATCCATCTTGGCACTCTTCTGGTGCTAAAGGCAGGGGATTTTTTATCACAAGATTTTGAGAGCTTTGGGAGATAAGATCACAGGTAAGGCCCCTGAAGTCAGACACTTAGGAGCAGTTTATAGAGGACCCTGACTACCAAAGTCTTTATTTTATATTCCTTGGCAAATTGTTTTAATGTATACAAGCTCATTTCTGCCAACAAAAAATGAGGAGTATACTTCCTATCTCATTGGGTTGTTATTGTCTCATTAAATGAGATAGCACTGTTCCCATTTTACAGTAAATACTGAACAAAGTTAACTTTCAATACCTCCCTTCAAAATTTTCAGACTATCTGGATAAAACTTCCATTGCTTCTTAGGGTTGTAATCTGAATAAGATGTCAACACGACTAGAAAAGTTGTTGTAATGCTGAGGGCCCACAAAAATTCCATCACTTTTCTTATTTCTGAGATACACGTAGAAGGCAGTGACAATTAATTTAAGAAAAAAAATTTCACAAAACTAAAGTCATTATGTAGCTCTCCCTTCTTATTCCCATCTTTACCAAATCCAGAAAAAAAAAAAGTACCTAGTCTTGGTGTCAGTTTTCTCCAGGTTTTTTTTCAGTGCAGTTGAAAGTTGCATCCTATGAGAGGAAAAATGCTTTCATTATAAAACAGGAATAACATTTGTGGTACATTGAAAAGAAAAATTTAAAAATGACAAGATTGATTTCTATTTATAAC
Organism: Equus caballus; assembly: GCF_041296265.1. Taxonomy (NCBI): domain Eukaryota; kingdom Metazoa; phylum Chordata; class Mammalia; order Perissodactyla; family Equidae; genus Equus; species Equus caballus. Next base: position 19,403,871 of record NC_091704.1, read on the forward strand.
ATAAAACATAAGTAGGCTTTAAAATCTACTTGTATGGGAAATACTTTGATAAACAAGTCACAGAAATATGAAATAACACAAAGATGGATGGGGCTGTTACATGTGGTTGTGTGTTACCAGGCTGCAGGGCCCAGTAGACCTGAAATCCAGACCAAGCTTTGCTCTCCAAGCTATCCACCTTGTTGCAGAGCCTGGAAGAAGCATTAAGCATTAAGGCACTACACAGATCAGCACCAGCCAGAAATGGAAAGAGGTCTGTAACTTTAAAATATGCCTGCATACACACAAGCTCCATAAATTACTTTTAAATTCAAATAGCTAATAAATAAGTAATAATAAAAAGGCAATCAACTCAGCAATATTAGAGTCATTTCTTCTCTTCTGTCACACACACAAAAATTTGATTCATTGAGAGGAGATATCTTAATAGCTCTCAAGTCATCTTAGTTAAAAAATATGTTGTATATAATGAGCCAGCATATGAGATGAGGAAAAGGAAAAAAAGTTCACTGCTAGAAGCAATTAAAGAAAGGGGTTTTAACTACTTTTCAATTAAATGTATGAAGAAAATCATCTGGTAAGGCCGGAGATACAAAGAAGTAATTTTAAGAGTCTTTCATTTAGTTGAGATTATTAATTCAGATCACAAGTCTACAAGAGACCATGTTTATCTTATTAACAGCTATATACCAGCACCTAGCACAAAGCTTAGGACATAGTAAGCACTCAAATATTTGTTGAATGAATTTTAAAATACAAATGCAAAACCTATATTTAAAAATATATTTAAACTCACTGACAATTCTTTAACTCGATCAACATTTAATGAAATAAATAAATCCAACTAATCCTTTCAAACACTGAATGGGATTTAACCTCACCCTCCTGTTGTCTTGACTGACAGTTCCTTATTGACCCTATCTTATGTAACTTCTTCAAATGAAGATATTAATGAATTATGTAGCTTTTCTCTCAGGGCTCAAAATTTGTGTGGCCATTATCTAATCATCATTTCACTTGATTAATTCATTTTGACTAATTAAAACATTCCTTCCACCTCCTGCTCTACTCATTTTACATTCAATACTTATACATAAAATGTAATAGTTACCTGTCTAATGCAAGCTTTTTCATTTCCACAGCAATTTTCACCTCTTCAATTTCAGCTTCCTGGTCTTCAATTTTACTATCAAAGAAGCATGAACAAAAGAATTTCAGCAATATCAGAAAAGTCACTATTGAAGTAAATGTATAAAGTAACCCTTGAAAAAAGTAAAATGCCTCTATCTTAATAAAAATATTCTACAGCTGACCACACCAATGCATTTACAAATTTGATAAACTGGTGCCTCCTGAGATGCTTTTCTAAGTATCTTCTTAAGGGGGATGCCAAAAGTGGCAATGTGACCACTCACATAAGCACATTTAAGTCTACACCCCATGACAACAACTTCTCAATACATGCATGACAAATTACTTGAAAAAATAAAGGAAAGGAAAAAGGAAGACAATATTCTAAGACAGAAAATATTACTAAGTCTTAGCAAAAACCTCAAATAAAATTTAAAAGTATGACATACGCTTCAATTTGCTTTTCTTGCATCATTTGTTCTGGAGTTTTTTCTTCATCTACAAATAAATAATTTTTTGAAGTTAGTAACATTTTAGAATAGCACTGTCCAACAGAAATATAATGTAAGCCACAAATGCAAACCAAATACGTAATTTTCAATTTCTAGTTTCCACATTACAAAAGTAATGAGTGAAAATAATTTGAATATAGCTTATTTAACCCTATAGATCAAAAACATTATCATTTTAACATGTAATCAGTTTTAGATTACTAATAAAATACTTCACAATCTTTTCTTCCATGCATATTTTCTGTTTACAGCCTTTCTCAACGAGGACAAACCACATTTAAGTGTTCAACAATCATGTGGAGCTAGTGGCTACCAAATCGTACAGAACAGTTTTAGAATGACAGAAAATAAAAGGGATTAAAAATGAACAAGATCAATGTCAAAAAAAATCAACTGTAAGTTTATATATTAGCAACAAACAATAAGAAATTAAAAATTTTAAATATCATGTACAATTGCATTCAAAAACATGAAATATTCGTCAGCATCATGATGGGGTGAGCTGTTAGTTTTTGCCCCCACTAAGGAACAACCAAACGGACATTCACTAACCAACAGAGGATTCCCTACAAAGCACAGTAGGACGTCCGAGAGATCCATGCAGCCATATATCTGAAGGTAGGGGTACTAGATCTGGGGAAACAGTGGAAGGAGGTGAGCGGATCCCCTCCTGATCCCCAGCAGCAGCAATCTACATCACAGGTCCTCACACAGCAGCTGGTGTGTGACTCTAAGAGGAGGCAGGGAGCAGGCAGGCCTGCACATGAACACTTTTGCGTTCAGAGTGGCAACCTGGTGCATAGGACTGCTCCATACTGGCACAGAACAGCTACTGCATGGCTGTCCCACCAAGTGTAGCAGCCGAGGTGAACCACCCATGAGTGCAGAGTGGGCCTGTGTGTGCATGAAAGAAAGTGTCCCTCCTGCACACCTGCCTACCGCACCACCTTGGCTGGTCCCAGCAAGGCTGTGAATCCTAACCAGAGTGTCTGTGCATACATGTGAGACCCAGCAAGCAAATGAAGATGAACCCTATCGGCACAACTTCCAGCAGATGCAGCTGGTTCAGAAAACACAGATCCTGCCCCATTCTCAGTGGTGGCAGGTCGAATCTGCAACCTGATACTACCACTATGCGCTGGCAAAGGATCACTTCATTAAACACCATGAAGAACTACATTAACACTCCATAGCAGAAGGAAAATGACTAGTCTCCAAAAATCAATCCTGAAGTCACAGAAATTTACTAGCTAAATGACAGAGAATTCAAAACAGCTGTCACAAAGAAACTCAACAAGCTACAATAAAATTCAGAAAGACATTTCAATGAACTCAGTAATAAAATTAATGAGCACAAGGAATTCTTCACAAAACAGATTGAAACTGTAAAAAAAAACATTCTGGAGATGAAGAACACAATGAATGAGATAAAATAATCTAGAAAGCTTAAAAAATAGAGCTGACATTATGGAGGACAGAATGAGTAATTTAGAGGAAGAAATAGAGAAATGCTTCAGGTGGAGGGGGAAAAAGAACAAAGACCAAAAAAATGAAGAAAGTTTTCGAGAAATATCTGACTCAATTAGGAAAAGCAACATAAGGATTATAGGTATTCCAGAGGGAGAAAGGAGCAGAGATTATTATTCAAAGAAATAATAGCTGAGAAGTTCCCAAACCTGGGGAAAGAAATGGAGTCACAAGTGTATGAAGCCTATAGAACTCCTAATTACATCAATGCTAAAAGACCTTCTCCAAGGCATATACCATTAGAACTGGCAAAAGTCAACGACAGAAAAAATATTAAGGACAGCAAGGCAGAAAAAAATAACCTAGAAAGGAACCCCTATCAGGCTTTCAGCAGATTTCTCAGTCGAAACCCAAAAGATAGGAGAGATTGGAATGATATATTCACAACTCTGAAAGACAAAACTTTTCAAGTTTATTGGAAGTATTTTTCCAAACTGCTAAGAATACTCTATCTAGCAAAACTATTTTTTTTTTTTTGAGGAAGATTAGCCCTGAGCTCACATCTGCTGCTAATACTCCTCTTTTTGCTGAGGAAGACTGGCCCTGAGCTAACATCCATGCCCATCTTCCTCTACTTTATATGTGGGACACCTACCACAGCATGATTTGCCAAACGGTTCCATGTCCGCACCTGGGATCCGAACTGGTGAACCCTGGGCTGCCAAAGCAGAACATGTGCACTTAACCACTGTGCCACTGGGCCGGCCCCTAGCAAAACTATTCTGAAGATACAATGGAGAAATAAAAACTTTCCCAGATAATCAAACACTTAGGGAGTTCATTGCCACTAGACCTCCCTTACAAGAAATGATCAAGAATGCCCTCATACCTGAAACAAAAGGCAAAAGATTACAAAGCCTTGAGCAAGGAGATACAAAGATAGACAAAATGAGAAAACTGCAGCTCTCCATTGGAGTAAGTTAGCAAACAATTAATTATGTCATAAAAGATAAAGGGAAAGCATCAAAAATAACTCTAAACACTCCATTTTAATCACAAACTCCCAACACAAAACAGAATATTTGTGACAACAATAACTTAGATGGGGAAGTAGAGAGGGATGGAACCTGCTTAGGCTAACAAAGATAAGACGCTATCAGAAAATGCACTATCTCATTTATGAGATCTTTTATACAAACCTCATGGTAACCAGTAAACAAAAAATCAGAGCAGAGACACAAATCATAAATAAAGAGAAAACTGAGAAAATCATCATGGAAAACCATCAGACTGAAATGGCAGTCCAAAATACAAAGGAAGAGAAACAAAGGAAATAGAGAACAACTGGAAAACAACAGATAAAATGGTAGTATTAAACCCTCATATATCAATAATCACTCTAAGTGTAAATTGACTGAATTCTACAATCACAGACACAGAATGGCTCAATGGATTAAAAGACAAGATCCAACAATATGCTGCCTCCAGGAAACATCTCAGCTCTAAAGACAAACATAGGCTCAGAGTGAAAGGATGGAAGACAATAATTCAAGTAAATGGCAAGCAAAAGAAAGCAGGTATTACCATACTTATATCAGACAAGGCAGATCTCAAGATAAAAAAGGCAATGAGAGACAAAGGGGGCACTATATCATGATAAAAGGGACATTCCACCAGGAGGACATAACAGTTATGAATATATATGCACCTAACACAAGAGCACTGAAGTATATAAAGCAACTATTAACAGACCTAGAGGGAGAAATTAACAGCAACACAATAGGAATACTACTCAGCCATAAAAAAGACAAAACCATCCTATTTGCAAAAACATGGATGGACCTTAAGGGTATTATGTTAAGTGAAATAAGTCAGACAGAGAAAGACAAACACTGTATGATTTCATTCATATGTGGAAGATAAACACATAAAGAGAACAGTTTAGTGGTTACCAAAGGGGTAGGGGGTTGGGATGAGTAAAAGGGGTAAAGGGGCACATATATATGGTGATGGATAAAAATTAGACGATTGGTGGTGAGCACAATGCAGTCTAAAGAGGCTACAACCTAACTTTTTGTGGCTTGCTTTAAATCTGTCCTTTCCTTTAGTTGTAGAAATTCTATAGTGTGGACTGTTAAATCTACTAAAGTTTTCAGATGTCACAATTCCTTAAAAATACAATAATCTATACAAGGAAAACAAGAAACATAAGAGAAGGATGACTCTTTCTTCTCACTTGGATTTTAGCTTTAATGAGAAGGATGACTCTTTCTTCTCACTTGGATTTTAGCTTTAATGTCTTCTCAGAGAAGCCATCTCTGATTACTTTATCTAAAGCAGCCCCACCCCTTATCATACCATTATCTCCTGCATCACATTTACCACATTTCATAATTATCTTGCATGTTTCTTTGCTTACCTATTTTGCTACACAGAATTTAAGCTCCAAGAGGGCAAAGTCTGTCTTGTGCAAGACCATATCTCCATGCCTAGCATGGTGGCAGGGACATATCACTTAAAAATGAGTTGAATGAAGGCAGGAATACCTATGGAGATAATTCCTCAATGGTCCAAATTTTGAATTGCTTTTCCCCTATACCTCGTCCTCTAAGAAGATAGATTATCCTTTTTTATTAGGAGGGTTCTCATGCCAGGAAAAGCATTGGCCATGTCCTACCTCTCATCTCTGAGGTAGGGCTCATCTCATGGGCTTTGGAAACAAGGAGACCATTAGCTCCTCCAGGGAAAGGACAGTGACCTACTGGTCATCCTTGAGCTAAGCATTATTGATATAGTAGAAGGGTCATGGCTTTGGAGGCAAGAAGGCCTGATTCATATCCCAGATCCATAATTTACTAGTTATAGTAAGCAGGAAAGAGGCTAGGGGACCCATTTTATTCATTTACTTATTTTTTTGCATAAAATTACTTTAGAAACCCAGAAGATTGTATGGAAAACACACCAGAACTGTCTTCAGATCTATGGCCTTAAAAAAGAGCTTGAGCAGAGTCCAAAAGTTACCTAAATTCAAACACGGATTCAGGTGAAATGATGAAGACATCTATGATGTCCCTTGGTTTTTCCACAACTCTTGTATTATTTGCTTTTATTCTTTAAGCTACAGAGAAAGAAAGATTCAGCAACATCTATCCTTGTGACCCAAGGGCTTATCAATCAGGTGGCAATAAGTGGTTATTACTTTAAGAAGGCTAAACCCATCATTTCACTACTCTCTTGGTCCCTGAGACTTTTGAATTAATAATTTTAAAAGATAAATTTAAATTTTTTGTGTGTTTAAAACAGAAAATTGTCACTCATATCTTTAAGCTGATCTCCCTTCTGCCTCTCGTTCCTATAATCCAGTGTTCCTCAAAGTATAGGTCTCAGATTACTTGCTTAACAATCATCTGATCCACTAATTTAATCTTCAAGTTCTTAATAGTAGCAGGATCTATGATTCCTTCAGCCCACAGGGATTTCCCAATTCTCTGATCAACAGAACTTAACTGTCTTGCATTGTTAGTTGTCTTATGAATATTTCCTGAATCCCTAACTAGTTCCTAAGAGCTGGGGCAAGACTGCTTTTTGCCTTCTTATATGGTAGAGTACTTTTATGCTGCCCCTCCCATTCCCTAAATAAATAATTTTTTGGAAAGTTGATTTTATTTTCCCTAGTGTACTGTACACCATCAAACTCACAAAACCTTATGTGAAAATGAAAATACTTACTTGCATCAATCATTGATTTATATTCCAAGAGTTGTTGTTTCGTCTGTGCTCTCAGCCTAAAAACAGATAAGGAAAAGAGAAAGTCCTACACTTACTGTGGTTTTACTCATTACTGTATGATAAACCAACTCATCTTTTTCTGAAGCTGATGTAGCAAAATGAGTATAAGTAAATCAGCATTAAAGTCTTTCAGTTTGGCCTCATTTTATTTAAAATGGACATAAAGAACTGTAAGGCCTCAGAGGAAGACACAATGGAATACAGCAGGAAAACAGCATTTGTGAAGGAGAGTTAAAAATTTGATTTTTGAATTTATTCTTAATGGGCCACACTGAAAAGGGGCTTAATGAGAGCTGCTACACAAAGAAGAAATAAAATGGTAAATTACCAACAGACTGTAACAATGTCAGGAGATATAGAAAAATAACAAAGATACTAATCCTTGGATAGACAGGTAATCTATATAGTTTCTTAGTTGTCCTATGATTCTACTTACCTCAGAATCATAAATAAAATAAGTAGGAAAGCTATGGGTAAAATGGTAATTAGTTATTAAGTTGTATTTACAACATGTTTCACATTTAGGTGGTAGTTTCATAATTGAGAAACTGGCCGCTTTGTGACTTTGAGAACTGTTTAAGCAGCTAAGAAACATTAGACAAATTTCTAAAGCTCCATGGCATAAGTTCCTTATGTTTTGAAATTCCAAATGAAAAGAGCAATTTCTGGGGCCAGCCCACGGCCAAGTGGTTAAGTTCACGTGCTCTGCTTCCAGGGCAAAGAGTTTCACCACTTTGGATTCTGGGGATGGACACAGCACCACTCATCAAGCCCTGCTGAGGCGGCTTCCCACACAGCACAACCGGAAGGACCTAGAACTACAATATACAACTATGTACTGGGGGCTTCGGAGAGAAAAAGAAGAAGAAAAAAAAGACTGGCAACAAATGTTAGCTCAGGTGCCAATCAAAAAGAAAAAGAAAAGAGCAGTTTCTTAGGCTGGCATTTTATAAGACACACTGAAAGAATAGTTTCTTGTTAACTGAGATTAAAAAGGAGATCTTATACGTTTAATATTTTAGTATTTTATACTGTAAGTAGGAGGGAATTTTTAAAGTGAAGTTATGAGGTTTATTATTAGCCAAGGCCTTTCAAAGCAGTGGTAAAGCTAAATAAAATAGAATGCTTATCAAAAAAGAAAAAAATCCCCTTATTATGATTTAGAACAGGTCTGCAAATTTTTTCTGTAAAAGACCAGAAAATAAATATTTTAGGCTTTGAGAGTCATAGGGTCTCTGTGGTAACTACTCAACTCGGTCCTTGCAGTAGTTGCGTTCCAATAATGCTTTACTTAAGGGCACTGAAATTTGAATCTCATATAATTTTCAACTGTTATTAAATATTCCTTTTGTGATTTTTTCCCCCAACTATTTAAAAACATAAAAAGTATTCTTAGCTTGAGGGGCCACACAGAAACAGGCAGGCAGTAGGGTCGATTTGGCACGGGCTTTAGTTGCCCACTGGTTTAGACGATTGATCTTCCTTCTTATCAAATCTTCCCCCAGCAACTGCTGAGTGGAAAAGTATAAAAATCGCCCTCTCGGTGGAAAATGTTAACAAAGCTTCTGGACTGGAAAGGGTCGTTAAGTATAAAAGAAAGGGGCGCGGCAACCTCTCCCCGGAGACTCAGGGCTCGGATGCACGCCACAAACCGCTTGCAAAGTGGGAGCCCAGGGCATGAGGGGGTAAGAAAAGGAGGGGGGGATTTACCGCTCCCTGGGCCCCGAGGGCCCTATGCTAAACGTTTGTCCCAGGGCATCTCATTTAACCCCGATAGCAACTCTGCTGGAGGGGGTGTCATTTTTCTCCACCAAGATGAAGAAAGGGGCTTAAAATGCTTAAGTGAATGATGCAGTCACACAGCCACTAAGCGACTGACACTGAATTTGAACCCTGGACACTCTCCGCAAAGGGCGGAGCTCTTGCCACGACGCCCACTTGGCTCCGGCCTAGCGGCCAGGGGTAACAACCTGAGCAACAGGCTCACGCGGTCCTCGGGACGAGCGGCCTGGGCGCCGGCGACTTGCGGCGGCCCACCTTCCCCGCCTTCCTCTCCGGAGGACGCGGGCTCGGCGGCGGCGGGGTCCTCGGATTGCTTCTCCATACTGGCTCGGCCGAAGAGCCACCGCGGAGGACCAGCCAACGCCGCCTCAGAACCGGACCCGTTTCCCGCCTCTAAATTGATACCCGGAGGGGCGGGGGAGCCGTGGCAGCGCGCCCCACCCCTTCCGCCCCACGGCCCCACCCCTTCCGCCTCGTCTTCCGGTTGCGGTGGGTCCTGCTGTCCCTTCGTTTCTCCCAGCTGAAGTCATTGCAGACCGCTAGTACAAGGTTCTAAAGGGGCTGGCTTGGTGGCTTAGTGGTTAAGTTTGCGCGCCCTGACTTGGCGCTCGGGGTTCCCGGGTTTAGATCGCAGGCGTCAGATGCCGGCAGGGACATACAAACTGCTCACCAAACCACGCTGTGGTGGCGTCCCATAGGCAAAACAGAGGAAGATTGGCACGGTTGTTAGCTCAGGGACGATCTTCCTCACTCTCACACACACAGGTCAGAGAACTTTGTCAGCTCTGTCGAGTGCTGTGTTACAACCGGTTGGGACGGCGGCAGCTGGGAGGGAAACCCCCGGCATAAATGGTCATTCAGCCTTGGCGCTGCGACAGGGGAGCTCGGGGACCGCGCCTTTTTGACCCGTCTTGGCACTCCCCTTCCATCCGTGGCCTTGGAAAATGAGTGTGAAAGAGAAACATTGGAGGGTTAAGCAGATTTTTGATCTGAGCTCGTAATGTCCAGACCCCTCGTTTGGCAGAGAAATGAGTGGGCTAAGTTCAGAGAATCTCACGGTCCCCTACGAGGCAGTGCAGACACTTGAACCCCAACCTTCCAGCATGAAGTTTAGCCGTCAGAAGATTCGCAGTCAACAGAGTAGGGTGCCTCCACGTGTCAGCTTGTTGATCCCGCAGATTACAGTTGAGGTTTCTTTGCTAGACAGTGCAGTGAGCGGGTAATGGAGAAAATGCAGGACGTACAAATGCACGAGTGATTTGTACTTTTTCATTAGGTGGTGTAAGGAACACTCTGTCCTTGAGGCACAAGCACAGCAGCTCCAACCTCTTTGAACAAGTGAGCCAAGCATTCCCTTCTATAGCTAGTTTCCCCTGAGTTGTACTTTTTTGTTGTTTTTGAGGAAGATTAGCCCTGGGCTAACATCTGCTGCCAATCCTCCTTTTTGCTGAGGAAGACTGACCCTGAGCTAACATCCGTGCCCATCGTCCTCTATTTTATATGTGGGATGCCCATCATTGCATGGCTTGCCAAGTGGTGCCATGTCCACACCCCGGTTCCGGGCCAGTGGACCCCAGGCGCAGAAGCAGAATGTGCACACTTAACCACTGTGCCATCGGGCTGGCCCCTCGTTGAGTTGTACTTGATCACACATTGCTCCCCTTTCTCCCTCTCCATCATCAAAGTAAAATAGCTCCTGGTAAAACTTAGATTCAAAAGGCATGGATGGTAAGACATAAAATAAGATGTTAGGTTCACCTCTCCTACTTCAAACTCCTGGAAGAACATTGTTTCATTTTCTGTTTTACACAAAAGTGGTCCTATTGTTTTTTTTCACTTTACCATTTTATCTGAGAAGTCTTCTAATATCTCACATCAATCTCATCCTTTTAAGCAGTTGCCTATCAGGTGTCCACCGGCGAAATTTGGGGCGTAGACTGTGCAGTAGTTGTCCAATCTGAGCATGCATCAGAATCATGGGGAGGGCTGGTTAAAACAGACTGCTAGGTGCCTCTCCAAATCACTGATGCCGACTTGCATTTCTAACAAGTTCCCAGGTGATGATGTTGCGGTTGGGGATGACGCTTTGAGAGCCACTACACTAATGGATCGTAATAATGAATTAAACAAAAAAAACTGAGTAAAAAAGGGGCAGGTGTGGGTGGGGAGCTATTCTTTAGAGAATGTCCAAATAACATAGAAAGGGATGATAACTACCAGTGAGATAAATAATTCAAAGCCAAGGATCAGTAATGGATGCTAAAACTCAAAAGAGCACCTTTACAGCAGAGCTGTATTGGTAGTTACCACCTTGACCAGGTTATCAAACTTGGTATCGCCGGTAGTGTAACAATCTGATATGTGACTCTAATATGATGCATAAGTTGTACAAATCACCTGTATTCTTGCCAAAATGCATAACCTGAACTTAACTATGAAGAAACAAACAAGAAATCTAGAATGAGGGACATTCACAAGACAAATGGCCTGGACAATTCATGTCCATGCCTTGAAAAACAAAAAGCAAGGAAACTATTCTATATGGAAAAACAAATAAACTTAATTGGATCCTGAATTGGGAAAAAAGTTTGTAAGTCATTTTTGGAACCATTGAGGAAATTTGAATATGTGCTACATATTATTACATGTGGACTTGTTAATTTTCTTAGCGTGATAAAAAGATTGGGGTTATTTAGGAAGATGACCTTAATTCTTAGGAGCTGCATTTTAAGATGACATTATCTTGACCCCTGAAATTTACTTTCAAATAGCTCTGGAAAAAAAAAACGGACTACATATACATGTGCTCACATGTGTGTATATATAATCCCCCTACACACTGTCTCTGTCCACCTGTAGTTTGTTTGCCTACATAAATCACTAGAACTTTGTCCCCTATAAGGAAATACAATCCTTTCTCATGTCCATGAAATATTAAAAGTCACTTACTTTATCCACAGAGAAAACACTAACAATTTCAAAAAGGCTTTGTACATATCTCCAATGAAATTAAGAATCACCAACATTAAGATGTCTGACAAAAAAATTAAAAACAGAACTGTCTACTTAGAAAATTAGTTAAATAATCTTCAGATCAAAAAGGACCACAAAAGAAATTGTAACTTAACCAGAAATTGAACAAAAGGAATACTTCAGAAACAAGCTATCTCATGGGGCTGGCCCAGTGGCCAAGTGGTTAAATTCCTGCACTCCACTTCAGCGGCCCAGGGTTTTGCTGGTTCGGATTCTGGGCGTGGACATGACACCGCTCATCAGGCCACGCTGAGGCAGCGTCCTACACGCCACAACTAGAAGGACCCACAACTAAAAATATGCAGCTATGTACTGGGGGACTTTGGGGAGAAAAAGGAAAAATAAAATCTTGAAAAAAGAAACAAGCTATCTCAGAAGAAAAGGTATAAAGGGTTTTATCACTAAAATACATTAAGTATTTAACTTAAACTAGAAAATAACCGAAAGAAAAATAGATGGTGAGAATTAACATAAAAGCTAAAATGACAAAATAAAGGTAGTAGAAATGATAACACCAAAACTGGTTCTTCCAAAACACCAATAAAAGAGCCCCTGGCCAAGCCTAATTAGAAAACAAAAGTATTCAGTATCAGGAATGAGAAAGAAGATATAACTATAATACAGAAGAGATTAATTATATATATCATGCACCTCTACAGCTATAATTTTTAAAATGTAGAATAAGGGTAGAATGCCCAGTGCCACAGCGGTTAAGTTCTCATGTTCTGCTTCAGTGGCCTGGGGTTCGCCGGTTCAGATCCCAGGTGCGGACATGACACCACTTGGCAAGCCATGCTGTGGTAGGAGTCCCACATATAAAACAGAGGAAGATGGGCACGGATGTTAGGTCAGGGCCAGTCTTCCTCAGCAAAAAGAGGAGGATTGGCAGCAGATGTTAGCTCAGGGCTAATCTTCCTCCCAAAAAAAAAAAAAAAAGTAGAGTGGGTGATTTTCTGTTAACAGTGAGAGGAAAATCCCTAAAAGACCATGGAAAACTACCATTTTAAGCAGCTCCAGGCCAAATGACTTAACACTTTAATTTAGCTAGTTTTAAATCAAAAAGTAAGGATTTCAAATTATAAGACTTGAAAATGAAAACCTCTTTAATCCACTTTAAAGCTGGTAGAATAAGACAGAAAAACAGTAGCAACAACAAAAACCAAGCCAATTTCCCAAATGAGATGCAAAATTTCTAAATGAAATATTAGCAGATCAAATCTATATACCACGAGCAGGAATTCATTCCATTTTAGGAAACCTCTAATGTAGAACATTACAGCAAAGAGAAAAACCCTAATGACATAAGCTAAAAAAGTAAATGCAATTCCACAGCTTGCCTATTAACTCTAAACAGGAAGAGAAAAATATCTAAAATATAAAGCCCACTTAAAGACTAACAGCAAAAATATTAAATGGTAAAAGTAAAGAGATGTCCAATCCAGGAACAAGACAGGTATCTACTGATCATCAATGATTATTTTGGAGATTCTAATAAATACCATGAACATTGAAAAAAATAACATTTTTGGACTTAAGGCCTAGAAAACTCCAAAAAAAACAAATCAAGTAAGAAAACTGATGTGAACTGGATAAGAAAAATACAATTAGGAAATAGATCCTATTCACAAGTGACAAGAAACCATAAACCTGGTAATAAACTTGACAAGAAAAGTCCAGCAATTATATAATTAAATTCTACCTTTGTATTGAAGGGCATGCGGCAAGCCCTGGAGAAAAATGTTTCTGGATGGGACAATAAGGTCAGTCCATCTTGAACTAGTAGACAATGTACTATGTATATACACACACATATATACAGACACACACATATATAATGCAAAGTCAAAATCTCAAAGGAGCTTATCACTAACTGGACATAACTTTTTTCTTTTTAAAGATTTTATTTTTCCTTTTTCTCCCCAAAGCCCCCTGGTACATAGTTGTATATTGTCAGTTGTAGGTCCTTCCAGTTGTGGCATGTGGGACGCTGCCTCAGCATGGCCTGATGAGTGGTGCCATGTCCGCACCCGGGATCCAAACCAGCGAAACCCTGGGCTGCCAAAGTGGAGCGTGCGAACTTAACCACTCGGCTACGGTGCCGGCACTTGGACATAACTTTAAAGTTTATGTGTGTTCAAAATTGTTCCCGAATATTTGAAAAATAGTGGTCACCTCATCTTACCAGATAAACTTAACATAAACTATTATCTCAGGAAAAAACAAGCAGATCAGGAAGCAATAGATGGGTATTACTGTTTCAATGCAATTGGACAAGAATGATATCTGGCACAAATGAGCATCCATCTGGAAATAAGAATCCTACCCTCACACCACATAGAAAAAGTTTACTAAAGGATTATAGCACTAAATGGGAAAAATTTCAAAATTTAGCAGATGTTTATGGCTTGGGGATGGAGTTATCCTTAAGACTGAAAATACAAAAGCCAAATACAGAAAAAAATAGGTTTGACAATATAAAAACTTAAAATGTCTGCATGGCAAAAAACACCATAGTCTAAGGGCAAATGACAAACTGGGAAAGCCTTACCTATTGATAAGTAGACAAAAATTTATTCCACTAGCCATCAGAAGCATAGATTAAGACAGCAAACAAGGTAGGATGCCTTTTGCCAAATTTACAAAAATTGAAGCCAATGATTCCCTTGACTTCTGGCAAGGATAGAGAAAACCAGCACTTTTGTACACTGCTGACATTGAGTCATCCGGCAGTACGCACCAGAACTTAAAACATACATACTCTTCGGAGAACCCAGTGTACCTAAAGAAAAGCATGGTATTTAATGATATTTAAATGGCATTGTCTGAAGGGGAAAAGAGAAAAAGCAATCTGAATATCAACAGGTGAATGGTTGAATATATTTTAGTATATCCATACTATGGAACGTAATGCTTAAATACAGGTAAGGCCTATACGTTTTAAAAGGAATTGTACTGTACAGAATGATCCCATTTTTTAAAATCCCCATAACAATTTATATGCATGTCTGTTTATAGATGGCATGGATGGATACATCCCAAACTGCTGATATCCTTCCATAGGCGGGTTTGAGACAGCAGGAGAGTAAGGGGGAGGGGACTAATCTTTTCTAGATACTTTTGTGTTTGAGGATCCTGTTTTATGTTCTTAACCAATAAACAAAAAGAAAAACTAAACTAGGTTTAGAATATACATTAAAGTTCTTATTTTTTCAAGTGAAAAAGTTGATACTAGCTAAAGTTGATAATTAAGAAAGTGGTAAAATTAGCTTGCTTAGAATTATGGAAATAGGGCTGGCCTGGTGGCGCAGCAGTTACGTTCACGTGCTCCACTTTGGCGGCCTGGGGTTTGCCGGTGCGGATCCCAGGGGTGGGCCTATGCACTGCTTGGCAAGCCATGCTGTGGTAGCCGTCGCACATATAAAGTAGAGGAAGATGGGCACGCATATTAGCTCAGGACTAATCTTCCTCAAAAAAAAAAAAAAAAAAAAAATTATGGAAGCAACCACCAGAAGAAACAGAAAACAGGGACTAGGGATGAGGTGGTAGACTTTTACTCCACTAGAATGAGGCAGCAGATTCTAAGACGTCTGGGCTTAAATGCGGTAAGGAAAGGTTTTAAATGCCTTCACAACTTCAGTAATTCGTATTAATAAGGTAAAAGCCAGGTACATACAATAATAACTAAGAACCATATAAGCAACAATTATAGATATTAGTTAGGTCCCAGGTAAACAAAGGTTTTTTTGTATTCCCCACTATACCTTTAAGACAACTTTTAAGTTACCCTAAAGTGCGAAGGAGCCACATTCAAATGAGTTAAGGTATAACAAGTAAAAAGGACCACAAACTTTATTAAAATAAGTACATGTGACATAGAATATGTACAGATGGCACATGGTGCCAATTTTATTTGCAGATACTATAGTACTCCAACTCAGCTCCCACGTTACACCTTCGCCACAGCCTTGGCTAACTCTTGAACCAGCGCAGAATTCAGCTGTGCTAGAGTGCTGATCTTAGCATGCTTAGAGGCGGCATACTTGTTCTTAATAGTCTGGAAGGGAAAAGCATAGTAATTAATGAAGAAAAACATCCTAAGATCCAATGGTACAGATATTAACTTAAAACATCAACTCCTTAAAAATAAGCTATGCATTTGTGGGCATGAAGTCTTAATTACTTTCACTTTTTTCCCAACACTCTACCGGGCTGCTGATTGACTTACCATGTGCTTTGTTAGCCCACGATTCACCATGACTATATTCTTAGCCAGGTGTTGCATAACAACAAGAAGAGACTCTTCAGTGTACGACAGGTAATGCTGGAGAGTTGGTGTCTATGACAGCAAAGGTTAATGTTAAAAAATGCTCATCAACAATGGTTTTCATAAAATTTCCAGATGTTATTCAAGTGTAAAGTAGGGAGATAGATACTGTTTGACTGATTATAATTAAATTTAAGATAAGCTTAAGACTCCTTTTTCCCCCGAGGTATTATTTCATGTTTCTCTAGAATCCTGTGCTTAAAGCTATTATACATTAACATGCTCAAACCTAATTACACTTTTGTAATTGCTACTTGTCCACCCCAAAGCTAGACTCCAAGTTCCTTGAGGCTGACTTTCTAATTCATAGTTCTATTTCTAGGGTAGCCCATGGCACAGAGAAGAAATATTTGTTGAAATCAATGAATATAAATGAACTTCCAGTACATCATTTGACCTATTTGAGCCTCTCCATCTGTAAGGAGTAGCAGCTGCTCCGCCTTTGAGTCTCAAAGGGATGAAGAAAGATGAAATTAGGTAATGAAATGGAAGCATTCTATGAAGACATTGCAAACGGGATATCATTTTTAATCATTCCCTCAACAGATTCCATATTTACGAATCATCTGAATTGCCCTTAATGAAAACAGTTCTGTCTTCAGGCAAATACTATTTACAATTTAAAAGCTTAGGGTAACCCAGGTCTGTGGGACAGAGCTTACCCATTCACCATTATCGAGAATTTTTAGTGCTAAGCAAAAAGCTCCTGCTGCAATCTGAGAAGGAGGAAAGTGCACCATATCGTAGTCCAACATAGTTAGTTCCATCAGGTATTTGGCCAAAGTATGTTGCTCAACATCAACCTGGAACAAAACCCACGGGTCACTGAGCTTCTGTCAGAGAATTCCACCTTGACAATAACCAGTATGCTCATAACCATAGTTAGAAATGTTTGTCTATAAACTCTCAAATGCAATTGCTCATGGAAGGCCTCAATAATAATATACAGCCTGATTGGAAACAAAGAACATCTAACCACTTCCTTATGTACTTAAAGGTATAAAATATGTCAATTGAATTAGATCTGCTTGGTTAGCAGTATTCCCTAATGTACCACCATTATCAAAAGTTTCTCAAGAAATCTGTACCTCTCCAATCTTAGATGCTCTCCGAAGGAAATGCAGGGGCAGAGGGCGACCCAGGCCAAAATTTAAAGCTCTTAGAATCTTCATTTCCATCTGTCTGATTTGGTGCTTAGTGTAAGTGTTGTCAGTGACAAAGGCGAAGTCACCAATTTCTGGAGGGTACATTTCTTCATATTTGCTTGCAATAAACATGGCCGTGACACCAACCAGCTGCAGCATCTTCTTAGGCACACAATTATTCTGCAATGGAAAATTGCAACTGGATGAATAAGTAATATATATTTGAAAAAGAAGACAAAGAGCTATGAATGAGAGGTAGGAAAGACATACTTCCATAACAAAATCTCCATTAATGATACCCTCAAGATAGATTTTAGCTGAAAAGTCTGTTTCTTATGACTATGCTAGGACCCTGGAAGGGAGAACCCTCAATTACTGAATTACTCACCTGCATGAAGCGATCAATAATGGACACAGTCATGTACATGGTCTCCTGCAGTAACCTGAATTTCATTTGAACCTGCACTAGCCAGTCAATTAGGATGGCTCTCATGTTTCCAGTGACTTCCCGACCCAGTAGGTATTTTGGTCTGACTGATTGCTCTTCCTGCCACAAAAAAAAAAGAAAGAATGCTGATTATCCTTATAAAGAAGATTCCATGTGACATTTCTGACTAGAAATATCCGTCACTACAGAATAGCTCTGGAACATTTAGAATCTCTTATACTTCTAAACTTTATTCATATGGTCACTACAAACAGCTCTATCACTGAAGAAGAAAGCAAACATCACAATGTGACAGGTATTTCCCATTGGCAAATCTTATTATGTTCAATTCACCATCAGTGCTACTGGCCCATGCCCTGTACCCACCTCTTTCCAAATAAAGATGTCATACTATCATCTCAGATCTTTTCACGTAAGGCTAAACCAGAACCTGAGCTTTATTAAGTAGAGAAAAAAGCAGCTCCCAGATCAGCTGGAAGATATGTGCCACCACTCTCCTGCTCCAGGGTTTAAACCCCCAAAACATCATATACAGAGAAGAAGGAACCATCAAGGACCAGCACATACATCTGTTAAACCCAATCCTCCAAAGTTAGAACGCAAACTTTAAAAAGAGAGAAGAAACGCAAAGCAGGTCCTGGCAAAGAAGTCTTCTTGCAGGACAATCCTATAGAAAATGGAGATGCCCAAAAGAACCAGGCAAGAAACTGATATGATGATGCCAAAAGAAGTGAATGCATTATAAAACAACTGGGTAAATTTGGTTAACTGTATAGCTCATGTTGTTGGCAAACAGAATGCTTCCTTGTTTTAGGGGGAAAAGGCAAATGCCACTAATAGAAAGTTTCAGAAGTGGGATGAAATGGAAGAAAATTCCTCTTGGACACAAAAAACAATTTCCCTGCTATCACATGCACATCAGCCACATTGGCCCAAAATGCCTTGTGTTGGGGGTGGCTGTAGTTTTTCAGCATTTTCTCCATTACCAACCACCTCCTGCCTGATAGCTTCCTTCAACAGAGGGTTTAGGACTTACCAGCTCCCAAATGTGAGGAATATAAATATATCATTCAATCTGTGGGCTTTCCATTAGAAAGACCATGGTAGTGTCCACTCTCACTTTGGAATCTCCCCGTTCAAAATAGAAAATAAAGACTTCACTTGTTTATTTAGCAACGTTTTATTTTTGGAATTCTATGAAGGAGATTTTGAAAGTGAAATCTACTATTAAGAAATGATGCTCATATATATGGATGGCCAATAGGCACATGAAAAGATGTTCATCATCACTGATCATCAGGGAAATGCAAATCAAAACTACACTAAGATATCACCTTACACCCATTAGAATGACAAAAATAACCAAAAAGTAACAAATGTCGGAAAGGTTGTGGAGAAAAAGGAACCCTCATACACTGCTGGTGAGAATGCAAACTGGTGCAGCCACTATGGAAAACAGTATGGAGATGTCTCAAAAAATTAAAAATAGAAATACCATATGACCCAACCATCCCACTACTGGGTATCTATCCAAAGAGCTTGAAGTCAACAATTCCAAAAGTCCCATGCACCCCTATGTTCATTGCAGCATTATTTACAATAGCCAAGATGTGGAAGCAACCTAAGTGCCCATCAACAGATGATTGGATAAAGAAGATATGATATATATATATATATATATATATACACACACACATACACACACACACACACACACACACACACACTGGAATACTACTCAGCTGTAAAAAAGAACAAAATCGTCCTATTTGCAACAACATGGATGGACCTTGAGGGAATTATGTTAAGTGAAATAAGCCAGACAGAGAAGGACAATCTCTGTATGACTCCACTCATATGAGGAATTTAAACATGTAGACAAAGAAAACAGATTAGTGGCTACCAGGGAAAAGGGGGCGGGGGGGTGGGGGGTGGGCACAAAGGGTGAAGGGGTGCACCTACAACACGACTGACAAACAATAATGTACAACTGAAATTTCACAAGATTGTAACCTATCATTAACTCAATAAAAATTAACAAAAGAAATGCTGCTCATGTCCTGCTTGAACTATTATAAACTGTTAACTGAAATATCTTTAATAAAGCTAGATGCAGTTTAGAAAAAACAAAGACTCTAATAATACTGACCTCAAGTTGTCTCAGATAAGCATAGATGTCTTTCACATATTCACTACAAAGGTTTGGATCAGCTCCATCTTCTGCATCCACATCATTCACTGCAAGAATTACGTCAGAGAAGGCCTGACACAGATATTCTTCTGCAGGGGCACATCCAGATGTTTCCATTGGGCTTGGAGAGGGAGTATCAACCTTCAAACAGAGAGACCTTTTGAAATAATAGCAAAGAGGAGCATCCAATCTGGGCATGAAGGTCCGATTATTGGTACCGACTCAAGAGACCATCTGCCGAACAGACATACAATTCATTTCCTTAAAGGAAAAGGATCTTCTTTTCAAATTTATTCTATTTCTCTTTAGGAAGTGATTAATATGAAACATGCCAACTTAGACTAAGCCAATTTGAAGAGAGCAGAACCTAAACGCTAACAGATAAAACAGAGAAGCAAATTCATATCCTAGACTTTCTTTCAAAGGAAACTGATAAGCAATGAATCTGTTTATTAGCGCCATGGGAAGTTAACCCAAATAAATGACATCAGTCTTTTGTCTTTCTGTCAAAATATGGACTGCTTCTCACTGCTTAGGAGAACAGAAGTTCTGTCTTGACTACTAAGGATTAACTGACATCATTATCATTAACTATTTCAAGCATTTATTGAACACTTTCTTCAAGTCAAGCTCTGTGCTAGGCACTGGCTTTATGGTGTCCTCCAGTGGCTTTGAATTGGGAAGAGATGAGCAAATGTAGTAAGGAGATTGATTCTAAGAACAAGGGTGGGGTTGGGGGAAGTTAGGGAATGCTTTAGGAGTTGATGCTTGAGCTGTTTTGAAGGATGAAAATGTCATTAGCTAAAAGAAACAGAAGGTGGGAAAGCAAAGGCAAGAAGCAGCATGGGATTTTCTAGGAAACCTTAGTTGGTTTGGAATGGGAAATTAAAGACTGCGCATGCTACAGGTTTCCTGTGCTATGTCCCAAAAGTCAATACTAAAGCAATAGCCTCAAAAAGTTTTTTTAATGATTGGCACCTGAGCTAACAACTGTTGCCAATCTTCCTATTTTTTTTTTTCTTTCTTCTTCTTCCTAAAGCCACCCAGTACATAGTTGTATATTCTAGTTGTGAGTGCCTCTGGTTGTGCTGTGTGGGACACTGCCTCAGCATGGCCTGATGAGCGGTGCCATGTCTGCGCCCAGGATCCAAACCGGTGAAACCCTGGGCCGCCCAAGCGGAGCGCATAAACTTAACCACTCAACCACGGGGTCGGTCCCTAGACTCAAAAAGTTTTAACTAAGTTTTTAAAATTAGAGCTTCAGAATGTAGTTCATTGCAACTTCAGCAAAGTAGCCTCTTTTAGATGGTCTGCTTTTCCTTCACAGAAATAGATACATTTACACACCTGATAGTTAATAAAAAGTTCTTGGTTTTTGAGGCTACACATTAACTCATCTTCTTACCTCCTCTCTGAAGAGCTACACTTTCTTTCTGCTTTACACCTTTATATACTCCAATGTTACAGGCTTATTAATTATCCAGTGGCCATATTAGGGAGTTAAAAAGAAAAGATTCAAGAGAATAATTTGTGTTTCAGTTAACAAATTCTGGTCAGAGATGGCTTGTACCAAAGACAGCAAAATCTCTGGTCTAGGCAGCTGCTACTCAATACTGGTAACAAAAGAGGAGCAGTAGAATAAAACGATTAAAAGCACAAGTTCTGCCGTGAGACAGCCAGGTTTTGAATCCAATATGTGCCACTGATTAGATGTGTGACTCTAGAAAAGACACATACTTTTCTAAACCATTATCTATTATCTAAATAAGTAGAGGTAATAAGATTATGTTAATACATGTAAAGTGCTTAGCAGAAACTACCTCCTGCTAAGCCCTGGATAAATGTTACTATTATTACTATTTATCTAAATGATATCCCATTCATTAGTAAAACGAGGGGAAAGACACAATCAACAGATTCTAAAATAGCACAAGTTTACCAAAATAGGCTCAGGAGACAGTTTTTCTTCTTTAACAGGCTCAGGTTCTGGTTGTGGCTCTGGCTCCAGCACGGGCGCCTTTTCCAGAGGTTTTGGTAGTTTTTTAGCAATAACTTTTCCAGCAGTTAAAGTTTTTGCTTCCTGTGGATGAAAGGGAGAAAATGGAATGTTTCTCTAAGAGTCACAGAAGGTGGCCTCTTACAGGAAAGAAGCTGCATCGGGAAGATAGGTACCTTTTTCAGAGGCAGCTTGGCCTGTGGCTGTTCACTGACTTTGTTACCGATGTCTCCAAGAGCTGTTCTTGGCCTCAGCCCGGGCTTGGAGGCTGCAGCAGTGGCCACAGGCACGCGCTTGGCGCCTGTCATACTGACCTTTGCCTTATTTTCAGTATTAATTTTCGTGTTCTGAAAGGAGCAAGACCACTTTGAGAGCTGGCCCAGCCAGGTTAGAGTAAGTCAAGGGTTAATTAAGGGGGAACGAGGGAGAGGCTCTCAGGAGGAAAGGCGGCTGTAAATGGGTCCAAAGGAAACCCACTGGGTCTACGCCATGGCTGTGAAAGGCGGCTTCCTCCCAGAACCTCTTGCGCCCATCGAGGTTTAGTCCCCGCCCGCCCTAAAATACTACTAATTTACACTTGAAAGGAAACCGAAAAGCCTTCAATTGCAGGCAACTTCTCTGCGGAAAGAGGGTCACGCAGTCGGTGGGAGCCCCCGCAGGGACCCTGGCTCTCCATCAACCCTCCACTCGCCCCCTCAACGTGTATCCAAGCCCCGTCCAGTTCTCTTCCTCACCTTTCCCCGTCCGTCCGACCCCCAAACTCCCCCGACATGCCAGGGGCCCACCGACCCCCCCCCCCGCCCACCTTCCCCCCCAAATCGCTGCTCGGGTCCGCTCCTGCCGAGGGTGGGGAGGGCCTCCGGAAGGCGAGAAGACACACAGCGGGCGAGTAAGGCCGCGTTTGTTCACCGTCCGCAGCAGCTCACCCTGGTGACCCGGAGCGCCATGGCCTCCTCTTCACCAGGCAGCAGCTCAGTGGGGAGAAGCAGAGCAAGGGAGCCCCCGACGAGCCCGGACCTGCACCCACCGCCGACCAACAGCCGTTCCTCCGCAACACGCCGGGAGGAGCCGGGCTGGCCCAGGTTTAAACCCCGCGCCGCTCCCTCCTTATTGGGCTGTTCGTGGCACTCGCTCCCTCCCCATTGGCGGCTGCGGGTTCCTGCGAGAATGCGTTTCCATGGAGATCCCGCGATGTTGTTCGAGGGGGGCGGAGCCAGAGCGAGGCTGTGGTCCCAGGGAGCCCGCCAGGCCCTCACGTGGTCTGGTTCCGCGCCTGCGCTTCTGGGCAGCTGCCGCTGCTGCCTGGAGAGGCTGTAGGTGTGTCGCCCACCTGGAGAGGCAAGTTTGTGCGCCCCGGAGGTAGCCAAGCGCACGGCCTTGTATCTCGGAAGAGTGACAGTGGAGCAGTGGCAGTTTGAGAAAATGAGAAGCTGTAGGGCTCTAGTCCTACGTATTGTTACACACTTTCCTTTTCTACAGAGGAGAGGCTTTTATATACTACCCTCTTTGGTTTGATCATTCCAGCACTCTAGGGTGGAGGAACTGAAGCTCAGAGAGGCTTTGGGTGGCTTTCCCCAAATCATAAATTAGTAACACAGGGACTGAACGTAGGGTTTTTTCTTCTTTTATTGGATCTGTGATGTTTCCACAACACTAATTGTCTCAAGAATATTGTCAGCTTCTTAACCTGCCAGATTACTTTCAAATTGTTTCCCAAAGCCAATCTTCTTGTTTGAAAATAATTTCGAACTTAGAAAAGGTGGAAACAAAAATATTGCAAGGAACACATGTATAACCTTTACCCAGATTCAGCTATTCCTACGCTTAGCTCATTTGCTTTGTTATTTACTTAATCTCTCTTTCTATATATAGATCTATGTATAACTATATAAAATTTTTTTCTGAAACTTGGAGGGTAAGTTATATATATCATGGCCCTTTATCCCTCACTTCTTCAGTATGTATTTCCTAAGCAAAAGGAATATTCTCTTAGATAACCACAATAAAGTTATCAACTTCATAAATTTAGTTTATTACAGTATTTTATTCAACCTAGTTTATATTCCAGTTTTGTCAGTTGACATAATAATGTCCTTTATCACTTTTTCCCTCCTCCAGTACAGGATCTATTCTAGGATCAGGTATTGCATTTAGTTTCCTTTAATCTGAAACAGTTTCTACAGTTTTTCTTTGTCTTTTATAACACTGATTTTTTTTTTGAAAGATTTTATTTTTTTCCTTTTTCTCCCCAAAGCCCCCCGGTACATAGCTGTATATTCTTCGTTGTGGGTCCTTCTAGTTGTGGCATGCGGGACGCTGCCTCAGCGTGGCCTGATGAGCAGTGCCATGTCCGTGCCCAGGATTCAAACCAACGAAACACTGGGCCGCCTGCAGCGGAGCATGCGAACTTAACCACTCAGCCACAGGGCCAGCCCCTGTAACACTGATGTTTTTGAAGAATACAGTACTGCTTGCCACTTTTTGAAAAATAGAACTTTCTTATTTTTGTGTTTGTCTCGTGGTTCCTTTTGAGTTAAATCTAGGTTATGCATTCTTTTTTTTTTTTTTTTTTTGGTGAGGAAGATGGTCCCTGAGCTAACATCTGTGCCAGTCTTCCTCTATTTTGTATGTGTGATGCCACCACAGCATGGCTTGATGAGCAGTGTGTAGGTCCGCACCTGAGATCTGAACCTGTGAACCCCGGGTCGCTGAAGCGGAGCACACAAACCTAACCACTGTGCCACCAGGCCAGCCCCAAATTAAGGTTATGCATTCTTGACCTCATAGGTGATGCCATGTTCTTTTCAGGGGATCACCCCTGCAGACACATGATGTTCAGCTGTTTGCCATAAGTGACGTTAATTTTGATCACTTGGTTAGGGTGTTGCTTGGTTTCTCTACTGTACATTTACTGTTTGTTTGTTTTACCTTGTAACTAATAAAGTATCTGTGGGAAGAGCTTTAAAACCATGATCCTCATCAGTTTTCACCTTAGATTTCACATCCCCTCACAGCAGCACCTCCTTAGAAACTTGAAACTCTTGTTTCATTGCCATGGGCTCTATCTAGCTGAAGCTGGTTAAAAAAACCTAAATTTTGACTGACCCTAGGATACCAGGCCTTGACTAGACCTAAATGAAGACCCTCCCCGACCGTTGCACAGTGGAACTTCTTTTAACCCAGTAGTTCTCAACTGGGGAACATTTTATCCCACAAGGGACATTTGGCAACATCTGGAGACACTTGTGGTTGTCATAATTGGAAGAGTGCTACTGGCATCTAGGGGGTAGAGATCAGAGATGCTGCTAAACATCCTACAATGCACAAGATAACACCCACCCACCAAACACACACACAGTTATCCAGCCCAAAATGTCCATAGCCCAAGAGTGCTAAGCCTGAGAAATCTTGCCAACTATGTATATAGCGATGGACTCATTTCTGTTCAGAATGCTAGTTTTCAATGTTTAATTAGCGTAAGTACCATGGTTCACCTCCTTTATTTATAACACTTAAAAATTTCTGACTTTTGTGCTCAGTGAACTACTCCATGTTCTCTCCCCTGGCCAAGTTAACAGTACCAACAGCATACCAGGCACTGTTCCAGGTGCTAGGAATATACCTTTGAACAAAGCAGAGGAGATCCCTGCTCTCATAAAACTTAAATTCCAGTAGGAAAGACAGCGAGAGAGACACTAAACAAGTAAATATGTAAGTAAAGTGGAAAAATAATCCCATAGTAATAACTGCTAGGCAGAGAATGAAAAGAGAGTGATGAAAACAGAGTGACTTGGTAGCTATCTTGGACTTGGTGGTCAGGGATGGTCTGAGAAGGTGACATTTAAATTGAGGCTTAAATGACGAGAAGGAGACCATTTCAGGTAGAAGAACTAGCCTGTGAAAACCCAGTGATAGGAATGGGCTCGTCATGTTCAGAAGAGCTAGTGTGGCTAGAGTGTGGGGCTGAGGGGGTAGGGGGTGGGATGGGAGCCAAGCAGAGATGAGATTAAAGAGATTGGAAATGGTAAAATTATACAAGTCCTTGTAAACCAAGATAAGGAGTCTGGGGTATAATAAGTGCAGAGGAAGCCATGTTGGAGGGTTTTAAGCCAAGGTGTGGCATAATCTGTCTTTCAAAAAGATTACCTTAATCATTGTGGAGAGAATGTATTTAGGTGGGGAGGAGACAGGGGAAATAGGAGAAGAAGAGAAGCAAGGGGAGCCATTAAGAGGCTATTCTAAGAGGCCAGGCAAAAGATGATGCCGTGGATGGTACTTGTAGTGCTAGACAGAAAAGGATGGGTTCTGGATATACGTTGGAGGTAGACTTGGTGGGTCTTGATGGCGTGCATGCTTGGAGTAAGAGAAAAAAGAATCAAGGATGACTCATAAGTTTTGGCTTGAGAAACTGAAGCAGAAGAGACTAAGAGATAAGCAGCTTTTAGAGGGTAGCAGGTTTTGGATAGGAGATCATGAATTCTGCTACATTTGGAATGCTTAAAGATACACAAGAGGAGAGGTCCACTAGGCAGAGGTCAGGTGAGAGGCAAAGCCTCCTTTGGTTATAGATAGTATTTAAACCCTCACACACATGAGGTCATCTAGAGAAGGAACTTAAAGAAGAGTAGATACCCAGGAGCAACCCCTGGGGCCCTTCATATTTAAATATTGTGCAGAGTGGGAGAAGCCAGTTAAGAAAATTGGGCAAGAACACCAGAGAGGTAGGAGGCCAAATAGTGGTATCTAGAAAAGAGAAGGCAGTGTTTCAGAGAGGGAATAATGGTTTAACATGGCTGATTGAATATACACATTTATCTCTCTGTTTTTTCCTGAAGACAGTAAAGGGATTTTTAAAAAATGCAAAACTCTCAAGGATGGGCAAGGAGACAATAATGACAACGTTTAGGAAGCAGGAAAGCACATTGAAGAATGGTAATAGAAGTACCAGGCAGCCCAAGAAAGTTGAAATCTAAGCTGGCAGTGGAAAGGCAGGAAGCGAACTGATTCCCGCTACAGCCTCCAGCAAATCTCAGGAATTGGAGGCCCCAGGAGACTATGAAATTGGTGGTGTAGGTGGAGCTGAAAACAGGATCAGTTGATTCCCTCCTGCACATCTGAACGCAGTGAGAGTGCAGCCTCTTCCCGGTTGGCAGATGACTGGAGGTTTATTTTATGTTCTGGAGAGGCCAAACTGAAAGAACTCTGGAGTTCAAATGGAGTAAAAGTCTTCATACCAAATGGTGAGACCTCCAGTTCCCTTCTTCCACTCAGTCCCTGAAATCCCGGCAGCTGAACATGTACCCTCCTAAATGAGATAAGAGCATGCTTCTCTGGGGAATGGATCAGCCCAAGAGAAAAGTCTTTAAGACTTTTTTAAAGTATTTTTAAAATACTGATAGTTAGGGTGTGCAATGAAATAGCTGGGTTACCCTTAAAATCACGCTCTCTACTTGACATACTTACATTCTGACACAGAGCTTCTAATCAATGTTTTAATGTCTTACTCTTAACTATTAATAGCCATCCAAGGAGCACCAGACATTTGAGGAAATCCTCCAACTTGAAAGAAAAAGACCAAAACAAACATAAAAACAAACTCCAAGGGAACAGGCAATTCTAGGAGTAGAAAGCTAAGAAATAAAAATGTTAACCATCTATATCATCAGAGAAATGAAAGATAGTAATGCACCAGAAGCAAGTTTAAAAAAGAACTCTGGGAAATTAAAAATATGAGAGTAAAAATTAAAAATGCAACAGCAGCATGCCAACCATGTGCCCGAGTGGTTAAATTTCCATGCCCTCTGCTTTGGCGGCCTGGGTTCATGGGTTCAGATGCTGGGTACAGACCTACTACACTCATCAGCCAAGTGTGAGGCATCCCACATACAAAATAGAGGAAGACTGGCACGGATGGTAACTCAGGGCTAATCTTCCTTACCCAAATAAATAAATAAACAAATAAAAATGCAATAGCAGGTTTGGAAGAGAAAGTCAAGGAAATTTCCCAGAAAAAAAAAGCAGAGATGAACTATAGAAAAGATAAGAATATTAGAGGATCAACAAGGTCTGACATACCACTAATAGGGGTTCGAGAAAAAATGACCAGAGAAAATTCAGGGAGAAGATGATCAAAGAAATAATACAAGAAAAACTCCCAGAACTGAACAACATGAGTTTCTTGAATCCATCTCTGAGTGCCCTGCACAAGTGAACAAAGGACTCATGCCATGGCACATTGTGCTGGCGTATAACATTAAGAATAATGGGAAGACCCTAAAAGGAAACAAAATCAGACAGCATATAAAGGATCCAGAATCAGAATGGAATTGGACTTTCAACAGCAGTGTTGAAAGCTAGAACATTCTGAGGGAAAATGATTTTCAATTTATAATTCTGTACCAAGCCAAGCCATCAAACAACCATGAGCTGGAATAAATGCATTTTCAGGTTTACAAAGTCTAAAAAATTATCTCCCATGTGCTCTTTCTTAGGAAGTCATCACAGTGTGTAGTCTCCCAAAACAAGAATGAAAAAGAAAAAAGAGGAAGATGTAGGATCTAAGAAACAGTAGTTCCAACACAGCAGAGGGGCAAAGGAAATTCTCAAGACTTGGATGATCCTAGGCTGGCACTTTTCAGTAGGACTAGAGAGCCATCAGTGCACGCTGGAGTAGAATGACAGGGATGGTGGGCTCTAAGTGGGACATCTCCAAGTGGAAAAATGAAGTTGATAAATTACCTGATGCATTTGAATGTGCTGAGGAGAGATTTACGCTTCTGGTAGAGTTGGAGAAAAATTAGTGACAGGTATAGACAGGTAAAAGTAGGCAAGTGAAAATAAGGTAATATTAGATCTGGAACAAACTAGAAGTTGTTAAAAGAAAAAACGGAAATGTAATCACAATAGGGTACATGGGGCACTATGGTAAATCATACAGTCGTAGTAATGGAAACACTGAATATTGATTTAATGAAAAATTATGATTCAACTGTATTGGGAGGTTGGGGGAGAAAGAGTGACGTGCATGATTGTGCATGTGTGCTGGTGGTGGCATAAAAGAGCGAAACCCTTGGTGGATAATTTTTAAAACTGTATAACCAAAAAATAGTAGTATAAGGACATTATTGAGAATTATGACTATAAACAGCAAATCACACAGAATAGAATGGAAAATGGTTAAAAGAATAGAAATGGTTCCTTTTAGAGAGCAAGAATGTGCTGCTGATCAGGGGTGTGCTGATTTTAAGTTTTAAAGAACTATCTGACTTAAAACTGCACATATGTAACTGAAGAAAATTAAGTTAAAGACAGCAGTGATTAATTGTGTTGACTGAAAATCAGGGACATTCACACTAAATGGAATAGAAACAGGAGTTGAAAAAGAAGACTCAGGATATATAGAAATATCGTATATTTAGAAATAACTTCTTCAGTTATATACACTGACTGTCCCATTTGTAAAGCTGATATATACTTGAACCTCTTACCTCTGTTCCTTGAATTGTTGATATTAGTTTTGCCATTTTTTTAGGTTTTAGATGCGACATCTAACAGTCAAGGAAGTTATACCATAAAGAGTGAATCCTCCTCCACAAACAAAAATGATTAAAAAGTTCTTGGATATCCTTTAAGAACATCCTATGCATATAGAAGAGTACATAGATTTTAAAAGAATCTTTAAATATTTTTCTTTTTTTGGTGAGGATGACTGGCCCTGAGCTAACATCTGTTGTCAATCCTCCTCTTTTTGCTTGAGGAATATTGTCATTGAGCTAACATCCATGCTAGTCTTCCTCTGTTTTGTATGTGGGACACCACCACAGCATGGCTTGATGAGTGGTGTGTAGGTCTGCATGTGGCACCCAAACCTACAAATCAGAACTCATGAACTTAACCACTATGCCACTGGGCAGGCCTCTAAATCTTTTTTTTTAACTATGAATAAATCAAGTTATTCAATCAATAGGTACTGTTTGAGCTTTAACTATGTTTTACACACTGTGCCTAAGGATATCTGCTTTTAAGGTGCTCACATTCTTACAGATATAAATTATTACAATATGATAGCAATAGACAGGGTTCCCTTTTCGCATCAGCCCCTTATTTTCCTCCCTTTTTCATCTCTCATGAACAGCGGCATATTGGTTAAGGGGACAAAGGTCATCGTTAGCATTATAACTCTATTATAAGGACTTTTTTTGCAGGTGATAAGAACTCAACTCCAATTGGCCTAAGTAACAAAGGAAATTTATTGGCTCTCAACACTGACAAGTCCAAGGAGTACATAGCTTGAGGCATAGTTGACTCCAGCTCTCAACAGAGCCTCTCTCCATCTCTTCTTGTGCTTTCCTCTCTGAAATTTAAGACTCTTTAAAACTTTAGAGAAAAAATCAAGTAACAGAATACTGTATTGAGAGAGCTAGAATCTTCAAGATGCCTCTGCTCCTGATGCAGGCTCAGTGGGCCAAGGAGTCGAAGGAAAGATTTCTTGGACTCTCAAGGTCTGGTGGTAGTGCTCTTTTATTCAGAAAATAGCATGGGGCCAGGACCTGTGGGCAGTAAGAGCTGCAGTGTGTTGAGGGTAGGGCTGAATTTATAAGGCATAGGTATGTGAGTTATTTTTTTTACTAGACAAAGGAAAGATCATGTAAAAGAAAGTTGTTAAAATGATATCAGTGCAGGTGGGGTCTGGTTATTGTGTGGTCTATAATTTTAGATGAGAATCAGGTCAGGATGTCCCGTACTTCCCGGAGGGTGATAGGGATCAGCATGTAGGCCAGAATGTCTTGGGCTTCCCTCCCTGGGGCAGCCTTGATCCACATCACTCCTACCCTACCCCACTGCGTGTATGTGTGTGGACGTGGGCACATGCAAATTCATTTACAGAGGTAAGACTGTTGAAGAATTAGTACATGAGAAGATAGTGAAAAACCGTTTTTGTTATATTTAGTATGTGGTCTGTATGTATTTAAATTTTTCTTGAATTGGCTCTCATGCAAAAAATCTCCTCAGCCCTGAGGCTCTGTTTATTGTGATTAATTATAGCAGTTGGGCAATGGGACCTTGGTTACAAAGCCTAACTTTAGTCCTCATAAGGACTTTCGGTTTGCAGAGTTAAGTGATGGCGAGAAGACGGAGGCAATAAAAGGGAATGAAGAAGAGAAAGGGCAAGTAATGAAAGAGGAGGCCGGAGAGAAAAGTGATGGAGAAGGAGAGAGGGCTCCTGTCAGTCCTGGAAACTGAAGTAGGATTTTCCTCCACAGTCCACTCCCAGTGTTGCTCTGCTTGCACAGTAATCAGCCTTTGTATAGTGAGTAGTCTTTCCAGAAGGTGAGTAGCTTGAGACTCTAAAGCCTGGGGCTGAGGAACCTTTGCTACAGTACAGAGCAGGAGCTTGAAAGCACAGTTGGTCTTGTGTTGGTGCCCAGCTGTACTTTATAATCAGCTGTTTGGTGGAGTCAGAGGTGGGAGCGGATGAAAAGTGCCTTTGATCATCCAAAACCTTTGTGATGCTCCTAGCTGAGGAAGCTGAAGCTCAGAGTTTTAGCAGATTTGTCACATAGTCAGGATACGGACAAGTCAAGCTTCAAAATCATAGCTAAGTCCACTGATTTTTCCTGATTAGCAATTGATAAATAAATGACAGGCAATAGGATATATTCTAGTATATGAGGAAGCCTTTTGGTGTAAAACTAACTTGGCCTGAACTTGTTTTTCCAAAAGGGGCTGACATGGCCATTGAGCATGCATTGTGTGTCTGCTTTAAGTATTTACTGCGTCACAAAGACAAGAACAATGCCCTTAAAGATAAGGATGTAACTTCCCCCACACTGGTATTTCCTTAAGGATAAGCTTCTCTACCTAAACTAGGGATTGCATACTGACCTGCTGTGCTCACCTTGTAGCCCACTCACCTTGAGACCACAAACCTGCTGTGTTCACCACATTGCTGTGCTGTCAAAGCAATCTCATGACTATTGTGAAAGGGACATTCCTGTGAGATGTGATACATGCTCTTTGTATATAACAACTCTGTACACCCCCACTTCTTTGGAGTGCTCCATTCCTTTGGAAAGGACTCACCCAGGCTTACATCGTCCTCAGAGTTGGCTGATAATAAATTCACCCCAGTTTTGATTTATAGATTTTTTTCCTGCTTTTTCTCCCCAAGTCCCTCCAGCACATAGCTGTGTATTGTAGCTGTGGGTCCTTCTAGTTGTGGCATGTGGGACGCCGCCTCAGCATGGCCTGATGAGCGGTGCCATGTCTGTGCCCAGGATCTGAACCAGCGAAACCCCAGGCTGCTGAAGCAGAGTGGGTGAACTTAACCACTCGGCCACGGGGGCGATCCCTGATTTATAGATTATTTATGGGTTATGTCAACACAATGTATGCCCTCTCCTCCATAAAGGTCTTTCTAATCTCCCAGGAGAGTTTTCTTCTGCTTCTGAACTCAGAACAGTATTACATTTACCCTTCTCCCAGCCTCTATCTCTTCATTTTTTTTTTGAGGATGATTAGCCCTGAGCTAACTACAGCCAGTCCTCCTCTTTTTGCTGAGGAAGCCTGGCCCTGAGCTAACATCCGTGCCCATCTTCCTCTACTTTAATGTGGGATGCCTACCACAGCATGGCGTGACAAGCAGTGCCATGTCTGCACCCGGGATCCAAACCGGCGAACCCTGGGCCTCCGAGAAGTGGAACGTGCAAACTTAACCGCTGTGCCACCAGGCTGGCCCCTATTTTTTTTTTGAAAGATTTTATTTTTCCTTTTTCTCCCCAAAGCCCCCTGGTACATAGTTGTGCATTCTCAATTGTGGGTCCTTCTAGTTGTGGCACGTGGGACGCCACTTCAGCATGGCTTGACGAGCAGTGCCATGCCTGCGCCCAGGATTCAAACTGGCGAAACCCTGGGCCACCAAAGCGGAGCGGGCAAACTTGACCACTTGGCCACGGGGCGAACGCCCCCCTTCATTCTTTTTTACATATTTTTATATGCTCAGTAACTATTGCCTTCCTGTAGAGACAGAGGCCATATCAGACCTCTTTGTGTCATCCACTGTTTTATATATATCAGATGTCTGTTGACTAAATAGGTGCCTTTAACATTTCCCCTGGATTAATTTAAGACTATTGCCTTGATTTCATAAGACTGCAAGGGATCATCTCATATTCACTGGATCCGGACATCATCATTTTAAGTCAGAAAATAAGCGACTGGCTCTTAGATCACAGCTATGCCGGTGGGTCTGATTCCTAGGCCAGTCGGTGTCTAGCCCACTACATCAATTTGCAGTCTTTCATATTAGGCATTCCTATCCTGCCCCTCTGGAAAAGCGAGGCAGCCTCACAATGGGAAACTCTACTTGAAGGAAGGCATTTGAAAAGTATCAGTCAGTGTAACTTCACCTGTTGCTATTTCAGGGCTAGACAATTAACCAGCATGATTACTTAACAGGTCTATGCTTAACTTGTAACCTGGTATTCATGTACCTTCAATGCTCTGCTTTCTAACCTTCCTTTCTAATCACAGGCCTACTCATCCCATACTCAAAAGCCACTACGATGCAAAGCTGAACTACTAATAGGTTTGCACAGTTCATTCCAGGTGGAATTAATCCCCTTGCTATCATATTTCCAACCCCACCGGTCCCTTAGGTCTATCAAATGCCACCTCACCTGTGAAGCTGCATCCTCTTCCATTCAGCTAAAAGTAACCTCCACTTTCTGAATTTTGCCACTCCCTTATGGCAACAAATCTCTCTAAATCTTGAATTATAGTTATTTACATATTTTTATTTGTGAGGAAGATTGGCCCTGAGCTAGCATCTGTTGCCAATCTTCCTCTTTTGGCTTGAGGAAGATTGTTGCTGAGCTAACATCTGTGCCAATTGTCCTCTATTTTATGTGGGATGCCACCACAGTGTGGCTTGACCAGCAGTGCTAGGTCCACCCCCTGGGATCTGGGCCTGCAAACCCTGTGCCGACAAAGCGGAGCATGTGAACTTAACCGCTATGTCACCAGGCCAGCCTGGGTATCTACATCTTGTCTTCCCTACTGTAATAAGCATATTGAAGGCAGGTTTGTGTCTCATTTTTTACCCTAAACAGCAAACTTATAATAAGAGGCAATGAATATGTTACCTAATCCAAGTCATCAGCCTCTCTCACTTGGGCTTTGGCAAAAACCTTCTACCTCTCCCCTAGATTCCACTTTCATCCTCCCACCCTGATCCCGTGTTACTCTGAAACACATCAGCTCAAGTCAGTCCCTTCCTCAAAGCCCTCCACCGGCTTTCCAAGTCCTCATCACACCATCTGCCTAACCTTGCTCTCACACTGGCGTTCTTGCTCTTCTATCATGCTAAGCATCTCCTCCTAGAAGCCATTTCATTTGATGTTCTCTCAGCCTAGAGTAGTGAATATTAGTAGAATATAGTCTAGGATACTGGATATTGTTTGCCTCCCTACTTAAATCGGGTTCTAAAGTCTTCTTCCATAGGGATCCTCTTTGGCCCTGTCACTCTATCCTCGTATTCTGCTTTACTTAAAAGGGTCAATCCTGGGGCTGGCCCTGTGGCCGAGTGGTTAAGTTTGCACACTCCGCTGCAGGCGGCCCAGTGTTTCTTTGGTTCGAATCCTGGGCGTGGACATGGCACTGCTCATCAAACCACGGTGAGGCAGCGTCCCACGTGCCACAACTGGAAGGATCCACAACGAAGAATATACAACTATGTACTGGGGGGCTTTGGGGATAAAAAGGAAAAAAAAATAAAATCTTTAAAAAAAAAAAAGGGTCAATCCTGAAACCAGATTGCCTAGTTTGGAAAGTTGGCTTTACCACTTACTAGATGTATGATTTGGGACAAGTTAGTTAAACTTTTTCTGCCTCAGTTTCTTCATCAGTAAAATGGGGTAATATTGTTTAAAATAGTGCCCATCTGGTACCTGGGAAGAGTTCAATAACTTATTGCTTTTCTTCATAGTGCTTATCACAACCTGACGCTTTTACACATTAGTCTGTGTCCTCCACCAGAAAGTAAGCTGCATTAGGGCGAGACTTTGTTTGATTGATGACTTTATCCCTAGTTCCTAGACAGTGTCTTGGTATAAAAGACTTAAATGAATTTTTGTTGAGTATGAATGAATTTATTAAATGTTAAAAAAACCCATAAACTAT
The DNA here is from genome assembly GCF_041296265.1 of Equus caballus. NCBI lineage: Eukaryota > Metazoa > Chordata > Mammalia > Perissodactyla > Equidae > Equus > Equus caballus. The sequence continues at coordinate 19,438,868 of NC_091704.1, forward strand.
TGAATTATATTATTTTCTTAAACAGACTTTCCATAACTGTGTGAATATTAATACTGATAGGTCTATGTACTGTACTGTCGCAGGAAGAAACCTCCTTGGCCTTTAAATTCAAATGGAAAATAACCATAAAGTGGAACAACATGCACATGAAAAAATCTAGTCCACTATACTGCATTATTGATCAGTTAAACCAAACTTAATATGTGATAACACCAGAGTACTAGGAGAAGAAATGCACTTAAAGTGCTTACTACAGTACCTAGCACATAGCACCTTCTAAATTAATAATTACTAGCCAACTATAGAAACACTTAAAAAAGAAAATGCGATATAGAAGTTAAATTATAATTAAGAAGATTTTGACAGTTGTATACATCTGTGTAACCACTACCCTGCTCTAGATATGGAATATTTCCATCACTCCAAAAAGATCCTCCCTGTCCCTTTTCAACAAACTCTCTGTCCCCCCCGAGGCAACCATGTGGTAGGTAGGACCCCACCAAAGATGCCCTTGCCCTAATTAATGCCCAGAACCTGAGACTGTGAGTATACCTGTTAATGTTACATGGCAAAAGGGACTTTGAAGACCTTGCGATAAGGAGATTATCCTGGATTACCCGAGTGAGTCCAATGCAACCACACGAGTCCTTAAAAGTAGAAGAGGAAGGCAGAAGAGTGGGTCAGAGAAAGATGCAACAGTAGAAGAGGCAGTTGAGACTTGAAGTATGAGGAGCACATGACCCACTGTTGCTGGCTTTGAAGACAGAGGAATGGCACCACAAGTCAAGGAATGCAGGTGGCCTTTATCACCACCTGCTGGGAACACTAGCAAAGAAACAGGGACCTCAGTCCTACAACCACAAGCACTGAATTTTAGCCAACAGCTTGAATTGAGCAAAGAAATGGATTCTCCCCTAGAGCCTCCAGAAAGAAATGCAGCCCTGCAGCATCTTGATTTTAGCCCAGTGAGATCCACACGACTTCTGACCTACAGAATCGTAAATAAGTTTCTGTTAAGTCAGTAAGTTTGTGGTAATTTATGACAGCAATAGAAAATTATTATGAACCACCGTCTGTGCTCTGTCACTAGATTAGTCATCTCTGTCCTGGGACTTCATGTGCATGGAATCATACAGTAGGAACTCGTGTCTGGCTTCTTTCACTTAACATAACGTTTTTGAGATTTGCCTGTATTGTTTGTAACAATAATTTTTTTAACTGTTGAGTAGTATTCCATTATGAATACACACATCTATTCATCCATTCTCTTGTTGATGGACATTTGGGTTGTTTCTGGTTTGGGGCTATGACAAATACATACATTCTTATACAAGTCTTTTTGTGGACACATCTTTCCATTTCTCTTGGGTAAATACCCAGGAGTGGAAGTGCTGGGTTACAGGGTAGATGTATCTTTAACTTTAAAAGAACTGCCAAACACTTGGCTGCATGATTTTACACTCCTACTAGCACTATGTGAGTTCCAGTTGCTCCATATCCTCACCACTTCACTGAACTGACCACTTAAGCTCTGTGCATTTTATTGTATGCAAAGTATATCTTAATAAAAATATCAGAAAATAAAAAAATGTAACAGAACACTATGTTTGTATACGCACAAAATAAGCAACTTTGAGCATCTGTGTCAGAAATTGTGCCGTGGTTACAAAGAGCAAAACAATTTGATAAAAATTTGATAAAATTTGATTTAAAACGATAAAAAATCTAATTTTATCTTTTTAATTGTATTATACACTACTGTTTACTAGAAAATTTTCCTTCTGAAAAATCACACTAAAAATGAACATTAGTGGTTTTATAATTGAACTCAGTTTGGCATCTATATATCATCTCTTTGTGTACTTAATTTGCATATAAATTGAGGATATAAAAAATACTTGTCTTAAAATGTCTATTTTAAGACATCTGACGTTGCTGATGGGAGGGTAAACCGTCACTATTTCTATGGAGTGTAATTTAGCAATATTTTTCAGATTTATAAATGCCCTAAACTCTTTGATTCTGAAATTCTGCTTCTTGGAATTTATTCTACATATTTATTTGCACACATGCAAAATGATGTTTGTACAAGTCTATTCACATTAGCATTGTCTATAATAGCAAAAGATTGGAACCAACTTAAAAAAACCCATCAATAGGATTACTAATGCAGCTGATAAAAATAATGGGGACGCTTTTTAATGTTTCAAGCATGGAATAATTTCTAAGTGGAAAATAATATATATATTTGCTTGTATATTCATAAAATATCTGGAAGGATACACTAGAAACTGACAAGTGTGGTAATGCCTAGAGAGGAGAGCTGTGTGTCTGAGTGAGAGAGAAGGGAGGCTTTTTGTCATTTACTCTCTTGAATTTTGGACCACGTGACCATTAATTAGTAAAAACATGCATCTCTGCATTAATATAGTAGATATTTTAGGGGACAATCATAATCTAAAGTAAAACCGGAATCCTTTAGTTAGAGATATCTACATATAGCTTCATTATTCTTCTGTTTAGAAAAGTTTAAAGATTTATCAATTATTATGTAAAAGGAAGAATAAATGTATATTATAAAGGATGTAAAGTTTATTCTAAGTGAAGACCACTTATTACCCAAATTGGTAATAAGGGAAAAGAACAGCTGATGAGAAGAGGAAGCGGAGAAGTTAGTACGTGTAGTAAAGTGCCACCACCACCCTTCTTGGGGCAAATGAACTGTTAAACAGGCTTCTGTTTGGGTATTATTTTGAACTTATTTGTACACTTAACATCTAGTTAATCTCTTAGGATGCTGATTTAAATAGAAAAAGACAAACTAATGAAAGCTACCTTTGAAGTCAGGTTTAAAATAATGTCAATTCCTCAACTTTACTTAGCCCTTTTCAACTTTCATTTTCACATACATTATTCCTTTTGCTCCTCATAACCCTGAGAATTTGAGATTTTATTCATGAGGGAAAAAAAAAAACATACCCAAAGAAGCTGATTTGCCTGAAGTCACATGGTTTAAATGAGCTGGAACCAGCACCCAGGTGCTCTCAATGCTGGAGTCTCCCTACTTTCTTCCTGCACCCCCTTAGCCTGCTGCCCTGCCCTTTCACTCTGAGAGCTCTATCACATTCATTTTTCTGCTGTTCATATGCCTTCTGAGGGAAATGACAATTTTAATAATGATGCAATATTTATTGTACCTATCTACTTAAAAAAAATTTAATGTACAAAAATTGCATTAAATCATCAATATGCAATTATTTCCCCACCACGCAAAAATTTTAATATGTAGATTTTGGACTAGAAAATGTGTAAAGAGAAGACAAGGAATATCAAAATAACTTATAACAAATTTCTAAAACCTCTCACATATTAAAGTTGGCAAGATACAAATATAATTCACAAGTTTGCCGTTGTGGTATAGATAAGAAAATAGTACCCATACTAAAATTAATTCATCCTACTTGTCAAAATTCCTAGTATAAAAATGAAAATATTCAGATGCTTATAAGCAGACAGATATTCAAAAATTTCTTTTGGAAAACATTCTTTAGTGTTCATAAAACTGTATATATTATTATATATCTATGTATCATAGTCTTTTCAGAATATACATTCAGTTTAAATTGGAAATGAAAAAGTATAAATTAGATATTACTAGGAAGTAGTTATAAGGTATTTTGATTTCATAGTGCCAAAGTGTTCACGGACAAAATTTACTTATTAAACTTTAAAATAAATACCTATTCTTTGATATTTCTTACATATCTACACGTTCCAGAAATTTAAAAAAATAGTTACATCTATAGACAGAAAATTCAACTCTGAGTGGACAGTTATTTATGATTCTCTCAACGGGCTGCTCCCCACCGGGTGGAGCTAAATGAAAAGACCGAAAGCCTGGCGCAGCTTGGATACCTGCCTGATGCACAACAAGAAATAGAATATTCTACCTTAGAGGAAGAAGACAAGTGATTGAGTAACATGCACACAACTTAGTATAAGCTCTTTACCCTAATAAAGTAATTATTCATTTGCAAATATTACCAAAAGTAAAAAAATTTATTTTACAGAGTGGTTGGTTTTTGTAATACATCAAACACTGTAATGTTATACTTCCCTATTCTCACTGTTTGTCTCATTTCAGTGGTTGAAGTTTCTCCCAAATAATTTAGTTTACATTTAAAGTGGTAATACAGCTTTTACTTAATGGATTTAAATTATAATTAGAAACCAGTTTTATATACAGAAAATCCATAAATATAGAACTTTTATTCCCATTTTATCCTAGGGCTATGCAAAAAATTGACTAAAAATTTTTCTTTTGGGTCTTTGTAATAAACATGTAAATACATTATTTACATTGGAGATGCTTTCTGACAGAAAGTAAACACACAGAAGTAATTTGGGTCTTCACTAGAATCCATCATGATATGCTCATTTTCAAAGATGATGCGCTACATTGTGTTCACTCAAATTTCAAGATTTCTGTTATAATTCAAATAATTATTTTACTTGTACAATTAATGCTTCATTCTGTATTTAAAGGTCCTTTAAGAAAGATTCCTTGATCCAATAGTAAGGAGCTTTAAAATTTTTTTTAAATATGGCAAAAAGTTTCTGTACAATTATTTTCTTCCTTCTGGCAATATTATAAACACTGAGTCCTTTAATCTTCACTGTTTCATACTCCAGCTGTGATTCTCGAGTTCCCTCACATGATGTAAGTACCATCTCTGTAGCATTTCATGGACTCCATTTGTTTTGTCATAGCCAGAACATCATGAAATCCAGTACTCAGGCCAGACATATGCTGAAAGTACGCCTCTTTTTCCACTTGAATTGTTAAATTGTTTACTCCAGCATCTTTAAGTATTCCTGTAACCTGTTATAAAAATCCATACATTTTAGTACATACATCTTAAATAACTGATACCACATTTTTTTTTATAGCTACAGATAGTCAAAGATGTATCCACAAAGTAATGTTTATTACTTAGTTGGTCAAACGTTAGGATGTTTTAGAAGGCCAGTAAATTACTGACCTGACATTCAGAGTAGAAAAGGAAAACAGACATTCCAATTTGCTATGTCTAGAGTAGAGATACAGGACCTATTTTGATCCTTATCTCCAACCATAGCATATACCCTACCAATTTTGTTTTATTATTATTAATTTAGGGCTATATTTATAATAACCTATTTCTGGATAATCTATTGGGAACCAAGGTAGACCATAAATTAATTTTTTTACATTAACTTAAGCTTGTCCTGTAAATACTAAAACTCTATTTTATTTTTTTATAACAGTTTTTATTTACTTATTTATTTATTTATTTTTGAGGAAGATTAGCCCTGAGCTAACATCTGCTACCAATCCTCCTCTTTTTGCTAAGGAAGACTGGCCCTGAGCTAACATCCATGCCCATCTTCCTCTACTTTATGTGTGGGACACCTGCCACAGCATGGCTTGCCAAGTGGTGTGTAGGTCTGCACTCGGGATCCGAACCAGTGAATTCCGGGCTGCTGAAGCAGAACATGTGAACTTAACTGCTGTGCCACCAGGCCAGCCTCGACTTGATTTTTTTTTAACCATTTTTGGATATAAAACAAATTTAGATGTAAAAAATAAGTTACATTACCCTTTGACAGCTGAAAGATTGATACTTTTGAACAATTAAATGACTGTTGAGCTGTATAACTTATAATGTATGCAATTTTACACATGAATAACCTCAACTGAAATTACAAAAGATTATTACCTGCTGTACTACTCTTTGTTCCAGCACATCGGATGTCACCTGTATATGAATTGTTCCTGCCACAACACTGGCAGAATGACGCCAAAAATGAGGGTCTCGGTATGAAATTAATCCTTCAATTTTCTGTATCTGTCAAGTAAAAGGAAAGGTGATATAAAGGACTTAAAGGCTAATTTACTTAACACAAAGCAATCTTTTTGGTCCAGGAGCCACTATGAAGCTGATTAATGAAAAAAAGATAATAAGGAGAGCCCAGAAGTGAGAAAGGAACAGGAGAGGGACAACTAGCTTAAAGTAAAGGCGCCTAAAATATTCTGACCTGGGAGAGATGCCAGGGAGGAAGCTCTCAGTAGGAAGTGAATGGAGCTGACAAGTGTCTTTACACCCAACAGGTGCACACCTATATAAGATGTACTTTGCCTCTCCTAAACACTAGAGATGCTCAACGAACTACATGGTTTCCTTACATTCATATACACCTTCACATATTGGTTTTTTTTTCTGCTTTTTCTCCCCAAATTCCCCCAGTACATAGTTGTATATTTTAGTTGTGGGTCCTTCTAGTTGTGGCATGTGGGACGCCACCTCAACATGGCCTCACGAGCAGTGCCATGTCCGCTCCTAGGATCCGAACCAGTGAAACCCTGGGCTGCTGCAGTGGAGCGTGTGAACATAACCCCTCGGCCACAGGACCAGCCCCTTATTTGTTATACAGAGTAAACATACTCAAAAGCTATCTTCCATGTTCAACAAAAGAGGACTGGTTAAATAAATGATAGACAACCCATACAATGTAACACTACAGTGTCATGAAAAACGTATTAGAATAATTATCAACATGACATAATTAAGTGGGGAAAAATTTATAAAAGAGTTTTTTGCCATTTTTATTTTCAATATATTTTTATATAGAAAAACAACTTTTAAAAGTTGTCTTTCCAGTTGGTGAAATTATATGTGATTTTTTCCCCCTTTTTGTTTTCTGTAATAGACATATATTATTTTTGAAATAAAAAACTTTTTTAGTAGGATGTAGTATTCACTAATTATGAGAAAGTGAGAAAACTTTATGAAAACCGTGGATTAAGATGCTATACCTTAAATATACAAGATGCCAACTTTTCATCAGCAAATCCTAATTACTTATCAATACATGGCAAACCAAAAGCTGAAAAACATTCTATTTTGTATTTGTTTTTTCTATGAACTGCCTGTTTATATAACCAATCGATCCTTCTATAAGCCTGTCTTTTTCCTGATTTAAAGGATTATGGATAGTAGCCTTTGCCTGTTTATGTATGCTGCAAACATTTTCTCCTGCTCTGCCTTTTCTACTTCATATTTGCTAACAGGATCTTTTGCCAATGGACAATTGTCAGTTGGTCCAATCTGTAGATTTACTCCCTTTCTGGCTTCTGGTTTCACTTCAAGCTTAGTAAAAAGGCTTTCCCTACCTCTGTGACTCTAAAAGTAATATTCTATTTTATTTTAGCACTTTCATAATTTGTCATTTACCTGTTTAAGCCAATGGAAATATATTTTTATACGGTATGGTATAGAGATACAGTTTTTCTTGTTGACCAAGCAGAAATATTAGTTAGGTCAACCCTCTCTCACCACTGATGTGAAATGCTATCTTTGCTTTATGCTAAATTCCTAAGTACCTGGGTCTGTTTTTGGACAATCTGTTTTTTTTTTTAATTGATTTGGGTGTTTATTCTTGTGCAAAGACAAAACTATAAGTTCTGTTAGTAAATTCTGTAACTTTATAATCACAAAATAGGACCTTATTAGTTAATACTGTAAATTTATGTATTTTTTTATTCTCAAGCATTGTCTTATGTAATACTGGATTATCTATCCTCCCCCAAAACAAAAACAAACAAAACAGAAAGCTCCTAATGAGAGGCAACTGCATTGAGAGTTAGATGAAAGAAAAGCACTATCTTCACAATAGTTTCCCATCCAAGAGAATATCTCCATTTATTCAGTCCCTATTTTATATCTTTTAAGTAAAACTGTATTTTCTTCATATCTTGCACATTTCTTGTTAGGTCAACTTACTCAATTTCAAATACTATTTTAAAAGGGAAAAAATAGTGAAGAAATTACACATACTACCTTTTCTAAAGCACTATGTAGTTCTCTTTCGTATTCTGGCGGCAGTCTCAGAAGCAGAACTTGACAGGCATCTTTAATCAGTGGAACCACACTGAGAAATATTAATATGGCAATAAAAAGAGAACAGAGTGGATCAGCAATGAACCATCCAAACTGCTCTATAAGAACTGTGGATACAATCACACCAATACTGCCAAGTGTGTCTGCCAAAACATGTAGAAATACACCTAAAAATAAAATATATAAAAATATTAAAAATTAAAGCACATCTAATTTAGTTCTTTTATGCATTCTACAAATATTACTGGGTACCTACTACGCACCTGGCACTCTCCTTGGGGCTGGTACTTCAAAATGACTAAAACATGGTCACTGACCTCAAGGAATTCATGCATAGTGGTAAAAGGGTAAGGATGTGCGCAACTATAACACAGTATGGTGAGTTTCATGATGGTGTGGTTTGTCTGCGAAGGCTTCCCAGATATCATACATGAGCCAAGTTTTGACATTACCCAAATTACTTATATTAAACAATCAGAATAAATAATTCAATATAAGAAGTGATAAATATCTCCTCCATATTTTTTTTACAGTACAGTACGATCTTCCTGGTTCTTTTGTAGTCAAAGTTCATAACGGCACACTCAGGGTTTCCCTTCCAAGTAATATTTATGCCACTGTCACTATGAAAAGGACTCTATAATTACTATAATCTATTTAAAAATTAATATTTATGAACAAACATAAGCATTTTCTACAGCATGTGACTTCAGACCTTTTTTTAGCCACAGACTGTTTTTCAAAAATAAAACTGTACCATAAGCCCAATATTTAATACAAACAGTGTGAATTCAAACACAGTTGAAAGGTAGGATAATACTTGGCAAGGACTCACCCCTCATGTTAGCATTCATGCCTCTGCCTGCAGATCCGTGGCTGTGACCGTGCCCATGGTCACTGTGTCCATGCATATGGTGTGAATGGCTGTGATCAGACGAGTGACAGCTTCCTTGAGAAGCTCCATGGGTATGGTTGTGGGCATGGCTAAAGGCACAGATACCAATAAGGTTTACTATCAGCCCTCCAACTGAGACTGGCTAGCAAAAGGGAGAAAAGAAAACTTTTAAATTTGTAATTTAAAAAATAAATTTGTTATTTAAAAGTTACTATATAGCTATATGTTTTTCTGTTTACAGTTTTGAAAGTATTCATAGTAAAACCTAAGTTCAATAAGTAAATCCAAGATTTAAAAAAAATGCGAATTTTAGAAGAAACATTTTAACTTTCAAACACCAAAGGTGTTGACAAGAAGAGGGATTTGGACTTGCTTTAATTAAGTGATTAAGAATAATATGTACTTGGTTCATGGCTTATAAATAAATAAATGATGCTAAAGTTTTGTGTTATTTATTTAAATAAAGAGTTTGAAAGTACTGCTTACTAGAGCCAAGTATGCACTGTACCTAAAATCTCATTTATATTACGAGGTAAATTTCAACAGTCTGTAAGGCAATGATTATAATTTACCACTAGTGAATTCCAAATAAATATAGTCTTATTGTGTCTTAATATTTCCTGAAGTAGGGGCCAGCCCAGTGGTGCAGCGGCCCAGGGTTCGCCGGTTTGGATCCTGGGTGCGGACGTATGCACCGCTTGTCAAGCCATGCTGTGGTAGGCATCCCACATAGAAAGGAGAGAAAGACTGCCATGGATGTTAGCTCAGGGCCAGTCTCCCTCAGCAAAAAGAGGAGGATTGGTGGCAGATGTTAGCTCAGGGCTAATCTACCTCAAAAAAAAAAAAAAAATTTTTCCCAGAGTAAAAAGAGTATAATGGAAAAGCAAACATATAGTGGTAATCTCCCTTTTCTTTTTTTTAACAAAGAGAATAGAATTATCTTGATCTAATGGTGCTACAATAACACCCCAAAGGATAAACCAAGTTATTTACCCTTGATTATCCTCTCTTACAAAGTAATTTTGAATAGTACTTCAGGGTGTTATTTAATTTACATACATCTACAATTTCTCCTTTAGAGAAATCAATTTGTTTTGTAAAAAGAACATATAAAAATAAAGGGAGACAGATAATTTTGATTAATTTTCCAAGGCAGTAAGACAGGAGATTTACTTTAGTAAACACGTATGGAGCTTATTTACTTCTTGCAACTCACACCATTAGTCTGTCAGATTTTAAAATTTCAGTTAGCTGTATGAACTTGAAGATGGTTAATGAATTTTTAATGAAAGCAAATACTGCTTACAGAGACTCCATCACCTCATAAATACTCCTTCTCCCCGACTCAGAAATACTTTAGCTTTATATATTTCATCAGAAAAAAAAAAAATAATGTAGAAAGTGACAGTCCCCTATAATTCTACCTCCAAGGGTTAGTCACTCCTAAGAGAATGATGTTATTTTCCATGCACATACTAACACATATACCTATACAACTTTTTAAAACAATAATAGGATCATATTAAAATACTGTTTTAGGGCCAGCCCAATGGCATAGCGGTTAAGTTCACACGTTTCACTTTGGTGGCCCAGGGTTCGCCAGTTCAGATCCTGGGTGCAGACCTATGCACCACTTGTCAAGCTGTGCTGTGGCAGGTGTCCCACATACAAAAAGTAGAGGAAGATGGGCACACATATTAGCTCAGAGCCAGTCTTCCTCAGCAAAAAAAAAAGAGGAGGCTTGGCAGCAGATGTTAGCTCAGGGCTAATCTTCCTCAAAAAACAAAAAACCCCAAAATAACAACAACAACAAAATAAATAAAATACTGTTTTGCAATTTTTTTCTTTAGTACATCTTATAAATTGTTTCATGCCAGTATATGTATATATACCTCATTCATTTTAATAGCTGCATAGTATTCTATGAATGACAAATTTATTTAACTAGTCCTTTCATTGGTGAACAATTCGTTTGTTGTTTTTTACCATTATAAACAATGGACCTTTACACACCTGTGCGACTATTTCTGTATTAAATATTAAAGGTCAAAGGCTATGAACATTTAAAATTCAAAATATATTTCCAAACTGTAATCCAAAAACACTTTACTAATATATGCTTCCACCAACAAAACTTGTAACTGCTTTTATTCATTCAACAATTAATTGCTGAGTTCCTACTACAAGCCAGGTGCAAGAATTTAAGAGTTAATGATACACAATTCAGGTCCTGAAGATACTTCCCTTAAATCTTTAACTGTGAAAGAATGACAAATTAAACAACAGTTATAACTCAATGTTGCTAAAAGAAGAATGCAGAAGATACGATGGGAATATTGAGAAAGGGCAATCTAACAAACTTTGAGGAGGGAAGACAGGGGTTACGGGAAAATATCCCACCAGAGGAGCAAAGTCTTGAGGAAGCCTGAAAGGCACAGGTGAGGGAAGGGCATGCCAAATACGAGAAATAGCACATGTAAAGGTTTAGAGGTACAGGGTGAACACTAAAAGCTGCTATAGCAATAATACAATCTATTGAATAAAGCCCTTAAAATTCTATTTTTCTAATTCTATCTCTAACATTTTGCAAATTTCCTCAGGTATTTAAAAAATACATCTTCAAACAAAAACATTTAAGTGAGAAAGAAATCTATATGTTTTGAATGTCATCTAATATTTCAACTACTAAAATATTAGTGAAAAGGACTAATTAATTTCTAACAGTCAGCAGTGTAAATGTAAATAGCAAGACAGGAAGTTACGTTGATTTAAATAAAAAATAAAATAAAACCTTCTTAGATCACTAACTAACTTTAGCATGGACAAAGCTGTATGAGTATGAATAGAAATTCAAATAGGAAAATAAAGAGACTTACTGTTAACATGTGTGTGTCTAATTCTGGAGGATCAATTAATCTAGCCACTGACTCCATAAACACAAAAAATGCTATTACCATTAGAAAAAGTCCATTAATAAATCCAGAGAGAATTTCTATTCGGCCATACCTAAAAACATAGAATACGTTTTTAGAAGAAAAAGAAAATGACAAGTATTATTAAAGCATAATGATTATTACATTACAACTAAGGAAGCAAGATCAGATTTTCGACTATATAAAATAGTAAGATTAGAACGTTACCAAGATTTTAACGTCATACTAATGCTGGAAGGTTCTTTCTGTACATATATGTTTACGGAAATTTTACATATTTATCAAAGTCCTTCTTCAATGTTTCTTTTTACACAAAGCCTTTCCTAATTTCTTAGCAAGAAGTTATTTCTCTCTCCTTTAAGCCCTTGATGTGTTCTGTATCTCTGTCACAGCACACAGATTCTGCTTTGTACCAAAATTATTTGTATTTTTTGGCTCATTCATTTTCAAAATATAAACAGTTGAAAATAAGAGCTGAATTTATTAATCTATTTAGAGTAGATCTTATCAAAATACCTTGGACAAATCAGGGATTCTAGCATTTACTGAATTGAACTATTCACTTAATGCAAGGATATGTTATGTACAGCCACTTCGAATTTTGAATATTCTTTCTAACAGCAGATGTGAATGATCACGCCCATTCCATTACCTCAAAGAAACACATTAGGCAAAGACCTGAATATTTAACTGACTTTGCTCCCTATTTATAAGAGGGATTTATCAGGGAGTATAATCTTGAGCTTACTGTCATTTAGTATTTATCAAACGCTTGGTTTATTTTCTCTTATCTACTTCAAATAAAAGAAAAATGAAGCTCTGGAAAATTACTTGTATTAAAATAAAATTTTATTCTTTGCATTTAAGATTTTTCACTGTGCTGTATTACCTCGAGAATCAGTGTACCTACCCATAAGAGAAAATCCGAGTTGCTTTCCACCTACTCATCAGGGCCGCAAAAAGTCCCATGACCAAGGCAGAGCAGTCGAAGAGCATGTGAAATCCATCTGAGATCAGACCCAGACTATTGGTCAACACGCCATAGAATAATTCCACAAAGGTAAAAAGCTAAAATATGTTTAAAAAAAAAATAGGGGAGGAGTGTGTGGGGAAATACTGTTTCAAGAGAGATTTATCAGAATTTAATCAAAGGATTTTAACCCTTACTTGAAGATATGATTTAACTGCCTCTTTCATTACTTAACTGACACTTATACAAGAAGCCTCATTTCATATAAACTGTAAGAAACTAAGTCAGATATGTCCAACTTATAAATTAAAAGGAGACAGTTTTATTCACATGTCTATAGAACTCAATAAAACTAAGCTATAAAATGTTAGCAATCTGGTCTGTAGTGAGATCCTGTAAAGAACAGATAAAAATCTTTAGAAGCTACTATATTTACTGATTTGAAATAGCACACTAAACCAACGCTTCTGAAATGCCTCAAAAATTGTTTACTTAAGTAATCTGAATATGATCCTGTAATCTTTCTACTACTTAAAGAAAATGGAATTTTAGCTCATCTCTAATTACCAGAAATTTGGGAATTACTAAAATTATACCAGAACTGTCAAAATTTAAAGATTAAAGCTTTTAAAATATGCCATTAATATTTAAAAATCTTACCAGATTCAAGCACAAGAAGTAAAAGATCTGCCTAGAGTCATTCTCCTCAAGGATTTGTTTTAGTGATTCCTTAATAAACCTAGGAATCGACTGCGAGCTATGTTGAAAAGCATCACCCATGAAGTTATAAAGAGGTGTTCCTTCAGGAGAGTATCCAATTAGGGTACCTTTCTGTCCTCTCTTAGAAGGAGATGATAAGATGTTGGCAGCTAAAAGGAGGGGAAAAAAAAGAATATTACAGAAGTTTAAGCTACCAAAAACCAGCACAGTATCCGTAAGCACTAAATGCAAGTATTGAACAAATTCCCAAATTAAGTAAGTGATTTGAACATCAGAATCTATAAGAAATTTGCTAAGGGGAAAATGCTTACACAAAATGAAGAATATAGCGCTCACTACCACTCCTCCAGACAGGACATGTTCAGTGCTCTCCTGATGTGTTGCTTTGTTCATGGCCCGAAGCTGGTCTGTTATTGGATGTGTCCAAAAATTTCCAAAAAGTAGAGCACTAATAAAAATGGGGAAGGATCCATAACGGGCACATTTGGAAACTTCCATTTTGACTGAACAAATGGAATCGACATAGAAATCCAGGATCATGACAAAAAAGATAACCGTTGTAAAAGGCATAATGAGAGAAAACCAAGACTCAACTTTACTCTAGAAATAAAAAAAAACAAAACTGTCAATACTATATGTATATAAAGTTCACGTTTTAATTAATTCATTTTTGTATAAACAAATATTCTCATGATTCAATATGATTCGTAAAATGGCAAAATATAAGAGCTATAAGATATTGGCACATTTTCCCAGTATTCCCCAAAGTATTGAAAAACAAAAAGCATTATCACCTAATAATTTTATAAATACTAGGTGAGCCACAATCACTGTGCCTAACACATGGTAGGTATTAAATTCTTTCTTTAACTGGTTCCTTTGGGTCATAGGAATGAGAGGGACATATAAATGTAATAGTACTTGATTTGTATTTTCTATAAACAATAAAATTAACTCAAAAATTTTCAAAAGCTACAAGGAAAAGGAAAGATAATTTAACCCTCTTGCAACCTCAAATTGAAATAAAATACAACGTACTGAACTAAAATTCGTAAGTAATAGCAATTCATTTTACTTATTACCAATACATTTCTGCTCTTACCTCAGTTGTCACAGAAAGAACAATGACCCACGGGCACAAGAGAAGCACAGAAACAACATGGGATAAAGCTTGAAGACGTTTGGCTCCACCAACATCTATAGAGAGTTTTCTGGAAGCTGTATGAAAACCAACTTTACAACACAAAGCCAGTACTAGCAACAATACTCCACCCTGTGATTGAAATTAGATAAGTCTCATTAGAAACACACAGTCCAATACTCAACCCTTAAATACATACTTGAAGAAATGGAACTAGTATGTTTTTCCATATCCCAAATTACTCAATTAAATGGCAAACAGTATTGTAAATCACTGATAATTTATTTTAAATGCACTTCTGCAGTTATAGTTGCTGTAACTTTTCAGAATCTCTTGATCACGTTAGGAGCAAAGACAAGAACATACCTTGTGGTCTGCCACACCTAAGAAGGCAATGGCTGTGTAAAGCATGTGAGTTAGAGCACTGTCATGATGTCCTTCAGCTAATGGACTGGGAGTAAGGGAAAAAATTCCAAATAGTAATTCTTTGAATCCTGAAGTCCTCCTGGAATTTTAGCTACATTATTTTGGGTTGACTATAGACTAGTCTGGGAGCCCCAAACTTGAGTACCCTCAACAATATGTTTCCCCTTAAAAACAAAACAATTTACAATTTAATTTTGGGACATGATTTATAAATTGGAACAGGCTGTATTCCTTTTGTTGTCTCCAAAACAATTACAACAGTGCCTAAGATACAGTTGTTAAATTTTAGTACTTAACCTCCAAAAGACATATGCATACATACTATCAGTAAGACAAAGAAACAACAGCAAGGAATTTTCTTGGACCACTCCTATCCAATGCCCTTCTAGAATGACAAGTAAAATCAGTCTTAAATCTTTTTCAAAGTCACTGATCACAGAAGCCTCAGCAAAGCAAGAAGCAAGCAAAAGAGGATGGGTGGAGTGGGGGGAGGGAACAGTTGTATCACAAGCAACCTGGAGTTCTGCAAAGTCATGCCACCCTCTTTCACTGTAACAAAGTAAATTATTATTAAGTAACAGGTTTTAGGGCAGGGAGTATCAGTAACCAGAAGAATCAAAACTGGTGTTCTGAGGTCTGCTAAACGCAGTGGGCAAAGGCACATGGCTAGGAAAGAACACTGCATGTCTGTAGAGGAAAAGGAGTAGACATATTTGACAGGAAAGTTGGGTATATATAGGAGAAGAGTGAGGGCTGAGCTGGAAATAATTTAAGAGCAAGAGAGTGAATATCGGATTAAGGAATCTGAACTTTTTCTTTCAGGCAAGAAGATGCCAAAGGTTTTTCATTTAATCTCAAAGAGGTTTATATTTAATAATTGCCACTGCCTTCTAAAATGAGCATTTAAATTGCTAAAGTATGAACAAATAAACTGATTTTGTTGAGTGGCAAATCATCCACTGTTTTTTTTTTTTTTTTTAGCACCAGGACATTCTAAAACATTCTTTCATTGCTGCTAAATTTCTGAAAATTTCAGGTGCTGTAGAAGATATTGAGATGCTATAAAATATTTAATTCAGAATGAATTTATTCTTTATTTGAATACTGACTTAGAATACCTACATTAATCTATGAAAGTTTCATCTGTGATTGATCAGTTTAATTGTTACCCCTTCTTTTCCCATCTGCCAGTCTTCTATTTTTCTGCCGGACTAAATAATTCCAATCTATTGCAAAAGGATACGGTGTTCAGCCATTTTAGCCATGAGATCATCATTGTCGAAAAGCAATAGGCAGATCACAGCAATAATGAAAAAAGCAGCCCCCCTTGTCTGAAAATGAAGAAAATAATACTAAGGATGGCTTTTTCAAGAGTTGATTTTTAAGACCATGACTATGCAAATATTGAATAAAAAATCTTTTTCAAATAAACATCTAAAGAAAAATAAATCTGACATTAAAATCTTTATACTATACAATACAAATTTATAGTATTAACACTAAGATATAAAAGTAAAGAGCTACAACAGGATATTTTAAGGGCATTTAAGACACATAATGACAACTTCAATTGTCTCCTTGCTAATATGGCTAGGCATGTTACCATGCATAAACTGTTAATGTTTACAGAATTAACCTTCCTAAATGTTACTTTGCTTCTGGTTGAAAAGCCCAAGTAGCTAAAGCTAAAATAATTAGTAGGGACTTATATTTTTCAACAACATGCAAGCGATGGAGAAGACAATTTACAATAGTATTGATATTCTAGTTAGCACTTTTCTAGGAAAAAAGAACGAAGAGGGCATATTAAGAAAACTAGCTAAGTCATTTCTAGTATCTAGTAAAGATATAAAGCATTTAAAAGCTGATAAATTTTTAAGTCTATGTTCTCATTCCAGGGAAAGAATTTTGAAAAAAGAAAATTATAGAAAGGACACACTAGCCTAGTTTATGCAAACACTTCAGAATTTTGGGTATAAAAGCCATGTAAACAGCACTTTTATACAATCTATATTTACAAATTTACAGGTAGGATACCAGATACTTTCATTAAATAGAAGTTTAAAACGAAAAGTGAGGATTTCATTCATTAGGTGATTACCACTACATGTGATACATTCTCTGTTATTCTGACAAAAGTCAGTATAAATAAACCACACATTTTAAAATTTCATTATTTTCACTGAATTAGGATATGGCAACATCAACAACACTCAAATACTGAGAATATAATTTAATCTTTTGTTAACAAAGAGTGGCAACTGAGAATTTTGTAGTGCTTCAGAGTCATAACAAAGAAAACAAAATCACTGAGTCGTGGATAGATGCCCAGACTCATTATTGATACTAATGAGAGGACATGCAAGATCTAGACTCTCATTTCTATTATTAGTGCAGCAAAATTTTTGGTTTTTTAATGTTTTAAAGTCATTGATAATTCTTCTGTGAGCTGTCTTTCCCTGTCTTTCGCTCATTTGTTGAAGATCTTAAGTATTTTTCTTACCTGATTTCAGTACGTTTATATTTTAAAATACATGCAAAACCTTTATTTGTGGCAATATTTTATTGTTGTTTGTACAATGATTTCTGTTACATAAAAGTCTGTAAGCATTATGAAGTCAAATGTACTGAGTTTTCCCTTTGTGATTTTTTTCCATTTCTTTTATGCTCAGAAAGTTCTTCGCTGCCCACAGATTAGTTATCAATCTGTATTTTACTCTATGTTTTTACAAATATCTTTTTCTTTAACCACATAACTCTTCAATCCATTTGACATTTATTATGGAGCACTCTACAGGGAGGGGAAAGGCTGAAACAGTGGCATGTGCTTAATACTAAGGATACAATGTGAAATCTACAAGCTGGGTAGTCTCTCTGCTCTCCTTAGCATGTTACTTTGTTCACTTTATTTTTTTCATCTGCCTCCATTCTTAGCCTGAAAGCCCCTTCCAGAACAGGGACTATTATACTTTATTTTTCTTTATTTCTCCTTTTCCCTGTAACTAGGACAATGCACCATGCACAGGAAGCATTTAATTTGGTAAAACAGAAATACTGTAGTCCTAAGAATTTGGAATTGTAGATTGGTGACTCATTTACCAAAAGGGGATAGTACTTAAATTACTTAAGGTAAATAGGGTTGCCTAGTTGGCAAAATGTTGGATAAATGTTCATCAGACTTTACTTATAACAAGTTTTTAGGTATGTTCAAAAAAGAATGAGGCAAGAGAGGGGTTCAGGTACAGCATGAAGGAGATCTTTGTGATAATCACTTCTGCATCTTGATTGCAGTGGTGGTTACACGAATCTATACACACACACACACACACACACACACACACACACACAGTGTATGAAAACTGGTGAAGTCTGAATCATGTCTATGGATTGTACCATTGTCAATTTCCTGGTTTTGATAGTATACTTGAGTTGGGTAGAAGTTACCTTTCCGTATTATTTTAAAACTTAAAATTAGCAGAAAAAGCCCCTGTATTCTTTTAAACGCTAAAAGATACTATATACTTTGGATCATATTTTACATGTATACTTTCAATTTTCAAGTAACTAGTAATGGAAAATTCTACCTTTGCTGGTCCTCCTCCAGAACTAGTGAACAAAACACTGAGTAGTGAGATGACAACAATATCACTGTGTTCAAATAGCAGCAAAGTCCTACAAAAATAAACCATTATTATTCATGAAATATATCTGATCTTTATCAGGAAGCATGACATGAATTCAACTAGAGTAAGAGAAAAGAAAATAAATATCTCCCCTTGATTTCATAAAACATTATGAAAAAATAGGTACAACAGCTTTGAAAACTATTTTGGCATTATCTACCTTAGACAGGCTGAAGCTACAAACACTCAACAATACTACCTGTAGGATTCTATCACACAGATTTCTTGTATACATGTACCAGGAAACACTTCTTTTTTTTTTTTAAAGATTTTATTTTTTTTCCTTTTTCTCCCCAAAGCCCCCCCAGTACATAGTTGTATATTCTTCGTTGTGGGTCCTTCTAGTTGTGGCATGTGGGACGCTGCCTCAGCGTGGTTTGATGAGCAGTGCCATGTCCGTGCCCGGGATTTGGGCCGCCTGCAGCAGAGCGCGCTAACTTAACCACTCGGCCACTTAACCACTCAGCCACGGGGCCAGCCCCAGGAAACACTTCTAAGACTGCTCATACGAGCATTGTTTGCAGTAGGCCCAAACCAGAAACAACCTAAATGCCCAGTGATAAGAGAGTAGATAATACAGAGTATATCCATTCAATGGATTATTGTACTGCAGTAAAAGTGAATAAAATTCTAAGAATACTAGAAATACTGAATTGTACACTTTAAAAGTTCTATCAACTGAATGTCTGTCCCCCCAAATTCACATGTTGAACCCAATCCTCACTGTGATGGTATTTGGAGGTGGGGCCTTTGGGACGTATTTAGGTCATGAGGGTGGAGCCCTCATGAATGGGATTAGTGTTCTTATAAAAGAGACCTGCCAGAGACCCCTCACCCCTTCCACCACGTGAGGGCATGGCAAAAGGGCACCAGTTATGGACCAGGAAGAGGGCCCTCACCAGAATGTGAACATGCTGACATGCTGACACCTTGATCTTGGACTTCCCAGCCTCCAGAACTGTGAGAATAAACTTCTGTTTTTTATAAGTCACCCAGTTTATAGTATTTTTGTTATAGTAGCCCAAATGGACTAAGACAGACTGAATTTTATGGTATATCAATTATATTTCAAAAAACTGCCATAAAAATGAAGGCAGCCTGGGGTTCGACGGTTCGGATCCCGGGTGTGGACATGGCACCACTTGGCAAGCCATGCTGTGGTAGGCGTCCCACACGTAAAGTACAGGAAGATGGGCACGGATGTTAGCTCAGGACCAGTCTTCCTCAGCAAAAAGAGGAGGATTGGCAGCAGTTTGCTCAGGGCTAATCTTTCTCAAAAAGAAAAAAAAATTTTCATTTTCCCTCTTTACCCAAAAATCTGTAATGATGGAACGCAGCAATAACTTTAGTTCTATTAATATTTGGGAGCTTATAATTTAAGAAAAGAAATATATCAACAGAACAATACTAACCTAAAATAAGAAAGGCTATGAAATACCAAAGGTGTTTCTTTCTTTTTTTTTTTATTGAGTTATTGATAGGTTACAATCTTGTGAAATTTCAATTGTACATTAATGTTTGTCAGTCATGTTGTAGGTGCACCACTTCACCCTTTGTGCCCACCCCCCCACCCCACCTTTCCCCTGGTATCCACTAAACTGTTCTTAGTCCATAATTTTAAATTTCTCATATGAGTGGAGTCATACACAGATTATCTTTCTCTCGCTGGCTTATTTCACTTAACATAATTCTCTCAAAGTCCATCCATGTTATTGCAAATGGAATGATTTTGTTCTGTTTTGCAGCTGAGTAGTATTCCATTGTATATATGTACCACATCTTCTTTATCCATTCGTCTGTTGCTGGACACTTAGGTTGCTTCCACGTCTTGGCTATTGTAAACAGTGCTGCAATAAACATTGGGGTGCACAGGACTTTTGGGATTGCTGACTTCAAGCTCTTTGGATAAATACCCAGTAGTGGGATGGCTGGATCGTATGGTAGCTCTATTTTTAATTTTTTGAGGAATCTCCATACTGTTTTCCACAGTGGCTGCACCAGTTTGCATTCCCACCAGCAGTGTATGAGGGTTCCTTTTTCTCCACAACCTCTCCAACATTTGTTGCTATTAGTTTTAGATACTTTTGTCATTCTAACGGGTGTAGGTGATATCTTAGTGTAGTTTTGATTTGCATATCCCTGATGATCAGCGATGATGAACATCTTTTCATGTGCCTATTGGCCATCAGTATATCTTCTTTGGAGAAATGTCTGTTCATGTCTCCAGCCCATTTTTCGATTGGGTTGTTTGATGTTTTGTTGTTGAGTTGTGAGAGTTCTTTATATATTATGGATATTAAGCCTTTGTCAGATATATGACTTGCAAATATTTTTTCCCAGTTAGTGGGTTGTTTTTTTGTTTCAATCCTGTTTTCATTTGCCTCGAAGAAGCTCTTTAATCTGATGAAGTCCCATTTGTTTATTCTTTCTATTGTTTCCCTTCTCTGAGAAGGCATGGTGTCCAAAAAGATCCTTTTAATACTGATGTCAGAGTGTACTGCCTATGTTTTCTTCCAGAAGCCTTATGGTTTCAGGTCTCACCTTTAGGTCTTTAATCCATTTTGAGTTTATTTTGGTGAATGGTGAAAAAGAATGGTCAATTTTCATTCTTTTACATGTGGCTTTCCAGTTTTCCCAGCACCATTTGTTGAAGAGACTTTCTTTTCTCCATTGTATGCCCTCAGCTCCTTTGTCAAAGATAAGCTGTTCATAGATGTGTGGTTTTATTTCTTGGCTTTCAGTTCTGTTCCATTGATCTGTGCACCTGTTTTTGTACCAGTACCATGCTGTTTTGATTACTGTAGCTTTGTAGTATGTTTTGAAGTCAGGGGTTGTGATGCCTCCCGTTTTGTTCTTTTTTCTCAGGATTGCTTTAGAAATTCGGGGTCTTTTGTTGCCCCATATGAATTTTAGGCTTCTTTGTTCTAATTCTGTAAAGAATGTCATTGGGATTCTGATTGGGATGGTGTTGAATCTGTAGATTGCTTTAGGTAGAGCGGACATTTTAACTATGTTTATTCTTCCAATCCACGTACATGGAATGTCTTTCCATCTCCTTATGTCGTCATCCAATTCTCTCAGAAAGGCCTTGTAATTTTCATTATATAGGTCCTTCACTTCCTTAGTTAAATTTACCCCAAGGTATTTTATTCTTTTTGTTGCGATTGTGAATGGTACTGTATTCTTGAGTTCTTTTTCTGTTGGTTCATTACTGGAGTATAGAAATGCTACTGATTTATGCAAATTGATTTTATACCCTGCAACTTTGCTGTAGTTGTTGATTACTTCTAACAGTTTTCCAATGGATTCTTTGGGGTTTTCTATATATAAGATCATGTCGTCTGCAAACAGCGAGAGTTTCACTTCTTCCCTCCCTATTTGGATTCCTTTTATTCCTTTTTCTTGCCTGATTGCTCTGGCCAGGACCTCCAGTACTATGTTGTATAAGAGTGGTGATAGAGGGCATCCTTGTCTTGTTCCTGTTTTCAGGGGGATGGGGTTCAGTTTTTGCCCATTGAGTATGATGTTGGCTATGGGTTTGTCGTATATGGCCTTTATTATGTTGAGGTAGTTTCCTTCTATGCCCATTTTGTTCCAAAGGTGTTTCTTTCTAATCAAGAAATAGCCTGATGGTTTTAGAATGAGAGGGGCAGTGTTGGCAGTGGAGCTGGTGGCAGTGCGGGGTTGTAAAAACAGGAAGTAGATGACTAAATCAGGAGCCAAATAAGAATTTATGAATTTTTCCCTTTCCTTCCCTATGCTAACACATAGGGACAGTGATGTAACAACACATGGACCAAAACATAACTTTATGAATAAGAAATTTAAAACATTAGGGATGTTAAACAATACCACCACTCAATCATATTCAAGCATATATTGAAAAAGCTCTCTCTAAGCTGAGGAATTTCAGCCGGCTCTCCCACCACTCCAGGATGGTGCTGCTGTCACGGACAAAGCACAGGGTAAACAAACCGAAGGAACCCAAATCCAGAAGCTATTCTATTGGCTGGGAGAGGGGAAAGGATTTTCACTAAGTATTCCCACCTATCACTTTCTACACTGTCCACCCTGCTATTCTGAGTTAGATTTCCTTAGAACAACCTTCATCTTAGCTCTTTCTTTTGGTCCTCATATTCCTCCTTCATCAATGGCAAGGTACTTTTTCTTATACTTTTACCCAAAAAATAAAACTTGTTAGAGATAAAGAAATACTAAAAGAATGCTTATGCACAGCTGCACAGGTTACAATTCCCATTAAATTAAGTGGTCCTTACGCATGTTCCACCCTCAATTGGCCCACTGACACCAAAAGACTACTCCATTTAGCTCTAGGGGACTGTGAGATGAGAGTTAACTCATCTTTACTCTGATGATTGACCCACTATTCCCAAGAGAGTTGTTTACACCCAAATCTTTCAAGCATTTTCTGCGGGTTCTAGAGTGCTTTCAGAGTTGTGCAAAAAAAACCCCCCAAAAACAAAGAGAGTACTTTTAAAGAGTTTGCTCTCCTTATTGGTTGATTTTATTTACCATTTCAGCTCTTTAAGTTTCTAAAATCAGTTGGTAAAGTGATCATCAATGAATGATAAAAAAGCCACTTATGTTAAAAATTTTCTGAAACTCTTTGAACTCTACTAAAATATCTATGATAGACCATGAACAAAACATTAATAGTATTCACCAAAGAATTAGTCCACAAACTAAATAAGTACTCATTATATATTCAAAATGAAGAAATATAAACAAACATTCAAAATATGCATTTTATTTACCTTAGTGGTCCACAAAGAGTGAGGCCAAAAAACCACAAGAGTGAAATGATACATCCAGAAACTGCGTGTTTAAATATTTTGATCCACTACAAACGGAGAAAAAAAATAAAAAATTTCAGTCATCTATGTTTTGCTAAATATCTCAAAATCTTAAAACAGAGAGAAAGATAATAATGGTAACGCAAGTATTTTAAAGGCTAAATAATTACATACTTTGAAATTAAATAGAAAATGTTAAGATTCCTTGACTAAATCTAGATTTGCAAGACAGTATTCTGTTTTCCATTTCTGTTGTTAGATCTTGAAATCTTTTCCTCTAGAGTACAATTTTCTGTTTTCTTTTTCATTAGTTTACTAGTTTGCTAGAATACTTAATGTTTTAATCTTTAAATTCTTTTCTATCAGGAATATACAGTGCTTTAATTATTTGAAAAGAGAGAAAAAAGATAAGACAGGGTTTAAAATATTAATCTTACTTTAAAAAACATCCTTGGTCTCTAAAACAGAGGTATTTAAATTTGTCATTTTGATAAAGAATCACGGCACTGGCTTCTAAGTTGTGGTATAAAGCAGACATGTAGTAGGTCTATCTACTCTCCAAAGAGGCGCTAATGTGAGAGGACTATGCAGAATACTGGACATTTCTGGGATGCATTTGAACCTCAGCTGCCTAAAGGGAACAATGATGCTGACAGCTAATACGTATTGCATCCTCACTGCATGCCAGGCACTATTTTAAGAACTTTACATGTATTAATTCATTTATTCCTCATAGCTCCACTAGGAGGGTATTATTATTTCCACTGTACCAGTGAGAAAATTAAGGTAGAGAAATTTAAGCAACTTGCCCAAAGTAAGAGTTAGCAAGTAGGACAGACAGAGCAGGAATTTGACTGACTCCAGAGGCCTCATTCTTAACCCCTATGCTTATCTGCCTCCCAATGACATTTGTACTAGGCTCCTGGGCACATCTCTGTCTGATTTGTAAACCTTTCAGAATAAGGATCCTGTATTTAAGAAAATAATTACAAGCATGCTTGAAAAATTTTCTACTCTTTTCTGTATTTTTAAAGATTCCATTATCTTTTTTTTTTTTTAGATTTTATTTTTTCCTTTTTTCTCCCCAAAGCCCCCCGGTGCATAGTTGTATATTCTTCGTTGTGGGTCCTTCTAGTTGTGGCATGTGGGATGCTGCCTCAGTGTGGTTTGATGAGCAGTGCCATGTCCGTGCCCAGGATTCGAACCAACGAAACACTGGGCTGCGTGCAGTGGAGTGCGCAAACTTAACCACTCGGCCACGGGGCCAGCCCCATAGAGATTCCATTATCTTCCCACTTTATAGTTTGCTGGTTTTTTTGTTTTGAGGAAGATTAGCCCTGAGCTAAGATTCTGCTGCCAATCCTCCTCTTTTTTTGCTGTGGAAGATTGGCCCTGAACTAACATCTGTGCCCATCTTCCTCTACCTTTTGTTGTTTTTTTTTTAAAGATTTTATTTTTCTTTTTTCTCCCCAAAGCCCCCGGGTACATAGTTGTGTATTTTTAGTTATGGGTCCTTCTAGTTGCGGCATGTGGGATGCTGCCTCAGCATGGCTTGATGAGTGGTGCCATGTCCGCACCCAGGATCCGAACTGGCAAAACCCCAGGGCGCCGAAGTGGAGCGTGTGAACTTAACTACTCGGCCACGGGCTGGCACCCCCATTTTCCTCTACTTTATGTGTGGGACGCCTACCATAGTATGGCTTGACAAGCAGTGCATAAGTCTGCACCTGGGATCCGAACTGGTGAACCCCAGACCGCCAAAGCAGAATGTGTGAACTAACCACTGCGCCACCAGGCCGGTCCCTCTAGTTTGCTCTTGAAGCCTCAATTCTGAAAAGACAAATCAAGAGCAGGCTAACTCTGGAAATATTCTGCTGTGCACTTAAATTATTCATAAGGTAACCCTGATCAAGGAAAGAGCATTGTCTCCTGGCCCACTGAATGGGAAGCTGCTAGGAAAAAAGGATTCTGCAAAAGAACTCACCTGGTGTTTGGTTATATTTTTCCCAGAAGAAAATGGCTTTTGAAACAAAACCATAAAAAATGCAGTCCTGTGAATATTGAATTATTAATATGTCAATATTAATCAATCATATAAAAGGTGTGATTTAAGTAAAGACACATTTTAAACAAATATACTAGAACTTGAAAAGTATGTTATCCTCTAAAGGAATTATACTGGAGAACTATATTTATTTTAATAAGGCTTCCACTGCAACATTTTGGGAATTTTTCTTTTGTAATTGCCTTAAAAATGAGTTCAAAAGCCACAAAAGGAGTCTTACTATTTTTTCATACTTTGAACTACCAAAGAAAACAATTCTTATCTTCTCCAAAATTTAGTAATAACAAATTCTGAAATAATATAAATGAAGAAAATACTAATTATATGTCCCTACCTTTCACATTCCCCAAATAAGTTATATAAAAATGCATACATACAACTCGTGCTTAAAATTTCCTCATCAAGAATCACTTTCCATAATTACTAATATTATACACACAGGAGTTTCTAACAGATTTTTGTTAACACTGAAGGTGGCCATTATCAATCTCATGGTCCAGAAAACTTTATTCAGAGAGAATTTCTTATATGCAGAATAAGGTAAACTTTATACTATATCAGGACGCTGTGCTGTGAAGGGAGCATGTAGAGAACATACCCAGCACGGTTTAATTCAGAAAATAAGGAACACCTGTGCCAAGACAAGTCTCAGGTAACATTCTGTGTCTCGAGGAAGGCCGGACTACACCAGTGGTACGGTCTGGGAATCCCTAGGGCCCCTGAGACCCTTTCAAGGGGTCTGTGAGGTCAAAACTACTTCTGTAAAAATACGAAGACAGTTATTTCTCCTTTCACTCTTATTCTCTCAGGGGCGTGGATGTGAGACGCTGCAACAGACTGAAAGCCGAAGCAGACATGAGAGTCCAGCTGTCTTCTATTAAGCCAGACAGAAGAAACTTGCAAAAACCTCATTAACACAAACTGAAGTCAAGTCTATGTTTTGGTAAGCTATTATAGCACAACAATCCTTTTTTTAAAAACAAAAAACAAAAAACAACCCAGTCTCTTCGTACCTCTAACCTCAGGTACTCTATTTTTAAAAAAATTTATCAAATACTTGTCAGAAGGAATAAATTGCACAAAATATTCTACATAAAATTTCCTAAAGATAATCAGTTAAAACAGGATTTTCAAAGAAATGAAAGAAAATTAAGG
The DNA here is from genome assembly GCF_041296265.1 of Equus caballus. Lineage (NCBI taxonomy): Eukaryota > Metazoa > Chordata > Mammalia > Perissodactyla > Equidae > Equus > Equus caballus. The sequence continues at coordinate 19,465,610 of NC_091704.1, forward strand.
AAATAAAGAATCACACACTCACCCCAGTTTTAATATAAAAATGAACTGAACAATGTGAACTACTTTTAGGAGATCATATGATTCAAAAAGTCCCACGGCCTTCAAAAATTTACTGAAACACAGTAACACAATATATTTCATTAATCTGAAAAATAAAAACAGAAACAAGTTTCAGCGTCACTGAAATCACAAGGAACTCTGTCATCTTTGGTTTCTTCTTATTACACAAGTAACAGGCATCATTATAAAAACCATAAATATACATAAACAAAAAATGAAACAAAAAACCAAACAATTCACTATTAATGTGATAACTACTATTAACATTTTGGTATACATACTTCCAGATTCTTTTTAATGTATATAAACATATATGTATAGATACAGTCTATTAAAAAAATAAAGGCCAAACTAAGTCCTGAAAAGGCTCAGGAATCTGAAGCAGCTCAGCAAGGGCCTGGGGAGCTGAAAAGAAGAGGATCATTAGGAAGTCTTCCAGGCAGATGCCCAGATTCCTACCTAGCACAGCCAGGCAACTATGCCTCCTCAGTCAGGACAGGACACGTGAGGCTTAGCCACTGGAGCGGAGGGATGAGGTGCTGCACCAAAATCAGGAGATAAAGGAAGTTTCCCTTCTTATGCCACCCCACCTCCCTTCCCTCACTGAACTCCAATACCCTAACAGCCAGGCTTCAGTCTCCCAGTAGGAGAACCCTTCTCTGGAGAAGCCCACTAGGGGACAAGCCCCACACAGGTCTAACTAGCTTTCTGGGTGTCATTCAAATCTGAATGGCTAACCATGGATAATCAATCCTTCACGATAAGCCTATAACACGAGACCAAACAAACAAAAACAACAAAGAAATTTAAAAGATACAGAGATCATAGGGAATAGCAGAAAACAACAAAGAACTATAAATAATATTCTCTGAGGTAAGAAATAATACTGCATCCATGGAAAAATTAGGTTGTCATAAAAAGAAAGGAAAAAGGAGCTCCTGAAAGAGAAACTAGAAAATAGAGAAGAAATTATCTCAGTTTCCTAGCCCAGTAGTCTTTGATCATACCCTTCTAGTAGCAAAAGAATTTTGCACATGGAACCCATTATTTATCTGTATATTATAAACATGTACTTAGTACTGATGTTATATATACTTTATAAAACATACACAAATTAGAAATTAAAAAGAATGAGATAAAAAGCTGAGAGAGTCTAATCTTTTCCCCCACCCTAACAGATCATCTTGTACAAACCACTCAGGAGACCAATTTTTTTTTTTTTGGCGAGGAAGACTGGCCCTGAGCAAACATCTGTTGCCAATCTTCCTCTTTTGGCTTGAGGAAGACTGTCCCTGAGCTAACACCCGTGCCAATCTTCCTCTATTTTTTGTACGTGGGACGCTGCCATAGCATGGCTTGATGAGCAGTGTGTAGGTCCACACCTGGGATCTGAACCCGTGATCCCCAGGCAGCAGAAACGTAACACATGAATTCTACCACTATGCCACCAGCCAGCCCTCAAGAGGCCATTTTTAAAGCTTACATCAAACAGGTGTTAACACATTGACAAGAAGTAAGGGATGTCCAAGGACAGCACACTGGCAGGAATAAGAAGTTTCTACCAATGGGAGAAAAAATACAAAAAGCTAACAGAGAAGTTTAAGGGAAACCTGGGTCATTCAAATAGTAGAGCTAAAACAATCTGACATATAATGGAGGTATCAATGTACGCAGGACGGTATAAAAACTGATGAGCGTGAAACATCAAGTACCAAGGCACTGAATCAACAAGAAAGAACTATGTTATATTAAACAATTAGTAATCTGCTTAAAAAGACATGGAAATATCTATTTTAGCAAGAATTTGATGCAACTATTAAAATAAATTTCAGTCTCTGAAAGAATGAATCTTAGCAATTCCAACATCTTTACCATTCAAGATGGCTCACTTTCTGTTTTATGTATATATATCTGTCCAGATAAAATTACATAAATTAAAGAAAATCAGATTTGGAACAAAGCAGTTTTTCTTATCATGAATATAGACTGGGGGGCCTTTTTTAGGACTATCTGGGGATTTTAACAATGTGATAATCAATTATCAAGACACAAATGAAAACGTTATTGTGGACTAATGGAAGTCACATCCTAAAAGACAGAACTTCCTATTTAACCCACCTCTAACAGTATAAACTTCATTACATGTTTTTTTTTTTTTAAAGATTTTATTTTATTTTGTTCCCCAAAGCCCCCCAGTACACAGCTGTACATTCCTAGTTGTGGTCCCCTCTAGTTGTGGTATGCAGGACGCTGCCCCAGGGTGGCTTGAGGAGCGGTGCCATGTCCGCGCCCAGGATTCAACCTGACAAAACCCTGGGCCACCTGCAGCAGAGCACGCAAACTTAACCATTCCGCCATGGGGCCGGCCCCACATGTTCTGTTTTTTGAGGAGGATTAGCCCTGAGTTGATATCTGCCACCAATCCTCCTCTTTTTTGCTGAGGAAGACTGGCCCTGAGCTAACATCCGTTCCCATCTTCCTTTACATTATATGTGGGACGCCTGCCACAGCACAACTTGACAAGCAGTATGTAGGTCTGCACCCAGGATCCGAACTGGTGAACCCTGGGCTGCAGGACGTGGGAACTTAACCACTGAGCCACCAGGCCAGCCCTGCATTTTCTGATTAAAAGATCAAGGAGATTTTCTGGGGTGATGAAAATGTCCTATAGCTTGATTGTGCTGAAAGTTATAAGGGCACGTGTTTGTGAAAAATGCAAACTGGTACCTTTAAAATCTATGCATTTTACTGGATGTAAATGATATCTCAATGAAAAAAGAACGATAAAAAACTTAAAAGTATGGCTATAACAAGAAAAAAAATCAAGTGTATTTTGTTTCTAGGTTGTTTGCAGACTGGCTAAAAACACGAACTACAACATGGAAAATCTACCAAATCCCTACTAACTGTCTAGGTACGAAAGCAAAGGTATGTGTGCTAGAAAAAATTGAACGCTAACGTTTAAAAGCTGAAAAACACCTTAGAGATTCTCTAGCCCAATTCCTCTCATGTCACAAATTGGGAAGTGGAAGCCCAGACTTAACCAGGGGCAAGCCCATGTCTCTTAAGTATGCTCTTTTTAACGTCATACAGAAAATCAAAGTTCAGCCAAAAGGTTTTGAGGGTTCCTATTTTCTAAACTGTTCCCAATTATACATTCACATTGGCCCACATGAACAGTAAAATTATTTTTAAATATGAAAGACAGAATGCTTATTAAAACCTAGGATTTAGATTTTGGCCCATTTTAAGCTAAAAAACTCATATAGACTTAAGAACATTAACTATATTAATGCTAATTAAACATTCTGGTCATGGTAGCAATTCAAAATTAGCCAATAACACTAGGTAGAAATCCTTTGTTTATTCAGTTCCTAACACTGGGACTTTCATAATATATGCTCAGCAAATGTTTACCAAAGGAAAGAAAGTTAACTCCACAATTTCACTTGTGATACAGTCACGTCTAGTACGACAACTTACAGAGTGCAGTAATGGACTCACAGATGGCAGTCAAGTTTCCGGCAATTTAAACTATGAGCAACCCCACTATGAATTCAGAATGAAAGGAAAGAATGAAATCAAGCACAGAGGGAAGTTCAGATCTCAAGTGCCTTCCTCCTTAAGCTCTTAACTAGGTGTGAAAATAAGGCAGCAGGACAGAAGGACACAAAGAATAACAATACTGTCAATGAGAAAGGGGTTGTGGGGAGACAAAGACTAGGGAAAATAGACATAGGTACATTAAAAATCACTGCAGTCCAGGGGCCAGCCCCTCGGCCGAGTGGTTAAAGTTCTGTGACGCCCGCTTCGGCAGCCTGGCGTTCGAGGGTTCAGATCCTGGGTGTGGACCTGTTCCACTCATCAGCCATGCTGTGGAGGCATCCCACATACAGAGCAGAGGAAGACTGGCACAGATGTTAGCTCAGGGCAAATCTTCCTCAAGCAAAAAAAGAGGAGGATTGGCAATGGATGTTAGCTCAGGGCAAATCTTCCTCACAAATAAATAAATAAATAAATTTAAAAAATCACAGCAGTCTGGGAATTCTTGATGTCAGCAAAGAGCCTTGTACATCCACCATGGGGCTATTTAGCCACTCTCCAAATATTCCTTGCTCACTTACTATGTGCCAGATGTCAATGAGACCTAAGAGAAGTCTACCAGGGTGGCTTCTGTCATGATAAAAAGGCAAGATGCAGCTGGAACTACTTCCACCTTCTTTCTGCTTTCAAGGGAGGACTTCAATCTAAAATTTATCCAAAAAATGTTATCGAGATGTTTACATTATTTAAAAAAGTTATCCATGTTATAACAAGCCTGAATATGAAAGCCAATACGCTTAGGATGGCAAAGAGCAAAGACAGAATCTGGGTCCTAGATGGCGTAACTGAACAAACACCAGCAAGCTCTGGTTTCTTTTATGTGAGAATACATCCCTATTTGTTTAAAGCCCTCTTAGCTTGGTTCCTTACAACTAACTAAACACACTTCTAGGCAATATCCAAGCCACTAAATGCGTAACAGAGACCCTGACCTCAAGGAGATTGAGGTCTAAAAAAGGCAGGCAAGTAAACAAATGTTTATGTGACCCAGGTAAGTAATTGTTCTAAGAGAATGGACTAGAAGATACTAAGCGTAACTAGGGAAGAGAAGGTCATCTTCAGAGTTTGAGCTATGTGTGTATTAAAATAGAAATTACAAGGCAAGAAAAGGGAAAGGGTTTTTCAAAGTAACAGAGAGCAGCACATACAGAACACTAGTACTACGAAGGAGCCTTTGAAGAAATTACTGTATTTAAGCTCGGGTCACAGACGATGCTCATAATGACCAGAAGTCACCAAGGAAAAAGTAAATTGTATTTAATACACTCATTTTAAGAAGACAGGGCAACATGTAAAATTATTTCTAAATAGTTTTGTTTAAAGCATTTACAAAATCATAAAAATCTGACACTTTAATAGCAGGATTTAGTCACATGGAACATGAAATATTTCTTGATAATATATTACTATTACGATCTGACACTAATTTTCTTTATTCTCTTTTTAATTTTTAAAAAACAGATTACAAAAATAACTCCTGAGTAGCTGGTTATTACAAAAGTTTTAAATAAAGTCATTACCAATTTCTTCCTCACAGGTGACCAACTGGGTACATCCTTCCAAACGTTTCCCTTTGCATCTCCATGTATGGACACACATATACTTTAGACACTTTCACATATTCACAAGTTTACCCATATTTAGACAATACTATGTGACTTTTCATGTAACATATGTTAAAGATCTTTTGTTACCATTATTAAATTAGGAAAATTATTTTAACATTTAATTTTAAAGTTGGATACTTTGATTTTTAAAGTCTCAATTAATGAAGTCTTCCTTTTGGGCTAAAGAGGAAACACTAGCTAAGGCCAGGTAACCATATACTAATAAGTAGACATTCCTAGTTCACGTTGTGGAGGGAAACAACGAAGAGCTTCCTTTACTAAGGGGGAGAGATGGGGCACAAGGAGAAGGAGGCTCTTAAACAGGGGCAGCAGCCCTTGAGCCACTGGCTGACCCTCTGAGCAACTCAGGGGGATCCAATCCACACTCCAACTTATAAATCATTATTTACCATTAACTAGTCTCATCAAAGGTATCACTGGTTTTTTCTGTTAAGGGTTAGAAAAGTCTCCGGTTCTCTAAACCTGCAAGTACTGAAATTTGGGTTTGCATTCAAAACTGTTTCTTGCGCTTTGCCCGCTGCAACAGTTGACAGTTCTTCAGTTAAAAAACAAAAGCACTGTGTGTAATTCAAGTTCGATTCAATCAATAAATATCCGAGTGTCTACTACGTAGAAGGCACTATGCCTGGGGTTTAGGATAACTGATTCCCAGTTATTAGTTGCGTGATCTTTGGAAAATTACTTAACTTTTCTACGTCTCAGTTTCCTAATCAAGGAGACCACTACTTGGCCTGGAGCGCTGTTGTAAGAACTAAGTGACGGCTATACTCAAAGCACTTGGAACACAGGAGGAGGTACTCAACAAATGCTGACTGTCACCCTCTGCCCTTTCCTGCAAAGAGGACTTATAGAAGCCAAAACAGAAACATGTAAAACAATTCACATTTGCAAATTCAGGCATAAACATATCCACAATTAAACGATTTGTCAATTAGCTTTTGTTTCAGATTATGACCAGTGGTTGACTTTTAGTCTATACAAAGGAAAATTCTTGCGACCTGGAATCCATTCAAAATCCAACCAGTCCTGAGTTGAATGTGACTCTGCAATGAACTACAACAGAAGGGCAGCTCTGCTAAGCAAATAATGCCAGACAGACGGGAAAGGACTGTTCACCACGTCTACCGAAGACAACAAGCTCTCGAGCAAAGAATTTTAAACTATTTAAAAATAACTTCAAGTTTACAGAAAAATTGCAGCAATAGTATAACCTTTACCTAGACTCCCTAATTGTTAATGTATTGTCCCATTTGCCTTATTCTCTCTCCACATAGACTTTTCTCCTAAACTATTTAAGTTATATACATCATGTTCCTTTACCCCTAAATACTTGCATTTCCCAAGACCACGGACATTCTCGTATAAAATCAGTAGTTATCAACTTCAGGAAATTTAACAGATATGATACCTTCATGTAATCTATCATCCACAGTCCAATTTTGTCAGTGGACCTAGTACTGGCCTTTATAGCATTTTCCCCTTTACTATCAAATCCTGATGAGCATCGCCTATTGCATTTAGCTGTCATGTCTCAGTAAATAATTTCGGACATGCTGTTATTTACAAAATAAGTTTCTCGAAACAGATTAGAAAATTGAATTTATACTACAAAAATGCAGCTGATTTAAGGTCGGCTCCAGCATTTTATATGTTCTTTACTTTTCACAAAAAATAGTTATGTTAGTAATGCCACCGCTACAGTTCCAATGAATTTATCAAAACGATCTTTAAGTCTCAAAAGAAGTAATCAAGAATGAGAACTACCACCTCACTAAAAAAGAAGGCAATGATTGCGAGTTCCAACCAAACTGCTGGGCCATATTTTATGCCCTTTGAAACAACCTGAGAACTTGGAGCAGGTCACGAAACACACCCTTGAAAGTGGTCGCTGTGCTGCCTCTTGGGGGTCAGCGGGAGCAACGGGGGGAGGGGGCAAAGGGTAAATTTCACTTTCTACTCTATGGATGCCTGTACTGCTTGAATGTTCTGACAATGAGCACACATTTGTTATTTAACGATAAAATAAACTAAAATAAACCAAACGAGTTAAAACTAGATGACGGGCTGGATTCTTCACGTGCAGGGTTAACCTGAACAGTGAAGTTCATCTGTTTGGATTTTTTTCTCCGCCCGAAAAGAGGACGGTGACACCTCCCCCTAACTTAGGCAGGGAGACGTCAGAGCGGTTAAGCGGTCACTAAACTACTATTTCAGGGAGAAACAGCCTCTGCTTCTCACGGATTAGAAAAACCTGTCACGGGAACCGGCTGGCAGTTCTAGGGGTAACGTCTGCCTCGAAACCCAGAAACTCAAGCAGAAGCTTCCTGGATTTCACAGCATTCATTCCGCGGCGGCAACGCCGGGGCCGACAGGAGCCGGAGCAGCCTGGAAGCGAGCGAGCGAGCCCGGCGGGCGCGGGCCCGGGGCGGACGCCGATGCCCGCGCGCACCCGCCCAGCTGGCCGCTGCCGTCCGGGTGTGCGAGGGAGCGAGCCGGCGACGGGAGAGCGGCTCCGCAGGCCGAAGCCGGGTCGGTGCCTTACCGAGCGCTGGGCACGTCCACCGGCCCGAGGCCGCCGCCGCCGCCGCCGGGGCCGGCCAGCACGTCCCCACCGTATTTCTCCTCCATGCCGGGGCTCAGGAGCCGCCGCCGCTGCCCCCGCCGCGGGGTCTCCTCATGTCTCGCCGCGGCCGCGGAACAGCGGGCGCAGGCGCGTCACTCCCCCATGGCAGCGGCCCCGTCAGGTCCCCGCGGGCCAGACCGCCGCCGCCGCCGCCGCCGCTGTCCCCGGCTCCCGCTAACGAGCTCACGCGCGTCGGGACTAGGCCGCGGGCAGTTCCGGCGGCGCCTGGTTTCCCGGAGGCGCCCCGGAGCAGACGTTGCCAGGCCACGTCATCGGGCCCAGCAGCCCTCAGTTCCCGGGGGAGTGCCCAGCCTGCGCCTGCGCACAACGCCGCACTCGCCACCCTGTGCCCTTCCCTAGTTCCTCCCACCGTGGGGTGAAGGATCGAATCCTCGCCCCGATCAGCCCCTCCCATTGACCCGGCCAGAGCTCGTAGTGCCTGCCCCTGCAGCGCCACCTACGGGCCGTCAGGGACGCAGCGCGTTCTTGTAGCGCGGAGGGAGGGGCCGTAGAAAATGTGATTAAATGGAGCAGAATCTCTTTTAAATTCTGACTGCTGACCTGTGCTACTTCATTATGGCACATCTGTAAAACCAGGCCGGGTAGGACCAGCCCTTAAAAGGGTGGTTTTTTTGTTGCTAAAAAGTTAAGAAAGTGGGCTCTTGTGTCTGTCTTGGTGTGAATCCCAACTCTACCACTAACTAGTTGTGTCACCGGGCCTTTCTGTACCTCAAGTTTCTTATCTGTGAAACAGGAATAGTAATATCTATATCATAGGATTGATGGGAGGACTGTACGTGTTAATACGTGACGAGCGTCTAGAACAGTGACTGGTATACGGTAATCAGTAAATGTTGGCTATTAGTATAGCTCATAGGGAAATTGGAGGACTGCGATTTGGAGATGAAAATGGAGTTTTGAGCAGTGTAAATTATGATTAGATTACAATACTCTACTTAATTTGAATATGCCTAAAGAGTCAGTAACATATAAAAGAATGAGGAATCACAGCCTCTGCCTGCTGGGGTTTCATAATCTATTGTGGAAAATATTTAGCAGTTTGAGAGGAAGCCCTGGTTGGCAACATTACCGGTTGAAGGCACACGTGCTAAAGTTTTCCAAATAAGGTGTGGTATAAGTATAACCAGAAAAGGCTCACTGATAGACAGAGCCTGACCTGGAACTTAGACAAGGTTTTGGATATGGCAGAAAGGCATTGTGGGAAGATGCATCCTATGTGTAGAATACAGAGGAAGGCATGACCATTAAAAACTAAAGACATATTTTCCTATTTGAGGCTATGAAAATTAATAAAGGGAAACCTCATTTAAACTGGAGTCGGGAGGCCAGAAGTGGGAGCCCTTAAGCACTACCTCTGGATGTTAATTACAGGAAGCATCCTGAATTATAGACCCCAACAGGAAGAGACCTAGGGTGCATCCCCCCCACCCAAGAAACAGACGACCCCGGCAACTCAGCCAATGAGAAAGCATCACCTCCCTGAAGTCTCACTTTCCACCAACTGGACTTTTGTTCAAAACAATCCCTCACAACTTCCTCCTTTTTCTCTGTAAAATAACGTTCCTCTCTGTAAAATAACATTTTTCTCCTATGCTTGTAGGACTTGTCTGTGACTTTTGCTATAGCTTGCTTGTCCCGGTTTGCAATTCCTTTGCTGTTTCCAAATAAACTCGTTTTGCTGGTAAAATAACTGGCTGTTTTATTTTTAGGACAGCAAGGCAAATAAGAGAGCAAAGATACAGTACTCCCTCAATCATATTGGGGTTTTATTTATTTTTTTTAAAGACTGGCCCTGAGCTAACATCTGTTGCCAATCTTTTTCATTTCTTCTTCTCCCCAAAGCCCCCAAGTACATAGTTGTGTATTCTAGTTGTAGATCCTTCTAGTTCTACGATGTGGGACGCTGCTTCCTTGATGAGCAGTGCTAGGTCTGCACCCAGGATCCAAACAAGCAAAACCGCCGGGCTGCTGAAGCAGAGTGTGTGAACTTAACTACTGGGCCACAGGGCCAGCCCATATTAGCGTTTTAAATTCAGCATGTTTCATAGCATTATGTTCGTTTATTTAGTTTGTACAAAATGTCCATATGTTTTGCCTGCATCAGGTGATAATCATTGGCCCAGAGTTGGGTGGATTGGGTATAAGGCCCAGCAAAGAGTGACATTCTTGCTTCACTTCCTCTAAGTGCCTTTTTTCTAGCAATTTTTTTGGGTAGCAATTTCTTTGTAGAATTGCTATTTTCTAATCAGAATGGCAGTGGGGAACAACTGTTGTGTCTTTCTACAGCTAGTTCTAGTCCTTTGGAGCTCAGAGAACTAGGTAAAATGACCTGTATAATCAAGATTAACTTTCATCCCAAGTGGAACTTGGAATTCAGTTGGTGTTTCTGATTAGGTTAGAATTGCAATACTTTTCTTTTAGGCCAATAGAAGTAGATTTCCTACAATTGTTTTTTGCCGTGGAACCCTAATTATCTAAAGGAATGATTAGCAAGATGCAAATGAGGAGACGGAGAGAAATGGTTCATATTTAGACATTCTCAACTAGAAGATCAGAATTTTACAGCAGATCTTGAAGTTTCATTATAATTATGCCCCAAGTTTTTCAAGAATTTATCCTTCCATTCATCCACTCAATAGTCAAAAATGTAATATTTATTAACGGCCTACTATGTGCTAGTACCAACTATATGCTACAGTAGAGAAAATATGGTGTTACCTTTCTTCTCAAATTGATTAGAAATTCAACTGGTAGAAACACACTGTGGAAAACAAACTGAAAAGCAGAAAAATTTTGGAAACAATTCTCTATGAGTGTCTTGTGTTTCTGCATGTCTTTTGAACAGAGGCATTTACAGCTGTTGTTCCAGACTGTTTTCAAGGATGTTTGTAGAGCAAACAGCCTTGGAAGATTAAGATGGTATCTTTCTCTTGGGCAGAGGGAAGATTTGTTGGCTGATCAGGATAATAAAGATGATGCCTCCTTTTAAGGCAAATCCTGGGCAGGTTTGCTGGCTGCCCTTTAAAAGACTCGAGTTTCCTAAACTCTCAGTTGTATGCTAAGTATTTACCTAGGCTGCCATGAATTACCGTCGTGGGATTTGGGAGTGGGAGAGGCAAGGTGAAGTGTTGCAAATGTGAGGCTCATGCGGCCAGCATGAGTAACAAAATCCTTTGTCTCTGATCCAAGAGTCTTGTGCCTTCTGATAGCTTCCAAGAAACTGGGAGGCTAATTGTGAGCTTGCATCAGGGTAAAATCTTAGTCCCTTTACATTTTTTTGTTTTTGTACCCCTTGGTTTCCCATTTAATTCATCTGTCTGTATAGTTTTATTTTTTCACTGAGGTAACTGTTTTATAACATATAAATTTCAGGTGTACATCATTATATTTCAATTTCTGTGTAGACTACATCATGTTCACCACCCAAAGACTAATTACCATCCATCACCATACACGTGTGCCCAGTTACCTCTTTCGCCCTGCTCCCTCTATCCTTCCCCTCTGGTAACCACCAATCTAATCTCTGTATCTATGTGTTTGTTTGTTTGTTGTATTTCTTTTTTTTTAAATTGAGGTTATGATAGTTTACAACATTGTGAAATTTCAGTTGTACATTATTATTTGTCAGTCATATTATAGGTGTACCCTTTCACCCTTTGTGGCCACCCCCAACCCCTCCTCCCCCTGGTAACCACTAATCTGTTCTCTTTGTCTATGTGTTTGTTTATCTTCCAGATATGAGTGGAGTCATACAGAGTTTGTCTTTCTGTATCTGGCTTATTTTGCTTGACATAATACCCTCAAGCTCCATCCACGTTGTTGTGAATGGGATGATTTTATCATTTTTTTATGGCTGAGTAATATTCCTTTGTATATGTATATGATTTCTTTATCCAGTCATCAGTTAATGGGCACTTGGATTGCTTCCACATCTTGGCTATTGTGAATAATGCTGCAAAGAACATAGGGGTGCATAAGTCTCTTTGAATTGCTGATTTCAAGTTCTTTGGATAGATACCCAGTGGAGGGATGTCTGGGTCATATGGTATTTCTATTTTTACTCATTGAGTATGATGTTGGCTGTGGGTTTGTCATGTATGGCCTTTATATGTTAAGGTACTTTCCTTCTATATGCATTTTATTGAGAGTTTTTATCATACATTGATGTTGGATCTTGTTGAACGCTTTCTCTGTGTCTATTAAGATGATCATGTGGTATTTGTTCCTCATTTTGTTAATGTGGTGTATCACATTAATTGACTTGTGGATGTTGAGCCATCCCTGTGTCCCTGGTATAAATCCCACTTGATCATGGTGTATGATCTTTTTAATATATTGCTGTATTCAGTTTGCCAATATTTTGTTGAGGATTTTTGTATCTATGTTCATCAGTAATGTTGGCCTGTAGTTTTCCTTCTCTGTGTTCTTCTTGTCTGGTTTTTGTATCAGGGTCATGCTGGCCTCATAGAATGTGTTAGGAAGTGCTCCGTCTTCATCAGTTTTCTGGAATAGTTTGAGAAGGATAGGTATTAAATCTTCTTTGAATGTTTGGTAGAATTCTCCAGAGAAGCCATCTGGTCCTGAACTTTTATTTTGGGGGAGGTTTTTGATTACTGTTTCAATCTCTTTACTTGTGATTGGTCTATTCAGATTCTCTATTTCTTCTTGATTCAGTTTTGGGAGGTTGTAAGAGTCTAAGAATTTGTCCATTTCTTCTAGGTTGTCCAATTTGATGACATACAGTTTTTCATAGTATTCTCTTGTAATTTTTGTGTTTCTGTGGTATCTGTTGTAATTTAACCTCTTTAATTTCTGATTCTATTTATTTGAACCTTCTGTCTTTTTTTCTTAGTGAGCCTGACTAAGGGTTTGTCAATTTTGTTTCTTTTCTCAAAGAACCAGCTCTTTGTTTCATTGATCCTTTCTACTGTCTTTTTTGTTTTAATTTCATTTATTTCTGCTCCAATTTTTATTATTTCCCTCCTTGTTCTGACTTTGGGCTTTGTTTATTCTTTTTCTAATTCTGTTAGGTATGGTTTGAGATTGCTTATTTCAGGTTTTTCTTGTTTACTGAGGTGAGCCTGTTTTGCAATGGATTTCCCTCTTAGGACTACTTTTGCTGCATCCCAAAGGAGTTGGTATGATGTGTTTTCATTTTCATTTGTCTCCAGATAATGTTTGATTTCTCCTTTAATTTCTTCAATGATCCATTGGTCGTTCAGGAGCATGATGTTTAATCTCCATATCTTACATCTTTGCCCCTTTCCAGCTTTTATCTTGTAATTAATTTCTAGTTTCATAGCATTATGGTCAGAAAAGATGCTTGATATTATTTCAAGCCTCTTAAATTTGTTGAGGCTTGCTTTGTTTCCCAACATATGGTCTATCCTTGAGAATGTTCCACATGTACTTAAGAAGAACGTGTAACCCACTGCTTTGGGATGGATTGTTCTACATGTAACTATTAAGTCCATCTGGTCTAGTTTTTCATTTACTTCTACAATTTCCTTGTTGACTTTTCTGTCTGAATGATCTATCCATTGGTGTTAGTGGGGTGTTGAGGTCCCCTAATATTATTATATTGTTGTTAATATCTCCTTTTAGTTTTGTTAATAGTTGCTTTATGTAAGCTTGGTGCTTGTGTGTTGGGTGCATATATATTTATAAGTGTTATGTCTTGTTGGTGAAGTGTCCTATCATTATATACTGCCCCTCTTTGTCTCTCTTTACCTGTTTTGTCTTGAAGTGTACTTTGTCTGACATAAGTACGGTGACACCTGCTTTCTTATATTCATTCTTAGCTTGGAGTATCGGCTTCCATCCCTTCACTCTGAGTCTGTGTTTTGTCTTTGGGTTTGAGGCATGTTTCCTGGAGGCAGCATATTGTCGGGTCTTGTTTCTTAATCCATCCTGCCACTCTGTGTCTTTTGATTGGAGAATTCAATCCATTTACGTTTACAGTGATTACTGAAATGTGGGGGCCTAATGCTGCCATTTCATCACTCGTTTTTCAGTTCTTCTGCATGTCCTTTGTTTGTTGTCCCATGTATTTCAGACTACCAAATCGGTGAGGTAGTTTTCTATGCTGGTTTCTTAGTTTATCCTTCTTTGTAATTCGTGTTTGTGTTCTAATTATTTGTTTAGTTGTTACAATGTGGTTTGTAAAAAACATCTCATAGATGAGATAGTCCATTTTCTGATAGACTCTTATTTCCTTAGACTGAGCTGGTTCCATCCCTTTCCTCTTCTCCTTGTAATTTGTTGTTGTCACTCTTTTTTTCTTCTTGTGTTGTGAGTTTGTGGTTAAAATGACAAAGTTATATTTATTCTTGGTGTTTCCCTTCCCTTTATCTTTAATGTTATACTTAAGCATTTGCTAACGTGTTCTGATGGAGAGTTGCAATTTTCTGATTTTGTCTATCTACTTATCTCCTTGCTCAGGGTTTTGTAACCCCTTTCCTTTTTTTTTTTCAGGTGTGAGGGCCTTCCCGAGGATTTCTTGTGTGTGTGTGTGTGTTGGGGGGGGGGGGGTGGAGTGGGGTGGGGTGTCTTGTGGTGATGAACTCCCTCAACTTTTGTTTATTGGGGAAAGTTTTTATTTCTCCATCACATCTGAAGGATATTTTCACTGGATAGGGTATTCTTGGCTGAAAGTTTCTGTCAGAATTTTGAATATATCATTCCACTCTCTCCTAGCCTGTAAGGTTTCTGCCGAGAAATCTGCTGACAGCCTGGTAGGGGTTCCTTTGTAGTTATTTTCTTCTGCCTTGCTGCCCTTAGTATTTTCTCTTTTTTGTTGAGTTTTGCCAGCTTTACTACTATACACCTTTGAGTTGGTCTTTTTACATTGATAAAGTTTGGATATCTATTGGCTTCTGTCACATGGATTTCTAGCTCCCTCCCCAGGTTTGGGAAGTTTTCAGCTATTATGTCTTTGAATAAGCTTTCTGATCCATCTCCTTCCATTCTCCCTGTGGATACCTGTAATCCTTATGTTCTACTTCCTAATTGAGTCAGATATTTCTTGGAAAGTTTCTTCATTTCTTTTCAGTCTTAGTTCTCTCTCCCCCTCTATCTGAAGCATTTCTATATTCCTATTCTCCAGACTGCTAACTCTGTCCTCCATGTTATCAGCCTACCGCTCAGGGAGTCCAGATTTTTCTTAATCTCCTCCATTGTATTTTTCATGTCCAACATTTCTGAGTGGTTCTTCTTTATAGTTTCAAGCCCTTTTGTGACGTAGCTCCTGAACTCATTGAGTTGTCTATCTGTATTCTCTTTTAACTCATTGAGTTTTTAAAATATAGCTATTTTGAATTCTTTATCATTTAGGTTATAGATTTCTGTTCTTCAGGATTGTTTTTTGGGTACTCATCATTTTCCTTCTGTTCTGGAGATTTAATATATTTTTTCATACTGCTTGATGGCCTGGATTAGTGCCCCTGGGTAGACATAGAGTTTGGTTACTGCTTTCCACTTGCTACCACTGGAGTGAGTGGGCAGGAGTTGTGTAATCTGCACCCACCAGGATCCCGGTCAGCTGTTCCTGACCAAGCCTGGGCCATTTCTTGGGATCACAGTGGCCCTGTGGGGCCTCCCGTAAACTGTGGGGACAATCACATGGGGGCTTTGGGTTGCTGCTGCCTGCTCCCACAGACCCGACTTGACATGCTCCCTCCTTAGGGACTGCAGTGGTGTTACAGGCCTTCACAGCTGCTGGGAACTTGTTCACCCAGACTTGCAGCTCTGTTGCCATCTGGTTCAGCTGGATCTCACATACTCCCTCGGGGCTACAGCAGAACTATGGGCATTTAAGGTAGCCAACATTTTGCTTGCCTAGCTGTGCCACGTCTGATCCTGTGTTCCACCAGCCCTTGTGCTTGGTGGGTGAGGCTCTCTCCTAGGGCCTAGCCAAATCTCTCCCTGGGGCCACCATGGAACTGTGGATTTTCCCACTGCACTAAGGAGCTATCAAGCTGGGGTCTGGATTGTCACTGCCCCTCGTGTGGTCCTGCTGGATCTCACTTGCCTCCCTGGGGCTGCAGCAGGGCTACGGGCATTTAATGCAGCTGGCATTTAGCTTGCCCAACCATGCTGCGTCTGCTCCTCAGTTGCCCAGCCTTTGTGTTTGGTGGGTGGGGTCTGTACACTAGTGCTAAGCCAAGACTCTCCCTGGTGCAACCATGGGATCTTTTTTTTTTTGAGGAAGATTATCCTTGAGCTGACATCTGCTGCCAATCTTTCTGTTTTTACAGAGGAAGATTGGCCTTGAGCTAACATCTGTGCCCGTCTTCCTCTATTTTATATGTGGGACACCTGCCAAAGCATGGCTTGATAAGTGGTGCATAGGTCCATGCCTAGGACCTGAACTGGTGAACCCTCGGCTGCTGAAGCAGAGCACATGAACTTAATTGCTATGCCACTGGGCTGTCTCCTGTCTTTTGTATTTCTGAGGTGTCTGTTGTAACTTCCACCTTTTTGTTTCTGATTTTACTTATTTGAACCTTCTCACTTTTTTTCCTGGTGGGTCTAGCTAAAGGTTTGTCAAATTTGTTTATCTTCTCAAAGAACCAGCTCTTAGTTTCATTGATTTTTTCTATTGTTCTTTTAGTCTCTATTTCATTTATTTCCACTCTGATTTTTTTTTTTGAGGAAGACTGGCCCTGAGCTAACATCCATGCCCATCTTCCTCTGCTTTATATGTGGGAGGCCTACCACATCATGGTGTGCCAAGCGGTGCCATGTCTGCACCTGGGATCCAAACCGGTGAACCCTGGGCCACTGAAGTGGAACGTGGGCACTTAACCGCTGCACCACTGGGCTGGCCCCTCCACTCTGATTTTTATTATTTCCTTCATTCTACTGATTTTGGGCTTTGTTTGGTCCTTTTTTTCTAGTCCTTTAGGTGCACTGTTAGACTGTTTGAGATTTTTCTTCTTTGTTGAGGTAGGCCTGTATTGCTATAAACTTCCCTCTTAGAACTGTTTTTGCTGTATCCCATAAATTTTGGCATGTCATATTTTCATTTTCATCTGCCTCCAGAGATTTTTTTATTTCTCCTTTGATTTCTTCATTGACCCAACTGTTGTTCAGTCTCATTTTGTTTAATCTCCACATACTTGTGGCTTTTCTGATTTTCTTCCTCTTTTTGATCTCTAATTTCATACTGTTGTGGTCAGAAAAGATGCTTGGTATTATTTCAATCTTCTTAAGTTTATTGACACCTGTTTTGTGGCCTCATAGGTGGTCTATCCTGGAGAATGTTCCATATGCATTTAAAAAGAATGTGTATTCTGCTGCTTTTGGATGGAATCTTCTGTATATATCTACCAAGTCCATCTGGTCTAATGTATCACTTAAGGCCAATATTTCCTTATTGATCTTCTGTTTGGATGATGTATCCATTGATGTAAGTGGTGTGTTAAAGTCCCCTAATACTATTGTTACTGTTTATTTCTCCTTTTACGTCTGTTAATAATTGCTTTATATATTTGGGTGCTTCTATGTTTTGTGCATAGATAGTTACAAGTGTTTTGTTCTCTTGTTGAACTGTTCTGTTTATCATTATGTAGTCTCCTTCTTTGTCTCTTATTTCAGTTTTTGTTTTAAAGTCTATTTTGTCTGAAATAATTATTGCTACCCAAGCTTTCTTTTCATTTCCATTTGCATGGAGTATCATTTTCCATCCCTTCACTTTCAGTTTGTGAGTGTCTTTAGATCTGAAGTGTGTCTCTTGTATGCAGCATATCTATGGGTCTTGGTTTTGTCATGCAATCAGCCACCCTAAGCCTTTTGATTGGAGTATTTAGTCCATTGACATTTAAGGTAGCTATTGATAAGTATGCACTTATTGCCATTTTGTTACTTTTTTCCTGGGCGTTTTAGTAGTTCTTCTCTGTTCTTTTCTTCTTTTGTTCTCTCCTGTTGTGGTTTGATGGCTTTCTTTAGTATTATGTTTGGGTCTTTTCTCTTAGTTTTTGGGTATTTATTATAGGTTTCTGGTTTGTGATCACTGTGAGGTTCATATACAACAGCCTTTGTAAATAGCAGTCTATATTAAGTTGATGATCTCTTAAGTTTGACCTCTTGCTAAAAGCTCTACTCTTTTATTCCCCTCCTCCCACATTTTATGTTTTTGATATCACAATTAACCTCTTTTTTGTGTATATCTGTTAACCTCTTGTCATGAAAATATATAATTTTAGTACTTTCATCTTTGACATTCATATTAGCTTCATAGGTGGTTGACCTGCTACCTGTTTATTTGCCTTTACCATTGATTTTATTGTGTTTTTAAAAATAATTTTCTTATTCCTATTTGTATTTGTTTCTTTTCCACTTAAATCCTTTTAGCATTTCTTGTAAGTCTGGTTTATTGGTGAGAAAATCCTTTAATTTTTGCTTGTCTGGGAAACCCTATCTCTCCTTGTATTCTGAATGGTAGCCTTGCTGGGTAGAGCATTCTTGGCTGCTGGTGTATTCCTTTCAGCACTTTAAGTATATATTTTGCCACTCCCTTCTAGCCTGTAAGGTTTCTTCTGAGAAGTCAACTGATAGCCTTATGGAATTTCCTTTGTATGTAACTTGTTGCCTTTCTCTTGTGGCTTTTAAGATTCTCTTTGTCTTTAGTTCTTGACATTTAATTATAATAGGTATTGGTATGGGCCTCTTTGTGTTCATCTCGTTTGGCTCGCTCTGTGCTTCCTGTACCTGGATGTCTGTTTCCTTCCTTAGGTTAGGAAAGCTTTCAGCTATTACTTCTTCAAGTAGATTCTCTGTCCCTTTGTCTCTCTCTTCTCCATCTGGAACACCTATAACATGGATGTCAGTGTGCTTGATGTTATTTTAAAGATCCCTTAGACTGTCCTTGTTCTTTTTTTTTTTTTTTTGGAAGATTAGCCCTGAGCTAACATCTGCTGCCAATCCTACTCTTTTTTTTTGTTTTTTTTTGCTGAGGAAGACGGGTCCTGAGCTAACATCCGTGCCTATCTTCCTTTACTTTATATGTGGGATGAATAGCACAGCGTGGTTCAATGAGTGATGCATAGATCCACACCTGGGATCTGAATCGGCAAAACCCAGGATGCCAAAGTGGAATGTGCGAACTTAACTGCTGTGCCATTGGGCCAGCCCCCTGTCCTTGATCTTTTAAATTCTTTTTTCTTTTCAGCTTGGATGATTTACTCTAGTCTTTCATCCAAGCTCACTGATCCATTCTTCTGTATCATCTACTCTGCTATTGCTTCCCTCTGGTGCATTTTAAATTTCCATTATTGTATTCTTCAGTTCTGATCAGTTCTTTTATATATTTTCTAATTCTTTGTTGATGTTCTCACTGTATTCATCCATTCTCCCAAGATCAGTAAGCATCCTTATCAGTATTAGTTCATACTCTTTATAAGGTAGATTGTTTACCTCTGTTTTGTTTAGTTCTTTTTCTGAGGATTTGTCCTGTTCCCTTATTTGAAACAAATTCTTTTGCCTTTTATTTTGCATGCTTCTCTGTGCTTACATCTATGTTTTAGGTAGATAAACTATGTCTCCTATTTTGGAGAAGTGACTTCATGGAAGAGATGCCTTACAAGGCCCAGCAGTGTACGTCCCTCTCACCAGTAGTTCAAAATATTCCAGGAGTGTCCCCTGTGTGTGTCCTTGTGTTATGCTGGGGTTGTTCTTACTGCTGGTGTACAGGAAGGCTAGGCTGTCCTCCTGGTTGGCTGGTTATAATGGTCAGCTGCATGCTGCTGCTACTGTCCATTCAGTCACTTTATTTGGTGGCTGGAGTCCCATCCTAGTTGGTTGCAAGGTCTAATAGCACTTTCCTGCTACAGTTTTTCTTTAACTGAGTAGGCCTCCAGTGTAACTGGTTGCTAGGCTCAGGGGCTCACAGTTGCTGTAGGCCTTTGACCTGCAAGGCTATTGTCAACTCTCTCAGTAGTGCAGCTGGGTTGGGCTGGCCCCAAGCATGGCAGCACACACTTGTTTCAGGTGTTGGGAGGTGTGGCAGATTCCCTATATAGCTGTTTGGGAAGAACAAATCTGATGCAGCTGACAAGCCCCAGTGTCTGCAGGCCCACATACTCCAGCAGCACAGTCCTGTCCCATGCACATGCCCTGCCCCACGCACATGCCCTGCCCCACTGAAGTGGACCCACTCGCTCTGCTGTAGAGGCCCCCCACACTCTGCCAATGCTGGCCCACCCCTCATGCATGCCCTTCCCTGCAAAGGTGGACCCACTTGCCCCATGCAGAGGTCCCATACACCCCACCTATGCAGACCCACAAATTTTCCAAAGGCTTGCTGGTGGGTGATGCCCACCCCTAGAGGGGCTGCCTGCCCTGGCTGAGCTGAATTAAATTGGTGCTCTTGTGGGCAGGACAGACCCCTGTGCTAATAGGCCAAGGGAATAACTCCAATGACGTCTGCCAGTGTCTGTATCAGCAATAACAGCTGCCACCAATGGCTCAGTCCCTGGGGAGGTGGTCCCAGCCACCTTCTGCCTACCTGAGATGCCCAGAGTCTATCAAGTGAGTCTCTTTGCACCAAAGGACTGTGCACCTTTCTTTCTGGTGATTTTGTGTTGCTTTTCAGAATGGGTGAATTTATGTGTGGGCCCTTTAAGAGCAGGCTTTTCTTTCCCTTATGTTCAACAGCTTTTCTGGGGGTATTTCCCTTGTTGTTAATAGCCAGCAAAGTCAGATATTGTGACACTCATCTCAGTCATGCTGAGTTCAAAATCTTCATGTTGTGGCAAAGCTCTCCCTGTCAGATCCCCTACTCTTCCAGGGAAAGCTCCATACCTTACTATTGCTCCTGGCTGTGAAGCACTTTGGCTGGAATGTGGCTTTTTTCCTCTCCATAAATGTATTTCTGCCTCTTTCACCTCAGTCACACTGTCCCTTGCTGTGGTGGTTCTTTTTATCTAGTTGCCAGTTCTCTCTCAGGGGTAATTGTTCCAAGGGTAGTTGTACTTTGTTGTGTCCATGGGAGGAGTTGAGTTCAGAGTCCTCCTACAATGCCATCTTCCCAGCAATCCCTTCACAGTTTTTGACCCATCTTTGCACAAAAATAATATTATTTATCATTTAATTAGAAAAATTCATGATACGCTGTTGTCAAGGGTGTGGGAAACCAGGCGTTCTTGCATTGTTGGTAGAATTGTAAGTTCATATAACCTCTTTCAAGGACAATTTGGCAGTATCTATCAAAGTTTAAAATGTACCTGGTCTAGGAATTTAACCTAAAGATATATTGCACAAATGTGCAAAGACATAAATATAGGAATATTAATTGCAGCATAATTGTCATCAAAAGACTGTCATATGTCATAATAATAATATTTATTTATCTTTTGTAAGGTCTAAAGCACTCTTTTAAGTAAATTTATATGTAATAATTAATTCAATCCTCACGACAACTCTGTGAGATTGTACTATTATGATCCCTTCTTTACTAATAAGGAAACTGAGGCACAGAAAGGTTGAGTAATTTGCCCAATGTTACACAGCTAGTGAAATTATTCCTAATAATGGTATGTTCATTCAATGGAATAGTATGCAGTTAAATGAGGTAGGTCTATTTGTAGTTTGTTAAAAAACAAGATGCAGAACAGTGTGTTGCTTTATGCTTCTATTGGTGTAAAAAAATTAGTATTTGCCCATTTATGTGTATACAGAGACAATATCTGGAAGGATAAGAAAAAAGAAATAACTGTGAGAGAAAGTCAAAGGTGGAGGAGGCTTGATTTTCACCATATATGTTTCTGTATCAGTTAAATTTTTTTTGCCATGTCCAGGTATTATTTTTTAAAAGTCTTTAGAAAATAGAGATATGTAATATACCACAACAATAGAAAAAAAAGGAGAAAAGCCACATGATCATCTAAATATTGCAGAAATGTATTTGACAAAGTTCAACCCCTTTTCAAGGTAACAATGCTCAACAAATTGGGAACAGAAGGGAACACTCTCAACCTGATAAAGAATATTTACAAAATACCAACAGCTAATATCATACTTAATGATGAAAGACTGAATGTTTTCTCTTAAGATCAGGAAAAAGAGAAGGATGTCTGCTCTCATCACTTCTGTTCAACATTGTACTGGAGGTCCTAGCCAGGGCAATTTGGCAAGAAAATGAAATAAAGTCATGCAGATTGGAAAGAGAGAAGTAAAACTATTTCTGTTTGCAAATGACATGATCTTGCATACAGAAAATACTAAGGAATCCACTAAAACATTGGTATCAATAAACAAGTTCAATAAGGTTGCAAGATACAAGATCAATAATTTACAAAAATCAATTATATTTCTATACACTTGCAATGAACACTCTAAAAGTGAAAATAAGAAAACAATTCTATATACAATAGCATCAAAAAATACTTAGGAATAAATTTGACAAAGGATGTACAACACTTATACTTTGAAAACTGTAAAACATTGAAAGCAATTAAAGAAAACTTTAGTAAATGGAAAGACATCCTGTGTGACTGACTCAGATGATTTAATATTATTAAAATGGCAATACTCCCCTAATTGATCTACAGATCAATGCAATCTTACAAAAATCCTAGCTGGCTTCTTATGGAAATTGACAAGCCAAGTCTAAAATTCATATAAAAATTCAAGGGACCCAAAGTAGCCAAAACAATACTGAAAAAGAACAAAGTTAGAGGACTCACATTTCCCAATTTCAAAACTTACTACAAAGCTACAGTAATCAAAATTGTGTGGTACTGGCACAAAAATAGACATATAAATCAATGGAGTAGAATTGAGAGTCTAGAAGGAAATCCTCACACTTAGAGTGAATTAATTTTTAACAAGAGTGCCAAGATAACTCAATGGGGAAAGAATAGTCTTTTTTTTTTTTTAAGAAAAGATTGGCACTTGAGCTAACATCTGTTGCCAATCTTCTTCTTTTTTTTTTTTTTTTTAATTCTTCTCCCCAAAGCCCCTCAATACATAGTTGTGTATTCTAGTTGTGAATGCCTCTGGTTGTGCAATGTGGGACACAGCCTCAGCATGGCCTGATGAGCGGTGCCATGTCCATGCCCGGGATCCAAACTGGTGAAACCTGGGCCACTAAAGTGGAGCACGTGAACTTAACCACTCAGCCACGGGGATGGGCCCGGGAACAGTCTTTATAATAAATGGTGCTGGGACAACTGGCTATCCATATGCAAAAGAACGAAGATAGACCCCCTACTTCAAACCACAGGCAAAAATTAACCCCAAATGTTTAAAGGCCTAAATTTAAGAGCTAAAACCATAAAACTTGTAGAATGAAACATAGTGTAACTCTTCGTGACCTTGGATTAGACAATGATTTCTTAGATATAACATCAAAAAGATAAGCAACAGAAGAAAAAATAGAGAAATTAGACTTCATCAAAATCAAAAACTTTTGTGTTTCAAAGGACACCATCAAGAAAGTGAAAAGATGATGCACAGAATGGGAGAAAATATTTGCAAATCATATATCTGATAAGAGACTTGTACATGCTACAACACTGGATGAACCTGGAAAACATGCTCAGTAAAAGAAGTCAATCTTGGGGCCAGCCCAGTGGCGCAACAGTCAAGTTTGCACATCCCGCTTCGGTGGTCCAGGGTTTGCCAGTTCGGATCCCAGGTGTGGACCTACGCACCGCTCATCAAGCCATGCTGTGATAGGTGTCCCGCATATAAAGTAGAGGAAGATGGGCATGGATGTTAGCTCAGGGCCAGTCTTCCTCAGCAAAAAGAGGAGGACTGGCAGTAGTTAGCTCAGGGCTAAACTTCTTCTTCTTCAAAAAAAGAAGTAAATCACAAAAGAGCATGTATTGTATGGTTCCATTTATATGTAATGCCCACAATGGGTGAATCTATATATGGAGTAGGTTAGTGGTTGTCTAAGGCTGGTGAAGTGGGGGAGAAAAGGGAGGGGAAAGGAGTTGCAAAATGGGGATTGACTGCTAATGGGTACAGAGTTTCTTTTTGGGATGATAAAATGTTCTAAAATTGTGGTGGTGGTTGCACAACTCTGTGAATATACTAGAAACCACTGAATTGTATAACTTTAAATACGCTATATGAATTACATCTCAATAAATCTATTATATATAAAAAGTAGGAATGCATTTTTGGATACCCTCAAAGTAAAATAAAATGATAAAGATTTTGGGCAATTTTATGGGTAAAAAAATTATGTATCATTGCTATTTTAATTAAAACTTTTTTTTTTTACCATTGAGTTTGAACATCTGTTGACGCATTTCTTGGCTTTTCTCACTCATTTTCAAGTATGTGGGAATTATTTTCTGATCTTTTTCTTGTTTTTCTTTTAAGGGAATTGTATTTTCTTTTACTGATATTAAAAAAAATTCTTGGGGCCGGCCTGGTGGTGTAGTGGTTAAGCTTGTGAGCTCCGCTGCGGCAGCCCGGGGCTTGCCGGTTCACATCCTGGGTATGGACCTACGTGCCATTCGTCAAGCCATGTGTTGGCATCCCACACAGAAGGACTAGAGTGACTTACAACTAGGATATACAACTATGTACTGGGGCTTTGGGGAGAAAAAAAAGAGGAAGATTGGCAACAGATGTTAGCTCAGTGTCAATCTTCCTCACGCGCACACACACAAAGAAGGCTGCAAAAAAGAGAAATGCAGTTTCTAAAAAACAAAATTCTTTATAAACTAAGGATACTAAGGAAATTCTTTTGACTCTAATTTCAACTTTGGGTTCTTTGCTTGGACAATGTTCAGGTATAGTTTCTATATACTCTGTTTTCTCATCTACCACTTGATACTGCCCAATTAGCCTTTCACCTTAACTTGTTCATGATGGTTGAGTGGTTGGGCACTGAGAACTAGATATGGAAGAAGTCAGAAAGGTCTGACTTCTGGAGTCTGACTGGCTGGAGGAGGGTCATCTATTGTCAGGGCTAGATTGTGGCGCTGACATCTTCTGCTGGCATCACTGTGACAGATTGCCATTTCATCACACCATCCCCCTACTCAGGCGCATTCAGTGACTGACTCCCTTGTTGCCAACGTGAAGTTTTAACCTCTCTCCTTAATTTGGTTCTAGCCTTTCCTTCCTGTCCAGCCTCATCACTATCTTTTCTGTTAGCCTGTACCCAGGCTTGAGGGCACTTCCAGACACCTTAACCCTTCAGTGTCTCCTTATTTGGGGGCAGGGTTGCACGTTAGATTGGAAATGTGTTAAAGCGTGATTAGATTTGCATTTTAACCTATTTTTAAAACTTTGCTAGTAGCAAAGAAATGCAAATTAAAACAGAAAATATACTGTGGTGAACAGAGAGGTGTGTGCCCCAGATCTCACATCAAGGTGGCCGGGGCGGGGGGGACTTGTTGTCTAGCTGTCAGCCCATAGACCTCAGCTGTCAACTCTTTCTGAGCTTGCCTCAGCTTTCTAGAGTGGCCTTCAGTGGATGGCTTGTGGAGGCGAGGTCCCAAGGCCTGGCTATTTTGTCTCAATGCACCGCAGCTCTGGTAGATCATATACACTCCAGAGGACATGCTGGAGTTGAGGCTCTGTGGAGCCCGTACTGAAGTTTCACTTTTCTCTCTGCCCAATCTTGCTTCCAGCCCCCTTTCTTCCTCAGGTGTTGATTCCTTGTAAATATCTTGCATGCAAATTCCAAATCAGTGTCTGCTCCTGGAGAACCCAACCTGTATCAGATCCTTTTTCTAAGTGTTCAAATTGGCACATTAAAAAAATGGACAAATCTGAATTAGAAGGAGACACGCTCGAATGTTGATAATGATAATCTTTGGGCAGAAGGGATTATAGGTGATTTTAATTTTTTGTTTGAACTTTTAAACATTTCCCTAATTTTCCATAATGAATAGTACTTCATTCATTCAACATTATTACTTTTATAATTTGAAAAGTAATACTTTAAAAGTATCTTCATAATGGCATTATTCATGATAGAGGAAAAATTAGAAGCCACCCTTATCAAAGCACCAAGTGCAGAGCAGGCGGGGCTGTGGACTTTGTTGAGTCACAGTACCTCAGGGAACATACGAGAAGATTAAGGGCAGGTGAGATTGGTAACCTGCCCAGCCAGGGTCAGGTAAAGAGTGACCCTCCGAGACGGCATGAGAAGCATTGAGACAACCAGCCTCCATTCTAGGGCTTTTCCTTCAGCCTCTTCTATTGTGAATGTTTATCACAGGGAAATGGTTTAAGTTGATTGTGGCACAGTGATTTTGGGATATTACTACATAGTCATTTAAAAAGATAAATATGGGGCCAGCCCTGGTGGTCTAGTGGTTAAGTTTGGCGTGTTCCACTTCGGAGGCCCAGGTTGAGTTCCCAGGTATGGACCTACACCACCTGTCTGTCAGCGGGCATGTTGTGGCAGCAGCTCACATACAAAAAGAGGAAGATTGGCAGCAGATGTTAGCTCAGGGTGAATCTTCCTCACCAAAAAAAAAAAAAAAAAGATAAAACATAAATATGAAGACAGTGAAGAAATATGGAAGAGTGTGAAGTAATGACAGATTTTTAAAAGGTAGAAGATGATACCAATCCTGACTACGACTGTATTTTAAAACTATTTATATAGATACACTTATTTCTTGTATTTATTATAACTGGTGTTTATACCATTATGTTCTACTTTTGAAGCCTATCAATTGTGTATTTTTGTTTTTTTCCAACATTTTATTACAATGTTTTCCAAACATACAGCAAAGTTGAAAGAATTTTACAATGAAACCCACATATCCACAAACCAGATTCTGCTATTAACAGTACGCTTTGCTTGTTTTGTCATAGATCTGTTCCTCTACCCATTTGCTCCATTATATTTTTTGATACATTTCAAAGCCAACTGTAGATATCCAGACACTTCCCCTAATTACTTCAGCATGTACATTATTAACTGAAGTTCAATATTTGTTTACAGAGTTTTTCTTTTGCCATAAAATTTATGTACAATGAAATGCACACATATTAAATGTGTATTTGTTGAGTTTTGACAGATACATATATATTTGTAACCCAAACTCCCATCAAGATGTGGCTATTACCATCCCTTCAGAAAGATCCTTCATGTCCCTTCTCAATCAAGCTCCACCCCCACCCAACAGGGGAAACAGCTGTTTTTATTTTTCTTGCACCATAGAGTAGATTCAGCTGTTCCCGAACTTCATCTAAATGGAATCCTGCAATGTGTTCTCTTTTGAATAATGCTTCTTCCGCTCAGCACAATGTTTTTGAGATTCATCAGTGTTGCTGCATGTCAGTAGTTCATTATTTTTCACCGCTGTGTGTTTTGCTACTTTTTGTTCAGTGTATGAATTACCACAGTTTACCTATTCTCTTATTGATGGATACCTGGATTGTTCTAGTTTTGGAGTATTATAAACAAAGCTGCTTTGAACACTCTTGTACAAGTCTTTGTATAGACAGGTATGGCCCTCACCCCCCAGCCCCCGCTCAGGTGATTATCTGGGAGTAGAATTACAGAGTCACAGAGGAGGTGTATGTTTAGGTTTATGAGACAGACCATATTCTAAAGTAGTATCACTTCATAGGCCTACCAACAATGTATGTATGAGAGTTCTGACTGCTCCACCTCCTCATCACATTTGATGGTATCAATCTTTTTCATTGTAAGCCATTCTGATAGGTGTACAGCGATAGCGCACTTAATTTACATTTCCCTCATGACTAATAAAAAGTTGAGCACTTTTTCATATGTTTATTGGCCATTTCTCTGTCTTCGTTTTTTTTTGGTGAGGAAGATTGGCTCTGAGCTAACATCTGTGCCAATCTTCCTCTATTTTGCATATGGGACGCTGCCACAGCATGGCTTGATGAGTAGTGTGTAGGTCCCTCCTAGGATCTGACCCTGTGAACCCTGGGCCACCAAAACGGAGTGTGAGAACTTAACCACTACACCACTGGGCTGGCCCCACTATCTTCTTTTGAGAAGTGTCTGAGTATTTCACCTAGTTTTTGATTAGGTGATTTGTATTTTTAAACTGAGTAATAGGAGTTCTTCATATTCTGCATATACCATTCCTTTGTCAACAAATGTTTTGCAATATTTTCTTTCAGCAAAAAAGATAAGGCTTTTTTAAAACCCACAATCCAAATGCTAACACCTAGATATTTAACAATTATTTTAATAAAACAAAAAAAATAGCTGAGCTTTAATTGACAAGTCATTCAGAGGATCTTAGTTCTGATACATTGCAAGATTGCTAACGCCAAGCAACCTTCCCCACTGGATGATACATTTTTTTAGGTCAGAGTCATTATCTTAGCTAGTTTTCTTTCCCTATGGTACCTGGTAAGGTATCTTAAAGCCAGTAATTACTGAGTGAATATTTTTTCCTGGGTTGAAATCCAGTAGTATTTTTGTCATCTGAAGAACCAAAGTGGGATGTTTTGTCCCTAGTCACAATTTCAGTGTAGACCAATGAGATCGCTCTTAATCATTATTGATTTGCTGTGGTTTGTTTGCTGTTGAGTGGTCTTCAGTCAGGAATGAAAGACAGCTGCCACGTACTGAAAGAGAATTATTTCAGAGGAGAGCCCTTCCTTCCTTGAACTCCTAATTCCCTTTCTATCACTCTCTGTGTGTGCTCTGATTTCTCCCTATGCGTTAAGCAGTTTGAGGTCAAGGGTGTGTCCCATTTGCACCTCTGTCTCTCCCTCCAAACTGACCATCAGTGGGCCTTGCACACAGCAGAAGCAATAAACAATTGTTGAATGGATACGTAAAGTAAAAAAAGAAAAAAAATCAAAACCTAAATGCATAATATATCAACCTGATACAAAAGAAAGATTGGTGAGGCATAAGCTTATTCAGTAAGTGAGGTGTTCACATTTTGTACATGACTGAGATGTGAAGCCTTACTCTGAAATGCCTTGCAGTCACAATATTCTGGAATAGGGACCTGCTTTAAACACTTCAACTCACTGTATTTGTTCTCATCAACAGAGAACTTGTAGTTACCATTTTTGGAATTTCTGCACTCCCGAGCTATAGTACCCAAAAGAGTTACATTGGATTTCCCTGAAACTATACAAGAGGCAGTGGCAGATGATATTGCATTATCTACTTTAAAAGAAGGTCAGTGATGGCCTAAGGAACTTGAGCCTACGGTACTTGAATACTCGTTCTCCAGGGAAGCTGAGACAGGTCATCTTATCTGGTGGCAGTCGTCTGCAGGATCGCTGTCACTCATTCTAGTACCTTTAACAGACGTTTGTTAAGCAACATGTGCTTCTGTGGCCCTGCGGTAAATGCTGCCCTTAAAAAAGGGAGATGAGAAAGTTTTGAAACCACTAGAGGACGATATAACACAACACAATCCACCGTGAATTTGGGCAGTGGATGCTACAAAAAGCCAGGAAAGAGAAGGGGAGCGCTGCGCCCTGGAACGACTGGGGAAGAAGGCAGGTTTGTAGTTTCATCTGGGGTTCACTGTCAAGGAAAAATAGTGCAAACTATTCTTCACAGCACCTGTTTTACAGGCTGGTCATATATGGCCTTTTCTAAAACCAGTACACACTTGCTGTTTCCTGCCTCTAGCAGCCCTGCTGAACGCCGCCTTCCTTTCACATAGGCTTACTTCACTTGCGCGCAGCTGGATTTTAAGAGCACAGAGCCTAGCTTGTTTTCATCATAATACGCTTTGGTTTACACGGAAATTCTGAGTAGTTGATAAGTAATTCTTTTATCTTGGTTATTGTTTTGAATGTGCTTTTCTTGCTTATGCACCACCCCCCTTTCCAACACGATATGATTTGAGTGGAAACTTTTGAGAATTTCTGTAGTTTTCTTTTGATGTGTCTTTGCATTCAAAAGGGAACTAAATCATTTATCTTGATTTTTACATTATTAAAGTGACTTAGCCGAGTCCTCGGTTATTAGGAGTTAAAATTAACTGGTTTTGTAACTCTGGCGCTCAGTACGTTGAAGGCTTAGCACATAGTAGGCACTCAGTGAATGCTGTTGAACCTCACTTAGAAGAAGAGTGGATATGGAAAATGTCAGAGTGTAGTTGCCTGTCCACAGGCCATATTAAAAGTTTCCTTTCCAGGGCTGCTTGCTGAGGGACATGGCACTTGAAAGTTTCCTGTTCACAGGTGGCCATATTCTAAATCGTGTAACGTATCCCCCGCCTACAGCTGATGGGCATCTTATCCCAGGACCACCAACCTGTAGCTACAGTAGTTGTTTTCAAAGTGTGATCTCAAGACCAGAAGCATCAGCATCAGCTGGAAATTTGTTAGAAATGCAAATTATTGGACCCCACTAGAGACCTACTGAATCAGAAACTCTGAGGGTGGCATGGGGCAATCTGTGTTTTAATAAACCTTCCTGGTGAGTCCATGCCCAAATTTGAGACTCACTGGGCTAGAGGCAAGTGAGGTGGCCTATGGTTATTAGCTAAATCAATCAGGTTTACTCTCTCAACAATTTGTCCTGGCAACAAAGGGAAAGAGAAAGGCAATTGGGAATGAAAGCAGATCTGGATTCCCCAGACAGAGGGCAGTATACAGATGCCAAGAAGGTGTAGAAACCATGATCTAGCAGAAGCTATGAATAACGTAAGCCATGAGGTAGGGAAAAGATATTCAGAGTGAGGTGTTTGCTTGATAGCTGTTGAGCTGGGAGAAACAGAGAGGGTTGCTGAATCACCATGATGATGGAGAGTCAATGAAGACGGCTCCTGAGGCAATCTGGGGTCCCCTGTGACCCCTGCTGCATTGGTGCCTTCCAGTTCTGGGAGCTGCATGCCAGGTTCTGTAGTACCTTGCTGTCCAGCTTGGCTGTGCCCCACGATGCCTGGCTATGTAGCCAAAATTCCTATTTTTCTTAATCCCATATGTAACATACAGTAAATCTCCCAGTACTTGAGATAACCTGAAGTTACTTTGACACCAAAAAACCTAACACACACAGATATTCTGGTACACTTTGCATTATGTTTTAACTTTATATACAATACATAAGTTAAATTCTTCTTGTGATGGGTGTGAACTAGGAAAAGTTTCTGTAAATTGAAGTATAGCAAGCTGAATCTTAGCCTTTCATAGAAACAAAAGTAAAGGGGGGGGGGTGGTGATATTCTTGCTTTGGGCCTGGATTTCTTTTTAGAGAAGTGACCCCCGAAATACATTTGTACAGTATTAAACTTTCCAAGTTGTTTGTAAGTTGACCAAGCAGGTCAACACAGTAAAATTCTATATAAAATTATGCTTTATAAGATATAATCTCTTAGAACCCTAGTCAAAGTTCTTATCTTCATAATTCTAGCCTTATTTTTGCTATAAAGCTCAGAAGATGAACACCTTAACAGATACAAGTTGGAGAAATCTTCACAGGACTCTTCAAGTAGACTTGGAGAGACCAGCATCCCTGGTGCCCTGATGAGAAACCAATTCTGGGGCATCTGTGATGCGGCTTTTGTTTTAAATCTCACTGCAAATTTTCCTGAATAGGCTCAAGTTGTTGATTTTACTTTTGCCTTTGAAACCAAAATCTTTCATGCTTTCTTGAGCAGCTCTTTGATCAGCTTTAGAAGCTTCTCCCTCATGGCGTGACATAAGCCACATCTATATTTAAAATGCATGAATCACAAATAGAGACACTGGTTTGTTTCATCCTTCCGGTGTCCCAGCACACAGTTTCATCACCCATTAATGAATTTGGCTTGAATGCTGAATTTGAATCCATGAAGTTTAAATTCTTCACTTTTCAGCACATAACCTCTATAATTTGCATGATAGCAGTACATTTCAAGGCTCATTAGAGCATTCCTTCCTCCCTTTTATAAGCTACTTAAAGAATTATGTGCTATGAATATGACAAGAAATTTAAAATAAACATATCAGAATCTGCATGTCCAAATGCATAGTATTCCCTTGAAAGTTTTTCATTTTGTGACATTGGTGTGGAAAGAGTGTTCACTTACACAAATGATGTTGGGAATGCTGAGAACATTTTTGAAACCATAGGAATGATTTACTGCCGTTGAAGGACTAACTAGCCAGGTGCTACCCTTCCCGCTGTAGGACAAATTATTCAAGGATGTTTCTGCAAGTGCTGATTAACTGCTCTAAATATAAAAAATTATTTCGGTTCTCTCCAGAGAAGGACAGAAAGATCAAGTCTACAAAGTTAGTAGAAAAATAGGAGAGATGGGCAATGCTGTGAGCTACTAATCATATTCTTTAGTTCAGATCAAGTTAGTATAGAGGACACTTCAGAAAAAAACACAAATAAACATAACAACAAAGGCCAATTAGCTATTGAAGGCCTGTGCCTATAACCAACCAAGGTAGTTGGGGCACATAGTACTTGGGATAAGGTGCAAGGGTGCCATTGCTAGTGAAAATCTACCATTGAAAGGATGAGTGTTGGATTTTTTCCTATACAACTCACAATTTTTTGTCAGCTAGACTAGACCCAACATAAAAAAAGGCAGTCCGAGTTTTTGGGTGGACTAATCACATTTAGCCAAAAAAAAAAAAAAAAAAATTAAATCAGTAGGTTGGAAAGCCCAGAGAAGCAAGATACGCCAAAAGTGAGCGGATCTGACAGTTTTATAGATTCTTAATGTGAATAAGTTTTCCTGGAATTGAAATCTGAATGTAGGAGCAGAGTTATCTGAATCTCTGGGGTTCATGTATGCGTTCCTCGGTGAGGAGCAGAAATTTCCCACGGACCTTGTAAATCTGAAGCGGATAAGAGAAATAAAGAAATCAAATTTTATTGCTTTCATGAGTGGCAAAATTTGTCAGGAAAAGCTAGACAGTAATTAGTTTTTAAGAAGCAAAGCGTAAATCTCCTTTACGTGTGAAAAAAGGAGAAGAGCCAGAAACAATGAAATTTGAGATACTGGCCTAAATTGGTGCTGGAAAAATAAGTTTTGTGTATTCTTTTGTCCTTATTTATTATTATTTTTTAAATCAGGGGGGTAAAGCTTGTAGAACCCCCAACTTTCAGGAGCCCTGAGGTAAAGGGTGCACAAACTGAGGCAGACATTTGGGAAGTGAAGGAGTGGTTGCTTTGGCAGATGGCTTATTTCCCCGTCCTCGAATAACAAACACATTGAAGAGAAGTGTCACAGCTGAGATGTGAGTAAGGCAGGAGGCCAGAGCTGAGAAGGATGACAAACTAATGCACACAAACGCTCCTGCATGACTAGAACTGTTGTATCTAGGTGTTCTGAATCTATGAGTTCAGGTTTCTGAGTTTGAAAGTTCAGAAACATTCTAGTTATTATGTGTCACCGCAGACACTTCAGTGTAGCGGGAGAGTCACGTTGTAGTCTTCTGCGGAGTCTCATCTTACACCACAGCTCCACTTATAGGACTCTCTTAGGAACTACGTGTGGAAATTACCAAAACCTAGTGGAATCTCGTCTACATGGAATTAGACTCACAGCATTTCAGAGCTGATGGGACTTTAAAAGTCATCAGAACCAAGTTTCTACCCAAAGCTTGACTCACTTTTTAAAAAACATTATTTATTTATTTTATTGAGATAACATTGGTTTATAAGATTATATAAATATCAGGTATACATCATTATATTTCAATTTCTGTGTACTACATCATGTTCACTACCCAGAGACTAATTGTCATCCATCGCTGTACACATGTGCCGTATCACCCCTTTCAGTCTCCTCCCTGCCCCCCTTCCCTTCTGGTAACCACCAATCTAATCTCTGTATCTATGTGTTTGTTTGTTTTTGTTGTTTTTAATCTTCTACTTATGAGTGAGAGCGTACGGTATTTGACTTTCTCCGTCTGACTTATTTCGCTTAGCATAATACCCTCAAAGTCCGTTTGTGTTGTCACAAATGGCAACATTTCATCTTTTTGTCACAGCTGAATAGTATTCCATTGTGTATCTATACTATATCTTCTTCATCCATTCATCCATTGATGTGCACTTTGGAATCACTTTTATAATGTATTTGAATAGCAGTTGTCTAACTTCTGCTTCAACCTCCTCAGTAAACGGAAACACATTCTCACTAAGCAGCTCTTTCTATTAGTAGTTTCACACACCTCTACTTTTTGCTCCATGCTTCACCACTCCCTTCTGCAGTACCTGGGCCTCCTAACCCTCTGCTGTTCCAGCATTCTTCCAGGTGAATTGCTTTAGTCTCATTGGTATCCCTCTTCGCGGGTACTTTGGTGGTAGGTTCTGCCAAATCAGTTACTATTTACTTTACATCTTTCAAATTATTGCTCACATCTCCTGTCCTCTATTTCTCCTCTCTCATTCTCTTTGTCCTTGTGGATTTATACTTTTATTTAAAAAAAATTCATCTACTGTCATTTTGGTAGGTTTTGGAAGAGAGAAGAAATAAAAACAAGAAGTAAAACCCACCATGTTCAATTGGAAACCTAATTGTGTTTTTCTGATTCTATTCTTATGCATTAATAAATGTAAGTGTAGCGGGGCTGGCCTGGTGGTGCAGCAGTTAAGTTCACACCTTCCACTTCTGCAGCCCAGGGTTCACCGGTTCGGATCCCGGCACCAGTTGACAAGCCATGCTGTGGTAGGCATCCCACATATAAAGTAGAGGAAGATGGGCACAGATGTTAGCTCAGGGCCAGTCTTCCTCAGCAAAAAGAGGAGGACTGGCAGCAGATGTTAGCTCAGGGCTAATCTTCCTCAAAAAAAAAGAAAAGTAAGTGTAGGATTTTACATGTATTCCAATTAAAATTTCTATTGTTAAATTTGGCTTATTATGGCCTTTGGATCTTTACTCTGTCATTCAATATATTGGCTACCTCTCTCAGCCATCAAAGAAGTGGATAAGCAAGCTTGCTGTATACTCAGCTATTTACTCAATGAGTAAGATAAGGCTGAAGACAGAATCTCATGGCACTACAGACTCTGGGCTGATATTGAGTCATAATTAGCATCTATCTTTGCGATCATCTGGGCCACATTCCTCCCTCTTGTTCACAGGGCGAGAGTCTTTGTCAAAGGCTGAGCTCAAATGGAGAAGCAGAGTGTTGGCCGATTTCCCTGATTTACCATTCTGGCAGAGGATGGATAAAAGGGAGCTGCTGTTAATTCATCGCATCCTAACTTGTCCTTCCTGACTCCTATGCATGTTCAAGTGTTCCCCATTCTTCTCTCTGTGTTTAAAGTGGTATTTGATAACTTGTCTGAGAATTGCACTGTCCATCCATGCTCCAGTTTCTAAGATTCTTTTGAGATTACAAACAGCAGTTTGTTTCATCACTATTCTTCCACTGATAGGCTGGGTGTGGTTTGTTGGGACTAGGGGGTTGGCACCGGTGTGGCGAACCCAGATGCTGTCATCTAACTGCTCCACCAGTTTGGATTTTTAGTTCTTTTCTCTGAACGCTTGTTCTACTATTTTCTGTTCAATAATCTTTCTCCTTGGCAGAGACGAAAGATGGAAAAAATGGGAGATGAAGTGTTCCATGAACTATGTATCTGCCCTTATATCACTCTTTCACTTTCCTTGTTCTTATTACTCCCATATAATTTCAAAAAGTCATCCTTACCACTTAAAAGTTTATAGTACAGCACTTGGGTTTACAAGGAGTTGGGAGTTATTCAACTTTTCTGGTCTTTATTAATTGGCCTTTTCTTGGGTTGGTGTATTGTAGCCTATGCTTTGTAGGGTTTAGAGTGGAGATCTTGGTTTAACAACTCATGATTTAAACTCATATTCAGGAAGAAAGAAAAATGTTTCAAAATTCTTTATAGCTTCACTAAGTTATCTGCCTTTCCTACACATGGGATAGAACCTGAAGTTATTTGGTTAGGCAAGAGTGTTGAATTTCTTCAGCGTGCCCCTCCAGATCCATTCTTCACGGTTCTCATACCATTCTCGGCCTTGCGAGACTGTCTCGCATGGGTTACATCAAAGACACCTGTGTTCTCTGGCTTTCTGCAGGAGTTGGGAGGGAGCGGGAGAGGAGCATGGGTTCAGGGCATTTTATTTCCCTGGTTTCTTCCTGTGAGGTTGCCGCAGTGTGCTGTGTCCCTCAACAGAAGGTCACTGCTGTTGTCTAGGTGGCCTACTCTATACTTCTCTCTCTCTTGCTAGGTTCTGGCAAGCTCTCCTTCCCTCTTCCCTTTGGGGATGGTGCCAGCTCCGTTGCTGCTGTCTCTCATGGCTCCCCCATACCCACTCACCCTTTTGTAATTAGTCCCTCTGTTAGAGAAGCCTCTTCAAATTTTCCTAATTTGAGTATACCATCTGTTTCTGTTTTTTGCATCAAGGGGACCTTGATTGATATAGAAAGTTTAAAACAAGTCTAAGGGAAAGTTCTTCTATTGTGTCAAGTTTTATTGGATCATATAATGAAATATTCTTGGACACTCTAGGAATTGGCCCTTTATAGAATTTTTAGTGCATCAGAGTCAAAGATAGAAAATATTTTATGAATTGAGTTTTTTTCTCATAAGAATACATATATAACTGAATTTTGTACCATAGAACTGATTACTGATATTTTGTTTTTCAAACTGTTGGATGAAAAATAAAAAAATCTGCTCAAGTATATCAAATGAATAGTTTCCAGAATATATAAGAGACTCCTACAAAACTAGGTGTTTTCCTCAGTACTGCTACTTGTCCATCAGTAAGGGAATGCATAAATGAGTATGGGATGTTCATATGGCAGAATGAGAAAGAGTGGTTAAAACGAATGAACTAGATCCATATATGTCAGGAAACAATAGATTTTTTAAAAAAGCAAGTGGCAGAAAGATGTATACTTGATGCTACCATTTTTTCCAATGCTGAGTAAAAAACACACAAACAATACTATCTGTTATTTACAGACGCATATATATGTAGCAGAAAACAGACTAAAGACTAAACCTAACTTATGATAATGATTCCTCCTGGGGAGCCTGGGAGGGGACTGGGACATGCTGCTTGGACCCCTTCTCACCACTCTTGGGTGTTGATATCGACTGTTCGCTCTCAGGTCCCTGTCCCATCAGGGCTCGCCTGTTCTTCTCCAGCACAAAGTCCCCCATCAGGAGCTTTCTCCTCATTAGGCAGACCAAAGAGGATGCATGGCAAATTCTTATATTGAATTCACTCTTTCTCTTTTTCTTCCCTTTTCCCTTTTTCTTTTCTCTTTCCCATCTTATTTCTACTTGCCCCATAATCCACCAAAATCTTTACCAAATTCTGATGTCCTGCGTCTTATATTTAATAAATATTTCCTCCCACTTCTCAAAGAGAAAGCACAATTCTCTAATTCACATTTGAAATCCCACCCTCCTCTTCCTCTGCTGCCTTAAGGCCCCGTGTTCCCTCTCCCTGTTCCGGCCCATCATTTCTGGGGATATATCCCCACTGTGCTCTCTGCATTTCCAAAGAGAGTCTGTGATTTGTTGAAACCTCTTGGATTTGACTGGCTGCCTTGGTTCCAAGATGAATAGGGCAAAAATGGTTTATTCAAGAGCAGAACATTCTTTAAAGCCAGGGATATGAAGAGTCTTTGTGACATTCTTTTCAAAGTGTCTGGGTAATTACTCCCAAGCCCGTGGGAATGAGGAAGGAAAGGAAAGAATCTTCCATCAGCTGAGATGGTGCTGAGAGGTGGACTTCTTGTCACATCGGCACACTCTCACCCAGTTGGCCTTTTCTGAAAACAGATTTCACAACATTTGCCACCTTATAACTCAACACACATGTTATTTCCTGTCGGTTTAACTTCTCCAAACTTTTGTTTAACAATATCCAGAAATTCTCAGAAACAGGAGGATAATGCAATGCTGCTCTTCCTTGTCACCATCCTGTCATCTCTCTGGAGTTTCTGAAACAACACAAATGATAGCTCTTAGCAGAGTCCAGAAGTCAGGAGGAGGGGCGGGGCCCTCCCTCCATGGCCCCTCTGACCAGGATCCCTCCATTTTTTTGTCCTGCCAGCCCTCAGGAGTCTATTATTTGACGTGATTAGTGTACCCCTCTTTATGAGTGACATTTCCTAAATTTTTTCCAACAGGACATGTTCTATACCCAATGACAGTTCAATAAAAAAAAAAGTTGCCTGGCTGATAACAGTTGGGTTGGCTGGGCAAAGGAAAGAAAAGGTAGTGTCCTTGGAGGGAGGCAGCCCTTTCCCAACTCCAGTTGGCCTGGATCTCCAAGTGCAAACATGCGTCTCATTTTCATTTTGGACTTCGAGGTCACTCCCTTGAGATAAGCAAAGAGAGATGCTCACACGCTTGCCAAGTTCATGATTCTGCCTGAATTCTTGTAAATGACAACTTTGTCAGAGTCGTGATTTGAGAGTTGAACGGTTCATTTTTCCCAACTTTTTGATTTTGCAAATGAAGAAAGAGGCCCAGAGACATTAAGAGATTTCCCCAAAAACAGTAATATTATTTTATACTACATAGCTCAAAAGTACTATTGCCTCCATTTTACGGAAGAGGAAAGGGATGATCAGAGAGATGAGGTGACTGGCCCAGGGCAGCACAGAGTCGGTAACAGAGGCTAGTCTTGAAGCCAGGTCTCCTAATGTCCACTACCATGCTCTTTGATGGGCACCGTGCAGCCTCTGGGCATGGGAGAGGACTTCAGAAATAGCTAGGCCTGCTGTCCAGAGACCCAACTTACTTTTCTGTCTATACTTGATGATCCAAGACACTGTTAAAGAAGCATATGCATTAAAAAAATTAAATTGTATTTATTTGTTCTCCATTGGTAAAGCACATGGTAAAGTTCAAAGAGGACAAAAGGGGGCACACAGTGAACAAAAAAGTCTCCCTCATGCTCCTGCAGCCACCTAGTTCCCCTCCCTGGTCTCTTGTGTGTCCTTCTGAGATGTGCTATGCTTAGATAAGCAAATATGTACATGTACACACACATATATATTTTTTTTGGTGAAGAAGATTGGTCCTGAGCAAACGTCTGTGCCAGTCTTCCTTTATTTTGCACGTGGGATGCCACCACAGCGTGGCTTGATGAGCAGTATGCCGGTCCACATCTAGGATCCGAACTGGTAAACCCTGGGCTGCTGAAGTGGAGAGTGCAAACTTAACCACCATGCCGCCAGACTGGCTGCTAAATTTTTAATAAAAAATGGAAGCATATTCTACCCTGTTCTCCACCTTGCATTTTAAAAAATTTGACATATTTTGGCTATCAAGCTTTATCAGTGCCTATAGAGCTGCCTCTTCCTTTTTAGTGGCTGCGAGTATTCCATTGAATGGATGTACCATCATTTGCTTATCTAGTCCTCTCTTGATGGACTGGTGGTTTCCATTCTTAGGCTATTGCTGTGAAGAATGCAGTATATATGCTTTTGTATATATGTGCTAGGATACCTAGCAGGGCTTGACAAACTACAACCTATGAGCCAAATTGAACCCATTATTTGTTTTTGTAAATAAAGTTTTATTGGCACACAGCCATGCCTGCTTGTTTACATATTGTCTGTGTCTGCTTTTATGATACAAGAGCAGAGCTGAGGAGTTGCAACAGTGATATGTGGCCCAGAGGCCTAAAATATTTACTACCTGGTCCTTTAAAGAAAAAGTTCACTTGCTTCTCCTCTATAGGATAAATACCTCTTAGTGGAATTGCTGAGTCCAGGGTTTTGCATTTCACACTTGATAGTTAATGTAGAGGTTGTACTGGTTTATTCTCCCACTGGCAGCCTGTTTTCCCATGTCCTCACCAATGTAGTTCATTGAACGTTTTCAACTTTGTCAGTCTGATAGGGAGAAAAAAATTTCTCTTAATTTGTTTTGTGTTTCTCTGATTTTGAGGGAAATCGAGCATCTTTTTATGGTTGGAGGAGAGTGGGGCTTATGAGGAAGAAAGAAATGAATGAGAAGTAAATTATCAGTCGTAACTCTTAGATGTGAGCAACAGAATTTACACCACTAAACAAATCCAGCAGAGACCCCACTGCCACTACCAGCTTGGGAATCTCCACGTCTGTGAGTCGGTGTCTTCCACCCTGGCCAGAAAATGGATTCCCAGCAGCACCTGCTTCCTTGTGTTGCACTACTCTTGATTCATCATTGCGTACACTGTGAGCAGCTGCTAGGCGGGAAAAGTGAGTTTTGATTTCAATCTTGGGGAAGTGGAACTTCGGGAAATTTCTATACAGGAAGGCTCTTCAAAAGGTGCAGGCCAGCCTCAAACAAATGCCACGACAAGTGCTACCCTGTGGGGCGAAACAGCCTTGCATTGAGGGAGCAGAGAGGAAACTGCTTCTCTTCCCCCTGTCAGTTTAGACTGTGCTGTCCTTGGGAATGAACGTTTGTTGGAAGTGGTGTGTGAGAGAGCAAGCGATCTAGCGGTTTCCTGTCAGACTCAAGAGGCGCATCTACTCCTCTCGCAGGCAGGGAGCCAAGTGGTGAGGCCCACTGATTTGAGGGTCCAAGGTCAGCATTTGCTTCCTTATTTTTCTTTTGTCTAAAATGGAGATTGGTCCTTGATCTGGTGCTAAGAGGCTTGGGCTGTGGGGATTGAGAGATGAGAGGGCTAGGAGCCAGCTGTGTCTTTATAGTTCATCAAATTTAAAGATAAATTGCTTTGAGAAGAAAGCTTTATTCCAAAAAAAATAGCAAGGTACTAAAGTTTTGCAGCTAATTAGGCTGAAGAAAGGCTTCTCAGAGACTAACTAGATACTTATAATACGGCAAGACAGTAATTACATTTAAGTGTGTAAAAATTAGATTTTTAAGTTCCCAGAGAGGAACTATTAGAAATGATTATTCTGCAAATGTGCTAAATTAATTATGGTAAATCTATTTAATGGAATAGTATGTGGCTGTTAAAAGAGTATGATAGACATGTACAGATATGGAATCTTTTCCAAGAAATCAATAAATGGTAAAGTCAAGGTGAGGGATGGTGAGTAAGTATCTTATGTCAGAATTTCTGGAAGCAACGCTGAGACAGAGAATCTCAAGCTTTCAGGAGGGATTGCTCTCAGGAGAAGGGGAAGGAGGGAATGGACAAGGCAGGGGAAAAGCCAAGCAAAGGAGTGGTCTCAGTGGGCATCAGCTTTAGCCCAACCCCATGGGGAGCTTTGGAGTGTGAATCGCACCAGAGTCATCCAACCTTTTGTACCTCTGTGTTGGTTGCAGTGTGCCACATGGTCTGGGGGCGAGGTTCAGGATTCTCTGTAGAAGGGGGCAACTGTGAACCCATTAGTAGCCAGCACTCACAGCAGCTAGGGGCTGGGTGCGCTGGCTGTACAGGGGATCTGGACAGAGCTCCAGCAGCACGTGCTGCAGAAGGTATGCTGCCATTGTGGGAAAGGATGGATGTGCACTATGCACACAGGGATGCTTGAGTATGCGTGCGAACTGTAAGAGCAGAGGCTCTCATTCTGGAGTCCATAGATCCCTAAGGGCTTCATGGATAGGACCAAAGTTCAGTAAAATTGGTTTCCTTTGTAATCCCCTGTATTTTATTTTACCTATTTTCAAACATTATTCTGAGAGGGCCATCCATAGGCTTCATTAGACAGCGGAGAGTGCCATGGTACACACACAAAATAGAGATACGAGACAGTGGTAACTGCTTGCTTTGGTCAAGGGAGAGGCAGATACTAGTGGGCTGAGGTCAGGAGAGGGAGAGAGATTTCCTAGTTTTTGTGTATCCTTTTGTACTATTATAACTTTTGCTATGTGCATAGATCATATTTTTAAAAGGTAAAAGAAAAAAGATAATGTATTTTAAAAAGTTACCTATTGCTACAGAGAACTAGGGAAAAAAGAGGAAGGAACAGTGGATACAGGGGAAAGAATCTCCCAAAGGAAGCTGATTTTTCCTGGGTTTTCTTTTCACTGTCATTTCCTGGGTGGCTTTTTCTGTTTTATACCATTTCTCTGATGGCTTTCCTCTTCAAAAAGTCCTTCCTATCCTCTAAGGCCTGCATTTGATTTTGATAATGTTTTTTGTGCACTTGGATGGAACCCTGCATAACTGTCTTTTACTAATTTTTGCCCAACTCCTAACCAAAAGATAACCAAAGTATAAAGTCATTTCATGGCATATAGGCATATACTTGCAAAATGGACTACTTTAGTCTGCATGATATTTTTGTGGGTCAAAAGCATGCCTTCAGATGGAGAAAATATTTCTGTGATGAGAAC
Organism: Equus caballus; assembly: GCF_041296265.1. NCBI lineage: Eukaryota > Metazoa > Chordata > Mammalia > Perissodactyla > Equidae > Equus > Equus caballus. Next base: position 19,507,665 of record NC_091704.1, read on the forward strand.
AAGTTTTGGGAGTTGTTTCATGCTTAAGATTCTTTGAGGTTTTTACTCAGAACAGGTTTGAGGACATTAGATGTCTCCTTTATCCACAATATATTTCTAAAAAGTTGATTTACAAGGTCAGCCTGGTGGTGTAGCGGTTAAGTTCGTACGCTCCCTTTGCAGCCTGGGGGTTGCTGGATCAGATCCCCAGTGTGGACATACACGCTGCTTATCAAGCCACGCTGTGGCAGGTGTCCCATGTATAAAATAGAGGAAGATGGGCACGGATGTTAGCTCAGCGCCAATCTTCCTCAAAAAAATTCAAGATTTACTAAATTCTGCCTCTGAGGAATTTAAAATGCATGCGAATTCTCCACCACTTTTGTTGCCAAGGGAGCTCACATCTGCCCTGGAAAACCTTCCTGTGGAGCGATGTCAGCAGAGATAAATGAATGAGAGTGCATGTGGTTCTGTAATAATAGCGCAATTTGGATAAAGGGTGACATCATCTTTTCACTGTTGCATCTGCCATTCTAAGTAGCACTAAGCCCAGCCTAGCTGGAGAGTGAATTACAAGGCGAGAACACTGGCAAGGTGGGATAAAACATAAAAAATGGAAAAGAAAATTTAAAAAGAAAGTAGCTTTGAATATATCCAGTTCATAATATATTTTTCCTTATGTAAGGTTTAGGTTTAATTACCACATCATAATTTGCCATCATTTTGGATTATGTGGAAAGATGCAAATCTTCTTTCCTAATGGCTGGTTTGCTATATATACACACGTGTACCACCAGAGTATAAATCAGGACGCTGGAATTGATTTTAGTCTTTAAAGGGTACCTTTAAATGCTGGCAGATAAAATGCCTTTATCAGTTCAATCCACTCACTGTGATTGCACATGCCTCACTGGTAACACTTGAAGGAGGGTGTGCTGGGTTTTATTTGGATACAAGAGAAAAATCTCACCATCCATCATGCTGATGAACTTGGATAGAGTTTGTTTCTGGGGAGGAACAGTATGTAACTCTGTATCGGTTCTTCAGGGGCTGGGTCAGTATTAACTCATTGCTTTTGTTTGTTTGTTTATTTTTTAAGCAACAGCTTTATTCAGATAGAATTCCCATACTAACATATTGCTTCTGTTAGCTAATTTTTTAGAGTGCAACAAAAACCCTTAATATCTCCCTGTCTTCTAACGTTCGCAGGCATCAGATGAGTGTCTGCATGATTTTTGATAATGGCTATGAGGAACAAATATTGCAGATGGATCAAACCAAAGAATCACACTCAAAGCTGGATTAAAGAGTCATGAAAAGAAGGGAGAGGAAGAAATGAAGAAACAAGAGAATTATAGAAGTAAAATATGCAGTTTATTATTGAAAAGAAATCTGCCATTTGAATAAAGACCAAACAGCTTTTCATTGTTTCACCCCACATGGCTACATTTTTTTTGAGCAGCAAGTCCCAAGATCAAGAAACCAGAAGACTTTGACTAATTAGTAGTCATGGAAATTTACTACACCAACAACAAATTTATCAGGCAATTTCATTTCCAAAGCACGTTTGTGCATGTCACAGGTAAAGTGATATTTTCGCAAACTCTATTTTTAACATAGGATTTTATTTGAAGAAGTTATTTTCAGGGCCTAGGGAACAATGGTTCATTGAAACAGAACTTTGTTGATCTTTCAAAGAATTCTAGATATGAAAAGTTCTGTAGCACAGATCGGATCAGAAGTCCCTGAACATAGAACAGGCGTATCTGGTAATGAAAATGTTTTTTTTGGTATAGTATGTTTCATGCTTTAAAAGTATTCTTATGCAAGGAACACAGGCAGGAATAGAAAAGAGGAAGTAAGGAGGAATAATACTTTATATTGAATGGACTTTATATTTTCCAAAATACTCAGACTCCACCAAAGTACAAGTATTATCCTCATTTTACTGGTGAAAAATTCTTCTAAGAAATATGTGTTATAAGTAACAGAAAATCCAACTCAAACTGGCTTAAGCAATAAACGTATGTGTGTGTGTGTGTGTGTGTGTGTGTGTTTTGGCTTACAGAATTGAAAAGCCCAGCACAGAAACTAGCCAGATGTTCAGTTGATATCATCACGGCCCAATTTCTCTTGCCACTCTCAGTTCTGGTTTCCTAATGTGTCATTTTCTTCTAAGACAAGATTTCCCTGTGAGGTGGCAAGATGGTTGTTAATAGCTCTAAACTTACATCTTCAGCTCTAAATCCAGTCAAAAAAAAGAGAGTATCTCTTTCTCGCACTTCCTGCAAAAGTCTAGATTGTGACTCATTGGCTCTGCTTGGGTCACATGTTCATCCCTGAACCAATCACTGTGGCCCGAAGGAAGTTGTCCTCTGATTAGCCAGGCTGGAGACAATAACTCCTGGACTGAATGCAGGGAGAGGGGACAGGGATGGCTCTCCACAGGTGAAGGGGGGCGTTTTTACCTCCCCAGTTTTATTGAGATATAATTGAGAAATAACATGTATAAGTCAAAATTCTCTCGTTTTGTATCTATTTAGAATCCGGTGCAGTCTGTTAAACAGCTCCAGAGAGACATCGTTCACATTATTATTATTATTTTTTTTAACGATTTTATTTTTTTCCTTTTTCTCCCCAAAGCCCCCCGGTACATAGTTGTGTATTCTTCATTGTGGGTCCTTCTAGTTGTGGCATGTGGGACGCTGCCTCAGCGTGGTCTGACGAGCAGTGTCATGTCCGCGCCCAGGATTCGAACCAACGAAACACTGAGCCGCCTGCAGCGGAGCGCGCGAACTTAACCACTCGGCCACGGGGCCAGCCCCCACATTATTTTTTATATGTATGGTGCCTCCTAGATTTGTGCAACTTGGAGGGCAGGCTGATTGAATGTTAATCCAATACGGACATGATTTTTTCTCTTTTGAAACTGGATTCTAAACTTTTTGAGGGTAAGGGTTATATTTTGATAATTTTTGTGTCCTTATACCCAGTGTTGAGCATGCTGATTTTCCTTTAATCAAAATTCAGGAAATAATTGAGTTATTGAAATAGCTTTCCTGGTGAGATTATTAAATTAACTTGTACACTGGTATGGGAGCAGCTGGATGCTGATTCCCCATCCATCATGGTGAGGGAGTGGAGGGGAGGCTGGAGAACCCATTTTTATACAGCTCTCCAGGTGATTCTCTTCAGAGCATTTAAACAATTTTGTCTTACGGTTTCTGCATATGAATATCAAGCAGCAGGTGGATTGACATGAAACACTTAAATGTACCACAAACAGCCAAAGAAGTGATGCTAAAGTCGAAGCCCATTGGAAATCTCTGAGGAATAGAATATAACTATAAAAACTCAAAAAAAACAAAATAAAAATTAAAATGGAAGAGAAAGACTTTGGTTAAATGATGATGTTTCAGATATGTAGTGCTGCATAACAGATCGGTCCAAAACTGAGTGTTTAAAACAACAATCATCTATTATTTCTCACGAGGATCTGGGTTGCCTGGGCTGAGCTGGGTGGTTGCTCCGCTCTGTCTGGTGTAAGTGCAGTCACTCCCGCAGCTGCACGCAGCTGGGAGCTTGGCTGGGGCTGGAACACCTAAGATGGCCTCTTACTGTCAAAAACTTCTCTCCTAACCCAGTAGTCTAGCCCTGACTTCTTTACAGCATGATGGCTGGCTTCCAAGAGGAGGAAGCAGAAGCTGCCAGTTCTCTTAACTGGGCTTAGATGTCCCAAGACATCATTGCTGCTACATCTATTAGACAAGATGAGTGACAGGGCCAGCCCAGAATCTAGGGGGAGAAGGAAGGGGAAGATACTCCACCTCTTAACTTAAGGACTGTGTACAGGGAGGGGAGGAATTGTTGACGGCCACATTTGGGTACTGTCTATCACACATATATATAGTCACATTTGGCATACACAGTAAGAGTGGCTATATCTTTGGGCCTTCTGAACATCAGCCTCTAAATAGCTACAGGACCCATGCATTGGAATGCTATTCAGCAATAAAGAGGAATGAAATACTGACACATGCTACAACACGGATGCAGCTCAAAACATCATACTAAGTAAAAGAAGCCACACATTGTATGATTCCATTTGTATGAAATGTCTAGAAAAGTCAACTCTAAGGAAACAAGAAGTAGATTAGTGGCTGCCTGAGGCCAGAAGTAGGAATGGGGATTAATTGTAAATGGGCGTGAGAAATCTTATTAGGATGATAAAAATGCCTTGAAACTAGATTATGGTGATGGTCACACAATTCAATAAATTTACTAAAAATTATTGAATTGTACACTTAGGAGGAGTGGATCTCTTGGTATATAAATTATATTTAAATAAAGTTGTTAAGAAAATATAGAGTAGTCACCTTTAATTCAAGAGACATGTTCCCAAAGGCCTTACCTAATTCAAATCTTCACATTTTTTTCCTTTTTTTTTGCTGAGTAAGATTTGCCCTGAGCTAACATCTGTTCCAATCTCCCTCTATTTTGTATGTAGGTCACTGCCATAACATGGCCGCCACTGAGTGGTGTAGGTCTGCACTCAGGAACTGAACCCAGGTCACTGAAGCAGAGCAGGCTGAGCTTAACCACTAGGCAATGGGGCGAGCCTCAAATCTTCACAATTCAAGGCTAATTTTCCCACAGGAATAAGTATAAAGTGATGGGGATGTATTCTCAAAATGTAGAACCCCACACCTATAGTGGCCTATTTTTGCATTAACTGCTTTTTATTTTCTTAGCCTTACCTCTTGCACACAGTACTCTCTCCTAATTTAACAATAGGGTATATGGAGATTGGTGTCTAGACTTCTTCCATAGCTTCTTATCATATCTAACTTCCAGTCCAAAGCTACTCATTTTCCATTGTGTTTTTTAGTAGTGAGGCCATCGCTTAAAGGAGCACTTGGATGACAGTATTATACACTGTTCAAAAGATTTTAATTCTTACCAACTGTCAGATTTAAAATGAGAGCACAATGGCCACTAAAACCATTGGCGGAAGTTTGGATGTACACGCACAACAGTGCCTGCGGATCAAAGATCGCAGGTATTTCTGTCAACCAGTTAAAGTGATGCCTTCCTATGGCATTAACAAAAACACAGTTTGCAAGTCACTCAGCCTCCCATCTTGAAATTTTGAACGTCTTGAGAAATTTTTACATTTAAGGAGATTCATATTGTTTCAAATTTTGCTCACAAAGTGAGGCTTTATTGTTATATGTATATCACACTACTGAAATAGTTCAAGTTTACATGAGACACAAATGCACAATGTTATAGGGTCGGTGATGGTGAGAACTTTCCAGCCTGGCCTTACCCTCCCTCCCCTACGTTTCTGAGATAAGAAAAGCTCAAAATTCAGCATGTGCATTCCAGGTGGCTCACGAACCCTTAGTACTTGCTTCTGTTCAATTTGGAAGTAGTTTGTGTTCACATTAGTGAATTGAGTTTCACGTTAGACTCAATAATCCTAAATACCAAGTGAGATTCTGTCTGATATATTTAGCCTCTGGAGCTTGTCAGAAACTCCAAAATTGGCTTGAGTTTTCTGCAAGGATTTATGAGTCTGGGCCGAATTTGAGGTTCATAAAAGGGCCCAACCAGAGTGGCTTTAGTCTGGGATTTTGAAAGAAGTGTTTTGTGCATTTCTTTACATACACATTGAGCAGGTTGTCATCATTTGCTGGATTTATGTCCTGCTCTCCCTAAATGACTGGTTTACTCATCTTGGGTGTTTTCTTTATTAATGTTAGGGGTTGAAATTGTGTCCCCTCAAAATTTGTCTGTTGAAGTCCTGATCCCCGGTACCTCAGAATGTGACCTTATTTGGAGATAGGATTTTACAGAGGTAATCAAGTTAAAGTGAAGTCATTAGGGTGGGTCCTAATCCAAGATGCCTGGTGTCTTTATAAAGAGGAGAAATTTGGATACAGCAATATGCACACAGGGACAGCACCATGTGAACATCAAGGCAGAGATCAGGGTGATATGTCTACAAGCCAAGGAAGGCCAAAAATTGCCTGCAAATCATCAGAAGCCAGGGGAGAGGCCTGGAATAGATTCTTCCTCACAGCTGGCAGAAGGAACCAACACTGCTGCTGCCTTGATCTCAGACTTCTAGCCTCCAGAGCTGCGAGATGATAAACTTCTGTTGTTTAGGTCACTTAGTTTTGGATACTTCATTATAGGAGCCTTAGCAGGCTAATAGAATTGGTAAAATAAGATAGACAAATGGCATTTGTTTTGGACTTTGACCAAAGCCTTTCAATGCACTATATCAGTTGATTTTCGTAAGAATTCAGAGAGGTATCATAAAGTCACTGTATGTATGAGGAAATGGAGGCTGAGAGACTTGATCAGGAACTCACAGCTCTCTTCCATGGTTGACACCAGGAGGCAGACCTCCTCACTCCTTGTCCAGTCCTCTTGTGCTTGTTAGTGGCACGATTTGGAAATTAAAGGCAGGATTAACAGAGATGATCTTAATCTACATTGTTAGGAGTTGAATTAGATAATAATGAGAGCTAACATTTGTTAATCTCTATGTGTCAGGCACTGTTTAAGTCTTTACCAAATTAACTCACTCATTTATTTCTCATAACAACCCTGTGAAATAAGTGCTATTATTTTCTCATTTCATGGGAAAGAAAAGTGAGACACAGAGAAACTACACAACTAAGGAAATGTTCCCAGCAATGTAAATGAGTTCCTGGGAAGGGAGTGGAAATTTGCCCAATTTCTTTCTTTGATGACTTATTTTAATATGTTTTTATCTATACTACAGATATCACATATTAATTGTGAGGAAGAAAATTCATAAGATTTTACCACAATACCAGATGAATTATTTTAATGTTTCCACACTGCCTTTTAGACTTTTTTCCATTTGCATAAACAATCTTTATCTAGAGTAACCACAACATGTGTAAAAATTGGTATTCTGCTTTCTTTCCGCTTAAGATCATACCTGAGGCCTTTTCCTGGTTTTAATGTAGTGTCTGCTGTGATCGTTTTAATGAATGTGTCAGAAATTCTCTGTTAAGCTTTCGAGGCTCTTCTTTATGGAAGAATTTAAGAATAACCTGACTAAAGTTGAGGAAAAGGTCAACATGACTCTGTAAGTTACTTGAAATTTTATGTTTCTGTGCTCTAGTTCTTAATTTGCAAACACCGATAATGTCTGTTGAAAGCTCTTCTAGTTACTACTGCTACATAACACATCACCCCAAACTTGCTGTGAAACAGCAACTGTCTTGTTATGTTCATGGATGCTGTGGGTCAGAAATTCAGACTGGGTACCTTCAGCACAATGGGCACAGCTTATTTCTGCTCCGTGATACCTGGGGCCTCAGCTGGGAAGACTTGGAGATTAAGGGTCAACTTGATGGTGGTCTGAAATCATCCAAAGACTCTTTCACTCCCATGTCTACGGGTTGATGCTCACTGTTGTCTGTGAGCTCGGCTGGAAGATCTAGAGCTGAATTCTTCATACTTGGACTTCCCCATAGTGTAGTAGCTGGGTTCCCAAAGCAAGCACCCCAAGAGAACCAGGCAGAAGCTATGCACCCTTTATGAACTAGGCTTGGAAATACATAGTGTCACTTCTGCCATTAGTCATAAGCCCTCCCAAATTCAAGGGAGGGAGCCTAGACTGCTGTATCGTGATGTCAGGAGAGTTAAAATCACATTGAGGGCATGCAGGATGGGAGCTATCACTGTGGTTAGTTTTAAAGAATAAATCCTGCAACAAGGTCTTTGAAGTAAAGCTGTCTATTTATTTGTGATCGCTCTCCGTTTGCTTTTACAGCTCTTGTGCATAAATATACTTTAAAAAAATATAACTGCACCTCTCTTTTCTTTAAAATGGATCTAAAAATGTGGCTTATATATATATTTTACCTCAATGAACAATTGCTGAAAGAATGAACTAATCCTGGTTTCACCACCAACTTATGACCTTGGACAAGTGATCTCTTTTGACTGCAGTTTCCTCATCTGTAATAACAGAACCTACTTTGTTGGCCTGTTGTAAGTGTTCAATAGGTTAACGCAAGTGAAGTAATTAGTCTGATGCCTGGTTCATAGTGAGCACTTAAATGATAACTGCTATTGTCATCATCATGACAAGGCACGGATGGCCTATATAATTTTTTTCCACAGTAGATACGAGGGATGTCTTGACCTAGTGTTTGATTAAAAAAACTCAATATCACATTGTTTTGAAATTTCAAATAACCTTAAAGGAAGATGTGGGATAATATTGTGGTAACATTGATGTATAATATTATATAAATTTCAGGCGCACATCATTACATTTCAATTTCTGTGGAGATTACATCATGTTCATCACCCAAAGACTAATTACAATCCATCACCACACGTGTGCCTAATCACCCCTTTCGCCCTCCTCCCTCCCCCTTCCCTTCTGGTAACCACCAACCCAATCTCTGTCTCTATGTGATTGTCTGTTGTTTTTATCTTCTACTTATGAGTGAGATCATACGGTATTTGACTTTCTCCTTCTGACTTATTTCACTTAGCTTAATACCCTCAAGGCCCATCCATGTTGTCACAAATGGCCAGACTTCATTGTTTTTTAAGGCCAAGTAATGTTCCATTCTGTATATGTACCACATCTTCTTTATCCATTCGTCTCTTGATGGGCACCTAGGTTGCTTCCAAGTCTTGGCTATTGTGAATAATGCTGCAATGAACTTAGGGGTGCAAGTATCTTTACACAGTCGTGTTCTCATGTTCTTTAGACAAATGCCCAGCAGTAGAATAGCTGGATCATATGGTAGGTCTATTCTTAATTTTTTTTTTTTTGGTGAGGAAGATTGGCACTGAGCTAACATCTGTTGCCAATCTTCCTCATTTTGCTAGAAGAAGATTATCCCTCAGCTAACAGCTGTGTCAGTCTTCCTCTGTTTTGACACTGCCACAGCGTGGCTTGATGGGCACTGTGTAGGTCTGTGCCTGGGATCTGAACCCACGAACCACAGGCTGCCAAAGTGGAGTGCGTGAACTTAACCACTATGCAACAGGGCTGGCCCCTATTCTTAATTTTTTGAGGAAATTCTGTATTGTTTTCCATAGTGGCTGCACCAGTTTGCACTCCTACGAGCAGTGTATGAGAGTTCCTTTTCTCCACATCCTCTCCAAACTTGTTGTTTCCTATTTTGTTAATTATAGCCATTCTGACAGGAGTGAGGTGATATCTCATTGTAGTTTTGATTTGCATTTCCCTGATAATTAGTGATGTCAAATATCTTTTCATGTACCTGTTGGCCATCTGTATGTCTTCTTTGGAGAAATGTCTGTTCAGATCTTTTGCCCATTTTTTAATTGGGTTGTAAGTGTTTTTGTTGTTGAGATTATGAGTTCTTTATATATTTTTGGATATTAACCCCGTATCAGATATAAGGTTGGCAAATATCTTCTCCCAATTCTTAGATTGTCTTCTAATTTTGTTGATGGCTTCCTTTGCCATGCGGAAGCTTTTTAGTTTGGTATAGTCCTAATTGTTTGTTTTTTTCTGTTGTTTCCCTTGCCCAGTCAGACATGATACTTGGGAATATGCTAAGGCCGATGTCACAGAGTGTACTGCCTATGTTTTCTTCTAGAAGTTTCATAGTTTCAGGTCTTATGTTCAAGTCTTTAATCCATTTTGAGTTAATTTTTTGTATGGTGTAAGATAATGGTCTACTTTCATTCTTTTGCATGTGGCTGTCCAGTTTTCCCAACACCATTTATTGAAGAGACTTTCCTTTCTCCACTGTATGTTCTTGGCTCCTTTGTTGAAAATCAGCTGTCCATATATGTGTGGGTTTATTTCTGGGCTCTCAATTCTGTTCCATTGATCTGTGTCTCTTTTTTTGTGCCAGTACCATGCTGTTTTGGCTACAATAGCTTCGTAGTATATTTTGAATTCAGGGAATGTGATACCCCCAGCTTTGTTGTTTTTTCTCAGATTTTTTGGCTATTTGGGGTCTTTTGTTATTCCATATAAATTTTAGGATTCTTTTTTCTATTTCTGTGAATAATGTTATTGAAACTTTGATGGGAATTGCATTGAACCTGTAGATTGCTTTAGGAAGTATGAACATTTTAACTATGTTAATTCTTCCAATCCAAGAGCACAGATTATCTTTCTATTTCTTTGTTTCTTCAATTTCTTTCAAAAGTGTTTTATAGTTTTCAGTGTACAGGTCTTTCACCTCTTTGGTTAAGTTTATTCCTAGTTATTTTATTCTATTTGTTGCCATTGTAAATGGGATTGTATTTGTAATTTCTCTTTCTGTTACTTCACTATTAGTGTATTGAAATGCAACTGATTTTTGTATGTTGATTTTGTATCCTGCAACTTTACTGTATTCATTTATTATTTCTGAAGTTTTCTGGTGGAGTCTTTAGGGTTTCCTATATATAAAATCATGTCATCTCCAAATAGTGACAGTTTCACTTCTTCCTTTCCAATTTGGATCCCTTTTATGTCTTTTTTCTTGCCTGATTGCTCAGACTAGGATGTCCAATACTATGTTAAATAAAAGTGGTAAAAGTGGGCATCTTTATCTGGTCCCTCTTCTTAGAGGGACAGCTCTCAGTTTTTCTCCATTGAGAATGATATTAGCTGTGGCTTTATCATATATGGCCTTTATTATGTTGAGGTGCTTTCCTTCTATAGCCATTTTATTCAGAGTTTTTATCATAAATGGATGCTGTATCTTGTCAAATGCTCTCTCTGCATCTATTGAGACGATCATGTGACTTTTATTCTTCATTTTGTTAATGTGGTGTATCACGTTGACAGATTTGATGTTGAACCATCCCTGCATCTCTGGAATAAATCCCAGTTGATCATGGTGTATGATCTTTTTAATGTATTGTTGTATTCAATTTACTAGTATTTTGTTGAGGATTTTTGCATTGATGTTCATCAGTGATATTGGTCTGTAACTTTCTTTTTTTGTGTTGTCCTTGTCTGGTTTTGGTATCAGGGTCATGTTGGCTTTGTAGAATGAATTAGAAAGCTCCCTTTCCTCTTCAATGTTTGGAAAAGATTGAGAAGGATAGGTATTAAGTCTTTGAATGTTTGATAGAATTCACCAGGGAAGCTGTCTGGTCCTGGACTTTTATTTTTTGGGAGGTTTGTGACTACTATTTCAATCGTCTCACTGGTGATTGGTCTATTCAAATGCTCTACTTCTTGATTTGGATTTGGAAGGTTGTATGATACTAAGAATTTATCCATTTCTTTTATATTATCCAATTTGTTGGCATATAGCTTTTCATAATATTCTCTTACAATCTTTTGTATTTCTGAGGGTCCTTTGTAATTTCTTCTCTTTCATTTCTGATTTTATTTATTTGAGCCTTCTCTCTTTTTTTATTGGTGAGTCTAGCTAAAGGATTGTCAATTTTGTTTGTCTTTTCAGAGAACCAGGTCTTTATTTCCTTGATTTTTTCAAGTCTCTATTTCATGTATTTCTGCTCTGATTTTTTTTCCCTCCATTCTACTGATTTGGGGCTTTATTTGTTCTTTGTTTTTCTAGTTCTTTAGGTACACTATTAGATTGAGATTTTTCTTCTTCGCTGGGGTAGGCCTGTATTGCTATAAACTTCCCACTTAGAGCTGCTTTTGCTGTATCCCATAAGTTTTGGCATGTCGTATTCTCATTTTCATTTGTCTCCAGGTATTTTTTGATTTCTCCTTTAATTTCTTCATTGACCCAATTGTTGTTCAGTAGCATTTTGTTTAATCTCCACATACTTGTCACTTTTCTGATTCTCTTCCTCTAGTTGATTTCTAGTTTCATACCACAGTGGTCAGAAAAGATGCTTGGTATTATTACAACCTTCTTAAATTTATTGACACTTGTTTTGTGGTCTAATATGTGGTCTATCCTCGAGAATGTTCCATACGCATTTAAAAAGAATGTGTATTCTGTGATAGATTGTTCTGTTTATATCTACTAAATCCATCTGGTCTAGTGTGTCATTTAAGGCAATGTTTCCTCATTGCTATTCTGTTTGGATGATCTATCCATTGATGTAAGTGGAGTGTTAAAGTCCCCTACTATCATTGTGTTACTGTCTATTTCTCCTTTTATGTCTGTTAATAATTGCTTTTCATACTTAGGTGCTCCTATGTTGGGTGCATAGATATTTAAAAATGTTATATCCTTTTGTCAGATTGTTCCCTTTATCTTTTTTTTTAACTTTTTATTAAGATTATGATAGTTTACAACCTTGTGAAATTTCAGTTGTACATTATTATTAGTCATGTTGTAGGTGCACCACTTCACCCTTTGTGCCCTCCCCCTACCACTCCTTTCACCTGGTAACCACCAATCAATTCTGTTTGTCTCTATGTTTAACTTCCACCTATGAGTGGAGTCATACAGAGTTCGTCTTTCTCTATCTGGCTTATTTCACTTAATATAATACCTTCAAGGTCCATCCATGTTGTTGTGAATGGGATGATTTTGTCTTTTTTTTTATGGCTGAGTAGTATTCCATTATATATATATACTATATCTTCTTTAGCCAATCATCAGTTGATGGGCATTTAGGTTGCTTCCACATCTTTGCTATTGTAAGTAATGCTGCGATGAACATAGGGGTGCATGGGACTTTTGGAATTGCTGATTTCAAGTTCTTTGGATAGATACCCAGTAGTGGGATGGCTGGGTCATAAGATATTTCTATTTTTAATTTTTTGAGAAATCTCCATACTGTTTTCCATAGTGGCTGCACCAGTTTGCATTCCCACCAACAGTGTATGAGGGTTCCTTTTTCTCCACAACCTCTCCAACATTTGTCACATTTTGTTTTGGTTCTTTTTGCCATTCTAACAGGTGTAAGGTGATATCATAGTGTAGTTTTGATTTGCACTTCCCTGATGATTAGTAATGATGAGCATCTTTTCATGTGTCTATTGGCCATCCATATATCTTCTTTGGAGAAATGTCTGTTCATGTCCCCTGCCCATTTTTTGATCGGGTTGTTTGATTTTTTGTTATTGAGCTGTGTGAGTTCTTTATATATTATGGAGATTAACCCTTTGTCAGATAAATAACTTGTAAATTTTTTTTCCCAATTAGTGGGCTGTTTTTTTGTTTCAATCCTGTTTTCCCTTGCCTTGAAGAAGCTCTTTAGTCTGATGAAGTCCCATTTGTTTATTCTTTCTATTATTTCCCTTGTCTGAGGAGTTATGGTGTCCGAAAAGATTCTTTTGAAACTGATGTCAAAGAGTGTACTGCCTATATTCTCTTCTATAAGACTTATTGTTTCAGGAATAATCTTTAGGTCTTTGATCCATTTTGAGTTTATTTTCGAGAATGGTGAAAAAGAATGGTCAATTTTCATCCTTTTACATGTGGCTTTCCAGTTTTCCCAGCACCATTTGTTGAAGAGACTTTCTTTTCTCCATTGTAGGCCCTCAGCTACTTTGTCAAAGATTAGCTGTACATAGATGTGTGGTTTTATTTCTGGGCTTTCAATTCTATTCCATTGATCTGTGCACCTGTTTTTGTACCATGCTGTTTTGATTACTGTAGCTTTGTAGTATGCTTTGAAGTCAGGGATTGTGATGCCTCCGGCTTTGTTCTTTTTTCTCAGGATTGCTTTAGCAATTCGGGGTCTTTCGTTGCCCCATATGAATTTTAGGATTCTTTGTTCAATTTCTGTAAAGAATGTCATTGGGATTCTGATTGGGATAGTGTTGAATCTGTAGATTGCTTTAGGTAGTATGGCCATTTTAACTATGTTTATTCTTCCAATCTATGTGCATGGACTGTCTTTCCATCTCTATGTCATCATCAATTTCTTTCAGGAAAGTCTTGTAGTTTTCATTGTATAGATCTTTCTCTTCCGTGGTTAAATTTATCCCAAGGTATTTTATTCTTTTTGTTGCGATTGTGAATGGGATTGAGTTCTTGAGTTCTTTTTCCGTTAGTTCATTGTTAGCATACAGAAATGCTACTGATTTGTGTATGTTGATTTTATACCCTGCAACTTTGCTGTAGCTGTTTATTATTTCTAATAGTTTTCCTATGGATTCTTTGTGGTTTTCTATATATAAGATCATGTCGTCTGCAAACAGCAAGAGTTTTACTTCTTCATTGCCTATTTGGATTCCTTTTATTTCTTTTTCCTGCCGAATTGCTCTGGTCAACACCTCCAGTACTATGTTGAATAAGTGTGGTGAAAGTAGGCACCCTTGTCTTGTTCCTGTTCTCAGAGGGATGGCTTTCAGTTTTTGTCCATTGAGTATGATGTTGGCTGTGGGTTTGTCATATATGGCCTTTATTATGTTGAGGTACTTTCCTTCTATACCCATATTATTGAGGGTTTTTATCATAAATGGATGTTGGATCTTGTCGAATGCTTTCTCTGCATCTATTGAGATGATCATGTGGTTTTTGTTTCTCATTTTGTTAACGTGGTGCATCACGTTGATTGACTTGCGGATGTTGAACCATCCCTGTGTCCCTGGTATAAATCCCACTTGATCGTAGTATATAATCTTTTTGATGTCTACGGTTTGCCAAAATTTTGTTGAGGATTTTTGCATCTATGTTCATCAGTGATATTGGCCTATAGTTTTCCTTCTTTGTGTTGTCCTTGTTAGGTTTTGGGATCAGGGTGATGTTGGCTTCATAGAATGTGTTAGGGAGTGCTCCATCTTCCTCAATTTTCTGGAATAGTTTGAGAAGGAGAGGTATTAAATATTGAAGGTTTGGTAGAATTCTCCAGAGAAGCTGTCAGGTCCTGGACTTTTATTTTTGGGGAGGTTTTGGATTACTGTTTGGATTTCTTTACTTGTGATTGGTTTATTCAGATTCCCTATTTCTTTCTGCTTCAGTTTTGGGAGGTTGTAAGAGTCTAAGAATTTGTCCATTTCTTCTAGGTTGTCAAATTTGTTGGCATATAGTTTTTAATAGTATTCGCTTGTAATTTTTGTATTTCAGTGGTATCTGTTGTGATTTCTCCTTTCTCATTTTTAATTTTATTTATTTGAGTCTTATCTCTTTTTTTCTTGGTGAGTCTGGCTAAGGGTTTGTCAATTTTGTTTATTTTTTTGAACAAACAACTCTTCGTTTCATTGATTCTTTCTACTGCCTTTTTTGTTTCAATATCATTTATATCTGCTCAAATGTTTATTATTTCTCTCCTTCTACTGACTTTGGGCTTGGTTTGTTCTTTTTCTAATTCTATTAGGTGTTGTTTGAGATTGCTTATTTGAGATTTTTCTTGTTTATTAAGGTGAGCCTGTATTGCAATGAATTTCCCTGTTAGGACTGCTTTTGCTGCTGCCCAAATGAATTGGTATGGCGTGTTTTCATTTTCATTTCTCTCTAGATAATATTTAATTTCTTCAATAATCCATTGTTCAGTAGCATGTTGTTTAGTCTTCACATTTTTCCCCTGTTCCAGCTTTATTCTTGTAGTTTATTTCTAGTTTCATAGCATTATGATCAGAAAAGATGCTTGATATTATTTTAATGCTCTTGAATTTGTTGAGGCTTGCTTTGTTTCCCAAGATGTGGTCTATCCTTGAGAATGTTCCATGCACACTTGAGAAGAATGTGTAGCCTGCTGTTTTTGGATGGAGTGTTCTATATATATCTATTAAGTCCATCTGGTCTAGTTTTTCATTTAATTCTATAATTTCCTTGTTGGCTTTCTGTCTGGTTGATCTATCCATTGGTGTTAATGGGGTGTTGAGGTCCCCTACTATTATATTGTTGTTGATGTCTCCTTTTAGTTTTGTTAAGAGTTGCTTTACAAATTTTGGTGCTCCTGTGTTGGGTGTGTATATATTTATAAGTGTTATGTCATCTTGGTGGAGTGTCCCTTTTATCATTATATACTGCCCCCTTTGTCTTTCTTTATCTGTTTTGTTTTGAAGTCTGCTTTGTCTGATATAAGTATGGCGACACCTGCTTTCTTATGTTCATTATTAGCTTGGAGTATCGTCTTCCATCCCTTCACTCTGAGTCTGTGTTTGTCTTTGAGGCTGAGGTGTGTTTCCTGGAGGCAGCATATTGTTGGGTCTTGTTCTTTAATCCATCCTGCCACTCTCTGTCTTTTGATTGGAGAGTTCAATCCATTTACATTTAGAGTGATATTGAAATGTGGGGGTCTAACGCTGCCATTTTATCACTTGTTTTCTGCTTCTCTTGCATTTCCTTTGTTTCCCATCCCATGATTTTTGGACTACTAATTCAGGCAGGTAGATTTCTATATTGGTTTTCTTCTTATTTGTAATTTGTGTCTTTATTCTTGCTATTTGTTTAGTGGTTACCAAGTGGTTTGTATAAACATCTCATAGATGAGATAGTCCATTTTCTGATAGCCTCTTATTTCCTTAGATTAAGAAGTTCCGTCTTTTTCCTCTTCCCCTTCTAGGTTGTTATTGTCAGATTTGTTTTTCTTCCTTCTTGTGTTGTGAGTTTGTGGTTAATATGACAAGATTATATTTATTCTTGGTGTTTCCATTTCTTTTATCTTTAACGTTATACTTAACTTTTGCTAACCTGTTCTGATGGAGAGCTGCAACTTTCTGCTTTTGTCTTTCTACTTATCTCCTTTGCTCTGGGTTTTGTAGCCCCTTTCCTTTTTTTTTTATTTTTCAGGTATGAGGGTATTCTTGAGCATTTCTTTAGAGGAGGTCTTGTGGCAATGAACTCCCTTAACTTTTGTTTATCTGGGAAGGTTTTTATTTCTCCATCATATTTGAAGGATATTTTTGCTGGATAGAGTATTTTGGCTGCAAGTTTTTGTCCTTCAGAGTTTTGAATATATCATTCCACTCTCTTCTAGCCTGTAAGGTATTGGCTGAGAAATCTGCTGACAGCCTTATGGGGGTTCCTTTGTAGGTTATTTTCTTCTACCTTGCTGCCCTTAGTATTTTCTCTTTGTCATTGACTTTTGCAAGCTTCACTATTACATGCCTTGGGGTTGGTCTTTTAACATTGATAAAGTTTGGAGATCTATTTGCTTCTGTCACATGGAGTTCCATCTCTCTCCCCAGGTTTGGAAAGTTCTCGGCCATTATTTCTTTGAACAGGTATTCTGCCCCCTTCTCCTTCTCTTCTCCCTCTGGGATACCTATAATCCTTATGTCGCATCTCCTAATTGAGTTGTATAATTCTCGGAGAGTTTCTTCATTTCTTTTTAGTCTTAGTTCTCTCTCCTCTATCTGCAGCATTTCTATATTCCTATCCTCCAAATTGCTAATTCTGTCCTCCATATTATTGACCCTACTGTTCAGAGAGTCCAGATTTTTCTTAATCTCCTCCATTGTGTTTTTCATCTCCAGTATTTCTGATTGGTTCTTCTTTATGGGATCAAGCTCTTTTGTGACATAGCTCCTGAACTCGTTGAGTTGTCTATCTGTATTCTCTTTTAACTCATTGAGTTTTTTAATGATGGCTGTTTTGAATTCATTGTCATTTAGGTTGTACATTTCATTGTCTTTAGGATTGTTTTCTGGGTACTTGTCATTTTCCTTCTGTTCTGGAGGTTTAATATATGTTTTCATACTGCTTGATGGTGTGGATTTGTGCCTCCACATAGAGATAGAGTTTAGTTACTGCTTCCACTTGCTTCTACTGGAGTGGGGGAGTGGTGGGAGTTGTTTATTAATCTGCACTGACCAGGATCCCTGTCAGCTGTTGTTGCCTGGACCTGGGCTCCTCCTTGTAGGAGTGGTCCTGTGGGGTCCCTTGTCAGCTGTGGGGACAATAGCAAGGGGGTCTCAGGTTGCTGGTACCACCTAGATGCGCTCCCTCCTTAGGGTCTGCAGCAGTGTTATGGGCTTTCCCAGTGGCCGGGAGCAGGATCACCTATATTCACAGCTCTGTCACTGTCAGGGCCCGCAAGATCTCACTTGTCCACTATGGGCCACAGCAGAGCTATGGGTGTCTACTGCAGTCTGTGGTTAGCTCACCCAGCTTTGCTACTTCTGCCTGAGGGTCTTCCAGCCTTGTGATTGCTGGGTGGGGCCTCTCCACTAATGCTGCCCAGAGGCTTTTGCTGTGGCTGCTGTGGGACTGTGGATTTTCCCCCCGGACCACAGAGCAGGATGGCTTGGACTCCAACACACCCCTGCCCTCGCAAACAGTCACACTGGGTGTCCCTTGCCCCCTCTGGGACACAGCCAGAGTCCATGAGTCAGAGGCAGCTGGCGAGCTGCTGCAGGGCCATCTATATTTTATCTTCTCTGTCCTTTTGGAGAAAAACATTGCTTTTTCTGGCTTTTATAAGAATTCTATAATAACTTAATCCCATAGAAGACATTTATCATAATTTTTATAGGTCTATTAGATCCTGGGGCTTTGGGGGGAAAGGTTCACATTGTAGAGCATTTAAGGGCCTGTTCTCTCTTTCCTCTTCTTCATCCCTCACTCTTTACCTCTTGCAAGTCTGAACTCCAGATACCAGGCTCTCGCAGACTTGATTAGCCCCCTGTGAGGCATGGTCCAATTTACCAGTTAGAAAGTACAAGTAATGGAAAAAATTTAAACAGAGAGAGAATTTGGGAGAATCAAAACAAAATCTTCATATATATGAAGTTTAATGCTGTTTTTAACCATGGAAATGAAGTTTGACTGGAATATACTGACACATGCTTTATACACATTATCCCATTTCATCCTAAGACCAGCACTATGAAAAAAGTATTATTATTATATTCCTATTTTACAGATGAGGGGACTGAGGCAAGAAGAAGTAAAGTAGCCAAAATAATTTGAAGCCATGGTATCTAACTACAGAACCTTCATCTTCAACTATTATTCGATTCAATGTTATTGATAACTCTGTATGGTCTTTCTCATAACTGGGCTAAGAATTTTTCAGACTCATATGGTTTTAAGGAAGAGTTGTATGTACTCTATGATCCTCAGGAGTCTTTTTCATCTTTTAGGGGGTGGTATTTATGATCCCTTCTATTGACAAGTTGGTGTTCTCTCAATTTTGCCTTTTCAAAGTGCTTTTTATATACTTACTTTAGAATATTTTAGTAGAGAAATCACCAATGTGCAAGAGTTGCAATTGAATCAATATACCGTAAAAGATGTTCATCAGGACGATAAGCCCTCCCTAGTTTTTTGGCAATTATTTTATGATATTTCTGATTAATGATTTCATTTGGGTCATTTCAGTGTTCAGTAATCTTCATTTGTTAGTGTTGATTATAGGATGCCATGCCTCATTGGAATCTGACTCTTTTTGACCAGCAAATGTGAATTAAAATCAATAGAAATGTCATTAGCATCCCAATATCATGAAAGATAATATAACCATTTCTCATGCATTGTTTATTAAAATTTGCTAAAGTGTGAAATATGTAGGACAAGTAATGATGTTTTAATCTTTCACCAAGGTAACAATTGAATGCTGATTGATTCTATTCAGTAATTATAAAATCAGAATGATGGAAGATTGTAATCAAGCAGGATTCATTCTCCTACTTTGTCACTCCTCCATGCAAGATAAAATTCTCATTTTCATGCTCTCTTTTATCTGAAAAGAAATCAAACTTCTATTTGCTTCACTTTCCTGCCTCTGGAGGAGATGGTGAGGAGGCCACTGCCTACTAATAGCAAAGAAGGGGGGACAGTCCTTCTTTAAGACTAGATTGTCTCTATGAGAAGGGCCAAGTCTGCTGGGATCTCTTTATTCAAAATACAATATTCCTCCAACTTTTTTGGGACCTACTGAGTGAAGTAGGGGCTTACCTATTATGGTCTTGCTCTTCCTGGCTTCCTTAAGACAACCCTGGTGAATGTAGCTGACCAAACGTTACAGGCGCTCAGTCAATTCACCTGGCTTATAGGGCACTGGGGGAACTTTATTTGTTCTTAAAAGGCTAGCAAGAATTCTAATTTCCTTGTCTTTGAAGATATGGGAGAATTACCATTAGCCATGGATATATTGTTGTTAGGCTGAATGTAAAGAGTGGGAAAGAGAAGAACACTGGGGGCAGGAAAAGGGAGGCAATACTAGCATGCAAAGCTGTTGGATCCATGCTGTTAGGCCTAAAACCTAGAAATTCAAACCCTGGAAAAGAGGATGACCAGGAGAATCAACAGGTGTCTACAATTTTAATGGATCCTATCCATCATCTCATGGGTTTGGTTGATGGCGTTGAAGATGGAGGTTGGAGAGTAGACCATACCTAACCATCATTATTTTATAATACAGAACACGCCATCAGTTAATCTGGGAACAATAAACTTTTACTGGGAAAGTAAAAATTTCTCAGAGAAGTCTTCCTTTACTGTACAAGACTCCTCCTGGCCCTCCAGTTAGATCAGGTCCCCTGGTCTATAGGCTGTCAAAGAACCCTGTGCTTTTCCTTCATAGCACTTTTCACATGATCATATTTGTGGGATTATTTGACCAACACCTGTCTCCCCACCATTAAACTGAAAGCTTTGTGAGGTCAGGGACTGAGTGTGTGTGTGCTTTTTATTCACGATTGTGCTTTGAGTGTGGTTGAATAAATAAAATATTTGGGCATCTGCCCAAAATATCCTTTCTCGCTCAAGGAGCGCAACTTGCATCCTTGTTAGAAAGTGTTTTTCCTAGTTGACTCTAAAAGATGTCCATCTGTCTCTTGGACCTTCTAGTTTCCACTCTACCAGCCAAACTGATTAAATTTCTGTAGGACCCGACTATATGCAGTTTAGAAGTGGCCTTATAATGCATCACACAGATTAATCAGGAAGTATCTCCATTTTCAAAGGACTTGGAGGCTTTGAAGACTTTTCTTGAATGCAGCTGAGGATGAGAAAGCTGGGACTCAAGAATGCCTTTCTATGGTTCAGGGAATAAGGAGAGAACGTGGGGATGATTCTGCTCTTTGCTATACAAATATCTACTTCTATTGTTTTGTTACAGTTACTGACCTTTCAACAGATTTTCTCTAGGCAGTAGAGCATTGTGGAAAGATTATTATTTTTGGAGCCAGATAGACCTGCATTTGGATCCCAGCTCTAACAGTTATTAGCGATGAGCCCTCTCATCTGTAACCTTGGGAAAATAGTGCTTGTTTTGCAGGGTTGTCCTGTGAATTAGGGATACTATAGATTAGTGCCTAATGTGGTGCCTGATATATTGTAAGGGCTAAATGTAAGGTAAGTTATAGAGAGGAATATTATTGCCAAATTTCAAAAAGCAAAAATTGATGGCAACAGAAGCCATGTAATTTACTTAAAAAATCCACAACAAACTGTGAGATAGTGTTCAGGAGAAATGGATATAGCTCTTTTAAACTACATGGAGAGACAGACTTTTTTGAATGTTGGAGAAAGTTTAACATTCAGGAACATATGGGCATTGACTCTGCTTTCTCCACTACCCAAGATGTGGCTTTGCTGATGAATATATTATAGAAACAGAAGAGCCTGGCATTGGAACACATTCCCTTAGATGGAGGTGCATAGATTATTAGTGTAAGTTCTGAAAAGGCGATGTATGTTCCAAGTTTAAAAGGACACTAGTTTGGCAAGAATTTGGTTTTTTTTTTAACCCTTGGTAAGACCCTTGCTTGCTTGGGGAATGTCTGTACCAGCTGCAAGCTCTATAAGGGAAAAAGAAAAGCCAGACCAAAATACACAGCATCTACTGCTATTGTGGGTGGAACTTGCCTTCTGTTAAGAATTCTTGGCTAAAAAAATTTGGAATGTAAAGCAGGTGTGTCTGAGGCTCTCCCTGCTACTCTGAACCCTCTGGAAACACTGCAGAACCTCAGCCCAGTGGTTCTCATCCTGGCCTGACATTAGAATCACCTGGGGAGTGGTTAATAAAAGACTGATGCCTGGATCCCTCACCAGACCGATTCAATAAAAATTTTTAGGAAAGGGATCCAAACATCCATATTAAGACAAAACAAAGCAAAAACCTCTCTAGGTGATTTGAAAGTCCCAGGTTTGAAGATCACTTCCAGCCCAAATTTCTCAATACTCGTCACACTATAAAATCTCCGGAGCATATGTATAGGGCAACAGCAAAGAGAAGGGTGAATAAGACATAAAAGAGCTCTCTCTCTGCTTTGGTGTATTTGGTTGAGGGCATTGATCTGGGAAATCGGCCCTTTGCAAACATCACCTGGAATTGAGAGCACATTGTTTTTTCAACCAATAAAACCCCACAGGAGGTGAGGTGATGGGTTCTGGGAAAGTGATGTCAAGATGTGTCATTTTAAACACAGAGTTTTTAGGAAATGCTCTTCTAAGAGTGCCTCCCTGGGGCCTGCTGGTTTGGCAGCTTTGCATTCAGCACTTAGCTGCCCTTCCCACTGGAGATCCTCCCTTTGATCTCAGAATGCTAAAGACAGCTTTCTCGGCTAAGGCAGCATTTAAAATCAGTCCCAACAATGAGTTGCTTGATTGTCATCCTCACGCAAGTGAGGACCCTGCCTCCCTTGTACCCATCACATGACTGTTAACTGAGGGGGTAGCACCCATTCCATAGCCCCCTGGAGGAATCAAGACCACAGAGTGTTAGAACTGGAGGGACTCAAGAGATGTGTTGGGCCACTCCTGTTAGTGAGGGGATTGAAGCCCAGAGAGGTAACCCCAGAGTGGTGCACAGGGCTGGACAGTGAATTATGAAGCAGCTGGTCTATAGCTCAGGTCCTCATACCCAGGTTAGTCTTTTATAATCTTATATTATTCTCTCCATTTTCTTTATTCCATTGTTTTCCTGGCTTTCTTTTTCTCTTTTCCTTTTTTTCCTAGCTTCCTTTTGACTCCATCTGTATTAGTCAGGGTTCTCCAGAAAAATAGAACCAATAGGATATATAAAAAGAGATCTATATAAGGTACTGGCTCATGTGATTATGGAAGTTGAGAAGTCCCACTATCTGGCGTCTGCAAGCTGGAGACTCAGGAAATCCAGAGGTGTAGTTGGAAGACCTGAGAGGGGAGATTCAAGTCTATATCTGAAGGCCTGAGAGCCAGGAGTGTGCTGAGGGCAGAGGAAGATTGATGACCCAGCTCAGGCAGTCAGGCAGAGAGAGAATTCAACCCCCCTCCACCTTTTTGTTTTATTCACGCCCTCAATGGATTGGATGATGCTCACCCACATTGGGGGTGAGGACGGGGAAAGGGAGAGAGAGGGAGTATCTGCTTTACTCAGTCCACTGGTTCAAATGCCAGTCTCTTCCTGAAACATCCAGAAACAATGTTTAACCAGATATCTGGACATCCTGTGGCTCAGTCAAGTTGACATCTAAAACTAACCAGCACACCGTCTTCTCCCAGTTCTCCCATTTTTCTTTTTTCTTTTGTCATCTTAGGCCTTATGTCTTTAAGGCTTTATTTTGCCTTGACTGAGGCTTTCAGGCTGGAAAAGATGGTTAATTCTCAGGCTCAAACAATCATGTCAGTGAATAAGGTGATTGTTAAAGTTTATAATCTGTAGTTCAGAAGTACAAAAAAATTAGGTCAAAAGTAGAAAAAATTAATAGGAAAATCAATAAAAGGAAACCCAAAGTTACGCATTTCTGAACTCCTTCACAGGGCCGATGCTGTCAGGTGGAGGGAGAGTGAGGCCTTTGTTCTCAAAACTCTTCACAGATGGGAGCGGATGATGTTGGACGACTAGAGTGTAGTGTGAAACTCATTTGAAGAAAACTTCTTGTGGCATCTTAGCAGGAGAACATTTTTATCAACAGGATGGTTATTGCCTGCCTGGTTGACATTTTTTATTTTCTGCGTCATTCTATTTGAAATTATGAGAATTTGACCAGAGGATATTTCTTTCCATTTGTAGGACATTTTGTATTTGAGATAATACCTTCTCCCCAAATATTTTAGGATGTCAAAATGTATTAAAGAGACATTCATTTTTCCCTTAGATATTACCAAACCAATCCCTAGAAAAGCAGAACAAGGATAAAATATAGCTCGGAATGTATTTTTGTTCAATTTCTTTTCTGTTTTCTTAACCTTCCTGGACTGAGTAGATTATTATAAAATTCTCTGGAGGGCCAAAATCTGTGTTCTGGGATTGGGGAAAAGTGACCTTGAAGTACTTGTTAACAGGTTATTGTAGTGGACGTTAAGTTATTTTTGGTGCTCAGCATCACTTCACCATTTATGGAATCACCTCTTTTCCATGCTCAGACATGTAGTTAAGTGAAGCTGGCCCCACTCCCAGCTCCGGGATGGAGCGTGTGACCAAGGTTAAGCCAGTGTGCATAAAGCATTCTTCTGCCTATAACTGTTGGTTTGAGATTGGCTTGTGTCCCTGTAGAGCCAATGAGACTGTCGAGAGAGAAACAGACTGTTTTTGCACTTGAATCTGAAAGGACATGGACTGTAGCTGCATCCAATCATAAAGGGAAAGCCCATTTGAGTGTGAACCAACACGGAAGACGAAACCAGATAGAAAACAGAAAAAGTCTGAATATGCTCAGAGGAGATTTAGACAATAGGACAGAGTTTGGAGATAAACTAGTGAAGATAAATGTTGTGGGTAGAACAGTGAATGATATGTCGAAGTCCTAACCCTTGGTAGCTGAGAATGTGACCTTCTTTGGAAATAAGGTTTTTGCAGATGTAATTAAAATGTAAGTTAAGGTGAGGTCATACAGGAGTAGGGTAGGCCCTTAATCCAAGATGCTTCATGTCCTGATAACAAGAGGAGAAGGGATATAGAGAGAGAAAAAGTGAGGAGAATGCCATGTGAAGACGGGGACATACACAGGGAAAAAGGGCGTGTGACCACCAAGGAAGAGATGTTCCTACAAGCCAAGGAATGCCAAAGATTGCCAGCAAACACCACAGCAAGGGGCAAAGAAGGATCCTCCCCTTGAGCCCTCGGAGAGAGCATGGCCTTGCCGACATCTTGATTTCATACTTCTAGCCTCGAGAACTGTAAGACAACATCTTTCTGGTGTTTAAAACCACCCAGGTGGTGGAACTTTGCTAGGGCGGCCCTAGGAAACTAACGCAACAAGTATATACGAACTTAGCCTGTGAGGAAATGAGCTTTTATTTTTTAACTGCAGGGAAAACAAAAACTTGTTCAGGAAGGGAAAGGTACATATGGTATACCACATAACTTAGTTGTCAAGAATTTAATAGTCATAGGACTATAAATATTAATTATTAATCTGAACAAAATTATAATATACTGGGAACTATACATATATGGCAGTGCCAGGTGTCTTGTGTGTGTGTGTGTGTGTGTGTGTGTATGAAATCATCTTCTGTAGTGCAAATTTAAAATAGGGTGCCTGAACTGAAATATCAAGAAGTAGCAACATAAATTATTTAGAAATACGGAGGTAAGTAGTAAACAATTCAGTTAAAAGAGCTGAAAGTAGCTGCCTCTTGGGTTCAGGAAACAGAAGATGGGAAGTGCTGGGATGGCTATTTTTTTGGGATGAGGCTTGTAGAACTATTTCATTCTTTACACTATGTGCACAAACAACCTTCACATAAAGAAGAATTACTTAAAAAAGGAAAAGAAAATTTGAACCCATGAAGCAAATTACTTGTAGAGCTAAGGAATGTGCTGACCTTGAATAAAAGTAGGAAATAGGATAAATTTCTCTTGGTGCTAGTTATCCACGGATCTGTATCTGTTCCCCGGGCAGTGGGGGAGGGAGCACACGGGGAGGCAGGAGCTCCTCCATAAAGCCTTTACATCTCCTTCTGTCCCATATTCAAATCCTGCTCTTATAAAAGAATGAGAATCTCTGTTACCTTAAGTTTGCAATGACAGTTTGAAACCATAAAGTTCCTTTTAACAAGGGTCTTTCCTTAAAACTGAAGGAGGTTCTCAAGATGAATGGCATAGGTGTTTCCTTGGGGAGGGAGTTACAGGCACTTTCTTATCTCACTGGATTTCTGACTCAGATAGGTTCATTTCTGACTAGTAGCTAAGAGCTGAGTGGACTGGGCCTCTTACACTGACCTTAAGGCAGATTCCCTTTCAGCCATTCACTCCAACCTGTCCTTAAACCTTGACGGAAGAGGCGTGCAGCCTGCACTCTTCCTTTTCACCATCAGAGGGCAGTGGAGGCTTGAGTGCCCGGGGAAGGAGGGGGAAAGATGCTTAGTGCCTGGGGAGTGGGAGGAAGTGTCTCCCACTGTTTGCACTTAACGCATCTCAGTAGCTAGATATTGCACTGGTACAAATGGTGCATTTGCTTCTAAATTTTATGCCAGTGTGAAAAGGCAGGAAGTTTGATCTTAATGCATTTGCCATGGCTATCTATTTCACTATGAGACAGAAATTTGTTAGGAAAATGAAGAGAATTGCAAGAATAAGTTTAGATGGGCATTTCTCCATTTTCCTACTTGTAGAATAGATTCGGGACACGTTCTGAAAGAACACAGTGTCAGCTGGAACAGCGCTCTGCTTTCTTCCCTATCACTCTAAAATAGATGTGCTCCTCATGTGCATGGATAGACCATTTACCTCTGGTTTCTATCTCAGGGACAAATCTGGCTTATTAGCACCATTATTTGTAAACCGTTAACCTGGTTCCCTGTGCTGTTTTAATGCTATCTTGATGGGTTGCTGTGAAAATGTGAAGATGTCTGTCAGGCAGAAAAAATTATGTAAAAATGATGTGGGTAGAGAAAATGGGATCGACCAAATGTAATAAACTCCTCCCGGGCTGAAGGGCAGAGCTGCATATGCAATGAAGTGCTTTAGGATTACGTCATCTTTTATATAACATCTGGCAGCGACTTTTATTTCAGAGCTAATTTGAAGAAGCCAGGAGCTTTTCTTTTCCCCTCACCAAAACTGCCTTTATCTGAAAGAAGAAAAGAAGAACTGTTACATTTTGCATGCAAAGAAAGCCAGAGAGGCTAGATTACTCCCTTAGGGTAATGGAGATGGGAAAAAGAAATTGAAAAAGGTCAGGTGAACACAGCGGAAGGAATGAGGAGGTTTGTGTGATTCTTAGTGAAATTGGACCAGTCTAAGCAACCAGACAGGTAATGTGGGTGGCTCTGCCCTTCCCTCTTCTCTCCTCTGCCTCTATAGACCTGACTTAAGAATGCGATGGAAATAATTTTCCTTAAATATTTTGTCTGAAGTGAAGGACTGAGAAATTATTGAGATAATTAAGGAAAATCATAAAATCCCTTCCTTTGGCTTTTGAGAAAAAAGCTTTCCCTCAAGCCAATACCTTCTCCTCCAATAATATCCAGGCTTTCTGATCTATCACAACAGCTTGTTCAGATGGTCAGCTCAGCATTTGAATTTGTCCATACAACCAGGATGAAAGGTGTTCAGTGGCAGTGAATGGACTTCGTTCCTCTGAAGCCAGGAACCAGGAGGGGAGACCTTCCTCATCCCCTCTTTTCCCTCTCTCACAGCTTCTCTGTACGTGCTCATCCCTGCATAACCCGGACCTTGCCGAACCATGTTTGCTGGCCTCGTTGTCCTCTTTCATCATTTTATTTTTAAATATTCCATTCTTGCCTTCACTCTAGAAATGCTCTTTTCCGTATTTCAAGGCCATGTCTACAACTCAGAAGAGACAATGTCTCACTTTTGTACCTAATGGGTTCCCAACAATGTGTTTGAAAGTTAGTTGGGTGTCTGAAAATTGAACAATAGATTTGCACGTTGTAAGGAAGAATTTGTTCTCAGGGAGCTAAAGTATATGATGAAGTCCCTAAATATGGTTTCTGGACAGTGCCACCTCCCTCAGGCCTCAGCAACCCTGTGGGTGGGTGAGAACAGGTACATGGGATGGAGGTGGTGGCAGCTGCCAGTTGTTGTGGGCTGGGGGAGTTAACCCAGGAATCCTTCCTTCCATGACTTAGCTTTCCCTCTCTCAGCCCAGCCTGAAAGGGCAAGGGCTGCAGCAACAGGGTCTGGTTCTCAGCCACCTCCAAGAATCACCACATGTGACCCCCATGGACATGGGGCTGGTGAAGCACTGAAGTGGTTGGGGCTGGTCAAAGGATACCCTCAGGGGTGATGGTCCAGGCATCATGGCCCATGGTCTCTGGAGTTCTTGGTGTCGGGGGATGGCCCTTCAACTAGACCAGTGTGGACTCATCTCTAGTGCTGGGGGAGGAGGTGCTGAGTGAGGACATTCTCCTTTTGTCTCAGCTTGGACCGGGCCCCTTCTCCTAATAGCCATGGCTGCTTGGCATGAGATAGTTCTATCATTACTCTAAGGTAACTTAGGAAAGATAGAATTTTGAGTATGAAAGGTTTGAAGATGTCAGTGTTTTCATGTTTGATACTGTGGTATCCTACTTATGTATTGCTGTGTAACATACTATCCCAAAACTTAGTGTCTTAAAACAATAACCTTTTAATTATACAGTAGTCACCTTTATCCACAACTTCATTTTCCTCAGTTTCAGCTACCTGCAGTCAACAGCACTCCCAAAATATTAAATGGAAAATTCGGGAAATAAACAATTCATGTTTTAAATTGCGTGCTGTTCTGAGTAGCATGATGACATCTCACACTGCCCTGCTCTGTCCCTTCCAGAATGTGAATCACCCCTTTGTCCAGTGTATCCATGCTGTATACACTACCTGCCCGTTAGTCACTTAGTAGCCCTCTCAGTTATCAGATTGACTGTCCTGGTATTGCAGTGCTTATGTTCAAGTAACCCTTAGTTTACTTAATAATCTCCCCAAAGCGCAAGAGTAGCGATGCTGGCAATAGTGGCCAACGAGAAGCCATAAAGCGCTTCTTTTAAGTGAAAAGGTGAAAGTTCTCCACTTAATAAGGAAAGAAAAAAAATTTTATGATGAGATTGCTAAGATCTATGGTAATAGCGAATCTTCTATCCATTAAATTGTGAAGGAGGAAAAATAATTTTGTGCTAGTTTTGCTGTTGCACCTAAAATATGTATTAGGGAAAAACATAGCATTATCTAGGGTTCAATACTGTCTGTGGTTTCAGGCATCCACTGTGGGTCTTGAAGCGTATCTCCCAGGGATAAGGGAGACTACTGTATCTCATGATTTTGTGGGTGAGGAATTTGGGCAGCACTTGGCTGGGTGATTCTTCTGCTCCACAAGGCATTGACCAGAGTCACTTGGCCACTCTTCAGTTGGTGGTGGGCATGGTTTCACCCACATGCCAGGTATCTTGACAGGAGTAGCTTTGGGCTCCTTTCCCTTTCCATATAGTCATAGCGTATCTCCACATACTCTCTCTAGAAGGGCAGTTGGATTCTTATGTAGTGGCTTGCTTAGGCTCTAAGACAACAAGGAGGAAGCTGCAAGTTCTTTTAAAGACTGGGCTTGGAATTGGCATAGCACCAATTCTGCCATACTGCATTGGTCAGAGCAGTCACAGGGCAGCCCAGAATTAAGGGGAATGGAAACAGATCCCACCTCCCGAGGAGAGGAGTGTCAAAGATTTTGTGGCCATCTTTGATCCACCACCTGTGGGTTGCATAAATATAGACAGTCTGGAAATGGAAGAACAAAGAGGATACGAGGAGGAAAGACTTTCCCTTGACTTAGCTTCCTAGCTAGGAATCACAGTTTTCTTAAGGGATGTGGGTTCATCGGGAGGACTAAGCTCACCCTTTCTGCTGTCACCTGAAAAAAATGTTCTGCTAAACCAGGGTAGTACTGAAGTTTGTGTTCCCCTTGGTGCTTTTGGTTCAAAGTATAACTCTTGTTAAAGTGCTTAGGAACACTGTGATGGGAAGTGCTCTGGAAAAACTTGAGTGAATAATGTCTGAAGGACTCTTTGGACACGATATCGGCCTGTTTCCAAAGGAAGAGTTGGGAACGTTTCTCATTTTCTCCACTGTATCACACAGCTGTGCTGGTGACGAAACAAACAATGGATTATGCAGCTTTTGAAAACTTTTCAGACTTTTCCTTTTGTGTAGAGCAAAGGAGGGGAAAGGAGAGAATTGTCTTTTCAGTCTAATTTACCTACATATAATTTCCTTTGTCTGTAAGTTCAATATAATATGCAAAATCTCAGCAAAAACCTTAGTAAAAATGATAGCAATAGTGTGCTTCTCATTATTGTAGTCGTGATACAGTACTGGCAGTGTCATGGGGTCCCCTTTCAGATCCTCATTCAATTTAACTGATGAGTTTTTAAAAAGCCAATATATACACATAGCACAAATTTTAAGGGAACGAAATAGAATCAAAATCTCCCTGACATTCCTATCCCTGAATCCCTGTGTCCCGTCCTCAGAGGCAGATACTTTTTTTTGTATACCCTTCCAGACAGATTCTATGTATATCCAAATACGCCCCTCCCATGTGCGCGTGTGTATGTGTATAATTTTAGGATATATAATTATATATCCTTTCCTCCCATAAATAGAAGCATACTATATACTGTTTTGCACCTTACTTTTTTGTGCAATAACAAAAGAATTGTTCCATATTAGTAAATATAGATTAACTTCTTCTTTCCCAGGAGCTACATAATATTCTTTTCCGTGAATGTAGTATCATCTTTTTTTTCTTAAACCAGTCTCTTGTTGATGGATCTTTAGGTTGTTTCCAATTTTTTGCCATTATAAGCAGCAGTGCAATAAATGATTTTGGGCATGCGATATTTGTGAATGTATGAGGCTACATGTAGAAATGCAATTATGGGGTTGAGGATACGAGCACTGTGATTTTGATAATCTGAGCACTATTAGTTTACATTCCTCCCCCCAGCTTTTGTTTTAGGTTCTAGGGATTGTCAGTGGAGTTTGTTCCGAGGAGACCATAGATGAAGAAACCAGCTGTAAGACTGAACAAGGAAAGATTGCCATTCGTGTTTTTATATCAGCCTTCATTTTATGAGGTTTGTAAGTAGTTTATCAAATATTCTGGCAAAATAGATCAGTATAAGGCAGTTTTCTCTGCTAGGAAGCCTGCCACGTAGAGGAATGAGAAGACTGGACTTAGAGTGATAAGAATCTGTTTCCAGCCTGACATTGCCAGTACTCCCTGTGAAATCTTGATTAAGCCAATTATCCTTTCCTTGATGTCAGTTTTCTTATTTGTCAAGTGAGTGTTTGGAGTGAATGATCTCACAAGAATCCTTGCATCCAAAATTATTTGATTCTATGAAATTGCTTCAGTTTTTATATAATAAAACTCATATATAGGAACAGCTATATAATTTGAAAGGCTTCATGCAAAAGGAAAATGCAGGGTCCCTCATTAAAACATTATTAAGAATGTCAAGATGGCCATAGTGGAACATTAAGTCAAGTGTGGG
Source organism: Equus caballus (assembly GCF_041296265.1). Taxonomy (NCBI): domain Eukaryota; kingdom Metazoa; phylum Chordata; class Mammalia; order Perissodactyla; family Equidae; genus Equus; species Equus caballus. The sequence goes on from NC_091704.1 coordinate 19,538,864, forward strand.
CCCTTCTGTGCAATAGCACAGGTCATAGCCCATGAAGCTGGCCCTGGTCCTATAAAGACTCATACCTCCAAATCAATGGTTTATTTGTAGTTAAGTATTTGGTGGCAGTTTGACATAGACATGTGCTTGAGACACTCATCATTCTTTTCTAAGGAAACTTGCTTTTGTCAACAGCTCCTTGCTGAAGAAAGCTGCCGTAAACTGTACCTTGTACAACGGGCACCCACTGACTGGCTCAAAGGCAGACACCTGACCTAAGGGCAGCCAAGTTCATAGGCTGGTGAGTAACTTGAGAGGTGGCCTGACAAGAAAAGCTCTGATGAATGGGAGTTAAGTAATGACGTTGGTAAACAGACTCTGGAATTTGAACTGAGAAATATGGAGAGGACCAGCCAGCTGGATTTGGGCTTAGGTGATGGTGAGAGTAGAGTGGATAGGTAGAGAAGGGAGATGCCACAAGTATTGCCCTGTGTAACTGAACAGTGCATCCTCATTTCTTGAGGTAGCCTGAGTGAATTTATTTTGGTCCTTTGCAACCCAAAGAATGAAATTAGTCCACAGTTATGCTAGAGCATAGCTTGAGCCTATTAATGCTTACGCTAGCTAGGGAGTGTGGGTTAAGAACATTTTGAAGTATGGAAATAGAAAAATAGCTCCTAAACCCTGTTTTCTCCTTCCTCTGGCAGGCATTGCATCGGAATCAGCTGGCTGAGTAGGCTTTCTTGGCCAGGTGAGGGGTGATCTGAGCTCATCGAGTGCCACCTGTCTGTTTTTTCCTCTTTCATTTATTCGTGTCATAGCCAACTTTCTTACATACGCCTAGGACTGTTTTTTAAAACTTCTCCTAAGTTATTCTTGACATCTTGTTCTACTTCCAGTGGAGTAGCCCTAGGAAAAATGTAGCTGTCGAAATTGCAACAAGACACATTTTCTTAGTATATGTCTTTTTCTTCCTGTTGGACTAGGCTAATGGATCCCTGGAGTCTGCAGCAGGCTGAGGCAGGAGCTGCACTCAGTGACCTCTCTAGATCTTTTGCAGCTTAGCCATGCTAAGGAAAGGATTCCAATACGGCCATTCCCAACCCCTCATTATAGAATACCTATGTAATCGTTTGACGCTTTTCCCTTTCCTTTACGCTTCAACAGAGGCTGAGTTTGTCAGTCTTCAGATGAATAACCAGATAATTTGGTCAGGAATGCCATATAACTCATCATTGACAGTAATTTGCTTTCTAGTATGCGTTAAAATCTGTGGTGTGTGGGCACATTACTTATAACAACACATACTGCACAGAGTGGCTTATTGAAATGAGGCATGCATAGAACTGCGCGAAGCAAAGTGGACCCTGATTCACGGCAATCACTCTGTAGCCAGAGCACCCTGGATAAACACGAGATGGGACTCAGAGGGCTCATGCTCCTCACAGGTGTCTCTTGACAGGGCACAGTTTAGCTACGCTTATGGCATCCACTAGGACAATGAATTGTTCAATTGGCATTAAATATGGAGAAAGGGACATTTCTGCGTGCCTTTATGTTAGTGCACTGCCTCCAGTGTCCTGCCTTGAAAAGGCCCAGGTCCAGGAGGGGAAACAAAGGCAAAAGGAGTGGAGTTCTATGTTCTTCCTTGCCTGGACCACCAGCTGTACTTCGCCAACACCCGGTGGATATTTGGAGTGGCACCTGAGCATCAGTGCGGGGACTGGCTTGAGCCTGCGGGCTGACTGGGGCGATTACTATGGGAATATGCTAGAGCTGTGTGTGGCCATCAGTTTTGTACATAGGGAAGGGAAAAATAAACCTGGTTGTATTTCCAGGCTCAGATTTTTCTGTGAATTCCAGGAATTTAAGCCTTTCCATGTCTCTGTTTTCTCCTCAAAAAATGGAGATGTTAACACTGATGTTCCCCTTAACGCTGAGATGTAACCCCCAAATATATCATTGAAATACTTCTTGTTTACATGAAACATATCTAGGTTTTTGGAGATAATAAATATTTAAACCATATTTTCTTAGTAGAAGAGTTAATATGTGAAGAAATCTGGCTGACTAAAAGTAGCTCTGGAACACTATTCTAAGTGTTTGATGACACGGGCAAACCATGGCAGATAAATTTTAAAAAAATTTATTATGAGGCCACAATGTTAATAGAATAGTGGGTTAGGTGGACCAAGAGGATGTCATTTATTTAGGCATTTAAAGCATTGTTGGTAAAACGTCTCCAAGAGTCCTAAATGCAATCTGGCAACAGAGGGGAGAGGCAAAGAATGCTCATGGATTAGAACCTGATTATCCTGAGAAAATCCAGAGGGGAAATTAATGGCTAATTCCTGACACGCAGAGGGATTAATGGCAGATTACTACAGTGATCTCTACTAGAAGCAATTTGGCTTATTTTGTCCTTTCTATTTCCCATTTGGTTATGAGAACATTCTCATAAACTTACATATTTCACAGCCCACGTGCTAAGTTCCGAAAGCAATGTCACTTAACCTACGACTGAGTATGTATAGACTTGTCACTGAACGCTACCCATTTATATAGAGTCGTGGTTTCCTCTGCAAAATGATCAAAGAGAACAAAATAAATGGCAAAAGAACACAGGGTCAAAGTCTCCTGTTTCTATAGGATGCCACTGGGACTCAGCAGTTGGTGAGTAATGTGGCACCCCCCTGAGAGGCAAGGCAGGTGATGACTGCCCACAGGCTCCAGTATGGGCTGAGAGAGAGCATACAATTTGAGGATTAAGTTAAATGTAGAAATTAGGCAAAATTGTGAGACATTCTAACGGCCAGAATGAAGGAGGGAATTAGGCAATATGATGAAACATTTCCCTTAACAATACGCCCCACTCCCATTTATCCTGCTTGCAAAATGTTCAAACAATTTAAAAGAATGTAGAATAAAAGGCAAGCATCCTAATTTCTCATCCCGTCTCAACTTTCCTTCCCTTCCCAGAGGTAACCACTGTTTGGTGTTTTCTTTATGTGTAGACCTTTCATACCCAAATATATGTATGTATTCAAGTATGTGGGTTAAAAAAAAGTGAAGGGGATGATGTTGTACGCATTGTCTCGTCATTTAGCAATGTCTTAGAGAGCATGAGCAGATCAACTGCATTCTTTTAAACTGTAGCATCCTCCTTCGGGTGGATATTTCACTTTCTCTACTACGAAGAGCACTGCAGCGAATATCCTTCTTGATGCCTCTTGTGCACAGGTGCAAGCATCTATTCTCTAGAATAGAGGCCTACTGGTGGAATTTCTGGGTAAAATTTATGTATATTTACCACATGAACAGATGTTGCCAAATTGCTGTCCTAAAAGAATACTGATTTTCATTCCCATCTTCAGTGTTTGAAAGTCTCCGTTTTTCCCAAATTCTTGACAACTCTGGATATTATCAATCTTGTTCATTTTTGCCAGTGTGGTGGATGAAGAAGAATGACTTAGTTGTTTCGGTTGATAATTCCTTGATTAGTAAAAGTTCAGCATTTTTCCCTGTGCTAAGTGACCATTCGCAGTTAGTCTTCTGTGAAATGTCTGTTCTTGTCCATTGAACCTTTTTTCTATTGTGTTGTTTTTTATATTATTGGCTTATAGTCATCCCTTATGCATTTTCTGGATAGGAATTACTTGGATTTTATATATTTCACGTACTTTATATACTTTGAAATTTATCTTTTTTCTTCATCTGTGAAGTCTTATGTTGTTCGGAAGTCCATGTAGTCAAACCTGTCCTTTCCTTTATGGTTTAATGATTTTCTATGTACTCCAAAATTACAAAAATATTTTCCCAAACACTTTGTAGTTGAAAAACTTATTTAGGGCCTGGCCTGTGGCTGAGTGGTTAAGTTTGCATGCTCTGCTTCGGCAGCCCAGAGTTTCGCTGGTTCGGATCCTGGGCACGGACGTGGCAATGCTCATCAGGCCACGCTGAGTTGGCATCCTACATAGCACAGCCAGAGGCACTCACAACTAGAATATACAACTATGTACTGGAGGGCTTTGGGGAGAAGAAGAGGGAGGGGGGGAAAGAAGATTGGCAACAGATGTTAGCTCAGGTGCCGATCTTAAAAAAAAAAAGAAAATGAAATTCACTACTTAAAAGCAATTATTTAGCCCTTTAAAGAATCTAATAAATAGTTTTGTGTAACATGAGAGGTAGGGAAACTTTCCTCTTTTTCTGGAATAAATTCTCATTCCAGATGTACCCACCTCTGATCTATCCCACATGTTTTCTTGTGACACCTGGGACTCATAGATCCTTAGGATGCCTGTAGAAAGAACACCTGAAATTGTATGCAGAATTTTGTGTGATGTGTAGAGGTGTATTTTTTTCCTGTAGAGAGCCTTCTTAATTTTCGTCAGATTCTCAAAAGGATTCATGGTCCAATAAAGCTTAAGAAGCCCTGTGTTATCATCTTCCTCCCCCTTCTGTTGAGAAGTCCCAGAGAAGCAGCCTTGTTTCTATACCTCTTTCTCTTTTTTATTTCTTAAAATTTTTCTCATTTAGCATCAGTAGTGTTTTCCAATTAATTAATTCAACAAATGTTAAGTGAGCATCTACTACCTTAGGCATGGTATCAGCAACACTCGCTAAGACCTAGAAGCTGCCCGCAACTGGCTGGTAGTCTAGTTGAGGAGGCAGACGAATAACTCTCCACATGTTAGAAGACAGAATGATAAGTGTTAGCATAATGCTATGCACAGAGTGCTGTGAAAGTTTATAGGAGAAAGCAAGTCCTAGATTTTCTTTTTGGTGTGTGGCGTCATTTCAGAAAGGTCATTCTGATATCAATTTGGAGACTAAAGAGAAATCAAACAGACCGTTTAGGAAGCTGATCTATGTTTCTAGGGCATAGAGACAGGAGAAATGTTAGGGATTGAACTGAAGCTGTGTCGGTGGAGAGGGAATAGGTGTGAGAGATTCAAGACATAATAAGGAAGTAAAGTAGAGTGGAATTACTTGTTGACTATTGAATATGGGAATTAGTGGGGAATTAGAAGTCAGCAATATTGCCAGTTTTCTGGTTTGGGTGACTGGTTGGTTGGTGGAATCATTGCTGAACTAGGAGGTAGGCTGAGTTTAGTTTTGCACATTTGCAATACTGCACATTGATATAGAGGCAGAAATGGATGTGATCACTCTTAGTGAGGGTGTAGACAGAGCAAAGATCTGGAGAATACCAGTATTTTAGGGGTTTGTGGAGAGAGGGGAAGGTTACAAGGTTGAGAAAGAAATATATGAGAAAAATCGAGAGAAACTATCATAGAAGACATGGGAGGAGAGAGTTTCTAGAAGGAGGAAGTGGGCAATAGGGTGAAATACTGCAGAAAAGTCAATTGAGATAAAGACAGAAAGGGGCCCACTGAGTAAGCAGTCTAGAGATCACTGGTGACTTCCCCAAGAACACTTTCAGGGGAGCAGTAGGAGTAGATGCTAGTGGGAGATGAGATGGGATGGTGAGGAATGAGGTGGGAAGAGTGAACGAAGGTGAGGTGGTAGAGGGAGTACATGCAGGCAAGTCTTGCCCAAAGCTTTGCTGTGAAGGTTTGATAGTAGCTTGTGGAAAAGCTGCTATTTATTTCTCCAGTAGTGGAGTCATAGTGTAAGGCTATTAATGAAGCTCCATTGAAACTCCAGAGCTAGTGAATTCAGTTATCTGATAGGTACCTTTTATTCTTGAAGGACTTGATAGCTGGACTTGATAAAGATTTTCTTTGACTTAAATTCAGGGTGTTAAAAAAATACTTAACAGCTGAGATGGCTTGAGAACTGACCAATGAGAAAAGAAGCTATAATCTATCAGAGCAGATGCTGGCTGAGAACAACTGGTAGGAAAGGACCAGTGACTAACAGTCTTGCTCCTATCGCCAAAGCCTATCTGGCTATATGTACATGGCTGTCTTTCTCACAAATACCTTGAATCAAAGGAACTAATTTTCAAGATTGGATTTGTAGGATTTCTAGGGCCCCAAAAGGACCAGATCACGGAAGTTGCAATGAGAATTGCAAAATGTATGCAAACGCTTCTGCTAAATTGGATTGAAGGCCACATTTATATTCAAGCGCGTTAGGGACAAAAAGGACAGAAAAACAAACAGAACACTGAAAAGTTTTGTTTTTCTTCCCTAAAAACTAAGATTAACAGTATGTGACAAACTGCAGAGGAAGAACAAAATGAATGTAACACACTCTAAGTAGAAATTATAAGAGTAAGAAAGATTTTAGTTTCAAATGGTAATTTCATTTTGAGCTGTAAGGTTAGGAACAAAATAGACTTTTTCTACAGGAGAACAGACGTGATAGGGAGATTTTCTGTCTCCACTGATGTTCCCTCAGTGACCAGTGATTGTGTTGGAATTTAAGATCATGTGAATTAGCACCCTCTTCCATGTGCTCTGTATTTTGATGATAGGATAGGGGAGTAGGGGCAGAGGCCTGTAGCTTAAGGCAGATGCACTTCGTCGTGTCAGCTCAAGACTCCTCCTCATTTTGTTCCTTAGCTACGTGTACAATCTCGCATTATCCCAGGAAATAATTTTTTCAAAGAGGATCTGCCGCCTATTTTTTTTCTCTTGACAAATACCATGTAGATAAACCTCTCAGCATAACTGGCCCTCTTTCAAAGATTTTCATGTGGAATATTTATAGTGAAAAGTAAGTCTGTCTGGTATGTAAACAGAGTTAATTACAGCTATTATACTCTACACTTCTCAGTGATTGCTTAGAATGTCACATCGCAATATACTTTTAAGAAAATTGGAATTTAAAATTCATTTTGAAAAGAAGGAAAAAAATGAGATTTCTGTGGGATGGATAAAGTGCTTAATGTTCTTTTGGTGGGTACAGTCAATAATACCATTCATGGGTAAAGAGAAAGAATGACTATGTTTGTTTATCTGCATTAATGGCTGTTGTCATTTCTTTTTGGTGGAGTTCTTTTATTTTAGTCGTGCATTGCAGTTGACTAGATAAAATAAATCAGAAACAGGTTCAATTGGTGCCGTCTCTTAGGTTGGAAAAATGTTCTTGCCAAGGAAGTATAAGAAAAGGAAGAAATATCCAGAATCAATATTTCATGTAGATATAATCCTGTTACTTGACCATCTTTCCAACACTGGTTTTCCAGGCCACACAATCTAAGGAGACAGGCTTGGAAAACCCAGGCGAGTGTGATGATCACAGGTAATTTTGACCTTGAGCGCTTACCAGGCAGAATCATTGGGACATCAACATTTCCCTCCCCCTTCCACCTTCCAAGCTCTCTGCCTTTCTTTGGCCTGGTCCTGGTTGATGCATATGTTCTCCTTGGAGACTCTCGACCTCTCAAATATCTGTTCTGCTATTGCCAGTGCTGATCTTTGTTTGGGGACTGGTTGGCCTCTGTTGGGAGTTCACACGCAGCACCTTGATGACCTTGTTATGCCTGTCTGCTGCTGCCTCTCACTCTCTTTCTTCACCAATGTTACAGTTCTCTAAGTGAAGAACATCCCAAAGGGCAGTCTAGATCTTTCTGTTCTTCTAACACTCTTTGTCTTAAGAGGTTTTAGACAACCAATCCCAGGGACAGTTGAGGATATTTGAATGGCACCACACAATGCTATAAAATTTTTTCTTTTTGTAAACACCAAACCAGTGTCCCAGGAAGACATCCAGGTGCTTCAGTAGCCTCCTATTTCAGCAAGAGTTTCTATCTACCCAAAGACAGTTCTCTCAGAGATGGGGCAGAGTTTTAGAGACTGCCAATTGGCCTTCTTGGCCAGAAAACCCATAAATTCCTCAGGTACGAAGACTCCCTGAGAGTTGATTCTGCACAGATGTTGCTCAAGAGATAGTCATGAAAATTAAATCCCAATTCTGAAGACCTTTTGAAGCATTTTAAAAATGGAAATTCTTCCACAAATGTGCTGACCTGCTATTTCACTTAACTACCTAGAGTCTTAATTAAAACAATTTTTCAACCATTTTCTAAAGTGATTCTCAAGGGGTATCAATAGCTTTCCCTATTTTCTGCAAATGATAATGGAGTCATGGAAATTAAGGTTTATGGGAAGCTTGACCACATCTCTAGTCCTAGTACAATCTCCCCTTCATCGTGACCTTTTATTTTGCATCACCAGAGTTTGCCTTGGGCAGTCTTAGCTGTATAAGTTGATTCTCAGCATGGCCTTCCACAGGCAAGGGCATTGACTGAGTGCCAACATGGCTGCTACCAGATACCATAAGAAATTATGAGTCTCTGCTCTCAAAACCCTTGTAGCGCTGTTGACCCTGTTGGGTCAGGTTGAGGCTAGGGTGTGGTCTTCAGAACATCAGATGCCCCAGGTTTTGTCAGTCCAAGAGGTGATAGAGACTTGTCAGATAGACTGGAGGGGTTTAGCATTTCAGGAAAGAGGTAGTATAGTGTACTCTTTCAGAGCATGGGCTTTCAAGTTGGATAGATCTGGGTTCAAATTTTGGTCCCATCATCAACTGGTTATGTGCACTTAAACAAATCTCTTCATCTCTTTGAGCCTTAGTTTCCTCTTCTGTAAAATAGGAGAGATAATATAATACCCACCTTATGTAGACTTGTGTTGAGGATTAAATGAAAAAAAAAAAATCCTCAGCACAGAGCCTGCAAAACGAGTACCTAATAAATGATAGTCTTCATATTAAGTGGCTTTTTGGCCTCTTCTTGGAAGCTGCTTGTCCCAGGGAGGGCCCAAAGACAGAAATAACTACAGAGCTATTGAACATTCAGAGTATACCAAGGGAGAGGTGCATTTTTTCCTATTGAGAGCCACTGACCTCTGATAGAAAAGGATCAATTGAAGGCTTTGTAAAAAAACTAATTTGCTTTTTTCCCCTCAGGGGAATATAAAAAACATTGACTTTATCTACTTTTAAGGACAAGGTACATAACACTTTACTCAATAAATAACTTGAATAGATTTCTAGAACTTTAAGGGACCTCAGAGACCATCCAGTATAATCTCTTTATTTAATGGATGAGATAGCTGAAGGCCAGAAATATAAACTGACTGTCATAATTACCCTCCTTCACCATGACAGACCACGGAAATAAACCTTTTTCTTCAAGTCTAACTTCTGGCATTTTTACACTATATTATTATTGAGTAAAACAATATGGAGAGGGAGAAAGAGGAAATTGAGAAGAGGGAGAGAAAAGAAAAAGGAGTTAGAAAGAGAATGATGGAGATACACATAGAAAGATAGGAAAGTACAGAGAGAGAACAAGAAAAGGAAGAAACAAGGTGGTCATTTCCATCAGGATTTCATTAAACATACAAATTACCAAGCTAATCTTCTTTTCTTTTTCAATGAGGTCTATTATTCTAAATGAATGTCTGAATGAATGACAGAAACTCATCACCTATTGGGAGGCTATTGTAATAATCCAGATGAAAAATGTTAATGACCTAGAGTAGGTGGCAGCAATATAGATGGTTCCAGAGGTTGGGTTTGAGATATATTTCAGAGACATAGATTGTTGGTTGGATGTTGGGAGGTAAGTGAATGGAAGAGCGAAGGGTGAATTCAAAGTTTTTGAGTTGAGTAATTAGATGGATGGTGATAACAATTTACTGAGGTGGGGTAAGCCTTTGGACATGCTATGTTTCCTCGCCCAGAAAAACTTCTGAGTGTACAGTTGGATATTTGAGTAGGAAGCTCAGGAAAGAACAAGGCTGAAGATATAAATTTGGGAGTTGTCAGTATAAAGATATTTATGGGACTGGATGAGATCATCTAGGGATGGAATGAAAATAGAAAGGAGAAGAGTGCTAAAGTCTGAATCTAGAGTACTCCATCTTTTAGAGGGCCAGCAGAGGGAGGGGTGTCAGCAAATGAGACCCAAGAGATGTTAGTGGAGGAAATGCTGAAGATATTGGTTATTTGACTTTTAGCAAGTAATTTAATAAAATCTTTTATATGGGAAGAATGGAATATGGAAGAATGTGGACTCGATAGTAGTATGGGTAGGTAGGTTAGGAGTGTGTGTACCAGTGGATTCCCGGGAACTTGAAGAAGATCTGGAGGAGAGTACCTGAGGTGTGCCCCACCTCAGCAACCTGGTTAAAAAACCTCTTGTGTAGAAAGAATTTAGGGTCAGAGTTGCAATGATACAAAGATAAAGAGATAGTTACTACATCAGATTGATTAGTAGGTTTTGCAAGACCTGGAGAGCCATAGTAGATGTTCTATGCCTGTTGTTCTAAACCAAGCGTGGGATAATGAGGGCCTGGCCTAGAACGGTGGCTGTGGGAGTAAAAGATTGGATTCTAGAGATACTTGACAAGGAAGAGTTGGCAGGATTTTGTGACTGACTAGATATAAGTGATGGAGAGGAAACAAGCACAACTGATTCAAGGATACTATAATTAGTTCATGTTTTTAGTGTAGGAAGGAAGAACAATTAAAAAAAGCACAAACCATGAGCTAGTAACTCATTCTTTACCAGAACCATTAGAAACTCTGATGGTTTGAATTGATATAGTTTGTTCTGTATGTTGAAGGGATGATAAAAATTTAGTAAAAATGATTATAGCAAATTGGCTCTTCCAATCTTAAAAGATTACTAATTAACCAATTAATTTGTTTCTGTTTGCATAAAAGCTGATAACTGAATCCAAATGGTGTAATATGATCAGTTCAGATTTCACTTTTGGATGGTTTACCAGTTGAATATTGACATGACTGTATTTACTTATGAGGCTGCTGATAATTTGAATCATTCTCTGCTGCTTAACTAAATGACCTTAATCTTCCCCTTCTGAAAGCAGTGATTTTAGGCCAAGTAGAGGTGTCTGTCCTGTACTGAAGATGCTCTTAGTGATTGGAATGTGTCCCATGCCTGAAAGGCCTGCAGCTTTTTCACCTTTTACACCTCAGAGACTTTGCTAGGCCCCTGAATGGTGCTCATAGGGCGGAAGGAGACATACTCAACTTTCTTAAGGGGAAAAACCCTTTCAAGCAGTTATTTATATAAGCACTCATTTACATATAATCGTTTTCCTACCCTAGTTTGAACTCAGGTTTGTCCTTGAAAGGAATGATTGTTATTGTTTTAAAAAGTCTCAAATTTAGACTTTTCCAGTTACCCTATGAAATTAGCCCAAGTTCGTAGGTTTTACCAAATATGTCCTTCTGTGCACTCTACACCTGATTTTCTTATATAAGAACATCAGCCACTTAAACTGAGAAAAGAACTTCTACCTCCCCTTGCCGAGTTCTGAACATGTTGACATATATTTAAATTAGTGCATTAAGTATTAGAGTAGTGGGGATTTAGAGCTGGGGTAGAAGTTAGATATTATCTAGCCTACTTCTTTCCTTTTTCAGATTAAGGAACAGAGGTCTAAAGGGGCATGTTATTTGGCCAAGTTCAACACCTGACTGTTGACAGAGTTGCTGTGTTCTCACTGCATCCTATTAGGCAGTACAAGATTTTGATTTGTCCCGTTACTGGTGCTGTTAACATTGATCATTTAATAAAGGTGGTGTCTGTCAGGTTTTTTCCTCTATAAAGTTACTCATTTGCCTTTTGTAATTAATAAGCATCTTGTGGGCAGGTACTTTGAGACTATGTATATGTTTCTTTCCTCATCAAACTTTTACCAACTATTAGCGACTGATGTTTCTTGACTGAATTAATTATTACTATGATGGTTACCAAATGGTGATTTTCTGATTCTATCATTCCTTCTACAAAGATTAGTTGGCATTTTACTGAAAGGAAAAATTTTCTCTTTCTCCATTTGGACTTATATATTGGTTTGGACTAACGGGTTTATGTTTTATTCAATGGTCTATAATCTATTTATATCACTACTTATTTTATTTATTTATTTATTTATTTAATTGAGGTTATGATAGTTTAGAACATTGTGAAATTTCAGTTGTACATTATTATTTGTCAGTCATCTTATAGGTGTGCCCCTTCACCCTTTGTGCCCACTCTCCTTCCCCCTGGTAACCACTAATCTGTTCTCTTTGTCCTTGTGTTTGTTTATCTTCCACATATGAGTGGAATCATACAGAGCTTGTCTTTCTCTGTCTGGCTTATTTTGCTTAATGTAATACCTTCAAGGTCCATCCATGTTCTTGCGAGTGGGGTGATTTTGTCATTTTTTATGGCTGAGTATTATTCCATTGTATTTATATACCATATCTTCTTTATCCAGTCATCAGTCAATGGACACCTAGGTTCCACACCTTGGCTCTTGTGAATAATGCTGCAATGTACATACAGGGTACATAAGTCTCTTTGAATTGCCTATTTCAAGTTATTTTGATAGATACCCAGTAGTGGGATGGCTAGGTCATATGGTATTTCTATTTTTAATCTTTTGAGGAATCTCCAGACTGTTTTCCATAGAGGCTGCACCAGTTTGCTTTCCCACCAGCAGTGTATGAGGGTTCCTTTTTCTCCACAACCTCTCCAACATTTGCTATTTTGTGTCTCTGTTATTATAGCCATTCTAACAGGTGTAAGGTGATAGTGTAGCTTTAGTTTGTGTTTCCCTGATGATCAGTGATGATGAGCATCTTTTCCTGTGCCTATTGGACATCCATGTATCTTCTTTGGAGAAATGTCTGTTCATATCCCCTGCCCATTTTTTGATCGGGTTGTTTGGTTTTTTGTTGAATTGTGTGAGTTCTTTATATATTATGATTAACCCTTTGTATGATATATGATTTGCAAATATTTTCTCCCAGTTGGTAGGTTGTCTTTTCTTTTTGTTCATGGTTTCCTTTGCCTTGTAGAAGCTCTTTAGTCTGATGAAGTCCCACTTGTTTATTCTTTCTATTGTTTCTCTTGTCTAGAAGACATGATGTCTGAAAAGATCCTTGTAAGACTGATGTCAAAGAGCGTACTGCCTATGGTTTCTTCTACAAGTCTTATGGTTTCAGGTCTTACTTTCAAGTCTTTGATCCACTTTGAGTTTATTTTCATGAATGGCATAAGAGTATGGTCTACTTTCATTCTTTTACATGTGGCTGTCCAGTTTTCCCATCACTATTTGTTGAAGAGACCTTCCTTTCTCCATTGTATGTTCTCAGCTCCTTTGTCAAAGATTAGCTCTCTGTAGATGTGTAGTTTTATTTCTGGGCTTTCAGTTCTGTTCCATTGGTCTGTATGCCTGTTTTTGTACCAGTACCAAGCAGTTTTAATTACTATAGCTTTGTAGTATATCTTGAAGTCAGGGATTGTGATGCCTCCAGCTTTGTTCTTGTTTCTCAGGATTACCTTGGCTATTTGAGGTCGTTTGTTGCACCATATGAATTTTAGGATTCTTTGTTCTACTTTTGGGATTCTGATTGGGATTACATTGAATCTGTAGATTGATTTAGGTAGTATGGACATTTTAACTGTGTTTATTCTTCTAATCCATGTGCATGGAGTGTCTTTCCATCTCCTTCTTTCATCAGTTTCTTTCAGGAAAGTCTTGTGATTTTGATTGTATAGGTCTTTTACTTCCTTGGTTAAATTTATTCCAAGACGTTTTACTCTTTTTGTTAATATTGTGTTCTTGAGTTCTCTTTCTGTTAGTTTATTATTAGAGTATGGAAATGAAACTGATTTAAGTAAGTTGATATTGTACCCTGCAACTTTGCTATAATTGTTGATTATTTCTAGTGGCTTTGTGATGGATTTTTAGGGTTCTTGATCCATAAAATCATGTCATCTGCAAACAGCGAGAATTTCGCTTCTTCATTATATATTTGGATTCCTTTTATTTCTTTTTCTTGCCTAATTGCTCTGGCCCAAACCTCCAGTACTATGTTGAATAAGAGTGGTGAGAGTGAGCACCCTTGTCTTGCTCCTGTTCTCAGAGGGATGGCTTTCAGTTTTTTCACTATTGAGTCTGATGTGGCTGTGGGTTTGTCGTATAGAGCCTTTATTATGTTGAGATGCTTTCCTTCTATACCCATTTTATTGAGAGTCTTTATCATAAACAGATGTTGCATCTTGTCAGATGCTTTCTCTGCATCTTTTGAGATGATCATGTGGTTTTTGTTCCTCATTTTGCTAATGTGGTGTATAACATTGATTGACTTGCAGATGTTGAACCATCTCTGTGGCCCTGTTATAAATCCCACTTGATCATGGTGTATGATCTTTTCAATGTATTGCTGTATTCAGTTTGACAATATTTTGTTGAGTATTTTTGCATCCATGTTCATCAGCCATATTGGCCTGTAATTTTCCTGCTTCATGTTGTCCTTGTCTCGCTTTGGTATCAGGGTGATGTTGACCTTGTGGAATGTGTTAGAAAGTGCTCCATGTTCCTCAGTTTTCTAGAATAGTTTGAGAAGGATAGGTATTAAGTCTTCTTTGAATGTTTGATAGAATTCTCCAGAGAAGCCATCTGGTCATGGGCTTTTATTTGGGGGGAGGTTTTTGATTACTGTTTCAATCTCTTTACTTGTGATTGGTTTATTCAGATTCCCTATTTCTTCTTGATTTAGTTTTGGGAGGTTGTAAGAGTCTAAGAATTTATCCATTTCTTCTTGGTTGTCCAATTTGTTGGCATATAGTTTTTCATAGTATTCTCTTATACTCTTTTGTATTTCTGTGGTATCTGTTGTAATTTCTCCTCTCTCATTTCTAATTTTATTTATTTGAGTCTTCTCTTTTTTTTTCTTAGTGAGCCTGGCTAAGAGTTTGTCTATTTTGTTTATTTTCTCAAAGAATCAGCTCTTTGTTTCATTGATCCTTTCTACTGTCTTTTTTGTTTCAATTTCATTTATTTCTGCTCTAATTTTTATTATTTCCCTCCTTCTTCTGACTTTGGGCTTTCTTTGTTCTTCTTTTTCTAATTCTGTTAGGTGTAGTTTCAGATTGCTTATTTGAGATTTTTCTGGTTTGTTGAGGTGAGCCTATATTGCAGTGAATTTCCCTCTTAGGACTTTTTTTTACTGCATCTGAAATGAGTTGGTATGTTGTGTTTTCATTTTCATTTGTCTCCAGATAATGTTTGATTTCTCCTTGATTTCTTCAATGATCCATTGGTCGTTCAGTAGCATGTTGTTTAATCTCCACATCTTTGCCCTATTCCCAGCTGTTTTCTTGTAATTGATTTCTAGTTTCATAGCATTATGGTCGGGAAAGATGCTTGATGTTATTTCAACCATCTTGACTTTATTGAGGCTTGCTTTGTTTCCCAACGTATGGTCTATCCTTGAGAATGTTTCATGTGTACTTGAGAAGAATGTGTACACCTGCTGTTTTTAGATGGAGTGTTCTCTCTATATATCTATTAAGTCCATCTGATCTAGTTTTTCATTTAATTCTACAATTTCCTTGTTGACTTTCTGTCTAGATGATCTATCCATTGGTGTAAGTTGGGTGTTTATGTCCCCTACTATTATTGTATTGTTGTTGATATCTCCGTTTAGGTTTGTTAATAGTTGCTTTATGTTCTTTGGTGCTCCTGTGTTGGGTGCATAGATATTTATAAGTGTTATGTCTTCTTGGTGGAGTGTCCCATTTATCATTATATACTGTCCCTCTTTGCCTTTCTTTATGTGTTTAGTCTTGAAGTCTACTTTGTCTGACTATAAGTATGTGACATCTGCTTTCTTATGTTTGCTATTAACTTGGAGTGTCATCTTCTATCCCTTCACTCTGAGTCTGTGTTTATCTTTGGGGCTGAGGTGTATTTCCTGGAGGCAGCATATTGTTTGGTGTTGTTCTTTAATCCATCCGCCACTCTGTGTCATTTGATTGGAGAATTCCATCCATTTATATTTAGAATGATTATTGAAATGTTGGGGTTTAATGTTGCCATTTTATTGCTTGTTTTCCAGTTCTCCTGAATTTCCTTTGTTTCTTGTCACATGTATTTCAGACTACCAATTCAGTTAGGTAGTTTTCTATGCTGGTTTTCTTAGATTTCTCCTTATTTGTAATTTGTGCTTGTGTTCTAAGTATTTGTTTAGTTGTGACAACGTGGTTTGTATAAAATGTCTCATAGATGAGATAGTCCATTTTCTGAAAGACTCCTGGGACTGAGCCGGTTCCATCCTTTTCCTCTTTCCCTTCTAAGTTGTT
This sequence comes from Equus caballus, assembly GCF_041296265.1. Classification (NCBI taxonomy): domain Eukaryota; kingdom Metazoa; phylum Chordata; class Mammalia; order Perissodactyla; family Equidae; genus Equus; species Equus caballus. The sequence goes on from NC_091704.1 coordinate 19,554,930, forward strand.
ATCGTCACATCTATTTTTTTCTTGTGTTGTGAGTTTGTGGTTAAAATGACAAGATTATTTTTATTCTTGGTATTTCCCTTCCCTTTATCTTTGATGTTATACTTAAGCATTTGCTAACGTGTTCTGACGGAGAGTTGCAATTTTCTGATTTTGTCTATCTACTTATCTCCTTGCTCAGGGTTTTGTAACCCCTTTCTTTTTGCTTTTTTCAGGTGTGAGGGCCTTTCTAAGGATTTCTTGTAGGGGTCTCTTGTGGTGATGAACTCCCTCAACTTTTGTTTATCTGGGAAAGTTTTTATTTCTCCATCACATCTGAAGGATATTTTCACTGGATAGGGTATTCTTGGCTGAAAGTTTTTGTCTTTCAGAATTTTGAATATATCATTCCACTCTCTCCTAGCCTGTAAGATTTTAGCTGAGAAATCTGCTAACAGCCTGATAGGAGTTCCTTCTTAGGTTATTTTCTTCTGCCTTGCTGCCCTTAATATTTTTTCTTTATCATTGACTTTTGCCAACTTTACTACTATATGCCTTCAAGTTGATCTTTTTACATTGATAAAGTTTGGAGATCTATTGACATCTGTCACACGGATTTCCAGCTCCTTCCCCAGGTTTGGGAAGTTCCCAGCTATTATTTCTTTGAACAAGCTTTCTGCTCCTTTATCCTTCTCTTCTCCCTCTGGGATATCTATAATCCTTATGTTGCATTTCTTAATTGAGCTGGATATTTCTCGGAGAGTTTCTTCATTTCTTTTCAGTCTTAGTTCTCTCTCCTCCCCTATCTGAAGAATTTCTATATTCCTATCCTCCAGACTTCTAATTCTGTCCTCCATATTATCAGCCCTACTGTTCAGGGAGTCTAGATTTTTGTTAATCTCCTCCATTGTGTTTTTCATCTCCAACATTTCTGATTGGTTCTTCTTTATAGTTTCAAGCTCTTTTGTGACATAGCTCCTGAACTCATTGAGTTGTCTATCTGTATTCTGTGTTAACTCATTGAGTTTTTTAATGATAGCTATTTTGTCATTTAGGTTACGGATTTCTGTTCTTCAGGATTGTTTTCTGGGTACTTGTCATTTTCCTTCTGTTCTGGAGATTTAATATATTTTTTCATACTGCTTAATGGCGTGTATTTGTGCCTCTGCATAGAGACAGAGTTTGGCTACTGCTTCCACTTGCTGCCAGTGGGGTAATGGGGCAGGAGTTGTGTAATCTGCACCCACCAGGATCATTGTCAGCTGTTCCTGACCGAGCCTGGGCCACTTCTTGGGATTGCAGTGGCCCTGTGGGTTCTCCCATCAGCTGTGGGGACAATGACGTGGGGGTTTTGAGTTGCTACCACCTGCTCCCACAGATCCACCTGGATACACTCCCTGCTTAGTGACTGCAGCGGTGTTATGGGCTTTTGGGGAAGCCAGGACTTTGTTCACCCAGACTCACAGCTCTGCCGCCAGCTGGTCCTAGGTTGCATCAGCTGTTGTGCTTGTTGGTTGGGGCCTCCCCACTGATTCTGAGCCTGTGCTGCTCCCTAGGGTGGGATTGTGGACTCTCCCACTGGTCGAGAGAGAGATCACACAGGGGTTCAGGGCTGCTGTTGCTTGCTTCCACATTCTTACTGCCCCTTTGGGGCTGCTGTGGTACTGTGGATGTTTGCGGTAGCCAGGAGCACTTTCAACCAGGCTGCGGATATGCTGCCATCTGTTCCTAGGTCGCCCCAGCCCTTGAGCTTGGTGGGCAGGTCCTCCCCCCCTGGGATGAAGCCTGAGTCACTCCTGGGGGTTGTGGTGGGACTGTGGACTTTCCCACTGGACCTAGGAGCAATCACGCTCGGCCTCAGGGCTGTCCCTGCCCACTCCCGTGGTCCCACTGGATCTCACTTGCCCCTTTGGAGCTGCAGCAGAGCTATGGGCATTTAAGGCAGTCAGTGTTTTGCTTACCCAGCTGCACTGTGTTTGCTCCTAGGTTGCACTAGCCTTTGTGCTTGGTGGACAGGGCCTCCCTACTGAGTCTGAGCCTGAGTCACTCCCTCGGGCTGCAGTGGGACTGTGGATTTTCCCACTGGTGCAAAGAGCAATCATGGGGGGCTTAGGGCTGTAGTCACCTGTTTCCACAGTTGTGCTGAGGTGAACACCCACCCTCAGGGCCGCAGCAGTGCTATCAGTGCTTCAGCTGGGAGAGAGTCATTCATGGATACTGGGCTGTCTGGGGGCCAGAGAGGTCTCACCTATCTCTGCCTCATCCCTGGGGATAGTCCATCAACCTTCCAATGTATAACAGCATGGATCTCTCAGGTGTCCTGAGATGCTGTGTGAGTATCCTCTGTTGATCAATGAATGTCTATGTAGTTGTAACTTGAAGGGGAAGAGACAAGGAAAACTGCTCACTCCACCGTGTTGCTGACATGCTATTACTACTTATTTTGACGTTCAGATTGTCCCAGGAGGGCCAGTGAGAGGTGCTTCAGTTTGGTTCCTGCATCCTTTTAACATGTTTCTATCATTTCATATTTCTTATATAATTTTCTAATTGTGGTAAATTACATATAACATAAAATTTATCATTTTAACCATTTTTAAAGTGTGCCATTCAGTGGCATTAAGTACATTCGGGATGTAGTGCAATCATCAGCACTATTTAGTTCAAGAAATTTTTCATCACCCCAAATGGAAACCCTACACCCACTAAGTATTCACTCCCCATTCTCCCCTCACTCTAGTCTCTGGCAACCAAAAACCTTCCTTCTGTCTCAATGGATTTGCTTACCCTGGATATTTCATATACATGGAGTCATATGTAGTCAATATCAATCAATATGTAGTCTTTGATGTCTGACTTCTTTCACTTAGCATAATGTCTTCAAGATTCATCTATGTTGTAGCATGTATCAGTACTTCATTTTTCATGGTTGAATAATATTCCATTGTATGGATATACCACCTTTTTTTTATTCATTCATCTGTTGATGGATGTTTGGGTCGTTTTCACCTTTTGGCTATTGTGAATAGTGCTGCTTTGAAAATTCACGTAAAAGTTTTGGTTGGAATACTTGTTTTCAATTGTTTTAGGTATATGCTTACCTGTGGAATTGCTGGATCATATGGGAATTCTATGTTTAATACCTTGAGGAACCTCCAAACTGTTTTCCACAGTGGCTGCACCATTTTACCTTTCCACCAGCAATATAAGAGGGTTCCAATTCCTTCACATTCTTGCCAACACTTATTTTCCTTTTTTAAATTATAGCTATTCTAGAGAGTGTGAAGGGATATCTAACTGTGGTTTTGATTTGCATTTCTCTAATGACTAATGATGTTGGGCATTTTTTAATGTTTTGCTGGTCATTTACATGTCTTCTTTGGTAGGGCTCACATTAGCTCACATTTGGCTCACATTTAGGTAGGGGTCCAGCTTCATTATTTTGCCTGAGGATATCTAGTTTTTCCAGCACCATTTGTTGAAGAGACTGTTCTCCTCCCTGCTCCATCATTTTTGAGCCCTTTTTTATTTTTAGGTTTTAAAGTTTGGCTTTATGTGTCTTTTTTCTTACATAGAAGACCTTGTTTTCCCTTTATATTAATATATTTGTTTCCAAAATACCATGCTTATACTTTTTAGTAAAACATAGTTAAGTTTAAAAGTTTAAGATTTCTTTGCAAGTAGTTTTGCCTTTTTTGGGTTATTTTTCCCTGGTTTTATTGAGATATAATTGACAAATAAAATTGTATCTACTTAAGGGGTACAATGTGATGATTTACGCATACATCGTGAAATGTATTACCTCAGTCAAGTTACTTAAAATATCTCTCACCTCATATAGTTACCTTTTTTTTTTTTGGTAGTGAGAACTTTTAAGATTTACTCTCTTAACAAATTTCAAATATACAATACAGTTCTAGTAACTATAGTCACCATGCTGTACATTAGATCCCCATCTTATACTGAAAGTTATATCCTTTGACCTACATCTTCACTCTCTACTCCCCAACCCCGGGCAAATACCATTTTACTCTCTGTTTCTGAGTTTGGCTTTTTAAAATTTCACATAAAAGTGGGATCATACAGCATTAGTCTTTCTCTGTCTGGCTTATTTCACTTAGCATAATTCACCTCAGCTTCATTCATGTCATCACAAATGGCAAGATTTTCTTCTTTTTCATGGCTGTATAATATTCCATCGTGTATATACATCACATTTTCTTTATCCATTTATCTGTTGATGGACATTTAGTTTGTTTCCATATACTGGCTATTGTGGATAATGCTGCAGTGATCATGGGAGTGCAAATATCTCTTCAAGATATTGATTTCTTTTCCTTAAAATATATATCCAGAAGTAGGATTGCTGGATCATATGAGAGTTCTATTTTTAATGTTTTGAGGAACCTCCATACTATTTTCCATAGTGACTGCACCTATTTGCATTCTCACCAACAGGAGCACATCTTAATTTCTATACTAACACAGTATTCCAAGCTTTCCCTGCCCGAGCTCTGGAAGTAGCCATTTCTACAGGAAGCCTTGGTTCCTTTTAGTGAAGAATAGTATTCTGAAACCAAGATTTGGTCAGTGCATTGCTTATTGCTTTTAGGGTGTTGATGCTCCTGGGCCCTTTCAGTGGACAGACCTGTGTTCACATACACCCCCACACACATATTGAAAACCATGAGTTAACATCAATACTTCCAATCCCAAACCATCATAGAGGTCATTGTAGTTTTCACCCTTTATATGTAACTCCCTTTATTTGTAACTCTCTTCTCTGACAGTGAAAAACCTGGCTTTCATTATTCTCAATGTATTTACTTATTATAGCCAGTCTTTTCCCACCACTAGCATTCCCCTACACAGATGATCTCCTGGCTCTACTTGGGCTTTGACACTCCATGCTAGCCTACTACCATCTCTCTCCCTTCCCTTGCTTCACCTTGGACAAGCTGCACTTGGCTGCCTAGATGATATCATTGTGCTTAAGCTTCTACACCCTGTGCTGAGCTGCACTGCTGCCCTCCCCACAGCCCCCGGATACCCACCTGGCTTGGCCCTACCTTATAGATTTTGGAGTGAATTATTTATAAAGGAAGGAGGGAGGGAAGGAAGGAAGAAAAGAATGAAATTTATCAGTTTCTAGGCTCACCATCTATTGGTAATCCTACAGCTTTTCTCAGTGTTCAGTGTTCTTCTTGCTGATGTATAACATTTAATAATAATTTTCATGTTTTTGGCAGAGCGATAACTGGCTATAAAATTCTAGGTTAACAGTTTTTTTCCCCTTTCTCTTCACTTTTTTTTTTAAAGATTTTTCTTATTTTTTCCTTTTTCTCCCCAAATCCCCCCAGTACATAGTTGTGTATTCTTCATTGTGGGTCCTTCTAGTTGTGGCATGTGGGACGCTCATGGTTTGATGAGCAGTGCCATGTCTGCGCCCAGGATTCGAACGAAAGAAACACTGGGCCGCCTGCAGCGGAGTGCATGAACTTAACCACTCAGCCACGGGGCCAGCCCCTCTCTGCACTTCTTTTTAAAGAAACCTTTTGGAGCAATTATTTTAGGTTTACAGCAAATTTGCAAAGATAATATAGTTTTCATATATTGTTCTTCTCACCCGTTTTATCCCTTATGTTAACATCTTAGATGACTACCTCTCTGCACTTTTAAGATATTATTTCATTAACTTCTGGTGTCTACGTTTGCTGCTAAGAAATCTGCTGTCAAGACAATTGCCATTCCATTTTACATTATTTATCTTTTCTCTCTGATAGATTTCAAGACTATCTCTTTACTCTTGATTTCTACAGTTTCACTTTAGCGTGCCCAAGTTTGGTTTTATTTGTATTCATTCTGCTTAGTATTTAGATTGTACTGATCTGATGATTCATCAGATTTGCTTTCTTTAATTCTGAAAGATTGTCAACAAAAATTTCTTCAAATATTGCTTTCCTATCATTTATTTCAGTTTATTCTACTGGAATTCCTATTCATTAAAATGTTGGAATCTCTCAATCTATCTTCCATATTTCATAACTGCTCATATAAGTCTGTCTATCTATCTATCTACCCATCCATCCATCCATCCGTCCATCCATCCATCTCTCTCTAGAAAGGAGAACAATCCAGTCCCGTTTATTGCATTTTTAATTCAATCACTATACATTTCCTTTCTTAATTTCTAATTGCTTCTTTTAAATATCCATCTGTTTTTGTTTCATTTTTTACCTGTTTTTGTTGAAAAATTTTGTATTCTTTTAAAGTGGAGGTTATGCTGCATTCTCTCTCTCTCTCTCTCTTTTTTTTTTTTTTGCAAATTCCCAATGTTTCTAATTTAAAGTCTTCGTTAAGGCATTCTATAAAATTAATTTTCTGGAGTGAATGCATGATCATTAATTTTGTTGCTTTTCTTTCTTAGCAACAAATTACTGTTTTTAGACTTTTGGTTTACTGGTAATTTTAGATAAGAACTTTTTGTTTTTTGTTCCTCTTTCTTACTTCCATCTGCCTCTCTGTCCAGCATTTTTGCAGTTCCCTTCCACTCAACCATTCTTCAGATCCTTCATCTGTAATCAGGCTTTAAATTGCTGGGTGGGGTTCCTACCTCATAGTGATAGTGGAGTACCCAAGAACCAGTCAAATAGCCAGTGAACAGTTTGACTCCGTTCTTATTGGCAAAGTTATGGGTTTTAAAGCTATAGCTTATGAATTTTTAATAGGGATGATATTGCCCCCAATAAAGTGAAAATTGATTCTTGGAGGGCAAAAAATCTTAGCTATTACAGTGGCCCTTCAAAGCTCAACCCTATTCCTAAAAATCTTATTCCTTAGCATTTAATTTCTCTCTTTAGGGAAAATTTAAATTAAATTTTCCTACTTAGGGGGATAATAATGAAAAAAAAAAAAAAAGCTAGAAACATTGCTATACCTCCAGACAGAAGTCAGCTATGTTTTGTTCAGTCTACTTTCTTAAGTAGTGAGCATTGTTCCCCATCACTTATGGAGTTTTTTAAAGTCTTTGGCTCCTGAAGAGCTGATCCCCTGGCATTTCTGTTCCATGAAGACGTTTATTCTGTTTTCAAGTCTGAAACATTTTTCTTTTTTTATATTTATTCACATATTACTATATATTTAGAGCATAAAAGAAAAACTGTGAACTCATTACTCCATCTTGACTAGAAGTCAATATTTATTTTTATTTACCAACTGTTACTCTAATGTCTTCATAAGGTTTTTCTTAACATATATTTATATGACTTATAATTCTTATAAAAGACATAATATAGAAAAAGCTAGCTGATAGATGTCAATTACATTCAGTCAGTTATCTGTACTTTACTTTCTAGCTTAGTGTTTTTGAGGTTCTAGATAATGTAGATCCTTTTTAGTTAGTGCCGTCTTCTCTGGGAGTTTCTGGGCTTTTGAGGTCCCGTTATTCTGCAGCTGGAAATTCATGGCCGAATCTCTCTAAGGTACCATTCAATGCATTCATAATCTGCTCTCTGGTGACATTTGCAATTAGACTCCAAAAGTTCTTCTCTCATTGTTTCAACCTGGATAGCATGATGCTTCAACCATTCGTGTTTCATATGGCAGTATAGCATAGTGGTTAAGGGGACAGACTGCTCAGTTTTTTGGGACCTCTGTCTTTGTCTCTTGGATTTAATGCATTTGGTTTTAAGACAGCCTCTCTCACACTTTAGTAAGGTTTACAGTGACTGACAAGACAATGGAATTGTGTTTCTCTTTTTCTTTTTTTAAAGATTGGCACCTGAGCTAACAACTGTTGCCAATCTTCTTCTTCTTTTTTTCTGCTTTTTCTCCCCAAATCCCCCCAGTACATAGTTGTATATTTTAGTTGTGGGTCCTTCTAGTTGTGGCATGTGGGACGCCACCTCAATGTGGCCTAACAAGCAGTGCCATGTCCGTGCCCAGGATCCGAACCAGTGAAACCCCGGGCCACTGAAGCGGAGCACATGAACTTAACCACTCAGCCACAGGACCGGCCCCAGAATTGCGTTTCTTGATCAGAGAAAATTATTTCACAGTGTTCTAGGTTGATTTCACATATCTTTAATCATTTAGAAGAGCATTAGAAAATATAGACGAGAAAAAAATGAAAGAAAAGTCATTCACAATTCTTGTCATCTCTTTTGGTATATATTCTTCCAGGTCCAAGAATGCATCTTTATATTTCTAAATAGTATACTATTATGAAAGTGATTATGCTGTAGTTACCAGTCCATAAAATATCTATTTTTCTTATTTATTAATACAAGATGAATATATTTCTGGGTCAATAATTATGAAATCCACGTCATATACTATTGTATCAATTACATGTTTCAGACTACTTAGCTTCTTTCTATTGTTTTGCTATTTTGAACAATACTGAAATGAACAAGCTTATACATATATTTTTGCTCATTTGTTACTGTTGGAGGACGTCATTTAGAGGACATGACCACCAGTTGACCTAAAAACTAGACCTGGGCAACCACAGGCTCCTCGCCCCCTTCCCTGTCCTTGGAATGCATGTTCTGCCCACTGTTCCCACAATGGGAACCTGTTTCAAGGATGTAGCCATCAGAGAACAAGGTGTTATTGAGACTACCTGGACATAACAGGTGACTGAACCTAGTTAAGTCCTCAGTATAAACTCTTAAGATTCTGGCAGGTGGGTGTGGAGATCTACTTGTCTTGTGGCTGCCCAAGACGAGCCTCACAAGTAAGTTCCTTTGCTTATTAAACTTGCCACTTACCAATCTGGAGTGGTCTGCCTCATTCATCAGTCTCTCCTTGCCTGTCATGTATGGGAGCTAGTTTGCAAACCAGCAGTTAGGAAGAATTCTAACAACAAAATTCTAGAGACATTTTGATTATCTTTAATCAGAAGGAGATAGAAAGCTGAGGGAAGGGCTATTGTGACCACACCCTGGGAAGTGCCAGGCACGTAGTAGGACCTGGATAAATGCTATTAAATGAACAAAGTGTCAGAGTTAGCACTGGGAGCTTTAGTAAGATGAATGAAAAAACAAACAGCTCTGAAGAGTCTGAGACAACTGAGAAACACAACTTTGTGTCCCTAAAGAAGGGTTTTTGTGAAGCCTGAAAACCTGGAAGCATATTTCGTAGCAACAAGTCTTGCCCTTTTATCCAGGTTAATACTGAAATAAAATGAAATTTTATTTTTATGATTGAATGAGTTCAGAATACATTATGCCCACTCTTATGTCTGGAATCATCTTTATCTCTCTTTATTTCATTAGCTCTAAATGAACTTTTCCAATTTTCCATCATGTACTTTGTTGGTCCTTTTTAACCCTCTGATTGAGATTATGGAATAGGATTGAAGTGAGGAGGTAAATATTTGAAAAATTTGAGCAACCAGCTAAGAAAAAAAAGAAGGTATAAAAACCTTCCTCTTGCTCTTTCTCTTTCTCTGTTTTTGTTTTTTGTTTTTTCTCTCTAATCTCCATAGTTTGCTACAATGGTGTGGTCCTCTCACTCAACCACTTCTTCCTCAGGGAGTCACTGGAAAGTTTTTAAGTTTAGTTCCTAGGTATGACTTGAGATGCAGTGAAAGCTTCAATTTTCTGAAACGTCTGTTTTGAACCATGGACTTAGAACATAATAAGAACCAGGAAGTGGGTTGACAGGGCTCAGAGCAGCCAAAATAGGCAGCATCAAGTCGATGACCTGAGGTGTGGGCATTTTACTCACAGGAGAGGTCCTCAGACCTTACTCTGACTATGTGCTGAAACCAACGATCTTTGATCAGCGGATTCTGAACACCCAGCAGATTATTAGCAGTGGATTAGAAAAGGGAACCAGTAAGGCTGGAGGGGAGCAGAAACAGGGAGCTCCCCAAAGGAAAGGGACAGAAAAATGAAAACCTCAGACGAGAGCAGTGTGGGGTAAATACCGGTGGGCAGAGTCTTGCCCAAGGCAACAACCCCAAGAAGGCAGTCACTGAAGTGCATGAGGATGAGTCATCAAAAAGATGTTAAATTCAGTGTAATCTGTTTAAGAAAGCAGAGAACATAGACTATAATGGAAAAGGATTTCCATTCAAAACTATGAATGTCTTAAAGGTTGTGATGCTTAAAGGAGTCGGACTTGCAGACATCTAGGAAGTTTGACTTTTCCCAAAGGATTCTGGGTGGCTGAAGTGTTACCAGGTGATTGAGATGTGTTCTTTTCTTCCTGGTTTATAAAGCTTAAATCACTAAACATTTGGTGACATATGGGGATGCTGGTCACTTGCGAATGAAGTCATCTATACGACTGGGTTGTGTGGAAAGGAGATGAAATGGAGAGTAGGGAAAACAGTTGTAAAAATCACTCGAGTTTAAAGGAAAGTGTGGAGGTGCCTGATGCTGGGCACAGAATGGTTGCTGAATGCACATGTGTAGAATTGAAGAGAGCTTCTTTTAAGACTGGCTCTCATCCAGTGCTTTGGCTGGCACACCTGGAGCTGAATGTAATGGAGGATGGTTGAACAAGGAAAGGGAAGAGTCAGCCTTGGGGGCTTGGGCAGGACCAGGGTCCAAGTTAAGGGTTCCTGAAATGGAACGCGCTTGTGGTCGTCCATGCTTCCTGTGTAAAGGCTGTTTTGTGTGGCATTTTGATCCCGGAGGTGCTTCCACCAGATGAGAAGACCGGCTGAGCTGTGCCTCCATGGCCTGCCTCCAGCCTGTCTATGATCTGCAGTGGTGTCTCAGCACGTCGGTGAGGAGTTCCTTGTCATGCCTGGCCCATCTGGGCCACAGCAACAGGGTGAATAGCAAAGCAAGAGGAGCCCTGAGGTTATCATTTTGGTGTCTATTTTCCATTTCACTAAGAAAAAAAAAAGCTGAGCTATTTAGGTTATTGATGTAGATGGGTATTTTTTTCTTGAATCATCCATGAAGAATCATGTCACAATAATTCACTGAATATAAGGTAGGCAGAGGCTTAGTTTTTAAAAGACACAAGAGATTTGTAGAGTTTTAAAAGATACAAATTCCACTAAAATTCCCACTATTAGTTGACGGGGCATCATTCCCTCTAAAGTCTTTGTTATGAAAGCTGCATAAAGATCACATAATCATTTATTGTATAATTTAATACTATTGTTATTCATTTACAAAGCATTTCTTTTTGGAAAAGTTTTAACCGTTTGCAAGAAGCTTGTGAGGAAACCTATCTTGCTCCTATTTTACAGATAAAGAAAAATGAGGCTCCTGGGGTTGAAATGAGAACCCCAAGCTTTACCAGAAGAGGAGTTAGTGTTCTGGAAGAGAAGAGAAGAGTTCCCTGTAGTTCCATCTTCCTTCCCAGAGATAACAAAAGTGGACATTTTGAGGTATTTTCTCTGTTTTTTTTCCTTTGCTATAAAAGCAAAATATATCGTAATATTTGGTAAATATTTTCTTATGTTATTCAATAGTCACTGAAAACATAATTTTTTTAAAAAAATTAGTCTTTTATTACTCAATCATGTGCTTTGTAGAAAAATCAGAAAATTCTGATAGGCACAAAGAAAAAAGTTGATATTCCCATCTTCTAGAGTTAATAACTGCTAATATCCTGGCAGCTTTCCTTTCGTATTTTCAAAATATATATGAAATATATATTTATATACTGTTTTCAACAATGAGATAATAGGAGATACATATATACACATATATGAGTACATTTCATATTCATATTGCTCTTTTCTTTTCTATATAACATTTCAATGGGCAATTTACATCCTTTCATGTCTAAGCAGAGTTAGATAAACAAAGCATTCTAGGGGCCATTCTGGGAGCGTTGTGGTTAAGGTCACGTGCTCCACCTTACTGGCTGGTGGTTCTCAGGTTCGGATGCTGATGATCTATAGGATGGATCTACGCACGGCTCACCAAGCCACTCTGTGGCAGCGCCCCACATACCACAACTAGAAGGACCCACAACTAAAATATGCAACTATGTACTGGGGGGCTTTGGGGAGAAAAAGGAAAAAAATAAAATCTTAAAAAAAAAAAAAGATCTGGCTTTAGCTCCTGCTCTACTAATTACTAGCAGTATGAACTTGGACCACTTACTTTCCCTCTTGTGATCCCAGTTTTCTCATCAGCAAAATGGGAATAATAATCAGTGTCACAGAGGATTAAATGGAGTAATGACTGTGAAGGACTTTCCAATGTTATTTACTATTATAAATATAAACATTTCAAAAGAGTGGCTGGCATTTTGATGTCATTTTACTGTATAATAAGACAATGTATGATACAAACAGAAAGTATCTTGGCCTCTAGTATTTGAAACAGCAGAGCAACGAGGGGTTTTGGGGCGACAGGAAAATGTTTAAGAACTGTTATGTTCTGAAGTGGGAGCAAACCCAACAAAGAATTGAAAGAGTACATGTAAAATGCTGTACCTCGTTCTCCTTCTGAAGTGGTTTTGCATCTGGAACATTTGCAGGTCAGTGCTCCAGGGACACTGAATGGCTTGTTGGCAGCACAAAATGTTGGTCTCGTAGTGGTTCTGTGTCCTCCAGGGCTGGTGAGGAAACACGTGTATGCTTGTCCTAAGAGGGTGCGTGCTCTCCGAGATAGATGGAAGGTACTACCTCTTTCTTGTCAAAAATCAAATTGCATGAAATTCTTCATTCCCTGTGCAAGCAGAGAAGCTGGAAGCATAAGTAGAATGGAAAAACAATCTTTCCTTCTTAAGGTCCCGAGGAAGAGAAAAATCTGCTGTCAGGGGACTAAATGAAAGATTGAATTGGACAACATGGAGCATATGTGGGAGTATAAGTGGGTTGGGTGAGATAGAAATATGGGTACCCATATTTTATTTGGAAAAGGTTCATGCTTAGAGAGGAGGTCCTGAGACTGGGCAAGAGAGAGTGGGCCTGAGAGAGGTCCAGGAGTCCTTGGGTTGGAGTACACCAGGACCATTGTTTGGGGCTGTGCCAGGCAGCTCAGAGCAGAGGTTAGGCTGGAGCCAGGGTAGGCTACTATTGTGTGTGTGAGTGTGCAAGTGTGTGAGAAATGTAGGAGTGTGTGTGACAATGCATGAGTATATGAGCGTGTGACAATGTATGCGCATATGAGAATGTGAGTGGGTGTGTATGTGTGTGAGAATATATGAGTGTATGTGAGTGTGTGAGAATGTATGTGTGTATGAAGGAGTGTGAGAATGTATAAGTGTATGTCCAAGTGTGTCTGAGACTGTATGAGAGTACGTGAGTGTGAGAATATGTGAGTGTATGTTTGTGAGTGTGCCTAAGTATGAGAATATATCTGTGAATGTGTGTGAGTAAAGGTGTGTCTGTTTGTCCAGTCAAAGAAAATTGCACATTGGAGACTACCAGTCAAGGCTTTCTTTGAACTTTCAACTAGGTTCCTGCATTTTACCTTACAGCTCTCTGATGCCAGCTTTACCGTGTTGGAGAAGCTCTCTCTGGGGCGCACGCAGAGCGCGCTGTTAAGAGCAGGAACTCTAGAATCAGTCTGCCTGGAGGCCTTGTCTGTGTGAACCTGGGCAAATAACCGAATCCCTCTGTCCTTAGTTTCTTTATCTCTAGAATGTGGATGAGAAGAATAGTTCCTACCTCATGGAGTGTGTGGGAGGTTTAAATAAATGAGTTAACACATGTCAGGCATTTAGCACAGTTCATGGCACATTATAAATGCTAAATGAAAGTTAACCATTATTAAAGTACTGAAAAAGGGAAAACTTCAGCCCATTCTGACTTTCATTTGAAAAACCATCTCCTTAATGTTTTGACTAGTTAAAGCATTTACATCAAAGTTCACAATATATAAGGAAGTGAGTTTCTCCTCACCGTGTCCATCATTCCTATAGTTCTCATACCCCTGTCAAGTGTAACCATGGTTTCGTGTGCAAACTTCTAGAAATATTTTACTTTATGCATGTAGAAGCAAATACAAATATATATCCTTTTTGTGCAAATGATAGCATATTATTTATATTGTTTCTGTACTTTTCTTTTTCTTTTTAAACTTAAAGATATGGAGATTTTTCCATCTGGGTATAGAATGAGCTTCCTCATTTTTTTTTTAAAGCTGCTGGTATTCCATCGTTTGGATGGACCACGTATTTTCTCACGTGCTCTTCATGGCCATTTAGTTGGTTGCAGTCTCCTCCAAACAGTCTGATGTGATGCCTTTACAGTCAATGGGCAGAGCCCACTGCATGAAACACTTCTGGAAGATTCTCCACATATTAGGGAGGAGAGGGAAGAAGTTCTTGTACCTCTCTTTACCTTCTCTGTTTGCTGCAGTAAACTGTCATCAGGCCAGCCAAGAGGGTTTTATGAGATTTGGGTTTTATATCATCATTAATTCATACCCACAGCTGTTCCCACCATGGATAAAAACTTGGCCAATTGGTCATAACTCACATGTTTGCTGCCTGAAAAAGGAGGAAACAGCCCCCAAGGACTGGCTGACACCGAAGCTCCAGCATCAGGCCCTTTCCTCGCAGAGTGACGACTTGCCAGTAGAGGGCTCCCTCCTTTTGGGAAAAATCGAAACGTCTTTGAGAAGGGTTTTAAAATTAATATCATACTCCCAGTGCAGTGTTTCTCTTTGTAGTTGATTGGTGTGTCATTCTCCTGAATGTTTAGCATTAACTGAGGATTGCGCTTGTCAATTTTTTGGGTGTGTTTGTGTGTGGGAAGTTGAGGGGAGGAAGTGAGTCCAGCATTCCCCAGGGGTTTTGGGGGAAGGCCTGTGATCTGACCCAGCCTGGGGGATTACAGTGTTCCCTTCTTTGGGATGTGAGGCATCCGGGCCTTGCTCTGTGTTTCAAGATTAGAAACCACACCCTTCTATGCCAGGATCCCTGAGATATGCTAAATGCCCTGTTAACAGGGCACGTAACCCCTGTTAATCTGAGCTCTGCTGACTGCTCTTTGAGGCTAATGCTTCCACCTAGTCAGGTAAAAATCCACCTCAGCACTTTAGAGGGGAAGAGGAAAAAAGCTGACATTAGTTTATCAACTCCTGAGGTAGATTAGGCCACTATGCCCTATTTTTCCTCATTCTTGTGTGGTGGATATTATTCCTGCCCCCTGTGCCCGCCTTCCCAAAGCAATTCAGGAAACTGAGGCTAAGAAGGTAAAGTATATTGCCCAAAGTCACACAGGTAGAAACTCCTGTTTGGGAGCTAGCAAATTTCCCAGCTAGAATTGCACTCCTGGCCAATGTGGCTACAGAGTTCAAACTTTATTTTCCATCAGAACAAGTTCCTCCTTGCAGGACGTGAATGTGTTAACTCTGGTTTCAAAGGGTTGAAGTCACTGACTCAGCCTCCATGAGGAAGTTTCCCCTCTACTTCTGACCTCTGGCCCAGTTTGAGAACCAACTCAGATCATTTTTCTTTTCCTGATAAAGATAGAATGATGTCCATGAATTTCTATTTTCCATTATCCAGGACATATCTAGGTTCCAAGGAAATAGAAGACACATGGGGCTTGAGAGACTGAGTATAGACCTCGCTTCCTGGAAAATGACCTATTCTGAGCCCCGAGTCACTAAGCACAGATGTGCATGGAGTGCCTATGCGCTGGTCTGTTCCTGTCCTCTAGCCAGAGATTTTCCAGCTAGAGGGGGAAAGAAGGCCTCAGGCGGGTGGGCTTTTCCCAAGCCAAAGGTGGCCTCTCAGTCTTGTTTTGCTTTAAGAAAGAATAAGCACAGACTGAAGAGAAAGGGTAAGGCAACCTCTTTAGATACTGGTCAAGTGAACCTCACAGGTACTGTCCATGGTGTTTCACACGATTTTGCACAAGTAGGGAGCAGCCTAAGGGGAGCTGATTGTGCATAGCCAATCTAGATAAACTTTACTCATTTTTTTATACTCAGGAATACTCATTACACTGCGTTTAAACTCAGTCTTATTAGACTACTTTACTGGACTTTGAGAAGCTATTTTTTGCGTTGATCACCTCATTTCCTTTCACAGTGTTCCACACCTGTCAAGCATGTGCCAACAATGTTCATTTGTTCAAATCTCTCTAGAGGTACAATAGAATTATGTGGAAGTTTCTAACTAAAAAGGAACTCTTCAAGGGGTGGCTGTTAAAAAGGCGTTACTACTGAGCCATTCCCAACACTTTAAGAATCTGCATTGACAGCTTATGAAGTTAGACTTGAGCCTGCGTCAGAATCACATGAGGGTTTGTTAAAACACACGTTGCTGGGCCCCACTCTCAGGGCTCTAGATTCTTTAAATCTGCAGTGGGCCCCAAATTTTGCAATTTTTAACAAGTTTCCTGGGGGATGCTGATGCTGCCGGTCCAGGGACCATGCTTTGAGAGTTCCTAACTCAGCACCGTAACGTGGAAACGCTCAAGATCACAGAAACATTGTTGCTCTCATCTACCCCGTCCCTCTCAGGAGAAGGTAGTGGTGATTACGAGGCAAGCTTTGGACTCCAAAATCGAGTTTGGAGTCTTCCTCCAACCCTTTCAACTATGTGATCTTAGCTATTTTATTTAACTTCTCAGCACCTCAGTTTTCTCATTTGAAAAATAGGAATAATAGCTTCTAGTTCCTTAGGTTGTCATAAGGAGTGAGACAATGTATGTAACTGGTGTAGAACATATATAGACATATAGTATATATATAATACGTGGAAGCTCTTCCTTCTGAGAGCTCTTGCATATCTCTGAAGTAGTTTATTAGGTTTACCAAAAACAAACAAAAATGGGGCTGGCCCTGTGGCTGAGTGGTTGAGTTCGTATGCTCTGATCTTTCACCAGTTCGGATCTCCAGTGTGGACATGGCACTGCTCGTCAGGGCACACTGAGGCTGCGTCCCACACAGCACAACCGGAGGCACTCACAACTAGAATATACAACTATGTACTGGGGGACTTTGGGGAGAAGAAGAAGAAAAAAAAAAAGAAGATTGGCAACAGATGTTAGCTCAGGTGCCAATCTTAAAAAAATAATAAATAAATAAAAGTAAACAAAAATAAGAATTGTGGAGGTATTTTTATTTTTATTTTTTAAAAGAAGCACTAAAATCCCCACTAATGAAGTACACCTCGAGCGCTACCAACCATCGTTATTACCTGAGGTCAAAAAAGAGCTCAAGGCCTCTGAGCACATCATCAATACTGAGGAGGTGGGAAAAAGTTAGACAAAATATTACATGGAGGCCTGGGTTGATAGCTTTTAAAAAATGAAACTTGAAACCTCTCCGGCTGTAGGAATAGACAAGGCTATTTCAAGTGTTTAAATTTGGTCTTAAAATTCTCACCCCTTACAAAATTGCCTACCTTCCTAGCCTGCCAGGGTAATGGAAATTCCCACTTCTTTATTTAAGGCCGTGTGTCTCTAGAATGCAAATTGTATTTTCTAGGAGTAATAGCACATTAATCCAATAATACTCACTCACTCTTTCAGATTAGGCTATATTAGATTAGCTAGGTGTTACCTTGGAAAATACAGTGCTTTGCCCTGAGGGAACAGGACTCAGAAGTAGCTGACTTGGAGGAAAGGAAAGACCTGGAGTCTGGGGTGCAGGGGCTCCTTTGGGCAGCCAAGGGCACTGGGGGGGCAGGAGAGAAGTGCTGTCACCAGTTTAGCCAGCTCCTCCTTCTGCTGAGAGTTCCAGCCAGGCCTCCCAGTCCCTCGCAAGCTTTACGACCTACCATTTGTTCTGAAAGTTGCTGCTTTTGCAGTGAAACTCAGGAGGATGGTTTCTGCTGCAGAGTTCTTGGCAGCCTCAGTTGTACCCCCTCCGCTCCAGGCCCCTCTCCCCATTTCCGGTTTGGAGAACTACTTATCCTGAAAAAAGGAGAACACTGTTCTGGTTGTTCGAGTTCAGTCCAGCGAGGCGGTGGCTGCTTTGGGGCATTTAGCTAGAGACAACTCGGTGAGTTTTTCCCCCCTTCTCCACTTCTAATGATGACTAAGTCACCTGAAGCAAATGTTACATAAGCCTTATCCTGATCTCATGGGAAATCCTGCGACGACAGAAAGATAAGACTTGCTGAAGAGCAAGCTGTGACTTTGTTTTATTTTGACAGCCTGTGCTGACTGGAAATCTTCCATTCCACTGAATGCTGTTAGTGACGTTTTCCTGGCTAGCCTATCAGATGGAATTGGAGTACGAGGCCTGCATCCCACTTCCACAGCAGCACGGCGGCTTCCCTAACTCGCGACAGAAGCACCGTGCGTCACACATCCAGTTGTAAAGCTGGGAGGCCCAAAGTTTCATTCTGCAGCCCCTTTCAGGTTATTGGGCTTTGCTGCAGGCTTATTATAACCTGCTAGGGGTTCTCCTTCCTTCCCCAGCTCCTGACAGCCAGAAGGCCTTCCATTTAGAATCTAAAGTAAACTAATGTCCGCTTGCAATGCCCTGTGATGGAACAGCGCTGCCAGATGGGGTGAGGGGACCAAAGGCCAGGGGCAGGGCTAAGTACTGGTCCAGCTGGTCTGGTTTTAGACTTCAGCCCTGCCCTGTACTCACTGGCAAATGGGGAGGGCTTGGAGGGGAGGTCATCTCTGTGGCCAGTGTCGTCAGCTCACAGTGGATTTGTTTGGAAGATGAGCTAGTGCTGTGGCCTGTGGGTGGGCCTGGTGGAGGAGATGGGGAAGAGGATATGCTGAGACTATTCAGGAGGCTAAGCTGCTTGTCATGAGGCTGCCAGGTTGTATGCATATTATCAGAATATTTTAATATCAAATATGGACATTTGAAAATAATAATAGAAGAAGATGATTAGAGAAATTGCAGACGTTTTCAAAGAGTCATTTAGTGGCTCTTGACACTATTGTATTTAGATCCAAGAGTCCTGTGGCACTTCCTAGAAATAGCTTCCCCAAACCCAGGTCCGCATAAAGAAGCCCAGTGTTAGCTCTGTGAGGACACTGACCAGTGGGGTTAGAGTTGGAGGTTAGACCAGGCAGCCTACCAGGTTCTTGCTAACTCTAAGCTTCTCTGAATTATTCCAGGCTTGTAAGATGAAACTTTCTAAGCACCTTTGCAGATAATTCTACAAGTGATATTACTCACAATTGCCTTACTTTCTCCTTGGGAATGGGTCTTCATGGCGCCTGGCATCACGGCAGAAATGAATGTGGCTCATTTATGGGCTCTCTTGGGCAAATCTTTTAGAGAAGTTCTTGAAGGCTCTTTGGTTGACTTCTGCACTGCTACTGGCGGTGATCCTTACATGCTAATAAAAGTCAGGCAGAATGCTATCGTCCTTGAGTGATTCCTTCCTCCAGGAAGAATCTCTGTTATTTAACGCAGAACGTTCATAGTCTGTCAGAGGAGCATGTTATATAAGTCTTGCAGAAGGAAAGGTCTCTGAAATGGTTTTCTATGTGCTTCTTCGGATCAAGAGTCTAAGCAAGACATAAGTAATGACATCGACTGAATTCATGAAGATTGGGGAAAGTAGGTTTTCAATAGAAATATCTTATCAGACATGAAGAAGGGGATCACTCCATATCCAAATGATACTCTTGCCTGTTACTTTACCCTCCCCAGAGACCACCTATCTCAACATCAAAACTTCTTTCGATGCTTAAGAATAACTGTAGTTATTCAGACTCTTTACATGTATGTTATTATTATAAGTATTTAATCCTCACACAATCACTACGAAGTAGATTTTATTGACTCTACTTTTCAGAAGAAGCTCAGAGAAGTATCTTGTCCAATGCGCCACAGCAAATAAGTAATAGACTATTCCTTTCTATTACCCCAGGCCCCTGCTTATGTTCCTTTGGCTCTGACCATTCTACTTCCTTTCACCACCTCTGCTTCTCACCAGCATGAACCTGATCCCTTAGGCAAACTTCTTGCCACCTGCCGTGATCCTCCAGACTTCTGTGTTTTCACACATTGTATTTCCCCCTTGCTCCTGCAGAAGAAAAGCAACTTCTCCCCAAAGGCTTTGTGACCTTTCCTCACTGGGACTTAGTTACCCCATCTGTAAAAGGGGATAATTGCCAAAAATCATCTCGCTTGTTAGCCTATCTCTCCCACCTCGGTCAGACTCCTCAACAGGCACTGTGAGCCAGCTTTGATACATCTCCAGGCATGAAGGACCCAGGGAGCCCAGGGCTCAGAAAGCCTTTATTCCTTATTCTTAAACTCTTTCCTTGATGTTCTTATTGTTGCTGTCCTGAACTTATTGCTAGTCATTCCTGGCCTGAGTCGCAGCCTTGTGTTGCTCTGTCTCTTTCCTAGTCCCTGAGTCTCATCTTCTTTACTCAGCAGGTATACGATCTTGGGCAAATAGCATCACTTTTTGAGCCTCAGTTTTCTCCTCTGTAAAAAATTGGTTGATGATATCTGTCTTTCACAGATTAGTTGTGAAGACTAAATCAGTTAATATCTTACAGGAAAACTCCTGGCAAATAGCAGACAGTGGGTTCTGTGGGGGAGGAAGACATTTCCTCTACCTACTCTAGGCCCTTCTGGCCAGGCTACGAATTAAATTCACATGATTCAGAATAACAGGAGAAAATTAAACAGAGCTTTATAACATGTATACATGGGAGAGGCTCAGGGAAACTCAGCAACTCACCAAAATAGTGGAGGTTCTTGTCTTAGATACCCTCCTCAGCTAAAGGCAAAGGAGGATGTTGGGAGTGGGGGGAGTCAGTTATGGGAGATTACCAGAAAAGCACAGTAAACAAGAGTAAGGTTATTATGCGGATTTAAGTCCTTGCCTTTTGCATTGATGAGAGTTTTTAGAGATAAATTCATCCCTTCTTCTTCTTGGTACAGAGAGGGAGACACCTTTACAGATGGAGATTTCTCTTACATATGTAAATGTCTTTTACAAAGGGTGACTTTTACTCTTTGGAGTTTCTCTCATGTCTACAGTTTTTAAAAGTAACTAGCCCAAAACGATCCTCATGCCAAAGAGACGTATCTTGGGGTGACCAATTCCAATCCCCCATGGTCCCACCTTTGAAATTTTTAAGTTTCACAGTCCTTTGAAACTTCAAGAAGTTTCATAGTGCAGAAGCTGAGTGGCAGGTTGTTTCATCTCACTGAACGTATTTCTTAGTCCTGATAATAGGTCAGTCCAGTTAAGTTTATTTTAGAAGGCATGGATGCAGGTGGGTTCCCAAAGTTAGGCCTAGATTGTGGAAGCAAGCAATCAGGTATTTGATAAGGAGTATTTCTATGGAAACAAAAAGAAGAACAAGGTTAATGTTTGGAGCAAATTATAAACCAGCTCCTGAGCCCAGGGGGCAGCCAGTCAAGATTTCTAGATGTCAGAGTTAAAGCATCTTTTCCAGTTTGAAGTGTCTCTGATGATGTCACTGGGCATTCAGGTATCTTTCTGAGTGGCTTACCGCTTACACAGCAACAGACATGAGTCTCTCAGGTTTATATTAAGTTGTTCAGCTTCAGTTTGCAAGGCTTCAGGAAAAAGGGCAGGTTCAATTCTCAATGATTCTGAATGAAAATTATGGAAAAAATTAAAAATGTCAGTCTGGAAATTTGTAGCCAGATATTTCAGGAGACTGGAGGAATTCAGGATCCAGTTCAGTTCACATGTAGAAAAAACCTCAAAGAAAATTAACAGAACTAGGATCTAACATCCACAAATATATTACAGTGTTTTACTGAAATATAATTTTTCTCTCTAAAATCACCCTCATTTTTACCAAAGATAGACAAATTAAAACTGTTTTGCAAAGTAAGTTTAGTTTCAGTAAACTTGGCCCAATAATTTACGTAAGTACAACAAGAATAGCCATTGATCATATAGGCTCTTTTAAATCTGCATTGCTGGAACTTTTTATGAAGACTCTCAGATTGAACTTTAAAGGCCTCTCCAGGCCAGGAAAACCAAGTCAAGGATTTGTCATGAGGTCTTGCCTGCAATACCTTAGATTTGGGTGAATTCCTCTCTTCTCTCGAGGTTCCCCAAAATATTGAGGTTCCTTGCACCTGCTAGATAAGTGACCTTCCTTAATTACCCATAAGGTTGCTAGGAAACAAGGTACCCAGGCCAATATTTCCAAGTGGCTTTATTCCATAAACTCCAATCTTTGTTTCTCAAAAGCTGTCTGGTCATATCTGAGTCTATGCCTATTTCTCTAAAAGATGACATTCCAGTCAAAGCTTTGGTAAGATAACCAATGTTCCCAATTCTGTCCTTTTATAAGGAGAACAGATTCTTTTTTTTTTTTTTTTTGAGGAAGATTAGCCCTGGGGTAACATCTGCCACCAATCCTCCTCTTTTTGCTGAGGAAGCCTGGCCCTGAGCTAACATCTGTGCCCATCTTCCTCTACTTTATATGTGGGATGCCTGGCACAGTATGGCTTGCCACACGATGCCATGTCCGCACCTGGGATGTGAACCGGCGAACCCTGGGCCGCTGAAGCGGAATGTGCGAACTTAACTGCTGCGCCACTGGGCTGGCCCAAGAACAGATTCTTATTGAATTTATGCAAATAACTATGTTGCTATGAAAATAGCAATACTTACTAAGAGTTTCCAAATTCTAGAGGGATCAGGTAGGGAGAAAAAGATAAATGTTTAAATTTTGTTTACAAAAATATAATTTAACAAATTGCTATGTCATAGTTAGATTAAGAGACAAAGTTTTCCTTAAATCTGAAAAAGAGCCAAAACATTTTTAAAAATCAGCACTATTTTAAACAAAAAATGGTAAAATTATCATCTTCCTCATCAGTACATTCAATCCTGTGTAATCGATTTTTTGATTGATCTTAGCCTTCTGTTAGCAGTTTGATGGGGTCGTCAGTTTTTCCATTAGAATTCTGTAATTTTTTAATCCCTTCAGTTTTATAATCTGAAAGTCTTTTAGGTCGACTTAGAGAAGGTCAAAAGTTCAAGCAAATTATCCTTTGACAGAAAACCAAATTTTAATTTTTGTACCAATTTATCTTTAACATTAAAACATTTACTTAATTGGATTTACTTTAATATTAGTCAACTTGACCAGCATAAAACTCTTTTCAGAATTTCTCTTTCACAAACCTTCTATAAATTTCTTTTTACATTCAGAATTTGTCCCATGCTTTCTTTCTTCCCTTTTAGTACTTTAGGACACATTATCTTTCTTAACTGAATGAACAAAAATATTTCCATTCTTCATACCTTCTTTACTGAAAACTTATATCTTACTTTCCTTGAATATAAATGTTTTCCTTATTAATTTCCAGTAGCTTTAATTATACATATTAATTAGAATTTTAAACCCTTATGGACCCTAGTAAAAACTAAAAATTAAGCAATTATGAACTATCTTTTATACCTGCATTCTAAACACTTTTCATAATTTCTAGAAACACGCCACTTCACAGTAATAAAACATGGGTCATGTTTACTAGTAGGCTCAAACACTTTTAGCCTCTCTGCAATAAGAAGCCAAAAGTAGATAAACTTACACTTAGTAATTAATGTTTAATATTTTATCTTATTTGGAAGTGATCTAGATACTCAATGAATTTGATCATTTAAATTAAACTAGCAAAACTTCAAAGTTTCAAGTTACCAAAGAGATTTTGGAAGTTATTTTAAATACACATGCCATAAGCTATAATTATTGCTAAAACTTTATCTATAAACTCTTATTTCATATATCTAAATCATTTGTCCCCCAAAATTATGTTTGGATTACCCACAAAAACTTCATGAGACATTAGATAAAATTAGCTATCATTCTAAGTTATTAGGCTGATAAATTTATAAAAGGCATAACATGAGCTTTTTTTTTAACTAGTGAACCCAGGCTACATGTTTGCATCATGTCCAATGCTGATAACTTTGATGGCATGCCTATTTTAATCAAAGCAACAAACTTAAACAAGCTTTCGTTCACCAAAGATTACTTCATATCACGTTAATTTGAAAGACATGTAAGTGCTTACTTTAAGTCAATTAAACAGAGCTCTTGATTTTGGCCATACCATCCAGGGGTAAAATATCACACATATATAACATGCGTAAAGACACACATAAACACACAGGTAGACACAGACAGAGACGTTAAATTCTTGTTGTGAATGAGGTGCAATACCAAATGCACTAGTTTCTGAGAAACATTTGCATTTCAAAGAATAGCTCTTAGGTCCTAGAGAAGATGGGAATAGAAAATTTACATCATAAAGACATAGAGAAATCAGTCAAGTTTTCTTCAAGATGGAGTTTCTGGGGCATATTTGTCTTATCTGTTTCTAATGTCTCAACTTTTTGTCTCAATTAATATCTAGGAGCATTTTGAGAAAAAGGCGAAGCTTTGGGACTGGCAAAAGACAGGTGAATTTTGATTCACCTTCTAGAGCCATACCTTCAGCCTTACAAAGATTTTCAAGACAAAGATGGTTTCTTCCATTTCCTCAAAGAACTGGCTTACAGCCTGAATGACCAAAAAAAGAGGCTGACTCACCCCCTTCAGCTATATCCTTCCAATTGCTTCTTTGTATTAGGGCAATTTTTAACTTAAGAGATGAATCGAAGATTTTTATGCTCTGAAACTTTCAGGACAGTGTATTGCACCTTTAAAAGTCTTACAATCAGGCAGGGGAAACATTGCCCAGTGCGACAATGTCTGTCTGCACAATGGAAACTATAATACAACCAGACAAAAAAGAGATATAATCATTTTACATAAAGCCTGTAAATATATCAATTTTCTACAAATTTCATCTGAATTCCACCAACTCTTATACCTCTAATCATAGCTTTCACTAGGACTTTGTCAATAGGTCTTGGTCTTATAATATTGGATAGGGGAAGTATTCCCAGCCACACATTTTAAAACATACTCAGCAAAGCTGATACAACCTCTTTATAAAAAAATTAGGTCAAGCATTCCAACCTTTGTAATCTTATCAACACTTACACTTTTATATTTCCTCAATTCAATTGCAGCCCGACTTAGGGTCTTAAGGCTGGTCGTTATATTTTTTGTGTATTTCCTTTTTAATTTGGCCTTCTCACAGGTACCAATAAAAACTATGATGAGAGCTCTCACAAATTTTTTCCCAACTTAGAAGTTTTTCCAATTTAAGTGATCCATCATTTGGTCACATTGACAAGTAGGATCTTAACAGTGACTCAACCAATAAGCTTAATCATGGACGCAAGAGGTGTCCCCAAAAGAGATCCAGAAAGTTCACTACCAAGAATAGTCTAAGAAAGTAAAGGCCTTCATTGCACAGCAACAACGAAGGTTGACACAACAAAGGCCCTTTATGAAAGCAATTGGGACCCCTTACGACAAACTCCACTGAGAGCTGACACAGCCTGACAAAGAGAGTATGTTCCAGAACCCCACTCTACTCGACTGGCCACCAAGATGTGTGCTGGTACATGCATCCTCCTTATGGCAGAGACCAGAAATGTCACAAAGCCAAACTCTCAAAACATAGAACAAGACAAAAGAAAAACCTCATCGAATACGTGCATCAACAGCTTTAGCTAAGCTTTGGATCTCTTAGAACCAGAATAATACCTAGGAGGGAGGTGCCGTGGGGTTGGGGATTGTATATGCTTTACAGGGTACCTCATCATTGCACAGACATTTTCTTGAAGTTGGTAGGGGACCTGTGTCATCTACCCAGTTCTGTGACCAACTCGTCCTTTCATGGGAGACTTCCTGAGGTGGTGAGCACCCTAATGGCTCTTAACTGCTGGAACTGCACCCATCAAATTTGCGGCCTTTTTGTCTTCCAAGATGCCCTTAGCAACAGCTTCCACCTTATGTGCATATTCCCAGACAACAAGCTTATAGAGATACCTGTGTCTTATGACAAACAACAAAAAAAGAGAGACAAGGAAAAGTACTATCCATGGGAGGAAAGAATCTACAACCAATGAGTACTTAACCGAATCCTAGAGTCTCTAAGTCCAAGAAGCTAGCTTCACCAAAATTTTTTGTTGCTAATCTAAATTTAGAAAAGCAGAAAAAACTCACCACCTTTGCTTCCACTGGACCCTGCAGGCAGAGATCCGGGAGACTGATGTGGTAAGAACTCTTACCTCCTTCTGGCTCTTGTCAGGGGTCCAGGATCTCTCAGCTGCAGTAGTCCAGGAGCAAGCAGTGTCCAGCCAGTGAAATTTTATCCCATCCTCTTCACCAAACTGTAGGGGAGGAAGACATTTCCTCTACCTGCTCTAGGTCCTTCTGGCCAGGCTACGAATTAAATTCTCATGAGACAGAATAGTAGGAGAAAATTAAGCAAAGCTTTATAACATGTATACATGGGAGAGACTCGGGAAAACTCAACAACTCACCAAAATAGTGGAGGTTCTCATCTTAAATACTGTCTTCAGCTACAAAGAAGGATGTTGGGGCTGGGGAGTCAGTTATGGGAGATTACCAGAAAAGTACAGTAAACAAGAGTAAGGTTATTATGCAGATTTAAATCCTTGCCTTCTGCATTTATGAGAGTTTTTAGAGATAAGGTCATCCTCCCTTCTTCTTGGTACAGAGAGTGAGATACCTTTACAGATGGAGATTTCCCTTACAAATGTAAATGTCTCTTACAAAGGGTAACTTTTACTTTTCAGAGTTTCTCTCATGTCCATAGTTTCTAAAAGTAACTAGCCTAAAATAATCCTCATGCCAAAGAGACATATCTTGGAGTGGCCAATTCCAATCCCCCACAGTTCATTTTAGTTTCCATCTTTCTTGATCTTGGCTTTAGAAACAGTAATTTTTTTTTTTTTACAGCAGATAATGAGCAATCTTTGTCTAAAAAAGCAACCTAGTCTACCCAATCAGACAATGGAGCCTCTTCACATTTCTGCCTCCATTTGCCAATGTGTATCCTCACTCTACATGGCTCCTGGTCCCAGACCCTCAGTGCTTTTGATGCTACTGGTTTTGGGATTTTTCCCCTTCTCCTGCTACATTCCTTATTGCTTCCCTGTGTCTTCTAGGCTTGCCCCTATTCTATCTGTCTATGTCTTTGTTACTGCCGTAGCGAGGTGCTGACTATAATAATACCTGCTTTGTATACCTTGGGGATCATTGT
Source organism: Equus caballus (assembly GCF_041296265.1). Lineage (NCBI taxonomy): Eukaryota > Metazoa > Chordata > Mammalia > Perissodactyla > Equidae > Equus > Equus caballus. Next base: position 19,581,905 of record NC_091704.1, read on the forward strand.
GAGGATCAAAGGGGATGATTTATGTGATAAAAGTGCTTTGAAAAGTAATATGGGCTGCATTAACGTGGGTTATTATTATGATTATTATCACTCCTGCACCCTCTTCAGATGACTAAAAATATCCATCCAGCCTGGACCTTCTCAGCATATTCTTATCTCTCTTGGACTTCTCCACACTGGCTGAGAAGTCTCACAGTTTAAGCAACTGAAGAACTTGCTAGTAGACAGCAGTGATGGGGGTAGAGGATGCCTGGGTAATGAATTATCTTCTTTAGGGTCCCCATGGGAAATCTGGTACCCTGGAAAGCATTAATTTACCTCACTTGAGTGGATACTTTAGACCCAGCAAGCATTTCATTTGCCCAGGCAGCCCATTGTGATGATGACATTAAATAGTCATTATCATTACATGGAAATCCTGTCACCTGGGGGATTTGGAAAGTGTTTCTCAAGTCCCATACACATAAGCAACCAACCAAAATAGCAGAATGTTCATCTAGAAGAAAAGTATTTGTGAAGACAACATTTGTTTGTAATTGTCAGCATTTGGCAAAGGCAGGAAATGAAAGAATGAAATGAACCACAGCTTTGGATTCCTTCCAGTGTTTTTTCCAATTCCAAATAGTTGAGATTAGGGAGGGAAGCCTTCCGATGTGGACTATGAGCTCTAGGGAGGAGGGTAGGAGCCTTCAACTCCCTCCTCCCCTTCCTCCAGGAAGTCATTTCACAGAGAGCTGTCTCCGGGGAAAAGCAAAAGCCCATTGGCCAATATTTATTTATAGTCTTATACCCTGTAAACTTGTCTTCTTTTTAAAAATTAAGAGCAAAAAAGCATTTTGGTTCTTGTATTTTTGGACCACCTCCAGGCAGTCGTATCTGTTTTCTTTATTTCTGTGTTGGTTGCTCAACATCTTTGGTCTTGATGGAGCTGGTTTCATTCCTAGGTCCTCCCTTATTATTAATGTTCTTGTTATTGGTTAGTTCTCCTATGGTTTTTGCAGTGTCCTTGACAAACATTTTTATTAGCTGTTCTCTACAACAATGCAGTGAGGTGGATCAGTCTTACGGAATATTTATCCAACAAATTGCCCAACATTTTCTTCTGTTAGGATTTATTACAACCGTTTTTTAGTCTTTCTGATAGCACTCTTCTGCAAGAAACTTATTTCATGCTTGTTCTTCTGGGGCTACGTGAGCCAGGGGCTTGTGTCATCTGCTTTCAATTTGTGTTTGGTTTCTTCCTCCCCTGACTGGCTCTCTCACTCTCCTCAAATTTATTGTTGCTTCTCCTCTTCATGCAAATGGTGCTCAACTAATCTAAGGCAGGTTTGAGTAGAGGGCTTCTGTCTTTGCTTTCTTGACGTTTAGGCACATTTCTAAGTGGCCACTGGCTGTCAGTTCTTCAGCACACGATTTGTTACCAAATAGCCAGTCACTGATAATATTTTGCAGTTGTTGTTGCTATAATTGGGTGTATATTGGCTCTATGGTGAACCATTGGTTAGGCTATGAAGAGAGATGTTTCAAGGATGGCTGGGAATTGGTACTGTAACAGGAAAGGGCATCAATTCTGATCAACCAAGAAATGTCCAAGTCCTGCAAAACCCACCATCATCACCACTTCTATCACCACCAGCTCTTATACCACAATAGTTGCCACCCTCAGTCTTACACTGCCATCAAAAATATTTCGTTATCTTTCTTTCTTTGTTTTTTTAAAAGATTGGCACCTGAGCTAACAACTGTTGCCAATCTTATTTTTTATTCTTCTCCCGAAAGCCCCCCACTACATAGTTGTGTATTCCACTTGTGAGTGCCTCTGGTTGTGCTGTGTGGGACTCTGTGTCAGCATGACTTGATGAGTGGTGTCATGTCCGCGCCCAGGACCTGAACCGTCGAAACCCAGGGCCACTGAGGCGGAGCGTGCAAACTTAACCGCTCAGCCACAGGGCCGGCCCCATGTTATATTTCTATCTATGCACATACACCTAGATATCCCTGATATCTAGGAACTTATAAGTAAACAGAACTCCCCCAAATGTGAATTTTAATTTTGAATACTTAATATTTCATCTTTCTTTTTTTTATTGAGGTAACATTGGTTTATAACATTATATAAATTTCAGGTGTACATTATATTTCAACCTCTATATAGATGACATTGTGCTCACCACCAAAAGTCTATTTGCCATTCATCACCATACACATGTACCCCTTTACCCCTCTCACCTCCCCCCACCCCCCTTCCCCTCTGGTAACCTCCAATCTGTTCTCTCTATTTACGAATTTGTTTGTTTGCATATCTTCCACATATGAGTGAAGTCATACAATAATTGTCTTTCTCTGTCTGACTTATTTCATTTCGCATAATACATTCAAGGTCCATCCATGTTGTTGCAAATGACACAATTAAAACTGAGTAGTATTGAGTAGTATTCTATTGTGTGTGTGTGTGTATCACATCTTTTTTATCCATTCATCTGTTGATGTTCACTTGGGTTGTTTCTAAGTCTTGGCTATTGTGAATAATTCTACAATGAAATAGGGGCGCATATATCTTTTTGATTCAGTGTTTTCATGTTCTTTGGATAAATACCGATAAGTGGAATAGCTGGGTCATATGGTAGTTCTATTTTTAATTTTTTGAGGAATATGCATACTGTTTTCCATAGTGGCTGCACCAATTTACATTCCCATCAGCAGTGTATGAGGGTCCCATTTTTTTCCACATCCTCTCCAACACTTATTTCTTGTCGTTTTAGTAATAGCCATTCCAACAGGCATGAGGTGATATCTCATTGTGGTTTGATTTGCATTTTCCTAATAATTAGTGATGTTTAACATCTGTTTATGTGCCTGTTGGCTATCTGTACATCTTTTTTGGAAAAATGTCTGTTCAGATCCCCTTGTCATTTTTTAATCATGTTGGTTTTTTTTGGTGAGGAAGATTGTTCCTGAACTAACATCTGTTCCAGTCCTTCTCTGTTTCATATATGCAACACCGCCACAGCAGGGCTTGATGAGTGGTGTGTAGGTCCATGCTCGGGATCTGAACCCAAGAACCCTGGGCCACTGAAGTGGAGCATGCGAGCTTAACCACTTTGCCACTGGGCCAGTCCCTCAAGTTGTTTGTTCTTTTGTTGTTGAGTTGTGTTTTGGATATTAACTCCTGATAAGATACATGATTTACAAATATTTTCTCCCAATCGGTAGATTGTCTTTTCATTTTGTTCATGATTTCCTTTGCAGTGCAGAAGGCTTTTAGTTTGATGTAGTCCAACTTGTTTATTTTTCCTTTTGTTTGCTTTGCCTGAGGAGACACCCAAAAAGATATTGCTAAGACTGATATCAGAGAATGTACTGCCTATGTTTTCTTCTAGGATTTTTATGGTTTCAGGTCTCACATTCAAATCTTTAATCCATTTTGAGTTAATTTTTATGTATGGTGTGAGATAATAGTCTACTTTTATTCTTTTGTGCATGGCTGTCCTGTTTTCCCAACACCATTTGTTGAAGAGACTTTCCTTTCTCCCCCATTGTATCTTCTTGGCTGTGTTGTCAAAAAATTAGCTGTCCATAGATGTGTGGGTGTATTTTTGGCCTCTCAATTCCATTCCATTGACCTGTGTTTCTGTTTTTCTCCCAGTACCATGCTGTTTCGGTTACCATAGGTTTGTAGTATGTTTTGAAATCAGCTAGTGTGACACCTCCAGCTTTGTTCTTTTTTCTCAGGATTCTTTGTGCTGTTATCCTTCTAATATCTATCATTACACATTTATATTTCTCTGTTGCACTGGTATCATATTGTTGTTATTGTTGACTTGTCTTTCTTATCCACCAGACTCTGGATTTCTTGAGGGCAGAGACTATGTCTTATTTTTCATCTACCAAGTACTGTGCTAGGCACCCAGGAAACCTCCTTAGGAAGTTAATGAGTGTTTGTTGAATGAATGTTAAAGTGCTTTGATTAAATGAGAAAATGCTTTTGTAAACTACAAAATGTTTTATAAACTAGTAAGGACTCTTCAAATATAACTTTTTAAAATTATAATGCATTACTTTGACCATACCGCAATCAAGGGTAGATTTGAATCCTGTGAAGCTGCCCTAGAAATACTTATTCACTTTATAGAAAAAGAATAATGGCAATTTGACTGAATTTGCAAAAGATTAAAGAGATTTCCATTTTATTTTGACTGGTTTCTAATGTTGGTCCTGCTTGGACACCAGTGCCGATTCAGAGAGCCCAGCAATGGGTAGGAGGAAAACCTCCAAGTGTCTTTAAAATTCATTTTTAAAATTCTTTGCTGCATAGGTAGGTATTAGAAAATGTCCTAAGGGAGGTTGTACTTACATGGGATCTGGATGTGGATGGTTTTGGAAAGTTGTGTATTATTCTGTTTTTGTGCCAGCTTTCAGCCAATGGAATAGGAGTTGCCAAAGCAATTCAACGTTGTTAGCAATTTGAAGATGGCTCAATGCTCCAGAACTTTCGCCTCATGGAACTTATCATAAAGGCTGTGAAGAAGGAAGAAAAGTAGGTTCCTCCATTTACTATCCTCCATCTATTATTTCGTGGCATACTGCTTCAAAAAAGATGGGCCAGTTCTTTCCGCAGAATAAACATAACAATTAGTGATTAAAAAATAAGTTATACTTATGAGTCTGGCACATTTCAGTACTTAACAAACACTGACTGAGTGAAAAATGAACAAATTTAGCTTCCTTATTGCAGCTGTCCAAAGTGTTGAACCTTTGCACGTAGAAAAGTCCCGGGAATGACTTTAATAGCTTTTACCCAGGGAACCCTGGGATCAGTCAGCAATAGGGGGAAGAACTCTGAGTTTGGGTCAAGTTCACTTAGAAGAAGCAGCTTTTGATAAAAGTTCAGTTTTCTTATCAATATTCCTTCAGCTCTCTCTGCAGCCCTGGCAAACTCTTTTTGAAAAGCAATGCCCAGTAGGCAGAAGCTGAGCAGGAAAGCCAGAATACATCTCTCATCCCCGGGTGTGCAGCAAAACATCCCAGACAACCCTTTGGTACATTTTGGGGATGGATTTACAAAAGGCTGACAGCACTTTTGAGTCTGTGTATAAAAACATTAGATTGGTTGCTGAGGTGAAAAAATCAGCATATTAGAATTTGCTTGTGTTAAATGAAGTTGCCAGAAGGCCGCACTGTAGGATTCTGGCTTTTTGTGACTTGTCTTCATTATTGGTCAGTGTTAGAGGCAGAACACGTTGACTTTGAGATTTGGTAATCGTCTTAAATTAATAGCTTAAAGGCCACAGAGCCACTTTCCTTCCTTACTAGCTACTTTTCTGATCCTCGTTTTTACCATTGATTCTATTTCTTTTCCTCATGTACCGATCTCTTTGTCTGGCAGGAACCGGCCATCAGATTTCTTTTCATCTACTTAGTTCTTTGGGTGCTGAAGATTTAGCTAGCTGGGAATTGAATGGAGGAAAGAATCGAGCAGGGAAATTTGTGCATGAAATGGATTTTTTGTTCCTCCGAGGATTTGCTGTAAACAGATATAAAGTATCTTTGTCACTCAAAGTACCTCCAAGCACTTTCACAAATCAATTAGTCACTGGCAGGGCAGAGAGAGGAGAGGCAGAATAAGCCATGTGGTGAGAGCCAGAGACCCTGGCTGCGCTCTCTTGCAGGCATGCTGTCCTTGATCATTAGATAACCACAGTGACACTTCACCCCCTGGCGACTGTTTCCATTACAATCAGAACTTCAGAGCGAGGGTATGGCTTTCAGGGTCTCGCTCCACTGCATTAATAAACAAACACCCAGAAGGAGAGATTGGGGGAAAGGGACTCTGGCCATCTCTTTAAGACACAAAGCCAAGAAAAGGAAACAAAAAGAAATCAATCTTTTATTTTCTCCCTTTGACTCCAGAACACTTATGTATTCTCTGGAATGTTCAGTAGCCAACCAATGTGGAACCCAAGCATTTCTCTCAGGTCATTAGACGAGACCAACTAAGCACTACAAAAGAGTCTTAATTCTAACAGGATGAGGCCCTTGCCACAGCCCTTCGAAGCTTACAAAATAGGTACGGCATGCCTCCTGCCAGTTACTCAACAGGTAGAGCCTATAGCATATGACTTCGGGGCCTGTGGGGTACACAGTGAGGGTGGAATCTGAAGAACAACTAAAAATGTGTCCAACTGGGATGTCAGAAAAGTTCTCTGTCAAGTCACTCAGCAGGAACAAATGGAGTTTCTGAAATGCACGCATCATTTTAGGGACACGCTTTGAACTTTGAATTTGCAGCTTGTTGATAATAGGCAGAGTGGAGGGACAGAGGTCAGAGGATGGGAGAACATGGTGACCATTGGAAGAGGTTCAAGAGAGTAAAGGTGAACCCATTCTTTAAAAGATTTGGAGCCTTTCAGACTAATCAGCACGCTGAGGGGTTGGTAAGAAAAATCCTTCTTATATAATAGCTGAGAGCTCTTATCTCATTCTTGGGAACAAGCTGGGAGGTAGGTGGCAACTATTTTGGTCTTCAGTTTCACAGTTGGCAGATCTGAGGTACAGGGAAGAGAATTAGTCTGTCAGCCTACTTAGCCAGATGTGCATATGAAGAGAGGTCCTTTATGCCCCTCAGCAGTTCCTGCAATACGTCCCTATCCTCATCAACGCCATTTACAACCTCTACTCAGAGCCCTTTGGCAGCCTCCTCGAGAGTGGAATTTACAGCATCATTGAGTTCGCCTGACAGACTTGGAGTCTGAGCTCCTGAGCTTGAATGCTGGCTCCTTCTCTTGCTGGCTCTGTGGTCTTGGGCAAGTTTCTTGCTCTCTCTGCAGTCTCAATTTGCTTCGCTTTAAAATGAGGATGACAATAGCTATAGCACAGATTGTTGTGAGAATTAAATGTGTTTGAAAGCATTTAACCCAGTGCCTTGCATAACCCAGTAATTTTTTTTATTTTATTGCAGTAACATTGGATTATAACCTTATATAGCTTTCAGACGTATATCGTAATATATTTTGAATTCTGTGTAGATTACATCATGTTCACCACCCAAAAACTAATTATAGTCCATCACCTCACATGTGACCCTAATCACCCCTTTTGCCCTCCCTTCTCTCCCCTTCCCCTATGGTAACCACTGTCGACGAAAATAATCCATAACCAATCTATAAATGAAAATTTGGGTGAGTTTATTGTGAGCTTAAATCTGAGGATTATAACCTGGGAGAGTCTTTCCACAAAGGAACAGAGCACTCCAAAGAAGTGGGGGTATACAGGGTGGTTATATACCCTCAAAGAGTATGTTTCACATATGATTGAAATGTCACTTTTACAATAGTCACGAGGCTGCTCTGTCAGCACAGCGATTGATGGAAACAGCAAATAGGTCTGCTGTCTCAGTGAACGAGGCAGGTTGGCAGGTCTGTTGCCTCGAGCTGGGCAGTCACAGATGAGCGCTACAATCAGTTCCCAGCCTAAAGAAAGATGCTTAATCTTTAAGGAGATGCCAATGTTGGGAGGGGGAGGGAAGTTGCACCTTTATCTCAAAATGTCTAAGCAGATATACAATGCATGCTCAATGGCCACAGTCAGGCCCTTTTGGAAAAACAAAGTCAGGCCAAATTAGGTTTATACCAAATGGCTTCCTCGTATACGCCAATATATCCTATTGCTTGCCATTTTTATTTGTCACCACCAATCCAATCTCCACTGCTGTGTGTTTGTTTGTTGTTGTTTTTATCTTCTACCTATGAGTGAGATCATATGGTATTTGACTTTCTCCCTCTGACTTATTTCACTCAGCATAATTCCCTCAAGGTCCATCCATGTTGTCACAAATGGCCGGATTTCATCATTTCTTATGGCTGAGTAGTATTCCATTGTGTATATGTACCACATCTTTTTTATACATTCATCCCTTGATGGACACCTAGGTTGCTTCCAAGTCTTGGCTATTGTGAATAAGGCTGCAATGAACATAGGGGTGCATGTATCTTTATGCCTTTGTGTTTTCAAACTCTTTAGATAAATACCCAGCAGTGGAATAGCTGGATCATATGGTAGATCTATTCTTAATTTTCTGAGGAATCTCCATACTGCTTTCCATAGTGGCTGCATCAGTTTGCACTCCCATCAGCAGTGTACATGGGTTCCCTTCTCTCCACATCCTCTCCAAAACTTGTTGTTTCCAGTCTTGTTAATTATAGCCATTCTGACAGGAGTGAGGTGATACCTCATTGTAGTTTTGATTTGCATTTCCCTGATAGCTAATGATGTTGAGCATCTTTTCATATGCCTGTTGGCCATCCATATATCTTCTTTGGAGAACTCTCTGTTCAGATCTTTTGCCCATTTTTTAATTGCGTTGTTGGTTTTTTTTTTTGTTGAGCTGTATGAGTTCTTTGTATATTTTGGATATTAACCTCTTATCTGATACATGGTTTGCAAATATCTTCTCCCAATTGTTAGGTTGACTTTTCATTTTGTTGATGGTTTCCTTTGCTGTTCAGGAGATTTTTGGCTTGATGTAGTCCCATTTGTTCATTTTTTCTTTTGTTTCCCTTGCCAGGTCAGACATGGTACTTGAAAATATGCTGCTAAGACTGATGTCAAAGAGCGTACTGCCTATGTTTTGTTCTAGAAGTTTCATGGTTTCGGGTCTTACATTCAAGTCTTTAATCCATTTAACTCAGTAAATGTTAATTGGCTCTGAATTTAAGGAAGAAATAAGATGAGCCCAGATTTCCTTCTTTGACCTCTTTTGATCTCAGGGATGAGCAGGCTTCAGTTTACTGAATTCTTACAGATTTCTCCACGTCTATGATTTTCAAAGCATGGACCACCAGCATCAGAGGCACCTAGGAAGCTGCAAGAAAAGCAAATTCTCAGGACCCATCCTAGACTGACTGAATCAGAAACTCTTGGTGGCGGGGAGGGCGACATCTAGGGTTTAACAAGCCTCCAGGTGATTCTGATGCACACTCAAGTTTGAGAACCACTGCCCTAGCGTAACTTTATATTGGCAGAAACAAAACACCTGTGGTGGCAACTGGCCTAATCACTGTTGCAACCTGGCTGATAGCTTGAGCGCAGGCATGTATTAGTGGTACCTCAATGTCTACCCTGTCTCTGTGCATTTCTTGAGGAAGGAGAAAAGGGGATTTGCTAAAATTGGCCATCCCCCTGAACTTTTAAGACATTCTGCTTTTTTTCGGTGCAGGGGATGGAATTGGCAAAAGAACATCTTGGGTCTGCACAAGCTCGGAGCTGGTAGAAGAAATCGTCAAATAGAATCCAAAACTCCACAGTCCTTGGAATGTTGGAGTGTGCAGAGACATAACACTCCTTGAAATAAAATACTAAAGGAGGTATTGTGTTCTAACATATAAACTCTAGGAGAAGATGCCAAAATTTATTAGATATTCAGAAGGATGCTCAGAATGTTGACAAGTTTTGAAATGATTTTGAAGGTACTTTTAAGGTTGACTATGGAAAGCTTGGATATTTTAGAGTTGCAGACAAAATCAACCTTTCTCTTTACTGCTCCAGTAGCGGGCAGGATGTTGTGTCATCTGACTGACCCCTCATTTATTCCATGTAACTTCTTCATAGTGGCTTCCGGAAAGCCTCTTTGCAAGAATGGCTTCTGTGCCCTTCTCCCGCCGTGCCCCATGCCTATTCTATCTCCATCACTTTTGTTCCTTTCTGGAAAAGTTTTGAAGCTTCCCTCTCCCCTTTTTAGGGGAAAACATGGGTTGAGTTGCCTTAGCAGCACCTGACAACGTAGAACATTTAAATCCAAAGACTTCTTATTATTCTGTAATTCAACACTCTCACTTAACAGACGACAAAATTGAGGCCCAGAGATGGACTTCCCTGGCTCTAAGTTCAATGGTCTTTAAACTACTCCCTGATGGAAGTGTCTCCACACAGCTTGCATGCTTAGAAATCGTGGAAGGCGGCACGGAAAGGAAGAGTCGTGGCGTTAGAAGCCCTTTTTCTCCTTAGTTTTTCAGATATAATACCTGCTAAAAAGGTCAATCTACGTGTGGGTCAGTATAGTAATTTTCCACTTTTGTTTAAAGGAGGAATATGATGTTTGGCTAATTTCGGATTGTGGACACCAGGGAATGGGTGGAAGTCAAAGCCAAAAAAGTCACAAATAGTCTCTTATTTTTCTTTTTGATGGAAGAGCACATCATTGGCAAGCCATCAGCTTTTAGTTGCTGCCAAAGTCATGCTGTTCACTTAAATGGGCAAGAGTGGGTGGGACCCAATCCTCCATATCATATTAGTAGTTTTTGCTGATAATATTTGAATTTCCAGGACCAATACTATTTTCTCCCTATAAAATAGGTTTTAAATAGGAAGAGAATTCTCCTCTTTTCCTTTGGCACTAGGAATATCAGGTGTTCGGTTAGTATTCCTTCAATTTTGCTTGGTGTTCTTTGTGCTGACGTTCTGAAGTGCCCAGGCAATAAGTCAAATTATTTCTTCGATGTTCAGGGAACAGTACATACAACCAATGCATAATTGTTCGGGACAATGGGAGAAAACGTTAGCCTGGATTACTTCAAACCAGACAGATCATCAGAAGAAACAAAGAAGGGGGTGTGAGTGTGTGTTTCAGCTTTAGTTTTTTTCTGAAACCACAAGGGGACTCTTGAATGTTCATTGTGTATTAATAATAATGATTGTAATGAACACTTATTTATTGACCACTTACTATGTACCAGGTACTTGTGCCTGTAATATCTCATTTATTTCTCACAACCCGCTATGGAAGAAATTTTATCCTCGTTTTACAGCCTCAATGACGTTAGGTAATTTGTCACAGGCCACACGGGAAGTAAGTGGATGGACCAGGATGGGACCCAGACTGTCTGACTTAATACTGCTTCACAATGCTTTTTGAAAGTGTAATCCCTTCCCCACGTCCTCCATTTGCTGGTGGATGTAGAGTGCTGCTGTGAGGAAAGGTGGCACCTAATCCTCGTGTAAATGACAAACTGTGGGTCCAACAGGTGAGGAAAAATCTTGGGCAATGTTTTTGGAAGAGCCTAAATCTAACTAGTCAGTGGTGAGAGGATTAAGCAACTATGGGAAAGAAAAGGGAGGGAGGCTTTCGGAAGGGATGGCTGGGAGGGCAGACAAGGTCAGGAGATGCTCGGGTTAGCCTCTGTGAGAGAGGTCCGGGAGGACTATTTCACCTTGAACTACACGGGATTTTAGAATGAATGACACCTCTACTCTGTGCTGCCACCCTCCTTCCAGCTGTTCTCTACAGCAGTGAGGACAACCATCTTAAGTTGTAAACTGGAAAGTGTCGATGCCTGGCTTTAACCCCTTCCGTGGCTTCCTAAAGCACCTGGAATGAAATCTGAAGTCCTTACCTTTGTCTACAAGGCTGTAGCAGGTGCTGTTGGTGCCCTGCCCACATCCCCTTTGGAATCATTGTACCTGTGCACTTGGCAGCTTTCTACTGCAAAACCCTGCAACTCTCTGCCTGAAGTTTTCTGGCTGCCAGCAGGGTAGGCAGGAAGCCCTTGGGAATTAATGCCCCAGGATCATGTCTCAACTAGTGATGGCCAAGAGTTGGTGGATAAATACCCCAACTATTCTGGCCCTCAGGTGGTGGAACTCTGAGGTATGCTCTCTGCAGTTTTCCAGAGGTCTCCCACAGGACTGAGTCCTGGTAGCCCACAGTGGTAAACTGCTCACTAGCATACCCTGCACTGCCTGCCTTCCCTTCCTGCTCCCTGACTGTGTTTCTTCCAAATAACTACTTGCACTCAAATCCTTGCTCATGGTCTGATTCAGGGGAACCCAACATAAGCCAAAGGTCTTGTGTGATCTGGTCTCTGCCCACTTCCCCAACTTGATCTAGAGATACTATACCCTACTAACTGTTTTCTAGTCACGTTGCTCTTCTTTACATTTCCTAAACTTTCTAGACTTCTTGGTACATGCTGTTCCTGCACTTCCCAGGCCCGACTCCTCATCATTTAGGCTTCAGCTTCAATGTCCCATCCTCAAGAGACCTCCCCTGATAGCCCTGAATAGAGCTCATGGTCCTCGAACAGGGTATTGGGCTCTCCCTGCTTTATCCCTAAACTGAGCTGCAGAAGAGTGTGAGTGGTGGATGTGGTGGCCACATTCTGCCTCCCTCAGAGCTCCTCGTTTGGTCTCTTGACTTGTTCATATCCCAAACCTGCAGTGTGTCAGGCTGGGCTCATTCACTGTGTGGTCTGCTTCTCATAAGTGTTCCTGGGCTTATCTGTGGCACCAGGGTTAGGAAAGAGGCTTAAAACAGGAAGAAAGAGAAACAGCCAGGGAAACTGGCTGGGATGGGAGACTGTGGAGGCAGGGTGTTCAGGTCTAACAGACATTAGAAAAATCTTTGAAATTGTGGATATATCATCTGAATCCAATTCTCAGTATCTTCTGAGGTCTGTTCACCAATAAAGGTCCTTAACATCCTGTACTGATTTCTCTCACAAAGCTTTGTAAGGGAGAAGTTCTATCATGTTCTCAAATTTGGCTTTTTTTTTGTTGTTCAAGTGAGAGAAATGAATAAGAAATTATAGACCCTCTTGTATCTATGCTTTCCATTCTCTTACCAGATAGGCTGGTACCCAAGGGTACATTTTTATTGAACTGTTGTTTTTCCTTGCAAAGGAGCCCAGAAAATTTCTTGAGTGAATTAAAAAGAGGCTGCTCCTCTGGGTGAGGCTGTGCAGGCACAAGGCTTGTGTGGCAGCCTCTACTCGTTCTCCCTGTGCAAGACCCAACCTGTACAGCTCAGGAGGGAGCCTTAGTCTAGAGATGGAGATATGGTGGCCCCACCACAAACATTTCTAACTTCTGAGGAATGAGCCTTTTGTCCTAATGCCAATCCCAGGTATTGTAGTTTGTCATTTCATTGGATCATGAATATCAGCACCAGGAGCTCCAGAGAGCATGAGGGCAGCCTCTCATTTTCCTCAGGAGACTGAGGCTTACAGCTGTTTAGCGACTTATTCAAAGTCATGCCACTGATTTGCGGCACGTTTGGGCCGAGAACAGACTGAATGTGAGGGGAAAATTCTTTTAAGCCAGTGACCACCTAAAAGGTTCTTGAGATTTTCAGGAAATTCACCAAAGGGCCTGACGGGCCATGAGGACATTTTAGGGAGCAGAGGAAGGTCCCTTTGCAAATTTTCACTTTGGGCTCTCAAAATTAGAATTTTTGCTACTGAATGTTTCTTTTTTGCAAATGTTTCCAGAATTGTGGCCATTGCTTTGAAACACAACACATTACAGATGTCAGGTAAGAAGTGATATGAACTCTCATATCTTATTTTAGATTAGTACTACTAACGCCTTCAGCTTGCTGTCAGTTGAACATTCCTTCTTTCTTTGTTAGGGCCTGAAATATCTCAATGACTAAGGAGTGTCATTAAAAAAGAAAGAAAGAAAGAAAGAAAGAAAGAAAGAAAGAAAGAAAGAAAGAAAGGTTTTGTCCTTTGGAGTAAATTAATCCTCACAGAAGTGTAGTAAGATGAGCAGGAGTTTGGGTCTGTAGGATTATTAAGTCATGAAGAATGAATTCACCTTCTTTGGGCTCAAATGAATTTGGGATGAAAATCTCTTGAATCATGGTACCTCCTACTACCCACAGCCTGTCACACGGCTGGAACATTGTCATTACCATTCATTTAGTTAACCATCAAATCCTCATTGAGCACATATTTCATTATGCACTGAGTTTTTACATTCTGTAAATCCAAGTAGAAGAGACTTTAAGAGCTTGTATGCACAAAACGACTTGTCTGAAGAAATAAAATCAAAAGAATATGGCATCTCAAATGAATATGGAAATCACTCTTCATGGAAGATGGCGGATTACGTTTGTTTCATTGTTTCTGTAATGGGACTAATAGTTTGCGCTGAATAATTCATGCTATTTTGCCCAAGCCCCTTGAAAGCACTGGCATATCTCGAGGGACAGCTGGCTAAAGTTAAGGTACAGACTGTTGCCACAGACTTGAATACTGCCAAATGGCCTCCTGGGATATTTTTGGTAGTGCAGCATTTGACAGCACTGGCCGTGGAATTAACCAGACCTGGGTTCAAAGCCTAGCTCTACCTTTTGAATTGGGCAAGAGATCTAACCTCTTTCAGTCTCGATTTCCTCATATGTAAAATGAAGGTCAAAATTCATCCTCATTGGGATTTATATATATAGTGTTATAGGAACAAAAATTTCATTTTTCAATGAAAGGTCTTTTTCAGAGAGGGTAGGTTTGGTTAAAGGGAAAGCCTCTCTCCTGCCTAGTGCCTTGGATTTTGTTGTGCGAGTCTGGGAACAGGAGCTGGAGGGCAGGTGGGTACTGGGAGAACTCCATTATTCCTAGAAGAGGGAAAAGAATGGCGCGAGGAGCAGAAAAGGGAGAAGAGAGGTGAAAGGAGCCAGCAAGGAGAGCAGCAGGAAGGCAATGAGGCCAACGAAATGGCAGAGTGGTGGTGGGCCAGGGGACATTGTAAGAACTGTGAGGCTCCCTTAATCATTAAAAGTGTGTGGGTGTTGCTTTGGTGATCTCCATTTTCCATGTCATTGGCTGGTTTACTAGCTTCCTCTGCTCCTGACTCAATTTTTGATAAAGTCTGCTAAACTCATTAATGTTTCATGGAAGTTAGGTCATATGTGTGTTATATAAGTGGATGGGGGCCTGGGTTTTATGTCTGGATCAATGAGATGACACAGGTACCCAAGAGACAGAGGAGAATGGAAGCCCTTGGGAATTTGCAGAAAGCTGGTGAGAACTTTGGATTTTCACGGGTCTTGGTGGTTCTATCCAAGCTGACCTAGATTTCAAGGGGTCAGGCTTTAATTAACATCTGAGAATCAGTAGACAATATTTATTGAGCTTTTACTCTGTAGCAGATGCCAATATGTGAACATTGTGTACATTATCTCCGAATCAGTAGACAATATTTATTGAGCTTTTACTCTGTAGCAGATGCCAATATGTGAACATTGTGTACATTATCTCCTTCCATTCCCTCGACAAATACTTACTGAGAGGTAATCCTCACAACAAGTCAATTAAGTGTTAGAGTAACCATGTAATATTGAAATTGGCCCCCTTTTATAGATGAAGAAACTGAGCTTGAGGGAGGTTGTGTAACTGGCCCAAGCTTATCCAGCTAATATATATGTTTTAAACTCTGATCTCGAGATGAAGTATACCTCATTTCAAAGCCCATGCTGTTAATAGTTACTATGGCTTACCTTCCACTGTTCTGTACTGCCTTTTGCTATGAGGGTTGAATAGTGAAGATTGGTGTTTAAAGTTCTTGGCACATGGTAGGTTATTTAAGCCACATTCCCTGGAAGCAGACCCTGAGATGGGAATCCTGGTTCAAGGGATTTACTGGGGGAGGGCTCTCAGGAGAAGGCACAGGAGAGGAGAAAGTATAGGGCAGGTGTAAGGGTAAATTTTACATGTCAAATTGCATAGACCACAGGGTGGCCAGATATTTGGTTAAACATTATTCTGGGTATGTCAGTGAGGATGTTTCTGGATGAGGTTAACATACAAATCAGTAACACAGTAAAGCAGATTGCCCTTCCCAATGGGGGTGGGCCTCATCCAATCTGTTGAATGCTGGAATAGAACAAAAAGGCTGAGCAAGGGAGAATTTACTCTCTTTGCCTTACTGTCTTTGAGCTGGGACACCAGTCCCAACTTCTGCCTTCAGACTTAGACTTGAAACGGACCTATACCGTCAGATCTCCTGGGTCTCTGTCTTGCCAACTGCAGATTTGGAACTTCTCAGCCTCCATAACTGTGTGAGCCAATTCCTCATAACGAAAAATCTCTCTTTCTCTCTTTTGGTCCTGTTTCCTGGGAGAAACCCGACTAATATAGCAGGGGGAGGCGAAAGGAAGCTAAGCAAAGATGTGCTCTTAGCAAACATCAGCTTCAGCCTGAGCCCATAGGGACCTCTGGAGCATAATTATACTGCAGAGTTGGTCCCACCTTGAGGCCAGAGGCTGACCTTTGTATCCCTGAGTTAGTCATTTCATGAGGTCTGCTCTGAGTGTATGGTGAGGACAGTGAGGTGGCTCCCTGGAGAAGGGGACAGCTGCGAGTTAACTGCTGACACCCATAGCAACCACAGGATGGAAGAACTGGTGAGTAAAGAGGACTTGAATGGGGCACCAACAGCATTCACTGCAGTAGGCAATTAACTAGCAGCCATTACTATTCTCAGGTTTTGATTTATTTCCCACCCACTAATATGCTAACTATAAAGGAAATAAACCAGAATGCAGAAAAAATTGTCAGCAGTCTCACATTCCAACATATAAATTGCTTTTTCTCCAATCCTTGTGTGTCCATTTCTTTAATTTAGGTGTAAAAATAATATAAAGTCTTAAAATTGTTACAAATATAAAAGTAATAGTCCTAATTATGAAAAATTCCAACAATATAGAAGGTTATAGAGTGGACATTAGTCTTCCTTAGCCATCTCGTGCTACTCTCCTCCCTAGACATAGCCCTACTAGCATTGGGTCTGTGACCTTTCAGACCTTTACTCTGTACTTCCACTCTGTAGCCACTTACGCGTGCACGTATACGCATACCCAAACTGGAGTTAATAGGATCTTATTTCACATATTGACTGAGGACTTGTATGTTCTACCTAACAATATATCCTGGAGAGCTTTTTATGTCAGTGCGTATAGCTCTTCCTCAATCTTTTGAAGGTGCTGCGTAATTTTGCTAGCAGGTGTGTACCATAATGGATTTAATTATTCCCCTGTCGATGACATTTAGGTTCCCCATTTTTTCTTTCACAAACAATGCAGTAAAGAACTAGATAAAATTTCAGGTTCTGCTTTTTTCACTTAACTCTTTTGCTACACAGTCATAATTATTTTAAAATTGCACCATAATGGTCGATCAAGTTGATGTATCATCATTTATTTAATCATCTCCCTACTGCTGATTGTGTAGGCAACAAATGTTTATTTATACCCACATTTTTTTACACCTATTTTATTTTCTTGTTCTCAGGAGTAAGATTAGTGGATTAACTCTACAGAGCTTGGTTTCCTTTTTATTATGCTAAGCAAACTACTAGACAGCCTCTGCATGAAAGAAAGTTGTAGAGATGCATACATTGCATGGATCTATATATTGTATTAATGATAAACACAGGTAACTCTGCTATGAGGTGCAATGCATCCTCAGGAAATAGGTCTTAAAGTCAATGAAAGAAAGGTGGAGTCCTTTCTCCAAGGCCTGCGCTGAATGATTGCAAAGCTGGATTCCCATTACGAGGTGTGTGCTTTTGGCATTTGCTGTTCACACGTGCGTCTTGTTGGTAGAAACCAATAAGTGAATAGGCAAAGGTGGAGAGATTTGGAGTATTGGCATTTCTCAGGCAGAATCAATTCAACGGTGCAACAGTGATCTATACAAAGAAAATTAGTAACTGTTTGTATCAAGAACAGAGTAATTTACACAAATAATCATAGAATAACTTTGGTTACGTGCATTCAGGAAAAATATTATTATTATAGCTGCACTTACTTAGCACATGCTTAGTTCCCACAGCAATTCTTTAAGGCGAGTCCTTTGACACCCCTGTTTTATAGACAAGGAAAGCAAAGCACAGGGAGGAAGGTAACTTGCTCAGATCTTCCAGCTGGTTGGTGGCAGAGCTGGGATGTGACCACACCAGCTCTGATTTCTTGACCACAATGCTTTATTGCCTCTTGGTAAAGGGTCGTTTCATATCCTCTTACAGGTTTTATTTTCAACAAAGTAGCCATCATTCAAGGGAATGAATACTAGATAAGATTAAATTAAACCCGGTGTTACAACTGAGATTCTGCACAAAGAAAAAGAGTCGCTAGCTGAACTCCTTTGCAGACAATCTGTACAGGACTCAGAGGTTGTCAACTTTGAGGAGAGGTGGTCACAGAAGAAAATTTATAGGTTTTAAACTTATTTTGAGTTCCAAGGGAAGTCATAAAATTATTGATGTGGCTGCACATTTCTGGGAACAGATGAGTTAGATAAGACATTTCTGATAAAGAGACTTAAAAACTAAAAATATCAATTCTACATTTCACATACCCTGCGTGGGAGGGAGATTTCTGAAAGAGCAGTATCTTTCTTCACCACTTCACTCCAGATGGCTGCCCTATATGGAAAGGAGCAGGTAATGGTGGCTGGTTAGGGCGAGAAAAACCACTGGGGGGAGTAAGTGAAGGTGGAAAAAGGAGGAACATGCCTATTAAAAAATAATATTAATACTCAGTGGTTCTATAGTCATAGAAGGATTATTTTTTAGGAGCCATTTGAATCTGGAAAGGACAAGGCATTGTTGTACTTTTGAGAGATTCCAAAGAGCAAGAAATTAATTAAAAAAAATCAGCTCCATCGCCACTGGATCAGAGGTATTTATGCTGTCACATCTCATGCAGGCTTGAGATGTCATCTTAAAACAAAGGAATTCATCTTATTAGAACCTCTTCTCCATTTGCAGTTTCTAGGTGCCCAAAGGAAGATTTATTTCTGACAAATGAGTGTTAACATCATTAGTAATGATAGTCTAATGCCCTGAAACACTTCTTGAAAGACAGAAATTTAATTAGATGCTCTCCCTTTTGTAGTTAGGGGCTGAATTGTGCTGGTGGGCTGCCAGCCCACATACCCCTTTCTTCTCTTCCTATAACTATAGCAACCCTCCAAATTTCAACATACCTAAACTATAACTCCCCCACCCCTTGCCCCCGGGAGTTTGCCAGAAGAGAAAATCAATCTACCTTTTGGTTACACTATTACTACTACAACCACCACTGCCACCAGATTTGTCTGCTAGAGGCTAGGCCCTCTACTAGATGCCTTATGATGATCATCTCATTTAATCTTCACACGCTCATGAATGAGGGAGCAATCAAAGCCAAAGGCCCCACTGTATGTAGGGAGTGAGTTTTGTTCCCTGTGTTGGTGCTTATTGACTTAAGGGGAGCTGGCTCAGTGAGCTGTTATAAAGAGCAACTTTTGCCCTTTGAAGTTTTCCTCCTCTTTCAGTGTGCATCTTTTTGGTGTTTCCTAGGATTTTTGTTAAAAATTCTAGCTGTTCAGGAGACATTCAAAATTATTTTTTCAAATAATGGAGTTTCAAACATCACAGCTCCCATAAACATATTTCCTCGAAGGGCTTACAGTTCTCTCTAAGCATTCTGGGTATTAACAGAAGGGATTCTGGGTATTCTGTTCCTGACTTACTCACAGACCACAGCTTTTCAGTAGTGGCAACAGTACTTGTATCAAGAATATTGATCGGAAGTCGTCTCTTCTAAAATGGGATAATCTACCTCAGCTTCTTTTTACATGTCTTCTGAAAAACACTAGTCCTGTGTAATGCTTAACAAAAGGGCTCTATGTGTAAACACACATTGTGGGTATAAATTTCCATGTACAAACTTAGTTGTACAGGGAAATGTTGCCTTTCCTTATTTTCTGTAAATCAACCTAATTTTTTTTTTTAAGATTGGCCCTGAGCTAACATCCGTTATCAATCTTCCTCTTTTTTTTTCTTTCTCCCCAAGGCCCCCCAGTACTTAGTTGTGCGTGACAGTTGTAGGTCATTCTAGTTCCTGTAAGTGGGATGCCGCCTCAGCATGGCCTGATGAGCAATGAGCAGTGCTAGGTCCACACCCAGGATCCAAAACAGTGAACCTCAGGCCCCAGAAGTGGAGCACGCAAACTTAACCACCTGGCCGCGGGGCTGGCCCCAATCAGCCTAATTTTAAGAAGTCTTATCTTCCATCCCTCCAGCTTGATGGGACATTTCAACTTGGACATACTTGAAGTTCCTTCCTCTTCTCCCTTCAAGGAGTTGTGTCAAGATTCTGTGGTCTCACAGAGTGCCTAGGCGTTGGGCTGATGCCTATCCGCACTGCTTTCTGGGAAGGGGCTCACTCTCCCGACCGCACAGCCCTTCAGGTGGGCTCCCTGCTGCTGCTGTACTGTGCTCGGGGCACAGGGCCTTCGGTGAGGTGGGAAACTCTAGTCAAAGATCTCACTCTGGGAACTGGGAGGGTATAGGGAGCATGTGTCCCTGCTCTTGGGATCCCCAAAGCTCTCTTTCCTCTAACCCTGTTTGATTTGGAAATAAAATTCAAGAAGCCCTGCCATGCTTCTCCCCCGAGGCAAGAAAGAGTAGAACCTGCTTTTTTTTCTCTAATGGGGGATGGGAAAAGAGAAAGGACAGGGAGAAAATATGAACTAGTATTCCACAAAATTATCATATGAGTTTGGGAAACATTGCATATCCTGTTCCTTTCTTGGGTTTCCATAGCATATATTAACATATCAAAGGCTCTGAGAAGTCTTGTAATATGAAAATGTGTTTATATTTATTTAAACCAGAGGCTCCAAAATTTATTCGATCACTGATTCTATTCACATCCCACAGAGCTAGTGTTCTGGAAATGCTCTTTAGAAAATCTTTAGTAGTTCTGTGTGGACCCGTTACTGTCCATACCTGGAAGACTGTAGGAACAGGTTCTGGTGTCTTCTCACAGAGGGACAACACTCATTTCTGTCCTATGGAGTTCAACTATTCTCAACCTCCTGCTGTCCCCACTCCCCACTGCCTTTCCAATGTTCTAGAGGCAATAGGTACTCACAATCTGTTTCTAGAATGTACACCCTGTGCACACACATGGATGTTTTCAGAAAGATTGACCAAATCTGGGATACCAACCAAGATTAGCAAATGAGCACTAGAATAGGCCTGAAAAACTGCACTAACCTCAGCACTGCTCAGACACAAGGCCTGCTGAGGCTTTTTCTCCGTTCAGTGAACAGGCTGCTCATAGGACTTTTCACTACACAATGAGCTGAGAAGGGAGGCAAGCTTGGGCCCCAAGATTAAGACAGAAATCGCGCTCTAATACTGCCTGTCTTCCAGTATACTCTTTCACAGAGGCTCATGTGTTTTAATTCCTCTTCTACCTTTTGGGTTCTTTGCTTCTTTGTCCTGGGTCCTGTTCTCTGCCACTTTCCTTTGCTCCAGAATGATTTCTGACTTGTGATTTCCTCTTCTATCAGAGTTCCTACTGCTGTTCTACCTCAGCTGGGTAACGAAACCAAGCTGAGTAAACAAAACCCCACGGAGATGTGACATGCGAGTGACTGAGGGCCCCTTTGCACTCCCATTGTGTTGGTCTGCTTGCTTCTCTAATTAGAATTTCAGAGGAGAAACTGTAGGCAGGGGACTTCTTTTTGGAATCTTGTCCCTTGACATTTCCCCCCAGTGTGGGTCTGGCTTTAAGAAGGGAGTGGTACAAGAAAGTTGCATCCACAGCCTTGGAAAACCCATTTCTGGCCCCCTCAGTGCAGGAGAGGGGAGTTAGTCCAGCTTCCTTCCCCTTCTTTCACAAGATTTTGGTCTGAAGCCTGAGGTCTGATTGATTTTGTTGATATTTTTACCTCTATAAATGAAAGAAAACCCCACTCCCTGAAGGAAACCAAATGCAGCTGTGAACCTCAGAAGTGTCAGAGGGAGGAATCCCATTGTGTGTGCGTGGGGTGGGGGACGGGGTTCAGCTGTAAGCTTGGGGCTCCTAGGAAACACAGGACTGTGGGAAGCCTTGATAAGGCAAGAAAAGGTTTCTCCGTGTTAGCTGATTAGGGAGATTTCAGCTGGCCAGCTAACTTCTTCTCACTCCACTTAGCTGATCCTAGAAATCTTGGCTTAGCTGCAGAGCTGTATCAATTATGGTAATTTACATAAATTATTTACCAATTATCCTTAATTAGCAGGCTGCACGATAATGATTATGCATATCATCTAATGTGTGCCAGATCAACTTGGTTGTAAGATTTATTGGATCGCAATACTAATCATTGTGCACATCTGCTTAGTCTTTGTGA
Organism: Equus caballus; assembly: GCF_041296265.1. Taxonomy (NCBI): domain Eukaryota; kingdom Metazoa; phylum Chordata; class Mammalia; order Perissodactyla; family Equidae; genus Equus; species Equus caballus. Next base: position 19,603,846 of record NC_091704.1, read on the forward strand.
GTTGCTCACGTGGTATGGACGTTTTCTCACACTGGGAAAACAATGGCGGTAACATTGGGAGGCACTTACTATTTGCTGATGAGCTGAAGGAAGAGAGAAAGTGAGCAGTGATGATTAGTATCTGCTCCCAAACCCAATAAATGCAGATGATTGGTTCTGAAGATAAAGTAAGGCCAATTGCACTTCATTAGAACACAAGTTTCTATCCTCAAGGGCAGGAGCTTATGTCTTCTTCACATTTCTACCTTAGCCTCTAGCATAGTAGGAATTCAATAACCATTTGTTGATTTGAACTGAGTTTGACATGGCACTAGGTTCTATTTCATGGCCAAAACACTAATAGTCATTATCACAAAATAAAATTCTGAGGCTATTTCTTCTACTGTCTTGACAGTAGATAAGATCACCTACGTGGGATTTTATGGAGGCCTTACAAAGTCCTACCCATAGCACGAAGTGCTGTGCCTGGAGTTCGTGACATATGTTGCCCGTATCACTCTACAGAGTTAATACCACATTTCCTGAGAAGGAGAGTTAAGCTCGTCAGCTGCTAAAACACACATGGCAATGCGTTAGGGCCATCATTAATGCAAAAGCCATGTGTAGATAGTATCAAATAATCTGTGTTTGCTAAGTTGTTAAAAAAATTATTATTATGAGAATGTCATTTTCACATGATATAACTCAAACAGTACAATTCAAACTGTTCAGTAGTGAAAGGTGAATCTTGCTCCCACCCCAGGCCTCCAGTCCTGCTCTCCAAAGGCAAATACAGTTAACCGTTTCCTTTGATTCTGTCCAGAAATCTTCTATGCGTATATTTGAATATATGTAGATAGTTTTGTTTGAAAATTAGGTACTTAGTAATTAGGTAGTATTTATGGCATACAAAAAAGTATATCATTTATGAAGAATAATGCCACAAACATACGTGTTCCCACCCTCCAATTTAATAAATGAAGCCAATAAGTATAAAGGCACTTAAACATATTTACCCTTCCTACTCTTGTCACTCAAGCATTTTAATACCCCTTTGTGATCTCCTCTCCCTCCAAGAGGTAATTGCTCTTCTGAATTTGGTCCCATGCCCGCTTTTTATACTTTTATGATATATTTATATACCCTAAGCAATATAAAGTAATGCTTTTAAACAATATGTTTTTGAAATCACATTGTACATATTCTTCTGCCACATGATTTTTCACTCAGTACTGTGTCATCCATGTAAATACATATAATTATAGTTTGTTCAGTTTCATAGCTGTATGGTATTCCATTATATGGACATCTTACAATGTATACATTAACTCTCTTTGTGATGGATAGTTAGGTTGTTTTCAGTTTTTGCTACCACAAACAATACCGTAATAAGCAATCTTGTACGTGCCTCCTCACGTAAGTGTGTGAGTTTTCCTAAGGTGTGTACCTACGAATGAAATCGCTCACTCATGGGATATGCACATTTTAAACTTTTCTAGATAGTGCCAATTTGTTCTCTAAAGTGATTGTATATTTCCTTTTAAAATTTGTTTTTAAATTATACAAAGGACTTGTTCTAGAGCGATCTGCGTGTGATGGACAATCCGTAGGTTTTAGAATTGTATTGATTTACCTATCAACATCCATTTCTTTCTAAAGATGTGCTTCTGGCAGGAGGTGGGGCTAGGCTTTGAACCCAGGACTGCTGTTTCCAACCCTGTGTGCTTTCTCTTGCTTCATATTCTGTCTCCTCTCTACCTGAAGGCATCCAACGTCCCTGTGTGTATGTGTCTTTCTGTGGCAGAAATTTGAGCCTAAATGAAAGTCTGAGTCCTGCTGTAGTTTGGGCTGCGCTTTGTTTGTGGGATTGCAGAGGAGAACCCACCTCCTTGGCTTCCTTCGATCACTGCTGCATCGGAGCATTTTTTCTCCTCTTTCTCCTTTTCCTCCTCCTTCTTCTACACTTAAGTCCATGTTTTTGGACCCTAAAGTAATACACATCTCCCATTCAAATATTCCCACCCTATTCTCATTTTGCTCAGCAGACTAACTATCACCAACATTTGAGTGGGTATCCTTCCAGTTTCTTGTGGGCATATTTTTTGAGACCATGTAATACCCTATTTCTCACCCAACTTTCACCCACTAGTTTTAGTATCCATCGATGATTACTGCCTAAAACAGTTATTACTGTGGTGGTTGATTATTAGTGATATATAATCTTATTTAAACCTCAAAATCACCTCAAGATATATATTGTATTGTTCTCATTGTGAGTATAGACAAAGCAGCAAGGGAATTAATGAACCTGAAGGCTGATAGTCGTTATCTAACTTCTGAATCCTGACTCAGTATACAAAGCAAAAACAAAAACAAAGAACCAATCGATTAGCATTAGATTAACCCACAGTTGCAATGGGCTAACGCTAGATGTATTAAAAGTAAGAGTAAAAGTTGTATCAGGGATGCTACAGTCTCTTGATCCATCTTTAAGAATATGATTGTATGAGAATTTAAATACGTATGAATCTTATTCTGTACCTTTAAAAAAATGCAGCACAGTTCAGAATAAAACTGCGCCAACAACTTGAACTTCATCTGAAAGAATTTATTTGCTGAAGTTGCCAAAAAAAAAAAAAAAAATCCCAAATGCAAAACTTATCTTAAGTGGTGTTGTGCAGCATGAAGGCCTGTAGGCAGCTTCTGGACTCAAGAGCCAAACTAAAGAAAGCGTACGTTGATGTTTTATTCTAATACGATCTGCGGCAGTCACCTTCTCTTAAAAAGGAGCGTTAAAATTTCACTGCACATCAAGAGACGTGTTCTTGCTTCTAACCCTCATGTTTAAAAACATGTATATTGGGGGAAAGAATGCTTCACGTCCTTATCAAGCAGGGCATAACAAAATTGGAAATTGGTTTGTGATTTATGGCACCTCCGGTGGCACACTGAAGTGTGTAGTAAAATTAACTTTTGGTATATGCAGTAGCTGCCTGCACAGCATGACTAAAGAAAGACCCTGTGAGTAGGAGAGGTTGCAGATGAATGAGGCCAGAAATGGAAAACTTCCACTGGTCCAGGCAGCACAGATGTGTGTTAAAATTTGCTAGCATTTGCATTCAATCTTTGTGGCTAGTAGGAACACAGACTCAGAAGGCACTGAAGGTCCTTCTCTCTTCCTTCCTCCAACCACCTGGACCTATGAGAGTCCATCTGATACAAGGGTCTCTTTGTCTGTTGTCAAGTCAGGGCTGCTACGGGTGGGCAAGCAAAGAAAGTCAAGCACAAGTCCAGACGGCAGTTGCATAAGACCACATTGTTACAGTCTGGGGCTTGGGAGGCATTTTTGGCCAGCAAGACCTTTTGAACACCCACAGGAGCTCGGGGTTGTGGACACAGCCATGGATAGGGAAAATATTTGATAGCAGAGCACTTTCTGGAAATTCCCACATGGTGAACAAGGATGTGCAGTGTAATTTTAGTTTCATATTAAAATTACTTGAAGCAGGACCTGGGACTGTATTGGGTTTGCAGACCTTTCCCTTAAGGAAATCGCCAAATACAACACTTGAGCTTTAGGATTGCATTGCAGTAGAATAAACCAAAAAGGGGCTAATTTACTTTTGTACCCATGCCATTAATGTAAATTGGTTATTAGCTGTTTATGCTAAAGAGCAGCGGTGTAAAACATAAAGGTAGTTTTATTAACTACATTTTGCCCTCTGAAATCTGCTGTACACGGAGTTTACAATCCTTGATCTTTTTCCCCTGCATGCAGTATGGCATTTACTCTGCCTAATTAACATATTTATTAACAAATTACTGCCCCCTTTCTGCAGTTTGCATTTTATACCACATCGCCACAATGAAGTTAATAAGACAGTCCCATGCCCTGCTTTTCTGATTCTTCTGGAATGTTGCATTAGCCTTTTTGTCTCCTCTTGTCTTCCTTTCTTTTTAGGCAGGGGTAATTAAAGAAAAATGGCATTACAAACAATGGCAATGCAGGATAACGGAGACGTAAATGAGTTTCAGTGTCACATCCCCTTTTTGAGACTCTGGGTAGGTGTAAGCAGGGATGTAGATGCGGAGGGACCAAATCTTGCACCTCATCTTTGCCCTCAAAGCCTCATCTCGCTCACCACTCTGGGTACCGCTCTGCCTACAGGGAAGGTCCCTCTTCTCGTTCCTTCTCTCATACTGATCACTCTAGGAGGTAGAAACCTTGAGTGAGGATCAAGAGCAAGAGGAATGTGGGAACAATTCTTAAGAAATTAAGAAAAAAAGCTTTAGCATTTAAGTACGCATTTGTTATAAAAAGTTTCCAGAACTGAGTTTCTCAAACTTAACGATACTGATGTCTGGATATTAGGCATCAAAATTAACTAAAACCTTCTAAGAGTGGGTCCCAGGAGATTCCAGTGTGCAGCCAGGGTTGAGAACTGCTGCTCTCAAGGCTTTCCAGACCAAGAATTCTCAAATCTTTTGGTGTGGCAACACCCTTTTTTGTTTATTTTTTATGACGCCACCTAACTGAAAGTATGTGAAGATTTTAAAAAATTTATTCTTAAAAGTAAACTTAAAATGAATTTAGTTTTGAGAATTCGGGGTGGAATTTACTATGAGGCCTTGAAATAATTGGAGTCCATGCATAAGGGTTATCAATCCTGGCCAGGGATCCACCGTTCTATAAGTATAAGCCTTATTCTTTCTCAAGTGTCTTCCCTTTAAATTCCATCCTCAAAGCCACACTCACAGAAGGGCTTTCTGTTGCCTTATGGACCCAAGAGGATGGGTGCTTTCAGCACACCTGTCTGTTTCACCTACTTGCCCTCTTTGAGCTCCTTTGTTGCCCTTTCTCTCGTGTTCAATGCTTAGACCTTATTTCTTGTCTATATATTTAATGTTTCCTTGCAAATGGCTTGAAATGCTACAAAAATGTAATGTGAAAAACCAGAGCAATTTAGAGAGATCTGACAGTAGAAAAGAGAGATGGTAGGGAGCCCTTACTACGGATATGATGTTAAGAAATCTTGTGGGTGATGGCTATGCTTTTCCCGAGAGAGAGGTTTTCCCAAGGAACCTCTCATCCTTCTCTCATCAGGATTTTAGCCTGGTCTGGGAAATTGCTGTAGTGAATGGGTGCCATATTCTTATCTTCTCACTCTACCCCTTCCTGACCCCATCACCTATGATTTCTTCATCAGTGGGTTAAATCCATGTCAGAAAGAGAAGAGGAGTACCCAAGTGGATTGCTGAAAGATGCATCTGAAACAAAGGCCCACGATGAAGGGAGAATCCGTTTGTGGATTTCCACTGTTTCTTGGTTCTGAAAGAGGATCCGAGTGAGAAGTCCTACCTTGTGTGATGGGTACGAATTGGCTCCATGACACTCAGGTGCAATACAAAAAAAGTATATCCCTTTGTGTTTAAAAGATCAAATTGTATGGTATACAACATTTGTTTCTTAACTGCCTATGGTGCCTCTAGTCATTTGGAAGGTGCTGTTACTATGCTCTCTGTTCTTGAGGGAGGGGCAGCCTGAAGCCCATGCTTGCTGTGTCTGTGTCTCCTCTTCTCCCTGCCAGGTGTGCTTAAGACAAGTTGTATCAGTGCAGGAAAGGGCATCAGGACAGAATAGTTCATTGGAGTAAAACTTAGATGCCTAGGCCAGAGATAATTCCACGGAGTTATGCTGTTCCTCTTCAAGCTCATAGTTAGCCAAGAGTGATACTTAGACTAGGGTGCAGGTGTCCAACTGTCTTGACATAACCCAATATCACAATAGCATGAAAAGCGATATTCTATCTTTATTTAGGACTTAAACTTCTGGGAAGGAAGCCAGTTAATTTAATTTAATTTTTAAGAAACCGCTTTCTTGAGGTATGATTGACATGTAAAAAGCTGTACATATTTAACATATACAACTTGAGGAGTTTTGAGATAAGTATACACTCGTGAAACCATCACCACCATCAAGGCCATAAATATATCCATCTCGTCCCAACGTTTCCTCCCACCTCCATTATTATTGTTAAATGAGTTTTCTTTGGTGGTGCGAATACTTAAGATCTATCTTCAGCAAATTTTAAGTATACAGTACAGAATTGTTACCTATAGGCACTATGCTGAATAGTACGTCTCCAGAATGATTTATCTTGCATAACTGAAACTTTGTACTCTTTGACCATTGTCTTCCCATTTCCCCCTCCCCCAGCCCCTGGAAACCACCATTCTACTCTCTGCTTCTATGAGTTTGACTATTTCTGATTCCACATACAAGTAAGATACAGTAAAGTCATGTGCCACATGATGGACTGCATATATGATGTTGGTCCCATAAGATTTGTACCATATAGCCCAGGTGTGTAGTAGGCTATATCATCTAAGTTTGGTAAATACGCTTTATGATGTTCACACAATGACAAAATCACTTAACAACACATTTCTCAGGACATAACCCTGTCTTTAAGTGATGCATAACTGTATTTGTCTTTCTGTGTCTGGGAAGCCAGCTATTTTAATCCTGTGTATCAAGAAAAAGCAAAAAGACCCTAAAACAGGTTTCCTAGCTTGGAATTAGTTCATAGGTCCCCTAAGGGTCTGCCTGGGCTTTGATAGATTTGTGCACCTCCTGATATTGAATGAAAAAAATTAGAGCAGATTTTGAATACCTTTTTTGGGTACAGGGTTTGAGACATCTACTAGATTTTCATGGTGATTTTGGCCTTAAATGGGTTAATAACCACTACTGATTCTGCAATTTAGGATTAAGAGAAATGTGCCTTATATGGGCAGGGTGGGAAGCCTTTACAAACAAATATTTGTAGTTACCGTAGATGTGCTAACCTATAGGAAGTTGATTCCTCAGTTCTAAAGCCCTGTCTGATTCTTGTCCCCCGCCCCCCCGGCATCAGGTTACCCATCAGAGCCAAATGAATGCAGGGGAGACATGGAACCAGTAGGAAGGCAGGCCCTTCCTAGGCTCTACCTGCCCTGGCTGCCAGCAGAATCGGACAACTCGGGTGAAGCGAGGGCCTGGGTGTTAGAGCGGAGCCGGAGAGGCAGTAGCCATGGGCGTGTGATGACGTTCCATCCATTTCCCTGTTGGTGCAGGTGAATCCTTAGTCCAGTGTCCTGGAAAACACAAGCAGTGGCTACTGGTTTCTTCATCCTGAAAATAATAGACTCAGGGATTTCTTTGAGGAAATAGAGCCACATAGTGCTACATAAATTTCATTACTCTTATTATCACTCTGAATTTAATTTGATTTAAAAATTTTATTGGTCCTAATTGTAGCAGTTATGAATGTTGATGTTATTTTACGCCATTTCTAATTTCTATAAAGAATATCGATCTTTGCTTCTTAATAATTGAAAATGACTGCTGCTTAATGGATTCATGCATTCATATGGAATTTCAATCTTTGGCTTTGACATTCAGGGTTAGTGCATATTATCAGGTCCTTTAGAAATTACATGTATTGTTTTCTAAATCCAGTAACGTCTGATCTGTATGATCTAATAGTCTGACGTTTTTCATTATGGAGGAAAATTAGTCAATTTGGAATGCAAAAAAGCTAATTAAACATATTTTTATATGCAAAAATAAGAATAGTACTTAATGATATTTTGCTATTGGTTTTTACTAAAGATTTTCTTTTTCATTTGGAGTAATGCCAGATGAGGATCTCTCTGTAGACGGTAAGAGTGTGTGTTTGACTTTGTACCAGGCACATTTCTAGTTTTGACAGAGTTAACACATATTTGGACCACCCTTATTAAACAGGCTGCTATGTTAGGAAGATGTATAAATACTCAGGAAAGGGTTTGTAAGAGAATAACCCGCTGCACTCTATTTGTGTTATGGTCACTGTATGCATAAGCTAATTTTAAATACTAAAACTCTAATTATAGGAGGCCACTTTCCTGAAGGACGGGCCATGTTGGGAAGAGAGGTGAGGACGTGGGGAGTGAGTCACAGGGCCAGATGAGTGAGTCGGTAGAGATGGTAGGATCATTCTTTGGGGTCCCCCTGTATCCCGGGGGAGAAACTTGGAACTGGGTTTGTTCCTTTGATTGTAATTTGGAGGATAGCACTTGGATGGAGTACTTCCATAGATAACCCTCAGATTTCTGAGGAATAATAATAAGCTGCAATTTTGATCTAGGGGCAGGAAAGTCCTTACAGAAGAACCCTAACTAAGTAATACGGTGTATGTTGAGCTAAGTGGTCTGTGGTTCAAGAGCAATTACCGGGGGAGAGGAGATCTGGGGCTCAGCAAAACACTTTCATACTTTTACTGAATTTCTTTGGGTTCAGATTCCTTATGTTTCTGACTGGTCCTGTTTATGTTTTCTTTATTCATTATTATTTCTTTATTCATTGGTTTTTAAATAAATGCTGCTTGAATCCAACTGCTTAACTCAACTATACATAGGGAAAACAAGGAATGGGTGTTGGCTGGGACTTGGATCCAGAGAAGAGTGGGCCCAGACATATAATCAAGAATGATTCCTTACTTTAAGGTCAACTGATTAGCAAACTTAATTCTATCTGCTTCTTTAATTCCCTTTGCCGTGTAACATAACATCTTCACATGTTCTGGGGATTCGGACATGGGCATCTTTGGAGGCCATTATTCTGCCTGTCAAAGATAGAAATGTTCTATATCAGTGCTGTCTAATACAGCAGCCACTAGCCACAAGTGGCTATTTATTGTTATTATTATTTTTTTAAAGATTGGCACCTGAGCTAACATCTGTTGCCAATCTTCTTTTTTTCCCTCTTCTTCTCTCCAAAGCTCCCCAGTACATCGTTGTATATTCTAGTTCTAGGTCCTTCTCGTTGTGCTATGTGGGACGCCGCCTCAGCATGGTTTGATGAGTGCTGCCATGTCTGCCCCCAGGATCCAAACTGGTGAAACTCTGGGCCACCAAAGCAGAGTGCACGAACTTATCCACTCGGCCATGGGGCCGGCCCCCACACATGCTTATTTAAATTTAATTAAAATAAGTAAAATTAAATGTTCAGTTCCTCAGTCGCATTAGCCACAATTCAAGTGCTCAATAGCCACATGTGGTTATTGGTTTGCATAATGGACAGTACCACTCTAGAGAGGTAGAAAGTGCAAGATAACGTAGGTCTTGGTACTTCTCAACCTCTTCCATTTAGGAACCCTTGAGAATAGATAAACTTGCACCGATGGCACTAGGAGATGTGGGCTAGCCCAACGAGACCTGATTCAAACAGGAACTTTCTTTAGAGATGCTTGCTAATTCTTATTTTGTCCAATAACGTATCCAAGTTTATTTTATTAAAGAAAGTATATATATTTCCAAATCTTCAAATAAAACCAGCATTCTGGAAAAGTCACCATGTTTATTCGAGAACTCCCCCGGTCCATTGCCACATACTCCAGTGCTGATACATACACCAAGAGAATTCCAGCTGTAGAAATTTCTGGGCAGAGGAGGAATACGGTCAGATTTGAAGATGGCCCCCAGGGAGCAATGGCCTGGGGGGAGGATAGCTTTGACAGGAAATAGTCTAGAGGTAGGGAGACTAGCTAGGAGGAGGATTATATATCCTTGCCCTCTTTAACTCAAGTGACATTAAGAGATTTGCTTTGGCCAATGAAATGTGAGCCAAAGTGACATGTGTTACTTTGGAGAAGAAGCTTTGAAAGTCAGTTCCTGCCTTGTGATACTCTCTTTACTCTCTTTGTGATACCCTCTTCCCTAACAATAAGTAATGTTTCAGATGAAGACTGTTCCATCAACCTTGATCCCAGAATGAAGACAGTATGGAGCAGAACTACAGCTGACCCATGATGGGCATTCAATGTGAGCAAGAAATTAACTTATATTTTTGTCAGCCACTAAGATTTTGGGATTATTTGTTACCACAGCAGAACTTAGCCTCTCTTGATTGATACAGAGATGGTGCAAGATAGTTGGACAAAGATCTTGGCTGTATAAAATCTCAATTAAGAGATATGTTGACTTAAAAATGGTTACAATTCATGGGCGACCCTGATCTTTAAGGTTTATTTATGCTTTTTTCCTTTATCTACATAACAGACATTCATTTTTTATATTTCACGTTAAGGTTCTTTTTACTATTTAGTTTATGCTATCAAATTATATCATTATATGATCAAATTATATGATGCCAACATTATTTCATAATACTCTCTGATTGGATTTGGGTTGCAAGAACAGAGCATGGAAACAATTTAGTGGAGACACAAGATTTTTCTGTTAGCTAGAATTATTGGAAATTGAGGAGATGGGTTTGCATCTTTCAGATGACATTCCTCCCTGGTTTATTCCATTGAGTAGTCGTTAGTTTGAGATTGCCCTTCCAACCCCAAATCCAAAGAATAGATACAATTTTGGTAGCTATTTTTATAAAGGGTTGAGGACTAAAAGCAATTAATGGTTGACTTGGATCTTTTTCTCCTTTCCCTAATCAGTAATAAGTGATACTATCTGTTTTCCTAAAGCAATAAATAATGGTACTATTATATCTGATCAACAAACTATGTCATATTACACAGTCCAAAATTGGAATGTATATCCCAAATGCAATTGGCCTTCCTCTGAAGATGGAGATTTTAATAGTCAGAAGAGACCCAGTAGCAGCATGAAAAAAAAAATGCTATGAGTCACTCACAGTAGTCATGTCATTTCTTGGGTACAACTTTGAGCAGTTTATATTATTGTTACTTGACCTGTTTTTACGTAAGTGAAGGCTTGTAAAGAGAGTGGAGTTACTGGTGGTGAAGGAGAACAAGTCTATTAATATAGGTATCATAAGCCAGAGGGTTTATAATGACTTGACTGAGGTCCACTGTTTACCTCGATGGGTTTCTATTTCCGTTTTTTGTTTCCTCTAGTACAAAAATGTCTTTTGTTGCTCTTTGTTAGCTAAAAGTATGAATCTTAAAAAATAGGGAAGCCACAATCCATCTGCTTTTCATGGACCCTCAAGTGGTGGTGGTGAGGGGGAGATGGGAGCAAACCGGGTTGATGCGTAAGCTCATCAGGACTCAAAATGCTGTAGATTGCTTCTACTGACAAAATTCTTCACTTGTTAAGGGAAAAAATGTGAGAGGAAGATGCATTAGGTGGTATCTTTGTTTTTTTCTTGACATTCTTAGGTCATTTTGGGAAGAGCACAGGAAAACTGTCATACATTTCCAAAGGACTAGGCTATGAATGTTAAATTTCATAAACCATGTATTTTTGATGCATATTATTATATAGCCACTCTGCATACAGCACCTAGAACAGAATTGACATTTTTCCCCCAATGAGGGAAGAATTTTGTCAATATAAGCCTTTCTACACATTAAGCCAGGAAACTGTATAGTAGAGTCAAATGTCTTAAAGTAAATTGTTACAAAATGAGTCATATTTCCTCCAAGGAGTTATAGTAAAATTAAAGATTATTTTTCTGACTTAAGAGTTGATAGTAAATAAATCACAGATATATAAATATATTGTAGAGAAGAGATACAGGTGTAAATCAGTAATAATTTAAATGTAAATTAATGAAGTAATAAAGTGGGAATAAATCCACAAGGAAAGGCCAATGCAATATAAGGTGCACGTGCGACACAAGAAAACTCATGCATCATGAATTTGATCCAAAATTAATGACAGCTATAACAAACATTGATTAAACATTGAATGACCCACAATTTTACCTGCCTCCTTTGGAGTGATGCTCCAGGCCTTCAAAAGAAGCAATCCATTGAAGTTTTAGCCAATGTGTTCTTTTTCTGTGACAGTAAACTTCCAGTGGAAGACAATCACTGTTTACTGTTATCACTGATCTTAAAATAGCAGGTATTTCATAAATGAGTGTTATTGCTGATTATGGGGCTGTTTCTTCCTCCAAAAATTATTTTCTAAAAAGAGGCTGATTATTCCATTCACAATAGCATAAAAATATGAAGTACCTAGGGATAATCTTAACAAGAAATGTATAGGTCCAATATGAAGAAAACTAAAACTTTACTAAAGGAAAGAGAAGACTATTTCTTTGGTGGGGGGTGGGGTTAAATGTCTTAAAGATATGAATTATGTAACTTTTTTCAAAATAAGTTTAATGTAATTCTGATTATTATTCATATAGACTATTTTGAGAACTTAAAAATAATTCCAAAATTGTTCTGGGAGAAAAAAATAGAGAATGACCAAAGAATTTTTTGACAAAGAATCACAATGAGAGAACACTTATACTATCATGTATTAAAATGTATTACAACTTCACGCCTGTTAGGGTGGCTATTGTCAAAAAGAGAAAACAAGTGTTGGTGTGGATATGAAGGAATGAGAACCCTTGTATGTTGCTAGTGGGAATGTCAAAAGGTACAGCCACTGTGGAAAACAGTATGGCAGTTGCTCAAAAATTAAACATAGAATTACCATTTGATCCAGCAGTTACACTTCTGATTATATACACAAAAGAATTGAAAGCAGTGACTCAAACAGATATTTGTATACCAGTGTTATTAGCAGCCTTATTCACAATAGCCAAAAGGTGGAAACAGCCCAAGTGTCCATTGACAGATTAATGGATAAACAAAATGTGGGCTATACATCCAATGGAATATTATTCAGCCTTAAAAAGGAATGAAATTCTGATACATGCTACCACACAGATGAAACTTGACACATTATGCTAAGTGAAATAAACTAGACATAAAAGGACAAATATTGTATGATTCCACTTATATGAGGTACCTAGAATAGTCAAATTCACAGAGGCAGAAAATAGAAGAGTGGATTCCATGTACTGGAGGGAGAGGGAGTGTGGTGTTATTATTTAATGGGTCCAGAGTTTCAGCTGGGAAGATGAAAAAGTTCTGGAGATGGATGGTGATTATGGTTGTACAACATTGTGAATGAACTTAATGTCACTGAACTGTACACTTAAAAATGGTGAAAATGATAAATTTTATGAGGCTATATATATTTTACCACAATAAAAAATCCCCCTCAAAACTGTATCACACAGTTAGAGTTGCAGAGTAATTGCTCAATATTGGTACCCAGTTCAACATAACCACATGGACAGTCAAGAAAGAAACTCTAGCATGTTAATGAATTTAATATGTGATATAAATAGCTATCATAAATAAGTTGGAAAAAGAAGAATTATTTAATGAATACTGGGACAATTAGTGAACTATTTTGGGTAAAAATACATACTAAGCTTTTATTATAATCTAAAATACCATGTGGATCAAGGTGTTCAATTTAAAACTGAAGCCATGAGGATGTCAGCAACATGGCTGAGTGAGTGGTTCCCTTTGTCTCTCCCTCTTCAAACTACAGCTAAATGGACATTCATAAGTCAACGGAGGATACCCACACAGCACTTCAGGATGCCTGAGAGACCCATGCTGCTATACATCAGAAGGTGGATGGACTATCCCCAGGGAGGAGTGGAGATGGGCGAGAACTCTCCAGCCCCCAGACAGCACAACGTGCAAGCAACTGTTCTCCTGGCTGAAGTGCTCATAGCACTGCCTCAGCCCCGAGGTGCACGTGTACCTCAGCGCAACTGTGGAAACAGGTGACTGCATCCCTGAGCCCCTCATGATTGCTCTTTGGTCTAGAGGGAAAGCTCACAGTCCCACCATAGCTCCAGGGAGTGACTCAGGCTCAGACCCAGTGGGGAGGCCCCACCAACAAGCACAAAGGCTGGTGCGACTTAGGAGCGGACGGGGCACAGCTTCAAATCTGGGTGATCAAATCCCTGGCTGCCTTAAATGCTCATAGCTCTGCTGTAGCCCCAGAGGGGAAAATGAGACCCAGTAGGACCGTGGGGGCAGGTAGTAACAACCCTGAGCCCCAGTGTGATCTTTCCTTGGTCCAGTGGGAAAATGCACAATCCCACCATGGTCTCAGGGAGAGACTTGGCTCGGTCCTAGTAGAGAGGCCCTGCCCACCAAGCACAAAGGCTGCTATGACCTAGGACCAGACCATGGCACAGCCGCAAGTTCAGGTGAACAAACTTCCAGCTGTTTTAAATGCCCATGGCTCTGCTGCAACCCCAAAGGGGGAGGTGCAACCCAGCAGGACTGTGGAAGCAGGTGGTAACAACCCTGAGAGCCAGTATGATCACTCCTTGGTCCAGTGGGAAAACCCACAGTCCCACTGCAGCTCCAGAGAGTGACTCAGGCACTGTCCCAGTGAAGAGGCCTCACCCACCAAGCATAAAGGCTGGTGCAACCTAGGAACAGATGGCGGCATATCTGAGGCCCAGGTGAAAGTACCAGTAGGAACTGCAAACATTGACAGTATCACAGAAGTCCTGAAGGGTCAGTACAACCGGTGGGACTGTGGAGCAGGTGGCAGCAGCCCTGAGCCCCTGTGTGATCACTCTCTCAACCAGTGGGAGAGTCCATAATCCCACTACGGTTGCAGGGAGTGGGGCTGGCTCAGACCTAGTGGGGAGGCCCCACTCATCAAGAACAACAGCGGATATAACCAAGCACCAGATGGCAGCAGAGCTGTGAGTCCAGGTGAATAAACTCCCAGCTGCCTTGAAAGTCCATAACACTGCTGTGGTCCCTAAGGGGAGAGGGCATCTGGGAAGTCTGTGGGAGCAGGCAGCAGCAACCTGGAGCCCCTGTGTGATTGTTCCCACAGTTGGCGGGAGACCCAGAGGGCCACAGTGATGTCAAGAAGTGGCCCAGGCTTGGACAGGAACAGCTGATGGGGATCCTCATGGGTGCAGATTACACAGCTCCTGCCCCATTTCCCCAGTGGCAGTAAGTGGAAACTGTGACCAAATTCTATGTCTATGCAGAGGCACAAATCCTCACTGTCAAGTAGTATGGAAAAATATATTGAATCTCTAGAACAAAGTGAAAATGGCAAATATCCAGAAATTAATCCTGAAGACACAGAAATCTACAATCTAAATGACAAAGAATTCAAAATAGCTATCATTAAAATATTCAACGAGTTAAAAGAGAATACAGATAGACAATTTAATGAGTTCAGGAGCTACTTCACAAAGAGTTGAAACTATAAAGAAGGACCAGTCAGAAATGTTGGAGATGACAAATACAATGGAAGAGATTAAGAAAAATCTGGGCTCCCTGAACAGTAAAGCTGATATTGTGGAGGACAGAATTAGCAGTGTGGAGGACAGGAATATAGAAGAGCTTCAGATAGAGAGGAAGAGAGAACTAAGACTGAAAAGAAATGAAGAAACTCTCTGAGAAATATCCAATTCAATTAGGAAATGCAACATAAGGATTATAGGTATCCCAGAGGGATAAGAGAAGGAGAAAGGAGCAGAAAGCTTCTTCAAAGAAATAATAGCTGAGAACTTCCCAAACCTGGGGAAGCAGCTGGAAATCCATGTGACAGAAGCCAATAGATCTCCAACCTTTATCAATGTAAAAAGACAAACTCCAATGAATATAGCAGGAGAGCTGACAAAAGTCAATGACAAAGAAAAAATATTAAGGGCAGCAAGGCAGAAGAAAATAACCTACAAAGGAACCCCTGTCAAGCTGTCAGTGGATTTCTCAGGAGACTAGGAGAGAGTAGAATGATATATTCAAACTTATGAAAGACAAAAACTTTCAACCAAGAATACTCTATCCAGTGAAAATATCCTTCAAATATGATAGAGAAATAAAAACTTTCCAAGTTAAACAAAAGTTAAGGCAGTTCATTGCCACAAAACCCCCTCTACAAGAAATTCTCAGGAAGGTCCTCATACCAGAAAAGAAAAGGAAAAGTTTACAATACCATATCTATTCAGATAGACAAAATCAGAAAATTGCAGCTTTCTATCAGAACAGGTTAGCAAATACTTAATTATAACATTAAAGATAAAGAAAAGGAAAACACCAAGAACACATATAATCTTGTCATTTTAACCATAAATTCACAACACAAGATGAAATAAGACGTAACAATAACAACTAAGAAGAGGAAGAGGAAAAGGATGGAACTGGCTTAATCTAAGGAAATAAGAGGCTATTAGAAAATGGACTATCTCATCTATGAGATTTTTTATACAAACCACATGGTAACTAAACAAATAATTAGAACAGAGACACAAATTATAAACAAGGAGAAAACTAAGAAAACCAGCATAGAAACCTACCTTACCGAATTGGTAGTCTGAATTATATGGGATGAGAAACAAAGGAAATGCAGGAGAACCAGAAAACAAGCAATAAAATGGTAGAATTAGGCCCTCATCTATCAATAATCACTCTAAATGTAAATAGATTGAATTTCCCAATCAAAAGACACAGAGGGGCAGGAGGGATTATAAAACAAGACTCAACAATATGCTGCCTATGGAAACACATCTCAGCCCCAAAGAGAAACACAGACTCAGACTGAGGGGATGCAAGATAATGCTCCAAGCTAATGGTGAACAAAAGAGAGCAGGCATTGCAATACTTCTATCATACAAAGTAGACTTCAAGAAAAAACAGATACAGAGAGACAAAGAGGGGCAGTATATAATGATAAAAGGGACACTCCACCAAGAAGACATAGCACTTATAAACATATATGCACCCAACACAAGAGCACCAATGTACATAAAGCAACTATTAACAAACCTAAAAGGAGAAGTTAACAATAACACAATAATAGTAAGGGACCTCAACACCCCACTTACACCAATGGATAGATCATCCAGACAGAAAGTCAACAAGGAAATTGTAGAATTAAATGAAAAACTAGATCAGATGGACTTAATAGATATATTAAACAGTAGCTTACACATTCTTTTCAAGTATGGATGGGACATTTTCAAGGACAGACCATATGTTGAGAAACAAGGCAGCCTCAATAAATTTAAGAGGATTGAAATAATACCAAGCATCATTTCCAACCATAATGCTATGAAACTAGAAATCAATTACAAGAAAAAAGCTGGTAAAAGGGCAAAGATGTGGAGATTAAACAACATGCTACTGAACAACCAATGGATCATTGAAGAAATTAGAAGAGAAATCAGATATTATCTGGAGACAAATGAAAATGAAAACACAACATACCAACTCATTTCAGATGTGGCAAAAGTGGTCCTAAGAGGGAAATTCATTGCAATACAAGTTCACTTTAACAAACAAGAAAAATCTCAAATAAACAATCTCAAACTACACCTAACAGAATTAGAAAAAGAAGAACAAACAAAACCCAAGTCAGTAGAAGGAGAGAAATAATAAAAATTAGAACAAAAATAGATTAAGTTGAAACAAAAAAGACAATAGAAAGGATCAATGAAACAAAGAGCTGGTTCTTTGAGAAAATAAACAAAATTGACAAACGCTTAGCCAGGCTCACTAAGAAAAAAAGAGAAAAGACTCAAATAAATAAAATTACAAATGAAAGAGGAGAAATTACAACACATACCACAGAAATACAAAAGAGTATAAGAGAATACTATGAAAAACTATATGCCAACAAATTGGACAACCAAGAAGAAATGGATAAATTCTTAGACTCTTACAACCTCCCAAAACCAAATCAAGAAGAAGTAGAGAATCTGAATAGACCAATCACAAGTAAAGAGATTGAAACACTAATCAAAAACCTTCCCCAAAATAAAAGTCCATGACCAAATGGCTTCTCTGGAGAATTCTACCAAACTTTCAAAGAAGATTTAATGTCTACCCTTCTCAAACTATTCAAGAAAATTGAGGAAGGTGGAATACTTCCTAACATATTCTATGAGGCTGACATCACCCTGATACCAAAGTGAGACAAGGACAACACAAAGAAGGAAAATTACAGGCCAATATCACTGAAGAACATAGATGCAAAAATCCTCAAAAAAATATTGGCAAACTGAATACAGCAATACATTGAAAAGATCATACACCATGATCAAGTGGGATTTATACCAGGGACACGGGGATGGTTCACCATCCACAAATCAATCAACATGATACACCACATTAACAAAATGAGGAACGAAAACAACATGATCATCTCAATAGATGCAAAGAAAGCATTTGACAAGATCTAACATCCATTTATTATAAAAACTCTCAATAAAACGGGTATAAAAGGAAAGTACCTCAACATAATAAAGGCCATATATGACAAACCCACAGCCAACATCATACTCAATGGGGAAAAACTGAAAGCCATCCTTCTGAGAACAGGAAAAAGACGAGGGTGCCTACTGTCACCACTCTTATTCAACATATTACTGCAGGTTTTGGTCAGAGCAATTAGGCAATAAAAAGAAATAAAAGGAATCCAAATATACAATGAAGAAGTGAAACTTGCTGTTTGCAGATGACACAATTTTTTACACAGAAAACCATAAAAAATCCATTGGAAAGCTGTTAGAAATAATCAACAATTACAGCAAAGTTGCAGGGTACAAAATCAACTTAGGAACATCAGTTTTATTTCTAAACTCTAATAACAAACTAACAGAAAGAGAACTCAGGAACACAATCCCATTCATAATCACAACAAAAAGAACAAACTATCTTGGAAAAAATTTAACCAAGGAAGTGAAAGACCTATTCAATGAAAACTACAAGACTTTACTGAAAGAAATTGATGTTGACATAAAGAAACAGAAAAACATTCCACACACATGGATTGGAAGAAAAATCTTAGTTAAAATGTCCATACTACCTACAGCAATCTACATATTCAATGCAGTCCCAATCAGAATCCCAATGACATTCTTCACAGAAATAGAACAAAGAATCCTAAAATTCATATAGGGCAACAAAAGACCCAAATTACTAAAGCGATCCTGAGAAAAAAGAACAAAGCTGGAGGCATCATAATCCCTGACTTCAAAATATACTACAAAGCTATAGTAATCAAAACAGCTTGGTACTTGTACAAAAATAGGCACACAGATCAATGGAACAGAGTTTAAAGCCGGCAAATAAAGCCACACATCTACAGACAGCTAATCTTCAACAAAGGAGCTGAGAACATACAAAGGAGAAAGGAAAGTCTCTTCAAATGGTGTTGGGAAAACTGGACACTCATGTGTAAAAGAATGAAAGTAGACCATTCTCTTACACCATTCGTAAAAATACATTCAAAGTGGATCAAAGACTTGATGGTAAGACCTGAAACCATAAAGCTTCCAGAAGAAAATATAGGCAGTACCCTCTTTGACATCAGTCTTACAAGGATCTTTTCAAACACCATGTCTTCTCAGACAAGGAAAACAAAAGAAAAAATAAACAAGTGGAACTTCATCAGATTAAAGAGCTTCTAAAAGGCAAGGGAAAACAGGATTGACACGAAAAGACAACCCGCTAACTGGAAAAAAATATTTGCAAATCATATATCTGACAAGGGGTTAATCTCCATAATATATAAAGAACTCATACAACTCAACAACAAAAAATCAAAGAACCTGATCTAAAATGGACAGAGGACATGAACAGACATTTCTCCAAAGAAGATATACAGATAGGCAATAGGCAGATGACAAGATGCTCAACATCACTGATCATCAGGGAAATGCAAATCAAAACTACACTAAGATATCACCTTACACCTGTTAGAATGGCTATAATAATCAAGACAAACAAATAACAAATGTTGGAGGGGTTGTGGAGAAAGGGAATCCTCATACAGTGTTGGTGGGATTGCAAACTAGTTCAGCCACTAGGGCAAACAGCATGGAGACTTCTCAAAAAACTAAAAATAGAAATACCATATGACCCAGCCATCCCACTACTGGGTATCTATCCAAAGAACTTGAAATCAACAATTCAAAGAGACTTATGCACCCCTATGTTCATTGTAGCATTATTCACAATAGCCAAGACATGGAAGCAACCTAAGTGCCCATTTACTGATGATTGGATAAAGAAGATAGGGTATATATATACAATGGAATACTACTCAGCCATAAAAAAATGACAAATTCTCCCATTTGCAACAACATGGATGGACCTTGAGGGTATTATGTTAAGCAAAATAAGGCAGACAGAGAAAGACAAACACTGTTTGATTTCACTCATATGTGGAAGATAAACGCATGGACAAAGAGAACAATTTAGTGGTTACTAGGGGGAATGGGGCTTGGGAGTGGGCACAAAGGGTGAAGGGGCACACCTATATGGTGACTGACAGGTAATATTGTACAACTGAAATTTCACAATGTTGTAAACTATCATAGCCTCAAAAAAAAAAAAAAAAAAAAAAAAAACTGAAGCCATGAGAATATTTGTCTAATCTCAGGATGGGAAAAGATTTTCTAGCAATAAAGATGATAGCATTACAAAGAAAAATTTGATAGGTTTCATGCATAAAAATCAAAAGGCAAGTAATAAACTAGAAAAATTATTCATATGCAAAAGTTTTAGTAACATTTTCCTATACATAGTTCATGCAAAAATAGACCATTTAAGGAAGAAAAATATGAGTTGATATTAATGTTCAATCTTGCTAGAAATCTAAGATTTGTAATTTTTTTGACTATGAACAAAGCTATTATTAAAGATAAT
Organism: Equus caballus; assembly: GCF_041296265.1. Lineage (NCBI taxonomy): Eukaryota > Metazoa > Chordata > Mammalia > Perissodactyla > Equidae > Equus > Equus caballus. The sequence goes on from NC_091704.1 coordinate 19,624,326, forward strand.
TCTCAGGGTTGTAAGGGTTTGAGGGGGTGGGTACTCATTCACAGCTGGTGAGGGAACACATTTGGACAGGAAAGCTGTAATAAGACTTTGTTGGTTGTGATAGAAACTAAGCTTAAACTAGTTTAAACAAAAGAGGGAATTTTTTTGGCTTATGCAACTGAGAAGTTCAAGGATGGCAGCGGCTTTATGCAAAGTTGAATCCAGTAGTTCAAATGATTCCTTCTCTGTCTCTTTTTCTGTCTCTGTGTCTCATTTGCTTGCCTCTGCATGGCTATATTCTCAGGCAGCCTCTCTCTACATGGTGAAGAGAGAGCTGTTGGCAGACCGAAGTTTACATTATCCTTACTGCTTGCTGTCCTAGAGAAAGGGAGAGAGTGAGAGCAAGCATCTTTTTTTTTTTTAAATAATAGCTTTATTGGGATATAATTTATATACCATCTCAATTCACCCATTTAAAGCATACAATAAAGGATTTTTAGCATATTCACAGGGTTCTGCAACCATCACTACAATCAAGTCTAGAGCATTTTCATCACCCCAAAAAGAAACCTTGTAACAGTTGGAGGGACTTCTCATTTTCCCCTTAACATGTCAGCCCTAGGCAACCACTAATCTAATTTCTGTCTCTATAGATTTGCCTGTGAGCATCTTTCAAAGCATCTGCAGCAAATGTCCTGAGGAAATTCCAGTTAACCTGCCTTGGGTTATGTGTCCATCTCTGAAGTACTTCCTGGGTCAAGGGGATGGAGTCCTCTTGCTGGCCAAGTGAAGTCACCACCTCAGCTCTGAGGCTGGGAGCTGGATCTAAGGAGCCATCCGAGACACATGTTTTGGGCAGGAATGAGAATGTTATGGAATGGGAAGGGGGTCTTCAAAGGCAGGAGAGCTGGCGGGCAAACATGTGTCCATACCCAGGGCAAACTTGGCAATATGTACCCAAAGTCTTTGAAATATACATATCTTTGAGCTTAGCAACTCCAACTTTGGGACTTTATCCTAAAGAAAGGACCAGAAACAAACTTTCACTCCTGGTGCACCTGTGGCGATGGGGTGGGAATTAGAGAAGGAGGCAGAGGATAAGCAGCCCCCAGGCTGGTGGAGGAGGAAGATAGTAGCTGTGTGTGAATGAAGGTGGAGCACCCAGCTTGAGCAGGGAGCACTTACAGAAACCTCTGACTTCATCTTCCCCTAAGGTCAACAATGTGGCATGATGGCAGCACCCCAGCCACAGAGGCGAGTGATATTCTCTGGCTAAACTACTTCAGCTTTCACCCTGAGGAAGCAAGATCTCCATCAGCACCCGGTGTTGTGGTATGTGCTGCTTTTTGATCCTGTCCCAGCCACTTGGACTGTGTTTGAGTCCTGTGCAGGTCAGGCAGCGGGTGAGAAAGCCTGACCAGATGTCAGAGTCCAGGTGTCAGCTGAGCTGCATTGCCTGAGCCTTGCCAATGTGTGTTCTCTCTCGCCTTTTAAACTTTCCAGGCCTGGAATGAGGGGACATTTGAGTTGTCCTCAGTCCGAAGGAACCACTGCCCTGTGGCAGGTCTCCCAGGAAGATATCCATGTGGTCTGTAGATTGTCTTTTAACTGCATGAATATGTTTTTTTAAAGCCAGTTGGAAGGTGGGTGCTTTCATTCAGTAGGTGCCTGCTGTTTTATGAAAGAGAGAAAATTCCTCTTTAAAAGTGAAGTGAAATCTACAAATTTAAAGGCTAGTTTAGGGGTGTTAAAGAAGCAAATATGATGAGTCTTTAAGTGAACACACAGTTGTTACAGAGAGCATCAGGCCAGTCTGTGTGTGTTTGAGGCTCATACTGTCAGTGTGAATTGGGATGTTAACTGTTGAAGGTTGGGGTCTCAGTGGGACTTCACAAATACAATATAAAAGTTGAAGGCAGCTTTGGCATCCGAGGCACGCTGTTGAGATTCAGGTGGGAACCATCCCAAAGCCCAGCTATGGCCTCACAGCAGGAGTTTTAGGTGTTCACTCCTGCTGCACCTGTCTGTGCTTCCTTCCCAGCTGCCATGCAGCCCCTCAAAGGCTGTGGACTCCAAGACCGTGGAGCCGGCATTTCTAGGAGCCAGGATCAAGCCTGACTTGGCCACATAATTTGACTTTATTCTAGGCAGGAACTAATAAACGTTTTCTTCACTTGATTCCAGTCAGGATAGGAATATCACATCCAGATACATTTAGAAATCAAATTAAGGCTGGAGTGATTAAAAATCAGGGATGGCAAGAGTGGGATGTTGAAGAAAGAACAAAATTAGGATCTGCACAGAGATTGGTATGGATGGGGTGGGGAGCACGCTCTTACTTTAAGTCTCTTGATTTTGTGATTTAATATTGGGAGACAACTGGCTTTTAGCCATATTTAAGATCTGATGACTGATGGAGTGGAAGATGTTGGAGAGAGAATATTTTTGCTTAGCTGTTTGGCAAGCTGTTGGTACCAGCAGTTAGATGACATGGGGCCACAGTTTCTTCAGCATCACCTCCAAGTTCCTACAGTGGAGGCAGGTATGCCCTGATGGTGCAGTGGAAAGATGAGCACGGTTTGAAATTAGAGGATTGGAGCTCGCGTTTCAGCTCGGCAGTCAGCACTGTGAATTGTCTGCAGCTTAAACTTCCCAGCAGTGCCTGGAGGGATTTTCTCCAGGTGCTTCCTATATTACCATCCCTTGTTAATAGTAACTTTTTTGAATTTTGGGTTGTTTAAGTGGTTTTTACAGACGTAGCCTAAGAAGCCACGAGTTTCAGAATTAAATGATTCCCAGCTTTCCTCTGTCCCTCTGTTCCCAAGGCATTGAAATTGAATGTGCCAACTGGAGGATAGAAGAGAAAGCATTGGGGGAAATTTCTAGATATCTTAAGTTTTAAAACTCTTCTTACTCTCCCCATGTCCCAGATGGTTTAATTTTGGCATAAATAATGTGCCTTCACACTGGATTGCAAAAGGCATGTGATTTTATTTGTGTGATGTATTGTCTTCTGCAGTATTAAAGGGAAAGAAATGTTAATGTATGTCATCCTATCTTGCTTCTGAAGCCAGGGTAGTTGTACAGTTTTGTTACCAGCAGTGCTAACCTGAATGTGATCTGGTTACCTTGGAAATGCAGGAATTTATATGAATGTACTGTAAAATAAAATGTGGACTGATTCCCAGGAAAACAAAACAAAAAGAAAATCCCATAATCACTTTGAATTTGTAAAATGGGAAAAAAAGATCATGATGCCAACGATAACAATGGTGAAAATGATGTTACCTGTCACTAATTTATTTTGGGTTGGAGGGGGTTGAGTAGGGTGGGGAGAGGTGGTAATCTATGGGCCTTTCTGGGGTGGAAGAAGAAGAGGGTCATGAAAATTCCCTTTCACCTGGCCAGGTGATGGCTGTAGAGGGTTCTCTTTGCCACTGAAGATGTATCAGGTGCGGCTGGGTATCGGGGGCTATGCGGTGTAGTGGGCAGTGGTCTACTTCCCTCTCTCTGGGGAGTTATCACAAGCACATAAACTCCAAAGACCTTTCTTTAGTTCCTTATGCTAAGTTTATGATGATAGAAGACACCAAATGTGAGGGCATCAAGGGGTGTGAGTGAAATGCAGCCTGAGTCTTGGTGACTCCTTTTTGTGCTCTGGACACCAGCAAGGCCTTCCTGAACATACCTTTGGGATTGTAGGGGAGGAAAACATTTCCTCTACCCTCTGGGTTCTTCTGGCTGGGCTACAAATTAAATTGACATGAGACAGGATAACAGAAGAAAATCAAACAAAGCTTTACAACACGTATACATGGGAGACAATCAGGAAAAGTGAGCAACTCACCAAAATGGCAGAGTCTCTCATCTTAAATACCATCTTCAGCTAAAGAGAAGGGGGATGTTGGGGGGTGGGGATGGTTTGCGGCTTCAAAGAGGAGGAAAGCAATTCACATGGACATGGAAAAGCAAATGTTTGGTTAATAGAACTTTGATAAGAGTGGGCTTAGCAAGGATCCTCCCAGTCTATCAATACCCAGAGTTATCTATGATGATGGCCTGTCCTGGGGACAGGCTTTTATTTTAAATTTCCTTTAGAAAGTTAGGGGGAAGCTCAAAGTTCCTTTTTGAGTCTTTTATTCTTGAAAATAACCAAGGCAAGGCAAAGAGACACATTTTGGGGTGGCCAATTCTTATCCCCCCAGGATGTTCCCATGTGGCTATTCTTTTGATTGACAGAGTGTTCAGCCCAGACCCCTCTCTTTCCTACTTTCCTCCAGAATTCTCTCTCTCTCTTTGTCTTCCCTCTTCTTATGCCTCAAACACCATCATTCCTTTATTGTAGATATGAATCTGAGCTAGTCTCTCCCAAGCCTCTCTTTTGCTGGGCAGAGGAAAGTGGAAGCTCTAAAACCTGGGGACAGAGCGGGAGAGGAAGGATGATGAGTGGTCGTGACTTCAGCGGGGAGCTTAACTTTTTAATTTTATTTTTCTGCTTTTCTTTTATATTGCCTCCAGATACCTAAAAAAAATTATCAGATTTTACACCATGAGAATTAATTTTCTCATTGGATCTCCTTAAAGAGTCATATCACCTGCTAGCATAGATCTTATTCGTTACACACATACACATACAAAACATATCTTCTTGTTGCCCTTGAGTTACTTGATCAAATCCACTTTTACTTACTTTGTTTTTGGGAGCCCGGACACACCTGTCCTTTCCTGGGTTTGTGTTTCTTTTCTTTCTTAGTTGCAGCTCATACATAGATGTGTAGTCCTGCAGTAAAAGTGATCGTAATAATATTGATGCTGCCGCTGATGTAACACAGATGCCAGCTTTTGTCTAAGGGGAATCTGGACATGGCTGGGCTTGTCTGTTGCATTGTTGGGGCAGGACCGCCAAAAGACTGTATATGAGGATTAAGGGTCATTTGGGAAAGGAATTCCTCAGGAAGGAAGGAGGAACCAGACACAATAAGCTTGGCCTAATAACCAATGTTAGATCTCAAAAGGGGGTAGTGACTTGTGCCTCTAATTAAATTTTCCATCCTCAGAGAGGACTTCTCAGATCATCCATCTAAATACCCAACATCTCTCTTCTATTCCTCCACCCCTTAAAATTTTTCTTCGTGGTGCTTATTACTATCTAAAATGATCTTTCTCATTGCTGTATTTGCTTATTCATCCTCTTTCTCCTCATTGACTAGAAAGAAAATTTCATGATATCAGGGATTTTTTTCTTTTTTCTTTCTATTAGCCCCAGTGCCTAGAAGAGTAGGTGTGCAGTGAGAGAATGGATGCTGTACAGTGAAGCGACTGTCTCTGAGTCTTCCCTGACCTGACCCCATGGACTTAAGTATGCATCCCAGACAGAGAGAAACTTATAAGTAAAAATGGGAAGACCCATTTCATAAAATTAGGCAAAACCATGGAGCATCTTAACAGATCCTGGCCCTAATGTTAAGCATGGTTGTAGTCCAGAGCCCATTTCTTCTTTTGCTCTTTGGAATCTCCAAGTTCCCCAGCTGAAGCCAGCATGAGAGCCACCTGAATTGTACCCCACTGTGGGGAGCCTTAGGCTCTAAGGTCTGTTCACTCCTTTGAGGGGCACCTAGGATGATGGTGTTTGGGGATCTCAATCCTGCGGCCAGAGGTAGTTAAACCGTATTTGGGATTTCATGACCCCGTTTCCCAATCTAGACTTCGACCAGAAGTCTCCCTGTTGTCCTCTGGGGGATGTAATGGGGCAAAAGTCTTATACAGTCAGACACACTACTGTATAAAGAGGCAGTGGTGAGTGGGGAAGATATTAGACTGTGATGGTAGATGGGTGATGATTTGAATGCTAGTTCTTTCACTTGATAGCTTTGAAAAGTGCTCAAGGTAGTAACTTTCCTAAGTCCAAATTTTATCATCTGTCAATAAGAATACCTACAGTAAATTTGCAATAATTTTTTTTTTTGAAGAAGATTAGCCCTGAGCTAACTACTGCCAGTCCTCCTCTTTTTGTTGAGGAACACTGGCCCTGAGCTAACATCCGTGCCCATCTTCCTCTACTTTATATGCAGGATGTCTACCACAGCATGGCATGCTAAGTGGTGCCATGTCCGCACCCGGGATCCGAACTGGTGAACCCTGGGCTGCCAAGAAGTGGAATGTGTAAACTTAACTGCTGCGCCACTGGGCGGCCCCTGCAATAATTTTTTAAGCCTGTGATTTTTGTCCCTGGTCTTTATTTATTTATTTTTTTAAAGATTGGCACCTGAGCTAACATCTGTTGCCAATCTTTTCTCTTTTTTCTTCTTCTTCTTCTTCTCCCCAAATGCCCCCTGTACATAGTTGTATATTCCAGTTGTAGGTCCTTCTGGCTCTGCTATGTGGGATGCCACCTCAGCATGGCTTGATGAGTGGTGCCATGTCTGTGCCCAGGATCCAAACCGGTGAAACCCTGGGCTGCCAAAGCAGAGCACACAAACTTTACCACTCGGCCACAGGGCCGGCACCTTTGTCTATGGTCTTGCTCCTTATGCTGCTACAGGGAATGGCTGCTAGTTAATGACTCAGGGTAGCAACTGATAGAAAGCAGTGGCTCTGTCAGCTGGTGCAAAAGAGGACTAGACTTGTCTTTTGTTCAAGCACAATCAGATCATCTTCTTTTCTGCCCACCACAAAGGCAAAGCCTGGCAATGTCCATCTGGCTTCCCAAGGGCCCCTCAGTTACCCTGTCATCATCCTTCTCTTCTCTAAGTGTCCTCTTAATTACTCTTCAGTTTGGTTTCATGTCAGGCAGGGGTGGTGCTTTTTTCATCTCTTTATCCTGAGCACACAGCATGGAGCTTGACATCAGGGGGACAGTTATTGCTTATTGAACTCAGCTGAATAGGCTGTCCTTGGTCCGGCACAGCCCGCCCTCAGGCTGAGTTCCCTTCCCATTACCTCACAGCTTGGACTACTTCTCCCCTGCCCAACCTCCTGTGTCTGACCTTGGGCATCACCTCAATAAAGGGAAAGATCTAGATGTCATGATTCCTTCCCTTTCAACACTTTGCTTGTGCTATTGGACACTTTGCTCCCTTTCTGACACATTTTATATAGAATTACATCCAGACGGGGGCCAGCCTGGTGGCGCAGCAGTTAAGTTCACATGTTCTGCTTCAGCAGCCTGGGGTTCGCCTGTTTGGATCCCGGGTGTGGACCTATGCACCGGTTGTCAAGCCATGATGTGATAGGCATCCCACATATAAAATAGAGGAAGATGGGCATGGATGTTAGCTCCGGGCCAGTCTTCCTCAGAAAAGAGGAGGCTTGGTGGAAGATGTTAGCTCAGGGCTAATCTTCCTCAAAAAGAGAGAAGAATTACATCCAGAATTTGAAAACATTTAAAGAGTAATCACTCATCCTATTTATGAATATACTGATAGGTCCCTTTTCAGAAATTTCACAAGTTTATTGTCTGCAGAGGAGAACTGAGTCTAATTTCATTTCCCAATTTGTAAACATTGCTTGGGTCTTCAGTGTTTTGGGGGTTTATGCCTAAACATTTCTTTCAACATTTCCATGTGTTTGTGACAGTGGATATTTTCCCTACTTTGAGATCAGTGGCAGTTAAGCGTGTTTGGGCCAGATACTGATTCAGTTGTCTGTCTGAAAATTGCTTACTACTAACCTGTGTTAGAGGTTATTCGTGAGAAGAATGCATTAATGTAGTGCTTTCAAACTGATGTTCTCAAGGAACCGTGCTGTTATATAAGCCGGGTCATTGGTTTATGGAGAAGTCAAATAATAGTGATTGTTTTTCTGCTTTCAAGGAATAATGAATTAATAAATGGAACATTGTCTCAATTTTAGAATTTCTTTCGTTTGATAATGTTACTTCACTGGTAGTGAGGGCTAGCTGGTGAGTAAAGTATGCTTATGCATACTTAAGTGTGTTATTATTTCTTGAATGAAGAAATATAAATACATATCCTACAGCCATATCCTACCACTAGTAAAATTATTTGTAATTTGTGTGGTAGAATTAAAAAATGTCAACATTTCATGATATTTTGCCATAACTCTATTACATGTCTTCCCATGAATAAATTTGAGGATCATTACAATCACAGTTGAGTGCCCGGTATGAATTTTTGTCCAAGGAATTTCCTAAAAAATGATCTGAGTGCTTACTATATGGCAGACACTGTGCTAGGTCTGGGTATATGTAGTGTGATGTGACCGAGACTGTCCTTAATGAACTGACTATATTGATTACATTTTCTTCAAGGAAGATGATGAGAGTTAATCTACATTTCAGACTGTTCCTCTTAATGGGGGAAAGATCAAGCAGTTCAAACAAGCCAATTATCACGAATGTGTTTACAGATACCCAGAGATGCTTTCACGGGGTGGGATTTGGGAGGGCAGCAGTCAAGTAGCCTAACCTCCCCTCATCTTGCCTTCAGAGCGTGGTACAGTGTGCAGCGCCCACTGCCCTGCTCTGGGTCCGGAGACTCAGATTCAGTGAAATGCTTTACTGTCAACGATGTGACCTTGGGAAAACGCCTAGCCTTAGCTTCAGTTCCTTCATCTGTATACTAAAGGCTAGATATCAAAGGTCTTTTCCAGTTCTGAAGCTATATGGGATGACTTTCACTGTGTAAAGCCTGGTTACATGGTTGTAGGAAGGTAGGGATGAGGTTTCTGTTGCTATTATGATAGTTTTAGGGCAGAGGAACCAGGAATACCTAAATCATTTACCACTCCTCCCCTCAGTTTTCTAGCTGAGGGAGCTATTTCAGAACAGCAGCTAAATGGATATCAAAGCCCTGCCGTATTTATGGCTGACCCCTGAATACTGATCTCTAAAGCGTGGCTCTGGGAGAAGCTGAATTGGATAATCCCGCTAAGGTCTGAAGACTTACCTGAGGTTTCCACTCCCTCCTTGATTCTAAGATGACTGCCACCTCTGTGGACCAGGACCTGACCTAACCTCGTTCTAGTCAAGGCCAAATAGAAAGAGAGAGAAAAATCTGGTCAGGCCCATCTCCTCAGACAGGCCTATACTTGCAACAGGGAGAGAGTTTAGGTCAGCTGCCCAGAAGCAGATCCTGAGGCTGGGATACAGGTGCAAGTGATTTCTTCAGGAAGTGCCCTCAGGGGAAACTGCAAGGGACTGGGTGAACAGGGACAGGGAAGCCACTGTTTCAAAAACAGTGTCCTGTGTACAGTTGTCAGCATCCCTTTACACAGCAATGCTACAAAATAGGGGATTTTGTTCAAATGTTTGATATCATTTACTTTCCCTCCTTTGTTAGATTAATTAACCATTAAGACCTGTAGAATCAAAGGAAGAGATAGGCTAAGGATTTGGCTTGGAGCATTGGGTATCTGGAAGCTGGAACATTATGGGACTTGGTTATTGGAACTTTGGGTTCGGTAATTCTGAGGGATTTGAGAGGAGAGGAAGAAAGTGAGACTTTCCTGCTGTGTCCCTTGAACTCCTGCTCTCAGAAAGTACAATTAATAACATCACTCTCCAGCCCCTCTGTCTCCTGTCCTTTCCTGAGGAACTACGTTGTTGGCTGGACCTCAGTGAGTTGAAATGGTAGATAAATGAAGACCTTGTTTCTGTGCCCCCCCTCCCCAGGTAAATTGTCCAAGAGCAAATAAATGCCTTTGTGTTTGTTAGGATTGGGTGATTTGTTTCCAAATGGAAAAGAGGTTATGCTTTCATTTGTGAAATGTCTCTCTTCTCTCCTTCTGATGATTATAAGTGCATCTAGAGGCGAGGTGAAGCCTAGAAACCTAATTCGTAAACAGTATGAATCTACAATAAAATTATACGCATCTTTAAAAGTGGCCTCCCTTCATGTAATTACCCTGATGCCATGCTCTAAACTTCTGACTTGAGACATTAAATGGGTGAAAAGGAAACCATGTCACACTAATTCAAATGTGTTAGACTGATTAAAAATGAATTTCTAATGAGGAGGTATATCACTAAAATCATTATTAAAATAGTGCTTCAAAAGATCAGGATTTGCTTTTATTTTATATTTTGTGGCACAATATTTCCCAGAAGGTTATGACTGCATATGGCAGAGATGGAAAATGGAGAGATGAAAATGAAGTCATGTCCAAGTGAGTGAGAGGTGATCACCATTAGCAGCCAAGCCAAATCTCTTCCTATGCAAATGATAGCCCAAGGGCTGGCAGGAGAGCCATTAAGGTCTTTGATAAGTCCTGACTCATCACCATCTGCTCTCAAGTAGCGCTGTACAAAATGGGCAATGTAACATCTGGGGTAGAGATTTTCTTCACTGCATTCTGATTTCAGATGGTCAAACAGGTTCTATCTGATTAAAAAATGGTTTGAAGCTTGCTCATCTCTTGAATCACTTTCCCTCCCCCTTCTTTTCATACCTAATTAAAAAAAGTTTTACTTAATGATTTCTGTTTATTTTTCAATGGAAAATGAGCGTGGCTGGGATGATGGTGGTCAGCACTGAGGTAGAGATTAGTATACAATGTATATTCCTTCTTGTTTCTATCATGACTCTAGAGATTCTCTTGGGATCCCTTGTGCATTCATTCATTCTTAGTTTATTCAACAAATATTTATTGAGCATCTATTTATGTGCCAGAGATTGTTATCGGACTGTGGAATCACTGGTGAACACAAAGAGGCCCTGGCCCTCATGGGGCTATGCTAAGTAGGCATAGGGGAAAATAGTAAGCAAACACAATTATGTTTGGTTTTGCTAAAACTGTGAAAAGATGAAACAAATCCTCCAAGAGAGAATTTTGGTGGGGTTGAGGTCATGGAGAGGATAATGGTTGACCTATTTTAGATTGGCTGGTCAGGAAGGCTATAGGTCAGGTCACTAAGTCAACTAATTGAAAGCCAATTTCCTGTAAGCTAATTCATTGCATGGCCAAATTCATTGAAAGACAAATTCACCGAGCTTATTTATGTCATTTATATGTACTATTTAGTTCTGGTTTTCATTTTGATTTTCTAATGGCATTTTAAGGACTTTTCAACAGTTTTTTCCCTAGTCAGCCTGCAGACTTTGAGGGATGGAAAGCAGGGGAAATGGAGGAGGGTGGCAGGGGGGCTGAGGACCACAATAAAAATATATTCATAAGGATATATTCTTAAATAGGAAGAATTGTTATAAGTAGATTTTTCATTGTTATTATTATTAAGAAGGCTGATACATTCATATGAACTCTTCACATTCAAGAATATATGCAAGAAGGCACTATTTATAAAGAATACTTTCATATAAAGAATATTTTCATTGAATATATTAGTAAAACATTTATTCATGAGGAGAATATATTCATAAGAAGAATACGCTCAATTTTTCTCTGCCCCAGCTCTCTGCTGTTGCTGCTGGAGACTGAGGGACAGAATTAGAGAAAGGAAGGGGTAAACTGAGGCACAGATAGAGAGGAAGACCAAGAGGCTTAAGTTTCCACCTCAAGTGTTGGGGAGCTGGGGAAGAAACAGTCTAAACATTTTTTTTTTTTGAGGAAGATTAGCCCTGAGCTAACTACTGCCAATCCTCCTCTTTTTGCTGAGGAAGACTAGCCCTGAGCTAACATCCATGCCCATCTTCCTCTACTTTATATGTGGAACTCCTGCCACGGCATGGCTTTTTGCCAAGTGGTGCCATGTCGACACCTGGGATTTGAACCGGTGAACCACGGGCTGCTGAGAAGTGGAACGTGGGCACTTAACTGCCGCGCCACTGGGCCTACCCCAACATTTCTTAAGATAGTATTATGAAAGCAAAATGAAAATTGATCACCTAAACTAGAAAGTTAAAAGCCATAATTACATTAAGCAAATTGGTCATTTGGGGAATGGGTCACTCAAGAAATTGGTTATTTGGAAAATTAGTAGATTGTGTAATTTGTCATCTAAACTGGGGTGCTTTTGAGAGTGAAAGGAGAACTATTATAATTATGCTGGGACAAGAGGTATAAACTAGAACTGTCCTGGGCAAAGTGAAGTGTGAGGTCGTTCTGCTTCCCTCCTCCTGGCCCAAACTGGTCTCTGGTGCCTGTGTTCGAGTAAGGTTGGGGGTGCCCAAACCTGAGGACAGATTGGATCTGCTTGTTTTGCAATATGGCTACATGGCGGATTTGAGATTGAATATGTGGATTGTTTCTCAACATGAATACCATCTTCCGTTTGAAAGATCCAAAGCTGTAGGGAATTAGGGTAAGTTGGAGGGAGAGTTGCAATTTCTTGGACGGCATCAGTGGCAGTTATTACCTTTCAGTGGGTAACTTCCAATTCTAGATCTCTAGGCAAAGCTTCAAACTCGAATTTCCAAATGTAAGCTAGATGTCTCCCGCAGGCACCTCAAATCCAACATGTCCCAAATCGAACTCCTAGGAAGAGAGCGTACAGAGAGAAAAGAAAGGCTTTGGGAAGGATTTCTCACTGTCATTTGTTCAGGCCATGCTTGATTATATTTTTTAGCAATTCCAGAGGACTTTTCTTCTCCTCTTTCTTATTTAAAACCTACCTGCCCTTTAGAGCCCAGCTCAAATCTCATCTTTCTATGGCATTGTCTTATGAAATGGCTGCATTTCTCTCTCCCTTATCTAAATTACTGATTATTTGTCTATGATAGCAACCAAGGGTGGTCATAGGGGAGGCCTGTGGTTAGTACCATTGAGTTTGGAATGCGTTGTTTTCTAAATGTCTCAGATATGCTAGATAGTTTCACCGCAGCACTTAGCACATTGCTAAGCAGATAACAGGGGCTTATTTATTCATTAAGTCATTCAAGGAATATTTGTTGAGTGTCGTATTATGCACCAGGTACTATTCTGCCTTTTGGAGATAGAACAATTGATAAAACAGAGGCCCTGATGTCCAGGAACTTACATTTTAGAGGAGAAGATGGGCAATGAACAAAGAACTTATTTTAAAGATGAGGAAAATTAGGCCTTGAGAAGTGAAGGCGTATGCCCAAGGACGCAAGGAATCTAGTGCAACAGTGGTGACCAGGGGCTGGGAGGATGGACCCAGGCAGAGTCGTTTAATGAGGAGAAGGTTTTAGTTTTGCAAGATGAAAAGAGTTTTAGAGATTGGTTGCTTAACAACATGAAGGTACTTACGACAACGGAACTGCACGCTTAAAAATGGTTAAGATGGGAAATTTTATGTTGTGTATTTACCACAATTAGAAAAAATAAAAGAAGCTCAGGACCCAAGGTCGTCTTCAGCCCCTTCGCTCATCTTCATTTGTGTGTATGACTGTAAGGCAGCTCCTTACTCCAACAATCCGGGTCCTCTCACTCCTGCTTGCTCCTTTCTCACAGCATTTTTGACTATCTGACCTCCTGCATATGTTATTATTTGCCTCTCTCTGTCTCTCTGCCATCAACCAGAACATTAGCTCCATCAGAGCAGAGATTTTTGTTTTGTTTGCCACCGCAATCTCAGCACCTGGAAGAGTGCTGACACACAGTGCATGCTCAGTACATGTTTGTTGACTGACTGCTGACTGTGAATTTTATGTGGATCTGCAAAGGAGAATATGCAACTTGTTAGGAACAGAGCGAAAGAAAGGTAGAGAAAGCAGTGGCAGTCACACCATCATCTCTCCATCTCACATAATTAGACATCACCACATAAAATATCTTTGTGTGATATATTTCATTTAAAAAAAAGAATTAACTATTTCAAAGCATTTGTCTTGAAACACAGCTGGAAAAGGACAGGGGAGGCTTTTCTGTTTTATGAACCAGCCTATTTACTGCTGCCTGGGGTGTTTCCTTTTGGGGCTGCCGGGTGCCCCTTCTGCCACCCATTTTTTATATAGTGACATTATTTCATGGCTGCTTTCTGCCTTCACTTTTCATTAAAACTGTATTATAGGCCCTTTTTCTTCATTCACTCCCTTGAACTCATCATTCACTTGTCTCGTGTACCTTCTAATGTTTTGAAAATTGCTGCAATCATAAGTAATCCCCAGAATTCTACCTTATTAACGGCACAGCCAGGAGTTATTCAGGAGCCTTTATTTGCCTGACACAATTCACAGCCCGCGAGGGGCCATTGCTCCATCACTTGCCATCTTCGTTTTCATCTGCGTCGCTTTCTATTCTGAATTCGCTTGGTGTTTCTGCTACTTTTAGGATCTTTTCCTTTGAGCTTTCTTGTGCATCTACACACACGTCCTGACTATTTTGTCTGACTTGATCATCCATTTAATTAATTATCTGGTCAGTTTCATCAAAAACATCAAACCCTTTTTTTCTTTTTGACAACATTGAACTATTTGATCGATTTGATTAATGATTTTAGTTCAGGCTTAACTGCCATCAATGGTCCCTTGCCTTCTGTCTCAAAGAAATTTACCTTTCTCTAACATTTCTTTCATTTCCTTTTTCTTCAATGCTCTTTCCATTTGCTTCAAACTGCTCTCAAAGCTCCTTTGAGGTATGCACTTTTCTGGAATATCGGAGCAGCTAGTGTGCCCTCGATTATTCTGTAGACTCCTATTGCTTGACGGGACAGCAAACGTTTTTTTGTTTCTACACCCCTGCCTGGTAGAATTGAATGTGGTAAAACAAAAAAATAGTATGAGTGTCTTTATATCTGCTAGATACATGTAAGTTCAGAAAACTCACGGGCTTTTTTGTACCCTTGAACTCCAGATGTTTTGGTAGAATCATATTAGGGTTAACGGTGCAGCTAGTCTTATGTAATTTACTGTTGGTAAACTTTTTTCTTTCTTTCTTTTTAAAAACTGGGCATAAATTGTGATAAGAGACATTCTGTAATCTTTTTCCCACCCCCCGTCCTGCTCTGGCCCTTATATTACTTATTGGTAATTAGAAGTCACGGTGTGGTATCCCTTCAGAGTTCTGAATTTGGAAATGTTGGAAATCCTTGAAATAAACTCAAATCAATGATAGTGGTGTTTATAACTACTTCTTGCTTCTGCTTCTTACACCTTCCCCTTTCCCACAACTCCTCCCACTTCCTGCAGAGAGACCCAGAGACACAAAATGAATGCCACATATATACTTTCTTGGTATTTCTAAGCATTTCTTTCATATGGAATATATGTTATACATTGTATTATACATCATATCACAGTAAGACCTCATGAGCCTGGCACGGTTTGGCATAAAGTGTTTGGATGATTGTTGTTTTGGATAACTTGATTTAAGCACCAAAATCTTTTTTCCCAACTTCTTTTTTTAAACAGAAATTTTCTAAAATAAAGTCTACACTCTAATCCTAGTCATTAGAGTATATGAGATATAACTGAACCTTTTCTTAATGATGCAGGTCATCCATTAAAGAATGCTGGAGGGCTGGATAGGCAAGTCCTTTTGGAGCTGGGTTTTGATTCAGTCAGAATTCTTGTTTGCAAGCAACAGAAATGGATTTTGACTTATTGAGGATAGAGGGCACTCAAACAATTGTATTGAGGGCTGGAGACAGCCAGTCTTGAGGCTGGGCTTCCAGAAATAACACCCAAATACAGGACAAAGACATGGTCCCATAAGGAAAGTGCCACCACTGCAGCCATGGAGTATTGGGACAGCACAGGTTTAAATGCAGCTGCTGTGCCAGGAAGTTCACCTTCCATCTTCTGCTCTTCTCACTAGTCTGAGAGAGGAAGAGGAAGGGGGTGGAGAAGACAGAGAAAGAAAGATGGAGAGCACTCAGTGTGAGGGTGCTTTCTGTTTCAATCCTGGTGTGATGCTTTGAAACTCTGCTTCCTGGATGTGCCCTCATGGTGAGGTCATAGCTAACATTTTCAGCTCCTCTAGGGAGAGATTATCTTGTCCCCTCACCAAAGCTCATAAAGTACGGAATTCCCCACAGAAAGGGGTTCATATAGGAAAGCTAAGATAAATGTCAGATGCCCACTTTAGGTTAAATAGGTAATATCCCAGGACAAATCTTGACACTTACTTCTTTGCATATGTCCTGAGATGAGCCCAATTCCTTGTTTCTTTCTCAAGAAAGTGGAGTGCAGTCTGTGCAATCGCAGTGTGATGAAGTTGCCTTTCTGTAGAGTCAAAATCAAAATCCCTAGCATGTTTTCTTGTCTTCAGTAAAATTCTTTAATGTTCTTATCATTGAAGTTTGGCTTCTTTGGCACTGTTAAAAACATTACCTTGTTTTAGCATCTGGAGCTAGTTGTTTTAGCTTCATGGGAATTTTTTTGCCGTCTTTTAGAATTTCTGGATTTTTACACCGGTCTATTAAAGATAGGTGGTGTTTTGAGACTGCAGACACAATTGGGCATCCTACTTCTGGATTTCTTTAGTCCCAGATGACAAATAAAAATGGCAAGCAATAGGATATATTGGAGTATACAAGGAAGCCATTTGGTGTAAACCTAATTCGGCCTGACCTTGTCTTTCCAAAAGGGCCTGACTGGGGCCGTGGAGCATGCATTGTATATCTGCTTTAGATTTTCCCTATGGCAAGAACAAAGGCCCTTCAGGTAAAGGTGCAACTTCCCTCCCCCTCCCAACGTTGGAGTCTCCTTAAGGATTAAGTATCTTTCCTTAGGCTAGAAGCTGATTGCTGCGCTCACCTGTGGCTGCCCAGCTGGAGACAATAGACTTGCCTCCTGCTACGCCCACCAAGATAGCAGACCCACTACCTGCTGTGTCCATCAAGCGCTGTGCAGACAGGGCAATCTTGTGACTATTGTGGGAGGGACATTTCAATCACATGTGAAACACCCCGTTTGGGGGTATATAACCACTATGTGCACCCCACTTCTTCGGTGCCCTTTCTTCCTTCGGGAAGAAAGGCCCCGGGCCATGGTTCCTCATAAAGCTTTGTTTAATTTTCTCTTGCTGTTCTGTCTCATGTGAATTTAATTCGTTCTCTGGCCAGACGAACCCCCATTTGGGAAGAGGAAATGTCTTCCTCCCCTACATTACCATGATGCACTTGTACACTTGCTGGTTTGATTGTTATCTCCTACTTAAAGCTGACTTGGCACTTTCTTCCTGGGCCCTTATTTCTAGCAGTTTATAAATTTTATGAACAAATTACTTTTTATTTAACAACCTCTTTCTCTGCCCTGCAGTGAATTTTTTGGAAGGTTGGCAGAGAAAGCACAAATACTCCTTTTTAAATGAGGCATCCAAATGAAGGAAGCTATATCATCTTTGGGGGAAGCCAAGATGTTGCTTTCTTTTAAATTATTGCATTACTTAAAAATAAAGAAATAAATGCAATTTAAGAAGTATAATATAAAGCAAAATATATGTGGTAGTCTTCCAAAAACAGAATTAATTCCTTAGAGGAGATATTTTGCCAGAATTTCATTTCTTCTGGTATACAGCTTCTGTGCTGGAATGTTTCCAAAACAGTCATAATTCTCTAACCCCAACAAGTTATGCAAAAAAAAAGTAGGAAAATTCATTGGGATTTTAGGCATGACATTTGCCTTACATAGGAGTGAGAGACTGCCAAACTCCGGATTGACAGCATCCTCCATCAGCTATGCTCTGAAAAGATATTAAAGTCACCACAAGGGAGATTTGGTCAGTGTCATAAATAAACTCTACACAAGAAGGGGTCCAACATGTACTGAGTACTTTCTCTATAACTGGTGATGGGGTTCAGGGCAGGCCGCTCCAAGACGCACCATTCTGGTATGCAGATTATTTCCATCTGAAGAGAACAAAGGCTCAGAAGGCTCACAAAGAACATTCGAGGTTCCCCCCACCAAACTGCCTAAAAGAATTTAACATAGAAGGCCTGTTCCAGGAAGGAGCTCATACCGTGATAGCTATCATATGATGTAAAATAGGTGTGATAGAAAGACACCAACACACCCATTTTTAGGCCCAGCGAAAGCTGTTTAATAAACATTTGCATTCCATCTCCGTGTTGTTGACGAAAATAATCCATAACCAATCTGTAAATGAAAATTTGGGTGAGTTTATTCTGAGCTGAAATCTGAGGATTATAACCCGAGAGAGTCTTTCCACAAAGGAACAGAGCTCTCCAAAGAAGTGGGGGTACATAGGGCAGTTATATACCCTCAAAGAGGGTGTTTCACATATGATTGAAATGTCCCTCAGCACAGTGCTTGATGGACACAGCAGATAGTGGTCTGCTGTCTCGGTGGGCGTAGCAGGAGGCTAGTTAATTGTCTGGAGCTGGGCGGTCACAGGTGAGCTCAGCAATCAGTTCCTAGACTAAAGAAAGATGCTTAATCCTTAAAGAAATGCCAAAGTTGGGAGGGGGAGGGAAGTCAGTTACAGGAGGTTACCAGACTAGCACAATAAAATGCAGATTTTAAGTCCTTGCCTTTGGTATTGATTAAGAGTTTTTGGAGAGAAGGTCATCTCCTTTCTTCTTCCTGGTACAGAGAGGGAGGCACATTTTACAGATAGAGATTTACCTTACAAATGTAAACGTGTCCTAACAAAGGGCAAGTTCCATTCCTCAGAGCCTCCTTCCCTGTCCCAGTTTATCAAAAGCAATCAGCCTCAAATAATCCTGATGCCAAAGAGACATATCTTGGGGTGGCCAATTTCAGGTCCCCACAGTAAGAATAAATCAGTTGGCAAGGCTCCATGTGAACAATACGGGAAAACCAACTGAGTGAAGAAATGTCAAATGAAGGATTATCTTGACTTGTGAAAAATCTACTTAAATCATAAATTCAGTGCAGGATTTCTGCTTCCCCAAACCTTAAGGGCTTCTACTGCATGACAGCACCGTCACCACCAACAAAAGCAGAAGCAGCAGCAACAACAACAAAACACTTTGTTTTCCTACCAGCTCCTAACAGTTTTGTGTCTAAGAGAGAGGCTTTTTCTGCAGATTTAACCCTAAAAGAAGGGCTCCTGCAAGCTGTGCTTGGGCCCGGAGGTATTCATCATCAGTTGGACATAAGTTTGCTCTTTAACTGGCCGTAAAGAGCATTCGTTGACTATTCTAGTCTTGACCTCCTAAAGCAAATGTTTCATTGAACAAGCATGACTTTATAACAATACAATAACTTTATTTTAATTATTTTGTCTTCTATCGTCCCTGTGCATTTATTCTGTGGAGCTAGTTCCCAGGATGACAGACAAAATTTAGGGCAAATCATGGTAGCTTTCTGGCCACTTTCAGTTAACAGTAGGTTGTCCCAGTAGTGTGTCCAAGCCAGTGTAATAATAAAATTAGTATATTGCATTAAATGTTGGTGCTTCTCTTGCTCCTCCAGCTCAGGTCCACTGAAGGCCAGCCGTCAGCATTGTGCACAAGGGGATCTGGTCCGCCATCTTTTCTTTTTCTCCAGTGTGTGTCATACCCCTCCTCCCTTGTTTTGAGATGAAAGCCACTATTTCAGATCAACTTCACAGTAGAAGGTGGAAAGGGCTGTTGAGAGGAGGGATGGAGCAGGAGAGGTCTTACCTGACTAATGCTGTCGATGGCAGCTGACTCCTCACATGGGCCAACTGGATTGTGGGACACTTTTGTGTGTTCTCTGGGAAGTTCTTACTTGCAATCCATCACTAAATCTGTTCTGCCTTCAAAAAACACCGCAACTCTAACCATTTTGTATCTCTCCCACTGCTCCGCGTGCTCTATGCCACCACCAACTCTCTCCCACATTATTGCAGTGGCCTCCTCCTAACTAGTTTCCCTGCTTCTGCCCATGTTCCCTACTCTTTTTCACATACGGTAGCTAGAGGGGCCCTTTAACATCTAGTTCAGATCATGTTATTCCTTTGTTCAAATCATCTGATGATTTCCTATCTCACTCAAAGTCTTTTGATGGACAATAGGCTATATGGTTGACACTTCCCCAGCCATACCCTTCCCCAACCTCATCTTCTGCTCGTCTCCTCAATTTTCCAGAACACTGCAGACATGAGTCTATCTCAGGGTCTTTGCACTTGCCATTCCCTCTACCCAGTATACTTTCCTTC
This sequence comes from Equus caballus, assembly GCF_041296265.1. Taxonomy (NCBI): domain Eukaryota; kingdom Metazoa; phylum Chordata; class Mammalia; order Perissodactyla; family Equidae; genus Equus; species Equus caballus. Next base: position 19,644,231 of record NC_091704.1, read on the forward strand.
AGATATCCACATGGTTTACTCTGTCATCTCCTTAAAATCTTTGTGCAAATGTCTTTTTCGTCATAAGCTTTTCCCTGACCATTCTACCGAAAACTGCAAACCCACCTTTCTCCCAGCACTCCCCCTATTTTTCTCCCCTGCTTTATTTTTCTTCATAACACTTATTATTTTTTGACCTATTATGTATTTTACTCATATACATTATTTTTCTCTTCCTTTAGTGTTGTGGGGGACTGGAATTGGCCACCCCAAGATATGTCTCTTTGGCATGAGGATTATTTTGGGCTGGTTACTTTTAAAAACTGTAGACAGGAAAGAAACTCTGAACAGTAGAATTTACTTACCCTTTGTTAAGAGACATTTACATTTGTAAGGGAAATCTCCATCTGTAAAGGTGTCTTCCTCTCTGTACCAGGAAGAAGGGGAGAGGAACTTATCTCTAGAAACTCATCAATGTGGAAGGCAAGGACTCATGTCTGCATAATAACCTTACTCTTGCTTATTGTACTTTTTTGGTAACCTCCCATGATCCACCCCCCTCACCCCCAACATCCTCCTTTGTCTTTACCTGAGGGTGGTGTTTAAGGGGAAAGCTTCTGCCATTTTGGCGAGTTGCTCAGTTTGCGTGAGCCTCTCCCATGTACACATGTTATAAAGCTTTGTTTAATTTTCTCCTGCTATTCTGTCTCATGTGAATTTAATTCATTTCTTGGCCAGAAGGACCATGAGCACGTAGAGGAAATGTCTTCCTCCCCTACAGTGTAAACTGAATAAAGGCAGAATTTTTATCAATTTTGTTCACAGTTGTATTCCTAGTACATAGGACAATGCTTGGCAAGTAGTAGGTCCTCCATAATATTTCTGAATCAATGAATGAATGATCAATTATACTTAACATTTTCTTGTAATTCATCTGTTCCCACAACGATATCTCTTTTTAGGCTCTTGACAGAAAGGTTGAGATCTTAGTCATTTTGTGTTCCCTGCATATCTATCTCAGTGCCTGATACAGAGTAAGTTCTCAATAAATATTTATTGAATAAATTAAAGAATGAATGAATCAAGAAAGGTTGTTGGAGAGGTGGAAGAAAGTAATGGAGGAATAAACTGTCATAGAAGGTTGGGGAGGAGAAAATTTCAAGGAAAAGAAAAGTGGTCATATATTAAAGGAAGAGGAAGCCATGGAATTTGGGATGAGGAAGGGGCTGGGGGACATTTGAGGCATTGTGGAGTGGAGGGCACAAGGCAAGTTATAGTGGGATGAGAGGTGAGGTGGAGGTGATGGAGCAGAGACTGCGGAGGACTCTGGAAGAAGCTTGTGAGGGGACTAAAGGGAATTCAGCCTGAGCAGAAGTTGGTTGGGGGATACTGTGTGTATCCTAGCTTATGGGAGAATTGAAGAAGTTTGTGGGCTGAATATCTTGTGGAGAGAGATTAACCTTTCAGTAGACAGCAGATAGATGTTGGAGCAGATTTGGGAGAGGACAGGAGGAAGTGGGGTCAAGAGGACAAGAGAAGACCTGGTCCTAGAAAGATGTAAGGTTATCTCTTCTCTGAGATAGGAGACCTACGGAAGCCTGTGGTATTCTGAGATGGGGCTAAGGCATAGAGAACTGTTCTCAAGTTACATGCAGCCCTCCATGGCAAGCTAGGAGTTTTGAATTACACTGGGATTTCTCTAGCCTGAAGATCAATTTGAAGTCACATATACAGAGTACAAGATGAAAAACACCTTACTAATATTGAGAACTTTATACTTTTCAAAGTACTTTAAAACCCAAATCTTCCAGTTAATTGCTTATTTCCACTTAGTTCTCCGCAGACTTGGCAAGATGATTACTGGTAAATAATTTCCACCTTTCCCTATAATATCCAGCAAAAGCATTGAGAAATTTTTTTTTCTTCCAATAATCACCACTTCTATTTATGAACAATGGAAGGGAACAAAATAAAGAGTAAATGGAAGAAATGAAAAAATAAATCCACCCTGACTTGACACTCTGTCCAGTTAATGAACCCTACAGAGGAACCACATTAACACTGCCACCGTTTTTAATGATGGAATAATTCAATATGTGCACTAATTCGGGACATTTACAGATTATTAATTACCCCCACATGTGGTATTCAAGCTATGAATGTAATTACCCAGAGCCTGCCTTTCTTCACTAGCCCAGCATCTTTGAACTGTTTCCTGAATCACCCTCGGATGTGTAAAGCCCCGCACATACTCTGTGCCCCTCGGAATCACACTGGCAAAGTCCTCCTTAACCTCTGCTTATATTGACCTGGCAGGCACCCTGTGCTAACTGCCTGCCTTTAAGTATTGATTCTCAGGGCAAAGATGTTATGACGATCATGACACCCCTAATCACACTCATGTTCACAGAGTGGACATGGTGACCAGGTTACAGGGATTGATTTATTTCAGAGAATTAAGGAACATTCTTGTTGCCTTTGCCTTTGAATCTGTGTTTAAAGACAGTTTAAAAATAATGGTGGCTGTTAACTGGAGAAAGAGACATGCTGGACAGATGGTCCATCAGAGGCCAAGAGCTCAAACTGATGGTAAACCAGGGTGCAGATTTGGAACCAGGGGCTTCCTTGGGGAAATGTATTTCTTGTTCCCAGATGTGGAGTAGTTATTTCAATAGCAATAAGGGTGACCTTAAAGGGGGCCAATCTCTCATGTGACTCAGGCTCAGGCTTGTGGAGCTTTACAAAGCAAGAGACCCACAGCCCTGATCTGGTTTTTGCCCCAATCCCAGTGGCTTTGCTGGGGGTGCTTCTCAGGGAGCCACTGAGAGGGGGCAGGGACTTCGCTTTCACTAGGGAAGAGGGAACACAGGGTCCCGCTTTCTGTCTCCCCACAATATCCTAGTATTTTTATAATTTTTCTGATATCCGTGACGTAGAAAAATTCCCCTTAATTCTACCTCACAGACATAGCCATTGTTATAATTTGTTGTATACTTTTCCAGCAGTTTTTCTTTGCAACTATTAACACATGTATCTGCACAAATCTATCTTTTAGATAGATAAAATCCTGTTAGACCTACTCGCCCATAAATTTTTTAATGAACTATTTCACAGACATATTTCTATGCTAATTCTTATAGATTTACTTGTTCTATTCAAATACTTAAAAGCGTGCATTATATGGCCAAGGCGCAATATATTTCATGGATCGTCTAGATTTAATTTAAAAAAAATTTATAAACAATGCTGCAAAAAGAAATCATGTGCATTAATTTTTGTTCATTTGTCTAACTATTTCCTTTGGGCAGATTCTATAAGTTTACCAGCAAGGTCAAAAGGAATACTTATGTAAAATTTTGGTATATATTGTCTGATTCATTACCTCCAAAAAGTTGAACTACACTTCACCAGTAGAGTATCCATGCTTCATGAACTTTGAATATTATTATTGTTTGATCTTTGCTAATCTTAAAGTGGAAAATGATATTTCATTGTTATTCTAATTTACATTTCTTTGGTTAGTAATCAGGCTGACTATCTTTTCATGTTTTTTTTGGCAGTTTGTGTTTCTTTTTTTGAAATTGCCCTGCTCATGATTCTTTACTTACTTTTGAGGAAGGAGAAATCACTTGTTTTTTTAAAAAATTGATTAATAAGACCTCTTTATAAAATAGAAATACTAACCTTTTTACTGCTCTGTTACATATTTTTTTCCCCAAAACACATTTTATTCCTGCCTTTATATATTATTTTTTAAACCAAGGATCGAGTAAAGTTTCACTCATTATATTTGGTTGTTAGGTACCTTTAATTTCTTTTTAATATAGAATAGTCGCTCAAAGTTTTTGCCCAGATAATAAGTTTTTAAAAGAGACTGTTACAGATTTTTAAAAAAATGTTCTGTATTATATTAAATAAGTTTCCTTCTGTTCTTAGTTTGTCTGTAGGTTTAGCCAGAATGAATACAGAATTTTATCAACTGTATTTTCTGCATTTATCAAACTTATCATTTCATTAAAATTTTTTTTCTTACTAAGGTATTGATCATTTCATTTTTTTATTTTAATCTATTAATCTAGTGAATTACATTGATAGATTTTCTAATGTTGATCCATCTTTGAATTCCTGAAATAAATCCTAGTTAGAGGTGCTGTGTTATTCTTTTAGTGTGTTGTTGGTTCTATTTGTTAATACTATTTTTAGGGTATATATATTCATAAATGAATTTGACTTAAAGGTTACTTTTTTCCCACTGTCTTCGTCAGGGTTATATTAGCTTTGTGAAATGACTTCTTAAAAGCTTTACAGAACTTTCTTATAAAGCCAACATCTGGAACTTTTTTGGGGAGTTGAAGTCACTAATTCTTTCAATTTCTGTTCTTTTCTAAAGAAAATTCAAGTAGTTTCTTAGAAAATTGTTGATCTTTTTTTGGCTTTCACATTACTGGCGTAAAGTTACAAGTAGTATTATTTTATTAAAAACAATCTCTTCCCTATCTGTAGTTATATTTAATTTTCCATTGCTGATGCTGTATATGTGTTCTCAAACTTCTTTTTCTTTTTGTCAGATTTGTCAAACATTTCTTAATGCTTTTTTTCCCAAAGAACTAGTATTAGTTTTATTCAACAATTCTAGTTTTTTAAACTTCCTAACTCATTGTTATTTTTTTTGTTTATTTTGTTTTTTTTTCTGGTTTCTGAGTCTAATGTTCCAAAAATATTTATTCTAGACTTTTCTTGTTTTAGGAAAAAACTAACTTAAGGATATGATTTTTCTCCTGAGTAAACCTTTGGCTACATTCCATAGAATTTTCCACTTACTGTTTCAATATATGTTAATTTTCAAGTAATTTATAGATTAAATTTTTATTTACTCTTTGACACAAGTTATTTATAAAAGGGAGATTTTAGATTTAATTTTATGAGTGATTGGGTTCTATAAGAGTGGGTCCTTTCAAGAGTTTTAGAAACTTATTGAAAAAATTTTTAAGGCCTGTTAAGTGATTTTTCTTTTTACATATTTTAAATAAATATTCCACGGACATTTGAAAATAATGTGTCCTTTCCCCTTTTTAGTGAGATCATGATTTGCTATGAAGTCAAGCTTGTAATATTTATTATTCATGTCTTTTATATATATATTTTTTGTCATCTTGACATGACACATTTTGGCACTGGTTTGTTAACCTTTCCCACTATACCTATGGGTCTGACACCTTTTTTTTCTGTTTCTAACACTTTCTTTTAACTTTTTGGAGGAAGTATAGTAACAAAGTTAAGAGCACTGATGCATGGGGGCCGGCCCGGTGACGCAGCAGTTAAGTTTGCACGTTCTGCTTCTCGGCCGCCTGAGGTTGGCCGGTTCAGATCCTGGGTGTGAACATGGCATGGCTTGGCAAAATCCATGCTGTGGTAGGCGTACCACATATAAAGCAGAGGAAGATGGGCATGGACGTTAGCTCTGGGCCAGTCTTCCTCAGCAAAAAAAGAGGAGGATTGGCAGTACTTAGCTCAGGGCTAATCTTCCTCAAAAAAAAAAAAGAGCACTGAGGCAGGTCTATCTGCCTGGTTTGAACTTGAGCTCCACCCTCATGAGCTGACAGACCTGGACAACTTTCCTTAACTGTAAAATCACATCATCTACTTTATAGGGCTCTCGGGATATTACACGAGTTGCTGTATGTAAAGAGCTTAGAACTGTGCCGACATTCAGTGAAAAGATTCATGGTTGCTATATATTTTGGTGAAGCAACTGCTTATCTATATGAAACAACTTTCTACGTCCCATGTAGAGCTTTTTGCCTTGAGTTCTATCTGAGCTAATATTAATATTCCTATAGTGATTTCTTTTTGTATTTGACTGGTCATCTGATATTTTCAGCCTCTATTATTTTGTGTTAGATATATCTTTTGTAAACAGCATATAGCTAGAACTCACTGTTAAAAAATCAGTCTAAAAGTTCGTATCTTTTAATAAGGGAAATCAACCTACGTATAATTGTTGGGATTACCGATATTCCTGTAATCTTTATGTTTTTCATTGAATACCTTTCTAGACTTTTTGTCAAGGTTGGATGTTGCCCCAATGACCTTCTAGTGCTGGTAGCTAAGCTTAGATCTTTCTAGGCTGGTGTGGCTAGAGAAAAGTATTCTTCTTCTGCTTCAAAGTAAGGAAAACCAGAAACTAGCCAGGGGACAGAGTGTCTGTGGTCACACTCCTTTTGGTATCTTGGAACTGAGTTTCTTACAGCTCTCATTCAGTGTGTACCTATTGTAAGCCAAGAGCTTTTCTAGATACTTTATATATATATTGCTTCATTTAACTCTCACATCGAAGCCATGATGTATTATTATACTCATAGAGAAGAAGACTAATTAAAGAAATTAGGAAATGCTCCTGAGGAATTGAAGAATATATTATTTATAATGCGTAAACTCATTCCCTTTCCCACCGTGTATGCATGGGATATGGAGTAGACCAAGAATTGGGTCCTGAATTGACCTTTATTGAGTTTTTATATGAAAAAGTTGCCAAGGCAGCTGGGAACAGTGGGGCTTCGTATTCTGGTTCACCCATTTTTTTTCATACTAGTTTAAGTTTCAATTCTAAGTTGATTGTTCTGGAGTGGATAAGCCAGAGTCTAGTAGTTTTTTCACTGCTAGAGTCAAAAAGAAGCAGTGTGTGCCATATCCTGTGGGTCATTTTTTTTCAGGAACTGGGTCTGGAATTAGTGGGATCTATGCTTGCTGGTCTCACAATATCCTTGAGAAGAGAAGGCTCATGCTTCATCCGTCTTTGTACCTCCAGTGCCTAGAAGAATGCCTGGCCCAGAGTAGGTGCTATTTCTCAAAATGACCTGAGTTCAGAAGAGGGAAAGTCGTTTTACATTAACATTTGAATAATGAGGTTTTAGAAAATGGCTCATAGAGTAGAAATGTATTCTTTTAAAATTATGCATTCTATAACTCCTATACTACTGTATTTAATGTGATAGAAACAAAGCATGTTTATTACTCTTTCAAGAGTCTACTGCGGACTAAAGCAGCTCGTACCTTCCATAGAAGGTCCCAGTCATCAGGGTGGAATGACATTAACACGTGAGCTGCTGTTTGCATCGGCAACGCTAGTGAGGACATCCAACTAAGAAAAGTGCTCCCAAGCCAGCTGCTGGGGAGACATATAGCCCTGATTTCACAGGGATTCCATAGTTGAAAAAAAAAACCAACGCAAGTGAAAACTCCCTGCTTACATCAGGGAAATACTGCTGCACGGCTCTAATGAGATCCCTAGGTGAAACTGTTTTTCATAAAGGCCTGTTTGACTTCCACAGATATCTGGCTGGAGCTTGATTGATTGTCAGGCTTTTTAAGTAGCATTGATTTTTACCGCTGCAACATTGAGATGATGAGGTCATTGTATTTTGCCATGTTATTGAAGTTCTTGTTAAAGCAAGCTGGGGGTTATGAGCATATCTAGGCACTGGCTTCTTGCTGGTGCTAAGTTTGAGAGATGGGAAAGTTGAGATAAGTAAAGTGACAAAGGCAAACAAAAATTCTCCTATCTGGTTGTGAGGGGGAATTTCAGAGTTTTATGAATTATAATGTTGATTGGTAGCTATTAATCATGGCTGATCACTTCTTCTCATTATTAGCTCTCATTTATTGAGCACATTTATTAAGTACATAGGCCCAGGGTCTGTCTTAATGCCTTACACACATGAACTCTTTATCCTCACTACACCTTTAGGAGGTAGGTGTTATTATCTCCACCTTGCAGATCAGGAATCTGTCTCAGAGAGGTAGGGTTGCTTGCTTGGGTTAACTAGTCAATGGGGGAACTAGGTTTTAGATTAAGCTGTGTCTGACTCCAAAGCCCATGATTTTAACTGTTGTTTCCTATGTGATGGATGGGTGAGTAGTTACAGATTCGTTTAGCTAAGATCAGATAGCAATATTTGAGGATGCTGCATAAGTGATGACCTGTGATGACCCCCTCCTGTGTCGACCTGTGTACTGGGGAAAACTGGAAATAGCACAGTGCCTTAGGACACACCATCTTGACTTTTCCCACTCGCAGCAGGTGACCACCTGAACTTCCTTTCTGCTTGAGTGAGGCCATGAAGGAGCCTGAGAGGGCTTTGAACATTTTGGGATTCCTCCAGCTACCACCTATTGATCAGCAGCTGCCAGAAGCTTTAATCCGATTAAAGTCTGTAAAACTGGTTTCCATCTCTGGCGCCTGACTCAGGTTTCAGAGCAAGGGGAAAAAGTATGACATCACCCCTGCTTGCATCTGTGCTGGGTGGCTAATGAAATTACGTGATGGATTTGAGGACCATTAAAGTCAATGTTGATCCTTATTATTATGAAGAGTACTTTCAAATTTACTGCACCATGGAGCAGGCTCGAAAGCATCATTTTTCATAGGTGCGTTCATTGCTCTGGATTTTAGCTCAGAACTCCATGGGAGATGGAGAGTGCTAGCAGCACAGAGAATCAATTCTGAAGTCTGTAGGATGAAAGTGCACAGAGCTCTTTCGCTGGAGGGAGGAGAAGGTTCTGGGATTTTTCCATAATGAGGCATCATGATGACCTCGGATTGAAAAGCCTAAAATGAAACAAAACATGTTTGTGAAAGAAATACGAAGCACCGCTGTTGCCATTAGCATCAGCAATAGTATTCTTTTGAAAGTTTAAGTGGTTAGTGTATAAAAAGAGTCCTCAGTTCAGGTCACTAACAATTTACTGAGCATAGAAACTAAGCTAAGACCAGAGATACACTATACGGAGGGGAAAGACTATATCTGTTTTGTTTATCAGATATCTCCAGGGCCCAGCTAAAAGTCAGACATGCAGAAATTATTCTCTCTCTCTCTCAAAATAAAAATATAAATATGTGTACACACACATATCCATATTTAGTATACATACTGTAAAGTGCATAGATCTTCACTATACAACTCAATGAATTTATACACACATGGCAATATATACACGCAAAGCTGTGAACTATCACCCAAATGAAGACAGATTTTCCATATCCTAGAGGGCTCTCTCTTGCCCCTCACATTCCCCCAACAAAGATAACCACTATTTTGACTTCTATATCCACAGATTAGTTTTGCTATAACTAATACACTTCCTATAAATTGAATTCATAAACTGGAGTCATACAATATGTTGTCTTTTGCACACCTTTATGTCTGTGAGATTCATCCAGGTAGCTACATGTAAGAGTATGTAAAAACAGTGTTCCTTTTTATTGCTGTGTAGTATTCCATTCCACAAATATGCCACCGTTTATTTATTCTTCTCTGATAGATATTTGACTTGTTTCCAATTTTTACCTATTCTATATGTATATATAGAGAGAATATAGAATATCTATCTATACATATATTGAGCAAAGCCATTGTGAATGTTCTTGAATATCTTTGGATGGACTTTTCCACTTATTTCTTTTGTATTTTATTGAGGTCACATTGGTTTATAACATTACATAAATTTCAAGTGTACGTCATATTTCTGACTCTGTGTAGACTGCATTGTGTTCACCACCAAAAGTCTAGTTTCCATCCATCACTGTACATATGTGCCCCTTTACGCCTTTTGCCCTCCTCTTACCTTTTTTCCCTCTGGTAACCATCAATCTGTTCTTCAGATCTATGTGTGTGTTTGTTTATCTTTCACATATGAGTGAAACCATATGGTATTTGTCTTTCTGTCTGACTTTTTTTCTTTTTTTAAAGATTGACACCTGGGCTAACAACTGTTGCCAATCTTTTTTTTTTTTTTTCCTGCTTTATCTCCCCAAATCCCCCCTGTACACAGTAGTATATCTTAGTTGCAGGTCCTTCTAGTTGTGGGATGTGGGACGCCGCCTCAATGTGGCCTGACGAGTGGTGCCATGTCCATGCCCAGGATCTGAACCCTGGGCTGCCACAGCAGAGCGCACCAACTTAACCACTCAGCCACGGAGCCGGCCCCTGACTTATTTTGCTTAGCATAATACCCTCAAAGTCCATCCATGTTGTTGCAAATGGCAAGATTTCATCTTTTTTATGGCTCAGTAGTATTCCATTGTGTGTTTGTGTGTGTGTACCACAACTTCTTTATCCATTCATCCATTGATGGGCTCCTGAGTTGCTTCCAAGTCTTGGCTATTGTGAATAATGCTGCAATGAACGTAGGGGTACACATATCTTTTCAAATTAGTGTTATCATGTTCTTTGGATAAATACCCAGAAATGGAATAGCTGGATCATATGGTATTTCTATTTTTAATTTTTTGAGAAATCTTCATACTGTTTTCCATTGTGGCTGCACCAGTTTTCATTCCCACCAGCAGGATATGAGAGTTCCCTTTTCTCCACATCCTCTCCAACACTTCTTATTTCTTGTCTTTTTAATAATAGCCAGTCTGACAGGTGTGAGGTGATATGTCATTGTAGTTTTGATTTGCATTTCTGTAATAATTAGTGACGTTGAATATCTCTTCATGTGCCTCTTGTCCATCTGTATATCTTCTCTGGGAAAATGGTTGTTCATATTGTCTGTCCATATTTTGATCAGATTGTTCATTTTTTTGTTGTTGAGATATCTGTGTTCTATATATACTTCGGAAATTAATCCCTTATCAGATATATGATTTGCAAATTATTTCTCTAGTTGGTGGGTTGTCTTTTCGTTTTGTTGACAGTTTCCTTTGCCATGCTTTTTAGTTTGATGTAGCTAGAGATATCACACTCCCTGAATTCAAAATATACTACAAAGCTATAGTAATCAAAAAAGCATAGTACTGGCAGAGAAACCAATACACAGATCAATGCAACAGAATTGAGAGCCCCGAAATAAAATTACGCATCTAAGGACAGCTAATTGACAAAGGAGCCAAGAACATACAATGGGGAAAGGAAAGTCCCTTCAAATAAATGATGTTTGGAAAACCACACACCCACGTGCAAAAGAATGAAAGTAGACATTATCTTATACCATACACAAAAAACTAACTCAAAATGGGTTAAAGACTTGGATGTAAGACCTGAAACCATAAAACTCTTAGAAGAAAACCTAGGCAGTAGACTCTTTGACATCAGTCTTAGCAGTATCTTTTTGGATATCATGACTCCTCAGGGAAGGGAAACAAAAGAAAAAATAAACAAATGGTACTCACTCCACTTATTTCTTTTGAGCATATATGTAGAACTGAAACTGCTGGGTCATTTGAAACATTTTTGAATTGTTGAATTGAAAAATACAGTTTTTTATTTGGCTGTGGCCCACTCAAGCCTTACAAAAGACCCATGATCACCTATCCCACATGTTCTCAGTGGAAAATAATGCAGTGATAGCACAGAATTAAAGTAGATATATATAAGTCACTCATTATTTACTTAATAAGATAACAATATGAGCTCAAACGTGGTTTTAAGGTATAAAACAATGCCAAAAAACTTGATAATCTAGTAACTTTATTACGCCAAATTCAATATTATACTGCAAGATATATAGTGTAAATTCATAGTTAGCATATTAATTCATTCAAAAAGATTCTTGAGAGCCTACTGTGTGCCAGGCTCTGTTCTAGGCCTTGAGGCTATAGTAGAGAATGCACAGATAAGGAAAGGTCACTGCTCTTATGAGATTTAAGTTCCAGTAGAGAAGACAGACACTAGATACCAAGCAAATAAATATGTGCTACAAAACATAACACCAATGAAATATATGGTAAACAAATTTTGGGAGGATTACAGATACATCTGCTTTAGTAACAGATTTATGGATGATTTATATTTGAACTGCATCTATACATAACTTGAAGTGCAAATATCGGAAAATTAGAGGCTAAAAGTCCTGTTCATGTGCATAGTAATGATAAAATAGTAACAACAATATCTAACTATGCGGTCTAAGTACTTTACATGGATTATCTCATTTAATCTTCTCAGTACCCCCATGATGTGGGTACTACTCTCCCCATTTTAATGGTGAAGAAACTGAAGTAGAAGAGTTCGACTAACTTATCCAAAGTGCCACAGCTAGTGTGTGGTGATGTTGGGCTACAAACCGGATGGTCTGACTTTAGAGCTTGTGCTCAAATTCTTACCCTATTCTGTCCTCCAGACGGACAAGTAGGTATCACTCTACGCTATAAGGTTACTCAAATAACACATAATAAACTCAGCTAATAAAGATGTTACACTAATGGTGATTTATAATGCAAAAGCAAAACTCCAATAGCAGTGGTTGAAAACCATGACCAATTGAAGACAGCATCAGTGATACATTATTCACAAATTGTCTTTCCTGAAAACTACTGAAACCCTGTCTTGTGTGCTCACGCTCAATAAAAGTTTTGCAGTATTTCAAACAGAGAAGCCACCAGACTTCTTAACAGAATACTGAATTAGAGATTCAGTAAACTCTAGTCACATGTTCAATTTAGAAACTACTGCTAACTCAGTAGGTTTCTAGTAAGTAACATTAGGTAAGTAGGTAAAAAGAAAAGCTAATGGAAAGTGTGTCATTCCCTGTCAGTATGATAGGAAGACTTGCATTTCTGGGTCTGTTCATGACAATTGGAGGGGCCTCCAGAGGACTGAAGGCTTCTCTGAGAATCACTGACCAAAGTGGAAGAAGATCTACGGAGAATATTTCCAAGCAACATGCTGAGTGCTATGGCTAATGGTACAGGTTGGGGCTCAGTAGGGCCTAATAAATAGCTTCCCTGTTTCCCTCTAGAGTTCTAAAGCAATTAAGAGATAATCAAAAAGTAAGATAGAGAGAGATAAAAACATTACTGTTGTTACTGATTAAACTGATAATGGAGAACTCTGGAATGAGACAGATTTATGCACCCAGGCACAGGCAATATTGGACAGCCAGGCCTTTCCCTGTAGTGGCAGAGCATGCTTCTTATGGCACTGAGGAAGCAGGGGCAGTATATACTCTCTATGGGCAGTTTGCTCCCCTGAACAGGAGAAGGAACAAGCCTACTCCAAGTAGCTCCATCCCCAGTGGGAGGAGTAAGTGGGAGTGGAGAGGCCAGCTGTGTTATGCTGTAGCTCCCTCCACCTGGAGGAAACACTAGGGTTGGGGAAGAAGCATTTCCTGCCCCTATAAAATACATTCAGTATATATGCTACGGAGGTGGAGAGAAGGGGCACACCTAAGCAGGAACAGGAGAAAGCACTTACATGAAGATAACTTGTACTGAGTCTTGTAGGAAAACCAGGAGCTGGCTAGATGGAAGTTGGAAGGGAGGATGCTTTAGACCAGGGTTTGGCAACTCAGCTCACAGGCCAAATCTGGCCAATTGTTTGTTTTCAGAAATAAGGAATTATTGGAACACAGCCACACCCATTCATTTATGTATTATTTATGCATTTTTGTTCTAATGGTGGAGTTGCGTAGTTGTGACAGATCACAGGGCTCATGAAGCCTAAAATATTTATTATTTGGTCCTTTACCAAAAAAAACCTGCCAACCTTTGCTTTAGGCAGAAGGTAATGCTTGGGTGGGTTGGTAGGTGGGGGTTGTTGGGAGTGCAAGAGGATTGTGGTGTGCTGGGGATGTGGGGCTGGGCACTGTTAGTGGTTTGATGATGTTGGGACATGAAGCAGGAGGAGTAAGGAGAGAGGAGGATGAGGAGGCAGAGCAGCGACATGCTGAACAGGAGGTTCAGCAGGATACCGCCATGGCAGACCATGATGAGAAGCCTGGGAAGAGTGATGACACAGATGGACCTCTGGTTCTCTAGAAATTTAGTCTTCTACGGAGAGCAGTGACGCAGGCAGACGTGTTAATTGTCTTAATTATATGCAGTGAAATGGACAAACACTTAACAAATAGAGCCTTTAAATTCATAAAGAATTCTTATATATATGCCAAAGTATACATGTAGAAGAAGGAGCCGTGGCTTAGAAAGAATGAAATCGGTCATTTCTCTTTGAATGGCTTGGGAAAGGGTTCAGAGAGGAGGCAAAATAGCCACAGCTGTGGAAAGGGAGCGACGAGGGTGAATTAGGAGGAAGAATGTGTTTCCGGAAAAGGGATGCAATTTAGAGTCAGAAGGGGAAGACTGGAGGAAGTGAATCTGAGTCTCTGCCTGGGGTAGCATATGAGGAGGGGATGTGCAGATAGGGAGGAGCTCTATGCAGAGAGGGGACAAGGAGCTTGGAACCAATCTTTTCTTTTTAAATAAGATAGTCCCCTCCACCCCCTCAGCTGTTAGAATTAAAAAATTATTAATGTATGAGTGTTCCTCTCTGTCCCTACTTATTCTGCTTCCAAGGAAGATTATTTTTACTTTTTGGCTTCTGGGGTTTTAGTTATACAGCTTATGATAACAGAAAAATGCTGCACTAGAAGGAAGAGGAGATCAGAATTGAGAAGAAATAGAAGTACTCATGGAGGGAGTGGCAGAGTGACTGGAGAATACAGCCAGGCAGGGAGGGGAAGGATGGGAAAATGACCACAGTCAGTTTCTTGGGCAGGGCTGAGGGAGAGAGGATTTAAGGAGTTAAGAAAGAGAAGGAAAGAGTCTTTGGAGCTCGAAGCATCTGTGGAAGGTAAATAAGATGATGGGGATGGCAAATTGAAGATGTTTTGCTCTCAAATATGAATTAGGTTCCATTTGATGTTTTTCAAGCCTCAATAAAGATTAACACTGTTGTCACTTAATTCTTGGCTGTTTAAATATGACACTGAGCAGAGACTAGACCGAATACAAATAATTCTTCTTCCTAAACAATGCTTTTTTAATTTTTAGTTTTATTTAAATGGCTTTATCAAAGTATAATTGACACGCAACAAACTGCACATATTTAGTGTCCAATTTGTTGCATTTTGACATGTATACACCTGTGAAACTATTACTATAATGAAATCATGAACATGTCCATCACTCCCAAAAGTTTTCTTGCATCCTTTTGTACTCCCTCCCATTGCACCGTCTCCAGGCAACCAGTGATCTGCTTTCTGTCATTATAGATTAGTTAGCACTTCCTAGAATTTTATGTAAATGGAATCATGTAGCATCTACTCTTTTTTGGGGGATTGTCTGGCTCCTTTCACTCAGAATAATTATTTTGAAATTTATTCATGTTTTTGCATGTTTCCACAGTTCATTTCTTTTTAATTCTGAGTAGTATTCCATTGTATGGACGCAACACAGATTATTTATCTATTCATCTGTTGATGGATATTCGAGTTTTTTCCAGTTTTTGGCTTTTGCAGTAGACCTGCTGTGAACATTCTTGTTCATGTCTTTGTTAGAACATATGCTTTTTGTTCTCCTGGGCAAATACTTAGGAATGCAATGGCTGGATCATATGGCAGGTATATGTCTAAGAAACTGCCAAACTGTTTTCCAATGCCATCATACCGTTTACATTCCCATCTGGAGTGTGTGAAGGTTTTAGTTTCACATTCTCACTAACACTGGTAATGCTCAGTCTTTTTAATTTTAGCTATTCCAAAAGGTATGTAGTGGCATCTCATTGTGGTTTTAATTTTTTTTACCTAATGATTAATGATATTGAATATCTTTTCATGTGCTTATTTGCTATCCATGTATCTTCATTGGTGAAGCGTCTGTTCAAATCTTTTGCCTATTTTTTTTTACTGGATTGTTTATATTCCTATTGATTTTAAGAGTTCTTCATATATTCTGGATACAATTGCTCGATACAAAATCTGATAGATATTTGATTTGCAAATATTTTCTTCCAGTCTATGGTTTGTGCTTTGTTTTTTTTTTTTAAAGATTTTATTTTTTTCCTTTTTCTCCCCAAAGCCCCCCAGTACATAGTTGTATATTCTTCGTTGTGGGTCCTTCTAGTTGTGGCATGTGGGACGCTGCCTCAGTGTGGTTTGATGAACAGTGCCATGTCCCCACCTAGGAGTTGAACCAACGAAACACTGGGCCGCCTGCAGTGGAGTGCACGAACTTAACCACTCGGCCACGGGGCCAGCCCCTATGGTTTGTGTTTTAACTACTCTAAAGGTCTTTCAAACAGCAGATGGTTTTAATTTTGATGAAGTCCAATTTATTGATTTTTTTTTCTTTTGTGGATTGCACTTTTGGTGTCAAATCTGAGAAATCTTTGTCTAATCCAGATCACAAAGATTTTATCATATGTTTTCTTCTAGGAGTTTTATAGTCTTAGGTTTAGTTTCATGCAGTTTTAGGTCCATGAACCGTTCTGAGTTAATTATTGTATAAGCATGAAAAATGGGTTAAAGTTCTTCTTTCGCATATGGCTATCCAATTTTTTCAGTGCCATTTGTTAAAAAGACTATCATTTCTCCATTGAATTGCCTTTGCACCTTTTTAAAAAAATCTATATATTTATGAGTCCATCTTGAATTATTTATTCTGTTCCATTGATCTATTTCCCTATCTTTACACCAATACCACACTGTCTTGATTACTGTAGCTTTATAATAAGTCTTGAAATTAAGTGCTATTAGTCTTCCAACTTTGTTCTTTTTTTATCAGAGTTATTTTAACTATTCTGTTCTTTTCATTTTCATATGAATTTTAGAATCAGTTTGCTAATTTCTGGGATTTTGATTGGAAATGCATTGACTCTCTAGGTCAATTTGGAGAGAATTAGCACCTTAACATTATTGTCTTCTAACACATGAATATAGTTTTTATTTAGGTCTCTTAAAATTGGTCTCAGCAATGTTTTGCCATTTTCAGGGCAGATCTTGCACAATATTTTGGCAGAGTTATTCCTGAGCTTCACTATTTTTGGATGGTATTACAAATGGTATTTTTTTTCAATTTGTGATTCTTTGTTGCTAGTATACAGAAATATAATTGATTTTTGTATATTGCTCTTGAATCCTGTAACATTGATAAACTCACTTATTAATTTTAGTAGATTTTTGGAGGTGAATAACTCTTAATGAGCAAGCTGAACATGTCAGTAGGTGAAAGATACTTTCCACAGTATTGGTCTGAAGCTGGCTTTTTAAGCTGATGAAGGATGCCCTCCATGTACTCTGATAATGACTCTGTGGTGCTTCTTCCAAAACAAAAGGTCTTTGGTGGAGAATGGGTTAGGGCAAAATCATAGTGAGTGATTACTCCCAGACAGCGGCTGAAGGCAGGATGTTAAAGATGCCCTATGGTGAGCAAGAATAATAAGCATTTGAATAAACATGAAAAGAATGTCTAAGGACACTCCTACTTGGTATGGAGGTAAGTCTGGTATGGAGAATGGGTTAGGGCAAAATCATAGTGAGTGATTACTCCCAGACAGCGGCTGAGGGCAGGATGTTAAAGATGCCCTATGGTGAGCAAGAATAATGAGCATTTGAATAAACATGAAAAGAATGTCTAAGGACACTCCTACTTGGTATGGAGGTAAGTCTGCAGGAGATGGCATGATACCCTTGCAGAGAGTCATAGGAATAGAGTGAGGAAGAAGACTTCTGTGTGACAGCAGCCTTTCTTGTTCCCCATGATCAGAACATACTTCTGAACCAACCCTGAGAGGAAGAGCTGAATTGGGAAGAGTGTTGCCTATATCTACACCATAGGACATATCTAGATGATGTATGGAAATTTTAGCCAAAGCATTGGAAGTTTATTTCAATTTCTGAATTATTGTTGTCATGCGAATAAGATGAATTTTTGGGGTGACTTTGTCTGTTTTTAGCTCTTTATTTCATATCACAGAGGCACCGTCGTTGTAAAATAAAAAACAGCAGGCTATGGCTATAGATTGGTATGGCAAAGGAAGGATTAAAATGAGTCGAATAGAGCTCCAGTGTTTCTTTCATGGGAGTTCACTGATAGTGTCCACAGTGAGAAGAAACCCTGGCACAGGCATGGAGGTGCATAGATAGGGCTTACATTCAGTTGTCCTGGGCATTCAGTTTTGAGTAAGATTTGGTGGGACTGACCAAATTATTGATGTTCTACATCTGTTCTATAGAGTCCCTTTGTTCTAAGGAGTTCTTCTGGGGGCACTCTGAGGGCGAAGATGATGGACAAGCCAAGTGGGTAGAGATCCAGACCCTCCATCTTCCTCCATCCCACCCCTGACTTCTCCATTCAACCACAGAACCTTTCCCTCCTTTTAGAAAAAAGTCTGTACTATGTATTAGGATTCCACATCAGAAGTTGTTTTCTAAAGAACTTTGTGCGTGTGTGTGTTTGAAAAACCACTGGACTAGATCAATAAAAGTGATCGGTGATGAATGACTTCTTCAGAAACAAGGAGTGAAATGTCACACAGAACTTGTACTCTTTGCCAAAGTTGAAGGGAGTCACTTCTTTCCTAACTGAGGTCCCGCTGAAGTGACAGGTTACTGATAGGCCAGTATCAGGGTGGCCAAATATTGCAGGGAACAAACATGCTAAAAATTATTCCCTGTTTATCTGAAATTCAAATTTAACTGGATGTCCTGTATTTTTATTTTCTAAATCTGTTAACCCTAATCAATGCATAATTCATAACAAAATGGGGGGGTGAATTCTCCAATTATATAATGGAATTCTCCATTATAATGAGTTTGCTAAACATTGACAAAAGCATTCTCACGTCTCGTGCGTTAATCCTTTGGCCTGCAGTGCACAGCTTTCCCAGCAGCCAGGACTCCTTCCTCGCTGGAATGTGGATAAAGGAGCAGGTGTTGCCAGTGCTTTTTTAGGCCAGAGGGCCTCACTGTTTCCCAGGACATTGAAGACAAATTAGCCCAAGTTCTGCCATTGAACCAACTTTTCTAATTCTTGTTTTTTGTGCTAACGTATCATTCCATCTTTGAAATTTCAAGCTGCAAATTTTAGTTAGAATATCAGTGGTGTCTTGGAGTACTTCACCAATATCACGTATTTATTCCTCAAAGAGATAATTTAAAAAATTGTTTTTGTTATCTTTGCCACTTTTTCTTTGCAAACTTCAGTTTGTTTTGTATGTTGTTTGGCCAAGCACTTGGTAAATGCTGCTAAAAACAGCTTGCTCTGGTTCTGTATCTTTTTATAAATGCCCATTAGAGATCTGAGCTTATCAGAGAATCCCTTAGGTAGCTGCACTGGCATTTTAGATGTCTTTGCTTGTCTCTCTCATTTAAACCTCATCACTGTAAATACCATTATAAGAATGCTTTCTAGAAAGTAAAATTAAATCCATGTTTTGGATGATCCATTATATTGATGGTTAATAGTGACTTTTAGGTATGTGCTAAGTACTGTATGTCTATCATCACCTTCAATTCTCATAATTCTATGACATAACTTTATTTTATAGAAGAGGAGACCGAGACACAGAGAGGCAAAGCAACTTGCCCAAGGTCACACAGCTGGAAATTTGTAGAGCTAGGGTATGGACCCAAATCTCTGATTTCAAAATTATTATTTATGGGTATTGTGTTATATTCTGAAAACAGGGCTTTGTTTGTCTGGCTTCAGTCAATTATGTGCAATAATAATCTGATAGAGGGACTGCCCGTTTTACAGTCACTCCAATAATCAGAGAAATTGATTGTGTGCTTCCTGCATGGTGGGTGATAGAGGACAGCTGAGCTTTCCTAGTAGATTTGTTCTTCCAATGGAAGTGTTCCCCCCCCACCCCACCCCCCGTAACTCTTATTCTTCACCTAGAAGAACTAATCATCTAATTGGGTGCCGTCTCACGTTCCAAGTAATTAATTTAAAAAATCCACGTAAGACAAAAGCCCAGCACCTAGTGAGAGATAGGGGGATCTATGTGTTTGTGTATTCATGATATTTCTTTCCCCTGCTGGGTTTGGTTCCCTTTGCTTGTGGATTTGTTGAGCAGAAGCTGGATGTTGGCATTCTTTCTTCTCCAGATCTCTCAACCTGGAACCTGATTTCTAGCAATGTGTTAATTTTAGCACCATTTTAGTTCATTAAAATAACTGGCAGTTTCCTTGAGTTCATCACAATGGGAGTTTACCTATTTTTAGCTGTCTAAAACTTAATGTGGTGGTGCTATTTTTACGTGGAAAATGATTCTTCATAAGTTATTTCTGAAAATTTTTTCCCATAAAGGAGGTCCACTTAACCATTTGTGATTCATAGAGGAGGGAAAGTCAAGTCTCCAGAGAAGTTAGACAATCTGTAAGGGGTTTCACAGAGCCGGGTCAAAGCTCTTGCCTCAGCTGAGTGTCAGGACCTGCGGCGGTCACTCTGTCCTTGGCAACAAAAATAATTCAACCTGCAGGGCCGGCCCCATGGCCAAGTGGTTAAGTTCATGCACTCCGCTTTGGTGGCCTGGGGTTTCACTGGTTTGGATCCTGGGTGCAGACATGGCACCGCTCATCAGGCCATGCTGAGACGGTGTCCCACATGCCACAGCTAGAAGGACTCACAAGTAAGATATACAACTATGCACTGGGGGCAGGATTTGAGGAGAAAAAGCAGAAAAGGAAAAAAGAAAAATGGTTCAACCTGCAATGTTGCATCTCTCAGCCCTGCATTCTACACATAGCCAGTCACTGACCTTTATAGTGGGAAGGGCGTCTTCATCCTGACTCAGGGCTGTGAGCAGACTCCCTCCCTCCTCAGGATTTGCCCCCTCATTAAGAAGTTTGCTCAGCTGTCGACTTGGTTTGCCTCTGCTTTTCTCGTTGCCTGCTCTATTTTGGGATGACTTAGTGAGCAATGTCTGGGGAAGGCCCCCTAGGTGTCACCTCTCTCTTCTACTCACCCTCCCACAGTGGCGGAGCTCCTTCTTCTCTGGGGTGGCTTCTTTGACTCCTTCACCTTCTTTCTGGTGGAGTGGCTTCTTTGAATGGCCTCTGGCTGTTTTCTAAGAGTAGTGAACAGGCCGAAAGCGAAGTGCTGCTTTCCCAAGTAGGAAGGAGAAGCTCATTGACATTGTACCGGTGAATTGTCCTTCAGTTGATGTTGAAGGAGAATGAGAGACACTGTCTGTAGAAAGTCTAAGTAAGCATGAAATGTGACGTTTGGGAAGGGCAGCACAGTATTTGAACTTGGGCTCAGCTCTTGGTCCTCCTCTCCTTCCGCCTTTACACTTTGTCCTATGACACAAAATGCCACCTCTGCACCGATGACCCCAACCTCTCTTCCAAACTCCACACACTTGTGTCCAGTTGTCTGCTGGACAACCCACTTCAATTTGTAAAATGCAGATCAGCATGTTCAAAAAGACTCTTGACCTGCCTCTGCAAACCTGCTCTTCCCTCACTCTTCTTTCCTGGTAAACGTCCTCTTCAATCATTCAGTTACTCAGGCCAGAAACTTGGGCCTCAAATGTTACTTCCTTCTCTCTCATATTTCACATCCAATCAGCCCTCAAATCCTGTCAGCAGTACTGTCACAATGTGTTCACAATCTGACCATTTTTCATCACCTCGTGTCTATCATCTTAGTCCAAACTGACCACTCTCTCTCCTGGATTATTGCAGTAGCTCCCTCCTTGCCTCTTCCCTTGCTCTGCCAAGTCTCTTCTCCACATACTAGCTGGGTTGATATTTTAAAGACGTAGATTACAGTCTTCTTCTCTTGAAAACCCTTCAGTGATTTCTCATCTCGCTTGCTATAAAATGCGTAATCTGCCCTCCCTCCCAACCTCTTGTCTCATCTCCAGCCCCTTGTCTCCCCACTGCACCAGGCCAGTCACAGTGCCCTTCTCACCCGGATCATGTAAGCACCTGCTGCTCTGTTTCCTACATCTGCCTGAGCACTCTTGCCCTAGGGAGCCACATGACTCCCTCCATTCCTTTACCTCTCTGCTCAAATGTCATCTTATAAGAAAGTCTTCCCTGACCTAGATAAAATGCTACCACCATCTGAAGGCAGGCCTTTTTTTTGTTTTTGTTTACTGTGTATCTCCATTACCTGGCACAAAGTGGAAACTCAGTAAATACATGAATTTAGCAAATACAAACGAATTTGTTACTTCCAAAGCTAGAAAAGAGTTTTGTTGTTGTTGTTTTTCCCTGAGTGTCTTTGATTTAGTTCAGAGTTCCAACACCACCTTGATTAGTATCTCGTATGATTACGGGAAGATTACATATCCCAATTTCTTCACCATAAAATGCAGGGTTGGACTAGGTAGTGCATAAGGAAAGTTTTAGCTACTTTTTTTCTGGTTTTGTAAATGTGAGAGCTCTCCTGAGATCCAACAATAGCATACTGGGAGTTGGGGTCTCTTCTATGATCCTGCACCTGTGTCTGAAGTGATGGAGACAGCCTCTTCTTCCACTCTTTCTATGCACTTTGTTAATCCTTCCTCCATCTCACCGTCAAGCACATTATGTACTTGTGCCATTGTGACACACAGTGTGCAGGAGCTGTTGTGAGAATCTCTGCCAAACACCAGTTAATAGTAACAAGTCATCAAAGTTTGTACATAATTAACGTTAAAAAGTCAGAGTGGATTCAAGATTATCTGTAAAATACCTTGACCTCACTCATCTACATTCTGCTGTGCTTTCTTGAGTGGGAGAGAAATGGTGGGAATTATGCGTAACCCAGTGAATGCCTTTGGGGAATGTCTTGTATGTGAATGTCAATGTTTTTATGTTTTGTAGTAGAAAAACAACAGGTTTAGATTCACTGGTGTTGCAATGCTTGAGATATGGAGATAAGAAACATGGTCTTTACCTTCATAGAATTTATGGTCTAGATTAAAAGACAGGACATATTTGGACTATATAAAGGTATGTAAGAACATAAGTTAGTATATATAAATGCCAGATATGTGGTGCAGTTTGTGTTAGAGCTTCAGAGCGGCATCCTTATGGGCCAGATTGTTTGTGGGGATTGGGTCATAAGAGAAGGGGGACTTGAGCTGAGTCACGAGGGGTCTGTTCTCCTTTCAAGAAGCCAGTTCTACATGATGCTCTTCCTCTCCTCCTTCTTGTGGCCTGTGGTGATATCAGCTCGGTTAACACTGAGCATCAGGTCTCTGTGCTGTTTCTTGTGGTCCCCCTACACCCACACTGTCATAAATGAACTCTTTTTGAATTATCCTAGTTCAGGTGTGTTATCTGTTTCCTGTTGGGATCCTGACCAATATAGTCATGTTACAAATTTTCCTTTAATGGGAACAGATGAGACCTCCAGATTATGGCTATATTTTTTCAGCAATACGCAGCCTTACAGAAAGGTAAGCTTGGTATCTCCAGCAAGGGAGAAGGAGTACCATTTCTAAATCCTCAACCTGCTGCTTCAAGTCCTTCGACTTAGGAATCCTGTGTGTCTTTGTTGATCCATGTGCGACCTTGGATGGATCAGGAATTTGTCCTTGGTATGCTAAACAAATAAATAGGTTGACAATATACTTTATTTTTCAAAGTGGGATACTTTTGAGAGTGCAAAGTTGCTCTATAAATAGTTACTCAGGGATGATAGGTGTAAACCAGGAATGTTGGAGGCAAACATGACTGCATGGTCGTTCTACAGACAAAAGGGTGTTACAATTGGGTTTAATTAATCTAAAAATCACAATTTTACCCCAGAGGAAGTAAAGAGCACCCCTTCTGTTTGCTGGAGTGATCATTTTGGAGGAGCCGATGCTCCTCATTTGGCTTTGTGCTGCTAGCTCAGAAGCAGTATTTGGGATTATCTAGCCAATTACTATGCTGGTACATTGTCTGCTTCTCGAGGGATTTTCCTTTAGGATCTCTAATAGAAACATTCTGTCTTCCTTGGAAGAACAGTTTAGTCACCGTTTGGGTAACCATCTCTTATAATCTGTGCCAGAGTTTGTCTTTATTTCCACAGCTTGAACATACGCTTTTCTCCTCATTGTCTTAGTACATATTTGGTGTTCTTCCTGGTAATTTGTGGAGAGCACTTTGCATCATGCTCTCCAGCCTGGTGATCATCATCTCTGTTTTTGAAAACAAAGGAGTTTCTTTAAGTGGAAAATTCTTCACATGCATTCATAAATTTGTGTATGTATATTTTAATTTTGCGAAAGAGCAGGGAGGTACTGTGGTTTGTTGGAAAATCTTTTCCAGGATTAAGTGATATTCCGTTTTTTTTTAAGATTGGCCCTGAGCTAACATCTGTTGCCAATCTTCTTTCTTTCTTCTTCCTCTTCTCCCCAAAGCACCCCAGTACATAGTTGTCTATTCTAGCTGTAGGTGATTCTGGTTGTGCTATGTGGGATGCCACCTCAGCATGGCTTGATGAGTAGTGCTAAGTCTGTGGCCAGGATCCGAACCGGAGAACCCTGGTCTGCAGAAGTGGAGAGCGTGAAGCCAACCACTCAGCCATGGGGCTGGCCCCTTAGTGATATTCTTGTAAGATCAAATGAGAAGCTTCTAATGTTTGGGGCTTATTTATTATTTATTATGACTCAGATTGACATTTAGTTGAGTTAGAGTTTCAAGTATGCACCATAGATAATGGTTAATTCCCGCAATAATAAATTATACCTACAACTCTAATAGCTGCCATTAGGTAAATGGCTGTGGTTGATTATAGGCCCAGTGGCTTGGGTCTTCTTAAGTACAGTGGACTTACAGAGGGTGGGTAAGTGAATACGTGCTTCCAATTCCATTATGCAATATTTGTGAGGTCTAACTATGGAGGTAATTTATGGACGAGGACTAAAATGAACAGGAACACCTTTATATAAGTTGGCATCTCAGTTGGTTTTCTCTCAATTGCCAACTGTGACATTTTTTTTGACTCTCTTCCTAGATTTATAAAGCTTCCCAGCCTGCTTTTATTCTTTGTCAGTGCTCCTGGACCCTTCACTGAAATGATGTGGCAGGTGAACCTTTGGCTAGCTGCTTGCCCTCATCCAATAAAAGCATCAGTTTGCCTCCTAAAGCCTTCTAATTCACTCTAAAGCATAATTACAGCTTGCTGCTTCTTTCCTGGTCAGAATAACAAAGCCCCTGTATAGTCTCTCTCAGCTCAAATGAAAAGAAGAACTCAAAGAACACATACTACAACTCACCTGGGAAGATCCTTCAGTGATCAGCACATGTTCCCTATGGCTGTCATTCATCTTCCACTTTACTAGATTCTGGAACTTATGTGGTTTCTAGCAAAGAAATGGCTGTCGCATTCAAAAGGAAGATTGGGAATTCATTGGAGTGGTGCTACAATACAAAGAACCTTACTGTTCCATGTGAATATTCTCTGACCCACTGCATTCGTTCATTCATTAATTCATTTGTTCATTCATTCCCAAAACATTTATAGAATGCTTCCTAAGTACCAGACAATACTTGGTGCTAGAGAAATTGAGATGAATGACATCATCTTTCTTTTTGCTGATGATATACTAGTATACTTAGAAAACACAGGGGGCTGTAATAAACACTTAGAAGAATTAATACAATTTTTGTAAGTGATTGATTGGATTCAATAATAATTGAAAATAAAAACCAATTTTTTCTCTGCACTTTATTTCTCAACACCTAGAAATAGAGGTGGGAAAAGTATTTCATTCAAAATAATGATATAAAATTATAAAATAGTTTTAAAAATTACAAAATAGTTAGAAATAAACTTAGCAATAAAAGTAAAGGACCTATATGAAGAAATGGGAAATAAATCTGAACAAATAGAAGGACATACCACATTTTTGGATGGGGAGACATTATATCATAAAATGTCAAATCACCTAAAACGATTATACAAATTTAGTACAGTTCCAATAGACTCACAAAACATTTTTAATTGGATAAAAACATGTCAAATTTCATATAGACAAGTAAATGCCGAAGAAATGGTAAGAAAATATGAAAAAGAATAGTTAGGGGAAATTTTCTTATTAGATATCAGTATATTTAATGAAACCACCACATTAAAACCCAATATGATATTGGCAAAGAATAAACCAACCAGTAGACTAAAATATAGAATCAAGAATATATCCCAGCATATATGGAAACTTACCATATGATAAAAGTTGTAATTCAACTCAGTAGGAAATGATTTATGTAATAAATAGTACTGATATCACTACTATCCTTCTAGAAAAAAAATAAAGTTGGACCCTATCACACAAAATATGCAAACATAAATTTCAGATAGCCTGAAAATTTCAGTAAACAATAAAATAACTAACATTTTAGAAGAGAATCTAAGAGATTATATGCAACCAAGGAGTAGGAGAGAACTTTATAACCAAGTATGAAAGCCTGACTCCATTGTAGAAATCATTATAGATAATTTAAACACGTAAAAACCACAAACAAAGTCAGGAAAAATATGTGGATTTGGAAGGCATGCTTAAGGCAAGCATAGCAAAGGATAGTTATTTACAATATAAAAGTAGGGTTAAGAATTAATGGGAAAGAACAAAATGACCTCCTCACAGCATTTGGTAAAAAATACGAATAGGCAACTCACAGAAGAGCAAAATCTAAAGGTCCGATTAGGGGCCGGCCCAGTGGTGCAGCAGTTAAGTTCACATGTTCTGCTTCTCGGTGGCCCGGGGTTCGCTGGCCTGGATCCTAGGGGCGGACATGGCACCGCTTGGCAAAAGCCATGCTGTGGTAGGCATCCCATGTATAAAGTAGAGGAAGACGGGCAGGGATGTTAGCTCAGGGCCAGTCTTCCTCAGAAAAAAGAGGAGGATTGGCAGTAGTTAGCTCAGGGCTAATCTTCCTCAAACAACAACACCACCAAAATAAAAAAATAAAGGTCCAATTAATTAATCAATGAAAAGATGCTCAAATTTACTAGTGATTAGAGAAAAGAAAATTAAGGCAACAACACTGAGGTGTCGTATTATACACTTAAGATTGGTCAAAGTTAAAAAGAGAAATAATACCTATTGCTGCAAAGTAGGCAAGGAGGAGGAGTTCCTCACACTCTACTGATGGAAATGTGAATTGTTACAGTCTTTTTGGAAGCATCTTTGTAGCACCTCTGAAAATTAGAAAACAATATATATATGTGTACCTTTTAAATCATCAGTCCAAATACTGGGAATCCTACGGATATAATAGCATCAAGATATAGGTAAAAGAATGTTTGTTGCAGTATTGTTTATATGGCAACAAACAAAAGAAAACAGGAAACAAATTGAATGGACATCAAAAGAGAAATGTTGAATTCGTAATGATGTGTCTCTGTGATATGTTCACTGTGAAATATTATACAGTTATCAAAAACAATTAGAGAACCACCCTGCTGGCCTAGTGGTTAAAATTTGGCACTCCTGCTTTGGCAGCCCAGGTTTGTTTCCTGGTCACAGAACTACACCACTCATCTTTCAGTTGCCATGCTGTGGTGGTGGCTCACATAGAAGAACTAGAAGGACCTACAACTAGAATATACAGCTACATACTGGGGCTTTGGGGAGAAAAGAAGAAAAAAAAAGAGGTTTGGCAACAGATGTTAGCTCAGGGTGAATCCTTCCTTGCACCCCTCTCCCCCCTAAGAAAAACCCAATTAGAGCTAACTGGGTTGATTTTGGGAGGGATTGATATAAAATATGAGACAGGAAGGACAAGATTTAGAGATGTATATAGAATGTGGGAAATTAGGAGTGAGCAGCAGGGATAAGGATGGGAAGTGAGGAAGAGAAGAGGCCGGCAAATAATAATATAATGCGCTAAGACAATCCATGGGCATGTGTGTGCACGTGTGTTTGTAGGTAGATGCGTAGAAGAAATTGGAGAAAAGGTGGAGTTTGAGCTACGTTAACTGACTTGTAGGTACTTAGGAATTTAAGGCGTTGGAGATGGAGTGGGTTCCACATGAGGACAAGGAACAAGATGGGCTACCGTCCAGGGTGACTAAGGCGAAGCAGAAGTGAAAGCTCTTGGATCCCAGGATGTGAAGAAAGGTTCCGAGGCTCATGATGTGTGTGGATGTGTTAGAAGCTGCTCTGACCTGAGAGTCAGCCTTGAGATGGTGGGTCAGATTGAGGGGCAGTGCAGGTTTTGAGGGGCCTGAAGCTTATACAGTTCTTCAAGAGAATCGAAATCACGAATACTAAATTAGATATAAAAGAGCATTTGTTTAAAATGAGAAAAGAATCATAACCAATAACAAAGTTGAAAAAGCTGATACCACAAACATCAAAAATATGTTCTTTTGCCTTATAATCTTTGATTGCCGCTTCATGTGACAACAGTTTTGTAATATCCTTTTCATAAACAGAATTGAAAGGTAACTCAGTTTTTCTCACAGTATGGTTGATGGAAGTTTTAAAAAAAATTATTGATAGCTTACAAAAGTATCTTTTTTCACTGTCACAATTTCTTAGTTTCATTTCACATAAATTTTTAGGATTGATATCAAATTCAGAAAAATCTCCATCAAGGAGAAAATTTCTGTTTTGATGAGGCATTGATGACATCTGAATCCTCTGCTTATCTCTAAGTAGAGCTGATTATTAGAAGAATTTTCCATAGATTAGCTTCTGGTTCTGTATATTTCAAACCAGGTTCCCTCTTGATCACCCAACACAGTCCTGGTACTGGGCCCTGAAGTACATGTTCACATTTAGATGCGATCTCTTTCCCTGTACTTGTGTCAGTCAGGGGCCATCAGAACGCTCCTGGAAGCCATTGCTTTACCAGGACACTAGCAATCACATAACTAACACAGGAGTGTCCGGAAACCACCTAAATAAATTTTGTCCTCCTACTAGACCAAATGAAACATATCTTCAACTCAACTTCCTTTAGCTTCCACATGCTCATGGCCTGTCTAATGCCATCTAATACAGAGGGGAAATTGGAGTAGAGAGAGACAGCAATCTTAGCCATTTTGGTTAAAATAGCTTATTTTTGCAAATTTTACAAAAACCTCTGACCATATTGCTGGGTGCCCTCCCAGCGCCTTGGAACTTAAGCTTCATTAGTTGACTATTAAATTATGCTCCTTCTTTTATTGGCAACCTGCTTGGTGTTCTACTAGATAGAATATTAAGCTCGTTGTTAAATCTGTCTACGTGTGTGTTTATAGCATTTCTTATTTTCTCGCAATTTTTTTCTCTTACTACAGCATAGGTTCAGATAAGTCAGTCTTTCTTTTCTGACTTCAAATCATTTTTTTTAAACCCTAGAATCCCAATACAGGGACATTAAACACTAAGACTGCAGTAATTTTAGAGTCAATGTCCTGAAAATGAGAAATTCCGATGAAATGATATACTGCACAACACCGTTTCCAGCCCTCCGCACCGCTGCTGATGCCTTGCATACATTTTTCTCCTTCATTTTCATATACATTATATTTACCATCAATCTTGCGGTAAGTTGCAGAGCAGGGAGATTGGGTGACATGGTTCTGTGATGGGGAGATCAATCCATAAATGGTCCTTTCTTGCTCAGGGTGAAAAAACTTGAGAACACAACATTGCTACTCATGCTTCTCTTTTTTAACCCCAGTAGGAACTTCAGACCTGATAACAGTAGCAAAACAGTCAGCCAAGGTTCTGAAGAGAAAAACTAATCAAGAAGGAAGAAGAAAAAACACAGGAAGTGACTGTGTGGTCGCTCAGGACAATTTTAGATGAGTTTGAATACAAATGCAAGAATCCCAGAAATGTGAAAAGAAGGCCTTGGATAAAGCACTGAAAGCCCAATTTATCTGTGGGAAAAATGTTTTATTTATTAATGGCTATGTTTTAATTTTTCATGCTCCTTATAGGGTTTTTGTCCTCTGCACTTGAGGGTTTAGTTCAGCTAGTTTTGGAATATTTCCCATTTTGAAGTTAAGTCAAGAAGAGCAGTTGGATCGACTGAGCTGTCTCAGCAGCTGGAAGCTTCGGAGGGCAGGAGATCGTAGTGCAAGACTTATGCTTCATACCCAGGTTTTTCTTTTCTGGTCCTCCTTTGCAAGAAATGTCCTGCTATCTCTATCTAAACACTGCAATACCCAGAATGGAAGCGTGTGTCCACGGGCGCCTGGGTGTGTGTTTAAGCCCACTCTTATCGAACTTCGGAGTAGAATTTATTGCAAACACACACATGCGGTTTCGACATTACTAGTTTAACCACATTGCCATTGCAATAATGAAAAACAGAATGGGCAGAAGCCCAGGGGCTCTGGGTGTGTTTTCCGGAATGGATTACAAAAATCGGTGGGAAAGAAATAGCTTCACGTACAGAGAAGAGTTTGGAAATAAGGGCACTGAGAGCTTTCTGGGAAGAAATGTAAACCAGATGGAGGAACCCAAAATTAACGAGGATGACAAAAGGAAAGAAGTAGCTGTTCCTTAGAAGCAGTGGGGGGGAATGGGTCAATTCTCTATTACCTAGTTGTCAAGTTAATAGTGTAAGAGGAAGGGCGGTGCTGTGCAAACATCAGATTTGGGCCTGTGAGGTCCAAGTTAATGCACCTCTCCAGATATGCTGGGCTCCACTCTCTGGGCCCCGGCCACTTGGTCAGTGGCGAACCCTTGGCCACCACCTTTCTCTATCTCTTAGCACTGTCAGCTATCGCAGCCTTCCCCGGGTGAGGGCACTGCCTGGATGGAGGAGTGCCCCTGTGTTAGTCCAGGTCCTCACAGAAGCAGATGTCAAGATGGGATTAGATGTGCAAGGAATTTATGGGGGAAATGCTTATAAGAGGAAAGGGGCAGGAGCTGGAGAAGGCTGGGAGAGTCACCAGACTGTGATGCTGGTCTCACCTCTGTGAAGGAGATGAGGAAGAAAGGAAGGAAGATCTTAGACTTCAGTGCAGTTCTAAGAAAGTTCCATCAAGTATCTCAGGAACGGGCCTGCCTTAGCACCCCTGCTGCACTCAATCATTGGTCTGGGATCAGCCAATAGGAAGCCTGATCTCGGCTCAGATGCGGTAGTAGATTCCACTGTGCAGCAGCTGGGCAGTTGGCTATGCTCCCTGCAGTAGGAAATCTGAGAGGTGCGTTTTTATGGCCTCCCCAACCACAAATTGTAGCGCTCTTCCCTCAGGTCAGTCCAATGACTCACGATTACCCAGATTCTCCTTAGGTCCTCTGCATCCCACACTTGTCTGCATGTACGAGCTGGAGAGGGGTGATAGGGCTTGGCGAGGGGGGGGGGGAGCCCAGTCAGTTCAGTCCTCTCTCCAAAGAGGCTGCCTCCTCCCCTCAATTCTTGTCTTTCTTCAGGATGTGGTATCTTTATGGTTCTTTGTCACTCACTTTGGGTTTGGTGGCCAATTTTAGGAGCAACATGAAAAGTCCCTCTCATCTTATTACATCTTTCAATAAAAGACCAAATAGAAAGAAGTCCCTTATACACTTCTTAGGTGGTTTCATTATTCTTAATGAGAACTTCTAGCATGCTCTTGTTTCTTTCATTCTATTTTTTCTTGAAAAATATCTCACCCAGTACAAAAGAGATATACTTCCTTTAAATAAAAATGGGAAAATACCAAAAAAGTAGAAACTGAAAATTATACAGAACTACAATCCTGAAATAATAAAAAGTAATATTTTCAATATTTCCTTTTATTTCCCCTATACAATTTTGTATTCTGCTTCCCCTCTCCCCAACACTGTGACAAAGATTTTCTTAAAAAAATAACTTTTGGGGGCTGGCCCCATGGCTTAGTGGTTAAGTTTGGCATGCTCCACTTTGGTGGCCTGGGTTTGGTTCCTGGACACAGACCTACACCACTTGTCAGTGGCCATGCTGTGGTGGTGACCCACATACAAAACAGAGGAAGATTGGCACAGATGTCATCTCAAGGTGAATCTTCCTCAGCAAAAAAACCCCCAAAAAACACTTTTTGGTGATTATAAAAGTAATACTAGTTTGATGTAGAAAATTTGGTAATATGAACTTTGATTCCACAATCAAGTGATAATCACTATTAATACTATTTCCTTCTAAAAATCTATATAAACAAGTCTAAGGTAATTCTACTTATGTTATTTTGCATTTATTCTTTTTAATTAATATATTATGAGTGTGCTCTCATGTTACTGACTAATCTGAAAGATGCAATTTAAATAATTGCATAATTTTCTATAGTATGGATTGTCTGATTGTATATTTAGATATCTAATTTTTTACCATTATAAATAATTCTGTGACATGCGTATTTCTTCACCATTCTTATTATTTTCTTAGGGTAGATGTCTGGAAGTTGAGTTACTGTCAAAGGTAATACATATTGAAGGAGTTTGATAAGCATGTTGCCCAACTGCTTTCTAGAATTGTACCCATTTACAGTCCCATCACAGTGAAGGAGATAATTTTCTCTTCTGAATCCCTCCTTCTTATCTTGGTTTCAATTCACTCATGGTCTCTCTCATGTATCCCACTTCCTTTATCAATGTGAGGATGTACTGAGTTTGTTTTGAGGGAGATCATTTTCAGTGAGAAGGGATGAGATTTAGCCTCTCATACCAACTTTAGTGTCACCTCTAGCAATTGCCTTTGATATTTCTTTTTACCTTTATGAGGAAGATTGGCCCTGAGCTAACATCTGTTGTCAATCTTCCTCTTTTTGCTTGAGGAGGATTGTCCTTGAGCCAATCTTCCTCTATGTTGTGTATGGGACACTGCCACAGCATGGCTCAATGGGTGGTGTGTAGGTCTGTGCCTGGGATTTGAACTCGTGAACCCTGGGACACTGAAGTGGAGCATATGAACTTAACCACTATGCCACCAGGCCGGCCCGCCTTTGATATTTCTTTAATTCACTTTCTCATCCCTGAATTTAGAAGCTACCAAGAAGCACGTCAATTTCCCTTTGCATCTATAGAACATATAGATTTGAACACATCTGTGTCTGGCTTGCTCTAATCATAGGAGGCTTTTCAGATTTTGTTACTTTTCATTTTTCGATCTTCTCAGGAGGAATCTTTTTCTTCATCAATAATCCTTGGCTACTTTTCTCCAGCAACTCACTTCTTTAGAGACTGGTTCTGACACAGAATTTAAAGTGACAGTATCCTTTCTAATACACTGGAAAATTGAACAGAAAATTAACTGACTTCATCACGTTTGTAGTTGCAAAATGTCCGGCTAGGCTTACAGCTTTATTCTATAACTACGGAGTAGAATTTTCCCCTCTGAGAAACTGGGTCATGTATTGCCCAAGCTTTGGCCTCATTGACATCTGCTCTAACCAATAGGAAGCACTAGCTTTGCCTGGAAAAAGCTGGTGACACATTCATGGTTTTATATGAGATTTGGTCCTGTACCTGGGATTTCCAGAGTTGGGTCAGTGAATCACAGTAGTGGTGACAGTGGAAACTCTTGTGATGAAGAGACAGACTTCGTAGGCAACAGCCTAATTCAACGTCCACAGAAGACTGCTGCCCCCTGAGGTGGGAACATGGGTTCTCCCAGTCTATCAGGCCACATAGCCAGAGCTCTTGAGTTGGGACCCAATTTCTCTGTGACGTGAGGTTTTTCGTTTTCCCACAAGCCTCATATGTCTCTACAAGGCATAAGAGAAAACAGTTTGGAGATTTTAATCTCAAATTTGCTATTAGCCTGATACTTGAGGCAGAGAATGCATTACACTGCATTATGATGAGCAGTGTGACACTTCAGTTCTTTATAACTGAAGCCACAGATCTCACTGTGGGAAGCAGAGTTATTTCGCCCCTGGCTGGAGTCATGTGAATCTCACACACAGTGGGTAGCCCAGAGAAGACTTTGGCAGGGATGGGCTCTACTCCAGGACGACCCCCTCTGATATTCCATAGGATAAGCTCTTATCCCCATCTGTTATCTTGTGAGAACAAGACCCACACAGCTGGAGTCTGACATGGTCACATCCATGTTGATGTAAGAATATGTTCAAATAAGCAATCTGTAGTTTGGAGATTTAATTAATTCCACAAAACACCTATCCTCTGCTCCTTGCACCGTGACTTTCTGTGAGTTAAATATGTTAAGGAGAGCTTGCACCTGTGCAGTGTAATGCCATCTGGGAGAAACTTCCAGGGCCCAGATAGACCATACTCTCTTTTGCTTACATCAACTAGACTGGAGAAGAAGAGGAAAAGAAACTTCTTTCTTTTCCCCCAAAGAACAAGGGTAGATTTGAACCTAAAGGGTAGAATAAGAAATTTGAGTCAAGGTTCTCAGGTCCTCTACTCCTGTTTTGAGTCTACTCCCTGCACAAGTCAAGACGGACAAAGCAATGCAAGGGTTAAGTAAGGGCCCAGAGAATCCTAGCAGTGTACGTGGCCAACAGGGAATATTTAGTTTCAAGACTGAAAAATTATTATTTTCCATTTCTCTGCTCCCCTCCCCTCTCCTTTTTCCTAGTAAAGGCAGGGTAAAACTCACTTCAAAATCACCTGAATAAACACCTGTGTTATCGCCTCTAGTTAAATGAGCCTGTGGGTAGCTAGATTGTAAGTAGAAACAAAATGAGTTTAATAGGAGGGCGAAAAGAAAAAGTTGAAATTTGGAATGGCACAAAATTTGGAATAGAGTATGATGATCTGGTGGATATCAGATTGGCTAATACAGAGAAGAGGACAGAGAGAAGGAAAGAAAATGTTTAAAAATAAATTAATTGCAGCCACATACAGATCCTTCAGCAAAATTACAAGCAGCCTGAACCAAGACAGCATAACACAACTCTAAATTAATAGACTATATTCAACTTAATGGCTATGCAAGCCAGGGAAGCAATACAACGGGGAGTCATTTAAAACGAAGTAATTTTTTTTTTTTTGGTGAAACAAAGAAAGAACAAAAGGGTTGAAAGACTGAAATGAAGATAAAAGTTTAAATATGTGGATCCAAAGTCCAGAAGAGACTAGAAGCATTCCAAAGCAAGACAAAATGAATAGTGAGAAATGAGAAGATTGTTCTCATTTGAAGAAATGGTTTTTTGTTTGTTTTATTTTAAGCTTCATAAAGACGTAAAAGACCAATACCAGGAAAGACACGATTCTGTGGAAGAAAAAAGAGAGAGACCAGCAAGACTCAAATGAAAAAAAAATAAAGATCATTTCTTGAACACGACCTTCACACCACAGATGAGGAAAGTGGAAAAAGGCAGAAAACTGGTCATTATTGCCAAAAGACTTAAAACATGTATTTAGGCAGTGATTATTTACTTATATTTATATTTTATTTTTTTAATTGTTTTTTGAGGGAGATTAGCCCTGAGCTAACATCTGCTGCCAATCCTCCTCTTTTTGCTGAGGAAGCCTGGCCCTGAGCTAACATCCATGCCCATCTTCCTCTACTTTATATGTGGGATGCCTACCACAGCATGGCGTGCCAAGCGGTGCCATGTCCGCACCCAGGATCTGAACCTGGGAACCCCCAGCCCCTGAAGTGGAATGTGCGCACTTAACCACTGCGCCAATGGGCTGGCCCCTATTTAATTTTAAATTTTAAGTAATCTTGTGAACATATTTTATAATAATTGTAATGACACAGTCAAAAGAAAGGTCTTCTGTTGCCCCTGCCCAAACCCACTTTTCTTTCCACAGAGTTTATTAAAAAAATGTAGTAGAAATAACAAATCTGGATGGTTATCATTTTCTCATAAGAAAAATATAACAGCTACTCCTTCCTACTCTTGTTATGCTTCCTTTTGATCATCAGGCAACTTTGCTTTGAGTATAAAATTTCTAGTATTTCTACTTCCCTTTTGATTTTCATGGTGCTGAAATGTTCTTGAAATGAAAATGTTCCACCCCTTCCCACTCTTCAAATCCCCATATGTTCTCTTCTGAGCACAAGACCCACAAATCTCGTCTCAGAAATGGTCACATCCTTGTTGACATAAGAATATGTTCAAATAAGCAATCTGTAGTTTGGAGATTTAATTAATTCCACAAAACACTTAAAAAGTGCCAGGTAGTATTTCTAGGAGCTGGAGGGACAAGGATAAATAAGACAGGATCCCAGCCTTTAAGAAAATCCTGGCGTAGAACTAGAGAAAACTCCCAATATTTTAATTCAGCAGAAGCTGGAACTGAAGTGGTTAATCCCCAGGTCCCAGAGTCACGCAGATCTGGGTTTGAATCCCAGCTCTGCCACCTAATATTTGTATGGCCTTTAAAAGTTTTTGACAATAATGCTCAAGGTTTTTGTCATACTTTACCTTTTCATACCCCTTCATCCCACTCCACACTTCATGGCAACAGATTCCATCTCTCTGGACACAAGATAGGCCAATCCTGGTGTTTATCACCCCTGGCCACAGTGATTGGTTCAGGGATGGACACGTAATCTAATCTGGGCCAATTAGAGTTCTTTGCTGAGATTTTTTTTGTATCTGAGCTGGAAGGGAAGAACTTGTTTTTCCTCTGATGAAGCTATAAGAATGTAATTCCACAGATGTCTACAGCCATTGTTTCAGTGTTGTGGGAACAGAGAATAAAGCACTTTGAAAATATTTTTATTATGTTATTTGAATAATAAAAAATCAATATGTATGTTGTATGTACTTATATTGTATGTGTGTATATTGTATGTACATTACATATGTATGTATTATATTGTACAAATACAATAATCTCAATTCCCTTGCCTCTTTTTAGGTAATTACAATCCTAAATTTTGTATTTATCATTCCTTTGCTTTAAATATGGTTTTATCATAAGTGTATATACATATAAACAATTTATTATTCAGTATTGTTTACTTTTGAACTTTGTAAAAATAATGGTAATACTATATGCTGTTTCCTTCATTCTACCAGATAGGCAAAAATTAAGAAGTCTGACAATTTCAAGTTGTTGGTAGATTTTGAAGTAATTGGCATTCATGTATCTCCTATACAAACATAGATTGGAACAACTACTGGCATTATCTTGTGAAGCTAAACATGAATGTTGTCTAAGACCTTGCAATTCCACTTCTGGGTATATATTCTAGAGAAACATTTGCACGTGTGCTCCAGCAAACATATATAATGAGTTCTAGAACCTCTGTTCATAACAGAAGTTTTTTTTTTAAAAAGGAAATAAACCAAATGACCATTTATGGGAGGATAGGTGAATAAATTGTGGTTCATTCACATGGCAGAATAGTATGCAGGAGTGAATATGAATGAACCACAGGAACATGCAACAACACGGATGGATCTTAGAATCAATACTGAGTGAGAATAAACCCAGTTTAAGGAGACGGTTGGGCTCTGTGAAGAGTTCTGCATGCTGTCCGTCTAGTCTTCAGTTTGCTGGCTGGCTTTGACAATAGCCTATCTTCCAGCTTTGGTAGAAGCAGGGAGCAGAAACTGAGAAGGGCAATAGTCATCACTGTTCAGTTCCACCACACTGGTCACGCCAGGGGAGGAAGAGTAGTGGAGAGGGAAAATGTCTACCTGGGTTTTGAGGTTGAGGGTCATCCTTTGCCTGAACATCTGATTTGAGCGGCTTCAGGGATCAAGGAGTAGACAGTGAGGAGTCTTTCTCCTCCAGGATCAGAAATCTGTGATAAGCTCTTTGCATGTCTTCTCTGGGTAGTCTATATGATCTGATCCCAAAGGTTTTGAATTTCTGCCTTCCTGTCATTGATGTCATCTTTGAGATGAGTTAATGTGGTTTCTGACAGTTTCTGGTTGGAGCTCCAGCTGCTGGGTCCTCATTTGGGGCCTATGTAGTAGTAAATTTGTCATTTTGGGCTCCTCTCTGAAAAATGGCATAAAAAAACCTCTCCTTTTGAGACCTTAGGTGGTGTATAAGGCAGCTTATACTTTATTTTCTCTATATAATACTTCATCCATAATCATTGTTTTACATTTTAACATATCTAAAAAGAAAGACGTCTTAGAACTGACAGCTTCCTAATGATAAAAGGTAGCATTTTTTTCTTTCTTTATAATACACAAAATGGAGGCATGTCTTACAATCAATGAAGTCTTAGACTTGATTAAAGAGGGTATATTTACCTAATACAAATAAAATAATTACCTAATACAAATCTACTTTTACTGTTTTTCCAACAATCATTTTGATACATAATGATCTGCACACATAAACAATATTCACTCAACACTTCTAAATAGAAGTTGAGTCATTTATATGGTTTTGTAGGGTTTGGGGAGGGGGAATAAAGATCTTCACAACTCTCTCCATTGTAGTATACAGCAACCAGGGGGAGGCATTGCTAAATATGAGAGAGAGAGAGAGGGCGGGGGTGGGGGGAGGAGAGAGAGACAGAGAGGGTGAGGGAGGCAGGGAGAGAAAGAGAGCTGGAGAGAGAGAAGGAGAGCTGCCTTGATTGCAGTCACTTTCTGGTCCCTCTGGAATCCTGCTTATATATTTTGCCCTGGGTTTCTTGAGTTGTTATAATAAATCCCCTTTTTCTGGGTTCCAGCAAGTTTCTATTTCCCACAACCTAAGAATCTCTAATTAAGACAAACACTCAGCACCATACCCAATATTTAATGAATGCTCTGTAAGTGCTTGTTGTTTTATTATTGTGCTAAGGTGTTTACTGAGGTTTACCCTGAGTACTTCAAGTATAGAGAGGAAAAGAGGAAGAGGTTGATCACGTAGTACCCCTGGTTGGGGCAGTTGGGGAGGGTCTTAAAGAAGGGTGGTGATATTTGGACAAGTGGAGGTGGGAAGCCAAAGATTCCATCCGGAAGAGATGGTTAGCAAAGGCATGGGGAGAGCTTCTTTGAGGAGGAAAGGACTTGGGAGCTGGGATAAGGTGAGTCTTGGAGGGCAGGCTGGGCCTGGTTTGGAAGGACATTATATGCTATGGGATAGGATTTTTGCTCTGTTCTGAAAGGCTCGCAGAGGATGCAATAGCCACCAAGAGATGAATTTTTTTAATAAGCCAGAAAAGTGACAACATAAAAACTTTGTTTAAACATATCACTCAGACACCAATGTGTAAGAGGAAGTGTAGAGGAATGGAACTGTGTCGGGAGGCTGTGGCAGTTTGGGTGAGAAGCAATGAAGTGAAGTGAGATAACATTCCTCTCCCATGTGACATTGAATGTTGCATGCAGAAGAGTGAGCTTGTCACTGGTCTGTGTGCGCAGTCTCATACTGAGAATCCGCCTTCTTCTCCACCCAGGAGCTGTGACACTGATGTAACTGTGTCCTTCAGCTCCTTCCCTCAACTGCCCACGTGCCTGCTCACCCCTGCTTGCTGTTTTCTCCCCACTCCCAGGCTCTTTATCCAAATTCAAATGGTAGATTTTTCATTTCTTCTCGGTAGCTCTGCACATTGATTAGACCATTTCAGACGTTCTGTGTGTATGTACGTGAGTGTGGGCACATGTGTGCACATGCATGCACACATGCACACAATACAGAATAATTTGGGAAGAGCCTAAAACTAATAATTTACACAGGCTGAGTTGGGACACTTTTTTCCACTACTATGGCATTCTGACAGCAACAACAGCAACAAAATGACGCTAGGATAGCACTTACTGATTCATGAAAGGCTTTCCCTGTGAATTTGGATACACATCCATCTGCGCAGCCTAGACAAATCTATGTCTCTTTGAGAGGTAAAAAGCTGTTGCCACTGAAATTGACCTAAGGAGAGATTCTGCTTTCCCAGCAGATAGTGCAGAAGCAATCCATACTCACATTTGGTTTAACAAATATTCTCATAAATTATATTGAGGATGATATTTTACATCTGGGAGAATAATTCTTGTAAAGTAGAAGTATGGGAAAATAAATTGGGAATATACTGCTCAATTCTGGCCATGTAGTCATTTTAGTGATGCAGTAAAAACAGAGACAGAGCAGGTGAATGCTTCTTTATGAGGATGGGCTGACCACTTAATGCTCTCAATCTGGAAAGATGAAGGTGGAGAGAGATGCGATAAAAAATTTACAGTGTCACGAAGGGAATGAGTCAGGCAAGTAACAACTCAGAAAAATGAGAGTAAGGAACACATATTGAAGGTAGTTTGAAGACAAAAGAAAGGGTAGCTTTACGTATTTACAGTAAAATCATGAAATTCATTATTCCAAGAAGTAGTTAGGTCAAAATACAATGAGATTCAAGAAGGGCCTAGATAAATCCAATGGTGTAAGGTCTACAATAGGTATATTTAAGAAATAGGCCCACATTTTTGTTTTAAATCACAAAAATAACAAGTTCATTGGAGAAAAATCATATAAACAAAATTTTTAAAAATTTAAACCCTACAATCTCAGAGATAATAACTATTGATATTTTGGTGTATAGCTACAATACTTTATTTTCCTGTTTGTTTATTTAATTTATCCAAATGGGGTTAAACTAAACATACTGTCTTGCAACTTGCTTTTTCAGCATAATCTTTTGTGATCATCTTTCCATGTCAATAACTTTATAGCTACACAAACATTTCAAATGACTGCAAGGTGTTGCTTTGTATGGATTTACTATAATTTTCTTAATCAATTCCATATGGCTAAAGGTATTTGGAATTTTCTTACATGTTTATCTTCTAGGTTTATGATACTTTTGTCAGCTTAAAAATGTCCCATTGTGTTTTAAATGCAATTACATTGTTTATGGATTAATTTGGTGGAAATCTTTACAGTATTGAGTAATTTTATCAGGAAACACGGGATATCTTTTCATTTATTCAAGACTTCTTTTATGTCTTTCAGTAAAATTTTTATAACTTTTTTCATATTGCTCCTGTATATTCCTTATTAACTTGATTCCTAGGTCAACAGCATTATTACCATTATTACCCTTTACTCCTATTGCGGATGTTTTCTTCCAGTATTCTAGCTTTTTATTTGAGGTATATAATAAAACTATTGCTTTTAAAATATTTTATTGTTTCAAGTGGTCCCCTTGCCAAAGTTTCTTAGAAGTCCTAGCTGTTTTCCCAGATTTTCCAGTTAGACAATCAAATCACCAACAAATAATGATATTTTTGCCTCTTCTTTTTCAATGTTTCTACTTTCATTTTGTTTTTGTATCCTTTTTAGTTGCCAAGCACTTCTAGAATGATGCTAAATAGCAGCTGTATACCTGTCTTGTTTCTCATTCTAATGGAAATGCATTTCTTGTTATATCTTTAAGTACAATATTAGTAATTGGTAATTGATAATTAGTAATTGGATTGAGAACTTCTTTTCTTTTTCAAATTATGTTAAGAAAGTATTAACATATTCATATCCAACTGAGTTCTTTTTAAAATCAAGAATACTTTTTGATTTTTCAAGTATCTTTTTAGCACCTTTTACATGATCATATAATTTTTCTCCTTTGACTTATCGATGTGATTAATTTGCTAGTGTTCAAAAGTGCTCGCATTCTTGGAATGAATCCTATTTGGTTATTGTCCTGGTTATCTATTGCTTCATATCAATCTGCCTCAAAAATTTCATTGTCTCACTATTTTGGGGATCAGGAACTGGGGAAGGACTCGGTTGGGTGGTTCCGTTGGAGTTTCAGCAGGAGGAGCCACTGCCAGGATGGGCTCTTCATTTACATGTCTGCTGCCTGGGTACCCCGTGGCCTCTTTCTCTTGTTCCACATGACCTCTTAATCCTATAGCAACTTTCTATGTCACTTGAGCTTATTATGGAATAGTGACTTCAGAGTAGTCACATTTCTTACACATTATTTGGCTTCCAAGAGCAAATGTTCCCAGACATGGAGGCTGTAAGATTCCTTATGACCTAACCACAGAAGTTCCAGAGTGTCACTTCTGCTGGATTCTCTTGGTCAAGGAAGTTGCCAAATTCAGCCCAGAGTGAGGTGGAAGGGAACTAGGCTCCACCTCCCAATGGGAAGGATAGCAAAGAATTTGGAATCATCTTTAATCTACCTCAGTTATGGCTTATTATTTTTAAAGTATGTTCGTGATTTGATTTGCCGAAATTTCTTAAAATATTTGCATGAACACTTCTAAGTGATGTTGGTCTCTAGATTTTTGTGCTGTATTTGCCAGGTTTTTGGTGTCAGGGTTATATTAGTTGGTTTTTAAAATTGAATTGGAAAACTTTAATCTTTTTTCTAATCTCTTTAACAGGTTAAATAGCATTAGAATTTCTTGTTCCTTGAAGGTTTCTAAAACCTCCTAAGCCAAATGTCCTTTATAATTTGACAATTCTTCCATGGTATTTTTAGTATCGTTGGTGGTATTAGCTTATTCATATTTCTTACCTCTTCTTGAGTCAATTTTGTTATTTCATATTTTCCTAGTAAAAAAGGTCACAATTTTTCTCAAGTATTTGTCACAACTTTCCCTGTTTTCCAAGGCTGATACAGATATTTTAATTTTCTTTGGCTATTTCAGTGAGAATATGGGAAGGAAGACAATTTAATGCATGGGTTCAAATTGGCATTTTATAAATGTTCTTATGTTGTCTTTTTTTTGAGGTAAGAATATCTTAGAGTATGTCTGTAGTATTATTAAAAGCAGTGCATTAGGGAGAATGATCCATAAATCTGTTTTTTGTGGCGTTTAAAATTTGTGTTTTGATAAAACTAAATGGGAGCTAAATATGATGTTATCTTGTACTCAGAGAGATGCCAAGACTGTCCCTACTAAATGAGGGCTTTCATCAAGATGTGTCAGCTCATAAAGGAGAGAAGGAAGATGAATCCTAAATAACTGAACTTACATATCTGACTATTGATCATTAAGACCAATAAGAAGACAGGAACACGTGACTTATAGGATAATTACTGGTTAATTTTCATTAACAGAATTCTAATGTTTATCTTTGTGGTGTGTATGTGCCTAATGCAACACTCAGAAAGTCCTTTCGGGAAGGATGATGAGGTTATGGGGAAGGCAAGCAACCTAGGATGCTAGGAGAAGAGATGCAAGTAACTTGCCATTGGTACAGCCTCACTCTTAGCATGTTTCCCAATCCAGGGAACATTTTCTAATAGGGGAGTGTGATCTATATCTCTAATAATGAGAGGAGGTGCTAGAACTCTGGATAAGTCAGACTGGAAGCAAATGGACGTGTGGATCACTCATCTAGAAGACTTTGAATTTGTGCTGCAAGGACAGGTTACAGAAACCACCTATCCTGGTAAGGAATTTCGCTGTTCAGAAAATAAATTTTACTTAAAAAGAAGCTACGAGCAGACCATGCAAAATGAGACCTAGAAATAATTGGGAAGGCGGCAGAGGAAAGATGAGAGAGTTTGAATAAGTCCTGAAAGCCCAAAGGCTAAGAATACCAGGATAATTTAAAAATACAGGAAGATTTGAAAACACATGTAGCTGCAGGGAGGGTTGGCCAATGAACAGAAAAAGAGAAAACCATAGGAAATGGAAAAGAGGGGAAATAGAAAGGAATGAAGATGTAACCCCTACAGGAATGTGGACGCACATGGAAAGATGCCAATAAAGCCTGGCGAGTGAGTGCTCTGGATGGAATTTAGTGTCTGTAGCCGAGTAATGAAAGCAAACCCACCACTATGCTAGTAATACAGGGTGGGAAGGCTACCAAGAAACCATGGGGAGAACAACATGGGTTTCA
The DNA here is from genome assembly GCF_041296265.1 of Equus caballus. NCBI lineage: Eukaryota > Metazoa > Chordata > Mammalia > Perissodactyla > Equidae > Equus > Equus caballus. Next base: position 19,687,481 of record NC_091704.1, read on the forward strand.
ACAGAAGGTAATATATTGTACTCAGAGGCACTTGAGCATCCAGCATAGCAATGAGACACACAAACTGGAGGAGAAGGCAAGTGCAGAGGGCAGAATAAGGGAACAAATGTCTGGCCGCTCTCTCTCAACCTGGACATCTGAGCTGAATTTCACTTTATCTGCTCTGGTTACTGTTTATGCATTTGTTGACATGTAAAACATTTCCACAAAGTGGTTTGGGGGTATTTCAATGAAATAAGTAGAAAACAGAAGACTATGAGAGTGTTTTGTGATATCTGATAGTTGCTTTATAATATAAAAACAGATCTGTTTCCTTTCTGGTTGTTCCTGTGTGCTTTGCAGACAAAATCTCATGGTTTAATAACTTTACACCTTAAGCACCTCTGAATTTTGTACTTAATTGCAAATAATTTAAGCAAAGCTTTATTATCTCTTCCTGGAGAAGCTTGGGGTCATCCTTGGGGAACTATGTCTTCCAAGAATTCAGTGGACCCCAAAGTCCTAAGTCTAGTGTTTTGGGGCAAAGATTTGGTTTGTGCCTGCATATTTGTGTTTTTGTTCCAGTGGAGTTAGAATTTGCCTTGTAAACAGTAAATATTTATCCTTTGACACCTGGAAGATGGGATGGCATCTTAAAATGAGCAGAAAAGGGGTACAAGAATCTCTTAACTTACCTTTTTTCCTCTAGTAAATCTTCTTTTTTTTCAGTAGAATGGTCTTTAAAATAAAATACAATAAAACTCACCACCTAACATAGTGAGGTCCAAACTAACCCAAAGAAAGAAAAGTATCTTCAAGTTAAAGGACCTCAAAAAACAAAATAGTTATTTTTGTGGCAATCTTTGTCATCTGGGAAAAGGCAAATCTCTAGGAAGAAAAGAGGTATGATGAGATGAGAAAGAAATAAAAAGATGGAAGAATATCTCCTTAGTCATGTAATAAATATTTAATAGACACTAACCTGTATTCTAGATACTTTAACTTTCCAATGACATTTTGAGTGTCCTCAATTAGAGCGAAAGTTTTCTGAGAAAAGGGATTATGTCTTTTTAGTTTTATTAACACCAACCACAAAGTCAAATGGCTGAATTCAAAAAATCTTCTTCTCTTTAACTTCTCTACAGTATTTGTGTATGTTGAAAAATTTCCTTTTTAGATATTCACTATTTTTGTCTCCTTCCTACTGCCACTGCTTTAGTCGGGCTCTCATCTCCCCTCACCTGGTGTTCCCCCTGCAGTCTCACTCTTTACCCCTCCCATTTCATCCTTCACATCTCCATCAGAGTTATCTTTGATTAATTCGCATCTCTGCTTAAAAACCCGTGACAGCTCTCCATTACTTACAGGAAAAGTTACAAAAATCCTGGACCTTGTATCCAACTACAAACCCAGTGGATGTAGGATGATCGTTCCCCTCCAAACTGCCCCAGTTGGGCCCAGTCTTATTTCTCTCCCTAGAACCTACTCTATGGCCCCACAAGACAACATGTGGCTCTCCGTGTGCCTCCTCTTGCTACCTTGGGTCTTAGAAGGAGATTATAGCTGGGAAGATCTGAACATCAATGTAGTGGAGAACAGAGGAAAGACTGAAAACTGAAGGTCCTCTCTGAACAGTTGTGATCTCAGCCGTCCGGGCAAAGTGGTTTACCACGCTGAAAATAAACCTGTGCTTGTATACAGTGTCCACAAGGGAGAAACTTCATGGCTTGAGAGCAGAGTGGAGTGTATTGGTGTGTCCTCTGCACGTTTGCTATGCTGTTGTGGAGTGGGAGAAGGGTGGTGGTTGGCTGTGGGGAGATAAAAGGAAGAAAAGTGCAAGGGAAGTGACAGGTGCCTGTGTCTGTCTGAACCGACTCTGAACCACTCTAATCACAGGAATCAAGTTTCCTGGAGAACACATTCGTGGGTTACAGAGAGGCTTTTGAGAGGCTATCTTTAGCTATTATTGTGGATGCCGTTACCCCTAGTGTGCTTCTGTACATATCATAACCATGGTGACTATATGTTTTTCAGGTTAGCACACGTCAAGGTGTTAAATTTTAATATTCACTTGGGAAAATATGGTCATCATAGCTATGGACTACACAGAAGAATGATTCTTAGACGACCCGTGCATAGGATGCCTAATAGGCAAACAATTAGGAAAAATTTAATATATTTATTAATATATTGAATATATTGAATAAAAGCAATGCAAAGTCTAAATTAATTAGAATCTGATTTCTACCACCTCATAGTCTCTTCTTTTGAGCAGTTCGGTAAATTTTGTCTTCTTTTTAATAACCTTAAAGTGGACCAGTTCTAGAGTTGAAGTGATTAAGCATAGATCTTTGGGTTGGTTTTCAAATCCAGGACATGAAATTTTAATTTTTCATGAATAAGTTTCAGTAGAGAATGAGCCGTCATGTTTGCATCGGAACTTGAATAAAAAAAGGCTGTTATACTTCCTACAATCACCATTCGTATTTGGTCAGACCATCTTTATTTGAGCCATGCATGGCACTTACTCTTCAGCTTCCATGTAATACAAGCAGAAGCAGAAACAGAATGTTTGACAGGGTCTCTGAAATCAGTTAGGATAGATGCTATAATCATTATTGCTTCCCCCACCACTCAAAGGCAGCCGAAGAGCATCTTGATGTTGCCTCTATTTCCTCCTGTACATCCAGTTTCAAATATCTGCTCATCTCCCAGCTCCACCAGAATGGGGACAACTAATCCTGCAGATTTTCCTAAGACATTGGACTTTCAATAATCAAGCATCATCTTGTCAGACTCCTAAAGCCCATCTATTTTTAATGCTGCATATTCTCAGTGCAAATGACACCAAACTTCAGAATAATGAGGCTTTCTTTTACACTTTCCTTTCTAAATAGAAAACCAGGCAAATGTTCCATATGAAGTGGGCTTCTCAAGGTGTCATGATTTCCTTTTGAGCAAGAAAAGCATAAAATGTGAGCAGCAGTGTGATTCTAGTCTGAGAGGTACCATTGAATAGGGCTGGGGTGCTGGGTCACTTCTACGTCCTTGCGTCTTTCCACTTGCCTTCTTTGTGGTTGAATGCATTGCGAGCTCTCAGTGTTCCCTTTGAATCCCTGGACACTGTTGTCTTCGCATTTGCTGGCATTGGGAGGGTTCTGGCAATAGTAAAACAAATGTCTCCCTGTAATGGGACACCTCATTGGCTCCAGTGCACAAGAGAAGGTACTTGATGTCTTTATCTGTCTTCCCAGACCCTTCCTCCCCACTACCCCTTGTTTTGTCCCCCAGGAAGCTGACTTGTGTGGATAAAGTCATTGAGCTACCATGCTCTGAGCTTCTGGTTGGGTTTGGCAGTGAGAGCTCTGATGGCAATTTGAAGGAAGAGGGGAGAATGAGATCCAGGCATTCGTTTCTTTGACTCTCTCCCTGTGTGCTGGCTGTCTCACTCAACTGAAGGTCTCAGCTCCTGTCAGCCCCACACAGCTTGGTCTCTGGATTCTACTGTTTGGGCCTTGGGTGGTAGCAGAGCCCTGCTATTACTAGCTCTGAGGTAATGCACCATTTTTTGTGTTCTTTCCTACTCCCTGCCCATACATTTGTAAATAGTCCCTTAATTAAACTCTCCTCAAATTACTCAACTTGAGTGTGCCATCTGTTTCCTGCTGGGACCCTAGCTGATACAGGGGGTTATTATTGTATAAATGATGGGTTGGTAGAAGAGTCCTAAGGGACTGTACCAGTGACCCCCCCAGAACATGGCAGTAGGCAATGTGAGTAATGCACCTATGTAGGTTGCTCCAGATCCTGCCAGTGAGAAGGAGACTCTCACTGTGTGTGGTTCTGTTGGGGCTTTCTGAGATGCTGCTTGGATTACCCCTGCCCCGAAGCAGTTGCACCACAGCTCTGGCTTTTATTTGGAGCCTGGGAGAGAGGAGGAAGCAAATCTCCATTAGTTTTGCTGGCACAGAAGGAGGTTTCTGAGGCAGCAAGTGAGAAGAGAGAATTTCGCCCAGTCTCCAGTGGCTCTCGTCTCTCCTCTGGCGCTGGGGAAGCAGGTCCATCCTGGCATCAGGCCTCAGTGAGGGGAGCTGCCCTGAAGCACTGAGCCTGGTGCCTCCCTTCTGCAATCTTCTTTGGCATCCCTGTCCCCTTGCAAAGCAGAGCCCCATTAGCAAGTGAAATGTCATAGTTTCAAACAAACAAACAGGCTCTGCAGTCTGCCATGTTGTCTGGGTGAAATTACAAAGAAATCTTAGTATCCTGTGCATCCTTTGGGTCTCCTCTCAGGGGGTTCAGCAAGCCTTTCATGACTGGAGCAGGGTTCACTGTCTTCCTGCTTGCTAGTTGGTGACCATCTCCAAAGCCATGGCTCCTTTCTGCCAGTGACCCTGCCTGACCAAGCCTAGGAGCTGGGTTATCCTTCGTCCACTGCTGATTTAGGCTAATTGATCACTGTTTGGGATTTAATCGATTCCCTTCCTTGCTTCCTTTCCCAGTCACAGGTTCCCTGAGGGAAGCCTTCTTCTCCATTGCCTTCTCCTGGCCAGCTCATCAGAAAAAACCCAGGGACTGCACCAGACTGAGGAAAGTGGTCAGGGACGCTATCTCTGCCCAAACCAGCAAAGCTAACTTTATTGAATTTGGGTAGTGCAGGAGCAAGAAACATGCAACGAGAGTTGAGTTCCCTGGCAAAGAAATAGCAAATAGCAAAACAGTCATTTCAGAGGGCAAACTTTTTGCCTCACTAGTAAGCATTCCTCATGATGGAAAATAACTCGGAAGAAAGTAGGGAGCAAATGGATTTCGTTGCTATGGGAACGCAGTTGGAAAAAAACTTGAAATATGTAAATACTGTAATTTGGTATTTTAATGTACTTCTTTTCCATGAAGAAAATTCCCTGACAACTAAAACTAACAACTCATTCCTCTGCTATACACAGCACTGATTGACAGAGGCTGGCCAAGTCGGTTTCAAATTCAGTTTTGACCCTAGGAGCAAACACATCTTTATTTTCAGGCATAAAAATCAAACATCTGGAGTAGTGGTTCTCAACTGTGGCTGCACATTAAAGTCACTCAGGAAACTTTAGAAAAAAATCAGCCACGCCCCAGGCTGATTAAATCAGAACTCTGGGGGGTGGGGCCTGCCATTTGTATTTTGTTTAAAAGGTTCCCAGTCTTTTCTAATAGGCAGCCAGTGTTGTGAACCACTGGCCTAGAATCCTGATTTGATAGACTTGGTGTATATAGATCCCGTATTTTGCCATATGCCTCCACTAGGTTTTATTTCAGCAGACTTTTGATGATCTGGACATTTTAGTACCAATAATGAGAACTGATTAGCAATCATCACTCTCCCATTGTTAGTGCTATTATCTTCACCATAATAGATTAGTGCTTCTCTTATTATTTGGAGCAAGCATACCATATTACAAATCATTATCATTTAACCATAATAATAATGATGAATTGCTGTGATTTTAAAAACTATAAACTGATAATAATAATTTGGGAACTTTAGATGTTGCTCTAAATGTTAATATCAATCTATATTTTAATAATTACCACCATAAATTATCATTAGCTATGTAATAAATCAATAGAAAACATTTACATAGACATAATTGTTGAAGATGCTTAATAACAGTCCACATTAGATTTGGTAAGCAGCATAATTTCTGTTTTCCAGGTGGGAAAAATGTTACATGCAAAAGACATGCAACTTGCATTAGTTTGTATGTTACAACTATGGCATACCTGAATATAGAACTCCAAAATTTCAATTTTTTCTCATTGTCCAGCTCTTGTTTCTTTAGCTCTGTCCAATGTGAAGTCTTAATCCTTCTCCTATGGGATCACTCTAGGAACAAAACTACAATTAATCCAGAGTTTACTGGTATCCAAAGAGAATGTGAATGGATAGGAAAGAAGAGTTCATGAAAAAGTCAATATTACAGGAAGCAAGAATGAATTGTGAAAATCTCACCTGGTTGTCCAACCTAAGTTCAGGTAATCAGAGGTTCGAGAGATGACTGGGGATTCCAACCTATGGAAAGCTTGCTTTCTTCTGAAACCTTCTCACTCTTCTTATCTTTAACATTATCATTATTATTACCCAACCCTTGGAGGCCAGCCCTGGAGTCCAGTCTGACTGACTTCAGGTTATATCATTGACCCAGGCTGCAAGGTCTCTTAGAAATAGACACAGCATGGTGGTTTCTCCTGTACCATCTCTTCTGATAGTCCTTGAGATGACCTCCCCTGAACCTCCAGACCCTCTGTGCATTGTTATCTGCTCCCATAGTGCCATTTTTTATCTCCTTTGTAGCTCTTAGCATAAGTAAGTCATAATTATTTATTTAATGGCAGTCTTTCCCAAAAATCTGTCAGCTCCGTGAGATGGGAAATTGTAGTTTTCATCTTTGTGTCCCAATTATCTCAGTACAGTCCTTCGTACATATTAGATAATAAATATTGTTGACTAATGACTAATTTTTTCCTTTCCTGTCCCTATTATTTAAAGCTACCATGTTTCAGATATTGAACAATAATTTTTTTAAAAAACTACCTTTATTGTTCTGGAGATTTTCAAATATACCTAAAAATAGAGATTTATAAAGAACCCCTGTGACTTTATCTTCCAGCTTTAACAATTACCACATCTTGACAATCTTGTTTAAAAATGTTTCTAATTAAAAAAGATAACTTTTAGACTTCCAATTTGAGCTCTGAGACTTCTAGATCAAAAGTCATTACTCTTGTTCTTATAATAAGAAAAAACTGAACAAATGAAAAATCAATGACTTTCTTGGACCCATCAGAGAAATGAAATTTCAGGGCAAATTGACACTCTGAAATCTGGAGAGACAAGTAAATCCAAATAGCCACAGGTGAGATCTACTTATCTGGAGTAGAAGCCACTGATAGTTTTGGAAATTAAATGTAATTTTGATGAATTGCTGAAAGCTGAGTGTGGGCTGGCCTGAGAATGAGAAAATCCTGGCACCACAGCCTTATGCAGTCTTAGGGGAATCCTCACACTTCTGTGAGTTTTACTCCCAGGAATCCCCTCACCTCCCCCAACCACCACCAGGTTCTCATGGTGAAGATCCAGGAGAAATCCTCTGTGGCCCTGGCAGGGGGAGGGAAAGAGTAATCATTATCATATGCCAAGAGGGTGTTCCTTTACAAAGGCCTACTCTCCAGGGCAAAATACTTTGCCAGAGCCTTATCTTACAGGGAAAAGGATATTTCTCCCACTACAGCCGCCTCAAGACTTCCTTTCTCACTTAAGGAGGGGAAAATCTATACCACTGGAGAGGTACTTGTGATTGGAAGTCATCACTCCCGTTCTTACAACACAGTGGGTACAAAGACACAGGCCCACCAAGGGACTGAGATTTAATCATAGGATTATAGAATGCCTCCTTTCTCCCAGGCCTTGCCGTCACACCCATAGGGCTCTAATATAATAACAATGGGTTGCAGCTGAAAGAGATGCAAGATGGAGGAGTACTTAGGGAAGCTCCAAGGCTAGAGGGGAGACAAAAATCAAGACACTAGAGGAATTTGGAGCCTCTGGTTCCTACAGAAACAGCAAACATTAAACACAACTAAACTCCCAGTCTTATTAATATAAATCCTCACACTAAAGGCCTATTTACCTTAGTTACTATTATGTGATACATGTCTAGATTTAAACAAAAAATTACAAGGCTTGCTAAAGGCAAGAATAAAATAGTATGAAGAGACAAAGCATCAGGATCAGACTCAGATATGACACAGAAGTTGGAATTATCAGATAATAATAATCATAAATAATAATCATGATTTGTAAGCTAAGAGCTCTAATGGAAAAAGTAGATAATGCAAAAACATATAGGTAATGTAAGCAGAGAAATGGAATTTATAGGAAAGAATTAAAAGAAATGCTAAAAATAAGAAACACTGTAACAGAGATGAGGAATGTCTTTAATGAACTCATCAGTGGATGCAAGGGACACAACCAAAGAAAGAATCATTGAGCTTGACAACACGTCAATAGAGACTTCCCAAACTGAAGTGCAAAGTGAAAAAAGAATAGAAAAAAATCTGCCACAAGAAAACAGAACTGATCACTTAAGAACTTGTAGGTACAATTTCAAAAGGTATGTATAATTGGAATACCAGAAGAAGAAAGAAAGAACAGAAGAGAAGAAATATTTGAAGTAATAATGGATAAGAACTTTCCAAAATTAATGACAGACACCAAAGAACAGATCCAGTAAGCTCAGAAAACACCAAACAGGATAAATAACTGCTTGACATATTGTATTCAAACTGCAGAACATCAAAGACAAAGAGAAAATCTTGAAAGAATGCAGAAGAAAGAACACCTTACTTGTAGAGAAACAAGGAAAAGAATTACAATGAACTTTTTGTCAGAAACCGTGCAAGCAAGAAGAGAGTGGAATGGAAAATCTAAAATGTTAAAGGAAAAAAACCCACCAACCTAGAATTCTATATACACTGAAATTATCCTTCAAAAGCAAAGAAGGAATAAAGACATTGTTTGACAAACAAAAACAAACAATGTGAGATCACCACATCTTCTTTGCAATAAATGTTAAGAGAAGTTCTTCAGGAAGAAGGAAAATGATGTAGGTCAGAAACTCAGATCTATATAAAGAGAGAGTGTTGGAAAAGGAATGAAGATAATATCTTTCATTTTTCTTATTCTTAACTGAGCTAAAATATTTAGAATTTAATAGAGAAGTATAATCTTGTCAACAAATGATGTTGGAACAATTGGATATCCATACAAAAACATAAACCCACACCTTCCACCTTCCACAAAAATTAACTCAAAATGTATCATAGAACTAAGTTTGAAGTGTGAAGTTCTAAAACTTCTAGAATAAAAATGGGAGAAAATCTAGGTGACCTTATGTTTGGTTATGAATTATTAGATACAACACCAAAGCACAATCCTTAGAAGAAAGAGTGATAAATTGAACTTTATTAAAATCAGTAATTCTGTTCTGTGGAAGATGCTATTAAGATAATGAAAAGACAAACCATACAAAAGCAGAAATGTTTCCAAACACATATCTTATAAAGGAGTTGTATCCAAATGTGCAGAACCTCTTAAAGCTCAACAATAAGAAAACAAACAACCCAATTAAAAAATGGAAGAAAGATCTAAACAGATAACGTCACCAAAAAAAGGTGTATAGGTGTCAGATAAGACTATGAAAAGATGCTCAGTATCATTTGTTATTAGGGAATTGCCAATTAAAACAATGAGGCACCACTCCACACCTATTAGAATGGCCCAAATTAAAAAAGCTAACAATGCTGATTTATGGTGAGGATGCAAAGCAACAGGAACTCTTATTCATTGCAAAATGATACAGCCACTTTGGAAGCTAGAATGATAATTTCTTACAAATTTAATTATAGTCTTGCCATATGAGCCAACCAAGCATGCTTCTAGGTATTTATTCAATTGATTTTAAAACGTATGCCCTCAAAGAAAAACCTGAACGTAAATATTTATTACAGCTTTGTTCGTAATAACCAGAAACCGGAAATAATCAAGCTGTCCTTCAATAGGTGAAAGGATGAATGGACTGTGGTATTTACATACAATGGAGTATTATTCAGTGAGAAAAAGAAATGAACTGGAGTGACGTCAGCCTCATGGCAGAGTGAGCTTCCCCAGCAAGCTTTCCCCTCCAATGTAAAGGACATCCATACTCCAACAGAGGACGTCCAAACACAACACAAAAAATGTTGGAGAGACCAGACCCACGCAGCCATATGACAGAGGGTGGACAGGCTGGAGACCCCTTGGAGGAGGTGGAACAGGATAAGAGAAAACTTTGCTCCCTTCCCTAAAGACTGTGATCCAGGACCCCGGGAGGCCTCCAAGAGGGAAAGAATGGGGGAGGGGACATTTGTTCACAGGAACATCAAGGATCCTCAAAGGGCCCTTGCAGCCTAGAGAGAAGATCTCTGCCAGGATGAAAGTTTTCGCTGGGGGTGACATTATCAAGCCAAGAACCCAGGAGAGCAGATCGTGAGAAGAGAGAAAACCCCGAAAGCACACAGGAGAAAGCACCCCTCCCCACACCCACAAAGCCCTACTCCAACACTTGGGATCTTGCCTGAAGGCAGAGGGCTCAGAATACACAGCTCTTGACCCCCACCCAGTGGCCATAGGCAGTAACTGCGACCAAATAACACCAGGATGTGAAAAAACAGAGCCACTCCCTCTAACAATATCAAACATTATATTATATCTTCAGACCAGAGAGAAAACGACAAGTAACCAGAAATCAGTCCTGAGGACACAGAAACATGTAATCTAAATGACAAAAAAATTCAAAATATCTATCATCAAAAAAATCAACGAGTTAAAAGAGAATATAGAGAAACAATTCAACAAGTTCAGGAGCTACTTCACAAAAGAGATTGAAACTGTAAAGAAGAGTCAATCAGAAATATTAGAGAGAATACACAATGGAAGAAATAAAATACAGATTCCCTGAATGCTTGAGTGGACATCATAGAGGAGCATATCAACATAATCAAAGATAGACAAGTTGAAATGCTCCAGATAGAGGAGGAGAGAGAACTAAGACCAAAAAGAAATGAAGAAAGTCTCTCAGAAATTTCTGACTCAATTAGGAAATGCAACATAAGAATTATAGGTATTCAAGAAGGAGTAGAGAAAGAGAATAGAGCAGAAAGCTTGTTCAAAGAAATAGTAGCAGAGAACTTCCCAAACCTAAGGAAGGAGATGGAAATCCATGTGGAAGAAGCTATCAGATCTCCTAAATACATCAGTGTGAAAAGCCCTACTGCAAGGCATATAGTAGTGAAACTGGCAAAAGTGAATGACAAAGAAGGAATACGAAAGGCAGCAAGGCAGAAGAAAATAACCTACAAAGGAACTCCTATCAGACTTTCAGTGGATTTCTCTGCATAAACCTTAAAGGCTAGAGGAGACTGGAATGACATATTCAAATCTTTGAAGGACAAAATCTTTCAGCCAGGAATACTCTACCTAGCGAAAATATCCTTCAGATATGATGGAGAAATAAAAACTTTCCCAGACAAACATAAGCTAAGGGAGGGCATAGCCATGAGATGCCCCTCCCCCACAAGAAATCCTCAAGAAGGCCCTCATACCTGGGAAAAAAGGGGAGAAGGGGGTTACAAAGCATGGATTAAGGAGACAAATAGGTAGACAGAATCAGAGCAGGATAGCAAGTACTCAAGTATGGCCTTGAAGACAAAGGGAAGGAAAACACCAAAAACAAAGATAATCTTGTCATTTTAACCACAACGCATATGAGATTTTGAATACAAACCTCATGGTAACCACTAAACAAAAAAGCAGAAGAGAGACACGAACAATAAATGAGAAAACAAAGAAACACAACATAAAAAACTACATAACTTAATTGGTAGACCAAAACACACAGGCCAAGAAACAAAGGAAATCCAAGAGAACTGGGAAATGAGTGATAAAATGGCAGCAGTAAGCCCTCATATATTGATAATCATCCTGAATGTAAATGGATTGTATTCTCCAATAACAAGACACAGAGTAGGAAGATGGATTAAAGAATAAGACCCAAGAATATGCTGCCTCCAGGAAACACATCTCAGCTCCAATGACAAACAGAGGCTCAGAGTGAAGGGATGGAAGGCGATACTCCAAGCTAATGGCAGACAAGAGAAAGCAAGTGTCACAATCCTTATATCAGGCAAAGTAGACTTCAAGATAAGGCAGGTAAAGAGAGACAAAGAGGGGCAGTATATAATGATGAAAGGGACATTCTATTTAGAAGAAATAACACTCCTAAATATCTATGCACCCAACACAGGAGCACCAAAGTACATAAAGCAACCACTAACAAACCTAAAAGAAGATATTAATAATAACACAATAATAGTAGGGGACCTCAACACTCCACTCAAATCAATGCATAGATCATCCCGACAGAAAATCGACAAGGAAAGAGTGTAATTAAATGAAAAGCTAGACCAGTTGGATTTAACAGACATATATATAAGACATATATAGGACACTCCATCCAAACACAGCAGAATACACATTCATCTCAAGTGCACACTAAACATTCTCAAGGATAGACAATATGTTGGGGAACAAGGCAAGCCTCAATCAATTTAAGATTGAAATAATAACAAGCATCTTTTCTGATCACAATGCTATAAAGCCAGAAATTAATTACAAGAAAAAAGCTGAGAAAGGAACAAAGATGTGAAGACTAAACAACAGGCTCTTGAACAAGCAATGGATCAGTGAAGAAATTAAAGGAGAAATAAAAAAATATCTGGAGACAAATGAAAATGAAAACACACCATACCAACTAATATGGGATACAGCACAAGTGGTACTAACAGAGAAATTCATCACAATACAGGCTCACCTTATCAAACAAGAAAAATCTCAAATAAGCAATCTCAAACTACACCTAACTGAATTGGATAAAGAAGAACAAACAAAGCCCAAAGTCAGCAGAAGGAGAGAAATAATAAAAATCAGAGCAGAGATGAATGCTATTGAAACCGAAAAGGCAATAGAAAGAATCAGTGAAACAAAGAGCTGGTTCTTTGAGAAGATAAGTAAAATTGACAAACCCCAACCCAGACTGATGGAGAAAAAAGAGAGAAAGCCCAGATAAATAAAATTAGAGATGAAAGGGAAGAAATAGCAATAAATACTGCAGAAATATAATGGATTATAAGAGAACACTATGAAAAACTATATGCCAACAAACTGGACAATCTAGAGGAAATGGATAAATTCTTAGATTCTTCCAACCTCCAAAAGCTGAATCAAGAAGAAATGGAAAATATGAGTAGACCAATCACAAGTAAAGAGATTGAAACAGTAATCAAAAACATCCCAAAGAATAAAAGCCCAGGACCAGATGGCTTTCCTGGGGAATTCTACCAAACTTTCAGAGAGGATTTAATACCTATCCTTCTCAAGATATTTCAAAAGATTAGGGAAGATAGAACACTTCTTAACACATTCTACAAGGCCAACATCACTCTAATGCCAAAGCCTGACAAGGACAGCACAAAAAAGGAAAACTACAGGCCAATATTGCTGATGAACATAGATTCAAGAAAATACTGGCAAACTAAATACAGTAATACATTAAAAATATCATACATCATGATCAAGTGGGATTTATTCCAGGGACACAGGGATGGTTCAACATCCACAAATCAATCAATGTGATACACCACATTAACAAAACGAGGAATAAAAACCACATGATCATCTCAGTGGATGCAGAGAAAGCATTTGACAAGATCCAACCCCCATTTATGATAAAAACTTAACAAAATGCAGATAGAAGGCCATAATAAAGGCCATATATGACAAGCCCACAGGCAACATCATACTCAGTGGGGAAAAACTGAACACCATCCCTCTGAGAACAGGAACAAGACAAGGGTGCCCACTATCACCACTCTTATTCAATATAGTACCGGAGGTTTTGGCCAGAGCAATTCGGCAAGAGAAAGGAATAAAAGGAATCCAAACAGGGAGTGAAGAAGTGAAACTCTAACTGTTTGCAGAGGATGTGATCTTATATATAGAAAACCCTAAAGAATCCATCGGCAAACTATTAGAAATAATTAACAACTACAGTAAAGTTGCAGGATACAAAATCGACTTACAAAAATCAGTTGCATTTCTTTACTCTAATAATGAATTTACAGAAAGAGAACTCAAGAATACAATTCCATTTACAATTGCAACAAAAACAATAAAGCACCCAGGAATAAATTTAACTAACGAGGTGAAGGATTTATACAATGAAAACCATACGACTACTGAAATAAACAGATGATGACATAAAGAGATTCCACACACATGGATTGGAAGGATAAACATAGTTAAAATGTCCACACTACCCAACACAATCTACACATTCAATGCAATCCCAATCAGAATCCCAATGACACTCTTCACAGAAATAGAACAAAGAATCCTAAAATTCCTATGGGGCAACAAAAGACCCCGAATTGCTAAGGCAATCCTGAGAAAAAAGAACAAAGCTGGAGGCATCACAACCCTGACTTCAAAATGGACTACAAAGGCATGATGATAAAAACAGCATAGTACTGGTACAAAAACAGGCACACAGATCAATGGAACAGAACTGAAAGCCCAGAAATAAAATCGGACATGTACAGACAGCTAATCTTTGACAGAGGTGCCAAGAACATACAATGGAGAAAAGACAGTCTCCTCAATAAATGCTGTTGGGAAAACTGGGCAGTAACATGCAACAGAATGTAAGAAGACCATTATCTCATGCCATATGCAAAAATAAATTCCAAATGGATCAAAGACTTGAAGATAAGTCCTGAAACCATTAAACTCCTGGAAGATAATATAGGTAGGACGCTCTTTGACATGGCACTTAAAAGGATCTTTTCGAATACCATGTCTTCTCAGACAAGGGAAAAAAAAGCAAAAATAAACAAGTGGGACTTCATCACACTAAAGAGCTTCTGCAAGGCAAAAGAAACCAGGATCAAAACAAAAAGACAACCCACTAGTTGGGAGAAAATATTTGCAAATCATATATCCAACAAGGCCTTATTCTCCATAATATATAAAGAACTTACACTACTGAACAACAACAAAAAAACAAACAGCCCAATAGAATAACAGGCAGAGGATATAAACAGTTTTCCAAAGAACATATGCAGATGGCCAATAAACATGGAACAGATGTTCCACATCACTAATCATCAGGGAAATTCAAATCAAAACTACACTAAGATAGCACCTTACACCTGTTAAAATGGCTACAATCACTAAGACTAAAAATAACAAATGTTGGAGAGGGTGTGGAGAAAAGGGAACCCTCACACACTGTTGGTGGGAATGCAAACTGGTGCAGCCACTATGGAAAACAGTATGGAGATTCCTCAAAAAACTAAAAGTAGAAATACCATATGACCCAGCTATCCCACTGCTGGGTATCTACTCAAACAACTTGAAATCTACAATCCAAAGTAACATATGTACCCCTATATTCACTGCAGCACTATTCACAATAGCCAAGACATGGAAACAATCCAAGTGCCCATCGACTGATGACTGGATAAAGAAAAGGTGGTAAATATATATATATATGTATATATACACAATGGAATAGTACTCAGCCATAAAAAAAGACAAAATCATCCCATTTGCAAGAACATGGATGGACCTGGAGGGAATTATCCTAAGCGAAATAAGCCAGACTGAGAAGGACAAACACCAGATGATTTCACTCATATGTGGAATATAAACAAACACATGGACAAAGAGAACAGTTGAGTGGTTACTAAGGGAAGGAGGGTGGAGGGTGGGGGGTGGGCGCAGGGGGTGAAGGGGAGCACTTATGTGGTGACAGACAAGAAATAATGTACAAATGAATTTGCACAATATGTAAACTGTTATGAACTTGAATTAAAAAAAAAGGAAATGAGCTATCAAGTTAGGAAAAGACATGCATGGATCTTAAATGTATATTGCTAAGTGAAAGAAGTCAGTCTAAAAGGCTACACACTGTGTGATCCCAGCATATGACATTCTGAACAGGCAAAACTATAGAGATAGTAAAAACATCAGTGTTGCCAGGGATTTAGGGGTGAGGAGGAAGGGTGAAATAGTTGAAACATAGGGAATTTTTTTAAGGTAGCCAAACTATTCTGTAGGACACTGTAGTGGTGAATATATGACAGTGTGCATTTGTCAAAACCTATTAGAGTGCAAAGAGTGAACTTTAATATATTCAAATAAAAAGGTCATTTAGGAAGTCAGAGGATCCCAGGATGGAATGGAGAATGTGACAAAACAATCTAGCTGCCTTACAAATGTATGAAGCAACTTCACTCAATGGGGTGGAGGAAAAAGGTGATGACCTTAGTAACTTTGGAAATGAATGGAGTCTGTAGGACTAAAGGTGAATGAAAGTGTACATAATCATTGTACTCTAGTTAATAAAGTTGTTTCCTGTGGGAGCATGGATTCATAGTTCTGATACTGCTATAATGTATATTGGAATTGAATGATTAAGTAAATTGATCGTAGATGGTGGGGGCCAGGTTTCTCACTGTTGGAGTGGGGGTTACAGATAAGCAAGGGTTGGAGGTGAAACTGATCCTTGTATTGATAGAGTTGGAGATATCAGTATGGACTCATATCTAGCCTAATATAGATATGGATAGTTACATGTAGAAATACTTACAGATATGATTATATACATGGGTTAGTATGCACACATATATTTCTTTGCTCTGTCAGTTGAAAGAGTCTGGAAGGAACACCACTCCGGTAGCAACTAGCATAGTTAGCACCCAGATCTTGGTTCTAACACCATTCTCCAATAAAATAAATGAAATAGCTGATTCTAGGACTGGGGCAGGAGGTCCTGGAGCATCTTGTAGTGCCATAAAGTAAGGAAACTCTCAAAAAACCAAAAACACCCCCCACCCCCTTGCAAAATCCCACAAGGATGGGAATATGTCAAAGGGACATGGGAGCCGGTGGGAAGGCTCCCAATGGCAAAGCTGGAACAATTTGAGAAACAAGATAAAGTAGTATTGGATCATAACCCAAAATATACATAAACATCCGTGAGTTCACACTGACGTAAATAAATAATTGAATAAATAGATAAATGAGAGATCGTAGATATCTTCCATGTAGAAGAATTCTAAATAATTTGTGTAGACACTCTGCCTCACGGAGGTGGAGCATAACACCATACGCCTTAAGTATGAGCTGTGCATTCCAAAAAGAGGGAATAAGAAGTAACTTCACAGTGGAGAAGCCTGACAAGCACTACCTGACCTGGGTGATCAACATGACCATCAACAGTGGTACGTCAAGTTAGGTACCCTTGATAAGATGTGATGAGAATGGTGCTTTACCTCTGGGGTCTTCCTCCCAAGAACATGTAACTCCACTTCAATCATGAGATAAATCTCAATTGAGGGATATTCTACAAAATACCTAAGACTCTGCAAAACTGTTAAGGTCTTCGAAAACAAGGAAAGTCTGAGAGACTGTCACAGTCAAGAGGAGCCTAAGGAGATACAACTATTAAATGTAATGTTATCCTGGGTGGGATCCTGGAACAGAAAAAGGACATTAGGTAAAGAGTAAGGAAATATGAATTAAGTAGGGATTTTAGTTAATAATGTATAAATATTGGTTCATTTAATTGCAACAAATGTCCCATCCTAATGTAGGATGTTAGGAATGGGGGAAACGGGGTATGGGGTGTGTGGCAACTCTCCGTACATCTTTGCAATTTTTTCTGTCAGTATAAAACTGTTCTAAAACAGTTTTCTTTTTTTAAAGATAATTTTTGGAAACACCTTCTAGGGTAGAGATATGTTAAATTCAGCCCCACAGCCACTGTCTAGCTTACTCTGGATGCTAAGGGAAGGTCATTTACCTGCAGGAAAACCACATGTACTGAAAGGCCTCAGAGCCCGTGGCATGTTATTCAGATTTTTGTTCACCTGTAACGTGAAATGGT
Organism: Equus caballus; assembly: GCF_041296265.1. NCBI lineage: Eukaryota > Metazoa > Chordata > Mammalia > Perissodactyla > Equidae > Equus > Equus caballus. The sequence goes on from NC_091704.1 coordinate 19,705,042, forward strand.
CTCTTAAAGGCCTCTGCTACCTGCACTCAGTGGTACTGAGCTGGGGTGAAACTACCATATTGGGGGTATTTTGATTTTGTTGTAATAATTGGGGGATGCACAACTGGCACTTAAAGGGCAAGAAGCAGTAAATGCTTAATGTCCTGCAATGTGTGGAACAGACTCATACAGTGAAGAATTGTCTCCTGTACTACATGGCTTTCTAAAGTATCTCTGTACTTCTATTTAGGTGGAAAACATGTTTAAAATTATCTAAACCCAGATTCAACCTACATTTTGTATATAAATAATAAAGATGTGTTGCATGCTTTGAATATACACTGATTTTTCTAGGAGTGTCACTATCATGTAAATCCCAGGGAAGACTGTGTGGATCTTGTTTTGTTTGGAAGAGTTGTTCACCTATGTGAAAAAATTACACGTCTGAAAATAACATGGCTTTTGATATTTGAGTCACCAGTATGGCATGCTTGCAAAAAGCTTTTTCTTTGATGGTGTTATACATATAAGCAGAGTAACAATGTAATTTATTATCCATACCAGACTCTTTCGAGGGCATAAAGGGAGTGCTGTTTGTAATTATGCCAGGGAAATGGGCGTAGACCAGGATTGTCCCAGGGAAACTGGGTCATACAGGGGAATCTGGGAAATGTAGTTTCAGGTCTCCAGCCCCACAGCACAGGAAGACATACCAGGGAGAGTTTAGAATGGATGTTGAATGAGAAAATCCGCATATCCTTAGTGATATTGTCTGATCTATCAATCACTGAGAGAGCTGTGTACAATTTCCCTCCATGATAGTGAATTTATCAATTTTTCTCTCTGATTCCTTCAACTTTTGCCTTATATATTTGAAGCCCTACTTGTTAGAGGCATACAGGTTCGTAAGTATTATATCTTCCTAGTGAATAAAACTTTGTATTAATGTGCAATGATCCTTTTAATGTCTAAATAATACCCTTTTCCCTTAAAATGTATTTTGTCTGATGTAAATATCTCAGCTTTCTTTTCATTATTATTTGCTGGGCATATTTCATCCTTTTACTTTTAACGTTTCTGTATTCTTATGTTTTTCTGTTTCTTATAGTTAGCATACAGCTGGATTAAAAAATAATCTTTGCTTTTAACTGGAGAATTTAATATATTTACATTAAATCATGATTACTGCTTGATTTGGATTTATTTTTATCTTATTTCATGGCTTTTCTCTGTTTTCAATATTTATTTCCCTTTTGTTTTGTATTAACACCAGTTGCCCAGTTTTTCTACACTAGTTTGGAAACTATATACTCTATTTCAATCATTTTAATGGTACCCTAGAAGCTTTAACGGATATATTTAACTTAACAATGTCTAAAGATAATATCTTTATTCTTCTTATGTGCAATATGAGAAATCAAATTCCTTAGCTTCAATCTTCTCCTCCTTTAATAATAAATTATTGTTGTCATGGCTTACTGTTTTAGTTCTATATAGATCTTTTACTCCCTCAAATGACCATAATTGTTATTATTTATATAGTCAATGTTTATTTATGTTTATCTCATGTTTACCATTTACTTTGTTCTCTAGTCCTTCTTGCATCTAAGACCTACTTTATAGGATCATTTTCTTTCTTTTTTTTTCTTGTGTGGAGGATTGGCCTTAAGCTAACATCTGTTGCCAATCTTCCTCTTTTTGCTTGAGGAAGATTGTTGCTGAACTAATATCTGTGCCAATTTTCCTCTATTTTACATGTAGGATGCTGCCACAGCATGGCTTGATGAGTGGTGTGTAGGTCTGTACCCGGGATCTGAACTGGTAGACCCCAGGCTGCTGAAGTGGAGCACGCAAACTTAACTACTATGCCCCTGGGCCGGCCCCTCTCTTTCTTCCTTAAATACATCTTTTAGAAGATTCTTTAGTGATTTTCTGCTAGTAGCATGCTATCTTAGTTTTATTTGAAATATCTTTATCATACTCTCAGTCTTAAAAGTAAATTTTATTTGGTAGAGAATAATGGGTGGACATTATTTCCTCTCAGTACTTTAAGCTTATCGTTTTGCTGGTTTCTGGCTTAAGTTGTTGTGATTGAGAAATCAGCTGTCAGTTTAATTAAATTATTTATAGGTAATCTGTTTTTTTCTCTCTCCTTGTTTTAAAGATCCTTGCTTTTGATGTTAGCAGTTTTGCTATAATGGGTCAAGGTTGTTCTTTTTGTCCTTTTTCTTTTTTATCTTCTTGGGGTTTATTATTGCTTCTTGAATCTATGATTTTTTCCCCAGGAAATGTTCTCAGTCATATTGATTCTACCTCATTCTGTTATGTCTTTTTAGACCTCAGATTAGACATATGTTGGGCCTTCTCATTCTATCCTCTGTATCTTTTAACATCTTGCTATTTTTTTGTCTATGTATTTCTGTGCTATTTTTTCAAATCTGTTTTTCAATATCTCTTTCTCTCTCCAGTTTTAAACAGTTTAACTCATCAACTCAGTTTATAATTTCAATTCTTACATTTTTTTTTTTTTATTTCTAGGAGTTCTATTTTGGTATTTTTCCAATCTGAATTGTTAATTTTGATAAGCTTTCTTTTTCTTTTGCCACACTCTCAAAAATTTCAAAAGAATTCTCTAAACATATTATATGCACCTATTTCATATTCTGTATCTGCAGTCTTTGTGGTTCTGATTTGGAAATTTTTTCTTTCTTCTGATTCTTGATCATGGTAACTTGTTTCCTTTTATGTTTGGTGATTTCAAGCTGATGTTACTGGAAACTTTATCTGTGAAAATTCCTGAGGCTTGAGTTTAAAGTGTGTTCCTCCAGAAAAGATTTGCTTTGCTTTTGCACAACTAACTCAGGACCATTTAAAATGACGATTTCAACCGGTGTTTTTTAGTCTACATATATAGTGTGAATATTTGTTTCAAAAACTGGGAACCTGTATTTAGGGAGTTATTGGGGAAATGTTTTTTCCCTGTTCCGTCCAGAATCTAGTTTGAATCAGACAGTATCTTTAGTGCCTTTTAGTGTACTGACTTCTGTTTTTCCTTTCGTCTGAGGGCTGCCCTTTGGAATCCTAGCTTTATACGGTGGGCTCAGATCTGACCTGCAACCCTGCCCAAGCCCAGCCTTCATCTCTTGTTCCCAGGGCTTACTAAAACCCAGGCTCTACGCTGCCAGGAATTGGAAAATTCCTCCAGGGTTCCAGTGCTTGCTAAGCCTATGTATCTGAACTGTTTTATGTGCTTAGCACAGAAACGTATGGTGATTTGAATTGCATGAGACGTGAGATTCTTCCTACATAACTTTCTAAGATGTAACAGGGGAGCAAAGGCTATAGGAAGGAATTCAGCTCACTATAAGGAAGACTGCCCCAAATAAAATAAGCTGTTTGGTGAAGTAGTGAGCTTTATGGTCACCAGAAGGATTCAAGGATAGGCTAGACAACCATCTGTTGAGGATGTGGTAAAGGGGACTAAGGTATGGAGGGATGGGTTGGACTGGACAAGAATGCTGCCATCCTCTCTGTCTACTTGCTTGATGATGACTTGCACGCCAGATCCAAAGCTGTGATAGACTCAGGAAGAAGACTCCACTCCCTGGCCTTCTGAAAGGTTAAAATGATGGCTTGCCAGGTCTGCTCTCTGCCTGCAAATGGCTCTCTGACAACTGGCAGCAGAGCTGTCTGGGCCTGACAGGCTTCACCAGAGCATGTGATGCCTGGGCTGCCTGGGCTTGCTGTTCACATGGCCACATCCCAGGGCTCTGTTAGGTGGCCGTGGTTTGTCTTGGCCACATTGCTGTCAAGGAGAGGTGCACTGGGGGCAGGATGAGTGAGCAACAGGTGTTAGCAGGAGTCTAGACAGAAAAGTATCCTCATACCCACAGGAGCATTCGTTTAAAATAGCTCTTTCCCCAAATATTCTTCTGGTGGAGCTGGGCCTGTCTGTGCCGTGGTTTAAGATCACCTGGCGACTCTCATTCTTGCAATCAGAGAACAGGCTATAAAATCATCGGTGAGCCAAGCCAATTAGCTCAGCCAGGAGACAATTATACACACCAGTTCTGGTAAAGGGGAACTTTACGCAAGCTGATTTTACAAAGTTTCAGCGTTTTCACTTGCCCTGTTTTCCTCCAGGGCAGTCGTAGTTTAACTGGGGCCCAGCCCTGGAGGTGATGTCTTTGGATGCTTTTTTAATTGCCTGTGGAGAAACTGGGTGAAAAGTCTTCACACTCTTATGCCTGGGATAGTATGGAGAGGCGGACTACCCTCAAATGCGGGCATTCTGTTTCTATGAAGAGAGGAGTAAAATGTTCCTTTTTTGTTGAGGAGGAATTGGGTGCTGTCGCAGAGCTCAGTCATGAGGGACTAGGATGGGACTCAACCAAGACTGATAGGGTCCTGAGGGCACTGGATGGAACCCAGGCTGATAATGAGGTCAAAGCCAAAGGGTCATTCGAGATGTAAGCTGGAGGGACTCTTCTGTGTTAGTGCAAATCAGTGCTTAGGGTCCCATGTGAGACTGTGGACAGATAATGTCATGTTATTCTGGCATGCACAGGACGGCAAGTTCATAGGTGAACTCAAGAGGCAAGAGCCGAGTTTTTAATGGGACCCCCCCTCCCCTCAATAGTTTCTTTTTTGTTTTGGCCCTTGCTACAATAGCACCTTGAGCTGTGCACAGAAAAACAGAAAAAAAGATAAAACAAGAGTACAAAAGAGCCCACCCACTCAGAGAAAACTCCTGGTAACATTTTGATGTATATCCTTCTAGATCCTTTTCTATGTGTATTTGTGCGTGTTTCTTTTTACAGAAATGGAATCACATTCTTTTGTCATCTGCTGTTCCCCCTTCTTACATTAATTCAATCAACAGATATTTAATGAACGACTACTTTATGCCTGGCCCTGTTCTAGTCACTGGGGGTACGTTAATGAACAAGACAAATCGCTTGCCCTCCTGGAGCCTGAGTTCTGGTGACCATTCTGTAGTGAGCATCTTCCTGTATCCACAGATCCATTCATGGAACAGTATTTTTAGGAGCTACTGCTTATTTCATTCTACAGATGAACTTCAGTTTGTTTCTTGGAAATTCAGATGTTTGCAACGTTTTACTATTACAAACAATGATTTGGTGGACATTTTTGTAGTTAATATGTATGTACATCTCTATTAGATATTAAGGCTATAATGGAAAATTAATAAAACTAAATGTTCCCTCAGGTAGGGGGAATAAATGTGCATTCTCTGCTTGTGACCTACAGGCAATTAGTCTCAAAGACACTTGAGCTCAGAGAGTATTGCTGACAGACTTGGCTGACCGCACGGCTTGGATTGGGGCAGGCAAACCACGTGTGGATGCGTTTCTGCTGACCCAGGTGAACTGGCTGGCAGGGCTCAGACCTACGGATCCATTAAGGACATACATGGGCTTCAGGAGTCTTCAGAGGCCCAGCTGATCTGCCTTCACTGTGGTTTTTAAAACAAAGCTGTGCTGCTCCATGGTGGGAAGCTACCTGAAGTTATATTTTGTCAACCCAAAGGATTCTACACAGCACGCACAAGTGAGCTGGGTGCATCCTGCATTTGTGCCTTGAGAATCGGGTGTGGACAGCAGGGCGTGCAGAAGGACCAGCTTTCAAGAAGGCCTTTCTGTGTCCTGAGCCCTTTAGAGCAGAGAGAGAGATAAGGCAATGAGAGGGAGCAGATCACAGGCATTAAGGGTTGCATTCACGAGGCTCCATAACTTTGTAGATAGGCATTCACGGGGCTTTAGATTACCTGTGTGCTTCCAGGGTGTGCTCTTATGCTCTCTGGAGGAGGGGTGTCCCTCCCTTTTCTGGATAGTGGCCTACTGTTCTGGGTTATAAGCCTGAAATATTGGAATAATTTTAAATACTTTCTTCTTTTTCACCAAGTTCTGTCCAGTCTCCCAGACAGTCTGTTGAACCTGCTGTCCAAGCCCTGGTTCTCTCCCACTTGAATAAGTGCAGGAGCGTTCATGGGTCTCCTTGGCCCCACTTCCCCCCAGTTCATTTCCCACACAATGACCTAAGTTATCTTAGTGACATGAACTTTGCATCACATTCTACCTGGTTAAAAACCTTCAATGGCTTCCTGTTGCTTACAGGGTGAAGCCCATGCTCTTTAGAGACCAACAAGCCTTCTAAGCTGCCCTGCCCAGTCCCGTCCCCAGCCGCAACCACACCCACACCCACACCTGTTTCCTATCTGTGAACCACCTGCGGCTACCTGGGAGTCACACATTCATTCAGGCCTCTGTATCATTGCACACTCCTCCCTTCTGCTTGGGACGTTTTCCCCCTTTGGTTCCTTGGTGTGTTCCTATTCATATCAAGTCGCTGTCTTCATTGTGACCCCACTGCATTGTGTCCATCTTTGTGTTATAACTTCTCATGCTGCTCATTTACTTGTCTGCTTCTCTATTTCCCTTACTGGACTGTGAGGGACTTGAGGACGAGGAATGAATCTGATTCATTTTCGCATCTCCTATCCCATAGCTTGAGATATATTTGATGCTGAATGTTGGAGGAGTTGATGCAATCTGGACTGCAAAAATGTTTTCTTTCATGCAGATCTAACCAGATAGAATGTGTTCACAGTGCTTAGGTCTGATTTATATTTTCAGACATCTTTTCAAGATCTTTATTCTAAAGACAATTAGTTTTGTTACATAAGGGACATTTATGGGATAGGGTTGATTCTCAGCCATGCTCACTCAGATACATGATTTGATATTGCAAATACACACACACAGATTATTCAACTAGTAAGAGGTAAATTCAAACATGGGGGCTCTCTGATTTCACACTGTATTGCTGACAGACTTGGCTTGACTTCCTCACTCTAATGCCTGGGGGTGCTGGTATTTTGGGTCCAAGAGAGAGTTATAAAGGAGAGGAAGGGAAATGTGGAAGAGAAAAAAAAAAACAAAAAAAACCCCTCCATGACTATTTGTGTGTTGCCATAGACATTAAAAAATAGGTGATTGCTTTTTCTTTCAAAGTCAATTTCCTTATTTATCAAACATGAATAATAATATTCTCCCTTGTAAGACAATTATAAGGACTAAATAGGATAATGTATTTTATATGGTAAAGGCTAAAAAGGGTGGCTATTGTATTTATTTTCCTAGAATTCTTGGTGTTCTCTTCTTCCACATGCTCAGGAATCAGCGAAGGGGCCCCAATAGAAATACATTTTTTCAGAGGAGAAGCTCAAGACCATCTGTAATTGGTGAGAAGTAAACATCTATTAAACGTTCCTTCAGGACTTTCGGAAGACCCCCAGCACCTCCTGCCCCACCGCATCTCTTAGTTACATGAAATCCCACAGTCAGATTTCACCTAAGGCCGTGGTTGCTGATAAAATCTGTGAGCTGATTCCCTTACTAGAGTTAACAAGTTAAAACTTTTACTTTATCTCGTTAAGATTGAGTTTGGGGTTCCTTTCCTGAAAAAGGATTTTTTTCTTGAGCAGGAGACCTGAGGCTAGGTTTGGGGAAGAAGTATCTGGTGAGAGAAAGGCTGAAGTAAGGAGGTAGTGGAATGAGGAGTTCTGCAGAAAACTACATTGGAAACACCATCCAGGATTGCCTACCTATCTTCCTCCTCTCTAACATCTTGTTCGAGATCATCTCTGAAACTTTTTCTTTAATATTTTAGCTCAATCCCTTGATATAGTTCGATTGGTCAATTTATCTCTCTGGTAGACATGTGGTGAGGAGGTATGCTGGGGTGGGGGATGAGGAAGAAAAGCCCCTACTCCCAAATACACATTCTGGAGATACAGAGCTGAGCTTACTGGTGGACCTGGGTCAGCCCACAGCCCATGGGCTGAACCGATAAAGCACATGACAACTTCACATCAGGGGGGATATTGTCGAGAACTTCAGTTTTCACAGCTGCTTTTTAAAAAATTGTGGTAAAATAGACATTTTTAAGCATATGGTTCGGTGATGTTTAGTACATTCACATTGCTGTTCAACCGTCACCACCATCTATCTCTAGAACTTTTTCCACCTTCCCAAACTAAAACTCTATAGCCATTAAACAATAATTCCCCATCCCATCATCCTCTTAAAACCAGACTCTGGCAACCGCCATTCTGTTATCTGTCTCTATGAATTTGACTACTCTAGGTACCTCATATAAGTGGAATCATACAGTATATGTCCTATTGTGACTGACTTATTTCATGGAGCATAACATCTTCAAGGTCCATCCATGTTGTAGCTCCCAGCTGCTTTTGGAAATTACTTTGGGAGCAGGAAAATGAGCAAGTTGACCACTGGCCAGTGGGCCTCAGGCCTCAGGCCTGAGTTCAGAGAGGAGGTGGCTGGGTGATCATTTCCCTTTGAGGTAGATTGGTGATGGCATTGTTAGTGTGTCCTGGACACCCAGGAAAAAAAATCTATTGACCTTTCTCTTTGCCTGTGGCTTTCCTCTTTTCAGGGGTTGTTAAAATCCAAAGCAGCCAACTCTTCCCACTGAAAAGCCTCTGCAGATTTGGCAGTGAGGCTGGGCACAGTTGGTAGTCAGGACAGACTCTGCTTCTGTTTAGGAGCTAGACCACACTTTACCATGTTTGGTCCTCATCACGTTTTGATGTACCCTTTCCCTGTCTCTAGTGGCTCCTGCCCCCTCATACAATGAGTGGCTTCTGTGGAGGGCTGTAGGAAGGCTGCCGCTTTCGGTGCCGGTCATGCTGACAGCTACATGGGGTATTGGCAGAGCTGGCCAGTGGCTACCATTCTCCTGGACAATTGCCTTGTCTACTGCTTGGAAGTCTTGTCATGTCTGATATGGCAGGGTCTGGTTTCTAGAGAAAAGTTTCCTCTGGGATTTGGATGAAATCTGGGCTGTCCTGTCTTACCCTCAGAAAAATCTGAGCAAGCAGCAATTGTAATTAATACTTGCTGAATCATGCCCATTGGAGGAATAACTCCTGACAGCCCAACGTTCTGAATGGGTGGGACACATGGTGTCAGTTGCGTGCTAGCCATGCTTGCTAATGAAGAATTCACTTTACTTATTTTGGCCTTGGGGTTAGTCAAGGATAGAAGCCCAGATATAAAGCAGTGCCCTAAAAGCTGCCTCCTACAGCTCTGATTCATCTCAATTCTAGCTTGCTCCTATATATTTTAAGTATATAAAATAAGTAAGACAACTCAAATATGTTTGTTTATTGAGTTCATAATAGTTTACATTGTGAAATTTCAGTTGTACATTATTTCTTGTCTGTCACCACATAAGTGCTCCCCTTCATCCCCTCTGCCCACCCCCCACCCACCTTACCTTGGTAACCACTGAACTGTTTTCTTTGTCCATGTGTTTGTTTATATTCCACATTTGAGTGAAATCATCTGGTGTTTGTCTTTCTCAGTCTGGCGTATTTTGCTTAGGATAATTCCCTTTAGGTGCACCCATGTTATTGCAAATGGGATGATTTTGTCATTTTTTATGGCTGAGTAGTATTCCAATGTATATATATATCACATCTTCTGTATTTAGTCATTGGTTGATGGGCGCTTGGATTGTTTCCATGTCTTGGCTATTGTGAATAGTGCTGCAATGAACAGAGGGGTAGATAGGTTACTTTGGATTGTTGATTTCAAGTTGTGTGTGTAGATACCCAGTAGTGGGGTAGCTGGGTCATATGATATTTCTATTTTTAATTTTTTGAGGAACCTCCATATTGTTTTCCATAGTGGCTGCACCAGTTTGCATTCCCACCAGCAGTGTGTGAGGGTTCCCTTTTCTCCACACCCTCTCCAACATTTGTTATTTTTAGTCTTAGTGATCGTAGCCATTTTAACAGGTGTAAGGTGCTATCTTAGTGTAGTTTTGATTTGCATTTCCCTGATGATTAGTGTTGTGGAACATCTTTCCATGTGTTTATTGGCCATCTGCATATCTTCTTTGGAAAACTGTCTGTTCATATCCTCTTCCCATTTTTCGATTGGGCTGTTTGTTTTTTTGTTGTTCAGTTGTGTGAGTTCCTTATATATTATGGAGATTAAGCCCTTATTGGATATATGATTTGCAAATATTTTCTCCCAATTGGTGGGTTGTCTCTGTTTTGATCCTGGTTTCTTTTGCCTTGCAGAAGCTCTTTAGTCTGATGAAGTCCCACTTGTTTATTTTTTCTTTCGTTTCCCTTGTCAGAGAAGACATGGTATTCGAAAAGATCCTTTTAAGTGCCATGTCAAAGAGTGTCCTACCTGTATTATCTTACAGGAGTTTTATGGTTTCAGGACTTCTCTTCAAGTATTTGATCCATTTTGAGTTTATTTTTGCATATGGCATGAGATAATGGTCTACTTTCATTCTTTTGCATGTAGATATCCAGTTTTATCAACACCATTTGTTGAAGAGACTATCTTTTCTCTATTGTATGTTCTTGGCACCCTTTGTCGAAGATTAGCTGTCCGTAGATGTATGGTTTTATTTCTGGGCTTTCAGTTCTGTTCCATTGATCTGTGTGCCTGTTTTTGTACCAGTACCACGCTGTTTTGATCGCTATGGCTTTGTAGTCCATTTTGAAGTCAGGATTGTGATGCCTCCAGCTTTGTTCTTTTTTCCCAGGATTGCTTTAGCAATTCGGGGTCTTTTGGTCTTTTGTTGCCCCATATGAATTTTAGGATTCTTTGTTCTATTTCTGTGAAGAGTGTCATTGGGATTCTGATGGGGATTGCATTGAATCTATAGATTGTGTTGGGTAGTATGGACATTTTAACTATGTTTATTCTTGCAATACATGTGCATGAAATCTCTCTCCATCTCTTTATGTCGTCATCACTTTATTTCAATAATGTCTTATAGTTTTCATTGTATGAATCCTTCACCTCCTTAGTTAAATTTATTCCTGGGTACTTTATTCCTTTTGTTGCAACTGTAAATGGAATTGTATTCTTCAGTTCTCTTTCTGTAAATTCATTATTAGAGTACAGAAATGCAACTGATTTTTGTAAGTTGATTTTGTATCCTGCAACTTTACTGTAGTTGTTAATTATTTCTAATAGTTTTCTGATGGATTCTTTAGGATTTTCTATATATAAGATCACATCCTCTGCAAACAGTGAGAGTTTCACTTCTTAACTTTCTTGTTTGGATTTCTTGTATCCCTTTCTCTTGCCTAATTGCTCTGGCCAAAACTCCAGTACTACATTGAATAAGAGTGGTGATAGTGGGCACCCTTGTCTTGTTCCTGTTCTCAGAGGGATGGTGTTCAGTTTTTCCCTATTGAGTATGATGTTGCCTGTGGGTTTGTCATATATGACCTTTGTTACGTTGAAGTAATTTACTTCTATCTACATTTTGTTAAGAATTTTTTTTTTTTATCATAAATGGGTGTTGGATCTTGTCAAATGCTTTCTCTATATCTGTTGAGATGATCACATGGTTTTTATTCCTCGTTTTGTTAATTTGATTGATTTGTGGATGTTGAACCATCCCTGTGTCCCTGGAATAAATCCCACTTGATCGTGATGTATGATCTTTTTGGTGTATTACTGTATTCAGTTTGCCAATATTTGTTCAGGATTTTTGCATCTATGTTCCTCAACGATATTGGCCTGTAATTTTCCTTTTTTTATGTTGCCCTTGTCAGGCTTTTGTATCAGAGTGATGATGTTGGCCTCATAGAATGTGTTAGGAAGTGGTCCATTGTCCCTAATTTTTTGGAATAGCTTGAGAAGGATAGGTATTAAATCCTCTCTGAAAGTTTGGTAGAATTCTCCAGGGAAACCATATGGTCCTTCTCTTTTATTTTTCAGGATGATTTTGAATACTGTTTCAATCTCCTTTACTTGTGATTGGTCTATTCTGATTATTTTTTCTTGGTTCAGGTTTTGGAGGTTATGAGAGTCTAAGAATTTATCCATTTTCTCTAGATTGTCCAGTTTGTTGGCATATAGCTTTTCATAGTATTCTCTTATAATCTGTTGTGTTTCTGTGGTATCCATTGTTATTTCTCCTCTTTCATTTCTAATTTCATTTATCTGGGCTTTCTCCCCTTTTTTATTTGTAAGTCTGGCTAGGGGCTTGTCAATTTTGTTTATCTTCTCAAAAAACCAGCTCTTTGTTTAGTTGATCCTTTCTTCTACCTTTTTGGTTTCAATAGCGTTTATTTCTGCTCTGATTTTTATTATTTCTCTCCTTCTGCTGAATTTGGGCTTTGTTTGTTCTTCTTTTTCCAATTCAGTTAGGTTTAGTTTGAGATTGCTTATTTGGGATTTTTCTTGTTTGTTAAGGTGAGCCTATATGATGATGAATTTCCCTCTTGATACGGCTTTTGCTGCATCCCATAAAAGTTGGTATAATATGTTTTCATTTTCATTTGTCTACTGATATTTTTTGATTTCCCTTAATTTCTTCAATGATCCATTGCTTGTTCAAGAGCCTGTTGTTTAGTCTCCACATCTTTGTCCCTTTCTCAGCTTTTTTCTTGTAATTAATTTCTAGCTTTATAGCATTGTGTTCAGAAAAGATGCTTGTTATTATTTCAGTCTTCTTAAATTGATTGAGGCTTGCCTTGTTCCCAAAAATATTGTCTATCCTTGAGAATGTTCCATGTGCACTTGAGAAGAATGTGTATTCTGCTGTTTTTGGATGGAGTGTTCTATATATGTCTATTAAGTCCAACTGGTCTAGCTTTTCATTTAATTTCACTCTTTCCTCATTGATTTTTTTGTCTGGATGATCTATCCATTGATGTGAGTAGATTGTTGGGGTCCCTCACTATTATTGTGTTATTGTTAATATCTTCTTTTAGGTTTGTTAATAGTTGCTTTATGTACTTTGCTGCTCCTGTGTTAGTTGCATAGATATTTATAAGTGTTATGTCTTCTTGTTGGAGTGTCCCTTTAATCATTATATACTGCCCCTCCCTGTCTCTCTTTACCTGTCTTATCTTGAAGGTTACTTTGCCTAAGTGTTGGGACACTTGCTTTCTTTTGTTTGCCATTAGCTTGGAGTATCATCTCCCATCCCTTCACTCTGAGCTTATGTTTATCCTTGGAGCTGAGATGTGTTTACTGGAGGCAGCATATTGTTGGGTCTTGTTCTTTAATCCATCTTATCACTCTGTCTTTTTATTGGAGAATTCAATCCATTTATGTTTAGGGTGATTATCAGTATATGAGGGCTTAATGCTGCCATTTTATCACTCTTTTCCCAGTTCTCCTGGATTTCCTTTGTTTCTTGTCCTGTGTATTTTGGTTTACCAATTAAATTATGTAGTTTTTTATGTTGTGTTTCTTTGTTTTCTCATTTACTATTTGTGTCTCTGTTCTGCTTTTTTGTTTAGTGGTTACCATGAGGTTTGTATTCAAAATCTCATGGATAAGTTAGTTGCTTTTCTGATGGCCTGCTATTTCCTTAGACTAAACTGATTCCTTCTCTTTCCTCTTTCCCTCCTAAGTTGTTTTTCTCACATCTTATTCCATCTTGTTTTGTCAGTTTGTGGTCAAAATGACAAGATTATCTTTGCTTTTGGTGTTTTCCTTCCCTTTATCTTTAATGCTATTCTTGAGTATTTGCTAACTTGTTCTGATGTATAGCTACAATTCTCTGATTTTGTCTACCCATTTATCTCCTTACTCTGTGCTTTGTAACCCCTTTCTCCCCCCCCCCCTTTTTTTTTCAGGTATGAGGGCCTTCTTGAGGATTTCTTGTAGGTGGGGTCTCATGGCTATGACCTCCCATAGCTTTTGTTTATCTGGGAAAGTTTTTATTTCTCTATCATATCTGAAGGATATTTTCACTGGATAGAGTATTCTTTGCTGAAAGTTTTTGTCCTTCAAAGATTTGAATATGTCATTCCAGTCTCTCCTAGCCTGTAAGGTTTATGCAGAGAAATCTGCTAAAAGCCTGGTAGCGGTTCCTTTGTAGGTTATTTTCTTCTGCCTTGCTGCCCTTAGTATTCTTTCTTTGTCATTCACTTTTGCCAGTTTCACTACTATATGCCTTGCAATAGGTCTTTTTACGTTGACATATTTAGGAGATCTGATAGCTTCTTCCACATGGATTTCCATCTCCTTCTCTAGGTTTGGGAAGATCTCTGCTATTATTTCCTTGAACAAGCTTTCTGCTCCATTCTCCTTCTCTTCTCCCTCTGGAATACCTATAATTCTTATTTTGCATTTCCTAATTGAGTCAGATGTTTTTCAGTGATTTTCTTCATTTCCTTTTCATCTTAGTTCTCTCTCCTCCTCTATCTGGAGCATTTCAACATGTCTATCCTCATTTATACTGATACACTCCTCTGTGATGTCTGCTTGAGCTTTCAGGAAATCCATATTTTGTTTTATCACTTCCATTGTGTCTTTCATCTCCAATATTTCTGATTGATTCTTCTTTATAGTTTCAATCTCTTTTGTGAAGTAGCTTCTGAACTCATTGAATTATTTCTCTACTTTCTCTTTTAACTTGTTTTTTGATGATAGCTATTTTGAATTCTCTGTCATTTAGATTGCATATTTCTGTGTCCTCAGGACTGATTTCTGGGTACTTGTCATTTTATCTCTGGTTTGGAGATTTGGTGTAATTTTTGATACTGCTGGAGGGTGTGACTGTTTTTTGCGCATCATAGTGTTATTTGGTACTGCCTACACCACTGGGTGGGTGTCAAGAGCCACATATTCAGAGCCCCTGCATTCCACCGAGATCCCAGACACTAGAGCCAGTGCTGGGTGGGTTGCGGGGAGAGGCGCTTTCTTCTGTGTGCTCTCAGGGTTTTCTCACTCTGTCCTCACTATCTGCTTCCCTGTGGTGTTCGCCTGATAAGGTCAGCCCCATGTTAGCTTTCACCTAGGTACGGGCTTTTCCCTAGGTTTCGAGGACCCTCAGGGATTTTTGATGTTCCCACAAAGGAACATCCTCTCCCCCATTCCTTCCATCTCAGAGGCTGCCTGTGGTCCCAGATCCCAGTCTTTTGGGGAGGGAGCGAAGTTTTCTCTTACCTCATTCCACCTCCTCCAAGGGGAGCTCCAGGCTCTCCTCCCTCTGTCATATGGCTGCATGGGTCTCTCAGACATCTCTTGTGTTGTGTTTGGGTATCCTCTGTTGGAGTATGAATGTGTTTTTCATTGTATGGTGGACGGGAGAGATTACCAGGAAAACTCACTCTGCCATGATGCTGACGTCACCTCTTAAATTTTTTTAATTGAAGTATTACCCATATAAAAATCACACAAATCATAAATGAACAGGTTGATGAATTCTCCCAAAGTGTAAAACCCATGTAACATACAGACAAGAAGCAGAATATTCCTGGAGTTCCAGAAACCTCCTCACATCCCCTTCCAAGGGAAACTACTGTCCTGACTTGTAACATTCTAGGTCAGTTTTGCCTACTTTTGAACTTCAATTTTGCCTGTTGTTGAATCACCAGTGTATACACTCTTGCATCTGGCTCATTTTACTTAACATTTTATCTGTGAGATTTGTCTATGCTATGTGTGTAGTTGTAGTTCGTTCATCTCATTGCTGTATAGCATTCCAAAATTTATTTGTCCATTCTACTATTGGTTCTGTGCCAAGCCATATTGGAGCCTGAGACAAAAAGAAAAATCATTAATACTGATCCTGCCTTTATTTAAAAATTTGACATTTTGTTCATCATGAATTTTTTCATTTGTTTGTTTTGTTTTTTTGAGGAAGATTGGCCCTGAGCTAATATTCATGCCCGTCTTCCTCTACTTTATATTTAGGATGCCTGCCACAGCATGGCTTGGCAAGTGGTACATGGGTCTGTGACAGGAGTCTGAAACTGCAAACTGTGGGCCACCAAAGTGGAGCACCCGAACTTAACTGCTATGCCACCAGCTTGGCCCCATATGGGTTTTTTGCATTAATTTTGATTGAAAAAATATTGCATTAAAGTATTATTTATCTTGACTGTGTGTTTTTTGGAATCCCTTTAAATTTTGCTCCTGAGATGAGTGCTTCACTTATCTCACTTTAGTCCAGCCTTGCCTACTGTAGATGGACACATGAGTTGTATACAGTTTTTGGCAAGTATGAATAGTGTTGCTCTGAACTTTCCAGTAAATGTTTCATGGTGAACATACATAAGCATTTCTGTTAAGTATGTACCTGGGAGTGAAATTTCTACTGGCAACCTTTTTGATGGAACGATTGAGTGTAAGGTCAGGGGGCTTTTGTTTTCTCTTCCATGCACCAGCCTTTCCTTCCAAAGTCATCTTGAGAACTTATTCAGCCATAGTACGTGAGGCTGAGTGTCTTTCTCTTGGCAAGAGAGGACCTGAGAAAAGTCCAGCACCAGGCTCGTTGGTATGTGTGTCTAATCAGACTGAGGAAGTCTGGGAAACAACAATGTGTGAGCATTTTCGAGAGGACAGTGTGGGCCCCTTACTACGGAGAGTCCCTCAGAAACAGGGTCCCCTGAGGCTGAGTTTTGGTGTCAGTTAGCTAGTTCCCAGAGCTAAACTGGGTATCTTTCCATCTTTTCAGTCTCTGCAAAAGTTAGTATCTGTTTCTTGAAAGTTTGAGAGAACTTACTAATAAACTCTTTCAGGAATACAATCCTTCAATATGCATATTTAAAAATGTTTCCGAGGGACATTAGTCTTTTCAGGTTTTCTACTTTTTCTTGAGATGATTTTTCCTCAGAAAAAATCCACTTCATTAAGATTTTCAAATGTGTTAATACATGTTTATTTCTTGTCCCTTAAAAACACTCTTCTCGGGGCCAGCTCCGTGGCTGAGTGGTTAAGTTCGTGTGCTCCGCTGCAGCAGCCCAGGGTTTGGATCCTGGGTGCGGACATGGCACCACTCATCAGGCCACATTGAGGCGGCGTCCCACATCCCATAACTAGAAGGACCTACAACTAAGATATACAACTATGTACCGGGGGGGTTTGGTAAATAAAGCAGAAAAAACAAACAAACCAAAAAAACAGAAAAAAAAAACACTCTTCTCTCTGCTGTTGTAGTCCTTTTTTCATCCTGACAATTCCGCTGTTTTTGTGGAGTTTTTTTCCTCTCTTATTCTTGAGTTAATAAAGGAGATTAACCCTCTGCAAATATTTCTCAGAGTTTTTGTTGTTATTTTTTAAAATGTGTTTTTGACCAACAAAATTTAGAAATTTTATTTGATCGTGTCTTAATTTTTTTCCTTTGTGATTGCTTTTGTGTTCAGAAATTCCACCCCATTCTAATATTAAATAATCACTTATCTATTTTTAAATTTTCTTATATTTTTATTTGTTATGTTCAATTATCTGGAAATTCCCTTGATCTAAGGTAAATATTTAACGCATTTTTCCACCAAAAATTGATAGCTAATTTTAACATTATCGTTTTTTTACATTACATACTTTATCTGTTGGTGTACTTAATTCTTTTGTTATATACTAAGTTCGTATTCATACAGGTATTTCTGATTGAATGCAATATATATGTTCCTGAAAAACTTCTCATTCTGCAAAATGGTACACTAAAAATAACAAGAATTATGAGGAAAATAACTTTAAAGTTTAGCCACTAAAAACCTAGCCTACTTCATAACAAAATCATTGCAATTGTCATAAAAACTCTAGCATAGTCAAACCTTCACTGGCATTTGTACCCATTGTCACAGGCAGTCCATCATTTGCCGCTGTAAACCTCAGGGCTTTGAAATACAGACGTTGGGGGTAATTACTACAACAGAGACAAATTTTATCAAAATTGAAATCTGATATGGGGCTGTAGCCTTTAAAAAATCAGTTTTATTTCTTCTTTTTTAATTTTTAAAATTTATTTATTTAATTAATTTATTTATTTTAAAGATTGGCAGCTGAGCTAACAACTGTTGACAATCTTTTTTCGTTTTTTTTCTGCTTTATCTCCCCAAATCCCCCCAGTACATAGTTGTATATTTTAGTTGTGGGTCCTTCTAGTTGTGGCATATGGGATGCCCCCTCAGCATGGCCTGAAGAGTGGTGCCATGTCCACACCCAGGATCCGAATCGGTGAAACCCTCGGCCTCTGAAGCAGAGCGCTCGAACTTAACCACTTGGCCACGGGACTGGCCGCTCTTCTTCTTTTTTTAAACAAGGGAAATGACATTGTAGTTTTTGTAGCATTACCAAATTATCATGTTGTGGAGGACATGCTGAGTCTGGAAGCCATTAAGCCAACCACAGATTTCAATAAAAGAAGACACTTATGCAGAATTTTCAACCTTTTTCTTATGTTCTACATATAGTACTGACTTTCCTCTTTGTGATTTGTTTTATCAGCGACGTCTGTTTTATTGTCCTCCTGACTCCAAGAAATAGCTCCTGAACTTTTTAATTGTGTTGATCTTCTCTCTTTTCGGTTCATTGATTTCTGCTCTTCACCTTCATTTTTATTTACTTATTAGGTGGTTATGGCATTTAAAAAAATTAGTCAGTTTAATGCTTAATTCATTTATTTTCAAGCTTTTTTGTTTAATTAGTATTATACTTAAGGCTATGGATTTGCCTTTGAGAACAGCTTTGGCTATAATAATTTTTGAAAGTTAGTAGTCTCACTTATTATTTTAAAAATAGCCATTGTGCTACCCCATTTTGACTCCATATTCTGTGGAAAAGTTTTTTTTTTTTTAATTTTCCTCAATTTGTAAGTGTATAATAGCATTTTCCATTGAATTTTTTGACTCACTTTGGGCTTTACTGCTTTCTGGATCTTATACAGCTAGTCTTCATGGCCTAATTTATGCTTAAATTTTGTTAAGCAAAAATGGACAAAAAAAAATTCAACAGATATTTACTAAAAGTTTCACGTATGTTTACAAACTCATAGAATGTATTTCAGAACTGTCCTACCAAGGGCGGGGAAGTTATCTAGTCACTCCCACTCTTTACTGGTTGAGAGCTGCTCCTGGGTGCTAACTCCCTGACAGTACTCCCTTGACCAGAACATGTCTTTAGGCTATGAGATGTAGGAAACTGTTGGTGTGGATGGGAACAGTCTACTGAAGGCAAAGGGCATTTGTGAGGGCACTGACAAGGTCTTCTAGGCTTTCCAATGGTCCTGAAGGTTAAGTAAGAGGTAATGGTTGAAAGTGGCAGCAAAGAGGTAGGACTTTCCAGACAAAAGGAACAGAATGTACAAAGGTTCAGAGATGACAAGAAAGTCTGATAAATTTGGTAACTTATTATGAAGCTCTTTTGAGTGTGAAAAGAGAGTGTGTGTGGGGAGAGGGCAAGGAGGAGAATGTCTAGAGAGAGGTTAGGGAAGAGGCACAGGTCAGAATGCAGGGGCCTTATGTTCTGCATTGGGAATTTTGAACTTCATCTTGATGGCAAAAGGAATATTCGAGGGGTTTTAAATGGGAGAGTGATATGATCAGATTTATATTTTACAGAGTGTATTCTGAATGCTATATAGAAAACAGGTTAGAAGGTTGTAAGATTAGAATCTCAGAAAACAATTGGGAGGATGTTGCCATTATCCAGGTGAGAGATGATGGTGGCTAAATTGAGGTGGTGCTGGCCAGGTTAGAGAGACGTGCTCGGGAGATATAATTAACGGGACTTAGACGGGAATGGAGAGGCAGGAGGTGGAGGAGGATTGGAGAGGATGATGGAGAGAGGAAAATAAGGAATATAACTTCCGCATTTCTGACCTGGGTGTCTGTCATTCCTTGAGATGGGAATACAGTATGAGAATAAATGTGGGAGTTTTGGACATTTTAAGTTTGAGGTGTCAGTAGGAGATCCAAGGGGGAGATGTTTAAGAAGCAATAGGCTAGAAGAGTCTTCAGTTCCTTTGAAAGATCCAATCTGCAGATTTAGATTTAGGGGTGGTCAGCCGAAAGACAACAGTGAGACCATCAGATCAAGTGAGACGGCCCTGGGAGAATATATAGACGGAGATTTAGAAGAGGAAGAGGCAGAAAGCTGTAGAAACATGAATCCTGCCAGAGCTGCCATTTAAAGCGTGTATTGCTTTTTCACCTGGTCATGAATGGACCTCCTGTCTCCTAACTTTCAGAAAATGGCACACAGAAAGGCTGGTCGGAAGCTGCACGTGCGTGTGTGTCTGGGGCCAGGTTTTCCTGATTAAAGCTCTCCTTGGGCTTGTGGCGTTGCATCTGTGGCTTTCCTTGGCATGTCCTTTTATTTTGAAAGAACAGTTTTGGAGGTACTGATCTTTTCTTTTCATTTCTCCTCTGGTTCAGCCTTATGCTATAGTATTTATGTTGGCCACTTGCCTTTCTTTTACCAGTTGGGACTATTCGTATCCCCACAACTATTTTTTTCCCCTCTGTTTTAGAGCAATAAAAAATGGAAATGCCGGGTTTAAAACAGAGAGTTTACCAAAGATGTGTCTTTCTTTTGCTGATGTGTTTAAGAAAACCCACCTATGACGGATCAGCCCATTTCTAAATCTAAACGCACATTTGCTATCCCGGCTATAGGAGAGTGAGGGTGGTTCTCCCCTTTGTGGGAGTAGAATCAACTTCAATGATACCATTTTTGCATTTCTCCTTGGTAAGTGAAATTCATTTTCCAACATGAACTGCAAATTGTGAATTATCAGTATCCTCCCCAAGGTATTCCACTGGCCTAATCTGGCCCTGCCTTGTGTAAATTGGTTCTGATTCTTCTCATTTCGAAGACAATTTTGCCATCATTGAGACCAATCCTTATTTGTATTAATGCACACATCTCCTCCCCAACAAACACATCCTAAGCAGGCCATTCAATTTTTGGAGGGATCTGTTTGTTGAAAATCCCTTCCTTTCCCCTGCCTGTGCCTTTGTTTTGTGCTTCAGGGTCATGTAGAATAATTCTAATGCCTATTCCAAAAGACAGGCTTTCAAATATTTAAACTCCCCTATGGTAGTGGCCTCCCGTTTTTCCTTTCCTCCCCTCTCCTGTCATCCTTTAAGTTTCCCTACTTTCCTCTCCTACAAGATTTACATGTGACATATGCAACCTAATCACTGTTTTTTAGAGTTAATTAAACCCTTGCAAGCCTTTTTTTTTTTTTTTTTTTTGAGGAAGATTAGCCCTGAGCTAACATCTGCTGCCAATCTTCCTCTTTTTGCTGAGGAAGTCTGGCCCTGAGCTAACATCCGTGCCCATCTTCCTCTACTTTATACGTGGGACGCCTACCACAGCATGGTGTGCCAAGTGGCGCCATGTCCGCACCCAGGATCCGAACCAGCAAACCCCGGGCCGCCGACAAGCGGAACGTGAGAACTTAACAGGGGTGCCACCAGGCCAGCCCCTCCAAATGCAAGTCTTTTCAGTTTAGGTTCTACACTTTAAGAGGGAATTTAATAAATTAAAGTGATCACACTTGTGAAGATACTTGACCCTCTAACTACTGGGGGCACCACATTTCTATGAATACAGCCTAAGATCCAATATTCGTTTGTCAATCACTTCACACTCTTGCCTTCTAGTCTGCTGACTATCAGGTAAACTTCATATTATTTTCATGAGAATTGTCATTTCCTTATTCTGCAGTTGTGTGGAAGATCTTATATTTCTTTTAGTTAAATAACATCTTGGGCCTAGCCCGTTGTTCCAGTTTCTCTCTTTTTGGATCTTGATTCTGCCATGTAAACTATTAGCAGTTAACTTCAGGATCTTGTCATATGCACACTTGAGCACTATTGCCTCCTTCAAATCATTGATTACAATAAAAGTTGTTTAGAGAAATGTCAAGGAAGGAAAAGTGCAGCAAATTGTCAAACATCGTTGTGTATGTTGACGTTACTCTGTCAGTTCCTTTTGGTTTATATATAACTTAGCTAAAGCTTAATTAGGTTATGCTGCAGTAATAAACAATCCCCAAATCTTAGTGGCTTCCAACAAGGGTTTATTTCTGACTCACGGCTTGTACTGACTGTTGTTCAGCTGTGGTCCTGCTCCATTTGTCTTCATTGCGGGTGCAGGAAGAAGAAGTCCCAATCTGCAATATACTTTTTTCATGTCAAAAAGAGAAAAAAAGATATTGCTAATCCACACACAATGATTTTTTGTTTTGTTTTGTTTGTGAAGGAGATTGTCCCTGAGCTAAGACCTGTTGCTAATCTTCCTCTTTTTGCTTGAGGAAGATTGTCACTGAGATAATATCTGTGGCAATCTTCCTTTGTTTTACGTGGGATGCTGCCACAGCATGGCTTGATGAGTGGTGCTAGGTCTGTGGCCAGGATTCGAACCTGAGAATCCTGGGCTGCTAAAATGGAGCACGTGAACTTAACCACCATGCCACCAGGATGTCCCCACACACAATGGTTCTTACAGCTTCTATTTGAATGTGGATGTGCCACATCCCCTCACATACTATTGGCCAAAACAGGTCAAATGACAGAGCTCAACATCAATGAGACAAGGGTGCATACTTCTTCTATAAGAATGTTCTAGAAGCATGACAACGAATTGCAGTGAATAATTAGAAATAATTAAACATTCATTTGGTAAAAATACTTTACGTTTGTGTATCAGTTCCAAAATGTTTTCACATCTCTGTGTTAATCCCCACAACAATCTTATGAGGCTAGGGTTTTTATCTCCATCAAATGAGGTCCTGAGAGACGACGTGTCTGTTACAGTTAGTAAGTGGCAAGTTAGAACTTAATCCCAAATATTCTGAAGCCTACAATGTTCCTTCCAATGCTGCTGCTGCTGCTGCTGCTGACAATAAATATTACTTACGTTTATTGAGCGCACTTTACCTGGTGGGCACTATTGTGAATACTTTATTAATCTATTCGGCAGGATAATTAGCTCCAGCTGCCTCAGTAGATAAACCTCAAAATCTCAATGTCTTAACACAAAAAAAGATTATTTCTCATTCACGTCATATTTCGTTGTGGGTTGGGTGACCATTTAGGGTAACTCTTTCCTTTAAGTGATGACTTGGGAATACAGGCTACTTCCATCTTTTAACTAGGCCATCTGGAATAGTGACTACTATTTTTTTTTTTCTCCTGAGAGATTAGCACTTTTGGACCCAGGATGGCCACAAGGACAGGGGTAATGGATGTCTCAGTGGAAACTAGAGAACCAGATTGCCCGCCCACACCCCTTTGCCCTACTCTACTGATCTCACATCTTGGCTTTATAGAAGACCCAAGGATTGTGGCACAATCTCAGGAAGCAACGAGATTAAATTTTTCCCTTAGCCTGGAAATGAGGGCTCAGACTGAGAAATTAAGTTGTAGGAAATCAAGAAATTTAAACTTCTCGAGTCTGTGGACTGAGATGAATAACAACTACATACCAAAAAAAAAAAAATGTAGAATATTGCTCGTGTGGTGATCAATTTCATCATTTTCCCATTTGAGGATTCTCTTCCTTTCCTGTGCTTAAAAATGGGACTGGCTGTCTCCAGCACCAATCCTGTGGTTTTCTGTTGTTCTTCACTAATTACTGATGATGATTCACCCATTTCATCTGCAGATTTTCACAAAAGAAGTACACGGTCTGTCAGACCCAGAGTACATAACTGATTCTGAACACCTAGGTAACATCTCATGAACTCTTCATTTCCCTTGGATTTGAATTCCCTCTTAGTCAAATTTATCCCACCATTTCCAGATCTTTTTTTTGACAAAGAAGCTGGAAGCAAAATTGGAGTTGAAGAGTAATGGTACCTGACTGTCCTCCATTAGCCTAGCAAGGATCCCGGCTTTAGCGTCATCCTAGAAGTTAGATATGAGCTTGCATGCCCCAAGTATTGTGGAGCCAGCTTGACAGTGCTTCTTTACTTGAAGACAGAAGGATCCTTCAGGGATAGAATTACCAGAAATAACAGAGGGAAATGAGAAGCCGAGAAGTTGGTCTGAGGAGAATGGGACAATTATCAAAGCGATGGGCCATTTTGAGCACAGCCTAGTGTGTGTCACTGCAGTTGTCCTCTGGCCTTGCCCTCAGAAAATCATGCCTGCACCCAGGGCAAGGAGGTTGTTACAAAAGCAAGTAAAGTTGAAAGGGCCATTTCTTCGCAGCTTTTGTGGACGTGCAGGGTGCAAGCCGTGAGTAGCAGTGGTGTTGGGAATAGAGACATTGACAGAGGTGGCGGTTTTTTAAGCATCATTTGTAGCTGCCACCCTTGGTGCTGACCACGACCTGAGAATTCTCCACAGAGAGCCAGAGTGGGAAAGGAGAAAAATGACAATTACAGCACCAAAACCTGGATGAGTTGGTATTATCTCTGTTTACTCTTGGGAGTTCCAAAAGCCATGTGAAAGGAACTTTGTGGGATGTGGTGTGTGGGTGTGTATGTGTATCTGTGTGTATGTTAGAAGGCCTGCAGAATGGGTGAGGTTGAAGCTACAGAAATAGTATTTTTTGTTCATGATTATTAACCTGTTGTTATTCCCACATTTGCATGGCCTGGGAAATACAAGTTTATTAGTTTTACTCTATTTGCCCCAAATAGTTACTTACTTACCTCTTTCTTGTTATTCTCAATCTAAACCTAGGGGGAAGTGGTTCTTTTTGTTGTGCCTCCGCACGGTGCAGACTTCAGCTCCCTTTGGGCTTGTGCTTCCCGACTCGATGTTCCAAGCCTCTTTCCCAGTCGCTCATATTCATCTCTGGCTGTGTCCTCTTCTCCTCATCTTTGCAATTATTTTTAAAGTCCTCAGTGTATTAGCAAGTTCCTTTTGTAGCCACATTGTCTTTGGTGGGTATCTTTTCTCCCTTTTTGTTTTCCTCTTCAGCTGTGAACTTGATTTTCTTGCCCCATCTTTTTAAGGAATCGACTTTTACAATGTGTTCCTCTGAATACAAAAGTATTAACTTTACGTTGTAGAAAATGTGAAAGTAAAGAGAATCGTCAATAAGGAACAGTTCCCATAACTCCATGACCCAGAGATAATTAGTATTAACACTTTGTTTGATGTCTTTCTAGTCATTTTTCTGTGCATATCTATACAAAAACTATATGTGTGTATGTATGTATGTAAATATACACCTATAGTCACAAAATTGAGATCACACCACACATGACGTTTTGTAACATTTTTCTCCTACAATATATCATGATTCTTTTCCCAGGTCATTTATTCTTCCAAAAACCTTATTCTTAATGACTACAAAGTATCATAAAGCTTTTGATTCGTCTGGCTAGTTTGCTTTCAGAAAAGGAGATGATAATGCACATTTTTACCAGTAGTATTTAAGAGAACCATTGTTGGTTTCCCTGCTTCTTATTAACACAACGATTTTCTAAAAAAT
Organism: Equus caballus; assembly: GCF_041296265.1. Taxonomy (NCBI): domain Eukaryota; kingdom Metazoa; phylum Chordata; class Mammalia; order Perissodactyla; family Equidae; genus Equus; species Equus caballus. The sequence goes on from NC_091704.1 coordinate 19,730,244, forward strand.
TTCTGCTCATTGCCTAGGTAAAAAATGGACTCTTATTATTATAATTTGCATTCCTTTGATTGCTAATAAGATGGAACATGTTTCATGTTTATGGTTATTTGTATGTTTCTTTCATGGGTGGCCCGTTTGTCCTTGTCACGCGTTTGTAGTGGTCTCGTTGGAACCTAACTTTTCAGACATTTCCTCATCCTCTTGCTCCATCTTCTCTATCAAGAGTCTCAGACAACGTTATCATGCTGATATCTTCTCTGAGGATTTGGAAATCTGCCTTCCTAAAGCCTCCAGCACACATCTGACTGTACCAAGCTACCACATCCCTGACAGTCACGCAGTTAAGTGGCCTGGCCACTTCCCTTGAGTTTCATTTGCCTCTAATACCTGACCGATCCTATCAGTGGCTTTCCCTTGCTCCCTCAACATCACAATTAGCATGGAGTTGACATCATTGTCCCAATGATGCCAGAAAACTGAATAAAGGAAAGGAAAGGGAAATCCTTGAAGGTGGCTGGATGTGGGGCAGGGAGCTACATCACAGTGGCATAAAGGAAAGGGCATAATTTGTGGCCCTTTGGGTTTGGGGGATCATGCATGCAAAGAGTCCCAAGGATGCATTTGCAGAAAGCCAGCTGAGGCAGGCCTCTGTTAAGTTGAACATGGTGTCATGCTTTAGGGAAATTTGAGCAGAAACCAGGATCTTATTCCAGAAGGGAGGACAGAGATAAAGTTTGGGGCTTAGATAATGATGAAAAGTTAGTCAAGAAAGAATGCTGGACAAGGAACAGGACTCAGATCCTGAGACTGTTAGAAACAGGGCACCTTGGAGGACCAAGGGAGGGCAGAATCTATTCCTCTAAGCAGCCAGGCGTATTTAGGAAAAAAGGCCTTCCCATCTAAGCTAGGAAGCCAAGGTCAGTTGTGTTGAAGAGGCAATGGTGGGGCTAAGGCTGAATATAAGAGGGGGACACCATGGGGTTAACAGTGGGCTAGAATTGAACGAATGGACTGGGGAGTAGGAACAAGAAGCTCCTTGTGAATCCCACCCTCCTCCCCACTGCCGTGGACTCCCTCCTCACTGACCCACCCTCCATTGTTTACTCTCTCCTTACCCCTCTACTGCACCCTCTGAAACTCGCTTCATTTTAAATTAACTTTTCTATATCCTGAACTTCTTACAGAACCTTCTCTTCACCTCTTGCTTTAACTGAAATTTATTCCTCCCTAGAGCCTGCTTCCCCAGTGGCCCTTTTGAGGAAAGGAAGGCCATTCCTTCATATTCCACATTTCACTCGGCCGAGGGAGGTGTTTGTATTTCTTCATGTCCCACTAAACCATTTCTCTTTGATCCTCATGCAAAAGTCTCTTTTCCTTTGAAATTTATGCGGTCTACCTATGCCACTTCCTTTGCGTCTTGTCATAAATGTTGGCTTACCCAACATTTCTGAGGGCTTTGGAACCTAGCTTATAAGTTTATTTTTCATTCCACTTCCTGATTGACTTCAATTTCTGTCTAACATTTCTACCTAAATTTATTTAGCCTCTTTGACTCCTATGAACTTCACCTTTACCTTATTTAAGGTGCCCACTATCGTGGCCTTCTCTAATTCTGTCACCAAGATAGTGAGTGAGGCTGGAGAAAATGCACAACCTTGCACTTGGTCCCACTAATAGCTGATGGTCTGAACTTGACTAGGCCTCAACTCAGCTCACTAGTTCTTTCACTTGCCCCTGGTGAGATTTCTTTCCCATGTGTTATAATTACCATTCTGAGTCCTCTGATCTTCTCAAGCTGTCTGTTCTAATTCCACCACCTTCTGTCTAAACAGATGCCCTTTCTTTCTATCTCCTAGGGGAAATTGAGGGTTAGTTGTGATCTTCCTCATTTCTCTTCTTCCCTCCTCACCTGCAAACTCATCTGCATCTGAATTTCATCTATCCTTCACTCTAATATCCGAGTAAAAAAATGTCCCTCTCCTGTTTAAAGATAATTCTCCCCTCTGTTTTACATCACATATCATCCTCCTGTTCCTGGGAACTTGTCCATACATTTTTCTTCGTTTTCTGTCTTTATTCTTTCACCCTCCACTGATTCTTTCTCTTCATACATAAATAAGTACCTATCCCTTCCTTCTTAAAAGTCCCTCTCTGAATACTGCACCTTCCTCCTTCCCAGCCAAACTTCTTCAAAGTATTATCTCTGCCTGCTATCTTGACTTCCTCATCTCCTCGTTGCTCCTCAGTTCTCTGCAATCTGGCTTCCTACCACAGTACTCTGAGAAAGCATCTCTTACAGAGATTACCAGTGACCCAGTTACCAAATTCAGTAGGTACTTTTTGGACTTATATTGCATGCTCTCTCTTTTGTATTTGGCCCTGTTGATCATTACTTTTTCTTGACACTTTTTCTGGTTTCCATCATATCACTCTCTCAGCTCTCCTTGTTCTTTCTGGATCATCATCATCCGTTACTCTAGTCTGAGGAATTTTTTTTCGGATGCTCCCAAAGTTTCTGTGCTTATTCTTTTGCTGTTCTACCCACTTTATATTCAAGGCTTCTAGTATCATTTATATGTTGCAGACTCTAGACCTCTCTTTGAATTTGAGGCTACAGTATCCAGCTGCCAATAGGAAAACTCCACTTGGACGACCCTACAATGTACAAACTGGAAATGGTACTGAGTTAATAATTTTTTTATGAATCAATGTCCCGAACTTAATTCATCATTTCTCTATGTCTCCAAATCTGTTTTTCTTCCTGTTTATTAGTTTTTATGTTCATGAAATGACCATTTATTTCCTATAGTAAAAGGAAGTGAGACTTCCTGTGCCTGAAGAAGTCCCCCTCTGCTTTATTGAAGGAAGAGGAGAAGGTGAAATGAGATGTCTGTAAGCTATAGTTTTGATTTTTCCCTTTTTGCTTTTACCACATGGGTGTTAGTCTTTGCTGTTGTCTGTGTCCTGCTCTATCATGTAGGTGCGGGAAGCCTAGGTTCCCTGGCCTGAACAGGTGTCTTCGTTTCTATAATCCACTGGTTCTCAAATATTAGAATGTAAAATATTCACCTGAGAAGGGTTTTTTGTTTGTTTGTTTTTGTTTCTGTATAGTAATTGACTCTATCCACAAAATTCTAGGACTTGGGTAGGGCTTAGAAGTCTGTGCTTTCAGAAGCTTCCAAGTTATTTGTGATAAAAGTGGCTCACAGACCACATTTTGAGAAACACTACTTTAGTAGACTGGAGCTGCCAATTGCTGTTTACCATTTTCTTGAGCTATTAAATATCTCAGTCACTGAAATACCTATTTAATTGAGATGCCAGGGTATTTGCGAGCTTGATTCTGTAAGATTTTTCTGGGTAGATCATACTGGTAACCATATTTACCTGTGTCCAAAATAGCATTCTTTGAGATGGGTTTTTCTATTAGATACCCAGTTTGACTTTTTTGGAAATGGAATTAATTACATATTTTGAATGAATCAACTTGTAGTGACAAAGCCATATTCTTAACTTATTCACTGGGAGAATGGAGCAATTTTCTTTTTAAGGTAATTGAATATGCTGTTTAGGTTTTGAGCACAAGCAAACTATTATGTTCCCATTCCATTATAGAAGAGCAAAACGGAGATGTGGAAGCTTTTTCTTGCTGAATGTTTTCAACCTAGGCTTCCTCAGAACATGCATGTGATTGGCTAATCAGTAACGAGTACTTGCCTTTTCTGTGATTTGCTCTCCTAAGGCCAGTGCTGTTACAGGTATCCTTGCCAAGACAGTATTTACGTCTCTCTCCTTCTCAAGCTTTGTGTCTAAAAGGTTTTTCCTGCTTGCCAATGAAAGAACTTACATCTAAAAAAAGGAATTATTCACAGTTTCTTATATTTTTGTGGGCTTTATAGTCAGGAACTTTACAAATGCTGAATAGCTCAATAACAACAACATTAAGACAAGCAATGCTCATAAACTTTACATAACCTCGAAAATGACAACATAGTAAGCCATTAATTAGCCTCTAAGATTTCAATCATTCTTCTCAGTTGCTTCCTTTTCTTTATCCAAATGTAATAAGACTTTCCATGTGACCACTTCTTATGACTTTGATGCTATTCAAATGACAGCTAGTCACTTTTGCTATTTGGTAATCACGAGTAATTCTGAGCTTCAACTGGGATGTTTCGAAGTGTTGTTGCATGGCCCAAGACTATCTTCTGTTTTCTGCCTCCAGCAAAGACCATTAAAGGGTCAGCAGGAGAGGACTGCAGGGATAGGTGTGCTATCGTATAGATTAATGAGGTTTCCTGTTCATTATAGGATTCTCCGTTAGTGATGTTTCAGGCAATGTTGAAGTGAAAGGTCAGACATGATGATTGTTTGAGGCATGTAATTAGCAGACAGGAAGGAGTTGTATGTCTGTCACTCCAGTCAAAGGAACTGTCTGCCCTAGAATGGTCTAGTGGTTGAGGGAACAGAATTGGAGTCAACAAAGGGAGGGGTTCCTATCTTGGCTCTGCCACTTATTAGATCGGTAACTTTGGGCATGTTATTGAACTGCTCTGAGCCTCTACAAAGTAGGGTTAGAAATTCTCACAACCGCTCTTTGGGAGAGAGATCATTAGTCTTCTTTGGCAGGGAGTTGTTGTGAGGGTCAACAGCAACTAGCAGCTAACACTCTTTTATTCATTTATTTATTCAAGGGATTTGTATAAGCCAGCAACTGTGCTAGGGGCTAGAGACAGAGTGTAGAGCTTGAAAAGTAAAATCATTGACCTCATGGAGCTTACATTCTAGTTGGGGTGAGGTGGATTATAAACTAATCTTCAAGCTAATTACAAATTGTGATTCATGCTGTCAAGGAAGGAAATGAGCTGATGTGATAGAGAGCAGCCAGGACAGGGAGGTCAGTTTAGATTGGCTGGTGACATGTGAGCTAGGAACTAAGCTTGGAAATATCTGGGGAAGAGCATATCAGATAGAGGGGACCTTTGGGCCAAGTGCTTTAGGGCAGTCTCCTATATAATTCTCACAAAACCCTGTGAGGCAGATAGAATGAGTATTTGTATTTTTCAAATAAGGAAATTTAGGTTTAGAAGATTGAATACGTCACCCAAGATCACGCAAGTAATAGGTCGGCAGGGCTGGGATTAGAAGTCCAAAGCCCAATTTTATGATCACAGCATGCGGGGATGATGCATCCTAGAGGAGGGAAGGAAGCTTAGAGACCACCAAGCTCACGTGGTCATATTACGAATGAAGAAAGACAAGCCGAGAGAGTGCATGTGACTTGCTCAAGATGGTGAGGACACGACAAGAAACCTGGTCCCCTGCTCTTGCATCCAGTGCTTCTCTCACTGCTCTCCATTGTCAGATGGGTTTGCAGTAAAGGTCTAGTGACCCAGCCAGTCTACCCATTAGATCTGAGTTTCTGATAAAAGTAACAGTTGGCCAACTTTTGGACGTCTAAAGTGTGCAATGGTTTGTTGAAAGCTAAATCAATTTGGCAGATTTTGTTCTAACTCACGCTTTTATTTTTGTTTTCTTTATTTCGAAAGATTCATCCTGAGTTAACATCTGGTGCCAATCTTTCTCTTTTTTTTTTCCTGCACAAAGGCCCAGTGCATGGTTGTATATCCTAGTTGTAAGTTCTTCTCGTTCTCCTATGTGAGTCGCCACCACAGCATGGAAACTGACAGATGGATGGTGTGGTTCCAGGACCAGGAAATGAACCCAGGACACTGAAGCAGTGAGAATGCCCAACTTTAATGGCTAGACCATCAGGGCTGGCTCTGTTTTCATTTTCTTTTAAATCTGTAAGGGCACATTATAAAAAGAAATTAAATCAATGTATGAAAGGGTATTTAACAAATGCCTTTTCCTCCCAGAGATATTGCCATACTCCCCACCTTGATTTCTCTCTCTAAAGGTAACCATTGTTAGCATTTTGTGTGTATCTTTCTAGAAATATTCTGTGAATATGCAAGCATACATATATACATACATATCCATTTTACATAAGACATAATATACTATATTGTACACAATATCTGCACCTTGCTTTTTTCACTTAGCATTAGGTGTGAAATCTCTTTCCTTGTCATCAAGATAGAGTTGACTCATTCTTTTTAATGGCTCCAGAGTACTCCATCGTATGAGCTAACCTAAATATATTTATTCCATCCCAATCAATCAATATTTAGGTAATTTCCAGTCTATTGTGACTGCAACATGCTGCAGTGAACATCTTTGCAGATATTTTTGTGCACACGTGTAAGTCTACCTGTAAGATATACTTGTAGTGGAATGGCTGCATCAAAGGGTATGCAGATTTTAAGTTCCGGTAGGTACTGCCAAATTGCCCTCTGATGGGCGGGACATGCCTAACAACTGCGTGTAAGAGTATCATCTTCAAGTCAGGTGACTGGTTGATAAGTGGTCCCTTTTTCTGTGAAGCCAGCCTAAATTGCTAGGAGAGCTTTTGGAGGAAGCCTTCAGATTTCTCTGCTCTGGATTGCCCTGGGCACCCTCCTCTTCCCAGCATGTTCACACCCAAGGCTGGAGGCAGCCAAACCCCAGGAGCACCTCAATTTCCTCTTGGTTGGTCCTCTGTGCTTCTTTTAGAGCCTCTCTGTGCTCTCCTTTCCGAGTTCTGGCTTACCTGTTGGCCTCAGTTCCTGAACATGTATTTCCTGGAGTTATATCCCATGAGGCATGGGTTCAGGCAGTTGCCTTGGCATTTGGGCTTTCCCTGGGCCTTGGTCTGGGGAGTGTGAAGTAGAGGGAGAAGGGAGAGAAAGAAGGAGGGAGAGAGAGAGTTGAATGTCAACTTTCTTGTTTCTGTCCTCATATGTATCTCTTCTGGGTTTGTTTTCTTTAGATTTTGAACCTTAAAGGAGACTTTGGGCCACCAATTCCTCAGTCATTTTAATCTGTTCATCAATGGGGTCTTTAGGGTCAACTGCATCATTGCTGCCCAGTTTGCTTCTTTGCTGGCTGCCATTTAAATCCATAGGAAACTAGAGTTGGAAAAAAATCTGAGGGAGCATGTAATCCAGTGACTTCCACAAGGTTCTCTCTGGGGAGGGTGGTATCCCACAGAGGTGCCTCAGGGGTTTCTGAGGGAGGACTGAGGGTCACGACCTATAGTGGGGGATGTAGGTGGCCAAGCTCTAGGTCACTCAGTGTTGCTTTAACTAGAAAGGTTTTGATCCAGTTTATATTACTGGACTTTTGTGTAATATTATACTTGAAAAGGGACTCTGCTGCCTAAGAAAAAAATGAGAAAAATGTTTAAAAAAAACCCTACCAGTTTAGCCCAATTCCCACTTTTAGATGTAAGGAAATTGGTCTGGAAAGGAAAGTTGACTTATCCAAGTTCATCTAGATATTTAAGTGATGAGGGAGGGATTTGAGCTCTACAGACTTCCGGTTCAGTGCTCCTGCTGCTGCAGAGCGTGAGCCGAGTAAGAGCTTGTTCCTGAAACTTACAGGCCCTCATAAACCCCCCCGGTGATGGAGAGGCCTAAGTCTCTAGTGGAAACTCAAACCAAACCTTTGTTGAAATTTCTTTGCTCTTTAAAAAAATAATTTTCACTTTTGCACTGAACCCATCTGGGTATAAATGTGTTGAAAGACTCAGAAAAGCTGTTCTCACTGTACATACTTCTTTCCATCTAGAAATTCCAGAAGGACTTGCCATATAGTGTGTCTCAGGAGAAAACTGTTAAGATATATTTTCTGGCTATATTCAGCTGACTTCACCTATCTGTCCTCCAGAGAGCTTGGAGAAGACTGAGAAGCACTTAGGTGTGTTCCAGAACTTACTTCAGATCTGCTTGAGGTGCTGAAGTCACTAATATGGCAGGATTATTTGTTTGACATTTTATTCCTAAAATCACCACTATAGAGCTTATTTGTTTGTTCCAACAAGTGATGCACACCTGCTGGCCTATAGTGCCACAAGACCAGGCCATTCCCAAATCACACCGTAGGGTGTACATGCAGGAAGTACAAAGAAAGCAAAGGTACAAGAGGCAACAAAGTACACACAGAAAATACAGACATAAGAGGCAGTACTCAAACTTATATTTCTAAGTCCAAACAAACACATCTGAGAAATGCATTGGAAACGGAAACACGTGAATTCTAGAGAATAAATGTTACAATCTAGAGGTTGTATTGACACCAATTCCCTCTGTGTAACAGCCCTTGCTGAAGGTAGAATTTTCTTCATCGTTCAGATTTTCCTTTGCTTTCCTGTAGTCTCTCCAGGTTACAGCCACCTAAACCATCTTAAAAAAAAGTCCCTCTTTGTGGTTTGGTTACACCCTTCAAATGCTCATGAGTATTTATTTCTCCCTTCAGGAGTCATTTGGCCAAGTTCTACATATTTAATTCTTTTATTTTTCCCCATAAATGAATATTTCTGGCCCTTTGATCCTCCTCTTTCCATTCAGGAACAAGCTGAACTGAGCTATTGATGGATTCAGGCCTCCTCTCCAAGTGAGGGGGAGTGAGGGCAGGTACTTAGCACGTTGCTTATCCCGGTACAAGTGCACAGATTTTCTTATTGCAGGACACAGAGGAAGCTGTGGTTTGAAAGTTATTTGGATGGAGTAATGAGAGATTTGCATGGGGAAGCAAGGAGCTACAGAAGGTTTATATCAAAGGTTTGGCTCCTCATATGGGGCCTTCTGGAATTTCCTTGCCTTGGAATCCCTCCGTATTCCAAATAGGACTGGATAAATAGGTCTTGAAAATCACATAACCCATGCTTGTTTACCCTGGCTACTTTCATTTGATAGCTCCAATATTGGAAGTATGATGGGATTTGGTTTGAGTCATCTTGGAGGCTGGTTTGATCTCCCTTCTTCACGAAAGCATTGGGAGGACTAGCGAATTCATTCCGGTGAAAGGTGTTCAAAGTCCAAGTGTTAATGCACTCTTGATGATTTTTGTTTGGATTCAGTCTTTCAAATGTATGTTTTCATGAACATCCACACTTCTCTCTTATTGCTGTAGCTGTATTAAGTGTGTTTACGGAAGCGCACTGTTTATTAGGGGAAGTGGCGGAGCACAGATACAGGGTCTGTAATTCAGGAACTTGTTCTGGGGTATTAGGATATCTTATAAATGCTGTTTCACTACTTAATTAAATGGAGGATTTTTACCATGAATCAGGAAAGCCTTGTCATTAAAAGAGCTGATGGGTGCAGACAATAATGCTTGTTCTGGGGCAGCAGTGGGGACACTTTACCTGGGTCTCTGGGCTTAGATGCTGCAGCAAGTTCTCAGTGTGCTGATTAGAGAAGTGAGTGTGACTATATCTCCTTTCCCTTCTACTGTCAAGTGATGTTACACAGCAAGGACTGGGTTAAGGTTAAAGAAGTAGAAGAAAGAATGACACAAGGACAGAGGCAAATAAATGAAGACTCAGGAACTAGAATCTCTTATCAGCCAGAGATAACCATTCTAAACTCCACAGATCTTTTCATCTAGAATGTTTCCCGTGTTTTCTCTGGTCTTCTTCCTAGGGATTAACTTACAGCCAGAGTTATTTAAGGAAGATATAGAGAACTCCTGGGCCTTGGAGGGCTTTTCTGCCAAAATGTCTAATATGATGAAAACATGTTTAGTTAACATAGCCTTGATTTCCTCACTGTATTCATTCATTCCACAAACTTTTGTGCAACTGTGTGGATATGCTTTCTGTGACAGTTATGTAGCTAATGTGCCTATCTCCCCATTAGCTGTAGTCCCAACCTCTCACTTTTACACATCTTAGGTATTCATCCATTTCTTCACTCACTCATTCAGTTGTTCCATCATTCAACAAATATTTATTGCACACCTGATGTATGCTTGAGAGATTCTAGCAGGGGCAAGTGTGAGTCATAGACCTGTCATTATGCTCTTCAAATTCCAGGGAATGCAGGCCTAGCTCTCAAATGGTCCCCTTTAAGCCTCTTCTATAGGGGTTGGGTGAGGGTGAGAAATGCACATTGCACTCATAACTCTCTTCAAAGAAATCCTCTCTCCTGACTCCCCAACTTGAAATTCTTATATAGCCTAGAAGTGGTTTTAGGGGCCAACTCCCACCCTCCTTATAAGTCTTTCAAGAATGGTCCAGCATCTTTAGAACTATGGTTTTGATTTCAGGGGACTCTTCCAAAAGTATGAGACAAAAGGAAGAAAGGAAGAGTTGTATTTAACATCTGCCTGTACTTATATGCCCTGCTATGTGAGTGCCCAGTGCTGCAGAGGTCAGGGGGTAGTTTTCTAAGACGAAGTAGGGCAGAGAGAGGGAGAGAACAAGAGAGCATAAGGGTGAGAGTCTCAATCACAAGTGCAACCAAATCCCGAGTAAAACCAGACGTTCTTTTATCACTCTTTAGCCTTCTCCTCTCTACATTCTTTATCTTGCCCTTTTCCTTGCTCTATTCCATCTGGGTCAAGTAAATTCTCCCTCCATCATTTCACTTTACTTTCCATTGGCCATCCTGATAGGGTCTTCCATGTGCCTCTCTGGGCACAAGAGCCCCTTCTTCAGGCTCACACGATGCCTGTACTCTCCAGGGGCAGCCTGGCACCACAGGAGGCTGTGCAAGTTAAGCCCAAATGCTGTCGCTGGTTTGTGGTGATCCTCAGGCAAGTTACTTACTCTTTCTGACTCTCAGTTTTCTCATCTGTAACAATGTGCATGAGAAAAAGGCCCACTGAGTGTGGCAGCTAGGAGAATTCAATAAATATTACAAGTGAAGGCATGTTGTAAAGTTCTTCACAAATGTTAGTTTTTTTCTTTTTTTTATTCTACTATGTCATTTCCAATGTAACTTGTGTGCACTGCCATGTATTTACCTCATTATCAAGTGGGAGAGGGTAAATTATCATTACCCTTGAAGTATAATTCCCATTTTTATCTCCTCAAACCACAGTTCCCTCTTTCTCTCACTTGAGTTTGAATAAATTCATGTACCCGTTTTGGCCTTACATCAGCAAGTCCCCCAAGTGACTGGGACGATACCTATGCTATATTCTGCTGAGTGCCTTGCCAGTTGTTGAGAAGCTCCCAAACCCCCCAAAAATCCCATTAATTATCTGTGCATAAAGCAAACAGAGGATGGGTCTGAAGCCTTTGCAGGACACTCACTTTGGCGAGGCCCAGGGGCGGGGAGCCTCTCTGCCAGGATTTGCTTCCTCAGACCATTTGGATTTGGTTTTGGCCTTCAGGCCCCTTCTGTTGTCAGGAGGATGTACATAAACAAACAGAGAAAGGGTATGTAAGAAGGTGCCAATGAGGGACACAAGAGAAGGTGCCAACATTGGCATCACAAAGGCTAGGCTCTTACTTGGCGCCAAAGCAGAATCAAAACACAGCCCCTGGTCTTTTCAGGGCCACAGCTGTTTTGGATCAGAAAAACTGTCAGTGTGTGTAACGGATAACTCTTCCATGCTTGTGTGTTAGGAGAAAGGCAACACTTTGCCATGTTATGTCTTAATAGACATTATTATCAGCTCTGCTCAGATCCTGCACATGCGAAAACATCAACTGTCAAGATCAGGGCTGACTGGATTTGGCCTATGAGATGAGATGTCTTACCATAGGAATCTTTTAGTATTTTGGTGGGAAATGCCAGGTGACTGTATTACTCATGACAGGCAAGCAATTCGTAGTGGAGATTGTTTAACCATGTGGGTTTTTTCCACTCTGAGTTGATTTCTCCGCTAAGGTGGGGTCTGTGCCTTGGTCTGTGGTGCCCGCTCAGTGCCTAGCACGACACCCAATTTGTAGTAGTTGATCAGGAGGTATTTCTGGAATCAAGTAGAGAGAAGAAGTGTTAATAATATTAATTAAATTGACTGAGGAAAGTCTGAGAAAAATCCAGAATGTTAAAAACTTTTTTTCATTAGATTAGTGCTATTGGACAAATTTTACCAAAATTCCTTCTGCCTTGGGGCTTGGAAAAGCAGATGAAATTTTATTAGACCAACAAGAAGGGGCACTTTCTATTTGAAGTGGAGTTGGGTAAATAGTCAGCTGAGAGGCAACCTGCCCAAGCAGCCAGCTGGGAGAGAGGGACATTAGGCAAGATGAGGCCAGAAGGGAGCATTGTTTTTGACCTGGTTGGGGCCAAAATGGTCTCAGCAGGGCCGCTTATTTCCATGGAAGCAGCTGGCAAGAGTTTTCTTCCCAGCTGCAGCTTGTGGCCTGTGTCACTTGGGTACAGGTAGGACGGAAACAAAGGCAGGTTAAAATGGTGCTGGAGTGCAGGGGCCTGGTGGCCAGGATCACTGTGGCCTGGCCTCTTTGAACCTTCTCCCTAGTGTTATTTTGACATGGATTAAGGGAGAGGAAGGGACAACACACCAACTAATATGGGAAACCCTTTTTCTTTCCCAAGGTTAGGGATTACAAGGACTTCAGGAAGGCTCTTAATCGCTTGCTCAGAGGTGACCCAGTTTAGAGGGGAATTAAAATCAAAGAACATCATTGTCATTAAAAACAACATGATCTCAAAGACAACAAATAAACAAAAAGTGTGCAGGGAAAGGACAAAACAAAAATGTCAAGAAAAAAATATTTTGGCCCGCTTCCTTCCAACCTCCCAATACTGCGTATCTTTTGAAGGGAACACACAGATTCCTGCAAAGCCCATGACGTTGAGGAGAAGGGAGAAATGCAGAGGTCTGAGCCAGCCAGGCATCAGTAAGGGCTGAAAGTACATGAGGTGGCGGTCTGGCCTTTGCTCGCCCTCTGCTGTGTCTCCCCACGCCAGGTTTGATTTCTGTTCCAAAGCACATGGGTCCTTATGTATCATATTTCATTGCTGAGATCCAAGCACTACATTTAAAATTCAGGCTTATCTATTGAAATAATACTCCAGCTAGAGTGAGAAGATGAAAGCTGGGGAATTTGTTTGAGAGCACTTACCTTTTTCTCACTGAATAGCAAAAATTCTGGGAGATCTTGCCAAGCATTAGAGAATCTCACAAAGAATTAGGAAGGGGAGGGAATTTATTGGAAAAGCATAATATACTGGAAAAGAATGTGAGCTTCGGAGTCAGACAGGACTGGGTTCAAATCTCAGCTCTGCCCCTTACTTAGGGTGGGATAGCAAACAAGTTACTTGCCTTATTGTAACTGTAAAATGGGTAATAATTACCTAATGGTGTTGTAAAAATTAGTGTAAGTAAGCATTTATAACAGTGACTGAGACATATTAAGTGTTGGACTTACTTATTCCCTTGCTATTGTGGCTGTTAAACGTTATATAATTATGTAATTCATAGTAACTATATAATTTACGAAGAAGGACCTGGCCACCCACTTTCAAAAAACTGGCCACGAAAACTCTGTGAATCGCAGTGGAGCACTGTCTGATAGAGAGCCAGAAGGTGAAAGGAGGATGCATAAAGACGGGGCAGGGTTCCACTCTACTGTACACAGGGTCGCTAGGAGTCAGAACTGACTTGACAGCACTAACAACAAAAAATGATATAATTATTCATAAATCCTGGGAAGGCAGGAAGGGGAGGGAGTGATCAAGCCCTTTGCAGATGGCAGCCCCGAGTGGAGCTGGGAAATAGCCCAAGTGGATCTTTCGAAGATCTCTCCCTCTTTTGTCTGCCTCTCTTCCCTCTTCCCCAAATCCAAATTCCTCCCCTTCAGGCTACCTGGACCCACAAAAATGGCATCACAGTGAAAGAACGCCCCAAGGGGTTCTGTCTCTGGAAGGGCAGAGGCCTGGTGAGTGGACTTTTGTTCTGGAGGCACAGGACCTTCTGAAGTTCAAGGAAATATAGTTTCTTTTCCTCTTAGCCTGAGATGAAGGGCAACGGGAGAGAAGGCATCAGCTGTCCTATCCTTCACCCACAGGTATGACAGGACAGAAGCCCAAGGTCACCCTTCCAGATGAATCTGAAAGTATAAATCACCACAGTAAGGACTCTGTGGACTTTGAGCCTTTCCTATCTTGTTAATTTTATGTTCTTCTATGTCTGTCTTCCTGTAGTGTTTAGTAGTAAATGTCTAAAAGGAAAACAAATCCCACAGATGATTTTGGAGGTTACAAAAAGCAAGAGAGCTGGAGTGAATGTTTCCCTGTATAGCCAATCTTGGAGAAGATGGAGAGGAACCCCAAGAATCAGGGTGAGTAGCGGGAACCTTTAAGAGGAAATGGAAAGCCAATGCCGGGCCTTTGATCCTGCTTCAAAAGATGAAAGAAAAGTTGGGAGCTTGCTAGAGTCTGAGACATCTAAAGGAATGTCCTTGACATATGACCCCTCTTCTCCAAGCCAGGTTTAATCAAAAGCTTCTGTGGCCAAGTGACTTTCTGCCAAGACATTATGCCAACGACGTTCCGTCTGTGAGATCTCACCCTGGTAATGCCCTGCAAGGTCGTTATCACTCCCATTTTGCAGCTGAGAAAAGCGAAGCTCAGGCTAGAAAGTGGCAGATCCACAATTTGCACTCAAGAGTGTCTGATGAAATGTGTGTATTTTTGCCCTACTGATTGCTCCAGGATTCTTCTTCCACATTTCTTTTCATGAAATAGCCCCGTTTTCTCAAAGTTCTTATCTTAGCTAGCAATCTTGAGTAAAAGGTGGCTGCAGGCCAATTAGTGAAGTGGGAAAGACTGAAAGTCATTTACCAAGTCCCTCCTCTCACTGCCATTCTGGAAAAAGACCTCAGAGAAGTCTAAGAGGGAAGCCAAGAAAGTGAACCTCTGAAGGTGGGATTTCATTGACCGTGAAAAGAATGAGAGGGGTTGGGGGTAACACTGGGTAGTATTTTCTTCCCGGTACCCTTTTAATACTCAGTGGTAGTGCCTCTAACTTGCCTATTTATTATGTCATTCCAAATTCCTGGAATTGTTAAAATGTGAGTGTAGCTCATTGGTTTCCTAACCTCTTTTCCAAGTATTTTAGTAAGAAGTCTCCTTTATTATTTCCACTTTAGAACAGACTGACAGGGAGTTTTTCTCCATTTGATCCCTCTGTACTCCCTTCCGTAAGTGAGGCAACTAAGAATTTATACTCAGATAGTGCCTCTAGTTCTTGGGGTTTGGGATCTTTGATGTCTCGCTCTCTGCTCTACCCCTATCCACTAACATTAATTGCCATCCAGGTATTACAGTGTGAGAATCAGAAGATATGGCAGTTAGAAGACAAATTTTGCAGGAGAAAAATGGTTAGGATTTTGTTCAGGGATCAGGCAGGGAACAGGGTATGATTAACGCAGGGAGCACCTCTGGGGCCAGTCAGAAAAACAGAAACCACAGTAGGGCGATCAACAGAGAAGACTGAATTGGTTAAAAGTGTTTCAGAAGAAGCATAAAGGCAGCGTTGAAGTAACACAGAGGTAAGAATTGCAAGAAGCAGCTACCACTCCCAGGGCTGGGGAACAAAGGCAAGAGGTGGGGTTGCTCCGAACCTAGAGGCTCAGAGGAGGGTCTCACAGAGTTGGGACTCAGACCTCTGAGGAATGGGTACCACCCAGCTCCAGATACCTCAGCAGCTCGGGGGAGAGGCCCTGGGGCTGTGGGTGGTAAGGCTGGTTCTGGATGGTTCAGAAAGAAGCAGGAGATTGGAACCAGCTCTAACTTCCAGGATGAAGGGCCACTGTTAGGGGGATGCTAACAGGAACAGGAAACAAACAGGAAAAAGAATGTTGCTTCTCTTGACTTCTACCTTGCAGTTTCCCTCTAGTACCCCCTGTTGGCAGAGTCAAAGATACAGCCACCTGGCAAAGGAGAAATGTGGTTTGCAGAGCTCTAGCCCCAGCATCACAGAGCAGAGTAGAAAGGGCTGGGTTTTGGAGCTGAGAGACAGTTATCTTAAAACTGGGCATGTGGGGCAAATAATTATGCGAGGGTGCCAGTGAATCACCAACTGAAAGGAGCTTCAAACTTGGTATTTGAAGAGAAGAATAAGAAACTGTATTTAGTGAAGTGTTTCCTACCTTTGCCTATCTGCAGTACTTTCGCCGTTGTGAACATTAACCATGTGTGTATGTGTGTTTAAGGATTAAGAAGAAGGCTTGGCCTTTTTCACGTCTGCAGGAGTCCACTCCATCATGCCCGGAATAAACACTATCACTCTCCTCTGAGTTGTTAATGAGACTCCAAAATAAATGTTTTCTTTTGGATTACACCTTGTAATTTATGATTTAGTCCCAGAAAAGAAACTTCAGTGTATTGGGAAATGGGAAAAGAAGAGGTGTACTCAGAGAAACTTAAAGAGGACCAGAGCTGGAGGGATTTGGAATAAAGACAAATCCAATTGCCAGTAAACCTCAGTTAAGCTTCATGTCTCTGAATCTTAGAAGCAAGCTAACAAGCTAATGGCTTACAGTTTTCTCCTCTTGCTTACACAGTTCCGGGAAGACAGGCAGCTCACAGCCCAGAAAGCTTAGTAACCGAACTTTATATAACACCTTAGGAACATAAGCGTGCGTGTGAGGGGAAGTAATGATGGGGCCGTTTGCAGGTTGAAGTTAGCGCCTGGAAATTGTTCATCACCTACTCAGCATGCAGACCCACTGGAAACTAAACTGATGGTGATTATGCAAGAAAGGCAACTGGGAGCAGAATAAACTCCAAGTAAAAGGCATCACAAATGTTGATTGAACTAGAAGCCAGTTGCAACTTCATGTTCCTTGCTTGGGTCTTGTTCGGTTCTCCCCTCTGAAGCGCTGGTTAAATTGGAGCCCACCCTAAGAAGAACAAAGCGTAAAATTGCAAGTGCACTGTTTGGTACACTCCTACATGACACCAAAATAGATAAGAGCTGATCTCATAAACAACATTATCTGCTGGCAGTGTAGTTCTCTGGTACTGAAAATTGTCAGCGATAGAGAGAAATCACAGCAGCCAAAATATTTTCTGGGGCGTAGACTTTATCTCATTCTGTTTGTAAGATTCTGTTGGCAGCACCTAAGGGTTAACATATTTGAGTGCATAATTAAACTAATTTATCAGAAAGACTAAAGAGCTTGGGCTCTGGAGTCAGATAAATCTGGATTTCAACTTCTTTCCTCCCACTTAGGTGTTGTGTGATCTTGAGCAAATGACTTGCCTAAACCTCAATGTCTTCATCTTTAAAGTGGGGATAATTATACTCCTTCTCTCGCCGTGCATTTGTGAAGGTGAAATGAGTTGATGCAATGAGATGTTCAACAGAGTTCTTGGTGCAAAATAAGTGCTCAAGAAATGTTTCCTTTTCTATCTTTATATTACTATTGCTATTAGTAATGCTTGTTGACAACTTACTATATACTCGTGCCAGACCCTAGAGATAGAAAGATGAATTAGACCTCTTCCTGCTGCTGCAAAAAGGTAGTCAAGAGCTTTTATTCAGGGAAAATGATCCAGCTCAGGTGGTTATGTGTGGACTCAATCTGGGAAATCTTAATTCATTCGGGAAACAGCAGGGCTATGGAGGAATACAAGTGTGGATGTAAGGAGAACATTGAAATCAGGAAGGGAGCGTGGATGTGCAGGGCTGGCTGGGAAGGACTGAGAAGCAGGAGAAGGTGGCTTAGAGAGGAGATCTGCTTTCTCTACCCTCTGCTTTAGTCTTAGGAGCCCACAGAGCTAAAGGACAGGCCGCCTCTAACTCCTGACGTGTATAAATGATACAATGATACTGGGCTAATGACAGGGGGTCTGTTAGATATTGTGGGGGATGAGAATTGGCCACCCCAAAATGTATCTCTTTGCCTTGCCTTGATTATTTTTAAGGACAAAAGACTGAAAGAAACGTTGACTTTCCCCCTAACTCTGCCTGAAAGAGTTTCAGATAAAAGGCCTGCCCCCAGGACAGCCCATCACCATAGCTAACTCTGGGTGTCAGTAGACTCTGAGGGTCCTTGCTAAGCCCATCCTTATCGAAGTTCTGCCTACCAAACATTTGCTTTTCCATTTCCATGTGGATTGCCTTCCTCCCCTTTGAAGCCCCAAATTGCTACCCCCAACGCCCTCCTTTGTCTTTAGCTGAAGATGATATTTAAGCTGGCAGCTTGGCTGTTTTGGTGAGTTACTCAGCTTTCCTGAGTGTCTCCCATGTCCACATGTTATAAAACTTTGATTTTTTCCTGTTATTCTGTTTCATGTCAATTTAATTCATAGCCCAGCCAGAAGGACCCAGAGGGTAGAGAAAATTTTCTTTCTCCCCTACAATATGATTATGAAATGTTGTGAATTTGTGTCATATTGACGCCTCTCTTGCTGTTAAATGGCTATTTGTTGCTGAAATTGATTATGAAGGATAAGGTGTGAAATGTGTTGATTGCAAAATTGTTGGAAAGACCACAACCAACAGAAACGATTCATAATCCTTGGGTTAGGAACTGAGCAGGTGGGCCTCCTCTGGGCCTGTCAGGAGACTTTGATAGATCTCTTATGGCTCCTGACAAACAGGCTTTCAGTACGTGTATCTTCTGTGAAGAGAAACAGGGCGGCCCAGTTAAAAGGCCCCTGGAAAGATTTAAATGTGCTGCCTTGTGGAAGATGAAGGGTGGCAGGACCTCGAAGACCACAGAGGAAATAGCTGTGTGCTGCCAAGATTTAATACAAGTAGAGGTTATTCTGGGGGCCATCTATACCTTGGTAAAAGGAAATAAAGAATCTGCCAATTAAAAGAGTTATTAATTTTTCTATCCCGTAACGGAATATTAAATCTCAGTTAACACGTGTTTACCTGACTGGGTTTTTGTGCAATTGCTCCTGCTCAGCTGTCAGCATTTGCTTATCTTTAGTGAGCCCCTTGCAAGTTTTTGTGAGAATTTTTAGGGTTGGTAGGCAATCGCTATTCTCTTTCATGTTATTACAGAAATTTGATAAACCACCTAATTAAAAAAAATCCATGAAATAACACTCCAGCAAAAGGGAGATCATGACTCTTGGGGTATAAATTTTCTTTTTTGTCCGAGCATATTTTTTTCTTATATGCAGTCTGCTATTTTTGGTTTACACTTGCAAATAGACGAAAGAAAGCTTAATCTTAGGTTAAAAAAACCCCCCACTAAATGGTTTATAATTTAGTGAGCCAGTAAAATCCAGAAGTTTTCCCTCTGGATAAAAACTCTCTCCACACTACAACTAAAATATACAACTATGTACTGGAGGGATTTGGGGAGAAAAAGCAGAAAAGAAAAAAAAAACTCTCTCCACATAGCATATATTTTCAGGAAAAAAAACAAAACAAAACTGGATCATTTGCCCTGTGTTCCCTCTAAATTGATTTGCCTCTTGGAAAGGGAGTGCCATATGTGAGGTTTATAGTAAATTCATTCATGAGACTCTGGGAGCTGCTGTAAGGTATCCCAGAGTCTGTGCCATGAGAAAGCCATGGGTGAAATACCTTATAATTCAATCATTTTCAGCTCCTATTTTAGTACTTTGGTGTCTAAACCCCAGTGAGAGAAGTTCATTAAAAGGTTTTGATAAACATATATATTCAAATGACAGGTTCTCCTGTGAAATAGAGAAATACATTACAGAAGGTCAAATTCCAGGATGATATTAAAATTCGTTCAGCGTGTCACATAATTTTACCATACATCTCCATTGCCCAGTTTTGAATAAATTCGGATATATGTATTTATTTTAAAATGGAGTAATTAGGCTTAATTGCAAAAGTGTAAATATCAATTAAAAATTTAAAAGTTATTTCCGGAAAGCAGTGGTTGATCTAAAAGAGGATGCTATCTTTAACATTAAGGAAAAAGACCAGGTTGGCTAAAAGGTCAAAAATTCACCCGCCACTCCGGTGGCAGCTGGCTTGGAGCAGTGCTTTCTTAGGAAGCTGCTGCCCCTGACTGTCCTAGTCTGATCACTTCTCTTCCCTTTTCTCCTCGATTGTCCTTTCTCTCCCGTCCCGAATGCCCTGTAGTGTCTTCCCTGAGAGTCTAGGTTCCTGGAGTTGTCCACTTGAATTAGTTTATTTTCCCTCGAATTGCTTCTGCTTAAAATCCATTATTATAGTTAATCTGAGTCTCCATCCTCGGCCCATAAAAATTCTCTTCCTTGATGTTCCCCAGGGAGGGGAAGGTCCTAGGCTGGGCTTGAGGATGCAAAGATACGGATATAATGATAATAAAATTGTGATCATGATTACTATTTATTATCTCACTAATAGCAGCTTTATCACAGCATTTTTATAACGCCAACTGAAAATAATCTGAATGTGCGTCAGTAGTGGAAATGCTGAATATATTGGGGTGCATTTATACTGTGGAATATGATGTGACTATTAAAATTAAAAGTTAGATATACAAGTATTGACCTGGAAAGATGACCAGATGTTTTTTAGTTTTTTTAAAAAATGTAAAATTCAAAGTAATGTCTATAGTACATATTAGAGTAAACGAAAAAGGGAAAAACTTCTGCATGTGTGCAGTTTTTGTTTTATGATTTTGTATGAGCACAGAGAATGGTGTGAAAAGATATACTCCTTACTTTACATTGGCAACGTCTGGGCATGGGTAGAGAACTGAGAGGAATATTATGAACTTAAAACTCATCTCTGTATTTTTTATTGGTTACAATAAACATGCATCACTTTTGTAATTAAAAATCCAATCAAGTTTAAAATAAAGATGTTAAAGTTTTTATGCCCTCATGAAACTTAATATTTAATGAGTTCTTCCTATGGAAATTCACTATACTAGACTTTAATAGGTTATAATAATCCTAATAAGTCTATAGGTAGGAACTAATATAATTTCCACCTGACAAGTGAGGGCTTTGAAGGTTAGAGAGGTAACTGTCCACGTTCACATGGTGGCAGAACTTATTCTATTCTATATCTAGAACCTGGAGATCTTCTAAGGAGAGTTTAGGTAAAAGCACCAACAGATCTGGAATTTTTATTTTCAAAGCATAGTTTCCATGCGGCATATCCATACAATGGAAGGTTATTCAGCAATAAAAATGAATGCAGTACTGATAGATGCTATGACAGGGTTACACCTTGCAAATATTATTCTAACTGAAAGAAGCCACATATCGTATGATTCCATTTATCTGAAGTGCCCAGAATAGGCAAATCCATAGAGATAGAAAGTAGCTGAGTGGTTACCTAGGGTTGGGAGGAGGGTTGGGTACACAGATTCTTTTTGCAGGGACAAAAAGTTTCTAAAATTAGAGTTGGTGGTGGTTGCACAACCCTGTAAATATACAAAACCCACTGAATTGTACACTTTACATCGGTGATTTGGATGGTGTGTGAATTATATCTCAATAAAGCTGTTACATAAAATAATTCCATTAATAAACATCCTTTAATGCACAGAAGAGACTTGCACACCCTTTTGCTGAGATTGTCCCTGATTCTCCTGGGACAAGACTCATTCAGGTAAGGTTGCTCTGCTTTATTGAAATTGAAGGAACTTTGCAAGGCAGTGTCAATGGAATGAATGCTCCCAGGACTTCACTTTTTTCTTTTTTTGGTCGCTGTAAGAACGTCAGGTTCAAGAAGCTTGCATTAATCTCTCTACTTCCTTTGAAATGATCTCCTCCATAGTCCCTTTTATTAATCAAAGGCTGCTTTAATTTTGATGAGCTTGCCAGATCTCTCCTGGAGTTGTGAGAAGTCCTGGCCCTGGGGATTATCATTAATTCTTCCTTCAGCCAGGTTTTTTTTCCCGACAACTCCAAACAAATTCAATTTCTCAAATATTGTCTTTTAAACATGTTGTTCTTTTCATTCACTCTTTCCTCTGATTCATTAACATAGATTCAATTGTTAGTTTTCAGTTGGCTGAACACTATTAACAATAGCTAATGTGTTTTATTAGGAAAATTGTTACAGCTACACTTGTTTTTAAAAATTAAAAATAAATTGTTACTAACAATTGCTTAAAATGACTCTCAGAAGCTTTCATTTGTGATAGTCACCATTACCATTTGGGTTATGACTCACAATGTGACTCCTGAGAAGACTGAAAAAAATAAAAACCTCAATATGTTAATGAGGATGACTTGTTAAAAAAAAACCCGACAAATATTTATTGAGCGCAGATTATGTTTAGGACACTGGAATTTTTATGGAAAATAGAAAACCTGTTACAACTTAACATCTTTCAGGTAAGATAAAGCATGAGGGACTATAAGGTTGAGAAACAATGTAAAAGTTAGCAATGAATACCCCAAATGCTAGAATTGTTAAATGTTCAAAGTAGAAAAGGAGTCTTTGTTAATTCATTCAATAAACAACTCTTTATTCAGCATCTTTTATAAGCAACCTCTCAGGGGTGAAGCTGATACTTTGTGGGGTTAGAAGCCTGATGAGAGTACCCTCCCGTTCCTTTTCCAGGAAGTAGGATAGAAACTCCCAAGCCTCAGGGAGCTTACAATCTGTGAGAGGACAGACATGGGTGCAATGACTCCACTCTAGTCCTTTAGACCCAGGCATCAGGTCTCTTACCCTGGGCCTTGCCTTTCAAAGTCCCCATATTATCTTCTCTGTGGTGTGAGGAGCCTGTGGGGCTAAGGAGAGGTGCCCACTCACTGTCCACTCTACCCCGCTCTAGACACTGTGGGTACCTAGGGGCCTGGACTTCACTGCCCAGATGGCTCAAGTTAGCTTCTAGGACTCTGCAGGTTCCCTTCTTGGGTCCACTTATGCTGTTGGTGTGAGCATCCCTGGGCAAGAGGAGGACGTCAAAGGGCAGCTCTTTGTAAGGGACGTGGACGGAGCTTGGATGTGCAGGTTGGGGTACTTGTAAGCATTCATATAAGGTACATCATAATAAAAGAAAAGAAGGCGAGTGGGCCACAAGCCAGGGGCTGACTCCGTCCACCCACTTGGTTCTGAACCAGAACTTGGAAGAGTCTAAGAATTTTAAACTCCAACCTGGCTTTCCAGGTCGCCATGAAGGTGGTTTGTCAAAGTAGGTAAAATAGAATGAGCCTATTTTACTTAACAGTCTGTTTCTCTCACTCTGGGCCCTGCAACTGTGAGGGGTGGGTCTTCAGAGTGTGATAAGTGTCATCAAAGAGGGAGGAGCAACGTGTTCTGATGAGGCAACTTCACAGGAGGGCTGACATCTGCCTTGGGCCTTGAAGGATCTGTTTCATCAATATTTTTCCAGCACTTCCATTGCAGCGGGCCCATTCCTAGGCACCGAGATACCTAAAGAGATCTGCTGTGGTCCCTCCCAGCAGGAAATGCGCAATCTAATAAAGGAACAAGATTGGTAAACAAAAACAGCCGTGAGGTAAGCTAGGCACCAAAATGGATATGGGCATACTGGGGACACAGCAATGGGACTGTTAGCTCTTCTTGGAAGTAATCTGTCAAGGCTTTACAGAAGCCTTTGATTTGGGTCCAGAAGACTGAGTGGGAGTTTTCAAGTAGACAGGAAGATAACCGAAAACCATTTCAGGCAGAAGAGAAGAGCATGCGTAAAGATACGGGTGTGGTGTGTTTGGGGAACTGCATGTAATTTGGTATGGGCTATAGTGTAAAGTTTATGTGTGGAAAACGTGATCAAAGATATTAGTTCATCAATTTATTAAGCAGCTCCTTTGATCAGGCTCTGAGAGTTTTGGACTAAGACTGGTTAGAGGTTAGCGAGATAGATACAGTTCGACATTTCATATCATTTGATATGATAAAGAGTTTGAAATTTACCCAGAAGGCTATGAGAGCTATTATATTATTTAAGTAGGAGACCAGAGAAAAGACAAGACAGGAGGCTACTGCATTAGTTGAGGCAAGAAATAAGGATGGCATGAACTAAGGGGAGTGTCAGTAGTGACTCAGGATGGAGACATGCATGATATGGAATTGAGAAGACTTTTTAAAGGGAGAATATACGTGACTTATCCAGTTGATATAGAAGTGAAAAGAAGGAAGGCCAGAATTAGTACTCTCAGGTTGTAGGGACCAACATTATGCTAGAATGAACAACACTTTTAGTTGGAGTGAGGCTGGAGAGTATTAAATGCTGTTTTAGACACAGGGAGTCATTGAAGTTCCTATTAGATATCAATATAAAAAAGTCTACTGGGCATTCAGAACTATGGATCTGAGCTCAGATAAGAATTCTGAACTGAGTGTGTAGATCTGTGTGTATAGAGGCAATAGAAGAAAACCCATGGGACCAGATGGAATTGTCCATTTATTAAGCACCTACTACATACCAGGAATTATATTAGGTTCTGGGAGAATACTGATTAAATAAGGCACTATTTCTTCTAAGTATCTTATGGTTTCTGTGAGACTCAGGGGGTGGGATGGGAGCATAAAATTATGTTGTGTAGGGAAGAAAGGATCTTAAGTAAGTGTTTTATTTTTTGTTTTCTAGACTCAGAGAAGTTGAATACATAAAAGGAAAGGAGGATTCTATGAGCTAGAAGAGAATGCTTAGATGGAATGACCAAGTGTTAATACTGGAAAGATAGATGGTGATGGTCAGAGAATGGAGCATCACGCTTAATTATTTAGGACATGGAGATAAGATCCTGTATGAACCATGGGAATGGTTGCTGATGTGCAGAGCAAGTGAGAATGATGGAGTCCAGAAGGTTTCGGAACTTTGAGATCAGGGTTTGGGTGACCCAGAGTTATCCCAGAAGATGGCACAAGTGGTGTAGACTGTGAAGCAGGTGCTTTCATCCTCATTGGACATCACTGGATAGCCACTGAAGGTGAATAGGGAATGACGTCAAGGAAAAGAAGGAAAGGTAGAAGGTGGCAAAGCTAACTGGCATGAGTTTCCAATGCAGAGGGGGTTTCATCGAAGGCAGGAAGGATCAGTGGTGGACTGGAAAAATGCTTGCATTACTATCTGTCTTCACAGTATCTCCTAGAGATGGCTGTGAGGGACTTGGGGTTAACATTCCATTATGTGAGTCCATGGTGTTGGGGGCGTTTGTTTGCCGAGGAAATTCCATATGGATTGGTAGAAAGAATTAGGATGTAGGTCAACTTTGGGGGCTAGGTCACTGGGCAGGAAGCCCAGAGCAATATGGGGTGAGGGTGTGGCAAAGGCCTTGAATTTCAGGTGGTGACAGGTAAGGTGGATGCATAATTTCAACCTGACTCCTGGCCCGGAACCATTCAGAACTCTGTCACAAGTGATAAAACACAAACATAGCATTTTGGAATGGAATTTTGTGATAAAGTTTTCCAGGGATAAAACTCAGGTAACAGTGCTGTTGCTGCAAACAGCTTGGCTTGTCTGTGTGAATCTGGGCAGGGCCCCCTTGAAAATAAATGTTATTTTGGAAGTGTTGAGGGTGTCATTTTCTCCTTTCCATCCAAAAGGACAGAAAGCATTCCAGCAAGAGGGACCGTCAGAAATGAAAGCATAGAAATATGACACTGTGGGAGTTTGGGAAATGGCTAGACATAAGGCTCAGAGATTGAAGAGACGGACTTAAACTGTAGGAGGTGGCCAGTTTGGGAAGGGTCTTGAATGCCAGATGGAGAATTTTGTTTTTGTTCTGCACAATAAAAGAGGAGTGACATGAACAGCAGTTCAGTGGTTTAGAAATGTAGAGAAGTGGAGGCAATGGCAGACAGGGCAGCTGAGAACAGGCAGAGTTGTTAAGAGGCCACTCAACACTATTGGCCACTCAGTGATAACGAACACCTGGTATCTGCCCTCAAGGTGATTTTAGTCTAGCTGGATGGAATCAAGGTGTCCGCAGATAGTTTCAAGGTAGAGTGTCATCATGTAAAAAGAGGCATTCAAAATACCATCCTGACCCATGGAAGGGGAACAGGGGAGGCTTCATGAAGGAGGCGGCATTTGGTCTACAAACTGAGGGGTGGGTAAGGTTTTGATTTGTGGTAACAAGAGAGGGAAGAAGATATTTTGAAAGTAGAAATTGCTTTGACCAAAAGTGTCAAATGTATTTGAGGGAAGAATGAGCAGTTCATTTAGTTAATAGCAGGGGTTCCTAGCCTTTACTGTGCCGGGGATCTGTTTGACAGTCTGGTGAAGCTTATGGCCTGCTTAAAATAATATGTTAGACACATAAATTAAAATAATAGGATTGCAAAGGAAAGCAGTTGTATTGAAATAACATCATCGATAAAATAAATGCATTTATGATATAGTAATATGTATATATTTCATTACTAATACAATAAATAACAAAATCTAGCAGCAATCTAATAATGACTATAATTTCCAAGTTGATGAGCTTAAGCGGTATTTTGGGATATCTACAATAACAGTAATGTGGTATGAAAATATCTGCGATCTCTACTGGTGACAAAATTACTGGTACTGTTAATACCGTGTTTTGGTGCCTACAGTCGTAATTGAAGAAAGTACAAAGTTTGAGTGATTATTGAAAATAAAGATGAATGTTTTCCCCATCCAAGTTCGTGCACTCTGTAAATTCTATGTCCAGATGCCTGGAGAACCATGGACCCCAGTTAAGAGCTCCTTTAGAGAATGGGGTTCAGCAAAGTAATATACACAGTGTTTCTCTAAGTTGTGAGCTCTTTAGGACTTTAAAATAGAATTTGATTTACAAAATCAAGATTTATTCCACACTGGAAAGAACCATGCTTACTGAATAAACCAAGAACGCCCACGATGTTGTCGTTCTTCAGGCTACCATGTGTTTTGCCCTCCGTTGCCTAGGAAGACCTCTTGACAGTATTTGCAGAATGAGGAGAGCATTCTTCCCAAGTCCACAGAAAAGCATCAAGTGCAAGGTGTAGAACAGAGGTCTGAGTAGCTTAGGTGCTCAATGCACAGTGTGTTCTTTGTCTTCCAAGCCTGGGGGAGGAGGTGGAGAGCAGGAGGGATGCTGTCTGTTGTCCTGGCACTATGTTCTAGTCCCTGGACTTTTTGTGTTTGGCTGCTTAGTTATTTGTTAGTTGGAGAAATCTTAGTAAAACACAAATGCAGCATTTAGATGGAGAGAAGGAAAGACAAAATAAGCAGAAGGAAAAAGTGAGGGAGCGTTGGGAAAGCTTTTTTCGAGGAAGGTCTGTCCTGAGGGCCCAGTCTTCAGCACTGAGATTTTCCTTTGTGCCTGGGGCTTAGTTTAGATGACTGCCTTTTAGTTTTGGAATACGACAAACGCGCTGCAGAGATGGCTGCTTACATTAGAGACAAACAAAGGCTCCTTTGTTTTCTAACAGTGAAGTAGGAACAAAAGGGCTTTACGTATGTGGCTCTGTCACAACCTGACCAGACAAAATGGGAAATCTTAGACACTCACAGCTCCTGAGGTAGAGAAAAAATAAACCTTTCTAGTCCTGCAGCCCTTGTATCCCCTCCTTTCTTCCCTGGGCAGCGTGAGTCCACAGTGATGTGGTCAGTATTGTGCTTGTGAAATCTGCTCTTTATTCAATTTATGATTACTGATCCTTGTGCCTCCTGGCCCTGGGGACACCTGGCATGGCTTTGAGCTCAAAGTCCTCAGGGCATGCTAGCTAGGCTGCTGCTTGGTTCTTGTCATCCGCCATCAGATGCCCATGCTCACAGAAAATGTCAACTGTACCACTCACTGCACAAAGGAGAGATTCTTTGCAAAGGCAAAGAAGAAATATCTGATGTTGTAGCCAGTCATCTGGCTATCTTTGGGGACTGGACTTGTGTATTAATTTAATCTTTTGTTTATTACATAGTTTACCTTAAAAAACCTAGGTGGTACTAACTGCAATGTTTGTAAAGCAGGCTCCCCACGGCAATCCATCCTTTCAATCCCAATTGTTGGGTAGTTACTACCGCTAATATACTTCTAGTTGAGTGTACCAGCAAGCAAAGTGGATTGCCTGTGTCTGTTTCTCTTGGATGATGATCATCCAGCTTTTCTGGCTCCTTAAAATGTAAAGATGAAATGCATCATTAAAAGATTTAATTTTCTAAAGTTAAGAAATCCAAAGGGAGTTCCTTGGGAAATTGGCATGCCTTGGTGGAATAGTGCTGTCTGAAACTTATTTACGTAAAAGGTACAAAAGATTTGGGTGGGTCAGATATTCACTGGAGATACAGGCAAAAGAAAAGCCTGAGTCAGATAGTCTGGCCTGTCATGAATGAGTTCTAGTCACTGCTTTGCAAAATTAGTACACTCAAAGACCACATGGCCCATAAATATCCTTTTTCTGTTTGCCAAGGATATGAACAAGCCAGACTGACAATCTAGTCTTGACAGGAACACCTGTGTTTATATTAACTTCTCTTTTGCTTCCTCTTATAACACACGAACTACCATCTACAAACGAAAATAGCGTCTGATTCGACACAGTTGAGAGTCAAGTGGAGAGGTAATGGCTGGTTAATTAGATCACCATACACACTAAATTGGTCCCTAACTCCTTTTTCCGCTAGGATGGAAAGACATCTCTGTAAAGTGAGGTGGAAAGTTGTTTCCATTTCAGAAAGTGGCTTGGAAGCAGGTACAAAGATAGGAATGGAAAACAGAAATATAAGGAGGCAAAAGAGAAATTTAGGATAAAACTCTGGTATATGATATTCTTTCATGATTTTTCTTTAACTGACATTTCAGTGATTTGTGATAAAGAAATTTCTGTATGGAATATTTGTAATTTCTGACCCTAATCTGTCAGGGTATAGAGTTAAGCAAGTCTAGAAATAACTTACGACCTAGAGTGGGAAGGGAAGATAAAATAGGAAAAGCTAAGGATATTTAGAACTACTTAAAGAATATAAAGGTTGAATCTCTCCCAGAACCAATATTTCTAAAAATACGCAAAGCTTTGTGCCTAGCATCTTTTGTTTATACACACACACACACACACACATCTTCTATTTTATGTGTTTGTAATGTCACAAAGAGAGATAGCTGGTACCCATTGTCTTTCTGTGGGTCTGAAGTCAAAGCAAATTTCTAGGTGTCAGAAATATAACACTGGTTTCCTCGTCCTTATTTTCTGTGTCGTGTAGGCAACACTGAGATATGTATACTTTGAGTAGTTTGAAAGGAAAACAGATTGGCAAAAATATAATTTGGGAGCTCAACATCATTTACACTGTTTTGCAAAGACAAATCACGTAAAAAACCTAAGGCAAGTAATATGCAAACATACGGATTCATTTTCTATAACTGAGATTGTTGGAGGTAGCTTTTAAAATAAAGGTACATGTAGATTATTTAACAGTTTTTGGCTATTTTACACTTTGTTCTTAAATCCCCTAAAATCCTTGTTTGTCAACAATTTTTAGCAAATTAGTTTTAAAATTAAAACGACTTTCTTTTTTTCAAGCAGAAAATATAAAGCACGTAGCATGTTATATTGCAATAACAAGCATCCAATAAATGCTTGTTGCATAAATGACAAGCTCAACACTAAAATCTTGTTACTTTCTCCTGATTCTGGGCATCTTTATAGGCATACTATATTTTTAACATTTTCGCAAAGTATCTTCATATGCATTCCTCATAGCATTATTGCTTCTTTTTAGACTAGGATGTTGAGATTCATGAAGTTTCAGTGGCTTATATATTTTAACATTTTTTTGTCCATTATTTTATCCTGAAAAATTTCAAACCATTTCTAATGTTCTTCACTCCTTCCTGAAGATTCTGAGATTTTCATGGGCCTGAAGAACTTCCTATAGCATTTCTCATAGCGCAGAACTACTGTGATAAATTATCGTTTTTCCTTTTGTCTGAAAATATTTTCATTTTACCTTCATTCTTGAAGGATGTCTTCACTGAATCAAGAATTCTAGGTTTGCAATTATTTTTCCTTCAGAACTTTAAATATGTTGTTCTATTGTTTTCCGGTTTGTGGGTGATGAGAAGTCAACTGGTATTTGAATCACTGTTTCCCTGTATATAATGTTTTTTCTAGATTTCTTCCTTATCTTTGGTTTAGACAGTTTAACTCTGATGTATTTAGTCATGTTATTACTTGTATTCATTCCTGTTGGGGGTCACGAAGCTTCTTGAACCTGTAAATTTATGCCTTTTACTGAATTTGTGGCATTTTAGCCTCTTAATTTTTCAGATATATTTTCTGTCCTATTCTCTCTTTTCTGTCATCTAGAACTCCAGTTACCTTATGTTTGGTAACAGTTACTTGATATTGTCCCATAGGTTCCTGTCCATTTTTTCCCAATCTGCTTCCTCTCTCTTCTTTTAGATTAGAAAATTTCTATTGATCTATCTCTAAATTCACTGACTCTTTCATCCCTGGCACCTCCATTCCATTGTCAAGCCTGTCCAGTGAATTCTTTTTTCAAATATTTTATTTTCCAGTTTTAGAATTTCCATCTGGTTCTTTATTGTAGTTTCTGGTTACCCGTTGACTTTTCCTCTCTTTTCATCTATTAAAAGCACATTTTTCTTTACGTCACTGAGCACAGTTACAATAGATGCTTTAAAGTCCTTGTCTGATAATTCCATCATCTAGGCCATCTCACAGTTGGGTTCTCAGGATTGTCTTTTCCCTTGAGAAGGGGTTACATTTTCCATATGCAGAGTACTTTTAGATTACATCCTGAAGATTGTGAATGATACATTGTGCAAACTCTGGATATTGCGTATTTCCTTGAATAAAGTTGATTTCTTTTGTTATAGCAAGTGATGAACTTAACTGTATTAAAACTGCAACCACTGTCTCTTGGACGGCAGCTCCAATCTCAGCTTAGTTGTTTTATCCTTGCCTAAGCTGCTTGGAATCTGCCCACACATGTGTGGTTCAGTGGCCAGAGATTTGGGAGGAGTTTATACATAGAATTTGGAGCTCCTCATTTCTAGTTCTCTACTTCTTTAGATCATGCCTTCATGCTAGAAGCCATGAAAACAGGAAACTCACCCAGTGTTATTTTCTTCTTTCAAGTGTTAACTTCCTTCCAGACTCTGCCTACTCTTGGTGGCTCTCCAATGTCTTCAGGTAGTTGGTTTCTTGGTTTTGTTTTTGAATTTTGTCCCGAGTTTATGATTGTTATCTGTGGGAGATTCAGTCTATTAAGAGCTTATTTGGCCACTTTAAATCATTTTTGAGCCTTTGATTTTAACCACATCCTGTCAGGAGTAGGACTGTAAAAGCTAGCACTCCTTTACCAACTCTAGAGCTGCCCCACTGGTAGGTTATCCTTAAACTTGGTTGCTGTACACCAGTTCTCCTTAGGTGAGAAATAGAGGGTTTTGTTGCTGTAGATCATAAAAATGTATGTCATCTTGGATCTGACTATGCTGTTCAAGCTAAACATTCACCATTTATGAGCCTTTCTTAGAAGTCTGAATTGTTAAAAGCTCCGTCTGATACCCTTGTGTTAAAACAGAGCAAAATTAGTTACAACAAGAGCGTTATAACTACCTCTTTATAATGAAGTTAATTCCAAGGCTAGTATAATGGCTTATTTATTTCAAATCACATTTGACATGAAAAATTGTCAGTCTAACAAAAGAACCCAGGCAATCCTGTGTACTTGGCTATGATGGGATTTGAACTATCTTAATCAATTCCAAACATGGGAAGAGTACACATAATCCTAGTTAAGTAACTTAAAGACAGAGACACAATGTAAACCTATTGAATTTTTCTCTCATGTTTAGTATTCTATTAGTTTAAATGTCAGAAGCATTTTCCATACAGATACTTTTTCATTTGTCAGCATTTTCAAATGTAGTTTGGAGCATATTACATACTTGATTTTCAGCCTACTAAAATGCTACAGATTTATTTACAGAGTCTGTAACATAGCCTAATAATATTGAGCAAACATTAGATATACTTAAGTATTGGATAATATCAGTCTAAGCTGGAAAAATTCCAATTTTATTAAAATCACTACTGGAAAACTTCATTAACTATTTCATATAACAAACATGTTGTGCACTAATATTTTGGAAATGAGAGTTGCAAAAACTTCTTTTTTTTCTCCCTCTTTTTCTGTATTTTTTGATATTACTTACTTGAGAAGTTCTTTGAGTGGACATCATTCTCATCAAAATTTAAGATTGGAAAGCAAAATGATACACCATTTCATGGTATAGTTTTGTGGTTTAAATTTGATCTTCATTAATTTGCTTCTCAGTGACTAAATCCTTCTTTTGCAGTAACTTTAATTAGCTCAATCACTTACTTATTCCGCTATGGTTTTTCTTTTTAATTTGTTCTATCATTATAGGTAACTGCTGATGAAAATGAGTTTAGTCGTATTCCCTTCAAGGCCTTTCATTAGCTGGCCATCAGTGTAATTGAAGTAGAAGTTCTATTTTGAATGCATCTTTCCATATACAGGTGAACCTATCATGTAGGAAATATATTTCCTGAAATTTATGTTTGACTTTGTGCCTAGTATACGATAAAAACAAATCTTTGCTCCATTGGAAAATAGCTAAATCAAGTTTGTCGTTGTTGTTGTTGTTTCATTCTTCTGGTAATATTCAGACCTGTTTACTCAAAAGCATGAATAGTACTCTGCTTGACAGTTCAGCCAGTTAAATCGATTGTTAAAATGTTATTCTGTAAGGGTAGAAATGATTTCTTCTTATATTGAAAAAAAAAAAGAAATGATTTCTTTCTCCTTCCAGGAATTATGTGCCTTGCACATAGTAGGTGTTTAATCAGAGTATATTTAACTTATGTTTAGTGAGATGGAAAAATCCTAAATAATAATGTTCTTTGGAAACATACAATTTTCATTTGAGAGTTTATTGAATTCATTTTCCTCAACTTTAAACTTCTTGGGTTTAGGATAATTATGTATTGATAGTTATATTATGACAAATAATATTGATCCTTTATTTACATGGTCTTTTTATTTAGTGTATAAATGCAATACCTTAAAAAAAATGTTCTTATGTACCTTCCCAGTAAGGGGGGAAAATCCTTGAAATTTCATATGAACTAAAAAAATCCTTCTTATTCAGAATGACATTTGAAGTTGAAACTGTCCAACTTAGGTAAGGACATTGGAGCATCCTATTCACGCCATAAATGCCTACCAAGTTGAATTTTGTGGTTTTGGATGCATCATTACTAGTGTTGAGCTATCTTAGCTGCATCTTAGACATTGGTGAAATTGGAGGATGAGAGTATTTAGGCTTAAAAGAGCTTTGAGAGAAGTGGTGGGCAGGAAATTATAAAACCCTGTGTATAAAATCTCTTTCTGCTCTATAGATTTCAGCCTATTAAATTGGATATTTTGAGGGGAAATTTTTGCATTTTCGTATTTACAAATCAGTGAGTGATTTTATCATTTTTCCCCTGTTCAACAAGATCTTCTTCCTTATGTCTAAATAAGGGTGTGACTGGAGATTGACAGAATCTGGTGGGTTGCATTTGCATTATGGTGCAGTGGAAATCTCAAGGCTGGCTAATTATATTTTCAGCCTACACTAGGCACTAACTGTCACCTTCCTTTCTCATTTCCCTTATCTCATTCACTACTTTATAGCTAGTTATGTGCAAGGAATTATGAGCTTTTTGAAAGCAAGAGCTGAGGTTTACTCATTTTATCCTGACGCCTAGCACAAGACCTGATATGAAGTAATCATTGTTATATAAATCACCGTAGTTGTGAAAGAAACAACAGTTGATATTTTCATTGTCATTGAGCAAATGAGTGAACTGATATATAAAGTAATGATATGTGTGATCTTCCTTAGCAAGATTGTGTAGATCACTGGAGGGGAGGCTGACCAAGGACCCAGGGTTGGAAACCATGTGCTAGACACCACCAACGTAAGCATTGTGCTTCTCAGGTTGCTGTCTATGAAAGCGGCCATTTCCCTCACAGAAACCAACAAATATAAGCTAACACACATTACCTTTCAGACCTGGATTACTCAGTGTGATTCTATGCATAAATTAAATTCTCCAAATGTTTGCATGATTAAGACAAAGAAATAAAAACTCTCCTGGTGTTAACGAAGTGTGATAAGGAAAGATGTCTATGAATAATGGTCACTCAGTCAGTCTGTTGCTTGGTCTGGCTAGAGTATCAAATCTGATTGTGATTTGGCTAAATTGAATCTATGACTGTTTGAGCCTTTTAACTCTGTGTGTGGAAGTTTCAGCAGGGTTGAATTTTCAGAATTATTCTTGAAAAATGACATCTCACTCAGCATTCTAGGGCAAAAGGAGGAAAATTATCAAGCAAGAATTAGTGCTATCTTTATAATCTCCCAACATCTTTAAGCAACACTAGCAAATGTGTGAAATAGGTCTAAAATTATTGATATTAACAACGATGAAATTGTGAAGTAGGCACTGGTAATCTTCAAATAACATCAGGACATTTGTAGAGAGGGCAGGTAACTTTCCTTAGCTCTTCCTTTCGGTTTGGCCGGGAGACCCCTTCGGATTGATCTGCTTTCGAAGCAGTAGTTCTTGATTGAGGTTGTCAGATGGACTGATGGCAACTACTTTACAATCCTTGAAAATAATGTCCACTGTGAAAATGGAGTTGCCATAAACAAGAATGTGTTGGTCCTTATTTCTAGTGGAGATACAGAGGACTAAAGAGAAGGAGTTAGAGATCGGGATGGTAAATGAAGCCCCCCGTGATAGGACCTTCTTAGAAGGATAGAGGGAAAAAATGATGACCAGAATTGTAGAATTGTGGAATTTTAGAGCTAGGAAATACCTCAGACTTGGATTAGTATAAATATGGCTAGTAGAGTTGATAGACTTTTAAAAATTTCTGATAATTAGAATCAATTAATCATCTAATTGATTCACTCTCAAGAATTTCTGAGCAATGTATCCTGACCCTTCTAAGGATGTTTGAAACAGTGTTCTATAGAATTGGTGCTATACTTTTAGATATGCTACATTGGGACAGTTCATAAAGTAAAAAAGTTCTATCACATTATTATAGGACAACCCATCCCTAATTCTTCAATAGAATTTTGCATTTCAATCTTTGAATTTCAGAGTGAGTTAACTGGTGCCAATGTCTTGGTCTAGGCAATGAAAAACAATGCTGAAACAAGAGAGGAATGTGGAACAATGAAAAGGGGCAGTAAGCCCAAGGTCTTAAAAATGATGTCCAGGCAAGTCTCAGGAAAGTTTTCTAAATTGTCTACTTCCACTAGCACATACAGAAGAAACAGGGACATAGGAAAACTAAATGAATAAGCCACATTTCTGAAGCACACGTCTGTGTGCCCTACTCGAAACCCCAATCCTCTCATCTTTTTGTATTTGCTTTTGTTATGAATTCCTAATGATTCTTACCATGAATGGCGTTGGTCTTTCTGTACACCTCCTCACCATTGATTTGAGAGATTTCGTTAGGAATTACAATATCAAGCTGAAGTCAATGTCTACTTTTTCCCTTTTTAAGGATCTATTTTGAGATCTTATTTTACCATAAGACCTAAGTGGTTACTTGGAATATAGGAGTTTGCATCATACTGCTGGTATCACACCTGGCACTTGGAAGGCAGCTCTAAACAGCCGTGGTGCCATTATAAAACCCATTGGCTTATAGCTTCTTACTGTGTGGCTGCCTCCTAAGAATAGATTGCATTTTGATATATGGACTTTAAATCTCCTGACCTTTGTGAGTGATTTTTCAAAGATTTTTATCTGTTGCCATGCGGTCTGTAGTCAGAGTACCAATATTTCAAGGCTTGATTTTTATCTTGGGAGTTGTCAGTAACCTGAGTATGCCCAAGGAAATTTTTCCCATGAAAATAGCCTTCAGTTCGTTTTATTTAAATAAACAAATCGGTCGAGGAAAATGGTGGCATGAATAAAAGTCAGACATGGACAGGTAATTTGTAATGAGAAGTTGGGTAAATGTGGACCCCAGGCACATCTCTGCTCAGTGCTTCCTGTCAGGAGGAGTGGCCTGCTGTCGATAAGTGTAAATTGAGTTTCTCTACTTGACCCAAACAATGATGCTGTGCCTCACATTCTGCCAAGGTAGTTACACAGTTGCTATTTAGTACAAGTCTCAGCCAAAGATGAACTCTGAGTGCTCTAAATAGCAGCAAAAAAACTCCTGGTCCCCTGAAGGTCAGGTGCAATTCTCCAGTGTGTCAGGTGGCAGTTATCACAGGTTCTCCTAGAGGAATCAGAAAGTCTTTTTCTGGAACTGCAACACAGACTGGGTGTTGGACCTAGTCTCAGGCACAATGGAAACCCAGATGCAGCCAGGAGAGACCTTGCAGAGCTAGGGCTGTGACGTATATATGGCAAGTTGGCTTTGGCTATCATCTGTTTGGACTGATCTAACATTGGGACAGAAAACAACACTCAATTTCTTCCCAGTTTGGTCTCATTTTATTTGTACATATATTCCTCTCTTTCTTAAGAAGACTCCTCCTTTAGGGCTAATTTAAGCAACACTCACTCCACTGAGCATGATCCTTTATTCCCAAGCAAAGCTCGTTAATTGGAGAATCGCTCATTTGACTTCTGAATACCCTTTTGTACCTGTATTTGCTAAACGTATCTAATTACTATGAAGGCTTTCAGTATGAATCCTTCTTGGGTAGCCTTTCAAAGACTTGTGGAAACACCCAAGGCTGGCTTCACTTTTGCTTCCTCTATTTAAATAGGATGGCCTTTCAACTTTTGGAGCTGAAATGAATGATACAACATTAACTTTTCTGAATACGGTAGGGTAGAGCTGGTTCTTTAAAAAAAAATTTTTTATGCCAACTAACCACTCTGCAGCTGGACCAGGAAGCTTCCTGGCATTACAACGGTCCTGAGGAGAATGTGGTCACTGATCAATAAAACCCAAATGTGGGGAACATAACAAGAGGCCAGTTGTAATATTAGGAATGCTCTTTTCAGCTTCTTTCTCACTTCTTCTAAGTCTGTGTGTTTGTATGTGGCAGCTGCCTATTTATTTTCTCACACAAAAGCTCAGTGGAGGAACTGTTCTCACTAATTGCTAATGGGTGAAATTGCTTGTGCTCACAAGGAGAGATTCTGGTGACAGATAATTAAATATCTAAGTGGTTGAAAGTGTCAGGAGAGAAAAATGATGTCTTCATCTCAGCAGGTTCATTTTTTAAACTGTATTAGTTGGGCTTGTTTTTCTCCATATTACCCTCATTCATGTCAATGAGAAAAATCCAGAGAAACTGAAAAGACAATCCCCCTCGACTCCAGACTTCTTTTGCCGTTGACCTAGTTGTTAAAAGAAGAGGGTGCAGAGAGGCTCCAGAGAAGACACCAGGACTGGAGTTCCTAAGACTTTTCCTCCCTAGGCCTGTCTGTAGCCTTTGTGAGTGTTCTTTTCAGAGTGGGTTGTATTTTTACTCTAGAATAAGTGATGCTTTCTTGGGGCACTTCTTCTATGCAGTGGAAGTGACTGTCTACCCATGGTGGTGATTAGGGGATGCTCCAGAACAGTGCACGGACACTCTAACACTTAGTGGAGTCTTCAAAAATCCAGAATCAATAAAATGACTCGGGTGGGGGTGCTATGGGAGTTTCAGATTTAAAGGGAATCCTTATGTGATTTTTTTTTTTTGGTAAAATATTGAATCTTTTTTTGAAGCAAATTATCACATCCCAATTTATCCTGTGTAAATCTGGAATGCCACATGGAAACTTGACTTTAACTGGAACACGCCTTCACTAAGCTAGTTCAAAGCCAATTTCTCCCCTTCTCCATCTAGAAAGGAAACTCCATGACAGCAGAGTTCTTGCTGTTTTATAACTATTGATGCTTGAGAGCACACAGTAGGGACTCACCAAATATTTGTTGAATGAATAGGACAAATGAAGAGGCCGACAAGGAGCTAATATTCTAAAATGTGATCAAAGAGGCAAGTTCCAGAATTCCTTGTTAGTGCTAATATTTAAAAGAGCCCTCTTTGGGTTAAAAAAGAAAGAATTTGATTTGGGGTCTTAACATAAGAGCTGAATACTAATTTTACCCTAATGCAATTTCTCCAGACCTGTGGACTCCTTCATACATTTATGTAGGTTACAAACAGTGTGACCTGTAGCTGGCTGCCTGGGGATGTTGGATCATGCATTCTGGTTGGCTTCCTTTTTCTGTGTCAGGACATAGTTGTAAATTCATGCACAGGTCATCAACTGTCAACGTGTAAGATTTACAGCACTTCTCGTTCCATGTCATGACCTTCCCTCGTGGAAGTTTAAATGGGAACTGATATGGGGTTTGGGTGTGGGGGAGCACCATTAAATGGAAACATAGTTCTGCTGTATCTCTTGCTTACAGCGAAGCTGGAGACTCAGGCCTGCATAACATGACTCCCGTGTTCACGTTACAGTTGGGGAAAACCAGAGCTACGTGATTGAGTGGCACCTTCTGAGCTCCTGTTTGCACCTTCAAACTGAGCTGGCACGTGGTATACACGAGTGCAGCTCAGGAGCACATTTCACTTAATCCACAGGGCATCTGAGTCACACGAGTACAAAATGAGAAACAGACGTGACAGCAGGTGCTTTCTGCCCTGCTCTTGTATAACTAACTCAAACGTGTCTGATTTCAGTAAGAGATTTGCAAGAGCTTGTCCATAAAGTGGTTAAGTTTCATTGGTTTTTGATAAAAGAGCTTCTTTATCCTCCCACCTCAGTCTCACAGCACAAATTCAAGCACGCATAAAACTTCCATTAGAAAAAGTAGAATGGCTGTGTTAAAAATAAGATTTAAATTAAGGGCCAACCTCAGTAACCTGCCAGTTTCCCATTTTCCCTGTAAATGGCCATTGATTTTCTTGCTTTGGATAGCCTGATTTTAAGTAGGCAATAATTATGCTAAAGTCTAGAGTGGTTCCAAGTATATTGTGTAAATATGGCTTTTAAATATATTAAAGAATAAATATTTAACCAATAAACCAAAGCAGCTTCAAAGAAGTTGGTCAACTTCAACGGAGATGAAACACATTTGAAAAAAAAAAAAGCCTAAATAAGGATTTGTTCAATAGACCATAACCTTTTATGGCTCAAGAAAGAGTACACTACCTTTGCACCTTGAAATGTTCCTAGAAAAGTCCTCATTTCCTGGACCAAAGGTTGTGTGTGATTGGTGCAAAGCTCTGCCCTACTGTTGCCTCATGGACTGGGTCATTTGGAGGCACTCTTTTTGTATTTTCAAGCCTTAGCATTTAGAAGGTGCTCAATAAATGTTAAATGATGATACTGACAAATAAGACTCAATTTTGGTTCTGTTTAGGCTGAATACCATTCACAGCAAAGCGGCCTATTTTGGCTATCTATGGGGAACAGAGAAAGTCTGTTTCACCTTTTCAGTAGAGGCTTACTGACCTTGGGCAAGACACGTTATGTCTCTGGCCTTCAGTCCTCATCTGCAAATCAAGGGGGTGATCTAGACAACCTCCAAGGTTCCCCTGGTTATAATTTAGGGTATGATTCTGTGGGAAATTTGGGTTTTGCTATGTACACTAAGAATTTTCTACAGAATAATCCACAACTTAAATGTTTCCATAGCCTAAAACTGCCACATCTGTGTGGAAATTATTACAGGAACTTTTCTAACTTAGATATCGTGAATTGGGGCTGTCTAAGTTTGGTTACACAGTTTGTGCCCTGCAGCATTCACATAGACTATGAAGTGAATAGTTACCCGTCACCCTCGACTTATACAACATCGCTGCTCTGCCTTAAATATATGAGATATTTTCTTTCCAGCTAGTGAACAGATTCATGCTGTTAGATTTTTTTAATGCCTGTGTTTATTGCAATTCTGCCAACTTCTTCTTTCAGACTCTTTTTCTGAGGAGACTTTCCCCCGATCCTCTTCCCAAGCCTTGATAAGAATGAAACAAACATCTAGTCCCTCATATGTGGAAGATAAACAAATAAATGCACACATAGATAAGGAGAACAGGTTAGTGGTTACCAGAGGGGAAGCAAGTGGTGGGGGGTGATAGGGGTAAAGGGGCACATATATATGGTGATGGACAAAAGCTAGTCTATTGGTGATGAGCACCATACAGTCTATACAGAAACTGAAATATGATAATGTACACCTGAAATTTACACAATATTATAAGTCAGTATGACCTTAACAACAACAACAACAAAAGGTAATCATTCTCACTCAGATGGGTTCTGCTCTGAAAGCAAGGGAGAAAAGACCCAGAGTTGGGGCACCAGGCTATTTTGCTGCCCCTTCCCTGGCACTGTGCATGTAGGGTAGGATGGCATCAGATGGCAATAAACATAGGTTTTTGGTGGCCTGGGGGTTAGGTAGCTTCTGTATTTTCTATGTTTCCAGTATAGAGAAGAATCAACAACAGATTGTTGTTTCTTGAAGCTCAGCCCAGGGTTTGGCTAATGGGACTTTTCCATCTTGCGTCTGGAGAGAGTTTGATCTTGAGCTGGAGCTGATCTCATCCATAAGTGGACTTCAGGCTTGGTGGCCTGGGGAAGACAAAAGTGGAATGAAAGCTGGCTGCTTCTCTGCCTCCACACTCGGAAGAGATAAAGACACCGGGGTTTGCTCGAGCCTGTACTCTCCCTTGTGGGGAGCAGAGCTGGGCTCTTTAAAAAAACATTATTGCTTAAAAATAACAAGCAGGAGCTGAAGTGCTTTTCAGCTAATGGG
Source organism: Equus caballus (assembly GCF_041296265.1). Taxonomy (NCBI): domain Eukaryota; kingdom Metazoa; phylum Chordata; class Mammalia; order Perissodactyla; family Equidae; genus Equus; species Equus caballus. Next base: position 19,770,688 of record NC_091704.1, read on the forward strand.
TAAAAACTAGCTCTTTCTTGCTGAAGTCAAATTAATATTTAAAGCCAGGGTTTTGGGCTTTGAGATGTTCTCACTAACTTAGTGGAGTTTTCACTACCTGCTACTGATGAGAGTTGCTTTTTGCCAAGTGTACCCACCCAGAGCATGCTTCACTTCTCTGGCAGCACTTTCAGCTCTGGGCACGGAGTTCTAGGCTGTGCAGTACACTGACAGAGACAGAGTCAACCTTCCCTCCTGTTCAGACAGCTTAACTCAAATGATGAAATTATCTGACGTTGAAAGTTAGATCAGTTTTACCAGCTGGCCAGTACACACAAGCTTGTAAGAGATGAGCAGCCCAATGCCTAATAATCCACATCATCATAGCAATATTTAGGCTGAAACGTGGAGACTGAAACCATTCAACAACAGAATTCTGACTAGTTAATCTCTTCTGATGTCTGTATGTTGCCCCTGACTAATCTATCAGCAATAATAATGAAATTGTTAACCCCAGCAATGATACTTTTTATTGAGACCCTGCTTTGTGTCTGCCACTTTAGGTACATTGTCACTCATCCCTACCCAGACCTGTGAGATCATGGATATTGTTCTCTCTATTTTACAGGAGAAGGTACTGAATCTCAGAGAGGGGGATGGCATTGCTCCATATGGGGTCGGGCTTCAAGGCCAAGAGTAAAGCCTGGATCCATCCTCCAAGCCATGTTGTGAACCTACCCTTCATCCCAGTTAGAAATGCAAGGCTTCCTGCCATCTTCAACCCCGTTCTCTAGTCTCAGGCCATTTTGTGGGTATATCGTTGGCCTCTTCCAGTTGCCCTGAGGATTCTTCCATCTTTCCACGAGGTTCCTTTCCTTGGGCACTTTCTGGTTATGTGATCCTGAGAAAGTTATTTAGTTCTCTGGCCTGAAGTTTCCTCATTTATATAATGGATACAAAATTATGTACATTTCATTATAGATTTTTTAAAGGCTTAAATGTGATAATGTCTACGACACCTTTAGTACAGTGCTTGACACATAGTAGGGCCTCAATAAAGGACCTTGTATATAGTAGGCACTCAAGTATTGTGGAATTGATGCCACATTCCAATTCCTGTCACTTAGTGTCTCTCCCACCTGTACCACCTTCCCTTTGCACTGCTCACGCACTAATTCAGACTCTCATGACTTAGCACCTCAGCGTATTGCAGCTGGCTCCTAATTTTTTCTCCTCATATCAGTTTTTTACTTTTATAGCCTAGCTCACATATTTCTTAAAAATTAATTTTCCCAAAGCAAAGCTCTGATTATATCACTTATCTGCTCTGAAACCTTCAATGACAGCAAATCACCCACTGAGTTAGGCAAACATTATATGGTAACATTCTAATTGAAATGTCCAAATGTGTCTTTTCCTACCGCTTAATGTATCCTCACTAGATTAAAGTTTATCCTAGAGATACAATCATCTGCCCTGTCATCTCTCCTTTTGACAAAAGCTACCACATTCACAGCCCTTGCTGAATAACACACAGGAGCACAGCTGGTTGGAGCAGAGTTGGGCTCCTGATCCAAAGGCTGCCAATTCATAAGCTGTTTAGTGTTGACCCAGCTCTAAAAGATGAACTTGTTGAGCTAGATTTTGTATAACGATCTAGAAAGAATTGTCCTAAGAAGGAATTGAAGTAAAAAATGCATGAGAAAGGCTGATGGGGACATGGAAAACCAAAGCCATGTGTAGATGAAATAAAGGAAAAGCAGAAATGACAAGCAAGCAGAGTTAGCATGACTTAGCACATGTTGGCCCTCAGCACATATTTGGTGAGGGAATGAACAAATGCCAGCTGGAACAGGAGAGGAAGAAGCAGATACACAAAGTGCATGTTAATAGTGTTAATGGTGGAGCAAAAGGAACACCCCCAAGAGAGGGCTCTCCAGGGCCATTTTGAATCCAGAGTCCTCCTTCATCTTTGTCTCTGTAGGGCTCAAGCCCTACTATGGCTCTTGTTTTTGGATTTCAGAGACATTGTACCTTGTCACCCCATATGCGTCCTCACGGAAATTCCCTTTATTTGAACTAGTTGGAGTGGACCTCTGTTTCTAGTCAACCAAAGGACAGGATTGAAACATCATTGGAATGAGAACTGAAAAGCATAGATTCTACTTCTGGTTCTATTGCTATTTCTTCACATGAGTCAGTCAATGAGTATTGATTTCATGCCTGTTCTGAATCTGACATTTTTCAGAAGTCGGGGACACGGTGGTGACCAAGAAAATCTACTCTCTGTTTACATCCTGTAAGGGTGGTAGCAATAAGATGCAAACAAAGGAGTAAAATAGTCTCAGCCCCGGATAAGTGCTATGAAGAATGTGGGAATGTGAAAGAGAGTGACTCGGGCTGCTCTAGCCAGTGCTTGGCTTTCTGAACTGAGACCTGAGGGATGAGAAAGTGGTAGCCATGTAAAGATCTGTGCAGACAGCAATCTGAGCAGAAGGAATTACCATTTGGAGACAGAGCCAGGAATGACAAGGGTCCTTTCAAGGAACAAAGATGGACAGTGTGACCGGATTGAGTGAAAAGGGATGAGTGGAGGGAGATGGCGGGGATGGGTTAGCAGGTCAGACTGTGTAGGGTTGTGAAAGCATGGAAAGGAGTTTAGGTTTCATTTTAAGTGTAAAGGGTTTTAAGCAGGGGTATGAGATGATGCATTTATGCAGATTATTCTGATTACTATGTGATGTATCTACTGGAAAGGGAAAGAGTGGAAGGAGCGAGACCAGTTCAGAGCTATTGAAACAAGATAGGCAGGAGTTAAATACAGTATAAATTAGTGTCCTACTAGTGGAGATTATGGAGAAGAGTTAAATTAGTGGTTAATTTTTGGAAATGAGACTAGTACCTTAATTTAGATATGGGATATATGAGAAATGGAGAATTAAAGGATGATGGCAAGGTTTTGGACCTGAACAACCCTGGAATGGGGGTGCAATCTATTGAGATGGAGAAGGCCACGGGGCAGGAGATAGGATGGGGAGAGGCTTGGGTAGAGAAACAGCAGTTTTGTGGAGAGATCTGGGCTGAGAGTTATCAACATATGGTGGCATTTAAACTCATGGGACTAGATGAGTTTTCTAAAGCGAGAACGTGGAATAGAGCAAAAAGGAGGGTCAAGGGCAGAGTTGTGGGCACTCTGGCTGGCCTCAGGCTGGCCACTTTGTTTTTCTGGATTTTAGCTTCCTTTTAAAATGAGGGACATGGGCTAGATCTCTAAGCTGCCCTCTCACCTTAACATTCTTAGGTTCTGTAATTGAAACAAGGACGTATACATAAATCATTGAATCTGAACTTAAAATTATATATTGTCAAAGTCAAACACATTCAACAAAGGCTGCCCCAACAAATCAGCAGCCTGCAATAAGGTCAGGCTCACTTAGTTGTGAGAAGCTGATTATTATTATATTCTTTGTTAAAGAAGTGACATTTCAAGAAAAGAATGACTTAGCTTATGAAAAGCAACTGGTTTTGTGCTGAAATAGAAGATCATGGGGAAAATGACGATAAGGGGCCAAGGCTGCAGTTATAAAGTGGAGACCCTTCCCATCTCTTAATTTGGGGCCTCAATTGCCTAATTATTTGAAAATTATTTGTGCTTCATAAAAAGAATCTTTCCAATAAGAACCGCTTACACCTGACTATAGGATCATTTGTCGATCTGATTCCTCCGCCTGTGTGAAACAAATGACAGGAATTAGCAGTGGAGAAATTCCAGCTCACAGGTGTCCGTTATGAGGAGAAATGTTGCTAATGGGATGCACACCATCTTGCCTCTCCACAGGGAGCGCTCAAGGCCTAGCTTTGGTATCTGCCGGGGCACATGGAAAGTAACTTGGGCACAGATCGTAACTTATGAGCTGGGGAGTGAGAATGAGAGGTGAAACTAATCTTGGGACTTGTGTGAAAACTAATAACTCCAGGTCTTCACATTCCGCTGTTACTCAAGGAGCCCAAAGCACTTTATAAGCGTGGAATAATTTGTTCATGCCTCCAAATTTTCCCTGTAAGTCAGAACAATGGTTCTCCTCCTTCCCTCCTACTTCTGTGCCTGGGGAAGCAGGCTGAATCCCAGAGAGGTAAGTTACCTTCAACCCCACCACGAGTTAGTTACCAGTTACACGATATGAAAATTTCAAGGCAAGTGTTGTCATCCACCTTGCTCAATATTTCCCAATTTCATGAAAATCGTCCCAGTTACCTAGGAGACTTGGTATAACTTTGTAGATAGGCTAAAGGTATTTATGAGCTACAAAAATTTTCAGCTGTCAGTCTGATTTTTCACCCTAGCTAAGACTTACTGGAATCACTCACAAGCATAAGCTGGAGTCACATGGCACGTAAAGATGAGATGAAAACTATAAGGCATTTTTTCAGGATCCACATGGCCTCCATTTCGACGTGGTGTAGCCCACTGATCCTCTTACCAAAAAAATCTGGAACCCACTCCTGACCAATTAAGTCAGACTCTCTGGGGTGGGGACTCGGGTACCCATAGTCTTTAAAAGTCCCTACTCTGCTGCCCGGGCTGAAAATCACAGGTGGAGCAGAAAGGACATGGATCCTCCACCTGTTTGCTGTGGGCATGTCATCAACTTCTCTGAACTTGGGTTTCCTCATAAATTGAACATAGTAACACTTACCTCATGGGGTTGTCGCGAAGATCAAGCGAAATTAAGTAACAAATAGTACTTTATGGCAAGTACCTAGGGTTTACTGAAAAAATGTTAACTCCCTGCTCTTCTTTACCTCAGCTTTTGTGGAAACAGTTTCCATTTATTGTGTAACCAGGATGGAGTTTTCTTTCTTTTTTTTAATTGAGGTTTAATTGACGTATAACATTATATTAGTTTCAGGTGTACAAGACAATGATTTATATTTGTATACATTGTGAAGTGATCACCACAATAAGCCTAGTTAAGGAGTTTTCTATAATATGATAGAAATGCACTTCTATATCTCATTGTCAACTGAAAGACTAAAACATGAAAGGACCAATACCTCTAGCTTGGGTTTAACTGAAATTAGTCAGTAAAGCCAAACGAGCAGTTGGCCTTGCCAGGAAGCGTCTGGTTCAGCCTTCATAAAGGGCAGGTTCTTCGGTTTCTAATCAGTTCTTAACTCCAAGCAGAAGCCAGGATGAAAGACCACAGCAGAAGGGAGGTGCTCTCTATTAGATGGGCATGGCCACTTCGGCCCCTGCATCCCCCAGGGAGCTCACTAGGGTAGGCGAAGGGGAAGTGATGGCCCTTATCTTCTCAGAAGCTAGGTCTTAACAGAAGCAGAGCTCTGGCCATGAGCAAGAATAATCTGGCTCCAGCCTGACTTTTTGTTTGCTTAATTTCATCCTCTGCCCCTCAGTTGCCCTGGTGCTGGGGTCTCTCCCTGGTCAGAGGAGACCAGCCCAGACTCCCAGTGCCTGAGCAGCTCAGCTGTCTCTGCTTTATAACAAGGCTCTTCCTGGCTGGAAATAAAGCAGAGCCAGTAAAATGGCATTTTCACGAAACCAGTTACCTTCCATTCAAAAGCTTGTGGCCTTTTGGGCTTGATCCAGGGAAGAAGAGCCCAACTGCACACATGGAAACATCGCTGTCGGGCACAGATGTCTAGGCTCTCCTCAGCCACTTATGGGATGAATGGTCAGTGTGGCTGTGGGGGCTGTGATTGCAGACCCCTGCGCAGCCTCCCTCCCCGGGCTGGGGGCCAGGGAGAGACTGTGTCTCCACCCCTCTCTCCTCACATCAGACAGCAGCAAGCAGAGAAAAGGGAAGCCTGCCTTTGGTTGTGTTAATGAGGGTCACTATGTTCCACAGGTGATCCCATCACAATTCCCTCCCGGGCCTGCTATGGGGGGGCCCATCTCCACCCCCAAATGGATTTAGTTTTGGTCAGGGGACTCAGAGGGCAGGAGCCATGGCACCATCATGCTCTAACCGGGAGCCCCAGGGCTGTGTGTGGGCTCCAGGATCATGCGCCGAGTTGCAGCACACAGCTGTAGTCAAGCTGCTCAAGCTGCACTTCCTATCATCTGTCCTTCTATCTACCAAGGGCAACACTGAGGCAATTCCCCATCCATTCATCTGTCCATCCATCCATCCATCCATCCCTCCATCCATCCAGCATTTACTGGGCATCTTCTATGTACCTGGCACTGTGGTAGGTGCTGAAGGTCCATTGATGTGGAAGAAACAGCATGTGGAAGAAACAGCACTGCTGTCAAAGATCCCAGGGTTAGTGCGCGAGATCCACAATGAACAGGTATTGGTTGGTTAGTGGAATACCATCTGGTGAGATAAGAATGATCACAGTTAGGAATAGGATATGTTGAGATTCTGAATTTTATAACAGGAGTCCTGGGTTGGGCAGGGGGAGGAGGCATACTTCTAAGGATATTCCTGAGGATAATTAATTCCCTGGGACAATTTACACATCTTAGGGACCATCTGCTTTGAGAGGGACCCAGTGGGAAACTGGAGGATTGGGGCTTGGTGTCAACTCCTGGTTGGAGGACTGCTGTTGTTCACCCCTTCTCCCATCCTAAAGGGAGGGTTGGGTAAGCGTCAGCAAAGGGTTGCTCTCTTGTGTCTCATTACCGCAAGCTGCCCTCCCAGGGGCAAAGCCTGAAAACCCACCCATCCCATTTCATTATTTTGCAAAGAGAGGAGCTACAAGTGCAAGGATGATGGTGGAGGCTTCTTTCAGGATTATATTTAGAATCAACTCCTACATTCAAATGGAATCCTAAGCAGGCTTTCAGGTGGGTGGAGCAGTTGCTTGGCTGGGCAACCTTCCTTTGGATACTGGGAGCAGCTACCCGAACCTTGGTTGAGGAGGATCTTTGGTTTGTCAGAAGGAGGAAATGTGAGAAGGTATATTTTGTAAGCTAAAATAAGCCCCCAGCCTCCACTCCAGCTGGAGCAGATTAAAATTTGTGGCCCCTTGGCATTTCCTGAGGAAACAGAATATTTTTTTCTCCCTAAAATGACAGGTCCCTGGTTCTGTAATGAGGCAGTAAGATTTGAAAATAAATAGAGATGGACCTAAAATTCATTTTGATTGAAGCCAAACTTGGTTTGATGCCTGTTTATAATGACCTTAGATAATTTTGCTTGATTACTCAGTGTATTATGTTTGTACTGGGGGTTCTGGAAAAAAATTATTTGCTTAGGATATGACTGAGAGAGAATCACTTTTCATCATAGTTTGGGCTAGTTCCATTCCTCTTGAGCATAGAAATATGGAATGGGGATGAGTATGAGATGAGAGGCAAAGAAAGATGAGAGTGAGGCCAACCCCGGGGCCGAGTGGTTAAGTTCGTGCTCTCCGCTTCGCTGGTCCTGGGTTTCGCCGGTTCGGATCCTGGGCGCAGAGATGGCACCCCTCATTAGGTCATGTTGAGGTGGCGTCCCACATACCACAACTAGAAGGACCCACAACTAAAAAATTATACAACCATGTCCTGGGGGGATTTGGGGAGAAAAAGCAGAAAAAAAAAAGATGATTGGTGACAGTTGTTAGCTCAGGTGCCAATCTTAGGAAAAAAAGAAAGATGAGAGCCTGCATTTCCACTTTCTCCTTACCAGGAAGCTCCAGGATGACTTAAGTCCTTTCTTCCTTCTATCTGTTACCTGGGACCTTGTTCTCCTTTGAGGGCTTTTGAAGGCTAAACACTCTCAGCTCATACAGCCCCATTGCCCAGCCCCTCGTTAACACCGTCGTTGATCAACATGAGGAAGAAAAGTTGAATATGTTATTCATGTGTGGGGGCTCCTCTAGTCCTTGGCAGAGATTCTTCAGGAGAATATGCAGAGAGGGGAATGCTTCTTCAGACCCACAATCTTGTTTAGTCATAGCCTCAGCCAGGGGTCCACATAGCCTAACACTCCTTCCTTAAAGTCATCCTTGGGAGACTTTCTGGTTGTTGAACCCTAAAAGCAATTTTGCTGTCAACATAAGAGCCCCTGATGTACCCTCCATTCTGTTAAGCTGTAGCTGGACAATAGAGATTGAAAACCAAAGATGACATAAAAGCCAAATGTTTCTGGCACATGGCTGGTTACAAACACTTCGCCTCTCCCTGTGTCCCTAGTTCTATCTCCTGTTCCACCAATTTATCAGAATTCATCCACTCTTCCTTGACGGAGCTATCACCACCAGCACCATTTCTTCCACGTTGAATTATTTATTCATTCAACAAACATTTAATCTAATACTTCCTATGTAGCAGGGATACCAAGATGAAAGATCTGGCTGTGTTTTCAAGAAGCCTCCAGTCTAGCGGGACACAGACGTGAAGAACTGGTATATGCACGGGCTGCTGTGGGTGGTGGTGTAGATGCATACAACGCAGTGGAAACTTGGAGTAAAGTAGTCTGAGTTGTCCAGGGGAGCCAGGGATGTTTCCCAGCGGAAATTACCCTGAGGACTGAGGGATGACTAAGGGTTTTTTAGGAAGATAAGAGTGGAGAAGGCATTCTAGCAGAAGGAAGAGCATATATGAAGGCTTAGAGCCATGAAAAAGGACGGTAATTTCTGGGACTGGTGAGTAGCCCCGGGTGACTGGATCCTAGGTTCCATGGGGTTTGGCCTCTAGGCCAGTGAAAAGCCCATTAATGTTGCTTAGGAAGATCTTTTTTGCTCCCATGAGTAATAGGAAGCCGCTGAGGAATTTCAAAGAGGAATAACCGGAGCCAATTGTGATGTGATATTTTGAGAACTAGATATAGACTGACAGAAGGGTTGACATCCCCCTGCCACTCTGTAGTGGATGCTGTAGCGTGTCGCCCTACGCTGGGCATTTGTCTCCCCAGCTGTTGGGAGTATTGCCTGCTGATGTCTCACAACTGAGTTCTTCCCAGAAAACTGGCTGAAGAGAGCTGCTTGCCCCAGACCCTGAGGGCATTTAAAGGCTTAGCTCCAGCTTGGGACAATTCTGAAGGGCCATCCCAGCTCCAGAGTGCCCTGTGGGATCCACTGACACCTTTGTTGTGACAGTGTCACAGCTCAACTCCTCCTTGTGCCTAATTCTGCTTCCTTTACTCCCTTGCTGGTGTTGTCCCCAAGAGCCCCGCCCATAAGCCACCTGTGAGCAAATCTCCATCTTGGAGTCTGTTTTTCAGGGACCTCAACCTGCAACGCTCTTCCTTGATCCAGAGAGTTGGTGGCCTATCCCTCCTCTCTGGGGTCACCGTCACTCCTCTGAGTCTTCACAGCAAAAGAACGGGGGTTGAGACTTTGACATAAGAGGTTTTGCAAAGTTTCCAACTCTTGTTTGTACACCAAAATCTTTCTCCAGGCACTTTTGAAGACTGTGTGGAGGAGAGCAGAGGTGACCCTTCACTGACCAGTCCTTTCCTTTGGTGTTTGGGGAGGACATATTTAGGCTCTTCTCACATAAAAAGGTGAACCTTTGCCACAATGGCTAATTGGAGCTATGTTTTTGTAGGACTCAGCTGGTAAATTATGACTTGTTTATTTGCTTAGCATCTATCTCTGCACTTAACCAATTCAAGGAGAATTTCTGACTTAGTATTTACAAAAGATTATAGAACTTAGGATTTAAAAAAATAGGCAATAAATTCTTATAGCACAAAATTCATAAAGAAAATTTTTTTGAATTTTTGGGATAAGTAATAAATGCCTATAACAAAATATTGAAAAAGCACAAAAAGGTATAAGGTAGGTATGATCCTTTTTCCTTCCCCTAACTCGTTTAATACTGCCCTCTCTTTCATTCCTCTCCCTCACCCCAAACAACCACTGAGACTAGTTTTTGGCACTTTGTAAAGGTAAAAGATTTAGCTCGTCCTTCCTTTCTGGTGAATTGATCCCCATTGACAAGACCTCAATACATAAAGGCTGGGAACCAGGAATGTTGTATAACTGACCTGTTCTATTTCTCAGGCTGTAGCTAATTTATAGATTTTCAGTGTTGGAAGGGTCATTAATAAATGCTTAGTTTGAGAAGCCTTTCCTAATTTCCCTCAGGAAATCTTTATCCACTTTGAGATGCTGTGCCTTTGTATTTATATCTCAAGACATACTTTCCTTTTTAATGTTAAACATAGATTTCATTTTTTAATTATAAAATCATATCATTTCATATCAGAAAATGTAGATAAGCCATAGCTGTATTATCACCCTCCAGAGATAAACACCTATACCTTGTTGTACACACTTCTAGAACTTTCTCCATGGTGTATAAGTACCTTTATATACATATTCTTTTAAAAAGTGATATCACACTATAGGTTTTTAAACTTGTTCTACCCTAGTATACACTCTGAATATCTTTCCATTTCAATAAATCATTTCAACATTTACATTAATTAGAACAGCCTGACTGTTGTTATGAACAGACCCAACCATGTGATGGACGCACACAATGCCAGTTTATTTCTTGCTCTTGTACCAGTCCTGAACATAAATAGGCCACAAGGGCAGCTCTCCTCCAAGGGGGCGTGCAGGAATTCTGGCTGTCTGAGGCTTTGCCACCTTCAACACATGACTTCCTGGGTTTGGTGATCTTGCCATCCCAAACAGCCAGAAGGAGGAAGAAGCATGTTGATCTCACAGGCGCAACACTGGGAGTGGTATCGTTTCCATCCACTTTTCATTGGCCAGGCCTCAGGCACATGGCCACACCTAACAGTAGAGGAAGTTGGAAAGTATATCTAGCTGTGTACCCAGGAATATGAGGAGGAACTTGGGTGAAAATCTAGCAGTCTCTGTCATATATTTATTAACATAGCTTGTCTGTGGTCTCTCTCGTGCCTGAAAAGCTGAATCCATGTCTGATTCATCTCCACAACACTTTTTACAACAATAGGCACACAGTTGACCCTGCTCCATAGATATTTGCTGAATGAATGAATGAATGAATGAATGGAGCCTACCTAGTTCTATTGTCCAGGATTAAGGAGAATCTAGTACTTTTGTTAACTAGATTAATATTATTGTAGTAATTTGTTAAGGGGTAAACAAGAGATCATGAAGAAAATCCTCCCGGAAGGAAAAACATTTTAAGGGAAAGGCAAAGTACTCAGCCTGGACCAGGAATAAAGGTGAAGGGGATGCAAACTTCCCAGAAGTTAAGAAGGATCTTGACCAGAAATAGTTTGGACTCACATTGTAAGGGAACTTGTATAATTTTTTTCCCCCAAAGCTGGATAAAGCAGTTCTCTCTAGAACCTTTTTGGGTCTGAACAGTAAACCTCGACGTTTCTCTAGTCTGTATCTTCATGATGTACTTACATTTACAGAAAAGAAATTTTTTGCTGTTGCTAACAAACAGGTCTGAAGGTGAGCTGTTGAGGGCTAACTCTAAGAAGTTTGGAAGGCTCTATAGCCTAGGAAATGCCACAAGCCCCCAGGGGGCTGGTAATGGGACTCTGGGGTGGCACCCAGAGAGCAACCGGTGAGGACAGTTGGTCTCCTGGCATTGCTGTAGACAGCAGGATTGAGATCATCGTTGATAAGACCAATGGCTGCTTTTCTAGGCGTTAGGTGATCCTGACAGTGATTCTGGGCAGGTGGGAGGCTGTGGAATTCCCCACCTCTGCCTAGGAAAGCCTGAAAGGTCCGTACTGTTTTGTTCCCCTCTGTCAGGCCACTGAGCGTAGTGACTGGTGCCAAGACAGTTGGCGAAGGAGGCTGAAGCCAGGCCCAGAATTCTATACTCACTCCAAGCCTGGGTTTTATTGTAATGTCAGGTGCCAGTGAGCTCTGTGCTTGATCTCCTCATTCTGACTTGGCCACCCCTGCTCTCCACCTTTATTGTGGGACATCCATTAGGGAATAGTTGATTTCTTACTGTGCAATGTGATCCCCCTAGTATGTACTTACTCTTAGAAACCACCTACAGATTTTGGGTTCAGCTTCCTCTTCTCTACAAGAACTCCTCCCTCAGATTCTCATGGCCAGTAACTGTCCTGTTACAAGTGCAAGAGCACAGTGGCTCTGTTCTATAGTTGGCCTGATTGGGAGTGGACTGAGGACCTCTGGGCATCCTGAAAGCCTTTTTTTTGCAGGATTAGGCACAACTACTGGGACACAGAGGGCACTGGAGGCAGAGAGAGAAGTAAGGCTCAGTCCCCTCTCCAGTGTATCTTCAGAAGCTGGTATCTAGCCAGCCGACACCTAGATGGAGGCATACATCCTTCAGGATGTGAATCCATGTGAATTCTTGCCTCCTCCAAAGGGAAAGGAGGTGGTTGGGCCAGGTAATTTCATTGTTGGATAGAATTCCTGGTCCTTTAATATTTCACAACTTACATGAACATCAGCTTAACATGTTGAAGGCTGCTTGCCTTTTCAGTGAAATTTTTAAATGGTGGAGCAGTTACTTTGGCTGCAGTAAAAGCTTTGAATGAGTCAAATAAAGAGCATATATAGTTTCCTTTCAGTATCCCAAGTGGCACATGTAGTTATTAAGATTTAAAGCATTTTGGCCTTCTGATCATAAAATTCCTAGAGTGAGAGGGAGGAGGTGGAGATGAAGGGACAAAGGAAAGGAAGGAGAAGGGTAAGAGGATCCTTATAAATGTCCTTAGCTATTAAGTAATACTATTTTACAGAGCATCGCCCGTCTGAAAGCCTCGAGCCCTTTGTGGGATCAGACCATCAATCCTCACACCGTCCCCTCTAGGAGATAAGTGGCAAATGGCAGCAGACATAAAATATGAAAGAAGAGGTGCTAAAGATGGGATATCAGTTGGTTGCTGAATGTCACCCAGGAAGTTTCTAGACCCTGAATGTGGGGCCAGGTGTCCCAAACCCTGTTAGAATGCTCAGACTGCTCACATGGCCTTGCCCCGGGCTGAGTGAAGGATGAAGGCTGCCATCTTGCGTTATGATCCACTGGGTGTAGAGGAGAGCGCTAGAAAAGAACATGATGGAAAATCACTGAGGGTGGAAGTAGGAGCAAGGCTCTGGGATGGGGCCAAATGATAGCTTTACTTACCTCCATTTTAATTATGAAGTTGTTTGTTTGGATGCGGCTGCCATTTGAGAGCCACAAAAAGAAACTGAGAGCATAAAAGTATTCACGGTTAAAAAAAATCCGTGGAAAAACAAAATGCAGCATGATTGGATGGGGGAAGGGAATATCATAGCCTCCTTTCTAACCCCTCCCCCAGCACTTACTTCCCTCCCAATGAGTCTCATTAGTCGGTGGGTAAGGGGGATTGTAATTTAGCCATGGTTGAATGTATCTCATCTCATTTCGGGATGTAGAGACTTTTTTTATTATCATATTTATGCTTTTGTGATGAGAGAGGTATGGGGATTCTCAAGGGTCTGGGAATATCTTTGCTTCATCCTGAGAGCTCCCGTCTATTCCCTCTGTGCAATGGTTTCTAATCCTGCCTAGGATGGAGAGATACAGAACGGGCTTCTAATTTCATGATTGAAGTGAGAAGAGATAATATCAGCTCAGTTCTCTGCATAAAATTATTTCTAATACAAATCTTCTAGAAGTTTGCCTTTGTGACTGCAACATGGTTAGGAGGATAAGCGTGTATATATAAATACATATATATATAAATAAAAACTACATGTATGTACATAGTTTTTATTTATATCTGTATAAACAGATCATGAGAAGAAATTTTTTTCTTAAATAAGCCAAGAATTAGGCAGGGTGCTCGTTGTCACTGTGAGCATGCAAGGTGACTCCTTTTAAGCATTTCGTAACATCCCTTGAGACAGAATCATGGCAAGTGTAGAGTATATCAGCCCTCGATGAGGAGCGATATTCCAGGCACCCTTAGCAGTGGTTATCTCGAGATGATCGTCTCTGCACAGGCTCCGCACATGCTCATTGGCATTTGCCGCAATGTACTCTAAAAGGCTCTCAGACAGCAGAGGGTTAAGGAAAATAAATGGGGTCCGATGTGAACATCTTTCTCCATTTTCAGTTTTTTAGAAGATAAATGTTTTAGATTGCAATCTGTGGTTCCCAGCAGTTCTTTGGGAACGCTGCAGTCGGCCCACAAAAATCGCTACTGCTGAGCCAACCCTAGATAATGGGTCTCAGCAGGGATGACATAATGTGCTAAAAGAAGACTATGATGTAATGCCCATCTCAGAAATCAGAGCCAATTTCCGTTACAGAGCCTTGGAGTGTAGCAGGAGGTAATGAGCTAGCATAAATTGTGCAGCACGGAAAGCTTCTGGGTCTGATATTCCTATCTGCATGTTTAAAGGCAAAAATAAAATGGAATTCCTAGATCTGCTGGGCTCAAGACCATCTGCTCAGCAAGAAGCTCTGCCCCCTTCCAATTTGGACAGAATGGTGCCCCAGGCTCCCCGGATCACCTTAGTCCATGTGGGAGATAGTTTCTGGGTCTGTAATCTGCAGTGAGGTGATGATGTAATGTACAAAGCTAAATTTGTTTCTGCGGATAATGTTCGAGAAATAGGCATGGTGTTTGAAGGAGATCATGCCTTCCCTGGAATGTGGAGTAACTGGCTAGAAATGCCTGTGAGGAAGTTGAGGGTGAGGAGCATTGAAGAAATACAGAGTCACCTTGAAAACCTTATTAGATGCAACCTGCTCTGGCTCGGAGAGGTACATGTATGGGGTGCCTGCAGCTCCCAGATTACCAATATCTGCAGCCTCCCTTTAATTAGTGATGCATTCCGACCTCCTGGGGTATAGCCTGCTCAGCAACCAGAGTCCAGCTCTTTGTTGTGTTTCACATAAATGTTGGAAACAGCTGTAAATTCATCTAAGCAGTGATCTAGCATCTCACAGAATAAGGAAAGGAAAGCATGGTCTTTGATTTTAAAGTGTTTCACCAAATCCCCTCCACAATTTTCTATTTTATTTCATTCTTTCCTTTATTTTAGTTTTAACTGCTCTGAGTGTTTGCATGAGAAACACATTTCTATTTTATTTGCCTTCTATGGTTTCTGTTACTTATTCCTCACTGGGGGCTCAATCCTGCAACCCGCCTTGCATACCAGCAACTCTCTCTGGATGGAGCAGCAGTGGTTTTGTGTCACTTCTTGCTTCAGATTGGGCCTTCAGCACCACAGACCTGGGTGGTGACAGCATTGGCAGAGAACTTCTGGCTTCACCAACTGAATGCTGTGTGTTTAAATAGGGAACGAACATCGGGAACAGATAAAATTTTCTGGTATAAGAAAATGAGAGAAAGAAAACAGAAAACATGACATACAGGCTAAAGAAGAATTGTTCTTGTGACATGCAAACTGAAATGGACATTGCCTCCTAGACCTTTCTCTGAAGTGCTAGCAACTCTTTTAAGTATATTCTTCCTTGCTTAAAGGACAGTCACCATTACAGCTACTGGTGGCCATTTGCAGACTGATCATGGGTCAGACATTAATACAATTAATGGGGGCCGGCCCGGTGGTGCAGCGGTTAAGTGCCCAAGTTCCACTTTAGCTGCCTGGGCTTCGCTGGCTCGGATCCCGGGTCCGGACATGGCATCTGCTTGGCAAGCCATGCCGTGGTAGGTGTCCCACATATAAAATAGAGGAAGATGGGCATGGATGTTAGCTCAGGGCCAGTCTTCCTCAGCAAAAAGAGGAGGATTGGCAGCAGATGTTAGCTCAGGGCTAACCTTCCTCAAAAAAAAAAGAGATGATCCAAGATTTAGGGGCCAAGGAAGACTAGGGACTGTGTGGAAATTGGTAAAAGAAACCTTAAGTTGGAGACGGGAAGGCCTGTAGGGCGAGCTCTCAAGCCCTGGCTCACATGGTCAATTACACCAAACAGGAAGAGAGGGATGCTCGCATTTTGGACAGGAAATAAAACCACTTCGCTACTGAACGAAGATTTCTCTCCTCGCTCTGTAACTGCCCAGACACTGAGAAGCCGCTGCCACCCTGAACTGTTATTTCCCCCAATGGACATCCCTTTAGAACAGCCCCTCCCTAAAAAAAAATACAATTAATGATCGTTTTTATCATGTTTTCTAGTGTACAGCAGGTGCTCTCCTAAACTCCTTGCATTAATTGTCTCATTTAATTCTTACCAGAGCCCACCCTATGAGGTAGATACTAGTATTATCACGCCCATTTTACAGAGGAGGAAACTGAGACTCAGAAGTTTAAATAACTCACCAGGTTCACGGCTGGTACGTGCCCAGCTGGCACTGGCCACCCTCCTACTCTAGGGCTCCGCAGTCCACGTGCTTAACCACTATGGAGAGCTAATGTTTAGATGACACCAAGTTTAGGTAGAGATGGTTCCTGTCTTCAAGGTGAGGTGTTCCAGAGGGCAAATGAGTTCCTTACATTAATATTTACACAAAGTGAAGGATTGTTGCCTTTTATCTTTGAATCTGCATCCCTGCGCCCAGTGCTGGGCATATACCAAGTGCTCACTAAATGTTTGCTGAGGTAGGGGGTGGGTAGCCAGAAGAATGAGTGCAGGAAAAAATAAAATCAAAATCAGATAGAGAGCTCTCTGAGAATGACATGGAGTCAGGTCTCTTCTAGTTTATCTGGGAAGACTGTCTGAAGAAGATGGTCACAATGTGTTTGCATTAGTAGCTAAATAAGGTGAAAGGGCGATTATTATCTGCCCCCAAGTTGTATAGCATCTGACTAGGTGATTGAGGCTGCTCAGTGAATAAGTGGTAGAGACTGTGAAGATTGCACCCTTATTAATAGAAGACCTTCCATAAGCAAGTTCTTTACCAATTCAATGAAGTCAATTTTTAAAAAGAATCTCTGATATAAAAATGGATGGGGACAGGAATATAATTTGACACATAGGAGGGACATGGTAAAGTATAATTATTGATTTGGACAGTTTGTAATAGATTGTCTCCTTTATATTAATAGCCATGCGTCCACCACTATGTATTTCTTGCTGTATTTACACACCAAGAAGGAGATGATGAGACCTCCTCTGATCTTTGGTCTGGGTTTGTGATATCTAATGTCTGTTTGTTTATTCTGGTCTTTCTAGACCATAAAAGACACAGAAGGGACAATACAATAAAAAAAAAAACCCACATATATCCTTAACCTACAACAAGCAAAATTATTCAACCAACCAACCAATATCAGGCAGTGGTAAAACCATCTCAGTAGTAAGTTCAAAATCTCATGCTTCCAGGCATCCATTTGACAGAGTGGAATTTTGTTTTCATCACAAGTACCCTAGGAAATGCTCCTTCAACCTTCACCCCAAATTATTCCTGCCCTTTCTGCATCCTCAATGCCTAGTGAATCTGCCTCCTTTCCATTCTCACTGCGGGTGCTTTTACACTCATTTAGCTCATCCTGAGATGCTGATCCCTTCCTCTAGTGTCTTTCACTCCAATTCATTGTGGCCGGTTGATCTACCTAAAGGCCAGCCCTCAAAAAATTTTCAGTGTCTGTACATTACCTAGAGAATTGAGACCAAGCTTTCTGGTTCATCATTTTAGATGCTCTGCAATTTGGCTTCCAACAAAATTTTCCAGCTGTGCATTTCTTGTCATTTATCTATCCCATGCTATAGCCAAGCTGGTCCACTTGCTCTTTCCCAAGCAGATCTTTATTCTTGTGCCTTTGAGCCGTTTCCTTTTTCTCAGGAGGCTTACTCTTCAGTATCCTCTTACAGTTTAAGTCTTTTCTACCCTCCAAGCCCCAGCTCAAGATCCCACCACTTTGATGAAGATTTCTTGGCTCCTGCCACTGAGAAATGACATACTCCTTCTTGGACTCCCATAACACTCAGGTTGAATTTCTCTTAGGGCCCCTATCTGATTCTTCTCTGTGTTATGATTGTTAGTGTGAAATGTCTTAGAATTTTGCAACCAGGAGGAATATATTCCCTCTCTCTTATTAACTTGTAAATTTTTAGAGGCAAGACTATGTCTCCTTCATACTCATGTCTCTTAGAGTGTACAGCAGAATTCTTAGCTCATGGCAGATGTTCTGTAGATGACTGACAACCAAATGAAATGAGCATTTAAAATCCACAGTTTCAATATTAACCATTGAGGCATCTATAGTCCGAAAGCTGAAAAATAGGGTTTACTTATATATACTTGTCTCTTCCTCTTTTGTCCCCTGCATATGGGTGACCAAGGATTTCCAGTGAAACTTGATGATATCTGGATTATCTGATGAGGCTAAAGAGAAAATTTAAAAAATAGTTGGAAAGAAAGGGTGATAATGAGAAAATCACAGGAAGCCACTAACTGACTTTCTTTTTCTCATTTAATTTTTTCACCCTTTGTCTCTTTCCTATCTCCCTTGTCTTCCTCCTGTTCTCCACACTATATGACCCTTGGTGAGGACCGTGAATGATTGATAAAGTTTAGAAAGATCATGTTAGATTTCTTGCTCCATGGAAATCTTCTGGTTCTGCTGAATTAGTATGTCCATTGAGAAAACTGAAGTCTTGCTTTCCCATTCTATAAAATGAAAGGGTGAAAATGAGTTAGCCCTGAGTTCCCTTACAGCATCAGAATTTGTTGAAATCTAGTAAGAGACAGTACTAAAGACGTTTTCCTCTTCATTCAGGCTGTTGAGTTCTTGAGCATAACATTGATGTTTTCTTTGCTATAGAAAGATTTATGGAGCACATATAGAGCAGACACACACACTGCATCAAATATCCATTCATGGTAAGCCTGAGAGGCTGGAAAGCATTTGAACTGATTGGTACGAAAACTCAAAGGGCTAAAGAAATTCCCTTTAATGAATAGTAGGGTAATGAAATTCCACTGTAAAATCTAGCAAAGTAGAGAAAAGGGTAGATATTACTGTGGTGAAACTTATATGAACCAGAGGGGTGGCTAAATGTAATGATGCCTTTTTTGGGAAGCTGGTGTAGGCACATGCCTCTCTGGATCCAAGAAAAAAGAGACTTTTCTTGTCCATGCTCAAGCACCTGTTAAAAGACCAGTCAGTCAGCCTCTATCCCTGAATAGCTATGATACAGATCCACCTCTGATATCTGTAAAGCATTTCCTAGGACTGAGGATCATAACCTCAGCCTATCCAGGTTGAGTTGAAGCCAGCTACTTCCTGCTCAAACCAAAATAACTATAAGCCAAGCCAAAGGCTAAGACAGGTTGAATGGATCAGTAGAAAAGACTATAATGAGATGAGGATCAGCAAGATGTTATTGCCTCCACTGATGGTTCCCAGGATCTCTTGCCCATGTTGGGTACTTAGGGAGGAGAGAAAAGACCTCCTAGGAGATGTGTGTGGATCATGAGCAGTTCCCTGTAACTGTGTATTGACATCTTTCTTCCAGGAATGAACTCACCAACTGATTTCAAAAGGAGCTCAGCCCACACCTGCCATTGACCACAGTCTTGTCACCAACACCGTATGGTTAACTGAATCAAAAGCTTCCGACAGGTCTAAAATTAGCCTGGCTAAACATATCATTAAGGGGTTAGAGAGGAGTATGAATGACCTTTCTTCAGCCCTGCTTTCCCAGATCCAGTCAGCTGTGGGGGATCACGGGAGTGCTAAGTCGGGCTTTTAGGTTCTTGAAATAAATGACCCTTTAGATTGATTTTTTTTTATTGCCTGAAGGTGCATATTTTTAGAAAGTTTGGAAGCATTCTGTTCATCTATTTTGACTCATTTGAGTATAAAAATTTCGCGTTTTCACACTTTGGAATTTTTTTGGAACTTTTGGAGTTTTCACACCCAATCTTTTTTTTGAAGTCTCTAATATTTTAAAAAAACTTTTCAAATTAGTTTATTTACAGGTCAAATGCGATTTCCTCACATTTTCTGGGTAGGAATGTAACTTTACCAGCTTTGAAGGAAAAGAACATCACGGTAGTTCACGGTAAAGAAGTTATAAATGTGCGGAAATACAATTCTAAGCATTACATTTCTAGTAGGGACTCAAATACCTACGGAGAAGAGTGGGTCTGTGTTTTTACTCCTTTACACAAACCTTTAATGCTAAATTAAAGAAAAAGATTTATTCTCTTTATCTTTGCTGCTGAAGGACACCTTTATCTTCCATTTCTTTCCAAGTTCCAAGTGTAAAAGACCCAGGGGAAGAAACTGAAGATGACATGGTGCCATTTCCGAACTCTTGCTTGACATGAACCAGACTGTTTCAATTTCTTTACTTTCCAGCCCAATTATTTTGAAGTTCATTTCCCTTCTCACTAAGCTAGGATGTCCCAACGTACGTTTCCTAGCACACCGGGTCTGTAGGATGTTAATAGATGTGACTTGGAAAAAGAGCTTTGAGTTAAACAGATTTCTTTCCTGCTGGGCTTCTTTCTCAGATTCCCTAGCGTGTGACGTGAATCTCCAAGAAGGGAATATGGTATGTAGTATTTCTCATGCTTATGTGCTCTGGATGAACTCATTTACTTTCTTTTCTCTCTCTTTCTTTCTTCCTTTCTCTATTTATTAAATCAAGTATCTAGAAAACTGGTGTTTTCAGGAGCACAACCAGGGAAGTAATAGAGAATGATATTTGTAATTTCAAAATTATATCTCTTTTTCAATTGACTGAGCAGCTCATTTTCCTGAGCAGTGATTATCTAGAGTGGCTATTAGTATGTCCCAGCCCTCCTGCCACTGGATTGGCCCTGGACAATCACCTCTCTAAGTCTCCATTTTTTATGTGTAAAATGACAGAGCTGGGCCAGACGATCTTTTGGACCACTATAGTGCCCCCCCTCCAAGTTTCTGCAAGGTGGACAGTCACCGGGCTCGACGGCCCTGCCCCTCAACCGCAGCTTGTCGGAGTAGGGATAGAACAGTGTTATATGATCAGGCTTGAGTGAGGTACCTTTGGCTTTTTCTCTTTCAGATATTGCCGAAGAGTCATTATTGATCAGAGAATAAATCTAAGAAATTTTTAGGGCTGGCCTCTGAAAATAAGAGTTTGGCTAGAAAGTGACTCCTCAGACAGGATT
The DNA here is from genome assembly GCF_041296265.1 of Equus caballus. Lineage (NCBI taxonomy): Eukaryota > Metazoa > Chordata > Mammalia > Perissodactyla > Equidae > Equus > Equus caballus. The sequence continues at coordinate 19,791,594 of NC_091704.1, forward strand.
TTGGTATAGGTCTCGTAACACAGCTAAGGTCCTTTTCAAGATTTTTAATTAAAGTGTGTGTGTGCTAATGCTGTAATTATAAACAGGCTCTGTCAAGTCAAGGAGCATTGCCCTTCAGTCATTGTATTTCAAAGCACCGACTGCCCACTTTTGACAAGCGAAAATGTCTTTCGTTTGGAAGTCGACTACAGAAAGATGTAGCTTTTATAGGCAAGTGCCATATTCTCTCTGGTTCTTCCACCTCAAACCAGAGCCTGCTATAAACATTTGAAGAGCCCTGGACTGGAAGTAAAGCCCGTGTTCTATTTAAAGACACTAGACTCTAAATCTCACTGGGCTCCAGTTTCCCGATCTATGAAGTGAGATCCTGATTATACTGTTTCTGGGAGGCACAACTCCAAAGTCTTCCCTATCCTTTTCCTCACCAAAATGCACCTGCCCCAGGCCCTGGCCTCAGCTTCCCAAGCTAAGAGTCTACAAAGATGCTGCAGTAGGTCGGCTGTCCATGGCTGAGAGCTTCATTGCTCTCTTGGGGACATTGTTCATGTTCACTTTGCAGCAGAACATTCTCACATACACGCTGCTGTAGTTTGAAGAAAAACATCTCTCCTGATGCAAACCTGATATTCTGAATGTGACAATAATGTTTTGGTGGCATTGTATATTTTGGAGTCATCTTTCATGCTTCTGAGGCAGCTTCCTCTTTTCCAAGTCTGTTCATCCTTAATAACAGTATAGAGAAGCAAGGATGCAGCCTCATTATTTACACTCTGTGCCCACCTTGGCTTAAACAAGCAGGGCAGGATCAGAGTGGCGAATGCAATGCAGCACTGTCTATGCACAGAGGGATTGTGGAGAAGATTCTGTTTCCCAGTAGAAATCATTGCACAGCTGTCATGAGTCTATCATTTGTCCTTTAGGTCTGTGAAGGCAGGCTTTGCTGCACTAGTCCTTCCCACAACCCCTTTTCATGAATCAGGTTGCCCTTTCCAAGTTCCTCCAGGGTAGACAATAGATTGTGCGATCCGGCCCTCCATGGGTCCCCGAGACAAAATTGGTTGGACTAGGTGTAGGCACCTGATCCCAGAAGAATCAGTCCTTAGGCTGGGTTGGTCGATGATATTTTCTCTCTCAAGAATTTGAACTGTGAGACTTAGAATAACCATACTTGAAATTATAGAGACAAACCTGGCAACATTGGGCCAGCATACCCCTGTGGCCATAAGTGGCAGAAGCTGGGTAGCTGCTTCTCTCATTATAAGGACATATACTCTTCTCCAGTCCACCCCAGTCCCGATCTGTCCTCATGTATGTGACCTGAGGGTCACCCTCCCCTCCCGCTATGCATTAGAGTTTGCTCCTTTATTTATTTATTTATTTATTTATTTATTTATTTATTTATTGTTTTGAGGAAGATTAGCCCTGAGCTAACTACTGCCAATCCTCCTCTTTTTGCTGAGGAAGACTGGCCCTGAGCTGACATCGTGCCCATCTTGCTCTACTTTATATGTGGGACGCCTACCACAGCATGGCTTGTCAAGCGGTGCCATGTCTGCACCCGGGATCCAAACCGGCGAACCCTGGGCTGCTGAGAAGCAGAAGTGCGAACTAAACCGCTGCGCCACCTGGCCAGCTCCGAGTTTGCTCCTTATAGCGTCATCTCAATTATGCCTTTGCCTATCCTTCCTATCATCCCCAGCATTTCTCTCTTCTTAAAATTTGAGCTAAGAAATTTTTACAGGAATGACTTACCTGTTGGTTTCTTTCCCACCTGCATAGAAGTTTGTCTGTTTACCTTTTAGTACATCATGGAAGAACAACTGGTTAGATTTCATCCTATTTGAAGAGTACATTTTGATGGCCTGACTTAAAATATAGGCTGTGTGACATCCATGAAATTCCCCCTTTGGGGATGGATGGGGATAGCTCAAAGAGGGAATTGTTTCCATAGACATTTTCCAAAACACCGGCAGAGATTGACTTGTAATCAAATTGCTTTTGGGCAATTGGCTTTAGCAGTATTGAAGGGTGTCATCTGAGGTAGAGGTTGAGGTAGTTTGGGTGCTTAAAGGTTTCTCTCACAGGAGTCTGGAGTGTGGTATAGACCATCTCTGCCCACTCTTTCCCAGGGATGGGTTGGTTTTTCTGCTAAAAATATTTGAATCACTTTAGTATTAAAGCCAGGTTGAAGGAGAAAGTTAAAGTCAGACAGAAGAGGTGACTTCCTGCCTTTAGTCCCTAAGAAGCTAGGATCTGCCAAAGAAAGAGGGTAGCGAGACTGATGCAGTGATGCTCAGCACCTGAGAGAAGGCTTCTGCAGAGCAACACAGAGAGACCAAACCATGTGGGAGTAAGATGGAAGTCTGGGGGTGGCACAGTGTTGTCTTAGGGCCGGAGGGGTAAACTGCATGGCTAGAGGTCCTGGCTACAGTGTCGTGTCAGGGATCTGGGATCATGTTTGGGTTCAGCATTTTTTTTTTTCCAGCATGTTTCTCAGAAACTGTGGAAAGCAAATGCTCAGGCATATGGGCTGCTGTCAATGATAACAAATGTATTATATATATATTTTTCTCGATTCCTGGAAACTGCATTACCACATGGCTGGACATATAATAATCTCTCCCTTGTAGATTGTTAAGTGGATTTTAAAAGATGATGGTGACACATTTTCGAGAAACTAGACTGTGGGGGGGAAATCTTGATGGTGTATCCTGCAGCAGTTTCAGTGGCATTTTGTAACTTTTCTTTTATGTTGGTGTGGGACACCGTTCAATTCTGCAGTGAATTAGATGTTGTTTTAAACACCATGAATTGCCTCATAAACTGAAGGGAAGCAGAAGTGGTTAGAAGGGCCCCTTATAAAAGCCCGTTTAGTTTGTACGAACAATTTAAAATGTATGGAGCCCCTTTTGTGTGTTATTAAGAATAGTAGAAATGAAAATAACATTTTAAATAAAGTGACAGTATGACTTTATATGCTAATAATACTCCCCCAGACCACATAAAGTAGGCATTATTGACATCTGTGTTCTACTGAGGATAGTCAAAGAGATTAATCCACTTGCTCTAAATGACTCTGCTGGTGGCAGAGTAAGGATTCAAGCCCAAGTCTTTGCCTACTGTTCCTCATATAATTATATGCCTAGTCCTGTGACATTTTTTCTTTACAGGTTATTTTTGGTGAAAAATTAATCTACGACAATAGCAAAACAAAACAAAACAATTTTAGTATCCAAGAGGAAAGTTGCATAGGCCAACTCTTGTGCCCCATCCTCTTGCCCTACCTTTTGCTCCAGCTATTACCATGGAAACCAGCTACACGGTCTATCTCCCTCTTTTTGCCTCCATTTTCTGTCTTGGCAGTGCAGGACCTGCAGGAAACCACTGGGCTGTTCGCAGGCATGTACAAATCTGGAACTGAGAATTAACACACATGGGCAATCCTTGACCAATGGAGGGTGGTAGTTGGTCAATAAATGCTCCCTTCTGTATTTCTCCTCCTACCAACTCTGTAGTATACCTAGCATTCATTTTTTCCTCCTTTCCTTTTAACTCTTTCCCGCTCCCAACTGTTTCTTGGATTCATCTCTGTAAATTAATGACCCACGTGCAAGTCTTTTCCTCAGGCTTTGTTTCCTGGGGGAAATCTAAGCTAAGACAAAAGGTTTCTGCAAACACCAGCTTCAAGACCTCTCACTAAGTATAGTGAGCATTTGTTGTTTCTGTCACTCAATGTTCACTATTTCTTCCTATGATAATCATAGCTGGAATTCCTCTTTTTCTAACTCAGTCCACTTGGCTTTGGTGTGTCTGATTCCATCCCCTGACTCCACGTGGTCCAGGCACAGTCTAGGTTTGAAGATGAACATGTGACCCCATCAGATGCTCTGAGATTTTTACTGGGAACAGGACTCTTGCTCCCGTGTGCTGGGATGGGCCCCCTGAAAGGCTGAGAGATCTGTGATGCCAATGCCGTCATGTTGTGGGACTTGAGACTGGGGCAGGCAGGCCTAATTCAGGAAAAAAAGCCACATCCTGATCATATTATTTGAGTCCTGAATCTATCTATGCCCCAGACCAGATCCACCCCTGAACATTTAGTTTGTGTAAGCGCATAATTGCCTTTTGGCCAAGATGCTCACTTGCAATGCAAGTGTCTCAACCATTCTCCAAATCTTCAGAATCTCTACGGTTAGGCCTTTCTATGAACTAGTAAATATCAGGAGGCACCCCAATTCCCATCACATAAGTACCCTCCCAACAACACGACTTAAGGAAACTACCATGGGGAGATAGATTCTTTTCCCTACACCCATCCAATCAGACTGAAATGTTCTGGGTGAAATAATTTGTGGCACAATTTCAATCTTTCCTCCTAGAGGAGGAGCAGATTCTCAATATCTTTGCTAATGAGATCATGGAAGTTGTGGCTAATATGGAGTACTTTCTGCCCCGATGAAAGGGGTGAGTTAGCTGTGCAGTGACGGCTTTGATGTGACTCACTTTTTCTGGAGCCTTACCGTCCTGTTTCACTTTCTAGAGTTGCTGTTTTGGAGGAACACTCTGTACTAGGCTGTACACTGAGTTTATGCTAGAACCATGCACTTGCAAGCATCACTAGTGGTGGCTTAGATAGTCTAGGCTTTATCTTCCACCGTACTTCGTGCCTAGATTTTACTTTTTTGTTCTTATTTATGCTTGTTTCGCTTATCCAAATTCATGGCTTTCTTCCTTAGTCTAAATCAGTGTCTTCTGCAAACCTGTGTCTTCTGAGAAAAGATAACTCAGATTTAGAGGCGTTTTAACAGAAAGAACCTTTCCTTGAGGGTTAGTAGCTCCTTGCCCTCCATCTCTGCTTCTGCTTCTAGGTGTCAGTGCATTTATACCCTACCTGGAGATGTGGTGCAGATAAAGCCTCCCTAGGCAAAGGACTAAGAGCTTCGTTCCAGCTGCAGGATGGCTTAAGCTATTGAACGTGTCAGAGAGAGCTGCCTAGAGTTTGTCCGCTTTCTAAACTTTCTCAAACTCCACATCAAAGTATCTGTGTCTCCTTAAAGGATCAGTAAGTCCATAAGCTCGTCTCATCTATTAGCCGTTCTTAAAGCCTTTTCTCCACAGGTCAAGCAGTTTTGTAGTTTTCTTAGTTCTCAAAGGTGAAGAAAGCTTAAGAAGAGGTGCCCAGAGTCACTCTGGGACAAATAGAAGGACCTAGGGAAGGCTTGCTGACAGATGTCCTGAACTGAAAGGAGATGCCAGACTAAAGAAAGGCTCTGTTCATTTTAGCAGGCTCACTGAAGATTACCTTTTTCCTGAGGACTGGATGTACCAGTATCCATCTAATTATGTTCTCACTATTGGCTCAATCTTTTGAAGACAATGCTTTCCTTTGAGAATGATCTCTTTATCTGGCATTGGGGTTTCTATTATTTTTCACTGAGGGGCCCTGAGGCTCAGCCTTAAGTGCCGAAGGATGCCCATATGTTTCTTTGAGTTATTGTTAATTTTCTTTTTTTGTGAGGAAGATTTGCCCTGAGCTAATATCCATTGCCAATCTTCTTCTTCTTCCTTTTTTTTTTTTTTGCTTGAGGAAGCCTAGCCCCGAGCTAACATCTGTGCCTCTACTTTGTATGTGGGATGCCTGCACAGCATGGCTGATGAGTGGAGCAGGTCTGTGCTGGTGATCTGAACTATCCTGCTTTTGCCTATTGGTATGAGTTCATTAATGTACTTTTCAGCCAAAAGAATGGGGTCCTGCTAAGAAAGAAGATAACCGAGCAACAGGAGGAAGGAGGAAGGCAATTCTAGCTAGACTGGTAGCCTTGGACTGACTCGGTGCTTCAGTCGGCTTCTCTCAGGCCGTTGATGAGGGCCCCAGGTAAAATCCTGCTCTATTTAGGACTGCCTTTGGGGGCCCCAAATAATACCTGGTAAGATTTCTTACAGCTCATACTTTGCATAAAAAAAGAGAATTGCACAACTTTTACAAAAATATGCCTCACCAGCATCATCATATAAGATTTATAAATCAAGGTCTGGAAAGTACACATCTGACCTCACAGAACTGAGCAAGCTGTCTCAGCATGGCCAGTTTGAGGGATTTCTTAGCCACCCTGTTACACAATTGTGAAGTTCTTTATCAAGTCCGCCAGTGAGCTTCTCTTGGTAGTCATTTTGTGAAGACTTTAAAGCCGGTCATTAAATGTTAGTGAGCACGTGCTCTGTGCAAGGCGCTGCACTTAGCACTGAGGATGGTACAAAGAAGGAGAAGAAAGAGTTCCTGCCCTCAACACATTTACAGTCTTGACTGGGAAGCCAGAGCACAAAACAGACAAAACTAAACAATGAAATAAGAGTTTTGTAGGAACACGAGACTGCAATCTCGGAGATGTTACAAGGCAGCTTGGAATTACTAAGTAGGTTTACTCGGTATAACTAACATTTTCTATGAAGAATAAATGTATCCATTGTTGTTTTACATAACCTTAATATACATCACCACCCAAAGACAGATGTAGACTTTATTTCTGATGATGAATACCTCATGATTTATTTTACAGCTAAGAAATAGAAGCAAAGATGCTGCTGTTATTTTATTTCTCAAAACTAACAATTGATAGAACCAGATTGGAATTTTTTATGGCCCAGGAAAAGTGTACTGAGCCACTGAGAGGTCACTGTTACATGTCTTAAGAAGTCAAAGAAGCAAGATATGGTGGCGAAAAAAGGTTCTGGAGTCAGATGGGACTAGGTTCACGTCTAAGATTTGTCTTGACCATCTGTGAGCTGTGTGACCTTAGGCAATTTAGTTAATCTCTCTAATGTTCTATTTACTTACTGGTAAAACAGAGACAATAATATCTCTGTTGCAGGGATTTTGAAGGGATAAATGATTTAATGCACATAACGCACCTGGCATGATAACACAACATGTGAAACCAGTAGGCACCCCATGATGATAGCCTGTAGACTGATGTAACTATACACATCTGAACTGCCTCTTGTCAGGTCATTTTGAATGTCCACATGGAATGACCAGGAATTGTGCCATATTCTGAGGGGCCAGGTTAAATTATGCTGGGCTCTATCTTGACTAGAGGTTATGCAATTTTAAGTGCCCAATATATAATGATGATAATTTAAGATGTTATTGGTCTCCATAAATTTTAAAAAAAATCTAGAATTTCTTTTTACTAATTGATAATTGGTAATTCATAATTGGTAAAAACATTTTCTAAACTTTATTTTTACAAACAAGATCCATGATATCTTCTAAGATAAAAATGATAACACAGTTGATATTGCTGGTAGCACTGTTTGAATCAGAACTATGGTTTAGTCACAGAAAAACTTATCTGCATTGTCACAGGGATGGTACTTCTCTGCAGGGAGGTGACGAAAAAGCACTTAGAGAAGGAAGTGGTTGAAACTTCTGGTTGTCAGGGTCAAAGGCATTTATATCACACAACATAGACCATTTTATACACGGAAGTTGTTATTGTGCCCCCCTCAAGTTCATATGCTGAAGTCCTAACCCCCAGGACCTCAGAATGGGACTGCATTTGGGATAAGGTCTTTAAAGAGGTGATCAGGGTAAAATAAAGCCATACAACTGGCATCTTTATGAGAAGAGGAAATTAGGACACAGACAGGTACAGAGAGAAGATGAAGTGAAGACACAGGGAGAAGATGTCCATCTGTAAGCCACGGAGAGAGGCCTCAGAAGAAACCAACCCTGCCGACACCTTGCTTTCAGACTTGTAGCCTCCAGAATAGTGAGAAAATAAAATAAATTTCTGTTGTTTAAGCCGTGCAGTCTGTGGTACTTTGCCCTGGCAGCCCCAGCAAACAAATACAGATACCAAGGTAGGCCTAAAGAATTGAGAGCTTATAACTTGGGGCCAGGATGATTCCATCTGGATCTGGTCACTATTTTCCTCAAAGGAAAAAAATTAAAGAGGAGCTTGGGAATTTGGGATTGACTGCGCCAGTTACTTAGGCTGCTAAGCCACACCCAAAATGCAATATTAAATATGGAAGTCACAGAAAAGAGAACAAACTGTGTTTTAACTGAAATCATTTAAAATGTGTGAAAAACCAGCTGGACTAGCTGGGGACTGAGAATTTGCCATTAAAATAAAGATTAAAACCCTAACTACCCAAAATTTGGCTTGTAAACAACAGTATGGAAATGCGATTAAGTTCTTAAGGTAAATAGCTAGGCAGATCTGAATTCGACACTACAATCTAACACTTACAAGTAGTGTGGTTTTGGTCAAGTTACTTAATCTCTCTAAGCATCTGTTTTCGCATGTGTGAAAAGGGGTACCATATATGCTTGCTATAAGGATTAAGTGAGTTAATAATGAGGTGTGTAAATGTGTAATAAATATAAGCTGTTATTATTATTTATGTCAATATTAAAACACAAAGTTGTTTAAAGGGTAACTTGCTGATGAGGAAGAAATACATGTTTTTGCAGGCAAGCTGTGGAAGAACCAACATTCACCCGCAGTGGTTTACACAAAGGTACCAAATGCTGTGGATGTGAGGCAATATTCTTATCTAATTGCTGCCATGGCTGATGGAGAGACCCTGATGGTTCTATAATCTCAAGTATAATAGTGACAAATTACCGTACGATGAAATATCCCCAATATCCTTACAAGACTGTTCACTAAGGGGGTAGAGGTACTTCTTTGGGGCAGGGTGGTCTGTGGTTGCTTACGGTGTTCTTTATTGATTCTTTTGAACTGTGGGTGGTTTTCTCTTCTAGGTACCTGTATGTGTATGTTAGAGGAAGTAGGATATGATTAGTGACCTATTTTTAGATTTCATATAACTCTTAGCTTTGCCTCTGTTATCATAATTCCAGACACCATAGCTTCCTTGGTTACCACTGCTGTACCAGCTCCTTTTACATTTTGTGGTAAACCAGTTGATCATTGAGTCTGAAGAAAATGAAGCATGCAAAGCTAAAGGTCTAGAAACATGTTTCTTTCACAAACCTTAAAGAGGAGTAGTGACTCAGACCTGGGTGAGCACAATGTTACCCAGGACCTCTCAAAATAGTACTGTTCTTTCCCCTGAAGCTGTAGGGATTAGTGCTGTGGGCCTGGGAGTTCCTGAACTGAGTGCCTCCTGGACTTCCCCAGGGCACAGCGTGGGCCCCTGCACCTTCCTGGAGGAGGGTGGCGCACCTCGGTCCCCGTGGACACCCTTCCTGCCACCTGCCGTAGTTGAGCTCCCCAGAAAGGAGAGTAGGACATATCCTGGGGGAGGTGGAGAGAAGAAAGCAGGGTTCCCAGGCAACAAAGCGCCACAGAGAAGCCTACGGCAGCTTCATGTACCCCAGGGGAACTGACTTTAGTAGGGGACAATTTCCTCTCTATAGCTCCAGGCATGGTGCATAGTCACCCTTCACAAGCACATCAAATCCTTTCTGAAGCAGGCCTTGCCTGGAATGTTATGTTACTTTCTCCAGAATATTGTTTGAAATTAAGAGCCTAAAGTCATAAATACTTTTCCTTCTTGCTTTCTCCTTCCAGAGTGGAAGGCCTTATAGAACTTCTTTGGTAGAAATGTTCATAGAAATTTGGGGGCTATTTCCAAAGCAGGATGGTAATACAGACGTATTCTTTCTGGGAGGGCTGAAGGGTGACCTAGTCAAATTGGAAGAAAGACGATCCGAAACATGTACATTTGATGGGGATAAGAAACCTGGAAAGCAGTAATGCCAAAGGGGAGTTGGGGTGATAGGAGAGCAGCCAGACTGCAATGAGAGAAGTCAGCGTGAAAGGCCAGGCCTATTTTCGGACACGTACCCTGAGTCATGGAGCAACAGAGACCAAAGGTGACAGCCGGTGTCTCGGCTCCTCAGTGAGTAAGCATCTGGAATATCACTTTGATTTTTGTAAAGCTCAGTTTAGGGCATAGAACCTTAGGGAATTTGGAGAAGGGTAAGGAGAAGGAGTATGGAGATGAGGAAGACTCAGGGAATCTGATCAGAGGAAAGATTAAAAGGAGCTAAATATGGGTAGCTAATAGTAGGATGGTAATAATCTACTAATTCCTGACACCCTAGAAGGCAAGCATTATTTATAGTTGGAGATGGTATATTTAGAAGATAAGAGATAGGAATTGAAAGGCTGAATCGCACAAGAAAATGCTCTGGCCAACTGTATTAGCTGATATAACACACCATTTCCCAAGGAAATCCAGTGTGTGTGTGTTTGTGTGTGTGTGTGAGAGAGGACTCCATCACTGAGATATTTGAAAGTAGATGTTCAGTATAATGGTAGTATAAGCTTCTCTGGATCAGAGACCATTGCAGCACTAAATGACCTAATCTACAGAGCCCCAAGAACAGGGCTCTATGAGAATATTTTATAATTTCATTGCTTGATCAAAGTGAATTATACCTGTGGTCACCTGGTTTCTAAACTCGGAAACAAGTGTCCATGTGTAGCTCCTAGAACCCAGACACTTAGGAAATGAACCTGACAATGCTCCTCTAAAATGTAGTCTTCCTTAAAAATATATTGATTTGATTCTTAGAGTCTATTCTGTGATAACAAAAGGAATTCTACCATGGCTGAGAAGTAGAGGGCTTGGATCTCACGTCGAGGAAGCATGGTTCTTCCATAGTAGATGCAGGGAGGCCCATAGAGCAAAGTAGAAGTCAAGGACCACACTCAGGTAAAGACCCCATCAATAACTTTGATACCTGAATCCTAGAGGATGCTGTGGCATGTATGGTTCCTGTTACAGGATTGTGGATCTGGTTAAGTGTTTGGAAATCCATGGAAGATGGTACACTGTCTGTACAAGCATGGATTTTGATTCGGACTAAAACAAGCTATCCTTTTGTTAATTACAGTTTCAAAAACAAAAGTTTGCTGCTAGGTTTGGAGGAAAGCTTGGAAAAGCCTCTGGACTTGGATCCATGCAAGCCTTCTCAGACATCAGGGGTCTATGAGGGGCCGGATATTTTTACTGTCTATTTTTTATTTATAAATAAGTCCTACGTCCCAGGTGCTGGAAAGCTAATCCAGGCTGACAGATTTCCTTACTTGACTGTCTTGGCTTTCAATGGTCTGTGTCACTGCTATTAATAGTAAACTCTATATTCTTGAAGAGTTTTTCTTGTCTACTCTGCCAGTCCCACAGCGGACTTTGGTAAGAGAGTTGGGGTTGGGCTGGAGGAAGACAGAAGCAATTAAGTAGAGGGAACAAGGAGGCAGCAAAAGAAGAGAAGCCAGGAATTTCTCAAGGGAAATTACCCTTAAGCTGACTTTGAAACTTTCTTTGATACATTCTTCCAGCAATTGGTTTTAAAGTCTAAATAATACAAGAATTAAGGAGCTCAACAGGACCCATGGATAGATGGAAAGTGATTCCGATTACCAGATTAGTTGGCCTCTATGAGAAGGGGACTCAAGAGATAAACTTGTTGAGTGAGCTTCTTTTCTGGCTCCCTTTTCCTTAAGCAAACATAAAAATAGTCCTTTTAAAACAGAGCAATATGTATCTTTTTGATAGTCTCTTACTTTGGTTTTCAAAATGCATTGCAATTTGGTAAGAAATTCCAGTCAATTTTGGTGCTTTTGTGTCTTGCTTATTTATCCTACTGTGGCCCAAGGTCTCAAGCAAAGATTGCACAGTGCCCCCAAATACTTTAGAAGCAAAACCTTTGTTAATGGAATTCTGTGGAAATAGAATTTATGCTTAACTCCTAGTTAAACATAAAACCCCTTTTGCTTTAATCCTTGGTGTTGAAATCCTTTCTAAAACGTTTACATTTGCTTTTATGTCTGTGCATGGACATGGTCTAACCTGGCTCTGATGATTCAGCATCTTGTAGCCCCCAATTCTAATAATGTTTTTTGTAGAGGGAGAAGGTAAAGAAGATTGGAATGGGTATAAGCCTTAGCTGAAAAGGCTCCATTATATGATTGTGTTTAAATCCTGTAACAGACTGGCATTCCTGGTTGAGTTCTAAATATCTGCAGACTTTAGCTCCAAATACTGCTACTCCTTTAGCAGATCCAGAACGAATCCTTTGCTTTCATGTTATCCCCTCCTAGGAGAGTCATGAAGCCCTGACAATGAAGACTGAGGGAAGGGCTGTGTCCACAAACAGGACAAAACCCTCATAGGAGCTATTCTGCAGGAACTTTCAGTCCTGAGGCCGAGTGCTCCTGCGTTTCTGTCTTGACATGTAAGAAACCAGGATGGACCCATGAAGCCCATAGACTGCTGGCTCTTTCCCAGCACAAACAGCTGAGGAAGTGTAAACGCGTTCATTCATGTGGGGCGGAGTCATCATGCTGCAGTCTGTCTTGGCGCTCCCTTTGAGTTCACGGAAAAGTGCCAGGTTGGAAGACACAAATAGCCTATCCGAAAACAGTTTTTAAACATCTCCTTGCTCTCACCCTTTCCATCCTTGTCGCCAGAATGATGGCAATGTAGATCACATGAGAAGGACAAGAAAGTGGTTGCAGGTCAGGATTCCTATTTGCCTTGGCTTCTCTTGCTTGTTATGGAGACAAGGAGAGAATCCGCTGCATCAAACTTCTGCATAACCTCTTTCAGCTGTAGGATTTACCACATTTATGAAGCAAATGGCCAAATAAATTATAGCTGGGTCAAGGACAAGAGGATTTAGCCAAGGGAACCCCATGGTTCCTTGCTTCTCATGAATGATGTATGGAATGAGGTAATGCAACCAAAATTAAGTGTGAGCTGCAGAGTCACTTTGCACACAGCTGGCAGTGTAGCTTTTTGATGACTATATGATTTTTTTAAATGTCCTGGAGCATCAGAAGGCCTGAATTCTAGAATCGCATTACCTTGCAACCTAATGTCACAGGTATTTCTGGCCTTCAAGGAAGTGGGCTGTCTCCAAGGGGGAGTGCCATGGATATTTTGACATTAGGAGGTTTGGAAAACCCTTTCCTCTAATTGTTCCTTCCTCCCCATTTGAGGTCTTAGCCTTCCGGTCTAGAGAATCATCATGATTGTTATTGGAATCTCGGGGGATGGGAAGGTGTGGTTAGAGAGGATAAGAAATGAAAATCTGAAATGGAGCAGTATATCCAGAGGGAACTAATTGGCTAAAGCAGAGTTTGCAAAAAGAGCAGACTCCATGATCCTTTACCTGAGACTGTATTTTTGATGTTTACTATGGGCCTCCTTTTCTGGCTCACGAACTTTCCTTCTGAGCAAGGGAATCAGGGAGACATGGGTTAGCCCCCGTTCTGGCTATGTAGCCTCGGGCCTCACCTGCAAGCTGAGAGGGAACATCTGCCACAAAAAAGTGGTTTTTGAGGATTGATGTAATGTCAATGGCCAACAAATATCAATTCCCTCCTTCACTCTATTTTCCCTCTCTCTTTTTTTCTTTTCTTGTTGACTTTCCTCTTAACATGTTGGTAGATGTTTATCTTGAAGTTGATAAAGCTTCTGCTTGTAAAGTGGGCTATCAGCCTGCTCTTTTAGGAAACTCTGCTTCAGCCAATTAGTCCTTTTGGAGGAAAACATTCTGAAGATTACGAGAGAGAGAGAAACACTATTTAGGGAATAATTCTGGGTGCATATGAGGATTGAGAAGCAGGTAAGAATGAGGACATTTTATCCATCATGGGTAAAAATGGAACAAGATTCTTATAATCCATTTGTTTTCTATGGTATCCTGAGCATTAGCAAGGTGCTGCTTGAAAGACAAGAAAAAAGATCCTCCATGGACCTGTGCCTATTTATTTGATTTTATCCTGCCTACGTTATTTGGGAAACCGCTAAGCTGAGAAATTTTTATAAAAAGAGCTGTTTCCTGGGGTTCCTGGCAGAAGCAAATACAACATTGACATGGTGGGATGAACCCTTAGTCCAAGTCTCACAGGATTCCCACACATAAATACCTGTTTGAACATGAGCTCATGATACATAGTTGTAAGAACACAAGAAAACAATCTACCACAAATGTGCATTAGCAGACATTAAAAAAGACGTTAGAATTAGATAGTTCCCCACAATTTAAGTGGTAGAATCATTCAATGGAAGCTGTGAGAATAATGTTTTAAATGATTAAAGACGTAGAGTAGGAATTTAAAATACGAAAAATGAACAAGCTATTATAAAAATTCATTTAAAAAAAGAAAAGGCAGATTTTAAAAGAACTACTAAAACTGCTAGAAGGGAATGTAACTGAATGCAATTGAAGTGAGAATTAGTAAACTAGAAAATCTAAAAAAATTATCCAGAAACTAAAATTGAGAGATAAAGTGAGGGGAAGTATGTAAGACAGGTGGCAATACATGTAGAAGAAAATTAAAATTTTACATATGTTAATCATAGTTCCTAAAGGAAAGAATAAAGGGAGTAGGAGAAAGGCAATACTTGAAGAGATAATGATGAAGAATTTTCCAGAGTTACAGTCCTAAGTCCTTATATTCAGGAAGTGCAAAAAATCTCAAGCAGATTACCTTAAAAAAATATACTAGACATACTGAAATGAAATCTCAGAAGTCAAAAGACAAAGAGAAAAATCTTAGAAACAACAAAAAAGAAACAGCATTTTATTTATAAGAACTGACAACAGACTTTTCAATAACAAAAAGAATATTATTTTCAAAGTTCTAGTATAAAATTTTATTAAGTCCAGTAATTATGAGTGAGATGCAAGAAGGAATGATGAACACATAAATTAGTAAGCATGCGATAAATCTAAATTAGTATTGACTTGATAAAACAACAGTGTCGACAATGGCATGATTTAGAGGGTAAAAAGACAATGGAAAATTAAAAGCTATACAAAAGTAATGTGCAAGATGGGGAGGCACTGACTGGATCTAATGTGCTCTCAGTTCTTGTATTTTCTTGGAAGAAAATAGAGAGCATTAATTAACTTTAGATTTTGTTAAGGTAAGTATGCATATTAAAACTTTAAGGATAACCACTAAAAAAAAGAGAAATTAGAAGATAAACATGTAACTTCCAAACCAGGAGAGAAAGAGCAAGGAGTAAAGAAAACTCATTTAGTTTAGTAGAAGCCAAATAGGAGATAAATATACCTTAGGGTAAATAGGAAACACAAAATAAGATGACAGTAATAAGTTCACATATATCAGTAATTACAATAAATGTAAATAGACTAAACTGTCCAGTTAAAAGATCAAGATTATCACATTGGGTTGAAAATAAAAACAAAACAAAAACCAGAGACATATCTAAAACATAAAGACCCCCAAAGTTAAAATGAAAGGATAACAGCAGATACGCCAGACAAATTTTAACCAAAAGAAAGCTGATATAGCCAAGTTAATTGCAAACAAAGTAGTGTTTAGCTATTAGAGATAAAGATAAGCTTTAAATAAGAATAAAAGAAATAGTATCCCAGGAAGATACACATTCTTTTCAAGGACTCATGGGCTATTTAAAAAACCTAACCATGTATCATTACAGAGCAAGTCTTGGTAAATATAGTAAATGTCAAAAAAGCATATACACACCAAGCTCTCTGACTACAATGGGATTAAGAGAGAAACCAATAAGTAAAAGATTTTTTTAAAAAACCCAATACTTTAGACAATTAAAAATAACTTTATTTCTAAATAAATCATAGATCAAATAATTAATAACAATGGAAATAAATATTTATAATTATACAATAATGAAGTTGTCATAGATAAAAGTAGTGTGATGGGGCCAAAGTACTACTTAGAGTATAATTGACAGCCTTAACTATTTCTACTAGAAGAGAAGAAAATCAGGACTTAATGACTTAAGAATCTAATAAAAGAACAGAATAACTCAAAAGAATTAAAAGAAAGGAAAATATGAGGCAGGGAATATAAGCTAAGAAAACTAAAAGCTAAAAGCTAGGAAGTTTCAACAAAATCCAATAACTAACCTTCCTGTGCTTCCTTATGCATTCTGTCCCTAGGAATGTGGGGTGGTTTACCTAACTGGTAAGTTTGAGAGGCATACACTGAGCTTACTCAACTCAGCTCTGCCCTTCTTTCAGAGGAAACCCGCCCGGAGTCAGGATAAATTTTCCTCTGCTCCTCCGTGCCACAGATCTTACCCAGGCAGCCCTTTTGGAAATTCTGCTTACTCAGGAAGTCAATCTAGTTCTGGCTCTTGTATTAATCTACAACCTCCAACCTAGCCTTTATCAGTAGTAACGATACTCCTTTATTTGATTTCTCAATTTGTTCATAACCTAGGAAGAAAAGAGGGAAAACACAAATACATCGTTTTAGGAATGAATAAGAAAACATTGGTAAGATGTAGTAGATATTAAAGAAAAATGAGTATACTATGGCTAACCAAATGCCAATAAACTTAAAAACTTTGATGAAGTAGACTATTTCATAGAAAAATATGAGTTTAAAACAGAATCAAAAAGAAATAGATAAGTAGTTACGACCATTAACAAAATTCAGTCTTTTGTAAAAATCTACACACATGCTTGTTCATGTCTATACACACACATTTCAAACTCCTAATTTACAGTGAGTTCTGTCAAACAGTAAATCTTACACAAACATTACAGATAAGAAAAGGAGTGAATGCTTTCCTATTCATTTTATGAGACTAGTGTAACTTTGATAGAAAATCAGATAAACTTGATATGAGAAACAAAAAAATGCCAAAATGAAAAAGGAAATTTGAACAATAATTACTAATAAACGTCTGACCCAAAATCATAAATACAATATTTGCTAATCAGAATCCAGCTGTGTCTTTATGAGTTTTATATATGTGTATTTGTGTGCATGTGTGTGTGGGTAAATGAAATAGGGGTTAACAACAGAACCCCTTTAATGTAATTTAGCATATTAACTAAAGAAGAAATATATAATAATTTAAACAGAAGCAGAAAAAGCATTCGAAAAATTCAATGTATTTTCATCATCAAAACTCTTAGTAAAATGGAAAAGAGGGGAATATTTGGCAAAGTATATCTACCAAAATTTTTGAGCAAACCTTATACTCTATGGTGTGATCTTCAAACAGGAGTAAGACAAGAATGCTCGTCATCACATGGTCTACTCATCAATGTACTGGAAATTCTAGTCAGTATATTAGACAAGAAAGAAATGGAAGATGTAAGGGTTGGAAAAGAAGAAAAATCTTTTTCAAGTAATAAAGTACTTAATTCAAGTAATAAAGCTGCTGGATGAAGGATTGTTGTAGGTTGGTTTCCCTGGGAAGCTGACTCTGAGCGGAGATTAGCACATGGAGAGTTTGTTAGGTTGTGTTCTTGATATCAGCAACCTGTAGAAGGAAGAGGAGTGAAGCAAGACTGGGCAAAGGGAGAAGCTGAGCTGTGATGCAGTCCTAAAGAAGGCCCCAGAGAACCCCATGGGAAGATCTGAAGCTGGCAAGTCCCTTTAGAATTGTTCCAAGTTGGAGAGAGGAGGCCAGGCCTTTATATCCCCAGGTTGACCAGTTACTGGGTGCAGGATGCCCTGGGAAGGGGCATTGCTCTGGGCTTGGCAGCTCTTTGGCTGATGAGGTCTAACTGCTGGCATTACTTCCTGCGCTTGAGGGGTGAGTGCTGAAGGGGGATCTGGGAGGCACTGGGATCTACCTGTTCACCTAAGTTCTGGGTACCATTCCTTCAGGATTTCAGTGGGAGTCTTTTCCTTTGGGGAAATTTGTAAGAGGAAGATAAGAGAGATGAACTAAAGCTCCCGTTGTTGTAGCTGGTGTTGAGGCCACAACTGATCCTCATTGATCCCTGCTGTGCTATGCATTCTAAATCCCCTTCATCCTTAGCCAGCACTTCTGCTCGTCTCAATTGTCCATCTGGTGGGTGACCAAGGTGTTCATTGCTAAGAGTTCTGTGACCCTGGTCAGTGGTGCCCCTCTCAGGCCAGGGTTGCTGCAATTGTCCAATTACCATCAAAATTGGGCAGGAGAGTACCAAGAAGCACCCAGGTGCGTCACTTAAATGCCAAATACATTTTTCCCTGCCTACACTGTGTAACAGTAACCCTACCTTCTTCTGGTAATGTATTAATGCCCCTGCCGCTCTGAACCTGCAACTCATTATGCTAATTGCCTCTAACAGTTAAGTGCTGCCATCTGGCCTCTATTGTTTCAGGGTCCTAGTATCCCATTGCTCTCAATGAGCCCAGTTCTGTAACAGCCTCTGCTACTGTCATTCCTGGCCTGCAGAGGGGAGCCACTGCTGAAATTAGCGAGGCCAGTACTCCTCCCATCAGCACGTTCCTTATTGCTTTGGGCCCTCCTCTGGAGCATCATCATCCTATGGATTTTTTAGTCTTACATGTTAAGTCCACTCTTATATGCCTACTTATCTGAGGTTTTTTTTTACTGTTTCTTCTTATTTCTGCCTTGGCAATTCAGGTATTTCTACCTTCACTTAGTGCAGGCTAGGGTCAAACAAACTTTTTCTATAAAGGGCAAAACAAACTTTTAGGCTTTGTGAGCCACAACCAGCCTTGTTTGCATATCTTCTTTGTTTATTTTTTACAGCCCTTTAAAAATGGAAAAACACATTCTTAGCTTGTGGGCACGAAGCTGGATTTGGCCAGCAGAGTGTAGTTTGCAAACCCCTGGGCTCTCACTTTTTCGTGCTTCTGGGAGCCCTGCTAGCCGGGTGTTTACCCAATCTCCAAAGGTCCGTAACAGGACCCGTGTTCAATCCCATGTCCTGCCACAGTGACCCTCAACTGATAAACTTTCCCTTCTTCAACTTTGTACTCTGCCTCCCATGAACCAGCATCCTCAGGATCCAGCCCAGTGCATACTCTCCTGGCTCTTGCTGGGACATGTTTTCTAGGTCCCACAGCTCCTTTTTGGTGTATGTTCTTTCCTTCTTTATCAGGCTCAGAGCATCCTGGCTGGGTTAACCTTAGATACTGTCCTAGTTGTCAGGAGAGGAGGTGGAGGTGGATCCCAAGAGAGATGCATATTGTCCTGTGGGGAGAGGCCTCTTCAATATACGCAAGGAAGAGGGAAAGAGCTAGACCTTAGCAGGGAGGAGTGGGCCACTTCTACGAGCTCAGAGCGTTCTGGGGAATGTGGAGACTAAAGAGCGTCAGGTGTATCAACATAGGTGTCCTGTTCCTGTGAGAGGGTTCATTCTTTCCCAGCCAGGGCTCTGAACTTACACAGCCAACTGTATGAACTGAGAGCTTAATCTTCTTTGGAGCTCTGGTTTGCAAAAATTGAGAAGTCTGCAAATCCCAAGTGTTGGTGAGGATTTGGGACGAGGATACATTCATATGCTGCTAGTGGGAGTGGACATTGGAGCAACCACTTTGGAAAGCAATTTGGTAACATCAAATAAAATTTAAAATGAACTTAATTTTCACCCCAGCAATTCTCTACTACCTTAAAGATATTTTTCCCATGTGGATAAGAATGTTCGATTTAGTATCATTGGTAATGGATGGAAATTAGAAACCGCCTTAATTTCCACTCACTCGAGAATGGATAAATTGAAGTATATTCATACAAGGACATAGTATTCTGAAATTAAAGTGATCTAGAGCCACTTGTCTCAGTGTGGATGGGCCTTAAAAGTAAAATCTTAAACCAAAAGTAAAAAAAAAAGTTTAGAATATTTATAGCATAATGTTGCATTTATGTATTTCAGATATATATTATTATTACATATTGCATATATACATTACATATATTACATGTTTGCAACATATTATACATATATTACCTACATAATTTATTATGAAATATTGTGAAAACATGAATGAGAGTAAAAAACCAAATTAAAGATAATAATTCCTTCTGCAGAGGGGAGTGTGAGAAGGAGAAGAATGGGACTGAAGAAGGGGCTTTCATCATATCTGTAATATTTTTTTTCCCTTGAAAAACTCTGAAGCTCTAAAGATAGAAGGCAAAATGTTAAGCTTTGACAATGCAGAGTGGTGGGTACTTGAAAGTTTGTTGTTTTATTTTCTATGCTTTTTGGTATGCTTGAATTACTTCAGAATTTAATAAAAGAAAAAAATTGAGTTTAAGTAAACGGACTATATAAGGAAAAATCTGTTGTTGTAATTTGATTAAAATTAAAGTCACAAATCCTTGTTTCTGACCAATGAAACCCAACTTTCATAAACCATGGCATTTAGCTTGATAAACTCCATCTCAGACCTTACACGGACTCTGAAAGAAGATAGGCGGACATGAATGAATTGAACGTACTGAAAGTCATCAGGGGGAATCTCTTTAGTCTCTCTTCTCTGGGGATTCTGAGGTTGGGAAAGGGGAAAGAATGTTGGTCCAGGAAAAAGCTCAGCTCAGGAACCTCCAAGGAGATTCAGCAACTTGTGCAGTGCCTAACCCAAGGCCTCTCCAGTTCTGTTCTCAGTTTCAGCTTTCCTGCTGTTCACATGATCCCCTTGCATCCTGGTGTCTCTATGGGCTCATTAACTCGCTTCTCTAGGTGCTGTGGTCAAGAAGCAATGAAGCTGTGGCATTCCAGGCCTTTCAGTACAGCGAGAGCATGGAGGCTGTAGGGCTGATAACATCTCCTTGTCTGTCCAATGGAAATGGAAAGACTGGGCTGTGCTGAAAGCACTGATGATCAAAGCCATGTGGAGGGAAAACTTGGAGAGTCAGTGTTGGAAGAAACTTTAGAGAGCATCCAGTTAAGCTTTTGTGTGTGTGCATTCAAATCTTTTGTTGCAACAGAGTAGGTAAAACAGGTGGTCATGAAACTGCTCTGGTTAAAGCAAATGGGGAGACCCCAAAGTCTAGTCCTTTATATTCCTGTTTCTTTCTCCTTCCCCATCCCTCCCCTCTCACTCACACTCTGACCAGCCTCTGGGAACACAAGGTGTAAAACACTGTTCACGTCCAAACCCTTCATTTGACAGATGAAGACATTGACCTCTACTGGAATGCTGTGATTTGCTCAAGGTCACACTCAGCGAGTGGGGTGGAGCCCCTCCACCCCTGCCAGTGTCCTTTGTTTCTTAATTTTTCTTAGAATAGAGCCAAGATAAGCAGGCTATATTGAGGTTTTCTTCCTCCTTTCCTTCTTTTATTTATTTATTCTCTGTACTCTAGAATTAAAAAAGACAATTTTGAGTATTTTTACATCAAGCCATGATATTACCATCCTTCTGTGTTACAACTTATTTCATGGAGCTCCGTGTGAAGGAATCAGAGTTAATTCTTATGTGTTATGGTGATGGAGGAGAGAGAGGGATATAGACTAATTCCACGTGAGGGAGATAGGAGATAAATGTTAAGAGGGAGAGGAACGCCCCATTCTGCCTGTTCTCAAACAGCTCTCTCCTGGACCCCACTCTTTTATATAAGAATTTGAAAGCTGCACTTTCAAAATGCCAAAATTATCCCTCCAGGTAAAACCCATCGATTACTTGCACCGCAAAGTGAATATAAATAACATTTCATGAGCACTTTCTACATGCCAGGCACTATGCTAAGTGTTTCACATGCATTATCTTATATAATCCACACAATAATGGTATGAGGCAAATACAACTATTATCTTCGTTTACCGAGAGATAAATGGAAGTTTACAGAGGTTAAGTATTTCACCCAAAAGCACACAGCTAATAAATAGCAGAGTCAAGATTTGAGTTCATGCTCTTAGTGGCTATGCTGTTCTGAAGTGGGCAGTCAGTCATATCCAACTACTACCCAGTCAGAGAAGGGATGTTTCAGCGAGTGTGCAGAAGAAGGGGTAATTAATTACAGAGCAGGTGGGCGTGGCTTTTCTTTCCATTTTACAACCAGGCTTAAGTTACTTCTGTATGTATTTTGATTAGAGATTCCCAAGAATAAATAAAGTATAAAGAAAAAAGACTTATCTAAATATAACCAAGTTCCAAGAACCAAAAATTGCACTTAAATTATAAGATTTGCTGTAAACACTTACGTAAATGAGAGCATAAGTTCTGAGAGGACTATATGCCATCAGACCTGATTTCCCATTGCCTTTGTAGACTTTCAATTCTTAAAATCAGCTTTACAGTGAGAAGAGACTGTTAAGGATACTTAAGCAATATAAAAGTTAATTACTGATTATCCATCTCAAAGAGAGGTAAGCTGGATATTTAAATAATTAAATACTTAAAAAAATCTCTTTTTGCAAATGATGTCAGTCTTCACATCATTCACGTTATTTGCAAGAAACAGTCTACCAAATTTAAACTGACTTAAGCAACGAGAATATTTATTAGGGCTTATAGCAGGCAATTCAGAAGTAGAGTGGGCTTCATAGTTGACTGATTCGACGACTCAAAAAAATGTCATCAAAGGGCCAGCTTCTCTCCTCTTCATTCTACTGTCTTAAACTTCACCTTCATTCTCAGATTGGTTTTCCTTGTGTTCACAAAATGACTGCCAACAACATTTGGGTCTACGAGTCTCCTTATTCACATACAGTGAGGAAGAGACACCGCCTTCCTATTGCTCTCTCTTAAGAAGCAAGAAGAACATTCCCAGAAATCTCTTTTTCTTCTCACTGGCTGGAGTCAAGGGTCACATGACCGTTTCTTAGCCAGTCTCTGGGAAATGGATTGAGATTACTCAGAGTCAGCCAGGTCTCTCTCTTTAAGTGAGTTCATTCTCTCAGACACCATGACTTTTTATCAATAAGAGAGAAGTGGAGTGTATGTGACAGAGGTAACCACAGCCCCCAGTATAGAATTTGCCTGTACCAGATGGACACCATGAATCATTGACATATTCCAGAGACATGTGTTAAATATCTGCCATCTGCTCAGAACCAAGAGATCCTACAGAAAAGTTACACATAAATCCATTTTCCTATTAGGTGACAAAAATGACAAACTGTAGCTCATGCTCTTTCTGCTTTCTCCTCCCTACTGTTTGGTGTAAGCACTCAACAAAAATCCCAACACAGCCAAAGATTGGACTAAAGATGGAGACTAAGCCTAAATTGATGACTCCAAAACAAGGAAACGGACCAAATTCAGTCAACCACTTAGTTTCTAACCAATTATTTTATTAAACACAATGCTTTAGAGGAATCAATCTTTCTTTTTACACCGTCCAACTTCTCTTTATCAGATGATAGATTACACTGACTTAACCTTTAATTCTTGAGAGCATTGGGCATGCATCTCCATCACCCACAACTCGTCAATTTGACAGCTAGCAACTTTACTCTTGGGCTTATGATATTACATACTTACATGTTTTATTTTTGGAGGAGTAGGAGAAGGGCCCCCAAATTCTTATATACAGAGCTCAGAGTGTCCTATATTGGGAGGATGATTTCATGTGTAAGTGTGAAATACTTTCAGAAGCACTTCCCTTGAAAGTTATTGAGGTATGGGTGCTGGGAACGAATTATGAGTTGTCTTACACTGTGGTTTAGCAAGATTTGAAGTGGGTCAAATAAACAATTTTAACCGTCTCTCTTTTTTTCCCTAACAGCACAGCCGACTACACCTGCCTCTTTATTAACCACAAAAAAAGTGAAAACCTAGCAACATTAAATTAAATCTTTTTCTGCTTTGCACTAGTATGCCCACGGAGAGTGCTAAAGCCAACTGGAAGATTTAATGCTTAGAGAGAGCAAAGGATTATTTGCTTCTGCCCCAGCAACAGAGGTATTGTAAGAGCTCTGATCACTTAAGAGAGGCAGGACACAGGCGTGGACTCCCTTTCGGTCTCTTACTTAGATTTTTAAATTCTTCTTGGCTTATTTATTTGTTGAAGAGATTATAGCATAGTCTAGAGCAGTGGTTTTTCTGAGTTTGTTCTTCTGGTTGACTCCCAGGCTGATCACCAATAGTACTTGCGTTTATAAAGAGATAATCTATATTTTTGCTTTTAGCATCATTTTGTCATTTCAGTATTAGCTCATAAAATCCAAGAAGCATTCTTTTATAATTATAGCAAGTGTTTTGATGGTGGAATGAATAGAGAGGGGAGGAGAGGGGAGGGATGTGGGAATAGGTGACCTGAGGATTATTTTGCTGTGCCAAAATGGCAACATGGGGCTTTGGCTTGCCACTGTCCTAAATCTATGACTTTTCAGAGCTCAGCCGTTCACCTTCAAATAACTCTATTTTATTATTTTTGTTTCTTATGGAGATCAGACACCAACTCCCACATGTCTTTTACCATGTAAACTTTTATACAGATCTAAATATGAATTCCACCTGTGTCAGAATCTTTCATACACAGAGTTTGAGACCCACTGCACCAGAACTTTAAGAATACTCTGAAGAACGAAATCGATGGCCAGTTGGGAGAGTAAAACATGAGGCTTTCTGGTTGAGTCTACATCCAACCTGTTTATACAACTGATTTTTTTTAAACATCAAGGACTTGGTGAGTTGTAGACATGTCTCCCCCATTGTTCCCTAGCCCAGTAAACAGAATATCATCCACCCTTGTTTAGATCAGAAACATGGGAGCAATCCTTAATGCTTTGCTTTCTGTAACTTCTCGAATCTAATTCATCTTGAAATCCCGTGGTTCTCCCAATAAAACATACATAGAACATGTCAACTTCACATCTGCAGTCAACATCCTGGCGCTAGCCACCATCATCTCTAATCCTCAAAAATTTTCTGTCATGTCTCCTTGGCTCCATCCTTGCTCATCTATAATCCAATTTCCACTTTGAGGCCAGAATTGTCTTTTAAAAGTACAAATCAGAGTATCCCAGTCCTCTTCATAGAACTTTCCGTGGTTTCCAAGTACTATGAATAAAATTCAGACTCCTGAGCATGATCCCCTAAGCCCTGCTTGATTGGGCTCCGACTCATCCAAGGCCCCTATCACCCACACTCACCACACCTGAAGTTGTGACTCTTGCTTTTCTCTATGCCGGGAAAGTTTCTTCCTCAGTTCTCCATGTGGTTTTAGCTTAAATGTCACCTCCCCCAGAGGTGTTCCCTATTATCCTTCCAAAGTGGTGTGGTAGTTACTGGGGATCAGGTAGTTTAATATCCATTCAAACTCTGTTTTCCTATGCCAAGAATATGAAACTAAAGAAATCACATTTCCCAGACTCTCTGGGAGCTTGCATTCTAGAAACAATTTAGTTTCAACCAGCAAAATGCAGGGCCCCCATTTTGTGTCTCTGTTTTGATGGGATTGAGCATCATTTTGCTGGCCTGGATCGTGGTGGAAGTGGTGTGATTCTCGAGCAAGCAGTTATAGCTGTGGCTACAATGTGTAGCAGCAAAAGGCAGCTTTCTGATTCAGTGGCTGTGCAATAGCAGCAACAGCTGTTTTAAATGTATGAAGGGCTAGAATGTTCTGCAGTCAGTAAGGGTGTGGCACCTTCCTAATACACAGTTTCTTATAAAAGATTGTGCAGAGGCTGGGGATGGTTCTTGAGAGGTCAGCCTAGAGCCTGGTCATCCAACCTTTAAAAAAAATTGAGAATCACTACATTCCTTGTATAGAATTTCTTTCTGCTTAAACTAGCTGGAGCGGATTCTGTTGTTTGCAATAAAGTGTGGACAAATATAAGTGCCTTCCATAAGTTACTCTTTAGCGCAACTTTCCTTTTTATTTTTCCTTTTCCTTATCATAATTTAAATTATACAGTTCATGTATTATCTCTTTCCACTGCAATCTAAGCTTCATGAGAATGAGAATGAGACCTTGTCTGTCTGGTCACTGCTCTGTCTCTGCACCTAGGACAGTTTTTGAAGCATGGAAGCAGGAAGCATAACCGTTTGTTGCCTGAACGAACCAGCCCCAGGCATTTGGTGAGTGCTCCCCATCACGCCCTGGCAACCTTAGCAGTAGAGGGGTTTGCTCTGCAATTATAGTCTTTCATTTGACTCACCATTTGTTTCTGGTCCAGATCCAATTTACTTCTTCTGACTCAGCAAAAGGAAACATCTTTTGATGAAGATGACAGAGCAAGTCCGTGAATTCTCTAAAAGCTCTGCATCAGGAAACTTCTGCTAAATGGTGCCTCACATCGCTATCAGCAGAGCAGGGCTCAGCCAGCTTTCACTATCAGTAGTGTCAGGCAGCAGGGCAGAGACTGAACAAGGAGGGCCAGCCCAGCTGGGCCATTGCAGGCCCTTCTTGCTTGGAGACTATTTCACAAACAATGGCAAGTCTGGGCACTGTCTTTCTGAAAGACTGCCCATGGTCATGCCATCCACTCTCATTGTTTGCTTGTCTCTTTCCCAAACCCAACATACTTTCCTCTTTTGCAAAATGTTCACAAGCCCACAGCCTGCTCTGGCTAATTTAATACTCTGTTTGCTCTAAGAGCCTGACCTTCCCTTCCCCTATTTCCAAAGGAAGCAAAGGTCTCTGAAGAAATGATTGTAATCTTTTTGCTTTGTTTTTAACATACCGAGAAGTTGGGTTCTCAGCATAAAATGTTGAATAATAGATTATTTGCCTAAAATAATCTATGCCTCCTTCAATTTTTTGTCCTAGTGCTTGGTACAGGATCTGGTATATAATGGGTGCTCAATAAATATTTGAAGAATGATTGAATGAGTGAATCATCCTAGTTTTGTGCTGTTTTTTTAAAGCTAGCAAAAGGTTAATATATGCAGAGAAGACAGTATATGAGAAAAAAAATTCCCACATATGACTTTGATTCTATTCTAATGTGTTCCTGCAGTCAGGCAGGATTTCATTAACATTTTCTCCACATCATGCCTGCTGATTATCATTGCAAGCTTTAGTTGACAAGTGCCATTCACAAACCACATCCCTGAACCTAAGAGGGTATCCAGCCATGTGGGGCTTCATTTTCTCAGTCCTGACACAAACAAGACGGCAAATGTCAAATGTTCTGTTTTAGAACTCGTATAGAGAATGGTGTGCATCTCCAAGGTCAGGGCATGCACCCGCTTTACTTTGCATTCATGAGCAGGAATGCCGGATGACAGGTAACCTTCAGAGAGGGAGGCTGTCATTGGCAGAAGGGCACAGGCTTGGAATTGAATCTTCCTAAAAAAGTCACATCTGCCGGCTGGCAGGAGAAGGAACTCGTGTCAGGGCAGGTGACTAACTGGCCGCGGAGGGCTGCTGGTTACTGATTAAGCTGGGCAAGTCATTTTGAAAGCAAAGAGTGCTCCTGGAGCTGAGATTAGGCAGGCTGTCTCAGGCGCCCACCATCCAGAGGGTAGGGGGGAGTGGGTGGGTAGAAGAGGGCGAGGTCAGGAAGAGGACAGGCAATGGGTATGCCCTTGGCTTGGTGGGAGGGAGAAGTCTCGCAGGGGTGGCCAGGCCCTCTGGTCTGTCTCCGGAGCTTCCAGAGATAGGTGACATCTATCTCTAGGGCAGAAATTCCTGCCCTGAGGTTGAGACACTTCTCGGGTTTGCCAGCTGTCTCAAAGGGTAATGTGAAATTCTCAAACCCAAATGGTTTCCAAGCCTCTTGACTAATATGTAGACCACACAGCTACCTTTGAGTACCTTTTGAAGGCTGAATATTTCCACTCTCAGAATGCCTGGGAATAACTGTTGTGGTTGCTACTATTTCATTTGTTTACAATATAGCAAGCTTTGAGTTATGTGGTTCACAGATATTACATAACTATTAGGTTGAATCCTCCAACCTGGTGAGATAGGCATACTTATCCCCATTTTATAGATAAAGCACCTGATGCTGAGAGAGGCTGAACAACTTGTCCCGTATCACAGAGCCAGAAAGTGACAGATCCAACTCCACTGAATGAAAGCAATTCTGCCCCTGTCTAGGGGAATGAGTCCCCAAATAATGGTTCTTTGCCAACTGCAGAAGGTTTGAAAAGATATTTGGCCCTATGGCATGCTATTTTCCGTAATTGGGAACTAACTGTACATTATTGCCCTTGTGCCCTTGAAACAGTTTGTTTTATTAACTATAGATCGAACTAAGTTTTTCCAGATTCAGTTGAATAAAGCAAAATGTGGGCTGGCCATAGGATGGTCAGCCAGCACAAGAGGAGTGGGCAGCTGGCTTATAAAATGTGAGCGCAGGAGAGCCACAAGCTGCAGCCTTTCCCTCTCTTCCCCTCTCCCATGCCAACCTGCCCTGATGCCGGGAACCCCCCGCACCCCCCCCGAACAGAACCACTCAGTTAGATGAAAGTTCTCAGAGTCTCTACTAAAAGGTCAGTTTATTACTTATGAGTATTAATGCGCTATAATAACAATATTAACACTTCACTTGTGTATCTTGATTTTTCTCAGTTGGTTCTCTCAACAAACCATAAAGCAACTGTTTTCTGTTGTTGTGGGTTAGTTTATCAGAATCAATGCACTGAGCGAACCCCCAGGGAATGGAACATCAGACAGGTAAGTTTTGATGGTAGAAAAGATTACCAGGAGAGGTTGTCAGAAAAGATCAGGAACATCATGCCTTATCCGTTGTGTGTGGATCCTGCTAGAAGCTAAAGCAGTCAGAGGTCGGCATGAAGGTTCGGGTTTCCAAGGAAGTAAGGATGAGACCATGGGAAGCTGTGAAGCTAACGAGTGAAGAGTGTTTGTATGTGGAGGGGAACCCATAGACAACTTTGAATATTTAAATTTATTTTTAATTTTTTAGATAAGATTTATCAATGTACCACTTAATAATTATATTTTATCAAAGCGATAAACCATATCTTCTAAAAATTTTGTCTTGGCAGTCCTAGAGGGAGCATAGAGGAGATGTGGGGAGAGAGGATGAGAAATGGGAAGAGCGTTCGGAAGTTGATAAACACACTTCTCACACCAGAATCAGGATAGGGCCATCTGAGGTTGCCAGCTGTTTCTCACATGTTCTCTTTCCATAGGAGATCAGAGATCCTAGATGGGCTCAGAGAGCCACTTATCCATATTCGGCCACAGGAGATGGGCCCAGGTGTGGTCACCCAATGGGAAATCCCAGGGCCTCTGACACACACCACTTCTCCCAACCTGGAGAACTTCTGACCCTTTCCTACATCCTTCCCCCGCTCCTGCTCTGCTCCTGACACTCAACCCAATCTCACAGCTCTTTGAGAGCTTATTGTTCCATTAGGAGTGATGCCAATGAAGGCAGGGCATCCAAGACGTGACCTGCAAACAAGTCACATTACCCTGCCGCTGGTGTCTCCTCCTTGTGTGCTAGTAAAGGCAGTGCTGGCCCCAGGCAGCTTTTTCAATCCAGCCAAGTCTGGTTTTGAATTCCTCTGTTCCTCCTGCTCCATATAAAACCAGCCATGTGTCTGATGCCCTCATCCTCCTTCTCCCACCCCCAATACTACCCCCTTTATTATTTCATGTATTCTAGTCCTAGATTACCCCCTACTGTGGATCATTCTCCTCTTACTTTTGAGCCTAGTTATTCAAACTTACCTGTCCTGAGTCTGGTTGTTTCAGGAGCTGTTCTCTTAGTGGGTGACACCAGGTTGTCCCGATAACATGAAAGTTAACTAGTATGTTAGCTAACTAATATGTTACTTTTTCCTGAGAAGGAAAACCTTAAAATACTTCAGTATAGTATCAAAAGGGAAGACATCTCAGTCCCTAGTCCCCTTACCAGTGAGGTCAGCTGCCCCTTAGTGTCTGTGGGACGAGCCCTGGGGTGGAGATCTGAAAGTCTAGACTTGTACTTCGTTTATGACTCCAAAAAGATCTTGCCAACTAGCTGTAAACCTCCACAGAGTCTTCAGGGTCTCCTTCTGTGAAGGAAGGGTTGATAATGAGAGGAGAATCTCCTTTCTTTAAGTGGTGGCTTGGGAGAAGGCTACTAAATTATTGCAAAGTACTCTACAAACACTGAGCATTTGGGAAAAGCTTAATAGAAGATTTGGAGTGAAATTTCTCCAGAAGTTGGATGAGAGCTTGAGATGGAGTCCTTGTCAGAGGCTGGTGCTGAAGAATGAACTTCTTGCAATGCGTTAGAAAAAGAAGCACTAAATGAAGTATTCACGGCCATTAGATGCTTTCTGCTCTAAAAAACATACCCAAGTCTGGCAAATTTGAGAGATGATGGTTGCCAGTCATTGCACAATTTTATGATGTTATCTTAAGGCATCTTGAAGACACCCTGTGCTGTGAAGGTTTTTAGGCTGGTAGAGGAGGAACAGATTGGGGACAGTCCCAGAGTATGACTTGTCTCTTTCACAGGGTTAACTGTGTAGAGCATGCATGCTTCCAGATGTTGGTCTGAATAAATCCTGACCATTTGCCTTGTTTCATAAGCCACCTAGAATTGAATTTGATAATATTTACAGGCAGGACAGAGTGTCCCAGGAGAAATTCAATGGTACAGACTGATCATGAGGGCGTCTCGACTTTTCCATTTTCTCAGAGCGTGGGGTATGAGTGTCTCACATCTGGAGGCCGCTTTGGTTTATATGGAAATGTATCTTTTTGAAGACATGAAATTCCACCTCTTCAGAGTCTTCCTTTGGACCCCCTAGCCAGTTCCATACAGTCCAGAGTGAAATCAGGCCCCATTCTAGGCAACTGAGCTCCAAAGTCTTGACCAGGGCAACTTTTGAGTTGAGACATAAGAAATATAATGTGAAGAAAACTGAAGTGATTTGCTTGGTATAAGACGATCATAATTTAATTCCTTTTTAGGCTTCTATTGATATCTCATGTCTGTATGTCATGACAGAACAAGAGAACGTTGAGCATTTGACTAAATGTTTGTCTCTCCTCTCCTCTGGATTGTGTTACTCTGTGGGACCCGGCTGTGGGTTCTGTGTGCCTGTGCATCATATACAGCAAGACGCAGAGGCAAGGCCAGCTGGCTAGGCTTCTCCTATCTAACTGCTTGTTGTCATGTTTCCTCAAGCAACTGTCTTTGGGGAAACCATTAATGTTAAGTTCTCTGGGGAAATGGAGAGGAATCAGTTCCTCCCACCAGCTATGGGATAGACTTCCCATGCCAGGAGGCAAGTCCATACTTGGCAAATCCACTAGCCTTATTTCTCAACATTCATGATTCTGACAGTTACCTATTTTTATTTCCTTTACTAGGTTTTGGGTGCTCTTTTGGTCCTACTGGGTTCTCCAGGGAGCAAATCTCTTTAGGATACTTACATATCTTTATTATCTGATCTTTTTAATCAAGAAGAGGTGACTCATTCAGGGCAGTCTTGCTGCAAGAGTAGAGCGACTATTAAAAGAAGAGGAGGGATATTGGAACTGAAGTTTTGATGATGAAGTTGGATTGAGAGAGAGGCCACTAATAGGTTAAGGTAAGAGTGAATATTCAAAACCGAAACCTCTGGATTTGTGGATCAGGGTGATGTTCTGGAGTCGTTTCTTAGAGACAGTACCACCCCAGCACCAGAAAGTGCTGGGTACAGCATGGGGCCTTGACAATTGTTGATTCACTGGCAGCATATTCATGCTGCACTGGGCCACACACCCAATTTATGCTCCTCTTTTTGTTTCTTTTTCATTTTATTCATGTTCATGCTCAGAAGGTTTAGAAGAAGGGAAGGTGAGACATTCGGTTGTATCATCTTTTGTAAATCTTTTGGAAATAATGTCTTTTTCATGAAGTCAAGGGTACTAGGCCTCCATTTGCCCATTCCCAGAGCTTAATAGTATAATGGTTAGTGGAGAACTTTTGCTGTGGGCAGGGAAGAGGCTGTGCAGGTGACAGGAGTAGAAATTCCGGTGTCTTTCATGGAGAGTTGGTGGCACAGATGTGGAGAAGGAGGCCCTCTCCAACTCTGTCCCATAGAGACCAGGCTTTGCCAGCCTGCTAAGGGCCAGACACATTGGTCTGGGATGGACCGAAGGGTAGAAGAGAGGCCTTATCCAAAAAGTCAAAGACTTAGCTGCTTTCCTGGAAACTCTTGGTCCCCCAGCCTTGCCTCTGCCCATAGAAAGAAATAAGCTTAGAGTAAAAGCCTTCACAGAAATAAACGTTCAACTGCGTTGGTTTATCTTACTTAATGTGCAGGATCTTGTGTGTGTGTGTGTTTAATTGCAAAGGTAAATTAACATTTTATACCCAATATGTATTACTTTAAAAAAAATAAAGTTATATTAAGACTGCAAAAAATAAATCACTTATAATCACTCAGGCATTATTTTGCTCAGGAAATAAGTAATGCGTTTATTTCCATTTTGAGGTATTCTCTCTTTCAGTGTTTGTCATTTTGTGTGATTTTGCTTGCTTTAAAAAATAATTTATTGTGATGAAATTTATATAACAGAAAATCAACCATTTTAAAGTGAACAATCCAGTGGCATTTAGTACATTTACAGTGTTGTGCAATCATCACATCTATCTAGTTCCAAAACATTCCATTTTAATCTAAATGAGATGATAATCTGTATCAATGGGTAAAACTTCTCATCCATTAAGCAGTTTTTCTGCATTTCCCTTCCCCCAACCCTTAGTAACCACTAATCTGTATTTTGTCTCTATGGATTTATCTATTCTGGATGTTTTATATAAATAAAATCATATAATACATGACCTTTTTCACCTAGCATGTTGTTTTTAAAGGTTTACCCATACTTTAGCATGTCTCAGTACTGTTTCCTTTTTATGGCTGAATAATAGTCCATTGTATAGATATACCACAATTTGTTTATCCATTCATCCATTGATGGACATTCAGCCTGCTTTAACATTTTGGCTCTTGTGAATAGTGCTACTGTGAATATGTGTCTACACGTTCTTGTTTATCTGTTTTCAATTCTTTGGGCATATACCTAGGAGTGGAATTGCTGGTTATATAGTGATTCTGTGATTAACTTTTTGAGGAACTGACTATTTTCCACAGTGGCTGAACCATTGTGCCTTCCAGTCAACAATGCACAAGGGCACCAATTTCTCCACATCCTTGCCAACACTTGTAATTTCTGCCTGACATATTTTTAACCATTGTGAAACTGTCATTTATGCAGTTGACTAAATATTAAATTTTAAAATGTATATTAACCTCCAGCATTTGTGTCTATTGGTGCATTTGACATTATCTGGATTGCCACTTCATAATTTTGTTCCACTATCCTACTTTTTCTCGGATCCTATAATTTATCCCTGTAAATTATCAAATTTACATTTGATATTTTTTTGAGCACAGCGTTTATTGTTGGAGTAAATTCTCTTGCAACTTAGAGTGACTTCTGTATTAGACATGAAAGATTATATGAGTTGGCCTCTGCCCTATTTTTTTGCTACATGAACTTTTTTGAGCCATCATATTTGAAACAGAGCTCTGTCCTGAAAGCCAAGCAGTGGTGCTCACCTTTGACTTCTGTTGAAATCTCTGCTGAAATGGGAATGCATGTATGATGCAGAAGAGTGAACAAAGTAGGAGATGTTTGGGAGTGTGCGCTTTTCTTCAGCCTCACCCACATTCCCACATTTCAACCTCACACCTGGCCCAGGGATGAAGAGGAATAAGACTATCCAGCTAGGACAACAGAGTTTGGGGGACAGAGAGAGAGAGGCAAAGATGGCCTTGTACCTACAGGAATGGACAGGATAAAAGGCAAGAATGATTACATTAAGCTGGATTTGCCAGTTATAACTCAAATGGTGAATTAAGTCGTCAGGGAAAAATGACAGAAGGCAAAATTCAGGGTTTCTCAACCTCGGCACTATTCGCATTCTGTGCTGGATAATTCCGTGTTGGGGGAGGGCTGCCCTGTGCATTGTAGGATGTTAGCAGCCTCCCTGGCCTCTATCCACTAGATGCCAGTAGCACCCTCCACCCCTTTCTGCACCCTGTCCAGACATTGCCAAACGTCCCTAGGGGACAAAATAATTCCCAGTTGAGAACCACTGGGCAAAGAGAATATTAATTTTTTCACTTATCAATTGGCATTATTGGTGGGCTATTATTTAAAAGCTATTATTTATTGAGGCTCTACCACGTGCCAGGCACTAAGCTCAGCATTTTCATTCGTTTATTTCTCGGTGAATATTTGAGTGTCTCTTCTGCCAGGAACTGAATCTACAATGTGGACTAAACACTGGCCGACTCCTGCCCCTGTGGAGCTTCCATTCTAGTGGAGAGACGAGCATATTGAAATAATCACACGAACATAAAACGGCGACCATGAAAAGTGGTATGGAAGGGAGGCCTTTGGGGACTCTGACAAGAGCAGTTTTCCAGTGCTCTCTATAGAGCTGTGTGTAGAGCTCTATTCCAGGTTTTGTGCCAAGACTGTCACATGTACTAACTCACATGACCCCCTACATCAACCGTGTGATGCAGGCACGAGTATTCAGGCCAGTTTTGCATGAAGAAGGAAGTTGACTCTTAGATGTGCAAAAGTTGCACAGAGAATAAGTCATGAAGTTTTGAACCTTCCAAGCTCTCTTCGGATCCTGAGCTTCTAACTACCACCCAAGAACACGTGAGGTGAGATCTGCAGAATGAATAGATGTTAACTGGTTGAAAAGGGGAAGGGAAAGTGTTCCAAGGCAGAGGCAAAAGCAAGTGGGTAGGTCTTGAGGCAGGAGAGAATGGAGCACTGAGAAAAGGCCAGTGTGGTTGGAGTGGAGAGAAGGTTGGGGAGGGGAAAGCAGGAGAAGTGGCTTGAGGTGGGTGGGGTCACTCCATTGCCAGGCCTTGCAGGCCATGTTAAAGAGATTCAGCTTGAACCAGAAAGCTATGGGGAGCTCCTGGGGGTTTTAAGAAGGGAGAAGACACTCTTAGTTTTTCCCTCACTACTATATTTAATATTTACAGCTGCCCAATGAGGAAAGAATAAAAGCCATTTTGCCCATAAAATGGAAGGAATTCAGGGAGCCAAAGGCTTTGCAAAGTTCACAAAATTAGAAAGAGGCAGAGTGGCCTTTAAACTCAAGCTCGTCCCATTCTACAGCCCAGTCTCTTAACCACCACACTATGCAGCGCCCTCCTGCTCCCAGGCCTTTGAGCATGGCTGGTCACTGAGCACACCTCCCCAGGGTAGCCACTGAGTTGGGTCTGATGTCTGGAAATTCCGTTCCCAGGCATTTTGAAGTCAAAATGTGAATGCAGACACAATTCCATGCATCACAACAGTCAATTTTTACCTTTTGAATTTTCTAGTCTCTGTTTATTGTCTTGCACTCCAGCTCCAATTCACCCTTTCACCCCGCCCACCCCTGAGCCCTGCAGTTCTGCCCTGGGACACTGTACACGTGGCCTCCGATAAGAATCACTCCATTCAAAGGAGCTGGCAGGTAGATGTCCTATTTGCTCAAACATGCGTGAAGGTCTCCACTCCCCAGATCTCACGCTGTGGAGTCTGGAACTCTTTGGCTGGCCTTCTTCTGTTCTTTTGGAGATAGCGTGTTTCCCCCTGCAGGTAAACTTCAAACCAGTGTTCATTTAAATATTAATTTGCAATTGCACAACCTCTCCCCTGATATTGCCACACTCCGTGGGGATTAGGCTGAGCAAGCCTCCTTGCTCACTTTAATCACACATTTCGGCAGTGCCGAGACTTGCAGCCCAGTTAAATTCTTCCTTCTACACCCTCCAAAATGCTCTGCAGTGCTAGCCCAATTCAAATGAACCTCTTCATCTTACACATGGATAATTAAACTTCAAACACTGTTTATCTCAGTCCTCAAATCCTCAGAATGCAGAAGCAAATTAATTTTAAATCTATATCTGCTTTAAATAGTAATTGTTTAATCAACAGGCTTGATGTATAATTATATTCTTTGTTCGCACTCCCCGCAGGCTTGAACAGACCACATAATTCCTGGGTTGCTTTCATTTCTGTAATTAGATCATGTGACAGACCCTTACTATATTACAGTTGACTGGAGTTGCTTCTCTCCCACCCCCTTCTAAATTCTAAAATGGATTCTCATAAATAC
Organism: Equus caballus; assembly: GCF_041296265.1. Lineage (NCBI taxonomy): Eukaryota > Metazoa > Chordata > Mammalia > Perissodactyla > Equidae > Equus > Equus caballus. The sequence continues at coordinate 19,827,334 of NC_091704.1, forward strand.
TTAGAGTATAACAGCCAGCTTAACAGTGAGCTGTGAGGGTTTGCCTTTTAATCCTTTGCTCGACTTTCACCTAATAATTTACTTAGGAGCAAGTGATTTTCCTGGTGACTGCTACACTGTGCTGACTGTGTCCTTTCAGAGTGGAGAGTTCTTGGCCTTATTTTGAATTCTGGTTTCCCTAGAAGAAACCCTTTCTTGACCATAGAAACATACTATCTGGACCCCTTGAAGTCAATATTTTCCTTATAGAAGTGATATTTAAGGTTCAAACTGAACGAAAAATAGTATACTGGGCTTTTCTTTTCGGACCATCTGGGACTTCATGGAGAAAAAGGAAGTAATTTTCCTTATTAGAAAGAGTAATTTTGTCCACAAGAAGTAATTTTACTTGCCTGGATTCACTCCATAAAAACGAAAACTGGATATTAAATAATTAGGTCAACATTGAAATCTATTCTCTAATTGGAATTTGTTTGTCCCACATAATATGCCTGATTTTCTATGGGTATGTGCTAGAAATATGATTGTTCAGCCAATCTGGCTCTTTTAACTTCCCTTATCATCCATATCCTCCAGCTCATTATCTTTCAGAGTTTATTTCCCAGAGTTCTTGCATTCTTGATATTTTTCTCATTTTTGTATTGAGGTACACAAAATTGGAAAAGGCATAGCAGGCATGGACCAATCAATATTGTATAAATTAGGGGGAGTGATGGAAGTGGAGAGAGAGAGAATATCCTTTTTTTTGTTTGTTTAAAGAAAAAAAACCATTGGGGGGCTGGCCCCGTGGCCGAGTGGTTAAGTTCGCGCACTCCGCTGCAGGCGGCCCAGTGTTCCATTGGTTCGAATCCTGGGCGCGGCCATGGCACTGCTCATCAAACCACGCTGAGGCGGCATCCCACATGGCACAACTAGAAGGACCCACAACGAAGAATATACATCTATGTACCCGGGGACTTTGGGCAGAAGAAGGAAAAAATAAAATCTTTTAGAAAAAAAAAACCATAGGGTGTCTATAGTTACTAAAAATAATGAGGCTGTTTTCTTCCATCGTATTTCAAAATTACATCTAAGTCACACTGTCACTCCTCGGTCTTCTTCAGCTTTATTAATTTCTTGTTTTCTTTCCTATCCATGGAATATCTGTGTTTTTGATTACTCTCTCTTACCTATACAAATGTACACTTTTCAGGCAGTATCTCATTTTTTTTTATCTTGATCCAGCTATGCATTTTTAAGAGTCTCACCACCATATCCTGCCCATGTTTCTGTAACTGCCAGTTTTTGGTGGTTTTCTTTCGGATCATTTTGCCATCCTTTTGCGTATTTGCAACATCTCCCAATTATGTCTGTGGAATTAATTTCTGCATTTTTATTCACCTTTCTAGATCACCCAAGCAAATGCTAAATTAAATGTGACATGCTCTTAGGTACCACTACATTCACAGATTAATAATGGATTTACGATATTTTTTGCTTGGAGAATTCTGACCCCAGTTTCTCTCAACTCTTCACTGGGAGATCAATCATTATGTAGTTTTCATTTGTATATTTTTCCAAGATTTAGAAACCCATATAATCATACAAAAATAATCTGAGATATACTTTGATTTAGATGCTATGTCAGCCAAGGTCTAGTTGGGAAGTATAAACCACTTTTGGTCTTTCAAGAGAGGGAATACAGTACAGGAAACTGGTATTGTTACCCAAGTGACGGTAAAACCGAGAAGCCAAAGAGGAGAGGGTATTGCAACCCAGAGATTGCTTCTGAAAGCTTCTCCCATTGTGAGGCTGGGTGGACCACAGAGGGAGGAGGTGTTACCAAAGCCCAGAGCTGGAGCTGCTGGCCAGAGGGGGGAGCTCTGCAGGGCCTACCTACTAGGAAGTGGGAGCACAGAAGACAGAGTTGCCTGATGGACCTGGAGTCTCCAGGAGAAATATCACTGCCTAAGATGCCACCTTGGGCAGGGAGAGGAAAAGATAAACATCTTAGCTTCCCTCCTCCTCCTACTTTCAAGTCTTCTAGACTCCCATTGGCTGATCCCACCAGGAAGCCAGTTGGCAAGAAATCCAGTCTCCAAATATATACAGGCTAGAGCAGGGGAAGTACAGAAGTGGTTCTGAGGGTAGAGACAAATGACCAATACAGACGTGGTCAGAAGTGCTGCAAGAGCTGGCAGAAAGTCCTTCACATGTTTCAGTGAACTTGCCAGTTCGCCACGAACATCACCTGCCTCTCTAGTCCATTTTGGACATAGTGCTAGGCTGGCCTTCCTAAAATAATGTTATGACCTTTGCACAATGACCCTTTCTTCCTGCCACATCCACCCTGACCTCTTCAGGACTTTCCTAATCTGGATTGTCCGTGCCAACTCAGACCCAGATTTACTTCACATTTGTCTTGGCCCAATTCTCTGCCAGAGGAAAGGGAGAGAAAAGGTAAAGTAATATTGGTTGACCACTTGTCATGGGACAGACACTAACCTGGGAACTTGGTACACCTTCTCTTCTTATATAATTCTCAGGTATTATTCTCATTTTTAGGTAGGATAGTGAGCTCAGCAAGGTAAAGTAACTGCTCCAAGGTGGCAGTCTGGCTAGAATTGGAACCACTTCCCTCTGAAACCCAATTTTGTTTCCACGACATCACGTCACCCTCCTGGTTTCATTAATATGCAAGGAAAATAAATGATTTATTAAAGTTCTCATGATTAGTAAGTGCTACCTGAAAACTCAATCTATCAGTTTGGGATTTAGACAATTTCCCTAGTAGTCATATTTTAGCAAGACCTTACCCACTTGTTTTTAGTTCAAGTCCTACTTTCTCCATAGTATCTCCCCCTACCTGGAAATCCCACATTGATCTCTCCTTTCTTTGAATTTCTCTGGCACTTTCACCATTTAAATATATGATATAATTGAGTCTCTATGTGTTTCATATAAGGGGCATAAATTCTGGAGTCAAGATGTAAATAGTAACAACAAATATTTCTTATATATTCCCTTTATTTCTCTGTAAAACCCCATTCTAGTGGCATAGTTGGCATTTAATGATTTATCACCAACCTGCATTCAGGAGTGTGATAAGTGTCTAGAAGTTTAGACAGAGAACTCTCTACTTCTCAGGAATGATTTTTTAACCTTTACTGTGCATGAGAATCACCTGGTGGATAGTGTTAAAATGCAGATTTTTACGCAGCAGTTCTCAGGGGCTGGGGTTCTGCTGATGTTGTTAATTTGGGAACCACATTTTGAGTAGCGAGTCTAGAACACAAATTTACACATCGGAGGCAGCTGACAACCTACCAAGGCCACTCGTCACAATGGACGTGATGAACACACAGCTACATATACGCAAATCTAGAGAACTGGGACAAACGGCCAATCAAATTAAGGGTCCTAAGGCTCGAAGACAAGAAAGTGAGAAGTGAATATGTTTTGGTGGGAGTATATTTGATCGGGGAGGGGCTGGCACTAAGTATTGTGCGGTAAAGATTTGTTTTCCTCAAAAGCAAAGTTCTTCTACTCTATCGCCATTTTAACATTTTACTTGAGGGAACGGTGACTCCAGGAAGTGTGAGGAGCGATGACCTCTGAGGTGTTCTTGAAAGGGACGAAAAGAAAGCCGTTCTTAGGTTCAGCTCTGACTGAGTGCTCCAAAGAGGACCCGGAAGGGGTTCTTCTGGATCTTGGTCTGGGGAAGGCACTGGGGGAGGCCTTTGATATGCTATGATGGCCTGAGTTTCTTGTTCTTTTTTGCCAGGTTCTAGCTGGACTTCAGGGCAGAAGAAATCACTCTTAACAGAGTACGGAGGATAACTGATGATGTATATGTATATGTGTGGACACACACATGCACGTGCACATACACATGCACACACACATATGTCCCTGCAGTGTGCTTTTGATGTCCAGTAAACTGATATATGAAACATAGCGGGCTGCCTCACTCAGCCAACTCTCTTGACTGTGTTTTTGAGCCTAGAGTCAGCTGGAAATTTTACTGGGGCAGGAGCGCTGTCCTCCAGGGTCACGGGGTGGGACATTGTTGACTGCCTCTTAGTGATTCCTGGAGAGGAAAGGGAAGATGTACCCTTCTTCTTTCCCCGCCAGCTCCCCCTGGGTCTCAGGAATGTAAGCTGAGGTGCCAACTTGATTGTTAGAATCAAACTGAATATTTTAATAGGGATAGAAGAAGTTTACCTGAGGTACTGGCCAGAATCAATCTTACTTCCATTTTCAAAAATCAATACTGTATTTCCTATAATTCAATATTTGTGTCGCTCTCCCAAATCCCTGTTGATGATTAAAAAAAAAATCATTACTGCCTTTGTCAGATATTTAACTATCTGTGATCCATAACATTTGCTGCAGATTTTTCAGTTTTATTTTATGGTTTTAATGAAGTTTTTATTTGTTCATTTCATATCTCTTCTACTAACCATTACATCTAGGATTCGTCTCAGATTTCCTCACACTATCTGGAAGAGGATTGGATCAATCTTATGTACATCGGTAATTTTGGAACGGGGTCAGAAAAATTGTTTTGAAGATTTATACAATTTTCCATCGTTGATCATGCTCCAGAATGTCCTTGCCCGTTGCTTAAATTTTCTTCACAATGTGGTCTTCCCCAGCTACCAAATACTAGCGATTTTTATTGACCTTAATATTGTTGGGTGGCCAAGTTTGAAAAACGTTGGGATAAATGAGGAGGCAGAAGGAGATAACCCTGTTAGAAATAAACATCAAATATAAAATATTGCTACTCTTTTCTCCTATCTCCATCAACCTTTAGAACACTCTAATTTGAATTAGGCTAAGTACGTTGCTTCTCTACACTCTTCTAGAAAAGACTGTAAACTCCACTGGTGTCAAGATCATGTATTTTCATCTGTCTCTAGTGCTTGGCACATAAGTGCTTGATAAATACCAATAAATGAATCAATGAATGACTTTATCAGATTAACCTATATTGTGGTCCAGTGATAGGATTCTTTTTGAATTCTGCAAAGAACTGGCTAGGAGGTGCAGACAAATCTTTTTCTTCATAGAGTGAAGGTCAGTTTCCATAAAGTTAATATTTTTGTTCCTTTCTATTTTGTTCTTTCCTATGTATATGTCAGCACAGATGCTATATTTCTAGATGGAGAGATTCTATATAGAAACACAGACATGATTTATAATTTCTGTGTCTAGTGAAACATCTCGTCTCAGAAGGTGGAGACAGCTGCAGAGGGAGACAGATGGGGCAGAAGAAAGGACACAGGCTTTGAAGTGAAACGGAAATGGGTTTGAGTGCTGACCTCACCTCTTTCCACAGATGGAAACTTGAGCATGTTACTTGTGCCCTGAGTCTGTAAAATGCTGATGTTAATGAAGTACAAATGAGGTAACATATAGTGTCTTAACACGATCCTCAAAGTCCTGCCTGAACTGGCCCTCATGTGCCTCACCATTCTTCCTTTGCTCTCTGAATTTCACCCACACTGTCTTCTTTCAGTTCTTCAAAAGCACTAAGCTCTTACCCACCCACCACAGGGCCTTTGCACATCTAGTTTCTTCTGTCTTCCCCACTTTTTGTCTAGTTAGTTCTTATTCATGCCTCAAAGTTCAGCCAGAGAATCACCTCCTCAAGAAAGCCTTCCCTGATCTCCCTTGAGTAAGTGAGATCCCCCTGGAAGGTGCACCCTGAACCTCATAAGACTCACTACAATTGTTGTTATGTGATCATTGTGTGTTAGTTCCTTAATTCCCTTTACCCTTCCCACCTATGAGGATGTAAGTTTCATGAGGGCAGAGACCATGCCTGTTTTATTTATCTTTGTATCCACGGGGTTTTGCAGAGTGCCTGGCACAAAGTAGCTTAACAAATGCTGAATGAATGAATGAATGAATGAATGAATGAGTGAGTGAAAAGTGACTTATAAAAGCAAACCACAATCTAGGTGCTCAGTAATTTTTAGTTCCATCCCACCCTCCCAATTGCCTTCTTTTTTTTCATGGGAGAGTAAGAAAAATGAAAAGGATTCGTGATTTGAATGGGCAGATGCTGTCCTCATCCAGCTGTCTGAAAATGTCCCCCTCGGCCATTCCTCCAGGTCTGTGATTGTCAAGCCTCAACTTGCGCCAGAACTGCCTGGGAAGCTTTCTAAAACTGCAGATAAAATTTCAGTCATTGTAGGATGGGTCCTGCACGTCAGCATTTTAAAATGCTTTCCAGGTGATTCTGATGTGTAGCCAGGGTTGAAAACCACTGCTTCAGGTAAGGAATTATTTTGAAAAGACTTGTCAAAATTCAAGAACGTCTTTGTCTGTGTAAGTCATTGTGTATCTCTTGGAGTGGGTTAAACCCCTTGGCATCTACCAGCAGTTTTGCACAGACTGATCAGATTGGCCTTTGGAGCAGATGAGGGAATAATCACCAGACTGGTAAGTCATCAGATATTGGTAAACGTCCCAAATGTGTACCCACCCATGGGGGGCTTAGTCAGGTGGAATCCTGCAGACAAGCCTATCTTCTCAATGTTGCCAGTATCCAGGCTTTCCCCAAATGCACCAGACTTCTCGTTATGATTTCTGTGGAATGAATCAAATTGGGTGTGTCCTGGATGCGTCTTTTCCTGGATGAAACAGTGCTGGAATGGGTTTCTAGTGTGGGAACAGCTTCCAGGACATTGCCCCTGGGAGATGCTGTACAGGGCAGTGGTCTGAACATGCTATGGGTAGGATTTGGAAGCCAGTTGGCAAAGTTGATGGGGAAGAACCAGCAAGCTTTGGCTTCAAAGAACGAATTTGTAGAATCTTACTCAAAAAAAAAGAGGAAAACAGAAAAAAATATAGAATAATGATTTGGAGCATAAAAACTCTTTGGTGTAACGGACATGCTAAATCTTGGAACTCGTTAAAGTTGGGGTTTGGCAAACTATGGCCTTGTAGTCCAAACCCTGTCCATTGCCTGTTTTTGTACGACTTGTAAGCTGAGAATGGCTTTTCAATTTTCAAATGGTTGAAAAATAAAAGAATAATATTTCACGGCGCATGAAAATTATATGAAATTCAATTATCAGTGTTCGTAAATAAAATGTTACTAGAATATAACCATGCTCATTCTTTTACGTGTTGCCTATTAACTCTCTACGTGGCAGAGTTGAGCGGGGGTGACAGAGACCGTGTGGCTCACAAAGCCTAAAATGTTGCCTCTCTGGCCCTTTGCAGACAAAGTCTGCTGACTCCTCTCTTACAGAATCAGAAGAGGAACTGGCTAGAAGGGTTAACCATGGGTGGAAAGAGGAGTGAGAGACAAGAGAAGGGAGGATAAAAATAACCTTGTAATGATTGTTTACTAAGTGCCCGGCACATTTAATCTCAACAACCCTTAAGAGAGAGTCATGGTGCCAGCAAAGCACAGATGCGCACTCAAATTAAGATAATTGGATGAGGGTTTAGTAAATAGACTATTTACAAAGTGAGAGAAGGGGAAGGGACTCGTAAGAGAGAATACAGTATTTCTGGGCTACTAACAAAGGAACTGTTACCACCTCTAGGCCTGGAGGGTTGAGGAAAGAGAGAAATTTTCAGAATCCAGAAGGAAAGAATTATACAGATAGGGCCACCTGGAGAGCAGCAGTGACCTTCAGTCAGATAGGATCCAACAGGGAGTAAACCAATGGCATCAGTACCCTACCCTCACCCTTCTCCTTTCCTGTAATCTCCTGCTGGAGCAGGAGGCTATTGTACCCAACAAGGGAACCTGTTGAGGAATTTCATACAGTTCAGTGTCCTGGGGCAGAAAGGAGGATAGTGAAGGATGCAAGGCGATCTGCAGGAGCAAACAGAAGATATCCTGCACAGGTGGGTACCACTGTCATCACTGGCCCCCACTTGCCTACTATTTTACAGATGGTGAAAGCTACCTTTACTCAGGTTAAGTAGTGTTCCTCAGTAAATGCTGGGCTGGTATTTGAATCCAGACTCTCTGATCCCAGGACCCAGTCTCTTAACCATTTTGTTATCCTGAGTTCAAATGGAAGGGACCTTAGAGGGAATCCAATTTTCCTCTCTCCCAACTAAGGAATGGCTTTTGCAGCATACTTTTCAGGTGGTCCTCAGGCCACTACTTAAATATGCCTACATGCGGACCGACCACAGTCTTGCGGTCTGTTTTTTTTTTTTTTTTTCACTGAGGAATCCTTCTTGTGACTGGAAAGTTCTCCTTTGGAGTGGACAAATCCAGGAGGTCACATTTACTAATTAAAAAAAAAACCCTATGTATATGTAGATACATAGACATCTGTAGTCTGAGTTTTCTTCTTTACCCGTTTGTATTTTTCTCTTTATAATTACTAGGAAAATTCCTGCATTTCCATTTTCCTTTATTTGGTCCTCTTCGTGCCTTTTTCTCCATTCAGTTGTATGATTTTTTCTTTCTTTTTTTTTTGAGGAAGATCAGCTCTGAGCTAAGATTTGCTGCCAATTCTCCTCTTTTTGCTGAGGAAGATCGGCCCTGAGCTAACATCCGTGCCCATCTTCCTCTACTTTATATGTGGGACACCTGCCACAGCATGGCTTGATGAGCAGTGCCATGTCTGCACCTTGGATCTGAACCAGTGGACCCCAGTCCGTGAAAGCGGAACATGTGCACTTAACCACTGGGCCACCGGGCTGGCCCCTTGTACAATTTTTTTATGGACACTGCCTCCGCCAGCCAGATGGCCACTTCCCATATAGCCTCCTCTGTTGTTCAAAGTCACAGCCTTTGATCAAAGGGAACTTGGAGTATAAGTCTTTCACTTTTTTTAAAGACTGAGCTCTTAAAAGACATGGAAGGTATATTACCAGGTCTTTTTCTGGCTGTTCAGTTCCATATGAATCAGCAGAAGTGAGTAGTGGTCCGTGAAACTGATGCATCTTGGCAGGCTTTGCATTGCATCTTGCACACACTCCAGGAAGAAGACTCACCTTGTGAATGACCACATCAGGCCCACAGATCTGCCTTTTACACACCACAGTGGGAAGACACACTGGGCACCCTTCTGTCTTAGATGTGTCACAGCGCACCTCAAACCTGCTGGTGACTGTGAGTCCTTATTGTTCCATGGAACATAGGTGTGGTTTCTTTTTTCAGAATAAATCAAGCACTTGATGAAACTCCATGAACTTTTATGATGATGATAGTGACAATAACAACAAAATTATATTGCGTGCTTAATCCTTCATATACCAGGAATAGTTCTCAACATTTACCATTTGAATCTAAGGAATCCATTTTATGTTTTTATATTTTTAAATCATCTTATGAGTAATTTACAGAAGCAAAATCAGAGACATTGTGAAAAACAACTTTATTAGAAATTTTAATAAAAATGTAAACATAGGAAATCCAAATTTTTTATTCTGTGTTTTCCTGGTTTTGTAGGTATATATATGTAAGATGGGAAACTTCCTTTGAATGCCATTAACTCATCAACTGTCATGTATGATTCTGGAACACATCTATCTTGTGAATACTGATTCCAGATTTCAAATACATCTCTAAAAGGTTTAGCTTATCATTACTTCTGATTTTATCTTCTTGCACTTAAAAATATAATACTTTTGAAAATTCTGATGTCTCATAATTTTGTTTGAGAAGACAGCCATCTTTGTTCCATAATTGCAAAACATTTCAGATTTATAAACATCAGTTAGCGTGACAAATTCAGTAGAAGTTTCATTTTTTACATTAACTATTTTCTTCCATCTACCTTTTCATACATACCTGCCTTATCCACTTATGACCTATCAAGCAAATTTTGGACAAAATTTGGTGTAAATCATCATAGAAAATAAAAGTATACTGTCACCATCTTTTTAGCAAAACAGGACGGTCCAGGTTCTGATTACAAAACATTGCATGATAAAGTTCTTACTGAGTGACTAACTCATTGAGAACACCATATTTCCTTTTTGTTTTTAGAAATATATTGTTCATTCATGGAGTCTAGCATTTGAGAAAATTCATCTAAGATAGGGTCATCTGAAGACTCATAGCCTGAGATTTCACTTATATATAATCTCATTGCATTAATATTCTGATTTGTTTAATAATTATGAAACATCTTCCTCTGTAAATTTCCTTATATTTGCCATAATAAGTATAAAATAAAAATTATGAATTCTCAACTGTGTTCACTGAAAGATTAAAAAGAGACTACAGACAGAGATTGTCAGGATGGCAGTGTATGGAGACCTGAAATCACCTCCTTTCATGGACACAATGAATTTGAAACTACTCTTGGAATAATTACCCCAAGAGACAACTTAAAACCGGATAAAAAGAACCCCAACCATAAGGGACAGTGCTGACTGAGGTGGAAGAAGCAGAAATTCCTTTCTGGAAAGAAAAATCCCACCTTTGAGCCATGATGCTTCACAGCTGGCTGGGAGCAACCTTAAGGTATGAAGCCTTCTCTTGAAGAGTGGGGGGTCTGAGTTGGGGAGTGTTACCACAATAAGCATCTTTTGGACTCAGCACAATTGAGACTGGTGTCATAATACCTGGCTTTGCTGGCTATTAACTATAACAGGGAATAACCCCAGAAAAGATATTGGACATAAGGGCAAAAAAAGCCTACTCTTAAAGGACCCATGCAAAAATTTACCCATTTCAGAAATCAACCTAAAATCACCAGAAAGAAAGGGACACAGTCCTTTGGTGAAAAGAGACCTACCTGACAAGCTTTGGGTGTAACTTGGTGAGAGGTGAGACCTCTCCAGAGATTGCGACATTGGCAGCAGCCATTATTTTGATCTACTACAGGCATGGTGACACAGATGCTGGCAGACACCATTGGACTTCTTCCTCTGGCCTGTTAGCCCAGGGTCTGCCTCACCCATTAGGGCATCAATTTAATCCAGCTCAGCCAGGGCAGGAAGCCTGCCCTAGGGACTGGCTGCACACAACAGCAAGCCCTTGGACAACTTGTGGGCCTGCATAAGTGGGGTGGCTGGAACCTCTGCAACCAGGTGTGGGTTGACATCTGTGAAGCAGGGCATTCATGAAGGATGGGCTTGTGATGGTGGAGTGTGTGGGGCCTCTGCAGTGGGGTGACTGGGTCCACTTCCGTGGTTGGGGTACACACACAGGGCAGGACTGTGGTGACAGAGTGTGTGGCTCTGCAGGCCATGGGGCCTGACAGCTGCAGCAGACTTGTGCTTCTCAAACAGCCACATAGAGGATTGGCCCAATCTTCCAAAGTGTGAAACAATTGGGTGTTCCCATGCCAGGGGCCAGCGCCACTCAGCTGCAACCCTGAGAGAGCTGACACCATTGCAGGCCAGAGTTCTACAGAAATTGTAAATCCCTGAGCATAGCAACCCATCACACTGAGGGCCTAATCACTTAATGGAAAAACTGCAACAGGAATGTGCTATTAGACCTTGTAGCCAACTGTTCCAGGTCTCCTCATGCTCGATAAAGTGACTGAAAGGACCATAGCAGGCTGAACATTACAATCTGATGGCTAAGGGGACAGCCTAGACTCCCTGGGCACTTACAGCAGGAGCAAATTTGCCATAACAGAAGGACACATGTAGCCCACACAGGGAACACTCCTGGAACATTTGGAACTAGTGATGAGAGGGAAGCACACTACTGGGCCTATAAGGCATCTCTTTTTGTTTTTTTGATTTTTGTTTTTGTTTTGAGGAAGATTAGCCATGAGCTAACATCTGCTGCCAATCCTCCTCTTTTTTGCCAAGGAAGACTGGCCCTTAGCTAACATTTGTGCCCATCTTCCTCCACTTTATATGTGGGATGCCTGCCACAGCACGGCTTGACAAGTGGTGCGTAAGTCCGTACCCTGATCCGAACTGGTGACTCCTGGGCCACTGAAGCAGAACATGCAAACTTAACTGCTGCACCACTGGGCTGGCCCACACCATCTCTTACATAAGACTGCCTCTCCAAGATCAGGAGATGCAGATGACCTACCTCATACATAGACATAAGCACAGAGAAAGAGGCAAAATGAGGAGATAAAGGGATACATTCCAAGTAAGGGAACAGGACAAAATCCCAGAAAAAGAACTAAAGAAAACAGAAATAAACAATCTAACTGACAAAGAGTTCAAATACGCAGCCATAAGGATGCTCACTGATCTTGGGAGAAGAATGGATGAACTCAATGAGAACTTCACCAAAGCACTGGAAAACATAAAATAGAACCAATCAGAAATGAAGAATACAATACTGGGAAGTGAAAAATTCATTAGAGGAACTCAATAGCAGTGTAGATTATATAGAAGAATGGATCAGTAAGCTGGACAAAAGACTAGAGGAATTCAACCAAGTTGAACAGATAAAAGGAAAAAGAATTAAAAAGAATGAGGACAGTCTAAGAGGCCTCTGGGACAACATCAAGCTCACTAGAATTCATATTATAGGTGTCCAAGAAGGAGAAAAGAGAGACAAAGGGGCAGAGAATCTCTGTGAAGAAACAACAGCTGAAAACTTTCCTAACCTAAGGAAGGAAACAGACATCCAGGTACAGGAAGCACAGAGAGCACCAAACAAGATAAATAGAAAGAGACCAAGACACATTATAATTAAAATATCAATAACTAAAGATAAGGAGAGAATCCTAAAAGCTGCAAGAGAAAGGCAACAAGTCACATACAAAGGAAACCCCATTAGGCTATTAGCTGACTTCTCTGCAGAAACCTTACTGGGTAGAAGGAAGTGCACAATATATTTAAAGTGCTGAAAGGAAAACACCTACAGCTAAGAATACTCTTCCTGGCAAGGTTATCAGTCAGAATGGAAGGAGAGATAAAGAGTTTCCCAGACACACAAAAACTAAAGGAGTTTATCAACAAGAAACCAGCATTTCAAGAAATGCTAAAGGGACTTATTTAAGTGGAAAAGAAAAGACCACAAATAGGAATAAGAAAATTATCAGGAAAACAGGAAGCAATAAAATCACTGGTACAGGCAAATATACAACAAAGGTAGCAGATCAGCCACCTATGAAGCTAATATGAAGGTCAAAAGATAAAAGTACTAAAGTTATCTGTTTCCATGATAAAAAGGTAACAGATAAACATGCATGAAAAAAGAGGTTAGACAAAAAAAAAAAAAAAAAAAACCTTTAAATGCGGGAGGAAGGGAGTAAAAGAGAAGAGCTTTTAGAAAGAGGTCAAACTAAATAGACCATCAACTTGATATAGATTGCTATATATGTAGCTTATTATATATGAACTTCATGGTAATGACAAGTCATAAATCTATAATAAATACACAAAAAAGATTAAGAGAAAAGAATTCAAAGGTAATACCAAAGAAAGCCATCAAAAACGAGAAGAAAACAACAGAAAAAGAAAGTAACACAGAAGAACTACTAAAACACCCAGAAAAAAGTAGCAAAATGTCAATAAGTACATTCTTATGAATAGCCACTTTAAATGTCAATGGACACTCCACTTACACCAATGGATAGATCATCCAAATAGAAGATCAATAAGGAAACATTGACCTTAAATAACACATTAGACCAGATGGACTTAGCATATATATATACATAGAACATCCCATCCAAAAACCACAGAACATGCATTCTTTTCAAATGCAGATGGAGCATTCTCCAGGATAGATCACATATTAGGCCACAAACAAGTCTCAATAAATTTAAGAAGATCGAAATAATACCAAGCATCTTTTCTGACCACTAAGGTATGAAACTAGAGATCAATGGAAGAAAACCAGAAAAGGCACAAAAATGTGGAGATAAAGCAAAATGCTACTGAACAACAATAGGGTCAATGAAGAAATTGAAGGAGAAATCAAAAAATTCCTGGAGACAAATGAAAATGAAAACACAACATGCCAAAATCTGTAGGATACAGCAAAAGCAGTTCTAAGAGGGACGTTTAGAGCAATTCAGGCCTCCCTCAACAAACAAGCAAAATCCCAAATAGACAATATAAAAGTGCATCTAAAGGTACTGGAAAAAGAAGAACAAACAAAGCCCAAAGTCAGCAGAAGGAAGGAAATAATAAAAATCAGAGCAGAAATAAATGAAATAGAGATTAAAAAAACAACAGAAAAAATTAATGAAACCAAGAGCTGCTTCCTCGAAAAGATAAACAAAATTGACAAACCCTTAGCTAGACTCACCAAGAAAAAAGAGAGAAGGCTCAAATAAAATCAGAAATGAAAGAGGAGAGATTACAATGGACACCTCAGAAATACAAAAGATAACAAGAGAATACTATGAAAAGCTATATGCCAACAAATTGGATAATCTAGAAGAAATGGATAAATTCTTAGAAACATACAACCTTCCAAAACTGGACCAAGAAGAAGTACAGAATTTGAATAGACCAATCACCAGTAAGGAGATCAAAATAGCAATCAAAAACCTCCCCAAAAATAAAAGTCCAGGACCAGATGGCTTCCCTGGTGAAGTCTACCAAACATTCAAAGAAGACTTAATACCTATCCTTCTCAAGCTGTTCCAAAAAATTGAAGAGGAGGAGAGGCTTCCTAACTCATTCTATGAAGCCAACATTATCCTAATACCAAAACCAGATAAAGACTACACAAAACAAGAAAATTACAGACAAATACAACAAAATACTAGCAAATCAAATACAACAATACCTTAGAAAGATCAAACTCATGATCAAGTGGGTTTCATTCCAGGGATGCAGGGATGGTTCAACATCTGCAAATCTATCAATGTGATAAACCACATTAACAAAATGAAGAATAAAAATCACATGATCATCTCAGTAGATGCAGAGAAAGCATTTGACAAGATACAGCATCAATTTATGATAAAAACTCTGAATAAAATAAAATGAGTATAGAAGGAAAGTACCTCAACATAATAAGGGCCATATATGACAAACTCACAGTTAATATCATTCTTGATGGAGAAAACCTGAAAGCTATTCCTCTAAGAACGGGAATCAGATAAGGATGTCCACTTTCACTGCTCTTACTTAATATAGTTTGGAAGTCCAAACCAGAGCAATCAGACAAGAAAAAGAAATAAAAGGGATCCAAATTGGAAAGGAAGAAGTGAAACTGTCACTATTCTCAGATGAAATGATTTTAAGTACAGAAAATCCTAAAGAACCCACTAAAATCTTTTATAAATAATAAATGAATATGGTGGATTTGCAGGATACATAATCAATATACAAAAATTAGTTGCATTTCTATACACTAACAACAAAGTAGCAGAAAGAGAAATTAAGAACGCAATCCCATTTACAATTGCAAAAAATAAATAAATAAATAAATAAAATACCTAGGAATAAACTTAACCAAAGAGGTGAAAGACCTATACACTGAAAACTAGAAAACATTGTTGAAAGAAATTGAAGAAGACACAAAGGAATGGAAAGATATTCTGTGCTCTTTGACTGGAAGAATTAACAGAGTTAACATGTCCATACTTCCTAAAGCAGTCTATGGATTCAATGCAATCCCTATCAAAGTTCCAATGACATTTTCTACAGAAATAAAACAAATAATCCTAAAATTTATGTGCAACAACAAAAGACCCTGAATAGCAAAGGCATCCTTAGAAAAAAGAACAAAGCTGGAGGTATCATACTCCTGAATTCAAAATATATTACAAAGCTATCATAAGCAAAACTGCATGGTACTGGCACAAAAACAGATACACAGATCAATGGAACAGAATTGAGACCCCAGAAATAATCCCACCCATCTCTGGATAGCAAATTTTTGACACTGGAGCCAAGAACTTACAATGGAGAAAGGAAAGTCTTTTCAATAAACGGTGTTGGGAAAACTGGACAGCCAGCCACATGCAAAAGAATGAAAGTAGACCATTATTGTACACTATACACAAAAATTAACTCAAAATGCATTAAAGACTTGAATTTAAGACTTGATATAATGAAACTTCCAGAAGAACATCTAGGCAGTATGCTCTTTGACATCAGTCTTAGAAGCATATTTGCAAATACCATGCCTGACTGGGCAAGGGAAACAATAGAAAAATTAAACAAATAGGACTACATCAAACTAAAAAGCTTCTGTATAGCAAAGGGAACCATTAACAAAATGAAAAGACAATCTAACAATTGGGAGAAGATATTCGTAAACCATATATCAGATAAGGGATTAATATCCAAAATATATAAAGAACTCATAATCTCAATAATAAAAAAACTAACAACATAATTAAAAAATGGGCAAAAGATCTGAACAGAGATTTCTCCAAAGAAGATATATAGATGGCTACCAGCACATGAAAAGATGTTCCACATCACTAATTCTCAGGGAAATGCAAATCAAAACCACAATGAGATATCACCTCACTCCAGTCAGAATGGCTATAATTAACAAGACAGGAAATAACAAGCGTTGGAGAGGATGTGGAGAAAAGGGAACTCTCACACACTGCTTGTGGGAGTTCAAACTGGTGCAGCCACTATGGAAAACAGTGTGAAGATTCCTCAAAAAATTAAGAATAGAATTATCATATGATCCAGCTATTCTACCACTAGGTATTTATCCAAAGAACATGAAAACATGAATGCGTAAAGCTATATGCACCCCTAAGTTCATTGCAGCATTATTCACAATAGCCAAGACTTGGAAGCAACCTAGGTGCCCATCAAGGTATGTTGGATAAAGACGATATGGTACACATACACAATGGAATACTACTCAGCCATAAAAATGGATGAAATCTGGCCATATGTGACAACTTGGATGGACCTTGAGGGTATTATGCTAACCTAAATAAGTCAGAGGGAGAAAGTCAAATACCGTATGATCTCACTCATAAGTAGAAGATAAAAACAACAAACAAACTCATAGAGACAGAGATTGTATTGGTGGTTACCAGAGGGGAAGGGGGAAGGCAGGAGGGTGAAAGGAGTGTGTGTATGGTGGATGGTGTATTCAATACACCATGTGAATCACCATGTGTATGGTGATTGTAATTAGTCTTTGGGTGGTGAACATGACGTCTACTCAGAAATCGAAATATGATGATGTACACCTGAAATTTATAGAATGTTATAAACCAATTTACCACAATAAAAAAAACTACAAAGATGGTATCTCCTGTCTTTTCTTAATCCTTGAAAAATGCTGCAATACTGGTGTCAAGACAACAGGAAAACTGAAGGGTGATGTTAATAGTGATGGTTTATTTTGTTACGACATCAACTGTTTAGGCAATTCTATTATTTTTCCGTTTCAAATTTAGTGTTTTTTTTAGCATAGTTGAGAATAACTGGTGAGTAATATCAAATGCCTAAGATGATGAGTAGCAACATAGCTTAAGATAGAGAGAAAATAAAGTTGCTGTGAACCTATAATGTATCTTAAATTTATAAAAATTCGAGACAGAATGTTTTATTCTATTTTTTAAAAAACAAATTTTCTCTTTGTTCCTTGGAAGACTTCTCAGAAAGAGAAGTTCTCTAAATGCAATGAAATATTACTCCCTATAAATAGAACTGCTCAAAAATGAAATTCCACAGCTAAAATGGAGTCCTATGATGCCTGATGTTATGCTGACAGTTAACATGTACCAGGTACCATGCTAAGAAATTTATGAACATGACCAAAACCAGTCAACGGATCAAAAAAATAACAGAGTTTCTGTTTGGGATGATGAAAAAATTCTGGACACTGATAATGGTGATGGTTTCACAACAATGTAAACATACTTAATGCCACTGAATTGCACACTTAAAAATGGTTAAAATGGTAAATTTTATGCATATTTTACCACGATAAAAATAATGTTTACTTAAAGGTATTTATGTAGTATCCATACTTAGAATTCTCTTTCTATCACCCAACTTGCAGAAATCAATTCCTTGGTCAATCACCACTATCATATGAGTTAAAACTACCCCTCTTCAAGTGGATGGGAAAGGCTTACAGAGACTAAGTAACTCACCTAAGATCACAGCTAGTAAGTGGCGGAGGGGGAGTAAAACTCCAGCAGAAAGACCCCTGAGCCTCACACACAGCCACTGCACCTGCTACTGCCCATGTGAAGTGTGGCGTGTCAGGGTCCTGCTGTGGACCGACGGTGCAGAGGCTTCATTCCCCCGTGTGTGCCATGTACTCCACTTTGTCTCCCCAAACTTTTAGTGTAGTCTGGGATTCCTTATTTATCTCTTGAGAAATCTCTGTCTTCTGATTTTTTTCAAGACTCTTTTTTTCAGTATTTACACATAAAACTACATGCGTTGTTGGCCAAAATAGCTTCTGACACCCTCAGAAGGGAAGACAAGCATGCCCTTGTCCCAAAAGGCAGAGGAAAACAGCCCCCATCTCAACCTTTCCTGTGGCCTTTATTGGACTTGTCTCCATGTTGCCTCCTTCAGACTCTGCTTATGAATGGCCGTGACACTTTCCACCGCTCCTATTTGACACTCATCTCGGGGGTGGCAGTAATTCTCACTTATTTGCACCAGCTTCATAGATATCAAGCCTAATTCGATTTTATTATGTTTTTGAGGAAGATAATATGTGATTTGATTGATGTTAGTGGAATAGTTTTCTGCAAGTTGGGTGATGAATTCTAAATATGTATACTATCTAAATATCTGTAAAACTGAAATACACAGATAAGCATTATTATTCTACATAAAAATCACGTCATGTGAATAAACAAAGGGGGTATGAGTAAGCAGCAGAATAATGTCCATTTCTTGCGTGGAAAATAAAACATTGTTCACAGTTCAAAGATAAACTTATTTCAGGGTAAGGACATAATTGGGGAAGAGCATGTCTTAGAGCTGTAGTTCTTACCTGGACCAGATGAAGACAGTTGTTCTGGTGAGAACGATTGTCTGCCTAGATTCCACTCATGAAGTCTGGTGAAAGGTCGTTTTGAGGAATTAGGAGAAAGAATATCGTCAGCACTCACAGAGCCCAGTCAGGGTGAAGGAAGATGAAAGCACCCAGATAATCTGCTTATTGTGTTCCTTAAAGTGGTCCTAGGACTGCCTTTCCAGGTACATGCTGGAAGTGCAGATTCCACAGCCCCATCCATGACCTACTGAGTCAGAAATTCCTCAGGTGATTCTTTTTCACAGTAAAGCCTGAAAATCACTGCTCTATCAGCACCTCTTCTAGTGGAAGGAAGGAGTTGAAGACAAGAGAAGGAACCAGACCAAGATTAAGTGTAAGGATTCATGGGATTGTGATAGTGCTATGTAGGGTCTGACGTAGGACATATAAATGCAAGAAGAGCAGTCAGATGAAGAGATCTCTCAGGAGACTGTTCATTTACTAGCCTGGTCAGAAATGCAAAAAAAGGGAAGCAGAGGTGAGGCAGATGGAGCCATAAGATAGCAGAGCTGAGAAGTTGGGAGGCCTGAGGCAGGACAGGCACGAGGGGTGGCAGCAGACCTTACCATCAGGAGGGCTCAGGGATGCACCACAGTGCAGGACCCGATAGTCTGAGGCCTAGGGCTGTACTGTCACAGCAGGTGAGCCTTCCGCCCGCCACCTGTCCTCAGCTGGAAGGCTAAATTCCCAAACTCCATTTCCTGTTACACCTCTCTCATGCCTCTCTCGTGTGTTAGGCAACAAGTAGTTACAATCACAGGAGGTCCTGACGCAAACCCAACATCCAAGTTTCAGACATGAGAAGCTTTGTCGTGTAAGAGGCTTGCTCAGGGCTCCAAGAACAGACTTGCTTCATGGGGCTGATCAAAGTGAAACCCATCCAGCTGACTTCTTGGCCCATGTGGGGAAGAGCATTTCACGCAGCAGGATCAGTATGAACAAAGCAAATAGCAGGGTGAGAAAAGAACCAAGCAGTTGGGAACCACTAGCATGTGTGTGCATATGCGTGCGCAGTGGAAGGCTGGAGACGGCAGCCTACAGAAGACTTCATAAGTTCCAGATTAATCCTGAAGGCAATGAGGAGCCATGGAATAGTTTTAAGCAAGATTTGTTTTTAGCTTAAGAAGTACTTTAGCCTGGCTGATTATTTTGACCATATTGGTGACAAGAGAATCAGAAGTGGGGCAAGTTACCTGCTTTCTCACTTGCTGCTCAGATAAAAATTTGAGGAATTTGATGGTGCTTAGCATCCTAAGCACATGGCTGGGTTTGGCCTCCCTCATTCTCTTTATTCTCTGCTCTTCATCTTTTCTGATGTCCTTTATAAATGAAAGATACTTCCTCTAATTCCAAGTAGAAAATGGAAAGGCAAGTTCTTGGGATGAATTTATCTTTTGGAATTGCCTCATATATTCTTCCAAAATTTGAAAACAATTACAACAAAAGGGATGCAGATGTTAATGGCTTTAAAAAGTTGCTGATGAACCTGCTTAGTTTTGCAGAAAGAAGCACAAGAAAAATAAGCCAGAAACTAACGAAATTGGTTATCTGAAGGGGTGAGTGGGATCCAAGCGCAAGGGATGGGGACCTCTCTTGAGTTCACCTTTTGATTTGGTTTTGACATTTAAGCTGTATTATTGGTTCACATTTCCAAAAAATAAAATTGAATCAACAAAGATGGAAAAAAGATACATATTGAATTCAAAGAGAAAAAGGAGAACCTAACTTTACATCAACTAAGTAAAAATCACCTGTTAAAAAATTATTCAAGTCACTTTTAAGCACAGTATTCTGACTGCATACTCCCCATGTGATATTTTCTAAGAAGAAAAATTAAATTGAAAAGAAATCTCGAACTTTACTTAATAAACTGTTGGTAGTGGTAATGGTGCAACAGTATCGAAACTGTTGTGTGTACTGCGGACTGAACCAATGAGTGAAAATAACGGGTTGTTGGGAACTTCGGTTCTCACTCTGGGACAGAAGAGAGATAAATATGCACCAACAGAGGAGGGTTCTTGCCTGAATTATTACTACGATGCTATAAAATGGCAATTTTCTAAATTCCTTCCTCATTTATTAGTTGGTATCATTCTGTAAAGAAGAGCTTTCCTTTCTTCTTCCCACTTTTTTTCATAGCAGAATATTTTCTCTTTTTCCCCAATGTGTTATAGTCATTTCTGTCACTAGCCATTTTGATGTTCAAATTATGTTATTAATTACTATTAGTTTTACCAGTGGTAATTCCTTCAAGCTAGACCCTGTGTGCTCTTGACATATCTCCATTATACTAAGAAGTACATTTTTTAAAAAAAATAATGAATCTGCTCTGATAGTGCTATGACCAATCCAGTACCACAAACAGAAAGCAAAAAAGGAAACCAAAGTAGAGACATGTCAACAAAATGCGATGTGAGATCCTTGATTAAATCCTGGAGATTTACCTTTATGTCTATATCTCTATTATATATTATACATCTGTATATACATATATAATTTAAATATATATATACACACACATACTTTTAAATCAGCTATATAAAACTTTATAGGGACAACTGGAGAATTTAAATAAGTACTGTATATTAGATAATAGTATTGTGTCAATGTTAAATTTAAGTAAGATAATTGTATTGTGAAAATGAAGAGAATCTTTTTATTCTTTTGAGATATACGCTGAAGTATGTAGGGGTGGAAGGGTCATGAAGTCATAAAGCTAAAGTGACTAATTCTCAAATGGTTAAACAAAAGTATGTCTATGTATGTATACAAAGAGATAAAGCACATTTAGGGCAATATGAACACCTGGTGAATCCAGGTGAGCAGTGTTCGTTGTACTTTTCTTATAATTATTCTTTAAGTTAGAAATTTTTCAAAGTAAAAAATGGGAGAGGAGGGAAAACCTGTTGGGTTGAATGAGAAAGGTGATGGAAGGCAGGGCTGGGGTCGAGCTAACCACTTTTAACTTCTGCAGGATGTCCTAGAGGGGTTCCAGAAGGCAGTGCCGCATGGGAAGGTGGTTAGAGGCAAATGGCAGAAAGCAGAACATCGGGGACAGCAGTGATTTAGGACCTGCAAGCCTTGGGATTTTAGTGATTCAGCTATTTGTCTTAAGCATATATGTAACATCATTTCGTTTCATGTCCATATTTCACACAAAAAAAATTCAGGTCGTATTGCGCTCCACCCAAGTCCGACTCACTCAATGGGCAGTGCCTTTATTGGCTTGTCTGGTAGACGGGTTTTAGTCCAACGCTCCTCTTCATGAGTGATTTCAATTCTTCCTCATTAATCTTGCTGTGGAATCACAGTTAAATGACTGTGGGAGAGTACATTTAAGATAGCCAGTGATCAGCAATGTGGCTTATTTTCTGTCAAGTATGACTGTCGTTATCTGATGCTTATCATCTAGCTTCACACAAAGACAGGTTTGCTTCACTGCCTCCCCTCCCCACCTCAACCCCTGCCCTCAGCTTACCGCCCTCCAGCTCCCACACAGGTTTGTATTCCTGACATCCTGCTCTTGTTTGATGAGTTTTAGGAGGCTCCAATTCTTGCTTTGTCCCCAGGAGTAAAGCATCAACTGCTTTAAACTGAAAATGACATGCTGTGATTTTGCTGCCCTATAGATAGTCATTTAAACTTTGTGATATGTGGCCACTGCCTTGAAATTCAAGCAATGGAAATGATATCATTATCAGCAGACTCTTTATGGTGAAAAATGACCCACATTAGGAAACAATCTGAACCCAAGGAAACTTTGGTGATCAATCATCACAATTATAATGTGCCGGTCTTTTATGTAAATCTAACCCACAGTGTAGCTGGGTTTGGGTGGAGAGGTTGGGGGAGGAGAAAGCCTATGGAAAAAGAAAGTTAGTACAATATAATTAAGCAAAAGGGAAAGCTTCAGATAGTATATGTTTCTCAGGGGATCATTTCATGCCTTAGGGACCCTGACAGATTTCGGCTGAGAGGATTGCATCACCATCATTAAAAGCGTTTGTTAAATGCTCAGAGCTACACAGAAATGGGCTGGGTTATGTGATGCTTGAAGTTACTTGGAACAGGCCAAGGCCCTCCGTTGAGGAAGTGGAGCCCTCATGGACCAGCTAGTTGATGGAGAGGGGGCAGAGAGCAACGGCTCCCCTCGCCACAGGGAAGCCATCAAGATCACCAGAGGATAATGTTCCATTTGGGGACGGGCTGGCTTCTCTCATTCTACTTCAAACCCTTCTACTAGGCAGTTCTTTTCACTGCCTTACAGCCAGTCAAAGGCTCAGGGTGGCCTGAGTATGAGGTTGAAAGTAGTGGGATTGTCATCCACCTGTAAGAAAGCAGATCATTTTTAGAGAGCACAGGACTTTAGTGATGAATATTGCCTTTATCCGTGGGCACCTACTATTACTCCTGGCCAGCATCACTTGTCCACATGTGGTCCTTAGGGCTTGTGTTTCATCTAGTCCCTTTTTCTCAAACCTGGTAAAGGGGGCACTGTGTGTGAAGGTGTGAGGAGATGTAAGGGAGGTGAGGAGAGACTGAGGGATAACTGATGTGGCTGTGTTGGTCGCAGAAATGTGGAAAGCCCAAGGAAGTGAAGGTGCAGCTCAGTTATCCCTCACCAAAGAGTCCAGAAGCCACAGGCCCGTGGGCTAGCCTGGTAGCCAGGTAGCCCTGGGCTAGCAAGCACCACAAGCAGGATCTCCCGTCTTGGCCTCCATCTGGGGATACGGGGTCCCCTTCAACCCTATTTTTTTCTGGAAAGAACTTCATGGTATCATCTCCTCTGTCATTCTTCTTGATTCTACCTACAAAACCTGTCATACATACACTTCTTATCCTAAAATGAATGTCTAGGTTATGAGGCCCTGCTGCTTCCTCCACACTTTAATACTCTGCAGGATACAAAAAAACCTGCAGCCCAATAATATCTGAGATTCCCTCCTAGGAATTTGCTCCTTGTAGCTAGATCTTCTCCCTCCTATGGAACACAAATGCTCCTGATAGGACAACACATTAAACCTTGCATGAGTTTGTAGACCATGGACCCTTTTCCATATGGTGGCTGAAAAGCAGTTTTCAAAAGGATAAGGGAAGGAGCACCCAAAGCACAAGCACTGTCCCAGCAGGGCAGACAGGATGGAGTCTTGGGGAGAGGACAGATGCTGGGCCTGGTACCTGGGAAAGGGAAAATCATGTCTAACGTGGCTCCATATTTACTCAGTCAGCCACTATTCTAAGTCTTTACATCAATGATGCCATTTGATCGCACAGCAACCTCATGATGCTGTGTGGGAGCTTTTATTATCCCCTTTTCTAGAAGAGGAATCTGCCACTTAGAGATGTTAAGTGACTTGCTCATGATCACATGGTTTATAGGCAGAGATAGGATTTAAACCTTGGCAGCCTGACTTTCAACACCTGTCCTTCACCAGCACACCACAGAGGAAAGGGGATGAGAAGTCTACCAAGCTTCCTTGGAAGGAGGTTCCAATTGCAGTCACCCAGCCCTTCCTCTAGTCCAAGGTGCCTTAGTTGCCTCTGGTTGTCGTAGATATATGTGTCGTGGTGGCAGCAGGAGGCCACACCCTGTCTGGAGAAACAAAGGGAGTGGCCAGCAGAGGTTGTGCTCTCTTCTTGTGAGGTCAAGTCCAGAGCAGCCATGAAATCTCACCCTTGGTAGAAGCCAAGAGCCCTCCCTGGGTAGCATTTGGATTTGTAGTCCTAGCAGCTTTCTAATATGACCCACCACGGCAGTTTAAACACTGCCAGCAAATGCCCATTTGCTGATTTGTCTACAGAGATTGATGAAATCAAATCTTAGGATCTATGGATGTCATTAGACATGCTTCAGTTGACCTCAGTTGAAGTCCAGTGGCTGCTAACAGAGAGCTCCATCAGTTAACTTAGCTCCGTAAGGGTGCTATGCTGAGCATTCTCAACATGTGGAGGGCTGGGGTGTGTTTCATGCACAGAAAATAACATCTTTTACTCTGGGCTAAAAATGAGGAAAGAAAACCACTTTGGAACATACCCTAAAAAAAGACAGTCTCTCATTCCCCGGCGTGGCTGACATTCAATCAAGGTGCAGTCCCTCCGTTTCCTATAGTGACAGTCAAGGAGTTGGGTTCTTTTGGAAGCTTTGTGCGGTGGCTCTGGCTCACCCTGAATGTCCACCTCCACCCCCACAGCTTCAGGTCTGCTTGAGAAAGGGTGTCGTGGGACATTGTGAAATAATCATTTCATAGCTATGGTTTAAATCATGCTTTCTCTAAAGAATAATCCGTACATGGTTACCAGGAGTCATTAATCGTTGTCAGTCTTTGTTTTCCAGGTGGTGGAAAAAGGGGAGGGTGAAACACCGTCACTGGATCTGTTTTGGCTCTCTTTGTGAGCACTGCTCTTTCGACCAGCTCTGATCTTTCTTCCCTACTTAGCAAAGAGGGGAGGTGGTGAGGACTCTCTGAAAATGCTGTGTTTGGAGGGACAGAGATAATTCATTGTGGCTGGAAGCACAGGAACTGATCTGCCTGTTTGCAAAATCCCCATTCATTTGTACCTTTGTTGAGACTATTATTTTATGTCTGAGGTCTATGAGACGTACTATTGTTAAAATTACCCTAGGAATTATATTCAACTTTCGCACAAAGTAAATCACCTCTCATGTCCAGTCTGCTTCCTAAAAGCTCACCAGTGAAGATCGCCCCAGAAATTCTTGGACTCTGTTTCTTTCCATTAAGTCCTGTTGCATCTGGTGCATATTCATGACTAGATTCTAAAACCAGAGATTTTTCATGCCCCATTTAACTTGCACCGCTCTTCAGAGCCTATACATTGGCATGTTTCTAATCAGAACTAGATTGGATCAGTGAGTGCCAGGTGGTGAGAACAGTAGAAGTTGTGGTGACCAATCAGTGGGTAGAAAAACTGGATGGTGTAGTGCAAGGAACACTGGGGTCTCAAGACCGGAGATCAAGAAATAACTCAACCAGGTATTCGCTGAGTGACCCTGCACTTGACTTAGAACTTTCTGAGCATCAGCTTCTTATCTGTGAAGTGGAGATAATAATACCTACCTTGAAAGGTTTTGAGAAGGCTCAAGTCAGATAAGGTATGAGGAAGCGTATTGAGAGCCATAAAATCTTATAGACACACAAATTGTGGCTCCTGGACTTAAGTTGGATTGAATAGTTCTTGAACAAAGACGGCCTAAGTCTGGGGTTTTGTTAAACAGTTATTCCTCACTGACTTTTCTCAAACAGGATTTAATCTATACTCTGTTGTCTTGTGTCTAGTTTTTCAAGAGATAGGCAGGTTGAAAAGTCCTGTGCTTTAAAATTGTGTTGGGCAGGGCGCTGCCCATCACTGTGCCAATGTAGAAACTGGTCAGACCAAGAGCTGTGCTCTCTATAATCCAGGGAACAGGCACGTGTTCCTGTAAGGAAGTTCCTGCCTGACTGCCATGGTGGACCTCTGTTCTGACCCCATCTTCCACCCCAGCCAGGCCTTTGCCTTTGAGCTGCTTCCATCAATGTGCCAAGGTCTATAGAAGCTGGAGGCTGTGGTTATATCTGTGTCTAGACTGCTGGCCTTTCAGAAGGAGAGGTGGTTTGAGATTTGGAGAATTATAATTTTTACCACTTATTGTTTACTGCAGGCCAGGTGCTGAACTAGCACTTTACATGCACTACCCCATCAAATCGTCACAATCGCCCTGTGAGGTAGGAACTCTTATCCTCATTTTACAGATAAGGAAACTGGACTTAGAGAGTCTGAGGTCAATTGTCCAAGGTCAATAGTTTATGTAGTACAGATCAGGAGGACCACGTGGGTGTGTCTGACTCCAAAGTCTGCTCTTAGCCAAATGCTGCTCCAGTGCCTGGTCAGGCTGGGACTGCACCCAGCAGCCAGAACCTCAGATCACACAGAGAGATCAAACTCGGCCCTGGAGAGTGGCCACCTCTTGCTGAAAGGAGGAGAGGCAGAGAGCTGGGACTACATGTGACTTCCATCCTGTGGCACTGATGTACCAAACCTGACATCAGTCCAAACCAAACATGCCACAGGCCGATTCAGCAGGTGTGTGGCTGTACATAGTGCAAGTGTTCTATGGGGCACCTTCGCTTCAAAGGCTGTTCATTAAACATGGAACTGGCCATTTAAAACATTTCTTTTCCAAATAGCTACTCCCACAATTTTTGGTTTAAAGGGGTGGGGTGAGCTACAGATCATTACAGCTCTTTCTTTTGACTTCTTTGATTCTGTCTTCTTAATGCTCATTCATAATTTATAAGTTATTATCTAAAAAAGGAAAGGAAGAAGAAAGAAAAAGGAAAGACAGACAGAAAGAATGAATGAACAAATGAAGGAATGGAAGAAAGAAAGTTAGTTTATTCAAGGAAGCTAAGGAAAAGTAGAGAAGGAATGGAGAAAAGGTGAATATGATCCAGAGTTGAGTAATGTAGCATGAAACCGAAGACTTTCACGTCTTCCCAACCCACCCAATACCCTCCCATAAATCTTTACATTACATTCCGCTAAAAGTGTCAGAAATACAACTGCGCTTGCAAATAATTGCTGCCATTGAGTGAATCCGCCCTGGCATATCCATTTGAGCTCAAAATAACCCGTGTAACCTAAGAGTAAATCAGTGACTTGACGCCCAGTGCCAAGCATAATCGCAAGCAACATTTAACTAGGTTCAATATTTATTTCCCTGCCTTGAGTCACTTTGAAAAGATCTGGACTCAGTTCAGACAGGACCAGCCCTAATTTTATGGTGCTCTTGGAATCCTTCCAGCAGCACAAGGGCTCAGATGTCAGGGAGTTCCAGAAAAATGAGATCCCTCACAGAAGACTTCACAATTTAAGCCACCCTCCTTCCAATATTTTGCAACATGTGGGCCTTTTGACTGAAGATGTAACTGTTTGAAGGGCTTTGATCACTTAAGAAGTATGCCTCACTTACACCCAACTCCTACCTCATCCCTACAGATGGCCAGGTGGGTAAAGTTAACCTGGTTAACAACTGGCATAAATAAAATCTCTGAATATCTACAAATAGGAAAAGAGTAGCCCACAATTTAGTACCACTTTACAAGCAAATGACATTCTTCATACAATTATGGAAGCCAGATTTGGGAAGCTTCAAGACACATTAAAACAGCAGATAACACTGGTCCAACTTGGATGGATACAGGGACACATCAAATAAATAGCAGTCAGTTCTCAAGCTTTATATCGCAAATGCTCAATCAATAGAAAACCAACCAATTTTCGTGTACATCAGAGATAAATCTCAAGATGGCAGAATTGACTCCCTGTTCAAGGGGCATTGAACTGACATTGAGTGACCTCACACTCAGCCAAGACGTTTACTATAAAAGTCTCACATGGTTAAGTGAAATGATTGATATCAGCCCATTTTGCTCTAAAATGCAGCCTTTCATCATTTTTAATTGGGAAAAGAGTAAGGGATTTCACTCATGAAATCAAACATTTTCTTTTTCTTTATTTCACCTTAATCTATAGATGAATAATCTTAATTCAGAATAACAGCGTGCATGCTGGAGTCTGGGAGATCTAGATTTATATCCTAGGACCATAATTTACTAGCTTTTGAGCAAATTTTTAAGCCTCTCCAACGGACAGTTTTCTTATCTGTAGAATTGGGAGAATTGCGATGAGATAATGTATTTAAAGCAATTAGTAAAGTACCCAGGCACATACTCAAGAAATTCTAGTCATATTATTGTTATGATAATAATAATATTGTTATAATAATAAGAGTAAAAGTACAGTATACAATAATATAACAAGAATAAAAATAATACTATTATTGTTTAAGTTGTTTTAACTTCTGACTTAGCAATTTCATAGACTATTATGCTATTAGCAGAGGTAATAGTATCAATAACAACAATAATTATGGATACCTTTTGTTGATGCCTACTGGCTACCAGGCACGATACTCAATGCTTTAAATCTGTTTTCTCATTTAATTCTTACAAGAACCCTCTGAGGTAAGTGCTATTATCATCCCAGTTGCTAGAAATGAGGAAGCTGAGGTTCAGGGAAATGAAATTGCTTGAGATCACACAGTTGGCCAAGATCCAAACACACTAGATTAGCCCGGTCTCCCTGCCCTGAGTCACATAGATGATTGCTTTGGGGATTATTACACCCTTAGCAGAACAGGAAACTCAAATGATTTGAGGGAAGTCACTTTATCTCTCTGGACCTTAGGTTTTCCATCTGTCAGATGAAGAAATTGGAATGGATTATATCAGATATTTTAGGATTCCAGAATTTTGATGGGATCGGTTCTTGTCAAGAAAGACAAGCTCAGAAAAGGTGTAATTATACTTTTTAAATGTTGTAAAAGGAGATTGTGTATGTCTGGCATGTTTAGCATGGTCAGTTCTTCCAGTCAGGCTGGAAGGAGGAACCCCACTGCACTTTCCAGAATGGCTTAATTCCCTCTCCTTCAGCTATCCTCTCAAGCTGTGCTGTAGGAAGCTGTCAGCTCACTCGAACATGCTCATCTGCAGTATACATAGCTGGTCTCTAGCAGAAGCTAGCAAGATTCTTCATGTGGATCAGCCTTTACTTTCTGCTCCCAACCTTGATTCCTCTGAGATGTTTAACAATAACTCCTTCTTCCCAAATCCTAAAATAACTTCTCCACCATTCTGGGACTAATGTTGTGATTAAAAAGTTACTTACATTTGGTCCTCACACTTCAGTGTGGACATAAAATAAAACCACTGATCACTGTTGTTGTAGGTTAGGATGTTTAAAATATTTCACATCCTGGCCGCAAGCAAAGCAGTTTCCAGATATAGCTTGTTTTGAGGGTGGGCTTCCAGGGTGGAGAAGGTGGGCAACGGTAGGAAGAAGTGGCTGGGGGATGGAATGGTTTGGAGGTGACAGAGGGGCATCTGAGCCTCAACTTCTGGCTAGACCCAAGCCCTGGGCATTTCCTGACGATCTGCTGATGTGGTCTAGTGCCATGACATAGACACAGTGTCCTGGCTCTGAGCCCTCATTTCCACCTCTTAAACACAGCTGTCTGCTGGTCCTGGCCTCTTGGACCATTGTTTATCTTGGTGGTATGAAAGTCAGGCAGAAATATTGTATACACTGCATTGGCTCTTCACAAGTAACCAGTACTCCACGTTTTGGCCTTCCACTCTTTTGGGTTCAGACTAAAGAAATAGAGAAAAAAAATCGTCTGCCTTCAGTTCCTAGGGCTAGTCCCTTTTATGGTGTTTATATAGACACTAATCTGTCAGCAGGATCATTTGATCATCCTAATAATTTCAATCAAACCATAGATTATTGGGGGAAAATTAGAATAACTAATTGAGGCTAAGAATATTAAGCAGTTATGTGGCTGAATTAGAAAAAATTTTTTTCGTGTGTTTGCTTTAATCGACTTACATGTGTAGACACAGGCCAGGTTGGGGCTCAGACAGATGCATGAGGGAGTCCAGTCGGCCCCCTCAAGCCTTCTGCCAATTCACGGAGTATAAACAGAAAATCTCAATTGGGCGATATGTTTCAGGATAGAGGTGGGAGACAGAAGTTGTTTTATGGAATATTCTTTCAACATCGCATATTAGAAACCAAGAAAACTCTTAATATGGAAGTGATTAGCCTTGTTTCTGATGGTTTGCACCCACTCATTAAAAGTCAGTAGAAAGTCACTCATTGTTGGCATTTTCCGTGGGAGGATTGGAGTTAGGTAATTAAGCAAGATTTGCTGTCCTTTATATATTATTCACCAAAAATGCGACCCAGCTTTTCAGGAAAAATGTACAAAGAAAATAAAAATGTCTATTTTTGTCTGAGGTCTCCCTCAACCTTGCAGTTCAACTCTTGTCAGAGATTTTATCAAACCTGTTTCTCAGGGATTCGAAATCTGCCCATAAAAATTAACAGCGAGCTTTTTTATGCAAGCTAAAAACAGAATTCATGTGGTTCTTTGAAAATCTTGTAAGTCTTTAAAAGAAGGACTAATAAGAATATATCTTTGTCCATGGCTTTTCCCGTGGCTGCGAAGCCTGTTTGTTTAAGGACCCATTACTGCTAAGCATCTCATCTTACCCCTGTACCCCCAGAAGCACAAAATATTTGCAGTTTTATTCAGAGCCCTCAATGGAAAATGCCAGCCATTCTTTTTTTTTTTCCCCCTTACTGAAAATTGAATTAAGAGCTCAAGAAAGGTATAAGATAACTTCACTGTTCAGAGCTTGAATTCCTGTGTGGGTTGCCAGGGGGCTGAGGTCTCACTCACCCTGTGCTCACGAATAGCTCACATTGTCCTTGGGGACACAGCATGGAACATTAATCAATTTCATCCTTCCAGGCTTTGGAGACCAGACCTGCTGCGTGGCCCAACCCTGTTTCTTTTGGATCTGTCACAAAGGAGAATGCACCTCCAAGGTCATGTATCACTTACCTGTCCAGGGTGAGCCTGGCCCAATGGGAAGCTGAGAAAATATCCAGGTGGCTGTGGGCCACTTCACTCATTCTCAGGAGAGACCTCCATGACTCTCTGCTGAGGACAGCCTCTTTAACTCTGCACAGTACAACCTCTTCCCGTGCTTTTGTCTTGTCTTAGAGTGATGTCAATGCCCTACTCTCTGAAGCATTGTGGTAATGCACCAAGAGTAGCTCTTTGGTAGAAGGAACTATATTACAGAAGATGCAAAGATTCATTAATTCATTTACTCATTCATTCAAACATACAGTAAACATGTACCCTGCACAAGGCACAACTCTAGGGGTTAAAGTTATGAGCCAAAAGATGTAAGCTTCGTCCTCAGGGAGCAGGAGCCTCCAGGGGAGGAGAGGCACACAATTACACTACAGTGTGTGAAATGAATAAGTCAGTACTAGCCTAAGGTGTTCTGGGGCAGAGGAGCAGCATCTAACCCAAGGTGGGGAGGGGTTTACAGAAAGCTTCCTGGAAGGTGTAACTCATGGATGAGGTTTGAGGAACAAATACAAATGAGAGTCCTGGTATAATAATTGCAATTAACAATTCATTTCCAAGGTGGAGATTTTGAAGACTGAAATTTAGCCTGGCGCCCTTCCTTTCTAGCTGTTTCTTTGAGAAATACACCATTCTATCCCCTAACACTCAGTGTAGTTTGTATAGGGCTTTATCATTTTTATGATCAAAGCCTGAAAGATCAAAAGCTTAGATTACAACTTGGCCAAGCTTGGCTTCCCATTCCCACCTCCTATTATTTCTATGTGTAGGACTAACCTGGTCACTGCTGCTTGTCCAGGTCGCAGTATCTGATACAAGGAAGGATCTCACTGGAGATGCCTCTCAGGAAAGAGACTCTATTCATTACCTGTCCCAGCATAGTGCTTTAACTATTGCATGGCTACAGTCTCCATGGAATAGAATTAACTAGTGTGTGGTACCTTACAGGAGGGTTCCTTCTCCCACAGCCAAGACAGAAACCCAAAGATGTTGCCTTCTAAGTGGAGCAAAGCTTCCACTTAGAAGCATTGTCTGAAAGACAAAGCTTCCTTTGTCTGAAAGAAAGAAATCTGACAGCCTCACCTGTCCATGACTCAGCTCAGATCCTGGCAACTAGGTAACATAAAAGCTCATGTCCTTTCCTCAAGGGTGCAGCTCAGGTCCCCTCTAGTCCTGTAACTTTATTTCTGATTTTAACAGGCTTGGGTGTCTTCTTTGCCACCCCCTAGGTTTTAGATTCGACAAGCAAGGAAAGGGGAAGAGATGAAAGAGTTGGCTTCTAGAGGGGCCCGGGAGAGACCGCAGTCAGTGCAGCAGCAGGGAAAGAGGAAGAGGAGTCCCATCGACAGTAGAGATATGAGAATTTAAAAAGTAAGGAAGTTCTGGCCAAGTGGGCTGACGTAGAGATTGGGTGAGAACCTTGGGTTTCTTCCCTCTTCAATGAGTCTTGGAGTCTGCTTTCTTGGTGTTTTGTCCAATTAGAAAATGCATTAAGTATTCTCCTAATTTCCAAAAGACATAAAAATTATGGTAATTTGTGATAGGAAAGGATTTTCTCAAGTCTCTGTATAAGCCATTACAGAGGTATTGCTCTCCTCGATGAGAACAGAGATAGAACCTCACTCTTTTAAGTACTCTTTTCTTAAAGGAAAGTAACATGGATCAATGGATAAGCAGCAGGTTCTATATCTGGAATCTGTTTCTGTACTGTTCCTGGCTTTGCTTTCTCTAACTCTGAAAATAATTCTTCTCTCCCATTCTTTTTTCTTTAAAATGGGGCTGGTTGCCCTGACAGAAACTTCTCAGTGATACACTTTTGTTATAGAGGTGTGTATACAGAGAGGTCTTCAGAAACATAGCATATATTTACATGAGACTTGGGAAAGGAAGCTCAGGCCATCAAATGAATCTCAGATGACATCTAAAAGGTAATTGGAGAATAAAAGAGATTGCAGTCTTCATCACACAGATGGGGAGACTGAGGCACAGCAAGGTGAAGTGACCTGGTTGGGGTTCTGTGAAGGGCAATGCTGGAATTGAAATGAACCCCCTTGGATCTTGAAATTTCCCGTTAGACTCTGATACTAACATTAAATATGTGTGCCATTCACACTAGTTGACCCACTCTTTAATTTTTATGCATTTTCTAAATTTTATTTATAACATGTTGGAATTCTTCTCTTGACATTGCATTTGAAGTAATTTTATGGCTAAAGCTTTGAAGGTTTATAACACAGTGGCTTGCTAACAGGATGTCAATCGAAAGACTTTCATTTGGCACTCATTCCCAATGATCTAACTAAGCCATTTAAAGCTTTGCAAAGGAGCCCAGTAAGATACTGAAGTTCTTTCCTGGAGCTGATTGGCTGAAGTGATCTTGGCTCCTTAGAGAAACCTCGGGAAGAATGATTGCCACAGCTACACTACTTTTGTGGCAGAGATGGTACATCTCCTGGGGATTCCTCCAACACCGCATCTGTGCCAGGCTTCACATGACCTCATCTGTTACTGAGGGGCTAAGAGAACCATAGTGAACAGAAGCAAGATGACTTATTGACTACTGGGGCACTCTTTCCACAAATCACCACCACACTGCCCTCCCGTCTCTGTGCACCACAGGGCAACAGGATCTTTCTTATAAAGCTTTTTGAGAACTTCAAAGAAATATGCATATCCATTCATTCTACATCCATTCTATATCCATTCACAAATATCAAGTACCCACTAAGTGCCTAGCCCAGGCTTGACAAAATGAGTATACACACATAAAACACATGATCTGCACTCACCAGTGGAGTAAATGCCATTGTGCAGATGAGGCACAAGCACATGGAATAAGATGTAAAATGGTATAGAAAGGATACAATGTGAGCATATGGTGAGGTAGCCCAAAGAATGGAGTATGGAATGTGGGGAAGAATATAGCCTTTACTGATGACAGACCTAGGTTGAAATCCCATCTCTGTCACTTACTCGCTCTGTAACCACAGTTTCCTCAAATGTAAAATAGTTTGGGATGGTTGTGAAGATGAAATAAGACAATATATGTGAACTGCTCAGCCGAGGACCTCGTACATAGTGAATGCTCAATACATACATACATACACATGGTAGTGTTATTGATATCATTATGATATAGAATATAAATGCTACAAGAATTCAGAGGAGGGGGAGCTCAGTGCAGGCTGAGGTGAGAGGAAAAGACCTATAAACTGGGAAGAGGTGGGTCCTTGAGGAATGAGTTCAAATTAGAGTGGGGTGAGGTTAGAAGAAGGGTACCCCAGGCAGTCCCAGACAGACCACAGAGCAAAGCTCTGGAGGCAGCAGTGAGAATGGGCTTCCTGGGAACCTTCAGGGGAGGGGCCTGTGAGGGGTGCACGGGAGATGAGGTGTAACTAGATCTTGGCAAGTGGCAAAGTCTCCGGCTCCTCTCCCAGACAGCCCTCACTGGCCGTGGTCTGCTTTTCCCCCATCCGCAGCCCAGCAGCAGGAGAGCCGTGCTGTGGGCTTTTGGAATGTTCTTACACGATTGCTTCTGCCGCTTTTTAGCAGGTGAGGGCCAAGAGAGGAGCTCCATTGTAAGTAATCCAATGACTAACAATAGAGAATCTTTTTGTTATTGTTGCTATTGTTGGGGGAAGTGGAGACACCAGATATGTTAACTGAGAAGAAAAGAACTACCAGGTAAAAAAAAGGTCATGGAAATAAAACAGCAGCTGTTATTTTCTTATGGGATCTCCCACCTCCTTCCAGAGGCCCTTGTAAAGTCCTGATCAATTACAACTTAGCCATTTTATGATATTCTTCACACTAAAAAATTATTCCCTTCCCCATCTCCAAAGGAACTCAATGCATGTCGTCTAGACTTATTTGTTAGTATATTTTCAGTTCTACTTCCACAACCCTTGTCCTTTCCTGATGTTTCTTACTAATTACATACAGTGGTAAGTTTTCCCCTCCCCCCCAAACCCAAAAGGCATTAGCCGTCTCCATTACCATTCACAGACCTGCTTAGCTGCTACAGCCAAATTGCTATTTTGAAAGAACGATTATGCGTCCCTTGGGAATTTTTTGAAGTGTGTTTCTTGATAGCCCCATTGAGAAGAGAAGCAATAGTACATTCCCATCCAAATAGATATAGAAAGTTCATTGCAAATGAGTTTCTGAAGTTAAGGGTCAATAATAGCTGGCACCTGGGCCATCTAGCTAGCACTTTTCTTAAAATAGGGTAATGGAAATAGCTCAGTTCCTAATGTCCACTCTCAGCAGCCTCTCCCTCTATTATTTTAATAAGGAATTAGTGTAGCCTTTGGAATTGTCATTGCGGCTCCTTAAGTCACAGAGAAACAGCCTGCCAAATCCATTATCCATCAGCTGCAAACTGGAGAGATCAAGCGATTTGGTGTGAGGTTATTGCTTTATCGCCTCCTCCCGCCATGATCCATGTTGTGCAAACAGAGGAAATTGGATGTCATTTACCTACTGATCTCGTGGGGTGAGGCAGAGCTGTTCAAAAAGAATATGTAGGGGGCTGTTGAATTTTAAATTCGTTTGCAAGTTGGTATTATTCGATTTATTTCTTCTATTTTTAACATTGTTTCCTTTGCAGCATTGGCTTTAGGCACAATGACAAAGAATGAACATTTTCTAATAAATAAGATGTTAGATAACAGTGATTCCGCTTATTGTTTTAAATGCGTAAATGGCATTCTTGATTTTTCCCATGGAGAGAGGGTAATGAAAATGAATGCCCCCCAAACCTGATGTCGATTTGAGAGGTGTGGGGATTCTCATCATTAGGAAAAAGACGAGTGCCCTAACCTAATAAGCTTCTTAGTGACTCAACCCAAACCAACCCCAAACAAGTGAGCAGCTAACTCGTGATTAGGAACGAGGCAGCTCCTCTGTTACGAAGACGTTCATGTTTATTGTGCTATGGGGGCAGGCAGGGTTTTGGGGACTCTACTTTTAATAAAAATGACAGGAAAACTCACCAGCACTCCCCAAGAAACAAAAGGAAGGTGCTCCTCTCTCATGTGTGACGTGGAGGTCACTTCAGGCCTCCCTCAGAGGCAGGGTCTGTCACAGCAGACAGGAGTCCCATCTACCAAAGGATTTGTGGTGAAGAAAAGCCTAGGGCTAGGCTTATAAGAGAGGAAAAAACAAAAAATAAAACAAAACACTTCATTTTAGAATTCAGCTCTCTCTTGTGTAAAACAAGCCCGGCTTTTGATTTTAATTTTTCCTTTTATCATCACCTCTTTCAATTGCTAGTTCCTGAGGAAACACACAGCTGTTATCCCTCTGTGGGTAAATATTAAGAACGACTCCCAGATTTAGCCTTATATGCAGATCTGGTTATTCCATGTTCTTACAATCTTATGTTGAGAAGCTCCTGAACAGACCCTTCCTTAAGAACACACCCTGGTCAGTTTCCGCAATTTGTTAGGTACTAGTGTCAACTACACTCTCTTTGAGGTCTTTATTTCTCTTTCTCGCTCTCTCTTTTTTGCTTTTTTCCTCTCGTGATCATTTTTCTCCGGGTTTTACGTTCTGCTGCCATGTTGCAGCAAGCAAGTTATTTCTCTCATTATTTTTCTGGCTTCTGTCTGTCAATTTCTTGCCCATCAGAACACAACAACATCCAAGACTAAAACTTAGGTCTTACATCTACAGGTTAATGTGTTGATAGCAAAAAATATAAAGGTAACATCCTGCTGTAATTAGGAAGGGTGGCTACACATCACAACTACAAAAAGAAAGTGGGCCCCCTGCTACAAATGCAGTGACTTATTGAAAGTCCGTCATGAGCATTAATTGGTGCAACTCCTTTGGAAAACAATTAAACAATATCTATCACATTGGAAAAATGCACATACATTTGACTCAGCAATTCCATTATTAGGAATTTATCTTATTGATGTAGATCTGCAATACACAAAGGTATACACAGAAATTTCATTGAGCGTTCAAATAAGAATAAAAATAAAAAAAACTTGAATATCTTAATAAAAGAGGACTAAATAAGTAAAATATGAAACACTTTTATGATGTAATATTATATAGTTGTTAAAATGGAATAGACCTATTTAGGCTGATGTGGAAAGAAAGTTTGGATTGTTTGAGTTAAGAAGTTTCAGAACTTGAGGCCGGCACCACGGCCGAGTGATTAAGTTCCCTCGCTCCCCTTCTGCGGCCCAGGGTTTCGCCAGTTTGGATCCTGGGCACGGCCATGGCACCACTCATCAGGCCATGCTGAGGTGGTGTCCCACATAGCACAATCAGAGGCACTCACAACTAGAAGCTACAACTATGTACTGGGGGGCTTTGTGGAGAAGAAGAGGGGAAAAAAAAGAAGAAGATTGGCAACAGTTGTTAGCTCAGGTGCCAATCTTAAAAAAAATAATAATAAATAAAAAGAAGTTTAGAACTGTTCGCATAAAATCATTTCATCTATATTAAAAAGAATGCCATAGTATTATATTATCCCGAAGTACAAAGTAAACATATACGAGTCTATACTGATATAAATAAAGAATTAAATAAATAAAGAAGAAAAAAAGGAAGTATTTTTCCCTTCAGAAGAATTTCAATAACACCACCCCCTCCAGGAGGTGAACTTAATTCCCTTTGCCTTGAGTGTGGGCTGAACTTAGTGACCTAGTTCCAAAGAGTGGAGTATGGAAAGGGAAAAATACTGCCTTTACACAGGAGGAACCTGCTGGACCTTACCTTAGCCAAGCGATCAATGTTCATACGACCAGTGATAACCCATGTTGACAGTATATATCCCCTGATGTAATATAAGGAGAAGGGCACTTTACCTCTGTGGTATTCTTCCCCCAAACCCATAGCCCCAATGTCACTGTGAGAAAAACACCAGACGAACCCAAATTGAGAGACATTTTACAAAATATCTAACCAATACTCCTCAAAACTGTCTAGGTAATGAAAACAAGGAAAGACAAAAAACAGAGCAGATGAAGCTAAGGAGAAATGACAACTACATGCAATGTGAATCCTGAATGGACTCTTGGAACAGTAAAAAAGGGCATTAATGAAAAAACTAGTGAAATCTAAATAAAGTTGATGGTTCAATTAATGGTAATATTAATTTCTTAGTTTTGATAAATGTACCATCACTATGTAAAATGTTAACAATAGGGGAACATGGATGAAGGGTATATGAGAATTCTCTGTAACTTTTCTGTAAATCTAAAATTATTATTTTTTAAGTTATTCTTAAAAAGG
Organism: Equus caballus; assembly: GCF_041296265.1. Classification (NCBI taxonomy): domain Eukaryota; kingdom Metazoa; phylum Chordata; class Mammalia; order Perissodactyla; family Equidae; genus Equus; species Equus caballus. The sequence goes on from NC_091704.1 coordinate 19,865,925, forward strand.
CAAGGGAGGGGTTTGATAACACAACATGCATAGACATCTCTGAAGCCTAGCCAAGAAACTGTTCATACCGTTTATCCATGAGAAGTAGGATTGGCGTGGGGCACATGGGAAATGGAGAGACAGAGGCAGAGATAGGGACAGAAAGAGACAGACAGAGACAGAGAAGGGTGAAAGTAGAAATTTTATATAGTGAAGGCTATATTTTTTTCATGTCTGACTTGTTTAAGCCCACCATGATCACCAAACCACTCTCACCCCTCAACATAGTCTCAACTCATCTTTCTGAAATGAAAGAGGAGACTTCATTTAGCTATGGTGCTGAGGCACAACTCCGGGCATAGAGTTCTGCACCATGGTATTAACTCAATTCAATATTTGTGCCCACCATATAATGGATCTTATACCCTGCATCTCACATTCTAAAGTTTGAGTGGCTCCTCAGATTATAACTTGTCATAATATTAGTCATAGGGGACCAATCCTTCAAATCAATAATCCCCCTTGCTAGAGATATATTGTAATCAAAAACATTTACGCTCTGCCCCTAATCATCTTCTTTTTTTTTAACTGATTTTTGCATTTAGCGCATATCCAATTCACTGCAGTAATAGCAGAAAAGTTTTCAGTCCCCGCTGGCATCATCTTGAGGTCATGGATTGGTTCAGCAGAGAAGAACATCTGAGTGAGAATCACTTCTAATTAATTTTGTGTGTGGAGGAGAAAATGATTATGCCAATTAGAGGATGTTAAACTTCCAGTTATCAAGAAAACAGTAAAATAAACCTTGAAAATGAAAGCCACTTATAATTAGTTTATAAGTAGAAGTCAATCAGAGACCACCTTTCCTACCTCCTCTCAAGATGCAACTAAGATTATAATGTTCAAATTAAGAGTTCTGGTTGGCAACAAGAATTTTCGAGAATGTGTATAAGAAAACTGTGCACACACCTTGCCTGGTGATTGGGCTTGGGGAGATGCAGGTGGGGCGTACGTTTGCTCAAGGAGGAGCTGAAAGGAAGAGACTAAAACATGGTGTCCAACTTCCATATGGAATAATTATATGTTAAAGGAGATAGGTTGAATGTAGAAAATTATCTTGGTGTTTGGCTAAAATCAATGATAATGTTTGAAAATTTCACAGAGGCTGTTTTCTTAAACACATATTTTCATGGAATTCGTTGTTTTCTTCATAAAACTACTTTTCATTTGTTTTGTTTTCATTTTATGATTTAGACTGATTCTCTTTTGTTTCTTGGCTTCTTTATATTTAAAGGGCATCTCTAGTCTTGTTTTTTAAATCCATTCTGACCATCTCTGTTTAGTCCATAAACAATTAATGAAATTATTGATGTGGTTGGATTTAGGCCTACCATTTTATTATTTTTTGCTTTGCTGTTGTTTCTGTGTTCTTCCTTTTTTCTCTTCTTAATGTAGAAGGCTTGCAACTGTGTGAGTCTATTCTCCCTCCCTATCCTTTGTGCTAGAATTATCACATGCATTATATCAATATACATTATGACAACTATCAGACAATGTTATATAATTTTTGTAAGCACTGTTATGAATTTCAAAGAAATAAAGGGGAAGAGGCCTTTTATGTTTATTCAGATATTTACTAGTTTTGATGTCTTACATTCCTTTCTGTAGAGTTTCCATTTGGTATATTTTTCTTTCAGCCTGCATAATTTCCTTTAGATTTTCTTATAGTTCAGATCAGCTGAATAAATTCTCTCCATTTTACTTTATATGAAAATGTCTTTGTCTTCATCCTCAAAAAATATTTTCACTGGATACTAAATTTAGGATTAACAGTTTTGTTTTTTCCTTTCAGTTCTTTAAAATATGTCCCACTATCTTCTGGCTTCCATAATTTCCAATGAGAAATCTTTAGCTTTGAATCACAGTTCCCATGTATAATGTGTTTTTATCTCACTGCTTCCAAGATTTTCTTTTTATCTTTGGTTTTTAGCAATTTGACTATAGTAAAACTGTGCATAATTTTCCCGTTTGGAGTTCATCAAGCTTCTTGGATCTGTAAATTTAAGTCTTATACCAAATTTGTGAGATTTTCAGTCTATATTATAGCTTTAAATATTTTTAATGCCCACTTTGTCTCTTCTTTTCTTATGAGACTGCAATACACATATGTTAGCCCTTTTTAATATTATTCCACAGGTCCATGGGTTCATGAGGATCTGTTCCATTTTCCCCAACATTTTTTCCCCCTCTGTCTTTTAAATTGGCTAATTTCTATTGTAAGTTTTTAAGTTTACTGACTCTTTCTTCTGCATATTTCCTTCTACTATTAAGCACATTCAGTAAATTTTTAATCTTAGATATGGTGTTTCCAGCTATAGTATAGTATTCCAGCTGTAGTATTTCTGTTTAGTTTTTTTTTTTTAGCTGTTTCTATTTCTCAGCAGAGATTTCCTGTCTTTTCATTCATTCTGAGACTATTTTTATTTATTTTGTTGAGGATAGTTTCTTTATATGGTAAGAAATTTTGGATTATACCCTGAATATTGTGAATGATTGGTTGTAGATATTCTGAATCCTATTATATTTTTGTTTGTTTGTTTCAGCAGGAAATTAACTTGGTGACTCAAACTTCAAACTCTGTCTCTTGTGTGGTGGCTCAACTTTCAGTTTAGTTTTTTTTTTCTTTGTTGAGATACTTGGGGTCTCCCATAAGCATGTGCGATTCAAGGGTTATCCAGATACTTGGGAAAAGTGTACATACAAGTTTTGAGGCTCTCCCTTTCTGGAGCCTTCCTTTCTGGAATTTCTTGCTTACTTTTCAGTAGCTGCGGTTGCCTCAAATTCTGTTCTTTGGTTCTTTTCTTCAAAAAGCATGATTTTTCCTTCAGAGACTTAGTCACTCTGCCTTCAGGGAGAAGGTATAAACATTGTTAACTCACCCTGCACTAACCCCTTCCATCAAATCTTAGCTCCTATCCAGAATTTTGCCTGCTTGAGTTCACTCTCTAGAAACCTTTCAATATTTGATTTTCATTTGTATATTTTGTCTATGCTTTCTAGTTATCTGTTGTCTGGTAGGAACTTTCTTGTCCATACTGGAAGCAGAAAAATAGTTTAAAATAAAGACAATTTCTCCTTCGATTAAAATGGAAATAATATGATTTGCCTGTTTCTCATGGAAGTTTAAAATTTGGAGCTAACAGTATAGTTGGAAAAAAAAGGTAAACTCAGTTAAGCCCCAGCATAGATATCACTTGTAAAAAATCACCAAAAAGCTATTTAAACAAGACAAACATAAATATAAAATATAAAAAATACTCCAGACATAATTCTGCTTCAAATTCATTAGCAATATTTGAGGGGCCTAGTCTGAATGCTACGATCTAATGTTTAAGAATAGGTGAGATAAGATTTGCCCTAGGCTTCTGCATATAGATACTAGCCCAGTGATATCCTTTAAGACTTTAAGAAGGTCTTCCAGGAACTGAAAACTCCCCAAGTTCATCTGAGATGAAATTCTCTAATACTGGTTATAGAGTAGGGAGAGAGAAAGTGATACTAATATACATGAAGCCAAATGATGGCTGCAGGAAACGGTTATCTGTGGAGATATAGCACATGCCCAAAGAAGTGTTTTTGGAAAGAATATAAGAATCACAGGTTTAAACTTCTATATGAAGGGAAAGGATAAAGGGAAAAGTTATTATATATAATTGAGAAGTTTTATATAAGATATATATTAGTTCTGCATTCATGACTTCTGAACCAGAAGTAAGAAGAGGAACATTTTTAAGAGAAATGAAAGCTGAGTTTGATCTTTTCTGAAACATAAAAGCTTCAGGGCCCATTTTCCGTCTCCTACTTGTTTTTATTGCTGATTCTCCCATGACAGCACAGGAATTTGAGAGGCTGCAATGGAGGGAAACTGCGCAGGGACCAGGGTCAGCTTCAGACTCTAGCCCACAGCTCAAAAGCAATTTATTAATTTTTGAAAAGTATGAAACAGAGTTGCTGGTGATGTGTGAAACTAAATTATTGCAGCTTGAATGTCCTTATAGCCAACGAGCTTGGAGAAGGAAAATTAGATCTGGGTATGTTCATGAGCTGGACTCAGCTGGTTTACTGGTTTAAGCATCTCTGCTGATGGTGTACTTGCTGTTGGCGGGGACGTGGCAGTCCGTGAAAAGGTCTTTGAAAGGCTCCAGGAGAGCTCTGCGTTTATTCCTAGAAGAGTCCTTAGCCTAACAAACTTGGAGGGTCTGGAGTTTTATTGGGAACTGGGGACTTTCCACAGCTCAAAGAAGCTTTTGCAACTGCTCATTATCAAGCCTCCCCTTGAAAGTCTCCATATTTTTCTTCAGCTTGATGTTTTAGTTGGCCACGGGTCACTTTGGCTAGAAGATTTCTGCCTTTTCTTTAGGTTGCTTTCTAGAGAACAAAGTCACCCTTTGAGTTCCTTTGAAAGAGGTCCCAGGCAGTCCCCAGGCTGTATTGGGCCCTTCAAGCCTCTGTAGCCCTCCCAGTATTCTTTTCTCTTTTTTAGGGAAGACGTCAGAATGGCCAAGGATTTACTTACTGCCCTTGCAGGGATATTTATCTGAATCAATGATTCAGATACATTGAAAGGATCTAGTAGAAATCTCCCTAGGAGGACACGCACTAAATCACGTGCCGCCCATTTTTTATAATTTCTGATCCTCCAGACTTTTTCCAACACGGTGTTGCTATATGATTTTGTAACAGCACGTGTCAGGTCTCTGTAGTGAAGTGGATGCTGACTTGGATGCGGAGGTTACTCTGGCAGAGATGCAGACATCCCTGGCCGCAGCCAGACACCAAAGACATCCACACCCTGTCTCTTAACGATGATCATACTCTTGGCTTCGCCCTGTTCCCGTCTGAACTGGTGGGCTTCCATCACTTCTAGACTCTAAACTTGGGAATTCTGAACTTAACACTGGAGCTTCAAATTCTCTCTGTTTCTGTCCATTGCTGTGTTTACTCTGCCCCAGAACCTATCCTTTAAATTTCCCATTTCCGGCTTCAGAACTGATTTCCAATTTTGATCTGCCCAGGGAGAGGTTTTCAATAGGAAGTCTTTTTTCCTCGATATCAACAAGGTTTGATGACGTAAATTGTTCACAACTATTCTGAGGAGTCAATTATCTTAAACAGAAAGAAAAATATGGCAATTTTTTTCTAGAATCTTGTGTGTTAAAAAGGAACTATGAGGAGTCTTTTTGCATTTGGAGGGCTGTAAAAACGGAATGACAAACACTGCTGGGGCAACATAAATTGGTACAAGTGTTCTGAAGGGCAATGTGGAAAAACATTTAAGAAACCTTAAAAATGTGCTTAGCTATAAATTCTTCTTCTAGAAATTTTATCCAAATAAAAAAAGTAAAGAGGCACTAACTATTTATTTAAGTTAATTTCACTGTGAGTAATTAATATAACCCAAGGACCCCAGATGGGAATTAGATAAATATTAAGTTGAAACATATGAAATTACTGATAGTTAACAAATGTTGACCCTCAAGACAGCTGTTTCTATGGTTCAACCTAATAAATTGTGGATGTTCGCATGACAGATTTCTATGCAGGTATTGAAAATCATATTTTTAAAGAATATTTAATACTTATGAATAAAATGTTATGTAACAAAGGTACAATATAAACATAACTATATATCATAAGATATCCATTTTATTTTCTTAACATACATGTTTGTGTGTATATATATAGTTAACATTTATATATATACAAAATCATACACATAGTAAGCATTTTCCATGTTGTTGCATAGTATTCAAAATCATTTTAATGGATTCACAATAATCTCTTCGTTAGAATTCCATCAATTACTTAAATATCCTTCAATTGTAGACTTTTAGACTGACCTACCCTTCCTTCCTTCCTTCCTTCCTCTTTTATATAAATAATACAAGATTCTCCACATATTTTGGATTATTTTCATTAAATATATTCCCAGAAGTGAAGTCTCTGTTAGTCATGGAAAGGGGACAGAATGAACTGGAAGGTAAATGTTGCCCATGTACTTCTCAAGAACCTCACCCCTAAACCCTGTCAGCCTTTAGAAGTGTTGAAAAGACACTGTTCTAACATCATTTCTTGTTGTTAATGGAAACATTATCATTTCCCACCATTCTGATCCCAAGGCAGCAGCATTTTAAAAGCTCAGCTCAGGTAGAACAGTTCAGTATTTGCATTCCTGCTAAACCTAGGAGAAAAACTCACGGAATCAGGTAAAAATGTTGCGAATCTGTTGGCACAGATAACTCCCCAGTTTTAATGATGCTTCTTTGTTCAGGTGACATTTCTATATCTTTGGCTGCTCAGTGTTTGCTTGGCATAAACCCACCTGGAGGCCGATGGCCGAGGGGATCAGAGGAGGGCTCTGTTAGCGCTGGGCTGCCCAGAGCCGCTTCGCGTGTGAGGAAGTTCTGCCTGCGTGGTGGTGAGGACGAATGTGATGACAGAGGCTTTGTATTCTCCACCCACTGGTAAACGTGGAGTGGAGGAACACTTCCTCTTCTTTCAGAAGGCTTTGGTGCCTGGACTCATGACTTTAAATTGGTCTTCCATCTTTTTTTATTTGAACACAGAAGAATATAAGGCAATCATAGGACACAGAAGGTCAACATCCCACAGCCTCCGTGATGTTTGGGAGGTACACCATCTCCATCCCTCAGAACTGGATGCCACCAAGTGGATGGGTATCTGCTGAGGGCCAGGCCCAGCTGGGAGGCTAAGCCAAGCTAGCTGCAGGAGAACTTGGGGGTGGGGGAGCTTTCTTAGGGGACAGTAACAGCTGTATGGCAAAGCCCAGGAGAAAGCAGCTGCTGTCTGCTGATTCCTTCGCAAGCATTTATTGAGTTTCTGCTATGTATCAGATGGTGTAGACTGGGCCTCGAAAGAGGAGCTGAATAAACATGCTTCCCACTTTCCAGGAGCTCACAAAAATGGATGAGATAGGCAAGTAAATGGATCACTTAGAGGCCAAGAGAAACTGTGACACAAAAGAAATAAAGAGAGTGTTGTGGAGGACACGGAGGAGAAGCCTTAGGACTCGGGTAGTTTCCAGAGGAGGTGAGCTTTGAGTTGGGTGTTAAAAGGTGAATGGTGTGCTGCTGCCAGGCGGTGGATGGAAGGGGAGAACATGCCTTTCCCTAGACGGGCAGCCAAAACTGCAAGGCTGGGGTCTGCGAGGCTGCTCTCTGAGCCCTGAGCAAATGCTTTTGCGGACCCCTGGACTGTGTCAGCTGCTTTTGCAACTGGTGACAGTGAGCGATGGCTGTCTTGTTCACAGCCTCTGACAGCAGAGTAAGGGGCTACTTGTGAGAAATAAACCGTCAATGCCCAAGCCCAGTAGCCAGCAACGTGCTTCTTTCTTCATTCAAATCTTTTCTTTTTGTTGAAGTTTTTAAATGACAGTAACATGATTAGCTATTTCTAATTATGAAAATGATTCCGGCTTATCATTAAAATTTCAAACAGTACATGAAAATACAAGAAACAAAGTAAGCACCACCTCAAATCCTTCAGCCTAGAGATCACCACTGTTAATACTTGGCAAACATCCTTCCACCTACCCTTTTATATGCCCACACTGAAACACTTTTATAGAATTGTCATGCAATTCAATTTCACTGGTGTTTATTGGGCCAGGGCTATGCAAGGGCTTTGTCATACAGCAGTGAGCAAGACAGATAGGGGCCCTGCCTAGTGGAGTTTCACTCCCAGTCCTAACTTAGGGCAGACTCCCAGAAAGGTGAAGCTGATCATAAAACCACATGTGGACCAGGAGCCCTTCCCATTATAGGGCCTTTGCACAAGCTACCTTCTCTGCCTGGATTGCTACTTCATTCCCACACGAGGGACAGATTTCTTTGTCAATAGCTCTAATTCTACAGAATATCTAATGGAAGTATGTTTTCTCCTATACAGAGAAGTCATTGATTCTTTTTGTTTTTTTTTTTTTTTTTGAGGAAGAGTAGCCCTGAGCTAACTGCTGCCAATCCTCCTCTTTTTGCTGAGGAAGACTGGCCCTGAGCTAATGTCCGTGCCCAACTTCTTCTACTTTATATGTGGGACGCCTACCACAGCATGGCTTGACAACCCGTGACATGTCTGCACCCGGGATCCGAACTGGTGAACCCCAGGCCACCAAAGTGGAACATGCTCACTTAACCGCTGCACCACCAGGCCGGCCCCCTTATTATTTTTAACCAATGACTTGTTGATAGACTTTTAGGTAGTTTTAAATTTTTTTCTAGTGTGAAAAATTCTGTAAGAAGCAATCTTTTAGATACATCTTTACCATTTGTCTTAGAATAAATTCCTAAAAGTGGAGTTACTAAATCAAGTGATATGCACATTAAATTTTTGATACATGTTACCAAATACACATTGCCCTTCTGAAAGGTTCTGTCAATATTATGTAAAGTACAATTGTCCCATACTCTACCAACATTAAGAATCCTCGGTTTATAAAACTTTTGACCATCTGATGAAATTTCATTGTTTTATTTTACTTTTATTTGCTACTAGTTTGATCATTTTTTCATCATTTCTTCATCCTTTGTATGTCTTCTTTTGTATGAATGTTTTATTCATATGCTTTGCCCATTCTTTTTGTTTTCCCATTGGGATACTAATATTTTTCATATTAATGATTTGCAAGTGCTTTTTATGTATTAAGGATGTTAACACTTTGACTCCTATATCTACTGCAAATATTTTTTCCATGTATCATTTGACATTTCATTTTTTTGTGTTGTCTTTTTGCCATAGAGAAGTTAAAACAAACAAAGAAAATAACAAAGTCATGTCTAATCGCCCTTTCTTTGGTTGTTTTGTTTTTTTATGTCATTCTCTTCATCCATTTCTGATCATACTGTCTCATTGTTTGTGCCTGGCTGAATTTGAGGCTTGGATGCAAGTCAGATGGGTAGGAATTTATTCTAATAAGACAGAGACTGTGTTGGTAAAAATGGGGAAACATCTAGAAAATGTGTCTGAGATCGTCTCTGTCCTCTTATTCAAAAACATTACTTTTATCTTTTTCCCCATGGATTGTGGAGTCCCAATGCTGTGGTTCCAGGACAGTCTGAGGACAGGCATATGTAAGATGGCCTTTCCACAAACACACAAAATGAAGAAAACCATGTCTTCTTTAAGAGGCATCGGGATTCCAAATTCCTACCCATCTGATTTCCCCTGGTAACCACCAACCAATTCTCTTTGTCTATATGTTTAACTTCCACCTATTCTGTGTCATCCAATATCTTACATAGTAGACAATCTTGTCCCCACTTTTACATATCTTAAAAAACTAACCATCAAGCAGGGCTCACAGAGTTGAAATGATTGGTCCAAGAGCATATAATTAGTTAGTAGCATAGTTAGTATAGTATATAGTATAGTTAGTAAGTAGAAGAATTGGGATTTGAAGTCTGCTCTGAGTTGAGTCCAAAGCTGGTAACAGCAGTGAAAATTATTATTGAGTGCTCATCTTGACAGGCATTGTGCTAAGCACTTTACATGTATTATCTCTTTTAATATGACAGCAACCATTTGAGGTAAGCATTTCTATTTTAAAAATGAGAACACTGGAGCCCAGAGCAACTAAGTAGCATGCCCAACGTTATACAACTAATAAGTTGCAGAATCAGGAATCGAACAAAAACATTTTGATTTTGACAGCTGTGCATTTTTCATCTAAATCTTTTCTTTCTTTTTAAATTTTATGTTTAAAAGACAATAACTTTATTATTTATAATTAAGAAATGTTCATGATTATTAAAATTTCAAATAATACATGAGACAAATCATTGTTTCCATCACTCCATGCTGCTTTCCTAGCATATGTTTCGAATTAGCAGTCATCCTTGGGAGAACGTAGCACTCTATTCCCACCCCTCAAGCTTTGAAGGTTACATCCCTGTCTGTTATCTTTTCTTCATGAAAATATATTTTTGGGGTGACTACTCATTGGGGCAAAGGAATAATTTATATAAATTCTGGCCAATCTTGGTGTTGTCAAGCATGACCAAAGTACCTGGAAAAGTTAATAAGTTATTGTTTAATTACTTAACTACTAATGATTTTCCAGGAATCAAGCTGTTTGGTTTTGCACCTGAACATTTTCTATTAAGTTGATTGGAAATAACCGGTGAGACAGGAGAGTTCTGAGCTCCAAAGGTCATTGCATTGGGGTCACCATTATTGATTCTGTCATGGGGTTACACTAAAACACCGATAGAGATATTGACCAGTTATTTTAATGCATCTTATTTTTCAGTAGTTGTGAGTGGCAACATATCGGGTGATCAAAAACAACTCCCCAAACTGGAAGTTTTTCTGTGATGTGCTTCTGTTTTCTTTGGATTGCTGAACTTACCAGAAAATATTTTCCTAAAGCTTGGTCATATATTAAATTTGTGTATATAAATGATGTATTCCAGATTTCAGAAAATCTTTTGATACATAGAGATCATTGGTACTTGGGCATTTTCCCACCCACTTTCCCCAACACACATACACACCCATATATACAATCCAGCTACCTCCACAATCTCTCTCTCCCCTCAATTAATTGGTTTGGGGCTATTCAGCAAGGACGATGGATGAAAATTTCAATAAGAGTTATTACAAAGAAACAAAAATTACAAAATATTTATTCCTGCTATAAAGAGAATTTTTCTTATTCTTAGTGTAGGGCCTCTTAGCAGGTTTCAGAATCACCTGTAGGGCTTGTTAAAACACAGGTTCCTGGCACCTGCCCCTAGACTTTCTGATTTGGTGGGTCTCTGGTGAACCCTAAGAATTTGCATTTTTCACAAGTTCCCTAGAGTCCATTGGTTCTTTTCAATCAATTTAATGCCTGCTGATCATAGTGGTTTAAAAGCATGGCCACAAATTCTTCAACACTCCTCCTTTCCTTTCAGCTGTCCTGTATCTTTCCTTCTCCATCATCTCCATATTCAGTTAACCAATAAGGCCTGTAGATTTTATTCTTTAAATGTTTCTCAGTCTCTGCACTGACTCCCACTGGCCAAATTCCTACCCTCTTGATCTCTCACCCAGACTACTGTAATCATTTCTTTATTCTTCTCCATGCCTCTAATACTGCTCCTGCCTGAAATCCATCTACCATTCTGTAGACAGTGTAATCATCTAATATTAAAATCAATTCCTTCTTGTGTGTCTTCCCTATAAAGTTCTCATTCATCTTTTAAAACTCACTGTAGAAATGATCTCCTCAAGGAAGCCTTCCTTGAAATCCCTGCTGGGCTAGGTTGCTCTCTTCTATCTCATATATCCCTGTGTATATACTTTTAGTTTATTTTCCATTTATTCAAATTGAACACAGTGATTTCTTCCATTACAATGTAAGTCCTTTTAGGCAGAAATCGTAGCTCACTCATCTTCCTGCCACAACCACTAAGATAGGAACAAAACATTTGCTTAATAAACTAAACAACTAAGGCTGCACTAAGACTTACACTAAGCAGAATACACTAAGCAGCAACACTGGACTAGGCAGTGAGGACATGTTGGGCAGGATGTTATTCATCCTTTCATTAATTCAACAAATATTTACTGAGCACTGTTATGGGCTGAATTCTATCCCCCTCCAAGTTCCTATGTTGAAGTCCTAACTCCCAGGACCTCAGAATGTGGTTATAATTGGAGACAGGGTCTTTAGAGGGGTAATTAAGTGAAGATGAGGCCATTAAGGTAGATCCTAATCCAATGTGACTGGTGTCCTTCTAAGAAGAAGAGGTTAAGACATAAACACGAGGAAGGAAGGGCAACTATAAACTAAGGAAGGAGGTCTCAGAAGAAACCAACCCTGCCAACACTTTGATCTTAGACTTCTAACCTTTAGAAATGTGAGAAAATAAATTTCTATTGTTTCAGTCACCCAATCTATGGCAGCTCTAGCAAACTAATATAAGCATCTATTATGTACGAGGTATTATTCCAAGTGCTGGGGAGATTTGGATGAATCCCACACAGAGGGCCTTGTCCCCATGGAGTTTGCAGTCTACTAGGTGTCTCTTAGATGTGACGGACAATTCAGTTAAACACAATAAATGTGCTCTGCCTGCACAGCTATGGGTACACGAAGAGTGACACAACCAAATACCTGATCTTAAGGAATTTGCAGCTTAACCGCATAGACAACGCTTAACATGCATAATCAAATGAAGAGACAATTCAAGACCAACTAGGAAGGAGGATAAAAATGTCTTTAGGAATGTCAAGTTGGGGAGGGATTGTTTAGGACAAAATGTACAGGGAGATTATCTAAAAAGGCTTCAAGGGGGTAGAACTTCAGGTAGGCGGGACTTAGACTGAGAGCAAAAGGGCTGTACCAGGGCAAAGAGGAGCCTGAGCAAAGATCCAGGAGTGCTCAGCCTGAAGCTTTCAGGGGAAGGAGTGGAGACCGTAGCAAATCATCTGCTGGAGAACAATGAGAATTATTAACAGCAATTGCCACGATTTATACGTATTTTCTGTGTGCCAAGTACTGTGCTAAATGCTTTGTAAACATGGCCTCATTTAATCTTTAAGTCAAAGCTAGAAGTAGGTATTATTATTTTCACTTTACAAGTAAAAGTCTAAGACGCAGAGCAGTAAAGTGACTCTCTGGCTACTGCCGGTCCTTTCTTAAAAGTATACATGAAAAAAGAGATGATACCTACCCATATGTTGGTAAGGAAGCAATGTGAGATCTTTACTAGAGGAAACAATAAAATGGAAATAAGAGAAAGGTTCATCTGGTGGCTATTTTGTAAGGTGCTATAGATCAGTGGTTCTCAAACATGGCTGCACGTTAGAATCCTCTGGAGAGCTTGAAAAGTCCCGATGCCCAGACTGTACCTCAGTACCCAAGATCTTCACCAGAAATCTCTGTTTCCCCAGATCCATCCTCCCTGTCTTCTCCTTTCCCATACACGCACCCCTGAACCTCAGTTCCTTTCACCTCTTCTATTTCAATTGCAGTAATTTGTTTTTGTTTTGCCTGTTTCTCTACATCAGACTAACTCTTGAAAATGTGGTGCCCAGTATGAAATGTCCTCTTGTAGCAAGTCTCCTGAGTCCTGTCCACCTCTTCATTAGTATTACCAGATTTAGAACAAGCAAGGCAAAGACTCCCTTGAAATTTTCTCCCAGTTCCTGAGCAAATGTGGAGACTATGTGTCTCTCTAGCCATTCATCCATTCACTCAGTTTGGGCACTTGTAGAGCAGAGTAGCTCTGGTATATATTCTAAATATTTAATCCTTTCTTCTTAATGTACTGACATCTCTGCATAGTTGTTCCATCTCCTATATCTACTGTAAACTTTTTCTTTGTCTGCCTATTTTTGCTTCTTTTACCCGCTGAATCCGCCAAGTGTTAAGAACCACATCTGTATCATTTACCCTGAACACCAACTTGCACAAAGCAGCTTCAGAGGTAGTAAATATTTTTTCCAGAGAGACGTCAACAGCCCTTTCTACAAAAAGAAACGTTAAGGACCTACATAGCCCAGCTGAGCATATTAGCTCTAGCTTCAGTGTGAATTTTAAATCAATATGGAAAACACAGCTGGCAGGGTGAGAGCTATATATTTTCTTCTGCCCACCAAGGCTGGGCATGACCAGATGCTCTGTAATTGTGGGCGGGGCACAAGCACATTGGTAGGCTCAGAGAACCTTTGGATCTGGTTTGCAGCGCAATAATTCTGTCCGAATGATTCATCTTCACTCCATTTCTATTTTCCTACAGGCAATGCAATCAATCCTCTTAAACAGTGGTTCTCGGATTCATTACCTCAGGAGTTCACATATGCTGAAAATAGAAATAGGGTCAAGAAAAGTTTAGATAAATTAATGAAAGGCAGGTCCATTGATTTGTGTTTTTGAAGGGACGGGAAGTGAGGGATGTGAATTATCGCTGCCTCTGAAACGATCACCAGGGTAGCCCTTTCTTAGCAAATGTTTGCTTGGCCCTGTTCTCGGAGATGACCAAACTGCATTTCTTACATGTTTCAGAAGTATAGACATAGAGTGAAGTCACTAATGCTACATAAATCCAGGACAATTTTAGTCTGAGACACTCATGTGTGAGTAAATGATGCTGTCCTACATGTCAGCACAGAATCTAACAAGAAATAGAAATTTCGGAAAATCATGCAGGTGTCTCCTGTTCTGATAGTCCGTAAGTTTTTGTTTTGTTTCATTTTGTTTTTTTACTTAAAACAACAGGAGTTTATTCTCTCGCATTCTTTGAGGCCGGAAGTCTGAAATCAGCCTCCCTGGGCTGAAAGCAAGGTGCCAGCAGGGCCACGATCCCTCCAGAGGCTCTAGGGCACTATCCGTGCCTGGTCTCTTCCAGCTTCTGGTGGCTACCCACATTCCTTAGCTTGCAGCCACATCGCACCAATCTCTGCTCCTGTTTTCTCATTCTCTTCTCCTCTGTGTGTCTAATCTCCCTCTGCCTCTCTCTTATAAACACTTGTGATGGCATTTAAGATCCACCCAGATAACGCAGAACAGTCTTCTCAAGACCCTTAACTTAAACACATCTGCAGGAACTTTGCCACCCAAGGTAACATTCACAGCTTCCAGGGATAAGGACCAGGGATTAAGATATTTGAATCCAGAGATTATGATAGAAATTTATTTCTCTCATAAAAGAAGTCTGGAGGTAGGCAAACAAGGACTAGTAAGGCCGCTGTGCAATGTCAACAGAGCGACAGTTTGTAACTAATTGGCCAAATGCATTATGAAGTAAATCTCAAATCAGAGTTGTACATATGCCTAATAAACTGCTGAGCAAGGAATCTGTGGTTGACTCTATTCATACCAATAAGAAAACCATAAAGGAGACCGTAAGGGACCATTCTGAAGAAGATGCCTAAATTTCTGTGGCTAAGACATCCATCCAAAAGGATTCTTTCTTTAAGAAGAATGGAAACATAGTTTGCCATCAAATCAATTCAGTACTGCCTTTCTGGGAAAGTAGAGAGAACAACTTAGAATTCCTTTTAGAAAGTGTTCACTTTAGGCTTCATTGTTTTACTTTTCAGAAGTGTTCCAGACATTGCAAATAACTTATGCAGAGTGAAGGGTGACAGGTCAATTAGCTGCCAAATCAAGGGTGAGGAGACTGGGGAACGTTTGTACTGGAAAATTCCACTTACCTGAGCAGCCAGGGCCCAGAGGAAACCGACATTTAGGAAAGGATAAATACAAATAGGTTTTTCTGCTGCCTTCAATAATGTGGCAACAGAAAGAACAAACTAAAGAAACTCAACCAAAAACAGACAATCGCAACTTCCCGTTGCTTTAAAAAGTAATAATAACCACAACAAACTATGGGATGAAGCTCCAGCAATAGCAATAAACAAAAGAGAGAAAATATGCCTTGGAGACTTGGGGTTCCAAATGACAATGAGCACTTGCCAAGGATTATTGTGTGACCACTGACCACAAACTATTTCCTTGGCGATCCAACAATAAGAAGTGCAGAGCGTGAGGGCACCAAGGATTCTTCCTGTGGGAAAGGTGGGGCTGCAAAATGCTCATGAGGCCTGAACTCCATGACTAAATTGAAAAGCATTATTTTCTTAGCAACTGACTTGTCAAATGGGTGGAGGGGCACAGGCACTGCTTTGTTAGGAGGAAGCATTCATACCCCTGGATTTAGTTAAGTAGAGAACAGTTCTGAACATTATCTGAAATTAGAAAAACAAAATGCTAATTCTTTGAGGAAATCAACTCAAAACCAGGAATGGCCAATATCATTAGGGTATTCAATTTAATATATCAGCTATGAATGCTAATACGGTTGAACAGATGCAGTTAGGCTACGAAACTACACGTTTTCCTCTAAGTTTTCAGGGCCTGGTTCATCGTTTTATTTGAGTGAGTCATGGTGCTGTGTGAGCTTCATGCCTCCTAAGCCCTCCTAACTGGGTGTGCCCCCTGGCAGCCAAGGCCTGTTGCAGCATTAAAACCAGTTACTAGCTGTTCTTGCTACCAAATATGGGATGCTTTTTTTTGTAGAAGCAGGATAAGCAGTGATAAAACTGCCCAATCTGAGCTTTCTATTGTGAATAAAAAATGAAAACTACTTAATCATGAGGTAACACATCATCTTCACAGTGGAGCCAGACAGTTTTATTAAAAAGACCCTATGGCATAACGGAAAAGAGAGAACTTGATGCCATTGCTGATAATTACGGTCCAGGAAGTAGTAAATAGGCCAAAAATGCTAAATGCAAAGGTTAAGGATGATAGTTATATTTTTTGGATTATGTTTATCTTTAAGACTTCTCTCTTTGGGATTTTTTTTTAAGTTAGTAACATTAATTTGAACTCTAAACATTTAAGCAAAACTTACAAATCCAGCTCTGATAGAATCCCCAACACATATTCATTCTCACGTGTCTAGCGAGGACTAGGGTGGAGGGTAGACGTTGCTTAGGCTCAGATCCCAAGTTCAGCCAAGTAGCTACTTTGTTAACTAAAGTAGTACAAGTTCTTATGAATTTCTACGATTCATTTTTATTTTTCACACCTTTGTTGAGTTTGACATACAATAACTGCACATATTTAAAAGTGTGCATTGTTGAAATATTTTCACGTATTCATACACCCATGAAACTATCACCGTAATCAAGATGGTGAATATAGCCATCACTCCTAAAAGTTTGGGTCCATTTATAATCTCTCCCTCGTCCCCCTGCTCATTCCACCCTCCCTCCCCAAGCAACTGCTGATCTGTCATTATGTGTTAGTTTGCATTTTCTAGAATTTTATATAAATGGAGTCACACAGTATGTATTCTGTTTTGACTGGTTTAAGAGTTGTAAAATTCACCCATATTTTTGTGTGTATTAGTTGTTCATTCCTTTCTATTCCAGGTAGTATTACATTGTATGAATATATCAAAATTTGTGTATCCATTTTTATTGCCAGTACTATTCCATTGTATGGATATAGCAAAATTTGTTTATCTATTCACCTTTTGATAGACATTTGTTTCCAGTTTTGGGCAATTACAAATAAAGATTTTAAAGACACTCATGTAAAAGTCATTGTATGGACACAGTTTTCTTTTTTTCTCATGGGTAAATACCTGAATGGAACAGGTGAATTGTATGGTAGGTCTACGTTCTTTTAAAATTTTAATGGTGTATTTTATTTTTCATTGAGTTCAGAATATTTTAAAATTTTCCGTGAGATGTCTTTGACTCATGAGTTATTAGAAGTATGTTGTTTAATTTCTAAATATTCGCAAATTTTCAAGATAGGATTCTGATTTTGATTTCTAGTTTAATGTAACTGTATTCAAAGAGCATTTACATGTGTTGTACAATTTCTAATCTTCTGAATTTGTTACAGGTCATTTTATGGCACAGAATATGGTCTATCTTGATGAATATTCTGTGTGCCCTTGAGAATAATGCTTATTTAGCTGTTGTTGGAAGGAGTGACCTATAAAAGTCAGTTAGGTCAAGTTGGTTGATTGTGTTGCTAGACCCTTCTATATATTTATCTTCTGTCCACTTTTCCTATTAATTACTGAAAGAGAAGTGTTGAAACTCCAAACATAATTGGAACTTTGCCTATTTCTCCTTCATGTATTTTAAAATCCGGCTGTTAGATAGATACATATTTAGGATTGTTATGTATTCATGAAGAATTGATTTCTTTTCTTTTAATTTTTTTTATTGCAGTAGCATTGGTTTATAACATTATATAAATTTCGGGTGTACATCATTATATTTTGATTTCTGTGTCTATAGACTATATCATGTTCACCACCCAAAGACTAATTACAACCCATCACCATACACACGTGCTTAATCACCCCTTTCACCCACCTCCCTCTTTCCCCTTCCCCTCTGGTAACCAGCAATATGATCTCTGTCTCTATGTGTTTGTTTGTTGTTTTTATCTTCTATTTATGAGTGAGATCATCTGGTATTTGACATTCTCCTTCTGAGTTATTTCTCTTAGCATAATACCCTCAATGTCCATCCATGTTGTCACAAATGGCAGGATTTCATCTGTTTTTCTGGCTGAGTAGTATTCCGTTGTGTGTATATACCACCTCTTCTTTACCCATTCATCTCTTGATGGGCACCTAGGTTACTTCCAAGTCTTGGCTATTGTAAATAATTCTGCGATGAACATAGGGGTACATATATCATTGCACATTCATGTTTTCATGTTCCTCAGATAAATGCCCAGCTGTGAAATAGATGGATCATATGGTAGTTCTATTCTTGAGTTTTTGAGGAATCTCCATACTGTTTTCCATAGTGGCTGTGCCAGTTTGCACTCCCACAAGCAGTGTATGAGAGTTCCCTTTTCTCCACATCCTCTCCAACACTTATTGTTTCTCATCTTTTTAATTATAGATATTCTGATGGGAGTGAGGTGATATCTCATTGTAGTTTTGATTTGCATTTCCCTGATAATTAGTGAGGTTGAACATCTTTGCATGTGCCTAGTAGCCTTCCATATATCTTCTTTGGAGAAATGTCTGTTCAGATCTTTTGCCCATTTTTTAATTGAGTTGTTAGTTTTTTGTTGTTGAGATGTATGAGCTCTTTATATATTTTGGATATTAACCCTTTGTTAGATATGTGGCTTGCAAATATCGTCTACCAATTATTAGGTTGTCTTTTCATTTTGTTGATGTTTTTCTTTGTTGTGCAGAAGCTTTTCAGTTTTACATAGTCCCATTTCTTTATTTTTCCAATTGTTTCCCTTGCCTGATCAGACGTGGTATTTGAAAATACACTGCTAAGACCAATGTTGAAAAGTGTACTGCCTATGTTTTCTTCTAGAAGTTTCATTGTTTTAGGTCTTACATTCAAGTCTTTAATCTATTTTGAGTTAATTTTTGTGTATGGTATAAGATAATGGTCTACTTGGGATCCAGATTAGTGAAACCTGGGCTGCTGGAGTGGAGTGTGTGAAATTAACCACTACAACACTGAGCCAGCCCCCTCACTGATTCTTTTGCGTGTGGGTGTTCAGTTTTCCCAACACCATTTGTTGAAGAGACTCTCCTTTCTCCGATGTATGTTCTTGGCTCCTTTGTCAAAAATTAGCTGTCCATAGATATGTGGGTTTCTTTCTGGGCTCTCGGTTCTGTTCCATTGATCTGTGTGTCTGTTTTTGTGTCAGTACCATGCTGTTTTGGTTAAAATAGCTTTGTAATATATTTCAAAATCAGGGAGTGTGATACCTCCAGTTTTGTTCTTTTTTCTCAGGATCCCTTTCGCTATTCGGGGTCTTTTGTTGTTCCATATAAATCTGAGGCTTCTTCGTTCTATTTCTGTGAAAATTGTCTTTGGAACTTTGATAGGGATTGAATTGAATCTGTAGATTGCTTAAGGAAGTATGGACAGTTTAACTACGTTAGTTCTTCAATCAAAGATTATGGAATATCTTTCCATTTCTCTGTATCTTCTTCAATTTTTTCAACAATCTTTTCTGGTTTTCAGTGTACAGGTCTTTTACCTCTTTGGTTAAGTTTATTCCTAGGTATTTAATTTTGTTGCAATTGTAAATGGGATTGTATTCATAATTTCTGTTTCTGCTACTTCGTTGTTAATGTATAGAAACACAACTGATTTTTGAATGCTGATTTTGTATCCTGCAACTTGACTGTATTCATTCATTATTCCTAAAAGTTTTTTAGTGGATTCTTTAGGATTTTCTATGTCTAAAGTCAAGTTGTCTGCAAATAGTGGGTTTCATTTCTTCCTTTCCAGTTTGGATTCCTTTTATTTCTTTTTCTTGCCTGATTGTTCTGGCTAATACTTCCAATACTATGTTAAATAAGAATGGTGAAAGTGGGCATCTTTATCTAGTTCTTGTTCTTAGAAAGATAGGTTTCAGTTTTTATCTATTGAGAATGATATTAGCTGTGGGTTTGTCATATATGGCCTTTATTATGTTGAGGGACTTTCCTTCTATACCCATTATATTCAGAGTTATTATCATAAATCGATGCTATATCTTGTCAAATGCTTTCTCTGCATCTATTGAGATGATCATATGATTTTTATTCTTCATTTTGTTAACGTGGTGTATCACATTGATTAATTTGTGGATGTTGAACCATCTTTACATCCGTGGAATAAATCCCATTTGATCATGGTATATGATCTTTTTAATGTATTGTCATATTCGATTTGCTAGTATTTTGTTGAGGATTTTTACATCAATGTTCATCAGTGATATTGGTCTGTAATTCTCTTTGTTTGTGTTGTCCTTGTCTGGTTTTGGTATCACGGTAATTTTGGCTTTGTAGAATGAGTTAGAAAGCTTCCCCCCACTTCAATTTTTTGGAAGTTTGAGAAGGATGGGTATTAATTCTTCTTTAAATGTTTGGTAGAATTCACCAGGGAAGACGACTGGTCCTACACTTTTATTTTTTGGGAGTTTTTTGATTACTGTTTCAATCTCCTTACTGGTGATTGTTCTATTCAAATTCTCTATTTATTATTGATTCAGTTTTGGAAAGTTATATGTTTCTAAGAACCTATCCATTTTTTTCTAGATTATCCAATTTGTTGATGTATAGCTTTTTGTACTATTCTCTTATAGTCTTTTGTATTTCTGAGGTGTCTGTTGTAATTTCTCCTCTTTCATTTCTGATTTTATTTGTTTGAGCCTTCTCTCCTTTTTTCTTGCTGAGTTTAGTTCAAGGTTTGTCAATTTTGTTTATCTTTTCAAAGAACCACCTCTTTGTTTCATTGATTTTTTCTATTGTTTTTGTAGTCTGTTTTTCATTTATTTCTGCTCTGATATTTATTATTTCCTTCCTTCTACCAATTTTAGGCTCTGTTTCCTCTTCTTTTTCCAGTTCTTCTGGGTGCACTTTTAGATTGTTTATTTGAAATTTGTCTTGTTTGTTGAGGTAGGCCTGTATTACTACAAATTTTCCTCTTACAATTGCTTTTGCTGTAGCTCATAAATTTTGGCATGTTGTATTTTCATTATCGTTTGTCTCGAGGTATTTTTTGATTTCTCCATTGACTCAATCTTTGTTCAGTAGCATTTTGTTCAATATTCATGCATTTTTGGCTTTTCTGATTATCTTCCTGTAATTGCTTTCTAGTTTCATACAATTGTGGTCAGAAAGATGTTTAGTATTATTTCAATCTTCTTAAATTTACTGAGACTGGTTTTGTGAACTAATATGTGATCTATCCTGGAGAATGTTTCATGTGCATTTGAAAAGAATGTGTATTCTGTGGTTTTTGAATGGAATTTTCTATATATATCTACTAAGTTCATCTGGTCTAAAGTGCCATTTAAGGCCAATGTTTCCTTATTGGCCTTCTGTTTGGATGATCTATCCATGGGTGTAAGCGGAGTGTTAAAGTCCTCTACTATTATTGTGTTGCTGTCTATTTCTCCTTATATTTCTATTAATAATTGCTTTATATATTTAAGTGATCTGATGTTGGGTGCATAGATGTTTACAAGTCCTATATCCTTCTCTTGAATTGTTCTCTTTATCATTATGTAGTGACTTTCTTTGTCTCTTGTTACAGTTTTTGTTTTAAAGTCTATTTTGTCTGATATAAGTATTGCTACGCCAGCTTTTTTTTCACTGTCATTTGCATGCACTACCTTTTCCATCCCTTCACTTTCAGTTTGTGAGTGTCTTTAGGTCTGAAATGTGTCTCTCGTATGCAGCATATATATAGGAATTTTAAAAAATCTTTTTATTAAGATTATGATAGTTTACAACCTTGTGAAATTTCAGTTGTACATTATTGTTAGTCATGTTGTAGGCGCACCACTGCACCCTTTGTGCCCTCCCCCTACCCCCCCTTCCTCTGGTAACCACCAATCTGTTCTCTTTGTCTATATGTTTAACTTCCACCTATGAGTGGAGTCATACAGAGTTCGTCTTTCTCTATCTGGCTTATTTCACTTAACAAAATACCCTCAAGGTCCATCCCTGTTGTTGTGAATGGGACGATTTTATCCTTTTTAATAGCTGAGTAGTATTCCATTGTATGTATATACCATATCTTTTTTATCCACTCATCAGTTCATGGGCACTTAGGTTGCTTCCACTTGGCTTGGCTATTGTAAATAATGCTGCGATGAACATAGGGGTGCATGGGACTTTTGGAATTGCTGATTTGAAGTTCTTTGGATAGATACCCAGTAGTGGGATGGCTGGGTCATATGGTATTTCTATTTTTAATTTTTTGAAAAATCTTCATACTGGTTTCCATAGTGGCTGCACCAGTTTGCATTCCCACCAACAGTGTATGAGGGTTTCTTTTTCTCCACAACCTCTCCAACATTTGTCACTTTTTGTTTTGGTTATTTTTGCCATTCTAACAGGTGTAAGGTGATATCTTAGTGTAGTTTTGATTTGCATTTCCCTGATGATTAGTGATGATGAGCACCTTTTAATGTGTCTACTGGCAATCCGTATATCTTCTTTGGAGAAATGTCTGTTCATGTCCCCTGCCCATTTTTTGATCAGGTTGCTTGATTTTTTGTTGTTGAGCTGTGTGAGTTCTTTATATATTATGGAGATTAACCCTTTGTCAGATAAATAACTTATAAATATTTTTTCCCAACTAGTGGGTTTTTTTTTTTTCAATCCTGTTTTCCCTCATCTTGAAGAAGCTCTTTAGTCTGATGAAGTCCCATTTGTTTATTCTTTCTATTGCTTCCCTCGTCTGAGGAGTTCTGGTGTCCAAAAAGATCCTTTTGATACTGATGTCAAAGAGTGTACTGCCTATATTCTCTTCCAGAAGACTTATTGTTTCAGCTCTAATCTTTAGGTCTTTGATCCATTCTGAGTTTATTTTTGTGAATGGTGAAAAGGAATGGTTGATTTTCATTCTTTTACATGTGGCTTTCCAGTTTTCCCAGCGCCATTTGTTGAAGAGACTTTCTTTTCTCCATTTTAGGCCCTCAGCTCCTTTGTCAAAGACTAGCTCTCCATAGATGCATGGTTTTATTTCTGGGCTTTCAATTCTGTTCCATTGATCTGTGCACCTGTTTTTGTACCAGTACCATGCCGTTTTGATTACTGTAGCTTTGCAGTATGCTTTGAAGTCAGGGATTGTGATGCCTCCGGCTTTGTTCTTTTTTCTCAGGATTGCTTTAGCAATTCGGGGTCTTTTGTTGCCCCATATGAATTTTAGGATTCTTTGTTCAATTTCTGTAAAGAATGTCATTGGGATTCTGATTGAGATAGTGTTGAATCTGTAGGTTGCTTTAGGTAGTATGGACATTTTGACTATGTTTATTCTTCTGATCCATGTGCATGGAATGTCTTTCCATGTCTTTATGTCATCATCAATTTCTTTCAGAAAAGTCTTGTAGCTTTCGTTGTATAGGTCTTTCACTTTCTTGGTTAAATTTACCCCAAGGTACTTTATTCTTTTTGATGTGATTGTGAACGGGATTGAGTTCTTGAGTTCTTTTTCTGCTAGTTCGTTATTAGAGTATAGAAATGCTACTGATTTTTGTATGTTGATTTTATACCCTGCAACTTTGCTGTAGCTGTTGATTATTTCTAATAGTTTTCCTATGGATTCTTTGGGTTTTCTATATATAAGATCATGTCGCCTGCAAACAGCGAGAGTTTTACTTCTTCATTGCCTATTTGGATTCCTTTTATTTCTTTTTCCTGCTGAATTGCTCTGGCCAAAACCTCCAGTACTATGTTGAATAAGAGTGGTGATAGTGGGCACCCTTGTCTTGTTCCTGTTCTCAGAGGGATGGCTTTCAGTTTTTGCCCATGGGTTTGTCATATATGGCCTTTATTATGTTGAGGTACTTTCCTTCTATACCCATTTTATTGAGAGTTTTTTTTTTATCATAAATGGATATTGGAAGGTATTTTTTTTTTTTATCTAATCAGCCACCCTTTGCCCTTTGATTGGAGCATTTAGTCCATTGATATTTAAAGTAGCTATTGATAAGAATTTACTTATTGCCATTTTGTTACTTTTTTATGGGTGTTTTAGTAGTTCTTCTCTGTTCATTTCTTTTTCTCTTGCTCTTTTCCCTCGTTTTTTGATGCCTTTATGTTTGGGTTCTTTTTTCTTAATTTTTTTTGTGTATTTATTATAGGTTTCTGGCTTGTCATTACCATGAGGTTCATGTAAAATAACCTATGTATTTAGCAATCTGTATTATGTATATGGCCTCTTTATTTTGACCCCTTGCTAAAAACTCTACTCTTTTACATTCCTCCTCTCACATTTTTTGTTTTTGATATCATATCTAACCTCTTTTCTTGTGCATGTGTATCTGTTACCCTCTTATCGTGGAAACAGGTAGCTTTAGTACTTTTGTCTTTTAACCTTCATATTAGCTTTATGTGTGGTTGATCTTCTACCTTTATTGTATATTTGCCTTTACCAGTGACTTTATTGCTTTTTGCTTTTTTGGTAATTTTCTTATTCCTATCTGTGGTCTTCTTTTTTCCACTCAAATAAGATCCTTTAGCCTTTCTTGTAAGGCTGGTTTCGTGCTGATAAACTGCTTTGGTTTTTGCGTGTCTGGGAAACTCTTTATCTCTCCTTCCATTCTGAATGATAACCTTGCCAGGAAGAGTATTCTTGGCTGTAGGTGTTTTCCTTTCAGAACTTTAAATGTATTGTGCTTCTCCATTCTACCTTGCAAGGTTTCCGTTGAGAAGTCAGCTGATAGCCTTACAGCATTTTCTTTGTATGTGACTAGTTGCCTTTCTCTTGTGGCTTTTAGGATTCTCTCCTTATGTTTGATTGTTGAAATTTTAATTATGATGTGTCTTGATGTGGGCCTCTTTGGGTTTATCTTGTTTATGTCTGTTTCTTTCCTTAGGTTACTAATGTTTTCAGCTACTATTTCTTCAAATAGATTCTCTGTCTTCGTCTCTCTCTTCTCCTTCTGGGACGCCTATACCATGGATGTTAGTGCACTTGATGTTGTCCCAGAGGTCCCTTAGACTGTCCTCATTCTTTTTAATTCTTTTTTCTTTTATCTGTTCAGCTTGGATGATTTCCTCTAGTTTTTGGTCCAGCTCACAGACCCATTCTTCTGTATCATCTACACTGCTATTGAGTCCCTTTAGTGAATTTTTCCTTTGCAATATTGTATTCTTCATTTCTGATTAGTTCTGTTTTATGTTTTCCAATGCTTTGTTGAGGTTCTCACTGAGTTCATCCATTCTTCTCCCAAGATCAGTGAGCATCCTTATGACTGTGTGTTTGAACTCTTTGTCAGGTAGATTGTTTATTTTGCTCCATTTAGTTCTTTTTCTGAGGTTTTGTCCTGTTCCCTTACTTGGAACATGTTCCTTTGCCTCCTCATCTCTGTGCTTATGTCTATGTATGAGGTAGGTCATCTACATCTCCCGATCTTAGAGAGGTGGCCTTATGTAAGAGATGCTTTATAAGGCCCAGCAGTGTGCTTCCCTCTTGTCACCAGTTCCAAATGTTCCTGTGTGGGCTACATGTGTCCTTCTCTTATGCCAGGATTGCTTTTGCTGAAGGTGCCCAGGGAGTATAGGCTGTCCTCTTGGCCAGTCTGTTGTAATGGCCAGCTGCTATGTTACTTTCAGACATTTTATTGGGCATGGGAAGCCTCAGCACAGTTGGCTGCAAGGTCTATTAGCACATTCCTGTTGCAATTTTTCTGTTAAGTGAGTAGGCCTCCAGGGTGGCTGGTTGCTATGCTCAGGGGCTTACAATTCCTGTAGGCCTCCAGCCTGCAAGGCTGTTGTCAACTCTCTTAGGGTTACAGTTGAGAGGGACCTGCCCCAGGCACAAGAGCTCCCAATTGTTTCAGGCTTTGGAAGGTGAGAGTCATCCTCCATGTGGCTGTTTAAGAAGCACAAGTCTGCTACCACAGACAGGCCCCACTGTCCACAGGGCCACACACTCTGTCAACATCATGCTGCCCCATGTGCACACTCCACCCACTGACATAGACTCAATCACCCCACTGCAGAGTCCCCCCACACTCCACCAACACAGGCCCCTCCCTTGTGCACACTCTGCCCTGCAGAGGTGGACCCCCTCACCCAGTTGCAGAAGTTCCAGGTAGCCAGTCTGTGCAGGCCCACAAATTGTCCAAGGGCTTGCTGTTGGGTGGGGCCAGTCCCTCAGGAAGACTTCCTGCCCTGGCTAAGCTGGATCAAATTGGTGCTTTAGTGGATGGGGCAGACTCCTGTGCTAAAAGGCCAGTGGAAGGACTTCAGTGGAATCTGCCAGCATCTGTGTCAGCACACCTGTACTAGGCCATAAAAATGGCTGTGTCCTTGGCTCAGTCCCTGGAGAGGTCTCACCCTTCACCAAGATGCAACCAGAGTGTATCAGGTGAGTCTATTTTCTCCAAAAGACTGTGCATCTTTCTTTCTGGTGATTTTAGGTTGCTTTTCAAAATGGGTGAATTTCTGCATGAGTCCTTTAGAGCAGGCTTTTTTCTCCCCTTATGTCCAATAGCTTTTCTGGGGATATTCCCTGTTTCAGTTGATAGTCAGCAAAGCTGAATATCATGACACTTGTCTCAGTTGTGCTGAGTCCAATAGCTGCTTATTGTGGTAATGCTCCCTCACTCAGACCACCCATTCCTCCAGAAGGCTTTGTACCCTAAGGTTGCCTCCAGCCAGTGTTGAAGCATCATGGCTACAGAGTGGCTTTTTTTCTCTCCAGAAAGGAACTTCTGCCTCTTTCATCTCAGTCAATACTATCTCTTCCTATGGGGGGTTATTTTTATCCAGCTTTTAGTTCTCTCTTAGGGGTAACTGTTCCAAGAGTAGTTGTTGTAAATTTGTTGTGTCCATGGGAGGAGGTGAGTTCAGAGTCTGCCTATGCCACCATCTTGACACAGTGCCCCCAAGAATTGATTTCTTTATCATTGTTTATTTGCCACTTTTTTCCCTATAATATTTATCATTCTTAAGTTTATTTCTCCTGATATCACAATAGCTTCTCTAGCTTTATTTTTGCTATATTTGCATGTCATATCTATTTCCATTATTTTACTTTTAACCTAGCTATTAATTTATATATAAAGGTTTTTTTTGTAGGTAGCATATATTTGGGTCTTAGTTTGATTTTTATCTAATTGGGTAATCTCTGTCCTTTCATTGATGTGTTTAGGTAGTTTAAATTTAATGTGATTATTGATATAGTTAGTTTTAAATCTACTGTCTTGCTGAATGTTTCCTATTTGTATCTTTTATTCTTTTTCTTTTTCTTTTCTTTTTGATTGACTGTTTTTTATGACTTCATTTTATCTCCACTACTGGTTCATCATTAATAGCACTTTAAACAACCCTTTCTAGTTTTGCTCTAGGATTTACAATATACATATTTAGTTAATCAGAATTCAAATAATGTTATACCATTTTGCCTTTCATATAAGGAACTTGTGATAGAAAGTTCCCAATTCCTTCCTCCTACCCTTTGTGCTATGGTTGCCATACATTTTATTTTTATAAAGCTTTAAGCACAAAATATGTTGCTACTATTTTTGCTTTAGATAGTTACATTTTAGAGCAATTAAAAATGTGAAAAAATAAATTTCATATTTGCTTTCATTTATTCCATTTTCAGTGTTCTTCATTTGTTTGTGTAGATCCAAATTTCTGCCTTTTATTTTACATCCTTTAACTGAAGAACTTCCTTTAACGTTTCTTGCAGTGAAGGTCCAACGGCAATGCATTAGCTGAGCTTTTGTTTGTATGAAAAAGATTTTATTTCTTCCTTCCTCTTTGAAAGCTCTTTTCTTTGGGTTTAGAATTCTGAGTTAAGTTTTTCTTTTTCAGCACTTTAAAGACCTTACTGTGTTTTCTTTTGGCTCTGTTCTTATGTTTGTTTCTCTATACTTAATGTGGCTTTTTTCCTCTAGCTGCCTTCAAGATTTTCCCTTTGTCATTGTTTTTCAGTAATTGAATATCCTGCTTGGTGTTTTCTGAGCTTCTTGGATCTGTGGTTTGGAGTCTATCATTAATTTTATTAGATCATTTGACATTACTTGATAGCTCTTGGATGTTTATTATTTTTTCTTTATGTTCTTGTTTGAGTTATTTCTATTGGCTTATCTTGAGGGTCATTGACTTCTTTCAGCTGTGTCAAGTCTACTAATGAGCATATGGAAGGCATTCTTCATTTCTGTGTTTTTTATTTATAGCATTTCTACTTTATTCTTTTTTTACAGTTTTCATCTCTCCACTAAAATTACCCATCTGACCTTCTGGTTGTCTCCTCTTCCATTATTGTTATTGACATTTTAATCAGTCTGTTATATTTTCTTGTTATTTGTTTTCTTCTTGTCTCACTTATTTTTTGTTCCCTTTCTTTTTACTGCTTTCTTTTGAAGTATTTTTTATTCTATTTCATTTTCTTTATTGGTGCATTAACTATAAGTCCTTGCTTTGTTATTTTAGCAGTTGCTTTGGGATTTATAGTATACATGTAGTATAAGAACTTTTCGTGGTATATTTCCAGAAAAAATATTTACCAATGGCCAATTATCTTTTTTTTTCTTAGTTCTCTCTTCCTATTTTTTAATTTTTTTCAATTATTTTGTTGAGGTCATAATGGTTTATAACATTGTGTAATTTCAGGTGTGCATTATTATTTATCAGTTTCTATATAGACTGTATCATGCTCACCAGCAATAGTCTAATTTTCATCTGTCACCACACGTGTGCCCTTTGACCCCAATTATCTTTTATAAACATTCTGATGATAAGAAATAAATCATAAATATTTACCCATGTAATTACTATTTCTGATTTTTTTTATTCTTTTGTGTAGATATATTTTTCTATCTGGTATCATTTTTCTTGTGACTGAAAGATTTCTTTTAACATTTCTTGTAGTGCAGGTCTGATAGAGATGCATTCTTTCAGCTATTGTAGATCTGAGAAAGTCTTTATTTCAACTTTATTTTTAAAAGATTTTTGCTGAGTGTAGAATTCTATGTTGACAATTATTTTTCAGTGCTTTAAAGCTGTTGCTCCACTATCTTCTCGTTTATATTGTTTGGATGAGAAATATGCTTTCATCCTTATTTTTGTTCCTCTGTACATATTATGACTTTTTTGGGGGAGGAGTTGCTTTTAACATTTTCTTTTTATTGTTGGTTTTGAGCAATTTTATTATAATGTAGCTTGGTGTAGTTTTCCTCATAGTTTTGTGCTTGGGGTTGGTTGAGCTTCTTGGATCTGTGGGTTTATAGTTCTCAAAAAATTTACAGGTTTCTCAGACATTATTTCTTATATGTTTCTATCTCCCTTTGAAGATTCTAATTATACACATATTAGGCACTTGAAGTTGCCCACATATCATGTGTGTTCTGCTTGTTTATTTATTTTTATTTTTTTCTGTGTGTTTAATTTGGGGTGGCTTCTGTTGCTGCATCTTCCAGTTCACTAATATTTTCTTCTGCAATGTCTAATCTGACTTCAATCCCACTTAGTGTAGTTTTTATTTCTAAAAGATCATTGTGTATCTTTTAAAAACACATAAATTCCATATTTCTGTTTAATGTGGTCAATCTTTCCTGTAGCTTTTTGACCACATGGATTAGAGAGGTAATAACTGTATTAAGACCTTTGTCTTTAATTCTGGCATTGCTGTCAGTTCTTAGTTGGTTTTGATCATTTGACTTATCTTCTTGTTATAGGAAAGATATTCCTGCTATTTGCATGACTGGGAACTTTTTTATTAGATGCCAGACATTGTGAGTTTTATCTTTTGGCTGCTGGGTATTTTTGTGTTCCTATAGATATTCTAGAGTTTTGTTCTGGGAATGTGGTTAAGCAACTGAGAACAATTTGACCCTTTTAGGTTTTCCTTTTGAACTTTGTTAACTCAGATGAAGCAACATGTAGTGGAGGGCTATTTTTACCCCACTGCTGAGGCAAGACTCTCTGAGTTATTCTGGTCAGCAGAATGTGAAGATGGCCTCAGTGTTTTGCCCCCTGGTGCTATCCCCACAATTAGGGTATGATACATGGAAAAAGGGATTTTTCAGGTATAAGTAATGTTACTAATCATCTGAATTTAAAATAGAGAGATTATCCATGTGGACCTAACCTATGTGGGCTTTCTAAAAGCAGATAGTTTTCTCTAGATGTTTGCAGAAGAGTAGATCAAATATTCTAAGTACAAGGGGATTTGACATGCCATTGCTGGCTTGAAAATGTTGGAGCTCATTTGGAAAGGATCAGAAAATAGCTTCTAAGAGCTGAGAACAATCCCTGGCTGACAGCCAGAAAGAAAATGGGAACCCCAATCTTACAACCACAAGGAACCAAATTCTGCCAAAAACTAGAATAAGCTTGGAAACAGCTTTTTACCCAGGGCCTCCAGATAAGAGCCCAGACTAACTGACACCTTAGTTTTGACCTTCTGAGACCCTGAGCAGAGAATCCAATCAAGCCTGCCCGGACTTCTGACCTATATAGCAGTAAAATAATAAATGGGCATTGTTTTTAAGATTAAAAATGTAAATTTATGGTAATTTATTTAAAAATTTAAAAATAATATGGTATATTATTACACAGTAATAGAAAACTAATGGGATAGTCTACCCAATGTCAGGCAAATTATGAGTTTTTCCCTTTCTGGCTAGTGGAAGCAGGCACTATTCCCTGTCCTGTGGTAGCTCTAACTTTTGTTCCCTCTAATTCCTTTTGTGTGGTTCTTTCCCTGGCCTCTGGTAGTCACCTCACATTTTTGTGCTGATCAGTACTCAGCTGAATACTCAAGGAAGTCCTTCTGAAGATCTCTGGAGTTTTTTCTCCAAACATCTCTTTTTTACTGGCGCTCTACTCTGCAAGCTTTAGCCTCCTCATGCTCCCAGCTCTGTCACCTCAACTCAGAGGGTGAGTTGTCAGGCTCTGCCTGGGTTCTTTCTCCCTGTGCTACAGTCTGGAAACTCTATCCAGGAAGTAAGCTGGTAATTAGGGCTCCCTCAGTTTGTTTAATGTTTCTCAGAAATAGCTCTCCTTTGTTGTCTCATGTCCAATGTCTTGAAAGCCATTGTTTCATATACTTTGTCTAGGTTTTGGCTGTTTCAAGAAGGAGGGTAAATTTGGTCTCTGTTATTTCATCTTGATCAGAAGCATAAGTTCTCAGTTCAATGTACTTGGAATCAGGAACTGTTTAAACCCAAAGTTTGTGGTCTGAAACGCTCAAAAATGCCCTCCATGCCGATGGTGGGGTGTCAACATCCTGTGTCTATAGGTTGAGTATACCATGTTAATTATAGGAATCCACCAAATTTTTAAATTTAGATTTAAATATTAAAATAAAATTTAAATATTAAAGATTTAAATATTAAAACAAAAGTCTAGTACAGTCAAACCCTATCTAGGTCTGTTGAGTTCTGAAGAAGTAGGATAACTTGTCTAAAAGTTGTTGGTCTCTTTACAGTTCAAACTTCCTACCGCACTTTAGGAGTCAGGCTGATTTCCAGTTACAAGAGTGGAGATCTGCAGTGATCTCCCTTCGTGCAGAGTGAGTACTTTCTTTTCATTATTCCTATGGTGATGTCAGCTCTTAGTTTAGAAAGAAATGCCTCCATCTTGGGACCACAAACTGCCCTACAGATTCTCTGGAAGGCGTTGCGTTCGATGCACCTCCTTATCCACAAGTTTCCACAGCCAGGTGCACAGAGTCTGGAGGTGAATGTGAGAAGATGAAATGTGTTGTTATGAAACCCTCCTGATGATTGAAACATAGGAGCTACTTTAGGGGCTTTACTTTATGCCACAGTGATGAGCAGCTTCCTTCCCTGTAGCAGGGAGAGGCTGCGAGTCCTTGCCTGCCTGGACTGCTGCTTTCTCCCGCTCACCTGCAGTGCAGCCTGCTGAAGCCAGGTCTGTGTGTGTGTGTGTTTAGGGGCAGCGGAGATTCTTGTGTGCTTCCTTTGAAGTGAAAAAAAAAAAAGTGCACTAGCTACTAATGCTTCTGTTAAGTAACACTGCTCTTCTCACGTTGAAACAAGTGCTAACAAAAGGAATAGTTTTTGTGGAACCAGCCACAAAATTAGAACCTTAGACTTAGGATGAAGTTAATGAGGCCAGAGCCAAGGCATTCAAGTGTATAAATAGGTGAGAGAACCGTTTGGATATAGTGAAATGTTTGTTAAATCCAACCATGTGCTTTAAAGGGTGCTTTTCAAACTTTAACATGCATGTGAGTCATGTGGGAAATTTATTAAAATGCAGGTTCGGATTCAGTAGGTTTGGGATGGGGCCCGAGCGTCTGCATTTCTCACAAGGCTTCAGGTGATGCGTGTGCTGCTGGTTTGGAGACCATACTTTGACTATATTTCAGGAGCAAATATATTAGAAAAAGAGAAATACAATCATAATCAACATTCATTCATTTATTCAGCACCTAAATGCCTATTACGTTTAATAAACTATACTCAGTCATATGGGAAAATAAAGGGGGGATCAGAATAAAGTCTCTCTTTACAGAATTTACAAAGTATAAGGAGGTTAAAATATATGTAAAGCATTAGACCATGAAGAGTTTAGGGCAGGACCTAGTGCTTAAAGATACCTGGACTTGAATCCTGGCCTGTGAAAAATTGACCAAATTACTTAACCACTGTGTGGTTCAATCTTCTCATCTGTGAAATGAAATAGTAAGAATAATGATACCACCTACAGCACAGGGATGTTGTGAGGGTTAAATGAGTTGTTACATGTAAAACACGTAACACAGTGACTGGCACGTAGAAAGGACTAAAAATATCTCTTATAATACAAGTTGAAAGGTGAGAAAAGTCATAAAAGGATTTAGATAAAATATGGAGTTCTGTCCCAGCTAGTTTTCAGTGAGCATTTCTTTCCAATCCTACATCTGGAAATGGAGGGTTTTTTCCTGCCGATGCAAGGCAGACACAGAGGCAACCATTGGACTATCCCTCCTGTGTAGGGAGAAAGTAGGAAGAGAATTTGAGAAAAAGATTTGAAAAACTTATCATCAACGTTTCTTTGCATCTTTGCATTTGTACTTTTTCTTTTCTTCCCCAAGCCCAGAAGAATTGGGTTTGAATATTGGACCTGCTAGGTATTACATGAAACAATGATACATTTCTTGATCTGTCTCTGCCTCGGTAGCTTTATCTGTAGAACGGGGTAACAATGTCTGTGTGATGATGTAGTTGTGAAAATTAAAAGATAAATTGTGGTAGATTAAGTAATGGCCCCCAAAAGATATCCAGGTCCTAATCCCTGGAAACTGTGAATGTTACCTTATATGGCAAAAGAGACAGCCAATGTGATTAAGTCAAGGATCTTGAAATGGAGAAATTATCCTAGATTATCTGAGTGGACCCAACACAACCACAGGTGTCCTTATAAGATG
Source organism: Equus caballus (assembly GCF_041296265.1). Taxonomy (NCBI): domain Eukaryota; kingdom Metazoa; phylum Chordata; class Mammalia; order Perissodactyla; family Equidae; genus Equus; species Equus caballus. Next base: position 19,899,315 of record NC_091704.1, read on the forward strand.
GAGGCAGAGTAAGGACTGACACAGAAGAAGAAGGCAGAGTGACTACCGAAGCAAGATGCCACGTGACTGGTCTTGAAGATGGAAGAAGGGGCCGTGAGCGAAGGAGTGCAAGAAGTCCAGCTCTATAAAGTGGAAAAGTCAAGGAGACAGATTTTCTTCTAGAGCCTCCAGAGGGAGGATGGCCCGCCCACACCTTGATTTTGGCCCAGTGAAATGGATTTCAGACTTCTGACTGCTGGAATGGTAAGAGAACAAGCATGCATTGTTTTAAGCCACCAACTTTGTTGCGATTTGTTACCATAGTCACAGGAAACAGATACAGAAATTACGAAAAGAAGCTGTGGCGCACTGCATAAATGTTATTTTTCATTCTTCCATAATTAGAGAGCCATCACTAGCATCAAGGATCTTTATGTTAAGGCCACTGTGACAGTCTTAGTTTTCCATGAAAAAGCCTAAAGCCATGAAGTATTCTCTTCTTGTCATAAGACTGAGATGTAAATAAAGAACTCATGGTTTTCTAGAAGGATATTAAGAAATTGGAGGACTACGCTGCTCTTACAAAGAAGTCTTAAGACTAGGTGACCAGCTGTCCCAAATGAACACGCTTCTGATTTCCACTTTGCTCTAGCAGGGTATTTGTCATGTGGTCTGAATCCAGTCTTATGGATCCTGCCAGAAACTTCAGAAGCTTCAGAACATAAAGATCTAGTTATTTCAAAAGAGAACTTCAGAAGGGAGAAAAAAGGAAGGGATAATGATCTGTGAAGGGATTGAAAAGCATTGTTTATATTTAGAATTTCTTACCCTTTCAAGTTTCAATTTGGGGCCTAAAACAAGTTTTGTTTAGTTCAGTTTCTCTAAGTTGATATTGACTAAACTTTGGTGTTTGAATCAAGAAGGAGAAAGATTTTGTGAAAAAGTTACTTTTTAATATTGTTGATATAAACCAATCACTAGTTCAGGAACACAAGATTAAAACATGTGGGCCTTTAAATAGCCAAGAAAAATGTTTTTTCTGAACATTAGTGGTTAGTTAATCCATTAATTATAAAATAAAAGGATCTTTTTCTCCCTCCCTGCACGTCTGTTCCCCCCTCCCCCCTGAAACACAGGAGCACACCCAGACCAGTCTGACACTTAAGGAGAGCAGACAGAGGCACGTCAGTAGTCAAGACCAGCCTTTTTGTCTTCTTACACTGCCTACTCTGTTTGATCTTCCATAATCTACTTGCTGATTTTCTCAAAGAGATGATCTAAATTCTCAACACAGAGATTTGTGATTACTCATTCATTTAAGTACTTTTGAGGCTCTACCATGTTGCCACATTAATTTTAAGTAACACCCAATTAAACACGTTAGTTTCACCAAGAGTTAATAGAGTTCAAAGATTCCATAAAAATGTGACATATGATAACCATTTTAGTTGGCCAAGCAAGTAGACTGGGAACCCTTTGATAACTCTATCCTTTAATTTGGAAGGCCTAGAATTTGATCCTCCCATGAAATATTTATGGCAGCATTTGGGAAACTGTAAAGTGCTATGTAAATTTTAGATAATCGTCACGAAAATTGCAACAACCACATCCCGGTAGAAATCATTTGGAGAACAATGTGCCTGGTAGAACTTCATATGGTCAAGTAAGGCCTCCTTTCTAAATGGATTCCTTCTCCATAAGAGGACTCAGAAATTCCTGACTTCTGGCCTCCGCAGAGAAAAGAAGAATCTTGTCTGCACAGCCACAGCATCGAGCACCCCTCCCTGGTGAAACCTTCCATACTTGATGATCAGCCTGAGTCCTGACTCCCATATCCAGTGTCACAAAGCCAGATGCCAGTAACTGCAGATTTTACCTTTCTTCATTCTCCCTTATTTGCACTTTTTCCTCTTTTATTCTCTCTAGCTGGGTTTTTCTTTTTTTTTTTTGAGGATTAGCCCTGAGCTAATATCCACTGCCAATCCTCCTCTTTTTGCTGAGGAAGACTGGCCCTGAGCGAACATCCATGCCCATCTTCCTCCACTTTATATGTGGGACTCCTGCCACAGCATGGCTTGATAAGTGGAGCTTAGGTCCGTGCCCAGGATCCGAACCGGCGAAGCCTGGGTTGCCAAAGCTGTGCACATGAACTTAACCACTATGCCACCAGGTTGGCCTCTCCAGCTAGCTTTTGTGTTCACCAGGCCACCAATCTCCCAATTCTAATCCCTCATTTTAAGGACTACAGCTATATTACTCTTAACACCATCTGAACCAGGAAGGGGGAAAAAAAAGCTGTTGAGTGTTATAAATAGGCATCACAAAGTTCACGCATGAAGGAACATCCCATGCAGATCAGGTAAGAGAAGTAAACTGGGGCAAAATCATGGAGGGCCTTGAGTACTAAGTGAAAGCATTTCCACTGAAATTAGAGGTGTTTTTTTTCCCCCAAAGCCCCAGTACATAGTGTATATCCTAGTTTTAAGTTCTTCCAGTTCTTCTATTTGGCATGCCATCACAGCATGGCTTGATGAGCGGTGAGGAGGTCTGCGACCAGGATCCGAACCACCGAACCCCGGGCCAGCGAGGTAGAGTGCATGAACTTAACCACTACACCACAGGGCCGGCCTGAGAGGTTGTTTTTTGAAGAGGTTTTAAGCAGACTATTATATGACTAGATACGCGTTTTAGACAGATTACTCTGAGAACAGTGCAGAGATAGATGAAGCTTATATGAGGCTGTGAGTTGGGTGGGGTGGGCAGTAGTGTGAGGGCAGGCTTGGGGGCAGATAGATTAGTGAGAAAGTGTTGCAGTGGAAGAGGCAAACAGTGGTAAGACTCTGAACTAAAACAATTACGAAGGGAATGGTGAAAAAGAAATGAGATGGAGAATTGATGCCGTTTAGGCAATGGTATCTACAGGAGACAGTGAGTACATGAAAGCAGGAGTCCGGGAATCAAATAGAAGAGTACATAAGCAAATGAGAGAGCTGGGTCAAAAGAACCTCCCTAATTTCTCCAGATGGAAACAGTAGCTCCTTTGTAAACTAAATTGTCATCTTTTGTGCTTCTTTAGGATTCTTATGCTACTCTACTTTGTATTTTGTCTTTTTCATTAATGTATTTTATTCTGCTATTGAATGACAAATTCCTAGGGCACAGAGACTGCTGTTTGTCTTTATGTTATACTCCTGAAATGTCTAATTCTATGCCTTGGGCTAAAGAAGCACTAAAGAAATGTGTTGAATGAATGAGAGAATTAATTAAATTTTATAGTACTCTACAATTTGTGAAGTACTTTCATGTGCATAAATCATTTAATACTTGAACATCTTTGGGAAAGGTAGGTATGGTAGTCATTATTCCAATTTTTCAAACAAGAAGACGCGTGGTCAGAAATATTAATATAAGTTAGCTAGCATATGGTAGAGCTTGGCTTAAAACATCCAGTCCAGCACTCACCACTCACTATGCTGTGTTTCATAAGAAAGGTCTCAATGTCCTCACTCAGGACTGTTTATTCTTAATAAATTAGGTATTTTCTAGCAATTACCGTATTAAGTGCCATGAAATAAAAGATGGAAAGGAGTGGAGTGGAATGATTAAGATGAACCCACTGAGTAAGGGGTGGAGTGCTCAATGACAGGCGAAAGAGCAGGAAAACCATATGTGCCAATAATATCTGTTGATACTAAGCATCATTTCTCCCTTCCAAACTCTCTCCCATATGCAAACACTGGAAATCTGGAAACTACGTTTCTTTTTACTAGGGGAGTTCAGGTTTTGGTTTTACCAATGAGAAGCTCTTGTACAAGACGTAGAACATGGAAAAGGAGAGACCATTTTCTGGCCACAGTTTGGGTAGGTGTGTGGACATCAGCACACAGAATACCGAGGTTTCTCCAAGGACTTCAAGATAACCCCCTGAGAATCACCTACTCTTGTACCTCAGCTGGCTAAGGTCATGAGTAGCAGTCTCCTATAAAACCTTCCTTTCCTGAATTAAGTGCTGGCAGTGGTATCCCTGATCTTCATACCACCCAGCCTTTCCAATGATTGCTTATGCTGCTAAATCCCTATATTAAATCCCTAATACTCTTTAAATGCCTAGATTGATTATGTTTTCCTCACTCAAACACCATACAGAGCAAATGCAAGTACTAAAAAGGTATTGCAAGCTAAGATCACGTAGTTTAGAGGAAAATAGTCCTGTTCACCTCTACCACCTTTGTGGCATTCTTGCAATACAACATGGTCCTTTATTTGAGAATACAGAGGGGTCGATCATAGATTGACAAATATTTCTGCTCAAAGTAATTTAAATACAAACCTCCAATGGTCTGATGCTGGGCCTTGATACTTAGAACACTTAGTTGCCCAGAAAACTTCACTCTTCAGATGACCTTCATTCCTCCAGAACACCGAGAAAGCTAACGTTTTACCATGGGCAGAATAGAGTTTCACAATGGCTATGTGAAGGATTGAAAGATTGCTAAACTTGAAGTTTCTTGTATAGTCATGTTCAGATGGGTTGCTGGTAGATGGATTAAAAAAAATTTCCAGTAACGCATGGGTTGATGAAAAGATATTCAAATGAACTGGCATGAGAGTACCAAAAATTTCCATGCATTCCTTTGGGATTTCTTTTTTCAAATAAGTAAAATGAAGTTCTTTATGGTTGGAAAAAATTTCCAAACAATATGACCTCACCTTTCATCGATACTCTTATTGTCCTTTGCTTTTCAAAATTCTTCTGGTCGACAGAGACAATAAAAGCCCCCTGTCAGCCATTCAGCTGCAGTGATGATCTTTCTCTCAAAGGAGCATTCCTATTCATTTGCTGCTGTGTGCTAATTTTCTAGGCTAGACAGCAGAGTTGCAAACACAGAATACACTGGCTTTGATTCAGATCTTAATATCTTGGTAGGGGAGGAGGGGAGCAGATCACCTTTTTTTCAGGTCAATGGATTGCTGCCTTTTATGGTGCTGGGCAGGCTGAGTTATTCAATAACTAATGGACATTTCCACTGCACTCCCAAGGCACGTAGGCAATTTTGGTGTTTCAGAAACTTATTTTCTCCACGAATATATTTGACACTGAATCAAACTTTGATAATCCAAATTTCATTTTTCCAACTCTAGAGATGGGTAAACCTGGCTTTGTCTTCAGTTCACTGAATATCTCGAAACTATATTTCAAATGTCCTGGGTTTGGCCAAAACCAAATCTACTTGGCCAAAAATTTTACTTAATTTTATAATAAAAAAGAACCCCATCTGTATTATAATGAAAATTTAATCCATATGTTTGATTCTCTTTTGCACTCAATCCATCAAAATATTTTGTAAGAGTTATTTGAAGTCCAAGAGGCCTTCTATGCCATTTTTTTTAATAAGCCAGTGTAATCCTTTCTCCCCCAACATTTTTCTTTGCTAATAGGGAAGTTCTGTTTTCCAGTCCCTATCTAACTCAAGTCTTATCTGTGTGCCTTCTCTGACTCCCATTCCACCCCAGTTCTACTCTGGGAAGATCACTAATTGAAGTGGCTCATAAAGACGTGATCCATTTTGCTTTTCCAGGCAAAAGAATGAACTTCTATTCATTTAAAGTTTGAGATGGATTTGAACTTAGCTGGCTGATTGGAAAAGAGACTATAGATTCAATATATCAACATATTTACTTTGCAGACTAGCTATGCTTCACTGGGCAACTGGCAATCCAGTGATGGCTGAGGAGAGAGACGGGAGGCTCAGAGAGGGTCAGAAAGGGAGGTTGGTAGCCTTGGCTGCTCTCTTCAATGAGGTAATCCCTCCTCTGTGCTGCGCTGCTGTCCCTGTGCCTGCTGCCAGTGCCCAAAGAGCTCCAGATGCAATTGATCTCATTATAGATCAGAACAGAATTGGCTTGGACAGGCTGTTCTTTCCCAGCGATTAGGACATGACATATTTTCCTTCCCCTCCCCCTCAGCCCTAATTTAGTCTCCTGGCTGAAGGTTCTTCTGTTTTTGGATTAATCTAAGGTTAATCTAAGTTTACTTACTTGCTGCAAGCCTTGAGCTGGCAAGGTAGACGCAATCTTCAATTAAGTCTGAAAACCCTACTCCCGTTATCAACATGTGCTCTGATTTGTTTCATCTCTGTCTACGGTAGACTCAAATTAACTTGAAGAAATGGCACACATGGTTTAGTAGGATTCAATCAGAGATTAATTCTGCATCTTATCTAGGATGATATTCTCATTTCGATGTCGACTTGCTAGGAGGCTTCTCGGTGCTTTATTTTTCTCACCAGAGGGCTTAGAACAGAAGAATTATGGGGTCTGAAAGGAATTTCAGAAGACTGCTGTTCTGTGCCTTTGCCTCCAGCAAAGGCCACACTGAAAAGATTCCCTTAATAGAGCGCTCCTTCTCTTTCTGTAAACTCTCTAGGGAGAGATCCACAATCTCCGCACTAATGTGTTCTGTGTCTCTCCAGTGTAACACAATTCTCCAATGAAGGTGATTATGAGATTTGGGGAGTAGAGGTGGGTAAGTAGGGAAATGTCTATGTCTCCTAAGGAAACTAAGAAATAAAAAGCAAGAGCTGAAAATAATGTTGTGATCCGCGAGTTAGGAGAATGATGTCCTTACTTGGACCCAGAAACAAACTTTAGTTTGACTCGGAGTTAGTGACGTAACCTGTTTCGGCTTTAGTCTCTTTATCTGTGTAATAAAGAAGATCCCTCGAGTCCCTCACAGCTCTAAGATTCTTCTAGCTTGTGATTTAATTCACTTGGGAAATAAGTTGCTAGACTCAGAAGGAAAATGTAATCAGTGCCCACTGGTAATTTCACATCTGCCTCAGAATATTCCTTACGGGCTCGCCCAGCAATACACCCAGCAAGTGAGGACATACACTTTTCCTTTCTTGGGATGTACCAAAATTTCACGGTTAGAGGTACTAATAGATTCTCCTAAACTTTCTGCCACCAAAGACAAACATTGGCCCTTAGGAAACCAGGGTGTGGAGCCTGAGAGTCTGAGTGTCCCCATGTGGAGCAATTGCTATCATATGGGGAAAGTAAAGGCCAGCCCCTGCCCACAAGCTTCGGGCTCTCTCACAATGGACCTTCATTATCGAGGGAGTTAGGCATGCTGTGTTCTTTCTAACTGCATCCCCAACAGCTATTTTTTGTGTCTCTATAGATAAGGAACTTCTGATAGACACTAGATTCCAAAGGAAAAGATATGATAACCGGAAAAAACATGGTTTTTAAGCAAAAAAGAAAAAAAATCCCCGATGTTTCAGGATTATTGATTTTAATGTTCTAGCGATATTACCATTGCTTGGCAGCGTTTACTCAGGGAAAGACAGAGCTCCCACTCAGGCCTGGGGAATGCTGAGCAAGCCACTTACAAAGCAATTTTGAAGTTATGAACAGAAAGTATAGATATGGTGTAATTTGAAGCAGAGAAATAAGCCTTAGTAAGACAGCATTCTATGAGGCACAGTGTTTTTAAAGTTTGACATCTGGAAACCACTTAAGGAACAGATTACTGATGTTAAAAAAATGAAAAACAATTCATCATGATGTTTTCAAAATAAAACATATCTTAAAATGAATAAGAATAAGAATAGTGTTATCTTGATATCAAGTTGTTGGAGATTTAGGCCAGATTCCACATCCAGGTGGCTTATGTTTTACTTTTTCTTTCTACTTAATTAAAAAATCTTAATGCAGAATTATAGATCATCAGAAACGGCAGCGAGTTTTTGGTATTTAGACTGAGAAATTATGGAACAATTTCTCACTGAAGACTCCTTTGAGTTTTCCATTATATGTGGAGTCAATGAGTCTATTGCGCTCAAAAGTAGGACATCTGAATGTTGAATGACTCACCTTGGAAGCTGAATGGGGGTGAAAGGATTCCAAACCACTCATTGGTAGCATTGCCCTCTGTACTTTTCCATGTTCTATGTTAGAATTTGGATTTTTGAAAAATATACTAAATGATATACTTACAGATTTCATCCTCTGCTGGATGAAGAAAATCATCAAATGCTGAAAAAAGTCAAGCTTACAGATGAGCCATTTGGGTCACAATTTGGTCTTAAGAAATTCTGATATTTTATACAGAGTATTAAAACTGTGAAAGTTTTATCCTAAGTAATGGGTTCAACCTATTTGAGGTGCGGCATATACCACTGATACACACCGCTCAAGATCGGTGTCATGAGGAAATGTTTTCGTTTAAGCTTTCATCTCAAAAACTGCTGGGAGCACTCTTATCTTTCATGGAGAGAAACTTCAGGTGGAAGGACAGAATCTTGAATTTCCTGCCCATTTCATGCCTTATGTCATGATTTGATTGTATTAACAATTTTCTCAGGTTCCCTCAACATTGAATCGAGAGCCAGAGGCATATTGCTGACCATCACCTGCTCTCTGTAAATAGGCTAAAGCGTGGAGTTATATTCAAGTGTGGTGTCTTTTATTCATGGAGAAAAGCTACTCCTTGTTGCCCAATCAGTTGGGATTTAAGCACTGTTCCCTCAAGTGTACTTTTGTCTACACCATTTAACTCCGCAAATAATTGATAATTAAAAAACCAAGCAAACAAATATGTCTTCTACCGCAGCATATGTTTTCAAATAAAAAATCTACAAACTGATCCAGTGTTTCTAGCTCATAAATGTATTGCATATATGCCAAGAATTGATTTGTTTTAGGTTCATCTGTAGTTTTGTTTCACAAGGTATCTTACGTATGTATGAAAGAATTGCATGTCCACATTTTGATATTATGCACTGCCCAGCAATATCATTTGATACAGAAATTTGAGAAAGTTTATTCTTCTTTCTCACTGATAATAAAAATTACTTTTGGGGCCAGTCCAGTGGAGTAGTGGTTAAGTTCCCGCACTCTATTTCAGTGACCCAAGGTTCACAGGTTTGGATCCTAGGCGCGGACCTGGCACCACTCGTCAGGCCATGCTATGGTGGCATCCCACATAAAATAGAGGAAGATCGGCACAGATGTTAGCTCAGTGACAACCTTCCTCAAACACAAAGAGGAAGACTGGCAATAGATATTGGATCGGGGTCAATCTTCCTCACACACACACACAAATTACTGTCAACTTTGTAGCTGGTTGTATAAGTGTCTTGGAAATATTGTGACTTCGAACCTTTTTTTGTTATGAGGAGTGCAACTGTGATCTCTTCTCTGCCTTTTTCCATAAAGTTTGTCAATTTTTGTTTGAAAACATAATTTTACACTCATCATAGAAAAAATCAATTGGTTACCGTGTTTGGTTATGCATCTATAAAAGATACAGTTCTGATATTGGTCTTTCATTCTTCTTCAATAAGGACTTAAAAAATAGATCTGGAAATTTTTATTTGTGAGGTAAGAGGCATTAGGAACTGTATAGTTCAGTTGGACCCAAATGGTGCAGCAATTCGATCCACGCAATAAAGAATTTGGGAAACAATTCATTGATATATTTAACTGGGTGAGTAACTGCTGTAGGAATATTTCTTTGGCATTAGTGTGTAAGATGTCTTATAAGGGTGAAATGTTAGAGGCAGGGAGGTAGTTAGAAACAATTGTGATTTATCAGTCTTAAAAATGTTCATCACCTTTTATGGAGTAAGTCTACTCCATATAAGAAAGATTTCCTAATATGGAAAATGGTTCATACACAAAGATGTTCAGTATTCCCCACACATATCTTATTATTTCACTTCCTTGTCTTAATTCTATTCTCAGCAGCTGGAGAATTATGCCCTCCATTTCTATTTTAAGCTGTTTAATGTAGAGTTATGAGTATAGATTCTGGAGCTAGACAAGCTGGCTTTAGACTTAGCTCTGTCACTTTGTGAACTCCGTAAGTCTCAGATTCTTGATCTCTAGAAAGAGGGATAAAATAGTTTAATGATGTTGTTGACACTTATATAAGATGTGTATAAATAATTTAGCATAGAGTCTGGCACATAAAATACATTCAATGAGTGCGGGCCAATGTTGTTGTTATAATCCCAGCCATCCTTCAGGACACAACTTAAAAGCATCTCCCCATGGAAGCTCTCTGAATCCCCAAAGTCAGAATTTTTGATTTTTCCTCAAAGTATTTCCTACAGTACCTTGTGAAAATAACCCACATAAGGCACGAACGTGTCCACTGGAAAAATAGTCAAACAATTCACAACACAGAGTGAAAAGAAGTGAATATTCTCGAGTTAACAGCTTGATATCTATCTTTCTGGACCTTTATCTATGACGCATAAGTATAGAATTACTTTTCTTTTACATTCTAACACTCTCACACCTCTCAGCAAATTTCACATTTGATTCTTTCGTGTCATTATTTTTGTGTACACTTTTGTGTATAGCTAGATTCTAAGTTTCCTTCAGGTTAGGGGAGGTGCTTTTGCATTTTTGCATCAAGACCTTCCTGGCGAACAATGAGTACTTAATAACAGGTGTTAAATCAATGGATAACTGCTCCCCCATTGCAAACAGAAAGTTAAATTTAAACTTCCTCAGGAGGCCGGCCCCATGGCCGAGTGGTTAAGTTTGCACGCTCCGCTTCAGCAGCCCAGGCTTCACCCATTCAGATCCTGGGCATGGACCTGCGCACTGCTCATCAAGCCAAGCTGTGGCGGCATCCCACATAGAAGAACTAGAATGACCTACAACTATGCACTTTGGGGAGAAAAAAAAAAAGACCTCAAATTTCACTTTTTCCATGATATTTTCCCAGACCATTTATTAGATCAATCTTCTACTGATATCCTAGAACATTTATCTGTTTCTGACATTTTGATACTTACCCATAAGCCACCTGGAATCATGATTTATCTGTTTCATGTGGGTTTAAAGTCTTGTCTGTCCCATTAGATATCTCCTCAGTGATGTGAACCATATTTACAAGGACAGGGCCCCATACTGAACAGACACTTCATAAAAGCCTGTAGAATTAAATTAGAACTGAAAGGTTGAAACTTGTGCCACTGGTAGCAAGTTGAAAAGCGGGAAAAAGAAACTCTGTCTATGTTCTATGCCACACTAATAATTTAGACTCTCCATTTAAAAAATGACATAGGCATGAATAACACAGACACAAGGACCTTCTAAGAAAATCCCCTTTCCCTTCTCCTCAAAGGTCCAGAGAGAGACAAACAACTCATGGAGAAGGTAAAATTAGAGAGAATTACAAAGCAGAAGTGCACAGGGCTTGTTTGATTCATTTCAATTTGCACGTGCCATCTTTGTGTTTGTCAACTTCCATTACACTGACCCAGGTGTGACTCTAGACACAGTAACTAACGAAGCCACACATTTCCATGAAGTGTGCATTGCAAGAAGCCTATTTGTTTCTTTCAAAGTAGTCACATAGGAATGTAGTGCTTATTTTAAGTATACTGCCATTATTTAACACATTTTTGTGACTCAAGAAAATTTCCAGTTCATAAACTACAAAGATCAAATCTATACCTTGCTTTGTGGTCTCCTCTTGCTGCCGACATGAAACTGTGTTACCCAGTTGTATCACCCATTTAATTTAAGACTAGTTTTCCAAAGCCTTTCAACCCTCCAGAAAAATCACACATCATCCAGGAATTGTGACAATTACAATTATACTACAAATAATGCTAATAACATTTCCTGAACACTTGCTAGGTGCCAAGCACTGTGCTAAGTACTCTTTGTAGGTTTTCTCATTTAACCTTCACAAAAACCCAGTGACGTATATACCATTATGTCACCATCTTACTGTGAGAAAACTTCGGCACAAAGATGTTACGTAACTTGCCCAAAGTAATTTTAGTCTCACTCCTTGAGTCTCTTCTTACTTGATGTTTCTGCACAAAACCTAGCGCATTATTTTGAAGAGACTGGAGACAAAGTTAATGTCTCTTGTCTGATAAGACACAGCCAAATTTTTAAGGATTGAGATTGAATGCCCATTGTGGCAGCATGAACAGTCATCCTTCTCTTTAATTTCAAGTTACAATTAAAACAAACAAACGAAAAACCTCAGAGGAAACATCTCTTCGTTCAGAAAGTGAAGAGAAAGGTGCCCATTCCTGACAGAATGGGGATGATGTAGGTCAGTAGCAGGAAGGACCAGAGCTGGCTAGCCGGGCCTGCATCCTGGTTTTGGTTACAACCCCTACCAGTTCTTCCCGGGCCAGCTTTCTGCCTCTGTTTTTGGGCTGGGCCTCCCCTGCCTAGTGTAGAGTCTTGCACACATATTCATTAGGTAAATATTTGATGACAGAATGATCGGTCTGTTTCTAATGCTAAGTAAGTGTCCAAACTTCAAATTAATCTTAAGCAGACTTGAAAACCATTTCAGCGACAATTATATTCCAGAATATTATGTATTTAACACCTTTGAAGACTCATCCTTCAAGGCCATATTCAACCCCAAACTACCAAACTCCATCCTCCTAAAGATTTTATAAGCTCGTATATCTTGCTGGTTGCTTTTTGAAATGAATGGAGACAAGCCTTTAATGTTTCTCTATTTACTCTTTAATAGAAAACTTTTACATTTTTAATTTCACTGAGACCCCTCACTCAATTATTCCAAACCTGGGAAATAGAAACCCTAGGGATTTGCTTTTTGCTGAAAATCTAAATAAATTTTTATTGGTTTTTATATGCTTTGATTAATAAAAATAAACTAATTAGTCAAATATTACTTAAAAATTTCAATTTTTTTGGTTAACAGTATTTTTAAATGTAGGGCTCCTGGGGGCAATATAGTTGGTCCGTGGGGTATGAAACCTTGCCTGGCACATAACAGTGGCTCAGTAAAATTGCATCAAGTGAAGAAACAAAACAAGTTTTGCTTTTAGTATTCTTGACCTTTTAAAATGCAATGTAAGTTTTTCTTCAAACACTATCTTAGTTTGAACACAAGTTGTACAACAGAGAAAAGTGGACTGGCTCTCATTAAAGTTGGAGTGTGGGACTGGCCCAGTGGCGCAGCAGTTAAGTGTGCACGTTCCACTTTGGTGGCCCGGGGTTCGCCGGTTCGGATCCAGGATGCGGACATGGCACCGCTTGTCAAGCCATGCTGTGGTAGGCGTCCCACATATAAAGTAGAGGAAGATGGGCACGGATGTTAGCTCAGGGCCAGTCTTCCTCAGCAAAAAGAGGAGGATTGGTAGCAGATGTTAGCTCAGGGCTAATCTTCTTAAAAGAAAGAAAGAATAAAAATAAATAAATAAATAAATAAAGCTGGGGTGTATGTGAAGGTGCCGGAGTTCCAGAACCCTGCTGTCTGCACCTTCTTTGACCTCACGGAAGCTCCTCAGGTAACTATGTAGAATCTTAAGGCTTCATGAAATGTGGTAATTACTGGTCTAAACCATCGCATCCCAAATCTCTACTCTTCACCTGACTCCTACATCCATTTCAGTCTCAGCTTTTTTGTTGGAATAAAATAATTTTCATTATGTAGATAGACAACGATAACAAGAGGGGGGAAAGGCACTATATTAGAGTGCTAGGGCTCCCATTACAAAGTGCCACAAACTAGAAGTTCAAGATCAAGCTGTCAGCACTGTCAGTTTATTCTGAGAAATAGGAGAGAGAATCCTTTCCATGTCCCTCCCTTAGCTTCTGGTGGTTTGCTGGCAGTCTTTGGTGCCTTTGGCTTGTAGAAGTACCACCCACCTCTACCTTCATCTCCGCACGGCATTCTCTGTGTGTCTGTCTCCAAATTTCCCCTTCTTATAAGGACAACAGTCATATTGGATTAGGGCACCTAATGACCTCATTTTAACTTTATTAACTCTGAAAGATCCAACCTCCAAATAAGGTCACATTCTGAGATATTGAGGGTTAGGACTTGAATATATGAATTTTTGGAAGACACAATTCAGCCTATGACAGATACCTTTTACAACGAGGAGAAGCAAGAGGATACAGGTGGGATTGAGATTTTCTTCACTGGCCAATGACTAGGACTCAGCCTAATCAACGAGCATCAAAATGAATAAGTAGTAGGAACTAGATTATCAGAGGTGTTTTAAATCAGTAGTTAAGAATACGGGCTGTGGGGCCAGACTGCCTGTGTTCTATTCCTGACCTCATCACTTACTAGCTGGTTGATCTTGGGTAAACCATCTAACCTTTTTGTACCTCATTTTTCCCATCTGCAAAACGAGGACGATGGCATCACAAGCCTGAAAGGGCTGTTGTGAATCTTCAGTGCGTTCATACATGTCAAGCACTCAGGGACAGGCCCAAGGTAAGCACTTTATTAAGCTTAGTTAAATTATTTATCCTAGCTCATTTGAAAGATGATTGTATAGCAATAGAAGTGTACCACAGACACTCTACCTAGAGTGAACTCTTACTTAGGGGAGCCCAAGGACACTATACCTTTCCTTAGTCTTTGCACAGTGCATAATTGACAATTTTGGTGACATGTCACAGATGCATTCCTAATACTTAGGATAATCTGGGGAGCAGACATTAGCCTCCATTCCTCTGCAGCAGAGGTGTCCTGAGAAGCTCACCATAGTGGGAGAGAGCCCCAGTTCCTTTCGCATCCTCAGCTAACTGCCTCTGCAACACCTGGCTGAGACTAGGTGAGCATCTGAGTTTGATGGGACAGACTAGCTCTGAGCTTTCCTCACGTGGATCCGAAGCCCAGAAGTAAGAGAATGGTTTGCATGGCTGTGGAGTGGGATGGTTTCAGCCTCAATGAACAGGGTGGGTTGTGCTTTAAAACAACCCAGGAGCGACCCAACGACATGTAAACTGAAGCTCTCTGCTGGGTCTTCACACAGAAAGAGTTGATCATTTGCACATTTAAGGTGGGAAACTGTCAAGAGCAAAGATTTTTCTTACTGTGGCAGTGGGGGGCAGCATTTAAAAACACAACAGTTTTACTATTTAAATGACAAGTCTTGTTAATTGGGTGTCTTAGAAGAAATATTAAAATATCATGTATACTAATTATAGAATAAGCACTTTCCTGTTTAGTTTCTTTAAACTATATTTTTAATGACCACATAAAGTCCTTCAAATGATGCATGGTAATTTACTTAACTGTCCCCTTATTGGACATTTGCATCACTTTTATTTTTTCATAAATACAAATAATGCTGTGATGAACATCTTGGTAAATAAACCTTTTTTTCCTTATTTTGAATTGTCTCCTTAGGACAGGTTCTCAGAAGTGAAATTAGTGGATCAAAAAGTAACTGCATTTTTATGCTTCTTCATATATATTGCCAAATTGCTCTCCTAAAGAGATGAACCAATTACAATCATAGCAGCTACAGATGAAAGTGCAGCTATTACAGTACTGTGTTTCTCCAGGAGCGCATTTTATATCATTTTTATTTTGATAACCTTTCCAGTAAAATAACGTCTTACTTTTTTTTTAATTTGGATTGTATTACTAGCGAGATTGACTATCATTCTAAATTTTTTCTAGTTTCTTCCTATCATGAATTGTCTTTCCTTCACCCATTGAGTGATCTTGATATCTCTCTTAATTTGTTTAAGCTCTTTTTAACTTAAATGTGTTAACCCTTTATACATTATATGTTACAAATAGTTTCTTTAGCCTGAAATCCTTTTAATATATTTGTATATTTGTTTCTTATTCATTTATGAGCATTTAGGATTCAGTGGTAAGCCCATTGATTTTTCCCTTTTAAAATATCTTCTCTTCCTTCTAAGTTTATGAAGTCATCCTCTCTTCAGATGTTTGAGAGCGATCTGATTCCATTCTTTTCTGTGATTTGAAATTTTAAAGAAGTTTACTCTTTAATCCATCTGGAATTTATTTTAGTCTATGCTATAAGAAGGAGGGTTTTTTCCCATTTGTTTAAAGTGACCCTTTCTTAATTTATCATTTCCTTTTGGAAAAAGTAACTTTAAGGCAAATAACAATTTAAGAGTACTTAATAGGAAATCACTAGGAGTGAAGGGATGAGATCTTGTCTAGTTGGAAGAAGTGGAGCAAGGAGTTAGGAAGTAAAGTAATTCGGGGGAGGGTTGTGAAACTAATGGATAAAATTTGGTTAAAAGCAGGAAGATGGACAAAATGATTACTTTCATCCCTATGTGTTTGCAGACTGCCAATATGCCTAGATTCTTTATTAAAGATGTTCTTTATAAGATCAAAGGGTCAGCAGCATTATCAATCTTCACTGATACGTTTTCTTTATTGTGCATTATCAGAAAATTCTAAAATAATAAAAGAGAAAATTAGGAAAGTATTCATCCATTCTTTCATTTATTTAACAAATATTCATTGAACACATGCATGTGCCAAGCACTGTGCTAAGTGCTGAGGATACAGTGGTGAGCAGAACCATTGAGACTGATGAGTCTACACTTCTACCCCTGTAATCTCTCAGCAAAAGACTTCATACCCAACACATTCAAGATTCTCCCAATATGGTCCCAGCCTGTCATTCCAGCCACAGTGCCCACTCTTCTACTAAAAATCCCATATATTCTAAGACTCTGTTTCCTGAGCACCTGTAGTACTTTGGCCTCTGGTCTTTTATTTGCAGTGCCCTCTTCCCTTTAAACACCTCCCACCTTATATCTCCGTTTAGGAGGTCCTAAGTGCCACTCTTGCTCAAAGCTTTTGCTCATATTCTGAAACAGATATGATCACTTCCTTCCTGCCTTTGCCTCTTTATGGAAATTTGCTTCTCTGGATGGAAACTGCTTGGGTTTTAGCTGATTATTTTTCTTTCCCCTCATTTTCTCCTTATTGAACAGTAAATTCCCAAGAGTGAAGATAAGAGCTTCTTCCATTTTTCTAATCCTTATAGCTCCAAGTATGGCATTATGTGACAAACTCTGGCCAATGGGACCTGAAGGGAAGTGACACGTGTCATCAGAAGAGAGCGTGTTCCAGATGCTATAGCTACAAGATTATGAGAGCCCATCAACTGAGGTCCCTGAGTGGATATTGGAACACATGCTCCTGCCAACACACTTTGGATAGGTAGTTTAAGCCAGAAATAAACTTTTGTTATGTTAAGCAACTATTATTTTGGAATTGTTGCTGAAGCATAGTCTAGCACTGGGAATGGCAAATTTTTACTGTAAAGACCCAGATAGTAAATATTTTCAGTGAAAGCAGCCTTGGCCAGTACATAAATGAATGTGGCTGTGTTCCAATAAAACTTTATTAATAAAAACTGGCAGCAACTGGATTTGGCCCAAGGGTATAGTTTGTCAATACTTGGTCTATCATATCCTGACTATACATTTCCAAAGTATTATCTTTCTTTACTCTAAAATCTCATTAAAATGACATTTTTTAGGGGAGGTGAAACATAAGAAACATTCCTCATTAAATTGATGAACAAAGTGAGGAAGTCTACACTCCCTGCTATAATTTAATGCTTGCTATTCCAGAGACCCAAACTGATACCATTGAAATAGATGAATCAAAAAGCTCAACTGTAAAATTATTATGAAATGTAACACAATTCAGACAGATGTCTGAGTATAAAATTAACATAACAAAATCAACAATCTCTGCTATAGACTGAATGTTTATGTCCCCCCAAAATTCATATATTGAAACCTAAGCTCCAATGCCATAGTATTTTAAGGTGGAGCTTTGGGGAAGTGCTTAGGTCATGAGGGTGGGGTCCTCATGAATGGGATTAGTGCCCTTATAAGAGAGACCCGAGAGAGCGCCCTCTCTCCGCCCACCATGCGAGGACAGCAAACAGATAGCTATCTACACAGCAAGCTCTCACCAGACACTGCATCTTTTGGTGCTTTGATCATGGACTTTCCAGCCTCCAGAACTGTGAGAAATAAGTTTCTGTTGTTTATAAGCCACCCAGTCTACAGTATTCTGTTATAGTGGCCCAAGCAGATTAAGACAGCCTCTATGTGAAAACAATAATCCTCTAGAAGATAAAATGGAGAAAAGTACAATTTATAACAAACTCAAAATAGTAAAATATTTGTAATAAATGAACCAAGAATATTTAAGACTGATACAAAGAAAAATTTGAAAACCTAGAGATAGATATGAAAGAAAACTTGAATAGAATGGAAAAGAATACCTTGTTCATGCATAGGAAGGCACGTTAGGGTAAAGGTAACAATTTTCCCCTATATTAACCTGTAAATTCTGTTCATGCCAACAAAAAAGATAAAGGATATTCAAATTTAATATTTTGATTGGCAATACATTCATTTAGTTGGAAAATCTAAAAAAATACTTAAAAGTAAATAAATTATTCTTAGCCTATGCTTAACTCATGTAAACCTATTGCTTTAACTCATTTTTGGTAATTTGGTAAGTTTTACAATGTTGCAAAAATAATACTGAACACAACATTTTCACATGTACAGATTTATCTGTAGAATAAATTCTCCAATGCCTATTGCTGGGTCAAGGTGTATAAGCATTTATATGCTTTTGCACTTTTTGATGGGTGTTGCCAACAGAAAGTCTTTTGAAACATTTGGGCTTTTTGTCAATCTAGTATGTTAAAAAAATTTTGTTTCAGTGTAGTTATAATGTGCATTCCTCTTACTGATATTGAACATCTTTTCATGTTTAAGCATTGTTTGTATTTCATATTCTGTGAATTCTTTTCATATCACTTGTCCATTTTTCTATTTCATTGTTGGTCATTTTCTTATCAATTTCTAGGAGCTCTTTAAACATTAGAGAAATTGGCCCTTTGTCTGTGATATAAATTCCAACGACTTTTTCCCAGTTTGTCATTTATCTTTTGACTCTGTTCATAATAATTTTGCTGTGCAAAAGTTCATTTAAATATATTTGCATTTATTTGTCCTTTTTAAATGGCTTTTGGAATTTGCGTCCTGATCTGTAAGGCCATTCCTAATTTAAAATTCAAAAGAAATCCAACACATTTTTTCTAGTACTTTTATGTTTAATTTTGCATTTAAGTCTTTGATCAATTTGGAATGTATTCTGGTAAATTGTAGTTGCTATAATAACGTTTTTTCTGGATGACTACTCAGTTCTCCTAACACCATTAATTTGAAATGTCATTTTTATCATGTACTAAATTTCCATGTTGGTTTGGTCTATTTTTCTACTTTCTATTCTGTTCCATTGCTCTGTCTTTTCATGGCCAGTATCAAACGATTTGAACTATTGAGCTTTATAATGGATCTTAGATCTCACTTGGGCTCGTTACCCCTTCATTGCTCCTCTTTCTCAGAGTTTTACTGGATATTTCCATTATTTTTTCACAAGAGATTTAAAATCAATCTATCTAGTTTCGAATAAAAGAAAGTGTTTGTATGTTATAATAAAAATTTATTGGTATGTTATAAATTAATGACGTAGAGTTAATTTATAAAATAACTGGACATACTTTTCACTTTCCTATTTCAGAAAACAGTGTTTCTTTTTATTAGTTCAACTCTTCTTTTGTCTTTCAGGAATGTTAAGTTTCTTCTCCTTATTTTCCCATGAACTTTTGAAAATTCTTGTCTCATTTTCTTCTAGCATTTTGTTGTGGTGATAATTGCTTTTGTAAATGGGACTTTTCATTCCAATGTGTCTTCTGATTTTTGTACATAGGAAAGCAATTAATTTATATATTTTAATTTAATAAATTCTCTAATTGTTTAAAGTAGTTTTTTAATTCAGTTGATTCTCTTGGGATTTCAAGGTATACAATTTTACCTCCTATGTACAACTTTTATAACATTTATTCTTTTCTCTCAGATTATTGCGTTACCCTAGAGGTGATAATGGGCATCGTTGTATTATTCCTGATGTGAATGGAAGTTCATCTAGTGTTTCCCCATCGAACAAGAAATGGTTTTGGAGCTGAAATACATGTTTTATAAAATTTAGGCTGTTTTCAGCAGTTATTACTTTAGAAGAATTTTGTTTGAAATTGTGTATCTAGAAACTCATCAAAATTACTGAATAAGAGACTTCAGTTAGGTAATAGAGTTCAAAATTAATATATAGATAATATTAATTATAGGCCACATAATAAAAGACACTTTAAAAAGCCATTAAAAAAACAAAAAATAAAATAATGACAGTACTAAAGCTAAACATATCTGCCATATCAGTAAGTGTAAGTGAGCTTGATACATCTATTAAGTAAAAAAACTTTTCAGACTGAATTGCATAGCAAAACTCAATTTGATGCAGGAGAAACACCTAAAATAAAGCTATAAGATGTTTGAAAATGGAAGGGTGAGCAAAAAGATACCATAGTAGAGCAAAGTAAAAGACAAAGAAAAGAAAAGACTGGCCCTGATATTAATTTCAGATAAGGTAGAATTTAGGGACCCAAATAATTTCAAAGAAGAAGGCCATTTAATGCTAAAGGAAGTAATTCACAAGGAAGATACAAGCTACAAATATCTCACTAATTAACATATCAGCAACATTAATGAGACAGAAATAATAGGGAGTACAAAGAAAAAAGACTAAAACAAGAGGAAAAAATTAAGTATGGATAAATAAGACGAAAATAACATAGATAACATGGCAGATAAGACTTCTTCTATGTAGGAATTGATGATTGGGAGTAGACCATCTTTTTAAATGCCCATGAACATTCATGAAAAAGGACAAATACCAATCTCATATAACCAGATATTAATCTCAGTAAATTCCAAAAGTTAGAAACATTATAGTCAATACTTTCTAATCACAATTAAAGAAAACAGGAAATTAATAACATCTAAAATCAGAGACATATTTATCTGTTTTATAGAGGCTTTCTAATGAAGTGGGGGCCTATGAGGATTGTTCAATTTGGTAAAATACTTGTTTTCTATGAAGTTTATCTATAATTCCATCTATAGCTCACTTTGACAGTTCCTGTGTTTAAGAAATTTCATCAAAATGGCTTTTGTGTGCTCAGTCAGTTTTAATATTCAGCTGAACTGAAAAAAACATTCTCTCTCATAAAATGAGGTGAGCATAGAATAATGCTATTAATTAATTAATTAATTAATTAATTAATTTTTGTGAGGAAGATTGACCCTGAGCTAACATCCATAGCCAATCTTCCTCTTTTTTTTTTGCTTGAGGAAGATTAGCCCTGGGCTAACATCTGTGCCAATCTTCTTCTATTTTGTATGTGGGATGCCTCCACAGCATTGCTGATGACTGGAGAAGATCCACGCCCAGGATCTGAACCGGCGAACCCGGCCACCTAAAGAGAGCACATGGAAATTTAAGCACTTGGCCCCTGGCTGGCCCCAGAAAAATATTATTGTTGAGAATGGAAAGAAATTATTGGGGACTTAATTTAGCTATTTCCAAGGGAAATTGAGCCTGTTTCCCCTGATACTTTTACTATTATCATCAAGGACTTGCTCTTTCGTGGATGAAGTAAAGTAGGGAACGTGTGAGAATGACACCAAAATTGACACATACATTGATACCGTGCTTACCTGTTGGTGATCTTATAGCCAGCTTAGAAGGCTGTAGCTGTAGCAAAAACTTTGTTGGCATTTCAAGAGTCTGAATTTTAAATTAAATATTTCCCTAATGGAGGGTGTGATTTAACCTTATCAGCTATACATATATTTTTTAATTATGAAACAAAATAGCATTTCCTTTTAGTTTTCTTGGAATCAGCCAAAGCAACAAAGATAATGAAAAACAGAAACAAAAGCTCCATTGTCATTGAAACAAGAAGGCATCCAAAACTGTAAACCATAAAATAGGAGGAAGCATTGCCCAAAACAGTCAAGGTCAAACAGGAGCGCAGGAAGACACAGAGAGAGGATTCTGTGAGCTGCATATCACAAAATCTCACCAACACACATCTTTACAATAAGCAATACATGCTGAGGTATAAAACACTCTTTTAGTTGTATCAGTGGAGATGGGGTGGGCAGGCTGGCAGACAGAGCTTCCCTGATTCCATGTGGAAAGAAGTTTTGAGAAGCTGCAAAGTCAGGGTTGGAAGAAATCAAATAGGCAAGCCATATTTACTAGCAATCATCTATTGGTGAGACTGGAGAGAAACCACTCCTGGGTTCCAAGGTGAGCAATGCAGAGTGATCTGTGTTAGCTGGGGGAGAAGTAAAGACTAAACGATCTTAGTCATGTACACAGCCCTGTGGGGGAGAATTATTTTATCTTGGAATAAGGTTGTAGACCTTTCCCTAGAACAAACTGACTACAGAAAGATGGTCCAGGAGTTATGCATCTTATTCAAAGGTGAGCCACAGAATCTATATAGAAATACTACAAGAAAAAAAACTTGAGAAAAAACAAGAAAAACTATCAGGTGGGGAAAATATTTGTCATTAAAATGCTGTTACAACACAGGTAAAATTGTGATTCAGCATATTGCTATAGAGTAGAGGAGAAATTACAGACCTGGAAGACATACAAAGGAGATCCAAAATATGGATAATTGGTGCCTTTAAAGTGGAGAAGCAAATAAAACTATAATTCAAGAAAACTTGTGTGATCAGAGTCCAGAAATTTTAAGGGCATATCATATCCCAAGGAAAAATTGGTATACAACAATAACACCAGTTACTAAACTGGAAGCTAGAGAATATTGTGGACACCTAAGCAAAAAGATTAAGTTACCTGTGTGAGAAAAAAAATAATGCTGGTCTCAGACTTCTTCACATCAGCATTCAGTGTCAAAAAGGGGATGGAGTAATATTTTTAAAGCATAAAGAAAGAGTGCGTGAGTCAAGAATATTATACTCAGACAAATTGTCATTTACATATAAAAGCGACAAGAACAGCAAAACCAAAATATTTCTTAACATGAAAAAAACGAGGAATGTTTTTTACATGAACCCTTTCTGAAGATATTAGCAGAGTTTTAGCCAGTGAGTAGATGAATGAAGAAATGAAGATGAAAAGGACTGGAGATGCTCAATGGAATGTAAATATAATCATGCATCACTTAACAATACATTCTGAGAAATGCATCATTACTGTATTAAGGTGTGTACTGAAGGAGAACAAAACTTGCCACCCCAAAATGTGTCTCTTTAACATGAGGTTTATTTTAGGCTGATTATTTTTTTTTTTGTCAAGATTTTATTTTTTTCCTTTTTCTCCCCAAAGCCCCCCAGTACATAGTTATATATTCTTCGTTGTGGGTCCTTCTAGTTGTGGCATGTGGGATGCTGCCTCAGCGTGGTTTGATGAGCAGTGCCATGTCCGTGCCCAGGATTTGAACCAACGAAACACTGGGCCGCCTGCAGCGGAGCGCAAGAACTTAACCACTCAGCCACGGGGACAGACCCCTAGGCTGATTATTTTCAAGAAATAAAAATTCAGGAAGTTTCTCTTGTTGCTTCCCCCTTAACTGCCTAAAAAAATTTAGATTAAAAAAAACTGTCTCAAGAAGTGAGATATCCCCTTAGCACAACACGAACTAGGTGGTAGACAGGGAGGAACCTGTTTGTGGGCCCCCCTCTGTGGTCTTCAGATTCTGTGTGACCAAAAACAAACACTTGTTTTCCAAATATTTACTCCTTTTCACCTACTTGTGAATTGCTCTCCTTTCCCTTGAAGTCCCTGACTCTTCCTACCCCCAGCATTTTCTTTTGTCCTTAGCTGCGGGTGATATTTAAGGTGAGAGCTTCAGTCATTTTGGTGAGTTACTCAGTTTTCCTGGGTTTCTCTCATGTATAC
The DNA here is from genome assembly GCF_041296265.1 of Equus caballus. NCBI lineage: Eukaryota > Metazoa > Chordata > Mammalia > Perissodactyla > Equidae > Equus > Equus caballus. The sequence goes on from NC_091704.1 coordinate 19,922,920, forward strand.
ATGTTATTAAACTTTTGTTTGTTTTTCTCCTGTTTGTCTGTCTCATGTCAATTTAATTCTTAGATTAGCGAGAAGAACCCGAAAGGATAGAACAAAACTTCTTCCTCCCCTCCGGTACTTACACAAACCTGGATGGCATAGCCTACTACACACCTAGGCTATGTGCTATCAATCTTAGGGAACCACCATCATATATGCAGTCTATCATTGACCAAAATGCTGTTATGCAGTGCTTGACTGTCTCATAAACCCTGAAAATGTAGAAATAACGTACATAATAAAAATTGATGGGGATGGGGAATAGAAAGCTATAGATAGGGAAGTTATGCTTGAGTTTTCTAAAACTAGGAATCATTTAATAAACCAATAAATAATAGAGATAGAATTATAAAGGTATAAAGGCAAACATTAGGAAAAGTTATTCATATAATTTAGTGGGGAAGAAGCAGCTAATAATCCGTGAAAGATCAAGTGGACAAAAATAAGCATGGAAAGAAATATAAAACTGTTGAATTAGATTATATTGACATGTATATAATCTCTATATCATGGAAATTGAAGATAAACTCACTCTTTTGTATCCATGGAACATTGAAATAAATTGACCAAATTTCAAGCCATAAGGTACACCTGAATAAATTTCAAATGGTTGAAATAATTCTAGCAAAATATATTCTAATCACTGTGCAATAGAAATAGAAATTAAAACCATAGAATGGAACAAAACAAAACACCACTTGGGAAAGAAAGACTCTCTCTTACACAACTTTTTAAGCCAAAGAGTGCATCAAAACTCAAATTCCCAATTATCTAGAAAGTAATGACAATGATAATAAAAACAAAATGTAAGCGATCCACTGAGATATAAGCCTTCTTATATAGTACTTAGAAGAAATTTTATAGTAATAAACAATTAATAAAGGGTAAAAATGGCTCAATAAAACATCCAATTTTAGAAGAGTAACAATACAAAAGCAAAACAACTAAGAAAAGAGGGAAGAAAGAAAATGAGAATAAAACAGAAATGAGTAAGTTAAGAAGTAGATAATATAGATATAATAAATCCAACAGCTGGCTCATTGGAGGAAAATCTTTTAAAGATGTGTGAGTTACCTAAACAAGAGAAAAAGGAAGAAAGCACAAGTAGAAGATAAAAAGTGACACTAGTGAAATAGACACATATACAGAAGAAAATAAAGGAGTTTCAAGACTTTCTGTGTTCATGTTTATAAAAATAAATTTGAGAATCCAGATGTAATGTATAATTTCCTAGAAAAGTATAAATGACCACAACTGACCCAGAGGAGATAAAAACGTCATCCTACCATTATCACAGGAAAAATAGAGAAAACTATTGAAGATACATCCCCGCCTAAGAAGCAGTGAGTTTGATGGATACAGAGAGGAATTTACTAAACATTTAAAGAATAGAGAACTGCAATGCAATTTAAACTCTTGTTGGCCACAGAGAAAGAAGATATGCTTCCAAAACATTTTATAATGCAAGTATAGCATTGATTTAAAAACTTATAAAAGATTGAACAAAAAGCTCAGAAGATCAATTTCACTTATGTATATTAATATAAAATCCCAAATAAAATAATTGCAAACAGAATCCAGCAGCATATTAAAAAATTACTCGGGCCAGCCCAGTGGCATAGTGGTTAAGTTCATACGCTCTGCTTCAGGGGCCTGGGGTTCATGGGTTCAGATCCTGTTCTGGCCCTACACACCGCTCATCAAGCCATGCTGTGGTGGCATCCTACATACAAAATAGAGGAAGATTGGCACAGATGTCAGCTCAGGGTCAATCTTCCTCACCAAAAAAAAAAAAAAAAAAAAAATTACTGTAACATGGTGCAGTTTATTTTAGGAAAGCAAGAATTATTCAATATCACCAAAATTTATTCCAAAATTTACAATATTAATAGGTAAAATAAAATGTATTATAACCTCCACAGAGGTTTAAAAAACATTTAATAAAGTTTAAATTTTATTCCTGAGTTTAAAATTCTCTCAATAGATAGAAATAGGTCTGTGGAATATATATATATATGGATCTATATCTGCTCAACTAATATGATTCTTAATAGAAAAATACTAGAAAGATTTCCATTAAAATTAAGAGTAAGACAAAGATGTCCCCTATTATCAGCCTTGTTTAATAAGTTCTAAGAGATTCTAGCCAATGCAATTAGATTAAAATAACTGAAAAGAAAACATGTAAGATTTATATAAAGAAAAAAGTTAATTGCTAGTAAAAGACTTGGAAATTAGTGAAAGAAGATGCACAAATGAAAAAGCATACTATAATTGATTTTGGATAGGAAGCATCAAAATCAGAAAAATGTCAAATTTTTGTAATCTATAATTTTTATATGATCCCAGTAAAAAATCTAAAGGAATTTTTCTTGTGGAACTATACAGGTTGTTTCTAAAGTTCAAATGGAAAATAAACAAGCAAGGATAGCCAGAAAAAAATCTGATAAAGAAGATAAAAGGAGGGAGAAACTAGCCTACTAGCTATTAGCTCTTGTTATACAGCTGCAATAATTAGAACAATCTGGTATTGTTACGTAAATAGAAAGGCAGATCAGTAGAACAGAATAGAAAGTGTAGAAATAGATCCAAGTCCATATGGTTATGTAGTACATGACAGAGATGGTATTTTAAATCAATGGAGAAAAGATGGATTACTCAATAAATGGCATTGGAACAATTCAGCGGCCATCTGGAAGAAATTTGAGAACTTTGCATGCTCTACCAAAATATATTCCCAATTGATTAAAGGTTTGAGAATAAAATATAAGACCACAAAATGCCTTAGAAAAGCCTAGAGAATCATTTTTATAATTGTGGGATGGGAAAGACCTAAATGTAACACAAAACCCAGAAGTCATGAGAGAGTAATAAATTCGACTATATTAAAAAAATTTTGCAAAATTCAGTATAATCAAAGTCAAAATATAAATGAAAAACTGAAGGAAAAATTTGCAACTCACAACACAGATAAAGGATAATTTGCTTGTATAGAAAGAGCTTCTACAAGTGCACATGTAAATGGCTAAGAATATAATAGACAAATAGGCAAGGTTACAAATGCTTCACAGAAAAAGAAATACAAATGATTCTGAGAACTATGAGCAGATATTCAATCTTCCTCACAGTTATAGAAACAGAAATTCAAGTAAATTAGATACTGTTTTTTACTTATACTGTCAAAGGTTTTAAAAAGCAATAATTATTAGTGGTAGTATAAATGTATACAATACTCATGAAGGAGAACTTCTTATGTCTATCAAAACTACAAAGGTCTATACCTCTTGTTCTGGAAATCTTTTGGATAAGATTTAGTCTCTAGGTAGATGTACACTTGTGTGAAATTGCATATATACAAGTCTACTCACTTCAGGACTATGGGCAATATCAAAAAACTGAAATGACATAAACACGAATTAATAAGATACCGATTAAACAAATTACGGTGCATCTATACCACCCAATTCTAACCAGACGTATAAAAGAATAACGAAGTTCTTTATATTCTGATAGAGAATGATCAAAATATATTAAGTGGAAAAAGCAAGATGTATAAGAGCATGCATAGCATGCTAACTTTTGTTTTAAGAAGGGGAAAATAATGTATATAAGAATATACTTACATATGCATAAGACAAACCTGGAAGAGTGGACAAGAAGTTGGTAATGTTAATTGCATCTGGGCACCAGAGGTAGAAGCAGGACTTTCAGTGTACACTCTTCAGAAAATCAAAATCACTGATTTGCATGCGATAAACTAAATTGTACACTTGTTTAAAGTGCTTTTGCACAGTTGTATATATCGGTGAAATAACTAACACAATGAAGATACAGAATGTTTTCATTGCCCCCAGAAGTTTCTTCATGCTTCTTTGCAATCCACTTTTGGCAATAACTGTTCTATTTCTTTAATAAATAGCTTTATTGATATGTGTCAATAAATAAATAGAATTCACATGCTATGCATTCACTAATTTAAAGCGTATAATTCAATAGTTTTTAGTATATTAGCAAAGTTGTGCAACCATTACCACAATCAACTTTAGAACATTTTCATCATCCCCAAAAGAAAACCCATGCTCATTAGCAGCCACTTTCCATTTTTCCCCCAACCTCTCAGCCCTAGGAAACCACTAATATACTTTGTGTCTCTATGGATTTGCTTATTCTGGACATTTCATATAAATGAAATCATACTATATGTGGTCTTTTGCGACTGGCTTCTTTCACTTGGCATAATGTTTTCAAGGTTCCTCCATGTTGTAGTGTGTAGCAGTCCTCCATTTCTTTTTATTGGTGAAAAATAGTCCATTGTATGAATATACCAAATTTTATTTCTCCATCCAGCAGTTGATGGATATTTGAATTGTTTCCCGTTTTTGGCTATTATGAATAATACTTTTATTATGAATACTTGTGTACAAGTTTTTTTGCGTGTACATATGTTTTTACTTCTCTTGGGCATGTAATTAGAAGTGGAATCATTAATCTGTTTTTGTCACTATAGATTAGTTTGTATTTCATAGAATTTTGTATAAGTGGAATCCTTTATATACTCTTTTGTGTCTCACTTCTTTCATGCAGCATAAGGATTTTGAGATTTATCTATTGTGTTACATGCATCGGTAGTTTGTTTCTTTTTATTGCTGAGTGGTGTTTGGTTATATAGATATAGCGCATTATGTTTATCCATTTACCTATTGACGGTCATTTGGGTTGATCCCAGTTTTTGACTGTCATTAATAAAACTGCTATAAAACTTCTTATACAAGACTTTATATGTTTTAATTTCTTTGTGCAAATACTTAGTAGTGCAAGAGTGATATGGTAAATACTACATATTTAACTTTTAAGAAATTGCCAAACAGTTTTCTAAAGAGATTGTATCATTTTGCATGAGAACTCCAGTTGCTCGACAGCATCATCACATTGGGGGATTATCAGTCTTTTTAATTTTATCCATTCTCATATTTATAAATGTATCTCATAATTTTAATTCACATTTCTCTGAAGGCTAATGACGTTGAGCGCTTTTTCACCCTCTTCCTGGCCGTACATATATCTTCTTTTGTGAAATGTTTGTTTAAATCCTTTTCCCATTTTTAATTTCGTTGTTTGCCTTTTTCTTATTGAGTTACGTGTTTTTATATATTCTAGGTACAAGTACTTTGCCATATATGTATTGCAAATATTTTCCCCATTTTGTGACTTTACTCTTGGATTCGTTAATCATGATTTTTGAAAAGCAGTAGTTTTAAATTTTGATGGTGTTTAATTTATCAGTTTTTCCTTTACAGTTAGTGATTTTGTGTACTGTGCTAAGAAATCTTTACCTGTCTAAAGATCACAAAGATTTTCTCCAATGAATTTTATAGTTTTGTCTCCTACATTTAGTTCTATCACCATTTCAGCCTAACTTCTGGGTATGGAGTGAGATAAAAATTGATGTTCAGTTTTTTCACAATGGATATCCAGTAATTTCAACATCAAATGTTGAAAGATTTTCCTTTTTTCAACTGAAATGTTTTAGCACTCTTGCTAAAACCAATTGATCATATATGTGTGGCCTATTTCTTGACTGTATTTTGTTCTATCAATCTCTATGTCCACTTTTATGCTAGTAACACATTGTCTGGAATTCTGTAGCTTTATATTAATTCACAAATGAGATATGTAAGGCCTCCAGTTTTGTTCTTATTTCAAGATTTATTTAGCTGTTCTGGATTCTTTACATTTCCATACAAATTTTAGAATTAACTTGCCAATTTCTATAAAAAATACTGCTGGACTTTTGATTGAGGTCACAACAGACCCTCTAAGTTAATTTAGGAAGGACCAATATTTTAACAATCTTGTGTCTTCCAATCCATGAACATGGTAGTTACCTTCATTTATTTAGGTCTTCTTTAATTTCTTTTAGCAATGTTCTGTAATTTTTTACTAAAGGATTTCCCCTTATTTTGTTATATTTATCCCTAAGTCTTTCATGTTGTTTCAATACTATTATAAACTGTTATTTTAGATTTTATTTTCCTTTTTTTTCTAGCAAGTAGAAGCACAATAGTTATTGCTGTGTAAAAATTACAAAATCAAGTGTCTATAAACAATAAACACTTACTATAACTCATCATTTTTATGGGTCTGAGGTTTAGGTATGTTTACCTGGGTGGTTTTGTTGTGGATCTATTATGATGGTTTCAGTCACTATGTTTCTTGGGGCTGCAGTAACGTGAAGGTTTGACTGGGGCTGAAGAATCTGCTTCCAAGATGGCTCATTCACGTGGCTGGCAAGTTGGTGCTGACTTGGGTAGGACGTTTCAGTTCCTTTCCGTATGGGTCTCTCCATAGAACTGCTTGAGTATCCTCATGACATCGTAGCTGGCTTCTCCCACAGCCAATGATTCAAAAGAGAGCTAGGCAGAAGCTGTAGTATCTCTTATGACCTAGACTCATAAATCACATGCCATTATCTCTACAATATCCACTTGATCACACAGCTCAGCACTATTTTGAATAGGAGGGAAATACACAAGGACAGAAATATCAGCAGATGAAGATCATTGAGAGCCATCTTGGACATTAGCTATCACACTTGGTGTGGCATTTTTTTTAATGACTAATGTTTAGAGCAGTTTTAGATTCACAGGAAAATTAAGAGTAATGTACAGAGATTCTTATATACCCCCTCCCTCCACACATGCATAGTCTCCCCCGTTATTAACATCCCACATCAGAGTGGTACATGTGCTACAATGATGAACCTAAATTGACACATCATAATCATCCAAAGTCCATAGTTTATACTAAGGTTCACTCTTGTTATTGTATAGCCTTGGGGTTTGGACAAATGTATAATGACAGGAATCCATCATTATAGTATCATACAGAGTATTTTCACTGCCCTAAAAATCCTCTGTGCTCCACCTATTTATATCAGAATGTCAAATAGTTGGAATTACACAGTATGTAACCTTCTCAGATTAACTTTTTTACTTAGTAATATACACTTAAGTTTCTTCCATGTCTTTTCATGGTTTGATACCGCATTTCTTTTTAGCACTAAATAATATTCCATAGTCTGGACACACCACAGTTTATTTATCCATTTACCTACTGAAGGACATCTTAGTTGCTTTCAAGCTTTGGCCATTAGGAATAAAGCTTCTATAAATATCTATAGGCAAGTTTTTCTGTGCACATAAGTTTTTAACTCTTTTGAGTAAATACCAAGGAGCTCAATTGCTGGATCATATGGTAAAAGGGTGTTTAGTTTTGTAAGAAACCACAAAATTGTTCCAAAATAGCCATACTATTTTGCATTCTCACCAACAATGAATAAGAGTTCCTATTTGCTCCACATTCTCACCAGCATTTGGTGTTGTAAGAGTTCCAGATTTTGGCCCTTCTAATAGGTGTGTGGTGGTATCTCATGGTTCCTTTATTTTGCATTTCCCTGATGACATATGATGTAGAATGTCTTTTAATATGCTTATTTGCCATCAGTGTATTTTCTTTGGTGAAGTGTTGGCTAAGATCTCTGGTCTATTTTTTAACTGGGTAGTTTGTTTTCTTATTGTTGAGTTTTAAGAGTTTTTTGCATATTTTTAGATTAACAGTTCTTTCTCTGATATGTGTTTTGCAGATATTTCTCCCAGTCTGTGGTTTGTCTCTTCATTCTCTCATCAGTATTTTTCTTGGAGTAGAAATTTTTAACTTATTGAAGTCCAGCTTATCAACTATTGCATTCACGGATCATGACTTTGGTGTTGCATCTAAAAAGACATTGCCATACCCAAGGTCATCTAGTTTTTCTCCTGTGTTATCTTCTAGGAGTCTTATAGTTTTGTGTTTTACATTTAGGTCAATCATTCCATTTTGTGTTGGTTTTTGTGAAGGATGTAGTCTGTATCTAGATTCTCTCCTTTAAAAAAATTTTTTTTTGCACATAGATGTCCAGTTGTTCTAGCACCAAATGTCAAAAAGACTGTCATGCTCCATTGTATTGCCTTGGCTCCTTTGTCAAAGACTAGTTGACTATATTTATATGAGCCTATTTATGAACTCCCTATTCTGTTCCATTGATCCATTTGTTCCTTCACCAATACCACACTCTCTTGATTACTGTAACTTTACAGTAAATCTTAAAATTGGGCAGTGTCAGTCTTCCAATTTTGTTCTCCTTGAATATTATGTTTGCTATTCTGTGACTTTTGCCTGTCCATATAAACTTCAGAATCAGTTTGCTGATATCCACAAAATAACTTAATGAGATTTTGATTGGGATTGCATTGAATCTATAGATCAAATTGAGAAGAACTGACACCTTGACAATATTGTCTCTCTTCCCATGAACATGAAATATCTCTGCATTTATTTAGCTCTTCTTTTATGTTTTTCGTCAGAGTTTTGTAGTTTTCATCAAATAAATCACATACGTATTTTGTTAAATTTGTACCCAACTATTTCATTTTTGGGGGTGTTAATGTAAATGGTATTGTGTCTCTAATGTCAAATTCCACTTGTTCATTGAGGATATATTGGAAAGTTATTGACTTTTGTATACTAACTTGTATCCTGCAACCTTACTATAATTGCTTATTAGCTTCACAAATTTCTTGTCAACTCTTTGTGTTCTGTATAGATGACCATATCATCTGTGAACAAAGATGGTTCTATTTATTCCTTTCCAATCCATATACCTTTTCTTTTATTTTCCTGTCTTATTGCATTAGCCAGGACTTCCAGGATGATGTTGAAAAGGAGTGCTGAGAGGGAACATCCTTGTCTTGCTCCTGATCTTAGTGGGAAAGCTTCAAGTTTCTCACCATTAAGTATGATGTTAGCTGTATGTGTTTTGCAAATATTCTTTAGCAGGTTGAGGATGATTCTCTCTGTTACTAGTTTACTGAGAGTTTTTATCAGGAGTGAGTGTCAGATTTTGCCAAATGCTATTCCTGCATATATTGATATGATAATGTGATTTTTTTTCTTTTTTAGCCTATTGGTGTGATGGATTACATTAATTGATTTTTGAATGTTGAATCAGCCTTTCATACCTGGATATATTCCACTTGGTCATTCTGTATAATTATTTTTATACATTGTTGGATTTGATTTGTTAATATTTTGTTGAGGATTTTCACATTTATGTTCATAAAATATATTGGTATGTATCTTTTTTTCTTGTAATGTCTTTGTCTGGTTTTGGTATTAGGGTAATGCTGACCTCAAAGAATGAGTTAGAAAGTATTCTTTCTGTTTCTATTCTCTGAAAGAGTTTGTAGAGAATTGATGTAATTTCTTCCTTAAATGTTTGGTAGAATTCACCAGTAAACCCATTGGGGCCTGGTGTCTTCTCTTTTGGAAGGTTATTAATTATTAATTCAAGTTCTTTACCAGATGTAGGTCTATTCACGGTGTCTATTTCCTCTTGTATGAGTTTTGGCAGATGACATCTTTCAAGGAGTAGGTGCTTTTCATCTAGGTTAACAGATTTGTGGGAATAAAGTTATTCATGGTATTCCTTTATATTCTTTCAATTTCTGTGGGATTTGTAGGGATGGCCCTTTTTTCATTTCTGAAATTAGTAATTATGTCTCTCTCCCTTTTTTCCTTAGTTTGCCTGGCTAGAGGCTTATCAATTGTATTGATCTTTTCAAAGAATGAACTTTTGGTTTTCTTGATTTTTTCTATTAATTTCCTATTTTCAATTTCATTGCTTTCTGCTCTAATTCTTATTATTTATTTTCTTTTGCTTACCTTGGATTTAACTTGTTCTTCTTTTTCTAGTTTCTTAAGGTGTAAATTTAGATTATTGATTTTAGATATTCTTTCTAATATATGTATTGTGTTATAAACTTTCCTCTAAGCATTGCTTTTGCTGCATCCCACAAATTTTGATAAGTTATGTTTTCATGTTCATTTCAAGATATTTTAAAATTTGTTTTGAAATTACTTCTTTGACCCATGTGTTATTTAGAAGTGTGTTGTTTAATCTCCATGTATTTTGGGATTTTCCAGTAATTTTCTGTTATTGAGTTCTAGTTTAATTCCACTGTGGTCTGAGAACAAACACTGCATGATTTCCACTCTTTTGAATTTTTAAGATGTGTTTTATTGCCCAGAATGTGGTCTTATTTTTGTAGATGTGGTATTTTTTCTATTTATCCTGCTTGGGGCTTTTTATGCTTTTTTGAACATGTAGATTTATAATTTTTTAAATCAATTTTGGAATATGTTCAACCACTATTTCTTTAAATATTTTTTTCTTTCTCTTTCTCACGTCTTTATTTGAGGATCCAATTACACATATATTATACTGCTTGATACTGTCCCACATGTTACTGGGTCTCATTCATTTCTTTTTTTCAGCCTCTGCTTTCTGTGCTTGATTTTGGACAATTTCTATTAGCATGTGTTCAAATACACCTATCTCTTCTTCTACAATCTCTAATTGGCTTTTAAGTCCATTAAATGATGTTTTAAAATTTCAGATATTATGTCTCAGGCCTCTAGAATATTTGTGTGGCTCCTTCTTATATTTTCAACTTTTTTCTTCTTTATGTCTTTGTTTTCTCTTAAGTAGTTGAGCTTTTATAATAGCTCTTTTAAAGTCCTTGTCTCCTAATTACATGCCTGCCACTTCTGGGTCTGTTTCCATTGATTGATATTGCTCCTGATTAGGAGTTACATTTTGCTACTTCTTGACACATCTAGTAAGCTTTTATTGAATGTTGGATACTAGGAATGTTACATTATTGAGTTATTTTGTTGTCTTCCTTTAGAGAGTGTTGACGTTTTTGGGGCAGGCATTTATGTTACGTGTGATCTGTTTGATCTTTTTGAAGCTTGCTGTTAAGCTTTGTTAGTGCAGGCCTAGAGTAGCCTTATTATTTGGGCTAGTTTATTCCTACTATAGTTGTGTGTCACTTAACGATGGAGAAACTTTCTAAGAAATGTGTTAAGAAATGTTGTCACTGTGCAAACATCATAGAGTGTACTCACACAAAACTAGATGGTATGGCTTACCACACACCTAGGCTCTATGATATAGCCTATTGCTTCTAGGCTACAAACCTGTAGGCATGCTACTGTACCAAATACTGTAAGCAATTGTAACACAATGGTAAGTATTTTTGCATCTTAACATATCTAAATGTAGAAAAGGTACAATAAAAATGCAAATATAAAAGATAAAAAATGGTGCACTTGTATAGGGCACTTGCCTTGAATGGAGCTTGCAGGACTGGAAGTTGCTCTGGGAGAGTCAGTGAGTGAGTGGTGAGTGACTGTGAAGGCCTAGGACATTACTGTACACTACAGTAGACTTTATAAACACTGTACACTTAGGCTACAAAAAATATTTTTCTTTCTCCAATAATAAATTAACCTTAGCTTACTGTAACTTCTTTACTTTATAAACTTTTTAATTTTTTGATTCTTTTGCAATAACACTTACTTTAAACACAAATGCATGGTACAGCTGTACAAAAATATTTTCCTTATATCCCTATTCTATAAGCTTTTTTCTATTTTTAATTTTTAAAATTTTTTTATGCCTTAAACTTTTCTGTTAAAAAGTAACACACAAACACACATATTAACCTAGACCTACACAGGGTCAGGATCATCAATATCACTGTCCTACACCTGCACGTCTTGTCCCATTGGAAGGTCTTTAGGGGCAATAATGCGCATGGAGATGTCATCTCCTATAATAACCGTGCCTTCATCTGGAATACCTCCTGAGAGATCTGAATATTTCTTTACACCAGCATCACTATAAACATGTGAGTAACGTGTTGTACTATGACATTACAATGGCCATGATATTACTAGATGACAGGAATTTTTCACCTCCATTATCATTATAATTTTATGGGACAACCATCATATACACATCTGTCATTGTCCTAAATTTCTTTACGTAGCACATGATTGTACTAAGGCTTGGCTTTTCTGTAGTCTTTACTGAATTCCTAGGTATTCAGTGAGGTCTTTCTACTCTGAATGATAACAATTTGAACATCTCTTAGCCCTCTGTGAGCTCAGAGAGTTGTTCAGTTAGAGAGACCCGGCCTTTGTTCTTTGCCTGTTATTGTGGCATTGTTTTATACATGTGCAGTTTGGGATTCAACCTAAGACTCAGTGAGACTCCTATGTAGATTTCTGAAGCACTTGCTTTATGTAGCTCCTCCCTCTCTGAAATGCTTCCCTGCAACCTCCAGCTGCTCCAGCTTTTCCAAGCTCCTGTCCCTTTCTCCTCAACTCAGAGAAGTTGCCAAGCTCTGCATGCACTTCTCATCCCTGCCTTGAGGGGAGGAAATTGGCTCTCGGCTGCAAGTCATGCTCTCAGGGATCACAGATCTGTAAGGACTGTTATCTAATACCTGAAAACAGACATTTTACATATTTTGTCCAATTCTGTAGTTTATTAGCTATGAGAAAGGGTGCAAATACCATATAGTTACTACTCCTTCATGGGTAGGAGTAAAAGTCCTTCCCCTTTTGATTTTAAAAATGTAAATGGAAAGAACTATTAAAAGGAAAAGAAAACAACTCCAGGTAATAAAAATGGTGACAGTTAATACTGAGTACTAGCTAAAGAGTATGGAAGCAGGCCACATTAAAAAACTACTGGTTGGTTTTTAAATTTGAACTATCTTTCAGGAAAGCATCTTGGCAAAATGAAAAAAAAGCCTAAACATTTTCTATTTTTGAACTAGCAATTCTTCTTTTAGGAATTTATGCAGAGGAAATAATCAGACATACATAAAAGTGTTTATTACAGAATTAATTGTAGTAAGGAAAATTTTTATCCTATAATAAGGAAAACTCTAACCTAATTATCCAATAGCATAGAATTAGTGAAATAAATTTGTTGGTTCATCCACATACATCCACTGACATGCCATTTAACTACAAAAAATGATTTTGTGTAAATAGAACTTAGTAATCTGAGAAAACATTTTAACAATTTTAGTAAGTGGAAAAACATCAGATTACAAAATGCTTATTCCGTTTAATTACAACCATATTAATCTATTATGAGCACGATGTAGAGAATATAAAAATATTAACAATAGCTATCCGTGGGTGATGTGATTATGGAAATATTTTCTGCTTTGTGCTTTTCCGGGTTTTCCAAATTTTCTGCAATAAACACAAACTTATTTAAAAACAATTTGAAACATTATTTAAAAGTTCTTGATTAGAGGGGACGTCAGCAACATGGCATAGAGAGCAGCTTTCTTTGTCTCTCCCCCTTCGAACTACAACTAAATGGATATTCATTGATCAACAGAGGATACTTTGGCCCTAGTGGAGAGGCCCTGGCCACCAAGCACAAAGGCTGGGTGACCTTGGGGTAGGAGTGGCTTGGCTGGATGAGCTATCAGCCAGCTGCATTAAATACCCACAGCTCTGCTGCAGCCCAGAGTGGGCAAATGAGATCCAGCAGGACCAGACGGCAGCAGAGCTGCAAGTCTGGGCAAACCAGCTCCCAGCTGCTGTGAAAATCCATAACACCACTGCAGTCCCCAAGGAGGAGGTGTGTCTAGGAAGGTCTGCGGGAACAGGCAACAGCAACCCAAAGCCCCCATGTGATTGTTCCAACAGTTTACAGAAAACTCCACAGGGCCACTGCGATCCCAAGGAGTGGCCCAGGCTCAGTCAGGAATAGCTGACCAAGGAGGAGAAAATAACCTACAAAGGAACCCCTGTAAGCTATCAGAAGATTTCTCAGCAGATTCCTTACAGGCTAGGAGACAGAGGAATGACATATTCAAAATTCTGAAAGACAGAAACTTTCAGCCAAGAAGACACTATCCAGCAAAAATATCCTTCAAATATGAGGGAGAAATAAAAACTTTCCCAGATAAACGAAAGTTCATCATCACAAGACCCCAGTACAAGAAATGCTCAGGAAGGCCCTCATACCTGAAAAAGAAAAAAAGGAGAGGGGATACAAAACTCTGAGCAAAGGAGATAAATAGAAAGACAATATCAGAAAATTGCAGCTCTCCATCAGAACAGGTTAGCAAATGCTTAAGTATAACATTAAAGATAAAGGGAAGGGAAACACCAAGAATAAATATAATCTTGTCATTTTAACACAAACTCACAACACAAGAAGAAAAAAGATGTGACAATAACAACTTAGAAGAGAAAGAGGAAAGGGATGAAACCAGCTTAGTCTAAAGAAATTAGAGGCTATCAGAAAATGGACTCTCTCATCTATGACATGTTTTATACAAACCACAGGGCAACCACTAAAAAATAATCAGAACAGAGGCACAAATTACAAATAAGGAGAAAACTAAGAAAACCAAAATAGAAAACTATCTAACTGAATTGGTAGTCCAAAATTCATGGGACAAGAAACAAAGGAAACATAGGAGAACTGGAAAATGAGTGATAAAATGGGAGCATTAGGCCCCCACATTTCAATAATCACTGTAAATGTAAATAGATTGATTTCTCCAATCAAAAGACACAGACTGCCAGGATGGATTAAAAAACAAGACCCAACAGTACGCTGCCTCCAGGAAACACATCTCAGCTCCAAAGACAAATACAGACTCAGAGTGAAGGGATGGAAGACGATACTCCAAGCTAATAGTGAACATAAGAAAGCAGATGTCACCATATTTATATCAGACAAAGTAGACTTCAAGGCAAAACAGGTAAAGAGAGACAAAAAGGGGCAGTTTATAATGATAAAAGGGACACTCCAGCAAGAAGACATAATACTTATAAATATCTATGCACCCAACACAGAAACACCAAAGTACATAAAGCAACTATTAACAAAACTAAAAGGAGATATCAACAACAATGCAATAATAGTAGGGGATCTCAACACCCCACTAACACCAATGGATAGATCATCAAGTCAGAAAGTCAACAAAGAAATTGTAGAATTAAATGAAATCAAGACCAGATGGAATTAATAGATATATATAGGACACACCAACCAAAAACAGCAGGTTACACATTCTTCTCAAGTGTGCATGGAACATTGTCAAGGATAGCCCATATGTTGGGAAACAAAGCAAGCCTCAACAAATTTAAGAGGATTGAAATAATATGAAGATCTTTCCCAACAATAATGCTATGAAACTAGAAATCAATTACAAGAATAAAGCTGGGAATGGGGCAAAGATGTGGAGATTAAACAACATGCTACTGAAGGACAATGGATCATTGAAGAAATCAAAGGAGAATTGAATATTATCTGGAGACAAATGAAAATGAAAACATACTGTACCAACTCATTTGAGATGCAGCAAAGGCAGTCCTAAGAGGGAAATTCATTGCAATACAGGCCTCACCTCAATAAACAAGAAAAATCTCAAATAAGCAATCTCAAACTACACCTAACAGAACTATAAAAAGAAGAACAAACAAAGCCCAAAGTCAGTAGAAGAAGGGGAATAATAAAAATTAAAGCAGAAATAAATGAAATCGAAACATAAAAGACAGTAGAAATAATCAATGAAACAAAGAGCTGATTCTTTGAGAAAATAAACAAAATTAACAAACAGCCAAGCTCACTAATAAAAAAAGAGAGAAGATTCAAATAAATAGAATCTGAAATGAAAGAGGATAAATCACAATGGACAGCACAGAAATACAAAAGATTATAAGAGAATACTATGAAAAACTGTATGCCAACAAATTGGACAACCAAGAAGAAATGGATAAATTCTTCGACTCTTACAACCTCCCAAAACTGAATCAAGAAGAAACAGAGAATCTGAATACACCAATCACAAGCAAAGAGATTGAAACGGTTATCAAAAACCTCCCCCAAAATAAAAGTCCAGGACCAGATGGCTTCTCTGGAGAATTTTACCAAACATTCAAAGAAGATTTAATACCTATCCTTCTCAAACTATTCCAGAAAATGGATGAAGACAGAGCACTTCCTAACACATTCGATGAGGCCAGCATGACCCTGATACCAAAACCAGACAAGGACAACACAAAGAAGGAAAACTACAGGCCAATATCACTGATGAACATAGAGGCAAAAATCCTCAACAATATATTGGCAAACTGAATACAGCAATACATTAAGAAGATCATACACCATGATCAAGTGGTATTTATACCAGGGACACAGGGATGGCTCAACATCCACAAATCAATCAATGTGATACACCACATTAACAAAATGAGGAACAAAAACCACGTGATCCTCTCAATAGATGCAGTGAAAGCATTTGACAAGATCCAACATCCATTTACGATAAAAATTCTCAATAAAATGAGTATAGAAGGAAATTACCTCAATATAATAAAGGCTATATATGACAAACCCACAGCCAACGTCATACTCAATGGAGAAAAACTGAAAGCCATCCCTCTGAGAACAGGAACAAGACAAGGGTGCCTACTCTCACCACTCTTATTCAAAATAGTGCTGGAGGTTTTTGCCAGAGCAATTATGCAGGAAAAACAATTAAAAGGAATACAAATAGGCAGTGAAAAATTGAAACTCTTGTTGTTTGCAGATGACATGAGCTTATATATAGAAAGTCCTAAAAAGCTCATCAAAAAGCTACTAGAAGTAATCAACAATTACAGCAAAGTTGCAGGGTACAAAATCAACTTACATAAATCAGTAGCATTTCTATACTCTAATAACAAACTAACAGAAAGAGGACTCAAGAACACAATCCCATTCACAACTGCAACAAAAAGAACAAAATATCTTGGAATAAATTTAACCAAGGAAGTGAAAGACCTATACAAGGAAAACTACAAGACTTTCCTAAAAGAAATTGATGACAACATTCCATGCACATGGATTGGAAGAATAAACATAGTTAAAATGTCCATACTACCTAAAGCAATCTACAAATTCAATACAATCTCAATCAGAATCCCAATGACATTCTTCACAGAAATAGAACAAAGAATCCTAAAATTCATGTTGGGCAACTAAAGACCCCAAATTGCTAAAGCAATCCTGAGAAAAAAGAACAAAGCTGGAGGCATCACAATCCCTGACTTCAAAATATACTACAGAGCTATCTTAATCAAAAAAGCGTGGTACTGATCCAAAAACAGGCATACAGATCAATGGAACAGAATTGAAAGCCCAGAAAGAAAACCACACATCTACGGAGAGCTAGTCTTCAACAAAGGAGCTGAGAACATACAATGGAGAAAAGGAAGGCTCTTCAACAAATGGTGCTGGGAAAACTGGACAGTCACATGTAAAAGAATGAAAATAGACCATTATTTTATGCCATTGATTGAAACAAAAACACAAGCCACCAACTGTGAAAAAATATTTGCAAATCATATATCAGACAAAGCGTTAATCTCCATAATATATAAAGAACTCACACAACTCAACAACAAAAAATCAAACAACCCAATCAAAAAATGGGTGGGGGATATGAACAGACATTTCTCCAAAGAAGATATATGGATAGCCAATAGGCACATGAAAAGATGCTCATCATCACTGATCATCAGGGAAATGTAAATCAAAACTACACTAAGATATTACTTTACACCTGTTAGAATTGCGAAAATAACCAAAACAAAAAAGAAAAAATGTTGGAGAGGTTGTGGAGAAAAAGGAACCCTCATACACTCCTGGTGGGAATGAAAACTGGTGCAGCCACTATGCAAAACACTATGGAGATTTCTAAAAAAGTTAAAAATATAAATACCATATGGCCCATCTATCCCACTATTGGGTATCTATCCAAAGAACTTCAAATCAGCAATTCAAAGAGACATATGCACTCCTATGTTCATTGAAGCATTATTCAGAATAGCCAAGATGTGGAAACAACCTAAGTGCCCACCAACTGAGGAATGGATAAAGAAGATATGGTATGTATATACAATGGAACACTACTCAGCCACAAAAATGGATAAAATCGTCCCATTCACAACAACATGGATGGACCTTGAGGGTATTATGTTAAGCGAAATAAGCCAGACAGAGAAAGACGAACTCTGTATGACTCCACTCACATGCGGAAGATCAACAAACACGTGGACAAAGAGAACAGACTAGTGGTTACCAGGGGGAAGAGGGGTAGGGGGTGGGCACAAGGGGTGAAGTGGTATACCTATAATACGACTGACAAACAATAATGTACAACTGAAATTTCACAAGATTGTAAACTATCATAACCTCAATAAAAAAAAGTGTTTCATTAGATTAATCTGCACTTGCATGATAATTGGAATCTGAATAAAAATAGCTATAAGGGAGCCAATATGGTGTAGGGGGTAAGTGGACAGGCCGTGAAATCTGGGTTTGAATTCCATTCCACAATTTGTTAGGTGAATGATCTTGAACAAGTTTTATAATTTCTTGGAATCTCTATTGCCTTGCCTGCAAAATGGGCATCAAAATACTACCTACCTCTTAGGGGTCCTACAAGAATTAAGTGAGATAATCTGCATAAACCTTTAGCATGGCAAGTCTATGAATGGCAGTTAATGCATTGTATTATTATTATTATTTCTATTACTTCTGCTACCACTATGACTATAATACTGCTATTACTATTACCCATACAATTATTGGGATAAAGGACCTTGTGAGGGTATGAGACTATTGTAAGATTAAGAGGAGAGTGCTGAAAAGGGTGAAAGGACAAGAGCCAGAGAGAAATTTTGCACATTTCGTGGTTTTTCTTATGACGAGTATTGTTTAAAAAAAGAAAGATAGAAAACTCAAATGGGGAAATGGAGAATTATTTTCAAGATAATTAAGATAAGCGCTTATCTTTTAAAATTCTTTTTAGGAGAGAGAGATATGACACACCTGCTCAATTTACAAAGAGTATCAATTTTTTTGACAGAGAATAACACTTTATGTGAGAGAATCGATTATGGGACTTTCTTTTAGATGTAATACTGACAAGATTCTTGATTTCCTCATGGCTGTTTTTCCACCTGTCAACTAGTTAAAAATTCTTGATAGGCTTTTACATGAAATATATAAAACGGATCCCTTAAAAGCATATGACAATTTGAGCACTATCCTCTGCCTTCACTGCTATCACTATGGGCCAAGCCACCATCAGCTCTGATTTCTCTGCTTCTGCTCTTGCCACCCTAAAATCTATTCTCTATACGATATCAGGATTGATACTTTTAAAATATAAATATCAAATCAGTGGGAGGCAATTCCAGGCCGAGAGAGCCACATGTGCACGTGCAGGAAGGTACAGAGCTGCAAGGAGCAGCTGGGAAACTACAAGAGTTTGGCATTGCTAGAGCTTCATGTGACATTTGGGAACCAAGAAACAGAGAGAAGTTGAAGAGGTAGAGAGGGTCCATAACCTGAAATTTTGTGCATGGTCAACCAAGATGTATGTTTTAAGTGGTAAAAATTCATTGAAAAAATTTAAGCAGAGGCGTGATGATGTCAAGTAAATATTTTGAAAGATAATTGCAATACCACAGAGAACAGACTTAAAAGGGAGAAGAAAGAGGGGCAAGAGGGAGTTTAGAGTTAATGCATTTAAGAACTTGCTGTCCAGGATAGTGGTGCACAAGGTTTTTGGACTTTAGCTCACTTGGGTGGGATGAAAGATGCTGCAACACACTTATTATAGGAATTTTACTCTCCAGTCATAAAAGAATTTAAAGAAACAAAGATTCTGAATAGAACTATGTTTTTAGAATAGAACAGAACAGTAAGAGAAGAATACAAGTTTAGATATATATGATGTTTATTATCCAACAATTCCCTCTAAAATTATTTGATCATTACGCAGCTTATTGGGCAGCCTTTCATGGACCACCAGCAGGCTGAAGAGCCTATGCTGAAAACCACTGGGTTGCAAAAGCAATGGTTATTATGTGAAGATAGAGGGGCTAAGATAGATACAAAAGTATTCAGAGGTGGAATTGAAAAGACTGGTGATTAATTGATGTGGGATTTGAAGAAAAGAGAGAAATGAAAGTTATCTAGTTTTCCGGCTTTGGTGATTATATATGGACAACAGAGACAGGAATTCAGGAGGAAAATCAGATTCGGGGAAGTGGGAAATGGTAGGTTCTGCTTTAGACAGAAGGTTTAATGCAACATTATCCAAGTGAAAATATCTAGTTGACGATGGACTCAAGCATAGGGGAGATATTTGGGCTGGATATGGTAAAATGGCACAGAAATTCTCAAATTATGCGAGTGGTAGTGTCTCTCCAAGGCGCATTTTGAAATATGCAAGGATGCTGTTGGTTGGTACAATGACTGGAGATCGTACTGCTGGCTTGAGTGAGTATGGACCAAGGATGCTAACCATCCCATGTATAAAAGACAGTTGCACACAATGAATTGTCCCAGCCAAAATGCCAATAGCCTCCCCACTGGGAACACTGAAACACTAGAAGGGAGATGATGTAAATTGAACCAAGAAGAGGTCGGTTAGGACAGAGAAAGACGACCCAGCAACAGAAAGCAGGAGGGGTAGGGGAGAACAGGGAAAGAGTGGGGGTCATAGAAGCCAACAGGAGAAAGTTTCAGGAGGACTCAGTAGGGTCAAAGACAGAAGAGAGGCTAAGAGGCCAAGCAGAGCAAGCTCTGAAGTGTGAGAGAGATTACCCCGGGATCAGCTCTCTCCAAGGGAAACTGAGCAGGGCGAAGGTGAGGAAAGCTGCTGGGGTGTTTTGGCTATTTGTACTCATTGCCATAATTATCAAGTATTTTTTTTATCAGAAATAAAGAGGACATGTTCTAAACTGGAATTAGCATTTGTGGTTCTGCCTAGATAATAGTGACAAATGATTCTTTTGTTCCAACAATTAGCATACTGCTTGGAATTTTTAATTTACCCTAATAATGCCACTTTGTATTTGTACTGCCAATATTTTATGAGATTGTCTTACCTTAGATATTGTGGTCTAGTTCCATAATTCCCATCTCATTTTACAAATGGAGAATGACAATCAGGAAGTTTAACTTACCCATAAAGATGTGCATAGAATACAAGAAATTTGAGCTATTCAGCTCCTACCAATGAAATAGCAGATGCTTTCTGCCCCTTGGTTGCCCCTTTCTTTGCTTAGATGGAAAAGATAAATTCACAAACGCATTCAGATCTTATTTGCTATGGACAGAGTTCTGTCTGAAATTTCTTAATTTTGTGTGTGTTTGAGGACGATTGGCCCTGAGCTAACATCTGTTGTCAATCTTCCTCTTTTTGCTTGAGGAAGATTGTTGCTGAGCTAACATCTATGTCAATTTTCCTCTATTTTGTATGCGGGATACCTCCACAGCATTGCCTGACAAGCAGTGTATAGGTCCACACCTGGGATCCGGACCCACAAACCCCGGGCCACCAAAGAGGAGCACAGGACCTAACCACTACACCACTGGGCCAGCCGTGAAATTTCTTAATTTTGTTTGCATCTTTTTTCCCTTCCTTTCTTTCTTTTCCCTTTCTTATTTACTTTCTTCCTTTGTTCCTTCCACCATTTGTAAACCAGAAAGGATTGAAGCCAGTTTAAGAAGATACGTGAAACATGCAAAACATCATATATAAAAAGCAAAGATGAAAGAAGAAAATAAAGCAAGGGAGGGGTCATTACATAGAAAGAAGACATCTGTTGTTTTGGAGCAGTGAAATAAGGTATTAGGGGGCTAAAGCTGACATTGAGGGTTGAAGGTGTTCCTAGCAATGAAGGTAAGGCCAGGGATTTTTATGGTCAACATGGATGATTGATAACCCAGTGATTCTGAACACTACTGGCGACTGCGAATCTTCTTAGTGCAAGAATTAGGACTGGAAGCCACAACCTTCTGATTGTCGAATCATGACGTCCTGCCCTGGACCACATAGAGAAGAGAAAACCGTCAAACCCCAATCCCTGCCTAAGGGAAAAGAGCAGCTTGCAAGCTTGAGTGGCACCACCCAGTGATGGGCTAAAGGAGGCCAGGTGGGTAGAATGAGTGGGGATGGAACGTGCCCAGGAAAGGTGGGGCTTCCCGAGTGCCAGGGAAGACAGGGAGGAGCACGGAGAGTGTTGACTGCAAAAATTCCAAGTTGTTCTCGGCAGCCCGAAGTGTCAGGAGGCCCCACGACAAGCCTGGGTTAGGAGACAAGGAATCCTCTAGAAGGCAGTCCTTTTCGGGACAGGATGGAATACTTAGCAGCAACGCAGGCTGGGGTGTGGAAGAATATGGAGGAGTGGCTTAACACAAGTGGGGAAAAGAATCTAACACATTGGTCAAATAGCATTCAGCTTGGGCATGGAAGTCCTCTGTCAAGAAGTATTTACTATCATCAAGCTGTCGCATCAGAAGGCAGAAGAGCACGAGTTGCACAATTCTGGAGCACGTGGAATGCATGTTGCCAGAGTGAATGGCATATGACAAGTACGCATTTGGCGCTGCGGCAAGCCAGGAAGCTGCCCCGCGTCCTTGCTAGTTTGTGGTGTGCTGCAGGGCCACGAGCAGGCGGATGAGAGCCATGTTTGCCTGCGTCCCTCACCTGAAGCTTGCTGCATGCCATATTCCCTCAAACATTTGTGTTTGGGCAGCAACTTTTTGGTTGTCTTCTTTTATCATGGAATTCGTAACCTGCCAGAAGACCTTGGTTTATGCGGACCAGGCACTGCCGCTTTACTCTTCCAAGAACCAAAGGTTGATTAACGGGCAGCACAGCTGTGCCTGTGACAGGCTCCTTGCCACACGTGGGCCCCTCTTCCAGGCGTGCAAATGAGCTGGGTCTGAATTAGTAGGAAGTGGACACAGGACCCTCTCTTACGGTTTGTAGAACCTGGAGCGGCAGAGTTCTACTCATTTGAGAGGGAATAGAGTAATGCGGGTAAACGCGTGGGCTCCAAAGCTGGCCACTCGGGTTTAAATTCCTGTGTCATCTCAGGCCACAGATTCCTCACTGTAGATTGGAGAAGAGAACCGTCCTTGCAGAGTGGCTCTGAGGATTTAGGGAGCTAATAGATGGGAAGGATATTTTAAAAGTTCCTGGCCACATCAAATACTTCATAAATGAAAGCTAGCATTGTTATACTTATGATCATGATGCTGAGAATCAAGGAAACCCCTGGGCCAAATGGTAAGGCTTCTAGTGCTAAGGCTGTGTCCACTGCCTTCACGGACTTCCCTGTCAGCAGGCTCCTGCGCCTTCTTGTTCAATTCTTGCCTGCACCCTCTATCCTTTTTACAGTTGTTTGACTCCTGGAAAAGTAGGAATGCAGACAGAGTTGTCCTATGGGCCTGGAAAGAGTGAGTAGCTAGCACTGGCCTAGGTCCCTAGGGCCGGGGGAACAGCTCTTCTATCCGAGGTACTGAGTCATGAGCTGTGATTGTAGGCTTGGCTGCATCACTGGGCTTGGCATGGCACCCAGGGAGGATTAGGAGATTACGATCAGAACAAGACACAAAGGAATTGCAGCTGATGTTGATAAGCAATTTGGAAGGTACTCAGAGGAGGGAAAAACACGAAGGCAGTCCAGAATCCAAGTGAGCGTGGGCAGAGAGAGCCGCATAGCAGGCGGGGGCATAAACCACGCCACTCAAAGAGGGCAAGGGCATCCCCTTCTGTTATTGTTTCTTTGGGTGCTTAAAGAAAACTGTTGAAAGAATTTTGATTTTGATATTTAGTTAAATAAAAATATTTAAAATGTAGAGCAAGGAGTCACTCATACATTGCTGGTGGGAATGTAAAATGGTTCAGCCACTCTGGAAAAGAGCATGGCAGTTTCTTACAGAACTAAACATACAACTACTATAGACTCAGCGATTGCGCTCCTGGCATTTATCCCAGAGAGGTGGAAACACGTTCACACAAAACCTGTACACAAATGTTCGTAGCAGCTTTATTTATGATAGCTAAAAACTAGAAACATCTCGAAAGTCCTCCAACAGGAGAATGGTTAAACAGACTGTGGCATGTCCACACCTTGGAATGCTACTTAGCAATATATAGGGATAAACTGCGGATGCACACGACAGCCTGGATGAATCTCCAGAGAATTATGCTGAGCAAAAAAAGCCAATATCAAAAGGTTACATACTGTATGATTCCATATATGTAACATTCTTGAAATAATAGATTAGAGAGAGAACATAGTGGTTGCCGGGGTTGTGGGGGTGGGGAAGTGGCTGTGGCTATAAACGTGTGACATGAAGGATCCTTGTGATGAAACTGTTCTGTATCTTGACTGTGGCGGTGCTCACAGGATCTACACATGTGATAAAATTGTATAGAATGAAATACACAGACACATAAGCAAGTGCATGTAAAACTGGTGAGATGTGAATAAGGTTGATGTATCAATGTCAGTGTACTGGTTGTGATATTGAACTATAGTTTTGCCAGATGTTACTATTGGGAGAAACTGGGTAAAAGGTATAAAGGATCTCTCTGTACCATTTCTTGCAATTGCTTGTGAATCTACAATTTTCTTAAAATAAGTTGTTTTTAAAAATGTAGAGCAGGCCCTGAAGATGCTCCTTCTTCCTGGCACATTAACATTGTTAAAGGGATTTTGTCAAGAATATCCCATATTGGTATTCAAAAGTGAACTCTCCTTAAGAGAACAGCTGGTACACATCCTTGGTCTGGGGGAGCCCAGGCTGAGGGGAGTTACCAGCCCCTCCCGCACTGGTAAGTCCGGGGGTTGTTAGCACTCCTCTTCCCTGTCAGTGCCCAGGGATAATAAATAAACACCTCCTCCCCTAATTATAACTGGAATAGAGGTCAATGAGACAAGATACATGCGCGGTTTTGATGGCACTTTGAAATGTCTTTATACAAGTACCTCCAAGGGCAAGATAAAGGCTGCCTTCCACGTGCTGGGGGTGAGTGACTCCATAAATCCCTGAGGGAAACTGCCTTGTGACCTGAAGGCTGACAACACTGCCAGGTTGGTTGAATGAGCCCAGACCTCCTAGGGGCAGTGGCTTAAATGTTGAGGGGACAGAGGACAAATGTGTTTGAGTGGGGTCTCTGGAAAGAGGGGCCCAAAGCTGGACTTCTAAAACTTGAATGTGTATACAAATCACCTGTTAAAATGCATATTCTGATTCAACAGATCTCCAAGGGTGCCCAGAATCTACATTTCTTAAAGCTGCCATGCAATACTAGTGCTGCTGGGCCAAACGTTGAGTCATGAGGGTCTAGGCCAGCCACACTTTTAAGAGTAAGGCCTGGGAAAGAAGAGAAAATGAGAAGAGAAAAGAGGATGGGAGAACAGAGCTGAGGGCAGAAGGGAGACATGGTGAAGTGCCTAGTGAGCCGTTGGAAGTGGAAGCTCTTCTCAGAAAAGTCAATCAGGATCAAGTTCCTTTATAAATTTCCTGTAAGAAATGACTTAATGTTTCACCCTTTTATGATTTCATTTGCACAGATAACTTCAATGTCTTAACACAAAGAAAGGTCTTAAGGTGGAGCTTTCAGAGACCATGAGAGGTGGGTCTAGAGATATATTTGACTAAGAAGACTTTCCTAGAGTTCCTCCAATCACACTCCCTCTGTCAAAATTGGTGGTTTTCCTGGCCAGGACTCAGGCTCTCCACGAGCTGAGAGGTCAGATCAGAGCAAAACCCACCTGTCTGTTAAGCCAAAGCAGGGGAGAGAGATGGAGATAAGCTCCACCACTGGCTGTGCCCTCTTATCAGCAAACAGCCCATGAGTGATTGTTCTAGGTTCTCTTTGCTTGGGAACCCCCAGGAGCTGTCCTGTTGGTGGTATACCTGCTAGAAATGAGGAATGGGGCTAGATCCACACTAAGAAAGGGGAAGGGTCGTCATCAACGCACTGATTTATCTCATCAAGTTCACATTTGCCAGAAATCCATTCTTTCCTCATCGTAGCTCTCACTTATCCTTTCCTCCATCCAGGCTCTCCTATTTGGAGAGCAACAGAGATTGACCTTGCTCAATCTCTGAAAGGGAGACTGACTCTCCAGAACTCTCCTTGCAAAGCAGGGGCACTCAGAGAGGTCAGACATGAAACTGTGGTCAAATGGCAGGCTGAGCACAGCATGTGGCATGAGTCCAGAGTCTCAGTATTCAGAGAACTTTGCCTTATTTTTACCATTGGTAGGAAGAGTTCTCATATTTCTTATTGACTCAAGATGTATTTGATATGGTTGCTTGGCCCCAAAGCCTGTCTGCCCTGACAACTGCAGAAGATCCAGAGATACACAGCCATCCATCAAATCTGACAGGGCTGCCTCCTACGGCAGCTGTATTGTTTACGAAATGAGTCACTTTCACAGCAAATCCAAATGCAAACTTGTGCTGGATTTGACAGACGCATCCCACTTCATTCTTTTCATTCTCTCCATTCACATGCTTGCTCAGCTCCTGAGCAGCAGCCTAATTTTGCTAAGGTGAAACTGAAGCACAAAGTGGGGCTATTTCCTGTGAACAAAATCATTAAATTTGGTTTCCTAGGTTTAGAGGAGTTCGGCAAACATGCGTCTTCTCTTTTCTCAGGAGTGGTAAGTGAGGGATGAAAAAATGAGTGGGCGAGAGTGGTGGTTGCCACATATGTACCCTGAGAAAAAGAATCCCATTATTCTATTATTCTATTTACTGGCTACATGGAAAGGTGTCCAAAATTCTTTTTACAGCATCAATTTCTCAACAGAGGTTGAGCTCCACCCCTTTATGGACAGTAACAGCAAAATAGAAGCCACTGAAGATGAGGCTTTTGGTGATTGTGTGACTCTGAGAAGGAACAAATGACAGAGATTAACTTAAGAAATAGCCAAGGTATTGGGCGAGAAAGTCAGTCAGTCTGGTTCAGCCTCATACATAGGTAAAATAGGACTAGAGACAGAATTCGAGTGACTCCAAAGGATTAAATTCTTAGCTCTTTTTTGCTAATAAAACTATTTTGGAGTGGGGTCACTTGACCATCTCAATACTATGTGACCAATGGGCTGATGGTATTATCAGATGCTGAGCTCTGAATAATCTGAGAGAATTTAACATGAGATATGGGCACTTAAAGGATAAGGGGCACCCAAGGGAGGGGAGAGGCACTGGTGATGGCATTCAAGAGAACAGTTATTGAACACCTATCGTTTGCTGGTCTCTGTGTTAGGTTCTGAGGCTACAACAGTAAACAAGGCACAGTCCCTGCCTTCAGTGGAGGTCACTCTGGTGGAAGACACAGACATCTGCCCAGAAAATTACATAAAATATGATAAACGCTGTACATAGAAGTGCTGTTTGATGCTACTGAAAGTATCTTATCCAGGATATTGCAAAGCCATCTCTGAGAAAATCAAACTTATCATGAAAGAGCCTGCGCAGTTCCTCAAGACTCCTAAAGCAGTCGGACATGAACAGCTCCTGTGCAGGAGGCAGCAGGCAGACGATGCCACTAGGGAATCAGCGAGGCTCCTGAGACGAAAACACATATGAAAAGTAAAAGACAAAAAGGAAAAAACTTATTACTTGACTACATAAGCATTTAAAATTGTGGCAGGTAAAATTTCATAAGTAAAACTGAAACATGGAAACTGGGTGGGGGGGTGCAAAAAAAAGAGCCACATTAAGAACTACCTTCCTTTATATATAAAGAACACTTACAAAAGAGGAAATACTACCTTCCTTTATATATAAAGAACACTTACAAAAGAGGAAATACAGCTGCCTTATATACATATAGAAAGATGCTCAACATCACTCACAATTAAATAAATGCAAATTGAAACAGAAGGAAGCAGAAAAAAGGCTGCTATAGAGATCTGCCAGATTCTGGCTTTGCTGGGAAGGGGAAACAGACCAAGAGAAGAGACACTGAATCAGCAAGCAGAAGCATAATTGAGCTCTAAGTGACCTTAGCTGATTATTCACCAGGTTTATGGCTCAAATTTCAATTTCATGGGTATTCTGGGAATAATAATGTGAGTTTAGAGCAAGGAATGGAAACTCCGTAACTCCCTTGGGAAACTCAATTTCCCTTTGCTGTTTGTCATGGTCACAGGAATGATTGTGAGGGGAAAGGGCTACAGTTCTTTGACTATAGCAGGTGACCCAGTTCAGGAGCTTCCTTAAGCAAAGTGTTTCTACCACACCATGTGTTCTGATCAAACGCTCTGGTTGAGGGTCTTGGGGATCCTAACCCTCCCACTTTGGAAAGGATTATGTCTGCAGAATATGGCACCCAGCCTGGCTTTCCAAGTCCTACCAGAAGTGACCAAATCCAGCCTGGAGAGAAAGTTGAGATATTTTTATTTTGCTGTGATTTTAGCCTTTCAAGTGGCCAGCTGTAGTTGCAATGACTTCCACTGTCCCTGTTATGAGTTCAGTCGTCCCCTCCCCAAATTCACATGTTGAGGTCCTAACTCCCAGGACTTGTGACCTTATTTGGACATAGGGTCTTTAAAGAGGTAATTAAGTTAAAATGAGGCTGTTAAGGTGGGCTCTAATCCAATATGATTGGTGTCCTTATAGAAAGGGGGACATTTGGAAACAAACAGGCATACAGAGAGAATGCCGTATGATCATGAAGACAGTCATCTCCCAGCCAAGGAGAGAGACCTGGAATGGATCCTTCCCTCACCATCCTCAGAAGGAACCAATCCTGCTGCCACCTAAATTTTGGCCTTCTAGCCTCCAAAACTGTGGACAAAAAATTTCTGTTGTCTAAGCCACCTACTCTTTGGTACTTTGTTACAGCAGCCCTAGGAAACTGATCCAAATCCCATATTCAGTCATTTTCTTTCACATCCCTGCATCTAGAGTAAAATAGTTCGTTTTATTCTAAACGAAAAAAAATTATATTCTATGAAACTATTTTCAGATATGGAGAGATGGTGAGGAAGGAAGAGGAATATTTGGCTATTTAGCAAGTATTTGTGTTTTACAAACATCCCTCTATATGCCAGGCACCACTATGTATGCCAGAGACATGTTGGTGAATAAGACAACATGGTTCCGGCCCTCATGGAGCTTATGGTCTACCAGGACCAACCTGAACCTAGACAATTACAACAGAGCATGATGAGTGCTTTCTGCAACAAAGGTGTGCACAGCCTCCTGCAGGAGCAGATGAGAGAGCCCTGAACCTACTCTTAGGATGCAGAAAGACTTCCCTGACTTGGAAGTGACATCTGAGCTGAAACTTGAATAATGGATAGGAATTAGCCGGTGAAAGGGCTGGAAGATCAATGAAAAATAGTGAGGACAATGAAAGCAATGTTTCTAGGTAGAGGCAACAGCCAGACTCTGTGCTCCAGATATAAAGAGGGAAGAAAACTTGTCTTCCATTTTGGAGCTGAGGAAATGGCCCCAGAGTCATGAGGAAACCAAGCAAAGCAGGTAGAGATGAGCCAGTGGAAAAAAAGCTCTCAGCTGCAGTCCCTACTTGGGCAGCCTGTAGGTGTGGAGATGCCCTTGACCTTGCTAGATCACCTCAAGAGCTAAATGCAGGAGGAAAAATATTGGCTGCCTCAAGCCGCCCCTCAACCATGCTATCCAATCTTCCTGACCCATCGCCCCAGGGTTCTCACATAACACTTTCACAGTTTGATTTGAGAGCTTCTAAAAATGTGTTGTGCAGAATTAGACTTTGTTAGGGGATCAACCAATAAAGAAAACCCCACTTACCTGTTAGAAGAATTGCTGGGGCTTGTCCGCTGATGGGAAGGGCCACTCCCTTCTCTTCCAATCCCTTCCAAGAACTTTAAAACTGAAAGGGCCTTTTATGTTTCTGATAAATGGTTTGGCAAACATTTTGAGTTTTGGAATTGTATCCTACTTGACTTGCTTTCTACTAATCCCCTCTTCCCCCTATCAAAATATGTTGTGTCTCCTGGCAACACAGCCTGAGGAATGAATGGTGTCTCGGAAAGGTTAACGTTCCAGAGGTCGAGTCTGGGTCCTTGTTCTGGTTTTGCCGTTAACCAGCCCTGTGACTGAAAACAATCACCTCTCATCCCAGAGTCTCAGTTGCTGAGAGTAGAAACCAGAGGGGTAAGGAAGGCGGCTCAGATGCCTCTGAACTGGAATGGTAGGATTCTATTATTCCTTCTGTACCCAAAGCCACTTTAATTCATCCCCACTCAACCCAACTGTGGCCCAGTGATTGTCAGAAGTCAGAGGAAGTGGCGTTTGGCAGTGCTGGGCAGTCATATGGCTGCTGTGTTGTTCTTAGTAAGTGCAGTGAGGAGTGGGTAAACATGAACCCGCGGAAACTCCGTGTCCCCCTCTGCTCTCTCACCTGCCACCGTCACCAATGTCAACCTTCCCCCTCCACCTCCCTCCCACCCTCTTCCACCCACAAATTCATCCAAAAACTTTTGCCCAGAGGGGAATTCAAGACTCATTTCTTTAATGGTCAGAATTGAGCTAGGTCAAGACTTTTAACCATGTATTTAATTAGTCATCTGTATGCATGTAACTTAAAGGCGTTCAGATGTGCCTTTTTATAGGATTAATAAAGCAGGTTGTAAATCACCTATGCAGCCTATAAAAGTATTTATAGCTGCTTTTCTCTCCATTTGCCATTACAGAAGCTTTGTTTGAACTAGCTGAGGTTTGCAGGGGGATAGTTCCACCCAGTTCTAGGAGGAAAGTGTTAACAGTCCCTTCCCGGCAAACCGCAACTCCTTCATTAGGCAATGCAAAATGTGCTGAAATGTTAAGCTCCAGTAAGGACGTTCCAAGACATTATTGCCAACAGCAAGCCTTCTGTGTTAATGAAAATCAAAATACAAAAAAGCTAGTCAACTGCAAGCACAAAACTTAAGCTGAACTTGAGAAATATGACCAGAGCTGGAATGCCATGGCTTCTTGACTTCTATAAACCTTAACAGGATTTGGCAAGCCCTTCTCCAAGCGCACACATTTGCAGTGGCCAAACACCTTTCGGAACCACCTCAGCCAATTCCACAGTATCACTGAGTCTGTACAGGAACAAGCCACCTTTTGTCTGATAGACATTCAGAGCTTTTGTGGGTAGAATAAACAGTTACCAGAAGCCCTTCTTTGTGTCAGCAGGAGGTTCATTTCTCACACCCTTCTCTCCAGCCTACCAAAGATCCCAGTTCTTAAAGAGAGTTAGACCCCTGTCATCTCCCCAGCATCATGCATCTGCCAAGCCTGCCTGACTTGAAGTCTTCTTCCAGCTGAATGCAATAGAAAGTAGCGTTGATTAGGGTCTAGTCACAGAAGTCGACAGTAAACTAAACACAAACATACCTTAGTTATCACTTCAGGGCTAACTCTGGACAGAAGCAGCCATAGGGTTTGGTTTTGCAGACACATGTTCTGAAACCTCACAATTTATATTTCTTCTTTAGAAGAATCTTCACTGTCTAATGATCAACAACATCTCAGTTGAATGGGAAAAAAGGAACAGGATTGTCAAAGAGATCACAGGACCCTGTGAAGAATAATCTGATTTGGGGTCCGGGCACCAAAGGCAAAGGACAGGGTGCATTGTCCTCAGGATTGGGGACTTCCATAAACAGGTAGTGGTTTGCATGTTTCCCTGGCTATCAGAGGGTAAGGAACTTGGTCACTTTGGTGGCTCTTAGAGTTAATCAACCTCAGAGGGCATCTGGGCTTTTGGTTGGAGTCCTGTGGAATCACTTGTGTGTTTATATTTATTCAGGAATCGAGTACAAGTGAGCATGTGTGCTAAGGGAATGGTGTAGCAGTGGGCTCTTCTTCCTGAAAAGCGGCCCGAAGAGTTGGGAGCTATAGGAATTTGGTTCAGCAACTGTGTGAAAATTTTCCAACCTCAGAGATTGACTTGAGGGTCTTCAGATCTCGAGTGCTTTGTCTCTTCTTCCAGCTTGTTTGTTTTTCTTTCTCCCTCCCTCCCTCTCTCCCTTCCTTTTCCTCTACTTTCTTCCTTCATTTCTTTCTTTCTGTGAAAGATCTTTGGGGAAAATATCATGGACGATTGCCCCAATATCTGACTGCAGAATATGGGATTCAGGGCTAATTCTTATCAAGATGGGATACATTTTGAAGCAAATGGGATATCTTCTACAAAGAAAATGTATAGAAGAAAACTAGCTTTCCCTTCGATTCTGGCTAGGTTAGTTTGAACTTATTTGTTTTCTAGTAACAGATCATCTTATGCTTCCAGAACAGACATTCTCCTATGTATATATACATATACATATACATATATATATATGTAGTTAGAGAACTATTCTCCTCTTTTTTATTTTTTAGGATTAATAAAGAATAGAAAACATTCGAAGCTGAGATTGAGAGTTTGGCTGTACAATCTTCTATCACTGCATTTTCTTTGGTTGCTACTGACTTTTAGCAAATTTGTTGAGATATGAAATCATGAAATTCACCCATTTTAAGTGTATAATTCAATGATTTTTTTGTAGATTTACTGAGTTGCATAACATCACAATAATAATTTTAAAACATTTTCATCACTCCAATAAGATCTCTCATACCCATCTACACTTAACCTCTGTTCCTACTCCCAGCCTCAGGCAACCACTAATCTACTTTCTGTTTCTGTAGATCTGGCTTTTCTGGACATTTCATGTAAATAGAATCATTCAATATGTAATCTTTTGTGTCTGGCTTCTTTCACTTAAAATAATGTTTTCTGAGATTCATTAATGTTGTAGCATGTATCAATATTTCATTCCTTTTTATTGCTGAGAATATTTCATTGTATGTATATACCACATTTTGTTTATCTATTCACTAGTTTATGGACATTTGGGTTGTGTCCACTTTCAGGCCATTATGAATAATGTTGCTATGAGCATTTGTGTGCAAATCTTAGTGCTGACATATGTTGTTATTTCTTTTGGTTGGATCCGTAGGTCTGGAATTGTTGGGTCATATGGTAAATTTATGTTTAATTTTTAAGAAACTGTCAAACTTTTTTCCAAAGCATCTGCACCATTTTACATTCCTACTAGTACTGTGGGAAGTTTCCTATTTCTCCACATCCTGGACAACATTTGCTATTATATGTCTTTTTGATTATAGCCATTCTAATGGGTGTGATATGATATCTCATTGTGGTTTTGATTTGCATTCCCCTAATGACTAATGATCTCAACTATCTTTTTCTGTGCTTATAAGCCATTCATATATCTTCTTTGGCAGAATATTTATTCATACCTTTGGTCTATTTTTAAATTGAGTGGTTTATCTTATTATTTTTGAATTGTAAGAGTTTTTGGCATATTCTAGATACCAGTCCTTTATTAGATAAGTAATTTGCAAAAATAATTTTTTCCCAGTCTGTGGCTTATCTTTGCATTTTCTTAGTGGTGTCTTTTGAAGCACAAAAGTTTTGAATTTTGATGAAGTTCAATTTATCAATTTTTTTTCTTTTTATGGATGATGCCAGATTTGGTGTTGTATCTAGGAAGTCTTTGCCTAACCCAAGTTTCTGAAGATTTTCTCCTGCTTTCTTCCAAATACTTTATATTTTAGCTTTTACATTTAGGTCTCTGATCCATCTTAAGTTAATTTTTGTGTATAGTATGAGGTCTGAGTTCAGCTTTTTGCATTGGTTATACAATTTTCCCAGCATCGTTTGTCAAAGACTGTTCTTTCCCCATTGAATTTTCTTGACACCATTGTCAAAAGTCAATTGACCACAAATATAAGGATTTATTTTTTTCAATTCAGTCGCATCTTTATACCTAATCTTACACTATTGGTTACTACTGACTTGGATTATTCTGAAATTCTGATTGTCTAAAAAGAATCAGTGTAATTGGACACAAGACATTGAACTGGATTTTTTTTTTATTCGAACAACTCTTCCCCACAAACAGAAATGAGAGAAACGAGGTGACCTAACAAATGATTGACATGAAAGGAAAGCCCAGAACCAGAGCTGTACATGAGATGGAAATGATTCTCATGCAGAGAAGACCCACTGAATTGAATGAGAGCCCAAAGCAAATACAAGACTTGAATGAAGTAAAGGAGCTCTCAGGAGAGGGGGACAGGGGATGGGAGAGCTGAGCCAGGTGGCCAGTTAGGAAAAATATTTATCTCTCCTGCCTGCCCAAACTCATCAAAGAATGTAAACTTGGAGCAATTTAGTAAGAACCTCTGTTTAATTTTTAATGGAGATGTCTCTAACAGACTATGATTTACGAAAAAAACACTCTCTGTTTTCCTTAAAAAAAAGAAAGCCAAAACAAAAGTCACCTTGATAAAGGAGAGTACTGCTAGGAGACTTTGGCTTCTAGCTTTTCTTTCTTCTCATTCTTTCCCTTATTTCTCCAATTTATGATATAGCAGGGGTCTGTTATTGTTCTGGACACAGACTGAACCAGCCTCTATGATCCTTTTTTAAATGAATATATCTCCAAGAGTTAAACACTGCTTAAAGTGACAACCATATAGCAAGCCTGGTTTATGATTATTATGGGTATAATTTAGAGCAACACGCAAGGACAAGGAAGACATTATTGAAGTTCATTGATATGAGATGTTTCCTGGGAAGTCTCCTTTGCTGAATTATGCATTGCAAAACATGAATATTGAAACTCCTTCCTCAAAGGGAACACTGTTTCCTAAGCTTCTCATAGACCAACAGGAGAAGTTCATTGAAGCAACAGAAGCTGACCGTACAGAGTAAAAGGGCTTTTCCTGGAATTATATTGAGAAGTTGTGGCCATGGCTCTTCACGTATCTTGCCTGAAGCAGCCTGGGATCCCTGAGACTTCTTAGAGGATAGGCATGAGCTATAATTAACTTAGGGGTCTTACTTATCTGTAGATGAAGTAAGTTGCATTATCATCCGACACTATTGTCTAAGCCCCTTCCTAAACCGACTAGGTTAAGTGAAATAATATGACCTCTAGAAGCAGGGACATATTATAATAAATGTGGGCCAATACATTGCTGGCACCTAGTGATGTTCAATAACGCTGGTTTCCGTATCATGCCAACCACTCTCCACTCTCCACTCCCTAAAGAAGGAGGTTCACAGTAGAGCTAGGACATTGGACATGTGAGTTTTGATGAAGGTAAGGGAGACAGAATGGCTTTATACGAGGCACAGTTGAGCACTCGCCACTCGAGCAAAAGCTTCAGATCTAAACATGTGAAAATAAATAGACCCTTCAGAATGTTAAACTCATATGGATTTTATAGTAAATTTCCTTCCAAATAATCAAGCTTATACCAACTATTACCCTCAGTGCAAAACAAGAATTCTATGGGTCTCAGCTGAGCACGTCTATCCTGAGCCCAGCTCACATGCAAATCAAACAAGAAGCCCCTCTCTCCCTATCCACCACACCACCAAGGCAAGCACCGAAGCCAGGCGGAAACCCCAATCCCAGAGCCAGCCAAGGACAAAATGTGGGGGAAACTGCGTCTCCGAACCTCTTCACCCTGCTTTCGACACTCTCTCTTTCTGTTTCTCCCTCTTCCCTGATGGCCCCAGAGCCCTGCAGTGGCCCCTTCATCACTCATGGTCTCCTTCTAGATCTGCTCACTTAGGAAACACCTTCACCATCACCACCTGTTGCCCAGAATGCACCTGCCCACCATTCTGTTTCTAATGGGCCCCGAGGGAGAAGGCAGCAAATCCACTCATGGGAACTGCTATGGACTGATTGTGTTAAGTCTTCTAGAAATTATTTTAGTTAATAGAAGCTAGTTGTAGAGGAACTTAGAGGCTAACAGAAGCTTTCAAAATCGCACTGCTTTGTGGCCTGGAACCCACTCTACCTACTGTCCACATCCTCTCTTTCCTTGCAGAAGTCCAGAGAATCCAGGCCCATCTAGGCCGTGTGGATGGAGGAACAGTGGTGATGTCTTCCTAGCCTGGTTCTGCACAATTAACCTCAATTATTGCAGTGAGACTCTTGTCTGGTTGTGAAAATATCATCCCAGGCTGGCTTCAGATGTTCTGGTCAGTCACAGCCATTCCATGAGGCTCTGTTGTCAGCCTGGACACTCGGATAGTGACGACAGTCGCCAGAGGCTGCCCTCTGCTCTGTGGCTTGGACACTTTGTTCTGATCATACTGAGGTCTCCGCTGGGCTTCCTTTGTGTGGAAGCTGTGACGTTCTCACGCGTTGAGGCTGGCTGGGGCTCCAGAGAGTCATGGAGGGATGAGAGTCTGCTGGAGTGTATACCGCCCCCAGGGGTTAGGGAGGAAGATTGGAGCTGCCATTGAACCTCAAGGCTCAATGGGCCTTCCCAGCCTTTTCTTACTCCAGGAACCCAAGATAGGGCTCCAACGAGGAGCTATTTGTGTACACAGTGTACAGTGGAGCACTCCGGGGAAGTAGGGCATGGGAGGAGGAGTGGATGGGCAAAGACAGGAGGGCGAAGGAAGCCTAAGCAGACCTGGCTTTGGCTTGTGAGCCAAGCTCATTACCAGCAATTTTGGGGAAAAAAAAATGTTTAGTAAATGTCATGAAAGGGCTCAAATAACTTTTTTAAATAGTGGGTTTTCTTTTCCTGATTGTAAAAACATACATTTCACTCCAGAAAACACAAAAACCGCCAATAGAAAAACAAAAAATTATCCAAATAGGGATGACTGTTGTTAATGTGTTAACATTTTGGTATAAATTCATCTGGTCTTCTTTTCTTTATATATTATACGTGTATATGTATTTTTAACTAAAGGGAGAATCCTATTGTATTATACCCTGCCTTTTTCACTCAGCATTATACATTTTTCTGCAAAGTGATTTTAGTAGCTGAATATTATTCCATCTTTTTCATGTACCACAATTTATTCATTCAAACCCCTATTGTCAGACATTCAGGTTGTTTCATTTTTACACAAGTCTTTGCTCATCTTCATAATTATATCTTTAGAATAATTTTTTAGAAGTGGAATAGGTACATTAAATTTTTATACGTGCTGCAACATTTGCCTCTAGTAAGATTATTCTAAGTTATATTTGTACCAGCAGCATATGCAATGTGTCTTTCTCCTTGAAGTCTCACATTATGTAGACTGTACCTTTGTTAATCTTTGTCAAATTGAGAAACAAAAGTTCTATCTCATTGCATTGATTTGAATCTTTTTGCTTATTAGTCTGATTTGATATTTTTTCTCTTATTTATTGATGAAATATATATGTATATATCACCAGTAAATGGGGTCTTCCTATCTTTAATTGCTTTGTAAGACCTATTTGTACATTAGGATGTCTTCTCTTTGTTCTATATAATGCAAATACTTTTCCACTTTGTCATTCCTTTTAATTTTAGTTTCTAGTTATTTAAATGTCGCATAATCAAATGTCTTAATCTTTTTTTCCTTAGAGTATCTATACTGGATACTATTTAGGAAGATCGTTTCCCCTGCAGGATATAATACTCATCTTTTTTTCCTAATATTTAGAAGTAATTTTTAACGTCATAAGTAACTCTTTAATCCATTTGTAATATGGGGGTATGTGGTGTAAGATAGGAAATCTAACTTCCTCCCTGCACCCCTGAACGTTCACCTGTTTTTTCAGCACCATTTATTGAGTGGTAGAGTCATCTTCATGGATATAAAATGCCACCTTGGTGATAGATGATAGACTTACACATGAACTCTGTTTCTGGGCGCTTTCTGTAGTGTCCTTGATCTATGTCTACAATTCTGAAGCAATATCACACTCCCTTAGTGAGCATAGATTTTCCTGCCCTTTTATTTATTATCAATTTTTTTCTTTTCTTCCTATTTCAGTTAATTAGTTTTTACATTTTCTTTAATGAGTGCTTTTCCTCTTCATTTTGGTATTTTGGCTTTCTTTATAATATCTTTAGCGAAGTTTTAGTACAACTTTTTACTCTTTTTTTAATCCATTTAATGTTATAAATATGCTTCTGATTACATTGACCCATATTACGAAGTTTAAAATATAATGTTCTCATTATTAATGTTTTTTAAGTATTCTTTAACCATAGTTTTGATTTTTCTTTGTCCCGAGTTATTTTCAAAAGTATCTTTCAGTAATCAAGTAGTGATTTAAATTTTTTAATCTTTTTTATTAAAATAAAATATAAAATGTTTTGTTTGAGAAATTTATTGTTGTTTTCTCTGTGACCCAAATCACGTCAATTATGGGGAAAAGTGTTTATCTGTTTATGGGGCCCAGAAGTCAATATATACAAAATGAGCCAGTCATATCAATTATTTTTCTCAAATTCTTTCTCCTTATTTGCTTTTCTGCCCCTTGATCTATCAAAAACAAAGAGGATTTTGTTAAAGTCTTTCCCTATTATTGTGCTCTTGTATATTCTTTCATAAATTCTAGGATTTCGTGTTGTGTATTTTGATGCTGTTTTTCTGTCAATAAGACGTCAATAT
This sequence comes from Equus caballus, assembly GCF_041296265.1. Classification (NCBI taxonomy): domain Eukaryota; kingdom Metazoa; phylum Chordata; class Mammalia; order Perissodactyla; family Equidae; genus Equus; species Equus caballus. The sequence continues at coordinate 19,961,211 of NC_091704.1, forward strand.
TAATAGGAAAAATTGATGTAATACCTGAAAAGGTACAATGAGAGCCTCAATTCTGTGATATTTCTGCCAAAAATACGTAATTTGATCTAATCATGAGGAAATACCGGACAAACCCAAAGTGAGGAACATTCTACAAAACAATTGGCTTGTAATCTTTTCAAAAGTGTTAAGGTCACAAAAGTCAAGGGAAGACTGGTGAATTGCTCCAGATTGATGGGGGTTTAAAGACATGACAACTAACTAACACACAATTCAGTACTGGAGGCTTTTGCCAATGGGGACCCTTACCAGGACAATTGGCAAAACTTGAATGGGGTCCATGAATTAGACACTAGTCATGTATCAACGTGAATGTCTGGATTTTGGTATTTATATTGTGGTTATGTAGGAAAATATCCTTTCTAGTAGGAATTACACACTGAAGTATTTGGGGGTCGTGGCACATCATATCAGCAACTTACTCTCAAAAGTTTCAAGAAAAAAAGTTCTTTGTACTCTTGAAGCATTTTTATAAGTTCGAAATTATTTAAGAAGAAAAAGATTAATTTAAGATAAGTATATTCTGAGTCATCTGGACCACGTCCTTATAACCAAGTCCTACCGTATGGTTTGTCTTTACGGCCATGTTGGTGCCAATTAACTTCACCATAAAGCGATAGCTTTTAACTTTGAATGTGTTAGTAAGCACATCTGAGTTATCTGTGTCAAGAGGAGGCCCAGCTAATGACCTGAGCAGGGACGTGCAGAATTGGGGAGAAATGGGAAAAGTGCATAGCGAGGAATTGTGACAGAGCTTCCTGGAGACACTCAAGCAAGGTCATACTGAGTGCCATAAGAAAGTAGCAGGAGGCAGCAGTCAGGTTCACAGTGGAATGAAATCAATTCTGCTGAAACAGTGGCTCTTCTGCCTCAATTGCTTTTTGGGGAGACTGAAGGTGCAACACGTTGGTGATCAAGAGGCACCTATCTCCACCAATCATCTGCGGTGGTGGGGGTGGGGAAGGCAGATCATTTTTAGGAGACTCGGATTCTGGTCTTGTCCTATGAACCAGCTGTGTGACACAGGGAAAGTCACTTAAGCAGCCAATGACTCAATTTTCTTTCTGTAAATGGAGAAGGTTGGAGTCTAAGTTTCCTTCCAAGTCTAAAATTATAGTTTTGAACATCAATGAGTATGAATATTTTAGAAATCCAAAGAAAAGAGAGATCTATTTGGAACGGAGCAGATAGAAAAGCCTTCGTGGAGTTGCTGGAAATGGTGTTGGGCCTTGAGTGTAGGGCAGGATATAAATCTTTGGGTAAGAGGAGAGAGCACTGGAGAAAACACCTCTCTTGGGGGCAAAGCTTGAGGAAAGGCACAGAGGTGGGGTGAGAGGTAGAGCCAGTGAAAAGGGGGAAGGAGGAGTCAGGCCCCTTGGAGTATGGTTCCTTGTCTTTCACCCACAAAATATCTGGCCCATGAAGATCGTGGCACAAGTTTTTCCTTTTAAGGTTGTTCTGTGGGTGAAACTCATGAATGTTTTCAGTACCATTAGGAAATGATCAACTGTTAAAAGTAGATCAATTCTACTTTCTTACACTAGAATTATTCAAGTAGTGTTTTAAGGAGATATTCTGGTTGTTTCTCCTTAAACTAATGGGCGGGCTTGAGGAGAGCACAGGCAACTGGAAAGAAGGAAGAGCTACAAGAATTAATTTGGAATTGCCTTTTGAAATTTAATATGCCATGGTTGGGCTTCGTGGGCACTTTATTGTTTTTCTCTCTCTAAGAAAAAGGTCTCGGTAGGGTCCACATGGAAGAACTGAAGGCAAAAGAAATGGGGCTTCCAAACAGTGGAATGACCCACGAGAGCTCAGTAGACCACAGACTTCTCATTTCAGTGACCCAGATACCAAAGATTCACAGTCAGCCATCCCCACACCCTCTCTGGAGAGGCAACCATTTGGCAGTGGTGGATGGGGAATTGACAAATGGTAACCAGATCTGGCTGAGATGGCAAGAGCACATGTTGGGACAATGGACCATGCATGCTGTGGGAGACGCTGGCTCCGTCTCTTGGTGACAAAAGGGTGTGATACCTCTTGGCTCTCTGCCCTTGAGTGGCCAAGCAGGGAGAAGTCTGTCTCATCAGAGCAAATGTCAGGCTTGGTTGGGCCCCATGGCTAGGAAATTCTTCACTTATCTAAATGCGGGCAGACGGTCTATTTTGTGACAAGCAGGCAAACACAGCCCCAAGGAGAGAAGAGCCTGTACCTAATGGCTAAGTGGAGCGTGGAGCCCTGGCAAGAAGGAGAAGAAAAGCAGGCCTGGGCTGAGGGCCATGGCAGCCATCCGGTGGGAGCACCCTTATTCCGCCCCCTCCTGCTCGTGTGGTTGGGAGCACAAAGAGAAAGAGGGTGGGGTAGGAGGGCTTGGCCCCTCTCCCTGCAGAGGTCGGTCCACTGGCCTCAAATGATTATTGCACTTAATGAATTGCAGCTTGTAAAAGGCTTTGAAGCTAGAAGGCAAAGCCCAAGCCCTGAGGATTCTTTTTCTTAAATCATTTTATTCTATGACTCAAAAAACAAAACCTCTCTTGAGCAGAGAGCAACAGTCAAGGCTGCCAACCTTCAGTCATGGTAATTTTTTTTCCTTTCAAACTGCGGTTAAAAGATGAAGACTACAAAATATGGAAAAACCAAGGCACAAAAAGACAATGGGTTTGACATTTAGGCAGGAGGTAGGTGAAACTGTTAAAGGGGCTTCCACTGGAGTGATAACAATTAGCCCCATTAGCTTGTGCATAACCCATAAATGTAAGAAGCACATAAACAGGGAGAGCAATTCACTGTGGTGCCCCTGGGAAAAGATCTCTATGCTGGAACCATCTCACTAAACAGAAGTAAAAAGATCATATGGTGTGTGTCTTTCAGAGGCAATTAACCTCAGTTGCTATCCTATAGTCCACAACAACAGCTGCATCTGAGAGGGTCCGTGAGGGATCTATATCTGAGTCTGGGCTGTCCACACCAGTCACCCTATGGACAGTGACTGCATCTGGGGTATTTTCAGACATGGTATAAATCCTAACTAGCATTGTGTGCTCCCAACTATAAAAGAAAGAGTAGCAGGAGTGTCTTCCCAACCAACCTTTTACTGCCTGGGCATTGTGACAGCATCTTGCTGGCTTACACCTCAGTAATGAGCCGGAGAAAAGCAGGAAGGGAAGGCAGCTGAATTCACCAGGGTTCTTTCAGATACCTGAAGAAAAAAGTTGAGCCTAGCTTTTCAATTCATACAGCCCCTTTCTCTAAAGAATCCCTTTCTGGTATTATCACTTTTACCTGTCTCTGTAGTTTTATTTTGAAGTTACTAAAGGTACTTTGTGTTTGTATTTTCCTAAATTAACAGAAAATTAACGTCTCGACAAACATCAGAATAATTGCATACCTGTCCCTCAGAAACGTTTTAAAAATTCTTGTTCTCTCCTTCCTGTGTCTTGCTCCTCCCTTCTCTCCTCTCCTCCTCCTCCTTCCTTCTCTTTTCCTATATCTTCTTTGTCTTCTTCTTCCGTTTCTCTCTCTCTCTCTCTTTGCTTTTGGCAATTTATTTTTCTAATACTTTCATACATTTCTGGGGTTTATCATTTATATAATCTCATGCTTATTTATACTTCCTTTTCCATTTCCTTTTTAACAAGACTGAAGAAATATTTATTTTAGCTGGACTTGTCCACATTCCTATTCTCCCTAATCTGGGTCACAGTTCCCCATCTTTGTTGTGGTGTATTCATATATTCATGGACAAGCATTTGTCGGCCATTCTCCTTTCCAATCTGTGTCTTAGGTTGTACTCTCATCTACCCTAAGACTTTCTATTCGTGCCTCTCATTGCTTCTCAAATCTGTCTTTATTTTTAAATTTTTTGCTTGTTGTTAATGATTTTAAATGTGGTGATATTGTGATTTATAATAAGAAATGTATGTTTGGTCTTCCTCCCCATTCCTGGCACAGATCTCCTAAAACCCTTGAAGTTTCCTGAGTGAAGCTGTCTTTTATTACATTAATAAAGTGACTTTTGGGGACCCCCTAGGTGACCTAAGGCTGGAGGCTGGCTACCAGGGGAACCAACCTCGATTAGAAGGTTGGAACTTTCAGTCCCAACCTCTGACTTCTGGAGTGGGAAGAACGGCTGAAGATTGAGTTTAATCACCAATGGCCAATAATTTAATCAATCATGCCTGTGTAATAAGCCACTGTAAAAATCCCAAAGGACAGGCTTTTAGAGAGCTTCCAGGTTGGTGAACCTGATGAAACACATCAAAATGTGGGGCTCCCGCCTTTGGGACCTTGCCCTGTGTATCGTCATCTGGCTGTTGGTTCGTAACCTTTGATATCCTTTGTAATAAACAGGAAACCTAGTAAGTAAGCTGGTTTTCTGAGTTCTATGAGACCTTCTAGGAAATTAATTGAACCCAAGGAGGGTGTTGTGGGAACCTCTGATTTGTAGTTGCTTAGCCAGAAGCATAGGAAACAACTTTGACTTGCAATTGACCTCTGAAGTGGGAGGGGACAGATACAGTCTTGCGAGACTGAGCCCTTGTACCTGTGGAATCTGATACTATCTCCGGGTAGATAGGGTGAGTATTGAGTTAAATTTGTGGGATATCCAGTCAGTGTCCACAGATATTTGAGTTAATTTCTTGGTGGTATGTTGAAAAAAAAACTCACATTGGAATTGGTGTCAGAATTGAAAATATCCTGGTTCTAAAATCCGTGTAAATGCCTTTGATGTTTTTTCACTGTACACTCATTCCTTGTCTTTGTCCTCTACTTTGCCATCTTGATTTACTATATCCTTTTCCAGGAAAGCCATCTCCTATAGAAGACAGACAAGTCTGGGTTCCAGCCTTGGTTCAATTTGACCCGAGGAGATTATATAACCTCCCAGCCTCAGCTTTCTTGACTATCAATTAGGAATAATAAAGCTAAGCTCTCAGAGCTATTATGATGACTGAATTGAATAGCATAGCTGGAACCTCTAACTTAGAATCTGGTGTATTGTAGGTGTCCACAAGTGTTAGGTTCCCTTTGCCATTTCAGGCAAACCCTGTCCATTCTATAAATTCTTAGTAAGGAAATAACTTCCTATAAAACTTTCAATATAGACAGGTGGAACTTGAGGCCTTATCTCCCTTTATTGTTGTCTTCTGATTTTTTTGGGAATAAAACATAAAAACCCTTAGTCTGTAAGTAAAGTAGGCTTTAGTCATGCCAAGCTTCCTCTTTGAGAAGCATACCTCCTCACGAGGCTCCATGACAGCTATGGGCATATGACAGCCCTTGTTTTACAGAGGTTCAGGTGAGTTACGGAGGTCTGGTCCATCACTGGGGGAATTGTATAATTGTACTGCATTCTCACAGTCCTCACTGTTCTAAGTGAACGGGAGAGAAAAGAAGGTTAGCTGTCTAAGGTCCAGGACATGGATGTTGTTGGGGGAAGAAAAGTGGAGGAGAGAAGTCATGTTAGATCCTTACTCAGTGTAATCAAAGTACTTAGCTGTCTCTATTTCAGGTATTTCCATTTATTGTACTGCATCAAATTCACTACTGATTCTGCAATTCCTATCAAAGTCCCAATGACATTTTTCAAGGAAATAGAACAAAGAATCCTAAAATTGATATGGAACAACAAAAGACCCTGAATAGCCAGAGCAATTCTGAGAAAAAAGAACAAAGCTGGAGGTATCACACTCCCTGAATTCAAAATATACTACAAAGCTATAGTAATCAAAACAGCATGGTACTGACAGGAAAACAGACACACAGGTCAATGGAACAGAATTGAAAGCCCAGCAATAAACCCTGACATTTATGCACAGCCAATTTTCGACAAAGGAGCAAAGAATATACAGTGAAGAAAGGAAAGTTTCTTTGATAAATGGAGTTTGGAAAACTGGACAGCCACATGCAAAAGAATGAAAGTAGATAACTATCTTATACCATGCACAAAAACTAATTCAAAGTGGATTAAAGATTTGAATGTAAGACTTGAAACCATAAAACTCCTAGAAGAAAATATAGGCAGCATGCTCTTTGACATGAGTCTTAGCAATATCTTTTTGGATACATCTCCTCAGGCAAGAGAAACAAAAGAAAACACAAATGGGACTACATCAAACTAAAAAGGTTCTGCACAGCAAAGGAAATCATCAACAAAATGAAAAGACAACCTACCAACTGGAAGAAAATATATGCAAATCATGCACCTGATAAGGGGGTAATAGCCAAAATATATAAAGAACTCATACAACTCTACAACCAAAAAACAAGCAACCTTATTTAAAAAATGGGCAGAGGATCTGAATAGACATATTTCCAAAGAAGATGGCCAACAGGCATGTGAAAAGATGTGCAACATCACTAATTATTAGGGAAATGCAAATCAAAACAACAATGAGGTATCACCTCACTCCCACCAGAACTGCTATTATTAAAAAGACAAGAAATCACAAATGTTATTTCAGTATGGAGATTCCTCAAAGAATTAAAAACAGAACTACCATATGATCCAACTATTCTATTTCTGGGTGTTTATCCAAAGAACACGAAAACACTAATTCAAAAAGATACATGCAACCCTGTGCTCTTTGCAACATTATTTACAATAGCCAAGATGTGGAAGCAACCTAAATGCCCATCAATGGATGAACAGATAAAGAAGATGTGGTATATATATACAATGGAATACTACTCAGTATAAAAAAGATGAAATCTTGCCATTTACAACAACGTGGATGTCATAACAACATGGATGGACTTTGAGGGTATTATTCTAAGCAAAATAAGTCAGAGAAAGACAAACACAATATGATTTCACTCATGTGGAAGATAAACACATGGATAAGGTGAACAGATTGGGGGTTACCAGAGGAGAAAGGGGGTGGGGAGAGGGAAAAAGGGGTAAGGGGGCACATGTGTATGGTGATGGATGAAAACTAGACTTTTGGTGGTGAACAGGATATAGTCTACACCAAAGTTGAAATATAATGATGTACGCCTGAAACTTTTAAATGTCATACACCAATGTGACCTCCAGAAAATTTTTTAAAGAATTCACTGTTGATGGGGCTGGCCCTGTGGCCGAGTGGTTAAATTCGCGTGCTCTGCTGCAGGTGGCCCAGTGTTTCATTGGTTCAAATCCTGGGTGCGGACATGGCACTGCTCATCTAAACCACGCTGAGGCAGCGTCCCACATGCCACAACTAGAAGGACCCACAACAAAGAATATACAACTATGTACCGGCTTTGGGGAGAAAAAGGAAAAAAAAATTCACTATTGAATCAACCAATGATTGGCTAATCCATGAGAAAATCGTGAGCAATAATGTAAAACTGAGAGAGGGAGAATTTGGGACAGTGAGGGACACACCCTCACAGAGAAAGAAAAACTCAAACTCACAAAGAATGTGGTAGTGAGGGTCCGGCTGTTTTGTTGCATCAATGGCTAAGTTCACCATCAGGTCAAAATGGTAGGGCCAGGGTAGTACAAAAGACATGGAAAATGCACAGTATTCTAAATTATGAGGACTAACCCAAGACCTGGAATGGTGGAGAAAAGAGAGTCATTCTCATAGGATTAACTCCTGCCCACATGAAAGAGGCATTCCCTTCAGAGGCGATAGTTACACTCTTAAGGATGTGTGTCATGAATGACTTGGGCCACCATAAAAAGCTTTATTTGAATGAAGAAATTGTTACTAAAGAAATATGTTTCTCCAAATAGTTTTTCCTATTTCTCTATCTGGCCTTGGGCACACCAGCCATTGTTCTCAGATTCTCCTTTAGGAAGTAGAGAAGGGAACAAAAGTCATAGAATGGCATCTGTATTTGAAGTTCTTCCTTGAATTGTGTTTTTAGAATATGATTGTTGATGACAAGAGTCAAGCATTAGAGTAGTGGTTCTTAAAGCCTTGACCTGTTGAATCAGAAATTCTGGGGTGAGGCTCAGCATTCCATTTTGACAAGCCCTCCAGGTGATTCTGATGTTTGCTTAAGTTTGGGAACCATGGGATGAAAGCACAGGATTTAAGAATGCAGACGGTTCCTGAGTTGTGATCTCAATTCTGCAGTTTGCTAATTGTGTAATGTTAAGGGGCTGTTACAAGGATTAACTGAGACAATGCCTGTCCACAGGGTTTTCATGGTATCAGAATCATTGCTGGCACTCAACAGTTGATACCTATGGACTTGAGGAGGAGGGGTTGTGAGTTTGCCTGTTGAAAGGCTTGCTAAGAGAATTTCTTGGGGTTTTTTTTTTGGTTTTTTGTTTGTTTTTCTTGAGGAAGATTGTCACTGAGCTAACATCTGTGCCAATCTTCCTCTATTTTGTATGTGGGATGTCACCACAGCATGGCTCGATGAATAGTGTGCAGGTTCGTGCCTGGGATCCAAACCCATGAACCCTGGGTCCCTGAAGCAGAGCGTGTGAACTTAACTACTATGCCACTGGGCTGCCCCTGGAATTTCTTGTTCTTGCTTATCAAGCCTCTCTCCACATTGTTGAACGTCCCGGGTGCTGAATAATATTGTCTTCCTTGTGTCCCACTACTATGTAAGAAGCGTGGAAAATGTTGCTTTGTGAGTACCCTGCTGGTGAGTGTAATGGCTCCTCCAAGGACAGTGAAAAGCACAGAAAGGTGGAGGCCAGAGCTGCGTCCTACTTTGTTTTTTGGAAGCTGGGTGGAGGGAGCAGGAGTTACCCAGTTTTTTCCCCTTTGGCAACACTGTTCTTTCTGAACCCTGAGGAGTAAAGAAGAGAGAAAAATGAACATTTTTGTGGTTCAGCTGACATTAAAATGGGAAAAAGCACATCACTGGAATTAGAATGTCCTGTTCATTAGTCACTTTTTCTTCTAAAATTAAAATGTCTCTGCAAGCAGGAAAAAGAACAAGTCCTCAACGACCTCATAACTCATTATTTCTAAGGAATATACTTAGTTCCCAGTGGAGATAAATCGAAAATCGATTTTCCATTTCAGGTGGCCATTGACTGGTGGCCTCGTGGGTCCTTGTAAAGGAGAATATGTACTTTCTGTGGGGTTGGCAGGGGCTGACAAGCAGGGGGGCTGCTGTGTTGGCAACCTTGAGGTCAGCTGCTGAACATCCATTTTCCTTCACAGGCTATTCTGAGCCTTTCAGAAACGGAAGAGAAGGAATTCAGGCAGGCTTTTCCGTCATAAGGCTTTAGTAACACACAGCCACACTTACAACTTGGGACCCCCATTCTAGGCATTAGAAAAGAATGTGCCAGGTGCCGGGTGCTAATAAAACGTGAGAGGGAAGGGCAATGGAGCCTCTGTTGACAAGAGGATGGTTGTTACAATGAGGGTTTGGTTTTATGCCCTCTGTAACATCCTTTGCCTCCCCGTCCCCCAGACTTCTGAGCTTGAGGTTAGTGGGAGGTGTAGCTGAACAGATGGCCCCTCCCAATGCCGAGATTATACTTCTTCCCTAAGTAAGTGGGACGGCTCAGCGTTCCTCTCTGTGGTTAGACCAGAAAAAATTTCTGGACATGGTTCAAGTATCTTGTGCTATGACAAGCTGGACCAACATTCGACCTCTATGTGAGTGACACCATAGCCATAATTACCTTCCCCTAAAGTCAACAGACTAAGAATATAGATCATCATAGAAGTCAACAGTCACGAATTCAGCCCCAAGCTTGGTGAAATATCTGCTGATTTTCAAACACCGTTTTCGTGTTGAATTTACAGTTACCAGCTGTGCAAACACAAGATGATAGGAATGGAAGTCACGAACGAGCCACACCTCAGAAAATGTATACTAAATTTAACATTTGGTAACTTAATTCTACATAAATATGCTCACATTCACTTTACAGAATTAATTAAATTGAAATTATGCTCCAGGCAAAACCAAATCGTTTTGGGGTTGACTACATGATGCAAAGCAGCCAAATGATGAGCAAGCCTATATTTCCTTAGATAGATTAACAACCTTATTAACCATTTAAATAGCAGATTTACATACACCACTCTACGTATACCACTCTTGAGCCTCTGTTAGCAGCACTCCGTCTCCCTAGAATGATAGCATAGTTTCTGGGGACCTGGCCAGAAGACTACTCCCCTGCAGGCTCCTTGGTGAGGCTTATGTCTCTCTAGTAGGCTAAATAATTGTTCCCAAAGATATTAGGTCTTAGTCCCTGGAACCTGTGGCTGTTAAGGTATGTGGCAAAGTCTTTGCAGATGTGATTAAGTTAAGGCTCTTGAGATGGGGAGATTATCCTTGATTATCGGGGTGGGCTCTAAATAGAATCACGTGTATAAGAGCAAGCCAAAGGGAGATTTTCTAGACACAGAGGACAGGGCAGTGGGAAGCCACAGGAGAGAGAGATTTATGGATGCTGGCCTTGAAGATGGGAGTGATGTAGCCACAAGCCAAGGAATGCTGCAGCTACCAGAAGCTGGAAGAGAGAAGAAATGGCTTTTCCCCAAGAGCCTCCCTCCGGAGAGAGAGCGGCCGTGCCAACACCTTGATTTCAGCCCAGTGATACTGACTTTGGACTTCTGGCCTCCAGAGCTGTAAGAGAATAAATGTGAGTTGTTTTAAACCACCAAGTTTGTGGTAATTTGTTCCAGCAGCCACAGGAAACTAATACAAGCACCTCTAATCTCTCCCTAAGGGTGAATCTGATTAGAAGACTGGGCTGCCAGGGCAGACTTCATTCCAACAGCTGAGGCCTCTCTGAGCCTTACCGCATTCAATCACTGATTCTCCCGTGACACACCTGAGGTCCTTATGGAAACAAATTGCTCCTCAGCTGCTCTCTACTTGCTCCCAGAGGAAGGGCTGTGTAGACCCTCATTCTGGATCCTGTTACATTTATAAATCACTGTGTTCAAGACATAGATGTAAGTACAAGAGAATATAACCCATTCAAAAAAAAAAAATCCACTCAATGTGGTTCTTTTACTCTTTCAGTCATCTAGCCGTTACTTTTTAAGAGCCTATTCTGTGCCAACAACTGTGCTCTTTCAGAAACTCAGCAATAATCTCTCCCCCAGCTCTTTGCCTCCAAGCTAAACTCAGCTGAATTTCATTTAGTGGGAAGTTCACGCAGAAAGAAGTGCTACTCTTCCTGCTTAAAGAAAGGCCCTTCCCAAACTCTAATCTCACTCATAAGTCACTTCCGGGCATAGTGGATGAAAAGTGATTTGTTTCTTCTCTCACTCACTACAACAACTAAGCCATTCTGGACACATAAGCCTAAGATGTTGCCTGTGATGAGAATATACACAACCTCATCAGGTTTGCTGTTATTATTAAATGATCTCAGATGATGCCATGATCCATATTTTTACTTCCAAAATGTCCATCAGTTTTTAGAACAGGCACCTCAGAGATCCAGGGTAACATCACATGAATTTGGGTTGTATGGTGGCTAACAGTGCCAAGGCCAGCAGCATGTATATGACTAAATTAAATTAATTATAACAGAAGATGATGGCAAATTCACCAGACCAATTCTGCTGAGCTTTATACATTAAGGTATAATTCAGATAGATTATAAATGTTAAAGTCAATTGAGTAACTTTTGCAATATGTGCTCATCCTTCTACCTCCATGGATCTACGTACTTGCTAAAAAGTCTGAACATCTCTGGATCCTGACAGTTTCTCACGGGGTATCTCAGTGCCTAAAATAATGGTTAAGAAACCAGACACTGTAGGCAGAATATGAGAGTTCATATATCATCTCTAACCACTTACAAGCCATGTAACCTTGGGCATGACCTCTCTGAGATTCAGTCTCCTCATATAAAAAAATAAGAATCAGGGCCAGCCCCATGGCCTAGTGGTTAAGTTTGGCACACTCCACTTCGGTGGCCCAGGTTCAGTTACTGGGCATGAACCTACTCCTCTCATCAGTTGCCATGCTGTGGCAGTGACCCACATACAGAATAGTGGAAGGTTGGCACAGATGTTAGCTCAGGGCAAAACTTCCTCAGCCAAAAAAAAAAAAAAAAGAATTACAATAGTTCTTATTTGACAGAGTGTTTCTAAGAGTTTTCTGGGACACACATGTAAAGTATCTGTCATAATTTGTCCCACTAAGATCAGGAACAAGGCAAGGATGTCCCCATCACCAATGCTTTTCAGCATCATACTGGAAGCCCTAGCTAATAAAATAAGACAAGAAAAGGAAATAAAAGGTATATGGATTAGAAAGGGAGGTATAAAAATTGTCTTTGTTCGCAGATGATGTGATTGTCTACGTAAAAAACTTGAAAGAATTGACAAACCTCCTGGAACTAAGAAGTCAATCGCTTTTCTAGACACCAGGAATGAATAAGTGAATTTGAAATTAAAAGCACAATACCATTTACATCGTTGTCCCCAAAATGAAATACTTAGGTATAAACCTAGCAAAATATGTACAAGATCTATATGAGGAAAACTACAAAACTCTGATGGAAGAAATAAAAGAAGTAATAAATGGAGAGCTATTCCATGGATAGGAAGACTCAATATTGTTAAGATATCAGTTCTTCCCAACTTGATCTATTGTTTCAATGCAATGCCAATCAAAATCCCAGCAAGTTATTTCATGGATATTAAAAATCTAATTCTAAAGTTTATATAGAAAGACAAAAGATGCAGAATAGCCAACATGATGTTGAAGGAGAAGAACAAAATTGGAGGACTGACGCTACCTTATTTCCACACTTACCATAAAGCCACAGTAATTGAGACAGTGTGGTACTGGTGAAAGAACAGACAAATTGATCAATGGAATGGAATAGAGAGCCCAGAAACAGACCCACATAAATATAGTCTACTGAACTTTGAAAAGGAGCAAAGGCAACACAATGGAGCAAAGACAACCTTTTTAACAAATGGTGCTAGGACAACTGGGTCTCTGTGTGCAAAAAAAAAAAAAACCAGAATCTAGACACAGACCTTGCTTCGCAAAAATGAACACAAAATGGATTATAGACCTAAATGTAAAACACAAAACTGAAAGACTCCTGGAAGATAAAATAGGAGAAAATCTAGATGACTTTGGGTATGGGGATGACTTTTTAGACACAACACCAAAGGCATAATCCATAAAGAAAGAATTGATAAGTTGGCTTCATTAAATTTAAAAACTTCTGCTCTGGGAAAGATACTGCCAAGAGATTAAGAAGATAAGACACAGACCAGGAGAAAGTATTTGCAAAAGACGTATTTGATAAAGGACTGCTATCCAAAATACATAAAGTATAGAGCACAATGTCTGACCCAGTAAACGATCACTAAATGTTAGCTACTACTATTATCTGATTATTATTATTTCATTTTGCCTCAGTACGCCTCCATTTCCATCAGTTTTCTCATCTAATATTTTGTTAGTAGCAGTCGGTTTACTCCAGCCAAATATTTCTCTCAGTCAAATCCTGACAGCTGGCTGGCTGATTTCACTGACAGTTTATTGGGCTTATCTTCTAGATAAGCCTTGAAGGCAAAAAGGAAATGTGTTTGATGGACTTGGGGTCATGCAACAGTCCCCCGAAATCCATCTTCTGCTGGGCAGATTGGAGGTAGTACCAGGGAGTGTGGGCAGCCCACAGGCTCACTTCACTTTACAGTGTTCTCAGTGAGGAAAGTGGGTGGGGTTGATGACAGGTAGAGCCAACCCTCAGGGAGAAGAAATTGTGCATCTGTGCATAACAGCTGTGGAAAACTGACTACCTGCCATATCCTGAAGAATTGGCTTTATAAAGTCTAAATGTCTCTGGAATTCTAGAACCCATCTTTTGGGAGAGGCATCTCCTTGGGACAGAATTCTGGAGAGCCCCTCTGCTCCTCCTTGCCCACTCTGCGCTGCGGGCATAGCCAACCGCATTGCTGTGGGACTCACAGAGGTTGGGAGGTCAAACAGCAGCTGCTGGGGGGAGTCTGTGTGGAGTCTGACCCACAGTAGAGAGTGGACGGTGTGGGAGGCCAGAGCGGCAGGAACGGTGGCCTCTAAGTGTGTTTAATGCCTCCCCCACCACCCTCCCGACATCTCTCCCATCCTCCCCTCTAGGCCACCTCCTGCTGAAGCAAAAAATTCCTTCAGCTCCTGATCAAATGAATTAAAGAATCACTTTTAAAGGAATTACAAAATATAACAAATGAAGATTAGAGTTTTAGGCTTTGGATTTCCCTCCTATTGTTGTGAATATTTAATTGCTTATTAAATATTCATGAAGTGTTGGCAATATATAGGAGATGAAGGGAGAGTTCCTGGCCAGCGGATTTAAGTCTTATTGAAAATAAGGGAAAGCAAAGCTATAACACAGATGTTCCAGGTAAAGAGTTAGACAAACATTCCTGATGAGCCGCTGAGAGCTGTTCATTTCATTTTCCCTTTAACCTTGGGACCGTTCTTCTGATCCTTCAGTCTTCCATCACTAAGAACGGGAGCAGGTATAAATAAGTAGCAGACACTTGCATTATCTGGTGTCTCAATATGCAGACTATAATGAGGGCTTTGAAAGAGTAGAGAGATAAGAGTTTGACCAACCAGATTATACAGCTTGTGCAAGTATAAGTTACAGTGATGGAGAAAAATAAAGAAATGGAGAAAAACATAAAACTTAAATAAGTTTTATTGACTTTATTGGCGATAGATTGGCATTGAGTACCCAACACCTGACTTGCGGGCTTCAGGCTTTTTGTCATGAAAGGAGGGTCTATAAAGATACACAAGGAACACAGAGAAGGAGGCACCATTTTTGTTTGTTTTCTTAAAGGAACAGAAGCCTCCATGATATGGGAAGCTGCTGGCACATGGTGATCCGTGTTTTATCCTTTGCTCTTAGCTAAGTGTCTCTGTGATAACCTGTATCAAGATTAGCTCTGGCTGAAAGTAACAGAGAACCAAATTACAGTAGCTCAAACAAGACAGACATTTATTTCTCTCTTGGGTACAAGCAGGAGTTGGGCAGTGCAGGACCAAATGGAAATTCTGTTTCACAAAGTCTTGGATCCTTCAACTCACTGCTCTGCCACCTCTCGAGTGAGGCCTGTGTCCTCAGGGTCCAAGATGGTGGTTAGAGTTCAAGCCATCACATCCAAGGTCCGAGCAGCAGAAAGGACGAAAGGATGGAGAAGAAAGGGGCAAAGGGTATGCTTCCGCTTTCTTTGAGGAATTTTACTGAAAAGGCATGACAGTTTCATCTATTTCTCATTGGTCAGCAGTTAGAGACTTGGCCACATGTACTGTAAAGAAAACCAAGAAATGTGGCCGTAAGTCTGGCTAAAAATTGGGGTTTCTATCACTATAGAGGCAGGAAAGAAAATTGCCATGATAATGTCCTAAATCCCAACTTTCAGTAAGTCATCATTTGAACAATACATTCTGGTCTAGCCTTCTTAGTACCAAAGCAAGATTGCCACGATATGCAATATAAAAGATGTAGCTTCTTGGGGCTGGCCCCGTGGCCGAGTGGTTAAGTTCGCGCGCTCCACTGCAGGCGGCCCAGTGTTTTGTTGGTTCGAATCCTGGGCGCGGACATGGCACTGCTCATCAAACCACGCTGAGGCAGCGTCCCACATGCCACAACTAGAAGGACCCACAACAAAGAATATACAACTATGTACCAGGGGGCTTTGGGGAGAAAAAAGGAAAAAAATAAAATCTTAAAAAAAAAAAAAGATGTAGCTTCTTACAATTTAAAGTGGAAATCAAAGACTCGAGCTTCCTTCCTTGATTCTGATAAATCTGAACAGTTCTCCTAAACGGTGACCTAATATTTGACTTCTCACTAGAAGTCAGGATTAGGAGTCAGATACAACTGGATTCAGGTCCTAGCTCTTCCACTTACTAGCTGTGTGACTCTGAGCAGATGACTTAAGTTCTCTGAACTTCAATTTCATTTTTCTTACAATGGGCATTTCACCCATGCTGAAAGACGTTGTTCGGATTAGATATCAATACAAATGTGAAATACCTGGCATATGGGTACAGTTGATACAATAAATAAGAACTTCTGTCCCTCTTCCTTTAATAAACATTATCCTTTCTTATCTGGAAGCTGCTCTTCTGCTCTCTGACCATCTCTACACTCCCAGCTTCCCAGGAAGTGTTTTTTTCTTCCTGGTTCAGATATTTTCCAACCAATTCACATAAATGGGTAGCCCCAGCATACTCGAGGCACCGCATCAGCTGCAGCAATTGCCACATTGACACTGAAAGCAGGAAATGGCCAGGAACACACTGTGTGGACCAGCGCTCACCCGGAAACATGCAGCACATACATGACGATACCTAAGACTTCCATAAATATAAATGCAATTACCCACAGGGACGAGTATTTATATTTTTATGAGCAACAGATCATCGTGGCTGGAGAGCCGGAGAAAAATTTCCTGGAAGAGCTGAAGAAAATATGGTCTCTAAAGTAGTCACTTGATGCAGACTTATCGGGGTCTAGATTGACAAAGGACCAGTGCTATAGACTGAATATTTGTGTCCTCCCCAAATTCATGATAAATCCATATGTCTTAGGAGGTGGGGCTTTGGGGAGGTGCTTAGGCGGTGAGGGTGGAGCCCTCATAAATGGTATTGGCGCCCATATCAAAAGCTCAGAGAGCTCCCTTCCCCTTTCTGCCGTGTGAGGTTATAGGGCCATCTATGAACTAGGAAGCAGGTCGTTACCAGACGCTGCATCTTGGACTTCCCAGCCTCCAGAGCTATGAGAACAAAATGTCTGCTGTTTATAAGCCACCCTGTCTATGGGATTCTATTATAGCAGCCCGAGCAGACAGAGACAACCCAGCTTCAGGCTCCAGGCTCCCACCAGCCTGGCCACCATGTCCTCTCCTCGTGTCTGTCCTTGCTAATAACAAGCCATTCTGTCTCCTCAGTTATGAGGCCCACTAGGAGTAATTTATTTTAATACTTATTGTATTTGTTTCCTAGAGCTTTCATAACAAAGGACCACAAACAGGTTGGCTTAAAACAATAGAAATCTATTCTCTCACAGTTCTGGAGTCTAGAAGTCTGAAATCAGGGTGTCAGCAGGACCACGCTCCCTCTCACCGTGGACAGCCCTTCCTTGCTGCTGCCTAGGTTCTGGTGGTGGCTGGTAGTCCTTGGTGCTCCCTGTCTTCCAGCTGCATCACTCTGATCCCTGCATCTGTCGTCACATGGTGTTCCCCTTGTGTCCCTGTACCTCTTCTCCTCTTCTTTTTTTTTTGAGGAAGATCAGCCCTGACCTAACATCTGCTGCCAATCCTCCTCTTTTTGCTGAGGAAGGCTGGCCCTGAGCTAACATCTGTGCCCATCTTCCTCCACTTTATATGTGGGACGTCTACCACAGCGTGGCTTGCCAAGTGGTGCCATGTCTGCACCTGAGATCTGAACCGGCGAACCCCGGGCTGCCGAAGCGCAACATGAGCACTTAACTACTGTGCCACTGGACGGCCCCACTTCTCCTCTTTTCATAAGGACCACTCATGTTGGCTGAGGCTCCACCCTAACAATTTCGTCTCAACTTGATTACATCTGCAAAAACCCTGTTTCCAAATAAGGTCACATTCACAGGTACTGGGGATTGGAACTTCAACATATCATTTAGGGGGACGTAATTCAATCCATAACACTTGTATTATAGAATTTTATGAAATGAAAAACAAATTATGACAGATTCAAGGTTAACCCTATGCAAATTTCACTCACTTTTAATTGCTCTCTGATAATCTTGATTAGCAGAAAAGAATGGGGTAGAATGGACTGTTAACACTGGAGAAGGTCAGGATCCTGGGTGGGCTTGGGGAGCGGCTCTTGAATGTGAATGTTACTATTGTCATGTAGATCCCAAAAGGTGGAAAGTTTTCCTCTTGCTTAGGCATGGAGCTGGTGTGTTCAAGGGAGGGAAGACATGGTTAAAGAGTTGCATAGGTGGTCAAAGTCAGCAGGTAGGTTGCGCTAAGCTAGTGTGGGTGCACACATGCTTGGGAGTGACTGTGTGTGTGAGTGACCATGAGCATGTGAATGACTTTGTATATGTGTGCGTGTCAGGTTGTGTGTGCGTGAATGTGTACATATGTGGTGAATGATTGTGTGTGTATGTGTGTGTGTGAAATTTCTAGGAGAAGGAAATACTGGGAACCCTGAGATGTGAACAATAGTTAGGAGGTAGATGGAAAGAAAGGACCACCTCAGGGGCAGACCATCTAACCATAAGAAGTTAGAATGTGACTTTTTGGTGAAAGGGAACAGAAGATTGCACAAAATTAGAAACCTACAAGTCTGTGCAAATCTATATCCAGTTGCCTTATGCTTCTCTTCCTCCATTATTTAGGATGAATGGCTAGAGGCCAGATCTAATTGTAGTTTTCCTCTGATTTTTTTTTTAACGAGAAACAAACACTGGTATTTTTTTGTTTTGTCAAATGTAGAAAACTCTATTCCTCCCTCCTTTTTGATTCTACTCTACTCTAAGAACCACCAAACAGATTGAGAGTGGTCTTGCCAAGAAAGTTTTATTATGAAGATGGAAATACACAGAAAAACATTTTAGCCTGAAAATATAAGGTAGTTAGATAGCTACAAAAAAATGGAAATCAAAATTTTAATGCTGGGGCACATTTTGCTGCAATTCTTTTATTTTGCCCTTAGCAATGAATGCCAAGCTCTCGAGCAACGAAAGACCTAATTGGAAACTTAGTCTCAGTGAATGAACCGTTATCTTCACCTGTTCCACTCATTCTCACTTATTTTCAAAGTCCTTTGACGTCACATTCAAAGAGTTTAATTGCAATGAAATAATGCAAAAGAACAAGACAGAATGGCAACTAAAACTAGTTTTGAAGCTATTTTTCCTGGAAAAAAATAATGAAAGAATTCCCAAGAACAAGGCACACCAAAGGGAGAGGAGCCACCTATAACTCTTGCTGTAAGATAAATATGATCCAGAATATGGTGCCCTCCACATGGAAGACACTAAATAAGAATCTGTCTGTGATGATGGTGGTGTTGTGGTGATTTGAGATCTGGAATAACTGGAACCAAAAGGAATATTCATATGGCAAATTTGGTTTTCCAAAGATGGCCATAATAAGATGGGCTCAATTATATGGCCATCACAAAAGTGTCTCTTCCTACAAGGTATTCTTACAATGTTACCTTGACATACCTTGGGTCTATGTTTCCTCCCTCTCAATCTGGGCAGACCTTTGTAACTACATTGACCAACAGAATGGGGCAGCAGTGATGCTGTATGACTTCCAAAGCTAGGTCATAAAATGTAGTTTGGCTTCCATTTGGTTCTCTCTCTCTCTCTTTCTCTCTCTGATTGCCCTTGGAGCCCAGCCACCATTTTCTGAGGAGAGGCCACGTGTGGGTGTTCCAGCTGACAATGCTAACTAGGCCCCCAACTGACAGCTAGCATGCCTGCCAGACATGAGATTGAAGGAGATGTCCATGATTCCAGCCCCCAGCCTGCAAGTCTTCCAGCTTAGGCCCCAGATCCAGTGCCCTGTCTGAATTTCTGACCCACAGAAACTGTGAGAGATAGTAAATAATTATTGTTGTTTAAACCATTAACTCTGGGGAATAATTCATTCTGCAGCAATAGCTTTTACCTCCTGGGAGAATTCAGAGATTCCTCCAGATCGCCTACCCAGGCAGCTGGGAGATTCTGCTTCTTGTAAAGTTGTCTTGCTAGGATGGTGCAAAGGCTGTCTGTCCTGGATGCTCCTTCTTGCCTTAAGTTCCCATCATTGCTGGGCTCAGCCACTAGGCTCCCACAGGCACTTCAAACTGAGGCATCTAAGTTATAGTTAGGGTTCCACAGTCTACTATCTGAATCCTTTTTGTGCAGTCACATAGTTTACTTGTTTTGAATTCTCACCCCGCCCACCTCCCCACCCCCGAGATATTGCATAGATCAGTGTTTCTCAATCTTTAATGTGCATGCAAATCACCTGGGGATCTTGTGAAGCTGTAAGTTCTGATTCAGTTGCTCTAGGGTGGGGCCTGAGAGTCTGTTTTTCTAACAAGCTCACAGGTGATGCCAATGCTGCTGGTCTGTGAATCACATGTTTTAGGATCAAGGGCAAAGAGGGTTGTATGGACAAAACAAAATTTTGTATGACTCATGCCTAAGGAAGGAAACCAGGGATAATATTTGCTGTCATTGATCACTCACAATGTGATGAGACGCTTCCTAGGTGTTCCACATACATCAACTTTAGTCCTCGTAACACTTCTGCAGTAAATATTATTGTCTCCACTTTGATTATGAAGAAACCAAGGTTCGTAGAGGTTGGGTAAGCAGCGGAGCCAGGACTCACCACAAAACTGTGTGCTTGCCGCTTTGCCGTCCATTTTTCATGCTTCCTAAGCCTGTGATTTGTTCTCTGGTTGTCACTTCACTTTGAATAAAGAGGTGCCTCTGTAACAGTGCTGTCCAATAGATCTTTCTGCAAAGATAGACATGTTTTATATCTGTCCTGCCCAATACGGTAGCCACATGTTGATATTGAGAATTGAAATGTGGCTAGTGTGACTGAAGAACTGAATTTTTTATTTATTTAATTTTAATTAAAAATTTAAACAGTCATGTGTGACTAGTGGCTAAGACAAGAGGCTAATTGCTATTGGCTACTGTAAAGAACAGCACAGCTCTATGGAAAGGGTCCTAAAGTTCACTGGGTTTGAAAGGTGACATGAATTTGCCCTGTAGGTATGTGTGCCATGACCACCCCTGTGTATGACACACTTTAAGCATTTTATACAATATTTATAATCTTCATTCATAATTATACTTCCCTCTTTTTCCCTTTCCTATATCACACTGCATCAAACAACTTCTTCCTTTTGGATTCACATCAATTAAACAGAAGTCCTAAATACAGTGCAAATGCTACAAAGAGGAAGAAACGTCAATTCAGGAAGGGGAGGATGTGATGGGGGAGTCCCTAAGAGACTGGAATAGCAAGTGGAAACCACCCTTCCATTCTTTGGGGGTTTGGGAAAAGAACGAAAAAGATCTGTTCAGATACTTCCCTTTCCTCTTGGGAATTTTAACAATTAGAATGCTTTCAGCTACAAGTAAAAGAAACCCTGACTCAGATTGCTTTAAACAATGAAGCGTATTATTTCACATAATTGGAAGTCCGGGGCAGAGTGGACTTCAGAGTTAGTTGACTCAATGGCTTAGCAGTGTCTTGAAAGGCTAGTGTTCTCGCCATTGCTCCTCTCTCTCACCTTTAATGCTGGCTTCCTCCTCATGCTGGCAGCAAGATGGCCACGGCACTTCTGGGCAATATACGCAGAGAAGGCAATCTGTAGAGGAAGGCAGAAACGCTCTCTTCCTGCAGCTCTCTCTTGGAAGATTGATACGTTTCTCCAGAAAGCTCAGCTTTCCCTTCGTGTTTCTTTGGTTGGAGTTAGGTCACATAACGACCTGTGAACAAATATGACAAGGAAAATGAGATTTTCCTTACACTGATCAGGCCCCTTCCCGGAGCTAGGAGTGAGGTCAGCTTTTTCTGAGTACATGGACTCAGAACAAAATTGGGGTTCTGTTAGCAGGAGGTAACCCCAGTGTCTACTACAGGGCCAAACCTCAAAGGGAGGTAGGGGTGGGGGAGCTATTGAAGCATCCAGTTTTGAAAAGCAAACTTGAGACTATCAGGGTTAGTGATCTCCCTGAGCATGACCACGGGTGGCTCCACCTCTCCAGAAGGAAGCCCCATACTTGGCTCAGTGCCACATCCAGTGCATTTTAGGACTGGAAGTATTGGTGGAGTCTAGGCCGATGGACCTGTTCTGGTGCTTCTGATTTCCCAAGGCCTGGGCAGCCCGCACAGGGACCCAGAGGTTCCTATATGCCCTGGTGAGTGCCAAAGGGGGACCAAAGAGGTGTTAAGAGGTCCTGTGGGCCAGCAGAGGCCTGAGGAGTATCAACAGCCAGTGTAACGTACCCAGCACAAAGTTCAGAGTAGGAATAATTTCAGACATAAGATTCTTCCTCTCTCTGAGACTATTCCCAACTCATGCATGTCTCATGCTGCCATCCTGGGGCTGATCTTTGCCCATCCTCAAAGTGACTCCATTGTGTGAGGGGACTGCTTTTGCCTGCACTTGGTGTCTTGATTCTTGTTCCATTTAGAGAACACTCTTTTGGCTCAACTTGTGCCTTCAGGGACTCACTTCTAGCTCTCTGTGCAGAATCAAACGCCTGGGAACAACGTGATTTTGATATCTTTTTCTCCACTTAGAAACATCTCGTGAAACTGTGGCAACTATCACCAGAATCAATTATTTTTCCACCTAAATAGATCATTTCCATGAGTTGCATTCTCTGATTTTGCTCTTCTTCAAATTCACTTGGACTACCCTGGAGCTCTCAGGGTAAGATCTCCAAGGTGACTCACCCTGGCTATGTGCCACCTCACTTCTTCCGCTGGGTGGCATGAACAACTTTCCTTATGGAAACAAGAAAGGAGCCCAGCCTTGATGCCATGTCTGTGCATTCAGGCTGGAACCACTTATTGCCCTTGCTCTGAAGTCTCAGCTGTCCTGTGGGTTGGAAATTCCCAGGGCTGATCCTCTGAGCAGCCTTTCCTGAATTGCCACGTGGCTTCTTCAGGCTTCCTGCCTGTGTCTCTGTCCTAACCCCTCCAAAACCCTGTTTCTGGAGTTACTCTTATCTCTCATTGCATTCGTCGTATCCCAGATTCCTCCCTAGTTTCCTGAATTCGGCATTAGGTTTATGTGCTCACCTTCATCTTCCATGCCGTGCCACCTCGTGCACCTCTGCTTAATGTATCCTTCCACCTGACAGATCCCATTGGCTAAGAATGCTGCCGCACCACTTCCTGGGTGTCTCTCCCCTTTCTCTGGTTGTGTATCCCTGGTAGCACAATGGACCAAGGATTTTAGAAAAGTTTTAACTGGGCCCTGATGGATGACCCAAGTCAAACTTTCCAAAGGCAAACCCACTCACGAGAACCAGATGGCTGTATCAGAACTACCTAGGAAGTTTTTGAAATATGCATATTCCTAGGCCCAGGTTCTGACTTCTAAATAAAAGATCTGGGAGGTGGGAGAAGGGGAGAAGGGGGAGTCTCTATTTATTAAATATACTTCCCAAGTGATACTGCAGATCCAGGTGTGGCAAGCACTAGCGTGGTACCTCTCTAGTTCTCATATAGCCATCTGATTCCATATGGCTATCTGATTCTCATCTTGAAATCACTCTTGTAATAGTAATTAAGTTAGGAACTGCAGCCTTTTTCAGACTCTGGGCCAACACAATGCCTTGGGGAGAAGAGATGGGGAAAGAATAGTTTCACCTACAAGCCAGACTATGGATTCAGGCACTGTGAACAGACACTTAAAAGGGTTTGCAATAAGGCACTGCAGACATTTTGTTCGTTTCTATATTTGAGGGGTAAGTCTTCAAGGATTTGGGTTAATGATATGCCTAGAATTTTGTCATGAGTTGAACAACTAAGGAAACATTAACCCAATTACCATCATCGCCAACAAACGTAGCGTCTACTATGTATGAGACATGTGGGCTTGGTTATAGACTCCAAAAGTAATTAAACACCTTCACCTAGAGTTGCTTATAAGGCAACTGGGAAAAAGCACACAAGCTTCCAAAGATGTGCTGAAACTGTTATTCTTCAAGGAAAATTGGAATCTACTTGTTTCAGGTCTATTTTTTTCTTAACTCATTCATTCAAGACTTACTAAGGGGCTAGGATATACCAGAACCAGCCCTGGCCATCTAGTGGTTAAGATTCAGCACTCTCACCACCACAGTCCGGGCTGTTTCCGGTCAGGGAACATCACCCATGTGTTGGCTGTCATACTGCAGTGGCTGCATGTTGCTGTCATGCTGGCAGCTATGCCACCAGCATTTCAAATGCCAGCAGTGTCACCCACCAGCAGAATTTCCAGACTAAGATAGGCGAGGAAGGACCTGACCACCCACCTATGAAAAAAATTGGCCATGGAAACCCTATGTATAGCAGCAGAGCTTTGGTTGATGATGTAGTGTCGGAAGGTGAGAGGATGGCACAAAAACACCCGACAAGGTTCTGTTCTGCTGTACACAGGGTCACTAGGACTTGGAGTTGACTCCATGACACTAACAACAAATGATATACCAGGCACTGTGCTAAGCCAACGGCAGATGGAGTAGAATGGTAAGGATACAAAAATGAGAAGAGGTGGTCCCAGTGGAGCGGGGAGAAATACAATTTCTGCACAATGTGATTAGGGCTAAAAAGAAAATCATAATAATTGTTGTGGGAACACAGAGAAGTGAGTTCTTCTGCTGTGGAGTTTGAGGCACTAGTTGCTTACATCTGCTTAAGAATGAACTGTGTGCCCAGGACTACTCCAGGCACTTTGAATATATCTCGTTTAATATAATTTGTCATTTTCCAGGATCCTTTTGGGTGAATATTCTTATCCTAATTTTACACACCAGAGGCATTCCCCCTGGATGGTAACTAAAGCCTCTTGAGAGGAGACACTACCATCTCCGTAAGAGGCCCAGTATCCATTTGCACAGGCTGATTTGCAGGGGAGGTGCTGAGGTTTAAGAAGGACTTGAATTCTTAGGTGGGAACAGTGAGAGAACTCTTGGGAGAAAACTCCAAAAGCAGTTAAGGGACCTACTAATTTGACTCATTTGAAGATTTGGTCAGGTTTAAGGTTTGGAGAATTCTGGATACAGATGCATCCTGAGGAGAAGAAGGGCTGTAAAACTTTGGAGCCCAATCAACATTGTTGCATCATTTTAGGAAATCCTTAACTGATCAAAACATGTGAGAGCTTTCTCTCTTGTTCCAAAATGAACTGTTAAGAAACAGTGGTGATGGTGCCCAAAGGCTTGAGCAAGGAGGATCAAGATGGTGGCAAGGACGGTGGTGGATTTTTCTCCTGACTGGCAGCCAATCTGCTCAAACTAGCAATGAAAGTCAGTCACCTTTAAGGCACATCAGGGCACAGTTCCAGCCTCCAAGTGCACTTTGTGGCTCTGGATTTAGAGTCAGTGTTCAACAATCTCCCTTAGCAATTCCCAAAAATACTTGGCAAGAGAGGATCTGTAAAAAACAAACAAACAAAAAACAAAAAACAAAAACCCACAATCAAATTGCCTTTAAACTAACTGGGGGAGGGGCCCAGGGTGGTCAAGCTGGAGAGAGCTGGGGATTTAAGTGCCTAGAGTTTTTTTTCCCAGCATGGTGGAGCTCTATGGGCTCTCTACAGATGAGAAAACTGAAAGTGATTTATTGTGCAAGGTCATGGAACCAGGAGACAGCAGAGGCAAGATTCAACCCCAGCTTCTTCTGACTATAAATGTATTCTTCTTGTGAGGTGACATTTGAATAGAGGCTTTGTAAGTGGAAAGGAAGCTAAAGGCAGTTCATTCACAGATAGTTACAGTCAAGTTTGCAATGACAGAAAAGATGAAAGACCAGGGTGTTTAGGAAGCTAGGCCACGTAATTTCTCATTCAGCAAGCCTCGTGATAGACTTTATGGAGGAAGTTACAGCAGGTGATGCTGCAAAGGCAGGTTGAGGTAGATTGTGCAGAACCCTCGTGGGCCCTGCTCAGGCAGAGCAACTAGGCCTCTGTTAACCCACACTCCCACCTTTTGATAAATACAAAAATCTAATATTCTTCGTTATAGTTACTTGAAACATCAAATATAGTAAATATTTTGAAAGAAAATCACAGCAATGGAAATTTTTAGAATGTGAATTTTCAAATTACTATGTTCTTGATTTCAGCTGGTATTTTCCTTCCCAGCTGCATAGAGGTAGAGTTATAGAGTCACACAGATCAGGATGAGGCCATGAGAACCCTACAGAAGCAGTGCAGAGAGAAGGAACAGGTTCAGGAGCCATTTCAGAGAGAGAACTGGTAAGAGCTCTCGAGGAGAGAACTACTGGATTCTCCGCTGCCTCGATTATCGAGGACTTCCGCTTTGAACCAGGAAGCCGCAATATTCCAACTCTGCATGGACACTAGAACCTGATTTAGTTCAGGAGTAAATATAAGAAGTGAATTGTAGACCCGATAAACACTCTGCTAGTCATAACATCAATATAAATAGGTGTTTGGTGTCAAAATGAGAGAATCTATAACTTTAATGATTTCTCCCTCAAAGCAACTGGACACTTTGCCAGATGCATATTGATTATTATAATAAATGAAGATGATAGTTAGGCTCTCTCTGCTCACCAAGCCTTGTAGGAAGTGCTTTGATGTATCATCTCCTCAATTCTCACAACTCCATGTGTTAGGTGCTATTTTTATCCTCACTTGACGGAGAAGGGAATGGAGGCTCGGAGAGGAGAAGTGACTTGACCAAGGTCACACAGCTGGTAAATGGTAGATTTCGAATTAGAACTCAGGTCTGTTTAATATCAGAGTCACTCTGAGTGTGTGAGGAACTACTGCAAAGAGAGTTCAGGGGCTTACAGAGGCAGCCGGAGTGTGGCCATAACCCTGTCTCTACCTCAGGCAGGAGATCTGGGCAGTGCCAAACAGCAAATACCCCCGGAGCCAGGGTGCATCATTCCTGCAAGAGGACCTTATTCTGTGCTGAAGGAGGCCCCTGCAGTCCTTTGGCTTGGAACAGAGAAGGCAAAACTCAGTCTCCATTTTCTAAAACTTGTCCCTAATGCTGCCTAGGGCCCGGTGGAATACGGAATAGGTCTAGGTGGTTGCTGGCCACAAAGTTGGTTCCTGAATTGTGCAATTGATTCCCAAGCTTGACTGTAGAGATAGGGCAAGCCAGGAAGGCCCAACAGTGCCAGGAATAGAGTCTCAGAGAAAAGCAGCAAGAGGCATCTAACACATCTGGCTCAGAGTCCCCAGCCATTAAATGGCCTCAACTCTTCCTTACCTCGGTTATGTTAAATACACTCTTTGCACTTACTTTTTTTTAAAAGTAGTTATTTAAACATAATTCTGAAAAAGGTGAACATGCTTTTGCTTTAAGAATTGAGGCATCATAAAATCCTTGAGCAGCTTTTAGACATTTAACTTTCAAAGTTTAACAACTTAGGCTGCAACTGTGAAAGAAACAAGTTATAAATGGCATTTAAACCCAAATTGAATTCTTTTTCACAACTGATGTGGACCCCAGTGCTGCTAACCACGGGACACAGCTTACCTTTTCATCTATGGAAGACTTTTTCATTTGTCATAGATTCTGGGGCAGGTGAGAGGGGCGAGGAATAGATCCTGTATGCTTATCTAATGTAGTTATTTTAAACTTAATAAATGGGCTTCTAAAAACCACTTGCAGATTTTTCTAACAAGCCTATAACCTAAATTACTAAGGTTTAAAAGTGCACAAAGATCTGGCAAAGGCCCTTGGCTACTGTCAAGCTCTATTCTCCATATGTTTGGCACCTAAGCCTAGGTCAGACAAGTCCCAGCTGTAATTGATGATGACCAACCTCAAATTGTGATATACGGCCCTAGAAATTAGAAAGAAAAAGTCATCTCTGAAAGAGTTGGAATTTGTTACCACTTAACTGGCAGAAGCTGAATAGTGTAATGGTGGAACAACGAATCCGCATTTCTTTGGAAGAGGAAACCAAGTAAGAATGGAACAATCTATAAGTGTGGGAGGGGAGTAGGTAGTGAGCCTTTCAAAGTTAACCGCAATTCTAGTGCTTAAGTTTCCCCAAGTTGGAAAAAACAAAGTTTTGCGCCACCCAAAATGAAGTCAGACCAAGCCCATCATGTTGTAAATATGTGGTGATCCTTTCTTTAGAAAAGGCCCCTGAAGAAGACATAAGAATGAACAGTTCTGCCTGCAGGCGCAGTGTAATGCTGACTTTGACAGCTCCTGTGGGCTTTATGTGACCATTTACTCTGAATAAATAATGGAATCACGTTCTTGCACAAGGACTGCTAATTCTGCAACCCTCTGAGATCCACAAGTGACTGCAAAACCAAACCTTGTACTTATACGCACAAGGGGATCTGGAACTCCAACCAGAAGCTTACGTTCCTCTCACGTTGGAATCCTTCCTTGGCATAACTAACACCAGCAGTCTATGTTCTATTTGCATTTAGGGTGTTCTGTTGTTTTTTGGTTGGTTGGTTGGTTGGTTGTGTCTTCCACAGTTACCTGTGGAGGAAGTGAGGGGGGAATGAAATATTTGGGTAGATTTGTAGAAAAAAGGTTGACACCGACTTTTGTCTTTCACGTGAATCTACCTATACCACTGGGTTTCCAAAGAGAGTCTTTCAATTATTTAGTGGGGGAGGGCGTTAGCAATTGAACTGTTCCGTGTCACTGGGTGATGCTATGGAAATAAGTGCTAAATAGCCGAGGAAAAGAGCCAACCACTCTCTCCACAAGCAGGTTTCTCAGATTTCTCACCTTGTAGCCACCCAAGGTGTTCAGATGGTTCAATGTCGTGAGGGAGGGGAGTGGGATTAAATGCATACCCCTTCTTTGCTGACCTCTCAAGCGTACAGTTCTCTCTCGCTGCCACACTCACCACCCCCCAGGCCCACAGGGAGTCCTCTCCCATTACTAAGCCCTCTGGAGATTGAACTCCAGGCCAATGAGAATAAATGGGTGAGAAAGACTAGAAAGAAAGAAGAAAGAAATGGGCCTTCACTTTAACGGTGGTCACACTTCAACTTGAAAACAGATGGAAGAAATATACACTGTGGTGACTATAAATAGAGAATGCATAAAATTCTATCCATTAAATTAGGTGCACATTTTTACCCTGACCTACTTGTAGCCTTTCAAATGATTCTCTTTACTTAGATGCTATGGAAAAGATTTTTTTTTAATTCCTTCATTTGCTAACTGTTGTCTGCAGAACCACAGATATGAAAAAGATGAATAATAGCTTCCTTAGTAACTGCCTGCTAATCGCTTCTCCCTCTGATTGCAGGTTCCTTGAGAGAGGTGTTGGGTCTTAATCACTGTCGTATACCCAGGTCTTTGTGCATGGGAGACACTCAATAGGTAGTAAATGAATGAATGAATGAATGAATCAGCAACAAGGAGGATTAAAGAGTTAAAACTGTGTGCTCTAGTAACAAATGCACGAAGTAAGCATTAAGTTTAATTACCACGTGCATCCATAATGGTGACATTAGGGTGAAAAATACTCTTTTTATTGTTTATGTTGAGGCTCAGTTTTAGGAGTGAGTGAGGACAAGAAGAGGTAATGGTCAGTGTTCAGCGAAGCTGCAGCATCCAGGGACTGATAGGCAAAGGTAACCAGTAGTCAGTGGCGGGTTAAGTTTTGGAGCCTCAAATCAGCCATTCACAAGGAAGTTTAAAAAAAAAAAAAAAAAAGCTGAAAAGCATCAGCTTCTTCCCTGCACCATCTCTTTATGGCCCAATGCTTTCTTTAAGTAAGTTAGTCATTCAAGGGTTTACACTGACCCTTTAAAGCCACTGAGTTGGCAAGACTTGCTCCTCTTCCCCAGGTTAAACATTTATTCTTTCATTCAATACACTTTTTTTATATCTAGGTCAATGTGCTAGCCCTGTGGAATAGAAAAAATTTGTACACACAGTCCATGCCTTTATTACTTATAACTTGTCTTGATCCATTTGGGCTGCTAAAACAAAAACACCACAAACTGTGTGGCATATAAACAACAGAAATGTACTTCTCACACTTCTGGGGGCTGGAAGTCCTAGATGAGAGTGCAGCATGATCAGGCGAGGGCCTCTTCCGGGCTGCAGACTGCTACCTTCTTATTATATCCACACATGGTAGAAAGGGCAAGGGAGCTGCTTTATAAGGGCACTCATTCCATTCATGAGGTCTCCACCTTTGACCTGATCACCTCCAGAAGACCCTTCCTCCCAGTGCCATCACCTTGGGGGTTAGGTTTAAATATATGGATTTGGGGTGACACATTCAGACCATAGCCTAACCTAATCAGGGAGAAAAGATAAAAGCACATGAAAAACTGAGGTAATCAATAATGGGAATGGCAACAAAAAAGGATATCAAAAGGCAGCATGTGATCAGAAACCTGAAGAGAAGAGTCTACCCAGCCTGTTTCCTTTTTAGGAACCATCACTTTCCCATCTTGACACACAGGATTACTATACAAGTCATGTTTCTATAGCAGGAACCCACCTGCCTGGCCAAAGTGGAATGGACCAAGGGTGACACCTGACCAAGTTGGACCAATTAGATTCTCTCCTAGGAATTTGGAATTGGATGTAAGATTCCAGTTTAACTTGATTACACTCCTTTGTAGAAGAGACATAAATGTCTTACATGGTAGTAGACATTTTCCACCATGACAAAACAAAGAAAGTCAGTTGCAGTGAATAAAAAGAATGAGGCACTGCGGTGGCCTGGGGTTGGCCGGTTCAGATCCTGAGTGTGGACATGGCACCGCTTGGCACGCCATGCTGTGGTAGGCGTCCCACGTATAAAGTAGAAGAAGATGGGCACAGATGTTAGCTCAGGGCCAGTCTTCCTCAGAAAAAGAGGAGGACTGGCAGTAGTTAGCTCAGGGCTAATCTTCCTCAAAAAAAAAAAAGAAAAGAATTAGGCAAATGTGAAACGAGAAGCAAAAATGAGGAGAGAAGGGACTCTGGTTTTCTAATGGGCTCTAGTCCCTAGTTTCAAAAGTTCTGAGATTCAGTGTTCTCCTTATCCTTGAGATCCAGGAGACATTTCTGTATCCATTTAAGGGTACACCACTACTTGCTTCTGCAGAAAATAATCTCATCTTATTGACTAGTTGATCTGACATCTGGCTGGCCTGTATCATTGGAAATTCAGGGAATTCTTGGTCCAACTTTAGGACACTTGCTCAGTGCTCACTTCCTTTTTCCTGCCATATGTGTTTACTGGCACCTCTCGTCTCGTCTCGTCTGTTCTCAGAAGTTGGGTCCTTTCTAAACTCCCTCACTACGCAGCCCTTCAGCCTCCAAAGTGAACAGGTGTTACAAATACTTTATCTTATTCAACGCTTACAATAACGCTCTTATGAGGTAGATACTGTTACTATCTCCATTTCACAGAGAAATCTGATGCACAAAGAAATTGAACCATTTACCCAACATCCCATATCTCATAAACGGTGGAGCCATGATATGAACTGAAGCAGGGTGGCTCCTGAGCACAATCTCCTCTCCTATAAGCAACTCTCCTTTTTGCTGGTGTAGCACAGGGAACATTACATAGGATGATCTTTTCTTCAGCACTTTACAATGTTAGGATCTTTCTATTCCTCCTATTTAGTATGCTATGATCATAAAGCATAAACCTCAAGGCAGAGATTAAGCAGATGCTCAAGAATTCCTTTCCTCTTGCTAGGCACACTCAAAGTCTAAATGTCCTACTTTCCTTTGAAGTTAAGTTGGAGACATGCGCTGCATACTGGGCAATGGAAGGGGACAAACAGCGACATATGCTACTTCTATGCCTGGACATAAACATCTCTAGACAATTTTCTTTGCGCTTTCTTCTCCTTTCATGCAGATAAGGAGTTCATATGCCGTGGATGATGGTAGCACAAGCTACAAGGAGCCTAGATGCCTGATTCACCAAATGGAGGCAAACTACCAAGAGAATAACCTGACCCTCATAGTCTGTGACGTGAGTGGAAAGTGCTTACTGTGCCAAGCCACTGCAATTTGGAGTTGTTTGTTATAGACACTGACAGTCTGCCCTTATTGATGTACCTACTGAATTCCAAAAATTGGATGAGAACTGGTGGCAGCCAATAAATTAGGCACTTGCATCTATACGCAAAGATTATTTTTTATAGAAGCTTGATCCTTTAAAAAATCTGATTTGTGTTATTAATGAAAGACAGTACTGATGACGCTCTCAGAAGACACTCAGCCCAGTGCGTCTGTGGTTGTTAAGAGGACAGTAGCATGAGAGTCTTTGCCACAGCTCATGGGATAGACCTTTGTGTGGCTCCTCAGAGCATTCCCTGGGTGCTGGGGTCAGCTTCTTGCTTAAGGGACAGGGACGTCAGTCAGAGAGCAGAGGAGTTACATTTGAGGACAGGATGCTCAAGGGCCCAGCTCCAACTCACATAGAGGCTGCATTTAGTTGCTTTCTGACAGCAACTGAGCAGGATAGAAGTTTGTTTGTTTGTTTGTTTGTTTGTTTGTTTTAAGCTTATATACAGTGTGACCATTCAGTCTTCTTGAACTCATCATTGTACGGGCTTTCTCCGTTCCTACAAAGTAGAAAGGAGAGTCCCTGTTATCCAAATGGAAAACTCTGGCTTTGGTGAATAAAGGAAGATGTAACCAAGTGGAGTTGATTAAAAATGAACCCCTGCTTTTTGCAGGTCCGTTTATGGAGCTATAGAATAAAACCTGTTTCCTTATTCTAAGAAGTCCAAACTGGAAGCTGATAAAGTGTTTTGGGGAAGTAGTTGAAAATATGCAGTAAAAGTTGCTAAATTTAATGTTACTCTCATCAGTAAGTCAAAGGTCAGAGTTTTATTTCAAATCAAATTTATCACAAACTTATAAAAATGGACTTGCTACATTTCTAAATGATCTCAGCAATCACCATACGATTTTGGTAAATTGTCATCTTGCAAATGAACCTTCTGACTTTCCCAGTACAAAAGGCTTTCTGCCTGACAGCATGAAGGTAAGAAGAGACCCAAGGGCTAAAATCTACGCTTTTGTTAAATTTTTACAGTTTGAATTCAATGACCCAAGAACACCCGCCATTCCTTCAAAATGCACTGGGCTGCCAAGAGATTGCAGCAGTGAGATTCAAGGGCATGAGCCTTGGAGATGTCGTGCTCAAAATAATCTGTACCTGTTATTTTTCTGTATTATTATTTGTTCAACTAATATTTCCTGAGTGCCTCAACGTTCTAAGCACTATCCAAGTGCTACAAACTGCTACCTACCATCTGGTGAAGTAATTATTTATTTACAATTAGCTGCCACCTCTGCCAGAGCAAACCCAGTTTTAATATGCTACAAGACAGAATCCAAAGTCCAGCACAAGGTGGATGCTCAGTAAATGCTTGTTGAATGAATGCATGAGCCTGTTATAAAATATGAGAAATCCTATGTGAGCAACCCTATCAACATCACCTCTGTTTTACCTCAGTCTGTGTCCCCATGGAAAGAGTTCCCTTTCCCACTTTGAGAAACGAAGGAGATTGTTTCTAAAATTTACTCATGAAATGAACATTTATTGAGTAGCTATTTTGTGGTGGGTTCTCTGGCTGAAAGACACTCGTGCTCTGACCTCCAGTTCCAACAGCAGCAAACTAGATGACTCTTCTTTATTGACTTTGGTCACTTGTAATTACTCAGCTAAGCAATGATGCCTTTGAAACTGTCTCCTTTCTTTCACCCTCAATTATTCCAAGAGGGGAGAGAGGGAGGCAGCTGGTTGGTATAAATGTCAAGACCACAATAAACCTGATTTACTTAAGAGTAGATGGAATGAAACAAAGTGTTAACCAACATTTTCTTTGAAATGAGGTTGGGAGGGATTAGGATAGGGAGGGCGTAATTAGGCAGAGAAGAGCCGTTAATCACTGTCTGAAAATAATCCAAGCTGAATATCTTATTGTTTAATGATTTTTAATCTTTTGGAAATACAGAGCTGCCCAGGGTGTTTTCTTTTCTCTCTCCCTCCTACAGAGCAGCCTGCTATGGAAGCTGAAGTCTTCCTGTGTCTTCCTTGAACTGGATCCAAATTCATTACAGATATACTGTGAAGTGGACATAGATGATGTAGCTAGTGGAGAGAGAGACAAGGAAGAGGGAGAGAAAGAAATCTACCATAAGTAGCCAGGGCTGGTTTCAAAAGTTTAAAGGTGATCTTTGACCTTCTCATGGCTCGTAAAGCACTTTCTGACTCCCACCCTTTAGTCAAGCATTTTCAAGCTCAACAAAAGAGCTTTTAGCTAAAATGCCATTTTAACCTAGCTTTACAGGGACAATTTATTTCAGTTTCTGTGTTGACTAAGTAAAGTTCTTCACTTTTGACCATCTAATGGCCAACCAGCTTAGCTGGTCTCACATCTATTTACTAGGTCATGCACTTTGTCCAGTCATAGAATCACGTAGATGAGGTTCTAGTTCTCATTTGTGGGAGATGGGTCACGCGAGGTCTTATTTAGGTGCATGAGTGGATTAGTGCTGCCAATATGCAAAATCAAGAGGGGACAATTTTCAATCAAGAGTCATCCAGAGTTGCAAACCCCGACAAGGTGAGCATAGGGGATCCCTATAGAGGACGCTTCCCAGGCTAAAAATACCCTGGGCCTTTTCCTGGGACTTTCTAACACTTTTGCAGCTCCAGTCTCTGACCCTGCCCTAAGACTGATAAATAGTACAAATTCTTCCATTTACCACCAATGAAATGTCCAGTTTCCTTCTAAGAAAGGAAACTATTAGAGACTACAATGGGATTCAAACGTAGTTCAAATGACAAGTTATTTGGGCAGTAAGCTATAGAGAACCACAGGCACTTAAAAAGGCCTTGGATTTTTCTTTTCTATTTTATACTTTTCCCCATCTTTTTTGAACTCTATTTCCCAAGTCACAAAACATGATTGGCTTATTTGGCTCCTTGACAGGCTCACAAAGCCAGATGAAAGAATTACAGGCAGTCTTCCTTTACTAGGCTTTGGCTGGAGCTATGTGGGAGGTTCAAGATGGCTGCAAATTCTTTGACATTCCTTCAGTGTGCGCTCTGTGTCCCCTTAGCTTGAATCTGGACATGCTCTTCAAGAGCTTGGCCAACAGAACACTTTGGAGTTAGCACTGTGATCATTTCTGGGGTACTTTGTTATGTGGCAATAGATACCTAGAATACGTTTATTGTGTTCAAGGTATGGGTGTCTGAATATGGTGATGCTTAGGGACCCCTCACAGTTGTGAGAAAAGGATCACATTTAACAAGGATCTACTATTTTCCTAGAATTGTGCCAAGTTTGGGGGGATGTGGATACTCATTTTTAAGAAGGCTCCTTTTTGAGAATCTAGTAAAAATGATGGATGTACATGAAACATCAAGAATCCATGATGGTTCTGCTGAGGTGCAGGCTTATCAAGACCCCCTAGATTATTCTGAAGAGTGTGACTGAGAACCACATTTTAAGAGTCACTAGCTGTAGTTGGAGTGACTCTCTGGGACTGTGCAGGGAGTTACCCAGAAAGCCTCCACAGAAAAGGTGACAGGTCAACAAGGGTTTAAAGCAGAGTGAGAGTTTGTGCTCCTAACCCCAGACTTCTGGCAGCCCTACGTGTTACGATTGGTATAATATGACAAAATGCTAGCCCTGCTATAGTGTTCAAAACTCCTGCAATATTCAATCTTTGAAGAGGCTTTCGAAGCTCTCTGCAAAATTTTAAATACTATTCGGAAAGAGTAACACAGTAGGTCATTTTTAGTCACTAACGCATTAACATAAATTTCCTTATTTTTATGTTCAAAATTATTATATTTTGTTGACTATCTGGGCTAGTTCTTGTATACGATAGGTGCTCACAATATGTTTTTCTGATTAAATAAATACTTGTCCTGGACTCAGAAAGTATAGATGATGGGTGCTTGAAGTCATAGACTATTTTAGAGAGAGACACTCCACTGAGTTGTAAGGAACCCCTCCTTTCAAAGCACAAATTGCTTCCTGGATAGAGAATGACCATACGCTCTTGAAAAAACAAATACCTGTCTGTGTTCAGAGCGTGTTTAGCACTAGGGGTGGTAGAGAGGAACACACAGCAGGATTCAGCATGGTGCATTCAAGGAGGTTGCAATCTAATTAATCAAAATTAGCAACAAACAGAGAAAATTATGACGTGTACATATGTCAATGTGAAGTAATGTGGCAGCCATTGAAAGTAGTGTAAGAATTCAGCAAAAAAGTCAGCCAGAAGGGCCTTCCAGTGCCAAGGAAGGTTCTTTACAAGCTTCTGACAAGAAAGGACCTGGCCCTTCTGTGTGATATGCTCAGTGTTGCTCTACATGCAAAGAATGTCCATAGACTGTGAAAGCGTTCTTGGAAGCTAGAGGAAGGTTATCTTTGGGATAGGATAATTAAGCATAATAATTGTTTGGGTTATGAAGGAGGATGATGGTACTGACTCCTTCTCAGCTGTTCCAAAGCCAAATCTTGGGGATGAGATTCTTTTATTTGTTTTGATTATCTAATCTCTTTGCCCTGCCTGTTTCCAGAAAAGAGTTTGAAGCTCCATGGCATCATTAATCCCATTTCTACACAGCTGACAGCCTTTCTAAAATGTGGGTCTGATGATAACACTTCCTGCATAAAGTCCATTAAAAAAAGATCCCAATATCTCAACCCAGCACAGGATTCCATAACCTGGCCCCCTTGCCTCTCCAGGCTCCCAACTTGCCACAGCTGTTTACACCTATGCCCCACGGGCTTACTCTCCACCCTTCTCCATTCTTCTCTGTCCCCCCAGGAGGCTGATCCACAGGCACTCTGTGCTACCCTGTCCTTCAGCTCACAGTGGGATTTGGCTACTGGGAGACACCAGTAGGAGACCAGAAATTAGGAGGAGAAGGAGTCTGGGTATTTATTCCCTGGCTCTCCCTTGCCTGGTTGCTATGATTTGTCTGCGTCTTTCTACCAAAAGGTGTAATTTCTTTTGGACAAGGCTGTCCCTATAGCTACCCTTTTCTGTTTCTGGTATCCTCTCCCCTTCCTTGCTTATTCCGGCCTCCAGTGGTAGCAGCAGGTCTTGGTTGCTACTAGCCATGGAGTACTGCACTGCCCTTGTTTGTTCCTTAAAACCCTGCCCGTGCCTTTGTGAATAGTCTCTAATTTGTTTCATGGATTACCCAATATGACTGGACCATCTGTATCCTGGAGGACCCTGACCGATACACCCAGTTTGCAGTGTAAGATCAGGAAATTTATGTAACATTTATAATCTGATAATTTGGTGTCTTTATTCCAGGATGCTATCTGAACTGCTTCCTTGAGCTGTGAGACAGGTAGACCCAGCCTGCTAACAATATCCAAAAACATTGTTCCAAGCCCCCCCCCACTTCTGCACTCGGAGAGTTTTAATGCCGTGTCCATTCACTGAGTCCATAGTAGCAAATATATTCAATTCAGATCAGGAAAATTGTAACAGGACTTTAATAGCTGGGTGTACCCTATCCTCGTTAGCAGAGGAGGAAACATTTATATAGAGGCTGGAGGCAAATTGGTAGAGAACCAGTCCTGATCTTCCAATCCCACCACAGGGTATGGAGGCAGCAATGCAATTAAATAGGTGTTTGTAATATGGGTTTGCCATAGATAATTAATCCAAAGTAGATGCTCAATAAATGTTTGTAAATAGAATTTAATTGGATGATTGCTTAAGCCACAAGCACAGTGGAGCGCTGACTTGAAAGCAGAATTGAATTCCTGTTTGAACACACTAGTTTCTGAAGTCAGCCATGTCCTTCCGTGGGTATTGATGCCAGAGCTAACATGTGATCCATCTGTGGAGTGCCC
Source organism: Equus caballus (assembly GCF_041296265.1). Lineage (NCBI taxonomy): Eukaryota > Metazoa > Chordata > Mammalia > Perissodactyla > Equidae > Equus > Equus caballus. The sequence goes on from NC_091704.1 coordinate 19,998,717, forward strand.
CAAGTGGGAAAGACCACCCAATAATCCATAAATTGCAAACCAAGGAGAGTAACTCTCTATAAAGTATTTGCCAAATGATAGTGTCAACCACACACAAACCACAGTGGGTGGAAAATTACATGCCTGAACCGGGGACAGATGTACATTTAAAGGTTAAAATCATCAAGGAATCCCTCTGAGCTTCCTCCCCGACAAATGGCCAGGTCCGCACGGGCACATGTGTCCGAGTCTCTAGGCTGGGGGTCTGGAGAGGTGGCCACCACAGAGAAGGAGTTTTTCATGAGTGACGCTTGTGGATGAAAGCGAAACCCCTGACTTGTGTGCCCAGGGGCTAAGATCCGAACTCCTAGCCTGAAAGAGGGGCTCTGTTGAAAGAACAGTAGCCCTTCCTATGCTGAAATTGGCCAGTGGGATTTTTTCAATTTGCACCTGGTGTTGGGCAGGAGTTCATGAAAATCCACAGAAAGGAATGTTTCCGAGTTGAATGATGGAAGAGGAAAAAAACATTGAACGGTAGTCTTTGGAATCATAAAAGCTCTGATTCAATTTGTGAAACGAGACTTAAGTCTTTGCTGAAGAGAACATTTCTCAGCCAGCCTTGGAGGTCTGTGCTCCACAAACATATGCAGTGGAGTATTCACTGTCACCTCTTCGGGTTAGCCTTTGAAAGGTGAGCTGAGACGCTCAGAGCCACCCAGGGGGAGTCCGAAAGGCTATCCTTTTCTAACCGGGAGTCTTTCTGTCTTCTTTTTCCAGTACAGAAGGCTTTTTTCAACCCTCTAAATATTTAAAATTCATACTCAGTGACAGCCCTTTCTTGACTAAGCTGAAGATTTTTGGCATTTTCTAAACCCACTTTTTATTTCCGGAAAGGCCAATCTTTTTGTAAAACATGCATTTTATTTCATCTACAAAACTTGCCTTTTGGTACAACAAAACTAATAAATACTCATTACACAAATTTCAAATGTCACTAATATAGACATTCACTAATATAGGCTAAAGACACTAATATAGAAACTTAAAGGCATCCTTAATGTTACTCCAGAAATGATCATTGTCAAAGGATTGGAGAATATTCTTCCAGACTTTATTTTCTGAGCATTTAGCAACATACAAGGCATGCATTTTTTTTAACCATAAAAGAAGAACCAAATGTGTATTTTAGAACTTTTAGCTATAATACTGAAATTAAAATCACCAAAGACCACAACGTTGCTTTCCTGGAAGGACACCTCTCTACTCCGCTTTACCTGACTTTCCAGAGCATTCGAAACTGTTGACCAGCTGTCTCTTTCAGCTCTTACTGCTTCTTGTCAACTTTCTCCTCTGGCAGCCCTTTCACTGCTCAGTCACTAAAACCTGTGCCTCCTAAAGCTCTGACTTCAGGTCTATATGCCCAAGATTTCCCAATTTGTGTTCTGTGCATCACAAGGCGTGCATCTCAAATGTAATATAGAAATGTGAAAACAAATTTATGCAGCGAATCCTGTACACTTAAATAATAGAATAAACTGCTTCTCTGATCATATAAATGATCTAAATGGTTTCATTCTTGGCACATTGCTAGTTTTGAGAAGTTCAGGAAACTTCCAAATGACTTGTCCTACTAAAATTAGGCAGGCTGCGTGTAAGGGAACTCTGGACTCACGTGATGAGACCCAGGGCAGGGTAGAGAGAGAGATTCAGGGTACGATTTTTATTTTACGGCTGGGTCCACACTAATGACGGGGACGAATAGTGCTGTTAATCCAAGTGATGTGGAAAATCTTTGCCACGTTTCATTTAAATGCCCTGTAATATTTCACAGACAGGGTCGTTCTGACACTGCAAGATCCTGGTCTGCTCATCCAGTGAGGCTTGCTGGCCCCATCACTCACAATTTCAATTTGCGTTAAAATGCTCATTTGCTCCCAGGTTGACTTAACCCAGCCTCTGTCTGATTTCTTTGGGGTCCTGCTTAAATATGCTTGAATTCATCAACGTGCTAGGTTAAGGCTATGGTCCGAGTCAGGACAATTTGTTAAGCTGATGGATGCGAAGACTTCAGAAATACATGTTGGACTTTCCAGTGCCTTTATGAAAAGCTGAGAATTTTGGACAGAGATAAAAAATTTGGTCTCTGACTATGTGCCATGCATTGCATCAGGTGCTTTATAAGCCTTATCTCATTTAATTCTCCATCACCCTTATGAGGTAACTACATTTATTGTTCCCAGCCTACAGAAGTGAAAACACAGGCTCAGAGAGGTTAAGTCACTTGCCCGACATCACCCAGCAAGTAAGTTGCAGGGTCTAGATTTGAACCTAGGCTATTCTACTCCAGAGTCTTAACTACTGCATGTTGCTGCCTCCCCGTGTCCTGGGGGCATTTCTCATCAATTTAACCCTGTGGTGGCATTTCAGGCTAGCAGCGGATCACAAACCTGGATGCACATTGACTCATTAGGGACTTTTTTTTTAAATATACCAATCCCATGCCCAGCCCCCAGAAATTCTGGTTTGATTGGAGTTGAGGCCAAGATGGATATCTTCAGTTAGGTAGAGGCCAGCATTTGTATTTTTAAAAAAGTGATTCCAAAGCTCAGGTGAGCTCTGGGCTAGAGATACATTTTCTGTGGGAAATAGATATACAAACTCCAGGAGTTTACCAGCTTCCCCTTATTTGGCTCACCTTGCCCTGCATGCCCGTGCCTTCTGTCCCACAGACACACCCACTTCAAGAATCAGCTCCTAGAAGAAGTTTTCTAATCACTCCCTTCGTTTGCATTCCCTGAGCAATTTGGTATTTAGTTTGGCCCAGAAATCAGTGTGGTGAGTGCCTTGTAGTTAGATTTTGATCAATTTACCTATGCCACATCTTCCCACCCAGTTAATTTGTATAGTCCTAAGGGTAGAACTATGTCTTCTCCAACTTTTATTTCCCTTAAGATACCTGCATAATGCTATGTGTGCAGTTGTACGAAAAGTGCTGGCTGGGTTAGTGGCAAAACTCCTGCGGGGTTTCAAACCTGTGAGAGGGTGTGCAAGGAGCAAAAAAAGACAAATAAATCAAGTATTGGCAGTCTTGTTATAAAAATCAAATTATATTTTATTTATGTATTTCGGAAACATTTATCGAGCATCTTTTTTTATTGAAGTATAGTTCACATACAATATTGTATTAGTTTCAGGTGTACAGCATAGTGGCTCGACACTTATATACATTATACATTACATACATTATATACTTGGCATTCATATACATTACAAAATGATGTAGACCAAGAAAAGTCTAGTTACCATCTGTCACCATACAAAGTTATAACAATATTTTTGACTATATTCCCTATGCTGTTCATTACATCCTTGTGACTTATGTTATAGCTGGAAGTTTGTACCCCTTAGTTTCCTTCATCTATATTTCCCATCCTCCCACCTCTCTCCACTCTGGCAACCACCAGTTTGTTCTCTGTAACTATGAGTCTGTTTCTGTTTTGTTTGGTTTAGTTTTTTTGGTTTTGGATTCCACATGTAAGTGAAATCATATGGTATTTACCTTTCTCCATCTGACTTATTTCACTTAATGCAATGTCCTCAAGCTCCATCCGTGTTGTCACAAATGGCAAGATTTCATTCTTTTTTATGGCTGAGTAGTATCCCATTGTATACATATGCCACATCTTCTTCATCCGTTCATCTGTTGTGGCCACTTGGGTTGCTTCCACATCTTGGCTGTTGTGAATAATGCTGCAACAAACACAGGGATGCATACACCTTATTGAATTAGCGTTTCTGTTTTCTTTGGCTAAATACTAAGAAGTGGAATAGCTGGATCATATGGTATTTCCATTTTTAATTTTTTGAGGAAACTTCGTACTGTTTTCCACAGTGGCTGCACCAATTTACGTTCCCACCAACGGTGCACGAGGGTTCCCTTTTCTCCACATCCTTGCCAACATTTGTTATTTCTCATCTTTTTGATGGCAATCATCCTGACAGCTGCGAGGTGATATCTCATTGTGGTTTTGATTTGCATTTCCCTGATGATTAATGATATTATGTATCTTTTCACGTGTCTGTTGGCCATCTACATGTCTTTGCAAAAATGTCTGTTCATGTCTTCTGCCCATTTTTTAATCAGACGTTTTTTGTATTGAGTTGTATGAATTCTTTCTTTATATATTTTGGTTATTAACTCTTTATCAGATACATTATTTGCAAATGTCTTCTCCCACTCAGGAGATTGCCTTTTCATTTTATTGCTGGTTTGAGCAGCTACTATGTGGCAACTATATTCTATTGAGAGACATAGAATCATCACATAAATAAACACATAAATAAGTCATTTCAGATAGCATTAGTATCTTGAGGGAAATAAAATAAGTTAATGCGGAAGAGAGTGACTGGAAGGGAAGGGGGCCTTCAGGAAAATTGGCAATGGCCTTGCTGAGGGAGGGGATGATTGGGACTGAAATCTGAGGAGTCAGCTATGAAAATTCTGGGGAGTGCTCCAGACAAAAATCTGGAAGCAAACATGACTTTGGTTTGTGTGCTTGGGGAACAGAAAGTCGGTCCGTGTGAGGCAAACATACTGAACAAAGAGGCTAGTGAGGAGGTCAGAGATGCAGGCCGTGCCAGATTCTGCAGGCCTTGAACGTCACAGTAAGAAGCATGGATTTCGTTGTGGGAATAATGGGATTATGAAATTGTATGTAACCTAACTGTAATTCACAATCGATGATGCAGATGCGAATATATGTGACTGTGCTAATTATTTCATATATTAGAATGAGGGCCTTAAGGAAATTCTACTAGTGACCTCCAGGGTAAGGAAAGCATCAGTGTATTGGGTTCTATCTGTTCCAACAAAGCATGTCCCTTGACACAGTATCCAAATGCCTGAGGGACAGATCATCATTCACTACGTTTTTCTCTAACTATGCTGAAAGACAGGGAAAGGCATACTCCTGAGCAAATGTTTGTCTCATTTTACTGGGGTGGTAACTTGGCAGTAGTGGAGTTGTGGTTCATGGTGTCATTTATAACATTAGTTGACTACAGAACTCAGCTCTCTTCTTTATTATTTCAATAGGAAATCTGTAGGTAGCAGAAGCCATTGTGATGACACTTGGTATGTTGGTTATCTATTGCTGCATAACATGTTCCTACAAACTCAGCAGCTTACAATGATACACATTGATTATCTCACAGATTCTGTGAGTCAGGAGTCTGGGCGGAATGTCACTTGGCACAGCTTTGTCTGCTCAGCATCTCAGAAAGCTGTAATCAGGGTGTCTGCTGGGCTGCATTCTCATCTGGAGGCTTAACTGGGGAAGAATCTGCTTTTGAGCTCACTCAAGTCGTTGGGAGAATTCATTTCCTTGCAGTTGTCAGCTGGAAGTCACCCTTGAGACTGCCTTCAGCCCCTTGCAGTGTGGGCCCGTCTGCTGGCAAGATGGAACCTTACATAACGCAACATAATCACGGAAGTGACAGCCCATCACCTTTGCCACATTCTATTGGGTTAGAAGAAGTCACGGGTGCTGCCCACGCACAAGAGGAGCAGATTACGTAAGGACATGAACACCAGGATATATAACCAGGAGGCATGGGGGCTGTCTTACTGTCTGTCCACCACACTTGGTTTTATTAAAAGAAGATATTTGTCATTGTAAGTTATAACCTACTAATGTAATAAAATTTGGTGGTGGCCGATAAGCTGATGTCTTAAACATTTTCCTTTTATAAATTTAAACTTTGCTCTCCATGGGTCTCTCCTGCAAGTAGAAGGGGAGGTACATCTTTTAAACATTAGTTTGAAACTGGTTTGTAAACTGACAAATGTCTGCATAGTTATTGGTTTGTATGACAGCTCAAGGCTACTTCCTATCTTTTTGAAGTAAGATCACTCCATCCTCTTCCATACAATAGGCAACCAAAATAAATCTACTGAATTTTTCAACCTGCCTTTCTAGGAGACAGCCTTCCCTGAATATTTGCAGAGTGAATGTCCTTCTATGCACACTCGCATTATGCGCTGTCGTCTTCGGGAGGAGAGCCAATATTACAAAAAGTTTCCAGGAAAAAAATGGAGCATAGCAAAATAACCTGGGCATTTAACCAGCCTGTGAGCCTGGCGTGCTTGATGCCCATACCCTTTCAGCAGAGATGCGCCTCTTATTGTTGCTCTTTGCCTAGCCAGCATTTTAGTGGTTTCTTTTCCTTCCAGAAACTCCAGCCCCCAAGATACTAGGTCCAAAGGGTGGTGTTGTCAGGTCAGAAGCAATACTAAGGAGTGGCTTGGAGGAAGTAGCAAGAGTCCCCATTACTCCCTTATTCCACCTCTCCCGGCCTCCCTCTCCATTACCGCTGCCCTTTCCTTGATATGGACAGTTGATGTTTTCTCCGACTTAAGTAAAGTGCTGTGTAAACTAGGCTCCAGGGCAAGACCCCAACAGCTACACCCACACCCCTCCACCACATTGCTGTTGCCAAACCCCTCCCATTGAGACGTTCTAGGGCTTCTTCCATTTCAGGCTGATATCAGCTAAGCGAGATTTGAAAGCACTTGTATCTTTTTGTTTACTCTCACCTTAGAATTTAAAGCAGGAAAAAATCATTTTAAATATTGTCTGAAGGACAGCTGTGAACTAGCTGCTTCCGAGACCCACACAACCAGTTTGATTTCTTCTCTAGTAGGCAGTTGCTACCAACCTCTCCAGCTTTCCTGGGTCAAAAAAACAGAGTTGAGAACGTGTAACTGTTGACCAAGACAAGCATGACAACTTTGATCAGTTAAGTATGAATAAATCAGAAACTCATGGTTTAAATTCCCTTTGAAATACATACACACTTAGAGGTTAAGGGGAGAAAGCATTTGGCAGGATACATCTGAGGAGTTGCCAGCCATATAGTGCTTGAAAAATAGCCAGATACAGTTTGCCAAACCCAAAAGCAGCCAGGTTTGCTCATCTCCACATTAAAGGAAGATTAAGGTCTTTATCTATCAACCTGAACTTACTAAAGAAAAGGGAATTTTAAAGTTGAGACTGATGTTGCTTAGAAAAAATCACCTCCTACTGCCTAATTATTGCTGAGATCTCTGTGCGATATTGCATATCTAATGCATGATATTCAGTAATACACAAGTGTGGAGTTTGCAAATAAGTAGAAGATGTTATAAAGGGGGAAGAGACCAATTAGCCCCATTAGGTTGAGCAAACATAAGGACAAATAATGGTCTCTGACTACAGTAGGGAAAAATGTTAGAAAAGATGACATTATGGAATAAACAAGGCCACGGGTCCACCAGGGTGTAAGATGGCTTTCCAAAGGGACAAAGGTAGAAAGTATACAATGGAAACACTCTTGAAGTTCTAAAAAAAAAAAGGAGTTCTCAAATAATAGCGATGATTATTTGTCTGTTATTATTATTATTATTGCTACCATTTATTAGATACCTACCATTTAGGCTATGTTCTGTGCTAAGCCCTTTGCATATACTATTTCTAAACACTAAACAAGTGTTCAGTTTGTGTGGCTTCTTTTATAAAATTTCCGATCAGAATCTAGAAGCCGTGTTGTTGTCAATCTGAATCTTAGTTTCCTATAGAAAGATTTCTGCGAACAGCCAGAATGCCTGATACTTAGAGGTTCTTGCAGATTTCCAAGTATTCCAACATACTGTCCTGTCCAGAGTGACACAAAGTGATTATTTGAAGCACATCGTGGAAGCTATTTAACAACTATGAGAGATGAGTGGCCCAGTTCATGCTCAAATTTGCTAAGAAAATGCAAATAGTATTTCTCAGAATTAACGGACCAAGTGCGTTCTTGAATCTAACCAACTGGCCAGTTCTATACTGATTATGACATGTGAAATAAAATCTAGTAAGAGCTTTTGTGTCAGATACTAACCGTTCCTATATACAGCAACTCATTTAATCTTTACAGTAACCTTATGACATAGTTTTGAGTCAGAAGTGACTAATACTCTGAGACAGCGTTAGAGTTGACTAACTGCTGTAACAAACATCTCCAAAATCTTAGTGGCTCCATATGATAGAAGAGTTATTTCTTGTTTACATCACAGTCAATTGGATGACTGGCAGACAGATTTTTACACCATGATTCGGGGAAGCAGCAACTGCTTGAGAGGCCTCCAGATCCCCTCCTGGATCTTCCACAAACAGCCAGCACACGATGAGAGGAGAGAAAGAGCTTGGAGAATCCTGTGGGAGGTATTAGGGGTCATCTTAGTAGTGGCAGAACCACTCTTGCCCATATTCCAGTGGTCAGAACTCATCACAGGACCCCACCTCCATGCAAGGAGAAGATGGGAAATGTGGTTTTCCTTTACTCCCAGGAGGGAAAAGAAGCAGTGTTGTAGACACGCAATGATGTTTTTGCCACAGATAAGTACTGTTATTACCCCTTCTTTGTAGCTGAGGAAATTAAAGCATCGACAGTTTCAACCTGCAATATCACACAGTCAGTAAGTAGGGTGGGGATTCAAAACAAGTAGTCTTACTCCTGAGCCCACACTTGTGACCGGGGTCCTCTGCTGCTCTCAGTTATTGCAGGTGAGACATGTTATTTTCAAGTCATCACTACTTGATTTGATAGTTTCGCCCCAGATCTAGCCCCAGACAATTATTTAAACATTTTTATGATCGGGTAAGTGTGCCATTTACAGCATCCTCATCACAGATCATGTTAAAAGCCAGTTATTCAAACAAAACAAGGTTCCAGACTCTGTAGGAACACTGTATATCAGCCTGTCACTCCCACCACCCATATTCTTTCCCAATCTCAGACCCACCCACTTACTACCTACTATTACCACCACCACCAAAAAAAAAAAAAGAAAAAAGAAGAAAAAGAAAAGTCCTGACAAAGTTTCCACAGTATTTGAGAAGGTCAAAGGGAGTTTAGTGAGTTAATATCTGCCTGCTCCTGAAATTAACCAGACATTTGGCTCTTTTCCTATAATGGATGGCTAAAAATATCAAACCAGGAGCTATGAATGAGTTTAGGCTAAACTTCAACCTTGTGCTCAACAGCAGGCTGCTTACATGACTTTCCTTACCCACCACTGCTATTTCTCATGTGTCCGAAAACATCGGAAACCCTATCACCGAGGCTCCCCTGTAGTGCCTTTCCCAGAAGTCTTACAGACAACCTCAGACTGGCTTGGTCAGACCCTTGGAAAGCTTCAGAATCCTGCCTGTCAGATGTGTACATGTCAACATGCCACCTGTTCTGGCAGGAAACCAATTTTCTATTCTTCCTCCTTTGGGAAATATTCCTGTTTCTGGCCTCTGTCCCCACTTATTCTGCTTCACACGTTGAGACAAAGAAGGCATTTCATTTCTCAAGCCATCTTTCCCACTTAATTAAAACAAGTTCTTGAGTTCTCTCTCAACAGTCATGTGGACTCCTCTACTTTATGAATTGAAGACTATTCTTGTTTCCTTGTATAATATTCCTGCTTCATTTTTCTCTAATAGTTCTCCTTATTTGTTTCTGTTTTCAGTCTTAATTCCATCTCTTTTTATCACTTAGATTATATAAAAGAACCCCTCTTAAGTAATCTAAGATGTTTCCAGATGCATCAACTACTGATCTTAATGGTTCTCATTGCTATTCTGGAACATTTCGTCATTTATCTTTAAATGAGTTTGACTCATTAAAATATGAGCCTACACTATTGGTCTGTACTGTAAGAAACACTGCTTTCTGGATCTTTGAAAGGACATTGGACTCTCACTTTTTCCCAAATTCCTGCCACCCTTGTTGTTTCAAACACGATTTCTTTGGAATGTGAAAAGAAATGGGTTCCAAAGAGGTTGCTTCAGTGTTGTGTAAGCAGGTCAGATGGATTTTCTTCTTCCTACAGAATCATCCTATGATCTTGAAAAACTGAAGTTACAGGACAAAAGCGTATTTAAAGAAAGATATTATGGGACCGGAAGGTTAGAGAATTTAACTTTATTTCTGTGACTCAGATGCCACCCATTTTAGGAAAGTCATCTGAACACTGTGTACTTTGGTTTTGCCTTTTTATAAAAAGGAACCCAATAAAAATATAGCACCCAAAATATAGGGCCCTAACAAACTTCCAATAATTGGCTCATTAAAATCCTCTTCAAAGTGATGTGGGTGAAAAATTAATGAACTTACCAGCAAGTTTGTTTCCCAGGAATTGGTATTTTGTGAACATTGTATGCCTTCCTCCTTCTATCTCCTTCTGCCAAACTTTCAGCCAGTTCTTCTCTTCCAATAAGCAATACTTGGATTTGCCTGATGTCTTTCAAGGGGCATGACAATTTTAGTGAAAAACATGGAAGAGCAGAGTGTGATGAGGTTTGTTGTGCGTACTCTTGGACATGATATGGATTTCCTTGTTCTCAACTCTCTGTCCTCTCTAAGACACAGTGTCACAAGTCAAAAATCCTGCAAATTGTCAAGGCAGAACCCATGGACTCAAATCCTGGCTCTACCCCTGATCAGCTGTGTGATTTCCAGTGAGATCTATAACCTCTCTAGGCTTTAGTGTTTTCATAAGTAAAGACCTTGTTGGGAGCTGTGAGGATTAAAGGAAGGAAAGCATGAGAAGCACTTAACATAGTGCCTGGCATATAGTTAAGATGCAGCAATTGGCTCTCCCATAAGCTCAATGGAGAATATTGTTTAAATATTAAACTCATCTCCCTTTCTCCTCCCTTCAGATATTAATCCCTGGCAATGCTGTTTCCCTAAACTCCTTTGACCTTTTCAGTTGATTGCCATTGGAAAAGAGAGGGTGGGCACACACTAAAAAGAGGATATCATTTAGCTCTGAATTGAAAAGCTGACGTTTTGAGTCTATAGTGTGACAATAACCTTGAAAGCCAAGCTTTTGAAAAAGAAAAGAGCCTTCTACGTCATAAAGCTTCCCTTTATAAAGAATCAAGCCTGGCAGATTTGGACTCCAGAGCTTTACTTATAATTCCTACTAAAAGGAAGAAGGAAGATGTGATGTAAGAAAAAATTTCACCTGACTGATGAAAGAGGATGTAAAAAAGCCCTTCAAGTTCCAGAGAGAGGAATCCAGGAAGGAGGAAAAAGAGAGGCAAGATGCCAGAATTGAGGAACGTGACTTGACCATCAAGATCAAAATTCTGTGTGGAAGGTCTGAGAAACTCTGAGGGCAAGTTGACATAGCCCAAACATTTAGAAATAAATGTTAGGGAAGTCAAAGCCCTTTAGGGGAGCACACTGTTTTCAGCCTATCACTGGAACAACATGGTACCACCCAGGTGGGAATTTAGAAGGGCCCAAGATACCCTTCATGGCCTGGATGGAGCTCCAGAACAACTCATGTGTCTCAATAAAAGAACCAAGAAGCACTCTAGGCACTGAATCAGAGAGCGAAGGAGAAAAGTCCGAGAGGTGAGATGAGGAGGTGATTTCATGATGCTAGGTCCTCATGTCAGGAGACTATGGCAGAAACCACAAACTTCTACCGTAAGTATTAGGTGCAAATGCGAGGAGCTACATCCCACCCGAGACAAGCATGCACAACAGAGACAAGATCTGATCAGTCACATCATGTCAGAGGCCTGCACATCCCAAGGCACAGCAGAGACAGAGTAACCCTGAAGGGGCAGCATTAACTTTTCTCTGCTACCTGTGGAAATGAAGCACTCCCAAACAAGATAAGATCTGAGAGAGAAGATAAAGAATCTATGTTTACTTTTGCACGTCTGAGTAGAATTTATAAATTTCTGACCCTTCTACAAAAGTACTTGAGAACTGGCCTCATACAGAACTGACTTTCAGTTTGTTCATGCGTAAGGGGGCTATTTGGCATAGGCCCTCTAATTACCTTACAGAGCTGTACGGAACAGAGAAAATAAATGCTGAAGCTCCACAGAATAAAGGCGGTAACCTGCCACAGTAGCATATTATTTTTTCATATAAGAGTGGGTCACTTAAGGGCATCCACCAAAACACACACACCTGTAGCCATGCCTTGCCATGCCAGCCACTTAGCTGTAGAGTAGTCCTAAACAAAGTTTATGAGTCCTAATCAGATATATCTTACTGCTTACTGCCTGAAGCACTCCCTGTTTGGGGCTGAAGTAATCCATCTAAAAATATACCTACCAATCAACACCTCCCTGTTGTTTCTAGCTGCACGGATGCTAAGGGCAGAAAAAGTCTCCAAATATATTTCAAAGAGCCCACAGCTCTTCAGGACACTAATTCACACCAGCATTGTGGAAAGCAGAATAGATGCGTAGCACAGTTACCAATAACGTCAACAAACTCAAGGTGTTAGCCAGTGAAATGAGGTGGTTATTTTGATGACAGAGATTATATCAACCGTTCCTCCTTGCAATCATAGGGTACTTTTAGATCACGGATACTAAAATTACCAACCAGTAATTTAGAGATCAAATTTACGGTAACCATTCAAAATAAATTGGTTCATTTCAACTCAGTGGCATTAAGCAACAGAAGGAATGTAAAGTTCTCAAACTGGTTTGTACCACGACTTTGCAGCTCAAGCTTGATGAAGTTCTGGACAGATGGTTCCTTCAGACATTGCTCAACTAGGAGGTCATTTCTGCTGTTGTCAGAATGGAAATCCCAAAAACACATATTTTAGAATTCACAGACTGTCTTCATACTGTATTTCAGTAACTCCAAAAGCTTCAATGTTGAAAAATTCTTTATTTTGTAACCTCAAATCGTCCAGCCTCATGAGGAGTCACTACGTCCTTGAACATCCATCAGTTTTATTCCAAGTCTCCATCTTGGATACAAGAAGTCCTGTCTCCCCCTCAAGTGTTTCTAAGCATCCCTGGACAGCTTACATTCCTGGTGGTTGCTTACTGTATCAGTTAGGAATTGGGTTCAGCTGCATGTATCTGAAACTTAACTGCTGTGGTTTAACCAAACAGGAGGAGTGTTTTTCTCACACATTTCAAGTCTGAAGGTGAGCAGTCTAAGGGTTCTGTAACGTTTTCAGTGTTCCAGGCTGCCTCAATATTTCTTTCCTCTATTCTTTGTGTATGTGTGTGTTTGTGTGTGTGTGTGTGTGTGAGGAAGATTGGTCCTGAGCTAACATCTGTGCCAATCCTCCTCTATTTTATGTGGGATGCTGCCACGCATGACCTGATGAGTGGTGCTAGGTCCATGCCTGGGATCTGAATGTGCAAACCCAGGGCCGCTGAAGTTGAGTGTGTGAACTTAACCACTATGCCATTGGGCCAGCCCCTCCTCTATTCTTAACGCATGACTCTTGCTTCATTCTTGTTGCCATCTGGTAACAAGATGGCTGCTCCTTTTCCAGGCTCATGTCTTTAGTCTCGGTAGAAAGAAGAAGGGACAAAGGACCAAGGGGCAACACCTTAAGCAGGAAAGCAAAACTTCCCCAGAAATCCCCAGCAGACTTTTAATTATGTCTCAATGGCCTGAAATAAGTGTCACTGACTTCCGTGAAGCCTGGGAAAGCAAGGATTTTAGCGAGGTCCATTCTCACCTAAAACAAAATACTAATATGGTTGGTAAGGAAAAAGGGGATCATGGCAGCTGGGCACCGAGCAGTGTCTGCCAGCCTTCCCACCCCTCAGCCGGAACTACTGCTCTTGGCTTCCCCACACTGGCCAGGGCTGGCCATCTCCTAACTACTGGGCAGGAGAACTCTAACACTACATATCAGATGGTAATGCCTCAGGAGTGGCCTTGCCTCTTCGTGAGGGAGTAGCCTCCTGGGCATTTCTTCCTGCTCCTCCAGCCTGACGCCATATTGTTGATACCACTTTATTTCCTTATTCATTCAATTAACAAAGACTTTTAAGCAACTTCTATGTGTCAAGGACTGTTTTAGACTTCGGGGATATGGAAGGAACCAAGATCTCAAGGCCTCTGCCCTCATGGAAATTATATTATAATGGGGGAAGCTGGATTTCAGCCTCCAGCTGCCCCCTTAGCTGGGCACCTTTGTGCAGGGCACAACCTGCACCACTGGTCATGATGACTCTGATCATTACCCAGGGACAAAGGCTTCTGTCTCTCTCTCCACCAGAAGAAGTTAGAAAAAAACAAAGGCAGGCAACAAACATTATTTTTGCCAAAATGAACCCGCTGACCTATTCCAAGTTTCTTACGTTGTTAAGACATTTACCGTCTCAGTCTGAAGCACCTGCTTTTAGGTCACTCCATTTGTTCAGAGCTTCCTCAAGAAGAATGTTTTTACCTGCTTCCTGCATGAGAGACTTTGTTAAACACTAATTCCAATGTCCACCCTTACAGCCACCAAGAGTTCAGAAAATTTGGAATCCAGTGTTTGAGCATCCCATTAAACCCACATCTACTGGAGATTCCTTCCAGAACAACTCATGCCCATGGACAGTTAGTGGCCTATTTTCCCCGTACATTTCAATTGACAGTCTGTGCATTCTGAAGCTCCTTCATAAAATTTAAATTCAGTATTTACTTAAATCTAGTCAATCTGTTACATTGAGCCTCTACTTTGGCTACAGAAAAGGGATGATAAAATCTCAGTACTGACAAGGTCTTTATCTCTTTCTCTGCTGACTCAGGACCCACATACGAAGGGAATCTGACAGTGCCAGAGTCATAGCCAAAGATATTCAAAGCAAAAGGGGATGCTTCCAAAGGAGAAGAGGAGGTTTGAAGGTTCTGTGCGCAGGTGATCAAGGGGAATATGGTTGAATTTATGAGTTTCTAAACTTCCCAACACGTACCCGTTACCAAACTGCTCATCTCCAGCTAACAAGCTCTCTTTCATGTTCTATGTTCCAACTAAGCATGGGATTTTCCTTCTCTCACCTCAAGACATTCCTTCAGGGGCCGACCCTGTGGCTGAGTGGTTGAATTTTGTTCTCCACTTCGGCAGCCTGAGGTTTCGTTAGTTCGGATCCTGGGCGTGGACATGGCACCGCTCATCAAGCCACGCTGAGGCGGCATCCCACATAGCACAACCAGAGGCACTCACAACTAGAATATACAACTATGTACTGGGGGCTTTGGGGAGAAGAAGATGGAAAAAATCTTCCTTCAAGTGCTTCTTCCTGCTCTCTGCCAAGCCACATCCCTCATACCATTGCCCAGGATATTCCTCCTTCTTAAACTTGCCACACTCTACTCCACCCTGCCTGTCCTCACCGCTTGTATGCAGCTGTGTCTAACTATCCATCACCTTGCCCCTTTGCTGATGGCTGTTCTGGTTCATCATGAAATGATACAGCTCAAAAAAGAGGTGTCAGGGTCTTCTCCATCCTCAGGAACTCCCGACCATATATTGTGTTCCTCCTTGCCCAGAACAGACCATCTGTAAATGGGGCCACTGCAGATTTAAGATGCAAAATTTTTCTTTGGCATGCTCAATTTTCTAGGCAATTTACATTTGAGACTGCAAAGCAGTGGGTGTGTAACTGGTTCCAACCTTCTCTAGGTGGTGACGCAATCCTGGGGAGGCCATCTGTGTTTCCTCCATCTGCTGAGGCTTCTCTGCACCTAAGCAAGTGCAATGAACCAACTCAAGCCTCGCCTTTACAAGCAGCCTTCTCCGACTGAACTGCTTCTCTTTGGGAGTCTGCTGACTCTGGGGCTTCAGATGGTAGGTATGTCGATGGGCTACAGTTTCATGGACAAGCTAACAAAGAATTGTACAACCTCTGAGCCTCAGTTTCCTTATCAGTAAAATGGGATGATTATATATTCCTCATAAGTTTGATGTGAGAAAATGTATAATAAAACCCTTTGCATCTTGCAGGTGTTTAGCATATGTTAATTCTCTGCGCCTCCCTACCACATTCTCACGCTGGGATATCCACTGTTCAATTGCAATGAAGTCTAATTTCCCCTCCCTTGTTGTGAACCCCTAGAGGATAAAAGTCATTCCTTATTTGTCTTTATGTAGGGGGAAAGAAGGAACATTAGGAATCATGAAACCACAATCTTGGTCATGGACCTGCCGTTCATTATCTACATGACTTTGGGCTAGTTCAATTGTCAGTAAAACAAGAGGTTTGGTTTGGAGGATTGCTAAGATCTATTTTTCTAACCTAAATCCCCTAAAGAACTTAGTGGTGAGTGTGCACCCATAAGCATGATACCCAAGACTTTTAATAGGCGAATGAGTAAATGTCCAATGTCTTAATAGCATCATAGTCACACTGGGTGTTCCTTCCCAATGAGCTCATTCAAGTCTGACAGACTAGAGACCTTAATCATGCTGCAGCTTCTCAGGTCCACAGAGGGAAGGTGTCTCTTAGGACTGAGCCC